>NC_142290.1:7841326-12843326 GCF_965620075.1 Prunus avium
CGATCCGAACACTCAATTGAGACCAAACTTGCAGAGTGTGCTTAGTAGGCTCTGTTGAACCCGTAGGAACTTTATTATCAGAAATCGGAGGTCGTGGGCTCCGTGGCACCGGTTGACCATTATGGGAAGTTTGACCCCTCGGTCGACTGTGAGTCTTTCGAGGTAGTTTCACCCTTTGAAAGTCCTAGAATAACCTTTTAAACGAGTCTTGATTGATTTGTTGTGAAAGCGAGTCTTGGGACTCGACTGTGATTATTAAGAAGTGAGTGGACATTGTTTTAAATGAGCATTACTTTTCCAATATGGACTTGCATACATAATTGAGATGTGATATATGTTTTGGCTATGATTTTATTGGAATGTGATGGTTTTTGTAGGGATAATTATTATTGTTATGTTTATTATTAAAATATATGGATTGGGTGATATGTGGTTTAATTATGAAAGTGTTTTATGGATTGGCTTGCATATTTATATACTTTGAATTATTTTGACTATTGAGACTATGAATATTTTGGGTCTTTATGGAATTTATGCTTGTGAGAGTTTATTTTCTCTACTATGAATAAATATTTGGGGAAAATTGAATTAAGAGAGGGTATATTATTTTTATATTATATATATGGGTTGTGAATCTCACCATCATGCGTACCTTCCCTGGTTACTATACTCACACGTGCTGTTGGATTTTCGGGCATATGAGCTCCCTTGGATACTAATTACTGGTTACCTTACCACATATGGCGTTGGCGTGTGGTAAAGAACCCGGACACATTTGATATTGGTTACTTTACCTACACGTGGCGTTGGATTTTCCGGCATGTGGGCTCACTTGGTTGTTAGTACTTTATCACACGTGGCGTTGGATTTTCAGGCGTGTGGTAAAGCAATCTGCGCGCGTAGGACGTGGTTTGGTTTGGCTTTGCCGCACGTGGCGTTAGATTTTCCGGCGTGTAGTAAAGCAGTCTACGCGCATAGGACATGGTTTTGTTTGGCTTGGCTGCACATGGCGTTGGATTTTTCGGCATGTGTGTTGTATAGTGGTAGTTCCCCGGTTGGACAACTCATCCCTAAACACAGGGTAGTAAGTCAAAATCCTGCAGGCTAGTTAAACAATCCATGTGTTGGATTGTTTTCCACCGGTACTGGTGATGGTGTGAGGTTGTCGTATATAGATATTATGTGTATATTTATGAATTTTGGGGCGTATATCTATATAATCATGAGAGTTTTCGTGGTCTATATGTATATAATTATATATATGTATATGCTTAATTATTTTAAAAGCTTTCCTTACATATTACGTTTTGTAAACCTATATCTCGGGAAGGGGTTTGGTTAGAGTTAAGAGGGTTGAGTTTGTGTATCACTATATTATATCAGGATTGTGGAAAGTATTGTTTGGCAACATACGCCTTGGATAAGGTATGGTTGCGAGGAAAGAACTGAAAGGAAATGAACTTATAAAATATTCAGTGTGTGCCTTGTCGAATCTGGTGTTGTAAATAAACCTAAATTTAATCGTTAGTACTACTTTAAATAATGATATATTATCTGAATCGTGATTATTGATTTAAGAAATACATGTAGCTTGATCCCTCACAATGGGGTACGTAGGTAGCCTGGGCTTTAACCTAGGTACAGCCGCAAAATAAACCGTTTGAGCTTAGCCTGTATTGTTCTAAGTGTGAAAATGAATTTTGAAAGGAGAAATGTATTTTATGATTACTGCTACGATATTTGTTATCGGAGTACGGATTTACAAAGGAGTTCAAAATAAAAAATGTTTTAGAAAATGTTTGGTTATAAAGCTGGAGGCCTGTTTGGTTGTTGTGTGTGAAGTACTTTGTGCATGCTGAAGTTTGGTGATTTTAAACTGTGTTTTTGGCAGGTTGAAAAATTTGGTAAAGTTTGTTTTTCAGGAGAGACTCTGCCAAAATTTCGGTAGAAAGTCTCGACCCTCTTTTCCTTTGTTTTCGGAGAAGAGGATGTGGTTAGTAAGTGGGCCCGGCATCAGTTTGATGTTTGAAAACCCACAGGGTTCGTCACGAATTTTGAGGAATTCGAGGTGGATCCTGTCTGTTGCGGGAGAAGAGAGAGAGAGAGATAGAGAGAGAAATAGCTAAGGGTGGGGACATAGAGATCAGAGGTGGGGGGTGGAGGAGCCGAAGGGGAAGAAAGGGAAGGGAGGAGGGGAGGGGTGGGGAAGGAGGATGGGGGAGACAGAAGTGGAAGGATGGGGGAGGGGAGGGGAGGGGGGAGGTTTAGGGTTTAGGGTTTAAATTTTAAATGTTAAATATTTTTTAAAATTTTAAATGTTAATTTTATTTTATTTTAAATATTTAATTTTAGGTAGGTTAACCACACCTAAGTCAATTCACACTGAGTAAATAAATTAAGTACAATAATGATTTGCATATAATAGTAACCCTTAAGTGCTAACTATAGTTAGTAAGCTAATATGCTGCTAACCTAATTTCGGTTCACATTTTAATCTACCTCATAATCGGAAATGTTTACGTCTTAGGTCATTAGGTCATTATTGAAATGTCGCTTTTATGAACAATTCCGTCGTAAATATACAGTAGTAACAGTTGTACGATACCGTCATTGTTTGATTATTAAGTACGATGGTTGCAACTAAATGACAATCATGTGTGTTAAGCTTTAGACGTCGGTTCCTACATTGGGGTCACGGTGAAATGGACGGATTGCATATCATTTGAATTTTTAACAAGATATGGAAATTAAGAGACTACCTCAAATTCTTCAGATAACCTTGAAGCTACAAAGGCATCCCAATCTGGTTTCTCTATGAATGGATATAGTTTAGGGGGTTCTTTTAACATCTCCTTATCACTTATGAATGGAAGAATATACTACATGGTTAATGTAGACTTGAAATCCTTCCATTTCTTTGATGTAGATGATAACTCCATCTTCTGGCACCCTTGCCCTACAACATGTGCCATCTGCATATAGAGAAAGAGGTCTAAATATATTAAATCCAAAACATAGGACAGAAAGTAATGGAAAATGCACTACTACAAAATAGTTAAACCACGACACAAAATAGACGACGGTGCATCTTAAAACCGTCGTTATGTTTTAAAAGACGACGGTGTTGTTAAACCGTCATGATATATCATCTTATACACTACTAGCGTTAGATTGATTTTTAAAAGACGACGCTTGTCACTAACAAGCGTCGTCTTTTAAAACATGTTGAACAAAAAAAAGGCTACTTGATTTTTAAAAGACGACACTTGTTAGTGACAAGTGTCGTCTTTTAAAAATCAAGTGGCCTTTTTTTTGTAAAGACGACGGTTTTTTTGAAAGAACTGTCATCTATTATATGTAAAGATGACGGTTTTTTTAAAGAACTGTCGTCTATTGTATGTAAAAACGACGGTTTTTTGAAAGAACTGTAGTCTTTAAAAATCAAGTGGCCTTTTTTTTGTAAAGACGACGGTTTTTTTGAAAGAACTGTCATCTATTATATGTAAAGATGACGGTTTTTTTAAAGAACTGTAGTCTATTATATGAAAAGACGACGGTTTTTTTTTAAAGCACTGTCGTCTATTATATGTAAAGACGATGGTTTTTTTGAAAGAACTATCGTTGTTTTGTTATATAGACGACGGTTTGTGACAAAAAAATCGTCGTTGTTTATAGGTAAGGACGATGTTTTTGTTAAAACCGTCGTTAATTGTAGGCAAAATATGGCGGTTTTTATTTACAAAAAAAGGCCACTTGATTTTTAAAAGACGACGCTTGTCACTAACAAGCGTCGTCTTTTAAAACACGCTAAAAAAAGGCCGCTTAAGTGAATTCGCGCTCGACAAATTTTCAGATTTTCCCTCGTCTCTGAAAACCTTATCTCTCCCTCGTCAGTTCTCTAAAACACCCTCATGAAACTCTCTACAAAATCATCAGAAAATCGATATCAACGAAGGAGTTGAGAGAATGAGGTCTTCGTAGATCCATAAGATGGAGAGGGAGGTTCTGTATTTGAGAATCAAAGCTGGTTGGATGGTGAAGATCTCAATCTCCACGCTCTTTAACGATGATCTCCATCTCAGGCATTCAACTCTCTCATCAACCTCAGCAGCTTGGTCCAGTTAGCTTTCCAATTTCGTAGTCGCGATCTATGAAATAATTAAGCATACAAAGTCGGTTTGCAAAGCTGGATTGACTGGCTTTTCAAGTTTTTCTCAATTTTTCCTTTTTTTGTAATTCTTTTCTGTTTCCTGCCATTTTTGTTTCATAGAGCACAGATCTGCTTAGGTTTTACAGAAAATCTGTTAATCTTTTCCTTTCCCCCTTTCTGGTGGTGTTGATTGAGATTTTATTTTTTTGTTTTATTTTTATGTTTGAAGCTATAGCAATGTGACTTTCTTTAAGGCTGGCTGACACTAATTCATAATTGGGTTTATTGAAGTCATGTCTTGAGTTGAATGGATTTCGTTCTTTCTTTTTTCTTAACTTTTTTGTTTTCTCGGAATAAGACTTTGCTATAAAATTTTGAATTCATCTTACTCTGTTATTATACGTGATATTATATTTAGTCACAACACAAGCTTTTGCATTGCTGTATGTATGAGTTAGGGCAACATGTTTTCCATTCTTCATTAAGTTATGTTTCTGCAAATACCTTTCTGTCAGTGTCAGGTATTTTGATTTGTGGATAGAAGGAGAATATAATAAATCAATATTCAATCTAGGATCCTGTATGTGATTGAGATTATTTCGGCTGTAAATCGTGATGGTTGCACCAAGTTGTGAACCTTGTTAATCAGTTATGACCTTTTCAGCCATATGTATTGCTCTTCTTCTCTGATGACACGTGAAGGTAATAGCTTATCCAAGTATATTACTGTTGTGCTTCTTTTGAGAGATCATGCTCTAACTCTTCTTTTTTTATTTGCAGATTTATAACTTTTTCTTTTGCAGGTTTTCTATGGTCTTTCTATGTGAATCGTATATTTTTTTGTTGTTGAAAATTTGTTACCTTCTCTTTTCACCATCATTTTATTTATATATTTTTCCTTTTGCAGGTTCTCGATGGTCTTTTTTATGCTCATTTTACAAGTTTTCTATGGAAATATGGTCCAATCGTAAAATTTCTCTTCCACCTAATTTTATATGTTTATAATCTTAGCTTTTTTTCTCTCTCTGTCATTTTGATTTATTTACAAGGATGATGGAGGAGACTTCAATTGTGCATCATTTGTATGTTTGGATGAGGAAGGCTTGGATTATGAGTACGTAGGTCTTGTTAGGAAAAGATTGTACTACTTAATTACCATATGTATCAATTGAATATTTATATTTAATTGGTAGGAATTATGTTTGTTGTAGAATAAAGATTGGTTAACTATGTAATAACTATTGAATCTTCAAGTTTTATGAAAGAAACTATTTTTGAGTATATATATTCATTAAGAAAGCATTATGGTTGGTTTTCTAGTTAAAATCATTGTATAGCATCATAGGAAATCAAAAATAACTAAAATGTAGCAGTTTGGGAACTTATTAGACGACGATTTTTATAATAAATCATGGTCTTTACAGATAATTAACGACGGTTTTTATAAACCAACTATTGTCTTTATAGATAATTAACAACGGTTTTTATAAAACAACTGTCGTCTTTACAAACAATCCACGACAGTTTTCATAAAAAACCGTCATCTTAACCTACAATCCACGACGGTTTTATTAAAAACTGTCGTCTTTTCTCCTATAATTAACGATCTTTACCTCTAAACAACAACGGTTTTGATAAAAAAAAAACCGTCGTCTTTATAGATAAACAACGACGGTGAAAAGCCGTCGTAATTTAACACCCAAAAAGATGGCAGTCTATTTAACGACGGTTTTCAAAGCATTACAACGACAGTGGATCCCCGTCATCTATTTTGTTTTTTGTAGTAGTGATGACAATTGAATGCTTCTATACCTCAATAGCTTCCCAAATCTGCTCCATTGTATCCTTGGGCAATTCAATCCATTTCAAATTGACAAGAGGGACTCTCGTGCATGCTAACACCCCAATGTACGATTGCAACTCAACAGTTGGCTTGCCATGTGGTCTCCCTCTTTTGTTGTACTAAACAACAGGTTTTATTTTTTGGATTTTTCTCTTCACAACTCGTCTCATTGTGTTTATACCACGATTTGATTTTGCCTCCTCATCAAATGTAGTTGTGCTATTTGTTTCTTTCTCAGCAAATGAAACAAATCTCATCTTCTTAGTGGACTTGGTTGTAGCCGATTTATCTTCCTGAATTTGAGCTTTTGAAACTTCTAGCTCCTTACTTTGAGTTTTTTTTTTCAAACTAGCCTCCTTTTTCCCACTACCCTTCTTACTTTGACCTTTAGAAACCATGGTTACCGAGAACTAAAAGAATAAAACCTGCAAGTCAAAATATTTTAGATTTTCAAATAACCAAAATGACGATTATTTGAAAACATCGACGTAGTATTAAATTTCACACGTCGCTAGATAAGAACTACCGTTGTATTAAGAATTTTATCATGTCGGTAGTTAATTACCGTCATAACTAGATCTGCAAAATTTGTCAGCCACTGATTAATCACCATATCTCTGATGGAAGCCTTCAAGCCTCTGGTGAACAATTGGCACTTCTTCCTTTCATTTGCTACTAGTGGAATGCAATACTTAGATAACTCGTTGAACTTCTGTTCATACTCCAATACTGTCATCCCACTCTGTTTTAGCTGCAGAAACTCTTCCATCTTCATATTCTGATATGCAAGTGGATAGAACTGCACATCAAACACTGCTCTGAAATCTGACCATGTAATGGCTGATGGGTTCTGATATCTCCTCCTGATTGATTCCCACCAATATTTAGCATCTCTGGCCAAAAAGAAAGTGGCCAGGGTCACTCTGTGATCCTGCGGAACTGCCATCACCTCCATAATCCACTCTACCAACTCTATCCACTCCTCAGCTACAGTTGGGCCACCATCACCGTCAAAATTGGTGGCCCCTAACCTCTTAGCCTGGTCTACATAGCTCAAAGAAGGATCTCTGGATTGCCCAGTTCTAGATAGGGCCTGAGTCAACAACTCCAAAGTCTGCGAGAAACTGACATCTCCCGACAATGTGGGTATTACTGGTTCGGCCCCTGTTGGGCCTCCAACAATTAACTGCTCTACCGGTTCAAGTACCGGTGAAGGAATAGGGAATTCTTCTGGCTCTGCCTGGGGATCCTGTTCCTAAACTCGGGGCGACTGTCTAGTCCCTCGGCGAGTGCCACCACATTTAGGGCCCATGCTTCTGTCACAAGAAATAGAAACTCATTAAGACCGGATTGCACATAAAGTGCGGAGTCCACAGGAAGTTAACCTAATGCTCTGATACCAAGTTGACAGGACCCGACCCAAATTCCACTTTGGAATCCGAGCCAAACCCTGTGCGTGTCCGACACTTGGCAGATGCCGGGCACAAATGACCTAATTGCCCTTCTAGTCAGAATTTTAATTGGAACAAGGGTTTGACTTTTGCCGAAAAAACTCAACAATCTCTCCTGCAATTAGACCAATCCCAGAACTACACCTGTCAAACATGCATACAACAATATACACCAACTGTCAGCATACAAAAAATTACATACCAACAATTAGACATGTGTTCTAGGGCAATATCAGAGCATCTACACAGAAAGGATTATAAGTATAATTTAATTATACAAATCCCTACAATGGCAAAAGACGTGGCGGAAGGTGAACTCGGCCCGGTGGTGGCGCACTGACACACGACTACTGCCTGGGGGCGCAAAACATTGAAAAGGTGAGTGGACCAAAAATAAAGCTTTCTGAAAATAGTATAGAAACATACTAACCCCATTGTAAAATCAATTATAAAACTAAATCATTTCTTATATATATACTCGTACTAGAATCAATGCATTCATATATATATATACAGAGTCAATCACACACTTGATTAAACATTAAGTCTTTGAAAGCATTGAAATCAACTTTAAGTCTATAACCTAGGTGTACCCATTTAGAAATCCGTCAATTCCTTATAATCCGTCAATTCCTTTATAATCCGTCAATTCCTTTCTCGTGCCACCGGAGTGACACATTCTTGCAGGTCTCGGTGACGCAAGGTCAACCCAAACCGCAATCTCGCAGGATTCAAGGGACGCTTGGTCAACCTGATCCGCAATCTCGCACCTCACGGTCCGGGCGTCCCCGCAACTCGAGGGGCAATGTCAAGCATGCTGACCTAACCGAAGGCAACAAGATGTCCGTCAACATCATTATAACCGAAGGCAACTGGATGTCCGTAGACATCATTATAACCGAAGGCAACCATTTAAATCCAAAGGCAACATATTTATCGAAGGCAACCATAATTAATCTTGGGTACCTATGGTGGTTTCTAAGAAAATATAGTTTCAGAAATAATTTAACGAGGATAAAATAAATTCTTATTTATCCGTTAACTCTGCTGCCATTTTATTTGTTAATTATGTAAAATTCTAGCATGCCAAAATCTCTAGGCACTCTCAACTCGGCAGCATATAAAATATAATAATAAAACATATAAAAGCGATAAATCAAGCTATTAAAACTCTGATCAATGAATAAACTCATTCAAGATCAAATAATGAGATTAAATCGCATAAATTCATTTATGAAAACAAAAAGTCCACTCACAGATACTCTGAGCTAGTTGGACCCTTTTGAAGGTTCCTCCTGCGGGTCACCTGGTGCCCGGGTGCCTCATAATCTTTATTAATAACTTTGCTAAAAAAAATAATAATATTAAAATAAAATCCTGACCCCCGACTTCTAAAAGTGCGTGCATCTCTTTTAAAGGTCATTCCTATGCCCACATTAACTTTTCTCTCAATGGGCAAGACTTAGAAGAACTCTCGGGACTCAAAAGCGATAAAGTCCCAAAAAGTCAACCCGAGACCCCATGGGGTCCACGACCACAGAATTCCAATCTGAACATTCCTAGAGGTTCCAATCTGCCTAGGACACACATCCCGAAAATTTGGTCTCGATCGGACGGTCAGATTGCTCACGATCGCATGATCGGACGAACGAATGATTTCCCGTAATACTACCCCTGGGGTTGGCCTTTTCGGAGTATCCGAGACTCCGATTCACGATCCGCCAAATCCTACACGATCCTGAAATTACCTAGAACAACATACTCCAGTTTGACTATGATCCAACGGTCCGAAGGTATTGAACCCTAAACCCTAAACCCTAAACCCTAAACCCTAAACCCTAAAATTACATTTTTGCCCTTTTTACGTATTTTGCTTGTAATTCCTTCAATACAACTCGGAATTGAGTCCACTACGTGTCTATGGACTCATTTCGTCGCGCTCTACGCAACGGTACAACCGGATTTCCCAAATTCCATCCCGGTCAAAACGTCATCTTAAAACCTAATAAAATATTCCGAGGGTAGAATTAAGGTTTGGGTTGTTACACCTTAGGCCTTGGGCCTTCTTCCCTTTATCTTTGAGTCTAATCCCCTTGTACAAATGTAAACAAACATTATCATAATGAGAACATCTTTCTCCGTGGACATAGCCCATCATTTGGGTGAACCGCGTATACCTTGTCTTCTGTATGCTTATTTACTTTACTTATGTTGAATGTCACTAACTACCGAAGGCAGCCTCTTGCTTTGCCTCCCGAAGGCATATACACATGCTGAAGGCCCACGTCTTCACACACCATCCATGTCACGACTCGATTCAAGAATAAAGAATATTCCCAAATCAGGGTGAGTGAATTGAAATAAATAAATAAAATGACTGAAAAATTGGTTAAAATACATTACCAATATATTTATAAATAAAAAAATTATAATAATCTTACAAGGGTACAAGATATAAATAAAAGTTTATCACTCTAAACTAATCCAACTGTCTGCCGCGCAAATCTCACGGCCTGGAGTTCCGGGCCGAGGGGATATGCGTTAACACGGGGTTTCCTGCTTTTGGGTGCGGTGCGGTTGTGCGCGGGCGTGCCAGCACGGTTTACCGTGCGTTGATGTTTCGATGAGTGTTGGATGGATGAATGTTGCGCCTGTTTGATCTGTCTTCCTGGTCAAACGATTGTAGCCGAGAGAGGAACTGGTCTCGGCTGTTAGGTTCACGGCCTGAACTACAAGGCCGTCGAGTGATGGTGTTGGTGGTGGATTTTGGGCGGTGCTCCGGCGCGCTGCTCAGGGAGCGACGGTCGTATGATATATGGGGTGAATGAACGAACAAACAAGGATGGTGCTCCGGCGCCTTGAAAATCAAGGGTCGTATGATATATTGATGAATGGATTCTGCTTACAACCTAACACTACTCCTAGGAAAGCAAGTAAAGATATTGAAAGTGCATTACAGGAAAAAATAAGTTGCTCCGTGGGAGGCTTGTTTTGGTGTTTGAACCCTTTGAATGTAGCTTGAGTCTTGTATTTATAGGAAGAGTTCCTGGGTGAGTAATCGAGGCTGAATTTACGCATAGTGGAGTCTAATTAGCGCAAGTGGACAGTCCAATCGACATTTGGGATCGTGAAGTATGGTGGTGAGACTCCAGAAATCCCGGTGAATCTCAACCGCCGCTCTCGATCGTGGGTTCTGAACCTCTGGCCGTGGAGACGTATTTATGGCTTGGATAGCTGGTGAACCAACATCTCAAGCTGTCAAAATCCTTGTGAGAATGTCTACGTCTAATCACTCTGATCTTCATCACCAAATCCTGACTTCAGTCACTTCCCACCTTCCCTCATGCATTAAATGCTACTTTGTGGCCAATGGGTTTTGCTGCATTAAACAAGGACTACTTAATTAAATGCAGCCTGGGACCCTGCTGTCACGTGATGATTTGCCTTTAAAGCCTTGTCCGCAATTTTGTTCGACCTCGGCCTCGGCCTATGCTTGAGGCCGAGATGATCATGCCTTAGCATTTCCTTCTTTTATTTTTAAGAAAGCGAAGTACCCTGGCGAAACGCTGCGTTTCAGCCTCTGCAAACAAGTGCCATGGCCGAGAGAAAGGGCTCCTTCGGCCAGCTTATGGCCGAGATTTATCAGGCACAAACATTGCCCCCACATCCCTGGAAACGACGGTCACTGTCATAACTTCGCGCGCTCTGAGTGCGCTGTCAGGCCGTTTCATCTTTCGAGATCAAACCTCCGTTTTGAGCTCCAGTGCTAGTATAAAAACCCAAACTCCTTTGTATTTTCCTTCACACTCCCAGGCTTTCTGAGTTCATTTTTTTCCTCGAAGGTTCATACTGTCCTTCCCCAGTTTCTTCAACTTCGTTCCCCAAACTTAAAATTATTATCCAGCGAGCCTCTTTCTTGCTCCAATCGTTCTGGAACCCTTTTTTGACTCCTGGGCTTCGGCCTGGACTTCGCCCTCCCTTATTACCAACTGTCCTAATGACCTTTATTGTAGCTTCCTCAAAACCAGGGAGCCAAACCTGCTGAGTCGCATGACTTGGCAATTTGGCCTGGTCCAGATGACTTGGCAGTTCGATGAGGGCGAGAAGATCTGGGATGATGACCTCGACGTGGCCGAATTTGTGCGGCCGAATACTTGGATCACACCCATGGCCGGAGCGACGGCCTTTATCAAGGCTGAAGTGATGGTTTCTACCATAACCGGAATGACGACCGCTTACCATGTCCGGAGTGATGGCCGCAGTCACGGTCTGAACGACGGCCGCTGCCACCGCAGGAATGGCGACTGCTTACCACGGCTAGAATGGCAGTGGCCATCCGTGTCCGGAGTGACGGCCCATGCGCCTCCCATGGCCTAGAGTGAGTCCCTGGGCATAGGCTGGCCATGGATGATGACGACATAGGTAGCGAAGGTCCTGCCTCGGGGGAAACGTCTGATCGTCTTGCAGAAAGGACCGAGGAGCCGAAGCGCGTAGATTTAGGGTGTGACTTTTCTTATGTGTTTGTACTCGGCCAGGACCTGGCCGTCTTTTTGTAAACGCACCCCCTTTTCATCCTAAATGAATAAAATGAAGTATGATTTCTTTTAATTTGTCTTGGTTACTTTGTATACCCCACTTCGTCGTTTACAAATCTCACAACCCTTCCGCGGCCGTCTCCCATAATGACGGGATATACTTCTTCAGATATTGGCCGTTGATCGGCAAGTTGTGCCGTTCCCCATCTCTATCCTTCAACTGAAATGCACCTCGGCCAAGAATTCGCTCGATGATGAACGGTCCTTCCCAGTTGGGCGAGAATTTGCTGAACCGAGGGTCCTTTGTCCCAATAGGAAGTACGGCTCGCCAAACTAGGTCGCCTTCGGCGAAGGCCTTTTGCTTAACCCTTTTGTTGTAAGCTCTCGCCGCGATTTGCTTTTGCGCCTGCATCAAGTTATAGGCATCGAGTCTAGATTGCTCCAAATCTTTCAAACCCTGAGCCATGGCCTGTGCATAACGCTCCTCCTCATGCCCAGGCTGCTCGGCCACACGAAGAGACCGAACCTTTAACTCCATCGGGACGATGGCGTCGTGACCGTAGGTTAAGGCGTAAGGAGATGTGCCCGTGGCCGACCGCTTTGAGGTTCGATAAGCCCAAAGAGCTTCGGGGAGTAAGTCGTGCCACGCCCTAGGCTTTTCCTCGATCATCTTCTCTAGGATGCCCTTGATTACTTTGTTACTTGCTTCGGCCTATCCGTTGGATTGAGGGTAGTAAGGTGTTGAGTGGATCAATTTGATCCCCATCTTTTCAGTGTATTCCCGCGTCTCGGCCGATGCGAATACCGGGCCGTTGTCGGCCGTGATAGTTTCTGGAATACCGAACCGATGAACGATATGATTGTCAAAGAATTTGACCACCTGTGCGCTAGATATTGACCGATAGGACTCGGCCTCGACCCATTTGGTGAAATAGTCAGTCGCCACTAAAATCCAAGCGTGTTGGTTGGATGCGGCCGGATGGATTTTTCCGATGATATCCACGGCCCATCCTCTGAATGGCCATGGTTTGGTAACCGGGTGGAAGGCTTCGGCCGGTACCCTTTGTATGGGGCCGTAGATTTGACACTTGATACATCCCCTCGCATACTCTATGCAATCTTTCAAAACGGTCGGCCAGTAATAGCCGTGCCTCCGAACCAACCACCTCATCTTGACCCCAGACTGGTGAGCACCACAAATCCCCTCGTGAGACTCATTCATGATGACCTTGACGTCCTCGGCGCTAGGACATAGGAGTAACAAACCGTCTGATCCCTTTCGGTACAGCTCATTCAGATAAATCAAATAACACCGAGCTTGGAACCGTGTAGTCCTTTCATGGCTGCCAGAAGGGTTACCTAGATACTTCACTATGGGGTAGCGCCAGTCGGCTTCGGCCGTGTCGATCTCGTCGGTGATGTCGGCCGAAAACACTTGCGCTGTCATTCCTCGCTCACACGATCGCGGTCAGCGCTTGGGATGTTTACGCCAGACGCTACCTGGGCCATTTCATTGGCCTCGCCATTTTCGGCGCGCAGTATATGAACAAAAGAAATTCTAGAAAATCCATCGGCCTTGTTGAGGGCCGTTACATAATATACGGCCAAATTCTCACTCGTACATTGGTATTCCCCAGTTAACTGGTTAATCACCAGCTGAGAGTCGCCGTAGACCAAAACACGTGTTGCCTTCATTTCTCTTAAAATCTCGAGACCAATGAAGAGCGCTTCGTACTCAGCTTGATTATTAGTGCATTTGAAATCGAGTTGGAAAGCAAACTGCCACTTCCACCCTTGAGGAGATTCAATCACAACTCCGACTCCTGACCTGGCCTCGGTGCTGGAACCGTCAAAGAACATGGTCCAAAAATTCTTTTCCATGCGGGCCATACCGATCTCGACTTCCAACTCCTCCTCTTGTCCCTGGGCCGAGTGATGAGCCAGAAAATCAGCCAAAGCCTGACCCTTGACCGATTTCTGAGCCACGTATTGAAAGGTGAATTCGGACAATGCCATCGTCCATTTCCCGATGCGGCCGCGGATGATCGGCCGGGTAAGCATATATTTGATGAGGTCGGTTTTAGAAATGATCTGAACAACCGAAGGAAGCATATAATGCCGCAACTTGGTGGCCGCGAAATAGAGGGCTAGGCATAATTTTTCGATCGGCGAATAGTTCAATTCGGCCGTGTTGAGGGTGCGGTCAGATAGTGCACTGCTTGTTCTCGCCCAGACTCGTTGTTCTGAGCCAGCAGACAGCCGATAGAACCCTCTGAAGCCGAAATGTAAAGCCTCAATGGTTTCCCCCTTTTCGGCGGCATCAGGACCGGCGGTTGGGACAAATATTTCTTGATGTCGTCGAGGGCTGCCTGATGCTCTGCTCCCCATACGAACTGCTCGGTGTCTTTGAGTTTGAGCAAGGGAGACAACGGCCGAATTTTTCCTGCCAGATTAGATATGAAGCGCCGTAAAAAGTTCACCTTACCGAGGAAGGACTGCAGCTCCTTCTTAGTCCTCGGCGGAGGGGCCGCCATAATGGCCGTAGCCTTATTTTTATCGACCTCGATTCCTCGTTGGTGAACCAAGAAGCCGAGGAAATTCCTGGCGGTGACACCAAAAGCACATTTCTTCGGGTTCATTTTCAGGCCGTGCGCTCACATTCGGTCAAAAGCCTGTCGAAGATGTCCTACGTGGTCGGCTCTGGACGGGGACTTTACAACCACATCGTCGATGTAGACTTCAACGGTTCGGCCTATAAGGTCGTGGAAAATAAGGTTCATGGCTCTCTGATATGTTGCGCCGGCATTTTTTAGGCCGAATGGCATGACCACCCACTCGTAGGTTCCGATTGCCCCTCGACACCTGAACGCCGTTTTATGAACATCTTCCTCGGCCACAAAAATCTGGTTGTAACCCGCATGGCCATCCATGAAAGACAGGAGTTCGTGCTTTGCGGCTCCGTCCACCAGGAGATCCGACATGGGCATGGGATATTCGTCTTTGGGGGTCGCGAGGTTCAGATTTCGGTAATCGGTGCAAACCCTCAAAGCCCCAGACCTTTTCAAAACTAGTACAATTTTGGCCAGCCATTCAACGTACCGGGCCGTTCTTATGAAGCCGGCTTTAAGGAGCCGTTCAATCTCCTCCTTTACCCTAAGCTGTACCTCGGTCGAGAAACGCCTTGCCGGCTGTTGGAAAGGCTTGAACCCCTCCTTGATTCTTAATTCATGCTCGACCAAACTTCTTGGCAAACCAGGCATCTCATGATAATCCCAAGCAAAACAGTCCTTATATTCATGGAGCAAGCCGATAACCTCGGTCGCTAACTCAGGATCCAAAAGATGGCTTACAAACAGAGGCCGTGGTTCGGCCTCGGTCCCTACATTAATTTCTAACAAAGGGTCCTGGACTTCAGGGTAGTCGTCCTCCATTTCGGCGGGCGCCGTTTCTAGGTCGTCCAACGTCAATGCGTCCGTTTCGTCCGCTTCATGGAGGAATTCGATCAGGTTGATTGGCGAATTTGGCCGTAAGGATTCCGCCGCCCAGTGTTCCAACAGACGCTCTACCAAATCCCTCACGGCCGCTGCCCCCTCCTATTTAGTGGCCTTATCTATCATTTAGAGACTGGTGAGGTCGATCAGCACTTCGCGCGCCGAATCCTGTCGGATATTCTCAGCGCCTAACTCCAGCACTTTCTGGGCCGTCGTCCTGGTTGGTCGGCCGTTTGCATCGTGGCCGGTGAGGACAACCCATCCAACATCGTCGTCGTAAATTCGAGCTTGCACGGCGTTGGCCTCGAATGGTTTTTCGTCGGCCGGGTGTATGGAGACCTTTTGGCCGTCCCAGAAGAATAACAATTGGAAAAGGGAAGACGGTATACACCCAGATTGATGGATCCAATCACGGCCGAGTAATACGTTGTAGTCGACGCTTGATTCGACCACGTAGAAGGCCGCGACCCTCGTCTGATCGGCCACGGTAATCTTCAAGGGCAATACGCCAATGGTTTTTGACTTATCGCCGACAAAACTACTCATGACCACGTCGCTGGGGATGAGGTCCTCCTTCGACTTGTCCAGCTTTCTCATTAAGGAACAGGGAAGGATGTTGACCGTCGCCCCACAGTCAACGAAGACCTTGGATATGGGCACGCCCTCTATGTGAGCCGAGATATACAACGGCTTCAAGTGCCGGTATTTGTTCGGCTCGTCTCTTGGTATTACCTCGTTAAACGCAACGGCCAGCAATTCCTCCTTAGTTTTTGGCCTCTGATCAAATTGCTCATCGGGCACGTCATCCTCTAAACCGCTGGTCTGCCCTCTCGGGGCTGAAAACTCGAATGGCAGCACCAGGACCATGTTGATGCCGACTTCCTCCGGCTCCTGCGGGTTTCCCCTACCGGCTTCTTCTTCGGTCTCAGAGCCGTCTTTGGTGAGAGCCGTTTCCTCGACCATCCCGAGGATTCCTTCATATTCTTCATCGGAGATTCCTATTGTGGGGTCGTCCTCGGCCTCATGTCCGAAGAGAGGATCTCCGAAACCCTCGTCCATCAGCTTCACGGCCCCCGCACTATTGGTTATGGATGTTTTGACCTCAGGGGGTTCTGAGGTTTCGACTTCCATTCTAAGGGTCCGTCAAGCCTCTGCCAACGCGTCCCTGGCTGCTAGGTAATCGTCTAGGCGGCTTACTCGGCCATTTTCCTCAGTCGTCAAACCAAAGAACGTGTTCGTCGGTGTCACAGCAAAATATCGGCGGAGATATTCCAAATCGCCCCTGGTGAAGGGGATTTTAGCCTCTAATCCGCCGAGGCTGGGCTGATAACTCTGTAGGCCTCTTGCCCTGGACTCCCTGTTTGCCTGGTATACGGCCATAATGGCCGAGTCAGAACCGCTGGTGATGAGGAGTGCTTCTGCCTTTGTGTTCTTGAGGGCCAACTCCACGATTTCTCGGTTCTCAGGGGTCATTCCGTACAGATCCACGACCGAATGGTCTTTATGGAATTCTTTGAGGAAGGATAGACCGTTGGCCGAAAAAGGGGGATCCCTCCCGTGGTAGATGTCGACGACACCCTCGTCCGTTCCTTTCGCGACCGCGGCCTTTGGCTGGGTTGAAATGGCCGGCGAACCACGGGGACTTTCATCGTGCCTAGGGCGCCACGCCCTCAAAGGCCTGGTGCCGGCTGCTCTTACGACTGGGGAGACAACCGGCTCGGATGACAACCTGTCAACCGTCGCCACTTTCTTCTGGCGTTTGAAGCCCTCGGCCTCGTTCGTCTGCATCCTGGCCTGCTGAACCTGCCTCTGCATTCTCCTTAGCTGGGTTTTCGTCAGTGGTTCGGTCCTGCCCCTAGGCCGTGCATGGTACCAACAGTCATCCTTTATGACTGGGGGTTTGAACGTTTTTACCGATCTTGGGGGAGCCTCTTCTCCGCGACTGGCCGAAGCGCTGGGGTTTTGTGGCCCCAGTCGGCTGAAAATAGCTCTGTTGGTCGGCTGTCGGCCGTACTGACCACCGAATCTTCTTGCGGCCGTTTGAGATGGCTCGGCGGCCTTCCTCTTGTTCTCCTGCAGCCCGGGCTGGCCGATCTTACACCTGCATCGTTCGCAAAGGGCTGGCTCGAGTTCGGCCAAAGGCTCCTTTCCTTTTGCCGAACTGCGAACTCCTCTATCCTCGGCCGGGAGTTGAGCATCGACCATGTTCACGACAGGTGGAGGGAATGGTTGGAGTCGACCTGCATGGCCACCTTCTCCGGAAACTGGAGCTTCTTCTCGTCTATCAATTTCTGGATAACGTCTTGCAAGACAACGCAATTGTTGGTGTTATGAGACCAAGAACTGTGGTACTTGCAAAACGTTTTTCCTTTGAGCTCTTCGGGCTTCGGAGTCTTATGGCCGAAGGACAATTTTACCTTCTTCTCGGCGACCAGCAGGTCGAAGATAGCTTCGGCCCTTGTTAAGTCAAAAGTGTACGCCTTCGTTTCCCGGGTCGCGAACTTGGCGTCAGGGATCTTTGTGCGGCTGTTGTCAGTTTTAACGAGCCCTCTGCAAACGAAGGGTTTGTCTATGCTGACTTCGGCCGAGCTCATCTCGATCTCATCTCCCTCGGCCTCTGCGGAGCCGTCTGCTTCGGCGTAGCTGACAATGGGATTCCTATAATAGGTTCCCTTTGAGGCCGTCTTCTTCTGCATCTCCTCTTTCAACAAGGACGCATATCTGTCCACCTTGTTGGTCAGGTCATGCATGTCCCGAAATTCGATCCCCTGGAATTTCTTCCGGTATTCGAATTCCAATCCTTCCTCGGCCATCTTGACGAACTCCCTCTCTGGTAGGTTCGTGCGGCACCAATTCCTACATGTTTTGAACCGCTGTAGGTAATCGCGAGGTGATTCGTCCGATGCTTGGCTCATTCTTGCCAACTCGGCGACCGTAATTTCTCGGTTGGTCTGGTAGAAATGTTCGTGGAACACCCTTTCCATATCAGACCAATCCCTTATTGAGTTCGGCGGAAGGTTTAGGAACCATGAAAACGCCGCGCCAGTCAATGAATGAACAAAAAGTCGGAGTCTCTGAGCGTCCGAATCGGCCTCTCCACACTGGGCCGTGAAACGGCCGATGTGTTCAATGGACGAGGTCTGCCCATCCCCGGAGAAAAGCATGAACTCTGGCAATCGATAGTTCCGGGGGAGGAGGGTTCGGTCAATTTCTGGCGGATACGGCCTCGTGTATCTTGGCATGTCCGGCCGCCTCTGAGCCAAGCCGTCTTCGATCATCCGCCGAACATCTTTGAGCCGGATCCCTTGAGGTGGTGCCTCCTGTTGGGCTGCAAACGGCCGCATGGCCTGTAATACCTCGTTCTGAGGCCTTGCCTGCTGGGCCATTTGAACAAAAGGCTCGGCCGGGATGACCGAGCTGGCCGATGCTAGATGAGCACCGTGGGCCTGACCAGGGTGCATATGCGTTGTTGCTGGAACGACCGACCCATAGTGAGGGTGGGAGCCCAACGGACACGACGACGCCTGCAAAGGTGGTGAGACGGTCAGGCTCCCTTGACCGTACTGTTGTGTCGTCACTGCGGATGCGTTGCTTGGGCCAGGATGGGTGTGGACGGCGGCAGTATGAACCGAGCCGAGCGGGTGAACCGCGGGATGTGTGAAACTGCCGTGCCCTAGTGATACGGCCAAAGCATGGAGCGGTCCGCGCGCTGTCTCTGCCGAGTAGGTTGGTCCGGAATTCGTCCAAACGGGCTGGGATTGCCCGCAGCTGTTTGTTGGTGGCAGAGAATGCTGGCCGTAGCCGGATGCTTGGGTATGGGCCGAGATGCCGAGGCTGCTGCTTTCGCCGTAGGGCTCGATTCTGTCGCACTCTTGGTTCCTCGGTCCGGTTCTGGGAGGTGTGGCGGGCGAGGCCACCGGCATCCTCTCTTGAAAGAGTGTTCGCAGTTCTGAGGAGAACCTGTCCATCGCGGCCATGAAGGATGTTTCTATCCTGTAAGCCTGCTTGGACATCAGTTCCTCCACCACTGCCTGTTCCTGCATGGATTCGGCCGTGCGATCCGTCGTTACTGGACCGCCGGCCGAGATCCCGACCGTATGTTCGGTCTCGATACTTGTGATTGGTGAGGTGGACTCAGGAGTCTCAGAAGTCATTTCGACTGCTTTGTTTTTGAGCTTTGCCTGTGCCCTAGTTTCCACCATAAGTTTTTGACAGAGATCCCACCGGGCGTGCCAAAAGTGTCTGCCGTGCAAATCTCACGGCCTGGAGTTCCGGGCCGAGGGGATATGCGTTAACACGGGGTTTCCTGCTTTTGGGTGCGGTGCTGTTGTGCGCGGGCGTGCCAGCACGGTTTACCGTGCGTTGATGTTTCGATGAGTGTTGGATGGATGAATGTTGCGCCTGTTTGATCTGCCTTCCTAGTCAAACGATTGTAGCTGAGAGAGGAACTGGTCTCAGCTGTTAGGTTCACGGCCTGAACTACAAGGCCGTCGAGTGATGGTGTTGGTGGTGGATTTTGGGCGGTGCTCCGGCGCGCTGCTCAGGGAGCGACGGTCGTATGATATATGGGGTAAATGAACGAACAAACAAGGATGGTTCTCCGGCGCCTTGAAAATCAAGGGTCGTATGATATATTGATGAATGGATTCTGCTTACAACCTAACACTACTCCTAGGAAAGCAAGTAAAGATATTGAAAGTGCATTACAGGAAAAAATAAGTTGCTCCGTGGGAGGCTTGTTTTGGTGTTTGAACCCTTTGAATGTAGCTTGAGTCTTGTATTTATAGGAAGAGTTCCTGGGTGAGTAATCGAGGCTGAATTTACGCATAGTGGAGTCTGATTAGCGCAAGTGGACAGTCCAATCGACATTTGGGATCGTGAAGTATGGTGGTGAGACTCCAGAAATCCCGGTGAATCTCAGCCGCCGCTCTCGATCGTGGGTTCTGAACCTCTGGCCGTGGATACGCATTTATGGCCTGGATAGCTGGTGAACCAACATCTCAAGCTGTCAAAATCCTTGTGAGAATGTCTACGTCTAATCACTCTAATCTTCATCACCAAATCCTGACTTCAGTCACTTCCCACCTTCCCTCATGCATTAAATGCTACTTTGTGGCCAATGGGTTTTGCTGCATTAAACAGGCACTACTTCATTAAATGCAGCCTGGGACCCTGCTGTCACGTGATGATTTGCCTTTAAAGCCTTGTCCGCAATTTTGTTCGACCTCGGCCTCGGCCTATGCTTGAGGCCGAGATGATCATGCCTTAGCATTTCCTTCTTTTATTTTTAAGAAAGCGAAGTACCCTGGCGAAACGCTGCGTTTCAGCCTCTGCAAACAAGTGCCATGGCCGAGAGAAAGGGCTCCTTCGGCCAGCTTATGGCCGAGATTTATCAGGCACAAACACCAACTTCTCTGGTTTCGGCTTTGTTTTGCCCACTAATTGATCTGAAAAACAAAATAGGTGAGGGATGAGCAAACCATCGCTCAGTGAGTAGATTATGTAATATGCCAGTCAAGCAATGTTATTTTACACTCTAGAAAAATATAATAAAAAGACACACAATCCAAATCATATCACATCATTACTTCATATCTTGGTTATCCTTCACAATAAATATTTAAATAAGAAAAATTCATATTAATAAATAATTATATATATATATTTACGGGTTCTCACAATCCACCACTCCACATCTATCTAAGTTGAACCCCATTTTGAGCGTCAATAGTTTTGCTTCGTCTGCGGGAATCGACACAAGAAGCCTTTGTCGTTCTTCCCTTCTTCAGTGCCCTTCGGCACCCTTATAATCAACATCACTTAATTGTCATTCTTCCCTACTCTTGCCGAAGCCTCTATTAGATAAGTGGCATATTCATTATTTTTACAAATTATTTAATATGGGAGGAACTGTTTACTCTTGGGATCAAGAAAAGACACGTGCATTATTTCCAAAAGATACAACACATTTTCTTATTTATATTTTAATATATTTATAAGCATGCAATTCAATGATTCCATATATTATTCAAGTGGCTGACATAAACCATGGGCTCAATCGGTGACTTAGCTGTTGGAATTTTAAAAAGGTTTTAAAAATTTAACCATTTTATTTATTTAATTATTTTGGCTGTTTTATTTTATTTATTGTGGGGTTATAAATATCTAATATTCAGGTTTTATTTCTATATATTTTGAATGCC
This sequence comes from Prunus avium, assembly GCF_965620075.1. Taxonomy (NCBI): domain Eukaryota; kingdom Viridiplantae; phylum Streptophyta; class Magnoliopsida; order Rosales; family Rosaceae; genus Prunus; species Prunus avium. The sequence goes on from NC_142290.1 coordinate 7,863,000, forward strand.
TTAATTTTCTGGTTGGTGAACTTTTTGGTTGGTGAAGGTTAAATGTTACTGGATGCCTATAAAAGGTCACTCCTCCTTCACATTTGAAACACACACAGTAGACCATCAGAATGTCACATACCACAATCACCACCACAAACTAATTCTCTCCCTTTCTACTTTTATATATATTCTCTACTTTATATTATTATTTTGGCAATGGTTCTGTGACTTGGATACCTATATCCGTCTATGAACGTGCTCATAGCGGATCTTGAGTTTGTGCACAAGGGGTCGTATCTTGGAGTCTTGTAGACCGTCAGTACCTGCACGTAAGGAGGCTACAAAGGCTTTAGGACAGCGTCTTTGACGTGCTTCACCATACCAAACTCACCTTCTTATTTATTATTTATTTTGCTTTTACTTATCTATTATTTTATTTTCTTAAATTTCATTGTACCTTAAAAGCTTTCTAATTTATTTATAAGTTATTTATAGGGAGTTTCACTAAAACACCCAAAATGGGGGCTGAAATTATAAAAAAACCCAACACCCAAAACACTTTATAAACACACCCAAAACTCATCATTACACACACTCAAAACCCATTTATAAACACACCCAAAAAATATACAATTGTTGACTTTGGGGTTGATTTTGGGTGTGTTTCTATGTTTAAATAGTGTGTGGGTTTTTTTATAAATACATGTCTAGGATTGAGTTTATTTATAATAATCTATTATTTATAATATAAATGTTTTTGTATTTGGCTTTACGGAAAAGGAAAATTATATTTTTTATAACAATAGCCACCTTCAATTCTTCTTATTTTAATACTATTTTGTCCTATTGGCCATATAGGAAAGTGTGGACAATTTGAATGGACATGCCAAACGGCACCCACCCATTGCAAATGTTTAATCACCATCTAATGGAAGTCACTCAAATCAACTTAACGTATGGCAAGTTCAAAAGCACAGTATGGAAAACTCCAAAGTGGCAATCGGCCCCGCATCCTCCAAACAAATTCATTATGTATGACATTAATTAATGGCCCGAAGAGGATATCGAGCTAGTATCCCTTGATCCTGACAAGCCACAGATAAAAGTGCGGATCGGCTCGCGCCTAAGTCAGGAGGAAAAGGCAGAGCTTGTAGCCTTCCTCTAGAACAACAAAGATGTATTCACATGGTCGCCATCCGACATGCCAGGCATCGATCCCCAGATCATCTGCCATCGCCTACACGTCAACCCAGCAATTAAGCCTGTAGAGCAGAAGAGACGCAACTTCGCCCTCGAGCGGGTTGCCATTATTGAAGCCGAGATCGACAAGCTCCTAGCTGCCGGTTTCATTGAAGAAGTCTCCTACGCAGAATGGCTGGCAAACGTTGTTCTAGTAGCAAAGAAAGATAAAGGCCCGTGGAGAGTGTGCGTCGACTACACCGACATCAATAAAGCGTGCCCTAAAGACAACTTTCCACTGCCAAGAATTAATCAACTCGTCAATTCAACTTCCGGCAATCAACTGCTAAGTTTCATGGACGCCTACTCCGGCTACAATCAAATCATGACGCATGAAGACGACAAGACAAAAACCTCCTTCATCATTGAAAAAGGTACATACTGCTACAAAGTCATGCCCTTTGGGCTGAAGAACGCTGGAGCAACCTACCAAAGGCTAGTAAACAAAATTTTCAAGGAGCAAATCGGTAAAACTATGGAGGTCTACTTAGATGACATGTTAGTCAAAGCTCCCCAACGAGCATACCACATCAAAAACCTTGCCGAGGCATTTAGCCTTCTCAGAAAATACAACATGAAGTTGAACCCGAGCAAATGCACATTCGGAGTCTCATCTGGCCGATTCCTGGGATACTTAGTCACCCAAAAAGGAATTGAGGCACATTTGAATCAAATCAAGGCTATACTTAACATGAAGTCATCTGCCATAACAAAGGAGATACAAAGTCTAACAGGTAGAGCAGCAGCTCTCAACCGATTCCTCTCAAGATCTACCGACAAGTGCAGACCATTCTTCAAAGCCTTGAAGAAAGAACATAAGGACAAGTGGGATGACGAGTGCGAAGTAGTTTTTCAAAACTTGAAAACCTACCTCACTTCACCTCCCCTACTCTCAAAACCAATACCAGGCGAAGACTTGTACATCTACCTGGCGATGTCCGACTCAACTGTCAGCTCAGCTCTCATCCGAGAAGAGCTAGGGGCACAACATCCGATATTCTACACTTCAAAAGTTCTCCTCGACGCAGAGACTCGCTATCCAAAAATGGAAAAACTCATTTTTTTCGCTTGTGGTTTCCACGAGAAAACTAAGGCCTTACTATCAAGCTCACCGGATAATTATCATGACAGAATTTCCTTTGAGATCGATCCTCCACAGCCCCGACGCTTCCCAGTGACTCATGAAATGGGCTATTGAACTCAGTCAATACGACCTCCTGTATCAGCCGAAGACCGCTATAAAAGCTCAGGCTTTAGCAGATTTTGTTGTAGAGTTTACTCCGGCAGCCGAAGAAGAGAAGCTAGTCACGAAAAGTAAGGAAAAAGCAGGCGATACCTCTCCCGTCGATTCAAGCCTATCTAAAGACATGTGGTAGTTGCATGTAGATGGAGCGTCAAATCACAAAGGAGAGGGGGCAGGCGTCGTCATAATCACCCCAGACGGAACTTTGTTGGAACAAGCCATCACACTAGGCTTTCCTGCTTTAAACAACGAGGCAGAATATGAGGCATTGCTTGATAGACGGCACCTGGCAAAAGAACTGTCGATCAAAAAATTGGCCATCTACTCAGACTCCTAGCTGATCACGAATCAAGCCTCAGGTGAGTACATGGCAAAACATCCAAGAATGATCCAGTACCTCGAGAAAGTCCAAGGACTTTTGAAAGAATTCCATACTTTCATCATCCAATGACTCAATGCAGATGCGTTGGCAAGCCTAGGATCAGCGCTGGACACCCAGTTCAGACGCTCCATCCCGGTAGAACACCTTGATCGATGAAGACCCCAACTGGCAAGACCTCATCATCGACTACTTGGTGAATAGAACCTTCCAACGGATAAGTCCGAAGCTAGGAAGGTCCAGCAGAAAGCCGCGAGATACTACATGCAAGGCGACAAGCTCGTTCGCAAATCATACTCCGGCCCTCATCTCACCTGCATAAAATACCCTCAAACACTTGAGGTCCTCTACAAATTCACGACGGTGAGTGTGGCAACCACTCTGAGGGCAGGTCACTCGCCCAGAAGGCTCTAAATATAGGCTATTTCTGGCCTACCATGCGCCATGACTCCACTGAGTATGTCAAAAGATGTGATCACTGCCAACGGTACAAACCGGTTCCTAACCTGCCTGCCGAAATCTACCATCCGCAGAACAGTCTGTGGCCTTTCATGCAATGGGGCATCGACTTAGTGGGCCCCATGCCAACGGCACCAGCTAATAAAGAAATGATTATCGTCGCCACTGATTACTTTACTAAATGGATCGAGGCCGAAGCTCTATCCTCTACTAAAGAAGCCGATGTGGAATGATTCATCTAGAGAAACATCATTTGTCGATTTGGCTACCCACAATCTCTAGTTACTGACAATGGCTCACAATTTATTGGCAAGCAGATCACCGCATTCTTCAAAAAATACGGCATCAAACAGCATCTGTCTACCCCTAGATATCCTCAGGGCAATGGCCAGGCCGAGGCATCCAACAAAATAATATTGAATTGTCTAAAGAAGAGATTAGAAGGCGCCAAAGGGAAATGGGTAGATGAGCTCCCTGGAGTACTATGGGCTTATAGCACTACCAAACGAAGATTAACTAGCAAAACCCCGTTTTCCCTCACCTATGGAACTGAAGCGATCATTCCTCCGCACGTCACTGTCCCCGTCATATTGAGCAGAACTCCGAGCAGATGAGGCTCAATCTTGACTTACTTGAAGGAGAGCGGGAGAAGGCAATTGTTCGAGTCGCCTCCTATCAACAGCTGTTGAAGTCTTACTACGACAAAATAGCCAAGATCAGACAGTTTCAACCAAGCGACCTTGAGATAAGAAAGACCTTCATCACTGTGCAAAGACAAGGGTCCAAAAAGATGAAACCCAATTGGGAAGGCCCTTACGTGATCAGCCAGTCTGGGGGCAGAGAAAGCTACACGCTTGACACCATGGAAGGAAAGGAGATTCCGCGACAATGAAATGCCTGCCACCTCTAAAGATATTATCCATGACGCTTCCTCCTACCCGCTCAGTCCCCAGCAGATGACCAAGCACTGCAATTGTTGGAAGTCCTTGTTCCTTTATTCAGTTATTTCCATTTCGAATAAAGCGATGTAATCGCATGAACATCAATAAAAGTTCAATTTCACATTCCAGAATGTCAAGAAAAAAAAAATATAAATATATAAATATATATATATATATATATACATAGTTGCCCATAAGCAGCGTCCTTCGGGAGACGCAGCCCGCAAAGAAGCGTCCTAAGGGAGACGCAGATTGCGCTAGGAATTTCCTAAGGGAAATATTCAGGTTCCTATCCATTTCCTAAGGGGGGCAGGATAAGTCATACAATTGCCAATAAAACGCGTCCTAAGGAAGACGCAAGACGACGACCAGAAGCGTCCTTCGGGAGACGCAGCCCGCAAAGCAGCATCCTAAGGGAGATGCGGGGTGCTCCAGGAATTTCTTAAAAGGAGGTCTCCATGCTTCCTGCGGGAAATGTCCAGGTTCCTATCCAATTCCTAAGGGGGGCATAATAGCCAAAAAAGTTACCCATAAAAAGCGTCCTAAGGGAGACACAGGGCAACGACCAGAAGCGTCCTTCGAGAGACGCAGCTTGCAAAGCAGCATCCTAAGGGGGTTGCAGGGTGCGCCAGGAATTTCCTAAGGGAGGTATTCAGGTTCCTATCTGTTTCCTAAGGGGGCAGGATAGTCATACAGTTGTCCATAAGTAGCGTCCTAAAGGAGACGCAGGGCAACAACCAGAAGCGTCCTCCTTCGGGAGACGCAGCCCACAAAGAAGCGTCCTAAGGGAGACGCAGGGTGCGCCAGGAATTTCCTAAGGGAGGTATCCAGGTTCCTATCCGTTTCCTAAGGGGGACAGGATAGCCAAACAATGGCCGCTCAAATCAGATGTCTTCTTCTCATAGTGGGCCTGCTCAGCAGAAAGCTTGCTAACAAGCTCGGCATTCTTCTTCTCCAACTCACTGAGCTGAGTAGAAGAGGGGGCAACAGCAGACGAATTCTGAATGGTCTCAACAGCAAAAACAACTCCTTTTTGAAGCAGATGAAATGTTGCTTCCCTTTGTTTTTCCAAGGAAAGACTTGAAAAGGTACCAAGATCACCAGCCTAACGGATTTGATCAACCAGCCCAGCACAAGCGAATGGACTTGATAGAAAGTGCGTCTTGAGCATATCAAACACGCTTGCATCCCCTGCATGGTTGGACTTGTCCATCTAGGGATCAACCGCTGATGTTGCAGAAGAACCTTTCGCCCGAGCGGATGACTCTCTTGCTTTCTTAGCCTCTGCCAACCTCACTTCCAAAGGAATTGGTGACGACGAATCAACTCCACGCTTGATTGCTCGTGACTCAACAGCAGGATCATGGTGGTTGGATGGATGAGCAGACCTCCCAGATCGACCTCCACTCTTCGACTGGTGTAAATGACCCGAACTCCGGATAGGAACATCTGCATCTCTTTGCCTCTCAACAGGTGAACTAGATCGCACACGGACTACTTCACGGAGCAGATCACGATCTCCAAACTCATCAGCAAGAGGCTTAAGGGGTGTTGGAAAAATGGCTCACATTTTGTATGCAAGTGAAGGAGTGAGCGACCGGTCGCAAGGTTTGGGCGACCGGTCGTTTTTACACAGATTCGAAGGCTGGAGAAATCGCAGAAAGCGACCGGTCGCAAGGTATCCGCGACCGGTCGCAATGTATCCATAAGGTATCAGCGACCGGTCGCAATGTATCTGCGACCGGTCGCCAGTGTTGCTGTGCTGTTTTTTCCATGCGTTTTTCAAGGTGTCTTCACATGTGTCGGTTCCCTACCTAATCCCTCGAGCTTCCAAGGAGTTTTATGGGTTCTAGGATGTCTAGCAAGGTACTGGAAAAGCTGGAGCACCATTGAATGAGGATAGTTGACTTGTTTCAAAGAGTACCTACCCTATAGCTCTAGATAGGGTGGCTGAAGTTGCAGCTATCTATGCCTAGCCTTTGTTCTGCCCAAGTTGTGGTCCAAGTCTGGAAACCAAGGGGAGAACGTGGGAGGAAAAGATGGAGCCTTCTCCTAAGTCCAAAGGCTTGTGTATTAAAGGGAAGAGGAAGCAAGACAGCAAGTGTGGTTAATCTCAAAGTTGTCAAGTAGCTGGGAGCTATTGTGTTCAAAGGGAGGTTATCTCACCAAGGGAGGAAGAAAGAGAGGGCAATCAGTTCAAGATAGGAGCTGAGTTGGGTCTTGAGAGTCTAGACACCAAGGAGGGAAACACCAAGTGTGTGAGAGTATTCACAAGTGCATCAAAGTGTTGAGCAAGGGGTGAGAGAGAAAAGAGAGCTTGGGAGAGAATAGAGTTCTAAGGGGGTTTCTTTGTAAACCAAAGTTGTAACTTATTCTTTCATTAGTGAATTTCTCAAGGGGATCACCAAGAGGATGTAGGCAATTGCTGAACCTCTAAAATACTTGTGTCACTTTGTGCTTGGTTGGTTTCTCAAGTGTGTGTGTGTGTGATTCATCCATCCTTGTGTGTGTCACAAAGTCCATCGACAACAAGATCATTAGGGGAGTGAGTGAAAGTGTTTATCCATTTTCACAACAAGTGGTATCAGAGCTGAGTTTGAGCAGCAAGTTCTAGTGTGTTGAAGATGGCAAGTGACAAGGAAGGTGAAGAAGGAGGTAGCTCTTTGCAGCAGAGGCAACCACAATCTGTCACCATGAAGGTGGAGTTGAAGCCTTTCACAGGGAAGGAGAACTTCACTCTATGGCAAAGGAGGATGAAGTCAACCCTTACACAACAAAATCTCAGTGTTGTCTTGGGAGGCAAGGAGAAGAAGCCAGCAACCATGACAGACGCGGAGTGGGGTGTTCTAGACGAGTTGGCTAGAGGAGCCATCGAGAACTACATCACCGATGAGGTGCTCATCAATGTGATGCAAGACACAGCGAAGCAAACATGGGAGAAGCTCGAAGAGATGTTTGCAGGGAAGTCGCTGTCCAACAAGCTCTTCCTCAAGGAAGAACTCCTAAATCTTCGGATGGAGGAGGAAGGTAATCTAATGGAGCATTTGAGCAGCTTCAATAGATGTGTTGCTGATTTGCAAAGGATGGAAGTGTTGTATGATACGGAGGATAAGGCACTCATGTTTCTAACATCCTTGCCTCCGTCTTATAAACATTTCCGAACAACGCTTATGTTTGGGAAGAGTACTTTGAAGTTTGAGGAGGTGGTGCAAGATGTGATGACGCATCACCGGATGTCCCAACGTTCGGAGGAAAACTCTCAAGACACGGGTCTATTCGCAGGGAATCGTTCAAGCAAGCGTGAAGGCAAGAGAAGCAACGGGAGGAATTCTAAGTCCAAGGACAATGAAGGGTGCTTCGAGTGTGGGTCTAAGGATCATTGGAAGCGGAATTGTCCGGTATGGAAGGAGAAGATGAAGAAAGCTGGAAGTTCAGCAAATGTATGTGATGATGACATTTGTGATGAACTCTTGACGGTTACGGAGGAGAGTAACGGGGAAGTCATGGCTAGCTCTTCGGGTAAGGGTTCAAGTTCTACTTCAAGTTGGATTTTGTGATTCCGGGTGCTCATATCATGTGTGTGCAAATAAGTTGATGTTTGACACATATGAGGAAAGGAAGTCATAGCAAGTTCTTCTTGCATGCAAGTTCATCATCAAGGGTGCTTGATTTCAAAGGTGCAGAAAGTGAAGTCAAGACAAGGGATGAGGAGGAGAATGTTGTTGAAGGGAAACTTCTTGCCAAGGTGGTCATGGAGGAGTCTCCATTTGAGGTGGAGCTTGACACAAGGGCTGAAGAAGGAGGGCAACAACAACAAACTCACAAAGGGGTTCTACTTGAGGTGGAGCCATCATCAAGTGCAAGGTCCAGGCCCAAGGAATCCATCAAACCATCCCTAGGTTTTGGATGGATGGACCAAGAAGTTCCAGCCACGTTTCGGAGTGCTAGAGGGAGCATGAAACGGGAAAGTTGGAGAGGTGCATAGATGAAAAGAAAGGTGTTCTTAAATCCAAGAGCAAGGAGTGCTAAATGGGGATTTAGTGAACAAAGGTTTGGTATGTGTTTTGCATATCAAGGGAAGTCCATGATTCAAGGTTCCAAGAAGGCAAGGAGCAACGAATTTGGCAAGGGGGAACTCTTTTTTTGCACAAGAGGTCCAGGTTACTCAAGTCTAGGCTTGAGAGGAGCACCTTCCACCAAAGGTGCATTGAGGCAAGAGGTGTATTGCCATGGTGGAGCTCATGGAAATTACTAGAACGATTTCTAAGAGGTTGAAGAGGTTCTAGAGGTCAACAATGGTTCATGGGGTGATTAAATGGTTCGCCAAGGTGGAGATTGTTGGAAAAATGGCTCACATTTAGTATGCAAGTGAAGGAGTGAGCGACCGGTCGCAAGGTTTGGGCGACCGGTCATTTTTACACAGATTCGAAGGCTGGAGAAATCGCAGAAAGCGACCGGTCGCAAGGTATCCGCGACCGGTCGCAATGTATCCATAAGGTATCAGTGACCGGTCGCAATGTATCTGCGACCGGTCGCCAGTGTTGTTGTGCTATTTTTTCCATGCGTTTTTCAAGGTGTCTTCACATGTGTCGGTTCCCTACCTAATCCCTCGAGCTTCCAAGGAGTTTTATGGGTTCTAGGATGTCTAGCAAGGTGCTGGAAAAGCTGGAGCACCATTGAATGAGGATAGTTGACTTGTTTCAAAGAATACCTACCCTATAGCTCTAGATAGGGTGGCTGAAGTTGCAGCTATCTATGCCTAGCCTTTGTTCTGCCCAAGTTGTGGTCCAAGTCTGGAAACCAAGGGGAGAACGTGGGAGGAAAAGATGGAGCCTTCTCCTAAGTCCAAAGGCTTGTGTATTAAAGGGAAGAGGAAGTAAGACAGCAAGTGTGGTTAATCTCAAAGTTGTCAAGTAGCTGGGAGCTATTGTGTTCAAAGGGAGGTTATCTCACCAAGGGAGGAAGAAAGAGAGGGCAATCAGTTCAAGATAGGAGCTGAGTTGGGTCTTGAGAGTCTAGACACCAAGGAGGGAAACACCAAGTGTGTGAGAGTATTCACAAGTGCATCAAAGTGTTGAGCAAGGGGTGAGAGAGAAAAGAGAGCTTGGGAGAGAATAGAGTTCTAAGGGGGTTTCTTTGTAAACCAAAGTTGTAACTTATTCTTTCATTAGTGAATTTCTCAAGGGGATCACCAAGAGGATGTAGGCAATTGTTGAACCTCTAAAATACTTGTGTCACTTTGTGCTTGGTTGGTTTCTCAAGTGTGTGTGTGTGTGATTCATCCATCCTTGTGTGTGTCACAAAGTCCATCGACAACAAGATCATTAGGGGAGTGAGTGAAAGTGTTTATCCATTTTCACAACAAGGGGAACATCCCTAATGTTGCGCATACTACCAATCTTCTTGCTATCTGCACCAATAAGATGTTTAACCCTTGCAGATGACGTGGAGTAGCTCCTACTTGGGTCTTCTCAGCAAAAGGGAGCTTTGACTTCTTCCTCAATGGAGACACATTCCTCGCCCGTGACTTGACATCAGCTTTCCTCTTTGATGGGGGTTCAGCAGAGCACTCCTCTTGTACAGTAGGTAGATCATCAGGGTCCGGACCATTCTGCTTCCATCTCTCGACATCCTCGGCCGGGGGCAGTCCACCGTCTTCTTCCCGATACTCGCTCAATAACCAACGCCACTCGCGAAACTTTGAGGGGATGTTCAAAGCACGCCGGACCTTAGCCATGTCAAGCCCAAGCTTCAATTGCTTGCTGATGTCACTCACTACAAGCAGAAGACAAAAGTTAGTCAGTCACACTTCAAGAAATTCAAATAAAAGAGAGCATATCAAAAACCACAAAAAGACGTACCATTATAATAGGTAATGGGAACAAGTGGACCATCACCAATGTCGCCCTCCCACCGTCCGCTGACTTCCAACACATCGTCGTGCCACACGTGATCTCCTTGACTAAAACTGTCAAACAACTTGGCATTGTAGATGCGAACTTGGGCATACTCCTCAAAGCGCCTCACTTCGAAAAAATAGAAGAATTCTCGCACTGTCATCTCCAACATGAAGAAACGGCTCAGGTTTTCAAAACACATGATCGCCTGGTAGACATTCGGAGTACACTGACTCGGAGCGCACCCCATGGCGCAGAACACCTCCTTGAAAAGCTTTCACAGCGGGAACGTGAAACCCAAGGAGAATTAAAAGGGATGGAAGGTGATGATTCTAGCATTTGGATCATTCGCATCCACGCAGGGCATGGCTTCAGTCAAAGGCTTCGCCAGCTTGATATGCACGTCATCAGGAATTGCATAAACGTAAGCGGCCCGCCACCTCTGGAATTGAGCTTCAGTCGTAACGCGGTGCAGATTGGGCACAAACCTCTTCTTGTACACTTGGGAGCCTCCCCACAAGTAAAAAGGCACTTGGGAGCTTGGTGACTTGCTACCACCTTCAGAAGACATGGTCAACGGACAACTGCAAGAAGAGAAGAAAATTCTACAAGTTAGAATACCCAAAAAATAAAAAAAAATAGCAAAAAAAAAAAGAAAAGAAAAGAATGGAAGTTGGCAGCAACAAAAAAAAAAGGAGTGGTCCAGCTTGGAGCAGCCCAGCCAACGCCTCCAGCCCAGCACGAAGGCCCGCGTCGCGCATCCCAGCTCCTGCTTCAACACACCTCTTGGCCCAGCTAGCGCCTCCAAGACCAGCGCGCGCCTCCTGGCACAGCTTCAGCAGCGTGGCCGTGGCCTACTTGCCCAGCGCAAGCCCATGTCGCGCGCAAGGCCCAACGCCTCCATTCTTCTGCCTTGGGCTTGGCTCCTCCATGCTCTCTTCGAGCCCAACCCTTGCACCAGGCCTGCATTGCGTCTGCTCCAGCCCAGACCAGGTCGCTCCAAGCTTCAGCACGCACGACGAACTTGCAACTCATGCTGGCCTGGTCAGCTTCCTTCCATCTTCAGTCAAGCCTCCAACCTTTACGAGCTCGACTTACTTTGGATGCACGGCAACTCCTCTCTTCGACAAGCAATACAAATTCTCCAAGATCTTTCTCAAGTTAGACGGTAGAGAAGTTAATTTTGCGATGTGAGAAAGAGTGAAGAGAAGCCCTATATTTATACAAGTTGGACAACCCGGGTCAATAAGGAATTGCAAGCTCATTCCTACTGGGAATCTTTAATACACGCTCATATTATCCCTTTCTTTTTATCCTCGGACATATTGCTATATGGTCTTATATATGCTTCTTTATGTATCTTCATTGGCCTTTGGATTTTCTGACAAAAGGGGGAAGAGATGGTTGTGTGAAATTGTGATAAAAAAAAAAGGGGGGAGAGGTTGTGTTGTGGAATTAAGGGGGAGTGATGCTTTAATTTTGCTTTGAATTACATTTTTTCTCCCACGTACTTCACTGCTTTTATTGTTTCATATTGTGCAGGGATTAAGAGTTTGGACTTTAGATAGAATTTCATTTGTTAAATCCCATGTAATTTTTTTTGAGTTGTAATAGGTGTTTTGTCTAGGAAATGCCAAATGGGGAGATTGTTAGTATGAAATTGTGTTGGCATTCCCTAAAACTTAGTATAGGTTTGGAAGTGTCATTTAGCTATATGGTTGAAGAAAAATTGATGTCTCTGATTTCCAGAAACTATAGGACTGAAATAGTTCAGCAATCCCCGAATTCCATAATTGTGACTTAACACGTATGAGACATTTGATCTGAAGGGTAAGACATGTCAATTTTCATGCACTCATGATAGGAACTTTTTTGTGGAGTCTAATATGATTTTATTTCCTTAATCTTCTTTGATTTTAATAAATTAGAATCCCTTTAAGAGTGCATCTCATTTTGGCATATCTTGCAATATCTTCTATTTATTATTTCTTTCTTTCATGAATAAATCATTACTTATGTTTTAAGTAACTTGCTTGGAAATCATGTTTTTAATCACATCACAATATTAAAGATGGTGATATATTCACAATATTAAAGATGGTGATATATTCTTGGTATTAAGCTAAGAATACTAGGACTCCTTTAATAGTGTGATTATAAAAATCTTCTTTTAAAATTGGAATTTTCCTTTTCTATTGTATTGGGTTTCACGTGTGATCATCATTAGAATAGGAAAATATGTTTTTAATTTTATTAAATTTGTGTAAATCAAGTAATTTGGTTTTGAACACATGGTTACTTTTTTTATGAAACAAAAAGCATATAAAACAACCTTTGTCTGCTTTGTTCTGTACAGCTTTTTAACAATAGTTTTGAGTGCTTAAACGTTTAAGAAAGCTGTGTTTTTATTTGAGATAAATTATCAAGTGCTCCATGTTTACTTGGTGATTTATCAAACACTTTATCATTCATTTTGCATTCAGTTCCATAGTTGGTGACACATACGGTTGAGGGCACCAAGACAGTGGTGGCGGTTTTTCTCCGGCAAATTTGAATCGATCATAACCAGTATTGGATTCAACATAAGGAGAATTGGAAGAACTCCAGCGAGTTTGAAGCAATCGTGACCAATAATCCCTGGACTTGACTCTTTATAGGTAATGAATAGGCTATGTTAAGTTACTAGCACGCCCTGCTAATTTGACTAACTTTACATATATTAGTGTTATGTACATAAAATTCTTATTTTCATATTGGCTATTGGGGTATACTTTCAACAACTTTATGCACGAGAGGTGATAGGTTCTTCTTCTGACTGGTTAGAGCATCCTAAGCTAGGCTTCTCTAAACTATTGTCAATGGATGCTTATATTTGTAGAATAGGTGATTTCCTAGGACAGTGTGCTCGCCTTCTGCTACCCTTGCGGCTGCTCTTCTGCAAATGGCTCACGTGGGGAGAAATGCCTCTGACCCTACTTGGTTCCATGTCCTATGCTTGAGACCGACTACGTTAGTCCCATGACATCTTCCCTAGTGGGAAGTCTTGCATAAGTACTCCTCGACCTCTGCTCCCTGGTAGGACGGTTGAGGTCCACTAGGATGCTTCTGGCCCCAGAGACGGCTCTCCTAGTTCGTACTTGTTTCTTTGACATAAACATATTAAAGTTATTTTGATGAAGTCACGTCTGATGTACATGTTCGAGGAGATCTTTGACAAAGAGGATATCTTTTTCTGCATGGCGGCATAGTTTGGTCCTCAATGTGCAGGCGCCACAGTTGTAATGTAGACATTTAGGAGGCGAGGCTCTATTGAAATTCCCCTTTTCCGCCACATTCTAGCATTCTGTGGACTAGAGAACTAGTTCCAAGACCAGACTAGTCACAATGGTCTTGATTTTAAGGATCTTGGGTTGCTACTGGGTCCCCAGATCCACCTCTCCACCATTAACATGCGAGTCTTGCTTGACCTCTGTGTTTCTAGATTGAGTCGCTCATCTGCGGGCCATGTGTTTGTTTTTTTTTCTGATGAAGAATTGGTTTTAAGGTTTTGAAGCACCAATGAAAGGACCAAAATGTGGGGAATGAATCTATACAGTGGTCATAAAAACACCCTTATACCCTAGAACTAAGAAGGGAAAGGGAAGGTTAGCCCTTAGGCACAACAATGTGGTGTGAGCCAAAGAGCCTCCAGTGCTAAAGTAAGGGTTGCAATTTCTGGTTGATGAAAATTTAAGGGTTTTGTTTTTAAAGTAAGGGTTGCAATTTTTGGTTGATGAAAATTTAAGGGTTTTGTTGAATTTTTTTCTATGATGTAGCTATTTTTTCTAGTTAAGATGGAGATGTTCGAATGGAAAAGACATATCAACAAGAACTCAGGCAAGTTTTCAAGTTTCATTGTCATAACAGGCTGATTGTGAGTACTATTTTGTATTTAAGTTCTTTTAGTTTATGATTTTGTATGTTTTATGGGTTATTTTGTATCACCTCTCTCTCTATCCTCATGCTCCCATATGCTTGACAATGTTTGTTGTTCATACTACAGATTCAGCGAAAGGTTTCAAAAAAGCTCTTGAGAATGTTACAGTTGTAACCTTGAATTATGTTGTATTTTATGATGTAATTGAATTAGTTAAGCTGATGATTTAGTTGTAATTAATTTTGTTGTGATTTTGGAATGTTCAAAAAATTGTTAATTTTGTCCAAACAAATTGTTAATTTTAATAGCTTATTTAGTGAATGGGTTACACGGGTCGTGTCGTGTCAACCCGTTTATAAACGGGTTGTGTTTAGGCTGAACATTCTTGACCCGTTTATTAAACGAGCCGTGTTCAGGTTGGGCATTCTTAACACATTTTATTTAGATTATTTAAAATTCTTAATTGAATACCACATGACTTATTATCCCAAGATAGTCTTTTAAAATCTCAATTGAATACACCTCCCTTAAAATCCCAACACGACATGACGCATTGCCAGCTCTATGCTAAAGTTTGTCATAAGCGTTGAGCAAAGCAAAGTTTCTTAGTTGAAAGAACAGTTACCTTCTCCAGGGGACGAAGGTTGGTTTATGTAAGACTATGTCTTTGTAGTTTGATCATCTTGAGAGGCAGCATGATGAACGTTGATTGGGCGTTAAGACCCGTTCACCTGCACATCAAGTCAATTAGCCATTTGACTTAGGGTGCATGGGACAATTACCCAAAGTGAATGAATGTGATCCCCTTATTTATTGACGTCATAATACATAAGGAGATCTTGAGGATCTGGGCTAATTTACCAAAGGCGTGCTTCTTAAGGAAGAATTATGCTAGACTTCTTCCTTTGAGCCAAACCAAACCTTGCTTAAGGCTTACTAGGCATTTGACCTCGAACGAAGTTGATCTTTCTTGTGCCTTGCTAGGCTCTTTGAGTTCGTGGTCCTATTCATGGCCCAACCTCTTTAAGATATCCTGGCAAAGGTAACAACATGTGCCAACTCCAAGTAATAATAATCACTACTCTTAATTAATGCATGTCAAGATGCGGATAAATTTGTCCCACCCCTCGGAAGGGCTAATTTAGTTTGTATGGACGTCCCCTGCCATTGGTCTGTAAATATTTGCTCTCACATTACTTATTTAAAATATTTTTCTTGAATACCCGCAAGGTTGATGTGGTTATGTGAAACCGTATAATGCCAACGCCATTCAATCCGTTCTAGGTGCACGAGTTATTCTTGTATAGTGACTTGTGTTGTTATATCCATCCGCACACTATTAAAAAAAAAAAAAAGCCTTATTTATTATAGTGCCCTTTAAAATTATGATCAAATCTCATATTGCGCCTTAAAAGTCAAAGTGACCAACTTCGGCCCCTTGACCAAAGTTTGATGTTTCATATTGGCCCCCCCTGCGGTTAGCTCCATGCACAAGTCTATTAAATTTGATGACGTGGCAGGGATGTTTAAGTAATTTTGTACATATTAGCTATTTACCCACCAAAATGGACCTAAAAATAAATAAATAAATTATTTACATTTAAATACTTTAAAAATTAAAAATAAATGATAAAAAAAATAAAAATAACATAAAATTGAAAAAAAAAAAAAATAAAAATAAAAACCTATCTCAGCCTCACTCACTCAGCCCCCAGCCTCTCTCTCTCTCTCTCTCTCTCTCTCTCTCTCTCTCTCTCTCTCTCTCTCTCTCTCTCTCTCTCTCTCAGCGCAACCACCATCATCCTCATCCTCGGTAAATTGGATAGCTCTGATTACCCAAATGGACGTCCGCAATGGTGGGAGCCATAGGACCCATCGATCTCACTTGAGATAGCTCGGTCAAGTTGTTGGGCTTGAAGACTGAAGCTTTCCGGGTTGATTTAGAAGAACTGGAGATATAGAATGGGTTGGCCATGGAAGCCATAGGATCGAATACTCCCCCTCTCCCTTTCTCATCTTTTTCATTTATTTTTGCGAATTCATCAAATCTCCTCAAACTAAAAAGTCCCTGTAATGGTGCACATCATGCACCGTCACCATGGTCACTGTAAGACCCTTACAAGTTGGCATAGGCCATGGCATGGTTTTGATGTTTTGCACCATGCCAAGGCAAGCCAAGGGTGCGTGGGAGGCGCACTCGAGAAGCAAGACGACGTCGAAGGACAAGTGTTTTGGGTTGAGAGTTGGCAGCCAAGACATGGCAGCATGACAGACTTGGCGTTGGCATTGGACATTGGCATTGGCATTGGCATAGGCGCTGTCGAGAGTTTGACATAGGTGCTGTCGACAGGCAGTGCGCGCAGCATGTAGGCAGGCTGTGCAACAGACGCCGACAGGAGATGCGCGCAGGGTGCTGGCAGGATGCGCAACGGGTGTCGACAGAGTGTGGCGCAAGTCTGGAATGGATGGCAGTTTCGCTGGTGCGCATCGTGCGCGCAGAATGCGCAACGCACGCTGGCAGATTGTGCTGGACGTGGCAGACTCGCTAAAATCATGCTGGAGTGGGTCTAAGATGTGGGCAAAACGGTTTTGAGCAGTCCTTGAGTGGTTGGACGTGGCTAGGAGGTGCTGCATGCTTGAAATTCAGATTGTGGGCTGATCTTGGAGCATTAGTGGGCGGTTACTTGGTAGTGGCTGCATGTTCCAAGGTGTGGAGATTTTTAAGGAGGAAAATCTATCCATGAAGGTAGTGGGCTGCAAGGTGGCGGCTGATGAGGGCTAGGCATGTTTTTAGGAGAGGAAAACGTGGCTAGGTGGCTGATCTAAAGGTTGGCAAAGTTTCCTAAGTAGATGGGGGTGTCATCTACATAGTGTAGGCTTATAAATACCTTGTGAAGGTGTGTGGTTGAGAACCAAGTGATATGGTAATCCAACCAAGAGTGAGAGCTTGTAATCCTTTGCTATTCGTGAATAGAAGGTTGGGAACTTTCCCGTATATGTGTGTGTGAGAGTTTTCCTACGTGAGACAAGTCTTACTTGTGAGAGTGTTGGTGTCACTTGTTCCGCTGCGTGTACTCTGAAGCCTCGCGGGTTTAGAGGTGAAGAGAAGGCTAACTTAGGAGGAGTCTAAGTGCCGAACAAGGGCCGAGAAATTAAAGGCGTTTTTCACCCCTGTTACAGTTGGTATCAGAGCGTGCTTTAGTCGCGTTTCTGGTGGTATTCGAGTGGAGTTCGGATATTGTTCGAGTGGAGTTCGAGTTGCGGATTGTCCCCTGGGATCCGTGTGTGGCAATTTTCGAGCAAGGATTAGTCTTGGAGTTGCGAAGGGATGGCTGGAGGTAGTGATTCCTTGAAGGAGAGAGTAGCAAGGATTGAGACTTTCCTTGGTACCGTGTCTGGAGATGAGACCGAGAGTGTGGTCAACCAGATGGGAGATCTCAATGCCAAGATAGCAGAGATCGAGAAGATCCTCGGAGGATTGAAAGCTTCGATGGAGAAAAAGCTCATCGATTGTTTAAGTGACATGGATGGCTTAGCAGAGGCCATTGGTGGAAAGCTCAAGGAGGTGGAGACAGAATTGAGCGTGACGAAGCTTGCAATGAGTGGCATGACTTCGAGTCATGAGAGTTCCATGACGACCAAGATAAAGGTGCCTGAGCCAAAGGCTTATGTTGGCGAGCGAAGCTCCAAAGACTTGGAGAATTTCTTGTGGGATATGGAGCAGTATTTCAAAGCTGCTAAGGTTCCGGATGCCGAGAGGGTGTCTATCACGAGCATGTACTTGGCGGGTGATGCTAAGTTATGGTGGAGGACTCGTGCACAAGAAGTGTCAAGTGGGAGTAGACCTGCTATTGAAGAGTGGGTTGTGCTGAAGAAGGAGTTGAGAGGCCAATTCCTTCCATGCAATGCTGCGTGGTTAGCAAGGGAAGCTTTGAAGAACTTGAAGCAAGTAGGTCCAGTGAAGGACTATGTGAAGACTTTCTGTTCTTTGATGCTCGATGTGTCGAACATGTCTGAGGAGGATAAGTTGTTTAACTTCCTCACGAATCTGCAACCGTGGGCACAGACGGAATTGAGGAGACAAGATGTCATGAGCCTCAATACCGCCATTGCCGCTGCAAAGAGATTGATGGACTATCGAGCAGCAGTCACTTCCAGTGGGAAGAAAGAACAAGGTGGGAAGAGACATTTGGACAACAAGACGGTTGACAAAGTGAAGGAGACCAAGGTTGTTCAGAATGGTGCCAAAGGTGAAGATTACAAGGACAAGAAGACGTTCTCGGGTTGTTTTCTTTGCCAAGGGCCTCACCGTGTGAAGGACTGTCCCAAGAAGCAAAACTTGAATGCAGTTGTTGTGAAGAATGGAGGTGCTGAAGAGTGCAGTAACTTCCAGGTGAGTCCAATGGTTTTGTTGAATTCACTAAGAGTGGTCCCACCGGAAGATCCTTTGGGTGAGGATGCGTTGATGCAACCGGTGTTGGAGGTGATTGAGGTGTTCGTGGATGTGTTTGCCATGGAGCCCTCAGAAATTCTGATTGATGCTTCTCTAGTGCATGGGGGTATGCTGATAGAGGCCATCGAGAATATGGTTCCGAATTGGGATTTGGATTGTGGGTTGGAAGAGATGCAGCTTGCGGCGTTGGCACATTGTCTAGATGTTTGGAGAGTCTATCTGCTGGATAGGAAGTTTGTGGCGAGGACTTGTATGTTGCACAGTCACATGTACTGTTCAGGTAACGTTCGAGATGAGTTTATCATATATTTGGATGTGCTAAATGAGTTTGATTTCGAGTTAGCCTACATGACCACAAGACACAGAGACTTCGTGGAGCAGTCAGATGAGTTGATGACAGATGTAGCCGAGTCTGATTCTTCTACTTCAGATCCTTCGGAAAGTGAGTCAGAAAGTGAGCCATGGGAGAGCTCGGCTATTGATAGCATTTTGAGAAATGCTATGTTTGAAAAAAGAGTTGAACACTCCGAGGCTAAGAATGAGCCAATGGAGGAAGATGAGCCAAGGGTGGAGTCCATGGCCGGTATCATTGTAATCTCAAGTGACGATGAAGAGGAGCCTATGGAAGAGCCCATGGAGGTGATCTTAATTGAGTCAAGTGATGATGAGTCTATGGATGAGAGCAATGGTGAAGTGGTTCAAGTGGAACCATGTGATGTTCAGAGGAACGAAGACCGCCAAGGAGTTGAGCCGACGAGGGCGTCGGGCTCTTGTGGTGGGGGTGGTTTGTAAGACCCTTACAAGTTGGCATAGGCCATGGCATGGTTTTGATGTTTTGCACCATGCCAAGGCAAGCCAAGGGTGCGTGGGAGGCGCACTCGAGAAGCAAGACGACGTCGAAGGACAAGTGTTTTGGGTTGAGAGTTGGCAGCCAAGACATGGCAGCATGACAGACTTGGCGTTGGCATTGGACATTGGCATTGGCATTGGCATAGGCGCTGTCGAGAGTTTGACATAGGTTCTGTCAACAGGCAGTGCGCGCAGCATGTAGGCAGGCTGTGCAATAGACGCCGACAAGAGATGCGCGCAGGGTGCTGGCAGGATGCGCAACGGGTGTCGACAGAGTGTGGCGCAAGTCTGGAATGGATGGCAGTTTCGCTGGTCCGCATCGTGCGTGCAGAATGCGCAACGCACGCTGGCAGATTGTGCTGGACGTGGCAGACTCGCTAAAATCATGCTGGAGTGGGTCTAAGATGTGGGCAAAACGGTTTTGAGCAGTCCTTGAGTGGTTGGACGTGGCTAGGAGGTGCTGCATGCTTGAAATTTGGATTGTGGGCTGATCTTGGAGCATTAGTGGGCGGTTACTTGGTAGTGGCTGCATGTTCCAAGGTGTGGAGATTTTTAAGGAGGAAAATCTGTCCATGAAGGTAGTGGGCTGCAAGGTGGCGGCTGATGAGGGCTAGGCATGTTTTTAGGAGAGGAAAACGTGGCTAGGTGGCTGATCTAAAGGTTGGCAAAGTTTCCTAAGTAGATGGGGGTGTCATCTACATAGTGTAGGCTTATAAATACCTTGTGAAGGTGTGTGGTTGAGAACCAAGTGATGTGGTAATCCAACCAAGAGTGAGAGCTTGTAATCCTTTGCTATTCGTGAATAGAAGGTTGGGAACTTTCCCGTATATGTGTGTGTAAGAGTTTTCCTACGTGAGACAAGTCTTACTTGTGAGAGTGTTGGTGTCACTTGTTCCGCTGCGTGTACTCTGAAGCCTCGCGGGTTTAGAGGTGAAGAGAAGGCTGACTTAGGAGGAGTCTAAGTGCCGAACAAGGGCCGAGAAATTAAAGGCGTTTTTCACCCCTGTTACAGTCACCATATTCGAGAACAAGACTAGACAAATCGGCCTCCACAACTACGTCGTTTTATTTGGGATTTACATATTATTTTATTTTATTTTATTTTTAATTTTTATAATTAATTCATAAAATGAACCCAGGGTTTTTTTTTAGGAGAAGATGGGGCCACTGGATTTTTTTTTTAAAAAAAAACAAATTATGTTTTCTTAATTTAGACTCTTACAAATTTTTCTTTTGTTTTTTATTGTTATTTTTATTGTTTTTATTGCACATCATTCACCCAAATTAGTTTGTACATATACCCAAATTAGTTTGTACATATCTCAAATGTATAAAATTACTCAAACACCCTTGTCATGTCGTCAAATTTGACAGATGTTTGGATGGAGCTAACGGTATGGAGCGATGTGGAATATCAAACCTTGGTCAAGTGGGTAAAGTGAGTCACTTTGACTTTCAAGGGGCAATATGGGATTTTACTATAGTTTTAGGGGGCACTGCAGTAAATCAGCCTAAAAACAAAAGTGCATAATGTATTAGGCAATTAGAGAAAGAGGTGAAGTTAAGTGAGAACATGGTGAGTGGAGTTCATGATACAGTGTGAGTGTCCAGTTTGGATGCCTAATGAATCAATTTATTTTTGGACACGTCATTAAGCCTTTGTAATTTTTTTTTTATTAATGGATATACTTTTCATTTTGCTTTAAAAAAAATATTTGAGCGTGCTACTCAAAAGATAAAAATAGTTGGCTGGTAGGTATAGCTCATTTGGTTGAGTTCTTCCACTTCTACCTATGTGTCCAGGGGTTTGACACCCCGATCCCCCAATCACTTTTGTAAAAGACGTAGTGTCAGATTAAATCTCACAACTAATTTATTATTATCTTTCTAATAATAATTTTATTCAAATTATTATTGTTTTAATCTAATAATTATGAATTGCACAGTACCCCAAATTCTACATCTCCCATTCGGGAGCGGATCCGCTGTCCCCATATTATGTGTCCCTTCATGTCCCTTGCATAATTTTTTGACACGTATCTATTAACTTAACCCCCAATTAACAATGTTAAAGTATGTCCCTTCGTGTCCCTCGCAAGATATAAAATAACAATAATGCTATGGGCACCAACTTGTTTACCAACTTTTGGATACCAGCACATGTGGCACATGACATGACAACCCATGTCATCTGCCATCTCATCTATTTTAATTACATAATTTGTTATATAAATAAAATAATTTCACACCGAAAAAATAAAAACAGAAGAAAAAAAAACCCAACCATTTAATATTTGTGGTTCCGTCTTCCTCCTTACCCCACCCCTTCTCCTCCTGTACACCCACTTCCATTCAACATCATGGGTTGCCATGTCATGTGCCACATGTGTTGGTATCCAAAAGTTGGTAAACAAGTTGGTGCCCGTAGCGTTACTGATAAAATAAATAGAAATAAAAATCTAAAATCTAAAAACAAACAACATAGTAGTAGTCACCGCAACCCAACGAACGCCACCCCATCCTCCCTCCTCCCTTGTTCATCGCAAGCATTGCACATCAAAGCATCCCTATTAGCACAACGATATCGATTATTGAAAGGCACTTTTTTTCTTAACGAAGTGATAACCACTGCAGAAATACTAATTTCACATAACAAATACATAGAAAGATAATAGCATCACAATCCAAGAATTTAGTAAAAAAAATTTGGATCAACTTGCATAGAACTAAAGGGAATCAAATCCCTAATTTCTTATTCTAGGTTACCCTTTAAATGTTTCAACATAATTTTTAACTTTAAGGGGGTGTATCCAATTCTAACTTTTAAGACTTTTATAGAGTTTAAAAGTCTAGAGGTATTCAAGTGTGACTTTTAAATAGTGTTTAAAAGTTTAGCGATATTCAATTGTGACTTTTAAAAAGTAGTTAAAAGTATTTAAAAGTTTGGTGGTATTCAATTGTGACTTTTAAAAAGTCTTTAAAAGTTTGGTAGTATCCAAAAAGTTAATGACTTTTCCATACTTTTAAGGCTAATTGTTAATAGCAAAAGTCTTGCCAATTTACTAGTGACTTTTATCAACTCTATGAAAGTCACTCACTTAAAAAGGTCTTTATCCGTGTGTTTGGATGAAGGAAATAAACTTGGGATTTTGATAAAAGTCAGAATTTCTAAATTGACAAGAACCAATTCCCGTGTTCAGATAAAAAAACATAGAAATGTAGAAATTCTACGTGGGAAAAAACATGGAATTTGGAGGTCATAAATCCCAACTTTAAATTCTATCTAAAAGTCGTCATTTCTCAAATTCCAAGAGAAATTGAGTTTTTTAAAAAATAACTTCACAAATAAAGGTTAAATTCCGTATTTTAAATCTGTCACCCAAACAAGAAACTTTACAAATTCTACAAATTCTAGAACATTAATTTCCGTCATTTTAAATTCAATCATTTATAAATTCCTTTGTACTTTTAAATTTCCTCATTCAAATGAACTGTATAAGTATGGATTGGATATTGAAGAGAATTTAGGGGACAGGGCAGTATGAGGGAGAAAAAAGGGGAAGAGAGGCATAAGAGAGGGAGGAGCTCACGGCCATGGAAATTGGGGGGTTGTTTGGGATGTGGTGAGTGGCTGGTTTGCGGCAGCTAAGGCGGTGGGTGCTCACATTGGTGGCTGTTTGTTTTATTTTTCTTTCAATTTTCAATTTTATTTTTTAAAAAAGTTTTATTAAATTAACAGTATTAAGCTGGAGTTAAGTGATTGAACAGGTGTCAAAAAATTATGCAAGGGACATGAAGGGACGCAGAAAATGGGAACAGTGGATCCGCTCCCTTCATAGCCTCGACGTGCCAAAAGCAAATGGAAATTTTTGGGCATCTAACCAAGGCCCAAAATGGACAATTTCTGAGGGTTCGTAGAGATAGAGATAGGTCAGACTATAATGAGTGGAAAGTTATGAGTGGTAAGTTATAAGGGGTTCACTTTATAGCCATCAGATCAATCCAAAGGCTAGGGAGAATTGAGATAAAGTTTTGCAATCGGGTAGGTGAGGAACCCAAACCCGAATTTAATATCCAGCATTGAAGTTGGTCCCAAAAAAAAAAAAAAAAGAGGCAAGTTCGAAGTTTGAACAGAAAAAATCAATTCGAAGTTTGAACAGAAAAAACCCATCACTCTAAAACCCATAGCTCTGAATCAATTCGAAGTTTGAACAGAAAAAACCCATCACTCTAAAACCCATAGCTCTGAGAAACTGCTAAGCTCTGAGAAAAGGTTGAAGGCAACGATTAACGACGGTTGAAGGAAACGGTTGAACGCAGCGCAACTCCATTCTCTAAACCCTGAAAAAGTATTTATTTTCAGTGGAAGGGGAAGTGGCGAAGCAGTGGAAGGGGAAGGAGAGAAGCCGTATTTGTTGGAAGTGAAAGGTTCCATTTGTGGAGCAAAGCCGCACAAAGACCCCGCACAGACACCTTGCGATTGTTCAATAACCAACATTTGGTGAGTAATTTATGGAATTTGAGTTTAGGGTTAGAGTAAAGGTTTTCCCCAATTTGTACCATCAATGTTGTTGGATTTGGCATCTCTTCCTTGTGCTTCACTTGCATGTTAATTTTTGCTTGTGTATATGTTAAAAAATGAATGAAAATCAAGTCAACAACATGTTAATAACATGTCAATAACATATCAATAATGATATGAATAAGATAATGGTGTTGAATTGGAGGAGACCCTGAAGTCAATAACATGTCAATAACATATCTCTGGCGCTATAATATATATATTTTTTGAAATAAATATTATTTCCCTTGTTGCTAAATTTGCCTGTGAAAAATGAGAAGATATAATAATAAAGTCATGAATAAAAGTGCAAAGCATTTGAAATGAAGGTTGATCCATGATCATAGTAGCTCACTGAAGAAAAAGCTAGAAAGAAAGAAGGATGTGGCAATGGCTTAGCAAGCAGATAGCAGAGCAAATTCTTTGCTTTGCTTCCTTCCACTATCTTTCTTATTTATTTATTTATTTTGTGTTGTGTATGAGATGACAATAATTGTCATGTGTGTGAAGTGCAGAACTTGCCTAGATTGCACTCACACTCACTCATGCATCAACCATTGATTGGAGTTTGTATCCAAAAATAAAACACATGCTATTGGTTGTAATTCACAGAATCATTGCATTAACAGGTATTTGCACAAAATTTGTCATATTGCTTTGATGATGTTAAAGGCTGTGATCAGTAATCCCTATGCGCATGTACTTCATAAAATTTGTAATGTGCCTGGTTGACTAGTTATGTAAATACTAAATACCAATATGATTGTGCAAATACGTGGTGGTAGTATATGTGTTAACGTTATTTCATCTTGTATTTTAGGAAATGGGATCCAACGTGCAGCTGGTATGGCCAGAGTCAGAGGCATATGCGTCACGGGTGAACAACTGCTCACATGCAAATTCAACCCTAGCTGCAATTCGAGCGAAGTTGAGTGCGGAACAATTAGAACAATTCAAGACATCATGCTTTGGCCATCTTCTGAATATAGACAAGATTCAGTTTAGCGGGCAGATTGTGCATGGAGTTGTGTTGCATCGAGTCGCAGGGCAGGGTGTGAAAGACTTGGATGGACTGAGTTTCTTAATAGGGTGCGACGTTGCTCAGTTTACTCGTCAGGATTTCTGTTTGATCTCGGGGCTTCGTTTTGGGGAAGTGCCTGAAGTTTCTAGTGGAGAAAGTGCTGAAATTAGACTTCAGAAAAGATATTTTATAGACGAAGGAATTACATGTAATGCTTTAGAAGAAGCATTTATGAGGTGCAAAGAGAGAGATGACGTCTACAAGCTAGCTCTTGTTTACTTTGCTGAGTTAGTGGTTTTGGGAAGGGACAAGCATTTGAACATCAATGTAAATTACCTGACCCTTGTAGAGGACTTGGATGTGTTCAACAGGTATCCGTGGGGTTCGGTGTCGTTTGACAAAACCCAAGACAGTCTATTTTCTGCACCAACAAAGTATATGAAAAGCTTTGAAAATGAAGAGGGAAGAGAGAAGGGGAAAAGTAAGGTAACGGGAACAAGCCGGAAAAATGAGAAGGGCAAGAAGCATAAGCATGGTGAAGTGCAAAGGGGTGGGTGGAGTTTTAAAGGTTTCACGTATGCTTTCCAGGTACATGGTAATAATGTTCATGTCAGTTATGCTTTGTGAACTTTAAAACTTAAATAATGACTTTTGTCCTGTGAATTGTGTAGATTTGGGTATATGAATTAATTCCTAGAATGGTGGACCTGAATTACTGCAAGGTTGTTGATCCAACAGCTGTCCCGCGTATTTTGCGATGGAGAACGACTACGTCTATGCCCGAGATGAGGAAGTTGAACAATTATTTTTTCCAGAGCAAAGAGGTTTGGTTTGCAGCCCTTGAAACTATTTATAAGATTCAATGAAATTATTAAGTAGAATGATTGAATATGAATATTGTCTGTATTCTGAAACAGTCAGTTCAGTTGCGGGCGCTACGTCCGAGTGAAGAGGAAATGAGACAATCATATTGGAGTTGGCCACAGGATCGCCCTGCTGTTGTCTCGGCAGAGTCAATTCCTTCTTCATGTGCTGATCTTGATGAGTTGAACAAGCTGGTAAGCTTGTTGAGGTCCGAGTTGTTTCAAGTAAAGCGGGAAAATGACGTCCTTGAGTTAAAGGTCATACGGATGGAAAAACTTTTGGACCACTGTTTAGGTCCTCAGTTTGAGCAGGAAGTAAGGAGGGACCTAGCTTTACTGAAAGAGAGGACGAATCGTTGTGCCATCTCACATCTATTTACGGGATCTGACGAAATGGATGATAGTGAATGGGATGAAGGGCCAAGTAACAGATATGAGGGAGAGGAAAAGGACGAGGAGGGGATTGAAGGGGGTGAAGTGCAAAGAAAACCAAGTGAGGTAGAGGAAGCGCAAAGGAAAAGAAAAGAGGGAGAGCAAGTGAAAATAAAAAGCAGCAAGGGAGAGGAAGCGCAAAGAAAGAGCAGTGAGGGAGAGGAAGTCAAAAGAAAAAGCAATGAGGGAGAGGAACTGCAAAGAAAGAGCAGTGAGGGAGAGGAAGTGAAAAGAAAAAACAGTGAGGGAGAGGAACTGCAAAGAAAAAGCAGTGACGGAGGGGAACTGCAAAGAAAAAGCAGTGACGGAGGGGAACTGCAAAGAAAAAGCAGTGATGGAGAGGATCCGCAAAGAAAAAGAAGGGAGGGCAAGGAAGTGAAAAGTAAAAAAAGTGAGGAAAAGGAAGTGCAAATAAAGGAATGTGAGGAAGCGGATGATGAAGTTGTTTTGGTTTGTGATGACATTGGTGAGAGCACGGCGGGGACAACTGTTGAGTTTAATCTCGGGGATATTGATTTGGATCAACCTACAGCTGTGCTATCTGAGTTGAACGTTTGGTTGAATGATAAAGGTAAAGCTGTGGAACAAGGGGTCCAATTACGAAAGAGAAAGAGGATTATTCCTATGTGGAAGATCATTGAAGCTAGTGAATTGGTGAAAAAAACTGTGCCAGAGACAACCCGACTTCGGATGTTAGACCCAATGAAGGCGATTCCGCATGATGATATGGTGAAATTGCTGAAACTTTGTTGGGAATGGCGCCTTAACCCAAAGTAAGTCCCTTGTTTTTTGAGATAGAAGGCATTAGTGTATATATTTTTAAATTGTTGTGATCTAAAACTTTGTTATATTCACAGTTTAGTGATGCAATTTGGCCACGTGGAAGCTGAGATTGAATTCTTCGCTTCCCTCGTAAAAGCTGACGGTTGGCTGACAGGAGATGTAAGTTTAATTGATTATGCATTTGTTTTAATGTACATAGATTATGAGATTGACTAGAAAAACATGTGCAGCACATTGATTTGGGGTTGTATCTCATCCGGAAGCGACAACAAGATTTGGAGGTTGTAGAAATATCGAACTGGACAACGACCGATGTATTTTTCATGGTATGTCATAGGGCTTGACCAAGTGCAGTTAATAATTACAAATTATCCATACTTGCTTTGTGGAGGTGTTTAACCATTGATTGTTTTCTATTTCACAGAATCACATCCATACTTGCTTTGTGGATAATAAAAGAAAAAAAGAGCAGGCTGGGTGGAAAATTAGAAACAGTTTAGTGAACGTTGTAAATGGCAAGGTTCCGGCGTGTGGGGTGGATTGGCAGAACGTGTATAAGGTGTATGCCCCTTGTATGTTGACGAAGCATAAGCATTGGGTGGCTCTAATGATTGATCTGGTTAAGCGTGAAATCAAAGTGTACGATTCAATGGTTTCAGTTATTCCAGATGAGATGTTAAAGGAAGAACTCGCCCCGCTTTCAATTACGATTCCAAATCTTCTCAACTCCATCGACTTTTATGAAGAAGGTGTTTACGCAAACGACTGCAGCAGAGATTGGTGGTGTCCATGGCCAATAGAACGTGTGGATGTTCCACAACAATCTAATCAGTGAGCACAACTTTTTCTTTAATTTTATTACTTGAAATTGTCAATTACGTTACAATGTCATTACTTGAATTGATCGAGTTCTTGATTTGCTTCAGAGGCGATTGTGGCATGTTTGTGTTGAAGTACATTGAGCTTTTGAGCGCTGAGATTCCGTTAGCTACTTGCACTGCGCAGAACATGCCCTTTTTCCGGTTGAAGTTGGCTGCAGAGATATTACGGGGAGATGCTTACATGCCATGATAGTGGTTGAAATGGGTTCAGGTACGTGATGATTAAATTGGTTTTGGAAATCTCCAATTTGAAAGTCATGTAAATACACAATACAGATCCACGGCTCCTTTTTGAATTCTACCTCTGCTCCTCAATTCTTCTTCGTCTTTCTCAATCTTAGTGTATTTTTGTACATAATTTTAAGTTTAAGTTATTGGACAACAATTAGAACCAAAATATTATTATAGCGGATGCATGCTTTCATTTTGATTAGTGTGATACTACGCTACGTTTATTCTCATATTAGGCTAAATGTATATAGTAGCTGGATGCAGAGCATGGACAGAAAAATGAAGAATCTGAAATGGAGATGCAGAGGCTTAGTGAGGAGAAAAGTAAATGGATCTGTAAATCTAGTGCACGTGGGCAAATGTAAATGGATAGGCATATGCGTTTTTGAAGTTAGGCACATGCCATTCCCATACATAGAATGTGCATCTGGAGTGTAAAGTTTTTTTGGATTTAATGAAATAAACATCTCTGTAATATTGCCCTAACTCCTTCACGACATAACCTTAACCAAACTGCATTGAATTGGGATTGGAAGACTGCATATGTGAACAATGACTGATGGCTTTTTAAAGTGTATTACATTATTGCAAAGTAATATGTCATGATTTATCCAAGCCACCATTCCAAATATCACATCCCAATCTTTAAGCCGTTCACCATGCCTTAACTTAATCGCAATGGGTTGCGTGTGTATTGATTGTAATTCTGTAAGGCAAATAGGCGGCTATGCCCTCGCCTCCAATGTTTTATTCAACCATGCCCTCTTTATAGAAACACATGCGATATACATGCAGTAACCCTTCAGTAAACATTCAGTAAACCGTCAATAAACCTCAATAAAACTTCAATAAACATTTCCCATCTGCAATGCTATAAAAACTTCCTATTGGTTCCGTACCGCCCATCGGGTTTGAATCCCTCTTTCCTTTATAATCGGTTAATAAATTCGTTGATTTTCTTTATTTTATTGGTCTTGGGCAACTCAGTAGCATAAAAGTAATGTATATTGGTGCATCTATATTGCTTGTCTATTGCGTCTATATTGCTTGTCTATTGCGTGCATAGCGTACATTTATTGCGTGTGTATTGATTGTTTATTGCTTACGAAGGAAATAAACAACAATACACAGGCAACAGACAAGCAATATACACGCAATACACATGCAATCTATACGCAATAGACATGCAATATACATCAGTCCCTAATTTCACCATCCATAAGGGAGTCGTATCGATTAGGAAATTCTACTGAATAGTTGTTCTTCCTACTAATAAACAATCAATAAACCTTCAATAAACATTCAATATCGGACAATAACATGCGAAATACATGCAGTAAACAATCAATAAACCTTCAATAAACATCCAATATCCGATAAATAACATGCGATACAGATGCAGTAAACAATCAATAAACCTTCAATAAACATCCAATATCCGATAAATAACATGCGATACAGATGCAGTACACAATCAATAAACCTTCAATAAACATCCAATATCCGATAAATAACATGCGATACAGATGCAGTAAACAATCAATAAACCTTCAATAAACATCCAATATCCGATAAATAACATGCGATACACATGCAGTAAACAATCAATAAACCTTCAATAAACATCCAATATCCGCGCTATAACATGCGATATACATGCAGTAAACAATCAATAAACCTTTAGTATACGCCAATAAACAATCTACCTATTTCAAGAACAATAATTTAAACTCAATGCCAATCCACCTATTTCAAGAACAAATATTACAAAATGGGTTTGAAAACTCATTGGTGGTGCGTGCAACATGTCTTTTTGGGGTGAACTTTTACAATCCTTGAAACTGTGCACTTAATTGGTCATTAAAAGAACAAATAATATTAAAATTGATAAAAGTAATAAAACTAATACCAAGTCCTTAATGGACTTCAGCATATTCAGCACCGTAGCATCATACGTGTCATCTGGCTGTTCTGCTTGAGCGGAAGTTACATCAACCCATTCAAATCCATTGCAACTGGTGGCTCCCTAATTGCAGGCATCATATATGCAAAATAATTGTGTCAGAGTTAGACCAAGGTTTTTTTCACCCACATACATATTCTGGAAATGAAAACTTACATAGGAGGTTAGGCACTTCCAAAATGGCTTCCCTCGATTTTTGTCTGATTTTGAAACCCGAAGCACCATTGCAGCTCCACAGTACGGACACTTCTTTGTTTGAGCGGGAGATGAAGACGAAGACATGTTGAATCTTCTCACTTGTACCTTTTCTCACTTAGATCTTCTCACTGAAACCTCTTTGGAATCATACCTTCTCACTCAGATCTTCTCACTCAAACCTCTTCGGACTCAGAGCTCTCTCATCTCTGCCCAAATGTGATTATATCCTCTTTTCTGTCTGTGGGTGGGTTGGGCATGCTTTCGACACATGTACCGTCAGATATGGGGCACCGTTTACCCCATAAACCAATATAATATTTAACTACCAAAACCCAATATGAAAATGGAGGGAAAACTGCCCTAAACCCTATATTATTTTCATTATATTTCATTAAACCAACTAGTTGGATAAACATCCGTCACATTTTAATAACATTACTACTATATTTCGGTGTGGGAAAATGAAAAGTTATGTGATGGGACGTTCTGTGACTAGTCAGTAATCCGTCACATTTGTTTCATTGACATAAAAAGGGCGGGAAAATCCTAAAATTGCCTATGCATATAGGTTCTTAATTTACTTTTTGACTGTCTGACTTTGCATTTCGATGACATTTTCCTTCTCTTTTGTTTTTCTCTAGTTTTAGGGTGTTGGTTCAGTTTCTTTAAAAAGGGTCAAGTGAGAAAAACCTCAAGTGGAAACACATTTTCCAAACGGTACAACAAACACACCCTATAACAGAACCAAAACCCCATCTATTCTCATTTCTCCCCTCTTCCACTCCTCAAATCGTTCCATTCCAAAAAAATAGAAACACATGAATTCCAAATATTTCACTACAGTCGAAGGAAAGAGAAGGAAGCATATCCATTTGGAGATGCCCCAAGCCTTCATCCCGGAGTTGGCTTGGTTTAAAGTGATGTTATACGTGGCAACCCAATCTTCGGAAGATCTCTTCCGTATGGCATCTGTGTGCCCATTATTCCGGACGTTGGCAAACACTCCACAAGTGTGGAACACCATTTCAATGGCTAAGTACCCAGACCATCCTAGCTGGTACCATGCTAATCCTGCGGTCCAGCTTTTCTTGCAACAATGCAGAGCTTGCGAGAACCCTGAGTCGATATTTAGAGAGGCGTTCGAAGTGTTTTTCATGCATGGTAACGTGGAAGCGTTGTATGGGATGCGCATCGCAGCCACGGCAGGCCATATGGAAGCGGCATATATAGTTGGACTTCTTGGCATGTCTGGAATTGGTCAGTCAAAAGAGGATGCATTAGAATTTTTGTGTTCTTTGAATCAACGTAACAACATTGATATGAAAGGAACCAGGGATGCTTTGAGACGAAGATTAAGCCGAGTTTGGAATGTTGCAAGACATATTGTAGATATGTTTTACTATGGGAAGATTAAGTTCAATCATTGCAGCGCTTGTAACAACAACGAATGGTGTTTTGTTATTGAAGGCTGGCCTACTGAAGCAAAGATAAATCCTTCGTTCTGGACTTGTTGCAATCGATGCAAATGGCACCGTGAGAGTGTTTTTTGGTTCAAGGTAATGCGTGTGTATGTTGTGCCAGGGAATCCATACCCTTATAATTAGTTGTAGTATGTTTTTAAGGTTTTTATGCTTTCTTGACTTGCTTCTCTTCAGTTCTACGTTGGCTGGCTACGTTGGCCAAATGTTGGGTTTTAATGTATTTTGTCTGGTGTTTGTGCAGTCATAAACCGTTTTATATATAAATCTACGTATATATATTTGTATACTTGAATGCTTACTGACATCAGAGATGGGTAATATGACATCTTACTGACAT
This sequence comes from Prunus avium, assembly GCF_965620075.1. Classification (NCBI taxonomy): domain Eukaryota; kingdom Viridiplantae; phylum Streptophyta; class Magnoliopsida; order Rosales; family Rosaceae; genus Prunus; species Prunus avium. The sequence continues at coordinate 7,895,109 of NC_142290.1, forward strand.
AGATATTTTGCCCAACTACAATCTTAATATTTGGTAAACGAAAAGGCGTGCATGGAGTGAGCTGTCTGTTCACCAGTGCTTGGAAAAGACATTTTCCCACTTATCATATCCAAAACTAATTTTTTTCTGATGCCATACAATGGTTGACATGTATTTTTTTCATTTACTTTTTCAAAACATCCCTTAACCCTAATAAAAATTAGAAGTTAAGAAATTGAAGAAGAGAGAAACTAATTGGCACCTGAAATGGTCTTTTCGCATAACAAAATTACAAAAAAAAAAAAAATTAGGGTCAATAAAATTAATAAATATAGAAGGTAAAAAGTCATATAATAATAATTTAGGGTCAAGAACAATATCATAATAATTTAGCGTCACCACGAAACGGGGAATTCAGTAAGAAAGATGAAGCCTCAATGAATTCGTAGCAATTTTCGGAAGTTTTTTTTTATCATTTTTGTGTTTTTAGTTATGAATTTTGTAAGGCAAAACAATAAAATAAGAATTTAGGGTAAAAAGCAAGAATGTTTGGTTGCAACTGACGTACACTTGTGCAAGTGGTGAAAGGTATGCACTGAGATCGCACCATGTGTCAACTTGCGATTATTTGGGGTTTTTTAGTGCAAACAACTTGAACAAATTGTAAGAAATAGTCGGAAAATCGTAAAAATGCCCCGAAAATTACTCCGGCCTCCTTGTGACGTTATAAAACGAGAGGAACCTATAAAGCATCCATTTCACAATGAAAAAATCCAAATTGTTTCAGAGAACTGACTTTCCTCTTAACCCTAAGTATATATGTTTGTTCACTTTAACAAGTATATTTCCTTAATATTCGTTATATAATTTGTAATAAGACAAGAAATAGTTTCCTTTCAAATATAAGGATGTAACATAATCTGTTTTTGTTTTGTTATAATAATGTACATATATAATAATTGCACACTGCTTTGAAGCCATCATTGCAACTGCGCCTAGAGCTTTGAACACGTCAGAGGTATTCAATAAGTAGTCCATATGCAACTGCGTCTAGAGTTATGAACCGTCACAGGTATTCAATAAGTAGTCCATCGGGAATCAGTACAAAATATCCATCATGTCCAATCACATAAAATAATGCCATACTTTTTTGAAAAACCTCACACCACTCAAGCAATTTTAAAATATTAGTGAATATTTGTCCTAGTCTATATAAGTGATTATATATTCACTCTGCATTTATTTCACAGTATATGTTAACTTTGAGGGATTCCACAAACATATAATATAAAGGAAGAAAACAATAGTAGGAGATGAACCAGTACAAAAAAACAATAACATAACGCACTCACAAATGCTTTTCCATAAACCTTGCCCTAACATATAATAAATAAAGGCAACATTGCATATGATGCAACCATGTCCAAATCTGATACGTGATCACACAAAAATGGACATGGCAGCAACATATGACTGAAGTAGATGGCCACGTTGCATCACGTGTTCTCATCATTAAAGACATCAAAATATGAAGGTTGAAATCTTCCATAATAGTAAGCATCAAAATAGGTTTGAAGCAGAGTTGAACGAAAATTCCAATTCCACTGATTTGCCTCTGCTCAAACACGATAACCAAAATGGTTACTTCCCTTGGTGAGTATATTTGTTAACGTCGGAAAAGGTAATAGATGACCAATCAAACCCGGGTACGACGAGTTTTGCATAGGACCGGAAGTAGTCGAATCCAGCTTGCATCACACGCTTCTTTGACTCCACTGCATTAGATGAGTTCTTGTATTTTTGAACAGCTACACTCCGAAGTCGTTTGTGTCTACGCTTCATGCGCTGCAACTTCGCCCTATCCAGATTGGCCTGCCTTTTGTCATCTTCAATTTGGCCTTCAACAAATTCCAAACGTGCCCTTGCCCTTTGGATTTCATCACCAAGTTGAAGATGCCTCTCCTTCCAGAATCCAAGAACCCTTTCAGACTCAAAACTTCCAACAAAATGGTCATTCTGTCTAGGAATGTGACACTGCTTGTCTGGTGACTCACTTGCGTGTCGAAGGCGGTCTTTGTTTGGAGGGGTGTTTATTATGCTGACATCAAACTTGGTTAGTAAATCCATTCTATGGAGGGAGAGAGTTTCAGTCGATGGAGAGAGATTCGGTGGAGGAGTCAGTTTTTCGTGGAGGGAGAGTTTCTATGAAGGATGTGATAGTAATACCAATAAAAAGGTTCCCGCCAAAAAATATTTGGTTGACAATGTATAAATTAATTTTTTGTCTGATACAATCTAAGTTTAATCCTAACCACTGTGGTTGGGTTCACTAACTAGATGTCACTGCCATTGAGTTTCTTTCAACCACTGACAGTGGTGTAATGAGGTTGACATGCTTGAAAAGCAAAACCTGACACCTCTTTTTAAAAATTGAAGTAAAGTACATATGTTGACTACACGCAAGCTTTAGTATGTTGGTCTATAAAGCTATGTCCCCTTCCTCAAACGAAATTGCATATGCAATCCTCATCCTCTAAAAACAAATAGGATTATTCAAGCATGTCATCCTCTTCAGGCGCCAACAACACAGTCGAATATGAAAAATTGGAGTTGCAGGCTCCATTTCCACGTTGTACTCGCCGACCCCTTCCATTTTCAACATCATTTGGGAGTGAGGGGGACTCCGATGATCCATTAGAGGCAATACATGCAGTCAGTAGCAAGCTAGATTATAATTCCAGACTGATCAATTCGTGGCACGAGAAATGTGTTGAAGACGAGGCCATTCTGGCTGATCTTAACATTAGAGTTAACAAAGCGTTCTCCCAAAAGAACAAGTACTTGAAGTTGAGTCATACAAGGAAGTTGAAAGCAGAGGAGTTGGATACAGTAATGAATGATGAAATTAAAGGTTGTTTGATGAACCATATGCGATGCGAAGAGCACCATAATGAACTGGAGATGGCATTCAACGAAGGATTCGAAAATTTCCGAGCATTTGCGGCAACTACTCATACAAGTTATAATTGGGACTATGTATCCCCTGATGCTGTGAGAGAGATACTAGACGATGGTGGTGACATGAGTGAGCATAAGCACGTCAAAGCTGCTCGGAAGAAGCCGACCAATACGACTGACTAATTGCGGCTACGGCTGTTCAGTTGGTTGGGGTCATCGTGGTATTGCTAACAGGGACCAAATAATATGCTTTGCAATGTAAAACTATCTTATGGGACCATTATGTCAGTCGTCAGTAATTCGTCAATTTTGTATGAATGAATGAAATGTTTGGATGCAGTAAATTAAGCTATACAAATAATGGGTTATTCATGGACTTTTTTCTGATGTTATACAATACTTGAAATGTAATTTGTTCTTTTTATTTTTCAAAACATCCCTTCACCCTAATAAAGGAAAAAAAAAATTAACAAATTGAAGAAGAGAGAAACTGATTAACACCAGAAATGGTCTATTCTCACTCAAAATAACAATAAAAATAATAATTTCGAGTAAATATAATTAACAAATGTAGAGGCTAAAAAGTAATATAATAATAATGTAGGGTAAATAATAATAAAATACTAATATAGCGTAACCATGAAACAGGGAATTCAGTAAGGAAGATGAAGTGTCAATGAGTTCGTATCAATTTTCAGAACATTTTTATCATTTTTGTGTATTTAGTTATGAATTTCATAAGAAAAAACAATAAAATAAGAATTTAGGGTAAAAACCAAGGATGTGACCATGTGTATTGACGTACACTTGTGCAAGTGGTGAAAGGTGATGCGCTCAGATCGCGCCAGGTGTCAACTTCCGATTATTTTGGCTTTTTTAGTGCAAAAATCTTGAAAAAAGTTAAATAAATTGTAGAAAAATTGGAAAAATGCCCCGAAAATTACTCCGGCCTCCTTGTGACGTTATACAACTGGGGGAAGCTAGAAATCATCAATTTCATAAAGAAAAAATTTGAATGCCTTTAGATAACTCACTTTCCTCTTAACCCTAGCTATATATGTTGTTAACTTTAACCTAGATAACCTACATCAACAAGCATCTCCCGTGAATGCTCGAAATTGTCTTTTAAAATGAATAACCATGAAACGGGGAATTCAGTAAGGAAGATGAAGTGTCAATGAGTTCGTATCAATTTTCGGAATATTTTTATCATTTTTGTGTATTTAGTTATGAATTTCATAAGAAAAAACAATAAAATAAGAATTTAGGGTAAAAACCAAGGATGTGGCCATGTGTATTGACGTACACTTGTGCAAGTGGTGAAAGGTGATGCGCTCAAATCGCGCCAGGTGTCAACTTCCGATTATTTTGGCTTTTTTTAGTGCAAAAATCTTGAAAAAAGTTAAATAAATTGTAGGAAAATTGGAAAAATGCCCCGAAAATTACTCCGGCCTCCTTGTGACGTTATACAACTGGGGGAAGCTAGAAATCATCAATTTCATAAAGAAAAAATTTGAATGCCTTTAGATAACTCACTTTCCTCTTAACCCTAGCTATATATGTTGTTAACTTTAACCTAGATAAACCTACATCAACAAGCATCTCCCGTGAATGCTCGAAATTGTCTTTTAAAATGAATAACCATGAAACGGGGAATTCAGTAAGGAAGATGAAGTGTCAATGAGTTCGTATCAATTTTCGGAACATTTTTATCATTTTTGTGTATTTAGTTATGAATTTCATAAGAAAAAACAATAAAATAAGAATTTAGGGTAAAAACCAAGGATGTGGCCATGTGTATTGACATACACTTGTGCAAGTGGTGAAAGGTGATGCGCTCAGATCGCGCCAGGTGTCATCTTGCGATTATTTTGGCTTTTTTTTAGTGCAAAAATCTTGAAAAAAGTTAAATAAATTGTAGGAAAATTGGAAAAATGCCCCGAAAATTACTCCGACCTCCTTGTGACGTTATACAACTAGGGGAAGCTAGAAATCATCAATTTCATAAAGAAAAAATTTGAATGCCTTTAGATAACTCACTTTCCTCTTAACCCTAGCTATATATTTTGCAACAACCAACATCACAAGTATATTTCCCTAATATTAATTATCTAAGTTTTAATAATACAATAATTAGTTTCCTTTCATATAAAAGGCTGTAAACGTATCTGTTTTGTTATAATAATCCACATATATAATAATTGGACAATGCTCTGAAGCCATCATGGGTGCGTGCATCTAGATCTTTGAACACGTCAACGCTATTCAATAAGTTGTCAATATGGCTCCGTCTTGGGTTCGTAGTAAATATCTCTATCATGTCAAATCACATCGTTCGATGGCCTGACACCAGTCAAGCAATTTTGAAATAGTACTGAATATTTGTCCTAGTCTATATGAGTGATTAGAACTTCACACAATATTTTATTTTTCACAGTATATGTTGCTTTGAGGGATTCCCTAAACATATAATATAAAGAAAGATAGAAAAAGTGTCACATGAAACAGTACAAACAACAACATATAACTGGGACAAATTAGAAGTATATTTCCTTAATGTTCATTATCTAATTTATAATAACACAAGTATTACTTTCATTTGCTTCATATATAATTATTGGGACTATGTATTGCAATTCCTTGTGTCTAAAATTGTATTTTGCAAAAACTGAAATATTATTCAATAAGTTGTCAATATCACCACGCGTTGGGAATCAGTAAAGTCGCATTATCATGTCCCTTCACATTAAACAGATGGCGTACTTTTTTGAAAAAATTGACACGTCAGTCATAAGTAACACTCTCCTTATTCACTTTACATGCCAATGTGCTATACATTCTTTGGTGAATGATTTATGGGTTATTTATATAACAAAATATTACAAATATTGCTGAATATTTATTTCGTCTATATGAGTGGGGACACGAGTGACCATAAGCACGTGCAAGCTGCTCGGAAAAAGCTGACCCATACGACCGAGTGAATATGGCTACCATTGTTCAGTTGGTTGGGGTGATCGTGATATTGCTAAGAGGGAGCACATAAAATGCTTTGCAATGTAATTTTCTTGTGTGTGCGAAATTACGAGTAGTTGAAATGTTGGTGTACACTTTAATATTCTCCAAGCATTCGAAATGTGATTAGCTGCAATGTACTTATCATGCATAGAAGATGTTGTATTGTAGTTTGTATTTTACACGCTGATTTCTAATCATTGTGTTCCAACATAGTGCAAATTTCAAGTATCCTTCAGGTACGAATGTTTACAAAATCGTGCACCAATATTGCTTCATAGTCAAGGTCAGATCTTAATAACCAGTCAAGCACTAGAACATAACATTAGGAAAAATTGGTTGCTGCTGTAAATGATTAGTGTTGCTAGAAATGATTCGTGCTGGAAATCATTACTGCTGATGGAAACAACAGCTCCCTGCTGGAAATGCTACATTACCCTGTGATATAATCAATGAATCTGTGTCACTCGTTCATAATTCAGCATAAACTACCCATTGTACATGGTAAAAGTCATTGCTTCTTCACAAAACTCAAAATTTGATACTTTATCAAATGTCTATGAAAATTTCCAAATAGGGAGAAGACATGTAAAATTAACATGTGTCCAAATTTCATGCAAGAAGTAAACCAACCAAATTTCCATTTCAATTAGCAGTGGACATGAACAAACAAATAAAATAAAACTGCATATAGAAAACTTAACCTGATCATTAGCCTTCATAACAACCGGCCTTTGTATAATACAAACATAAATCATTCGGTAGGTCCGTGCATCCTGTAAAATTCATCGAATAATGGGTCACTGAGATCTATTGGAGTTGATTCCTCATTGTTTGACGGTGATGTCCTGCATAAACACCAAACACAAGCACATAAAAAATTTAACTATTCAAATTTTAGGTGTTATTATAAATAGTTTTAACATCTTACGGTGTGTTCAAATTTCTTGGGCATTGTCTTCTATCATGACCAATGTCTCCACACTCCCGACAGTGTCGAATCCCTCGCTTCATTGGCTTTTCCTTTGCTCCCGTTACTTGTTTCCACCTTCCTTTGCACCTTACTCTCTTAGGGTCTTTCATATATTGTGTTTGAGAGCTAGACCCTCCAACTTCGTTATTACTTGGTCCATCCTTCAACAACTTCAACTTCACCCGCAAACTTTTTAGAGTCTCTGACACTAGCTTACATCCTTCTTCACACATTAATGCATCCTCAACCACATCTGAAGCAAGTCGGGACATTGTACTCCGCTTTATTAAAAGACCAGGATCTGCAGAGTCTTTAATTTCGTTGCCATTTGCATCTGACACCAATCCAGCTTTCGTAGTTTTCTTCCACCTTTTCAAAATATATTTATCGGGCATATATTCAATCTGGTCCCTTCTGAACAATGCTAGGATGTGCTTGCAAATAATCCCAACAAATTCAAATTTTTTGCAGCTACACGATGTGTGGTCAGAATCTTTGACATATACGACTTCTGCCACTCTTGTTTGCCAATTTTTCCTTTCGCTCACATTAAAGACAACTTTTGAAGCATCCTCTGTTTTGAGCTCTAGGAAACATGCTGTACTTTGTATTAGTTCTTTCTCAAACTTTTGAAACATTGCCCTTGTGTACAAGGTAGCCATTTGTTTGTTCATTGGCATTGGTAGAATACATTGAGCCACTTCAAATGCATCTACGTGATCAGCAGCTAACTCTTTTTGACGTTGATGGGAAAGTGCCCTCTCAAATCGTATTATGAAATCCATCAACGAATTTCTCCTTGATATGTATTGCTTGAAGAAAGCATGAGAACCTTCCGCTCTTTGGCTGCTTGACATTCCAGCGGCAAAAAAGTCTTGTGCGTAGGCTGGAACCCAAGATTCCCTTAAATCAAACATTGAACTTAGCCATTGATGGTCAGTCAAACCAGCCTTTGTAACCAGAATATTCCACTTTGCATCAAACTCATCCTTATTGTCAGTATCCCATATGGCTTTCTGAAATTCACGCCAATACTCCTTATAAGCAGAATGTGGTAACTTAACATGGAACTTTGATGTGATGTGCCATATGCAAAGCCGATGAAATGTAGTCGGGAAGGCTATTGAAATCGCTCTGGTGATGGCCGCATCTTGATCTGTAATGATCGTTTTAGGTTCGCCACCTTGCATGGCTTTCTTAAACTCCTCAAACATCCAAATAAACGACTCAGTCGTTTCCTTGCTCAAAAATGTGCATGCTAAGACAATTGTCTGACCATGGTTATTAACTCCCAATATTGGTGCAAATGTCAAGTCGTATCGATTCGTGTTGAATGTGGTATCGAATACAACAACATCTCCATACAACCGGTATGCCCGTCTAGAAGTTGCATCTGCCCAAAAACATCGACTAAACCTGTCTTCGCCATCTCCCTCAATCTTGAAATAAAAAGCCTCATTTTTTTTCTGTTCAGCCATAAAATACTCGGTCACTAGTTCAACATCGTGGTTCCTCAGCTTCCCATTCACACTACATTCAAGATTGTAAATATCCTTTTTGATAAAACCGATTTTATCCATTCCTCCGGATTGCACCTCGAAAATACTTACCTTTTGATGAATGGGGATATTAACCGAACCCAACTGTTTTGTAAGTACTTTTGTAGAATCCGAAATACGACGGTGTGATCTCAATAAATGCACTCTTTCTGAGGCTGTCATCTTATGATTGTGTCCCTCTGCAAAAAGAGAGATGGCATACTTCTTGCTCCCATTTGTCTTCACAACCACAATCTTAGCTTTGCAATTGCATCTACTTATTCCCCGCTGTCTTTTTCTCTCCCGAGTTTCATCTTTCCTGTATGCACCTTGTTTGCAACAAACAAATTCTTTCCTCAGAATCTCTTTCTTATATGTCCCCCGAAAGCTGGAATGAAGTCGAATACCAAAGCCAGCCAAGAATGCATATCTGTTATAGAAATTATAAGCGAGGTCAAGCGAGTCGAACTTCATCCCAACCGCTGGTGTTTCCTCATTTCTTACTTCAGGAATGTAAACCATCCCATTAGCTGTTACACAGTCATCACTCTCTGAGCCCCCAGACATTTTACCCACATATATTTTTGAACTACTTCTAAATCACTGCATAGCAAATATTAATTCATTAATCAATCATTACTGCATTACAACATATCAATGCATTCCACTTACAATAAACATCGCCCAAATTGACACAAAAAAGACGCATAGCCTAGCTTATTTGTAAGAGCCATTATTACACAAAATTTAATAATAGTTACGTCATCTCTTGTGCAATAATCTGGAAAAAATAACATTAGAACCAACATGTTCAACTAAGAACACAAATGTAATTCAAACCAGCAATTACAGAACTTCTCCCAATATCCTCTCCAAATGCTTACTCCTAATGCCATTAAGCCTAAGTTTAGGATCTTTTACCTACATTTTATAATTTCCCACCCCCACAAAAAACAATCAACTAAATATATTGAATATTCATAAGGAAATGACGCATTATTGACAGAAAACTGACGCATTATTGACGGCAGAATAACACATTATTGACCGCAGAAATGACGCATTATTGATGCCTCAAATGACGAATTTCTCACCCTCACAAAAAACAAACCAAACCCAATAAAATCAATCCAGCAACAGTAAACTTACCTCTCAAACTCAAGCGAGAGCTCCGAAGTCAATCAGCTTAAGAGAATGTGGTGGACATTAGAGAAGACTCTTTGGTAGTGGAGACTCCATCTCTACCACAATCGAGGAACAAATGCTGCTGCGGCGTCTAGCTACAGAACCAGATATGCTACTTTGCTTTCATTTGGAATCTCGTGTGCTGAACGAAAAAGAGAAGGGGTTTTCACTTCAGCCATAGAATCAAAACAGGGCAATAGCTAGATAAGAGCCATTAATCGTCATACCGAGGATGCCATAGATCGCAGGCCTCCCAAGGAGCTGATGACAATGGAGCGACTATAGGGTTTGGGAGCTTTGGATCTTTCTAATTCTGGGTTTGCGTTACATTCAAAAACAGAGGATTGTGTTCTTGAATTTTTCAGAGAGGGAAATATCTTCAACTGAAGTTGGGTTTCCAACGGGTCAGATTTCAACCCGGTTCTACATGCACCCTCTTTTAAAAACTCACCGTTGGATGAAATCCAATGGCTCTAACATACCCCTCAAAAAAACCCCTTCTAACTTTCCCCTCACTATAGAAGCTCCCGATAGAGATTGGGTGCAAACGGGAATTCCAGATATGCATATCAGTGACGATGTCTAACCAAGGCCCAAAATGGGTATCTAAGCAAACGTAAGCAAGCCCCATGTCGACTCGGGCCCGGATGGCTCTCGTTATTTTCTCTTTCTCAGCAACAGAAAAGGGTGACTTTTTCTGCTACCATTTTCTTCACTCACCGACAGAAAGAGGCGGGTATGGATCTTTCTTTCTTCGATTCTTTGTTTCTTCGATTTCTTACCATTTTTCATAATTTTCTTTTAATGGTTTCAAATGTCATTGCTGTTCTTCGCTTTCAATTTTCTTTACTAGAATTTGTTAAACCATCTGTTAATGCTTTGTTATAGTGTTTCCCTTCTGCCTTCGTTGTTGGTGTTGTATTTTTTTTTATTCATAGCGTAGTTTGATTTATTATCTTGAAGCAGGAACTAAATCTCAAATTTTGTGTTTGAAATTCGATTTTTTTTCTGCCCTGCTTGATTTTATTGGTTGCGTTCAATTTGTTACTCAGAGTTTTCAATCTTAGCACTTAGAAGTAGTTGTTAATCGTAAATCTTCGCATTAGACTCTTGTTGTGGAGGGCACGGTTCCTCATGTTATGTCGCATTGTATTTGTTTCCCCTTTGGGCTTATTGGGTAATGCTTAATAGAAGAGTATTTGTTGCTGGTTGAGATGTATGGGATTGCCATTGTGGTCTCTTTGCACATTTATTGACTCAGTTTCTCTCTTGTTTATGCTTTGGGTTACTGGGTACAGATCATTTGGGTCACAAGAGAAAGATGAAGAGCCAAAGCAGTTATGACCCACCGGCGTACATTCCTTTAGGGATGTCGGATTCTGAATCGGCAATTGTTTTGCGAAATGAAGACCCCCCCAAGCAGCAAAACAGTGTTGATGGGCCTGTACAATGGTCTTCTGGAATCTGCGCATGCTGTGACGATATGCAGAGCTGTACGCTACTTTCTGCCTTGTGACCTTGATTTATCAGAAGGAAAAAAAAATGAAGGTGCCTCTTGATTAGGGAAAAAAAAAATTAGCTTGTGCTTGTCATACTTCATTTTCTTAGGACTTTCTTAGAAAGTCTAGGATATGAGTTCAATTATTTAACTAACCATACAATAATATATGCTTAGCTTTTAGCTTGCTATGTGCTTAACGTTCTCTGAGCACTCTACATTATGTGGTGGACGTCTATTGTGTCTGAATTTGTGGCTGGTATTCATTTTGTATTATTTAGAAGACATTACAAAGAAAGGAAGCAGCTTTAAGAAACTGTAGGTTCGACTGACTCAAGTTAAAGCATAATAGTTCAATCATCGATATGCAAGTTACATAAAATATAGAAGTTCCAAATGAAGGCTTGGACTTTTATATCAAGATATAGTAGCTCATAAGCTAGTAAGCTTTGCATATCGTTTGGCTTTGCATGCTTATTCACGCAGCAATATTTTGAGTTTCCAGTTTGGGCCAATTTAAACTACCTTAAATTGGCTAGTTAACATCATGGATGATATAGCTCTTTATTGGTCCCCATGTTTAGCAGTTTATGCATAAGAGAAATGTTTCTCGTTTATTTCTAACATTCCAGTGTTGCTAGCTCTGAAAACCTGTAAGATTCGGCTAACCATTTCCTTGTGTCCGATGAGTAATTTCTCTTGCAGTCTTTCCCTTGATTACCATGGCACCCATAATTACCATCACCCACCAATACTGTAGGGACCATAAAGTTACGAAAAAAGAGTTGGTCTCCCAATTTTTATTTATTAATACATTTATAAAAGCAAACCCCTTGAATTTTTGGAGATAAATTTGGGTAAATATTATTTATAAGATTCACATCTTAAGTAATTTAAATCTGATTTTGAAGACATGAAATCCGGTCTGATGTGAGATAAAGCATTGGCTGTTGGTAAATAGTTGGTGTTGTTAGTAGTGAAGAAAATGGGAATTAGGTGGACTGAGTATAATATGACTTGTTTCTTTTCGTTTATCATGATAACGCATAATACTCAGGAGCAACATTTGAATTTTGGTCAGTTACACAAATATCACTGTGACCCCAAGCCAACAATGATCATCTAATTGCTTATTTTTGTTTTGTACAGGTTGTATAGGTCTATTTTTTCCTTGCTTTTTATTCGGAAAGAATGCAGAATTTCTGGGTTCTGGGACATTCATAGGATCATGCATGACTCATTTTATTTTGTGGGTACTCGTTAATACCGTCTGCTGCTTATTGACTGAGGGTCTTGTTTTGGGAGTACCGGGATGCTTTGTTGCATGTTATGCTTGTGGCTACCGCAGGACCCTAAGATCAAAGTATAATCTTCAGGTATAGCATTGTTTATCAGTTTTCCAGGCTATAGATTGTTAATAGTGAAAAAATTGATTTTGTATATGCTTGAGGGTTTGAGAAATCCCAAATAAGTGGCCCTTTAGAAATATAAAAAAGTGAATATATTTTATACATGCTTGTTCTTTTCTTTATTAGAAGAACTCTCCCTTTTTTTTTTTTTTTTTTGCTCTTTTCCTTTAAGAGATAATCCCATTTCAATTAGCTTGGGTTGCCTTTGATGGCCAATTCTGTTTCAGTTTCATTAGAGGTTACAGAAAATGATTTCCAAAGATGTGATATTTATTGGGTGACATGTTGGGCCTGAGTCGCAATCAAAGGCATCTTAACCCAATTGGCAATTGGCAATTCGTGGCCTTGCATGACAATATACAAGCCTCTTCATTTTTATATTGTCATGCAAGGCTTCAAATTCCCAATGTGGGATTTATGAATAGTTTATTGTATAACTTCAAAGTAATTTGGGGGGAAAGGTCACGGATTACAAACTTTGTGGGACAACTTCTTAAGTCGAGTTTTGTGGCTTCACTAGGGCTTATCATTTCTTGTGATTTCATTTTGTAGGAAGCACCATGTGGAGACTTTGTCACTCATTTTTTCTGCCATTTGTGTGCCATTTGTCAAGAGTACAGGGAGATCCGAGAAAAATCTGCTGATTCTGTCTCTCCTGACCTGAGTCTGGCCGTAGTTACAGCCCCACCAGTCCAGACAATGGAACCGGGTCTTGAAGAGTAAACCACTGTTTTTGTACTCATGCAGGATCAGCATTTGGTCTAGGGTATGCAACCTTCATCATGCCCCTCAGTGGATATTGTTAGTGAAGCCCTCCACAATTTGTTTTGTCTTTTAAGTTCTTTGGTTATACCAGGGTTGATTTAGTTATGCTATCAGTCCTATGGTGTGCTTGTTTCAGTGGTTCTGCTTCAACCTGCAACCTTTGCGGCTTTTCCATATGAAAGTACATGATGAATTTTATGAAATGAAAAAGAAAACAGGAGTTGAAAAACAATACTCTCTCTCTCTCTCTGTGTTATATTCCGTTATCCAGGCAGATATACTGTTCATACTGTCTCATTCCGTGCTTATCTTTTCTGTGAAAAAGGCCCCCCTCTCCCCTCAATGTTCATGGTTGCATTTACATCATCGTGCTTGTTGAATACAAAAGTGGAAAAGAAATTTTTTGCCTACCACAAAATCTGAAAATATCTACAGGCACAACAAGCTCAAAATCAAAGCTTCCGAAAGACTGGAAATCAGCTTATGCAGAAAATTGATTCTGGTTAATTGAAAACCACTTGATCGAGATGACTCTAATGTCAAATCTTATATAGCTGAAAAGACTTGGATAGTGAAAATGGTGACGATGAGTGTACAGTCGCTTGAGGGGAATGGCAGGATGGAGGCCTAAGGGACCTGGTTGTTTTACAGCCTCTTCCTTCTCCTTCCGGGGGGCCCTTGGTATGCAACTTGGCTTTAGTTGAGAGAAAAGTGGCCTGGGACTCAAAGACATTCTAATAATCTTGCGCTCAAAGACATTAGGAGTTTGACGTGTCATGTTTTAGGTCGTTAAATTATTATTATTGTCTAAATGTAATGAAATACGGGTAAATTCACACTATCTAAATGTAGAGATTAAGAATTTGAGCCGGAGATAGGCCTTGATGCCTGTCAGGACACGAATCACTCAGGACATCTATCATCTTGTTGGACTAGTTGAGGTTAAGATTGGGCATGTGTGTTTGTGAGGCCATGATTGTTGCAGATGTAGTTGCTATTCCTTGGATGAGATTTTGCATCGATTATGTTTTCCTCCTTGTTCTAGAAGAAAAAAAAAAATTAAAAACTCATTGACACTATATTCACTGTTGTAGTCATTGGGGGCAAGACTAAACGTATGTGATAATTTGTTTATCAAGAAAACAAATTACAACAGAAAATCTAGATACATACAAAAAATAAGAAAAATTAGAAAGCCATACACAAGAATGACAGGAGTTATGTCCTAAATTAGCTTAAGCATTATCTATCCTTTAGCCTCCCGCTTCAAACTGGTCCAGAAGCTTTTGAACATCATGAATTTGCGAAAGAGCTATTTGCGGGGGCGGTTCGGTAAAATTAATACTTGAATCAAACTAACCAATTTGATCCAATGATTAAGAAATAGGGCACTAAGGCCATCTCCAGTCATGGTCTATTTCCTAAATATAGCCCTCAATTAATACCAAAACCATCTCCAGTCATGGGCTAAACAAAATTTTGGCCAAATTTGGAGGGCCGCATTTGGCCCTTTAGCCCTCCAACCAAGCCATATGTAGCCCAGCTTTAGGAATGGGCCAAATTTGTAGTGGGACCCATAATCTGCTTTTCAACTGCCATCTATCCATAGGACGCTACATCTGCTGGATCTATATAGATTTTTAAAATAATAAAAATAGTCAGCTTTTCAAATTTGTAGTCAGATTTTTAAAATGACCGTTGGACCTAACCACTCCCTTTTTAAAAAAAAAAATTAATAATAAATATGGTTAGCTTTTCAAATCTTTTCAAGTGTTGTTTAAAAAAAAATTATAAACAATATATTAAACAGTAGTTTAATTAAATTAAACAATATATAGTTGTGGAATGTATGAGTGTTGTACCATAGTTTTTATCAAAATAATAAAATATGAAGGACCCTAAAATATAGCCCTGCATGGCTGGAGATGGAAAAATTTAGCCCTGCACTATTCTTTAAAAAATTAATATTTTGGGGGGCTAAATTTTTAGCCTAGGACTACATTTAGTCCTATGGCTGGAGATGGCTATATCCCAAATATAGACTAAAATTAATGCAAAACCCATCTCTAGTCATGGGCTAAATAAAATTTTGGCCAAATTTGGAGGGCCAAATTTGGAGGGCCACATTTGGTCCTTTAGCCCTCCAACCGGGCCAAATGTAGCCCAGCTTTGGCCTAAGCCAAATTCATAGTAGACCCCACCATGTGCTTTTCAATCACCAAATATTAAAGCACTCCCCAACTTGCCTTATTAAAAGCTGGATATATATAGAGTTTTAAAAGCTATTTGAATGTTTCTTGTTGGCAATGACCGTTGGAATCCATACCTACTCACTCCCTTTTTTTTTTATTTTCTTTTTTTTTATAAAATAATAAATGTGGTCAGCTTTTGCATCTTTTCAAGTGTTGTTTAAAAAGATAATAAAAGAGTCTTTGTTCATAACCGTTGAACTCAAACATTGAATCTCATCCTTTCCTTAAAAAAAATAAATAAATAAATGTGGTCAGCTTTTGCCATCTTTTCAAGTGTTGTTTAAAAATAATAATAAAAAAGTCTTTGTTCATAACCGTTGAGCTCAAACATTGAATCCCATCCTTTCCTTTTCTTTTTTTAAAAAAAAATTTATTTATGTCTTCACGTTTTTAAATGTTTTGTTGTTTAAAAAAATTATAAAAAATTCTGGGTCATGACCGTTGGAGGTCAGACCCTTGAACCCTTCCAATATTTTATTTTTGTTAATTGCCTTTGATGGCTTTATTATTATTTCTTTTAAAAATTTAAAAATCTAAAATAATAAAATATGAAGGACCTTAAAATATAGCACTGCATGGCTGGAGATGGAAAAATTTAGCCCTGCACTATTCTTTAAAAAATTAATATTTTGGGGGGCTAAATTTTTAGCCCTGGACTACATTTAGCCCTATAACTGAAGATGGCCTAAGGGCCTTGGTATAGGATGACTCAGGTGACGACCATAGTTGGATGTGATCAGATTTGGGCTGCACTCATAGGTCCTTGACAATAATTTTACTCTTATTCAGCAAAGCCCATTCCTTTTTTGGACTTTCGACTTTTGACCCAAGCTATTGAAAATCAAACTTTATTTTTTCTTTCTTCTGGTAAAAAAAATCAAACTATTTATTTCTTTCAAAACACACTTAGAACTTTACTTTTTGCTTTCAATTTGTGTTTTTAGCAGAAATTGTATACTTTCTTTTATTGTGTATTATTTATTCTTATCATCTAAGATTTATTATAATTAAAATTTCAAATAATTGCTTCAAAATGACAAATACGCAAAACAATAGTTCAATTCAAATTCAAATAATTAGAAAATAAAAATTGAAATATGAACCAATGTCCCAACAAAATTCTCTATAAATAATGATAAAATAAAAATTAAAAAAAATTAAAAACAATCAACACAAGCGTGACCGCAAGTCTAGAGGCTAATATGTAAATAAAATCATTCTACTAAAAATTTTCATATAATTAAAATTAAAATTTTAAAAAAACATTGAGATTATTATCAACTCCTCTTATAGGTTGTTTTCTTTGTTGCTAGAAGACTCATCAATGGCATTGGGGTCCCAAAACATGGATGCGAATCACCTTCTTCAACGTTTCTTTTTGCGTTCATGTTCGTGTTCGTCTTCAAGTTCTTGTTCTTGTTCTTGTTTGTGTTTGTCTTCGTGTTCTCGTTCTCCTTCATGTTGTTGTGGCGGGGCTGCTTCTTGTTTCTCTTCCGGTTGGGGTTGGGTCGCAAGAGTAATTTTGCTCTACGGCTGCAATTACTTTGCGCTTTGGTGAATGAAAGGGTGCGTTTGGTGCCATTTTTGGTGTGTGGAAGACTGGTCGCGTTGGGAGCAGCAAGAGCAAGGACGATTGAGACGAATGAGTTCGGGTTTTCTCTCGTTTCTCTTTTTGTTGAACCCTCCATGTTCAGTGTGTCCTTCATCATGAATGTGTAGAAAACAAAGTGTGAATTGAAGAGAACAAGTATGTCTTTAATTTATAGGGATATTTGCAATCTTATGTTCAAATAAGGGAAAACTCTACAAATCCAAAAGCAACAAGGAGAAAATAATATTAAGTTTCCACTTAGGCCTATTCACATATAATTAATTCCTTGTGGAAAAAGGAAATTAAAAAATATCAAAATATTAACACACAAGCCAAAAATAAATAAATAAATATATATATATATATATATATATATATATATATATATATATATATTTAACTAACCAGAAATACAATTGAAAGAAATAAATGTATTCCATGTAAACAATGACTGTAAACCCCAGTTTGGGATTGCTGTCACTTTTAAAAAAAGTTGCTTCTGCTGTGCTTTGAAAATAATTAGCTGTAAAGTAAAGCAGCTCCGTGTTTGGTAAACAATATTTTTAAAGTGCTGTTAATACAAAGAGCAGTGTAAAAAACGTTTGGTAAATTTTAATATAAAATTGTTGTAACTATGTATAATTACTAAAATAGACATGATGTTAAAAGTGTTATGTACTAATCATGTGGTGGTAGTTGTAGTGATGGAGTGGAGGTGGTGGTGGTGATGAAGGTGGAGTTGGTGGTGGTGGGGATGGCGATTGTGGAGGTGGTGGTGGTGGTGGTGGCAGTGGCAACATGGTGGTGGTGGTGGTGGTGGTGGTGTGGAGGAGGAGGAGGAGGTGGTGGTGGAGGTGGTGGAGGAGGTGGTGGAGTTGGTGGATGAGGTGGTGGTGGCAGAGGATGAGGAGGAGGAGGATGTGGTGGTGGTGGTGCTGTTGGTTGTGGAGGTGGTGGTGGATTTGGAGGTTTTGGAGGAGGTGGTGGTTGTGATGGTGGTGGTGGTGGTGGTGGTTGTGGAGGTGGAGGTGGAGGTGAAGGAGGAGGTGGTGGTGGAGGTGGTGGAGGAGGTGGAGGAGGTGGTGGTTGTGGTTGTGGTGGTGGAGGATGAGGAGAAGGAGGATGTGGTGGTGGTGGTGGTGGCGGTGGTTGTGGAGGTAGTGAATGTGGTGGTGCAAGTGGTGGAGTTGGATGTGGAAGTGGAGGTGGTGTCATTTTTAAAAATGAATGATGGTATTTTGGGAATTAAAAAAATTCATTAAATGTTCATCTCTGCTTCTTTTGAAAGCAGATTTGGAAAGCAACCCAAAGCCTGCTTTTAAAAGCTTCTATCAAAAGGCTATTGCTTTTAAAATAATCGGGATATTTTCTTTTTACCAAACACCTTAAACTGCTTAACTTTAAAGTTAAGCAGGTTTTTGGCGAAAAAAAGCAATCCCAAACGGGGCCCAAGTCTGCTGACATATTCATAGTCATGCGCTGCATAAAATGAAAATCATGTTTGTTCATTGTGTAAAAACCTCCAAGAAATATTAGAATTATTGTTACATATATAAAATATATCAATTAGAATTTTGGGAACACCTACAATTTTAATTCTTGAAAGGGCTAACGACAAAAGACCCCCTCAAAGAGGTCATTCTCAATTTGAGCCCCGGAGTTTCAATTTCATCAATTTACACCCACAACGTTTTAGGATTAGATCAATTTACACATTCCGTTAATTTGACCGTGTAAGCTTCTGTTAAATTGATGATTTACATCATCAATTTAACAGAAGACTGGATGGTCAAATTAACGGAATGTGTAAATTTATCAAATTCTAAAATATTGGGGTGTAAATTGATGAAATTAAAACCCCAAGGCCGATATTGAGAATGACCCCAAACCTTCAAGGGAGTTTTTTTGTTGCTAGCCCTTTTTTAAACTTGAATACAATAGCCTAAAAAAGCCCATGAAAAATAGACGAATAGCCAATATAAAAAGTGAGTTTTAGAGATTTGAACATTTTATCAGGGACTATTTGTGATAAAAAGACTTGGCCAAATTAAAAATATAGGGACTAAATTGGCTAACACGGTAAACACAATGATCATTTTGACATTTAAGTCTTTTTTAAAATCTATATATATAAAGCAAAAGGCAAAGAATGGTATAACATTCAAAAACCCAAAAACTATCCTTGATTAACCAAAGTCATAAATTACTGCAAATTAATATAATATGAGTAAAATAGTAAAACACTAATTTGCTAAATTATAAATAAACAAATAAATTCCACCTAAGTAATTATATGAAGGAATTTACTCCCCCACCCCATCCACATTCCTCTTTTTACTCCCCACTCCACTCCACCCACATTCTTTTTTTAGTTTTATTTTCAGTTTTTTATTTTTAAATATCTTTATATTTACTTGATGTAAAAAAAAAATTGATATTTGCATATGGAATATATATATATATATATATATATATATATATATATATATATATATATATATAAAACAAGTCTTTCTTAAAAATTTAATATAAATAAAA
The DNA here is from genome assembly GCF_965620075.1 of Prunus avium. NCBI lineage: Eukaryota > Viridiplantae > Streptophyta > Magnoliopsida > Rosales > Rosaceae > Prunus > Prunus avium. The sequence continues at coordinate 7,914,810 of NC_142290.1, forward strand.
AAGAGAAAATAAAAAGGCCAATTGGCACAAGAGATAGTAAAATAGAAGGAGAAGATTGCCAAGTAACCGAATGTCCCTTATTTCTTAATTTTCTAACATTTTGTTTAAAACTATGATTATCATTCCAGAAATCCATTAAAGTAATTTTAACATGAGATGCTAAGTTATTAATAATAGGTGGACAATCATTTTTTTTAGAAGAAGAATTCATTTATAACCAAAAAGGTATACAAATAATGGCACGGATATAGTGATCTCATTAAAACCTTCTTAGGAAAAATCACATGGGACAAATCTGAGATGAGGAAAAAGTATCACATATGTCATGGACTAATAAGAGAGTCTGATTCATGCCACATTAGACCACTACAAGAACCAGAATAGAAATAAAAAACCATACTATACACCAACAAAGTAGACCCACATGAGAGAACTGCAATGCACTGTCCAAAGAAGCCTTCTACGAGAACTCATAGTCCATTGTACAACAGAAGAATTGAACAGCACACCAAGGGTAAGCGACGCAACATAGCACACCAAGAAAATCACGGGGACAACATCAAAGAGGAACCCAATGAAGCACACCAACTCATAAGAGAAAATCTGCAAAGGGGCAAGACAACAGAGGGAGAAACAAAACAACAAACAAAAACAAGAACCCAAATGAAGAAAACCCCTTAGAGAGCACACCACCACAGGCTAACACTGATAAAGGAAAACATAGTCCATTGGGCAACACAGAGATTGAGAAGCATGCTGAGGGTCAGAAGACAACAAGAAACACCACACGGAGATTAAAAATATTTTCCCTTAGCTCTCCTCACTAGCGAGAGAGCGACCCTTAAATTAACCAAAAACATAGGTCGACAATCATTGAAAGGTAATCTATCCTAGCTTTCCCAATTTTCAAAAAATTGTATAAAAAAAGAAAACAAAAAATCTAAAAATATAATTTTGGGAAAGAACACCAAGAAAAAAAATTAAAAAAAAGAATCCAATGATTATGGCATGTTTACTTATTGGGAATAGGGGAAGCCATGAATCAAGGAACCTTTTTGAATTGTATCAACTACTCCTTCTAGTTGATCAAATTCCTAATTTTGAAAGTATTGGTTTACGTGTTTTATTGTGGAACCCATATATTTTTTTTATTACTTATGTGTTAGTAAATGCTAAGCAAGTTAGCAATTGGAATAATTCCAGGCCCCGTTTGGTTCATGGGAAAGTAATCTTGGGGATAGGAAATCAATTGCTTTCCCATGTTTGGTAAGTCAGGCATGGGAAATCGTTGCATGGCACATGGGAAAGTAGGAGGGAAAGTGAAGCCTTCCTTCCTCCTTGGGTTTTACTTTCCCTTCCCATGGGAAAGTAAGGCTAGCATTAAATACACTTTTTTTTTGACTAATTTGTCCTTACTAACAATTCATAATTACTGTTTTTATCCAACAACTATTGGTATTCTTTTTTATTTTTTTTATTCATATTTCTTTAATAGGGGTACAATTGGGAAACTAAACAAAATTTGTTTTCCATTCCTACTCAAAACAAACATGGGAAAGGAAATAAAATGATATTTCCGGGTTACTTTCCCGGCATTACCAAACATGGGAAATGAATCACCATTTCCCATTGTAGGGGTCTTTTTGTTCCAGTAGCCTGACGAATGGGCTTGGGCTGCCGTAAGAGGAAGACAAACAAAATTCCCCAATGCTTGAGTTCAAGAACCAGGCTCCCAAAAGGGTTTTAAAAGGCTTGCTAAAACCTTAGAAAAAACACTTTTAGGTTCCTTTCACCAATAACCGAATAAACGTGACAAATTGATAAGGAACTTGGCTTGAGGAGCTTGTGGCATGGGAGCTAAGCCTTCACAAGTTTAGCAATTTGAGAGAGAGAGATAACAACATGAATTTCTTTCAAAAGGAAAAGGTTCAGAGTGGTAAAAAGGGAAATTAGGAGGATTTATACCTCAGAAAGAGAGAAAAACAACGATGGAAGTAGAAGAAGGGTGTCTAGAGTAAATTCCAGTTCGCTTGACAAAGCTTGGTCGTGCTCTGGAATGGTGTGTTTTTCTGGGTAGAGGAGGCTCTCTTTTATAGGCATTTGGAACCCTAATTTCGTTGATCCTCCATTCCCACTTTTCCTCTGCTTCTTTCCAATTACCCCCTTCTTGTGAAATCTCTTCAACCAGAGTGCCTGGGTCAAAGGTTTTTTTTGGGGTTCCAAGGTTTTATGTGGCTGGACCTCCTCATAGGGATGAGGCGCCACCTTCTTTCTCCCTTGGTTTTCAAATTAGAGTTTGCAGAGGAAAAAGAGAATGGATAGAGTCGTTTGTCCAATGGGTATTCCTCCTACACACATGGATTTCCTTTGGTTCTTGCAATGGCTTCTTGTTGGCTGTTTATGGAGCTTTGACAGGGGTGGAATACGATGCCAAATTTTTAACAAGGATCTGGGCTAGGCTTTGTTCATGGGTATTGGGTTATTGGTACTCTCTTTTCCAGCGGCTTGCGTGTTTTTGTCAAGCTGCTGGAAGTAACCTATTTGCTTTGGGCGTTTTAGCTAATGTGGGATTGCCTAAGTGCTACAGCAGTCTATGAGATGTTCCCCTAAGGCCTTGGATCCCCTTTTTCCCTCTCTCATGCTAACCCATGTATTTGGGCCCGGGCAATGGGCTTGAGTTTTAGTGCTCCCAAGTGGCCTAAAACTTTCATTCCTTGGACCCTCAATGGGCCCTGTGAGCGCTTGTACCCATCCATACCACAACCTTCTCAGCAACACCCGGGTAATTACGTGGCTTGGGCCCACTTGAGCTTGTAGCATGGCTTGGTATTAGAGTGGCGGTCCTTTACATGGCATTGCGTGTTTATTTATCGTGCTTGTGCTTGAGTTTTATTGCACCATAATAAGCCATGATCGGACCAAATAACATCGGATAGGTTGGTGAGCGTGAATTTATAAAGCCGGCGCATTTTTTGGCCCTGTTGCGCATGCTTGCTTGGTGTGACACATGACCCATGGCTTATCTAGGTGCGTCCTACAATTTCTCTTTATGCCCCGATCGGGCTTCTTTTGCGATTAATTATTTGTGCTGGGCCAAGCATAAACTTGGGCCTGGCCCTTGGATTTTTGGGCCACAACACCCATCCCTTGGGAAATGACATGGGAAATGATTTCCCATCAAATCCTTTCCGTGAACCAAACGGAGCCTATGTGTCTTCAAACACAGTGGAAGAATGTATTGAAATTGCAATACTCATTTCTCATGAGTAAACATGTTATTATTAACAATATTTAAATCAAGACAATATTCAATATATTTCCCAACTTATTCTAAAGATTATATGCAAAACGACCATCTCAAAACAAATGAGGTAAAGATGCTGAATCCACATTATAAAGCACGCATGAAGAAAATAAAGAAAAAGAAAAAGAAAATCTTGATATCATTTCCCTAGTACTTTAAGGGGTATTTTTTATTTTCAATTTTATGTAATATTATGTTGTATCCAAAATTATTATATGATATTGAGATACAGTCACATGGTATAACTCGTCTAGGTGCTATAATTATAGATGGACGACATGATTCGTATTTCTCACTTTAAGGATATAGTGTCAATAAATATCCACTCACAAAAGATAAAAGGAGTGAAGACACCAAGTCATAAAATAATAGTGATCATGTGAGATTGTGGCCTACAAGTCAAAAAATAAAATTATATTTGTGAACTTTCAATATTTTTAGGTTAAAATGTTCTGAAAAAACAAAACACTAAGTTATAAACAAAATTAATTCAAGAAAAATTAATCATAACAAAAAAAGTTAAATAATTCTTATAATTAATTGAGTCGGGCAGGATTGGGGAAAAAATGTTTGAGTCCGAGCAATACATGAATCTTTATATTTTAAATGAGAAATTTTAGGTTTGAGACATCTAGCATTGAAGATGGCTTGATGAGAGAATGATAGCAATTTTTTTTCCCTAGAAAAAAAAATTTCTCGCGAGGTTATTATTAATTTTTGTAATCTTGGTGAACCCATAAGATAGTAATGGGTGTGAATTTAGTCTTGAGTCACATGCATCGATAAGTTAAACCAACAAAATAAAGCTTGAGAGTTAAAGTGTAAGAAAACAGGTCTATAAATTTGGATTTGAATGATCATTCGATGATGACTCAGACTTGATGATTCAGGTTTTATAAAAAGGGGTATTATAAATTTGGGGTGAACAAAGCTTCCAAAATTTGGTTTTAACCCCTTCTTCTTCCTCTTCTGCTTTTCTTGGAGGTGGTGGTGTCATTTGGCCTTTTGTCTGGTGTTGGATTAATAATTTAATATATAGGTAAAAAGTCACTTTTGGTTCATGTAGCTTACCACTTTTATCACTAAGGGTTTGAGTTTGAACAGTTTTGTCCCTGTAGTTTGAATTCGAAGAAATTCAAGGACAACTTGAAGGAAACCTTGTATTTTTTAAAGATAATTTGAACATTCATGAAAGCTTAATGAACATTATGGCAACAAAAGCTTAAAGATTAAAGAGAGACTCCAATATAAGCCCATACAACTGATATCCTCTAGACACAAACCATCTATCTATATAACTATGTTGAAAACCCAAATTCAAACAAGAAAAGTCTTCATTTTCGGAATCAACGACTGCAAACGCTAAAGGGATACATACCTGTTTTTATTATAACAATATTAAATCATAATTTTTTTTTGTACTGGCAGATAGGTCACAAACTGAAATTAGCCTTTCATGATACGTAAATAGCAACAACAAAAAAGAACCAAAACTAACCAGGTGGGTGCTTCACATTATAAATAGAATGCTTAGTAACAAATCCCAAAGTATAAAACACCAATACCCAAAAAATTATTATAGTTTACTTACAGAGAGTGGCGTAAATTCAATTTAAACTTTTTTGTCAAAGCAACTTGTCTCATTACCTTGTGTTGAGGCCCAAAAAATCCAAGGCTTGGCCCAAATATATTTCTGGCCTAATACAACACTAAGCGGAAGATCCTTATTTTTGCACCAAGTCACACTACAAGCTTAAGTGGGCCTAAGCCACGGGAATGCCTGGGGCTTGCTGAGCGGATTATGGTATGGATGGTTACGAGCATTCACGAGGCCCATTAATGAGCTAAGAAGTGGAAGTTTTGGGCTGCTTGGGAGCCCCAAAACTTGAGCCCATTTCTTGAGCCCGAACATGTGGGTAACCATGAAAGAGAGAAAAAGGTAGTCCATTACCTTAAAAATTGGCCCATCACCTTAGTAAACTAGCCCACGGCCCAAGTGACTTAGAAAATATCTGAAAGTCTCCAGTACATGGCTAAAGACAAAACCACGACAGAAAACCAAGGGATATTTGCATTTGCAAGCTGCTGGGAGTCTCCAGCACATGGCCAAAGACAAACCCAACACAGACCATCTGAAAAACCAAAGGATACTTGACCAAAACACCCTTCAGACCAACACCATTACCCACTTCTTTCTCTCACCAGCTCTTGCCATAAAATGAGGGAGGAAAGAAGGAGAAAGTGTAGCCCAAAATAGGAGATGGTCACAGGGACAGCTGCGGGAAGGCTCTAGAGCTTCCAAAAATCTTGTCTCTGTGTGTTTAGATTGGGGAGGATTTCACAAAATGAGGATGAATCAAAGGAAGAGAAGAGGAATGGAGGGGCGGACTTGGTAGATTTGGGAGAACCAGCTAGGGTTTCTTAGGAAGAAAGAGCTTTCAGCGCCTATAAAAAGGGGGATCTCCTACCCAGTAACATCAACACATCCAGAGAGCAAGCATCACCTCTCACCACTGGAACCCTTCGATTTCAAGCTCTGTTCTTCCATTTCTTTCCATTTTTCTCCTCTGGTAAACCCTCCAAGAGCCTGACGAAGCTTTTGTTAAGCCGCCGGAAGATTTGCTCAAGCCACTCATTCTTCCATCTTCCATCTTCTTCCTCTCCATCCCACACCACATCTAGAGAGAGCAAGCATCACCTCTCACCACTGGAACCCTTCGATTTCAAGCTATGGTCTTCCATTTATTTCCATTTTTCTCCTCTGGCAAACCCTCCAAGAGCCTGATGAAGCTTTCGTTAAGCCGCCAGAAGATTTGCTCAAGCCACTCATTCTTCCATCCTCCATCTTCTTCCACTCCATCCCATAACCACATCCAGAGAGAGCAAGCATCTCCTCTCATTACTGGAACCCTTCAATTTCAAGCCGTGTTCTTCCATTTCTTCCCCTTTTCTCTTATGGTAAAACACTTAAGAGCCGTCAAACACTTAAGAGCCTGACAAAGCTTTCTTCAAACTGCCGGAAATTCGCTCAAGCCACCCATTCTTGCACCCTCATCTCTTCCTCTCTTCCCTCAACAAATCCTCTCAAAATTCCCTCTCCCCTTGCTTTGAACCTCTGTTTCTCATAAATAATCCAGGCTTTCTTTCTCTTATGCTAAACTCATGAATGCTCGGCTCCCATGCCACAAGCTTCTCAAGCCAAGCCTAAATATTTATCTATAAGCAACTGTTGGTTTTGTTGGGGAAGGAAACAAGGTGTTTCCTAAGGCTCCATGAACCTTTCAAAGCACTCTTAGGGCCTGATTATTGAACATAGACACATGGGAAAGTCCATTCATTTGCTCTTTACAGCAGCCCATACCCATCTGTAGCTGCTGGAACAAAAAGCCCCCACATAAATTGGCGACTCTGCTGGGGATTAGGCCTCTATCTTCACCAATGCCTCCAAAGAAGAAAACCATAAGCAATAAACCAGAGAAAATAAAAAGATAAGAACATTTGCTCTTTCTTTTTTTTATTTTGTTGGCTATCTACTATGCAGAACAAACATAATATAGATTACTCATGTTCCCCTTGTCTGTGTCTTAGATCTCCATTCTCAAGCAAAACAAGATCTTATAAGAGGGCCCTGGGGGCTTAGGCAAGTCCATTATTTATGCCATTCAGCAAACTGCACATGCAAACTCCAAATGACTTGGGGCTCCATGCCAAGCAAATATATATATAAAAAAAGGAGTCAAAATGCAAATCCAAATGACTTGGGGGCTTCCTACCAATTGAAAAAAAAAGAAGTCAAGCACAAGCACTTCAAAGTTTCTAATGCTTAACCAAGCTATACCTCGATTCCAAGAGTTGTGTGATTCAACATTATTCACATCTTCAAGCAAGTCCAAGCTATATACATTCATTCATCAACATTTCCACCGCTTCTAGTATCTTAAACATTCTCCAAGCACTTGCCTTATTTCAAACCTTTTCAGCACCTGCCCTATTTCAAACACCCTGCTAGTGTATTTGCTCCTTAATCAAGCCTGAAAAAGAAACAAGAGAGTACATTGGCCAAAATCGGGTGTCGGAAAGGTACTCGTAAACAAAAAGGGGGGCACCGGAAGCATAATCGCGATGGAAGCATAATTTTTCCAAGACAAGTTGCAAGCAACCAAAACTCACCTTCATGCTATCAAAATCCAAGCAAATGAGACTTCTCATGCTTTGGAGCCTCTTAATCAAGCCTAAAAAGGATACATTAGCTAAGAATCAGATGCTGGAGAGAGATGCTCGTTTTATGAACATGAATGCTTCAACATTTGCACGCTCTCATCTTCTTTAAAGAAATTCCTACAAAGTAGAAGAGGATGCATAGCAGCAAGCAAGCTCATCAATCAAGCAATTCACATGGCATAATACCAATCCACATGCCAAGAAATTACACTTCATTCAAGTATTCCAAGCAATTCGGGAATTTCAAGAAAATTGAAGAACTCATGCTCTTGCGACAATACCATACAACATCATGCTCTCACGACAATATTGCTCAAGATCATGCTCTAGCAATGCCCAGATCAGCACTCAATGCCAAGAGAAAGGACATGCTAAATTCTCAAACAAAAGCAACATGCCAAGCAAAACTTATATACAAGCTTTCCAACCATTCTAGCTGTAACATCCCACCTTTGGAAAATCACTAGAAATCAAGCTTACAACCAACAAATCCCAAACTTTCCATATTAGAACAAGACATATCAAGCTTCATTTCCCCAAAATTTTGTAGCATTTAGAGCTAGGGAAGCATGTCAAAAAAATGCTCGAAACATGCCATGTAATAGAAACTGCACAATTCCAGCAGCTTAGCCCTTTAAAATTGCACCAAAAATTCATTTTTCCTTCAAATGGCACAAGACCAGTTCCAACACAACCATTGAGAAGTCTGTTTTCATGTGTCAAAATCTCCACTCATATTCCAAGAGAAACATTTTGAAAGTTCAAAGAACAAACCCACAAGCTACTGTGAGACATTTTCACAAACACTTGGCATGCATTACCCAAGTAAGCTTGTATGAGGTTTGTTTATTACCCAGTTAAAACCTAAGTCAAAAGCTCAACCTCAGAATTCGATTGATAGTTCACAAATTCTGGGAAATACAGAGGAACTCAAGCATTCAAGCATAGAAAACAAGCATGCAACAAAGGAATCAACATCAATTGATGAACATACTTCAGAAAAATGAAGGCAGAGAACACTACAATGGTTGGATGATCCTCAATTTTGGATATGTTATAAACAACTACATAATGACGCAAGTGTGTTCATTGTTCAAGCTCCAAATGTTAAAAAAAAAAAAAAAAAAAAAAAAAAAAACTCATTTGCAGGACATATGACGCATGCACACGCCAACTACAACCATCAGGCACTTTTTTAGAACACTGGGCAATCACTCTCTCTTTTTCATTTTTAACATACCTAACCTTAAAACTTTCTCAATGGCATACTTGCACAATTTTTCTTTAAACTCAATAACCCCACTAGTAAACTTCTGACCCACATGATTGATGTAGTTCTTCCAAGAATGAGGCAAGTATGTATGACCAGATGGTGCTGCGTATTTCCCAATGAAATCGTCCTCAGTAGTATGTGTGTTACTGTTGTGTAGATACAGCTGCACCAAAATGGATTCAGTTGCATCCTCAACTTGTGATACTCGCAAGTGCACGAGCCGTTAGGTAGTATAGCATATGTAAGTGCGAGGTCGATCCCACGAGGATTGGTGATTGAATGATCCAATTCATTTCCCTACACAAAACATAAATGAAAACAAAAGGAAATAAATAAAACAAGGAAGAAAGAAATAACTAACTCAAGCAGATAAGTTCCCAAGTTCAATTTAGATTAATGGATTGATTCTAGCTAAAGTATGATTAAGCCATGGTGTGTGGTCATAACCTTGTGTTCCTAATTCCCTAATTTGATCATTTGTTGTCTAACCTAAAATTAAGCATTAGGAACCCATTAAGCATAGAAGAACATTTTAAACAACCAAGTATGTATCTAATCCCTGTTGTCGAATGTCCATACATACTCTTCCTATTCATAGTTCAATTCGAATTAAAGCATGGTGTATACTCTTAATTCAAACCAAGATAGCTAACATGCAAGCCTAAATGGTGATCAATCATTCAAACTAGCATATTAACTTATAAGCATAATGAATAAGAACATGAACCATAATTGAAACTTGGAAACTAATCAAACTTGAAAAACTAAAGAAAAGAATTTACATAATGAAAAGTAAAGTGGAACTAAGAAAAACTTAAGGAAAATTTCAGCACAAAAGATTTCATTACAACAATTGAAAACTAGAAAATGAAACTAAGAGAATTTGAGGGAGAGAAGGGAAGGGAGCTCTAGAGAAGTGTTTGAGAGCTCCCCCCCTTGGGGTGTGTTTACAAGCTTAGAGAACTTCCCTATTTATAAGCCTAGGGGAAGTGAAAATCTGAATTCAATATGGCTAATGCATACAACACTTGTTTTATAAAATCTGAAATGGTTGATGCACTTGTATTAGAAAATCTAAATTGGGTGATGCACTTGTATTAGAAAATCTTGAATTGGTTGATGCACTTCACCAATAGATCCCACCAGCAGCCCTAGCTCATCTTCATGTCACCATGACCAAGCTTCCAACCAGAAATGATAGCTCATACCTAGCTCACCATGACCAAGCATCCAACCAGCACATGCTGAGGTCAGCATGACCAGCAACTTCAAGGGCTTACAACTTGGGCTTCTCTTAATCAAATTAGGACTTTAAGCACTCGAAATTTAAGTTCAGAATGTCTTCTTTCCAGCCATATTTTATTTGGGCCAATCCAAGGTCGGAGGAAGAAGTTAAGGCCAAAACAAATTGCTAACTCATTTTGCGCGCTGATAAAATCCATCCTGAGCATGGCTCTGTGTTTGCTAGGTAACAGACTCCATATTTATCCAATGGGGCTGAATTGTGGATATGTTATAGTACACACCCATTGGAACAACTTTCATGAAGAATGCTGCCTCATCCGAGCTGTGTAGGTTGCTGAAACAAAGCTTGCAATATGACCTACGGAACTGGACTGGCAGGGGGCTGTAGCCAAAATGAGTTTGTCTTTTAAGCTCTTCATCCATTCATCCAAATTAGGCCTTAACATGCTTGAATTGCATGAATTATGCTCTCTTGCTCTATTTGCCTACAAAACACACAAAGGGAGGCAAATAACTTAGAAATCTAAGAAACTAAGCAAAAGAAGTAAGTAAATAGGGCATGTATATGTATGAAATTATGAGCTTAACACTTCACATGCTGTACTTGTGGCTGAAATGTATTCGGCTTCTGCTGATGATAGTGCCACAGTACTTTGCTTCTTTGATGACCATGATAAAGCTTTGTTTCCTAAGAAAAACACATGTCCAGAGGTGCTCTTTCTATCATCAATTGCACCTGCCCAGTCACTGTCTGGGTAGCCAACTAACAGTGCTTCCTTCTCTTGTGTATATCTAATACCATATCCCTTGGTTCCTTGTATGTATCTGAGTATTCTTTTTACTGCAGCAAAATGGTGATTACTTGGATCACTCATGAATCTAGATACCACACTTACGGCATGAACAAGATTTGGCCTTGTATTTGTAAGATAAATTAATGAACCAACCACACTTCTATATATGGATGCATCAAACTTAGGTGCTCCATCGTTACTTGTAAGCTTCAAATTAATTGTCATTGGAGTATCCATTGGTTTGCTCTTCAACAAATTGAATTTTTTCAACAGATTTTCAGCATATTTTTCTTGAGAAATAAATATCCCATCATCTGATTGTTGAACCTGTATACCAAGAAAATATCTCATAGTGCCCAAATCTGTCATCTCATATTCCTTCATCATGTTCTTCTTGAAAACTTCTGCCAACCTTGGATTTGTGCTTGTATAAATCAAATCATCAACATAGAGGCACAAAATCAGAAAATCATGTGTACCTTCTTTCTTGAGATAAAGTGATGGCTCACTTAAGCTTCTTGTAAATCCATTTTGCTGAAAATAATGATCAATTTTGTTGTTCCAGGCTCTTGGCGCTTGCTTTAAGCCATATAAAGCTTTACGGAGGCGATAAACTTTATCTTCCCTCCCTTTCTCAACATAACCTTGAGGTTGCTCCACATAAACCTCTTCTTCAAGTTCTCCATTTAAAAACGCAGATTTGACATCCAATTGATAAACCTTTGTCTTCAGTTGTGCAGCCAAAGCCAAAACAGTTCTTATAGTCTCCATTCGAACTACTGGAGCAAAAGTCTCATTAAAATCAATTCCTGGTTGTTGAGAATATCCTTTTGCAACTAAGCGAGCCTTATGCTTTTGGATTGAGCCATCTTCATTAAACTTAGTCTTGTAGACCCATTTAAGTCCAATGATATCTTTTGATTTGGGTCGATCAACAAGTTCCCATGTTCTATTTTTCTTGATAACTCTTATTTCTTCTTCCATTGCGTCTTGCCAATTTTTTTCTTTCACTGCTTCCTCAAATTTTTGAGGCTCCAAAGCACTCAAGGCAAGATCACAAGACTCATATATGTCTGCCAACGAACGCGTTCTTGCGTTTAGTCTAGGAGTTGAATCTGGTGAACTAGGATCAGATGTTCTTGCACTTGGAATTGGACTTCTTGCCCTTGAAATTGGACTTTGAGGCAGTAGAGATTCTTCTAAATTTGATGAATCTGGTTCCTCAAAAAATCTTGGCACTTCAATATCATCATTCTCCCATTTCCAAGCTTTGAGTTCATCAAAAATAACATCTCTAGAAATTACCAAACTATTGGTTCTTGGATCAATTAATCTGTATGCTTTGGACTGATCACTATATCCCACAAAAATGTATTTCTCACCTTTCTCATCAAATTTTTCTCTCCTTTGAGAAGGGATATGTGCATATGCAATGCTGCCAAAGATCTTGAAGAAATTCACCTTTGGTTTAAAATGATGCCATGCTTCAAAAGGAGTCTTATCTTTAACTACCTTGGTTGGAGACCGATTAAGAATAAACACTGCTGTATGAATTGCTTCAGCCCAAAATGCATTTGGCAGACCCTTTGCCTTCAACATGCTTCTTGCCATCTCGACAATGGTTCGATTTCTTCGTTCTGCAACTCCATTTTGCTGTGGGGTGTACCTTGCTGTCAACTCTCTTTTAATACCATTGCTTTTGCAATATTCAGAAAATTCATTTGATGTAAACTCTCCACCACGATCTGTTCTTAACACCTTCAAATTGTGACCACTCTGATTTTCTCCAAAAGCTTTGAATTGCTTGAAAACAGAAAATGCTTCTGACTTTTGTTCTAAGAAATATACCCACATCATCCTGGAGAAATCATCTACGAATAGAATGAAGTACCTTTTGTTATTGAAGGATGGTGTACGAGTTGGTCCGCAAATATCTGCATGTACCAATTCAAGAGGGGCGTTTGCTCTCCAAGAAGATTGTGAGAATGGTAACCGATGGAATTTTCCAAAAATACAGCCTTCACATATTTCCTTTTCATAGTGAATAGACGGAAGTCCAACCACCATATTTTTCTGGTGTAACTGCTGCAAGCTTCTTTGATTTAAATGCCCGTATCTTAGATGCCATAACAACGATCCATCAACTTTCTCTGCTTCCAAAGCAAGGTTTTCCTTTGATGTCATCAACAGCGGAAAGACCTTGTTTGTTGTCATTTTTATCTTTGCCACCAGAGTATTATTCTTTTTATCAGAAATAACACAATAATCATCTTCAAATTTCACCAAGAATCCTCTTTGCAAAAGTTGTCCCACACTTAGTAAATTTTGAGCCAAATTAGGAACATACAGCACATCATAGATAAGTTTTGAAGTACCTCCTTTTGTTTGCACAGAAATGATACCCTTGCCTTCCACGTTGTGTAGTTTTCCATCACCAAGCTTGACTTGTGAGTTCACTTTTTCTTCTAACTTGACAAAGCATTGCTTATTTCCTGTCATATGATTACTGCATCCGCTGTCCACGTACCAAACATCTTGTGAATCTTGATGAGAACTGAAACATGTATAAAATAATTGCTCTTGAGAGTCATTGTTCTCTGTAAAATTTGCTTCATTGTTTTTCTGATATCTGCAGTCTCTTTGTGAATGATTGGGTATCTTGCACCGGGTACATTTGTATCGGCAATCTGCACTTTTATGCCCAAATTTGTTGCAAACATAGCATTGAAGGGATGATCTTCCATTTTGATTATTGGAACTGCTGCTTCCTTGTTGGTTATTGAAATTGTTGCCTCCTTTGTTGGAGTTTCTACGCCCAAAATTTTTGTTTCTCCCATTTTGAGATTTCTGAAATTGTCCTCCTTTTTGTTTGTCTTCTTTCTCCTTTGAATTCACCTTGGACTGGAAAGCTTGCTCCACCGATTGTTCTGTGGATCTGTTGATTCTTTTTTTCATGTGCTTCCAATGAACCAATTAATTCATGTAAAGAAAGTGTAGATAAATCTTTTGATTCTTCTATTGCAGCAGCGACATGATCATATTTTGGCGGTAGACTTCGTAGAGTTTTCTCTACGATTTTCTTGTCTGGAATTGTGTCCCCATAACATCTGATTTGGTTCACAATCCCAGAAACCTTTGTGAAGAATGCTTGAATGGATTCATTGTCTTTCATAAGTAAGTTATCAAATTCCCGCCATAAGGATTGCAGTTTGATGGAGATCACTTTTTCTGAACCTTTGAACTCAATTTTGAGAATTTCCCAAGCCTTCTTTGATGTTGTTGCTGAAAGTAATCTTGGAAAAAGATTCTTGCTTACTCCTTGTTGAATTAGGAACAACGCCTTGGCATCTTTTTTCTTGTTCTCCTTGTAAATCTGCTGCTTTTCTTGTGTTTCCTTTCCTGCTTTTGAAGTTTCTTGCTCCTCATACCCATCTTCTACAATATCCCAAAGATCCTGGGAGATAAACAGAGTCTTCATTTGAACACTCCAAAACTCATAATTCTCACCATCAAAAATAGGCATTAGATTCTGGATATTCCCAATGGTAGAGGAATTTGAACTTGATGCCATTGCTAATCACAGCGGTAGCGATAAGATCAATAACTGCTCTGGTACCAAATTTGTTGGGGGAATGATCACAAAACTGAAGAATAGAATGAAATTATAAAGTAAGGCAGAGAGTGTTTGTAAAACAGAGAATTATTCAAACAGATTTTTATTAACTTCTTCGATACAACAGCAGCCTATAACATTGGCTATTTATAATTACATTTACACCTTTACATGATAAGACACAACTCTTGAATTAATTCCAAGAGATACAGATACAACTTTTGATATCTAAAAGATACAACTTCTCATATAGTCAAGAGATACAACTCTTCATAAGAAACCTGTAGGAAAAGATACAACTAATATGCATTACTTTTAACAGAGCTTCATAACTATGTAATGTAGAATTCCAATACTGATTACGTAGATGTGAACCTAAAATTGTGAGAGCCAATGGAAGGTATTGAGCACAGGCTATAGCACGCCTTGCGAGTACCAAATAATCATTTGGAGGCTCCTTTCTTTTGAAGGACATCATACTGAAAAGCTCAAGTGCATCGTGGTAAGCTAATTTCTTCACCTCATATATCAACTCAATTCCATGACGTGTTAGCAATCCTCTGTCTCTTGTCGTTACAATAACTCTACTGCCCTCACCAAACCAATCAACGTCTCCTGCTAAATTGTTTAACTGGTCCAACTGATTCACATCATCAAGAGTTAAGAGAATCCTCTTATGTCTCAGTCGTTGCTTGATAACATTTATTCCTTGATCAAGAGTAATCAAGTTGAAGTTTTTGTCTCCTAGGACCTGACAAAGAAGATTCTTTTGTAGTTCGATTAGTCCATACACTGATGACTTTCCTCTAACATCTGCCAGAAAACAAATACCTTCAAACTTGCGTGCAATTGAATTATAAACCGCTTTAGCAATTGTCGTCTTGCCTATTCCAGGAATACCCCATATGCCAACCATGCAACGACCATTTCCATCAATACCTAAAAGGTCGTTGACATCTGTTACATGTGACTCTAATCCAACTTTGTAGGCTGGGCCACCAAAATATGTCTTATTGATCAGTTGAACTGAAATCTCTTCGACGACTTTACCGATAAATTTAGCTTCATACCTACCATTTTAAAAACATATGATAGAGATTCAAAGTTGATTCATATATAATTTATATTTATATAGAAAACCTTATGTAAACATAGAGATAAGTTGCTAGAAGATTTTTTTTTTTTTTTTTTTTTTTTTACTAAAGCAAACTTTCTTTGTGATTTTCCTAGGAAGGTGTGTGAAAATATTACAAGAAAGGGAAAAACCTAGAAAGTTGTCAACTTGTCATTGATTTGATTTCAACCTCATCTTCTTCCGATTTCCTTCTCTCAGACCTCATCTTCTTCTTCTTCTCTCTCTCTCTCCCTGACATATGTATTTTCTTTTTCTCACCGTTTCCTATCTTCTCTTTCATTTCTCCTCTTTTTCTCCGTTTGTTCTCACCATTTCCTATCCCCTCTCTCATTTCTCCGATGGCACGGTTCGGTGGTCACTCAATGTTACTAAGTCTCCGATGTATCCATTTTTTTTAGTTTCTGTTTGAAATTTGTCCGGATCGGATAATCTGCTATTTTATTTTATTTTTCTGGTTTTCTCCTTCTTTTTCTCTGTGATTTTTGTTTGTATTTTTCTGGGTTTTCTCCTTCTTTCTCTCCGCGATTTTATTTTCTTTCTCTGGTTTCCATGGATCTACTTTACTGCCTTCGCTGGATTCACTTTGTTTGTAGATACATCTTTTTATTTTTTTAATAAGCTATTCTTTCTTTTTGTAAGGCTGATTTTTCTTGGAGATAATATATATTTCCGCTTGTTATTTTCTAATAAAGTTTAGGATTTCAATGTATGCTATGGTTTAGAGGAGGTTTGTATGTTTTTTCTATATTTCATTTATAAAATTATTAATAACTTTCGCATTATTTTATGGGAGATTCACTATTATACCCAATATAGGGGCCCAAATTATAAAAATACCCTATATGAAATAGACTTTAGAAACACACCCAAAGTTCATTTACAACATAACAAATAGGCTTTTAACTTCTTATAAATTACAAAACTACTATCGATTTCTTAAAATAAACCCAACCCCAAAAGCTTATAAAAACCCAAAACACTCAATAGGGCATTAAAGTAATTTAATAATCAAAATTAAATTAAATAGAGCCAGTTGTTATTTTTTAGGTTTTTTCTAGGTTTGCTTATAGAAATTAAATGGTGTAGGTTTTATTTACAGTTTTTGTGCTAAGAATGGGTATATTACTAAATATCTCTATGCACGCCAAAGAATATTGGGGCAAAGAATACTCGATTTATTTTTTAATGCGGACGAAGAATACTGCTCATGAAAAATGTTTAAAAAAAGTATTGGTGTGAGATTCTAGTATTAATTGTATAATTAATTATAAAGTTTAATTGGCACCTCAAAAATGCAATTATGTAAGGTTAGAAATTATATACGTACTTGTCCTCCTTTAAATGCGACCCAGATAAATTTGCTGCCTCTGTAAGAGCTCTTCTCCATTTGAGCACTTTCTCCATGTCATCCTTGAATTTGAGTTCTGTTGTGAATTAGAACCAACTCACTCCCCTTTAGACCTTGTTGTTGATGGACTTTGGACAAGACTCAATGATGGATGAATCTTACACACACACACAGAAAATAATCAAGCACAAAAGACACAAGTGTTTATAGAGGTTCAGCAATTTGCCTACATCCTCTTTGGTGATCCCCTTGAGAAATTTCACTAGTGAAGATAGGTTACAACTTTGGTTTACAAATGAAAACCCCTTTAGAACACTACCCTCTCAATCTGTTTCTCTCACACCCTTGCTCAAGACCTTGATACACCTGAGAATTCTCTCCTCTTCTTGACTCACTAGTTCCCAGCTACTTTTCTTCCAACTCTCTCTAACCCTCTTACAATTTCAGACTTGCTTACTCTTTCCTTTAATACATGAGCCTCTAGACTTGAGAGAAGACCCTTGCTTTGTCTCCTACGTTCTGCCCTTGAATACCTGACATAGACCACAGGTTAGGCCAGCCACAAGCTATGTATTGATGGTTACTTGTGTAGCCACCCTATATAGAACCATAGGGTGGCTATACCTTGAAAACAAGTCTTCCAATGTCCTTCAATGCTACCTCCAACCTCCCAACTGATTGCCAACGTTCTTCTGACTTAGAAGTGACCCCTAGAGTCCTTGCAAGTAGGTAGGAGGCGATAGCCCTTGAAAAATGGAGTCCAAAACTCGAGGAATCAGAAACAGCACGTGCTGGGCGACCGGTCGCAAGAAGGTATTGCTCCAGACTTCGACTCTGCTTCGAAACGACCGGTCGCAAATAGCAGGCGACCGGTCGCGAATCGATAATGCTCCAGACTTCGACTCTGCTTCAAAACGACCGGTCGCAAATAGCAGGCGACCGATCGCTAGTCCGAAATCTTGTATCCTTTATGCGAGCCAATTTTTCAACAATCTCCACCTTGGCGAGCCTAAAGCTTCTTGTGGACATCATTGCCTTCCAGGACATCTGTAATGTTTTTGAGAGTCGTCCCGATAACTCTCAAGAACTCCACCTCAATCTTTAGCATGTAACAAGATTTAGCAAGTTCAAACAATGCTTGAACTTTGCTGTTGTGACTGGCTTCGTTAGACAATCTGAAGCGTTCTCATTTGTATGAACCTTCCTTACCATGATGTCTCCATCGGTCACCCAGTCTCTTATCTGGTGGTACCGAACATCAATGTGTTTTGATCTTCCGTGGAATGCTTGATTCTTCACTAAGTGTATAGCACTTTGACTATCACTTTGTATCACCACCAAGTCTTGGGCAATCCCGAGTTCCTTTGCCAATCTCTTCAGCCACACCGCTTCCTTTGAAGCTTCCGTTAGCGCCATATACTCCGCTTCTGTAGTAGACAAGGCACTAACCGATTGTAACACCGCTCTCCAACTAATCGGTCCTCCACCACAAATGAAGACATATCCTGTGGTGGATCTCCTCTTGTCTAAATCTCCTGCATAATCGGAATCCACATAACCCGACACACATGCTTTTCCTTGTTGTCTTTCAAACAATATCCCAATCCTCTTGGTGCCCTTCAAGTACCTGAGAATCCACTTTGCTGCTGTCCAATGTTGTTTGCCCGGATTCGCCATGTATCTTGACACAACACTTACGGCTTGGGCTAAGTCGGGGCGTGTGCACACCATTGCATACATGAGACACCCTACCAAGCTTGCATATGGAACTTTGCTCATTTCTTCCTTCTCCTCATCCGTAGAAGGACAATCCTGCGCACTTAATTTAAAATGCTCCGCCAAAGGAGTAGACACCGGCTTGCAATCCATCATATTGAACTTTTCTAGTACTTTGGAAATGTACTTACTTTGTGACAGCCATAACTTGCCTCCATTTCTGTCTCTCCTTATCTCCATACCTAGGATCTTTTGTGCAGAACCAAGATCCTTCATGTCAAACTCCCTTCCAAGCAATGTCTTCAATTCCTGGATTTTTGACATGTCTTTACATGCAATTAGCATGTCATCAACATAAAGAAGCAAAAGGATGAAATTACCATCCTTGAATGCATGAGTGTATACGCAGCAATCTGATTCACATCTTCTATACCCAATCTTCATCATGAAAGAATCGAAGCACTTGTTCCACTGTCTTGGAGATTGCTTCAGCCCATACAAAGACTTCTTCAACCTACAAACCAGATTTTCCTTGCTTGCTTCAATGAACCCTTGAGGTTGGCTCATGTAGATGTCTTCCTCCAAGTCACCATGGAGAAAAGCAGTCTTCACATCCATTTGTTCCACCTCCATGTTCTCTTGAGCTACTAAGGAGAGTAGTAGCCGTATAGAAGTATGTTTCACCACCGGAGAGAAAATTTCATCATAATCAACTCCCTCCTTTTGCAAGTATCCTTTAGCCACCAATCGAGCTTTGAATATGGTGGCTCCCTTCCCATGCATATCTTCTTTCTTCCTAAACACCCATTTGCAGCCAATAATCTTTCGACCTTTGGGTTTAGGAACTAACTCCCAAACTGAGTTTTGGTGTAGAGATTCCATCTCTTGCATCATAGCTTCCATCCAACTTTCCCGTTCCTTGTTCTCAACAGCCTCTTGGAACGTGGTTGGTTCTTCTTCACTAGCATTCAAAGCATAGTGAACTGCATCCTTGTCCCATCCAAACCTTTGAGGTGGTTTGATGGTTCTCTTGGGCCTGGACCGAGCTATAGATGATGGCTCCACCTGTTCTTGAGCCTCTTCTTCCTCTTGAGTTTGTTGTTGTTGTTGCCCAGCATCTTCCTCCTCAATGTCGGACTCCACCTCCTCCTGAACGTCTTCAGTTGGCTGTTCTTGTGAAGTATCCCTAAACACCTTCTTGAGTGGAACTTCAATGGTTGTTTCCCTCTCAACAACATCCTCCTTTACCTCTGAATTCTTGACTTTGTTCATAGGCATGGTTTTCTCATCAAACACAACATCCCTGCTTAGTATCTTCTTATGGTTCACCGGATCCCATAGCTTGAAACCCTTCACACCGCTCTCAAATCTGATGAAAATGCATTCAAGAGACTTTGGCTTCAACTTGGATCTTTCATCACTAGGAATAAGTGCGTATGCACTGCATCCAAACACCTTAAGATTAGTATAATCAATTGACTTATTAGACCATACCTCCTCTGCACATTTGAACTCAAGATTTCTTGAAGGCGATCGATTAACCAAATAGGCAGCGTGGTTAACCGACTCCGCCCAAAATGATTCGGGCAATCCCGCATGAATCCTCATACATCTCTCACGCTCCATGAGAGTTCTATTCATCCTTTCCGCAGCTCCATTTTGTTGGGGCGTTTTCTTCACGGTGAAGTGCCTCTTGATGCCTTCATTTCTACAAAACTCAAGGAACTTGCTGTCTTTATACTCACCGCCATTGTCACTCCTTAGAATCTTGATTTTTCTTCCGGTTAGGTTTTCCACTTCCGCCTTCCACTCTTTGAATTTGGTGAAGACCTCAGATTTCTCCTTCATGAAGTAGACCCAAACCTTCCTGGAAAAATCATCCAAGAAAGTCACAAAGTAACGAGCTCCACCTTTTGATTTAACCGGTGATGGCCCCCATACATCCGTGTGAATATAATCTAGCACACCCGTGCTTCCCTCCTCTTTGTTTCGTTGCTTGAAAGCTACCTTTGATTGTTTTCCCATGGTACATGATTTGCAGAACTCAAGCTTGCAACTTTGAACACCTTTCAACAACTTTCTGTTGTGTAGTTCCAGCATGCCCCTCTCACTCATGTGCCCTAGCCTCAAATGCCAAAGCTGAGTTTCATCCTCCGAGTCCTTGCTTGTGGATACAGCTGCTCCACCTGTAATTGTTGTACCACACAATCTATATAGACAATTAGGTTGAACCTCCCCCTTCATAACCACAAGTGAACCTTTTGAGATTATGAGTTTCCCTCCATTAGCTCTAAACGAATAACCATTTTTATCAAGAGTACCAAGGGAAATGAGATTCTTACGCAATTTTGGAATGTATCTTACCATTCCAAGCGTCCTAACAGCCCCATCATGCATCTTCACCTTGATTGAACCTATGCCTTTGACTCCACAAATTGAGCCATCCCCCATCATAACTTCACCACCTTCTTCTTTCTCATATGTATCAAACCACTCCTTGTTTGAGCACATATGATATGAGCATCCGGAATCCAAAATCCAATCGGAAGAGGAACACCTTGAAGAATTAGCAAATGCATTAGTTTTAACATTGCTATTAACACATAAAAGCTCACCATCACTTTCTGTGACTTCCTCAGCTGTGTTTGCTGCATTCTTTCCTTTGTTCTTCTTCTCCTTCCATATGGGGCAATTCTTTTTCGAATGCTCCTTTGACCCACATTCGAAACAACCTTCTTTTGCCTTGGATTTGGACCTTCCTCTGTTGCCTTTCTTGCCTTCACGCTTCTTTGAACGGCCTCTCTCTCCGGTCTTTGCAACTAGACCTTCGCCTTGAGAGTTTTCTCCCGAACGTTGAGCCATCCTATGGTGTGTCATGATGTCTTGCACCACAGGCTCAAAATCCAGAGTAACCTTCCCGAACATAAGAGTGGTTCGGAAGTGCTTATAGGACGGAGGTAAGGATGTCAACAACATAAGAGCCTTATCCTCCGTACTATAATTAACTTCCATTCTCTGCAAGTCAGCAACACATCTATTGAAACTACTTAAATGTTCCATTAGGTTACCTCCCTCCTCCATTTTCAGATTTAGGAGTTCTTCCTTGAGGAAGAGTTTGTTGGACAACGACTTCCCTGCAAACATCTCTTCGAGCTTCTCCCATGTTTGCTTCGCTGTATCCTTCATCACGTTGATGAGCACCTCATCGGAGAGGTAGTTTTCGATGGCTCCTCTAGCTAACTCGTCAAGAACACTCCATTCATCATCTGTCATGCTAGTTGGCTTCTTTTCCTTGCCAACTAACACAACATGGAGATTTTGTTGTGTAAGAGCTGACTTCATCCTTCGTTGCCAAAGTGTGAAGTTCTCCTTCCCTGTGAAAGCCTTTAACTCCACCTTCATGCTTGTTGCTTGTGGTTGCTTCAGCTGCTGTGAGCTGCCACCACTCTCAACTTCCTAGTCACTTGCCATCTTCAACACACTAGCACCCCAAAAGAAGAACTAGCACAGCTGCCAACACAGCTCTAATACCACTTGTTGTGAATTAGAACCAACTCACTCCCCTTTAGACCTTGTTGTTGATGGACTTTGGACAAGACTCAATGATGGATGAATCTTACACACACACACAGAAAATAATCAAGCACAAAAGACACAAGTGTTTATAGAGGTTCAGCAATTTGCCTACATCCTCTTTGGTGATCCCCTTGAGAAATTTCACTAGTGAAGATAGGTTACAACTTTGGTTTACAAATGAAAACCCCTTTAGAACACTACCCTCTCAATCTGTTTCTCTCACACCCTTGCTCAAGACCTTGATACACCTGAGAATTCTCTCCTCTTCTTGACTCACTAGTTCCCAGCTACTTTTCTTCCAACTCTCTCTAACTCTCTTACAATTTCAGACTTGCTTACTCTTTCCTTTAATACATGAGCCTCTAGACTTGAGAGAAGACCCTTGCTTTGTCTCCTACGTTCTGCCCTTGAATACCTGACATAGACCACAGGTTAGGCCAACCACAAGCTGTGTATTGATGGTTACTTGTGTAGCCACCCTATATAGAACCATAGGGTGGCTATACCTTGAAAACAAGTCTTCCAATGTCCTTCAATGCTACCTCCAACCTCCCAACTGATTGCCAACGTTCTTCTGACTTAGAAGTGACCCCTAGAGTCCTTGCAAGTAGGTAGGAGGCGATAGCCCTTGAAAAATGGAGTCCAAAACTCGAGGAATCAGAAACAGCACGTGCTGGGCGACCGGTCGCAAGAAGGTATTGCTCCAGACTTCGACTCTGCTTCGAAACGACCGGTCGCAAATAGCAGGCGACCGGTCGCGAATCGATAATGCTCCATACTTCGACTCTGCTTCAAAACGACCGGTCGCAAATAGCAGGCGACCGGTCGCTAGTCCGAAATCTTGTATCCTTTATGCGAGCCAATTTTTCAACAAGTTCATGGTGGGCAAATGCGTGGCCAAAACTACTTCTTTGGTGTCGTACATCTGAGGGATCCACCTTGTAGAAAATTGGCCTAACCATTTGTCCCTTTGATATTTTACATTCAAGGATCTTAACAAGTTCGCCCAAGCACCAGCTTGAAGATGCATAGTTTTCAGAGAAAACGATGACAGAAATCTTTGAGTCTTCAATGGTTTTGAGAAGTTGAGGTGATATTTCTTCTCCTCCTGGAAGGTCATCATCAATGAAGGTGCGAATACCCTGACGGTCCAAAGCAGTGTATAAGTGGTCTGTAAAAGTTATGCGTGTATCCTCACCTCTAAAACTCAAAAACACATCGTATGGCCCTGATTGAGTGAAAGAAGAAGAAGAAGGAGAAGAAAGAGAAAGAGACACAGGAGGAGAAGGCTCACTCATCACTGACACGCTTTCCTTCCCACTCACACTGATGGAGATGTGAATGGAGAAGAAGAAGAAGAAGGAGTTGGAGGAGAAGAAGGCTATATCCTCACTGAGACGCTTTCCTTCACACTCACACTGATGGGTGGTTTCCAATGTAAATGGTATGTTATTATATATACGATGTGAATGTGATGAAGTAAAGTAAAGGGTAAGAAAAGGAATCTTCAAGGCAACTTCTTGTATTTGATGGTGATCGAGTCGTCAACAAGGATTATTCCACACGATAAGCTAATTTAGGACAAAAATATCGATAATATCGACAAAATATTAAGGATATTACTGTTTTTTCGGGTTTATGATATTTTGGAACAGATCCATACGCAAGTTTGAGCAAGAAGGCACCAATTGTCCAAAAATACCCTTCAATTGTCCAAAAATTAACCCTTAATTTGCATTACTAAATTTGAGCCATTGCGGGTTTGTAAGTGGCACAAAAATTCAAAGATGACCCAAAGGCAGACAAGTCTCTTCCAAGCGTATGTCCTAGGGTGGCCTGTGTGGGTTTGGTGAGTCCAGTTTTCTTGTTACCCTTTTCCCTGTGCCTCCCTGTTACCCTTCTAATTTATTGACACATGTCCCTATACTTAGCTCCTAACATAACAGTGTTAACTCTTTTAATAAAAATAAAACAAAAACAAAGCTAATTATTAAATAAAAAACAAAAAACAACAGCCATTACAGCCCCATCCACCCACGCAACCTCAGCCAAACCCCCCACCCATCCAACCTGGTCAGCCACCCTATCCCGTCGGTGGCAACCCCTCTCCTCCTTGCCGCCAAAAACACCTTATTATCTCAATATCTCTTTTCTCTCTCTTTCTTTTCCTACTTTACCATTTTCTTCCCCAAACTCAAAACCCTAACAACAAAGTCAATCTCATCTGTTAAAGCCTCGAACAAGAATAACATTAAAGGGCTTCAAAATTGTAGGATGTTTTGTGCAATCAACCATAGTGTAGACCCACAAGGTGAACTCACGCCGCTTTGCTTCTTTAAAATTTTTTTTAAAAAAAAATCTTTCCTTATGGTTTTGTTCTAGGTTTTTTTTTTTTAATCTTCAGTTTTTCTGTTCTTTTCTTTTTTATAATATGTTTTAAATTTTTTTTTTTTTTTTTTTGTTGCTGATTTGGCTCTCTATATATTCGTTTAATCATTAGCAAACTTGAAGAGGTTGCGCAATGCACAACTTGAAGTATGCATTTTGATTTGTTTATTGAATTGATACTTTGATATGCATTTCAATTAGATTAAGTGATATTGATTTTCGTAAAATTAATTGATGATTCAATATGAATTTTGGTAGAATATTTATGTAATTGATATACTGTATAGACTATAGTCAATTAGTCATAGAGCTAAGATCCTTATTTGTTTTAATTATACAATTATGGAACAGTACTTTAAGAGAAAATATCTAAATTTTTATTTGAATAAGTTCTAATCCTTCTTAAAATAATCCGGGTAGCTTTTTAAAATTGTTTCTCTCCGGGAAAAGTCCTGAATTTGCAACTTATGAGGCCTCTTTTGGGTACTTCTTGATCCCGAGGAAAGATCAATATTGACTTTGGTAACATCATCAACTGCCATGACAGCTGGTGAGGGTTCATGATCATCCACATCACTATCATCGCCGCCATCACCATCATGATCGTATACTAGGTTGACCCCACAACTTAGGATTTTGAGCTTATCGGGCAAAGCAATTGTGAATGTCACTTGACAGATCCCTCCATCCAGCTGTCCCCAGGATATATCCCACGGTCTGAAATTGAACCACACATGACTAGTGGACTCCTTGTCCGTCCTAAAACAAATATCGGAAATTCTTTGAACTAGTATTCCATTGATGCTAATCTCCACATAACGGTGCGGATCGAAAATCCCAAAAAAGTTTTTGAACAAGTTTTCCCCCGTAAGCTCATAAACAACACACAGGGCCAATCCTGTCTTCTCCAACACTAAATTCCGAGGAATTTTAATAAACCAGGAAGAGGGGATCTCTAAAACAGAACTGAACCACTTCGGAATTTCATTGCCAGGAAGTATAATTATGAAAGGGATGCGCGTACGATTCCTGCAACATTATTAGTAGTTAAGAATCCAGATTTGTTAGGATTAAGCATTGAACTTAACCACTATTAACAGGCATTGAGAGAGAGAGAGAGAGAGAGAGGAACCTGATTTTGCAAAAGTTTTCCATCTTTGCCGGGTAATAATCACTGCTGTGCACGCATAGTCTATGGGAATTAGTCAAGTCTAGATACTGAAGCTTGGGTAACTGATCTTGTTCAAATATACTTGATAGTGTTGAAATTTTTTCCAGTGATTTGCAATTTAAAAGAAGGAGATCTTTAAGATAATAAATACTGGATGATATAGTAGTAAGGTTCTCACAATCATGTGCGATTAAATCTTCGAGGCCACTCAGATATGTAATTGAAGAAGGTAATTCTGTTACGCCACTTTCTTCGATATTCAATAACCATAGGGAATCCATGTTGTCCACAATTTCTGGGAAATTCTCAAGCCTTTTGCAACCACTAAGAATCATCTTCTCTAGAGATTTCAAACAAATCCTTGGTGGAAAATTCGTAAGGTTGGAGCATTGTGAAAGATCCAATGTAACAAGCTTATCGAGAAATCCAACAGAAGGATGAACTTCAATTAAACTTGTACAATCAGTTACCTCCAAGTACTTTAGGTTTTCCATTCCGGAAAAGTCAGGGATTTTTTCTAGGAATCCACAGTCTCTTAAATTTAGAGATGTCAGCTTTGCCAAATTCTGTGAGACCAAAAAACAACAGATCAAATGATAAGCTTCCAAAACTCTTGGAAATAATAATAGATGAATATAACTTAAAAGTACCTTAAACCCCTCCCCCAGTTGTCTGATGCGACTCCAACGCATATCGAATACAACAAGTTCCTTTGGATGGAAATATGATGGCAAATATTGCAACTGACAGTTGTTCCACTCAATCACTCTCAACTTGTTGGAGAGATAATTAAGGGTATCTCCAGAAAGAGTCCCATGCTTGTTTATAAAAATTTCAAGGTTT
This sequence comes from Prunus avium, assembly GCF_965620075.1. NCBI lineage: Eukaryota > Viridiplantae > Streptophyta > Magnoliopsida > Rosales > Rosaceae > Prunus > Prunus avium. The sequence continues at coordinate 7,941,437 of NC_142290.1, forward strand.
TTCATGCCTGAGAAGCTGTCTGCATTCAAAGGTATGTCATCATCTTCGGGAAAATTTACTACGATGCCTTTAACTTCATTAGTCCCCTGTAGTATTAAGGCCGTCATATATACAATAAAAATACAAGTACTGCTTAGAATATAATAATATGTGTAGATACATATGCATATTCTACTTACAGTATTTTCGGTTAGAACCTCGTGCACATCCTCATAACAACACAATCTGTTACGTCTACCAGGCTCATTGGGAGACTTTTCATGAACTATATCCTTACCCATTTGTTCAAGTAAGTCGTGCATCAAAATCCTATTGTCTTCAATAGTTATGATGGCATTCTCTACGAGCTCTTGAATACAATTCTCAGGAGAGTCAAGCTTGTGACATTTTAGTGCTTGAATCACATAGTCCATATCTTTACCCTTGAAAAAGAATGCAATGTCAAGGAAAACTTGTTGCTCACGATTTGTCAAACCACCATAACTTGTTCTAAGTATTTTCTGAATTTCTTCAAAAGGACGAGCTTCATAACTATGTAATGTAGAATTCCAATACTCTAACTTCTGATTACGTAGATGTGAACCTAAAATTGTGAGAGCCAATGGAAGGTATTGAGCACAGGCTATAGCACGCCTTGCGAGTACCAAATAATCATTTGGAGGCTCCTTTCTTTTGAAGGACATCATACTGAAAAGCTCAAGTGCATCGTTGTAAGCTAATTTCTTCACCTCATATATTAACTCAATTCCATGACGTGTTAGCAATCCTCTGTCTCTTGTCGTTACAATAACTCTACTGCCCTCACCAAACCAATCAACGTCTCCTGCTAAATTGTTTAACTGGTCCAACTGATTCACATCATCAAGGGTTAAGAGAATCCTCTTATGTCTCAATCGTTGCTTGATAACATTTATTCCTTGATCAAGAGTAATCAAGTTGAAGTTTTTGTCTCCTAGGATCTGACAAAGAAGATTCTTTTGTAGTTCAATTAGTCCATACACTGATGACTTTCCTCTAACATCTGCCAGAAAACAAATACCTTCAAACTTGCGTGCAATTGAATTATAAATCGCTTTAGCAACTGTCGTCTTGCCTATTCCAGGAATACCCCATATGCCAACCATGCAACGACCATTTCCATCAACACCTAAAATCTTGTTGACATCTGTTACATGAGACTCTAATCCAACTTTGTAGGCTGGGCCACCAAAATATGTCTTGTTGATCAGTTGAACTGAAATCTCTTCAACGACTTTACCGATAAATTTAGCTTCATACCTACCATTTTAAAAACATATGATAGAGATTCAACGTTGATTCATATATAATTATATTTATATAGAAAACCTTATGCAAACATAGAGATAAGTTGCTAGAAGATTTTCCTTTTTTTACTAAAGCAAACTTTGTTTGTGATTTTCCTAGGAAGTGTGTGAAAATATTACAAGAAAGGGAAAAACCTAGAAAGTTGTCAACTTGTCATTGATTTGATTCTAGTATTAATTGTATAATTAATTATAAATTTAAAGTTTAATTGGCACCTCAAAAATGCAATTATGTAAGGGTTAGAAATTATGTACGTACTCGTCCTCCTTTAAATGTGACCCAGACAAATTTGCTGCCTCCGTAAGAGCTCTCCTCCATTTGAGCACTTTCTCCATGTCATCCTTGAATTTGAGTTCATGGTGGGCAAATGCGTGACCAAAACTACTTCTTTGGTGTCGTACATCTGAGGGATCCACCTTGTAGAAAATTGGCCTAACCATTTGTCCCTTTGATTTTTTACATTCAAGGATCTTAACAAGTTCGCCCACGCACCAGCTTGAAGATGCATAGTTTTCAGAGAAAACGATGACAGAAATCTTTGAGTCTTCAATGGTTTTGAGAAGTTGAGGTGATATTTCTTCTCCTCCTGGAAGGTCATCATCAATGAAGGTGCGAATACCCTGACGGTCCAAAGCAGTGTATAAGTGGTCTGTAAAAGTTATGCGTGTATCCTCACCTCTAAAACTCAAAAACACATCGTATGGCCCTGATTGAGTGAAAGAAGAAGAAGAAGGAGAAGAAAGAGAAAGAGACACAGGAGGAGAAGGCTCACTCATCACTGACACGCTTTCCTTCCCACTCACACTGATGGAGATGTGAATGGAGAAGAAGAAGAAGAAGGAGTTGGAGGAGAAGAAGGCTATATCCTCACTGAGACGCTTTCCTTCACACTCACACTGATGGGTGGTTTCCAATGTAAATGGTATGTTATTATATATACGATGTGAATGTGATGAAGTAAAGTAAAGGGTAAGAAAAGGAATCTTCAAGGCAACTTCTTGTATTTGATGGTGATCGAGTCGTCAACAAGGATTATTCCACACGATAAGCTAATTTAGGACAAAAATATCGATAATATCGACAAAATATTAAGGATATTACTGTTTTTTCGGGTTTATGATATTTTGGAACAGATCCATACGCAAGTTTGAGCAAGAAGGCACCAATTGTCCAAAAATACCCTTCAATTGTCCAAAAATTAACCCTTAATTTGCATTACTAAATTTGAGCCATTGCGGGTTTGTAAGTGGCACAAAAATTCAAAGATGACCCAAAGGCAGACAAGTCTCTTCCAAGCGTATGTCCTAGGGTGGCCTGTGTGGGTTTGGTGAGTCCAGTTTTCCTGTTACCCTTTTCCCTGTGCCTCCCTGTTACCCTTCTAATTTATTGACACATGTCCCTATACTTAGCTCCTAACATAACAGTGTTAACTCTTTTAATAAAAATAAAACAAAAACAAAGCTAATTATTAAATAAAAAACAAAAAACAACAGCCATTACAGCCCCATCCACCCACGCAACCTCAGCCAAACCCCCCACCCATCCAACCTGGTCAGCCACCCTATCCCGTCGGTGGCAACCCCTCTCCTCCTTGCCGCCAAAAACACCTTATTATCTCAATATCTCTTTTCTCTCTCTTTCTTTTCCTACTTTACCATTTTCTTCCCCAAACTCAAAACCCTAACAACAAAGTCAATCTCATCTGTTAAAGCCTCGAACAAGAATAACATTAAAGGGCTTCAAAATTGTAGGATGTTTTGTGCAATCAACCATAGTGTAGACCCACAAGGTGAACTCACGCCGCTTTGCTTCTTTAAAATTTTTTTTAAAAAAAAATCTTTCCTTATGGTTTTGTTCTAGGTTTTTTTTTTTTAATCTTCAGTTTTTCTGTTCTTTTCTTTTTTATAATATGTTTTAAATTTTTTTTTTTTTTTTTTTGTTGCTGATTTGGCTCTCTATATATTCGTTTAATCATTAGCAAACTTGAAGAGGTTGCGCAATGCACAACTTGAAGTATGCATTTTGATTTGTTTATTGAATTGATACTTTGATATGCATTTCAATTAGATTAAGTGATATTGATTTTCGTAAAATTAATTGATGATTCAATATGAATTTTGGTAGAATATTTATGTAATTGATATACTGTATAGACTATAGTCAATTAGTCATAGAGCTAAGATCCTTATTTGTTTTAATTATACAATTATGGAACAGTACTTTAAGAGAAAATATCTAAATTTTTATTTGAATAAGTTCTAATCCTTCTTAAAATAATCCGGGTAGCTTTTTAAAATTGTTTCTCTCCGGGAAAAGTCCTGAATTTGCAACTTATGAGGCCTCTTTTGGGTACTTCTTGATCCCGAGGAAAGATCAATATTGACTTTGGTAACATCATCAACTGCCATGACAGCTGGTGAGGGTTCATGATCATCCACATCACTATCATCGCCGCCATCACCATCATGATCGTATACTAGGTTGACCCCACAACTTAGGATTTTGAGCTTATCGGGCAAAGCAATTGTGAATGTCACTTGACAGATCCCTCCATCCAGCTGTCCCCAGGATATATCCCACGGTCTGAAATTGAACCACACATGACTAGTGGACTCCTTGTCCGTCCTAAAACAAATATCGGAAATTCTTTGAACTAGTATTCCATTGATGCTAATCTCCACATAACGGTGCGGATCGAAAATCCCAAAAAAGTTTTTGAACAAGTTTTCCCCCGTAAGCTCATAAACAACACACAGGGCCAATCCTGTCTTCTCCAACACTAAATTCCGAGGAATTTTAATAAACCAGGAAGAGGGGATCTCTAAAACAGAACTGAACCACTTCGGAATTTCATTGCCAGGAAGTATAATTATGAAAGGGATGCGCGTACGATTCCTGCAACATTATTAGTAGTTAAGAATCCAGATTTGTTAGGATTAAGCATTGAACTTAACCACTATTAACAGGCATTGAGAGAGAGAGAGAGAGAGAGAGGAACCTGATTTTGCAAAAGTTTTCCATCTTTGCCGGGTAATAATCACTGCTGTGCACGCATAGTCTATGGGAATTAGTCAAGTCTAGATACTGAAGCTTGGGTAACTGATCTTGTTCAAATATACTTGATAGTGTTGAAATTTTTTCCAGTGATTTGCAATTTAAAAGAAGGAGATCTTTAAGATAATAAATACTGGATGATATAGTAGTAAGGTTCTCACAATCATGTGCGATTAAATCTTCGAGGCCACTCAGATATGTAATTGAAGAAGGTAATTCTGTTACGCCACTTTCTTCGATATTCAATAACCATAGGGAATCCATGTTGTCCACAATTTCTGGGAAATTCTCAAGCCTTTTGCAACCACTAAGAATCATCTTCTCTAGAGATTTCAAACAAATCCTTGGTGGAAAATTCGTAAGGTTGGAGCATTGTGAAAGATCCAATGTAACAAGCTTATCGAGAAATCCAACAGAAGGATGAACTTCAATTAAACTTGTACAATCAGTTACCTCCAAGTACTTTAGGTTTTCCATTCCGGAAAAGTCAGGGATTTTTTCTAGGAATCCACAGTCTCTTAAATTTAGAGATGTCAGCTTTGCCAAATTCTGTGAGACCAAAAAACAACAGATCAAATGATAAGCTTCCAAAACTCTTGGAAATAATAATAGATGAATATAACTTAAAAGTACCTTAAACCCCTCCCCCAGTTGTCTGATGCGACTCCAACGCATATCGAATACAACAAGTTCCTTTGGATGGAAATATGATGGCAAATATTGCAACTGACAGTTGTTCCACTCAATCACTCTCAACTTGTTGGAGAGATAATTAAGGGTATCTCCAGAAAGAGTCCCATGCTTGTTTATAAAAATTTCAAGGTTTTTCATGCCTGAGAAGCTGTCTGCATTCAAAGGTATGTCATCATCTTCGGGAAAATTTACTACGATGCCTTTAACTTCATTAGTCCCCTGTAGTATTAAGGCCGTCATATATACAATAAAAATACAAGTACTGCTTAGAATATAATAATATGTGTAGTTACATATGCATATTCTACTTACAGTATTTTCGGTTAGAACCTCGTGCACATCCTCATAACAACACAATCTGTTACGTCTACCAGGCTCATTGGGAGACTTTTCATGAACTATATCCTTACCCATTTGTTCAAGTAAGTCGTGCATCAAAATCCTATTGTCTTCAATAGTTATGATGGCATTCTCTACGAGCTCTTGAATACAATTCTCAGGAGAGTCAAGCTTGTGACATTTTAGTGCTTGAATCACATAGTCCATATCTTTACCCTTGAAAAAGAATGCAATGTCAAGGAAAACTTGTTGCTCACGATTTGTCAAACCACCATAACTTGTTCTAAGTATTTTCTGAATTTCTTCAAAAGGACGAGCTTCATAACTATGTAATGTAGAATTCCAATACTCTAACTTCTGATTACGTAGATGTGAACCTAAAATTGTGAGAGCCAATGGAAGGTATTGAGCACAGGCTATAGCACGCCTTGCGAGTACCAAATAATCATTTGGAGGCTCCTTTCTTTTGAAGGACATCATACTGAAAAGCTCAAGTGCATCGTTGTAAGCTAATTTCTTCACCTCATATATTAACTCAATTCCATGACGTGTTAGCAATCCTCTGTCTCTTGTCGTTACAATAACTCTACTGCCCTCACCAAACCAATCAACGTCTCCTGCTAAATTGTTTAACTGGTCCAACTGATTCACATCATCAAGGGTTAAGAGAATCCTCTTATGTCTCAATCGTTGCTTGATAACATTTATTCCTTGATCAAGAGTAATCAAGTTGAAGTTTTTGTCTCCTAGGATCTGACAAAGAAGATTCTTTTGTAGTTCAATTAGTCCATACACTGATGACTTTCCTCTAACATCTGCCAGAAAACAAATACCTTCAAACTTGCGTGCAATTGAATTATAAATCGCTTTAGCAACTGTCGTCTTGCCTATTCCAGGAATACCCCATATGCCAACCATGCAACGACCATTTCCATCAACACCTAAAATCTTGTTGACATCTGTTACATGAGACTCTAATCCAACTTTGTAGGCTGGGCCACCAAAATATGTCTTGTTGATCAGTTGAACTGAAATCTCTTCAACGACTTTACCGATAAATTTAGCTTCATACCTACCATTTTAAAAACATATGATAGAGATTCAACGTTGATTCATATATAATTATATTTATATAGAAAACCTTATGCAAACATAGAGATAAGTTGCTAGAAGATTTTCCTTTTTTTACTAAAGCAAACTTTGTTTGTGATTTTCCTAGGAAGTGTGTGAAAATATTACAAGAAAGGGAAAAACCTAGAAAGTTGTCAACTTGTCATTGATTTGATTCTAGTATTAATTGTATAATTAATTATAAATTTAAAGTTTAATTGGCACCTCAAAAATGCAATTATGTAAGGGTTAGAAATTATGTACGTACTCGTCCTCCTTTAAATGTGACCCAGACAAATTTGCTGCCTCCGTAAGAGCTCTCCTCCATTTGAGCACTTTCTCCATGTCATCCTTGAATTTGAGTTCATGGTGGGCAAATGCGTGACCAAAACTACTTCTTTGGTGTCGTACATCTGAGGGATCCACCTTGTAGAAAATTGGCCTAACCATTTGTCCCTTTGATTTTTTACATTCAAGGATCTTAACAAGTTCGCCCACGCACCAGCTTGAAGATGCATAGTTTTCAGAGAAAACGATGACAGAAATCTTTGAGTCTTCAATGGTTTTGAGAAGTTGAGGTGATATTTCTTCTCCTCCTGGAAGGTCATCATCAATGAAGGTGCGAATACCCTGACGGTCCAAAGCAGTGTATAAGTGGTCTGTAAAAGTTATGCGTGTATCCTCACCTCTAAAACTCAAAAACACATCGTATGGCCCTGATTGAGTGAAAGAAGAAGAAGAAGGAGAAGAAAGAGAAAGAGACACAGGAGGAGAAGGCTCACTCATCACTGACACGCTTTCCTTCCCACTCACACTGATGGAGATGTGAATGGAGAAGAAGAAGAAGAAGGAGTTGGAGGAGAAGAAGGCTATATCCTCACTGAGACGCTTTCCTTCACACTCACACTGATGGGTGGTTTCCAATGTAAATGGTATGTCATTATATATACGATGTGAATGTGATGAAGTAAAGCGTAAGAAAAGGAACCTTCAAGGAAACTTCTTGTATTGGACCAGAACGATTTTCATTAAGCATTGAAGCTGACTTTATACAAGGATTATTCCACACGTTAAGCTAACCTAGGACTAAAATATCGATAATATCGATAAAATATTGAGAATATTATCATTTTTTCGGGTTTATGATATTTTGGAACAAATCCATACACATATCGTATATATATTGATAATATCAGAAAATATCGACGTGGATAATTGCAATCACACATCAATATTGACTCCTCCATCTCTATGGTATTTAGTTATAGTCAGTTGAATCAGTTTCTTTGTAATGCTAAGGTACCTACAATTGGTTGAATTAAAGGGTAAGGAACCTTCAAGGCAATTTCTTGTCTTTTGTTTTTTTTCTCCAGATGTGCTTTCTTTCTATACATGATGGAACGTCTACTTTTTGACTAAGACCTCGTCACTATTATTAAGGTTGGTTTGTATCTCTCTTTTTCACATCTCTTTTTTTTCTAATGTTTGGGAAAGTGGAATCATCCATGTGTTGGGGTGTGATCATCAAACTCACACAGGGAATGAGGCAGTAGTCAAGGGCAGAGCCAATTAAGGTCTAGGAGGGTCATATGACCCTTCTGACCCAATGGTAACACTTACAGTGTAGGCTTTTGTTTGCTCATTGTTTTCAACTTGACCCTGAGAAAAGAAAGCATGAAGTATATGGAAGTGGGTGGTAGAGCAACTGGTTTGACCTTCTACCACGTAAGTGTTTTTATTCATGTTCAGTTTAATTAGCAACATCTTCCAATATTGTCTTAAAACCCATTAAGTATTTTTGGAACAACAACCATCAAAGTTTTCTTATATAAATTGAACTTATTCTAAAATATTTATTTAGAAAAACAATGGATACTTAAGATTTTAGGTTATTAATCTATTATCCCAAAGCATAATTTCTGGCTCTGCTAGTGGCAGTAGTCATGGAATACAGTGGTGGGGGGTCGCTTTCTAAATTCTTTTAAAAATTATTTTATTTTTATTTTCAAAGTAAATATGAGTGGTGAATTTAATTGTCAAAAAATAATACATGTGGCGAATTTTGAATGGAAGTATCACTAACTAACGTGGTGATACCATAGCATTCTATAATTATTTCTCCAAAGGTTGGGTGGGCTGTGTGGGTTTGGTATGTTTCAATTTTTTTTTTCCGGATTTTTGGGTTTTTAATTTTAAATTGAATTTGTAATGTCTATTTAGCATTTTGGAATATTAAATACTTCTTTATTAATTTTTTTGGTACACGTGGCAAATCACATCAATTATCAAGTGGGCTCAACCTGTAATTTTTTTGGATCTGCTTTGTTATTTTTTTTATTTTTTTTATTTTTTTTTCCTTAAACTGGTCTAATGAGATGCCATAATGTTATTAACTTACAACCTCTTCACATAATAAACGGGTCTCTGTACATGCACATAATGTTATTAACTTACAACCTCTTCACATAATAATCTTCGATTGCTACAATTTTCTCTTTGCCTCTTCACCTCAACAAGATTCACGAGCCAAAACATATGGTTAAACTTTACAAGATTCACAACCTCTTCACATAACATGTGTTTTTGACTTCTTTCTCTATTCTTAAGGCTCGTTTAAGATTGCTTCTAAACGTGTGGGATTCTGTTATATTATTTAGAGTATTGAAAAGCACAGGGCCACAGGCACAAGTTGTTTCCCTATGGCTGTCATCAACAACATAGCAATTGAATTGAACAGGGGCAGCTTCAGTAGACATTACATTGATGTTGGGCCCTCCAAACACTCCTTGTTGGTATTAGTTTCTGTTTTTAGTTAACTCCCGGGCCCAAAACCCTCAATCTTTTGATTATTTATAGGCATTTTATTGTTCAAAAGCTTGATGTGAACTCTAGAACAACCAAATAATTTCTATGATGAGGGTATTTTTTTGGATCTGCTTTGTAATTTTATTTTATTTTCCATAGATTTTGTAATTTCAATAGCATCTTTCCTTCCCGACTTTATAGTTCATCAGGGTGAGCTAGTAGGGAACAAGAAATTCTTTTTATATGGTTATCTCTCCCCTGAAACGGCTGTAAACTTTGCCATAGATTTTGAGTCTGATACGGTGACATGGTTGGTGATGTAAACAAAATAGAGTCTATGATTGATGAGACAAAAAGAAGGGCAAAAGAGGTGAAATAGCATTTTGACTCTAATGAAATTTCCATACACAAATCCAAATCCAATTCTCATGAAAGCATATAGCAAAAAAAATAAAAAATAAAAAATAAAATCTTCTAGCTCTATGTCTCCCTATTCCTTCTTCTTCCCATTGACTTGAATGTCGTTGTTTTTTTTTTTTTGGTCTGAAAGATGGAATTTCACGAAAACAGGCAAACAGCCAAGAGAAGTACAAAGCCCACAAATCAGCAAAGCACAGCGAACAACAAGACATAATAAAAACGCAGCTACAGAGAAGGAGGACAACTACAGAGACGTAGTCATAAGACAAACAAATACGTCGAGAAGCCCACACAACCGTAACCATTAAGCACTCCTTGGGGGGCATGGTAAACCATCCTTGTTTAGGATATCCATTAGGGAGGATGGGGGTCGGTTGACCCATACTTCAGGGCTCATCCTCGAATTGGCAAGCATTGCCAAATGATCTGCCGCCTGGTTAGCGGTTCTAGGAATCCACGTCCAAACGTAGGTCTGGAAGCAGTTCAAAACATCCCGAACATTACTTAGGATAGGATAGATTTCCCACTTTCCTTTGGATAAGGAGCCCTTCAAAGGAGAGATTACTTCCTTACAATCAGATTCAAAAGTGACTTGACGATAACCCATCTCAGCAGCGAGTTTGCAACCTTCAAGACAAGCCAGAGCCTCAGCCTCTATAGCAGAGTTCGCCACTGATGGGATGGATGTACCCTTGATAAAATCTCCATGGGTGTTCCTAATCAGGATTCCAATGCCAACCCTCTTTGAGTTTGGATTCCAGGATGCATCCACGTTAACCTTGACAAAAGGAGAGGCCGGGGGGTTCCACAAATGTTGCTGGTTGTCATTAGAGAGGGTGGGAGGCTCAGTTTGATGTCTGCCATGATCAAGGGAGCCAAGGAATTCATTGATGGCAATAGAGGCAGCATGAATAGTTCTAGCTGGTGAAAGGGAGAAGTGTTCCAGCACCGCTTTGCACCGATCCTTCCAAATCTGCCCGCAGAGGTATGCGATAACAGTTAGGCATCGTGATCGCTCCTGTAGGGTCTTCCCTTTCTCAATAACATTCCATAACCACTGGCCAAAATATGTCACAACCTGACGATTTATACGCAGGTTGAAGGAGCATCCGAACCAGACAGGCTCCACCCAAGGGCAAAGGAGAACGATGTGTTCAGCCGTTTCCGGTTGATCATTACATAGAGGACACATAGGCGATCTGGCAATTTTCTTTTTGTGCAAGTTTGCCGATGTAGCAAGTCAGTTTCTGAGAGCATGCCACAGAAAGTTTCGAATTTTTGGTGGGACATCCGCTTTCCAAACCTGTTTCCAAAGCCTTGGATCAATCGCCATTGAACAGGAAGGGCGTGGATTTCTTCGCCTCAAATCAGAATTGTGGAGCCAATGGTAACCGGAGCGCACAGAATAGGATCCATTCCTTTCCATTGGCCAAATCAAACGGTCTGGCAGTCTACTGCTACCAAACTTGATCCTTGTAATTGCATAGGCATCACTAGCAGAAATGGCATGCCTAATTGGGTCCAAATTCCATTCATTGAGCTCCCTGTTAATAATAGCTTCAACTCGTAAGTTTCGATCAAGAGTTTCAGTAGAAGGTAGGCGAGGACAAGCATTTGGAGAAGTCGGCAGCCATCGATCAACCCACAGTCTAATATGAGCCCCGTTCATAACTTGCCAATGAGCACCACGAAGCAGGATATCCCTACCCTCGAGCAAGCTTGCCCATGCCCACGAAGCACGACCACTCTTCTTTGCTTCCAAGAAATTGACATTTGGGAAATATCTACCTTTTAGAACTTTAACCCACAGAGATTGAGGCTCCATCAGAATTCTCCAGCATTGCTTTGCCAGAAGAGCTAAGTTGAACTCGTGGAGGTTGCGAAAACCCATTCCCCCCTCTTGCTTCGGTTGCCCAACGGTGTCCCAGTTGATCCAATGGAGCTTCCGATTGTCTCCTTTTTGGCCCCACCAGAAGCCAGCCAAAATAGAATCAATTTCTTTACAGAGGGTGGTAGGGAATTTGAAGATATTCATGGGATAAGCTGGTACAGCAAGTCCCACTGATTTAATTAAGATTTCACGGCCTGCTTGTGAAAGGCAATGTTGATTCCAGCCATGCACCTTCCGAAGAATTCGATCTTTCACATACACAAGTGCTTCTTTCTTTGCTCTGCCCCAAGAGGTGGGAAGGCCTAGGTATTTCCCTGCATCAGTAACATCAGGCATGCCTAGGATCTCACACATTGAAACACGGACAGAGGAAGGGGTGTTGGAGCTGAAAACCACATTGGACTTGGTCAAGCTCACTTGTTGTCCAGACGCCGTGCAATATGCTTGAAGGAGACGAGAGAGATTCTGATAATTTTGTGTGGTGGCCTTCAGGAATATGAGAGTATCATTTGCAAATAAGAGGTGGGATAGGGTAGGACCTCCAGAATTCAACTTAATACCTTGTAACAAATTTGTCTCACATGCATTTTTTATTAGCAGTGACAAAACTTCACCAATAAAAAGAAATAAGTAAGGGGAGATTGGGTCACCCTGTCGGATACCACGGGATGGGGAGAAGGCGCCACCCAATTGGCCATTGATCACCACAGTGAAGTTTACTGTTGGTTTAGGGCATTGATCACCCTAAACCCTAAACAAAACCCCATTTTTTGCATAACCCTCTCAAGAAAATCCCATTCCACGCGGTCATAAGCCTTATTCATATCGATTTTCACTCCCATTTCAAAACTCATCTTTGATTTCTTGAGTTTTAGAGCATGGAAAACTTCATGGGCTACCAGGATGTTATCCTGGATCTGTCGCTCAGGTACAAATGCATTTTGAGTTGGGGAGATAATGCTTGGTAGGTGAGGATTAAGACGGTTGGCCAAAATTTTGGAAAGGATCTTGTAGGAGAAGTTGCATAGGCTAATTGGCCTAAATTGGGAGACGGTTTCAGGATTGGGAACCTTTGGGATAAGGACTATTTGTGTGGAGTTCAAAGGCTTTGGGATGGCTTGGTCGGTGAAAAAATCAGTAGTGAAGCCCTGAATATAATTGTGAATAATTCCCCAGTATTTGTGATAGAAAGTCCCATGGAAACCATCAGGACCCGGAGCCTTCGTTGCCCCCATCTGAAAAGCAACATCTTTAATCTCCTCGAGCGTAATTGGCCTGGTCAGGTCTCTGTTTATTTCTTCAGTTACCACTGGTTCAACACAATTGAGGATGGAATTCCAGTCTCTGCTTCCACTTGAAGTAAACAGCTCTTTGAAGTATGCCTCAAAAGCCCTGCGAACCCCCTTCTGCGATTGCTCCCAATAGCCGTTCTCCCTTTTTATTCTTGTGATCCTGTTTTGTCTCCTTCTTTGGATAGTCGCCTGGTGAAAGTAAGAGGTATTGGAGTCTCCATTCTGCAACCATTTGATTCTGGAACGCTGCTGCCAGTAACACTCCTATTTTCTTCATAGATAAGCCAACTTGGTTTTTATACGAGAGATATTCTCGCTATTTTCCTCCCAGCTGTGTTGCATGAAGTTTAGTTGGTGTATCAAACAATCAATTTCGATCTTGTTATTCCTGAATTTCCTTTTACTCCATTCCGTAAGAAGGTTTCGACATGTATGCAGATTCTTCCGCCATTGCGACATCCATGGACTGTTGAGGCTACTACTCCACGCCCTCTCAATGACATCTCTACATTCTGGATCATCCGCCCATGAGGGTTCGAACTTAAATTGTCTTTTACCAAACTTTCCATTTTGAGTCGTTGAGATAAAAATAGGGCAATGATCTGAACCAATTACTGGACAGTGTAAAACCGTGGTGTCTGGCCATCGAGTTTGCCAAGCTGTATTGACTGGTCCCCGGCCGATTCTTTCTTGCACAAAGTGTGTGTTCCTTGTGCCTCTCCAAGTGAAACTCGGACCACTAAACCCCAAATCAATAAGCTCGGCCTTCGTAGCAAACTCAAGAAGATATCGGGGTCTTGAATGGGCAACAGCAGCCCCCCCAGCCTTTTCAAAATGCCATATGAACTCATTCATATCCCCCCCCCCCCCCCCACAGAGCCAAGGATCACTTGTTGCCCGGAGCTGCGATCCCATCCACTCCCAAAAGGCTGGTTTTTGCTCTCTGTATGGTGTGCCGTAAATCCAAGACGCACGGAAGCAAGAACCATCGCTTAGAGCATGCATCTTAGTGTCAATCAGGTTTTCAGAACTAAAGACAACATCCACATTTACAGACTCATCCCACCAAAGGCTAAGCCCACCTGCTGTTTGTGCCTGATAAATCACGGTCGTACACTAACCGAAGGAATTTTCCCCCTTGTCCTTAGCACCTATTCACGATCTAAAACGCGGCGTTTTTGCCTTCCTCAAAAACAAAGGAAAAGTTGCGAAGGCATAGTCATCTCGGACTTGCAACCACGGTATCATCAGGTCGAGGCCGAAGGACGAAGGGGACACGGCCGAAGGTATTAGAGTCAAATCGTCACATGGCAGCAGGGTCCCACGCTTCATTTAATGAAGTAGCACCTCTGACTAGCAAACCCACTAGCCGCAAAAAAGGGCATTTAATGCATGAGGGAAGAAGGGAAGTGACTAAAGTCAGGATTTGGTGACAGAAATCAGAGTTGTTAGGCGCAAACATACTTACAAATATTCTTACAAATTGAGGTCAGATCACCAACCACCAAACAAGGGCATTAAATGTGTCCCCACGGCTAGAAGCGCAGAACCCACGATCAGGGCGACGGCCGAGATTTACCAGGATTCATGGGGTCACACCACCATGCTTCACGATCCCAAATGTCGATTGGACTACCCACTTTCTCTGATCATGCTCCACCATGCAGATTTTCAGCCTCGATTACTCCTCCAAGAGCTCTTCTTATAAATACCAAGTTCAAGTTACATTCAAAGGGTTCAAACACCAAACCAAAGCCTCCCACGGAGCAAATTATATTTTCCTGTAATGCACTTTCAATCTCTTTACTTGTTTTCCTAGGAGTAGTGTTAGATTGTAAGGAAAATCTGTTCATCAATATATCATACGACCCTTGATTTTCAAGGCGCCGGAGCACCATCTCTGTTACTCTTTCATTCATCCCATATATCATACGACCGTCGCTCCCTGAGCAATGCACCGGAGCAACGCCCAAAATCCACCATCAACACCACCATTAAACGGCCTTGTAGCTCAGGTCGTGAACTTGACGGCCGAGATCAGTTCCTCTCTCGGCCACAATCGTTTGATTAGAAGTCGAACCCAAACAGGCGCACCACTTAACCATTTCATCTACATCACCATCTCGACACACGGTAGACCATGCTGGCACGCCCGCGCACAACCGCACCGCATCCAAAAGAAGGAAGCCACGTGTTAACGCATATCCCCTCGGCCCGGAACTCCAGGCCGTGAGATTTGCGCAGCCAATACCTGCTAAACCATTTGGGGGGACATTATAACTATTTTGGAAGCCCATTCTGCGGGTAACGCGGTCAATTCTACTGTTCTGCATTTTTGTTTCCATTAAAAATACCGCGGAGGGTCTATATTTTTTTATAAACCCATGAAGGGCTCGAACTGTCAGGTCAGACCCTAGGCCCTGACAGTTCCAGAGGAGGTAACTCATGGCTCCCGTGTAGCTGTTTCAGGCCAGCCGCCACCGCCCTGGGAGTCTCCTCCCACTTCATCCGTTGTTTGTTCTCTCGCCCTCCTCCAATCTTCAGTTTCTGTAACCTTGACCTCTTGAAGGCTTTCCTCCGAAAATAGAGTTCTTCTCAAGGCCTGACCTCTCCTACACTTTGCTTTTCCATAGGGCTTAAATGTCCTTCTTTTTTACGACCCCGAGCTTTCTTCATGCTGGGAACATTTTGCCTTTTTATCAGAAGATTTGAAATTGTCGACCTCTTCCATTTCAGCACTTCTTTTAAGCCCCATGCTAGTAAACATGTTGTTTATCTGGCCCACTAGTATGGGGGAATTTTGCTTTAGCCGTGGTCCAAAAGGATTTGAGAACACAGGTTCTAGTTGCAGCTCTCTTCCAAAAGGCCCATCATCAATCCTGTCTTCTCTGTGGCTTGGGCCTAGTCTGGTCCAGTCAGTTATAAAAGAGGCTCCCTTCGTGATTTGGGCCTTCAGTAATTCCATTCTCTCTTCTTCCGAAATGGGCCCCTTTCCTGCCTGCAGGCCTAATAAATTCTGAGGGCAAGTTAATTTCTTCTAAAGTTATCGTGCTATTGTATCTTCTTTCTATTGCATTTCCCAACATCTGATTTGTTGCTCCTTAATTCTCGCCTGCCATGAATGTGTGGCTCGAGGGATTTACAGAGTTACTCAGGACGAGCTGATTTGTTGTGTCTCCATCGGTCTGAGTTACCTCGTGAGTCCCATCTGTTAGCAACGGCTAGATTCTTGAGCCGCGTGTCTTGAGAGGACCTGTCATCTCGTTGGTTTGGTCTCGGCTTTCAGAGGCTATTTCCTCCCTGATCTCACGCGCTTGGTGCACGCGCTGCCCCCTTCCATTGGTTCGTCTCTGATTTGGTGTTGTTGCCGCCCTTCGCTCACCTTGCGGCGCCGATATGGGTTTGGGTTGTTCATACAGCTCTCTGATAACTCTGGCTCTTGTCCAGGTACCATATCCCGCAGCACCCTCCTCCGCTTTCTCTTTTGGGCATTCGGTGTTGCAGTGCCCAAGTCTGCCACAGTTATAGCAGAAATCAGATAGACGCTCGTACTGCAGTTCTGCCCAGGTTTCGGAGCCATCGCTGCGAGAGAGCCAGAAGCCCGCTGGAAGGGGCTGGGTGGTGTCTATTTCAACTCTGAGGCGCAGGAAACCCCTGGCTTGGCTGGGGTTCTCATATTCCACCATATCTCCAATTTTCCTCCCAATCTTCATAGCATTATCCTCGGTGCATAGATTCAAGGGAATTCCTCGAACTTGTACCGAAAAAGGGACCAGATGGGTATCAATTTCTTCCACTGCCAAATCCAATGGCCATCTTCTAATCGAGAAGCAGTGACACATGACAGACCATGGGCCACGCTCCAAGATCTACCTTGCCATGTCCTCATCCTGGACAGAGATGGCAAACAGGTTCTCACGTATCCAGGTGATCTTTGCTTCTCCTAACTCTTGCCATCCTGTTTTCAGGATGTTTTTGATAGCCCCACGATTGGGCATCTTGTTTGCTATTACCGCACCAATCAGCTTTGGACCATTTTCCAGTGAGGAGATGCCCAGGGATTCCTCAAATTGGATTGTCAGTTCCTCTGTGTTGTGTCGTGCCATGTTTGAGTGGGAAAAGTGCTCTAGTGGGTTCAAGATGAAAAGAAGTAGCTTGGTTGCTCTTAGATGGGCATGTGATTTGAAAATATTGATTGTTATAGCGATGGAAATAGCTATGAGGTAAAGCGAGGGATATAAGGAACTGATGGGATTGGCTAATAATGAGTTTGGTATGGTAGTTGGCATGGAGTTAATGGTGTTTCCTGGTATGCAGTTTAAAGAACCTAGGATCCGAGGTTGCTGCCTTGCATGACTGTAGGCCTTCAATTGCCAAGGAAATAACTTTGACTAGGCCTCAAGAAGTGTAGAACCATTAAGTACATTGACTGACACAATTTCGTAGGTATTGAGTCCTGGTACAAGGTGGGGGAGCAGGACTAAATGTCCAGGGATGGATTAATTAGAACTGTGGGTGGGTGTAGAGAGTAAATGAAACAGACAGATGCAGATTTGTTTGAGATTTGAGGGACTAAATGCGATGGAGATGGGTCAGGATCTAGGGAACTTGAATGCAATGGAGGTGGGATGAGAGTTGGTAAATTAATGGCGTTGGAGCTGGGTTAGGATTTGAGGAACTGATATGATGGAGATGGGTTGACAAGCAACAGCTAAGAACAAGCTCAGTGTGGATCACCAGGGACGGTGAGGGAGCTCTCACAGCGGAGAGAGTATAAGTAATGTCGTTGTTATGCTGAAAATCCATGTCCATGGTTTTCCCCACCCTAGCAATGTTAATGTGTTGAAGTAAAGGGTTACGGAACCAAGACAACTTCTTGTCTTTGATGGTGACACTTCCTTTATGAAGTAAACTTTTACCTTGTCGTTTGCGCTGCTCTCAATGCCGTTTGCAAGCTCATCAACGACGAGGACTGTCCCTCACCGCTTTTATTAGAAAACATCATCTTCTCTGTGGTATATGGTCTCGAATTTCCAGAAGCGGCTTTATGATAATGATTCGGGAGTCATGGGTGCCACACTCTGCCCCTTGTTTGATCTCATTACCATCGATGTGAATTCTTATAAGGATTTGGTGGTCAGCTTTGTCAGCATTCTCAAGCAGGTCGCTAAATGCAGGTCGCCCAAAACCTACGATTATCGATGCCCTTGGTTGACTAATAAAGATTAGTCCAGAGATAGCAGAACAACACCAAGTAGCTGTCACTGATTTCTTAGAGGTGAGAGAATTATGTTGGGTTTGATGGATTGGTTTCAAATCATGCTTTAAACTTTTAATTTAGATGAAGTTTGATGTGCATGAATCGAAAAAAAAAACAAGAAATAGGAAAATTTAGAAACTGAAATCGACATATAACCAAATCAGATAAGAAACTACCCCTAAAATGGATGAATTCCTACATGAAATTGATGATTCCCTTTCACATTGTGATTTACCATATCGAATCTTGATCGATTGGATGATATCCACTACTACAAAAATCGAAATAGACGACTGGAATCCACCATCATGAAATCGACTGCCATCTTTTGATGCACAAAACCACGATGGTAAATAACCGACGTCGTTAAGACATACAATGCCAGCTCTAAAAACAAACTAACATCTAATTACTATAAAAGCAACAAAAAAGGAAAACTTCGACAACCTTAGATGACACTTTTAGAAACATAGAGACGTCCAAAGCAGATTATATGTCAAAAACTCCATAAGTACCAACGTAACACAAATTAACCACGGCTCCAAGTGAAAACTTACCGTCGTTTAAAATGTTGTCACCGATGTTGTTGAGGCATACTACGTCAACTAGAAACAAAAACCAATGTCTAATTACTATAAAAACGCAAAAAAGGAAAACTACAACAACCTTAGACGTCGCTTCCAAAAAAGAAGAGACGTCTAAAGCTGATTACATGTCAAGAATTACAAAGTAAACGTCGTAACATAGCTTAAACACGACCCAAAGTGTTAACTTACCATCGCTTATAATGTCTTCCACGATGGTCCCTACAAATAAACCGCCTTGTTAACCATAGTCCACGACGCATATGTTCACAACCTATTAACGACCGTATATGTGAAAAGAACATAGTTATTACCTCTATATGGCGACTGCCTTGTGTTAGAATCAATGTCTAATTAATATAAAAATAGCAAAAATGCCAACTTGGATGAGCTTACACGACGCTTTTTCGAAATCCGTGACTTCTGAAGATGTTAACATGTCACAATTTTTTTCTTTACCGCCGTAACATTTGGTAACCACGACCTCGATATTACCTAATAGTCGTTCAAAAACGTTGTCAGGGCGGTTAGTGGAAGTAAACCACCTTGGTTAATAGGTTGAACGATGTTATTGAAACTAAAACGCTGTAGTTAATCTGTCCATTACAGCTGTAGTGCTATACTGCCCGTCGTTGTTATTGCGCTTACCACATCGGGAGGAATTCCATAGTATGTCAGTTTTTTCAAGAAATCAATGTTTGGAGTGAATTACCACGACGGTTTATATTTTTGAATTAGAAATTTTATTTTAAATGTTTTACAAGCTATCTTCATTTACTCACACACACACCCACACACACCCAAACACACACACACACACACACACACACACTCTCTCTCTCTCTCTCTCTCTCTCTCTCTCTCTCTCTCTGTGCAATTGGTTTTAACTCTGTTTCTAGTAAAGAATGCTAGTTTTCTGTGTACTTTTTTAGTCTATGCATTTGAATTATAGGACGGTTTTTTCGCCTACCAATGTTAGAATTTCTACACAACGACGGTATTAATTTACCATCGTTTGAAATTCCATATACGCTCGTTTTGTCAAGAAACCGTCGTCTGCAATGACATACCACGACGGTTTAGATTTTTGAGTTAGGGTCATTTTTATTTCATTTGTTTTACAAGCTCTCTTCACTCACTCTCTCTCTCTCTCTCTCTCTCTCTCTCTCCATTAGGATGAATTGAAAAAACAAGTCTCTGATGGCACTCTTATAGTTTCTGGAAGTAATGATGTATTGACTGTGGCTTTGGGAACACTCGAGCATGGTGGGAGAGTAAGAGGTTTAGGAGCTGGGGTTTCCCCTAGTCAATACTTCAATATACCCAAACAACAGAGAATAAAGTTTGCCAATAAAATTAAGGAAACAATTTAGCCACAAAATTTGTTACATCAAGCATAGAAAATGGTTACCAACATATCATCCATATTGGAGGCAGCGTGGAGCTTTTAATGGGAAATCTGAATATAACACGCCTCCCGAGCCATTAATCGGAGAAGAAGTGCTGCAAATGGTTGAAGGTATTAATTACAAATGGGGCTCGAAAAAATAGGGAAGTGTTGGTGAAAATGATGGTGACAAAGTTTGTTGGAAGAAGAAGTCAAAATTCTTTCATCTCGAGTATTGAAAATACCTTCATGTGAGGCATGCCCTAGATGTTATACACATTGAGAAAAATGTTTGCGATAGTATCATTGGTACGTTGTTGGAGATACCTGGAAAAAATAAAGATGGGATTGCTGCTCGGTTATATTTATTGAACATGGGGGTCAAAACTAATTTGCAATCCGAGTATGGAGAAAGACGTACTCGCTTGCCTCTAAGGCCTTGGAATTTGTCAAGAGCAGAGAAGAGAGCAGTTTGCAATTCTTTCTATGGTATGAAGGTCATTGAAGATTATTCTTCAAATATAAAAAAATATTGTATCTTTACAAGATTCAAGACTTCTTGGCCTTAAATCACATGATTGTCATATTTTGATGCAACAATTGCTCCTTGTGGCAATTCTTTCTATTTTGGAGAAGCCTGCAAGGCATGCAATAACTCGATTGTGTTTCTTCTTCAATGCTATATTTGCAAACACGGTAGATGTTTCCAAGCTAGATAAGTTGGAAGAAGATGTAGTAGTTACTTTGTGTTTGCTTGAAAAATACTTTCCCCCTTCATTCTTCGATATCATGGTTCATCTAGTAGTACATCTTGTCAACGAAGTTCGTCTATATGGGCCAGTTTATTTTAAATGGATGTATCCATTCGAAAGATACATGAAAGTACTAAAGGGGTATGTTCAGAACCGTAGTCATCTTGAAGGTTGCATTGCTAAGCGGTATATAGCTGAAGAAGTATAGAGTTTTGCACCGAGCATTTATCTAATGTTAGTACAGTTTGAGTGACATCAAGCCAGAGGATGGGACTTTCAAAGCCATTATCAGGTTGCATAGTGAGCTTAGTTGATCAGGACCCGTTGAACCAGGCACATCTATATGTCTTGGAGAATACGGACGAAGTCCTACCTTATATCAAGTACGAGTTTTAATCTTTAAGTAGCCATTTTAAATAATTACTTATGTTTATCCAATATACAACGGACTGTAATGCTTGAATTTTTCATGTCATGTAGGGAACATATGATCCACATCAAGACCACTTATCCAAAATTTAGAAAGAGAACAAGGGGACTGCAAGATAAGCACAATAGCACTTTTATTCAATGACAACACTTTAAGGTATATGTTATTAAATAACATATTGGGCTTTTAATTTTCTTCTTTCTATGTTAGATTGAAGTAAGATATAATTAATTTTCAGGTTCAAAGTGAACTCAATGGGAAAGACAATAATGGCATATCAGAAAATTTGAGGTGTCTAGCAGCTAGTCCAAGCATAGCAGACATATAGGAGCTATCTTATTAATGATGTTAAATTTAACACTAAGGCACAAGATGATGTGCGAACTGTCCAAAATAGTGGAGTTTATTTACTTACACATACCATGGGTTTTTATGGTGTCATTCAAGAAATTGATAAGGGTCATATTGTTGTCTAGGGATCCCTCTAGTTGTACGATGGGGTAATTGATAACTTGTGTTGCCTGTATGACTCGACTCAGGTAAAGTGCTTGAGTTACAGTTTGAATGTTTAGTTACTTGTGGGGAATCTTCAGGACCTGATTGGATGAGTGGTGGTAATACTGTAGTAGAAGTTGTAGGGGGAAAGTATATGAACCACTATCTGGAGTCTCCAACCCTTGCGACTCTTGATCTTGTTGCACCACTATATCTGGCTACTCTAAAACATTTTGTTGAATATGGATGATCTGATAGGATGCTCAGAATCTCCTCCTGAGTAATATAACTCACTCTCGTGGAAAGACATCTGTTGTAACGTGCACTGTCTTAGTGGGAGGATGGAAGCACTTATAGCCTTTTTGAGTGTCAAAATACCCAAAAAAACACAATGTAGTGCGCACGGATCAAGCTTGCCACGTTGATGTGGATATATCTGAACATAAGCAACACAACCAAAGAGATGTGGTTTGAGATTTGGTGTGGACAACATGGTGAGGAGAGTGGTCAACTTTTGAAATGGAGTTTGATTATGAAGAGTGCTGGAAGGTTTTCTATTTATGAGGTAAGAAGCAGAACAAATGGCCTTACCCCCAAAAATAATAAGTCCTATGAACCTCAAATAAAGAGGCACGAACAACTTCCAAAAGATGACGATTCTTACGCTCTGCGACACCATTTTGTTGTGGTGTATAGGCACATGTGGTTTGATGAACAATACCATGTTGGCCCAAAAAATTATGTAAGTGTAAGTCATGGTTGACATACTCTCCTCCATTGTCAGACCGAAGTATTGTGATTTTTTTGTCAAACTAAGTAGCAGCATATTGATGAACTTGCTTGAATTTTGGAGCCATATGTACCTGATGGAGGTTCTAATGCAGTCTCTTGGGATGACTCAGCCGATGCAAATGAGGCTCTGGTCGAATCCTTCTTTCGCCCTTTGGGAACCCACCCTTCTGGATAACTAATGATCTCATAACAGCCCTTAATTGTGTGGTTATCTAAACCACATTTGGTACACTTCATTGGATGTCAGTTATGAGTAGGGTCGGCACTGTGATTGTTTGGCCGAAATTGCTTGAACTTGCAGTAGCAAAGGCTGTGGCATCGGAAGTTACACCAGTTTTAGACATGGTTCCCTGTCGGTTACTCTCTATTTTAATATGAGCATATGCTGCCTCAAGTTTAGGTTTAGGCTCCATCCTCAAAATCTCTCCTCATATTTGATCGAAATTATTGTCCAAACCTGCAAGAAAGATATAAACTCAGAGACGATCAATCTCTTTGCGTCTAGTTTCAATGCCTTTCGGATGCTCCATATTGCTTGGATTTCATTGATCAAGCTCCTGAAAAATCTCAGTGAGCTCACTGTAATATTTGGCAACTGATGCACCATTCTGCTTCAGTGTGAATGACCTTATGTGAAGGTCATAAATCTTGGCTTCATCAGCACCATTTGAATAGGTTTGCTTGATTGCATCCCAGACTTGCTCTCCTATGTCATAATGAATAAACCGTTTTAATCTGATTAGGTTGCATTGCGTCAAACAACCAACTCTTGACTTCGCAATCCAATGCATGCCATTTATTAAATGTGGGATCTGTGGCTGAAGGCTGGGTAATATCACCGGTCAAGTGGCCATGTTTTTCTCACCCAGCTATTTTCATCTCTATGACTTGATGCCATAGAGAAAAATTATTCTCATTCAGTTTGATTCCTGACGAGAAGTTGGAGGTGTCACTCTACAAAGTGACGATTTGTGTGGTAGTGTTGGAGCCTCCCGACACCAAGGATTGATTAGTGTTTGCTGACCCATCATCTTTGGCCATGATATTGGCTTACAAGTGATGAGAAAAAGACCCAAAAAAAAAATATTATAGTGGGCTGAGGCGAAAAGCAAAGAGAACGGTTGCTACTTTTGTTTGGGAACTTAAAAGTATTGTTGGGGATGAGATGCTCAGAATGGTGGAAAGTAATTTGCAAAGGATGAGAATAAGACACAAAAATGATTTGACTATAGGGAAGGTAATGGGCTGGTACTGGGTTGTATATTTTTTCAATCACGAGAATAATGATCTGAATTGGCTTGTATGACGGCTGGTGTTGCGGAAGCAATTGTTAGGGTTAGGTCAAGAGACAGGCATGATCAACTGCTCTCAAACCATCTCAGATTGGGTGAAATAATATTTTATTGATATACCAATGTACAATAATAGGAAGAATATATATACAGAACCTAGGACACTATTCTAGGAATGTAATTATGAGCCTATAATCTTGTAGAATCAAATATTTGACTTAGACTAATTAGGAATGTACAGTGTTGAAATAAAAAATTTATTGACATCAAATGAAATTTTGGCCCAAGTTTAAAGAAGTTGGGCTCATAGCTAAAATTGTCTTCTGACTCATTGCTAAATTGGTTTAGGCCCAAAATGAATTAATATTAATATTTTTTACAAGAAAATATTAATATATTGAAAGAACTAACAGAATATGCTTCATGTACGTGACTTTGGAGTGTGGAGTTGAGGGGTTGACTGAAAATGGGAAGTTACTCCCACATACGGTACCCACAAAGTACGTGAGCCCATAACTGGCTCCACTCCCTTTAGTTTCTCTGGGTCTATAAAAAGGAGGAGAGAAAACATAGAAAGGACACACAGAAGAAAAGATACCAAACTGCTGCAGAAACAAACAAAGAAGACACGAGGCTCTGTCACAATACCATTGAGAAGGTATAAACTAATTCATTTTGAGTATCCCTTTCTGTACAACTAACTTGCAGGCAAAAAAATGTGTGTGAGGCCATTATACAGAAGCCTGAAAATTCCTCCATGTTTGATATCAAGAAATGTCTGATATCAAGAGAGGTCTCGGCAATGATAAATGTAAACAAATCCTCTCAAATTGGCAGTAGTCGTGATATTTACACAAAAGAGCTCTCACAAGGACATCTTTGTTGTGAAGGTACATATGCGTTTCTACAAGAGCCCCATAGTTTCGATCTTCTCAAATTGATAATGGCTGCTATTTACGCAGAGAGCTCTCGCAAGGACCTCTCTGTTGTGAATGTAAAGATGGGCTTCCACAAGAACCCCACTTTACTGGGTGCTATGAACACCTTGTGAGTGTCCATAGGTACATTGTGGTACTCAGAAAAGACCTTGCGAGTGTTCTTGAGTACCAAAAACAGAAAATGGAGTGTTATATCCTAACCCACCTTCAGCACTGCGAAATTCCGGATCTGCAAATTGGAGAAAGAAGAGATGGCAAAACGTGCTACAAACGGAGAAAATCAACAACACTATTTTAGTCTCACCCATTTGCATAAACAGAAGAAAATATAAAAGAAGATATTAAAGATATGCAGATACTGCTGATTGCCCGAAAGTTTACAAAAGTTGATGACTCACATCCACGTCTTGTGCTCCAAAAGTTGCCAACGAAGAAAAATCCCAAGCCGGACGGCCCATGCAAGTTACTAAGACAACACTCCTCTGCAGCAATTTGCAAATATCATAAAAGGTTCGCACTTTTTTGTCGGAAAGAAATGAGGCAAATGAGACAAAACAAAGTTAGCATCCCAATGGGCGGTATGTTAGCCCTCCCTAAAGATCTCAGTCTGCAAATGGAAATATGCAATCAAAATCAGAAAGAAAAGAATGCATCAAACCATTAGGAAATTGCTACAAATTTCAAACAAGGAAAGACTTGCCATATGCAAAAGGAGAAGTCAAAGCTAAAATGGATGCACAACTTGTTGCCAGCAACTTTTGTTCAAATCAAAATTTGGTATTTAGAACAAAAGCAAAGAAACCCACTGTTTCAAATTGATTTCCTGAAAAGGGAATTCAACAATTAAATAAATATCAAAATCAAGCACTACAAATCAGAAGGCATTTTGTTCTATTGGTTTTCACAAAGAAACAAGAGAGTGAAGAAGAGACAAGAGGATACTGGCCCAATGACAAAAAATCTCATGCCCGGTGCAAGATCCAAGTTTACAACTTGTTCCAAAGGAGTTTGCCTAAACTACTAGTGAATTGTATATTCATTAGTAAAATTGAATTAACTAAAGACTAAGGAACTACGTCCGGTTTGATTCCGCCAAGGATACGTAGGCAATTTGGAAATTCAATCCAGATACAATCGCAAGCATAAACAGAATCCCTGGTTTACCTTAACCAAATTTGCCCCAAACACTTTTCCAACCACAAAATCAAATTGAATCCTTAGGCCAACCACATTCATCCAAATTCCATACCATAAAATTCTTTCAAGGGTCATCCACTCTTTGAAAGCCCTTGTTAAAAATATATATTCAAGAGAACTACAAAAGGCTTGATCCCCAAAAAGTGGGTATGTAGGCAGTCTAAGGTTCCCTGGATGTAGCCATAGCATCAAATAAAATCCCATTATTTATTTCATTCTTCATATTGGAATCAAAGGGTGTTCTCTTTCCAAAGAGATTATAATTGAGAGATATTTTCATCTTGAATGGGTCGTACTCGATTAATAACACAAACTCTTATTTGTAAATAAGAGTGAGATTATGTTGGGTGAATTTTTAATTACTTTATTACATTTTTTATCTAACATAATTTATGGCACGCCTAGTGGGACCCCTTCTCCCTTTCATCTCCAATTGTTGATGAAATGAACTAATAATTTTTGTTATGTCTTTTCTTTATTTAACAAGGAAACAACATGGCACCACAAGTAACTGTATACTTTCATAAGCTTCCTATAGTCCAATTTGAGGCTGGATCACCAAAACGTGTTGGTCACCAAGTCACCTACACTGTGGATAACATTCTAGTTGTCAACAATGTTCCGAAGGCTAGCCCAAAGATCAAAACCAGCAAGGCTTTCGTGAAAATCACTAAGACTCAACTGACGAAATGCCCATCCAAAAATTCCATACAGAATGCAAGGGAGCTCATTGAAACTGTTCCGGTTATAGCTGTTGAGACACCTGCATCCAAGACCGTCAAGATCACTCAACGCAAAGTCAATGATTCATTCACATCATTAACTACCACGACTCCAGTTGTCACTCAAATTATGATTTGCTCAATTCCAATTACCTTAACTACCACCGAGTCTGTAATGGTAATCACTACCAAGGAAGATAAGGAAGTTTCACCCAAAACCCCCAAGGACCGAGATTCTGTGTCTCATCTAAAAGTTGCAGAGGAATCAATAAGGCTTCCACACTCTGATCATCAACAAAAACAGTCAGAGGCGTTTGGCTCGAGCAAGTCTGAAACCCTGAATCGTCAGCATAGATGGTGACAACTGTCGAGCACTCATTCCAATCATATGAAGTGTCTTTAAAGAAAGAAGATTTATTGCTGAGCCACAATCAAGCAAAATTTGATTGATCAATGTATTTCCAACCTCTCCGCCAACATAAAGTGGTCCGTTGTGGAACTAAGATCCAAGCATCATATCATTTTCATCAAATGTGATGCTCGCTAAACAGCAAGCACAATATTTTGGTGATGTAATAGCCGCATTTGTTGGCTCGAAGCTGGTTCTAAGCATCTTGGGGCTCATTAAAGCTAGAGTGAGTGCTTCTCTAAGTTCCTTTGACATTTGCATAGCATCATAGATACTAAGATATGTTGGGATACGTTTCAACTAAGCCACTACATCGAGCTGTGATCTGGAACTACTTGCTTTAACTGGTATTTCCATTGCAAAACTTTTTGAAGAAATTGGAATTTCTATCATTTTTGACTTATCATGAACGACTAGTGCAGTTTGCATCGTGGTTTGATATGCTGCTTCAGAGGTTTCATACGAAGTCATGAAACAATTAAAGCATTCTTCCTTTCCTTCGTAGCTTTTCTTGAGGGAATTAGCAGGTAAAAATTTAGCGAGGTTAACTGATGCCCTTGGTTGCTGTTCATATTCTTTTCCTTGTACGATCTTCGGTTTCTCTGAAATATTCTTTTTCAATTTCTTGTTTTTCAGAGATGGCCTACTCGTAATTTTGGCACCACGGTGAGTAGATGACTTTAGCACCGAGGAATGTTTGACAATATTTTTATTCTTTCTTTTGACAACTATCTACCATTCACTTTGGGACTCATCAGAAAAGTCTGACGATCTTCCCAAATATCTAGGCTAGGTGCGGTCATAAGTGTTGGAAAAAATGGCTCACCTAAAGGATACAAAGATTTTGGCGCTCAAAGGGAGAATTTGAAACTGCCTAAAAGCGACCGGTCGCTGGGCATTTGCGACCGGTCGTTTTGAAGCAGATTCGAAGTCTGGAGCTAAACCAAGGAGCGACCGGTCACCAGTTCTTTGCGACCGGTCGCAGGAAGCACAAGCGACCGGTCGCGTGGCATTTGCGACCGGTCGTCCAGAGGCAGATTCAAAGTCTGGAGGGAAAACCTCTGGCGACCGGTCGCCAGTGAGGCAGATTCAAAGTCTGGAGGGAAAACCTCTGGCGACCGGTCGCCAGGAACTGGCGACCGGTCGTCCCCGACGTGCTGTGATGTTTTGCTTACGTATTTTCAACTGTCTTTTCAAGGGCTATCGCTTTCCACAAGTTTGCAGGTGCTTAATGGGTCACTTCTGAGGTAAAAGAGGGTTGACTACCTGCTGGATAGTTGGGAGAGCACTCATGGCTAATTGGTTATCTTATTTTGAATAATCTCCTCTCCATTTTCTGGTTTAATGGAGGTGGCTGAGTGGGATTGTATTACCTACCTGATCTGACCCTTAGTCTAAGTGGTGACTAAAAGGAAAGAACGTGGAGGACAATCAGATATCCTATCTCTTGTCCATTGGCTTGTGTAGGTAATGGGATGAAGTAAGATAACACAAGGGAGAAAGCATGTTGAATATAGGTAGTGGCAGAAGCTGGAGTTGATAGTTTCTAGTGAGAGTTTCAGAAAAGCCAAGGGGAGAGCAAGAGAGTTCTCTAAGTGTATCAAGGTGTTGAGCAAGGGTGTGAGAGAAACAGATTGTGAGGGTAGTGTTCTAAGGGGGTTTCCTTTTGTAAACCAAAGTTGTAACCTATCTTCATTAGTGAAATTTCTCAAGGTGATCACCAAAGAGGATGTAGGCAATTTGCTGAACCTCTATAAACACTTGTGTCATTTGTGCTTGGTTAATTTCTGTGTGTGTGTGTAAGACTCATCCATCATTGAGTTCTTTGTCTAAAGTCCATCAACAACAAGATCTTTAAGGGCAGTGAGTTAGTCATTCTAATTCACAACAATAAGGTCATACAAGGTAGGAACATTAGGATTTCCAGGATGAGGCATATCGGGGTATGCATGAACAACTGTAACCTCATTGTCAACAAGGAATCCTACGGGAATGGCTCCTTCTGGCAAGGAAACACAAGGAATAAGTTCACCCTCAATCATGTAGATTTTGTAGTTTGCTGCTTTGAAGATGAATCCACCTCTATCTCATGATTGTTGATTTTTTCTTGAATTACGTTTTTAAGCACATAGCAATCTATGGTACCTGCAATATTTAGAATCATTAGTCTTATCAACTTCTGCAAGGCGCTTTGGTTCTGGAAGTTTGATTGCTTTGGTTACGAGGAGCTCATCCAAGATAGTTTCAACATCCTCATCGTCAAATGTATACTTGACTTCCTTCCTTTCTTTAAGAGTGAGTCTCCTCGTTTCTTCTTTCCCTTTTCCTCTGTCATTTTTCTTGTCCGTTTTGACAAAAGTAGCCTTTGACTCCCCTTTCTTGAATATTTTCTTGCCTTCATTTTTCTTTTCCCCAACCTGGATTTTTGTTGTTGTCTTTTGACGAGCAATTTGTATTTCAACATTGTTCGTCTTTGACACCAATGTATCGAATGATTGGGGCTCTGCTATTGCGACAAACGTTGCAATTCTGGTAGGAGTTTGTTATAACACATTTGCACCGCGCACTGCTCGGTAATTTTTTCAGTACATTGGAGATTAAGACTCCTCCATCTCATAATAAAATCATTTGCACTCTCTCCAAGTTTTTGCGTGGTTTTGGCCAGATCTATGAGTGAAACCTTTTTCTTTGAGCTGACAAATTGTGCGTGAAAAACCTTCTGCATGTTGTCCCAGGTTTCAATGAACCCAGGTGGTAACTGAGTATACCATGTGAAAGCAGACCCTTTGAGGGATTGAACGAATTGCCTTATTAACATAGCGTCTGATTGTGAAGTTTCTCCACATGCAGAGGAAAAATGAGCTAAATGTTCATGTGGAGAGCTGCTCATCCCATCAAACTTATAGAAGGTCGGCTTTTGATAACCCTTGGGAAAAGGCAATGCATCATAATGAGCCGGATAAGGCTTTCGGTTTCCAAGAATAGGTGGTGATATAGACATCTGGAATTCGCGGATTCCTTCTGCAATTGAAGTCTTTATGTCTTGATGAGTTATTTGGCTATTAGAACTCTCTCCCATCTCTTCCTCCTTTCTTTCTTCATCTTTCTTTTCGCTATCTACTGTAACTTTGGTGGCTAATTGAGCTGTTAGCGCTGCCACATCTGCTTCCCTTTCAACAAGCTTCCTTTGCATCTCAAGAAGTTGTTCGTCTGCACTTGTTGTACCGGTCATCATGACAGGCATATTTTCGAACCTTTCACTTTCTTCATTTATGTAAAACCCTTGGAATTGGGTTATTAATTGTTCTTGACAATCTGACTTGTTCCTTTGGAAGGTATTGTCTCAGGAGACTGAAGTGATAAAGCTCGAGCCCTTGCACGAGTGATTGGCCCCGTGTATGGTCTCCAAACGATTAAAGACTTGGGACTTGCCCCCGGTGTCAAGTGATCTTGGGTCTCCACAATTTGTTTCTTGGAGCCTTCTTTTGATGAAACTAGCAATGATTTGTTCATATTCACAGCAGCTTTTGGAAATCCTACGTAAAAAAGTCAATGCTATTGGTTGGAACAAGCCTTGTTGCTGTTGTTGCAATTGAATTTGCAGTCAACCATCCAGAAGCTGTAAGTGATCTCCATTGTTCTGATTGAGCAATACTAGCACATTAATCATAACTGATTTCAATTACTTCTTCTGTTCTCATTGATGAGCAACTGCGCATTGTTGAGCAATATCGTCCTTGTGTTGTAGGGACTGAAGAAGATAATTAGATAGAGGAACCTTCAGAGCCTGACAGATATGCTGTCATTGCCAAAGACATATTTATCATTTATTTAATTTGATGCCCTCTTTACAGTGACTAAAGGGAATTTTTTTGGCCAGTATATTTATTGGAGTGTCCCGCTGCGCTTCTATGTGAATTTTTAGTGCTTCAGTAGCATATCACTCAATACCAGGTTAGATTGGACTAATGTAAGGGCTTTTATTTGAAAGGAGATAATGCAATATTTATATAGATACATTTCAGCCGCCTCCTTGCGATCAGTTGTCGTCGCCCTCTCTCTCGCAACCAGTTGCGCTCAGTCATCTTCTCGTGCTCAGTCGCCGTCATCGTGTTCGATACCTCTTTCCACTCTTGTCATGCGCATCTAGAGGTGTCAAACAAGCCAGCCCAACCCGTATAGAGTTGGCTCATTTAATAAACGGGCTATGTTGTGCCCGTCCATTTATGAAAATCATCAATCCCCGCCCAAGCCTATGGGCTCAGGCCGTGCTCGTGCTAGGCCACTTAACCGGCCGAGATGGGCCACACCATTTGACTAATATATTGCTTTTTTTTTTTTTGGTATTTTTTTACTACTTCATTTAAATCTTTTTTACAATTATGTATATACTAACAAGATTTATTATTTGTTGAAAAAAGTGGCCATTAACTTTCTTTAAAGTATATTTGAATAGAAATTGACTAGATTATTGCATGGATTTTAAAATTTAAAATTTGAAAAACAAAATCATTATTTTATATATACAAAAAACAATTACATTTTAATACAAAGAAATAGATTTGAATTTAAGATATAAATGTAATAATACTCTGCATTATTTTTCTCTAAAACAAATGTAATTTAATAAATGGGTTGTAAACAGGCTGGCCAGTTGGGTTTTCGGCTGACACGGCCCTCAATGGGCAACGGACCGGCATGGCCCATTGAGCCTAATATCCTTGTCCTAGCACAGCCCAAGGATACTAGTCGTGCCTTGTCGGGCCTTAATTCAACGGGCCATGCGAGTGTCGTATTGGGCCGGCCTGATCCGTTTGACACCTCTATGCACATCTCATCGCCCTCCTCTTGTATACTTGTGAAGACCCATTGACCTCAAGCTAACAAAAATTTAAAAACATATGACTAAGTCCAAAACAAAACTAGCCCATTAAAAAACTTTTTTGTATACTTGTAACCAAATTTTCTTTAAATAATAACATAAACTCATAAATATGGTTTGGGATATAAAACTAGGTTCATGTTTAAAATTTTATTAGGAACAAAACTGCAGATGTTTCTCAACCTTGGCCCTGAGCCAGGGCAATCAGTGCGACCCTCGGCCCTATCTTAAGGGAGGGTCCCAATTTTTAGAACATCAAATGATCTTTCCTAGGCCTTAAAAATCTTAGGGCCGGCCCTACTGTTTCTTTAGAGTTTTCAAAGAAAATCCAAAAACAATTGATTTTGAAGAAACACCATAATCATAAAAGAGAGTAAATCATACGCGCATAAACTAGAAAAAATTGTTATCATCCTGAAACAGGACCAAGTACAGTGTAAATAATTTCGTAATAAATCTCAATAAAAGAGAGTGAATTAGACTCTAAACTTAATCCCTCTTGTGTACCTGATAACCTTGCCTTGATAACCTTTCTCGGTGGAAAAAATAAAATTGAGTGTATAAGTAAGAGCTGAGCATAAAAACAGGAGGAGCATCAGGGTCAACAAAACCAATCAAAATACACAATGCTTCTATTTTCCTAAATAAAGAAAAGACTTCAAGTTCAAAGACAGCCTTCAAATACTCACCAAATGACCGAAAAAAGCCAGGTCAAAAAGCACTGATGTCAGTTCAAAATACAATTGAGACGCTCATGACAACGTGTTGAGAAAAATGGCTCAATTAAAAGGATACAAAATTAAAGACCAGCGACCGGTCGTTTTCCAGCAGGTTGCAAAGTTTGACTCAGTGCCAAAGCGACCGGTCGCATGTTATAAGCGACCGGTCGGTTCAGAGAAGAAAATCGAAGTCTGGAGACTCTGAGGCAAAGCGACCGGTCGCATATTCCTGGCGACCGGTCGCCCAGACACTCTGAGATAAAGCGACCGGTCGCATATTCCTGGCGACCGGTCGCCCCGACTTTTGCTGTTTCAGTTTCTACGCGTTTTCAAGTCTTCCTTTGTGTGCTATCACTTTCTATCGACTTGCAAGGATATTTCTGATCAATTCTGAGATATTAGAAGGTGGCAAGCAGCTGGAAAGATGGGGAGAACACTTTGGCAAATTGATGACTTGCTTCAATGAGTGAATACTCTCTTGGTTCAAGAGATATATGGCAGCTATCATCCATTGTTCCCTTGCTTTGTGAGCTGCCAAGAACAGGTGTCTAAAGTTGTGTAACTAAAGCAAGAACGTGCAGAACTTAATGATACCTTATCTTGGAGTCCAAAGGCCTATATAAGAGGGAAGAGGAAGCAAGAGAACATTAAGTTGTTAAGTGCATAAGTCTGTGCAAAGTATAGAGAATTGTATAGAAGCTGGAAACTTGTAAGTTCAGAAAATACCAAGGGGAGAGCAAGAGAGTTCTCTAAGTGTATCAAGTTGTTGAGCAAGGGTGAGAGAGAAACAGATTGTGAGGGTAGAGTTCTAAGGGGGTTTCCTTCTTTGTAAACCAAAGTTGTAATCTATCTTCATTAGTGAAAGTTCTCAAGGAGATCACCAAAGAGGAAGTAGGCACTTTGCTGAACCTCTATAAACACTTGTGTCATTTCTATTTGGTTAAATTTCTGTGTGAGTGTAAGACTCATCCATCATTGAGTTTGTCACAAAGTTCATCAACAACAAGGTCCTAAAGGGAAGTGAGTTAGTATTAATTCACAACACAACGTACATACAGCCACTACGCAGGATTAACTATTCAATCCCAGGGGGAAGTATGATAGTCTCAACTGTTTTAATGAAGAACAACAATCGGCATAATCACATTGTCTTTAATGGAAATCCAATTATTTCAAAGAAGAACAATAGCCGACGTAACTGTGTTGTGTTCTTTGAAGGAAATAGGTTGATGAGGGCATCATCTTCAACTCCACTGAAGATAAAATCCAAAAAAGGCAAAGTCAGAAAGAACTGCATTGAGGTCTTAGTAAAACAAGAAAATGGCATGCTCAAGGTAAAAGGTCCAAGGACAGAAAGAGACGAATCAGTAGTTTTGACTAACTTTGAAAAATCTTTGTTTGATGAAACTAAGTCAAGCAATAAACCACCCCACATCTCAATTTTTGAAAGGCTTTCCAACCACAAAATCAAATTGAATCCCTGGTCCAACCACATTCATCCAAATTCCACACCATAAAATTCTTTCAAGGAGTCATCCGCTCTTCGAAATCCCTTGTTAAAAATATATATTCAAGAGAACTACAAAAGACTTGATCCCCAAAAAGAGGGTATGTAGGCAGTCTAGGGTTCCCTGGATGCAGCCATAACATCAAATAAAATCCCATTATTTATTTCATTCTTCATATTGGAATCAAACGGTGTTCTTTTTCTAAAGAGATTATAATTAAGAGATATTTTCATCTTGAATGGGTTGTACTCAATTAATAACAAAAACTCTTATTTGTAAATAAGAGTGAGATTATGTTGGGTGAATTTTTAATTACTTTATTACATTTTTTATCTAACATACAGCTCATTTGACAAGACTAACTTAAGTATCGGAGAGCCTTCGGTCGGTGCCAAAGGTCTTACCGCACACTCTTTGTTTTGCAGATCACCACTCTATCGAAGATCACACAGGGCCGAAGGTGACATCATCGTGAAGTTGGGCCCAAAAGTATACGACCATTTCTGAGCATCAACAGTACCAAAGCTGTTGGTAAGCCCCTTAAATCTGGTTGTTTCCTTTGCTTCACTATAAAATAAAGCAAACTTTGCATAAATACAAGTCCAAGATATAGCAATCATGGGGGGAGTAAGAAGATAAAAATTCTTCCAACGGTGTTAATGATTATATGACAAATCCATTGACAATTCCGGAATAATGTGGAAGTTTTATAATTGAAGGAATCGATTATGAAAGAATGTCTTGGTTTTTCAAAATATGACCAGGGCAGTATGTGGAAAGCATTTTCCATAAGCCAAAGAGTTCAACAATAACAAGTTTATTCACTTAAAGTAGTTGTTGTCTCTTGGATTTCCATCAGATTTATGTGAAGCTACCAGGTAAATTCCTTACTGACAAACTACTAGGTAATTTCTCCTTTTTATTTAAAATAAGATTAAAAAAATACTCCAGTATGTCTAGAGATCGTTGTCTACTAATTTTTTGCAGCCTCTACAATTTCAAAAGTCTACATAAATCAATAATTCACATTAAAAAGAGTATCTTTCAAACTTGTTCTACTCATTTCCAAACCCTAACTAACCAACTCACAAAACAAATACAATTACAGACACACCGAGAGAGAACATAGAGAAAGAAAAAGAGAAAGAGACCTTGAACGTGGAAGCAGTCCATGTCTACAATCTACGTGAGCAATGACTCTGGAATCAGATGTTTCAGGTCTTGCCACCGGCATTTTCTTCTCCTTTCGTTTCCCTCCAAATCCAATTTTTCTATTTTCTCATAAATAATGACCAATAGAGAAATTCATATTTTGCTATTTTGGGTCTATTGACTTTGGGCTTGAGAGGTGGGCCCGTGTAATTATGCTTGAGGGGTTGGCCCATGTAATTGTTTTAGAAGATGCATGGAGAGGCATTGGGATCAGGTGAGAACGCTTATGTGAGAACATTATATAAGAATAAATCGCAGCCATTGAAATGCATCTGAACGGTAGAAGAGAAAAAGCGAGCTTACGGTACATTAGAGTAGGCTGCAGTTTCCCCTTAGCAGAGGTGTCAGGTCGCGCCTGGTTCGAAAAAATCGCGCCTTTCTTATTCCTGACAGTGGCGCCTTTCTTGTCAATGGAGTGATGAATGAACCCTAGTCATAACACCCAAATACCTACCAGACATCAAGTTCTCTATTCGTCATCTCTTCTCACAGAAACTCCTTTGTGTACTGTTTCTTTTTTACTTGCTCTTCTGTTGTGGCAGAACTTCCGTGATCGAGTAATTCTGATCTGAACGTCTGAATCGGTACGTTTCTGTCAAATTTCCTCCCTATCTTTGATATTAAAGTTTGCATGTTATACTGCATTAACTTAATTGAAATTGGTTTATGACTTTAGGGAGGATTTGAGGGCTTTGATTTTCTGGGTAAGAGTAGGCTGTCTCTGTACGAAGTGTTTGCAAAAATATAAATTGGCCTGAGTAATTTGTGTTCTGTGTTGTAGTTCATATTTTTGTTTGCATTCTGGTTGTTTGTTGTGTTTTCATAAAATTCGAGGAATCTTCATCTGTTCCTCATTGTAATCCTGCTTTGGGCATGTAGTGGTGTGAGTGTTGGGCATAATTTTAGGGATTTAATGGGGCTTGGCAAACAAATAATAATAAGTACCAGTTGAAGTAGAACACATAAGAGAAAATTGAATCTTAACTCTGAATATGAGATGATTTGGGATGCATAAGGAGCAATGCATCTTGTAGTAGGTATCAATTTTGTATCTGAATTTGTTGAAATTAGTGTTTGTAGGTGAAATTATGTATCTTAATGTGTTGAAAATAGTGTATCAGTTTTGTAACTTGATATGTTGAAGATTCTGTTAGTAGGTATCAATTATGTAATGTGTTGAAAATAGTGTTTGTAGGTTTAAAAATGTGTAGATAATATTGTGAGTTGGTATCACTTCTGTATGTTAATGTGGTCATAATATTGTCAGCACGTATCAGTTCT
Organism: Prunus avium; assembly: GCF_965620075.1. NCBI lineage: Eukaryota > Viridiplantae > Streptophyta > Magnoliopsida > Rosales > Rosaceae > Prunus > Prunus avium. The sequence continues at coordinate 7,978,227 of NC_142290.1, forward strand.
GTTTCTGAAGCAAAAGGTGTCTTTTGCAGGTATAAAATGGATTGTGGGTTTGAGCTTTGTTTCCCGGAGTCAGAGGTCTATTTTGCGCGGGTGAATAATCTGTGTGTGGCGCAAACAGTCCTGTGTAATTTTGGGGCGCATTTCAGTGAGTCGCTTATGGAAAGATTTAGAGAGAGCTGTTTTGGGCACCTATTGGGACTCCATAAAATTGCATTTAGTGGTCAAATTGTGCGTGGTCTGGCACTCCGGCGAGTCAGAGGACTTGGTGTGAAGGACATGATGGGCCTTAGTTATGCAATAGGGTCCAACGTTGCTCAATTCAGTGTAAAGGATTTTTGTTTGATAAGTGGTCTAAAATGTGGAAGCGAGCCTGACATAACGTCTGCCGGGGAAGATCATAAGCGATTTATGAAAGCACATTTTACCAACAGGAGTCACATTACTGGCCAGGACTTAGAAAATGCATTCCTAAAGTCCGAAAGAGGAAGCGAGGACTCGTTCAAATTGGGACTGCTGTATTTTGTGGAGTCTGTGATTATGGGTAGACCCCAAAATGTAAAGATAAATGAGGACTACTTACATTTGGTTCATAAAATGGATGAATTCAACAAATATCCGTGGGGATCTATATCGTTTGAGTGTCTGCAAGATTCTCTGTTGTTTGTTCCCGGGAAGAAAGAGAGAGATGAAGACAAGGATGGGCAGGGGAAATGGGTGAAAAAGCAAAAAAAGGCGGTGCGGAGTTCAGTGAGAAAAGGGAAGAAAAATGTGGAGGATGAGAAGCCTAAAAGAATTAACAGACCTGCATGGAATATAAAGGGATTGAGCTATGCTTTCCAGGTATGATTTAGTTGAAAATTAGTGTTTGTAAAATTTAAGTTCCTAACTAAGTACTGACTTTGATAATCTATTTGTTGTTGGGCGTATGAATTAATTGCTGAATTAGGAATTCCCCCCCTTAGATATTGTAGGCGGATCGAGGAAACTGCATTAGTCCCTCGAATTTGCCGGTGGGAATCCACAGATAAAGTGCCTGAGTTTAGAAAGCTGAACGCTTATATATTTCAAAGCAAACAGGTGTGTAGTTAATAATTGATTTCAATAGTATGTTGGTTTCATGAGGAAAGCTGTTTACTATTGTTTATGACCTGTTCACTGTATATGTTTGACAGCCTGTTATACTGCGGCTCTTACGACCACGTGAATTGGAGATGAGGCAACCATATTGGAGTTGGGGATCAGTTGTTCCTGAATGTGATGCACCTAGTGCAGGCCCGCGGGTATGTAAGGACCTTGATGAATTAAACTCTGTTGTGCAGCAGTTGAGGAATGAGGTTGCACTATTGCACCGTGAGAAGGGTGAGCTGGAGGAGAGAGTTTTACGCTTGGAAAAGTGTACCAATCATGCAGACGCCAGCCCTTTTGAGTATGATGGAGAGGAGAGACTTAAGACTGAGGATTCTGGAGAGGAGAGACATGAGACTGCGGATGCTGGAGAGGAGAGACATGAGACTGAGGATGCTGGAGAGGAGAGTGATAAAACCGAGGAAGTTGGAGTACCCGAATCGAGAGAGGAGACTGATAAAACTGAGGAAGGTGGAGTAGCCGAATCAAGAGAGGAGTGTGTAAAAAATGCGAAAGAAGAGGTGCAATATACAACCCCGGATATAAATTGGGATGATCCAGATGTGGTGTGTGTCACCCTTGTTAAATTCCTTACGAATCCTCCTCGAAAGATTGAGATGTTCACTGCGGAGGGTGAATGTGGCGAAGATGTTATAGTTGGGGTGGGGCGAAAGAGGGGTCGGGGAAGGAGTCAGACGGTTGGTCCTGTGACGAAGAGGCCAAGGGCAGTGGTAAGGGAAACTCCATGGCAAGGTCAGGAGATTCCCAATATTTCGAAGGACCCAATTGCTGACCCCCTAAGGCCTGTGCCCCGTGATTCCCTTCTGGAGGTGGCAAAATTCTGCTGGGAATGGGGACAAGAAGTAAAGTAAGTTCCCTTTGGCCGTCCTTAGTGAAATGTAAATGATTTATTATGATTACATATTGAGTCACTGGTGAAACGGAATTGATAATAACAATGATTGAAAAATATAGTTCATATGTGCGGTTATGTGGAGACGAAGCTATGGAAGGTTCGCATAACTTCTTTGTTCGGTTGCTGACCAAGAATGGTTGGTTGGATGACTCGGTAAGCATTGATTGATTAGTGATTTTGTCGATAAGCCCTTGCTATGTAGTAATTGATTGATTTAATAATGGAAACAACCCTTTTATGTAGAACATTGACATGGCCTTGCATTTGCTACGGGAGCGGCACAACAGGTCTGGCAAGTGGGCAGGTTCTGACTGGACGATACTGGACACCACTTTTCAGGTCTGTATTATTTCATAAGCATTGTTTGTTTTGAAATTCCGTATCCGTTATGATGCATAACTCGTGTGCCACTATGCAGAAATGTGCTGCCTTAGATTACACGCAAATGAAGTTGTATATTGGAAAGGAGGAGAGGAAGCACAGCAACGGTCTAGTGGGAATGGTGAAGGGCGAAGGGCTTAAGTTGGCTAAATCATGGGGGTCTGTGAATCAAGTTTTTTTGCCCTTCAACCTAGAAAGGCAGAAGCACTGGATCTTACTTGTTATCGATTTAAAAGAGTGTGAGATAAGGGTATATGATTCAAAAGTAGATCTGTGCAGAACTCAAGCCATCCAACGGGCTGTGCAGCCGGTGTCCAAAATACTGCCCCGGTTGTTACACGAAGCTGGATATATTGGTGACGGTCTACTTCTTAAAACTGAGTGGCCAGTTAGTCGCGTTTTGGATGTACCCCCCCAACAAGTAGGCGGGTGAGTCATATTCGACCTAAACATAGTGTGTTATGAAAGTGCGCTTTTGTTGTACAATGAATGACTGCTGCTTCGGTATGTTTCAGGGGCGACTGTGGGATGTACATTTTAAAATACTGCGAGTTTCTGACCTCCAATGTAGAACTAGCCAATATTTCCCATCATGCCATGCCCTTGTATCGGTTGAAGCTCGCTGTGCAGTTGTTGCAGGGATATTAACGCGTGTGCTTAATTAGGAGAGGCAATATGACATAATTGGGTGGGTTAGACGAACTTGCAAACTTCATTTCACTGGGTGGGCGGTTTGTAATTATGTAGGTAACAGTAGTTGAACTGAAGAAATTCATATAGCTTGGTATTGGCTCAATTCGCGAGATAGAGAACTAACCTTTCTATCATATAAGGGAAGCTCGAAGACCTTTCTTCGCATGCTTGAGGGCATCCATCCCATTTGTACGAAGGTTTTGAAAAGGTAGTTTTGAGTCTTGTTAATGAACAAACTCTTCTTTAGGATCCAACTACCCCTTTTGACTTAAAATTAAAGAATAAGTTATTTTTATTGGGTTCAAATACAACCTGTACGAAACCGTCAACACATGTTGTTGATACTATGCTGAACCATAAACCGTAGGACCTGCCACACTGTGTTTTCAAATGTGGAATAAATAGGAATGTTTCTTGTTTACGGCAAACAAGATTGTGAAGGTCAAGATGCAGGCATATCAAACGTTCTAAAATTCATTTCGTAATTATGCTGAATGATTAGTTCATAATAGTAGATGTGCAAACACTTCCTAGTACACTTTGTAAACCCCACACTCTCATATGTTCGATCACATTAATCCCGTATCCAATTTTGTTTGTCCTTCCCTTTTTCCGGATATGTCATCGAAGGAAATCCCGTCCCGATCGCTGAGGAATTTTTCAGGATTTTTTCACCTTCAATTTCGATTTTTAATTGAATATTGAAGTGGAAATGATTAAAAAATATTAAAACTGGCGTGTGGCGGCATGGGAGCGCGCCGCGTGGCGGTCAGGCTTGCAGCTCCCCACTCCAGCGCCTCCACTTGGCATTTCTTGTATATTTTATTCAGTTTTGTCCCCAAAAATCGTTAAAAATACAGGAAAATTAAGGAAAAAATTGGGAAATTTCCTAACTCTGTGTGGGGGATGAATACGTCGTCTGGAGTTTTGAGTTAATATTTGGCAAAATGTTTGTTGTGAAAATTGATATGTAATTCTTGATGTTAGTGAACAGGGATTTCCGTACTATGGGATTCAATATATATTTTTTTGGGTGCATAAATCCTAAAAATTGCTGGACAATTCCGAAAATAATGGGGAAATGTCATAGATGGTTATAATCAAATTGGGAAAAACCCTCCACTTATTTCGTAGATCCACATTGCGATACTTAAATAATTATGTTAGTGAAAAGGGATAACCGCATGACTTAATTATTGTTGCAAATATAGTTTCAAATGCAGGACAAATCAGGAAATGAGGGAGATTTTTTTGGGGTATTTATGGAATCATCAGAGTATCTTAGAAGATCAAGGATGTGTCAGACATCCACTTGTCAACGAAGTGAGTGAAAGGATAATCCCTTTCCGGGTTGACAACACGCAACCTCCCTCCCATATGCCTGGCTGTCCTCTTTAACGAATGACTGTTTGGGGGATTTGAACCAGAAATTCCACATTTGAGACCACTTACTGAAACGATATAGGACCCAAAACCATAATCATACTTCAAATAAAAACATTACAAAGTTCAGACAGTTTCACCTTTACATAAAAACACAAAAAACCAAAACAACCATTGATTAATAAAACACCTATCATACCATGTATATACACTTATATATCAAACGCAGTCATGAAGTGGAGTTCGCGCTGGATGCAGAACAGCTCCCTCTTCCATTTGCAGGGTTCACAGCAGTTCCAAGCATCTACGTTGTCCCAGTCTTGGGCACTGTGGTCCCCGAACTGATACCACTTCCGATTACCCTCACAGTCAATGCAGTCTTGAAAAAAATCTTCGCCTGCAGTAAACTTTTCAAGCAGAGGAGGAGTTTTGGTGCCAGACATTGTATACCGACCCAGTCGCAAGGTTATTGAATCCCTGCAAGCTTTTATGTTCAGTTTCTTCGTTTTGCTGAGATGGCACAAAAACTCCAGCCCATTCTCCTTGCCGTCGCTAGGGTTCAACAGCCCTAGCAAGCCAACAAGGTAGGAGGCTTCCTCATGCCCTGCCATAGCCACCACCCGCAGGTTCTTCATGCCCTCATAATCATTCTTCACGAAGAAGTCATGAATAGCTTCTCTGTAAATGATTTCTGGATTGTTATGTTGTTTGCACTTTTGCAAGAACTCAACAATTTTCCCTTCATCTTCACCGTACCAGTCCTGATGCCACTGGTACTTATCCACTGACACCGTTGTCCAAACCTCAGGATCGTTGAGCATTTGTTTAAATAACTTGCAGGTTGGCGCCATGTTGTACAAATCTTCAGAGGACTGCTTTGCAACCACGAGCAGCACCTTAAACCATGCTAAATGTGGAATATCCATCTTGGTTGTTGGAGAAGAGGGACTGAAAAGGGTCTGTGGAGAAGAGGACTGAAAAGGGTGTGTGGAGGTTTTAATAATAAAGGTGTCGTTTGGGGACGAAGAAGGAAGTGCCGTATACATCTTCAGAGGCGTGACCCACTTCACAAAGGACGAAGACAAGGGTTTAGATCAGTTTCAATTATATTATTCGTTTCCCAAGCGCTGTGACTGAAACGACAATTGACAGTAGTGGCTGAAGCTGGAGGGACTCAATTGGTTTCGCGCGCTCCCATATTAAGAGCATTTATGATACCATTTGTCACCGGCAGCAGTCACAAAATTATAAATGTTTTTCGTCATTATTATTTTGCTTAAATCACATCACCAATTTTGAAGCAAATGACTTAGTTAATTTGTGTGCTTATCACCTGTAAAGAAAATTAAACAACTGTGTATGATACTAATAATGCAAATATGACATCACCACGGAATTTAGGTATCTCAAGTGGCGGCTCCCCAGTCCAAGTGAACAAATTCATGTTGGCGGGAAAATTAGTAAGGGGACTGCTGTATAAATAAAAAAGTTATATATTCTACCTCACATTGCACCACCATTTGGTCCAAACAACCCTCAACTCACCATGGGTTCACCTACGAAAATCCCCCCCATACTTATAACAACTCCACCAAAAAATCCAGACTCTATCTCACAGAAGAATAAGAACGCTGAAGATGTTCCTGTTGGACCTGCGAAATCCATCAACTTTTCATCTGAGGACCACGATGATGCAGGTCGTATCGGCCAGATGCGGTACGATGCGTTGTTGACAGAAATAAAACGTCAGAAGATACGTCTAAGATGGTATGAAGAAACATTGGGGAAGGAGAAAAGTCAAGCGAAATTACACCTTCGATCAGTCAAAGTAATGAAACTGAGGGTTAGGCTTTCGAAAGGAAAAGGTTGTCGAAGGTTCAGGGGGTCGAATGAGACAGTGCAGATGAGGGAAGCAGAAGCACGTAAAGGATTTGACCTGTTCCGAGAGTATGCAAAATGTGTTGTCCCAAGCTACAACTGGGACGGAATCACCATGGAGTAAACCGTCGCTGGACAACGTTCATTTTCGTTATTTTCAGTCAGTTTGTTTGGAAAAACATGCCTAAAAGTTCATTTTGACTGCGTTTGTTCCAACTTTGTGTGCGCTCCTGAAGGTATAACCATTTAGCTTTGGACACTTCAGATGGTATCTTATATGTATCCAAGCTGTAAGATGTGAAGAAAATTAGGGAAAAAATATGGGAAACTGCTTTTGGTTGATTATGTGTACTGTTGTAAGGCAAAATGGGTATGCTTTAATTGAAGTATGTTTACATGATTTTCTGTCAACATATTTAATTTCTCTTTACAAAATGCCTACAAGGAATGGGATTGTTTTTAGCATTGATTGGATCTCCCTCACAGGACTTGTTGTTCCTAAAATGGTAATATGAGGTTTGCTTATTCGTGTGAAATATATAATTTGACCAAGAAAATAACAATAATAATATTCAGTGTGTCATTTGAAAGGAGAAAATAAGACTAAATTTTCACAAAAATTACATACGAAGCAAATGTAACCAATAGTTGTGTTATTTTAAATTACATAATCAACATGAAGGAAATAGACGGAAAAGGTTTGCAAAACATAATGTTACGGTTGAAACGAAAGCGAGTTCAAACCATATTCCGAAGATGAAGTGTACACTCTGTATTATCACATCTTACGAAATTGAGTACGAAAGTGAGTTCAAAAAACACATTCCACGATTTATAGCTTCCCCCAGTTGTGTAATGCCACAAGGAGCTGGTATCAATTTTGGGGCATTTTTTCCCATTTTTCTCCTTGTTCTTACCATGTCTTCAATAATTTTCCCCCAGTTGTGTAAATTGTAATGAAAATAACGAAATACAACACATGGCGGGACCTGACCGCATCAACCTTGGGTAGGTGCACTCGTGCACGTCAGTGACCATTCTCTCACCCTTCCTTTGCAAACATCGGGATAATAATTCGACAAATGCTACCACCTCATTGAAAGTTGAAAATTCAAATTTCTTGTGTATGCTATTTGTGAAACATACGAGGCTTTAATCCGAATTCAAATCAAATACTCTCATTACTGAACAAAAAAAACAAAACTGATGTGACAGATGGGGAAAACAGATAAAACAAACTGCGGAATACTCATTGCCCTACATCAACATCTTCTTATCTTCCTGACTCTTCTTTGGAGTTGTGTTTTGTGCATAACGAATCCCCCAATCTGAAGAAACTTGAACATGTCAACCAGTTCAGACGGCAATGCAAATCAGGGGGACTCCGATGGGTCATGGGAATATGCCCCCGATTATCCAAGGTCCCCTCTACCACCGCTGCCACTTCCAACCTCCTCAGCAAGTGAGGGCGACTCCGATGATCCTGCTGTGGAAATAAATGATATGAAGAACAAACTGGAACACGACTCCTCCTTGGTCCATTATTGGACTCAAAAGTGTGTCGGAGCTGAGCAGAAGTTGGCGTATTTGACGCGCCAAGTGAACAAAGCGCGTTACAGAAAAGAGAAGCACAGAATTCGTGGCCAAAGAAGAAAGCACAAAGCAGAGGATTTGCAAATGACCCTGGACGATGCTACGTACGAATCTTTGAGCATCCACAAAGGAGGCGACAAGCATGGGCAGGCAATGTCTGTGGCTTTCAACGAAGGTTTTGAGCAATTCCGACGGTTCGCTGCAGATGTCCACAAACATATTGACTGGGACGCCATAACTCCGTCTGCTGCACAGCAAATCATCTCCGGCGGTGTACACCCACCAGAGCTAGGCCACCAACCAGCAAAAGCCAACGATAATGACGGCTGGTAGCCATATCAATCGCTAGGCAATCGTTATTCACTTGTTTGTTTTTTGTTAATGCCAGATCTGGGTTTGTGTTTACATGTTTATGCCCGATCTAACTTACGTGCAGCTTATTCGGGTTTAAATCTGCTATTGGGTTCTATGTTCTTACCAGAGTTCAATCTTATTATAACTACTGGATTAGTAGAGTTCAGTTACTAATAGTGCTCAAATTTTTGGTTTCAAAAATTGTCGGTGGGTCGATAAATTTTTTCAACATTATCTGACACAGATATTCGGTTCTTTGACACATTACTGGCACATAGTGATGATTTCAAGATTCCCTTGCTGACACACCGTGATGGTTTCAAGATTCGCTTACCTACATATTTCATTTTCCTTGCAACCGTTGCAAAGGTGATAAAACGTTACCCACATTGCATGAATCCCAAACGAATTTCAAACACTGGCTCCACGTTCTGAAAACACCAAAGCCCCAGGATGGACATCCACCTTCAACTAAAGATGGATCCGAAAGTTCGAGTTGCGCATAATTATTGCAAGCATGGTGACGTTCACGACCATCCTTGTGGGACGTGCAGGGATCTATTCGAGGTAGGTCCACACAATGTTCAATACTATCGGTCCCCGACCCCTTCTCCCCCAAAGCCCCCATCTCCCATTGTTTGCATTACCCCGACAGTGGTGCGAGGATTGCTACAATGACAAACGCATTCTAGATTGGGAGGAACGCGGCCGCTTTGAGTCAAGTGATGACTCTGATGTTGATAACTAAGTGGCTCTTCAAATAACTTATTGTTGACTTTAATGTACCTTTTTTTTTTTTTTTTTTACAGGGGGTCGAATGTAAGTCATGCGATACATGTGTGACACTTAATAACTATCGAATACAAAAGTTACTTTGTTTTTGGGCGGTTTCACTGTTGCTTTTCACATACCTTAGTTCAGTATCAACATGAGGCACTTACATAAGATTCACTAATGGTTCCAGATGGTTTCCAAAAAGACGCAAATTGGTATCAACAAATATTCAAACTCCGGGACCGTAAAGGAAATCAAACTCCTGCATAAATGACTCTGTCATAGTAGCTTCCCTGTCCTGCGTGCTTTGACTGCGCTGCAAATTCTCATCAACTGCAGCACCAACTTCTGCGTCGAAAGATGAAGAGCTGCAACATCGAAACAAAGAAACAAGTCAACAGCATTTCTTGTATAAAATTCAAACCCAGACAATTACATATTCACTTACCCGCTCACAAGTTTTGGACAACTCCGTCTATCATGATCAGTCTTCCTACATTCACTGCACCGCCGTTTATGTCCTTCCGCTGCCTTCTCTTTTTGTCCTTTCACTCTTCTCGCACGCCCTTTTGCTTTTACTTGATGGGGATCCTTTATTCTGACTTGGGAAGAACTAGTTCCGACCTCTCCATTGGGTTCTTCTTCGACACGAGCTCTTGATGACAACAACTTTGTAAGCTTCCCACGAATGTCGTCAAATGAATTTCCAGCAACTCAAAACCTTCATCACAAAATAAAGCAGAATCTATCAACTCACCTGCAACTTTGCCAAGTTTCGATCTCTTAACCAAAACCAAACCGTCCACGCAATCTTTAACTTCTTTGTCATTCTTATCATATACTACACCGCACTTTGCACTTTGAAGCCATCGTTTCACTATGTAATTGTCTGGCAAGTGCTCCACCTGCTTCATTCTTAAAAATGCTAGGATGTGTCGGCACGGAATACCCCAAAATTCAAATCCTTTGCAGCTGCAATAAGCTTTATCGGCATCTTTATCATGCACAAGCTCCTTCATCTGTGTCACCCCCGGATTTACCCGCTCACTTACTTTGTACCTGCACTGGGTCTCATCTTGCTCTACAAGTTCGAACAAGCATAAAAGGCTTCGGAAGTCTTCCCTCTCAAACATTTCAAGAATTTCCCGAGTGTAAATGCGTGCCATTTGATGTTGCATTGGTGTTCGAAATGGCAGTGGAGGTTTTTCATTGGTATCAACATGATCAGCCATTAACTCCTTGTGCCTCTGTGAACCAAGAGCTCTTTCAAAACGTACAATGAATTCCATCAATGTGTTTTTCCGGTTAATATATTGTTTGAAAAATGCATGACAGCTTTCAGCCCGTTGACTACTGGACATCCCAGCCGAAAACACATGTTTTACATATGATGGAACCCAATTCTCCCGCAAAGCATGAATCGACCTCAGCCACGGATGGTCTTTCAGCCCATTGCTTGTGACGATTTCATCCCATTTTGCATCAAATTCTTCTCTAGTGTCCATACCCCATATGCATTTGCACATTTCCGAAAAACATTCCCCAATGCTGGGTTTCTCCATAAACTTATTCAAGATATGCCATATGCAATATCTATGGAATGTTGTTGGGAGAGTTAAAGCAATTGCCTTTGACATGGCTGCATCTTGATCAGTGATGATCATTTTGGGTGGCTCACCTGGCATGGCTTTCTTGAATTCTTCGAACAACCATACAAATGAATCCGTGGTTTCACTACTTAGGAATGCACAACCAAACAACATTGTCTGCCTATGGTTATTAACGCCTAACAAAGGCGCAAAGACCATCCCATAGCAGTTCGTGTTGAACGTCGTATCAAATACCACCACATCCCCAAAAAACCCATAAGCTCGTCTTGACCTTGCATCTGCCCAGAAAACATTTCCCATCCTTCCTTCCGAATCTACCTCCATATTGAAATAAAATGATTCATTTTTTCCTTGCTCAGCCAAAAAATGCTCCTTCAGCAGCTCTGCATCATGCCCAATCACCTCCCCACGCACATCCCTTGCATAATTATAGACATCTCTCCTAACAAACCCAACATTTTCCAATCCCCCTACTTACACCTCAAGAAGGCTTACCTGTTTATGTACAGGGATATTAACTTTGCTCATATGTGCACTATAGGCCTTTGTAGACTCTGTTAAGTTACGGTGAGATCTCAATAGATGGACTTTATCAACTGTGGTCATGTCATGGTTGTGTATCTCATTAAATCCTACAACAGTGTACTTATTCTTCTCGTTTACCTTCAAAATCGCAGGTTTAGCCTTGCACCCAGTTCGAGTACAACCTCGCTGTCTTCTCTTACGACTAACAGTGCTTGTCAACGCATACCCTTGTTTACAGCATACATATTCTTTCCTTGTTACCTCTCCAGTGAATGTGCACGTTCTCGTTGTAGAACACCGAATGCCAAATCCGGCTTTCGCAGCATACATATTATAGAAATTGAACACATCCTCACAGCAATCAAATTCAAGTCCCAATTTTGGTTTCAATTCCGAACTAACTTCCGGTGTCACCTGTCCTTCGCACTCCATTTCACAGTTCTTGCAATTTAACCCTGAATATCACATCACCACCATCATATATGACATTAAAATCACTATCTGTGAAACATTAAAGACCTACATACACACTAACGTAACCCGTGCTGATGCCCAATATTTGGCACAGGCTTTCAAACAGCTTTAAAATATATATCAACTAAAATATGACATCCAAATGACTCTCTGGTGAAACATTAAACACATACATACAACCTAATCTGACTCATGCTGATGCCCAATATTTGGCACATGCTTTCAAACAGCTTTACAATATATATGAACTAACATATGACATGCAAATGACTCTCCGCTGAAACATTAAAGTCATACATACAACCTAAAGTGACTCATGCTGATGGCCAATAATGAAAGTGACAAATACAGTATATGGCTTACCTCGTAACTGATTTCCAACTTCAAATTTTCAACAACTATGACAACGTTACGTAGCCCTTTTAGATCTGGACGTCAACCCCAAAAACTTTTCTTCTTCCTCAACCCCTGTTTCGCCCCCGCTCAAGGATTTCAAAACCAACAGAGCAAAACCACAACGGTACGGTCAGCACTTTCCAACTCAACGCCAGTTTCGACGTTCCTCAAGGATTGACGTATGTCCCGACCCCAAAAACCCAACCACAAAGATGAAATTATAAAATCCAAGATTACTTTGTTTCGCCTGAATGGGAAACCCAGAAAAATGAGGGTGCTCTCGCTTCAATGTTACAGTTCTTCCTCAATCAAAGCTGATAAAAAAATGGCCACCTCATTGAACTGAGCGAATAGCTGGTTTGGAGGGGACTTGTGTTTGGAGGCGACGTCTGTTTTGGAGGGGACGTTTTGGAGGGAGAAGAGAGAAGAAGGCCTCGTTCTAATACAACACTTACACTTACATTTGCTTTTCATACAGCCGTTAGATTGGATCCAACGGTGTTCTCATGTTATGTTCTCACATAAGCGTTCTCACTAGATCCCGACCCACATGGAGAGAGGCATTCAAGTTTTTTTCCAAAGGCACTCAGATTAAATGGAAGCAAGTTTTACTTCAATACTAATTTTGACAGTGTGAAAATTAACACGAAAAGTGACTTCAAGAGAACAAATGATACAAATGCCGATTCATGTTTGAGGCCAGCTGGTTGGAGGAGAAGGAGTGTCGAGAGATTGTCAAATCTTGTTGGAGAAGTCCCATTATGGGTTCGTGGAAGCATCGTTGGGCCACCAAACTTGGATAGTGTAGACAACATCTCACCTCTTGGAAGAAAGAGAAACTTGACCACAACCAAATGCGAATTGCCGCCCTCACCTGTGATCTTGAAGAGATGCAAAAGGATTGGGCAACGAACCAGGATCGAATCCCTCATATCACATCGCAAATTAATTCTCTTTGGGCCAAGGAGGAAAAGTATTGGCACCAGAGATCTAGGGTGAAATGGCTAACCTCGGGGGATTCAAATACAAAGGCTTTCCATCTGTCTAAAATTCAAAGAAGAAGGAAAAACCGAGTGGATCGAATTCAAGATGTGGATGGTATTTGGCAGTCTGGTGATCATAATGTAAGACACACCTTTGAGAGGTATTTTCTAAACATATTCACTTCTAATGGACTCTGGGACATGGGGCACGTCCTAAACTGTGTGGACAAGGTTGTCACTGCCGAGATGAACGAGTCCCTCCTCAACCTAATTTCTCTTCAGGAAGTTAAAGATATCGCCATGGAGATGGGGTCAACAAAGGCTCCAAGATCGGACGGTGTCCAGGGCCTCTTCAACCACAATTTTTGGGAGCAGATTCACAACGAAGTCAATGGACCTGCTGAGGATTGATTTTGTGAGGCATGCCATCTCTGTGACCTCAATTCCACCAATCTTGTCCTTATTCCAAAGATCCCCGACCCACAGACTGTGGCTCACTTTTGACCCATCAGCCTCTGCAATTTCTCCCACCATCATATCCCAAACCCAAAGCGCCTTTGTCCTTGAAAGATGTAGTTCGGGAAATGTGGGAAGTTAATCCCCGTTATATCAGACCTTATGAGATCACAGAACGCATCGAACCCATTGCCTACAGACTTGCTTTACCTCCAGAACTATCTCAAATTCATGATGTGTTTCATGTATCTATGCTACGAAGTACAAATCCGATCCTTCCTATGTTCTGGAATATCAACCCGTGTAGTTGAGAGAAGATCTGACTTATGCGGAGCAACCTGTGCAGTGTTTGGATAGAAAGGAGCAGGTGTTGCACTCTAGAACCATTCCAGTAGTGAAGGTGTTGTGGAGGAGTCAGACTGTTCAGGAAGCCACTTGGGAACCCGAGGCGCAATGCGGGCCAAGTACCCTTACCCCTTCGAATGACAGGTACGAAGTTTCGAGGATGAAATTTGTTTAAGGTGGGTAGGTTGTAACACTCGACCCTTTGTATTCAATTTATTTAATTGTGAAATTAAATTTTACCCATAGGTGAAGGGTCACTTTAGTCACTTTTTGATCCGGAAGTATTTTGGGGTATGATTAAACACTAGTCAGCTCCTTCTTCTCTCTCACGTTTTCTCTCTCTTCCCGACACTGTCTCACTCTTCTATCTCTCTCTCCCACAACGCCGCCACTTTGACCAGTGAGATCGTCGCCGTCCGGTGACCAAATTTGACGATTCCAGTCCCATTTTCCTAGCTCGAAAACCCTGCGGCTGATGACAGTGGAGACTGGAAAACTTGGCAGAAACTACCATTGTCATGGGCGACGATTCCGATCCCCTCAGGTCGCGCCACCACTTGGATCAGGTAGCTCTCTCCTCCCTCTTGCTTTCCCCTAGATGAAGCGACAGCAATGGTGGCTGTTGCCCCATTTCGAGGACAAGAAGTTCCGCCAAAACCCGCACTGTTTCAGCTTCGATTCAGCTAGTTTCAGCCAGTTTTTGGCCATGGTCCAAGAACCAAAAATGCTCTCCTAGTTGTACTTATTCTTTTGGCTTAGCTATTGTAGGGTGTTTCGAGAATTTTCCATCGCAAGAATTTTCTCAAGACACCCACGCACTGCTAGCGGCGAGAAGCGAAGTGTGGGCCACTGTGGGTCAGCGCATTGTGTTCTAAAACACTCCCTATGTTGTCCTGAGCACGATGGTATTCTCAAATTTGGAATTGGTTATCGTTTGACAGTCGAACGGATATTGCACCTATTATGCGTTATCTGAGTTCAACAGGTTTGGACCGTTCGATCGGTTCCAATTTCAAATATGTTGTTCTCTGTACCTCTAGGATTGTGTAGGAACTTTCAGAATAGAAATCGGAGGTCGTGGGCCTCGCGAGCCTGATGAACCAATTTGGGAAGTTTGACCACTCAGTTCCCTTTCGAAACAGGTTGGACTGGCCTTAGAAACTCCCTGGTAGTCGTTAGATTGGGTACGTTGGGTGTTTGGAAATTGTTTATGGTTATAGTGTATAAGTTGGGATGTGGGATATGTTATATTGGAGTGTTGATAGCACCACCGTATGTACCTCCCCGGCTCTTGGATACTTGGATATGGATACTTGGATATGTCAGAACCCGGGCACCCTTGACAAGGTGTTTCGTAGGCCCTTGAAGGGCAATCTGAGCGCGTAGGACTTAGTTCAGCTGCACCAGTATTGAGGATTCTGCTATCGTGTCTGGGAGCCCAGTCCCCCGGTTGGACGGCTTCTCCCCTAGCCACATGGTTATTGAGGATTCTTCCATGTAGTCTAGTCAAACAATTCCCTGGTTGGATTGTTTCCCCGGTACAAGTTTGATAGTGGTCATACCTATATGTATATTTATCCCCCAGTTAGATTGTTTCCCCGGTATAAGTTTGGTAGTGGTCATACCTATATGTATATATATGTATATTTTTATTCTTATTTACTGGGTAAGAATCCTTCCTCGTTTGCTATGTGTTGCGTAGATTCAGCTGTACCAAAATGGGTTCAACTGTATCCTCAACTTGTGATACTCGCAAGTGCACGAGCCGTTGGGTAGTATAGCATGTGTAAGTGCGAGGTCGATTCCACAGGGATTGGTGATTGAATGATCCAATTTAGTTTCCTACAAAAAACAGAAATAAAAACAAAAGAACAAAACAAGAAGAAAGAATGTACATTACAAGAAAAATAAATTACAACTAAGAAAACATTAAGGATTTTGTACAACACTTGAGAACATGGAGAGTTTTTGGAGAGAAAGAGAGAGATGATTGAGAACTTGAGAATTTGGGAGAGAATGTGTTTGAGAGCTTTGAGGAATTTGGA
This sequence comes from Prunus avium, assembly GCF_965620075.1. Taxonomy (NCBI): domain Eukaryota; kingdom Viridiplantae; phylum Streptophyta; class Magnoliopsida; order Rosales; family Rosaceae; genus Prunus; species Prunus avium. The sequence goes on from NC_142290.1 coordinate 7,994,158, forward strand.
AGAGAAAGAAAGGTGTTTGAGAACTTGAGAATTTGGAAGAGAAAGGAAGATGTTTGGGAAGCTTGAGGATTTTGGAAGGGAAGAGAAAGGTGTTTGAGAACTTGGAGAATGTTTGTGAACTTGGAGAATTTGAGAACTTAGGGAAGGGAGAGAAAGGTGTTCGTGAAGTGTTTGAGACATGGAGACTTTTGAAGAGAAGAAAGTGTGTTTGGGAAATTTGGAGAAGGGAGGAGAAGTGTTTGGAGAACTTTAGAGAGGGGAGAAGTGTTTGAGAGATTTGGAGACTTTGGAAGAAAAATGTGTTTGAGAGCTTTGAGGATTTTGGAAGGGAAGAGACATGTGTTTGAGGACTTGGAGAATTTGATGAATGAATGGGAGAAGTGTTTAAGAACATGGAGACTTTGGGAAGAGAATGTAGAAGTGTTTGGGAAGTGTTTGAAGATTTAGTAAAAGGATCATATTACAACAATTGAGAACTACAAAGGGAAACTAAGAGAATTTGAGGGAGATAAGGGAAGAGAGCTCTAGAGAAGTGCTTGAGAGCTCCCCCCCTTGGGGTGTTATTACAAACTTAGAGAACTTCCCTATTTATAGGCCTAAGGGAAGTGAAAAATCTGAATTATACAATTGAATTTTCTAAACACACTAACTTCACCTAACACACAACACTTAATTCACCAACTTAACCTAACACACAACACTTAATTCACCAACTTAACCTAACACACAATTGCATTTGAAAACAATTCCTCTTGTCTTTAGGCTTAGTGTTCAGCTCCCACTTCATCATCTTTTGGCTGCTGCAAAATTCCACTCAAAATAGGTATTGAATATGCTTCACCAAACTTTCCCACAATCAACAACACTTCGTCATGCATATGTCATGCATGACAATGCATTGCAGCCAGCTTGTGGGCTCGTTTTGGGCTTGTGGCTCCAATCTGAAAAATCTGGAAAAATATGGATCTTGAAGCTCTTTGTCTTATCTTTCCAAGCATATGCAGCCCAACTCAAGGAAAAATCGGGAAGGCCTTCAACTGTGATTTTTGGCCCAGTAACGCAGATGCTGCCGAATTTGATCTTAAGTTGCCAAAACATGTATAACTTTCTCTAGAAGACTCGGAATCATGAACCGCAAAATTCTACAGAAACTAGACTTCCGTATCTCTCCAATGATATATGGCTCATCATCTGGTTCTTCTTGAGTAAGTACAGTCTAATCCGTGAAGTTGACTGATCTGCAGACACCGTTTTGAGCTAACTTGTCTCCAAAATGCATTTATTGAGTCTCAAACTTAAAACACTGAAACAAACACAAAACAAATTAAAAGCACAAGTTTAACTCAAAAACAAAACCAAATCATAAGCTAAAAGGGTACAAAATGATATGTAATTTATGCACCGATCAAATACCCCCAAACCTAGATTTTGCTAGTACTCGAGCAAAACAAAAGGAAAACAAAGATAAAAACAAATAAGAAGTTAATTAAACCACTTTCGTAGGTAACTCGATTGCATTTAGCGTATGCAACAAGCCTTTAAACCTCTAGGCATCCCTAGTAGGAGGAGTTGTGTCTCCTGAGGGTTTAACAGATACGATACCCACAAACATTTTTCTAACTCTACAAAACAAAATGGTTAGAAAACTTATTAGATTTGTTAGTCCTTAAGCAAAATAAAAATAAAAATAATTATACAAACAAAAATAAAACCAAAAACCAAAAAAAATAAATTAAATAAATAAATAAAAACAAAACAAAAGTAAGACTCAAAACAATCTTCCCGAACATTTTCTGAAGAGAAATGACTCATGCACATGACTCAAAAGTTTTTAACAATAAAAACTCAATTTTAGACATTATTCACAAAGCGGCAAAGTTCAAAACATAATATGCTCAAAGTGTAGTAGTGTGATAGCCAAATGCAACAAATTCCCCAATCTTAGTTTTCACACAATTTCAAAAATCATACAAAGCACAAGTTCAACTTCAAATCTCACCAAAGTTGTCCTCTCACAAATAAATCACTCAGAAGAGGGTTATAATGCACATTCAGTTATAAACATGAAAATAGAGTTAAACCGTAAGGGACTTAACTCGCAATAGAAATATGAAGAACTTGCATTAATATGATCTCAAGAAGGATGTCAAACACTTAAAAGTAGAAAAATGAATGCAATTCAACCACATGACATTTAAGATCAATTTAGGTCTTTAGTATAGGTTGTAATGGGGCCAAGGGTGTAAGGTGAGTAAGAAATGAAAGGTATGGATAATACAAAGTCCAAGGAACTCAAAATATAAGAGCATAAAAATAATTGTATACAAGACTTTGAATCATCACGATTAGATTTTTTTCTTTTACATGATCAAAACTCCTTATACCTTCATTTACAAGAATTCACACTCCTTTAATTGAACAAACACCAATGAAACCCAAAAATGAAATTTCAATCAACCACCATTTAATCACAACTTTTATTTTTTTCTTTCACCAATTGAGTGATTTTTTTTTCTTTTTGAAATGTAATTCCTCATCCCTAAACTTAGTGTGAAAAATACATCCCAATTAAAGCTCATGAGTTCCTTAGAAAGGTAAATATTTGTTTTTCGGGCTAAGGCGAGGAAATATAATTGGTAAATGAAAGAAAAAGGTTTACATGTAGGCTCAAAATGGTTAACAATGGAAAATCATGCTTAAGCATGCATAAGGTTAGCTTGAAAGGCACAAACGATCCAAAGAAGGCCTTAATATCATTTCTTTAAATGTCATGAAGTCAAATTGCACAAGAATGAATGACTTTTAAGTGTTCAACCAAATCAATGAATAATGAGATCAAACAACAACTTAGATGACAAGAAATTAAGAGTATGTGTATATAACACTCATGAAATGAAGTACAAGGCTCAAAAGCTCACTTTATATGGTTGGTTATATAAGTCTAATTTATGCTTTATACAATTCTTTAGATCATGCAAATCCTTTAATTGGAAAATTATGAAACAAATGGCAAGTGTAAGGAAGATTTCAAGCATATCATGATAGAACAATGCCAAATTTAAATTGTTTTTTTTTTTAATAAAGAAAAAAAAAACTAAAATAAAATGGAATCCAATTTTCATTTAAGTCATGCAAACATTTATCACAATCTCATCATATGTGTTCGGAAAGTGACTAAAAAAATAAAAAAATAAATAAAAGCAAGACTTAATAAAAAAAAATTAATTAAGGAAAAACCAAATTTACATGCTAAACTCCAATACCCCCAAACCTAGAAATGAACATTGTCCTCAATGTTTAAAAATTAGGCACAAGCAATGTCATAGCAAGAAATGAAAGGTACTAAAGTAAATATAAATCACAAAACACACAAAAAAAAATTAAAATAAAATAAAATAAAAATTACAAAACAAACAAACAAATAAAAAGAAACGAAAACAGTAAAACACTCAAAACAGTAAGCCCTAAACAGACAGTCTTACGCAAACTAAAACCCAAAATTTTTGAAGCCCAAAGCCCACAATGAAATTAACCCACCTTGAAACCAAAACAATGGTGAAAACCCGACCCACAATGAAATCCGAAGCCCACACGTTAAATTTTTTAAAAAAAATAGATAAAACGTGAATTGGAAGCGCAAAGGGTGGGATTTCAGAAAAGAAAGCATGTGGTCCCTAATGTCGTCTCATGGATAGTCACGGGCAGAAAGCAGGAGCCACGGGTCGACGCATAGAGGCGCCGCAGACTCCACAAGCAGAAATTACGGGGCCATACAAAGTCGTGACAACTTTACTGAACGCGTCCGTTCAGAAAGGTCACGTCGAGATAAATGAGTTGGGTATGGTTGGAAAGCGAGAAGGTTGTGGGACTCGAGGAATGCTTGGGGATTCAGAAAATGCTTAGACGCTGCAATGGTTAGGGTTTGTCAAAGACTACATCTATAAGAAAGAAAAAGAAGGGGAAAACACAAACGCAAAAACACACAAAAGAGAAAACAAGCAAGAAAAAGAAAAAAAAAAAAGTGAGAAATCAAATGGCTTCTTCCTACCCCTTTTCGTTGGATCTCAACCTAGCTCCACCGACTCAAACACGAGGCCAAGCAATAGCACCAGTATGGATGCCCTACTTTGCCTCCGCACGGGGGCCTGTGACTGTCAATGACTCAATACTCCTGGACAACGATGTTGCCATTGGAGTTGGCAGAAATTTGGTGACTCCCAAAGATATACGTGTGTTCGGGACAAGGGATGACAATCAGGTCACGAGTGATGCCCTGGCACTGAGCGTGCAGAGTACAGCATGTGTCGCAAGTTTGGGTCATCGCCTACTTGCGAAGTCCCATGAGGTGGAGGTGCTTAAAGCTCAGTTAGCGGCGGAGCGAAGTATGGTTGAAGAGTGTCAGAGTGCTATAAAGAGCTTGAAAAGGGAGAGGTCAAGGATAGTGGAGGTGAATCGACACCAGCTAGAAGTATTGCGGGACGAGAATAAAAACCTATCAAAGATGGTAGAGTTGTACTCTCGTGACATGCGAAAGCAGCTGGAGGACCTAGACCGATCGGGTAAACGCAAGCAAGCAGATCGCGAGAGTAGTTACGTTCAAGCTAAGATTGCTATCTTTGGGAGCTTAAGTGGTGAGCCCCAAGAGGCTGTGCGTGAAGCCCCGGAAGAGGACAGCCAGAGGGCCAAACTAAAAGCTCCTATGGTCGAGACACCGAGCACCAAGAAGAAATGATTTCAGTTTTTATTTATTATTTAATTTTAAAATGTATGTGTTGTTGTTATTTTTTTTTTTAATTGGGAAATAAAAACGTTAAGCTATCTCAAAGAGACGATTGACCCTAATTTTAAAGAACGACAATCACACAAAAACACGAAGACCTAAACATGAATTTTTTTATTTTTTTAGTTAAGTAAAAATAACTGCTTCTTCTTTTAAGAGAAAAACTTAAGGATGACCAGTTAAGGGCCTCAGAAAACACAGCCAGGGGTTCCGGGAAGGTTGGAGGGGTCACAATGGTCCCGCTTAAAACCCTAACTTCTTAGACACCGAAGGTGTCGCCTTAAAGAACTCCTAGACACTGTATAGACTGCGGTTGCTCACTGGAGTTACCAAAAGTTTAGCTCCTTCAAAGAATATCCTATGAGTTTTAAATTATACTACATAATTAAATAAAAACAAAATAAATAAATAAAAACTGAAATAAACACACAATTCAAACAAGAATTTAAAAGAAGAGTTGGGATTCTTGCACCAGGTGTCCAAGACGCATCTTTAATTTTGTCTCTTCTTCCAACTAAATTCTTAAGAAACCTGTCAAACAAGAAGAAAACAAGTTAATTTTAAATTAAAAAGAAAAACAATGAATAAAGAAAAATAAAATAAAAGAAAAAGAAAAAGGAAAACACACTTCCCCAAACTTAAACAAAAGAAAAGAAAAACAAAATGACTGGAAATAATAGACAAAAATACAAAGCAATCAGAAAACAGGGAGGTAAAAGTAAGTGAAAGTGTAGACATGCTCCCTTTTTAAAAAAAGGTGCTCGCAATTTGCGCCAGAAATGAAGGGATCCGAGAGAAAAGAGCACAGGATAGCACCCTCGAGATCCGAAGTGCTTTCGGCTCCTTCGTCTGCATAAGTCTATTTAAACACATCTCGGTGAAGTAAAAGAGCACCCCACATTTCTTCCTGCAAATTCAGAGAAAAACATCAAAAAAATCCAAAAACAATGGCATCGTCATGCACTCACCTTGATGATCTCAACCTTGAATTGTCCCTTGCGCCACCGAATGCGCAGATAAGGGCTCCTCCAAACCATGTCTTCCCAAACTCCACATATCATCACGGTACGGCCTCAAACTTTGCTGAGATAATACCAAACTTTTCTGAGGCAATGCCGAACAGAGCAGCGCTGCTGGAAGGCATGATTGGCAGCAAGCTCACACCGACAGATCATCTGCACGTGGCAAAGAGGTCTGACAAGGCAGCGGTGGAGGAGTCCCACAACTTAACTGTGCTCCACGCGGTCTCGGCTACTAATTTGGGCATGCGATTACTGGCGAGGACACGGGAGTGTGCCGCGATGAGTGAGGAAATAGCTTCCCTGAAGGCTATGGTGGCGGACTTGCAGAAGCGGCTCTACTGTGCCAATCAGCACGTGGAAGCACTGCAGAGAAAAAATGAGGACCATGTGGAGCTGCTGCAGATTCTGCAAGTAAGAGAAAATAGAGGCATGCCATGAAGATGAAGATGAAGATGAAGAAGTTGTTTTTATTTTTAATTTACTTGAATATTTTTGTTTTTTGTTTTTTTGTTTTTTGTTTTTTTTTTGGTTTTTTTTTACTTTTTTTTTTCTTTGTTTGTAATGTTTGAAGTGAAATAAAAATGTGTTTTTAACACTCAGAAATAAACTAACTAACCACACCACGTAAATAAATAAACTAGCCTAACAAAACAAAAATAAAAATAAAAATAAAAGAAAACACAGAAGTTCCAAAATGCAATTTTACAAGGATAAATAAATAAAAACTCAAATTTCATTTTTTTTAAAACACACAAATATATAAGCAACTCATGAATGACCAAAAGTCAATTTATATGAAAAATCTTTTTTTAAATTTTTTAATTTTTAATTTTTAATTTTTTGTTTTAAAAAAGAAACAGAAATTTAAAATTACTAAACAAAACAAGTAAAGAGAAAGGATCGAAATGCTCCCCCTTGAAGCGATTAGGTCGAGCATGGATGCATTTGGAGGTCGCGACTTCTCCCTCTACTCCACACTCCCCATTCTTATGATTGAGGTTGCCATCTCTCTCCATTTTTATTAAGCTGACATTACTTGCTAAAACAAACACAGAAAACTTGAAACAGAATTAAAGGATTAGGAAATAAAAACTAAAATGGAAAGGGAAAATCAACACATATCTAATTTCATGCTTCAAAGTAATAAGTATCAAAGTTAATCAAACTAGCTTATGGAGTTCGTTCTTTCTCAAATATGATTATCCATATGGTGTGTGGTTTTAATCAAGTATTCAGAAAAAGCATTTAGCTATGGTGTTTAGTCTAAACACAAATTCCGAACCCATTAAGAACAAGAAGAACAATAGAGAACCAAGTAGAATTTAAACATGGTGTTTGTCTTCAATATCTACCCATTCATTCACTAATCAGTCCAAGAGTCATATGGTGTTTATGTAAACTTGAACAAGATATTTAATTAAGAGCAAGTGAATGAAACCATAAACTAGAAATAATCAACATGCTACTTGAACCTTTTTCTTTTTGTGTTGTGTAAGCTGGGACTCAAACCCAGTTCTCTTGCTTGTCAGGCAATTGTCCTTGTCCGTTGGACTACAAACACAACTTTTCAATTAACGTCATTAACTTTAAAACATGAAACTGTCCAGTTATGATAAAGATAAAAATAAATAAAAAGTAGGGAAACCAAATAGAATCAAACAATGTTACCGATCCCCGGCAACGGCGCCAAAAACTTGTTGCGTAGATTCAGCTGTACCAAAATGGGTTCAACTGTATCCTCAACTTGTGATACTCGCAAGTGCACGAGCCGTTGGGTAGTATAGCATGTGTAAGTGCGAGGTCGATTCCACAGGGATTGGTGATTGAATGATCCAATTTAGTTTCCGACACAAAACAGAAATAAAAACAAAAGAACAAAACAAGAAGAAAGAATGTACATTACAAGAAAAATAAATTACAACTATGAAAACATTAAGGATTTTGTACAACACTTGAGAACATGGAGAGTTTTTGGAGAGAAAGAGAGAGATGATTGAGAACTTGAGAATTTGGGAGAGAATGTGTTTGAGAGCTTTGAGGAATTTGGAAGAGAAAGAAAGGTGTTTGAGAACTTGAGAATTTGGAAGAGAAAGGAAGATGTTTGGGAAGCTTGAGGATTTTGGAAGGGAAGAGAAAGGTGTTTGAGAACTTGGTGAATGTTTGTGAACTTGGAGAATTTGAGAACTTAGGGAAGGGAGAGAAAGGTGTTCGTGAAGTGTTTGAGACATGGAGACTTTTGAAGAGAAGAAAGTGTGTTTGGGAAATTTGGAGAAGGGAGGAGAAGTGTTTGGAGAACTTTAGAGAGGGGAGAAGTGTTTGAGAGATTTGGAGACTTTGGAAGAAAAATGTGTTTGAGAGCTTTGAGGATTTTGGAAGGGAAGAGACATGTGTTTGAGGACTTGGAGAATTTGATGAATGAATGGGAGAAGTGTTTAAGAACATGGAGACTTTGGGAAGAGAATGTAGAAGTGTTTGGGAAGTGTTTGAAGATTTAGTAAAAGGATCATATTACAACAATTGAGAACTACAAAGGGAAACTAAGAGAATTTGAGGGAGATAAGGGAAGAGAGCTCTAGAGAAGTACTTGAGAGCTCCCCCCTTGGGGTGTTATTACAAACTTAGAGAACTTCCCTATTTATAGGCCTAAGGGAAGTGAAAAATCTGAATTATACAATTGAATTTTCTAAACACACTAACTTCACCTAACACACAACACTTAATTCACCAACTTAACCTAACACACAATTGCATTTGAAAACAATTCCTCTTGTCTTTAGGCTTAGTGTTCAGCTCCCACTTCATCATCTTTTGGCTGCTGCAAAATTCCACTCAAAATAGGTATTGAATATGCTTCACCAAACTTTCCCACAATCAACAACACTTCGTCATGCATATGTCATGCATGACAATGCATTGCAGCCAGCTTGTGGGCTCGTTTTGGGCTTGTGGCTCCAATCTGAAAAATCTGGAAAAATATGGATCTTGAAGCTCTTTGTCTTATCTTTCCAAGCATATGCAGCCCAACTCAAGGAAAAATCGGGAAGGCCTTCAACTGTGATTTTTGGCCCAGTAACGCAGATGCTGCCGAATTTGACCTTAAGTTGCCAAAACATGTATAACTTTCTCTAGAAGACTCGGAATCATGAACCGCAAAATTCTACAGAAACTAGACTTCCGTATCTCTCCAATGATATATGGCTCATCATCTGGTTCTTCTTGAGTAAGTACAGTCTAATCCGTGAAGTTGACTGATCTGCAGACACCGTTTTGAGCTAACTTGTCTCCAAAATGCATTTATTGAGTCTCAAACTTAAAACACTGAAACAAACACAAAACAAATTAAAAGCACAAGTTTAACTCAAAAACAAAACCAAATCATAAGCTAAAATGGTACAAAATGATATGTAATTTATGCACCGATCACTATGCCTATGGGCATGCATTTTGGAAGAGAGTGGTCTGGGAAGGGAAAAAGGTCCAGTTTGAGTTTGTGTTATATGCTACATCGGGATTATGGGATACCATGATTATGTATATAAATGGTTTTCGTTGCATGTTTGGCATCGCTTTCCAAAACGGTGGGGTTAGTATTTTGTTTTCATTTATGTTAAAACCTTGTTTTTGTCCACTCACAATTTTCTGTTTTGCTTCCCCCAGGCACTACTTGACGTCATCCGAACAACCAAGCCGAGCCTTCCTCTTCTCGTGCCTCAACTTAATTGTAGGACACTTGTTGTCCATTTCCTTTAAAACTTTTACTTTGGTTGTTTAACTAGAGATTCTTAGACTGCTCTAATATTGCCCGTATAGGGTTGAATTTAAGGTCGGAGGCCTATTGTGTAATCTGTGTGCTATGCTGGCAGTTGGACTATTATTTATGTTATTTTTCATAGGTGGAAAATTTTGGTAAAGTTCATATTTAGGAGAGACTCTGCCGAAATTTCATTAAGAGTCTCACCCCCTCTTACTTTATTTCAGAGAAGATGATGTCAAAAAACCGCATTGTTTGTCACGGATTCCGAGGAATTCGGGGCGGGTCCTGTCAAGAAAGCAAAGAGGAAGTTCAAGATGGCTATTAAGCTCGACATAAATAAAGCGTACAATCGGGTGGAGTGGGATTTCCTTGAGGCAGTGATGGAAAAAATGGGTTTTCATGAGTGATGGATTCGGCTGATTATGAACTGCATTACAACTGTTACCTTCTCAGTTGCCCTACGCGGTCAAACTGGGAACCACTTCTAGCCATCGTGAGGGATTCGTCAAGGTGACCCAATCTCTTTGTATCTATTCTTATTTGTAAGTGAAGCCCTCTCCCACCTCACTTTGGAGGCTATTGAAACTGACCATCTGCAAGGCGTCCAAATTAGCAAGCATGGCCATGTGCTCTCCCATTTATTATTCGCAGATGACTTGATGTTCTTCTTGAAAGCTACTCGCCAAAACTACAGCAATATGAAGTCTCTCCTCAATGCTTACATTAGCTTTGCAAAGTCCAGTGTGTATTTGGTAACATGGCGACTGCCGAAGATCTAGGGAAATACCTTGGCCTTCCATCCTTGTGGGGTCGAGCAAAAGCGGCGGCTCTTTCTTTCATTAAAGATATGATTTGTCTAAAACTCTATAGGTGGAACCAATTGTTCCTTTCCTAAGCAGGGCGGGAGGTCCTGATCAAGGCAATGGCACAAGCAATCCCAACGTACCCTATAAATGTGTTCAAATTGCCTGTCTCGGTTTGTAAAGAGATTGATGCCATGCTGGCTAAGTTTTGGTGGGGTCAAAAGGAAGATGAAACCAAGATGCACTGGGTTAGCTAGCGATCCCTGGGAATGACTAAGTGGGAGGGAGGAAGGGGGTTTAGAAATCTACAAGATTTCAATCTTGCTTTACTGGCAAAACAAACTTGGAGAATTTTGCATGAACCCAATGCACTTTGGGTCAAAGTCCTCATGGGGAGATATTTTCCTAATGGCAATTTTTTGGAGGCAACTAAAAGGGGTAGAGCCTCCTGGGCTTGGGCAAGCATTATTGAAGGGCGTAACAAAATTTCACAAGGGCTACAGTGGCAAGTTTTCACGGGTTCCTCTAGCCCTCTCATTTGGCCCCATGAAAAATCAAGAATATACACTGTTAGGTCTGGATATCATTAGGCCCATACTCAATCCCAATCCTCTACTGCTACTCGCCTTTCTGGATCTTCCTCAATCTACACTGGTTTATGGAAGTTAATCTGTAATCTTCAATCCCCTCCCAAAATCCAACACTTTATGTGGAAGGTTTTGCGAAACTACCTAGCAACGACTGAGAGCTTGCACTATAGGAAAATAACAGATAACCCTTTGCCACATCTGTTCGACACTTCCTGAAACAATTGAGCACATGCTCTTCCTGTGCCCTTGGGTCTCTAGAGTCTGATTTGGAGGTAACCTCAACTACAGAGTCAATAACCAGGAGATCACTACCACCAACCAATGGCGAGACAAAACGATTCGAACCAGCACTCTAAACGCGAAGAATCGTCGGTGGCTAGCCACCTACATTGCCTTCAATTGCTGGCACATCTGGAAAGCTAGATGCAAGGCCGTGATCGAGCATAAACGGGCCTCCCCTGAATTGACTATCTCTGCTATTAATATGGGGGTAACCAAACTTCTAATCAATCGGCGCAGTAGCTTAAACTTTCCTCCACCTGATCAGAATTTGACAGTTGTTGGGGTCTTTTTCCGTTGGAAGGCTCGTCTGGGCTTGTTGATTCTCGGACCGCCATAGAGTGGTGGATCAAGCCTTCGTTGCCCCTTTTTCTGAGTTAGCGAGGACTAGGCCCAAAGCATCCCGAGGGAGAAGCAAGTCCCAAGGGAGTACTCTATTCTTCTTCCAGTGGCTGCGTGTTTTGTGCTGATGTTTCTGGCAGCTTGACGAAGAGTTGAAGATGACTTGTTGATGTTTCCAGCAGCTTGATGAAGAGTTAAAGATGACTTGCTGATGTTGCTGATGTTGATATGAGATTATATGAGCTTGGCATGAGAGCTTAGAGTGTGGGAGCTAAAGACCCACAAGTTTAGCAAATGAGAATGCATGTGCTTGGATTGGTGTTGGATATGCTTGAGTTTGGATGTTGATAATTTGTTGTTTGTAGCTATGACTATGAGAATTTAAGAGTTTCAAGAGGAAGATGGGAGGAAAAGCTTGAGATTTGAAGGCTATAGTGTTTATAGCTTGGAAGGAAGGAAAGCTTGGAGTTATGCTTGGTGAGGCTTTATGGATTTAAGAGTTTTAAGAGAAAGAGGATGGGAGGAAAAGCTTGATGTTTGAAGGCTATAGTGTTTATAGCTTGGAAGGAAGGAAAATCTTGGAGTTATGCTTGGTGAGGCTTTATGGATTTAAGAGTTTCAAGAGAAAGAAGGGGAAGGCTCTCTTTGGTTTCCAATAGGTAAAAAGAAGTGTTGGAGCTAGTCTATTTCCTATGGGTAAAAGGGAGCATTGGGACATTCTTATTTCCAACAAGTAAAGCTAAGCATTGGAAACTGACTATTTCCAACGGGTAAAAGGAAGTGTCGGAATTGGCTTGTTTCCAATGGGTAATAGGGAGTGCTGGAAAAAGCTTATTTCCAACGGGTAAAGCTAGACATTTGGAAAATGACTATTTCCTATGGATAAAAGGAAATGCTTGGAAAATATCTCATTTGTTTACCCACATTGGAGAACTCTAAGTGATGGGCTTGGACTTTGGTGCTCCCAAGTAGCTAGTCCAAAGTCTCCATTATCCAAGAGCTTCTGTGGGCCATGTGGACCTTCATAACCTACCACACCACAATCCCTCGTGCAAGCCCCGTAAACCACATGACTTGGGTTCATGTGAGCTTGATAGGTGATTGACATATGAAAAATATATTATTGGCTTCACATGGCATGGACACTATTATTTATTTAATGAATTAATTCTCAAAATACAGCTTGGATTAACGCATGACCAACATTATATGTTATATTGGGCTTTAAATGACTTTGGGCTTCTCGTGACTTTTTTGGGCCTCAACAACAGTAACCACCCCTTACTGGACCCTACCAGTTAATGGTTGCGTCAAGATTAATGTGGATGCTTCTTGGAACCCTCAGAGTGGCCATTTGAGCACTGGGGTTATCCTAAGGAATTCCACAAGATCTTTTGTTGCAACCTTACTTCATCATACAATTTCATCTTCGGCACTGGAAGCTGAGGGTTTGGCAATCCTCCACGGCTGTAATACTGCCCATGACCTGGGGCACATGAACTTTGTGGTGGAATCTGACTCTTTTTTCAGAAGACTAGCCTCTTCTGATCTACGACCAATGAAAGAATCTGGAGTACTTGATGAACAAAATATTGACCCTCGTTTTGTGTTGCTGAGACATGCGCCTAAGGAGAAAGTCTTTGCAACCAAATTGAGCCAAGTAACGTGCCAACACTACTAATTGAGGGGCATCATCCAAAGCTTGAATGGTAACATTGCCAGGGGTGCTTGGACCATCTACCACCTTGAAATTAGGGAGATAAATCAATATTTCCATTCTTGTAACCGGTCTTGGATTTCCATATCAGCAAACGAAGTGGCTGATTTCTTGGCGTCGCTAGCTTAGGCAAGGATGCGCATGGAAGTTTGGGTCGACAGACCCCTATCCTCACTGACCCATATTCTGAGCAAAGACGGCTGCCCTTGCCCTCCCCCTACCTAAGGCTCTTGATTGTTGTTAGCCACAATGGACATTAGCTTAAAGTTATGGTCTCTACTGTTTTTTTTGGTAGCATCAGTTCGTTTCTTTCCTGCTCCTATATCTCTACTTATGCGTATCTTTTGAGTGATGAATTTCCCTCGTTAGTGGATGAGAGAAAAAGAAGGAAAATAACTAGTAAAATAAAATTAAAGAAGGGACGAGAGAATTTGAAGAAAATGAATGGAAGAGAAAAGGAGAACAAATCTCCTTCATGTATGGCCACCAATTAGTTAGGAATGTTGGCTATAAAAGTAGTTGCCTTCTTTCAGTTCAAGGTATCCCTTAGAGAAAACCAAAAATTAGAGAGTTTTGAGAGATAAGAAAATCTCACTTGTGTGAGAAAGAAAATCCTCTTGAGAGAAAAACCAAGACAGAGTTTAGCCACCGGTATTTGGTGAGATTATTATTGTATTCCCATTATTTTCATAGTGGAAAATATTGAATGTTATTGTAATAACCCGATCCTAAATTAATATTTAATTATTAATTTTTTCAAGCAAAAGACAATTTTACCCCCGAGGATATTTTAATGGGTTTAAAGTTGACTTTTTATTCGGGAAAGAATTTGGGGATTTGGGTGGTACTGTTGCGTAGAGCTTGACGATACGAGTTCGTAGACATGCGGCACGCCCAATTCCGAGTTGTAACGAAGGAGGAAAGGTCTACAAACGAAAAGGACATAGTGGGAATTTTAAAAATTGTTACTGTGGCTATTTTTTCACAGTTACTGTTCCTTGCGAAATAACCAGATTTTCTGGTTATTTTTTCATTCCTTCCACTTCCATCGTTTTTTGGAGGCGCCATCTCATCCCAGTTGCCATCGCAACCTTCACGAAATCTCTTCCCCTCGTCCTCCTCTACAAAACCCACCCAAGACCAGATCCAATTCGCTGAAGATGAGCTCGATTCGTAGCTTAGAAAAGAGTTAGGTTTTCCAGCAGTGTTTTAGCGTTTTTCGACAATTCCGACGGACAAATCCATCGAGTGAGGTATGGAAATTCATTCCCTCATTATGCTCCATTTGCTTATTTAATTAGTTTGGTTTAATTTTGGAGTTTTGGGGATTGATTTAAACACTCATTTTGGGTCTACGGTTCCGGCCGTTTTTCACCCATTTCTGGCCACTTTTTGGCCGGGATCTAAGAACAAAAGTTCCTCCACTCAATGTCCTAATCATGTAGGTATAGGTCTTGACCGGCGGTTTGGAGATTTTTCGATCGCCGAAATCGCTTTGGACACCCATGCGCTACCGGCTCGTGTGACAGCGCGTGGGCCACTTTGTGGCTGGTCTTTGGGTTCTAAAATAATCCTCATGTCGTCCCGAGCATGACGGTATGCTCGAATTTGAAATTGGTTATCGTTTGACCATCGGATGGTTATCGCATATTGGGTGTTATCAGGGTTCGATGTGTTCGGACCGTTGGATCAATGGCATTTTCAAATATGTTGATCTAAGCACTTCTAGGATCGTGTACGAATTCGCGGATCGAGAATCAGAGTCCTGGATACTTCGATTCAATAATTCAAAGTTTAGGTAAACGGTAACCATCCAATAATGCGATCGTAAGCAATCCGACCGTTCAATTCGGACCAAACTTGCAGGACAGATATAGTAAACCTTGTTGAACCCGTAGGAACTTTAGGATCGGAAATGGAGGTCATGAGCCCCGCAGGCCCGGTTGACCCAATATAGAAAGTTTGACCCTTGGTTGACCGTGAGTCTTCCGAGATAGTTTCACCCTTCGAGAAGTGCTAGAACGACTGTGTAAACGAGGCTTGACTATTTGTGAACTATTTTGATTATGTTCGGATTATGAGTTTATGTTATAGTGTTTTATGATATTCTTAGGTGTTACTCTGATATTCAAAGTTTATCTTGTTTATTTATTTATTTATTATTATTATTATGAGTATTATCAAAGTATATGACTGGCTGATATTAGATTATTCAAATGTTTATGAATTATAGGTAATTGCTTTTACTTTCTAAGGGTATTATGCTATGTTTGGCTGTGTAAAGTTGAGAACGGCTTATTAACTGGATTTTGGTGTGGATGAGAAATTAATTAAATGTCTTATTATATGTTTAAATTTAATATATATATATATATACTCAACGGCATGAAAATGATGAATCATGGACACTAGTCCTTAACAGAATGTGGCATATATTTTAAGTGTAGTTGAGAATTGATTTTTGGAAAGTTGATATAAGAGTTGGAAAATGGATTTGTGGAATAAGGGAAAGTTTATGACAAGTTTCAGAATATGGTTTTCAAACCCACCACGGGAGAACCCCCCAATTATTTTTGAAACAGTTTATCCTTTATGAAAATGCCCCACAAGTTTCGGGGATGCCTGAATCGTGTGGAGCGAGGATGTGCGTTCTCGGGTTGACTACATGTCCCCCGAGTTTTGCGAGGATGTGCGTTCTCAGGCTGACTACATGTCCCCCAAGTTCTGCGAGGAATGCGGCTCGGGTTGACTTTGTGTTACCGAGGCCTGCGATGATGTGTCACATTATGTGACACAAGCAATTGACGGTATGATGTGGGAAATAAATAGAAAATCATGGAATTGACGGTACATTATTGGAATTGATGAAAAATTGGTGGAATTGACGGATCACAAATGGGGGTACGCCTAGGTGGAGAGTATTTTGGTTTTAAGAGGTTTAAACTAAAATTGACAATTTTATCTGGGTATTTATGGGCGAAAGTTTTAATATATGTTTTCCTACTTAAGAGACAATGATTAAGAGTTTTCTAAGTTTTAGGGATTTTGTATAATTCACGATTATTTTCTTAAGTGAAGTTTTCTTATACCAAGTCGTTACTTGATTTTATATACCTGTTCTTTTTCTCCTTGTGTTTCTTTTCCAATTAAAAAGTTATTCTCCTCTCATTATTTTCTTTTCCTTTTCAATTTCTTTTGACATTTGATTTTGCAAAACAAGAGGTAAACATAAAAGTTGAATATGTAACTTGTCAACAAAACAAAGAGAAAGAACTACGTGTGGCTTGATCCCTCAGTAAAGGTACGTAGGCAACCTAGGTTAACCTAGGTGCAGCCACAAAATAAACTGCTGAACTATGTTTTGAATGGGTCTAGTGTAACCCATTGTAATTGAGCGAAATATGGATTACCGCTAATTCTCGTTTATAATAAGGTGAATGCCAATGCATTGTTTATGTTGTGAACCACTGTTGAATTGAGTATGGATAAATTTTTTTGTCTGTTGAACGTTTGGGATTATAGAATTGTGTTTTATACATGTGAAAATTTTGGGAAACGAGCGAATTACAGGGGAAACTCTATCGAATTTTCGACAGAAGTCAAACCTTAAAAGAATTTTGAGTCTTAGTTAAAAGGGCAATTTGGTCAAGTGTACCCGGCACCTGCCAGGTGTTGGACACGCACAGAGTTCGGCTCAGATTCCAAAGTGGAATTTTGGTCGGGTCCTGTCAGTTATTTTTGCCCATTTTATTTACACAAGGCTAGGAAAAGTCAAATCCTGGGACTGCCAAATTTATTTATTGGCTCTTTATTTTTTGCCATCTTTCCTAACAAGTGGTATTAGAGCTTCGGTTCAAAAATTATATTCTTGTGTAATTTAAGATGGAGGAGTCGTCATCATCATTGTTAACAACAATGTTAAAATTGATTGCATCCAATTACTCCGTTTGGAGGACAGGAATGGAGGACATCCTTTACTGCAAGGATTTGTATGAGACCCTTCAATTGCTAGGACAAAAACCAGAAGGGAAGTCAGACGATGCATGGAGCATTCTGAATAGAAAACTATTGGACAAATCCTACAATAGGTGGATCAAAGTGTGTTCCACCATGTGGCACAAGAGACGGATGCATACAAATTATGGACAAAATTGTCGTCTATGTACAAGCGAAAGACCGCTCAAAATAAAGCCTCAATTATCCGACAATTGGTAAGCCTCAAGTACAAAGATGCTCGAAGTGTTACCGAGCATCTTAGTGACTTCCAAGGTTTGATCAACCAATTGACGAATATGCAGATGGTGCTTGATGATGAGTTACAAGCACTAGTGTTACTCAGCTCTTTGCCTGATAGCTAGGATACACTAGTAGTGTCCTTAAGCAATTCAGCTCCTCAAGGCGTTCTTACATTGGACATAGTTAAAGATAGCATGTTCAATGAAAAAGCAAGGAGGAAAGAATAAGGTGTAGTAGCCGAGTCAGAAGCCCTCGTCTCAGAGTATCGTGGAAGAACCAGATATAGAAAATTCCACATGCTAGACAAGTCAAGGGGCAGGTCAAGAGATGGCTCGAGAGGGAGGTCCCAGACAAGAAGGGACCTAGAATGTTACCATTGTAGCGGGATAGGCCACATGAAGAGAGAGTGCAAGCTGTTTAAATGAGAGAAAGATAGAGGTAATGAAAAGAGCGATGCCAGGCACACGACCACAACTACCTCTAGTGGAAATGAGGTGTAATTATTCTATGTGGTGATGGCTTCATTAATTTGTCCTCTCAAGATACATGCTGGATAGTGGATTCTGGAGCATCATTTCATGTCACCTTACGAAGGGACTATTAGAAATATGTAGAACAACCATAGTCCAAGGAATACACAAGTGGTTATGAGAGTTATGTAATGAGATTCCATACATGGAGACTTCTCATCATCCCTAAATCCTGAATATGTTCCTAGTCATAGGAATATTGATTGGGCGTCAATATTCCGCAAAGACCAGTACACACAGTATCCTCTCTATATGTAGGGAATGGCAAGGTCTCAAGTCATTAAGTGTGGAGACACATCGATATGTGTATAGGTGCTTGTAGAAGAACAAGTACACTGAACGCGATCCAACACATGAGTTACAGCATGGAAGTCTTTACTCACATGTCAAGCTAGAACTCATAAATTGCAATGGTACAAACAAATCCTTAGACATGAGGCATCATAGATGTTTTGTGGCTATGTTGTTAATCTTTGGGACTCATTTAATGCATTCTGGAGTCAAGTTAGCTCAAAATTGTGTTTGCAGATCAGTCAAATTCACGAATTGGATAGTACGTGCTCAGGAAGAACAAGATGAGGGAGTCTAGATCCTGAAGTATTTTACGGTTCATGATTCCGAGTCTTCTAGAGGAAGTTATGCAAGTCTTGGTATCTTAAGGTGAAATTCGGCAGCGTCTATGTTACTGTGCCAAACATGATATTGGAAGGCCTTTCCAATTTTTCCTTGAGCTAGGCTGCATATAGTTGGAAAGATAAGACAAAGAGCTTCAAGAACCATATTTTTCCAGAATTTTATCGATGAAGGAACAAGCCCAAACGAGCCTACAAGAAGACTGCAATGCATTCTCATGCATGACCTATGCTTGAGCTAATTGTTTTTTGTGGGGAAGTTAGGTAAAGTTGGTGAAGTGGGTGTTGTAGGTAAAAGCAATACTCAATTCAAATTTTTACTTCCCTTAGGCCTATAAATAGTGAGGTTCCCCAAGCTTTCAAACACACCCTCAAGTCAAACACCTCTTTAGAGCTCCTTACCATTCTCTTCATCAAATTCTCTAAGTTCTCAAACACATCTCCCTTCTCTTCATCAAATTCTCTAAGCTCTCAAACATCTCTCCCTTCTCTTCATCAAATTCTCTAAGTTCTCAAACACATCTCCCTTCTCTTCATCAAATTCTCTAAGCTCTCAAACACCTCCCCCTTCTCTCCCTCAAATTCTCTTCATTTTTTCTTTTAAGTTCTCAATTGTTGTAACAAAACCCTTTGGCTAAATTTTCCTTTATGTTTTTCTTAGTTGTACTTTCTTTTTCATTATCATGTAATTTCTTATTTTAAATTTTCAAATTTGATTGGTTTTCAAGTTTCAATTATGGTTCTTGTTCTTATTCATTATGCTTATAAGTTAATGTTAGAAATATGCCCTTAAAGCCAACTAATTATGTAATAGTTAGAGTTAAGGACATCTTTGATAAATAAAAAAACACATTATGTTATCAATGGGCAAGAAAAGTTGTTTTATGCATTAAATCATCCTATATTATCTTTCAATATGTAGAACAACCATAGTCCAAGGAATACACAAGTGGATATGAGAGCTATGTAATGAGATTGCATACATGTAGACTTCTCATCATCCCTAAATCCTGAATATGTTCCTGGTCATAGGAATATTGATTGGGCATCAATATTCCGCAAAGACCAGTACACACAATATCGTCTCTATATGTAGGGAATGGCAAGGTCTCAAGTCATTAAGTGTGGAGACACATCGATATGTGTGTAGGTGCTTGTAGAAGAACAAGTACACTGAATGCGATCCAACACATGAGTTACAACATGGAAGTTTTTACTCAAATGTCAAGCTAGAACTCATAAATTGAAATGGTGCAAACTAATCCTTAGACCTGAGGCATCATAGATGTTTTGTGGCTATGTTGTTAATCTTTGAGGTCACTGTACGGTCATGCTGAATTAGGCATAGCTTAAAGGTGCTCATCAGGATTCTCAACAGAGTCATGGAAGCAAATGAATGTACAACAAGGAATCTCTACTCTTACTAAAGAAGAGAGAATACTCCAAGATATGATTGGTCAAATCTCTGCACAAAGTAGTAGATAAGACTTGAAAGAAGAAGTCTTCGAATCTTACCAGGATAATCATATAAAAGGAATGATTCACATTAAGATATTGACAATCGGATTCCATGATCTAATAATGTGAATAAGGAGTATTGACATAAGAGAAGGATTCAATTGCATGGTCATTCCAATTTGAATAGGTTCTTTCACAACGTCTCATTTAACTCGGATAACCGTGACTTGCTGCAGGCGACAACCATGGTTTGTGGATGTCCTAAAAGGTTTCAATTAACCTTTATTAATAGTGTTGAGGCCCAAAAAAGTCACGGTTCGGCCCAAATAAATTCTCGGCCCAATGCAATACCTTACCGAGAAGAAACTCGATTTGGGCACGTGAAAGTTCGTCATATGCGCTTGCACACATGCCACGCCAAGCAAATAAGCAACACGCCACGCTACAAGCTTAAGTGGGCCCAAGCCACGCAAGATGCCTGGGGCTTGCTTGAGTGGGTTGTGGTATGTATGGTAATAAGTTGACATGAGGCCCATTGATGGGCCAAGAAATGGAAGTCCCGGGGTTGCTTGGGAGCCTCGGAACTCAGGCCCATTTCTTAGGCCCAAACATGTGGGTGAGCACAAAGAGAAAATATCCCAACCAAAATATCCTAACCAAAATACCCCAACCAAAATAGCCTATTGACTCAACCATAAAAAGCCCAATGCTTGAAAGAGATAGCCCACTTACTCAATAAACCAACTTGGCCCATACAATTACAATAGAAGAGCTGCAAAACTCCAGCACTTGGCTGAAGCAAAAAGCCATGAAGGAAATTGGGAGGACCATGTGCGCAGAGCTACTGAGAGGCTTCAGCGCAGGAAGGAACAAGTTCCAAGCTACAACATCCAAAGGACCAAGGGATATTGGTGCGCAGGGAAGGATACCACTTTTCGAACCAGCATACATAGCCATTTCTTTTCTTTATCAGATCTGGCCATGGAAAGAGGAGAAAAGAAGAAAAAGGAGGGGGATGAAAATAGGAATTCTTCACAGAGGCAGTCGCGGGAAAGGGGGCCTTGAGCTCCCAAAATCCCTTATTTTATGCAGAGGAGCAGAGTAGATTTCACCACAAGAAGATGATTGAAAGGATGAGGAGAGAAAGGAAGGGAAAAGCTTGGAAAAATAGGAAGGAAGTCATTAGGGTTTCTTGGAAACAGATGGCTTCCAGCGCCTATAAATAGGGCCTCTTCTACCCAACAAAGAACAACACACAACCAGAGAGCAAGCTTCCTCTCTTGCATGCAAAACCCAGCAATTTTCGTGCTTAGTTCATCTCCTCCCTCAGCTTTCCCCTTTGGCATGCTATTCTGACATTTGACAGAGTCACTGTCGAGCTGCCGGAAATAGCGCCCAAGCCATCTTTTCCTTTCCTTCCCTCCTTTCTCAGCCAAACCTCTTTGCAAACTCTCCATCTCCTACCTTAATACCCCTTTTTCTCCCAAGAACACTCAGTTTTCTCTTCGGTGCTAAACTCATGTCGATTTTGCTCCCATGCCACAAGCTTCTCATGCTAAGCCAAGAATTTATCTGTAAGCTGTTGTTATTTTTGTTGGTGAAGGTAACCAAGGTGTTTCCTAAGGCCTTACTGTCCTTTTGAAGCATTCTTGGGGCTTGATCTCTGAACTCAGGCTCAAGGGGCAATTTCATCCATTTTGCTATTTACGGCAGCCCAGGCCCGTAGTAGCTGCCGGAAAAAAAAGACCCCTACAAATAGGAAGAATTAAATTGTGGAATTTAATTCGTATATCATCTCTGAGGAGTTGAGTCAACCCACTACCTTACTAAAGGGAACCTATGGATCTACACACCCAAAGAATGTGATTAGAGATACAAATGAGGAGACACAAGTCAATGGTTGATAATCAAATGTCAAAGTCAACGGTAAAAAGTCAACATGTTGACCGGAGCAATTGACCAAAGTCAAATAGTTTGAACGGGTCAATTAAGTAAGACTATAATTATAATTTAATAGTTAAATTATAATTAAAAGATTAATTATGGAATTAATATTGACATATAGAATATTGGAATGGACTTTTAAATATGATTTAAAAGGAAAGGGACAAAATAGCCCAAAAGGCTATTGGACCCAAGGGACAAGTGGCATAAGATGACATGACCCATGGACCAAATGGAGCCCCAAATACCACCCAATTTCCTTTTGTGTTGTCCTATATAAGCTAAGTGTTGGAGAAAACCTAGCTAGGATTTTTGGTTTCCTACTTTGGTTGATGAGTGATCATCATTGTATCTCATCTTCCATAAACCAAAAATTGGTCCAATAAAGAAGTAGACTAGCATTCATACTTCTTGATTGCCTTCTCTTCATCTCTAGGAACATTTGGTGTGGTGAGATAGAGGACTCCAATCTTGGAGCCTTAAGGTGAAGGAGTCAAAATCAAGAAAAAGAAAAGGCCTTTCCAACAAAGGTGGTCATTCTTGAGAAATCAAGAAAAACTCATCAAAGGTAAAGATCTATTCCCTTTTCTATTTGTGTTCAAAGATACTAGGGTAAGATACTTGGTTTAAAATGAAAAAGTTTTAGCTCAACTAGTATAAACAAAATGAATCCACCATTTAGAATGTTTTTGTTGTATAGGTTGTGGCTAAAGTTCATTTCCTAAGCATTAGATGCATGTTTCCCTCAAGGACTTCTTTACATCTTACACCAATGGAGATTTTGGTAATGTGAGGATGGGAAATGACAAATTGTCTAAGATCGTGGGAAGAGAAGATATTTCCTTTGAAACCAATACAAGTTGTCACTTGGTTCTCAAGGATGTGAGACATGTTCCAGACATGCGTCTCAATCTAATCTCCACCGAATTACTTGACGATGAAGGATACACCAATGTCTTTGTTGAAAGGAAATGGAAACTAAGCAAGAACTCTCTCGTCCTAGCATGAGGGAAGAAGGAGAACACCCTATACATGACACATGAAAAAGTCAATAATGGGTACGTAAATGCTCTCGCAGAAGACTCGATCGAGCTGTGGCATAAACGGCTCGGTCACATGAGCGAGAAAGGGTTGCAAATTCTAGCCAAAAGAGAGGCACTGACTGGAATGAGGAAAGGCATGCCTCTAAAATCATGCACGCATTACTTGGCTGGAAAGCAGCATAGAGCTTCATTTCAATATGGACATGCACAAAGAAAACCTAATGTATTGGATGTTGTGTACTCTGATGTTTGTGGTTCTATGACCACTAGTACTCTTGGTGGTGCAAGATATTTTGTTACCTTCATTGACGATCATTCCAGAAAGGTATGGGCTTACTCACTTAGAACAAAAGATCAAGTGTATGAAGTTTTCAAGTGATTTCATGCAAACGTTGAAAGAGAGACTAGTAGAAGCTTGAAATTTTTTCGCACCGATAACGGAGGAGAATATATGGGGGCGTTCAGAAACTATTGTAGAAGTAATGGAATCATGCATGAACGATCTATTCCGAAGACTCCTCAGCATAATGGCATAGTTTAGAGAATGAACAGAACAATGTTATCTCATGCCAAGCTGCCCAAAAGCTTTTGGGTTGAAGCCCTAATGACTGCGGTTAATCTAATCAACCTTTCTCCTTGTAGGGGCTTTTTTGTTCCATCAGCTACAAATGGGCCCGGGCTACTATAAAGAGTAAATGGGTGAAGTTGCCCTTGTGTTTGAGTTCAAGAATCAGGCCCCAAGAGTGCTTTGAAAGGTTCGTGGAGCCTTAGGAAGCACTTTGGTTTCCTTCAATAGCAAAACCAACAGTTGCTTACAGATGAATAATTTTCCTTGGCTTGAGAAGCTTGTGGCATGGGAGCTGAGTATTCATGAGTTTGCATTAGAGAAGGAGAGCATGGATTTCCTATGAGAAACAGAGGTTTATAGCAAAGGGAGAGGGAATTTGGGAGGATTTGTTGAGGGAAGAGAGGAAAATATGAGGACGGAGGAATGGGTGGCTTGAGAAAGTTTTCCTGCCGCTTGATGAAAGCTTCGTCACACTCTTGGGTGTTTTGCCAGAAGAGAAGAAGGAAAGAAATAGAATAACAAAGCTTGAAATTGAAGGGTTCCAGTAGTGAGAGGGGATGCTTGCTCTCTCTGGATGTGATGATTTGCTAGGTAGGAGATGCCCTCTTTTATAAGCCTTGGAAGCTTCTCCTTCCCAAGAAACCCAAGCTAGTTCTTCCCAAATCTGCTAAGTCTCCCCCTCCATTCCTCTTCTCTTCCTTTGATTCATCCCCATTTTGTGAAATCCCCCTAATCCAAACACACAGAGACAATATTTTTTGGAGCTCTAGAGTTTTCCCGCAGCTGTCCCTTTGACCATCTCCTATCTCTGGCAGCACTCTCTCCTTTTTTCCTCCCTTATTTTATTGCAAGAGTTGTTAGGGGAAAAAAGTGGGTAAAGGTGTTGGTTTGAAGAGTGTTCTTCTCCCAGCAACTTGCACATGCAAGTATCCTTCGGTTTTACAGATGGTCTATCTCAGATTTAGCTTTGGCCATGTGCTGGAGGCTTCCTGATATATTTTTCTAAGTTGGTGGACCACTTCCTAAGGTGATGGGCTAATTTACTAAGGTGATAGGCCACTTTTCTCTCTTTCATGCTTACCCACATATTTGGGCTCAAGTTTTGGGGCTCCCAAGCAGCCCAAAACTTCCACTTCTTAGCTCATCAATGGGCCACGTGAATGCTCGTAACCATCCATACCACAACCCACTCAGCAAGCCCCGAGCATTTGTGTGGCTTGGGCCCACTTAAGCTTGTAACGTGGCTTGGGCCCACTTAAACTTGTAGCGTGGCTAGGTGCAAAATAAGGGCTTTTTCGCTTGGTAATGCATGTTGTTTGGCATGCTCGTGCTCGAGTTTTATCACATTGTAACGAGCAATGGTTGAGCCAAAATGACGTTGACGGGATAATAAGCATGGGTTCATAGAGCCAGTACATTTTACGGCCTTGTTATGACTCCTGGCATGACGAGTTACATATTTGCTTGGCGTGGCACGTGGATCATAACTCGTGCGAGCGCATACGACGAACTCTCGTGTACTGATCGGTTCATAATTGTATATCATTTTGTACCCTTCTAGCTTATGATTTGGTTATGTTTTTGAGTTAAACTTGTGCTTTTAATCCTTTTTGTGTTTATCTTTCAGTTCATTGAGCTTTAGGTAATAATGATGGCTTTAGAGAGCATAATTCATGCAATTCAAGCATGTTAAGGCCTAATTTGGATGAATGGATGAAGAGCTTAAAGACAAACTCATTTTGGCTACAGCCCCCTGCCAGTCCAGTTCCGTAGGTCATATTGAAAACTTTGTTTCAATAACCTACATAGCTCGAATGAGGCCACATTCTTCATGAAAGTTGTTCCAATTTGTGTGTACTATAACATATCCAACATTCAGCCCCATTGGATAAATCTGGAGTCCGTTACCTAGTAAACACAGAACCATGCTCAGGATGGATCTTATCAGCGCGGAAAATGAGTTAGCAATTTGTTTCGGCCTTAACTTCTTCCTCCGACCTTGTATTGGCCCAAATAACATATGGCTGGAAAGAAGACATTCTGAACTTCAATTTAGAGTGCTTAAAGTCCTAATTTGATTAAGAGAAGCCCAAGTTGTAAGCCCTTGAAGTTGCTGGTCATGCTGACCTCAGCATTTGCTGGTTGGATGCTTGGTCATGGTGAGCTAGGTATGAGCTATCATTTCTGGTTGGAAGCTTGGTCATGGTGACATGAAGATGAGCTAGGGCTGCTGGTGGGATCTATTGGTGAAGTGCATCAACCAATTCAAGATTTTCTAATACAAGTGCATCACCCAATTTAGATTTTCTAATACAAGTGCATCAACCATTTCAGATTTTATAAAACAAGTGTTGTATGCATTAGCCATATTGAATTCAGATTTTCACTTCCCCTAGGCCTATAAATAGGGAAGTTCTCTAAGCTTGTAAACACACCCCAAGGGGGGGAGCTCTCAAACACTTCTCTAGAGCTCCCTTCCCTTCTCTCCCTCAAATTCTCTTAGTTTCTCTTTCTAGTTTTCAATTGTTATAATGAGATCTTTGTGCTGAAATTTTCCTTTAAGTCTTTCCAAGTTCTACTTTAATTTTCATTGTTATGTAAATTCTTTTCTTTAGTTTCAAGTTTGATTAGTTTCCAAGTTTCAATTATGATTTTTGTTCTTATTCATTATGCTTATAAGTTAATATGCTAGTTTGAATGATTGATCACCATTTAGGCTTGCATGTTAGCTATCTTGGTTTGAATTAAGAGTATACACCATGCTTTAATTCGAATTGAACTATGAATAGGAAGAGTATGTATGGACATTCGACAACAGGGATTAGATACATGCTTGGTTGTTTAAATTGTTCTTCTATGCTTAATGGGTTCCTAATGCTTAATTTTAGGTTAGACAACAAATGATCAAATTAGGGAATTAGGAACACAAGGTTATGACCAAACACCATGGCTTAATCATACTTTAGCTAGAATCAATCCGCTAATCTAATTGAACTTGGGAACTTATCTACTTGAGTTAGTTATTTTCTTTCTTCCTTGTTTTATTTATTTCCTTTCTTTTTCATTTTTGTTTTGTGTAGGGAAAATGAATTGAATCATTCAATCACCAATCCTCGTGGGATCGACCTCGCACTTACATACGCTATACTACCAACGGTTCGTGCACTTGCGAGTATCACAAGTTGAGGATGCAGCTGCACCAAAATTGATTCAGCTGCATCCTTAACTTGTGATACTCGCAAGTGCACGAACCGTTGGTAGTATAGCGTATGTAAGTGCGAGGTACAAAATGATAAACACAAAAAGGATTAAAAGCACAAGTTTAACTCAAAAACATAACCAAATCATAAGCTAGAAGGGTACAAAATGATATACAATTATGAACCGATCAAATACCCCCAAACCTAGATTTTGCTAGTCCTCAAGCAAAACAAAAGGAAAACGAAGAAAAATAAAACAAAATAAGAAGTTAACTAGACCACTTTCGTAGGTAACTCGATTGCATTGAGCGTATGCAACAAGCCTTTAAACCTCTAGGCATCCCTAGTAGGAGGAGTTGTGTCTCCTGAGGGTTTAACAGATACGATACCCACAAACGTTTTACTGACTCTACAAAACAAGGTAATTAGAAAACTTAAAAGATTGTTAGTCCTTAAGCAAAATAAAAAACAAAAAAAAAAAATAATAATTACATTAACAAAAACAAAACAAAAAAAACAAAACAAAACAAAAAAAAATTACAAAAATAAAAAGAACTCAAAACAATCTTTCCGAACATTTTCTGAAGAGAAATGACTCATGCACATGACTCAAAAGTTTTAACAATAAAAGCTCAATTTTAAACATTATTCACAAAGCGGCAAAGTTCAAAACATAATATGCTCAAAGTGTGGTAGTGTGATAGCCAAATGCAACAAATTCCCCAATCTTAGTTTTCACACAATTTCAAAAATCATACAAAGCACAAGTTCAACTTCAAATCTCACCAAAGTTGTCCTCTCACAAATGAATCACTCGGAAGAGGGCTATAATGCAACACTCAGTTATAAACATGAGATTAGAGTTAAACCATAAAGACTTAACTCGAAATAGAAAGATGAAGAACTTGCATTAATATGATCTCAAGAAGGATGCCAAACACTTAAAAGTAGAAAAATGAATGCAATTCAACCACATGACATTTAAGATCAATTTAGGTCTTTAACATAGGTTGTAATGGGGCCAAGGGTGTAAGGTGAGTAAGAAATGAAAGGTATAGATAAAACAAAGTCCAAGGAACTCAAAATATAAGAGCATAAAACAATTGTTTACAAGACTTCGAATCATCACAATGAGAATTTATTTTTCTTTTACATGATCAAAACTCCTTATACCTTCATTTACATTGATTCACTCCTTTCCTGAACAACCACCAATTTATTTTGAAGGCCCAAAAATGAAACCCAAAAATGAAATTTCATTCAACCACCACTTAATCACAACTTTTCTCTTTTCTTTCACCAATTGTGTGATATATATATATATTTTTTTTCTTTCGAAATGTAACACCCATTCCCTATGAGTTCCTTAGAAAGGTAAATATTTGTTTTTCGGGCTAAGGCGAGGAAATATAATTGGTAAATGAAAGAAAAGGTTTACATGTAGGCTCAAAATGGTTAACAATGGAAAATCATGCTTAAGCATGCATAAGGTTAGCTTGAAAGGCACAAACGATCCAAAGAGGGCCTTAATATCACTTCTTAAATGTCGTGAAGTCAAATTGCATAAGAATGAATGACTTTTAAGTGTTCAACCAAATCAATGAATAATGAGATCAAACAACAACTTAGATGACAAGAAATTAAGAGTATGTGTATAACACTCATGAATTGAAGTACAAGGCTCAAAAGCTCACTTTATATGGTTGGTTATATAAGTCTAATTTATGCTTCATACAATTCTTTAGATCATGCAAATCATTTAATTGGAAAATTATGAAACAAATAGCAAGTGTAAAGAAGGTTTCAAGCATATCATGCTAGAACAATGCCAATTTTTATTTATTTATTATTATTTATTTATATGAAATCCAATTTTCATTTAAGTCATGCAAACATTTATCACAATCTCATCATATGTATTCGGAAAGTGACTAAAAAAAATCAAAATAAAATAAAAATAAAAATAAAAGCAAGACTTAATAAAAAATAAAAAAAAATTTAATTAAGGAAAAACCAAATTTACATGCTAAACTCCAATACCCCCAAACCTAGAAATGAACATTGTCCTCAATGTTTAAAAATTAGCCACAAACAATGTCATAACAAGAAATGAAAGGTACTAAAGTAAATATAAATCACAAAACACACTTGAATTAAAATACACAAATAAAATAAAATAAAATAAAATAAAAATAAAAATTACAAAACAAACAAACAAACAAATAAATAAATAACGAAACAGTAAAACACTCAAAACAGTAAGCCCTAAACAGACAGTCTTACGCAAACTAAAACCCAAATGTTTGAAAGCCCAACCCCAAAGAAAGTTAACTCACTTTGAAACCAAAACAATGGTGAAAACCTGACCCACAATGAAATCCAAAGGCCACACGTTTTAATTTTAATTTTTTCTTAAAAAGATAAAACGTGAATTATGAGCGCAAAGCGGGATTTCTAAAAAAGAGGGAATGTGGTCCCTGATGTCGTCTCATGGATAGTCATGGGCAGACTGAGCGAGACACGTGTTGACAGATAGAAGCGCCGCAGATTTCACAAGCAGAAATTACGGGCTCATGGAAAGGCGCGAAGGCTTTACTGAACGCGTCCGTTCAGAAAAGACATGTCGTGATAAATGAGTTGGGTATGGTTGGAAAGCGAGAAGGTTGTGGGACTCGAGGAATGCTGGAGATTTAGAAATGCTTAGTGACTCCCAAAGATATACGTGTGTTCGGGACAAGGGATGACAACCGGGTCACGAGTGATGCCCTGGCACTGAGCGTGCAGAGTACAGCATGTGTCGCAAGTTTGGGTCATCGCCTACTTGCGAAGTCCCATGAGGTGGAGGTGCTCAAAGCTCAGTTGGCGGCGGAGCGAAGTATGGTTGAAGATTGTCAGAGTGCTATAAAAAGCTTGAAAAGGGAAAGGTCAAGGATAGTGGAGGTGAATCGACACCAGCTAGAAGTATTGCGGGACGAGAATAAAAACCTATCAAAGATGGTAGAGTTGTATTCTCGCGACATGCGAAAGCAGCTGGAGGACCTAGACTGACCGGGTAAACGCAAGAAAGCAGATCATGAGAGTAGTTACGCTCAAGCTAAGATTGCGATCTTTGGGAGCTCAAGTGATGAGCCCCAAGAGGCTGTGCGTGAAGACCCAGAAGTGGACATCCAGACGGCCAAACTAAAAGCTCCTATGGTCGAGACACCGAGCGCCAAGAAGAAATGATTTCAGTTTTTATTTATTTTTAAAGTTTTTATTTTATTTTATTTTATATAAAAATGTTATGCTATCTCAAAGAGACGATTGACCCTAAATTTAAAGAATGACAATCAAACAAAAACACGAAGACCCAAACATGAAATTTTTATTAGTTAAGTAAACACACAAATAGCTGCTTCTTCTTTTAAGAGAAAAACTTAAGGATGACCAGTTAAGGGCCTCAGAAAACACAGCCAGGGGTTCCGGGAAGGTTGGAGGGGTCACAATGGTCCCGCTTAAAACCCGAACTTCTTAGACACCGAAGGTGCCGCCTAAAGAACTCCTAGACACTGTATAGACTGTGGTTGCTCACTGGAGTTACCAAAAATTTAGCTCCTTCAAAGAATATCCTATGAGTTTTAAATTATAAAACCTAATAAAAACAAAATAAATAAATAAATAAATAAAAACTGAAATAAACACGCAATTCAAACAAGAATTTAAAAGAAGAGATGGGATTCTTGCACCAGGTGTCCAAGACGCATCTTTAATTTTGTCTCTTCTTCCAACTAAATTCTTGAGAAACCTGACAAACAAGAAGAAAACAATTAAAAAAAAATAAAATAAAATAACAACTGAAAAAAGCAAAAACACAAACATCAGAAAACAGGGAGGCAAAAGTAAGTGAAAGTGTAAGCATGCTCCCTTTAAAAAAAAACGTGCTCGCAATTTGCGCCGGAAATGAAGGGATCCGAGAGAAAAGAGCACAGGATAGCACCCTCGAGATCCAAAGTGCTTTCGGCTCCCTCGTCTGTATAAGTCTATTTAAACTCATCTTGGTGAAGTAGAAGAGCACCCCGCATTTCTTCCTGCAAATTCAGAGAAAAACATCAAAAAATCCAAAAACAAAACAATGGCATCCTCATGCACTCACCTTGATGATCTTAACCTTGAATTGTCCCTTGCGCCACCGAATGCGCAGATAAGGGTTCCTCCAAATCATGTCTTCCCAAACTCCACATATCATCACGGTACGGCCTCAAACTTTGCTGAGATAATACCGAACTTTTCTGAGGCAATGCCGAACAGAGCAGCGCTGCTGGGAGGCATGATTGGTAACAAGCTCACACCGACAGATCATCTGCATGTGGCACAGAGGTCTGACAAGGCAGCGGTGGAGGAGTCCCATAATTTAACTGTACTCCACGCGGTCTCGGCTACCAATTTGGGCATACGATTGCTGGCGAGAACACGGGAGTGTGCTGCGATGAGCGAGGAAATAGCTTCCTTGAAGGCTATGGTGGCGGACTTGCAGAAGCGGCTTTATTGTGCCAATCAGCACGTGGAAGCACTGCAGAGAAAAAATGAGGACCATGTGGAGCTGCTGCAGATTCTGCAAGTAAGAGAAAACAGAGGCATGCCATGAAGATGAAGATGAAGATGAAGAAGTTGTTTTTATTTTTAATTTACTTGAATGTTTTTTTTGTTTTTTTGTTTTAAACTTTTTATCTTTTTGAATGCAATGTGTGAATAAAAATGTGTTTTTAACACTCAGAAATAAACTAACTAACCACACCACGTAAATAAATACATAAACTAACTTAACAAAACAAAAACAAAAACAAAACAAAAACAAAGACTTAACAGAAAAGAAAACAAAGAAAATAAAAATAAAAATAAAAATAAAAATAAAAATAAAACTTAATTTAAAAACACACGAATATACAAGCAACTCATGGATGACCAGTTAAGGGCCTCATAAAACACAGCCAGGGGATCCGGGAAGGTTGGAGGGGTCACAATGGTCCCGCTTAAAACCCAAACTTCTTAGACACCGAAGGTGTCGCCTAAAGAACTCCTAGACACTGTATTGACGGAAGTGCTCACTGGGGTTACCATAAGTCGGCTCATAAAAAAAAAAATTTAAGATAAGAAATAAAAACAAATTAAGATAAAATGAAACAACAAACCATAAACAAAAATGAACTAAGTACTGTAAACAAATTCAAACAAACAACATAAATTGTTGTACTAAAAGAAACAAACCAAGAAACCAAAGAAAAAAAACAAACAGCACTTTCTATCACCCGTTTATCACCATTTGGACAGATTCGTTTCTATGTTTTTCAGCTTCGACCTATGTTCAGTTTTTAGGCTATAACTTTCCAACCGTAAGTCCAAATTTTACGTTCTTTATATGGTTGGATTCAGCATAGAAAAACAAAGAACTCATCGCGGACCAAAAGGCAAAAACAACTACGAAAATAAACAGAATTCAAAGAAGAGAAAGGATTGAAATGCTCCCCCTTGAAGCGATTAGGTCGAGCATGGATGCACTTGGAGGTCGCGACTTCTCCCACTGCTCCACACTTCCCATTCTTATGATTGAGGTTGCCATATCTTTCCATTTATTATTGAGCTATAATAAATTGCTAAAACAAACACACAAACTTGAAATGGAATTAAAAGGATTAGGAAATAAAAACTAAAATGAAAAGGAAAATCAACACACATCCAATTCCATGCTTCAAAGCAACAAGCACCAATGGGTTGTGTAAGCTGGGACTTAAACCCAGTTCTCTTGCTTGTTGGGCAATTGTCCTTTTCTGTTGGACTACAAACACAACTGGTCCATTAACGTCATTTACTTTAAAACAAGAAATTGTCTAGAAAAATATGAAAATGAAAAATAAAAATAAAACAAGTAGGGAAAAGAAATAGAACTAAACTATGTTGCCAATCCCCGGCAACGGCGCCAAAAACTTGTTGTGTAGATACAGCTGCACCAAAATTGATTCAGCTGCATCCTCAACTTGTGATACTCGCAAGTGCACGAACCGTTGGTAGTATAGCGTATGTAAGTGCGAGGTCGATCCCACGAGGATTGGTGATTGAATGATTCAATTCATTTTCCCTACACAAAACAAAAATGAAAAAGAAAGGAAATAAATAAAACAAGGAAGAAAGAAAATAACTAACTCAAGTAGATAAGTTCCCAAGTTCAATTAGATTAGCGGATTGATTCTAGCTAAAGTATGATTAAGCCATGGTGTTTGGTCATAACCTTGTGTTCCTAATTCCCTAATTTGATCATTTGTTGTCTAACCTAAAATTAAGCATTAGGAACCCATTAAGCATAGAAGAACAATTTAAACAACCAAGCATGTATCTAATCCCTGTTGTCGAATGTCCATACATACTCTTCCTATTCATAGTTCAATTCGAATTAAAGCATGGTGTATACTCTTAATTCAAACCAAGATAGCTAACATGCAAGCCTAAATGGTGATCAATCATTCAAACTAGCATATTAACTTATAAGCATAATGAATAAGAACAAAAATCATAATTGAAACTTGGAAACTAATCAAACTTGAAACTAAAGAAAAGAATTTACATAACAATGAAAATTAAAGTAGAACTTGGAAAGACTTAAAGGAAAATTTCAGCACAAAGATCTCATTATAACAATTGAAAACTAGAAAGAGAAACTAAGAGAATTTGAGGGAGAGAAGGGAAGGGAGCTCTAGAGAAGTGTTTGAGAGCTCCCCCCCTTGGGGTGTGTTTACAAGCTTAGAGAACTTCCCTATTTATAGGCCTAGGGGAAGTGAAAATCTGAATTCAATATGGCTAATGCATACAACACTTGTTTTATAAAATCTGAAATGGTTGATGCACTTGTATTAGAAAATCTAAATTGGGTGATGCACTTGTATTAGAAAATCTTGAATTGGTTGATGCACTTCACCAATAGATCCCACCAGCAGCCCTAGCTCATCTTCATGTCACCATGACCAAGCTTCCAACCAGAAATGATAGCTCATACCTAGCTCACCATGACCAAGCATCCAACCAGCACATGCTGAGGTCAGCATGACCAGCAACTTCAAGGGCTTACAACTTGGGCTTCTCTTAATCAAATTAGGACTTTAAGCACTCTAAATTGAAGTTCAGAATGTCTTCTTTCCAGCCATATGTTATTTGGGCCAATACAAGGTCGGAGGAAGAAGTTAAGGCCGAAACAAATTGCTAACTCATTTTCCGCGCTGATAAGATCCATCCTGAGCATGGTTCTGTGTTTGCTAGGTAACGGACTCCAGATTTATCCAATGGGGCTGAATTTTGGATATATTATAGTACACACCAATTGGAACAACTTTCATGAAGAATGTGGCCTCATTCGAGCTATGTAGGTTATTGAAACAAAGCTTGCAATATGACCTACGGAACTGGACTGGCAGGGGGCTGTAGCCAAAATGAGTTTGTCTTTAAGCTCTTCATCCATTCATCCAAATTAGGCCTTAACATGCTTGAATTGCATGAATTATGCTCTCTAAAGCCATCATTATTACCTAAAGCTCAATGAACTGAAAGATAAACACAAAAAGGATTAAAAGCACAAGTTTAACTCAAAAACATAACCAAATCATAAGCTAGAAGGGTACAAAATGATATACAATTATGAACCGATCATGTACCCACATCAAGTTTCTTCTCATTAAGGCGTTGTACTGGGTCGGGAATATATTTGGGCCTAGCCTTGGATTTTTTGGGCCTCAACATTAGCCCCCTTGATTATTGGGGCCATGAATGGGTGCTAGAATGGGCCGA
This sequence comes from Prunus avium, assembly GCF_965620075.1. NCBI lineage: Eukaryota > Viridiplantae > Streptophyta > Magnoliopsida > Rosales > Rosaceae > Prunus > Prunus avium. The sequence goes on from NC_142290.1 coordinate 8,028,865, forward strand.
ATAATTAAACCCAACCCAAAAATCAAATTTATAATTGCGAGGTGACCCTTCTCTTCCCGCATGCACGATAGCAGCGTGTCATGATAAGCTACAGCAGTTACTTGCAGTTTCCCAGATACTAACTTCCTCCTCTTCTTTCTCATCAATTATTTTTTTCTTCTTTTCCTTCCTCTTTATGCACACCAGAGTAAATCTCTTTCTACCACTTTCCTCTTCTTTTCCTTTCCTTCCTCCAGCGAACTCAAAGCAAGAGAGAGAATGAGACTGAGAAGAACCGCCCGTCTTCAGCCGCTGGAAGGGAGCTCAAGCCCAACCTAACTCTGTTTTTCCCCGCGCGCGAAGAGACCCACTTGCCGTTATTCAAAGAGATTGTCTCCGTGCAGACTTTTCTTCCAAAATCCCCAATTTCTCCTTTTTTGGTGCATCTGTGGCCATCCATTGAGGGGAATTTTTTTCGTGAGACAAGGTATGGCCTGTTCTCTTGCAATTTTTCAAATCTATTGAGGGGTTCGTTAGGTTCCTCACTCTCACAGGGTTTTCTCCTTTTTCTGGCAGCCAAGCACCCAACCTCTTGACTCATCCATTCTTTGCCGCATCCACAACGAGGGTGTCTATGACGTAGTTGCTGGAAAGGAAGGGTTTGCATCAGTTTTTGAGTTCTCTTTTTCATTTTTTCGCAAGCTGCTGGAAGGGTGCAGAAATCATTAGGAGAAGTCGCTGGTATGGATTGCTCCCCCATTTTCTTCTTCATTTTTTTTTTTATATTGTGCGCTAGGCCCACCTATGCTAGCGAAAAAAGCTAAACTTTGCACGATGCGCCTTTCCTATGATTGTAGGTTTATAAGTCTTTGGCACAGGAAGGGGAAGGTGGCGAAAGCTCGCGTCACATTTCTTACTACTGGAAGCTTTGAGTGCACCGGCTTTGTAACTTGGGCATTTGAGCTTCTGCCTTGGTCTCTCGGTAAGAAGTTCTGCGCATTTGCTGGAATCGTGGGTTCTTTTTTTGACTTTGTAGGAATAGACATAGACTGGTGTTTTGGCCTAGGCTCGTCTTTCTTGTGAACACTTGCTTGATTAATTTTGGGCTCTCTCTTATGTTGCGAGAAGAAGGGTTGTTAAGAAACTGACAGAATGCATGTTTTGCAATGCTTGCATTTTTTGTATTGTTGGGAGAGAATTTTGCTTGCCATGGGAATTGCTTGTCGATCATGGAATGAGAATTTTGCTTGCCGTGGTTTTGAGTAATAAATTGCATGCTACTTGGACATTTGCTTAAGCGTTTCCTTTAGCGTGAGCTTAGCTTGTCATGCTTGGCACATATTTCGCGTGTGCTACGTTCTTGACCCCCCTTTTGTCGTGCGCTCACTTCTCACCTTTTCTTCTCACTTCTTTTTTTATTTTTTATTTTTTTGTGGCAGGGGTCTGTCACTTGTCAAGCTTTGCTATGGCATCCACTGATCCGTCATCCATCATTAGGGATCACCTTTATTCGCTGTATGACAGGTTGAAGAGGGGGAGGCCCCCCCTCCCCCCACTACTTAAGAATGCTTGTGAGGACGCTATCATAGGTGAAGAGCCAGCGCTAGAAACCACCCTAGTGATTGATCCTACGTCTATATCGAGATGCTATATAGAGAGGGCCTTGTTTCCGGCTGTTCCCCTATTTTTTCAATATCCGTGTAGCATCAACAAGGGTTGGTTAGAATGGGTTGACCGTGAACTAACGGACCATCTACTTGTGACATCCTAAACCGGACAGAGGTGCTGGATGCCATCTTCCTCTCCAGGGCATGTGACATCCACATTGAAGCTAAGATGCTTCGTCACGTGGTTAGGCGATGGAGCACTGAGACGCACACTTTCATTTGTTCGTGGGGGAGTTCACCCCTACGCTTGAGGATGTAGCTAACATTTTCCACCTTCCAATTTGCAGAAGCCAAGATCCCTTTAACGTCGCACTGACTCTAGAGGACATAGGGAAGCTTGAGATTTTACAGAAGGGTGCCCCGACCGCTCCTAGCACCTCTTTTTAGTTTAGCAATTGGATACAATATTTTGGGGATGCTAACAGAGAAGAGCCATGTCGTCTTGCCACACTCATATCATTATGGCTTGGGAGGTTCATTTTCTGTGATTTTTCTCAAGACTGTTTGCATGAGTGGGTGTTCCTTTTGGCCTTGTGGATAGCAAGCGGCAGCGCGATTCCTCTAGCCCCCCATGTTCTTAGGGCACCTATATCGCCTCCTCGACCAGGTTCACTTCCTTGAAAAAGGGGCAGCGGGGACTATGGTTGTGGAAACCCTCCTGAACTCGAGCTTTCTGCAGGTATTCTTATGGGAGCGCCTCAAAGGGCTAGATGTGTCCCTACTTCCCCATTCACGGGCTAGATTGCTTGTTGATTCCTGTAAGGGATCTTATATACCGGAAAGACTTCCTCTGGTTTATAGGTGGTCCCGACGAATGCAAAGGAAGGGTCAAAACTTCCTGGAGCTTTTAGATGGTGTTGAGAACTTCTTTTTTCGTCCTCACTGTGCCCTGCCAGAGGAATTTAAGCATGTACCCTTCTATGCTGATACTGATGGTCTAGTTAAGGCTTCTGTATGACGGCACAAGGTCATCATTTGAGAAAAGATGCCCTGTTAAGTGTCACATGCCTCCCTTTACCCACGTTAGGAGATGATCACTCGGAGGTTTCCATGCATTAGTCACCGCATCTAGTTAGACGTTAGTTTGGGCTTGATCAGGGTGTGCCTTTCAGTCCCAGCCATAACGATCCTCTCACATTGCATAAGGCCTTTTCGAGCAAGGGTAACGTGTCGAAAGACGGTAGGCCTCTTGCCCTTGCATTAGCTGGCTGGGAACGAGTTGGTGGCTTCTCGAATGCTTACCAGGCTTATTGGAATCACTACTTTGCCTCATTCAGTCGGTTCCATGCTGCTCACTAAGATAGATTATCTCCCATAACAGTTCGTCATGCTCACTTAGTATCAGAAGAGAAAGTCGTCTCATTGAGCGAGAAGCGAAACTTGCCTTTCACTTCCAAGAGTGGCTAAATTATTGGTGACTTCTCCAAGTTGAAACAGAAATTGTCGGTCACTTCCTTTTGGGTTCTTTTCTCCGCTCTGTTAATGAAATCATCTTTTAAGACAAAAAAAAAAGGAGAACAAATGATTGGGCCTGGTTTTTACACAGCCGAGATTAAAGCTATATTGGGCCAAGTTATGGTCCAAGTTTTAATTTTAATTAAATATCCTGATCAATTTATTGTAAATAATCAATGAATTATTATTATATAGTAATTTCCTAGAATTAAAGGGATATTCATAAAGATTACTTGGCGTAGAAGGCAATCAAGTGACTGATCCTAGAATGATTCTGATTTCGTCGTGACCTAATAGGAGATTACTTCCTGCAAGGGTTAGGGTTACACTACTATATAAAGGAGGCACATCAGCTTTCTCAAACCCAACTTTTCAACCACAAACTCTACACTAAAGCCAAAGCTTTTAGACAAAGACATTCGTCTCTCTTCTATTTGCTCTGTCAAGCCTCCTTGGTATCAATTGCCAACTAACTCTGTTAGTTGAAGGCCATTCTAGTTGCATCTTGTCTTGTTTTGATCCACTAGAATCACACAGTCCGATCCTTACTCGTTTGTCACTCATTGCTTAGTTCTGCTTTGAGCGAGGATTGATACAAGGTGGTGGCAACTTGTAGTTCTGGTCGATCTGTTTTACTTGCTTTCATTTGTTTTCACTATTTTAGTTACCTTTATTGCCCTTTCCATTGTATTAGAGAAATTATTTCTTACCCTTCTAGCTTATGATTTGGTTATGTTTTTGAGTTAAACTTGTGCTTTTAATCCTTTTTGTGTTTATCTTTCAGTTAATTGAGCTTTAGGTAACAATGATGGCTTTGAAGAACATAATTCATGCAATTCAAGCATGTTAAGGCCTAATTTGGATGAATTGATGAAGAGCTTAAAGACAAATTCATTATGGCTACAGCCCCCTGCCAGTCCAGTTCCGTAGGTCATATTGCAAGCTTTGTTTCAGCAACCTACATAGCTCGGATGAGGCCACATTCTTCATGAAAGTTTCTCCAATTGGTGTGTAGTATAACATATCCAAAATTCAGCCCCATTGGATAAATCTGGAGTCCGTTACCTAGCAAACACAGAACCATGCTCAGGATGGATCTTATCAGCGCGGAAAATGAGTTAGCAATTTGTTTCGGCCTTAACTTCTTCCTCCGACCTTGGATTGGCCCAAATAACATATGGCTGGAAAGAAGACATTCTGAACTTCAATTTAGAGTGCTTAAAGTCCTAATTTGATTAAGAGAAGCCCAAGTTGTAAGCCCTTGAAGTTGCTGGTCATGCTGACCTCAGCATGTGCTGGTTGGATGCTTGGTCATGGTGAGCTAGGTATGAGCTATCATTTCTGGTTGGAAGCTTGGTCATGGTGACATGAAGATGAGCTAGGGCTGCTGGTGGGATTTAGTGGTGAAGTGCATCAACCAATTCAAGATTTTCTAATACAAGTGCATCAACCATTTCAGATTTTATAATTCAAGTGTTGTATGCATTAGTCTTATTGAATTCTGATTTTCACTTCCCCTAGGCCTATAAATAGGGAAGTTCTCTAAGCTTGTAATAACACCCCAAGGGGGGGAGCTCTCAAGCACTTCTCTAGAGCTCCCTTCCCTTATCTCCCTCAAATTCTCTTAATTTCCCTTTGTAGTTCTCAATTGTTGTAATATGATCCTTTTACTAAATCTTCAAACACTTCCCAAACACTTCTCTATTCTCTTCCAAGCATTCTCAAATTCCTCAAACACATGTCTCTTCCCTTCCAAAGTTCTCAAAGTTCTCCAATTTTCCAAACACTCTCTCTTCCAAAATCCACAAAGTTCCCAAACACAATTCCCATTCTCTTCCAAATTCCCCATGTTCTCAAACACTTCTCCCATTCCTTCATCAAATTCTCTAAACTTCTCAAACACCCTTCTCTCCCTTCCCTAAGTTCTCAAATTCTCCAAGTTCATAAACATTCTCCAAACTTCTCAAACACTTTCTCCTCCCGTCTCTACGTTCTCAAATTTTCCAAGTTTCCAAAATCCACAAAGTTCCCAAACACCACTTTCCTTTCTTCTCCAAAAAGCCTACATATTCTCAAACACTCTCCAAACACTTCTTCCATTCCTTCATCAAATTCTCAATGTTCCCAAACACTCCTCCCTTCTCTTTCTCAAACACATCTCTCCTCTCTTCCAAAAGTCTCCAAATCTCTCAAACACATGTCTCAACCTTTCCAAAATCCTCAAAGCTCTCAAACACATGTTCTTCCAAAATCCTCCAAGTTCTCAATACTTTCTTCTCCCTCTCAAAGTTCTCAACACTTTCTTCTCTTCCTCAAAGTTCTCTTAATTTCCTTAATGTTTTCGTAGTTGTAATTTATTTTTCTTGTAATGTACATTCTTTCTTCTTGTTTTGTTTCTTTTGTTTTTATTTATGTTTTGTGTAGGAAAACTGAATTGGATCATTCAATCACCAATCCCTGTGGAATCGACCTCGCACTTACATACGCTAAACTATCAACGGTTCGTGCACTTGCGAGTATCACAAGTTGAGGATGCAGTTGAACCCATTTTGGTGCAGCTGAATCTACGCAACAAGTTTTTGGCGCCGTTGCCGGGGATCGGTAACATTGTTTGATTCTATTTGGCTTTCCTACTTTATTTTTTTTTTCTTAACTGGACAATTTCAAGTTTTAAAGTTAATGACATTAATGGACAAGTTGTGTTTGTAGTCCAACAGAAAAGGACAATTGCCCAACAAGCAAGAGAACTGGGTTTAAGTCCCAGCTTACACAACCCATTGGTGCTTGTTGCTTTGAAGCATGGAATTGGACGTGTGTTGATTTTTCCTTTTCATTTTTAGTTTTTTTTTTATATTTCGTAATCCTTTAATTCTGTTTCAAGTTTTTTGTGTTCGTTTTAGCAATTTATGATAGCTTAATAAAAATGGAGAGAGATGGCAACCTCAATCATAAGAATGGGGAGTGTGGAGCAGTGGGAGAAGTCGCGACCTCCAAATGCATCCATGCTCGACCTAATCGCTTCAAGGGGGAGTATTCCAATCCTTTCTCTTTAGTTGTTTTGTTATTATTTTAGTAATTTTAATTTTCTATTTCTTTTATTAAAAAAAAAATTAAAAAGATTTTTTATATTAGCTGACTCGTGGTAACTCCAGTGAGCGTCTCCGTCAATACAGTGTCTAGGAGTTCTTTAGGCGACACCTTCGGTGTCTAAGAAGTTTGGGTTTTAAGTGGGACCTTTGTGACCCCTCCAACCTTCCCGGATCCCCTGGCTTTGTTTTCTGGGGCCCTTAACTGGTCATCCATGAGTTGCTTGTATATTTGTGTGTTTTATAAAAAAAAAAAAAACAAAAAAAAAATTAAAAAAATTAAAAAAATTGAAATTTGAGTTTTTATTTTTTTTATCCTTGTAAATTGCAATTTGGAACTTCTTTGTTGTTTTTTTTTTCTTTGTGTGGTCAGTTAGTTGTAAATAATAATAAATTAAAATAAAAAAAAAATCAATTTGGAACTTCTTTGTTTTCTTTTATGTTCTTTTTTTTGTTTTGTTAGGTTAGTTTATTTATTTACGTGGTGTGGTTAGTTAGTTTATTTCTGAGTGTTAAAAACACATTTTTATTTCATTTCAAACATTACAAACAAAGAAAAAAAAAAGTAAAACAAAAAAAAAAAACAAAAAAAACAAAAAACAAAAAAAAACATTCAAGTAAATTAAAAATAAAAACAACTTCTTCATCTTCATCTTCATCTTCATGGCATGCCTCTATTGTCTCTTACTTGCAGAATCTGCAGCAGCTCCACATGGTCCTCATTTTTTCTCTGCAGTGCTTCCACGTGCTGATTGGCACAGTAGAGCCGCTTCTGCAAGTCCGCCACCATAGCCTTCAAGGAAGTTATTTCCTCGCTCATCGCGGCACACTCCCGTGTTCTCGCCAGCAATCGCATACCCAAATTGGTAGCCGAGACCGCATGGAGAACAGTTAAATTATTGGACTCCTCCACCGCTGCTTTGTCAGACCTCTGTGCCACATGCAGATGATCTGTCGGTGTGAGCTTGCTGCCAATCATGCCTCCAAGCAGCGCTGCTCTGTTCGGCATTGCCTCAGAAAAGTTCGGTATTACCTCAGCAAAGTTTGAGGCCGTACCGTGATGATATGTGGAGTTTGGGAAGACATGGTTTTGAGGAGCCCTTATCTGCGCATTCGGTGGTGCAAGGGACAGTTCAAGGCTAAGATCATCAAGGTGAGTGCATGAGGATGCCATTGTTTTGTTTTTGGATTTTTTGATGTTTTCTCTAAATTTGCAGGAAGAAATGCGGGGTGCTCTTCTACTTCACCGAGATGAGTTTAAATAGACTTATGCAGATGAGGGAGCCGAAAGCACTTCGGATCTCGAGGGTGCTATCCTGTGCTCTTTTCTCTCGGATCCCTTCATTTCTGGCGCAAATTGCGAGCACGTTTTTTTTTTAAAAGGGAGCATGTCTACACTTTCACTTACTTTTGCCTCCCTGTTTTCTGATGTTTGTGTTTTTGCTTTTTCAGTTTTTATTTTATTTTATTTTATTTTCAATTATTTTCTTCTTGTTTGACTGGTTTCTTAATAATGTAGTTGGAAGAAGAGACAAAATTAAAGATGCGTCTTGGACACCTGGTGCAAGAATCCCAACTCTTCTTTTAAATTATTGTTTGAATTGCGTGTTTATTTCAGTTTATTTATTTATTTATTTATTTTGTTTTTTATTTAATTAGGTAGTATAATTTAAAACTCATAGGATATTCTTTGAAGGAGCTAAATTTTTGGTAACTCCAGTGAGCAACCGCAGTCTATACAGTGTCTAGGAGTTCTTTAAGGCGACACCTTCGGTGTCTAAGAAGTTAGGGTTTTAAGCGGGACCATTGTGACCCCTCCAACCTTCCCGGAACCCCTGGCTGTGTTTTCTGAGGCCCTTAACTGGTCATCCTTAAGTTTTTCTCTTAAAAGAAGAAGCAGTTATTTGTGTATTTACTTAACTAAACATAAAAAATAAAAAATAAAAAAAAATCTTGTTTGGGTCTTCGTGTTTTTGTTTGATTGTCGTTCTTTACATTTAGGGTCAATCGTTTCTTTGAAATAGCTAACGTTTTTATTTCCCAATTAAAGAAAAAAAAAACACACATACACTTTAAAATTAAATAATAAATAAAAACTAAAATCATTTCTTCTTGGCGCTCGGTGTCTCGACCATAGGAGCTTTGAGTTTGGCCCTCTGGCTGTCCTCTTCCGGGGCTTCACGCACAGCCTCTTGGGGCTCATCACTTGAGCTCCCAAAGATCGCAATCTTAGCTTGAGCGTAACTACTCTCGCGATCCGCTTGCTTGCGTTTACCCGGTCGGTCTAGGTCCTCCAGTTGCTTTCTCATGTCGCGAGAGTACAACTCTACCATCTTTGATAGATTTTTATTCTCGTCTCGCAATACTTCTAGCTGGTGTCGATTCACCTCCACAATCCTTGACCTCTCCCTTTTCAAGCTTTTTATAGCACTCTGACAGTCTTCAACCAAACTTCGCTCCGCCGCCAACTGAGCTTTAAGCACCTCTACCTCATGGGACTTCGCAAGTAGGCGATGACCCAAACTTGCGACACATGCTGTACTCTGCACGCTCAGTGCCAGGGCATCACTCGTGACCCGGTTGTCATCCCTTGTCCCGAACACACGTATATCTTTGGGAGTCACTAAATTTCTGCAAACTCCAATGGCAACATCGTTGTCCAGGAGTATTGAGTCATTGACAGTCACAGGCCCCCGTGCGGAGGCAAAGTAGGGCATCCATACTGGTGCTACTGCTTGGCCTCGTGTCTGAGTCGGTGGAGCTAGGTTGAGATCTAACGAAAAGGGGTAGGAAGAAGCCATTTGATTTCTCACTTTTTTTTTCTTTTTCTTGCTTCTTTTCTCTTTTGTGTTTCTGAGTTTGTGTGTTTTTTGTTTTTTGTTTTTTTCCCTTCTTTTTCCTTCTTATAGATGTAGTCTTTGACAAACAAACCCTAGCCGTTGCAGCGTCTAAGCGTTTTCTGAATATCCAGCGTTCCTCGAGTCCCACAACCTTCTCACTTTCCAACCGTTTCCAACTCATTTGTCACGACTTGCTTTGTCTGAACGGACGCGTTCAGCAAAGTCGTCGCGCCTTTCCATGAGCCCGTAATTTTCGCTTGTGGATCTGCGGCGCCTCTATGCGTCGACACGTGGCTCCTGCTTTCTGCCCGTGACTATCCATGAAACGACATCAGGGACCACATTCCCTCTTTTTAGAAATCCCGCTTTGCGCTCATAATTCACGTTTTATCTTTTTAAGAAAAAAATTAAATTTAAACGTGTGGGCTTCAGATTTCATGTTGGGTCGGGTTTTACCGTTGTTGGGTTAATTTCATTTTGGGTTGGGCTTTCAATTGTTTGGGTTTCAGTTTGTGTAAGACTATCTGTTAGGGCTTACTGTTTTGAGTGTTTTACTGTTTCGTGTTTTTTTATTTTTTTATTTTATTTTATTTTATTTTATTGTTTGTTTTGTAATTTTTATTTTGTAATTGTTTTATTTTATTTTTGTATGTTTTGTGATTTTTATTTGCTTTAATACCCTTCATTTGTTGTTATGACATTGGTTGTGGCTAATTTTTAAACATTGAGGACAATGTTCATTTCTAGGTTTGGGGGTATTGGAGTTTAGCAAGTAAATTTGGTTTTTCTTAAAATTAAAAAAAAATAATAATTGAAAAAAAAAAATTATTTATGTTTTTGCTTGTTTTTATTTTAAGTATTGTTTTGTTTTGTTTTTGTTTTGAGTCACTTTCCGAACACTTATGATGAGATAGTGATAAATGTTTGCATGACTTAAATAAAAATTGGATTTCATTTTATTTTAGTGTTTTTTTTCTTTATTAAAAAATAAAAAAAAATTTGGCATTGTTCTAGCATGATATGTTTGAAACCTTCTTTACACTTGCCATTTGTTTCATAATTTTCCAATTAAAGGATTTGCATGACCCAAAGAATTGTATCAAGCACAAATTAGACTTATATAACCATATAAAGTGAGCTTTTGAGCCTTGTACTTCAATTCATGAGTGTTATATACATACTCTTATTTTCTTGTCATCAAAGTTGTTGTTTGATCTCATTATTTATTGATTTGGTTGAACACTTAAAAGTCATTCATTCTTATGCAATTTGACTTCACGACATTTAAGAAGTGATATTAAGGCCCTCTTTGGATCGTTTGTGCCTTTCAAGCTAACCTTATGCATGCTTAAGCATGATTTTCCATTGTTAACCATTTTGAGCCTACATGTAAACCTTTTCTTTCATTTAACCAATTATATTTCCTCGCCTTAGCCTGAAAAACAAATATTTACCTTTCTAAGGAACTCATGAGCTTTAATTGGGATGTGTTTTTCATACTAAGTTTGGGAATTTCGAAGAAAAAAAAAATCACACAATTGGTGAAAGAAAAGAGAAAAGTTGTGATTAAGTGGTGGTTGAATGAAATTTCATTTTTGGGCCTTCAAAATAAATTGGTGGTTGTTCAGGAAAGGAGTGAATCAATGTAAATGAAGGGTATAAGGAGTTTTGATCAGGTAAAAGAAAAAAAATCTAATCGTGATGATTCGAAGTCTTGTAAACAATTATTTTATGCTCTTGCATTGCGAGTTCCTTGGACTTTGTATTATCCATATCCTTCATTTCTTACTCACCTTACACCCTTGGCCCCATTACAACCCATGTTAAAGACCTAAATTGATCTTAAATGTCATGTGGTTGAATTGCATTCATTTTTCTACTTTTAAGTGTTTGACATCCTTCTTGAGATCATATTAATGCAAGTTCTTCATATTTCTATTGCGAGTTAAGTCCCTTATGGTTTAACTCTATTCTCATGTTTATAACTGAGTGTGCATTATAGCCCTCTTCTGAGTGATTCATTTGTGAGAGGACAACTTTGGTGAGATTTGAAGTTGAACTTATGCTTTGTATGATTTTTGAAATTGTGTGAAAACTAAGATTGGGGAATTTGTTGCATTTGGCTATCACACTACTACACTTTGAGCATATTGTGTTTAGAACTTTGCCGCTTTGTAAATAATGTCTAAAAATTGAGCTTTTATTGTTAAAACGTTTAAGTCATGTGCATGAGTCATTTCTCTTCAGAAAATGTTCGGAAAAATTGTTTTAAGTTCTTTGTGTTTTTGTGTTTGTTTTTGTTTTTGGTTTTGCTTAAGGACTAACAATCTTTAAGTTTTCTAATTACTTTGTTTTACAGAGTCAGTAAAACGTTTGTGGGTATCGTATCTGTTAAACCCTCAGGAGACACAACTCCTCCTACTAGGGATGCCTAGAGGTTTAAAGGCTTGTTGCATATGCTAAATGCAATCGAGTTACCTACGAAAGTGGTTTAGTTAACTTCTAGTTTTGTTTTTAACTTTGTTTTGTGTTGTTTTGCTCGAGGACTAGCAAAATCTAGGTTTGGGGGTATTTGATCGGTTCATAATTGTATATTATTTCTTACCCTTCTAGCTTATGATTTGGTTATGTTTTTGAGTTAAACTTGTGCTTTTAATCCTTTTTGTGTTTATCTTTCAGTTAATTGAGCTTTAGGTAACAATGATGGCTTTGAAGAACATAATTCATGCAATTCAAGCATGTTAAGGCCTAATTTGGATGAATTGATGAAGAGCTTAAAGACAAATTCATTATGGCTACAGCCCCCTGCCAGTCCAGTTCCGTAGGTCATATTGCAAGCTTTGTTTCAGCAACCTACATAGCTCGGATAAGGCCACATTCTTCATGAAAGTTTCTCCAATTGGTGTGTACTATAACATATCCAACATTCAGCCCCATTGGATAAATCTGGAGTCCGTTACCTAGCAAACACAGAACCATGCTCAGGATGGATCTTATCAGCGCGGAAAATGAGTTAGCAATTTGTTTCGGCCTTAACTTCTTCCTCCGACCTTGGATTGGCCCAAATAACATATGGCTGGAAAGAAGACATTCTGAACTTCAATTTAGAGTGCTTAAAGTCCTAATTTGATTAAGAGAAGCCCAAGTTGTAAGCCCTTGAAGTTGCTGGTCATGCTGACCTCAGCATGTGCTGGTTGGATGCTTGGTCATGGTGAGCTAGGTATGAGCTATCATTTCTGGTTGGAAGCTTGGTCATGGTGACATGAAGATGAGCTAGGGCTGCTGGTGGGATTTAGTGGTGAAGTGCATCAACCAATTCAAGATTTTCTAATACAAGTGCATCACCCATTTCAGATTTTCTAATACAAGTGCATCAACCATTTCAGATTTTATAATTCAAGTGTTGTATGCATTAGTCTTATTGAATTCTGATTTTCACTTCCCCTAGGCCTATAAATAGGGAAGTTCTCTAAGCTTGTAATAACACCCCAAGGGGGGGAGCTCTCAAGCACTTCTCTAGAGCTCCCTTCCCTTATCTCCCTCAAATTCTCTTAATTTCCCTTTGTAGTTCTCAATTGTTGTAATATGATCCTTTTACTAAATCTTCAAACACTTCCCAAACACTTCTCTATTCTCTTCCAAGCATTCTCCAATTCCTCAAACACATGTCTCTTCCCTTCCAAAGTTCTCAAAGTTCTCCAATTTTCCAAACACTCTCTCTTCCAAAATCCACAAAGTTCCCAAACACAATTCCCATTCTCTTCCAAATTCCCCATGTTCTCAAACACTTCTCCCATTCCTTCATCAAATTCTCTAAACTTCTCAAACACCCTTCTCTCCCTTCCCTAAGTTCTCAAATTCTCCAAGTTCATAAACATTCTCCAAACTTCTCAAACACTTTCTCCTCCCGTCTCTACGTTCTCAAATTTTCCAAGTTTCCAAAATCCACAAAGTTCCCAAACACCACTTTCCTTTCTTCTCCAAAAAGCCTACATATTCTCAAACACTCTCCAAACACTTCTTCCATTCCTTCATCAAATTCTCAATGTTCCCAAACACTCCTCCCTTCTCTTTCTCAAACACATCTCTCCTCTCTTCCAAAAGTCTCCAAATCTCTCAAACACATGTCTCAACCTTTCCAAAATCCTCAAAGCTCTCAAACACATGTTCTTCCAAAATCCTCCAAGTTCTCAATACTTTCTTCTCCCTCTCAAAGTTCTCAACACTTTCTTCTCTTCCTCAAAGTTCTCTTAATTTCCTTAATGTTTTCGTAGTTGTAATTTATTTTTCTTGTAATGTACATTCTTTCTTCTTGTTTTGTTTCTTTTGTTTTTATTTATGTTTTGTGTAGGAAAACTGAATTGGATCATTCAATCACCAATCCCTGTGGAATCGACCTCGCACTTACATACGCTAAACTATCAACGGTTCGTGCACTTGCGAGTATCACAAGTTGAGGATGCAGTTGAACCCATTTTGGTGCAGCTGAATCTACGCAACATTACACTACTATATAAAGGAGGCACATCAGCTTTCTCAAACCCAACTTTTCAACCACAAACTCTACACTAAAGCCAAAGCTTTTAGACAAACACATTCGTCTCTCTTCTATTTGCTCTGTCAAGCCTCCTTGGTATCAATTGCCAACTAACTCTGTTAGTTGAAGGCCATTCTAGTTGCATCTTGTCTTGTTTTGATCCACTAGAATCACACAGTCCGATCCTTACTCGTTTGTCACTCATTGCTTAGTTCTGCTTTGAGCGAGGATTGATACAAGGTGGTGGCAACTTGTAGTTCTGGTCGATCTGTTTTACTTGCTTTCATTTGTTTTCACTATTTTAGTTACCTTTATTGCCCTTTCCATTGTATTAGAGAAATTATGAAGTCCTTATTTGTCTTAAGGCATAGAAAGAACCTCATGGATTTAGTTTACCGTTTCAATTCACAATCTTTTGATTAAAGTCATTTACTTGGTGCACAACTCACACTTTCCCAAAGTCTACTCTAAGGCTTTGTTTCATTTTTCAGGGTAAACAGATATGTCAAATGAACCATCACTCACATCCTTGGGACATTTATTGAGAGGACTTAAACCGCTGACATCCACGACATGAACTACTACATCTCACACCTCCAAATTTATTGGAGAAATCATTATATGATATCGTAGTAAGATCACATGGAATACCATATTATAATTACTCTCAGAATTGGTCAATATTTGAGATGTATATTTATTATTGTGGCCCAAAAAATCTCAAGGAAGGTCCATGCATATTTTAGGCCCAATGCATTATCATGCTATAAAAGAAGCCTAGCTGGGGTATGCGGAGCCCCATCATATATATATTCATGTCATGCCACGCGAGACTACAATTTGTCACTTGGGGAGGTCATGGTATGGGTTTACCAATTTCACATGCAAACCTGTAAAGTTTAACAATGTTACATGCTCGAGCTCACCTAGCCCACTGCTTCGTCAAGCATTATCTGACACAGCCCCAAGCCACTGCAATACATCGTAGCCCAAGCATAAGCACACAAATAATATGTCATGCCCAGCGACTCCCTTTAGTGCCAAACCATCCGACAAGCTTAAGTAGGCCCAAGCCACATACATGTCTGGGCTTGCTGAGCGGTTTGTGGTGTGGATGGATACGAGGGTCCAGAAGGCCCATTGAGGGTTCGAAAGGTGGAGGTTTTGGGTAGCTTGGGGATACTAAAACCCAAGCCCACTTTCTTGAGCCCAACTACATGGGTAAGTAGAGAGAGAATTCCATCCCCTTTTTTGTTGAAGCCAAACCAGCTTATTTAAAACCAAACCACAATCCTTAAAATATCATTCACTTAGATACATAGGCAGAAACTCACGTCTTTCTCCCATTTGACCAGCACCTTCACCCAAAATTTACACTATAAGCTATCGTAAGAAAATAAGGAGAGAAAGCGAAGGAGAGCATTGCCAAGAATGGAGGTTGCTGCAAGGCTTAGCTATAGGAAGGCTTTGGGGCACCAAAATGTGTTTTGTCTCAATAACCATGGGCTTAGCTGATTTGAGGGAATTTAACTGATTAAGGCCAAATTGGAGAAAGTGAAGGGGAAGAGGAGAGGAGAGTTGGCTCAAAAAGGAAGAAATGGCTAGGGTTTGAAGGGTTCTAGCACCTATAAAAGAAGGTCATAGATTAACCAGCAAAGGGGGAACTCAAGCAGAGTGAGCAAGCCTCTCCTCCAACTGCTGGAAACACAAAAGCTCAAGCCTTAATCTTTCACTTCTCCACTTCTCCACTTCTCTCTCAAAAGCCCCATTCCAGATCAGAAACACCCATTTTTCCCTTCTTAAGTATCTTATTCTAACAATTCTCTAAAGCCAAGCTGAAATCGTAGTCATCATCTTGGTGAGAAACCATGACCAGAGAGACCAAGATATCCTATAATTGCTGGAAACATCAAGCTCAAGCACCATCTCTTCCATCTTATTCTCTTCTCTCTCAAAAGGCCCTATTCCAGACATCCTCTCAAGCCAAGCTGAACTTAGGGGCTCTTAGCTCCCACGCCACAAGCCTCTCATGCCAAGCCTAACCGTATCTTCATTCACCAAAGCAAGCCTTCATGCCATGCCTATACAGTCTCTGCAACATCTTCAACTCTTTTCAAAGCCGCTGAATACATATCCAAACAAGCGGCAACACATTTCCACGTTGAGAAACTTCCTCCTAGTACCCCCTGTATCCTTATCATCAACACATGCAATGTTCTGAGGAGCCATTGAAGATGACCAAAGCACTCCCTAAGGCTTCAACTCTATCGGAGTGTTTAGGGTCCTGCCGCAAACTTAGGCAAAGGTGAAAGAGAGCCCAGCCCACCTCGTAGCAATCCAATAAGCCCCTTGTAGCTCTTAACAAAACGAACCCAACATTTATCAACTATTAATTATGGATGGGGATGTGGGTATGTCATCCCCATCCCCAATCCCGTTAGCATTTTTCTCCATCCCCACCTTTATTGGGGAAAGCTTTCTTTCACATTAAATAAAAACTAATTTTTTTTTAATGGGAAAAAAATACTATAAGTGCAACATATTTACTTTTTTAACCAAATATATATAACTAATAAGTTTAAAGAGATTCCTCTAAATTTAATTATATATAGTACTATAATATATGAAATATAAAATTTTGTTAGAGTCACTCTAATAATATATACTATATATATATTCTAAACGGGGCGGGTTCGGGGAGGGAATTGAAATACCATCCTTGCCCCTCCCTGATCACCACACCCAAAAAATTTCCTAAAGCTGTCCGCATACTCAATTTTTATCATTTATACCCGATTTATTAGGGTCGAATTCTGACGAGGAAAATTGCCATGACCTCCCAAAGTTCCACTTTAAAGTTCCCTGTTATTTCTCAAATCTCTCTTAAACTTTGCCAAACATGTTAGTTTGACCATACGGGACTTTCACGTTCCACATATCTCAAATCTCATCTCTAAAGTACCTCATCCAAACATAGTGTTAAGGAAAAATTCAATAACGGCCCTAAATCTGCTCTCGTTCGAGCACAATTCCCAAACTCTTGACTCCAATTCGTTCGTACACCTGGTAGTCAATTTATTTAATATTAAATTCAGGCCAAAATAATTCCTAAATATAAATACAAAAAATTTTGAAAAACAAAAAAGAAAGGGCAGGCGTTAAAGATGCCAAAGCAAGCAGGCATGCAGGCAAATGCTTCTTCTCTGCTTACGCCAATATAAATACTTCACAATACTTATGATGGTTTTCTTTCCTAATTTATCGAATCCAAAATCTGTTACTTTTTTATTCCATAAATAATAACAACGAAAAATAAAAAGGGTTATTGGGGATTTTCAGATGAGGGCGAAATTCTAAATGGATATTGATTTCGACAATTGCAATGACCTCTGAATCTGTATTTTCATGGCAAACAGGTATTTTATTTCTCTTCCTGTAATTCTAATATAGGGCATGACATTGTTTTGATTACTGAGAATTTTATAGATGAATTTGTCTTACACATTGTTTTTATTTTTCCAGAGACAAAATATATATTTTTTGTTCGTAATTAATTTGAATTTTGCAGTTGATTGTTGGTGATTAATTGTGTTAAATATTCATCCCGCTTTAGCTTCATTGAAATTTGAAAGGATGTCATTCAAAAAGCGGGAAGGTACAATAGAGAAAGCTTTGACACCGGAAGAGCAGCTGCTCAAGGTAATATAATAATAATAAAAAATACTCTAATTTCTGTGTGCTTTAATTCAATCCTATTTTTTCGCTTCTGTATCATTTACATGTCAATGACTTTGAATCCCCAGATCCCACAATACCAGGTATATAAAAAATTAAAAATATATATCATATTGTACATGTCCTGCTTTTGCTAAAATAATAATCTAAAGTTGTTCCTTGATCTTGCATACAAACTAGTAATGTATAGAATTAAATAATCAATGATCATTTCTTTCAATCTGAAGAGAACACTTGCTCGTTTCCGGGTGGATTTAAAATCAGTTTTTCAAAATTCTCCATAAAATTAAAGCATTTGCACTTTTTTTTTTTAATATATATTTGGTTTCAAATGTTTGACTGTTCTTCCCTGGAAAGTTGCATCTGCATCTGCATCTGGTTTCCAATTTCAGCTATCCTCAATTTTCTTCCTTCGTTTTGACTTTGACCTCTTTTAGAATAAGGTCTATCGTGTTTAGATGATAGCGCATTGTTGTTTGGCTAAAGAGAGACAAATTAAAATTCTGATTGTTGACCTGACTTGCTATTGATGTCTGCAGACAAATTGAAAACTAGACTCTTCAGATTACGCCTCCCTGAATTTGAAATATATAGAACCATCTTTTCATGCCTAATTTTGTCACATATGTTGTACAAATGAGAGTGAAGTCCTAGATAAAGATTTAAGACTTCGTTTCATGGTAGCGGAGTGGTGATTGAGAAATTTGTTGAAGTGGTAAAGTTATATGTTTTATTGATGAATCTCTTCATAGGAAATAATTTTCCTTTCTTCTCTTCAGATTTATGAAGTCAGACATATGATAGGTCCTATTGCTGATAAGCTACCAGCCATTTGTTCAGAAGAATCAATAGCAAGGTACCTAAGAGCACGGAACTGGAATACGAAGAAGGCAGGTAAGATGTTGAAAGAAACAATAAAATGGAGGATGGAGTACAAGCCAGAGAAGATCCGATGGGTAAGCTGAGATATGTGATGTCATGTCTGTTTACAGCAACATAATTTATTGTTCCAGAATATTTAGAGGGCCCTAATGTTTGAAGAATGAGAAACAAGTGTAGTTCTATATTTATTTTTATAAT
This sequence comes from Prunus avium, assembly GCF_965620075.1. Classification (NCBI taxonomy): domain Eukaryota; kingdom Viridiplantae; phylum Streptophyta; class Magnoliopsida; order Rosales; family Rosaceae; genus Prunus; species Prunus avium. Next base: position 8,047,244 of record NC_142290.1, read on the forward strand.
GCACTTGTCATGTACAAGCCATTGTTCTGAGAAACATGTTTGTTAAACCCCATAGAATACACCACACATTTCAGATGCTAGAGACGTGAACTGGCAGATTCTTCTTAATCCAATTCCCTTAGCTAATTCGAATGTTTGCCAACTGTTCTCTTCTCCTCCAAGTTATGAGTGATTTATGCTTTTCGTTCTCGCCACTTGCCGATTTAAAGTGGTTTGTTCTTATCTCATATAGGAAAACATTGCTCCTGAGGCGGAGACAGGAAAAATTTACAGAGCCAATTACTTTGACAAGTGTGGAAGGGCCATTCTTATCATGAGGCCTGGTTTTCAGGTAGTTAAAAAGCATGACAAGAGTCTTCCTTTCTACATTTATGTCAATTAATAGTTATTGTTATTTTTCTGATTACTAGGTTTTAAGCCTATTTTTTTCTTTCCTTTTTCTTCTTGATTGTGAAATTCTTTCATCATGTCAGAACACAAATGCAGTAAATGGGCAGATCATGTATTTAGTATATTGCATGGAGAATGCAATACTGAATTTGAATTCAGATCAAGAACAGATGGTTTGGCTAATTGATTTTCAAAGGTGGAACTCATCAAGCATATCATTGAAGGTGACTAGGGAAACAGCTAAGGTCCTGCAGAATCATTACCCTGAGAGATTGGGCCTTGGTATCCTCTATAATCCACCAAAAATATTCGAGTCCTTTTGGACGGTATGTTGTTTTACATCATTTCCTTTGTAACCTTATTATTGTTTATTGTTATGATATTAACCTTTGCATGTTCTAGTGCCTGAGTCATGAATTTGATGCAGGATAGAATTAATCACATTACTATAAATAGGGAACCAGGTTTAGTGTGTGTTGTGCTATGTTGTAAAATTAGAATATAAGCAAGGACCTTGGGACTGTTTCAGTGATCTGTATGTGAGTGGGGGTGACCACACTAGCAAAAAGAGTGATTAACTGCATCAATGGTGCAAAGAAATTGGTATAAATACGATGTTAGTTTAGGGTTTCCTTATGGATTTGTGGCCACAGAACTATTTGCTGTAACCCAGAATAACCTGTCAATGACTCGAATAAGAGAATTGCCTTTCTATTCAAAACAACCCCTGACAAAAATAAGTTGAATTTTTACATTAAAAGACTAAAAAAACAGAATACCCGATAAAATAGCCTAACGGCATCCAGTACAGAAATTCTTTTCCATGTTGTAAAATAAAACTAAGTGTATGAAAATTTAATAAATAAAATAACTCAAACTAGGGTTTTAAACACTGAAAATGTATATTATGGACTTTTATTTGGACAAATATCTCTTCCTAACAGTTTTAAGGCCTATAGGGCTTGCCTTGCACTTCACCTGATGGTACAATTGGTTTGTTAGAATTATCTGGTACTGACAACTAGGTTGTTTGATGTTTTTATTTGAAATGATTTAAAATCATCATTTGCTAACTTTTATGTCTGTTTAAGGATATTTATCAAATTCTCCTTGTTATATGTTTAAAAAACTTGGTGAACTTTCTTTGAAACAGATGGTAAAACCATTTCTTGAGCCCAAAACATACAAGAAGATGAAGTTTGTGTACTCTGACAACCCACAGAGCCAGAAGATAATGGAGGATCTTTTCCATATGGATAAGTTGGAATCTGCATTTGGTGGAAAAAATTCATGTGGTTTTGATTATCAAGCTTATGCGCAAAGAATGAGAGAAGATGACAAGAAGATGTCTAGTTTTATTGACTCCGGTTGTTCGCCTTCAGTTATATCTGAGTTGCAGCAGTCAGATGCACTGGCTTCTGGCCATTGTTCTGAGGTCTCTGATGAAGGTGGCTGCTCATCATGTGATGAAGCAGCTTCTTCGAACTTGGACGTTGTTGATGAGAAGATACAAGGCAAACCACTTGACAGCAAAGATGTTGCAAATGGCAACACAACATTACCTAAAGAAATGCAAATGAGTGAGCCTGCATGAGCACTAGATTTTAGGATCTGGTTTATGATTTTGGTCTCACAAATTCTTAGCTTACATGATTTCACCTTAATGCAATGAAGCATTAGCAGAAATTTTCGGCTTCTTTTACCCTGTTGGTTTCAAAGTGAATACCACCTTCAAGTAATGCACCATTTAAGATAGATATATATATATATATCATTTTTATTGTACAGACATAAGCAGTTTGTGAATTCTAGAAAGCTTTTCCCAGTGTTTGATATTTGTGGTTCTACTTCTTGTTTCCCGACCTGTTTTCAATGTTAAATATGTCTGGGGAAATTAGAGTTTTGGGAATGTGATACCCCTGAATCTCGTGTCGGAAAATACGCTGGGAAGATCTTGGGAACTAATCGAAGTCATGTAGCTGTGGGTTCATGGGTGGCTTGCCTCATTTTTCCTTCTTCTTATGATACAGATGATAGCGTAGGAAATATTCAAAGAAAAGAGAGGAACGAATTTGTTGGCCGTGTTAGAATTCTTAGTTTCAGCATTTCATATTTTGGATATTTTGGGAGCAGAGAAGAAATCACAGAGAGATTGAGAGAACGTTGCTCTGGAGAATGAAAAAATGCTTCGAGATATATTCATGTCTGCTCCACTATTTTTGGTTATAATCGTTAGATAGAGAGAGAAGAGAGATTCTTCCCTGTACCAGATTTACAATAAGCCCAAGTTCTAGCATCCTATTAGATGCTTACACATGTCACTTAATCCTATACTAGAGATTAAACACTTGGACTGTGATCCAAGGGTGCACAATAAAACTAAAAAATAAACAACTAAAAGAAATGAAAACAGAATAGACGCAATTCCTTTAGCTCCAAAACTCGGCTGAAGGATTACACACCAACATTCCCTTCTAATCCTTTAGCCGACTTAACACCAAGTAATTCCCTTAAGTATGCAAACCTGTCCTTAGGCAAAGCTTTAGTCAAAATATCTGCAATTTGCTCCTCAATTCTGCAGTAGACAAGTTCTATCTCCTTGGCTTGAATTGCTTCTCGAATGAAATGAAACTTTCTGTTAATGTGCCTTGACTTCTGGTGGAAAACAGGGTTCTTTGCCATAGCAATTGCTGATGTGTTATCACACATTATCTGTGTTCCTTCAATCTGTTCTTCTCCAAAATCTTCAAGTACAAATCTCAGCCACTTTGCTTGAGAAGTAGCCTCTGCAGCACTTATATATTCTGCCTCTGCTGTAGACAAAGCAACTGTATTTTGCTTAATTGAAGCCCACGAAAACACTCCATATCCCATAGTAAAAGCATACCCTGAGGTACTCCTCATGTCATCTTCACTTCCTGCCCAGTCACTATCACAATAGCCAATAAGAGTAGTTTCTTTTCCTTTCTCAAATACAATTCCAAAGTCTATTGTTCCTTGAATGTATCTCAATACCCTTTTAGCAGTTCCCATGTGTTTCTTGGTGGGATTGTGCATGAATCTTGCCAAGAGGCTAGCTGCAAACATTATGTCAGGCCTAGTTGCAGTCAAGTAGAGCAAACTGCCCACAATCTGTCTATATTCTCCTTCATCTACAGCCTCACTTCCATCATTCTTACTTAACCTCTCATTCATTCCAAGTGTCATTTTTTTCTATCATTTCCAGTTCAGCTTCCATTGCCTTTCTCCATGACTCATCTTGAGCTGCATCTTCATAATTTTCAAGTTCAACAATACACACATTACACTTAGCCACGATTTCATTTACACTTCTCCATTTCTTTGGTGTGTGATCAAAGACTTGAGAACTTTCACCTATGCCTTCATCTTGCAGAGTAGTATCTTCATCTATTTGAGTTTGTGTATCCAAGCTTTGACTTGGTTCAGCTTGTAATGTGACTTCTTCATCCATTTGCAGTGGTGTATCCAAGCTTTGACTTGGTTCACAGTTTTGATTCTCAGTAGGCAAAGGGACTGCCATCTCTTCTTCATTTGTATTTTCCCACTTCCATAAGCCATTTTCATCAAATTGCACATCTCTGGACAGAATAACCTTCCTAGTACTTGGATCAAACAGCCTATATCCCTTTTCACAGAGACCATAGCCTACAAAAATACACTTGTGACTGTTTTCTTCAAGCTTATGCCTCAAAGCTGAAGGAATAAGCACATGACAAGGAGATCCAAAGATCTTTAAGTGTGCAAGTCCTGGTTTTCTGCCTGTATAGGATTCAAATGGTGTTATCTTATTAAGAGCCTTGGTGGGACATCTATTTAGTAGATAGACTGCAGTATTTACTGCTTCTGCCCAAAATTCATAAGGAATACCCTTCTCATGCAGCATGGACTTGGCCATTTCCACTACTATCCTGTTCTTCCTCTCGGCCACTCCATTTTGCTGTGGAGAGTATGCCATAGTTAGCTGCCTTTGAATACCATATTCCTCACAAAACTTGTTGAATTCTCCAGATAGAAACTCTCCACCCCTGTCACTTCTCAAGCCTTTTATCTTATACCCACTTTGCAGCTCAGTCATAGCCTTGAACTTTTTAAAACATTCAAAGGCGCTTGACTTGTTTCGGATGAAGTACACCCATGACATTCTCGTGCAATCATCAGTAAATAACAGAAAATACTTGTTTCCAGAAATAGATTCTGTCTTCATTGGTCCACAGATATCTGTGTGAACCAATTCCAAAGGACTTGTTGCTCTCCAACTGGATTCCAAAGGAAAAGAGTCTCTGTGCTGCTTTCCTTGCATACAACCATCACAAACCACTGAAATCTGCTCCAAATGAGGTAAGCCATGAACCATGCCTTAATTTTCAAGCATTTTTATGCTCCTTTCATTTAAGTGTCCCAACCTCTTGTGCCATGTCTGCAAGCAGTGTGAAACACTTGTTCTCAAAGCCATATCCCTTGCAGGCATCATTGTAAGTGGAAAACATCTGTTGTTTGTCATTTGCACCCTCACAATCAGATTTTCCAGTGACTGATCATCATAGACATTCACCATATTTCCTCCAAACACAAGATGGTATCCATGCTCCATCATTTGCCCAACACTAAGCAAGTTTTCTTCAAGACCAGGTACAAGCATTACTTCATGAATGTGCTTCTTACCCAACTTGGTTTTGATCACTAGAGTTCCTTTTCCAGCAACTGGAACTACTTCTCCAGTTCCCATCTTCACCTTAGAGGTCAAATCCCTTTAAATATTCACTAAGAGTCCCTCATCTCCTGTCATGTGGTTACTACAACCACTGTCAATATACCAAGAGTGATTTACCTTCACATCAGTTGCAGCATTACACACATAAAACAAAGTGCCAAAATCTTCCACCTGATTTGCATAATTCACTCTCTGCACATTCTTGTGTCCATTGCAATCTCTGATCATGTGTCCAAGCTTCCCACAACCATGGCATTTAGGCTTCCCTTCATACCAACATTTGCCATAATGAAATTTGTCACAATGTTTGCAGGCCGTTTTGTTTCCATCGTTGGATTTCCAATTTTTCTGAGATATTTGATCTGCAGAAGCAATTCCATTTTCAAGGTTTTTCCTACCAACATTCAGACTAGTGAAGGCCCTTTCTGTAGAATTCTCAGCGTGTCTATCCAATCTGAGCTCAAAGCTCTTCAGAGAAGCAACAACCTCTTGAACCTCAAGAGTTTCAAGGTCCTTAGAGTGTTCAATTACAGAGCAGATAGAATCATAAGATTTTGGCAAACTAAATAATAGTTTCTGGACAATTCTCTCTCTAGATAGTGCCTCACCATAACTCTTCATATGATTTATTATATCAAACAACCTAACCAGATATACAGATAGAGATTCACTATCTTTCATGCGGGTATATTCAAATTCTCTACGCATTCCTTGCAATTTTACATTTCGTACCTGTTTATCTCCTTTGAATTCCAGCTTCAGAATATCCCAAGCTCCCTTGGAAGTCTCTTCGTTCACAATTCTGGGGAATAGTTGATCTGAGACAGCACTTTGGATTAACCCGAGTGCACGAGCATCCTTCATCAACATTCCAGCCATCATGGACTTCTCAGTAGCCTTCGTCTCTTCTATCTCCTTCTCAATAACCTTCGTCTCTTCAATCTCCTTCTCCTTCTTTAGATCTGAAACATTGAGACCATTTTCAACTAAATCCCATAAACCATGAGATTTCAGAATAGTTTTCATTCTGATACTCCAGAACTCATAATTTTCTCCATTGAAAATTGGAGTTCGCAGCTCAGAGGTACTCGATCCTGCCATATTAGACATTGGATTTGAGAAATCGCGATCTTCAGATGAGCTCGAGTTTAGCTCAAACAAAACCCAATTTCTCCGATTCACTCACAGATTCACGCCCAGCTCAAGCAATCGAACCTGGCTCTCGATACCATGTTAGAATTCTTAGTTTCAGCATTTCATATTTTGGATATTTTGGGAGCAGAGAAGAAATCACAGAGAGATTGAGAGAACGTTGCTCTGGAGAATGAAAAAATGCTTCGAGATATATTCATGTCTGCTCCACTATTTTTGGTTATAATCGTTAGACAGAGAGAGAGAAGAGAGATTCTTCCCTGTACCAGATTTACAATAAGCCCAAGTTCTAGCATCCTATTAGATGCTTACACATGTCACTTAATCCTATACTAGAGATTAAACACTTGGACTGTGATCCAAGGGTGCACAATAAAACTAAAAAATAAACAACTAAAAGAAATGAAAACAGAATAGACGCAATTCCTTTAGCTCCAAAACTCGGCTGAAGGATTACACACCAACAGGCCGTTGATTGACTGGCTGTATAATAAGCCCAGGAGAAAGAAAACAAAATGTTCCCTTGGAGAGTTGCTCTATTGCTCAAGAGTTTGCAACACAACATGACAGAGCATGCCCCCTTACCCAAAGGCAGCGTATTGCCATATTCTAATTCGGTAAAAAATTAATTTTTGTCCTTGCAGTTTACTGGTTTTACAATTTTGGTTCCTATAGTTTCAATTCTGGCAATTTTGGTTACTGAAATATATCCTTATAGTTTTAAATCAGAGCAATTCAAGGAACGTTACAAATTCTGTCAAATTCTTTCTAATCCGGTTACAAATTCTATCAAATCCCGTGCTCAAAATGTAGTGGAATTGATACGTGTCTTTGAATTGTTTGGATTGGATAAAATTGAAAAAACTGAAACTATGTGTAAGGATTATTTTGGCTCTTCTCTTATGACAAAACCAATGTATTTTGCTAATGTATAGGTATTGGTTTAAATATGTTTGAATGCACATGCTAGATTCAAAAGCATCATCTTTGCAATCCAAACTTAAATTCATTACATACACTCATGTGGATTGATACATCTGGATTGATACATGTTTTAAAACGGTGCATACACTCATGTGGATTGATACATGTTTTAAAACGTTGCATTCATACACATGGATTGATACACCTGGATTGATACATGCTTTAAAAACGTGTTTTGCTTTATTCTGTATCAATCCATGATATTCTATTTCAATCCACTTTGAGCTGTATCAAATAATATTTTATTAAAATATCTTTAGCTCTTGATTTCATTCGATGAAGACTTCAAATATCTTCTGATCAGTTTAAACTTCTTGAAACTTGTTTTCGAAAGCAAGAGTCTTCCTTCAACAAACCTTCCACTCTCTCTTTTAGTATTCTTGAAAATAACATATTATTGTTGTTTGTACAATATCTGGCCAAGCACTCCCCAAACACTCCCAAGCCAAAGGGAAGGGAGTCCCACATCGACAAAACACAAGAGAAGGGGACTCTCCCTTCCCTATAAAAGGAGACCTCTCCCCTTCAAGAAAGGAGAGGGAAGAGAGAGGAGAGAAGGTTGGGCAGGCTACTTGGGCCTCATGGGCTTACCCATGAGCCCATTTACAAGCCCACGGAACATTGGCCTTCAGCCAGATCTTCAGCCTCTGACCTTCAGCCTCCGACCTTCAGCCTTCGGTCTTCGGTCTTCGGCCTTCAGCCTTCGGCCTTCGGTATTCTTCCTCTTCTCCTTGAGTTTAAACCTATGTGCAATGTATACTCACATTATCGTAATGAGAACATACTACTCCGTGGACGTAGCCCATTATTCGGGTGAACCACGTACATTTGTCTTCTGTATGCATGCCTATTTATTTACCGAATGCTCCTACATACTAAGGGTCCTCACCTTCAACATCCACCTCATCTTTAAGTTGGCCTAAATACTACCTGTCTAGTTTTACCACCAACAATTGTATAATATTTGTTTTCTTGAAACTAGTTTTCTGAAGGGAAGTCTTTATGTTATTTTTCTACATGATGTTTCTGACAAATCATGGGCTCTTTATTTCAACGGCTGTTACAGCCTGTGTTCCCTCTTTGTTCTTCTTAATATCTCTATGGTTGTGTTAAATATTTGTAGTCAAAACCTTGCGGCTCCTTCATTTGTTCCAGCTCACAAAGCACATGATATTTTATTGTTATTTATTCTTATCCCTTGCCTTGTGTGCTTTGTCTGAACAGCTTGTCTCAAGAAGATTTTTAAAACTATTTTATTCTTTTTGGAAACAATAGTTAAACTTGTTGAAACTATTGTTCTTCTTAAAAAGACAACTTTGGAATTTAATATCTTTTTGTTGAAAAATATGGGTTGAGCTTTTCATATATTAAACTTCTCTTTCAAATATGTCTTGGACAGACCATGCGTAGCTTTATGTGTGTTGCTCCTTATTGGACAACAAATAGGTTGTTCATTGAGATACACTTGCATACTGGTTTTTCCTGTATCAATCCATAGGATAGGAGTTTGTTGTTGTCTTGCCCTTTCAGATATTTTAGCCACCAAACAACATTCTTTATATTATATGTGGTTCAAAATATCCCCTCTTCATTCGAATCAAGTCTCTATATATACTAAGCTAGACCTAAGGTAGAGGTTGAGAAGTTCATTTGAACTTGCTTCATTTTTATTAGTTCTCTGAAGAAGAACCATTCATGCTAGACATGTAAAACAGAAAATTTGCATCTTTGATGCAGACCCGGTTCTATGTTTTTGAAATCATTCTATATCTGCACTTGGGCATTCAAAAACTATTTTATTGTTTCAGCCATTGTTAATTACTTGAGAGTATGAGTAGGATTGCATACACATAAAATTCCTCCAAGTATATTCACATTGATTTCGGCTGAGTCTTTTGTTTCATTGTTGTTATGATTGATTTAAACTATATGCTTCAAGTTCATTACTTCTAGTTTAATCATCACAACACTTGGTTTCATTTGTCTAGCTTAATCATTCTTTGTGATTAAGAAAGATGAAAAATCTGAAACCACAACTCACTTCATATCATTATACCTTCTGCAACTTGGAGCTTGGTGCTGTTGCAAACCATGAAGATTTGTCTGTTGCAATTGGAGCTGAATGCTCATGCAAAGACTGGAAGAGAGGTTGCTGCTGAGAAGTAAAGATTGTGCTTTTCTGGAAGGTTAGATAGTTAGCTGCCTATTGTGTGTAGATGAGCTAATATTGTGCTTTGCTAGAAGGTTAGATAGTTAGCTGCCTACTGAGTGTAGATGGAGCTCAACTCCCTTTGTATCTTGTACTTCTCATTGATAGTGGATTCTCTTACGGGCTTGGTCCCCCAGTTTTCACCCTTGTTGGGTTTCTGGGTTAACAAATCTTTGTGTATGTTTATATTCATGTTGTCATTAGTTGTACCTGCTGCATCTTGTTCAAATGACATCAGTACACTAACGTGGATCAATACTGCGTTGCACTGTATTGATCCATAATCACAAGTGTTTCTGTTTGTATTAATACGTGGTGTCGTTTTTATCAATCCAGTTTCATGCAGTCAATTCCATTTACTCACTGCATATGCTAAGTAATTAAACACCATGGTTGTGCATGTGTTTATGTTTCCGCTTATTATTTCTTAGTTGGGCTTAAATTTTAAAAAGATAGGTTATTACCATATAGCCTACTTCACCCCCCCTCTGTAGGCTTTTAGAGCCTAGGGCCTGTTTTACACTATGGAAACCAAAATGGTAAAATTGGCAAACAACATGGACTAACAATGACTTTTTGCCCTCTAATTCTGTTATCAATTGAGCCCAAAAACTAGTATCTATTAAGACTTATTGCTTGAGAAGTTTGTTTGAGCTAAAGACAAAAGTTGTCTCTTCTCTGCAAGTGGTAGAGTGCAGACGTCCAGCTGCCCAACCATTATTCATTTCACGAACACAACCACTTCCCTCATTTTGTTGTTCAAATTCAAGAATACTCTTTTGCCTTTCTCTCCTATCTTAGTAAATTGAACCATAAACTTGGGAATTGAAGGTAAATGGTGCTTTATAAGTAGATAAACAAATGAAATATACCCTTTTACTATAACCATGAGTAACAACTTGTAAATCCATTGAGTTTGTTTCTTTTGTTCTCCTCATAATATCATAAGATAACCAATCTCACTCTTGAAAGGGATCCATTGAAGATGTTATGTTTGATGTCTTTGATTTTATTGTTGAAGTTTATCTAATAAAGTTTCTATTTGACAAAAAATAAAGGAAGAATTACAATTTTGGTCACTGGGGTTAGGGTCTATTTTAATTTTGGTCACCGCACTTTCAATTTTAACAATTTTGGTCATCACATTTTGCATCGTTAGCAAATCAAATTCAATTGGGGCATTTCGTCACTTAAGACGACGTCGTGCGTGCGTGCATGGGCAATATTACCCTTTCGCCTCAGCCCCTTAATCAAAACTCCATTCGCGTGATTTCAAGCCCCAAAACAATTTTAGGGTTATGAGATTTTCTTACAGGACCTGACCCAAATTCCACTTTGGAATCTGTGCTGAACCATATGCATGTCTGATATCTGGCAGGTGCCGGGCACACTTGACCAAATTGCCCTTCTAACTAAAACTCAAAAATTCTTTAGGGTTTGACTTCTGTCAACAATTCGACAATGTCTCTCCTGTAAATTTGCTCGTTTCCCAAAATTTACACATGTTCAAAAGCAATTCAAATATCCACAATCGTTCAGAATGCACAAAGTTACAATACACACAAACCAACAGTAAATCTGTGTGGCCTCAGGCCTTATAGAAAATCCTAGGGCAAAATCAGAGCATGCTAATTCAGTTAATTACAAAAGTAGTACAGTTACAGGAGAACATCCTACATAGTAGAAAAGGAGGAGTGATGGGTGATGATCGCCCTGTGGTGGTGCTCTGGTACACGACTACTGCCTTGGGGCGCAAAATATTAAAAGTGTGAGTGGACAAAAGAAAGTTTTGGAAAAATATAATATCAACATACTAACCCCACTGTTAAAACATTTAGAAATTCAATTATATCCATGTTCTATATTCGTACAAAAAAATCAAGCATGCATATCTATATACATATAACTGATCATGCATTCAATAAAATCATCAAAACCATTTGAAAGCATTGAAAAGTGATAATTCCTTTCCACCCAGGTGTACCCATAAAAAATCCGTCAATTCCATAATTTTCTATTCATTTCCCACATTATACCATCAATTCCAAGTGTCACATAAGCGACACATCCTCACAAACCTCGGAAAACACAAAGTCTACTCGAGCCGCATTTCTCGCAGAACTCAGGAGACACTTGGTCAACCTGAGACGCATTCCTCGCTCCTCACGGTCCGAGTATCCCTAAGACTCGTGGGGCAAATGTCAAAAGCGCGCTGACTCAACCGAAGGCAACTAGGATGTCCGTGGACATCATTATATCCGAAGGCAATATTTTGGGTACCTAGGGTGATTTAAAAACACAAGCCTTTCTTGGAAAATTATAAAATTATTTCACACTCAATCCTTAAAACCTGTTACCATTTCCCTTTCTACCTTCCAAGCCATTCACATTTAATCATATACAAAATTTAATAAAATCATTTGAATTCAAGTATTTATGCTTGGAAAGTAAAAGTCATAAATAATTCATTCATGAGCAATTTATAAAACTTTTACTGCATAAAATTTAGTTATAAAACAAAACTCCACTCACTATACGTCAGAGCTTGTCTGACCCTTCGAGGGTCCTTACTGTGGGTTTGATGGAACTTGAGTACCTATTTAAGCGATAAAAACATTTAATTAATAATACAGCTCAACCATAAATATTTAATCAAAACCCTAACCCTCGGCCTTAAAGTGCGTGTGCGTAACTTAAGAAGGTTCTTGGCCCATTTTCAACAGTTTTGACAAATGGAATGGTTTGAAAAGACCTGAGATTAAATATGCGATTAAATTCTCATATTGGTGAACCTGGTCCCCCGTGGGATCCCCGACCTCCAATTAATAATCTGAGAGTTCCTATGGGTTCAACACAATTTACTAAACATGTCCTACGAGTTTGGTCCAGATCGAGCGGTCGGATCGCTCACGATCGCACGATCGGACGGTCACCGTTTATCCTAAACTTTGAATTATTGTATCGGAGCATCCAGGACTTCGATTCACGATCTGTGAATTCCTGCACGATCCTAGAGGTGCCTAGATCAACATATTTTAAATTGGAGTCGATCCAACGGTCTGAACATATCAAACCCGGATAACGTGTAACATCTAGGAAAAAATTAAAAATTAAATTTTTTAAATATATATTCTTAGTTATCTGTTCCCCTTGAGTCCTTTTCTCTCAAACCAAACAATAAGTCCTAGAGTCCAAATGATAAGTCCCAGTAGAGGCACGAGCGGTTGCGGCATGAGCGGAGAGAGAGAGAAAGTCTTAGGTCACAGATACCTTTGATTCAGCCATAGGAGTTTCTGTAGTTCTTCTACCTCTAAAGTCTTAAGTCAAAACTTGTAAGCATGAGTCGCCTTCTAAGAACAAACTCAGTTAATTCTTCCAGTTCTAGAGCCAGCATGTCTAGAATTCCAGACATAGTAAATGAAGAACAAGTAGAATTTGAGTCAACTAGTGAATTAAGTTCAAAGATTAGAACATACCCAGAGTCTCTAGTAAAGATATTTACAAGAAACAATGGTCCCTTACATCCTTTAAGTAAACCACCCATGTCAAGACAGTAGAACAAGTCTATGCCTTAAGCCAAGAACATGAAACATTCCAGTTATTAAATCTTGAGTCAATCAAAAAATATAGGAAAGACGGTAATAAGTTCCTACATATTGGATTAGTCCAAGTTGTAGTTAAACCTTTAACCAAGTTAGGCCTTGATGCCTCTATTTGTCTCTGTCTCAGAGATGGTAGATTTCCCAATTTTAGTGATAGTATGCTAGGAATCATAGAAACAAGTCTGTTTAATGGTCCTATTCACTTTGACTGTTATCCAGATTTCACAGTAAGCCTAAGTGATCCCCATATTCTTAAGACATTAACCCTGAACATTAAAACTCACGGTTATCAAGTCTTACCAGGCAGTCAACCATTAGCTCTAATTTACAGAATTTATTACAAAGTTACAAGAACGAACATGAATTTCCAAGCCCTTACCAAAAGTCCTAAAGAACAAACACTTCTAATCCAGAGTAATAAAGCCGATGCCAATATCTGAGTCCCTCAAACAATTAAGTGGTCAGATGTTAAGCTACCCCAGGAATGGACCTTAACAACTGAGTGTCAGCCAACCCCAATCGAACATAGTCTAAACAATTTAGATTACATCCAACAATACTTAGATGGTACGGTTAAGATCAACTCTGGTAATCAACCACCAATCAAGTCCACTGTCCACCTAGAACAATTACCTACGCCAAGTCAGTCTTTTAAGATCCTGGCGAGACATTCCTCTGCATAGTCATCCTCAACTTTAGAACGAGACCTAGAATTAGAAAAAGCCTTAATTGATTTAAAATTGGAGTCATTAAGAAAAACTTCCCAAGTTAATCATCCTTGTTACCGAAAACCTCCGGTCAAAGAAGTTGAAAAGTCAAAATCCCCTGAGTCACCAACACAAACTGATTTTGAGGCCTCTACCTTTGAAGTAGATAACCAGTTAAGAACTCTAAGTAAACCCTTTAAAATCCAAGGGTCCAGATTAGAAGCACACTTTCAAGCCCCTAAAAACTCAGAAAGAAAGCATAGCTAGTTACCATAAAAATTGCCCAAGTAAAGAACAGAGAAAGTTAATTTTTAATGAATGGAAAAATTTCTTAAAAAAGCTACTAAATCAAAAATGTTGTACCTGGATTATGTAGAAAGCCATTACATGAGTCAAAAGTTAACAACTTTAACCCTAGAAAAATGGGAAAAAGAAGATGTTTCCAAAGTTATAACTAGTCACCCCCCAGTCGAAACAATAGTAATTAATCATAAGAATGCTAAAGTCATAGCTAGTCCTTACAAAGTCCCTGACCCAAATGATAAGGATAAATAATTAATTGAACAAAATAATTACACCAACCAGAGTCTGATAGTCATAGGAAAACAATTAGACAAGATTGAAACAAAAGTCGACAAGTTAATTCCTCATGAAATTTCCCTTAAGTCAAAAAAGGAAAAGCCTTTAGTACAATTCCAAGAATTAAAGCCAGAATCTAAGCTTAAAGTAAACCCAACAATGAAAAAGATTGAAGAAATGCTTAATGAATTGACCCCAGTTAAACAAAAACCTGGACAAGAAAAAGAAGAAATTTATGGTCTTAAAGTCATCCAATTTGAGTCTAATAATACTTCGGACGATGAGCCAGAATCAGCATCTAGCCATGAATCAGATACTAGTAACATTTGAAAAATTGAAAAGGCTTTTAGTAATTTAGAATTACGAGCAGATTCTCAAAATCTTAAACTCAGTCGTTTAAGAAACAAAGTCAATCCTACAAGCCTTACAAAAAACTGGTATCCTAAGCCTACACCCCCAGATATCTAGTTTGAAGAAAGAACCCAAAATCAATTTTCAGTGTCTTCTGATAAACTTTACGAGTGGAATATCGATGGTTTATCCGAACAAGAAATCCTGAATAAGTTACAACATATGTCCATGGTTTCCAATAGTTACATAACCAACCATAGTTTAAGACAGTCAGAAATAGTTGCTCTGTTAGAAACTGGTTTCATTGGAACACTTCGTTCATGGTGGGATAAACATTTAACAAAAACTTCAAAGAGTAATATAATTCACGTAGTAAAACTTTATGAAAATGGTTACCCTATTTTTGATGAACGTTTAGGTGCAAGAATAGAAGATGGTGTCAATACCCTACTCTATACAATAATTGAACACTTCATTGGCACACCCAGCAACACCACTGCCAGAATCCATGATCAACTTAGTAATCTTAGATGTCAAAAGTTAAGTGATTTTAGATGGTATAAAGATGTTTTCATTTCCAGAGTCATGCTTAGAGACGGTAGTAATCAAGCTTTTTGGAAAGAAAAATTTGTTAATGGCCTTCCCAATTTATTTGCTCATAAGATCCGAACAGTTCATAGTAATGAGTCAGGACAAATTAATTACGACGAGTTAACCTACGGCAATATAATTAGCACAATCAATCAAGTCGGTATGAAAATGTGTGTTGATTTAAAAATTGGTAAGTCTATACAGTCCAACAGAAAGTCAGCCAAGTATGAATTAGGGAATTTCTGTGAACAATATGGTCTAGCACCAATTCCCCCGTCTAGACAAAACAAGAGTCATGATAGGCGTTTTAGTAAAAGTAGATATTATTCTCGTAAGAAAAATCCTTTAAAAAACAATGATGAATTTTATAGTAAGAGAAAATTTACCCCTAAGAAAAGATGGTCAAAAGATTACCAACATGATAAAAAGCAAAAGTCACTTTAAGAAAGAGTCCGACAAAAGAAAAGTAAAATGTTATAAGTGCAAGAAATTCGGTCATTATGCAAATGAGTGTAAAGTAAAAGACACCATAAAATAATTAAAGTTAGCAAAAGAGGATGAAGACAAATTAAAGTCTTTGAGTTAAATGATTCTGAGTCTGACCCTATGTCCTTAGCCAGCTCAGATAATTATAGTTCAGATAACTCCCAATCAAATTCACCTACAATCCAGCTAGGGTGTAAAGACAAATACTGTAATGTCTTAAGCAAATCAATTAGAGTCCTAACTAAGCAAGAAGAATAAGAAGAGTTATTAATTGATCTAATCAGTAAAGTCGAGAACCTAGAGTTAAAATCTGGATACTTAAGAAAACTTAGAAAGGTCATAAGCCAAGAAGAGCTCAGTCAGAGTAATCCTCCTAAAATAAGTCTAAACACTACTTTAGAAAGGTTTAGCAAAAAGAAAGAAGTCACACTTCAAGATTTACAGTTAGAAGTTAAGACAATAAAGAAAGAAATCTTAGAATTAAAACAAACAAGTCAAAAGTTACAAACTGAGAATTATGAGATAAAGTAGGATTTAATTCACTTAATGGAAAAATCTAAACCAAAGGATACGTCTAGTAACCATCCAGAATCAGAACATGAGCCCTCTAGTAGCGATAAAGAAAGTAATAAAAGTGACAAAGTCATCAATTTAATTAAACAAATTAATTTTAGGAAATGGTATTCCAAAGTCAATATCTTTATTAACGATTTTGAGTTAACCACAGTTGCCCTATTTGATTCAGAAGCCGACCTTAATTGTATCCAGGAAGGTCTAATCCCAACTAAGTATTACAAGAAATCCAGAGAAACGCTAGGACATATCTTTACTTTACCATGTCTGTCAAAATAAGATTTGTTTTAAGACGTCATTTGTGTTAGTCAAGAATATTACAGATGAGGTTATTTTAGGTTTACCCTTCATATCTTTACTTTACCCGTTTAAAGTAGAATATGATGGAGTTACGTCAAGTCATCTAGGAGAAAGAGTCAAATTTGAATTCTTAACCAAGCCAGAATTACACAGTCTCAGATTACTCCAAGAGTTTGCAGTTTCAAAAACAGTCTGCCTAATTCAGAGTAAAAGTAAACAAGTTAATTTCCTCAAAGAAGAAGTCAAGTTAAAAAGAGTAGAACAACAGTTAAGTATCAAGTCTCTACAGTCCCAAATTATTGAGTTTGAAGAAAAGTTAAAAAATGAGGTTTGTTCCGATTTGCCCAATGCTTTCTAGCATCGAAAGCAGCATGTCGTTACTTTACCTTATGTCAAAAACTTTAGTGAAAAGAATATTCCCACTAAAGCCGCCAAACCAATCCAAATGAGTCAAGAGTTAACAGAATTATGCAAACAAGAAGTCACAAATTTAGTCAAAAAGGGAATAGTCAAGAAAAGCAAATCACCCTGGTCTTGTCCCACTTTCTATGTACAGAAAAATGCTGAGTTAGAAAGAGGGCCCCACGATTAGTCATCAATTACAAACCCCTTAATTCTGTTTTAGAATGGATAGCCAATTCCTAACAAAAGAGACTTAACCAAAAGATTAGACAAGTCTGTCATCTTCTCCAAATTTGATATGAAAAGTGGTTTTTGGTAGATTCAAATTCAGGAGTCAGATAGGTATAAAACTGCATTTTTTACTCCCTTCGGTCATTATGAATGGAATGTAATGCCCTTTGGGTTAAAAAATGCGCCTAGTGAATTCTAGAATATTATGAATGAGATATTCAATCCTTTTAGTGAATTCTCCATAGTCTATATTGATGATGTTCTTATTTTCTCTCAGTCAATAGAACAACATTGGAAGCATTTGCATAAATTCCTCCAAATAATTAAACAAAATGGTCTAGTCATTTCTACTAAGAAAATCAAGTTATTCCAAACTAATGTAAGATTTCTCGGATTCAATATTTATCAGTCACAAATCAGTCCAATAGATCGAGTTATTCAATTTGCTAATAAGTTTCCAGACCAAATTCTTGATAAGAGTCAACTCCAGAGTTTTTTAGGATCTCTCAATTATGTTTCCGAATTCTACCAAAATCTTAGAAAACAATGTAAGCCTCTCTTTGATATGCTTCAGAGTAATCACCCTCCTTGGATCTCCACTCATACTGAAATAGTTAAACAAGTCAAAATCCATATCAAGAGTCTTCCTTGCCTTGGAATTCCTTCAGTCAATTCTTTCAAAATTGTTGAAACTGATGCCTCTGAAACAGGTTATAGAGGTATCCTCAAACAGAAAGTCCCTCTGAGTCAAACAGAACAAATTGTCTGTTTCCACTCTGATATTAGGACAAAATCACAAAGTAATTATAGTACTATTAAAAAAGAAATTTTATCTATTGTATTATTGTGGGACCAAATTTCCCCACAAGAATATTCGATTGGAAAGATTCCCCTTTCTTCTTTGCCGCCTCTTTCTCCCTGCAAAATAGAACAAATAAGAGGACCACACCCGGGGGGTGTTGGCCAAAGGCCCTCCGATGCCTAAGTTAGTTCAATTGATTTAGGGAAAAACCAATAGCTAAATAGGGTACGGAGATATATATGTAAGGTGTAAACCGGGCGGCCGGAGCCTTATGTAAGAGAGAGAGAGAGAGAGAGAGAGAGAGAGAGAGGAGGTGGCTAGGATTTGTGAGGGGAGGATCTCTACAGAGTTATAGTAGAAATTTTGACGTACCTCATTCCTTGTGCGTGGCCAAGTATTTATAGGGGGCCTTGACAAGGTTGGTGAGGTTGGTGAGGTTGGTGAGGTTGGTATATTTAGGGATTTGATTAATTAGGGATATAAATCAAATCCCTAATTGTGGTAGGTATCCGATCAATTCCCAATCTGATTAGGTAACTTCTCATTCAATTAGGAAATGTGGTAGGAATCAAATCAATTTCTAACTTAATTAGGTATTTCTCAATTTAATTGGATAACCCCCAATTAAATTGAGTAACTCCCAATTAGGTTTAGGAATTCCCAATAGGTCAAATTATCCCCAAATGGAAGGAATTATTTGACCTAGGGTTCTGATTTAATTTGGTTCCTACAAATGCCCCCCAGCTTCTGCATGGCGCGTGGTGGCATGTAGGAGATGTAAATCATCTGTTGGGCTGTTTAGTTGTAACTAGGCTTCCTTCGTGGACATGGGCTCCTGAGTGGAGGAAGTTGGTGGTCTGCCCCCTGCTCAGGATGTTGAGAGATGGGAGCAGAGTGGTCCAGATTCTGATGATCTGCCAGTTGGGCAGGAGGAGTGTTCTGCTGAATCTCCCCCAAAGAGAAAGGCTGCTGCAAAGTGTCTGCCGCGCAAATCTCACGGCCTGGAGTTCCGGGCCGAGGGGATGTGCGTTGACACGCGGTTTCCTGCTTTTGGGTGCGTTGCGGTTGTGCGCGGGCGTGCCAGCACAGTCTACCGTGCGTCGAGATGTTGATGAGTGTAGGATGGATAAGTGGTGCGCCTGTTTGAACTCGTCTTCTAATCAAACGATTGTAGCCGATAGAGGAACTAGTCTCGGCTGTTAGTTTCACGGCCTGAACTACAAGGCCGTTGAGTGATGGTGTTGGTGGTGGGTTTTGGGCGGTGCTCCGGCGCGTCGCTCAGGGAGCGACGGTCGTATGATATATGGGGTGAGGGAACGAACAACAGAGATGGTGCTCCGGCGCCTTGAAAATCAAGGGTCGTATGATATATTGATGAATGAATTTTCCTTACAGTCTAACACTACTCCTAGGAAAGCAAGTAAAGATATTGAAAGTGCATTACAGGAAAAAATAAGTTGCTCCGTGGGAGGCTTTGGTTTGGTGTTTGAACCCATTGAATGTAGCTCGAGCCTTGTATTTATAGGAAGAGTTCCTGGATGAGTAATCGAGGCTGAATTTACGCATAGTGGAGTCTGATTAGCGCAAGTGGGTGTCCAATCGACACTTGGGATCGTGAAGCATGGTGGTGTGACCCCATAAATCCTGGTGAATCTCGGCCGCCGCCCTAATCGTGGTTTCTGGGCAGCTGGCCGTGAAGACGCATTTATTGCTCTGATAGCTGGTGACCTAATCTCTCAAGCTGCAAGAATTCTTGTGAGAATGTCTACGTCTAATCACTCTGTCTTCTGTCGCCAAAACCTGACTTCAGTCACTTCCCACCTTCCCTCATGCATTAAATGCTTATTTGTGGCCAGTGGGTTTGCTGCATTAAACAGGCGCTACTTCATTAAATGAAGCATGGGTACCTGCAATCACGTGATGATCTGACTTTAATATTTCTGGCCGCGATTTTGCTTGGCCTCGGCCTCGGCCTGCACTCGAGGCCGAGATGATCATGCCTTAGCATTTTTCTTTTGTCTTCAGGAAGGCAAAGCACCTTGTTGAAACGTTGCGTTTCAGTTTTACGAGCAAGTGCCAGGGCTGAGAAAGGGGGCTCCTTCGGCCAGCTCATGGCCGTGATTTATTAGGCACAAACATTGCCCCCACATCCCTGGATTCTTCGGCCTCGGCATGGGTAGGGGCCGAATGGATTCCAAGGGATGGACCATTTGCATTCCTTCTGAAGTGATTGACAACTGGGGCATTAAATGCGCAGGCCAGTCGGCGCATTTAATGCCTTAAGCACGTCGTGCAGGTCATTATTGCCCAGGCTCACTCGAGGCGTCGTCTCACCTCGTCAAGTGAAATGACGGTCCCTGGACTTTCGCCACGTCATCGCGCTCTTAATTCGCACGAGCCATCATTCTTCCTTGCTAATCGAAACGTCGGCCGCCAAGTTTCTGTCATATCTTCGCGTGTTCTGAGTGCGTTGTCAGGCCGTTTCATCTTTCGAGAATCACACTTCTGTGTTTTGAACTCCAGTGCCAGTATAAAACCCAAACTCCTTCGCATTTTCTTTCACACTCCCAAAATCTCTGAGTTCATGTTCTCTGAAGGTTCACACTGACTTTCCCCAGTCTTTCTCAGCCTTCTTTCTATTACTCAGTGACCTTCCTTCTCGCTTTAATCACTCTGGAGCCCTCCTTCGATTCCTGGGCTTCGTCCTCCCCTATTTCAACCTGCCCTAATGATCCTCATTGCAGCCTCCTCGAAACCAGGGAGCCATATCAGTTGAGTCTCATGACCTGGTAGTTTGACCCCAACGTGGCCGAATTTATGCGGCTGAGTACCCGGTTCACATCCATGGCCGGAGTGACGGCCCTTATCATGGCTGGAGTGATGGCTCCTACCATGACCGGAATGATGACCGCTTACCATGGCCAGAGTGATGGCCGCTACCACGCCCTGAACGACGGCCGCTGCCACTACCGGAATGGCGACTGCTTACCATGGCTGGAGTGGCAGTTGCTTTCCGTGTCCGGAGTGACGCCCCTTTCGCTTTCCGTGGCCTGGAGTGAAGCCCTGGTTTCAGGCTGGCCGTGGCTGATGACGATATGGGTGGCGGAGGTCCTGCCTCGGGGGAAAGCGTCCGATTGTCTAGCAGGAAGACCATGGAGCCGAAGCGCGTAGATTTAGGGTGTGATTTTTCTTATGTGTGTTTGTACTCGGCCATGACCTGGCCGTTTCTTTGTAAACGTGTCCCCCTTTTTAAATTAAATGAACAAAATGAAGTATGATTTCCTTTAATTCGTCTTTGTCGTGTTGCATACTCCACTTTCATCATTTGTAAATATTCATAACTCTTTCACGGCCGTCTCCCATAATGACAGGGCGTATTTCTTCAAATACTGGCCATTGATCGGTAAGTTGTGCCACTCTCCATCCCTATCCTTTAACTGAAATGCACCTCGGCCAAGAATCCATTCGATAATGAACGGCCCTTCCCAATTGGGCGAAAATTTGCTGAACCGAGGGGCCTTTGTCCCAATGGGAAGCACGGCTCGCCATACTAGGTCGCCTTCGGCGAAAGCTTTTTGTTTAACCTTTTTGTTGTAAGCCCTCGCCGCAATTTGCTTCTGTGCCTGCATGAGGTTATAAGCGTCGAGTCTAGATTGCTCCAAATCTTCCAACTCCTGAGCCATGGCTTGTGCATAATCCCCCTTTTCTTGTTCAGGCTGCTCGGCCACACGGAGAGACTGAACCTTTAACTCCATTGGAACGATGGCGTTGTGACCGTAGGTTAAGGCGTAAGGAGATGTGCCCGTGGCCGACCGCTTCGAGATTCGGTAAGCCCAAAGAGCTTCGGGGAGCAAGTCGTGCCACGCCCTAGGTTTTTCCTCGATCATCTTCTCAAGGATGCCCTTGATTACTTTGTTACTTGCCTCGGCCTGTCCGTTAGATTGAGGGTAGTAAGGTGTTGAGTGGATCAATTTGATCCCTATTTTCTCGGTGTACTCCTGTGTCTCGGCCGATGCGAATACTGGGCCGTTATTGGCCGTGATAGTTTCTGGAATACTGAACCGGTGGACGATGTGATTCTCAAAGAATTTGACCACCTGTGCACTGGATATTGACCGATAGGACTCGGCCTCGACCCATTTGGTGAAATAGTCGGTCGCCACCAAAATCCATGCGTGTTGGTTGGATGCAGCCGGATGGATTTTGCCGATGATATCCAAGGCCCACCCTCTGAACGGCCATGGTTTGGTAACCGGGTGGAGGGCTTCGGCCGGTACCCTTTGTATGGGGCCGTAGATTTGACACTTGATGCATCCCTTCGCATATTCTATGCAATCTTTCAAAATGGTCGGCCAGTAATAGCCGTGCCTCCGAACCAACCACCTCATCTTGACCCCAGACTGGTGAGCACCACAAATCCCCTCGTGGGATTCAGTCATGATGACCTTGATATCCTCGGCGCTGGGACACAGGAGTAATAAACCATCTGATCCCTTTCGATACAGCTCGTTCTGATAAATCAAATAACACCGAGCATGGAAACGTGTAGTCCTCTCATGGCTGCCAGAAGGGTTACGCAAATACTTCACTATGGGGTAGCGCCAGTCGGACTCGGCCGTGTTGATCTCGTCGGTGATATCGGCCGAAGATACTTGCGCTGCCATTCCTCGTTCGGCCAAAACTGGCAAGGTACGCCTCTCGATCCTTATCACGCGATCGTGGTCGGTGTTCGGGATGTTTACGCCTGATGCTACCTGGGCCATCTCATTGGCCTCGCCGTTCTCGGCGCGCGGTATATGAACAAAGGAAATTCTAGAAAAACCATCGGCCGTGTTGAGGGCCGTCACATAATACATGGCTAAGTTCTCGCTCGTGCATTGGTATTCCCCAGTCAGTTGGTTAATCACCAGCTGAGAGTCGCCGTAGACCAAAACACGGGTTGCCTTCATTTCTTTCAAAATCTCAAGACCGATGATGAGCACTTCGTACTCAGCCTGATTATTAGTGCATTTGAAGTCGAGTTGGAATGCGAACTGCCATTTTTGCCCTTGAGGAGATTCGATCACAACTCCGGCTCCTGACCTGGCCTCGGTGCTGGAGCCGTCGAAGTACATGGTCCAATAATTCTTTTCCATGCGGGCCATACCGATCTCGACCTCCAACTCCTCTTCTTGTCCCTAGGCCGGGTGATGAGCTAGGAAATCGGCCAATGCCTGACCCTTGACCGATTTCTGAGCTACGTATTGAAAGGTAAATTCGGACAATGCCATCGTCCACTTCCCAATTCGGCCGCGTATGATCGGCCGAGTAAGCATATATTTGATGAGATCGGTCCTGGAGATGATTTGAACGACCGAAGGAAGCATGTAATGCCGCAACTTGGTGGCCGCGAAATAAAGCGCTAGGCATAATTTCTCGATCGGCGAATAGTTTAATTCGGCCGTGTTGAGGGTGCGGCTTAGATAGTGCAACGCTTGTTGGCGCCCAGACTCGTTGTTCTGAGCCAGCAAACAGCCGATAGAGCCCTCCGAAGTCGAAATGTAAAGCCTCAATGGTTTCCCTCTTTTTGGCGGCATAAGGACCGGCGGTTGGGACAAATATTTCTTGATGTCGTCGAGGGCCGCCGGATGCTCTGTCCCCCATCCGAACCGTTCCGTGCCTTTCAGTTTGAGCAAGGGCGACAACGGCCGGATTTTCCCTGCCAGATTAGATATGAAACGCCGTAAAAAGTTCACCTTACCGAGGAAGGACTGGAGCTTCTTCTTGGTTCTTGGCGGAGGAGCCGCCATAATGGCCGTAGCTTTATTTTTATCTACCTCGATTCCTCGTTGGTGAACCAAGAAGTCGAGGAAATTCCCGGCGGTGACGCCGAAAGCACATTCCTTTGGGTTCATCTTTAGGCCATGCGCCCGCATTCGGTCAAAAGCTTGCCGGAGATGTTCTATGTGGTCGGCTTTGGATGGGGACTTTACAACCACGTCGTCGATGTAGACTTCAACGGTCCGGCCTATGAGGTCGTGGAAAATTAGGTTCATAGCTCGCTGATATGTTGCGTCGGCATTCTTTAGGCCGACAGGCATGACTACCCACTCATAGGTCCCGATTGCTCCTGGACACCTAAACGCCGTTTTGTGGACATCCTCCTCGGCTACGAAAATCTGGTTGTAACCCGCATGGCCGTCCATGAAAGACAAGAGTTCGTGCTTGGCGGCCCCGTCCACCAGGAGATCTGACACCGGCATGGGGTATTCGTTCTTGGGGGTTGCGAGGTTCAGATTTCGGTAATCGGTGCAAACCCTCAAAGCCCCAGTCCTTTTCAAAACTGGTACAATGTTGGCTAGCCACTCAACGTACCGGGCTGTTCGGAAGAAGCCGGCCTTAAGGAGCCGTTCAATTTCGTCCTTGACCCTGAGCTGTACCTCGGTCGAGAAACGCCTTGGCGGCTAATGGAAAGGCTTGAACTCATCCTTGATTCTCAATTCGTGTTCGACCAAACTTCTCGGCAACCCAGGCATCTCGTGATAATCCCAAGCAAAACAATCCTTATATTCATGGAGCAGGCCGATAACCTCGGCCGCTAACTAAGGATCCAAAAGATCGCTTACAAAAAGAGGCCGTGGTTCGGCCTCCGACCCTACATTTATTTCTAACAAAGGGTCCTGGACTTCAGGGTAGTCATCCTCCATCTCGGCAGGCGCCGTTTCTAGGTCGTCCAAAGTCAAAGCGTCCGTATCGTCCGATTCGTGGAGGAATTCGATCAGGTTGATTGGTGAATTTGGCAGTAAGGATTCCTCCGCCCAATGTTCCAGCAGTCTTTCTACCAAATCCTTCACGGCCGCTGCCCCCTCCTCTTTAGTGGCCTTGTCTGTCATCTAAAGGCTGGTAAGGTCGATCAATACTTCGCGCGCCGAATCCTGTCGGATATTCTCGGCGCCTAACTCCAGAACTTTCTGGGCCGTTGTTCTAGTTGGTCGGCCGTTTGCATCGTGGCCGGTGAGAACAACCCATCCAACGTCGTCGTCGTAGATCCGAGCTTGTACGGCGTTGGCCTCGAAAGGCTTTTCATCGGCCGGGTGTATAGACACCTTCTGGCCGTCCCAAAAGAATAATAGCTAGAAGAGAGAGGACGGTATACACCCAGACTGATGGATCCAATCGCGGCCAAGCAGTATGTTGTAGTCGACGCTGGATTCGACCACGTAGAAGGCCGCGACCCTTGTCTGGTCGGCCACGGTAATCTTTAAGGGCAATACGCCAATGGTCTTAGACTTGTCACCGACAAAGCTGCTCATGACCACGTCGCTGGGGATGAGGTCCTCCTTTGACTTGTCTAGCTTCCTCATCAAGGAATAAGGAAGGATGTTGACCATCGCCCCACAGTCAACGAAAACCTTGGATATGGGCACACCCTCTATGTGAGCCGAGATGTACAACGGCTTCAAGTGCCGATATTTATTCGGCTCGTCTCTTGGTATCACCTCGTTAAACGCTACGGCCAACAATTCTTCCTTTGTCTTTGGCCTTAGATCTAACTGCTCCTCGGCCACGTCATCCTCTAGGCCGTTGGTCTGCCCCCCTGGGACTGAAAACTCGGATGGTAGCACCATGACCATGTTGATGCCGACTTCCTCCGGTTCCCGCGGGTTTCCCCTACCGGCTTCTTCTTCGGCCTCAGAGCCGTCCTTGGCGAGGACCGTTTCCTCGATTATCCTGAGAATCCCCTCATATTCCTCATCGAAGATTCCTAAAGCGGGGTCATCTTCAGCCTCGTGCCCGAAAAAAGGATCACCGAAACCTTCGATCATAGGTCTCGCGGACCCCGGGCTACCGGTCGTGGATGCTTTGATCTCAGGGGGGGTCCGAGGCTTCGACCTCCTCCTTGAGGGCCCGTCTAGCCTTTGCCAATGCGTCCCTGGCCGTTAGATAATCGTTTAGGTGGCTTACCCGGCCCTTTTCCTCGGTCGTCAGGCTGAAGACAGTGTCCGCCGGAGTCACAGTAAAGTACTGGCAGAGATATTCTAAATCGCCCCTGCTGAAGGGGATCTTAGCCTCTGATTCGCCGAGGTCAGGCTAGTAACTTGGCAGGCCTCTTGCTCTGGCTTCCCTGTTTGCCTGGTATACGGCCTTAATGGCCGAGTCAGAACTGCTGGTGATAAGGAGCGCTTCCGCCTTTGTGTTCTTGAGGGCCAATTCCACGATTTCACGGTTCTCAGGGGTCATGCCATACATATCCGTGGCCGAATGGTCCTTATGGAATTCCCTGAGAAAGGACAAACCGTTGGCCGAGAAAGGGGGGTCCCTCCCGCGGTAGATGTCGACGACACCTTCGTCTGTTTTCGCCATGTCCTCAAAGGCTTGGTGCTGGCCGTCTTCGCTGTTGAGGGAACAACCGGTTTGGATGATGGCCCGTCTGTAGCCGCCATTTTTCTTTGGCGCTTGAAGCCTTTGGCCTCGGTCGTCTGAATTCTGGCCTACTGAACCTGTCTCTGCATTCTCCTCAGCTGGGTTTTTGTTAGTGGTTCGGCCCTGCCCCCAGGCCGTGCATGATACCAACGGTCATCTTGTATGACCGGTGGTTTGAAAGTTTTCAATGGCCTAGGGGCGGCCTCGTCTTCGAGGCTGACCGAGGTTCTGGGGGTTTGTGGCCCCAGTCGGCTGAAAACAGCTCTGCTGGTCTGCCGTCGGTCGTACTGACCACCGAATCTCTTTATGGTCGTTTGAGATGGCTCGGCGGCCTTCCTCTGGTTTTCCTGCGGCCTGGGCTGACCGATCTCATACTTGCATCGTTCGCAAAGGGCCGGCTCTAGTTCGGCCAGTGGCTCCTTCCCTTTCGCCGATCGACGGACTTCCCTATACCCGGCTGGGAGTTGGGCGTCGACCATGTTGACGACAGGTGGAGGGAACGGCTTGGAGTCGACCTGCATGGCCGCCTTCTCCGGAAACTAGAGCTTCTTTTCGTCTATTAATTTCTGGATAACGTCTGCAAGACAACACAGTTGTTGGTGTTGTGAGACCAAGAACTATGGTATTTGCAAAACGTTTTCCCTTTGAGCTCTTCGGGTTTCGGAATTTTATGGCCGAAGGACAATTTGACCTTTTTCTCGGCCAATAGCAGGTCGAAGATAGCCTCGGCCCTTGTTAAGTCAAAAGTGTAGGCCTTCGTTTCCCGCGTTGCGAACTTGGCGTCGGGGATTTTTGTGCGGCTATTGTCAGTTTTAACAAACCCTCTGCAAACGAAGGGTTTGTCTATGCTGACTTCGGCCGAACTCATCTCTACCTCCTCGCCCTCGGCCTCCGCGGAGCCGTCTGCTTCGGCGTAGCTGACGATGGGATTCCTGTAGTAGGTCCCCTTTGAGGCCGTCTTCTTCTGCATCTCTTCCTTCAACAAGGACGCATACCTGTCCACCTTGTTGGTCAAGTCATGCATGTCCCGGAACTCGATTCCCTGGAATTTCTTCCGGTATTCGAATTCCAAGCCTTCCTCGGCCATCTTGACGAACTCCCTCTCTGGTAGGTTCGTGCGGCACCAATTCCTACATGTTTTGAATCGCTGTAGGTAATCGCGAGGTGATTCATCCGACGCCTGGCTCATCCTTGCCAGCTCGACGACCGTTATTTCTCGGTTGGTCTGATAGAAATGTTCGTGGAACGCCCTTTCCATATCAGACCAATCCCTTATTGAGTTTGGCGGAAGGTTTATGAACCATGAGAACGCGGCGCCGGTCAAAGAATGAACAAATAGGCGTAGCTTCTGGACGTCCGAATCGGCTTCCCCACACTGGGCCGTGAAACGGCCTATGTGTTCAATGGAGGAGGTCTGCCCATCCCTGGAGAATAGCATGAATTCTGGCAATCAATAGTTTCGGGGAAGAGGGATTCGGTCGATTTCTGGCGGGTACGGCCTCGTGTATCTCAGTACGTCCGGCCGCCTTTGGGCTAGGCCGTCTTCGATCATCCGCCGGACGTCTTCGAATCGGACCCCTTGAGGTGGCACCTCGTTCTGTGGCCTTGTCTGCTGGGTCACTTGAACTAGGGGCTCGGCCGGGATGACCGCGCTGGATGACGCCAGATGAGCGCCGTGGGTCTGGCCAAGGTGCGTATACGTAGCCGGTGGATTGGCCGAACCATAGTGAAGGTGAGAGCCCAATGAAAACAACGACGCCTGCACTGGTGGTGAAACGATTGGATTGCTCTGACCGTACTGCTGTGATGATACGGCTGTCGCGTTGCTTGGGCCAGGATGGGTGTGGACGGTCGCAGTGTGAATTGGGCCGAGTGGATGGATCGCAAGATGCGCGAGGCTGTCGTGCCCTAGTGATACGGCCAAAGCATGGAGTGGTCCGTGCGCCGTTTCTGTCGAGTAGGTTGGTCCCGAATTCGCCCATGTGGGCTGGGACTGCCTCCAGCTGTTTGTCGGCGGCAAAGAATGCTGGCCGTAGCCTGATGCTTGGGTGTGGGCCGATACGCCGAGGCTGCTGCTTTCGCCATAAGGCTCGATTCTCTCGCGCTCTTGGCTCCTCGGTCAGGCTCTGGGAGGTGTCGCGGGCGAGGCTACCGACATCCTTTCCTGAAAAAGCGTTCACAGTTCCGAGGAGAACCTGTCCATTGCGGCCATGAAGGATGATTCTATCCTGTAGGCCTGCTTGGACATCAGCTCCTCCACTACTGCCTGTTCCTGCATGGACTCGGTCGTATGTTCCGTCGTTACTGGAACGCTAGCCGAGATCCCGACCGTATGTTCGGTGTCGGTACTTGTGATTGGTGAGGTGGACTCAGGAGTCTCAGAAGTCATTTCGACTGCTTTGTTTTTTAGCTTTGCCTGTGCCCTAGTTTCCACCATAAGTTTGACAAGTGTCCCACCGGGCGTGCCAAAAGTGTCTGCCGCGCAAATCTCACGGCCTGGAGTTCCGGGCCGAGGGGATGTGCGTTGACACGCGGTTTCCTGCTTTTGGGTGTGGTGCGGTTGTGCGCGGGCGTGCCAGCACGGTCTACCGTGCGTCGAGATGTTGATGAGTGTAGGATGGATAAGTGGTGCGCCTGTTTGAACTCGTCTTCTAATCAAACGATTGTAGCCGATAGAGGAACTAGTCTCGGCTGTTAGTTTCACGGCCTGAACTACAAGGCCGTTGAGTGATGGTGTTGGTGGTGGGTTTTGGGCGGTGCTCCGGCACGTCGCTCAGGGAGCAACGGTCGTATGATATATGGGGTGAGGGAACGAACAACAGAGATGGTGCTCCGGCGCCTTGAAAATCAAGGGTCGTATGATATATTGATGAATGAATTTTCCTTACAGTCTAACACTACTCCTAGGAAAGCAAGTAAAGATATTGAAAGTGCATTACAGGAAAAAATAAGTTGCTCCGTGGGAGGCTTTGGTTTGGTGTTTGAACCTGTTGAATGTAGCTCGAGCCTTGTATTTATAGGAAGAGTTCCTGGATGAGTAATCGAGGCTGAATTTACGCATAGTGGAGTCTGATTAGCGCAAGTGGGTGTCCAATCGACATTTGGGATCGTGAAGCATGGTGGTGTGACCCCATAAATCCTGGTGAATCTCGGCCGCCGCCCTAATCGTGGTTTCTGTGCAGCTGGCCGTGGAGACGCATTTATTGCTCTGATAGCTGGTGACCTAATCTCTCAAGCTGCAAGAATTCTTGTGAGAATGTCTACGTCTAATCACTCTGTCTTCTGTCGCCAAAACCTGACTTCAGTCACTTCCCACCTTCCCTTATGCATTAAATGCTTATTTGTGGCCAGTGGATTTGCTGCATTAAACAGGCGCTACTTCATTAAATGAAGCATGGGTCCCTGCTATCACGTGATGATCTGACTTTAATATTTCTGGCCCCGATTTTGCTTGGCCTCGGCCTCGGCCTGCACTCGAGGCCAAGATGATCATGCCTTAGCATTTTTCTTTTGTCTTCAGGAAGGCAAAGCACCTTGTTGAAACGTTGCGTTTCAGTTTTACGAGCAAGTGCCAGGGCCGAGAAAGGGGGCTCCTTCGGCCAGCTCATGGCCGTGATTTATTAGGCACAAACACAAAGTCTTCAAGAGATAAAGCTACTCCTTCGCAGGCAGAGAATGTGTCTCCATTGAGGAAGAAGCCAAGGTTCCCTTCTACTGAGAAGACTCAAGTGGGGTCTGCTTCATCATCATCTGCCAGGGCCAAACATCTTGTGGGCGCATATAGCACGAAGGTTGGTGGTATGCTCGGTGTTCGGAGTGTTCTGCCCGAGCCTCCTGCTATCAAGCTTGAAAACCATGATCTACTTCGTGAGGCAGCTCATGCCCAATCTAGTTCTGCCGAGCGTCAAAGAGATGTAGACATCCTCCTCGAAGTTTGAGTCATCTGCATCTGTCAAAAGATGGAGATCGAAGCGAGAGGTGTGCTCATGATCCAGCTGTTGAGTCACGGGCAGTCAAGCGTGGAGTTGATTCTGCCTCATTGACTTCTTTGGAGGCGAGGTTGGCAGAGACTAAGAAGATGAGAGAGTCATCTGCCCGGGCGAAGGGCTCTTCTGCAACATCAGCTATTGGTCCCAAGGTTGACAAGCCCACCCCCGCAGGAGATGCAGGCGCGTCTGATCTGCTCAAGACGAACTTTCTGTCAAGCCTGTCCACTTGTGCTGAATTGGTTAACCACGTCCGCCAGGCCAGCGATCTTGGCACCTTCTCGAGTCTTTCCTTGGAAAAACAAAGGGAAGTGACACTCCATTTGCTTAAAAAAGGATTAGTTTTTGCTGCTGGGACTATCCGAAACTCATCTGCTATTGCCCCCTCTTCTACTCAGCTCAGCGAGCTGGAGAAGAAGAATGTCGAACTGGCCAGCAAGCTTTCTACCGAGCAGGCCCGTTATGAGAAAAAGACGTTTGATTTGAGGGCGATGATATCAGAGCTGAAAAGCTCCATTGCCGAGAAGGATTCCGAGCTTAGCTTTTCTGCTGCTGATTTCGCTAGTCGAAAAGATGCCTTCTTCCGTCTTGAGCGCAAGAATGCTAACATTTTCCATAGCTATGACAAGCTCCTGGCCAGGTTCCATGCTCACCACAAGTCTGCTAAAAAATCCAAGTCTGAAGCCGCCATAGATGCATAGAAGTTGGGCTACCTACACTGTGCAGATGGGATTGCTCCCTTTTATGCGATTGAAGATGCAGACATCGAGACGCTCTGCCCTGACTTATTCCATGTGCAAAAAGGAACTGAAGAGCAGGCAGCTAGAGCGGATAGAGCTGAGGAGGACGCAGTAGATGAGATGATGGCAGACATTGCGAAGCAGGCAGGCGAAGTTGCTGAAGGCATGGCTGATCAGGTGGATGCAGAAGAGGCTGCAGATCAAAGGTCTCCTGCTAACGTCTAGGAGTAGATGAAGACTTCTTTATTTCTTTTCAGCTTTTGTAGTCTGCTTTCTTGTTTAGAATAATTGGTCTTATTCGACCATCTTTCTTTTGTTGAACTTGGCCGGTTGGTCTACTTGCTATGGAAATTTCAATTATTTTTTCAACTTCAATTTGCATATTGACTTGTGAACTGCTTGAGTAACCAGCCTGTATTTTGATTGCGCATCTCCCTTTGGACTTGAGGGATTCCGGGCGTGTTCTGCATATCCCGTAGGATATTTTCCCTTAGGAAATTGGTGAGGGCCAAAGTCCCCCTTGAGGGACTCCGGGCGTGTTCTACGCATCCCGGAGGATGTTTTGGTCGTTGCCCTGTGTCTCCCGAAGGATGCTACTTATGGACAACTACATGACTATCCTGCCCTCCTTAGGAAACGAATAGGGACCTAGATACCTCCCTTAGAAAGCATGGAGACCTCCTTTTGGGAAATTCCTAGCGCACCCTGCGTCTCCCTTAGGACTCTTCTTTGAGGGCTGCGTCTCCCGAAGGACGCTTCTGGTCGTCGCCCTGCGTCTCCCTTAGGACGCCACTTATGGGCAACTATGTGACTATCCTGCCTCCCTTAGGAAACGGATAGGAACCTGGATACTTCCCGCATGAAGCGTGGAGACCTCCTTTTAAGAAATTCCTGGCGCACCCTGCGTCTCCCTTAGGATGCTGCTTTACGGGCTGCGTCCCCCGAATGACGTTTTTGGTCGTCTCCCTTAGAACGCTTTTATGGGCAACTGTATGACTATCCTGCCCCTCTTAGGAAACGGATAGGAACCTGGATACTTCCCTTAGGAAATTCCTGACGCACCCTGTGTCTCCCTTAGGATGTTTCTTTGCGGGCTGCGTCTCCTGAAGGACGCTGTTGGTCGTCACCTTGCGTCTCCCGAAGGACGCTGCTTATGGGCATCTGTCTTTTGTTGTGGCACATTCTGGAATTTGCAGTAGTTGCTTCTCTTCTTCAGAAATGTGTAGGGCTCAATCATCTGCTTGTTGATGAATTATGAGCCATTCTCGGTAACTGGTGATTGTGGGCAGTCAAAAAGGGAGATGATGTATCTCCAGACGAATCGTTCCACATCGGCTTCTTTATTGACTGGTGTCGTTGGCATGGGGCCCACTAAGTTGATGGCCCCTTGCATGAAAGGCAACGGACTATTCTACAGGTGGTAGATTTCGGCAGGCAGGTTAGGGATCGACTTGTACCGCTGGCAGCGATCACATTTCTTGACATATTCAGCGGAGTCGTGGTGCGTGGTAGGCCTGAACTAGCCTATGTTTAAAGCCTTCCGGGCAAGTGACCTGCCCCCAGAGTGGTTGCCACACTTGCCATCATGAATTTTGCAAAGAACCTCAAGTGTTTGAAGGTACTTTGTGCAGGTGAGATGAGGGCCGGAGTATGATTTGCGAATGAGCTTGTTGCGGTGCATGTAGTATCTCGCGGCCTTCTGCACGGAGTATGATTTGCGAATGAACTTGTCCGTTGGCAGATTTCCATTCATCAAGTAGTCGATGATGGGGTCTTGCCAGCTGGGATCCTCGTTGATCTGCATTGTGTTGATCGTCTCTATTTCTTCGATGCTTGATCGGTCAAGGTGTTCAACCGGGATGGAGCGTCTAAACTGGGTATCCAGTGCTGATCCTAGGCTTGCCAGTTCATCTGCATGCGCGTTCTTTGCCCGGGGTACCTGTTGGATGGTGAAGGTTGGAATTGCCTTCAATAGGTCTTGGACTTTGTCAAGGTACAAGATCATCCTTGGGTGCTTCGCCATGTATTCACCTGACGCTTGATTCGTGATCAACTGGGAATCTGAGTAGATGGCTAGATTCTTGATCGCTAGCTCCTTCGCCAAGCGCAGGCCAGCGAGCAATGTCTCGTATTTTGCCTCGTTGTTCGAGATCGAGAAACCAAGCGTGATGGCTTGCTCCAATAGGATTCCATCCGGGGTGATGATGACGACACCTGCTCCAGCTCCTTTTTGGTTTGACGCTCCATCTACGCGCAATTTCCACATGTCTCTAGGTGGACCGGGTTCAGCAGAGGTCCCATCTATTTTCGAACTTTCCTTCTTCTTGCTAACCAGCCTCTCTTCTTCGGTTGACGGGGTGAATTTTGCCACGAAGTCTGCTAAAGCCTGGGCTTTTATTGAAGTTTTTGGCCGGTAGAGGAGGTCATACTGACTTAGCTTTATAGCCCACTTCATGAGTCGTTGAGAAGCATCAGGGCTGTGGAGGATTGATCTCAAAGGAAAGTCGGTCATGACAATGACTCGGTGAGCTTGGTAGTAGGGTCGCAACTTTCTTGCGGAAACTACGAGGGCCAAAATAAGCTTTTCCAATTTCAGGTAGCGAGTCTCTGCATCGAGGAGAGCTTTTAACGTGTAGAATACCGAATGTTGGGCCCCCAGTTCTTTTCGGATGAGAGCCGAGCTGACGGCCGAGTTGGACACTGCCGGGTACACGAACAAGTCCTCACCAGGAACTAGTTTTGATAGCAGTGGAGGTGAAGTGAGGTAAGTCTTTAGATTTTGGAAAGTTATTTCGCACTCCTCATCCCACTTCTCTCTTTGTCCTTTCTTCAAAGCTTTAAAGAATGGTCTGCACTTGTCGATAGATCTCGAGAGGAATCAGTTGAGGGCCGCCGCTCTGCCCGTCAGACTATGTATTTCCTTCATTGTGGAAGGCGACTTCATCTCGAGAATGGCCTTAATTTGGCGTGGGTGTGCCTCGATACCTCGT
This sequence comes from Prunus avium, assembly GCF_965620075.1. Taxonomy (NCBI): domain Eukaryota; kingdom Viridiplantae; phylum Streptophyta; class Magnoliopsida; order Rosales; family Rosaceae; genus Prunus; species Prunus avium. Next base: position 8,081,454 of record NC_142290.1, read on the forward strand.
TGCGTGACTAGGTATCCCAGGAATCGGCCGGACGATACACCAAACGTGCATTTACTTGGATTCAACTTCATGCGATACTAGCGGGGCAGGCTTAATGCCTCGGTGAGGTTTTTGATGTGATCTACACGCTTGGGAGCTTTGACCAGCATGTCATCCACATAGACTTCCATAGTTTTGCCGATCTGTTCCTTGAAGATTTTATTCACCAGCCTTTGGTAGGTTGGTCCAGCGTTCTTTAGTCCAAAGGGCATAATATTGTAGCAGTAGGGCCCTCTCTCGATGATGAAAGAGGTTTTCGCCTTGTCATCCTCGTGCATCAGGATTTGATTATAGCCGAAGTAGGCGTCTATGAAGCTGAGCAGCTGATTGTCGGAGGTGGAATCCACGAGTTGCTCGATTCTCGGCAATGGGAAGTTGTCTTCAGGGCATGCTTTGTTGAGGTCGGTGTAATCGACGCAAACTCTCCACTTGCCCTTTTCTTGTTTTGCTACCAGAATAACATTGGCCAGCTATTCTGAGTAGGAGACTTCTTCGATGAAGCCAACAGCTAGGAGTTTGTCAATCTCGGCTTCAATGGTCGCGACCCGCTCAGGAGTGAAGCTACATCTCTTCTGCACTACTGGCTTGATGGCAGGGTTGATGTGAAGTCAATGGCAGATGATCTTTGGGTCAATGCCGGGCATGTCAGACGGTGACCATGCAAACGTGTCTTTGTTATTCTGGAGGAAGGTGGTCAGCTCCACCTTTTCGTTTAGGCTTAGGCGTGAGCCGATCCAAGCTCTTTTGTCTAGCTAATCAGGATCCAAGGGTATTAGCTCCACGTCCTCTTCGGGTTTACATCCTTCTTCAGGAGAGACCACTGGGCAGATTTCCTTGGCTTGGTCATGTCGCTTTAATTGCTATAAGGGAGCGAGATTCGGTTGTTCAACTTCCTTCATATCTGCCTGACTTACAGGGAAGAATTGCATTTGCTTGCTTTTTTTTTAGCCCTTGGGCCCAGCATTTCCTCACCATTGCCTGATCGCTGTTGATTTGACCGACACCGCCCCCAAGGATTGGGTAGCGGATTTTCTGATGTGTGGCAGAGGTGATGGCGTTGATCTTGCCAATCCATGGTCTGCCCAGAATGCCGTTGTAGGGTGAGACCTCATTAATGACCATGAACGTTTGCGAGCTGATTACAGGTGGGGAGTAGACGCCGAGGTCTATCGTGCCCACGGTAACTGTTGTTGCACCATTAAAGCCAATCAACGATCTGGCTGATTTGTTGATCTTCGCTTCCAAGCCCATCTATTGGATGACTACCAGTTGCAGGAAATTAGCTACGCTGCCCTCGTCTGCATGGATTCGGTCGACCATGGCCTGAGCGATTTGAATGACAAGGGCGTCGTTATGTGGCATGTCAAGGCTGATCAAGTCTTTCTTTTGGAAGTTGATCACAGGGTCGTCTTCCGTCGGTGGAAGGTCGGTCGTGATTTGGGAGATCATAGTGGCCTGTTTGATCTTCCTCTTCTTTTCTTTGCTTGTCAGCCCAGACTCCTCGGAGTCTACAGGATTGTGTTAATCCTTATGACCTTCTAAGGTGGCTCCTTGGCAGTGTCGCGATCTTCAATCTGCTAGATGGCCTGCTTCGCAATGAATTCCGTGCAGTGACCTTCTCTCACAAGTTCTTCAAGATGCGTCTTCCAAGCAAAGCAGTTGTTTGTAGTGTGCCCGTTCGTCCCATGGAAGGCACAATATTTTCTGGTATCCCTCTTGTTCGGGTCTCCCTTCAAGAGTGGCGGTCTTCTTACCCAAGGTTTGTCTTTCACTTGGGCTAAGATTTGATGTATGAGGATGGAGAACTTTGTGTAGTTCTCTCCTGCTGTAGCGTCTCCTTGTGGGTGTGACCTGCGTTTGTCCTTGTTCCTGTTGCTAAATCCGTCGCTTCTTTGGCCTGTCCGCTTAGACGGCTGATCTTCCTACTTAGTAGACTTCTTCGCGGCCATTCGATCATCATCCCAGAGGGCATAGCGTTCCGTAGTCGTGAAGACCTCAGCCAGAGTCTGGCTGGGAGCGATAGTCAGCTCGCGGTATAAGTCGTGTTCAGCTGGAAGGCCTTTCTTGAAAGCAAAGGATGCGATCCGGTCGCCACATCCTACAATGTTGGCCTTTTCTGCCTTGAATCTCTTAATGTAGTCTCAAAGGGATTCGTCAGATTTCTTGCGTAGGTTGAACAGGTGATCAGGGTTCTTTTTTATCATCCAGTAAGAGATGTACTCTTTGGTGAAGATGTAAGCCAGCTCCTTGAAGCTGCTGATCGATCCGGATGGTAGAGTGTGGAACCAGTCTTGGGCTGCTCCTCACAAGGTCATTACAAACACCTTGCACATCAACGCATCGTCGGCCTTGTGGAGGATCATGACACTTTTGAAGTATTTTAGGTGGCTTTCGGGATCGGAGTCCCCTTTGAAGTGGGTAAACGAAGGCGTTGAGAATCACTTCGAGGGAGCAGCCTACTCAATCATGGTGGTGAAAGGCGTAGAGTTTGCCTGGTCCATCTCCTTGCATAGTGCATCTTCGAAGTTCCCGCCGGTCTTCAAGTCTCGAAGTCGGTCATTCACAAGCTTCTCAACGTCTTCCGCACGCATTGCTGGTTGGTCACGTTGGCGGCCCTCGCGATTTGTGCGACGCTGAGAAACTTGGGCAAGGAGCTGCTCTACTAACTCTGTTAACTCTTTTTTAGACTTTCCTTTGAGAGAGGCATTAGAACTGCTTGGGGAGGCATCATTGACTGGCTTAGCTAGCACATGGAGAGGAGGGAACTGTGCATTAACTTGGCATATTATGTTATCAGTCCTGACTTAGACTTAGACTCAATCTAAGATGCCCTAAGCTAAGTGATTTTAGATGGTATAAAGATGTTTTCATTTCCAGAGTTATGCTAAGAGATGATAGTAATCAAGCCTTTTGGAAGAAAAAGTTTATTAACGGTCTCCCTAATTTGTTTGCCCATAAAATTAGAACGGTCTTAAGCAATGAATCAGGACAAATTAATTACGATGAGTTAACCTACGGTAATATAATTAGTACAATTAATCAAGTCGGTATGAAAATGTTTGTAGATCTAAAAATAGGAAAATCAATCCAAGCCGATAGAAAAAATGCTAAGTATGAGTTAGGTAATTTCTGTGAATAGTATGGTCTAGCATCAGTCCCGCCATCCAGACAAGTCAAAAGAAGCCATGATAAACGCTTTAGTAAAAGTCGCCATTATTCCCGTAGGAGAGATTCCTTCAAAGATGATAATGAATTCTATAGTAGAAGAAAGTTTACCCCTAGGAAAAACAAATGGTCAAAAGGTTATTCAAAAGGTTTTAAGAAAAGCCCCCGACAAGGCAAAAAGAGTTACTTTAAGAAAAGCACAGATAAGAGCAAAGTCAGGTGTTACAAATGCAAAAAGCAAGGTCATTATGCTAATGAGTGCAAAGTTAAAGATACAGTTAAACAATTAAAGTTAGCATCCGAGGATGAAGCCAAATTAATTAAAGCTCTTGAGTTAGCCAATACTGAGTCAGAACCTATGCCCTCAGATAGTTCAGTCAACTATAGTTCAGACAGTTCCCAGTCCAGTTCACCAAAAATCCAGTTTGGTTGTAAAGATAAATGTTGCAAAGTCTTGAGTAATGCAATTTGCGTTCTTACTAAGCAAGAAGAACAAGAAGAGTTACTAATTGAGTTAATAAGTAAAGTCCAGGATCCCGAGTTAAAAGCTGAATACCTTAGAAAGCTTAGAAAAGTCATAAGCCAAGAAGAATCCAGTTCTAGTAGTCAACCTAAGATAAGCCTTAATACTACCCTAGAAAGGTTTAATAAAAAGAAAGAAGTCACACTTCAGGATCTCCAGTTAGAAGTTAAAACAGTTAAGAAAGAAATTTTAGAATTAAAACAAATAAGCCAAAAGTTACAAACTGAGAATTATGGAATTAAGCAGGATCTAGTTAAAATACTAGAGTCTAGAGCAGAGTCTAGTAATCCCTTTGGAAAGTCTAGTTCTGAGTCGGAACCTGAGTTATCCGATAAAGAAGACAAAGTAATCAAATTAATTAAGCAAATTAATTTTAGAAAATGGTACTCTAAGGTTAGTATTTTTATTGGTGAATTTGAGTTAAACACAGTAGCCTTATTTGATTCAGGAGCAGATTTAAATTGTATTCAAGAAGGTCTAGTTCCAACCCAGTTTTACAAAAAGTCAAAAGAAGTCTTGGGTACAGCGTCCGGTAAAGCCCTGAAGTTAAAATACGAGTTACCTAACGCCCATGTATGCCAAAATAAAATATGCTTTAAAACGTCTTTTGTGTTAATCCAGGATATTACTGATGAAGTAATTTTAGGTTTACCATTTATCTCATTACTTTACCCCTTTCAGGTAGAATACGACGGAGTTACCTCAAGCCAATTAGGAGAAAAGGTTAAATTTGAGTTTTTAACTAAGCCAGAGTTACATAGTCTTAAGTTACTACAAAAGTCAGCAGTTTCTAAGTCAGTCAAGTTAATCCAGAGTAAAACAAAACAAGTTAATTTTCTTAAAAAAGAAATTAAGTTTAAAAGAGTAGAACAACAGTTAGTCGACAAGTCACTATAGTTACAAATTAGTAAATTTGAAGAAAAATTAAAAAATGAAGTTTGTTCTGATTTACCCAATGCCTTTTGGCACCGAAAGCAACATGTAGTTACTTTACCTTATGTCAAATCATTTAGTGAAAAGAATATTCCAACCAAAGCCCGTCCAATTCAAATGAGCCAAGAATTAATGGGATTATGCAAAGCCGAAGTCACGGATCTAGTCAACAAAGGAATAGTTAGAAAAAGTAAGTCACCCTGGTCTTGTCCAGCTTTTTATGTCCATAAAAATGCCGAGTTAGAAAGAGGAGCCCCGCGCCTAGTTATCAATTATAAGCCCCTTAATTCAGTTTTAGAATGGATTAGATACCCAATTCCTAATAAAAGAGATTTAGTTAATAGGTTAGAAAAGGCGGTAATCTTTAGTAAATTTGATATGAAAAGTGGTTTTTGGCAAATCCAAGTTAAAGAGTCAGATAGATACAAGACTGCATTCGTAACCCCTTTCGGTCATTACGAATGGAATGTTATGCCTTTTGGTTTAAAAAATGCGCCTAGTGAATTCCAAAACATAATGAACGAAATTTTTAATGATTACTGTCATTTTTCCATAGTTTATATAGATGATGTACTAATCTTCTCTGAGTCAATTGAGCAACATTGGAAGCATTTACATAAGTTTTTACAGATAGTTAAAACTAATGGTTTAGTTATTTCAGCTAAGATTTAGTTAATAGGTTAGAAAAGGCGGTAATCTTTAGTAAATTTGATATGAAAAGTGGTTTTTGGCAAATCCAAGTTAAAGAGTCAGATAGATACAAGACTGCATTCGTAACCCCTTTCGGTCATTACGAATGGAATGTTATGCCTTTTGGTTTAAAAAATGCGCCTAGTGAATTCCAAAACATAATGAACGAAATTTTTAATGATTACAGTCATTTTTCCATAGTTTATATAGATGATGTACTAATCTTCTCTGAGTCAATTGAGCAACATCGGAAGCATTTACATAAGTTTTTACAGATAGTTAAAACTAATGGTTTAGTTATTTCAGCTAAGAAGATCAAGTTATTCCAGGTCAATGTCAGGTTTTTAGGTTTCAATAAAAGTCAAAGTCAAATAAGCCCAATCAATCGAGTTATCCAATTTGCAGATAAACTTCCTGATCAAATTCTAGAGAAAAGCCAGCTTCAGAGATTTTTAGGATCTTTGAATTATGTTTCTGATTTCTATCAAAATCTGAGAAAATTATGTAAGCCCCTGTTTGATCGTCTCCAGAGCAATCCTCCTGCCTGGACTCCGAGTCATACAGAAATAGTTAACCAAATCAAAGTTCATGTCAAGTCACTTCCATGCCTAGGTATTCCTTCAGCTAATGCTTTTAAAATTGTTGAAACGGATGCCTCTGAAACAGGTTATGGTGGTATTCTAAAGCAGAAAATTAGGCTCGATTCCCCTGAGCAAATTGTTCGTTTTCATTCCGGAGTTTGGAGCCAATCTCAAATTAATTATAGTACTATTAAAAAAGAAATTTTATCTATTGTATTATGCATAAGCAAATTTCAAGATGATTTATTAAATCAAAAGTTTTTAGTCAGAGTTGATTGCAAGTCAGCAAAATATGTTTTAGAAAAAGATGTTAAAAATATAGCTAGTAAGCAGATTTTTGCACGATGGCAGGCCATTCTGAGTGTTTTTTATTTTGAGATAGAATATTTGAGAGGTAGTGAAAACAGTATTCTTGATTTTCTTACAAGAGAGTTCCTGCAGGACAAACAAGCAGAGCCATGTCAAGAAAAGAAAAAGATAAAGATAAGCAAAAAATGCAGTATGCTCATCCAAGCCAACCAAGTCCAAGTCAAGCCAAAGTCCTCCCAGCTACCTTGATGCCTATGCCAATTAAGCAAGAATCATCTTCCCAACTTGTGCCCTTCCCAGGTTATTCTCCAATTCTAGTTAATAATAGGTTTAATCCCTTGAGCCACTCTTCTTTACGCCCTAATTATCAGTCAGTTTTAGTTTCTCAGTATGATCCTTTCACAGTTAACCCCTCTGTTTCAGCTCCTTCTCAGAATCCAAGCCCAATTAAAAGGACAAATTATGCCGCCAGAAGCCATAGTCATCTTTTTGTTGTAGAATCTTACCTTGAAGAATTAGTTGACCCAGTTAGAATTGCCAGAAAGTTCTTTCCTCCAAATCTTCATTATTTTCCAAGCCATCCTTCAAAGTCAATTAAGTTTTACCGAGATATCCTCTATGAAACCCAGTCAATAGAAATTAGGCCAATCAAGGATAAGGAAACAGATGCCACTATTTATCATTCTCTCTACATACGCAATATTCTTATGCCTGAGCAGTGGAGCAAAAACCCTTATGATCAATTACCCCTCCAGACAGATCCCCAATTAGGCCTTACTTACAATTATGGTGATTATATTGATGCCTGGTATACTATTTTTTATCATCAGCACCCAGATTTCAGTCATTCATGGTTCCTCAATTTTGATGCCAAATTTAAGCCTCAGTTCCCTTACTGGTTTCTCCAATGGTGGAATATTCAAGGCCCTATTTGGGAAATCTTCCCAGTTGAGCTCCAACAGTCATTCAATTACTTTAGTCAGAAGTACAAGTTAACAAAGTCAGAAAAGTTCTTCCCTATGCTCCTTCATTTTGTTGCCAAGTACAAAGTTCCTTGGATCATGAGGTGGAATTACCAAGTTAATTGGGAAACAAGAGTTCTAAGCCGCCATTTTGCAGTTAAATGGTGGGGAAAAGTCAGGACTGATAACATAATATGCCAAGTTAATGCACAGTTCCCTCCTCTCCATGTGCCAGCTAAGCCAGTCAATGATGCCTCCCAAAGCAGTTCTAATGCCTCTCTCAAAGGAAAGTCTAAAAAAGAGTTAACAGAGTTAGTACAGCAGCTCCTTGCCCAAGTTTCTCAAATGCAGGACAAAGATGATGAAGATGCCAGTCCAAAATCGGAGTCTTCTTCAAGCCAGATTCCTAGTCAACCCTTCAGTCAAAAGTCGAAGCCTAGATGGACAGACTATGTGCCCGACAGTCAAGACCCTTATGATCTGAACGAAGACTAAGCACTAAGCCTTTCAGTCAAAGCAGCCGAAAGCAAAGTTGCGGAGTCAAAAAGCAAAAGTTAAAGCAATTCTATCCGAGTTAAAGTAGCCGAAAGCAAGATTTAAAGCAAAAGTTGCCTAAGAGTCAAAGATGCCCCGACATCTGAAAGTTAAAGTCTCTTCACCCAAAGACAAAACAAGTTTCACCTAAGTTAAAGTAGAAGTTAATTCAAAAGTTATTTTGTCCTCTTTTGTATCCAAGTCTTTAAATAGAAGCCCCGAGTCATTTGTATCTTCAAGCTTTGTTTAGTGAACATTGTATTTTCTTTCAGTTTTCAAAGTTCTCTCAGAGTTATAGACCTGAGGCAACTACAATAGTTGTGAGTGAGAGTGGAGTGTGAGTGTCCTGCGTGGCATTGCTTGCTTTCACTGAACTAAGATTTCTGTAAGTTTTTACTTTGTTTGTCAAAGCTTCCTCAGTTAATAATATTTCCAATTAATATTATTTTCTGAGTTATTTTTATATTATTTTCTGAGTTATCTTAATAATCCTTCAAATTCTAATTTATGAGTATACAATTATTCTCAATAATTTGTATTTTCAATTTGATTCAATCCAGTTATCTCATAGTTTTTCATTTATACAGTTTATTCTCTTATGTTCATTTTCTACTTAATTTATGATAGGTTTATATATTTATATTTTAATAGTGTGCATTTACTCCATTCTAAGTTTTTATTATCACTTGCTCCGATTCTTCAAAGCCTTCTTCTTCCTCCAAATTGATTATCTAAGTCATCACCTCCATTAGACAAAGTCTCCTTGCCCTAAAGTCTTCAAGTCCTTAAATACATAAGCCAAATGAAAGTCAAGTCTTCCGCCTATAACTAGTTAAAAATCCTTTTTAATCTAGTTCTTCTAGATTATAGGTCCTAGTCCCCTTCTGGTATCAGAGCCGTAAGAGTTGAAAGGGTTGAGTCTAAGTCTGCTACTCATATCGCCCAAGTGGCTGATTTAAGCCTTCTGAGTTAGCAAGTCTCCCAAGTTACTTCTGAATTCGTAAGTCTCCCAGGTTACTTCCAAGTCTCTTCCAAGTTATCTAGTTCCTTAGGTTCCCCTCTCTCAAAAGTCCGTAATGTAAGACCCGTGTCTTGGGGAAACAAGAACGGTGAGCAATCCCACATTGCTCGGGGAGGGAAAGGTGAAGTGCTTAAATGTGTGGGCACTTCTCTTCCTAGCACGAGGCCTTTTGGGAGCTCACTGGCTTCGGAGTCATAGGAACTCCGAAGTTAAGCGAGTTGGGGGCCAGAGTAATCCCAGGATGGGTGACCCACTGGGAAGTTGCTTGTGAGCTCCCAAAAACAAAACCGTGAGGGCAGAGAGGGGGGCCCAAAGCAGACAATATCGTGCTAGGAGAGTCGGGTCGTGACACGTAAGGTGAGACCTTTTTACCAAACAATAAGTCCCGGGTAGAGGCATGAGCGGTTAGGCACGAGAAGGTGAGAGAGAGAGACAACCCATAAGTTCTTAGGTATCTTAGAGTCAGTCTTAGGAGTTACCCAAGAGTCTTTCTAATTTAGAAGTCATGTAAGAGTCTTTCTAATTAAGTTGATTTAAATTAAACACGTAAGCAAAATGAGTCGTTTATTTAGAACCAATTCAATTAATTCTTCTAGTTCTAGAACCAGTTTAAGCCAAGTGCCAAACATAGTTAATGAAGAAGAATTAGAATATGAGTCAAGTAGTAGTAAATTACATTGTGATGATTGGAATATACCTAGAGTCCCTAGTAATAAGGAAATTAATTTATAAGCAAAAATGGTCAATTAATGCATTTAAAACAACTACGCATATCAAGACAGTAGAACAAGTCTATGCCTTAGGAAAAGAACATGAAACATGCCAGTTACTTAATTTAGATGCAATAAAGAAGCATAGGAAAGAAGGCCAGTTACGTGATAATTATCACGTAACTTTCCCCAAAGACCAAAGAAAAATAATTTTTAATGGTTGGAAAGATTTCATGAAAACCACTAGGTCAGAAACCTACTACCTAGACTATATAGAAAGTCATCATGCAAGTCAAAAAATAAAGACTTTAACCCAAGAAAAATGGGAAAAAAAAGACAACACTAAAGTCATCTCCACACATCCTCCCGTAGAAACAATAATCATTAATCATAAGAATGCTAAAGTCATTGCTAGTCCTTACAAAATCCCATAATCAAAATATGCCAATAAAATGGTAATAGAACAAAATAATTACACCAACACAAGGCTAATAGTCATAGGAAAACAATTAGATAAAATAGAAACCAAAGTCGATAAGTTAATTCCCCAGGAAATTACTCTAAAGCCTAAGAAAGAAAAACCTTTAGTTAAATTCCAAGAGTTAAAACCAGAGTCTTCCCTTAAAGTTAACCCAACAATGAGAAAAATTGAAGAAATGTTCAAAGAGTTAACCCCGGTTAAGCCAAAGCCAAATAAAGATAAAGATAAAGGAAAAGAAGAAGAAACCTCAGTTAGAGTTTTACAATTTGAAGTTAACTCTGATAGTGAGTCAGCTATGTCTTTAGAGTCAGTTTCTAGTCAAGAGTCAGAAACTAGTAATATCTCTAAAATTGAACAAGCCTTTAGTAATCTCCAAGTTAACCAGGATTCTCAAAGTCCTAAAGTCAGCAGGTTAACAGGAAAAGTCAACCCCACAAGCCTTACCAAAAATTGGTATCCTAAGCCTACGCCCCCAGATGTCCAGTTCGAAGAAAGAACCCAAAGTCAGTTCTCAGTGTCTTCTGATAAGCTATACGAGTGGAATATCGATGGCTTGTCCGAACAGGAGATACTCAATAAATTACAGCATATGTCCATGGTAGCCAATAGTTATGCCACAAATCACCAGTTAAGACAGTCAGAAATAGTTTCCCTTTTAGAAACAGGATTCACAGGAACACTTCGTTTCTGGTGGGATAAACATCTCACAAACGAAGCCAAACTAAGTATAATTCATGCCTTTAAGACAGATGAAAATAATTTCCCAATTTTAGATGAACGTGTAGGAACAAGCATAGAAGATGGAGTCAATGTCCTTTTATACACAATAATTGAGCATTTCATAGGAACATATATATATATATAGTAATTTGTTTAACCTTAATTATGAGAGGGGGAAAAAAACAAAAAGCAACGTGTAAGCCAAAACTTTGTTCTTCCCTTCATTCTTCCCCCCTTCCCTCATACATTCTCTTCAAAATCTTATTGTGATCTCAAATTGGGATGATTTGTTCATCTATTGGAGGTGAGTCACCTAGTCTAGGCTAAGGATATTAATTACATAAACTAAGATAAGATTGGGGATGAAGAAAATGAAATTTCGGGTGAGGAAGAGAAGAAAAAATCTCTAAGGTGAGTCTATTTCGAAAATTTTGGTTTTAACTTTCTGATTGTGTGATTTTAGTCTCTTAAAGAATAATTTGGGGCATATGAATGTTAGGAAACTTGAATTGGAAGAGGTTGAACTTCTATTTTCGGGTTGGGTGGATAGAGCAAATTTTTCAAGTGTGGGTGTTGTTGATTTTGGTTCCATTTTGAGTTTTTTGATAAGTTCTATGATAGGTATGAAGTTTAGAAGTGTTTTAGAAGCCTTAGGAACAACCTGGGGGTGTTAGAATAGTTGAAAACAACTTAGAACCAAATCTGGAAATTTGCACTTTCTGGAAATTTGCAATATGCGAGCTTCACTTTGGCTCTCTTTTCCTCCCAATCCTTTGCATTTTTGAGGAATTCATTTGTTGGGTTTTCAACTAAACATGGCAAGGAACAAAAAAAAATTAGTTTCGTCGAATTTGGTTGAGTTTTGATACGTCAAACACATGTGCAAAGTTTGGAAAACAATCTGTTTTCTGCAGAAAAACCAGCTACGAATCCAACTTTGGAGCTAGTTTTCTCCTTCATTTTAGCTCCGTTTTGAGTGTGGTTTATTGGGTTAGAAACTAGAGGTATTAAGCTTCAAAAACGCTATAAGTTTGCTCATTTTCGTTAACTTTTGGTTGGTCAAAATGTCTCACAAAATCTGAGATTTAATCTGAAAAACAGGGGAAGTTGCAGGATTTTTGGAGAAGACGATGAACAGTAACCGGAAACAAGCCACTCGCGGCTCCGGCGAGTGGCGGCACCTGGCAGCTGTTCCAGCAACCTCCAAAGCCATATTTTTAGTCCATTCAACTCGATTTTTCGATCCGGGTCCGATCGTATATGTTTTGAGTCAATCCGAGGTGGTGCAAAGCATGGGTTGTCCGATGGTATAACTTTTGGATAACGGGTGTCGTTGGCCTTGTTTCGGTGTTGACAGGGCATAGGACAGAGTTTTAGATTATTTTGGACGAGATTTGGCTGCTTTGGACCCCGAGTTGGTCCTAGGGGCATTTTCATCATTTTTACGCAAAATCTTTGAAATGCATAAGGTTGAGGTTAATCTTAGGTGAAATAAAGTGAAGACTGCTCAATAATAATTTGGATTTGAATTTGTTCAGGAATTGGATCAAAAGTGTAGATTCGACAACTCCGAGAATTTCCGAAGGGTAAATTTGGTACTTTAGCTAGCTGGACATGAGGTAAGGTTTCTTGATTCCCGATGATTGGGCTATGTCACTTTTCATCTTAGTGCTTATATATAGTACTATAAATATGAATATTATTGTTGTTTTGCTTGATGAATATTATTTGATGTTATATGAATATTATTATTGATGTTTCTTCGTGGATATTATTTGACATTGGGTGAATATTATTATTCATGTGATTAAATCTGAAATATTATTGTTATCATCTATTTTATTATTCAGCAGAGATAAATGATGTTTGCACTGCATTACATATGCATCATAAATACAATGGTGTTTGGGGTGTGTGTCATTTGAGGTATATTTAAGGGGTGGGAAAAGGCCTTAGATATATTTGAGTAAAAAAAATTGTAGAATATATTCAGGTGACGGGAGCAGGGCTTGAATATATTGAGGTGATTTGAGCAGGGCCTCTAATGAAAAGTGAAAGTTGAGAAATTCGTAAACAAAAGAAAAATGGGTTAAGGGACGGACGGGCACTAGTTCTTATTTTAGGGTATTCAGAGTCACAGTGGTAAATCGCATGGTATGGGACATGCAGGCTTGTTTCCCTAATGTATGAATTAGTGGGATTAGAAGGGAGTGAGTTCATGGCATCACTGCATATGCAAATTTATTATCTGGTTTGATTGCCTAATTTATATATCTTGTGTTGTTTGATGCATGACACTTTGATTAACTGTGATAGCTGACCTTGAGGGGTTTGACGATACTCTACTGGGCATTAGAATGCTCATATCCTAATAGATTGTGCAGAATTCAAGGCGAAGTTTGAGGAAGCGAGTTTCAGCCAAGCTACTAGGCTTTTGTTGTTGATTTGTGTAATTAATATTTGTAAGTAGTCAACCGTTTGATAAAGATCTTAGTGTGTATTTAACTACGAGCTATTGCGACTCTGATTTTGTGTTGTTAAGTATATTTGTATTTATTTGTGGCTCTTTTTCTCATCATATCATGGTTGTAAGATTTTATTCTTATGACTATGGTATGACTCACACCCTGATTCGAGAATATTCCTTATTTTTGAATCGAGTCGTGACATAACGCCTAATATGCGATATCCGATCAACAGTCAAACGATAACCAAATTCTAATCCAAGCATATCGTCGTGCTCGAGACGACATGGGGATCATTTTAGGATCAAAACCCAACCTTGACATCTCGCCGGCGGGTGTCTATAGTAATTTTCTGGCGATCGAAAAACTCCAAACCGCCTGCCAATATTCAAATCAACAGATCAAGCACATTGAGAGGAGTAACTTTATACCTTTGCTCAGAGATCAATTCAATCGTTAAGGCCCTTGAACGAATGGTTTTGTCTTAGAAAAATCTTGAAATTTCTAGATTTGGATTCGACAGTTTTGGGATGAAATCACGTCGGGTCTTCAAGGGAAAACACAGAGAGAAGGTAGGGGAGTGTTTTAGGTATGATTGCACGGCATGTGGTCACCGAAGTTGGCCGGAGCAACGCCTGGAACAGCCGGCAATCAAGGCTCCAAAAACATGGTCGAGTTTGGCTTAAAATCGAGCCTGATTTCGATGGTTTTGATTTGTAAAAAGTAGGAGGTTTTGAAAGGGAAGAGAGATGAAAATTTCGGTGGTGGTGGCATTGGAAATGGCGGCTGGAGCAGGGAGATTGTTAGCCAACAATGGCCAGCTATTCCTGTCGCAAGGGAAGGGGAAGGAAAAAAATCGGGAGGGGAGGAGAAAGAAGAGGGTGACGCGTGAGAGAGAAGGGAGAGGTCTGATTGGTCCCTTAAAATTTGACTTTTTGAAATAATTACGGTTATGCCACTGGGCTTCTTTTGATCGTAACTTCTTCGTCACAACTCCGATTTGAGTCTACTACGTGTCCACAAACTCATCTCGATGTGCTTTATGCAACGGTACTACCAAAATCCCCAAATTCTTACTCGAACAAAAAGTCAACTTTTAAACCCATTAAAATATTCCTGAGGTAAAATTGTCTTTTACTTGAATAATTTAATAATTAAATATTAAATTAGGATCGAGTTATTACATTTTCCCCAAAAGACTAGTCAATTTCGAGGAATTTGGGTTCGATATCATCCAATTGATCAAGATTCGATAGGGTAAATCACGATTTGAAAGGGAATCATCAATTTCAGGTATTAATTCATCCATTTTGGGGGTAATTTCTTGTCTGTTTTGGTGCTATATGAAGGAAAAATAAGCATCTCATGCTTGGAATGAATTTAGCCACAACATATAACACATAAACATTCATAATGACGGATTGATTATGCTTGTTCTAGTTGAGCTAAGCCTTTTTCATTTTAACCCAAGCATCTTATGATCTAGTCTCTTTGAGCACAAATAGAAAAAAAGGGAAAAAAGGTACGAGAGTTTACCCCTCATGACTATTTCTTGGACAAGCCAAGAATAAACACCTTTATAGGAAAAGGTCTTCTTTTCTTCCCCTTCTCACAAGCTCCTTAACCCAAGACTCCAAGAGTGAAGTCATCTACCTCACCACACCAAAATGGAATAGGGACGAAGAGAAATCAACCTAGAGAACTTAGGTGCTAGTCTTTCTCTAGGTTGGACTGATTTTTGGCTAAGAAAGATGAGAGTAGGATGTCTCTCCTACACATCAAAAACCCAAGAGTGGAATGCCAAAAACCCTAACTTGAAAATGTCAAAGTGTGGCTTATACATATAGCCAACAAGAAGATGAGGAGAATTTTCCAATAGGGAATTTCGGCCATGGTGTGTCTTGTTTCTCTAATCAAGTTTCTTTTCTATTCATTTGTTTCTCTAATCACATTTCTCTGTGTGTGATCCATAGATTCCGTTTAGTAAGGTAGTGGATAGACTCAACTTCTCTGAGTTGACTTGTGAATTAAATTTTACTATTTAATTCTTCATATTAGTGAAGGTCAATTATGATTGAGCCTTTTAGGACTTCCACAAACCATGGTTGCCACCTAGCAGCATGTCATGATTATCCGAACTAAATAGGGTGTAAGGAAGAACCTATTCAAATTGGAATGACCGTGCAATTGAATTCTTCTCTTGTACAATACTCCTTAATCACATTATTAGTTAATGGAATCTAATGACGAATATCCTAATGTGAATTATTCCTTATATGATTATCCTAGTAAGATTTATAAAGACATTTTCTTTCAAATGTTATCCACTACTCTGCGCAGAGATTTGATCAATCATATCCTTGAAGTATTCTCTCTCCTTACTAAGAGTAGAGATTCCTTGTTGCACATTCACTTGCCTTCATGACTTTATTGAGAGTCTTGAAAAAATACTTTTAGGTCATGTCTCCTACAACACAACTGTATAGTGCCCTCAAAGACAAACAACATAGCCACAAGACATCTATGATGTCTCAGGTCTAAGGATTAGTTTGCACCTTTACAATCTATGAGTTTTAATTTGACACGTGAGTAAAGACTTCCATTCTAGAACTCATGTATATGATCGCATTCAATGTATTTATTCTCCTGCAAGCACCTACACACATATCTAGGTGTCGATACACTCAATGACTTTAGACCTCATCATTCTCAACATATAGAGAAGATATTGTGTGTACTGGTCTTAGCGGAATATCAATGCCCAATTGATACTCCTATGACAAGGAACATATTTAGGATTAAAGACCATGATAAGTCTCGATGTATACAATCTCATTACATAATTCTCATGCCACTTTTAGATTCCTAGGACTATAGTTGTTTTACTGTTATGATAAGAAACTAAATATCATGGTTGAAAACAACTAGTCTTGCCCATGGATAACTTAATAAGTTATTACAAAACATGTCCTTAACATTAATTATCATATAATTAGTTGGCTTTAAGGGCATACTACTAACAATATGTCGATTTCAATTTCTAAATTTTCCTATTTCTTGTAGTTTTTTATTTCAGTTCCTACATTAGTTGCATTTCTTGTAATTTGCAGATGTTTACTTCAGCTTCTCATGGATTGAGGTGCCCTTTATGTGGAGCTGAAATGAAAATACTTCTATCAACTACATAACAACATTACAACAAATATTTCTAGAAGTGTACAAGGAAATATGTAAGGCATGATTTTGAATCAGTTTTATTTTATGATATAGATGATGTGATTATGCAAAGTGGTTGTATGTGTTATAAAAATTATAGTTTTCCTCTTTCCGTAAAAGCCAAAAGCAAAACCCTTTATAATATAAATAATATATAAAACAAATTAGAAAGTCTTTTAAGGTAAAGTAAAACTAAATAAACAAATAATTGGTAAATAAAAGTAAAATAAATTAAGATTATGAAAGCAAGCCTGATATGGTGAAGCACGTCAAAGGTGGTGTATGCTTGCCTTCATATTGTCTTCTTGCTTGGCTAGGATTTGTAGAGTAATTTCATATTTAATTGGAATTATGCTTACCCAAAAATAGGTTATGGGATTAATCAAGGAGATTTGGTAGAAATCTCATCCTTGATTTGGAGAGAAATCAAAGATAATTGCCTAATTAAATGAAATTTAATTAGAACAATTAGTCGACCTAAGGAATACTCCCTCTTCAACATGTTACCTTTTTATTAGTTGCTGAAAATATGTGTTCACACAAATGCCCCCAGCTTCTGCATGGTGCGTGTAGGGCATGGAGGAGATGTGAAATACTTATCGGGCTTTCCAACTGCGTTTGGAATCCTTCTGAGAGTTGGGCTCCTAGCTGGATGATGCTTTTTGATTCCTTGGAGTTGGGCTCCTAATTGGAGTAGGCCTTTGAGATTCCTTTTTGTCCAAGGATGCCCAACCATTATAAATACAAGGCTTCTCTTCTTAACTCTTCAGCTTGCAATATCATCTTTCTCTACTTTCTAACCTACTGCGAAGTAAAAGATCTTGGAGGAGATGATTCTCTTTTGCTCGTTGAGAAGATGAGGAGTTATTGATAGGACCCAACCCAAATTCCACTTTGGCATCCGTGTTGAACCCTATGCATGTCCAACACCTGGGAGATGTCGGGCACAAATATCCAAAATACCCCTTTTGCCTTGAACCGCAAAATGAAAACCCACTTAAGGGTTAACTTCTGCCAGAAAACTGGCAGAGTCTCCCCTAAAAAACGGACATTTCCCAATAAATTTCCACATGTAAAAATATGCAGTTCAAATTGAAAAAAATCTCAATTGTTCAGCATGCATCAGACAAATAAATCTAAATGGCCTCAAGCCTCTTTATACCACATAAATCATTTAACCATCTGAATCTGATCTCAACTCTTAGAACAACATGGATACATTACCAATTTCCAATATGACCTAACTGAACAAATTTTCAGCACTTGATCTTGTGGCTGCACCTAATAACTCTAGGTTGCCTACGTACCCTTACCAAGGGATCAAGCCACACATAGTTCTTTATACAAGAAAACAAAGTTCAACCCACATGTAAGCATATGATTTAAATGTTCCTTCGCACTTTCCTAAAACCAAAAGCTTCAACTCTAATCAATCCTCTGAAACTTAAGCATAAGATATTAATTTCAGAACAATCTTCCACCATCACATATGTGCATATACAAATATATATATATATATATATATATATATATATATATATATATATAATAGCTCATTACAAATAAGTAGGAAAACGAGAAAAATTTTAAAATAACATTGGCCACGTAAAACCTTAATATCAATATCAACGGTTTGAATAAAACATGCTTCCATCTTTCACATGTAAAAACAAACTCATCACCTAAGAAAATAGGTGTGAATTATATAAAATCCTTAAAACTTAGGAAACTCTCCATCCTTGTCTCATAAAACGGAAAACATGTCTTTCCTCACTAGAAGATTGGTGGCATGTAGAACTTGTGATTTGCCCTGCGAAGACGTCTAGCCCAGACCTAGTTCGTCTGCCGAGAAGCAGGGGGTTGCTGACTTTCCTCACTAGAGTTTGAGTCATCTGCATTAGTCAAGGGATGAGGATCAAACTGGGAAGGCTGCTTCTTTGTCTGGCAAGTGCACCCCATCTACCAAGTTATGAGAAGTCAAACATCAAGCTGACCCAACGTGATTGACTCCCTTCGAGGCGAGAATGGTTGTGGCTAAGAAGGCTAGGGAGTCGTCTGCTCAAGCGAAAGGTTCAACAAGTGCACGAGCTGATGGCCCAAAGGTTGACAAGCCTAGCTCTATTGGGGATGTGAGCGTGTCTAATCTGCTCAAGACGAACTTCTTGTCAAGCTCGTGTGCTTGCACCAAACTAGTTGATCATTTACATCAAGCTAGCGATATTGGCGCGTTTTCGAGCCTTTCTCCGGAGAAGCAGAAGGATGCGACTATTGCTTTGCTTAAAAAAGGAGTGATTTTTGCTGATAAGGCTATCTGGAACTCGTCTGCTGTAGCCCCCTCTTTTGCTCAGCTCAAAGAGTTGGAGAAGAATTCTGATTTCACTAGATTCTTTTGAACTTGATTCTTTTGATCCCTCCCTGAGCAAAAAGAGGCTTACTCCCGTTTTTAGCGTGAGTTTGCTGACATGACCCATAGTTATGACAAGATGTTGGCCAAGATGAAGTGGCGGCTGAGGTCATGAAGCAAGTAGCCGAAGTTGTTGAGCATGTGGCCGCAACTTGTGAGCAAACAGCTGCAACTAGATGACTGCAACTAGTGAGCCGGTGACCGAGCTGGATGGAGCCGTGGAGGGCATAACTAATGAAACATCAGTTAAGTAGGTTACTGACCAAGAGTCACCTACTAGAGCCTTGCAGTAGATGAAGATTATTTATCTTTTTTTCGTTTTGCACCTTCATTTTTCTATTAATCTCTATTGACCACCCCTTTTTTTGTTAAACTTGGGCTGGTTGGCTGCTTTGCTATGGAAATTTTAGTAATTTCTTTAACCAAAATTTGTGTTGAGTCTTGTAAACTACCTAAGTAGCTTGTTGGCGTCTTGGTTTGGCAATTGCGTGAGTTGTCTCTTTTGTGGACCTATTGGCCATTTGGTTGAACATCTCCCTTAGGATGCTAGAATGTTTACCCACTGCTTACTTAAAGGGTGCTTTTCTGCATCTCCCTTAGGATGCTTTGGATATTTACCCACCACTTACTTGAAAGGTGCTTTCTTGCATCTCCCTTATGAGGCTTTGGGTGTTTACATGCATCTCCCTTAGGATGCTTTGGATGTTGTCATGCATCTCCCTTAGGATGCTTTAGACGTTGTCTTGCATATCCCTAAGGATGCTTTGGATGTTTTCCTGCATCCCTCTCAAGATGCTTTGAATTAACTTTTTCTCAAACACTTCTTCAAATGAAAAACTGAACTTGCATTGATGTGCGGGTGATTACATCACTTTTTTGAATGAAAACAACTAGATGAATAACTTGCAAAACATCAAAAGTATTGTTTTCTTCTAACCGAAGTGGAGAAGGCTTAATCGCATGTCGGGAAATAAGCTTATAGGCGGAAGCTTTATGGGTAGTATCTTTGGAGGTGATAAGCATTCCACTGTCTCAGAACTTCTTTCCCTTCCAAAGTGTCAAGTGTATAGCTTCCCTTGCCCCCAGGTCGGCTGACCACATAAGGGCTTTCCCAACTGGGTTTCATCTTTTTTTTATATCATTCCTCTTGCCCCCATGATGAAGGCTTTTCTAAGCACAAGGTCCCTAGGTTAGAATTGTCTGACTTTGGCTCTTTTGTTGTAGTAGGACATTAATTGCCGTTGATAAGCTGCAACTCGAACAATGGCTTTTTCTCGTTCCTCCTCAAGAAGGTCAAGGTTGGCCTTCATCTACCTGCAGTTCTGATCAATGTTGCCCACCTCAATACTCATGAATGGAACAGTGATATTAAGAGGAATGATTGCTTCAGTTCCATAGGCTAAGGAAAATGGGGTTTCATCGGTTAACCTCCTTTTGGTAGTGTGATAAACCCATAGGACTCTGGGTAGCTCATCTACTCACATTCCCTCGACACCTTCCAATCTCTTCTTTAGGCAGTCCAGCACGATCTTGTTGGATGCCTCTGCTTGGCCACTACCTTGTGGATATCGTGGAGTTGATAAGTGTTGTTTGATGCCATACTTTTCAAAGAATCCAGTGATCTGCTTACTGATGAATTGTGATCCGTTGTTAGTGACCAGTGATTGTGGGCAGCCAAAGCGGCAGATGATGTTCTTCCATTTAGTAAAGCAGTCGATGGCCACAATCATCCTTTTCCTTCTTGTCTGGTTCTGGCGACATGGGACCCACTAAGTTGATGGCCCATTGTATGAATAGTTATGGGTTGTTCAGCGGATGATACACTTCAGCTGGTAGACTGGGAATTGACTTGTATTGTTGGCTTCGATCACATCTTTTAACATACTCCGTAAAGTCGTGACGCATGGTAGGCTAGAAGAAGCCTATACTGAGAGCTTTCTAGGTGAGTGACCTGCCCCAAGCATGATTTCTGAATTCGTCAACATGGATTTTGCAGAGCACTTCAAGAGTTTGCGGTTACTTTATGCATGTGAGATAAGGATCGGAATATGATCTGCGAATAAGTTTGTTGTCCTTCATGTAGTACCTTGCGGCTTTCTATTGGATTTTTCTAGCTTCGGACTTCTCTCTTGGCAAATTTTCGTGCACCAAGTAGTCGATGATGAGTCTTGCCAGCTGGGATCCTCATCGATCTGCATTGGGTTAGTCTGCTCTACCTCTTTGATGCTCGGCTGATCAAGGTGCTCGACTAGGGAACTTGTTGGATTGTAAAGGTCAAAAAAGCCTTCAAGAGTTCTTGAACTTTGTCGAGGTATTGGAACATTCTTGGGTGTTTTCCCATGCATTCCCCAAAGGCTTGATTAGTGATAAGCTAGTAATCTGAATAAATTGCTAACCTTTTAATCTACAATTCTTTCACAAAGCGCAGACCAACGAGCAATGCCTCTTATTCAGCTTCGTTGTTTGAGGCTGGAAAGCCTAGTGTGATGGCATGCTCCAACAAAGTTCTGTCCGGGGTGACTAGGATGATGTCTACCCCAACTCCCTTATGATTTGATGCTTCGTCTATGTGCAACTGCCACATATCTTTGGGTTGGTCAGGTTCAGCGGAGGAGCTCTCTTCTGCTCTTGAACTTTCCTTGTTTTTGTTGACCAGCTTCCATTCTTCGGTTGATGGAGTGAATTTTGAAACAAAATCTGCTAAAGCCTGGCTTTTATAGCAGTCTTCCGCTGGTAGAGGAGGTCATATTGACTCAATTCATTAGCCAATTTCATGAGTCGCTAAGAAGTGTTCGGGCTATGAAGAATCCATCTTAAATGAAATTATGTCATGACGATGATCCGGTGAGCTTGGTATTAGGGTCTTAACATTCTCACAGAAACTACAAGAGACAAAATGAGCCTTTCCATTTTCGGATAGCGAGTCTCTACATCGAGGAGAGGTTTTGACAAGTAGAATTCCGAATGTTATGCCTTCAGCACTTCTCGAATGAGAGCAGAGCTAACTGTTGAGTTGGACACCACCAAGTATATGAACAAATCTTTTCTTGGCACAGGCTTTGAGAGCAGGGGAGGATAGGTGAGGTACTTTTTCAAGTCTGGAAAAGTTGTCTCACACTCCTCATCCCACTTGCCTCTTTGTCCTTTCTTCAAGGCTTTGAAGAATGGCATGTACTTGTAGGTAGATCTTGAAAGAAATCAATCGAGCGCGGCCGGTCTACCCGTCAGACTTTGTATTTCTTTTGTTGTGGCATGTGACTTCACGTTGAGGATGGCCTTGATTTGGTTGGGGTGAGCCTCGATGCCTTTTTTGGTGACTAAGTATCCCAAAAATCAGCCAGATGAGACTCCAAATATGCACTTGCTCGGATTCAACTTCATGTGTTTTTTTATGTGATCTGCTCGTTGAGGAGCTTTAATGAGCTTGTTGTCTACGTAACCTCCATGGTTTTGCTAATCTACTTGTTGAAATTTTGTTCACCAGCCTCTAGT
The DNA here is from genome assembly GCF_965620075.1 of Prunus avium. Taxonomy (NCBI): domain Eukaryota; kingdom Viridiplantae; phylum Streptophyta; class Magnoliopsida; order Rosales; family Rosaceae; genus Prunus; species Prunus avium. Next base: position 8,103,699 of record NC_142290.1, read on the forward strand.
AGGTTGCTCCAGCATTCTTCAGCCCAAAGGGAAAAATTGTGTAGCAATATGTGCCTCTTTTGATTATGAAAGAAGTCTTTGCTTTGTCATCTTCATGCATCATGATTTGATTGTAGTTGGAGTAAGCGTCCATGAAGCTGAGCAACTGGTTACCGAAAGTTGAATCCACGAGCTGATCAATTCTTGGCAATGGAAAGTTGTTTTTCGGGCACGCCTTGTTGAGATATGTGTAGCCTACACATACTCTCCACTTGCCTTAATCCTTCTTCACCACGAGAACAATGTTGGCCAACCATTCGGAGTAAGAGACTTCTTCAATGAAGTCGGCATCTAGGAGCTTATAAATCTCGGCTTCGATGATGGCAACTAGCTCGGGAGGGAAGTTGCATATCTTCTATGTTACTAGCTTGCTGGCTAGGTTGACATGAAGTTGATGGCAGATGATTTGCTAATCGATGCCAGGCATGTCAGATAGCGACTATGCGAATACGTTTTTGTTGTTTTGGAGAAAGGTGGTCAACTCCACTTTTTCATCTAGGCTGAAGCGCGAGCCCATTCACGCTTTTCTTTCTGGCTTGTCAGGATCAAGTGAAATAAGTTCGACGTCCTCTTCGGGCCTCCATCCTTCTTCAGGATAAGCCTTCGGGTGAACTCTTTCTTCTTGATCATGCTTCTTTGTTTGCTATTAGGGAGTTGTTGTTTCTTTTACCCGCTACTCAGCCGGACTTATGAGAATGAAATCCACCTTCTCCTTTGCTTGTTTTGTTCCCTTCTGATTTGCTTGGCTTACAAAAATGAACTGGGCTCTCTTATCTGCATGTTTTGTTTCCTTCAAGTTGGCTCGACTTACAGGAATGAACTAGGCTTGCTTGTTCTTCTTCAGCCCTTAGGCCGAGCATCTTCTTCCCATTGCCTGATCATTGTTGATCTGCCCGATGCCGCCCCCAGGGATTGGGTAGTGGATCTTCTGATGGGTGGAAGAAGTGACAACATTAATCTTGCCAATCCATGGTTTGCCCAATATGCCATTGTAATGGGAGACTGCATCTATGATCATGAATGTATGTGAGTTGATCACCGGCTGGGAATAGACATTGAGATTTATTGTCCCCGCGGTGACTGAGGTTGCTCTATTAAAGCCCGTCAGTGAATTGCCTTATTGATCTTAGTCTTCATGCCCATCTGTTGGATAATTAAAAGGTGTAGGATGTTGGCTGCACTACCCTCGTCTATGTGAATTCGATCGATTATTTCCTATGAGATTTGGATGCTGATGACGAGGGCGTCATTGTGCAACAGATCAAGCCCAATCAGGTCTTTCTTCTAGAAGCCGATCAAGGGATCGTCTTCAATTGCTGGGCAGCTGGTTAGGACTTGGGAGATTACAGCTGCCTACTTAATCTTCCTCTTCTTCTCTTTGCTGGTCAGCCAGAATTCCTCGGAGTCGGCCAGGATTGTGTTAATCCTTATGACCTTCTGCTGATGTTCCTTGCTTGTGTTGTGATCTTCGATTTGCTGGTCGTGTCATGTCCATGTGTCCCATGGAAGGCATAGTACTTGTAGGTATCCCTCCTATCAGGATTTCCTTTCAAAGGCCTCCTCAGCCAGGGTTTGTCTTTCATTTGGGCAGAATTTGAGGATTGTGAACTTAGTATAGCCCTCATCTACTGGAGCGCCTCCTTGGGCGGTTGATCGGCTTATCTAGTAGACTTCTTTGCGTCAATTTGATCGTCATCCCAGAGTGCGTAGCATTCCGCTGTTGCGAAGACTTCTGCTAGAGTATGGCTGGGATCGGTGGTCAGCTCGCAGTATAGGCCGTGCTCAATTGGCAACCCCTTCTTGAAAGAAGAGGTTGTGATTCAATCATCTCATCCCACAATGTCAGCTTTTTCTGCCTTGAAGCTTTTGATGTAGTCGCAAAGAGACTTATCCTGCTTTTTGCGCATGTTGAATAGATGGTTAGGGTTCTTCTTGATTGTCCTATATGAGGTGTATTCGTTTGTGCAAACGAGTGCTAGCTCTCTAAAGCTGTTTATCTACCCCACGACAAGGTATGGAACCAATCTTAAGCCGTTCCTTGCAAGGTCATTGCAAACACCTTGCACATCAACTCATCCTCGGCCTTGTAGAGAATCGTAACACTTTTGAAGTGCTTCATATGGCTCTTGGGATCGGAATCCCCTTTGAAAGGCGTGAAAGAAGGCATTAAGAATCTCTTTGGTGGGGCCGCCTACTCGATTTTGTAGTGAATGGTGAGTTTACTTGGTCCATCTCCTTGTGCAGAGCATCCTCTAGATCTCCTCCTACCTTCAAGTCTCAAAGTCGGTCATTCACGAGCTTTTCGACGTTCTCCGCACATAGCGCTTGTGGTTCTTGTTCTGGAAGTCTATGACGTGTGCGTCGTTGGTTGGCCTCCTCATTGGCTCTAGGGGGTTGATCTCCTTGGTTGTCTTGCTTGTGCAGTGTATTGGTAGACTTAGCTTGCGAAGGATCTTTTGCAATGTGTCATCGTGAGATGGCTCTTCCGGTGCGAGCCGATGAGAATCTTTCTTCACGTTCTTCATGAGGAAGATCGCAGGCTGATCTCCTTGGGAGCCTAGCCTTGTGTGAATACTTCTTTGCAAGCCCAGACGAGCATGAACATCAGATTGTGCTCCTAATCTTTTATGCAAGGTGGTCCTTGGACTTCACCTTGAATGAACACTTGATCTGCTTTGGCTGGGACTGGCGGATGCTTGTGACATGCTGAGCAGCGCATTCCTGTCCTTCTCTTTACCTGCCCGTTCTTGCTCCACATGACTAGGACCTCTCAAACCGCTTGTCAATGCATTCATCCATCCTTCTATCTTCACCATTAGATCCGAGGCCAGGGTCGTAGACCAAGTCAATCTATATGAGGAGTTGTCCAACCAAGTTGTTTTGGTCGTCTACTCTTTGTGTCAGCTAGTTGACTCTTAGACTAAGTTCTGCTTGACTGCTTGGATCAATGGGAGAGAATTATGTGGAGCACAATTGCACGCGACCTAAGGTTTCGTTGGAGGTGTGCTCGGGAGCCGCGAACGTCAAGCATGGTGTCAAGGAGGAAATGGATGTAATTGTTTAACAACGAAGCTGTAATTGAAGGCGGTGGCCGGATTGCCATCATGGAAGGCCATGGCCTCAACATGGGGGAGTCCACCAGTTCCGATCGAAATGCCATGAGATGGAGCAGCTGTAAGGGTGTGAGGTGGTGCCATGCTTGTCGCTACAAGGTGTTTGTACCCAATTTTGGTCAATGGACCAAAACTGGTTACCTTCCCAAAAAAGAGCATGGCAAGGGCCCAAGCCCAATAGTTGTCCATAGGTTAAATTTTTCAAGAACACCAAGACAAAAACCAAAGCCCAAGAGCAGCGGGCCCAAAGCGATTGGACTACTGAAAAATGGGAAATCGAAAGATGTTCCAAACCCACACGGAGGTGAGAAGGACCATCAACATTTAATGACGATTTGACTTTTCCCTCTTCCAGTAAGAAAAGCCAGCCGCTTAAGGAAGCCACCAAGCTAGGTAAGAAGCCAACTTGCACATCAAATCGCCAAGGACGAAAACGCCTCAGACCAGGAAACTAATTCGAAGGACCGGCGGTTCTCGTTAGAAAGATCGATCTCCCCCTCTACGGACCAGTTCAGGACGTCAAATCAGCAAGCTGACTTTGGACAACAGCCAAATATCCTTGCTCAGTCATCATCACTTAAGACCTCTCCTGCTCCTATAAATAGAGAGCTTCCAGCACAGAAGAAGGGGACTCTCTCTCCAAAAACCAGATGCAACGTCTTAGATAGGGATGGCAAAAATCCCCGCCGGGGCGGGTCCCCGTCGGGTCCCCGACCCTAACGGGGGGAAATTTCCGGGCCAAACGGGTATCGGGTATGGGGATCCCCGAACTTGAAAAATCCCCTACGGGTATGGGGAGGGGATGGTATTGGCGTCCCCATCCCCGAACCCGACCCGAAAATATATATGTTTATATTTAAATAAATAAATATATAATTATAATATTTATGTTTAACCCTAAGTTAACCTACCTCTCCTAATTCTTCCTAATCTTCTTTAGATTTTCATATTGATGTGATTTTGAATAGTTGAGTTGAACTTTATAGTTAATTTGAATGTGTTGAATGATAATTTAATATGAAACTTAATGCTAAAATGTATGATAAATATTTTTTATGCAAAAAAAACCGGGGATTCGGGGCGGGTATGGGGGATAGTCCCCCGACGGGGACGGGGACGGGGATTCCCCGAAACCTATTAAACGGGGATTGGTTCGGGGATGGGGGCGGGGATGGAGAGCGGGGACGGGGATGGTATTGTCATACACGGCCCCTACCCGGCCCGTTGCCATCCCTAGTCTTAGAAAAGCACTCAAGGCATTCCAGTCATCTCGTTCAGACTTCAGATAGCCAGACGATCTCTGTGTTCATCTTTTTATTTCTCTGCCATTTCCATGGTATGATTAACTTCTGAAAATGTTCAATTGGAATTTGTATAATTTAGCCGGCTATGAACCTTAGATCACCGTGATAATGTACTTCTTAGTTTGGAACTAATAAGCATGGATCTCTGTTGTTTCTGTCATTAATTTAAGAACTAAGTAAATGAGAATGATGGAACCCATATCTAAAGAGTTCTGTTCTGCTTATGTCTGCTTCCATTTCCATATCTGTAATATTTAAGCCATTTCCCGCTTTTCTTTTATTTAAACTATAATATCACGAAAGGTTTTTAGCCCGAATTGGGCCGCATAGGCTTGAGGGATACAAGCCAGTTGGGCCCGAAAGTCATATAGTTGGGCCCGAAATTGTGGTTAAATTATATATATAAATTTAAATTTAGACTTAGGTTCGTAAACCCGCGCGAGGTGTTTGCTGACCAAGAACTTTGTCTTTTTCCCTTGCTTGGATAGGTGTTGCTCACACCAACCATAGCCGACATATACACGAGAGAAAGAATTGTGAAGTCCTCTTAACTGGGGCATAGAAAAGAACCAAACCAGGCCAGTACCCCACCTGGTGCACAATGGCTTGAACAGAGGTTCAGGAAGAAGGCGCAGACTCCACAAAATACTAACCACGCTCGCTCATACCAGGTCTGTTGGACTGGTCATACATCCAACAGTGGCACGCCTATAAAGCAGAACCCATGAATCAGAAGAATTGCAGAGGTTAGGCCCAAGATAGGGCTGGACTGGATTTCTCATCAACCTGATTCAACTTTCAATCTCGTTGAATATTGAAATAACATCTGTGTGGGCCAAGAAAGAAACAATCGGGGCATTGGTGTAGGTCTAACAGCTCCTGTATTCTTTCGAGCACGCCTACTACGACATTGGGCAAAAAGAATACTTGACAGGAAAAGAGAACCAACACAAGGCTTAGTGGTGGTGCAATGGCGTGTGTAGGATTCAAGCTCTTGGATGTTGAGCCATAAGGTGGTGTGGCACCATGCGCTTGAACCGCGATGGTAGCCAAGGGGCCGTGATGTGGATTCCTGGTCTCCGCAGTGGAGTGCGGCTGTTGGTTCGACGCCGAGCTGTTGTGTTGGCTCGGATCGGTTGCGAATTGAGTCATCGCGGCGGTCTTGCTCTTCATGCGTTTTCTTCCAACCATGGTTGCTCGGAAGGCTTTGGATGAATGATGAATGGAAGGAAACATATTCCTTAGATTTGAGAGCAATGCTTTGAGTATATTTCGAAGCTCTCAATGAAAGAAACAATTTGTTTGTGCAAATAATCTCACGGAAGAATATTTGCAAAAGATTCCTCCACCCTTTGAACTTCCTTCTTCTTCTTCTTCTTCCTCACTCCATGTAAAATAGATTGGAGTCAACAAACCACACCTGGGGGGTGTTGATCAAAGGCCCTCCAATGCCTAAGTCAATTAAATGATCTTTGGAAAGATGCGGAGATAACGAAAAGGTTGAAGTTTTCTCTCACGGGGAAAGCCAGGTGGCCGGAGTCGTGTGTGTAGTGGCATGTGGCCGTGAAGGAGAGAGAGGAGAGGGCGGCGAGAGAGAGGGAGAGATGAGAAAAATTACTATGGTTTTGGAATTACCTCAAAGGTGGTGTATGCTTGCCTTTATATAGTCTCCTTACTTGGCTAGGGTTTTTAGAATAATTCCATATTTAATTGGAATTATTCTTACCCAAAAATAGGTGATGAGATTAATTAAGGAGATTTGGTAGAAATCTCATCCTTGATTCGGGGAGATATCCCTATCTTAAATCAAAGATAATTGCCTAATTAAATGGAATTTAATTAGAACAATTAGTTGACCTAAAGAATACTCCATCTTCCATGTGTCACATTTCTTTTAGTTGCCGAAAATATGTGTTCCCACAGTGTGTACAATTAGGGTTGTTTTAGAGATTTAATTCCAATCTTTTAAAGAGGTTTAGTTGGCCTTTCTTGTTGTACACTCAATTACCTCGTGAAATTCAAAATTTCGCATTTAACCATGCGGAACCTAATTCCATATCCCACTTTATCGCTATCCATAAAATTGTTAAGTGTACTAACGTGGCATAGGTTTAACTCTCTTCAACTTGACAAGAGCTTAAAAATGTTGAGCTTAACCTAATTACACATTTGGAATAATGTTGATGATATCAATGATCTGCCTTGAGAGTTGCATCTTATGTATTTTTTTTATTCTTCTATTTTCTCTAGATGCACATCTTACAATCAATTATCTTTCATCCATAAGAAAATACTTCTTTTTTTAAAAGGTTTGAGCTTAGCCAACAAGGGTTCCGATTGGAGAATGGCTCCATGGTTTTAAGTGAATGATTTTAAAATAGATATTTATAAAAATACCCAATCCTAGACATGTATTTATAAAAATACCCAAGCACTATTTAAACATAGAAACATACCCAAAATGGGTTTTGGGTATGTGTGTAATGATGGGTTTTGGGTATGTTTATAAATGGGTTTTGAGTGTGTGTAATGATGAGTTTTGGGTATGTTTATAAAGTGTTTTGGGTGTTGGGTATTTTTATAATTTCAGCCCTCATTTTTGGTATTTTAGTGAAACTCCCAATTTTAAATCACTTTTGAACCATTGAACTTGCACATATTTTATGTGAGCCACATAGTTGGATGGATTTGGATGTGTATCTAAGGTGAAACACTTGTGTAAAATAGGTGCTATTCCGATCAATTATTATATTATTTATGTGATAATTTATAATTGAGAAACAATAGTATTGTGTTATTCCAGCTTCACCTAAGTTTTTCTAGTATTTAAGACTTTGAACTTGCCAAAAAAACAAGCAAAATGAATATTGAATGTACAATGCCCGAGGTTGCAATGATGATCCACAACCACATACCCACGCATTACCATCAACATTCTTTTCTTTTAAATAATTCGTTAGGCAGATTATTATATAAATGCATATCTGCCACCACAAACTTTCGGTTTCTTCTTATTATAAAATAAAATTAAAAAAAAACTTTCGGTTTCTCTGATAAAGAGATGAACGGTAGTGATAATATCACTCATGTCAATGGGCGGCCATGATGTATGTCTACTCCACTATAGTGGGACTGGAAGTACAGAAACATAACTTTTAAAGACAGAAACAGAAAGCAAGAGAACGTAATAAGGAGAAGAATTCTTTCGGAAAAAAAAATATTTTAAAAAACAAAACATTCAGAAGGAAAGAAAAAGAAGTTGGTGTTGTGATTGACCGAGTGATTTCTTTTATTCTCTTCTTTTTGTGCCGCCCCATTTCCTGTCCGTCAAAAACTGAAGATCAAAATATACCAAAAACACAGACATACATGGATACATACAGCTTTCCTTAGCTGTTTTGCCTCATGTTCCAAACTCCCCAAAAGCAGAAAAGAAAAAGAGAGAAAGCAAAGCTGAAGATTCCCATTGCCTTTTCTTTCTTTCTTTGGTTTTTCATCTGGTCTGGTCAGCCTTTCTCTACCAAGGTACTCTTCATTTTTCTCTTTCCCTAGCAAAAATCTCAACTTTCTTTCAATTTCTGGCTTTCAGGTATTGGCTTGATCTGCATCTGATTGCTTTGAATTTTCATTTGCTTCAACTTTGAGGTGGGTTTTTGCTCTGACTAATTCCTAGTTTTTTTTTTTTTTTCACAAGCTTTTTGCTTTTGGTTTTGATCTATAATCTCGTTCAGTGCCCATATGAGTATGTTGACTGGTTAATTTTCTATTCATACAGATTGGAACTGAAATTAGTATCTATATTCAATATCCACCGGAAGTAAAGAAAACAGAGAACATGGGACTAGTGTTAGAAATTGGAGTTCAAATCAGAAAATTTGCCATCATATCAAAGAGAACATGTTACAGATTAGTTGGCAACCATCCATTTCTTGTGGGCATGCTGCTTTTCCTGATATTTCTGTACAGATCATTTCCTTTTGCGTTTTCTCTTTTGGTATCTACATCCCCTGTTTTAGTCTGCACTGCTGTCCTTCTGGGCACCCTTTTGAGTTTTGGCCAACCCAACATACCCGAGATCGAAAAGGAAGAGAAGCTTACCCACGATATTGCTTCTCTTAAAACTGGGGTTTCAAGGGATGACACTTTTGTTGTGGATAGAGATGGCAGCTTTTCCACAGAGAGATTCTCAGGAAAGACAAGGGATATTGTCAGTAGTGAGGTTGAGGATCATGATCCACAGAGAGATTCTAAGGTCAGTAGTGAGGTTGAGGATCATGATGGTTCCTCTGTTTATGTGCCACTTATCAATGAGAATTTGAAGCACACTCAAAATGAGAAGAGAGTGATTGAGGGTGTGGAGAGAGAATTAGACAGTCTGGAGTTGGATAACCAGAGGAACTCTCATGATGAAAGATTGGGGATTGAAGGAGTTGAATGGGATGTCGAAGCTGTTGAGCAGCAGTATACTTTGGTTCAAACAGTGGAAGATGATATATCTCCCCGTGAGTCTTGCAGGGCTGATCACTTGGATTCTTCTCTGGGTGTGGGTGGCGGTGGTGGTGATGATGAGGCTGACGAAGATGTCAATGATGAGGCTTCAGATTCCGAGTCAGATCGGGCGGAGAGTTCCTCACCAGATGCTTCAATGGCTGACATCCTTCCTATTCTTGATGAGCTACACCCGCTTTTAGACTCAGAAGCTCCAGAGCCTGCTCACATGTCCCATGATGAGTCTGAGTCTGATAGGAGCAATGCTGGCAGTGTTGAGTCAGATAAGGAAACTGAAAACCTCAGCGTAGGAGTACAAGGGGATGATGGGGTTGATTATAATGACGGTGATGAGGAAGAAGCACAGGGTGGGAAGGAGGATGAAAGCGAATCTGCAATCATCTGGACAGAGGATGACCAAAAGAATCTCATGGATTTGGGGAATTTGGAGCTTGAAAGGAACCAACGCTTGGAGAATCTTATTGCAAGGAGAAGAGCAAGGAAAAGCTTCAAAATAACGGCTGAGAAGAATCTAATAGATTTTGATAGTGTGGATCTTCCCTTTAATATTGCACCAATCTCAACAAGAAGACACAACCCATTTGATCTTCCATATGATTCCTTTGATAACTTGGGGTTACCACCCATTCCTGGGTCTGCTCCATCAATTTTGTTGCCAAGACGAAACCCCTTTGATCTTCCTTATGAGTCAAATGAAGAAAAACCTGATCTCAAGGGAGACCATTTTGAGCAAGAGTTTATGGCATTTCACTCCAAGGATGCATTCTTCCGTAGGCATGAAAGCTTCAGTTTGGGACCATCCAGCTTAGGTCATGCCAAGCAAGAGAGGCAAGATTTTAAGTGGAGACCTGTTTTTGTACCAGAACGGTTGGCTTCAGAAGGAACAAGCAGTTCCTCATTTCAAAGACAATCAAGTGAAGTTAGTGATTCAAAGTTGAGTTCTCTTCCTGATACTGAATCAGTCAGTTCTGCAGCAGATCTGGATGAAAGGAAGTTCAGTGAGCAGGACTTTACTAAAGAAGCAGAAGTGATATCCAACATTTACCATGCTCCTGATCTTGTTGAGCATGAAAGTCATTCCTCGGAAGATGTAGATTCTCTGGATATGGAACAGGCTGGCAAAAGGGATGTTCAACATGATGAGCCTGAAATAAAATTGGGGGAGTTGCAAAATCCAGATCCAAGCTTGTCTGGTACAGGGGGTGTAGCCAATATTGTGGAACATATTTCTAATGAAATTCATTTGAAACCAGAACCAGTTGAAGAGGACAAAACCAGTAGGTCAAGCTTGTCATCATTGTCAGAAGTAGATGAAAATATTTCAGATGTGATGAAAGGTGGATCGACAAGTTTGGAGGCAGAAGGTGATATCATCAAGGAGTTTGTAATTTCACCGCAACCTTCAATTGAGGAGTCGGAAGTCCAATTTATGAGCAGGGCGGTGGATGACAATGAACATAAAGAGCCAGTCTATGACTCAAGTCCCCTACCAACTGAAAAGATCCTTTCCTTTAACTCTATCTCTTCTGATATGCAAGCCGATATATCTGAAATGGTTACACCTCAGGCATCAACTGAAATGTATGTTCCGTTTGTAGACCAGGATTCTGAAGCCCCTGGTGAGAGCACGGAGAAGGGTACTTCAGGCTATGTAGAGATAAATGGTTCCACCTCAGAAGTACATGCATCAGATGAAATTGAAAGAAGCTTGGGAACATGCAACCAACTCAACTTAGCATGTCCTCACTTAGAGGAAGAGATCTATCTCCCTAAGAATTTAAATGTGAAGACAGCTTCATTGGATTCTAGTTATCAATCTGTTCTTTCCGAAAAAATGCCATCATCTGAACAGGAGAAAGTTCTTTCCTGGTCGGATAAATCCATGGTTGAACCATGTTTTGATGATCATGCGGAAGCACTTGTTGTTAATGAAGAAGTAGATGACGTAAAGGAGATTGATGCAGGGTTGCTGTCAGAACTGGATGCAGTTGGGGACTTCAGTGTCAAAGAAGTTGGTGAGCCACTCCATACTGATGAGCCCATACAAGAGGAAGCAAATGTTTCAAGCACTGAATTTGGGGATTCAAACCTGTCAGAATCGAACCTGGAGCTACTAGTTCCTGAAACAAGATCGATTGAATATGTTGACATGGCTTTTAAGCAAATTCAAAAGGGACTCGACGTTGAGGAAGTCATTCTTCCCAGGATTGTTGACAATCAGCGAGAGGTGGAAGCATCCGAAAATAATGTCCAGACCAGTTCAGAGTTTCCTATTGTCGAAGCAAGATCTTTGGAAGATATTGTCACTACTTTAAATCAAGTTTCAGAAAGTAGTGTTAATGTGCTCCCACAGCTGATGGATTCAGAGGATCAGTCAACAGAATTACCGTTGGAATATATTCATACTGTCTTGAAGCAAATCTCAGAAGGTGATAGTGTTGGTGAGCTTCCAAATCCATCATATTCAAATGATGGGTCAGAAGAAGTAGGAACTACTGCACTGGGTTCTTTAGAGGAGATTGCATCAAGAAATATAGTATCAAGTGTTCAAGAAAATATCACTGCACATGATGCTTTGGAGCAAGTCTCAGAAAGTCATGTTGATGAGCCACCAAAACCAACATCAAATTCAGAGGGATTAGAAGAAGTTGGAATTAATGCAATGGGTTCTATGGAGGAGATTGCGTCAAGCAATATAGTATCAAGCGCTCTAGAAAACATCAGTACTCAGATTGCTTTGAAGCAAGTCTCAGAAAGTCATGTTGATGAGCTACCAAAACAAACATCAGATTTAAAGGAGGGATTAGCAGAAGTAGGAACCACTGCAATGGTTTCTACCAACGAGATTGTATCGAGCAATATGGTATCAAGTGAACAAGAAAATTTTACTACTCATACTGCTTTGAAGCAAGTCTCAGAAAGTCATGTTGATGAGTTGCCAAAACCAACAGAAAATTCAAAGGAGGGATTGGAAGAAGTAGGAGATGCAATGGCTTCTTCTACCAAGGAGATTGCATCAATTACTACAGAACCTGGTGTTCAGGAAGCTATAACTACTCCTACTGCTTTGAAGCAAGTCTCAGGAAGTAATGTTGATGAGCTGCCGAAATCATCAAATTCACAGGATGGATTTGCAGAAGTAGGACCAAATGCAATGGACCTACCGATTGAGAATATAAGACACAAAAACTGAAGAATGTGTTTGGCGGTTTGCGACTTTGGTCTTCCAATTTTCTTCTGCAACAGGCTCTTTCTGTTTTTTCCAGTGTGATTATAATCATGTTATGGTAAGTGGTAGTTTCTTTCGGTGATTATTTGATTGATTGATTTCTTCAAGAATGAGTTTTTGGTTTGATTTCTTGAAGTGTGTAATTTCTTGTTTTGATCCTAACGTTGTGAGAGTTGAGTGAAAGGTTGGCCTTGATCATCAGTATTGTAAATTATATTTTGCATGTAAAAATTGAGGATCTCATATTTTCTAGATATGTATTGGGCTAGTTTCATCTCTCTCTTATTTTTGAACTCCCGTTTGTGTGGTAAGAACTGCTTATCCTGTCTCACCATTAATACCAAAATTTTCAATTCTTTCTGACCGGAATTTTATTTTATTTTTCTTAGTTGGCTATTAAATCCGATCAACCTGTCACAAGCAAACACAAAAAGCGTAAAGCTTATTCAAAGCGTCTTAAAGTACAGAGAGTTCATACTAGTTAAAGTGGAATGCAAGGGTTTGCTGGTTATATTTCAAGTTGGCTGCCGACTTATCTGATTTTGCCTACCACTTGTTGGAGTAGGTCGGTGAATTGAAGAATAAAAATTAAGTAGCTTTTCACCAAGAACAATGTGCCTTGCTCAACATAATGTGAACGAATGTTGTTACCACAGATTTTACTCTTTCTTTTTAAAGAAAAATATTACCAACAAAACGTTATGGTTGAATTGAATGATTAGAAATACAGTTCTCGGGGCGTTTAGCTCAAGTGGTATAGAGAAATTACCTATGCACCAAGGTACTGTGTTCAAATCCCCCTTCCCCAGTGTCGCTTGTATAAAAAATAAATAAAAATAGAGTTCAAGAAAGGGATGGCTAAGGTTCCCTACCTCCAGATACAAATTTCCAGAGGTAAGGATAGACCCAAAATAAAATAACGGTCCATCTTACAAGTGACTATCAAAGACCCAAATTAAATTAAAATCTTGTACATGATTCCAAAACTATCATTTTGCATCCGGCATTTAAATGTGTATTAGAAAATACAATACACTAAATGGAGAAAAAAAGTTCATGTCCAATATCCAAAAAGATTGGGGGCAAGACATTAATAAAAACGGTAAAGTGAACAAAAGGACATGACACACTTTGTTAGACTAAGTTAGCTATACATTTAAAGATATCATACCAAATGATCCGATTGCTTTTGTTTCTTTTGTGATGGCCCAGAAATAGTCCCAACCTGAAACCACAGCAGAAGTTTAGATACATCGTTTTGCAAGAATGCAAAAGAAGCATTACACCTTAAATTCTCACATCAATATTAATCCAGAGGTATTTGCTGCAAATTTCATTTTACTAAATAAAGAAACTGTTAATTTGTTATTATCTTTTATTTGTCTGGCAGAAAATATCTTTTAGAACAAAAAATAGATTCACATTTTAGATGAACGATATGTTTTCTTGGTAATTGCTAATGTTCTATGTTTAAAGAAATTTAATAATTTTTTGTAAATTTTGGAAACTGGAGTTTGCCACGGACCAGTGAAGGTTATTGGCAGCCAGCCAGTAAAAGGAGATCACTGATGTTGTTAAATGAGTCTTTTAGTACCTCTCTATTATTTGATGGGTCTTTTAGTTTCATAATGAGTATTTTAGTGCTTACAGGAGTGTTTGGGAGTTTTATTTGAAGCCTATAAATATTAAGTGTAACTTATGTCCCAGGCGACACCCGCATCCCTGTATCTCTATTCTACAGTTCAGACGAAAAATCATCAACAGAGAGAAGGCAAAATACCAATAAGTTAGAAAGCAGTATGCCTACCATGCTTGAGAGTTGTTCCTTGATGTAAGTCAATGATCTCAGCATAGCTTCAAGAGTGTCCCTAGTCAGTTGAAACTTCACCTCGATTTCATCTAAAGGAGATTTGGTATAATCTTGCAACTAGAAAAAATAAATAAATAAATTACATAATGTGTGTGAAGAAAAATGACCAAACAAATTAATGAGACTGTCATATGAAAGGGGCGAGAAACTTTGAACTTTATTAAAGAGGCACACATGCATGAATTCATTGTGAAACTATAACCACCAGAAGCTATATAAAACTCAAGAAAGTGAAGTGCAAAGGAAAGTCTCTTTAATCCCATTTCATTCTTCTTACACAGCTGGGCAAACAAATCAGATGCGTATCAGCTAGCATAAGAACTCAAGCTTGAATTGAAACCGCTCACTTGTCTTAATCAAAACCATTTTAACAGAAATCATCTTTTTTGTTTGGGAAGTCTGTTTAAATAAAAAAAATTAGTATTATAAAAAAAAAATTAAAACAAATACAAACTAATTTTAGTTGGTCTTGCAAAAATTTCCAATTCCATATGGGGAAAGATTTGGTGGTGGCATTAGTATGGGGAGAACTAAGGGGGCTTGGAGAGGTTAAGGCTTAAGAAGCTTAATATATGTTAGTGAGGTGTGTATCAGTTTTGGGTTCATTAAAAGATTAGAAGATACGTGGTAAATTGAAGGTGAAATGGTATTGGTATGGTACTATATTTACATGATATTTTACCGGTTGGTATCAAGTAAAAGAAAAATGTTGATAATTCTGGTTAAAATGGTAAGGCGTGCATTTTAGGGTTTAGGGTTTTGCTTTTGCAACTGGGATTTTAATGAGTTAAATTATATAGAGAATATAATAAGCTTTACATTGAATGCTATTTTGCTATTTTCCTGAAATCCACGCAGTCTTTTCATTTTCAGTAAAATCTAAAGGGCGGTAGAATTCTGGAAAACTATTTGGCAGCAATATATACTGATACATAGTAACATGTTTCTTGTACTTGATTATGTTTCATAAGTCCTAATCCCATGAGATTTTGAATGCTTAAATTTTATATGTGCACCTTTATATTTATATATATACACAGTTGACCTCATTCATACTATATTTCAATTGCCTTGTTCGAAACTCTTTTGGAAAGAATTCTTCACAGAATTTACCTACCTTAAGATTGATGACGGCCACTCTATTAGCCGGCCCTGAGTTACAGTTCTCCATGGTCCAAGTCATTGACTTTAGGCGAGGTAGAATTCCCTGCATATCAAGAGAAGTCAGTAGTGAGACGATAGGGAATTCCTAAACCTATAAACATTCCCAAAAAAAAAAAAACATGATATCCAAGTTTACTACAACTGAAGGGAGAAGAAAAAGATATAAGTTGCATGTTCAATCTAAGACCTGAAAAATCAAACTAGCAGACATCTTTTTCTACAACATAAACATTTTTGCCTTGGAATCTATTACGAAACCATAGAGAAAACTAGAAGCGTCCCACATCCTATAATATCATTACCACAAAAGGTTCCAAAAACACCAGCATAGCCAGTTATATTAGAAAGAATGAGACTCGCAATAGAAAGCCATGAAGTAAGTATGAAATTAATTATCATACAAGAAACAAATCAAGCAATCAACCTCACCACCTGAAGAATTGGAGGAGACATGGGAGTGAGCCGAGATGCATTGGTCCCAGTAACAATCGGTGCTGATGAAGCTCCAAAATCGCTAAATGAGCATGAGCTACCCAAAGTCGTGAAAGATGGCGGCACACTTGTCTTGACCTGATACGAAACACTAGTCCGCTGGGAAGAAAAAAAAAAAAAAGCAGAGTTGAGTATACGAATGACAATGGCAAAGAGAACCCAGAAAACATATGCAAAAACCGATCAAAATGGAATTTTAAAAACTTGGGGTCAAAGTAGATGTGGCTAACCAGCTGTTCTCGGGCTACTTCATCCTTCCATTGAGACTGATACTTGTGGAACAACAACACCAAACTGCTCTGCAAATCGAGCGGTAAATCAGGAGGGAAGAGCTTCAAAAGGTCATCACCAGTGAAGTTTTCATGTACCCATTTTCTGATAAGCGATCGAAGGCATGCCAAAACCTGTTATTTTGCCAAGAAAAATAAATGTGTATGTAAATTTGTTAAGAAAAACAAATGGGTATATAAATTCGTTAAGAAAAAACAAATGTTATGTAAAATTTTTCTACAGAAATTAAGAGAGAGAGAGAGAGAGAGATACGTACGGGATGGAGTTGTGAAAGAGAAGGCAGATTGAGGAGAGATTGGAAGTGGGACTTTTGGTGGGGGGAGTGGAGACCGGTTTTCCTGGTTTTCCAGAGAGTGCAAAGCAATTGGTCAAGTGCTTCCTCTGATTTTAGGGCTGACAGCTTATGCAATTGCAGGTGCAGTGTGTCTTCCATGACCTCCATTCTTTTCTCATTTGTTCTGTTGGGTTCTTGTGGCCGCTGCTCTGAGTAGAAGAAGAGCCTTCGGGCGGTCATCATTTGGCCCAACAGCTCATGGGCTGATGGAGGCCGCCCGGCCCATTGAGGTAAAGCCCAGTCTGGCCTGTTGTGGGTCATTGGCCAGCCCAGCCCGTTGTTCAGTGGGTTAGGTTTGAGCTAAGGTGTCTAAAGTCTAGTCCAACTCATAAATCCAACCCATTTGAGCCCAAGAAAGTCTAGCCCGGCCACCCATAGAAGCCCGGCCCAGAACACCATATACAATAACACTTAACTTTAAAATTAAAAAAGAGTTAATTTCATTTTACTAATCGGAAGTTTCCTGAAATTATGACTTTACTACACAATGTTTTTGGTCTAAACTTCGTACTCAAAATTTGATTTTTCTACCACTTTCATCCACCGTTAGTTTAACTGTTAAGTTATCTGTTAAATGATGATGTGACAATCAATGGCCCATCGAAACTCAAATATATCGTGTCACATCAGTTGATAAAAAAAGTTAAATAATCAATTAACAATTAAAATAATTGAAATAAAAAATTAAACTCTCTCTCCTCTCTCTACAACTCACGAGTCACAACCCACCGCTTTCCACCCCACCCCCATTCCAACTGCCCATCGCCTCCCCCACTTCTTTCTCTCTCTCTCTCCTCCCTTCCTGAACCAAATCCGCATCCTGCAACCTGATACAAGTAAATCCCAGATGCTAAAACCAACACCACAACAACACAACCGATTGCGATGCCAGCAACTGCTCCATTAGACAACAAAGACGAAGAATAACTCAACTGAAACACAAGCAAATTGTTGTTGAGGTCGATGCTAATGTGGTTTCCATATGGGTCGTTGAACTCTGGGTTTTGCCCAGTATCAAACTCAATGGCAAGCAATGGAGCGACGATGGGGATGGCGGCGTTGGTAAAGAGGCCGAAGTATTGGCTGGCAAGGGCTTTGGGGGCGAGGTGGAGTTTAAGTGGACAAAGCATAGGCTGAAGCCTAAGCTTGAAGCAATCTCAGGGAGGACAGAGAAGACGCAAGAGGTGAAGAAGGAGGTGAGGGAGGTGGAATTGGAGGTGGGTTTCATGGTGAGCTTTGTTGGGTAGAAGACGCGGCCATCCCTTATAGGGAGGGCTAGTTCAAGTAGGGAGGAGAGAGATGGAAAAAGAGAGAGAAGGGGGGAGGTAATGGGTGGTTGGAATGGGGTGGGGTGGAAAGGGGTAGGTCATGAGTTGCACAGAGAGGAGAGAGAGTTTTCAACCAAAAAAATTTAAAATTTTTTTCTTGAGTTTTTTCAATTATTTTAATTGTTAATTGATTTTTTTTTTAATCTTTTATTTATTTATTTTTTATTAGCTAATGTGGCAAAATATGTCTGAGTTTAAGCGGGTCATTTGATTGCCACGTTTTGACCCCAAAAAAAACTTTGATTACTACGTCATCATTTAACGGATAACTTAACAGTCAAAGTAATGGAGGTATGAAAGTGGTAGAAAAATCAAATTTTAGGTACAAAGTTGAGATGAAAAAAACTTTATGTAGTAAAGTCATAATTTCGGGAAACTTCCGGATAGAGAAGGATGGTATACCATTAGATAATCAAATCGTTACAAGATGAATAGCATGCATTAATTAGGTAAATTTTGTCAAGCCTCTGGTCAAACAGTAAATTTTGATAAATTTGCTATCTTTTGTTCTCCTAACACCTGTAAGGAGATAGCTAAGGAAATCAGTTGTATTTGTGGCTCTTCTCTAACTGAAGATCTTGGAAGGTACCTGGGCATGCCTTTACTGCATTCTCGAATTGATAAAAGGACTTATAGCAGCTTAATTGACAAAGTGCATAAAAGACTTGCTACTTGGAAGGGTAAATTTCTTTCTTTAGCTGGTAGAGCTACCCTTATTCAATCTGTTACTTTGGCTGTACATGTGTATGCAATGCAAACAGCTAAACTGCCTACTAGTGTGTGTGATGCACTTGATAAATTAAATCGAAATTTTTTTTGGGGTGGGAGTGAGAAAATGAGCAGGGTCCATATGTGTCAGTGGGATCTTGTTTGTAGGCCTAAGAGTAAAGGGGGCTTGGGTTTTAAAAAAACTGGTGCTATGAATCAAGCTTTGTTGGCCAAGATTGGTTGGAGGTTGCATATTAAGGATGAGGGCTTGTGGGCAAAGATCTATGAAGCTAAATACCTTAAAGGCCATTCTATTCTTGATGATTCAGTGATTTTTAGACAGGATTGTTCTTCTACATGGAGAAGTGTGCTTCATGGGGCTGCTCTTCTAAGGAAGGGTATGTTATGGAGGATTAGGGATGGTGGTACTGTTAAATTTTGGAAGGATAATTGGGTTTTTGATGCTCCTTTAAACCAAAATGATAGTAGTGTGCATATTTGTGACCCATATTGTGTTATTTCCAGTTTTTACAAAAATGGTTGGTGGGATATGGAGAAACTAATGGCTGCTTTACTTGATGATTTGGTCCAACGAGTTATTAGCTGTCCTGTGGGGTTTAATAGTGGGACCCAGGATGCTCAAATTTGGAAGTTTTCCTCCAATGGGATTTTCTTTGTAAAATCTGCTTATAATATGGTTTTTGAGGACTCTGCTTGCTCTGATTTTGCTTGGAAGTTTTTGTGGAAGCTTAGGATTCCTCCCAAGTTGCATATTTTCTTTTGGCTTGTTATTCAAGGGAAAATTCTTTCTAATGAGCAAAGAGCTAGAAGACATCTATCTTTGGATGCTTATTGTGGTTCGTGTCATTGGCCTATGGAGTCAATACTTCATATTCTTCGTGATTGTGTTAAGGCTAAGAAGGTGTGGAATGCTCTTCTCAATTCTAGTCAAAGTGTTGGATTTTTTTATTATGGACTTTCAACCTTGGCTTAGAGTAAATTTGATGTCAAAGATTGTTTAGGCTGATTGTATTCCCTGGAATTTGGTCTTTGTTTTCACATGTTGGTAAATATGGAAATGGAGGAATTATTATGTGTTTCATGGTGATGAAGAGTTGGCTTTTGACTCCATACAGATTATTACTACTACTATGAAGGAATGGTTTAAAGCTTCTAATGTTCCTTCTATCAAGTGTGCTAAGGTTGAGGCTTGGTTTGCTTGGGAGCCTCCTCCTGCTGGGTTCTTTAAACTGAATGTTGATGGCTCTAGGAATGCTGCTTCTGGCCATATTGGTGCTGGAGGTGTGTTGCGTGATGGTTTTGGTGATTGGTGTAGTGGGTTTGCAGTTAATTTGGGAAAAGGGCAGATTCTAGAGGCTGAATTATGGGGCTTGTTCTTTGGTTTGAAGGATGGCTGTTGCGAAAGGGTTTAATAACCTTATCGTTGAGATGTGGATAGCTTGTTCAGCAGCATGATTCTCTTACTTTGCACCCTCTTGCATCTTTGGTCTCTAGTTGTTGGCAGTTAATGCAGCAACTTGAGAATTGCAGCCTCCATGATATTTTTAGGGAGAAAAACAGTGTTGCAGATCGACTGGCTGCTTGGAGTTATAATTTAGATCTTGGTATCTGCTTTTTTTATGAGGCTCCAAGTTGGGTTGGGACTTATTTGGTGGATGATTTGTTAGGGGTGTCTAGGCCTCGTTTGATTTGTGTTGTTTAGTTTGTTTAGTTTGTTTGGGGTTTTCCCCCCCAGTTCACCCAAAAAACAAAAAAAACAAAAAAAACAAAAAAAACAAAAAAAACAAAAAAAAAAAATTCTAAGGTAGTGCTCACCACATTGAGGCATCCATCCTTCTTGCTCATTGTTCCATCTATCTCGTAGGACTATCATTTTATTATTGGTTTTGGATTCTATTTAAATGTTGCGACTATTTAGATTATCTCTTTGATATAACCATGTTTCGGGTGTTGTGAATTGTTTAAAAGGCTTGAGACCTTGTTGGTAAAATTTTTGGTTGTGGCGATGTTGTTATTACTGTTGTTGAATTTTTGTATATACATTGTGACTTTCTTACATGTGGAGAATTTGGAGGGTGATTCGAACTCAGGTGCAGAGTAGGGAACATATTCACTCTAGCCAATTTGTTTGTGTTGTTGTCTTATTAATATAGATGATGTTTTAATTCAATAACTCTTGGGTTCTATTATATTGAGGTCATTTTGATTCACAATTGGATTTTAATTTTGAGGGGGCATTTGAGCTTATTAAAGTGGGTTTTTGACATTTAAAAGTTTGTTTGTTTGTTTATTTATTTTTGTTGTAAAAAGTGTAATTTATAAAATAGATATTTATAAAAATACCCAATCCTAGACATGTATTTATAAAAATACCCAAGCACTATTTAAACATAGAAACATACCCAAAATGGGTTTTGGGTATGTTTATAAATGGGTTTTGAGTGTGTGTAATGATGAGTTTTGGGTATGTTTATAAAGTGTTTTGGGTGTTGGGTATTTTTATAATTTCAGCCCCCATTTTGGGTATTTTAGTGAAACTCCCTTTATAAAATTGGTGTCTATATTTTGCCTATTACATTAATACCTCCTAAAGTTTTCAGCTTTTTCACAAAACCCCTGAGGTTTCAGAAATTACAGGAACACCCCATGAGGTTTCAAATTGTTTTCACAAAATCCTTTTTTGTTGATTGTTCATCAAAACTTGATGATTTCATTTGTTTTAAAAAGTGTGCAAATGACAAAATCAACCTCAATAAATGTAAGTGCAATCTAATCTCAAAGGCTAACTTTGTCATTTGGAATTTTTTTTTTAATATAAAGTCATTAATCTTTGGATGAAAAATCAACAAAAAGAGGTTTTGTGAAAATAATTTGAAACCTTAAAGGCGTTCATATAATATTTGAAACCTGAGGGGGGTTTGTGAAACAACTGAAAACTTGAGGGGTGTCAGTGTAAATAACTCTAAAAATTACTTATTTATTTTTAATAAAAAACTATTTTAATTTTACTTTCACTTTTCTGAGGGCTAGTTGTAGGTTGGCAAGAGTATAGCTGTATCGTATAGGCCGGCGTCGTTTCAGCCCAGAGAGGAAGAAGGGACAGAGCACTTGGGCCTTGCAAGTTGCAAGAAGAATAAAAGGGGCGTCCTTTTGCTGCTCCGGTAAGTCTCCGAAACATGTCCTTGCTCTTTCTTCTCCTTCTTCATTTCCGTTCTTCTCTTTGAGTCGTGTCTTCAACGCTGTTTTGGATTCGTCTCGAGCGGAACTGTGCCTGACGACGTCGTTTCTGTGTAAACCCTAGAATTTCGTTTTCGTGTCTAGCTGGTGGCAAGGAATTCTTTTTGTCGTGAATTGCTGAATAAAGTTGCGAAGTATGTGCTACTATCCAATAATACTAGGTAAAGAGTAAGAGATGAATTGATTAATGAAATGGAGGTACAGTACAGTGCTATGAAATTGGTGGGTTATGAGTGATGAAGGCCATGGAGTGCACTATCTAGTTGATTATCAAATTTTAGTTTAGGAAATGGGTTTTATTTTTATTTTTAGTTATTTTTGAATAATTATGTATATTTTTATTTCACTGTGATTGCATGTAAATATTTAGCAAGAGAGGACGGAATTGAGTACCATGATTTATGTAACGGTTTCAAAATGGTTGGGACAGAGCTTGTATATTGTAAATAATTGTTTATCCTGTTGGTTGTAGTAGGTTTCTTGACTAGGTGAAATAAAGTTAAAACTTTAGAGATTATACATACATTTTTTGGCACTTATTTTTATATTTTTAACATAATAATACACTTTTTGCGGCAGGGGATGTTAAAAATTGAGTAACTAGCAAGATGAGTAACAACGAAGCTTTTGACGGACAGATATTAGCTGACAAGCTCACAAAACTCAACAGTTCACAGCAAAGCATTGAATGTATCCTTCATAAGAAATCCCCTATTTACTACATGCTTTATCTGATTTATGGTGTGATTATCAAGTTTACAAGGTCTAATACATGTCAACAATTGAGGGGTCGTATTTGTTTCTCTGTGATTGTATTACGTACCTGGTCGTTAACATACTTATAAGAATTTCTGGTAAAACGTGACTTACTGAAACATGTATATTTTTTTATTACTAGTGTCTTGCTGACTCTAATTGAATATCAATTTACACTTTTCCCTAATTTTAGATTTATGTAGAAAATTGTAATGTTCAAGTTTCTACCTTTTCTTTATGATGTTGTTTTTGGCTGTGGTAACATTGTATTAGTTGGTGACGCTTCAACTGTATTTATGCTTTCTCTGTTTTCTATTATGTTCATACTTGTTCCTGTATAATTTTATTATAATGTAAATAACTTCTGTAATTGATTTTTTTTGGGATAAATACTTGTCTTGGTGTTTTATAATGTGGCCTTTTATTAAGTTTGATTGACTGCACTGTGATGTGTGATCTTTGGTGGATATCTTGTCAACTTTGTTTGCATTTCCTTGAGTAGCTATGAAATTTGTTTCTTATAAAGGATAGTATGTGTGCATGTGTACGCCCCTCACCCTTCCCTTCCCTTAACAAAAGTCTTGTTTCTGGTTTTGACAACATAATATCCGTTATGAATTTAAGATTGATGCATTGGCGATGTGTGCTAATCGGTCATTTTTAAGATCTCAATTTGTCATAACGAGCTTTTTATTTTTTATTTTTGGGTTCTTATCCATCATGCAGTTATATATTAAAAAAATTTCTTTTCCATCATGACTTCTCTGAGCTAAAATCTTGATCCACTCCTAATGGCTCCTTTCTTTCTTTATCCAGAGTTGCAAACCTATGGTTTTTTTCATACTGGATGTTCTAGAAAATGTTCTAGAAAACCTATAGCGTTCTGTCTTTGTTAATACTTTTGGTAAACATATTCAACAATATTAGCAAATATATTGATTTCTTGATGTACTGATAATACCTATAGCTGTTAATATTTCATCATAATTTGTAGATAGATGTATTTGTAACTCATCACTTAGCTCCAACATTAATGTTTATATTATGCGTTTCTTTAAACATTTAAACAGCTCTGTCTCGTTGGTGTATTTCTCACCGAAAGAAAGCAAAACAGATTGTTGAAACATGGGATAAATGTTTCAATTCTTCCCAAAAAGACCAGCGTGTGTCTTTTCTATATTTGGCTAATGACATATTGCAAAACAGTAGGCGAAAGGGCAGTGAGTTTGTGAATGAATTCTGGAAGTTCCTTCCTGCAGCTCTGAAGCATGTTTATGAAAATGGTGATGGACATGGAAAGAAAGTTGCCACAAGACTGGTGAGCATCTATGAATGTTCTCTTAATTCATTGTTTTAACACAACAGTAGTAGTAAATAACCTGTGAGATTAGGTAATCATGTTAGCTGACCTGAGACTTCAGTATTAAGTCTTCAGTACTGGGCCTGAGCAACTGAAAGATTCTGTATTCTATGCCTTTTGATTGTAGCGGGGTCTGATACTAAGTCCTTTTTTGTTGCTCTAGCGGATTTCACTTGCTATGTTGCTGAGTTAGCACCTTCTATCCATGAATAAAATTCTTAGTTTGCTCCCACTGTCCTGGAAGACTAGCACCTTTTATTCCATGTAGTGGAATAGAGTGAACCAGTTTAGTGTCCGCTCTTGGTTATGATTCCTTTTAATAATGTGTGCCTAGCAATCTGGTCTCATTACTTAATCCATAAGGAACTTTTTTCTTTTGGATATTGTATTTATTTGTTTGCATTTCTTTGTTCAGGTTGACATATGGGAAGAAAGGAAGGTTTTTGGGTCTCGAGGGCAGAGTCTTAAAGATGAAATGATGGGAAAGAATCCTCCTGCTCTACCTGTAAGCAATGGAAAGAGCTCAAATCCTATCAAGATAGTGAAGAGGGATGCACACTCAGTTAGAATTGTAAGCCCCTGGGGTAGTAGATATTGCTGGTTTATTCTCAATTTTCATAATTGTATTCCTAATTATTGAGTTTGAACATGCGTTCTATTCTTCTAAACCTCAGAAACTGGCTGTTGGAGGTCTGCCAGAAAAAATACTTACTGCATTTCAACCTGTTCTTGAAGAGCATCTTAGCGAAGAAGCTGCTTTGAACAAGTGTAGTGCTGCTGTACATCATGTGGGTAAAATTGATGAAGATGTTGAAAATACCTTGACTCATGGTAAGACCTAGAACCTTTGGTTACGTTAATTAATGTTATTTACATGTAACTTTGGAGAGAATGATTGTCATGGAACTAGATGACAAAATGTAAGACTCTTATTATGGTTTGAAAATTGAAGTCTTGTTTTTTCTGACTTCAATTATTGAGTTTTCATATAGCTATAAAAGTGATTTGATTACCAGAAGTATATTTTATTGCATCTAATGGGTGGTACTCTTGTACTGTGGAAGGAGGCACCTTCCAATGCCCTTGGATTTGTGTCTGTCAGGGATTATTCTCTTCTCTGTCGAAACTTCTTGTTGGGAATGGGACTAGAATTCTTACTCTGGAAGATACTAGGGTATATATGTTCCTTAATGATTATACATTTTCTTTGAATCATAATCTGGTTCTATCCTCCTTAGATTCATACTTTCCTTCTTGAGCCTTGTCTTGGAACCTAATCTTTCTGAGGAACCCAAATGATAGGGAGTTCATGGATGTCTCAAGTTTGTTATCTCCTGCCAATAATATTACTTTGAGTTAAACATAGCCTGATAGAAGACATTGGTCTGTTCATGGGTCTGGGCACTTGAAGTACTCTTTGAAAAAGGTCCTATGTTTCATTACCTCATTGCTGTCCCTTTTTAAAAATATCTGGTTCATCAACTGAGCACATCAATCTACATTGGTACTCCACCTCACAAATTTGGGTCAAGTTGTTGCATGGTTTCAGTTTGGAGTGGGTCATTCAAAGAAATTGTTCCCATTGTTGACAGAGGTCTTTCTCAGGGCGGGGAACAGTAGCAGTGCCTTTAAAATTTTGACAATAGGGGAGTCTTTTAGTTAAGAAGAATTCTTTAAGATAGGAAGGAGTTGACTTTTAGTTGGAATGAATTAGATTTCTTGGTTACTTGTGTGCGTCTTTTTTGAAGCTTTTTAGGGATGTTGCAGTTGAGAGAAATTCATTCTGATTGGTTTGAGGCTTGTATTGAGTGTGGTTTTGCATGTATTGCATTTATAGTTGGCGCGGTCTAGGTGGACTGCTTGTCCATCTGATGCATTTTCTGATCACTTGTTTTGGCACTGCTGTATTTCTTTATCTTTGTGGTTAAGATTGTTTAAGGAAACTTCACTGAGTTGGGTAGCTCCAGCATCATATTATGCTCTTTTTGTGAAAGGCATAAGTTCTTTTTGGTGGTGGAAAGAGAGGTGAACTATTAGGGAGATGCCGAGTGTTGGTTGTGTTTTGGGCCTTTCCTTTGGAAAGAAATAGGAGGATCTTTCACAGCTTCAGGGGCCAGGAGTTTGTTTTGTTGTGGATGTATATGCTTTTGGGCATTCTTATGACCATCCGTCTCTTCACAAATTGTCTTTTGATTTGTTTTCTTTTAAAATTATATTAAGGAAGGTTAATTTCTTATATAAAAAAAAAGGTATCTGAGAGATATTAGGTTACAGATGAATAATTGCTATGGTTATAACTTTTATTATATTTTTTTTAAGGTTAGGGTCAGGTCATGATGTGAATTCATATTCTGCATTTTTCTTTGGCTGTGTATATTTTTCTAATTATTGGCAATTAGATTTTTTGTTCCCAATTTTTATAAGAGGATCTAAATAAGTGCCCTTACAAACCATTATCATGAAAACAGGAAGACTTGATCACAAATTTAATTACAGGAAGAATGAATTAGCAACTTTTCTTGTATGCATAATTGGCATGAAAAGCTTTCTATCTCTTTTTATCACATTATTTCATTCTTTATTTCCTGAGACTAGGATTATCAGTTAGGATTTATCTGTGCTATTGGCTCACTGTTGAGAACGTTGTACAAATTATTTGTTGTGTGAATTATTATTTGTTCCACGAATTGTAATGCCAGGAGGCTCTGTCTATTCTGCTACTCAGATGCAAATTATGCAATTTTAATATACTGATAGGGGAAAATTGAATTGTTCCATGACATGTTATTACTATTAAGGTTGGCCTGATTGTAGTCATCTACCTACTGTCTAGAGCTCAATTCTAGGAGTCAGAATTGCAAGTTTCAAATTGAGAAACAATTCCTAAAATAAGTATAATGAGTATCCATTAGTTTAGAATATGCTGCTGCTCGGCCCTGGAATCTACACCTATGCTTGTGTATGCTTTTTTGCACTTAAATTTTGTGATTTAAGTGAGTGAGTGACTTTAGAACAGTTTTGTGATATGATATTATGATTGTGATATGTAGAAGTTGGTTATTTGATAAATGAAGCCATTTCAATTTCAAATCTCTATTTTCAAATATTTGTTCAATGGTCATGGGTAGCAACTTGTAACTTGCATTGCAAGTTGCGGATCATGAGTTATATGTTGTAAGTCATAGATCTGTAGACTGTAGGTCATGGACCGTGAATCACAAATCATGGTTGCGGGTCATGTGTTTTAGTTTCTAAGTTAATTAAATTTATTTGAAATCCTAAAGTCAAAAGCATTACACTTTAATTAATCAAAATATGGATTTATAGATCAACGGATTTGAAATCCTGATATTCCATCTGAACGGGTCCTTGAGGCCAATGAAATCCCTTCTTTTGACTTGTATGGTGATATTTACTTTTTTTTGCGTACATGCATGTAATAGTAATGAAGACTGTTGAACTGTTTGATGCTGTCAGTAAGCTTCATAAAGTTCTCTTGTTCTTCATGCACCTAGATGAGTTGGTGTTAACTTTTTTTTTTTCTCCTTTTATAATCTTTTTTTGAAATTTAGTTTTTGACTCCTACCAAGTAACTCTAGATGAAATTTGTTGAAGGTCCTCGTGTATGTTGTCTTCGTACCATGATTTTTAGTGATTTTCCTTGTTATAAACTGTGTTATCAGGAACTCATCAGGGATCTACATTGTTGGATGATTTGAAAGAGCAGGAAGATGTACTTAATCAATCTGTTGGTCAGCTTGAAAATGTGGAGGCAACAAGATCTGCCTTGGTTTCGCAGCTTAAAGAAGCACTTCAGGACCAAGTAATTTTTTTTTTATTGTTCCACTTATGTTCACACTTCTGTGGTTTTGTTTAAAATTTAAGATATTGATGGTTGCTTTCTAATATAACTTTTACAGGAATCAGAGCTGGAACTTGTTCGCACTCAGTTGCAAGTAAGAGTGAACTAGTCTTTACTTGCCCCTTTTAAATTCATAGGTCTTTGCATCTTGGAAATGGTGTTCATTTACAGAGCTCTTATAGTTGCATTTACGAGTGTTTTATCAGTGAATGTCATTGAGCTCAGCTAGTTGCTCAACATCAGTTCCTCAGAATCTTTTGTAGCTAGCACAACTTGTGGTATTATCAACCCTGGGCCTTGATTCAGTTCATAGCGGGTTGGTTATTTAAGACATGTCTTTTTCTTTCTGTCTTGAAATAAAAACCAAAGATTATGGGTGGCTAGATTAGATGATGTTTGTGGTTGGAATAAGAATTAAATTGTTGGTTTTTTGTGTAGAAGTTGACTTTAAAGAAGAGGACACTGGGAAACTGAATCTTGAGTCATATATGCATTTATACATAGACAATAGAGTATCAAATTTAGGTCTAATTAACATATGTGTTTAAATGTGTGCAGGACTATATAGATGTGAAGTCATACACAATTTTTTTTATCAATGTGGATCTGATTAATCATCAGTTTTTGTACCAATAGTTATAAATTTATAGGAGAAATTCATTAATGGTCCTAAACTCCAACCCATGTCTCATATTGGTTCCTAAATTTCAAAATGTGACACTTAACCTCCTGATATCATTAGTGTGATTAGTTGGATCTTGATGAAATTCGTTAGTTTTGTCATGGAAGTTATCACAAACTTTTGGGGGCAATAACAAAATTAAGATGGCTTCTCCATTCTATCGAATCAAATTACTACCTGGGTTGTTGACCATCCTAGCATTATAAACTTCCTAATCTTTACTACATCCATTTCTTTGCTTTCATGTAAACGTTATCCATGATAAAATATACCCCACCACCTTTGCTTTGAGTTTGTAGTGGGGAGGGGGAACAAAGTGAGATTTGGAAGATTGTTGCCTGGTGAATTTCCTTTGTGCTCAAGATTTCCTCGTCTATTCAGACTGTCTGCTGCTCCAAGTTATAGGGTGGCTGAGCTCACAGAGGGTTGGGGAGGCCAAGTGGATTGGAATTTTCGATTCTGAAGAAATTTATGAGGAGGAGATTGAGGAGCTTGCAGCACTCTTTTCAGTTATGGAAAATGTTCAGCTGTCAGCACATAGGCCAGATAGGAGGACGTGGAAACTGGATTCATCAGGGGTCTTCTCTTGTAAGACGTTTTTAAATTTTCTGGCTGATTAGAAATCGCTTCCTGTAATCCAACCTGCTAGACTAATTTTGGAAATCTTATGTTCCTACTAAGGTTTGTGTTTTGGCTTGGATCGTAGCTCATAGAAGAGCAAATACTTGCGATATGGTACAAAGAAGAAGGTTCACTGTTTATGTTTCTCCTTATTGGTGCATTTTGTGCCAGAAGGAGGCAGAATCTGAAACTCATTTCTTTTTACGTTGTCCATATGCATTGAGGCTGTGGTGGCGTTAGTCAGGGAGGCAGGGATTAATTGGGTAATTCTTGAGTCCCCTTCAAACATGCTTTGTGAACTGTAGGTATTTTGGTGGTGGAAAGCAAGATTTGTGTGGAATTTCACTGTGTTAGCTGTCTTTTGGGTAATCTGGTTGGTGAGAAACAGAAGAATATTCGAGAACTATAGTGGGTATGTAGAAGAAAATTGTTGGGAAAGTTGGGTTTTTGGGCGTACTTATGGACTTCTCTTTTCACATCTTTTAGGGATCTTTCATTTTATGTCATTTTATTAGATTGGCGAGCTGCTGTAGGCCTTAGATTGGCGAGCTGTTTATTTGTTTTAGTAGTAGACAAAGTTGGGTAATCTTTTGATTTGGATTATGGATTTTCTTTAACTACTAGAATTTTAGAAGAAATGGGTGAGGAATAAGCATATAAATTAAATTAAATCTTCATTTGGAATTGGCTACTTCAAGTTTTAGGGATTTTAGTTAATGTTTTAGTTTTTTTTTAGTTTTTTATTTATCAATGGAGTAGGGGGATTCGAACGTGGGACCTCTTCCAACATTGGGAAGAGAAGTACCTCTAGACCATGAGCTAGTTGATCAATGGGGGATTTTAGTTAATGTTTTGATGCAAGCGAATAAACATGAATGTTCAAGAATGGTCCCATATTCGAAAGTTCTCTTTGTTTTGGAAAGGAAGAATTCAGTTTCAAGCTTCTTGTGGAATCTTCGATGATGACGATTTAGGCTCAAGGACAAGTCTTTTCCAACCTGGGGAGTTTGATGCAGGGGCATCCACAAGGCTGCTAGCAAATTAGGATTGGGATTTATTAAAATTCCCAAATTAGCTAGAATTGTAGCCTAATAGGATTAGGATTTATTAAGTAGTCTTAGTAGGAATACAATTTATTAGGTATAGTAGGATTAGGTTTTCTTAATAAGCAAGAAATAGGAATGCTAGGCTGCTGTATTCTAGTATAAATAGGCTCTTAAGATACTCTTGTATTCAGTTTTTAATGAATATAATTCCAGAAATCAGTCCCATATTTCACCAATTGGGAGAAATGAATGGAATTATATACGAATGGGATAAGCTAAACTTGAGATGTAAGCTCGCATCTTAGATGATCTTTACTCTCGCATCTTCTTAAGTTTACATTTGGAACTGTCAATGGACAATGCTTTCCTCGTTACAATATAAGATTTCTTTTTTTTCTTTTTGGCCTTTCTAGACAATCCTGACCAAGTAGACAAGAAAAGAATGTGAAGGTTCTGAAGGTTTATGATGATGTAGATTGTAAACAACCTAGTTTGCAGGGATGATTGAGCTAATTTAGGCAAGTTGGTTGACTGATTTGGATGATTTCTAGCAATTTTTCTTTGACTCTTTTATCCCTATTTGTATGGAGGCGATATACAACCATCTATATTCCTCAGTTGAATCAATGAAAAATATGATCCTGTTCCCGTTTCATAATTCACCCCCGTTTCATAATTCACCTTTCAGCATGGAATCCGATAAATATACTCCTTAGAGCTAAAGAAGCATCTACCCGTACCTACTTTCTCACAAATTAAGAAAAGAGGAAAAAGAAATATGGATAAGTTCTCTCTTACTTCTCTGTCATGGGTTCCATTAAATCTTGTGGCTTGGATATTGTCTCAATCTGGTCTCATTTGGATATAGTATTCGATCTCACAATCTCGCTTAGACCTCATCTGACTTTGATCTCATTTCATCTCTGGTCTTGCCTGGACCTCATATTGGTTCTTGTCTTG
The DNA here is from genome assembly GCF_965620075.1 of Prunus avium. Lineage (NCBI taxonomy): Eukaryota > Viridiplantae > Streptophyta > Magnoliopsida > Rosales > Rosaceae > Prunus > Prunus avium. Next base: position 8,134,625 of record NC_142290.1, read on the forward strand.
CCCAGATCTAGTCTTGGTTCTTTTCCTAGCTTTACTTACGGACCTATGGTGGCGAAAGTGGCAGAAAGGACGCCCTCTTCTTCGTTTCTTTGGCTAGCTATATAAACAATACAAAACTGAAGAATCTTAACCACCCTCATTTGGCCCAAGCTGTCAAAGTTTTTGTGGAAGATGGTAGACTTGTTAGTGATTTTATTTGCAGTAAGCTGGGGGTAGTTGATATCTTCTCTCCAGCTTGAGGGGATCAGTGATGTTGGCTGTAAACAGCCTTATGTGTAGGGATGGTTTAGCTAATTTAATTGCTTTGATTGAGCTCATTTGGATGATTTCTGGGGTTGATTTCTAAGAAATTTTCTTCGAACTTTTAATTTATCGAAGCTGTAGGCTGTGCATATTACTAAGTTGAATCAATCAGAAATATGATCCTCTTCCTCTTTCTTACTTTTCCTTTTAACAGTTTAAAATATTATTAAATTAAAGTGGACGATTCATGCTAACGTCCTCACGGATGATACTAGAATGACAGAAATGTTTGTTGGAGCCCTATCACTGTTCTAATATTCCTTTTTCTCCAGACGCAACAAGTAGTGCCGTTGCCTTGTCTTCCAAATTCTCCATGAGATAGTGACACTGATTTAGGTAGCTCCCATTTAACTCCAAACTCCAAATAGCAAGTAGAAAGTTCCAAAGTTCCCACGAGACGGACGAGGCAACAATAATAAGTTGATTACTCTCATGCCCCAACATCAGTTCATAGTAATGCGTCCTCTCCTGATTAAATGTTCTAGTTTTAAAGTTATAACTGTCAGCTATACCTTTTATAGGGACCTTTTGTTTTTGTTTTTACACTGACGTTGTAGTCATTTTTTTTTTCTTTTCAAGCTATAAATCTACTGTTGGTTTGAATATCTGTTAAAAGCCATAACAATTTCCATGAGAGACATGGTCTGTCTATGTATGATACAAGTTCAGGACAGAGCATACCAAATAATATCTTATAATGCAATTCTCTTGGCACTTCCCATCACATCAAACATGCGAACATGCAAGTATATATGTGTACTCTAACAACTTAAGTTTTGGGAACAGTAATAAGTCAATAAATTTCATCAATGTATCAAGGCAAGATATCCAAGTTTGAATTATTAGTGTAATTCATTGGAATTGACAAAGGTAGGCAACCCTCCAGCAATTGCATATTTTCTGTTTAGCACTTTAGGAGCCAGGCTAGCTGGCATGTATATCATCCTCATTCTACATACAGTAAATGTCATTCTTTTGTTTGTAGGCGAGCTTATGCTGCTTTTTCAAATTTTGCATTGTGAAAACTATATTAATATACTGGCTACTTGGATTAACAGGAATTATTTATTGTCATGCAGGTTGCTCGACATCAGATTGAGAAACTGGGTAATATTAAAAGGAGACTGACTTTGTCCCCGGTTGTTAACCCCCAAAGCAATGTCACTAACATGACAACTGAATCTACAAGGGCGTTAGAACCAAATATATCATTAGTGCAACCAACTGGCATCCCACCTCAGCCTCCAACCCAACCTGTGATTTCTTTTGCCTCTGTCAAAACTACTGATGAAGAGAACAAAAAGGCAGCAGCTGCTGCTGTTGCTGCTAAGCTAGCTGCATCTGCATCTTCTGCCCAGATGTTGACCTCTGTTCTTTCATCCCTTGTTGCTGAAGAAGCTGCCTCAATGACTGGTAGCCTAACGTCAGCTGCATTTACTTCAGGATTATCCATGTTTCCTCCAGAAAAACGGCCCAAGCTTGAGAAGCAAATGTCTGCATCTGAACTTAACAATCCTGATGTTGGCAATACAGCCTATTTTACTCCTCTACAACAGCAGACAATGACCAATGTTCCACATGCACCAGCGGCAACCATGCAGCCTTTGTCCCAAACTAACCAGATGCAAAATACTTTTGGTCCACCGCCCCCGCCACCTCCAGCACCATCAGCATCTCCTGCAACTCCACCAGCGAATCAATATGCCCAATCTGCTGGTCTCATGGTGGGTGTAATGCCTTACGGATACGGATCAAATACTCTGCCACCTCCACCCCCCATTCCTCCACATATTTCAATGGGTTTGTCGAGGCCAGGTCAGCCGCAACAGCAGCAGCAGCAGCAGCAGCAGCAGCAGCAACAGCAGCAACATCAGCCTCAGCCTCAGCAACAGCAGCTGCAGCCAGCTACTGGAGGTTATTATCGACCGCTGGGTATGGGATTCTATGGGCAAAGTAATCAGTCAAATACACAGCCAGTACCTCGACAGTGAGTTCCTACTTATTTTACCAAGCCAGAATTTCCTATACTGGATTGTGAACAAAACCATCCAAGGTACCCATAACTTTTGGTGACAAATTCATCTTGGAAATCAATGGAGCCAGTGGAATTTCTCAGAGGCATTGTGTTATTATGTAAATTAGTAGAGAATAGTGTCTTCTAAACATCTAGGTCCACCTCCCCATGCCAGTTTAAGCAGTCAGTCTCCTTTGATGTATGTCTAGTAGGAAGGAAGTTTCTCGGTAGCTATATTTTAATTTGACATGAAGTGCCTAACTTGAATGTACCTGTGCAAACTTGATTGGCGCTGTAAACAGAGTTTGGGGCATCACTAAATGTGTACTTTAATGTTGGATATGGCATGCCTAGCTAGTCTCTACTCTCTTCAGCCATTTGGAGATCATTTTGTTGAATCGAGTGAGACAATGTGGCTGTAGCTTTGTTGGTCAGAATGTGGATTGTAATACTAGTTAAGCAATATAATTAACTATATGCGTAAAATTTTCAACGGTTTTTTGGCTTTAGAAGTCTTCATAAGAGCAAGCCCGTAAAGATTTAGTTGGAATAATGTCTTGACTTGACTCGTGCATTTTCTTTAGCAATAGTGATAATTTTTCTCTTTAGGTTATTGAAAAAAAAAAACCTAGCCAGCTTTCGTCTCCCAAATGCACGCATAAATATCTCAATGTTTTTTTTTTTTTTAATACAAGCGATAGTTGAGACCGTTGGTCTATCAATGCCTATTGGGGTTCGAACTTGAGACCATTGGTCTATTAATGTCTTTTTACACTGAGTTAAACCTCGTTGACTCTCCGCACCTACTATTGGAATGCTTGGTAATGACTTGAGTGATGTGTTACTAACGTCCACAGGTGGGTGGTCGGAGGACATGAGCTAGTGCACCTACTATTGGAATGCTTGGTAACGACTTGAGTGATGTGTTACTAACGTCCACAGGTGGGTGGTCGGAGGACATGAGCTAGTGCGGATGACAAAAGCAGCAATTTGTTTGCCTCATGGGTGGGTGGGATGTGTTTTGACGAAATTAGCCAGTGCAGTGGTTTGTGAAGGTTAAATCACACTTGTGTTAAGCAAGCAGAGTAGTCAAGCCAGAGAGGCAAAAAAGAGCAAGAAGCGGTTTTCGTTCGATCGAGGGAATCACGTGATAACTTTTAATATTAACTTTAATGGAATATAAAAAGGGAGATTCACTATTATACTCAATATAGAAGCCCAAATTATTAAAAAAACCCTATATGAAATGGACTTTAGAAACACACCCAAAACCCATTTACAACATAATAAAAAGGCTTTTAATTTCTTTTAAATTACAAAACTACCATTAATTTCTTAAAACAAACCCAAACCCAACCCCAAAACCTCATAAAAAAAACCCAAAACACTCAATAGGGCATCAAAGTAATTTAATAATAAAAAATAAATTCAATAGGGCCAGTTATCAGTGTGTTTATAGAAATTAAATGGTGTATAGTTTATTTATAATTTTAGTGCTAAGAATGGGTATATGACAAAATATCTTATATAAAAACACGGATCAAATTAATATGTTGTTTAAGAAATTTAAGACCTAATTGATTGATTTCTGGGCAAGTCGTAGCTGCTAGGTGAGCACAGCCCTCTTCTTAAATTCTAAATTATTATTTTTCGGTGCATCTAAATTCTAAATCCTTAACCGCAAAAAAAGGGCAAAAAAGGTACGGGGCACGTTATTGACACGTCACCTCGGCGGTGCTCGCATTGAATTGGCGTCAAACTCAGGATTGAGAAAGTCATGTTGAGCAATAGCAATACTGATCTGATGAAACAAATAAAAGAAAAACGCAGACAGATGGAGAAACCATAGATTTATACAGTTCACCTTATTTGTTTGCTTAAAACCATTTAGAGAAACGGAAAAGTTGAGAGCTTATCGATTGTTTAGCAAAGAATCAACAACAAAAAGCTCTTTCCGTTTGGGATCCCTTGCCAAACCTAAAGGTAACGTAAGGTAAGCCAACAAGCTTCTGTCTTCTCCTTCATCTGCTTCGTTTTTCTTTTTGGTATTTCATTGTTTTTTTTTTCCATTGTAAAGTTAGATAATATCTCTGAATTGGCATATGACACAAACCCCTGTTGTATTTCGAGCTAAATCCCAGTTATTTCAGTCTTAGGGTTTATGGGTTTGAAATATTTGGATGTATCCCAGTAACTTGGACATTTTGTGCACTAGTTAAGTAGTGTGAATTTTAGTTGTTTTAAGTATGTACTACTACTAAGTTAAGTGGTATATGAATATGGGTTATATGTTTATGGGTATGATTTGGCTTTGAATTTGGTGGCAAGCTGTTGCTTTAATGGAAATGTGGAGAGATTCTGTCATTGGGTTGTTTGCTAGTATACTTGAGGATGCTGCATTTGGCTCATAACAATGCTCATGATGAAATTATTAGTGAGAAAATTCAGGCTGATATAGGAAGCGTCATGGCATCGAGAACTTTGCGGAAAAGGCTTCATCATGGGGATGTTGATGGGAAAAATAATGAGCATTTAGAGACATCAGGGTCAGATGATCTTAATGAGCCTCTACTGGGGAATTATTATTCAGATACGCATGCTGAGGTGGGGATTTTAATTATTCATTTACATGGAGGGTGGGGATTTGTTCTGTTAATAATTTTCTTTGGCCTTTTGTGGTTGATATCTTTCTTGGATTTACCACAGGAATCCACAATTGAAGAGACCTGGGATGATGAACGGAGAAAGGAACACCTCCATTGGACCCTTCTGTTTTCTCAGTTGATTGCACAGTGGGCACGGTGGTTAGGTAATCATAATTTTGGTGTCAAAAAGACTTTACTGTTTTACTGGAAAGGTTTTAAAACTTTGTCAATAAGACGCCAGGCATTATATAGCTAGAATTTTAAAACATGATCTAACTAAATAAACTGAAACTGTTAAGTTTATTTCATTTTTGACCTGATTATGGAGTCATTCTCAGAAAGGTACCCACTTGATAACCAAACCATTTGATTAAGTGAATATTATCCCTGATCAGTTGTTCCAGTGCTTCATCGAACTTCAAATGTTAAGTTACTGAAATGTCTCTAGAGAGTGGCAATTTTCATTGGACGAGGTAAAGAACCATGAGGGGTATTCAACATTCTATTGGAGAGTTCAATTTGGTTAAAAATAATATGAAACAGCCTATGGTAGCAGATATCTAGCTTGTTTGTACGTGCTTTTAGAAAGGTTAAATGAAACACTTCTAGATGACCGAGAGCGCTTTTGGTAACATTTGGCAGTAATAGGTAAAGTTCTTTTTAGGTTTTAAAAGAACTTCCGAGTGATTGGTAGCCTAAAAATAATGAGCAATTGAATTCTTAATAAATTTTTTGTTGTGCTTCTAAGGCCCCCATTTGGGATTGCTTTTTTTGGGTAAAAACCTGCTTCACTTTAAAGTTAAGCAGTTTAAGGTGTTTGTTAAAAATTAAATCTCCCGATTATTTTAAAAGCAGTGGCTTTTTGACAGCAGCTTTTAAAAGCATGCTCTTTTTAATTTTTTTAATTCCCAAAATACTATCATTAATTTTTTAAAATGACACCACCTCCACCTCCACATCAAACTCCACCACCTCCACCACCACCTTCACCACCTCCACCACCACCACCGCCACCGCCACCGCCACCACCACATCCTCCTCCGTTACAACCACAACCACCACCTCCTCCTCAAGCCCCACCACCACCACCTGCACCTCCACCCCCACAACCGCCATCCTCACCACCACCACTACCACAACCACCATCTCCACGTTCATCACCACCACCATCACCTCCACCACTACCACATCATTATTAGCGCATAACACTTTCAACATCATGTTTATTTTTGTCATTATTCACAATTACAACAGTTTTATATTAAAATTTACCAAACAATTTTGACACTGCTTTTTGTACTAACAACACTTTAAAATTATTATTTACCAAACATGGAGTTGCTTTACTTTATAGCTAATTATTTTCAAAGCACAGCAAAAACAACTTTTAAAAAGTGACAGCAATCCCAAATTGGCCCTAACAAAAGTTCTTTCAACAAAAGCACTTATGAGCATAAGTACTCCCAAATAGGCTCCTGCTCTTTTGCATTTATCTGATCACTGTTCATTCTTTGTGATTTATTTATTTTCTTTATGCATTCAAAATATACTGTTATTTTTGTAATTATATATTTCCATCTTGTTCTTTGTAGCAAATATTGTTCTTGGATCGGGATCGCTTATTGGGCGGCTTTTGACCTTCCCTTCAACTACACAAAATGGACAAAGCACTAAGTTGCTTGCACCACCCCTTAGTCCTCTGCAAGTATGTCCAATAAATGATCTGATCGTTATCTCCAAGGAGTATATATTTTCCTTAGATCCTAAATGCATGAAAAGTTTAAGATGAAGCCTCACATTTCAATTATCTAATACTATCTTATGAAATGTGTTTGTCTTTATGATGTGTTTTTGCTGTTGGTGGATTAATTATGAATTTGTTCCTTTTTTTAAAACACAACTGCTTACTCCTTAGCCGTCATTTGAAGTGGATATTTGTACTTCATCTTTTTTTTGGCATACATTGTGCTTTTATTGTTAGAAGTGTTCAATTTTCAAAACAAATTGTGTAATTTGTATCACTAATATAATTTCAGTTCTATATCCTATATCTTAAATTTTCAGGAATGGTGATAAACCGAGAAAATGTAACATGGTATCAAAAAGGGGGGATTTTGAGTTCGAATCCCTGCAATTTCTCTCTTAATTTATGTCATAGTTTATTTGTTGGGCTCTTTTAATTGTTATCTCGTATACTAACCGCTTAAGCTTTCTGCAGCAATGGGATGCCAACAATTTCTGTTGTTTGTATAATTGAGAAGTATATATTGCATAATGTAGATTTGTATATATTGAATACGGGGTTCACTTGCTGCTGGTACTTATGTCCTGTAGGAAGCAAGACTCAGAAAGCTGCGACAAAGGCTTGAAGTACCCTTTGATGGCTCTCGTGTGGAGCATCAAGTAGGTCTTTTATCCATTTGACGTCATTTTGATCATTTCTCTATTGGTGTTACTAGTACTACTATATCAAACATAAAGATCTGGATAATGATAATAATAAAAATAATAATAACTTTTTTTTTATAGTATTATCAGTATTTTTATTATTGCAGTTACTGTTTGTATGTTATTATCATTGTTTATGATTATTTGGTTGGAGCGTTAATGCTCAAAAGTGCCTAAAAATATGCTAGTTCAGAAAAATTAAGTGTTTACAGTTACAACAGAGTGAGCAATGTAAGTTGAAGGGTAATAAGGAAAAAAACAAAATTTATTATATTGTAATAAAGCAAAGTACTGGTTTGTTGTACTGTTGTGGGTGTGGGCGGACTAGTATATTTTATTGTCCAAGTAATTTTTAGCAATAGAAGGGTTGTCTGTATTTTCAGAAAACCTTGAAGTAATTTTTTGGTTTTATAGTTTACCCAAAATGAAAACCTCGAAGTAATTACTTAAGTTTTTAATTGCAGGATGCACTTTTACAGTTATGGAGGTTGGCTTATCCAGATAAGGAGCTCCCACCTCTTAAATCAGAACTTTGGAAACAGATGGGATGGCAAGGTTCAGACCCTTCAACAGACTTTAGGTACGTACGTAAAACAAAATGAAAGTATCCTTAAGTGAGTCACATGTATTTGGTTTTGTGTTTTTTCATATATCTTTTCTGAATAAATTGATATGATAATGATAAATTTCCAACCTTATTTGTAGAGGCGGGGGATTTATATCATTGGAGAATCTTATATTTTTTGCCCAACAGTATCCGGTTTGTCTCTTTCTGACTTAATGTCTTTTTCAATTATAAAAATTTTTGTTTCATGTTTGCAACATAGTTCTCACTACTAGATCATAAAAACTTGTATGTCCTTGATATGTTTCGCTGTTGCTTCAAGCAGTATCTTTTTCTGTTTAATTTATTAAAGCTCGGACCATCCAGTTTCTTTGGCATTTTACTGTTCTGGTCACTTATGTGATTTCATTTGTCCTAGTTTAAAACCGGTATTTTGACTTACAATGAACATATGTTACTGCATAAATAAACTTCCATGGCAAGACTTAGTGTACCTCCTTCTCTTCCTTTGAGTTGGGATTTCGGGTTTCATAGTAAAGTAATCATTTTGTTCCTTGTTTCCACAAAATTCGTGAAAGGGTTAATGAGTTTCTGATTTTATCCTCTTACAGGAATCATTCCAAAGATTGTTGCACAAACAAGATGGAACTAGAGCTGAGTGGGAATATCCCTTTGCTGTAGCTGGTATCAATATTTCTTTTGTCTTGGCACAAATGTTGGATCTTCAATCAGGTATAATAAATTTTCAAATTAGTGGATATTCCTTCAACGTAGTACGACAATGGTTGATGAGGAAGTGTCAGATAACTATTTGATGACAAAGAACCACATCTTAATATGTTTATTTGATGACTCGTAACTTATTTTCCACTAATCCGGTTTTCTCAAGAGTTTACTCTTTTTTTTCTCTTCATCATATTCTGAATGCTGATGCTTTGTTTATAAAGAATAATTGGTTATATCTTTCTTGCAGCAAAGCCAGCTAGTTTGGCAGGCATCCGTTTTCTCGAACTGCTTCAAGAAGATGAAATGGCATTTGATAACCTTTATTGTGTAGCCTTCCAGATGATGGATGCTCAATGGCTTGCAAAGCGTGCTTCCTATATGGAGTTCAATGTAAATGGTTCTGTCATATACTACTATGTTTGCTAAATTAAGATGCAAGCTTATATTATCCTTCCTGCTCATGTCTTACTGTCTAATTTTTTTTCCAGGATGTTCTGAAGTCTACAACAAGTCAGCTAGAGCGTGAGCTTGCACTTGAAGATGTCTCAAGTGTAAAAGATTTGCCAGCATACAATATGTTGAGAAGATGATCTCTTATTCTCTTTTGGTTTTTTTTTTTTTTTTTTGGTTCAGTTTTCATTCCTGTAATTCTTCGTACATTCTCACCATCTGTAATATCATAGAAGAAATTCTATCTTCAAAATCCAGTAGTCACATACTTAATTCATTGATCCAAGTGCCTTGTCATCTTTTATTTTCTATTTATTTGTCTCATCTCTCATTGGAATTCCTTGGTCAATGTCCTTATATTCTCACACTAAGAAAGTATGTAGGTTAAGGTTTCTCAGCAACAGTAGGACAATTAGGGAATGTTAAGGTGAACTGTATTTCTCGACAAATTTCTTTGTAGTCTTTTTGTCAAAGTTTGGAAGGGGAAGTGTGGGGTTTTTTTTTTTTTATTTTTATTTTTTATACAGGCTCTGTGAGATGGAAAGCTTGTTGAATCTGTTGCATCTTTACCATGAATTGGATCCTAAAGCATGTTCCTTTTTCTCATCCAAAAGGGAAAAGAGAAACAAACATTTTCTTGTGTTTTTTCAGAACAGAAAACAAAATATTGTTTGCCCTTTTTTAGATCAATACGATAGATTGCATTTATAATTCAGGCACGAAGGCCATCAGCCATAAGAGCTAGTGAAAGCGCAGTAACAACAAAGGGTTAATCCAAATACGGGTTAGCATACAAAAGATGTCTGCCTAGGAAACTTAGTTTAAAAGATGATTTATGCATCAGAATATAGTAAGTTGCATCTAGAAGAAAGGTTACTCCTTTTTAAATTTTATGTTATTTTATTGATTTATATATATGATTTTTAGTTTTTACTTAAATTTTTTTTTGCCAAAAAAAAATAAAAAAGAGTTTATGTTTGCCACGTCAACATTTAATAGATTTACTAACAAACTGGGTTATAGAGGGTCTCATTTGTTAGATTTCCATAAGTTTGGGTACCCATTTGTAGAAGAGACTCATGCAAAGGGGATAACACTTTTTGCTATCTCCGGCCAATAACGTAATGGCACATTAGATAACTTTTCCAAATGTCATTATGTTATTGGCCAGGGATAGCAAAACAATGCTATCCCTGTTACAAGTAAGTTTTTTTTGCATTTGTACAGTCTTCCATGTTTATGTATGAGTTTGAAATGACCCCTATAATTTGGGGAGTTTTATGCAGTTGATCCTAATAAGTTCCTTTTCTGAAATAGTTTTTTACTACATTTTATTTGGCAAGCATCTCGTGGGATTTTCTAGGTTCAGTTTGCGCTATCATGTAGAAAACTAGCATGACTGATTCTGATCTGTTTGTCCGAAAAATGATCAAAGAAAAAGAGAGAGGATGAGTTCGTAAAATGTTAGTTTTATGGTCAGTGCATTGCTTTTGACCTACTCTGGCTTAATTAACACCCTGTCCCTCAAGACCAGCCCCATCAAGAGGTGGTTATCTTGCACTTGCAACTGTTAGCTTCCAAATCTTTTCGGCCAAGTTGATTTGGCCACAAAAATGTCCTATTTCGATGTTGCGGTGGTGTGGGCGTGCTAGTACCTGGGCTGAGAAACGGCCATGAGTACAAATGGATGGTGAGTGATGGATGCGCTCCTTGATCTTCACTTCTTTCAAGCGACTGTGGCGGAGGGAGGAATAATCCTCGGTTACTAGGTCCTAGGCCTCAGATACAAGGCCTTATGAACGGTGGACGGACACTGAGATACCTATGTCTGGGCAATGGATTGGCCCACCAGACTCAGCTAAGATGTGCGTATCTTGACCCTTGAGGATGGTGATGGCACTGTGCACGGTAGCACGTCGGGTTTAGACCCGTATCTGGAAGAATCTGGATGAATTGTATGGTGCCCAAGAAATAAATCAAGACATGCGTATATTCCTAAGAACTCTCTTGTTTTATATAAAGATGGAAGATGGAAGTGAGTATTGCTCACGAGCTCAGAACAGATTCTAAGACTTCGTAATATAAAGTGCGCTACTCCTAGAAAGCATTTAAAACTTTGACATGACAGACAAAGGGGATTTTTGCTCGTTGAGGCTTTTTTGATTTGGTGTTTGTACTCTTTAGAGCATCTCCAACCGATATGTCAAAAGTGCCATATAGACATTTAACGGCTAGAAATAACATCTCACCTCACTCCAACCGAATTGTCAAAGCTGATGTGGAATGAAGGCTGGAGGTTCAGCTGTTATTTTTGACATCCCAAAAGCAAGATGTCAAATGAATATTTTATTATTTTTTAAAGACAGCTGGTTTTTTCTTTCATTTATTATTTTCCTTTTTTATTATTTTCTTCTTTATCTTGAATGATTTGACTGTTACAATAATTATTTATTTGACATATCGGGTGGAGTGTAAAACTGTGTAAATTTCAAATTGCCACATCAGCCATCAAATTTAAATTTGATGTTTGGTATTTGACATATCCCTCGGAGATGCTCTTAGTTGATGGGGATCTTCTATTTAGAGGGGAAGTCTTGGCTCTTTCAAAGCATGCGTTGGCGCCTTGGGCTGAGCATGACGTGAGCTGGCCAATGTGGTAAAGGTGCGGCCGAAATGGGGAAGGTCACTAGCTTGGTCATGAGTCCCAAGGCTCAGATATTTTCTTGATAATCTTGGATCTTGGCCTGTAGCGAAGTCCCAAACGTGTTGGTTTGGATCTTTGGGAATATAAATGCGAAGATTTTGGCCTTGAGCAGTGCGAATTTGGCACGTGCAATCTTCTTATTGGTGAATGACCTCGGTTTTGAGCGTAACGCACGGTTCCATTTTGGCCTAGGTTGAATCGAAAATTGGGAAACCAAGTGAGTGTGGTGTAGAGCTGAGTGGATTAGGTGGCGCGCCTCGATCACGGAGCCCTTGGCCACTCGCACAGTTTAAGGTGCAAAAGGGGCGGTTCCCATGTGTATGTTTGAGTGATGTGATCTAAACATGGTCTTCTTTCCTCGCTGATTCTGCCAAGCCCGTTCACTTGGCTGTGGTTTCACTGGATAGTAGATAAGGACAGTGGGAATCTCTTTAATCCATTCATGCGTGTCACTAATTAGATGACGAGGCATTTAGCTACCTTAAGAGAGTCATAGTTACTCTTGCTGTTTACCTGCACTTGGTTGAATTTCTTCACTTTGACATTCAGAGCACTAGGTAGAAATTGAAAGATAGAACTATCTTGAATATTGTATATTTAACTGTCCTTTGAATGAGACATCAGTCTACAATATATAGACAAATAAAGCAATGGAGCATCTAAACAAAAGCATAGTGCTATATAATAATGTTAGTGTAGGTATAGGATAACATAGTGTTGTATATAATAATCTTAGTGGAGCACAGGGAATAAAGGAATGTCAGTGTGATCTCTTTATGCATTATTTGAGTGGAGTCCACGATGTAATGTCTTCTATCATCTCCCCGCAAGCTCATGAGCGGAGAGCAAATGAGCTTGGATTTCAAGAAAGCAAAACGATTGAAAGAGAGACCATTAGTAAAAATATCCGCAAGTTGATGAATTGTGGAGACATAACAAACATCCAAATCCCGAGCAATCACTAACTCACGAACGTAATGATAATCAATGGCCACATGCTTGGTACGAGCATGAAATACAGGATTAGATGCCAACGCAATGGAGCTAGTATTGTCACACCATAAGACAAGTGGAGTAGGCTGAGGAACCGAAAGCTCAAGAAGCAATTGTCGTACCCAAACAATCTCAGTTGATGTAATGGCCATTTGTCGATGTTCAGACTCAGTACTAGATCGAGCCACAGTCCGTTGCTTCTTAGAGCTCCAAGATATCAAGTTAGGACCCAAGAACAGACAGAAACCTCCGGTAGACCGATGACTATAGGGGTTGTCTGTTAGAAATGTGCCCTAAGAGCCAATACATTTGATGTAATCTCCTTAGAATACATTTCGTATATGATAAATAAAGGGCAATATTATTTTGTTATCTTTTATGTCGTGTAAAGAAACAAAAGTCCAGGGTGTACTAAATAAGAGATAAAGTAATCTAAAGAAGTTTAGATTCGGGAGACCTTTAATCTCTAACTGTAGTATCCCAAAATGTTCCTAATCATAAGGTTATCAAATGGGCATTGATAAACCGTCAAGATTGGCACATACTATGTATGCTCAATGATGAGGATGGTTGGTCTCAAACCATTTGTGTAGTTGACACTAATACAAGTATGTGGGTGCTCATTAGTGAATGAGTACACTGAACGCGATCAACCGGAGTTCTCGTATGGAGTATTTATCTATATGTCAAACGAGAACTCATAGTTGCAATAATGCAAATTAGTCCTTAGACCTGAGGCATCATGGTTGTCTTGTGATGCGTTATTGATCTTTGATAGCTCACAAAGGCAAGTCGTAAAAGATTTTCCTTATGTGTTATTGGGATCTCTTAATTCATCATAGAGGCATGTGAATGTACAATAAGGAATCTCTACCTTGATAAAGAAAGGAGAATGTTTCAAGATATGATTAAGTGAATCTTCGGCCGAAGTACTTGAACATGATTTAGAAAGTGGTTTTTAATTGTGTTCTATTGAATCATATGAGTTTAATCATATTAGGGGTTTGACATTATCAATCCGTACCCTAACAATATGATTGGAAACATTGTATAAGAGAAGGACCGTATTGCATTGCAATTCCAACTGAATAGGTTCTTCATCTATTCTAATTAGCTTGGGTAGCCATGATATATTGCTAGATGTCACTCTTGGCTTGTGGAAGTCCTAGGACTGATTGTGATCAATCCAAAATAAAGGAAGAATTAAAAAGGGGTTTTAATTCCAGTTGGTTAGAAAGAGTTCTAATGTTTTCCCACTGCCTTGCTAAATTAGAACCTAATGGATCGCACACCTTAAATGGTTAACTTTGAGTAATACAAATGAGAATGAGGAAATCAATTTGATTGATTTGATGTGGATGATTTACTACGTGTAAAAATGTATTTGGGCCTCGATAATAGTTAGAGGGAAGCCCAAATGGTTGGGTATCAAGCCCAAGGGCTTAAGACACCTAAATATTATGGTTTAAGTGTCATAAGGCCCAATTTTGGAAGCCCAATGGGGTTTGGCCGAAAATGGTTAAGTGCATGTGTATGGGAATTGTTTCCATAAGCTCATTTGACACACAAACACAATCCAACATCAACCAAAGAGGTTTGGGAGATCAAAGAGAGATAGTTGTGAGTTTTTCAAGAGTGAAACACAATCTTCTTTCAAAGGGGTTTAGATTGAAACCAATCTTGAGAATCTTGTACTAGCATCCTTGTATTCTCAAGATACCTCTTCTCATCTCAAGGTTTCATTGGTGTGGAGACTTAGAGGCCATATACTTTTGTGGCTCACAAGGAGGAGAAAGATCAAGAGGAGATCAACAAAGGAAAATCATCAAGAGAAGACCAAAACACAACTTGGTTCATATAATTGCTTCAAGGGTAATTAGATCTTATCCTTTCTCTTGAATTTTCATTTATGAAAAACATATCAATGTTCATGGCTTAAGATACTTGGAAGAAGTTTTGTTTTTGAATTTAAACAACCACCATATTCTTCCGCTGCGATTAATTTGATTAAATGCATGTTTAATATTCAAATGAACTTCTTAAAAATGTTTTAAAACCAACAATTGGTATCAGAGCCATAGGTCATGAACTTGATATGTTTCTAGGGTTTAGAGATGCATATGTGGGTTGTGAATTCATTTAAAAGTATAATAGTTATACTTGATTTATTTTGATTTGATTGAATAAAAATCAAATGGAGTGAAAGGGGTTGTTTGGGATTTTGAATTTCCGGATTTGTGTTTTGATGATTGATGCTCTCTTTGAATGCATATATGTATGTATGAACATTAGAGCATAGTTGCATTAAAACCCCCATGATTTTAACTTCATGAAATATATGATATTAAGAGCATGAGATGGTTAAAATGGAATATGGATTTTTCCGGAAATAGCATGAACATTCATATAAGTTCATATGCATGTTCTTGGTGTTCTTGATGTTCTTGTTATGGGATCTTTTTGATCCATAAGTTAGGTGGCTAATTTTGATGATTGTGTTTAGTGGAATTTTCCACCAAAATAGGTCAAAAGATGATGATGGTGTTTTATTATAAAATTAAAAGTTTTTCAAAAAATGTTTCCACTTAATAAACTTTTACCCACCACTAAAATTAATAAGATTACTTTGGTGAGTGTGTGGGGCTTTCTAGGTATAAATGTTGGTGATTTGATATAAAATGCAAAAGTTGATCAATTTATTCATATCACTAATTATTTTCCTACCACACTAAAATTATTTTTGATTACTTTGGTGAGTGTGGTTGGCCTACCTAGTCACATTCATGATTATTCACCTTGTTGGAATAATCATGATCACCACTTTGTATTATACAAATGTATGCTTTAACCCCACTCCCTAGTGGATCAACTTTGGATCCATTATTAATTGTTGAATGGTTTTGGAACTAATTACTATATATGATAAGTGTAACTATGTCCAAAAGATTTACACAATTACTTTTGCTATTGTAGTAAAACGTTTTCACTCCATGGTAAATTTATTTTGAATATGGTTACCACTTGAATTAAACCCACATATGTATGCAACCCAAGAGCATGTATTTACATTGCTAGTTTAATTGTTTAAAGCGTTTAAATAATTAAAGGATGGTTATGGACTTAGACCAAACAATTGAGCTATGTGATTGGCCGCTTATTGGATATGTATTCATTTTTGATTGGCTATGTAATATTGAAATGGCTTTCATGCCTAATTTATTTGGCTATGTAATATTGAAATGGCTTTCATGCCTAATTTATTTTTATGCGCGCGTAATTAAAATGAATCACCTTCCAAGACCATGATCCAACATGGTGGCTCGTGTTGGATCAACAAGAAAGTCCATAATCATCCTATAAGCCCAATGCAATTTGAATGTTCGGTAATGACAATAATTAACCAATTAGTAGCACCATGTATTCTCGCTATCTTAAGCAAATGGTTTCTAAAATATTTAGTGGGAGTATTATGTGCTACTAATATGTTGCATTGGGAACCATTTAATGAGATTAGATAGGTAATTTTAACAGGATTAAAATTGGATTAAAATGAGACCAATTCAACTACCCTCAAAGCAATATTAAGTTGATAAGCGAAATGGCATTTTGAATGCTATTTTGTGGCCTTCCACCGTGGTAGTCTCTTATTGGGTGGCACATTTACACTTTGTTGTACCTCAGTGAGGCAACATCCAGTACTTGTAACCATCCAAGGGAAGCCTATTACACATACTTGATGTAGTGCGGATAGATAACGAGTGTGGCCAACAAATCGTTAGGTTGAGGTCATGCTTGAAACCCTATACCCACAAGCATGGTGGGAATAACTTAACTAAGACAACGAAACCAACAAACTGTTAGGTTGAGGTCTAGTTCTCTAGAGGCCATAGTGATGGGTATTCACATGAATGATGTGATTGGATAAGAGTATCCTCTCATTAGTAAGATAGCAATCCAACAAACTGTTAGGTTGAGGAAAACTATATGAAAATGAGACTCCCATCCCCACTAAGAGTTTCAACGGAAACTCTCGGATTTCAAGAGGGATATGAAATTTGCCAAAAATAGTGGGAGCTACCATCATGACTTAAAGACCCTAAGTTTTTGGTAGAAGATTAATCTAAACTAAAATTTGTTTACGTTGTTGCAGAATTTTTCAAATGGCCGTCAAAAACCCAATCTCATCGATACTTAACAATTACATCCTTGATGGCACGAACTATCCGGGTTGGCTTCGCAAAATGAAACTTGTCCTTAAAATGGATGAGATTGATTATGTGTTGACACAAGCCCCACCACATATTGCTCCTGACGAAGAAGCTACTCAGGAAGAAATAACTGCTTATGAGAAGCATGTCAAGGATGATAGTAGAGGTAAATGTTACTTACTAGCATCCATGAATGATGAGCTACTAAAACAACATGAAGATATGGAAGATTGTGCTTCCATATTGCTTCACCTTAATGAGCTTTATGGTGAAGCTACTCGTAGCTTGCGATTCAATACAATATGTGAACTTGTCAACACAAAGATGACAAGAGGGACTCCGGTTAATCAGCATGGTCTCAAGATAATATCATTACTTGAGAAATTAGAAAAATTGGATTGTCCATTTAATGCTGAAGTTCAACAAGATTTTTTTCTTTCGTCCCTCTCATCAGATTTTTCCCAATTTGTTATGAACTATAATATGGGAAAGATGGAAAGTTCTTTATCTGAGCTACTCAATATGGCTATAGTAGCTGAAAAGAATATCTCAAAGGATAAAGGGCTGAAAGGGACAGTTGCGGTGTTTGAAAAGAGTTCTTCCTCCTCTTCCAAATCCAAACCGAAAGGTAAGGATAAGGGAAAGAAGAAGAAAGGTTTTCTAAAACCCAAGGAAAGAAAAATAACAAAGAAAGGCAAGGAACCGAAAGGAACTTGCTTTCACTGTGGAAAGGATGGACATTGGAAGAGAAATTGCAAGGATTACCTCACAAGCTTAAAGAACAAGCCTTCGGAAGGTAACACTCTTGTTCTTGAATAAGTTTTTACAGTTAATACTTCTACCTGGATAGTTGATTCAGGAGCTAGTCAACATATTTGCAATTGTGTGCAGGGACTAGTAGGAAGTAGAAGACTCGGAAAAGGAGAAATGGTGCTAACTGTGGGTAATGGCACTAAGGTAGCTGCCAAAGCTGTAGGCACCTATCGTCTCAATCTACCTTCCGGGGAGACCCTGAATTTGAATAATTGTTATTTCAATTCTGGTTGTGTAAAGAACTTAATATCTGTCTCTATGCTTTTAAGAGACGGATTTTTTGTTTTGTTTGACAAACTACTTTGTTCTATTTCACATAATAATCGAATTATTGCTTATGCAAATTTGATTGATGGTCTTTTTCATTTAGAAATGAATGGTAGTATTAACTGTATAGATAAAGATGCACCTAGACCTAAAAGGCCTAGAGAAGTGGATAACTCAACTAAATTGTGGCACCTCAAACTTGGACACATTGGCCAAGATAGGATTCACCGGATGGCAAAAGATGGATGCCTTGGATCTTTAGACCCTGCTCCTATGCCTACTTGTGAATCTTGTCTACAAGGTAAAATGACCAAGTCTCCTTTTACAGGAAAAGGAGAAAGAGTTACAGAGTTGTTGGGGTTAATCCACACAGATGTTTGTGGACCTTTGTCTACAAACGCAAGGGGAGGTTATTCATACTTCATTACCTTTACTGATGATCATTCACGGTTCGGGTACTTATACTTAATGAAGCATAAGTCTGAATCTTTTGAAAAGTTTCAGGAATTCAGAAATGAAGTTGAAAACCAAACAGGCAAGAGTATTAAAATCCTTAGATCTGATCGAGGAGGTGAATACTTAAGCACAGAGTTTCTTGATTACCTCAAGGAACATGGCATCTTATCACAATGGACTCCACCAGGGACTCCACAACATAATGGGGTTTCTGAAAGGAGAAATCGAACCTTAATGGATATGGTTCGTTCCATGATGAGCTATACTGATTTACCTATATCCTTTTGGGGATATGCACTTGAAACAGCAATTCATTTGTTAAATAGAGTGCCTTCCAAATCTGTTCCACAAACTCCATACGAAATGTGGTTTGGGAAGAAACCAAGTCT
Source organism: Prunus avium (assembly GCF_965620075.1). Classification (NCBI taxonomy): domain Eukaryota; kingdom Viridiplantae; phylum Streptophyta; class Magnoliopsida; order Rosales; family Rosaceae; genus Prunus; species Prunus avium. The sequence continues at coordinate 8,153,606 of NC_142290.1, forward strand.
TGGTTATATCAAGATTTGGGGTTGTCCAGCATATGTCAAAAGACAAGATGTGGATAAACTAGATGCAAGGTCAGTGAAGTGTAGATTTATCGGGTATCCCAAGGAAACTATGGGATATTACTTCTATCACATCGACGAGCAAAAGGTGTTCGTCGCAAGGTCAGCTACCTTCCTGGAAAGAGAATACGCTCTTGATGGGAAAGGGGGACATGAGATAGAACTCAAGGAATTGTCCAAAGAGCTAGAAATCAACACTGAACTGAATGCAATCCCAGATCCACAAACTGATATGACACAAACTCCGCGTAGTTCAAGTAGGGTTAGAAGAATGCCTGAGAGGTATTACGGTTTCCTTCATGAAAACGAAGGAGAGTTAAATCTCCTAAGTGATTGTAAGGATATTGAAGACCCTTCGAACTACAATGAGGCAATGTCAGACATTGACTCACAGAAATGGCTTGGAGCCATGAAATCCGAAATGGATTCTATGTATACCAACCAAGTCTGGACTCTAGTTGATCCGCCTTCTGGTATTGTACCAATAGGAAATAAATGGATCTTTAAGAGGAAGATAGGCTCAGATGGGAAAATAGAAACCTACAAGGCAAGGCTAGTAGCAAAGGGCTACAAGCAGAGAGAAGGGATTGACTATGAAGAAACCTTCTCTCCTGTTGCTATGACAAAGTCTATTCGGATTTTGCTTGCAATAGCTGCATACCATGATTATGAGATTTGGCAAATGGATGTGAAGACGGCTTTTCTTAATGGCCACCTTCAGGAAGAACTATACATGGATCAACCTGAAGGCTTCATTTCTACAGCTGATAAGCATAAGGTATGCAAGCTACATAAATCCATTTATGGGTTGAAGCAAGCTTCTAGGAGTTGGAACATCCGCTTTGATGAAGTTGTCAAATCGTTTGACTTCATGCAAAACATGGATAACCAATGTGTGTACAAAAAGGTCAGTGGGAGTTCGGTAGTATTCCTAGTGTTGTATGTAGATGACATACTGATTATTGGAAACGATATAGGAATGCTATCTTCAGTGAAGCTGTGGCTCACTAAATCATTCGCAATGAAAGATTTAGGGGAGGCATCTTATATACTTGGTATAAAGATTTATCGTGATAGATCTCAGAGAATAATTGGATTATCTCAATCATTGTATATAGATAAGGTGCTAAAGAGATTTCATATGGAACAATCTAAGAAAGGGTTACTTCCAGTTAGACATGGACTTCACCTTTCTAAGAACATGTGTCCGAAAACTCCTGAAGATATACAGCAGATGAGTAAAATCCCTTATGCATCAGCAATAGGGAGTCTCATGTATGCCATGGTTTGTACAAGACCGGATATCAGTTATGCTGTTAGTATAACAAGTAGATATCAGTCAAACCCAGGATTAGATCATTGGGGAGCCGTTAAGTGTATCCTTAAATACTTACGAAGAACTAAGGATATGTTCCTTATTTATGGAGGAACATCAGAGTTACAAGTGGAAGCGTTTACCGATTCTGATTTCGCATCTGATGTTGATGATCGTAAATCCACATCTGGGTATGTCTTCATTCTGAATGGAGGCGCTGTTAGTTGGAGAAGCTGTAAACAAAGTGTTACGGCTGACTCCACCACTGAAGCTGAGTACATTGCTGCCTCAGAAGCGGCAAAGGAAGCTGTTTGGATGAAAAAGTTCATTACCGAACTAAATGTGGTTCCAACCATAATGTCACCAGTGCCTTTGTACTGTGACAATAATGGGGCGATAGCTCAAGCCAAGGAACCAAGGTCTCATTAGAGATCCAAACACATTGAAAGAAAATTCCACAAGATTCGAGAACTCATTTCGAATGGTGATGTGTGCATCCTAAAGGTTGCATCAGCAGACAACGTAGCAGATCCACTCACTAAGCCTATGTCACAGTCACAACTGGATAGACATACAGAGAAAATGGGTATTAGATACATGGCTAAATGGCTCTAGTGCAAGTGGGAGATTGTTAGAAATGTGCCCTAAGAGCCAATACATTTGATGTAATCTCCTTAGAATACATTTCGTATATGATAAATAAAGGGCAATATTATTTTGTTATCTTTTATGTCGTGTAAAGAAACAAAAGTCCAGGGTGTACTAAATAAGAGATAAAGTAATCTAAAGAAGTTTAGATTCGGGAGACCTTTAATCTCTAACTGTAGTATCCCAAAATGTTCCTAATCATAAGGTTATCAAATGGGCATTGATAAACCGTCAAGATTGGCACATACTATGTATGCTCAATGATGAGGATGGTTGGTCTCAAACCATTTGTGTAGTTGACACTAATACAAGTATGTGGGTGCTCATTAGTGAATGAGTACACTGAACGCGATCAACCGGAGTTCTCGTATGGAGTATTTATCTATATGTCAAACGAGAACTCATAGTTGCAATAATGCAAATTAGTCCTTAGACCTGAGGCATCATGGTTGTCTTGTGATGCGTTATTGATCTTTGATAGCTCACAAAGGCAAGTCGTAAAAGATTTTCCTTATGTGTTATTGGGATCTCTTAATTCATCATAGAGGCATGTGAATGTACAATAAGGAATCTCTACCTTGATAAAGAAAGGAGAATGTTTCAAGATATGATTAAGTGAATCTTCGGCCGAAGTACTTGAACATGATTTAGAAAGTGGTTTTTAATTGTGTTCTATTGAATCATATGAGTTTAATCATATTAGGGGTTTGACATTATCAATCCGTACCCTAACAATATGATTGGAAACATTGTATAAGAGAAGGACCGTATTGCATTGCAATTCCAACTGAATAGGTTCTTCATCTATTCTAATTAGCTTGGGTAGCCATGATATATTGCTAGATGTCACTCTTGGCTTGTGGAAGTCCTAGGACTGATTGTGATCAATCCAAAATAAAGGAAGAATTAAAAAGGGGTTTTAATTCCAGTTGGTTAGAAAGAGTTCTAATGTTTTCCCACTGCCTTGCTAAATTAGAACCTAATGGATCGCACACCTTAAATGGTTAACTTTGAGTAATACAAATGAGAATGAGGAAATCAATTTGATTGATTTGATGTGGATGATTTACTACGTGTAAAAATGTATTTGGGCCTCGATAATAGTTAGAGGGAAGCCCAAATGGTTGGGTATCAAGCCCAAGGGCTTAAGACACCTAAATATTATGGTTTAAGTGTCATAAGGCCCAATTTTGGAAGCCCAATGGGGTTTGGCCGAAAATGGTTAAGTGCATGTGTATGGGAATTGTTTCCATAAGCTCATTTGACACACAAACACAATCCAACATCAACCAAAGAGGTTTGGGAGATCAAAGAGAGATAGTTGTGAGTTTTTCAAGAGTGAAACACAATCTTCTTTCAAAGGGGTTTAGATTGAAACCAATCTTGAGAATCTTGTACTAGCATCCTTGTATTCTCAAGATACCTCTTCTCATCTCAAGGTTTCATTGGTGTGGAGACTTAGAGGCCATATACTTTTGTGGCTCACAAGGAGGAGAAAGATCAAGAGGAGATCAACAAAGGAAAATCATCAAGAGAAGACCAAAACACAACTTGGTTCATATAATTGCTTCAAGGGTAATTAGATCTTATCCTTTCTCTTGAATTTTCATTTATGAAAAACATATCAATGTTCATGGCTTAAGATACTTGGAAGAAGTTTTGTTTTTGAATTTAAACAACCACCATATTCTTCCGCTGCGATTAATTTGATTAAATGCATGTTTAATATTCAAATGAACTTCTTAAAAATGTTTTAAAACCAACATTGTCGGCATAGTCAGAATCAGAAAAGGCGACTAAGGAAGTAGGACCAGGCTTAAAAAGTGACCCATCACTTGGTGATCCTTTTAAATAACGCAAGATTCGCTTAACTGCAATCCAATGCACCAAAGTGGGCTGATGCATATGTTGACAAACCTGATTAACGACATATGTGATGTCGGGATGAGTAACCGTTAAATATTGCAAAGCCCCAACAACACTGTGATATTCACGAGGGTCAGATAAAGGTATACCATCTATAGCACTAAGTTGAGAGCCGGAGCCAACTGGAGTGGCGCACGGTTTAGAATCCTGCATGTGTGCACGAACAAGAAGATCACAAGTGTACTTATGTTGTGATAAATAAAGACCAGTAGGCGTGCGAGTAGCTTCAATGCCCAAAAAATACTTAAGGGCCCCAAGATCCTTCATTGCAAATGCCTTACCAAGACATGTAATAAGAGACTGAATCTTACAATCTTGATTCCCTGTAATTAAAATATCATCCACATATATAAGCAAGAGAAGATAGACACCATCAGTATTATAGATAAAAAGAGAATGATCTGCCTTAGAACCAACAAACCCCAACTGAAGGAGATACTCGGAGAATCTTTGGAACCATGCTCGAGGGGCTTGCTTAAGGCCATAGAGAGATTTACGAAGTTGGCAAACATGGTGAGGTCGAGTAGGATCTTCGAAACCCTTAGGTTGACTCATATAGACTTCCTCAGTAAGATGCCCATGAAGAAAGGCATTTTGAACATCTAATTGACGAATAGACCAACCATGAGAGATAGCAAGTGAGAGAACAATTCGGATGGTGACATGCTTGACCACTGGACTAAAGGTTTCTGTATAATCAATACCATCTTGTTGGAAAAAGCCATTTGCAACTAGACGAGCTTTAAACCGTTCAATGGATCCATCAGATTTACGCTTGATACGATATACCCACTTACAAGGAAGAATATATATATATATATATTTTAATTTTTTTTTAAAATAAACCAAAGGATTAGGCGAGATTAGCTCATCAGTATTGGTCATCGGATGCACAAACATCCACCACCCTCAAAGAGGGGACCAACACTCTGGAAGCCCCCCGCCCATCCCCTTGATCATAATTTATTAATAAGAAACAAAAACATAAAAGAACAACAGGGGGGACCGAACCAAACCCTGTAGAAGAGAAAGACAATGACAGAAAAGCACAACAACATGCTGACCTAAGAGACCAAAACTCTGAAAGAGTAAACAAAAGAACCTAGAACCGGTAATTAGGCATGCCCAGCCAGGCCCGCTGACAAAAAGGCAAAATAAAAGAAGGTGCAGTATCCCACCAAATTAAACCAGAGCCCAAAGCACCATGATTCACCAAAGCATCAGCATCATGATTACCCTCACGAAAGATGTGAGAAATCTTAAATGACATGTGCTGGAGATGATGCAAGCAATTTTGCCAATCAACTCGTAGAAGCCAAGGGACCAAATGTGGAGAGCGAAAGAATTTAGTAACTAACAACGAATCAGTTTCAATCCAAATATTATGCCAAGCATGTAGCCAAGCAAGCTCAATGGCCTTTATGACCGCTAAAACTTCAGCATGAACTGCACTAGGAACATCTAAATTGGCCGAAAATGCCCCAAGAACATGGCCCTGATAATCACGAAACACACCACCACTACCTGCTTTACCAGAGTCGCTTTTGCACGCTCCATCAGTATTAATTTTGACAGAGCCAAAACAAGAGGGATGCCACATAACCTCAACAATTTTGGGATTGGAGCGAGGACGACAGCGCACCCCAATGGAATGAATAGTACACAGATCACGCACCTTATTCGACATATGACCCCTGGCCAGAGGACTAGAGTCACGCACATGATTAATAATGGTACGACAAGCAGAAGAAACCGTAGAAACCTTCTCCTCAAACCGCAACTTGTTCCTTAAATCCCAAATTAACCACACAGTAGTTCCGAACATAAGAAGCCATAGATCCATGAGCTGAGGGCTAAAATGAGTAGATAGGCCGGAAGAAAGAATAACTGCTAAAGGCCCCGGAGTAAAGTGCAGACCAGAAAACATGAACATAGAACTCCATATGGAACAAGTAAAGGGGCACTCAGAAAATAAATGATTAATATTCTCCGGAGCCATCCTGCAAAACAAGCACATAGAAGCAAGGGCAATACCACGTTTTTGAAGAAAATCCTCCGTGAGAAGCCTGCCATGGATAACTTTCCACACTAAGAGCGATTTCCATGGCTCAATAAAAGGTTTCCAAATTAACTTACACCAAGAAACCTCGGCAAACTTAGGCCGTGTGAATTCATAAGCATCCTTAGCAGAGAGGGTGCCAGACGAGGATGGTGCCCAAACTAACAAATCACCTGCAACAGGATCATGAAAAGAAGAAATATCCATAATATGCTCACAAATACCTGGAAAGTGCAGAGTTAGTAGAGATGGAAGGTGCCAGACACCATTCACACGATACTGAGAAACCAATTCCCCCATGCACGACCGTAGAGAAGGGTGAAGACCAAAATAATTAGATAGAGGTTGACCAATAAAGTTATCCCACCAAAAAGAAGTGTTCTTACCATCTCCAAGAAGATAGCGAATATTACTGAGTACATCTGGCCAAATACGCTTGAGGTTGGGCCAAATGGAGGACGTGACATAAGCAGAATGAATCTTACCCCCTCGCCAAAACCTATCCCGAAGAAACTGGCAGCCCAAAGAAGAAGACGAAAGAGCATCCCAGCCTTTTTTGAGCAAAAATGCTCGATTTAAAACCACTAGCTGCTTAAGGCCAAGACCACCTTCTGCCATAGGAGCACAACATCGACGCCAAGAAACTAGAGGAACCCCACGTTTGTCAAAGGAGCCAGAGCAAAGGAAATTTCGACACCAAGTCTCAATTTTCCAAAGCAGAGACATTGGCCACTCATAGATCTGAAAACTATAAACAAGCATACTAGCTACAACATACTTAAGTAGTTGAAGTCTACCCGCCATAGAAAACTAAGACCCTTTCCATGAAGAAAGCTGAGATCTGATTTTGTCTGCAATGCCCTGAAAATATATTGCATGAGGCTTGCCCTTGAAAATAGGAACACCCAAATAATTAAAGGGATACGACCCCACCTTGATGCCTAGAACATTCGAAATCAAACGATGGCGGTGTTGGAGAGTCTTACCCAGAAAAACATTAGACTTTGTTTTGTTGATAACTTGGCCAGAATTAAGCTCATATTCTTTCTAGAAATCCATAAGGATTGTGAGATTTTTCCTGGAGCCTCTACAAAACACAATGATATCATCTGCAAAAAGAACATGGGAAATTGTTTGCACCCCGCCGGGCAAAGATATTGGGATGAGCTTACCATAATTAATCAAATCCGAAATACCATGACTAAGCACCTCTTCTACCATACAAAATAGCAGCGGAGAGAAAGGATCACCTTGGCGAACTCCACGCCCACAAGAAAAGTAACCAGAAACTTGTCCATTAACAAGAATAGAAAGCTTGGCAGAATGCAAAAGGATACGAACCCACTCAACAAACACACTGTGACAGCCAAACGAAGTCAAAACATGTAGTAGGAAATCCCAAGAAATAGTATCAAAGGCCTTTGCCACATCCAACTTAAGGGCCACATTACCTCCAGCACATGCATTGTCTAACAAATTGCAACCTTCAGAAGTAAGGATAATACCATCAACAATATTCCTACCTGGAGCAAAAGCATGCTGTTGAGGGGAAATAATCCAAGAGGCAATTGGAGCAAGTCGTATAGAGAGAATTTTAGGAATAATCTTGAACAAAAAATTTGCCAAAGCAATGGGCCGATACTGCCCCATCGAAACAGCATTAGGAACCTTCGGAATGAGGATAATGAGGCTAGAATTGAATGTCGTAGGAAGGTAACCATCCCGAAAAAATTGTTGAACAAAACACACGACCTCCTTGCCCACAATATCCCAACACTCTGAGAAAAAGTGACCACTAAAACCGTCAGGACTAGGGGCGCTAGAAGGGTCCATTTGTTTTATAGCAACAAAAATTTCCTCAGTGCTAGGAAGAGCAATCAAACTCAAGTTTTCCTCAGCTGTAACTAAAGAAGGGATAACTTTTTCCACTAACCCTGTATCAGTAACAGATTTAGCAGCAAAAAGATCAGAATAAAAATGTACAACATGCGATTGAATGGCGCATGGATCCTCAAGAATAGTGGATCCATTTTTTAGGAGAGAAATAGAACAACGAGCCTTTCGAATTTTACACATAGAGTGGAAAAAAAAAGTATTTCTATCCCCATCCGCGAGCCATTTAGTTATGGATTTCTCCTTCCAAAAAATCTCCTGAACACGAAAGGCTTCAGTTAATGAAGCATGCAACTCACTCTCCTTGCTAAATAAAAAATCTAACCCCCCATCACGTGCTATTACCTCCTGAACAGCGTCAAGTTCCATCCGGCCCGCAGTCACATTATGATTAACATCCCCAAAAACCTCCCAGTTCCAAGAACGCAAAGCTTTACGGAGAATCTTCAATTTGTGAGTGAGATTAAAATAGGGGTCCATAAAAGAGTGAGTGGCTGCCCATGTAGACTTAACAAATTGATGAAAATCTTTATGTGTTAACCAAGCTCTTTGAAAACGAAAAAGGGAAGCACGGGGACGAGCTAGCTTGCCAAAACTCATCACAATGGGATTATGATCAGAGCAAAGTCTAGGGAGAGTATAACAATCAAAATAATCCCAAGCGTCAAGCCAAAGAGTATTCCCAAGGCACCGATCAAGACGCCGCTCTACACGGGAGTTAATGGTCGACCCTTTTGCCCATGTGAATTTAGTACCTTTAGTATTAAAATGAATCAGCTCACAAACATCAGACATATGCTGGAACTCCTCACAAGATTTCCTGTCAATAGGACGCCCACCAAGTTTCTCATGATCCCCCAAAACTGCGTTGAAATCCCCAAAAACAATCCATGGACAGGAAGCAAATTGATCTTTAACAATTTCAATACTTGTCCATAAGCCACGACGAGCTAAATAAGTGGTTTTGGCATAAACCGCTGTAAACACACAACTGACCCCATCAAGGTCTGAAGAAAAAGTAACCTGTTGATCAGTAACACAATGTACTTGAACAAATATGTTAACTTTGCCAAATATCCACAGATTGGGCAACAAATCTCCACGATCATTTGTGCAGATAAGTTGAAGATTAAGAGCATTCCAAAAGAAAGAATTCAAAGAATTCAAAGAAACAAAAGGCTCAGAAAGACAAAAAACCTCCGGACGATGCTGTCGAAGAATACGACGAATTCTTTCCCGAGTGGGACCGTTACCCACACCCCGAACATTCCAATAAAGGAACCTCATCTAGTAACCTTTTTTTATAGTTGCCCTATCTCTGAGGGTGTATGAGACTGCAGGCACCGTTCGGTCTATATCACAAGCCTGTTTGCGCATTCGTTTCCTTTGAGACTTTGTGAGCACAAGATAGAGTGATTGATTAGAATCCTCAGCGTCATTGCTTTGAGAAATAATAACATGTGATGCAGGAGCAGACACACTTCCTCTGGCATTGCAACCATGATCCTCATTCCCCAAAACAGGATGAGTAAGAGTGGGAGACGCAATGGTGTCGCTATTATTTGAAACATTAGTCTGGGTTTCAGCTTCCTCAAAAAATATATCATGCCATGAATGCGGCCTTGGTCTGGGATCATGAGAAGGCGCAGACGCTTCCAAGGCAGGGAAAGGCCTTACTTGTTTCAAAACAAAATTATCACCTTGTACATCAGCAGGATGATGGGGAGCAATGAGCTCATGATCCTCTTGACTAATCACTTGCTCATTAGCCACAATGTCAGGAATGGCTTCACTATGATCCAAAGCAGCACGTTCAATTACTGCATCTACAATAGCAGAAGCAGAAACTACATCTACTGGCATCCCAGGAGTGTGTGTGGCTGTGGGACCAAGTGAAATGCTATTATCAATGGCAGTGGATTTTGGAACTGGCCTATAAATCTGTTTAGCACCTTGGCCGTCGGTTGAACACTTCGGAGGTAGCTGCTGCTCCTTGTTGAAGTGAGTCTCCTAATTAATCAAGGAGATTTATTTTCTTGATTAATTAAGGGATTTACTTTCTTATTTTTATATAGTTGTCAAATCATTGTATAATTAGGAGATACTTTCCTAATCCTTTACTATATCTAATTCCTTGTAAAGCACTCATGTAAACTCTTATATATACCTCCTTATGGAAAAGAATAAAAATAAGAACCTAACATATTCAAAACCCATATTCATATTTTAGCATGGTATCAGAGCCAGGTTTAGCATATATAAGAGTTTATATGAGTGCTTTACAAGGAATTAGATATAGTAAAGGATCTCCTAATTATACAATGATTTGACAACTATATAAAAATAAGAACCTAACATATTCAAAACCCATATTCATATTTTAGCATGGTATCAGAGCAATCGATCCTTGGTTGTCTCTAAATTCTCATATCAAAATTTCTCCTCCCCTCCTCTTTAAAGGGGGGAGGGGGAGTGAAAAAGGATATGTTTCTCTTTCTCATGTAGATTTTGCCTCTTTCTTGACTCCGACATACCCTTCTCTTCAGGGGGAGAAGAGGATTGAAGAGAAGTTTCTATGTTCTTAGCCGTGTTCACAGGGTTTCTGTGTTCTTAGCCGTGTTCATAGGGTTTCTGTGTCCTTAGCCATGTTCACAGGGTTTCTGTGTTCTTTAAACTCCTCATATCAAATTTCTCATATTTCTCCCAAATCCAAATCCCTCAAATCTAAAGTCCTCAAATGCCTTATCTCAAATTTCTCATATTCAAATCCAAATTCCTCAAATCAAATTCTCATACCCTCAAATCCAATTCCTACATCAAATTCCTCAAATCAAATTCTCATACCCTCAAATCTTATACACATACCTCTCAAATCCAATTCCTACATCAAATTCCTCAAATCAAATTCCTAAATCAAACGGTCGGTCGCCAGTGGAAAGCGACCGGCCCCCCCTTAGTTCTTCGAACACGGAGAATCTGCTTCAAAACTACTAGTCGCCAGTGGAAAGCGATTGGTAGTCAGAGAAGCTGTTTCAAACCGACCGGTCGCCAAAATCCAACAACCGGTCACCAGAGGAAAACGATCAGTTTTCTCCACGCTGTCAAAATCAGGAGGAGGAAATTGAACCGTCTTATGAGATTTTGCCCACTTCAGCTCCAGTACCACACCAATCACCTGCTGAGGAAGTCATTTAGTGTGCCGGCTGACACACCCATTGAGATGAATCACAAGTTGTGTGAAGACATGGACCAAGAACCAACCAATAAGGAACAGTATCAAACACCTTGTTGGAAGTTTGATATACCTGGCACACACAAGACCAGATAGTGCATATGCTGTGAGTGTGGTTAGTCAGTTTATGCATTCACCCAGTGTTTCTCATATGAATGCTGTTAATCGAATCTTAAGATACTTAAAGTCAGCTCTTGGAAAGGTTTTAATGTTCTCAAAACATGAAGATCTTGAAGTTTTTGGATATACATATGCTGATTGGGCTGGGTCCATTACAGATAGACATTTTATCAAAGAAAAAAATTGAGAAGAAGATCATCCGCCTACCATTCGTAAAATCAGAAGATCAACTGGAAGATATCTTAACAAAAGCTGTTTGTGGCAGAGTATTTTATGACTCACTTACCAAGTTGGGCATTTGTGACGTATATGCACCAACTTGAGGAGGAGTGTTGAAGTGAGTCTCCTAATTAATCAAGGAGATTTATTTCCTTTATTAATTAAGGGATTTACTTTCTTATTTTTATATAGTTGTCAAATCATTGTATAATTAGGAGATACTTTCCTAATCCTTTACTATATCTAATTCCTTGTAAAGCACTCATGTAAACTCTTATATATACCTCCTTATGGAGAAGAATAAAAATAAGAACCTAACATATTCAAAACCCATATTCATATTTTAGCACTCCTTATGTTGTTTGGGAAGACGACGACACTTTGTTGTCATGTGTCCAAATAATCCACAATGGCCACATTGAGCAGGCAAATTTTCATACACAATCTCTACCGGAAAGCCATAGTTTTCTCGTTCAACCATAATGGAAGATGGAAGCTCACCTGTAAGATCAACATCGACCAGAACCCGAGCAAAGTACCCATATAGACGCTCTCTAGTTGCATTATCAAGCTGCAGTGGAGTGCCAATGCCTCGGGCAATTTCCATCAGGGTTCGGGGGTGCCAATAATCCTGACTTAACCCAAAAAACTTAACCCATACCTGAGCATGGGTTTGGGGCACCACCATACCAGGTTGAAAATCAGGAACCCATTGAGAAAGACGAAAAATACCGTTTGCTAGAGTACATGCGCCACCCCCCCAGATACGGCGCATGTCATCCTCAGTGTCGAGATGAATATCAAAATAACCCTTTCCTAAAGGAATAAGCCTCCAATCCCCATGGAGCCGCCATAAGACAGAAAGGGCACGCTTGAGATCAACAGTTTTCATAGGCATAGAACCCTTCCGCAAAAGAAGACGACCAATAAGGTTGGATCGACAAGTCCGAAGTTGCTCCTGGTAAACGTCCTCAGAAATTTTAATATAAGTAACTTCCCCTCTCACTGTAGGGATTGGTAGTTGACTGAGTGCAATAGATGATTCCGTGGTATCTGAAACAATGGAAGCAAAGGTCCTTGCCTTGGGAGGTGCCAAACCATTCTTGCTGTTGTCTTGGTTCAGGCCATCATTCACAAGAAAACCCCAGGGACACACAATGGCAGCCATCAAGGATGACGACGGCTACGCTATGGGTTCCAATTTGATTTAGGGTTTAGGGTTTTTGTTCAACTTGAGTGTTGAAGTAAGTTTTCATTCATCCACAGGTCGCTTACAAGGAAGAATATGAGTAGCCTGAGAAGAAGGAACAAGATCCCATGTGCATGCTTTCTGAAGTGCATGAATTTCAGTAGCCATTGCGGAGCGCCAAGAAGGATATTGATTTGCTTCATGAAAATTAGATGGCTCACGATCCAAGTCTTGCGAAAAAGTGACTAATGCATATCGAGGATTGGGTTTACAAGTGCCTGTTTTAAAACGGGTAAGCATCGGATGCGAGGGTGTCTTAACTAACTGCAGAAAACCAGGAGATGCAATAGGAGAAGACTGTGGAGATTCTTGGGGTGAGGATGGATTTACCGGATTGGGGAGAGAGACTTGGGACAAAGGTGTCAAAGGTGGCGACTGCGATAAAGGAGGAGATTGAGAAACTAAGTGAGGTGAGGTTGTTGTTGGAGAGGACGGTAGGGATGAGGAATGGGGAGAAAGCACATGACTAGGTAGTGGGGCACTATTAGACAACAAAGAGAGAGGAATATTAGTGTCAGAAGAAGAAGAAATAGGAGGAAGATTTACCTAAGGGAGAACTGGAGAAGGATGAAGAACCACGGGTTGATGCTCATCCAAGGTTGCAGGCAACGAAGGAGGTGCAACAGTAGCAAAGGGAAAAGTAGTCTCATCAAATACAACATGGCGAGATAGGTAAACACGTCCAAAAACTGGATCATAGCAACGATAACCTTGATGATTTAAAGAGTATCCTAGAAAAACACACTTTTTGGAACGAAATTCTAATTTATTTTTGTTATATGGGCATAAATAAGGAAAACAAGCACAACCAAAAACACGAAAAACAGAATAAGATGAAGCCCGACCAAACAACTTTTCATGAGGTGATAGAAACTGCAATTGGCGAGCCGGAAGACGATTAATAAGATAAACAGAGGTATTGAAAGCATCGACCCAAAAGGACTGAGGCATATGAGAAGTAGCAAGAAGAGTAAGACCCATATCTACTACATGACGTTGTTTACGTTCAGCTGCCCCATTTTGTTCTGGTGTGTGTGGACAAGTGACCCGATGAAAAATACCACTATTAGAGAGAAAATTTTGAAAGTTTTTACTCATAAACTCACCACCGCTGTCAGTTTGCAATGCCTTGATAGTGTATACATTATGAATTGAGAGAAGATTTTCAACAAGCAGTTTAAATTTTTGAAAATAATGTAATGCCTCAGATTTAAATTGCATAGGATAAATCCATGTATATCTAGAAAAATCGTCCACAAACAAAATAAAATATTTATAACCTTTATTTGAAGCTATAGGAGAAGACCAAATATCACAATGAACTAATTGAAGTGGTGAAATTGAAACAGACAAAGAAACATGAAAAGGGAGCTCAGTGCTCTTGCCTAAGGGACATGCATGACACATAAGACTTGAGCTAGAAGAACTAACGGGAATGCAAGAGCTTATTTTGGTGAAAATATAATGAGATGGATGACCCATACGTTGATGCCACACAGTGGGAGTTGTACGTTCACCAATGAGAGCTACAGATTTGCACGACCAAGCCGAAAATGGATATAAACCGTTTTCACTCTTGCCTTGGAAAAGCATCCTCCCTGTGGATAGATCCTTCACATAAAAAGAAGAAGGTGTAAAAATAAAATAGCAATGATTATCAGAGGTGAATTTTTGAACACTCAACAAATTATGAGACACAGAAGGACAATGGAGAATAGTATTTAGTTTAAATGAAGACAAAGAAAAGAGCCAATATGTGAAATAGATAAACCTACACCATTGCCAACTGAAACTTGATCGCACCAATTATTTGCTTTGGCTTGCGCAATTCACTCCTTTGTTGCAAGCAAATGATCTCTACTGTTACGTTGATGGTTCTAAGAGTTGCCCTGCAAAAATGGTTGATGATAAATCTCTAAATCCTGAGTATGTTACTTGGCAGCGACAAGATAAGCAAATTATGAGTTGGATCAATTCTACATTGACTCCGAGTGTTCTTTCCAATGTGGCTCGTTGTACTACTTCTGCTGAGATATGGAAGTCATTGTCTACCCGCTATTCCTCTCAATCTCGCTCTCGTATCCTTCAACTTAAGCAACAACTCCAATCTACTAAGCGCGATAGTATGTCTATTACTGCTTATATTGATAAGTTGACTGCTATTGCAAATCAACTCTCTCTTGCCAGTAAACCCGTAGATGATGACGATCTTATTGAAATTATTCTTAATGGCGTTGGTCCCGCTTATGAGAGTGTAAACTCTGTCAAAGCTCGTGAAACCTCTATGCCATTTGATGATGTTCTTGCTCTTCTTTTGAGTGCTGAGTCTCGTCTTGAGGATTCAAACTCTCCTCTTTCCGACTCTACTTCCACTGCTCTCTATACTCGAGAAGTAAAGGAGGAAGCCATCAGGTAAAAAGAAACCAAGAACCCAAGAATATGAAACAAGAATAAGAGAGAAAAAAAATTGGATCGAGAGTTTTAAGACAAGAGCTCTGATACCATGAAAGATAGAACTATCTTGAATATTGTATATTTAATTGTCCTTTGAATGATACATTAGTCTACAATATATAGACAAATAAAGCAATGGAGCATCCAAACAAAAGCATAGTGCTATATAATAATGTCAGTGTAGGTATAGGATAACATAGTGTTGTATATAATAATCTCAGTGGAGCATAGGGAATAAAGGAATGTCAATGTGATCTCTTTATGCATGATTCTGTTTGTTGAGTGGAGTCCACGATGTAAAGTCTTCTATCAGAAATCACATTGCGTTAGCATTTGCAGGGACCATCGCAATGCTTTGTTTTAATTAAACAGTTGGATTCCCCTTGTCCATATCAGTTCTGAGGCGGCTGTTCGACGCTCGGGGAAAGTCCCTGAAGGAACGCTCCCAGTCCGTCCCCCGGTCAGCATGAGGCGACCTGATCTCGTTGCGGGAGCAGCTCGAGCAGTCACTGGTCAAATTCCCAATCCCTAGGCTTTGGGCCTTTGTTGTTTTTGAATTGGGCAATGGATCGTGGGCCTTTTGTCCATTGGTTCTAGGCCGAATGATTTGGCCCATCGCTTCCTGGGTTTTTGCAGATCTCATGACTTTGGCTGAAAATCCCACTCTGGGCCGAGTCTGTAGTCATGGTCTTGGGCCTCAAAGGCTGGTTTTCCTGTTTTAGTCATTGGGCTGGAGTTTGATAAAATGGGCTAAGTTTGTGACCTAATGTGTCCATGCCACGTCATCTTTTCTCATGGGGTCCATGTGGAAAATTTTTGTTGTAAACAAGAAGTAGAAAGAAAGAAAAAAAATAACCAACTATATTAAATGATTCTTCCTTGCTATAGTAAATGGAATACAACATTTAATTTCTTTGGTTACTTTTAAACCGAAAAGAATAAGAGGAATTAACTAATCATGACACATTCACTTCAAAATTTCGTGTGTCACTTAAAAATTAATTGTGACACACGTTAAATAAAGTACACTTGCTCTTAATGTCCATCATTATAACGTTTAATGATCTGGTGTAATGTCAATGATCATATATTTTTTTTGGTTACATTGGAGGAAAGAAACTCCATTGGGGTTCGATCCTGGGTGCCATGGTTGGAGGGGAATCCATCACAACTATGGTGGGAACCCATTGGCAATGTCAATGATCATTTGGTGTAGTTGCACTCATACTCCATTTTGTTGGAGGAGATTCTGAGTCAAATCTCATGGACGACAAAAACAAAACAAAATAAAAATAAAAAAGATGATAGGGCAATAATGGAAAATTGTAATTGAAGGAAGATTGATAAAAGTAAGACATTTTTATGTGTCGGGGCTTGGTTCTCCAATATCTTCTCTGACATTCCACTTGCTAACACGGTTACGAGCTACTGTTACCTGTAGAAGTTTACAACTTTTAATTGCTTGGTGTGAAGTAGATACTTCAGTTTCACATTTAAGTAAAATTTATAGTAAAGGCCACAAAGAAAACATTTAAACATACCTGTTTCTCCCAATCAGTTTTGCAGGTGAGTATGATTAGTACAATAGTTTGGACAAATGTTCCGAACAACATTCCAATCCAAACACCCTACAAAACAGACTTGATGGAATAAGTAATTTTTTTCTATAAAAAAAATTGAGAAAAAAAAGGAGAAAATGCTACTATCAGAAGTGATTTTATAGGTTCATGTGGAAAAAAGCTGAAGGCAAGATCATGGCATGTATGTGCATGCTAATTGCTAAATCAATCAATACAGATGACCCTGTATTTCTATTTCTCCAGTGTGAAAACATAATAAATTTATGTCCAAATGAAACATTGCATGCTTATAAACCAGAATTAACCATATCAAGGTTTTTAATTTTCAATTATCATACTAACGGGATCTCACGTTCGAACCCCTATGATATCTTGATATTAGTGTATGTGTGTGAGACTCCCCTCCCCTTTATAGTTTAGACCATCGGTTGTATTAAAAAAAATTCTATTATCGTAATAGAGTGATAGACACCACAAAATCTACTATATATGAGTGAAAAGAAGAAAACTTATAGCTCTCACTTTGACTTGTAGATGTAGAAGAAAACCCAACACAGCTCCAACAGGAATCCCTATAAGATAATAGCACGCTATGTTGACATATGCTACAATACTCTGCCATCCAGCTCCTATAGCAACTCCTGTGGATAAAAATTTGCTAATGCTTATGTTGCAAGTTTTTCAGGATCTACAATACTGGTAAAGGTTAAATTAATTATAATCAGGGAAAATAATTTGATTGAGTATCAAAAAAATGGCAAGAATACCAGAGAGCACAGGCTGAACGCTGTTCAACAATATGGAGAAGGCCAGTAAAGGTGACAGCTCTGCAACCTTCTTAGCTACCTCTTCGTTGGTGGTGAAAATGTAGGCAAGACGTTCCCTCAAGAACAGGAAAATCAAGAAGAGCACAAAGCCAATGGAAAGTGATGTCAACACAATAACCACAACAGAGAATTTTGCCGCTTTTGCGCTACCCCGTCCAAGCTCATTCGACACTCGTACACTGGAAGAAGAAGATTTCAACCAAACATCAGCACATCGTTACGTTGCACGAATTAATGCATCTAATGTTCCAAATGAATGTAAAATAAAACAACATTAGCCAATATAAATTATACATTGCTATATTTCTGAAGAAACAAGATGATGAGAATAGTAAACTACCTTGCTGTAGCCAGGAAACCAAGGGCTATCATCATTTCCCACCCATTGATGTTGAGGCTAAACATATTTGTAGTTGAACACATAAGAATGAAAAGACAACACAAGAAGAAAGAAAGTAGTTTAAAAAAATGTGAGATGACAGAGCTTATGTCTACATAAAATCGAAAGGAGGAAAGCTCAGAAAATTACCAAATAGCTAGAGCATCAATAGAAACTTCAGCATCTTCCATGTTTCCCGTTAGAAGAACCAAGATCGTGTTGTACCAAAGCTCGAGACTGTAACGGAAAATGAGATTTCTACTCAGGAGCTCCGTATGTACTAAACAGAGGAGTCATAAGACCTTCATTCCAAAATGACTATATCATTCTTGTATGAAGGCTATATTAACAACTAAACTACTGCCAAACTAGTTCTGAAATAACTGATATTTCTCCTTTATTTTCAGACAGAATATCACTGAAAAGTTAAACTAGCATCGGATGACATGGAAAACCAAAACAAAGAAAAACAAAATTTCTTACCAAAGCATAACACCAGATGACAAAGAAAGCTTGACGACATTCCATAGATCTTTAAAAGCTAAGATGGAGAAGCCGGTCCAAGTTTCTGGGCATCCTCCACATAGAACAAACAAAAGCTGACACACGTTGGGTAGCCAATACGCTATAACCGTTGACACCATTGCACCAGCAACCCCGAACTTAAATTTCACAGTCAAAAGCCATGAAAGGAGGATGTGGATTCCAATTGTAACTGCTGACACATAAGCAATGATCATATTTTTGCTCTGTGATTGTAAGTACATTTGGCAGGTAAAGGATAGAACAAAAGCGAAAAGCACAGGGATCACCCATAGAGAAATATATCCTGCCTCTTCTGCAATATAATCTTTTTGGCCTAAAGCCTCGAGAATCGGGGTTGCGAAGATGCAAATAGGAATGAGGAACAATGTGCTCACAAACAATACTATCCATGACCGTTGAAGATGCACCCCAAGCATGTGGTATTGCTTTGCACCATATGATTGACCACAAACAGTTTCCAACGCACTAGCCATGCCCAGCTGTAGAATAAGAGATTCAGAAACATCATTCATATCGCATGGAAAAAGCTAAGCGAAGCGATTATGTGACTTTCCGTAGCCAGATGACTCCAGGCTAGGTTGCAAAACAGATGACGAATTAAAATGCAGTGTGGGTATTTACATTTAAAAAAGGATCAATATGTATATATAGTTTTGGGATTTTATTTCATTGACTTCCATTTGAAATGCATTTCATAGATATGACATATCATAAACAATTAGTAATATTCGAATCCATATACGTGAATTTGTGTTCATTTTCAATACATTAACAACAAACAAACAACTCACAGAATACGTGAACAGAAATTGAAACTGAACTACTTGTGTTCAACAAATTCATGAATATTCTTATGTACTAAATGACAACAATGAATGGCTCAATTACGCTACTTGGGAATATCTATGAAATAAATACTCCCATCAGTTTCATGAGACTAAATTGAAAATAAACATACCAAGAGGCCATTTGCGAACCGAACAAGTACGGTGAATACAAGTGAAAATGCAGCTAATTCAGTAGAGCTAATGTGACCAATGAAGGCTTGACTGACGATATTTGTTCCAAAGGTGGAAACTCTGGTGAATATAGCAGGCCCAGCCACCACCCACAGCTTCTTGCTTTCATTCCATACCCTGGTTTTGAGTGGCAAATCTTCATCCTTATCATCAACACGATTCCCTTGTGCACTTGCCTCTCTTATCAGAAGATTATCTGTGATGTCTTCTCCCATGTTAGTGTGTAACCAAGGGTACTCTAGCTAGCTTCTTCTGTTGCTGTCTAACCTGCTATAAGTTCCAAATTACATACATACAAAAGCAAGCCCCTTTGGGACACTTTTACAGAGTACTATAGAAATCAACTATGGAGATTAGCTGCACCAGAAATTCACGGCACCTGAACATTGCAACAACCCTTCTTATGAAGGGTTGTTGCACCAAATTTAAGTTTATGACCTTATTAATTAATACACATTTATCACCCGAAAGTCAAGACATACACATAGCAGTACTAATTACTATTTGATTCTTCTATTAGAATCAAGGATGAATTGCATGAGAAGCTAGAAACCAGACAGGAGCAGACAAACTCCAACGGTGAACACCGAGTGCGCAATTGGAAAGTTGCAAGCACCACGTGTTGCTTGTATTGCAATTGGAAAGATGTAATATATTATTATATTTTATGAAAAGTGTCATGTGAAGCTACAATGTTTGTGAAAACTTACATGAAGGGTTGCAGGGTCATGGAACATTGCACAGATACATAGGTATTGGTTGCATCTCTTTATCTGCACCGGTTAAAAGAAATATTCATTGGACAGAAATTAATGAATTATGTCACATGCAATGATACACTGGTTTGTGAAACAGTCGTATCATTTCGGCCCAATTCATTTCAGTCACGATTCTTCGGAAGAGTTTTTATAAAAAATATTCAAAATACAAACTCCTCTACATCCTATTGCCAAATTACTCTTCTCTTTTAAAGATATAGAAAATTAATGAGCCTACCTTTTTAAATATGCGTGGGAGTTAATGGAAAGGCTTGTTGATTATCAACTCAACAATACCCAAGTGTTGGAATTCCAGTTACAGTTCTTGGAGAGAGGTAAAATTGTTCTCTTTCTCTAGAAAGTATTAAATTTCGGGTTTAGGGTTCTATTTGTGCGTTTTTTTTTGCTGGGAACAAAGAAAATTGTGGGGTTTAAATAGAAAATCTCTTTTATTTCTTATTTTTTTAGTTTGGGATGTATTTAAAGGTAATTTGGGAAGATAGTGGGGTTTTCTTAGAAATTGTGAAAATTTAAATTAAAAGATGAGATGAACTTAGAACATGGGGTGAACTAAGAGAAGTGTGGGGTTTAAACAGAAAAAAGGTCCAAATAAACGGTAATAGAGTTGAAATTATTATCTTAAACATAAAGTTTACAACTTTATAGTTTATACAACTTTATAGTTTGATAAACAATCTTGTGGAGGCATCCTAGATCACCTAAAAGATGTCATATCTATTAAAGAAGTTAAATAGAAGCTTGTTGCAAAACTAGTAAAAGGAATGATAGTAAACCACAAGTGAATTATCAAACAAAGCAACAATTCAACTCCTTTTATCAACTCACCACATTTAAGCTCCAAGAAGTTGATCATAAATGATGAGACACACCTACCATATTGCAATGGTGAAAGTTAATACGTAACTTTCTTGATCACAATAAAATCATATGATGACATGAAGTATGAACTTCATTCAAGGACCTGACTTATTCATATAAGATGAATAGTATCTTGAATAAGCATTTTAGAAATGGCTATATTCCAAAAGAGATAGTGGGAGCCCCGTTCAAATTCAAAAGATGAAACGCCCTCACCAAGTGAGATCTTCCAAAGAAAAATCTAAAAGAAATGAAATGAAAGGTTCATGTGCTTATCAATAAGTATACGATCATATATGATATGACAAAAATACTGCAAAACAAGTTGCACTTAATATAGATGTATATTAGGGAAAACATTTGTAATACCCCAGGATCACAACCGTGGACAACTGATAAGTATGTCTTTTGAGTTGTGTTGAGGCCCAAAAAACCTAAAGCTGGGTCTAAATATATTTTTAACCCAGTACAACACTTAACTGAGAAAGGAGCCCAACCGGAGTAGGCAAGAATTTGTCATATGCGCTTGCACAAGTCATGGTCCATGTGTCGCGCCAAGCAAATATGCAACCCGCCACGCTGGGAGGTTGTAACAAGCCTGTAAAATGTACTGATTCCACGAACCCGCGCGTATTGTCCCATCAAGCACCGTTTAGCCCGACCATAGTTCATTACAATACGGGAAAAGCTCGAGCACAAGCACGCCAAATAACACGCAACGCCGAGCGAAAAAACCTTTATTTTGGCACCAAGCCATGCTACGAGCTTAAGTGGCACCAAGCCATTCATTATATATTGTATTTTATTTTGTTAAGTTTCTGATGTGTGACTTTATATTCTTCAACACGCCCCCTCACGTGGGACTATCACATAGTGGGCCACACGTAGAGCCAAGTCCTCATCGAAGTCAATCATTCAAGCTGAACACATGAACACCACGTATTGGTTAAGGGGTAGAGATAAACATTCAAACCCAACATGTTAACAACACATATTGGGTAAGGGTAAAGGCCCAATTCAAGCCCAGTCAATCAACTCGCTTTGATACCATGTCAAACAATGTATGGCAAATATTCAATTATGCTCATATATGCTTATATATTTATTCTTATCCAATATAAATGTATTTATAAAGAAGTACAACTCTAAATAAAATAGGAAATAAATCCAAATTACAATAGAAAATACAAATAAATTACAATAGGAAATAAATCTCAATTGTAATAGAACTAGATAAATGAATAAATAACCAAAATCCTAACATAGTAAGGAATCAAAATTCTAACTAAGTAAGGACTCGCTAACAATTTTGTGGTCCATATAACAGTAGTCAATCCATGTGTCATCTGTTTGGCATCCATGTAAGGAACAAATGAGCAAGTGGTGAACTTGATGGTTAGCATGACAGACCGGCCAATGTTGGGAAGTGTATGAACCAAACTATTACTAATCCAATAATAAAATAATATGAAGAATAATACTGCAATTGAAGGAGAGTTGATAAAAGCCAGAGATTTTATGTCTCGGGGCTCGATTCTCCAATATCTCTTACTTCCCACTTGCTAACACGTCCACGAGCTATTGTTACCTGCAAATATTCATACTAGTTTTAATTGCTTGGTGTGAATTAGGTACTTGAGTTTCGCATTGAAGTAAAAATTTAGAGTAAAGCAACAAAGAAAACAAGTGGAAAGTGCCTTGACTTGCAAATTAGTGGTCTCATGTTCGAACCCCCATCCCTATGGCACATTGACAGCGTGTGTGTGAGAAAACCCCCCTCTTCAAATATCTCTCGTATCAAAAAATAAAAAAAATTAAACATACCTGTTTATCCCAATCAGTTTTGTAGGTCAGTATGAGTAAAACAACAGTTTGGACAAATGTTCCAAATAACATTCCAATCCAAACACCCTACACAAGAGACTTGATGCAATCAGTTATTTGAAGAAGAAAATCAAACCAGTAACTACTATGAGTGAGAAGAAGATTAAAATAGCTCACTTTGACTTGTAGCTTTAGAGGATAACCAAGCACTACCCCAACAGGAATCCCTATAAGGTAATAGGACGCTAAGTTCACATATGCTACAATACTCTGCCATCCAGCTCCGAGAGCAACTCCTGTCGATATAAAATTCGTTATCGGAAAAGGAAATGTTAAGTGATTTCTTTCGTGTTTTTCTTTTGTGTCATCAAATACTGATAAACGTTGAAATTAACTGAAATTTGATGACATGAAAGGAAATTGATATCCTTCGTATATGAGTGAGAGTATCAGAGAAATAGCAATAGTACCTGAGAGCACTGGTTGAACACTGTTCAAGAGTATGGAGAATGCCAATAAAGGTGACAAGTTGGAAACCATTGTAGCTACCTCTTCATCGTTGGTGAAAATATAGGCAAGACGTTCCCTCAAGAATAGGAAAAGCAAGAACAGCACAAACCCAATAGAAAATGATATCGACACAATAACCTTAACAGAGAACTTTGCCGCTTTTGCACTACCACTTCCAAGTTCATTCGACACTCGTACACTAGAACATTTCAACCAAACATCAGTAAATCATCTTATTTTCTGAAGAAAAATGATAATGAGAATAATAAGTACCTTACTGCAGCCAGGAAACCAAGGGATATCATCATTTCCCACCCAACAATGTTGAGGCTGCAATGTTTACATTGAACACATGAAAATGTAAAAAACAAGAAAAAAAGAAAAGTAGGTTTTGAAACAGTTGGATGACACAATATACGTATATATAAAAACGAAAGGCGAAAGGACATATGAAAATGATCACGAGACGGAGGAAAGCTCTGAAAAATTACCAAATAGATAGAGCATCGATAGAGACTTCTGCGTTTTCCATGTTTCCGGTTAAAAGAACCAAGATTGTGTTGTACCAAAGCTCAAGACTGCAAAGGGAAATCAGATTTCTACTTAGAAGCTCCAAATATGTACTACTACTATAAGGAGTCATAAGACATTCATCCCAAAACAACCATATCAATATCATTCTTCTGAATATCTACTGCTAGGAGTCCTGGGGTACCAGTTTTTTTATTTTTTTTATTTATGTACTAGAAGGTATTACTGAAAGATCTTCTTACCCTTTTTTCATATTTTCAAATAGAAGTATATATTACACAAAAGTTAATTTTCTGGGCTATATAGACCATCCAGATTTTCTCAAATAAGCGAAATCAGTAGTATCCTAACAAATTACGCATGCATGTAAAGAAAGATGAACTAAGGAACGACAGAAAAACACCATAGGTAAAACCAAAACTAACAATAAGGTCTTACCAAAGCATAACACCAGATGACAGAGAAAGCTTGAGGACATCCCAGAGATCTGTAAAAGCTAAGGTTGAGAAGCCTGTCCATGTTTCCGGGCATCCTCCACATAGAACAAACAACAGCTGACCGACGTTGGGTAGCCAATATGCTATAACAGTCGACACCATTACACCGGCAACCCCCAACTTAAATTTCACAGTCAAAAGCCATGAAAGGAATATGTGGATTGCAATTGAAATTGCTGACACATAAGCAATGATCATATTTTTGCTCTGTGCTTGTAAGTACATTTGGCAGGTAAAGGATAGAACAAAAGCAAAAAGCACAGGGATCACCCATAGAGAAATATATCCTGCCTCTTCTGCAATATAATCTTCTTGGCCTAAAGCCTCTAAAATCGGGGTTATAAAGATGCAAAGAGGAATGAGGAGCAATGTGCTTAAAAACAGAATTATCCATGACCGCTGAAGATGTATTCCAAGCATGTTGTACTGTTTCGCACCGTATGATTGACCACAAAGAGTTTCTAGCGCACTAGCCATGCCCAGCTGTAGAATAACAGATTCAGAAACATCCCTCAGATTATGTGAAGGTTTTAATTGAGCAAGATGACTTCATTAACTAATTGTGTATTGTAACCACACCTCAATAATTTGGAAAACAGAGGATAAATTATAACGTTGTTGTTGAGGTACTTGTGTTTTACCGTGTTAGCCAATTTAGTCCTGTGTTTTTAATTTGGCAAATTTAATCTTTGTGTTTAGTACCGTTTGCCAATGTGATCCAATTTGTTAATTTTCTGTTAAATTTTTTTTTAAAACTAATATAATAATTGAATTGAATTATAAAAAAAAAAGAGATCCAAAAACAAAAAGAATAAAAATTTTAAAAAAACAAGACACCACCATCCAATCTCAGCTACCTCCCCCCTGCCCGCCCATGCTTCCGCTGCCATCAAAACGCTAACACACACAAAACAGAATTGTATATGCCACTACAACTCTCACTCTCACACCACCACCCCCCACCACACCCCGCCCCACCCCAAAAAAAATCTATGCCCCCCCGTTCATCAACACAAATTCAACCACTTTTGCTGATCATCTCCTTCTCTTAGTCTCTTCCTTTTGTCCCTCAACAATTCGAGGTACTTCTCTCTCTGCAGGATGCACCCAGCTCACCTATTTGTGTATCAATCTCTCCAGGCCTCGTTTGCTCATGTGGATTCTCAATTTACCTTCTTTGAAAGAATTGTCAATCTTGGTTTGCAGTGGGGAAGGTTTTGAACAAGTTTTTGATGCCAGTACAGAATATGGGTTCTGTGCAGATGAGGATTCTGATGCAAAATTGGGTTTGGAAAGTCTTTGTTTATCTGGAATTGGAGCTGGTGATTGGGGCTTGCTTTGGAGAAGCTGTAGAAAGCTGGAGGAACTGAAGGGATTTGCTATGGAGGGTCTTTTTCGTCCTTTGTTATGTTTTAATGAAGTCTTAATATTTTGGCAAGTTTATTCAAATTTTTTAATAATTAATTTTAAAAGGTTTTTAGGATTTTTAAAAGAAAAAAAAAGTTCATAATATAATTTAAAAGCTTGGATCTGCAACTATATTCTTACCCATCTAATCAAGTTTATATCCAACGCTTTCAAATTCACTGTGGAGTTCAAATTGTTAAAATTAGCCAGAAAGCAAGAGTTGTATTTTATGCTGGGTTGCTGTTGTCCTGGTGATGAATGCTTGTGCAAATAAGAAGATTGTAAACGTACCAGGATGCCATTTGCGAACCTGACAAGCACGGTGAATACAAGCGAAAATGCAGCTAGTTGTGTAGAGCCAATGTGACCAATGAAGGCTTGACTGATGACATTTATTCCGAATGTGGAAACTCTGGTGAAGATAGCAGGGCCAGCCACGACCCACATCTTCTTGGTTTCCCTCCATACCTTGTTTTTGAGTGGCAAATTCTCATCCTCCTCCTTATCCTCAACACCATTGTCCTGTATACTTTTCTCTTTTGTCAAAAGAGTCTGGTTAATATTGTCTTCTTCCATGTGACCAAGTGTCTTTTTGTTACTTCTTTTTAACCTGCCTAGTGTCAAATATAGAAAAGATTGGAAATTACTCTCATGGGCAAAGAAAACATGCATTCTACCGTTGCTACAGAAATTATCAAATTGAAGAGCAAAATTTTTTCTATTTCTATATATTCAGAGTACCACCATATTCACAGTGAGAGAAATATTATTTTGTACAAGAATTCTCCCTCCAGAGTTAATTCAAATCCAAGCTGTTGTATCCATTAAAATCATTCCTAAAACAAATTTTTTATTTATTTTTTGTTTTTTGCAGCTCTGTTTTTTGTTTTCTCAGTTCTGACTGAGAATCTTTGGCCAAAAAAACATTCTTATATAATATAACCTGCAAAGTCATATGTAATCAAGTGATGCAGAGCGTAGCTCCCAACACATGACAATTTTAAATCTAAAATTATATAATATACATATAATATGTATTAAAACTTTGGAAAATAATATAAAAACTTTGCAGCATGAGATACAAAACTTGATGGAAACTTAAGGAGCTAAGAACATAAAAGTTCTCTCTCACTCTGATAATATGTAGAGAACAGAGGTAGATAGAATGAAAGAGAGAAGAGACTCACAGGGAGTTTATTACCCAAGGGCAAGGGGCCTCCTCCTCTCAGGCGACGGATGCGTTCAAGTCTTGAAGATAGAGTTTTATAGTTTCAGTGGTCTCTTCAGGAACCAGACACCCAAATTGTGTTGGCGTTTCTAATTGGGAGTTATTGCTCTCTCGGGCAGAGTGAGAGTGAAAGTGAGTGAGAAAGAGAGTGGAGGAGGTGCAACCAAATCATCAAAGTAGGTTGACTGGTGAGTACAGTAATAGCCGTCAGCTACCCTTCGTTCACTTTTGTCCTTCTAGCAATACAAAGATCGTATGATTTGTGTTGTTTAGTTTCTTTGGCTGTTGGGGGTTCTTACCCCTCCCTTGTTCAAAAAAAAAAGAAAAAAGAAAAAGGATTTTGTTTTTAATAAAAGAGTATGAGAAGGTATATGGAACAGAAAAAGCAGCTCTCTATCTCCTAGAGCAAGAACACCGCTAGGCCTTTTGCCCGGGCAGGATAGGGTCTAGTCCTGCGAACGGCTTCAGAGCACAAGGTCAAGCCTGGCAAAGGCGTGGGACCCACCAACTCAGGCGAACCCATAGGCAACTTAAAATTTATTAATAATGGTTTTCAATTTTTCTAATTTTTTGAAAAATAATCTATGAATTAAAATTTGAAAAATAGATGGTTTAGATGTTTAAAAACAAAATCATAATGAACCCTAAAAGGTGTCCCTTAAATAAAAGTATTTTATAAAATTTCATAGCACTTTGCAGTCAAAGATCAAAGTCAATGTTGTAATGCTATTAAAGGAAGTTATTAAAGTTGTTTGAAGTCAAATATCAAAATCAATCTTCGGACGCTGTTAAAGAAATTAATTAGTTTGTTGAGCTGACGTGTCAGCTTAAGTATAAAATACTCATTGTGTCCTAATTACTATTTAAATGGAAAATCAGATTGTGAGAATCTTTGTTCTCAATCAACTCCAATTGCTACAGCAAATGAATTTCATCAAAACCCCTTTGATTTCATCTCAAAATTCCTCCTGCTTTATTTGTTTCCCAATCCTCTACTTTTCCTGTTTCTTCCTCTTCTATCTCTCTCTCTCTCGTTCCTCAACTCAACCACACCCTACCTAAATACCCTCTGAGTTTGTACACCTGTGTAGTTCCTCCCTCCTCTTCCACCAACCTAGTTTGTACATCAAGTTTAGTTTTTTTTTTTTTTTTTTTTTCGGTCGAAATTATTTTTTAGGTTAGTAACTATATAGCAAGTCTTTACTTTGTTATAAATACAACCCTTCCAAACCTGTGATTCTCCTTTACTAGCCAAAACCAAAGCAGAGATAAAACTTGGTATCCCATTAACAACTTATAACACAACCACCGACAAATAAAAATTCCAATTGATATTTTGACAATATTGTGCACTAAAGCACCAAACATTCAAGCACATCCAAATGAGTACTCAAGGCAGCACGTGCTCAGGTCCTAACACAGAAACAAATGTGTTGACAGTAATATGATGATTCCCTCAAACCGGTATCATTTTCTCGGTAAAAAAAATAAAATTAACAGTAATATGCTACCAGAAACAATCACGCCCAACAAAATTTACTAGCCTACTGATTGAATTACAAATGAACTTACTATTGCTGATACAAAACTGAAAATAGACTGAGTATCTGATCTTTAAGCTGACTCTGTTTCTGTGCTGCCCTC
Source organism: Prunus avium (assembly GCF_965620075.1). Taxonomy (NCBI): domain Eukaryota; kingdom Viridiplantae; phylum Streptophyta; class Magnoliopsida; order Rosales; family Rosaceae; genus Prunus; species Prunus avium. The sequence goes on from NC_142290.1 coordinate 8,182,407, forward strand.
CTCGGTGGTTTCACTGGCATCCTGTTCTTCAGAAGGAGGAACTTGCTGCTCTGGCTTGGCAGGCCCTGGACCAGCTGATACCTTTACCATCGACGGACGCAAAAGCCTGTCACCAAGCTTAAACCCCTTGCGAAATTCATCGATTATAACACCTTCTTCAAATTCTGTGGAGTCCTCACGCATGATTGCTTCATGCAACTTGTATAAGAAAATTGCAAATTCAAGTTTCAGTATTAGGAATTGCAAAAATTGTTTGTGTCCTAAAAGATATAAAGAGTGCATACCAAGTGTCATGTCAGACAAACTTTTCATAAGATTTAACCATTTAATAACCTAAACGCTATAATTAGGTGTTCATCCCACTATTGCAAAAGAGGTGACATGTAGTTTTCACTCTCATGAACTCACCAAATTGGCTCGATTCAATCATGATTTGGTCTGACTTAAAACCGTATCCAGGTCTTCATCAAACCTGAACAAAATTGACTAAGTACTTGATAATATTCATCAAGTAATTGATTGAATTTCGAGCCAACTTGGTATCTTACCTGCATAAAGCAAATCATAAGATAGAAGTCATTTGTCAACTAACAAAATGGCAAAATTCTGCACATGTAGTTATTGGCCATCAAGACAGACATAGTGTTTGATGTGGACATCATTAGTTAGTTTCCTAGATTCTCTAGTTTTCCAGATTTCACGAGTATTTTAGTCTCCAGATTTTAGTAGGATTTTATTTTAGTTTCCTAGTTTATTTGAATTAGTTCCTTGGTAGATTAGGATTTCTGTTTTAGTAAGGGATTTTTATCCTATTGTCTCTACATTTTAGTTTGCCATAAATACCCCCATGTAGTTCTTTAAAATTCAATTGTTGAGATATTAAGACAACTTTATTTTCCAGAGATAGGAGACTCCTTGGTGTGAAGCCAAACCCCTGGAGTGATTCCAGACCTATCCTTGTTCATTGTATTTTCTGTTTTCCATTGTTTTCGCTTATGCTAAACTACCTAAATTAACAATTCACCCATATCCTACATCAAATTTGGCATCAGAGCCAGGTTTTCGTCTTTCCTTGGGTTCAAAATCTTAAGTTTTCTTGTTCTTTACGTCGTGTGTCGAGTGAAGGCTCCAACTAAGACTGGTAAGACAGACCAGCCAGTGATGGACCTTGAATGGATTGCTCAGATGATGGAAAATATGACAAAGCAGAAGATGGCAGAACTGACCACTGTCATCAAAGAGCAGTCCACCAGATTGGAACTTTTTTATTGTCGGTTTACAGACTTTGAAGGACGATTTGGAGCCATTGATCGTCGCAGGCATAGAAGCAGCTAATCAACATGATGAAGCAAGTGTGAAGGGAGAAGAGAGGAATCGTGATCGACAACATCGTGATAGAAGGAATGACCGGGACACAGAGAGACATAATTATAGGAGGTATAATCGAGATGACGAAAGGCAAAATTTTCATCGTGGCTATGAGCCAGACCCTGATGAAAAGGTGATGAGATCAGTGAAAGTTAACGCTCCTAATTTTGATGGTAAGCTAAATCCTAAAGCATTCCGGATCGCTATTTTGAGTGGCATGACATGTCTGAAGCTCGAAGGGTGAGATTTGCTAAGATAAAATTGGTGGGTCAAGCTAGATTATTTTGGACCAATGTTGAAACACAACTAGAGAGAGCTGGTGAAGACCAATCATCCATTGGGTTGAGATGAAAGAAACGTTGAAGCACAAATATGTAACATTATCACATCAACAATGTTTGTTGGATGAGTGACAAACTCTTCATCAAGGCAACATGTCTGTTGCTGAATATATTGCAAAATTTGAGGAATTCATGTTGCGATGTGACATAAGAGAAGATCAAAGGATGACTTTCTCGGTTTAACTCCTCCAAAGCTTCAAAGAGGGTTTTTCAGATGGTACAAGAATTAGATTAGTATTTAAAGTCGTCCAATGTAGTCGAGCAAACTGATTCTCAAAGATCTAATTTTCATGTTGGCACATCTGTGACTCCAAGTTCTACGACTCCAAAATCTACAACTAATTGAGTAAAAACTGCCAAAAGAAAAGGAGTGCTAGTTGATACACGTGGTAGTTGAATGCAAAGATGTTACAGATGCCAAGGTTTTGGACACTTTGCTGTCCAATGCCCAACGAAGGAGGCAACAAGAAATCTGTGTGCACACATTAACGAACCAACTAACAATCAAGGCAAATTCGAGGAAGATATTTATGAACCCCAACAACCTGATGAAGATTGTGGAATCGATTTTGAAGTCCCTCATCCAGCATTAGCAGTACTAAGGGGTACTTTGGCTCAACCTAGTAAGGAAACTGAGGATTGGCATAGGACTTCCATTTTCCACACTTACATCACGTCTGGAGATAAAGATTGGAAGGTATCATAGATAATGGGAGTTGTATCACTGTGGTGTCAACACTAACTGTTTCGCGTCCTGGTTTGTCGCCCGAGAAGCATCCTGTGCCATACAGAGTAGCATGGATTGCCAATACATCTTCTATCCCTGTTAGCCAATGGTGTCACGTTCCTATACAGTTTTCATCTAACAAAGATCATGTTTGGTGTGATGTGGTGGATATGGATGTGAGTTATATTCTCTTGGGAAGACCATGGATCTACGATCACAATTTTACCATCTTGGGTCAAGAAAATATACAATCGTTCATCCTTAAAGGAAAGAAGATCACGATGAAGCCACTTCAACCCAAGCTCGTGAATCAATCTATACCAAACAAAGAGCAAGACAAAGTAGGCAAAGCCAAAGCTCTACATATCATTACGCTTGAAGAATCAAGTGGAAGTTAAACCAGATTCTCGTAGTACTCGGATTACAAAGGAGGACCTGCCGCACATTGATCCCGACATTTTGGAGTGTTATTACAACTTTATCTCACCGGAGTCGAGATCTTTTCAGCCAGGGGGAATTGATGCGGACATCATTAGTTAGTTTCCTGATTTATTAGTTTCCTAGATTCTATAGTTTTCCAGATTTCACTAGGATTTTAGTTTCCAGATTTTAGTAGGATTTTATTTTAGTTTCCTAGATTATTTGAATTAGTTCCTTGGTGGATTAGGATTTCTGTTTTAGTAAGCGTTTTATATTCTATTGTCTCTAGGTTTTAGTTTGCTATAAATACCCCCCATGTAGTTCTTTAAAATTCAGTTGTTGAGATATTAAGAAAAGTTTATTGTCTCTAGGATTGGAGACTCCTTGGTGTGAAGCCAAACCCCTGGAGTGATTCCAGACCTATCCTTGTTCGTTCTATTTTCTGTTTTCCATTGTTTTCGCTTGCGCTAAACTACCAAAATTTACAATTCACCCTTATCCTACATCAGTATTGATCAGGAGGAATTTATTGTAATTGGTGCACCCTCCAGTAAAAGGATAAAATTTGGGCTTATGGTTATTGATAGTATAATTCTGTTGTCTTCTCTTATACACCTACTTGTAACTAAAATTAACTCCTCACTATAAACTGAGCAGACAAATGAAAATGTCCAACACTGGATGTCAGGAAGGGCGTCATTTCTATGCTAATAAGTATTCACCTATGCATGACCAAAAGGGTTGAATGACTTACCAACGGATCAAAGGGCTTCCCCACTGTCTCAACAGGGACAACACCAAGAGAGCTTAAGATCTCTCCGAACTGTTTATAAATGCTCTGATAGCTATTGTTGATCTTCTCCTCTCCTTCCGTCTCCACCTTAATCTGTGTTTTAGCCCTCTCGAAATTATCTACTACGGGCAACAAACTCTCCACAACTTCCCCCTGAGCATTTGTTACCAGAGAAATGCGTTCCCGATCAGTCCTTTTACGGAAATTTTCAAAATCTGCACTTATCCTCAAAATCCGAACCTTCTCTGCTGACAGTTCTTCAGACAAAGAGGCCACTTTCTTTTCAAGACCTATTTTCTCATCTTCAATATATTTGAGGAAGGATTCTATCTCAGCTACTTTTGATTCATCGTTACTGGCCAAAGCTTCTTTGTATAATTGCAGTGATGCTATGACGGCTGAAACAGGTTTTTCCTCAGCATCACCTTCATCATCAATACTTGTACCACTTTCTTCACCGTCGCTTGTACTATCTTCCACACTTACTGCACCATCTGAAGAGTCCTGTTACATAGTTATTAGAAAAAGTAAGAAAAGTAGGGAACCGAAAAACAACAATTTTTGTTATTTTTGAAGTGTGGATAAAGAAATCATTTTTATACAAAACATTTTCCATTTATATAATTGGAAAACATAAGTAAGATGCCAGGAACCTCAGAACGAATGTTTCTTCTTTTAAAAGAACACACACACACACTAACTATACATAGATGTAAAATAACAATCTAACTGGTTAACAATTTCTTTTAAATGACACCAGAATCTCTTTGGCAACATGACTCACCATCCCTGCCCTGGTCTGATACAATTAAAGAGTTTGAACATAAAACGTAAAGATATTATAATCCTAATATCATGTAGATGACATGCTCTGATTCCCGACAAGATATGCAAAACTCAATAGTGGAAAGAGAAAATAAATGTCGTTGGGTCTTCAAAATTTATGAGTAAAGAGTCTACATCAATTACGCATTGAACTAAGCAAACATCAGCCAATTCTTCTTTCTTTTTTCTAATCCGTCACACAGACCTTAAGGCTAAACAGTTCTGAACTAACAAGTTTAAGTAATATCTACAATAGGGAAACCGAATTTAAAATAACAGGCAATGATGTTTAACTATATTAGAAAAAGGTGACACCAATCCAGGTCAGTTAATCAGTTTGTAATTACATGGTTCCTATATTGAATTAAAATTATTAAATGAGGAAAGAAACGACGAACCATCAACTGAACATTATCTGAAAAAAAAACATAAATAAGAGAGAACTGTGTGCAAACAAAGTTGAATAAGAAAAAAATTTACATACATAAAAAAATATTTCACAATCATAAACAAACTGAAATCAATCTCAATATTTCAATATCTCTATATTTAAGAATTGGAGTCATTTTTAAAAACATGGTACAGAAACAAATAGACCACAAAAGAGCAGCTTAGACATAGCGATTTTACAAAAACCTCTTTCTCATTCTTAAAGATAATGCTAACCTCCTTTTGGTGCAGTGAATTTGATAAAAATTAAACATTTTTTCATCATCATCTTCATTACAGTTTCTAAGTCTCGTAAATTTGTAACTAAGCTCAAATATCATGTAAATCAATATACTTAGTAATGTTGTTATCACCATCTAGAAAGAAAGAGAAAAATAAGTCATTCCGCCTAGTTTCTTAAAAGGTGGAGGCAAAGGTAAGAGAGGAACGTTAATGCTTTGCAAAGCTTTATTCTTCACAGGAGAGACATAAAACGCCTTGCATTATGTCTTCACCACTGGAAACAATGATTCTATCTTCAAATTGAAACTGAAACATATCTTAAAATGGAAACCATACCGCTACCAATAAGAATTATATGGATATCTACTGTAATATGGAAGTTCAGTGTAGATACTTCCTTCTTTTTCAAAAGAGAGGGAGGTTTGTTTCAAGCTTTTACATGGTGTTAGAAAAAGTGTAACTCAAACGCAGGCAGGAGGGATTTGATTTATTCATGAACATGATGCTAATGCGACATTTCATAATCCTACCAATTTACCCAAGGAAAATAAAGTAATCTTATGCTTGGTTTCTACTTTTTTCTTTTTTTTTTAGAAAATCAATTTCTCAATCATCAACCAAACCACCTTACAAACTCTAAACCTAAAATTCTGGTTCATCTCTAATCGTTTCTGGAATTTAGGGAAAAAAAAATCTAAAAACTTAAAGAAAAATGAATAAATAAATAAATAATACCTCGATCTCTTCGGGCTGTCGAACCTCCTCCACGGTCTCAGTAGTTTCGGTTTCACCTTGAGAAGCCAAAGGAACGAACTTGGCGAACCGGAGGGACGGCAAGTGAGAGAACCGGAGAGAGCTTAGAGTGAGATAAGGTATGCTGCCGCTCTGGCTTTGTCTAAACGAAACATATGAAGGTTTTTGGGAGTTTGGCGAGAGAGTGGAAGGAAGTTGTGCAAAAGGTGCCCCGAAAGGAGAAGTTCGGAGGACATTGGCCATTGGAGAGAGAGTCTCAGAGACTTGAGAGGAGAGGGGGGAAGAGAGGAGGGGAGAGGGATAAGGGTGGCGATATTGAAAAGGGGAGTAAAATTAAGGATGCTGAGTCGAGTGAAGTGTGGGTGGGTGAAGGGAAATGAAAAGGGTCTAATTTTAATTCAAACCGTCGGATGCGGTTTTTGGCTGTCTCATCCTACGTTTGTATTATTGGGTCTTTTTGGTACATGAAGAGTCTGGAACTTTCATTCATTTCCATTCTCTCGCTCGAATCAGGTGACAACAGCTATGTGAGAACTTTATATGATAATCAATTTCAGGCCTTGAAATGCATATGAACGGTTTAGAAGAAAAAACAAACTTGCGGTATAAACGGGTAGGCTGTAGTTTCCCCTTAGCTCATATGTCAAGTGGCCCTCTCTTTTGGAAAAAAATGCGCCTTTGTTCTTCATTAATTTTCTTCTTCCTTACAATCGCGCATTTTTTCTTAATTAATTTATGAATAAACCATAATCATAACACCTAAAATTTAACATACCAGACATAAATTTGTGTATTCCTCTTCTTTTGTCGCAGAAACTCCCTTGTCTAGTCTTTCTCTTTCACATCCTCTTCTCTTATCACAGAACCTCCCTCATCTAGTCTTTCTATTTCCCAGCCATCCAAAGTCATCTGAACGTCTGAAGAGAAAAAGCAAGCTTACAATACAAACGGGTACGCTGCACTTTCCCCTTAGGCCACGTGTCCTGCCTCGCATTTTCCAATCTCGCCTCTGAATTCATTTAAAAATATTCTCCTCTCTCAATACAATCTCCTATTTTCTTTGGACAGAATCGATACGTTTCTCTTGAATTCCCTCTCTCTCTTTCATATTAAGATTTGCATTTTATATTGCACTCACTTAATGTTTAATTTTTGTTTAGGATTTTAGGGCTTTGATTTTCTGCGTAAGAGTACTCTTTCTCGGTACCAGATGTATTTACAAAAATATAAATTGGCTTCAGTTGCTTTGTGTGTTGTGTTTTCTAGTTTTTAGTAATCTGTTGAAGTATAGTTAACTCTTTTTTAAAGTATTGCTGTAGTTTAAATATTCTTTCCTCTTTCCAAAATTTGGGTTTTATTTTTGCTATTGTTTGTGGTAATTTGTTGAAGTGTAGATTTATAGTTGTTGCTTCTTCCTAGTTAATCGGCATCATAAATCCCTAAAGATTTGCAGCTGCTGCTTTGCTTATTTGCTTGTTGCTTGTCTTTTCTTAAAATTCCAGGAACCTTTATTGTTTGCTTTGACCCTCAATCTAATCCTGCTTTGCCCATCTAGTGGTGTGAGTGTAGGGCATCATTTTAGTGATTTAATAGGGCTTGGAAAACAAATAATACGTACCATTAGAAGTAGAACGTAGAAGAGAAAATTGAAGATCTTAACTGTGAATATGAGATGATTTGGGATGCATAAGGATCAATGCATTTTGTAGTAGGTATCAATTATATATCTTAATGTGTTGAAAATAGTGTTTGTAGGTAAAAATTATGTATCTTAATGTGTTGAAAATAGTGTATCACTTATGTATCTTAATATGTTGAAAATAATGTTTGTAGGTGAAAATAGTGTATCAATGTGTTAAAAATAGTGTATCAGTTCTATATCTTAATGTGTTGAAAATAGTGTTAGTAGGTATGAATTATGTATCTTAATGTGTTGAAAATAGTGTTTGTAGGTATTAATTATCTATATTAATGTGTTGAAAATGTGTTAATAATATTGTGAGTAGGTATCACTGCTGTATCTTATTGTGTTCATAATGACAGGACCCGACCCAAATTCCACTTTGAAATCCAAGCCTGACCCTGTGCGTGTCCAACACCTGGCAAGTGTCGAACACAATTGACTTGGTTGCCCTTATAGTCAAATGTTAATTAAAACGGGGGCTTTGACTTCTGTCGAAAATTCAGCAGAGTCTTCCCTGTACTTATATCAGTCCCAACATTACACCTGTCAGACAAACACAAGAATATAAACACCAACTGCCAGCATGCAACTGGATGTCCGTAGACATCATTATAACCGAAGGCAACACATGTAATCTTGGGTACCTATGGTGGTTTCTAAAAATATATAAAATTCTGAAGAGATTAGTGAACAAACAAATTCATGTTTACTTAAAACTCTGCTGCCATTAAACCTGATATTTAATTATATTTTCTTTTTCCTATATCCCTTAAGGATATCCCCCTCAGCAGCATATAAATAGAAATACTTAAAAGTAATAAATCGATTCATAGAAATATCGATTCTTTAAATAAACTTATTCAAGATCAAATAATATATTAATTTGCATAAAATCATTATAAAACAAAAAGTTCACTCACTGGTGATCTGAGCTAGCTGGACCCTTCGAAGGTCCCTCTTGCGGGTCACCTGGTGCCCGGGTGCCTCACTTGACTGGATTGGTGATCGGAGGAGGGAGATCGAATCTGTCAAAATCGACGGAATTTTTCTGGTTTTTCCGTCGGTTCGCGGCGGCGCAACGCGGAAGGGAGGTCGAAGTTGGCTGTGGGTGCGACGTCGGTCTGATCTCGGTCGGTCCGGTGCTGGCTGGTGGCGGCTGGGTGGTTATGGAGGTGGTCGGCTGGGTGGTATCGGGGAGAGAGAGGAGATGCAAGGAGAGAGAGAGTGAGGAGAGAAGAGGAAATCAGATTTTTAAAATCTGGTTTCTGAAAATTACCAATTTGTCCTTTTTTTACATTTTTGCTTGTAATTCCTTTGTTACAAGTCCGAATTGAGTCCATTACGTGTCTACGGACTCGTTTCATCGTGCTCCGTGCAACGGTACAAGTGGATTTCCCAAATTCCTTCCTGGTCAAAGAGTCAACTTTAAACCTAATAAAATATTCTAAGGGTAGTTTAGTCTTTTCCTCTAATAAAATATTAGTTAAATATTATTTAAGGATCGGGTTATTACAATCTACCCCCCTTATTAAAATTTCGTCCCCAAAATTTGCGTACCTGTCACTCGAAGAGGTAAGGATACTGGGCCCGCATCTGCTCTTCGGGTTCCCAAGTGGCCTCCTCCACGATATGACTCCTCCATAAGACCTTTACGAGTGGAATCTCTCTGGATCGAAGCACTTGCATCTTCCAATCCAGAATCTGAACAGGCTGCTCCACATAACTTAAATCATCCTTCAACTCTAAGGGTTATTCTTCCAAGACATGGGATGGATCTGAAATATACTTCCGGAGTATAGACACATGAAACATGTCGTGTATACGGGAAAGATCTGCGGGCAAGGCAAGTCTGTATGCTACTGGGCCCACACGTTCTACAATCTCATATGGCCCAATATAGCGAGGGCTTAGTTTTCCCCACTTCCCAAATCTCACTACGCCTTTCCAAGGCGATAATTTCAGAAATACCCAATCACCAACCTCAAACTGGAGATCTTTCCTCCTGTTATCTGCATAACTCTTTTGTCGATCCTGGGCCGCCTTGAGCCTTTCTCTGATTAATTCCACCTGTTTCTTTGTTCTTTCCACATCCTCAAATACCTGTAACCTGTGCTCGCCCACTTCATCCCAATACAGAGGCGTTCTACATTGGTTCCTGTACAAGGCATCAAATGGTGACATCCCTATACTCGCCTGAAAGCTGTTATTATAAGCAAACTCCATGAGTGGCAGTTTCTCATTCCAGTCACCCTGAAACTGCAGTGCACACGCTCTTAACATATCTTCTAAAGTCTGAATCGTTCTCTCGGATTGACCATTTGTCTGGGGGTGAAATCCAGTACTGAACCGTAGTTGAGTCCCAAATGCCTCATGCAACTTCGTCCAAAAACGGGACGTGAACCGAGGATCTCTATCGAAAACAATGGATACTGGTACCCCATGGAGTCTCACTATCTCATCAATAAAAATCTTAGCCAACTTATTCAAGGTATAATTCGCTCTCACCGGTAGAAAGTGAGCTGACTTAGTGAGTCGATCCACAATCACCCACACTCCATCATGCTTGTCTTTTGTCCGAGGGAGTTTAAATACAAAGTCCATAGTAATGTGCTCCCACTTCCACTCAGGAATCGGAAGTGGCTGCAGTAATCCCGACGGTTTCTATCGCTCTGCCTTAACTTGTTGACACACCAGGCACTTCCTGACATAATCTGCTATCTGTGTCTTCATGAAAGGCCACCAATAGTGTTCTCTCAGAGTACGATACATCTTAGTGCTGCCAGGGTGCATAGCAAAAGCTGAACAGTGAGCCTCCTCAAGAATCTCCCTTTTTAGTGCCTCATCATTAGGGATATATAATCTCATGCCTACCATCAAGGCTCCATCATTCCTCACTGAACAATCCCTCCTGTCGCCATTTTCCACCTCTAATCTTAGTGTACAGACTAATGGATCTTGAGATTGGGCTTCAATTATTCGTTCTACTAGCACTGGTCTCACATAGAGAGTAGCTAACAGTGTTCCTTGCTCATCCCTACCTAGCCCAACTCTCAATTTCCTCATCTCCACTAACCATGGCACATACCACTCTCGAAAATAAGCTAACGATCCAGAAGACTTCCTGCTGAGGGCATCAGCTACCACATTAGCTCTTCCTGGCTGGTGGCGGCTGGGTGGTTATGGAGGTGGTCGGCTGGGTGGTATTGGGGAGAGAGAGGAGACGCAAGGAGAGAGAGAGAGAGTGAGGAGAGAAGAGGAAATCAGATTTTTAAAATCTGGTTTTTGAAAATTACCAATTTGTCCTTTTTTTACATTTTTGCTCGTAATTCCTTCGTTACAAGTCCGAATTGAGTCCATTAAGTGTCTACGGACTCGTTTCATCGTGCTCCGTGCAACGGTACAAGTGGATTTCCCAAATTCCTTCCTGGTCAAAGAGTCAACTTTAAACCTAATAAAATATTCTAAGGGTAGTTTAGTCTTTTCCTCTAATAAAATATTAGTTAAATATTATTTAAGGATCGGGTTATTTCACATAATATTGTGAGCGGGTATCACTTCTCTTTCTTAATCAGAAGGTGTCTGTTGCAGGTATAAAATGGAATATGGGTTTGAGGTCTATTCTGCGCAGGTGAATAATATATGTCTGGCGAGTACAGTCCTGTGTAATTTTGGGGCGCATTTCAGTGACTCGCTTATAAAAAGATTTAGACAGAGCTGTTTTGGGCACCTAGTGGGCCTCCATAAAATTGCATTTAGTGGTTAAATTGTGCATGCTTTGGCACTTCGGCAAGTCGGAGGACTTGGTGTGAAGGACATGCTGGGCCTTAGTTATGCAATACGGTCTAGTGTGGCTCAATTCACTGTAAAGGACTTTTGTTTTATAAGTGGTCTGAAATGTGGAACTGAGCCTTGCATAACGTTTGCGGGGGATGCTCATAATCGATTTATGAATGCGCCTTTTACCAACATGAGTCACGTTACTTGCCATGACTTAGAAAATGCATTCCTAAAGTTCGAAAGAGGAAGTGAGGACTCATTCAAATTGGGACTGTTGTATTTTGTGGAGTTTGTGATAATGGGTAAACCCCAAAATGTAAAGATAAACGAGAACTATATCGTTTGTGTATCTACAAGATTCTCTGTTGTTTGCTCCTAGGAAGAAAGAGAGTGATGAAAACAATGATAGGAAGGGTAAATGACAGAGAAAGAGAAAAAAAGCGGTGCGCAGTTCAGTGAAAAAAGGGAAGAAAAACGTGGAGGATGAGAAGCGTAAAAGAATTAACAGACCTGCATAGAATATAAAGAGATTGAGCTATGCTTTCCAGGTAGATTTAGTTCAAAATTAGTGTTTGTAAAATTTAGGACAAACTACATAAAACCCCCTAAACTATAGGGTCATTTTCAAGTTCATACCCAATTTTAGAGACATTTATGAGTATATACTCAAACTCCCGGAAACCCTACAAATTGCCCCTTCTGTTAGCCAAACTGTTAGTGATTCTATTAAATGCTGACATGTGAAAAGTGGGACCCCTTTTTTGATGACGTGGACTTCCATGTGGACAAAAAATTAATAAAAAATTATTTTTAAAAATCTCTCTCTCTCTCTCTCCCCTTCTCGCTCACCCTCTCTCTTTCCAACCCAACCAACCTCACCACGACCTTGCCTTGCCCACCCCTTCCTAGCCCCTCTTCGTCTCTGCCCCACCCCCCCTCTCCGTTGAAGCCATCATCTTCCTCACAACACCACCAACGCACCCCCGAACCCCTTCTCTCTCTCTCTCTCTCTCTCTCTCTCTCTCTCTCTCTCTCTCTCCCCTTCAAGTCTTATCCAGATTCCCAAATTTAGTCACATTCGAAACATCAATGTTCATCACTGACGCCGGCCTCGCATTCTTGGCCTAAACATGCCCCAAAGTCAAGGTAATCAACCTTAGTATGAAAACCCCACATGAAATTTCATACTAATTTGATAAGTATTGATCTTTCATACCAATTGGGTCTACAAATTTGATTAGTGTTTTGAGTTTGCAAGGTTGTTCATTGATTACAGATTGTGGATTGGGGTTTTTTGCAAATGGGTCTTCTTAAAAAACCATGAAAAGGTTGAATCTTGCAGAGTGTGATAGAATCACAGACTTTGGGGTTTCGCTTTTGGAGCAAATGTGTTGCTGGGTTTGATCATATGGAGAAAGTTTGAATTGTTGGGCTTGTTGGTCAGGGCGAGTGAGGCTGGGTTTGTGGGTTGTGCGGTGGCTGGGGTTCATGTATTGCAGTGTGGCTGGGGTTGCAAAGGGGCTGGGTTCGTGAGTTGCAGCGAGGTTGGGTTCGTGGATTGTGGGGTGGCTAGGGTTGCGACGGGGTTGGGTTTGTGAGTTGCGACGATGATGGCTGGAGATGCGGGTGGGGTTATGGCTGGGATGGTTCTGGGTTCTAAGAGAGAGAGAGAGAGAGAGAGAGAGATTTAAAAATAATTTTAAAGTAATTTAAACAGTAAAATAAATTTTTATTAATTTTTGGTCTACGTGGAAGTCCACGTCATCAAAAAATGGGTCCCACTTTTGACACGTCAGCGTTTAACAGACTCACTAGCGATTTAGGTTACGGAGGGGGGCAATTTGTAGGGTTTCCAGGAGTTTGAGTATGTACTCATAAATGTCTCAAAAATTGGGTATGAACTTGAAAATGACCCTATAGTTTAGGGGGTTTTATGTAGTTTGTCCTAAAATTTAAGTTCGTAATTAAGTATTGACTTTGATAATCTATTTGGTGTAGATTTGGGCGTATAAATTAATTGTTGAATTGGGAATTCTCCCCTTTAGATATTGTAAGCGGATCGAGGAACCTGCATTAGTCCCTCAAATTTGCCGGGGGGAATCCACAGATAAAGTGTTTGAGTTTCGAAAGCTGAATAGTTATATATTTCAAAGCGTTTGTATTTAATAATTTATTTCAGTAGTATGTTGGTTTCATCAGTAAAGCTGTTTAGTATTGTATATGACATGTTAACTCTATATTTTTTACAACTTGTTAGTTGGGGATCAGATGTTCCTGAATGTGATGCACCTAGTGTAGCCCTGCGGGTATGTAAGGACCTTGATGAGTTAAACTATGTTATGCAACAGTTGAGGAATGAGGTTGCAGTATTGCACCGTGAGAAGAGTGAGCTAGATGAGAGAGTTTTATGCTTGTAAAAGTGCACCAGTCATGCAGATGCAAGGAAGACTGAGGATGCTGGAGAGGAGAGTCATAAAATAGAGGATGGTGGAGTAGCCGAATCGAGAGAGTAGTCTGTACAAAATGAGAAAGAAGAGGTGCAATATACACCCCTCGATATAAATTGGGATGATCCAGCTGTGGTGTGTGTCACCCTTGTTAAATTTCTTATGAATCCTCCTCGAAAGATTGAGATGTCCACTGCGGAGGGTGATTGTGGTGAAGATGTTATAGTTGGGGTTCAGCAAAAGAGGGGTCAAGGAAAGAGTGAGACTCTTGGGTCTGGGACAAAGAGGCAAAGGGCAGTGGTAAGGGAAACTCCATGGCAAGGTCAAGAGATTCCCAATATTTCGGACACAATTGGTGACCCACCCTAAGGCCAGTTCCTCTTGATTCCCTTCTGGAGGTGGCGAAATTCTGTTTGTGCCTGATAAATCACGACCATGAGCAGGCCGAAGGAGCCCTTTACCTCGGCCCTGGCACTTGTTTGCAGAGGCTGAAACGCAGCGTTTCGCCAGGGCATCTTCGCCTTCTTGAAAATAAAAGAAGGAAATGCCAAGGCACGATCATCTCGGCCTCAAGCATAGGCCGAGGCCGAGGCCGAACAAAATTGCGGCCAAGACATTAAAGGCAAATCATCACGTGACAGCAGGGACCCAGGCTTCATTTATTGAAGTAGTGCCTGTTTAATGCAGCAAAACCCATTGGCCACAAAGTGGCATTTAATGCATGAGGGAAGGTGGGAAGTAACTGAAGTCAGGATTTGGTGATGAAGATCAGAGTGATTAGACGTGGACATTCTCACAAAGATTCTGACAGCTTGAGATGTTGGTTCACCAGCTATCCAGGCAATAAATGCGTCTCCACGGCCAGAGGTTCAAAACCCACGATTAAGTGCGGCGGCCGAGATTCACCAGAATTTCTGGGGTCTCATCACCATACTTCACGATCCCAAATGTCGATTGGATTGCCCACTTGCGCTAATCAGACTCCACTATGCGTAAATTCAGCCTCGATTACTCATCCAGGGACTCTTCCTATAAATACAAGGCTCAAGCTACATTCAAACGGTTCAAACACCAAAACAAGCCTCCCACGGAGCAACTTATTTTCTTCTGTAATGCACTTTCAATATCTTTACTTGCTTTCCTAGGAGTAGTGTTAGGTTGTAAGCAGAATCCATTCATCAATATATCATACGACCCTTGATTTTCAAGGCGCCGGAGCACCATCTCTGTTTGTTCGCTCACTCACCCCATATATCACACGACCGTCGCTCCCTGAGCAGCGCGCCGGAGCACCGCCCAAAACCCACCACCAACACCATCATTCAACGGCCTTGTAGTTCAGGCCGTGAACCTAACAGCCGAGACCAGTTCCTCTCTCGGCTACAATCGTTTGACCAAGAAGACAGATCAAACAGGCGCACCATTCACCCATCCAACGCTCATCAAAACATCAACGCACGGTAAACCGTGCTGGCACGCCCGGGCACAACCGCACCGCACCCAAAAGCAGGAAACCTCATGTTAACGCACGTCCCCTCGGCCCGGAACTCCAGGCCGTGAGATTTGCGCGGCAGACACTTTTGGCACGCCCGGTGGGATTCTTGTCAAAAACTTATGGTGGAAACTAGGGCACAGGCAAAGCTCAAAAACAAAGCAGTCGAAATGACTTCTGAGACTCCTGAGTCCACCTCACCAATCACAAGTATCGAGGCTGAGCATACGGTCGGGATCTCGGCCGGCGCTCCAGTAATGACGGATCGCACGGCCGAATCCATGCAGGAACAAGCAGTGGTGGAGGAACTGATGTCCAAGCAGGCTTACAGGATAGAAACATCCTTCATGGCCGCGATGGACAGGTTCTCCTCAGAACTGCGAACGCTCTTTCAAGAAAGGATGCCGGTGGCCTCACCTGCCACACCCCCCAGAACAGGACCGAGGAGCCAAGAGCGCGATAGAATTGAGCCTTATGGCGAAAGCAGCAGCCTCGGCGTCTCGGCCCATACCCAAGCATCCGGCTACGGCCAGCATTCTCTGCCACCAACAAACAGCTGGGGGCAATCCCAGCCCGTTTGGACGAATTCCGGACCAACCTACTCGGCGGAGACAGCGCGCGGACCGCTCCATGCTTTGGCCGTATCACTAGGGCACCGCAGTTTCACATATCCCGCGGTTCACCCGCTCGGCTCGGTTCATACTGCCGCCGTCCATACCCATCCAGGCCCAAGCAACGCGTCCGCAGTAACGACACAACAGTACGGTCAGGGGAGCCTGACCGTCTCACCACCTCTGCAGGCGTCGTCGTGTCCATTGGGCTCCCACCTTCACTATGGGTCGGCCGTCCCAGCAACAACGCATATGCACGCTGGTCAAACCTACGGTGCTCATCTAGCACCGACCAGCTCGGTCATCCCGGCCGAGCCTTTTGTTCAAATGGCCCAACAGGCAAGGCCTCAGAACAAGGTGCCACCGGCCACGCGGCCGTTTGCAGCCCAACAGGAGGCACCACCTCAAGGGATCCGGCTCGAAGACGTCCGGTGGATGATCGAAGACGGCCTAGCTCAGAGGCGGCCGGACATGCCAAGATACACGAGGCCGTATCCGCCGGAAATTGACCGAACCCTCCTTCCCCGGAACTATCGATTGCCGGAGTTCATGCTTTTCTCCGGGGGTGGGCAGACCTCGTCCATTGAACACATCGGCCGTTTCACGGCCCAGTGTGGAGAGGCCGATTCAGACGCTCAGAGACTCCGACTTTTTGTTCATTCGTTGACCGGCGCGGCATTTTCGTGGTTTATAAACCTTCCGCCGAACTCGATAAGGGATTGGTCTGATATGGAAAGGGTGTTCCACGAACATTTCTACCAGACCAATCGAGAAATTACGGTCGCCGAGTTGGCAAGAATGAGCCAAGCATCGGACGAGTCACCTCGCGATTACCTACAGCGGTTCAAAACATGTAGGAATTGGTGCCGCACGAACCTACCAGAGAGGGAGTTCGTCAAGATGGCCGAGGAAGGATTGGAATTCGAATACCGGAAGAAATTCCAGGGGATTGAATTTCGGGACATGCATGACCTGACCAACAAGGTGGACAAATATGCGTCCTTGTTGAAAGAGGAGATGAAGAAGAAAACGGCCTCAAAGGGAACCTATTATAGGAATCCCATCGTCAACTACGCCGAAGCAGACGGCTCCGCAGAGGCCGAGGGCGATGAGGTCGAGATGAGCTCGGCCGAAGTCAGCATAGACAAACCCTTCGTTTGCAGAGGGCTCGTTAAAACTGACAACAGCCGCACAAAGATCCCCAACGCCAAGTTCGCGACCCGGGAAACGAAGGCGTACACTTTTGACTTACACAAGGGCCGAAGCTATCTTCGACCTGCTGGTGGCCGAGAAGAAGGTAAAATTGTCCTTCGGCCATAAGACTCTGAAGCCCTAAGAGCTCAAAGGAAAAACGTTTTGCAAGTACCACAGTTCTTGGTCTCATGACACCAACAACTGCGTTGTATTGCGAGACGTTATCCAGAAATTGATAGACGAGAAGAAGCTCCAGTTTCCGGAGAAGGCGGCCATGCAGGTCGACTCCAAGCCGTTCCCTCCACCTGTCGTGAACATGGTCGATGCTCAACTCCCGGCCGAGGATAGAGGAGTTCGCAGTTCGGCAAAAGGAAAGGAGCCTTTGGCCGAACTCGGGCCAGCCCTTTGCGAACAATGCAGGTGTAAGATCGGCCAGCCCGGGCCGCAGGAGAACAAGAGAAAGGCCGCCGAGCCATCTCAAACGGCCGCAAGAAGATTCGATGGTCAGTACGGTCGACAGCCGACCAACAGAGCTGTTTTCAGCCGACTAGGGCCACAAAACCGCAGCGCCTCGGCCAGTCGCGAAGAAGAGGCTCCCGCAAGATTGGTAAAAACGTTCAAACCCCCAGTCATGAAGGATGACCGTTGGTACCATGCACGGCCGGGGGGCAGGACCGAACCATTGACGAAAACCCAGGTGAGGAGAATGCAGAGGCAGGTTCAGCAGGCCAGGATGCAGACGAACGAGGTCGAGGGCTTCAAACGCCAAAAGAAAGTGGCGACGATTGACAGGCTGTCATCCGAGCCGGTTGTCTCCCCAGCCGTAAGAGCAGCCGGCACCAGGCCTTTGAGGGCGTGGCGCCCTAGGCACGACGAGAGTCCCCGTGGGTCACCGGCCATTTCAACCCAGCCAAAGGCCGCGGTCTCGGAAGGAACGGATGAGGGTGTCGTCGACATCTACCACGGGAAGGAGCCCCCTTTTTCGGCCAACGGTCTATCCTTCCTCAAAGAATTCCATAAAGAACATTCGGCCGTGGATCTATACGGTATGACCCCTGAGAACCAAGAAATCGTGGAGTTGGCCCTCAAGAACACAAAGGCAGAAGCACTCCTCATCACCAGCGGTTCTGACTCGGCCATTAAGGCCGTATACCAGGCAAACAGGGAGTCCAGGGCAAGAGGCCTGCCGAGTTACCAGCCCAACCTCGACGGATTAGAGGCCAAAGCTCCCTTCAGCAGAGACGATTTGGGTTATCTCCGCCGGTACTTCGCTGTGACGCCAACGGATACGTTCTTTGGTTTGACGACCGAGGAAAAGGGCCGAGTGAGCCGCCTAGACGATTACCTAGCCGCCAGGGACGTATTGGCAGAGGCCAGACGGACCCTCAAAGTGGAGGCCGAAACCTTAGAACCCCCCGCGGTCAAAGCATCCATAACCGATAGTGCGGGGGCCGTGAAGCTGATGGACGAGGGTTTCGGAGATCCTCTCTTCGGACACGAGGCCGAGGATGACCCCACAATGGGAATCTCCGATGAAGAATATGAAGGAATCCTCGGGATGGTCGAGGAAACAGCTTTCACTGAAAGCGGCTCTGGGACCAAAGAGGAAGCCGGTAGGGGAAACCCGCAGGAGCCGGAGGAAGTCGGCATCAACATGGTCCTGGTGCTGCCATTCGAGTTTTCAGCCCCGAGAGGGCAGACCAGCGGTTTAGAGGATGACGTGCCCGAGGAGCAATTTGATCAGAGGCCAAAAACTAAGGAGGAATTGCTGGCCGTTGCGTTTAACGAGGTAATACCAAGAGACGAGCCGAACAAGTACCGGCACTTGAAGCCGTTGTATATCTCAGCTAACATAGAGGGCGTGCCCATATCCAAGGTCTTCGTTGACTGTGGGGCGACGGTCAATATCCTTCCCTTTTCATTAATGAGAAAGCTGGACAAGTCGAAGGAGGACCTCATCCCCAGCGACGTGGTCATGAGTAGTTTTGTCGGCGATAAGTCAAAAACCATTGGCGTATTGCCTCTGAAGATTACCGTGGCCAATCAGACGAGGGTCGCGGCCTTCTACGTGGTCGAATCAAGCGTCGACTACAACGTGTTACTCGGCCGTGATTGGATCCATCAATCTGGGTGTATACCATCTTCCCTTTTCCAATTGTTATTTTTCTGGGACGGCCAAAAGGTGTCCATACACCCGGCCGACGAAAAACCATTCGAGGCCAACGCCGTCCAAGCTCAGATTTACGACGACGATGTTGGATGGGTTGTCCTCACCGGCCACGATGCGAACGGCCGACCAACCAGGACTACGGCCCAGAAAGTGCTGGAGTTAGGCGCCGAGAATATCCGACAGGATTCGGCGCGCGAAGTGTTGATCGACCTCACCAGTCTTTGAATGATAGATAAGGCCACTAAAGAAGAGGGGGCAGCGGCCGTGAGGGATTTGGTAGAGCGTCTGCTGGAACACTGGGCGGTGGAATCCTTACGGCCAAATTCACCAATCAACTTGATCGAATTCCTCCATGAAGCGGACGAAACGGACGCATTGACGCTGGATGACCTAGAAACAGCGCCCGCCGAAATGGAGGACGACTACCCTGAAGTACAGGACCCTTTGTTAGAAATTAATGTAGGGACCGAGGCCGAACCACGGCCTCTTTTTGTAAGCCATCTTTTGGATCCTGAGTTAGCGGCCGAGGTTATCGGCTTGCTCCATGAATATAAGGACTGTTTCGCTTGGGATTATCATGAGATGCCTGGTTTGCCAAGAAGTTTGGTCGAGCATGAATTAAGAATCAATGAGGGGTTCAAGCCTTTCCAACAGCCGACAAGGCGTTTCTCGACCGAGGTACAGCTTAGGGTAAATGAGGAGATTGAACGGCTCCTTGAAGCCGGCTTCATACGAACGGCCCGGTACGTTGAATGGCTAGCCAACATTGTGCCAGTTTTGAAAAGGTCTGGGGCTTTGAGGGTTTGCACCGATTACCGAAATCTGAACCTCGCGACCCCCAAAGACGAATACCCCATGCCCATGTCGGATCTCCTGGTGGACGGAGCCGCAAAGCACGAACTCCTGTCTTTCATGGATGGCCATGCGGGTTACAACCAGATTTTTGTGGCCGAGGAAGATGTTCATAAAACGGCGTTCAGGTGTCCAGGAGCAATCGGAACCTACGAGTGGGTGGTCATGCCATTTGGCCTGAAAAATGCCGGCGCAACATATCAGAGAGCCATGAACCTTATTTTCCACGACCTTATAGGCCGAACCATTGAAGTCTACATCGACGATGTGGTTGTAAAGTCCCCGTCCAAAGCTGACCACGTAGGACATCTTCGACAGGCTTTTGACCGGATGCGAGCGCACGGCCTAAAAATGAACCCGAAGAAATGTGCTTTTGGTGTCACTGCCGGGAATTTCCTCGGTTTCTTGGTTCACCAACGAGGAATTGAGGTCGATAAAAATAAGGCTATGGCCATTATGGCGGCCCCTCCGCCGAGAACTAAGAAGGAGCTGCAATCTTTGCTCGGTAAGGTGAACTTCTTACGACGCTTCATTTCTAATCTGGCGGGAAAAATTCGGCCGTTGTCTCCCTTGCTCAAACTCAAAGACACCGAGTGGTTCGTATGGGGAGCAGAGCATCAGGCGGCCCTCGACGACATCAAGAAATATTTGTCCCAATCGCCGGTCCTAATGCCGCCAAAAAGGGGGAAACCATTAAGGCTTTACATTTCGGCTTCAGAGGGTTCTATCGGCTGTCTGCTGGCTCAGAACAACGAGTCTGGGCGAGAACAAGCAGTGCACTATCTGAGCCGCACCCTCAACACGGCCGAATTGAACTATTCGCCGATCGAAAAACTATGCCTAGCCCTCTATTTCGCGGCCACTAAATTGCGGCATTATATGCTTCCTTCGGTTGTTCAGATCATTTCTAAAACCGATCTCATCAAATATATGCTTACCCGGCCGATCATCCGCGGCCGCATCGGGAAATGGACGATGGCATTGTCCGAATTCACCTTTCAATACGTGGCTAAGAAATCGGTCAAAGGTCAGGCTTTGGCTGATTTTCTGGCTCATCACCCGGCCCAGGGACAAGAAGAGGAGTTGGAAGTCGAGATTGGTATGGCCCGCATGGAAAAGAATTTTTGGACCATGTTCTTTGACGGTTCCAGCACCGAGGCCAGGTCAGGAGCCGGAGTTGTGATTGAATCCCCTCAAGGGCAGAAGTGGCAGTTTGCTTTCCAACTTGATTTCAAATGCACTAATAATCAAGCTGAGTATGAAGCGCTCATCATTGGTCTCGAGATTTTAAGAGAAATGAAGGCAACACGTGTTTTGGTCTACGGCGACTCTCAGCTGGTGATTAACCAGCTAACTGGGGAATACCAATGTACGAGTGAGAATTTGGCCGTATATTATGTGGCGGCCCTCAACACGGCCGATGGATTTTCTAGAATTTCTTTTGTTCATATATCGCGCGCCGAAAACGGCGAGGCCAATGAGATGGCCCAGGTAGCGTCTGGCGTAAACATCCCAAGCACTGACCGTGACCGTGTGATAAGAATCGAGAGATGCACCTTGCCAGCCTTGACCGAGCGAGGAATGACAGCGCAAGTGTTTTCGGTCGACATCACCGACGAGATCGACACGACCGAAGCCGATTGGCGCTACCCCATAGTGAAGTATCTACGTAACCCTTTGGGCAGCCATGAAAGGACTACGCGGTTCCAAGCTCGGTGTTATTTGATTTATCAGAATGAGCTGTACCGAAAGGGATCAGACGGTTTGTTGCTCCTATGTCCTAGCGCCGAGGACATCAAGGTCATCATGAGTGAGTCTCACGAGGGGATTTGTGGTGCTCATCAGTCTGGGGTCAAGATGAGGTGGTTGGTCCGGAGGCACGGCTATTACTGGCCGACCATTCTGAAAGATTGCATAGAGTATGCAAGGGGATGTATCAAGTGTCAAATCTACGGCCCCATACAAAGGGTACCGGCCGAAGCCTTCCACCCGGTTACTAAACCATGGCCATTCAGAGGGCGGGCCGTGGATATCATCGGAAAAATCCATCCGGCCGCGTCCAACCAACACGCTTGGATTTTAGTGGCGACCGACTATTTCACCAAATGGGTCGAGGCCGAGTCATATCGGTCAATATCCAGCGCACAGGTGGTCAAATTCTTTGATAAACACATCGTTCATCGGTTCGGTATTCCAGAGACTATCACGGCCGACAACGGCCCGGTATTCGCATCGGCTGAGACACGGGAATACACTGAAAAGATGGGGATCAAATTGATCCACTCAGCACCTTACTACCCTCAATCCAACGGACAGGCCGAAGCAAGTAACAAAGTAATCAAGGGCATCCTAGAGAAGATGATCGAGGAAAAGCCTAGGGCATGGCACGACTTACTCCCCGAAGCTCTTTGGGCTTATCGAACCTCAAAGCGGTCGGCCACGGGCACATCTCCTTACACCTTAACCTACGGTCACGATGCCATCGTCCCGATGGAGTTAAAGGTTCGGTCTCTCCGCGTAGCCGAGCAGCCTCGGCATGAGAAGGAGCGTTATGCGCAAGCCATGGCTCAGGAGTTGGAAGATTTGGAGCAATCTAGACTCGATGCCTACAACTTGATGCAGGCGCAAAAGCAAATCACGGCGAGGGCTTACAACAAAAGGGTTAAGCAAAAGGCTTTCGCCGAAGGCGACCTAGTTTGGCAAGCCGTACTTCCTATTGGGACAAAGGACCCTCGGTTCGGCAAATTCTCGCCCAACTGGGAAGGACCGTTCATCATCGAGCGAATTCTTGGCCGAGGTGCATTTCAGTTGAAAGATAGAGATGGGGAACGGCACAACTTGCCGATCAATGGCCAATATCTAAAGAGGTATATCCCGTCATTATGGGAGACGGCCGCGGAAGGGTTGTGAGATTTGCAAACGACGAAGCGGGGTATACAAAGTAACCAAGACAAAATAAAAGAAACCATACTTCATTTTATTCATTTAGGATGAAAAGAGGGTGCGTTTACAAAAGACGGCCAGGTCCTGGCCGAGTACAAACACATAAGAAAAGTCACACCCTAAATCTACGCGCTTCGGCTCCTCGGTCCTTTCTGCGAGACGATCAGACGTTTCCCCCGAGGCAGGACCTTCGCTACCTATGTCGTCATCATCCACGGCCAGCCTATGCCCAGGGCCTCACTCCAGGCCATGGGAGGCGCATGGGCCGTCACTCCGGCCACGAATGGCCACTGCCTTTCTAGCCGTGGTAAGCAGTCGCCATTCCTGCGGTAACAGTGGCCGTTGTTCAGACCGTGACTGCGGCCATCACTCCGGACATGGTAAGCGATCGTCATTCCGATTATAGTAGAAACCATCACTTCGGCCTTGATAAAGGCCGTCGCTCCGGCCATGGGTGCAATTCGAGTATTCGACTGCACAGTTTCGGCCACGACGAGGTCATCGTCCCAGATCTTCTCGCCCTCATCAAACTGCCAAGTCATCTGGACCAGGCCAAATTGCCCAGTCATGCGACTCAGCAGGTTTGGCTCCTTGGTTTGGAGGAAGTTACAGTAGAGATCATTAAGACAGCTGGTAATAAGGGAGGGCGAAGCCCAGGAGTCAAAAAGGGTTCCAGAGCGATTGAAGCAAGGAAAAGGCTCGCTGGATAATAATGTTAAGTTTGAAGAACGAGGGTGAAGTAACTGGGGAAGGACAGTTTGAACCTTCAAAGAAAAAATGATGAGTTCAGGAAGCCTGGGAGTGTGAAGGAAAATACGAAGGAGTTTGGGTTTTTATACTAAGCACTGGAACTCGAAACGGAGGTTTGATCTCGAAAGATGAAAAGGCCTGACAGCGCACTCAGAGCACGCGAAGTTATGACAGTGACCGTCGTTTCATTTGACGAGGCGACGCGACGCCCTGGGCAATGATGGTCTGCGCGACGTGCTTAAGGCATTAAATGCGCGGAATGCGCCGACTGGCCTGCGCATTTAATGCCCCAGTTGTCAATCACTTCAGAAAGGAATGCAAAGGGTCCATCCCTTGGAATCCATTCGGCCCCTACCCATGCCGAGGCCGAAGAATCCAGGGATGTGGGGGCAATGTTTGTGCCTGATAAATCACGGCCATGAGCAGGCCGAAGAAGCCCTTTACCTCGGCCCTGGCACTTGTTTGCAGAGGCTGAAACGCAGCGTTTCGCCAGGGCATCTTCGCCTTCTTGAAAATAAAAGAAGGAAATGCTAAGGCACGATCATCTCGGCCTCAAGCATAGGCCGAGGCCGAGGCCGAACAAAATTGCGGCCAAGACATTAAAGGCAAATCATCACGTGACAGCAGGGACCCAGGCTTCATTTATTGAAGTAGTGCCTGTTTAATGCAGCAAAACCCATTGGCCACAAAGTGGCATTTAATGCATGAGGGAAGGTGGGAAGTGACTGAAGTCAGGATTTGGTGATGAAGATCAGAGTGATTAGACGTGGACATTCTCACAAAGATTCTGACAGCTTGAGATGTTGGTTCACCAGCTATCCAGGCAATAAATGCGTCTCCACGGCCAGAGGTTCAAAACCCACGATTAAGTGCGGCGGCCGAGATTCACCAGGATTTCTAGGGTCTCATCACCATACTTCACGATCCCAAATGTCGATTGGATTGCCCACTTGCGCTAATCAGACTCCACTATGCGTAAATTCAGCCTCGATTACTCATCCAGGGACTCTTCCTATAAATACAAGGCTCAAGCTACATTATAACGGTTCAAACACCAAAACAAGCCTCCCACGGAGCAACTTATTTTCTTCTGTAATGCACTTTCAATATCTTTACTTGCTTTCCTAGGAGTAGTGTTAGGTTGTAAGCAGAATCCATTCATCAATATATCATACGACCCTTGATTTTCAAGGCGCCGGAGCACCATCTCTGTTTGTTCGCTCACTCACCCCATATATCACACGACCGTCGCTCCCTGAGCAGCGCGTCGGAGCACCGCCCAAAATCCACCACCAACACCATCATTCAATGGCCTTGTAGTTCAGGCCGTGAACCTAACAGCCGAGACCAGTTCCTCTCTCGGCTACAATCGTTTGACCAAGAAGATAGATCAAACAGGCGCACCATTCACCCATCCAACGCTCATCAAAACATCAACGCACGGTAAACCGTGCTGGCACGCCCGGGCACAACCGCACCGCACCCAAAAGCAGGAAACCCCGTGTTAACGCACGTCCCCTCGGCCCGGAACTCCAGGCCGTGAGATTTGCGCGGCAGACAAATTCTAATCAGAATGGGGATAAAAAGAAAAGTAAGTCCCCTTTGCCCGTCCTTAGTGAAATGTGTAGGGGTCTTTTTGTTCCAGCAGCTTGACGAATGGGCTTGGGCTGCTGTAAGAAGAAAACGAACAAAACCCCCTAATGCCTGAGTTCAAGAACCGGGCTCCGAAAAGAGTTTTAAAAAAGGCTTGCTAAAACCTTAGAAAAAAAACACTTTCAGGTTCTTTCCACTAATAACCAAATAAACATGACAAACTAATAAGGGACTTGGCTTGAAGAGCTTGTGGCATGGGAGCTGAGTCTTCACAAGTTTAGCAATTTGAGAGAGAGAGAGAAGAGCGTGGACTTCTTACAGAGGAAAGAAGAAAAGGTTCAGAGTAAGGAAAGAAGAAAATTAGGAGGATTTCAATGAGAAAAAGGGAGAAGACAATGGAGGAAGAGTCGTCTAGAGTAAATTCCAGTTTGCTTGACAAAGCTTGGTCGTGCTCTGGAATGGTGTGTTTTTCTGGGTAGAGGAAGCTCTCTTTTATAGGCATTTGGAACCCTAATTTCGTCGATCCTCCATTCCCACTTTTCCTTTGCTTCTTTCCAATTACCCCCTTCTTGTGAAATCTCTTTAACCAGAGCACCTGGGTCAAAGGTTTTTTGGGGTTCCAAGGTTTTATGCGGCTGGACCTGTCTACCGCGCAGATCTCATGGCCTGGGTTTCCGGGCCGAGGGGATATGCGTTGACACGCGGCTTCCTGCTTTTGGGTGCGGTGCGTTTGTGCGCGGGCGTGCCAGCACGGTCTACCGTGCGTCGAGATGGTTGATGTGGATAGAATGGTTAAGTGGTGCGCCTGTTTGGACTCGTCTTCTAATCAAACGATTGTAGCCGAGAGAGGAACTAATCTCGGCTGTTAGGTTCACGGCCTGAGCTACAAGGCCGTTTAGTGATGGTGTTGGTGGGTTTGGGGCGGTGCTCCGGCGCACTGCTCAGGGAGCGACGGTCGTATGATATATGGGGTGAATGAGCGAATAACAAGGATGATGCTCCGGTGCCTTGAAAATCAAGGGTCGTATGATATATTGATGAATGGATTTTCCTTACAGACTAACACTACTCCTAGGAAAGCAAGTAAAGATATTGAAAGTGCATTACAGGAAAATATAATTTGCTCCGTGGGAGGCTTTTGTTTGGTGTTTGAACCCTTTGAAAGTAGTCTTGAGCTTTGTATTTATAGGAAGAGTTCCTGGAGGAGTAATCGAGGCTGAAATCCTGCACAGTGGAGTCTGATAAGAGCAAGTGGGTAGTCTAATCGACATTTGGGATTGTGAAGCATGGTGGTGTGACTCCATAAATCTTGGTAAATCTCGGCCGCCGCCCTAATCGTGGGTTATGCGCCTCTGGTCGTGGAGACGCATTTATTGCTCTGATGGCTGGTGACTGATCGGTTCATAATTGTATATCATTTTGTACCCTTCTAGCTTATGATTTGGTTATGTTTTTGAGTTAAACTTGTGCTTTTAATCCTTTTTGTGTTTATCTTTCAGTTCATTGAGCTTTAGGTAATAATGAGGGCTTTGGATAGTAAATGATGCAATCCATGCATGTTAGGGCCTAATTTGGATGAATGGATGAAGAGCTTAAAGACAAACTCAATTTTGGCTACAGTCCCCTGCCAGCCCAGTTTCGTAGGTCATATTGAAAGCTTTGTTTCAGCAACCTACATAGCTCGGATGAGGCCACATTCTTCATGAAAGTTGTTCCAATGGGTGTGTAATATAACATAACCAAAATTCAGCCCCATTGGATAAATATGGAGTCTGTTACCTAGCAAACACAGAGCCATGCTCAGGATGGATTTTATCAGCGCGCAAAATGAGTTAGCAATTTGTTTTGGCCTTAACTTCCTCCTCCGACCTTGGATTGGCCCAAATGATATATGGCTGGAAAGAAGACATTCTGAACTTCAAGTTTAAGTGCTTAAAGTCTTAATTTGCTTAAGGGAAGCCCAATTCGTAAGCCCTTGAAGTTGCTGGTCATGCTGACCTCAGGATGAGCTATTATTTCTGGTTGGAAGCTTGGTCATGGTGACATGAAGATGAGCTAGGGCTGCTGGTGGGATTTATTAGTGAAGTGCATCAACCATTTCAGATTTTATAATGGAAGTGTTGTATGCATTAGTGAAGTGCATCAACCATTTCAGATTTTATAAAACAAAGTGTTGTATGCATTAGCCATACTTAATTCAGATTTTCAGCTTCCTTAGGCCTATATATAGTGAGGTTTCCCAAGCTTGTAAAAGACCCCAAGGGGGGAGCTCTCAAACACTTCTCTAGAGCTCCCTTCCCTTCTCTCCCTCAAATTCTCTTAGTTTCTCTTTCTAGTTTTCAATTGTTATAATGAGATCTTTGTGCTGAAATTCTCCTTAAGTTTTTCCAAGTTCTACTTAATTTTCATTGTTATGTAAATTCTTTTCTTTAGTTTCAAGTTTGATTAGTTTCCAAGTTTCAATTATGGTTTTTGTTCTTATTCATTATGCTTATAAGTTAATATGCTAGTTTGAATGATTGATCACCATTTAGGCTTGCATGTTAGCTATCTTGGTTTGAATTAAGAGTAGACACCATGCTTTAATTCGAATTGAACTATGAATAGGAAGAGTATGTATGGACATTCGACAACAGGGATTAGATACATACTTGGTTGTTTAAAATGTTCTTCTATGCTTAATGGGTTCCTAATGCTTAATTTTAGGTTAGACAACAAATGATCAAATTAGGGAATTAGGAACACAAGGTTATGACCACACATCATGGCTTAATCATACTTTAGCTAGAATCAATCCATTAATCTAATTGAACTTGGGAACTTATCTGCTTGAGTTAGTTATTTCTTTCTTCCTTGTTTTATTTATTTCCTTTCTTTTTCATTTCTGTTTTGTGTAGGAAAAATGAATTGGATCATTCAATCACCAATCCTCGTGGGATCGACCTCGCACTTACATATGCTATACTACCAAACGGCTCGTGCACTTGCGAGTATCACAAGTTGAGGATGCAACTGAATCCATTTTGGTGCACGCCGACACGTCCCTCACCCCTTTCACCCGTGACTCCCCAGGAACCAAGGCATCAGGGACCACGCTCTTCCCTTTCAGAAATCACACTCTTTGCGCTCCCAATGCACATTTTTTTTTTAAATTAAAAAAAATAAAAATAAAAAATAAAAAATAAACGTCTGGGCTTCGGATTTTATTGTGGGTCGGGTTTTCACCGTTGTTTAGGTTTCAAGGTGGGTTAACTTTCTTTTGGGTTGGGCTTTTAATTGTTTGGGTTTTGGTTTGCGTAAGACTGTCTGTTTAGGGCTTTTTGTTTCGACTGTTTTACTGTTTCATTTCTTTTTATTTGTTTGTTTGTTTTGTAATTTTTATTTTGTAATTATTTTATTTTATTTTATTTTTGTTTTTTGTTTTATTTATTTATTTATTTGCTTTAATACCTTCAATTGTTATGTTTGACATTGCTTGTGCCTAAATTTTAAACATTGAGGACAATGTTCATTTCTAGGTTTGGGGGTATTGGAGTTTAGCATGTAAATTTGGTTTTTCCTTAATTTATTTTTTTATTTTTTTTATTTGCTTGTTTTTATTTTTATTTTATTTTGTTAAGTCTTGCTTTTATTTTGATTTTGATTTTGATTTTGATTTTATTCACTTTCCGAACACATTTGATGAGATTGTGATAAATGTTTGCATGACTTAAATGAAAATTGAATTTTATTTATTATTTATTTTGTTTTCCTTGTAAATTTTTATTGTAAAAAAAAAATTAATTAATTAATTAATTTGGCATCGTTCTAGCATGACATGTTCGAAACCTTCTTTGCACTTGCCATTTGTTTCATAATTTTCCAATTAAAGGATTTGCATGACCCAAATAATTGTATCAAGCATAAATTAGACTTATATAACCATATAATGTGAGCTTTTGAGCCTTGTGCTTCATTTCATGAGTGTTATACACATACTCTTATTTTCTTGTCATCAAAGTTGTTGTTTGATCTCATTATTCATTGATTTGGTTGATCACTTAAAAGTCATTCATTCTTATGCAATTTGACTTCATGACATTTTAAGAAGTGATATTAAGGCCTTCTTTGGATCGTTTGTGCCTTTCAAGCTAACCTTATGCATGCTTAAGCATGATTTTCCATTGTTTACCATTTTGAGCCTACATGTAAACCTTTTCTTTCATTTTACCAATTATATTTCCTCACCTTAGCCCGAAAAACAAATATTTACCTTTCTAAGGAATTCATGAGCTCTAATTCGGATGTGTTTTTCAAGCTAAGTTTGGGAAGGGATATTACATCAAAAAAAAAAAAAAAATCACACAATTGGTGAAAGAAAAGAGAAAGTTGTGATTAAGTGGCGGTTGTTTGAAAATTCATTTTTGGGCCTTCAAAATAATTTGGTGTTTGGAAAGGAGTTTGAATCAATGTAAATGAAGGTATAAGGAGTTTTGATCATGTAAAAGAAAAAAAAATCTAATCGTGATGATTCGAAGTCTTGTAAACAATTGTTTTATGCTCTTACATTGCGAGTTCCTTGGACTTTGTATTATCCATACCTTTCATTTCTTACTCACCTTACACCCTTGGCCCCATTACAACCTATACTAAAGACCTAAATTGATCTTAAATGTCATGTGGTTGAATTGCATCCATTTTTCTACTTTTAAGTGTTTGGCATCCTTCTTGAGATCATATTAATGCAAGTTCTTCATTTTCCTATTTTGAGTTAAGTCCCTTATGATTTAACTCTAATCTCATGTTTATAATTGAGTGTTGCATTGTAGCCCTCTTCTGAGTGATTCATTTGTGAGAGGACAACTTCGGTGAGATTTGAAGTAGCATTTGTGCTTGGTATGATTTTTGAAATTGTGTGAAAACTAAGATTGGGGAATTTGTTGCATTTGGCTATCACACTAATACACTTTGAACATGTTATGTTTTGAACTTTGCCGCCTTGTAAATAATGTCTAAAATTGAGCTTTTAAACTTTTGAGTCATGTGCATGAGTCATTTATCTTCATAAAATGTTCGGAAAGATTGTTTTGAGTTTTTATTTATTTATTTTTATTTTTATTTTTGTTTTGTTTTTGTAATTATTTTTGTTTTTGTTTTTTATTTTGCTTACGGACTAACAATCTTTTAAGTTTTCTAATTACCTTGTTTTACAGAGTCAGTAAAACGTTTGTGGGTATCGTATCTGTTAAACCCTCAGGAGACACAACTCCTCCTACTAGGGATGCCTAGAGGTTTAAAGGCTTGTTGCATACGCTCAATGCAATCGAGTTACCTACGAAAGTGGTCTAGTTAACTTCTTATTTTGTTTTATTTTTCTTCGTTTTCCTTTTGTTTTGCTTGAGGACTAGCAAAATCTAGGTTTGGGGGTATTTGATCGGTTCATAATTGTATATCATTTTGTACCCTTCTAGCTTATGATTTGGTTATGTTTTTGAGTTAAACTTGTGCTTTTAATCCTTTTTGTGTTTATCTTTTAGTTCATTGAGCTTTAGGTAATAATGAGGGCTTTGGATAGTAAATGATGCAATCCATGCATGTTAGGGCCTAATTTGGATGAATGGATGAAGAGCTTAAAGACAAACTCAATTTTGGCTACAGTCCCCTGCCAGCCCAGTTTCGTAGGTCATATTGAAAGCTTTGTTTCAGCAACCTACATAGCTCGGATGAGGCCACATTCTTCATGAAAGTTGTTCCAATGGGTGTGTAATATAACATAACCAAAATTCAGCCCCATTGGATAAATATGGAGTCTGTTACCTAGCAAACACAGAGCCATGCTCAGGATGGATTTTATCAGCGCGCAAAATGAGTTAGCAATTTGTTTTGGCCTTAACTTCCTCCTCCGACCTTGGATTGGCCCAAATGATATATGGCTGGAAAGAAGACATTCTGAACTTCAAGTTTAAGTGCTTAAAGTCTTAATTTGCTTAAGGGAAGCCCAATTCGTAAGCCCTTGAAGTTGCTGGTCATGCTGACCTCAGGATGAGCTATTATTTCTGGTTGGAAGCTTGGTCATGGTGACATGAAGATGAGCTAGGGCTGCTGGTGGGATTTATTAGTGAAGTGCATCAACCATTTCAGATTTTATAATGGAAGTGTTGTATGCATTAGTGAAGTGCATCAACCATTTCAGATTTTATAAAACAAAGTGTTGTATGCATTAGCCATACTTAATTCAGATTTTCAGCTTCCTTAGGCCTATATATAGTGAGGTTTCCCAAGCTTGTAAAAGACCCCAAGGGGGGAGCTCTCAAACACTTCTCTAGAGCTCCCTTCCCTTCTCTCCCTCAAATTCTCTTAGTTTCTCTTTCTAGTTTTCAATTGTTATAATGAGATCTTTGTGCTGAAATTCTCCTTAAGTTTTTCCAAGTTCTACTTAATTTTCATTGTTATGTAAATTCTTTTCTTTAGTTTCAAGTTTGATTAGTTTCCAAGTTTCAATTATGGTTTTTGTTCTTATTCATTATGCTTATAAGTTAATATGCTAGTTTGAATGATTGATCACCATTTAGGCTTGCATGTTAGCTATCTTGGTTTGAATTAAGAGTAGACACCATGCTTTAATTCGAATTGAACTATGAATAGGAAGAGTATGTATGGACATTCGACAACAGGGATTAGATACATACTTGGTTGTTTAAAATGTTCTTCTATGCTTAATGGGTTCCTAATGCTTAATTTTAGGTTAGACAACAAATGATCAAATTAGGGAATTAGGAACACAAGGTTATGACCACACATCATGGCTTAATCATACTTTAGCTAGAATCAATCCATTAATCTAATTGAACTTGGGAACTTATCTGCTTGAGTTAGTTATTTCTTTCTTCCTTGTTTTATTTATTTCCTTTCTTTTTCATTTCTGTTTTGTGTAGGAAAAATGAATTGGATCATTCAATCACCAATCCTCGTGGGATCGACCTCGCACTTACATATGCTATACTACCAAACGGCTCGTGCACTTGCGAGTATCACAAGTTGAGGATGCAACTGAATCCATTTTGGTGCAGCTGTATCTACGCAACAGTGACCTACTCTCTCAAGCTGCAAGAATTCTTGTGAGAATGTCCACGTCTAATCACTCTGTTTCATGTCGCCACAACCTGACTTCAATCACTTCCCACCTTCCCTCATGCATTAAATACTTATTCGTGGCCAGTGGGTTTGCTGCAATAAACAGAGGCATTACTTCATTAAATGAAGCATGGGACCCTGCTATCGCGTGATGATTTGATTCTGATATCTCTGGGCGTGATTTTGCTCGGCCTCGGCCTCGGCTTACAATCGAGGCCGAGATGATCATGCCTTGGCAACTTTTCCGTTGTTTTCAGGAAGGCAAAACATCTTGGCGAAACGCTGCGCTTTATCTTCTCGAGGAAGTGCTTGGGCCGAGAAAAGGGGCTCCTTCGGCCAATTCATGGCCGTGATTTATTAGGCACAAACATTGCCCCCACATCCCTGGATCCTTCGGTCTCGGCGTAGGTAGGGGTCGAATGGATTCCAAGGGATGGACCCTTAGCATTCCTTCCGAAGTGATTGACAACTGGGGTATTAAATGCGCCGGTCAATCGGCGCATTTAATGCTTAAGCACGTCGTGCAGGCCATCATTGCCCAGGCCATCATTACCCAGGCTTATGCGAAGCGTCGCTTTGCCTTGTCAAACAAAACGACGGTCTCTGGGCTTTCGACACGTCATCGTGCTTTCGAATTCGCATGAGTCATTATTTTGCCTCGTCAATCGAAACGTCATCCCCAGGCTTCTGTCATATCCTTGCGCGCCCTAAATGCGTTGTCAGGCTGTTTCATCTTACGAGAACCACACCTCTCCGTCTTGAATGCCAGTGCTAGTATAAAAACCCAAACTCCTTCGCTTCTTCTTCACACTTCTAAAATCCTTGAGTTCATGCTTCTCAAAAGTTCACCCTAACCTTGCCAATTTTCTTAGCTTTCTCTCTTTAGTTCTGAAGCTTCCCCATTGCTTATTGACCTCTATCCTCGCCTCAAAACAGTCTTGAGCCTCTTGTTGGCTCTCCCCTTTTTCTTTATTTTAACCCGCTCCAATGACCCCCATTGCTGTCTTTCTAAAACCGGGGAGCCATATTTGCTGACCCTCGTGACCTGGCAGTTTGACCTGGTCCAAATGGCTCTCCTTCCCCTGCTGTCCACCAACCGTCTTTCGTCCTGGAAAGTCGTCGTGGGCCAGAAACAAGATGTGGCCGAGATCTCTTCTCATCCCTGGAGGAAGATGACCTCCTTCCTTTTGAGGCCGAGGAGGAACTGCAAAGCGACTGATGAAGATGGGAAGGCCTGATATCACGACTCTACGATGGCCGTATTCATCCGACTGAGTGTCGTGGTCGTATCTACGGCAGGAGTGACGGCCCTTATCATGGCCGGAGTGACGACCCTTAATATGGTCAGAATGACGGCCGCTTACCATGGCCATAGTGATGGCCGCTTATCATGGCCGAAGTGACGACCCTTAATATGGTCAGAATGACGGCCGCTTACCATGGCCATAGTGATGGCCGCTTATCATGGCCGTAGTGACGGCCCTTAACATGGCCAGAGTGACGGCCTTGGCCACGCCCGGCTGTACTCATATCCAGAGTGCTGGCCCGACCTTTGGTCGTAATGACGGCCTTGGGCTTACCCGGCCGCACCTGTGTCCTGAGTGGCGGCCCTTCCTCTAGCCCGAGTGAAGCCTTGGCTTTTAGGTTGGCTGCAGTTGGTGATGCTATAGTTGGCGGAGGTACTGTTTCGGGGAGGAACGTCTGATTGTCTAGCAAGAAGACCATGAAGCCGTTGCGCGTAGATTGAGGATGTGATTTTCCTTATGTGTGTTTGTACTCGGCCATGACTTGGCCGTTTCCTTGTAAACGTGTCCCCCCTTTTAAACTAAATGAATAAAATGAAGTATGATTTTTTGGTTCGTCTTCGCCGTGTTGCATACTCCACTTTTGTCATTTGTGAATCTTTATAATTCTTTCACGGCCATCTCCCATAATGACGGGGCGTATCTCTTCAAATACTAGCCGTTGATCGGTAAGTTGTGCCACTCTCCATCCCTGTCTTTTAACTGAAATGCCCCTCGGCCAAGAATTCGTTCGATAATGAACGGCCCTTCCCAATTGGGTGAAAATTTGCCGAACCGAGGGTCCTTTGTCCTGATAGGGAGCACGGCTCGCCAAACTAGGTCGCCTTCGGCGAAGGTTTTTTGCTTGACCTTTTTGTTGTAAGCCCTCGCCGAAATCTGCTTCTGTGCCTGCATTAGGTTATAAGCATCGAGTCTGGATTGCTCCAAATCTTCCAACTCCTGAGCCATGGCCTGCGCATAATCCTTCCCCTCTTGTCCAGGCTGTTCAGCCACATGGAGAGACCGAACCTTTAATTCCATTGGAACGATGGCGTCGTGACCGTAGGTTAAGGCGTAAGGAGATGTGCCCGTGGCCGACCGCTTTGAGATTCGGTAAGCCCAAAGAGCTTCGGGGAGTAAGTCGTGCCATGCCCTAGGTTTCTCCTCAACCATTTTGTCAAGGATGCCCTTGATTACCTTGTTACTTGCCTCGGCCTGTCCGTTAGACTGAGGGTAGTAAGGTGTTGAGTAGACCAATTTGATCCCCAGCCTTTCGGTGTATTCCCGAGTCTCGGTCGACGCGAAAACTGGGCCGTTAGGACTCGGCCTCGACCCATTTAGTGACCGAAAACTGTGGACGATGTGATTCTCAAAGAATTTGACCACCTGTGCGCTGGAAATTGACCGATAGGACTCGGCCTCGACCCATTTAGTGAAATAGTCGGTCGCCACCAAAATCCATGCATGTTGGTTGGATTCGGCCGGATGGATTTTGCCAATGATATCCACGGCCCATCCTCTGAACGGCCATGGTTTGGTAACCGGGTGGAGGGCTTCGGCCGGTACTCTTTGTATGGGGCCGTAGATTTGACATTTGATACATCCTTTTGCATATTCTATGCAGTCCTTTAAAATGGTCGGCCAGTAATAACCGTTCCTCCGAACCAGCCATCTCATCTTGACACCAGATTGATGGGCACTGCAAATCCCCTCGTGAGATTCGGTCATGATGACCTTGATGTCTTCGGCGTTGGGACATAGGAGTAATAAGCCGTCCGATCCCTTTCGATACAACTCGTTCTGATAAATCAAATAACACCGAGCTCGGAAACGTGTAGTCCTCTCATGGCTGCCGGAAGGGTCACGCAAATATTTTACTATGGGGTAGCGCCAGTCGGCTTCGGCCGTGTTGACCTCGTCGGTAATCTCGGCCGAAGATACTTGCGTTGCCATTCCGCGTTCGGCCAAAGCCGGTAGGGTACGCCTCTTGATTCCCGGGATGTTCACGACTGACGCCACCTGGGCCATCTCGTTGGCCTCATGGTTTTCGGCGCGTGGTACGTGAACAAAGGAAATCCTAGAAAATGCGTCGGCCGTATTGAGGGCCGTTACATAATACATAGTGAGATTCTCGCTCGTGCATTGGTATTCCCCGGTCAACTGATTAATTACCAACTGAGAGTCACCGTAGACTAGAACACGGGTTGCCTTCATTTCTTTCAGGATTTCGAGACCGATAATGAGTGCTTCGTATTCGGCCTGGTTGTTGGTGCACTTGAAGTCGAGTTGGAAAGCGAACTGCCATCTCTGCCCTTGAGGGGATTCGATCACGACTCCGGCCCCTAACCTGGCCTCGGTACTGGAGCCGTCGAAGTACATGGTCCAGTAGTTCTTTTCCATGCGGGCCATGCCGATCTCGACCTCCAACTCTCCCTCCTTTCCCTGGGCCGGGTGATGAGCCAGGAAATCGGCCAATGCCTGACCTTTGACCGATTTCTGAGCCACATATTGAAAGGTAAATTCCGACAATGCCATCGTCCACTTCCCAATTCGGCCGCGTATAATCGGCTGAGTGAGCATGTATTTGATAAGATCAGTCTTGGAGATGATCTGGACGACCGAAGGAAGCATATAATGCCGTAACTTGGTGGCCGCTTAATAAAGCGCTAGGCACAATTTCTCGATCGGCGAATAGTTTAGTTCGGCCGTGTTGAGGGTGCGGCTTAGATAGTGCACCCCTTACTCTCGTTCAGATTCGTTGTTTTGAGCCAACAGGCAGCCGATAGAACCTTTTGAAGCCGAAATGTAAAGCCTCAAAGGTTTCCCTCTTTTCGGCAGCATAAGGACTGGTGGTTGAGACAGATACTTCTTGATGTCATCGAGGGCGGCTTGATGTTATGCTCCCCATACGAACTGTTCCGTGTCCTTTAGTTTGAGCAGAGGAGTCAACGGTCGGATTTTTCCTGCCAAGTTGGATATGAACCGTCGTAAAAAGTTGACCTTGCCGAGGAAGGATTAGAGCTCCTTCTTGGTTCTCAGTGGAGGGGCCGCCATAATGGCCGTAGCTTTATTTTTATCTACCTCGATTCCTCGTTGGTGAACCAAGAAACCGAGGAAATTCCCGGCGGTGACGCTGAATGCACATTTCTTGGGGTTCATTTTTAGGCCGTGTGCTTGCATTCGGTTGAAAGCTTGTCGGAGATGTCCTACGTGGTCGGCTTTGGACGGGGACTTTACAACGACGTCGTCAATGTAGACTTCCACGGTCCGGCCTATAAGGTCGTGGAAAATCAGGTTCATAGCTCGTTGGTATGTTGCGCCGGCATTCTTTAGGCCGAACGGCATGACTACCCATTCATAGGTTCCGATTGCTCCTTGACACCTAAACGCCATTTTGTGGACATCCTCTTCGGCCACGAAAATTTGGTTGTAACCTGCATGGCCGTCCATGAAAGACAGGAGTTCGTGCTTTGCGGCTCCGTCTACCAAGAGGTCTGACATAGGCATGGGGTATTCATCCTTGGGGGTTGCGAGGTTCAGATTTCGGTAATCGGTGCAAACCCTTAGGGCCTCGGTCCTCTTTAAAACTGGTACAATGTTGGCCAACCACTCAACGTACCGGGCCGTTCGGATGAAGCCGGCTTTAAGGAGCCGTTCAATTTCCTCCTTGACCCTAAGCTGGACTTCAGTCGAGAAACGCCTTGGCGGCTGCTGGAAAGGCTTGAACCCCTCCTTGATTCTTAATTCGTGCTCGACCAAACTTCTTGGCAACCTAGACATCTCATGATAATCCCAAGCAAAACAATCCTTATATTCATGGAGCAAGCCGATAACCTCGGCCGCTAACTTAGGATCCAAAAGATGGCTTACAAAAAGAGGCCGTGGTTCGGCCTCTGACCCTACATTTATTTCTATCAAAGGGTCCTGGACTTCAGGGTAGTCATCCTCCATTTCGGCGGGCGCCGTTTCCAGGTCGTCAACAGTTAATATGTCCGTCTCCTCTGATTCGTGGAGGAATTCGATCAGGTTGATTGGTGAGTTCGGCCGTAAGGATTCCTCCGCCCAATGCTCCAGCAGTCTTTCTAGCAGGTCGGTCACGGCCGCTGCTCCTTCTTCTTTAGTGGCTTTATCTGTCATCTAAAGGCTGGTGAGGTCGATCAATACTTCGTGCGCCGAATCCTGTCGAACATTCTCGGCGCCTAACTCCAGTACCTTCTGGGCAGTCGTTCTGGTTGGTCGGCCGCTTGCATCGTGGCCGGTGAGGACAACCCATCCAACGTCGTCGTCGTAAATCCGAGCTTGTACGGCGTTGGCCTCAAAAGGTTTTTCGTCGGCCGGGTGTATAGACACCTTCTGGCCGTCCCAAAAGAATAACAGCTGGAAGAGGGAAGACGGTATACACCCAGATTGGTGGGTCCAATCACGGCCGAGCAATATGTTGTAGTCGACGCTGGACTCGACTACGTAAAAGGTCGCGACTCTTGTCTGGTCGGCCACGGTAATCTTTAACGGCAACACGCCGATGGTTTTAGACTTATCGCCGACAAAGCTGCTCATGACCACGTCGCTGGGGATAAGGTCCTCCTTTGACTTGTCCAGCTTCCTCATCAAGGAATGAGGAAGGATGTTGACCGTTGCCCCGCAGTCAACGAAAACCTTGGATACGGGCACACCCTCTATATGAGCCGAGATGTATAATGGCTTAAGGTGTCGGTATTTGTTCGGCTCGTCTCTAGGTATTACTTCGTTAAACGCCACGGCCAATAACTCTTCCTTTGTCTTTGGCCTCTGATCAAGCTGCTCCTCGGCCACGTCATCATCCAGGCCGTTGGTCTGTCCTCCTGGGGCTGAAAACTCGGATGGTAGTACCAGGACCATGTTAATGTCGACCTCCTTAGGCTCCTGCGGGTTTCCCGTTCCAGCTTCCTCTTCGGCCACGCAGCTGTCTTTGGCGAGAACTTTTTCCTCGACCATTCCGAGGATCCCCTCATATTCTTCGTCGGAGATTACTAAGGTGGGATCGTCTTCGGCCTCATGTCCGAAGGGAGGATCACCGAAACCCTCGATCATAGGCCTTGCGGTCCCCGGGGTACCAGCTGTGGATGCTTTGATGTCAGGGGGGTCCGAGGCCTCGACCTCCTCCTTGAGGGCCCGTTTAGCCTTTGTCAGTGCGTCCCTGGCGGCTAAGTAATCTTCTAAGCGGCTTACCCGGGCCTTTTCCTCGGTCGTCAAGCCAAAGACAGTGTCCGCCGGAGTCACAGTAAAGTACTGGCGGAGATATTCTAAATCGCCCTTGCTGAAGGGGGCTTTGGCCTCTGATCAGCCAAGGTCAGATTGGTAACTCGGCAGACCTCTCGCTCTGGCTTCCCTGTTTGCCTGGTATACGGCCTTAATGGTCGAGTCAGAACTGCTGGTGATGAGGAGCCTTTTTGCCTTTGTGTTCTTGAGGGCCAACTCCACGATTTCGCGGCTCTCAAGGGTCATGCCGTATAGGTCCGTGCCCGAGTGGTCTTTATGGAATTCCATGAGAAAGGACAGACCGTTGGTCGAAAAAGGGGGGTCCCTTCCACGGTAGATGTCGATGATACCCTCGTCTGTTCTTTCCAGGGCCGCGGCCTTCGGCTGAAAAGAAATGGCCGCCGTTCCACGGGGACTCTCGTCCTGCCTAGGGCGCCACGTTCTTGGAGGCTTGGTACTGGCCACTTTTGCCGCCGAGGGGACGATTGGAGTGGATGGTGTCCCATCTGCAGCTGCCATTTTCTTTTGGCGCTTGGAACCTTCGGCCTCGGTTGCCTACATTCTGGCCTACTGAACTTGTCTCTGCATTCTCCTCAACTGGGTTTTTGTCAGTGGCTCGGCCCTGCCCCCAGGCCGTGCATGGTACCAGCGGTCATCTCGTATGACCGGTGGTTTGAAAGTTTTTACTGGCCTTGGGGCGACCTCGTCCTTGGGGCTCATCGAGGTACCGTGGGTTTGTGCCCCCAGTCGGTCGAAAACCACCCTGCTAGTAGGCCGACGGTCGTACTGACCGCTAAACTTCTTCATGGCTGGTTGGGATGGCTCGACGGCTTTCCTCTTGTTCTCCTGCGGCCTGGGCTGACCGATCTCATGCTTGCAACGCTCGCACAGCAATGGCTCTAATTCGGCCAGCGGCCCCTTTCCTTCTGCCGCCCGACGAATTTCCCTATACCCAGTGGGGAGTTGGGCGTCGACCATGTTGACGACGGGTGGAGGGAACGGCTTGGAGTCAACCTGCATGGCCGCCTTCTCCGGAAACTGGAGCTTCTTTTCGTCTATCAACTTCTGGATGACATCTCGCAGGACAACGCAGTTGTTGGTGTTGTGGGACCAAGAACTGTGGTATTTGCAAAACGTCTTCCCTTTGAGCTTGTCGGGTTTCGGGATTTTATGGCCGAAAGACAATTTGACCTTTTTCTCGGCCAGTAGCAGATCGAAGATAGCCTCGGCCCTTGTTAGGTCAAAAGTATAGGCCTTTGTTTCCCGCGTTGCGAACTTGGCGTCGGGGATTTTTGTGCGGCTATTGTCGGTTTTGACAAGCCCTTTGCAGACGAAGGGTTTGTCTATGCTGACTTCGGCCGAACTCATCTCTACCTCATCGCTCTTGGCCTCTACGGAGCCGTCTGCTTCGGCGTAGCTGACGATGGGATTCCTGTAGTAGGTCCCTTTTGAGGCCGTCTTCTTCTGCATCTCCTCTTTTAACAAGGACGCATATCTGTCCACCTTGTTAGTCAAGTCATGCATGTCTCGGAATTCGATTCCCTGGAATTTCTTCCGGTACTCGAATTCCAAACCCTCTTCGGCCATCTTGACAAACTCCCTCTCTGGTAGGTTCGTGCGGCATCAGTTCCTACATATTTTGAATCGTTGTAGGTAGTCGCGAGGTGATTCGTCTGACGCCTGGCTCATCCTTGCCAGCTCGGTTGGTTTGATAGAAATGTTCGTGGAATATCCTTTCCATATCAGACCAATCCCTTACTGAGTTCGGCGGAAGGTTTATGAACCATGAAAACGCCGTGCCGGTCAAAGAATGGACAAATAAACGGAGCTTCTGGGCGTCCGAATCGGCCTCTCCACACTGGGCCGTGAAACGGCCTATGTGTTCAATGGAGGAGGTCTGCCCATCCTCGGAGAATAGCATGAATTCTGGCAATCGATAGTTCCGAGGAAGAGGGGTCCGGTCGATTTCTGGCGAGTACGGCCTCGTATATCTTGGCGCATCTGGCCGCCTCTAGGCTAGGCCGTCTTCGATCATCCGCCGAACGTCTTCGAATCGGAGCCCTTGAGGTGGCGCCTCCTGCCAGGCCGCATACGGCCGCGGGGCCTGTCGCACATCGTTCCGTAGCCTTAT
Source organism: Prunus avium (assembly GCF_965620075.1). NCBI lineage: Eukaryota > Viridiplantae > Streptophyta > Magnoliopsida > Rosales > Rosaceae > Prunus > Prunus avium. Next base: position 8,223,584 of record NC_142290.1, read on the forward strand.
CTGCTGGGCCACTTGAACAAGGGGCTCGGCCGGGACGACCGAGCTGGTTGACGCCATATGAGCGCCGTGGGTTTGGCCATGGTGCGTATGCGTTGCCGCCGGATTGGCCGAACCGTAGTAGAGGTGAGAGCCCAGCGGAAACAACGACGCTTGCGATGGTGGTGAGACAGTCGGATTGCTCTGACCGTACTGTTGTGATGATACAGCGGTCGCGTTGCTTGGGCCAGGATGAGTCTGGACGGCCGCAGTGTGCACTGGGCCAAGTGGATGGATCGCAGGATGTGCGAGGCTACCGTGCCCTAGTGATATGGCCAAAGCATGGAGTGGTCCGCGCGCTGTCTCTGCCGAGTAGGTTGGCCCAGAATTCGCCCATGTGGGCTGGGACAGCCCCCAACTATTTGTCGGCGGCAATGAATGCTGGCCGTAGCCTGATGCTTGGGTGTGGGCCGAGACACCGAGGCTGCTGCTTTCGCCGTAAGGCTCGATTCTCTCGCACTCTTGGCTCCTCGGTCCGGCTCTGGGAGGTGTCGCGGGCGAGGCTACCGGCATCCTCTCCTGAAAAAGCGTTCGCAGTTCTGAGGAGAATCTGTCCACTGCGGCCATGAAGGATGTTTCTATCCTGTAGGCTTGCTTGGACATTAGCTCCTCCACTACTGCCTGTTCCTGCATGGACTCGGCCGTACGATCCGTTGTTACTGGAACGCTAGCCGAGATCCCGACCGTATGCTCGGTCTTGGTGATAGTGATTGGTGAGGTGGACTTAGGAGTCTCAGAAGTCATTTCGACTGCTTTATTTTTGAGCTTTGCCTGTGCCCTAGTTTCCACCATAAGTTTTGACAAGAATCCCACCGGGCGTGCCAAAAATGTCTACTGCGCAGATCTCACGGCCTGGGTTTCCGGGCCGAGGGGATATGCGTTGACACGCGGCTTCCTGCTTTTGGGTGCGGTGCGTTTGTGCGCGGGCATGCCAGCACGGTCTACCGTGCGTCGAGATGGTTGATGTGAATAGAATGGTTAAGTGGTGCGCCTATTTGGACTCGTCTTCTAATCAAACGATTGTAGCCGAGAGAGGAACTAATCTCGGCTGTTAGGTTCACGGCCTGAGCTACAAGGCCGTTTAGTGATGGTGTTGGTGGGTTTGGGGCGGTGCTCCGGCGCGCTGCTCAGGGAGCGACGGTCGTATGATATATGGGGTGAATGAGCGAATAACAAGGATGATGCTCCGGCGCCTTGAAAATCAAGGGTCGTATGATATATTGATGAATGGATTTTCCTTACAGACTAACACTACTCCTAGGAAAGCAAGTAAAGATATTGAAAGTGCATTACAGGAAAATATAATTTGCTCCGTGGGAGGCTTTTGTTTGGTGTTTGAACCCTTTGAAAGTAGTCTTGAGCTTTGTATTTATAGGAAGAGTTCCTGGAGGAGTAATCGAGGCTGAAATCCTGCATAGTGGAGTCTGATCAGAGCAAGTGGGTAGTCTAATCGACATTTGGGATTGTGAAGCATGGTGGTGTGACTCCATAAATCTTGGTAAATCTCGGCCGCCACCCTAATCGTGGGTTCTGCGCCTCTGGCCGTGGAGACGCATTTATTGCTCTGATGGCTGGTGACCTACTCTCTCAAGCTGCAAGAATTCTTGTGAGAATGTCCACGTCTAATCACTCTGTTTCCTGTCGCCACAACCTGACTTCAGTCACTTCCCACCTTCCCTCATGCATTAAATGCTTATTCGTGGCCAGTGGGTTTGCTGCAAGAAACAGAGGCATTACTTCATTAAATGAAGCATGGGACCTTGCTATCGCGTGATGATTTGATTCTGATATCTCTGGCCGTGATTTTGCTCGGCCTCAGCCGTGATTTGATTCTGATATCCTTAAGTCCATGCTCCCCAAAAGTTCACTTTGAACTTCCTAGTTTTCTCAGCCTTCTCTCTTTGATTCTAAGACTCTTCTCTTGCTTAGTGACCTCTTTAATCGCTTTAAACATTTCTAGAGCCTTTCGTTGATTCCTGGGCTTCTTCTTCTAGCCCTTTCTCCTCCATTTTAACCTGCTCTAATGGCCCCCATTGTAGCCTTTCCAAAACTGGGGTCGAGCCATATCCGCTGAGCCTTGCGACTTGGCAGTTTGCCCTGATCCAGATGGCACTTCTTCTCCTGCTGTCCACCAACTGTCTTTTATCTTGGAAAGTCGATGTGAGCCAAGGCCATGATGTGGCCGAGATTCCTTCCCAGCCCTGGAGGAGGATGACCTTCCTCCCTATGAGGCCGAGGAGAAACTGCAATGCGATTGATGAAGATGGGAGGGCCTGGTATGATGATTCTATCTTGGCCATGTTCATTTGGCTGGGCACCCCGGTCGTACCCATGTCCAGAATGACGGCCCTGGCCTCGCCCGGCCGTACCCATGTCCAGAGTGACGCCCCTTCCTCTGGCCAGAATGACAGCCCTAGCTTCATCCGGCCGTATCCATGTCCTGAGTGACGGCCTTAGTGGGGCCGTGGTTAGTGAAGAGATGGGTGGTGGAGACATTGCCTTGGGAAGAAACATTTGCCCGTCCAGCGAGGGGATCACGAAGCCGTCGTTCGTAGACTTAGGGTGTAATCTATTTTTCTCATATGCATATTTATATGTTGTAATCGGCCATGACCGGCCGTTCCTTTGTAAACGCGACCCCTTTCTTTTGATCTAAATGAAGTATAACTTTTTTCTTCTAACTGAATGCATGCTCTTCCTTTCATCTTTGTCGTGTTGTTTACTTTATTTATTTGCTAATTGCAGACCTCATAACTCTTTCTTGGCCGTCTCCCATAATGATGGGGCATATTTCTTTAAATACTGGCCATTTATTGGCAAGTTGTGCCATTCTCCATCCCTATCTCTCAACTGAAATGCACCTCGGCCAAGAATTCGTTCAATAATAAACGGCCCTTCCCAATTGGGTGAGAATTTGCCGAACCGAGGGTCTTTAGTCCCGATAGGAAGCACGGCTCGCCATACCAAGTCGCCTTCGGCGAAAGTCTTTTGCTTGACCTTTCCGTTGTAGGCCCTTGCCGCAATCTGCTTTTGTGCCTGCATTAGGTTATAAGCATCGAGTCTGGACTGCTCCAAATCTTCTAACTCCTGAGCCATGGCTTGCGCATAGTCCTTCCTCTCTTGCCCAGGCTGTTCGGTCACACGGAGAGACCGAACCTTTAACTCCATTGGAACGATGGCGTCATAACCGTAGGTTAAGGCATAAGGAGATGTGCCCGTAGCTGATCGTTTTGAGATTCGGTAAGCCCAAAGGGCTTCAGGGAGTAAATCGTGCCATGCCCTAGGTTTTTCCTCAATCATTTTCTCAAGGATGCCCTTGATTACCTTATTGCTCGCCTCGGCCTGTCCGTTAGACTGGGGTAGTAAGGTGTTCAGTGAACCAATTTGATCCCCATCCTTTCGGTGTACTCCCGAGTTTCAGGCGATGCGAAAACTGGGCCGTTATCGGCCGTGATAGTCTCAGGTATACCGAATCTGTGGACGATGTGATTCTCGAAGAATTTGACCACCTGTGCGCTAGAAATTGACCGATAGGACTCCATCTCGACCCATTTAGTAAAATAGTCGGTTGCCACCAAAATCCATGCGTGTTGGTTGGACGCGGCCGGATAGATTTTGCCAATGATATCCACGGCCACCCTCTGAACGGCCATGGTTTAGTAACCGGGTGGAGGGCTTCGGCCGGTACCCTTTGTATGGGGCCGTAGATTTGACACTTGATACACCCCTTCACATATTCTATGCAGTCCTTTAAAATGGTCGGCCAATAATAGCCGTGCCTCCGAACCAACCACCTCATCTTGACGCCAGACCTGGTGAGCGCCACAAATCCCCTCGTGAGATTCGGTCATGATAACCTTGATGTCTTTGGCGCTGGGACATAGGAGCAATAAGCCGTCCGATCCCTTTCGATACTGTCTGCCGCTCAAATCTCACGGCCTGGGTTTCCGGGCCGAGGAGACGTGCGTTGACACGCGGTTTCCTGCTTTTGGGTGCGGTGCGTTTGTGCGCGGGCGTGCCAGCACGGTCTACCGTGCGTCGAGATGTTTGATGAGTATTGGATGTGTAAGTGGTGCGCCTGTTTGAACTCGTCTTCTAATCAAACGATTGTAGCCGAGAGAGGAACTGGTCTTGGCCGTTAGGTTCATGGCCTGAACTACAAGGCCGTTGAGTGATGGTGTTGGTGGCGGGTTTTGGGCGGTGCTCCGGCGCGCTGCTCAGGGAGCGGCGGTCGTGTGATATATGGGGTGAGTGAACGAACAACAAGGATGGTGCTCCGGCGCCTTGAAAGTCAAGGGTCGTATGATATATTGATGAATGGATTTTCCTTACAATCTAACACTACTCCTAGGAAAGCAAGTAAAGATATTGAAAGTGCATTACAGGAAAAGATAATTTGCTCCGTGGGAGGCTTTGTTTTTGGTGTTGAACCCTTTGAATGTAGCTCGAGCCTTGTATTTATAGGAAGAGTTCCTGGAGGAGTAATCGAGGCAGAAAATCTGCATGGTGGAGCCTGATTAGAGCAAGTGGGCAGTCTAATCGACATTTGGGATCGTGAAGTATGGTGGTGTGACCCCATAAATCCTAGTGAATCTCGGCCGCCGTTCTTGATCGTGGGTTCTGAGCTTCTGGCCGTGGAGACGCATTTATGGCCTGGATAGCTGGTGAGCTAACCTCTCAAGCTGTCAGAATTCTTGTGAGAATGTCCACGTCTAATCACTCTGATTTTCATCACCAAATCCTGACTCCAGTCACTTCCCACCTTCCCTCATGCATTAAATGCTTATTTGTGGCCAGTGGGTTTGCTGCATTAAACAGGCACTACTTGATTAAATGAAGCCTGGGACCCTGTTGTCACGTGATGATTTGCCTTTAATGCTTTGGCCGGAATTTGCCTGGCCTCGGCCTCGGCCTGCGCTTGAGGCCGAGATGATCATGCCTTAGCATTTCTTCTTTTGTCTTCAGGAGGGCGAACTACCCTGGCGAAACGCTGCGTTTTGGTTTTTACGAGCAAGGGTCGGGGCCGAGAAAAGGGGTTCCCTCGGCCAGCTCATGGCCGTGATTTATTAGGCACAAACAGATACAGCTCGTTCTGATAGATCAAATAACACCAGGCCCGGAAACGTGTAGTCCTCTCATGGCTGCCGGAGGGGTCGCGCAAATACTTCACTATGGGGTAGCGCCAGTCGGCTTCGGCCGTGCTGACTTCATCGGTGATCTCGGCCGATGACACTTGCGTTGTCATTCCCCGTTCGGCCAAAGCCGGCAAGGTACGCCTCTCAATTCTTATCACACGATCGGGGTCACCGTCCGGAATAATTACGCCTGACGCCACCTGGGCCATCTCATTGGCCTCATGGTTTTCGGCGCGCGGTACATGAACAAAGTAGATCTTAGAAAACTCGTCGGCCGTATTGAGGGCCGTTACATAATACATAGTTAGATTCTCGCTCGTGCACTGGTATTCCCCGATCAGTTGATTAATTACCAGCTGAGAATCACCGTAGACCAAGACACGGGTCGCCTTCATTTCTTTCAGAATTTCGAGACTGATGATGAGCGCTTCATATTCGGCCTAATTATTGGTGCATTTGAAATCAAGCTGGAACGCAAATTGCCACCTTTGTCCTTGAGGGGACTCGATCACGACTCCGATCCCAGACCTAGCCTCGGTACTGGAGCCGTCGAAGTACATGGTCCAGTAGTTCTTTTCCATGTGGGCCATGCCGATCTCGACCTCCAACTCTTCTTCCTTCCCTTGAGCCGGGTGGTGAGCCAAGAAATCGGCCAATGCCTGACCTTTGACCGACTTCTGAGCCACATATTGGAAGGTGAATTCGGACAATGCCATCGTCCACTCCCCGATTCGGCCGTGTATGATCGGCCGAGTGAGCATATATTTGATGAGATCGGTCTTGGAGATGATCTGAACGACCGAAGGAAGCATATAATGGCGCAACTTGGTAGCCGCGAAATAAAGTGCCAAGCATAATTTCTCGATTGGCGAATAGTTTAGCTCGGCCATGTTAAGGGTGCGGCTCAGATAGTGCACAGTTTGTTCTCGTTCAGACTTGTTGTTCTGAGCCAGTAGACAGCCGATAGAGCCCTCTGAAGCCAAAATGTAAAGCCTCAAGGGTTTCCCTCTTTTCAGCGGCATAAGGACCGGTGGTTGAGATAAATATTTCTTGAAGTCGTCAAGGGCCGCTTGATGCTCTGCCCCCCAGACGAACTATTCCATGTCTTTTAGTTTGAGCAGAGGAGTCAACGGCCGGATTTTCCCTGCCAAATTGGATATGAACCGCCTTAAAAAGTTGACCTTACCGAGGAAGGACTGGAGTTCCTTCTTGGTCCTTGGCGGAGGTGCCGCCATAATGGCCATAACTTTATTTTTATATACCTCGATCTCTCGTTGGTGAACCAAGAAACCGAGGAAGTTCCCAGCAGTGACGCCGAAAGCACATTTCTTAGGATTCATCTTTAGGCCGTGCGCCCACATTCAGTTGAAAGCCTGCCGGAGATGCCCTATGTGGTCGGCTTTGGATGGGGACTTTACAACCACGTCGTCGATATAGACTTCAACGGTTCGGCTGATAAGGTGGTGGAAAATAAGGTTCATAGCTCGTTGGTATGTCGCGCCGGCATTCTTTAGGCCGAATGGCATGACCACCCATTTATAAGTCCCGATTGCGCCTGGACATCTGAATGCCGTCTTGTGGACATCTTCCTCGGTTATGAAGATTTGGTTGTAGCCAGCGTGGCCATCCATAAAAGACAAGAGCTCGTGCTTCGCGGCTCCATCTACCAGGAGGTCTGACATAGGCATGGGGTACTCGTCCTTGGGGGTCGTGAGATTCAGATTTCTGTAATCGGTGCAAACCCTCAAAGCCCTGGTCTTCTTTAAAATGGTACAATGTTAGCCAACCACTTAACGTACCGGGCGGTTCGGATGAAGCCGGCTTTAAGGAGCCGTTCAATCTCCTCCTTGACTTTAAGTTGCACTTCGGTCGAGAACCGCCTCGGCGACTGTTGGAAAGGCCTAAACCCCTCCTTGATCTTTAATTCGTGCTCAACCAAACTTCTTGGCAATCCAGGCATCTCATGGTAATCCCAAGCAAAACAATCCTTATATTCATGGAGCAGGCCGATAATCTCGGCTGCTAACTCAGGGTTCAAAAGTTGGCTTACAAAAAGAGGCCGTGGTTCAGCCTCCGATCCTACGTTTATTTCTAATAAAGGGTCCTGGACCTCAGGGTAGTCATCCTCCATCTCCGCGGGCGCCGTTTCTAGGTTGTCAAAAGTCAAAGCTTCCGCCTCGTCTGATTCGTGGAGTTATTCGATCAGGTTGATCGGTGAGTTTGGCCGTAAGGATTCCCCAATGTTCCAGCAGTCTTTCCAGCAGGTCGGTCACGGCCGCTGCTCCTTCTTCTTTAGTGGGTTTGTCTATCATCTAAAGGCTAGTGAGGTCGATCAATACTTCATGCGCCGAATCCTGTCGAACATTCTCGGCGCCTAACTCCAGCACTTTCTGGGCCGTTGTCCTGGTTGGTCGGCCACTTGCATCGTGGTCGGTGAGGACAACCCATCCAACGTCGTCGTCGTAAATCCGTGCTTGCACGGCGTTGGTTTTGAAGGGTTTTTCATTGGTCGGGTGTATGGATACCCTCTGGCCGTCCCAAAAGAACAACAGTTGGAAGAGGGAGGACGGTATGCATCCGGATTGATGGATCCAGTCACGACCGATGGAAGAGGGAGGACGACCAACAACAGATGGAAGAGGGAGGACGGCCAACAACTCTTCCTTTGTCTTTGGCCTCAGATCAAGCTGCTCCTCGGCCACGTCATTATCCAGGCCGTTGGTCTGCCCTCCTGGGGCTGAAAATTCAGACGGTAGCACCAAGACCATGTTCATGCTGACCTCCTTCGATTCCTGCTGGCCTCCCCTACCAGCTTCCTCTTCGGCCTCACAGCCGTCCTTGGCGAGGGTTTTTTCCTCAACCATCCCGAGGATCCCCTCGTATTCTTCATCGGAGATTCTCATCGTGGGGTCGTCCTCGGCCTCATGCCCAAAGAAAGGATCACCGGGGCCCTCGACTAAAGGCCTTGCAGTCCTAGGGATCCGAGGCCTCGACCTTTGATCTCAGAGGGGTCCGAGGCCTCGACCTTCTCCTCGAGAGCTCATCTAGCCTTAGCCAACGCATCCCTGGCTATTAAGTAGTCGTCCAAACGGCTTACCCAGGCCTTTTCCTCGTTCGTCAGACCAAAGATAGTGTCGGCCGGAGTCACAGTAAAATATTGGCGGAGGTATTCTAAGTCGCCCTTGCTGAAGGGGGCCTTAGCCTCCAATCTTCCTAGGTCAGGCTGGTAACCTAGCATCCCTCTTTTTCTGGCTTCCCTGTTTGCCTGGTATATAGCCTTAATGGCCGAGTCAGATCCGCTGGTAATGAGGAGCCCCTCCGCTTTAGTGTTTTTGAGGGCCAACTCCACGATTTCACAGTTCTCAGGGGTCATGCCGTATAGGTCGGTGGCCGAGTGGTCTTTATGGAATTCTATGAGAAAGGACAAATCGTTGGCCGAGAAAGGGGGGTCCCTTCCGTGGTAGACGTCAATGATACCCTCGTCTGTTTTCTCCAGGGCCGCGGCCTTTGGTCCAACCGAAGCGGCCGCCGTTCCACGAGGATTCTCGTCCTGTCTAGGGCGCCACGTCCTCGGAGGCTTAATGCTGGCCGTCTTCACTGTAGACGGGACGATTGGTATGGATGGTGGCCTGTCTACAGTCGCCATTTCCTTTTGGCGTTTGGAACCCTCGGCCTGGGTCGTCTGTATCCTGGCCTGCTGAACTTGTCTCTACATCCTTCTCAGCTGGGTTTTTGTCAGTGGTTCGGCCCTGCCCCCAGGTCATGCATGGTACCAACGGTCATCCCGTACGACCGGCGGTTTGAAAGTCTTTACTGGCCTAGGGGCGGCCCCGTCTTTGTGGCCCACCGAGGTACTGGGGGTTTGTGCCCCCAGTCGGTTGAAAACAGCTCTGCTGGCCGACCGACGGTCGTACTGGCCGCCGAATTTCTTCATAGTCGGTTGAGATGGCTCGGCAGCCTTCCTTTTGTTCTCCTATAGCCTGGGCTGACCGACCTCACACTTGCATTGATCGCAAAGCAACGGCTCTGGTTCGGCCAACGATTCCTTTCCTTTTGCTGGCCGACGAATTTCCCTATATTCGGCCCGGAGTTGGGCGCTGACCATGTTGACGACAGGTGGAGGGAATGGCTTGGAGTCAACCTGCATGGCCGCCTTCTCCGGGAACTGGAGCTTCTTCTCGTCTATCAACTTTTGGATGACGTCTCGTAGGACAACGCCGTTGTTGGTGTTGTGAGACCAAGAACTGTGGTATTTGCAGAACGTCTTTCCTTTGAGCTCGTCGGGTTAGGGAATCTTATGGCCGAAAGACAATTTCACTTTTTTCTCGGCCAATAGCAGGTCAAAGATAGCCTCGGCCCTTGTCAAATCAAAAGTGTAGGCCTTCGTTTCTCGAGTTGCGAACTTGGCGTCGGGAATCTTTGTGCGGCTATTGTCGGCCTTGACAAGTCCTTTGCAGAGGAATGGTTTGTCTATGTTGACTTCTGCCGAGCTTATCTCGACTTCGTCGCTCTCGGCCTCTACGGGGCCGTTTGCTTCGGCTTAGCTGACAATGGGATTCCGATAGTAAGTCCCTTTTGAAGCCGTCTTCTTCTGCATCTCTTCCTTCAACAAGGATGTGTATTTGTCCACCTTGTTGATCAAGTCATGCATGTCCCGGAATTCGATCCCCTGGAATTTTTTCCGGTATTCGAATTCCAACCCTTCTTCGGCCATCTTGACAAACTCCCTCTCCGGTAGGTTCGTGCGGCACCAGTTCTTGCATGTTTTGAACCGGTGCAGGTAGTCGCGAGGTGATTCATCTGATGCCTGGCTCATCCTTACCAGCTCGGTGACCGTTATTTCTCGGTTGGTCTAATAGAAATGTTCGTGGAATATCCTTTCCATATCAGACCAATCCCTTACCGAATTCGACGGAAGCTTTATGAACCATGAGAACGCCGCGCCGGTCAGAGAGTGAACAAATAAACGGAGCTTTTGGGCGTTCGAATCGGCCTCTCCACACTTGGCCGTGAAGCGGCTTATGTGTTCAATGGAGGAGGTCTGCCCATCCCCGGAGAACAGCATGAATTCTGGCAACCGATAGTTCCGGGGAAGAGGGGTTCGGTCAATTTCTGGCGGGTATGGCTTCGTATACCTCGGCGCTTCCGGCCGCCTCTGAGTCCGGCCGTCCTCGATCATTCGCCGAACGTCTTCAAACCGAAGCCCTTGGGGGGGTGTTTCTTGTTAGGCCGCAAACGGCAGCGGGACCTGCTGCACATCGTTCTGCGGCCCTATCTGCTGGGCCACTTGAACTGGGGGCTCGGCCGGTACGATCGAGCCGGGTGGCACTAGATGAGTGCCATGGGTCTGACCAGGGTGCGCGTGTGTTGCCGTCGAAATGGCCGAATCGTAAGGAAGGTGAGAGCCTAGCGAAAATAACGACGCCTGCAACGGTGGTGAAACGGTCGAATTGCTTTAACCGTACTGTTGTGATGAAGCAGCAGTTGCGTTGCCTGGGTCTGGACGGCCAAAGTATGAACGGGGCCGAGTTGCTGGACCGCAGAAAGCGTGGGGCTACTTTGCCCTAATGATACGGCCAAAGCGTGGAGTGGGCCGTATGCTGTTTCTGCCAGGTAGGTTGGCCCGGGGTTTGCCCACGTGGGCTGGGACTGCCCCCAGCTGTTCGTCGGCAGCAGAGAATGCTGGCCATAACCTGACGCTTGGGTACGGCCAAAGACGCCGAGACTGCTGCTTTCGCCGTAAGGCTCGATCCTTTCGCGCTCTTGGCTTCTCTGTCCGGTTTTGGGAGGTGTCGCGGACGAGGTTGCGGCATCCTCTCCTGAAAAAGCGTCCGCAGTTCTGAGGAAAATCTGTCCATTGCGGCCATAAAGGATGTTTCTATCCTGTAGGCCTGCTTAGACATCAGATCCTCCACCACTGCTTGCTCTTGCATGGACTCGGCCGTGCGATCCGCCGTTACTGGAACGCTGGCCGAGATTCTAACCGCATATTCGGTCTCGATGATAGTTATTGGTGAGGTGGACTCAGGAGTCTCGGAAGTCATTTCGACTGTTTTGTTTTTGAGCTTTGCCTGTGCCCTAGTTTCCACCATGAGTTTTTGACAAGGGTCCCATTGGGCGTGCCAAAAGTGTTGGCTGCGCAAATCTCACGGCCTGGAGCTCCAGGCCGAGGGGATATGCGTTAACACATGACGTCCTTCTTTTGGATGCGGTGCGGTTGTGCGCGGGCGTGCCAGCACGGTCTACCATGCGTCGAGATGGTGATGTGGATGAAATGGTTAAGTGGTGCGCCTGTTTGAGTTCGACTCCTAATCAAACGATTGTGGCCAAGAGAGGAACTGATCTCGGCCGTCAGGTTCACGGCCTGAGCTACAAGGCCGTTTAATGGTGGTGTTGATGGTGGATTTTGGGGCGGTGCTCCGGCGCGTTGCACAGGGAGCGACGGTCGTATGATATATGGGGTGAATGAGAGAGTAACAGAGATGGTGCTCCGGCGCCTTGAAAATCAAGGGTCGTATGATATATTGATGGATGGATTTTCCTTACAATCTAACACTACTCCTAGGAAAGCAAGTAAAGGTATTGAAAGTGTATTACAGGAAAATATAATTGCTCCGTGGGAGGCTTTTGGTTTGGTGTTTGAACCCTTTGAATGTAGCTTGAGCTTGGTATTTATAGGAAGAGCTCTTGGAGGAGTAATTGAGGCTGAAAATCTGCGTGGTGGAGCCTGATCAGAACAAGTGGGTAGTCCAATCGACATTTGGGATCGTGAAGCATGGTGGTGTGACTCCATAAATCCTGGTAAATCTCGGCCGCCGCCTTGATCGTGGGTTCTGCACCTCTGGCCATGGAGACGCATTTAATGCTCTGATAGCTGGTAACCTAATCTCTCAAGCTGTAAGAATTTTTTGTAAGAATGTCTGCGCTTAACCACTCTGATTTCTGTCACCAAATCCTGACGTTAGTCACTTCCCCTCTTCCCTCGTGCATTAAATGCCTCTTTGCAGCCAGTGGGTTTGTTAGGGAAAGGCGTTACTTCATTAAATGAAGTGCGGGCCCCGACTGCCACGTGTCGATCTGTTTCTAATATCTTTGGCCGTGTCTTTTTCGTCCTTCGGCCTCGGCTTGCGATGCCACGGTCGAGGCCGAGATGATTATGCCTTCGCCGCTTTTCCTTTGTCTTGAAGAAGGCAAAAACACCTGACGGAACGCCGTGTTTTTGTTCATGAGGAAGCCCCTTCGGTCAGTGTACGACCGTGATTTGTTAGGCACAAACACTCTCTTTTCCAGCGGCCCGCGTGTTTTCGTCAAGCTGCTAGAAGTAGCCTATTTGTTTTGGGCGTTTTAACTAACGTGGGATTGCCTAAGTGCTACAGCAGTCTATGAGATGTTCTCCTAAGGCATTGAATCCCATTTTTCCTTCTCTCATGCTAACCCATGTATTTAGGCCCTAGGAATGGGCTTGAGTTTTAGTGCTCCCAAGTGGCCTACAACTTTCATTCCTTGGACCCTCAATGGGCCCTGTGAGTGCTTGTACCCATCCATACCACAACCTTCTCAGCATGCCCCGGGTAATTACGTGGCTTGGGCCCACTTGAGCTTGTAGCATGGCTTGGTATTAGAGTGGCGATCCTTTACATGGCATTGCGTATTTATTTATCGTGCTTGTGCTTGAGTTTTATTGCGCCATAACAAGCCATGATCGGATCAAATAGCATCGGATAGGTTGGTGAGCGTGAATTTATAAAGCCGGTGCATTTTTGGCCCTTTCGCGCATGCTTGCTTGGCGTGACACATGACCCATGGCTTATGTAGGTGTGTCCTACAATTTCTCTTTATGACCCGACTGGGCTTCATTTGCGATTAATTATTTGTGCTGGGCCAAGAATAAGCTTGGGCCTAGCCCTTGGATTTTTGGGCCTCAACATTAGCCCCCTTGATTATTGGGTCCATGGGCAGATACCGAAATGGGCCAAATAATCAAACCCAGCCCAAAAGAAATCAAATCCGTACTGGCGATGTGACCTTCTCGCTTCCCGCGTGTGTGCGACTGCCATGATTGTCTTCCAGCAGTTTTTTACGTTTCCCAGGTAAGCGCTTCGTTTAAAAAAAAATTACTTCCCGTTTTTCCTTCTCCTTCTCTTTCTCTTAGTCTCCTTTTCGTTTAAAAAAAAATTACTTCCCGGTTTATTCCTTCGCGTCCAGACTCAGAGGATTCTTGGAGACAAGAAAGCGTCGAAGGGCACCATCCGTAACCGCTAGTCGGTTAAGCACGAAGAAACTGTTCACAATCGCTGGGAGGAAACAACTGCCTCTCCTTTAAGAACCCTAATCTTTCGAGTTTCCTCTTCAATCCGTTCAAGGCCAAATTCGAGGAGGCCACTTCGCAAGGCGTGGGGAAACTTTGAGAGGAAATTGCAGAGCAGTTCTTCGATTTCCCCTTCTTTTCCCTTGATTTGACAACCTGCTGGAAAGAACGTGAGTGAGAGTGGTGGTAAGCTTCTCCTTCCCCTTTTTACTTCTTGATTTCTTCGTCGCATATATACACCTATATATATATATATATATATATATATATATATATATATATATATTTATTGAAAATGCTCCACGAAAAGGGAAGAGAAGAATTCAATTTTCGTCGATTCTTCCTCTTAGTCTCTTGGTGTTGTATATTGGGTAATTTCTTTGTGTTCGCCTCTATTGCTTGAAAAAAAGATTTTTTTTTTTTTTTTTTTAGGTATCGACCACCGATTGGGGATTTTTAGGCACCCACCAAGTGGTAGCTTGTCCTGGTTGAATGCGAAGTCTTAGATGATGCCAGGGCAAGGTAGGAAAAGTATAAGTGTGCAATGTATCGAATGCCCTTGCTTTTATCTAGGAATAACCAGTTCATTGCCCTTCTAAATAATCGACCTCTGTGATTTGGGTTTTCTTTGGTGCCTGTATCAATCAACTTCTTGTTTTTTTTTGGATGAAACTGTACAAAAGCATTGGCTTGATCCTTCTGCAAGTATGGCCTTTGCATGAAATTGTAAAAATGATAGAGATGTGCGTATGCGTGCGTGTGTCTTTCTCTCCTTTGTTTTTTCTACAATGAGATTGAGTCCTTAGGCTATTCGTGAAGGTGCCGGAACTTATGCATTTTGTTCCTTCCCGCCCCTTTTTTTTTCTTTTTGCAGATATCTGTGACTCAGTGAGCTCTACTATGGCATCTACTGATCTTCCGCCAATCATGATGGACCACCTCTACTCCATGGATGACAATCTTAAAGCAGGAGGGCCCCTTTTGCTGCTTGAAGAAGCCCGTGAGAATCCTGTTGTTGGTGATGAGCACCACCTGAAACTGTCCCCGTAATTGACCCTGCTTCCGGCCGTCCCCTTATTCTTTCAGTATCCTTGCAGCATCAGTAAAAGTTGGTCGGAATGGGTTGATCGCGAGCTGCTGGACCCATCTACTTGTGATATTTTACGTAGGGCATAGGTTCTTGACGCCATTTTCATTTCCAAATTGTGGGACATTCACGTCGAAGCAAAAATGCTCCGTCATGTGGTTAGTAGGTGGAGTATCGCTACCCACACCTTTGTATGTCCATGGGGAGAATTTACCCCCATTCTTGAGGACGTGGCAAATATCTCTCGCCTCCCTGTTTGTGGGGATTGGAGCCCTTTTGATATTGCTCTTACCCCGGAGGAGATGAACAAGCTCGCAGTCCTGCGAAAAGGTGCTCTGACCTCTCCTAGCACTTCGCTTCGATTCAGCAACTGGGTCACTACTACAAAAAGTGAAAAAGACGACAAGAAAAAGACGACGGCAGAACATAAAACCGTCGTTGTATTTAAAAAGACGACGGTGACAAAAAAACCGTCATGGATAAGTGCCTTAAACAACTAAAAAATGGAGGTACTGTTGAATATTTTTTAAAAATGACGCACACAAATAAAAAAGCGTCGTCTTTTTAAAAAGGTTTTCTTCAGAGTTAAAATCTGACCAAAAAACAGCGACAGCAGTTATGAATCCACCGACGTAGAAAATAAAGACGACAGTTCACCAAAAAACCTGCCGTGTTAACTCATAACTAAACACGACCAACTGTTCTTTGTCCGCGTCGTATAATATAATGGAATCCACGTCGGTATACTACGACGGTGCCTTCTCTGTAAACCGCCGTCTTAATTTTTATTTCTTTTTAAGATTTAATTATTTTTTAATTTTGGTAGCCTACGAAAATTAAAATCAGATCCCAAGAGGTATGATATCTTACCATTGAGATCTTTGGATCCTGATCATAATCGAACCGCCAAAGTGAGAAAGACAATATTTTAAATACACAAAATCCAAAAAGAAACCAGAACTGAACTGACCACTGCAAACTTTGAGAAAGACAATGTTTTGAAAGTTAATGATGTGTGCGTCTTGGTGTCTTTGAGATACACCAAAACGCATACATCATTAACATCCAAATTATTGTCTTTGAGATGTGAGAGAGAGTAATGATGTATGTGTGTATGTGAGAGAGGAAGACGAGCCTCCAGAGAGATCAGAAGAACTTGGAACCCTAAATGAAAATTGAAACTGAAAGAAAGAGTCAAATTTATACAATAAATCTTTAAAACTCACGGCGGTCCTTATACACATACCGCCGTCTAATTGTAAAAAACCACATTGGTTATTCTTTAATGGAATCCACGTCGTATATTTTTATGAAATCCACGTTGTATAATGTAATGGAATCCACGTCAGTCTATTACAAAAAAACGACGTGTTAAACAATATACCATGACGCGAGAGATTAATTTATCGACTTATTATTTTGGAGTGTACAACAACGGTACCTACAACACTACCGTCATATTTTTTCTATTTATACGTCTGCCTTCTCTGTAAACCGCCGTCTTATTTTTATTGCTTTTTAAAATTAATTAATTTTTCTTTTATTTAGGTAATATCTTTCTTAACACAAAACAAAATTTAATTCTCAATCCTCAACAACATTTTCGTCTTAAAAGGCAAATCTCTTCGTGGTTTCTTTTCTGCCTTCACCCTCAGCTTGTTCAACTGTTTCTTCCTCTCATATGCAAGCTGGGCCCTCTCCTTCCTCTTGTTCTCAAGCTCCTGTACAGCCACAAATCAATATTTAATAGGAGCAATATTTAAAAGGCAAATAATTTCAGATAATCAGATAATTTCCAAAAACAATAATTTCAATTCACGAAAACTAATAATTTCAGAAAATCAAAATCAACAAAGTGTGAAAAGCTCACTTCAGAGCATCAGGAATGACCATCCTCTTTATCTTATCATAAGGAGCATCAGGAACACCCTCGTATGCCTTCAAACGGGAAAGTGCGGCTGCAAACCCATGCTTGGTCTTGTGAGGAATCATTCTGCAAACCCATGCTTGGTCTTGTGAGTGAAATAAAGCAGAAAACGCAACTAAAAACATTTGCTTTCAGAAAGACAATTTTTTAGAATTTGATGAGACAGAGCTAAGGGCAAGAAGAAGTTGGAACCCTAATTGAAAACTGAGAGTTAAAAAAAGCGTGAAAAAATCATATTTAAACAAATTATCGTAAATATCCACGTCGGTTCTATTATACATAGCGACGTTATATTTAAATAATCAACGTCGTCCTTTTCACTTCTGCAAAGAGAACGACGTCGTGTATTACAAACTTTTTGTCGTGTATTAAAAAGGGAACGACGTCGTTTTCAGAACCCCAAAGTAACTGTCTGCCGCGCAAATCTCACGACCTGGGGTTCCGGGCCGAGGGGATGGGCGTTGACACGCGGTTTCCTGCTTTTGGGTGTGGTGCGGTTGTGCGCGGGCGTGCCAGCACGGTCTACCGTGCGTCGAGTTGGTTGATGGGGATAGAATGGTTAAGTGATGCGCCTGTTTGAACTCGTCTTCTAATCAAACGATTGTAGCTGAGAGAGGAACTAGTCTCGGCTGCTAGGTTCACAGCCTGAACTACAAGGCCGTTGAGTGATGGGGTTGGTGGCGGGTTTAGGGCGGTGCTCCGGCGCGTTGCTCAGGGAGCGATGGTCGTACGATATATGGGGTGAGTGAACGAACAACAAGGATGGTGCTCCGGCGCCTTGAAAATCAAGGGTCGTATGATATATTGATGAATGAAATTTCCTTACAATCTAACACTACTCCTAGGAAAGCAAGTAAAGATATTGAAAGTGCATTACAGGAAAAAATAAGTTGCTCCGTGGGAGGCTTTGGTTTGGTGTTTGAACTCGTCTTCTGTCGCTCGAGCCTTGTATTTATAGGAAGAGTTCTTGGAGGAGTACTCGGAGCTGAAAACCCGCATGGTGGAGCCTGATTAGAGCAAGTGGGTGTCTAATCGACATTTGGGATCGTGAAGCATGGTGGTGTGACCCCTTAAATCCTGGTGAATCTCGGCCGCCGCTCTTGATCGTGGGTTCTGAGCTTCTGGCCGTGGAGACGCATTTATTGTTCTGAAAGCTAGTGACCTAATACCTCAAGCTGGCTGCCAGAATTCTTGTGAGAATGTCCACGTCTAATCACTCTGATCCTCATCACCAAATCCTGACTTCAATCACTTCCCACCTTCCCTCATGCATTAAATGCTTATTTGTGGTCAGTGGGTTTGCTGCATTAAACAGGCACTACTTCATTAAATGAAGCAGGGGACCCTGTTGTCACGTGCTGATTCGCATTCAATGCCTCTGGCCGCAATTTCGCTCGGCCTCGGCCTCGGCCCGCACTCGAGGCCGAGATGGTCATGCCTTAGCATTTTTCTTTTGTCTTCAGGAAGGCAAAGCACCCTGTTGAAACGCTGCGTTCCAGTTTTACGAGCAAGTGCCAGGGCCGAGAAAAGGGACTCCTTCGGCCAACTCATGGCCGTGATTTATTAGGCACAAACAGTAACCATGTCGGTTTCTTAAACTAAATAGTCGTTGAATTTAGAAGTACAACGTCAGTTTAGATAAACAAGCGCCGTCATAACCACATCGGAATTCCAAAAGTCGTTTGGCGTGTATTAAAAAGAGAACGATGTCGTTTTCAGAACAGCAAAGTAACCACGTCGGTTTCTTAAACTAAACAGTCGTTGAATTTAGAAGGACAACATCAGTTTAGATAAACAAGCGCCGTCATAACCACATCGGAATTCCAAAAGTCGTTTGGCGTGTATTAAAAAGAGAACGACGTCGTTTTCAGAACCCCAAAGTAACCACGTCGGTTTCTTAAAATAAACAATTGTTGAATTTAGAAGGACAACATCAGTTTAGATAAACAAGCGCCATCATAACCACATCGGAATTCCAAAAGTCATTTGGCTGTAGTGATAACCACGTCGGTTCTGTATTATTTACCGTCGTTATAACTAAATACTAAGGCGGTTTTTAATAAAAACGTCGTAGTATTGAACTCTGGGAAAATATATAAACTTTTCGTCACCTGACCTAATGTTCTACGGTTTTCTCTCACCGATAAAATATCTCAGTTTCCCTCTCATTTCCCAAAAGCAGCATCATCGTCTGAATCTCGTCATCGTCTCCAAATCACCATTTTTTTACGTCGGAAGGAAATTTTCTTTGCACGCCAAAGGTTTTTTTTCTCAATCTCTTCACTTTTTTTACATTTCATTTGAAAGCCGTCGCTGTCTGGAAACAAGATTCTGTCAAATTGAGGAAATCTTTCACTGGTTTTGAATAAATTCATTAGTCCATCAGTCTCACTACGTCAAAAGACGACTGTTTTATCTTGTTTGCGACGATAGAATCGACACACCACGACGGTTGTTAAATCCGACCTAATGCAAACTGCACGACGGTGGTTAATAACCGTCATGGTGTGACAATTAATATGTCAGAAACAATATAAAACCGTCGTCTTGTGGGAGAAAAACTGTCGTTTTTCTTGTATCCCATCTCAGTCAGACGACGGTTGTATTTCCATACATGGTTTGAGAGACTGTTTAATAGGACGTCGCTGTTTTCGTGTTACCGTCGTGGTGTTGTATTTACGACGACGGTGTTGGTTTACAACCGTCGTCCTAAATTGAATATTACGGCTGTATTTTTAGGACGTGGTTTATTTATTATTACGTCGTTCTTTTTTAATAATCGACGTTGTTTTCCTTGCAGATGAATTAAAAATGGTTTCGAAATCTCAAAACAAGGAAGCTCAAGTGTCAGAGGCCAGATCAGTTTCAAAGTTTCAACAAATTGTAGCCAAATCAGTTTCAAAGGCTCAAAGGGATGAAGCCAAATCAATTTCAATGGCTGAAATGGATGAAGGCAAATCAGTTCAAAGCAAATCCTCGAAGAGGATGAGATTTTCTTCTACTTCCGATAAAGACCCCAGCACAGCCACATTTCTTGAGGAGCCAAAATCCACCCGCGGTATCAACACAATGAGTCGTGTTGTGAAGAGGAAAATTCAGAAGATTAAGCCTGTGGTTGAGTTCAATAAAAGTGGCAGACCACATGGCAAGGCTGCTATTGAGATGCAGTCTTATATTGGTGTTTTGGCACGCACCAGAGTCCCTCTTGTGGACAAGAAATTGACTCAATTTCCCAATGACGTGAAGGAGCAAATTTGGGAAGTTGTTCAAATGGCCTATGTTATTGGGGATGGGTGCAAGAACATTGTCCTGTCATCTACCGCCAAAAAATGGAAGGATTTTAAGTATAACGTAACTAGGCAGTATATCCTTCCATTTGCACATGACAAGGAGAAGTTAAAAGAACCCCCTGAGCTTTATAAGTTCATAGAGAAATCGCAATGGGATGCCTTTGTAGCTTCAATGTTATCCCCAGAATTTGGGGCTGTGCATACTGAGCAGAAACAGAGGAGGGAGAAATTGAAGTACAACCATAGGTTGGCTAGAAAAGGGTATGTTGGTTTGGAGGACCAATTGATAGAAACCATGCCCGGGGAAGAAATCGATCGAGCTCTTCTATGGAAAAAGGCAAGAGAAGATAAAACAGGGAACATCCCTGATCCAAAGGTTGCAGAGAAGGCAAAAATAATCGTAAGTCGATCGAGCTCTTCTATGGAAAAAGGCAAGAGAAGATAAAACAGGGACATCCCTGATCCAAAGGTTGCAGAGAAGGCAAAAATAATCGTAAGTCTCACTAACTCTGTTCTAAATTTGAAAAACAGAGTGTTTTATTTTCGTATAGACGTCACATGTTTAAATAACCGACGTTATAAAATAAACACCACGACGGTTTTTATTTACCGCCTTTGTAAAATGAATAGAACGTTGGTTTTTGAAAAAATCAGACGTCTATATAGAATTAATACGGCGGCTTAAATTCCGGAGACGGCCGTTTTGTTTTAAGTTTACTCACGCACACACTCTCCCTCTCTGTCTATTTCACTGAAATTTGTGGTGTACAATTTCTGGAAAAGAATGCATATTTCAATAGAGTTTTTTCACTTCTTCATTAAAATTTACGACGGTTTTATCTCATCTAGACGTTAGAATATTTATACAACGACAGTACAGCCGTATGAAATTAAGTCCAACGTCTGTTTGTTCAATAGTCAGTCGTCTTACTTTAAATACTACGACGGTCTTTGATTTATGTTTTAATCTGTTTGATTTTGAATATATGACGGGTTTTTTTCTCCCGACATTGTAAAGTGTAAACAACGATGGTATTTAAATACCGACGTGTTAAATTAATACTACGTCAGTTATTTAATAAAACCGTCGTTGTAAATGATATATTACGTCGGTTTATTTATCTGTTTAACACTCCGCTCAGTTTCTAACAATCTCTCTTTCTCTCTTCTAGGATGATTTGCAAAAGCAACTCTCCGGGAGCAATGATGTTCTGACTCTTGCTTTGGGAACCTTCGAGCATGGTGGGAGAGTCAGAGGAGTTGGTGCTGGCGTTTCCCCAACTCAGTTCTTCAATTTGCCGAAACAGCAGAGAGTGAAATTTGGTGACAAATTGAAGGAAAGTGTGAGGGAGGCAGTCAGAGAAGAGACCTTGAGGATTGAGGCGAGGTCAAGGGAAACTATAATGGAAGCAGTCAGAGCAGAGAGGGAGGCTATGTTGGCACATTTCCGTCAACTAGTTCCTAATTTTGATCCCAGCCTGATGCTCAAAACCCCAATTACTCCAATTACTTTACCCCCTCAAGATCAAAGCCCAAAAAATCCAATGTCTGATAAGGCAAGCTGCTCTGGGGCCACTGGTATCAGACCCCTAGCTTTGGGATTAGAAGATCCAAAGCCTGAAGCTGATACTGCTGGAAAACAGCAAGAGGACATGGTAAAATCTCCGATATTTTCGTTTTCTGCCTTTTAAATTTAGAATAGACGTCGCTCTTTTAAATATCCGACGTTAAAATTTTGAACAACGACGGTATATATTTACCGACGTTGAAAAACAATAATACGTCTGTTTCTTCCAAGAACCGTCGTCTTGAGTTAAATACCACGACACTTTTACTTGTTTTGCAAATTATTGGACATTAAAAATAACGACTGTGTTTTTTGCCGTCGTCTAATTCTATTATAAACCGTCGTCTATTTCATGATAGCATTAACTGCATTTTAATTAGACGACCTTTCTTTAGTGTAGAGACGTTATATAGTTTTCACAACGACGGTTATGTATTTACCGACGTCTATAACGTTTCCTCCGTCAGTATTTACTAGAAACCGTCATTTATATTATATACCACGTCTGTTTTTTGGGTTTAGTTAGAGTCGTTTATTTTAGTTCACACACAAACTAACTTATATTTCTTTATTTATTTCTTTTAACAGGGTCTCTCAAAGCTAGACATGCCACCTCCTCTGTTAGCCTTATGCCAACATTTCCAGACCAAGTTGTTGCCTGGTAACGAGACGCTGACAGTTCACATGCCCCAGGAAGTGTTTGGCTTTGAGCATGATACCTTCCTCTTCACTGAAGATGTTTTGCAGTTTGGTTCCATGGTTGAGATTGGAACCACAGTGATATCAGTATACATAAGGTAATTCTAGAAATCCCATTTTGTTTTACATTTCCCTTTCTTTTAAATTAAAATCTCATTTAATTGACTTTCTTATATTTAGGTACCTATTTGACTATTTAAAAATGACAAATATGGTAAACCTTATTGGCTTCGTGGACCCTGGGCTAGTCAGCTCTCAATCTGGAACTATATCAGACCGAATAAAAAACCTGTCAAGCCGCCTGAAAACAGCGGATGGGAATCAATTTTTCTTGGTCCCTTATAATCCAGGGTTAGTACCATTTAAAGTAGTTTCCTAAGCTTGTAATATTTTTCTTTGCAGTACTATTTAACCTATATGGATCATTATGTGTAGGGGTCATTGGGTGATGGTAATTGTGAGACCAGCAACAGAGATTGCCTATTACATGAATTCACTGCCAAAACGCTCCGTTGACGACGACATGAAAAATATAGTGAATACGTAAGTTGATTTCTTCTGATCTAAGATTTTTTTTCCTTTAAAGCATTTGAATATACGACGGTTTTTTATAATGCTGACGTCATAATGACAATACAACGACGGTAAGTTATTACCGACGTTTTAAATAATTTATTACGTCAGTATTGTCTTTAAAAACGTCGTGTTAATTTAACTACCATGTCGTTTGGATTTTATTTAAGAACGTTTTAATTTTTTCTGTTCAATTTTTTGTTATACAACGTTTTCCTCTTACCGACGTTATAATGTTACACAACGACAGTAGTTTTTTACCGCCGTTTGAAACAAAATACCACGTCATTTGTTTTAAAACTCCGTCGTTTTGACTGATTTACCACGATGGTTACTATTTGTATTTAAATTTTTCGTTTTGTCATTAACACCCTTTGTTTTCTTGTAACAGGGCAATTAAAATGTTTAACATTCATATAAACAAAAATTCAGCATGTAAACAGGCCATTTGGAAAAATCTACATGGCACTCCTGAACAACCAACAAGTGTAGAGTGTGGCTATTACGTGATGCGATTCATGAGAGATATAATTCATGATGCAGACCTAAATTTCGAAAAGAAGGTAAAAGACAAAATTTTAGATATACTTTCTTTATTTTACTACGTCAAATCTTTCTTTAAAACCGTCGTTTGTATCTTTATAACACGTTGGTTTTTTGGTTTATTTTGCAGTTTGAAAAGAAAAAAGATCGAGTTCAGTATACACAAGAACATATTGACGAAGTTAGGCATGAATGGGCAGAATTCGTGAACAAGTTATTACCGAAAGATAATTGATGTACATAAATATTTATGAACAATGTTTAGGTTTATTTTAGTTTATTTAAAATGTACATAAATATTTTTGTTGTAATCAATCGAACAACCATCAAAAAAATTAAAATTTTTGTTAAAATTTGTTTCCCAAAAACCGACGTCTTATTCTAATTTACACGTCTCATATGTGTACACAATGGTCGTCTTGCTGTAATTAGAAATATAACATCGATGACAATTCTTAAAAACGACATGTAACAGTCATAAACACGACGGTTTATAATTAATTCATCTTGTACAGATGAATTTTGTACCCATATACTATGTCTGTTAGTACAACCATATCGACGTCTTAATAATATACAAAGCTGGTTATTATTAAAAATTTGACGTCGTATAGATAAATAACGTCGGTTATCGAAAATAAAATGACGTGGTAATACAATAACCCACGTCGGTTCTCCAAACAATTGACGTCGTTTTCTATTCTTTTCAACGTCTAAAAAATATATGACGTCAGTTTATGATGTTTAACGTCATTGTAAATGGATACAACGTCAGCTAGGTCATTTGGCATTTAATTTTAAATGACTTTTATATTTTATTTAATTCCATATTAAATTCAAAACTAATTCCAAAAATTAAACTGACAACTACCAAGCACTCATTGAAATATTGTCTCTCCCCTAAAGCTTTAAAAAATATAATTTTACAAATATTTTTTTATTATATTTAATTACTAATATTAATAATATATTCAAAACAAAATCCGAAAAATATACCGACAAATTCTATGCACTCATTGAGACCATATCTTGCTCGTTAAAGCATGAAAAATGTAATTTTAGTTTTCAAAGTTCAAATGATAACAAAATTCAAACAAAGTTAGAGACAAAGCACGGTACTCCTTATACTTTACATAACATAACCCTAAAGTTTCTGTGATCCATTGGTGCCCATAAATTCAAAATGATGAAATCCATATTTTAGTCTACTATTATAGAGGGCATTGTTTTAAGGAGTCCGTAGCAATTTTCGGTTCATTTTTCTCATACTTGTGTATTTTTTTAAAATTATTGTAAAATTTAGGGTTTAGGGTTTAGGATTGAAATGACGCCGGTTTTCTCCCGCTATTTTTGGTCAACTACGTAAAAACCCAGACTAATGAAATCGGGTTTACGACGTCGGTTACTAAGTGGCGGCGTATGTTATGTTTACAACTTCGGTCTTGTGTGAAAACCGCCGTCATAATTACATATTAGACGTCGATATATAAGATTTACCGTCATCGTTGAAAAACGCGGTACTTTAAAATTTTTGACCATGACCTAAAATTTTCGGAATTTCCCTTTAACCCTCAAATAGTTCATTCTCTCTCTTCAACATAAATTTGTCTGAAAGTTTTCGCTCTCTCTCAAATCGTTGGGTAGATTCTCCAAGCTCTCTCTCAAGCAGTTGTTATATTCTCTCAGCTCTCTCTCAATATCCATGTAAGTACAACCCTAGTCCCTTTAACCCTAATTCTCTCAGCTCTCTCTCAAGCTTTTGTTATATTCTCTCAGCTCTCTCTCAAAGCATTGGGTACGTAGATTCTCCAAGCTCTCTCTCAAGCAGTTGTTATATTCTCTCAGCTCTCTCTCAATATCCATGTAAGTACAACCCTAGTCCCTTTAACCATAATCTCTTCTTAAATCCATAAATGTTTTCGTTGGTAGCTATGGGTTCTTAATTGGTAGCTGCATTAGGGTTCTTTTATATTTTGGTGTTTGCATTCTTGTAATAATTACTCTCTGTTTGGGTTCTTTTATGTTTGTTTGGCCATGGGTTCTTGGAAAAGGAATGGGGATGAGATATTTAAGCTGTTTTTTTTTAAACTACGACGACGGTTGATGGATCAAACCGTCGTCTAAATGTTTATTATACGTCGGTTGTTCATTTACTCCTGTCGTCTGAGTTTTAAGCCGCAACTGGTAGCCTAAAGACGACTGTTTCGCCATTAAACGTCGTCTTTAGTCTACCAGAATGCTGTACAAATTTCTAGGTTTGGGTACTTAATGACGACGGTAACTATAGATGCCGTCGTCTGATTTTATATTAAACGACGATTATGTTGTAAAAACCGTCGTCTTGTTCATGTTTTATATTTTATTTTCACTTTGTTCTCTGCTATTTGAATGAGGTAGTGTTTTATAATATATATATATATATATATATATATATATTATTTTATAGAGTGTGAGATGGATAAGTCATGGATGCATGCGGATAGAAGATCGAAGGCATATGAGTTAGGGGTGGAAGGATTTTTGAATTTTGCTATAGAAAATCTTGGAAATACAACTCATATTCGTTGTCCATGTGTTAAATGTGGGAATATTCAATTGTTTGGGGTTGGAATTATAAGCGAACACTTATACTTTAATGGAATTGACCAAAGCTATAAGATTTGGACATGGCATGGAGAACCTTGGGAATGGACTACCAATGCTAGTAGAAATGTGGAAGAAGATGAGCAAAGTAGGTTCAGTTATTTTTCTGAAGAATTAGGGATGGATGATAATGATTTTGCCAATATTGGATCTGATCCTTATGTGTTTGCCAATGTGATTGGGGATGGCGATGAACCCTTGTACCCTGGTTGCAGTAAGTACACGAAGTTGTTGGCTTTGGTGAAGTTATATAATTTGAAAGCAAAACATGGGATGAGTGATATTTGTTTTACAGAATTATTGATACTTCAAGGAGAATTGCTTCCAGAAGGAAATACACTACCTTCCTCTATGTACGAGGCAAAAAAGACTTTGTTTGCTTTAGGGATGAGTTATGAGAAAATCCACGCATGTCCCAATGACTACATTTTGTATCGGAAGGAGTATGAGGAAGCTACTAATTGTCCTACTTATGGTATCTCAAGGTGGAAGGAAACCAAAGATAGGTTCTTGAAAGAGGGTGTGGCAGCGAAGGTGGTGTGGTATTTTCCTCCAATTCCAAGGTTTAAAAGGATGTTTCAATCACACAAGACAGCTAAGAGTTTGACTTGGCATGCTGCAAGAAAATCAGTTGACGGTCATATGTCTCATCCAGCGGATTCCCCGTCTTGGAAACTTGTTGATGATAAATGGCCTGACTTTGGTAATGAGCCAAGAAACTTGAGATTGGCTCTCTCATCTGATGGATTCAATCCCCATAGTTCTTTAAGTAGCAGATACAGTTGTTGGCCAGTTATGTTAGTTACATATAATCTCTCACCATGGCTATGCATGAAGCGGAAGTTCATGATGTTGACCTTATTGATTTCCGGTCCTAAACAGCCTGGAAATGATATAGACGTCTACTTAGAGCCTTTGATTGATGATTTAAAATCTCTGTGGGATGGGATTAGAGGAGTGTATGATGCCCACATAGGAGAATACTTTACACTCATAGGTGTATTACTGTGGACAATTAATGATTTTCCTGCCTATGAAAACTTATCTGGTTGTGTCGTTAAAGGATATAAAGCTTGTCCGATATGCGGCGATGATACACCTAGTCACAGGTTGAAAAATGGCCACAAAATTTGTTACATTGGGCATAGAAAGTGGTTACCAATCAATCATCCATATAGGAGGCAACGTGCAGCTTTTAATGGGAAACCTGAATATGGCATGCCTCCCGAGCCATTAACCGGAGAAGAAGTGTTGCATATGGTTGAAGATATTAATTACATATGGGGCTCGAAAAATGGGGGAAGTGTTGGTGAGAATGATGGTGACAAAGTTTGTTGGAAGAAGAAATCAAAATTCTTTGATCTCGAGTATTGGAAATACCTCCCTGTGAGGCATGCCCTAGATGTTATGCACATTGAGAAGAATGTTTGCGATAGTATCATTGGTACATTGCTAGAGATCCCTGGAAAAAATAAAGATAGGATTGCTGCTCGGTTAGACTTATTGAACATGGGGGTCAAAACTGATTTGCAACCCGAGTATGGAGAGAGACGTACCCACTTGGCTCCAGGGCCTTGGAATTTGTCAAGAGCAGAGAAGAGAGCGGTTTGCAATTCTTTCTATGGTATGAAGGTCCCTGAAGGTTATTCTTCAAATATAAAAAATCTTTTATCTTTAAAAGATTCAAGACTTCTTGGCCTTAAATCTCATGATTGTCATACCTTGATGCAACAATTGCTCCTTGTGGCAATTCGTTTTGTTTTGGAGAAGCCTGCAAGGTATGCAATTACTCGATTGTGCTTCTTCTTCAATGCTATATGTGCAAAGACGGTAGATGTTTCCAATCTAGATAAGTTGGAAGAAGATGTAGTAGTTACTTTGTGTTTTCTTGAGAAGTACTTTCCCCCTTCATTCTTTGATATCATGGTTCATCTAGTAGTACATCTTGTCAGAGAAGTTCGTCTATGTGGGCCAGTATATTATTACTCCTTATGTTTATCTTATATACAAGGGACCGTAATGAGTGATTTTTTTGTGTCAATTGTAGGGAATATATGATCCACATCAAGACCACTTATCCAAAATTTAGAAAGAGAACAAAGTGGCTACAAGATAAGCACAATAACACTTTCATTCAATGGCTACGCTTTAAGGTATATATGTTATTGAATGACATATTGAACTTTTAATTTTCTTTCTTTCTATATGTTAGATTGAATTAAGATATATGTTTAATTTGCAGGTTCAAAGTGAACTTAATGGGGAAGACAATAATGGCATATCAGAAAATTTGAGGTGGTTAGCAGCTGGTCCAAGCATGGCAGTGCCATCATATAGAAGCTATCTTATTAATGGTGTCAAATTTAACACCAAGGCACAAGATGATGTGCGAACTGTCCAAAATAGTGGAGTTTATTTACTTGAACATACTATGCAAGTTGCTAGTGCGAAGGATAAAAACCCTATTGTCTCCAATATGGGTTTTTATGGGGTTATTCAAGAAATTTGGGACCTTGACTACCAAAAGTTTAGAATCCCAGTCTTGAGGTGTGATTAGATAGATAACACTTCGGGCCTTGTAGTCGACGAACTCAGATTTACCCTTGTAGATCTGAGTAAAATTGGACATAGGAATGGCCAATTTGTTATGGCTTCTCAAGTCAAACAAGTATTTTATGTTGACGACCCAATGCATCGTGGTTGGTCGGTAGTGTTATCAATGCCTAATAGAGAATATAATGATGTTATTGGTGATGATGTGCTAGGTGATATTAGAATTGAGTGTGAGCCATTTACTAGAGGGATACCAAATGTTGACACATTTGATGACCTAATGGGTGAGTTTGGGAGTGAGAATATTAGAGATGGGTGTGAAGATATATGGATTGATTGATTGTTGTAATGTATGACATTAGTTATGCAGTTAATTGTATGACATTAATTAATAGCTATGTATATCATTTTAATTCCGACCACATTTTCATTATGCAGGCTTTGGGCACGACAAATCAACAATTAAAAATAATGGGTTAAAGCTGAAAATACGACGGTCAAGTTACAAAAATCGCAAAAAGAGACGTCTAAAATATAACCAACGTCGGGTTTTCAAAAACGACGTGGAATGCCAGCGCAAAAATGAAATAAAAACCGCCATTTGAAAAAGAAAACACGTCGGTTAATTCAAATTAATTTAAACATGGTTAATAAATATTAACAACAACGACGGTAAAGAAATTAATCAACGACGTACAATAAAGAATAACACGACGGAAGAGAGCTCAAACCGACGAATTTAAGGATACCATCGATTGATGATTACTGTCGTAAAAACAATGTTGCACGTTAATTATAATAAAACAATTGACGTCTCGGAGAATACACACGTCAAAAAAGGTTAGAAAAGAGACTTAACAAAGACTAGCCACGTCATGGAATGAACAAATAACCGATGTAGTAAGTTATATAACAACGTCGAATAATTGGATTCTTGGGACATAGTAAAGATCTAATCACGACCTTCATTTTACAATAACCGACGTTAAATCCATACACACGTCTAAGTGGCTCACAAAAGAGACTTTTAAAATGTAAATCACGTCAATGCCTATACAAACCGACGTTGTAAATAATTAACCACGTCCCAAAATGTGACTCCTATGCCATATTAAATGGGTTGAACATGACAGATATTTTAATTAACCGACGTGCAATATTAAATACACGTCGTTTATTTCTCTGTTCAAGCCGTGGTGACCTAAAGGGTCGTGCTTATGTCGTTTTTTACGTCGGTCCAAGTAAATATGTGCCATGTTAAAGCTTTCAAACGTTACTGTTTTTGACAAAAGTGACGTCTAATTTACCATGTTATATGTTTTAGACGTCAATTTTTTTATTTAGTAAATGTAGTATATGTTAACCACGACGGTTTCTACATTTTACACGTCGGTTTTCTTTCAATTAGAGACGTTGATAATCATTTTTACGTCCGCTTTGTAGTTGTTCTTGACATTTAACATTATTTAAACGTCTGTGTTTTACTATAACCGTCGTCTAATATAGTCGAAGTTGTCTTTTTAAGCTATTATTAAGGAATTAGACGTCGGTTTTATTTTCTTTATGACGTGTAATATATTAACGACGTCGGTTATTTTCCGTAGTATATGTTAACCACGACCGTTTCTATGTTTTACACGTCGGTTTTGTTTCAATTAGAGACGTTGATAATCATTTTTACGTCCGCTTTGTAGTTTTTCTTGACATTTAACATTACTTAAACGTCTGTCTTTTACTAAAACCATCGTCTAATATAGTCGAAGTTGTCTTTTTAAGCTATTTATTTATGAATTACACGTCGGTTTTATTTATTTTGTGACGTGTAATATATTAACGACGTCGGTTATTTTCCGTCGTTATTTTATGTATGAAAAGATGGCGGTCGATTTCACGTCGATTTTAAAACATGCTAGAAGACGGTGGATTCCCGTCGTCTATTTCAATTTTTGTAGTAGTGGGTACAACATTTTGACAATGCGAATAGGCAGGGGCCTTGTCGGCTAGCTGCATTTATATCACTGTGGCTTGGACGGTTCATGCTTTGTGACTTTTCTCAAGATTGCCTACATGAGCGAGTATTTCCCTTGGCTTTGGCAATTGCTCGCTGTGACTTGATCCCCTTAGCCCCCATGTTCCTAGGGCACTTGTACAGGTTGCTTGATCAGTGCCAAATTTTGGAGAAAAACGCAGCGGGAACCATGGGTGTAGACACTCTCCTGAATTCTGGCTTTTTACAGGTGTTTTTGTGGGAACATCTCAAGGGACTGGATGTATGCCCACTCCCCTACTCGCATGCTATGCAGCTTGCTGATTTGGGCAATGGTTCCTTCATGCCGGATGGTCTCCCCCTAGTCTGCAGGTGGTTTAAGTGAATGCAGAGAAAAGGCCAGAACTTTTTAGGGTTACTGGATAATATTAAAAACTTCATCTTCCGCCCCTACGGCACTTCGGCAGAGACCTTTACTTTTGTGCCCTTTTATGTTGATGTTGGTGACACTATTGAGGTTCTAGCAGTGATGTCTCAAGGATGCCATTTCAGAAGGTACTCCCTATTGAACGCTGCCTGCCTCCCACAGCCCACTCTAGGCGACAAGCTCTCGAAAATCTCTATAGTCTATTCACCCCACAGGGTCAAACGGCAACTCGGACTTGACCAGGGCGTGCCAGCCAGTTTCGAGCATAGTGACCCCTTCCTACTTCACAGGGTCTTTTGGAGCAATTGTAACGTGCCGGATGGCGTTAGGCCCCCTATCCTAGATGGCAAGAGAAGAGTTAGTGGTTTCTCACCGGGTTATCAAGCCTACTGGAACCGTTGCCTTGCTTCCCTGCACGAATTCCAGTCCTCCCCTTGCGACAGATTACCTCCTTCCACTGCTCGCCATGCCGGTCTAGTGTCGGAAGAGAAGGCAATTCCGCTAAGCCAAAAACACAACTTGCCTTTTATTTCTAAAAATGGTGACATCGTCGGGGAGATTCCCAAGATGAGACAGAGACCGGGAATGCAGAGTCCTTGCAGTTCGGGAAAGGGACGACACTAGTGTCAGGTAAACGAGAGCGGGAGGAGAAGCAAAGCACAAGGGAGAAGCAATTTGGTAGCAAATAGAAACGGTTCATCCCGAAGGTAGCATCGAGCGGCCCCCTTCGAGCTAGAGAGGCAACACCCCTAGAACGTTCATAGCTTTCAAAGCCTGCTGCATCCGAGAGCCAGGGCTGTGCTGGCAAGGTGCCAGAAACCACCCCTCTTCGCAGTAAGCATTGACTACTTTCTACTGCCTGAATTGTCTTCTCTCCTATTATTTATTTATTTATCTTTCTCTCTTTTCTCTCTCTCTTTTTTTTTTTTTTTTTTATCACATGCATGTATACATATATATATACATTTTTTTTTTACTTTGTCTCTCTTTCTTTCCTTAAGAAAAAATGGGCACCACCCCGAAGAGGAAGAGAAGTGATACAACTCCTATGAGTCCCGACATGACTTCGAAACGCCGAAGCATGCGTATCCTGCAGGCAAGGTTTACTAGGGCCCACATGAGCAATAGCGAGGCTTCCAGAGCTGAGTCTGTGGTGACCATTGATAGTGATGATGATGATGGCATCGAGGCTGAGACTGGTGTCCCGAAGGGAGAGAGTGTTCGTGATATTGGTAGCACGCGTGAGGATCTTGGTGGGGATAGTTATGGTGATTATGATGATGACGCACTCGCACACTCTAGTGCTTATTCGGAAACACATGGCGTCTCAGATGACTCCCCTGAACCCGCCGGCAGTAGTGCACACCATTTTAGCATTGTACCGGTACTTGCAGGTTACCGATATCGCTGAGGGATTGAACCTTGCTGCCGCTGTCATTGGCCCTGCATAGAGTGCCCAGGAGGTACCCATTGTTTGCTCCACTTATATATTCTTTTTCTTATTTCAATTTTTTTTTTAAGTTGGGCAGTTGCCTTTTTCTTGCCCTTTTGCTTATGCATGTGACGCAGCTTGTTAATTACCTCATACTCACCTTTGCATATATATATATATATATATATATATATATATATATATATACGTATTTTCAGGTTGGGCATGTTACTCACAATATGGAGATCGTGCCTGTGGTACCTTCTTTCTCTGGCACATTAGACACACTGGTTGAAGCGGCCCTTGCCGAGTCATCTCCAACCATGGTATCAGCAAGTCCTCAGGATAAAGCATATGTGTATTAGGCCACAAGTCTGCTGTTGCCTATCATTCAGCACTTTCTTCGTAGGGACCTTGAGCCCATCATTTCACCAACTCTTCCGGCAGCTCTTCGGAGTAAATTTTTTACCTTTCATGGGACATTGCCCACCTCATCACATATTCAATTACTTCTCCGGATACCATAACCGAGCTCCCCAGCATCTCTTCCGTTGATTTCATTTGGTGACACAGTTACTAATGAGGAGGCCTTGGTTAACGACACTGCTGCCGAGAACATTTCTGCAAGGCGCTCATTTAACATGTCTTGGTTGGAGTGGGAAAATTCCTTTATTACATTCAAGGCCTTCTTTGATGGCGATGTTCAGGTCCTTCGATCCGTGGATGAGCTTCTGCCACTTTGTCACCGATTTAATGGCTATGTAACATTTCGGGGAGCTCTTGTTTATCCCGAGACGGTTGCAGCTTTGGAGAAATTTATGGACAAATACGGAGACTTTATGGACATTACTAGCATCACCTCCTCCTTCTCGCGGTGCGCTGCTTTCCGGACCCTTGGCTTGGTGCTTCATGGAATGGATACCATGCAATTGTTGGATATTACAGATCATCGACTCCTTTGCTGGCGGGATGCGGTCTGTGAAGCCATGACCTTGGGCTTTCGAGTGGAGTTCCTTTTGAACTTGATGAGAGATCTAGGGCGTGCCGTATTTGGGGCACGGGCCATTCATAGCATGGAGTCGTTTTTCCGGCCCCGATGAAATAAGGGTAGCAGCAGAGGCCTTAAATCTTAAACAGTGTGAGCTGGAAAATTAGCATGGGGAATTGTGTGCCCTCCTTCTTGCCCAGGGTGTTTCTGCTGACGGCGCCGGTTGTGTGGCAGAGGCAGCAACTAGTTCCTCTCACAAGGCTTCTTTTGTCCTTTTTTAGCTGTATCCGATGGTTTTGAGGTCCGTGACTCTTCATCCCTTCTTACTTCTGCTCCTCTTTTCTTCTTTAGTAATCTTGTCTGGCACCAGCCTATTTTCTTCTGACATTTATTCTTACTTTGTCTTGTAGGTTGTTCTTTCGCTTGGTGTATGTCCCGACACTTTTACTGTAATGTTGTTGTGTTCAAGCTGCTGGAACCTACGTTTTTTTTTTTTAGATGCTAGAGACACATTGTAGCTTCTGCTGGTATATATATATGCTGCATGGTTGGTGGAATTCTTTTGCTTGAGATCTTCTTACAGATTGGGTATCACTTTAAAACAAGGTAGATGCTGCCAAAATTTTGGTAGGATCTTTGTTCAAACTTCTCGATACCTCCCCCTTTCCCTTTTAAAGAAAATTACCCAAAGGCTCCTGGATGTTGTGGGCATGCTAGTTTCTTTGTAAATGCTCAGCTTTGCACACTCCATTTTATTTTTGCTTAAGCATGAAGCTTGTTAATAATGCGGGATCCCTGCTAGTGACTTTGCTTGGCATGCTTTCTGCTAAGTAGCGTTGTTTTTTTTGTAAAAAAATTTAAATATTGTTATACACAGGAGTTTGCAAAAAGACAAATTTTCCAGAGACAGTTTTTTTTTTCAAAATACTCCTTCATTTTCATCTCAAATTCCACGCTACCATGATGGTACATCTTACAAAAGTTTCCCAGAGAGAAAGGCGGGAATATAGAAGGAGACCATATTAAAAAGGGAAATGCAATAACACAAAAGGTAAGATACGATGCCTACTTAGCAGTAGTAAGGCTTGAGCCACTTTCCATTGATGGGATCGATTAGCATGCCTTCCTTGACGAAGATCAAGCGATAATAGCCATTGCTGTGTACTTCCTTGACTGCAAACGGGCCTTCCCATTGTGGAGCAAACTTGGAAGGTCCCGACACTTGTGTTCTCACATGCTCGACAACTTTTAGCACAAGATCTCCTCGTTTGAAGGTTTGAGGCTTGACGGTCCTATTATATGCTTGGGCAACAGTTTTGTGGTAAAGTGCCAATCCGAGCATGACTTCACATCCCATTCAAGATCATTGACAGCTGATACTCTGGCCGTGGGAATTGTGATTTCCACAGGTGAGATGGCATCAGATCCATACACGAGCGAATGAGGCGAAAAACTTGTAGCACTTCTTGGAGAGGTGCGGTAAGCCCACAAGGCATTCGGCAGATGAATAACCCAACCACCTTCGTACTCATATACCATTTTGCTCAAAATCCTCAATATGGTTTTGTTTGAAGCCTCTGCTTGACCGTTTCCCTGTGGGTAATAAGGTGTGGAGCGGCGATGCTTGATACCGTAGCCGCTAAGCGTCGAGCTCACTTGTTTGTTAACAAAAGGCATGCCATTGTCAGTAACCATTTTGTATGGAATTCCAAACCTGCACACAAAGTATTCTCGAATAAAATTCGAGATAGCAGCTCTCGTGGCCTTTTGAAGAGGGATCGCCTCAACCCACTTTGTGAAATACTCTATGGCAGTGAGAATCCATATGTAACCATCAGAAGGGGGATGGATCGTCCCAATTAAGTCAAGCCCCCAAGTATGAAAAGGCCAAGTAGTGTGCATGTCTTGTAACAACATGGGAGGCTTATGACTCAGATTGGCATGAATTTGGCACATGTGGCATCTTTTGACGAAGTCGTGCGCATCTTTCTTCATGGTAGGCCAATAATACCCAAAACTCAGTAGCTGTCGGTGAAGCCTCTTCAGCATGTATTTCTTGCATGACCTGATGTGCCTCTGGTTCTCCCAAGCATCTCAATGGTTCGCCATTAAACCCTTTACGATAGAGTGTTGACTTTCTTTGCGCTTCTGTTACTCCTATACACTGGGTCAGAATACCTCCTGGAAGGCGTCTGTAAAGCTCCCCAAAGATGATCGTGTAATCTCTTAATTCTTTGATGTCGTTTCCCTTGCCCATCTTCTCCTTCATAGCTTTCCTCCAATCATCCTCTTCCAGCGGTTCTTCATGAGCTATTGTTTCGATTGCTAGCACGTCCTTTATCACAACAATGTTAGGTTGTTTTGCAACGAATGAGAGCTTCGACCCCAAAGTAGCCAAAGCATAAGCTTACCTATTAGTAACCCTCAGAATATGTTCCATCATGACTTGTTTAAAAGAATTGACAAGCCTTTCAGTAGCCGTATGATATGGTGCCAATGTTGCCTCCTTCACAGCAAAACTTCCTTGCAATTGACTCAGCACCAGATTTGAATCGCCAATGATCCTTATCCTTTCTATGCCCATTTCTTTTGCCGTAGACAACCCCATAACGAAAACTTCATACTCCGCCACATTATTTGTGCATGGAAAATCTAGTTTGTATGAGAGAGCCAGGACTTGTCCCTCGGGGTTAATAAGTACTACCCCTGCTCCTCCGCCACTAGTCGTAGAAGAACCGTCAAAGTAAGGAGTCCATGGTTCCTCCTCCGTAACAGTGGCCACTATTTCCGGCAGCTCCCCCAAAACTTCTTCGGAGAGAGTAGAGTCTTCCACTTCAGGAAATAGAGCTAGCATATCAATCACGGCTTGTCCCTTAATGGCTTTGGGCGTTGCGAATGTGATATCAAATTCGGACAGCTGTAGCAACCAACGTGCAAGACGCCCAAATAGCACTGGCCTCGTGAGCAAGTATCTTACTGGGTCAGATTTTACTATTAGCTGCAGCTTGTGAGCAAGGAAGTAATGTCGCAGGCGTTGCGCAGCATAGACGAGGGCAAGGCATAAGAGCTCCGTCTTCGGGTATCTTGTCTCAGCCCCTCTTAATTGTCTACTCACATAATAAATAGGACTCTCCTCCCCATCACGACCATCTTGGGCGAGCAAAGCCCCAACCGTTGCGTTCGTTGCAGCCAAATAAAGTTTGAGTGGAAGCCCCGGAATGGGTGCTCTCATTGTAGGCAGCTTGGTGATTATTTGTTGCACTTGCAAATAGGCTTCTTGGCACTCCCTGCTCCACACATACGGCTTGCCCTTCTTGAGCAAAGGGGTAAAAATACTCATTGTGGCAGCGAGGCCCGGGATGAAGCGTGAAATGTACGACAGTCTCCCCATGAAACTCTTCAATTCCTTTGGGTTCCTAGGTGGTGCAAGAGAGTTTATAGCTCTAGTCTTTTCAGGATCCACATCTATGCCGCGCTGGTGCACCTGGAACCCCAAGAACTACCCGGATGAAACCCCAAATGCGCACTTCTTTGGATTCATCTTCAATCCATAGAGCCGACACCTTTCCAGCACCCTCCTCAAAACTTCTTGATGGCCTTCTCTGGTTTTTGACTTCACCACGAGATCATCCACATAATCTTCCACTTCTTTCCCCATCATGTTGTGGAACACAGCTGTCATAGTCCTTTGGTAAGTGGCTCCGGTATTTTTAAGACCAAACGGCATGACCGTGTAGTAGAAATTCCCATATGGTGTTCGAAAGGCTGTCTTCTCGGCATCTCGAGGAGACATCTTTATTTGGTTATAGCCACTAAATCCGTCCATGAATGACAGCAAGCCTTGCCCTGAGGTTGAGTCAATCAAGACATCCATATTGGGCAGTGGGAATTCATCCTTTGGGCAGGCTCGGTTGAGATTTCGGTAGTCCGTACCTATCCTAATTACACCAGTCTTTTTCTTCACGGGAACAATATTTGCTAGCCACGTTGGATGCTTGATTGGTTTGATGAACCCAGCAGCCAATAGCTTTTCAATCTCCACCTTGATTTGCATTTCAATTTCAGGATGAAAATTCCTTCTTGGCTGCACGACAGGTTTTGTGCAAAGCTCAATATTCAGAGTATGGCTTACTAAGTTTGGATTTAGGCCGGACATTTCGTCGTAGCTCCAAGCGAACACATCTCGGAATTCCTTTAATAGCAACACCAAAGCTTCTTTTTCTTCCCTTACCAAGTGAATGCTGATGGAGATGGGCCTTTGGACAGAGGGGTCATCACTTAAATTAATTGTTTCTAGCTGCTCAGCAACTGCAGTCGAGCCATCTTGCATATGCCTGGGCGTTGTCATAGGTTCCTGAAAAGCACAAGGCATGGGTACCTTGTCCTTATGGTTGCTCATTTGCATCACTTCTTCTCTATACTAGGGGCTTTCCTGTAGAACTCGGTTGAGCCCCCAAACATGTCATAAGCGATACACCGTGCGTCCATCCGGCAGCGTCACTTTTGAGCATTTGGGCTGATTGTAAGCATGGTTGTTGACCTCGGAATGTCTCTTCCTTTCCCCATCGACAATGGTTATGAGCTCTTCATTACCTGTGCATTCGGTGTAGAATTCCGCCTCTGAGTAGTGAGCTTCAGTTTGGTTGAATGGCACTTGGTTCCCTGGTATGCGAAGCGGTCTCAACCCAATCCTTCCTTGCACGCATTGATGGTAAGTAGAGACCACAAGTTTGTGCTTATTGAGCCATGGTCTTCCGAGTAAGGCATGGTAAGCCACATCCACATCTACCACATAGAACTTAGTGAGTGACCGGATAGGCCCCACCTTCAAGTTTACTTGCATGTGCCCAACCGTGACCTCGCTCTTATTCCCAAAACCGCTGATGCTTGTTTGAGATTGCACAATTTTTGACAACGGAATACCAGCTGCCGTAAGCACAGACAGAGGCAATATGTTGACAGAAGAACCCGTGTCTACCAAAGCCCTCCTTATGAACACATCATTGATCTGTCCCTCCAAGTAAAGCGGCCTCCGATGATCCGGGTATGGGGCCTCCATGTCTTTATCCATAAAGACAATAGCATTGTCATTTTCCAAGAATGACCTTTGTGGTTGAGCAGCGAAGCAATGAGGATTTGACTCTGTGGAGATGTTCATGAGAGCTACCGCAGCTGCTTCCCTCGCTTGCGGCCCAAAGCCAAGTTGGTCAAAGAGTGACTTGAACTTTGGGTTCCTTTGGAGGACCTGCGAGGCTGTGGGCCCCTGTTTCAGACCCAGGTAACGCTCCATCACAGTAGTTTCAGCCTCCGCAAGAGTATGGAATGTTACAGCAGCTGTTTCCTGTTGTCTAGACGAAGCCCCCAAGCATTGCTGTTCCGGCATATCTAGCATTGTTGTTAATATTATGTTAACTCGCAATTGTACAGGGCAATTAGTAGTATAGCAAGACAAGTACGAGGTCGTACCCACGAGGACTAAGAAGTTAAAATTAGTTATGTACTTAGATTACCAAATTCAAGAAAGTAGGAGGTTATGTCTAAACAGAAATTAAAGCAAGAGTGATTGTGATTGTTGAACAAAAGAAGCAAAATGAAATTGCAAACAAAAGCAAAGTAAGTAAGTGTAACAAAGAGTGGTTTTAAGAGCGGGAAAACAGATTTGGAGACTAGGGCATTCGAATCACCATAACAATTCAATTCTGGGTTATAAGGAGTCAAGTAACATGTCTAATTCATATTCAAAGATTGATTCTAGCTAAAGTATGATTAGGCCATGGTGTATGGTCCTAACCTTGTGTTCCTAATTCCCTAATTTGATCATTTGTTGTCTAACCTAAAATTAAGCATTAGGAACCCATTAAACATAGAAGAACAATTTAAACAACCAAGCATGTATCTAATCCCTGTTGTCGAATGTCCATACATACTCTTCCTATTCATAGTTCAATTCAAATTAAAGCATGAGGTCTACTCTTAATTCAAACCATACAAGTTCTAATGGTGATCAATCATTCAAACAAACATATTAACTGATAAGCATAATGAATAAGAACATGAATCATGAATCCAACTTGAAACTCCAAACTTCAAACTTACAAACCCAGAATATTCATGTTAGGTTACATCGAAGCCTTAGTTATGAAATTAGCTTCTCATAATAGAAAAGAAACTTAGATAGAAATGAGAAAACATAAGGAATGCAATAAGAGTAGAAAAACCCCTTTTTCTGAAGTTCTTGTGGTGTCCAAGACTTCTTCAAGTGCTTCTCCACGTCTAATGCTTCTCCAAGAGCTTCCCCACGTCTAGAATGATGTATGACAGCTAGTAGGTGATTTGGGATGAGTTTGGGTGAGTGGTGATGGCTGAGAAAGAGGAAATTCGTAGGAAAATGGAAGGCAGGCTTTCTGGAGCTGTTTTGGTGATTTGGGGTAGTTTAGAGTATTGGGTTGATTGCTGGAATGTTTGGGGTTGTGGGAATGTTTGAGGATGATTTTTGGATGTGTTGATGGAATGATGGAAGTGTGGAGGATGGCTGGAGTGAATTGTGTGGGGGTTGTGAATCCCAGGCTATGTACCTAGAGTGTATGGGGTTGATGGGGATGTTTGAGGATGGAAGGAAAGGATTTTTGTGGGATTGTGAATCCCAGGTTGTGTACCTAAAGTGTATGGGGTTGATGGGAGTGTTTTGAAGCTTGAATACTTCTCTATTTATAGGGCTAAGAGGGAGGAACATCATGATGAATTCCAACACCATCATTCTTTTTTTAATACAATCCATAACTCTCACTTCATCTTGTCCATGTTAGTGTGGTTGGAATCAATTCCATCCCATACTTCTTTTGCTACTGCACCTCAAGCTTTCTTCACATGAGTTTTCAAAGGTGTTCAACTGTGCCTGCCTTTTGCTGCCAACCCATGTGGTTATCTTTTGGTTGCTGGGAAAAAAAATGATTCTTCTGAACCAGGCTTGGTTTAGGAAGGCCTGAGATTTCAATATGTATCCAATGGGGATCAAATTTGGATATGTCATAATAGACACCCATTAGAACAACTTTTATGAAGAATGTATTCCCATCTGAGCAGTACAAGTGTACGTTTTGTGCCTTGCAAGTTGACTGCCGAAAATAGACTGTAATTGACTTCATTTCTTTTCTTTCCTTTCTTTTTTGCTTCACATGCATGCACATTCTTTCTCTTTAATAGCTCCAGCATGTACCAACTAATCCCACCAGCAGCCTGGAAAGTGCTTCTTGATTTATCCAAACATGTTTCCCACAATGCCTTGTTTTTGCTCCTTTAGACTTTCATAGCTTGAATGCCTCCCTACTTTGCTCAATATGTTGGGTCCAAAGTCAGTTACAGCTAGGGTGAGGCACATGGCTTAAAGGAGATGACAAGGCTCAACAGCTGGCAGCTGCAATCCTGAGCATGGTGTGCATTTTGATGGGCCCACGGATTGGGCTTGGCTTCATCAATTGATACGTTTGAGCCATCCATCTCGCAGTTCAGAATCTCCTCTTTCCAACCACATATTAATTGGGCCAATACAAGTTGGGAGGAGGAAGTTAAGGCCAAAACAAATTGCTAACTCAGTCTGCTTGTTTTTGCACCATTTTGCATATTTTCCTATCCAAATCCACCATTGCTACCTAAGAGCTCAATGAACTGAAAGATAAACACAAAAGGGATTAAAAGCACAAGTTTAACTCAAAAACATAAACAATTCATAAGCTAGAAGGGTACAAAATGATATACAATTATGAACCGATCAAGCATAAATACTCCGTTATCTGTACTACCATCCCATCCATCAGCAAGTGGCCATGGTGCATTGTAACTCGAAGGTTTTGAGTATTTGCGCCAGTATGC
This sequence comes from Prunus avium, assembly GCF_965620075.1. Classification (NCBI taxonomy): domain Eukaryota; kingdom Viridiplantae; phylum Streptophyta; class Magnoliopsida; order Rosales; family Rosaceae; genus Prunus; species Prunus avium. The sequence continues at coordinate 8,264,648 of NC_142290.1, forward strand.
TTTTTCCATGTTCCATCAAGGTTCCCAAATAGCCTCTGGTGGCTTTGGGTCATTCTTCTATGGGTGGCATAACTCATCATCGTCAAGTAAGTCATCGGAGCATGTGATAACAACAACTATCTCTTTTCCCCTTCGTTTTGGCAAGGGGTTTTCATCAATGGCCTGCTTCCTAGAGGGACGCTCAAGAACTCCCTAATATATTTTAGCATGCAAGATCCTTCTTAGAGTTTGGCAAGTAGTGGTTGGATGCCCCATGAACTGGTGATAGCGGCAGTACCTAGGATCATTCTTCTCTTCCCTGGTAGGAACTTTGTAAGGTCTGAGAGGCTTGATTGCTCCATCAGCAATCATGGTATCGAGGATGGCATGGAATTCTTCATCTTTGTATGGTAATGGTGGATATGTCTCCCTATCCCTCCGCTTGCGTGAGTTGTAGTCACCGGATGACTTGTCATCTATAGCTAGCGTTTGGTGCGCCTCCTTCTTCTCGTTCCTCCAAGTTCTCTGCCCCGTTAGTTTGACAGACATGCTTGTTTTTCTTACTGCTTCCAGCAGCCGAGAAAATTGGCTAATGCCAATATTTTCGAGATAGACCCTGTAATCTGCCACAATATTGCTGATGCAAATTTCAACAAGCGCTTCCTCATCCTTCTCATCATAGCAGTCTAGGGCTAGGTCCTGAAACCTACACATGAAGTCTACGGGTTCCTCCCCATGCTTTTGACGAGTATTGTTGAGTTGAGTGGTAGTGACTCTTTCTTCGTGCTAGAAATATTTTTTACAGAACCTGCTTGCCAAGTCTTCCCAAGAACAAACAGAGCTTGGTGCCAAAGTGGTGTACCACGTATAAGCACGATCGGTAAGGCTTTTTGAAAACTCTTGGAGCTGGAGATTATAATCACCAGCGTGTGGTCCCAAAGCATCAATGAAGTGATTGACATGCTCCTTTGGGCTCCCCGTTCTTCCATCAAAGAGAACAAAGCTTGGTACCTCGCAGCCTTTAGGATATGGCTGCTGGAGTAAGCTCGATGGATATGGTGGCTGAGGAATGTACTTGCAATCCTCTTGGCTTTGGTTAAGCTCCCTTTCTAGCATGGCAACGACATCCTCCTGGGTAACAAAAGATGGTCCCTTTTGCTCAGACTCTTTTCCAGCAGCAGCAGACTCCTCCTGTGGGTGTCTCCCATTTTCTTCACTTGGCTTAGAGACGGAACTTTTCAGTTCTTTGATGGTATCCATCATTTCCCTCTAGGTTTCCCCCATAGCATGGATAGCTGTAATGAGATCTATGAGGGTGAAAGCTCCCTCACTTGCACGTTCTTGCACTCTAGAAGAGGCATTTTGCCTCAATTCAGAATCACCGTGCTCGGGTCCATCTTGGGAGGCCATGGTGTTGCTCCTAGTCTTCTTCTTTGGAGGCATTACTAAAAATGGCAGCCTGGTCCCCAGTGAAGTCGCCAATTTATGTAGGGGTCTTTTTGTTCCAGCAGCCTGATGAATGGGCTTGGGCTATTGTTAGAAGAAAACGAACAAAACCCCCTAATGCCTGAGTTCAAGAACCGGGCTCCCAAAAGAGTTTTAAAAAAGGCTTGCTAAAACCTTTGAAAAAAAACACTTTCAGGTTCTTTCCACTAATAACCAAATAAACATGACAAACTGATAAGGAACTTGGCTTGAAGAGCTTGTGGCATGGGAGCTGATTCTTCACAAGTTTAGCAATTTGAGAGAGAGAGAGAGAGAAGAGCATGGACTTCTTACAGAGGAAAGAAGAAAAGGTTCAGAGTAAGGAAAGAAGAAAATTAGGAGGATTTCAATGAGAAAAGGGAGAAGAAAATGGAGGAAGAGGCGTTTAGAGTAAATTCCAGTTTGCTTGACAAAGCTTGGTCGTGCTATGGAATGGTGTGTTTTTCTGGGTAGAGGAAGCTCTCTTTTATAGGCATTTGGAACCCTAATTTCGTCGATCCTCCATTCCCATTTTTCCTTTGCTTCTTTCCAATTACCCCCTTCTTGTGAAATCTCTTCAACCAGAGTGCCTGGGTCAAAGGTTTTATGCGGCTGCACCTCCTCATAGGGATGAGGCGCCACCTTCTTTCTCCCTTGGTTTTCAAATTAGAGTTTGCAGAGAAAAAAGAGAATGGATAGAGTCGTTTGTCCATTGGGTATTCTTCCTACACACATGGATTTCCTTTGGTTCTTGCAATGGCTTCTTGTTGGCTATTTATGGAGCTTTGTCAAGGGTGGAATACGATGCCAGATTTTTAACAAGGATCTGGGCTGGGCTTTGTTCACAGGTATTGGGTTATTGGTACTCTCTTTTCCAGCGGCTCGCGTGTTTTCGTCAAGCTGCTGGAAGTAACCTATTTGTTTTGGGCATTTGTTTGTGCCTAATAAATCACGGCCAAGAACTGACCGAGGGAGCCCCTTTTCTCGACCCTAACACTTGCTCGTGAGGCTAAAACGCGGCATTTCTAGGCCGAGGCCGAAGCTGAACAAAATCACGGCCAAAGGCACTAAGGTCAGATCATCAAGTGGCAGCAGGGTCCCACGCTTCATTTAATGAAGCAATGCCTCTGTTTATGGTAGCAAACCCACTGACCACGAATAAGCATTTAATGCACGAGGAAAGGTGGGAAGTGATTGAAGTCAGGGTTTGGTGACAGGAATCAGAGTGATTAGACGCAGACATTCTCACAAGAATCCTTGCAGTTTGAGAGATTGGGTCACCAACTATCAGAAACAATAAATGCGTCTCCACGGCCAGAAGCGCAGAACCCACCATCAGGGCGGCGGCCGAGATTCACCGGGATTTATGGGGTCACACCACCATACTTCACGATCCCAAATGTCGATTGGACTACCCACTTGCTCTAATCAGGCCCCACCATGCAGATTTTTAGCCTCAATTACTCCTCAAGAACTCTTTCTATAAATACAAGGCTCAAGCTACATTCACTGGGTTCAAACACCAAACAAAAGCCTCCCACGGAGCAAATTATATTTTCCTGTAGTGCACTTTCAATATCTTTACTTGCTTTCCTAGGAGTAGTGTTAGTTTGTAAGGAAAATCCATTCATCAATATATCATACGACCCTTGATTTTCAAGGCGCCAGAGCACCATCTCTGTTACTCATTCATTCACCCCATATATCATACGACCGCCGCTCACTGAGCAGCGCGCCGGAGCACCGCCCAAAACCCACCATCAGCACCACCCCTAAACGGCCTTGTAGCTCAGGCCGTGAACCTTGCAGCCGAGATCAGTTCCTCTCTTGGCTTCAATCGTTTGATTAGAAGATGAGTTCAAACAGGCGCACCACTTGACCATTCTATCCACATCAACATCTCGACGCACGGTAGACCGTGCTGGCACGCCCGCGCACAACCGCACCGCATCCAAAAGCAGGAAGCCACGTGTTAACGCACATCCCCTCGGCCCGGAACCCCAGGCCGTGAGATCTGCGCGGCCGACACTTTTGGCACGCCCAGTGGGACACTTGTCAAAAACTCATAGTGGAAACTAGGGCACAGGCAAAGCTCAAAAACAAAGCAGTCGAAATGACTTCTGAGACTCCTGAGTCCACCTCACCAATCACTGTCACCGAGACCGAACACGCGGTCAGAATCTCGGCCAGCGTCCCAGTAACGACGGATCGCACGGCCGAGTCCATGCAAGAGCAGGCCATGGTGGAAGATTTGATGTCTAAGCAGGCCCACAGGATAGAGACATCCTTTATGACCGCGAAGGACAGATTTTCCTTGGAACTACGGACGCTTTTCCAGGAGAGGACGCCGGCGACCTCGCCCGCAACACCTCCTAGAGCCGGACAAAGAGGCCAAGAGCGCGAAAGGATTGAGCCCTACGGCGAAAGCAGCAGCCTCGGCATCTCTGGCCGAACCTAAGCGTTAGGTTACGGTCAGCATTCGCTGCCACCGACGAATAGCTCGGGGCAGTCCCAGCCCACATGGGCGAGCCCCAGACCAACCTACCTGGCAGAAACGGTGTACGGACCACTCCACGCTTTGGCCGTATCCTTGGGACAAACCAGTCCCACGCATTCCACGATTCAGCAGCTCGGCCCAGTTCACACTGCGGCCGTCCAGACCCACCCTGGCCCAAGCAGCGCGACCGCTACTCATCACAACGGTACGGTCAGAGCAATCCGACCGTTTCGCCCCCTTTGCAGGCGTCGTTATTCCCGTTGGGCTCCCACCTTCATTACGGTTCGGCCATTCCGACGGTAGCATACATGCACCCTGGCCAAACCCATGGCGCTCACCTGGCGCCAGCCAGCTCGGCCGTACTAGCCAAGCCCCCTGTTCAAATGGCCCAGCAGATAAGGCCGCAGAACGATGTGCAGCAGGTCCCGCGGCCGTATGCGGCCCAGCAAGAAGCACCCCCTCAAGGGCTCCGATTCGAAGATGTCCGGCGAATGATCGAGGACGGCTCGCTCAGAGGCGACCGGAGGCGCCAAGGTATACAAAGCCGTACCCGCCGGAAATTGACCGAACCCCTCTTCCCCGGAACTATCGATTGCCAGAATTCATGCTGTTCTCCGGGGATGGGCAGACCTCCTCCATTGAACACATAGGCCGCTTCACGGCCCAGTGTGGAGAGGCGGATTCAGACGCACAGAAGCTCCGTTTATTTGTTCACACCCTGACCGGCGCGGCGTTCTCATGGTTCATAAACCTTCCGCCGAATTCGGTAAGGGATTGGTCTGATATGGAAAGAATATTCCACGAACATTTCTATCAGACCAACCGAGAAATAACGGTCACCGAGCTAGCAAAGATGAGCCAGGCCTCAGACGAATCGCCTCGCGACTACTTGCAACGGTTCAAAACATGCAGGAAATGGTGCCGCACGAACCTACTAGAGAGGGAATTTGTCAAGATGGCCGAAGAGGGGTTGGAGTTCGAGTACCGGAAAAAAATTCCAGAGGATCGAATTCCGAGATATGCATGACTTGATCAACAAGGTGGACAGGTACGCATCCTTGTTGAAGGAAGAGATGCAGAAGAAGACGGCTTCAAAAGGGACTTACTACAGGAATCCCATTGTCAGCTACGCCGAAGTAGACGGCTCCGCGGAGGCCGAGAGCGACGAGGTAGAGATGAGTTCAGCCGAAGTCAGCATAGACAAACCATTCGTCTGCAAAGGACTTATCAAGGCCGACAATAGCCGTACGAAGGCCTACACTTTTGACTTAACGAGGGCCGAAGCTATCTTTGACCTGCTATTGGCCGAGAAAAAGGTCAAGTTGTCATTCGGCCATAAAATTCTGAAGCCCGACAAGCTCAAAGGGAAGACGTTTTGCAAATACCACAGTTCTTGGTCCCACAACACCAACAACTATGTTGTCCTGCGAGACGTCATCCAGAAGTTGATAGACGAAAAGAAGCTTCAGTTCCCAGAGAAGGCGGCCATGCAGGTTGACTCCAAGCCATTCCCTCCGCCTGTCGTCAACATGGTCGACGTCCAACTCCGAGCTGAATATGGGGAAATTCGTCGGCCGGCGAAGGAAAAGGAACCGTCGGCCGAATCAGAGCCAGTGCTTTGTGAGCGATGCAGGTGTGAGGTCGGTCAGCCCAGGCTACAGGACAACAAGAGGAAGGCCACCGAGCCATCTCAACCGATCGCGAAGAAATTCGGTGGTCAGAACGATCGTCGGCATGCCAGCAGGGCTGTTTTCAACCGACTGGGGGCACAGACCCCCAGTATCTCGGTGGGCCACGAAGATGAGGACCCCCTAGGCCAGTAAAGACTTTCAAACCGCCGGTCATGCGGGACGACCGTTGGTACCATGCGCGACCTGGGGGCAAGGCTGAACCATTGACAAAAACCCAGCTGAGAAGGATGCAGAGGCAGGTCCAACAGGCTAGGATACAGACGACCCAGGCCGAGAGTTCTAAGCGCCAGAAGAAAATAGCGACTACAGACGGGCTATCATCACCACCGATTGTCCCCTCTACGACAAGGACGGCCAGCATCAAGCCTCCAAGGGCGTGGTGCCCTAAGCAGGGCGAGAACCCCCGTAGAACGGCAGCCGTTTCGTTCTAGCCAAAGGTCGTGCTCCTGGAGAAATCAGACGAGGGCATCATCGACGTCTACCACGGAAGAGATCCCCCTTTCTCGGCCAACGGTTTGTCCTTTCTCATGGAATTCCATAAAGACTATTCGGCCACCGACCTGTACGGCATGACCCCTAAGAACCGTGAAATCATGGAGTTAGCCCTCAAAAACGCGAAGGCGGAGGGACTCCTCATTACCAACGGATCTGACTCCTCCATTAAGGCCGTATACTAGGCGAACAGGGAAGCCAGAGCGAGACGGATGCCAGGATACCAGCCCGACCTAGCAGGATTGGAGGCTAAGGCCCCCTTCAGCAAGGGTGACTTGGAGTATCTCCGCCAGTATTTCACCGTGACTCCGGCTGACACTATCTTTAGTCTGACGACCGAGGAAAGGGCCCGGGTTGGCCGTCTGAACGACTACTTAATAGCTAGGGATACGTTGGCCAAGGCTAGACGAGCCCTCGAGGAGAAGGTCGAGAGCTCGAACCCCCCTAAGATCAAAGCATCCACAGACGACATCCCCGGGACTGCGAGGCCTGTGATCGAGGGCCCCGGCGACCCTTTCTTCGGGCATGAGGCCGAAGACGACCCCACCTTGGGAATATCCGATGAAGAATACGACGGGATTCTCGGGATGGTTGAGGAGAAAACCCTCGCCGGGAACGGCTATGAGGCCGAGGAGGAAGCTGGTAAGGAAGACCAGCAGGAGCCGAGGGAGGCCAGCGTGAACATGGTCCTGGTACTACCGTCTGAGTTCTCAGCCCCAAGGGGGCAGACTAACGGCTTGGATAATGACATGGCCGAGGAGCAGCTAGATCAGAGGCCAAAGACAAAGGAAGAATTGTTGGCCGTAGCTTTTAACGAGGTAATACCCAGAGACGAGCCGAACAAATATTGACATCTCAAGCCGTTGTATATTTCGGCTCATGTAGAGGGTGTGCCCGTGTCCAAGGTCTTCGTCGACTGTGGGGCCACAGTCAATATCCTTCCCTATTCCCTGATGAGGAAGCTGGACAAATTAAAGGAGGACCTCATCCCCAGCGACGTGGTCATAAGCAGTTTTGTCGGCGATAAATCTAAAACCAACGGGGTATTGCCGTTAAAAATCACCGTGGCCGACCAGACAAGGGTCGCAGCCTTCTACGTAGTTGAATCCAGTGTGGACTACAATATATTGCTCGGTCGTGACTGGATCCACCAATCCGGATGCATACCGTCCTCCCTCTTCCAACTACTTTTCTTTTGGGACGGCCAGAGGGTGTCCATACACCCGGCCGACGAAAAACCCTTCGAAACCAACATCGTGCAAGCGCGAATTTACGACGACGACGTTGGATGGGTTGTCCTCACCGGCCACGATGCAAGCGGCCGACCGACCAGGACAACAGCCCAGAAAGTACTGGAGTTAGGCGCCGAGAATGTCCGACAGGATTCGGCGCGCGAAGTATTGATCGACCTCACCAGCCTTTAGATGACAGACAAAGCCACTAAAGAAGAAGGAGCGGCGGCCGTGAACGACCTGCTGGAAAGACTGCTGGAACATTGGGCGGAGGAATCCTTGCGGCCAAACTCACCAATCAACCTGATCGAATTCCTCCACGAATCAGACGAGACGGACGCTTTGACGTTTGACGACCTAGAAACGGCACCCGCCGAGATGGAGGATGACTACCCTGAGGTCCAGGACCCTTTATTAGAAATCAATGTAGGGTCGGAGGCTGAGCCACGGCCTCTTTTCGTAAGCCAGCTTTTGGACCCTGAGTTAGCGGCCGAGATTATCGGCCTGCTCCATGAATATAAGGATTGTTTTGCTTGGGATTACCATGAGATGCCCAGGTTGTCGAGAAGTTTGGTTGAGCACGAATTAAAAATCAAGGAGGGGTTTAGGCCTTTCCAACAATCGCAGAGGTGGTTCTCGACCGAAGTGCAACTTAAAGTCAAGGAAGAAATTGAACGGCTCCTTAAAGCCGGCTTCATCCGAACGGCCCGATATGTTGAGTGGTTGGCCAACATCGTACCAGTTTTGAAGAAGACTGGGGCCTTGAGGGTTTGCACCGATTACAGAAATTTGAATCTTGCAACCCCAAAGGACGAGTACCCCATGCCTATGTCAGACCTCCTGGTAGACGGAGCGGCAAAACACGAACTCTTGTCTTTCATGGACGGCCATGCTGGTTACAACCAAATTTTCATAGCCGAGGAGGATGTCCACAAAACGGCGTTCCGATGCCCGGGCGCAATCGGAACCTATGAGTGGGTGGTCATGCCGTTCGGCCTAAAGAATGCCAGCGCGACATACCAGCGAGCTATGAACCTTATTTTCCACGACCTTATAGGCCGAACCGTTGAAGTCTACATCGACGACGTGGTTGTAAAGTCCCCGTCCAAAGCCAACCACGTAGAACATCTCCGACAGGCTTTCAACCGAATGCGAGCGCACGACCTAAAGATGAACCCGAAGAAGTGTGCTTTCGGCGTCACCGCCGGGAATTTCCTCGGTTTCTTAGTTCACCAACAAGGAATCGAGGTAGATAAAAATAAAGCTACGGCCATCATGGCGGCCCCTCCGTCAAGGACCAAGAAGGAGCTCCAGTCCTTCCTCGGCAAGGTCAACTTTTTAAGGCGGCTCATATCCAATTTGGCAGGGAAAATCTGGCCATTGACCCCTCTGCTCAAACTGAAAGACACGGAACGGTTCGTATGGGGAGCAGAACATCAAGCGGCCCTCGACGATATTAAGAAATATTTATCTCAACCACCGGTCCTTATGCCACCGAAAAGAGGGAAACCCTTGAGACTTTACATTTCGGCTTCGGAGAGCTCTATCGGCTGTCTGCTGGCTCAAAACAATGAGTCAGAACGAGAGCAAGCAGTGCACTACCTGAGCCGTACCCTTAACATGGCCGAACTAAACTATTCACTGATCGAAAAACTATGCTTAGCGCTCTATTTCGCGGCTACCAAGTTGCGCCATTATATGCTCCCCTTGGTCGTTCAGATCATCTTCAAGACCGATCTCATCAAATATATGCTCACTCGGCCGATCATACGCGGCCGAATCGGGAAATGGACGATGGCATTGTTCGAATTCACCTTCCAATATGTGGCTCAGAAATCGGTCAAGGGTCAGGCATTGGCTGACTTCTTGGCTCACCACCTGGCTCAGGGGCAAGAAGAGGAGTTGGAGGTCGAGATCGGCATGGCCCGCATGGAGAAGAACTACTAGACCATGTACTTCGACGGCTCCAGTACCGAGGCCAGGTCCGGAGCCGGAGTCGTGATCGAATCCCCTCAAGGACAAAGGTGGCAATTTGCGTTCCAGCTTGATTTCAAATGCACCAACAATCAGGCCGAATACGAAGCACTCATCATCGGCCTCGAAATTCTGAAAGAAATGAAGGCGACCCGTGTCTTGGTCTACGGTGATTCTCAACTGGTAATTAACCAACTGACCGGGGAATACCAGTGCACGAGCGAGAATTTAACTATGTATTACGTAGCGGCCCTCAATACGGCCGACGATTTCTCCAGGGTTTCCTTTGTCCACGTACCGCGCGCCGAAAACCATGAGGCCAATGAGATGGCCCAAGTGGCGTCAGGTGTGAATATTCCGGACAATGACCACGATCGTGTGATAAGAATCGAGAGGCGCACCTTGCCAGCTTTGGCTGAATGGGGAATGACAACGCAAGTGTCATCGGCCGAGATCACCAACGAAATCAACACGGCCGAGGCCGATTGGCGCTACCCTATAGTAAGGTATTTGCGCGACCCCTCTGGCAGCCATGAGAGGACTACATGTTTCCTAGCCCGGTGTTATTTAATTTACCAGAACGAGCTATATCGAAAGTGATCAGACGGCTTATTGCTCCTATGTCCCAGCGCCGAAGACATCAAGGTCATCATGACCGAATCCCACGAGGGGATTTGCGGCGCTCATCAATCTGGCGTCAAGATGAGATGGTTGGTTCGGAGGCACGGCTATTACTGGCCGACCATTTTAAAAGATTGCATAGAGTATGCGAAGGGGTGTATCAAATGTCAAATCTACAGCCCCATACAAAGGGTACCAGCCGAGGCCCTCCACCCGGTTACTAAACCATGGCCGTTCAGAGGGTTGGGCCGTGGACATCATCGGCAAAATCTATCCGGCCGCGTCCAACCAACACGCATGGATTTTGGTGGCAACCGACTATTTTACTAAATGGGTCGAGGCGGAGTCCTATCGGTCAATTTCCAGCGCGCAGGTGGTCATATTCTTCGAGAAACACATCGTCCACAGGTTTGGTATACCTGAAACTATCACGGCCGACAACGGCCCAGTTTTTGCATCGGCCGAAACCTGGGAGTATACCGAAAAAATGGGGATCAAATTGGTTCACTCAACACCTTACTACCCCCAGTCTAACGGACAGGCCGAGGCGAGCAACAAGGTAATCAAGGGCATCCTTGAGAAGATGATTAAGGAAAAACCAAGGGCTTGGCATGACTTACTCCCTGAAGCCCTTTGGGCTTACCGGGTCACAAAGCGATCGGCCACGGGCACATCTCCTTATGCCTTAACCTACGGTCATGACGCCATCGTTCTAATGGAGTTAAAGATTCGGTCTCTCCGTGTGACCGAGCAGCCTGGTAAAGAAAGGAAGGACTATGCGCAAGCTATGGCTCAGGAGTCAGAAGACTTGGAGCAGTCCAGACTCGATGCTTATAACCTAATACAGGCACAGAAGCAAATCGCGGCAAGGGCCTATAACCGAAAGGTCAAGCAAAAGACTTGCGCCGAATGCGACTTGGTATGGCGAGCCGTGCTTCCTATCGGAACTAAGGACCCTCGGTTCGGCAAATTCTCACCTAACTGGGAGGGGCCGTTTGTTATCGAACGAATCCTGGGCCGAGGCGCATTCCAATTAAAGGATAGGGATGGAGAATGGCACAACCTACCAATAAACGGCCAGTATTTAAAGAAGTATACCCCGTCATTATGGGAGACGGCCGAGAATGGATTATGAGGTTCTTACAACTGGAAGTAAACAACACAACGAAGATAAAAGACAAGGCATGCTTTCAGACAGAAGGAAAGAGGAATCATACTTCATTTATTTTAAAAAGGGGTCACGTTTACAAAGGAACGGCCAGCTCATGGCCGATTACAACATATAGATATGCATAAGGAAAGATTGCATCGTAAGTCTACGAACATCAGCTTCATGGTCCCCTCGCTGGACAAGTAGATGTTTCTTCCCGAGACTGGAGGCGTCACTCAGGACACGGGTATGACCAGGTGAGCCCAAGGCCGTCATTCCGGCCAAGAGAAGGGGCGGCACTCAGGACACGAGTACGATCAGGCGAACCCGGGGCCCTCATTTCGGCCGAGGGAAGGGGCGTCACTCTGGACATGGGTGCAACCCGAGTGCCCAGCCGAATAAACACGGCCATGGCCACGTTGGAATCATCATACCAGACCCTCCCATCTTCATCAATCGCATTGCAATTTCTCCTCGGCCTCATAGGGAGAAAGGTCATCTTCCTCCAGGGCTGGGAGAGAATCTCGGCCACACTTTGGTTCTGGCTCACGTCGACTTTCCGAGGCGAAGGGCAAACGGGGGGCAGCAGTGGAGGAAGAGCCATCTGACTATGGCCAAACACCCGAGTCGCGAGGTTCAGCAGATATGGCTGCCCGGTTTTTGGAAGGGCTACAATGGGGGTCTCTGGAGCAGGTTAAAATGAAGGGAAAAGGAGTAGAGGGGAAAGAGGCCCAGAAATCACTAAGCAAGTGGAGAGCTTCAGAGCAGGAGGCGTTGAAAGAAAAATTAGGGAAGGCAGGGATTTTATACTAGCACTGGAATTCAGAACAGGCGGTGTGATTCTCGAAAGATGAAATGGCCTGACAATGCACTCGGGGCACGCGAGGGTGCGTCTGAGACCTGGGGGCCGACGTTTCGGCTGGCGAGGTAAAATGATGGCTCGCACAAATCGAAAGCGCGATGACGTATCAGAAGCCCAGAGGCCGTCATTTCATTTGACGAGGCGAAGCGACGCCTCGCGTAAGTCTGGGCAATGATGGCCTGCACGACGTGCTTGGGCATTGAATGCGCTTGGGCATTAAATGCGCCGACTAGCCTGCGCATTTAATGCAACAGTTGTCAATCACTTCTGAAGGAATGCAAAGGGTCCATCCCCTGGAATCCATTCGGCCCCTACCCATACCGAGACCGAAGAATTCGGGGATGTGGGGGCAATGTTTGTGCCTAATAAATCACGGCCAAGAACTGACCGAGGGAGCCCCTTTTCTCGACCCTAACACTTGCTCGTGAGGCTAAAACGCGGCGTTTCGCCAAGATGTCTGGCCTTCCTAAAAAAGCAAAGGAAAAGTTGTGAAGGCATGATCATCTCGGCCTTGATTATAGGCCGAGGCCGAAGCCGAACAAAATCACGGCCAAAGGCACTAAGGTCAGATCATCAAGTGGCAGCAGGGTCCCACGCTTCATTTAATGAAGCAATGCCTCTGTTTATGGTAGCAAAACCACTGATCACGAATAAGCATTTAATGGACGAGGAAAGGTGGGAAGTGATTGAAGTCAGGGTTTGGTGACAGGAATCAGAGTGATTAGACGCAGACATTCTCACAAGAATTCTTGCAGTTTGAGAGATTGGGTCACCAACTATCAGACACAATAAATGCGTCTCCACGGCCAGAAGCGCAAAACCCACGATCAGGGCGGCGGCCGAGATTCACCGGGATTTATGGGGTCACACCACCATACTTCACAATCCCAAATGTCGATTGGACTACCCACTTGCTCTAATCAGGCTCCACCATGCAGATTTTTAGCCTCGATTACTCCTCCAAGAACTCTTCCTATAAATACAATGCTCAAGCTACATTCACAGTGTTCAAACACCAAACAAAAGCCTCCCACGGAGCAAATTATATTTTCCTGTAGTGCACTTTCAATATCTTTACTTGCTTTCCTAGGAGTAGTGTTAGTTTGTAAGGAAAATCCATTCATCAATATATCATACGACCCTTGATTTTCAAGGCGCCGGAGCACCATCTCTGTTACTCATTCATTCACCCCATATATCATACGACCGCCGCTCACTGAGCAGCGCGCCGGAGCACCGCCCAAAACCCACCATCAGCACCACTCCTAAACGGCCTTGTAGCTCAGGCCGTGAACCTTGCAGCCGAGATCAGTTCCTCTCTCGGCTACAATCGTTTAATTAGAAGACGAGTTCAAACAGGTGCACCACTTGACCATTCTATCCACATCAACATCTCGACGCACGGTAGACCGTGCTGGCATGCCCGCGCACAACCGCACCGCATCCAAAAGCAGGAAGCCACGTGTTAACGAACATCCCCTCGGCCCGGAACCCCAGGCCGTGAGATCTACGCAGCCGACAGCATTTTAACTAACGTGGGATTGCCTAAGTGCTACAGCAGTCTATGAGATGTTCTCCTAAGGCATTGGATCCCATTTTTCCCTCTCTAATACTAACCCATGTATTTGGGCCCTGGGAATGGGCTTGAGTTTTAGTGCTCCCAAGTGGCCTAAAACTTTCATTCCTTGGACCCTCAATGGGCTCTGTGAGTGCTTGTACTCATCCATACCACAACCTTCTCAGAAAGCCCCGGGTAATTACGTGGCTTGGGCCCACTTGAGCTTGTAGCATGGCTTGGTATTAGAGTGGCAATCCTTTACATGGAATTGCGTGTTTATTTATCATGCTTGTGCTTGAGTTTTATTGTGCCATAATAAGCCATGATTGGATCAAATAGCATCAGATAGGTTGGTGAGCGTGAATTTATAAAGCCGGTGCATTTTTGGCCCTTTCGTGCACGCTTGCTTGGCGTGACACATGACCCACGGCTTATGTAGGTGTGTCCTACAATTTCTCTTTATACCCCGATTGGGCTACATTTGCGATTAATTATTTGTGCTGAGTGAAGAATAAGCTTGGGCCTAGCCCTTGGACTTTTGGGCCTCAACAAAATGTAAATGGTTTATTATGATTACTTATTGAGTTATTGGTGAAATGGATTTGATAATAATAATGGTTTATTATGATTACTTATTGAGTTATAGTTCACATGTGCGCTTATGTGGAGAAGAAGGTATGGAAGGTTCGCATAACTTCTTTGTTCGATTGCGGATCAAGTACGGTTGGTTGGATGACTCGGTAAGCATTGATTGATTTGGAATTTTGTCGAAATGCCATGCTATGCATGTAACAACCCGATCCTGAATTAATTTTTAATTATTAATTTATTCAAGTAAAAGAAAATTTTACCTCGGGAATATTTAAAAGATTTAAGAGTTGACTTTTTATTCGGGGAAGATTAAATAATTAAAATAAAAGGAAATAAGTTTAAATGAGAAAATAAATTGAAGTAAATAATAAAATAAAATGATTTGAATTAATTAAGGTTTTTGAAAATGAAAATATTAATTAATATGAGTTGGGAATTCCGATTGTACCGTTGCGTAGAGCACATCAAGATGAGTCCGTAGACACGTAGTGGGCTCGAATATGAGTTGTAATGAAAAAGATACGATCAAAATTAGTCCAGTGGCAAACTTGTAAATATTTCAAAATTGGAATTTTTGTTTAAAAACCGAAACACTCTCTCTCCTACGCACAATCGACCCTCTCTCTCTCTCATCTAGACACCGTCCCTCTCTCTTTCTTTGATTCTCTCAACTCCGGCAATGGCAAGGGCCGACACCGGTCCCAATCAATCTGACTCAATGCCCCGGTCACGAACCACCAGATTTCCCGGCCGAAAACCTTGAATTCTGCTGGTGGTCTCGACTGGTTTGAACCGGTTCTTTCCTGCTGTCGCACCGCTCCGACCGTCGCCCAATTCCGGCGAATCAGGTATGCTTTCTCACTCTTTTTCCAAGCCCTACTTGCCTGTTGGGTAGGAATTGATCGATGCCTGCATTTAGGAACTCGATTTTGGAATCTAGGTTTCCAAATTGGACCTCCCCCGTAGTTGAATGAAATGATCCCCTCCTCAAGAAGTAGCTGTGGTAGGAAGCGTGGCCTGTGGAATGGAGTTTTTTTGTAGCCGAAAATTACTCTACACACCCACACGCTGTCGGCGCGTGGGCAAGGTGGGGAGGCCACAATTTGTCCTAATATGATCCTTGTGTTGTCACGAGCGCGTAGGTGTGCTCGAAATTCAATTCGGATATCGTTTGAACCTCGAACGAATTTCACCTACTGTGCGTTATCCGGGTTTGATACGTTCGAACCGTTGGATAGCTTCCAATTTGATATATGTTGATCTAGGCACTCCTAGGATCGTATTGGATTTTGCGGATCGTGAATTGGAGCCCAGGATGTTTCGATTCAATAACATAAAGTTTAAATAATCGATAACCGTCTGATCGTACGGTTGTGAGCGATCCGACCGTTCGATCGGGACATGTTAATAAAGTATGTGGAACCTACAAGAACTCCCGGAACGGGACTTGGAGATCGTGGGCCCCGCGGGCCCGGTTGACCAAGTTTAGGCAGTTTGACTCCTCGGTTCATTGTGAGTTTTCCGGGGTAGTTTTACCCTTCGAAAAGCACTAGGATGACCCTGTAAATGAGTCTTGATCGGTAGCCGAGTTATTATGATATGTTGAGATTAGGAAATTTGTTTTATCATATTTTATGGGAATTCTTGGGTATTATATTGAAATTTGAATCTATGAGATATTCTTTACAGGTTAGTACTTTTTATTAATGGATATTATTTTGATTAAATTAACAAAACTTCTTCCAAGTATCTTAAGCCATGAACATTGATATGATTTCATAAAGTGGAAGTACAAGAGAAAGGGATAAGTTCTCATTACCCTTGAAGCTATAATATGAACCAAGTTGTGTTTTGGTCTTCTCTTGATGATTTCCCTTTGTTGATCTCTTCTTTGATCTTTCTCCTCTTTGTGAGCCACAAAAGGATATGGCCTCTAAGTCTCCACACCAGTGGAACCTTGAGATGAGAAGAAGTATCTTGAGAATACAAGGATGCTAGTGCAAGATTCTCAAGATTGGTTTCAATCTAAACCCCTTTTAAAGATGAAAGTGTTTCACTCTTGAAAACTATCATTTTTCTCTCTTTGATCTCCCAAACCTATTTGGTTGATGTTGGATTGTGTTTTTGTGTGTGAATGAGCTTATGGAAACAATTCCCATACACATTCACTTAAGCATTTTCGGCCAAACCCCATTGGGCTTCCAAAATTGGGCTTTATGACACTTAAACCATAATATTTAGTTGTCTTAAGCCCTTGGGCTTGATACCCAACCATTTGGGCTTCCCGTTAATTATTACAGAGACCCAAATATGTTTTTACATGCAGTAAATCATCCACATCAAATCAATCAAATTGATTTCCTCATTCTCATTTGTATTACTCAAAGTTAACCATTTAAGGTGTGCGATCCATTAGGTTCTAATTAGCAAGGCAGTGGGAAAATATTATAACTTTTCTAACCAACTGGAATTAAAACTCCTTTTTAATTCTTCCTTTATTTGGATCGATCACAATCAATCCTAGGACTTCCACAAGCCAAGAGTGACATCTAGCAATATATCAAGGCTACCCAAGCTAACCAGAATAGATGAAGAACCTATTCAGTTGGAATCGCAATGCAATACGGTCCTTCTCTTATACAATATTTCAAATCATATTATTAGGGTACGGATTGATTATGTCAAACCCCTAATATGATTTATAACCTCATGTGATTCAAAAAAACGTGATTAAGAACAACTTTCTAAATCAAGCTCAAAATACTTTGGCCAAAGATTTGCTGAATCACATCTTGAAACATTCTCATTCTTTTATCGAAAGTAGAGATTCCTTATTGTACATTCACATGCCCCTATGATGAATTAAGAGATCCCAACAACACTTAAGACAAATCTTTTACGGCTTGCCTTTAAGAGCTATCAAAGATCAATAACGCATCACAGGACAACCATGATGCCTCAAGTCTAAGGACTAATTTGCATTATTGCAACTATGAGTTCTCGTTTGACATATAGATAAATACTCCATACAAGAACTATGGTTGATCGCGTTCAGTGTACTCATTCACTAATGAGCACCCACATATTCGTATTAGTGTCAACTACACAAATGGTTTGAGACTAACCATCCTCCCAATTGAGCATACATAATATGTGCTAATCTTGAGGGTTTATCAATGCCCATTTGATAACCTATGATTAGGAACATTTTGGGATGCTACAGTTAGAGATTAAAGGTCTTCCGAATCTAATCTTCTTTAGATTACTTTATCTCTTATTTAGCATACCCTGGACATTTGTTTCTTTACACGATGTAAAAGATAACAAAATAAATTTGCCCTTTATATATCATATACGAAATGTATTCTAAGGAGATTACATCAAATGAGTGCTTTGTGAACTTCATTCTTTCAATAAAATCTGCTGTAAGTTCTACAACCTCATTATTTTCAAAGTTAAAGCATTAATTTCATGATTCACATTCTAATTTCCATGTATGTTTTCTTATTAAATGAATTTTATTATAAATTTTTCATCTTTTATTTTCTAGTTTCTCAAGTCATCATCTCCACTTCTTTTCCCTGGCTCTAGGTTGTCCTCTTGGTATCAGAGCCGTAAGCGTTGTAGGAGTTAGTTCTAAGTCTGCTACTTATCCCGCCCAAGTGGCTGGTTTAGGTCTTCTGAGTTAGCAAGTTCCTCAAGTATTCCTACGCCTAATTCTGAGTTATCTGTTCCCCTTGAGTCCTTTTCTCTCGACCCAAACAATAAGTCCTAGAGTCCAAACAGTAAGTCCCAGGGAGTGGCATGAGCGGTTGCGGCGAGAAAGCCTTAAGATGCAGGTATCTTTGAATCAACCATAGGAGTTTCTGTAGTCCTTCTACCTCTAAAGCCTTAAGTCAGAAACTTGTTAGTATGAGTCATTTTCTAAGAACCAACTCTATCAATTCTTCCAGTTCTAGAGCCAATATAAGCCGAGTCCCAGACATAGTAAATGAAGAACAAATTGAATTTGAGTCAACAAATGAATTAAATTTTAAAGATTGGAATATGCCCAGAGTGTCTAGCAAAGAAATCTACAAGAAACAATGGTCTATTACGTCCTTCAAGTCAACTACCCATGTTAAGACATTCGAACAAGTCTATGCCTTAAGTAAGGAACACGAAACATGCCAATTACTTAATCTTGAGTCAATTAAGAAGCATAAGAAAGATGGAAACAATTTCCTGCATATTGGATTAGTCCAAGTGGCAGTTAAACCTTTGACTAGATTAGGTCTTAATGCCTCCGAGATACCTTTGACTAGATTCTATCTCTGCCTCAGAGATGGAAGATTCACCAATTTCAGCGATAGTACGCTAGGAATTATTGAGTCAAGTCTATGTAATGATCCTATTCATTTTGACTGTTATCCAGATTTCACAGTAAGCCTAAATGATCCTCATATTCTTAAGACGTTAACCTTGAACATTAAAACCCAGGGTTACCAGATCTTACCAGGAAGTCAACCATTAGTTTTAATTTACAGGATTTATCATAAAGTCATAGGTACGAATATGAATTTCCAAGCCCTTAATAAAAGCCCCAAAGAACAAAGACTTTTAATTCAGAGTAATAAAGCCGATGCTAATATCCGAGTCCCCTACACAATTAAATGGCCAGACGTTAAGTTACCTTTAGAATGGACCTTAACAATTGAATGTCAGCCAACTCCCATTCAACATAGCTTAAACAATTTAGAATATATTCAACAATATTTAGATGGAACAGTTAAGATTAATTTTGGTACGCAACTACCAGTCACGTCTACGGTTCAATTAGAACAATTACCTACGCCGGGTCAGTCTTTTAAGATTCCAGCAAGACATTCCTCAGCAGAGTCATCCTCTACTTTGGAACGAGATTTAGAGTTAGAAAAATCCCTAATCGATTTAAAATTAGAATCCCTAAGAAGGAAGTCTCAAGTAAATCAACCCTGTTACAGTAAGGCCCCAATTGAAGAAAAATTTAATTCTCCTGAGTCACCCACACAAACTGATTTTGAAGCCGACGCCGCCCTTTCATTAGATAACCGATTAAGAACCCTTAATAAACCATTTAAAATTCACTGGAAAGCTTTAGAAGATCACCTTCATGCCCCAGAAAATTCAAAAAGAAAAAATAATTATCATAAAGCTTACCCCAGTAAAAAACAAAGAAAGATAATTTTTAATGATTGGAACGATTTCTTAAAAGCCACTAAGTCAGAATTTTTTTACCTAGATTATGTAGAAAGCCGTTACATGAGTCAAAAGTTAACAACTTTAACCCAGGAAAAATGGGAAAAAGAAGATGGTTCCAAAGTCATATCTAGTCACCCCCGGTAGAAACAATAGCAATTCATCATAAGAATGCTAAAGTCATAGCCAGTCCCTACAAAGTCCCTGACCCAAATGTGATAAGGATAAAAAAATAATTGAGCAAAACAATTACACCAATCAGAGTCTAATAGTCATAGGAAAACAATTAGACAAAATCGAAACAAAAGTAGATAAGTTAATTCCCTAGGAAATTACCCCAAAGTCAAAGAAAGAAAAACCTTTAGTTCAATTCCATGAATTAAAGCCAGATTCTACGCTTAAAGTAAACCCAATAATAAAAAAGATTGAAGAAATGATTAGTGAATTAACCCCAGTTAAACAAAAACCTGGAAAAGGAACAGAAGAAACTTCTGGTCTTAAAGTCATCCAGCTTGAGTCTAATGTCTGAGTAGATCCTTCCGAAAATGAGTCAGCTATATCTTTAGAGTCCGCCTCCACCTCTACTGATGAGTCCGACACTAGTATCATTTCAAGAATTGAAAAAGCTTTTAGTAACTTAGAATCACGAGCAGATTCTCAAAACCTTAAACTCAATCGTCTAAGAAACAGAGTCAATCCTACGAGTCTTACAAAAAATTGGTATCCTAAGCCTACGCTCCCAGATATCCAATTTGAAGAAAGAACTCAGCATCAATTTTCTGTGTCTTCTGATAAACTATACAAATGGAATATGGATGGTTTATCTGAACAAGAAGTTTTAAATAAGTTACAACATATGTCCATGGTTGCCAATAGTTATGTCACCAATCATAACCTAAGCCAATCCGAAATAGTACCTCTTTTAGAAACCGGTTTTACCGGAACACTTCGTTCTTGGTGGGATAAACATTTAACAGAAACATCAAAGAGTAATATAATTCATGCAGTCAACCTTAATGAAGAAGGTTACCCTATTTTCAATGAACGTCTAGGAGCAGGTATAGAAGATGGAGTCAATACCCTGCTTTATACAATAATTGAACATTTTATTGGTACAGCTAGTAATACCACTGCTAGAATCCATGATCAACTTAGTAATCTTAGGTGTCCTAAGTTAAGTGATTTTAGATGGTATAAAGTTGTTTTTATTTCCAGAGTCATGCTTAGAGAAGATAGTAATCAGGCATTTTGGAAAGAAAAATTTATTAATGGTCTTCCCAATTTATTTCCCCATAAAATTCGAACAGTCCTTAGTAATGAGTCAGGACAGATCGTTTACGACGAATTAACCTACAGAAATATTGTCAGTACAATTAGTCAAGTAGGTATGAAAATGTGTGCAGATTTAAAAATTGGTAAATCTATACAGTCATATAGAAAGTCAGCCAAGTATGAACTAGAAAATTTCTATGAACAATACGATCTAGCACCAATTCCCCCATCTAGACAGGACAACAGAAATCATAATAAGCGTTTTAGTAAAAACCAGCATTATACTCATAAGAAAAATTCTTTCATAAATAATGATGAGTTTTATAGTAAAAGAAAATTTACCCCTAAGAAAAGATGGTCAAAAGAGTATCGACAAGATAAAAAGAAGAGTCACTTTAAAAAAGAGTTTGATAAAAGAAAAGTCAAATGCTATAAGTGCAAAAAATTCGGGCATTATGCCAATGAATGTAAAGTAAAAGACACTATAAAGCAGCTAAAGTTGGCAAAAGAAGACGAAGACAAGTTAATTAAAGTCCTCGAGTTGAATGATTCTGAGTCCAACCCTATATCCTTAGCCAGCTCAGATAGTTATAGTTCAGATAACTCCCAATCAAGTTCATCGACAATCCAGTTAGGATGTAAGGACAAATGATGTAATATCTAAAGCAAATCAATCAGTGTCCTAACTAAGCAAGAAGAACAAGAAGAATTATCAATAGACTTAATTAGCAAAATCCAAGACCCAGAGTTAAAATCCGAGTATCTAAGAAAGCTCAGGAAAGTCATAAGCCAGGAAGAACCCAGTACAAATAACCCTCCTAAGATAAGCCTACATACCACCCTAGAAAGATTCGGTAGAAAGAAAGAGGTAACCCTACAAGATTTACAAGATTTAATGTGAGAAAATTACGTCAATTAAGACAATTAAGTCAAAAATTACAATGTGAGAATCATGGGATTACAAGATTTAATTAATTTAATGGAAAAATTCGATTCCAAAGATAAGTCTGATAGTCAAGCTGAGTCAGAACCTGAGTCTTCTAGTAGTGACAAAGAAAGTAACAAAAGTGATAAAATCGTAAATCTAATCAAACAAATTAATTTCCGAAAATGGTATTCAAGAATCATTATTTTCATTAATAATTTTCAGTTAACCACAGTCGCCCTATTTGATTCAGGAGCCGACCTTAATTGTATTCATGAAGGATTAATCCCAACTAAGTACTATAAAAAGTTCTGAGAAACGCTAGGAACAACGTCAGGAAAACCCTTACAGTTAAAATATGAGTTACCCAAAGCTCACGTTTGTGAAATAAAAATTTGTTTTAAAACATCATTTGTGTTAATTAAGAATATCACAGATGAAGTTATTTTAGGACTACCACTACTACAAAACGGGCAAAAGACGACCAGGAAACAACGACGGTAGATCAAAAAACCGTCGTTTTTTAAAAGATGATGGTAATAGAAAACTGTTGTAGAAACATAACTTAAACACCTAAAAAACCGTTTTACGCATAGATATTTTTAAACCACGACGCACCAAATTAAAAAAGCGTCGTCTTATTACAAAGGTTTTGTTCCGAGTTAAAAGCTGAACCTAAAAACAACGACTGCAGCTATGAAATCACCGCCATAGAAAGTAAAGATGACGATTTAAAAATAAGACGCCGTGTTAACTCATAAATAAAAACGACCCAATTTTCTTAGTCAGAGACGCATAAATTCAAAGAAATCTACGACGGTTAATTACAAAAAAATTCGCCGATTTAAATTAAGTTACCACGATTGTAAATATAAATTTATCGACTTTTTAATTACAGTATACTACGATGGTATCCATAACTCTACTGTCCGCATAATTGTACTAACCACGACGGTTTGTTAAATTAACGACGTACAATTTTTTTTTACCATTATACGTCTATCATTATCTATAAACCGTCGTCTTAATTTTAATTGCTTTTTAAGATTTCTTTATTGGATTTTTTTTCCTACGGCGGTAGATAAACAGTATGACAAGATTTGTGACAACCCACGACGGTTTATATTGGAAACCGTCGTTACCATCAAATTAAAGTGAAGTCTTACCAGAATGAACTCTGTTCCTCATCATAATCGAACCAACACACAAAGGCAATATTTTAGAAATGGATGATGTGTGTGTCTTTGTGTCTTTGAGATACACAAAGGCACACACACATCCACATCCAAAACATTTGCTTTCAGAAAAATGACGGCCGCAGCAGAAAGACAATTTTTTAGATGATGTGTGCGTGTTTGTGTCTTTCAGATACACAAACGCGCACACACATCAACATCCAAACTGAAAAATGAAAGCGAGGTGAGACAGAGAGGTGATGTGCCTCCAGAGAGGTGAGACAGAGCCAAGGGCAAGAAGAAGTTGAAACCCTAATTGAAAAATGAAGACGAAAGAAAGACAGAAAAACCCTTATTTATAAACTAATCTTATATACCACGTCGGTTATATTAAATTATCGACGTTTATATGAAAACATAAACATCGTTTAAATCTAAAATAAGGTCGTATAAAATAATTAACAATGACGTTGTCATTTTTTGGAAAACTAATTTATTGTGTAATTAAAAAAGTTACACGTCGGTATGCGTAATTAAAACGACGTGCTATTTATTTTTCACGTCGTTATTATTGAGTATAAGGTCGTTGGGTAAATTTGAAAATGACGGGATACATCTTTTTGAAGAAAAATGCATCGTGTAATTGGATATAAAAACGGCGTTTCCTTAAAACTAGGCGTCGTGGAAACTAATGTAATAGGGCGGTGTAAACCTATAGCGCCGTATAATGTTGCATACTAGGGCGCATTCTATTAATAGCGTCGTTTTATGAAACGGTCTATTAATATTTTAAACTTTTCACTTACCTGACCTACACTTGCACTGTTTCCAAACCCGAGAAAAATTTTCAAGCTTCTCTCATTTTTCATTCTTAAAGCGCTCTTTCAAACTTTCAAGCTTATCTCCGAGAGAAAACTTTTCATCTTCCTCTCCTCTTCGTCTTCGTCTCTGAATTGAAACACCAAACTCCAGGAGAAAACTTTTATTGCACGCAAAGGGTAAGCATTTCTCACTATTTTTGCTCATGTTTTGCATGCGCATATCATTTTCGTTTTTTTAAATCTTTTTACATTTTTTTTCCAAGTTTGATAAAATTTGCAGACAAAGAAGGAAAGTTTCCAAGTTTGAACACTACTCTGTTTCATTTACTTCAACTAAATAAGACGACAGTGGCTTGTTATTTACGTGGTTAGATTTATAGACCATGACGGTTCGTCAGTTGTCCTAGCGTCGTGTGAAAGTGTTCTTCGCTGTTTTTTAAAATGATCGTCTTTTTTTGTATTTGATTTTTAGGATATATTCATCGCAGGTTTGATTTCTCTGAACAATGGTTTTTGTTTTGAAAATCTTTTTAATTATATTTCTGTTGAAAATCATTTTAATTATTTTTATGTTGAAAATATTTTACGTTTTTCCAAATTTGTTTTTCTGTTGTAGAGACGACGGTATATTATTATTTACGTCGTTTTAATTTCAATACCACGTCGAATGTTTTTAAAAACGTCGTTTTAGTAAATGAAAATCCAAAAAAATTTCCCCTAAAGGTGTGAATCTGGAATCAACCCTCTGTTTTTTGTAATTATATCATAAGACGTCGGTTATTTATTATTAACGTCGTTGTAATATTTAATCACGTCGGTGGTTAATTACCGTCGTGAAAATTTATTATTACATCGATTGTTTTGTTCTTATGTCGTTTGAAATGTTATAATACGTCGGTTTTTATAAATAACCGTCATTTTGTTTTCTTAATTTCACTGAAATATTTTCACTTTCAGGTTTGATTTGTCTGTAACCATGGTTTCTCAATCCCAAAGTAAGGACTCTGGCTTGAAAAAAAATGAATGTAAGGAGCTTAGAGTTGTAAATCCTCAAGCCAAGTCCTCGAAGAAGTTTGTTTCATCTGTTGAGACAGAACCAGGCAGCACGACAACATTTTCTTAGGAGCCAAAGTCAAGTTGGGGTATAAGCACAATGCCCCGTGTTGTGAAGAGAAAATTTCAGAAAATCAAGCCTGTTGTTGAGTACAATAAAAGGGGGAAAGCATGTGGCCCTGCACATACTGAGATGCAGTCCTACATTGGTGTGTTGGCACACTCCAGAGTCCCACTTGTGGACAAGAAATGGGTTGAAATATCCAAGGATATAAAAGAGCAGATTTGGGAAGCCGTTGACATGGCTTTTGTGGTTGGTCAAGGGGGCAAGAAAATGGTGTTATGTTCTGCTGCCAAGAAATGGAAGGATTTCAAGTCTACACTAACGAGGCATCATATCCTTCCATTCATCAAGGATAAGGAGAAATTAAGCCAACCCCTTGAAATATACAAATTCATAGAGAAAGCTGACTGGGATGCCTTTATAGCTTCAAGGTTATCTGAAAAATTTGTGTCTGTGCATTTTGAACAATCACAGAGGAGGGAGAAACTTGAGTACAATCATCGATTGTCTCGAAAAGGATATGTTGGTTTGGACGATCACTTGGTGGAAACCATGCCCGGGGTAGATATTGATCGATCTACCTTATGGAAGAAAGCTAGAGAAGACAAACATGGTAACATCCCGGATCCAAAGGTTGCAGAGAAAGCAAAATTAATTGTAGGCCTACTCACTCTGTTTTAAATTTTTATTAAACTGTATTGCCGTGATAAGTCTTATTACGTATTCTGTTATATTTTTGTGTCGTGTGAAAAATATTACTACGTCGAAATTTTTAAAAAAACGTCGTTAAAGGTCTGAATCTGGTTTATTATTGACGTCGTTTTAATAAATTAACCACGTCGAAATTGTAATTATATCATAAGACATCGGTGGTTTATTATTGACGTCGTTTTAATAAATTAACCACGTTGGTAGTTAAGTACCGTCGTGTGAAATATTATATTACGTCGATTGTTATGTTATTGAGTCGTGTGAAATGTTATAATACGTCGTTTTTTTATAAATAACCGTCGTGTGTTTTCTTATGCTGACTTTTTATTATGTCTTTGTGTTATGATGAATTGCAAAAACAAGTCTCTGAAGGCACTCTTACTGTATCAGGAAGTACTGATGTGTTGACATTGGCTTTGGGTCCCGAGCATCCAGGAAGAGTTAGAGGGGTAGGGGTTGGGATTTCCTCTAAGCAATACTTCCATTTACCTAGACAACAGAAGGTAAGGTTTGCCGATCAATTGAAGGAAAGTGTAAGACTTGTCCTTCAAGAAGAGACTTTGAAAATGGAGGCTAGATCAAGAGAAGAGACTTTAAAGATGGAGGCTAGAACCAAGCAATTGGTAGAAGCTGAGAGGGAAAATTTGCTGAGTTAGCTTTCCAAACTCATCCCCAATTTTGATCCAAGCATGCTGAAACTGAATACTAACCCCTGTCAAATCCAAGGTCAAGGGCAAAGTCCCAAAAATCCAATGTCGGACAAAGCAAGCTGCTCTAGGGCTCTTGATGTTAGAGCCCTACAATTTGAGGAGGATACTGCCAAGAATGGGGAAAAGCAGGAAGAAATGGTAACGTCTCTGAACTTTGAATTCTCTGTTTTTCAAAAAGCCATTAGACATCGTTATTGTGAATCACAGTCGTTCAAATTAAAAAACAACAACGGTTTACATTTACCGCTGTTTTAAAAGTTATACCACGACGCATTTTTTTAATAAACCGTCGTTTGTGTTTCATACCACGACGGTAGAAAGGATTGAGTTATTGTAGTATTTAGTTTACTTGTTTTACAAGCTATCTTCATTGGCACAATCCCACTCTCTGTATCTCTCTCTCTCTCTCTCTCTCTCTCATTTTTTTCTCTGCAATTGCTATTATCTGTGTTTCTGCTAAAAAAAGCTGGTACTCTCTGGAATCTGAATTTCTGAAAATTTTTATGTGATTTAGACGACGGTTTATTATTTACCGTCGTTTAATGATATTTAGACGTCTGTAATTCTTACATACCGTATTCTGTTATGTTTTACCACGACGGTTTATTTAATTTTTTTTTACTTTTTGTACAATGTCATATATATATATATTTCTTTATTTCTTAAAACAGAAATCCGGGGATGTAGAAAAGATAGTAGAAAAGATAAAAGAAAAGAGAGATGAACAGGTAAATTCTCATAACTTTGCCTTTTTCATTTGTTTTTCAATTTTCAGACGTAGAAAATTTCTTTAAACCGTCGTTTGTTTTAAATTTCCACGGCAGTTGTGGTTTTAATTGAATGTTTAAATTGTTGTACAAGCTTTCTTATATATCTGTTTATTTATTAAAACAGAAATCCAGTGTTGGAGAAGAGCAAATTGAAAAGGTAAATTCATTATCTATGAATTTTGCATTTGAATTAGACATCGGTTTTTTTTATACGACGTAATAAATTCTTCATTACGAAGGTATTTTTTTCCCGTCGTGTAACTTATTTTCAGACGACGTTTTTTTATTTAAACCATCGTGTTTATTGATATACCACGTCACTTTATGTTGCTTTATTTCTTAAAACAGAATACTGAAGTACCAAATTATTCAAAGCTGGAGTTGCCATCTTCTTTACAATCCCTTTGTCGTTATGCGGAAACGACACTAAAGCCTCAGGAGAAGACTATGACCTTTACAATTGAGAAGGAGGTTTTTGGTGAAGATCGTACTACCTTCGTCTTGCATGAAGACATTACACAGTTTGCTGGCATGGAAGAAATTGGGGCTACTGTGGTTGCAGTATATATGAGGTTTGTCCTTATCAAATATTCATTTCACACTCTCCTTTATATTGAAAAAAAAAACAGTCATGGTTTCATTTCATAAATTTAGGTGCCTATTTGATAATTTGAAAGCTGCAAATATGGTGAACATGGTTGGCCTTATCGACCCTGCTCAAGTTAGTGCCAACGTTGGTTCATTAACTGAAAGATCACGTGTCGTATAGCCAATCGACTTCAAAAGACAGATGGTGAACAGATTTTCCTGATGCCTTACGATCCAGGGTTAGTCTCCTTAACAGGATTTTGTTTGTATGATGCACTGCATATCAAACTGTTTAACCTTTATATTTATTTTGTGCAGCCGTCATTGGGACTTGATCATTGTGAGAGCAAAGAAGGAGACCGTCTATTTTCTGGATCCACTGCCTGGAAATCGGGTTGTGGATGAGGCGGGAAAAAACATAGTGAACAGTGCTATCAAAATGTATAATTCACACATAGGCAGACAAGGCCGTAAAGCACCTCTTTGGAAAACTCTGCCCAGCACACCAAAGCAACCAAGCTGTGTAGAATGCGGGTATTATGTCATGCGCTTTATGAGAGACATCATCATGGATCCTTCCCTGGAGTTTGAGAAGATGGTAAGAAGAAAATTTTCAGATTTATTTTATGCGGTTTTTTGTATTATCAACGACGGTAAATTAAAAATATCGTCGTTGAATAAATATACTACGTCGGTAAATGAAAAATAGCGTCGTCTGTTAGAATAATCATTGTTTATGGATTGCAGTTTGCGAAGGGAAAGGATCAAGCGCCATACCCCCAAGACGCCATTGAAGAAGTTAGGAAAGAATGGGCAGAGTTTGTTTGTCTTCATATGGAGTAGAGGATTTTTAGAACACTTAAACATTTTTATAAAATGTACAAATTTTGTTAGAATTAGACAAGTTTTTTGTACAAATTTTGTTAGAATTAGACAATTTTTTGTACAAATTTTATGTATAATGTACATTCTTTTTTTCCTATGAATTTAAAATTGGTTTTCATTATTTTAAAAAAAAGTAAATTGCGTGACCGACGTGTAATAAACCTTGCAACGACATAATTATATCAAACAACCGACGTAAAGGTGGTTAATAAATAAAATAAAGGAATAAAAAACATGACTGTACATTTACAACCGACGTAAAAGGAACTTAGACGACGCTAAATTAATTGTTTACGTCATGATATATAGTATGTACGTCCCCGATACCCATTACACGACGGTTGTTTTTACAAGAAAGTCATTTATAAGTTTACAACGTCGTTCTTTTCTTAGGGCCGACGTGGTTTGTTTGTCTTTATATCTATTTAATTCAAAATATTCATAATAAATTCATGTTGTGAAAAACCCAAGTTCATGCTGAACCAAATTTGTTGAGGTTTTCATGTTGTGAAAAACCCAAGATCATGCTGAACCAAATTTGTTGAGTTTTTCATGTTGTGAAAAACCCAAGGGCACTTTCTAAACCGTCGTTTCTTTAAAATGACGTTGTACACAAATAACAACGTCATAGTTTTTTAAAAAGAGATGTAAAAGACTATTCAAACGACGCTCTGGGTTCTATAGACGACGTCGTTTAATTGAAATTAGACGGCGATAAGTTAATAGTTTAAGACGTGGAATATTGTTTGTACGTCGTTTTCTTTGTAAAAATGGCCATGATTTTTCCTTTAAACGACGTATTTTTTTAAAAGTAAGTCCTTTATTACGATTTACAACGTCTTTACTTTCTTAACGCTGACGTGGTTTGTGGGTTTTTGTAATAATGTTTTATTCTATTTAATTCGAAATATTCATAATAAATTTAAAATAAATCCAAAAAATGCAATGTCAACTCCTATGAAGTCATTGAGATATTTTCTTTCCCCTTAAGCTTAAAAAAATGCAGTTTGAGTTATACAAATTTAAAATGACCACCAAAAAGAAAAATGTTTTCATGAGTCACAACATCACTTATACTTTAATGGTTTAGGGTTTAGGGTTTATGGGGGATAAAGGTTTATTTTTGGGGTTTAGGGTTTATGGTTAATATATATTAGGCCGTAAAACCATGAACCCTTTTCTAAAATTATTTAAAATATATATATATAATTTAGGGTTTATTTTTTATGGTTTAGGGTTTAGGGTTTAGGGTTTAGGGTTTAGGGTATTAATGTAATAAGCGTCATGTTTATTTATATTTTTAACGACGGTTTGTTTGTTTTCCGTCGATGATTTACAAAGAGCGCTTTCTAAACCGTCGTTTCTTTAAAATGACGTTGTACACAAATAATAACGTCATAGTTTTTTAAAAAGAGACGTAAAAGGTAATTCAAACGACGCTCTTGGTTCTATAGACGACGTTGTTTAATTGATATTAGACAGCGAGAAGTTAAGAGTTTAAGTCGTGGAATATTGTTTGTACGTTGTTTTCTGTGTAAAAATGGCCATGGTTTTGCCTTTAAACGACGTCATTTTTAAAAGTAAGTCGTTTATTACGATTTACAACGTCTTTACTTTCTTAACGCCGACGTGGTTTGTGGGTTTTTGTAATAATATTTTATTCTATTTAATTCGAAATATTCATAATAAATTTAAAATAAATCCAAAAAATGCAACGTCAACTCCTATGAAGTCATTGAGATATTTTCTTCCCCCTAAGCTTTAAAACAGTTATTAACGATATCACGTCGGAGAAGCATAAAGAGCCGACATGTAATTACAAATAACACAACTCCAATACCATTATACCGACGTCTAAAAGACGAGATATCTAAGCTGAACGTTACAAAAGACGACGTCTTAGATCATGAACTCGTCCGTAACAACTCAAAAATCGTCGTCTTAAATTTTACCACGTCGCTTGTTATCTCATAAACGAAGTGTAAAAAGAACAATTCACGACGTTATTTGAAATCCAGAGGTAAATTTGTCGACGTAAAGTGATATTCGGACGTCGTTCTTTTACAAAAACAACGTTATATGGGAATATCCGCATCTATTTTTTATTCTTATGTCGTTTAAAATATTTTCCACGGCGATTGGTTGACAACCTATGCTGTCTTAGATAGATTAGACGACTGTCATTTTGGTACAGACGATGTATAAATTTCGAAACACGGCTGTCTTTTACATGATGACGACGTTGTCCATCAAATACAACGTTGATTGTAGAAATAAATGTGTCGTAAGTCATGACCCTAACATATTTTCCACGTCATTTATGTTCAAATTATGTCGTTAATATAAATTTATACGGCGATCGACTGAAAATTTGTGCCGTTTAAAATATATTAGACGACGATTGTGTTTTTAAAGATGACGTATAAATTCTGAAACACGGTTGTCTTTTATTTGTGGACGACATTGTTCATTAAATATAATGTCGTCTATAGAGATACATGTGTCGTAAGTAATTACCCTAACCGCTATTTCCACGTCAATATTAATGGAAAAAACAAAGTGGAAAATTTATTTCACGACGGTTATATAAATAGTGGTGACGTAGTATGAGTTAATAACGTCATCTTTTATTTATTTAAAGACGTCATAACTTTATTTCACGTTTCTTGTTTGATCATGTGTCGTGAAAGGTGTATGTAACAGCTGTGAGTTTTAGTTTTCATCGTGGTATGAGTCTCTTGCGGCCATGTTCTGTTAAAATATGTCATGTGTTGCATTTTAAACGACGTTTTTTTTGTTAAAATAGGTCGTCTATTCTTATCCTTGACAATTTTTTTGGCTCATTTTTCAGTACACAGACGTCGGTTGTTATTTTTTAATGGCGTTGTTTGTTATAACAACGACGGGGATTTATCGTCGTGGTTTTATTTTGGAAAAGATGTCGGTCGATTTCACGACGGTTTGAAAACCGGATATACAACGGTGAATTCCCGTCGTCTTTTGCCTTTTTTGTAGTAGTGTACCCTTCATATCATTACTTTACCCGTTTAAAGTAGAATATGATGGAGTTACGTCAAACCATTTAGGAGAAACGGTCAAGTTTGAATTTTTATCCAAGCCCGAATTACACAATCTTAGATCACTCCAAAGGTCTGCAGTGTCAAGAATAGTCTTTCTAATTCAGAATAAAAGTAAACAAATTAATTTTCTCAAAGAAGAAGTTAAGACCAAAAGAATAAAGCAACAGCTAAGTGACAAAACTCTACAGTCCCAAATTATTAAGTTTGAAGAAAAATTTAAAAATGAGGCTTGTTCCGACCTACCAATGCTTTCTGGCACCGCAAGCAGCATGTAATTACTTTACCTTATGTCAAAAAATTTAGTGAAAAGAATATTCCCACTAAAGCCAAACCAATTCACATGAGTCAAGAATTGATGGAGTTATGCAAACAAGAAATCTTGGACCTAGTCAAAAAAGGAATAGTCAGAAAAAGTAAATCACCTTGGTCATGTCCCGCTTTCTATGTCCAGAAAAATGTTGAGTTAGAAAGAGAAGCTCCACGTTTAGTCATCAATTACAAACCCCTGAATTCTGTTTTTGTTTGTGCCTAATAAATCTCGGTCGTGGACTGACTGAAAGAACTTCCTCTCGGCCCTCGCACCAGCCCATGAACTGAAACGTGCGTTTTGTTAGACATTTTGCCTTCCTAAAAACAAAAGAAAAACTGCGAAGGCGGAATCCTCTCGGCCTCGCGACCGCGGTATTATAGGCCGAGACCGAGGGGCGAAAGAGACACGGCCAAAGAGATTGAGGATAGATCGCCACGTGGGCGACAGGGTCCCACACTTCATTTAATGAAGTAATGCCTCTGATTATGGCAGCAAACCCACTAGCCGCAAAAAAGCATTTAATGCATGAGGGAAGATGGGAAGTGACTGAAGTCAGGGTTTCGGTGATGGAAATCAGAGTGGTTAGACACAAACATTCTCACAAATATTCTTACAGCTTGAGAGATTAGGTCACTAGCTATCAGAGCATTACATGCGTCTCCATGGCCAAGGGTGCAAAACCCATGATCAGGGCAGCGGCTGAGATTTACCGGGATTTATGGGGTCACACCACCATGCTTCACGATCCCAAATGCCGATTTGACTACCCACTTGCTCTGATCAGGCTCCACCAAGATTATCAGCCTCGATTACTCCTCCAGAGCTCTTCCTATAAATACCAAGCTCTAACAACATTCAAAGGGTTCAAACACCAAACCTAAAGCCTCCCACGGAGCAATTTACATTTTCCTGTCATTTATCTTCTTGTAATGCACTTTCAATACCTTTACTTGCTTTCCTAGGAGTAGTGATAGATTGTAAGGAAAATCCATTCATCAATATATCATACGACCCTTGATCTTCAAGGCGCTGGAGCACCATCTCTGTTACTCTCTCATCCACCCCATATATCATACGACCGTCGCTCTCTGAGCAACGCGCCGGAGCATCTCCCAAAACCCACCATCAACACCACCACTAAACGGCCTTGTAGCTCAGGCCGTGACCCTGACGGCCGAGATCAGTTCCTCTCTCGGCCACAATCGTTTGATTAGAAGTCGAACTCAAACAGGCGCACCACTTAACCATTTACCCAAACACATCACCCTCTCAACACACGGTAGACCGTGCTGGCACACCCGCGCACAACCGCACCGCATCCGAAAGAAGGACGTCATGTGTCGTCGCATATCCCCTCGACCTGGAGCACCAGGTCGTGAGATTTACGATAGCCAAACACTTTTTGGCACGCCTGGTACTGCGACCTGGTCCTCTCGGTCAACTCATAGAAAAACTTGAAGCAAAAGGCCGTTGCGTTATGCATCCTGGGGGCCCTGGCAAGGGCGTTGGCCAACGGCTCGGTGTCTGCGACCGTGGTTGCACCCCTCAGTTCTGGGAAGTAGGCCTGGAGCCAGAACTGGAAAGCCCAGAGTGGGCCACCGAGCTTCGGCTTCATCCCATCAGTGACGACGTCGTGAAGCGTGTGGTAGATATGGCCGAGGAGGACTGGGCCGAGCGCTAGCCTCCCACCCTGCGCAAGATAGTCGGCCAGGTGGGCGAACTCCAAGGTGACCTTGTTCGCCTGGGTGCAGAACACAAACTTGCACAACCAGTACAGCAAGAATACGGCGTGCTCAACTTCGCCGAGGGGGGAGATGGCGTCGTCTTCGGCGCTGTCCTCTACATCGAAGTTATTGTAGAAGCTGGAATAGTTGAGCATGTTCTTCGCCTTACTCCCGGCTAGTCTCGTGAGAGTGGGCCACGCGGCTATGAAACTCCTTGCGGCCTCAGGAGCAACTAGCGCAGCATTTACCTCCACGCCGAAAGGAGAAAGGCCGAATAGAGCGGCCATATCAAGCACGGTCGGCGTCATCATGCCGAACCGCAGATTCATTGTATTTGTGGCTGAGGACCAAAAACTGAGTGCCGCGGCCAATAGCGACCGATCCACGACAATCGGCCGGTCAAAGAGCTTGATCAGGTGGTAGATCCCTTAAGCCCTCCATTGCTGGCCAAAGAAGTGCTCCATCCTCGGCAACCACTTCTCCCAGTCTGGGGTCGAGGTCGGCCATTGCTGCTGCGGCCGTATGACATTCCAGTCTTGGTTGTCTCCCTAATCAAAAGCCGAGAGATCCACCAATTTGTCCTTCAAGTGGGCTGCCAACCTCTCTGGCATGCCACCCTCCAGAGAGGGGCCGAGGAGGCAAGAGTCGCTAGCAGCACCGTCGTCATCAGCCCAGGGCACGATGATGTTGGGAAGAACCGAGCCTTGGATTTCTCGGCAGATGTCTTCGAAGCCAGTCTGGAAGACCTGGGACCGAGCTTCAACAGATGCAGAAGTGCTGGAGGCCATTAAGTCAGATTGAAGTGGGGTGTGTTGAAGGAAAAAGTCAAAAAGAAGGTAATGAACATGAAGAACACCAAGGAACCAAAAACTCAGAAAAAGGGGCGAAGAGTTCGTGGGCTTTCTGGGAAATGCAGAAGAAACGACTGAAGTCGTTGATGACTAACAAAGAAATAACTAGGCAGAAGGAGATGGAGTGCTGAGATTTAGAGTTCAAAAGGGTCGAAGAATTAAAAAAAAAAAATTTGGCAGAGCTTGGGCGTTTGAAAATTCTGAAAGCGTAAAGGAAGAAATGAAGAAGTCCGGCTTTTATATTGGCGCTCGAATACGAAACGAAAGGGCGTGGCCCTCTCGAGAGACGTAACAGTCTGACAGCGTGCTCAAGTGCGCAGTGACGTGTCGGAAGCCCAGAGGCCGTCGTTTCAATTGACGAGATGAAAACGACGGCTCGCGCGAATCAGGGCAATGATGGCCTAAACGACGTGCTTGCGTATTAAATGCGTCGATCGACTTGCGCATTTAAGGCACCAACTGTCAATCACTTCAAAAGCAACGCGAAGGGTCCATCCCCTGGAATCCATTCAGCCTCTACCCATGCTGCGACCGAAGAATCCGGGGATGTGGGGCAATGTTTGTGCCTAATAAATCTCAGTCGTGGACTGACTGAAAGAACTTCCTCTCGGCCCTCGCACCAGCCCATAAACTGAAACGTGGCGTTTCGTTAGACATTTTGCCTTCCTAAAAACCAAAGAAAAACTGCAAAGGTGGAATCCTCTCGGCCTCGCGACGGTGGTATTATAGGCCGAGACCGAGGGGCGAAAGATACACGGCCAGAGAGATTGAGGATAGATCACCACATGGCAACAGGGTCCCACATTTCATTTAATGAAGTAACGCCTCTAATTATGGCAGCAAACCCACTAGCCGCAAAAAAACATTTAATGCACGAGGGAAGATGGGAAGTGACTGAAGTCAGGGTTTTGGTGATGGAAATCAGAGTGGTTAGGCACAAACATTCTCACAAATATTCTTACAGCTTGAGAGATTAGGTCACTAGCTATCAGAGCATTAATGCGTCTCCACGGCCAAGGGTGCAGAACCCATGATCAAGGCTGGATTTACCGGGATTTATGGGGATTTATGGGGTCACACCACCATGCTTCACGATCCCAAATGCCAATTTGACTACCCACTTGCTCTGATCAGGCTCCACCATGCAGATTTTCAGCCTCGATTACTCCTCCAGAGCTCTTCCTATAAATACCAAGCTCTAACAACATTCAAAGGGTTCAAACACCAAACCAAAAGCCTCCCACGGAGCAATTTACATTTTCTTGTCATTTATCTTCTTGTAATGCACTTTCAATACCTTTACTTGCTTTCCTAAGAGTAGTGATAGATTGTAAGGAAAATCCATTCATCAATATATCATACGACCCTTGATCTTCAAGGCGCCGGAGCACCATCTCTGTTACTCTCTCATCCACCCCATATATCATACGACCGTCGCTCTCTGAGCAACGCGCCGTTGCACCGCCCAAAACCCACCATCAACACCACCACTAAACGGCCTTGTAGCTCAGGCCGTGAACCTGACGGCCGAGATCAGTTCCTCTCTCGGCCACAATCGTTTGATTAGAAGTCGAACTCAAACAGGCGCACCACTTAAACATTTACCCAAACACTTCACCCTCTCAACGCACGGTAGACCGACCGTGCTGGCACGCCCGTGCACAACCGCACCGCATCCAAAAGAAGGACGTCACGTGTCGTCGCATATCCCCTCTGCCCGGAGCACCAGGCCGTGAGATTTGCGATAGCCAAACAGTTTTAGAATGGATCAGATATCCCATCCCTAATAAAAGAGACTCAATCAAACGATTAGATAAGTTAGTCATCTTTTCTAAATTTGACATGAAAAGTGGATTTTGGTAGATTCAAATTCAAGAGTCGGATAGGTATAAAACTGCATTTGTTACTCCCTTTGGTCATTATGAATGGAATGTAATGCCTTTTGGTTTAAAAAATGCTCCTAGTGAATTCCAGAATATTATGAATGAAATTTTCAACCCATTTAGCGAATTTTCCGTAGTCTATATCGATGATGTTCTCATCTTCTCTTAGTCAATAGAGCAACACTGGAAGCATTTGTTTAAGTTCTTTCAGATAGTCAAACAGAATGGTCTAGTAATTTATGCTAAGAAAATCAAGTTATTCCAAACCAATGTTAGATTTCTTGGCTTTAATATTTGTCAATCACAAATTAGTCCAATCAATCGAGTCATCTAGTTAGCTAACAAATTCCCATATCAAATTCTTGAAAAAAATCAGCTCCAGAGGTTTTTAGGATCTCTCAATTATGGTTCCGAGTTTTACCAAAATCTTAGGAAACAATGCAAGCCCCTCTTTGATAGGCTTCAGAGTAATCCTCCTCCTTGGACCTCCACTCATACTGAAATAGTTAAACAAATCAAAATCCATATCAAGAGTCTTCCTTGCCTTGGTATCCCTTCCGCTAATTCTTTCAAAATCGTTGAAACCGATGCCTCTGAATTAGGTTATGGAGGTATCCTCAAACACAAAGTCCCTCCGAGTCAAATAGAACAGATTGTCCATTTCCATTCTAGTATCTGGACACAGTCACAAAGTAACTATAGTACTATCAAGAAAGAAATTTTATCTATTGTATTATGTATTTCGAAATTTCAAGATGATTTACTAAATCAAATATTCTTAGTCAAAGTTGATTGTAAAAGTGCAAAACATGTTTTAGAAAAAGATGTTCAAAACATTGCATCTAAACAGATTTTTGCAAGATGGCAAGCAATTTTAAGCATATTTGATTTCGATATTGAATATTTGAGAGGAAGTGAAAATAGTATTCCAGATTTCCTTACAAGAGAATTCTTACAGGAAAAACAATGGCCGAAAGAAAAGACAAACAAAAAAGTCAAGCCAGTCAGCCAGTAAATCCAATCAGAATCCTCCCTTCCTCAATGAATCCAGTTAAACCTGAGTCATCTTCTCACATTGTCCCCTTCCAAGGATGTTCCCCAATTCAAGTCAGCAACAGATTTGCCCCTTTAGGTTCTACTGTCAGTCAAATCTGCCCCAATTACCAGTCAGCTTTAATCTCCAGCTATGATCCCTTCCAAGTCAGCAGCCAACTTGCAAGCCAAACCCCAGTAAATTACAAAAAAGGTCCCCCTATTCTTCCAAAAGTAATTCTCATCTTTTTATTATTGAATCAGTCTATGATGATCTCCTTGATCCAGTTAGAATTGCAAAACATTACTTTCCTCCTAATTTTCACTGCTTCCCCAGTCACCCTTCCAAGTCAATCAAATTTTACAGAGACATTCTCTTTGAAACTCTGTCCATTGAAATCAAGCCAATTAGGGATAAGGAAAATCCTAATAATATCCTTTTCCATTCCCTTTATATTCGTCTGATCCTCAGCCAAGAAGAATGGAGCAAACACCCTTATGATCAGAAACCACTCCAGTCCACCCTCCATTTTAATTGTGCTGATTATATTGATGCTTGGTATACAATCTTTCTTCACCAAACACCTGATTTCAATCACTCCTAGTTTATCAATTTCGACAGTAAATTCAAAAGTCAGTTTCCCTTTTGGTTCCTCCACTGGTGGGAAATCCACGGTCCACTTTTTGAAATCCTTCCTTCACATTTACAAGAGTCAGTTAATTACTTTTCTCATAAATACAAATTTCAAAAGTCAGATAAATTCTTTCCCAATCTCCTCCATTTTGTGGCCAAATACAAAGTTCCTTGGATACTAAAATGGTCTTACCAAGTCAACTGGGACTCGGGTTCTCTCCCGACATTTCAAAGTCAAGTGGTGGGATAGGTTTTCCGTAGAAAGAATAATTGATCAAGTTAATAAAGAGTTCCCTCCTTTTCCGACTCCAGTCAAGGCGTCTTCCCCAAGTAGTTCTCATTCTTCCCTCCCAATCGAAGGAAGAACCAAATCAGAATTAAAAGAGTTAGCCAGATAGATTTTACAACAAGTCACTCAAATGGAAGATGCGGATGATGACGATGCTAGCCCCAAATCCCAATCATCCTCTAGTCAAATGCAGAGCCTACCCTCTAGTCAAAAGGAATCAATTCAAACGTTCAAATGGGCAGACTATCCCGATAGTCAAGATCCATATGATTTGAATGAAGACTAGTATTTCAACATATTCTTCCAAAAGCAGCAGAGTAAAAGCAGAAGGTGAAAGTAAAAGCAAAAGTAAAAGCAGATTCCCCAACAGAGTAAAAGCAAAAGGTGGAACAGTCAATTTTAACCCAATGTATTCTGAATCCTATAAATTAGTAAGTCCGAGTCATTTGTAAGCAGAGGTAAAAGTTAGCTTTCAGTTTTAAAGTTCTCTCAGAAACCAAGCCCTGAGAAAACGCTTGTA
This sequence comes from Prunus avium, assembly GCF_965620075.1. Taxonomy (NCBI): domain Eukaryota; kingdom Viridiplantae; phylum Streptophyta; class Magnoliopsida; order Rosales; family Rosaceae; genus Prunus; species Prunus avium. The sequence goes on from NC_142290.1 coordinate 8,303,273, forward strand.
AGATATGAGTGCTTTGTGAACTTCAATCTTTTAATAAAATCTTTTGTAAGTTGATATATATATATCGCTGAATTATGCATATTTTTTATTTTGTATTTGGAAGTGTATTATAGTGTGTGATGGAAACTCGAAGGGTAGTGGTGATTCATGCATTTATTTAGTTATGTATTCATTTATCTAATCAATTATTGCTAATAAGATTATTATTATAGTATCGGAAAGGATGCTAATCGGAATCGACGTGATTAATAACTAATTAAATATTTAAGTGCATGTCTATATTAATACATATACTCAGTATGCTGTGTGAATTTCAAGGTAATTGAGAATTGATTTCTAGAAGGTTGTGAAACAAGAGGAATTTCGAGATAAGTTTCAGGATATGGTTTGTAAACCCACCTTAGGAGTACCCCCCCCCAATTGCCCCTAAAATGGATTTGTCATTTATGACATTGCCCCACGAGTTTCGGGGACGCTTGAACCGTGTGGTGCGAGGAATGTGGCTCAGGCTGACTAATGGTCCTCTGAGGCCTGCGAGGAATGCGGCGGCTCGGGTTGACTTGGTGTCTCCGAGGCCTGCGAGGAATGCGGCTCAGTTAACTGTGTTTTCGAGGCCAGCAAGGATGGAATTGACGGATATATGGAATTGACGGATCAAGATTGGGGGTACGCCTAGGTGGAGAGAACTTAAGTTTTCATATGATTTTAAATTAAAATTAAGGATTTTATGATGGTATTTTATGGGCAAAGGTTTAAATATTTATTATCTTAATACTATAAGACAAGGAATGAATGGTTACAAGTTTTAAGGGTTTAATAAAGTTCATTATTTTCTTAAGCGATGAGGTTATTTTACCAGTAAAAGAGATATATATATATATATATTTCAGTTAAGTTGTTGATATATATATATACATATATATATATATATATAATTATATTTTCCTTTTATTTTATTGTTATCCTTCCTTTTATTTATACTTCTAATATATATATATAATAATCTAAGCCAGTAATATATTAAGAGATTTACGAATTAGAAGAAGTTTAGTGAGTGAGTTCTTGTTTTCTGAATGAATTTTTATGCGTTTAAGGTGTTATTTAATGCTTACGAATAAGTTATTATAAATTTACCTTCCAAGCATAATTATTGGATGTCAAATATTTTTATTGTTTTATGTTTTTATTTAAAATAAGAACAGCTTGGAAAGTAGAAGGATAATGGCAACAGGGGTTTTAAAGAGTTTAATGAGAAATAGTAATATAATTTTGGAGAATTGCGGATGTGGTCGACTAAACGTCCCCTGAGTCCTGCAAGGATTGCAGCTCCGGTCGACTCTGTGTTACCGAGACCAGCGAGGACGTGTCACAAACTGTGACACGAGGAAATTGACGGATAATGATAGGTACACCTAGGTGGAAGGGAAAACTTTTTTTGCAATGTTTTGTTTTAACCGGTGTGAAGACTTATGCTAATGTACGAATTGGTATAAGCACAAATATGCATGTTCGGTTTCTGTTCGAGTATAGCAAGTGCAACATAAAAAGAAAAAGAACTACGTGTGGCTTGATCCCTTGTTAAGGGTACGTAGTGTCACGGCCCGCATGTTCAAGGCCCAACCCATCGGATTGATCATGCTAGACCTCTTAGCCCACATGTCCATATTCAATGTACGGTAGTAGGTAGACGTCAGTTGGTGAGAGTGGTAGGTAGAGTCTCGGTTGGTGACATTGTATCTTAGCCACCTATTGTGGTGGTAGGTGGGATAGGAACAATATATAAGGAGGATGTCACATTGTGTATCCTCACCTCACATCTTGTAAATCATACTTCACAACTTGTAAAGCATTTGAGTAGCAATACAAGCATATATTCTCACAAACTCTCTTGAGCGTTCTCGAGTGTTCTTATCGTTCTTGCTCTTGCGTTGTGTTCTTGCTTGATTCGATCCTAGATTGTGGGAAGGAAGGCTGCTTAGCTTGTTCGAGAGGCGATCAAGTCTAAGGCCGCACGAAAGGAAGACTCCGAAAAAGTCATCCCGTGACAGTTGGTATCAGAGCTAAAGCTCGAATCATTCGAAGAAGCATGTCGAAGAGCGGATCCAATGTGGAGACTGATATGTCCAAGGTCAACTTGGAGCGTGGGGGCAAATCGAAGAGGGAACGATCTAGAGATGTTGTAGCAACGATGGAGAAGCGGCTTTCTCAGATGGAGAATGCCGTAATCGAGTTTGATTAGCGACTCGAGGAGGACGTCCTTACGAAGGAGGGCTTCGGAGCTATGATGGAAGAGCTTCAAGGCCAATTCCACGGAGCCCTCAACTCCGCATTGGACAGCATCAGGCTAGATGTCCAAACCAAGCTGGATCATTTCATGGCGGAGCTTACTGCGCTTCGTGATGAGGTGAAGGATGTGAAGGGAGATTGGGCTTTGTACAACAGGAAGCTGTCTTGAACAAGACCCGGACTCCGAAGGAACCGAAGGTGTTAGATTCTTTCAAGCCTAAATTCTACAATGGGAAGAGGGAGGCGAAGGAGTTGGACACGTTTCTGTGGAATATCGAAAGGTATTTCAAGTATCTCAAGCTCGAGGATGATGAGCCCAAGATTACTACAGCAACGTTGTTTCTCACCGACAATGCTCTCATGTGGTGGCGACGTCGATCTATGGAGATTGACCAAGGTACGTTTACACTTGAGACTTGGGATGAGTTTAAGAAAGATATTATGTTGCATTTCTATCCAGAGAATGCCAAGTATGAGGCAAAGGAGAAGCTGAGATGGCTAAAGCAAACGGGGAGCGTGAAGGATTATGTCGCCACGTTCACCAACCTGTTGTTCGAGGTGCCTAGCATGACAGATGAAGACAAGCTCATGTACTTCATGAATGGCCTACAGAATTGGGCCAAGCTGGAGTTACAAAGGAGGCACATCCAAACCTTGTCAGAGGCAATTGCTGCAGCTGAGTCTCTTGTGGAGTTCAAGAGGAATGATCAAGGCAACTCCAAGTTCAAAGGAAAGAAAGGTAGCAGTGGATCCGATGGGGGAGACCACGATGAGAGTAGCAAGGCTGGAGACAAGTCTGACAGTCACAAGTCATCTGGGAAGAAGAATGACAAAGGTGACAAGGGGAAAGACAAGTCAAAGCTAACTTGCTACTTGTGCGATGGAGCGCACATGATGCGGGATTGTCCGCAGAAGAAAGCCTTGAATGCCATGAACCAGGAGAAGGAAGAGAAGGCCGAAAGGGAAGCAAGAATGAGGGCCATTCACCGCTTCAATGCCCTACAGGCTAAAGTCGCTCAACCACAGGTTCAAGCTAAAGGGGTGATGTTCGTCGACGCCATGGTGGATGGCAAGACAACTCGGTGCCTAGTGGATACGGGTGCCTCGCACAACTTTATGTCTGTGCAGGAAGCAAAGAGACTTAGGTGTCGAGTCTCAAAGGAAGAAGGCAGCATGAAGACGGTGAATTCAACTGCCAAACCAATTGATGGAGTAGCTCATGGTGTGGAGCTAGACATTGGTACTTGGAAGGGAGTAGCTGACTTCTCCGTGATCTCGATGGATGACTACGATGTCGTGCTAGGAATGGAGTTCATGGACGAGGTAAAGGCATTTCCCATTCCATTTTATAATATTATGTGCATTGCACAGGGTGGGGCAATGCCATGCATGGTGCCAGTGGTGAGGCAACAAGGCAAGTCGAAGCTTTTGTCAGCCATGCAATTTTCCAAGTCTTGGAAGAAGGGCGAACCGACGTTCCTTGCAACTATGAAGAGGGATATAGTTGAGAAGGAAGTCCAACCAGTCCCAAAAGCGGTGGAAGCAATCCTTAAGGCGTTTGCAGATGTCATGCCCAAGGAGTTGCCCAACACCAAACCACCTAGGAGAGAGGTGGATCATGCCATTGAGGAGGAACCAGTGCAAAAACCTCCTGATCTTGGCAAACCTTTTGAGGTACACACTGATGCATCAGATTCTGCTATTAGTGGTGTACTCATGCAGGATGGACAACCATTGGCTTTCGAGAACCGAAAGCTTAATGACACCGAGCGAAGGTATACCGTTCAAGAGAAGGAAAATGTAGACTTGTTCGTGCAGACTTGTCTTGTATGCCAACAAGAAAAGACCTTGCAGAAGCAGCCGAGTGGGTTGCTAGAGCCACTTCCTGTTCCAACCAGACGAGATTGGGCAAAGTTGTTGGATGCTGCTCAGTTCTCGTACAACTTGCAGCGATCGGAGTCGACAGGGTCAAGTCCTTTTGAGTTGGCAACTAGACAACAACCTATGACACCGAACATAGTGGTGTCAGGCTACATGGGGAGTAGCCTTGCTGCATACAAGACGGCCAAGGATTGGCAGATGGCTAATGAGCTGGCTCGGGCTCAATTGGAGAAGGCAACTCGGAAGATGAAGAAATGGAAGGACAAGCACCGACGAGATGTTGTATTCCAACCAGGTGATATGGTCTTTGTGAAGCTCAACCCCTCTCAACACAAGTCCACTAGAAGGGTGCACAAGGCGTTGTTGAGGAGATATGAGGGCCCATTTCCTATCCTCCGAACTGTGGGAAGAGCTGCTTACTATGTGGAACTACCGCTACGATTGAAGATTCATCCGGTGTTTCACGTGAGCAATCTCAAGCCCTACCATGCTGACCCCGAGGAGCCAAGTCGTGGGGAGTCTCAATGAGCTCCGCCTTTAATGGGGACTTCATTTGACAGGGAGGTCGAGTGCATCATGGCAAAGCGCGAGGTGCGACGCAAAGGTGTATCGAGATACTTTGAGTACTTTGTCAAATGGAAGCGCCTGCCAAAATCCGAAGGCAATTGGGAGAAGAGTCCTTATGGCAGTACAAGGACTAAATCGAAGCATTCGAATGAGAAGGAACTACCTCGGCAATGAGGACGTCACCGGATTAGGTGGGGGAGAATTTCACGGCCCGCATGTTCAAGGCCCAACCCATCGGATTGATCATGCTAGACCTCTTAGCCCACATGTCCATATTCAATGTACGGTAGTAGGTAGACGTCAGTTGGTGAGAGTGGTAGGTAGAGTCTCGGTTGGTGACATTGTATCTTAGCCACCTACTGTGGTGGTAGGTGGGATAGGAACAGTATATAAGGACGATGTCACATTGTGTATCCTCACCTCACATCTTGTAAAGCATATTTCACAACTTGTAAAGCATTTGAGTAGCAATACAAGCATATATTCTCCCAAACTCTCATGAGCGTTCTTGAGTGTTCTAATCACTACTAAATTTCACTGTTTGCGCGACGAAGACAAATTTGTCGCGCAAAGTACAAAGTAGTCGCTCGAATAACAGCGCGACGAAATCACCGTCGCGCAAACTCAGTCGCGCGAAGTCCGTAAAGAAAGCCCTTGCGCGACAGACCATTGCTCATTTCGTCGCGCGACAAGCTCGTTGCATCAACAGTTCTGGGACGGCTACACTTCGTCGCGCAAAACTTTTGCGCGACGATTATGTGTTCGTCGCTCAAAACTGTGCGACGATTTGCCGTCGTCGCACAGACATTTGAGAGGCGGCATAAGAAATGTCGCGCACCTTTATGCGCGACGGAAAAAAAATTGTCGCTCAAAGCTGGTGCAACGAATTACCATCGTCGCACAGACATTTGAGAGGCAGCATAAGGGTCGTCGCTCAGCTTTATGCGCGTCGAAAAATAACTGTCGCACAAACCTGGCGCGACGATGAACTTTCATCGCTCAGTTTTATGTGCGACGAAGAATAGATTGTCGCACAAACCCTGTACGACAATGCCATTTGTCGCGCAAATATAGAGCGACAAAATTCTCGTCGTCGCGTTGCCTTTAGGGGACGACATTTTTCGTCGCGCAAGCGTAAATATATTGTTTCTCCATTTAAATTATAATGGTTTGTATTTTCCTGTGGAAAATTTTGCGCGACGACATCACGGCATATGTTCGTCACGCAAAAGAGTAATTAAATTATTTTTTTTTTCTTTTTGGGGAAATTTTTGTTTGATTTATTTATTTTTATAATTAAATGAAATGCCAATAAAAAAATGTAATTAAGAGAAAGTTTTTGTTATAACATAATATAGAGTCAAATAAAAGAAAAATGTTTCAAATGTCATAAAGAAAATAGAAAACTAATCAAACATTGTTTGATAATCTACTTGGTCTCCGATCTGGACATTGTGGACAGGGGCAGAGGTTTGATGGCCATGCTCGGGTTGGATGGGCTCAGAGGTGGATGGAGGAACAAAAGACGGTACGGGAATGCCGGACTGGGCGAGGGACTGTAAGAACGAATCCATCTGGGACATCCGGGCTTCAAGCTCGCCCATCTGGGCCACCTTTGCTTCAAGCTCGGCCATCTGGGCCACCCGGGCTTGAAGCTGGTCCATCTGGGACATCCGGGCTTCAAATTGGGCCATCATTGCTGTCATAGCACTGTTTGACTGGGACAATGAACGGGATCTAGGTTCCCGCCGCCGGGCATTCCCCATCCCTCGACAATATGTCCCTGGCCGCCTCCCGAGAGTCTGCTCCAAAGCCTCCGTCAAGATCTGAAACCCTGCATCTGGTGGAGGAGCCACGGACTCGAGCGGCGTATCGGGAGGAAGCTGAGAGGCGGACTCCTGAAGAACCAACTGGCTCTTCTCAATCATGGTCATCTATTTAACATAACATAAAATATTAATTAAAACATTCATATAATAAAGTTGAAACTTGAACGTGTAAGAGAATAATTATAATTAAAGACTACTTACATGAATGGACTCCGCCAACTCATTCCCAGGTCGAACATAAACGTCGCCAAAGACATCAATCTCTGGGAATTTGGACCCCTCCTAATTGAACAAGAGAAAAAAAATTGTTAGTACAAAAAAAACAAATTAATATTAAATACATTAAAAAGTAAATAAAAATTATATAATTATTACCTGCTGCCGCGCCTCCATCCTATAGGAGAAGGGCCTGGCACCTGAATGGTGGAGAAGAGTCTTCTTCGCCCTATTGCCCTTATTTGCTTTGGCCATCTTCTGTTATACAAAAAATAAAATATTTTAGTTGAAAATGAACTGAAAACAGAATTTTGAACTTAGTATAAAAAAAAATACCACATAATCTGCCCCCTGAAAATGACCACAGAGCCACTCCCAACTATCCTCCCGCCCCTCAAGCTCCTTCGGGCAACCCTCCAGAAGAGCAACCTGCGGATCATCATATGCCTGAAAATGGTGGTGCAGGTCGCTCTTCCACTGCTTGTACCTATCCGCAAACAGTCTATCGATGTACCCGAACAAATTATCGTTGAGATTCTCTAAATTGTAGTTGATCTGCAATAAATTAATTACATGCATTAAGTACTAAAAATATATAAAATTGGAAGGGAAAACAATTAAAAGGTAGGATACATACCGACAGCTGTCCACGCACCTCCATCTGCACCTCGTTAGGCATGGCCTTCCAAGACTTCCATTTCATCGGACAATGGGTCCGAATGACTGAACCAACATCGTGGGCCAATGAGCTATGTTGGTCCGCAGTAGGTGCAGCCCGATGACGCTCGTCGTATCTGATGTTGATACGACTGTTGGTCACCCGAGTGAGCTTCGCCGTACTCAACTGGCGACAAGGTCCCCGGGTGTTCTTCTTGGCTGCAAAGATATATAAAATTAACGTTAATTAACAAATTATTAAAAAAAATAATGGTACAGTTTATTTGTAGGTAAAGGAAATCTTTACCTGGTTGAGAACCCGACGCACCAGCAGCAGAGGTCGAAGCGGTGTCGATCAAGTGGGGAGGGCGATGACGCCGCCTGGCGCTAACAGGCTGCGCAACTGAAGACTCTGATGACGCCTGTGCATGGGAGACGTTCGGAACATATGGGATCTCGTTCAACTGTGCTGGAGCAGTGACAGCTGACGTCGCAATCGGGGGAGGCAAACTATGAGGACTCGTCACCGTCTTACGACGTCTGATAAGGTTCGACATCTGCACAACTGATAAGGTCTTAAAATTAAAACATCCTTGCCTAAAATGTTTGTTTATTTTTAAAAAAACAACCTCAACAACTAATCAACAGCAAATTCAATATTTAGCATACAAATACATGTATTCTTATAAAAAAAATAATAATAAACAGATGCACATTGTTTTAAAGCAAACAAAACAAAAACAGATATATATTAAAAATAACATATGCACATTGTTTGCAAACAAAACAAAAACATATATATATAAATAAATAAAAAACAGAAACAAATATTCATCTCAACAAAAGGAACATCTAATTTGGTTAGTTGCACATATCTTAAATCTGAAAAGCAATCCAAATACAAAAAACAGAAAATTACGAAAAGCAATCAAAATACAAAAAACATAAAACATAAAATTGTGCTCCAATCAAAGTTAAAATCTGAAACCAAACCAAATACAAAATCACAAATCCAACACTATTTCAACATTTCCAATAAAATCTGAAATCACAAATGCAAATCCAATACAAAAAGGAAATTGAAACGGAGCAATCCTAACCAACCACCAGACTAAGTAATGTAAACACTTACAAAATAAATATACAAATTCAAACAGCAGATTTCAGAAATTTAATCCTAACATATATTTTAATCCACAACTTTCAGAAACAAAAAAATCCAAAAACTTGTAATTATAAATAGGGGCTAGAGTCGGGACTTTTACCGTATGGGTTTCGACGGTGGAGAGCGAGAGAGAAATCGAAGGGCCGTCGTCTGATGGAGGAGCGAGTGACTGAGAGCGGACGGAGGAGACAGGGACAGAGAGGGATGAGTGGGGATGGAGGATAGAGGGACTGAGAGGGATGAGTGGAGACGGAGGAGAGAGGGATGAGTGGGGACGGAGGAGAGAGCGGCTGAGAAGGATGAGGGGCGGGGCTGAGAACTTGCGATAGAGACTGGGTGAGAGATTTGGGGGTGCGAAGGAGAGAGACCGGGTGAGAGATCAATGGGTTCGAAGGAGAGAGAGATAGAGGGGCTGAGAGGTTGAACGCGAGAGAGAGAGTGGCTGAGAGATTTGAGGGTTCGACGGATTTTAGGGTTCGAGGAGAGAGAGACAGAGGGGCTGAGAGAGGTTGAAGACGAACAGAAATGCGCGTTTTTTTTCATAAAAGCTTCGCCGACTTGCGCGACGAAAGATGTAAAATATCGCGCAAAGATAAATATCGCACTTTGCCCGACGGATAAAATAACCTGTCGCGCAAAGAATTATTAATTCGCAGGATAAACTCCGCCAAAAATTTGGGCGACTTGCGCGACGACATTTTTACAACGTCGCGCAAAGATACACCCTAAACCCTAAACCCTAAACCCTGAAACATGGTCCAGAAACCCTTACTTACATTGCGCGACGGAAATAAGTCTAACCTGTCGCGCAAAGAATTTTTAATTCGCGGGATAAACTCCGCCAAAAATATGGGCGACTTGCGCGACGACATTTTTTTCAACACGTCGCGCAAAGATAAACCCTAAACCCTAAACCCTAAACCCTAAACCCTGAAACCTGGTCCAGAAACCCTTACTTACATTGCGCGACGGAAATAACTTCATACGTCGCTCGTAGAACTATTGCGCGACGGAAATAATCTTATTCGTCGCGCAAGAAAAGCATGGAAATGTTAGTGAGTATATTGTTTTAATGGGGCTACGCATTCTACAATACTAGTTTCACCGATCCAACCGTCAAACTTGTTTGTTTATACTTAGAGATCGTACACGCCAAAAATTGAAAAAAATACACATTCATAGATGATGTTACCGGACCAAAATTTTCAACGGTTATAAACAAAAAATCACGATTTAACGGTTATTTTAACTCCGATTTTGATGATATTTTACGGATGCACTCCTTTACCGTATATAAATACAATTACTGAATTTGATCTCCATTGAAAAATATTTACACTAGTGGATACCACAACATCTTATGTTATATTTCACAAAAGTACATCAACAACTCTTAATGTTTGTGAATATATAGTAATTGGCTACATACGCATTCTATAAAACTATTTTCAACGATCCAACCGTCAAACCTGTTTCTTTAAACGTAGAGATCGTACTTAAAAAAAATTGGAAAAAATATACAGTCCTAGATGACATAACGGGACCACAATTTTCGACGGATATATATGAAAAATCACGATTGAACGGGTATTTTAACTCCGATGTTCAAGATTTTCTGTGGGTGCACCCCTTTACTGTATATGAATACAATTACTGAAGTTGATCTTCATTTAAAATTATTTACACTAATGGATAGTTCGTTTAATTTCTTAACTATCATGCCATATATAAGAAATAAAATTTAAAAACTTGGTTTGGGCGACGAATGAGCTCCTTGTTCGTCTCTGAAGGTTTGCGCGACGTATATTCATGTTCGTCGAGCAAAGATGATTTATCTAATTCGTAAATTTTTGTAATATTTGGAACAATGCGCGACCGATGAATCGTACTCGTCGCGCAAAGATGATTTTTAACACTATTATCACATATTTGCTTTTGCGCGACAACAATGTCCGTCCCGCAAAGAATGATTGTGCGACACAATAAAATATTATCCGTCGCGCAAATGTAAAGACCGGTCGTTTTTTCACAGATTGTAATTGCTCTTTTTCCCTTCCAACCTATTTTGCGCGACGAATATATCCGTCCCTCCAAGTATGATTGTGCGACGCGAACTATTTAATTTCGTCGCGCAAATGTAAAGACCGGTCGTCTAGCGTAGACGACCGGTCGTTTTTTCACAGATTGTAATTGCTCTTTTTCACTTCCAACCTATTTTGCGCGACGAATATATCCGTCCCTCCAAGTATGATTGTGCGACGCGGACTATTTAATTTCGTCGCGCGAATTTAACGACCGGTCGTCTAGTGTCGACGACCGGTCGTTTTTGCACAGATTCTAATTTTTTTTTAAACTTCCAACCTATTTTGCGCGACGAATATATCCGTCCCTCTAAGTATGATTGTGCGACGCCAACTATTTAATGTCGTCGCGCGAATTTAACGACCGGTCGTTTAGTGTAGACGACCGGTCGTTTTTGCACAGATTCTAATTTTTTTCTAAACTTCCAACCTTATTATGCGCAACGACAATATCCGTCCCCCAAAGTATGATTTCGCGACGACTCCAAATTGATGTCCATCACGCAAATTTAAAGACCGGTCGTTTAGTTTCGACGACCGGTCGTTTTTCCACAGATTCTAATTTTTTTTTAACTTCCAACCTTATTATGCGCGACCAATATTTCCGTCCCGCAAAGTGTGATTGTGCGACGCGGACACATTTTGTTCGTCGCGCAAAGTTAACGACCGGTGTGTAGACGACCGGTCATTTTTTGATAGATTGTAATTGGCTGATTACCACTTACAACATCTGTTCAGTTTTGAATCCATAACTTCTTAACCATATGTCCAAATTTCATGTTATTTATACGGTTGGATTCAGCACAGAAAAACAAAGAACGTAACGCGGACCAAAAGTCAAAAACAGTTACGAAAATGAACAGAATTCAATAAAAGAAACGAAAAACGTTGCAAACACGTTACAAAGTTCCCCACATATATTGAAGGTTTGGATATACATTCCACAAATATTCGAACAATATTCAAACAAATATTTAAGGTTTGGATAATCATTTAATATGTTTTACATGGCAAGTTGCAAATATTTTACATTATTCATCATCTGAACTATAATAATCTTCGTTTTCGTCGCTATGATCACTGTCGGTCTCCCAATCATCCTCCTCCTCTTCCTCCTCCTCCTCAAGTACATCATCATCATTGTTCGGGCCCACGGTTGGATCGTATCGCGGAAGATAATCGAGGTCGATTGTAATTGACTGAATCGGTATTTCTCTTGGAGACACTCCTTCAAGCTGAAAAGGTTCCTGTACGACAATTGTATCTCGAAGTGTTTGTGCATCATGTTCCATGGAAGATTCGAAACGTTGGTCAGCAACGTCGATGTCGTTGTTAGATGGGTCTAGTTCTGGTATAGCATACACATTCCTCTGACCCATCTGCTGAACAACTTTCCACCCGCTCCCTGCTTTAGGGTCATCTAGATAGACAATCTGTTTTGCCATGGTTGCCAAAATGTAAGGGTCGTCATCATACCAAGTTCTGCTCATGTTCACAGATAATAGCCCATGATCGATTTTAATACTTCCCTGCCTATTTTGGTTCGTATCAAACCATCAACACTTAAACATGATCACTTGGTATCGGTCTTTGTAAAGCAATTGCACGACAGTGGTGAGTTTGCCATAGAAATCAATGTCTGTACTTTCGCCTCCACCTGGAACATGGACACCACTGTTTTGCGTACACAACTTGTCATCTCGTGCACTCACCAAAAACTTGACGCCGTTAACATGGCAACCCGAGAACAATTCAGCCCGAAGTGGGCCGAATGCTAAGTTATATAACTCTTCACTGTAAGTGGGGGAATTCTCTGATTTCAACTTGGTCACCTAATATTATTAAAAAAAAATTCAATAGCATGGAAATGTTAGTTTGACAATTTCAAATACTACAATATATAGGTCAATTACAAAATACTTATAACTTACATATTGCAAGAACCATTTTGGAAATAATTCACGGTGTTTCTTGGAATACAAATGTGATGGATGTTCTCGCTTCATCATCTCTTCATGCTCATCTAAGTATGCCATTATCTCATCACAATTGTTCAATACGAACCAATGAGCTACCTCCATATCTTTCCTGGAAAATGACTCCCCTTGTACAAGATCTCCAAAGGGTCGTGCGCTTTGAGAAAAAACAGAAAGTTGCTCATTTCTCACACCTCCGTCATTATTGCGCTGAGGTCGATTGAAAGCCGTGTCCACATCTTTTAAATACATTCCACAGAAAGTCAGCGCCTCATATTGAACCCAAGCCTCTACAATTGATTCTTCGGGCTTCGCTCTGTTGCGTACGCTTCTTTTCAGCTCTCCGAGAAGCCTGCCAAAATATAATGAAAAGATGAAAATCAGGAAGTAGCAAGAATACGAACCAATAATGCATACAGAAATGATGCCAAGTTATATACCTTTCTATAGGATACATCCAGCGATAGTTGACTGGACCCCCAAGCAATGCCTCTTCTGGCAAGTGAACCATCACGTGAATCATACTTGTGAAGAAAGCCGGAGGGAATATCATCTCAAACTTGCATAAGACTTGGACAATGTCATCGCGCAACTGATGAATGTCTGTCTTTTGCAATGTCTTTGCCGTCAGTTGGGAAAAAAATCTGGACAACAATATGATTGGCTTGACTACATCTTCCGGCAACAGGTGTCGAATCCCAACAGGAAGTAGGCGTTGCATAAACACATGGCAGTCATGACTCTTGAGTCCGGTAAATTTACCCCCGTCAACATTCATGCAACGTGCGATATTAGAAGCATACCCATCAGGAAACTTTACAGACGACACAAACTGTAGAAACTCTTTTTTGTCATTCGGTTTCATGGAAAAAAACGCAATATCCCTTATAGCTTTATCATTGCCCCTTTTCAGCCATAAACCCCTTCGTATGCCCATTCTTTCTAAATCAAGACGAGCTTTTATCGTGTCCTTTGTCTTGTCCTTGATATCTAGAATCGTTCCCATCAATGTGTCAAACACATTTTTCTCAACATGCATAACGTCGAGATTGTGCCTCAATTTTAGTTTCGACCAATATGGGAGCTCAAAAAACATAGACTTGTGCGTCCAGTTCATATGTGTAGCAGGTCTGGTTCGACTAACAGTTTTCCCGAACGGAACAAAATCCAAATGGTTAAGCTGATCCAAGATCTGATCACCGGACGATTCTCTAGGTCTTGCACGATGCTCTTTGTTCCCGTCGAACTCTTTATCCTTTTCCCGCCACTCGTGATCCCATGGCAACCATCTTCGATGCCCAAGGTAACACACCTTTCCAGCGTGCCAACCAGAAGTCACATCTTCCTTGCATACAGGACATGCCATATAACCCTTTGTGCTCCACCCCGACACCATTGCATATGCGGGAAAATCATTCACAGTCCACATAACTGCCGCTCTCAAAGTGAACATCTTCCCAGTGGATTTATCGTACGTGCGCACACCGTTTGTCCATAAATCCTTGAGCTCATCAACCAACGGCCTTAAGTACACATCGATTGACCTGCCAGGATCCTCATTTATCAAAACAATCATCATCATGTACTCTTTTTTCATGCATTTCCAAGACGGCAAATTATATGGGAATACGAAAATCGGCCAAGTACTGTGATGTTGGTTTAGAACCCCGTACGGATTGAATCCGTCAGTGGCAAGTCCCAGCCTAACATTTCGGGGATCAGCAGCAAACTCGGGGAACGTTCGATCGAACTCTTTCCATGCCTCCCCATCTGCAGGATGCCGCATCACATCGTCGTCTACCCGTTTTTCCTTATGCCATCTCATGTCTGTGGCAGTATGCGTCGACATATACAATCGCTGCAATCTTGGTTTCAAGGGCAGATAACGCATGACTTTTTGTGGAACCTTAGTCATTCTATTCTGAGACTTCTGTTTGAACCTTGACTCATTGCATATAGGGCATGTATCCAATGATTCATACTCTTTGTAGAATAACATGCAATTGTTTTTGCAAGCATGGATTTTTTCATAACCCAATCCAAGACCACTCAACATCTTCTGTGCCTGTCTGTGGTCTTTCGGCAAACAATTGTCCGTCGGAAGCATTCTCTTGAAAACCCCCAAAAAGTAATCGAAACTCAGGTTCGACATACGGTACTTTACTTTTCCATGCATTAGCTCCACAATGGCCGTCAGAACGGAAAAGCTCTCGCACCCCGGATATAACTCTTGGTTAGCATTTCTTAATAGTTTTTCATACTGTTCAAACTCTGCACTATCCGTTGGTGTAGGCACATCATCTTCCCCTTGCTGATTGCTGCTCGTCGATGCAAATGGAAAAGCATCATTTATAATATCCATGACTTGTTCATTAGGTTCCACAATAGGTTCAACATTGTCCACTGTTGTGGCCCTTGAAGATGAAGCAATGTCTAATTGTTCCCCGTGATGGTTCCAAGTGCTATATGTCTCAATCATTCCATTCCTTACTAAATGAAATCGAACAGTTTCAATTGTCTCCCACAACATGTTGTTACACTTCCTACAAGGACACCGGATTCTAGTTGCACCCGGGTTGTGTGACCGTGCAAAGTGAATAAAGTCCTCGATTCCATCCAAGTATTCGTCTGCGCACCTGTTAGGGTTCTGTATCCACCTTCTGCTCATAATTCCTGGAACCACAATCACAATACAACAATCATGTTGTATTCTTACAAAATCATAACGTCACCTTATGCCTCCGGTAAGGGCCCTATCCCATTCGGAAATGCATAGTCATGTCACGTAATTTACAACTACATGAGATTAGATTTCGACGTGGATGAATTTCGGCAGCATCTCGGTACAGTTCTTGAGGCGTACCGTAGATATAAAATACCTACGTACCACCCGAAGAACGTACCGAGATGACACCGAAATCTCCACAATCGAAACCTAATCCTGTAGCTGTAAACTACGTGACACGACTATGCATTTCCAAACTGTCCAAAGTATGGGACAATTCAAGAATTAATTGGACTGTAGTCGTGGTTTACCCACCCATGCGCGGTCCAACTAACCTCGAACGGGAACTAAGCTTTACAAAAAAAAAATGTATGAAGTTAATTTCAATTAACTTCGTACATCAACGTGCATAACTGAACAACATAATATAAATATAATTTCACAACACAATTTAAACATAATGTAATTAATTTTATATAATACCTTCGCAATCGTTCTCCACCAATCGCTAATCACATATAATATCCCTATATACAACGAAATTAATGGCGTTAGTATGAATTTACAGTAATATTTTTACACTAACGACAAAAAATACATAATCAATGAACTTACCGGAGGCAGAAATAGTTTAACTCATAAACGAAATGAGATTGATGCGTTTTCTTGGCATATGACGTTCGAGATAGAGGGAGAGAGTGGCTGAGGCAAGCTGCAATTTTTTTGCAGTTTGCCTCTGCCATGGCTGTACCTGAATAAGTAATAAACGACAATTTTGCGCGACGGATACTATTTTCGTCGCGCAAAACCGCAAGACATTGCGCGACAAATAAAAATTTTCGTCGCATATTATTCGACGCACAAACGTCTTTGCCGTCCCGCAAAATTCTTTCCCCGGCGCACATGGTGATGCCGACATCCATTTTGCGCGACGTATTAAACTTTAAACGTCGCGCATATATCCGTCGCTCGAATACAAATCGTCGTCGCGCAAGAATACAATGCATTTGCGCGACGTTTTTATCGTCGCGCAAAGTTCGTTGCGCAATCATTTTGCGCCAAAGCGATAAACCCGCGGCTTTTTTCCCGCTTTTTTTTTGCGCGACGACGCCAATTGATTTTGTCGCGCATTACACCCTAGCGCGACTAAAATTGTCGTCGCGCAAGTATGAAACACTGTTTGTTTCCTGCTATTTATTATGCGCGACGTACTATTTTTTTGTCGCGCTAAACATCATAGTGCGACGAATACGTCATCGTCGCGCAAATAGTTGTCGCGCAAACGTGTTCATTTATACCATTTGAATATTTTGTCCCATTTCTAGATCTCTGAATATTTGTTATTTGCGATTTTTGGGGTATACAATCTCACAGTATATACAAACACGTTTAACGGTTGGATCGTTGAAATTAGTTTTGTAGAGTTGAATGAACACTTTTTAGTTTCAAAACATATTTCGCGCTGTTCTCTTTGTAGGGAAATTGATAACCCTGAAATTTATTCGTTTGGAGGTTGATAACCATACAAAAATATTCTCCTCTACCATTCCCATAATTAAAAGGGTATGAATGATGATCTTCACTAAAATCAATGAAAAACATATGATTTAGATGGCAAAATTAAAATTAAGGCTTAGGATTAATGGTTTTGTATATCGTATCTTGCGCGACGGATAGTGTTTTGTCGCGCAAAGATGTCATTTGCGACGAGTTTAGTCGTCGCGCAAGAATTAGGCGCCAGAATATTTGTTCGCAGTTTTTTCCCCTTGTTTACGCGACGGTCGTTTTTTCTGTCGCGCAAAACAATGTTGCGCGACGAAATGTATTGGTCGCTCTATTTTGCGCTACGCATATAATGGTCCGTCGCGCGATGATCTTTTATACGACGAAATTTCTTCGTCGCTCTATTTTGCGCTACGCATATGATTTTCCGTCGCGCCGTCGCTCTTGGTTGCGCTACGCATATGATTATCCGTCGCGCGATGATCTTTTATGCGACGATTTGTCCTTCGTCGCGCAAACTATCGTCGCGCAAATAGAAAAATGTAGTAGTGTATCGTTCTTGCTCTTGCGTTGTGTTCTTGCTTGATTCGATCTTAGATTGTGGGAAGGAAGGCTGCTTAGCTTGTTCGAGAGGCAATCAAGTCTAAGGCCGCACGAAAGGAAGACTCCGAAAAAGTCATCCCGTGACAGTAGGCAACCTAAAGTTACCAGGTGCAGCCACGAGACCAAGTGTTTGAAAAGTGGTTCAGTTAAGTCATTTTGAAACCTATGAATGTATTCGTGTTGTATCTTTGAATCTGTTGCTGCTGGCAGAACATTTTATTTGTTTACGAGAGGCCTGAGGCCGTTTAATTGTAGTTGGTTTGTCTGGATGAAAGTTGAATACATGTTGGCAGTTGTGATATACATATATATGCTTATTTGACATGTAAATTTTTGGGAAATGGGCAATTTACAGGGGAGACTCTGCCGGATTTCCGGCAGAAGTCAAACTTGAAATAAGTTCGATTTTAGTTAGAAGGGCAGTTTGGTCATTTGTGCCCGGCACCCACTAGTTGTCGAACACACAGAGGGTTCAGCTTGGATTCTAAAGTGGAATTTTCCCAATATTTTTTGGATTTTTCCTGCAATTTTGACGACTTTTGCAAAAAAAGAAAGAATAAAGTATTCAAGAAATGCCAAGTGTCGATGTTGGAGTGGGGAGTTGCAAACTTCAGTGACGTGCGACACATTCCCATGCCACCACACACCACCTAACCCAATTTTTTATTCATTTTCACTTAAATATTCATTTAAAAATCGAATTTAAGGGTTTAGGGGTTGGGCGCCTAGGGTTTAGAGTGTGGGGTTTACTGTGGAGGGTTTAGGGTATAAAAATGTAAAAAAAAAGTCCCCACAGTAATGCTCTTCTTTCCTGCTCATGGATTAGGGTTAAAAATTAAAAAATTCCTAGAAAAATCGAATTTCCCGCTCACGGATTGTTAGGACCAAAAAATGCCCTAAAATCGCAATTCAAACTTCAAACTCCATATCTAATTAGACCAAAAAATAAAATACAATTCCTTTTCAGAATTGAAGGAAAATAATTTTGGGGTTTTTAGCAAATATTTGGAATGGTTGAATTCTTCTGTCTTTTTCATTTTCACGTTTAGGCAAAGCGATGTCGATTTCTTTAAAAAAAACATTAAAGCAAGGAGTTGTCAGCATTGCAATGCTAAGATGATGATGCTAATTTCCAAATCCAAAAGGAATCTGGGCGGACAATATCTAAGATGATGATGCTAATTTCCAAATCCAAAAGGAATCTGGGCGGACAATATTGGAAGTGCTTCACAACATATGTAAGTATTATCTTCCCAAAACTCATATGTAAAACCTAATAAGCTGTATGTAATCAACAATAATTGAGATTGGGCATTGTTGAGGCCCAAAAAAGTCACGGTTCGGCCCAAATAAATTCTTGGCCTAATGCAATACCTTACCGAGAAGAAACCCAATTTGGGCATGCGAAAGTTCGTCATATGCGCTTGCACACATGCCACGCCAAGAAAATAAGCAACATGCCACGCTACAAGCTTAAGTGGGCCCAATCCACGCAAGATGCCTGGGGCTTGCTTAAGTGGGTTGTGGTATGGATGGTAATAAGTTGACATGAGGCCCATTGATGGGCCAAGAAATGGAAGTCCCGGGGTTGCTTGGGAGCCTCGGAACTCAGGCCCATTTCTTAGGCCCAAACATGTGGGTGAGCACAAAAAAGAAAATATCCCAACCAAAATATCCTAACCAAAATAGCCCAACAAAAATAGCCTATTGACTCAACCAAAAAAGCCCAATGCTTGATAGAGATAGCCCACTTACTCAATAAACCAACTTGTCCCATACAATTACAATAGAAGAGCTGCAAAGCTCCAGCACCTGGCTAAAGAACAAAGCCACGAAGGGAAGTCTAGAGGTCCATTATGTAGAGTTGCTAGGAAAGTTCCAGCACATGGGAGGAACAAGTTTCAAGTAAAAACTTCCAAAGGACCAAGGGATATTGGAACGCAGTCACCGTTTGAACCAGCATGCATTCCCATTCTCTTTCCCTCATCAGACCTGGCCATAAAAAAAGGAAGAAAGGAAAGGAAGGAGATTGCTGAAAATGGGAGTTCTGAGGTAGCTGCGGGAAAGGGCCTTTAGCTCCCAAAAATCCCTGATTTTGTGCAAATAGACTGAGGAAATTTCACCAAGATGGGAAAAGACAAGGGAGGAGAGAAGAAAGGAAGGGAAAGACTTGGCCAAATTGGATAGAAGCCATTAGGGTTTCTTGAAAAAGGTAGCTTCCAGCGCCTATAAAAAGAGGCATTTCCTACCCATCATCACAACACACATCTAGAGAGGAAGCTTCCTCTCTTGCATACAAAACCCAGCAATTTCGTGCTCCATTCTCCCTTCTCTCCCATTTTCCCTCTTCTGGCAGACTGTTCTCACATTTGACAGAACCTGTCTAGCTGCCAGAAGAACACTCAAGACACCCATTTCTTTCTCTCCCTCCTTTCTCAGCCAAATCTTCTTGCAAACCTTCCCTTTCTTACCTTAACACTCCCATTTTCCCCCAAGTACGCATAATTTTCTCTTTTGTGCTAAACTCATGTCGATTTTGCTCCCATGCCACAAGCTTCTCATGCTAAGCCAAGAATTTATCTGTAAGCAGCCATTATTTTCGTTGGTGAAGGTAACCAAGGTGTTTCCTAAGGCTTTACAACCCTTTCGAAACATTTTGGGGTCTGATCTTTGAACTCAGACACAAGGGGGATATTTTCTTCAATTTTCTCCTTACGGCAACCCATGCCCGCAGTAGCTGCCGAAAGAAAAAGACCCTTACAGGCATTAACATGTAAAACACTAATCCAGATCGGGCATTAACACTAACTGAGATAGGGCATTACCTAAGACAACAAAAAGTGCTCCAGACTAAAAGAATATGCTCTTACATTGTAATCCCAAACTGAAAGATGTAATTTTTTATGTTTTTTTTGGGAGTTACAAGGTGTAGTGGCTATGAATGGGTGATTGTAGCCAACAGGCGAACTGAATCTCACATTCAAAACCAGTTGGATGTGAAGGAACTTAATGCATATGCTGAAGTAATCCGTATAGTGAAGGGCATTAAAAATATCCTCGTACTGTTGTTAGTTTTATTATTTTTGAATTTGGCAGTTAAATTGATGAAAAAGTAAGAAATGTTTTGCATCTGTGGAAATCTTTTGACTTTTCAAGTATATGTTTTGTAAATTTGTAATCCGAACAACTATGAGAAATTCAGAAGTGGTTGGCAATCTACAAAAATGAATTTAGTAGTGAAAGTTTATTATTCGTAACCCAGTCAGCTGTGTATGGTACTCTTAATTTTTCAACATTTCATATGCCTGCATCTTAACTTCACAATTGTGTTTGTCCTAAACAAGATACATTCGTATTTATTCCATTTTGTTTATGCGTTTTGCCTTTATCCATTTCATGTAAACATATTTCTTTTCATGCACCATTTGGGGTTTAGGGTTCAGCATAGTATCAACAATATGTGTTGAGGGTTTCATACAGCTTGTATTTGAACAGAATAGAAAACCCTTTTCAATTCAACAACTGTTACCTACATAATTACAAACCACCCACCCAGTTAAAACTTTGCAAGTTCATATACTACACCCACCCAGTTAAAAACTTTGCAAGTTCATATTGTCTATACTACACTTACACATCTACCAATATCCCTGCAACAACTGTAAAGCAAGCTTCAGCCGAAAGAAGGACATAGCGTCATGGGAAATTTTGGCTAGGTCAACATTTGAGGTTAGAAACTTGCAGTATTTCAGGATGTACATCCCACAGTCGCCCCTAAAACATAGTGAAGAAGCTATGATTCATTGTACAACAAATCCATTTAATAAGACAATGTGTTTAGGTGGAATATGACTCACCCGCCAACTTGTTAGGGTGCATCCATTATGCGATTAATTGACCACTCACTTTTTCGAATAAGACCATCGCTAATATATCCCGCTTCCTCTAACAACCGGGGTAGCATTTTCGCAACTAGCTGCACTGCCCGTTGGATGGCTTGGGTTTTACATAGATCTGTTTTCAAATCATATGCCCTTATCTCACACTCTTTTAAATTGACAACAAGTAAGATCCAGTGCTTCTGCCTTTGTAGGTTGAAGGGCATAAAAACGTGATTCACAGATGACCAAGATTTAGCCAACTTCGGCCCTTTCGCCCTTGACCATTCCCAGTAGACCCTTGTTGTGCTTTTTGTCCTCGTTTCCCATATACACTTTCATTTGCATGTAATCTAAGGCATCACATTTCTGCATAGTGGCACACGAGTTATGCATCATAATGGATACCAAATTTACCAAATAACAATGCATAATTATGAAATAATACAAACCTGAAAAGTGGTGTACAGTATCATCCAATCAGAATCCACCCACTTACCAGAGCTATTGTGCCGCTCTCGTAGAAAAAGTAAGGCCACGTCAATGTTCTACATAAAAGGGTTGTTTCCATTATTAAATTAATAAATTACTACATTGACAGGACCCAACCCAAATTCCACTTTGGAATCCAAGCCGAATCCTGTGTGTGTCCAACACTTGGCGGGTGCCAGGCACAAATGACCAAATTGCCCTTCTAACTAAAATCCAAACTTATTTCCAGTTTGACTTCTGCCGGAAATCCGGCAGAGTCTCCCTTGTAAATTGCTCATTTCCCAAAACTTTTACCTGTCAAATAAACATATCTATATCTATCCCAATTGCCAGCATGCATTCAATTTTCATCCAGACAAACCAACTACAATTAAACAGCCTCAGGCCTCTCGTATACAAATAAAATGTCCTGCCAACAGCACCGGATTCAAAGACACAACACGAATATATTCATAGGTTTCAAAATAACTTAACTTAACACCAAGTCAACCCAAGCCGCATTCCTCGCAGGCCTCAGGGAACCATTAGTCAGCCTGAGCCGTAATCCTCGCACCACACGGTTCAGGCGTCCTCGAAACTCGTAGGGCATTATCAGAAATAACCACATTGTTTCAAGGCCACTAGGAGTACTCCTAGGGTGGTTTGAAAAACCATATCCGAAACTTATCACAGACTTTCCCTTTATTCCACAAATCTATTTTCCGACCTTTATATCAACTTTCCAATAAATTGATTCTCAACTGCACTTAAAATATATCTACCATATTATGATAAAAACCAAGGTTCATGATTCATCTTCTTTAAACCACTGAACATATAGATTTATATACATATATAAATATTAAATACACACATGTACACAGATATTTAATTAAATTATTATTCACATCGAAATCCGATTATCTAATAACTCATAAACATTAAGTCATCCCAAAACACTCAGTCAAATACTTTTATAATCATCATAATATTACTAATAATAGGTAATTAAATAACTGAATAAGTCGATTACTCCTAGAGATCCCGTCACCTCTAATAACGCACGATCTTCAAATATTAGAAACAACATCCGGAAATATCCTAAAATATTCTAATAACATCAACATCCATCCATAATCAAACAATTCATATTTAATGCATAATAATTCAATCGGTGACAACAAAGCACTAACAACACAAAGTTCACTCACAAAAGCATAAATTCCATAAAGACCCCAAAATAATTCAAATAACGGTCAAGGCTCGTTTACAAGATCATTCTAATTCTTCTTGAAGGGTGAAACTATCTCGGAAGACCCACGGTCAACTGATAGGTCAAACTACCCAATCTTGGTCAAACTATCTATCCAAGAGTTCCTATAGGTTCTACACATTTTAATAACCATATCTTCCAAGTTTAGTCCAAATCGAACGGTCGGATTAATCACGATCGCTCAATCAGACGGTTATCGTTTAATGAAACTTTGAAATATTGAATCGGAATATCCGGGACTCCGATTTACGATCCGCGAAATGCTATACGATCCTAGGAGTGCCTAGATCAACATATATCAAATTGGAAGCGATCCAACGGTTCTAACATATCGAACCTGGATAACACACATTAGGTGAAATTCGTACAATAGTCAAACGATATCCGAATTGGAATCCGAAAAAACCTACACGCTCGTGAGAACCAGGAGATCATTTTAGGACAAATTGTAGCTCCACCACACTGCCCACGCGCTGGTAGTGCGTGGGTGGTTTGATAAATTTTCAGTGGTCGGAAAAACTCCAAACCACCTGCCAAGCTTCCTACCCTAGGTGTAAAACCTCATCTGGAGTCACTTTTGTTCTTGGACCTACCCCGAAAAATGGCCAGAAGTGGCCGGAATATCATCCCGAAATCCGGCCAACCTTTGAATCCAAAATCGAACTATCAACGCTAGAAATTGATCAAATCCTACCCAACCATCGACTAGAGCTTGAAAAATAGGTGAGAATCCATACCTCACTCATCAGATTTGGAGGGAGAGCGACGGCCGGGAATTTTCTTTCAAAACCGGCGATTCCGAGCTCATTTTCAGGCGGGTCTGGTGGCGAGTGACAACAGGGTGAGGCGGGGAGGGTGCGGCAGGTCAAGCCAGTCTGGTCTGGGGCTGGCCAGCGTCGATGGTGGTGGTTATGGAGGTTTGGAGGTGGTGGCTGGAGAAGAAAAATAAAAAGGGACCGGGGGGGGGGGGGGTGGTCGTGCGCGATCTGAGGAGGGAGAGAGAGTTAAAATCTAATTATTTTATTTTTTCTAGGTTATTACACCAGGTTTTGGAGTGGCTGAAAAATAAAATTAGGGAGCCCACCCTAGACGTGGATGATGCAAACGAAAACACTAGTACACTTTGTAAACCCTACACTCTTATTTGTTCGATCACATTAATCCCGTATCCAAATTTGTATTCCGCAGCCTTTTTCTAGATATGTAATCGAAGGAAATCTTATCACGATCCGAGATGAAATTTTCTCGAATTTTTCCCCCTTAAATTTGATTTTTAAATGAATATTTAAGTGAAAAAGAATATAAAAAAAGTGGGTCAGGTGGCGTGTGGAGGCATGGGAATGCGTCGCGTGTCGCTAAAGTTTGCAGCTCCCCACTCCAGCGTCGACACTTGGCATTTCCTAAATACTTTATTCTTTCTTTTCTGCAAAATTCATCAAAATTGCAGGAAAAATCTGAAAAATATGGGGAAAATTCCTACGTATCTATGGGGAAGAATACTTCGTAAGGAAAGTACAATACCAGGTTTAGGAGTGACTGAAAAATAAAATCAGGGAGTCAACCCTAGACGTTGATGATGCAAATGAAAACACTAGTACACTATGTAAACTCTACACTCTTATTTGTTCGATCACATTAATCCCGTATCCAAATTTGTATGCCGCAACCTTTTTTTGGATATTTCAAAGAAGGAAATCTCGTCACGATCCGGGAGGAATTTTTCTCGAATTTTCCCCCCTTAAATTCGATTTTTAAATGAATATTTAAGTGAAAAGGAATAAAAAATTGGGTCAGGTGGCGTGTGGCGGCATGAGAATGTGTCGCGTGTCGCTAAATTCCTACTGGGATATAATCAACATGGGGAAAAACCCTACACTCTTATTTCTCCCCTTAAATTCGATATTTAAATCATTATGTTAGTGAAAAGGGATTTCCATATTACTTTATTCAATTTTTTGTTGTTGCAAATATCCTTACAAATGCAGGAAAAATCCGAAAATTATGGGGAAATTTCCTACGTATTTATGGGATCACCAGAGTATCTTAGAAGATTACGAATGGCTCAAACTGCCACAAACTGAAGACGAAGAAAGGATAATCCCTTACACGTTGACAACACACAACTTCTTTGGCAAATGGCTTGAAGGAAAACTTTAGAAAATCATGAGTTTCATTTGAACATCAACAGAGATAAATAAAATCATGGCAACAGAAGCTTAAGCATGCATCTATGAGTTCAAAAACAAAAACTTTTCCCATGAATCTTTTAAGCCAAGTGATAGTTGTACTACTTTCCTAGAACATACTTCTAAGAAGATTGGAAGGAGGAGTTACCTTTGGTGCGTGCTTTCAACCCTATGATCGAATTCCACCAAAGTTGTTGAAGCTTGAATGGCTCCTTCAAAATCTCCACCTTGTTATTGAAGCTTGAATGACTCCTTAAAAAACTCCAACTTGAGGGGTTCTCCAAAAGTCACCAAAATAGGTAACCTCTAAGTCTCTTCACCAACTAGAGAGAAAAAGATGATGAGCTTAGTGAGAGGGTGATGCTAGTAATCCCTCACTAAGATAGTATGAAAGTGTAGAGAGAGTTTTTGGAAGACTAGAGCTTTCTTTCTCTCTCTTGATTTTCACTAATGACCCCCTAGGCTTCAAAAAGATGATAGTCATCTTTTACTTGAGTCAACAAGTTGACTCTAGCAACCAAAAGCCCATATGAACGCCCATCCCTTGAAATTGGGCCTCTTGGGCTCAATTTCATTTAAGTTGTCATACAACCCAATCTCCATGTCCAATAGGATAAAGCCCAATGAGCCTAGAATTCAAAATTCCCATTTAAAGCCTATTCCGACATCACGTGTCGTTTAAATTAATTCCATAATTAATTTTGCCTTAACCAATTAACTAAGCTTAATTGATGTCTTCAATTCATCATCTCCATAACGGTTTCTCAAATAACTCAAGTTTAACTGACAAGACCCGACAAATTCCACTTTGGAATCCATGTCGAACCTCGTTCGTGTCCAACACTTGGCCGGTGTCGGGCACAAATGACTAAAATACCCTTTTTGCCCTAATCCCAAAACTACTTTAGGGTTTGACTTCTACCGGAAAACCAGCAAAGTCTCCCCCGAAAAAGGTACATTTCCAACAAATTTTCACTTGTAAACAAAGTCACAATTTAAAATCCTCAAACATTCAGCATGCACAAGTTAAGTTCACACACAGAACAGTTAATCCGGTTGACCCCAAGCCTTACAGAGATTCAGGGCTATATCAGAGCATAACTATTCAAGTTAAGTTTACAACAAGAAAATTACGTTCACAACCAAGGAAACGCCTACACGAGGGAGAAGAAGGAAAAGTAGCGCAAGATGAAATGCCGTCAAGTGGTTGTCTGGTACTCGTCTACTGACTGGGGGCGCAAAACAATAAAAGTGTGAGTGGACAAAAATAAATGTTAAAAACATAGTAAGAACCCACATTTAAAAACCATTTGAAAACCAGTTACAATTCTGTTATATGTTCATACAGGAAAACAAGATTCATACATTTGCATATAATATCTCATGCGAAAAGATAAATCATCAATTTCAACACAAAATTCCTCAAACTGTAAATACTTTCCACCTAGATGTATCCCAAATAAAATTCGTTAATTCCAACAGTATACCGTGAATTCTAAGTACCACACATGTGGCCACATGTGTGATACATCCTCGCAGAACTCAGGGGACACGAGGTCGACCCGAGATGCATTCCTAGCAGAACTCAGGGGACACATAGTCAGCCTGAGACGCATTGTTATATGCGCGCAGACTTATCCAAAGGTAACCAAATCGTCCGAGGACGTCATAATATCCTAAAGCAACAAAAGGATATCTAAGGTGGTTTTGAAAACATTTCCCAAATCCTTTCTTAAATCCGGAAAGTTACGACCGTATAAGTAATTTATTCATAAAATTTTTCATAAAACAATCATAGTAGAAAAAATCATTTCTAAAACAAATGTCCACTCAATGTGGGTCCAAACTTGCTTGACCCTTCGAAGATCCCTCTGATTGAGCACGTGGAGTCTGAACACCTACTGAGAGAATACAAGCTTTGGTTAATAAAAAGCTCCGCCTCAAACCCTTAATCAAAAACCAAATTCCTGAAATTTAATGTGTATGTGTACGACCTTAGAAAGTTCTACAGGTTCAACAAAACCCCTTTAACAAGTCCCAAGAGTTTCATTAAGATTTGATGGTCCAAATGTATTGAACCCGAAAACGCCTAATAGGTAAGTTTTGGTATAATACTCAACAGGTCGAATTTAGCTAATCCGAGCATACCGTCGTGCTCGGGATGACGAGGGGTTAATTCTAGGCTGAAAACAAGTCATTGACATTTGGCTGACGTGCCGCTGCAGACGATGTGTGGCATGAGAGATTTCCGGCGACTGGAAAATCTCCAAACCAACGGTCAAGTTTGTTGGTTGCGTAAAATCTCACAACTTGGTGCTCCGGGGCGAGGGGATTATGTGTCAACACAGGTTGTCCTACTTTGTGTTAGATGAGTGTGCATGGGTGTGCCAGCACGGTTTACCATGCACTCGAAGATGATGTGAATGGATCTGATTTTGCTCAAAGCGATTGTGGCCGAGAGAGGAATAGTTCTCGACCGTCAGGTTCACAGCCTAGGCTACAAGGCTGTTGATTGGGGTAAATGATGGAAGACGGTCGGTGGATTTGAATGGTGCTCCAGCGCCTCGCTGGATTGCGAAGGCTTTATGATATATGGGGCGGACGGAAAAGTAATAAGATGGTGCTTCGGCGCCTTGAAAATCAATGGTCGTATGATATATTTGATGGATGGAAGGACTTAACTTTACCACTACTCCTAGGAAAGCATTTAAAGATATTGAAAGTGCATTACAGGAAGATAAATGACTGGTAAAGATAATTTGCTCCGTGAGAGGCTTATTTGGTTGGGGACCTTTTGAATGTTGCTGAGAGTCATGTATTTATAGGAAGAGGATGAAGCTTGTGAAGGCATGATCTGAGGAGTGTCATCTGTCTCTCATTTCTTGGTGGCAACTCCTTTGTTTATTCCTAGTGGCTTAAGTGGCTGTCAATTAGCACATTTCCCAAGTTAGTGGGCGCATCTTTCAGGCGCTCGGTCCTTATCCTCGGTTTCCTTTGTATGTGGCTATGACCGAGCGTCTAGCCTGCGGTCTACCATGTAATTATGATTTTGGTGTAGGTCCCGCGGCATTATGGTCTGGATTTAAAGTATTTCCCTTTTTTCGATCATGGGATGGAAAGTTTTCGCTTTCCCAAGAACCCCGTTGCGGGTTTTCCTCAATGGGAAACCTTCTTTGCGCATCTCGAGATGGTGGACAGGTCTTGGCCATTATCTATTGTCTATTGTTCACTTGACCTCGAACCCTAATATCGTGGTCGTGGCTTCAAACCTGTGGCATGCTAGCGATGCGGCCTCGACCTTAATATTTCAATATATTTTTCCTTTATTTAGGCCGAAGGGCAGTTCCTACTAGGGCATGATTGAATCGTACGATATTCGGCTGGTAATTCAGCCCTGGATGTCCCCCCGTGGGTCGAGAATTTTAGGCATTAACATTGCCCCCCGCCCTCCCGCCCCCATTCTGGATCCTTCGGCCCACTGTTGATTCAGTAACACGAGTTGGGGCGGAATGGATCTTTGGGAATGGATCCTTTGTATTCCTCGAAGATAACAACAAGAGATGATAGGTATTTAATGCTTGAGCACGCCGTCTGAGTTTATTATTGCCTTGATTCGCGTGAGCACTTGAGTGTTAGCGAGACTGTCGCGCTGCTCGAGACCGTTATGACCGTTTGTTCCAATTCAAGCACCAATATAAAAGCTCGACCTTTGCCATTTCTCCTCACACTTCCCAAATTTTTAGACGCCCATACTCTGCCAAATTTTCTCTCAAACTCTCATAATCTCAAACTTAATCACCAACCTTCTTTTTCATATTTCCTCTGTTGATCTTTGCTCACACTGAGAATTCCAACCATTCCCTTGCATTTCCTGTTCAAAACTCAAGTTCCTTGCCGATTTCTGGGTTTTAAACTCTTGGTGTTCTTCGTGTTCTTCATCGCCTTCAAGAATTTTTTGAAAGATTCCCTCTTTGATCTCTCTTAATGGCAACAATAGCAGCTTCTTCAGTTGATACTCGGTCCCAAGCCTTGTACTGTGAGTTCAAGAACATCTGCTGAGAAGTTCAAGGCTCAATAGAGGGCAACATCCTTGCCATTGGTCTTGGTGTCTATGGCAGCGGCCGTATCTCTTCCGGCCGAGATGGTTGTGCCCACGCTAGTCACCTCGGTCACCCCTCATCTCCCAAGGGGCATTGTGATCCGCTCAGTAAGTACCTCTTTAGTACGGTTACTTAGCTTATTTCCTTGAAAAACTCAGCTAATGAACTTCTTGTCTCCGGCCTCCAAGATATTTTCCACCTCCTTCCCCTCGAAGAATGTCATCCTAGGTTGCTCTACCCATGAGCTTGATGCCGATTCCTCCAGTCGCAGCACCCGTGGCACAGGCTCCGCTGACCCAAGAGTCCACGATCGTGACCAAGATTGTGGCCGTTTCTAGAGCGCTAACCGATCATCCAGCTGCCTTGTGGAGGTAAACATCTCTTTTGGCCGTTTGTTGGTTTTGTCTTTCAACTCGTTCTAACTTTTCTGCCTTTAGGAACTAACTTCTTCGGACAACCTCGACGCGCTCTTCATAAGTTTGTACGAAGAAGGGGGCAGCTCGCCCTCGACCACTCCACTGAACGTCGATTCTAAGGCTATTATTGAGCAGCTCTGGAACTTCCTTCACATGGGAGTGAACAATATGAGCAATGCGGAAACTTTCGGTGAATTCAATGGGTGTTTGGATATGGCCATGGCTCTCGGCCTTCTGGACTCAGCCAAGTTGGACAAGCTACATACTCGCCTAGCTGAGGGTGAACTGATGATTAGTTAAGAAGATGGCCAAGGGCTGCCACGAAGATGACCAAGGGCTGCACGCTTGATGAGGAGCTGGCAATAATAAAAGAACAGTCTCAGCCTGTGATAGCGTCCCGAGAGAGGACAAGCTCCTTCTTCGGAGGTAGAATGCTGAACTGGCCTAGATCGAGGCCCAAATTGCCGAACTCCAAGCTCGACCTGCAGTCCTGGTCGAGAGGCGAGACCAGGTAGCTGCGGCCATAACTGAAAAGAAGTCCTCGGCCAAGCACATGCTGAAAGAGGAGATCGATAAGAAGAAGGTGCTGGCGGAGAGGAAACTCATCAAGGCCAGGTGGCTGGCCGAGATGGACAGTGGCAACATTGCTTGGAGGAAGATCACATGTCTTCTCCGGGGGGATGTTTAGTGAGGGGATTTAGACTTAGCTTTATTTTGCTTCTTTAAGTTTAGTCGACCTTCCAAGGGTCGTTCCTTTGTAAAGGACTAAGTCCAAACCTGGCATTTTTATGGCATATATGTGAATGCTTCGCTTTGGATTTTCGCTACCGTTCTTATTAATTCTGTTGAATGATTGAATGCATGCTTTTCCTTTTAGTCGTATATTGTCGCACCCAACCATCCCAAGGACATTCACATATTTTTCTCGGTCGTTTCCCACACAGATGGGACGTAGTTTTTCAAGTACTGGTCGTTAATTGGAAAATTGTTTTGCTCCCCATCTATGTCTTTTAACTGGATGCTCCTATGCCGAGAATCTTGTCAATCACGAATGGGCCTTCCCAAGTCGGCGAGAATTTACTGAATCTTGGGTCTTTGGTTCCAATGGGAAGAACGGCCAGCCACACCAAGTCGCCTTCAGCGAAAGTCTTTTGCTTGACGTGTTTGTTGAAAGCCCGTGCCACGATCTGCTTAAGTTATATGCTTCAATCCTTATTTGTTCTAAATCCTCCAACTCCAGAGACATAGCATGCCTATAGTCTTTCTTACTCTGCCTTTGCCGTTCGGTCACACGAAGAGACCGAACATTCATTTCCATTAGCAAGATGGCGTCGTGGCCGTAGGTTAAGGCATAAGGAAAAGTACCAATAGCCGAGCGTTTCGAGTTTCGGTATCCCCAAAGGGTTTCTTGCTACAAATCATGCCAAGCTCTTGGCCTCTCCTTAATCATCTTTTTAAGAATAGCTTTGATTACCTTGTTGCTTCCCTCGGCTTGGCCATTAGACTGGGGATAGTAAGGGGTCGAATGGACAAGCTTGATTCCCATTCTCTTGGCAGTCTTGGGTCCCGGCCGAAGTGAAGACCAGGTCGTTATCTACCATGATAGTTTTTGGGATGCCGAATCTATGGACGATGTGGCTTTCAAAGAATTTGACTACCCGGGCTCTAGAAATTGATCTATACGACCTCGCCTCTACCCATTTGGTGAAGTAATCTGTCACCACAAGGATCCATGCATGTTGGTTAGATGCAGGTGGGTGAATTTTGCCAATGATATCCATGGTCTGTAGATTTGACACTTGATGCATCCCCTTGAATTTTGCCAATCATCTCATTTTGATGCCAGACGGATGAACCCCACAAATTCCTTCGTGAGAGATGCCCATTACTGTATGAGCATCCTTGGCATTGAGACGCAGTAGAAGTAGGCTGTCAGACCCCTTTCGGTAAAGCTCGTCTTGATAGATCAGGTACCACCAAGCTCATAAACGTATAGCCTTTTCATGATTGCCCAAAGGGTCGCGATACTTAACTATGGGATAGATCAGGTCTTCTTCAACCGTTTCAACCTGATCGGCCCTGTCGGCCAATTCGACAGTCTCTGCTAACATTATTTGCGCTGGCATCCCTCGCTCGACCAAGGCCGGCAAGGTGCGCTTTTCAATCCTAATTACCCAGTTGTACTCTCCATCTAGGATGTTCACGCCCGACGCTATTTGGGCCATTTCATTAGCCTCATGTTTTTCCGCGTGTGGAACATGAACAAATGAGATTCTGGAGAACCCATCGGTTTTGTTGAGGACCGTCACATAATGAGTGGTCAATTTATTACTCGTACATTGATATTCTCATGTTAGTTGGTTGATGACTAATTGAGAGTCACCGTAGACTAAGACCCGAGTGGCTTTCATTTCCTTCAAGATCCCAAGGTCGATAATGAGCGCTTCATACTCGGCCTGGTTGTTGGTGCATTTGAGGTCTAGCTGGAAGGCAAATTGCCATCTTTGACCCTGAGGAGATTCAACCACGACCCCGGCTCTAGACACGGCCTTGGTGCTTGAGTCATCGAAGTAAATGGTCCAGTAATTCTTATCCATGTGGACCATGCCGATCTCAACCTCAGCCTCCTCTTGTGCTCCCTGGGTGGATGATGGGCCAGAAAATTAGCCAAGGCTTGACCTTTAACCGACTTATGGTCAACATATTGAAATGTGAACTCGGACAAGGCCATAGTCCATTTCCAATTCGGCCACGAATGATCGGGCATGTGAGCATGTATTTGATGAGATCGGTCTTGGAGATGACCTGTACGACCGAGGGAAGCATATAATGGCGTAGCTTAATGGCCGCAAAAAAGAGCGCTAAGCACAGTTTCTCTATCAGTGAATAGTTAAGCTCGGCCGCATTGAGGGTTCGGCTAAGATAATGCACGGCCTGTTCTTGCTGAGACTCGTTCTTTTGGGCCAGCAAATAGCCGATGGAGTTTCTTGAGGCCAAGACGTAGAACCTTAAAGGTTTTTCTTGCTTTTGTGGCATAAGAACTGGTGGCTAGGACAAGTATTGCTTGGTTTCATCAAACGTCGTTTAATGCTCGGCCTTCCAAACGAACTCGTCCATGTCCGTTTATTTGAGCAAAGGGGATAATGGCTTTATATTGCTTGCCAAGTTGGATATAAAATGCCTTAGAAAGTTGACCTTTCCAAGGAAGGATTGGTGCTCTTTCTTAGTTCTTGGCAGGGGTGCAGCCATGATGGCTTTGGCTTTATTCTTGTCTACCTCAATCCCACATTGGTGAACCAAGATGCCGAGAAAGTTCCTTGCCGTGACGCCAAAAGTGCATTTCTTAGGGTTCATTTTCAGGCCGTGAGTTCCCATTCACTCAAATGCTTGTCGAACATGTCCCACATGGTCGGCCTTGGTAACAGACTACGTCGTCAATATAAACCTCAACCGTTCGGCCGATCAAGTCATGGAAGACGAGATTCATGGCTCGTTGGTACGTTGCGCCGGTGTTCTTGAGGCTGAAAGGCATGACCACCCATTCATATGTCCCGATAGCTCCTGGTCATCTAAATGCCATTTTGTGGATGTCACTTTCGGTGATAAGGATCTGATTGTACCTGGCATGGCCGTCCACAAAGGATATGAGCTCATGCTTCGCAGCTCCATCCACCAAGAGGTCGGCCATGGGCATAGGGTATTCGTCCTTTGGAATCGTAAGATTCAGGTTTCTATAATCTATGCAAACCCTGAGAGCTCCGGTTTTCTTCAATATTGGCACAATGTTAGCCAACCACTCAACGTACAGTGCAATACAGATAAAGCTATCTTTGAGAAGCCGTTCAATTTCTTCCTTGACTTGCAGTTGTACCTCGGCAGAGAACCGCCGTGGTGGATATTGAAAAGGTTTGAACCCATCCTTGATTTTCAATTCATGACAAGACCCGACCCAAATTCAACTTTGGAATCCGTGTCAAACCCTGTGTGTGTCCAACACCTGATAGGTGTCAGGCACAAATGTTCGAAATACCCTTCTGGCCCTAATCTAGAAACTACTTTAGGGTTTGACTTCTACTAGAAAACTAGCAGAGTCTCCCCTAAAAAAGGCTCAGACCCAAAAATTCACCTGCACAGTGAACTGGAATAATTTCCCAAGTGTTCAGCAAGCTCAACTTTACAAAACTGAACATAACAAACCAAACATAAACTTGCGGCTGCACCTAGGTTAGCCTAGGTTGCCTATGTACCCTTATTGAGGGATCAAGTCACACGTAGTTCTTTACACAAGAAAACAAAGTTTAACCCATATGTAAGCACATGAATTAAATATTCCTTCACACTTTCCTAAAACCAAAAGCTTCAAACTCTAATCAATCCACTGAAACTAAAGCAAAAGATATTGATTTCAGAACAATCTCCACCCATCACATATGTGCATATACAAACACATATATAATAGCTCATCCCAGATAAATAGGAAAATGAGAAATTATTAAAATAACATTGGCCACGTGAAACCTTAATATTAATATCAACGGTTTGAATAAAACATGCTTCAATCTTTCACATGTAAAAACAAACTCATCATTTAGGAAAATAGTTGTGAATTGTATAAAATCCTTAAATCTTAGAAAAACTCTCAATTCTTGTCTCAAAAATCTGAAAACATGTATTAAAACTTCCACCAAAAAGTACCAAGATAAAATAATCAATTTTTGCTTAAAACATCCAAAACTCAGATACTCTCCACCTAGGCATACCCCCAATCATAATCCGTCAAGTCCAAATACCCTATATGTTACATCCTTGCAGAACTCGGGGGACACGTGGTCAGCCCGAGAATGCATATCCTCGTAGAACTCGGGGAACACGTAGTCAGCTCGAGAACGCATATCCTCGCAGAACTGAGTGATCAGCTTGAAATGCATATTTGTCAAATCATCTCGCAGGACTCAGGAAGATATAATCAACCTGAGAACGCAAATCCTCGCACCACACGATTCAGGCGTCTCCGAGACTCATGGGGCATTGTCATAAATGACTAAACTGTACCGAAGGCAACTGGAGGGGATACTCCTGTGGTGGGTTTGAAAACCATTTTCATAAACTTATCATAAAATTTCTTCTTCTTTTTTTCCAATAAATCCACTTTCCCCAATCCATTTTCCAAATCCTTTCTCAACTTTCCAAAAACTCGTTTCTTAAATAGATAACCAAAAATCCCTTTCTAAAACGAGATCAATCCCAACAATCCTTAACTTGAATTTGACCATGCATAATCCCAACAAGTCCCGAGAGTCAGATTGCTCTCAATCGCACGATCGGACGGTTACCATTTTACGTAATCTTTGAATCATTGATTCGGAGTATCCGGGAATCCGATCCTCGATCCGTAAGTTCCTACACGATCCTAGAGGTACATAGATCAACATACTTGCAAATGGAGCCGATTCAACGGTACGAATATATCAAACCTGTATATTGCCTAATATGCGTAAATCCGTTCGACAATCAAACGATAACCAAAATCGAATCCGGGCATACCGTCATGCTCAGGACGACATGAGGAACATTTTAAAACAAAAATGGGCCACCACCCCATGGCCCATGTGTCGCCACACGCGTGGGTGTCTTGAGAAAATTTCAGCGACCGGAAAACTCCCGACAATACTTATACCTACGTATTTAGGACAATTAGAGGAGTAACTTTTGTTCTTGGACCACAACCAAAAAATGGCCGGAACTTTCCGGAAAATCAAGCCAAAAACCCATAAAAACTTAGATCCTAAATCGAGTTTCAAAACTTCAAAATCAATCCTAACCAACCCAATCATCAGCTAGATCACGTTGAGTAGATGAAAAAGCATACTTGGATCGACAAAATTGGTGGCCCGAATCGTCGAAAACGACACCAGAAAATTTTGAAGAAAACCGAATGGTTTTCGAGCTACCGTCGACGCCGTAGGTCCTGGTTCCGTAGGAGAAGGGGTGGGATGAGAAGAGGAAGTCAGGCCGGTTCTAATGGAGGTGGTCTTGTGGCTAACGGTGGCCAGAGGAGGAAGATATAGCCGGTCAAAGTTGCCGGCTATTTGAAATCGAAAGGAGAGACAGAGAGGTCGAAAAGGGGGGGAGAGCGAACTGTGCAAGTTTTAAAAAATAATATGACTTTGAAATATCTACGGTTGCACTACTGCACTTCCGTTGACCATAACTTCTTCGTTAAAACTCTGATTTGAGCCCACTATGTGTCTACGAACTCGTATTGACGCACTCTACGTAACGGTGCTACTCAAATCCCAAAAATCCCTATGGATTGAAAAGTGACTATCATAACCTTACCCAAAGGCAAAATTGTAATTTATCAATTAAATAATTTATATAGATTAAATAAATGGTTAAAATTGGGTCGGGATGTCGCAGTTCATGTTCTACTAAACCCTTGGGCAATCCAGGCATCTCATGATAGTCCCAAGCAAAAAAATCTTTATATTCACAGAGCAAGCCGAGACGAAAATATTTGCTCCCACACGTATCATGTGGGAAAACTAACGTTAAAATGGATGAAATCATTCAAAATTTGACGGCAGGCCCGAAATTGGCTATTTTAAACAATTTCGAATCCTTAATTTAACCAAAAGAAAAAACCTGGGTGTAAATTGACAATTATGGTATAGTTCAGGTGCAAACCCTCATGCTAGCCAATATTGAAAACGCATCAACAAACATGTCTTAAGGTTACAGTTACGGAATCACATTGCATCAAATTTTCAATGCGAGGTTACTAAAATTAAAAACACTTAGACACAAATTCCTTAATGGTGATAAGGAAATTGAAAAGTACTAAAGAATTCTTAAAGATGGAATTTAAAATTATGTAAGTTTTTTTTAATGTCGGAATGTAAGTTGATAAACTAGAATTTGTAAAGTTTCTTGTTTGGCTAATGAATTTAAACATAGAATTTAATATTTTAAAACTTGCACGCTCTTGGAATTTTAGAAATAACAACTAATTTAGATAGGAAGTTAGGATTTATAACCTCCAAATATAATGTATTTTTATATGTGAAAATTTTAAATTTCTATGTTTTCTAAATCCAAACATGAGAAATGTAAATTTAAAAATTCTCACTTTTGTCCAAATCCAAATTGATAAATAGGAATTTAGTGAAAAACCCAAAAGAAGCAACAAGCTCTCAAAAACACCCAAAATCTTTTCAAAAAGATGAAAAATCCATTATCTTTAGTATCAAAGACATGAAAGTTCTAGAACTCTTTTCTCCACCAAAAACCACCATCAGCATGTGAAGAGACCAGGCCTACATGTGAAGGTTTTTTCTTCAAGTGACCAGACCATGTGAAGACTTTGTCACTTTGCATCTGTCCAACAGTTATTACTGAGCAACGATAGTGCCAGAAATAATGTTTTTGTTTCTTTGTACATATTTTTGAGTGCCTTTTGTCTTAAAATGTAGAAGAATCGTTTGTTTGCCATCAGTTGGCATGTGATGTATGTACGAGAGTTTAGAGATAGAGAAATGGTATCAGATAGAGAGGCTCCTCTTCTCATCCTTAGCCATCCGTAGCAGAGTCGGTGAAAACAATGTATATAGTTTTGTAGCTCCGCAGAAGAGAAGTACAATATTAGAGAAGAAAAAATCTCAGTACTTACTCCATTAGTTTTCAATCAATAAAACTCCCTTTGTTCATATACTTTCTCTTATTCTCTTATTATACTCCCTTACTCCGACCACTGTTAATATACCCGACCACCGTTAATATCCGGTCATAACAGTTCTAGCAACAAAAGCAATTAAGTAAGTCTTTTTCTTTTTTCTTTTTGGTTTTCTTAGTAGACTTCTTGTCCAAAACAGGGAAACACTTTTTATAATTATGTTATTATCTTGCTAAACTGATGATCAATACTTTGTATGAGCACTTGGTCATGTTTTATATTTTCCATAATAATAACTAGATGTCTGTCAAGGAACCTTTGAGTTCATAGCACCTCTGAGTTTTGCTCCATAGCCTTTTAAGTTGGCATCTTTACAGTTCCATATTCTAGTTCCATGTTCTAGGCATGGTGTCTGGTTGTTATTTTGGCCTTTAGAAACCTTGACCGAGCCCCCGCGAAAAATAATGGTATCAGAGCCTTAGTTTAGCACCTTAATTTGATTATACTAGTAAAGTACCTTGAGGACAGAAGTCAATCAACACAACTGATAAAAAACCAACGTTTTATAGCTTGTTAAAATAGCGAACCCTTTGCATGTTTAGCCCTTGGTGGACACCTATTAGAATAAAATAATAAGATAAATTTAGATAAATTTTAATTATATGATAGAGTACCTTAATATAGAAATCAATGAACAATATATCCCTAAACAATTTAGGAAAAAAACAAATAAACCATGGATTAGAAAATATAAAGTACCCAATAAAAGTACATGTAAATGTTATCTTTGTGGTGAAGTATGACATATTAGACCTAAGTGTCCCAAATTAGGAAAGCAACCTAGAGAAAAAATACAATTAATTGAGCAATTTCAATTAGAAGATGATGAAGACTTAGAATCAATTTATAGTCTTGATGATAAATTATAAGTGATAATGAAAGTATTTATAGTGTTAATGCCTTAGACTCATAATCAGAATCAGATTACTTTAGTAATTCGGATAGTGAATTAGATGAGTATATGTGTATGTTTGAAGAACAAAAAGAGCACGAAGAATTTAAATATTAATTTAGGATGGCTTTAAGAATGTAATCAATGTAAGAAAATAATAGTAGAAAAATATTACACTAAAACAATAGTTTATTGTAAACCTTTTTTTTAATAATAGACCAATGGAAATAAATACAGTTGAAATAATAGATAACAATAATCAAAAGAATAATTGTCCTAGTATAGAGAAACAAAAGACTAGTTTGTTAATAACAATTAATTGCGAGTTTGAATTGTAATAAAAGAAGAGTTAGTGCCATAACAATTTAGGCAAAAATTAGCTAGACTAGTAAGAATTATATAGTTTGATACAATACTTGTATATTTAACACATTGTATTAATAATAAACCAATTAGGATAGAAAGACAACAGTTTAATTTACCGTTAACCATTATATCCCGAGTTGGATCATATCCCTTTATCTTAGTGTAAACACGAAGATCCTGCGACAAATGAGATAAGAACACGTGTACAAAATAATATTTGTAATGATTTATCAAGTGTGTAGGTTACAATCTCTGTGGGTATTCTTTCACAAAAACAAAAGAATTTCCTCTTATTCGATCTCCAAGAGCGTGTGCGGTTCAAGGGTGCCAAGCACTTGATCTTGAATCGGAATTTGAGACTACGTCGAGGACCATCACGGCTTGATCTTGAACTCGTCAGGACCACGAGTAGTGTCACGTGGTGGATAGTCTTCGGGTTTGGCAGTGGAGGAATCAGCACGTGTTTGTTGTACTTAGTGATTCTCCACGAGCTTGATAAAGAACTTGAGAGTCTAGGTGTTGCTTCGGGCAAAGAGCTTTCTGGTTTTACAAAGTGTGTGTGTCTCCTCCTCCAAAGGTCATTTCTCACGAATATGAGCCTAGTATTTATAGGCAAAGAATTGGGTCTTGGTTTGGAATCCTCACTCTGAATCCTTTGATTTGTGGGATTGATTTCTAATTTGAGCTAATTGATTTAATTTAGCTCTTAATTAAGTCAAAATCCTTTATTTAGGGGAATTAACTCGTGATTTAGGAAGATGACCAAATAAGGATAATTTATTCCTTTTGGTATATGATTTCATTTGATTGATGAAGCTCTTAGATGCTGACATGTGTCATCTCCGGTGCACACCTTTGTTTGCGTGAGTCATGTGCCACGTGTATTTGTGTGGGACCCATGAATTTTCTAGTTATCTTTGACTAGTCAAATTTTGAATTTTGTCTATTGACTGTAAATTAGTGAATTTTTATTTCACTAAAATTTCTACAAATGCCCCCACTTCAAGGTGTGTCGTAGATGCGTATGTATCGAAGGTGTGACTTGAAGTCCCTCTTGATGGAGAATGCATTTTGTTCATCCTGTCAATTGCAAGGGTTGATCTTGATTTGATGAAGCCACTCTTGTTGGCGATCACCTTTCTATTGTTGCAATGACCTCCTTGTACAAGTTTTTTTTTTTTTTTTTTTTTCACTTGGCCGTATCAACTCTTGGCCAATAATCATTTGCATGAGTGCATTGAACATGGGCTTTGGCACAACTGGACCCTGGACCATCAGACCTCCAGATCATATAGTTTCATATGATAAAGAAATCCTTGTATTTTGAAGAGGCCTCCAACTAAATCAACAATCTTGCATGGAGGTGAAGAAAATTCCATATTCCATGAGCTCTAACAATCGATGGCTTGATCTTGTAGCATCACATAATTTCCTTGAATGCGTCGGAAATTAAGGGGAAAAATTTTCGTGTTCAATTTTGTCTTGCTACTTTCGTGGCAAATAAGCATGGCACTCAATCAAAAGGGATTATGATCTTGAATGCTCTAAAACCAAAATGGTAAGAATATGTCCCTCCTGATTTTTTTTATTAAAATATTTTGGGACCCGAACAAGGGAATTCCGTATGCATCTTTTGCTTGGTTTGTGCACCAAAGCTTCCACT
This sequence comes from Prunus avium, assembly GCF_965620075.1. NCBI lineage: Eukaryota > Viridiplantae > Streptophyta > Magnoliopsida > Rosales > Rosaceae > Prunus > Prunus avium. The sequence continues at coordinate 8,343,739 of NC_142290.1, forward strand.
TCTCTTTTTCAATACGTTTGCAGCGTCCCTTGGCAACTAATAATCACATGGCTGGTGGTGCTTCTCTTGCTTGAAGTCGTGTCTCTCCTCCTTGTGCAAGTTACACAATTTTTCCTAAACTGACATCTCCGAGGCATGCAAGGAATAGGAAATCCTAGCACCACCAGAAGCCTTGATAGCCTTTGGCTTCTTTATATATATGTACCATTTGAATTCGTTTGCTCCTATTGCTTGCATCTACACAATTCTCTTTCTTGCGTCTGTTGTGCTTAGGCTTGATCTTGTTGGAGGACAAGTGAAGAACGTAGATGTCCTATACCGCTTGGATTTGATCCATCTCTCCGATTTGGTGATAACCCACTCAAGCGCTTAGGCTTTACGTATTGGAGGACGAGTGAAGAATGTAGACGTCCTACACCGCTTGGGTTTGATCCATCTCTCCGATTTGGTGATAACCCACTCAAGCGCTTAGGCTTTACATATTGGAGGATGAGTGAAGAACGTAGATGTCCTATAACACTTGGGTTTGATCCATCTCTCCGATTTGGTGATAACCGCTCAAGTGCTTAGGCTTTATGTATTGGAGGATGAGTGAAGAACGTGGACGTCCTATATCGCTTGGGTTTGATCCATCTCTCCGATTTGGTGATAACCCGCCCAAGCGCTTAGGCTTTACGTATTGGAGGACTCCCAACTTGATTGAGCACAAATACTTTCCCAAAGAGACTTCCTTTTTTTTCACCAAAGAAATTATCCATAGTGAAGCTTGTGGAGTGGACATGTCAAGGTAAATTAAAGATTGCAGAAAACAAGGCAAGATAATCATTTGACAACGGCAAAGGTAGCAAATGGTGTAAGCACAACAGGGATGAACAGGGAGTGCTAGCTTGGTGTTGAACGAAAGATGTTAACGTAGCCCTGACGGAGCGAATTAGAAGTCGAATAGTGCTAAACTAATGAGAAACTCCAAATTTATTTTTAGCATGTGACTAAACTCAAAATGGTTTTGTGAGCTGCCTACATACCCTTCTAGAAAAAAAAAAAAGAAAAAAAAAAGAAGAGATCAAGTCATGACATAGTTCAAATGGTTTTTTTAAAAAATATTTTTTTGTAGTTTGCAGTTTGCAGTTTTAGCTCATGCAGGCGAATGAGCATTTGGTGCCTTGTGCAGTTTCTGCTCATATAGGCGGGGAGCATTTGGTGCCTTGTGCAGTTTTGGCTCGTGTAGGCGAAGGAGCATTTGGTGCCTTGTGCAGTTTTGGTTCGTGCAGGCGAAGGAGCATTTGGTGCCTTGTCTAGTTTCGGCTCGTGCAGGCGAATGAGCATTTGGTGCCTTGTGCAGGCGAAGGAGCATTTGATGCCTTGTGCAGTTTCGGCTCGTGCAGGCAAATGAGCATTTAACGTCATTAACTTTAAAACTTGAAATTGTCCAGTTAAGAAAAAAAAATAAAGTAGGAAAGCCAAATAGAATCAAACAATGTTACCGATCCCCGGCAACGGCGCCAAAAACTTGTTGCGTAGATTTAGCTCCACCAAAATGGATTAAGCTGCATCCTCAACTTGTGATACTCGCAAGTGCACGAACCGTTGGTAGTATAGCATATGTAAGTGCGAGGTCGATTCCACAGGGATTGGTGATTGAATGATCCAATTTAGTTTCCCTACACAAAATAGAAACAAAAACAAAGAACATAAAACAAGGAAGAAAGAAATAAGTAACTCAAGCAAATAAGTTCCCAAGTTCAATTTAGATTAATGGATTGATTCTAGCTAAAGTATGATTAAGCCATGGTGTGTGGTCATAACCTTGTGTTCCTAATTCCCTAATTTGATCATTTGTTGTCTAACCTAAAATTAAGCATTAGGAACCCATTAAGCATAGAAGAACATTTTAAACAACCAAGTATGTATCTAATCCTTGTTGTCGAATGTCCATACATACTCTTCCTATTCATAGTTCAATTCGAATTAAAGCATGGTGTATACTCTTAATTCAAACCAAGATAGCTAACATGCAAGCCTAAATGGTGATCAATCATTCAAACTAGCATATTAACTTATAAGCATAATGAATAAGAACAAAAACTATAATTGAAACTTGGAAACTAATTCAACTTGAAAACTTAAGAAAAGAATTTACATAACAAAGAAAAGTGGAACTAAGAAAAACTTAAGGAAAATTTCAACACAAAAGATTTCATTACAACAATTGAAAACTAGAAAGAGAAACTAAGAGAATTTGAGGGAGAGAAGGGAAGGGAGCTCTAGAGAAGTGTTTGAGAGCTCCCCCCCTTGGGGTGTTATTACAAGCTTAGAGAACTTCCCTATTTATAGGCCTAGGGGAAGTGAAAATCAGAATTCAATAAGACTAATGCATACAACACTTGAATTATAAAATCTGAAATGGTTGATGCACTTGTATTAGAAAATCTGAAATGGGTGATGCACTTGTATTAGAAAATCTTGAATTGGTTGATGCACTTCACCACTAAATCCCACCAGCAGCCCTAGCTCATCTTCATGTCACCATGACCAAGCTTCCAACCAGAAATGATAGCTCATACCTAGCTCACCATGACCAAGCATCCAACCAGCACATGCTGAGGTCAGCATGACCAGCAACTTCAAGGGCTTACAACTTGGGCTTCTCTTAATCAAATTAGGACTTTAAGCACTCTACATTGAAGTTCAGAATGTCTTATTTCCAGCCATATGTTATTTGGGCCAATCCAAGGTCGGAGGAAGAAGTTAAGGCCGAAACAAATTGCTAACTCATTTTCCGCGCTGATAAGATCCATCCTGAGCATGGTTCTGTGTTTGCTAGGTAACGGACTCCAGATTTATCCAATGGGGCTGACTTTTGGATATGTTATAGTACACACCAATTGGAGCAACTTTCATGAAGAATGTGGCCTCATCCGAGCTATGTAGGTTGCTGAAACAAAGCTTGCAATATGACCTACGGAACTGGACTGGCAGGGGGCTGTAGCCATAATGAATTTGTCTTTAAGCTCTTCATCAATTCATCCAAATTAGGCCTTAACATGCTTGAATTGCATGAATTATGTTCTCCAAAGCCATCATTGTTACCTAAAGCTCAATTAACTGAAAGATAAACACAAAAAGGATTAAAAGCACAAGTTTAACTCAAAAACATAACCAAATCATAAGCTAGAAGGGTAAGAAATAATATACAATTATGAACCGATCAAATACCCCCAAACCTAGATTTTGCTAGTCCTCGAGCAAAACAACACAAAACAAAGTTAAAAACAAAACTAGAAGTTAACTAAACCACTTTCGTAGGTAACTCGATTGCATTTAGCATATGCAACAAGCCTTTAAACCTCTAGGCATCCCTAGTAGGAGGAGTTGTGTCTCCTGAGGGTTTAACAGATACGATACCCACAAACGTTTTACTGACTCTGTAAAACAAAGTAATTAGAAAACTTAAAGATTGTTAGTCCTTAAGCAAAACCAAAAACAAAAACAAACACAAAAACACAAAGAACTTAAAACAATTTTTCCGAACATTTTCTGAAGAGAAATGACTCATGCACATGACTTAAACGTTTTAACAATAAAAGCTCAATTTTTAGACATTATTTACAAAGCGGCAAAGTTCTAAACACAATATGCTCAAAGTGTAGTAGTGTGATAGCCAAATGCAACAAATTCCCCAATCTTAGTTTTCACACAATTTCAAAAATCATACAAAGCATAAGTTCAACTTCAAATCTCACCAAAGTTGTCCTCTCACAAATGAATCACTCAGAAGAGGGCTATAATGCACACTCAGTTATAAACATGAGAATAGAGTTAAACCATAAGGGACTTAACTCGCAATAGAAATATGAAGAACTTGCATTAATATGATCTCAAGAAGGATGTCAAACACTTAAAAGTAGAAAAATGAATGCAATTCAACCACATGACATTTAAGATCAATTTAGGTCTTTAACATGGGTTGTAATGGGGCCAATGGTGTAAGGTGAGTAAGAAATGAAGGATATGGATAATACAAAGTCCAAGGAACTCGCAATGCAAGAGCATAAAATAATTGTTTACAAGACTTCGAATCATCACGATTAGATTTTTTTCTTTTACCTGATCAAAACTCCTTATACCCTTCATTTACATTGATTCACTCCTTTCCTGAACAACCACCAATTTATTTTGAAGGCCCAAAAATGAAATTTCATTCAACCACCACTTAATCACAACTTTTCTCTTTTCTTTCACCAATTGTGTGATTTTTTTTTTTCTTCGAAATTCCCAAACTTAGTATGAAAAACACATCCCAATTAAAGCTCATGAGTTCCTTAGAAAGGTAAATATTTGTTTTTCAGGCTAAGGCGAGGAAATATAATTGGTTAAATGAAAGAAAAGGTTTACATGTAGGCTCAAAATGGTTAACAATGGAAAATCATGCTTAAGCATGCATAAGGTTAGCTTGAAAGGCACAAACGATCCAAAGAGGGCCTTAATATCACTTCTTAAATGTCGTGAAGTCAAATTGCATAAGAATGAATGACTTTTAAGTGTTCAACCAAATCAATAAATAATGAGATCAAACAACAACTTTGATGACAAGAAAATAAGAGTATGTATATAACACTCATGAATTGAAGTACAAGGCTCAAAAGCTCACTTTATATGGTTATATAAGTCTAATTTGTGCTTGATACAATTCTTTGGGTCATGCAAATCCTTTAATTGGAAAATTATGAAACAAATGGCAAGTGTAAAGAAGGTTTCAAACATATCATGCTAGAACAATGCCAAATTTTTTTTTATTTTTTAATAAAGAAAAAAAAACACTAAAATAAAATGAAATCCAATTTTTATTTAAGTCATGCAAACATTTATCACTATCTCATCATAAGTGTTCGGAAAGTGACTCAAAACAAAAACAAAACAAAACAATACTTAAAATAAAAACAAGCAAAAAAATAAATAATTTTTTTTTTCAATTATTATTTTTTTTTAATTTTAAGAAAAACCAAATTTACTTGCTAAACTCCAATACCCCCAAACCTAGAAATGAACATTGTCCTCAATGTTTAAAAATTAGCCACAACCAATGTCATAACAACAAATGAAGGGTATTAAAGCAAATAAAAATCACAAAACATACAAAAATAAAATAAAACAATTACAAAATAAAAATTACAAAACAAACAATCAAATAAAATAAAATAAAATAAATAAATAAATAAAACACGAAACAGTAAAACACTCAAAACAGTAAGCCCTAACAGATAGTCTTACACAAACTGAAACCCAAACAATTGAAAGCCCAACCCAAAATGAAATTAACCCAACAACGGTAAAACCCGACCCAACATGAAATCTGAAGCCCACACGTTTAAATTTAATTTTTTTCTTAAAAAGATAAAACGTGAATTATGAGCGCAAAGCGGGATTTCTAAAAAGAGGGAATGTGGTCCCTGATGTCGTTTCATGGATAGTCACGGGCAGAAAGCAGGAGCCACGTGTCGACGCATAGAGGCGCCGCAGATCCACAAGCGAAAATTACAGGCTCATGGAAAGGCGCGACAACTTTGCTGAACGCGTCCGTTCAGACAAAGCAAGTCGTGACAAATGTGTTGGAAACGATTGGAAAGTGAGAAGGTTGTGGGACTCGAGGAACGCTGGATATTCAGAAAACGCTTAGACGCTGCAACGGCTAGGGTTTGTTTGTCAAAGACTACATCTATAAGAAGGAAAAAGAAGGGAAAAAAACAAAAAACAAAAAACACACAAACTCATAAACACAAAAGAGAAAAGAAGCAAGAAAAAGAAAAAAAAAAGTGAGAAATCAAATGGCTTCTTCCTACCCCTTTTCGTTAGATCTCAACCTAGCTCCACCGACTCAGACACGAGGCCAAGCAGTAGCACCAGTATGGATGCCCTACTTTGCCTCCGCACGGGGGCCTGTGACTGTCAATGACTCAATACTCCTGGACAACGATGTTGCCATTGGAGTTTGCAGAAATTTAGTGACTCCCAAAGATATACGTGTGTTCGGGACAAGGGATGACAACCGGGTCACGAGTGATGCCCTGGCACTGAGCGTGCAGAGTACAGCATGTGTCGCAAGTTTGGGTCATCGCCTACTTGCGAAGTCCCATGAGGTAGAGGTGCTTAAAGCTCAGTTGGCGGCGGAGCGAAGTTTGGTTGAAGACTGTCAGAGTACTATAAAAAGCTTGAAAAGGGAGAGGTCAAGGATTGTGGAGGTGAATCGACACCAGCTAGAAGTATTGCGAGACGAGAATAAAAATCTATCAAAGATGGTAGAGTTGTACTCTCGCGACATAAGAAAGCAACTGGAGGACCTAGACCGACCGGGTAAACGCAAGCAAGCGGATCGCGAGAGTAGTTACGCTCAAGCTAAGATTGCGATCTTTGGGAGCTCAAGTGATGAGCCCCAAGAGGCTGTGCGTGAAGCCCCGGAAGAGGACAGCCAGAGGGCCAAACTCAAAGCTCCTATGGTCGAGACACCGAGCGCCAAGAAGAAATGATTTCAGTTTTTATTTATTATTTAATTTTAAAGTGTATGTGTGTTTTTTTTTTTCTTTAATTGGGAAATAGAAACGTTAGCTATCTCAAAGAAACGATTGACCCTAAATGTAAAGAACGACAATCAAACAAAAACACGAAGACCCAAACAAGATTTTTTTTTTTTTTTAATTTTATTTTTAGTTAAGTAAATACACAAATAACTGCTTCTTCTTTTAAGAGAAAAACTTAAGGATGACCAGTTAAGGGCCTCAGAAAACACAGCCAGGGGTTCCGGGAAGGTTGGAGGGGTCACAATGGTCCCGCTTAAAACCCTAACTTCTTAGACACCGAAGGTGTCGCCTTAAAGAACTCCTAGACACTGTATAGACTGCGGTTGCTCACTGGAGTTACCAAAAATTTAGCTCCTTCAAAGAATATCCTATGAGTTTTAAATTATACTACCTAATTAAATAAAAAACAAAATAAATAAATAAATAAATAAACTGAAATAAACACGCAATTCAAACAATAATTTAAAAGAAGAGTTGGGATTCTTGCACCAGGTGTCCAAGACGCATCTTTAATTTTGTCTCTTCTTCCAACTACATTATTAAGAAACCAGTCAAACAAGAAGAAAATAATTGAAAATAAAATAAAATAAAATAAAAACTGAAAAAGCAAAAACACAAACATCAGAAAACAGGGAGGCAAAAGTAAGTGAAAGTGTAGACATGCTCCCTTTAAAAAAAAAAAACGTGCTCGCAATTTGCGCCAGAAATGAAGGGATCCGAGAGAAAAGAGCACAGGATAGCACCCTCGAGATCCGAAGTGCTTTCGGCTCCCTCATCTGCATAAGTCTATTTAAACTCATCTCGGTGAAGTAGAAGAGCACCCCGCATTTCTTCCTGCAAATTTAGAGAAAACATAAAAAAATCCAAAAACAAAACAATGGCATCCTCATGCACCCACCTTGATGATCTTAGCCTTGAACTGTCCCTTGCGCCACCGAATGCGCAGATAAGGGCTCCTCAAAACCATGTCTTCCCAAACTCCACATATCATCACGGTACGGCCTCAAACTTTGCTGAGGTAATACCGAACTTTTCTGAGGCAATGCCGAACAGAGCAGCGCTGCTTGGAGGCATGATTGGCAGCAAGCTCACACCGACAGATCATCTGCATGTGGCACAGAGGTCTGACAAAGCAGCGGTGGAGGAGTCCAATAATTTAACTGTTCTCCATGCGGTCTCGGCTACCAATTTGGGTATGCGATTGCTGGCGAGAACACGGGAGTGTGCCGCGATGAGCGAGGAAATAGCTTCCTTGAAGGCTATGGTGGCGGACTTGCAGAAGCGGCTCTACTGTGCCAATCAGCACGTGGAAGCACTGCAGAGAAAAAATGAGGACCATGTGGAGCTGCTGCAGATTCTGCAAGTAAGAGACAATAGAGGCATGCCATGAAGATGAAGATGAAGACGAAGAAGAAGAAGAAGAAGTTGTTTTTATTTTTAATTTATTTGAATGTTCTTTTTTTGTTTTTGTTTTTGTTTTTGTTTTTTAAATTTTTTACTCTTTTTTTTTTCTTTGTTTGTAATGCAGTATTTGAGTGAAATAAAAATAATATGTTTTTAACACTCAGAAATAAACTAACTAACCACACCACGTAAATAAATACATAAACTAACTTAACAAAACAAAAAAAAGAAAACAAAGAAGTTCCAAATTGATTTTTTTAAAAAAAATTTATTATTATTTACAACTAACTGACCACACAAAGAAAAATAAATAAATAAATAAAAAGAAGTTCCAAATTGCAATTTACAAGGATAAAAAAAATAAAAACTGAAATTTCAATTTTTTTTAATTTTTTAATTTTTTTTAAATTTTTAAAAACACACAAATATACAAGCAACTCATGGATGACCAGTTAAGGGCCTCAGAAAACACAGCCAGGGGATCCGGGAAGGTTGGAGGGGTCACAAAGGTCCCACTTAAAACCCAAACTTCTTAGACACCGAAGGTGTCGCCTAAAGAACTCCTAGACACTGTATTGACGGAGACGCTCACTGGAGTTACCACGAGTCAGCTAATATAAAAAATCTTTTTAATTTTTTTTTTAATAAAAGAAATAGAAAATTAAAATTACTAAAATAATAACAAAACAACTAAAGAGAAAAGATTGGAATACTCCCCCTTGAAGCGATTAGGTCGAGCATGGATGCATTTGGAGGTCGCGACTTCTCCCACTGCTCCACACTCCCCATTCTTATGATTGAGGTTGCCATCTCTCTCCATTTTTATTAAGCTATCATAAATTGCTAAAACGAACACAAAAAACTTGAAACAGAATTAAAGGATTACGAAATATTAAAAAAAAAACTAAAAATGAAAAGGAAAAATCAACACACGTCCAATTCCATGCTTCAAAGCAACAAGCACCAATGGGTTGTGTAAGCTGGGACTTAAACCCAGTTCTCTTGCTTGTTGGGCAATTGTCCTTTTCTGTTGGACTACAAACACAACTTGTCCATTAACGTCATTAACTTTAAAACTTGAAATTGTCCAGTTAAGAAAAAAAAATAAAGTAGGAAAGCCAAATAGAATCAAACAATGTTACCGATCCCCGGCAACGGCGCCAAAAACTTGTTGCGTAGATTTAGCTCCACCAAAATGGATTAAGCTGCATCCTCAACTTGTGATACTCGCAAGTGCACGAACCGTTGGTAGTATAGCATATGTAAGTGCGAGGTCGATTCCACAGGGATTGGTGATTGAATGATCCAATTTAGTTTCCCTACACAAAATAGAAACAAAAACAAAGAACATAAAACAAGGAAGAAAGAAATAAGTAACTCAAGCAAATAAGTTCCCAAGTTCAATTTAGATTAATGGATTGATTCTAGCTAAAGTATGATTAAGCCATGGTGTGTGGTCATAACCTTGTGTTCCTAATTCCCTAATTTGATCATTTGTTGTCTAACCTAAAATTAAGCATTAGGAACCCATTAAGCATAGAAGAACATTTTAAACAACCAAGTATGTATCTAATCCTTGTTGTCGAATGTCCATACATACTCTTCCTATTCATAGTTCAATTCGAATTAAAGCATGGTGTATACTCTTAATTCAAACCAAGATAGCTAACATGCAAGCCTAAATGGTGATCAATCATTCAAACTAGCATATTAACTTATAAGCATAATGAATAAGAACAAAAACTATAATTGAAACTTGGAAACTAATTCAACTTGAAAACTTAAGAAAAGAATTTACATAACAAAGAAAAGTGGAACTAAGAAAAACTTAAGGAAAATTTCAACACAAAAGATTTCATTACAACAATTGAAAACTAGAAAGAGAAACTAAGAGAATTTGAGGGAGAGAAGGGAAGGGAGCTCTAGAGAAGTGTTTGAGAGCTCCCCCCCTTGGGGTGTTATTACAAGCTTAGAGAACTTCCCTATTTATAGGCCTAGGGGAAGTGAAAATCAGAATTCAATAAGACTAATGCATACAACACTTGAATTATAAAATCTGAAATGGTTGATGCACTTGTATTAGAAAATCTGAAATGGGTGATGCACTTGTATTAGAAAATCTTGAATTGGTTGATGCACTTCACCACTAAATCCCACCAGCAGCCCTAGCTCATCTTCATGTCACCATGACCAAGCTTCCAACCAGAAATGATAGCTCATACCTAGCTCACCATGACCAAGCATCCAACCAGCACATGCTGAGGTCAGCATGACCAGCAACTTCAAGGGCTTACAACTTGGGCTTCTCTTAATCAAATTAGGACTTTAAGCACTCTAAATTGAAGTTCAGAATGTCTTCTTTCCAGCCATATGTTATTTGGGCCAATCCAAGGTCGGAGGAAGAAGTTAAGGCCGAAACAAATTGCTAACTCATTTTCCGCACTGATAAGATCCATCCTGAGCATGGTTCTGTGTTTGCTAGGTAACGGACTCCAGATTTATCCAATGGGGCTGACTTTTGGATATGTTATAGTACACACCAATTGGAGCAACTTTCATGAAGAATGTGGCCTCATCCGAGCTATGTAGGTTGCTGAAACAAAGCTTGCAATATGACCTACGGAACTGGACTGGCAGGGGGCTGTAGCCATAATGAATTTGTCTTTAAGCTCTTCATCAATTCATCCAAATTAGGCCTTAACATGCTTGAATTGCATGAATTATGTTCTCCAAAGCCATCATTGTTACCTAAAGCTCAATTAACTGAAAGATAAACACAAAAAGGATTAAAAGCACAAGTTTAACTCAAAAACATAACCAAATCATAAGCTAGAAGGGTAAGAAATAATATACAATTATGAACCGATCAATACACATCTCTACCGCCAATAACTCTGAGACTCGATCTTTGCAGTCGAGGCTTAATGAACGCCAACGATTGATGTAGTCAACAACAGGTTCGTCTTTTCGTTGCTTTGTGCTAGTGAGCTCTAGCATGCTAACTGAGCGACGAGTGCTATAGAATCGGTTGAGGAATTCTCTCTCCATTTGTTCCCAGCTATCAATTGCTTCACGAGGTAATCGTCATTAGTGCCAGCGCTGTTGCACATCTTGATGAAGTGGGCAACATGTTGTTTAGGGTTACCTTTTCCATCAAACTGCATGAATTTTAGAGGTTGATAACCCGTTGGCATTCGAAGGTTGTCTAACCTTTTGGTATAAGGCTTGGAATAGATAAATGTATCTTGAGAAGGACCACCATATTGAGCCCTGATGGTGTTGGTGATCATGTCTTGGAGTTGTTGGATGAACAAAGACGCCACTGAAATGGAATCGGACTTGGACAGCTCCTTATGGTCAAAGGTGAACTCTTGACGTACCTCTCTCTCAGGACGAGACAAGCTTTTATTTGACTCTTCACCATGCTTTGCTTCTAATTTACTCACGAGTGATGCAATCTGCAAGTCCTTCTCTTCGATGGTCTTCGTTAGCTTCTCGATTGCTTGCATCATGTGTGCTAGTTGTTCATCAGCTGAGGTAACTCCTGCTATCAAAACCTGCATGGCCATTAAACAAGACAAATCAGATGACTCCGAGTGCACTTCTGAAACCTCTTTCTTTCAGTTAATGGACTTTGGTACGGAGTATGGCCTCTTCCATAAGTCGAAGCCTCCTTTTAGTTTTAATGACCGGCCATCCTTCCTTTGAAAGATGTCCTTCTTTGCCCCTATTGAGGCTATGGTGATGAATGGCTTGTGTTTTTCAAGGACTCCCTTCGACTCGGACGGAAGTGGAGTGGAAGTAGTGCATCGGGTTGAAAGGTAGGCATTCGTCTTGCTTCGAGCAACAATACCGGCAGAGTCTCTGCTTGAAGTAGAGGTACTAACGCTCTTGCCTCTGTTGGTGAGAACAACATGAAACTTCTTGGAAGCAATCGCCTTTACAGGACTCATTGAGTTTGGAACTGGAGAAAGAGATGAGAGGTAGAGAAGTCCACCGGGCGTGCCAAATTTGTAAACACAAAGATCCTGCGACAAATGAGACAAGAACACGTGTACAAAATAATATTTGTATTGATTTATCAAGTGTATAGGTTACAATCTCTGTGGGTATTCTTTCACAAAAATAAAAGAATTTCCTCTAATTCAATCTCCAAGAGTGTGTGCGGTTCAAGGGTGCCAAGTACTTGATCTTGAATCGAAATTTGAGACTATGTCGACGACCGTCACGGCTTGATCTCAAACTCGTTAGGACCACGAGTAGTGTCATGTGGTGGATAGTCTTCGGGTTTGGCAGTGGAGGAATCAGCACGTGTTTGTTGTGCTTAGTGATTCTCCACGAGCTTGATGAAGAACTTGAGAATCTAGGTGTTGCTTCGGGCAAAGAGCTTTCTAGTTTTACAAAATGTGTGTGTCTCCTCATCCGAAGGTCCTTTCTCACGAATATGAGCCTAGTATTTATAGGCAAAGAATTGGGTCTTGGTTTGGAATCCTCAATCTGAATCCCTTGATTTGTGGGATTGATTTCTAATTTGATTTAATTTAGCTCTTAATTAAGTCAAAATCCTTTATTTAGGGGAATTAACTAATGATATAGGAAGATGACCAAATAAGGATAATTTATTCCTTTTGATATATGATTTCATTTGATTGATGAAGCTCTTAGATGCTGACATGTGTCATCTCCAATGCACACCTTTGTCTGCGTGAGTCATGTGCCACGTGTATTTGTGTGGGACCCACGAATTTTCTAATTATCTTTGACTAGTCAAATTTTGAATTTTGTCTATTGACTATAAATTAGTGAATTTTTATTTCACTAAAATTTCCATGTCTACACTTAGGATTAAATTTCTTAAAAAGTTTACAAGGAGGATTTTTATATTCACCTCCACATATTAAATTTTTTAAGAAAGGTATAACTACAACAGATCAAAGTAATATATTAGAGTCTTACAATAGTATTAACATAGAAGAACAAAATTTAAAATACTATAATATGGAAGAATTAGAAGAAATAAATGAACAAATTTAAAGATAGATGAACAAAATAATTTAGAATATGAACAACAAAGAAAAGAACTTTTAAACTTAAAAGTAATTAGACCTTCAAAATCTAAGCATGGATCAGCAGCCTCTGTAGTCAGAAAACACTCAGAACATAAAAGAGGTAAAGCTAGAGTAATGTATAATTATAGAAGATTAAATGATAATACTTATGAAGATAGTTATAAATTACCAAATAAAGATGAACTTATGAATAAAATTCAAGAAAGTAAATGTTTTAGTAAATTTGATTGTAAATCAGGATTTTGGCAAATTAGATTAGCAGAAGAATCAATTCAATGGACAACATTTACTTGTCCAAAAGGACATTTTGAATGGCTTGTAATGCCATTTGGATTAAAGAATGCACCATCGATCTTTCAAAGAACGATGGATCAAATCTTTAAGAAGTATGATAATTTTTGAAGTGTAAATGCAGATGATATACTTGTTCATAGTAAAAATAAAAATGAACATAGAAAACACTAGAAATTATTTTGAAATTTTTTATTGATCGTATAATCATAAGTAGGAATAAAGTAGAGCTTGGAAAACAAGACAGAGAATTTTTAGGTATGTATATTAAGTCAGGAACTATACATTTACAAGAGCACATAACTAAAAAAATTGTTAGAATTTCCAGATAAATTAGAAGATAAAAAAGCAATTGCAAGCATTTTTAGGATTATTAAATTATGCTAGAAGTTTTATCCCTAATTTAGGAAGAAAGATTGCAGCATTGCATAGTAAAACTAGTAAAACGGGTCAAAAATATTTTAATAGTGAAGATATGAAATTAGTTCAAAACATCAAACAAGATATAATTCAACTTAAACCTTTAGCATTACCATTATATAATAATTACAAAATAGTTGAGACAGATGCATCATCAATAGGATGGGCATGAATTTTATATCAGAAAAAACATAAAGAAGAACCAAAATATGAAGAAAAAGTTTGTAGATATGTATCAGGTAAATTTAGTGATATACAGGCTAGACTTCCAGTCATTGACTTATAAATGTTAGAAGTCATTAACTCCCTTGAAACATTTTCATTGTTTTTACATAATAAGATATTTACTATTAAAACAGATTGTCAGAATATTGTTTCTCAGTATAATAAAATTACTACTAATAAATAAGCAGCTCGAAGATGGGTTAATTTTGTTGATTCTATTACAGGAAATGGATTTGGACCGATATTTGAGTATATTAAAGGTATGGATAATACTTTAGCAGACATCTTATCCCGTATTATTCATTAACAGTTATGCAATATTTTGGAGCATCCTCCTCTGGCAACAAAAATAGTGGTACACCATCACAAGGTGGTAATCCATTAAGCATGAGTAGTCAAGCAAGATCAGTAGTAAATACTTATTATTATAATGGAATTCCAGTACAAGAAGTTAGAAATCCTGCTTTAAAATATCGTACTCAAGCATCATTAGGAGATAAACAAAAAGTTCTTTTAGACAACTTTTGGAACATTAGAACTAATAATGAAAGCATGAGAAGAGGGCATGAAAAACTTATTAAAGCCCTTGAGCAGGAGTTTTTAGCATATAATTATGATTATAAAAGAGAAAAACAACAACTTTCTTTTTTACAGGAAAAACATGAAGAGCAAAAGAAAGAGTATGATACAATAGTAAGAAATTTTAGAATCAATAATTTAAGATGTCAAAATCTAAGTAAGATTTTATAAGATTTTATAAGAAAAAGTGGCTAATGAGCTCAACTTACTTGAGCATAATAGATAATTTTCCCTTGAGCAAAAATCTAAAAATCCATATTTTCTTCAAACTCTAGCTAGAGAAAGGTATAGATTTTTCCCACAAGATGTTAAGAGTCATATGATTAGACTAGAGTATGAGCAAAATACATCTCTTCAGCTATAAATTCAAGCTTTTCTTTTTAATTTAAAAAATAATCCACATCCTGGTATAAAAATTATTACCAAAAGCTGTTCTCACTATACCATTTACTTAGCTAGTATTAATATGGTTGAATATAGAGAACTGCATTTAGAGCATAAACAAAAAACTATCACAATTACTCCAACATTTTTAGCAGAGTATGGTTATTTAGGTCAACTTTATATTGAAAATAGTGATCATGTAGATTCATTTTCCTCAAAATTAAAAGAAGTTATACGTGTTTATATCCCTATATGGAAGAGCGTAAAATTAAATTTCACTAGCATACCCCCATAGTGGTTTAAGGATAGTATTTACCTAGACAGAGCACAATATAGTATTATTATTTCTTATAATGAACTGCTTAGTCCGGCATAATCAACAAAGACAGGGTTCCCTACAAAGCAACACATTCAAAAATACAGAGGTGCAATAATAGCTTAGCAACAATTGTTCAATGATGATTGTCTGAACCTCCTTCACCAATCCAACTTTATCCAGATTTATTCAGAAACTACATCTAGGAGACCATATGACATATATGAATTCAGGATAAGCACAACATGAGCAAAAGTTTTTGATGAAATCTATAACCAGATAGCAGAACAAATTGAAGCAGAAGACAACAACAACTCATATTGGAATAACTTAGGAGAAGAAGATTCCTCCTCCACCATGACGTGGGCTCCTTAAAAAACCAACACGTGTGTTTTGTTTGTTTGTTTGTTTTTCTTTTTCCTCTTTCCTCTTCCCCCAACCTTTTGGCTAGTTTTAACTACAGCCTCCCCAAAGCCACCGCCACCCCTGTTCCGAATCCACCCTCATCACCAACCTCGCCACTGAACCGATAAGGCAGCCCACCGACTTTCTTTTTTTTTCTTCTCTCTCTCTCTCTCTCTCTCTCTCTCTCTCTCTCTCTCTCTCTCTCTCTCTCTCTCTCTCTCTCTCTCTCCATCACTTTTGCTCTAGCTACAAATTCAAAAACCATAAATTGAAAGCACATAATGATTTCAATCCAGGGTCTTGGGCTCCAAAATTGGCCGGAGGTTTACATGGAAGGTTTACATGGCAAGGTTGGTGATGAGGGTGGATTCAGAACAAGGGTGGCGGTGGCTTTGGGGAGGCTGCAGTTAAAACCAGCCAAAAGGTTGGGGGAAGAGGAAAGAGGAAAGAGGAAAAAAAAAAAAAAAAAGCCCACATCATGGTTGAGAAGGAATGGCTCCTGATACATCAGGAGCCAAGCATTGTCCGAAGAAGAGCTACACAACATAGATAACATGTTGGAAGCATAAACTCCATGTGAAGTCCTCATGACAGAAGAAGCATCATCATCCTCATCTCACGTGAAGATATCATCTCAGCAAAAAGATGCAGCATCAGTCCAAAGCAAGAAAATCCAACTTTTTGGCTCTATACAGCTAGCAAGAAGCAAAGACTCCTTAGGCATTAAAAAAATGAATAAGGGCATTATTGTCCAAATACTTTAAGGGGGTGTATTCAATTAGGATTCTAGAGCGTTTAAAAAGATTTTCAAAATCTGGGTGTATTCAATTTGGATTAATACAAACTTTAAAAGAGGTTTTACAAGTCTAGGTGATTCAATTCAGACTTGTATGAACTTTTAAAAAGTCCATACAAATATGGGTTTATTCAATTAGGATTATAAAAAAGTTAAATAAAATCTAGGTTTATTCAAAAATTCATATATTTGGAAGGATTTCATTAAGTGATAAATTTTGGTAGGTTTTAAGGTGAGAGCTATAAATAACAAAGGCCATAATATATCCAACCTCCCCCCCAAGTATTTCATCATACACTAGTTTTTCTCTTGCCCTAGCTTTTCTCTCTGCAACAGAAGACAAATAGCTTTCCTCCATTTGTGAAGGTATGCTCCCTATTTTTTCTTTGATCAATACCTCGTTGGGTTTTCTTTTTCCATGATTTTTCTTCATCATTTTTTCTTGTTATTAGGGTATAGTTTGGGGTTACAGGTTTTACTTGTTATTAGGGTTTAGCTTGGGGTTAGGGTTTATGCTTTGTTACTAGGGTTTATGCTTGTTACTAGGGTTTATGCTTCTTTTTCTTCTGAAATATCTATATACAGCTTTATAAGAATTGTTCATTGAATCACTGGATAGAAAATTGAAATATAGTAATTGACAACCTTTCTATAATCGAACAAAAAAACTGAGACAAACTGAGATAAACAGTAAAAAAACGAAAAGCCGAAAATTAACTACAACTTTTAAATGTTGTTTTGGAAGCCTAAATGACCTCAGAAGCCCAAAATACACCTTATATCACAGCAATGCTTAATATTTGACTCGTGGCATCGTTCCCTTTTCGGAAAGGTATCATGCGTCCCAATCGGAGCTCGGACGCCAAATCTGTAAATTCCTACTGCGTCCTTTTTCCATTCTTCACTCCAATTCTTCTTCAATTCATTCAACCATTTGTTCTACATCATTCATGTGTGTATTCAACATAAGATGTGTCTGTTGGGATCTATGGTTGCTGATCTACATTTTTTGGGGTCTACGTTTGTAGTGTTTTATGGGTTTTGTATATTTTTTTATGCTTTATTTGTGATTGACATGATAAAATTCATAAGACCATCTCCAACCCATGAGGGGCTAAACCCAAATTTTCCCCCTCCAAAAAGTGACTATTTTGGGTTATGCCCGGACTCAAATTGTTTTTTCTCCCAACCCTCCGGACTCAAATTTTAAGTCCGCAACTTTATTAAATTGTTTAAGAATGGTTTAAGTCAATTTTTTTTTTTTTTATGGAAAACTTTTCTTCATTAATCTTTATAAATAACGTCATAATTTAATTTTTTGAACAATTTGACCTAAAAAAAAATTGAAATTCCATATATTTAATTTTATTCCAAAAGTAAATACACAACATAAAAAAAACACACAAGATAATTGAAAAAAAACATACAAGTTATATGTATATAAATAATAAATAAATAAAAATGCAGCAATTTATATATATATATTCAAATGTTGCCGTTGGAAGTTATATGTATATAAAATAAAAATAAAATAAAAAAGGCAGCAACTTATAACTACACAGGAGCGCGACATGTGGCGTAGTAGAAGAAGACAAAAGTAGCAGCCATTCTGGCACTAGGGCCCACGTCAGTTTTTCTCACATGTGGTCTGTTTTCAAATGTAGGTGGGCTCCACAAAAAGTTTTGGGTCCAGGCAATAAGTGGACTGGTATTTTGGGTCCAAATTTGGGTTTTCCCAAATTTTGGGTCCTTCATTTTCTTTGGTTGGGGGAGGTTTTGGGCAATAATTTGGGTTTAAGTCCTTGGGTTGGAGATGGCCTAACTACAACACTCAAATGGAGTCTGAAAATGCACAACTAGTAAATGGAAAAAGGAAAAGCAAACAAGATTATAATGCTTGGAGTGTGGAAGAGAGTAGAATGTTGTTGCAACTCAAGGTTGATGTTGCATCCCGTGGATGGTGTGATGCTAATGGAATGCTAAGTAAGGCAACTGTAGAAACCAACATACTCCCCAAGATTAATGAAAAACTTAGGTGTCACAAAACCTATTCTCAATACCAGAGTCGGTTGAAATACTTTAAAAGAGAATATCAAAACTATTCATAGCTTCTCCGTCACAGCTCTAGGTTTGGGTGGGATCTAACCACAAAGAAATTCACTGCTCCAAAAGAAGTTTGGAAAGACTACTTTAAGGTTAGGTTATTGAATTTTCTTTAAATAATTCGGTTTGGTAACTTGAATACATAATTTTGTTAAATAATTATTATTTTATTGTTTTTGTTAAAGTCCCACCCAAAAAACACAAGTATTCAAAAAAAAACTTGTGAGGACTATGAGGATCTGCAAATTGTATTGGGAATGCAACTGTTATTGGAAGAAACTCATTAGGATTGGGTGATGATACTGATGCAAGAACTTTTAGGGTGGAAGATAGACATGTTGGAATAGAGGACTTTGCTTTTGATGATGAATGTCAGGCTTTTATACCAAATCATAATGAACCACCACACCAAGATCCACCACTCAGACATTCTTCTTCATCCTTACCCTTTCAGGCCACTAATTGTGAAGGTCCCTCAGAAAGCTCAAGCCAAAGGAAACGAACTAGAACAAATTTGGAAGGGAATGCTAACTCAAATGAGACCACCCAGCAAGCTATGGGAAGAATTAACCTTAGTGTTGATTCAATTGCCACCGACTTCCGGGGAGTCCATAACCTATTGGCAAAAAAAGGGAAAAAGAGAGAGGGCAACAAAGTTATATGTGGGATGCCATTAAGGAGACCCCAAATTTGGATGAACATGCTCGTTATAAAGCGCTTTCTTCGTTGAATACTAACACGAAAAATGATGCATTTTCAAAAATGTCCTCTGAGGAGCACTCAAATTGGATATCCTATAATTTGGAATGAGTGGTTTTTTTATAATTGTTTTTGGGAATGACTGGTTTGTTTGGAATGATTGGTTTTTGGGATTCAGAGTATTTCCGAGAAAGGTATAGAATGTATCCTGATGTGTTTCGAAAGTTATGCAGTATTATTAGAGAAAAAACACTCTTACAAGATACAAGATTCGTTTGTGTAGAAGAAATGGTTGCGACCTTTTTGCTTATTGTGGGTCAAAATAATAGATGTTGTCTAGTACGTGATACATTTGGCTGATCGTACTTCACTGCTAGTAAAAATTTTAACAAAGTTTTAAAGGCCTTGAACACAATAGCACCGGAGATGCTAGCCAAACTTGGATCCATGGTACCAACTAAAATAAGGGAAAGTACAAGGTTTTACCCATACTTTAAGGTAAATGTGTTGTTTGGTGCAACTTGTTTTATTCAATTTGTTTATGTTTAATAATATCTTTTAAACTTTTGGGTTTATTTCAGAATTGTATCGGAGCTATTGACTGCACAATATTCCAGCAATGGTAACGGGATGCGACGTAAGCAGCTATCGTAATCGTCAAGGTACGATATCACAAAATGTATTAGCAGCTTGTAACTTTGATTTGGAAATCATATATGTCCTTAGTGGGTGGGAGGGCTCAGCTCATGATTCAAGAGTGCTACATGATGCTTTAACAAGGAGGAATGGACTTAAAGTGCCACAAGGTATTTTTGAATTTTGAATTTTTTTCATTTATAGTTTACATGAGGTCATACATTGGATACTAACATATGTGTAATCTATTATCAAGTAAATTTTTCTTAGTGGATTGTGGATTTCCAAATCGACGCCAATTTTTGGCTCAATTTTGAGGTGTTCGATATCATCTCCAAGAGTTTGGTGGTCAAGGTCCTGCACCTGCAAATGAAGTTGAGTTGTTCAATCTTTGTCATTCGTCCTTGAGGAATGTAATTGAGAGGATATTTGGTATATTTAAGTCACGATTTACAATTTTCAAGTTCGCACCTCCATTCCCATATGCGACTATTGACGCAGAGAAAATTAAAAGAACAATATTACTCGGAAAAATCCGTTGTGAAGCTGTGAACGATTCTTGGGATGAGTCGCGTACTAAGTCGCTCTCTTTAAGACGTTTCGTGGCTCTGCCCAATTTGTGCAAGCAGTTCAGAAAAGGCCACTACATCCCCAGGATAAAACAGCCCCAGAATCTCCTCTGTCTAGGTTCTTCCTTACACTGAGGAAGGACCCAAATACAAACACCTTTCTATGTTGCTCAGAAAACTTAGTTTAGAAAATAAGAAAAAGATATGAGGACGAAGAAGGCAACAACTATGGTATGTGTCTTATTTCTCTCCTAGCTATACCAGTTATATATACAAGATTTATTATAAAAGAGACGTTGGTGGGCTTTAAAGACATCAATGCATCAGTTGAAAAAAACAGCCAATATTAATAGAAAATAACTCCTATTAATAAAGACAATTTAAGGCAATTATTGAAATTTGAATATATATATTTTTAAAATAAACATACCAATTTCAACAATCCCCCACTTGATTATTTTAGAAATAAATTCATCAAGCAACATATCATAAGACTGTGCATAAGTAGAGGTGTTTTTAACTTGAACCTTTACATAGTGACGGAGCTTCAGAATATACAAGAGTAACATATAGTTTTGAACTCTATCTCTGAAAACACCACACACACAGCCCTACTAAGATGAAGTTCAAAAGCCAGCACTTTACGACCAGGTGCTTGTATCCCAGTATAGTGAATGCTCTAGAAAATTTTCCCCAAAATTTTCATTGTAGCTAGATATCCCACTCAATATAGAGTATAGATCTCATTAAGAGTTATAAACAACTCAACCTTAAATCGCTTCAGGATTTCATGCTTCTAAGGATGGATATGGAACAATAGCATGACTCCACTCATATCACTAAATGACTTGTTATTACCCATTGAACCTATTTCTTGGGATTTCCAATCTATAGGTTGGGTTACCATCACAAGTGACTTAACCTTCTAGGGGTTTTAGTCCCATTCCTTTTGAGGTTTTCCAAACCTTTTCTCATGCTAGTCCTTTTGTCAAAGGATCAGCTAAATTCTCATCAGACCGTACATAATCCACTCTTACAGCCCCATTAGAAAGAAACTCTCTAATAGTACTGTGCTTGCGACGTATTTGTCGCCTCTTGCCGTTATAATAACGGTTCTGAACTTTTGCAATGGCTACAATACTATCACAGTGGATAAGAACAGCTGGTATCGGTCTCTCCCACAAGAGGGTATCTGAGAGTAGGTTTCTCAACCAACCTGCTTCCTCACTAGCCATTGCTAAGGCTATCATCTCTGACTCCATTGTGGACTGAGCTAGAATAGTATGTTTCTTAAACTTCCATGAAACTGCACTACCAGCAATATTAAATATATATCCAATAGTAGCCTTTGAATCATCTGACAGGGTATTCCAATCAGCATCGCTATATCCTTCTAGGACAGCGGGAAACTTCTCATAGTGCAATCCAAGGTTCATTGTCCTTTTAAGGTACCGCATGACCCTCTCAATAGCATACCAATGCTCCAAACTAGGTCTACTTGTAAACCTGCATAGTACTCCTATGGCATAAGCTATATCAGGCCTAGTGCAATCAGTAGCATATCGAAGGCTACCAATGATGCTCGCATACTCAGTTTGTCTAACACTGTCACCAATGTTCTTGAACAACTTTACACTAGGATCATAAGGAGTACATGCTGGTTTACAGTCAAAGTAATTATACTTCTTAAGGATTTGTTCAATGTAATGAGATTGATCCAAAGAGAATCCTTTTTCAGACCTAGTTATCTTAATTCCAAGTATCACATTAGCATCATCTAAATCTTTCAAATCAAAGTTCGCACATAACAAAGATTTGACACTATTCACAGCATGAATATTAGAGCCAAAAATAAGTAAGTCATCCACATAGAGACATATAACGTGCAAACATTATTCTCATGCTTAAAATAAATACATTTGTCGCTTTCATTTATTTGAAAACCATTTGAGATGACTAAACTATCAAATTTTGCATGCCATTCCTTAGGTGTCTGTTTCAAACGATAAAGAGATTTGTCTAATTTACAAACTTTATTTTCTTTTCCAGGAACAATAAAACCCTTAGGTTGGTCTATGTAAATTTCTTCCTCTAAATCACCATTCAAGAACGTTGTTTTAACGTCCATTTGGTGCACAACAAGATCATGAATAGTAGCTAAAGCAAACAGCACACGAATAGAAGTTATCCTAGTGACAGGTGAATAAGTATCAAAGAAGTCCACATTTTCCCTTTTCCTATACCCTTTGGCTACAAGACGAGCCTTATATTTTTCAATTGAAACCATTAGGTTTTAATTTCTTTTTAAGAATCCACTTACAACCAATTGTCTTACAACTAGGTGGAAGATCTACAAGGTGCCAAGGTTTATTGGACTCCAAGGAGTCCATTTCATCATTTATTGCTTCCTGCCATAAATCTGCATCCAAAGAAGACAAAGCTTCTTGAAGAGTCGTGCTCTCTTACTCTTCCTTGGTTCTACATTAGGTTCAAAAAGCTCTATACCTCTAGGTTCATTATTTATGGATAGAGAAAGATTACTAGATGTTGAACCCCCATTATGTCTCAATTTAAAAGGAAATTTATCTTCAAAAAAATCAGCATCATTAGATTCAATTGCAACATGGTTCTTTAAATCATAAAATATGTAGGCCTTACTATTAACAGCATACCCAAGAAAAACACATTCATATGCTCTACTAGCTAGTTTTGATCTTTTTGGATCAGGGATACGCACGTAAGCCAAACAACCCCAAGTTCTAAAATACAATACATTAGGTTTCCTATTTTTCAAAATTTTGTAAGGGGTAATTTTAGTTTTAGAGTTGGGAATTCTATTTACCACATAACAAACAGTGAGTAGAATCTTGCCCCACCAAAAAGAAGCAGCTCCTAAACTAAGTAAAACAACAACAGTTAATTCAGCCAGTATTCTATTTTTTCTTTCAGCTTTACCATTCATTTCAGGAGAATAAGGGGCATTTGTTTCATGAATAATACCAAGAGATTTATAAAAATCAACAAAAACACTAGATTCATATTATTGACCTCTGTCACTATGAAATCTCTTAATTTTCCTATTAAATTGATTTTCAATTTCAGTTATGAAAATCTTAAACATATCAATTGCTTCACTTTTATTTTTCATGAGATAAACAAAAGAATCATTAGAGCAATCATCAATAAAAGTGATAAAGTATCATTTCCCATTTCTAGTTAACACTCCATCAAATTCGCAAATGTCAGAATGAATTAGATCAAGTGGTTCAGATACTCTAGTGACAGATTTATGTGGGGTTTTGGTAATTTTAGCTCGGCTACAAAATTCACACTTCTCAAAATCATTCAGCGACATTTCAGGAATAAATCCTAATTTACTCATATTTTTAACAAGCCTTTTGTTAACATGACAGAGTCTAGCATTCCAAGTATTAAAAGAACACAACATATAAGCAGAAGAAGAACTTCTATTAGCATCAACATTCAATTTGAACATCCCATCAATAGCATAGCCCTTACCAACAAACATACCATTTTTTGTAAGTGTATACAAGTCTGCTCCAATTGTTTGAGTAAACCCAGCCTTGTTGAGAAGATAGCCTGAGACCAGATTCTTCCTTATTTCTGGAGTGTGCAAAACATCTTTGAGGATGACAGTCTTTCCCAATGTAAACTTTAATTCTATTTCTCCAGTTCCAGCAACAATTGCTGTATGAGAATCACCCGACAACACTTTCCTGTCATCAGTCATAGAATAGGTCTTGAAAAAGGCACAATTATAGCAAACATGGCGAGAAGCGCCAGTGTCTACCCACCACCCCTCGGATCCATCAACCATGTTGATTTCTGAAATCATAGCAATAGGTTGCTCTTCAGTTATATTCACTTGAGGAGCAGGGCGAGACCTATTCCTGCAGTTCCGAGCAAGGTGCCCCGGCTTGTGACAATAATAACATAGAAACTGTACTGAATCATCATCACGTGAGGGGGGTTGACTCCTATTCTGATTCTGATGAAGGTTCCGATTTTGATAGTGTTGAGGATTTCGACTCTAGTTGTGTTGCCCATTTCGATTCTGATTGTTGTTGTTGCGGTTCCTGTTTTGATATTTCATATTCTTGCCATTTATCTTCAAAGCAGTTGGGGTTTGATTCCTGTTGAAGTGGTGATTTTTCTTGTTGTTGGAGACGAGCAAAACTTCTTCTTTCATGTCATGTTTCCTGGCCTCCTCCTCAATACGCAAACGAGTGATCAAGCTTTCCAAGGAAAATTCTTTGGTCTTGTGACGCAGAGCATTCTTGAAATCTTTCTAGCTGGGAGGCAGCTTGTCAATGATAACAGCCACCTGAAATTGTTCATCTAAATTCATGCCTTCAATAATAATTTCATGTGCAATTTTCTGTAGTTCATGAGATTGTGCTTCTACTGATTTTTCATCCACCATTTGAAACTTCAAATAGCAACTAACAGCAAATTTCTTTGCACCAGCCTCTTCTGTATCATATTTTTTCTGAAGCGCATCCCACAAATCTTTAGCAGCATCATAAGAAGAATAATAATTATAAAGATCATCAGATAAACCATTCAAAATATAGTTCTTACACAAAAAATCATTTTCAGTCCATGTCTGCAAGGCCCATGTTTGTTCAGGAGTGGGATTGTCAGAGGCATATGGTTTATCAGATGTGCAGATAGAAGCTAATTTTTTCGTTGTAAGATAAAACAACATCTTTTGCCTCCATCGTTTAAAATGAAGACCCTCAAATTTGGAAGGTTTATTTAGGTCAAGGGTGAATGAATTGTTTACAACTTCCATGGCAGATGAAACGTCTTAAAATTGTTGACGCAGAGAAAATTAAAAGAACAATATTACCCAGAAAAATTCGTTGTGAAGCTGTGAACGATTTTTGGGATGAGTCGCGTACTAAGTCGCTCTCTTTAAGACGTTTCGCGTGACAGGACCCGACCCAAATTCCACTTTGGAATCTGAGCCGAACCCTGTGCATGTCCGACACCTGGCAAGTGCCGAGCACAAGTGACCTAATTGCCCTTCTAGTCAAATTTCAACTAAAACTGGGGTTTGACTTTTGCCGAAAAATTCAGCAGAGTTTGCCGAAAAATTCAACAGAGTTTCCCCTGCAATTAGACCAATCCCAAGATTACACCTGTCAAACATGCATATAAAAATATACACCAACTGCCAACATACAAAAATTTACATACTAACAGTTAGACAAGTGTTCTAGGGCAATATTAGAGCTCTACACAGATTAGATTACAAGTATAAAATAATTATACAAGACCCTACATTGTCAAGGGAGGTGGCGGAAGATGGACTCAGCCCGGTGGTGGCTCACTGTGCATGCTTACTGCCTGGGGGCGCAAAACATTAAAAGGGTGAGTGGACCAAAAACAAAGCTTTCTGAAAATAGTATAGGAACATACTAACCCCACTGTAAAATCAGTTATAAAAACTAAATCATTTTCTTTTATATATATATATACTGGTACTGGAATCACTGCATTCATATTTATATATGTATATGTAGTCAAACACAAACTTGATTAAAACATTAAGTCCCCGAAAACATTGAAATCAACTTTAAATCTACCACCTAGGTGTACCCATTTAGCAATCCGTCAATTCCTTATAATCCGTCAATTCTTTTAATTTCCGTCAATTCCTCTATAATCCGTCAATTCCATTCTTGTGCCACCGGAGTGACACATTCTCGTAGGTCTCGGTGACGCAAGGTCAACCCAAACCCCAATCTCGCAGGATTCAGGGGACACTTAGTCAACCTGATCCGCAATCTCGCACCTCACGGTCCGGGCGTCCCCGCAACTCGTGGTGCAGTGTCAAGCATGCTGACCTAACCGAAGGCAATAGGATGTCCATCGACACCATTATAACTGAAGGCAACTGGATGTCCGTAGACATCGTTATAACCGAAGGCAACCATTTAAATCCGAAGGCAACATATTTATCGAAGGCAACCTTAATTAATCTTGGGTACCTATGGTGGTTTCTAAGAAAATATAGTTTCAGAAATAATTTAACGAGAAATAAAATAAATTCTTATTTATCCCTGAATTCTGCTGCCATTTTATCTATTAATTATCTAAGATTATGGTATGCCAAAAATCTCTAGGCACTCTCAACTCAGCAGCATATAAAATATAAAAATAAAACATATAAAAGCGATAAATCAAGCTATTAAAACTCTGATCAATGAATAAACTCATTCAAGATCAAATAATGAGATTAAATTGCATAAATTCATTTATGAAAACAAAAGGTCCACTCACAGGTGATCTGAGCTAGCTGGACCCTTTGAAGGTCCCTCCTGCGGGTCAACTGATGCCCAGGTGCCTGAATAACCATCATAATCTTTTATTAAAAAAAACTCTACTCAATAATATAATATTAAAATAAAAACCCTGACCCCCGGCTCCTAAAAGTGCGTGCATCACTTGAAAGGACATTCCTATGCCCACACTAATTTTCCTCTCATTGGGCATTACTCAGAAGTAACTCGGGACTAAAAAGCGATAAAGTCCCAAAAAGTCAACTCGGGACCCCGTGGGGTCCACAACCTCAGAATTCCAATCCGATCGTTCCTAGAGGTTCCAAATTGCCTAGGACACAAGTCCCAAAAATTTGGTCTCGATCGGACGGTCGGATTGCTAACAATCGCACGATCGGACGAACGAATGATTTCCCGTAATCCTAACCCTAGGGTTGGCCTTTTCGGGGTATCCAGGACTCCGATTCACGATCCGTCGAATCCTATCAGATCCTGAAATTACTTAGATCAACATACTCCAGTTTGACTACAATTCAATGGTCTGAACGTATTGACCCTGGAAATTGCACAATATGCGAGATCGGTTCGGGGTTCAAACATTGTCCGAATTGAGTTCCGCAAAATCCTACACACTCATGAGGACACGAGGATCATTCTAGGACCAAGAATGGTCCCTGACACCTGGCTCACGCACCGCCCACGCGCCGGCAGCACGTGAGTGTGCATAGTAAATTCCAGTGGCCGGAAAATCTCCAAACCACCGACCCAAACTCCTAGCCTAGGTAAAACACCTAATTTGGAACCACTTTTGTTCTTGGACTATAGGCAAAAAGTGGCTGGATGTGGCTGAAACTGAGCTCTCAAAATCTGTCAAACCCTACCCAACCATCAGCTAGATGATGAAAAATAGTCTAAGATCCATACCTCAATCGTTCGATTTGGTGGCTGGAGGACGACTTACGACGCCGGTGAATTTTGACTGAAACCGGTTGGGTTTCGTGGTTTTCCGATGAAATCGAGGCGACTGGAGGTCGGGGAAGACGTCGGACGGTTGGGAGGGGTGACGCCGGTTCGTTCTTGACCGGTCCGGTGGGCGTGGCGGTGGCTGGGTGGCTTGGGGCTATCGGCTAGGCTGGGTATCGGGGAGAGAGAAGAGACGCAGGGAGAGAGAGAGAGTGAGGAGAGAGAAGGGAGAATCAGATTTTAAAATCAGATTTT
Organism: Prunus avium; assembly: GCF_965620075.1. Taxonomy (NCBI): domain Eukaryota; kingdom Viridiplantae; phylum Streptophyta; class Magnoliopsida; order Rosales; family Rosaceae; genus Prunus; species Prunus avium. Next base: position 8,371,736 of record NC_142290.1, read on the forward strand.
TCCCAAAATTACGATTGTGCCCTTCTTCGTATTTTGGTTGCACTTTCTTCATTACAAGTCCGATTTGAGTCCATTACGTGTCTACGGACTCGTTTCATCGCGCTCTACACAACGATACAAGTGGATTTCCCAAATTCTTTCCCGGTCAAAAAGTCAACTTAAAACCTAATAAAATATTCTAGGGGTATAATTGTCTTTTCCTTTATTAAATTATTAATTGAATATTAATTAAGGTTTGGGTTGTTACATCGCGGCTCTGCCCAATTTGTGCAAGCAGTTCAGAAAAGGCCACTACGTCCCCAGGATAAAACAACCCTAGAATCTCCTCTCTCTTGGTTCTTCCTTGCACTGAGGAAGGACCCGAATACAAACACTTTTCTATGTTGCTCAGAAAACTTAGTTTAGAAAATAAGACAAAGATATGAAGAGGAAGAAGGCAACAGCTATGGTCTGTGTCTTATTTCTCTCCTAGCTATATCAGTTATATATACAAGATTTATCACAAAAGAGACGTTGGTGGGCTTTAAAGACATCAATGTATCAGTTGAAAAAAAAGCCAATATTAATAGAAAATAACTCCTATTAATAAAGACAATTTAAGGCAATTATTGAAATATTGAATATATATATTTAAAATAAACATACCAATTTCAACTGTAACAGAGATAGTGTTAGCTTGTGTAGGACTATACAACTTTCTTCGAAAAGAGTGTAGATATGATGAATTTCTTATTGAATTGGAGAACGAATCTTCTTCATCTTCATCATTACTGGTTAATGAAGGTGATCCATAACTAGATATCAAAACACAAGAATAACAACGACAGAATGCTAATGAATGGAGAGTTGGTATAGCTTTGGATATGTGGAGAGATGCTGGGCACAATGACAACAAGGAGAATCAAGGATAATGAATGAAAGTTAAATATTTTCCTTAAACTTTTCTTTCAAATTTGTAATACATTTGTCACTATATTTCTTGTGAATTTCATATTGTTCAAGGAAAAGATGTTATGAATTTGGCTTTTTATTTCATGTTGTTCAACTAACATTAGTGCAATCTTACAAATCATGTAGTTCCATATGCAAGTTGTAATCTTGGTACAAATCAAGTATCAGAACATCTCAACATCAGTGTAGAAATATTCACATCCCTCAATGCAAAAATTTTCTAATCTCAACATATATGCTATGAACCATGTAGTGCTTCATTTGGGTAAGTACGCCGAAGTTAGCATTCGTTTTTAAAAAAATATGTTAAAGAAATTATAGAAGTCTGGAATAAAAGCCATACAAATCTTAAGAAAGTTTATTAAAAAAGAGTGCTACTATTTCCACCCACCTGTCCTATTTTTCCACCCACCTTATAATCAAAGTTTTAAAGACAAATCTACCCCTTTGTAAAATTACTTTTAAAGACTTAGGGAAAAAACCTCAAACTCTCCTTAAAATAAAATAAAATAAAAATATAAGATTTTCGTTATGAAAAAAAATCTCTCTCCCTATGTCTCTCCTTCCCAAGCCACCCCCAACCCATCCTTGGAATCTCTACAACCACCCCCTAATCTCTACAACACTTATTTACGAGTCTTGTTCAACAGATTAGGAACATTTAAGATTTTTGGGGCTTTTGGTAGCTGAACCAAATCTTGAAGGAAAGCTTAAGATGATGTTGCCACCATGAAAGCTTGAAACTTTACTCGATTTTTAAGCAAGACCAAGTCAGGCACACATAAATATAACAAGTAATAAAAGAAAGAAATTTTCATTTTTCTCTTTTCTTTAAAGAAGAAAAAATTGCCCACAATTTGAATTTTTTTGAGAAAAATTGAAGCTCACTCTTCTAGAATCCAAATTCCTAAGAGGAGGAAGACAATGGAGGCTCTGGTTTGCAGAAAATTGGAGGACCCAACAATACCCATTTCAGAAGAAGGAGGAGAGAAAGCAATAGTAATAAAAGAAGAGTTATCTAATGCGTGTAAAGAGAGGGAATTATGGAGGCTGAAGGGGGTGGGGGAGGGAATGATGGCTAGGCTTGAGGGCTTCAAGGGTTGGGGTGGGTAGGGAAGGTGAGGAGAGAAGGAGAGAGACTTGTTTATATTTTATTTCTATGTTATTTTATTATTAATATTTTCCTTTATTTTGGTTGAATTAATAATTAAAATGGCATTTTAGGAATAATGGCGGGTGTAAAAATAGGATTGTGTTTTTTTCAAATTTACATGGTGAGTTGGAAGATAAGGTGGGTTGGAAAATAAGACAAAGGGGTGGAAATAGCAGCACTCTTAAAAAATTATATAGTCTTCTGAAAGTCTATACAAAATCTAAAGTTCCATCAAGTTCTATTAAATCTGGCACTTAAACAAATCTTTTTAAATACTCTAGAATCCTAATTGAATACACCCCCTAATTTTATCTTTCTTTATAAATACTACACCCATTTTGGGTTTATTTATAATAAAATACACCGTTACCTGTATATGTGGTTGTTTGAACTACTTTCTTTGTTTGTTTATTTATTTTTCATAATTAATCCATGCGATGCCACTAAAAAGCAAAAACTAATTTCATAAAGGAAAGGGACAGAGCGCGCTTGCTGTCCAGTCGAAGCTGATTCAGATTCCGGAGTCCGTTTCCTTCTCTCCAAATTCAAAAACCCCATCAAAACCAACCAACCCTAAAGCCTCTCTCTAGGGAGAAAGAGGGAGAAAGAGGGAGAGACGGAGGAGGAGACAAGGGTAGAGCACATTCCCAATCCCCTCCGGTTCGTTCCTCCTTTTCTTCTGCTTCTTCTAGGGTTTCATTTGCTTTCAGAAATGACAACTAGAAAAGAGGAAGAGCGAAACGAGAAAATCATACGGGGCCTCATGAAGCTTCCTCCTAATCGAAGATGCATAAACTGCAATAGCCTGGTACAATTCCCAGTCTCTCTCTGTGTTTTAGTTTTCTCGGAAGTTTTTTCGGCTGGAGGATTTGATTCAATGTAATTTTGTTTGTACATACAGGGTCCTCAGTATGTCTGCACGAATTTCTGGACATTCGTATGCATTACTTGCAGTGGCATACAGTCAGTTTATTTATTTATTTAATTTAAATTTATTAAATTTCATTTTTCTTTGCAATAATTTGATCCAGTTTCTTGTGTTAGCACATAATTGTTTGCTCTTACTAAATGTATATGTCCTACTAGTTTTGTGATCTTGAGATGGTATGGAAAACCTTCCTAATCTGCTATCTGTGACTGCTGTTTTTTTGCTTGGTCAATTGTATCATTATGCTCTTAGTATTAGTTTTTTTGCTAAAGTTTGTAACTACCTCATTATGCTCTTAGTATTTTTTTTTTTTTTAACTCTTAGTATTAGTTAGACTTTTGACGATACATGGGCTATAGAAGAACTGTTCTACTTGCTGCCATCTGTGCAACAAGGCCACTAAAATGAATATCGAACAGGTAAATATGGAGTATTTATGTGATTGTATATGCACAAAAGTTTAGTTGAATGCAACAGTTTCAATTTTGACCCATACGTGGAGATTGGACAGTAAATTATTGCAAAACCTATCCATATGTACTGTTATTATCCAGACCACAATAGGAAACTTTTGGCATCAAATTGCATGCCTCATATAGCATCCACGAACTAAACCTAATGCTTACACAATTATGCTTAAGGACTAGTCTGATACTCATTAAAAATCCATAAATTAAAGCTAACACGTCAGCAACCATTAATATTCAAAGATTTAAACTAGGGCAATAATTATTTTTTCCTTCAAATATCCAGGAAATTAACGCTTTTTCCCACTCTTAGTGAACTGCAGCTTCCTCTCTCTCTCTCTCTCTCCACAATCAATTGTTTCGTAATTGGGCCAGTTTCTTTTTGGGGGTTACCATCGCTATGGGAGATGCTCGGTGCCCATGTCAGAACCAAAGCTGTCCATGTCTCTCCATTGTAACCAGTTTGCAATTGATCATGGGCTGTGGCTAGCTCAATTGAACAAGTGCCAAGAATTTTGGACTTAGTTTTAAGTGAGTCATCCAATGGAATGGTGCAAAAAATTACTGCTACCCAGATCAAATTTAGCTATAGTTTTTAAGATCTTACCTATCCAAAACTTAGCTAACACATTGAGGACAGCCTCAAATATGAAGTCTCTGTAATTTAGAGCGTCACACCTGGTGAAACTGTTTTGGAAGCCTTGAAAATATTCAAGAGTAAACAAGAGTTCTTAGGTTTAATTATTTTGGTTACTTGCATAGCATATGTGACAGGTTTTGAACTGTCTGATATCATAAAATATCGTAAAAGTGCGAAGGGCTTTTAGTTTTTCCTTTTAAATTAATCAGTGTATTTCGGCAATGCATGATGCAGTGAATCTTAAAGTTATTTTTGTTTCTTTATTTAAAAGTGGAGGATTAGGTGAGATTAGCTCCACAGTGAAGGTCAGAAGAGTCAAGCACCTGGAAGATAAATGAATTGTAAAGTTCTTTTAGAGATAACTGAATTGTAAATTTCCTAATGTGCTATTCCATTTTTGTTTTAATTATTGGAAAATATCAAACTAAGTGAAAAACACTAGAATGACTTAGTAGATTTGTAGAGACAGGGCTGTGTTTTTCATCAGGATGTATTCATTCATGATTTTTCTGTTATTTAGTATTCCTTTTCTTGTTATTAATACTTTTGCAATGTGCACAGGCCAGCCGTGTGCTTCAATATGAACACTTGTATGTTCTTTGCCACTCTTTATTCTGAATTGTTGCCTCTAAATGATTGTGTCTCGCTTTGTAATGCCCATACGATTAGTTCTTGGAGATTGAGATTTTTATTTCTACCCCATTTCCAACCTTCGATTGGTAGTTCATGCTAAAATGAGTTTACAAACCTTGAGCACGTTGGTACTTAATGTAGTTTCCTTCAAGTAAGCACTATGTGTTTTCACACCTTTAAATGATGTGGTCTTTTTGTGCTGGATGGAGAATTCGTATCACTTTAGCTAATTTTATTGAGCCTTGGCATGTTTCACATGTGCTTGATCCGCCTTTCTTTTCCCCTAATAAAAGTATACATATTATTTTGTTATATAGTCGTGAATTTACTCATCGTGTGAAGTCAGTATCCATGTCTAAGTTTACGTCACAAGAAGTTGAGGCACTTCAGAATGGTGGTAACCAGGTATATGCTGAATTATCTTTTTCCTTGAAAGAAAGGGTTTGCTTATTTTCATTCTAATGGGCCATTCACTCTTTTCAGCGTGCGAGGGAAATTTATTTGATGGATTGGGACCTTCAAAGGCAGCGATTGCCAGACAACAGGTGATAGCTATATGATTTATTGCTAAAGTGTTCAGCGTGTGCATTTCTGGGGGAAGCATTCATGCAATATTTTCTTCTTGCAGTAAGGTTGATAAAATCCGTGAGTTCATAAGAAGTGTATATGTGGATAGAAAATATGCTGGAGGAAGGACCTCTGAAAAGCCTCCAAGAGATATGCAGGTAGTATCATGGATTAAAATAGCGATATTGGATGATATATTGGTAGTTTGGATTCATGAAAATATCAGCGAAAATATTGATATTGTTGGAAAACAAAAAATGATGAAAAATTTCTTTCAAATGTAGAATAGTATATCCGTTCTAAATATGGCATGTGTAGTGGAAACAACAAAGGCTAGCAAAAAAGATGTATAAAATATCTTATTGAATGTGTTCGCCCAACTATCTTACACTTTGAATTATTTTGCTCTGCCGAGATTATGGGCCTAACTTGTGCTATCCCTTGCAGAACCATAGAATTCGTGAAGATGAGACAAGACGTGCTAGTTCTTATCATTCTTATTCTCAGAGTCCACCTTATGATTATCAGTATGAAGATCGACGGTATGGGAAACAAGCTGCTGTGCTTACCAGGAAGCCTGGTTCTGATCGAGGTCGATATGAAGGAAACATGTCTAGTTTTGTTTACAGTGCTGGTCGATTAAGTGAACAAATGTATGAAGACAGGTTTGCGAATGAGGGCTCTGGTTCGAGAGTTTCAGATTTTTCTGTCTCAAGTGGAGGTGATGCGTCTAGATCTGGAGTACAGTCTCCTAATTTTCAGAAGGAGATTGGATCCAGCAGCCCTCCTTTTCCACCTTCATCGGATAATCTAACTGAAGTTAGCTGCCAAGCGAAAAATGTATTTTTGGAGGTCAATTCCAAGAGAGATGCAGCGGGGATAACATGTCCGCAGGTATTCTTGTAGACTTGCTTTTAACATTCAAAAGGATTTGCAGTATCCAGTGATTCTTTTAATTTTTCAGTTGTGTGCCCTTTACTATTTTAATAAGGATGCAATATAACTTTTGACTTTGCTGGTTGTTCAATATAGATGACCATTGGCCACTTACCATATGAGTTGGAGAACTTTTTTCTCCATGAAAAAACATCATAAGTAACTTAAACTAAGCTTTTCAGTTACCATACTTAGATATATGGCCCATTCACGACAATAATTATATACCATTTGTATAAATACACAAACACATCAACACATAAACACATACAAGGACACATAGGAGAAGAAGCGATGATGCTTTGGAAATTATGAGGACAACTTCCAGCTATATTTTCTATAACTCAATGTAAGATGGCAAAAGGCTTCCCCATCATTATGCATATACATATGCATGCATGCACTCATGCACTCATGTGTTTGTGTGCATCCGTATTTATGTACTCTTATAAAAAGTACACACACATGGTGTTTCACCTCTGCAACACCCCCCAACGTCGTTGATTGCATTGAGTTTAACTTACTGTTCAACAACGTGATCAACAATCTTTGGTGCCTCACAATGGAAAGTCCACATGCATATATTTATATATATGTGTAGGGAAATGTTCTCATGCCAAACGGGCTGGAAATATAAGCATTTATGTGGCAGACTGTGAAGTTGGGAAACTTATCAGGTTGGTTCTTGCCTAAACATGTTTTCCAGATTCATAATCTTGCAATATAAGGATCTGTCTGGCAAGAGAACATTACCCCTATAAGTGTGTGTGTGTGTGTGTGTGTGTGTGTGTGTTTCTGGAAACATGAGTTTGGCAAGAGAACATTACCCTATGTGTGGGTGTGCCTATATATATAAATATTATTGGTTATAGCATTCATTTATATCTAACCCAAATAAATTTGTGTTGTGGCCTTAAATTTAAGAACGAAATTTAAGTTAATCTAATCATTTGGGTAAGTTTTCTTCGGATAGGTTACTCGATTAGTTTAGGGTTGGTGTTGGTGAGATGAAATTGTAGTAATTGGAGCCATTTCCTGACTCCATAAGTGCTATGTTCATTGATATGCTTTTCTCTGTATGTATGCACAATCCTATTAGGTTAGCAGTATTTTCTATTTGTTGATCATATTATGCTCGTCCTGGTTTTTCCATCACTTGACATTAGTTGCTTGTTTGCCTTTTCAGAGAACTGCATCCTCCGGAAGTTTTGGTTCAGTGGGTAGCTATTCCATGCCTGCTCTTGAACCAGAACAAGCTCCTGGAATCTTCCAGGACGAATCGATTTCTTTAACGGGATCATCTCTTTTTGGAAGTACTGATAGCTTGGATCTTTTCAAGGCCTTGGTTAAAACAAAAATATCTTCTGCAGCTCCATCCATTGATTTGTTTCACTTACCAGCACCATCTTCATCTCTATCCACAGATTTGTTTCAGCCGCCTGTATCATGTTCAGATTCGTCTGTGAATGCAGGCGAACGTCCTAAACCTTTCTCACCTACATCCTTGGAGTTATTTGCTGATTTTCCTCAGCAGCAGTCCACAGCAACCTTGGCTAAACAAGTACCCGATTCTTTCCATGAAAGTGAAGGATGGGCAACATTTGATACACCTCAGCCGTCAGCTTCTGTTCCAGGCACTGAAAATATTACCCCAGAAAATATAGCTTCCAATGGTGGAGGTTCTATTGGAAATTTTGATCCATTCTCACCATCAAATACAAGCATGCAATGGCCGTCATTTCAATATTCTAGCATTCATGGACCTTCTTCAGATATTTCAAGTCCATGGAGTGATAGTTTGCACAATGTCACAGCTCCCAATACCACAAGCACTCAGGTAAGCCTCATTCTGATCAGAACTGCACCCTCATCAGAACTTATATGGGTTTCAGAAGAATGGTTTTTAGTGCATGGTCAGTTTCATGGTTTTTATTCTTTACTCAATTGAATATAAGCTCTACTAAAATGGTGGCATGCAGTAAATATGAAGGAATGTAATCAGGTTGATATGTGTTATTTTGAGTAGTCATGGAGTGCTTTCGAAGATTCTATTGTACACCTTCCATTGGAGGGCACTAAGAAGGGTAGCGAACCAGGAGCAACAGATAAGCTTATGTCAGCTGGCGACCACTATTTGGGATTCAGAATTTCTGAGGTTGCTGCATCAACATTATATTCTCTCTAACTGTTTATGTTCTTCCTCTCATTGGGTGGGCTTTGCTTTGCAGGACTCTAGTGAAGATGGGATTCAGAGATCTGTCTCCCAAGGTGAACCCCATGATCCTGGTCTGCCCTCACATGTTGTCTTGGGGCAATCATATACTCCACAAGGGCTTCCTCAAATGGTTTTTACCCTTCAGATATCTCCTGTGATTTGTCTAGTGGAATCTGCTTAGCAGTATTCTAATCTCTTTTGTTCCCTCCACCAAATCACAGGGAGAAATTAAGTCAGATGCCACTGACCACAAATCAAATAACCCATTTGATCTTCCTTATGAAACAGATCTGGATCCGAATAATGTGGTATGTTTTTGTTAGTAACATCAGTAATATAGAGTAGTATTTTTTGTTAAGTTGTGTTTGCACAAGAATTTTAAATGTGAAATGTGATTAAGGGCAAGGGTGGAGTGATGGTATTATTTATCTTCCATACCTGTCAACTGTCAAGGATAACCACAGCATGATGCTTAGTTCACTTAGGAACTGAACTGTACTTTCTGTGAAATCTGAGTGTTTTTAGTGTTTATTGTGAGAATTGATAACTAAAGTCAAAGGAACCTACTCTGATATAATTGCATTGGATCACAGTTAGTAATGCTGGTGCTATCTTGATTAGAAAAGCTGCTCATGCCTTTGCCTCTAAGATCCGGTCTCTGAAAATAAGATCCAATCTATTGCTTATAAGTGTTTAGAGGAGACACTTGTTAATTATTTTTGTTCTCTCACTAATGTGTTTTTAATCTCATGGGGCAAGTCATAATGCATGTGATGCGATTGATAGACTGTAATATGATGGTTTTAGTCAATGTCTACCATATCATTCTAAAACTGTAATTTATTTCATTTAAATTAATGAAGGATTTGGAATGGAGTTTCCAACGTACATGTATACAATTCTTGGATTTCTGGGTTCTAATTTTGTCTTTTGTTATCTATCTCAGTTTTTGGACATGAGCTCCTTACAAGCTTCTCTCCCAAATGCCCAGTTGCAATCCTCTTTCCTTGGTGGTGTATCTCAGGCATGGTTTCCCCAAAATACAGTGTCTGGGATGTTATATCCAGCTGCAGCAGAAGGTAAGTTTGTCAGTGCGAGTGAAGCTACATTCTTTTCTTTTTTTCTTTGTTCGTGAACTAGACATGTTGCAGAACCATTAAAACATATATGGTCATAACAATCTTATCCTTTTCACTCAATGCTATTTTGATTTGATGTAGGTGGATTGACATACATGCCAGGGCAAGCACATAGCTCTCAGATTCCGTAAGTCCATTTGCTACTTGGTATTCTGGATTATGATCTTTTCTCATTATGGCTGTCATAGTATTATATCATTTTTCCAGTGAATATGTTATCTGTATGGGTAATGAGTGAGCTTTTGGAAAGGTTGGCCAAGTGCAAATAGCAGTTTAATCAAATAATCCAATCAGCGAGATGATGGGTAATGAGTGAGCTGATAAGGGTATTTATAGTTTCGCTAGATTGTTTTTACCTTTTAGAAGATGAAGAACGAAGAATTAAGCATTGGGAAGAAAACTAGTTTCTACAGATGGAACCAAGATACATAAACTTGAAAAGATGGGATCAGATGTATTAGTTTATTTAATCGCATTATTTTAAATAATGAAATTATCTTGCAATTACTTCGTCTCCATAAGTATCAGTTTCAGTTCCAATTTTCTTTTTCATTTGATGTTTGTGTGGTCTGAAGGAATGCACAGACGAAATCCACAACTGAAAGCTTTAAGGAAACATGTTGTAGTGGGGTTTCTGATTTTTAATTAGAACATCATGTTTCGATGCTTATATTGGTGATGGACACAACAATCTCTCGATTCTTCTATACTTAAATCATGAGAGTTTGGTGGCAGAGAATGTTGGTTCCATTGGAAAGTGTTAAGACAGTTCATTTTGCTATGCGATCATCAAAATAGCAGAATGTAATATTCACTGTGGAGTCTGACGTGAGTATATTGGTGGTACCAGACAAATTGAATGTCTGGAGCTGCATTGTGAAGATGCTTGATAGGGTTTAGCAACTCAACTTGCCTGGTGTTAGGGAAGAGATTTGATGCTTTTATGTCGTGTATATGTTTATGTTTGTACCCTCTTTTGAATTGATTTGAAGTTGCTTATTTTTTGCAGGAATGTCCCGACACAGGGACCTGTTGCATCCATCGGAGGAAATCCTTTTGCATAGGATTGTAGAGGCCAGAATAGACACCATTTTCAGTTGGTTGTAGAACTTTGTCGTTCACATTTTACATGTCTTTTTAATCAATAAATAGGATGGACGTTTCTTGTGGTATCATTTGTGGAAAGACGGTATCAACAGGGACCTGTCTGCATCCACTCTTTCAAATTTCAGTATTTGTTTGGGAAAGACGATAATCCGAAAACTGGTAGGTCCCTTGTTTGGACGTTAATAGTGAATGATTGTTCCCTTTTCCTCGTCTAATTTACCATTTTCAAGCGAGCACTTAGTTATTAAATGTAGGGTTCTTTTGTATTTTTTGTATTTTTTTATCTAATGGTAGAATAAACATGGTAGATTAAAAGAAAAATTAGGTATTAGACATAACAATCCTTACTAATTAGGATTATTTTTTTGGTCAAATGATGGATGAAATTTATTAAAGCCGAATTGTAATGTTTACATCAGCAGCAAGAGTGTCAAAACAACCACTCAAGCCAAAGTTGATCCCATTTAAGCCTCCCACCCACATGAGATACATGCACTGCTACCAGATGAGCAGTTGCATTGTACCTACGATTCACAAAAGCAAAAGATACCCGACTCACATGAGCAGTAACTTAATATCATGAATAATGCCATCAATAGTAGTATCCGTCTTCATGTTACCATGTAACATCACAACAAGCTGTTTACAATGTCTCCACCATCATCCTAGTAACCTGCGCCTCCAAATCTGTTGCCATCGCCTCCAGCACCGCTTTCGCAGCTAGAGCTGACTGGCATGAAAAACACCCCACACCCCATGCCATTTCCATCCATCCATTACTATCTCGAGCCACCCATCCTGCTCCACCCCTCATGTGCGCTTGCGTCCAAGCACCGTCGCAATTAAGTTTCATCCAGCTATCAGTCGGTTTTTGCCAAATTTGGAAGTCACCGAGGTCCAGAGTTCTCGGTTGATCATGTATATGCGGTATACTTGCCTGTCCTGTGGCCACAAATTCCACAATTTACTTTTGACATGTGAGAGCAATATCCTGTGGGTGCATATGATGCCCCTTGAAAATTACAGCATTTCGATTCTTCCATAACCTCCATATCCCAAACGCCAACCATTGCAAAATATCCTAATCATTGTCCTCCTTTTTATATTTTTGAAGAAGGAGTTGCCAGCATGATAGAAAATCCCCTCCTTCGAGCAACCTTGTATCTAACTACAAAGGGCTAGTGAACCAGAATACCCTTGTGAACTCGCAGTGGAAGGAAATGGGTATATAACAATTGAGGTCGTGAGCCCTATGAGTACAGTCAATTCAGATTGTGGGCAGTCGGCTCGGTTGAGGCCATTAGTAGTTGTAATTGAAATTGGAGGGTTGTTTTAGGATGATATCATGCTATGAAGGATTATTAAATGTTTATGAGTTACCATGCAATCTCTTTTATTTCTTTTAAAAAAAAGTATATTATATTATGTTTAGTTGTGTAGAGTTGGGAATGGCTTCTTAATCTGATTTTGGCGTGAAAAAGAAATTCATTAAATATCTAATTATATGTCTATATTTAATATATACTCAGTGGCTTGAAATTGATGAATTATGGATACTAGTTCACAATATTGTGTGGTACATATTTAAAGGTAGTTGAGAACAGTTTTGAAAGATGATGCATGGTTAAATTCAATCAAGGAACGTTGGGATTGATTTCGTTTTAAAATGGGATTTGTGTGCGAGGATTTGCATTCTCAGGTTGATTATAATCTTCCTGGGTCCTGCGAGGGGATTTGACGAATATGCGTTCTCAGGCTGACTACATGTCCCCCGAGTTCTGCGAGGATGTGTGTTCCTGGGCTGACCATATGTTTCTCAAGTTCTGCGAGGTTATAACATACATGGTACTTGGAATTGACGGAATATTATGTGAAATTGACGAAATATTTGTAGGATTGACAGTTTATAAATGGGGGTACGCAAGGGTGGAGAGTAACTGAGTTTTGTAGAGCTAAGAGGGATTTGGTACAAATTTTGCATGTATCGATGTTGAAATAAATATTTTAAAAAAATTGACTGTTAATATAAATATTGCGTAACTAACAAAATATCAGAAAAACAAGGTTTGAGTCTTTCAAGCACACTAAATGTACTATTTTTTATTAGGTGGTGGCTGGCTGGAAGCTGGATACGATGGCTGACCGGGAGGTGCTGGCTGGCGATGTGTGGCGTCGGTGGTAGCTGGGTGGTGACAACAGCCTGGCGATGGGCAGTGAGCAGTGGCGGCTTGTTGGAAGGGGATTGCCGGAGGTACATGTGGCATAGTAGTGTGCTCGACTTAGAAGGAGTGGCATTTTGTGTAATTTTTATGTTTTTTAATTATATTATTGTAAAATTAAGTACTACTTTTTGGTCTTTGGCCTTATTGTAATTAGGTGCAATTGTATTCCTATCTTCCAAATTAGTAAATTATATAGTATCTTAAAATGAAAGCTCCCTAGATTAAAACTTTGCTCAGTGTCTAAATTCATCATACGACAAACGATGAAGTAGGAAACTGGTAAACCAAGCTCTTCGTGGTTCAGTGTTGTAGTTTGATAACTGAAATCATTTTGTCTTCTAGCCCTATGTAAAGATGTCATTTTTCCAAAAATTAATTAAATCGGAGAGTAATTGAACAATTGACAATGAAGGATTTGTAGACGCTCCTCAACTATTACTTGTTTTTCCAGAGAGAGAGAGAGAGAGAGTACTTTTGCTACGGTTTCTAAGTTACCTCAATGTTATCTTTATATAGTCTTGTAATCTTGTGCCATCTTTGGTATATAATTTAAGGGAATTATTCTTTTTCATAAATAGGGAGATTGGATAAATCAAGTAGATTTAATTAAAATAAGATCCTTGATTTATGGAGATATTCCCATTTTAAATCATACTAATTGGCCAATTAAATGGAGATTACTTGGCACAATTACTTGACCTATGGCATATTCCAATATCCACATGGCTTCATTTGAGTGGTTCTTGAAAATTCATGTTCCCACAAATGCACCACAGCTTCTACATGGCTCGTGTAGGGCATGTAGGAAATGTGAAATACTTGATGGGCTCTTTAATTCCTAATTGCAGACGGGCTCCTTCTGAAGGTAGGATTTGATTCCCTCTTGAAGTTGGGCTCCTTGTAAAGAAAGGCTTCTAGGATTCCTTCTTGGCCAAGACTTCCCAAAGGTTATAAAAACCCTAGATCCTCTCCTTATTTTTGTATCTTGCTATTTTATCCCTTCTGTTGTGTCGAATTCAGCTGCGCCAAAATTGATTTAGCTGCATCCTCAACTTGTGATAGTCGCAAGTGCACAAGCCGTTGGGTAGTATAGCATGTGTAAGTGCGAGGTCAATCCCACGAGGATTGATGATAGATTGATTCAATTTGATTCCTTGCACAAAACTTAAATGGAAACAAAGTTTAATGATGATTGTGAAGAGTACACTAGGGAACAATCCAATTCTAAGTCTCAACCAATCAAGTTAACAAGTTCAATTCAAGTAAAAAGATTGATTCTCTCTAATGTATAATTTAGCCATGGTGTCTGGTCTAAACCTTGCATTCCCAAATTAGGTCCTTGTTGTCGAACCTAAATTAAGCTTTAGAAATCCATTCACTACTACAATTATGTTAAACTACGACACACAATAGACAACCCTTTATATAAAAATTGTCGTGGTTTTTTAAAAGACGACGAATGTTATAATACTGTCGTGGTAAGGTACCTAATACACCCAGAGTTGGGTTGATTTTTAAAATAACGACGATACCTTATTAGGACCATCGTGTTTTTAGGAGGCGCTAAACAAAAATTTCACTTTCAGTTCATGAGCCCGGAGCTTTTTACAAAACCCTCTCTCTCTCAAAATCTCAATTTCTCTCCCCTCCTTTCAGAAAACCTGTTCTCTCTCAACTCTCTCTCACATCTATGAAGCACATCTCCCTCGCGCCTTCCACCGAACTCGCCGATATCACCATCTCTGTCGCGCCGTTCAGGTCACCGAGATCCAAGATGGCCATCTCCATTGCGCGGTTCAGTCCACCGAGCTCACCGCGTTCGCCATCTCCCTCGCGCTGCCCATGGCAGCTACCCTTCCTCGTCGCGACCATTTTTAAGCCCCTAACTGGATTCCCATATTCCATTTTACGAGCTTTAGATTAGATCTTCTTACTCATAAACCAAAAAGGTACGAAGCTAATTTTCTAGGGTTAGCTTAGGGTTCTTCTGGTTTGACTTCGATTTTTATTTTTTCTTGTTTAATATTCTAATTTTGTAATTGTAAGTAAGTTCTTATTTTCAATGCAACTTATATCTTTATGATTTGATCATCTTAGTTTTTGTTGTTATTGGTGGGTGTGGTAAATATTCATTCTTTATGTGAATCGAGTCTCTGTTTTGTACTACCAAGTTGGTTAATTAGATTGAATTGGGCCATTAGCCTTTTGATGGGTATTCATATTTCAAGTGATGAAATTTCAAATTCAATTTCAGTTCTTTCTTTTATCATTTTGGTTATAATCTAGCTTTTTTTGGGGTAATTTGTTAGAGTCATTGTTATTAGTGATCTTGTATTGGAATTCTGGATATGGGTTGTTTCAGTTTTCTCGTTTACTTGGATTTGGTAGCTTCTTGGTCAGGTGTTTTGATCTGCTAAGAGAAATCAGTTCTCCCTATTGATATGTGTTTGTGCTTTTTTATGGCGTTGACCATTAAAAGTTTCTGCCGCCTTGGGATGCAGATTGGTAGCTTTTAATGGAAGTATTGGCTTGGATTATTTGGTTCTCGATGTATGAGTAATAACGTCTTATCATGTTCATTAATATTGGTTTGATATGCATGCTAACAATTCATTAGATATTCATTAATATTGGTTTGATATGCATGCTAACGATTCATTAGATATCAGATTTTCTAATAGAAAGGGGGTTTCTATGAGAAATGGGGTTGTGTTTCATATAAATGTTTTGTTTGTAAGCTTCTAGTTTAGTTTTTTCATGGTTATCAACTAATTGTCTATGAAATTGGTTTATGCATGTCACTTACTTCCCTTTTCTATTTTTGGGTTAAGATGTTTTCTTTCAAAATTCTTAGGTTTGGTTTTTTGTTTATTGCCTACTTGTTTACTTTTGGCTCATTTTTCAATCCTTGGTGCCTTCTCAATTTATGGGAGGAATGATGCTGGCCTAGCTTCTGGTGTTACATTAGTTGTTTCTTTGATTGTTTTGAACCTCCCTTGTCCATTACTGGATGCAGTTTCGAGTGTCACCTTAAGAGTACTGATTCTTATTGGAAGGACTGGAGTGTTTTCTATTTCAAGCACATGGCTATGGGGACTTCATCTGCATTTATGCATAAAGCCCCCAGGATTTGACTACAATTTTGGTAATAGCTATCTTTGAGTGGTTGCTTATTTCTATGCTATTCGTTGATGCCATATTCTCCTATATTACAAAGTTCGCTTATTACTGTGGATTGCCAACACCCTACCTGACTCTTTTGACAGCAACATCAACATGGGTTTTACTCCAAGTCTACCAATTCAACTTCCTCACTCTGATTTAATACGTGGGCATGTTTATTGTTGCTTCGTTTTTCCTTTCAGGAAACTTGCTCAGGCTTCTTGGCAAGTAAGTGAGCTAAGCTCCCCTGCTTTCTAAAATTCACTGTTCTTATTCTTTTCTAGTACTTGTGTTGTGTAACGATTTTTGCATTTTAATTTGCTTTATTTTCAGAGAGCCTCCAGACTTGTCAAGAGTAGGAATTCTAGTTTGTATAATTTGGGTGGTTTTGCATCATGTATAAATCCTTGGACCCTTTTCAACTCCTGTTTATTATGCTTAGACTTATTCCATTGATAAATTCTCTTTAACCTCTAATTATATATGTCAATCTCATTACTGAAAATCAATTGTGTCAGTGGTACACTTGTGATCAAATGTTCAAAGGGTATCAAAATTCAGAGGTTCATTGGACCATGCACATCTTTGGAGAAGGTAGACAATTTGGTCATTTAGAACTTGCTTTTATCTACATTAATGTCAGTGATTAGAATTAATGAAATACATTTGGTAAGATTTGTGTTTGTGGAGTTTGATGTTAATTTTGCAAGTCTTGTAGAAGGGACCTGTTTTTGCTGATATTGCTACAGGGAACGGGAATATAACAACTTGGAAAATGTACAAGAAGGCAGAGCTAACTCATACACCGAAGAATAAATTGATGAAGTTCATATTAAATTAGTAGAATTTGTGAACCACATGTAGCTCCTTTATTTCTAATTATAGGTAGGAAGTATGTAATAGAGTAAAGATTGATTGACTATGTAATGATTATTGAATCTTCAAGTTATATTAAAGAAATAAATTTTCAGTGTATTTTTTCGTTAATAAAGCATTATAATTGGTTTTCTATTTGAAATCATTGTATAGAATTATAGGAAACAAAAAGCTAAAATGTAATAGACTGGGAACTTATTAGACAATGAATTTAGGGAGCTTTAGTAATATACCCAAAATAGGGGCTGAAATTATAAAAAAACCCCACATGGAATGCACTTTAGAAACATACCCAAAAACTATTTAATACATAAGAAATGAGTGTTGAAATTCCTATAAATTACATCTCTACCATTGATTAACTTAAAACAAGCCCAACACAAAAAAACTCAAAAAACACCCAAAACAAGCCCAGCCCAATTTTTTTTTAAAAAACCCAAACTTAAAAAAAAGAAATACGAAAATCAAGGAGCTGTCCTTACGACCCTTCTCCACCGAACCTCTGTACACTGTTAATACCATGTCATAGAAGTACATTGTTAATACCATTTCATAGAAGTACACTATTAATACCATGTCATAGAAGTACACTATTAATACCATGGCATAGAAGTACATTGTTAATACCATTTCATAGAAGTACATTGTTAATATCATTTCATACAAATTTTTTTAAAAATACCCAGCAAGACATCCGATATCTTTTGCAGAAACCATCTCCAATTATCCATAGTTTCACCACATACAATTGCAAAGGCAAAAGGAAATACCTCTACGAACACTGTTAATACTATGTCATAGAAGTATACTGTTAATACTATGTCATAGAAGTATACTGTTAATACTATGTCATAGAAGATGTCGTGAGTACTAAATTCTCCACAAGCTCTGATTACAACCCAGTGAAACAACATCCAAACTTACACAACTACAGAGAGAAATCTTATGAGAATGATAACTAGCAAATGGTACACAAAGAGATCTAATTGGAAAAAAGTGGGCAACTTTCCATACCAACTTCCATAGTGGAACAACGGCACTGAGGAGGTCTAAGCTTACGCAAGCAGATTGTGGTGAACTTGTTTGCACGAAAACCACTCCTTTGTACTTGTCCTGTGGCAATTGTAAGGATAGTGGCTCTCATGATCAAAATCTCCATCAGTACCGAAATCAGCGCGTAACCCAGGATTAGCACAAGATCAATTTTTAGCCATGAAATCAGCTAAAAAGAAAAGGCCATGAAACTGAATATGAGCTTGCATTCAATTATAAGAGCTGCTTGATCCAATTTTCTGTCAACCATACAAGCCAAACCCAGTATATACATAATCACTCTTAAGTAAATTTTCTTTTCTTTCCTTTTTCTGAGCTAAGAAGTTCCTTCTCTCTTCAGAATGTAGTTCACTGCCTCTTCTACGGTATCCACAACCTACAGTAGGAACAAAAGGGTATGCAAAAAGTTTAATGCAAATGCAATCAAATGGAAATTATAACCATTGCATCAGTTGTTATTACCTGTCCATGTAATCATATTAGTTAATAACTAGTCAAACATCAAGCGAGAAACACTAGAAGACATACTCCAAGCATGGTAGCCATATTGGGGTGGATCATCCCGGAACCTTTTGCCATTCCCCCAATTCTTATATCTGTCCCTCCAACCTGAAAAATTCACCAGTTTTTTTTAAGGACCAGCCTGGTTTCTATTTTACTGCCTACAGGTTTCAAAAATAAAAACATGATATTGCCAAAGTTTTGTACAGCTAATAAGCAATTAACATAATCCAAAAGTAGCAGATATTGCATTCACTACAGATATAAATACAGGAAACAAGATCTTGCACACCAGAGACTGAATTGCCACACTCTTGCTAACGAGGTCGGTTGTTGTGATTGCCACTGCTGCAGCATCTGCCCTGCAGACCAAGCCAAAATGACTTCTCATGAAGATGATTTAAAAATTTTAAGCCCCAAGGTTTCACAGAAAAAGAAAAACACGAACTGAAATTCAATGCTGAAAATAAACACAACTAGAACAGTTCAAATTAAAAAAAGTAGGGTTAAAAAACTAAAAACAAGAAGCCAAGTGTATAGTTAATGGAGAACTTACTCATATTTTAACTTCCCTTCCTGTGCTAGGTCAAGGAGGGAATCTATCAAAACTCTACACTCTTTTGCCTTCTCTGTACTCATCCAATTCTGCAACTAGAATCCCCTCAAGTAAAGATCCTGCAAACATAGATATTTGAGACAAGATGACAGACCATAAAAATATCACCAACAGATAAATGTCAGTGGAACTAATCAGAAATTTCTCTACTAACAGAAACTGGTGGACAAAAAACTGTGTTGCTTTAAGACAAAAGAAATCCTAAATCCTATTTCTTCATCTCCGCCACCAGATGAAGAGCTAACCTAATCTAGGTCTTAAAACGCCTAAAAGGATTTCTGAAACTATACAAACTTTGAATTTCTAGTCAAATAGACCTCCTAGGCAACAGTACCCGAGCCGACAAAAGAATCAAAATTCCGGTTTGAGATCAAACCGCAGATAGCCATTTTGCTCTGTACCTTTTGATTGAAGCTAAAGCTTAAACAATCAACTGCAGCTCAACAAGCTCTCACACCATTTCAGAATACAGAGTCCAGCAACCAAAGAGCTGAATGCAAGGGAGGGAGTGAAACGACAGCATTTTCACGCTCTCAAAAGCTAAAATTGATTCCAAATAACTATACTATCAGCAAGAGCATGAGGAGAGGATCGAAATCCATACCTGGATCTGCGACAACAGTCGCTGGAACCACCAAAAAAGGTGTCGGAAAACTTGAAACCCTCGAAGGTTCCTAGAGCTCGCGACGGCGAAAGGAGGCTGGGCTCAAGCGTGGTTCGCCGACCTCCTCTAGTCATTTTCCGACCAGTCACGCGTCTAGCCATGGCTAGAGCACCAAGATCGCTGGCCAAAACTGGCCAACCTGGTTTCTGTGAAGGGAGAGAGATGAGAGAGAGTCCCAGAATTTTTCGAAAAAACTAATTTAATACTAAAAGGATAATAAAGGTATTTCATTTAACTAATTAAACTAAAAAATTGTAACAGCTGTCAATTTTGGGTTTTTTTTGGGTGTGTTTATATACATTGAATGATGTAGGGTTTCTTTATAGAAACATGTCTAGAAATGGGTATTTCACTAATTTACTAATGAATTTAAAGAAAATAAACGATGGTTTTATTGTAAAAACTGTCGTCTTTATATACAATCAATGATGTTTTTAACAAAATATGGTCATCTTTTAACAAACAACTGTCTTCAAAATTATAAATAACAAGGGCATTTAAAACTCGTCGTCATTACATCTAACAGATGACAGTTCTTTCAAAAAAAGGGTCGTCTTTACATCTAATAGATGACAGTTCTTTCAAAAAAAGGGTCATCTTTACAAATAATAAACAACAGTTTTGAGTAAAAGCGTCGTCTTTACAAATAATAGACAACGGGGATTTACTGTCATGGTTTTATGCATCAAAAGATGTCGATCACACTACTACAAAATAGTTAAACGACGACACAAAATAGACGACGTTGCATCTATAAACCGTCGTCATGTTTTAAAAGACGATAGTTTTATAAAACCGTTGTTGTATATTACCTTACACACTGCTAAAATGGGTTTGATTTTAAAATCATGACGCTTGTCAATTAACAAGCGTCGTCTTTCAAAATGCACTAAACGAAAAGAGGCACTTAAGTGAATTCACGATCTTAAATTTTTCAGATTTCTCCCCATCGCTCGAAAAAATCTCTCCCCTTTTGAAACCCTCAACAACTCTCTGGATCTCCCTCAACCCTCTTAAACACTCCCTCTCACCTCTGAAGCACTCATCTCTATAATGTTCATTGTCGTCGTCACCAAGCTTGCTGGCATAGGAGTCGGAGTTTGCGATTTAATGTTTTAGGCCACTTAAGCCCCTTGGATGCCGTCGACACTGAGCTCGCTGGCATAGGAGGTCACAATCTCTTCCTCTTCTTCTTCTCTCTAGCTATGGTTTATTGTATGCATCAATTTAGGGTTCTTCAATTTGAACTAGTTTTTATCAATTAATTTTGGGGGGTTAGGGTTTTCGATGTCTAATTTTTGGTTTAATAGTTCGTGTCCAATGTGATTAGTATCAGATCTAGAAACAGTGAAAATAAGAATGGAGCCCTCTGATTTTTGGTTTAATAATTCGTGCCAAATGGCTCACTCGACGCTCGAGAAAGAGTTGAAGCACTCTGACTCTGCTTTCGGTTCTGACAACTCAAAGGTATGAGGACGAAATAATTTTTGGGTTTTTCCCCTCTTTTGGCTTCTAATCGAATTGTTTTGATGATGGTTCTGATTTGGGGTTCTCTTTCTGCAGAGCTGGGTCATTTTCGGTACGTTGTGCCCAGCTAGGAGTGGCTGTGGCTGTGGGCTAGGCTCGAGCCGTGGAAGTCCAAACGCCCACTCGCCACCGGCCACTTCGGATCTGCTGCATGCGGCTGTAGGGGAAGTAGCGAAGATGCGCATCGACCAGATCATAGGCCTCTTGGGACCTCCAAGAAAGCCCTCCCCACCAGTTCCCGCCGCCCCTCTGAGCAGCAACCTCAACAAATTTTTTTTTTTTCAGTTTTCAAGCAAAACCCAACAAGCAAAATTAGTTTTCTTCTTCATTGGAGTTAGTTGGTCACATCATTAATATTTTCTGGGTATGGGTTGCTGTGATGTTGAAGCTTATTTAATGGGTTGCTCTTTTTTTGTTTTTTCAGATCTAGGTATTGTTCTAAGTTTTCGAAGGCATTTATATGGTCTCAGTTGTGAATTTATTTTGGTGGGCTCATTTATAATTTTCTGTCCTTGTGTTTTACAGGTTGCTCGACAGTTCTTGTCCCAGCTAGAGTTGTGCAGGCACTGAAGCTAATGTTCTGCCCTTCTTCTTTTCACTGTTTCTAGCAATCTTTACTTTTACCAAGTTGATTTTTAATGTGTGTAGCTAATTATATTTATATATCTTAATTTGGTTTTAATAGAATTTTTAATGCAGGTTGCTCAAGTGCTTCTCACACTGCCATATTCATTTTCCCAACTGGTTTTGCTATATGGGATTCTATTTCAGCTTTGTTATAGGTTGGTGGGAAGCTGGACTGCTTATCTCATCAGTCTGCTATATGTTGAGTACAGAACTAGAAGGGAAAGAGAAAAGGTTGATTTTAGGAACCATGTAATTTAGTATACTCCATTATTTCGGAAGTATGTATGTGATAGGAACAAAGATTGATTAACTATGAAATAATATTGAATCTTCAAGTTTTATGAAATAAACAAATTTTGAGTGTATGTATTCATTAATAAAATAATATAGTTGGAATTCTAGTTAAAATTGTTGTAGACGACAGATTTACAATACAACAGTCGTCTTCATAGCTAATCAATGGCAATTTTAGGCATTAATTCAAATTCAAACATAATGGGAACTTCTTAGATGATGGTTTTAATGTAAATCCTGTCATCTATGCGTATAATCAATGACTGTTTTTAACACAATACCGCCATCTTTGAGTACAATTAACGACGCTTTTTAATAAAATACTGACATCATTATCCTTAAATGACGACGGTTTTAACAAAGCACTGTCGTTGTTATCCATAAATAACGACGATTTTTTTGAAATAACTGTCGTCTTAACATCTAATAGACGATAGTTTTGAGTAAAAGTGTCATCTTTAGAAATAATAGACGACGGAGATTTACCGTCGTGATTTTATGCATCAAAAGATGTCGGTCGATTTCACGACGGTTGAAAAACTGGATACACGACGGTGGATTACCGTAGTCTGTTGCGATTTTTGTAGTAGTGTCAATTTAACGACGGTTGAAAAACCGGATACACGACGGTGGATTACCGTCGTCTATTACGATTTTTGTAATAGTGATTAAGCATAGGATAACGTTTTAAATAACCAAGCATGTATCTAATCTCTGTTGTCAAATGTCCATACATACTCTTTCTATTCATAGTTCAATTCGAATTAAGGCATATGGTGTCTACTCTTAATATTCCAACCAAGATAGCTAATATACAAGTTTAAATGGTGATCAAACATTCAAACAAGCATATCAACTGATAAGGATAATGAATAAGAACAAGAACTAAAATTGAGACTTGGAAACCAATCAAACTTCAAAAACTTAAAATCATCATGTTCATAACAATAACAGAAAATATCGAGTTGTTTATTGAATAGAAAGACAAAGTAAATCTAAGGAAATAAAAGAAGAAAATAAAAGGCAAAGGGAGGAGAAGAAGATAGGGACAACATGTTAGAGATGGAAAAGCTTCATCTCCATGGCTGGCAGGAGGCCAAAGCCTCCCAGCTGTTGCCTTCTCTCTTCTCTCCCTTTGTGACTCTCAACTCTCCCTCTCTTTTTGTACAATGTGATGGAATATGAATGAAAGATGAATGAATGCTCTTGCTCCTTGAAGACTCTCTATTTATAGGCATAGGGGTTAGGTGAATCAGATTTTACATTTGAGTTCACCAACCTCACCTACTTCACCTAAGACATAATTGCATTTAAAATTAGTTCACCAACAACACCCACGTCATCTTCTTTATTTCTTGTGGCTGCTATAAAACTCCATTTGAATAATCTCAACTAACTTCCCCACCATCAGAAATCACGTCATGCTTAGGTCAGAATGACCAAGAAATATTTAGCTCATCCTTAGGTCAACATGACTAACAACTTCATGGGCTCATGGATTAGGCTTCCCTTAAGCAAATGATGACTTTGAGCCCTCCATCTTGAAGTTCAGAATGTTAACTTTCTAACCATTTGTCATTTGGGCCAATCCAAGCTCGGAGGAAGATGTTAAGGCCAAAATAAATTGCTAACTCATTTGGCAGCGCAGACAAAATTTCTCTTGAGCATGGTACCTTGTTTGGTGGGCTGAGGACTCCATATAACTCCAATTAGGCTCGATTTTGGATATGTTGTAGTAGAGACCCATGGGACCAACTGTACTCAAGAATGTCTCCTCATTTGAGCTGTGTAGATCCCTAAAATAAAGCCTGTAAGGTGACATACGAAACTGGACTGACAAGGAATTGTAGCCCAAATTGGGGTTGTCTTTAACCTCTTGTTCCATTCATCCAAATCAGGCCTTAACATGCTTGAATTGCATGAATTATGCTCTCTTGCTCTATTGACCTATAAAACACACGAAGTGAGGTAAATGACTCAGAATTCTAAGAAACTAAGCAAAAGGACTAAGTAAATAGGGCATGTGTATATATGAAATTATGAGCTTAACACCTTCTTTCTGACTTGCTGCAAAGACTGCAAAGAGAAGGATTTGGAGGAGTCGATTTTTTCTTTCGCCGCAAGCTTGGGTTTTCCCTTGTGGTTTAATTTTTGACTAGTGATTTTGACTGTCTTCTTCCTTTTTGTAATTGCTCAGCTTCCATGTCATCTAATAAAGGAAGTCGATCATCTGGCTCACAAGTTCCTTTGTATTTGTGGGGTGGCTCCCATGTTCACAAAAAGTTTCATTGCCAAATTGTATCGTGTCGTTGACGAGACACAATTGAAAAAGTGGCGGTCCCAATTATCTGCAGCCTTCCTTGCCGACGTGCATGTGAAGTTGGCGAAGCCTTCGTTTGATGATGTAGATCTAACGGACCCGAACGATTTGTATGAGAGAATAATCACGTTCCGCACGTTCCACTTTTCCTTGAGATTCAAGTTTCCCATGTCAAAGTTTTTCAAGGAAGTGTTTCATGCTATGGGGTGCGCTCCCTGCTAGTGTACTCCGAACGTCCATCGTGATGTAATATGCTTTGACAACTTGAGTCACTTCTTCAAGTTGGGGTTCAATTTACAAAAAGAAGATGCTCGATAGACTTAGCTCTAGTGACAATGCTTGGAGTATAGATGTACTAGAGATTAGTGGAAGATGAGAGGGTGATGTGAATGATGGCCCTCGGGTTCCCACTAAGTTTTGCCACGGTATGTTCCTGTAACATCCCGAACCTAAATTAAGTATTCGTTAAATTTAATAAATTTAATAAATTATGAAATTACAATTTTTGCCCCCCGGGATATGGTCATTTTGGTCACTTTTAATCTGGTAGGATTTTGTTGGTTGTGCAAATCTCACGGCCTGGAGCTTCGGGCTGAGGGGATGTGCGTTAACACGTGGCTTCCTTCTTTTGGATGCGGTGCGGTTGTGCGCGGGCGTGCCAGCACGGTCTACTGTGCGTCGAGATGGTGATGTGGATGAAAATGGTTAAGTGGTGCGCCTGTTTGGGTTCGACTCCTAATCAAATGATTGTGGCCGAGAGAGGAACTGATCTCGGCCGTCAGGTTCACGGCCTGAGCTACAAGGCCGTTTAATGGTGGTGTTGATGGTGGATTTTGGGCGTTGCTCCGGCGCATTGCTCAGGGAGCGACGGTCGTATGATATATGGGATGAATGAAAGAGTAACAGAGATGATGCTCCGGCGCCTTGAAAATCAAGGGTCGTATGATATATTGATGAACAGATTTTCCTTACAAACTAACACTACTCCTAGGAAAGCAAGTAAACATATTGAAAGTGCATTATAGGAAAATATAATTTGCTCCGTGGGAGGCTTTGGTTTGGTGTTTGAACCCTTTGAATGTAGCTTGAACTTGGTATTTATAGGAGAAGTGCTTGGAGGAGTAATCGAGGCTGAAAATCTGCATGGTGGAGCCTGATCAGAGCAAGTGGGTAGTCCAAATCGACATTTGGGATCGTGAAGCATGGTGGTGTGACCCCATGAATCCTGGTAAATCTCGGCCGCCGCCCTGATCGTGGGTTCTGCGCCTCTGGCCGTGGGGACGCATTTAATGCCCTTGTTTGGTGGTTGGCGATCTGACCCCAATTTGTAAGAATGTTTGTGAGCATGTTGGCGCCTAACCACTATGATTTCTGTCACCAAATCCTGACTTTAGTCACTTCCCTTCTTCCCTCGTGCATTAAATGCCCTTTTGCGGCTAGTGGATTTGCTAGTCAGAGGCGTTACTTCATTAAATGAAGCGTGGGATCCTGCTGCCATGTGACGATTTGACTCTTAATATCTTCGGCTGTGTCCCCTTCGTCCCTCGGCCTCGGCCTGTCGATACCGCGTTTGCAAGGCCGAGATGACTATGCCTTCGCAACTTTTCCTTTGTTTTGAGGAAGGTAATTGGATTGCGAATAGGTGCTGAGGCCGAGGGGGAAGACCCCTTTGGTCAGTGTACGACCGTGATTTATCAGGCACAAACATTACCCCCACATCCCCGGATTCTTCGGTCTCGGCATGGGCAGAGGCCGAATGGATTTCAGGGGATGGACCCTTTGCATTCCTCCTGAAGTGATTGACAACTAGTGCATTAAATGCGCAGGACAGTCGGCGCATTTAATGCCCAAGCGCATTTAATGCCGAAGCACGTCGTGCAGGTCATCATTGCCCAGGCTTACGCGAGGCGTCGCTTCGCCTCATCAAATGAAACGACGGCCTCTGGGCTTCTGACACGTCATCGCGCTTTCGATTTGTGCGAGCCATCATTTTACCTCGCCAACCGAAACGCCGGCCCCCAGGTTTCAGACACACCCTCGCGTGCCCCGAGTGTGTTGTCAGGCCGTTTCGTCTTTCGAGAATCACACCTCCTGTTTTGAATTCCAGTGCTAGTATAAAAACCCTGCCTTCCTTCATTTTTCTTTCACGCCTCCTGTTCTGAAGCTCTCCTCTTGCTTAGTGATTCCTGGACCTCGTTCCTCCTTTAATCCTTCTCCCCTTCATTTTAACCTGCTCTAGTGGCCCCCATTGTAGCCCTTCCAAAAATCGGGGAGCCATATCCGCTGAACCTCGCGACTTGGCCGTTTGGCCATAATTAGATGGCTCTTCCTCCCCTGCTGTCCACCGACTGTCTTTCGCCTTGGAAAGTCGACGTGAGCTAGAACCAAAATGTGGCTGAGATTCCTTCCTAGCCCTGGAGGAAGATGACCTTCCTCCCTATGAGGCCGAGGAGAAATTGCAATGCGATTGACGAAGATGGGAGGGTCTAGTACGATGATTACAACGTGGCTGTGGCCGTGTTCATTCGGCTGGGCACCCGGGTTGCACCCATGTCCAGAGTGACGCCCCTTCCCCTGGCCGGAATGACGGCCCCGGGTTCGCCTGGTCGTGCTTGTGTCTAGAGTGCCGCCCCTTCCCTTGGCCGGAATGGCGGCCCTGGGTTCACCTGGTCATACCCATGTCCTGAGTGCCGCCCCTAGTCTCAGGAAGAAACATCTGCCTGTCCAGCGAGGGGACCACGAAGCTGATGTTCGTAGATTTAGGATGCAATCTTTTCTTATGTATATCTATATGTTGTAATCGGCCATGACCTGGCCGCTCCTTTGTGAACGTGACCCCTTTTTAAATAAATGAAGTATGATTCCTCTTTCCTTCTGTCTGAAAGCATGCCTAGTCTTTTTATCTTCGTTGTGTTGTTTACTTCCAGTTGTAAGAACCTCATAATCCATTCTCGGCCGTCTCCCATAATGACGGGGTATACTTCTTTAAATACTGGCCGTTTATTGGTAGGTTGTGCCATTCTCCATCCCTATCCCTTAATTGGAATGCGCCTCGGCCCAGGATTCGTTTGATAACAAACGGCCCCTCCCAGTTAGGTGAGAATTTGCTGAACCGAGGGTCCTTAGTCCCAATAGGAAGCACGGCTCGCCATACCAAGTCGCCTTCGGCGGAAGTCTTTTGCTTGACCTTTCTATTATAGGCCCTTGCCGCGATTTGCTTCTGTGCCTGCATTAGGTTATAAGCATCGAGTCTGGACTGCTCCAAGTCTTCTGACTCCTGAGCCATAACTTGTGGATAGTCCTTCCTTTCTTCACCAGGTTGCTCGGTCACACGGAGAGACCGAACCTTTAACTCCATTGGAACGATGGCGTCATGACCGTAGGTTAAGGCATAAGGAGACGTGCCCGTGGCCGATCGTTTTGTGACTCGGTAAGCCTAAAGGGCTTCAGGGAGTAAGTCGTGCCATGCCCTTGGTTTTTCTTCAATCATTTTCTCAAGGATGCCCTTGATTACCTTGTTGCTCGCCTCGGCCTATCCGTTAGACTGAGGGTAGTAAGGTGTTGAGTGAACCAATTTGATCCCTATTTTTTTGGTGTACTCCCGGGTTTCGGCCGATGCGAAAACTGGGCCGTTGTCGGCCGTGATAGTTTCAGGTATACCGAACCTGTGGACGATGTGTTTCTCGAAGAATTTGACCACCTGTGCACTAGAAATTGACCGATAGGACTCCGCCTCAACCCATTTAGTAAAATAGTCGGTTGCCACCAAAATCCATGCATGTTGGTTGGACGCGGCCGGATAGATTTTGCCGATGATATCCACGGCCCAACCCCTGAACGGCCATGGTTTGGTAACTGGGTGGAGGGCTTCGGCCGGTACCCTTTGTATGAGGCCGTATATCTGGTATTTGATACACCCCTTTGCATACTCTATGCAATCTTTTAAAATGGTCGGCCAGTAATAGCCGTGCCTTCGAACCAACCACCTCATCTTGACGCCAGACTGGTGAGCGCCGCAAATCCCCTCGTGGGATTCGGTCATGATAACCTTGATGTCTCCGGCGCTGGGACATAGGAGCAATAAGCCGTCCGATCCCTTTCGATACAGCTCGTTTTGATAAATCAAATAACACCAAGCTTGGAAATGCGTGGTCCTCTCATGGCTACCGGAGGGGTCACGCAGATACTTTACTATGGGGTAGCGCCAATCGGCCTCGGCCGTGTTGACTTCGTCGATGACCTTGGCCGATGATACTTGCGTTGTCATTCCTCGTTCAGCCAAAGCTGGCAAGGTACGCCTCTCGACTCTTATCACACGATCGTGGTCATCGTCCGGAATATTCACGCCTGACGCTACCTGGGCCATCTCATTGGCCTCATGATTTTCGTCACGCGGTACATAGACAAAGGAAATCCTAGAAAATTCGTCGGCCGCATTGAGGGCCGTTACATAATACATAGTTAAATTCTCGCTCGTGCACTGGTATTCCCCGGTCAATTGGTTAATCACCAGCTGAGAATCACCGTAGACCAAGACACGGGTTGCCTTCATTTCTCTCAGAATTTCGAGACCGATGATGAGTGCCTCGTATTCGGCCTGATTGTTGGTGCATTTGAAATCGAGCTGGAACGCAAATTGCCACCTTTGTCCTTGAGGGGATTCGATCACGACTCCGGCTCCGGACCTGGCCTCGGTACTGGAGCCGTCGAAGTACATGGTCCAGTAGTTCTTTTCCATGCGGGCCATGCCGATCTCGACCCCCAACTCCTCTTCCTGCCCCTGAGCCGGGTGGTGAGCCAAGAAATCGGCCAATGCCTGACCTTTGACCGATTTTTGAGCCACATATTGGAAGGTGAATTCGGACAGCGCCATCGTCCACTTCCCGATTCGGCCGTGTATGATCGGCCGAGTGAGCATATATTTGATGAGATCGGTCTTGGAGATGATCTGAACGATCGAGGGGAGCATATAATGGCGCAACTTGGTAGCCGCAAAATAAAGCGCTAAGCATAGTTTCTCGATCGGCGAATAGTTTAGTTCAGCCATGTTAAGGGTACGGCTCAGGTAGTGCACTGCTTGCTCGCGTTCTGACTCGTTGTTTTGAGCGGGCAGACAGCCGATAGAGCTCTCCGAAGCCGAAATGTAAAGTCTCAAGGGTATCCCTCTTTTCGGCGGCATAAGGACCGGTGGTTGAGATAAATATTTCTTGATATCGGCGAGGCTGCTTGATGTTCTGCTCCCCATACGAACCATTCCGTGTCTTTCAGTTTGAGCAGAGGGGTCAACGGCTGGATTTTCCTTGCCAAATTGGATATGAACTGCCTGAAAAAGTTGACCTTACCGAGGAAGGACTGGAGCTCCTTCTTGGTCCTTGGCGGAGGGGCCACAATAATGGCCGTAGCTGTATTTTTATCTACCTCGATTCCTTGTTGGTGAACCAAGAAACTGAGAAAATTCCCGGCGGTGACGCCGAAAGCGCATTTCTTTGGGTTCATCTTTAGGCCGTGCGCTCTCATTTGGTTGAAAGTCTGTAGGAGATGTCCTACGTGGTTGGCTTTGGATGGGGACTTTACAACCACGTCGTCGATGTAGACTTCAACGGTCTGGCCTATAAGGTCGTGGAAAATAAGGTTCATAGCTCGCTGGTATGTCGCGCCGGCATTCTTTAGGCCGAACGGCATGACCACCCACTCATAGGTTCCGATTGCACCCGGGCATCGGAACGCCGTTTTGTGGATATCTTCCTCGGCTATGAAAATTTGGTTGTAACCAGCATGGCCGTCCATGAAAGACAGGAGTTCGTGCTTTGCGGCTCCGTCTACCAGGAGGTCTGACATAGGCATGGGGTACTCGTCCTTTGGGGTTGCAAGATTCAGATTTATGTAATCGGTGCAAACCCTCAAAGCCCCAGTCTTCTTCAAAACTGGTACGATGTTGGCCAACCACTCAACGTATCGGGCCGTTCGGATGAAGCCGGCTTTAAGGAGCCGTTCAATTTCTTCCTTGACTTTAAGTTGCACTTCGGTCGAGAACCGCCTCGGCGACTGTTGGAAAGGCCTAAACCCTTCCTTGATTTTTAATTTGTGCTCAACCAAACTTCTCGGCAACCCAGGCATCTCATGGTAATCCCAGGCAAAACAATCCTTATATTCATGGAGCAGGCCGATAATCTCGGTCGCTAACTCAGGGTCCAAAAGCTGGCTTACAAAAAGAGGCCGTGGCTCGGCCTTCGACCCTACATTTATTTCTAATAAAGGGTCCTGGACCTCGGGGTAGTCATCCTCCATCTTGGGGGGCGCCATTTCTAGGTCGTCAAAAGTCAAAGCGTCCGTCTCGTCTGATTCGTGGAGGAATTCGATCAGGTTGATTGGTGAGTTTGGCCGCAAGGATTCCTCCACCCAATGTTTCAGCAGTCTTTCCAGCAGGTCGGTCACGGCCGCTGCTCCTTCTTCTTTAGTGGCTTTGGCTGTCATCTAAAGGCTGGTGAGGTCGATCAATACTTCGCGTGCCGAATCCTGTCGGACATTCTCGGCGCCTAACTCCAGTACTTTCTGGGCCGTTGTCCTGGTTGGTCGGCCTCTTGCATCGTGGCCGGTGAGGACAACCCATCCAACGTCGTCGTCGTAAATCCGTGCTTGCACGGCGTTGGTTTCGAAGGGCTTTTCGTCTGCCGGGTGTATGGACACCCTCTGGCCGTCCCAAAAGAAAAGCAGTTGGAAGAGGGAGGACGGTATGCACCCAGATTGGTGGATCCAGTCACGACCGAGTAATATATTGTAGTCCACACTGGATTCGACTACGTAGATGGCCGCGACCCTTGTTTGGTCGGCCACGGTGATTTTTAACGGCAATACCCCTATGATTTTAGATTTATCGCCGACAAAACTGCTCATGACCACGTCGCTGGGGATGAGGTCTTCTTTTGATTTATCCAGTTTCCTCATCAGGGAATAGGGAAGGATGTTGACCGTGGCCCCGCAGTCAACGAAGACCTTGGACACGGGCACACCCTCTACATGAGCCGAGATGTACAACGGCTTGAGATGTCGGTATTTGTTCGGCTCGTCTCTGGGTATTACCTTGTTAAAAGCCACGGCCAACAATTCTTCCTTTGTCTTTGGCCTATGATCTAGCTGCTCCTCGGCCATGTCATTATCCAAGCCGTTAGTCTACCCTCTTAGGGCTGAGAACTCAGACGGTAGTACCAGGACCATGTTCATGCTGGCCTCCCTCGGCTCCTGCTGGTCTCCCTTACCAGCTTCCTACTCGGCCTCATAGCCGTTCCTGGCGAGGGTTTTCTCCTCAACCATCCCGAGGATCCCGTCGTATTCTTCATCGGATATTCCCAAGGTGGGGTCGTCTTCGGCCTCATGCCCAAAGAAAGGGTCGCCGGGGCCCTCGATCACAGGCCTCGCAGTCCCGGGGATATCGTCTATGGACGCTTCGATCTTGGGGGGGTCCGAGCTCTCGACCTCCTCTTCGAGGGCTAGTCTAGCCTCGGCCAACGTATCCCTAGCTATTAAGTAGTCATCCAGACGGCCTACCCAGGCCCTTTCCTCGGTCGTCAGACCAAAGATAGTGTCGGCCGGAGTCACAGTGAAGTACTGGCGGAGATATTCTAAGTCGCCCTTGCTAAACGGGGCCTTAGCCTCCAATCCTGCTAGGCCGGGCTGGTAACCTGGCATCCCTCTCGCTCTGGCTTCCCTGTTCACTTGGTACACGGCCTTAATGGCGGAGTCGGATCTGTTGGTAATGAGGAGCCCCTTCGCCTTCGCGTTTTTGATGGCCAACTCTACGATTTCACGGTTCTTAGGGATCATGCCGTACAGGTCGGTGGCCGAATAGTCTTTATGGAATTCCATGAGAAAGGACAAACCGTTGGCCGAGAAAGGGGGATCCTTTCCGTGGTAGACGTCGATGATGCCATCGTCTGATTTCTCCAGGAGCACGGCCTTTGGCTGGACCGAAATGGCTGCCGTTCTACGAGGGTTCTCGCCCTGCCTAGGGCGCCACGTCCTTGGAGGCCTGATGCTGGCCGTCCTTGTCGTAGAGGGGACAATTGGTACAGATGGTGGCTCGTCTGTAGTCGCTATTTTCTTCTAGCACTTGGAGCTCTCGTCCTGGGTCGTCTATATCATGGCATGCTGGACCTGTCTCTGCATCCTTCTCAGCTGGGTTTTTGTCAATGGTTCGGCCCTACCCCCAGGTCGTGCATGGTACCAACGGTCGTCCCGCATGACCGGCGGTTTGAAAGTTTTTACTGGCCTAGGGGCGGCCTCGTCTTCGTAGCCCACCGAGATACTGGGGGTTTGTGCCCCCAATCGGTCGAAAATAGCCCTGCTGGAATGCCGACGATCATTCTGACCGTCGAATTTCTTCATGATCGGTTGAGATGGCTCGGTGGCCTTCCTCTTGTTCTCCTGTAGCCTGGGCTGACCGACCTCACACCTGCATCGCTCACAAAGCACTGGCTCTGATTCTGCCGACGGTTCTTTTTCCTTCGCCGGCCGACGAATTTCCCTATATTCAGCTCAGAGTTGGGCGTCGACCATGTTGACGACAGGTGGAGGGAATGGCTTAGAGTCAACCTGCATGGCCGCCTTCTCTAGGAACTGGTGCTTCTTTTCGTCTATCAACTTCTGGATGACGTCTTGCAGGACAACGCAGTTGTTGGTGTTGTGAGACCAAGAACTGTGGTATTTGCAAAACGTCTTCCCTTTGAGCTCGTCGGGCTTCAGAATTTTATGGCCGAATGACAACTTGACCTTTTTTTCGGCCAATAGCAGGTCAAAGATAGCTTCGGCCCTCGTCAAGTCAAAAGTGTAGGCCTTCGTTTCCCGAGTTGCAAACTTGGCGTCGGGAATTTTTGTACGGCTATTGTCGGCCTTGATAAGTCCTTTGCAGACGAACGGTTTGTCTATGCTGACTTCGGCTGAACTCATCTCGACTTCGTCGCTCTCGGCCTCCGCGGATCCGTCTGCTTCGGCGTAGCTGACAATGGGATTCCTGTAGTAAGTCCCTTTTGAAGCCATCTTCTTCTGTATCTCTTCCCTCAACAAGGATGCGTACCTATCTACCTTGTTGATCAAGTCATGCATGTCCCGGAATTCGATCCCCTAGAATTTCTTCCGGTACTCAAATTCCAAACCCTCTTCAGCCATCTTGACAAATTCCCTCTCAGGTAGGTTGGTGCGGCACCAGTTCCTGCATGTTTTGAATCGCTGCAGGTAATCGCGAGGCGATTCGTCTGACGCCTGGCTCATCCTTGCCAACCCGGCGACAATTATTTCTCGGTTGGTCTGATAGAAATGCTGGTGGAATATCTTTTCCATATCAGACCAATCCCTTACCGAATTCGGCGGAAGGTTTATGAACCATGAGAACGCCATGCCGGTCAGAGAGTGAACAAATAAACGGAGCTTCTGGGCGTCCGAATCGGCCTCTCCACACTGGGCCGTGAAGCGGCCTATGTGTTCGATGGAGGAGGTCTGTCCATCCCCGAAAAACAGCATGAATTCTGGCAATCGATAGTTCCGGGGAAGATGGGTCCGGTCAATTTCTGGCGGGTACGGCCTCGTATATCTTGGTGCTTCCGGCCGCCTCTGAGCCAGGCCGTCCTCGATCATTCGCCGGACATCTTCGAATCGGAGCCCCTGGGGAGGGGCCTCTTGCTGGGCTGCACCTGGCCACGGGCCCTATTGCGTTTCGTTCTGTGGCCTTATCTGCTGGGCCACTTGAACAGGGGGCTCGGTTGGTATGGCCGAGCTAATTGGCGCTAGATGAGCGCCATGGGTTTGGCCAGGGTGCGTGTATGCTGCCGTCGGGAATAACGACGCCTGCAATGGTGGTGAAACGGTCGGGTTGCTCTGACCGTACTGTTGTGACGGAGCAGCAGTCGCGCTGTTTGGGCCAGGATGGGTCTGGACGGCCGCAGTGTGAACTGGGCTGAGTTGCTGAACTGCGGAATGTGTGGGACTGGTTTGTCCCAAGGACACGGCCAAAGCGTGGAGTGGTTCGTACGCCGTTTCTGCAGGGTAACTTGGTCCGGGACTGCCCCCAGCTATTAGTCGGTGGCAGCGAATGCTGACCGTAACCTGACGCTTGGGTTCGGCCAGAGATGCCAAGGCTGCTGCTTTCGCCGTAAGGCTCGATCCTTTCGCGCTCCTGGCTTCTCTGTCCGGCTCTAGGAGGTGTTGCGGGCGAGATCGCCGACATCCTTTCCTGGAAGAGCGTCCGCAGTTCCAAGGAAAACCTGTCCATTGCGGCCATAAAGGATGTCTCTATCCTGTGGGCCTGCTTAAACATCAGATCTTCCACGGCTTGCTCTTGTATGGACTCGGCCGTGTGATCTGTCGTCACTGGGACGTTGGCCGAGATTCTGACCGCGTGTTCGGTCTCGGTGACAGTGATTGGTGAGGTGGACTCAGGAGTCTCAGAAGTCATTTCGACTGCTTTGTTTTTGAGCTTTGCCTGTGCCGTAGTTTCCACCATGAGTTTTTGACAGAGTCCCACCGGGCGTGCCAAAAGTGTTGGATGCGCAAATCTCACGGCCTGGAGCTCCGGGCTGAGGGGATGTGCATTAACACGTGGATTCCTTCTTTTGGATGCGGTGCGGTTGTGCGCGGGCGTGCCAGCACGGTCTACTGTGCGTCGAGATGGTGATGTGGATGAAAATGGTTAATGGTGCGCCTGTTTGGGTTCAACTCCTAATCAAACGATTGTGGCCGAGAGAGGAACTGATCTCGGCCGTCAGGTTCACGGCCTGAGCTACAAGGCCGTTTAATGGTGGTGTTGATGGAGGATTTTGGGCGTTGCTCCGGCACGTTGCTCAGGGAGCGACGGTCGTATGATATATGGGATGAATGAAAGAGTAACAAAGATGATGCTCCGGCGCCTTGAAAATCAAGGGTCGTATGATATATTGATGAACGGATTTTCCTTACAAACTAACACTACTCCTAGGAAAGCAAGTAAACATATTGAAAGTGCATTACAGGAAAATATAATTTGCTCCGTGGGAGGCTTTGGTTTGGTGTTTGAACCCTTTGAATGTAGCTTGAACTTGGTATTTACAGGAGGAGCGCTTGGAGGAGTAATCGAGGCTGAAAATCTGCATGGTGGAGCCTGATCAGAGCAAGTGGGTAGTCCAATCGACATTTGGGATCGTGAAGCATGGTGGTGTGACCCCATGAATCCTTGTAAATCTCGGCCGCCGCCCTGATCGTGGGTTCTGCGCCTCTGGCCGTGGGGACGCATTTAATGCCCTTGTTTGGTGGTTGGCGATCTGACCCCAATTTGTAAGAATGTTTGTGAGCATGTTGGCGCCTAACCACTCTGATTTCTGTCACCAAATCCTGACTTTAGTCACTTCCCTTCTTCCCTCGTGCATTAAATGCCCTTTTGCGGCTAGTGGGTTTGCTAGTCAGAGGCGTTACTTCATTAAATGAAGCATGAGACCCTGCTGCCATGTGACGATTTGACTCTTAATATCTTCGGCCTTGTCCCCTCGACCTCGGCCTGCCGATACCGCGTTTGCAAGGCCGAGATGACTATACCTTCGCAACTTTTCCTTTGTTTTGAGGAAGGCAATTGGATTGCGAACAGGTGCTGAGGCCGAGGGGGAAGACCCCTTTGGTCAGTGTACGACCGTGATTTATCAGGCACAAACAGATTTTGGGGAATCGAATGACATAATGACGTAGATCGCGTCGAGGTGAGTCTGTAGACACGTAGTGGGCTTAAATCGGAGTTATAACTAAGAAGTTATGATATACGGAAGCCCAATGGCATAACAGTAAATATTTCAAAGTTGGTTTTTAAAATATTAGATTTCTCTTTCTCTCTTCCTCTCTCTCTCTCTCTCTCTCTCTCTCTCTCTCCCTCACGAATCTGCCTCTCTCTCCTCCTCCACAAACAGAAGATTTTAGACAGAGATATCTCTGCCGTCCGGCCACCAAAATCGGTGCCACAACTTGAAAACTTTTAGTCTCTGTCTCCTCTTTCCATACATACCCATATCTAGCCTTGATTCCAAGCAATTAGACCAGAAATTCGAACCAAAGTGGAGCTAAAAAATGGGCTGTTTCAAAACCATGGCTGTCGACGGCTTTTCCGGCCAACTCCGGCCACCACCACCCACCAATTGACTCCCAAAACACTCCCATACCTCTCCTCTGTAATTTCATCTCGAAACCATCGAATCCAAACCTAGAAAATTGTAGGTTTTTCGAAGAGAAAACCATTCTTTCGAGGGCTTTAATGACTGAATTGATCTATGAGCAAAGGTATAAACTTACTCTTCTTGATGTGCTTGATCTTTTGGCGTAGATCTTGATCGGCAGTTTGGAGATTTTCCGATTGACGGAATTTACTCTGGCCACCCACGCGCTGCCGGCGAGTGTGGCAGCACGTGGGCCACTTTTGGGTGGTCCATTTGGTTCTAAAATGATCCCCATGTCGTCCCGAGTATGACAGAATGCTCGGATTTGAATTTGGTTATCGTTGGACCGTCGATTGGATTACATATATTAGGCGTTATTCGGGTTCAACATCTTCGGACCGTTGGATTGAAGATCAAGGGTCGTATGATATATTGATGAATGGATTTTCCTTACAATCTATCACTACTCCTGGGAAAGCGAGTAAAGGTATTGAAAGTGCATTACAAGAAGATAAATGACAGGAAAATGTAAATTGCTCCGTGGGAAGCTTTTGGTTTGGTGTTTGAACCTTTTGAATGTTGTTCGAGCTTGGTATTTATAGGAAGAGCTCTGGAGGAGTAATCGAGGCTGAAAATCTACATGGTGGAGCCTGATCAGAGCAAGTGGGTAGTCAAATCGGCATTTGGGATCGTGAAGCATGGTGGTGTGACCCCGTAAATCCCGGTAAATCTCGGCCGCCGCCCTGATCGTGGGTTCTGCACCCTTGGCCGTGGAGACGCATTTAATGCTCTGATAGCTGGTGACCTAATCTCTCAAGCTGTAAGAATATTTGTGAGAATGTTTGTGCCTAACCACTCTGATTTCCATCACCAAAACCCTAACTTCAGTCACTTCCCATCTTCCCTCGTGCATTAAATTCTTTTTTGCGGCTAGTGGGTTTGCTGCTATAATCAGAGGCATTACTTCATTAAATGAAGTGTGGGACCCTGTCGCCCACGTGGCGATCTATCCTCAATCTCCCTAGCCGTGTCTCTTTCGCCCCTTGGTCTCGGCCTCATATACCGCGGTCGCGAGGCCGAGAGGAAGTTCTTTCGGTCAGTCCACGACCGAGATTTATTAGGCACAAACACTGCCCCCACATCCCCGGATTCTTCGATCGCGGCATGGGTAGAGGCCGAATGGATTCCAGGGGATGGACCCTTCACGTTCCTTTTGAAGTGATTGACAGTTGGTGCCTTAAATGCGCAAGTCGATCGGCGCATTTAATACGCAAGCACGTCGTTTAGGCCATCATTGCCCTGATTTGCGCGAGCTGTCGTTTTCGTCTCGTCAATTGAAACGACGACCTCTGGGCTTCCGACACGTCACTGCGCACTTGAGCACGCTGTCAGACCGTTACGTCTCTTGAGAGGGCCACACCCTTTCGTTTCGAATTCTAGCGCCAATATAAAAACCCTGCCTTCTTCGTTTTTCCTCATGCCTTCAAAATTCTCGAGCTCATGCTCCCCAAAGGTTGTTTCTGAACTCTCTAACTTCCTCAGCTTTCTCTCTTTTATTCTGAAAATCTTTCCCTTGTTCAGTGGTCTCTCGCTCGTAGACACAGATGTTTCTTTCTACCATTCAAAAATTCTCGAGCCTTCAGTCGATTCCTGGGCTTCCAGTTTCGATTGCTGGGTTTTATCTTCATTCTTCCTTCAACCCTTCCCCTTCAATTTTAATCCGCTCTAATGACCTTTATAGCGGCCTCTCCAAGGCCGGGACCGGGCCCTACCCACTGAACCTCACGGCGTGGCAGTTTGGCCTGATCCAGATGGCCCCTCTTTCGCCGCTGTCCACTAACCGTCTCTCGTCTTGGAAAGCCAATGTGAGCCAAGGTCATGATGTGGCCGAGATTTCTTCCCAGCCCCTGAGGGGGATGACCTTTCTCTCTTTGAGGTCGTGGAGAAGCTGCAATGCGATGAGCATCTGCCTGTTTAGCGAGGGGATCAAAGCCGTCTTTCATAGATTTTTAGGATGTAATCTGTATTTCTTATATGTTTTTCTAATTGGCCATGACCGGCCGTTCCTTTGTAAACACGATGCCCTTTTTGATTTAAATGAAGTATAACTTCCTTCTTTCACCGACTGAATGCATGCTTTCCTTTTTTAGCTTCGTTGTGTTGTTTACTTCATTCATTTGTTAATTGCAAACCTCATAACTATATCTCGGCCGTCTCCCATAATGATGGGGTATATTTCTTTAAGTACTGGCCGTTTATTGGCAAGTTGTGTCGTTCTCCATCCCTATCTATCAACTGAAATGCACCTCGGCCGAGAATTCGTTCGATAATAAACGGCCCCTCCCAGTTGGATGAGAATTTACCGAACCGAGGGTCTTTAGTCCCATTAGGAAGCACGGCTCGCCATACCAAGTCGCCTTCGGCGAAAGTTTTTTGCTTGACCTTTCTGTTGTAGGCCCTCGCCGTAATCTTCTTTTGTGCTTGCATCAAGTTATAAGCATCGAGTCTGGACTGCTCCAAATCTTCTAACTCCTGAGCCATGGCTTGCGCGTAGTCCTTCCTTTCTGGCCTAGGCCGCTCGGTCACACGGAGAGACTGAACCTTTAACTTTATTGGAACGATGGCGTCATGACCGTAGGTTAAGGCATAAGGGGACGTGCTAGTAGCCGAGCGTTTTGAGACTCGGTAAGCCCAAAGGGCTTTAGGGAGTAAGTCGTGCCAAGCCCTTGATTACCTTGTTGCTCGCCTCGGCCTGTTCGTTAGACTGGGGGTAGTAAGGTGTTGAGTGAACTAATTTGATCCCCATCCTTTCGGTGTACTCCCGAGTCTCGGCCGATGCGAAAACTAGGCCGTTATCGGCCGTGATAGTCTCGAGTATACCGAATCTGTGGACGATGTGATTTTCAAAGAATTTGACCACTTGTGCGCTAGAAATTGACCGATAGGACTCGGCCACGACCCATTTATTAAAATAGTCGGTTGCCACCAAAATCCATGCGTGTTGGTTGGACGCGGCCGGATAGATTTTGCCAATGATGTCCACGGCCCATCCTCTGAACGGCCATGGTTTGGTGATCGGGTGAAGGGCTTCGGCCGGTACCCTTTGTATGGGGTCGTAGATTTGACATTTGACGCACCCCCTTGCATATTCTATGCAATCTTTTAAGATAGTCGGCCAGTAGTAGCCGTGCCTTCGAACCAACCATCTCATCTTGATGCCGGACTGATGGGCGCTACAAATCCCTTCCTGAGACTCAGCCATAATTACCTGAACGTCTTCGGTATTAGGACATAGGAGTAATAGGCCGTCTGACCCCTTTCGATACAGTTCGTTCTGATAGATCAAATAACACCGAGCCCAGAAGCGCGTAGTCCTTTCATGGTCACCGGAGGGGTCGCACAGATACTTCACTATTGGGTAGCGCCAGTCTGCTTCGACCGTGTTGACTTTGTCGGTGATTTCGGCCGATGACATTTGCGTTGTCATTCCTCGTTCGGCCAAAGCCGGCAAGGTACGCCTCTCGATTCTTATCACGTGGCCGTGGTAGCCGTCCGGAATGTGCATGCCCGACGCTACCTGGGCCATCTCATTGGCCTCATGGTTTTCAGCGCGCGGCACATGAACAAAGGAGATTCTAGAAAACTCATCGGCCGTATTGAGGGCCGTTACGTAATACATAGTTAAATTCTCGCTTGTGCATTGGTATTCCCTGGTCAGTTGGTTAATTACTAGCTGAGAATCACCGTAGACCAAGACACGGGTTGCCTTCATTTCTTTCAGAATTCCGAGACCGATAATAAGTGCTTCGTATTCGGTCTGATTATTGGTGCATTTGAAATCAAGCTGGAATGCAAACTGCCACCTTTGTCCTTGAGGGGACTCGATCACGACTCCGGCCCCAGACATGGTCTTGGTACTGGAGCCATCGAAGTACATGGTCCAGTAGTTCTTCTCCATGCGGGCCTTGCCGATCTCGACTTCTAACTCTTCCTCCTGTCCCTGAGCCGGGTGCTGAGCCAGGAAATCGGCCAACGTCTGACCCTGTCGGTTGCGCAGATCTCACGGCCTGGGGTTCCGGGCCGAGGGGATGTGCATTAACACGTGGCTTCCTGCTTTTGGATGCGGTGCGGTTGTGCGCGGGCGTGCCAGCACGGTCTACCGTGCGTTGAGATGTTGAGGTGGATAGAATGGTCAAGTGGTGCGCCTGTTTGAACTCGTCTTCTAATCAAACGATTGTAGCCAAGAGAGGAATTGATCTCGGCTGCAAGGTTCACGGCCTGAGCTACAAGGCCGTTTAGGGGTGGTGCTGATGGTGGGTTTTGGGCAGTGCTCCGGCGCGCTGCTTAGTGAGTGGCGGTCGTATGATATATGGGGTGAATGAATGAGTAACAGAGATGGTGCTCCGGCGCCTTGAAAATCAAGGGTCGTATGATATATTGGTGAACGGATTTTCCTTACAAACTAACACTACTCCTAGGAAAGCAAGTAAACATATTGAAAGTGCATTACAGGAAAGTATAATTTGCTCCGTGGGAGGCTTTTGTTTGGTGTTTGAACCTTGTGAATGTAGCTTGAGCCTTGTATTTATAGGAAGAGTTCTTGGAGGAGTAATCGAGGCTAAAAATGTGCATGGTGGAGCCTGATTAGAGCAAGTGGGTAGTCCAATCGACATTTGGGATCGTGAAGCATGGTGGTGTGACCCCATAAATCCCGGTGAATCTCGGCCGCCGCCCTGATCGTGGATTCTGCGCTTCTGGCCATGGAGACGCATTTATTGTTTCTGATAGTTGGTGACCCAATCTCTCAATGCAAGAATTCTTGTGAGAATGTCTGCGTCTAATCACTCTGATTCCTGTCACCAAACCCTGACTTCAGTCACTTCCCGCCTTCCCTCATGCATTAAATGCTTATTCGTGGTCAGTGGGTTTGTTACCATAAACAGGGGCATTGCTTCATTAAATGAAGCGTGGGACCCTGCTGCCACTTGATGATCTGAGCTTAGTGCCTTTGGCCGTGATTTTGTTCGGCTTCGGCCTCGGCCTATAATCAAGGCCGAGATGATCATGCCTTCACGACTTTTCCTTCGCTTTTTTAGGAAGGCCAGACATCGTGGCGAAATGCCGCGTTTTAGCCTCACGAGTAAGTGTTAGGGTCGAGAAAAGGGGCTCCCTTGGTCAGTTCTTGGCCGTGATTTATGAGGCACAAATAGACCCTTGACCGACTTCTAGGCCACATATTGGAAGGTGAACTCTGATAACGCCATCGTCCACTTCCAGATTCGGCCACGCATGATCGGCCGAGTGAGCATATACTTGATGAGGTCGGTCTTGGAGATGATCTGAACGACCGAGGGAAGCATGTAATGACGCAACTTGGTAGCTGCGAAGTAGAGTGCTAGGCATAACTTCTCGATCTGTGAATAGTTTAGCTCGGCTATGTTAAGGGTGCGGCTCAGATAGTCCACCGCTTGTTCTCGTTCAGACTCGTTGTTCTGAGCCAGCAGACAGCCGATAGAGCCCTCTGAAGCCGAAAGGTACAGCCTCAAGGGCTTCCCTCTTTTTGGCGGCATAAGGACCGGTGGTTGAGATAAATATCTCTTGATGTCGTCGAGGGCCGCTTGATGTTCTGCCCCCCACACGAACCGCTCCGTGTCTTTCAGTTTGAGCAGAGGAGTCAACGGCCGAATTTTCCCTGCCAAGTTGGATATGAATCGCTTCAAAAAGTTGACTTTGCCGAGGAAGGACTGATGTTCCTTCTTAGTCCTCGGCGGAGGTGCCGCCATAATGGCCGTAGCTTTATTTTTATCCACTTCAATCTCTCGTTGGTGAACCAAGAAACCGAGAAAGTTCCCGGCGGTGACGCCGAAAGCACATTTCTTAAGGGTCATCTTCAGGCCGTGCGCCCGCATTCGGTTGAAAGCCTGTCGGAGATGCCCTACGTGGTCAGCTTTGGACGGGGATTTCACAACCACGTCGTCGATGTAGACTTCAACGGTTCGGCCAATAAGGTCGTGAAAAATAAGGTTCATAGCTCGTTGGTATGTCGTGCCGGCATTCTTTAGGTTGAATGGCATGACCACCCACTCATAGGTTCCGATTGCGCCTGGACATCTGAACGCCGTCTTGTGGACATCTTCCTCGGCTATGAAGATTTGGTTGTAACCAGCGTGGCCGTCTATGAAGGACAGGAGCTTGTGCTTCGCGGCTCTGTCCACCAGGAGGTCGGACATAGGCATGGGGTACTCGTCTTTGGGGGTCGCGAGGTTCAGATT
Source organism: Prunus avium (assembly GCF_965620075.1). Taxonomy (NCBI): domain Eukaryota; kingdom Viridiplantae; phylum Streptophyta; class Magnoliopsida; order Rosales; family Rosaceae; genus Prunus; species Prunus avium. The sequence continues at coordinate 8,414,767 of NC_142290.1, forward strand.
TCTGTAATCGGTGCAAACCCTCAAAGCTCCAGTCTTTTTTAGAACTGGTATGATGTTAGCCAACCACTCGACGTACCGCGCCTTACAGATGAAGCCGGCTTTAAGGAGCCGTTCAATTTCCTCCTTGACTTTAAGCTGTACTTCGGTCGAGAACCGCCTTGGCGGCTGTTGGAAAGGTCTAAACCCCTCCTTGATCTTTAATTCGTGCTCGACCAAACTTCTTGGTAATCCAGGCATCTCATCGTAATCCCAAGCAAAACAATCCTTATATTCATGGAGCGGGCCGATAATCTCGCCCGTTAACTCAGAGTTGAAAAGTTGGCTTACAAAAAGTGGCTGTGGTTCGGCCTCTGTCCCTACATTTATTTCTAATAAAGGGTCTTGGACTTCAGGGTGGTCATCCTCCATCTCGGCAGGCGCCGTTTCCAAGTTGTCAAAGGTCAAAATGTCCGCATCATCCGATTCGTGGAGGAACTCGATCAGGTTGATCGGTGAGTTTGGCCGTAAGGATTCCTCCGCCCAATGTTCCAACAGTCTTTCCAGCTGGTTGGTCACAGCCGCTGCTCCCTCTTCTTTAGTGGCTTTGTCTGTCATCTAGAGGCTAGTGAGGTCGATCAATACTTCGCGCGCTGAATCCTGTCGGACATTCTCGACGCCTAACTCCAACACTTTCTGGGCCGTTGTCCTGGTTGGTCTGCCGCTTGCATCGTGGCCGGTGAGGACAACCCATCCAACGTCATCGTCGTAAATCCGTGCTTGCACGACGTTGGCTTCGAAAGGTTTTTCGTCGGCCGGGTGTATGGACACCTTCTGGCCATCCCAAAAGAACAATAGTTGGAAGAGGGAAGACGGTATGCATCCAGACTGATGGATCCAGTCACGGCCGAGTAATATATTATAGTCCACACTGGACTCGACCACGTAGAAGGCCGCGACTCTTGTTTGGTCGGCCACGATAATTTTTAACGGCAATACCCCAATGGTCTTAGATTTATCGTCGACGAAGCTGCTCATGACCACGTCGCTGGGGATGAGGTCCTCTTTTGACTTGTCCAGTTTCCTCATCAGGGAATAGGGAAGGATATTGACCGTCGCCCCACAGTCAACGAAGACTTTGGACACTGGTACACCCTCCACGTGAGCCGAGATGTACAACGGCTTGAGATGTCGATATTTGTTTGGCTCGTCTCTGGGTATCACCTCGTTAAAAGCCACGGCCAACAACTCTTCCTTTGTCTTTGGTCTTTGATCCAGCTGCTCCCCGACCATGTCATCATCTAGACCATAGCTCTGCCCTCCTGGGGCTGAGAACTCAGACGACAGTACCAAGACCATGCTCATGCTTACCTCTTTCGGCCCGTGCTGGTCTCCCCTATCAGCTCCCTCTTCGGCCACACAGCCGTCCTTGGAGAGGGTTTTTTCCTCAACCATCCCGAGGATCCCCTCGTATTCCTCCTTGGAGATTCCTAACGTGGAGTCATCTTCGGTCTCATGCCCAAAGAAAGGATCACCGGGGCCATCGATCATAGGCCTTGCAGCCCAAGGGACATCGCCTGTGGTCACTTTCATCTCAGAGAGGTCTGAGGCCTCGACCTTCTCCTCGAGGGCATGTATAGCCTTAGCCAACGTATCCCTGGCCGACAAGTAGTCGTCCAAACGGCTTATCCGGACCTTTTCCTCGACCGTCAGTCCAAAGATAGTGTCGGCCGGAGTCACGGAAAAATATTGACGGAGGTATTCTAAGTCGTCCTTGCTGAAAGGGGCCCTGGCCTCCAATCTTCCCAGGTCAGGTTGGTAACCTGGCATCCCTCTTGCTCTGGCCTCCCGGTTTGCCTGGTATACAGCCTTAATGGCCGAGTCAGACCCTCTGGTAATGAGGAGCCCCTCCGCCTTAGTGTTCTTGAGGGCCAACTCCATGATTTCCCGGTTATCAGGGGTCATGTCGTATAGGTCGGTGGCCGAGTGGTCTTTGTGGAATTCTATGAGGAAGGACAAACCGTTGGCCGAGAATGGGGGGTCCCTTCTGCGGCAAACATCGATGATACCTTCGTCTGACTTCTCTAGGGCCGCGGCCTTTGGCTCAACAGAAATGGCCGCTGTTCTATGAGGGTTCTCGTCCTGCCTAGGGCGCCACGTCCTTGGAGGCCTGGTGCTGGTCGTTTTCATCAGAGAGGAGACGATTGGTACGGATGGTGGCTCGTCTGCGGTCGCCATTTTCTTTTGGGTCGTCTGTATTCTGGCCTGCTGAGCTTGTCTCTACATTCTTCTCAGCTGGGTTTTTGTCAGTGGTTCAACCCTGCCCCCAGGTTGTGCATAGTACCAACGGTCATCCCGCATGACCGGCGGTTTGAAAGTCTTGACTTGCCTAGGGGCGGCTTCGTCTCTTTGGCTAACCGAGATACTGGGGGTTCGTGCCCCCAGTCGATCAAAAACGGCTCTGCTGGCTGGCCTACAGTCGTACTGCCCGCCGAATCTCTTCGCAGTCGGTTGAGAGGACTTAGCGGCCTTCCTTTTGTTCTCCTGTAGTCTGGGCTGACTGATCTCACACTTGCATCAATTCCAAAGCACCGGCTCTAGTTCGGCCAACGGCTCCTTTCCTTTCGCCGGCCGATGAACTTCCCAATATTCGACCCGGAGCTGGGCGTTGAGCATGTTGACGATAGGTGGAGGGAATGGCTTGGAGTCAACCTGCATGGCCGCCTTCTCCGGGAACTAGACCTTCTTTTCGTCTATCAACTTCTGGATGACGTCTCGCAGGACAACATAGTTGTTGGTGTTGTGAGACCAAGAACTGTGGTATTTGCAGAATGTCTTTCCTTTGAGCTCGTCGGGTTTCGGAATTTTATGGCCAAAAGACAATTTGACCTTTTTCTCGGTCAATAGCAGGTCGAAGATGGCCTCGGCCCTTGTCAAACCAGAAGTGTAGGCCTTCATTTCTCGAGCCGGGAATTTGGTGTCGGGAATCTTTGTGCGGCTATTGTCGCCCTTGACAAGTCTTTTGCAGACGAATGGTTTGTTTATGCTGATTTCGGCTGAACTTACCTCGTCCTCGCCGCTCTCGGCCTCCGTGGAGCCGTCTGCATAGGCGTAGCCGACGATAGGATTCTTGTAGTAAGTCCCTTCGAAGCCATCTTCTTCTGCATTTCTTCCTTCAACAAGGATGCGTATCTGTCCACCTTGTTGATCAGGTCATGCATGTCCCGGAATTCGATTCCCTGGAATTTTTTCCGGTATTCGAACTCCAGCCCTTCCTCGGCCATCTTGACAAATTCCCTTTCTGGTAGATTTGTCCGGCACCAATTCCTGCATGTTTTGAATCACTGCAGATAATTGCGAGGTGACTCGTCCGGAGCCTGGCTCATTCTTGCTAGCTCGGCGACCGTTATCTCTCGGTTGGTCTGATAGAAATGTTCGTGGAATATCCTTTCCATATCAGACCAATCTCTCACCGAATTCGGTGGAAGGTTTATGAACCATGAGAACGCCGCGCCGGTCAGAGAGTGAACGAATAAACGGAGCTTTTGGGTGTCCGAATCGGCCTCTCCACACTGGGCCGTGAAACGGCCTATGTGTTCAATGGAGGAGGTCTGCCCATCCCCGGAGAATAGCATGAATTCTGGCAACCGATAGTTCCGGGGAAGAGGGGTTCGGTCAATCTCTGGCGGGTACGGTTTTGTATACTTTGGCGCTTCCGGCCGCCTCTGAGCCAAGCCGTCATCGATCATTCGCCGGACGTCTTCCAACCGAAGCCCTTGGGGGGGTGATGAGCACATAAACTATCACATTTATTATCCCTAAATATATTTGTTAGTAATTGATTTTCTTACAATTTTAGTTAATTAGGTTTGTTTTTCACTTTTGCACTTGCTTACATACCCATTACATAATTGATGATGATTTCATTATTTTATCTTAAGGTTGAAGAATTATCAAATGGTGACTTGGTGGCATTAAACAATTTGTAGTTGGGAATGACCAAATGAATGATGAAGAATTAGTGCCACACCAAGGCATAAAAGAAAGGAAAAGAAGCAATGGATGGAGCAACCAAGAAGAAAAGAATTGAAAAGAATACATGAAGTGCCACACCCATGCCAAAAGAAGAAACAATGAAGAGATGGGTTACGGTTGTGCATTGAACAAGATGAAGAATTTGGAGAATGGAGTCATCAACACTATGGAATAAGTAATGGAAGCAAATTGGCAATTGGTTTGATGGCAAGTGGAATACATATTAAATTCATGAATGGAGGGATTTGATGAATTTAGAATTGCTCCCATTTTCCTATAAATAGGAGGAGATATGGCATTGTAAAATCACACCAAGCTCACAATCTTCTCTTGAGCTCTCTCTCCTTCCTCCAATTCTTCTAGTTCTAAATTTCTGTTTTAGTTTTATTTTATGGGGAACTAACTCCCTAGCTAAGGCTAGGGGGAAAGCTTTTAATATAAGTGTGTAATTTTTATTAGTTTGATCCAAACTTAAGCTTTAATGTGAATTTGTAGTTTTTGTTCAAATGGAATTTGTAGTTTTCTTTTTAATTAATTGATGAATGTTTGATAATCTATTTCATGGGTTCAATCATGTTTTTCCCATTGTGTAGTAAAAACTTTCATGCTTTTAAAAGAGAAGAGAATTACTAAAGATTAATAGAATTTTGATGAAGATTATTTTTTGATAGTTTGTTGCCAATGGTACAAGTTATGCTTAGAATACTTCTAAAGGAAATTAAAAAGAGCTTTAATTATTTTGAACAACTACAATGGAAAATATTTTGTGGATCAAATTATTAAGAGTTGCATGCTTATGTTAAAAGTGGAAACCCAATGCCTTAGTGTTTTAATCAATTGAATTTTCTCTAAATCAAATCTTGCATAAATCAACTTTTCAATCATAATTGTTCTTTTTCAGCTCTGTTATCTTTACACCGCTCTCTGTGAATACGACACTTGGACTTCCAAGCTACACTACTATACGATACCTTCCCTTGAGTTTTGCAAAGTGGTTCGAACAGGGGGGTTTCCTGTTGGGCCGCAAACGGACGTGGGACCTATTGCGCATCGTTCTGTGGCCTCACCTACTGGGCCACTTGAACAGGGGGCTCGGCTGTTGCGACCAAGCCGGGCGGCACTAGATGAGAGTCGTGGTGCGACGGAATGGCCGATCCATATGCCTGCAATGGTGGTGCGACGGTCCAACTACTCTGACCTTGCTGTTGTGATGTTGTGGAGGTCACGTTGCTTGGGCCAGGCTGCGTCTGGACGGCCAAAGTATGGAGTGGGCCGAGTGGCTGGACCACGGAAAGTGTGGGGCTATTCTACCCCAACGATACAGCCAAAGCATGAAGTGGGCCGTCCGCTGTTTCGGGTGGGTAGGTCGGTCCGGGATTTGCCCATGTTGGCTGGGATTGCCCCCAGCTATTCGTCGGTGGCTCAGAATGCTGAGCGAAGCCTGACGCTTGGGTGCGGCCAGAGGTGCCGAGGCTGCTGCTTTCGCTGTAAGGCTCAATCCTGTCGCGCTCTTGGCTTCTCTGTCCGACTCTGGGAGGTGTTGCGGACGAGGGTATCGGCATCCTCTCCTGAAAAAGCGTCCGTAGCTCTGAGGAAAATCTGTCCATTGCGGCCATAAAGGATGTCTCTATCCTGTAGGCCTGCTTAGCCATTAGATCCTCCACTACTACCTGCTCTTACATGGACTCGGCCGTGTGATCCGTCGACATTGGAACACTGGCCGATATTCTGACCGCTTGTTCGGTCTCGGCCATATTTATCGGTGAGGTTGGCTCAGGATTCTCAGAAGTCATTTCGACTGTCTTATTTTTGAGTTTCGCCTGTGCCCTAGTTTCCACCATGAGTTTTTGACAAGGGTCCCACTGGGTGTGCCAAAAAGTGTTTGGCTATCGTAAATCTCACGGCCTGGTGCTCCAGGCCAAGGGGATATGCGATGACACGTGACGTCCTTCTTTTGGATGCGGTGCGGTTGTGCGCGAGCGTGCCAGCACGGTCTACCGTGGGTTGAGAGGGTGATGTGTTTGGGTAAATGGTTAAGTGGTGCGCCTGTTTGAGTTCGACTTCTAATCAAACGATTGTGGCCGAGAGAGGAACTGATCTCGGCCTTCAGGTTCACGGCCTGAGCTACAAGGCCGTTTAGTGGTGGTGTTGATGGTGGGTTTTGGGCGGTGCTCCGGCGCGTTGCTTAGAGAGCGACGCTCGTATGATACATGGGGTGGATGAGAGAGTAACAGAGATGGTGCTTCGGCGCCTTGAAAATCAAGGGTCGTATGACATATTGATGAATGGATTTTCCTTACAATCTATCACTACTCCTGGGAAAGCGAGTAAAGGTATTGAAAGTGCATTACAAGAAGATAAATGATAGGAAAATGTAAATTGCTCCGTGGGAGGCTTTTGGTTTGGTGTTTGAACCTTTTAAATGTTGTTCGAGCTTGGTATTTATAGGAAGAGCTCTGGAGGAGTAATCGAGGCTGAAAATCTGCATGGTGGAGCCTGATCATAGCAAGTGGGTAGTCAAATCGGCATTTGGGATCGTGAAGCATGGTGGTGTGACCCCGTAAATCTCGGTAAATCTCGGCCGCCGCCCTGATCATGGGTTCTGCACCCTTGGCCATGGAGATGCATTTAATGCTCTGATAGCTGGTGACCTAATCTCTCAAGCTGTAAGAATATTTGTGAGAAAGTTTGTGCCTAACCACTCTGATTTCCATCACCAAAACCCTGACTTCAGTCACTTCCCATCTTCCCTCGTGCATTAAATGCTTTTTTGCGGCTAGTGGGTTTGCTGCCATAATCAGAGGCATTACTTCATTAAATGAAGTGTGGGACCCTGTCGCCCACGTGACGATCTATCCTCAATCTCTCTGGCCGTGTCTCTTTCGCCCCTCGGTCTCGGCCTAATTTACCGCGGTCGCGAGGCCGAGAGGAAGTTCTTTCGGTCAATCCACGACCGAGATTTATTAGGCACAAACAAAATATGGCTTATATAATTTTCGGCATTATAAGGTAATGGATGCGCTCATACCAACTCACATGCACCGGATCCCATCAAAAGTCTGAAGTTGAGCATGTTTGGCCGAGAATAGTACTAGGATGGGTGACCTTCTGGGAAGTCCTTGTGTTGCATCCCCTTCTTTTTGTAGTTTTGACGTTTCTATTGTCGTGGACGTTTGTTTTCTGTCATCTTCATTGGGCTATATTTTTTTTTTCATGACACCGTGCAACACATCGCTAATGAACTAGGGATTGGAAAGGAACAAAAATGAAAAAACTGCGTTACCCACGCACTGGTGAAATTTTTGGGGTTGTTTTTGTTTTTTATTAAATTATCATTCGTTAGGCCCCACGACCGATTGGAACCTGCAGATTGGCAGGCCTGCGCATGTCATGTAGGGGGTGTTCGATAGGCAACCCATGGTCATTTGGCATGGCTCAAACATGACTTATATACTTTTAGGCGTTATAAATTAACATATGCACTCATACCAACTCACATGCACCGGATCCCATTAGAACTCCGAAGTCAAGCGAGTTTGAGCGAGAGTAATACTAGGATGGGTGCCCTCTTTAGAAGTTCTCGTGTTGCATCCCCTTCTTTTTGCGTTTTGGACATTCCAATTGTCGTGGGCATTTGCTTTTCGTTTTCGTCATCTAGCTGTTGTTTTTTTGCATGACACCGTGGAGCTTGTCTCTAATTAACTAGAAACCGGAAGGGAACAAAACGAAAAAAAAGTACACTGCCAAAATTTTTGGGGCTTTTGTTGTTTTTGTGTTCAATTATTGTTGGGTAGACCCCACAGCTGATTGGAACTAGCGGATCGGCAGGCATGGGGTAGTCGATAGGCAACCCATGGTCATATGGCATGGGTCAAACATGGGTTATATACTTTTAATTGTTATAAGCTAACAGATGCGCTCATACCAACTCGCATGCCTCGGATCCCATTAGAACTCCGAAGTCAAGCGATAGTAGCACTAGGATGGGTTAGCTCCAGGGGAAGTCCTCATGTTGCATCCCTTTCTTTTTGTGTTTTTGACATTTCAATTGTCGTGGGCTTTTGCTTTCCGTTGTCTTCATCTAGCTGTTATTTTTTTTATCATGACCCAGTAGAGCCGTCCCTAATTAACCAGGGACTACAAAGGAACCAAAATGAAAAAATTAGAGGGACTGACGCGCTGTCAAAATTTTTGGGTAGGCCCCATAGCCGATTGGAACTGGCGGATCGGTAGGCCTGCACATAGTGCAAGGTAGGGGTGGCGACGGCAATGCCTGACAACCCATTCCATTTCATGAGACAGCATGCTATGTCATGCGGGGGGATGTTCAATAGTCAACCCATGGTCATATGGCATGACTCAAACATTGCTTATATACTTTTAGGCATTATAAGCTAACATATGCGCTCATACAAAACTCACATATACCGGATCCCATAAGAACTCCGAAGTTAAGTGTGTTTCGGCAGGAATAGTACTAGGATGGGTGACCTTCTGGGAAGTCCTCGTGTTGCATCTCAATCTTTTTTCATTTTTGACATTTCAATTGTTGTGGGCGATTGCTTTCTGTCTTCTTGATATGGCTATTCTTATTTTTTCATGACAATGTTGAGCTCGTCTCTAATTAACTAGGAACTAGAAAGGAACGAAAACAAAAAAATAGCAGGACCCACGCATTGCCGAAATTTTGGGGTTGTTTTTTGTTTTTAGTTCAAGTATCGTTGGGTAGGCACAAGAGCCAATTGGAATCAGCATTTCGGCAGGGCTGCCTGTGGGGCAAGGTAAGGGTGGGGATGCCAAGGCCTGACAGCCCATGCCATTTCATGCGAAGACATGCTATGTCCCGCGGGGGGTGTTTGATAGGCAACCCATGGTCATATATGGAATGGCTCAAACAAGGCATATATACTTTTAAACGTTATAAGCTAACGGATGTGTTCATACTAACTCACATGCACCGAATCCCATTAGAACTTCGAAGTCAAGTGAGTTTGGGCGAGAGTAGTGCTAGGATGGGTGAGCTCCTGGGAAGTCCTAGTGTTGTATCCCTTTCTTTTTGCATTTTTTACATTTCAATTGTCGTGGGCTTTTGCTTTCTGTCATCTTCATTTGGCATTCTTTTGTTTTCATGACAATGTGGAGCTCGTCTCCAATTAACTAAGAACCGAAAAGAAACAAAAACAAAAAAACAGTGCGATGCAAGCATTGCCGAATGTTTTTTGGGTTTGTTTTTATTATTTTTTTATTATTGTTAGGTAGGTCCATTGGAACTGGACGATCGGCAGGCCTACGCGTTGCACAATGTAAGGGTGGCGATAGCAAGGCCTGACATCCCAGGTCATTTCATGCGACGGCATACCATGTCTCGTAGGTGTTGTTCGATAGACAACCCATGGTCATATGGCATGGCTTATATATAGCTTATATACTTTTAACCATAGAACATTGCATAGTTTTAGTGATTGGATTTTACTAAAAACTCACCAAATGACTCCTCCCACCATATTATGATGTTGCCCAAGTTTTGGGCTCGATCCAAAATCTGTTGGTCGAACAAGTTGGTCAATTTAAGGTCATACCAAGTTCTTACACGGTATAGGGAGTTGTTGGAACATTGCATAGTTTTAGTGATTTGATTTTAGTAAAAAATCACCAAATTACTCCTCCCACCATATTATGTTGTTGCCCCAATTTTGGTCTTGATCCAAAATTGTTGTTGTCGATTTAGCTACGCCAAAATTGATTCAGCTGCATCCTCAACTTGTGATACTCGCAAGTGCACTAGCCGTTCGGTAGTATAGCATATGTAAGTGCGAGGTCGATCCCACGAGGATTGATGATAGATTGATTCAATGCGATTCCCTGCACAAAATAGAAAACAAGAAAGAAAAGAAAAGAAAACAAGAAAGAAAGAAAAGAACTGACTCAAGCAAATCACTTAACAAGTTCAATTTAGATTCACAGATTGATTCTAGCTAAAGTATGATTAAGCCATGGTGTCTAGTCCTAACCTTGTATTCTTAATTCCCTAATTAGATCCTTGTTGTCGAACCTAAATTAAGCATTAGAAATCCATTAAGCATATAAGAATGTTTTAACAACCAAGCATGTATCTAATCCCTGTTGTCCAATGTCCATACATACTCTTCCTATTCATAGTTCAATTCTAATTAAGGCATATGGTGTCTACTCTTAATTCCAACCAAGATAGCTAACATACAAGTTTTAATGGTGATCAATCATTTAAACAAGCATATTAACTTGTAAGCATAATGAATAGGAACAAGAACCGTAATTGAAATTACATGATAATGAGAAATAAATACAACTAAGAAAAACATAAAGGAAAATTTAGCAAAAGTTACAACAATTGAGAACTTAAAAGAAAAACTAAGAGAATTTGAGGGAGAGGAGCTCTAGAGAGATGTTTGAGAGCTACAACACCCACTTCACCCACTTTACCTAACTTCCTCACCCAAAAAAATTAGCTCATGCATAAGTCATGCATAGGTCATGCACTGCAATTTTCTTGTAGGCTCATTTTGGGCTTGTTCCTTCATTCAGAAAATTATGAACAAATATGGATCTTGAAGCTTATGCAACAAGCCTTTAAACCTCTAGGCATCCCTAGTAGGAGGAGTTGTGTCTCTTGAGTGTTTAACTGGTACGATACCCACAAACATTTAATTGACTCTACAAAACAAAGTGGTTAGAAAACTTGTTAGATTTTATTACTCCTTGAGCAAAAAAAAAAAACAAAACAAAAGAAGACTCAAAACAATCTTTCCGAACATTTTCCGAAGAGAAATGACTCATGCACATGACTCAAAAGTATTAACAATAAAAGCTCTATTTTAGACATCATTCACAAGGCGGCAAAGTTCAAAACACGACATGCTCAAAGTGTAGTGATGTGATAGCACAATGCAACCATTCCCCAATCTCAGTTTTCACACAATTTCGAAAATCATACAAAGCACAAATGCAACTTCAAATCTCACCAAAGTTGTCCACTCACAAATGAATCACTCAAAAGAGGGCTACAATGCATCACTCAGTTATAAACTTGAGATTAAAGTCATGGGCGAAACCAGGGCAAGGGTTGCCCTTGGCTGTAGCCCAGGGAAGATTTGGGAAAAAATCAAATTAAATATACATATTGTAATAACCCAATCCTAAATTAATGTTTAGTTATTAATTTAGTCAAGTAAAAGACAATTTTACCCCGAAAATATTTTAATGGTTTAAAAGTTGACTTTTTGTTCAGGAAGGAATCTAGGGATTTTAGTAGTACCGTTGCGTAGAGCACGTTGAGATGAGTCCGTAGACACGTAGTGGGCTCAAATCGGAGTTATAATGAAGAAGCTATGATCTATGGAAGCCCAATGGCATAACCGTAAATATTTCGAAGTCAGTTTTTTAAAAACCCAGATTTTTCATCTCTGTCTGGCAGCACGAGCAGCCAACTTCAGACAAAGATATCTCTATCGTCCGGCCACCAAAACTAGTGCCACAACTTGTAAACTCTTCATTTCTCTCTCCTCTTTCCATACATACCCATATCTAGCCTTGATTCCAAGCGATTAAACCAGAAACTCGAGCCAAAGTGAAGCCCAAAACGGGCTGTTTCGAAACCAGAAATTTCGAGGGCTTTTCCGGCCAACTCCGGTCACCACCCGCCACCAAATCACTTCCAAAACACTCCCCTACCTTCCCTCTGTGTTTTCCCTCAAAGAACCGACCCAATTTCAAGCAGAAATGATGAATCTAAACCCAAACCTTTCTAGGTTTTTTCAAAAAAAGAAATCGTTCGTTCAAGGGCTTTAAAGGTGGAATTGATCTTCGAGCAAAGGTATTAAGTTACTCCCCTTGATGTGCTTGATCTTTTGGCATAGGTCCTGACCGGTGGTTTGGAGTTTTCCGATCGCTAGAAAATTTCTCTACACACTCTTCGGCGGTGGCGAGGTCTCAGGGTTGGGTTTTGGTCCTAAAATGATCCCCACGTCGTCCCGAGCACGATGGTAATCTCAGATTTCAATTTGGTTACCGTTTGATTGTTGATCGGATATCGCATATTAGGCGTTATCCGGGTTCGATATGTTCGGACCGTTGGATCAACTTCATTTTCAAATATGTTGATCTAGGATCGTGTAGGAATTCGCGGATCAAGTATCGGAGTCCTGGATACTCCAATTCAATAATTCAAAGTTTAGGTAAATGGTAACTGTCCGATCGTGCGATCGTGCGATCGCGAGCGATCCAGCCGTTCGATTCATACCAAACTTGCAGGGCTTGTATAGTAAATTGTGTTGAACCTATAAGAACTCTTGGATTATCAATCAGAGGTCGTGGGAATTTAATCGCTTACTTAACCTTGGGTCTGTTCAGACCATTCCAACTGTCGGAACTATTGAAAATGGGCCTAGGAACTTTCTTAAATTATGCACACGCTGACAGGACCCGCCCCGAATTCCTCGGAATTCGTGAGGAATCTTGCAGTATTTCCAACATTAAGCTAATGCCGATCTCGCATACTGAATTCGTGAGGAATCTTGCAGTATTTCCAACATTAAGCTAATGCCGATCCCGCATACTAACGATATAGCCTCTTTTCCAAATCAAGGAAAGGAGGGACGAGACTTTCTGCTGAAATTTTGGTAGCGTCTCCCTTGAAAAATGGACATTTACCAAAATTTTCACCTGTAAAAATCACAGTTTAAGAAACCAATTGTCAGAACACACAATGCAATATCACACAGTTTACAGAATAGGCTTCTATCCTTCAAATAATTCAAAGTAGAACCACCAGCAAAGTCAAAACCAAACTCATCAAAAACAAAATTAAAGAAGTAAGACTAGATCCAAATGACCAAATTAAAGTTCCAGAAATAAACTTTAGTTCGTGGCTGCACCTGGGCGAGACCCCACACTACCTACGTACCCTTACTGAGGGATCAAGCCACACGTAGTTCTTCAGTCCCTAATCACGAGACAGATAATATACAATTATTTTCAGTAGTACCAACAAGTTAATTCTTTTATACATTAACCTTTTCCCAATATAGTATAAAAATCATTATCCTTGTCCCCGTTACTTTACTACACGCCGGAGAATCCAATGTCACGCGTAGTAAAGTAACAGTAATCACAATGTCCGGATCCTTTACCACATGCCGCAATAATCCAAAGCCATGTGGGGTAAAGTAACCAGTATCCAAGTTAGCACACACGCCGGAAAATCCAACGCCACGTGTGCCCCAACCAAACCAAGTCCTACGCACGTGGAGAGCTTTATCACACGCCAGATAATCCAACGCCACGTGTGATAAAGGACTAATATAACCAAATGTGCCCACACGCCGGATAATCCAACACCACGTGTGGGTACAGTAACCCGGGAAAGTACATATCTTGATGCAAAATTCCAATTTCTAAATGAAGTTTCCTTCTAACATAAATATTATATAGTAAAAATAATACCGATACTTCCTTGTTGAAAACCAAAATACAATCTTAATTCAGAAATGCACAAAATCTAAATAAGCCCATTCAATTTTATTAATATTCAAAACACTATTCATACACAAATTCACCCTAATCCTTTATAAATAATATTACTAGCATTAATAATAATAAAAATAATAAATTAAATTCCCGAACTTCCCATAATTAGGTATCAATATACAATGTACCCCTAACCCAAACACATAGCCATTTATTTGAGTGTAATTGTATAGTCGACATTTAATTAGATTCATACGGACACCAAACCCTCCTGTCAAGCCATGTACAATCTTTCAAAACTGTTTTCAAATCAAATTCGAATATGCACAATATACTATTTAGAAAACTGGTAACCATAAATCATCAATTCCATAAAACAACACAAATAATAATCACAATCCAAGAGTTTTATAAAACTATTTAGAAAACAAATGTCCACTCACTCACGGTCCAAAGCACAATTAACTCTCCGCGGTTTCGTCCAGAGCGATTCTTTGTGCCTCAATCCTTTGAATCTTTCTGCAATGCAAAAGGACCCCAAGGAGTAAAACCACCAAACAACACTTGATAACAAGAGAGGAGCTTGTTTCAGTTATATTACGTCTGAGTGGCCTAAACTTGTTGTATGGCCAACATCTTTGGATATGTTGTCGAGAAGCAACTTTGGTCATCTGAGCAAGGGAAATCGACATGCAAGAGTGAGTAAGGTGCAGTAGCATTAAAACAGCAGAATAGAGGACTTCTTGACCTTGAACAAGGTTTCAGATGGTTAGAGAACTCTAATTGCTGTGACTTTTGGATATGTCATAGTTCTCTGATGAAGGAACAACCTGTGTGAAGAAATTATTGTGGAATGATCAATACAAAGTGACATGCAAGAAAGAATTCGAGCCTACATCAATACAGCAGACAGGAATGAGCATGCGACACTTCAACACGCTTTGAGATGACTACACTTCTTGGATGATGCTCCAATTTTGATAGATTATATACAAGATATAGAGGAACAACGTTGATGAAGGGTAATTGTCCATTAGAGCAGAGGAAGGCCACATGGAAGAGTTGTACACTAGAGTGAAACCAGCAAATATAACGAAGGTGAAGACTAGTCTCACCTTGAACACGATTTAAGGTAGATAGACATTGAATTTTGGATATGTTGTAGCACTTAACCTGAGAAACAATTTTTGTGAAGGAATAGAGGTGAAAATCACAACAGAAACTTGCATACAAAGACAAATCCGTGCATAACATAGAATACCAGACAGAGATGAGCTGTTCGTTCTCCAACTGGGGTTTGAGGTGTTTATATTTCTCCGATTGCTCTACCTTTCGAATATGTTCTACTGGAGACACATATGAACAAGTTTGAAGAAGAAACGAATTCGTTTTGAGCTCAGGAAATTGATGCTTTGGACCTGTGAACAAGTCTGCATAGTTTTGATGAGGCTCTGACGGGTTTTTGGGAATTATAATGAGTTTGTGGGACTTTATGTAGGGGAATGAAGAGAATATTTGTGGGACTTGAGCTGACCAGACTTGGGACTCATCGAATATAGGCGTGGAAAGGTCTGACATGGGGTATTTTAAATTTTGACTTCTCCAAAATTATTATTGTGCCACTGCACTTCCGTAAATCACAACTTCCTCGTTAAAACTCCGATTTGAGCCCACTACGTGTCTTCGAATTGGTGAGAGTGAGCTCTATGCAATGGAGCAACTCTAACTCCCAAAAATAATTCCAAACAAAAAGTGACCAAAGTACCCTTACCCCCAATGGCAAAATTGTAATTTCACGAATATATTAGAACAATTAAATTAGGTTGGGATGTTACACACACACTTTTGAGGCCAGGGGTCAGGGTTTGATTAAATTTTGTGGTAAAGCTATTTTATTAATTAAATATTTTAATTGCTTAAATAGGTACTCGGGCTTCTTTGAACCCGCATGAACGACCGTCGAAGGGTCAAGCTAGCTCGGATGCTCAGTGAGCGGGCTTTTGTTTTCTAAATGAATTTTATGCAATTAAAGTTTTATTAAATGATCATGAATGAATTATTTATGACTTTTACTTTCCAAGCATAAATATTGAATTCAAATGCTTTTATTAAATTGTGTTTATGATTAAATGTGAATGGCTTGGAAAGTAGAAAAGGAAATTATAACAGGATTTAAGGATTTAATGAGAAATAGTATGATAATTTTCCAGGAAAGGTTTTTAAACCACCATAGGTACCCAAAATGTTGCCTTCGGATATGATGACGTCCGCGGACATCCTAGTTGCCTTCTGTTGAGGCCCAAAAAATCCATGGTTGGGCCCGAATAAATCCCTGGCCCAAAACGATATATTATTGAAAAAAGATCCGATTTGGAGCACATGAAAGTATGACATACATGAGTCATACTCCGCACGCCATGCTAAATAAAAATCTGTCATGCTACAAGCTTAAGTGGGCCCAAGCCACTCGAATGCCCAGGGCTTGCTTGAGTGGGTTGTGGTATGGATGGTAATAAATTGTCATGAGGCCCATTGATGGACCGAGAAATGGAAGTTCCAGGTCGCTTGGGAGACTCGGGACTCAAGCCCATTTCTTAGGCCCAAATGTGGGTAAGCACAAGAGAGAAAGTAGCCCATTGCCCCAATTAAAATATCCCAACCAAAAGATAGCCCATTACTACAACCAAGATGGCCCAACACTTGATAAGCTTAGCCCATTTATTTGACAAGTCATATTGTTGTCTCAAGAAGCCCATACAATTAGCATAAAAGTCAACAGGAGCCTCAGCACTTGGGTGAAAACAAAAGCTACGAAAAGGAGCAAAGGTGTCCATGTATGCAGAGCCGCTGGAAGCTTCAGCACGTGATGGGGGAACAAATTTCCAGCCAAGGCATTCGAAGGACCAAGGGATTTTGGCACGCAAGGAAGGATGCCATCCTTTAAACTAGTAGGCGCACCTATTTTCTTTCCTTCATCAGATTTGGCCATGGAAAGAGGAAGAAAGAGGAGCTCCCAAAAATGGAAGCTCTCCTCTGAAGCAGCCGCCGGAAGAAGCCTGGAGCTCCCAAAAATCTCTGATTTTGTGGGATTGGGCAGAACTGATTTTTGCCACCATGAGGTAAGTCAAGAAAGAGGAGAAGAAAGGAAGAGGAAAGCTTAGCTAGATTGGGAAGAAACCATTAGGGTTTCTTGGAGAAGACCCATTCCCAGCAGCTATAAATAGGACCCCTTCTACCCAACACAAGACAACCCACAACCTTCAAAGAGCAAGCTTCCTCTCTCA
The DNA here is from genome assembly GCF_965620075.1 of Prunus avium. Taxonomy (NCBI): domain Eukaryota; kingdom Viridiplantae; phylum Streptophyta; class Magnoliopsida; order Rosales; family Rosaceae; genus Prunus; species Prunus avium. The sequence continues at coordinate 8,431,566 of NC_142290.1, forward strand.
CATGCAAATCCAGTAATTTTCGTGCTTTGCTTACCCATTTCCCTTAGCTCCCCTGTTCTGGCAGATTGGCTGCAGCTTTGACAGAGTCACTGTCAAGCTGCCGGAAACTGCTAAGATTACCCATAATTCTTCATAAGCCTTCTCCCACTTCATCAAACCTCCTTAGAATCCCTTTCTCTTTCCCTTAGAACCTCTGCCCCTCATAGGAACTCACAGTTCTCTCTCTCAAGTGCTAAACCCATGATAATTTTGCTCTCATGCCATAATCTTCTCATGCAAAGCTAGAAGATTTATCTGTAATTTGTCGTTATTTTCATCGGTAAAGGTAACCAAGGAGTTTCCTAAGGCGTCATCACCCTTTCGAGAAATCTTTGGGGCTTAATCTTCGAACTCAGACACAAAGGGGACACTTGCATCAGATTGCTCCTTGCAGCAGCCTCGCCCACTTGCTGCCGGAAGAAAAAGACCCCTACACCTTCAATTGAGTCAGCGCGCATTTGATAGTTGCCTCACGAGTCTTAGGGACATCTGGACCATGAGGAATGATGAATGCGGCTCAGGTTGACAAAGTGTCCCCTGAGTCTTATGAGGAATGCGACTTGGGTCGACTTTGTGTAACCGAGGCTTGCGAGGATGTGTCGCATTATGTGACACAAGGAATTGATGGTATAATGTGGGAATTAAATGGAAAATTATGGAATTGACGAATTTATTATGGGTACACCTAGGTGGAAAGGAATTATCACTTTTCAATGCTTTCAATTGGTTTTGATGATTTGATTGAATGCATGCTTGATTTTTGGTACGAATACAAAACATGGTTATAATTGAATTTTCAAATGGTTTTAACAATAAGGTTAGTATGTTGATATTCTATTTTCCAAAACTCTCTTTTGTCCACTCACACTTTAAATGTTTTGTGCCCCCAAGCAGTAGTCATGTACCAGAGCACCATCACAGGGTGCTCTTCATTCACCCCTCATCCTTTCCACTATGTAGGATTTTTACCGTAATCGAACTATTCCTGTAAATTAAATTAATTAGTAATGCTATGATATTGCCCTAGGATTTTCTGTAAGGCCTGAGGCCACAAAGATTTGTTGTCAAATTGTGTGTATTCTAACTTTGTGCATGTTGAACGGTTGTGGATATTTGAATTGCATGCTGTACTGCTGTACAGGTGAAAAAGTTTGGGAAACGAGTAATTTATAAGGGAGACTCTGCCGAATTTTCAGCAGAAGTCAAACCCTAAGGAAAATTTGAGTTTTAGTTAGAAGGGAAATTTGGTCAAGTGTGCCCGGCACCAGCCAGGTGTCGGACACGCACAAGATTCGGCTCAGATTCCAAAGTGGAATTTGGGTCGAGTCCTGTCACATATAGCCTAATATTTTAACTAAAAATAAATAATAATAAAATACAATTTCAACACCATTCTATTAATTTGTCTCCAAAAGAAAAGCATTTTTGACATGATTTATATGCATATGTAAATTTCATTTTAAATATACATATGGTTCTCTAATTTCATTTTTTTTTCTTGTGTTTACAATTAACATGATTTATATGATTTAATGTATACTTTTATTTCTAGAAAAACTATAGAAAATGTAAGTACAAAAAAAAAAATTATCATTAGATTTTAAGCTAATAACTTTAGCTAGCCCACCCATTGAAAAAATTCTAGTTCCACTCTTGATTAGAGTTGAGACTTAACTCGCAATAGAAAAATGAAGAACTTGCATTAATATGATCTTAAGAAGGATGCTAAACACTTAAAAGTAGGAAACTTGTTGCAATTCAATCACATGACATTTATGATGAATTTAGGTCTTTAACATAGGTTGTAATGGGGCCAAGGGTGTAAGGTGAGTGAGAAATGAAAGGTATGGATAATACAAAGTCCAAGGAACTCAAAATGTAAGAGCATAAAACAATTATTTTCAAGACTTCGAACCATCATGATTAGAATTTTTTTTTAACACATTCCTTTCTTTTTATTGAACAACCACCAATTCACTTTTAAGGCCAATAAGGAAACCAAAAAATGATTTTTAAATCAACTGCCTTTTAAACACAGCTTTTCTCTTTTCTTTCACCAATTGAGTGATTATTATTTTTTTTGAAATGTAACACCCCTTCCAAAACTTGGCATGAAAAACACATCCAAATTAAAGCTTATGAGTTCCCTAGAAAGGTAAATATTTGTTTTTTAGGCTAAGGCGAGGAAATAAAATTGGTAATTTGAAAGAAAAGGCTTACATGTTGGCTCAAAATGGTTAACAATGGAAAATTATGCTTAAGCATGCATAAGGTTAGCTTGAAAGGCACAAGCGATCCAAAGAGGGCCTTAATATCATTTCTTAAGTGTCATGTAATCAAATTGCATAAGAATGAATGAATTTTCAACCAAATCAATGAATAATGAGATCAAACAACTACTTTGATGACAAGAAAATAAGAGTATTTGTATAACACTCATGAAATGAAGAACAAGGCTCAAAAGCTCAAATTATATGGTTATAAAAGTTCAATTTATGTTTGATACAATTCTTTTGATCATGCAAATCCTTAAATTGGGAAATTATGAAATAAATGGCAAGTGCATAGAAGATTTCAAACATATCATGCTAGAACGATGCGACTAATTTTTTTTTATATATATTTAATTTATTTAAATAATATTTTTTTTGAAATCCAAATTCATTCAAGTCATGCAAACATTTATCACAATCTCATCCAATGTGTTCGGAAAGTGACTTAAAAAATAAAAAAAAATAGTTTAAAATAAAACAGAAAAAACAAGTAAAAATAAAATAAAATATTAAGAAAAATCAAATTTACTTGCTAAACTTCAATACCCCGAAACCTAGAAATGAACATTGTCCTCAATGTTTAGAAATTAGGCATAAGCAATTTCATAACAACAAATGAAAGGTACTAAAGCAAATAAATATCACAAAATACAATAATTAAAATACAAATACAATAATAATTATTATTTTTACAAGCAATGTCATAACAACAAATTTAAAAAACAACAACAAAGACTAGCTGATAAGAAAATAACTAAACAGAAAAGAAAACAAAGAAGTCCCAATTTGTAATTTTTATATTTTGTAATTTTATTATTATTATTATTATTAATTTAACAAGCAAAAATACAATACCCAAACTTAAATTTTTATTTAAGTTAAACTCCTTTTATTTAATAAAAAATTTAATTTATTTTAAGAACACACAAATATATAAGCAAGTCAAGAATGACCAGTTAAGGGCCTCTGAAAATACAGCCATGAGTTCTGGGAAGGTTGGAAGGGTCACAATGGTCCTGCTTAAAACTCAAACTAACAGGACCTGACCCAAATTCCACTTTGGAATCCGTGTTGAACCCTGTGTGTGTCCAACACCTGGCATGTGTCGAGCACAAATGTCTAAAATACCCCTCTTGCCCTAAACCCAAGAATTTCTTTAGGGTTCGACTGCTATCGGAAAATCGGCAGAGTCTCCCCTAAAAAAGGCGCAAACCAACAAATTTTCACCTCTAAACAGAGTCACAAAATAAGATTCCCCAAATGTTCAGCACGCACAAGTTAAGCTCACACACAAAACAGTTAATTATGTTGGCTTCAAGCCTTACAGGGATTCAGGACTATATCAGAGCATAACTAGTTCAGTTAAGTTTACAACCAGAAAATTATTTACAATAGAGTAAACCCTACATGAGAGAGAAGAAGGAAAAGTAGTAGCTGGTAAAGGGCCCTCAAGTGGTTGTCCGGTACTTGTCTACTGCCGGGGGGTAGGATTGCAAAACAATAAAAGTGTGAGTGGACAGAAAATTAAGTGTTAAACACAGTAAGAACAAATTAACCCCCACCATTTAAAAACTATTAGCAAACCAATTATAATCCTATGCTATGTTCGTACAAGTAAATTAGATTCATACATAAGCATAATGTATCAAACAAAAGACAAATCACCGATTTCAAAATAAAAGAATTTCAAAATCACCCAAATGTATCCCATAGAAAATTTGTCAATTCCAACAATGTACCTTCAATTCCAGGTATCACACATGTGGCTTCATGTGTGATACATTCTCGCAGAACTCAGAGGACACAAAATCGGCCTGAGACGCATTCCTCGCAGCACATGGTTTGCGTATCTCTGAGACTCGTGGCTCATGGTCATACGCACGTAAGTGGTTTTAACAACATTTCCAAAACTTTTCTCAAATCCAGTTCTCAAATCATTCTCAATTTCCCGAACTAATCTCACTTATCAATAATAATGATAATAATAATAATAATAATAATAATAATAATAATAATAATAATAATAATAATAATAACACCTTTTCTTAACCGAAACCAAATGCTCGGAAAGTAAACATCGTAATTAATCGGTTCGTAAAGCATTTCATAAAATCATCATAGTATGAAAAATCATTATAAAATAAATGTCCACTCACTGTGAGTCTAAGCTCACTTGACCTTCGAAGGTCCTTGTGCACTTGAAGTCTGAGCACCTAAGAAAGAATATAAACTTTGATTAATAAAAATTTCCGCCTCAAACCCTTAATCAAAAACCCCAATCCCCGGGATTTACAATGTGTGTGCACAATCCTTGAAAAGTTTGATACAAGTTCAACTAAACCCCTTCAATAAGTCCCAAGAGTTTCATTAAGTTTTGACAGTACGAACGTATCGAACCCGAAAATAATCGATAGGAAATTTTAGTATAATACTCAACCGATCGAATTTAGCTAATCCAAGCATACCGTTGTGCTTGGGATGATGAGGGGTTAATTTTAGGGTGATGATAGTTCGTCGACACCTGGCTGATGCACCGCCATGCGCCGCCATTGATGGTGGGTGGCACAAGAAATTTCCGGCAACTGGAAAATTTCTGAACCTCAGATCAATTTTTATACCAATAGGTAAAGCATAATTAGAGGAGTGGTTTTTGTTCTTGGACCCCGGCCAAATAGTGGCCAGAGTAGCCTGAAACACGGCCAAAACATCCAGGCAAAATGGGTGTCTAAATCAATCCTTCAAATCACGAAATCAGCCCAAAGCAACCCATCCCTTATTTGACAAAATCGGTGGCCAGAGTCGCTGGAAAATCCCAAAAGAGGGCAAGCGTCGGGTGGAGGTTTTTAAGTCGGTTTCAATCCAAAATCCGACTATTCTTCAGGATTTTGAGTTCGATTGAGGGATGGGTTAGGTAGAGGAGACGTAGATGAAGCTTTTGTTGGTGGGGGCATAGGTTGGAACGACCGGACTGTGACAAATTTCACTGGAGATGACGAACAGTCACTGTTTGCACAGTGACTGTCGCGAAGTAGAGACGCGAGCGAAGAAGAATCAGGAGAGAGGAGAGAGAAAGAGAAGAAGAAATATGACTTTTTAACACCTTACTTGCAAAAATTACGATCATACCCTTACACTTCTGTTGATCATAACTTTCTCATTTCAACTTCGATTTGGGTCCACTACGTGTCTACGAACTTGTGAGCTCATGCACTACGTAACGGAGCCAATAAATTTTTCCAAACCATCCCGGAGCAAAAGTCAACCCTAAACCACTAAGAAACCCTAAGGGTACAATTGTCCTTTGTTTTAAAAAGATAGAAAATTAAATAAATTATTCGGGGGCGGGATATTACAACCTACCCCCTTTATAAAAATTCATCCTTGAAATTTCATACCTGTCACTAAAAAACGAGAGGGTATTGGGCCCGCATATGCTCCTTGGGTTTCCAAGTGGCCTCCTCCACCGCATGACTTCTCCACAAAACTTTCATGAGTGGAATTGCTCTAGAACGTAGTACTTGCATCTTCCAATCTAAAATCTGAATTGGTTGTTCCACATAACTCAAATCCTCTTTTAGTTCCATCGGTTGCGAATCCAAAACTTGAGAAGGGTCCGAAATATACTTCCAAAGCATGGAGAAGTGAAACACGTCGCACAATCGAGAGAGTTCCGAAGGTAAAGCAAGTCTATAAGCTAATGGGCCCACACGCTCCAAAATCTCATGTGGTCCAATGTAGCAAGGGCTTAGTTTTCCCCATTTGCCAAATCTCACTACACCTTTCCAAGGCGATAACTTCAAAAATTCCCAATCACCCACCTCAAATTGAAGATCCTTCCTTCTATTGTCTGCGTAACTCTTTTGTCGGTCTTGGGCTGCTTTGAGTCTTTCTCTGATCAGTTTAACCTTCATTGACTCAACATCCTCATATACCTACAATCATTTTTCATCTACTTCATCCCAATAAATTAGAGTCCTAAAATGTCTTCCATACAAGGCATCATAGGGCGACATCCCAATACTTGAGTGGTAGCTATTATTATATGCAAACTCCATAAGAGGTAGTTTATCATCCCAATCTTCTCGAAATTGTAGCACACAGGCTCTCAACATGTCTTCCAAAGTTTGAATTGTTCTCTCCGACTGTCCATCTGTTTGCGGATGAAAAGCAGTACTAAACTGTAACTTGGTTCCAAAGGCTTCGTATAACTTCTTCCAAAAACGGGAGGTAACCCGAGGGTCTCTGTCCAACACAATCGACACTGGCACCCCATGCAGTCTTACAATTTCTGCAATAAATTTTTTAGCCAGTTTATTCAAGGTATAAGTCTCTTTCACAGGCAGGAAATGAGCGGACTTGGTGAGTCAATCCACTATTACCCAAACCCCATCATGACTTTCCCGCATTCGAGGAAGCTTGAACATAAAGTCCATAGTGATGTGTTCCCACTTCCACTCAAGTATTGGAAGTGGTTGTAGCAACCCAGATGGTTTCTATTGTTCTGCCTTGACTTGCTGACAAATTAAACACTTACTAACATACTTTGCTATCTCTTTCTTCATAAAAGGCCACCAATAATGCTCTTTCTGGGTACGATACATTTTAGTGCTACCTGGATGCATGGCAAAGGCTGAACAGTGAGCTTCGTCAAGAATTTCCCTCTTTAGTGCTTCGTCCCCAGGAACATACAATCGGCTACCCACCATCAAAGCCCCATCATTCCTCACAGAATAATCTGCCCTTGTATCATTCTCAACCTCCAACCTTAACATGCAAATCACCGGATCCTGCAAGTGGGCTTTGATAATTCGTTCAACCAACATCAGTCTTACGTGGAGAGTAGCAAGTAAAGCTCCTTGATCATCCAAACTTAACCCAACTCTAGACTTCCTCAACTCAACCAACAACAGAAGATACTCCACTCGAAGATGGGCTAAAGATCCAGAAGACTTCCTGCTAAGAGAATCTACTACCACATTAGCTCTCCCGAGATGATACTCAATAGTGCAATCATAGTCCTTCATCAACTCTAACCACCTCCTCTGTCTCAAATTCAGTTCCTTTTGAGCAAACAAGTACTTGAGGCTTTTATGAACCTAATGCTCTAGAAGCGTGAAAGTCATTAGTTTCAAGAATGCAAAGGAAGCGTGAAAGTCGAAGGAAAATGAACCTAATGCTCTGATACCAAGCTGACAGGACACGCCCCGAATTCCCCAAAATTCGGGACGAATCCTGTGGTAATTCCGACATCAGTCTGATGTTGGGCCTACTTACTAAAAATGGATGAGACTTTCTGCCGAAATTTCGGCCGAGTCTCCCTTGAAAAACGGACATTTCCCAAATTTTCTCAACCTGTTAAAACACAATTATGAACACCAACCAGCAAGCATGCACAAGATAATATCATGCAATTTACATCATCTGCCTCCGGCCTTACAATCAACCCTAACACGGGCAATATCAGAGTAGTCTAAAGGGTTTCAGTTTACAAATGGAAATAAAGTTCAACAGTAGACAAACGATTAAAAGTTCATCCTACATAAGCTAGGCTTGGAGTTGACGACTTGATTTGGCTGTTCGATTTCAAGATGATATACTGCCTGGGGGGCGCAAAATAGAAAACGTGTGAGTTGACAAAAACAAAGTTCCGTTAGTTAAAAACAACATATAGTAACCCCACCGTTTGGAAAACGATATAGAAAACATGCACTCAAAACCATCATAGATATATATAACCACGTCAAAACCACGGTGAAATCCATATCTCATAAAGATATCCAAACATTCATCCCATACAAAACCATTTCCCCAAACCACTCTCTCGAAATGTGTTCCCATTGGCACGGCGAGCGAGGAAGTATCCTCACCGAAAAACTAGAAGGGATGTATAGGTATATATATACATATATACATATATAATATAATATACATAGATTTATAATTATGACCACTACCAAGTTCGACCGGGTCAATTAAGTAAGACTATAATTATAATTTAATAGTTAAATTATAATTAAAAGATTAATTATGGAATTAATATTGACTTAAAAGGAAAGGGACAAAATATTGGATTGGGCTTTTAAATATGATTTAAAAGGAAAGGGACAAAATAGCACAAAAGGCTATTAGGCCCAAGGGATAAGTGGCATAAGATGACATGACCCATGGACCAAATGGAGCCCCAAATACCCACCCAAATTTCGGCAACTAAGGGGAAGCTCTCCCCTTGCCTTTTGTGTTGTCCTATATAAGCTAAATTTTGGAGAAAACCTAGATAGGGCTTTTGGTTTCCTACTTTGGTTGCTGAGTGATCATCTTTGTATTTCATTTTCCATAAACCAAAAATTGGTCCAATCAAGAAGTAGACCAGCATCCATATTTCTTGATTGCATTCTCTTCATCTTTAAGAGCATTTGGTGTGGTGAGGTAGAGGACTCCAATCTTGGAGCCTTAAGGTGAAGGAGTCAAAATCAAGAGAAATAAAAGGCCTTTCCAACAAAGGTGTTCATTCTTGAGAAATCAAGAAAAGGTCATCATGGGTAAAGATCTATTCCCTTTTTATTTTTTCTATTTGTGTTCAAAGAGACTAGGCTAAGATACTTGGTTTAAAATGAAAAAGGTTTAGCTCAACTAGTATAAACAAAATGAATCTGCCATTTAGAATGTTTTTGTTGTATAGGTTGTGGCTAAAGTTCAATTCCTAAGCATTAGATGCATGTTTTCTTCAGCGGGCCCAATTGGTCAAATTCCGCGATCGGGGTCAAACCGACCGTTGGATCGTGACGAGACTTCTAGGATGGGTTTAACTTATGGTTTTGGACCAATAGGATTTGTCTTACAACAAATTGAGGTCGTGGGCCCTACGAGCCCAATTGACTTAGATAATGGGCTTTGTCGGCTCGGTTGAGGTCAATTGGTAGTTGTAATTGTACTTGGAGGTTTATTTCTAAAATGGTTTTATGCTTTGAGAGTTTTTTTTTTTAATGTTTATGAATTATTATGCAATCGCTTTTACTTTCCAAGCATGTTATATTATGTTTAATTGTGTGGAATTGGGAATGGCTTGGATAACTGGGATTTGGCATGAATAAGAAATTAATTAAATGCCTCATTATATGTCTATATTTAAATATATGCTTGATGGTTTGAAATCGATGAATACTAGTTTTTTGAAAAGTATGTTGTGCATAAATGAATTTGATTGAGAACGTAGTCTATTTTTTATTTGTTTGATTATGGAAAGTACGGTCTAATTGGATTATGGGATTAGTGTGATATGAGGATTTCAGAGAATATATAGTCATTATTATTATCAGTATTATTATTGTTATTATTACTATTATTGTCATTATCATTATTATGTATAAAGGTTTGCTTGTTGAGTGGGAAGTGGGGATATATATGTGTGTGTATATATATATATATATATAATATTGGGATATGGGTTTGTGAATTGCACCATCATATGTACCTTCCTTGGTTTGATATGGATGCTAACCAAGCGCACGTTGAGGTATTTTCCGACATGTGAGTTGTTGATGACCCGGGCACCCTTAGCGGGGTGTGTCGTAGGCCTTCACCAGCATTCCGTGTGCGTAAGACTTGTTTCAGCCACAAGTGTATTAAGGATTCTACCGTGCGTGTTTGGGGAGCAATATCCCCCAGTTGGATGGCTCATTCTCTAGCCACATGAGTATTGAGGATTCTGCCACGTGGTCTACTAAAACAATCCCCGTGTTGGATTATTTTCCCCCGGTACATGATGTGCACTATGTTATGTACCTCCCATATAATTGATACTTGAGATATTAGACACACGGTAACTCTTTAGAGGTGTGTCGGGATACCGAGCACCCTTGACCGGGTGTATCGAAGGCCTTGACCGGCAGTCTGTGCGCGTATGATGGATATTCAATTGCATGTGTATTGAGGATTCTACCGTGCATGTCTGGGGAGCAATAGTCCCCCAGTTGGACTGCTCATTCCCTTGCCACACGAGTATTGAGGATTCTACCATGTGATCTAGTTAAAACAATCTCCCGGTTGGATAGTTTTCCCCTGGTACATGATGATGGTGTGGGGTGTGTATATTTATATACTTATATATGTGGGAAAACAGGTGTGATATTTGTTTTGATGTTTGGACAATGTTGTTTTGCAATATATACCATGGATAGGGTTTGGTTGTGGAAAAAGGGATGGTTGGATTTTGGTATTGGTTTTTTTATTGATATCGGATATTATTATAAATGTCTTATGTGTTTATCTAAGTTAGTTATATTTATTAAGTAAATGAATAATGTTTATTGGTTTATTGGAAATTTGTTTGTGGGTTGAGTTTTTATTATATAATTTTATGACCTTGTGTTACTGGAAGAACTACATGTGGCTTGATCCCTCTTTAAGGGTACGTAGGCTACTTGGGTTAACCTAGGTGCAGCTGCAAATTGATATGTTTGACTTTTGTTTGATCTGTTCTAGTACATTGTATTAAATGATTATTTTTTTTATGAGGCCGGAGGCCTATTTTGTAATTTGTGTGTGTTGGCAGTTGGTTGTTTTTCTATTGTTTTTTGACATATGGAAAATTTGGTAAAGTCCATTGTTCAAGGGAAACTCTACCGAAATTTCGGAAGGCCCCCTTTTCCCCTAGTCTCGAAGAAAGGGACTATTTTAGTAAGTGGGCCTGGTATCGTCAAGATGTTGGACAGGGTTCGTCTTGGATTTCGAGGGGAATCCGGGGCAGGTCCTATCATTTTGAGTGTTTCAATCACCAATTACAGGTATGTGCTCTCATCTTCTTCTCTATTTTTCTACATTTCAATGATGATTTGGGCAATTTCGTTTGTTTATTTAGGAATTTTGTGCAAGGAAGTCCAGTGAAGCTTCGCATTGTCTTCGATTTTTCTAAAGCTACTTGACATCATGTTGGTTGAAAATTAAATTCTTCAGTATGCTCAGGATTTTTATATCCATTCACTCCCGATTTGGTTTTGGTTTTGATTTTTACTTCTATTTTCAAAATTATACTGTTGCGTAGTTTTGAGCTTTTTCTTTGGTTTGAAATTTGCAGTGAATGCGTGCTTGGAAATGGAGAGGAACTCAATTCCATAAATAAATATTTCAGGATTTCTTTGATGTGGTTGTTGATATTTTAGTTGTCTTTGGCTCTGATATTCATTTTTCTTTTCTTTTTTTAATTGTTAAAGCAGATACAATTTGCTGCAGGAAAAAGCAGCGCAATAGAGACTCAAAACAAATAGAGGGATGGGGAAACATCATGGTGAGTAGGGGTGGCAATTTCCAACTCGACCCATTACACGACTCGAAACCTGCACAAGAAAAACACGACCCGAACATGCACGATTAATAAACGGGTAATTTTCGGGTCAACTCGCCACTAACCCGTTTATAAACGGGTGGGTTTTGGGTCAACTCGCCTACCCGATTAAATACCTGTTTAACCCATTTATTAAACGAGTCGTGCCAACCCGTGAAAAAAATTAAAGAAATTGAACCTTCAGCACACCCAATGGGTTTCGAACCCCAGGAAATTCCACCCCTCTCCTTGCACCTTATCCATCTTGGTGTGGATAACTTTGTGATTATATGTTACAACATTTGATATTTATAATGTCTTTACAAACTGATGAGCACTTAATTTTTACATTTTTATCCCTAAATTATATTTGTTAAAAATTGTTCCTTATTATTTGAGTTAATTATGAATCTAGGGTTTAGGGTTTAACGTTTTAATCCCTAAACCCTAAACTCTAAACCCTAAACCCTAAACTCTAATCCCTAAACCCTAAAACCCAAACCATAAACTCTAAACTCTAAACACTAAACTCTAATCCCTAAACCCTAACCCTAACCCTAACCCTAAACCCTTGGAAGAACTGACTGAGGATATTAGTCGGATGGACATAAATCCCTCCCAATCCGCTGAGTGCTCTAATACCATCATTAACAATGGTGGCTAAATATTTGAGTTGGGAATGTGATGTTGTATTTTATGTTGTAATTTAATCAAAGTTTTTTTTGTTTATGTTTGATTTGGATTTTAGAGTGACTTTGAAGTTTTTAATTTTATTGTCATTTTGGAATGTTTGATTTGGCAGAATATTTGAGCTGGTTGTTAGAATTTAAATTTGAAGCAAGCAGGTTATTAAACAGGTTATTATGTGATTAAATAGGTAGGTTACCTGTTTATGACCTAACCCAAGCAAGTTAGTAAACAGGTTATTAAACAGGTAGGTTACCTATTTATGACCTAACCCAACCTGTTTAGTAAACGGGTTACACGGGTCGTGTCGTGTCACGATTAATAAACAGGTTGGGTTTGGGTTTGCATTTCCCGACACGATTAATAAACGGGTCGTGTTTGGGTTGGGGTTTCTTGACACGTTTAAAAGTTTGACACGACACGAACCCGACACGAAATGACCCATTGCCAGCCCTAAGTGAGTCAACATAAGCATTGATCATGACTTCTTCGAGCAGTGAATCAAAGTTGCTCTTCTTCGTGGACAAGTCCAAAGGTACCTCCTGTAACCCTCATACCTTTGTTTTTTTTTGTTTGTTTTTGGTTTCGAGTGACATAATTGTTTTTTTTCTCTTTCAGTAATTCAATTGCTTCTGTACATCAATTCCCAATTTCAGTTTAGCTGCCATAATTAGGTTTTTTTTTAGTTTAGGTAAGGTCGCTTTGTGTAGTCTCTCTAATTTTACATTTATATTGTTATTAATTTCTGATTTTAATTTTGGAATAGATTTATATATTTATTACCATTTATTATTTCTTATGAAAGGGTCTTATGCCAATGTAAAAGTTTATAACAATATGTTTCGAAGTTCACATTCCATCAACAGCTAATGCTGATGGAGTTATGAATTTAATTTTTGGGATGATTTGTGTAGCCTGTAATCTTTGAGAATGTTTTGTTTAAATGGGTTTTATTTTTGGTTTGGTAGAATGCATTTTATTGTGGTTTGGGTGTTTTGGATGATAGAGTGGTAGAGATGCAGAAGGAGGTGTGGGTATTTTGGCCCTGTTAAAAGGAAATTGCATGTTTATGGTTTGGTTTAAACAATTATGTTGCTATGTGTTCGCGTTAGGTGTAGGTGTTGTGATGCAAAGGAGACTATGTTTCTAGGTTTAAATTATGTGTTTCTATGTACATAGTTGGGTGATTTCTTAATGTTTCTATTAGGTTATTTCAGTTTGTTTTCTGTTTGATTTCGACAGCTGCGCTTCGTGTGATTGTTTTCTTTAACTTTGTAGATTTAGGTTTGGCCAAAAGGTGCTGGCAATGGCTACGGCAACATATCCACCACCACCACCACCACTACCACCGTATATAAGCTTTACAAAGACTACTTGCAAAACCCCAAAAGGGACATAATTTGCTGTGGTGGCAATTACACTATGAGCTTTTCTCATTCTTCCTACCTAAATTTGTATAAACTATGTAATTTGATTTCTGAAAAATGCTTATGTCACTATTGATATTTATATGGATGCTTTTGTTTGCATTTCTAATTATCTCTGTCTCTAATTTGAATGTTTTGCTTGACTTATGAAATTAAAGTCTTTGGAATTTTATCATAACAGATGGAATCGTCTCTCACCTCTCTGATGTATAAGAGTTTGTTTAGGGGTGGTAGAAATCCACCTAACTCGGGCACGAGAATTGGCTGGGCACGAGAAGAAATTAGGCTCTTGGAATTACAGCCGAGCCTGAAGCTCTGGAGGTCTTGCAAAGTTACGGCCGAGGCTTGGAGAGTTTGGGCAGCTAGGCTACACGCTGGTATGGCCGGGTTATGGAAGAATAGCGGGTGAGAATTCCTAGCGGACGAAATTCTTAGTGGGCCGGGCAAGATTTCCTAGCGGCCGAGATTCCTAGCGGGCGAAATTCTTAGCGGCCGAAATTCTTAGCGGGCAAGAATTCCTAGCGGACGAAATTCTTAGCGGGTGAGATTTCCTAGCGGGCAAGATTCCTAGTGGGGCGAGATTCCTAGCGGGCGAGAATTCCTAGCGGGCAAGATTTCCTAGCGGCCGAGAACTCATAGCGGCCGAAGTACTTTCTCAAAAAGGTGGCCGAGGTCTTTTCTTCAAAGGCCATGGTGCCTTCTCAAAAATATGGTCGGGCACTTCCCTTTGAAAAAGTGGCCGGGCACTCCTTAAATACCTTGGTCGGCCACTCCTCTTACAAAAAGCTAGGCTAGGGCGAATTTTCTCCTTGCTCACCTCGGCGCCCTCCTCTCAACACTTGGGCAAGCAAAGTCGGGCCAAGGGAGTTGAAGTTCGGCGGGAGGTATGTCCGTCGAGTGCCCAATATTCGAAAATTTGAGAACTCAAATATAGTCCAATGTAGGGCCTAGCCCAACATCCAAATATTTGGAGTTCCCATACCACCCATCTTGGCGAATGGTCGACGGATGGTAAGCCAACTCTAGAATTCTAAAAACTCAAGGGGCACAAGGTTCCACCAAATGTCAAGATGAAATCTCAAAGGTCAAGGCCCAAGCCACGGATTCACACCCAAGATTTCCGGAGGTCAGTGTGCATGTGATGGAGGCCTCACAAGGAAACAAATCAAGGAGATTGATGATAATTCATAATATTCCAAAACAAGAGAGAATCTAGCAATCAGAATATTTCAACCAATGTAATCCCACGGATTCAAGGGTCCTCAAAAGGAAAGATTTTTAAAAGAGTTGACATTTGGCCATTCAATGGCCAGCCCATGGGCTGACGGAAGCCCTATATAAACCTCCCCAGACGAAGACAGAAGACACGCAACATCAAACAGACAAACCTATCTTTCGTCTTGCACTTTTCTTTTCCTAGACTTAGGATTTTATTTTTCAAGCACCTAGTATAGTGAGTTCTTCATTTTTCTAGTGTAAGTTTATATTTCTTGTCATTTAAATTCAAGTTTATTTTGATTCCTTTACATTTCATTGTTATCGCACTTCAATTAAGTTTAATTTCAAGTTCATTTTACTTTATTGTTCTTATCGCTTTCATTTCGTTCTTGCTTTATTTATTGCTTTGATTTATTTTATCGCACTTTAATTCTCGTCTTTACGTTATTTATCTTTCGCACTTTACTTTACGCATTTGTCTTTAAATTATATTTAAGTTTAAGCACCATTACTTTACGCACTTATTCTTCGTTTCATTACGTTTCACCTTCAATCTTCATCTCCAACCCACTCCACATCATTTGGTCGCTCATATAAAGCCTTGATCCCGAGGTAGTGAAAGAACCTAGGCCGTGAGGAGGTTCCTTGCTCGACCGAACAATCGTTTGATTAAAGTCAAATCTCGGACGCAACACATCCATCTACTCACATTCCATTCAAGCCCAAATTCGGGGCTTGGTGGTGGCACGCCCCGCACTCAAAAAAGAAGAAGGACCAAAAACTCCTTCAGTCGGCCTACCCGGCCGAAAAGAGGGAAACAGGGTTCCCTTCCATACCTGAAGCAAAAGAAGTAGAGGAAACTTTATTTCATGTTTTTCAAGTTAGTTGGAAACTATTTTGTATTTTAAAGTTTCCAATCAGGATACATTAGTTGGAATATGATTTTGTTTCAGGCTATGATTCTCATGGCTCGAATAGCCAATCCATCGGCCAACACTATGGCCAATATAATTTTACCTATCAAGGTGGGCCTAACAACCAATATGGCCCAAGTAGTCAATTTGGTTGCCAATATGGTGGGCACAACTATGTTGGCGAATTTGGTGGTCAATATGGTGGGCACAACTATGTTGGCGGATTTGGTGACCAATATGGTGGGCACACTTATATTGGCGGATATGATCTTATGAACCAAAATGGTTCAAATGATCAAAATGGCTTTGGTGGCCAAACCAATTAGGTGGCTATAACGGCCAACACGATTCTACATATCAATATAGCTCTGGTAGCCAATTGAATGGCCAACATGGCGGAAACAACAATCATGGCCAAAATAATATGATATATCAAAAATATGCAAATGGCCAACATGGCTATAATGGCCAGTACAATCAAGTGGCCGGAGGGCAATACACTTACCTAGATGGCCAAAACAATCCGGCCAATATTTATGATCAGCCTAATTATGACTCCCACCAAATGAATCATCCTAATGGCTATAATGGCCAAATTCTCATGTGGTTGCAAGTTGGCCACCCATTCCACCTACTCCTCTAGAGGAAAGTGAGGATAGTAGGGAATATGAGAGTGAGAAAGAGATGGGCGAGACGACCTTAGGATCAAATGTTCAAGTTGACCGTCCTATTGAGAGCCTGACATTGGTTGAGGAAAAGGAGTCCACCCAAGGGGATGAGACCCAAAAGATGGTCACCGATGAAAATTGCAATATGGTCCAACCCAAGGCAACCATCCTAGGATGTAAAGGCCTACAATCTAGTGAAAAAGAAGGGTGGAGCATGACCCAAGATGCAATAATGATAGACATGATTGTAGGAGAAAAGCTCGACATTGTGAGACCACAATTGCAAGTGGTCAAGTTTATCGAGCCCCAGCCAAAGGCCAAGATTGGCCGACCAAGTGGATTTGGGGGGCATGAAGGGTCGACCAAAGTGATGGCCAGAAGTCATCCGGGTGGTACTAGTCGTCATAGTATTTCAACCCATCGCCAACAAAATGGTAAGATCCGAGTCGAGAATAAGAAGGGCTCCAAGCTTGGAGTAAAACATGGTTGGCCACCGCCATGGTCTCCATAAAAATTTTGTTCAACACGGCCACCTACTAGGTAGGCCGTTGAGATTCTAATAAAGGTCATGGTTCATTCTTGAACAAATTGGCCACTTAGTTTTAAAAATTAAAATATTATACATATTATACTTTGCTTGGTGGAAGGCTCAAGATTGAGTTCCATCGGCGGAAGATGAATGATTCCTTTATTTCGGCTCCGGAAGGGGAAGTTTGTGATTTGTGGGCAAAAATGACTTGGGGGCATGTCCACCACTTGAGTAATCCATTGGAGGGATTCACATGCCTTCGATCATAATCAGATGGTTGGTTCACTCCCCATGTATACTCAGCGACAAAATATTCCGATCGCTCAACCGAGCCAAAATGGTCTTGGCCGAACCACGGCCATCGACCAAAATAATTTCGGCCGAGATCTAGTCGTTGGTCTCGACCATGTGTTGGTTGAAGATGTTACGAAAGTCGCTGGAGGACCATTGTTCTGGCCAAATCATGCCACTTCGTTGGAAATCAAACAACTCATCCGTACAATGGAGATGTCGAATAACTTCAAGCATCAACGAATGCAAGAGGCGACTCAAACCATTCCTCAACCCATGGCCACTCGATCAAAGAGTGGTTGGATAGATTGCTAGGCCAACAAAATAGCCAAAGTGGAATCTACTGATGCCTAATAGAATGCCAGCGATGGGGCCTCAGCCGGAGGCCCAACCAAATATTTTTGGAGTAAATCCGCCCCAACTTAATCCACCAGCTGGGGGCAACCCAGCCCCGGTGGCTAATATTCCGCCGATGGGCAACAATCCGTATGCGGCGGCCAATCAATTCCAAGTGTTCCCGCCATATAATCAATTTCGCCCACAAGCTCACCAAGGGGCCGGGGCCAATTTTGCTGGGCCTCATATCAACCAATTTGTCGGAGTCGGTGGTTAGAATATTCTCGGCGAGAATGCAAACAATCAGTTGCTAGGAAATCAAGCAATCGACCGAGGTGCGATCGAACAAATGATTCAAGATATGGAGCCTCATGCTAGGAGGATTGGTAGGCCAGTCTACCGAAGGCCATATCTAGAGCACTTTGATTAAGAGGAATTTCCAAGGGGCTTCAAGGTTCCGGACTTTGCATTATTTTCGGGGGATGGGCTCCAGTCGACCGTGGAACATATTGGCCAATTCACGGCCCAATGTGCGGAGATTGGGCATCGCGAGGCCTTGAAACTAAGGCTATTTCTGAGTACTCTCACGGGGGCAACTTTCTCGTGGTATGTTAAGTTCCCACAAAATTCCGTTCCAAATTGGCAACTCATGGAGCAAATCTTCCATGAGCAATTCTATCGACCAAAGCCAGAAGTCTCAATGGTTGACTTGGCGAAAATAAGTCAGAAGCCAAATGAGTCGGTCCAAGAATACTTGGGGCGATTTAAAGAAGTAAGGGCTAGGTGAATGGTTAATATGCCAAAGTACGAATTTGTGAAATTGGCCCAATGAGGATTGTTGCTTGACCTTCGAAAGAAATTTGAAGGAATTTACTTCCGTGACATTTATGATCTCTTACTTCGGGTGGACCGATACGAAGCCCTTCTAAAGGATTAACAACAAAAGGGGCCGCCGGCACCTCGACTAACCTTTTATAAGAATTCGGCCAAACCCTTTGGGCCTAGAACTATGGCGGTCCACGCAGTGGACGTTGAAGATATAAAATTAGAAGAAAGAGATCAAGAGGTTTTACTAAAAGAAGAAGAAGAGTCGGCCGAGGTAGACTTGGCCGAGATTATGGCAAAAGGGCCATATGTGCAAGGCTTTGTCTAAAGCCTTCAAGGATCAAAGGCCGACGACGGCCCAAATTTCCAAGTTTAGTGGAACCTCCCAAAAGACTTCATCGATTTGAAGATCATGAAGTTTCCAAAGAAAGTTATCATGGGCATCGACCAGAACCCTTTTCCAAATGCCCAAGTCAATATGGTGAATGTCAATTTCCCAAGGCCAGACCAACCTAGGCAAAGGTTGGACTTGTGTGGCTCAGCAAAGGCTGAGTTAGAAAGAAGGGCAAGGGAGATTCCGATGGACCCTAAGGCAAGATGCAAGGCCAAAATGTACCCTGAGGTGGCCAAGGTTCTCGAGACAAAAGTTTCGACCAAGGAAGAACCTCCAAAGCCTATTGTGCTATGCAGTCGATGCCAATGCGAGGTAACTCTCGAAGTGGTTCCGCCAAAGCCCAAGAAGCTAACCAAGGAACCTACCAAGGGGCTGATTAATGAGCAACCCAAGGATCAAGTCCAAGTGGGCAGACCTAGGAGTTTTGAAAGGATTATGATAACAAATCCGGCCGAGAATTACGGCCCACATAGCCCAAGAGGCAAAATGAAAATAAGGCCAAACAAACGGCCATTGCATGAAAATTAAGATAGGTACGAGAGGCCACGATATCAGCCTAAGAGGAGAAATCAACATGCCCCTCTAAGGTGTGAAGACGTTGATTCGCTAGACTCAAGCCAAAACAGAAGCATGTGGATTTCAGTGGGCGAAGGCAAAAGCTAAGATGTGGCCTATGTATCAAGACCCCGCCCCACAAACGGTAGTGGTGTTCCAACTTTCAAAGGTGCCAAACACAAAAGCGGGCCAATGGTATAGAAGTAGAGGCCAAAACTCCCACCGGTACCCCTGAGCAAGACTCAAACTAGAAGGGCTCAAAGGCAATATGCCACCACTTGCAAGGCGGAGTTAGAATGGGCGAACAAAGGGCAAGCTCAACTCGACTAGTTGGTCGAGCTTCGATTGGAGGAATTGGAGTTGGCCAAGGCCGATACCGTCGCTTCCTTGGAGGTAGCCTCGACTGAGGAGATGAAAATACGTTGAGAATGGGTGAATGACCGAGTCGTGGTAATGGCCCCGGAATAGCCAATCTCGAAATTGGAGGCCCATTTGACTAGGGCTTTCAAGACAAAAAATTCTAAGGCTGAAGTTAGTAGGCCAACCAAAATGGTTGGCAAGAAACCTTTGAAGGGTGAGAAAGCAAGGGTTGCTTGACCAAAAATCAAACCTTTGGTCGCCAAGACTCCGATAGTGACCAAGGGAGCTCAGCCCACCAAGGTTAAGAAGAAAGGAGAAAATGACCAGTACATGGTTGAAGAAACTAGGGGCGAGCTCCATATGAAAGAAAGTGGGCCAAAGGCGGAGGAGGACCAAGTCATGGTCGAGACCGAGGCCGAGGCCAACAAAATAGGAAAAGAGACCGAACGTACGGCCGAGGGAAGACAAGAGGCCGAATATATGGTTGAAGGAGAAGATGAAGAGATGCTAGAAAACCACCAGCCCAATTTTGCATCGGCCAAAGGTTTGATAGCCGAAGATGAAGAATATGGAGATGAAGGGTGTAGAGCATCTTGAAAAGGAGCGCAAGGAAGTGATGGCCAAGTTTAAGAATGAACTAAAAGTGGGCAAGGCCAAAGTGAAGTTTGGAGACTTTGATGAGGTAAATGCCATGGTTGTTACACTCCCACTATTTTTCGAAGCTCGGCCGGATCATCCTAATTATATGGATGGAGATGTGTTCAATGAGGTTGAGTCCATGGTCCAAATGGAATGGGCCAAAGAAATTGAGGTGGCCCAAGAAATTCCAAAGGAATGGAAGGCCAACCTTGCATCGTGGTGCCCAAAACGGAGGAAAAATTGCCCGAAAAGGTGTACTATGAGATGCCCACCAAGAAAATGTCGTCCACCTTAAGCCTTTGTACATGGGTACTCATTTTGATGGAGTTCCAGTTGGCAAGGTCCTTGTAGATACAGGGGCTACAGTCAACATCCTTCATGCCTCAATCATGAGGAAATTAAAGAAAGGCTCAAATGAATTAATTCTGACCAAGACAACGGTCAGTGGGTTCGTTAGAGACACCACGACTTCAAAGGGGATTACCCCACTCCAAGTTAGAGTGGGGCAAAAGGTTAAAATGACCACCTTCTTTGTGGTGGAGACAACGATCCATTTCAATGCTTTGTTGGGCCGAGATTGGATCCATGGAAGTATGTGTTCTTCACTTCATCATTTTTTACAATTTCGGCATGAGGATGGAAGTGTAGAGATTGTTCAGGCCGATGCACAGCCCTTCATGGCCTCCGCCAATGTGACGGAGGCAGAGTTTTATGAGGATGATATTGGGCCTCTTTAGTTATAGGGTCAGATAGGAACGGCCGACCTACGGGAGACTCGGCCCAAAAGTTGATAGACTTGGGGGCATATGATGCCCAAGCAGATAGGGAGAGTCCCAATATAGCTAATTTTTTTCTCCCTCAATGAGTGATACAAGTATAGAGGAAGAGAAGAAGGCCGTGGTGGAAAACCCTTTGAGACGGCTATATTGTTTTTGGGCCGAAAGAGCAGCCAAGCATGGGTCCACCGTCCAACTTGGTGGAATTCCTTCATGAAGGTTCGGAGGATGATGCACTCGAGCTTGGGGACGAAAGACAACCATCGACCAATCTACGTTATGTCTAATGGAGTTCAAGGATTGCTTCGCTTGGGAACACACCGAGATGCCTAAATTGAGTCGTGACTTGGTCGAGCATCGCTTACCAACGGTGCAAGATTTTAAGCCCTTCAAGCAGTCGCCTCATCGGATGTGGGCGGAAGTAGAATTACAAGTTAATGAAGAAATTGTAAGACTTGTGAAAGCCAAATTTGTAAGTCATGATTTCGTGGTTTCCGCCGGGAATTTCATAGGATTATTGGTGCACCAAAGGGGAATTCAAATTGATAAAAATGAGGCTAAGGCTATCATTCGCGCGCCCTATTCAAAAAACAAGGTGTGCAAAGTTTGTTGGGCTAAACTAACTTTCTTCGAAGGTTCATAGCCAACTCAGCGGGAAAAGTTGGGCCCTTCTCATCTTTATTAAAACTCAAAGATGAAGAGAAATTTCAGTGGGAAGAGACTCACCAAAGGGCATTCGACGCCATTAAAGAATATTTGGCCAAGCCTCCGGTGCTCATTCCACCAAAGCGGGGCCGACCATTGAAATTATATATTTCGGCCTCAGAGAACTCCATCGGAAGTTTGCTAGCCCAAGGTAAAGATGAGAAGAGCAAGCGGTATATTACCTCAGTCGAATTCTAACGGCCACCGAGAGAAAATACTCGCCGGTTGAGAAACTTCGTTTGGCCTTATACTTTACTGCAACCAAGTTGAGGCATTATATTTTGCCCTCCGTGGTCATATAATCGCCAAAACTAATTTGAATCAAAATGGTTAGGTCCATTTCTCTCCAATCAATGGCGGTGAGATATTCCGCCACAAGGAATTATCGTTGTAGTAAAATAATTATTTTTATTGGAAGAATGGGAATCTTTAAAAGATTTCTTGCAAAAGATATCATATATATAGGTGCGCAAAGTTCACTGCAAAATGGGGCCAAGCAATGGCCCAGGCATCTAGCCCGATTCAAAATTTAATAATGTGCAAGGTGAGCAAAAGTCTCTAACTTTAGAAATTGAGAGGTCTCGGGTTTCGATTTGCTTACCTCTACACCAATTCTGAGCACAGCAAATTGGGGGGCAATGTTTAGGGGTGGTAGAAATCCACCTAACCCGGGCACGAGAATTGGCTGGGCACGAGAAGAAATTAGGCTCTTGCAATTGCAGCCGAGCCTGAAGCTCTGGAGATCTTGCAAAGTTATGGCCGAGGCTTGTAGAGTTTGGGCAGCTAGGCTACACGCTGTTATGGCCGGGTTATGGAAGAATAGCGGGCGAGAATTCCTAGCGGATGAAATTCTTAGCGGGCGAGATTTCCTAGCGGGCAAGATTCCTAGCGGGCGAGAATTCCTAGCAGGCAAGATTTCCTAGCGGCCGAGAATTCATAGCGGCCGAAGTACTTTCTCAAAAAGGTAGCCGAGGTCTTTTCTTCAAAGGCCATGGTGCCTTCTCAAAATTATGGTCGGGCACTCCTTAAATACCTTGGTCGGCCACTCCTCTTACAAAAAGCTAGGCTAGGGCGAATTTTCTCCTTGCTCACCCCGGCGCCCTCCTCTCAACACTTGGGCAAGCAAAGTCGGGCCAAGGGAGTTGAAGTTCCGCGGGAGGTATGTCCGTCGAGTGCCCAATATTCGAATATTTGAGAACTCAAATATAGTCCAATGTAGGGCCTAGCCCAACATCCAAATATTTGGAGTTCCCATACCACCCATCTTGGCGAATGGTCGATGGATGGTAAGCCAACTCTAGAATTCTAAAAACTCAAGGGGCACAAGGTTCCACCAAATGTCAAGATGAAATCTCAAAGGTCAAGGCCCAAGCCACGGATTCACGCCCAAGATTTCCGGAGGTCAGTGTGCATGTGATGGAGGCCTCACAAGGAAACAAATCAAGGAGATTGATGATAATTCATAATATTCCAAAACAAGAGAGAATCAAGCAATCAGAATATTTCAACCAATGTAATCCCACGAATTCAAGGGGCCTCAAAAGGAAAGATTTTTAAAAGAGTTGACATTTGGCCATTCAATGGCCAACCCATGGGTTGACGGAAGCCCTATATAAACCTCCCCAGACGAAGACAGAAGACACACAACATCAAACAGACAAACCTATCTTTCGTCTCGCACTTTTCTTTTCCTAGACTTAGGATTTTATTTTTCAAGCACCTAGTATAGTGAGTTCTTCATTTTTCTAGTGTAAGTTTATATTTCTTGTCATTTAAATTCAAGTTTATTTCGATTCCTTTACATTTCATTGTTATCGCACTTCAATTAAGTTTAATTTCAAGTTCATTTTACTTTATTGTTCTTATCGCTTTCATTTCGTTCTTGCTTTATTTATTACTTTGATTTATTTTATCGCACTTTAATTCTCTTCTTTACGTTATTTATCTTTCGCACTTTACTTTACGCATTTGTCTTTAAATTATATTTATGTTTAAGCACCTTTACTTTACGCACTTATTCTTCGTTTCATTACGTTTCACCTTCAATCTTCATCTCCAACCCACTCCACATCATTTGGTCGCTCACATAAAGCCTTGATCCCGAGGTAGTGAAAGAACCTAGGCCGTGAGGAGGTTCCTTGCTCGGCCGAACAATCGTTTGATTAAAGTCAAATCTCGGACGCAACACATCCATCTACTCACATTCCATTCAAGCCCAAATTCGGGGCTTGGTGGTGGCACGCCCCGCACTCAAAAAAGAAGAAGGACCAAAAACTCCTTCAGTCGGCCTACCCGGCCGAAAAGAGGGAAACAGGGTTCCCTTCCATACCTGAAGCAAAAGAAGTAGAGGAAACTTTATTTCATGTTTTTCAAGTTAGTTGGAAACTATTTTGTATTTTAAAGTTTCCAATCAGGATACATTAGTTGGAATATGATTTTGTTTCAGGTTAGACACCCAAATATTATAGGGAGATTCACTATTATACCCAATATAGGAGCCCAAATTATAAAATAAAAAAACCCTATATGGAATGGACTTTAGAAACACACCCAAAGCCCATTTACAACATAACAAAAATGACTTCTTTTAAATTACAAAACTGCCATTGATTTTTTAAAACAAGCCTAACCCCAAAACCTCATAAAAAAGCTCAAAACACTCAATAGGACATCAAAGTAATTTAATAATTAAAATTGAATTCAATAGGGCCAGCTCTCATTTTTTGGTTTTTTTTTTTTGGTTTGTTTATAGAAATTAAATGGTGTAGGGTTTATTTATAGTTTTAGTGCTAAGAATGGGTATATGACTAAATATCTAAATATTATATCCTTTATAGTACTTAAACTGATGAAACTTTGGGTGCTTCTTGTTGTTAATATTATGTTAACTCGCAATTGTACGGGGCAATTAGTAGTATAGCAAGACAAGTACGAGGTCGTACCCACGAAGACTGAGAAGTTAAAACTAGTTATGTACTTAGATTACCAAATTCAAGAAAGTAGGAGGTTATGTCTAAAACAGAATTTAAAACAAGAGTGGTTGTGATTGTTGAACAAAAGAAGCAAAATGAAATTGCAAACAAAAACAAGTAAACAAATGTAACAAAGAGTGGTTTTAAGAGTTGGAAAACAGATTTTGAGACTAGGGCATTCGAATCACCATAACAATTCAATTCTGGGTTATAAAGATTCAAGTAACAAGTCTAATTCAGATTCAAAGATTGATTCTAGCTAAAGTATGATTAGGCCATGGTGTTTGGTCCTAACCTTGTGTTCCTAATTCCCTAATTTGATAATTTGTTGTCTAACCTAAAATTAAGCATTAGGAACCCATTAAGCATAGAAGAACATTTTAAACAACCAAGTATGTATCTAATCCCTGTTGTCGAATGTCCATACATACTCTTCCTATTCATAGTTCAATTCGAATTAAAGCATGGTGTATACTCTTAATTCAAACCAAGATAGTTAACAAACAAGTTCTAATGGTGATCAATCATTCAAACAAGCATGTTAACTTATAAGCATAATGAATAAGAACATGAATCATGAATCAAACTTGAAACTCCAAACTTATAAACCCAGAATATTCATGTTAGGTTACATCGAAGCCCTAGTTATGGATTTAGCTACTCATAATGGAAAAGAGACTTGAACAGAAATGAGAAAACATAATGAATACAATAAGAGTAGAAAAACCCTTTTTCTGAAGTTCTTGTGGTGTCCAAGGCTTCTCCAAGTGCTTCTCCACTTCTAATGCTTCTCCAAGAGCTTCCCCACTTCTAGAAAGATGTATGAAGGATATGGAGGTGATTTGGGATGAGTTTGAGTGAGTGGTGATGGCTAAGGAAGATGAAATTCGTAGGGAAATGGAAGAGAGGTTTGCTGGAGTTGTTTTGGTGATTGTTGGAGTGTTTGGGATTTTGAGAGTGTTTGAGGATGGTTGGAGTGAATTGTGGGGGTTGTGAATCTCAGGATTTGTTGTGTCTTGAATGTGGAATGGATGTGGTATTTATAGGGAGAGGGGAGTGACAAATCTGAATTCAATATGGCTAATGCATACAACACTTGCATTATAAAAGATGAATTGGTTGATGCACTTCACTAATGCATACAACACTTGCATTATAAAATCTGAATTGGTTGATGCACTTCACCAATAGATCCCACCAGCAGCCCTAGCTCATCTTCATGTCACCATGACCAAGCTTCCAACCAGAAATGATAGCTCATACCTAGCTCACCATGACCAAGCATCCAACCAGCACATGCTGAGGTCAGCATAACCAGCAACTTCAAGGGCTTACAACTTGGGCTTCTCTTAATCAAATTAGGACTTTAAGCACTCGAAATTGAAGTTCATAATGTCTTCTTTCCAGCCATATGTCATTTGGGCCAATCCAAGGTCGGAGGAGGAAGTTAAGGCCAAAACAAATTGCTAACTCATTTTGCGCGCTGATAAAATCCATCCTGAGCATGGCTCTGTGTTTGCTAGGTAACAGACTCCATATTTATCCAATGGGGCTGAATTGTGGATATGTTATAGTACACACCCATTGGAACAACTTTCATGAAGAATGCTGCCTCATCCGAGCTGTGTAGGTTGCTGAAACAAAGCTTGCAATATGACCTACGGAACTGGACTGGCAGGGGGCTGTAGCCAAAATGAGTTTGTCTTTTAAGCTCTTCATCCATTCATCCAAATTAGGCCTTAACATGCTTGAATTGCATGAATTATGCTCTCTTGCTCTATTTGCCTACAAAACACACAAAGGGAGGCAAATAACTTAGAAATCTAAGAAACTAAGCAAAAGAAGTAAGTAATTAGGGCATGTATATGTATGAAATTATGAGCTTAACACTTCTACCACCAACCATACCATCTTTGTTGTTACCGAATCTGTCATGCCACTCTTTGAACAAGTCAAGGAACTCAGTTGACAATTGTAGTTCTATTTTTTTTTTCCTTTAATTTTGTGTGTGATTTTTGTATTTGTTATCATAAAATTGGACCAGTTGCTCTAATTTGGATATTGTTGTTTGCCTTTTCTGTATATAGAAAGAAAGTTCTTATGTACTCTGATGTTGGCTTCATTTATGCAGGTCATTTCTTTATTAAGCTAGACTACCAATAGGCTATAATTGCTACAAGGGGAGAGGCCATCCATGGTTGAAGAAGGGCAATGGATATACCATACACCTACCTAAATGAGGTTAGTTTCTTGACTTGCTGCTTCCCAATTGGTTTGGTAGATTGGCAAGTGTTGTTTGTGTGTATCATTGTGGTTGTGTGTTTGTTTGACTTATTTATGAAAATTTTTTTTTCCAGCTTTTACTTTGTGGTTTTCAAATGCTTCGAAGCCACTCTTTTTAGCTTTAAAATTTTTGTTTCCATTTTATTATTTTGCTTAATTTTTTGTCTTTGGTTTTCTTAATGGTTTGCTGAAAAACTAGTAAAGAGTTGATTTTTGCACAGATTTAAATATCTGGGGCAATCTTGCTTAAATTCATTTACTCATGTTTATTCTTTTGTCTTCCTCAGTTAATATTGTTATGCATGAGAGTGAATTTAATAAGATATCATTTTTATGTCCTCCTGTTTGCGTTGCTATTTATTATACAGGATATCAGTTTATTTTCTCCCCTTAGTTTCTTCACTGTCATCTTCTTTGCTATCTATTTGCTTAAACGTTTGTTTTATCACATAACTATTAGGAAAATGTCTTCATTCTCATCTTGACAATAATAACTAATGTTAACACAAGTATTATCTAAACAATAAATATCTCCTAAAATTATCAGTTGCAATATAATGCATACATTGTATGAACTCTTTCTATTCTAAACAAAAGGAACATAGGGATTTTCTTAATTTGATTTTGCTTTTTCCATTTGCCTTCATTTGGAATGAATGAAGAAGTACAATATTGCATTCATTTTTCATAGTGAATTGTATTCTTTTATTTTGCAGAATATTGCTTCAAATGCATGTTCACCCTTAAATTCATATTCTCTTTGTGGTTTTCATTAAATTACTACATTTCTTTGGGCACTTCTCTGTCTCTGTGATTCTTATTCTTCATTGTCAAGTAAACATTTTATGTATGATTATCTTGGTAGTAACCTATTGTTTCTTCATTTAGCATTTTGAACTATTTGAGAATTTTAACTGTGTTTATATATCATGTGACATATCAATAATAGGCTTTAATTTTCTGAAATTGATTCAATGGCAACAAAGGAAGATTAATGTAACAATTAGCAGGGAGTTGCTATAGGATTCTATGCAATGAAGTGCTTCCACTACTTCAACAACAAAATAAAGGAGGTGGGAACAAAGATTGCTACATAATTGAAAGAACAGAGGAAATCTAATTATTCAGGAGCTGAATATGGTCATTAAGTCTTCATGCTCAACAAAATCACCCCACTCTGTAAACCAGAATTGTATGAAGAGAAGGTTTCAAATATGTTAATGAGATATGAGTATATTTGCTGTTTTATGTAGGATCTTGGTATTTGTAGGTATTTTTAATGGCGAATTCATATGGTTAATTTTACTTAAAAATACAGGAATGGGTCCACTGTGTAGCAAATGGATATGCTAGCATATTGAAAATAAAAATACATGCGACAAAAAAATAGATGCAAAACCAAATGTTGATATATGCACTGTAGTAGAACATTTGCTTTACAATGGTCTAAAAATGGGTTTTTTAAAAAAATAAGAAAGCAGCCAATAAAGATGTTTTCCCAACTATAAAAGCACCACCTTAAGAATTATAAACAAAACTAAAGGATTCTTAATGTACTTTATTGCACTTAAGTGAAACGTAGAAAATGCCTCTACTTTCTTTGACATAGTATTTGTGACGAGACTTAAATTAAAAAAAATTACCATTCTGTATTGTCACACAATTGCATATAGTCCTCCTATTATACATTGTTAAAGCCTCTTTAGATCCAAAATTGTGTTTATCATAGTATTAAGGTAGCACACAATTGCATATAGTCATCCTATTTTACATTGTTAAAGCCTCTTTCCACCCAAAATTATGTTTATCATAGTGTTAAGGTAGCAAATCATGAAACTGTTCCTTTAATCCTCTAGCAATTTCTTATTAAGTTTTTAATTGTTAAACTTGGCTTCTTATATAGAAATGAAAGGATTTTCCTTTTGTCTCTTGACTTTTGAAAATGACACTATTTTTGGTACAGTTTTCTTCCGATAATTGGAGTACGCATGTAGCAAAGGATAAACTAAAATTGAAGGTGAGTATACGTGTTCCCAAATTATGCTAAAATTTGATTAGTACAAATTTAAAAGTATATGTTTAAGTTTGGTCTCATCTCATGTTATTTACGTATAGATTGACAATGAAAAAGTGAAAGGTCAATTAGAGAGGAACGGGTGGCGCAAGTGGTCATGATCGTTGCATATCTTCCTCCTATGTGTATATTATGCAAATATTTATGTACATAATCTAAAACTACGATGTTGTGTAGAATGAAAATATTATTTTACTTAAACTATTTGAGATTTTCCTATTAATGTTGGATTTGCTTTAAATAATATTAACGTGTGGGTAATTAGTTGAATAAGAATCCCCCTAGCTTCTAAAGTTCATTAGACTAGCCTCTCTGCACGCGCTTCCGAGTGTGCGAAAGGATGTTTTTTAGTCACGCGAGCTACATGTGACTGACAAAGTTTCATAAGTATTTTCTTGCAATTGTATTTATATAGATGTCTGTTCCAATAGTTTCATTATTTAATCAAGTGCGTGTGATAAATCGTCAAACGATCTAAGACAACACTCCCCATTACAACGATATACTTTTAAACTATGCCTACTACAACACCCCAAACTGGATACAATCTCCAACACTGCCTAAGCTCTCGAATCCGAGATGCCCACAACTCCAGTTTTACTTTCTCCAAACCTCGACATAAATATCCCCAGTTATAGTTCCTCTCAAACCGTTTATTTCCCACATGTATATTACGTTTCTCATATGAAAACCTCAACAAATTTTTCAACCCTTCATAATACCTTTTTACTCAGCCACGCCGACAAGGCAAAACAACATAAAGAAACGTCAAGCAATTTACTAAAACAAGGATGCACACGTGGTGCTAAGTCTATAAGAATATAACCTAATGCTCTGATACCAAGTTGACAGGACCCGACCCAAATTCCACTTCGGAATCTGAGTCGAACCCTGTGCGTATCTAACACCTGGCGGGTGCCGGGCACAAATTTGACTTCTGCCGAAAATTCGGCAGAGTCTCCCCTGTAAATTGAACATTTCCCAAAAATTTCCACCTGTAAAACAAGTATATATATATATATATATATATATCTAACTCAACTACCAGCATGTAATAAATTATATCCAAGAAAATCAAACATCATATCACTCTGGCATCAGGCCTCAACAGTTCAAATAAAATATTCTGCCAACCAAATCTAATTCGAATTCTTAAAACATCCTCAAAACAATATTAGATTTCAGAATAACTTAGCTGGACTACCTTTCAAACACTTGACCTTGCAGCTGCACCTAGAACTCCAGGTTGCCTACGTACACTTAACAAGGGATCAAGCCACATGTAGGTCTTCATTATAACTTGCAAACTTACATTTACATAAATGTCCCATGTTCCAAACAATTCAACAAATCCAATGAAAATATCGAAAAGTAATACTTCCTTTCCACCCAGGAGTACTTATTATTATTCCCGTAAATTTCTAGGTTTCCTTCAAATCCCACACTATTCCGTCAATTCCTTGTATCACCATATGTGACACGTCCTCGCAGGCCTCGATGACCCAAGGTCGACCTGAGCCGCAGTCCTCGCTGGATTAGGAGACATTTAGTCCACTTGATCTGCGTTCCTCGCTTCGCATGGTCCGGATATCCCTAAGATTCGTGGGGCAACAGTCAACATACTAACATATCCGACGGCAATCGTAATAATCAGGTAATAAAACTTAAATTGCACAAACTCATTTAATAAACAAAAGTCTACTCACTGAACTACCTCTAGTTTCATAGATCAATTTATGTATTGCTGGCTTATATTAATATATATGCACATATATATATATATATATATATATATATATATATATACAGTTATTCTCTTATCCGGATGTCCGCACGTTATTATCGTGCGGATCCTATTGTAAACAGGTAGGAAAACAAAGAGGGGTAGTACAAAATACACTGCGTCCGCACGATAATAACGTCCGGATGTCCGCATAAGAGAATTTCTGTATATATATAATAACAATAAAGATAAGAAAAATAAAACAAATACTGCTGAAACCATTTATAACCATTCCTTCCAAACTTACATAAAACTCACTGATAAATACATATATATTTATAAGGATTTGTAACTAACTTATCATGGAAAAATGGGAAAACAAGAAAAGTACTAAAATCACATTAGCCAAGTGAAATCTTAATGCCAGAGGCAACGGATTTACTGAAATATAGGCTTTTCCCTTTAACTTATAAAACGAACTAATAATATAAGAAATTTATTATAATTTGTGTAAAATCCTTTAACTTAGAAAATTCTCCACCCGGACGTACGCCCATCATATTCTGTCAATTCCATCCCCGTAGGTCTCGGAAACACCAAGTTAACCAAGCCGCATTCCTTGTAGGCCTCGGAGACACCAAGTCAATTCGAGCCGCAATCCTCGCAGGCCTCGGAGACACCAAGTCAATCCGAGCCGCAATCCTCGCATCGCACGATTCGGGCGTTTCCAGAACTCGTAGGGCATATCATGAATGAAAAATTGTTTCAAGATAACTGGGGGTACTCCTATGGTGGGTTTGAAACTCATATTCTGAAATTTATCATAAACTTTGCCCATTGTTCCTCAAATCTGTTTTTCAGCTACTAAGTCTATGAATTAATTATAGATAGGCACTTAAATATTTAGCTAGTTTGTTAATCACATTGAACTCTGATTAACATACCCTTTCAATACTTTAACTATAGTTCCTTAGGAACAAATAACCACATGAATAAACAAATAGGTGACTAAATAATAAATTAATAAGTAAATAGCTAATCACTACTCCTGGGAATTTCCTCAATTTCCATTATGTAAACTCATCCCATAATCATATAAATTCAGGAAATCAATGCCACATTAAAACCAACGAACACTCGTACGTACATAACCTTCCTAAAAATCTTAAACAACTCCTGTAGAACTCATCATAATTATTTAATTTGAAAATCCTAACCCCCGATTCCTAGAAGTACGTGCATCGAATTTTGAGTCATTCCTGTGCCCACAAAAGCTTTTCCAAGGTTTAGAATGGTCTAAAAAAGCCTCGGGTCTCAAAAGCGATAAAGTCCTAAAAAGTCAACCCGGGACCCCGTGGGGTCCATGACCTCAAATTCCCGATCCGGAAGTTCCTAGAGGTTCCAACATACCTAAGACATATGTCCCGAGAGTTTGATCTCGATCGGACGGTCGGATTGTTCAATGATCAAATGATCGGACGATTCTTATAACCCTGACCCTAGGGTTGGCATCTTTGGAGTATTCGGGACTCCAATTCACGATCTGTCAAATTCTACACGATCTTGGAATTACCTAGATCAACATATATAAAATTGACTATGATCCAATGGTTCAAACGTATCTAACCCGGAAATCGCACAATAGGCGAGATCCGTTCGGGGTTCAAACGTTATCCAAATTGAAATCCGAACGTACCTACGCGCTCGTGAGAACACGAGGATCATTTTAGGACCGAAAGTGGTCCCCAAAACTTGGCCCACACACCGATTGCGTGTGGGTGTGCAGAGTAATTTCTGGAAGCCGGAAATTCTCCAAACCGCCAGCCCAAACTCCAACCCTAGGTGTAAAACCCTATTTGGAACCACTTTTGTTCTTGGACCTACCTCAAAAAACAAGCGGAAGTGGCCGGAATTGCAATCCCAAAACCAGCCAAAATCCAATTCAAATTTCAACCTATCAACGCTATAGAATTTTCAAATCCTACCCAACCATCAGCTAGAGGTTGAAAAATAGGTGAGAAAGCATACCTCATTCGACTGAATTGGTGGCCGGAGATGGGGTGGGAAGGAAGGAGTAGCTCATGGTGGTCCTTTTGGGACGGGTCTCGGCCCAAGTGGTGGCCGGTGGTGGTGACGACGGCTCTTGGAGCCGTTCGGTTGGAGAGAAAACAAGGAGGGGGAGGGCCCTGTGCGCGGAGAGAGAGAGAGAGAGAGAGAGAGAGAGAGAGAGAGAGTCATATTTAAAAATCTGATTTTTGAAAATTACAATTTTGCCCCTGACATATTTTTGATCGTATTTTCCTCAATACGACCCGGATTTGAGCCCACTACGTGTCTACGAACTCGTTTCATCGCGCTCTACACAACTGAGCAAGCAGAATTTTCAAATTCCCTCCCGGTCAAAATGTCAACTTTTTCTCCAATAATTTAATCCAGGGGCAAAATTGTCTTTTTCCCATATAAATTAATACTTAAAAATTATTTAAGGATCGGGTTATTACAACATACATTTTATCTTTTATAGGAGAAAAAACCAATTAATATGGAAACACTCTGTGATCTAACATAGCGACCATGCTTTCCCTCCACTCGTAAAAAGACATGGCGCAACCAGCATCCATGAGTCAAATACGTAACAAATTATGGTTGATAGGATACTATGAACCACAAGAATCATTGCAGACCAAAACTTGACCAATACTTGCGATATTAGGTCATAGAGGTCGTAGGTCGTATCTATTATGTGCTTCTTGATATAAAATTAGTATTGGTCAAATTTGGGTTTGCAAGGACTCTTTGTAGCTTATAGTGTCATGTCAACCATAATTTGTTATGTATTTGACTCATGGCTGCTGGTTGGGCCATGTCTTTTTATTTTTGTTGTTAAGTTTTTATTTATGAATAGATGCATTTGAGGGTAAGGCTCATTACGTCCCCCTGATTAGCTGTTCCTTTTTCTTCTTATTAATGAAATTTACTCATATCGTCGAGTTTAGTATGTAAGTTCCTCCCAATTGGCTTTTCAATCCTGGATCCTACACTGCGCACGTAGCGCTTGTGATTAAAAAAAAGTCTCTCGCACGCGTGAGCATGTGCAGCGAAGCTAGTATAAATTAAGGCAGAAGGCCTTAAAAGTGAAATTTTCAAAATCGCCACAATTGCCCTTGGTTACTAACAATATGAAAACAGATGACCATTTATTAAATATGGATAAAATGGTACATTCATAATTTATTTATATTTACATTAAAATTAGAAAAACAAAAATAAAAGAACATGTAGTGCAGTTATCCAAACAACTAGGAGAAGTTATACCTTCAAAACTTCCTTTTTAAATTAAAAAGAATATAACACTCGTTAAAAAAAACATGATTGGCACACGTGGCGCTAGTACAGAGTTAAAAAGGAAAAAAAGAAAAAGAAAGGAAAAGTTAAAGTTTAAAAGAAAAGAAATGAGGAAAATAAGAAATAATATTAACCAAACGTGTGTGGGGTGAGTTGATGTGGTGAGAATGGTTGTAGTATGAGCATTCCCTCCAACCCTGTGTTAGAAGAAAAGCGATCCGAGGGCACAACACAAAGCGAGTCAGTGAGAGAGAGAGAGAGTGAGCGCAAGAGTGAAAGAAAGAGCAGTCAAGGCGAAAGAGGAGAACAATGAAGTCTACCAGCAAGAGATGAAGGTTTCGACGTTAGCATTCTCTGCAAATCATTTCTCTTTTTTCTTTCGGTTACCATGTGTTTGATATATGGTTTCTTTGAAGTCCATATTGTGTTTTTAGATATGCATTTTCCTTGTGCAATTTTTCTCTGTTTTTTGTTTTTCTGTTGTTTCACTTAGATTATATGGTGTGTTTGAGATTTTAACTTGGGAGTATGGGTTTCCTATTTTGAAATCTTTTCTCTTGAATCTGTTTCAGTTGATATTAGTTATGTGTTTGCATATTCTTTTGGATGGATGTAAGTGGAGGGAAAGCATGGTTGCTATGTTAGATAATAGAGTGTTGCCACATAATTTTCTATTTTCATATTGGGATTAATTATGGTCTTAACATTCCAATTTGAATCGATGAGGCACATATATGAGTACATTGATGTCTTGAGAAAAAACTAATTGCTTTGGTTCAAAACTCACATAAGAAATGGCACATACATTTTATCGTTTATAGGAGAAAACTCCAATTAATGTGGCATCACTCTGTGATCTAACATAGCGACCATGCTTTCCTTCGACTTGGAAAAGTTAATGTTTTAAGTATAATTAACAGCAAAAAGACATGGCACAACTATCATCCATGAGTCAAATACATAACAAATTATGGTTGACAAGACACTATGAACTACAAGAATCCTTGCAAACCCAAATTTGACCAATACTAATTTTATATCAAGAAGCACATAATAGATACGACCTACGACCTCTATGACCCTAAACCCTAATATCGCAAGTATTAGTCAAGGTCCCAAATTTCTTGAATAACCCAATAAAAACCCATATTGGAGACAATAGGGTTTTTATCCTTGGCACTAGCAACTTGCATAGTATGTGCAAGTAAATAAACTCCACTATTTTGGACAGTTCGCACATCATCTTGTGCCTTGGTGTTAAATTTGACACCATTAATAAGATAGCTCCTATATGATAGCACTGCCATGCTTGGACCAACTGCTAACCACCTCAAATTTTCTGATACGCCATTATTGTCTTCCCCATTAAGTTCACTTTGAACCTGCAAATTAAACATATATCTTAATTCAATCTAACATATAGAAAGAAAGAAAATTAAAAGTTCAATATGTCATTCAATAACATATATACCTTAAAGCGTAGCCATTGAATGAAAGTGCTATTGTGCTTATCTTGTAGCCACTTTGTTCTCTTTCTAAATTTTGGATAAGTGGTCTTGATGTGGATCATATGTACCCTACAATTGACACGAAAAAATCACGCATTACGGTCCCTTGTATATAAGATAAACATAAGGAGTAATAATATTTAAAATGGCTACATATGAAAAATTAAACTCATACGTACTCGATATAAGGTAGGACTTCCTCCGTATTCTCCAAGACATATAGATGTGCCTGGCTCAACAAGTCCATATCAACTAAGCTCACTGTGCAACCTGATAATGGCTTTGAAACTCCCATCTTCTGGCTTGAAGGCACTCCAACTGTAGTAACATCAGATAAATGCTCGGTACAAAACTCTACATCTTCTTCAGCTATATACCGCTCAGCAATGCAACCTTCGGGACGAGTACGATTTTGAACATACCCCTTTAGCACTTTCATTAATCTTTCAAACGGATACGTCCATCTAAAATATACTGGCCCACATAGACGAACTTCTCCGACAAGATGTACTACTAGATGAACCATGATATCAAAGAATGAAGGGGGAAAGTACTTCTCAAGCAAACACAAAGTAACTACTACATCTTCTTCCAACTTATCTAGCTTGGAAACATCTACCGTCTTTGCACATATAGCATTGAAGAAGAAGCACAATCGAGTTATTGCATACCTTGCAGGCTTCTCCAAAACAGAACGAATTGCCACAGGGAGCAATTGTTGCATCAAGGTATGACAATCATGAGATTGAAGGCCAAGAAGTCTTGAATCTTTTAAAGATACAAGATTTTTTATATTTGAAGAATAACTTTTAGGGACCTTCATAACATAGAAAGAATTGCAAACTGCTCTCTTCTCTGCTCTTGAAAAATTCCAAGGCCCTGAAGGCAAGCGAGTACGTCTCTCTCCATACTCGGGTTGCAAATCAGTTTTGACCCCCATGTTCAATAAGTCTAACCGAGCAGCAATCCCATCTTTATTTTTTCCAGGGATCTCTAGCAATGTACCAATGATACTATCGCAAACATTCTTCTCAATGTGCATAACATCTAGGGCATGCCTCACAGGGAGGTATTTCCAATACTCGAGATCAAAGAATTTTGATTTCTTCTTCCAACAAACTCTCTCACCATCATTCTCACCAACACTTCCCCCATTTTTCAAGCCCCATATGTAATTAATATCTTCAACCATATGCAGCACTTCTTCTCCGGTTAATGGCTCGGGAGGCATGCCATATTCAGGTTTCCCATTAAAAGCTGCACGTTGCCTCCTATATGGATGATTGATTGGTAACCATTTTCTATGCCCAATGTAACAAATTTTGTGGCCATTTTTCAACCTGTGACTAGGTGTATCATCGCCGCATATTGGACAAGCTTTATATCCTTTAACGACACAACCTGTGACTAGGCAGGAAAATCATTAATTGTCCACAGTAATACACCTCTGAGTGTAAAGTATTCTCCTACGTGGGCATCATACACTCCTCTAATCCCATCCCACAGAGATTTTAAATCATCAATCAAAGGCTCTAAGTAGACGTCTATATCATTTCCAGGCTATTTAGGACCGGAAATCAATAAGGTCAACATCATGAACTTCTGCTTCATGCATAGCCATGGTGGGAAATTATATGTAACTAACATAACTGGCCAACAACTGTCCATTAAAGTATAAGTGTTCCCTTATAATTCCAACCCCAAACAATCGAATATTCCCACATTTAACACATGGACAACGAATATGAGTTGTATTTCCAAGATTTTCTACAGCAAAATTCAAAAATCCTTCCACCCCTAACTCATATGCCTTCGATCTTCTATCCGCATGCATCCATGACTGATCCATCTCACACTCTATAAAATCATATAAATATATATATATATATATATATATATATATTAAAGTGGAAAGACCAGCAATGAAACACTACCTCATTCAAATAGCAGAGAACAAATTTAATATAAAATATAAAACATGAACAAGACGACGGTTTTTACAACATAATCGTCGTTTAATATAAAATCAGACGACGGCATCTATAGTTACCGTCGTCATTAAGTACCCAAACCCAGAAATTTGTACAGCATTCTGGTAGACTAAAGACGACGTTTAATGGAGAAACAATCATCTTTAGGCTACCAGTTGCGGCTTAAAACTCAGACGACGGGAGTAAATGAACAACCGACGTATAATAAACATTTAGACGACGGTTTGATCCATCAACCGTTGTCGTGGTTTAAAAAAAAAAACAGCTTAAATATCCCATCCCCATTCCTTTTCCAAGAACCCATGGCTAAACAAACATAAAAGAATGCAAACAAAGAGTAATTATTACAAGAATGCAAACATCAAAACATAAAAGAACCCTAATACAGCTACCAATTAAGAACCCATAGCTACCAATGAAAACATTTATGGATTTAAGAAGAGATTAGGGTTAAAGGGACTAGGGTTGTACTTACATGGATATTGAGAGAGAGCTGAGAGAATATAACAAATGCTTGAGAGAGAGCTTGGAGAATCTACGTACCCAATGCTTTGAGAGAGAGCTGAGAGAATATAACAAAAGCTTGAGAGAGAGCTGAGAGAATTAGGGTTAAAGGGACGGGGGTTGTACTTACATGGATATTGAGAGAGAGCTGAGAGAATATAACAACTGCTTGAGAGAGAGCTTGGAGAATCTACCCAACGATTTGAGAGAGAGCGAAAACTTTCAGACAAATTTATGTTGAAGAGAGAGAATGAACTATTTGAGGGTTAAAGGGAAATTCTGAAAATTCTAGGTTGTGGTCAAAAATTTTAAAGTACTGCGTTTTTCAACGACGACGGTAAATCTTATATATAGAGGTCTAATATGTACTTACAACGGCGGTTTTCACACAAGACCGACGTTGTAAACATAACATACATCGCCACTTAATAACCGACGTCGTAACCCGATTCCATTAGTTTGGGTTTACGTAGTTGACCAAAAACAGCGGGAGAAAACCGGCGTCATTTCAATCCAAAACCCTAAACCCTAAACCCTAAATTTTACAATAATTTTAAAAAAATACACAAGTATGAGAAAAATGAACCGAAAATTGCTACGGACTCCTTACAACAATGCCTTCTATAATTGTAGACTAAAATATGGATTTCATCATTTTGAATTTATGGGCACCAATGGATCACATAAACTTTAGGGTTATGTTATGTAAAGTATAAGGAGTACCATGCTTTGTCTCTAACTTTGTTTGAATTTTGTTATCATTTGAACTTTGAAAACTAAAATTACATTTTTCAGGCCTTAACGGGCAAGATATTGTCTCAATGAGTGCATAGAATTTGTCGGTATATTTTTCGGATTTTGTTTTGAATATATTATTAATATTAGTAATTAAATACAATAAAAAAATATTTGTAAAATTATATTTTTTAAAGCTTTAGGGGAGAGACAATATTTCAATGAGTGCTTGGTAGTTGTCAGTTCAATTTTTGGAATTCGTTTTGAATTTAATATGGAATTAAATAAAATATAAAAGTCATTTAAAATTAAATGTCAAATGACCTAGCCGACGTTGTATCCTTTTACAACGACGTTAAACATCACAAACTGACGTCATATATTTTTTAAACGTCGAAACGAATAGAAAACGACGTCAATTGTTTGGAGAACCGACGTGGGTTAATTTTCAATAACCGACGTTGTTTATATATACGACGTCAAATTTTTAATAATAACCGCCTTTGTATATTATTAAGACGTCGATATGGTTGTACTAACAGACGTAGTATATCGGTACAAAATTCATCTATACAAGATGAATTAATTATAAACCGTCGTGTTTATGACTGTTACATGTCGTTTTTAAGAATTGCCGTCAATGTTATATTTCCAGTTACAGCAAGACGACCATTGTGTTCACATATGAGACGTGTAAATTAGAATAAGACTTCGGTTTTTGGGAACTAAACAAATTTTAACAAAAATTTTAATTTTTTTGATGGTTGTTCGATTGATTACAACAAAAATATTTATGTAAATTTTAAATAAACTAAAATAAACCTAAACATTGTTCATAAATATTTAAGTACATCAATTATCTTTCGGTAATAACTTGTTCATGAATTCTGCCCATTCATGCCTAACTTCGTCAATATGTTCTTGTGTATACTGAACTTGATCTTTTTTCTTTTCAAATTGCAAAATAAACCAAAAAACCGACGTGTTATAAAGATACAAACGACGGTTTTAAAGAAAAATTTGACGTAGTAAAATAAAGAAGGAATAAAATATACAAGAAATGCCAAGTGGAGGCGTTGGAGTTGGGAGTTGCAAGCCTGATCGGCACGCGGTGCATTCCCATGCCGCCACACGCCAGTTTTTGTATTTTTTAATCGTTTCCACTTAAATATTCAATTAAAAATCAAATTTAAGGGTGAAAAATTGCCGAAAAATTCCTCAGCGATCGGGACGAGATTTCCTTCGATGACATATCTAGAAAAAGGGCAGGGCAAACAAATTTGGATACGGGATTAATGTGATCGAACATATGAGAGTGTAGGGTTTACAAAGTGTATTAGTGTTTTCATTTGCATCATTCGAATGTAGGGTTCGTACCCTAATTTTATTTTTCACTCCTCCTAAACCAGGTTTTGTACTTTCCATATGAAGTATTCATCCCCACACAGAGTTAGGAATTTTCCCTTTTTTTCTTTTTTTTTTTTGTAATGTTCATGCATTTGGTTATGATTTTTGGAAAAAAGAAGGAATAAAATATACAAGAAATGCCAAGTGGAGGCGCTGGAGTGGGGAGCTGCAAGCCTGATCGCCACGCGGCTCATTCCCATGCCGCCACAGACCAACGAAATATGAAGAAGTGTAGGGGTTTGCTGCCTACGGTTTAGGGTTTTCTGTGGAGTGCTTAGGGTTAAAAAAATATTTAAAATTCCCCAAACCAATGCTTTTCTTTCCCGCTCATGGGTTGGGGTTAAAAAATAAAAAAAATTCCTGCAAATTTTGAATTTCCCGCTCACAGTCACGGATTGTTACGACCAAAACAGGGCAATTCAAACTTGAAACTCCATATTAGTTCTCCCCAAAAAATAAAATACAATTCCTTTTCAGAAATGAAGGAAAAGAATTTGGGGGTTTTTGAGCAAATTTTTGGATGGGTTGTCATCTTCTGTTATCTTCATTTTCCCTTCTGGGCAAAGCCATGTCGAATTCTTCAACAAACACTCAAGAAAAGAGGTGTCGGCACTGCAATGCTGAGATGGTCATGCTAATTTCCAAATCTGAAAGGAATATGGGCAGACCGTATTGGAAGTACTTCACAACATATGTAAGTATTATCTTCCCTAAGCCAATAACACTAACTTAGATTGGCCATTGCCTAAGCCAACGAAAACTGCTGCAGAGTAGAAGAATTGGGTATGACATTGTAATCTGAAACTGGAAAATGTAACTTTGTTATGTTTTTTTAGGGAGCTACAAGGTGTAGTGGCTATGAATGGGTGACTGGAGGCAATAGGCCAATTGAATCTCACATTCAAAACCAGCTGGATGTGAAGGAATGTAATGCATATGTGAAGGTGTAGTGTCATCCGTATAGTGAAGGGCATTACAAATATCCTCCTACTGTTGTTAGTTCTATCATTTCTGAATTTGGCAATTAAAGTGATGAATAAGTAAGAAACTTTTTGCGTCTGGAAATCTTCAAGCAATTTCAAGTATATATTTTAAAACTTTGTTCTCTTTTGGCTTTTCAAGTATATATTTTGTAATTTTCTAATCCGGACAGCTATGAAATATGCAGAAGTATTTGGAAATCTACTATTATGAATTAATCATTGAGCATAATTAGTAAATGAATTTTTGAACGTTTGATATGCCTGCATCTGAACTTCACAATCTTGTTTGCTGTAAACAAGATACATTCCTATTTATTCCACATTTGAAAACAATCATGCACTATTTACGGTTTATGGTTCAGCGTAGTATCAACAACATGTGTTCACGGTTTCGTACAGGTTGCATATGAACCCAATAAAAATAACTTATTCTTTAATTTGAAGTCAAAAGGGGGAGTTGGATCATAAAGAAGAGTTTGTTCCTTCACAAGTAAGACTCAAAACTACCTTTTCAAAACCTTTGTACAAACGGGAAAGATGCGCTCAAGCATGTGAAGAAAGCTCTTCGAGCTTCCCTTATATTATAGAAAGGTTAGTTCTCTATCTCGCAAATTGAGCCAATACCAAGCTATATGAATTTCTTCAGTTCAACAACTGTTACCTACAGAATTACAAACCGCCCACCTAGCGAAATGAAGTTTGCAAGTTCATATACTACACCCACCCAGTTATGTCATATTGCCTCTCCTAATTAATCATAGATTCCAATATCCCTACAACAACTGCACAGCGAGCATCAACCGATACAAGGGCATGGCGTGATGGGAAATATTGGCTAGGTCTGCATTGGAGGTCAGAAACTCGTAGTATTTGAGAATGTACATCCCACAGTCGCCCCTAAAACGTAGCGAAGAAGCTGTCATTCATTGTACAACAAAAGCGCACTTTCATAACACAATGTTGGGGTGCATCCAAAACGCGAATAACTGGCCACTCACTTTTGCGAAGTAGACCGTCGCCAATATATCCAGCTTCGTGTAACAACCGAGGCAGTATTTTCGCCACCAGCTGCATAGCCCGTTGGATGGCTTGAGTTATGCACAGATCTACTTTTGAATCATATACCCTTATCTCACACTCTTTTAAATCGATAACA
Organism: Prunus avium; assembly: GCF_965620075.1. Taxonomy (NCBI): domain Eukaryota; kingdom Viridiplantae; phylum Streptophyta; class Magnoliopsida; order Rosales; family Rosaceae; genus Prunus; species Prunus avium. The sequence continues at coordinate 8,474,202 of NC_142290.1, forward strand.
AGTAAGATCCAGTGCTTCTGCCTTTGTAGGTTGAAGGGCAAAAAAACTTGATTCACAGACGACCATGATTTAGCCAACTTATGCCCTTCGCCCTTCACCATTCCCAGTAGACCATTAGTGTGCTGCCTCTCGTCCTTTCCCATATACAACTTCATTTGCGTGTAATCTAAGGCAACACATTAATGCATAGTGGCACACGAGTTATGCATCATAACGGATACGAAATTTCAAAACAAACAATGCTTATGAAATAATACAGACCTGAAAAGTGGTGTCCAGTATCGTCCAGTCAGAACCCACCCACTTGCCAAACCTGTTGTGCCGCTCCCGTAGCAAATGCAAGGCCATGTCAATGTTCTACATAAATGGGTTGTTTCCATTATTAAATCAATAAATTACTACATAGCAAGGGCTTATCGACAAAATCCCAAATCAATCAATGCTTACCGAGTCATCCAACCAACTGTCCTTGGTCAGCAACCGAACAAAGAAGTTATGCGAACCTTACATAGCTTCGTCTCCACGCACATGTGAATTATATTTGTCAATCATTGTTATTATCAATTCCGTTTCACCAGTGACTCAATAGGAAATCATAATAAACCATTTACATTTCACTAAGGACGGGCAAAGGGAACTTACTTTACTTCTTGTTCCCATTTCCAGCAGAATTTTGCCACCTCCAGAAGGGAATCACGAGGAACAGGCCTTAGGGGGTCAGCAATTGTGTCCTTCGAAATATTGGGAATCTCCCGACCTTGCCATGGAATTTCCCTTACCATTGCTCTTGGCCTCTTTGTCACAGGACCAAGAGTCTCACTCCTTCCCCGACCCCTCTTTTGCCCCACCCCAACAATAACATCTTCGCCACATTCACCCTCTACAGGCCACATTCACCCTCTACAGTGGACATGTCAATCTTTCGAGGAGGATTCATAAGGAATTTAAAAAGGGTGACACACACCACATCTGGATCATCCCAATTTATATTCAGGGTTGTATATTGCACCTCTTCTTTCGCATTTTGTACACACTCCTCTCTCGATTCGACTACTCCACCTTCCTCGGTTTTTTCACTCTCCTCTCCAGCATCCTCAGTCTCATGTCTCTCCTCTCCAGCATCCTCAGTCTTATGTCTCTCCTCTCCAGCATCCTCACTCTTCCTAGCGTCTGCATGACTGGTACACTTTTCCAAGCTTAAAACTCTCTCCTCCAGCTCACCCTTCTCACGGTGCAATACTGCAACCTCATTGCTCAACTGCTGCACAACAGAGTTTAATTCATCAAGGTCCTTACATACCCGCGGGGCTACTCTAGGTGCATTACATTCAGGAACATCTGATCCCCAACTCCAATATGGTTGCCTCATCTCCAATTCACTTGGTCGTAAGAGCCGCAGTATAATAGGCTGTCAAACATATACAGTTAACAGGTCATATACAGTTAACAGTCCCAATTTGAACAAGTCCTCGCTTCCTCTTTCGGACTTTAGGAATGCATTTTCTACGTCTTGGCAAGTAATTTGATTCACTTTCATAAATCGCTTATGATCTTCCCCGGCAGACGTTATGTCAGGCTCTCTTCCACATTTCAGACCACTTATCAAACAAAAATCCTTTACACTGAATTGAGCAACGTTGGACCCTATTGCATAACTAGGGTCCATCATGTCCTTCACACCAAGTCCTCTAACTCGCCGGAGTGCCAGACCATGCATAATTTGACCACTAAATGCAATTTTATGGAGTCCCAACAGGTGCCCAAAACAGCTTTCTCTAAATCTTTTCATAACCGACTCACTGAAATGCACCCCAAAATTACACATGACTGTTTGCGCCACACACAGATTATTCACCCGCGCAGAATAGACCTCTGAATCCGGGAAACAAAGCTCAAACCCAGAATCCATTTTATACCTGCAAAAGACACTTTTTGCTTAAGAAACAGAACTGATATGTGCTCACAATATTATCACCACATTAATATACAGAAGTGATACCTACTCACAATATTATCTACACATTTTCAAACCTACAAACACTATTTTCAACACATTACATAATTGATACCTACTAACAGAATTTTCAACATATCAAGTTACAAAACTGATACACTATTTTCCACACATTAAGATACATCATTTCACTCACAAACACTAATTTCAACAAATTCAGATACATAATTGATACTTACTACAAGATGCATTGATCCTTAAGCATCCCAAATCATCTCATATTCAGAGTTAAGATTCAATTTTCTCTTATGCTTTCTACTTCTACTGGTACTTATTATTATTTATTTTCCAAGCCCCATTAGATCCCTAAAATTATGCCCTACACTCACACCACTACATGGCCAAAGCAGGATTACATTGAGGAACAGATGAAGATTCCTCGAATTTTACGAGAACACAACAAACAACAAGAATGCACACAAAAATACGAAGTACAAAACACAACACAAATTACTCAGACCAATTTATATTTTTGCAAACACATCCGTACAGAGACAGACTACTCTTACCCAGAAAATCAATGCCCTAAAATCCTCCCTAAAATCCTAAAGCAATTTAAATTAAGTGAATGCAATATAACATGCAAACTTTAATGTCAAAGAGAGAGAGGAATTCGACAGAAACGTACCGATTCAGACGTTCAGATGAGAAATACTAGATGACGGAGGTTCTGCGACAACAGAAGAGCAAGTCATAGAGAAACAGTAGACCAGGGAGTTTCTATAAGAAGAGATGAGGAACACAGAACTTGATGTCTGGTAGGTATTTGGGTGTTATGACTAGGGTTCATTCATAACTCCATTGACAAGAAAGGCACCACTGTCAGGAATAAGAAAGGTGCCATTTTTTCGAACCAGGCGCGACTTGACACCTCTGCTAAGGGGAAATTGTAGCCTACCCATATGCACCGTAAGCTTGCTTTTCCTCTTAAACCGTTTATATGCATTTCAACGGCTGTGATTGATTCTTATATAATGTTCTCACATAAGCGTTCTCACCTGATCTGAATGGCTCTCTCTTTGGTTGCACTTTGTTTATGTGAGCTTAGGTCTGAATTGGGGAAACTCAAATAGTAATCAATAATTACATTGCAAATCAATTAGGGTTTGAGATAAGTAATTTTGGAGTCAAATTTTGAGGAAGAAGATGTACCTTCTCCGTCATACTCATATGGCTCTGTGGTCGAGTATCGCCAACTTCATCGTTGAAACAATTCAGGGATTCATCCCTAGAGAGGGGGACAAGCACATCTTTACACAAGGGACCAATGATTTATCTTATTTCTTTTCTCCTTTTGCTACTCTTTTTATAATCCTTATCATGCCATGAGCTTACAATTATTCTGCACTAGCTGAATGCTGAGTGCACATTATGAACTCTCAAGAATCTAGAATCTAGATTTAGCCTCTTAGAAGACAAAATCATAAGATTGACATCATTTATACGACTCCTCAGGGATATCTCGCATCTATGGATCAGGGAAGCATTGTTCTTTTGCAAGTGTACTAGTTCCCTCCAAAACATAGAATAACTCGGGCTTGATGGTATGGCCCGAGGGATGGAGCTGAAATGTTGTCATGCCGGAGCCAAGCCAAGGTCTCTGACCTGAAGCTAACAATATTTCATAAATGTATTTGTGGTCTAGATTTTTGTTCTCACAGAATGATGCAATATATTTATGTTCTTGCTTCATCGTGATTTGAGTTCCATCGTCTAATCTTCTGAAATAGATCTTCAATGTTTCTCGGTTTCTTGCTATTGATCTCCGAGCTAAGACCAGATCCCATGCTGTCAAGCTTATCTGCAGGGTTTTATTGCTCTTCACCTTCCTTCGCTGTGGTTGGAATCTTCGGCACTCTCGCCTGTATACCAAATAAGTATTGAAGTCAGATTTGGTGGACGAGGAAAAGACTCTTTCTAGATTCAATTTTGTTCACCACTGTCAATCGTAGTGAACCACACTTAATTTGTGTAACATATTACAACACGGTTAATTAATTGTCCAGTGAAAGTCTTGGCAACTATTTTAGCCTTGGGGTTGGATTGAAGGTATCTCTTCAATCCAAGGACAAACGATTTATCTTTCTCCCATCATAAGAAAAATGTGAAGCATCCTATGAAATTGTATGCCTCAAACCATCTTTTGATTCACATGATAATCTTGGATGATCTATGGCATCGTCATCATACCAAAGGAAGTGGTTCCTGGTTGAGCTGTCTCATTCACACTCTTGTTCAAATTCATTTCCTGCAATTACAAGCAGTATAAATTCTTCCAGCATCAGTAGAAGCTGGGATATACTTACAGCCATAGCCAAGAGTTAGGAGAAATTACACTTATTGTGCTAGCTAATTGGCATTGAATGGTTTTGTCATTAGTATATCATCTGTGGGAGCGATTTTCATCCCACTCCAATTTTCGTCTAAGATTTTGTCTTCCTCTTTACTTCTCTTTCTCCCTGCAAAACAAATCGGAATAAGAGGACCACACCCGGGGGGTGTTGGCCAAAGGCCCTCCGATGCCTAAGTTAGTTTGAGTGTTTGTAGGAAAACAATAGCTAACAAAAGGGTACGGAGATGTATGTATGGTGTGAACCAGGTGGCCGGAGTCGTATGTGGTGGCCGGAGCCTTGTGTGGGAGAGAGAAAGAGTTATGGCAGCTAGGGTTTGTGAGATGGAATTTCTGTAGAGTTTCATATAGAAGTTTAGACGTAGGTTTAGAGTTACCTCAAGCCTTGGTGTAGCCATGTATTTATAGGAGCCTCGAAGGCTAGGGTTTCGGAAGAATAATTCGTCAGATGGAAAAGAATTATTCTTCCCCAATTTGGAGAGATTGATATAATTAGGGATTTGATTTAAATCAAATCCCTAATTGGGGTAAGAATAACTCCCAATTAGGCCAACTTATTCCCAAATTGATTGGCTTAATGAAATCAAATCCCTAATTAGGGTAAGAATAGAATAATTGCCAATTAAATCAAATAACTCCCAATTAGGCCAAATTATTCCCAAATTGATTGGCTTAATTATTTGACCTAGGATCCGTAGATATTTTGCTTCCACAAATGCCCCCTAGCTTCTGCATGGCGCATGGTTGGCATATAGGAGATGTGGATTGACTGTTGGACTGGGCTTCCTTCTTGGATTTGGGCTCCTGCTCGGAGGAGGTTTTTGACTTGCTAATTTTCTAAACACCCAGTTGGAATGGGCTTGAGATTCCTTGTACGTCAAGGAACTTTGATTGTTATAAATATAGAGCTCCTCCCCCGTCACCTGCCAGGGTTAAATTGACAGGGGCCAGGGTCCCCCTTGAGGGACTCTGGGCATCTTCTACTCTTTCTTCAAGAAACTTTGGCTATCATGCCTCCCTTAAGAAACTGACAGGAGCCAGGGTACCCCTTAAGGGACTCCAAGCATCTTCTGCATCTCCTGAAGGACGCTTTCATGTGACCATCCTGCTTCCCTTAGGAAACGGATAGGAACCTGAACCTCTCTTAGGAATTCCTGGCACACCCTGCGTCACCCGAAGGACACTTCTTATGGGTTGCATCTCCCGAAGGATAGTTTTGGTCATCGCCCTGCGTCTCCCAAAGTACGTTGCTTATGGGCAACTGTGTGACTATCCTGCCCCCCCCTTAGGAAACGGATAGGGACCTAGATACCTCCCTTAGGAAATTCCTAGTGCATCCTGCGTCTCCCAAAGGACGCTCCATGTGGGCTGCACACCCTGAAGGACGCTGTGTGACCATCCTCCCTCCCTTAGGAAATGGATTAGGAACCTGGATTTCTCTCTTAGGAAGTTCCTGGCGTACCCTGCGTCTCCCGAAGGACGTTTTTGGTTGTCGCCCTACATCTCCCTTAGGACGCTCCTTATGGGCAACCTTTTTTTTGTGGCACATTCTGGAATTTCCAGTAGTTGCTTCTCTTCTTCAGAAATGTGCAGGGCTCAGTCATCTGCTTGGAACTGAGCAGGTAGGAGGAAGCATCATGGATAATATCGTTGGAGGTGGCGACGTGAGGTAGGTCTTCAAGCGTCGTGGAATCTCTTTTCCTTCCATGGTGTCAAGTGTATAGCTTCCTCTGCCCCTAGACTGGCTGATCACGTAGGGGCCTTCCCAATTGGGTTTCATCTTCTTTGATCCTTGCCTCTGTGCAGTGATGAAAGTCTTTCTGAGGACAAGATCACCCTGTTGGAATTATCTGACCTTGGCTCTTTTGTCATAGTAAGACTTCAAGTAGGTCGAGGTTGAGCCTCATTTGTTCAGAGTTCTGATCAACACTGCTAACCTTAATGCTCATGATGGGGACGATGATGTGAGGAGGGATGATTGCTCCCGTCCCATAGCTGAGGGAAAATGAGGTTTCGCCAATCGATCTTCGCTTGGTGGTGCGATAAGCCCATAGTATTCTAGGGAGCTCATCTACACATTTCCCTTCGGCGCCTTCTAATCTCTTCTTTAGGTAGACAACATAATTTTGTTGGATGCCTCGGCCTAACCATTGTCTTGTGGATACCTCAGGGTGGACAAGTGTTGCTTGATCTTGAATTTTGCAAAGAAGGCGGTGATCTTCTTGCCAATGAATTGTGAGCCATTGTCGATAACCAGTGATTATGGGTAGCCAAACTAGCAGATGACGTTTCTCTAGATAAATCGTTTCCACGTCATCTTCTTTGGTAGAGGATAGAGCTTTGGCCTTGATCCATTTAGTAAAGTAGTTGGTGGCGACGATCATCATGTCTTTCTTGGCGGGTGCCGGTGGCAGGGGGCCCATTAGATCAATGGCCTATTGCATGAACGACCATGGATAGTTCTGCAGATGGTAGACTTCGGCATGCAGGTTAGGAATAGGTTTGTACTGCTGGCAGCGATCACATCTCTTGACATATTCGGTGGAGTCGTGGCGTATGGTAGGCCAAAAATAACCTATGTTTAGAGCCTTTTGGGTGAGTGATCGGCCCCCAAAGTGGTTGCCACACTCGCCGTCGTGAATTTTGTAGAGGACCTCAAGTGTTTGAGGGTACTTTATGCAAGTGAGATGAGGGTCTTGCATGTAGTATCTCACGGCCTTCTGCTGGACCTTCCTAGCTTCGGACTGTTGGTTGGCAGATTTCCATTTATTAAGTAGTTGATGATGGGGTCTTGCCAGTTGGGGTCTTCGTCAATCCGCATTGTGTCGATTGGCTCTATTTCTTCGATGCTTGGTTGGTCAAGGTGTTCGATCGGGATGGAGCGTCTGAACTGGGTGTCCCGCGCTGATCCTAGGCTCGCCAATGCATCTGCATGAGTGTTCTTTACTCGCGGAACTTATTGGATGGTGAAAGTAGGACATTCTTTCAAAAGTCCTTGGACCTTGTCGAGGTACAGGATCATCACCTAAGGCTTGATTTGTGATCAGCTGGGAGTCTGAGTAGATGGCCAATCTTTTGATCAATAGTTCTTTTGCTAGGCGCAGTCCGACGAGCAATGCTTCATATTCTGCCTCGTTGTTTGGAGCAGGAAAGTCTAGTATGATGGCTTGTTCTAACAAAGTTCTGTCTAGGGTGATTATGATGACACCGACCCCGCTCCCTTATGATTTGATGCTCCATCTACGCACAGCTGCCATATGTCGTTGGGCTGGTTTGGATCGGTAAGGGAGGTATCTTCTGCTCTCGAATCTTTCTTGTTTTTCATGACCAACTTCTCTTCCTCGGCTGTTAGAGTAAACTCTACAACAAAATATGCTAAAGCCTGGGCTTTTATAGTAGTCTTTGGTCAGTAGAGGAGGTCGTATTGACTGAGTTCGATGGCCCATTTCATGAGTCGTTGAGAGGCGTCAGAGCTATCGGGTGAGCTTGATAGTAGGGCCTTAGTTTTCTTACGGAAACTACAAGCGAAAAAAAATGAGCCTTTCCATTTTCGGATAGTGAGTCTCTGCGTCAAGGAGAGCTTTTGAAGTGTAGAATACTGGATGTTGTGCCCCCAGCTCTTCCCGGATGAGTGCTGAGCTGACAGCTGAGTCGAACTCCTCCATGTAGATGAACAAGTCTTCGCCATGTATCGATTTTGAGAGTAGGGGAGGCGAAGTGAGGTAGGTCTTCAAGCTCTGAAAGGCCACTGCTCACTCTTCGTCCCACTTGTCCATTTTCTCTTTCTTCAAGGCTTTTTGATAGCTGGAGTAAGCGTCCATGAAGCTGAGCAGCTGATTGCCGAAAGTTGAATCGACGAGCTGATCAATTCTTGGCAGTGAAAAGTTGTCTTTAGGGCATGCCTTGTTAAGGAACTGTATTTGCTTGCTTTTCTTCAGCCTTTAAGCTGAGCATTACCTTGCCATTACTTGATCGCTGTTGATCTGGCCGATGAAAAGCCTTTCGAGGCCAACGCCGTACAAGCTCGGATCTACGACGACGACGTTGGATGGGTTGTTCTCACCGGCCACGATGCAAACGGCCGACCAACTAGAACAACGGCCCAGAAAGTACTGGAGTTAGGCGCCGAGAATATCCGACAGGATTCGGCGCGCGAAGTATTGATCGACCTCACCAGCCTTTAGATGACAGACAAGGCCACTAAAGAGGAGGGGGCAGCGGCCGTGAAGGATTTGGTAGAAAGACTGCTAGAACATTGGGCGGAGGAATCCTTACGGCTAAATTCACTAATCAACCTGATCGAATTCCTCCACGAATCAGACGAGACGGACGCTTTGACTTTGGACGACCTAGAAACGGTGCCTGCCGAGATGGAGGATGACTACCCTGAAGTCCAGGACCCTTTGTTAGAAATAAATGTAGGGTCGGAGGCCGAACCACGGCCTCTTTTTGTAAGCGATCTTTTGGATCCTGAGTTAGCGGCCGAGGTTATCAGCCTGCTCCATGAATATAAGGATTGTTTTGCTTGGGATTATCACGAGATGCCTGGGTTGCCGAGAAGTTTGGTCGAACAGGAATTGAGAATCAAGGATGGGTTCAAGCCTTTCCAGCAGCCGCCAAGGCGTTTCTCGACCGAGGTACAGCTCAGGGTCAAGGAGGAAATAGAACGGCTCCTTAAGGCCGGCTTCATCCGAACAGCCCGGTACGTTGAGTGGCTAGCCAACATCGTACCAGTTTTAAAAAGGACTGGGGCTTTGAGGGTTTGCACCGATTATCGAAATCTGAACCTCGCAACCCCCAAGGACGAATACCTCATGCCAGTGTCAGACCTCCTGGTGGACGGGGCCGTCAAGCACGAACTCTTGTCTTTCATGGACGGCCATGCGGGTTACAACCAGATTTTCGTAGCCGAGGAGGATGTCCACAAAACGGCGTTTAGGTGTCCAGGAGCAATCGGAACCTATGAGTGGGTAGTCATGCCATTCAGCTTAAAGAATGCTGGCGCGACATATCAGCAAGCTATGAACCTAATTTTCCACGACCTCAAAGGCCGGACCGTTGAAGTCTACATCGACGACGTGGTTGTAAAGTCCCCATCCAAAGCCGACCACGTAGAACATCTCCGGCAAGCTTTTGACCGAATGCGAGGACATGGCCTAAAGATGAACCCAAAGAAATGTGCTTTCGGCGTCATTGCCGGGAATTTCCTCGGTTTCTTGGTTCACCAACGACGAATTGAGGTAGATGAAAATAAAGCTACGGCCATTATGGCGGCCCCTCCGCCAAGAACCAAGAAGGAGCTCCATTCCTTTCTCGGCAAGGTCAACTTTTTGAGACGATTCATATCCAATCTGGCAGGGAAAATCTGGCCGTTGTCTCCCTCGCTCAAACTGAAAGACACGAAACGGTTCGTATGGGGTGCAAAGCATCAGGCGGCCCTCGACGACATCAAGAAATATTTGTCCCAACCGCCGGTCCTTATGCCGCCAAAAAGAGGGAAACCATTGAGGCTTTACATTTCGACTTCAGAGGGCTCTATCGGCTGTCTGCTGGCTCAGAACAACGAGTCTGGGCGCGAACAAGCGGTGCACTATCTAAGCCGCACCCTCAACACGCCCGAATTAAACTATTCGCCGATCGAGAAATTATGCCTAGCGCTTTATTTCGCGGCCACCAAGTTGCGTCATTATATGCTTCCTTCGGTCGTTCAAATCATCTCCAAGACCGATCTAATCAAATATATGCTTACTCGGCCAATCATACGCGGCCGAATTGGGAAGTGGACGATGGCGTTATCCGAATTCACCTTTCAATACGTAGCTCAAAAATCGGTCAAGGGTCAGGCATTGGCCGATTTCCTAGCACATCACCCGACCCAGGGACAAGAAGAGGAGTTGGAGGTCGAGAACGGTATGGCCCGCATGGAAAAGAATTATTGGACCATGTACTTCGACGGCTCCAGCACCGAGGCCAGGTCAGGAGCCAGAGTCGTGATCGAATCTCCTCAAGGGCAAAAATGGCAGTTCGCATTCCAACTCGACTTCAAATGCACTAATAATCAGGCTGAGTCCAAAGCGCTCATCATCGGTCTCGAGATTTTGAAAGAAATGAAGGCAACCCGTGTTTTGGTCTACGGCGACTCTTAGCTGGTGATTAACCAACTGACTGGGGAATACCAATGCACGAGCGAGAATTTAGCCATGTATTACGTGACGGCCCTCAACATGGCCGATGGATTTTCTAGAATTTCCTTTGTTCATATACCACGCGCCGAGAACGGCGAGGCCAATGAGATGGCCCAGGTAGCATCAGGCGTAAACATCCCGAACACCGACCACGATCGCGTGATAAGGATCGAAAGGCGTACCTTGCCACCTTTGGCCGAACGTGGAATGGCAGCGCAAGTGTCTTCGGTCGATATCACCGACGAGATCAGCACGGCCGAAGCCGACTGGCGCTACCCCATAGTGAAATATTTGCGTAATCCTTCTGGCAGCCATGAGAGGACTACACGTTTCCGGGCTCGGTGTTACTTGATTTATCAGAACGAGCTGTATCGAAAGGGATCAGACGGCTTGCTGCTCCTATGTCCCAGCGCCGAAGACATCAGGGTCATCATGACTGAATCTCACGAAGGGATTTGCGGTGCTCACCAGTCTGGCGTCAAGATGAGGTGGTTGGTTCGGAGACACGGCTATTACTGGCTGACCATTTTGAAGGATTACATAGAATATGCGAAGGGATGTATCAAGTGTCAGATTCAAATCCCCATACAAAAAGTACCGGCCGAGGCCCTCCACCAGGTTACCAAACCGTGGCCGTTCAGAGGGTGGGCCCTGGATATCATCGGCAAAATTCACCCAGCTGCGTCCAACCAACATGCATGGATTTTGGTGGCGACCGACTATTTCACTAAATGGGTTGAGGCCGAGTCCTATCGATCAATTTCCAGCGCACAGGTGGTCAAATTCTTTGAAAATCACATCGTCCACAGATTCGGTATCCCAGAAACCATTACGGCCGATAACGGCCAGGTTTTCGCATCAGCCGAGACTCAGGAATACACCGAAAGGATGGGAATCAAATTGGTCCACTCAACACCTTACTACCCTCAGTCTAACGGACAGGTCGAGGCAAGTAATAAGGTAATCAAGGGTATCCTTGAGAAGATGATCAAGGAAAAACCTAGGGCGTGGCACGACTTGCTCCTCGAAGCTCTTTGGCGTACCGAATCTCAAAGCGATCGGCCACCGGCACATCTCCTTATGCCCTAACCTATGGTCACGACGCCATCGTTCCAATGGAGTTAAAGGTTCGGTCTCTCCGTGTGGCCGAGCAGCCTGAACAAGGAAAGGGGGATTATGCACAAGCCATGGCTCAGGAGTTGGAAGATTTGGAGCAATCTAGACTCGACGCTTATAACCTCATGCAGGCACAGAAGCAGATTGCGGCGAGGGCTTACAACAAAACGGTTAAGCAAAAAGCTTTCGCCGAAGGCGACCTAGTATGGCGAGCCGTGCTTCCTATCGGGACAAAAGACCCTCGGTTCGGCAAATTTTCACCCAATTGGGAAGGGCCGTTCATTATCGAACGAATTCTTGGCCGAGGTGCATTTCAGTTAAAGGATAGGGATGGAGAGTGGCACAACTTACCGATCAACGGCCAGTATTTGAAGAAATACGCCCCGTCATTATGGGAGACGGCCGTGAAAGAGTTATGAATATTTACAAATGATGAAAGTGGAGTATGCAACACGACAAAGACGAACTAAAGGAAATCATACTTCATTTTATTCATTTAGTTTAAAAAGGGGACACGTTTACAAGGGAACGGCCAGGTCATGGCCGAGTACAATCAGACACTTAGTTTAAATCAGACATTTAGTTTAAATCTACGCGCTTCGGCTCCATGGTCTTCTTGCTAGACAATCAGACACTTTCCCCCGAGGCAGGACCTCCGCCACCCATATCGTCATCAGCCACGGCCAGCCTAAAACCAGGGCTTCACTCCAGGCCATGGAAAGCGCAAGGGCTGACACTCCGGACACGGAAAGCAACTGCCACTCCAGCCATGGTAAGCAGTCGCCATTCCGGCAGTGGCAGCAGCAGTCGTTCAAGCTGTGGTAGCGGCCATCACTCTGGCCATGGTAAGCGGTCGTCATTCCGATTATGGTAGGAGCCATCACTCCAACCATGGTAAGGGCCGTCACTCCGGCCATGGATGTGACCCGGGTGCTCAGCCGCACAATTTCAGCCACGTCGGGGTCATCATCCCAGGTCCTCTCGCCCTCATCAAACTGCCAAGTCATCTGGACCAGGGCAAACTGCCAGGTCATGATACTCAACAGATATGGCTCCCTGGTTTCGAGGAGGCTGCAATGAGGATCATTAGGGCGGGTTGAAATAGGGGACGACGAAGCCCGGGAATCGAGGGAGGGCTCCAGAGTGATTAAAGCAAGAAGGAAGGTCACTGAGTAATAAAAAGAGGGCTGAGAAAAACTGGGGAAAGTCAGTGTGAACCTTCGAAGAACATGAACTCAGAGATTTTGGGAGTGTGAAAGAAAATGTGAAGGAGTTTGGGTTTTATACTGACACTGGAGTTCAAAACACAGAAGTGTGATTCTCGAAAGATGAAACGGCCTGACAGCGCACTCAGAGCACGCGAAGATATGACAGAAACTTGGCGGCCGACGTTTCGATTAGCAAGGAAGAATGATGGCTCGTGCGAATTAAGAGCGCGATGACGTGGCGAAAGTCCAGAGACCGTCATTTCACTTGACGAGTAGAGACGACGCCTCGAGTGAGCCTGGGCAATAATGACCTACACGATATGCTTGAGGCATTAAATGCGCCGACTGGCCTACGCATTTAATGCCCCAGTTGTCAATCACTTCAGAAGGAATGCAAAGGGTCCATCCCTTGGAATCCATTCGGCCCCTACCCATGCCGAGGCCGAAGAATCCAGGGATGTGGGGGCAATGTTTGTGCCTAATAAATCACTGCCATGAGCCGGCCAAAGGAGCCCCCTTTCTCGGCCCTGGCACTTGCTCGTAAAACTGAAACGCAGCGTTTCAACAAGGTGCTTTGCCTTCCTGAAGACAAAAGAAAAATGCTAAGGCATGATCATCTCGGCCTCAAGTGCAGGCCGAGGCCGAGGCCGAGCAAAATCGCGGCCAGAAATATTAAAGTCAGATCATCACGTGGTAGCAGGGACCCATGCTTCATTTAATGAAGTAGCGCCTGTTTAATGCAGCAAACCCACTGGCCACAAATAAGCATTTAATGCATGAGGGAAAGTGGGAAGTGACTGAAGTCAGGTTTTGGCGACAGAAGACAGAGTGATTAGACGTAGACATTCTCACAAGAATTCTTGCAGCTTGAGAGATTAGGTCACCAGCTATCAGAGCAATAAATGCGTCTCCACGGCCAGCTGCGCAGAAACCACAATTAGGGTGGCGGCCGAGATTCACCAGGATTTATGGGGTCACACCACCATGCTTCACGATCCCAAATGTCGATTGGACACCCACTTGCGCTAATCAGACTCCACTATGCGTAAATTCAGCCTCGATTACTCATCTAGAAACTCTTCCTATAAATACAAGGCTCGAGCTACATTCAACGGGTTCAAACACCAAACAAAAGCCTCCCACGGAGCAACTTATATTTTCCTGTAATGCACTTTCAATATTTTACTTGCTTTCCTAGGAGTAGTGATAGTTTGTAAGGAGAATTCATTCATCAATATATCATACGACCCTTGATTTTCAAGGCGCCGGAGCACCATCCCTGTTATTCGCTCACTCACCCCAGATATCATACGACCGTCGCTCCCTGAGCAACGCGCCGGAGTACCGCCCAAAACCCACCAAACAGCACCACCCAACGGCCTTGTAGTTCAGGCCGTGAACCTAACAGTCGAGACTAGTTCCTCTCTCGGTTACAATCGTTTGATTAGAAGACGAGTTCAAACAGGCGCACCACTCAACCATTCTATCCCCATCAACCAACTCGACGCACGGTAGACCGTGCTGGCACGCCCGCGCAAAACCGCACCGCACCCAAAAGCAGGAAACCGCGTGTCAACGCACATCCCCTCGGCCCGGAACTCCAGGCCGTGAGATTTGCGCGGCAGACAGTAGAGGATTTTCTGATGGTGATGGCGTTAATCTTGCCAATCCATGGCCTGCCTAGAATGCCGTTGTAGGGGGAGAATTCATCAATGACCATGAATGTCTGTGAGCTGATTACTGGTGGAGAGTAGATGTCGAGGTCTATCGTGCCCACGGTAACCGTAGTGACCTGGCTAATTTGTTGATCCTCGTCTCCAAGCCCATCTGTTGGATGACTACCAGTTGCTGGATATTGGATGCGCTGCCCTTGTCTTCATGGATTCGGTCGACCATGGCCTGAACGATTTGAATACTAATGACAAAGGCATCGTTGTGTGGCAGATCGAGGCCGATTAGATCTTTCATTTGGAAGTTGATCACAGGATCGTCTTCTGCTGGTGGGAGGCCGGTCGAGATTTGGGAGATTGCAATGGCTTGTTTGATCTTCCTCTTCGCTTCTTTGCTGGTCAGCCAGACTCCTCGAAGTCGGTCAGGATTGTGTTAATCCTTATGACCTTCTGGGGTGGCTCCTTAGCGGTATTGCGATCCTCAATCTGCTGGATGGCCTACTTTGCAATAAATTCCTTGCAGTGGCCTTCTCTCATGAGTTCTTCGAGGTGCGTTTTCCAAGCAAAACAGTTATTCGTACTGTGCCCGTGCGTCCCATGAAGGGCACAGTATTTTCTTGCATCCCTCTTGTCCGGATCTCCTTTCAAGGGTGGCGGTCTTCTTACCCAAGGTTTGTCCTTTACTTGGGCTAAGATTTAATGTATGGGGATCGCAAACTTGGTCTAGTTCTCTTTTTCCATAGCGTCTCCTTGTGAGTGCGACCTATGTTTGTCTTTGTTCCTGTTGCTAAACCTGTCGCTTCTTTGGCGTGTTCCTCTTCCTACCTGGTAGAATTTTTCACGGTGATTCGATCGTCATCCCAAAGCACATAGCGTTCTGCAGTCCCGTAGATCTTTGCCAGAGTCTGGCTGGGAGTGATAGTCAACTCGCGATATAAGTCGTTCTTAGCTGGAAGACCTTTCTTGAAAGCAGAGGACGCGATTAGGTCATCACATCCTACAATGTTGGCCTTTTCCGCTTTGAATCTCTTGATGTAATCGCGAAGGGATTCTTCAGACCTCTTGTGCAAGTTGTACATGTGGTCAAGGTTCTTCTTAATCGTCCGGTAAGAAGTGTATTCTTTGGTGAAGACGTAAGCTAGCTCCTTAAAGCTGCTAATCAACCTGAATGGTAGGGTGTGGAACCAGTCTTGGGATGCTCCTCGCAAGGTCATTGCAAACACCTTGCACATCAGCGCATCATCGGCCTTGTAGAGGATCATAACACTTTGGAAGTGTTTAAGATGGCTCTCGGGATCAGAATCCCCTTTGAAGTGTGTGAAAGAGGGCATCGAGAATTATTTCGGGGGAGCAGCCTACTCGATTTCGGTGGTGAAAGGCGTAGATTTTTCTTGGTACACCTCCCTGCGTAAGGCATCTAAAAAATTCCCGCAAATCTTTAGTCTCGAAGTCGGTTGGTCACGAGCTTCTCGAAATCATCCGCGCGCATGGCTTGTCGACCACGTTCGTAACCTTCGTGATTTGGGCAGGGATGGTTGACCTCTTTGTTGCCCTGCCTGTGGGGCAGATTAGTAGATTGCACCAAATGACTTATCCCACCATATTATGATGTTGCCCATGTTTTGGGCTCCATCTGAATTCAATTGGTCAAAGAAATTGGACACTTCAAGTTCGTACCGTAAATGGAGTGGTTGGAGCATTGCATGGTTTCAATGGTTGGATTTCACTCAAAACTCACCAAATGACTCCTCCCACCATATGATGATGTTGCCCAAGTTTTGCGCACAATCCGAAAAAAATTGGACATAGAAATTGGACACTTCAAGTTTGTATGAAGTTCGTATCGTAAATGGAGTGGTTGGAGCATTGCATGGTTTTAGTGGTTGGATTTCAATCAAAGCTCACCAAATGACTCCACCCATCATATGATGATGTTGTCCAAGTTTTGGGCACGATGCGAATAAAATTGGTCAAAGAAATTGGACACTTCAAGTTCGTACGAAGCTTATACCGTACATGGAGTGGTCGGAACATTGCATGGTTTTAGTGGTTGGAGTTGACTCAAAACTCATCAAATGACTACTCCCACCATATTATGATGTTGCCCAAATTTTGGGCTCGATCCAAATTCAATTGGTCAACGAAATTGGACATTTCAAGTTCGTACGAAGTTCGTACCGCAAATGGAGTGGTTGGAGCATCGCATGGTTTTAGTGATTGGGTTTCACTCAAAACCCACCAAATGACTCCTCCCACCATATTATGATGTTGCCCAAGTTTTGGGCTCCATCCTTATTTAATTGGTCAAAGAAATTGGACACTTCAAGTTCGTATGAAGTTCGTACCGTAAATGGAGTGGTCGGAGCATTGCACGGTTTTGGTAGTTAGATTTCACTCAAAACATACCAAATGAATCCTTCCACCATATTATGACGTTGCCTAAGTCTTCAGATCGATCCGAAAAGAATTGGTCAAAGAAATTGTACACTTCAAGTTGGTACAATAAATGGAGTGGTTGGAGCATTGTATAGTTTAAGTGATTGGATTTCACTCTGGCCTCACCAAATGACTGCTCCCAAAACAATATGTTGTTACCCAAGTTCTAGGCTCGATCCGAAATCAATTGGTAAAAGAAATAGGAAAATTCAAGTTCGTACAAAGTTTGTACCGTAAATGGAGTGGTTGGAGCATTGCATTGCTTTAGTGATTGGATTTCACTCAAAACTCTCTGAATCACACCTCCCACCATATTATGATGTTTCCCAAGTTCAGGGTTCGATACGAAATCAATCAGTCAAACAATTTCACCACTTAATGTTTGTACGAAGTTTGTACCGTAACTGGAGGGTTTGGAGCATTACATAGTTTCAGTGACTGGATTTCATTCAAAACAAACCAAATGACTCCTCCCACCATATTATGATGTTGCCCAAGTTTTGGGCTCAATTCGAAATCAATAGGTCAAAGAAATTGGACACTTCAAGTTCGTACAAAGTTCGTTCTATAAATGGAATGGTTGGTGTATTGCACAGTTTTACCAGTTGGATTTCACTCAAAACTCAACAAATGACTCCTCCCACCATATCATTATGTTGCCCAAGTTTTGGGCAGAATCCGATATCGATTGGTAAAAGAAATTGGACACTTTAAATTCGTACTAAGTTTGTACTATAAATGGAGTGGAGGGTGTACTACATAGTTTTAACGATTGGATTTGACTCAAAACTCACCAAATGACTCGTCCCACCATATCATTATGTTTCCCAAGTTTTGGGCTTGATCCGAAATCAATAGGTCAATGAAATTGGACAATTCAAGTTCGTACGAAGTTTGATCTGTAAATGGAGTGCCTGGTGTATTGCACAGTTTTACCGATTGGATTTCACTCAAAACTCACCAAATGACTCCTCCCACCATATTATGATGTTTCCCAAGTTTTGCACTCAATCCGATATCGATTGGTCAAAGAAATTAGACACTTCAAGTTCGAACTGTAAATGGAGTGGTTGGTGTATTGCACAGTTTTATCGATTGGATTTCACTCAAAACTCACCAATTGACTCCTCGCCCCATATTATGATGTTGCCCAAGTTTTGGGCCCAATCCGATATCGATTGGTAAAAGAAATTGGGCACTTCAAGTTCGTACGAAGTTCATTCTATAAATGATGTGGTTGATGTATTGCATAGTTTTAGAGATTGGATTTCACTCAGAACACACCAAATGATGTTGCCCAAGTTTTGGACCCAATCCGATATCGATTGGTAAAAGAAATTGGACACTTCAAGTTCGTATGATGTTCGAACTGTAAATTTAGTGGTTGATGTAATGCACAGTTTTAGCGATTGGATTTGACGCAAAACTCACCAAATGACTCCTCCCACCATATTATGATGTTGCCCAAGTTTTGGGCTCAATCCGAAATTAGCCCCTTCATGTTCGTACGAGGTTCGTTCTGTAGATGGAGAGGTTTGTGTATTGCATAGTTTTATTGGTTGGATTTCACTCAAAACCAAACAAATGACTCCTCCCACCATATCATTATGGTGCCCAAGTTTTAGGCTCAATCCGATATCGATTGGTCAAAGAAATTGGAAACTTTAAGTTCATACGAAGTTCTTACTGTAAATGGAGTGGTAGGTGTATTGCGTTGTTTTAGAGTTCAGATTTCACTCAAAACTCACCAAATGACTCCTGCCACCATATAATGGTGTTGCCCAAGTTTTGGGCTCGATCCGAAATCAATAGTTCAAAGAAATTAGACACATCAAGTTCGTACGGTAAATGTAGTGGTTGGTGTATTGCAGAGTTTTATTGATTGGATTTCACTCAAAACTCACCAAATGACACCTCCCACCATATTAGGATGTTCCCCAACTTTTAAACTCAATCCGATATCGATTGGTCAAAGTAATTGGAAACTTCAAGATCATACGCAGCTCGTTCTGTAAATGGTTTGGTTGGTGTATTGCTTTGTTTTACCGATTGGATTTCACTCAAAACTCAGCAAATGACTCCTCCCACCATATTAGGATGTTCCCCAAGTTTTGGGCTCAATCCAATATCGATTGGTCAAAGAAATTGGACACTTCAACTTCATACGCATTTCGGTCTGTAAATTGTGTGGTTGGTGTATTGCAGAGTTCTACCGATTGGATTTCACTCAAAACTCACCAAATGACTCCCACCAAATTAGGTTGTTGCCCATGTTTTGGGCTCAATCCAATATCGATTGGTAAACGAAATTGGACACTTCTAGTTCATACGAAGTTTGTTATGTAAATGGAGTGGTTGGTGTATTGCACTGTTTTACCGATTGGATTTCAGTCAAAACTCACCGAAGGACTCGTCCAACCATATCATTATGTTCGCTAAGTTTTGGGCTCAATCCGATATCGATTCGTCAAAGAAATTGGACAATTCGAGTTCGTACGCAGTTCCTTCTGTAAATGGAGTGGTTGGTGTATTGCATAGTTTTACCGATTGGATTTCACTCAAATCTCACCAAATGACTCCTCCAACCATATTAAGTTGTTACCCAAGTTTTGGGCTCAATTCGATATCGATTGGTCAAACAAATTGGACACTTCAATTTCGTAAGAAGTTCGTTACGTAAATGGAATGGTTGGTGTATTGCATAGTTTTACCGATTGGATTTCAATCAAAAATAACCAAATGACTCCTCCCACCATATTCGGATGTGGCCCATGTTTGGGGCTCAATCCGAATTCGATTGGTCAAAGAAATTGGACACATGAAGTTCGTATGCAGTTCGTTCTGTAAATTGGGTGGTTGGTGAATTGCATAATTTTACCGATTCAATTTCACTCAAAACTCAGCGAATGATTCTTCCCAATATATTTGGATGTTGCCCAAGTCTGGGCCTCCATCCGATATCAATTGGTCAAAGAAATTGGACACTTTGAGTTCGTTTGGTGGTCGTTCTACAAATGGAGTGGTTGGGGTAATGCAGTGTTTTACCGATAGGATTTCACTCAAAACTCTCCAAATGACTCCTCCCACCATGTGATTTTGTCCCCCAAGTTTTGGGCAAAATCATATATCGATTGGTCAACGAAATTGGACACTTGAAGTTTGTACGAAGTTCGTTTTGTAAAAGGAGTGGTTGGTGAATTGCATAGTTTACAGATTGGATTTCACTCAAAACCCTCCAAATGACTCCTCCCACCATGTGATTTTGTTCCCCAAGTTTTGGGCAAAATCATATATCGATTGGTCAACGAAATTCGACACTTCAAGTTTGTACGAAGTTCGTTTTGTAAAAGGAGTGGTTGGTGAATTGCATAGTTTTACAGATTGGATTTCACTCAAAACTCACCAAATGACTCCTTCCACCATATCATTATGTTCCCCAGGTTTTAGGCTCAATCCGATGTCGATTGGTCAAAGAAATTGGACACTTCAAGTTCGTACGCAGTTTGTTCTGTAAATGGTGATGTTGGTGTATTGCATAGTTTTACCGATTGGATTTCACTCAAAACTCACCAAATGACTCATCCCACCATTTAAGGATGTTACCCAAGTTTGGGCCTCAATCTGATATCGATTGGTCAAAGAAATTGGACACTTCAAGTTCATACGAAGTTCGTTCTGTAAATGGCGTAGTTGGTGTATTGCATAGTTTTGCCAATTGGATTTCACTGAAAACGTCCCAATTTCCCCCATCTCATTATGTTCCCCAAGTTTTGGGCTCAATCGATATAGGTTGGTCAAAGAAATTGGACACTTCAAGTTCGTACGCACTTCATTCTGTAAATGGTGTGGTTGGTGTATTGCATAGTTTTACTGATAGGATTTCGCTCAAAACTCTCCAAATGACTCCTCCAGCCACATCACTCCGTTCCCCAAGTTTTGGGCTCAATCCGATATCGATTGGTCAAAGAAATTGTACCCTTCAAGTTCGTACGCAGTTCGTTCTGTAAATGGTGTGGTTGGTGTATTGCATAATTTTACCGATTTTATTTCACTCAAAAGTCACCAAATGACTCCACCCACCATATTAGGATGTGGCCCAAGTTTTGGGCTCAATCAACTATCGATGGGTCAAAGAAATTGGCCACTTCAAGTTCGAACGTTGATTGTTCTGTAAATGGTGTGGTTGGTGAGTTGCATAGTTTTACCGATTGGATTTCACTCAAAACTTAGCAAATGACTCCTCCCACCATATTAGGATGTTGCCCAAGTCTGGGCCTCAATCCGATATCGATTGGTCAAAGAAATTGGACACTTCAAGTTCGTACGCAGGTCGTTCTACAAATGGAGTGGTTGGGGTACTGCATTGTTTTACCAATTGGATTTCACTCAAAACTCACCAAATGACTCCTCTAACCATATTAGTACGGTGCCGAAGTTTTGGGCTCAACCCGATATCAATTGGTCAAAGAAATTGGATACTTCAAGTTCGTACGCAGTTCGTTCTGTAAGTGGAGTGGTTGGTGAATTGCATTGTTTTGCTGATTGGATTTCACTCAAAGCTAACCAAATGACTTATTCCACCATATCATTTTGTTCCCCAAGTTTTGGGCTCAATCCGATATCGATTGGTCAAAGAAATTGGACACTTCAAGTTCGAACGAAGTTCATTTTGTAATGGGAGTGGTTGGTGTATTGCATTGTTTTTCCAATTGGATTTCACTCAAAACACATTAAAGGACTCCTGCAACCATATCACTGTGTTCCCCATGTTTTGGGATCATTCAGAGATCGATTGGTCAAAGAAATTGGACACTTCAAGTTCGTACGCAGTTCGTTCTGTAAATGGTGTAGTTGGTGAATTACATAGTTTTACAGATTGGATTTCACTCAAAACTCAGCAAATGACTCCTCCCACCATATTAGGATGTTGCCCAAGTCTGGTCCTCGATCCGATATCGATTGGTTAAAGAAATGGGACACTTCAAGTTCGTACGCAATTCTTTCTGTAAATGGAGTGGTTGGTGTATTTGGATTTCACTCAAAACCTTCCAAATGACAACTCCCAAGATATTATTCCGTTCCCCAAGTTTTGGGCTCAATCCGAAATCAATTGGTCAAAGAAATTGGACTCCTTAAGTTCGTGTGTAGTTCATTCTGAAAATGGAGTGCACTACTACAAAAAACACTTTGCGTGACGAAATAATTTTGTTGCGCAAAGTACAATTTCGTCGCACAAAAGTTTGTGCGACGAAATTTTGGTCGCGCAAGTTCTGTCGCGCAAAGATCATAAAGAATGGTTTTGCGCGACGAAAATTATTTTTTGTTGCGCAAAGATACTTTGCGCGACGAATACTAACGTAGCTAAAAGATACTTTGCGCGACGAATTATAACTACTTTGCGCGACGAATAGTATCAACTTTGCACGACGAATATTAATTACTTTGCGCGATGAATAATATTATTTTGCGCGACAAAAGTTAACGTCGCGCAAATACACTTTGCGCGACGAATCCGAATGTCGCGCAAATCTTTGCGCGACGAAATATTCAATTTTTTTTTATTTTTTTATTTTTAAATTTTTTAAATTAAAATTAACTAGTTTAATAGTTTGCGCGACGAAATATTTTGTCGCCCAAGGTTTTTGACATTTTGTTTTATTATTTCTTTTCTATCAATTTCATTATATTAATTTTTCAAATTTTTACTTTTTAAATTTAATTTAATTGTATGATTTTTTTTTAATTACTTTAATTTAAATTGACATATTCAAAATAAAATTACATATGAAAAATAGTGATCAAATTATCCAATATATATAATATTCAAAATGTACACATAAATTAACAAAGTACAATAATAAAATCTACAAGCCTATTGTGGTGGTAGTGGCGGAGGATATGTTTCGATAGCGTCCAAATCCTCAACTTTAGCCGTCAAAGTCTCGACGATTCCCTACAAAAAAAACAAATATTGTCAAATAACAACAAAATAACAAAAAATTGGCATAAACTCAAAACTAACTCCAAAAACACATATTAATGAAAAAAAAAATTAAACTTTGGAGAGAATATACCTTTTGGCAAGATTTTGAGTGAGTGAGAATGAGAGGGAGAAGTGAGTGTGAGAGAATAGAGAAGATAGTGAGAGAGAGAGATGAAAGAGTGAGTGAGAGTGAGAGTGAGAGATGATGAAAAGAGAGATAAGAGAGTGAGTGAGAGTGAGAGATAGTGAAGAGAGAGATGAGAGACTAAGTGAGAGGAGTGAGTGTGAGAGAAAGGGTAGGATTTGGGGAGAAGGAAAGAGAGAGGAGAGGTAAGAGTAGAAGACATTGAGAAAATCGTGGAGGTGTTATTTTGGTTTTAAAAATCGTATCACTTTGCGCGACGAAACAATATATTGGTCGCGCAAAGTCTCGAAATTTTTTTTAAAAAAAAATTCCCATTTCTGGTGCACGCCCAAATTTTTAGGGTTTTGCGCGACGAAATTTTGGTCGCTCAAAGTTTTGCGCGACCACAATATTCCCGCTTCCCATTTTTGGTACCCGCCCAAATTTTTCGGGTATACTTTGAGCGATGAACGACTATATATTGGTCCCGCAAAGTCGTAAATTTTTTTTTTTTAAATTCCCATTTTTGGTACCCGCCAAATTTTTAGAGTATACTTTGCGCGACGAACTACTATATATTGGTCGCGCAAAGTTGGAAAAAAATTTAAAAAAAATTTCGAATTTTTGGTACCCGCCCAAATTTTGAGAGTATACTTTGCGGGACGAACTAGTATATATTGGTCGCGCAAAGTTGGAAAAAAAAATTAAAAATTTTTTCGCATTTTTGGTACCTGCCCAAATTTTTCGGGTATACTTTGCGCGACGAACGACTATATGTTGGTCCCGCAAAGTCGTAATTTTTTTTTAAAAAAAAATTCCCATTTTTGGTACTCGCCAAATTTTTAGAGTATATTTTGCGCGACGAACTACTATATATTAATTGCGCAAAGTCGTAAAAAAAATTTTAAAAAAAATTCTCATTTTGGGTACCCGCCCAAATTTTTAGAGTATACTTTGCGCGACGAATTATTATATTGGTCGCGCAAAGTCTTAAAAAAAATTTAAACCTACTAATAAATATATATACTATTCAATTTCTTAAGTGTTATATGTACAAAATAAACAAATTTAAAGGTACTCAACGATCCAACCGTCAAACTTATTTGTTTTTACTTCGAGATCGTATACGCCAAAATTCGGAAAAAAGAAACATTAAGAGATCAAGCAATGGGACAAAACATTTCGACGGTTATAAAAGAAAAATCAAGATTTAACGGTTATTTCAACTCTGATTTTGATGATTTTTTACAGCTACACTCCTTGACCCTATATGAATACAATGACTGCATTCGATCGTCAATTTAAAATATTTACACTAGTGGATACCACAAAATCTTATGTTATATTTAATGAAAGTATAAATAAACTCTTAATTGTTAGTGAATATATTGTTTTGATGGCATACACATTCTATGAAACTAGTTTCAACGATCCAACCATCAAACTTATTTGTTTACACATCGAGATCATATACGCCAAAAATCGGGAAATTTTTTTTTTCAGAGATCAAGTAACAGGACAAAACATTTTGATGGTTATAAACGAAAAATCAAGATTTAACGGTTATTTCAACTCTGATTTTGATGATTTTTTACAGCTACACTCCTTGACCCTATATGAATACAATGACTGCATTCGATCGTCAATTTAAAATATTTACACTAGTGGATACCACAAAATCTTATGTTATATTTAATGAAAGTATAAATAAACTCTTAATTGTTAGTGAATATATTGTTTTGATGGCATATGTATTCTATGAAACTAGTTTCAACGATCCAACCGTCAAACTTGTTTGTTTATACTTCGAGATCGTATACCCTAAAAATCGGAAAAAATTAACATTAAGAGATCACGTAATGGGACAAAACTTTTCGATGGTTATAAACAAAAATCATGATTTAACGGTTATTTTAACTCCGATTTTGATGATTTTTTACAGCTACACTCCTTGAACCTATATGAATACAATGACTCAATTTGATCTTCAATTTAAAATATTTACACTAGTGGATACCACACAATCTTAGGTTGTATTTAATGAAAGTATAAATAAACTCTTAATTGTTAGTGAATATATTGTTTTGATGGCATACGCTAACTACGAAACTAGTTTCAAAGATCCAACCGTCAAACTTGTTTGTTTATACTTCGAGATCATATACGCCAAAAATCGGAAGAAATAAACATTCAGAGATCAAGTAATAGGACAAAATTTTTCGACGGTTATAAACGAAAAATCACGATTTAACGGTTATTTCAATTTCGATTTTGATGATTTTTTACAGCTACACTCCGTGACCCTATATGAATACAATGAACCAATTTGATCGTCAATTTAAAATATAATACATTTAAAATATTATATTTTTCTAACAAAATAAATTATTATTTTTTTTAAATTTTTGTAAAGACTTTGCGAGACGAAGTTTATAAATTCGTCGCGCAAAGTCATGCAAAGATTTTTATAAAAAAAAATTATTTTATTTATTTTTGTAAAGACTTCGTCGCGCAAGACTTTGTGCACCGAATTTTATTGTTTCGTCGCGCAAAGTCATGCAAAGATTTTTACAAATAATTTTTTTATTTTCTTTATTTTTGTAAAGACTTTACGAGACGAACCACACTTCGTCGCGCAAAGGTTTGTCGCGCAAAGTGACTTTGTGCGACGATTTGTGTTTCGTTGCGCAAAATTTAGTCGCGTAAGACTTTGAGCGACAAAGTTTCATTTTCGTCGCGCAAAGTCACTTTGAGCGACGAATTGTGTTTCGTCGCACAAAATTTGGTCGCGCAAAGGGTTTTTTTTACTAGTGGTGGTTGGTGTATTGCATAGTTTTACCGATTGGATTTCACTCAAAACTCACCAAATGACTCCTCCAATCGTATTAGGATGGTGCCCAAGTTAGGCCTCAATCCGATATCGATTCGTCAAAAAAATTTGACACTTCAAGTCCGTATGCAGTTGGTTCTGTAAGTGGAGTGGTTGGTGTATTCCAAAGATTTACCGATTGGACTTCACTCAAAACTCACCAAATGACTCCTTCCAAAATATCATTATGTTCCCCAACTTTTGGCCTCAATAAGATGTCAATTGGTCAAAGAAATTGGACACTTCAAGTTCGTACGCCATTCGTTCTGTAAATGGAGTGGTTGGTGAATTGCATAGTTTTACCGATTGGATTTCACTCAAAACTGCCCAAATGACTCATTCCACCATATCATTATGTTCCCAAAGTTTTGGGCTCAATCCGAGATCGATTGGTCAAAGAAATTGGACACTTCAAGTTCGTACGCAAATCTTTCTGTAAATGGAGTGGTTGGGGTACTGCATAGTTTTAACGTTTGGATTTCACTCAAAATACACCAAATGACTCCTGCCACCATATTAGGATGTTGCCCAAGTTTGGGCATCAATCCGATATCGATTGGTCAAAGAAATTGGACACTTAAAGTTCATATCCAGTTCGTTCTGTAAATTGTGTGGTTGGTGTATTGCATAGTTTTACCGATTTTATTTCACTCAAATCGCACAGAATGACTCCTCCCATCATATTAGGTTGTGGACCAAGTTCCGGGATCAATCCGATTTCGATTGGTCAATGAAATTGGACACTTCAAGTTCGAACGCAATTCGTTCTGTAAATGGTGTGGTTGGTGTATTTCGTTGTTTTACCGATTGGATTTCTCTCAGAACTCACCAAACGACTCTCACCATATTAGGTTGTTGCCCAAGTTTTGGGCTCAATCCGATATCAATTGGTCAAAGAAATTGGACACTTCAAGTTTGTATGCAGTTTGTTCTGGAAATGGTGTGGTTGGTGTATTACATTGTTTTACCGATTGGATTTCACTCAAAACTGACCAAATGACTCCTTCCACCATGTCATTATGTTTCCCAAGTTTTGGGCACAATCCGATATTGGTTGGTCAAAGAAATTGGACACATCAAGTTCGTACACAGTTCGTTCTGTGAATGGTGTGGTTGGTGTATTGTGTTGTTTAAAATATTGGATTTTACTTAGAACTCACGAAATGAATCCTATCATATTAGGCTGTTGTCCAAGTTTTGGGCAAAAACCGATATCGATTGGTCAAAGAAATTGGAAATTTCAAGTTCGTACGCCGTTCGTTCTGTAAATGGTGTGGTTGGTGTGTTGCGTTGTTTTATAGATTGGATTTCACTAAGAACTCACGAAATGACTCTTACCATACTAAGTTGTTGCCCAAGTTCTGGTCTCAATCCGATATCGATTGGTCAAAAAAATTGGACACTTCAAGTTCGTACGCAGTTCGTTCTGTAAATGGAGTTGGTGGTGTATTGCATAATTTTACCGACTGGATTTCACTGACAACTCACCAAATGACTCCTCTAACTATATTAGGATGGTGACCGAGTTTGGGACTCATTCCGATATTGATTGGTCAAAGAATTTGGACACTTCAAGTTCGTACGCAGTTCGTTCTGTAAATGGAGTGGTTGGTGAATTGCATAGTTTTACCAATTGGATTTTCACTGAAAACGCACCAAATTCCACCATATCATTATATTCCCCAAGTTTTAGGCTCAATCGATATCGGTTGGTCAAAGAAATTGGACACTTCAAGTTTGTTCTATAAAAGGTGTGGTTGCTGTATAGCATAGTTTTACCAATAGGATTGCACTTAAAATTCTCCAAATGAGTTCTCCAACCATATCATCCTGTTCCCCATGTTTTGGGCTCAATCCGATATCGATTGGTCAAAGAAATTGGACATTTGAAGTTCGTACACAGGTCAATCTATAAATGGAGTGGTTGGTGTATTGTGTAGTTTTACCGATTTTATTTCACTGGAAACTCACCAAATGACTCTTCCCACCATATTAGGATGTGGCCCAAGTTTTGGGCTCAATCCGATTTCGATTGGTCAATGAAACGGGACACTTCAAGTTTGAACGCAGTTCGTTCTGTAAATGGAGTGGTTGGTGTACTGCATTGTTTTGCTGATCAGATTTCACTCAAAACTCACCAAATGACTCTTCCCACCATATTAGGATGTGGCCCAAGTTTTGGGCTCAATCCGATTTCGATTGGTTAATGAAACGGGACACTTCAAGTTCGAATGCAGTTCGTTCTATAAATGGAGTGGTTGGTGTACTGCATTGTTTTGCTGATCGGATTTCACTCAAAACTATCAAAATGACTCCTCCCACAATATCATTCCGTTCCCCAAATTTTGGGCTCAATCCGATATCGATTCGTTAAAGAAATTGGTCACTTCAAGTTCGTACGCAGTTGGTTCTGTAAATGGAGTTGTTGGTGAATTGCATAGTTTTACCAATAGGATTTCACTCAAAACTGACCAAATGACTCATTCCACCATATCATTATGTTCCCCATGTTGTGGGCTAAATCCGATATTGATTGGTCAAACAAATTGGACACTTCAGGTTCGTACATAGTAGGTTTTGTAAATAGGGTGGTTTTTGTATTGAATTCTTTTTCCAATTGGATTTCACTCAAAACTCTCCAAAGACTCCTCCAACCATATCATTGTGTTCCCCATGTTTTGGGCTCAATCCGATATTGATTGGTCAAAGAAATTGGACACTTCAAGTTCGAACGCTGTTCGTTCTATCAATGGTGTCGTTGGTGAATTGCATAGTTTTACCAATGGGATTTCACTCAAAACTCAGCAAATGACTCCTCCCATGAGATTAGGATGTTGCCCATGTCTGGGCCTCAATTCGATATCGATTAGTCAAAGAAATTGGACACTTCAAGTTCGTAGGCAGGTCGTTCTGTAAATGGAGTGGTTGGGAAATTGCATAGTTTTACTGATTGGATTTCACTCAAAACTCACCAAATGACTCCTCCCACCATATCATTCCACCCCCCAAGTTTTGGGCTCAATCCGATATCGATTGGTCAAAGAAATTGAATACTTCAAGTTCGTACGCAGTTTGCTCCGTAAGTGCTGTGGTTGGTATATTGCATAGTTTTACCAATTGGATTTCACTCAAAATTCACCAAATGACTCCTCCAACCATATTAGGGTGGTGCCCAAGTTTGGGCCCCAATCCGATATCGATTGGTCAAAGAAATTGGACACTTCAAGTTCATACGCAGTTCGATCTATGAGTGGTGTGGTTGGTGTATTGCATAGTTTTACCGATTGGATTTCACTCAAAATGACTCATTCCCTCACATCATTATGTTTCCCAAGTTTTGGGCTCAATCCGATATCGATTGGGCAAAAAAATTGGACACTTCAAGTTCGTACACAGTTCGTTCTGTAAATGGTGTGGTTGGTGTATTGCATTGTTTTACTGATTCGATTCACTCAGAACTCACCAAATGACTCCTACCATATTAGGTTTTTGCCCAAGTTTTGGGATCAATCCGATGTCGATTGGTCAAAGAAATTGGACACATCAAGTTTGTACGTAGTTCGTTCTGTAAATGGAGAGGTTGGTGTTTTGCACAGTATTGGATTAGACTCAAAACTCACCAAACGACTCCTCTTACCATATTAGGATGGTGCCCAAGTTTGGGCCTCAATCCGATATCAATTGGTCAAAGAAATTGGACAGTTCAAGTTCTTATGCAGTTCGTTCTGGAAGCGGTGTGGTTGGTGTATTGCATAGTTTTACCAATTTTATTTCACTGAAAACTCACCAAATGACTCCACCCACCATATTAGGTTGTGGCCCAAGTTTTGGGCTCAATCCAATTTCGATTGGTGAATGAAATTGGACACTTCAAGTTCGAACACAGTTCGTTCTGTAAATGGTGTGGTTGGTGTACTGCATTGTTTTGCGGATAGGATTTCACTCAAAACTCTCCAAATGACTCCACCCACCATATCATTCCATTCCCCAAGTTTTGGCCTCAATCCGATATCGATTGGTCAAAGAAATTGGACACTTCAAGTTCGTACGCAGTTCGTTTTGTAAATGGAGTGGTTGGTGTATTGCATATTTTTACCGATTGGATTTCACCTAAAACTGACCAAATGACTCATTTCCCCATATCATTATGTTCCCCAAGTGTTGGGCTCAATCCGATATCTATTGGTCAAAGAAATTGGACACTTCAAGTTCGTACGCAGTTCGTTCTGTAAATGGAGTGGTTGGGAAATTGCATAATTTTACCGAACGGATTTCACTCAAAACTCACCACATGACTCCTCCCACCATATTAGGTTGTTGCCCAAGTTTTGGGCTCATTCAGATATCTATTGGTTAAAGAAATTGGACACTTCAAGTTCGAATGTTGTTCGTTCGGTAACTGGTGTGGCTGTTGAATTGCATAGTTTTACCTATTGGATTTCACTCAAAACTCACCAAATTACTCGTCCCTCCATATCATTCTGTTCCCCAAGTTTTGGGCTCAATCCGATGTCGATTGGTCAAAGAAATTGAACACTTCAAGTTAGTACGAAGTTCGTTTTGTAAATGGAGTGGTTGGTGTATTGCATTGTTTTTCCAATTGAATTTCACTTAAAACTCACCAAAGGACTCCTACAACCATATCATTGTGTTCCCCATGTTTTGGGCTCAATCCTATATCGATTGGTTAAAGAAATTGGACACTTGAAGTTTGTATGCAATTCGTTTTGTAAGTGGTGTGGTTGGTGTATTGCATAGTTTTACCAAATGGATTTCACTCAAAACTCACCAAATGACTCCTCGAACCATATTAGGATGGGGCCCAAGTTTGGGCCCTAATCCGATATCGATTCGTCAAAGAAATTGGACACTTCAAGTTCATACACAATTCGTTCTGTAAGTGGTGTGGTTTGTGTGTTGCATAGTTTTACCAATTGAATTTCACTCAAAATTCACCAAATGACTCCTTCCAAAATATCATTATGTTCCCCAACTTTTGGCCTCAATCCGTTGTCAATTGGTCAAAGAAATTGGACACTTCAAGTTCGTACGCAGTTCGTTCGGCAAATGGAGTGGTTGGTGAATTGCATAGTTTTAACGATTGGATTGCACTCAAAACTGACCAAATGACTCATTCCCTCACATACTTATGTTCCCCAAGTTTTGGGCTCAATCCGATATCGATTGGGCAAAAAAATTGGACACTTCAAGTTTATGACGCAGTTCGTTCTGTAAATGGTGGAGTTGGTGTATTGCGTTGTTTTACCGATTGGATTTCACTCAGAACTCACCAAATGACTCCTTCCATATTAGGTTGTTGCCCAAGTTTTGGGATAAATCCGATGTCGATTGGTCAAATAAATTGGACACTTCAAGTTCGTACGCAGTTTGTTCTGTAAATGGTGTGGTTGATGTATTGCATAGTTTTACCAACTGGATTTCAGTCAAAACACACCTAATGTCTCCTCCCACCTTATTAGGATGTGGCCCAAGTTTTGGGCTCAATCTGACTACGATTGGTCAATGAAATTGGACACCTGAACTTCGTACGCAGTTCATTCTGTAAATGTAGTGGTTGTTGTACTGCATTGTTTTACCGATAGGATTTCACTCAAAACACTCCAAATGACTCCTCCGACCATGTCGTTCTATTCCCCAAGTTTTGCGCAAAATCCAATATCGATGGGTCAAAGAAATTGGACACTGCAAGTTCATGCGCAGTTCGTTCTATGAATGGAGTGGTTGGAGAATTGCATAGTTTTACCGATAGGATTTCACTCAAAACTGACCAAATGACTTATTCCACCATATCATTATGTTCCACAAGTTTTAGGCTCAATCCGAAATCGATTGGTAAAAGAAATTGAACACTTCAAGTTTGCACGAAGTTCGTTTTGTAAATGGAGTGCTTGGTGTATTGCATTGCTTTTCCAGTTGGATTGCACTCAAAACTCCCATATCATTTTGTTCCCCATGTTTTTCAATCAATCCGATATCGATGTGTCAAAGAAATTGGACACTTCAAGTTCATACGCAATTCGTTCTGTAAATGGATTGGTTGGTGTATTGCATAGTTTTAGCAATTGGATTTCAATCAAAATGTACCAAATTCCACCATATCGTTCTGTAAATGGTGTGGTTGGTGTATTTCGTTGTTTTACCGATTGGATTTCTCTCAGAACTCACCAAATGACTCTCACCATATTAGGTTGTTGCCCAAGTTTTGGGCTCAATCCGATACCGATTGGTCATAGAAACTGGACACTTCAAGTTTGTACGCAGTTTGTTCTGTAAATGGTGTGGTTGGTGTATTACATAGTTTACCGATTGGATTTCACTCAAAACTCACCAAATGACTCCTCCCACCGTATTTGGTTGTTGCCCATGTTTCGGGCTCAATCAAATATCGATTGGTCAAAGAAACTGGACACTTCAAGTTCGAACGCTGTTCGTTCTGTAAATGGTGTGAGTGGTGAATTTTATAGTTTTACCAATTGGATTTAAATCAAAACTCTCCAAATGACTCCTTCCATCATCTCATTATGTTCCCCAAGTTTTGGGCTAAATCTGATGTCGATTGGTCAAAGAAATTATATACTTCATGTTCGTACGCAGTTCGTTCTGTAAATGGTGTGGTTGGTCTATTGCACAGTTTTACCGTAGGATTTCACTCAAAACTCAAAAAATGACTCCTCCCACCATATCATTCCGTTCCCCATGTTTTGGGCTCACTTTGATATCGTTTGGTCAAAGAAATTGGACACTTCAAGTTCGTACACAGTTCGTTCTGTAAATGGAGTGGTTGGTATATTGCATAGTTTTCCCAATTGGATTTCACTCAAAACTCACCAAATGAAGCCTCCAACTATATTACAATGGTGCCCAAGTTCGGGCCTCAATCCGATATCGATTGGTCAAAGAAATTGGACACTTCAACTTCGTACGCAGTTCGTTCTTTAAGAGGAATGGTTGGTGTACTGCATAGTTTTACCGATTGGATTTCACTCAAAACTCACCAAATGACTCCTTCCACCATATCATTATGTTCCCCAAGTTTTGGGCTAAATCCGATATCGATTGGTCAAAGAAATTGGACACTTCAAGTTCGTATGCAAGTCGTTCTGTAAATGGTGTGGTTGGTGTATTGCGTTGTTTTACAGATTGGATTTCACTAAGAACTCACAAAATGACTCCTACCATATTAGGTTGTGGCCCAAGTTTTGGGCTCAATCCCGTATCAATTCGTCAAAGAAATTGGACACTTCAAGTTTTGGGCTCCTACCATATTATGATGTTGCCCAAGTTTTGGCCTCGATCCGAAATCCACAGGCCATAGAAATTGGACAATTCAAGTTCGTACGAAGTTTGTGCCTTAAATGGAGTGGTTCGTGTATTGCATAGTTTTATCGATTGGGTTTCACTCAAAACTCACCAAATGACTCCTCCAACCATATTAGGATGGTGCCCAAGTTTGGGCCTCATTCCAATATCGATTGGTCAAAGAAAATGGAGACTTCAAGTTCATACGCAATTCATTCTGTAAATGGTGTGGTTGGTGTACTGCATAGTTTTACTAATTTTATTTCACCACTACTACAAAATAGTTAAACCATTGCACAAAATAGATGACGGTGCATCTTCAAATCGTCGTTATGTTTTAAAAGACGACGGTATTTTTAAAACCGTCATGATATATTATCTTAAACACTACTAGCGTTAGATTGATTTTTAAAAGACAACAGTTGTCACTAACAAGCGTCGTCTTTTAAAACACGCTGAACAAAAAATAGGCCACTTGATTTTTAAAAGACGACACTTGTTAGTGACAACCGTCGTCTTTTAAAAATCAAGTGGCTTGTTTTTGGTAAAGACGCGGTTTTTTTGAAAGAACTGTCGTCTATTATATGTAAAGATTACCCTTTTTTTTAAAGAACTATCCTCTATTATATGTAAAGACGACAGTTGTTTTTAAAAAAGGGTCATCTATGATATCTAAAGATGACGATTTGTTTTAAAACAAGGTCGTCTATTATGAAGTAAAGATGGCGGTTGTTTTAAAAAAAGGGTCGTCTATTATATCTAAAGATGACGGTTTGTTTTAAAAAAGGGATGATGGAGGAGACTTCAGTTGTTTATAATCTTAGCTTTTTTTCTCTCTATCATTTTCATTTTTTTACAGGGATGATGGAGGAGACTTCAGTTGTGCATCATTTGTATGTTTGGATGAGGAAGGCTTGGATTAGGAGTACGTAGGTCTTGTTAGGGAAAGATTGTACTACTTAATTGGTAGGAATTATGTTTGTTGTAGAATAAAGATTGGTTAACTATGTAATAACTATTGAATCTTCAAGTTTTATGAAAGAAACTATTTTTGAGTGTATATATTCATTAATAAAGCATTATGGTTGGTTTTCCAGTTAAAATCGTTGTATAGCATCATATGAAATCAAAAAGAACTAAAATGTAGCAGTTTTGGAACTTATTAGACGACTGTTTTCATAATAAATCATGGTCTTTACTGATAATTAACGACGGTTTTTATAAACCAACCGTTGGCTTTATAGATCATTAACGACGGTTTTTATTAAAAACCGTCGTCTTAACCTACAATCCATGACGGTTTTCATAAAAAACCATCATCTTAACCTACAATCCACGACGGTTTTCAAAAAAGACCATCATCTTAACCTACAATCCACGACGGTTTTAATAAAACCGTTGTCTTTCCTGCTACAACTAACAATCTTTACCTCTAAACAACGACGACTTTCTTTAAAAACCGTCGTCTTTACAGCTAAACAACGACGGTGAAAAGCCGTTGTAGTTTGACACCCAAAAAGATGGTGGTCGATTTAACGACGGTTTTCAAAGCATTACAAGGACGGTGGATCCCCGTTGTCTATTTCGTTTTTTGTAGTAGTGCACTCAAAACTCACCAAATGACTCCACCCACCATGTTAGGATGTGGTCCGAGTTTTTGGCTCAATCCAATTTCGATTGGTGAATGAAATTGGACACTTCAAGTTCGAACGCAGTTCGTTCTGTAAATGGAGTGGTTGGTGTACTGCATTGTTTTACCGATAGGATTTCACTCAAAACTCTCCAAATGACTCCTCCCTTCATATCATTCCGTTCCCCATGTTTTGGGCTCAATCCGATATCGATTGGTCAAAGAAGTTGGACACTTCAAGTCCGTACGCAGTGCATTCTATAAATGGAGTGGTTGGTGTATTGCATAATTTTACTGATTGTATTTCACTCAAAACTGACCAAATGACTCATTCCACCATATCATTATGTTCCCCAAGTTTTGGGCAAAATCAGATATCGATTGGTCAAAGAAATTGGACACTTCAAGTTCGTATGCAGTTCGTTCTATAAATGGTGTGGTTGGTGTATTGCATTGTTTTACAGATTGGATTTCACTCAGAACTCACGAAATGACTCCTACCATATTAGGTTGTTGCCCAAGTTTTGGGCTCAATCCAATATCAATTTGTCAAAGAAATTTTACACTTCAAGTTCAACGCAGTTCGTTTTGTAAATGGTGTGGTTGGTGTATTGCAAAGTTTTACCGATTGGATTTCACTCAAAACTGACCATGCGATATCGATTGATTGGTCAAAACTGACCATGGATTTCACTTCATGTTCCCCAAGTTTTGGGCTCAATCCGATATCGATTGGTCAAAGAAATCGAACACTTCAAGTTTGTACGCAGTTCGTTTTGTAAATGGAGTGGTTGGTGTACTGTGTAGTTTTACCGATTGGATTTCACTCAGAACTCAGGATGGTGCCCAAGTTTGGGCCTCAACCAAATATTGATTGGTCAAAGAAATTGAAAACTTCAAGTTCATGCGCAGTTCGTTCTTTAAATGGTGTGGTTGGTGTATTGCATAGTTTTACCGATTTTATTTCACTTAAAACTTACCAAAAGACTCCTCCTACCATATTAGGATGTGGCCCAAGTTTTGGACTCAATCCGATTTCCATTGGTCAATGAAATTGGACACTTCAAGTTGGAACGCAATTCGTTCTGTAAATGGTGTGGTTGGTGTATTTTGTTGTTTTACCGATTGGACTTCTCTAAGAACTCACAAACGACTCTTACCATGTTAGGTTGTTGCCCAAGTTTTGGGCTCAATCTGATATCGATTGGTGAATGAAATTGGACACTTCAAGTTCATACGAAGTTCATTATGTAAATGGCGTGGTTGGTGTATTGCATAGTTTTATCGATTGAATTTCACTGAAAATGCACCAAATTCCACCATATCATTATGTTCCCCAAGTTTTGTGCTCAATCGATATCGGTTGGTCAAAGAAAAAGGACAATTCAAGTTCATACGTAGTTTGTTCTGTAAATGGTGTGGTTGGTGAATTGCATAGTTTTACCTATTGGATTTCCCCAAAAACTCCCCAAATGACTCCTCCCACCATATCATTGTGTTCCCCAAGTTTCGGGCTCAATCCTATATCGATTGGTCAAAGAAATTGGACACTTCAAGTTCGTACGAAGTTCGTTCTGTAATGGAGTGGTTGGTGAATTGCATAGTTTTACCTATTGGATTTCACCAAAAACTCACCAAATGACTCCTCCCACCATATCATTATGTTCCCCAAGTTTCGGGCTCAATCCGATATCGATTGGTCAAACAAATTGGACACTTAAAGTTCGTATGAAGTTCGTTCTGTAATGGAGTGGTTGGTAAATTGCATAGTTTTTACCCATTGGATTTCACTTAAACCTCACCAAATGACTCCTCCCACCATATTAGGTTGTTGCCCAAGTTTTGGCCTCAATCCGATATCGATTGGTCAAAGAAATTGGACACTTCAAGTTCGTACGCAGTTCGTTCTGTAAATGGAGTGGTTGGTGTATTGCACAGTTTAATCGGTTGGATTTCACTCAAAACTGACCAAACGACTCGTTCCACCATATCATTTGTTCCCCAAGTTTTGGGCTCAATCGATATCGGTTGGTCAAAGAAATTGGACACTTCAAGTTCGTACGCAGTTCGTTCTGTAAATGGAGTGGTTGGTGTCCTGCATTGTTTTACCGATAGGATTTCACTAAAAACTCTCCAAATGACTTTTCCTCCCATATTTGGTTGTTGCACATGTTTTTGGCCCAATCAGATAATCAATTGGTCAAAGAAATTGGACACTTCAAGTTCGAATGCAGCTCGTTCTGTAAATGAAGTGGTTGGTGTGTTGCATAGTTTTACAGACTGGATTTCAATCAAAACTCACCAAATGACTCAACCCACCATATTAGGATGTTCCCCAAGTTTTGGGCACAATCCGATATCAATTGGTCAAAGAAATTGGACCCTTCATGTTCGTACACAGTTCGTTTTTCGTAAAAGGTGTGATTGGTGAATTGCACAGTTTTACCGATTGGATTTCATTCAAAACTCACCAAATTACTCCTCCCACAATATTAGAATGTTGCCAAAGTTTTGGCCTCAATCCGATATCGATTGGCCGAAGAAATTGGACACCTGAAGTTCGTACGAAGTTCGTTCAGTAAATGGAGTGGTTGGTGGATTGCTTAGTTTTACCTATTGGGATTCATTCAAAACACACCAAATGACTCCTCCCACAATATTAGCCTGTAGCTCAAGTTTTGGGCTCAATCCGATATCAATTGGTCAAAGACGTTGAACACTTCAAGTTCGTACGCAGTTCGTTCTGTAAATTGAGGGGTTGGTGTGGTGCATAGTTTTACCAATCGGATTTCACTCAAAACTCACCAAATGACTCCTCCCACCATATTAGCCTGTAGCCCAAGTTTTGGGCTCAATTCGATTTCGATGGGTCAAAGCAATTGGACACTTCAAGTTCGTACACAGTTCATTCCGTAAAAGGATCGGTTGGTGTATTGCATAGTTTTAGCGATTGGATTTCACTCAAAAGTCACTGAATGACTCCTCCCACCATATTATGAGGTTTCCAAGGGTTCGGGCTCGATCCGAAATCAATAGGTGTAAGAAATTGGACAATTCAGGTTCGTACAAAGTTCGTTCCTTAAATGGAGTGGTTGGTGTATTGCATACTTTTAGTGATTGGATTTCACTCAAAACTCACCGAACGATGCCTACCACCATATTATGATGTTGCCCAAGTTTTGGAACCAATCCAAAATCAATTGGTGTAAGAAATTGGACAATTCAAGTTCGTACAAAGGTCGTTCCTTAAATGGAGTGGTTGGTGTATTGCGTAGTTTTAGATATTGGATTTCACTCAAAACTCACTGAGTCTTGCCTCCCACCATATTATAACATTGCCCAAGTTTTCGGCTCGATCTGAAATCAATAGGTGTAAGAAATTCGACAATTCAAGTTCAAACGCAGTTCGTTCCTCAAATGGAGTGGTTGGTGCATTGCATAGTTTTAGCGATTGGATTTCACTCAAAACTCACCGAATGACTCCTCCCACCACATTATGATGTTGCCAAGGTTTAGGGCATTATCCAAAATCAATAAGTGTAAGAAATTGAACAATTCATGCCCAAGGTTTTGGGCTTGATCCGAAATCAATAGGTGTAAGAAATTGGACAATTCAAGTTCAAACGATGTTCATTCCTTAAATGGAGTGGTTGGTGTATTGCGCAGTTTTAGCGGTTGGATTTCACTCAAAACTCACTGAATGATGCCACCCACCATATTATGATGTTGCCCAAGTTTTGGGATCGATTCGAAATCAATAGGTGTAAGAAATTGGACAATTCAAGTTTGTACAAAGGTCGTTCCTTAAATCGAGTGGTTGGTGTATTGCATAGGTTTAGCAATTGGATTTCACTCAAAACTCACCGGATGATGCCTCCCACCATATTATGATGTTGCCAAAAGTTCGGGATCGATACGAAATCAATAGGTGTAAGAAATTGGTCAATTCAGGTTCGTACAAAGTTCGTTACTTAAATGGAGTGGTCGATGTATTGCATGGTTTTAGCGATTGGATTTCACTCAAAACTCACCGAATGATGCCTCCCACCATATTACGATGTTGCCCAAGTTTTTGGATCGATCGGTAATCAATAGGTGTAAGAAATTGGACAATTCAGGTTCGTACAAAATTTGTTCCTCAAATGGAGTGGTTGGTGTATTGCATCGTTTTAGCGATTGAATTTCACTCAAAACTCACCGAATGATGACTCCCACCGTATTAAGTTGTTGCCAAGGTTTTGGGCTTGATCTGAAATCAATAGGTGTATGAAATTGGACAATTCAGGTTCGTACAAAGGTCGTTCCTTAAATGGAGTGGTTGGTGTATTGCATAGTTGAGCAACAACATAATATGGACGGAGGTGTAATTCGATGAGTTTTGAGTGAAATCCAATTGCTCGAACTATGCAATACACCAACCACTCCATTTAAGGCACAAACTGCGTACGAACTTGAATTGTCTAATTTCTAGTGCCTATGTATTTCAGATCGGGACCAAAACTTGGGCAACATTATAATATGGTGGGAGGATTCATTTGGTGAGTTTTGAGTGAAATCCAATCGCTGAAACTATGCAATACACCAAGGACTCCATTTAAGGCACAAACTTCGTAGGAACTTGAATTGTCCAAATTCTTACACCTATTGATTTCAGATCAAGCCCAAAACTTGGGCAACATCATAATATGGTGGGAGGAGTCATTCGGTGAGTTTTGAGTGAAATCCAATTGCTAAAACTATGCAACAGACCAAACACTCTAGTTCATGCACAAACTGCGTACGAACTTCAATTGTCCAATTTCTATGGCCTATGGATTTCGGATCAAGCCCCAAACTTGGGCAACATTATAATATGGTGGGAGGACTCATTTGGGGAGTTTTGAGTGAAATCCAATCGCTAAAACTATGCAATACACCAACCACTCCATTTAATGCACAAACGGCGTACGAACTTGAATTGTCCAGTTTCTATTCCTATGGATTTCGGATTGAGCCCAAAACTTTGGAAACATCATAATATGGTGGGAGGAATCATTCGGTGAGTTTTGAGTGAAATCCAATTTCTAAAACTATGCAATACACCAACCACACCCTTTAAGACGCAAACTACATACGAACATGAATTGTCCAATTTCTAAGGCCTATGGATTTTGGAACGAGCCCAAAACTTTGGCAATATCATAATATGGTGGGAGGAGTCGTTCGGTGAGTTTTGAATGAGATCCAATCTTTAATAGTATGCAATACACCAACCACTGCATTTAAGGCACAAACTGCGTTCGAACTTGAAATGACAAATTTCTATGGCCTATGGATTTCGGATCGGGCCCAAAACTTGGGCAACATCATAATATGCTGGGAGGAATCATTCGGTGATTTTTGAGTGAAATCCAATCGCTAAAACTACGCAATACACAACCACATCATAATATGGTGGGAGGAGTCATTTAGTGAGTTTTGAGTGAAATCCAATCGCTAAAACTATGCAATACACCAGCCACTCCATTTAAGGCACAAACTTCGCACGAACTTGGATTGTCCAATTTATATGGCCATTTGATTTCGTATGGTGGGAGGACTCAGTCGGTGAGTTTGGAGTGAAATCCAATCTTTAAAACTATGCAATACACCAACCACTCCATTTAAGGCACAAACTTCGTACGAACTTGGATTGTCCAATTTCTATGGCCAACGGATTTCGGATCGATCTCAAAACTTGGGCAACATTGTAATATGGTGGGAAGAGTCATTCGGTGAGTTTTGAGTGAAATCCAATCACAAAACTATGCAATACACCAACCACACCATTTAAGGCACAAACTTCGTACGAACTTGAATTGTCTAATTTTTTACACCTACTGATTTTACATGAAGCCGAAAACTTGGGCGATAGCATAATATGGTGGGAGGAGTCATTCAGTGAGTTTTGAGTGAAATTGCATAGCTAAAACTATGCAATACACCAACCACACCATTTAAGCCACAAACTTCATACGAACTTGAATTGTCCAATTTCTTACACCTATTGATTTCGGATGAAGCTGAAAACTTGGATGACATAATAATATGGTGGGAGGAGTTATTCGGTGAGGTTTGAGTGAAATCCGATCGCTAAAATTGTGCAATACAACAACCACTCCATTTAAGGCACAAACTTAGTACGAACTTGAATTGTCCAGTTTCTTACACCAATTGTTTTCGGATCGATCCCAAACCTTGGGCAATGTCATAATATGGTGGGAGGAGTCATTCGGTGAGTTTTGAGTGAAATCCAATCGCTAAAATTATGCAATACACCAACCACTCCATTTAAGACACAGACTGAGTACGAACTTGAATTGTCCAATTTCTTACACCTATTGAGTTCGGATCAATCCCAAAACTTGGGCAACATCATAATATGGTGGGAGGAGTCATTCGGTGAGTTTTGAGTGAAATTCAATCGCTAAACCCCAACCACTCCATTTAAGGCCCAAACTTCGTACGAACTTGGATTGTCCGAATTCTATGGCCAATTGATTTCGGATTGAGACCAAAACTTGGGCAACATCATAACATGGTGGGAGGAATCATTTGGTGAGTTTTGAGTTAAATCCAATCACTAAAACTAAGCAATACCCCAACCACTCCTTTTAAGGCATAAACATCGTATGAACTTGAATTGTCCAATTTCTGTGGCCTATGGATTTCGGATCGGGCCCAAAACAAGGGCAACATCCTAATACGGTGGGACGAGTCGTTCGGTGAGTTTTGAGTGAAATCCAATCCCTAAAACTACGCAATACACCAACCACTCCATTTGAGGCACAAACTGGGTACGAACTTGAATTGTCCAATTTCTATGGCCTATGGATTTCATATCGTCCCCAAAACTTGTTGCTTCGATTCAGCTGCACCAAAATGGTTTCAACTGCATCCTCAACTTGTGATACTCGCAAGTGCACGAGCCGTTTGGTAGTATAGCATATGTAAGTGCGAG
This sequence comes from Prunus avium, assembly GCF_965620075.1. Classification (NCBI taxonomy): domain Eukaryota; kingdom Viridiplantae; phylum Streptophyta; class Magnoliopsida; order Rosales; family Rosaceae; genus Prunus; species Prunus avium. The sequence continues at coordinate 8,516,086 of NC_142290.1, forward strand.
GTCGATCCCACGAGGATTGGTGATTGAATGATCCAATTTGTTTCCCCTACACAAAATAGAAATGAAAAAAGAAAATAAATAAAACAAGAAAGAATGAAATAACTCAAGCAAATAAGTTCCCAAGTTCAATTAGATTAACGGATTGATTCTAGCTAAAGTATGATTAAGCCATGGTGTTTGGTCATAACCTTGTGTTCCTAATTCCCTAATTTGATCATTTGTTGTCTAACCTAAAACTAAGCATTAGGAACCCATTAAGCATAGAAGAACAATTTAAACAACCAAGCATGTATCCAATCCCTGTTGTCGAATGTCCATACATACTCTTCCTATTCATAGTTCAATTCGAATTAAAGCATGGTGTCTACTCTTAATTCAAACCAAGATAGCTAACATGCAAGCCTAAATGGTGATCAATCATTCAAACTAGCATATTAACTTATAAGCATAATGAATAAGAACAAAAATCATAATTGAAACTTGGAAACTAATTAAACTTGAATACTTAAGAAAGAATGTACATTACAAATAAAAGTAAAGTAGAACTTGAAAAACTTAAGGAGAATTTCAGCACAAATATTTCATTACAACAATTGAAAACTAGAAAGGAAACTAAGAGAATTTGAGGGAGAGAAGGGAAGGGAGCTCTAGAGAAGTGTTTGAGAGCTCCCCCCCTTGGGGTGTGTTTTGAAGCTTGAAGGCTTCTCTATTTATAGGGCTAAGAGGGAGGAACAACATGATGAAATCCAACACCACCATTCCTCTTTGAATACAACCCATAACTCACACTTCATCTTGTCTATGTTAGTGTGGTTGGAATCAATCTCATCCCATACTTCTTTTGCTGCACCTCAAGCTTTCTTCACATGGGATCAAAGGTGATCAATTGTGGCTGCCTTTTGCTGCCAACCCATGTGGTCTTCTTTTGGTTGTTGAACAAAAACGAGTCTTCTGAACCAGACTTGGTGTAGGAAGGCCAGAGGTTTCAAAACTTATCCAATGGGGCTCAAATTTTGATATGTTATAGTAGACACCCATTGGAACAACTTCTATGAAGAAAGTATTCCTATAGGAGCAGTAGAAGTGTGCGTTTTGGGCCTTGCAAGTTGGCAGCCGAACAGAGACTGGAATTGACTTCATTTCATTTCTTTGCTTTACATGCATGCACATGCTTTCTCTATAATAACTCCAGCATGTACCAACTTGCTCCTTTAGAATTTCATAGCTGGAATGCCTCCCCACTTCACTCATTATGTTGGATCCAAAGTCAGTTGCAGCATGGGTGAGGCACATGGCTTAAAGGAGGAGACAAGGCTCAAAGCTGGCAGCTGCAAATCCTCCTGAGCATGGTTCAGTGTTGGACGGGCTAAGGACTCCACATATGTTCAATTGGGCTGAATTTTGGATATGTTATACTAGACACCCAATTGAACAACTTCTATGAAGAATGTCTCCTCATCCGAGTTGTGCAGATTGCTGAAATGAGACCTTCAAGGTGACTTACGAAACTGGACTGACAAGAAGTGTGGCCCAACTTTGGTTTTGTCTTTAAGCTCTTGCTCTTTGCCAATCAGCCCTTAACATGCATGGATTGCATCAAATGTGATCTCTTGCTATCTTAACCTACAAAACACACAAATAGAGGTAAGTGACTCAAAATAAAGAGAAACTAAGCAAAATCACTAAGTAAAGAAGGCAAGCAAGTGTATGAAATTATGGACTTATCAAAACAGAAAATGGATTAAAAGCACAAGTTTAACTCAATAACATAACCAAATCATAAGCTAGAAGGGTACAAAATGATATACAATTATGAACCGATCAAAACTTGAGCAATGTCATAATATGGTGGGAGGATTCACTGATTGAGTTTCGAGTGAAATCCCATCGCTAAAACTATGCACTACACCAACCTCTCCATTTAAGCATAAACTTCGTATGAAATTGAATTGTCTAATTTCTTACACCTAAAGCTTGGGCAACATCATAATATGGTGGGAGGAGTCAATCAGTGAGTTTTGAGTGAAATCCAATTGCTAAAACTACGCAATACCCCAACCACTCCTTGTAAAGCACAAACTGCTTATGAACTTGAATTTTCCAATTTTAATGGCCTATGGATTTCGGATCGGCCCCAAAACTTGGGCAACGTCATAATATGGTGCGAGGAGTCATTTAGTGAGTTTTGAGTGATATCCAATCGCTGAAACTATACAATACACCAACCTCTCCATTTAAGGCACAAACTTTGTACGAACTTGAATTGTCCAATTTCTTACACCTATTGATTTCGGATTGAGCCCAAAACTTGGGCAACATCATAACATGGTGGGAGGAGTCATTCGATGAGTTTTGAGAGAAATTCAATCTCTTAAACTAAGCAATACACCAACCTCTCCATTTAAGGCACAAACTTTGTACGAACTTGAATTGTCCAATTTCTTACACCTATTGATTTCGGATTGAGCCCAAAACTTGGGCAACATCATCATGTGGTGAGAGGAGTCATTCGGTGTGCTTTGAGTGAAATTCAATCGCTAAAACTATGCAATATACCAACCACTCCATTTAAGGACCAAACTTCATACGAACTTGAATTGTCCAATTTTTTACACCTATTGATTTCGGATTGAGCCCAAAACATGGGCAACACCGTAATATGGTGGGAGGTGTCTTTCAGTGAGGTTGGAGTGAAATCCAATCGCTAAAATTACGCAATACACCAACCACTCCATTTCAGGCACCAACTACGTACGAACTTGAATTGTTCAATTTCTATGGCCTATGTATTTCGTATCGGCCCCAAAACTTGGGCAATGTCATAATATGGTGGGAGGATTCATTTAGTGAGTTTTGAGTGAAATCCAATCGCTAAAACTGTGGACTACACCATCCTTTACATTTAAGGCACAAACTTCGTACGAACTTGAATTGTCCAATTTCTTACACCTATTGATTTCGGATCGAGCCCAAAACTTGGGCAACATCATAACATGGTGGGAGGAGTCATTCGATGAGTTTTGAGTGAAATTCAATCTCTTAAACTAAGCAATACACCAACCACTCCATATAAGGCACAAACTTCGTACGAACTTGAATTGTCCAATTTCTTATACCTATTGATTTCGGATCGAGCCCAAAACTCGGACAACATCATAACATGGTGGGAGGAGTCATTCGGTGAGTTTTGAGTGAAATCCAATCTCTAAAACCAAGCAATACACCAACCCCTCCGTTTCAGGCACAAACTTCGTACGAACTTGAAATGTCCAATTTCTGCGGCATATGGATTTCGGATCGGGCTATTGATCTCAGATCGACCCTAAAACTTGAGCAACACCATAATGTGGTGGGTGGAGTCATTCGGAGGGTTTTGAGTGAAATCCAATCTCAAAAACCATGCAATACACCAACCCCTCCATTTAAGGCACAGTGTTCGTACGAACTTGAATTGTCCAATTCCTGTGGCCTATGGATTTCGGATCGAGCCCAAAACTTGGGCAACATCATAATATGGTGGGAGGGGTCTTTCGGTGAGTTTTGAGAGAAACCAATCAGCTAAACTATGCAATATACCAACCACTCCATTTAAGGCACAAACTTCGTACGAACTTGAATTGTCCAATTTCTATGGCCTATGGATTTCGGATCGGGCCAAGAACTTGGGCAACATCAAAATATGGTGGGAGGAGTCATTCGTTGAGGTTTGAGTGAAATCCAATCGCTAAAACCTTGCAATACCCCAACCACTCCATTTAAGGAACAAACGTCGTACGAACTTGAATTGTCCAATTTCTTACACCTATTTATTTCGGATCGATCCCAAAACTTGGGCACCATCATAATATGGTGGAGGAGTCATTCAGTGTGTGTCGAGTGAAATCCAATCGCTAAAACCACGTAAGACACCAACTGCACCATTTACGGCACAAACTTCGTACGAACTTGAATTGTCCAATTTGTTACACCTATTGATTTCGCACCGAGCTCAAACCTTGGGCAACATCACAATATGTTGGGAGGAGTCATTCGGTAAGTTTTGAGTGAAATCCAATCTCTAAAATTATGCAATACACCAACCACTCCATTTAAGGCACAAACTTCTTATGAACTCGAATTGTCCAATTTCTGTGGCCAATGGATTTTGGATCGAGCCCAAAACTTGGGCAACATCATCATATGGTCGGAGGAGTCATTCAGTGAGTTTTGAGTTAAATCCAATCTCTAAAACTCTGCAATACTCCAACCACTCCATTTAAGGCACCAACTTCGTATGAACCTGTATTGTCTAATTTCTATGGTCAATGGATTTCGGATCGAGCCCAAAACTTGGGCAACATAATAATATGGTGGGAGGAGTCATTCGGTGACTTTTCGTGTAATCCAATCGCTAAAACCAAGCAATACACCAACCACTCCATTTAAGGCACAAAATTCGTACAAAATTGACTTGTCCAATTTCTATGGCCTATGTATTTCGGATCGGGCCCAAAACTTGGGCAACATAGTAATATGGTGGGACGAATCATTCCTTGATTTTTGAGTGAAATTGAACCGCTAAAACCATGCAATACACCAACTACTCCATTTACGGCAGAAACCTCTAACGAACTTGAATTATCAAATTTCTTACACCTATTGATTTTAGATCGTGCCCAAACTTGGGCTACATCATAATATGGTGGGAGGAGTCATTTGGTGAGTTTTGAGAGAAATCCTATCGCTAAAACTATGCAATGCACCAACCACTCCATTTCAGGCACAAAATTAGTACGAACTCAAATTGTATAATTTATGTAGCCTGTGGACTTCGGATCAAGCCCAAAGCTTGGTCAACATCATAATATGGTGGTAGGAGTCATTCGGTGAGTTTTGAGTGAAATCCAATTGCTAAAACTATGCAATACACCAACCACTCCATTTAAGGCCCAAACTTCGTATGAACATAAATTGTCTAATTTCTATGGCGTATGGATTTCGGATCGAGCCCAAAACTTGGGCAACATATCATAATATGGTGGGAGGAGTCATTCAGTGAGTTTTTTGTGAAATCCAATCGCCAAAACTATGCAATACACCAACCACTCCATTTAGGGCACAAATTGAGTACAAACATGAATTGTCTAATTTCTTACACCTATTGATTTCGGATCGAGCCCAAAACTTGGGCAAAATCACGATGTTGTGGGAGGAGTCATTTCGTGAGTTTTGAGTGAAATTCAATCGCTAAAACTTCGCAGTACACCAACCACTCCATGTAAGGCACAAACTTCGTAAGAAATTGAATTGTCCAATTTCTATGGCCTATGGATTTCGGATCGAGCCCAAAACTTGGGCAACATCATAATATGGTGGGAGGAGTCATTCGGTGGTTTTTGAGGGAAATCAAATTGCTAAAACTATGCTATACACCATCCACTCCATTTAAGGCACAAATTGGGTACGAACTTGAATTATGCAATTTCTATGGCCTATGGTTTTCGGATCGAGCCGAAAACTTAGGCAACAACATAACATGGTAGGAGGAGTCATTCGGTGAGTTTTGAGTGAAATCCAATCGCTAAAACTATGCAATACACCAACCAGTCCATTTAAGGCAAAAACTTCGTACGAACTTGAATTGTCCAATTTCTTACACCTATAGATTTCGGATCGAGCCCAAAACTTGGGCAACATCAGAATATGGTGGGAGGAGTCATTTGGTGAGTTTTGGGTGAAATCCAATCGCTATAACTATGTAATACACCAACCACTCCATTTAAGGCACAAACTGAGTACATACTTGATTTATGCAATTTTTGTGGCCTATGGTTTTCGGATCGAGCCGAAAACTTAGGCAACAACACAATATTGTGGGAGGAGTTATTCGGTGAGTTTTGAGTGAAATCCAATAGTAAAAAATATGCAATACACCAACCACTCCCTTCAAGGCACAAACTGAGTACGAACTTGAATTGTCCAATTTCTTACACCTAATGATTTCGGATCGTGCCCAAAAGTCGGGCAACATCATAATATGGTGGGAGGAGTCATTCGGTGAGTATTGAGTGAAATCCAATTGCTAAAACTGTGCAATACACCAACCACTCCATTTAAGGAACAAACTGAGTACGAACCTGAATTGTCCAATTTCTTACACCTATTGGTTTCAGATCGAGCCCAAAACTCGGGCAAAATCATAATATGGTGGGAGGAGTCATTCGGTGAGTTTTCAATGAAAGCCAATCCCTAAAACTATGCAATACCCCAACCACTCCATTTAAGGCACAAACTTCGTAAGAACTTGAATTGTCTAATTTCTATGGCCTATGGATTTCGGATCGAGCCCGAAACTTGGGCAACATCATAATATGGTGGGAGGGGTCATTCTGTGAGTTTTGAGGGAAATCCAATGTTGGTTTTAAAACATTTTTAACAAGTTCATTTAAATATTAATCGTACAATTAATCAAATTAATCACAGCGGAAGAATATGGTGGTTGTTTAAATTCAAAAACAAAACTTCTTCCAAGTATCTTAAGCCATGAACATTGATATGTTTTTCATAGATGGAAAAATCAAGAGAAAGGATAAGATCTAATTACCCTTGAAGCAATTATATGAACCAATTTGTGTTTGGTCTTCTCTTGATGATTTCCTCTTTGATGATCTCCTCTTTGATCTTTCTCCTCCATGTGAGCCACAAAAGTATATGGCCTCTAAGTCTCCACACCAATGGAACCTTGAGATGAGAGAGGAAGTATCTTGAGAATACAAGGATGCTAGTACAAGATTCTCAAGATTGGTTTTAATCTAAACCCCTTTGAAAGATGAAAATGTTTCACTCTTGAAAACTCTCTTTTATCTCTCTTTGATCTTCCAAACCTTTTTGGTTGATGTTGGATTGTGTTTGTGTGTGAATGAGTTTATGGAAACAATTCCCATACACATTCACTTAAGCATTGCCAAACCCCATTGGGCTTCCAAAATTGGGCCTTATGACACTTCAATCATAATATTTAGTTGTCTTAAGTCCTTGGGCTTGATACCCAACCATTTGGGCTTCCCGTTAATTATTACTGAGACCCAAATATGTTTTTACATGCAGTAAATCATCCACATCAAATCAATCAAATTGATTTCCTCATTCTCATTTGTATTACTCAAAGTTAACCATTTAAGGTGTGCGATCCATTAGGTTCTAATTAGCAAGGCAATGGGAAAATATTAGAACTCTTTCTAACCAACTGGAATTAAAACCCCTTAATTCTTCCTTTATTTGGATCGATCACAATCAATCCTAGGACTTCCACAAGCCAAGAGTGACATCTAGCAATATATCAAGGCTACCCAAGCTAACCAGAATAGATGAAGAACCTATTCAGTTGGCATTGCAATGCAATACGGTCCTTCTCTTATACAATATTTCAAATCATATTATTAGGGTACGGATTGATTATGTCAAACCCCTAATATGATTTATAACCTCATGTGATTCAAAAGAACATGATTAAGAACAACTTTCTAAATCAAGCTCAAAATACTTTGGCCAAAGATTTGCTGGATCACATCTTGAAACATTCTCATTCTTTTATCGAAAGTAGAGATTCCTTATTGTATATTCACATGCCCCTATGATGAATTAAGAGATCCCAACAACACTTAAGACAAATCTTTTACGGCTTGCCTTTAAGAGCTATCAAAGATCAATAACGCATCACAGGACAACCATGATGCCTCAGGTCTAAGGACTAATTTGCATTATTGCAACTATGAGTTCTCATTTGACATATAGATAAATACTCCATACGAGAACTACGGTTGATCGCGTTCAATGTACTCATTCACTAATGAGCACCCACATATTCGTATTAGTGTCAACTACACAAATGGTTTGAGACTAACCATCCTCTCAATTGAGTATACATAATATGTGCTAATCTTGATGGTTTATCAATGCCCATTTGATAACCTATGATTAGGAACATTTTGGGATGCTGCAGTTAGAGATTAAAGGTCACATGAATCTAATTTTCTTTAGATTACTTTATCTCTTATTTAGCATACCCTGGACATTTGTTTCTTCATACAATGTAAAAGATAACAAAATAAATTTGCCCTTTATATATCATATACGAAATGTATTCTAAGGAGATTACATTAAATGTATTGGCTCCTAGGGCACATTTCTAACATCCAATACACCAACCACTCCATTTAAGGCCCAAACTTCGTACGACCTTGAATTGTCTAATCTCTATGGCCTATGGATTTCGGATTGAGCCCAAAACTTGGGCAACATCATAATATGGTGGGAGGAGTCATTCTGTGAGTTTTGAGTGAAATCCAATCGCTTAAACTATGGAATACACCCACTCCATTCATGGTACAAACTTCGTACGAACGTGAATTGTCCAATTTCAATGCCCTATGGAGTTCGGATCGAGACCAAAACTTGGGCAACATCACAATATGGTGGGAGGAGTCATTCGGTGAGTTTTGAGAGAAATCCAATTGCAACAACTATGCAATACACCAACCACAACATTTAAGGCACAAACTGAGTACGAACTTAAAATTGTCCAATTTCTTACACCAATTGATTTCGGATCGAGCCCAAAACTTGGGCAACATCATAATATGGTGGGAGGAGTCATTCGGAAAGTTTTGATTGAAATCCAACAGCTAAAACTATGCAATACACCAACCACTCCATTTAAGGCCCAAACGTCGTACAAATGTGAATTGTTCAATTTCCATGCCCTATGGATTTCAGATTGAGCCCAAACCTTGGGCAACATCATAATATGGTAGGAGGAGTCATTCGGGGAGTATTGAGGGAAGTCCAATCGCTAAAACTATGCAATACACCAACCATTCCATTTAAGGCACAAACTGCGTGCGAACTTAAATTGTCCAATTTCTTACACCTATTGATTTCGGATCAATCCCAAAACTTGGGAAACATCATAATATGGTGGGAGGTGTCATTTGGTGAGTTTTGAGTGAAATCCAATAGCTAAAACTATGCACTTCACCAACCACTCCATTTATGGCACAAACTGAGTACGAACATGAATTGTCCAATTTCTTACACCTATTGATTTCGGATCAAGCCCAAAACTTGGGCAACATCATAATATGGTGGGACGTGTCATTCGGTGAGTTTTGAGTGAAATCCAACAGCTAAAACTTTGCAATACACCAACCACTCCATTTAAGGCACAAACTGCGTACGAACTTAAATTGTCCAATTTCATTGGCATGTGGATTTCGGATCGAGACCAAAAGTTGGGCAACTCCATAATATGTTGGGAGGAGTCATTCGGTGAGTTTTGAGTGAAATCCAATCGCTAAAACCATGCAATACCCAAACCAACCCATTTAAGGCACAACTTGAGTACAAACTTGAATTGTCCAAGTTCTTACACCTATTGATTTCGGATAAAGCCCAAAACTTGGGCAACATCATAATATTGAGGGAGGAGTCATTTGGGAGTTTTGAGGGAAATCCAATCGCTAAAACTATGCAATACACCAACCACGCCATTTAAGGCACAAACTGCGTACGAACTTGAATTGTCCAATTTCTATGGCCTATGGAGTTCGGATTGAGCCCAAAACTTGGGCAACAACATAATATGGTGGGAGGAGTCATTCGGTGAGTTTTGAAAGAAATCCAATCGCTAAAACTATGCAATACATTAACCACTCCATTTAAGGCACAAACTGCGTACGAACTGGAATTGTCCAATTTTTTTGGCCTGTGGATTTCGGATCGAGACCAAAAGTTGGGCAAAATCATAATAAGGTGGGAGGATTCATTCGGTGACTTTTCAGTGAAATCCAATCGCTAAAACTATGCAATACACAAACCACCAAATCTAAGGAACAAAGTGAGTACAAACTTGAATTGTCCAATTTCTTACACCAATTGATTTTGGATGAAGCCCAAAACTTGGGCAACGCCATAATATGGTGGGAGGAGTCATTCGGTGAGTTTTGAATGAAATCAAATCGCTAAAACTATGCAATACACAAACCACCCCATTTAAGGGACAAACTGAGTACAAACTTGAATTGTCGAATTTCATTCACCTATTGATTTGGGATCAAGCCCAAAACTTGGGCAACATCATAATATGGAGGGAGGAGTTATTCGGTGAGTTTTGAATAAAATCCAATCGCTAAAACTATGCAATACACAAACCACCCCATTTATGGCACAAACTGATTACAAACTTGAATTGTCGAATTTCTTACACCTATTGATTTTGGATCAGGCCCAAAACTTGGGCAACATCATAATATGGTGGGAGGAGTAATTCGGTGAGTTTTGAGTGAAATCCAATCCCTAAAACTATGCAATACGCCAACCACTTCATTTCAGGCACAAACTTCGCACGAACTTGAGTTGTCCAATTTCTTACACCTATGGATTTCGGATCGAGCCCAAAACTTGGGCAACATTATAGTATGGTGGGAGGAGTCATTCGGTGAGTTTTGAGGGAAATCCAATAGCTAAAACTATGCAATACACCAACCACGCCTTTTAAGGCATAAACTGAGTACGAACTTGAACTCTCCGATTTTTTACACCTATTGATTTCAGATCAAGCCCAAATCTTGGGCAACAACATAATATGGTGGGAGGTGTCATTCGGTGAGTTTTGAGTGAAATCCAATCGCTAAAACTATGAAATACACCAACCACTCCCTTTGAGACACAAACTGCGTACGAATTTGAATTGTCCAATTTCTTTGGCCTGTGGATTTCGGATCGAGCCCAAAACTTGGGAAACATCATAATGAGGGGGGAGGAGTCATTCGGTGAGTTTTGAGAGAAGTCCAAACGTTAAAACTATGCAATACACCACTCCATTTAGGGCACAAACTGCATACGAACTTGAATTGTCCAATTTCTATATCCTATGGATTTCAGATCGAGCCCAAAACTTGGGAAAGAACAAAATATGGTGGGAGGAGTGATTCGGTGAGTTTTGAGTGAAATCCAATCGCTAAAACTATGCGATACACCAACCACTCCCTTTAAGACACAAACTGCGTACAAACTTGAATTGTCCATTTGCTTTGGCCTGTGGATTTCGAATGGAGCCCAAAAGTTGTGCAACAACATAATGTTATGGGAGGAGTCATTCGGTGAGTTTTGAGAGAAATCAAAACGATGAAACTGTGCAATACACCAACCACCCCATTTAAGGCACAGACTTCCTACGAACTTGAATTGTCCAATTTCTTACACCTATTGATTTCGAATCAAGCCCAAAACTTGGGCAACATCATGATATTCAGTGAGTTTTGAGTGAAAACCAATCGCTAAAACTATGCAATACACCAACCACACCATTTAAGGCACAAACAGTGTACAAACTTGAAGTGTCCAATTTATTTGGCCTATGGATTTCGAATCGAGCCCAAAACTGGGGCAACACTATAATTTGGTGGGAGGAGTTATTTAGTGAGTTTTGAGTGAAATCCAATCGCTAAAACTATGCATTACACCAACCACTTCCATTAAGACACAAACTGCATACGAACTTGAATTGTCCAATTTCTTACACCAAAACTTGGGCAACAACATAATATGGTGGGAGGAGTCATTTGGTGAGTTTTCAGTGAAATCCAGTTGCTAAAACTATGCAATACACAAACCACTCCCTTTATGGCACAAACTGCGTACGAACTTGAACTGTCCAATTTCTTTGGCCTGTGGATTTCGTATTAAGCCCAAAACTTGGGCAACTTCATAATAAGGTGGGAGGAGTCATTCGGTGAGTTTTGAGTGAAATCCAATCGCCAAAACTTGGGCAATTGCATAATATGGTGGGTGGAGTCATTCGGTGGATTTTGAGAGAAATCCAATCACCAAAACTATGCAATACACCAACCACTCCCTTTAAGGCACAAACTTCATACGAACTTGAATTGTACAATTTCTTTGGCCTGCGGATGTCGGATCGAGCCCAAAAGTTGGGCAGCATCATAATATGGTGGGACGAGTCATTCGATGAGTTTTGAGAGAAATCCAATCGCAAAAACTATGCAATACACCAACCACTGCATTGAAGTCACACATAGAGTATGAACTTGAATTGTGCAATTTCTTACACCTATTTACGTCGGATCGAGCCCAGAACTTGGGCAACCCCATAACACGGTCGGAGGAGTGATTCGGTGAGTTTTGAGTGAAATCAAACTTCTAAAACTAAGCAATACACCAACCCCTCCATTTAAGGCACAAACTGCGTACGAACTTGAATTGTCCAATTTCTTACACCTATTGATTTCGGATCAATCCCAAAACTTGGGAAACATCATAATATGGTGGGAGGTGTCATTCGGCGAGTTTTGAGTGACATCCAATAGCTAAAATTATGCAATGCACCAACCACTCCATTTTAGGCACAAACTAAGTACGAACATGAATTGTCCAATTTCTTCCACCTATTGATTTCGGATCAAGCCCAAAACTTGGGAAACATCATAATATGGTGGGAGGTGTCATTCGGTGAGTTTTGAGTGAAATCCGACCGCTAAAACTTCGCAATACACCATCCACCCCATTTAAGGCACAAACTGAGTACGAACTTGAATTGTCCACTTTCTCACACCTATTGATTTCGGACCGAGCCCAAAACTTGGGCAACATTATAATATGGTGGGAGGAGTAATTCGGTGAGTTTTGAGCAAAATCCAATCGCTTAAACTATGCGATACACCAACCACTCCATGTAAGGTACAAACTGAGTACGAACTTGAACTTGGATATCGAATCGAGCCCAAAACTTGGGCAACCTCGTAATATGGTGGGTGGAGTCATTCGGTGAGTTTTGAGTGAAATCCAATTGCTAAAACTATCCAATACAACAACCACTCCACGTACGGCATAAACTGAGTACGAACTTGAATTGTCCAATTTCTTACACCTATTGAATTCGGATCGAGCCCAAAACTTGGGCAACTTCAAAATATGGTGGGAGGAGTTATTCGGTGAGTTTTGAGCAAAATCCAATCGCTAAAACTATGCAACATAACAACCACTCCATTTAAGGCACAAATTGAGTACGAACTTGAATTGTCCATTTTCTTACACCTATTGATTTCGGATCGAGCCCAAAACTTGGTCAACATCATAATATGGTGGGAGGAGTAGTTTGGTGAGTTTTGAGTGAAATCCAAACGCTAAAACTACGCAATACACCAACCACTCCATTTAAGGCACAAATTGAGTACGAACTCGAATTGTCCAATTTTCTGACCCCTATTGACTTCGTATCGAGCCCAAAACTTGGTCAACATCATAATATGGTAGGAGGAGTCGTTTGGTGAGTTTTGAGTGAAATCCAAACGCTAAAACTACGCAATACACCAACCACTCCATTTAAGGCACAAACTGAGTACGAACTCGAATTGTCCAATTTTCTTACTGTTGTGTCGATACAGCTGCACCAAAATGGATTCAGCTGCATCCTCAACTTGTGATACTCGCAAGTGCACGAGCCGTTTGGTAGTATAGCATATGTAAGTGCGAGGTCGATCCCACGAGGATTGATGATTGAATGATTCAATTCATTTTCCCTACACAAAACAGAAATGAAAAAGAAAGGAAATAAATAAAACAAGGAAGAAAGAAAATAACTAACTCAAGTAGATAAGTTCCCAAGTTCAATTAGATTAATGGATTGATTCTAGCTAAAGTATGATTAAGCCATGGTGTGTGGTCATAACCTTGTGTTCCTAATTCCCTAATTTGATCATTTGTTGTCTAACCTAAAATTAAGCATTAGGAACCCATTAAGCATAGAAGAACAATTTAAACAACCAAGCATGTATCTAATCCCTGTTGTCGAATGTCCATACATACTCTTCCTATTCATAGTTCAATTTGAATTAAAGCATGGTGTATACTCTTAATTCAAACCAAGATAGCTAACATGCAAGCCTAAATGGTGATCAATCATTCAAACTAGCATATTAACTTATAAGCATAATGAATAAGAACAAAAATCATAATTGAAACTTGGAAACTAATCAAACTTGAAACTAAAGAAAAGAATTTCCATTACAAAGAAAAATAAATTACAACTAAGAAGCAAAAGGAAAGCTAGAATTGAGAACTAGAAAGCAAAATTAAGAGAATTTGAGGGAGAGAAGGGAAGGGAGCTCTAGAGAAGTGTTTGAGAGCTCCCCCCCTTGGGGTGTGTTTACAAGCTTAGAGAACCTCCCTATTTATAGGCCTAAGGAAGTGAAAAATCTGAATTCAATATGGCTAATGCATACAACACTTGTTTTATAAAATCTGAAATGGTTGATGCACTTGTATTAGAAAATTTGAATTGGTTGATGCACTTCACCAATAAATCCCACCAGCAGCCCTAGCTCATCTTCATGTCACCATGACCAAGCTTCCAACAAGCTCAATAGCTCATGCCTAGCTCACCATGACCAAGCTTCCAACCAGAAACAATAGCTCATCCTGAGGTCAGCATGACCAGCAACTTCAAGGGCTTACGAATTGGGCTTCCCTTAAGAAAATTAAGACTTTAAGCACTCAAACTTGAAGTTCAGAATGTTTTCTTTCCATCCATATATCATTTGGGCCAATCCAAGGTCGGAGGAGGAAGTTAAGGCCAAAACAAATTGCTAACTCATTTTGCGCGCTGATAAAATCCATCCTGAGCATGGCTCTGTGTTTGCTAGGTAACAGACTCCATATTTATCCAATGGGGCTGAAGTTTGGATATGTTATAGTACCCACCCATTGGAACAACTTTCATGAAGAATGCTGCCTCATCCGAGCTGTGTAGGTTGCTGAAACAAAGCTTGCAATATGACCTACGGAACTGGACTGGCAAGGGGCTGTAGCCAAAATGAGTTTGTCTTTTAAGCTCTTCATCCATTCATCCAAATTAGGCCTTAACATGCTTGAATTGCATGAATTATGCTCATATGCTCTATTTGCCTACAAAACACACAAAGGGAGGCAAATAACTTAGAAATCTAAGAAACTAAGCAAACGAAGTAAGTAAATAGGGCATGTATATGTATGAAATTATGAGCTTAACACTTACCCCTATTGACGTCGTATCGAGCCCAAAACTTGGTCAACGTCATAATGTGGTGGGAGGAGTCGTTCGGTGTGTTTTGAGTGAACTCCAATCGCTAAAATTATGCAATACAACAACCACTCCATTTAAGGCACAAACTGAGTACGAACTTGAATTCTCCATTTTCTTAAACCTATTGATATCGGATCGACCCCAAAACTTGGTCAGCATCATAATTTGGTGGGAGGAGTCATTCGGTGAGTTTTGAGTGAAATCCAATTGTTAAAACTATGCAATACATCATGCAATCCATTTAAGTCACAAATTGAGTACGAACTTGAATTGTCCAATTAATATTGGCCTATGGATATCGGATCGAGCCCAAAACTTGGGAAACATCCTAATATGGCGGGTGGAGTCATTTGGTTTGTTTTGAGAGAAATTCAATCGCTAAAACTATGCAACACAACAGCCACTCAATTTAAGGCACAAACTGGGTACGAATTTGAATTGTCCAATTTCTTACACCTATTGATTTTGGATCGAGCCCAAAACATGGGCACCATCATCATATGGGGGGAGAAGTCATTCGGTGAGTTTTGAGACAACAACATAATATGGTGGGAGAAGTCATTCGGTGGTGGGAGAAGTCATTCGGTGAAAACCAGTCGCAACAACTATGCAATCCACCAACCACTCCATGTATGGGACAAACTGAGTTCGAACTTGAATTGTCCAATTTCTATGCCCTATTGATATTGGATCGAGACAAAAACTTGGGCAACATCACATTATTGTGGAAGGAGTCTTGCGGTGAGTTTTGAGAGATACACTAACCACTCCATTTAAGGCACAAACTAAGTACGAACTTGAATTGTCCAATTTTTTACACCTACTGATTTCGAATCAAGCACAAAACTTGGTCAACATCATAATATGGTTGGAGGAGTCATTCGGTGAGTTTTCAGTAAAATTCAATCGCTAAAACTAAGCAATACACCAACCACTCCATGTAAGGCACAAACTGAGTACGAACTTGAATTGTCCACTTTCTATTGCCTATAGATATCGGATCGAGCCCAAAACTTGGGCAACATCATAATATGGTGGGTGGAGTCATTCGGTGAGTTTTGAGTGAAATCCAAGCCTAAAACTATACAATACATAAACCACTCCACGTAAGGCATAAACTGAGTACGAACTTGAATTGTCCAATTTCTTACACCTATTGAATTCGGATCGATCCCAAAACTTGGGTAATTTCAAAATATGGTGGACGGAGTCATTCAGTGAGTTTTGAGTGAAATACAATCGCCAAAACAATGCAATACAACAACCACTCCACTTAAGGCACAAACTGAGTACGAACTTGGATTGTCCAATTTCTTGCCCCTATTGACTTTGTATCGAGCTCAAAACTTGGTCAACATCATAATGTGGTGGGAGGAGTCATTCGGTGAGTTTTGAGTGAAATCCAATCGCTAAAACTATGCAATACACCAACCAATCCATTTAAGTCACAAACTGAGTACGAACTTGAATTGTCCAATTTGAGTACGAACTTGAATTGTCCAATTTCTATGGCCTTTGGATATCGGATTGAGCTGAAAACTTGGGCAACAACATAATAAGGTGGGAGGAGTCATTCGGTGAGTGTTGAGTGAAATGCAATCCCTAAAACTATGCAATACACCAACCACTCCATGTAAGGCACAAACTGAGTACGAACTTCAATTGTCCAATTTCTATGGCCAACGGTTATCGGATCGAGCCCAAAACTTGGGCAACATCATAATATGGTGGGATCCAATGGCTAAAACTATGCAATACACTAACCACTCCAATTAAGGCACAAACTGAGTACAAACTTGAATTGTCCAATTTCTTACACAAATTGATTTTGGATCGAGACCAAAACTGGGGCAACAACATAATATGGTGGGAGCAGTTATTCGGTGAGTTTTCAGTGAAATCCAATCCCTAAAACTATGCAATATTCCAACCACTCCATGTAAGGCACAAACTTAGTACGAACTTGAATTGTCCAATTTCTATGGCCTACGGAATACGGACCTAGACCAAAAGTTGGGCAACATCATAATATGCTAGGAGTAGTCATTCGGTGACTTTTGAGTGAAATCCAATTGCTAAAACTGTGCAATACACCAACCACTCCATGTAAGGCACAAACTGAGTACAAACTTGAATTGTCCAATTTCTTACACCAATTGATTTCAAACCGAGCCCAAAACTGGGGCAAAATCATAGTATGTTGGGAGTTGTCATTCGGTGAGCTTTGAGTGAAATCCATTCACTAAAACTATGCAACACACCAACAACTCCATTTAAGGCACAAACTGAGTACGAACTAGAATTGTCCAATTTCTTACACCTCTTGATTTCGAATCGAGCCCAAAACTTTGGGAACAACATAATATGGTGGGAGGAGTCATTCGGGGCCTTTTGAGTGAAATCCAATCGCTAAAACTATGCACTACACCAAGCACTCCATTTAAGGCACAAACTGCGTACGGACATAAATTGTCCAATTTCTTACACCTATTGATTTCAAACCGAGCCCAAAACATGGGCAACATCATAATATGGTGGGAGGAGTCATTTGGTGAGTTTTGTGTGAAATCCAATCGCTAAAACTATGCAATACAACAACCACTACATTTAAGGCACAAACTGGGTACGACCTTGAATTGTCCAATTTCTTACACCTATTGATTTCAAACCGAGCCCAAGACTTGGGCAACGTCATCATATGGGGGTTGTTGTCATTCGGTGAGTATTGAGTGAAATCCACTTGCTAAAACTATGCAATACACCAACAACTCCATTTAAGGCACAAACTGAGTACGAACTAGAATTGTCCAATTTCTTACACCTCTTGATTTCGAATCGAGCCCAAAACTTTGGGAACAACATAATATGGTGGGAGGAGTCATTCGGGGCCTTTTGAGTGAAATCCAATCGCTAAAACTATGCACTACACCAAGCACTCCATTTAAGGCACAAACTGCGTACGGACATAAATTGTCCAATTTCTTACACCTATTGATTTCAAACCGAACCCAAAACATGGGCAACATCATAATATGGTGGGAGGAGTCATTTGGTGAGTTTTGTGTGAAATCCAATCGCTAAAACTATGCAATACAACAACCACTACATTTAAGGCACAAACTGGGTACGACCTTGAATTGTCCAATTTCTTACACCTATTGATTTCAAACCGAGCCCAAGACTTGGGCAACGTCATCATATGGGGGTTGTTGTCATTCGGTGAGTATTGAGTGAAATCCACTTGCTAAAACTATGCAATACACCAACCACTCCATGTAAGGCACAAACTGAGTACGAACTTGAATTGTCCAATTTCTATGGCCTATGGATATCGGATCGAGCCCAAAACTTTGGCAACAACATAATATGGTGGGAGGAGTCATTCGGTGTGGTTTAACTGAAATCCAATCAATAAAACAATGGAATACACCATCCACTCCCTTTATGGCACAAATTGTGTATGAACTAGAATTGTCCAATTTCTATAGACTATGGATTTCGGACCAAGACCAAAACATGGGTAACATAATAATAAGGTGGGAGGAGTCATTCGGTGACTTTTGAGTGACATCCAATCGTTAAAACTATGCAATACACCAACCACTCCACGTACGGCACAAACTGAGCACGAACTTGAATTGTAAAATTTCTGTGGACTATGGATATTGGATCGAGCCCAAAACATGGGCAACATCATAATATGGTGGGAGGAGTCATTCAGTGAGTTTTGAGTAAAATCCAATCGCTAAAACCGTGCAACACACCAACCACTCCATTTAAGCCACAAACTGAGTACGGATTTGAATTGTCCAATTTCTTACACCTATCGATTTCAAACCGAGCCCAAAACTTGGCAAACATCATAATATGTTGGGAGTTGTCAGTCGGTGAGTTTTGAGTGAAATCCAATCTCTAAAACTATGCAATACACCAACCACTCCTTGTAAGGCACAAACTTAGTACGAACTTGAATTGTTCAATTTTTATGGCCTATGGATATCGAATAAAGCTCAAAACTTGGGCAATATTATAATATGGTGGTGGGAGTCATTTGGTGAGTTTTGAGTGAAATTCAATCAGTAAAACTATGCAATACACCATC
Source organism: Prunus avium (assembly GCF_965620075.1). Classification (NCBI taxonomy): domain Eukaryota; kingdom Viridiplantae; phylum Streptophyta; class Magnoliopsida; order Rosales; family Rosaceae; genus Prunus; species Prunus avium. The sequence continues at coordinate 8,535,306 of NC_142290.1, forward strand.
CACTCCATTTATGGCACAAACTGATTACAAACTTCAATTGTCCAATTTCTATGGCCTAGGGATTTGGGACCAAGACCAAAACTTGGGCAACATCATAATAAGGTGGGACGAGCCATTCGGTTAGTTTTTAGTGAAATCCAATTGCTAAAACTATGCAATACACCAAGCACTCCATTTAAGGCACGAACTGAGTACGAACTAGAATTGTCCAATTTCTTACACCTATTGATTTCAAACCGAGCCCAAAACGTGGGCAACATCATAATATGGTGGGGGGAGTCATTTGGTGAGTTTTGTGTGAAATTCAATTGCTAAAACTATGCAATACAACAACCACTCCATTTAAGGCACAAACTGTGTACGACCTTGAATTGTCCAATTTCTTACACCTATTGATTTCAAACCGAGCCCAAAACTTGGGCAACTTCATAATATGGGGGGAGTTGTCATTCGGTGAGTTTTGAGTGAAATCCACTTGCTAAAACTATGCAATACCCCAACCACTCCATCTAAGCCACAAACTGAGTATGAACTTGAATTGTCCAATTTCTATGTCCTATGGATATCGGATCGAGCCCAAAACTTGGGCAACATCATAATATGGTGGGAGGAGTCATTTGGTGTGTTTTGAGTGAAATCCAATCGCTAAAACCAAGCAATACACCAACCACTCCATTTATGGCACAAACTGAGTGCGAACTTGAATTGTCCAATTTCTATGGCCTACGTATTTCGAACCGAGTCCAAAACTTGGGCAACATCATAATATGGTGGGAGGAGTCATTCGGTGACATTTGAGTGAAATCCAATATCTAAAACTATGCAATACGTCAACCACTCCATTTAAGGCACAAATTGAGTACGAACTTGAATTGTCCAATTTCTTACACCTATTGATTACGGATCGAGCCCAAAACTTGGGCAACCTCAAAATATGGTGGGAGGAGTCATTTGTTGAGTTTTGACGGAAATCCACTCGCTAAAACATTGCAATACACCAACCACTCCATGTAAGGCACAAGTTGAATACGAACTTGAAATGTCCAATTTCTGTGGCCTACGGATATCGGATCAAGCCCAAAACTTTGGCAACATCATAATAAGGTGGGAGGAGTCATTCGGTGAGTTTTGAGTGAAATCCAATCGCTAAAACTATGCAATAAACCAACCACTCCATTTAAGGGACAAACTGAGTACGAACTCGAATTGTCCAATTACTTACACCTATTCAATACGGATCGAGCCCAAAACTTGGGCAACCTCAAAATATGATGGGAGGAGTCAGTTGGTGAGTTTTCACGGAAATCCAATCGTTAAAACATTGCAATACACCAACCACCCCATTTAAGGCACAAACTGAATACGAACTTGAATTGTACAATTTCTATGGCCTATAGCTTTCAGATAGAGCCCAAAACATGGGCTACATCATAATATGGTCGGAGTAGTCATTCGGTGAGTTTTGCGTGAAATCCAATTGCTAAAACAATGCAACTCAACAACCTCTCCTTTTAAGGCACAAACAGAGTACGAACTTGAATTGTCCAATTTCTTACACCTATGGATTTCGGATCGAGCCCAAAACTTGGGGAACGTCATAATATGGTCGGAGGAGTCATTCGGTGAGTTTTGAGTGAAATTCAATCAGTAAAACTATGCAATACACCATCCACTCCATCTATGGCACAAACTGAGTACGAACTTGAATTGTCCAATTTCTATGGCCTATGGATTTGGGACCAAGACCAAAACTTGGGCAACATCATAATAAGGTGGGAGGAGTCATTCGGTGAGTTTTGAGTGAAATCCAAACGCTAAAACTATGCAATACACCAAGAACTCCATTTAAGGCACAAACTGAGTACGAACTTGAATTGTCCAATTTCTTACACCTATTTATTTCGGATCGAACCCAAAACTTGGGGAACAGCATAATATGGTGGGAGGAGCCATTCGGTGAGTTTTGAGTGAAATTCAACCAGTAAAACTATGCAATACACCATCCACTCCATTTATGGCACAAACTGAGTACAAACTTGAATTGTCCAATTTCTATGGCCTATGGATTTGGAACCAAGACCAAAACTTGGGCAACATCATAATAAGGTGGGGCGAGTCATTCGGTTAGTTTTTAGTGAAATCCGATTGCTAAAATTGTGCAATACACCAACCACTCCATGTAAGGCACAAACTAAGTACGAACTTGAATTTTCCAATTTCTACGGCCTACGGATATCGGATCAACCCCAAAACTTGGGCACCATCATAATATCGTGGGAGGAGTCATTCGGTGAGTTTTGCGTGAAATCCAATTGCTAAAACAATGCAACTCAACAACCTCTCCGTTTAAGGCACAAACGAAGTACGAATTCGAAATGTCCATTTTGTTACACCTTTTGATTACGGATCGAGCCCAAAACTTGGGCAACATCATAATAAGGTGGGAGGAGTCATTCGGTGAGTTTTGAGCGAAATCCAATTGCTAAAACTATGCAATACACCAACCACTCCATTTAAGGCGCAAACGTAGTACAAAATTGAATTGTCCAATTTCTTAGACCTATTGATTTCGGATTTAGCCCAAAACTTTGGCAACATCATAATATGCTGGGAGTAGTCATTCAGTGAGTTTTGAGTGAAATCCAATCGATAAACTATGCAATACACCGACCACTTTGACGCACAAACTAAGTACGAACTTGAATTGTCCAATTTCTTAAACCAATTGATTTCGGACCGAACCAGCCCATCACTTTGGCAACATCATAATATGGTAGGAGGAGTCATTCGGTGAGTTTTGAGTGAAATCCAATTGCTAAAACAATGCAATACAGCAACCATTTAAGGCACAAACGTAGTACGAAATTGAATTGTCCAATTTCTTACACCTATTGATTACGGATCGAGCCCAAAACTTTGGGAACATCATAATATGGTGGGAGGAGTCATTCGAGGAGTTTTGAGTGAAATCCAATCGTTAAAACTTTGCAATACACCAACCACTCCATGTAAGGCACAAACTGAGTACGAACTTGAATTGTCCAATTTCTATGGTCTATGGATATCGGATCGAGCCCAAAACTTGGGCAACATCATAATGTGGTGGGAGGAGTCATTTGGTGAGTTTTGAATGAAATCCAATCGCTAAAACTATGCAATACACCAACCACTCCAGGTAAGGCACAAACTGAGTACGAACTTGAATTGTCCAATTTCTACAGCCTATGGATATCGGATCGAGCCCAAAACTTGGGCAACATCATAATATGGTGGTAGGATTCATTCGGTGAGGTTCAGGGAAATCCAGTCGCTAAAACTATGCAATACACCAACCACATCATTTAAGGCACAAACTAAGTACGAACTTGAATTGTCCAATTTCTATGGCCTACGGATATCATATCGAGCCCAAAACTAGGGAAACAGCATTATATGGTGGGAGGAGCCATTTGGTGAGTTTTGAGTGATATCAAATGGCTAAAACTATGCAATACTCCAACCACTCCATGTAAGGCACAAACTGAGTACGAACATGAATTGTCCAATTTCTTTCACCAATTGATTTCGGATCGAGCTCAAAACTTGGCCATCATCATAATAGGGTGGGAGGAGTCATTCGGTGGGTTTTGAGTGAAATCCAATCGCTAAAACTATGCAATACTCCAACCACTCCATTTAAGGCACAAACGGAGTACGAACTTGAATTGTGCAATTTCTTACGCCTACTGATTTCGGATCGAGCCCAAAACATGGACAACATCATAACATGATGGGAGGAGCCATTCGGTGGATTTTGAGGGAAATCCAATCGCTAACACGATGCAATACACCAACCACTCCATTTAAGGCACAAACGGAGTACGAACTTGAATTGTCCAATTTCTTACGCCTACTAGTTTCGGATCGAGCCGAAAACTTGGGCAACATCATAATGTGGTGGGAGGAGTCGCTCGGTGAGTTTTGAGTGAAATCCAATCGCTAAAACTATGCAATACACCAACCACTCCAGTTACGGCGCAAACTTAGTACGAAATTGAATTGTCCAATTTCTTAGACCTATTGATTTCGGATTGAGCCCAAAACTTTGGCAACATCATAATATGGTCGGAGTAGTCATTCGGTGTGTTTTGAGTGGAATCCAATCGATAAAACTATGCGATACACCAACCACTCCATTTAAGGCACAAACTAAGTATGAACTTCAATTGTCCAATTTCTTACACCTATTGATTTCGGATCGAGCACAAAACTTGTGCAACACCGTAATGTGGAGCAATTCGGTGAGTTTTGAGTGAAATCCAATTGATAAACTATGCAATACACCAACCACTTCATTTGACGCACAAACTGAGTACGAACTTGAATTGTCCAATTTCTTAGACCTATTGATTTCGGATTGAGCCCAAAACTTGGGCAACATCATAATATGGTGGGATTAGTCATTCGGTGTGTTGTGAGTGAAATCCAATCGATAAAACTATGCAATACACCAACCACTCCATTTAAGGCACAAACTGAGTACGAACTTGAATTGTCCAATTTCTTACACCTATTGTTTTCGGATCGATCCCAAAACTTGGGCAACATCATAATATGGTGGGAGGAGTCATTCGGTGAGTTTTGAGTGAAATACAGTCGCTAAAACTATGCAATACACCAACCACTCCATTGAAGGCACAAACTGAGTACGGAATTGAATTGTCCAATTTCTTACACCTATTGATTTTGGATCGAGCCCAAAACTTGGGCAACATCATAATATGGTGGGAGGAGTCATTCAATGTGTTTTATGTGAAATCCAATCGCTAAAATAATGCAATACACCAACCACTCCATTTAAGGCACAAACTGCGTACGAACTTGAATTGTCCAATTTCTTACACCTATGGATTTCGGATCAAGCCCAAAACTTGGGCAACGTCATAATATCATGGGAGGAGTCATTCGGTGAGTTTTGAGTGAAATCCAATCACTAAAACTATGCAATACACACTACAAGAAAAACACCCTTTACTGACGGCTAAAAAGCGTCAAGATAGCCATTGATTTACGGCTCGGAAAGCGTCACGGATGCCGCTGTCAGGGAAAGGGGTACCCCTATTCTTGACGCTTATTATCCATCAAGATTTAATGTTTCCTGGCGGTTATGGAACATCACAAACCCATCAGGATTTCCTTCTCTTGACGCTTTTTAACTATCAACAAATTTTTGGTTTTAGCCGTCAAGAATAGGATGACTGAAAAAGAAAAAGAAAACAAAAGGTGCAAAGAAATAATTAAATTGCTAAATAATTATATAATGCAACAAACTGAAGTCTCACATCCACTAAAATAAAATTATTATTAATATTAAGGACTACAAAAATGTTATAACATGTCAACTATCTAGGAAACGATATTAAAAACATATAAACATAGGGAATTAAACCAAATGATATAATATATCCAGTAAGTGTAGGTCTCAAACTATATAGAACTTGTCCCTTGAAAGCTCGACTTTCCTTGATGAGCCTAAGATTGCCTTTGTGGTATGAGCCGCACTAATCACATCAATCTGCTAAGATGAAAACGTATGAATTAAAGAGTTAATTAATGCATATGGAACTACGATTAAGCAGAATTCAGATAATTGATTATGTGCCTGAAATAATCTCTAATGTTTAATATATGTATAATGATGAAAATTTTAAACTCACATACAGGAAGGGTAGACAATCCTAGGATGGTAAGCATGAGAGGAGGTAATAAGTAGAGCTTCCTATGCAGATGTACACATGAGGAATTGGGCAACTGATTTCTGTTTCATTATACATAACTTTATCAAAGCAGCCCATTTCTCTTAACAAATACTCACATACTTACCAAAAATAAAAAGAGAGAGAACTCTGCCAAGAGAACATTAGATTTGTGGGTAGAGAAGAGAATCAGTCTCTTGACAAAAACAAGATCTGCATACTCAAATGAAGCAAGAAAAATCATTAAATTTGTTAGTATACTAAAATAAATTAAAATCAAAATCTATATTAGCAAATCCATGACCATTGAATACCTGCATGCCTCAGAAGATAACAAATGTAGCAGCCAAACTGGAAATCACAAATACGTAAACATTCAAAACATAACAAATGCATACACATTTAGAAAATAACAAATGCACAAACCCAAATTAAACCAAACTATGAGATTATGCTATCCAAGCACCAACCCATTTCTTTCTTTCTTTCCTACAGGATCAAAAAACATATGTCAAATATGAGCACATTTATGTACTTTCTACCAAGGATTCTATCCAAATACATAGATGACAAGCAACCTGTACTTTGTTCGAGATAGAGATTTGCATAAACTTATACATGCAAAATAACACAAAGTCACTTATACTAATTTAGAGAATTCAAACATAGGCTTGGATTGTTTTGAGGAAAAGGAAATGGTAAGAGGCAGGGAGTGAGAGGGAGAGGTTATCCACATGATCCAGATTCCTCACGACTACCAAAGAGTTTGGGAAAAAGCTACAAGGACTAAATTTGTAACATCCCGACCCAAAATAAAGGGAATAGTGAATTAATTAATTTCAAGAATTATGAATTTCCAATTTTGCCCTCGTTGTAGGGGTAATTTGGTCATTTTTAATTTGGGAGGATTTCGGGGCAGTGGCTGGTACCTTTACGTAGGTTGTACTGAGACGAGTCCGTAGACATGCAGTAGGCTTGAATCGGAGTTGTAACGAGAGAGATACGATCTAAAAACTCTCAGTGGCACAATCGTAATTATTTCGAAGTTTATTTTTAATAAAAACAAAAAACCCTCTCTCTCTCTCTCTCTCCCCCCCTGTTACTGTTCATCCAAACAGTTTTTGGGCCACCATCTTTTCCTCCGGCCACCCCAAGCGACGGCATTGGTACCAAAATGACCGGCTAGTCGTCCTCTTCCTATCCCGACAAATCTCAGCCGCTGGAACCACCGGAGCTGGTCGGAAGACGAGAAAATCTGACTGGTTTTTGACCCATTTTTAACAGAGTTTTCGCCGGCGGTTTCTCCCTCCTCTGGCCACCAAACCGGTCGATTAAGGTGTGCTTTGCCACCTATTTTTCATGCTCTAGCTGATGGTTGGGTAGGAATTGAGCAATTTTTGCGTTTTGGTAGTTAAATAAGCGATTAAAAATCTGTCAAATTTCGGCCTCCGATCCGGCCACTTCCGGCCATTTTTCGGGGTAGGTCCAAGAACAAAAGTGATTCAAAATTAGGTGTTTTACCTAGGGTAGGGATCTTGGCCGGCGGTTTGGAGTTTTTCCGATCGCCGAAAATTTCTTTGGACACCCATGCACTACTGGCGCGTGGGCCACGTGTTGGCCTATCATTATGTCCTACAATGATCTCCTGCTTCTCACGACCGCGTAGGAATTTGCGGATCTCAATTCGGATAACGTTTGAACCCCGAACGGATTTTACATATTATGCGATTTCCGAGTTCGATAGGTTAGAGCCGTTGGATCGTTTCCAATTTAAGATATGTTGGTCTAGACATTCCTAGGATAGTGTAGGATTTCACGGATCATGAATCGGAGCCCCAGATGTTCCGATTCAATAACTCAAAGTTGTGTTTTTCAATAACCGTCCGATCGTGCGATCGTGAGCGATCCGACCGTCTGATCTCGACCAAACTTTCAAGACGTGTATCTTAGACCTTGTGGAACCCATAGGAACTTTCAGATCATAAAACAGAGGTCGTGGGTCCTCGGTTGACCATGAGTCTTCCGAGGTAGTTTCACTCTTCGAGGAGTACTAGAACAACCCTTTTGGATGAGTCTTGACCGTCATTTGATTATGTGGGTCTATGAGTTTATTTTTATGGTTTTGTGATGGAAATCTTATGCTTTTGAATTTAATGGTTTATTTAAATTCTGTTTATATTTAATAGTTGAATTCTTTATTTTTGTAAAGTATTTGTGATATATGTGGGTTTGACATATTCGAGTATCTTGAGTCATATATATAATATTTGAGAAAATGCTAACTCTGTTGATTATGTGTGGGGTACTTGGGTTGTTGATGTGAGATGCTAGAAAGACATGAGTTAGAATGTCAGTTTGAGTGCTTTTAGCACTACCTTAGGCACCTCCCTGGATATCGAATAGGCAAAACGTTACTTTTGGTCCCTGTGGTTTACCACTTTTACCACTAAGATCCCTGTGGTTTCAATTTGAACATTTTTGCCCTTGTGGTTTCAAGTTGAAGCAATTCGAGGACAATCCTTAATTTCTGTCAAATATGTCTGTTACTTATTAAGGGGCAATTTGGTCCAAAAATTATTAAAAGATTCCTTCCTTTTTTAAATAAACAATATAAATATAAATTTTTAGGGAAATTAGTTTTAAAATGCAATAATAAAAATTCCTCCTTGCAAACAACGCTTTCTCTCTCGAAAAAACAAAAAACAAAAACTCAAAACAATGGATTCAACTAGCTTCTGCCATCAACGATTGCCGTTGTTGGATTGGTACCTCGGCTTCTTCTCGTCCTCGTCGCCCTCCTCCGCCGCTAGCGAGGAGCTAAATGAGGCCGCGTTCTTCTGGACCACCGACTTCACAGAGCCCAGCGACGGCATAACCCTCGGCTCAGTTTGACTTGGAATTGTACTGGAAGCTTGCGCTCTCTTTGTCGTCGTCGTCGTCATCGAAGCCCATCCTTCAATTCCAAGATTTTCTGTCTCAATCCATGCCGACTTCGAGAAGGTTCCAGATCTGAGGGTAGAGCATAGTCTCCTGGGCACAGAACAAGGCAGACACCATTTTTTTATGGAGATTCTTTGGTGGCGATTGGTTGTTTGTGAGAAATCTTTTAATAATCTTTTAAAATTGATTTTCATTGCATAGCATTGTTGTCGCTAAAAAAGGTTTGAACTTAATCCTAAACGATTTCAAAGTTCTAGCAAGCATTGTTGGTTGATTTGGGCACAATTTGGTTATTTTGGTTTGGGGTGGGCTTGGGTGGTTGTGATGGTGGTTGGGTTACAGGAAGGTGGTGGCTGGCTGGCTAGGGTTGGGTGGGTGTTGGTTAGTTGGGTAGTCGGGTTAGGAGGAGAAGGGGAGAGAGGTTATATATTTATTTTTAAATTGTAATTTTCTTTAATTTATATTAATTTTGTTTCTTTTTAAGGAATAAATTTTGGACCAAAATACCCCTTAATAAGTAACCAAAGTTAGAAGAATTTGACAGAAATTTAGGATTGTCCTTAAATTGCTTCAAATTGAAACCACATGGGCAAAATTGATCAAATTGAAACTACAGGGACCTTAGTGGTAAAAGTGGTAAACCACAGGGACCAAAAGTGACGTTTTGCCTATAGAATATGCTTGAGAGTTTATTGCCTATACTATGAATATGTATTGTGGGAAAATTGAATTAAGGAAGGGAATATTATTTTTATAATATTTATATAAGGGATTACGAACTCCACCATCATATGTACCTTCCCTTGAATGATGATACTTTGAAACATTGGAAATGGGTATTTGGAAACAGTGGATATGGACACTGGGATACATGGAAATGGATATATGGATATAGTCTGGATATGATGGAACCCGGGGCATCCTTGACTGGATGTTGCTGTAGACCCTTGATTGGGTAGTCTGCGCGCGTAGGGCTGTTTTCAGGCGTACGGGTCTTGCTTCTTCGTCCGTACGTGCTGGCTGAGAGTTAGTCCCCCAGTTGGACAGCTCGTCCCTAGCCACATAACCGTTTGAGGGCTGTTACGTGTGGACTAGTGAACAATCCCCGGTTGGATTATTTCCCCTAGTACATGATGTGCATTATCACATGTACCCCCCTTGGATATTGGTACTTGTACACAGTGGATATGGATACTTGGAAATGTCGGAACCCGGGGCATCCTTGACGGGATGTTGCTGTAGACCATTGATTGGGTAGTCTGCGGGCGTAGGGCTGTTTTCAGGCGTACGGGTCTTGATTTTTCATCCGTACGTGCTGGCTGAGAGTTAGTCCCCCAGTTGGACGGCTCGTCCCTAGCCACATAGCCGTTTGAGGGATGTTACGTGTGGACTAGTCAACAATCCCCGATTGGATTGTTTTCCCCTGGTACATAATGATGGTGAGAGGTGGGTGTTATTATATATACATATATACTCATTTATAGGCATACATGTTACATTTGGTATATGTGGTTTTGATTCTGGATTTGAGATTCGTGAGTTTGTACTTTGTGAGTACCCTGTACATATATGAATGTTTAAGCCCTGGATTGGGAAGTGTTGTTCGGCAACATACGCCGTGGATAGGGTATGGTTGCGCGATTGAACTGATATAAAGAAGAAAGAGATTGGGAATGTGTTTATTTTGTTTCATCGGAATCGGAGTTGTGACCATTGATATAAGAACTACGTGTGGCTTGATCCCTTGTCCAAGGGTATGTAAGTAGCCTGGGTTCTCACCTAGGTGCAGCTGCGAAATAAACTATATTTAAAAAGGTTTGAACAATTCTGAGTTTGTGAATGGATTTCGTTGTGGTTGTTGGATTTGAATCCGGTTTAATATTTTCGGTGGTATTTGTAAAGTTGTTTGAGGTTATTCATTTCATCGTTTATGCTTTATTCGACTTAACAACATTGTTGATTTTGTTTCGAACTATTTGAAGGCCGGAGGCCTATTATGTATTTGGATGTTGATAACTTGTGCATGCTGCCAGTTGGGTTATAAATTGTGTTTTAAATTTTCAGGTTGAAATTTTGGGAAAAGTCAAATTTACAGGGAAGACTCTGCCGAATTTCTCGGCAGAAAGTCTTGGTTTTTAGCAAGTGGGCCCGGCATTGGTGTGATTCGGGGCGGGTCCTGTCAAAATTGGCTATGCAGAACAAATCTCCATACAAATTAAAAAACCTACTTATTGCTAACCTGTGTTATTCAACTAGAAAACAATAACACTTAGTTAGCAATAACACTTGCCAATGGTTCAACCAAAATATCAAACAAAGCAAAATAAAAAAGGTGAACGAATCTATAGACTAGAAAGAAATAGAGAACTAGTATAACATTAAAAATTGCAGAGACTATAAGGAAATTAAAGAAACCAACAGAGGCTTTCATAGTTTGGCCGTTAAGTAGCTTTCATTAAAACCCCATAAAAGAGGCAGCCTTCACAAGCATTTAGTAGAATACTGACAAGAAAGAAAAAAATCAATCATAACAAGCTTCCAAAATCAATCTCAGGTTTTCTAATTAAAGAAAATACCTTGGTAATATTCACATATTATCCTCATCACCCCACAGAACTCATAGCACAATTTTTTTAAAATAGAAACGAAGATGATATTAATCAATCAATGAGGCTACAGGAGGATGAGAAATCCTCAAACCCCCCCAACCCACACGAAAGGAAAAAATTACAGAAAACAGAAGAAACATAGCTAAACAAAGCCAAACAAAGCAAAACACCTAGAGCCCAGAAAAACAGAGGCTTAAGACAGACATAATAGCTAATTCATGAATCAGAATAAGAAAACAAGATGCAACTTCTAGACACGAGAACCAACTCAGAAAAATAAAAAAATCAATTAGAAAAGAAAAAAAACTAAAAATTTATGAATGCAGCAGTAAACTCAAAATTAAACTAACATAACCAAATCTGCATCTAGTTCAAAACTTATTTGAAATCCTCGGTCTCCAAATTACTAGTCCAAATAGAAATTAAAAAGTTGAAAACCTGCACAGACTAGCCCAAAATTAAAACCTAAAACTTACAATATAAATTAGAAAACTCAAACCTTAAATAATATAAAATTATCTGTTGGCAAAGGGCGATGTCGTTCCTTGTCGTCAATCTCCAGTGGTGGGACTGCAAACTAGGACACTCAAAACCTATGAATCTAAAAAGTAACACTAAAGACGCAGATCTAGATTTTTGGCTAAGATGGTTATCAGTTAGCTGGTGCAACAAAGAGAGTAATGCGAGAGAAAGAGAGAGGATGGGGGCTGTCATGGCATCAGATCCCGAAAAGAGAGAGAGAGACATGGTGGCTTGAGATCTAGGAAGAGACATGGCACAGTGTAGCGGCTATCATGGCCGCCCCAACCATCAGAGCAAGAACCCACTAAGATTTGCGATTCAAAACATTTTCCTCTTCTGATTTGTGTTTCCAATTTCAGGCTAGAAAAAAAAAAATGGGAAAAACCTAGGGCTTACATTTTGGGTTTCAGAACGAGGTGGTGACCAAGACAAAAAGAATGAGTTCAACCAAATACAAAAATAAAAGGCTTTTTATCACAAATGGTCCTTGACGTTTACGAAATTATCACGAATGGTCCTTGAGGTTTTTTTGTGACACTAATAGTCCTTAATGTTTGGACTTTTTATCACAAATGGTCCCTGCCGTCAAAAATTCTGTTAAGTGTATGATGTGGAAGATAAGTGGAGCCCACATGTACAATCACATCGAGACATGTGGATTAAATAAATAAATAAATATTTTTTTTGGATGAAAATCCATTAAAAAACCATTTAGAGAGTAGAGAGAGAGAGAGAGAGAGAGAGAGAGGCTAAATGGTTTTTTAATGGATTTTCATCCAAAAAAAAATATTTATTTATTTATTTAATCCACATGTCACGATGTGATTGGACATGTGGGCTCCACTTATCTTCCACATCATATACTTAACAGAATTTTTGGCGGCAGGAACCATTTGTGATAAAAAGTCCAAACGTTAAGGACTATTAGTGTCACAAAAAAACCTCAAGGACCATTCGTGATAATTTCGTAAACGTCAAGGACCATTTATGATAAAAAACCAAAATAAAAAGAACGAGTTGATTAGGGCAGAACACTCCAGAACATTTGGAGCGAACTCGCAAACTCTCACGCTATTTTTTTCTTTTTTTTTTTATTAAAAAAATTTAAAAATAAGCGTCAACTATAAGGGGTTTTCCTTGATGATTATTAAGAAGTGTCAGGTATAGAGGACTTTAATTGACATTTGACGTTTATTAAAAAGTGTCAAGGTTTACTAGAATAGTTGATGGTTTTTGAACAAGGGACAACTATGAAGTGTCAACCAAGGCATATTTTCTTGTAGTGACACCAACCACTCCATTTAAGGCACAAACTGAGTACGAACTTGAATTGTCCAATTTTTTAAACCTATTGATTTTGGACCGAGGCCAAAACTTGGGTAACAGCATAATAAGGTGGGAGGAGTCATTCGGTGAGTTTTGAGTGAAATCCAATCGCTAAAACTAAGCAATACACCAAACACTCCATGTAAGGTACCAACTGAGTACGAACTTGAATTGTCCAATTTTTATGGCCTATGGATATCGGATCGAGCCCAAAACATGGGCAACAACATAATATGGTGGGAGGAGTCATTAGATGAGTTTTGAGTGAAATTCAATCGCTAAAAATATGCAATAAACCAAGCACTCCAAGTAAGGCAAAAACTGAGTACGAACTTGAATTGTCCAATTTCAATGGCCTATGGATTTCGGACCGAGCCCAAAACTTGGGCAACATAAAAATATGGTGGGAGTGGTCATTCGGTGAGTTTTGAATGAAATCCAATCGCTAAAACAATACAATACACCAACCACTCCATTTAAGGCACAAACTGGGTACGAACTTGAATTGTCCAATTTCTTACACCTATTCATTTCGGATCGAACCCAAAACTTGGACAACATCGTAATACGGTGGGAGGAGTCATTCTGTGGGCTTTGAGTGAAATCCAATAGCTAAAACTACGCAATACACCAACCACTCCATCTAAGGTACAAACTGAGTACGAACTTGAATTGTCCAATTTCTGTGGCCTATGGATTTCGGACCGTGCCCAAAACTTCGGCAACATCATAATATGGTGGGAGGAGTCATTCGGCAATTTTAAGTGAAATCGAATCGCTAAAACTATGCAATACACCAACCACTCCATTTAAGGCACAAACTGAGTACAAACTAGAATTGTCCAATTTCTTACACCTACTGATTTCGGATTGAGCCCAAAACTTGGGCAACATCATAATATGGTGGGCGGAGTCATTCTATGTGTTTTGAGAGAAACCTAATCGCTAAAACTATGCCATACAACAACCACTCCATATAAGGCTCAAACTGAGTACGAACTTAAATTGTCCAATTTCTTACACCTATTGATTTCGGATTGAGCCCAAAACTTGGGCAACCTCATAATATGGTGGGTGGAGTCATTCGGTGAGTTTTGAGTGAAATCCAATCGCTAAAACAATGCAATACACCAACGACTCCAGGTGAGGTACAAACTTAGTACGTACTTTAATTGTCCAATTTCTATGGCCTATGGATATCGGATCGAGCCCAAAACTAGGGGAACATCATAATATGGTGGGAGGAGTCATTCGGTGGGTTTTCAGTGAAATCCAATCTGTAGAACTATGCAATACTCCAAACACTCCATTTAAGGAACAAACTGGGTACGAACTTGAATTGGCGAATTTCTTACACCTATTGATTTCGGATCGAGCCCAAAACTTGGGCAACATCATAATATGGTGGGAGGTGTCATTCTGTGTGTTTTGGGAGAAATCCAATCGCTAAAACAATGCAATACACCAAGTACTCCATTTAATGCACAAATTGAGTACGAACTCGAATTGTCCAATTTCTTACACCTATTGATTTCGGATTGAGCCCAAAACTTGGGCAACATCATAATATGGTGGGAGAAATCATTCGGTGAGTTTTGGGTGAAATCCTATCGCTACAACTATGCAATACACCAACCACTCCATGTATGGCACAAATAGAGTACAAACTTGAATTGTCCAACTTCTGTGGGCTATGGATTTCGGACCGAGCTCAAAACTTGGGCAACATCATAATATGGTGGGAGGAGGCATTCGGGGAGTTTTGAGTGAAATCCAATCGCTAAAACAACGCAATACACCATCCACTACATTTAAGGCACAAACTGAGTACGAACTTGAATTGTCTAATTTCTTACACCTTTTGATTTTGGATCGAGCCCAAAACTTGGGCAACATCATAATACGATGGGAGGAGTCATTCGGTGAGTTTTGAGTGAAATCCAATAGATAAAACTATGCAATACAACAACCACTCCATGTAAGGCACAAACTGAGTTCGAACTTGAATTGTCCAATTTCGACGGCCAGTGGATATCGGATCGAGCCCCAAACTAGGGAAACATCACAATATAGTGGGAGGAGTCTTTCGGTGAGTTTTGAGTGAAATCCAATCGCTAAAACTATGCAATACAACAACCACTCCATGTATGGTACAAACTGAGTACGAACTTGAATTCTGAAATTTCTATGACCTATTGATATCGGATCGATCCCAAAACTTGGGCATAATCATAATATGGTGGGAGGAGTCATTCTGTCTGTTCTGGGAGAAATCCAATTGCTAAAACTATACAATACACCAACCACTCCATTTAAGGCACAAACTGAGTACGAACTTGAATTGTCCAATTTCTTACACATTTTGATTTCGGATCGAGCCCAAAACTTGGGCAACATAATAATAAGGTGGGACCTGTCATTCGGTGAGTTTTGTGTGAAATCCAATCGCTAAAACTATGCAATAGACCAACCAGTCCATTTAAGGCACAAACTGAGTACCAACTTGAATTGTCCAACTTCTTACACCTATGGATTTCAAACCGAGCCCACAACTTGGGCTACATCATAATATGGTGGGAGGAGTCATTCGCGGAGTTTTGAGTGAAATCCAATCGCTAAAACTATGCAGTACACCAACCACTCCATTTAAGGCACAAACTGAGCACGAACTTGAATTGTCCAATTTCTTACACCTATTCATATCGGACAGAGCCCAATACTTGGGCAACATCATAATATGATGGGAGGAGTCATTCGGGGAGTTTTGAGTGAAAAACAATTGCTAAAACTATGCAATACAACAACCACTCCATTTAAGGCACAAACTGAGTACGAACTTGAATTGTCCAATTTCTTACACCTATTGGTTTTAACTGGGCACAAAACTTGGGCAACATCATAATATGGTGGGAGGAGTCATTCGGTGTGTTTTGAGTGATATCCAATTGCTAAAACTAAGCAATACACCAACCACCCCATTTAAGGCACAAACAGAGTACGACCATGAATTTTCCAATTTCTACGGTCTATGGATATTGGACTGACCCCAAAACTTGGGCAACATCATGATACGGTGGGAGGAGTCATTCGATGAGTTTTGGGTGAAATCCAACTGCTAAAACTGTGCAATACACCAACCACATCATAATATGGTGGGTGGAGTGATTCAGTTTGTTTTGAGTGAAATCCAGTCGCTAAAACTATGTAGTACACCAGCCACTCCATTTAAGGCACAAACTAAGTACGAACTTGAATTGTCCAACTTCTTACACCTATTGAATTCAAACTGAGACCACAACTTGGGAAACAACATAATACGTTCGGAGGAGTCATTCGGTGAGTTTTGAGTGAAACCCAGTCGCTAAAACACTGCAATACACCAACCACTCCATTTAAGGCACAAACTGAGTACGAACTTGAATTGTCCAATTTCTTACACCTATTTATTTCGGATCGAACCCAAACTTGGGCAACATCATAATACGGTGGGAGGAGTCATTTGGTCAGTTTTGAGTGAAATCCAATCGCTGAAACTACGCAATACACCAACCACTCCATGTAAGGCACAAACTTAGGACGAACTTGAATTGTCCAATTTCTAGGGCCTATGGATATCGGATCAACCCCAAAGCTTGGGCTACATCATAATATGGTGGGAGGAGTCATTTGGTGACTTTTGAGTGAAATCCAATTGCTAAAACTGTGCAATATACCAACCACTCCATTTAAGGCACAAACTGAGTACGAACTTGAATTGTCCAATTTCTTACACCTATTTAATTCAAATCGAGCCCACAACTTATGAAACATCATAATATGGTGGGAGGAGTCATTCGGTGGGTTTTGAGTGAAATCGAATCGCCAAAACTTTGCAATACACCAACTACTCCATGTAAGGCACAAACTGAGTACGAACTTGAATTGTCCAATTTCTGGGGCCAATGGACATCGGATCGAGCCCAAAACTTGGGCAGCTTCTTAATATGGTGACAGGAGTCATTTGGTGAGTTTTGAGTGAAATCTAATCGCTGAAACTACACAATACACCAATCACTCCATGTGAGGCACAAACTTAGGACGAACTTGAATTGTCGAATTTCTGTGCCCTATGGATTTCGGACCGAGCCCAAAAGTTGGGCAACATCATAATATGGTGGGGGGAGTCATTCTATGAGTTTTGAGTGAAATCCAATTGCTAAAACTGTGTAATACACCAACCACTCCATTTAAACCACAAACTAGGTACGGATTGGAATTGTCCAATTTCTTACACCTATTGATTTCGGATCGAGCCCAAAACTTGGGCAACATCATAATATGGTGGGAGGAGTCATTCAGTGAGTTTTGAGTGAAATCCAATCGCTAGAACTATGCAATACACGAACCACTCCATTTCAGGAACAAACTGAGTACGAACTTGAATTGTCCAATTTCTATGGCCTATGGATATCATATCAAGCCCAAAACTTAGGCAACAACGTAATACGGTGGGCGGAGTCATTCGGTGAGTTTTGAGGGAAATCCAATCGCTGAAACTATGCAATACACCAACCAATCCATGTAAGGCACAAACTGAGTACGAACTTGAATTGTCCAATTTCTACGGCCTACGGATATCGGATCAAGCCCAAAACTAGGGCAACATCATAATAAGGTGGGAAGAGTCATTCGGTGAGTTTGGCGTGAAATCCAATTGCTAAAAGAATGCAATCCACCAACCACTCCATGTAAGAAACAAACTGGGTACGAATTTGAATTGTCCAATTTCTATGGCCTATGGATATCGGATCGAGCCCAAAACTTGGGCAACAACATAATATGGTGGGAGGAGTGATTTGGTGAGTTTTGAGTGGAATCCAATCGCTAAAACTATGCAATACACCAACCACTCCATGTAAGGAACAAACTTCGGACGAACTTGAATTGTCCAATTTCTATGGCCTATGGATTTCGGACCGAGCCCAACGCTTGGGCAACAAAAAAATATAGTGGGAGGAGTCATTCGGTGAGTTTTGAGTAAAATCCAATCACAAAAACTGTGCAATACACGAACCACTCCATTTAAGGCTCAAACTGAGTTCGAACTGGAATTGTTAAGTTTCTTACACGTATTGATTTCGGATCGAGTCCAAAGCTTGGGCAACATCGTAATATGGTTGGAGGAGTCATTCTGTGAGTTTTGAGTGAAATCCAATCACTAAAACTATGCAATACACGAACCACTCCATTGAAAGCACAAACTTAGTACGAACTTGAATTGTCCAATTTCTACGGCCTATGGATATCGGATCGAGCCCAAAACATGGGCAACGTCATAATATGGTGGGAGGAGTCATTCGGTGAGTTTTGAGTCATATCCAATCGCTAAAACAATGTAGTACATCAACCACTCCATTTAAATCACAAACTGGGTACGAACTTGAATTGTCCAATTTCTTACACCTATTGAGTTCGGATCGTGCCCAAAACTTGGGCAACAGCATAATATGGTGGGAGGAGTAATTCAGTGAGTTTTGAGTGAAATCCAATCGCTAAAACTATGCAACACACCAACCACTCCATGTAAGGCACAAACTGAGGACGAACTTGTATTGTCCATTTCTATGGGCTATAGATTTCGGATCGAGCCCAAAACTTGGGCAACATCATAATATGGTGGGAGGAGTCATTCTGTGAGTTTTGAGTGAAATCCAATCTCTAAAACTATGCAATAAACCAACCACTCCATGTAAATCACAAACTGGGTACGAACTTGAATTGCCCAATTTCTTCCACCTATTGATTTCAGATTGAGCCCAAAACTTGGTCAACTTCATCATAAGGTGGGAGGATTCATTCGGTGAGTTTTGAGTGAAATCCAATCTCTAAAACTAAACAGTACACCAACCACTCCATGTAAGGCACAAACTGATTACGAACTTGAATTGTCCAATTTCTATGGCCTATGGATATTGGATCGAGCCCAAAACTTGGGCAACATCGTAATTTGGTGGGAGGAGTCATTCAGTGAGTTTTGAGTGAAATCCAATCGCTAAAACTATGCAATACACCAACCACTCCATTTAAGGCACAAACTGAGTACGAACTTGAATTGTCCAATTTCTTACACCTATTGATTTTGGATCGAACCCAAAACTTGGGCAACGTCATAATATGGTGGGCGGAGTCTTTCAATGTGTTTTGAGTGAAATCCAACCACTAAAACTATGCAATGCACCAACCACTCCATTTAAGGCACAAATTGAGTACGAACTTGAATTGTCCAATTTCTTACACCTTTTGATTTCGGATCAAGCCCAAAACTTGGATAATGTCATAATATGGTGGGAGGAGTCATTCGGTGAGTTTTGTGTGAAATCCAATCCCTAAAACTATGCAATACACCAACCACTCCATGTAAGGCACAAACTGAGTACGAACTTGAATTGTACACTTTCTTACATCTATTGATTTCGGATCGAGCCCAAAACTTGGGCAACATCATAATATGTGTTTGTACCACTTTGGAAAACCCAAGGGAAGGTATCGTATTGTAGTGTAGCTCGGAAGTCCAGGTGTCGTATCCACCGAGGGCAGTGTAAGGAAAATAACAGAGATGAAAAAGAACAAGTTTGATTGATAGGTAGATTTTTGCAAGATTTGATTTAGAAAAAATTTAATTGATTAAAACACTAAGGCATTGGGGTTCCACTTTTAACATAACCAGGCAACTCTTATTAATTTGATCCACAAAATATTTTCCATTGTAGTTGTTCAAAATAATTAAAGCTCTTTTTAATTTCTTTTAGAAGTATTCTAAGCATAACTTGTACCATTGGCAACAAACTATCAAAAAATAATCTTCGTCAAAATTCTATTAATCTAAGTAGTTCTCTTCTCTTTTAAAAGCATGAAAGTTTTTACTACACAATGGGAAAAACATGATTGAACCCATGAAATAGATTATCAAACATTCATCAATTAATTAAAAAGAAAACTACAAATTCCATTTGAACAAAAACTACACACTCCGATAAAATAAAAGTAAAACAAATTAAAACTAGAAGAATTGGAGGAAGGAGAGAGAGCTCAAGAGAAGATTGGGAGCTTGGTGTGTGTTTTTGAAACTTGAAGACTTCTCTATTTATAGGGCTAAGAGGGAGGAACATCATGATAAATTCCAACACCACCATTCCTCTTTTAATACAATCCATAACTCCCACTTCATCTTGTCTATGTTAGTGTGGTTGGAATCAATTCCATCCCATACTTCTTTTGCTGCTGCACCTCAAGCTTTCTTCACATGGGTTTTCAAAGGTGTTCAATTATGGCTGCCACTACTACAAAAGGGCAAAAGACGACCAGGAAACAACGACGGTAGATCAAAAAACGGTCGTCGTTTTTTAAAAGACGACGGTAATAGAAACCCGTCGTGGAAACATAACTTAAACACCTAAAAAACCGGTAGACGCATAGATACTTTTAAACCACGACGCACCAAATTAAAAAAGCGTGGTCTTATTACAAAGGTATTGTTCCGAGTTAAAATCTAAACCTAAAAACAACGACTGCAGCTATGAAATCACCGCCGTAGAAAGTAAAGACGACGATTTAAAAATAAGACGTCGTGTTAACTCATTAATAAAAATGACCCAATTTTCTTAGTCAGCGACGCATAAATTCAAAGAAATCTACGACGGTTAATTACAAAAAAATTCGCCGGTTTAAATTAAGTTACCACGACTATAAATATAAATTTATCGACTTTTTAATTACTGAATACTATGACGGTATCCATAACTCTACTGTCCGCATAATTGTACTAACCATGACGGTTTGTTAAATTAACGACGTACAAATTTTTTACCATTATACGTCTATCATTATTTATAAACCGTCGTCTTAATTTTAATTGGTTTTTAAGATTTATTTATTGGATTTTTTTTCCTACGGCGGTAGATAAACAGTATGACAAGATTTGTGATAACCCACGACGGTTTATATAGGAAACCGTCGTCACTATCAAATTAAAGTGAAGTCTTACCAGAATGAACTCTGTTCCTCATCATAATCGAACCAACACACAAAGGCAATGTTTTAGAAGTGGATGATGTGTGCGTCTTTGTGTCTTTGAGATACACAAAGGCACACACACATCCACATCCAAAACATTTGCTTTTAGAAAAATGACGGCTGCAGCATAAAGACAATTTTTTAGATGATGTGTGCGTGTTTGTGTCTTTCAGATACACAAACGCGCACACACATCAACATCCAAACTGAAAAATGAAAGCGAGGTAAGACAGAGATGTGATGTGCCTCCAGAGAGGTGAGACAGAGCCAAGGGCAAGAAGAAGTTGAAACCCTAATTGAAAAATGAAGACGTAAGAAAGATAGAAAAACCCTTATTTATAAACAAATCTTATATACCACGTTGGTTATATTAAATTATCGACGTTTTTATGAAAACATAAACGTCGTTTAAACACACATCAACATCCAAACTGAAAAATGAAAGCGAGGTAAGACAGAGATGTGATGTGCCTCCAGAGAGGTGAGACAGAGCCAAGGGCAAGAAGAAGTTGAAACCCTAATTGAAAAATGAAGACGTAAGAAAGATAGAAAAACCCTTATTTATAAACAAATCTTATATACCACGTTGGTTATATTAAATTATCGACGTTTTTATGAAAACATAAACGTCGTTTAAACCTAAAATAAGGTCGTATAAATTAATTAACAATGACGCTATATAAAAAAACGTTATATAAATTAATTAACAATGACGCTAAAATAAGGTCATTTTTTGGAAAACTAATTTATTGTGTAATTAAAAAAGTTACACGTCGGTATGCGTAATTAAAACGACGTGGTATATATTTTTCACGTCGTTATTATTGAGTATAAGGTCGTTGGGTAAATTTGAAAATGATGGGATATATCTTTTTGAAGAAACTTGCATCATGTAATTGGATATAAAAGCAGCGTTTACTTAAAACTAGGCGTCGTGGAAACTAATGTAATAGGGCGGTGTAAACCTATAGTGCCGTATAATGTTGCATACTAGGGCGCATTATATTAATAGCGTCGTTTTATGAAACGGTCTGTTAATATTTTAAACTTTTCGCCTACCTGACCTACACTTGTACTGTTTCCAAACCCGAGAAAAACTTTCAAGCTTCTCTCATTTTTCATTCTCAAAGCGCTGTTTCAAACTTTCAAGTTTATCTCCGAGAGAAAACTTTTCGTCTTCCTCTCCTCTTCATCTTCGTCTCTGAACTGAAACACCAAACTCCAGGAGAAAACTTTCATTGCACGCAAAGGGTAAGCATTTCTCACTATTTTTGTTCCTGTTTTGCATGCGCATATCATTTTCGTTTTTTTTAAATATTTTTACATTTTTTCTTTCTAAGTTTGATAAAATTTGCAGACAAAGAAGGAAAGTTTTCAAGTTTGAGCACTACTCTGTTTCTTTTACTTCAACTAAATAAGACGACGGTGGCTTGTTATTTACGTGGTTAGATGTCTAGACCACGACGGTTCGTCAGTCATCCTAGCGCCGTGTGAAAGTGTTCTTCATTGTTTTTTAAAATAATCTTCTTTTTTTGTATTTGATTTTTTAGGATATATTCATCGCAGGTTTGATTTCTCTGAACAATGGTTTTTGTTTTGAAAATCTTTTTAATTATTTTTCTGTTGAAAATCATTTTAATTATTTTTATGTTGAAAATCATTTTAATTATTTTTCTGTTGAAAATATTTTACGTTTTTCCTAATTTGTTTTTCTGTGGTAGAGACGACGGTATATTATTATTTACGTAGTTTTAATTTCAATACCACGTCGAATGTTTATTATTAACGTCGTTGTAATATTTAATCACGTCGGTGGTTAATTACCGTCGTGAAAATTTATTATTACGTCGATTGTTTTGTTCTTACGTCGTTTGAAATATTATAATACGTCGGGTTTTATAAATAACCGTTGTGTTTTTTCTTAATTTCACTG
The DNA here is from genome assembly GCF_965620075.1 of Prunus avium. Taxonomy (NCBI): domain Eukaryota; kingdom Viridiplantae; phylum Streptophyta; class Magnoliopsida; order Rosales; family Rosaceae; genus Prunus; species Prunus avium. The sequence continues at coordinate 8,558,423 of NC_142290.1, forward strand.
AAATATTTTCGCTTGCAGGTTTGATTTGTCTGTAACCATGGTTTCTCAATCCCAAAGTAAGGACTCTGGCTTGAAAAAAAATGAATGTAAGGAGCTTAGAGTTGTAAATCCTCAAGTCAAGTCCTCGAAGAAGATGAAGTTTGTTTCATCTGCTGAGACAGAACCAGGCAGCACGACAACATTTTCTGAGGTCGGGGTATAAGCACAATGCCCCGTGTTGTGAAGAGAAAATTTCAGAAAATCAAGCCTGTTGTTGAGTACAATAAAAAGGGGAAAGCATATGGCCCTGCACCTAGTGAGATGCAGTCCTACATCGGTGTATTGGCACGCTCCAGAGTCCCACTTGTGGACAAGAAATGGGTTGAAATATCCAAGGATATAAAAGAGCAGATTTGGGAAGCCGTTGACATGGCTTTTGTGGTTGGTCAAGGGGGCAAGAAAATGGTGTTATCTTCTGCTGCCAAGAAATGGAAGGATTTCAAGTCTACACTAACGAGGCATCATATCCTTCCATTCATCAAGGAGAAGGAGAAATTAAGGCAACCCCCTGAAATATACAAATTCATAGAGAAAGCTGACTGGGATGCCTTTGTAGCTTCAAGGTTATCTGAAAAATTTGTGTCTGTGCATTTTGAACAATCACAGAGGAGGGAGAAACTTGAGTATAATCATCGATTGTCTCGAAAAGGATATGTTGGTTTGGAGGATCACTTGGTGGAAACCATGCCCGGGGTAGATATTGATCGATCTACCTTATGGAAGAAAGCTAGAAAAGACAAACATAGTAACATCCCGGATCCAAAGGCTGCAGAGAAAGCAAAATTAATTATAAGCCTACTCACTCTATTTTAAATTTTTATTAAACTGTATTGCCGTGATAAGTCTTATTACGTCTTCTGTTATATTTTTGCGTCGTGTGATAAATATTACTACGTCGAAATTTTTTAAAACACGTCGTTAAAGGTCTGAATCTGGAATCACTACTCTGTTTTTGTAAGTATATCATAAGACGTCGGTGGTTTATTATTGACGTCGTGTTAATAAATTAACCACGTCGGTAGTTAGGTAGCGTCGTCTGAAATATTTTATTACATCGATTGTTATGTTATTGAGTTGTGTGAAATATTATATTACGTCGATTTTTTATAAATAACCGTCGTGTGTTTTCTTATGCTGACTTTTTATTATGTCTTTGTGTTAGGATGATTTGCAAAACAAGTCTCTGAAGGCACTCTTACTGTGTCAGGAAGTAATGATGTGTTGACATTGGCTTTGGGTCCCGAGCATCCAGGAAGAGCTAGAGGGGTAGGGGCTGGGATTTCCCCTAAGCAATACTTCCATTTACCTAGACAACAGAAGGTAAAGTTTGCCGATCAATTGAAGGAAAGTGTAAGACTTGTCCTTCAAGAAGTGACTTTGAAAATGGAGGCTAGATCAAGAGAAGAGACTTTAAAGATGGAGGCTAGAACCAAGCAATTGGTAGAAGCTGAGAGGGAAAATTTGCTGAGTCAGCTTTCCAAACTCATCCCCAATTTTGATCCAAGCATGCTGAAACTGAATACTAACCCCGGTCAAATCCAAGGGCAAAGTCCCAAAAATCCAATGTCGGACAAAGCAAGCTGCTCTGGGGCTCTTGATGTTAGAGCCCTACAGTTTGAGGAGGATACTGCCAAGAATGGGGAAAAGCAAGAAGAATTGGTAACGTCTCTGAACTTTGAATTCTCTATTTTTCAAAAATACATTAGACGTCGTTATTGTGAATCACAGTCGTTCAAATTTAAAAACAACGACGGTTTACATTTACCGCTATTTTAAAAGTTATACCACGACGCATTTTTTAATAAACCGTCGTTTGTGTTTCATACCTCGACGGTGGAAAGGATTGAGTTTTCACTTAGACAATCCCACTCTCTGTATCTCTCTCTCTCTCTCTCTCTCTCTCTCTCACTCTTTTTCTCTGAAATTGCTGTTATATGTGTTTCTTCTAAAAAAAGGTTGGTACTCTCTGGAATCTGAATTTCTGAAATTTTTTATGTGATTTAGACGACGGTTTATTATTTACCGTCGTTTAATGATATTTAGACGTCTGTAATTATTACATACCGTCTTCTGTTATGCTTTACCACGACGGTTTATTTAATGTTTTTTACTTTTTGTACAATGTCATTTATATATTTCTTTATTTCTTAAAACAGAAATCTGGGGATGTAGAAAAGATAGTAGAAAAGATAGAAGGAAAGATAGATGAACAGGTAAATTCTCATAACTTTGCCTTTTTCATTTGTTTTTTAATTTTCAGACGTGGATTTCCACGACAGTTTTGGTTTTAATTGAATGTTTAAATTGTTGTACAAGCTTTCTTATCGTCGTAATAGATGAATCACCACAACGTTTATTATTTACCGTCATTTAATTCATTTTAGACGTCTGTAATTCTTACATACCGTCTTCTGTTATTTATTACCATGACGGTTTAATTTAATTTTTTTACTTTTTAATTTTTTTTAATTTTTTGTACAATGTCTTATATATATTTCTTTATTTCTTATAACAGAAATCCGGGGATCTAGAAAAGCAAGATGAAAAGGTAAATTCTCATAACTTTGCCTTTTTCATTTGTTTTTCAATTTTCAGACATCGATATTTTCTTTAAACCGTCGTTTCTTATATATATATATATATCTCTTTATTTATTAAAATAGCAATCCAGGGTTGGAGAAAAGCAAATTGAAAAGGTAAATTCATTATCTATGAATTTTGCATTTGAATTAGACGTCGGTTTTTTTATACGACGTAATAAATTATTCATTACGACGGTATTTTTTTTCCCGTCGTGTAACTTATTTTCAGACGACGTTTTTTTATTTAAACCGTCGTGTTTATTGATTTACCACATCACTTTATGTTGCTTTATTTCTTCAAACAGAATACTGAAGTACCAGATTATTCAAAGCTGGAGTTGCCATCTTCTTTACAATCCCTTTGTCGTTATGCGGAAATGACACTAAAGCCTCAAGAGAAGACTATGACCTTTACAATTGAGAAGGAGGTGTTTGGCATAGATCGTACTACCTTCGTCTTGCATGAAGATATTACACAGTTTGCTGGCATGGAAGAAATTGGGGCTACTGTGGTTGCAATATATATGAGGTTTGTCCTTATCAAATATTCATTTCATATATTTAGGTGCCTATTTGATAGTTTGAAAGCTGCAAATATGGTGAACATGGTTGGCTTTATCGACCTTGCTCTAGTTAGTGCCGACACTGGTTCATTAACTGAAAGATCACGTGTCGTAGCCAATCGACTTCAAAAAAGAGATAGTGAACAGATTTTCCTGATGACTTACGATCCAGGGTTAGTCTCCAAACAAAAAACAGGATTTTGTTTGTATGATGCACTGCATATAAAACTGTTTAACCTTTATATTTATTTTGTGCAGCTGTCATTGGGTCTTGATCATTGTGAGATCAAAGAAGGAGACCGTCTATTTTCTGGATCCACTGCCTGGAAATCGAGTTGTGGATGAGGACGGAAAAAACATAGTGAACAGTGCTCTAAAAATGTATAATACACACATAGGCAGAGTAGGCCGTAAAGCACCTCTTTGGAAAACTCTGTCCGGCACACCAAAGCAACTAAGCAGTGTAGTATGCGGGTATTATGTCATGCGCTTTATGAGAGACATCATCTTGGATACTTCCCTAGAATTTGAGAAGATGGTAAGAAGAAAATTTTCAGATTTATTTTATGTGGTTTTTTGTATTATGAACGATGGTAAATTAAAAATACCGTCGTTGAATATATATACTACATTGGTAAATGAAAAATAGCGTCGTCTGTTAGAATAATCATTGTTTATGGATTGCAGTTTGCGAAGGGAAAGGATCAAGCGCCATACCCCCAAGAAGCCATTGAAGAAGTTAGGAAAGAATGGGCAGAGTTTGTTTGTGTTCATATGGAGTAGAGGATTTTTAGAACACTTAAACATTTTATAAAATGTACAAATTTTGTTAGAATTAGACAAGTTTTTGTGCAAATTTTATGTATAATATACATTCTTTTTTTCCCTATGAATTTAAAATAGGTTTTCATTATTTAAAAAAAAAGGAAATTGCGTGACCGACGTGTAATAAATCTTGCAATGACATAATTATATCAAACACCGTCGTCTTATGGAGTACAAACGTGGTTAATAAATAAAATAAAGGAATAAAAAAACACGACTGTACATTTACAACCGACGTAAAAGGAACTTAGACGACGCTAAATTAATTGTTTGCGTCGTGATATATAGTATGTACGTCCCCGATACCCATTACACGACGGTTGTTTTTACAAGTAAGTCGTTTATAAGTTTACAACGTCGTTCTTTTCTTAGCGCCGATGTGGTTTGTTTGTCTTTATATCTATTTAATTCAAAATATTCATAATAAAATTAAAATATATCCAAAAAATGCACCATCAACCTCCCTGTAAATTTGTTGAGGTTTTCGTGTTGTGAAAAACCCAAGGGCACTTTCTAAACCGTCGTTTCTTTAAAATGACGTTGTACACACATAACAACGTCATAGTTTTTTAAAAATAGACGTAAAAGATTATTCAAACGACGCTTTGGGTTCTATAGATGACGTCGTTTAATTGAAATTAGACGGTGAAAAGTTAAGAGTTTAAGTCGTGGAATATTGTTTGTACGTCGTTTTCTGTGTAAAAATGGCCAAGGTTTTACCTTTAAACGACGTCTTTTTTAAAAGTAAGTCGTTTATTACGATTTACAACGTCTTTAATTTCTTAACGCCGACGTGGTTTGTGGGTTTTATTAATAATATTTTATTCTATTTAATTCGAAATATTCATAATAAATTTAAAATAAATCCAAAAAATGCAACGTCAACTCCTATGAAGTCATTGAGAAATTTTCTTCCCCCTTAAGCTTTAAAAAATTCAGTTTGAGTTATACAAATTTAAAATGACCACCAAAAAGAAAAATGTTTTCATGAGTCACAACATCACTTATACTTTAATGGTTTAGGGTTTAGGGTTTAGGGTTTAGGGGGGATAAAGGTTTATTTTTGGGGTTTAGGGTTTATGGTTAATATATATTAGGCCGTAAAACCATAAACCCTTTTCTAAAATTATTTTAAAAATATATATATAATTTAGGGTTTATTTTTTATGGTTTAGGGTTTAGGGTTTAGGATTTAGGGTATTAATGTAATAAGCGACATGTTTATTTATATTTTTAACGACGGTTTGTTTGTTTTCCGTCGATGATTTACAAAGAGCGCTTTCTAAACCGTCGTTTCTTTAAAATGACGTTGTACACACATAACAACGTCATAGTTTTTTAAAAAGAGACGTAAAAGATATTTCCAATGACGCTCTTGGTTCTATAGACGACGTCGTTTGATTAATATTAGACGGCGAGAAGTTAAGAGTTTAAGTCGTGGAATATTGTTTGTACGTTGTTTTCTGTGTAAAAATGGCCATGGCTTTGCCTTTAAACGACATCGTTTTTAAAAGTAAGTCATTTATTATGATTTACAACGTCTTTACTTTCTTAACGCCGACGTGGTTTGTTGGTTTTTGTAATAATATTTTATTATATTTAATTTGAAATATTCATAATAAATTTAAAATAAATCCCAAAAATGCAACATCAACTCCTATGAAGTCATTGAGATATTTTCTTCCCCCTTAAGCTTTAAAAAATGCAGTTTGAGTTATACAAATTTAAAATGACCACCAAAAAGAAAAATATTTTCATGAGTCACAACATCACTTATACTTTAATGGTTTAGGGTTTAGGGTTTAAATAATTTTAGAAAAGGGATTAGGGTTTAGGGTTTTATGGACGAGATATTTTAGGCCCTAAAACCCTAATCCCTTTTCTAAATTTAAAAAAAAAATATATATATATATAATTTAGGTTTTATTTATTAGGGTTTAGGGTTTAGGGTATATTTGTCTATTTAATTTTCTGTTCATTCCACCCTAAACCCTAAACCTGTTCACACATGAGTTCGAATCCCAGCAAAACCAAACACCACATAAATACTTAGTTTCTAATACGTCAGTTTTTTTTTTTGGTGTCATGTGGAGATACCACGACGCAATTATTTTAATACGCGTCATATTTCTTTTGACATTTTAACGACGGTAGTTTGTTTTTGCATCGTAAGGATATTTACCACGACGTCTTTAATGTAATAAGCGTCATGTTTAGGTTGAAATTTTAACAACGGTTGTTTTGTTTTCCGTCGATGTTTTTTAAAGAGCGCACTTTCTAAAAATTTCACCGCGACCTAAAATTTTCAGATTTCGCTCTAACTCTTATACTTGTAACCCTAAACCAAGTTGGCCATAGTCTTTGACCTAAAACATTTCGCTCCGCTCTCTCACTTCAACTCTAATTCAAAGTTGGGCTCTCCGTCAAATCCAAGTTGGCCATAATCTGTGAGCTCTGCCTACCTGTAAGTACAAACCCTAATCTCATGCTTGTAAATTCATTGAATGATATTCAGTTCTGTGGTAAAGGGTTTTGTGATTTTTTAATGTTGTCGGAGGTATGGGTTAATGGATTTAATGTTTAATGTTTTCATGAATCGGGAATGGATTTAATGTTGTCGGGTCTTTTAATCACTCTCTGTTATTATGAATCGGGAATGGATTCAATGTTTTCATGCTTAATACATGTTGGTTTCGTGCTTAGTATACGTGTTCTTAATACCCAACATAAAAATTAATGTATATGTTGTGTTCTTAATATATTTTGGGTTCTTGAAAATAAACTGGGATTTCGATATCTTTTTTAGGCATACGACGACGGTTTTTTAACAAACCGTCGTCTGTATTTTTATACATGACAGTTTTTTTAACAACCATCGTGGTTCAATTTCGCTGGCCTTTGTTTTTTGCTAGAATTAGACGACGTTTTTTGACAACTCGTCGTCTATATATGTCCAATACATCTGTTGTTGTTAGGGGTCATTGCTATTAAAACCCTATATAATCTGCTATAGTGATGGTCATTGCTTGTCTTTTCACTTTATTATAGATAATAGGGTATAGTGTTAGAGATGGATAAGTCATGGATGCACTCGGATAGAAGATCGAAGGCATATGAGTTAGGGGTGGAAGCATTTTTGAAATTTTCTGTAGAAAATCTTCTAACTACAACGCATATCCATTGTCCATGTGTTAAATGTGTGAATTTGAAATTGTTTGGGATTGGAATTATAAGGGATCACTTATACTTTAATGGAGTTGACCAAAGCTATAAGAATTGGACATTTCACGGAGAACCTTGGGAAGCAACTACTAATGCTAGTAGAAATGTTGAAGAAGATGATGACCATAGTAGGTACAGTTTTGTGTCTAAAGAAATAGAGATGGATGATAATGATTTTGGTGATTTTGGATCCAATCCTTATGAGTTTGCTAATGTGATTGGGGATGGAGATCAACCATTGTATCCTGGTTGTAGAACATGGGATTAGTGATGTCTGTTTTACAGAATTATTGATACTTCAGGGCGAGTTGCTTCCAGAAGGAAATACAATACCAGCCTCTATGTATGAGGCAAAAAAGACTTTGTGTGCATTGGGGTTGAATTATGAGAAAATCCACGCATGCCCCAATGATTGCATTTTGTATAGGAAGGAGTATGAAGATTCAACTAATTGTCCTACTTGTGGTATCTCAAGGTGGAAGGAAGGCAAAGATTCAATCTTGAAAGAGGGTGTGCCAGCGAAGGTGGTGTGGTATTTTCCTCCAATTCCAAGGTTTAAAAGGATGTTTCAATCACATGAGACAGCTAAGAGTTTGACTTGGCATGCTGCTAGAAAATCAATTGACGATCAGATGTCTCATCCGGCGGATTCCCCGTCTTGGAAACTTGTTGATGATAAATGGCCCGAGTTTGGTAATGAGCCGAGAAACTTGAGATTGGCTCTTTCATCTGATGGATTCAATCCCCACAGTTCTCTAAGTAGCAGATATAGTTGCTGGCCAGTTATCTTAGTTACATATAATCTCCCACCATGGCTGTGCATGAAACGAAAGTTCATGATGTTGACTTTATTGATTTTCGGTCCTAAACAACCCGAAAATGATATAGACGTCTACTTGGAGCCTTTGATTGATGATTTAAAATCTTTGTGGGATGGGATTAGAGGAGTGTATGATGCACATATAGGAGAATACTTTACACTCAGAGCTGCATTACTGTGGACAATTAATGATTTCCCCGCTTATGGAAACTTATCTGGTTGTGTTGTTAAAGGATATAAAGCTTGTCCAATATGCGGCGATGATACACCTAGTCACAGGTTGAAAAATGGCCACAAAATTTGTTACGTTGGGCATAGACAATGGTTACCAATCAATCATCCATATAGGAGGCAACGTGCAGCTTTTAATGGGAAACCTGAATATGGCACGCCTCTCGAGCCATTAATTGGAGAAGAAGTGCTGCATATGGTTGAAGATATTAATTACATATGGGGCTCGAAAAGGGGGGGAGGTGGAGGTGAAAATGATGGTGACAGAGTTTGTTGGAAGAAGAAGTCAAAATTCTTTGATCTCAAGTATTGGGAATACCTTCCAGTGAGGCATGTCCTAGATGTTATGCACATTGAGAAGAATGTTTGTGATAGTATCATTGGTACATTGCTGGAGATCCCTGGAAAAAATAAAGATGGGATTGCTGCTCGGTTAGAGTTATGAACATGGGGGTCAAAACTGATTTGCAACCGTAGTATGGAGAAAGACATACTCGTTTGCCTCCAGGGCCTTGGAATTTTTCAAGAGCAGAGAAGAGAGCGGTTTGCAATTCTTTCTATGGTATGAAGGTCCCAGGGCCTTGGAATTTTTCATACCTTAATGCAATAATTTCTCCCTGTGGCAATTCGTTCTATTTTGGAGAAGCCTACAAGGTATGCAATAACTTGTTTGTGCTTCTTCTTCAATGCTATATGTGCAAAGACGGTTGATGTTTCCAAGCTAGATAAGTTGGAAGAATATGTAGTAGTTACTTTGTGTTTGCTAGAAAAATACTTTCCACCTTCATTCTTCGATATCATGGTTCATCTAGTAGTACACCTTGTCAGAGAAGTTCATCTATGCGGGCCAGTATATTTTAGATGGATGTATCCGTTCGAAAGATATATGAAAGTTCGAAAGGGGTATGTTTAGAACCGTACTCATCCCGAAGGTTGCATTGGTGAGCGTTATATAGCTGAAGAAGCTGTAGAATTTTGCACCGAACATTATTTGATATTAGTACAATTGGAGTGCCATCAAGTCAAAAGATAGGAGTTTCAAAGCCATTATCAGGTTGCACAGTGAGCTTAGTTGAACGGGACCTGTTGAACCAAGCACATCTATATGTCTTGGAGAATACAGAGGAAGTCCTACCTTATATCGAGTATGAGTTTTATTCTTTAAGTTTCCATTTTAAATTATTCCTTATGTTTATCTTATATGGTTGGGACCGTAATGCTTGAATTTTTCATGTCATGTAGGGAACATATGATCCACATCAAGACCGCTTATCCAAAATTTAGAAAGAGAACAAAGTGGCTGCAAGATAAGCACAATAGCACTTTCATTCAATGGCTATGCTTCAAGGTATATGTTATTCAATAACATATTGGACTTTTAATTTTCTTCTTTCTATGTTAGATTGAATTAAGATATGATTAATTTGCAGGTTCAAAGTGAACTTAATGAGGGAGACAATCATGGCGTATCAGAAAATTGAAGGTGGCTAGCAGCTGGTCCAAACATGGCAGTGCCATTATATAGGAGCTATCTTATTAAAGGTGTTAAATTTAACATCAAGGCACAAGATGATGTGCGGACAGTTCAAAATAGTGGAGTTTATTTACTTGCACATACCATGCAAGTTGCTAGTGCCAAGGATAAAAACCCAATTCTCTCAAATATGGGTTTTTATGGTGTCATTCAAGAAATTTGGGACCTTGACTACCAAAAGTTTACAATCCTAGTCTTTAGGTGTGATTGGATAGATAGTACTTCCGGCCTTGTAGTTGACGAACTTGGATTTACCCTTGTAGATTTGAGTAAAATTGGACATAGGAATGACCAATTTGTTTTGGCTTCTCAAGTCAAACAAGTATTTTTTGTTGACGACCCGATGCATTGTGGTTGGTTGGTAGTGTTATCAATGCCTAATAGAGAATATAATGATGTTATTGGTGATGATGTCTTAGGTGATGTGAGAATTGAGTGTGAGCCATTTACTAGAGGAATGCCAAATGTTGACACATTTGATTAACTGGTGGGTGAGTTTGGGAGTCAAAATATTCGAGATGAGTGTGAAGATATATGGATTGAATGATGCTCTTGTAATTTATGAAATTACTTATGCCCTAAACGGCACTATTGTATGACATTAATTTTGTAATAAATTGTAATGTGTTTTCTTCACTTTCATTATGCAGGTTTTGGCCACAAAACAATCAGTACATAAAATACTGGTTCAATATTATAAAACGACGGTCCTCATAAAACTGTGAAAAACAGACGTCTGTTTTAATAAAATTGTCAATAAAAAACGACGTTTTGGAGCATTCAACGACGGCAACGTATTTACGGACGTCTAAAAGCAAAGTAAAAATGAAGAACCATGACGGTCTTGTGAAACAGTTATTAACGATATCACGTCGGAGAAGCATAAAGAGCCGACATGTAATTACAAATAGCACGACTCCAATACCATAATACCGACGTCTAAAAGGCGAGATATCGAACCTGGACGTTACAAAAGACGACGTCTTAGATCATGAACTCGTCCGTAACAACTCAAAAATCGTCGTCTTAAATTTTACCACGTCGCTTGTTATGTCATAAACGAAGTGGAAAATGAATAATTCACGACGTTATTTGAAATCCAGAGGTAAATTTGTCGACGTAAAGTGATAGTTATATGGGAATATCCACGTCTCTTTTTTATTCCTATGTCGTTAAAAATATTTTCCACGGTGATTGGCTGACAAACTTTGCCGTCTCAGATAGATTAGACGACTATCATTTTGGTAAAGACGACGTATAAATTTAGAAACACGGCTGTCTTTTACATGATGACGACGTTGTCCATCAAATACCTTGTCGTTTATAGAAATAAATGTGTCGTAAGTCATGACCCTAACATATTTTCCACGTCGTTTATTTTCAGATCATGTCATTAATATAAATTTATACGGCGATCGACTGGAAATTTGTGCCGTTTAAAATATATTATACGGCGGTATTGTGTTTAAAGATGACGTATAAATTCTGAAACACGGTTGTCTTTTATTTGTGGACGACGTTGTTTATTAAATATAACGTCGTTTATAGAAATACATGTGTCATAAGTAATTACCCTAACCGCTATTTCCACGTCAATATTAATGGAAAAAATGAAGTGGAATATTTATTTCATGACGGTGATATAAATAGATGTGACGTAGTATGTTTTAATAACATCGTCTTTTATTTATTTAAAGACGTCATAACTGTATTTCACGTTTCTTTTATTTATTTAAACGACTTTTGTTTGTTAAAATAGTCGTCTATTCTTATCCTTGACAATTTTTTTGGCTCATTTTTCAATATACAAACGTCGGTTGTTATTTGTTAATGACGTTGTTTGTTATAACAACGACGGTGATTTACCGTCGTGGTTTTATTTTGGAAAAGATGTTGGTCGATTTCACGACGGTTTGAAAACCGGATACACGACGGTGAATTCCCGTAGTCTTTTGCCTTTTTTGTAGTAGTTTGCCTTTTGCTGCCAACCCATGTGGGTTTTCTTTTGGTTGCTGGAAAAAACGATTCTTCTGAACCAGGCTTGGTGTAGGAAGGCCTGAGGTTTCAATATGTATCCAATGGGGCTCAACTTTGGATATGTCATAATAGACACCCATTGGAACAACTTTTATGAAGAATGTATTCCCATCTGAGCAGTACAAGTGTACGTTTTGGGCCCTGCAAGTTGACTGCCGAAAATAGACTGGAGTTGACTTCATTTCATTTCTTTCCTTTCTTTTTGCTTCACATGCATGCACATTCTTTCTCTTTAATAGCTCCAGCATGTACCTATATAAAATCATCATATTACAATGTAACAATTATTGCCCAATTGATAAGAGTTTGGGAGGCACTTCAAAGAGAGATAACCAAATAGAGAATTCAAATGAATTGGCCTATGTTTCAATGAAGTCCAAATGGATTCGTAAAATGCAATGGAACATTCTAATTGGTGCAAAAATCAATAAAACAAAGTAACAACAAATATAGATTAGGGATAGAAATTGTAATAATTATGTGTTTAAAAATATGGTGGGAGGAGTCATTCTGTGTGTTTTGAGAGAAATCCAATCGCTAAAACTATGCAATACACCAACCACTCCATTTAAGGCACAAACTGAGTACGAACTTGAATTGTCTAATTTCTTAGCCCAATTGATTTCGGACCGAGCCCAAAACTTGGCAAACATCATAATACAGTGGGAGGAGTCATTTGGTGAGTTTCGAGTGAAATCCAATTGCAAAAACTATGCAATACACCAACCACTCCATGTAAGGCACAAACTGAGTACGAACTTGAATTGTCCAATTTCTATGGCCTATGGATTTCGGACCGAGCCCAAAACTTGGGACACATCATAACATGGTGGGAGGAGTCTTTCGGTGAGTTTTGAGTGAAATCCAATCGCTAAAACTATGCAATACCCCAACCACTCCATTTAAGGCACAAACTGAGTACGAACTTAAATTGTCCAATTTCTTATACCTATTGATTTCGGATCGAGCCCAAAACTTGGGCAACATCATCATATGGTGGGAGGAGTCATTCGTTGAGTTTTGAGTGAAATCCAATCGCTAAAACTAAGCAATACACCAATCACTCCATGTAAGGCACAAATTGAGTACGAACTTGAATTGCCCAATCTCTATGGGCTAAGGATATCGGATTGGGCACAAAACTTGGGCAACATCATAATATGGTGGGAGGAGTCATTCAGTGAATTTTGAGTGAAATCCAATCGCTAAAACTATGCAATACACCACCAACTCCATGTAAGGCACAAACTGAGTACGAACTTGAATTGTCCAATTTCTACGGCCTATGGATTTCGGACGGAGGCCAAAATTTGGGCAACATCATAATATGGTGGGAGGAGTCTTTCGGTGAGTTTTGAGTGAAATCCAATTGCTAAAACTATGCAACACACCAACCACTCCATGTAAGGCACAAACTGAGTACGAACTTGAATTGTGCAATTTCTATGGCCTATGGATTTCGGACCGAGCCCAAAGCTTGGGACACATCATAATATGGTGGGAGGAGTTTTTCAATGAGTTTTGAGTGAAATCCAATCGCTAAAACTATGCAATAGCCCAACCTCGCCATTTAAGGCACAAACTGAGTACGAACTTAAATTTTCCAATTTCTTACACCTATTGAATTCGGATCGAGCCCAAAACTTGGGCAACTTCAAAATATGGTGGGAGCAGACATTAGGTGGGTTTTGAATGAAATCCAATTGCTAAAACTATGCGACACACCAACCACTCCATGTAAGGCACAAACTGAGTACGAACTTGAATTGTCCAATTTCTATGGCCTAGGGATTTCCAAACCCGGGGCAACAACATAATATGGTGGGAGGAGTCATTCGGTGAGTTTTGAGTGAAATCCAATCGCTAAAACACTGCAATACTCGAACCACTCCATTTAAGGTTCAAACTGAGTACGAACTTGAATTGTCCCATTTCTTACACCTATGGATTTCGGATCGAGCCCAAACCCTGGGCAACAACATAATATGGTGGGAGGAGTCATTCGGTGAGTTTTCAGTGAAATCCAATCGCTAAAACTATGCAATACACCAACCACTCCATTTAAGGCTCAAACTGAGTACGAACTTGAATTGTCCAATTTGTTACACCTACTGATTTCGGACCGAGCACAAAACTTGGGCAACAACATAATATGGTGGGAGGAGTCATTCAGTGAGTTTTGAGTGGAATCCAATCTCTAAAACTATGCAATACACCAACCACTCCATGTAAGGCACAAACTGAGTACGAACTTGAATTGTCCAATTTCTATGGCCTACGGATATCGGATCGAGCCCAAAACAGGGGCAACAACATAATATGGTGGGAGGAGTCATTGGGTGAAATTTGAGTGAAATCCAATTGCTAAAACTGTGCAATACTCGAACCACTCCATTTAAGGCTCAAACTGAGTACGAACTTGAATTGTCCCATTTCTTACACCTATGGATTTCGGATCGAGCCCAAACCTTGGGCAACAACATAATATGGTGGGAGGAGTCATTCGGTGAGTTTTGAGTGAAATCCAATTGTTAAAACTATGAAATACACCAAACACTAAGGCTCAAACTGAGTACAAACTTCAATTGTCCAATTTCTTACACCTGTTGATTTCGAATCGATCACAAAACTTGGGGAACATCATAATATGGTGGGAGGAGTCATTTGATGAATTTTGAGTGAAATCTAATCGGTTAAACTATGCAATACACTAACCACTCCATGTAAGGCGCAAACTGAGTTCGAACTTTAATTGTCCAATTTCTGTGGCCTATGGATATCGGATCGAGCCCAAAACTTTGGCAACATCATAATATGGTGGGAGGAGACATTCGGTGCGTTTTTAGTGAAATCCAAGCGCTAAAACTATGCTGTACAACAACCACTCCAAGTAAGGCATAAACTGAGGACGAACTTGAATTCCCCAATTTCTTACACCTATTGAATTCGGATCGAGCCCAAAACTTGGTCAACTTCAAAATATGGTGGGAGTAGACATTCGGTGAGTTTTGAGTGAAATCCAATCCCTAAAACTATGCAATACACCAACCACTCCATGGAAGGCACAATCTGAGTACGAACTTGAATTGACCTATTTCTATGGCTTGTGGATATCGGATCAAGCCCAAAACTTGTGCAACTTCATAATGTGGTGGGAGGAGTCATTCGGTGAGTTTTGAGTGAAATCCAATCCCTAAAACTATGCAATACCCCAACCACTCCATGTAAGGCACAATCTGAGTACGAACTTGAATTGCCCTATTTCTACGACTTGTGGATATCGGATCGAGCCCAAAACTTGTGCAACTTCATAATATGGTGGGAGGAGTCATTCGGTGAGTTTTGAGTGAAATCCAATCCCTAAAACTATGCAATACACCAATAACTCCATGTAAGGCACAAACCGAGTACGAACTTGAAATGTTCAATTCCTATGACCTATGGATATCGGATCGAGCCCAAAACTTGGGTAACTTCGTAATATGGTGCGAGGAGTCATTCGGTGAGTTTTGAGTGAAATCCAATTGCTAAAACTATGCAATACACTAACTACTCAATTTAAGGCTCAAACTAAGTACGAACTTGAATTGTCCAATTTCTTAAACTTATTGATTTCAGATCGAACCCAAAATTGGGCAACATCATAATATGGTGGGAGGAGTCATTCGGGGAGTTTTGAGTGAAATCCAATCGCTAAAACTATACAATACACCAACCACTCCATGTAAGGCACAAATTGAGTACGAACGTGAATTGTCCAATTTCTATGGCTTATGTATATCGGATCGAGCCCAAAACTGGGGCAACATCATAATACGGTGGGAGGAGTCATTCAGTGAGTTTTGAGTGAAATCCAATGGCTAAAACTATGCAATACACCAGCCACTCCATTTAAGGCTCAAACTGAGTACAAACTTCAATTGTCCATTTTCTTACACCTATTGATTTCGGATCGAGCCCAAAACTTGAGCAACAACATAATTTGGTGTGAGGGGTCATTCCGTGAGTTTTGAGTGAAATCCAATAGCGAAAACTATGCACAACACCAACCACTCCACTTAAGGCTCAAACTGGGAACGAACTTGAATTGTCTAATTTCTTGCACCTATTGATTTTGGATCGAGCCCAAACCTTGGGCAACATCATAATAGGGTGGGAGGGGTAATTCGGTGAGTTTTGAGTGAATTCCAATGGCTAAAACTATGCAATACACCAACCACTCCATGTAAGGCACAAACTGACTACGAACTTGAACTGTCCAATTTCTAGGGCCTACGGATACCGGATCGAGCGCAAAACTTGGGCAACATCATAATTTGGTGGGACGAGTCATTCAGTGAGTTTTGAGTGAAATCCAATCGCAAAAACTATGCAATACACCAACCGCTCCACGTAAGGCACAAACTGAGTACGAAATTGAATTGTCCAAAACTTGGGCAACATCATAATATGGTGAGAGGAGTCAATCGGTGAGTTTTGAGTGAAATCCAATCGCTAAAACGATTCAATACACCAACCACTCCATTTAAGGCTCAAACTGATTACGAAATTGAATTGTCCATTTTCTTACACCTAATGATTTCGGATCGAGCCCAAAACTTGGGCAACATCATAATACGGTGGGAGGAGTCAATCGTTTAGTTTTGAGTGAAATCCAAGCGCTAAAACTATGCAATACACCAACAACTCCATGTAAGGCACAAACTGAGTACGAACTTGAAATGTTCAATTTCTATGGACTATGGATATCGGATCGACCCCAAAACTAGGGGAACATCATAATATGGTGGGAGGAGTCATTCGGTGTGTTTTGAGTGAAATCCAATCGCTAAACCTATTCAATACACCAACCACTCCATTTAAGGGTCAAACTGAGTACGAACATGAATTCTCCAATTTCTTACACCTATTGATTTCGCACCGAGCCCAAAACTTGGGCAACATCATAATATGGTGGGAGGAGTGATTCGTTGAGTTTTGAGTGACATCCAATCGCTGAAACTATGCAATACCCCAACCACTCCATGTAGGGCACACACTATGTACGAACTTGAATTGTCCAATTTTCATGGCCTATGGATATCGGACCGAGCCCAAAACGAGGGCAACGTCATAATATGGTCGGAGGAGCCATTCTGTGATTTTTGAGTGAATCGAATCCCCAAAACTATGCAATACACCAACCACTCCATTTAAGGCACAAACTGAGTACGAGAATGAATTGTCCAATTTCTATGGCCTATGGATATCGGATCGAGCCCAAAACTTGGTCAACAACATAATATGGTAGGAGGAGTCATTCGGTGAGTTTTGAGTGAAATCCAATCGCTAAAACTATGCAATACAGCAACCACTTCATTTAAGGCACAAATTGAGTACGAACTTGAATTATCCAATTTCTAGGGCCTATGGATACCGGATCGAGCCCAAAACTTGGGCAACATCATAATATGGTGGGAGGAGTCATTCGGTGAGTTTTGAGTGAAATCCAGTGATTAAAACTATGCAATACACCAACCACTCTATGTAAGGCACAAACTGAGTACGAACTTGAATTGTTCAATTTCTTACACCTATGGATTTTTGATCGAGCCCAAAACTTGGGCAACATCATAATATGGTAGGAGGAGTCATTCGCTGAGTTTTGAGTGAAATCCAATCGCTAAAACTATGCAATACACTGACCGCTCCACGTAAGGCACAAACTGAGTACGAACTTGAATTGTCCAATTTCTTACACCTATTGATTTCGGACTGAGCCCAAAACTCGGGCAACATCATAATATGGTGGGAGGATTCATTCGGTGAGTTTTGAGTGAAATCTAATCGCGAAAACTATGTAATACACCAACCACACCATATAAGGCACAAACTGAGTACGAACTTGAATTGTCCAATTTCTATGGCCGATGGATATCGGATCGAGCCCAAAACTTGGGCAACGTTATGATATGGTGGGAGGAGTCATTCGGTGAGTTTTGAGTGAAATCCAATCGCTAAAACTATGCAATTCACGAACTACTCCATGTAAGGCACAAACTGAGTACGAACTTCAATTGTCCACTTTCTATGGCCTATGGATATCGGATCGAGCCCAAAACTTGGGCAACATCATAATATGGTGGGAGGAGTCATTCAGTGATTTTTGAGTGAAATCCAATCGCCAAAACTATGCAATACACCAACCACTCCATGTAAGGCACAAACTGAATACAAGAATGAATTGTCCAATTTCTATGGCCTATGGATATCGGATCGAACCCAAAACTTGGTCAACAACATAATATAGTGGGAGGAGTCATTCGGTGAGTTTTGAGTGAAATCCAATACCTAAACCTTTGCAATACACCAACCACTCCACGTAAGGCACAAATTGAGTACGAACTTGAAATGTTCAATTTCTATGGCCTATGAATATCGGATCGAGCCCAAAACTAGGGGAACATCATAATATGGTGGGAGGAGTCATTCGGTAAGTTTTGAGTGAAATCCAATTGCTAAAACTACGCAACACACCAACGACTCCATTGAAGGCACACACTGAGTACGAACTTGAATTGTCCAATTTCTTACACCTATTGATTTCGGATCGATCTCAAAACCTGGGCAACAACATAATATGGTGGGTGGAGTCAATCAGTGAGTTTTTAGTGAAATCCAATCGCTAAAACTATGCAATACACTAACCATTCCATGTAAGGCACAAACTTAGTACGAACTTGAATTGTCCAATTTCTATGGCCTATGGATATCGAATCAAGCCCAAAACTAGGGCAGCATCGTAATATGATGGTTGGAGTCATTCGGTGTGTTTTGTGTGAAATCCAATTGCTAAACCTATGCAAAACACCAACCACTACATTTAAGGCTCAAACTAAGTACGAACTTGATTTCTCCAATTTCTTACACCTATTGATTTCGGATCGAGCCCAAAACTTGGGCAACATCACAATATGGTGGGAGGAGTGATTCGGTGAGTTTTGAGTGAAATCTAATTGCAAAAGCTATGCAATACACCAACCACCCCATGTAAGGCACAAACTGAGGACGAGAATGAATTTTCCAATTTCCATGGCCTACGGATATCGGATCGAGCCCAAAACTTGGGGAACATCTTAATAAGGTGGGAGGAGTCATTCGGTGAGTTTTTAGTGAAATCCAATCGCTAAAACTATGCAATACACTAACCGCTCCATGTAAGGCACAAACTGACTACGAACTTGAATTGTCCAATTTCCTACACCTATGGATATCGGATTGAGCCCAAAATTTGGGCAACAACATAATAAGGTGGGAGGAGTCATTTGGTGAGTTTTGAGATAAATCCAATCGCAAAAACTATGCAATACACCAAGCACTCCATTTAAGGCCCAAGCTGAGTATGAATTTGTATTGTCCAATTTCTTACACCAATTGATGTCGTATCGAGCCCAAAACTTGGGCAACATCATAATATGGTAGGAGGATTCATTTGGTGGGTTTTGGGTGAAATCGAATCACTAAAACTATGCAATACACCAACCACTCCATGTAAGGAACAAAACTTAGTATGAACTTGAATTATCCAATTTGTACGGCCTATGGACATCGGATCGAGCCCAAAACTTGGGCAACATCATAATATGGTGGGAGGAATCATTCTGTGTGTGTTGTTTGAAATCCAATCGCTTCAACTATGCAATACACCAACCACTCCATGTAAGGCACAAACTGAGTACGAACTTGAATTGTCCAATTCTTACATCAATTGATTTCGGATCGAGGCCAAAACTTGGGCTACGTTATAATATGGTAGGAGGATTCATTTGGTGGGTTTTGAGAGAAATCCAATCGCTAAAACTGTGCAATACACTAACCACTCCATGTAGGGCACAAACTAAGTACGAACTTGAATTGTCCAATTTCTATGGCCTATGGATATCGGATCGAACCCAAAACCTTTGCAACATCATAATATGGTGGGAGGAGTCATTCGGCGAGTTTTGAATGAAATCCAATCGCTAAAATTATGCAACACACAAACCACTCCGTGTAAGGCACAAACTGAGTATGAAATTGAATTGTCCAATTTCTTATACCTATTGATTTCGGATTGAGCCCAAAACTTAGGCAACATCATAATATGGTTGGAGGAGTCATTTGGTTAATTTTCAGTGATATCCAATCCCTAAAACTATGCAATACACCAACCACTCCATGTAAGGGAAAAACAGAGTATGAACTTGAATTGTCCAATTTCTGTGGCCTGTAGATATCGGATCGAGCCCAAAACTTGGGCAACGTCATAATAAGGTAGGTGGAGTCATTCGGTGAGTTTTGAGATAAATCCAACCGCTAAAGCTATGCAATACACCAACCACTCCATGTATGGCACCAACTGAGTACGAACTTGAATTGTCCAATTTCTATGGCCTATGGATATCGGATCGAGCCCAAAACATGGGCAACATGATAATATGGTGGGAGGAGTCGATTGGTGAGTTTTTAGTGAAATCCAATCGCAAAAACTATGCAATACACCAACCACTCCATGTAAGGCACAAACTGAGTACGAATTGGAATTGTCCAATTTCTATGGCTGATGGATATCATATCGAGCCCAAAACTTGGGCAACATCATAATATGGTGGGAGGAGTCGTTCGGTGAATTTTGAGTGAAATCCAATCGCTAAAACTATGCAATACAGCAACCACTTCATTTAAGGCACAAATTGAGTACGAACTTGAATTATCCAATTTCTAGGGCCTATGGATACCGGATCGAGCCCAAAACTTGGGCAACATCATAATATGGTGGGAGGAGTCATTCGGTGAGTTTTGAGTGAAATCCAGTGATTAAAACTATGCAATACACCAACCACTCTATGTAAGGCACAAACTGAGTACGAACTTGAATTGTGCAATTTCTTACACCTATTGATTTTGGATCGAGCCCAAAACTTGGTCAACATCATAATATGGTGGGAGGATTCATTCGGTGAGTTTTGAGTGAAATCAAATCGCTAAAAGTATGCAATACACCAACCACTCCATGTAAGGCACAAATTGAGAACGAACTTGAATTGTCCTGTTTCTTACACCTATTGATTTCGGATCGAGCCCAAAACTTGGGCAACATCATAATATGGTGGGTGGACTCATTCTGTGAGTTTTGAGTGAAATCCAATCTCTTTAACTATGCAATATCAAAACAACTCCATTTAAGGCACAAACTGAGTACGAACTTGAATTGTCCAATCTCTATGGCCTATGGACATCGGATCGAGCCCAAAACTTGGGCAACATGATAATATGGTGGGAGAGTCATTCGGTGTGTTTTGTGTGAAATCCAATCTGACAGGACCCGACCCAAATTCCACTTTGGAATTCGAGCCGAACCCTGTGCGTGTCCGACACCTGGCGGGTGCCGGAACAAACCACCGAAATACCCTTATAAACCAAATCTAAAGAATTTCAAACTCGTCTTCTACTGAAAATTCGGCGGAGTCTCCCCTATAAAATGAACATTTCCCCAAAAACTTCCACCTGTCAAATAAGCATGTACGAATATAACCCAATTGCCAGCATGTATCAAATTATATCAAAAGTCAAGCATCGTATTATTCTGGCGTCAGGCCTCAATAAATCAAATAAATCATTCAGCTAATAAAATTCATCTCAGCTCTCAAAATATCAATAATACATTAACAATCTCAAAGACTCCAACTCGTGGCTGCACATTGTAACAAAAGGCTGCCTATGTACCCTTACTAAGGGATCAAGCCACACGTAGCTCTTCTATTCCCTTTTAGCTTTCTGTTCCCAGCTTACTGGCATTGCTCACATGGCAATAACAATATTCAAATGAAGGAATAAAAGCATTTAGATTCAAGTAATCATTCTTGGAAAGTCATAACTATTAAATCCTCGTGACACCATTGGTGACACGTCCTGCCCTGTAATCCTCGCTGGACTCAGGAGACATTTGGTCAACCTGATCCGCAATCCTCACTCCCCCGGTACGGATATCTCAAAAACTCAGGGGGCAAAGTATGCTAAAAATACTTGAGCTATTTAATACCATATCTAATAATAAAAAGATCAAGACAAACAACTTAAATAAAATAAAATGAGATAAATTAAAGCAAAACGGATTAAAATAAAGTAAAATAAAATAAACAAGCTCCGAATACCGTGGTATCGAACTCATGTAAGGTTCATAAATAATTAATTATGTATATATATCCGTCTTTCTCTTGTGACATAAGTATATCGATTAAGAAAATGATAGTAACTGTATAAAGTTCCTCACTTTTACTTTAAAAGCGTTTCAAAGCTTAAATTCTCTCCACCTAGGTGTACCCCCATTTCTGATCCGTCAATTCCTTTAATACCGTCAATTCCATCCTCGCAGGTCTCAGAGATAACTATTCAATCTGAGCCGCAAACCTCGCAGGTCTCAGAGATAACTCTTCAATCTGAGCTGCAATCCTCGCAGGTCTCGGAGATACCACTTCAATCCGAGCCGCATTCCTCGCATGTCTCAGAGATAACACTTCAATCTGAGCCGCAATACTCGCAGGTCTCGGAGATACCACTTCAATCCGAGCTGCATTCCTCGCACCACACAGTTCAAGCGTCCTCAAAACTCGTGGGACATTATCAAAATAACCAAACTGTTTCAAAGTAACTAGGGGGCACCCTTGTGGTGGGTTTGAAAACCATAACCCTTCATTTATATCAACTTATATAAAATTCACTACAATCCAACGGTTCAAACGTATTGAACCAGGAAATCGCACAATATGCGAGATCCATTCGGGGTTCAAACGTTATCCGAATTAATATCCGCGAATTCCTATGCGCTCGTGAGGACCAAGAGATCCTTTTAGGTTTTGAAAGTGACTTCACTATGCTGCCCACGCACCGCCACACGCGCCGGAAGCGTGTGGGTGGCTTGATCAAATTCCGGCAACCGGAAATCTTCAAAACTGGAAACCCAGCTTCCTACCCTAGGTAAAGCACCCTATTTGGAACCACTTTTCTTCATAGACCTACCCCAAAACCGGCTGAAACCCACTTCGAAAATCGAACTACCTAGGCTCAAAATTGATAGATTCCTACCCAACCATCAGCTAGATCATGAAAATTAGGTGAGAAAGCATACCTCACTCGCATGAAACGGTGGCCGGAGGAGGGAGAACGAGCTCCGTGAAATGCCGTCAAAATCTGTCCAAACCGCCCTGTTCCGTGGTGGTTTCCGTCGATTACAGCGGCGGATCGAGGCTGGGATGGGCTGGAATTCAAAGAGGAAAGTGAGGTGGTTCGTTTGGAACTGATCATGCTTGAAACGGTCACCAGAATTGGGAGAAATCCCCTCTTGAAGTCGGCTGGTCGAGCCCCCCCCAAACTGCAGAAATTCCGGGTTTAAAAAAACTGAACTTCGAAATATTTACGGTTATGCCATTGAACTTCTTTTGATCGCCATTTCTTCGTTACAACTCCGATTCGAGTCCAATACGTGTCTACGGACTCGTTTCGACGTGCTCTACGTAACGGTCCAATTAAAATTTCCAAATTCCTTCCCAACCTTAATATGACCTATGTGGGAGCAAATATTTTCGTCTCCAATCAGAGCACGCCACGTGGAAAAGAAGATTATCCCTTAAATTAATTAATTAAACCATTTATTGGGATAATTAATTAATTTGGATAATATCTTAATTATATGGTATTATCTCATAACTAATAAAGATAATATCATTAATTGGGATATTATCATAATAAAGGGATATTATCTTATAATTAATGAGATAATATCAATAATTCAAGTATTATCTTATCAAAGGGATAATATCCTAATTATAGGATATTATCTTATAATTAACGAGATAATTCAGATATTATCAAGTTCGACTCAATCTCTACGAAACCCTAGCCCCGAGGCTACGAAACCCTAGCCCCAAGGCTCCTATAAATAGATGACTTCAGTCATCGTTCAAGGTACTTCAAAAACCCTACATCTAAACCTACTCCTGATACCCGAGAAAATACCTGAAGCTCTCTCTCCCTCTCCACTCTCCTTATTTTCTCCATATGGCTCCGGCCACCACACACGGCTCCGGCCACCCAGGTCACACCATACATACAACTCCGTACCCTTTGCTTAGCTATTGTTTTCCTACAAACACTCGAACTAACTTAGGCATCGGAGGGCCTTTGGCCAACACCCCCCGGGTGTGGTCTATTTACTCCAATCTTTTTTATAGGAATCGAGAAGGAGAGAGAAGGAAGATTGAAGGTTGAAGGATCCAGAAGCGAATATTCTCCAGTGAGATTATTTGCACAAACATTTGGTGCTTTCATTGAGAGCACGAGTTATACTCAACGCGTGCTCAAGGAATTTGTTCCTCCTATTTTCCAATCCACCGAAGCCTTCCAAACAACCATGGTTGGAAGCAAGCGCACGAGGAGCAAGACCGCCGCGATGGCTCAATCCGTGACGGCCCAAAGCTACTCCTCCCATGATCCCGTGATCGACATGGTGGCACCACCACCTTTAGCCGCCATGAACCCGCAACAAACTGCCGCGCCACCTGCCGGACCCGCAGCTGGGACCACCGCACTAGCCGTCGTCATACCATCTCAAGGCCCCATGGCCGGATCTAGCCACCTTCATAGCATTGCCGCCAAGCATGATGGAACCTCCCATCAAGGTGGGCTCACTACCATCGCCGACTTTGGCCCAATCTTGGAGCAACTTCAGTCGTTCCCTCCATTGCCTCCACGCTCGACGCATGCTCCCGCTCACATCTCTAATGAAGCCCTAGCCCGTGTGCAATTGGGCTCCACACACTTCTCTCCTCCCGATCCACGAAGTCAAGTATACCTTAATATGAGGGTTGACCAGCTGACTCAGAGAATGGACGACCAAAATAATTTGATGAGGCAACTCCTCAACCAAATAAATTTGGCTCAAAACCTTGACCTTGGACCACAGGGCGAAGAGAGAAGGATGAACGAACGCGCCGATATGCAGTTCAATGGGCACCAAGCAAGTCAAGCAGGGGTAAGCAGACAAGGAGATGGACAACAACGTGGTCAGCTTGTCGACATGTCGCAAGCATCTGCGAGCCACACTCAGAGCAGACGAAGTCTCCCATCCGGACTGAATTTAAGGACCAATGTGCGCGAAAGGCTAGGCCCACAACCTTGCATCCGTGCTCGCCTAGGCCCGCAGGGAAGCGTTCATGAAAGGCTAGGCTCCCAGGGAGGTCAACCTGACGGCCATCGTAATGAGGATCGTGAAGAAAGGCGCTCTGCTGCTCGCTCATAGAAAAATGTTCACAAAAGGCTAGGCCCTCGGGGAGGTCAACCAGATAACCCTCATAATGAGAACCGTGAAGAAAGGCGCTCCGCTGCCCGCTCACGAAGATCCAATTCTTGTTACCAAGCTACAGAGGATCCCTCGCAAGTGCAATCCACCAACACGCCATCTAAGCAGCGTAGCCAAGAAGGTCGACCCTTGCAAACCAACGAAGAAGTCAATCAGCGTTGTTCAAATCGCCAAGGACACCCACGTGACCAACTAGCCATGCGTGTGGAAGACGTTGAGAAGCTTGTAAATAACCGACTTCAAGACTTAAAGATTGGTGGAAATTTCAAAGATACACTACGCATGGAAATAGACCGAGCAAATTCCTCACCTTTCACTGCCAAAATCGAGCAGGCTACTCCTCCAAAACGATTCTCAACGCCCTCTTTCACATGCTTCAAAGGAGATTCCGATCCAGAAATCCATCTGAAGCATTTCAAGAGCTTTATGATCCTCTACAAAGCCGAAGACGCGCTAATGTGCAAGGTGTTTGCAATGACTTTGCGAGGAGCAGCTCAGGACTGGTTCCATACCTTGCCCTCCGGGTCGATCAGCAGCTTCAAGGAGCTTGCTTATGTCTTCACCAAAGAGTACACTTCTTACCGGACGATCAAGAAGAATCCTAACCACCTGTACAACCTGCGCAAGAAGCCCAACGAATCTCTTCGAGATTACATCAAGAGATTTAAAGCAGAAAAGGCTAACATCGTAGGATGCGATGACCGAATCGCGTCCTCTGCATTCAAGAAAGGTCTTCCAGCTGAGCACGACTTATACCGCAAGCTGACTATCACTCCCAGCCAGACTCTGGCAGAGGTCTTCGTGACCGCGGAACGCTACGCGCTTTGGGATGACGATCGAATCGCCGTGAAGAAGTCCACTGAGCAGGAAGATCAATCGACCAAGCGGGTAGGCCAAAGAAGCAACAGGTTTAGCAGCAGGGACAAAGACAAACATAGGTCGCGCCCACAAGCAGACGCTACGACAAAGGAGAACTACACCAAGTTCTCAATCCCTATACATCAAATCTTAGCCCAAGTAAAGGATAAACCTTGGGTACGAAGACCGCCACCCTTGAAAGGAGATCCGGATAAGAGGGATACCAGAAAAAATTGTGCCTTCCATGCGACGCACGGGCACAATACGAATAAATGCCTTGCTTGGAAAGCGCACCTCGAAGAACTCGTAAGAGAAGGTCACTGCACGGAATTCATCGCGAAGCAGGCCATCCAGCGAATCGAGGACCGCGATGCCGCCAAGGAACCACCTCAAAAAGTCATAAGGATTAACATAATCCTAGCTGACTCCGAGGAGCCTGGGCTGACCAGCAAGGAAAAGAAGAGGAAGATCAAACAGGCCACTGTGATCTCCCAGGTCTCCACTAGTCTCCCACTGGCAGAAGACGATCCTGTGATCGGCTTCCAAAAGAAAGATCTAACCGGCCTCAATCTGCCACACAACAACGCCCTTGTCATCAGCATTCAAATCGCTCAGGCCATGGTCGATCGAATCCATGCAGACGAGGGCAGTGCGGCCGTTATCCTACAATTGGTAGTCATCCAGCAGATGGGCTCAGAGACAAAGATTAACAAATCTACTAGGTCACTAACCGGCTTCAATGGCGCAACAACGGTTACCGTGGGCACGATAGATCTCGACGTCTACTCCCCACCTGTAATCAGCTAGCAAACATTCATGGTCATTGACGAAGTCTCACCCTACAATGGCATTTTGGGCAGACCATGGATCAGCAAGATCAACGCCATCACCTCCGCTACACATCAAAAAATCCGCTACCCTATCCCTGGGGGCGGTATCAGTCAGATCAATAGTGATCAGGCAATGGCGAGGAAATGCTCAGCTCAAGGGCTGAAGAGAAGCAAGCAAACACAGTTCCTCCTCGTAAATTAGGCAGATATGAAGGGAGTAGAGCAACCAGAGGAGAAGGAAAATCTCGTTCCTGACAGCCGAGCAGACCAAAAAGGAAAGGGAATAGCTACTCCCCAATAGCAATCAAAGAATCAGGACCAAGTTGAGGGAATCCGTCCAGAGGTCTCTCCTGAAGAAGGATGGAAGCCCGAAGAGGACGTCGAGCTAGTACCCCTTGATCCTGACAAGCCAGAGAGAAAAGCGCGGATCGGCTCGGGCCTAAGCCAGGAGGAAAAAGCAGAGCTTGTAGCCTTCCTCCAGAACAACAAAGACGTATTCGCATAGTTGCCATCCGACATGCCAGGCATCGATCCCCAGATCATCTGCCATCTCCTACACGTCAACCCAGCAATCAAGCCTGTAGCGCAGAAGAGACACAACTTCGCCCTCGAGCGAGTTGCCATCATTGAAGCCGAGATCGACAAGCTCCCAGGTTTCATTGAAGAAGTCTCCTACGCAGAATGGCTGGCGAATGTTGTTCTAGTAGCAAAGAAAGATAAAGAATTGTGGAGAGTGTGCGTTGACTACACCGACCTCAATAAGGCATGCCCTAAAGACAACTTTCCACTGCCAAGAATTGATCAGCTCGTCGATTCAACTTCCGGCAATCAATGGCTAAGCTTTATGGACGCCTACTCTGGCTACAATCAAATCATGATGCATGAAGACGACAAGGCAAATACCTCTTTCATCATCGAAAGAGGTACATACTGCTACAAAGTCAGGATTTAGCAGGTTTTGTTGTAGAGTTTACTCCAACAGCCGAAGAAGAGAAGCCGGTCATGAAAAGCAAGGAAAAAGCAGGCGATACCTCCCCCACTGATTCAAACCTACCTAACGACATATGGAAGTTACATGTAGACGGCGCGTCAAATCACAAAGGAGCGGGGGCAGGCGTCGTCATAATCACCCCAGATGGAACTTTGTTGGAACAAGCCATCACACTAGGCTTTCCTGCTTCAAACAACGAGGTAGAATATGGGGCATTGCTCACAATCACCTGTTACCGACAATGGCTCACAATTCATCGACAAGTAGATGACTGAGCCCTGCACATTTATGAAGAAGAGAAGCAACTACTGCAAATTCCAGAATGTGCCACAACAAAAGACAGTTGCCCATAAGCAGCGTCGTAAGGGAGACACAGGGTGACGACCAAAAGCGTCCTTCGGGAGACGCAGCCCGCAAAGAAGCGTCCTAAGGGAGATGCAGGGTGCGCCAGGAATTTCCTAAGGGAAGTATCCAGATTGCTATCCGTTTCCTTAGGGGGGCAGGATAGTCATACAGTTGCCCATAAAAAGCGTCCTAAGGGAGACGCAGGGCGACGATCAGAAGCGTCCTTCGGGAGACGCAGCCCGCAAAGCAGCGTCCTAAGGGAGACGCAGGGAGCGCCAGGAATTTCTTAAAAGGAGGTCACCATGCCTCCTGCGGGAAATATCCAGGTTCCTATCCATTTCCTAAGGGGGGCAGGATAACCAAACAGTTGCCCATAAAAAGCGTCCTAAGGGAGACGCAGGGCGACGACCAGAAGCGTCCTTCGGGAGACGCAGCCCGCAAAGCAGCATCCTAAGGGGGCTACAGGGTGCGCCAGGAATTTCCTAAGGGAGGTATCCAGGTTCCTATCTGTTTCCTAAGGGGGGTAGGATAGTCAGACAGTTGTCCATAAGCAGCGTCCTAAGGGAGACGCAGGGCAACGACCGGAAGCGTCCTTCGGGAGACGTAGCCTAGTCCTACCTAGCTGGTCCTCACAGTGAAAAAGAGAAAACGAAGAAAAAATATACGTGCTCGACTTACCTTGGGATGCACGGCAACTCCTCTCTTCGACAAGCAGTACAAATTCTCTAAGATCTTTCTCAAGCTAGAAAGTAAAGAAGTTAAGTTTGCGATGTGGGAAAGAGTGAAGAGAAGCCCTGTATTTATACAAGTTGGAGAACCCGGCTCAAGAAGGAATCGCAAGCTCATTCCTACTAGGAATCCAACTCCAAGAACAGTCAAAAGCCCACTCCAACTAGGAATCCAATCTGCAAAAGGAGTCCAACTCACAGAAGAAAGTCCAGACACAGTTGGAGAGTCCGAAAAATAATTTCATCTCCTATATGCCACACAAGCGCCATGCAGAAGATGGGGGGCATTTGTGGGAGCAAATATTTTCGTCTCCAATCAGAGCACGCCATGTGGAAAAGAAGATTATCCCTTAAATTAATTAATTAAACCATTTATTGGGATAATTAATTAATTTGGATAATATCTTAATTATATGGTATTATCTCATAATTAATAAAGATAATATCATTAATTGGGATATTATCATAATAAAGGGATATTATCTTATAATTAATGAGATAATATCAAGAATTCGAGTATTATCATATCAAAGGGATAATATCCTAATTATAGGATATTATCTTATAATTAACGAGATAATTCAGATATTATCAAGTCCGACTCAATCTCTACGAAACCCTAGCCCCGAGGCTCCTATAAATAGATGACTTCAGTCATCATTCAAGGTACTTCAAAAACCCTACATCTAAACCTACTCCTGATACCCGAGAAAATACCTGAAGCTCTCTCTCCCTCTCCACTCTCCTTATTTTCTCCACATGGCTCCGGCCACCACAAACGGCTCCGGCCGCTCGGTTCACACCATACATACAACTCCGTACCCTTTGCTTAGCTATTGTTTTCCTACAAACACTCGAACTAACTTAGGCATCGGAGGGCCTTTGGCCAACACCCCCCGGGTGTAGTCTATTTACTCCAATCTTTTTTACAGGAATCAAGAAGGAGAGAGAAGGAAGATCGAAGGTTGAAGGATCCAGAAGCGAATATTCTCCCGTGAGATTATTTGCACAAACAACCTATTTGCCCTTTCTTAATATTAAATAATATTTTACTTTTCAAACACTTTAATTAATTCAAACTATTTTACTGTATTATTTATTTCAACTTATTTTCTCACTTAAACTTATTTCCTCTTATTTTAATTATTTCATCATTCCTGGGGTAAAATTGTCATTTTCCTGAATAAATTAATATTTAACTATTAATTTAGGACCGGGTTGTTACACAATCGCTTAAACTATGCAATACACCAACCACTCCATGTAATACACAAACTGAGTACGAACTTGAATTGACCAATTTCTTACACCAATTGATTTTGGATCAAGCCCAAAACTTGGGCAACATCATAATTTGATGGGGGGATTCGTTCGTTGAGTTTTGAGTGAAATCCAACCGCTAAAACTATGCAATACACCAACCACTACATAAAGACCATTTTCAACAATAACGCTGGAGCTTTTACCTTCAATAAATTAGAGCATTAACCTCACTCAGGCATTACGATTTGATTCACATGGATACCCAACGGAACAAATCTGAACACACATGGATACCCTAACCCTTTATCTGAGAGAGAAACCCTATCCGAGTCAAAATTGAACCCCAAATCCATCGCAAATTGAACCAAAATCAGAGATAACAAGTTGGATTTAAATATTGAAACCAATCGAGCGTCTTATGAAAGAAAGTGGCCTGAGACACTGAGAAAGGGGACCGGCCAGAGTTCTTATTAAAGAAAAGCACTCCAGAGTTCTTACCTATCAATGCTTCAGTGTGAGCGCAACAATTGTAGAGGGCAAGAGAGATGGAAAAGCTAAGCACTTGCAAAGGAAACAAAGAGAGATGGTTAACACCCAAATCACAACAGTGTCAAAATAAATTGAAACCCTAAATATTTTTTTTCTTTCCCTTTGTTGATCGAGGGAGAGCGACCGCAACCCAACACCCAAATGGTTAGATTAAAACCCAAATCAGTAACCCCAAATCAGTAACCCTAAAATTAAAACCCAAATCTCTCTGAACTAGAAGGAGAGAGAGAGAGAGAGAAGAGAGAGAGAGAGAGAGAGAGAGAGAGAGAGAGAGAGAGAGAGAGAGAGAGAGGGAGACACGAGAGACGAAGTCTCTCTGTCTATGGCCGTGGCGAAGGCAAGGAGACGAGGTGGGAAGAACAAGACTGTGGAGAGAGGGAGACGCCAGCGACAAGAGATAGAAGAGAGATAAGAGAGAATGACAACTATCGAGGCTTAAGAAAAAATATTAAGTCACTGTTCACTCCGTGGTTTTTTTTT
This sequence comes from Prunus avium, assembly GCF_965620075.1. Lineage (NCBI taxonomy): Eukaryota > Viridiplantae > Streptophyta > Magnoliopsida > Rosales > Rosaceae > Prunus > Prunus avium. The sequence continues at coordinate 8,589,695 of NC_142290.1, forward strand.
TTACAGCTTCAATTACAACGGTTGAAACGAAAACCGTTGTGGAAGGTTGTCAAATAAATAAATAAAACCACATACCCTAACCCACAACGCTTAAAAACCCCCTTTAACAACGGTTACGGAATAAACGTTGTGGAAGAAACAACTACGACGGTTTTGGTGCCAACCATTGTAAATTCAGCGTTGTCTTTTTGAATAATTGTAGTAGTGTTGAATTGTCCAATTTCTTACACCTATTGACTTCGGATCGAGCCCAAAACTTGGGCAACATCATAATACGGTGGGAGGAGTCATTCGGTGAGTTTTGAGTGAAATCCAATCGCTAAAACTATGCAATACACCAACCACTCCATGTAAGGCACAAACTGAGTACGAACTTGCACTACTACAATAAAGTTAATAGACAACGGTTTTTAGCCGTTGTTGAAAGTCTTCTAAAACCGTTGAGGTTAGGAGTGTCGTCTTTTCTACCTTTTTATGACAACGGTAAAAAACCGTTGTAATATGTCACTTTCAATAACGGTTTTTAAGAAAAACCGTTGTCAATTCTCACATATAAAACATGTATACAAGAACGACCGTTGTAATATGACCCTTTCAACAACGTTTATTGAACAAAACCGATGTTGAAAGTGACTTACTAAAACGGTTGTTGAGAAAAACCGTTGTAGTATTACGCTTACTACAACAGTTGTTCAAAATAACCGTTGTAAAATTTAACTTTTAACAACGGTTTTTATGCTAACCATTGTTGTATGTCACTTTCAACAACGGTTTTGTTCAATAACCGTTGTAATATGGTTCTTTCCACAATGGTTATTGATAATTTTGCACAACGGTTTTCAGAATTACCGTTGTAAATTTTCTTATTATACAATGGCTATTGGTTCTAACCGTTGTAATAAGAGGATTTCTACAGCGGTTTGAATGGGTAACCATTGTAGTTAATGATATTCCTTCAGTACTGAATATGATTTATAAAAAAATTAATATTGTTGCATTCCAAAATTAACGAATATAGGCAGAACAATGATGTATTCATATTTCAATATGAAAAGTATTCGAACCTGTTCAATTACAACAATTTGAGGTCTACAGGCAATCTAAATCTTTGAATTTAGTACTTACATCCCAAAGCTACCAACCACAGAATCTAAAACTTTGTACATTCTATGTGAAAATTCTACCATTCACAAAATGACAATCAAAGTGATTGTCACGTAATCATGTTCAAAAGAAACCAAAACAGTGGTTGATAACCTTGTCTACTATTCTGAGCCAAAAAACCTTGTTCGCTTTGAGGTCTGAGCTACACAGAATTGGTCATCACACAATCTGCCCACTCACACCATACTTCATCAATTTGATTTTGTGTATATGTACAATAATTTGTTTTACTCCGCTGTAACAAGATATCAAAAATAAGACTTAATGATTAAATAGAAAAAATAATTTCATAAAACTTTCAATTGAAGTCGAATTAAATAGAAATAACTTTGACAAACATACGTGTTTACAACTTGTCCTCGTCAATGATGATCCTATTTAGGGGATCCATGAAATAAATGGTCTCTTTGTCCACATTAACAATAGTCAACATCCAATGATTTCTGCCAACGTAGTAGAATATGAAATAAATCCATCATAAGGCAACCAATTCACTTTTTCACATTATTTTATTTCTAAGTAATTAGATAAACCTCTTAGATAGGATTTTAGACTAACCCGGAGTTGTAAGGAAGTAAGAAAATCTGGTCAGGAGGATGTGCTGATGAAAACCGAGTTGCTAAGACACGTGATCATTGACTAACGTCTCCACACCTTAGAGCACCAATTACAGCAAGGTCAACAAACCCAATCATACTTAACATGTTTGACATTTTCAGCACCTCATGTAAGTACCTGTGCATTGTAAAATTAGTTTGTTACAGAAAATATATATTTTATTAAATGTAGCCTATTACCTCATGTATATCACTATGCATGTGCCTGATATCTCTGACATTTCACTAAATTGTAGAATGTCTTCATGTAAAATATGGGTTGAACGAGGCGACCCAAACACTTTCGCTTCCATGATGAAATTTATAGTTTCCCCCGCCACCTTCAGACTTCTTTCGGCAAACCAGCACAACAACTTTAGTGAAGATGGCATTAGTTGCAAATTTTGTAATGCAATACTTTAGTCAATATTGCAGAAAATGTCATACAAAAAATCCGGAAATGGCACAAATATTCAAACATTTTTTGGGTTGTAAATTTTGTGGTTTAGGAAGCCCAGGTCAGTCTGAAAACTTAATTGTAAATTATAGATTAATGGAAAAAAAAAAACGAGAGGGGGGAGTGGGGGAAATGAAGTCACCTCAAAAAGTGGAGTTGAAGGTGCGTATGGAAACGCATCAAATATGAACTGCTGTAGTTTTACTCCCATTGTATTTAGGGTTTAGGGATAGAAGGAATTTTCTTCTCAGCAAAATAGTAACTGCATTCACAATAACATGTTTGCAAAAATATTATTAGAATAGCTAAAACTATGGATGAGAAAATCCAAATGCACGGTGTTGATGATGTATAAACTAAAAAAACAAAAAGTATAACTTAACATCTGCATTTTACTTTGTAACGGCACCATGTGGTATGTACGACAAAAGCTAGCTCAAGTTTAAGAGAAAAAGTAGATAAAAATAAAAAAATATACATATGACCATGACCATCTAAAATGCCTTATCAATAGTTTCATTACAAGCCAACTAGTGCGTTTTTAATGAGAACTCTTAACGACTCAAATTTAGATTTTTTAAGAAATCAACAAGAAGCCATTAAAACTGAATGAAACTAGCAAAAAAACTGGCGGCAATCTCATATGAGTTTTTAAGATCAGAGAGGTTATAACTTAAACATAATTGTTAGATAAATAAAAAGGAGTGTGATAATTTCATTTCCTTGCATTAGCTGCAAAAATGAGTCAAACAAAAAGATAAAACATTTCCATCTTAATCTCTCCAAATCAGTTTAACTAATTCCATAGAAATATTTGTGATAGAAGATTACTATCAAGGTCTGGTATCCCAGATGAAATAAACATTGTGCCATTAGGGTCATGCTTGAGTCCGGGGATTTGAGATGAGTTTGCAGATGCAAAGTTGCGGGAGAAGCTATTTGTCTGAGAGTCTTGGTCACAAATATGGCTGCAGAATCACTCTCTACCACTCTCAATCAGAGCATCCAAATAACAGGGGAATGAAGATTGCAGCTCGGTCCTGATTAATAGATGCTTGCATATAAGATTTGCAAGAATAAAAATTCAAAAACCTTAACAAATGGACAATAACCATCATCCAGTGACATAAATACTAGCTAAAGGAACAAAGAATACCATGTTAAATCTAAAGACAAAATAAGTTACAACTACACAAAGACCATTTTCAACAATAACGCTGGAGCTTTTACCTTCAACAAATTAGAGCATTAACCTCACTCAGGCATTACGATTTGATTCACATGGATACCCAACGGAACAAATCTGAACACACATGGATACCCTAACCCTTTATCTGAGAGAGAAACCCTATCCGAGTCAAAATTGAACCCCAAATCCATCGCAAATTGAACCAAAATCAGAGATAACAAGTTGGAATTAAATATTGAAACCAATCGAGCGTCTTATGAAAGAAAGGGGCCTGAGACACTGAGAAAGGAGACCGGCCAGAGTTCTTATTAAAGAAAAGCACTCCAGAGTTCTTACCTATTGTTGACGCCAAAAAGTGGTTTCCTAGCTTTGAGGGTCAACTTAGTAAATTTGTGTCTTCGGTAGCCTTGATGCTTCGGTAGACTGTGCGATCTGCAATAAAAGCAAACGCACGGTAGGACCTAGGGCACCGGTGTGGTACCGGCCGAAGGCTCTCCGATGCTTAAGTAAGTTCGGGAATAGAAAGTTCAACTGACAGATCAATAGGCTTGTATGCCGTAAGTTCTGATTACCTCTTGTTGAGGCCCAAAAATCCAGGGGGTTAGGCCCAAGCTTATTGTCAGCCCGGTGCAAATAATTAATTACAAAAGAAACTCGATCGGGGCATAATAGGGAATTGTAGGACGCCTACGCGAGCCACGGGTCACACATCACGCCAAGCAAGCATGCCAAAAACGCAACGGCTATATAAGTTCACGCTCATGAATCTATCCGGTGTTATTTAATTTGAGCTCGGCTTATTATAGCACAATTAAACTCAAGCACAAGCACAACGGATAAACATGCAATGCCATCACGCCATGCTACAAGCTCAAGTGGGCCCAAGCCACGTAATCACCCGGGGCTTGCTGAGAAGGTTGTGGCATGGATGGGTACGGGCACTCACAGGGCCCATTGAGGGGACGAGGGATGAAAGCTTTAGGCTACTTGGGAGCACTAAAGCTCAGGCCCATTCCTCGGGCCCAAATACATGGGTTAGCATGAGAGAGAAGAATGGGGTCCAAAGCCTTAGGAGAACATCCCATGGGCTGCTGTAGCATTTAGGGAAGTCCATGATAGTTAGAATGCCCAAGAACGAGCAAAACCACTTCCAGCAGCTGGACGAAAGCGTGCGGGCCGCTGGAAGGGAAAATACCAATAAGCTCAAAACTGTACTCGAAGCCCAGCCCAGCCTCTCTTAGAAAATCCAAACATCGAGCTCCACCCATACCAGAGCTCCCATGTGGTCAACCCAAAATCAAAACAAGGACCATAGGAAATCCATAAGTGTAGGAGAAATACCCAGTGGACAAACAACTTCCTCTGTCCTCAGTTTTCCTTTGTAAGCTCTGATTTGAAAACCAAGGGAGAAAGCAAGTGGCGCCTTACCCCCATGGAAAGGCTCAGCCGCACGAAGCCTTGGAACCACAAGAAGCCATTGATTCAGGCGCTCTGGTCAATGATTTTGCACAAGAAAGGGAGTAATTGGAGAAAGGGAAAGAAAAAGTAGGAATGGATGATCGACGAAATTAGGATTCCAAACGCCTATAAAACAGAGCTTCTTCTACCCAGCAACACAGACCATTCCAGAGCAAGACCAAGCTTTGTCAAGCGAACTGGAATTTTCCCATCTTCTACTCCCAACGTCTCTCTCTGTTCTAATTAATCGAACAGAAAAGGATCTGAACGGAAAGGACCATCTTTTGTTACTCAGGAGGACGTCGTTGCCATGCTGGAAAGAGAGCTTAATCGAAGTCAGGAAGATTGGAAGTACATCCCTCAGCCACCATATCCCTCGAGCTTACTCCAGCAGCCATACCCTAAAGGCTACGAGGCGCCAAGCTTTGTTCTTTTTGACGGAAGGAAAGGAAGTCCAAAGGAGCACGTCAATCGCTTCATTGACGCTCTGGGGCCACATGCTGGCGATTATAATCTTCGGCTCCGAGAGTTTTCAAAAAGCCTCACTGACCGTGCTTACACATGGTACACCACTTTAGCACCAGGCTCCATTCGCTCGTGGGAAGACTTGGCAAGCAGGTTCTGCAAGAAATATTTCCAGCACGAGGAAAGAGTCACTACTACTCAGCTCAACAACACTCGCCAAAAACACGGGGAGGATCCTGTGGGCTTCGTGCGCAGGTTCCGGGACTTGGCCTTGGACTGTTATGACGAGAAGGACGAGGAGGCGCTGGTCGAAATTTGTATCAGCAATATCGTTGCAGATTACAGAGTTTATTTGGAGAATATTGGCATCAGTCAATTTTCTCGGCTGCTGGAAGCAGTAAGAAAGACGAGCATGTCTGTCAAACCAGCTGGCCAGAGAAGTTGGAGAAGTGAGAAGAAGGAGACGCATCAGACGTTGGCTGTGGATGATAAGTCATCGGGTGACTACAACTCACGCAAGCGGAAGGATAGGGAGACGTACCCGCCGTTACCTTGCAAAGACGAAGAATTTCATGCTATCCTCGACACAATGATCGCTGATGGTGCAATCAAGCCTCTCAGACCTTACAAAATTCCTACCCGGGAAGAGAAAAATGATCCTAGGTACTGCCGTTACCACCAATTTGTGGGGCACCCAACCACGGCTTGTCAGAGCCTAAGGAGGATCTTACATGCCAAAATACATGAGGGAGTCCTCGAGCTTCCCTCTAGGAAGCAAACTATTGACGAGGACCCCTTGCCAAAACGAAGGGGAAAAGAAGTAGCCGCTGTTATCACATGTTCCGGCGACTTGCTCGACGATGACGAGGCATGCCACCCATGGAGGAATGACCCGAAGCCACCTGAAGCTGTTTGGGAGCCTTGCGGGAATATGGAGAAAGCTTATTGGTGCAAATATTCGAGGCCTTCAAGCTATAATACCCCATGGCCCCTCGCTGGTGGATGGGATGATAGCACAGGTGATGAAGTATTTCCGATGGACGTGCCGGAAGAATGCTACTTGGGGGCTTCGCAGCAGGAAACGGCCGCCGTGACCTTTCACAATCTTACGGAGGCCGAAGCGAGCGTAATGGAGCGCTATCTAGGTCTGAAGCAGGGACCCACAGCCTCACAAGTCCTCCAAAGGAATCCGAAATTCAAGTCACTCTTTGACCAACTCGGCTTTGGGCCTCAAGCAAGAGAAGCAGCTGCTGTAGCTCTCATGAACATCTCTGCGGAGTCGGATCCTTATTGTTTCGCTGCTCAACCACAAAGGTCATTCTTGGGAAATGACAACGCTATCGTTTTCACAGACGAAGACATGGAAGTTCCATATCCGGATCATAGAAGACCACTTTATTTGGAGGGACAGATCAATGATGTGTTTATAAGAAGGGCTTTGGTGGACACGGGCTCCTCTGTCAACATATTACGTCTGTCTGTGCTTACGGCAGCTGGTATTCCGTTATCTAAAATCATGCAATCCCAGACGAGCATCAGCGGCTTCGGAAATAAGAGTGAAGTTACAGTCGGGTACATGCAAGTAAACCTGAAGGTGGGGCCGATCAGGTCACTTACCAAGTTCTATGTGGTGGATGTGGATGTGGCTTACCATGCTGTACTCGGAAGGCCGTGGCTCAACAAGCATAAGCTCGTAGTCTCCACTTACCATCAATGCGTGAAAGGAAGAATTGGGCTAAGACCGCTTCGCATACCCGGGAATCAAGCGCCGTTCAACAAAGACGAGGCTCATTACTCCGAGGCAGAATTTTACACGGAATGCACAGGTGCTGGAAGTGGCCCATCTAGGGATTTCGGGACCTACCTACCATCATGGACCGAAATTCGTGATTTGAGCAACGAGGAACTCATCACCATCGTTGATCGAGAAAGAAAGAGGCACTCGGAAGTCAACACCCACGCTTACGACCGTCCTCAATGCTCGAAAGTGACGCTGCCAGATGGGCGTACTGTGTATCGCTTATGACGGGATTGAGGGCTTAACCATGTCTTGTGGGAAAGCCCCGAGTATGGAGAAGAAGTAAGGCAGACGAGTGACCATAAGGACAGGGTACCCGCGCCTCGTGCCTTTCAGGAACCTATGATGGCACCTAGGCATATGCAAGATGGCTCGACTGCGGTAGCTGAGCAGCTGGAAACCATTAATTTAAGTGATGATCCCTCTGTCCAGAGGCCCATCTCCATCAGTGTTCGCTTGACAGAAGAGGAAAAGGAAGCTTTGGTGTCGTTATTAAAAGAATTCCGAGATGTGTTCGCTTGGAGCTACGAGGAAATGCCCGGCCTAGACCCAAACCTGGTCAGCCACACTCTGAATATCGAGCTTGGTACGTAGCCTGTCGTGCAGCCAAGAAGGAATTTTCATCCTGAAATTGAAATGCAAATCAAGGTAGAGATCGAGAAGCTGCTGGCCGCTGGGTTCATCAAACCCATCAAGCATCCAACATGGCTAGCAAACATTGTCCCCGTGAAAAAGAAGACTGGTGTAATCAGGGTATGCACGGACTACCGAGATCTCAACCGAGCCTGCCCAAAGGATGAATTCCCGCTGCCCAACATGGATATCCTAATTGACTCAACTTCGGGTCAAGGTTTGCTGTCATTCATGGATGGGTTTAGCGGCTACAATCAGATTAAAATGTCACCCAAAGATGCTGAGAAGACAGCCTTTCGAACACCATATGGGAATTTCTACTACACAGTCATGCCATTTGGTCTTAAAAATGCCGGGGCCACTTACCAAAGAGCCATGACAGCTGTGTTTCACGACATGATGGGAAATGAGGTGGAAGATTATGTGGATGACCTCGTGGTAAAGTGAAAAACCAGAGAGGGCCATCGGGAAGTTTTGAGGAAGGTGCTGGAAAGGTGTCGACTCTACGGATTGAAGATGAATCCGAAGAAGTGCGCGTTTGGGGTATCATCCGGGAAATTCTTAGGGTTCCAGGTGCACCAGCGCGGCATAGACGTGGATCCCGAGAAGACCAGAGCTATAAACTCTCTCGCACCGCCTAAAGGCCCAAAGGAATTAAAGAGTTTCATGGGAAGACTATCATACATTCGACGCTTCATCCCCGGCCTCGCTGCCACAATGAGCACTTTCACTCCTTTGCTCAAGAAAGGAAAGCCGTATGTATGGGGCAAGGAGTGCCAGGAAGCCTACTTGAAGGTACAACGAATAATCACCAAGCTGCCCACCATGAGAGCGCCTATTCCGGGACTTCCCCTCAAGCTTTATCTAGCTGCAACAAACACAGCGGTAGGGGCCTTACTTGCCCAGGATGATCATGAAGGCGAAGAAGGTCCCATTTATTATGTGAGTAGACAATTGAGAGGTGCTGAAACAAGATACCCAAAAACCGAGCTCTTGTGCCTTGCCCTTGTCTATGCTGCGCAACGCCTGCGACACTATTTCCTTGCTCACAAGCTGTAGCTCATGGTGAAATCTGACCCCGTAAGATACTTGCTCATGAGGCCGGTGCTATCTGGACGTCTTGCACGCTGGTTGCTACAACTATCCGAGTTCGATATCACATGCGCAGCTCCCAAGGCGATTAAGGGGCAGGCTGTAATTGACATGCTGGCTCTATTTCCCGAAGTAGAGGAATCGACCCTTTCTGAGGAGGTTCTGGGGGAGCTGCCGGAAGTAGTTGCTGCAGTTACAGAAGGGGAGCCATGGACCCTTTACTTTGATGGGTCTTCTACGTCAAAAGGTGGAGGAGCAGGTGTGGTGCTCATTAATCCGGAGGGACAAGCTACAGCCCTCTCGTTCAAGCTAAATTTTCCATGCACAAACAACACGGCAGAATATGAAGCTTTTATTATGGGAATGTCTACAGCAAGAGAGATGGGTGTAGAGAAAATCAAGGTTATTGGGGATTCAAACCTGGTGTTAAGTCAATTACAAGGGAATTTTGCTGTGAAGGAGGCGACACTGGCACCATATCGTACAACGGCCGAAAAAATCATTAATTCTTTCAAGCAAGTCGTGATGGAGCACATTCCCGGAGTCACCAATAGATATGCTGATGCACTGGCTACATTGGGATTGAAGCTCTCATTTGTCAAGGAACAGCCTAACATCACTGTAATAAAGAAAGATGTGTCTGTAGTCGGAGCAATGTCCCAGGAGGAGCTGCCGGAAGCAGAAGGTGATTGGAGGAAAGCTGTGAAGGAGAAGATGAGCAAGGGAAGCGACATCAAAGAATTAAAAGATTACACGATCATCTTTGGAGAGCTATACAGGCGCCTCCCCGGGGGTATTTTGACTCGGTGTATAGGAATAACAGAAGCACGAAGAAGGTTGCAAGAAGTTCACGACGCCACCTGCAGCTTGGAGCCAGTGGTCAGTTTGTATAGGCGCCTGCAACGCAAGGGCTACTACTGGCCGGAGATGAAGAAGCAAGCGGCTGAAATCCAATCTAATTGCCCCAGGTGTTCTACAATACCCTCCACCGAAGAATCTTTCACTATTTCACTCGCAGAGGATTGGAGAGCTCCTTACTTAACATTTTTCGTCGAAGGGACTCTACCAACCAATCCCAAGCTTGCCTACAAGCTCAAGAAGACAGTAAAAAGGTATTTCATAGACGGGTCGACACTTTACCGTAAGGGGTTTAATGGCGAACCATTGAGATGTTTGGGAGAGTCAGAGGCACGTCAGGTCATGCAAGAAATACATGCTGGAGAGTGTGGAGAGCACCAGGGAATGAAGAGGCTTCACCGGCAGCTGCTGAGTGTTGGGTATTATTGGCCTACCATGAAGAAAGATGCGCACGACTTCGTCAAAAGATGCCACACATGCCAAATTCATGCCAACCTAAGTCACAAGCCTCCCACGTTGCTACAGGACATGCGCACTCCTTGGCCTTTTCATACTTGGGGGCTCGATTTAATTGGAACGATCCATCCTCCTTCCGACGGTTACATATGGATTCTCACTGCCACGGAATATTTCACGAAGTGGGTTGAAGCGATCCCACTTCGGAAGGCCACGGGAGCTGCTATTTCAAATTTTATTCGGGAATATATCGTGTGTAGGTTTGGAATTCCATACAAAATGGTCACTGACAATGGCACCCCTTTTGTCAACAAACAAGTGAGCTCGACGCTTAGCGGCTATGGTATCAAGCATCGCCGCTCCACGCCTTATTACCCGCAGGGGAATGGTCAAGCTGAGGCTACAAACAAGACCATATTGAGGATTTTGAGCAAAATGGTGCACGAGTACGAAGGAGGTTGGAGCGTCCACCTGCCGGATGCCCTGTGGGCTTACCGCACCTCTCCAAGAAGCGCTACAGGTTTTTCGCCTTATTCTCTTGTGTACGGGTCTGATGCCATTTCACCCGTAGAAATCACCATCCCCACGGCCAGAGTATCGGCTGTCAATGATCTCGAATGGGATATGAAGTCATGCTCAGATTGGCGCCTATTGGACCTCGAAGCTGTTGATGAAAAAAGAGCTGAAGCCGAAAGAAGAACATCGCTTTACCACAAAACCATTGCACAAGCTTACAATAGAACAGTCAAGCTACAAGCCTTCGAGCAAGGGGACCTTGTGCTAAAGGTCGTCGAGCATGTGAGGAGACAAGTATCGGGGCCTTCCAAATTTGCTCCGCAATGGGAAGGGCCGTTCGCAGTCAAAGAAGTTTACAGCAGCGGCTATTATCGCTTGATCTCTCTTAAAGAAGGCATGCTAACGGATCCCATCAACGGGAAGTGGCTCAAACCGTACTACTGCTAAGTTAGTTTTATATTCTGCACTTTCATTATGGCATTTCTTTTCATTTCAAATATGAACTCCTTCTATGATCTCACTTGGTATTTTGGAAAATTATTGTACAATGCACCACTATGGTAGCATGAACTTTGCAATGAAAATGAAGAAGTATTTTGAAAAAGAAAACTTGCCTCTGAAATATTACTTTACGTACCCCAAACTTACTTTGCACCAAACACTATATATATGTACGCGAAAAAAAAAAAAATGATAAACACATGCTACTTAGCAGTAAAACATGCCAAGCAAAGCCACTTGGATGGGATCCCGAACTATCAAGCCCAAGCAAAATAACATCAGTATGCGAGGCCAAGCTATTAAGGCATTCATTCTTGGAATGCTGGGACGACAAAATCATGATTCTCTTTTGGCAAGCAGTCGGGATATGCGAAGTATCTGTGAATTTTATAAAAATCACGGGGAAAATCGTGTCTGGTCCCTTCAAAGCATGATGAGAAGGTATTTTTCAAGCTTAGTAGTTAGGCAAGCCATGCAAATAAAGTTTGGGAATGCTACCAAAATTTTTTTTTTGACAACATATGCTCTGCCAAAAGAGAATATACCAAGCAGAGGTTACAATGTGTCTCTAGCATCCAAAAGAAAATAAAACGTAGGTTCCAGCAGCTTGATCACAACAGCGTTACAATACAAGGATTTCACAGTACAGGTGTTGGAACATCAAAAGAAAATACGGCCTAAACACAACTAAGTTATACAAGCTGGAGCTAATATGTTCTTCAACATGTTGGGCTGGTCAATTTCATGTAAAGCAAAAGAGCAACCTGCAAGGCAAGCGTGAATGTCAGAAGAAAATAGGCAGGTGCTAGAAAATTACTGTATAAAAAAAAAAACAAGGAAGGAGCATGAGTAGGAAGGCCACGCACCTCGAAACCATCAGATACAGCTAAAAAAGGATAGCAGAAGCCTTGCAGGAGGAGCTGGTTATTGCCTCTGCCACGCAGCCAGCACCATCGGCGGAAACACCTTGGGTGAGAAGAAGGGCGCGCAGTTCCTCATGCTGACTTTCCAGCTCACGTTGCTTAAGACTCAGGGCCTCCGCCGCTGCTCTTATTTTGTCATGACTGGAAGACAACTCCATGCTATGAACAGCTCGTGCTCCAAAGACAGCACGTGCCAAATCTCGCACCAAGTTCAGAAGAAAATCTACCCGAAAGCCCAAGGTCATGGCCTCGCAAACCGCATCCCGCCAGCAAAGAAGTCTGTGGTCCGTAATATCCAGCAATTGCACGGTATCCATTCCATGGAGCACTAGGCCAAGGGTCTGGAAGGCAGCACACCGCGAGAAGGAAGAGGTGATGCTAGTACTATCCATGAAGTCTCGGGATAAACAAGAGCTCCACGAAACATCGCGTAGCCATTAAATCGGTGACAAAGTGGCAGGAGCTCATCTGCGGATCGAAGGACCTGGACTCCACTATCAAAGAAGGCCCTAAATGCAATAAAGGACCGTTCCCACTCCAGCCAAGATGTGTGGGATGGGTGCCTTGCGGGAATGACCTCCGTAACAATATCATTAGCCGAGGCCTCCTCATTGGTAACGACATTATCAAATGGAATCAATGGAGGTGGCGCTGGGGAACTCGAGCCTGGTATCCGGAGAAGCGGTTGAATGTGGGATGAAGCGGGCAGTGTACCATGAAAAGTAAGGGTCTTACTCCGGAAAGCTGCTGGAAGAGTGGGTGAAAGGTCGGGCTCCAGGTCCCTTCGAAGGAAGTGCCGGATGATGGGCGACAATGGACTCGCGACCTGAGACATGGATGCTTTGTCTGGAGAGCTTGCTGGTACTATGGTCGAAGAAGATTCGGCAAGGGCCGCTTCAACCAGCGAGTCGAATGTGCTGGAGGAAGAAGGTACCACAGGCACGATTGCCATACCATGAGCAGCATGCCCAACCTAAAAAAAAAAAGGGAGAGAGTATGCAAGATAAGAATGAGGCGTTTGGCGAGCTACGTCATTAGAAGGCAAGAGAAGGATTGCCCGACTAAAGAAGAATGGAAAATAGGAAAAGAATATGTAAGCAAAGCGAACGATGGATACCTCTTGGGTACTCTGTACAGAAGCAGCAACAGCAGCAGCAAGTTTTTGGTCATCAGTAACATCGACAATCTGCAAAGTGAAGGCAAAAGGTAAATAAGCGGCTCATGGAACGAAGAAACAAAAGCAAAACAGGGCATGAGATGGATACCGATTCAATGTTGATGCGACGCGCATTGCTGTTTGTGAAAGCATCCGAGCCGCCCTGCTCTTCCGGGTAGCCGCTGGGAAGCACAAATGCATCTTCAGCATGATCATGGTAATCACCCTCACCAGGATCATCGCAAGTATCCTCTTGCTCTGGGACACTAGCCTCGGTCTCAGCGGCATCCTCGTCGTCGCTATCATCATCAATAGACACAACAGTACCAACTCCAGAAGCTCCGCTGTTACTTGTGCGAGCCCCACTGAACCTTGTTTGCAGAATACGCATGCTACGACGTTTCGGAGCCACAGGAGATGCACCGCTTCTCTTCCTCTTCGGGGTGGTGCCCATTTTTTCTAGGAAAAAGAAAAAAAAAGGGGAAGGGGAATCGAGCAAGCAAACAGCAACAGCGACTGAAGAAAGAAATAAAGGAGCGAGACTTACCCCTGCCCTCTATGGTGTTTGTTCCAGCGGCTTGACGGAGACGAAGAAGGAGGGGGAAGTGCCTTGCAATTTTCTCTCCAAATCGCTTCTTGCTCTGAGAAATAACCGCGCTGAGCCTAGCCTTCGGCGGATTGGAGAAGAAAATCGAAAGGTTAGGGTTTTTAAAAGGGAACGGTGGCCCCTCCCAGCAATTGCGAACGGTTTCTCTGCGCTTAACCAACTGGCGGTTATGAAGGACGCCCCTTAGCAATTTCCTGCCCCAGAAAGTCTCCAAGCCTGGGTTTGAGGAAGAACCAGCAAAATCCAGAAATGAGAGTGAAGAGTTGGGATGCGCACGCACGGAGAGGAGAAACCAAAGACGAAAAGGGGAAAGGAAGAAGAAGAAGTAAAAGGCGGGTGGAATAAAACAGACTTAAAGGAAGCGTACCTGGGAAACGTAAAAGGCTGCTGGAAGACCATCATGACAACAGCACGCTCACGCGGGAAACAAGAAGGTCATATCGTCTGACATCGATTTGACTTTTGGGCCGGGTTTGATTATTAGGCCCATCTCAAGATCCGCTCATGGCCCCAATAATCAAGGGGGCTAATGTTGAGGCCCAAAAATTCAGGGGGTTAGGCCCAAGCTTATTGTCAGCCCGGTGCAAATAATTAATTACAAAAGAAACTCGATCGGGGCATAATAGGGAATTGTAGGACGCCTACGCGAGCCACGGGTCACACATCACGCCAAGAAAGCATGCCAAAAACGCAACGGCTATATAAGTTCACGCTCATGAATCTATCCGGTGTTATTTAATTTGAGCTCGGCTTATTATAGCACAATTAAACTCAAGCACAAGCACAACGGATAAACATGCAATGCCATCACGCCATGCTACAAGCTCAAGTGGGCCCAAGCCACGTAATCACCCGGGGCTTGCTGAGAAGGTTGTGGCATGGATGGGTACGGGCACTCACAGGGCCCATTGAGGGGACGAGGGATGAAAGCTTTAGGCTACTTGGGAGCACTAAAGCTCAGGCCCATTCCTCGGGCCCAAATACATGGGTTAGCATGAGAGAGAAGAATGGGGTCCAAAGCCTTAGGAGAACATCCCATGGGCTGCTGTAGCATTTAGGGAAGTCCATGATAGTTAGAATGCCCAAGAACGAGCAAAACCACTTCCAGCAGCTGGACGAAAGCGTGCAGGCCGCTGGAAGGGAAAATACCAATAAGCTCAAAACTGTACTCGAAGCCCAGCCCAGCCTCTCTTAGAAAATCCAAACATCGAGCTCCACCCATACCAGAGCTCCCATGTGGTCAACCCAAAATCAAAACAAGGACCATAGGAAATCCATAAGTGTAGGAGAAATACCCAGTGGACAAACAACTTCCTCTGTCCTCAGTTTTCCTTTGTAAGCTCTGATTTGAAAACCAAGGGAGAAAGCAAGTGGCGCCTTACCCCCATGGAAAGGCTCAGCCGCACGAAGCCTTGGAACCACAAGAAGCCATTGATTCAGGCGCTCTGGTCAATGATTTTGCACAAGAAAGGGAGTAATTGGAGAAAGGGAAAGAAAAAGTAGGAATGGATGATCGACGAAATTAGGATTCCAAACGCCTATAAAACAGAGCTTCTTCTACCCAGCAACACAGACCATTCCAGAGCAAGACCAAGCTTTGTCAAGCGAACTGGAATTTTCCCATCTTCTACTCCCAACGTCTCTCTCTGTTCTAAGATAGAAGCCATCCTAATTCTCCCCTCTCCCACTCTAAAACCTGTTTCTCCCCAAGAAATTCATGCTCTGATCTCTCTCTCTCTCTCTCTCTCTCTCTCTCTCTCTCTCTCAAATTGCTAAACCTGTGAAAGCTCAGCTCCCATGCCACATGCTCCTCATGCCAAGTCATTAACAAATTTCATGCGTTCCTTTGGGTGTTGGTGAAAAGAACCCGAACGTATTTTTCTAAGGCTTCAGTAAGTCTTTTAAAAATTCTTTCGGGAGTCTGGTTCTTGAACTCAGGCTTCAGGAGGATCTTTTTGTTCGCTTTCTTCTCACAGCGGCCCAAGCCCATTCGTTAGGCTGCTGGAACAAAAAGACCCCCACATAAATTGGCGACTTCACTGGGGACCAGACTGCCATTTCCACTGATGCCTCCGAAGAAGAAGACCAGAAGTAATACCATGGCTTCCCAAGATGGGCTCGGCCATGGTGATTCTGAATCACGACAGAACGCCTCTTCTAGAGAGCAAGAACGTGCAAGTGAGGGAGCTTTCACCCTCACAGACCTCATTACAGCCATTCAGGCTATGGGGGAAACCCAAAGGGAGATGATGGACACCATCAAGGAATTGAAGGGCTCTGTCTCTAAGCCGACCGAGGAAAACAATGGACACCCACAGGAGGAGTCTGCTGTCGCTGCTGGAAAAGGATCTGAACGGAAAGGACCATCTTTTGTTACTCAGGAGGACGTCGTTGCCATGCTGGAAAGAGAGCTTAATCGAAGTCAGGAAGATTGGAAGTACATCCCTCAGCCACCATATCCCTCGAGCTTACTCCAGCAGCCATACCCTAAAGGCTACGAGGCGCCAAGCTTTGTTCTTTTTGACGGAAGGAAAGGAAGTCCAAAGGAGCACGTCAATCGCTTCATTGACGCTCTGGGGCCACATGCTGGCGATTATAATCTTCGGCTCCGAGAGTTTTCAAAAAGCCTCACTGACCGTGCTTACACATGGTACACCACTTTAGCACCAGGCTCCATTCGCTCGTGGGAAGACTTGGCAAGCAGGTTCTGCAAGAAATATTTCCAGCACGAGGAAAGAGTCACTACTACTCAGCTCAACAACACTCGCCAAAAACACGGGGAGGATCCTGTGGGCTTCGTGCGCAGGTTCCGGGACTTGGCCTTGGACTGTTATGACGAGAAGGACGAGGAGGCGCTGGTCGAAATTTGTATCAGCAATATCGTTGCAGATTACAGAGTTTATTTGGAGAATATTGGCATCAGTCAATTTTCTCGGCTGCTGGAAGCAGTAAGAAAGACGAGCATGTCTGTCAAACCAGCTGGCCAGAGAAGTTGGAGAAGTGAGAAGAAGGAGACGCATCAGACGTTGGCTGTGGATGATAAGTCATCGGGTGACTACAACTCACGCAAGCGGAAGGATAGGGAGACGTACCCGCCGTTACCTTGCAAAGACGAAGAATTTCATGCTATCCTCGACACAATGATCGCTGATGGTGCAATCAAGCCTCTCAGACCTTACAAAATTCCTACCCGGGAAGAGAAAAATGATCCTAGGTACTGCCGTTACCACCAATTTGTGGGGCACCCAACCACGGCTTGTCAGAGCCTAAGGAGGATCTTACATGCCAAAATACATGAGGGAGTCCTCGAGCTTCCCTCTAGGAAGCAAACTATTGACGAGGACCCCTTGCCAAAACGAAGGGGAAAAGAAGTAGCCGCTGTTATCACATGTTCCGGCGACTTGCTCGACGATGATGAGGCATGCCACCCATGGAGGAATGACCCGAAGCCACCTGAAGCTGTTTGGGAGCCTTGCGGGAATATGGAGAAAGCTTATTGGTGCAAATATTCGAGGCCTTCAAGCTATAATACCCCATGGCCCCTCGCTGGTGGATGGGATGATAGCACAGGTGATGAAGTATTTCCGATGGACGTGCCGGAAGAATGCTACTTGGGGGCTTCGCAGCAGGAAACGGCCGCCGTGACCTTTCACAATCTTACGGAGGCCGAAGCGAGCGTAATGGAGCGCTATCTAGGTCTGAAGCAGGGACCCACAGCCTCACAAGTCCTCCAAAGGAATCCGAAATTCAAGTCACTCTTTGACCAACTCGGCTTTGGGCCTCAAGCAAGAGAAGCAGCTGCTGTAGCTCTCATGAACATCTCTGCGGAGTCGGATCCTTATTGTTTCGCTGCTCAACCACAAAGGTCATTCTTGGGAAATGACAACGCTATCGTTTTCACAGACGAAGACATGGAAGTTCCATATCCGGATCATAGAAGACCACTTTATTTGGAGGGACAGATCAATGATGTGTTTATAAGAAGGGCTTTGGTGGACACGGGCTCCTCTGTCAACATATTACCTCTGTCTGTGCTTACGGCAGCTGGTATTCTGTTATCTAAAATCGTGCAATCCCAGACGAGCATCAGCGGCTTCGGAAATAAGAGTGAAGTTACCGTCGGGTACATGCAAGTAAACCTGAAGGTGGGGTCGATCAGGTCACTTACCAAGTTCTATGTGGTGGATGTGGATGTGGCTTACCATGCTTTACTCGGAAGGCCGTGGCTCAACAAGCATAAGCTCGTAGTCTCCACTTACCATCAATGCGTGAAAGGAAGAATTGGGCTAAGACCGCTTCGCATACCCGGGAATCAAGCGCCGTTCCTACGAGCGTTCGGGCTTGCCGATGAGGAGGGGCCTTCCTACGAGCAGTTCTCCCACCTGTACAGCATCACCAAATCGAAGAGTACCGATCATGGTGGCTGGGTCCAGGCGAACTGTCTCAGGGCTTCCAAAAGGGGCCATTTTCTTACGGCTGTGCCGACCTCCCAGAAGTCTTGGAGGAATCGGCGGGTCCTCCTTTCTGGCGATTGGGAATCGCCCTCGGGAGTTCCCGTTCGCTTCCATATCCCAACCACTTTCCAGATTGCCGGTAGGTTTCTTCTTTCTTTTTTGATTACCTTCCTCGCGTATGTATAAGACCGAATCCATTCGATTTCTAAAAAGAATTACTAATCCTTAACTTTTCGAGGAATCCTTACCATAGAGATCGGTAGGTCAATTTTTCTTTGTTCAAGGAATTAACCTCTTGCCTTTTTTTGTAGGCAAACTGAAGCAACCATCGGCAACACAGTCAGAGCTTCGGCAGATTGACAGAGTTCGGCTGAGAGTTCCTACCGGTGACAGGGAATACCCACAATTCCTCTTTACTGAGAACCTCATCAGAGCCCGTCTTGCGAACCCTGCCGAGAGTAAGTTCACTTCACCGTTTGCTAACGCCTCCATTCCGTCCTTGCAGTGTCTGACGCCAGGAAGTCTGCCGAGGCAAAGAAAATGTCCGAGACCTCGAAGCGGCGCCTCGGGGTGATTGCAAAGGGGAAGAAGCAGAAACGACATCCCGAGGCCTCGGCGGAGAGGGTCTCGGAGGCAGTCCTTGAGGAGCAGCCCCTTG
The DNA here is from genome assembly GCF_965620075.1 of Prunus avium. Classification (NCBI taxonomy): domain Eukaryota; kingdom Viridiplantae; phylum Streptophyta; class Magnoliopsida; order Rosales; family Rosaceae; genus Prunus; species Prunus avium. The sequence goes on from NC_142290.1 coordinate 8,608,676, forward strand.
GTGAATGGCAAAGGCAACGCCCTGCCGAGCCCATGAGCAGAAGGGCGCCTGTCAACGAGCCGGCACCCGCTCCGAACCAGGGTGCCGATGCCACCTCGTCCAAGGCGTCCGGGAAACGGCCCGTGACGGTGGACCTGGATGCCGCTTCGACTCCCAAGCTGGTCCGACTTCCCGATTCCCAGAGGGCCATCTTCGCGGTTGAGGACGAGGAGGGCCCTGCCGAAGCGGTGACACTTGCCTGTCCATCCAAGACAGTTCAGTTTGCAAACCACATGATCCTGGGTTCGCAGATGGACCTGTCTGAAATCGACGAGCTGCCGAAGAGGGCTCTTCGGGAAGAGGCGGGGCGTGCCTTCCGTCTCCAGGCCATGGTAACCTTCTGATTCCCATTGTGTTTTTGTTGTTGTTATGTTTCGTTCGGTACTAACTTGTGGCTTCACCTTTCAGGCATCGATGGACATGTGGCTGTGCATGAGGAGGGCGATCAACGCTGCCGAGCGCGCCAAACGGCTATACGAGGATGGCCGTTCCAAGGTTGCCGACGCAGCCAAGGCCCTCCAGGACCACGCCAACCTCGTGCAGGACATGCACGCTGCCGAACGGCAGATCCAAGCGCACGAGGCGAAGCTTACCGAGATGCGCGAGGCTCTGGATGGCGCCGAGCAGGCGGCCAGGGATGCCGAAGGAGCGAAGGCGGCGGCGCAGACGGCACTGGAGGTGTCCGAGAGGTCGAAGGCAGCAGAGATAGAGGCTGCCGTTAACGAAGCCATCGGGGGATACCGTTCCTCCTCTGAGTTCACCTCCTTGGTGGATAATGAAGTGGCTTCGGAGATGGCGGACCTCATCTACCGTTTCAAGCGGTTTAATCCGGGCCAGAAGCTGAACCTGAACTTCGCTGCCGATCCTCCTCCCCTGCCGGAAGGCATCACAGAAGAGATGATCGAGGAATATGAGGGGGAAGATGCCCCTGAAGATGCCGAGGGTCCTGATGCCGAGGATGCCCCTGACGCCAACATCGATGCCGTGGTTGAGGATACCGAAGACCAGGGAGGTCGTGCTGCCGACGCTTGAGCTGCGTTTTTTGTAATAATTTTTTTATGTATTTTAATTGCCGTTGGCAAAATGTATGAACATATTGGTGCCGAGGGCATCTTTTTAATTCAAGTTACCTTTTGTTTGTTTTACTTGAATTTTATCCATGTTTGTTACTGCCGTAGGCTAATAACCGTTTTTAGGATAATTACCGATTTGGGCCGTTGGCCACTTAGGAATTTGTTTGCTTTGGATTTAGCCAAAGTGCCCTTACCTTCGGTATACAAACCAAAGTAGCAATACTGCCGTTGGCTCATAACTATTTGCCAGAACCCAAGTATTACGCGCATCGGTAGGAACAAGGTCCCAATAGCCTTTCGTCTATGGAGATGCCGTGGGCATGTCTAGGATACCGTATAGCTTTGTAGTCTGCTTGATGAGAATACCGTAGGTAATTCCAGAGCGTGGTACTGCCGTTGGCTCGTACCCAATGCTTGTTGCCAAAAATGTAAAAAATGGACAAGGCATCTCTGAATCGGTAGTTATAGTAAAGAGTGTAGCTTTTGATTGCCGTAGGCAATGTTGCTGTGGCTCGTGACTAATGAGCCCTTACCGAAACATTTTTTTTGAAAAGGGTGCCGTTTAGGCTATGATGTTTCAAACATAACTGAATAATCTCATTTTATATATAAGTGCCGTAGGCAAAAATACAAATTCCTCCCTGCCGTTGGCTAGGGGGCTTTATTTAAAATAACTCTTGAGATGGTCCACATTCCATGGGTGACCGAGGGTCTTCCCATCTGTGCCTCTGAGTCTGTAAGTACCGGAACGTAGGATGCCGATGATTTCATAGGGTCCTTCCCAGGAAGGTCCGAGGGTTCCTTCCGTTGGGTTTTTGGTTGCAAGCGAGACCTTGCGCATAACCCAGTCCCCGATTCTGAAAGAGCGCGGTTTGACCCTTGAGTCGTAGTACCGAGAGACGCGCTGTTTGTATGCTTCATTCCGAAGGTTGGCTACCGCTCGGCGCTCCTCGACCAAATCCAGGCTTAATGTGAGTGCCGCCTCATTTGCCTTCGGCTTGAAGCTTTCCGTTCGGTAAGAAGACTCACCGATCTCAACTGGGACAACGGCCTCTGAGCCGAACGCAAGGCTGAAGGGAGTTTCCCCCGTGGAGGTCCGGTAGGATGTTCGTATGGCCCACAGAGCTTCGGAAAGCTTCTCTGGCCAAGCGCCCTTGGCATGGTTGAGTTGCCGTTTCAAGAGCTTCTTGATGATTTTGTTTACGGCCTCAACCTGGCCGTTCGATTGAGGGTGAGCTGGCGAGGCGAAAAACAGGTTGACTTTGAGGCGAGTGCAGAACTGCCTGAAGAGTTCCGAATCGAACTGTCTGCCGTTATCAGTGATGATGGCGTAGGGAATGCCGAAGCGGCAACAGATGTTGGTCCAGATAAATTCTTCGACTCTTGCTGCCGTTATGGTGGCTAAGGCTTTGGCCTCAACCCATTTCGTGAAGTAGTCCACGGCAACGATCGCGTATTTGACCTGTCCTTTGCCTTGCGGCATTGGCCCAATTAGGTCGAGTCCCCATTAGGCGAATGGCCATGGGCTTACGATCGGCGTGAGGGGTTCGGCAGGTAGGTGCGGGATGTTACCGAACCTCTGGCATTTGTCGCACTTCTTTACCATCGCGATTGCATCCCTGTGCATGGATGGCCAATAGTAGCCCTGCCGAAAGGCTTTGTGGGCCAGGGATTTAGAACAGGAGTGATCACCGCAGACACCACTGTGGATCTCCCAAAGGACATATTCGCCCTGCTCTTCAGTGATGCATTTCATGTAGGGGGTCGAGTAGCCACGTTTGTACAGAATGTTGTTGATGACAATGTACCTCGTCGATCGGTAGCGCAGCTGTCTGGCCTTGGCCTTCTCCGCAGGGAGGGTGCCGTTCGTTAGGTAAGCATGAATAGGCGACATCCATGTGTCGTTGTACTCTACAGCGCAGATCTCGGCGATGGCGGTGCTCGGAAGGGCCAGTATCTCAACGGGGACCCTTCGACCTACCTTGTCGTTGATTGCCGAAGCCAGTCTGGCGAGGGCGTCGGCATGACTGTTCTCGTTTCTTGGTATCTACCGAATTTCATAGGCTTGGAATTTGTTTAACAGCTGGTGCGCTGCCGTGAGATACGCCGTCATTGACGCGTCCTTTGTTGCGAAATCGGCAATCACCTGGTTCACTATTAGCTGCGAGTCGCTGTAGATGCTGATCTGAATTGCCCCCATGCTTCTGGCGAGCCATAGGCCGGCCAGAAGCGCTTCGTATTCGGCCTCGTTATTGGACGTTCGGAAGCCAAAACTAATGGCATATTCAATTTTGGCTCCATCGGGAGCGGTGAGTACCAGACCAGCTCCGCATCCTTGTTGGTTTGCCGAGCCATCAACGTGTAGGATCCAGGAGGGAACTGACTGGTTGAGACGACTGCCGTTCGGTAGGTCTCCCTGTGGAGGGGTTTTCTCAGTTTCTGAAACCTCCGAAGGTGTCAGTTCAGCGATGAAGTCCGCTACGACTTGTCCCTTTTCGGCAGGCCTAGGTTTGAACAGCACGTCGAATTCTCCTAGCTCGATCGCCCATTTCACCAGCTTTCCGGATGTTTCTGGTTTTTGAAAAACTTGCCGAAGGGGCTGGTTGGTCAGAACGACGATGGTGTGGGCCTGAAAATAGGGCCTCAACCGCCGGGCAGAAACGACCAGAGCTAAAGCCAGCTGCTCGAGTGGGGGGTACCGAGACTCTGCCTCTTGAAGGGCCTTACTGACGTAGAAGATCGGCAGCTCTGCCTTCTCTGGGATCCGTATCAGTACTGAGCTGACGGCAGTGCTGGATACCGATAGATATAGAGAGAGTGTTTCTCCAGGGAGGGGTTTTGACAGTAGCGGTGCTCGGCCCATGTAGTCCTTCAAGTCTTGAAACGCCTTATCGCATTCGGCAGTCCACTCTATATGGTGCTTGCCCCCTTTCAAGGCTTTGAAGAACGGTGCACACTTGTCTGTGGCTTTGGAGATGAAACGAGTGAGGGCCGCTACTCGTCCGGTAAGGCTCTGGATGTCCTTCTGTGTCTTTGGCACCTCCATGTCGATTATGGCCTTGATTTTATCGGGGTTTGCCTCAATACCCCTCTGGCTGATCATGAAACCGAGGAATCTTCCGGAAGATACGCCGAAGGCACACTTCGTCGGGTTGAGTCGCATTCGGTAATCCTTCAAGATGCCGAACATGAGCGATAGGTTTTTCAGATGCTCTCCTGCCGTTCGGCTCTTTACTAGCATGTCATCCACGTAGACCTCCATGGTACTGCCGATCTGCTCAGCGAAGATTCGATTGACCAGCCTCTGGTACGTTGCCCCTGCATTCTTCAAGCCGAACGGCATGACGTTATAGCAATATAGGCCTTTGTCAGTTATGAACGCCGTGTGTTCGCTATCGGCAGGGTGCATGAAGATCTGGTTGTATCCAGAGTATGCGTCCATGAAGCTGAGCAGCTCATGATCGACAGTGGCGTCAACCAGCTGATCGATGCGTGGCAACGGGAAGCTATCCTTTGGACAGGCCTTATTGAGGTCGGTATAGTCCTGGCACATTCGCCATCCGCCCTTTGCCTTCCGAACCATGACTGAGTTTGCCAGCCATTCCGGGTATATGGCTTCCCGTATGAAACCGATGGTCATTAGTTTGTCCACTTCGTTCTTCATGGCCTCATACCGTTCGGCATCATAGGATCGGCGCTTTTGCCTGATAGGTTTGAATGCTAGCGAGATGCTCAGTTTGTGGCTGATGATGTCGGGGGATATGCCCGGCATGTTGTTGTAGGACCAAGCAAAGACTTCTGAGTTCTGCCGAAGGAACTGGATGAATTCGGCACGGAGGGTGGCGTTCAACATGGTACCGATTCTTACACACCGGTCCGGTTGGCTCTCGTCCAGCACCACCGTTTCGAGATCTTCAGCAGGTTGTGCCACTGGAGTGGGCGTTTCCTCCCTTGGATCGTCCACTGGTTCATTGCCGTTCGGCAAGTCTGCGACCGTGAAGGTTTCCTTTTGCTTGTGCGAAGCTGCCGATTTCAACACTGTGGCGTAGCAGTTCCGAGCGCTCAACTGATCGCCCCTGATTGCCCCCGTGCCGTAGCAGGTTGGGAACTTCATGAGTAGCATGTGGGGGGATAAGTGGGCCTTTATTGCCGTGAGCGTCGTTCGGCCGACAATAACGTTGTACGCCGTAGGACAGTCTACCACAAGGAACTGGTCGTAGACCATGGTCCTTCGTGGGGCTGTGCCGAAGGCGATTGGCAAGCTGACACTGCCGATTGGCTGGACCAGGTCCCCTGAAAAGCTAAGGAGGGTCGAGAGTTGCCGATTGACCTGGCTGTCATCCATTCCGAGCTCTTTAAATGCATCGGCGAAGATGACGTTTACCGAACTCCCACTGTCGATTAGGATTCGGCCGACATCGAATTCGGCAATCTCGGCTCGAATGATCATAGGGTCGTTATGCGGGTAGATGATCCCTTCCTCTTCTTCCTCGGAGAAGGTGATGGGTTCCCACCTAACTTTCGGCATCTTTGTATGCCGGCTGCTTTCAATGCCGAGGACTTGGGGGTACTGTGCCGCCCTGACATACTGCTGGCGTTCGCCAATTGCTGCTGTGCACCAGATACCGAAAGTGTGAGGACCGTAGGCCACTCTTGAAGGCGCCGTAGGCTGCCCTGTCATCGGTATCCGGACATCTCGAGTATTCATGGCTGAATCGTGCGGCATATTCACGCAATGGTTCGTCATCCCTCTGCCGGATGGTATACAGGTCATCGGCAGAGTACAGTCTGTCCGTCTGAATCATGAAGTGGTTCAGGAAGATTTGCTTCAGCTCGTCGAAGGAATCGACTGTCCCCGGTTCCAAACGGTAGAACCAATTCAGAGCTGCTTCCGTGAGTGAGGAAGGGAACATAAGGCACAGGCCTTCGTCGCTTAGCCCTCGGTACCCCACTGCCGATTGAAAAGAATGAAGGTGTGTCAGTGGATCCTCCACCCCTGTGTAAGGGGTTATGCTGAGGGGCTGTACGTCCCTATCCTGCCGTGAGTGCCTTATGCGCTCGGTGAAGGGTCCTGGCCGAAGCCTTCCCCAGTCTGGCTCCTGTGAACGAGTCCGATCGTCCTCCATCTTCTGTACCCTTTGAAGGAGGAGGCGAATGATAGGGTCCCTGTCCGGTATCTCCTCTGAAATCTGATGTGCCGATCGCTGCTGGGATCTAACAGGATTGACCTCCGAGAACTTCGTCGGGGTTGCCGAACGGTAGGAAGATGACCGGTTGGTGGAAGGAGTGTACTCTTGGTCAGACTCTGCCGTGGATTCCAGGACCGATATCCTCCGTATCGGAGACTTCCTCCCCATGCTCCTCAGTCGGGGATCGTCCAGGCGGGCGTTGATCCTGATCGGCGACTCCTGCCGTTCGGACTGCCGTTCGACTTCCCGCTCCAGCAGCCTGTGTCGGCAATCGGAATAGACCTTCTTCGGCACATGGGCCTATTTTTGGGTGCCGGGACCACCAATTGTTTAGATGGCGCAGGCGCCGGCGCAGGCATTGCCTTTGCCGCCCTCTTTCCCTTCTTCTGCCGGCGAGGGGTCTGTAGGCTTTCGGACGATCGATCTGTCGGCATGTTTTGCGTTTGCTGCTGGTTCAACAGCAGTTGTGTTTCTTCCACTCTGGTCGAGAGGAGATTATTGTGTTCTTGCATCCTAGCCATGTCCTGCCGAAGGGACACAACTTGGGCTAAAAGCTCCGCGTTTTCGGCGGATTGGATCACAGGGGGATTAGTTGCCGGTGTGTAAGGGGCTGGCGCAGGGCTAACCCCGCTTGGCATGCCGAACGGCATCCCCTCTCGTTGTACGAACATAGTTTTTTCAGTGGTCCCCATATGTTCGGGATAAAGGGTCGATTTTATCGATTTCCCACAGACGGCGCCAAACTGTTGACGCCAAAAAGTGGTTTCCTAGCTTTGAGGGTCAACTTAGTAAATTTGTGTCTTCGGTAGCCTTGATGCTTCGGTAGACTGTGCGATCTGCAATAAAAGCAAATGCACGGTAGGACCTAGGGCACCGGTGTGGTACCGGCCGAAGGCTCTCCGATGCTTAAGTAAGTTCGGGAATAGAAAGTTCAACTAACAGATCAATAGGCTTGTATGCCGTAAGTTCTGATTACCTCTATTTTGGGATAGTTGGCCTCCTTTTATAGGCCTTGGGAGGTGTGCATTTTGTTGATAATTTCGATGTGGGACTGTGGACGTCGCTCGGGAGCGTGCCACGTGTCCCAGGTGAGGGTGATGCCCTAATGGAGAGATCGGTAGGTAGAGTGCCGAGGGCGCCTCTGACCTAGCCCAATTTCCTCCAGGTGTCTTGCTCTCATTGGCTGTTTAATTCGGGTGTAAACACCTATCAAAGCTTCAGTGTGAGCGCAACAGTTGTAGAGGGCAAGAGAGATGGAAAAGCTAAGCACCTGCAAAGGAAACAAAGAGAGATGGTTAACACCCAAATCACAACAGTGTCGAAATAAATTGAAACCCTAAATATTTTTTTTCTTTCCCTTTGTTGATCGAGGGAGAGCGACCACAAGCCAACACCCAAATGGTTAGATTAAAACCCAAATCAGTAACCCCAAATCAGTAACCCTAAAATTAAAACCCAAATCTCTCTGAACTAGAAGGAGGGAGGAGAGAGAGAGAGAGAGAGAGAGAGAGAGAGAGAGAGAGAGGGAGACGCGAGAGACAGAGTCTCTCTGTCTATGGCCGTGGCGAAGGCAAGGAGACGAGGTGGGAAGAACAAGACTGTGGAGAGAGGGAGACGCTAGCGACAAGAGATAGAAGAGAGATAAGAGAGAATGACAACTATCGAGGCTTAAGAAAAAATATTAAGTCACTGTTCACTCCGTGGTTTTTTTTTTTTACAGCTTCAATTACAACGGTTGAAATGAAAACCGTTGTGTAAGGTTGTCAAATAAATAAATAAAACCACATACCCTAACCCACAACGCTTAAAAACCCCCTTTAACAACGGTTACGGAATAAACGTTGTGGAAGAAACAACTACGACGGTTTTGGAGCCAACCATTGTAAATTCAGCGTTGTCTTTTTGAATAATTGTAGTAGTGTTGAATTGTCCAATTTCTTACACCTATTGACTTCGGATCGAGCCCAAAACTTGGGCAACATCATAATACGGTGGGAGGAGTCATTCGGTGAGTTTTGAGTGAAATCCAATCGCTAAAACTATGCAATACACCAACCACTCCATTTAAGGCACAAACTGAGTACGAACTTGAATTCTCCAATTTCTATGGCCAATGGACATCGGATCGAGCCCAAAATTTGGGCAACATCATATATGGTGGGTGGAGTCATTCGGTGAGTTTTGAGTGAAATCCAATCGCTAAAACTATGAAATACACCAACTACTCCATGCAAGGCACAAACTGAGTACGAACTTGAATTGTCCAATTTCTTGCACCTATTGATTTCGAATGGAGCCCAAAACTTGGGCAACATCATAATATGGTGGGAGGAGTCATTCATTGAGTTTTGAGTGAAATCCAATCGCTAAAACTATGCAATACACCAACCAGTCCGTGTAAGGCACAAACTAAGTACGAACTTGAATTGTCCTATTTCTTACACCTATTGATTTCGGATCGAGCCCAAAACTTGGGCCACATCATAATATGGTGGGAGGAGTCATTCGGTGAGTTTTGAGTGAAATCCAATCGCTAAAACTATGCAATACACCAACCACTCCATTTAAGGCACAAACTGAGTACGAACTTGAATTCTCCAATTTCTATGGCCTATGGACATCGGATCGAGCCCAAAATTTGGGCAACATCATATATGGTGGGAGGAGTCATTCGGTGAGTTTTGAGTGAAATCCAATCGCTAAAACTATGAAATACACCAACTACTCCATGTAAGGCACAAACTGAGTACGAACTTGAATTGTCCAATTTCTTGCACCTATTGATTTCGGATGGAGCCCAAAACTTGGGCAACATCATAATATGGTGGGAGGAGTCATTCATTGAGTTTTGAGTGAAATCCAATCGCCAAGACTATGCAATACACCAACCACTCCATGTAAGGCACAAAATGAGTACAAACTTGAATTGTCCAATATCTATGGCCTATGGATATCAGATTGAGCCAGAAACTTGGGCAACATCATAATATGGTGGGTGGAGTCATTTGGTGAGTTTTGAGTGAAATCCAATCGCTTAAACTATGCAATACACCAACCACTCCATTTAAGGCACAAACTGAGTACGAACTTGAACTGTCCAATTTCTTACACCTATTGATTTCGGATCGAGCCCAAAACTTGGGCAACATCATCATATGGTGGGAGGAGTCATTCGTTGAGTTTTGAGTGAAATGTAATCGCTAAAACTATGAAATACACCAACCACTCCCTTTTCTTTGTGCCTAAGAAATCTCGGTCGTGGACTGACCGAAAGAACTTCCTCTCGGCCTTGCGACCGCGGTTTTATAGGGCGAGACTGAGGGGCGAAAGAGACACGGCCAGAGAGATTGAGGATAGATCGCCACGTGGGCGACAGGGTCCCACACTTCATTTAATGAAGTAATGCCTCTGATTATGGCAGCAAACCCACTAGCCGCAAAAAAACATTTAATGCACGAAGGAAGATGGGAAGTGATTGAAGTCAGGGTTTTGGTGATGGAAATCAGAGTGGTTAGGCACAAACATTCTCACAAATATTCGTACAGCTTGAGAGATTAGGTCACCAGCTATCAGAGCATTAAATGCGTCTCCACGGCCAAGGGTGCAGAACCCACGATCAGGGCGGTGGCCGAGATTAACCGGGATTTATGAGGTCTCACCACCATGCTTCACGATCCCAAATGCCGATTTGACTATCCACTTGCTCTGATCAGGCTCCACCATGCAAATTTTCAGCCTCGATCACTCCTCCAGAGCTCTTCCTATAAATACCAAGCTCGAACAACATTCAAAGGGTTGAAACACCAAACCAAAAGCCTCCGACGGAGCAATTTACATTTTCCTGTCATTTATCTTCTTGTAATGCACTTTCAATACCTTTACTTGCTTTCCTAGGAGTAGTGATAGATTGTAAGGAAAATCCATTCATCAATATATCATACGACCCTTGATCTTCAAGGCGCTGGAGCACCATCTCTATTACTCTCTCATCCACCCCATATATCATACGACCGTCGCTCTCTGAGCATCGCGCCGGAGCACCGCCCAAAACCCACTATCAACACCACCACTAAACGGCCTTGTAGCTCAGGCCATGAACCTGACGGCCGAGATCAGTTCCTCTCTCGGCCACAATCGTTTGATTAGAAGTCGAACTCAAACAGGCGCACCACTTAACCATTTACCCAAACACATCACCCTCTCAACGCAGGGTAGACCATTCTGGCACGCTCGCGCACAACTGCACTGCATCCAAAAGAAGGACGTCACGTGTCGTCGCATATCCCCTCGGCCCGGAGCACCAGGCCGTGAGATTTGCTATAGCCAAACACATTTTGGCGCACCCGGTGGGACTCTTGTCCATCTTCATCAATTGCATTGCAGCTTCTCCACGACCTCAAAGAGAGAAAGGTCATCCCCCTCCGGGGCTGGGAAGAAATCTCGGCCACATCATGACCTTGGCTCACATTGGCTTTCCAAGACGAGAGACGGTTGGTGGACAGCGGGGGAAGAGGGGCCATCTGGACGCCGCGAGGTTCAGCGGGTAGGGCCTGGTCCCGGCCTTGGAGAGGCCGCTGTAGAGGTCATTAGAGCGGATTAAAATTGAAGGGGAAGGGTTGATGGAAGAACGAAGATAAAACCCAGCAATCGAAACTGGAAGCCCAGGAATCGACTGAAGGCTCGAGAATTTTTGAACGGTAGAAAGAAACATCTGTGTCTACGAGCGAGAGACCACTAAACAAGGGAAAGATTTTCAGAATAAAAGAGAGAAAGCTGAGGAAGTTAGAGAGTTCAGAAAGAACCTTTGGGGATACCCACTTCTCTTGGACATGCCGGAATTTATCAATGTTTTATCAAAAGCTTTTCCAAGATGAGCTAGCTCTTATGGCATCTCCTTGCCAAGGATCACACCAAGACATTGCATGGCAAGGCTATTGTTCGCAAGAAGTTTGGACAACAGCCCAAGCACTACATGGAAGAAGTAGCATTCTTTGCTACTTCCGCACCACCATAGACATTCGAAAAGTCTAGCTCATGACTATAAAGAAGCGCTTCTTGGGAGGCAACCCAAGCATTCTCACCTTTGTTTTCATTTGTTTTGGTCTTTAGTTTCTCTGTGATTTCTCTTGCATTTTTCATGTTTTTGTTTTTGTTGTTTTTGTTAAGTTTTGCATCATCAAACATAGGATTTTGTGTTCCAAAGAAAAATTTTCGCATTTTTCTAGCCCTAGGATGTTTGCAGCGCGTTTCAGATGTGTTCCAGAAGTTTTTTTGGTCATTGGTTGAAGTTAAATGCCAGAAAATAGCAAAATAGCTTAGTAGGTTCTTATTTTGGTCCAAATCAAAATTTCTTCCTAATGTCATTTTTGTTGTTTTTCAGGTCCATCTGAAGCCACCGACGTGTTTAGAATGGTTATTATGATGTTTGGACCAGTTTTGGGGGTCTCTGGTGGCCTACATTATGTTTTAGGACGATTTGAAGCTCAAAAAAGGACCTAAAACACAAAAAAAAGGCAGCTGCTGTTTTGCCCAGAATTTGAAGATTTTCGTCACCAAAGAGCTTTTAGCGACAGTGTTCATCGGATTTTTCGTCATCAAAGAGGTTTTAGCAGCAGTGTTCATAAGATTTTTCGTCGCTAAAAGTTGGATTTCCAGATTTTTTATGATTACATATCCAGCTCAAATTCGTTCCAATTTCATCGCATTCCGAGACTCTTAGGACCTATTACGGGTCCGTGACATGCCAAGAAGCAAGTTGTGGGTGTTTAAGTTCGTCGCATTGTCTATTCTCTCTCACTTCGACATATTCTACGCTTTGCTCATCCATACACCTACACAAACCCGGGAAGTTCTCACCCCCTCTCTCTCTCTTTAATTGATTTTGCATGACTTAGTTTTCTTTGTGTTAAACATTGAGGACAATGTTTGTTTTAAGTTGTGGGTGATTGAGTTCATTGGTTTCATAATGCATGCAGCAGTCCTCTGTCTTTGTTTTCAATTCTGTTCTTTTCTGCTGCTGTTTTTGTATTTTGGCCCGCGCTATATTCTTTGTTTTTTCGTTCTGAATCCAACCATATAAAGAACGTAAACTTTGGCCAAGTATTTTGTGAGATACGTGTAATTCTTTGCGCCTGGGTCAGAACTGCAGTTTTGTTTATTGATTTTCAATTCCTTTCAACTTTTAGTTTTTATTTTGTTGTTTGTTTTGTTTTCGTTTTGTTTTTCTCAACCAAAAAATAAAATAAAATCAAAAAATAAAAAAATTCTGAAAAATGTCATAAAACCCAAAAATATTTTCTTTTTCTTTGAGTCTTGTTTTTTTTTTAGTAGTCACTTCCCAATTCTATGATGAGATTGAATTTTATTTGCAATTAACTTTCAAGAAATGTTGAGCATGACAATAATTCTTTACATTATCTTTGTGTTAGCCTTATTTTTGTGATTAGACTTAGGAAATCCTTATGCACATAGCCACATTAATATGAGTTTCGATTGGGGATTTCACATGTTTTAAATGGCTAAATAAGAGCTAGTGTAAACTTATATAACCCTTATGTGAATTTTTGAGCCTATGCTTCTTTTCTTGAGTGTTATATGATATTCTATAATCTTCTTGTCTACAAGTCGTTGTGATCTCATTATTCTTTGTTTTGGTCAAGTACTTGAGGATGTTTAAATTGTTTGCTAGAACTACTTTCATTATCTATTTGAGGCATACTTCGTGAACCACATGGATTCTTGGAAGTGATATAGGCCTTGTTTCTTTCGTTTGAGCCCTTCTAGCTAACCTGTATCACTTTTATCCCTAGTTAACCCCCTTGTGCCTTTTATGTAAGCCTTTTTCGTTCTTTACCTAATTCTCCTCACCTTAATCTATCATATGTTTATCCTACACCCTTCTAAGGAGTTTTGTAGAGTATTTTCGTTGTTAAGGGAGAATTGCACAAATTATTCAATCATGTGGAAAGTAAAGGATACTATTTCAACCAAAAAACAAAAAAAAAACTAATTTCGAAGCCTTTTCAACTCGAGTTATTAAGCCCTAGGAGTGTTTTACATTTAATGCCCTAAAGCTATCTAGCTTGGGAGTCATTGGCCTAACACTCGCTACATGGGTTGATTAGAAAGCTAATGGAGTTAGAAAAAATAATAATAATAATAATAATAATAAAAATTGTGAAAAAAAAAAGAAGAAAAAAAAAAATTTCAAGACAGTGTCAATATGAAGTTCCGTGCTCAAAGTGCAAAGATGTTATAATTTTCATGGAAAGCTCTATGAATTCCTTAGAATTTGTTCATCCTTATCTTTTCTTGTTTCACCCATCACCCTAAGCCCCATTACAACCTTAATGAAAGTCCTACTTGATCCAAGGAGAAGTGTGGTGCCTCATGTGGAGAATAGGTGTGGAAGTACTATAGTCAGATGGTTTAAATATTTTCAAGTATGCGATATCTTTCCATGAGATCTTTTATCTATGTCATGTGCCTTTATTTCAATTATGTGAGTAAATCCTATTGCTTTGATTCCTCTCACATATTTATGAGTGACAATAACCAGTCAAATTTCGAGTGCTTTTATTGGAGTGAATATCCTTGATGAGATTTGAAGTTGAAGCTTGTTCTTATTTGGTTATTTAACTTGTGTGGAGCTTAAGTCGTGGGTTGTATTAATGTTGGCGATTTCACACACTACATCCAAGTTGTTCAATTAAAGTTGGGTTAACCCTTTGATAATGTCTCGAGTTATTGTTGCTTATTTCTTGGAAGTTAGCTAACGGTTGGTGATTATCTCTGAGATCAATATTGGGAAGTTAGTCGATCGCTTGTTTTCGTCGAGTCTTTGTTCTTTTGTTTTTAGTTTTCGGTTTGTTTTGCTCGAGGACTAGCAAAATCTAAGTTGTGGGTATTTGATAAGTCCATAAAATTACATATTTATGTACTCTTTATACTTAGTTTTTGTAGGAGAATTTGGTTTAAAAAGGACTTATTACTTTATTTTCTCAATTCTCAGCTTTCCAGAGCAAGTAATTTGTTTTCAACGGAAATACGACTTTTTGGTGGAGTTTTAGCACAAGACCAATTGGAGATGAAAGCTAAGATCTTGAAGATGATTGTGGAATTTTTCTACAATTTTCGGAGCAGCCAATGAGAGCAGTCTTTGAAGTTAAGTCAGCATAAGATGCAATCCCGTCAAAACTGTGCTGCTGTGGAAGAATGACCATTTGAAGACTTTCCTGATTTTTCCTCAAGGCGTACGATATATGGATGGAAAGATAAGACAAAAATCTACAATTTACATATTTTTCCTGATTTTTCTTGGAGGAGGAACAACCCCAAACGTGCAAGCAAAGTAATTGACATGTTATCCCAGTCCAAGTAGGAAGAGGAGTCAAGTACTTACCCATTTTGGATTTATGTTTTAATTAGGTTTTTCTTTATTGTTGGGCTGCTGTAAAAGCCCAGCTAGGGTAAGAATAGACGTGGGGTGTCCTATTTAAGCATGAGAAACAACTCCTTTGGGAGGATGAAAAAGACGAGGAGAAATTGGAGACGCCGGAAGAATACCGCAATTGGCTAAGTTTTATTGTTTCTTCCTTATGTTTTTGTTTATGTCGAATTCTAAGATTATGTGTAACTAATTTTCTTTGCTAGGGCATGATGTAGCCCTAGTATGATAATCTAGTTTTCTTATTTTACCTATCTATTGATTGCCATCTGATGTTGGATTCTTAATCACTGTGCTTAATAACTTGGTTGATTATCTTGATGCTTGATCACCATCTAGACTTTTAATTGAGTAATCGGATGCAAATTAGAGTAAATACCATACTTAATTTGAGGCTTGCTTCATGTGATTAGGATTTGTAATTCGTCTAGGGTAAATACCATACTCCTAGGGTTTACATGCTTGTTCGAGGTTTTCACTGATCTTAATGAGTTTCTATGTGTTGATATTTGACCTAAATACCATAGGCGAATTGCATGTAGGAATATACGAGTTAGCCTAAATACCATAGGTAATTCATGAAAAAGGAAAACTAAGTGGTGACATCAAATGGTTAGTAAATAGGTAGGTGAGTAAGAGGCTAGATCGGATTACTAGTGGTGAATTCATTGTCCTAGTGCTTTTATCAATTTGAATTTCTCATCCTTGTGTTTCGTGACTTTCTACTTATTTTGTCTTTTAATTTCGTTGTTAATTAAATCATTCTTTCAAAAACCCCTTTTGTGTTTACGTGAGTATGCTACGTGTTTAATTTCTTGTCTATATAATTAGAGTAGTTAAAGTATTATGTGAAGGAAATTAGGTTAGACTAATTGGAAGTTGAACTCAATCCTCGTGGGAATGACCTCGTATTTGCCATACTATATTACGATTGACCTTGTGCACTTGCGAGTATAATTTGTGTTTAGACTAATCTTTATAATCTCAATTTTTCAGGTTGTCTAAAATCACAACAGTCATTTCAATTGATGAGACGAAAACGACGACTCGCACGAATCAGGGCAATGATGGCCTAAACGACGTTCTTGCGTATTAAATGCGCCGATCGACTTGCGCATTTAAGGCACCAACTGTCAATCACTTCAAAAGGAACGTGAAGGGTCCATCCCCTGGAATCCATTCAGCCTCTACCCATGCCGCGACCGAAGAATCCGGGGATGTGGGGGCAATGTTTGTGCCTAAAAAATCTCAGTCGTGGACTGACCGAAAGAACTTCCTCTCAGCCTCACGACCGCGGTATTATAGGCCGAGACCGAGGGGCGAAAGAGACACGGCCAGAGAGATTGAGGATAGATCGCCACGTGGGCGACAGGGTTCCACACTTCATTTAATGAAGTAATGCCTCTGATTATGGCAGCAAACCCAATAGCCGCAAAAAAGCATTTAATGCACGAGGGAAGATGGGAAGTGACTGAAGTCAGGGTTTTGGTGATGGAAATCAGAGTGGTTAGGCACAAACATTCTCACAAATATTCTTACAGCTTGAGAGATTAGGTCACCAGCTATCAGAGCATTAAATGAGTCTCCATGGCCAAGGGTGTAGAACCCACGATCAGGGTGGCGTCCGAGATTTACCGGGATTTATGGGGTCACACCACCATGCTTCACGATCCAAAATGCCGATATGACTACCCACTTGCTCTGATCAGGCTCCACCATGCAGATTTTCAGCCTCGATTACTCTTCCAGAGCTCTTCCTATAAATACCAAGCTCGAACAACATTCAAAGGGTTCAAACACCAAACCAAAAGCCTCCCACGGAGCAATTTCCATTTTCCTATCATTTATCTTCTTGTAATGCACTTTCAATACCTTTACTTGCTTTCCTAGGAGTAGTGATAGATTGTAAGGAAAATCCATTCAACAATATATCATACGACCCTTGATTTTCAAGGCGCCAGAGCACTATCTCTGTTACTCTCTCATCCACCCCATATATCATACGACCGTCGCCCTCTGAGCAAAGCGCCGGAGCACCACCAAAATCCCACCACTAAACGGCCTTGTAGCTCAGGCTGTGAACCTGATGGCCGAGATCAGTTCCTCTCTCGGCCGCAATCGTTTGATTACAAGTCGAGCTCAAACAGGCGCACCACTTAACCATTTACCCAAACACATCACCCTCTCAACGCACGGTAGACCGTGCGGGCACGCCCGCGCACAACCGCACCGCATCCAAAAGAAGGACGTCACGTATCGTCGCATATCCCCTCGGCCCGGAGAAACAGGCCGTGGGATTTGCGATAGCCAAACACATTTAAGGCACAAACTGAGTACGAACTTGAATTGTCCAATTTCTTACACCTATTGATTTCGGATCGAGCCCGAAACTTGGGCAACATCATAATATGGTGGGAGGAGTCGTTCGGGGAGTTTTGAGTGAAATCCAGTCGCTAAGACTATGCAATACACCAACCACTCCATGTAAGGCACAAAATGAGTAAACCTTGAATTGTCCAATTCCTATGGCCTATAGTTATCAGATCAGGCCAGAAACTTGGGCAACATCATAATATGGTGGAAGAAGTCATTCGGTGTGTTTTGAGTGAAATCCAATCGCTTAAACTATGCAATATACCAACCACTCCATTTAAGGCACAAACTGAGTACGAACTTGAACTGCCGAATTTCTTACACCTATTGATTTCGGATCGCGCCCAAAACTTGGGCAACATCATAATATGGTGGGAGGAGTCATTCGGTGAGTTTTGAGTGAAATCCAATCGCCAAGACTATGCAATACACCAACCACTCCATGTAAGGCACAAAATGAGTACGAACTTGAATTGTCCAATTTGTATGGCCTATGGATATCGGATCGAGGCCAACACTTGGGCAACAGCATAATATGGTGGCAGGAGTCATTGGGTGAGTTTTGAGTGAAATCCTATCGCCAAAACTATGCAATACACCAACCACTTCGTGTAAAGCACAAACTGAGTACGAACTTGAATTGTCCAATTTCTTACACCTATTCATTTCGGATTGAGCCCAAAACTTGGGCAACCTCATAATATGGTGGGAGGAGTCATTCGGTGAGTTTTGAGTGAAATCCAATCGCTTAAACCATGCAATACACCAACCACTCCACTCAAGGCACAAATTGAGTACGAACTTCAATTGTCCAATTTCAATGGCCTATGGATATCAGATTGAGCCCAAAACTTGGCAGCAACGTAAAATGGTGGGAGGAGTCATTCGTTGAGTTTTGAGTGAAATCTAATCGCTAAAACTATGAAATACACCAACCACTCCATTTAAGGCACAAACTGAGTACGAACTTGAATTGTCCAATTTCTTACACCTATTGATTTCGGATCGAGCCCAAAAGTTGGGCAACATCATAATATGGTGGGAGGAGTGAGTCGATGAGTTTTGAGTGAAATCCAATCGCTAAAACTATGCAATGCACCAACCAGTCCATGTAAGGCACAAACTGAGTACGAACTTGAATTGTCCAATTTCTTGCACCTATTGATTTCGGATGGAGCCCAAAACTTGGGCAACATCAGAATACGGTGGGAGGAGTCATTCAGTGAGTTTTTAGTGAAATCCAATCGCTAAAACTATGCAATACACCAACCACTCCCTGTAACGCACAAACTGAGTACGAACTTGAATTGTCCAATTTCTTACACCTATTGATTTCGGATCGAGCCCAAAACTTGGGCATCATCATAATATGGTAGGAGGAGTCATTCGGTCTGTTTTGAGTGAAATCCAATCGCAAAAACTATGAAATAAACCAACCACTCCATTTAAGGCACAAATTGTGTACGAATTTGAATTGTCCAATGTCTTGCAACTACTGATTTCGGATCGAGCCCAAAACTTGGGCAACATCATAATATGGTGGGAGTAGTCATTCAGTGAGTTTTGAGTGAAATCCAATCGCTAAAACTATGCAATACACTAACCAATCCATGTAAGGCACAAAATGAGTACGAACTTGAATTGTCCAATTTCTATGGCCTATGGATATCGGATCGAGGGCAAAACATGGGCAACATCATAATATGGTGGGAGGAGTCATTCGGTGAGTTTTGAGTGAAATCCAATTGCTAAAACTATGCAATACACCAACCACTTCGTGTAAGGCACAAACTTAGTACGAACTTGAATTGTCCAATTTCTTACACCTATTGATTTCGAATCGAGCCCAAAACTTGGGCAACATCAAAATATGGTGGGAGTAGTCATTGGGTGAGTTTTGAGTGAAATCCAATCGCTAAGACTACGCAATACACCAACCACTCCATGTAACGCACAAAATGAGCACGAACTTGAATTGTCCAATTTCTATGGCCTATGGATATCGGATCGAGGGCAAAACTTGGGCAACATCATAATATGGTGGGAGGAGTCATTCGGTGTGTTTTGAGTGAAATCCAATCGCTAAAACTATGCAATACACCAGCCACTCCGTGTAAGGCACAAACTGAGTACGAACTTGAATTGTGCAATTTCTTACACCTATTGATTTCGGATCGAGCCCAAAACTTGGGCAACCTCGTAATATGGTGGGAGGAGTCATTCGGTGAGGTTTGAGTGAAATCCAATCGCTTAAACTATGCAATACACCAACCACTCCATTTAAGGCACAAACTGAGTAAACACTTGAACTGTCCAATTTCTTACACCTATTGATTTCGGATCGAGCCCAAAACTTGGGCAACCTCATCATATGGTGGGAGGAGTCATTCGGTGAGGTTTTAGTGAAATCCAATCGCTTAAACTATGCAATACACCAACCACTCCATTTAAGGAACAAATTGAGTACGAACTTGAGTTGTCCAATTTCTTGCACCTACTGATTTCGGATCGAGCCCAAAACTTGGGCAACATCATAATATGGTGGGAGGAGTCATTCGGTGAATTTTGAGTGAAATCCACTCGCTAAAACTATGAAATACACCAACCACTCTAATAAAGAAATAATTATTACAATTTCTATCCCTAATCTATATTTGTTAGTACTTTGTTTCTATGAAATTTGAAGCAATTAGAATGTTACATTGCATTTTACAAATCCATTTGCATTTCTTTGAAATAAAGGCTAATTCAGTTGAATTTTGCATTAGGTAGCTATTTCTTGTCCAGCAGCCCAAGGAGAGAAAAGAAATGAAGCCCAAACTCCAGTCCATTTTCGGTAGTCAGCTTGCAAGCCCCGAAACACACGTTGTTTCTGCTCAGATGGGAATGCATTCTTCATGAAAGTTGTTCCAATGGGTGTCTATTATAACATATCCAAAGTTGAGCCCCATTGGATACATATTGAAACCTCAGGCCTTCCTACACCAAGCCTGGTTCAGAAGAATTCGTTTTTCCAGCAACACATGTGCCAAAAGAACTTTATTAGCCAGCAACAAAGACTAGCAGCACATGGGTTGGCAGCAAATAAAGAGCCAGACCCCCATGCTAAAAGAAGAAATATAAAATGCATGCTCAATGATGTACCCCCCGACAAAGAGAAGAAGGAAAGTATGGAAGTGCATAATAAAGTGTTGAAGTGCATAATAAAGTGTTGAAGGCATAAAAGAAAGGAAAAGTAGCAATGGATGGAGCAAGTTATGCTTAGAATACTTCTAAAGGAAATTAAAAAGAGCTTTAATTATTTTGAACAACTACATTGGAAAATATTTTGTGGATCAAATTAATAAGAGTTGCATGCTTATGTTAGAAGTGGAAACCCAATGCCTTAGTGTTTTAATCAATTGAATTTTTTTGAAATCAAAATCTTGCATAAATCTACTTTTCAATCATAATTGTTCTTTTTCAGCTCTGTTATCTTTACACCGCTCTCTGTGGATACGACACTCGGACTTCCGAGCTACACTGCTATACGACACCTCCCTTGGGTTTTGCAAAGTGGTGCGAACAAATTGGCGCCGTTGCCGGGGAGCGGCTTGTCAAAGAGTACAGAGATCCCCTTGGTCAGAGGTTTGCTGGTTATGTGAAATTCTTCACATCTGGTACACTCTTTCCAACTTTCATCTTATTGTTAATAATTTTTATTTTTATTTTTGTTTTGTTTTGTTTTGTTTTTGTTTATTTATTTATTTTCTTTATGCAACCTAGAGATCGTCTAGGAAGATTTGTTAAAAAGCTTGAAACTGTTAATTTAGAACATTCTGCTTCAACTTCTTCAACTGAAATATCCAACAAATCTGAAAGCATGGCCGAAATTGCGAATAATGAAGAAGAAATTAATGCTCAGATTGAGAATAATGTAATTCCCATAAGAGAAGAAGTAGTTGCACCTAGAACTTTAGAGACATTTTTGCATCCTACTCGTGCACCAAATCCTTCATGCATAATGTTTCCACCTAACATGCCAAATTATGATTTCAAACCAGGAATGATTCAACTGCTTCCCATTTTTCATGGTATGGAAAGTGAAAATCCTTACGTGCATGTTAGGGAATTTGAAGAGGCTATTGGCACTTTTTACAATGTTCAACTTGATAGGATTAATTTCATAAGGTTGAAATTTTTTCCGTTTTCCTCAAAAGAAAAAGCAAAAAGTTGGTTGTATTCATTAAGGGCTAGGTCCATAGGTTCTTGGGGGGAAATGACTCAAGCATTTTTTAACAAATTTTTTCCTAATCACAAGACGATTGCTCTTAAGAAAAGAATCTCAAATTTCTCTCAAAAGGAAAATGAAACTTTATATCAAACTTGGGAAAATTTTAAAGAGCTTTTGAATTTGTGCCCACACCATGGTTTTGAAAACTGGCGTCTTGCTAGTTATATCTATGAGGGACTTCTCCCCCGTGATCGCCAATTTGTTGAGTCTATGTGTAATGGAAATTTTATGCAAAAAGACCCTGATGATGCCCTAGAATTTTTGGATGAAATTGCGGAAAAAACTCATCAATGGATTGTCCCAAGTCCAGTTGAGACCACTGATCGGTCAAGAATTGCCATATCTTCTACTAATAAAGGAATTTATCAATTAAAAGAAGAAATCTAATCTTTAAAACTATGAAATACACCAACCACTCCATGTAAGTCAAAAACTGAGTACAAACTTGAATTGTCCAATTTCTTTGGCCTACGGACATCAGATCGTGCCCAAAACTTGGGCAACACCATAATATGGTGGGAGGTGTCATTCAGTGAGTTTTGAGTGAAATCCAATCACTACTACTATGCAATCCACCAACCACTCCTTGTAAGGCACAAACTGAGTACGAACTTGAATTGTCCAATTTCTTACACCTATTGATTTTGGATTCACCCCAAAACTTGGGAAACAACATTATATGGTGGGACGATTCATTCGGTGAGTTTTGAGTGAAATCCAATCGCTAAAACTATACAATACACCAACCACTCCATGTAAGGCACAAACTGAGTACGAACTTGAATTGTCCAATTTCTATGGCCTATGGACATCGGATCGAGCCCAAAACTTGGGCAACATCATAATATGGTTGGGGGAGTCATTCGGTGAGTTATGAGTGAAATCCAATCCCTAAAACTATGAAATACACCAACAAGTCCATGCAAGGCACAAACTGAGTACGAACTTGAATTGTCCAATTTCTTACACCTATTGATTTCGGATCGCGCCCAAAGCTTGTGCAACATCATAATACGGTGGGAGGAGTCACTCATTGAGTTCTGAGTGAAATCCAATCGCTAATACTATGCAATACACCAACCACTCCATGTAAGGCACAAACTAAGTACAAAATTGAATTGTACAATTTCTTACACCTATTGATTTCGGATTGAGCCCAAAACATGGGAAACAACATTATATGGTGGGACGATTCATTCGGTGAGTTTTGAGTGAAATCCAATCGCTAAAACTATGCAATACACCAACCACTCCATGTTACGCACAAACTGAGTACGAACTTGAATTTTCCAATTTCTATGGCCTATGGACATCGGATCGAGCCCAAAACTTGGGCAACATCATAATATGGTGGGAGGAGTCATGCAGTGAGTTAAGAGTGAAATCCAATCGCTAAAACTATGAAATACACCAACAAGTCCATGCAAGGCACAAACTGAGTACGAACTTGAATTATCCAATTTCTTACACCTATAGATTTCGGATCGAGCCCAAAACTTGTGCAACATTATAATACGGTGGGAGGAGTCACTCATTGAGTCCTGAGGGAAATCCAATCGCTAAAACAATGCAATACACCAACCACTCCATGTAAGGCACAAACTGAGTACGAACTTGAATTGTCCAATTTCTTACACCTATTGATTTTGGATTGAGCCCAAAACTTGGGAAAGAACATTATATGGTGGGAGGAGACATTCGGTGAGTTTTGAGTGAAATCCAATCGCTTAAACTATGCAATACACCAACCACTCCATGTAAGGCAAAAACTGAGTACGAACTTGAATTGTCCAATTTCTTACACCTATGGATATCGGATCGAGCCCAAAACTTGGGCAGCATCATAATATGGTGGGAGGAGTCATTCGGTGAGTTTTGATTGAAATCTAATCTTTAAAACTATGAAGTACACCAACCGCTCCTTTTAAGGCACAAAGTAAGTACGAAATTGAATTGTCCAATTTCTTGCACGCACTGATTTTGGATCGAGCCCAAAACTTGGGCAACATCATAATATGGTGGGAGGAGTCATTCGGTGACTTTTGAGTGAAATCCAATTGCTAAAACTATGCCATACACCAACCACTCCATGTAAGTCAAAAACTGAGTACGAACTTGAATTGTCCAATTTCTTTGGCCTACGGACTTCAGATCGTGCCCAAAACTTGGGAAACACCACAATATAGTGGGAGGTGTCATTCGGTGAGTTTTGAGTGAAATCCAATCGCTAAAACTATGCAATACACCAACCACTCCATGTAAGGCACAAACTGAGTACGAACTTGAATTGTCCAATTTCTTACACCTATGGATTTCAGATGAAGCCCAAAATTTGGGCGACATCATAATATGGGGGTAGGAGTCATTCGGTGGGTTTCGAGTGAAATCCAATCTCTAAAACTTTGCAATACACCAGCCACTCCATGTAAGGCAAAAACGGAGTACGAACTAGAATTGTCCAATTTCTTACGCCAGTGGATATCAGATCGAGCCCAAAACTTGGGGAACATCATAATAAGGTGGGAGGAGTCATTCGGTGAATTTCGAGATAAATCCAATCGCTAAAACAATGCAATGCACTAACCACTCCATGTAAGGCACAAACTGAGTACGAAATTGAATTGTCCAATTTCTATGTCTTATGGATATCGGATCAAACCCAAAACATGGGCAACATTATAATATTGTGGGAGGAGTGAATCGGTGAGTTTTGAGTGAAATCCAATTGCTAAAACTATGCAATACACCAACCACTCCATGTATGGCACAAACAAACTTAGAAATTGAATTGTCCAATTTCAATAGCCTATGGATTTCAAACCAAGCCCAAAACTTGGGCAACATCATAATACGGTGGGAGGAGTCATTCGGTGAGTTTAGAGTGAAATTTAATCGCAAAAACTATGCAATACAACAACTGCTCCATTTAAGGCACAAACTGAGTACGAACTTGAATTGTCTAATTTCTGTGGCCTATGTATATCGGATCGAGCCCAAAACTTGGGCAACATCATAAAATGGTGGGAGGAGTCATTCGGTGAGTTTTGAGTTCAATCCAATCGCTAAAACTACGCAATACCCCAACCACTCCATGTAAGGCACAAACTGAGTACGAACTTGAATTTTCCAATTTCTGTGGCCTATGGACATCGGATCGAGCCCAAAACTTGGGCAACATCATAATATGGTGGGAGGGGTCATTTGGTGAGTTTTGAGTGAAATCCAATCGCTTAAACTATGGAATACAACAAGCACAGCATGTAAGGCACAAACTGAGTACGAACTTGAATTGTCTAATTTCTATGGCCTATGTATATCGGATCGAGCCCAAAACTTGGGCAACATCATAAAATGGTGGGAGGAGTCATTCGGTGAGTTTTGAGTTAAATCCAATCGCTAAAACTATGCAATACACGAACCACTCCATGTAAGGCATAAACTGAGTGCGAACTTGAATTTTCCAATTTCTGTGGCCTATGGACATCGGATCAAGCCCAAAACTTGGGCAACATCATAATATGGTGGGAGGGGTCATTTGGTGAGTTTTGAGTGAAATCCAATCGCTTAAACTATGGAATACAACAAGCACAACATGTAAGGCACAAACTGAGTACGAACTTGAATTGTCCAATTTCTATGGCCTATGGACATCGGATCGTGCCCAAAACTTGGGCAACATCATAATATGGTGGGAGTAGTCATTTGGTGAGTTTTGAGTGAAATCCAGTCGCTTAAACTATGCAATACACCAACCACTCAATGAAAGCCACAAACTGAGTACGAACTAGAATTGTCCAATTTCTATGGCCTATGGACATCGGATCTAGCCCAAAACTTGGGCAGCATAATAATATGGTGGGAGCAGTCATTCGGTGAATTTTGAGTGAAATCCAATCGCTAAAACTATGCAATACATCAACCACTCCATTTAAGGCACAAACATAGTATGAACTTGGATTGTCCAATTTCTTTGGCCTATGGATATCGAATAGAGCCCAAAACTTGGGCAACATCATAGTATGGTGGGAGGAGTCATTTGGTGAGTTTTGAGTGAAATCCAATCGCTAGAAGTATGGAATACACCAACCACTCCAATTAGGAACGAACTGCCGTTGAACTTGAATTGTCCAATTTCTCACACCTATGGACATCGGATCTAGCCCAAAACTTGGGCAGCATAATAATATGGTGGGAGCAGTCATTCGGTGAATTTTGAGTGAAATCGAATCGCTAAAACTATGCAATACATCAACCACTCCATTTAAGGCACAAACATAGTATGAACTTGGATTGTCCAATTTCTTTGGCCTATGGATATCGAATCGAGCCCAAAACTTGGGCAACATCATAATATGGTGCGAGGACTGACTCGGTGAGTTTTGAGTGACATCCAATGGATAAAATATGCAATACAACAACGTAATATGGGGGGAGGAGTCATTTGGTGAGTTTTGAGTGAAATCCAAACGCTAAAACTATGCAATACACAAACCACTCCGTGTAATGCACAAACTAGGTACGAACTTGAATTATCCAATTTTTGGGGCCTATGGACATCGGATGGAGCCCAAAACTTGGGCAACAACATATTATAGTGGGACGAGTCAGTCAGAGAGTTTTGAGCGAAATTCAATCGCTTAAACTATGCAATACACCGACCACTCCATGTAAGGCATAAACTGAGTACGAACTTGAATTGTAAAATTTCTTACACCTATTGATTTCGGATCGACCCCAAAACTTGGGCAGCATCATATTACGAGGCACAAACTGAGTACGAACCCGAATTGTCCAATTTCTGTGGCCTACGGACATCGGATCGAGCCCAAAACTTGGGCAACATCATAATATGGTGGGAGGAGTCACTCAGTGAGTTCTGAGTGAAATCCAATCCCTAAAACTATGCAATACACCAACCACTCCATGTAAGGCAAAAACTGAGTACGAACTTGAATTGTCCAATTTCATACACCTATTGATTTCGGATCGACCCCAAAACTATGGCAGCATCATATTATGAGGCACAAACTAAGTACGAACCCGAATTGTCCAATTTCTGTGGCCTATGGACATTGGATCGAGCCCAAAACTTGGGCAACATCATAATATGGTGTGAGGAGCCACTCGGTGAGTTTTGAGTGAAATCCAATCGCTACAACTATGCAACACACCGACCACTCGACGTAAGGCACAAACTGAGTACGAACTTGAATTGTCCAATTTCACCAACCACTCCACGTAAGGCAGAAACTGAGTACGAACTTGAATTGTCCAATTTCTATGGCCTATGGATATCGGATCAAGCCCAAAACTTGGGCAACATCGTAATATGGTGGGAGGAGTCATTCATTGAGTTTTCAGTGAAATCTAATCGCTAAAACTATGCAATACACCAACCACTCCATGTAAGGCACAAACTGAGTACGAACTTGAATTGTCATATTTCTATGGCCTATGGACATCGAATCGAGCCCAAAACTTGGGGAACGTCATAATACGGTGGGAGGAGTCATTCAGTGTGTTTTGAGGGAAATTCAATCACTTAAACTTTGCCTTGCACCAACCACTCCATGTAAGGCACAAACTGAGTAGGAACTTGAATTGTCCAATTTCATACACCTATTGATTTTGGATCGTCCCCAAAACTTGGGGAACATCATAATATGGTAAGAGGAGTCATTCGGTGAGTTTTGAGTGAAATCCAATCGCTTAAACTATGCAATACACCAACCACTCCACGTAAGGCACAAACTAAGTACGAACTTGAATTGTCCAATTTAAATGGCCTATGAATATCGGATCGAGCCCAAAACTCGGGCAACATCATAATATGGTGGGAGGAGCCATTCGGTGAGTTTTAATCCAATCGCTAAAACTATGCAATACATCAACCACTCCACGCAAGGCACAAACTGAGTACGAACTTGAATTGTCCAATTTCTATGGCCTATGGATATCGGATCGAGCCCAAAACTTGGGCAACGTCGTAATATGGTGGGAGGAGTCATTCGTTGAGTTTTGAGTGAAATCCAATCGCTAAAACTATGCAATACATCAACCACTCCATGTAAGGCACAAACTGAGTACGAACTTGAATTGTCCAATTTCTATGGCCTATGGACATCGGATCGAGCCCAAAACTTGGGGAACTTCATAATATGGTGGGAGGAGTCATTCGGTCAGTTTTGAGTGAAATTCAATCGCTTAAACTGTGCAATACCCGAAGCATTCCATTTAAGGCACAAATTGAGTACGAACTTGAATTGTTCAATTTCTGTGGGCTATGGATATCGGATCGAGCCCAAAACTTGGGTAACATCATAATATGGTGGGAGGAGTCATTCGGTGAGTTTTGAGTGGAATCCAATGACAGGACCCTCCCCGGATTTCCTCGAAACCCGGGACGGTCCCCGTCTTATATTCCGGCATCCTGCAGATGCCTAGCCCACTTATTAAGAACCGAGACTTCTACCAAAATTTTGGCAGAGTCTCCCCTGTAAATTGACCAAATCGCAAAATTTCAACATGTTAAAACACAGTTGTTTGCAACCCAACAGCCAACATGCATTACACAATACATAGTGTTTACAAATAGTGTCCTCCGGCCTCTCAAAACAAACCCCAACTGGGCAATAACACAATATATCTTACAGAATTTCAAAATTTACAACGGAAATAAAGATTTCAGAAATGAAACCAACTTATCCTATAGAAGCTCGAGATTCAGTACTCGGGGCCCAGCTCGGCTGCTCAGCACAGTCAGTTATTGTCTGTGGGGCGTAAAACAAAAAATTGTGAGTGGACAAAACAAGGTTTAGTTCCATTTAAATCAAAGTAATATAACCCCACCGTTTAGAAAACCATGCATAAAACTAATGCATTAAAAACCAACATATTCATAATCATATAAAGTATGCTCAAAACCAGAGCTAAATCTGAAACCGTAGTGAAACTTATAATTCAACCCATCCAAACCTTTTCTTATAAAATTCAAATCAAACTCTCGAACCACGTGACCGTTGGCACGACAAGCGGGGAAGTATCCTCACTCAGAAACAAGAACAAATGCATAGCTATATATATATATATGACACACCTAATTGTACCGGGGAAACAATCCAACAGGGGATTGTTGACTAGCTCATAATTATCAGCCCTCAAAATGATTATGTGGCTAGGGACGAGCCGTCCAACTGGGGGTCTAACTCTCAGCTAGCACGTACGGACGAAGAATCAATTAAGGGTCTACAGCGACACCCTGTTAAGGTATGCCCCGGGTTCCGACATTTCCAAATATCTCACAATTCCATAATGAAGTTCCAATATAGGGGAGGTACACAGGGTAGTGCTTATAGCACTCCAAACTGACTTTCTACTCTCGCATCTTTCCATGCCTCATAACCATATCCCAAGTACCCCCACACATACTCAACAAATATAGTACTTTCCCAAATAATATACATATATCACGCAAGATACTTGAATATGTTCAAAACCCAAATATATCACCAATACTTTATAAAAATAATAGTTTCGATTATAAAGTATATAGTGAATTCCCATAAATCCTTAAATTCTTATGCATAAAATTTTCATCATAAAATCATGCTGTTTATTAGAAAACAATGTCCACTCACAAATAGTATAACAACCCAAACCTTAATTAATATTTCACTATTAATTTAATAGAGGAAAAGACTCAGTTACCCTTGGATTATTTTATTTGTTTTTAAGTTGATTCTTTGACCGGAAAAGAATTTGGGAAATCCGATTGTACCGTTGCGTAGAGCGCGACAAAACGAGTCCGTAGACACGTAGTGGACTCGAATAGGACTTGTAATGAAGAAATTACGAGCAAAATACGAAAAAAGGGCAAATTGGTAATTTCTGAAAATCAGATTTTTAAAAATCTGTTTTCCCTTCTCTCTCTCCTCACTCTCTTCTTCCTCACAATCAGAACCCCTCCCTGCCTCCTTCTTGCTCCAGCCGATCACCCAGCCACCTCCAGCCGCCACCACATCGCGCCAGACCGGTCAAGACTTGACCGGCTTTACCCCCGCAGCCCGTCTGACGTCTTCCCCGACCCCCAACCGCCCTGGGTTCGCCGAAAACAGCTCGGATTTGGCTGGTTTTTCTCCGAATTTCAAGCCTCTCGTTCTCCCTCCTCCGGCCACCAAATCGGATGAATTAGGTATGGTTTTTCAACTGATTTTCACGTTCTAGCTGATGGCTGGGTAGGTTTTGATAGATTTTGAGGTTTGAAGGGTTGATTTACGAGTTGGGTTTCTACCGAGTTTAGGATGCCAATATCAGCCACTTCTGACCACTTTTTGGCCATAGCCCAAGAACAAAAGTGGTTCCAAATTAGGTGTTTTACCTAGGCTAGGAGTTTGGACCGGCGGTTTGGAGAGTTTCCGGTCGCCGGAATTTACTATGCACACCCACGCGCTTAGTCCCAGAACGATCCTCGTGTCCTCACGAGCGCGTAGGAGTTCGCGGATCTCAATTCGGAATACGTTTGAACCTTGAACGGATCTCGCATAGTGTGCGATTTCCGGGTTCAATACATTTGGACCGTTGGATCGTAGTTAAACTGGAGTATGTCGATTACTGACAATTGTTTGTCTGTCCGATCGTGCGATCGTGAGCAATCCGACTGTTCGATCGAGACCAAACTCTCACGACATGTGTCCTAGGCATATTGGAACCTCTAGGAATGATCGGATCGGAATTCTGAGGTCGTGGACCCCACGGGGTGCCGAGTTGACTTTTTGGGACTTTATCGCTTTTGAGTCCCTAGTTACTTCTAAGTCATTCCAAGTGAGAGGAACGCTACTATGGGCTTAGGAATGACCTTTAAAAGTGATGCACGCAGTTTTAGGAGCCGGGGGTCAGGGTTATAATTTTAATATTATTTTATTGAGCAGATTTATTAATAAAAGATTATGATGGTAATTCAGGCACCCGAGCACCAGGTGACCCGCAGGAGGGACCTTCAAAGGGTCCAGCTAGCTCAGAGTATCTGTGAGTGGACTATTTGTTTTATAAATGATTTTATACAATTAAATTCCATTATTTGATCTTGAATAAGTATTTCATAATTGATATTTTCCTAGCACGATTTTTATAGCTTTAAGTATATTTACTTATTTGCTGCCGAGTTGAGAATCCTTAAAGGATAGGAAAAGTATAAATTGGGATAGTTATCAGATTGACTGGCAGTAGGCTTTAAGGTTTATTAAGACCTAGTTTTATAAATTCTAGTTCCTTTTCAAAAAAGGTATATATATACATATATATTTATATATTTCAGAAACCACTTAGGTACCCAAGGTTGCCTTCAGTATAATAAATGTTGCCTTCGGATTTAAATGGTTGCCTTCGGTTATAATGATGTCGACGGACATCCAGTTGCCTTCAGATATGTCAGCATGCTTGACACTGCCCCACGAGTTGCGGGGACGCCCGGACCGTGAGGTGCGAGATTGCAGATCAGGTTGACCAAGTGTCCCCTGAATCCTGTGAGATTGCGGTTTGGGTTGACCTTGCGTCATCGAGACCTGCGAGAGTGTGTCACTCCGATGGCACTAGAATGGAATTGACGGAAATTAAAGGAAGTGACGGATTGCTAAATGGGTACACCTAGGTGGTAGATTATAGTTGATTTCAATGCTTTCAAGATTTCATGTTTGATTAAGTATTTGAATGATTCTATAGATATAATATGAATGCATTGATTTCAGTATGAATATTTATATAAAAGACATGATTTAGTTTTATAATGATTTTACAATGGGGTTAGTATGTTCTTATATTATTTTTCCAAAGCTTGTTTTTGGTCCACTCACCTTTTCAATGTTTTGCGCCCTCAAGCAGTAACCGTGCGTCAGTGCGCCACCATTGGGCCGAGACCACCTTCCGCCACCTCCTTTGCCATTGTAGGACTTTGTATAGTTATTTTATTCTTGTAATCGTTTCTGAGTAGATGCTCTAATATTGCCCTTGAACACTTGTTTAACTGTTAGAATGTAAATATTTGCATGCTGGCAGTTGGTGTTTATTCTTATGTTTGTTTGACAGGTGTAACTTTGGGTTTGGTCCGATTTCATGGGAGACTCTGTTGAATGGTTTCGGCAGAAGTCAAACCCCAGTTTTGGTTGAAATTTGACTAGAAGGGCAATTAGGTCGTTTGTGCTCGGCACCAGCCAGGTTTCGGACACGCACAGGGTTCGGCTCGGATTCCAAAGTGGAATTTGGGTCAGGTCCTGTCAAATAGCCACAAGCTGCTTGATCCTGTGAGGGTCCCGCCTGCTGTGTATGCGGACTCGGATTACCTATTTCAGAATACGAGCACGATATTAAAATCAAACTCTTCGAACGAGGACTTGAAAATAAAATCCTAATTTTCCGGGTTTCAAGTAAGCCAGAGGAACGAAACGTTCCTAAGGTCCGACTAAGGGTTTCAACTGTTGGAATAATCTCGGAAGACGCTCGGTCAACCGGGCGGTCAAATAGCTCATGGTCGGACAATTAACGTAAAACCTAAACTTTAAGTTATTGAATCGGAACATCCAGGGCTCCGATTCACGATCCGCGAAATCCTACACGATCCTAGTAATACAGGGAACAACATACATGAATTTGGGTCTGATCCAACGGTTCTAACATATCGAACCCGAAAATTGCAGAATATGGAAAATCCGTTTGAGGCTCAAACGATATCCAAATTGAGATCCGAGCGCGCATACACGCTCGTGACAACCCAAGGATCATTCTAGGATAAAATGTGACCCCACCCTACAGCCCAAGGGCCGCCCCAAGCGCCGGCAGAGCGTGGGTAGCTTGATCAAAAATTGGCGGTCGAAAAAACTTCGAATCACAGCTCAAGACTCCTACCCTAGGTAAAACCCGTAATTTGGAGTCACTTTTGTTCTTGGACGTACCCCAAATTATGGACGGAAGTAGCCGGAATTTCAATTTGAAAACCGGCCAAACTTAGGGTTCGAAATCGAATTGTTAACTCTAGAAATAAGTCAAAACCTATCCAACAGGCAGCTAGAGCACGAAGAGTAGATGAGAAACCATACCTCACTCGTTGGAAATGGTGGCCGAACGACGGAGATCGAGCAGCTGGAACATCTGTCGAAACCGACGACTTTTTTTGCAGTCTCCGGCGGCTGACGGCGACGGTTGGCGTCGGGGTTGGTCGGGAAAGGAAGAGGGAGAGGTGGTGCGTCGATACGGTCCGATCTCGTGGCCGGTTGTCCGGCGTGGCGGCGGTGGTAGCTCTTGGAAGTGATAGCTGGAGGAAAAATTCGAAGGGAGGGGGCTAAGTCGCGCGCGCAGAGAGAGAGAGAGAGAGAGAGAGAGAGAGAGAGAGAGAGAGAGAGAGTGAGGGTTTTCTGACTTTTTATCAAAAATTAACTTCGAATTAATTACGATTGTGCCACTGGAGGTTTTTATCTCGTATCTTTCTCGTTACAGGTCCGATTTAAGCCTACTTCGTGTCTACGAACTCGACTCAGAATGACCTTCCTAAGAACACCACTTGTTGCCCCAAAATCTTTCCATACTAAAATGACCATTTTTGCCCCTAGCAATCAAGCTTGTAGCGCAGAAGAGACGCAACTTTGCCCTCGAGCAGGTTGCCATCATTGAAGTCGAGATCGACAAGCTCCTAGCTGCCGATTTTATTGAAGAAGTCTCCTACGCAGAATGGCTAGCGAATGTTGTTCTAGTAGCAAAGAAAGATAAAGGCCTGCTCCGGCTACAATCAAATCGTGGATGCCTACTCCACCGCGTTTGTCAAAAGATATGATCGCTGCCAACGGTACAAACCGGTTCCTAACCTGCCTATCGAAATCTACCATTCGCAGAACAGTCCGTGGCCTTTCATGCAATGGGCCATCGACTTAGTGGGGCCCATGCCAACGGCGCCAGCCAATAAAGAAATGATGATCGTCGCCACTGATTACTTTACTAAATGGATCGAGGCCGAAGCTCTATCCTCTACTAAAGAAGCTGATGTGGAACGATTCATCTGGAGAAACATCATCTGCCGATTTGGCTGCCCACAATCATTGGTTACCGACAATGGCTCACAATTTATCGGCAAGCATATCACTGCATTCCTCAAACAATACGGCATCAAACAACATTTGTCTACCCCTACATATCCTCACGGCAATGGCTAGGCCAAAGCATCCAACAAAATAATATTGGATTACCTAAAGAAGAGATTAGAAGGCGCCTTGGAGTACTATGGGCTTATCGCACCACCAAACGAAGATCAACTAGCGAAACCCCGTTTTCCCTCGCCTATGGAACTGAAGCGATCATTCCTTCGCACATCACTATCCCCTCCATAGGCATTGACGTGGGCAGTATTTAGCAGAACTCTAAGCAGATGAGGCTCAACCTTGACTTACTTGAAGGCGAGCGCGAGAAGGCCATTGTTCGAGTCGCCTCCTATCAACAGCGGTTGAAGTCTTACTATGACAAAAGATCCAAGGTTAGAAAGTTTCAACCAGGGGACCTTGTGCTAAGAAAGACCTTCATCACTGCGCAAAGACAAGGGTCCAAAAAGATGAAACCCAATTGGGAAGGCCCTTACGTGATCAGTCGGTCTGGGGGCTGAGGAAGCTACACGCTCGACACCATGGAAGGGAAGGAGATTCCACGACAATGGAATGCCTGCCACCTCCAAAGATACTATCCATGACGCTTCTTCCTACCCGCTCAGTCCCCAGCAGATGACCGAGCACTGCAACTATTGGAAGTTGTGGTTCCTTTTTTCAATTATTTCCATTTCGAATAAAGTGATGTAATCTCATGAACCTCAATAAAAGTTCAATTTCTCATTCCAGAATGTCAAGAAAAAAAAAATATATATATATATATATATACACACAGTTTTCCATAAAAAGCGTCCTAAGGGAGACGCAGGGCAACAACCAAAAGCATCCTTTTGGAGACGAAGCCCGCAAAGCAGCATCCTAAGGGAGATGCAGGGTGTGCCAGGAATTTCCTAAGGGAAGTATCCAGGTTCCTATCCATTTCCTAAGGGGGGCAGGATAGTCATACAGTTGTCCATAAGCAGCGTCCTAAGGGAGACGCAGGGCAACGATCAGAAGCGTCCTTCGGGAGACGCAGCCCACAAAGAAGCGTCTTAAGGGAGATGTAGGGTGCGCCAGGAATTTCCTAAGGGAGGTATCCAGGTTCCTATCCGTTTCCTAAGGGAGGCAGCATAGTCATACAGTTGCCATAAAAAGCGTCCTAAGGGAGACGCAGGGCAACGACCAGAAGCGTCCTAAGCTTTCTCCCGAAAAATGGAGAATACGCCCGGAATCCCTCAAGAGGGACCCTGGCTTTTGCAAAAATCCTAAGGGGAAATGTACA
Organism: Prunus avium; assembly: GCF_965620075.1. Classification (NCBI taxonomy): domain Eukaryota; kingdom Viridiplantae; phylum Streptophyta; class Magnoliopsida; order Rosales; family Rosaceae; genus Prunus; species Prunus avium. The sequence goes on from NC_142290.1 coordinate 8,643,467, forward strand.
GCCAAGACACTAGCCGGTTACTCAAGCAGTTCACAAGTCAATATACAAATTGAAGTTGAAAAAATAATAACTAAAATTTCCATAGCAAAGTGACCAACTGGCCGAGTTCAAACAAAAAAGAAGATAGGTCAAACAAGACCAATTGTTCTAAACAAAAAGCAGACTACAAAAGCTGAAAAGAAATAAAGGAGTCTTCATCTACTCCGAAGCACCGGTCGGGGAACCTTGATCTGCAGCCTCTTCAGCGTCCACCTGATCAGCCATGCTCTCAACATCTTCACATCCCTGATCTATGACCTCTGCCACCGCCTCATCGGCTGCATCCTCTCCTGCTCCATTGGCTACCGCCTCTTCAACCACCTACTCTTCAACTCCTTCCATGTCCACAGCATTAACCTGCCCAGAACAAAGCATCTCAATGTCTTCATCTCCAATGGCAAAGAATGGATCTTTTCCATTTGTGCAGTCCAGGTAGCCCAGCTTGTACGCATCCACGGTAGCTTCGGACTTGGATTCTTCAGCAGACTCGTGATAGGCGCGAAATCTAGCCAAAAACTTGTCATAGCTGTGAGAGATGTCGGCATTCTTGCGCTCAAGATGGAAGTAAGCATCTTTCCGACTAGCCAAGTCAGCAGCAGAAGAGTTAAGCTCGGAATTCTTCTCAGCAAGGGAACTCTTCAACTCGGATATCATCGCCCTCAAATCAGACGTCTTCTTCTCGTAGCGGGCCTGCTCGGCAGAAAGCTTGCAAACTAGCTCGGCATTCTTCTTCTCTAACTCACTGAGCTGAGAAGAAGAGGGGGCAACAACAGACGAATTCCGAATGGTCTCAGCAGCAAAAACAACTCCTTTTTGAAGCAGATGAAATGTTGCTTCCCTTTGTTTTTCCAAGGAAAGACTTGAAAAGGTACCAAGATCACCAGCCTGACGGATTTGATCAACCAGCCCAGCACAAGCGGATGGACTTGATAGAAAGTGCGTCTTGAGCAGATCAGACACTCCTGCATCCCTTGCAGGGCTGGACTTGTCCACCTGGAGATCAGCCGCTGACGTTGCAAAAGAACCTTTCGCCCGAGCAGATGACTCTCTTGCTTTCTTAGCCTCTGCCAACCTCACTTCCAAAGGAATTGGAAACGACGAATCAACTCCACGCTTGACTGCTCGTGACTAGTGCAAACGACCCGAACTCCGGATAGGAACATCTGCATCTCTTTGCCTCTCAACAGGTAAACTAGATCACGCACGGACTATTTCACGGAGCAGATCACGATCTCCAAACTCATCAGCAAGAGGCTTAAGGGGAACATCCCTAATGTTGTGCATACCACCAATCTTCTTGTTGTCTGCACCAACAAGATGTTTGACCCTTGCAGTTGACGCATTCCTCGCCCGTGACTTAACCTCTTTGATGGGGGTTCATCAGAGCACTCCTCTTGTCCAACCGGTAGATCATCAAGGTCCAGACCATTCTGCTTCCATCTCTCGACATCCTCGGCAGGGGGTAGTCCACCGTTTTCCTCCCGATACTCGCTCAATAACCAACGCCAGTCGCGAAACTTTGAGGGATATTCAAAGCACGGCAGACCTTAGCCATGTCAGGCCCGAGCTTCAATTTCTTGCTAATGTCACTCACTACAAGTAGAAGACAGAAGTTAGTCAGCCACACTTCAAGAAATTCAAATAAAAGAGAGTAGATAAAAAATCGCAAAAAGACGTACCGTTACAATAGGTGATGGGAACAAGTGGACCATCACCAACGTCGCCCTCCCACCGTCCGCTGACTTCCAACACATCGTCGTGCCACACGTGATCTCCTTGACTAAAACTGTCAAAATTCACCAAATGACTCTTCCCACCATATTATGATGTTGCCGAAGTTTTGGGATCGATCCGAAATCAATTGGTGTAAGAAGTTGGACAATTCAAGTTCAAAGGCAGTTCGTCCCTTGGTGGAGTGGTTGGCGTATTCGGTAGTTCTAGCGATCGGAATTCACTCAAAAATCACCAAACGACTCCTACCACCATATTATGATGTTGCCCAAGTTTTGCTCGATCCGAAATCCATAAGTTTAAGAAATTGGAGAATTCAAAATCGAAGGCAGTTCGTTTCTAATTGGAGTGGTTGGTGTATTCCATTGTTCTAGAGATCAGATTTCACTCAAACTTAACCAAATGAATCCTCCCACCATATTCTGACGTTGCCCAAGTTTTGGGTCGATCCGAAATCATTAGGTGTTAGAAATTGGTCAATTCAAGTTCAAAAGCAGTTCGTTCCTAATTGGAGTGGTTGGTGTATTCGGTAGTTCTAGAGATCAGATTTCACCCAAAATTAACCAAATGACTCCTCCCTCCATATTAAGATGTTGCCCAAGTTTTGGGCTCGATCCGAAATCAATAGGCGGAAGAAATTGGACAATTCAAGTTCAAAGGCAGTTCGTTCCTAATCGGAATGGTTGGTGTATTCCACAGTTCTAGAGATCGGATTTCACTCAAAATTAACCATATGACTCCTCCAACCATATTATGATGTTGCCCCAGTTTTCGGCTCGATCCGAAATCAATATGTGCAAGAAATTGGACAATTGAAGTTCAAAGGCAATTCGTTCCTAATTGGAGTGGTTGGTGTTTTCCATAGTTCTAGAGATCGGATTTCACTCAAAATTCACCAAATGACTCCTTCCACCATATTATGATGTTGCCCAAGTTTTGGGCTCGATCCAAAATCAATAGGTGTAAGAAATTGGACAATTCAAGTTCAAAAGCAGTTCGTTCCGAATTGGTGTGGTTGATGTATTGGTTAGTTCTGGAGATCGCATTTCACTCAAAATTCACCAAAATGACTCCTTCCACCATATTATGATGCTTCCCAGGTTTTGGGCTCGATATGAAATCAATTGGTGTAAGAAATTGGACAATTCAAGTTCAAAGGCAGTTCGTTCCTAATTGGAGTGGTTGGTACATTCCATAGTTCTAGAGATCGGATTTCACTCAAATTCACCAAATGACTCCTCCCACCATATTAGGATGTTGCCCAAGTTTTGGGCTCGATCCGAAATCAATAGGCCGAAGACATTGGACAATTCAAGTTCAAAGGCAATTCGTTCCTAATTGGAGTGGTTGGTGTATTCCATAGTCCTAGAGATCGGATTTCACTCAAAATTAACCAAATGACTCCTCCCACCATATTATGATGTTGCCCAAGTTTTAGGCATGATCCGAAATCAATAGGCGGAAGGATTTGGACAATTCAAGTTCAAAGGCAGTTCGTTCCTAATTGGAGTGGTTGGTGTTTTCCATACTTCTTGAGATCGGATTTCACTCAAAATTCACCAAATGAGTCCTCCCACAATATTATTATATTGCCCAATTTTTGGGCTCGATTCGAAATCAATAGTTTTAAGAAATTGGACAATTGAGGTTTGAAGGCAGTTCGTTCCTAATTGGAGTGGTTGGTGTATTGGGTAGTTCTAAAGATCGGATTCACACAAACTTAACCAAATGACTCCTCCCATCATATTATTTTGTTGCCCAAGTTTTGGGCTCGATTTGAAATCAATTGGTGTAAGAAATTGGACAATTCAAGTTCAAAGGCAGTTCGTTCCTAAGTGGAGTGAATGGTGTATTTCATAGTTCTAGAGATCGGATTTCACTCAAAATTCACCAAAAGACTCCTCCCACCATATTATGGTGTTTTCCAAGTTTTGGGCTCGATCCGAAATCAATAGGCGGAAGAAATTGGACAATTCAAGTTCAAAGGCAGTTCGTTCCTAATTGGAGTGGTTGGTGTATTCCACAGTTCTAGAGATCGGATTTCTCTCAAAATTAACCAAATGACTCCTCCCACCATATTATGATGTTGCCCAAGTTTTCGGCTCGATCTGAAATCAATAGGTGTAAGAAATTGGACAATTGAAGTTCAAAGGCAGTTCGTTCCTAATTGGAGTGGTTGGTGTTTTCCATTGTTCTTGAGATCGGATTTCACTCAAAATTCACCAAATGAGTCCTCCCTCAATATTATTATGTTGCCCAAGTTTTGGGCTCGATTCGAAATTGTTTAGGGGTGGTAGAAATCCACCTAACCAGAGCACGAGAATTGGCTGGGCACAAGAATAATAGCGGTCGGGCTTCTCAACTACGAAGTTGGGCCGAATGGGGCTTGGTACGGATGAAATTAGGCTCTTGGAATTGCAGCCGAGCCTGAAGCTCTCGAGGTCTTGCAAAGTTACGGCCGAGGCTTCTAGAGTTTGGGCCGCTAGGCTACACGTTGGCGTGGCTGGGTTATGGAAGAATAGCGGGCGAGATTCCTAGCGGGCGAGAATTCCTAGCGGACGAAATTCTTAGCGGGCGAGATTTCCTAACGGGCGAAATTCCTAGCGGGCGAGAATTTCTAGCGGTCGAGATTTCGTAGCGGGCGAGAATTCCTAGCGGGCGAGATTCCTAGCGGGCGAGAATTCCTAGCGGGCGAGATTTCCTAGCGGGCGAGATTCCTAGCGGCCGAGAATTCCTAGCGGCCGAGATTCCTAGCGGGCGAAATTCCTAGCGGCCGAGATTTCCTAGCGGCCTAGAATTCCTAGCGGCCAAGAATTCATAGCGGCTGAAGTACTTTCTCAAAAAGGTGGCCGAGGTCTTTTCTTCAAAGGCCATGGTGCCTTCTCAAAAATATGGTCGAGCACTTTCCTTTGCAAAAGTGGCCGGGCACTCCTTAAATACCTTGGTCGGCCACTCCTCTTACAAAAAGCTGGGCTAGGGCGAATTTTCTCCTTGCTCACCCCGGTGCCCTCCTCTCAACACTTGGGCAAGCAAAGTCGGGCCAAGGGAGTTGAAGTTCGGTGGGAGGTATGTCCGCCGAGTGCCCAATATTCAAATATTTGAGAACTCAAATATAGTCCAATGTAGGGCCTAGCCCGACATCCAAATATTTGGAGTTCCCATACCACCCATCTTGGCGGATGGTCGACGGATGGTAAGCCAACTCTAGAATTCTAAAAACTCAAGGGGCACAAGGTTCCACCAAATGTCAAGATGAAATCTCAGAGGTCAAGGCCCAAGCCACGGATTCACGCCCAAGATTTCCGGAGGTTAGTGTGCATGTGATGGAGGCCTCACAAGGAAACAAATCAAGGAGATTGATGATAATTCATAATATTCCAAAACAAGAGAGAATAAAGCAATCAGAATATTTCAACCAATGTAATCCCACGGATTCAAGGGGCCTCAAAAGGAAAGATTTTTAAAAGAGTTGACATTTGGCCATTCAATGGCCAGCCCATGGGCTGACGGAAGCCCTATATAAACCTCCCCAGACGAAGACAGAAGGGACACAACATCAAACAGACAAACCTATCTTTCGTCTTGCACTTTTTTTTTCCTAGACTTAGGATTTTATTTTTTAAGCACCTAGTATAGTGAGTTCTTCATTTTTCTAGTGTAAGTTTATATTTCTGGTCATTTAAATTCAAGTTTATTTCGATTCCTTTACATTTCATTGTTATCGCACTTCAATTAAGTTTAATTTCAAGTTCATTTTACCTTATTGTTCTTATCGCTTTCATTTCGTTCTTGCTTTATTTATTGCTTTGATTCATTTTATCGCACTTTAATTCTCGTCTTTACGTTATTTATCTTTCGCACTTTACTTTACGCATTTTTCTTTAAATTATATTTAAGTTTAAGCACCTTTACTTTACGCACTTATTCTTCGTTTCATTACGTTTCACCTTCAATCTTCATCTCCAACCCACTCCACATCATTTGACCGCTCACATAAAGCCTTGATCCCAAGGTAGTGAAAGAACCTAGGCCGTGAGGAGGTTCCTTGCTCGGCCGAACAATCATTTGATTAAAGTCAAATCTCGGACGCAACACATCCATCTACTCACATTCCTTTCAAGCCCAAATTCGGGGCTTGGTGATGGCACGCCCCGCACTCAAAAAAGAAGAAGGACCAAAAACTCCTTCAGTCGGCCTACCCGGCCGAAAAGAGGGAAACATAATTTGGCACGCCCGGTGGGATACACTATATGAGCGACCGAAAGGAATGGCAACATTCCTATCAGCCGATGAACTACAACGGCTATGATTCTTATGGCTCGAATAGCCAATCCATTGGCCAACACTATGGCCAATATAATTTTACCTATCAAGGTGGGCCTAACAACCAATATGGCTCAAGTAGTCAATTTGGTTGCCAATATGGTGGGCACAACTATGTTGGCGAATTTGGTGGTCAATATGGTGGGCACAGGTTTTGGGCTCAGGTTTTGGGCTCGATCTGAAATCATATTATGATGTTGCCCAGGTTTTGGGCTCGATCCGAAATCAATAGGTGTAAGAAATAGGACAATTCAAGTTCAAAGGCAGTTCGTTCCTAATTGGTGTGGTTGGTGTATTGGGCAGTTCTTGCAGTCGGATTTCAGTCAAAATTCACCAAATGGCAACTCCCATTATATTATTATGTTGCCCATGTTTTTGGCTCGATCCGAAATCAATAGGTTTAAGAAATTGGACAATTCAAGTTCAAAGTCAATTCGTTCCAAATTGGAGTGATTGGTGTATTCCACAGTTCTACCGATCGGATTTCACCAAAAATTCACTTAATGACTCCCCCCACCGTATTATGATGTTGCCCAAGTTTTGGGCTCGATACAAAATCAATAGGGGTAAGAAATTGGACAATTCAAGTTCAAAGGCAGTTCGTTCCTAATTGGAGTGGTTCGTGTATTGCATAGTTCTAGAGATCAGATTTCACTCAAAATTCAACAAATGACTCCACCCACCGTATTATGATGTTGCCTAAGTTTTGGGCTCGATCCGAAATCAATAGTTGTAAGAAATTGGACAATTCAAGTTCAAAGGCAGTTCGTTCCTCACGGGAGTGGTTGGTGTATTGGGTAGTTCTAGCGATCGGATTTCACTCAAAATTCACCAAATGACTCCTGCAACAATATTATGATGTTGCCCAACTTTGGTGCTCGATCAGAAATTGGACAATTCAAGTTCGAAGGAAGTTCGTTCGTAATTGGAATTGTTTTTGCATTCCATAGTTCTAGAGATTTGATTTCACTCAAAATTCACCAAATGACTACACCCACCATGTTATGATGTCGCTCAAGTTTTGGGCTCCATCGGAAATCAATAGGTTAAAGAAATTGGACAATTCAAGTTCGAAGGCAGATCGTTCCTAATTGTAGTGGTTGGTGTATTCCATAGTTCTAGCGATCGCATTTCACTCAAAATTCCCCAAATGATTCCTCCCACCATATTATGATGTTGCCCAAGTTTTGGGCTCGATCCAAAATCAATAGGTGTAAGAAATTGGACAATTCAAGTTCAAAGGCAGTTCGTTCCTACTTGGAGTAGCTGGTGTATTGGGTAGTTCTAGCAATCGGATTTCACTCAAAATTCAGCAAATGACGCCTCCCACCATATTATGATGTTGCCCAAGTTTTGGGCTTGATCCGAAATCAATAGGTGTACGAAATTGGACAATTCAAGTTGAAAGGCAGTTCGTTCCTAATTGGAGTAGTTGGTGTATTGGGTAGTTCTAGAGATTGGGTTTCACTCAAAATTAACCAGATGACTCCTCCCACCACATTATGATGTTGCCCAAGTTTCGGGCTCGATCCGAAACCAATAGGTGTTAGAAATTGGACAAGTTCAATGGCAGTTCGTTCCTAATTGGAGTAGTTGGTGTATTGGGTAGTTCTAGAGATCGGGTTTCACTGAAAATTCACCAAGTGATTCCTCCCACCATATTATGACGTTGCCCATGTTTTGGGCTCGATCCGAAATCAATAGGGGGAAGAAATTGGACAATTCAGGTTCAAAGGCAGTTCGTTCCTAATGGGAGTGGTTGGTGAAGTGGGTAGTTCTAGATATCGGATTTCACTCAAAATACACCAAATGACTCCTCCCTCCATATTATGATGTTGCCGATGTTTTGGGCTTGTTCCGAAATCAATAGGTGTAAGAAATAGGACAATTCAAGTTCAAAAGCAGTTCGTTCCTAATTGGAGTGGTTGGTGTATTGGGTAGTTCTAGAGATCGGGTTTCACTCAAAATTCACCAAATGATTCCTCCCACCATATTATGACATTGCCCATGTTTTGGGCTCGATCCAAAATCAATACGTGTATGAAATTGGACACTTCAAGTTCATAGGCAGTTCGTTCCTAATTGTAGTGGTTGGTGTATTCCACAGTTCTAGAGATCGGATTTCACTCAAAATTCCCCAAATGATTCCTCCCACCATATTATGCTATGGTCCATGCTTTGGGCACGATCTGAAATCAATAGGTGTAAGAAATTGGACAATAGAAGTTCAAAGGCAGTTCGTTCCTAATTGGAGTGGTTGGTGTATTACACAGTTCCAGTGATGGGATTTCATTACAAATTCACCAATTGACTCCTCCCACCATCTTACGATGGTGCCCAAGTTTTGGGATCGATCCGAAATCAATAGGGGTAAGAAATTGGACAATTTAAGTTCGATGGCAGTTCGTTCCCAATTGGAGTGGTTGGTGTATTCCATAGTTCTAGAGATCGGATTTTACTCAAAATTCCCCAAATGATTCCTCCCACCATATTATGCTATGGTCCATGCTTTGGGCACGATCCGAAATCAATTGGAGTGCTTGGTGTATTGGGCAGTTCTTGCAATCGGATTTTAGTCGAAATTCACCAAATGACTCCTCCCACCATATTTTGATGTTGCCCAAGTTTTTGGCTCGATCCGAAATCAATAGGTATAAGAAATTCGACAATTCAAGGTCAAAGGCAGTTCGTTCCAAGTTGGAGTGGTTAGTGTATTGGGTAGTTCTAGAGATCGGGTTTCACTCCAAATTAACCAAATGACTCCTCCCGCCATATTACGATGTTGCCCAAGTTTTGGGCTCGATCCGAAATCAATAGGTGTAAGAAATTACACAATATAAGTTCAAAGGCAGTTCGTTCCTAATTGGAGTGGTTGGTGTATTCCACAGTTCTGGAGATCGGATTTCACTCAAACTTAACCAAATGACTCCTCTGACCATTTTCTGTTGTTGCCCAAGTTTTGGGCTCAATCCGAAATCAATAGGTGTAAGAAATTGGACAATTCAAGTTGAAAGGCAGTTCATTCCTAATTGGAGTGGTTGGTGTATTAGGTAGTTCTAGCGATCAGATTTCACTCAAAATTCACCAAATGACTCCACCCACCATATTATGGTTTTGCCCTTGTTTTGGGATCGATCCGAAATCAAAAGGTGTAAGAAATTGGACAATTCAATTTCAAAGGCAGTTCGTTCCTAATTGTAGTGGTTGGTGTATTGGGTAGTTCAAGCGATCGGATTTCACTCAAAATTCATCAAATGACTCCTCCCACAATATTACGATGTTGCCCAAGTATTGTGCTCGATTCGAAATCAATAGGAGTAAGAAATTGGACAAGTCATGTTCAAAGGCAGTATGTTCCTAATTGGAGTTGTTGGTGTATTCCATAGTTGTAGAGATCGGATTTCACTCAAAATTCACCAAATGACACCTCCCACTATATTATGATGTCGCCCAAGTTTTCGGCTCGATCCGAAATCAATAGGTTTAAGAAATTCGACAATTCAATTTCGAAGTCTGTTTGTTCCTAATTGGAGTGGTTGGTGTATTCCACAGTTCTACTGATGGGGTTTCACTCAAACTTATCCAAATGACTCCTTCCACCACATTATGATGTTGCCCAAGTTTTGGGCTCGATCTGAAGTCAATAGGTGTAAGAAATTGGACAATTGATGTTCAAAGGCTGTTCGTTCCTAATTGGAGGGGTTGGTATATTCCATAGTTCTAGAGATCGGATTTCACTCACACTTAACCAAATGACTCCTCCCACCGTATTATGATGTTGCCCAAGTTTTGGGCTCGATCTGAAATCAACGAGCGTAAGAAATTGGACAATTCAAGTTCAAAGGCAGTTCGTTCCTAATTGGATAGGTTGGTGTATTGGGTAGTTCAAGAGATCGGATTTCATTCAAACTTAACCAAATGACTACTCCCACCATATTATGATGTTGCCCAAGTTTTGGGCTCGATCCGAAATCAATAGGTGTAAGAAATTGGACAATTCAAGTTCAAACGCAGTTCGTTCCTAATTAAAGTGGTTGGTGTATTGGGTAGTTCAAGAGATCGGGTTTCACTCAAAATTCACCAAACGATTCCTCCCACCGTTCCAAATGACTACTCCGACCATATTATGATGTTGCCCATGTTTTGGGCACGATCCGAAATCAATAGGTGTAAGAAATCCGGCAATTCAAGTTCAAAGGCAGTTCATTCCTAAATGGAGTGGTTGCCGTATTCCGTACTTCTAGATATCGGATTTCACTCAAAATTCATCGAATGACTCCTCCCACCATATTATGATGTTGTACAAGTTTTTGGCTCGATGCGAAATCAGTAGGTCGAAGAAATTGGACAATTCAAGTATAAAGGCAGTTCGTTCCTAATTGGAGTGGTTGGTGTATTCCATAGTTCTAGAGATCGGATTTCACTCAAACTTAACCAAATGACTCCACCGACCATATTCTGATGTTGCCCAAGTTTTGGGCTCGATACGAAATCAATTGGTGTAAGAAATTGGAAATTCAAGTTCAAAGGCAGTTCGTTCCTAATTGGAGTGGTTGGTGTATTCTATAGTTCTAGAGATCGGATTTCACTCAAACTTGACCAAATGACTCCTCCGACCATATTCTGATGTTGTCCAAGTTTTGGGCTCGATCCGAAATCAATAGGTGTAAGAAATTGGACAATTCATGTTCAAAGGCAGTCCGTTCCTAATTGGAGTGGTTGGTGTATTCCACAGTTCTAGGGATCGGATTTTACTCAAACTTAAGTTCAATTGCAGCTCGTTCCTAATTGGAGTGGTTGGTGTATTAGGTGGTTCTAGTGATGGGATTTCACTCAAAATTCACCAATTGACTCCTCCCACCATCTTACGATGGTGCCTAAGTTTTGGGATCGATCCGAACTCAATAGGGGAAAGAAAATGGACAATTTAAGTTCGATGGCAGTTCGTTCCCAATTGGAGTGGTTGGTGTATTCCATAGTTCTAGAGATCGGATTTCACTCAAAATTCCCCAAATGACTCCTCCCACCATATTATGATGTTGCCCAAGTTTCGGCAGTTCTTGCAATCAGATTTCAGTCAAAATTCACCAAATGACACCTCCCACCAGATTATGATGTTGCCCAAGTTTTTGGCTCGATCCAAAATCAATAGGTATAAGAAATTGGACAATTCAAGTTCAAAGTCAGTTCGTTCCAAATTGGGGCGGTTGGTATATTCCACTGTTATAGAGATATGATTTCCCTCAAACTTAACCAAATGACTCCCCCCACCACATTATGATGTTCCCCAAGTTTTGGGCTCGATACGAAATCAATTGGGGTAAGAAATTGGACAATTCAAGTTCAAAGGCAGTTCGTTCCAAGTTGGAGCGGTTAGTGTATTGGGAAGTTCTAGAGATCGGGTTTCACTCAAACTTCCCCAAATGACTCCTCCCACCACATTAGGATGTTGCCCAAGTTCTGGGCTCGATCCCAAATCAATAGGTGTAAGAAATTGGACAACTCAAGTTCAAAGGCAGTTCGTTCCAAATTGGAGTGGTTGGTGTTGTTTGTGCCTAGTAAATCACGGCCATAAGTTGGCCGAAGGAGCCCTTTCTCTCGGCCCTGGCACTTGTTCGTAAAGGCTGAAACGCAGCGTTTCGCCAGGGTAGTTCGCCCTCCTGAAGACAAAAGAAGAAATGCTAAGGCATGATCATCTCGGCCTCAAGCACAGGCCGAGGCTGAGGCCAGGCAAATTCCGGCCAAAGCATTAAAGGCAAATCATCACGTGACAACAGGGTCCCAGGCTTCATTTAATGAAGTAGTGCTTGTTTAATGCAGCAAACCCACTGGCCACAAATAAGCATTTAATGCATGAGGGAAGGTGGGAAGTGACTGGAGTCAGGATTTGGTGATGAGAATCAGAGTGATTAGACGTGGACATTCTCACAAGAATTCTGACAGCCTGAGATATTGGTTCACCAGCTATCCAGGCCATAAATGCATCTCCACGGCCAGAAGCTCAGAACCCGATCAAGGGCGGCGGCCGAGATTCACCAAGATTTATGGGGTCACACCACCATACTTCACGATCCCAAATGTCGATTGGACTGCCCACTTGCTCCAATCCAGCTCCACCATGCAGATTTTCAGCCTCGATTACTCCTCCAGGGACTCTTCCTATAAATACCAGGCTCAAACTACATTCAAAGGGTTCAACACCAAAACAAAGCCTCCCACGGAGCAACTTATTTTTTCCTGTAATGCACTTTCAATATCTTTACTTGCTTTCCTAGGAGTAGTGTTAGGTTGTAAGGAAAATCCATTCATCAATATATCATACGACCCTTGATTTTCAAGGCGCCGGAGCACCATCCTTGTTGTTCGCTCACTCACCCCATATATCACACGACCGCCGCTCCCTGAGCAGCGCGCCGGAGCACCGCCCAAAACCCACCACCTACACCATCCCTCATCGGCCTTGTAGTTCTGGCCGTGAACCTAACAGCCGAGATAATTTCCTCTCTCGGCTACAATCGTTTGATTAGGAGACGAGTTCAAACAGGCGCACCACTCAACCATCCAACACTCATCAATTCATCGACGCACGGTAGACCGTGCTGGCACGCCCGCGCACAACCGCACCGCACCCAAATGCAGGAAACCGCGTGTCAACGCACATCCCCTAGGCCCGGAAACCCAGGCCGTGAGATTTGCGCGGCAGACACTTTTGGCACGCCCGGTGGGATTCTTGTCAAAAAATTTATGGTGGAAACTAGGGCACAGGCAAAGCTCAAAAACAAAGCAGTCGAAATGACTTCTGAGACTCCTGAGTCCGCCTCACCAATCACAACTACCGAGACCGAACGTACGGTCGGGATCTCGGCCAGCGTTCCAGTAACGACGGATCGTGCGGCCGATTCCATACAGGAACAAGCAGCAGTGGAGGATTTGATATCCAGGCAGGCTTGCAGGATGGAGACATCCTTCATGGCCACGGTGGACAGATTCACTTCAGAACTGCGAACACTTTTCCAGGAAAAAATGCCGGTGACTTCGCCCACAACGTCCCCCGGAGCCGGGCATAGAAAGTAGCAGCCTTGGCGTCATTTCCCATACCCAAGCGTCAGGCTACGGCCAGCATCCTTTGCCGCCGACCAACAGCTGGGGGCAGGCCCGGCCCACAAGGGCAAATCCCGGGCCAAACCAACCGGCAGAGAAAGCATGTAGCCCACTCCACGCTCTAGCCAAAGCATTCAGAAGGAGTCCTACGATGTCTACGGCCGAGAAATTCGGCCCAACCCATACTTTGGCCGATCAAGCGCGGTCCGACCAAAGCAATATGACCGAAGCGTTACCACAACAGTGCGAGCAAAAAAGCATGACTGTTGCACTACCGTCGCGAATACACGGTTCGGCCATTCAAACGACAATGCAAACGCGCCCAGGTTCCCTCCATGATACAGATCAGCAGAACCAGGTGACCGTACCTCGATGGCCGGCCGACCGAGATTATCTCGGCCAAAACCACGGCGTTCCACTAAAACTACCCGGCTCGGTCATAACGGCCGAGCCCGTTGCTCAAACAGCCCGACAGGATTGGCCGCGAAATATTGCGCAGCAAAGCAGATTTATCTCCTAAAGTTTTTTGGGTACGCCGTGTTTCGAAAAACTCGGCCGTAGACACATCTACTTACATCTCGGCCAAGAGCCAAGACACTAGCAAGATACTAAGGCTGACGGTTCGATTTCTTCGAGATATCAGGCAGCACCGCAAAAGGAAAGAGGACTGCTCACGAATGATGCCCAAGAGTTCAGGGAGTTCAAAACAGTTGGAATTCGACGCCTACGACTCGGCGCAAGTTCAAAAGAAAATGGCACCGAGAACCTACGACAAAAAAGTCAAGAAAAAGAAAAAAAAAGGGGAAGTAGGCAGACGGGCCGAACAAAGGGCGCGGCCGTCATATAGAAAAGGAAAGTATACGTTTCGTTTTTCAGAAAAGGGGGCCCTTGCCTTACATTTAGTTAGAAAGGGCATTACTTACAAAAGAGAACGGCCAGTCACGGCCGGGATAATATACATATTTGTCTGTGTGAAGTCATAAAATAGAAAATAAACTATATATGTAAATAATGTATGTTTGTGGTTAATTATTACATCCCAGAAAAGAGAAAGAAAATAAATATATATAAAGTAGAGTAAGTTGGAATGGCCGCCCTTCGCCCGCCTAGACCCCTTCGCTGAACATTCCCCAGATCAGGCAGGTGATCTTTCTCCAAGCGATGTCCCCACCATTGATGTCCGCCTGCCACCTCGCTCGAATCAGCTTTCGCTCGGCGGGCCTGGAGCTCGGTAATCTGGGCCTCAACCTGCGCAAGCTCTTCATTCTCTCGTTGGACAACGAGGTCATTTTCCTTCAATCGAGCAATCGCAGGTTGAACTTGTTCTTTAATCACCTCCAGATCCTGCTCGAGCGAACTCCCCTCGGCCATCCGCATGACGGCTTCAGAATACCGGGCGATCATCTCCTCACCTTCGGCCAGGCGGGCTTGCAGTTCATCCAGTTGAGCCGAGTCGAGCAGACCGAGCGCCATGGCCGTTTCCAAGCAGGACCTAAACTCCGAAATCGCCCCAGCAGCGGTCATCTGCCGAACATCAAGGAGAAGGAACTCCCGGAGCCGTTCGATAACGGTCTTGGAATCCTCGTCCAAGGGAGCCGAGGTCGAGCTTCCCCCTTCCTCATGGAGGCTGGCGTATAACTCGTCAAGATCATCGGAGGAGGAGGTTTCCTGAACATAAGAGGGAGCAAGGGTAAGAGATAATTGACTAAGACACAAAGGAATAAACAAAAAGGGGGAGGTCGAATACTCACGGGGAGCGAAAGGTCGGTCATGACTGCCGAAGTAGTCTGCAGGAGACTCGGCACACTCACGACCGTGGCTCTAGTCATCACCGACTCGGCCACGACCATCGAGTCTTGGAACGACGGCATAGGAGGCATGGTCGCGGCAACCATGGTTAGTGGCGGCGACGGTTGGGAAGGCTAGAGACAAATATTCGGTCAGAAGTGAAAAACATATCAAACAAGAACAATGAAAACCAAGTATATTGAAGGCAAATTCTTACCGAGCGAAAGGAGATGCCGCTTGGGCGACGAGGGGTGGACGTCAAAGGCCCACTTGTTGCGTCCACAGCAGGTTCTTCGGCGGCCTCGTCAGTTGCCTCCTCAGCGGCCTTTGCGTTGGCCTCCTCGTCGCCCTCGTCGGCAGCCTCTTCGGTAGCTCCCTCAGCGGCCTCTTCGGTGATTTCCTCAGCAATCTCTTCGGCCGTCCCCTCTGCAGCATCCTCGGCGGGCGTCACCTCTGCAGGCGCGATCTCAGCATCCAGCACCTCAGCCACTTCTTCGACGGCGGCTGCCCCCATGTGGGCAGCGGCCACCTCCTCGACCGTAGCCTCCTCCTCGACTATTACCACGTCCTGAGGGAAGAGCCAGATTACCATAATGAACAAAAGAGGAAAAGGGGATGCCAGGGAGTAATACTTACGATCGCGGGGGGGGGGGGGCCTCACTCATAGTCGCGGGAGGAGCCTCCTCTTCACCTCTACCCTCCGAGGAGGTAAAAAGGGTCCTCTTCCTCGGTCGCTGTGGGGCCGCCATTTTGGCCGCGGCACTCTGGGCCGGTGCGGCCTCGGCACCTGATACCTCTCGACTCCTCTTGCGACCCGAGGCTGCGCATACAAAGAAAAGAGAGGAGTAAGTTGACCGGAGACAGAGCAGGTTTGAAAAGACCAATGGGGGATAGGTAATAAAAGGAAAAGTTAGGCGAGGCTTACCCGCAGCAGTGGATGGACGAGGCGTTGATAAGGCTGGCACGGTCCTATGCGCCAGCGTTTTTCGTCCCCCCACCACAGGCGTCGGCCTGGGAGCTGAGGCCGCGATCGATGATGGGACCGCGGTGGAGGCCACGGCCGCTGACCTAGCCAGGGGAGGGGCTGGCACCCTGGAGGCGACCACGGCCGGAGCACTTGGCCGGGGCGGCCCGGCTGATACCTTCTTCACCTTGCTGCCTTTGGGGGTGAGAGGGTCCCAATCTGCATTCATCAGGGCCGCCCTTACGGCCTCTTCAACAGGCCGAATAAATCTGGCCGAGATGCACTCCTCATACCAGACCCTCCCATCCTCGTCATACGCATTGCGGCGCGACCAAGGCGTCAGAGTCAGGAAGGTCATTCCCTTTTGAAGCTGGAAGGGGATCTCAGCCACCCCGTGCTGCTGGGAAACGTCGGCCCTCCAAGACGATAACCGGTTGGTTGACAGAGGAAGGAGGGGGGTCGTCTGGATTAGGCCGAACTGCCGAGCCACGAGGTTTGGCAAATACACCTCGGCCCCGGCTTTGGACAGGCCGCAATGGAGGTCGCGCGAAACTAGGAAGGAGCCCCAGATCTCCTTCAGATCGTTCTCCGTCTCAACATCAGGAACGACGAAGAGGTCGTGGGTCAGGAATAGGGGGAACAGTCGAGCAAGGCAGATTCGGAACTGCGTACCAGTTCTCTCGGCCAGGCCGTAGAAGAATTTGTAGCAGAAGGCCGTGACGTTATGCTTCTTGGGGGCTCGAGCAAACGCGTTGGCCAGCGGCTCGTTGTCTTGGGAAGCGGCTGCCCCCCTTAGCTCTGGGAAGTAGGCATGCAGCTAGAACTGGAAGGCCCACAGTGGACCACCGTGCTTCGGCTTCATCCCATCGGTAACGATGTCATGAAGCGTGCGGTAGATGTGGCCAAGCAGGAACGGGCCGAGGGCTAACCTGCCGCCCTGTGCTAGGTAATTGGCCAGGTGGGCGAACTCCAGGGTAACCTTGTTCGCCTGGGTGCAAAACACGAACTTGCACAACCAGTACAGCAAGAACGCGGCGTGCTCAACCTCACCGAGAGGGTTAATGACATCATCTTCAGCGCTGTCCTCTACGCCGAAGTTCCTGTAGAAGCTGGAGTAGTTGAGCATGTTCTTCGCCTTGCTCCCAGCAACTCTCGCAAGAGCAGGCCACATGGCCTTAAAGCTCCCTTCTGCCTCGGGAGCAACGAGGGCGGCGTTTACTTCCACGCCGAGGGGAGACAGGCCGAACAGAGCGGCCAGGTCTAGAACGGTCGGCGTCATCACGCCGAACCGAAAGTTCATGGTGTTGGTGGCCGACGACCAGAAACACAGGGCCGCGGCCAAGAGCGACCGATCCATGACGAGCGGCCGATCGAATAGCTTGATCAAGTGGTAGATGCCTTGATCCTTCCATTGCTGACCGAAGAAATGCTCCATCCTCGGCAGCCACTTCTTCCAGTCTGGGGTCACGATTGGCCATTGCTGTTGCGGCCTGAGGACATTCCAGTCCTGGAAATCTCCCCCGTCAAAGGCCGAGAGATCCACCAGGTTGTTCTTCAAATGGGCCACAAGCCTCTCTGGCATTCCGCCATTAATGGAAGGGCCGAGAACGCAGGAATCGGTGGGGGCGCCATCGTCATCAACCCAGGGCGTAATGACATCAGGGAGGATCGAGCCTTGAATATCTCGGCAAATAGCCTCGAATTCAGTTTGGAAGGTTTGGGACCGAACTTCAACAGATGCGGGGGTACTGGAGGCCATTAGAGCAGGTTTAGGGTGAGTGTTTAAGGGGGAAATGCGAAAAAGGGTAAGGAACGCGAGTTCAGGCAGAGCTCTCTGGTAACCTTGGAGGTTCGAAGTTTTGTGGGTTTTTTGAAGGTTAGGAGAAAAGGGTTTTTGACAAAGCTTGGGCGTTTGAGAATTCTGGAAGCGTAAGGAGAAAGAAAGGGAGTCTGAGTTTTTATATTGGCGCTAGAATTCGAAATGAAAGGGTGTGTCTCTCTCGAGAGACGTAACGCTCTGTCAGCACGCTCAACAGGCGCAATGACGTGTCAAAAGCCCAGAGGCCATCGCTTCCTCTGACAAAGCGAAGCGACGCCCTGGGCAATGATGGCCTACACGACGTGCTCAAGGCATTAAATGCGCCGACTGGCCTGCGCATTTAATGCCCCAGTTGTCAATCACTTCAGAGAGGAATGCAAAGGGTCCATCCCTTGGAATCCATTCGGCCCCTACCCATGCCGAGGCCGAAGGATCCAGGGATGTGGGGGCAATGTTTGTGCCTAGTAAATCACTGCCATAAGTTGGCCGAAGGAGCCCTTTCTCTCGGCCCTGGCACTTGTTCGTAAAGGCTGAAACGCAGCGTTTCGCCAGGGTAGTTCGCCCTCCTGAAGACAAAAGAAGAAATACTAAGGCATGATCATCTCGGCCTCAAGCACAGGCCGAGGCCGAGGCCAGGCAAATTCCAGCCAAAGCATTAAAGGCAAATCATCACGTGACAACAGGGTCCCAGGCTTCATTTAATGAAGTAGTGCCTATTTAATGCAGCAAACCCACTGGCCACAAATAAGCATTTAACGCATGAGGGAAGGTATGAATTGACTGGAGTCAGGATTTGGTGATGAGAATCAGAGTGATTAGACGTGGACATTCTCACAAGAATTCTGACAGCCTGAGATATTGGTTCACCAGCTATCCAGGCCATAAATGCGTCTCCATGGCCAGAAGCTTAGAACCCGATCAAGGGCGGCGGCCGAGATTCACCAGGATTTATGGGGTCACACCACCATACTTCACAATCCCAAATGTCGATTGGACTGCCCACTTGCTCCAATCCAGCTCCACCATGCAGATTTTCAGCCTCGATTACTCCTCCAGGGACTCTTCCTATAAATACCAGGCTCAAACTACATTCAAAGGGTTCAACACCAAAACAAAGCCTCCCACGGAGCAACTTATTTTTTCCTGTAATGCACTTTCAATATCTTTACTTGCTTTCCAAGGAGTAGTGTTAGGTTGTAAGGAAAATCCATTCATCAGTATATCATACGACCCTTGATTTTCAAGGCGCCGGAGCACCATCCTTGTTGTTCGCTCACTCACCCCATATATCACACGACCGCCGCTCCCTGAGTAGCGAGCCGGAGCACCGCCCAAAACCCACCACCTACACCATCACTCAACGGCCTTGTCGTTCAGGCCGTGAACCTAACAGCCGAGACCATTTCCTCTCTCGGCCACAATCGTTTGATTAGAAGACGAGTTCAAACAGGCGCACCACTCAACCATCCAACACTCATCAATTCATCGTCGCACGGTAGACCGTGCTGGCACGCCCGCGCACAACCGCACCTCACCCAAAACCAGAAAACCGCGTGTCAACGCACATCCCCTTGGTCCGGAAACCCAGGCCGTGAGATTTGCGCGGCAGACATGTGTATTGGGTAGTTCTAGAGATCGGATTTCACTCAAAATTCACCAAATGAGTCCTCCCACCATATTGTGATGTTGCCCAAATTTTGGGCTCGATCCGAAATCAATAGGTGTAAGAAATTGGACAATTCAAGTTCAAAGGCAGTTCGTTCCAAATTGGAGTTTCTGGTGTATTCCATAGTTCTAGAGATCGGATTTCACTCAAACTAAACCAAATGACTCCTCCGACCATATTCTGTTATTGCCCAAGTTGTGGGCTCGATCCGAAATCAATCGGTGTAAGAAATTGGACAATTCAAGTTCGAAGGCAGTTCATTCCTAATTGGAGTGGTTGGTGTATTGGGTAGTTCTAGCGATCAGAGTTCACTCAAAATTCACCAAACGACTCCTCCCACCATATTACGATGTTGCCCAAGTTTTGGGCTCGATCCGAAATCAATAGGTGTATGAAATATGACAATTCATGTTCAAAGGCAGTCCGTTCCTAATTGGAGTTGTTGGTGTATTCCACAGTTCTAGAGATCGGATTTCACTCAAACTTATCCAAATGACTCCTCCCACCATATTATGATGTTGCCCAAGTTTTGGTCTCGATCCAAAATCAATAGGTGTAAGAAATTGGACAATTCAAGTTCAAAGGCAATTCGTTCCTAATTGGAGTGGTTGGTATGTTCCATAGTTCTAGAGAACGGATTTCGCTCAAACTTAACCAAATGACTCCTCCAACCATATTATGATGTTGCCCAAGTTTTGGGCTCGATCTGAAATCAATAGATGTAAGAAATTGGACAATTTAAGTTCATACGTAGTTCGTTCCTAAATGGATTGGTTGGGGTACTGTGTAGTTCAAGAGATCAGTTTTCACTCAAACTTCCCCAAATGACTCCTCCCACCATATTATGATGTTGCCCAAGTTCTGGGCTCGATCCAAAATCAATAGGTGTAAGAAATTGGATAATTCAAGTGCAGAAGCAATTCGTTCCTAATTGAAGTGGTTCGTGTATTGGGTAGTTGTAGAGATCAGATTTCGCTCAAACTTATCCAAATGACTCCTCCCACCATATTATGATGTTGCCCAAGTTTTGGGCTCGATCCGAAATCAATAGGTGTAAGAAATTGGAAAATTCAAGTTCGAAGGCAGTTCGTTCCTAATTGGAGTGGTGGGTGTATTGGGTAGTTCTAGAGATCGGATTTCACTCAAAATTCACCAAATGATTCCTCCCACCATATTGTGATGTTGCCCAAGTTTTGGACTCGATCCGAAATCAATAGTTGTAAGGAATTGGACAACTCAAGTTGAAAGGTAGTTCGTTCCAAATTGGATTGGTTGGTGTATTGGGTAGTTCTAGGGATTGGATTTCACTCAAAATTCACCAAATGACTCCTCCCACCATATTGTGATGTTGCCCAAATTTTGGGCTCGATCCGAAATCAATAGATGTAAGAAATTGGAGAATTCAAGTTCAAAGGCAATTCTTTCCTAATTGGAGTGGTTGGTGTATTCCATAGTTCTAGGGATCAGATTTCACTCAAAATTAACCAAATGACTCCTCCCACCATATTAATATGCTTCCCAAGTTTTGGACTCGATCCAAAATCAATAGGTGTAAGAAATTGGACATTTCAAGTTCAAACGCAGTTCATTCCTAATTGGAGTGGTTGGTGTATTGGGTAGTTCCAGAGATCGGATTTCACTCAAAATTAACCAAATAGCTCTCCCTCCATATTATGATGTTTCCCAAGTTTTGGGCTTGATCCAAAATAAATAGTTGTAAGAAATTGGAAAATTCAAGGTCAAAGGCAGTTCCTTCCAAATTGGAATGGTTGGTGTATTGGGTAGTTCTACCAACCGGATTTCACTCAAAATTCACCAAATGACTCCTCCCACCATATTATGATGTTGCCCAAGTTTTGGGCTCGATCCGAAATCAATAGGTTTAAGAAATTGGACAATTCAAGTTTAAAGGCAGTTCGTTCCTAATTGGAGTGGTTGGTGTATTGGGTTGTTCTAGAGAACGGATCTCACTCAAAATGAAGCAAATGACTCCTCCCACCATATTATGATGTTGCCCAAGTTTTGGGCTCGATCCGAAATCAATAGGTGTAAGGAATTGGACAACTCAAGTTGAAAGGAAGTTCGTTCCAAATTGGAGTGGTTGGTGTATTGGGTAGTTCTAGAGATCGGGTTTCACTAAAAATTAACCAAATGACTCCTCCCACCATATTATGATGTTTCCATAGTTTTGGGCTTGATCCGAAATCAATAGGTGTAAGAAATTGAACAATTCTAGTTCGAAGGCAGTTCATTCCTAATAGGAATGGTTGTTGCATTCCGTTGTTCTAGAGATCGGATTTCACTCAAAATTCACCAAATGACTCCTCCCACCGTATGATGATGTTGCCCAAGTTTTGGGCTTGATCCAAAATCAATAGGTGTAAGAAATTGGAGAATTCAAGTTCAAAGGCAGTTCTTTCCTAATTGGAGTGGTTGGTGTATTCCATAGTTCTAGGGATCAGATTTCACTCAAAATTAACCAAATGACTCCTCCCACCATATTAATATGCTTCCCAAGTTTTGGGCTCGATCCGAAATCAATAGGAGTAAGAAATTGGACAATTCAACTTCAAAGGCAGTTTGTTCCTAATTGGAGATGCTGCTGTATTGGGTAGTTCTAGCGATCAAATTTCACTCAAAATTCTCCAAATGACTCCTCCCACCATATTATGATGTTGCCCAAGTTTTGTCTTCGATCCGAAATCAATAGGTGTAAGAAATTGAAAAATTCAAGTTCAAAGGCAGTTCGTTCCAAATTGGAGTGGTTGGTGTATTTTGTAGTTCTACCGACCGGATTTCACTCAAAATTCACCAAATGACTCCTCCCACCATATTATGATGTTGCCCATGTTTTGGGCTCGATCCGAAATCAATAGATCGAAGAAATTGGACAATTCAAGTTCAAAGGCAGTTCATTCCTAATTGGAGTGGTTGGTGTATCGGGTAGTTCTTGAGATCGGATTTCACTCAAAATTTACCAAATGACTCCTCCCACCATATGATGATGTTGCCCAAGTTTTGGGCTCGATCCAAAATCAATAGGAGTAAATTAATTTGAAAATTCAAGTTCAAAGGCAGTTCGTTCCTAATTGGAGTGGTTGGTGTATTCTGTAGTTCTTGAGATCAGATTTCACTCAAAGTTTACCAAATGACTCCTCCCACCATATTATTATGTTTCCCACGGTTTGGGCTCGATCCGAAATCAATAGGTGTAAGCAATTGGACAATTCAAGTTCTAAGGCAGTTCGTTCCTAATTGGAGTGGTTGGTGTATTGGGTAGTTCTAGAGATCGGATTTCACTCAAACTTAACCAAATGACTCCTCCCACCATATTCTGGGGTGGCCCCAGTTTTGGGCTCGATCCGAAATCAATAGGTTTCAAAAATTGGACAATTCAAGTTTAAAGGCAGTTCGTTCCTAATGGGAGTGGTTGGTGTATTGGGTTGTTCTAGAGAACAGATTTCACTCAAGATGAAGCAAATGAGTCCTCGCACCATATTATGATGTTGCCCAAGTTTTGGGCTCGATCCGAAATCAATAGGTGTAAGAAATTGGACAATTCAAGTTCAATGGCAGTTCGTTCCTAATTGGAGTGGTTGGTGTATTCCATAGTTCTAGATATCGGATTTCACTGAAAGTTAACCAAACTACTCCTCCCACCATATTATTTTGTTTCCCACGTTTTGGGCTCGATCCGAAATCAATAGGTGTAAGCAATTGGACAATTCAAGTTCTAAGGCAGTTCGTTCCTAATTGGAGTGGTTGGAGTTTTGGGTAGTTCTAGAGATCGGATTTCACTCAAACTTAACCAAATGACTCCTCCCACCATATTATAATTTTGCGACAGATTTGGGCTCGATCCGAAATCAATAGGTGTAAGAAATTGGACAATTCAAGTTCAAAGGCAGTTCGTTCCTAATTGGAGTGGTTGGTGTTTTGGGTAGTTCTATAGATCGGATTTCACTCAAACTTAACCAAATGAGTCCTCCCACCATATTATGATGTTGCCCAATTTTTGGGCTCGATCCGAAATCAATAGGTGTAAGAAATTGGACAATTCAAGTTCAAAGGCAGTTCGTTCCTACTTGGAGTGGTTGGTGTATTCCACAGTTCTAGGGATCGGATTTCACTCAAAATTAACCAAATGACTCCTCCCACCTTGTTAATATGTTTCCCACGTTTTGGGCTCGATCCGAAATCAATAGGAGTAAGAAATTGGACAATTCAAGTTCAAAGGCAGTTTGTTCCTAATTGGAGATGCTAGTGTATTGGGTAGTTCTAGCGATCGAATTTCACTCAAAATTCGCCACATGACTCCTCCCACCATATTATGATGTTGCCGAAGTTTTGTCCTCGATCCGAAATCAATAGGTCTAAGAAATTGGAAAATTTAAGTTCAAAGGCAGTTCGTTCCAAATTGGAGAGGTTGGTGTATTGGGTAGTTCTACCGACCGGATTTCACTCAAAATTCACCAAATGACTCCTCCCACCGTATTATGATGTTGCCCAAGTTTTGGGCTCGATCCGAAATCAATAGGTTTAAGAAATTGTACAATTCAAGTTTAAAGGCACTTCGTTCCTAATTGGAGTGGTTGGTGTATTGGGTTGTTCTAGAGAACGGATTTCACTCAGAAAGAAGGAAATGACTCCTCCCACCATATTATGATGTTGCCCAAGTTTTGGGCTCGATCCGAAATCAATAGTTGTAAGGAATTGGACAACTCAAGTTGAAAGGCAGTTCGTTCCAAATTGGAGTGGTTGGTGTATTGGGTATTTCTAGAGATCGGGTTTCACTAAAAATTAACCAAAAGACTCCTCCCACCATATTATGATGTTTCCAAAGTTTTGGGCTTGATCCGAAATCAATATGTGTAAGAAATTGGACAATTCAAGTTCAAAGGAAGTTCATTCCTAATAGGAATGGTTGATGTATTCCGTAGTTCTAGAGATCGGATTTCACTCAAAGTTCACCAAAGGACTCCTCCCACCATATGACGGTGTTGCCCAAGTTTTGGGGTTGATCCAAAATCAAAAGGTGTAAGATAGTGGAATATTCAAGTTCAAAGGCAGTTCGTTCCTAATTGGAGTGGTTGGTGTATTCTGTATTTCTAGAGATCGGATTTCACTCGAAATTTACCAAATGACTCTCCCACCATATGATGATGTTGCCCAAGTTTTGGCCACGATACGAAATCAATAGGTGTAAGAAATTGGACAATTCAAGTTCCAACGCAGTTCGTTCCTAATTGGAGATGTTGGTGTATTGCGTAGTTCTAGCGATCGAATTTCACTCAAAATTCTCCAAATGACTCCTCCCACCATATTATAATGTTGCCCAAGTTTTGGGCTCGATCTGAAATCAATAGGTGTAACAAATTGGACAATTCAATTTCAAAGGCAATTTGTTCCTAATTGTAGTGGTTGGTCTATTGGGTAGTTCTAGAGATCGGATTTCACTCAAAATTCAGGAAATGACTCCTCCCACCATATTATGATGTTGCTCCAGTTTTGGGCTTGATCCAAAATCAATAGGTTTAAGAAATTGAACAATTCAAGTTTAAAGGCAGTTCGTTCCTAATTGTAGTTGTTGGGGTATTCCTTAGTTCTAGAGATCGGATTACACTCAAAATTCTCCAAATAACTCCTCCCACCATATTATGATGTTGACCCAGTTTTGGGCTTGATCCGAAGTCAATAGGTGTAAGAAATTGGACAATTCAAGTTCAACGGCAGTTCGTTCCTCATTGGAGTGGTTGGTGTATTCTGTTGTTCTAGAGATCGGATTTCATTCGAAATTCACCAAATGACTCTCCCACCATATGATGATGTTGCCCAAGTTTTGGGCTCGATCCGACATCAATTGGTGTAAGAAATTGGACAATTCAAGTTCCAAGGCAGTTCGTTCCTAATTGGAGATGTTGGTCTATTGCATAGTTCTAGGGATCGAATTTCACCCAAAATTCTCCAAATGACTCCTCCCACCATATTATGATTTTGCCCAAGTTTTGGGCTCGATCCGAAATCAAGAGTAGTAAGGAATTGGACAACTCAAGTTGAAAGGCTGTTCGTTCCAAATTGGAGTGGTTGGTGTATTGGGTAGTTCTGGAGATCGGGTTTCACTAAAAATTAACCAAATGACTCCACCCACCATATTATGATGTTTCCAAAGTTTTGGGATTGATCTGAAATCAATAGGTGTAAGAAATTGGACAATTCAAGTTCTAAGGGAGTTCGTTCCTAATAGGAATGGTTGATGTATTCCGTAGTTCTAGAGATCGGAGTTCACTCAAAATTCCCCAAATGACTCCTCCCACCGTATGATGATGTTTCCCAAGTTTTGGGCTTGATCCAAAATCAATAGGTGTAAGAAAGTGGAATATTCAAGTTCAAAGGCAGTTCGTTCCTAATTGGAGTGGTTGGTGTATTCTGTAGTTCTAGAGATCGGATTTCACTCAAAATTCACCAAATGACTCTCCCACCATATGATGATGTTGCCCAAGTTTTGGCCTCGATCCGAAATCAATAGGTGTAAGAAATTGGACAATTCATGTTCCAAGGCAGTTCGTTCTTAATTGGAGATGTTGGTGTATTGCGTAGTTCTAGCGATGGAATTGCACTCAAAATTCTCCAAATGATTCCTCCCACCATATTATGATGTTGCCCAAGTTTTGGGCTCGATCTGAAATCAATTGGTGTAACAAATTGGACAATTCAAGTTCAAAGGCAATTCGTTCCTAATTGGAGTGGATGGTGTATTGGGTAGTTCTAGAGATCGGATTTCACTCAAAATTCAGGAAATGACTCCTCCCACCATATTATGATGTTGCCCCAGTTTTGGGCTTGATCCGAAATCAATAGGTTTAAGAAATTGGACAATTCAAGTTTAAAGGCAGTTCGTTCCTAATTGTAGTTGTTGGTGTATTCCTTTGTTCTAGAGATCGGATTTCACTCAAAATGCGTCAAATGATTTCTCCAACAATATTATGATTTTGCCCAAGTTTTGGGCTCGATCCAAAATCAATAGGTGTAAGAAATTGGAAATTTCCAGTTCAAAGGCAGTTCGTTCCTAATTGGGGTGGTTGGTGTATTCTGTAGTTCTAGAGATCGGATTTCACTCGAAATTCACCAAATGACTCTCCCACCATATTATGATGTTGCCCAAGTTTTGGGTTCGATCCAAAATCAATAGATGTAAGAAATTGGACAATACAAGTTCCAAGGCAGTTCGTTCCTAATTGGAGATGTTGGTGTATTGCGTAGTTCTAGCGATCGAATTTCACTCAAAATTCTCCAAATGACTCCTCCCACCATATTATGATGTTTCCCAGGTTTTTGGCTCGATCTGAAATCAATAGGTGTAACAAATTGGACAATTCAAGTTCAAAGGCAGTTCGTTCCTAATTGGAGTGGTTGGTGTATTCCGTAGTTCTAGAGATCGAATTTCACTCAAAATTCTCCAAATGACTCCTCCCACCACATTATGTTGTTGCCCAAGTTTTGGGCTTGATTCGAAATCAATAGGTGTAAGAAATTGGAAAATTCAAGTTCAAAGGCAGTTCATTCCTAATTGGAGTGGTTGGTGTATTGGGTAGGTCTACCGACCGAATGTCACTCAAAATTCACCAAATGACTCCTCCCACCATATTATTATATTGCCCAAGTTTTGGGCTTGATCCGAAATCAATAGGTGTAAGAAATTGGACAATTCAAGTTCAATGGCAGTTCGTTCCTAATTGGAATGGTTGGTGTATTCCGTAGTTCTAGGGATCGAATTTCACTCAAAATTCTCCAAATGACTCCTCCCACCATATTATGATGTTGCCCAAGTTTTGGGCTCGATCCGAAATCAATAGGTGTAAGGAATTGGACAACTCAAGTTGAAAGGCTGTTCGTTCCAAATTGGAGTGGTTGGTGTATTGGGTAGTTCTGGAGATCGGGTTTCACTAAAAATTAACCAAATGACTCCTCCCACCATATTATGAAGTTTCCAAAGTTTTGGGCTTGATCCGAAATCAATAGGTGTAAGAAATTGGACAATTCAAGTTCTAAGGGAGTTCGTTCCTAATAGGAATGGTTGATGTATTCCGTAGTTCTAGAGATCGGAGTTCACTTAAAATTCACCAAATGACTCCTCCCACCGTATGATGATGTTGCCCAAGTTTTGGGCTTGATCCAAAATCAATAAGTGTAAGAAAGTGGAATAGTCAAGTTCAAAGGCGGTTCGTTCCTAATTGGAGTGGTTGGTGTATTCTCTAGTTCTAGAGATCGGATTTCACTCGAAATTCACCAAATGACTCTCCCACCATATGATGATGTTGCCCAAGTTTTGGTCTCGATCCGAAATCAATAGGTGTAAGAAATTGGACAATTCAAGCTCCAAGGCAGTTCGTTCCTAAGTGGAGATGTTGGTGTATTGAGTAGTTCTAGCGATCGAATTTCACTCAAAATTCTCCAAATGACTCCTCCCACCATATTATGATGTTGCCCAGGTTTATGGCTCGATCTGAAATCAATAGGTGTAAGAAATTGGACAATTCAAGTTCAAAGGCAATTCGTTCCTAATTGGATTGGTGATCGGTTCGTAATTGTATATCATTTTGTACCCTTCTAGCTTATGATTTGGTTATGTTATTGAGTTAAACTTGTGCTTTTAATCCATTTTCTGTTTTGATAAGTCCATAATTTCATACACTTGCTTGCCTTCTTTACTTTGTGATTTTGCTTAGTTTCTCTTTGTTTTGAGTCACTTACCTCTGTTGTGTGTTTTGTAGGTTAAGATAGCAAGAGATCACATTTGATGCAATCCATGCATGTTAAGGGCTGATTGGGATAAGAGCAAGAGCTTAAAGACAAAACCAAAGTTGGGCCACACTTCTTGTCAGTCGAGTTTCGTAAGTCACCTTGCAGGTCTCATTTCAGCAAACTGCACAACTCGGATGAGGAGACATTCTTCATAGAAGTTGTTCAATTGGGTGTCTAGTATAACATATACAACGTTCAGCCCAATTGAACATATCTAGAGTCCTCAGCCCGTCCAACACTGAACCATGCTCAGGAGGATTTGCAGCTGCCAGCTTTGAGCCTTGTCTCCTCCTTTAAGCCATGTGCCTCACCCATGCTGCAACTGACTTTGGATCCAACATAATGAGTGAAGTGGGGAGGCATTCCAGCTATGAAAGTCTAAAGGATCAAGTTGGTACATGATGGAGCTATTAAAGAGAAAGCATGTGCATGCATGTAAAGCATAAATGAAATGAAGTCAATTCCAGTCTCTGTTCGGCAGCCAAATTGCAAGGCCCAAAACGCACACGTCTACTGCTCCGATTGGAATACTTTCTTCATAGAGGTTGTTCCAATGGGTGTCTACTATAACATATCCAAATTTGAGCCCCATTGGATAAGTTTTGAAACCTCTGGCCTTCCTACACCAAGTCTGGTTCAGAAGACTCGTTTTTGTTCAACAACCAAAAGAAGACCACATGGGTTGGCAGCAAAAGGCAGCCACAATTGATCACCTTTGATCCCATGTGAAGAAAGCTTGAGGTGCAGCAAAAGAAGTATGGGATGAGATTGATTCCAACCACACTAACATAGACAAGATGAAGTGTGAGTTATGGGTTGTATTAAAAGAGGAATGGTGGTGTTGGATTTCATCATGTTGTTCCTCCCTCTTAGCCCTATAAATAGAGAAGCCTTCAAGCTTCAAAACACACCCCAAGGGGGGGAGCTCTCAAACACTTCTCTAGAGCTCCCTTCCCTTATCTCCCTCAAATTCTCTTAGTTTCCTTTCAAGTTGTCAATTGTTGTAACAAAATGATTTTCCTAAATTTTCCTTCAAGTTTTCTTAGTTCCACTTTACTTTTATTTGTAATGTACATTCTTTCTTAAGTATTCAAGTTTAATTAGTTTCCAAGTTTCAATTATGGTTTTTGTTCTTATTCATTATGCTTATAAGTTAATATGCTAGTTTGAATGATTGATCACCATTTAGGCTTGCATGTTAGCTATCTTGGTTTGAATTAAGAGTAGACACCATGCTTTAATTCGAATTGAACTATGAATAGGAAGAGTATGTATGGACATTCGACAACAGGGATTAGATACATGCTTGGTTGTTTAAATTGTTCTTCTATGCTTAATGGGTTCCTAATGCTTAATTTTAGGTTAGACAACAAATGATCAAATTAGGGAATCAGGAACACAAGGTTATGACCAAACACCATGGCTTAATCATACTTTAGCTAGAATCATTCCGTTAATCTAATTGAACTTGGGAACTTATTTGCTTGAGTTATTTTCTTTCTTTCTTGTTTTATTTATTTTCTTTCTTCTTTTTCTGTTTTGTGTAGGAAAACTGAATTGGATTATTCAATCACCAATCCATGTGGAATCGACCTCGCACTTACATATGCTATATTACCGAACGGCTCGTGCACTTGCGAGTATCACAAGTTGAGGATGCAGCTGAATCCATTTTGGTGCAGCTGAATCAAAGCAACAAGTGGATGGTGTATTGGGTAGTTCTAGAGATCGGATTTCACTCAAAATTCAGGAAATGACTCCTCCCACCATATTATGATGTTGCCCCAGTTTTGGGCTTGATATGAAATCAATAGGTTTAAGAAATTGGACAATTCAAGTTTAAAGGCAGTTCATTCCTAATTGTAGTTGTTGGTGTATTCCTAAGTTCTAGAGATCGGATTTCACTCAAAATGCACCAAATGACTCCTCCAACAATATTATGATTTTGCCCAAGTTTTGGGCTCGATCCAAAATCAATAGGTGTAAGAAATTGGAAATTTCCAGTTCAAAGGCAGTTCATTCCTAATTGGAGTGGTTGGTGTATTCTGTAGTTCTAGAGATCGGATTTCACTCGAAATTCACCAAATGACTCTCCCACCATATTATGATGTTGCCCAAGTTTTGGGTTCGATCCAGAATCAATAGGTGTAAGAAATTGGACAATACAAGTTCCAAGGCAGTTCGTTCCTAATTGGAGATGTTGGTGTATTGCGTAGTTCTAGCGATCGAATTTCACTCAAAATTCTCCAAATGACTCCTCCCACCATATTATGATGTTGCCCCAGTTTTGGGCTTGATCCGAAGTCAATAGGTGTAAGAAATTGGACAATTCAAGTTCGACGGCAGTTCGTTCCTAATTGGAGTGGTTGGTGTATTCTGTAGTTCTAGAGATCGGATTTCATTCGAAATTCACCAAATGACTCTCCCACCATATGACGATGTTGCCCAAGTTTTGGGCTCGATCCGACATCAATTGGTGTAAGAAATTGGACAATTCAAGTTCCAAGGCAGTTCGTTCCTAATTGGAGATGTTGGTGTATTGCGTAGTTCTAGCGATCGAATTTCACTAAAAATTCTCCAAATGACTCCTCCCACCATATTATGATGTTGCCCAAGTTTTGGGCTCGATCTGAAATCAATAGGTGTAACAAATTGGACAATTCAAGTTCAAAGGCAATTCGTTCCTAATTGGAGTGGATGGTGTATTGGGTAGTTCTAGAGATCGGATTTCACTCAAAATTCAGGAAATGACTCCTCCCACCATCTTATGATGTTGCCCCAGTTTTGGGCTTGATCCGAAATCAGTAGGTTTAAGAAATTGGACAATTCAAGTTTAAAGGCAGTTCGTTCCTAATTGTAGTTGTTGGTGTATTCCTTAGTTCTAGAGATCGGATTTCACTCAAAATGCACCAAATGACTCCTCCAACAATATTATGATTTTGCCCAAGTTTTGGGCTCGATCCAAAATCAATAGATGTAAGAAATTGGAAATTTCCAGTTCAAAGGCAGTTCGTTCCTAATTGGAGTGGTTGGTGTATTCTGTAGTTCTAGAGATCGGATTTCACTAGAAATTCACCAAATGACTCTCCCACCGTATTATGATGTTGCCCAAGTTTTGGGTTCGATCCAAAATCAATAGGTGTAAGAAATTGGACAATACAAGTTCCAAGGCAGTTCGTTCCTAATTGGAGATGTTGGTGTATTGCGTAGTTCTAGCGATCGAATTTCACTCAAAATTCTCCAAATGACTCCGCCCACCATATTATGATGTTGCCCAGGTTTTGGGCTCGATCTGAAATCAATACGTGTAACAAATTGGAGAATTCAAGTTCAAAGGCAGTTCGTTCCTAATTGGAGTGGTTGGTGTATTCCGTAGTTCTAGAGATCGAATTTCACTCAAAATTCACAAATTCTCTCCTCCCACCACATTATGTTGTTGCCCAAGTTTTGGGCTCGATTCAAAATCAATAGGTGTAAGAAATTGGAAAATTCAAGTTCAAAGGCAGTTCATTCCTAATTGGAGTGGTTGGTGTATTGGGTAGGTCTACCGACCGGATTTCACTCAAAATTCACCAAATGACTCCTCCCCCCATATTATTATATTGCCCAAGTTTTGGGCTTGATCCGAAATCAATAGGTGTAAGAAATTGGACAATTCAAGTTCAAAGGCAGTTCGTTCCTAATTGGAATGGTTGGTGTATTCCGTTGTTCTAGGGATCGAATTTCACTCAGAATTCTCCAAATGACTCCTCCCTCCATATTATGATGTTGCCCAAGTTTTGGGCTCGATCCGAAATCAATAGGTGTAAGGAATTGGACAACTCAAGTTGAAAGGCTGTTCGTTCCAAATTGGAGTGGTTGGTGTATTGGGTAGTTCTGGAGATCGGGTTTCACTAAAAGTTAACCAAATGACTCCTCCCACCATATTATGATGTTTCCAAAGTTTTGGGCTTGATCCGAAATCAATAGGTGTAAGAAATTGGACAATTCAAGTTCTAAGGCAGTTTGTTCCTAATAGGAATGGTTGATGTATTCCGTAGTTCTAGAGATCGGAGTTCACTCAAAATTCACCAAATGACTCCTCCCACCGTATGATGATGTTGCCCAAGTTTTGGGCTTGATCCAAAATCAGTAGGTGTAAGAAAGGGGAATAGTCAAGTTCAAAGGCAGTTCATTCCTAATTGGAGTGGTTGGTGTATTCTGTAGTTCTAGAGATCGGATTTCACTCGAAATTCACCAAATGACTCTCCCACCATATGATGATGTTGCCCAAGTTTTGGCCTCAATCCGAAATCAATAGGTGTAAGAAATTGGACAATTCAAGCTCCAAGGCAGTTCGTTCCTAATTGGAGATGTTGGTGTATTGCGTAGTTCTACCGATCGAATTTCACTCAAAATTCTCCAAATGACTCCTCCCACCATGTTATGATGTTGCCCATGTTTTGGGCTCGATCTGAAATCAATAGGTGTAACAAATTGGACAATTCAAGTTCAAAGGCAATTCGTTCCTAATTGGAGTGGATGGTGTGTTGGGTAGTTCTAGAGATCGGATTTCACTCACAATTCAGGAAATGACTCCTCCCACCATATTATGATGTTGCCCCAGTTTTGGGCTTGATCCGAAATCAATAGGTTTAAGAAATTGGACAATTCATGTTTAAAGGCAGTTCGTTCCTAAATGTAGTTGTTGGTGTATTCCTTAGTTCTAGAGATCGGATTTCACTCAAAATGCACCAAATGACTCCTCCAACAATATTATGATTTTGCCCAAGTTTTGGGCTCGATCCAAAATCAATAGGTGTAAGAAATTGGAAATTTCCAGTTCAAAGGCAGTTCGTTCCTAATTGGAGTGGTTGGTGTATTCTGTAGTTCTAGAGATCGGATTTCACTCGAAATTCACCAAATCACTCTCCCACCATATTATGATGTTGCCCAAGTTTTGGGTTCGATCCAGAATCAATAGGTATACGAAATTGGACAATACAAGTTCCAAGGCAGTTCGTTCCTAATTGGAGATGTTGGTGTATTGCGTAGTTCTAGCGATCGAATTTCACTCAAAATTCTCCAAATGACTCCTCCCACCATATTATCATGTTGCCCCAGTTTTGGGTTTGATCCGAAGTCAATAGGTGTAAGAAATTGGACAATTCAAGTTCGACGGCAGTTCATTCCTAATTGGAGTGGTTGGTGTATTCTGTAGTTCCAGAGATCGGATTTCATTCGAAATTCACCAAATGACTCTCCCACCATATGATGATGTTGCCCAAGTTTTGGGCTCGATCCGAAATCAATTGGTGTAAGAAATTGGACAATTCAAGTTCCAAGGCAGTTCGTTCCTAATTGGAGATGTTGGTGTATTGCATAGTTCTAGGGATCGAATTTCACTCAAAATTCTCCAAATGACTCCTCCCACTATATTACGATGTTGCTCAGGTTTTGAGCTCGATCTGAAATCAATAGGAGTAACAAATTGAACAATTCAAGTTCAAAGGCAGTTCGTTCCTAATTGGAGTGGTTGGTGTATTCCCTAGTTCTAGAGATCGAATTTCACTCAAAATTCTCCAAAGGACTCCTCCCACCACATTATATTGTTGCCCAAGTTTTGGGCTCGATTCGAAATCAATACGTGTAAGAAATTGGAAAATTCAAGTTCAAAGGCAGTTCATTCGTAATTGGAGTGGTTGGTGTATTGGGTAGTTCTGGAGATCGGGTTTCACTAAAAATTAACGAAATGACTCCTCCCACAATATTATGATGTTTCCAAAGTTTTGGGCTTGATCCGAAATCAATAGTTGTAAGAAATTGGACAATTCAAGTTCTAAGGGAGTTCGTTCCTAATAGGAATGGTTGATGTATTCCGTAGTACTAGAGATCGGAGTTCATTCATAATTCACCAAATGACTCCTCCCACCGTATGATGATGTTGCCCAAGTTTTGGGCTTGATCCAAAATCAATAGGTGTAAGAAAGTGGAATATTCAAGTTCAAAGGCAGTTCGTTCCTAATTGAAGTGGTTGGTGTATTCTGTAGTTCTAGAGATCGGATTTCACTCGAAATTCACCAAATGACTCTCCCACCATATGATGATGTTGCCCAAGTTTTGGCCTCGATCCGAAATCAATAGGTGTAAGAAATTGGACAATTCAAGTTCCAAGGCAGTTCGTTCCTAATTGGAGATGTTGGTGTATTGTGTAGTTCTAGCGATCGAATTTCACTCAAAATTCTCCAAATGACTCCTCCCACCATATTATGATGTTGCCCAGGTTTTGGGCTCGATCTGAAATCAATACGTGTAACAAATTGGACAATTCAAGTTCAAAGGCAATTCGTTCCTAATTGGAGTGGATGGTGTATTGGGTAGTTCTAGAGATCGGATTTCACTCAAAATTCAGGAAATGACTCCTCCCACCATATTATGATGTTGCCCCAGTTTTGGGCTTGATCCGAAATCAATAGGTTTAAGAAATTGGACAATTCAAGTTTAAAGGCAGTTCGTTCCTAATTGTAGTTGTTGGTGTATTCCTTAGTTCTAGAGATCGGATTTCACTCAAAATGCACCAAATGACTCCTCCAACAATATTTTGATTTTGCCCAAGTTTTGGGCTCGATCCAAAATCAATAGGTGTAAGAAATTGGACAATTCAAGTTCAAAGGAAGTTCGGTCCGAATTGGAGTGGTTGGAGTATTCCGTAGGCCTAGAGATCGGATTTCACTCAAAATTAACCAAATGACTCCTCCCACCATATTATGATGTTGCCCACGTTTTGGGCTCGATTCGAAATCAATAGGTGTAAGAAATTGGTCAATTCATGTTCAAAGGCAGTTCGTTCCTAATTGGTGTGGTTGGTGTATTCGATAGTTCTAGAGATCGGATTTCACTCAAAATTCACCAAATGACCCCTCACACCATATTATGATGTTGCCCAAATTTTGGGCTCGATCCAAAATCAATAGGTGTAAGAAATTGGACAATTGAAGTTCAAAGGCAGTTCGTTCCTAATTGGAGTGGTTGGTGTATTCCGTAGTTCTAGAGATCGAATTTCACTCAAAATTCTCCAAATGACTCGTCCCACCATATTATGATGTTTTCCAAGTTTTGGGCTAGATCCGAAATCAATTGGATTAAGAAATTGAACAATTCAAGTTCAAAGGCAGTTCGTTCCTAATGGTAGTTGTTGATGTATTCCTTAGTTCTAGAGATCGGATTTCACTCAAAATTAAGAAAATGACTCCTTCCACATACTATGTTGTTGCCCAAGTTTTGGGCTCGATCCGAAATCAATTGGTGTAAGAAATTGGACAATTCAAGTTTAAAGGCAGTTCGTTCCTAATTGGAGTGGTTGGTGTATTGGGAAGTGCTGGAGATGGGATGTCGCTCAAAATTAACCAAATGACTCCTCCCACCACATTACGATGGTGCCCAAATTTTGGGCCCGATACGAAATCAATAGGTGTAGGAAATTGGACAATTCAAGTTCAAAAGAAGTTCGTTCCTAATTGGGGTGTCTGGTGTATAAGGTAGTTCTAGCGATCGGATTTCATTTAAAATTCTGCAAATGACTCCTCCCACCATATTATGATGAGCCCCAAGTTTTGGACTCGATCCGAAAACAATAGATGTAAGAAATTGGACAATTCAAGTTCAAAGGCAGTTCGTTCCGAATTGGGATGGTTGGGGTATTCCATAGTTCTAGAGATCAGATTTCACTCAAAATTCACCAAATGACTCCTCGCACCATATTATGACGTTGCCCAAGTTTTGGGCTCAATCCAAAATCAATAGGTGTAAGAAATTGGACAATTCCAGTTCAAAGGCAGTTCGTTCCTAATTGGAGTGGTGGGTGTATTCTATAGTTCTAGAGATCGGATTTCCCGGAAAATTAACCAATTGACTAATCCCACCATATTCTAGGGTTGACCATGTTTTGGGCTCGATCTGAAATCCATAGGTGTAAGAAATTGGACAATTGAAGTTCAAAGGCAGTTCGTTCCTAACGGGAGTGGTTGCCGTATTCCATAGTTCTAAAGATCGGCATCACTCAAAATTCACCAAATGACTCCTCCCACCATTTTATGATGTTGCTCAAGTTTTGGGCTCGATCCTAAATCAATAGATTTAAGAAATTGGACAACTCAAGTTTAAAGGCAGTTCGTTCCTAATTGGAGTGGTTCGTGTATTGGGAAGTGCTGGAGAACAGATTTCTCTCAAAATTAACCAAATGACTCCTCCCACCATATTATGATGGTTCCCAAGTTTAGGGCCCGATCCGAAATCAATAGGATTAAGAAATTGGACAATAAAAGTTTAAAGGCAGTTCGTTCCTAATTGGAGTGGTTGGGGTATTGGGTTGTTCAAGACATCGGATTTCACTCAAAATGAAGCAAATGACTCCGCCCACCGTACTATGATGTTGCCCAAGTTTTGGGCTCGATCCGAAATCAATAGATGTAAGAAATTGGACAATTCAAGTTTAAAGGCAGTTCGTTCCTAATTGGAGTGGTTGGTGTATTGGGAAGTGCTGGAGATCGGATTTCACTCAAAATTAACCAAATGACTCCGCCCACCAGACTATGATGTTGCCCAAGTTTTGGGCTCGATCCGAAATCAATAGGTGTAAG
This sequence comes from Prunus avium, assembly GCF_965620075.1. Classification (NCBI taxonomy): domain Eukaryota; kingdom Viridiplantae; phylum Streptophyta; class Magnoliopsida; order Rosales; family Rosaceae; genus Prunus; species Prunus avium. Next base: position 8,680,318 of record NC_142290.1, read on the forward strand.
AAATTGGACAATTCAAGTTTAAAGGCAGTTCGTTCCTAATTGGAGTGGTTGGTGTATTGGGAAGTGCTGGAGATCGGATTTCACTCAAAATTAACCAAATGACTCCTCCCACCATATTATGATGTTGCCCAAGTTTTGGGCTTGATCCGAAAACAATAGGTGTAAGAAATTGGACAATTCAAGTTCAAAGGCATTTTATTCCAAATTGGGGTGGCTGCTGTATTGGGTAGTTCTAGGGATCGGATTTCACTCAAAATTCACCAAATGACTCCTCCCATCACATTATGATGTTGCCCAAGTTTTGGGCTCGATCCGAAAACAATAGGTGTAAGAAATTGGACAATTCAAGTTCAAAGGCATTTCGTTCCGAAATGGAGGGGTTAGTGTATTCTGTAGTTCTAGAGATCGGATTTCACTCAAAATTCACCAAGTGACTCTTCCCACCGTATTATGATGTTGCCCAAGTTTTGGGCACGATCCGAAATCAATAGGGGTAAGAAATTGGACAATTCAAGTTCAAAGGCAGTTCGTTCCTAATTGGAGTGGTTAGTGTATTCTGTAGTTCTAGAGATCGGATTTCACTCAAAATTCACCAAGTGAGTCCTCCCACCATATTACGATGTTGCCCAAGTTTTGTGCTCAATCGGAAATTAGTAGGTGTAAGAAATTGGACAATTCAAGTTCAAAGGAAGTTCGGTCCGAATTGGAGTGGTTGGTGTATTCCACAGTTCTAGAGATCGGATTTCACTCAAAATTCACCAAGCGACTCGTCCCACCACATTATGATGTTGCCGTAGTTTTGCGCTCAATCCAAAATCAATAAGTGTAAGAAATTGGACAATTCAAGTTCATAGGCAGTTCGTTCCGAATTGGAGTGGTTGGTGTATTCCATAGTTCTATAGAACGGATTTCACTCAAAATTCACCAAGTGACTCTACCCACCTTATTATGATGTTGCCCAAGTTTTGGGCTCGATCCAAAATCAATACGTGAAAGAAATTGGACAATTCAAGTTCACAGGCAGTTCGTTCCTAATTGGAGTGGTTGGTGTATTGGGTTGTTCTAGAGAACAGATTTCACTCAAAATTAAGCAAATGACTCCTCCCACCATATTATAATGTTGCCCAAGTTTTGGGCTCGATCCGAAATCAACAGGTTTAAGAAATTGGACAATTCAGGTTTAAAGGCAGTTCGTTCCTAATTGGAGTGGTTGGTGTATTGGGAAGTGCTGGAGATCGGATTTCACTCAAAATTAACCAACTGACTCCTCCCACCGTATTGTGATGGTGCCCAAGTTTTGGGCTCGATCCGAAATCAATAGGATTAAGAAATTGGACCATTGAAGCTTAAAGGCCGTGCGCTCCTAATTGGAGTGGTTGGTGTTTTGGGTTGTTCGAGAGATCGGATTTCACTCAAAATTAAGCAAATGACTCCTCCCACCATACTATGATCTTGCCCAAGTTTTTGGCTCGATCCGAAATCAATAGGTGTAGGAAATTGGACAATTCAAGTTCAAAAGCAGTTCGTTCCTAATTGGGGTGTCTGTTGCATTGGGTAGTTCTAGCAATCCGATTTCACTCAAAGTTCACCAAATGACTCCTCCCACCATATTATGATGAGCCCCAAGTTTTGGGCTCAGTCCAAAACCAATAGGTATAAGAAATTGGACAATTCAAGTTCAAAGGCAATTCGTTCCTAATTGGAGTGGTTGGTATCGTCCAAATGACTCTTCCCACCATATTATGTTGTTTCCCAAGTTTTGGGCACGATCCGAAATCAACAGGTGTAAGAAATTGGACAATTCAAGTTCAAAGGCAGTGCGTTCCGAATTGAAGTGGTTGGTGTATTCCACAGTTCTAGAGATCGGATTTCACTCAAAATCCACCAAGCGACTCGTCCCACCATATTATGATGTTGCCCAAGTTTTGAGCTCAATCCGAAATCAATAGGTTTAAGAAATTGGACAATTCAAGTTTAAAGGCAGTTCGTTCCTAATTGGAGTGGTTGTTGTATTGGGTTGTTCTAGAGAACAGATTTCACTCAAAATTAAGCAAATGACTCCTCCCACCATACTATGATGTTGCCCAAGTTTTGGGCTCGATCCGAAATCAATAGGTTAAAGAAATTGGACAATTCAAGTTTAAAGGCAGTTCGTTCCTAATTGGAGTGGTTGGTGTGTTGGGTTGTTCTAGGGAACAGATTTCACTCAAAATTAAGCAAATGACTCCTCCCACCATATTATACGGTTGCCCAGGTTTTGGGCTTGATCCGAAATCAATAGCTGTAAGAAATTGTACAATTCAAGTTTAATGGCAGTTCGTTCCTAATTGGAGTGGTTGGTGTATTGGGAAGTGCTGGAGATCGGATTTCACTCAAAATTAACCACATGACTCCTCCCACCATATTATGGTGGTGCCCAAGTTTTGGGCTCGATACGAATTCAATAGTTGTAGGAAATTGGACAGTTCAAGTTCAAAAGCAGTTCGTTACTAATTGGAGTGGTTGGTGTATTCCGTAGTTCTAGAGATCGGATTTCACTCAGAATTAACCAAATCACTCCTCCCAACATATTATGATGTTGCCCAAGTTTTGGGCTCGATTCGAAATCAATAGGTGTAAGAAATTGGACAATTCCAGTTCAAAGGCAGTTCGTTCCGAATTGGAGTGGTTGGTGTATTCCATAGTTCTAGAGATCGGATTGCACTCAAAATTCACCAAAAGACTCCTCACACCATATTTTGATGTTGCCCAAGTTTTGGTCTCGATCCAAAATCAATAGGTGTAAGAAATTGGAGAATTCAAGTTCAAAGGTAGTTCGTTCCAAACTGGAGTGGTTGGCGTATTCCATAGTTCTAGAGATCAGATTTCACTCAAAATTAACCAAATGACTCCTCCCACCACACAATGATGTTGCCCAAGTTTTGGGGTCGATTCCAAATAAATAGGTGCAAGCAATTAATTGGCCAATTCAAGTTCAAAGGCAGTTCGTTCCTAATTGGAGTGGTTAGTGTATTCCATAGTTCTAGAGATCGGATTTCACTCATAATTAACCAAATGACTCCTCCCACCATATTATGATGTTGCCCAAGTTTTGGGCTCGATTCGAAATCAATAGGTGTAAGAAATTGGACAATTCCAGTTCAAAGGCAGTTCGTTCCGAATTGGAGTGGTTGGTGTATTCCGTAGTTCTAGAGATCGGATTTCACTCAAAATTAACCAAATGACTCCTCCCACCATATTTTGTTGTTGCCCAAGTTTTGGGCCCGATTTGAAATCAATAGGTGCAAGGAAGTGGTCAATTCAAGTTCAAAGGCAGTTCGTTCCTAATTGGAGTGGTTGGTGTATTCCACAGTTCTAGAGATCGGATTTCACTCAAAATTGACCAAATGACTCCTCACACCATATTATGATGTTGCCCAAGTTTTGGGCTCGATCCGAAATCAATAGATTTAAGAAATTGGACAATTCAAGTTTAAAGGCAGTTCGTTCCTAATTGTAGTTGTTGGTGTATTCCTTAGTTCTAGAGATAGGATTTCACTCAAAATTCACCAAATGACTCCTCCCACCATATTATGATTTTGCCCAGGTTTTGGGCTCGCTCCAAAATCAATAGGTGTAAGAAATTGGAAAATTCCAGTTCGAAAGCAGTTCGTTCCTAATTCGAGTGGTTTGTGTATTGGGTAGTTCTACCGACCAGATTTCACTCAAAATTACCCAAATGACTCCTCCCACCATATTACGACGTTGCCCAAGTTTTGGGCTCGATCCGAAATCAATAGGTTTAAGAAATGGGACAATTCAAGTTTAAAGGTAGTTCGTTCCTAATTGGAGTGGTTGGTGTATTCCAAAGTTCTAGAGACCGGATTTAACTCAAAATTCACCAAATGACTCCTCCCACGATATTATGTTGGTGCCCAAGTTTTGGGCTCGATCCGAAATCAATAGGTTTAAGAAATTGGACAATTCAAGTTTAGAGGCAGTTCGTTCCAAATTGGGGTGGTTGGAGTATTGGATTGTTCTAGAGATTGGATTTCACTCAAAATTAACCAAATGACTCCTCCCACCATATTATAATGTTGCCCAAGTTTTGGGCTCGATTCGCAATCAATAGGTGTAAGAAATTGGACAATTCCAGTTCAAAGGCAGTTCGTTCCGAATTGGAGTGGTTGGTGTATTCCATAGTTCTAGAGATCGGATTTCACTCAAAACTCACCAAATGACTCCTCCCACCATATTATGATGTTGCCCAAGTTTTGGGCTTGATTCTAAATCAATAGGTGTAAGAAAGTGGACAATTCAAGTTCAAAGGCAGTTCGTTCCGAATTGGAGTGGTTGGTGTATTCCATAGTTCTGGAGATCAGATTTCACTCAAAATTAACCAAATGACTCCTCCAACCATACAATGATGTTGCCCAAGTTTTGGGCTCGATTCGAAATCAATAGGTGCATGGAAGTGGTCAATAGAAGTTCAAAGGCAGGTCGTTCCTAATTGGAGTGGTTGGTGTATTCCATAGTTCTAGAGATCGGATTTCACTCAGAATTAACCAAATGACTCCACACACCATATTATGATGTTGCCCAAGTTTTGGGCTCGATTCGAAATCAATAGGAGTAAGAAATTGGACAATTCCTGTACGAAGGCGATTCGTTCCGAATTGGAGTGGTTGGTGTATTCCTTAGTTTTAGAGATCGGATTTCACTCAAAATCAACCAAATGACTCCGCCCACCATATTATGATGTTGCCCAAGTTTTGGGCTCGATTCGAAATCAATAGGTGCAAGGAAGTGGTGAATTCAAGTTCAAAGGAAGTTCGTTCCGAATTGGAGTGGTTGGTGTATTCCACAGTTCTAAAGATCAGATTTCACTCAAAATTCACCAAATGACTCCTCACACCATATTATGATGTTGCCCAAGTTTTGGGCTCAATCCGAAATCAATAGGTGTAACAAATTGGACAATTCAAGTGTAAAGGCAGTTCGTTCCTAATTGGAGTGGTTGGTGTATTGGGAAGTGCTACAGATCGGATTTCACTCAAAATGAACCAAATGACTCCTACCACCATATTACGATGTTGCCCAAGTTTTGGGTTCGATCCGCAATCAATAGGTGTAAGAAATTTGTCAATTCAAGTTCAAAGGCAGTTCGTTCGTAATTGGAGTGGTTGGTGTATTCCATTGTTCTAGAGATAGGATTTTACTCAAAATTCACCAAGTGACTCCTCACACCATATTATGATGTTGCCCAAATTTTGGGCTCGATCCAAAATCAATAGGTGTAAGAAATTGGACAATTCAATTGGAAAGGCAGTTCATTCCTAATTGGAGCGGTTGGTGTATTCCATAGTTCTGGAGATCGGATTTCACTACAAATTCACAAAATGACTCGTCACACCATATTATGATGTTTCCCATGTTTTGGTCCCAATCCAAAATCGATAGGTGTAGGAAATTGGACAATTCAAGTTCAAATGCAGTTCGTTCCTAATTGGAGTGGTGGGTGTATTCCGTAGTTCTAGAGATCGGATGTCACTCAAAATTAACCAAATGACTCCGCCCTCAATATTATGACGTTGCCCAAGTTTTGGGCTCGATCCGAAATCAATAGAGGGAAGAAAATGGACAATTCAAGTTTAAAGCCAGTTCATTCCTAATTGTAGTTGTTGGTGTATTCGGAAGTGCTAGATATCAGATTTCACTTAAAATTAACCAAATGACTCCTCCCACCATACTATGATGTTGCCCAAGTTTTCGGCTCGATTCGAAATCAGTAGATATAAGAAATTGGTCAATTCAAGTTCGAAGGCACTTCGTTCCTAATTGGAGTGGTTGGTGTATTCCATTGTTCTAGAGATCTGATTTCACTCAAAATTCACCAAATGACTCCTTGCACCATATTATAATGTTGCCCAAATTTTGGGCTCGATCCAAAATCAATAGGTGTAAGAAATTGGACAATTCAAGTTCAAAGGCAGTTCGTTCCGGATGGGAGTGGTTGGTGTATTCCATAGTTTTATTGATCGGATTTCACTCAAAATTAACCAAATGACTCCTCCCACCATATTACGATGTTGCCCAAGTTTTGGGCTCGATTCAAAATCAATAGGTGTAAGAAATTGGTCCATTCAAGTTCAAAGGCAGTTCATTCCTAATTGGAGTGGTTGGTGTATTCCATAGTTCTAGAGATCGGATTTCACTCAAAATTCACCAAATGACTCCTCTCACCATATTGTGATGTTGCCCAACTTTTGGTCTCGGTCCAAAATCAATAGGTGTAAGAAATTGGACAATTCAAGTTTAAAGGTAGTTCGTTCCTAACTGGAGTGGTTGGTGTATTCCATTGTTCTAGAGATCGGATTGCACTCAAAATTCACCAAAAGTCTCCTCACACCATATTTTGATGTTGCCCAAGTTTTGGTCTCGATCCAAAATCAATAGGTTTAAGAAATTGGACAATTCAAGTTCAAAGGCAGTGCGTTCCGAATTGGAGTGGTTGGGGTATTCCATAGTCCTAGAGATTGGATTTCACTCAAAATTCACCAAGTGACCTACCCAACGTATTATGATGTTTCCCAAGTTTCGGGCTCGATCCGAAATCAATAGGGGTAAGAAATTGGACAATTCAAGTTCAAAGGCAGTTCGTTCCGAATTGGAGTGGTGGTGTATTCCATAGCTCTAGTGATCGGAATTCACTCAAAATTAACCATGTGACTCCTCCCACCATATTATGACGTTGCCGAAGTTTTGCGCTCAATCCGAAATCAATAGGTGTAAGAAATTGGACGATTCATGTTAAAAGGCAGTTTGTTCCGAATTGGAGTGGTTGGTGTATTCCATAGTTCTGGAGAACGGATATCACTCAAAATTCCACAAGTGACTCCTCCCATCATATTATGATGTTGCCGAAGTTTTGCGCTCAATCCAAAATCAGTAGGTGTAAGAAATTGGACAATTCAAGTTCAAAGGCAATTCATTCCGAACTGGAGTGGTGGTGTATTCCATAGCTCTAGAGATCGGAATTCACTCAAAATTAACCAAATGAACCCTCCCACCATATTAGGATGTTGCCCAAGTTTTAGGCTCGATCCGAAATCAATAGGTGTAAGAAATTGGACAATTCAAGTTTAAAGGCAGTTTGTTCCTAATTGGAGTGGTTGGTGTATTGGGAAGTGCTAAAGATCGGATTTCACTCAAAATTAACCAAATGACTACCCCCACCATTTTATGATGTTGCCCAAGTTTTGGGCTCAATCCGAAACAGTAGGGGTAAGAAATTGGACAATTCAAGTTCAAAGGCAGTTAGTTCCTAATTGGAGTGGTCGGTGTATTCCATAGTTCTAGAGATCGGATTTCACTCAAAATTAACGAAATGACACCTCCCACCATGTTATAATGTTGCCCAAGTTTTGGGCTCAATCCGAAATCAATAGGTGTAAGAAATTAGAGACTTCAAGTTCAAAGGTAGCTCGTTCCTAATTGGAGTGGTTGGTGTATTCCATAGTTCTAGAGATCGAATTTCACTCAAAATTCTCCATGTGACTCCTCCCACCATATTATGACGTTGCCGAGGTTTTGCGCTCAATCCGAAATCAATAGGTGTAAGAAATTGGACGATTCATGTTAAAAGGCAGTTTGTTCCGAATTGGAGTGGTTGGGGTATTCCACAGTTCTGGAGAACGGATATCTCTCAAAATTCCACAAGTGACTCCTCGCACCATATTATGACATTGCCCAAGTTTTGGGCTCGATCCGAAATCAATAGGTGTAAGAAATTGGACAATTCAAGTTCAAATACAGTGCGTTCCGAATTGGAGTGGTTGGGGTATTCCATAGTTCTAGAGATCAGATTTCACTCAAGATTAACCAAATGACTCCTCCCACCATATTATGACGTTGCCCAAGTTTTGGGCTCAATCCGAAATCAATAGGTGTAAGAAATTAGACACTTCAAGTTCAAAGGTAGCTCGTTCCTAATTGGAGTGGTTGGTATTGTCCAAATGACTCTGTCCACCATATTATGTTGTTGCCCATGTTTTGGGCACGATCCGAAATCAATAGGTGTAAGAAATTGGACAATTTAAGTTCAATGGCAGTTCGTTCCAAATCGGAGTGGTTTGGGTATTGGGAAGTTCTAGCGATAGGATTTCACTTAAAATTCACCAAATGACTCTTCCCACCATATTATGTCGTTTCCCATGTTTTGTGCTCGATCCGAAGTCAATAGGTGTAAGAAATTGGACAATTCAAGTTCAAAGGCAGTGCATTCCGAATTGGAGTGGTTGGTGTATTCCACAGTTCTAGAGATCGGATTTCACTCAAAATTCACCAAGCGACTCGTCCCACCATATTATGATGTTGCCGAAGTTTTGCGCTCAATCCGAAATCATTAGGTGTAAGAAATTGGACAATTCAAGTTCAAAGGCAGTTCGTTCCGAATTGGAGTGGTTGCTGTATTCCATAGTTCTATAGAACGGATTTCACTCAAAATTCACCAAGTGACTCTACCCACCATATTATGATGTTGCCCAAGTTTTGGGCTCGATCCAAAATCAATAGGTGAAAGAAATTGGACAATTCAAGTTCACAGGCAGTTCGTTCCTAATTGGAGTGGTTGGTGTATTGGGTTGTTCTAGAGAACAGATTTCACTCAAAATTAAGCAAATGACTCCTACCACCATATTATAATGTTGCCCAAGTTTTGGGCTCGATCCGAAATCAACAGGTTTAAGAAATTGGACAATTCAAGTTTAAAGGCAGTTCGTTACTAATTGGAGTGGTTGGGGTAATGGGAAGTGCTGGAGATCGGATTTCACTCAAAATTAACCAAATGACTCGTCCCACCATATTATGATGTTTCCCAAGTTTTGGGCTCCATCCGAAATCAATAGGTGTAGGAAATTGGACAATTCAAGTTCCAAAGCAGTTCGTTCCAAGTTGGGGTGGCTAGTGTATTGGGTAGTTCTAGTAATCGGATTTCACTCAAAATTAACCAAATGACTCCTCCCACCATATTATGATGAGCCCCAAGTTTTGGGCTCGATCCGAAATCAACAGGTTTAAGAAATTGGCCAATTCAAGTTCAAAGGCAGTTCGTTCCAAATTGGAGTGGTTGGTGAATTCCGTAGTTCTAGTGATCGGATTTCACTCAAAATTAACCAAATGACTCCGCCCACCATATTATGATGTTGCCCAAGTTTTGGGCTCGATCCGAAATCAATAGGTTTAAGAAATTGGACAATTCAAGTTTAAAGGCAGTTCGTTCCTAATTGGAGTGGTTGGTGTATTCAATAGTTCTAGAGACCGGATTTCACTCAAAATTCACCATATGACTCGTGCCACGATATTATGATGTTTCCCAAGTTCTGGGCTCGATCCAAAATCAATAGGTTTAAAAAATTAGACAATTCAAGTTTAGAGGCAGTTCGTTCCTAATTGGGGTGGTTGGTGTATTGGGTTGTTCTAGAGAACAGATTTCACTCAGAATTAACCAAATGACTCCTCCCACCATATTATGATGTTGCCCAGGTTTTGAGCTCGATTCGAAATCAATAGGTGTAAGAAATTGGACAATTCCAGTTCAAAGGCAGTTCGTTCCGGATTGGGGTGGTTGGTGTATTCCATAGTTCTAGTGATCGGATTTCACTCAAAATTCCCCAAATGACTCCTGCCACGATATTATGATGTTGGCCAAGTTTTGGGCTCGATCCGAAATCAATAGGTTTAAGAAATTGGACAATTCAAGTTTAGAGGTAGTTCGTTCCTAATTGGGGTGGTTGGTGTATTGGGTTGTTCTAGAGATTGGATTTCACTCAAAAAAAACCAAATAACTCCTCCCACCATATTATGATGTTGCCCAAGTTTTGGGCTCGATTCGAAATCAATAGGTGTAAGAAATTGGTCCATTCAAGTTCAAAGGTAGTTCATTCCTAATTGGAGTGGTTGGTGTATTCCATAGTTCTAGAGATCGGATTTCACTCAAAATTCACCAAATGACTCCTCTCACCATATTGTGATGTGCCCAACTTTTGGTCTCGATCCAAAATCAATAGGTGTAAGAACTTGGACAATTCAAGTTTAAAGGTAATTCGTTCCTAACTGGAGTGGTTGGTGTATTCCATAGTTCTAGAGATCGGATTGCACTCAAAATTCACCAAAAGACTCCTCACACCATATTTTGATGTGCCCAAGTTTTGGTCTCGATCCAAAATCAATAGGTGTAAGAAATTGGAGAATTCAAGTTCAAAGGCAGTTCGTTCCAAACTGGAGTGGTTGGCGTATTTCATAGTTCGAGGGATCGGATTTCACTCAAAATTCAACAAATGACACCTCCCACCATATTACGTTGTTGCCCAAGTTTTGGGCTCAATCCGAAATCAATAGGTGTAAGAAATTGGACAATTCAAGTTCAAAGGCAGTGCGTTCCGAATTGGAGTGGTTGGGGTATTCCATAGTCCTAGAGATCGGATTTCACTCAAAATTCACCAAGTGACCCTACCCAACGTATTCTGATGTTTCCCAAGTTTCGGCCTCGATCCGAAATCAATAGGGGTAAGAAATTGGACAATTCAAGTTCAAAGGCAGTTCGTTCCGAATTGGAGTGGTGGTGTATTCCGTAGCTCTAGAGATCGTAATTCACTCAAAATTAACCATGTGACTCCTCGCACCATATTATGACGTTACCGAAGTTTTGCGCTCAATCCGAAATCAATAGGTGTAAGAAATTGGACGATTCATGTTAAAAGGCAGTTTGTTCCGAATTGGAGAGGTTGGTGTATTCCATAGTTCTGGAGAACGGATATCACTCAAAATTCCACAAGTGACTCCTCCCATCATATTATGATGTTGCCGAAGTTTTGCGCTCAATCCAAAATCGGTAGGTGTAAGAAATTGGACAATTCAAGTTCAAAGCAATTCATTCCGAATTGGAGTGGTGGTGTATTCCATAGCTCTAGAGATCGGAATTCACTCAAAATTAACCAAATGAATCCTCCCCCCATATTAGGATGTTGCCCAAGTTTTAGGCTCGATCCGAAATCAATAGGTGTAAGAAATTGGACAATTCAAGTTTAATGGAAGTTTGTTCCTAATTGGAGTGGTTGGTGTATTGGGAAGTGCTAAAGATCGGATTTCACTCAAAATTAACCAAATGACTACTCCCACTATTTTATGATATTGCCCAAGTTTTGGGCTCAATCCGAAACAGTAGGGGTAAGAAATTGGACAATTCAAGTTCAAAGGTAGTTAGTTCCTAATTGGAGTGGTCGGTGTATTCCATAGTTCTAGAGATCGGATTTCACTCAAAATTAACCAAATGACACCTCCCACCATGTTATAATGTTTCCCAAGTTTTGGGCTCGATCCGAAATCAATAGGTGTAAGAAATTGGACAATTCAAGTTGAAAGGCAGTTCGTTCCTAATTGGAGTGGTTGGTGTATTGGGGAGTTCTAATGATCAAATTTCACTTAAAATTCACCAAATGACTCCTCCCACCATATTATGATGTTGCCAAGTTTTGGGCTCGATCCGAAATGAATAGGAGTAAGAAATCATTTCATTTCTAATTGGCGACCGGATTTCACTCAAAATTCTAGCGACCGGATTTCACTCAAAATTCACCAAATGACTCCTCCCACCATATTAAGATGTTGCCAAAGTTTTGGGATCGATCCAAAATCAGTAGGTGTAAGAAATTGGACAATTCAAGTTCAAATGCAGTTCGTTTGTAATTGTAGTGGTTGGTGTATTCCACAGTTCTAGAGATCGGATTTCACTCAAAATTCACCAATGACTCCTCTCACCATATTATGGTGCTGCACAAGTTTTCGGCTCAATACGAAATCAGTAGGGGTAAGAGATTGGACAATTCAAGTTCAACTGCAGTTCGTTTGTAATTATATTATGACGTTGCCCAAGATTTGGGCACGATCCGAAATCAATAGGTTTAAGAAATTGAACAATTCAAGTTGAAAGGCAGTGCGTTCCGAATTGGAGTGGTTGGGGTATTCATTAGTTCTAGAGATCAGATTTCACTCAAGATTAACCAAATAACTCCTCCCACCATATTATGATGTTGCCCAAGTTTTGGGCTCGATCCGAAATCAATAGGTGTAAGAAATTAGACACTTCAAGTTCAAAGGTAGCTCGTTCCTAATTGGAGTGGTTGGTGTATTCCATAGTTCTAGAGATCGAATTTCACTCAAAATTCTCCATGTGACTCCTCCCACCATATTATGACGTTGCCGAGGTTTTGCGCGCAATCCGAAATCAATAGGTGTACGAAATTGGACGATTCATGTTAAAAGGCAGTTTGTTCCGAATTGGAGTGGTTGGTGTATTCCATAGTTCTGGAGAACGGATATCACTCAAAATTCCACAAGTGACTCCTCGCACCATATTATGACGTTGCCCAAGTTTTGGGCTCGATCCGAAATCAATAGGTGTAAGAAATTGGACAATTCAAGTTCAAAGGCAGTGCGTTCCGAATTGGAGTGGTTGGGGTATTCCATACTTCTGGAGATTAGATTTCACTCAAAATTAACCAAATGACTCCTCCCACCATATTATGACGTTGCCCAAGTTTTGGGCACGATCCGAAATCAATAGGTGTAAGAAATTGGACATTTCAAGTTCAAATACAGTGCGTTCCGAATTGGAGTGGTTGGGGTATTCCATAGTTCTAGATATCAGATTTCACTCAAGATTAACCAAATGACTCCTCCCACCATATTATGACGTTGCCCAAGTTTTGGGCTCAATCCGAAATCAATAGGTGTAAGAAATTAGACACTTCAAGTTCAAAGGTAGCTCGTTCCTAATTGGAGTGGTTGGTGTATTCCATAGTTCTAGAGATCGAATTTCACTCATAATTAACCAAATCACTCCTCCCACCATATTATAATGTTGCCCAAGGTTCGGGCTCGATCCGAATTCAATAGGTGTAAGAAATTGGACAATTCAAGTTGAAAGGCAGTTCGTTCCTAATTGGAGTGGTTGGTGTATTGGGGAGTTCTAATGATCAAATTTCACTCAAAATTCACCAAATAACTCCTCCCACCATATTATGATGTTGCCCAAGTTTTGGGCTCGATCCAAAATCAATAGGTGTAAGAAATTGGACAATTCAAGTTCAATTGCAGTTCGTTTGTAATTGTAGTGGTTGGTGTATTCCACAGTTCTAGGCATCGGATTTCACTCAAAATTCACCAATGACTCCTCTCACCACATTATGGTGCTGCACAAGTGTTGGGCTCAATAAGAAATCTGTAGGGGTAAGAGATTGGACAATTCAAGTTTATATGCAGTTCGTTTGTAATTATATTATGACGTTGCCCAAGTTTTGGGCACGATCCGAAATCAATAGGTTTAAGAAATTGGACAATTCAAGTTGAAAGGCAGTGCGTTCCGAATTGGAGTGGTTGGGGTATTCATTAGTTCTAGAGATCAGATTTCACTCAAGATTAACCAAATAACTCCTCCCACCATATTATGATGTTGCCCAAGTTTTGGGCTCGATCCGAAATCAATAGGTGTAAGAAATTAGACACTTCAAGTTCAAAGGTAGCTCGTTCCTAATTGGAGTGGTTGGTGTATTCCATAGTTCTAGAGATCGAATTTCACTCAAAATTCTCCATGTGACTCCTCCCACCATATTATGACGTTGCCGAGGTTTTGCGCTCAATCCGAAATCAATAGGTGTACGAAATTGGACGATTCATGTTAAAAGGCAGTTTGTTCCGAATTGGAGTGGTTGGTGTATTCCATAGTTCTGGAGAACGGATATCACTCAAAATTCCACAAGTGACTCCTCGCACCATATTATGACGTTGCCCAAGTTTTGGGCTCGATCCGAAATCAATAGGTGTAAGAAATTGGACAATTCAAGTTCAAAGGCAGTGCGTTCCGAATTGGAGTGGTTGGGGTATTCCATACTTCTGGAGATTAGATTTCACTCAAAATTAACCAAATGACTCCTCCCACCATATTATGACGTTGCCCAAGTTTTGGGCACGATCCGAAATCAATAGGTGTAAGAAATTGGACATTTCAAGTTCAAATACAGTGCGTTCCGAATTGGAGTGGTTGGGGTATTCCATAGTTCTAGATATCAGATTTCACTCAAGATTAACCAAATGACTCCTCCCACCATATTATGACGTTGCCCAAGTTTTGGGCTCAATCCGAAATCAATAGGTGTAAGAAATTAGACACTTCAAGTTCAAAGGTAGCTCGTTCCTAATTGGAGTGGTTGGTGTATTCCATAGTTCTAGAGATCGAATTTCACTCATAATTAACCAAATCACTCCTCCCACCATATTATAATGTTGCCCAAGGTTCGGGCTCGATCCGAATTCAATAGGTGTAAGAAATTGGACAATTCAAGTTGAAAGGCAGTTCGTTCCTAATTGGAGTGGTTGGTGTATTGGGGAGTTCTAATGATCAAATTTCACTCAAAATTCACCAAATAACTCCTCCCACCATATTATGATGTTGCCCAAGTTTTGGGCTCGATCCAAAATCAATAGGTGTAAGAAATTGGACAATTCAAGTTCAATTGCAGTTCGTTTGTAATTGTAGTGGTTGGTGTATTCCACAGTTCTAGGCATCGGATTTCACTCAAAATTCACCAATGACTCCTCCCACCATATTATGGTGCTGCACAAGTGTTGGGCTCAATAAGAAATCTGTAGGGGTAAGAGATTGGACAATTCAAGTTCATATGCAGTTCGTTTGTAATTATATTATGACGTTGCCCAAGTTTTGGGCACGATCCGAAATCAATAGGAGTAAGAAATTGGATAATTCAAGTTGAAAGGCAGTTCGTTCCTAATTGGAGTGGTTGGTATATTAGGTAATTCCCGCAACCGGATTTCACTCAAAATTCACCAAAATGACTCCTTCCACCATATTATGATATTGCCCAAGTTTTGGGCTCAATCCAAAATCAATAGGTGTAAAAATTGGACAATTCTAGTTCGGAGGTAGTTCGTTCCTAATTGACGTGGTTGGTGTATTGGGGAGTTCTAGCAATCGAATTTCACTCAAAATTCACCAAATGACTCCTCCCAACATATTATGATGTTGCCCAAGTTTTGGGCTCAATCCGAAATGAATAGGTGTAAGAAATCAGTTCGTTCCTAGTTGGCGTGGTTGGTCTATTGGGTAGTAAAAGTGACCGGATTTCACTCAAAATTCACCAAATGACTCCTCCCACCATATTATGATGATGCGCAAGTTTTGGGCTCGATCCAAAATCAATAGGTGTAAGAAATTGGACAATTCAAGTTCAAAGGCAGTTCGTTCCTAATTGGAGTGGTTGGTGTATTGGTTTGTTCTAGCGACCGGATTTCACTCAGAATTCCCCAAATGACTCCTCCCACCATATTATGTTGTTGCCCAAGTTTTGGGCTTGATCCGAAATCAATAGGTGTAAGAAATTGGACAATTCATGTTCAATGGCAGTTCATTCCTAATTGGAGTGGTTGGTGTTTTGGGTTGTTCTAGGGGTCGGATTTGACTCAAAATTCATGAAATGACTCCTCTGACCGTGTGACGATGTTGCCCATGTTTTGGGACCGATCCGAAATCAATAGGGGTAAGAAATTGGAGAATTCAAGTTCACAAGCAGTTCGTTCCTAATTGGAGTGGTTGGTGTATTCCATAGTTCTAGAGCTCGGATTTCACTCAAAATTCACCAAATGACTCCTCAAACCATATTATGATGTTGCCCAAGTTTCAGGCTCGATCCAAAATCAATCGGTGTAAGAAATTGGACAATACAAGTTCAAAGGCAGGTCGTTCCTAATTGGAGTGGTTGGTGTATTCCATAGTTCTAGAGATGGGGTTTCACTCAAACTTAACCAAATGACTCCTCCCACCATATTATGATGTTGCCCAAGTTTTGGGCTCGATCTGAAATCATTACGTGTAAGAAATTGGACAATTCAAGTTCAAAAGCAGTTCGTTCCTAATTGGAGTGGTTTGTTTATTCCATAGTTCTAGAGATCAGATTTCACTCAAAATTCACCAAATGACTCCTCCCACCTTATTTTGATGTTGCCCTTGTTTTGGGCTCGATCCGGAATCAACAGGTGTAAGAAATCAGTTCGTTCCTAATTGGCGTGGTTGGTGTAATGGGTGGTTCTAGCGCCCGGATTTCGCTCAAAATTCACAAAATGACTCCTCCCACTATATTACGACGTTGCCCATGTTTTGGGCTCGATCCAAAATCAATAGGGGTAAGAAATTGGACAATTAAAGTTCAAAGGCAGTTCGTTCCTAATTCGAGTGGTTGGTGTACTTGGTAGTTCTAGCGATTGGATTTCACTCAAAATTCACCAAATGACTCCTCCCACCATATTATGTCGTTGCCCAGGTTTTGGTCTCGATCCGAAATCATTAGGTGTAAAAAATTGGAAAATTCAAGTTTCAGGGCAGTTTGTTCCTGGTTGGAGTGGTTAGTGTATTGGGGAGTTCTAGCGATCGAATTTCACTCCAAATTCACCAAAAGACTCCTCCCACCATATTATGTTGTTGCCCAAGTTTTGGAATCGATCCGAAATGAATAGGTGTAAGAAATTGGACAATTCAAGTTCCTAGGCCGTTCGTTCCTAATTGGAGTGGTTGGTGTATTCCATAGATCTAGAGATCGGATTTCACTCAAAATTCACCAAATGACTCCTCCCACCATATTATGATGTTACCCAAGTTTTGGGCTCAATCCGAAATCAGTAGGGGTATGAAATTGGACAATTCAAGTTCAAAGGCAGTTCGTTCCTAATTGGAGTGGTTGGTGTATTCCATAGTTCTAGAGATCGGATTTCCCTCAAAATTAACCAAATGACTCCTCCCACCATATTATGATGTTGCCCAAGTTTTGGGCTCGATCCGAAATTAATAGGTGTAAGAAATTGGACAATTCAAATTCAAAGGCAGTTCGTTCCAAATTGGAATGTTTGGTGGATTCCACAGTTCTGGAGAACGGATTTCACTCAAAATTGACCAAATTACTCCTCGTACCATATTATAATGTTGCCCAAGTTTTGGGCTCGATCCGAAATCAATAGGTGTAAGAAATTGGACAATTCAAGTTAAAAGGCAGTTCGTTCCTAATTGGAGTGGTTGGTGTATTGGGTAGTTCGTTTGTAATTGTAGTGGTTGGTGTATTCCACAGTTCTAGGGATCGGATTTCACTCAAAATTCACCAATGACTCCTCCCACCATATTATGGTGCTGCACAAGTTTTGGGCTCAATACGAAATCAATAGGGGTAAGAGATTGGACAATTCAACTTCAAATGCAGTTCGTTTGTAATTGTTTTGGTTGGCGTATTCCACAGTTCTACAGATCGGATTTAACACCAAATTAACCAAATGACTCCTCCCACCATATTATGACGTTGCCCAAGTTTTGGGCTCGATTCGAAATCAATAGGTGTAAGAAACTGGACAATACAAGTTCAAAGGCAGTTCGTTCCTAATTGGAGAGGTTGGTGTATCCCACAGTTCTAGAGATAGGATTTCACTCAAAATTCACCAAATTACTCCTCCCTCCAAATTATGATGTTGCCCAAGTTTTGGGCTCGATCCAAAATCAATACCTGTAAGAAATTGGATAGTGCAAGTTCAAAGGCAGTTCGTTCCAAATTGGAGTGGTTGGTGTATTCCACAGTTCTAGAGATCGTATTTCACTCAAATGTAACCAAATGACCCCTCCCACCATATCATGATGTTGCTCATGTTTTGGGCTCGATCCGAAATCAATAGGTCTAAGAAATTGGAAATTCAAGTTCAAAGGCAGTTCGTTCCAAATTGGAGTGGTTGGTGTATTGCATAGTTCTAGAGATCGGATTTCACTCAAAATTCACCAAATGACTCCTCCCACCATATTATGATGTTGCCCAAGTTTTGGGCTCGATCCGAAATCAATAGGAGTAAGAAATTGGATAATTCAAATTGAAAGGCAGTTCGTTCCTAATTGAAGTGGTTGGTATATTAGGTAGTTCTAGCGACCGGATTTCACTCAAAGTTCACCAAAATGACTCCTCCCACCGTATTATGATGTTGCCCAAGTTTTGGGCTCGATCCGAAATCAATAGGTGTAAGAAATTGAACAATTCAAGTTCAAAGGCAGTTCGTTCCTAATTGGAGTGGTTGGTGTATTAGGTAGTTCTAGCGACCGGATTTCACTCAAAATTCCCCAAATGACTCCTCCCACCATATTATCATGTTGCCCAAGTTTTGGGCTCGATCCGAAATCATTAGGTGTAAGAAATTGGACAATTCTAGTTCGGAGGTAGTTCGTTCCTAATTGGAGTGGTTGGTGTATTGGGGAGTTCTAGCGATCGAATTTCATTCAAAATTCACCAAATGACTCCTCCCACCATATTATGATGTTGGCCAAGTTTTGGGCTCAATCCGAAATGAATAGGTGTAAGAAATTGGACAACTCAAGTTCAAAGGCAGTTAGTTCCTAATTGGAGTGGTTGGTGTATTGGGTAGTTCTAGCGACCGGATTTCATTCAGAATTCCCCAAATGGCTCCTCCCACCATATTATGATGTTGCCCAAGTTTTGGGCTCGATCCGAAATCAATAGGTGTAAGAAAATGGACAATTCATGTTCAATGGCAATTCATTCCTAATTGGAGTGGTTGGTGTTTTGGGTTGTTCTAGAGATCGGATTTGACTCAAAATTCACGAAATGACTCCTCTGACCGTCTTACGATGTTGCCCATGTTTTGGGACCGATCTGAAATCAATAGCCTCGGCCTCGGCCTGCACTCGAGGCCAAGATGATCATGCCTTAGCATTTTCCTCTTGTTCTTAGGAAGGCAAAGCACCTCGTTGAAACGCTACGTTTCGGTATTACGAGCAAGTGCCAGGGCCGAGAAAGGGAGCTCCTTCGGCCGGCTTATGGCCGTGATTTTTTAGGCACAAACAATTCCATAGTTCTAGAGATCGGATTTCACTCAAAATTCAATAAATGACTCCTCCCACCATATTATTATGTTGCCCAAGTTTTGGGCTCGATCTGAAATCAATAGGTGTAAGAAATTAGATAATTCAAGTTGTAAGGCAGTTCGTTCCTAATTGGAGTGGTTGGTATATTAGGTAGTTCTTGCAACCGGATTTCACTCAAAATTCACCAAAATGACTCCTCCCACCGTATTTTGATGTTGCCCAAGTTTTGGGCTCGATCCGAAATCAATAGGTGTAAGAAATTGTACAATTCAAGTTCAAAGGCAGTTCGTTCCTAATTGGAGTGGTTGGTGTATTGGGTAGTTCTAGCGACCGGATTTCACTCAAAATTCACCACAAACGACTCCTCCCACCATATTACGATGTTGCCCAAGTTTTGGGCTCGATCCGAAATCATTAGGTGTAAGAATTTGGACAATTCTAGTTCAGAGGTAGTTCGTTCCTAATTGGAGTGGTTCGTGTATTGGGGAGTTCTAGCGATCGAATTTCACTTAAAATTCACCAAATGACTCCTCCCACCATATTATGATGTTGCCTAAGTTTTGGGCTCAATCCGAAATGAATAGGTGTAAGAAATTGGACAACTCAAGTTCAAAGGCAGTTCGTTCCTAATTGGAGTGGTTGGTGTATTGGGTTGTTCTAGCGATCGGATTTCACTCAAAATTCACCAAATGACTCCTTCGACCATGCTATGTTGTTGCCCAAGTTTTGGGCTCGATCCGAAATCATTAGCTGTAAGAAATTGGAAAATTCAGGTTTAAAGGCAGTTTGTTCCTAATTGGAGTGGTTGGGGTATTGGGGAGTTCTAGCGATCGAATTTCGCTCAAAATTCCCCAAATCACTCCTCCCACCATATTATGATGTTGCCCAATTTTTGGGCTCGATCCGAAATGAATAGGTGTAAGAAATTGGACAATTCAAGTTCCAAGGAAGTTCTTTCCTAATTGGTGTGGTTGGTGTATTGGGTAGGTCCACCGGCCGGATTTCACTCAAAATTAACCAAATGACTCCTGCCACCATATTCTGATGTTGCCCAAGTTTTGGGCTCGATCAGAAATCAATAGGTGTAAGAAATTCGACAATTCAAGTTCCAAAGCAGTTCGTTCCTAATTGGAGTGGTTGGTGTATTCCATAGTTCTAGGGATTGGATTTCACTCAAAATTAACCAAATGACTCCTGCCACCATATTCTGATGTTGCCCAAGTTTTGGGCTCGATCTGAAATCAATAGGTGTAAGAAATTAGACAATTAAAGCTCAAAGGAAGTTCGTTCCTAATTGGAGTGGTTGGTGTATTGGGTAGTTCTGGCGACCGGATTTCACTCAAAATTCACCAAACGACTCTTCCCACCATATTATGATATGTTGCCCAAGTTTTGTTCTCTATCCGAAATCTGTAGGTGTAAGAAATTAGACAATTAAAACTCAAAGGCAGTTCGTTCCTAATTGGAGTGGTTGGTGTATTGGGTAGTTCTACCGATCGAATTTCACTCAAAATTCACGAAATGACTCCTCGGACCGTATCACAATGTTCCCCATATTTTGGGCTCGATTCGAAATCAATTGGGGTAAGAA
Source organism: Prunus avium (assembly GCF_965620075.1). Taxonomy (NCBI): domain Eukaryota; kingdom Viridiplantae; phylum Streptophyta; class Magnoliopsida; order Rosales; family Rosaceae; genus Prunus; species Prunus avium. The sequence goes on from NC_142290.1 coordinate 8,700,864, forward strand.
ATTGGACAATTCAAGTTGAAAGGCAGTTCTTTCCTAAATGGAGTGGTTGGGGTATTCCATAGTTATAGAGATTGGATTTCACTCCACACTCACCAAATGACTGCCCCCACCATATTATGATGTTGCCCAGGTTTTGGGCTCGATCCGACATCAATAGGTGTAAGAAATTGGACAATTCAAGTTGAAAGGCAGTTCGTTCCTAATTGGAGTGGATGGTGTATTGGGTAGTTCTAGAGATCGGATTTCACTCAACCCTTACCAAATGACTCCTCCCACCATGTTATGATGTTGCCCCAGTTTTGGGCTCGATCCCAAATCAATAGGTGTAAGAAATTGGGCAATTCAAGTTCAAAGGCAGTTCGTTCCTTATTGTAGTGGCTGGTGTATTCCATAGTTCTAGGGATCGGATTTCACTTAAAATTAACTAAATGACTCATCCCTCCATATTATGATGTTATCCCATTTTTGGGCTCGATCCGATATCAATAGGTGTTAGAAATTGGACAATTCAAGTTCGTATGCAGTTCGTTCCTAATTGTAGTGGTTGGTGTATTACATAGTTCTATATATCGGATTTCACTCAAAGATAACTAAATGACTCCTCCCACCATATTCTGATGTTGCCCAAGTTTTGGGCTCGATCCAAAATCAATAGGTGTAAGAAATTGAACAATTCAAGTTCAAAGGCAGTTCGTTCCTATTTGGACTTGTCGGTGTATTCCTTAGTTCTAGAGATCGGATTTCACTCAAAACTCGCCAAATGACTCCTCCCACCATATTATGTTGTTGCCCAAGTTTTGGGCTCTATCCGAAATCAATCGGTGTAAGAAATTGGACAATTCAAGTTCAAATGCATTTCGTTCCTAATTGGAGTGGTTTGGTGTATTGGGTTGTTCTAGAGATCGGATTTCACTCAAACATAACCAAGTGACTCCTCCCACCATATTATGATGTTGCCCCAGTTTCGGGCTCGATCTAAAATCAATAGGTGTAATAAATTGGACAATTCATGTTGAAAGGCAGTTCGTTCCTAATTGGAGTGGTTGGTGTATTGCGTAGTTCTAGAGATCGGATTTCACTCAAACATAACCAAATGACTGCTCCCACCATATTATGATGTTGCCCAAGTTTTGGGCTCGATCCGACATCGATAGGTTTAAGAAATTAGACAATTAAAGCTCAAAGGCAGTTCGTTCCTAATTGGAGTGGTTGGTGAATTGGGAAGTTCTAGCGACCGGATTTCTCTCAAAATTCACCAAATGACTCCTCCCACCATATTATCATGTTGCCCAAATTTTGGGCTCGATCCGAAATCAATTGGTGTATGAAATTGGACAATTCAAGTTCAAATGCAGTTCGTTCCCAATTGGAGTGGCTGGTGTATTGGGCAGTTCTCGAGATCGGATCTCACTCAAAATTAACCAAATGACTCCTCCCACCATATTATGACGTTGCCCAAGTTTTGGGCTCGATCCGAGATCAATAGGTGTAAGAAATTGGACAATTCAAGTTCAAAGGCAGTTCGTCCTTATTGTAGTGGTTGGTGTATTATATAGTTCTAGAGAACGGATTTCACGCAAATTAACCAAATGACTCCTCCCACCATATTCGGATGTTGGCCAAGTTTTGGGCTCGATCCTAAATCAATAGGTGTAAGAATTTGGACAATTCAAGTTCAAATGCAGTTCGCTCATATTCGGAGTGGTTGGTGTATTCCTTAGTTCTAGAGATCGGATTTCACTCGAAATTCTCCAAATGACTCCTCCCACCATATTATGATGTTGATCAAGTTTTGGGCTCGATCCTAAATCAATAGGGGTAAGAAATTGGACAATTCAAGTTCAAAGGCTGTTCGTTCCTAATTGGATTGGTTGGTGTATTGCGCAATTGTAGCGATTGGATTTCACTCAAAACACACCGAATGACTCCTCCCACCATATTATGATGTTCCCCAAGTTTTTGGGTAGATCCAAAATCAATAGGTTTAAGAATTTGGACAATTCAAGTTCAAAGGTAGTTCGTTCCTAATTGGAGTGGTTGGTGTATTTGGTAGTTCTAAAGATCGGATTTCACTCAAACATAACCAAACGACTCCTCCCACCATATTATGTTGTTGCCAAAGTTTTCGGATCGATCCGACATCAATAGGTGTAAGAAATTGGACAATTCAAGTTGAAAAGCAGTTCGTTCCAAATTGGAGTGGTTGTTGTATTGGGTAGTTCTAGAGATCGGATTTTACTCAAAATTAACCAAATGACTCCTCCCACCATATTATGACGTTACCCAAGTTTTGGACTCGATCCGAAATCAATAGGTGTAAGAAATTGGACAATTCAAGTTCAAAGGCAGTTCGTTCCTATTCGGAGTGGTTGGTGTATTCCTTAGTTCTAGGGATTGGATTTCGCTCAAAATTCACCAAATGACTCCTTCCACCATATTCTGATGTTGCCCAAGTTTTCGGTTCGATCCGAAGTCCATTGGGGTAACAAATTGGACAATTCAATTTCAATGGTAGTTCGTTCCAAATTGGAGTGGTTAGTGTATTGGGTACTTCTAGCTATCGGATTTCACTCAAAATTAACAAAATGACTCCTCCCACCATATTCTGATGTTGTCCAAGTTTTGTGCTCAATCCAAAATCAATAGGTGTAAGAACTTGGTAAATTCAAGTTCAAAGGCAGTTCGTTCCTATTCGGAGTGGTTGGTGTATTCCTTAGTTCTAGAGGTCGGATTTCTCTAAAAATTCACCAAATGACTCCTCCCACCATGTTATGATGTTGCCCAAGTTTGGACAATTCGAGTTCAAAGGCACTTCAATCAATAGGTGTAAGAAATTGGACAATTCGAGTTCAAAGGCACTTCGTTCCAAATTGGAGTGGTTGGTGTATTGGGTAGTTCTAGCGATCGGATTTCACTCAAACAAAACCAAATGACTCCTCCCACCATATTATGATGTTGCCCAAGTTTTGGGCTCGATCTGAAATCAATGGGTGTAAGAAATTGAACAATTCAAGTTCAAAGGCAGTTCGTTCCTATTTGGACTTGTCGGTGTATTCCTTAGTTCTAGAGATCGGATTTCACTCAAAACTCGCCAAATGACTCCTCCCACCATATTATGTTGTTGCCCAAGTTTTGGGCTCTATCCGAAATCAATCGGTGGAAGAAATTGGACAATTCAAGTTCAAATGCATTTCGTTCCTAATTGGAGTGGTTTGGTGTATTGGGTTGTTCTAGAGATCGGATTTCACTCAAACATAACCAAGTGACTCCTCCCACCATATTATGATGTTGCCCCAGTTTCGGGCTCGATCTAAAATCAATAGGTGTAATAAATTGGACAATTCATGTTGAAAGGCAGTTCGTTCCTAATTGGAGTGGTTGGTGTATTGCGTAGTTCTAGAGATCGGATTTCACTCAAACATAACCAAATGACTGCTCCCACCATATTATGATGTTGCCCAAGTTTTGGGCTCGATCCGACATCGATAGGTTTAAGAAATTAGACAATTAAAGCTCAAAGGCAGTTCGTTCCTAATTGGAGTGGTTGGTGAATTGGGAAGTTCTAGCGACCGGATTTCTCTCAAAATTCACCAAATGACTCCTCCCACCATATTATCATGTTGCCCAAATTTTGGGCTCGATCCGAAATCAATTGGTGTAAGAAATTGGACAATTCAAGTTCAAATGCAGTTCGTTCCCAATTGGAGTGGCTGGTGTATTGGGCAGTTCTCGAGATCGGATCTCACTCAAAATTAACCAAATGACTCCTCCCACCATATTATGACGTTGCCCAAGTTTTGGGCTCGATCCGAAATCAGTAGGTGTAAGAAATTGGACAATTCAAGTTCAAAGGCAGTTCGCCCTAATTGTAGTGGTTGGTGTATTATATAGTTCTAGAGAACGGATTTCACGCAAACTTAACCAAATGACTCCTCCCACCATATTCGGATGTTGGCCAAGTTTTGGGCTCGATCTGAAATCAATAGGTGTAAGAAATTGGACAATTCAAGTTCAAAGGCACTTCGTTCCTATTCGTAGTGGTTGGTGTATTCCTTAATTCTAGAGATCGGATTTCACTCAAAATTAACTAAACGACTCATCCCACCATATTATGTTGTTGCCCAAGTTTTGGGCTCGATCCGAAATCAAGAGGTGTAAGAAATTGGACAATTTAAGTTCAAAGGCAGTTCGTTCCTAATTGGATTGGTTGGTGTATTGCACAGTTGTAGCGATTGGATTTCACTCAAAACTTACCGAATGACTCCTCCCACCATATTATGTTGTTCCCCAAGTTTTTGGCTAGATCCGAAATCAATAGGTTTAAGAATTTGGACAATTCAAGTTCAAAGGCTGTTCGTTCCTAATTGGAGTGGTTGGTGTATTTGGTAGTTCTAGGGATCGGATTTCACTCAAACATAACCAAATGACTCCTCCCAACGTATTATGATGTTGCCCAAGTTTTGGGATCGATCCGACATCAATAGGTGTAAGAAATTGGACAATTCAAGTTGAAAAGCAGTTCGTTCCAAATTGGAGTGGTTGTTGTATTGGGTAGTTCTAGAGATCGGATTTTACTCAAAATTATCCAATTGAATCCTCCCACCATATTAAGTTGTTGCCCAAGTTTTGGACTCGATCCGAAATCAATAGGTGTAAGAAATTGGACAATTCAAGTTCAAAGGCAGTTCGTTCCTATTCGGAGTGGTTGGTGTATTCCTTAGTTCTAGGGATTGGATTTCGCTCAAAATTCACCAAATGACTCCTTCCACCATATTCTGATGTTGCCCAAGTTTTCGGTTCAATCCGAAGTCAATTGGGGTAACAAATTGGACAATTCAATTTCAATGGTAGTTCGTTCCAAATTGGAGTGGTTAGTGTATTGGGTACTTCTAGCTATCAGATTTCACTCAAAATTAACAAAATGACTCCTCCCACCATATTCTGATGTTGTCCAAGTTTTGTGCTCAATCCAAAATCAATAGGTGTAAGAACTTGGTAAATTCAAGTTCAAAGGCAGTTCGTTCCTATTCGGAGTGGTTGGTGTATTCCTTAGTTCTAGAGGTCGGATTTCTCTAAAAATTCACCAAATGACTCCTCCCACCATGTTATGATGTTGCCCAAGTTTGGGCTCGATCCGAAATCAATAGGTGTAAGAAATTGGACAATTCGAGTTCAAAGGCACTTCGTTCCAAATTGGAGTGGTTGGTGTATTGGGTAGTTCTAGCGATCGGATTTCACTCAAACAAAACCAAATGACTCCTCCCACCATATTATGATGTTGCCCAAGTTTTGGGCTCGATCTGAAATCAATGGGTCTAAGAAATTGGAGAATTCAAGTTCAAAGGTAGTTCGTTCCTAATTGGAGTGGTTGGTTAATTCGGAAGTTCTAGAGAGTGGATTTCACTTAAAAATCACCAAATGACTCCTCCCACCGTAATATGATGTTGCCCAAGTTTTAGGCTCGATTCGAAATCAATTGGTGTAAGAAATTGCACAATCGGAGTGGTTGGTGTAAGAAATTGGACAATTCAAGTTCAAAGGCAGTTCATTCCTAATCGGAGTGGTTGGTGTATTCCACACTTCTGGAGATCGGATTTCACTTAAATAAAACCAAATGACTCCTCCAATCATATTATGATGTTGCCCATGTTTTGGCCTCGATCCGAAATCAATAGGAGTAAGAATTTGGACAATTCAAGTTCAAAGGTAGTTCGTTCCTAATTGGAGTGGTTGGTGAATTGGGAAGTTCTAGATAGCGGGTTTCACTTAAGATTCACCAAATGACTCCTCCCACCATATTATGATGTTGCCCAAGTTTTGGGCTCGATTCGAAATCAATAGGTGTAAGAAATTGGACAATCGGAGTGGTTGGTGTAAGAAATTGGACAATTCAAGTTCAAAGGCAGTTCATTCCTAATCGGAGTGGTTGGTGTATTCCACACTTCTAGAGATCGAATTTCACTTAAACAAAACCAAATGACTCCTCCCACCATATTATGATGTTGCCCAAGTTTTGGGCTTGATCCAAAATCAATAGGTGTAAGAATTTGGACAATTCATGTTAAAAGGAAGTTCGTTCCTAATTGGAGTGGTTGGTGTATTTGGTAGTTCTAGTGATCGGATTTCAGTCAAACATAACCAAATGACTCCTCCCACCATATTATGATGTTGCCCAAGTTTTGGGATCGATCCGACATCAATAGCTGTAAGAAATTGGACAATTCAAATTCAGAAGCAGTTCGTTCCAAATTGGATTGGTTGTTATATTGGGTAGTTCTAGAGATCGGATTTTACTCAAAATTATCCAAATGAATCCTCCCACCATATTATGGTGCTGCACAAGTTTTGGCCTTGATCCGAAATCAATAGGTGTAAGAATTTGGACAATTCAAGTTCAAAGGTAGTTCGTTCCTAATTGAAGTGGTTGGTGTATTGGGTAGTTCTAGCGATCGGATTTCACTCAAACAAAACCAAATGACTCCTCCCACTATATTATGATGTTGCCCAAGTTTTGGGCTCGATCCAAAATCAAGAGGTGTAAGAAACTGGACAATTCAAGTTCAAAGGTTGTTCGTTCCTATTCGGAGTGGTTGTTCTATTCCTTAGTTCTAGAGATTGGATTTCATTCAAAATTTACCAAATGACTCCTCCCACCGTATTATGATGTTGTCCAAGTTTTGTGCTCAATCCAAAATCAATAGGTGTAAGAACTTGGTAAATTCATGTTCAAAGGCAGTTCGTACCTATTCGGAGTGGTTGTTGTATTCCATCGTTCTAGAGGTCGGTTTCTCTGAGAATTCACCACATGACTCCTCCCACCATATTATGACGTTGCCCAAGTTTCAGGCTCGATCCGAAATCAATAGGTGTAAGAAATTGGACAATTCAAGTTCAAAGGCAGTTCATTCCAAATTGGAGTGGTTGGTGTATTGGGCACTTCTAGCTATCGGATTTCACTCAAAACTAACCAAATGACTCGTCCAACCATATTATGATGTTACCCAAGTTTTGGGCTCGATCCGAAATCAGTTGGTGTAAGAAATTGGACAATTCAAGTTCAAAAGCAGTTCGTTCGTAATTGGAGTGGTTGATGTAATGGGTAGTTCCCAAGATCGGATTTCACTCAAAATTAACCAAATGACTCCTTCCACCATATTATGATGTTGCCCAAGTTTTGCGCTCAATCCGAAATCAATAGGTGTAAGAAATTGGACAATTCAAGTTCAAAGGCAGTTCGTTCCGAATTGGAGTGGTTGGTGTGTTGAGTAGTTCTAGAGATCGGATTTCACTCAAACTTAACGAAATGATTCCTCCCACCGTGTTATGCTGTTTCCCAAGTTTTGGGCTTGATCCGAAATCAGTTGGTGTAAGAAATTGGACAATTCAACTTCAAAGGCAGTTCGTTCCTAATTGGAGTGGTTGGTGTATTCCATAGTTCTTGAGATCAGATTTCACTCAAAATTCACCAAATGAATCCTCCCACCATATTTTGATGTTTCCCAATTTTTGGGCTCGATCCGAAATCATTAGGTGTAAGAAATTTGACAATTCAAGTGCAACGGCAGTTTGTTCCTAATTGGAGTGCTTGGTGTATTCGGTAGTTCTAGAGATCGGATATCACTAAAAATTCACGAAACGACACCTCCCACCATATTTTGATGTTTCCCAAGTTTTGAGCTCGATCCGAAATCATTCGGTGTGAGAAATTGGACAATTCAAGTTCAAAGGTAGTTTGTTCCTAATTGGAGTGGTTGGTGTATTGGGTAGTTTTAGAGATCTGATTTCACTCAAAACTAACCAAACGACTCCTCCCAACGTATTACGATGTTGCCCAAATTTTGGGATCGATCCGAAATCAATAGGTGTAAAAAATTGGACAATTCAAGTTCAAAGGCAGTTCGTTCCTAGTTGGAGTGGTTGGTGTATTGGGTAGTTCCAGAGATCAGATTTCACTCAAAATTAACCAAATGACTCCTCCCACCATATTATGACGTTGCCAAGTTTTGGGCTCTATCGGAAATCAATAGTTGTAAGAAATTGGACAATTCAAGTTCAAAGGCAGTTCGTTCCTAATTGGAGTGGTTGGTGTATTCCATAGTTCTAGCGATCGAATTTCACTCAAAATTCACCAAATGACTCCTCCCACCATATGATGATGTTGCCCAAGTTTTCGGCTCGATCCGAAACCAATAGGTGTAAGAAATTGGACAATTCAAGTTCAAAAGCAGTTCGTTCCTAATTGGATTGGTTGGTGTATTGGGTAGTTCGAGCGACCGGATTTCACTCAAACATAACCAAATGACTACTCCCACCATATTACGATGTTGCCCATGTTTTGGGCTCGATCCGACATCAATAGGTGTAAGAAATTGGGAATTTCAAGTTCAAAAGCAGTTCGTTCCTAGTTGGAATGGTTGGCGTATTGGGTACTTCTAGAGATCGAATTTCACTCAAACATAACGAAATGACTCCTCCCACCATATTACGATGTTGCCAAAGTTTTGGGCTCAATCCGACATCAATAGGTGTAAGAAATTGGACAACTAAAGTTCAAAAGAAGTTCGTTCCCAATTGGATTGGATGGTGTATTAGGTAGTTCTAGAGATCGGATTTCTCTCAAAATTAACCAAACGACTCCTCCCACCACATTATGATGTTGCCTAAGTTTTGGGCTCGATCCGAAATCAATAGGTGTAAGAAATTGGGCAATTCAAGTTCGAAAGCAGTTCGTTCCTAATTGGATTGGATGCTGTATTAGGTAGTTCTGGAGATCGGATTTCCCTTAAAATTAACCAAATGACTCCTCCCACCATAATATGATGTTACGCAAGTTTTAAGCTCGATCCGAAATCAATAGGTGCAAGAAATTGGACATTTCACGTTCAAAGGCAGTTCATTCCTAATTGTACTGGTTGGTACTTTCCATAGTTCTACAGATCGAATTTCACTCAAAATTAACCAAATGACTGTAAGAAATTGGACAATTCACATTCAAAGGCAGTTCGTTCCTAATTGTAGTGGTTGATGTATTCCATAGATCTAGATATCTCATTTCAGTCAAAATTCACCAAATGACTCCTCCCACCATATTATGATGATGCCCCTATTTTGGGATGAATCCGAAATCAATAGGTGTAAGAAATTGGACAATTCAAGTTCAAAGGCAGTTCGTTCCTAATTGGAGTGGTTGGTGTATTCCGTAGTTCTAGAGATCGGATTTCACTCAAACTTAACCAAATGACTCCTGCCCCCATATTCTGCTGTTGCCCAAGTTTTCGGCTCGATCCGAAGTCAATAGGTGTAAGAAATTGGACAATTCAAGTTCAAAAGCAGTGCGTTCCTAATTGTAGTGGTTAGTGTATTGGATAGTTCTCGAGATCCGATTTCACCCAAAATTAACCAAATGACTCCTCCCACCATATTATGACGTTGCCCAAGTTTTCGGCTCGATCCGAAATCAATAGGTGTAAGAAATTGGACAATTCACGTTCAAAGGCATTTCGTTCCTAATTGTAGTGGTTGGTGCTTTCCATAGTTCTACAGATTGGGTTTCATTCAAACTTTACCAAATGACTGTAAGAAATTGGACAGTTCACGTTCAATGGCAGTTCGTTCCTAATTGTAGTCGTTGGTGCTCCCCATAGTTCTACAGATTGGATTTCACTCAAACGTAACCAAATGACTCCTTCCACCATATTATGATGTTGCCCAAGTTTTGGGCTCGATCCGAAATCAATAGGTGCAAGAAATTGGAAAATTCACGTTCAAAGGCAATTCGTTCTTAATTGTAGTGGTTGGTGCTTTCCATAGTTCTACAGATTGGATTTCACTCAAACGTAACCGAATGACTCCTTCCACCATATTATGATGTTTCCCAAGTTTTGGGCTCGATCCGAAATCAATATGTGTGTAAGAAATTGGACAATTCAAGTTCAAAGGCAGTTCATTCCTAATTGGAGTGGTTGGTGTATTCCACTATTCTAGAGATCGGATGTCACTCAAACTTATCCAAATGACTCCTCTCACCATATTCTGATGTTGCCCAAGTTTTGGGCTCGATCCGAAATCAATGGGTGTATGAAATTGGACAATTCAAGTTCAAAGGCATTTCGTTCCTACTTGGAGTGGTTGGTGTATTGGGTAGTTGTAGAGATCGTATTTCACTCAAACTTAACCAAATAACTCCTCCCACCAGATTATGGTGTCGCCCATGTTTTTGGCTCGATCCGAAATCAATAGGTGTAAGAAAGTGGACAATTGAAGTTCAAAGGCATTTCGTTCCTAATTGGTGTGGTTGGTGTATTGGGTAGTTCTAGAGATCGGATATCACTCAAAATTAACCAAATGGCTCCTCCCACCATATTATGATGTCGCCCAAGTTTTGGGCTCGATCCGAAATCCGTAGGTGTAAGAAATTAGACAATTCAAGTTCGAGGCAATTCGTTCCTAATTGGTGTGGTTGGTGTATTCCATAGTTCTAGGGTTCGGATTTCACTCAAAATTCACCACCTGGCTCCTCCCACCATATTACGATGTTGCCCAAGTTTTGGGCTCGATCCGAAATCAGTAGGTCTAAGAAATTGGACAATTCAAGTTCAAAGGCAGTTCGTTCCTAATTGGAGTGGTTGGTGTATTGGGTAGTTCTAGAGATCGTATTTCACTCAAAATTAACCAAATGACTCCTCCCACCATATTATGATGTTGACCAAGTTTTGCGATCGATCCGAATTCATTGGGTGTAAGAATTTCGAGAATTCAAGTTCAAGGGCAGTTCGTTCCTAATTGGAGTGGTTGATTTATTGCACAGTTCTAGAGATCGGATTTCACTCAAAATTCACCAAATGACTCCTCCCACCATATTATGATGTTGCCCAAGTTTTGGGCTCGATCCGAAATCCATAGGTGTAAGAAATTGGACAAGTCAAGTTTAGAGGCAGTTCGTTCCAAACTGTAGTGGTTGGTACTTTCCATAGTTCTACATATAGTATTTCACTCAAACTTAACCGAATGACTCCTCCCACCATATTATGATGTCGCCCAAGTTTTGGGCTCGATCTGAAATCAGTAGGTGTAAGAAATTGGACAATTCAAGTTCGAAGGCAAGTCGTTTCTAATTGGAGTGGTTGGTATATTGGGTAGTTCAAGCGATCGGATTTCACTCAAAATTCACCAAATGACTCGTTCCACCAAATTATGATGTTGCCCATGTTTTGGGCTCGATCCGAAATCAATAGGTGTAAGAAATTGGACAAGTTAAGTTCAGAGGCAGTTCGTTCCAAATAGTAGTGGTTGGTGCTTTCCATAGTTCTACAGATCGGATTTCACTCAAAATTAACCAAATGACTACTCCCAACATATTATGATGTTTCTTAAGTTTTGGGCTATATCCGAAATCAGTAGCTCTAAGAAATTGGACAATTCAAGTTCAAAGGCAGTTCGTTCCTAATTGTAGTGGTCGGTGTATTCCATAGATCTGGATTTCGGATTTCACTTTAAATTCCCCAAATGACTACTCCCACCATATTATGATGTTGTACAAGTTTTGGGATCGATCCGAAATCAATAGGGGTTAGAGATTGGACAATTCAAGTTCAAAGGCAGTTCGTTCCTAATTGGAGTGGTTGGTGTATTGGGTAGTTCTAGAGATCTTATTTCCCTCAAAATTAACCGAATGACTCCTCCCCCCATATTATGATGTCGCCCAAGTTTTAGGCTCGATCCGAGATCAATAGGTGTAAGAAACTGGACAATTCAAGTTCGAAGGCAGTTTGTTCCTAATTGGAGTGGTTGGTGTATTACCGTTTAAGAGATCGGATTTCACTCAAAATTAACCAAACGACTCCTCCCACCACATTATGATGTTGCCCAAGTTTTGGGCTCGATCCGAAATCAATAGGTCTAAGAAATTGGACAATTCAAGTTGAAATGCTGTTCGTTCCTAATTGGAGTAGTTGGAGTATTGGGTATTTCTAGAGATCTTATTTCCCTCAAAATTAACGAAACGACTACTCGCACCATATTATGATGTCCCCCAAGTTTTAGGTTCGATGCGAAATCAATAGGTGTCAGAAATTGGACAATTCATGTTCAAAGGCAGTTCGTTCCTAATTGGAGTGGTTGGTGTATTGGGTAGTTCTAGAGATTGTATTTCCCTCAAAATTAACCGAATGACTCCTCCCCCCATATTATGATGTCGCCCAAGTTTTAGTCTCGATCCGAGATCAATAGGTGTAAGAAATTGGACAATTCAAGTTCGAAGGCAGTTCATTCCTAATTGGAGTGGTTGGTGTATTGCCGTTTTAGAGATCGGATTTCACTCAAAATTAACCAAATGACTCCTCCCACCATATTATCACGTCACCCATGTTTTGGGCATGATCCGAAATGAATAGGTGTAAGAAATTGGAAAATTCAAGTTCGAAGGCAATTCGATTTTAATTGGAGTGGTTGGTGTATTGCCGTTTTAGAGATCGGATTTCACTCAAAATTAACCAAAGGACTCCTCCCACTATATTATCACGTCACCCATGTTTTGGGCACGATCCGAAATGAATAGGTGTAAGAAATTGGAAAATTCAAGTTCGAAGGCAATTCGATCCTAATTGGAGTGGTTGGTGTATTGCCGTTTTAGAGATCGGATTTCACTCAAACTTATCCAAAGGACTCCTCCCACCATTTTATGATGTTGACCAAGTTTTGGACTCGATCCGAAATCAATACGTATAAAAATTTGGACAATTCAAGTTCAAAGGCAGTCCGTTACTAATTGGAGTGTGTATTCCGTAGTTCTAGAGATCAGATTTCCCTCAAAATTCACGAAATGACTCCTCCCACCATATTATGATGTTGCCCAAGTTTTGGGCTCGATCCAAAATCAATAGGTGTAAGAAATTGGACAATTCAAGTTCAGAGGCAGTTCGTTCCTAATTGGAGTGGTTGGTGTATTCCGTAGTTCTAGAGGTCGGATTTCACTCAAAATTGGCCACCTGACTCCTCCCACCATATTAAGATGTTGCCCATGTTTCGGGCTAGATCCGAAATCGATCGGTGTAAGAAATTGGTCAATTCAAGTTCAAAGCCAGTTTGTTCCTAATTGGAGTGGTTGGTGTATTGGGTAGTTCTAGAGATCATATTTCACTCAAAATTCACCAAATGACTCCTCCCACCATAGTATGATGTTGCCCTTGTTTTGGGATGAATCCGAAATCAATAGGTGCAAGAAATTGGACAATTCAAGTTCAAAGGCAGTTCGTTCCTAATTGGAGTGGTTGGTGTATTCCATAGTTCTAGAGATCGGATTTCACTCAAACTTAACCAAATGACTCCTCCCACCATATTTTGATGTTGCCCAAGTTTTCGGCTCGATCCGAAAAAAATAGGTGTAAGAAATTGGACAATTCAAGTTCAAAAGCAGTTCGTTCCTGATTGGATTGGTTGGTGTATTGGGTAGTTTGAGCGACCGGATTTCACTCAAAATTCACCAAATTACTCCGCCCACCATATTATGATGTTGCCCAAGTTTTGGGCTCGATCCGAAATCAATAGGTGTAATAAATTGGACAATTCACGTTCAATGGCAGTTCGTTCCTAGTTGTAGTGGTTGGTGCTTTCCATAGTTCTACAGATCGGATTTCACTCAAACTTAACCAAATGACTCCTCCCACCATATTATATTGTTGCCCAAGTTTTGGGCTCCATCTGAAATCAATAGTTGCAAGAAATTGGACAATTCGCGGTCAAAGGCAGTTCGTTCCTAATTGTAGTGGTTGGTACTTTCCATAGTTCTACAGATCGGATTTCACTCAAACTTAACCAAATGACTCCTCCCACCATATTATGATGTTGCCCAAGTTTTGGGCTAGATCCGAAGTCAATAGGTGTATGAAATTGGACAATTCAAGTTCAAAGGCAGTTCGTTCCTAATTGGAGTGGTTGGTGTATTGCCGTTTTAGGGATCTTATGTTAATACCACTTTGCAAAACCCAAGGGAAGGTGTCGTATCGTAGTGTAGCTCGGAAGTCCGAGTGTCGTTTCCACAGAGAGCGGTGTAAAGAAAATAACAGAGATGAAAAAGAACAATTGTGATTGAGAGGTAGATTTATGCAAGATTTGATTTAAAGAAAAATTAATTGATTAAAACACTAAGGCAATGGGGTTCCACTTTTAACATAAGCATGCAACTCTTAATAATTTGATCCGCAAAATATTTTCCAATGTAGTTATTCAAAATAATTAAAGCTCTTTTTAATTTTCTTTAGAAGTATTCTAAGCATAACTTGTACCATTGGCAACAAACTATCAAAAAATAATCTTCATCAAAATTCTATTAATCTTTAGTAATTCTCTTCTCTTTTAAAAGCATGAAAGTTTTTACTACACAATGGGAAAAACTTGATTGAACCCATGAAATAGATTATCAAACATTCATCAATTAATTAAAAAGAAAACTACAAATTCTATTTGAACAAAAACTACAAATTCACATTAAAGCTTAAGTTTGGATCAAACTAATAAAAATTACATACTCATATTAAAAGCTTTTCTCCCTAGCCTTAGCTAGGGAGTTAGTTCCCCATAAAATACATAAAACTTAAACAGAAATTTAGAACTATAAAGATGGAGGAAGGAGAGAAAGCTCAAGAGTTGTGGAGCTTGGGTGTGTGTTTTGAAGCTTGAAGACTTCTCTATTTATAGGGCTAAGAAGGAGGAACATCATGATGAATTCCAACACCACCATTCCTATTCCAATACAATCCATAACTCCCACTTGATCTTGTCTAAGTTAGTGTGGTTGGAATCAATTCCATCCCATACTTCTTTTGGCATGGGTGTGGCACTTCATGCATTCTTTTCAATTCTTTAGCTACTGCACCTCAAGCTTTCTTCACATGGGTTTTCAAAGGTGTTCAATTATGGCTGCCTTTTGCTGCCAACCCATGTGGGTTTTCTTTTGGTTGCTGGAAAAAAAACGATTCTTCTGAACCAGTCATGGTGTAGGAAGGCCTGAGGTTTCAATATATATCCCATGGGGCTCACATTTGGATATGTCATAATAGACAGCCATTGGAACAACTTTTGTGAAGAATGTATTCCCATCTGAGGAGTACAAGTGTACGTTTTGGGCCTTGCAAGTTGACTGCCGAAAATAGACTGGAATTGGCTTCATTTCTTTTCTTTCTTTTCTTTTTGCTTCACATGCATGCACATTCTTTCTCCTTAATAGCTCCAACATGCACCAATATAAAATCATGATATTAGAATAGAATGTAACAATTATTGCCCAATTGATAAGAGTTTGGGTGCCACTTCAAACAGAGAGCTACCAAATAGAGAATTCAAACGAATTAGCCTACATTTCAATGAAGTGCAAATGGATTCGTAAAAGGCAATGGAACATTCTAATTGGTGCAAAAATCAATAAAACAAAGTACTAACAAATATAGATTAGGGATAGAAATTGTAATAATTATGTGTTTATCATCGGATTTCACTCAAAATTAACCAAATGACTCCTCCCAACATATTATGATGTTGACCAAGTTTTGCGCTCGATCCGAAATCAATAGGTGTAAGAAATTGGACAATTCAAGTTCAAAGGCAGTTCATTCGTAATGGGAGTGGTTGATGTATTCCATAATTCTAGAGCTCGGATTTCACTCAAACTTAACCAAATGACTCCTCCCACCATATTCTGCTGTTGCCCAAGTTTTCTGCTCGATCCGAAATCAATAGGTGTAAGAAATTGGAAAATTCAAGTTCAAAAGCAGTTCGTTCCTAATTGGATTGGTTGGTGTATTGGGTAGTTCGAGCGACCAGATTTTATTCAAAATTCAACAAATGACTCCGCCCACCATATTATGATGTTGCCCATGTTTTGGGATGAATCCGAAATCAATGGGTGTAAGAAATTGGACAATTCAAGTTCAAAGACAGTTCGTTCCTAATTGGAGTGGTTGGTGTATTCCATAGTTCTAGAGATCGGATTTCACTCAAACTTAACCAAACGACTCCTCCCACCATATTTTGCTATTGCCCAAGTTTTCGGCTCGATCCAAAATCAATAGGTGTAAGAAATTTCACAATTCAAGTTCAAAAGCAGTTCGTTCCTAATTGGATTGGTTGGTGTATTGGGTAGTTCGAGCGACCGGATTTCACTCAAAATTCAACAAATGACTCCGCCCACCATATTATGATGTTGCCCAAGTTTTGGGCTTGATCCGAAATCAATAGGTGTAAGAAATTGGACATTTCACGTTCAAAGGCAGTTCATTCCTAATTGTACTGGTTGGTACTTTCCATAGTTCTACAGATCGAATTTCACTCAAAATTAACCAAATGACTGTAAGAAATTGGACAATTCACATTCAAAGGCAGTTCGTTCCTAATTATTGTGGTTGGTGCTTTCCATAGTTCTACAGATCGGATTTCACTCAAACATAACCAAATGACTCCTCCCACCATAATATGATGTTGCCCAAGTTTTGGGCTCGATCCGAAACCAATAGGTGCAAGAAATTGGACAATTGAAGTTCAAAGGCAGTGCGTTCCAAATTCGAGTGGTCGGTGTATTCCACAGTTCTAGGGATCGGATTTCACTCAAAATAACCCAAATGACTCCTCCCACCATATTATGACGTTGCCCAAGTTTTCGGCTCGATCCAAAATAAATAGGTGTCAGAAATTGGACAATTCAAGTTCAAAGGCAGTTCATTCCTAATTCGAAAGGTTCGTGTATTGGGTAGTTCTAGAGATCAGATTTCACTCAAACATATCAAAATGACTCCTCCCACCATATTCTGTTGTTGGCCAAGTTTTGGGCACGATCCGACATCAATAGGTGTAAGAAATTGGACAATTCAAGTTCAACGGCAGTTCATTCCTAGTTGGAGTGGTTGGTGTATTGGGTAGTTCTAGAGATCGGATTTCACTCAAAATTAACCAAATGACTCCTCCCACCACAATATGATGTTGCCCAAGTTTTGGGCTCGATCCGAAATCAATAGGTGTAAGAAATTGGACAATTCAACTTCAAAGGCAGTTTGTTCCTAATTGCAGTGGTTGGTGTATTGGGTAGTTCTAGAGATCGGATTTCTCCCAAAATTAACCAAATGACTCCTCCCACCATGAGAAGATGTTGCCCAAGTTTTGGGCTCGATCCGAAATCAATAGGTGTAAGAAATTGGACAATTGATGTTCAAAGGCAGTGCGTTCCAAATTGGAGTGGTTGGTGTATTCCACAGTTCTAGATATCGGATTTCACTCAAAATTAACCAAATGACTCCTCCCACCATATTGTGATGTTGCTCAAGTTTTCGGCTCGATCCGAAATCAATAGGTGTACTAAATTGGACAATTCAAGTTCAAAACCAGTTCGTTCCTAATTGGAGTGGTTGGTGTATTGGGTACTTTTAGAGATCGGATTTCTCTCAAAATTAACCAAATGACTCCTCCCACCATAAGATGATGTTGCCCAAGTTTTGGGCTCAATCCGAAATCAATGGGTGTAAGAAATTGGGCAATTGAAGTTCAAAGGCAGTGCGTTCCAAATTGGAGTGGTTGGTGTATTCCACAGTTCTAGAGATCGGATTTCACTCAAACATAACCAAATGACTCCTCCCACCATATTACGTTGTTGGCCAAGTTTTGGGATAAATCCGACATCAATAGGTGTAAGAAATTGGACAATTCAAGTTCAACGGCAGTTCGTTCCTAATTGGAGTGGTTGGTGTATTGGGTAGTTCTAGCGATCGGATTTCACTCAAAATTCACCAAATGACTCCTCCCACCATATTATGATGTTCCCAACTTTTGGGCTCGATCCGAAATCAATAGGTGTAAGAAATTGGACAATTCAAATGCAAAGGCAGTTCGTTCCTAATTGGAATTGTTGGTGTGTTGGGTAGTTCTAGAGATCGGATTTCACTCAGACATAACCAAATGACTCCTCCCACCATATTACGTTGTTGGCCAAGTTTTGGGCTTAATCCGACATCAATAGGTGTAAGAAATTGGACAATTCAAGTTCGAAGTCAGTTCATTCCTAATTGGAGTGGTTGGTTTATTGGGTAGTTCTAGCGATCGGATTTCCCACTAAATTTACCAAACGACTCCTCCCACCATATTATGATGTTGCCCAAGTTTTGGGCTCGATCTGAAATCAATAGGTGTAAGAAATTGGACAATTCATGTTCAAAGGCAATTCGTTCCTAATTGTAGTGGTTGGTGTATTCCATAGTTCTAGAGATCGAATTTCACCCAAACTTAACCAAATGACTCCTCCCACCATATTATGATGTTGCCCAAGTTTTGGGCTCGATACGAAATCCGTAGGTGTAAGAAATTGGAAAATGAAAGTTCAAAGGCCGTTCGTTCCTAATTGGAGTGGTTGGAGTATTGTGTAGTTCAAGAGATCAGATTTCACTCAAACTTAACCAAATGACTCCTCCCACCATATTATGATGTTGCCTAAGTTTTGCGGTCGATCCGAAATCAATAGGTGTAAGGATTTGGACAATCCAAGTTCGAAGGCAATGCAGTTTGTTCCTAATTGGAGTGGTTGGTGTATTGGGTAGTTCTAGCGATCGGATTTCTCTCAAAATTAACCAAACGACTCCTCCCACCATATTCTGATGTTGACCAAGTTTTGGGTTTAATCCAAAAACAATAGGTGTAAGAAATTGGACAATTCAAGTTCAAAGGCAGTTCGATCCTAATTGTAGTGGTTGGTGTATTCCATTGTTCTAGAGATCGGATTTCACTCCAAATTAACCAAATGACTCCTCCCACCATATTCTTATGTTGCCCAAGTTTTGGGCTCGATCCGAAATCGATAGGCATAAGAAATAGGACAATTCAAGTTCAAAGGCAGTTCGTTCCTAATTGTAGCGGTTGGTGTATTTGGTAATTCTAGAGATTTGATTTCACTCAAACGTAACCAAATGACTCCTCCCACCATATTCTGATGTTGCCAAAGTTTTGGGCTCGATCCGAAATCAATAGGTGCAAGAAATTGGACAATTGAAGTTCAAAGGCAGTTCGTTCCTAATTGGAGTGGTTAGTGTATTCCATAGTTCTAGAGATCGGATTTCACTCAAAATTAACCAAATGACTCCTCCCACCATATTTTTATGTTGCCCAGGTTTTGGGCTCGATCCGAAATCAATAGGCATCAGAAATAGGACAATTCAAGTTCAAAGGCCGTTCATTCCTAATTGGAGTGGTTGGTGTATTGGGTAGTTCTAGAGATTGGATCTCTCTCAAAATTAACCAAATGACTCCTCCCACCATATTTTTACGTTGCCCAAGTTTTGGCCTCGTTCCGAAATCAATAGGTGCAAGAAATTGGACAATTGAAGTTCAATGGCAGTTCGTTCCTAATTGGAGTGGTTAGTTATTCCATAGTTCTAGAGATCGGATTTCAGTCAAAATTAACCAAATGACTCCTCCCACCATATTTTTATGTTGCCCAGGTTTTGGGCTCGATCCGAAATCAATAGGCATCATCAGAAATAGGACAATTCAAGTTCAAAGGCAGTTCGTTCCTAATTGGAGTGGTTGGTGTATTGGGTAGTTTTAGAGATTGGATTTCACTCAAACTTAACCAAACGACTCCTCCCACAATATTCTGATGTTGCCCAAGTTTTGGGCTCAATCAAAAATCAATAGGTATAAGAAATTGGACAATTCACGTTCAAAGGCAGTTCGATACTAATTGTTGTGGTTGGTGTATTCCATTGTTCTAGAGATTGGATTTCACTCAAATTTCTCCAAATGTCTCCTCCCACCATATTATAATGTTGCCCAAGTTTTCTGCTCGATCCGAAATCAACAGGTGTAAGAAATTGCACAATTCAAGTTCAAAGGCAGTTCGTTTCTAATTGGAGAGGTTGGTGTATTGGGAAGTTCTAGAGATCGGATTTCACTTAAAATTAACCAAATGACTCCTCCCACCATATTATGATGTTTCCCAAGTTTTGGGCTAGATACGAAATCAATTGGTTTAAGAAATTGGACAATTCAAGTTCAAAGGCAGTTCATTCCTAATTGGAGTGGTTGGTGTATTCCACAGTTCTAGAGATGGGATTTCACTCAAAATTAACCAAATGACTCCTCCCACCATATTTTTATGTTGCCCAAGTTTTGGGCTCGATCCGAAATCAATAGGTGTAAGAAATTGGACAATTCAATTTCGAAGGCAGTTCATTCCTAACTGGAGTGGTGGGTCTATTGGGTAGTTCTAGCAATCTGATTTCACTCGAAATTCACCAAACGACTCCTCCCCCAATATTATGATGTTGCCCAAGTTTTGGGCTAGATCCGAAATCAATTGCTGTAGGAAATTGGACAATTCAAGTTCAAAGGTAGTCCGTTCCTAATCGGAGTGATTGGTGTATTCCTCAGTTTTAGAGAACGCATTTCACTCAAAATTCACCAAAAGACTCCTCCCACCATATTATGATGTTGCCCAGGTTTTCGCCTCGATCCGAAATCAACAGGTGTAAGAAATTGCACAATTCAAGTTCAAAGGCAGTTTGTTCCTAATTGGAGTGGTTGGTGTATTCCATAGTGCTAGGGATCAGAGTTCACTCAAATTCACCAAACAACTCCTCCCACCAAATTATGATGTTGCCCAAGTTTTGGGCTAGATACGAAATCAATAGGTTTAAGAAATTGTGACAGGACCCGACCCAAATTCTACTTTGGAATTCGAGCCGGACGCTGTGCGTGTCCGACACCTGGCGGTGCCAGACACAATTGACCTAATTTCCCTTCTAGTCAACTTTCAACTAGAACTGGGGTTTGACTTTTGCTGAAAAATTCAGCAAGGCTCCCCTGCAGTTAAACCAAACCCAAGATTACACCTATCAAACATGCATATAAAATATACACCAACTGTCAGCATACAAAAATTTAAATACTAATAGTTAGACAAGTGTTCTAGGGCAATATCATAGCTCTACACAGATTAGATTACAGGTACAAAATAATTAAACAAGACCCTACTTTGTCAAGGAAAGTGGCGGAAGACGGACTCGGCCCGGTGGTGGCGCGCTGACGCACGACTACAGCCTGGGGGCCCAAAACATATAAAGGGTGAGTGGACCCAAAAACAAAGCTTAGAAAATAGTATTAGAACATACTAACCCCTCTGTAAAAACAGTTATAAAACTAAATCATTTCTTTTATATATAACTCGTACTGAAATCAAAGCATCGTATATATATATATAATCAATCACACATTTAATTAAACATTAATTACTCGAAAGCATTGAAAACAACTTTTAATCTACCACCTAGGTGTACCCATTTATAATTTCGTCAATTCCTTTAGTTTCCGTCAATTCCTTATAATCCGTCAATTCCATATAATCTGTCAATTCCATCCTTGTGCCACCGGAGTGACACGTCCTAGCAGACCTCGGGAAACACAAGGTCACCCAAGCCGCAATCCTAGCAGAATTCAGGGGACACTTGGTCGGCCTGATCCGCAATCCTAGCACCACACGGTTCGAGCGTCCCCGAGACTCGTGGGGCTGTGTCAAGCATGCTGACCTACCCGAAGGCAACTGGATGTCCGTCGACATCAATAATACCGAAGGCAACATAATTTTATTCTGAAGGCAACTTTATTTCCGAGGCAACATTTATTATACTGAAGGCAACCTTGGGTACCTATGGTGGCTTAAAATAAATGTATATATATATATAATTCTGAAAAAGATTAAAGTTTATAAAACTACTTATAAAACTATTCCTTAAATCCTGCTGCCATTTAATCTGATAATACCTCAGTTCTGACTTTCCAAATCCCTTTTTAAATGTTCCACTAGGCAGCACATAAATAAACAGAAATATTTAAATCTATCAAGTCATGCTAGGAAAGCCGTATTCAGTAAAACTTATTCAAGATCAAATAATGAAAATAAATTGCATAAACCATTTATAAAACAAAAAGTCCACTCACAGATACTCTGAGCTAGCTGGACCCTTTGAAGGTCCCTCCTGCGGGTCACCTGGTGCCCGGGTGCCTGTATAATCATCACAATATTTTATTAAAAACTCTACTCAGTAATATAATATTAAATTAAAAACCTTGACCCCCGGCTCCTAAAAGTGCGTGCATCACTTTAAAGGTCATTCCTATGCCCATATTAACTTTCCTCTCAAAGGGCATGACTTAGAATTAACTCGGGACTCAAAAGCGATAAAGTTCCCAAAAGTCAACTCAGGACGCCGTGGGGTCCACGACCTCAGAATTTCGATCCGATCATTCCTAGAGGTTCCAACAAGCCTAGGACACATGTCCCGAAAGTTTGGTCTCGATCGGACGGTCGGATTGCTCACGATCGCACGATCGGACTGATGAGTGATTTTCTGTAATCCTAGCCCTAGGGTTGGCCTTTCCGGAGTATCCGGGACTCCGATTGACGATCCGTCAAATCCTACAAGATCCTGAAATTACCTAGATCAACATACTCCAGTTTGACTACGATCCAACGGTCTGAACATATTGAACCCGGAAATCGCACACTATGCGAGATCCGTTCGGGGTTCAAACGTTATCCGAAATGAGATTCGCGAAATCCTACGCACTCGTGCGGACACGAGGATTATTCTAGGACCAAGAGTCGGCAGAAACTCAGCTCGAAAATTAATCATTCAGACCTCAAAATTTCTTAAAACCTACCTAACCAACAGCTAGAACGTGAAAATCAGTCGAAAAACCATACCTAATTCGTCCGATTTGGCGTCCGGAGGAGTGAGAACTAGAGGTTTGAAATTCAGAGAAAAACTAGCCAAATCCGAGCTGTTTCCGGCGGCTGGAGCTGTCGACGGAGGCGGCGCAGGTCTGTGGTGTGGCGGCGAGGTTGGTCTAGTCCGATCTTGGCCGGTTTCGTGTCAGGTGGTGAGGTGGGGTGGTGGCTATGGAGGTTTGGAGGAGCTGCTGGAAAATTTTCTAAAGGGGAGGGGTTTGCGCGAGGAAGAAGGGAGTGAGGAGAGAGAGAGAAGTGATTTCCTGAAAATTTCAATTATGCTCCTTTGCGTAATATACTCGTAATTCCTTCGTTATAAGTCCGTTTTGAGTCCACTACGTGTCTACGGACTGGTTTTGTCGCACTCTACGCAATGGTACAAACACAATTCCCAACATCCTTCCCGGTCAAAAAGTCAACTTTAAAACCTAATAAAAAATTCTAAGGGCATTATGGTCTTTTCCTCCAATAAATTATTAATTAACTATTAATTAAGGTTTGGGTTGTTACAATCTACCCCCGTTATGAAAATTTCGTCCTCAAAATTTACGTACCTGTCACTCGAAGAGGTAAGTATACTGGGCCCGCACCTGTTCTTCAGGTCCCCAAGTGGCCTCTTCCACATCGTGACTCCTCCACAAGACCTTCACTAGTGGAATCTCTCTGGATCGAAGCAGTTGCATCTTCCGATCCATAATCTGAACAGGCTGCTCCACATAACTTAAGTCATCCTTCAACTCTAAGGGTTACTCTTCCAAGACATGGGATGGGTCTGAAATATACTTCCGGAGCATAGACACGTGGAATACATCGTGTAGACGGGAAAGATCTGCTGGTAAGGCAAGTCTGTATGCTACTGGGCCCACACGCTAAACAATCTCATATAGCCCAACATAGTGATGGCTTAGTTTTCCTCGTTTCCCAAATCTCACTACGCCTTTCCAAGGCGACAATTTCAAAAAAAATACCCAGTCACCAACCTCAAACTGAAGCTCTTTCCTCCTGTTATCTGCATAACTCTTTTGTCTTTCCTGGGCCACCTTGAGCCTTTCTCTTATTGTTTCTACATGCTTCTTGTCCTTTCAACATCCTCAGACATCTGTAACCTGTGCTCGCCCACTTCATCCCAATAAAAAGGCGTTATACACTGTTTCCCGTACAAGGCATCAAATGGTGACTTTCCTATACTCGCTTGAAGGCTGTTATTATAAGCAATTTTCATGAGTGGCAATTTCTCATTCCAGTCACCCCTAAACTGCAACGCTCAAGCTCTCAACATATCTTCTAAAGTCTGAATCATCCTCTCAGACTGACCATGTCTGGGGGTGAAATGCAGTACTGAACCGCAACTGGGTTCCAAATGCCTCATGCGACTTCGTCCAAAAATGGGACTTGAACTGAGGACCTCTATCGGAAACAATGGATACTGATGCTCCATGGAGTCTCACTATCTCATCAATAAAAATCTTGGCCAACTTATTCAAGGTATAGTTTGCTCTCGCCGGCAGAAAGTGAGCTGACTTAGTGAGTCGATCCACAATTACCCATATTCCTTCATGTTCGTCCTTTGTCCGAGGAAGTTTGAACACAAAATCCATAGTAATGTGCTCTCATTTCCACTCGGGAATCGAAAGTGGTTGCAACAATCCTGATGGTTTTTGCCTTTCTGCCTTGACTTGCTGACACACTAGGCACTCACTGACGTACTCTGCTTTCTCTTCCTTCATGAAAGGCCATCAATAATGTTTCCTCAGAGTACCATACATCTTGGTGCTACTTGAGTGCATGATAAAAGTTGAACCGTGGGCTCCCTCGAGGATTTCCCTTTCCAAAGTCCCATCCTCAGGAACATACAATCCTACCATCAATGCTCCACCATTCCTCACTGAGTAATCTGTCCTAGTGCCATTCTCAACCTCTAATCTCAGTGTACAAACTAATGGATCTTGAGACTGGGCTTTACTTAATCGCTCCACTAGCACTGGTTTCACATTGAGAGTATCTAACAGTGCTCCTTGATCATCCATAACTAGCCCAATTCTTAATTTCCACATCTCCACCAACAGTGGCAAATACCTCCCTGGAACATGAGCTACCGATCTCGATGAACTTCCCGTTAAGGATATCAGCTACCCTATTTGCTCATCCTGGGTGATGTTCAATAGTACAGTCCTAATCTTTAGTCAACTCCAGTCATCTCCTTTGCCTCAAATTCCGTTCCTTCTGGGTGAACAGATACTTCAGGCTCTTATGATCCGTGGATATCTGGCACGTTTCCCTGTAAAGACAGTGTTGCCAAAACTTCAGGGCAAGCACTACTACGGCATGCTGCATGGAAGCATAAGCGACTACCCTACCATGCTACATCAGCACACAACCTAATCCTGGTCGGGATGTGTCACTGTATACTACGAAGTTCCCTGTGTCCTCCGGAAGTGCTAACACCGGAGTAGTGGTCAACTTGGTCTTGAGTTCGTTAAAACTCTCTTCACACTCGTCTGACCATTCAAACTTGACGCATTTCCTTGTCAAACGAGTTAGAGGTGCCGCTATGATAGAGAAACCCTCCACAAAGCGACGATAATACCTGGCTAACACAAGGAAACTCCGTATCTCAGTAACATTGGTTGGTCGTGGCCAATTCACTACTGCCTCAACTTTCTGGGAATCCACAAAAATACCCTCTGCAGAGATCACATGCCCCAAGAAACTCACTCTGTCTAACCAAACTGACACTTGCTGAACTTGGCATACATCTATTTCCTCCTCAAAGTCTTCAGCACACTTTCCAAAAACTGGATGTGCCCCCTTTGACTTTGGAGTATACCAAGATATCATCTATGAACACAATCACAAAGTGATCCAAGTAACATCGAAACACTCTGTTCATGAGATCCATAAACCCAGCTGAAGCGTTAGTCAATCCAAATGGCATCACCAATAATTCATAGTGCCCATACCTCGTCCGAACTGCTGTCTTAGGCACATTATCCTCTCTAATACGTAGCTGATGATACCCAGATCTCAAATCAATCATAGAAAATACCTTGGCACCCTTCAGCTGATCAAACAGATCGTCTATACGTGGTAACGGATACCGGTTCTTTACTGTGACCTTATTCAGCTGCCTGTAGTCAATACACAATCTCATAGTGCCATCCTTCTTCCCAACAATAATACTGGAGTGCCCCTCGGAGAGAAACTGGGTTGGATGAAACCTTTATCCACTAGCTCCTATAACTGGGTCTATAACTCTATTAACTCAGCTGGTGCCATTTTGTACGGCGCTTAAGAAATAGGGTTCGTACCCGGGACGAGCTCAATAGTGAACTCAGTCTCTTGATGAGGTGGTAAACCTTGAAGATCCTCCGGAAACATATCTGAAAATTCCTGTACCACTGGAATATCCTCCAACCTCAATCCGCTATCCCGGGTGTCCAATATGCGCCAAGTATCATGAACATTCTTTCCTGAGCAACCGCCTTGCTGTCATGGCTGAAATGAGGCAAGATGGAAGTACTCTGAGCTCACTTTAAAATATCACCTCAGGTCTTCCAAGACTACGGAACACGACATCCTTTATGAAATACAACCTATGGAGGTATAGTGCTTCGCTAACTAATCCATCCCCAAAATGACATTTAAATCCACCATCTCCAGGGAAAATTAGATTTGCCTCCAAGAATACGTCTCTCAGCACCTCTAGCTACTCCATCTCCAGAGTGGTTCCCAAAACTACCACTCTAGTTAGACCCTCCACTGGAATCTACTCCAGGTCAAAAACCTCCGTAACTGCGGCCACCAGATGATCCCGAATTGAAACTGCCCCTTTTTTATGACCCCTATCTGGGACCAAGAGTGGCTCTTGTTACCTGGCCCACGCGCCGCCCACGCGCCGACAGCGCGTGGATGTGCCTAACAATTTCCGGTGACCGGATTTTCTCCACAACGTCGGCCCAAACTCCTATCCTAGATAATATGCCCTATTTGGAACCACTTTTGTTCTTGGACTATGGCCAAAACGTGGCCGGAAGTGACTAAAACTGAGCTCTCAAAGTCGGCAGAAACTCAGCTCGAAAATTAATCCTTCAGACCTCAAAATGTCTTAAAACCTACCCAACCAACAGCTAGAACGTGAAAATCAGTCGAAAAACCATACCTAATTCGTCCGATTTGGCATCTGGAGGAGAGAGAACTAGAGGTTTGAAATTTAGAGAAAAACCAGCCAAATCCGAGCTGTTTCCGGCGGCTGGAGCTGTCGACGGTGGCGGCGCAGGTCTGGGGTGTGGCGGCGAGGTTGGTCTGGTCCGATCTTGGCCGGTTTCGTGTCAGGCGGTGAGGTGGGGTGGTGGCTATGGAGGTTTGGAGGAGCTGCTGGAAAATTTTCTAAAGGGGGGAGGGAGGGGGTTTGCGCGAGGAAGAAGGGAGTGAGGAGAGAGAGAGAAGCAGATTTTTTATAAAAAAAATCTGATTTCCTGAAAAATTCAATTTTACCCCTTTGCGTAATATACTCGTAATTCCTTTGTTCTAAGTCCGATTTGAGTCCACTACGTGTCTACGGACTCGTTTTGTCGCACTCTACGCAACGGTAACAACACAATTCCCAACTTCCTTCCCGGTCAAAAAGTCAACTTTAAAACCTAATAAAATATTCTAAGGGCATTATGGCCTTTTCCACCAATAAATTATTAATTAACTATTAATTAAGGTTTGGGTTGTTACAAATTGGAGAATTCAAGTTCAAAGGAACTGTTCCAAATTGGAGGGGTTGGTGTATTGGGTAGTTCTAGCATTCGGATTTCACTCAAACTTCACCAAATGACTCCTCCCACCATATTATGATGTTGCCCAAGCTTTGTGCTCGAACCGATATCAATTGGTGTAAGAAATTGGACAATTCAAGTTCAAAGGCAGTTCGTTCCTAATTGGTGTGGTTGGTGTATTGTGTTGTTCTAGAGATCGAATTTCACTCAAAATTAACCAAATGACTACTCCCACCATATTATGATGTTGCCCAAGTTTTGTGCTCGAACCGATATCAATAGGTGTAAGAAATTGGAAAATTCAAGTTCAAAGGCTATTCGTTCCTAATTGGTGTGGTTGGGGTATTCCATAGTTCTAGAGATCGGATTTCACTCAACATTCAGCAAATGACTCCTCCCACAATTTTATGATGTTGCCCAAGTTTTGGGCTCAATCCGAAATCAGTAGGTGGAAGAAATTGGACAATTCAAGTTCAAAGGCAGTTTGTTCCAAATTGGAGTGGTTGGTGTATTCCATTGTTCTAGAGATCGGATTTCACTCAAAATTCACCAAATGACTCCTCCCACCATATTATGATGTTCCCAAGTTTTGGGCTCGAGCCGAAATCAATAGGTGTAAGAAATTGGTCAATTCAATTTCAAAGGCAGTTCGTTTCTAATCGGAGTGGTTGGTGTATTCCATAGATCTAGAGATCGGATTTCACTCAAAATTTACCAAATGACTCCTCCCTCCATATTATGATGTTCCCCAAGTCTTGGGCTCGATCCGAAATCAATTGCTGTAAGAAATTGGACAATTCAAGTTCAAGGGCAGTTCGTTCCTAATTGGAGTGGTTGGGGTATTGGGTAGTTCTAGCGATCGGATTTCACTCAAAATTCACCAAATGACTCCTCCCACCATATTATGACGTTGCCCGAGTTTTAGGCTCGATCCGAAATCAAAAGGGGTAAGAAATTGGACAATTCAAGTTCTAAGGCAGTTCATTCCTAATTGGAGTGGTTGGTGTGTTGGGTAGTTCTAGCAATCGGATTTCACTCAAAATTCACCAAATGACTCCTCCCACCATATTATGATGTTGCCCAAGTTTCGAGCACGATCCGAAATCAATAGGTGTAAGAGATTGGACAATTCAAGTTCAAAGGCAGTTCGTTCCTAATTGTAGTGGTTGGTGTATTCCGTAGTTCTAAAGATCGGATTTCACTCAAAATTCACCAAATGACTCCTCCCACCATATTATGATGTTGCCCAACTTTTGGGCTCGATCCGAAATCAATAGGTGTAAGAAATTGGGCAATTCAAGTTTAAAGGCAGTTCGTTCCTAATTGGAGTGTTTGGTGTATTGTGGAGTTCTAGCGATTGCATTTCACTCAAAATTCACCAAATGACTCCTCCCACCATATTATGACGTTGCCCAAGTTTTGGGCTCTATCCGAAATCAATAGATGTAAGAAATTGGACAATTCAAATTCAAAGGAACTGTTCCTAATTGGAGGGGTTGGTGTATTGTGTAGTTCTTGCGTTCGGATTTCACTCAAAATTCAAAGGAAGTTCGTTCCAAATCGGAGTGGTGTATTCCACAGTTTTAGAGATCGGATTCCCCCAAAATTCACCAAATGAGTCCTCCCACCATATTGTGATGTTCCCCAAGTTTTAGGCTCGATCATAAATCAAAAGGGGTAAGAAATTGGACAATTCATGTTCAAAGGCAGTTCGTTCCCAATTGGAGTGGTTGGTGTATTGGGAAGTTCTAGAGATCGGATTTCGCTTAAAATTAACCAAATGACTCCTTCCACCATATTACGATGTTGCCCAGGTTTTGGGCTCAATCCGAAATCAATAGGTGTAAGAAATTTGACAATTCATGTTGAAAGGCAGTTCGTTCCTAATTGGAGTGGTTGGTGTATTCCATAGTTCTAGATCGGATTTTACTCAAAATTCGCCAAATGACAACTCCTACCATATTATGATGTTGCCCAAATTTTGGGCTCGATCCGAAATCCAAAAGTATAAGACATTGGGCAATTCAAGTTCAAAGGCAGTTCGTTCCTAATTGGAGTGCTTGGTGTATTGGGGAGTTCTGGCGATTGCACTTCTGTCAAAATTCACCAAATGACTCCTCCCACCATATTATGACTTTGCCCAAGTTTTGGGCTCGATCCGAAATCAATAGGTGTAAGAAATTGGACAATTCAAATTCAAAAGAACTGTTCCTAATTGGAGGGGTTGGTGTATTGGGTAGTTCTAGCGTTCGGATTTCACTCAAAATTCCCCAATCAATAGGGGTAAGAAATTGGAAAATTCAAGTTCATAGGCAGTTCGTTCCTAATTGGAGTGGTTGGTGTATTGGGTAGTTCTAGAGATCGGATTTCGCTTAAAATTAACCAAATGACTCCTTCCACCACATTTTTATGTTGCCCAAGTTTTGGGCTCGATCCGAAATCGATAGGCGTAAGAAATAGGACAATTCAAGTTCAAAGGCAGTTCGTTCCTGATCGGAGTGGTTGGTATATTCCGTCGATCTAGAGATCGGATTTCACCAAAAATTCACCAAAAGACTCCTTCCACCAGATTACGATGTTGCCCAAGTTTTGGGCTCGATCCGAAATCAATAGGTGTAAGAAACTGGACAATTCATGTTGAAAGGCAGCTTGTTCCAAATCGGAGTGGTTGGTGTATTCCACAGTTTTAGAGATCGAATTTCCCCCAAAATTCACCAAATGAGTCCTCCCACCATATTGTGATGTTCCCCAGGTTTTAGGCTCGATCCGAAATCCAAAGGGGTAAGAAATTGGACAATTCATGTTCAAAGGCAGTTCGTTCCTAATTGGAGTGGTTGGTGTATTCCACAGTTTTAGAGATCGGATTTCCCCCAAAATTCACCAAATGAGTCCTCCCACCATATTGTGATGTTCCCCAAGTTTTAGGCTCGATCCGAAATCGAAAAGGGAAAGAAATTGGACAATTCAAGTTCAAAGTCAGTTCGTTCCCAATTGGAGTGGTTGGTGTATTGGGTAGTTCTAGAGATCGGATTTCGCTTCAAATTAACCAAATGACTCCTTCGACCACATTTTTATGTTGCCTAAGTTTTGGGCTCGATCCGAAATCGATAGGCGTAAGAAATAGGACAATTCAAGTTCAAAGGCAGTTCGTTCCTGATCGGAGTGGTTGGTATATTCCATCGATCTAGAGATCGGATTTCACCAAAAATTCACCAAATGACTCCTTCCACCATATTACGATGTTGCCCAAGTTTTGGGCTCGATCCGAAATCAATAGGTGTAAGAAACTGGACAATTCATGTTGAAAGGCAGTTCGTTCCAAATCGGAGTGGTTGGTGTATTCCACAGTTTTAGAGATCGGATTTCCCCCAACATTCACCAAATGAGTCCTCCCACCATATTCTGATGTTCCCCAAGTTTTAGGCTCGATCCGAAATCAAAAGGGGTAAGAAATTGGACAATTCATGTTCAAAGGCAGTTCGTTCCTAATTGGAGTGGTTGGTGTATTCCACACTTCTAGTGATTGGATTTCACTCAAAACACACCAAATGACTCCTCCCACGCTATTATGATGTTACCCATGTTTCGGGCACGATCCGAAATCACTAGGTGTATGAGATTGGACAATTCAATTTCAAAGGTAGTTCTTTCCTGATTGTAGTGGTTGGTGTATTACGTAGTTCTAGAGATCGGATTTCACTCAAAATTCACCAAATGACTCCTCCCACCATATTATGATGTTGCCCAACTTTTGGGCTCGATCCGAAATCCATAAGTTTAAGACATTGGGCAATTCAAGTTCAAAGGCAGTTCGTTCCTCATTGGTGTGCTTGGTGTATTGGGGAGTTCTAGCGATTGCATTTCACTCAAAATTCACCAAATGACTCCTCCCACCATATTATGACGTTGCCCAAGTTTTCGGCTCGATCCGAAATCAATAGGTGTAAGAAATTGGACAATTCAAATTCAAAGGAATTGTTCCTAATTGGAGGGGTTGGTGTATTGGGTAGTTCTAGCGGTCGGATTTCACTCAAAATTCCCCAAATGACTCCTCACACCATATTATGATGTTGCCCAAGCTTTGGGCTCGATCCAAAATCGATTGGTGTAAGAAATTGGACAATTCAAGTTCGAACGCAGTTCGTTCCTAATTGGAGTGGTTGGTGTATTGTGTTGTTCTAGAGATCGAATTTTACTCAAAATCAACCAAATGACTCCTCCCACCATATTATGATGTTGCCCAAGTTTTGGGGTCAATCCAAAATCAATAGGGGTAAGAAATTGGAAAATTCAAGTCCATAGGCAGTTCCTTCCTAATTGGAGTGGTTGGTGTATTGGGTAGTTCTAGAGATCGGATTTCGCTTAAAATTAAACAAATGACTCCTCCCACCATATTATGATGTTGCCCAAGTTTTGGGCTCGATCCGAAATCAATACGTGTAAGAAATTGGGCAATTCAAGTTCGAAGGCAGTTCGTTCCTAATTGGAGTGCTTGGTGTATTGTGGAGTTCTAGCGATTGCAGCTCACTCAAATTTCACCAAATGACTCCTCCCACCATATTATGATGTTGCCCAAGTTTTGGGGGCGATCCAAAATCAATAGGGGTAAGAAATTGGAAAATTCAAGTCCGTAGGCAGTTCGTTCCTAATTGGAGTGGTTGGTGTATTGGGTAGTTCTCGAGATCGGATTTCGCTTAAAATTAAACAAATGACTCCTCCCACCATATTATGATGTTGCCCAACTTTTGGGCTCGATCCGAAATCAATACGTGTAAGAAATTGGGCAATTCAAGTTCGAAGGCATTTCGTTCCTAATTGGAGTGCTTGGTGTATTGTGGAGTTCTAGGGATTGCATTTCACTCAAATTTCACCAAATGACTCCTCCCACCATATTATGATGTTGCCCAAGTTTTGGGCTCGATCCAAAATCAATAGGTGCAAGAAATTGGACAATTCATGTTCAAAGTCAGTTCGTTCCTAATTGGAGTGGTTGGTGTATTGGTTAGTTCTAGGGATAGGATTTCGCTTAAAATTAACCAAATGACTCCTCCCACCATATTATGATGTTGCCCAACTTTTGGGCTCGATCCGAAATCAATACGTGTAAGAAATTGGGCAATTCAAGTTCGAAGGCAGTTCGTTCCTAATTGGAGTGCTTGGTGTATTGTGGAGTTCTAGCGATTGCAATTCACTCATATTTCACCAAATGACTCCTCCCACCATATTATGATGTTGCCCAAGTTTTGGGGTCGATCCAAAATCAATAGGGGTAAGAAATTGGAAAATTCAAGTCCGTAGGCAGTTCGTTCCTAATTGGAGTGCTTGGTGTATTGGGGAGTTCTAGCGATTGCATTTCACTCAAAATTCACCAAATGACTCCTCCCACCATATTATGACGTTGCCCAACTTTCGGGCTCGATCCGAACTGAATAAGTGTAAAAAATTGGGCAATTCAAGTTCAAAGGCAGTTCATTCCAAATTGGAGTGGTTGGGGTATTGGGTAGTTCTGGAGATCGGATTTCACTCAAACTTAACCAAATGACTCGTCCCACCATATTATGTTGTTGCCCACGTTTTGGGCTCGATCCGAAATCAATAGGTGCAAGAAATTGGACAATTCATGTTCAAAGGCAGTTCGTTCCTAATTGGAGTGGTTGGTGTATTGGGTAGTTCTAGAGATTGGATTTCACTCAAACTTAACCAAATGACTCCTCCCACCATATTCTGATGTTACCCAAGTTTTGGGCTCGATCCGAAATCAATTGGTGTAAGAAATTGGACAATTCAAGTTCAAAGGCAGTTTGTTCCTAATTGGAGTGGTTGGTGTATTGGGTAGTTCTAGAGATTGGATTTCACTCAAACTTAACCAAATGACTCCTCCCACCATATTCTGATGTTGCCCAAGTTTTGAGCTCGATCCGAAATCAATAGGTGCAAGAAATTGGACAATTCAAGTTCAAAGGCAGTTCGTTCCTAGTTGTTGTGGTTGGTGTATTGGGTAGATCTAGAGATCGGATTTCACATAAAATTAACCAAATGACTCCTCCCACCATATTATCTTGTTCCCCAAGCTTTGGGCTAGATCCAAAATCAATAGGTGTAAGAAATTGGACAATTCAAGTTCAAACGCAGTTCGTTCCTAATTGGAGTGGTTGGTTTATTTGGTAGTTCTAGAGATCGGATTTCACTTAAAATTAACCAAATGACTCCTCCCACCATATTATGATGTTGCCCAACTTTTGGGCTCAATCCGAAATCAATACGTGTAAGAAATTGGGCAATTCTAGTTCAAAGGCAATTCGTTCCTAATTGGTGTGCTTGGAGTATTGGGGAGTTTTTCATTTAAAATTCAGGAAATGACTCCACCCACCATATTATGATGTTGCTCAAGTTTTGGGCTCGATCCAAAATCAATAGGTGTAAGAAATTGGACAATTGAAGTTCAAAGGCAGTTCGTTCCTAATCGGAGTGGTTGGTGTATTCCACAGTTCTAGAGATCGGATTTCACTTAAAATTATCCAAATGACTCCTCCCACCATATTATGATGTTGCCCAAGTTTTGGGCTCGATACGAAATCAATAAGTGTAAGAAATTGGACAATTCAAGTTCAATGGCAGTTCGTTCCAAATCGGAGTGGTTGGTGTATTCCACAGTTGTAGAGATCGGATTTCACTTAAAATGAACCAAATGACTCCTCCCACCATATTATGATGTTGCCCCAGTTTTGGGCTCGATCCGAAATCCATAGCTAAAGAAATTGGACGATTCAGGTTCAAAGGCAGTTCGTTCCGAATCGGAGTGGTTGGTGTATTCCACAGTTCTAGAGATCGGATTTCTCTCGAAATTCACCAAATGACTCCTCCCACCATATTATGATGTTGCCCAAGTTTTGGGCTCGATCCGAAATCAATAGGTGTAAGAAATTGGACAATTCAAGTTCAAAGGCAGTTCGTTCCTAATCGGAGTGGTTGGTGTATTCCACAGTTCTGGAGATCTGATTTCACTTAAAATTAACCAAATGACTCCTCCCACCATATTATGATGTTGCCCAACTTTTGGGCTCAATCCGAAATCAATACGTGTAAGAAATTGGGCAATTCTAGTTCAAAGGCAATTCGTTCCTAATTGGTGTGCTTGGAGTATTGGGGAGTTTTTCATTTAAAATTCAGGAAATGACTCCACCCACCATATTATGATGTTGCTCAAGTTTTGGGCTCGATCCAAAATCAATAGGTGTAAGAAATTGGACAATTGAAGTTCAAAGGCAGTTCGTTCCTAATCGGAGTGGTTGGTGTATTCCACAGTTCTAGAGATCGGATTTCACTTAAAATTATCCAAATGACTCCTCCCACCATATTATGTTGTTGCCCAAGTTTTGGGCTCGATACGAAATCAATAAGTGTAAGAAATTGGACAATTCAAGTTCAATGACAGTTCGTTCCAAATCGGAGTGGTTGGTGTATTCCACAGTTGTAGAGATCGGATTTCACTTAAAATGAACCAAATGACTCCTCCCACCATATTATGATGTTGCCCCAGTTTTGGGCTCGATCCGAAATCCATAACTAAAGAAATTGGACGATTCAAGTTCAAAGGCAGTTCGTTCCTAATCGGAGTGGTTGGTGTATTCCACAGTTCTAGAGATCGGATTTCTCCCAAAATTCACGAAACGACTCCTCCCACCATATTATGATGTTGCCCAAGTTTTGGGCTCGATCCGAAATCAATAGGTGTAAGAAATTGGGCAATTCAAGTTCAAAGGCAATTCGTTCCTAATTGGAGTGGTTGGTGTATTGGGTAGTTCTAGCGATTGGATTTCACTCAAAATTCACCAAATGACTCCTCCTACCATATTATGATGTTGCCCAAGTTTTGGGCTCGATCCGAAATCAATAGGTGTAAGAAACTGGACAATTCAAGCTCAAAGGCAGTTCGTTCCTAATTGTCGTGGTTGGTGTATTCCACAGTTTTAGAGATCGGATTTCACTTAAAATTAACCAAATGACTCCTCCCACCATATTATGATGTTGCCCAACTTTTGGGCTCGATCCAAAATCAATTGGTGTAAGAAATTGGACAATTCAAGTTCAAAGGCAGTTCGTTCCTAATTGGAGTGGTTGGAGTATTGGGTAGTTCTAGAGATCGGATTTCACTTGAAATTAACCAAATGACTCCTCCCACCATATTATGATGTTGCCCAAGTTTTGGGCTGGATCCGAAGTCAATACGTGTACGAAATTGGACAATCCAAGTTCAAAGGCAGTTCGTTCCTAATCGGAATGGTTGGTGTATTCCACAGTTCTGGAGATCCTATTTCACTCGAAATTCACCAAATGACTCCTCCCACCATATTATGATGTTGCCCAAGTTTTGGGCTCGATCCGAATTCAATAGGTGTAAGAAATGGGACAATTCAAGTTCAAAGGTAGTTCGTTCCTAATCGGAGTGGTTGGTTTATTCCACAGTTCTAGAGATCGGATTTCACTTAAAATTAACCAAATGAGTCCTCCAGCCATATTATGATGTTGCCCAAGTTTTGGGCTCGATCCGAATTCAATAGGTGTAAGAAATGGGACAATTCAAGTTCAAAGGCAGTTCGTTCCTAATCGGTGTGGTTGGTGTATTCCATAGTTCTAGAGATCGGATTTCTCCCAAAATTCACGAAACGACTCCTCCCACCATATTACGATGTTGCCCAAGTTTTGCGCTCGATCCGAAATCAATAGGTGTAAGAAATTGGGCAATTCAAGTTCAAAGGCAGTTCGTTCCTAATTGTAGTGGTTGGTGTATTGGGTAGTTCAAGCGATTGGATTTCACTCAAAATTCACCAAATGACTCCTCCCACCATATTATGATGTTGCCCAAGTTT
Organism: Prunus avium; assembly: GCF_965620075.1. Lineage (NCBI taxonomy): Eukaryota > Viridiplantae > Streptophyta > Magnoliopsida > Rosales > Rosaceae > Prunus > Prunus avium. The sequence goes on from NC_142290.1 coordinate 8,737,253, forward strand.
TGGGCTCGATCCGAAATCAATAGGTCTAAGAAATTGGAGAATTCAAGTTCAAAGGCAGTTCGTTCCTAATTGTTGTGGTTGGTGTATTGGGTAGTTCTAGAGATCGGATTTCACATAAAATTGTTTGTGCCTAATAAATCACGGCCAAGAACTGACCGAGGGAGCCCGTTTTCTCGACCCTAACACTTGTTCGTGTGGCTAAAACGCGGCGTTTCGCCAAGATGTCTGGCCTTCCTAAAAAAGCGAAGGAAAAGTCGTGAAGGCATGATCATCTCGGCCTTGATTATAGGCCGAGGCCGAAGCCGAACAAAATCACGGCCAAAGGCACTAAGGTCAGATCATCAAGTGGCAGCAGGGTCCCACGCTTCATTTAATGAAGCAATGCCTCTGTTTATGGTAGCAAACCCACTGACCACGAATAAGCATTTAATGCACGAGGGAAGGCGGGAAGTGATTGAAGTCAGGGTTTGGTGACAGGAATCAGAGTGATTAGACGCAGACATTCTCACAAGAATTCTTGCATTGAGAGATTGGGTCCCCAACTATCAGAAACAATAAATAATTCTCCACGGCCAGAAGCGCAGAATCCACGATCAGGGCGGCGACCGAGATTCACCGGGATTTATGGGGTCACACCACCATGCTTCATGATCCCAAATGTCGATTGGACTACCCACTTGCTCTAATCAGGCTCCACCATGCAGATTTTTAGCCTCGATTACTCCTCCAAGAACTCTTCCTATAAATACAAGGCTCAAGCTACATTCACAGGGTTCAAACACCAAACAAAAGCCTCCCACTGAGCAAATTATATTTTCCTGTAATGCACTTTCAATATCTTTACTTGCTTTCCTAGGAGTAGTGTTAGTTTGTAAGGAAAATCCATTCATCAATATATCATACGACCCTTGATTTTCAAGGCGCCGGAGCGCCATCTCTGTTACTCATTCATTCACCCCATATATCATACGACCGCCGCTCACTGAGCAGCGTGCTGGAGCACTGCCCAAAACCCACCATCAGCACCACCCCTAAACGGCCTTGTAGTTCAGGCCGTGAACCTTGCAGTCGAGATCAGTTCCTCTCTCGGCTACAATCATTTGATTAGAACACGAGTTCAAACAGGCGCACCACTTGACCATTCTATCCACATCAACATCTCGACCGCACCGCATCCAAAAGGAGGAAGCCACGTGTTAACGCACATCCCCTCGGCCCGGAACCCCAGGCCATGATATCTGCACAGACACTTTTGGCACGCCCGGTGGGATACTTGTCAAAAACTCATGGTGGAAACTAGGGCACAGGCAAAGCTCAAAAACAAAGCAGTCGAAATGACTGTCACCGAGATCAAACACGCGGTCCGAATCTCGGCCAGCGTCCCAGTAACGACGGATCGCACAGCCGAGTCCATGCAAGAGCAGGCCGTGGTGGAAGATTTGATGTCTAAGCAGGCCCACAAGATAGAGACATCCTTTATGGCCGCCATGGACAGATTTTCCTCGGAACTACGGACACTTTTCCAGGAGAGGACGCCGGCGACCTCGCCCGCAACACCTCCTAGAGCCGGACAGAGAGGCCAAGAGCGCGAAAGGATCGAGCCCTACGGCGAAAACAGCAGCCTCAGCATCTCTGGCCGAATCCAAGCGTCAGGTTACGGTCAGCATTCGTTGCCGCCGACGAATAACTGGCGGCAGTCCCAGCCCACATGGGCTCGCTCCGAACCAACCTACCCGGCAGAAACGGCGTACGGACCACTCCACACTTTGGCCGTATCCTTGGGACAAACCAGTCCCACGCATTCCGCACTTCAGCAGCTGTCTGCCACGCAAATCTCATGGCCTAGAGTTCCGGGCCGAGAGGATGTGCGTTGACACGCGGTTTCCTGCTTTTGGGTGCGGTGCGGTTGTGCGCGGGCGTGCCAGCACGGTCTACCGTGCGTCGAGGTGTTGATGAGTGTAGGGTGGATAATTGGTGCGCCTGTTTGAACTCGTCTTCTAATCAAACGATTGTAGCCGAGAGAGGAACTAGTCTCGGCTGTTAGGTTCACGGCCTGAACTACAAGGCCGTTGAGTGATGGTGTTGGTGGTGGGTTTTGGGCGGTGCTCCGGTGCGTCGCTCAGGGAGCGACGGTCGTATGATATCTGGGGTGAGGGAACGAACAACAGAGATGATGCTCCGGCGCCTTGAAAATCAAGGGTCGTATGATATATTGATGAATGAATTTTCCTTACAAACTATCACTACTCCTAGGAAAGCAAGTAAAGATATTGAAAGTGCATTACAGGAAAAAATAAGTTGCTCCGTGGGAGGCTTTTGTTTGGTGTTTGAACCCTTTGAATGTAGCTCGAGCCTTGTATTTACAGGAAGAGTTCCTGGATGAGTAATCGAGGCTGAATTTATGCATAGTGGAGTCTGATTAGCGCAAGTGGGTGTCCAATCGACATTTGGGATCGTGAAGCATGGTGGTGTGACCCCATAAATCCTGGTGAATCTCGGCCGCCGCCCTAATCGTGGTTTCTGCGCAGCTGGCCGTGGAGACGCATTTATTGTTCTGATAGCTGGTGACCTAATCTCTCAAGCTGCAAGAATTCTTGTGAGAATGTCTACGTCTAATCACTCTGTCTTCTGTCGCCAAAACCTGACTTCAGTCACTTCCCACCTTCCCCCATGCATTAAATGCTTATTTGTGGCCAGTGGGTTTGCTGCATTAAACAGGCACTACTTCATTAAATGAAGCATAGGTCCCTGCTATCACATGATGATCTGACTTTAAAATCTCTGGCCGCGATTTTGCTTGTCCTCGGCCTCGGCCTGCACTCGAGGCCAAGATGATCATGCCTTAGCATTTTTCTTTTGTCTTCGGGGAGGCAAAGCACCTTGTTGAAACGCTGCGTTTCAGTTTTACGAGCAAGTACTGGGGCCGAGAAAGGGGGCTGCTTTGGCCGGCTCATGGCCGTGATTTATTAGGCACAAACATTGCCCCCACATCCCTGGATTCTTCAGCCTCGGCATGGGTAGGGGCCGAATGGATTCCAAGGGATGGACCCTTTGCATTCCTTCTGAAGTGATTGACAACTGGGGCATTAAATGCGCAGGCCAGTCGGCGCATTTAATGCCTCAAGCACGTCGTGTAGGTCATTATTGCCCAGGCTCACTCGAGGCGTCGTCTCGCCTCGTCAAGTGAAATGACGGTCTCTGGACTTTCGCCACGTCATCGCGCTCTTAATTCGCACAAGCCATCATTTTTCCTTGCTAATCGAAACGTCGGCCGCCAAGTTTCTGTCACATCTTCGCGTGCTCTGAGTGCGCTGTCAGGCCGTTTTATCTTTCTAGAATCATACCTCTGTGTTTTGAACTCCAGCGCCAGTATAAAACCCAAGCTCCTTCGCATTTTCTTTCACACTCCCAAAATCTCTGAGTTCATGCTTTTCGAAGGTTCACGCTCACTTTCCCCAGTTTTTCTCAGCCTTCTTTCCATTACTCAGTGACCTTCCTTCTTGCTTTAATCACTCTGGAGCCCTCCTTCGATTCCTGGGCTTCGTCCTCCCCTATTTCAACCTGCCCTAATGATCCTCATTGCAGCCTCCTCAAAACCAGGGAGCTATATCTGTTGAGTCTCATGACTTGGCAGTTTGGCCTGGTCAAGATGACTTGGCAGTTTGATGAGGGCGAGAGGACCTGGGATGATGACCCCAACGTGGCCGAATTTATGCGGCTGAGTACCTTGGTCACATCCATGGCCGGAGTGACGGCCCTTACCATGTCTGGAGTGATGGCTCCTACCATAACCGGAATGACGACCGCTTACCATGGCCAGAGTGATGGCCGCTACCACAGCCTGAACGACGGCCGCTGCCACCGCCGGAATGGCGACTGCTTACCATGGCTGGAGTGGCAGTTACTTTCCGTGTCCGGAGTGTCGGCCCTTGCGCTTTCCATGGCCTGGAGTGAAGCCCTGGTTTTAGGCTGGCCGTGGCTGATGACGATATGGGTGGCGGAGGTCTTGCCTCGGGGGAAAGTGTCTGATTGTCTAGCAAGAAGACCACGGAGCCGAAGCGCGTAGATTTAGGATGTGATTTTCTTATGTGTGTTTGTACTCGGCCATGACCTGGCCGTTCCCTTGTAAACGTGTCCCCCTTTTTAAACTAAATGAATAAAATGAAGTATGATTTCCTTTAGTTCGTCTTTGTCGTGTTGCATACTCCACTTTCATCATTTGTAAATACTCACAACTCTTTCACGGCCGTCTCCCATAATGACGGGGCGTATTTCTTCAAATACTGGCCGTTGATCGGTAAGTGGTGCCACTCTCCATCCCTATCCTTTAACTGAAATGCGCCTCGGCCAAGAATTCGTTCGATAATGAACGGCCCTTCCCAAGTGGGCGAAAATTTGCCGAACCGAGGGTCTTTTGTCCAGATAGGAAGCACGGCTCGCCATACTAGGTCGCCTTCGGCGAAAGCTTTTTGCTTAACCCTTTTGTTGTAAGCCCTCGCCGCAATCTGCTTCTGTGCCTGCATGAGGTTATAAGCGTCGAGTCTAGATTGCTCCAAATCTTCCAATTCCTGAGCCATGTCTTGTGCATAATCCCCCCTTCCTTGTTCAGGCTGCTCGGCCACACGGAGAGACCGAATCTTTAACTCCAATGGAATGATGGCGTCGTGACCGTAGGGTAAGGCGTAAGAAGATGTGCCCGTGGCCGATCGCTTTGAGATTCGGTACGGCCAAAGAGCTTCGGGGAGCAAGTCGTGCCACGCCCTAGGTTTTTCCTTGATCATCTTCTCAAGGATACCCTTGATTACCTTGTTACTTGCCTCGGCCTGTCCGTTAGACTGAGGGTAGTAAGGTGTTGAGTGGACCAATTTGATTCCCATCCTTTCGGTGTATTCCTGAGTCTCGCCCGATGCGAAAACCGGGCCGTTATCAGCCGTGATGGTTTCTGCGATACCGAATCTGTGGACGATGTGATTTTCAAAGAATTTGACCACCTGTGCGCTGGAAATTGATCGATAGGACTCGGCCTCGACCCATTTAGTGAAATAGTCGATCGCCACCAAAATCCATGCATGTTGGTTGGACGCAGCTGGGTGAATTTTGCCGATGATATCCACGGCCCACCCTCTGAACGGCCATGGTTTGGTAACCGGGTGGAGGGCTTCGACCGGTACCCTTTGTATGGGGCCGTAGATTTGACACTTGATACATCCTTTTGCATATTCTATGCAATCTTTTAAAATGGTCGGCCAGTAATAGCCATGTCTCCGAACCAACCACCTCATCATGACGCCAGACTGGTGAGCACCGCAAATCCCTTCTTGAGATTCGGTCATGATGACCCTGATGTCCTCGGCGCTGGGACATAGGAGCAGCAAGCCGTCTGATCCCTTTCGATACAGCTCGTTCTGATAAATCAAGTAACACCGAGCCCGGAAACGTGCAGTCCTCTCATGGCTGCCAGAAGGATTACGCAAATATTTCACTATGGGATAGTGCCAGTCGGCTTCGGCCGTGCTGATCTCGTCGGTGATATCGACCGAAGACACTTGCGCTGCCATTCCACGTTTGGCCAAAGCCGGCAAGGTACGCCTCTCGATCGTTATCACGCGATCGTGGTCGGTGTTCGGGATGTTTACGCCTGATGCTACCTGGGCCATCTCATTGGCCTCGCCGTTCTCGGCGCGCGGTTTATGAACAAAGGAAATTCTAGAAAATCCATCGGCCGTGTTGAGGGCCGTCACATAATACATGGCTACATTCTCGCTCGTGCATTGGTATTCCCCAGTCAGTTGGTTAATCACCAGCTGAGAGTCGCCGTAGACCAAAACACGGGTTGCCTTAATTTCTTTCAAAATCTCGAGACCGATGATGAGCGCTTCGTACTCAGCCTGATTATTAGTGCATTTGAAGTCGAGTTGGAATGCGAACTGCCATTTTTGCCCTTGAGGAGATTCGATCACAACTTCGGCTCCTGACCTGGCCTCGGTGCTGGAGCCGTCGAAGTACATGGTCCAATAATTCTTTTCCATGCGGGCCATACCGATCTCGACCTCCAACTCCTCTTCTTGTCCCTAGGCCAGGTGATGTGCTAGGAAATCGGTCAATGCCTGAACCTTGACCGATTTCTGAGCTACGTATTGAAAGGTGAATTCAGATAACGCCATCGTCCACTTCCCAATTCGGCCGCGTATGATCGGCCGAGTAAGCATATATTTGATGAGATCGGTCTTGGAGATGATTTGAATGACCGAAGGAAGCATATAATGCCGCAACTTGGTGGCCGCGAAATAAAGCGCTAGGCATAATTTCTCGATCGGTGAATAGTTTAATTCGGCCGTGTTGAGGGTGCGACTTAGATAGTGCACCACTTGTTCGTGCCCAGACTCGTTGTTCTGAGCCAGCAGACAGCCGATAGAGCCATCTGAAGCCGAAATGTAAAGCCTCAATGGTTTCCCTCTTTTTGGCGGCATAAGGACCGGTGGCTGGGACAAATATTTCTTGATGTCGTCGAGAGCCACCTGATGCTCTGTCCCCCATACGAACCGTTCCGTATCTTTCAGTTTGAGCAAGGGAGACAACGGCCGGATTTTCCCTGCCAGATTGGATATGAATCGTCTCAAAAAGTTGACCTTGCCAAGAAAGGACTGGAGCTCCTTCTTGGTTCTTGGCGGAGGGGCCACCATAATGGCCGTAGCTTTATTTTTATCTACCTCGATTCCTCGTTGGTGAACCAAGAAACCGAGGAAATTCCCGGCGGTGACGCCGAAAGCACATTTCTTTGGGTTCATCTTTAGGCCATGTGCTCGCATTCGGTCAAAAGCTTGCCAGAGATGTTCTACGTGGTCGGCTTTGGATGGGGAGTTTACAACCACGTCGTCGATGTAGACTTCAACGGTCCGGCCTATGAGGTCGTGGAAAATTAGGTTCATAGCTCGCTGATATGTTGCGCCGGCGTTCTTTAGGCCGAAAGGCATGACTACCCACTCATAGGTCCCGATTGCTCCTGGACACCTAAACGCCGTTTTGTAGACATCCTCCTCGGCTACGAAAATCTGGTTGTAACCCGCATGGCCGTCCATGAAAGACAAGAGTTCGTGCTTGGCGGCCCCGTCCACTAGGAGATCTGACACAGGCATGGGGTATTCGTCCTTGGGGATTGCGAGGTTCAGATTTCGGTAATCGGTGCAAACCCTCAAAGCCCCAGTCCTTTTTAAAACTGGTACAATGTTGGCTAGCCACTCAACGTACCGGGCCAAGGTGCGTATCCTCTCCTGAAAAAGCGTTCGCAGTTCCGAGGAGAACCTGTCCATTGCGGCCATGAAGGATGTTTCTAACCTGTAGGCCTGCTTGGACATCAGCTCCTCCACTACTGCCTGTTCCTGCATGGACTCGGCCGTACATTCTGTCGTTACTGGAACGCTAGCCGAGATCCCGACCGTATGTTCGGTCTCGGTGATTGTGATTGGTGAGGTGGACTCAGGAGTCTCAGAAGTCATTTCGACTGCTTTGTTTTTGAGCTCAAAGGGAAGACGTTTTGCAAATACCACAGTTTTTGGTCCCACAACACCAACAACTGCGTTGTCCTGCGAGACGTCATCCAGAAGTTAATAGACGAAAAGAAGCTCCAGTTCCCAGAGAAGGTGGCCATGCAGGTTGACTCCAAGCCATTCCCCCCGCCTGTCGTCAACATGGTCGACGCCCAACTCCGAGCTGAATATAGGGAAATTCGTCGGCCGGCGAAGGAAAAGGAAACATCGACCGAATCGGAGGCAGTCCTTTGTGAGAGATGCAGGTGTGCGGTCGGTCAGCCCAGGCTACAGGTGAACAAGAGGAAGGCCACTGAGCCATCTCAACCGATCGCGAAGAAATTCGGTGGTCAGAACGATCGTCGGCATGCCAGCAGGGCTGTTTTCGACCGACTGGGGGCACAGCCCCCCAGTATCTCGGTGGGCCACGAAGACGAGGCCCCCCCTAGGCCAGTAAAGACTTTCAAACCGCCGGTCATGCGGGACGACCGTTAGTACCATGCGCGACCTGGGGCTAGGGCCGAACCACTGACAAAAACCCAGCTGAGAAGGATGCAGAGGCAGGTCCAGCAGGCCAGGATACAGACGACCCAGGCCGAGAGTTCCAAGCGCCAGAAGAAAATAGCGACTACGGACGGGCCATCATCACCACCGATTGTCCCCTCTACGACAAGGACGGCCAGCATCAAGCCTCCAAGGGCGTGGCGCCCTAAGCAGGGCGAGAACCCCCGTAGAACGGCAGCCGTTTCGGTCCAGCCAAAGGCCGTGCTCCTGAAGATATTAGATGAGGGCATCATCGACGTCTACCACGGGAGAGATCCCCCTTTCTCGGCCAACGGTTTGTCTTTTCTCATGGAATTCCATAAAGACTATTCAGCCACCGACCTGTACAGCATGACCCCTGAGAACCGTGAAATCATGGGGTTGGCCCTCAAAAACGCGAAGGCGGAGGGACTCCTCATTACCAACGGATCCGACTCCAGCATTAAGGCCGTATACCAGGCGAACAGGGAAGCCAGAGCGAGAGGGATGCCAGGATACCAGCCCGACCTAGCAGGATTGGAGGCTAAGGCCCCCTTCAGCAAGGGCGACTTGGAGTATCTCCGCCAGTATTTCACCGTGACTCCGGCTGACACTATCTTTGGTATGACGATCGAGGAAAGGGCCCGGGTTGGCCATCTGAACGACTACTTAATAGTTAGATATACGTTGGCCAAGGCTAGACGAGCCCTCGAGGAGAAGGTCGAGAGCTTAGACCCCCCCAAGATCGAAGCATCCACATATGACATCCCCGGGACTGCGATGCCTGTGATCGAGGGCCCCGGCGACCCTTTCTTCGGGCATGAGGCCGAAGACGACCCCACCTTGGGAATATCCGATGAAGAATACGACGGGATCCTCAGGATGGTTGAGGAGAAAACCCTCGCCGGGAACGGCTATGAGGCCGAGGTGGAAGCTGGTAGGGAAGACCAGCAGGAGCTGAGGGAGGCCAGTGTGAACATGGTCCTGGTACTACTGTCTGAGTTCTCAGCCCCAAGGGGGCAGTCTAACGGCTTGGATAATGACATGGCCGAGGAGCAGCTAGATCAGAGGCCAAAGACAAAAGAAGAATTGTTGGCCGTAGCTTTTAACGAGGTAATACCCAGAGACGAGCCGAACAAATATCGACATCTCAAGCCATTGTATATTTCGGCTCATGTAGAGGGTGTGCCCGTGTCCAAGGTCTTCGTCGACTGTGGGGCCATGGTCAATATCCTCCCCTATTCCCTGATGAGGAAGCTGGACAAATCAAAGGAGGACCTCATCCCCAGCAACGTGGTCATGAGCAGTTTTGTCGGCGATAAATCTAAAACCATCGGGGTATTGCCGTTAAAAATCACCGTGGCCGACCAGACAAGGGTTGCAGCCTTCTACGTAGTCGAATCCAGTATGGACTACAATATATTGCTCGGTCGTGACTGGATCCACCAATCCGGATGCATACCGTCCTCCCTCTTCCAACTACTTTTCTTTTGGGACGGCCAGAGGGTGTCCATACACCTGGCCGATGAAAAACCCTTCGAAACCAACGCCGTGCAAGCGCGGATTTACGACGACGACGTTGGATGAGTTGTCCTCACCGGCCACGATGCAAGCGGCCGACTGACCAGGACAACAGCCCAGAAAGTACTGGAGTTGGGCGCCGAGAATGTCCGACAGGATTCGGCGCGCGAAATATTGATCGACCTCACCAGCCTTTAGATGACAGACAAAGCCACTAAAGAAGAAGGAGCAGCGGCCGTGACCGACCTGCTGGAAAGACTGCTGGAACATTGGGCGGAGGAATCCTTGCGGCCAAACTCACCAATCAACCTGATCGAATTCCTCCACGAATCAGACGAGACGGACGCTTTGACGTTTGACGACCTAGAAACGGCGCTCGCCAAGATGGAGGATGACTACCCTGAGGTCCAGGACCCTTTATTAGAAATCAATGTAGGGTCGGAGGCCGAGCCACGACCTCTTTTTGTAAGCCAGCTTTTGGACCCTGAGTTAGCGGCCGAGATTATCGGCCTGCTCCATGAATATAAGGATTGTATTGCTTGGGATTACCATGAGATGCCCGGGTTGCCGAGAAGTTTGGTTGACCACGAATTAAAAATCAAGGAGGGGTTTAGGCCTTTCCAACAATCGCCGAGGCGATTCTCGACCGAAGTGCAACTTAAAGTCAAGGAAGAAATTGAACGGCTCCTTAAAGCCGGCTTCATCCGAACGGCCCAATATGTTGAGTGGTTGGCCAACATCGTACCAGTTTTGAAGAAGACTGGGGCCTTGAGGGTTTGTACCGATTACAGAAATTTGAATCTTGCAACCCCAAAGGACGAGTTCCCCATGCCTGGGCGCAATCGGAACCTATGAGTGGGTGGTCATGCCGTTCGGCCTAAAGAATGCCGGCGCGACATATCAGCGAGCTATGAACCTTATTTTCCACGACCTTATAGGCCGAACCGTTGAGGTCTACATCGACGATGTGGTTGTAAAGTCCCCGTCCAAAGCCAACCACGTAGAACATCTCCGACAGGCTTTCAACCGAATGCGAGCGCACGGCCTAAAGATGAACCCGAAGAAGTGTGCTTTCGGCGTCACCACCGGGAATTTCCTCGGTTTCTTAGTTCACCAACGAGGAATCGAGGTAGATAAAAATAAAGCTACGGCCATCATGGCGGCCCCTCCGCCAAGGACCAACAAGGAGCTCCAGTCCTTCCTCGGTAAGGTCAACTTTTTAAGGCGGTTCATATCCAATTTGGCAGGGAAAATCCGGCCATTGACCCCTCTGCTCAAACTGAAAGACACGGAACGGTTCGTATGGGGAGCAGAGCATCAAGCGGCCCTCGACGATATCAAGAAATATTTATCTCAACCACCGGTCCTTGTGCCACCGAAAAGAAGGAAACCCTTGAGACTTTACATTTCGGCTTCGGAGGGCTCTATCGGCTGTCTACTGGCTCGAAACAACGAGTCAGAACGAGAGCAAGCGGTGCACTACCTAAGCCGTACCCTTAACATGGCCGAACTAAACTATTCACCGATCGAAAAACTATGCTTAGCGCTCTATTTCACGGCTACCAAGTTGCGCCATTATATGCTCCCCTCGGTCGTTCAGATCATCTCCAAGACCGATCTCATCAAATATATGCTCACTCGGCCGATCATACGCGGCCGAATCGGGAAATGGACGATGGCATTGTCCGAATTCACCTTCCAATATGTGGCTCAGAAATCGATCAAGGGTCAGGCATTGGCCGACTTCCTGGCTCACCACCCGGCTCAGGGGCAAGAAGAGGAGTTGGAGGTCGAGATCGGCATGGCCCGCATGGAGAAGAACTACTGGACCATGTACTTCGACGGCTCCAGTACCGAGGCCAGGTCCGGAGCCGGAGTCATGATCGAATCCCCTCAAGGACAAAGGTGGCAATTTGCGTTCCAGCTTGATTTCAAATGCACCAACAATCAGGCCGAATACGAAGCACTCATCATCGGCTTTGAAATTCTGAAAGAAATGAAGGCGACCCGTGATTCTCAGATGGTAATTAACCAACTGACCGGGGAATACCAGTGCACAAGCGAGAATTTAACTATGTATTACATAGCGGCCCTGAATACAGCCGACGATTTCTCCAGGATTTCCTTTGTCCACGTACCGCGCGCCAAAAACCATGAGGCCAACGAGATGGCCCAAGTGGCATCAGGTGTGAATATTCCGGACAGTGACCACGATCGTGTGATAAGAATCGAGAGGCGCACCTTGCCAGCTTTGGCCGAACGGGGAATGACAACGCAAGTGTCATCGGCTGAGATCACCGACGAAACCAACACGGCCGAGGCCGATTGGCGCTACCCTATAGTAAGGTATTTGCGCGACCCCTCCGGCAGCCATGAGAGGACTACACGTTTCCGAGCCCGGTGTTATTTAATTTACCAGAACGAGCTATATCGAAAGGGATCAGACGGCTTATTGCTCCTATGCCCCAGCGCCGAAGACATCAAGGTCATCATGACCAAATCCCACGAGGGGATTTGCGGCACTCATCAGTGTGGCGTCAAGATGAGATGGTTGGTTCGGAGGCACGACTATTACTGGCCGACCATTTTAAAAGATTACATAGAGTATGCGAAGGGGTGTATCAAATGTCAAATCTACGGCCCCATACAAAGGGTACCAACCGAGGCCCTCCACCCGGTTACTAAACCATGGCCGTTCAGAAGTTGGGCCATGGACATCATCGGCAAAATCTATCCGGCCGCGTCCAACCAACACGCATGGATTTTGGTGGCAACCTACTATTTTACTAAATGGGTCGAGGCGGAGTCCTATCGGTCAATTTCCAGCGCGCAGGTGGTCAAATTCTTCGAGAAACACATCGTCCACAGGTTTGGTATACCTGAAACTATCACGGCCGACAACGGCCCAGTTTTCGCATTGGCCAAAACCCGGGAGTACACCGAAAAAATGGGGATCAAATTGGTTCACTCAACAACTTACTACCCCCAGTCTAACGGACAGGCCGAGGCGAGCAACAAGGTAATCAAGGGCATCCTTGAGAAGATGATTGAAGAAAAACCAAGGGCATGGCACGACTTACTCCCTGAAGCCCTTTGGGCTTACTGGGTCACAAAGCGATCAGCCACGTGCACATCTCCTTGTGCCTTAACCTACGGTCATGACGCCATCGTTCCAATGGAGTTAAAGGTTCGGTCTCTCCGCGCGACCGAGTAGCCTGGTAAAGAAAGGAAGGACTATGCGCAGGCTATGGCTCAGGATTCAGAAGACTTGGAGCAGTCCAGACTCGATGCTTATAACCTAATGCAGGCACAAAAGCAAATTGCGGCAAGGGCCTATAACCGAAAGGTCAAACAAAAGACTTTCGCCGAAGGCGACTTGGTATGGCGAGCCGTGCTTCCTATCGGAACCAAGGACCCTCGGTTCGGCAAATTCTCACCTAACTAGGAGGGGCCGTTTATTATCGAACGAATCCTGGGCCGAGGCGCATTCCAATTAAAGGATAGGGATGGAGAATGGCACAACCTACTAATAAACGGCCAGTATTTAAAGAAGTATACCCCGTCATTATGGGAGACGGCCGAGAATGGATTATGAGGTTCTTACAACTGGAAGTAAACAACACAACGAAGATAAAAGACAAGGCATGCTTTCAGACAGAAGGAAAAGAAGAATCATACTTCATTTATTTTTAAAAAGGGGTCACGTTTACAAAGGAACGGCCAGCTCATGGCCGATTACAACATATAGATATGCATAAGGAAAGATTGCATCCTAGGTCTACAAACATCAGCTTCATGGTCCCCTCGCTGGACAGGTAGATGTTTCTTCCCGAGACTGGGGGCGGCACTCCGGACACGGGTATGACCAGGTGAGCCCAGGGCCGTCATTCCGGCCAAGGGAAGGGGCGTCACTCTGGACATGGGTGCAACCCGAGTGCCCGGCCGAATAAACACGGCCAAGGCCATGTTGGAATCATCGTACTAGACCCTCTAGGGCTGGGAGGAAGGTCATCTTCCTCCAGGGTTGAGAGAGAATCTCGGCCACAATTGGTTTCGGCTCACGTCGACTTTCCGAGGCGAAGGGCAAACGGGGGGCATCAGGGGAGGGAGAGCCATCTGACTATGGCCGAGCAGCCGAGTCGTGAGGTTCAGCAAATATGGCTCCCCGGTTTTTGGAAGGGCTACAATGGGGGCCACTGGAGCAGGTTAAAATGAAGGGGAAAAGGAGTAGAGGAGGAAAGAGGCCCAGAAATCACTAAGCAAGTGGAAAGCTTCAGAGCAGGAGGCTTTGAAAGAAAAATGAAGGAAGGGAGGGATTTTATACTAGCACTGGAATTCAGAACAGGCGGTGTGATTCTTGAAAGACGATATGCCCTGACAACGCACTCGGGGCACGTGAGGGTGCGTCTGAGACCTGGGGGCCGACGTTTCGGCTGGCGAGATAAAATGATGGCTCGTACAAATCGAGAGCGCAATGACGTGGTAGAAGCCCAGAGGCCGTCGATTCGTCTGACAAAATGATGGCCTGCACGACATGCTTGGGCATTGAATGCGCTTGGGCATTCAATGCTCCAACTAGCCTGCGCATTGAATGCAACAATTGTCAATCACTTCTGAAAGGAATGCAAAGGGTCCATCCCCTGGAATCCATTCGGCCCCAACCCATACCGAGACCGAAGAATTCGGGGATGTGGGGGCAATGTTTGTGCCTAATAAATCACGGCCAAGAACTGACCGAGGGAGCCCCTTTTCTCGACCCTAACATTTGCTCGTGAGGCTAAAACGCGGCGTTTCGCCAAGATGTCTGGCCTTCCTAAAAAAGCGAAGGAAAAGTCGTGAAGGCATGATCATCTCGGCCTTGATTATAGGCCGAGGCCGAAGCCGAACAAAATCACGGCCAAAGGCACTAAGGTCAGATCATCAAGTGGCAGCAGGGTCCCACGCTTCATTTAATGAAGCAATGCCTCTGTTTATTGTAGCTCAGGCCGTGAACCTTGCAGCCGAGATCAGTTCCTCTCTCGGCTACAATCGTTTGATTAGAACACGAGTTCAAACAGGCGCACCACTTGACCATTCTATCCACATCAACATCTCGACGCATGGTAGCTCATGCCCGCGCACAACCTCACCGCATCCAAAAGCGGGAAGCCACGTGTTAACGCACATCCCCTCGGCCCGGAACCCCAGGCCGTGAGATCTGCGCAGCTGACAAAAATTAACCAAACGACTCCTCCCACAATATTATGATGTTCCCCAACTTTTAGGCTCGATCCAAAATCAATAGGTGTAAGAAATCGGACAATTCAAGTTCAAAGGCAGTTCGTTCCTAATTGGAGTGGTTGGTGTATTGGGTAGTTCTAGAGATCGGATTTCACTTAAAATTAACCAAATGACTCCTCCCACCATATTATGATGTTGCCCAACATCTGGGCTCGATCCGAAATCAATACGTGTAAGAAATTGGGCAATTCAAGTTCAAAGGCAGTTCATTCCTAATTGGAGTGCTTGGAGTATTGGGGAGTTTTTCACTCAAAATTCAAGAAATGACTCCACCCACCATATTATGTTGTTGCTCAAGTTTTGGGCTCGATCCGAAATCAATAGGTGTAAGAAATTGGACAATTCAAGTTCAAAGGCTGTTCGTTCCTAATCGGAGTGGTTGGTGTATTCCACAGTTCTAGAGATCGGATTTCACTCGAAATTCACCAAATGTCACCTCCCACCATATTATGATGTTGCCCAAGTTTTGGGCTCGATCCGAAATCAATAGGTGTAAGAAATTGGACAATTCAAGTTCAATGGCAGTTCGTTCCTAATCGGAGTGGCAGGTGTATTCCATAGTTCTAGAGATCGGATTTCACTTAAAATTAACCAAATGACTCTTCCCACCATATTATCATGTTGCCCAAGTTTTGGGCTCGATCCGAAATCAATAGGTGTAAGAAATTGGACAATTCAAGCTCGAAGGCAGTTCGTTCCTAATCGGAGTGTTCAGTGTATTCCACAGTTCTAGATATCGGATTTCATTTAAAATTCCCCAAATGAGTCCTCCTACCATATTATGATGTTGCCCAAGTTTTGGGCTCAATCCGAAAGCAATAGGTGGAAGAAATTGGACAATTAAAGTTCAAAGGCAGTTCGTTCCAAATCGGAGTGGTTGGTGTATTCCACAGTTCTAGAGATCGGATTTCGCATAAAATTAACCACATGACTCCTCCCACCATATTATGATGTTGCCCAAGTTTTGGGTTTCATCCGAAATCAATTGGCGCAAGAAATTGGACAATTCAAGTTCAAAGGTAGTTCGTTCCTAATCGGAGTGGTTGGTGTATTCCACAGTTCTAGAGATCGGATTTCACTAAAAATTAACCAAATGACTCCTCCCACAATATTATGATGTTGCTGAAGTTTTGGGCTCGATCCGAAATCAATAGGTAAAGAAATTGGACAATTCAAGTTCGAAGGCAGTTCGTTCCTAATTGTAGTGGTTGGTGTATTGGGTAGTTCTAGAGATCGGATTTCAGTCAAAATTAACCAAATGACTCCTCCTACCATATTATCATGTTGCCCATGTTTTGGCCTCGATCCGAAATCAATACGTGTAAGAAATTGGACATTTAAAGCTGAAAGGCAGTTCGTTCCTAATTGGAGTGGTCGGTGTATTCCATAGTTCTAGATATCGGATTTCATTTAAAATTCCCCAAATGAGTCCTCCGACCATACTATGATGTTGCCCAAGTTTTGGGCTCGATCCGAAATCAATAGGTGTAAGAAACTGGACAATTCCAGTTCAAACGCAGTTCGTTCCAAATCGGAGTGGTTGGTGTATTCCATAGTTCTAGAGATCGGATTTCTATCAAAATTCACGAAACGACTCCTCTCACCATATTACAATGTTGCCAGAGTTTTACGCTCGATCCGAAATCAATAGTTGTAAGAAATTGGGCAAGTTCAAAGGCAGTTCGTTCCTAATTGTAGTGGTTGGTGTATTCGGTAGTTCTAGCAATTGGATTTCACTCAAAATTCACGAAATGACTCCTCCCACCATATTGTAATGTTGCCCAAGTTTTGGGATCAATCCGAAATCGATAGGTGTAAGAAATTGGCCAATTCAAGTTCAAAGGCAGTTCGTTCCTAATTGTTGTTGTCGGTGTGTTGGGTAGATCTAGAGATCGGATTTGACATAAAAATAACCAAATGACTCCTCCCACCATATTATGATGTTTCCCTAGTTTTGGGCTCGATCCAAAATCAATAGGTGTAAAAAATTGGACAATTCAAGTTCAAAGGAAGTTCGTTCCTAATTGGAGTGGTTGGTGTATTGGGTAGTTCTAGAGATCGGATTTTACTTAAAATTAACCAAATGACTCCTCCCACCATATTGTGATGTTGCCCAACTTTTGGCCTCGATCCGAAATCAATAGGTGTAAGAAATTGGACAATTCAAGTTCAAAGGCAGTTCGTTCCTAATCGGAGTGGGTGGTGTATTCTACAGTTCTAGAGATCGGATTTCACTCGAAATTCATCAAATGACTCCTTCCACCGTATTATGATGTTGCTCAAATTTTGGGCTCGATCCGAAATCAATAGGTGTAAGAAATTGGACAATTCAAGTTCAAAGGCAGTTCGTTCCTAATTGGAGTGCATGGTGTATTGGGGAGTTCTAGCGGTTGGATTTCCCTCAAAATTCGTGAAACGACTCCACCCACCATATTATGTTGTTGGTCAAGTTTTGGGCTTGATCCGAAATCAGTAGGTGTAAGAAATTGGACAAGTCATGTTCAAAGGCAGTTCGTTCCTAATCGGAGTGGTTGATGTGTTCCACAGTTCAAGAGATCAGATTTCCCTTAAAATTAACTAAATGACTCCTCCCACCATATTATGATGTTGCCCAAGTTTTGGGCTCGATTCAAAATCAATAGGTGTAAGAAATTGGACAATTCAAGTTCTAAGGCAGTTCGTTCCTAGTTGTTGTGGTTGGTGTACTGGGTAGTTCTAGATATCGAATTTCACATAAAATTAACCAAATGACTCCTCCCACCATATTATGATGTTGCCCAAGTTTTGGGCTCGATCCGAAATCAATAGGTGTAAGAAATTGGAAAATTCAAGTTCAAAGGCAGTTCGTTCCAAATTGGAGTGGTTGGTGTATTGGGTAGTTCTAGAGATCGGATTTCAGTCAAAATTAACCAAATGACTCCTCCCACCATATTATCATGTTGCCCATGTTTTGGGCTCGATCCGAAATCAATAGGTGTAAGAAATAGGACAATTCAAGTTCAAAGGCAGTTCGTTCCTAATTGGTATGGTTGGTGTTTTGGGTAGTTCTAGAGATCGGATTTCACTCAAACTTAACCAAATGACTCCTCCCAGCATATTATGATGTTGCCCAAGTTTTGGGCTCGGTCCGAAATCAATAGGTGTAAGAAATTGGACAATTCAAGTTCAAAGGCAGTTCGTTCCAAATTGGAGTGGTTGGTGTATTGGGTAGTTCTAGAGATCGGATTTCAGTCAAAATTAACCAAATGACTCCTCCCACCATATTATCATGTTGCCCATGTTTTGGGCTAGATCCGAAATCAATAGGTGTAAGAAATTGGACAATTCAAGCTCAAAGGCAGTTCGTTCCTAATCGGAGTGGTTGGTGTATTGGGTAGTTCTAGAGATCGGATTTCAGTCAAAATTAACCAAATGACTCCTCCCACCATATTATCATGTTGCCCATGTTTTGGGCTCGATCCGAAATCAATAGGTGTAAGAAATTGGACAATTCAAGTTCAAAGGCAGTTCGTTCCTAATTGGTATGGTTGGTGTTTTGGGTAGTTCTAGAGATCGGATTTCACTCAAACTTAACCAAATGACTCCTCCCAGCATATTATGATGTTGCCCAAGTTTTGGGCTCGATCCGAAATCAATAGGTGTAAGAAATTGGACAATTCAAGTTCAAAGGCAGTTCGTTCTTAATTAGAGTGGTTGGTGTTTTGGGTAGTTCTAGAGAACGGATTTCACTCAAACTTAACCAAATGACTCCTCCCAACATATTATCTTGTTGCCCAAGTCTTGGGCTAGATCCGAAATCAATAGGTGTAAGAAATTGGACAATTCAAGCTCAAAGGCAGTTCGTTCCTAATCGGAGTGGTCGGTGTATTGGGTAGTTCTAGAGATCGGATTTCACATAAAATTAAACAAATGACTCCTCCCACCATATTATGATGTTGCCCAAGTTTTGGGCTCGATCCGAAATCAATAGGTGCAAGAAATTGGACAATTCAAGTTCAAAGGCAGTTTGTTCCTAATCGGAGTGGTTGGTGTATTCCACAGTTCTAGAGATTGGATTTGACTTAAAATTAACCAAATGACTCCTCCCACCATATTATGATGTTGCCCAAGTTTTGGGCTCGATCCGAATTCAATAGGTAAAGAAATTGGACAATTCAAGTTCAGAGGCGGTTTGTTCCTCATTGGAGTGGTTGGTGTATTGGGTAGTTCTAGAGATCGGATTTCAGTCAAAAATTAACCAAATGACCCCTCCCACCATATTATCATGTTGCCCAAGTTTTGGGCTGGATCCGAAGTCAATAGGGGTAAGAATTTGGACAATTCAAGTTCAAAGGCAGTTTTTTCCTAATCCGAGTGGTTGGTGTATTCCACAGTTCTAGAGATCGGATTTCACTCGAAATATACCAAATCACTCCTCACACCATATTATGATGTTATCCAAGTTTTGGGATCGATTCGAAATCAATAGGTGTAAGAAATTGGACAATTCAAGTTCAAAGGTAGTTCGTTCCTAATCGGAGTCATTGGTGTATTCCACAGTTCTAGAGATCGGATTTCACTTAAAATTAACCAAAAGACTCCTCACACAATATTATGACGTTGCCCAAGTTTTGGGCTCAATCCGAAATCAATAGGTGCAAGAAATTGGACAATTCATGTACAAAGGTAGTTCGTTCCTAATCGGAGTGGTTGGTGTATTCCACAGTTCTAGAGATCGGATTTCACTTAAAATTAACCAAATGACTCCTCCCACCATATTATAATGTTGCCCAAGTTTTGGGCTCGATCCGAAATCAATAGGTGCAAGAAATTGGACAATTCAAGTTCAAAGGCAGTTCGTTCCTAATCGGAGTGGTTGGTGTATTTCACAGTTCTAGAGATCGGATTTCACATAAAATTAAACAAATGACTCCTCCCTCCATATTATGATGTTGTCCAAGTTTTGGGCTCGATCCGAAATCAATAGGTGCAAGAAATTGGACAATTCAAGTTCAAAGGCAATTCGTTCCTAATGGGAGTGGTTGGTGTATTCCACAGTTCTAGAGATTGGATTTTACTTAAAATTAACCAAATGACTCCTCCCACCATATTATGATGTTGCCCAAGTTTTGGGCTCGATCCGAAATCAATAGGTGTAAGAAATTGGACAATTCAAGTTCAGAGGCGGTTTGTTCCTCATTGGAGTGGTTGGTGTTTTGGGTAGTTCTAGAGATCGGATTTCACTCAAACTTAACCAAATGACTCCTCCCAGCATATTATGATGTTGCCCAAGTTTTGGGCTCGATCCGAAATCAATAGGTGTAAGAAATTGGACAATTCAAGTTCAAAGGCAGTTCGTTCTTAATTGGAGTGGTTGGTGTTTTGGGTAGTTCTAGAGAACGGATTTCACTCAAACTTAACCAAATGACTCCTCCCAACATATTATCTTGTTGCCCAATTTTTGGGCTAGATCCGAAATCAATAGGTGTAAGAAATTGGACAATTCAAGTTCAAAGGCAGTTTGTTCCTAATCGGAGTGGTTGGTGTATTACACAGTTCTAGAGATTGGATTTGACTTAAAATTAACCAAATGACTCCTCCCACCATATTATGATGTTGCCCAAGTTTTGGGGTCGATCCGAAATCAATAGGTAAAGAAATTGGACAATTCAAGTTCAAAGGCGGTTCGTTCCTAATTGGAGTGGTTGGTGTATTGGGTAGTTCTAGAGATCGGATTTCAGTCAAAATTAACCAAATGACTCCTCCCACCATATTATCATGTTGCCCAAGTCTTGGGCTCGATCCGAAATCAATAGGTGTAAGAAATTGGACAATTCAAGCTCAAAGGCAGTTCGTTCCTAATCGGAGTGGTTGGTGTATTCCACAGTTCTAGGGATCGGATTTCACTTAAAATTAACTAAATGACTCATCCCTGCATATTATGATGTTGCCCAATTTTTGGGCTCGATCCGAAGTCAATAGGTGTAAGAAATTGGACAATTCAATTTCGAAGGCAGTTCGTTCCTAATTTTTGTGGTTGGTGTATTGGGTAGTTCTACAGATCGGATTTCATATAAAATTAACCAATGACCCCTCCCACCAGATTATGATGTTGCCCAAGTTTTGGGCTCGATCCAAAATCAATAGCTGTAAGAAATTGGAGAATTCAAGTTCAAAGGCAGTTCGTTCCTAATTGGAGTGCTTGGTGTATTGGGTAGTTCAAGAGATCGGATTTCACTTAAAATCAACCAAATGACTCCTCCCACCACATTACGATGTTGCCCAAGTTTTGGGCTGGATCCGAAGTCAATAGGTGTAAGAAATTGGACAATTCACGTTCAAAGGCAATTTTTTCCTAATCCAAGTGGTTGGTGTATTCCACCGTTCTACGGATCGGATTTCACTCGAAATATCCCAAATCACTCCTAGAGATCGGATTTCTGTCAAAATTAACCAAATGACTCCTCCCACCATATTATCATGTTGCTCAAGTTTTGGGGTCGATCCGAAATCAATAGGTATAAGAAATTAGACGATCCATGCTCAAAGGCAGTTCGTTCCTAATCGGAGTGGTCGGTGTATTCCGTAGTTCTAGATATCGGATTTCATTTAAAATTCACCAAATTAGTCCTCCGACCATATTATGATGTTGCCCAAGTTTTGGCCTCGAATCGAAATCAATAGGTGTAAGAAATTGGACAATTCATGCTAAAAGGCAGTTCGTTCCTAATCGGAATGGTCGGTGTAATCCATAGTTCTAGATATCGGATTTCATTTAAAATTCACCAAATGAGTCCTCCGACGATATTATGATGTTGCTCAAGTTTTGCGCTCGATCCGAAATAAATAGGTGTAAGAAATTGGGCAATTCAAGTTCAAAGGCAGTTCGTTCCTAATTGTAGTGGTTGGTGTATTCGGTAGTTCTAGCGATTGGATTTCACTCAAAATTCACCAATTGACTCCTCCCACCATATTATGATGTTGCCCAAGTTTGGGGCTCGATCCGAAATCAATAGGTGTAAGAAATTGGACAATTCAAGTTCAAAGGCAGTTCGTTACAAATTTTTGTGGTTGGTGTATTCGGTAGTTCTAGAGATCGGATTTCACATAAAAATAACCAAATGACTCCTCCCACCAGATTATGTTGTTGCTCAAGTTTTGGGCTCGATCCGAAATCAATAGGTGTAAGAAATTGGACAATTCAAGTTCAAAGGCAGTTCGTTAATAATTTTTGTGGTTGGTGTATTGGGAAGTTCTAGAGACCGGATTTCATATAAAATTAACCGAATGACCCCTCCCACCATATTATGATGTTGCCCAAGTTTTGGGCTCGATCCAAAATCAATAGGTGTAAGAAATTGGACAATTCAAGTTCGAAGGCAGTTCGTTACTAATTGTTGTGGTTGGAGTATTGGGTAGTTCTAGAGATCGGATTTCACATAAAAATAACCAAATGACTCCTCCCACCATATTATGATGTTGCTCAAGTTTTGGGCTGAATCCGAAATCAATAGGTGCAAGAAATTGGACAATTCAAGTACAAAGGTAGTTCGTTCCTAATCGGAGTGGTTGGTGTATTCCACAGTTCTAGAGATCGGATTTCACTTAAAATTAACCAAATGACTCCTCCCACCATATTATAATGTTGCCCAAGTTTTGGGATCGATCCGAAATCAATAGGTAAAGAAATTGGACAATTCAAGTTCAAAGGCAGTTCGTTCCTAATTGGAGTGGTTGGTGTATTGGGTAGTTCTAGAGATCGGATTTCAGTCAAAATCAACCAAATGACTCCTCCCACCATATTGTCTTGTTGCCCAAGTTTTGGGCTCGATCCGAAAACAATAGGTGTAAGAAATTGGACAATTCAAGTTCGAAGGCAGTTCGTTCCTAATCGGAGTGGTTGGTGTATTCCATAGTTCTAGAGATCGGATTTCACTCAAAATTCACCAAATGACTCCTCCCACCATATTATAATGTTGCCCAATTTTTGGGCTAGATCCGAAGTCAATAGGTGTAAGAAATTGGACAATTCAAGTTCAAAGGCAGTTCGTTCCTAATTTTTGTGGTTGGTGTATTGGGTAGTTCTAGAGATCGGATTTCATATAAAATTAACCAAATGACCCCTCCCACCATATTATGATGTTGGCCAAGTTTTGGGCACGATCCGAAATCAATAGGTCTAAGAAATTGGACAATTCAAGTTCAGAGGCAGGTCGTTCCTAATCGGAGTGGTTGGTGTATTCCATAGTTCTAGAGATCGGATTTCACTCAAAATTCACACTCCTCCCACCATATTATAATGTTGCCCAATTTTTGGGCTAGATCCGAAGTCAATAGGTGTAAGAAATTGGACAATATAAGTTCAAATGCAGTTCGTTCCTGATTGGTGTGGTTGGTGTATTGGGTAGTTCTAGAGATCGGATTTCAGTCAAAATCCACCAAATGACTCCTCCCGCCATATTATCTTGGTGCCCAAGTTTTGGGCTCGATCCGAAATCAATAGGTCTAAGAAATTGGACAACTCAAGCTCAAAGGCAGTTCGTTCCTAATTGGAGTGCTTCGTGTATTGGGAAGTTCTTGAGATTGGATTTCTCCCAAAATTCACGAAACGACTCCTCCCACCATATTACGATGTTGCCAAAGTTTTGCGCTCGATCCGAAATCAATCGGTGTAAGAAATTGGACAATTAAAGTTCAAAGGCAGTTCGTTCCTAACCGGAGTGGTTGGTGTATTCCATAGTTCTAGAGATCGGATTTCACTTAAAATTAACTAATTTCACTTAAAATTAACTAAATGACTCCTCCCTCCAAATTTTGATGTTGCCCAATTTTTGGGCTAGATCCGAAGTCAATAGGTGTAAGAAATTGGACAATTCAAGTTCAAAGGCAGTTCGTTCCTAATTTTTGTGGTTGGTGTATTGGGTAGTTCTAGAGATCGGATTTCATATAAAATTAACCAAATGACCAGTCCCACCATATTATGATGTTGCCCAAGTTTTGGGCTCGATCCAAAATCAATAGGTGTAAGAAATTGGACAATTCAAGATCAAATGCAATTCGTTCCTGATTGGAGTGGTTGGTGTATTGGGTAGTTTTAGAGATCGGATTTCAGTCAAAATCAACCAAATGACTCCTCCCGCCATATTATCATGTTGCCCAAGTTTTGGGATCAATCCGAAATCAGTAGGTGTAAGAAATTGGACAATTCAAGCTCAATGGCAGTTCGTTCCTAATTGGAGTGCTTCGTGTATTGGGAAGTTCTAGAGATCATATTTCAATTGAAATTAACCAAATGACTCCTCCCACCATATTATGATGTTGCCCAAGTTTTGGGCTCGATCCGAAATCAATAGGTGTAAGAAATTGGACAATTCATGTTCGAACGCAGTTCATTCCTAATCGGAGTGGTTGGTGTATTCCACAGTTCTAGAGATTGGATTTCTCCTAGAATTCATGAAACGACTCCTCCCACCATATTACGTTGTTGCCAAAGTTTTGCGCTCGATCCAAAATCAATCGGTGTAAGAAATTGGACAATTCAAGTTCAAAGGCAGTTCGTTCCAAACCGGAGTGGTTGGAGTATTGGGTAGTTCCAAATGTCGGATTTCACTTAAATTTAACCAAATGACTCCTCCCACCATATTACGATGTTGCCCAACTTTTGGGCTCGATACGAAATCAATATGTGTAAGAAATTGGAGAATTCAAGTTCAGAGGCAGTTCGTTCCTAATAAGAGTGGTTGGTGTATTGGGTAGTTCAAGAGATCGGATTTCACTTAAAATTAACCAAATGACTCCTCCCTCCATATTATGTTGTTGCCCAACTTTTGGCCACGATCCGAAATCAATAGGTGTAAGGCCCCGTTTGGGATTGCTTTTTTTGGCCAAAAACCTGCTTCACTTTAAAGTTAAGCAGTTTAAGGTGTTTGGTAAAAAGAAAATATCCCGATTATTTTAAAAGCAATGGCCTTTTGACAGCAGCTTTTAAAAGCAGACTCTGGGTTGCTTTTCAAAGCTGCTTTCAAAAGAAGCAGATATGAACATTTAATGAATTTTTTTAATTCCCAAAATACCATCATTCATTTTAAAAAATGACACCACCCCCACTTTCAAATCCAACTCCACCACTTGCACCACGACATTCACTACCTCCACAACCACCACCACCACATCCTCCACCACCACCACCACAACCACCACAACCACCACCTCCTCCAAAACCTCCAAATCCACCACCACCTCCACAACCAACATCACCACCACCACCACATCCTCCTCCTCATCCTCCGCCACCACCACCTCATCCATCACCTCCACCACCACCTCCTCCTCCTCCACCACCACCTCCACAACCACCATCCCCTCCACCACCAACTCCACCTTCATTACCACCACCACCTCCACTCCATCACTACAACTACCACCATGCTGCCACTGCCACCACCACCACCACCACCACCACCACCTCCACAACCGCCATCCCCATCACCACCAACTCCACCTTCATCACCACCACCACCTCCACTCCATCACTACAACTACCACCACATGATTAATACATAACACTTTTAACATTATGTCTATTTTAGTCATTATTCACAGTTACAACAATTTTATATTAAAATTTACCAAACGCTTTTACACTGCTTTTTGTACTAACAGCACTTTAAAAATATTGTTTACCAAACATGGAGCTGCTTTACTTTACAGCTAATTATTTTCAAAGCACAGCAGAACCAACTTTTTTTAAAAGTGACAGCAATCCCAAACTAGGCCTAAGAAATTGAGGAATTCAAGTTCAAAGGCAGTTTGTTCCTAATTGGGGTGCTTGTTGTATTGGGGAGTTGTAGCGATTGGATTTCACTCAAAATTAACCAAATGACTCCTCCCACCATATTATGATGTTGCCCAAGTTTTGGGCTCGATCCGAAATCAATTGGTGTAAGAAATTGCACAATTCAAGTTCAAACGCAGTTCGTTCCTAATCGGAGTGGTTGGTGTATTCCACAGTTCTAGAGATCGGATTTCTCCCAAAATTCACGAAATGACTCCTCCCACCATATTACAATGTTGCCCAAGTTTTGCGCTCGATCCAAAATCGATCGGTGTAAGAAATTGGACAATTCAAGTTCAAAGGCAGTTCGTTACAAATTGGAGTGGTTGGTGTATTCCATAGTTCTAGACATCGGATTTCATTTAAAATTAACCAAAACAGTTCTCCCACCATATTATAAAGTTGCCCAAGTTTTGGGCTCGATCAGAAATCAATAGGCATAAGAAATTGGACAATTCATGTTCGATGGCTGTTCGTTCCTAATTGGAGTGGTCGGTGTATTGGGTAGTTCTAGATAGCGGATTTCACTTAAAATTAACCAAATGAGTCCTCCCACCATATTATGATGTTGCCCCAGTTTTGGGCTCGATCCGAAATCAATAGGTGTAAGAAATTGGACAATTCAAGTTCCAAGGCAGGTCGTTCCAAACTGGAGTGGTTGGTGTATTCCATAGTTCTAGATATCGGATTTGATGTAAAATTAACCAAATAAGTCCTTCCACCATATTATGATGTTGCCCAGGGTTTGGGCTCGATCCGAAATCAATAGATGTAGGAAATTGGACAATTCAAGTTCAAAGGCAGTTCGTTCCTAATCGGAGAGGTTGGTGTATTCCACAGTTCTAGGGATCGGATTTCACTTAAACTTAACCAAATGAGTCTTTCCACCATATTATGATGTTGCCCAAGTTTTGCGCTCGATTCAAAATCAATCGGTGTAAGAAATTGGACAATTCAAGTTCAAAGGCAGTTCGTTCCAAACTGGACTGGTTGGTGTATTCCATAGTTCTAGATATCGGATTTCATTTAAAATTAACCAAATGAGTCCTTCCACCATATTATGATGTTGCCCAGGTTTTGGGCTCGATCTGAAATCAATAGGTGTAAGAAATTGGACAATTGAAGTTCAAAGGCAGTTCGGTCCTAATTGGAGTGGTTGGTGTATTGGGTAGTTCAAGAGATCGGATTTCACTTAAAATTAACCAAACGACTCCTCCCACCATGTTACGGTGTAGCCCTAGTTTTGCGCTCAATCCGAAATCAATCGGTGTAAGAAATTGGACAATTCAAGTTCAAAGGTAGTTCGTTCCAAACTGGAGTGGTTGGTGTATTCCATAGTTCTAGATATCGAATTTCATTTAAAATTAACCAAACGAGTCCTTCCATCTTATTATGATGTTGCCCAGGTTTTGGGCTCGATCCGAATTCAATAGGTGTAAGAAATTGGACAGTTCAAGTTCAAAGGCAGTTCGTCCCTAATTGGAGTGGTTGGTGTATTGGGTAGTTCTAGAGATCGGATTTCACTTAAAATTAACCAAATGACTCCTCCCACCATGTTATGGCGTTGCCCAACTTTTGGCCTCCATCCGAAATCAATAGGTGTAAGAGATTAGGGAATTCAAGTTCAAAGGCAAATCGTTCCTAATAGGAGTGCTTGGTGTGTTGGGGAGTTCTAGAGATCGGATTTCTCTTAAAATTAGCCGAACGACTCCTCCCACCATATTATGATGTTGCCCAAATTTTGGGCTTGATCCAAATTCAATAGGGGTAAGAAATTGGACAATTCAAATTCAAAGGCAGTTCGTTCCTAATTGGAGTGGTTGTTGTATTGGATAGTTCTAGAGATCGGATTTCACTTAAAATTAACCAAATGACTCCTCCCACCATTTTATGTTGTTGCCCAACTTTTGGACTCGATCCGAAATCAAAAGGTGTAAGAATTGGAGAATTCAAGTTGAAAGGCAGTTCGTTCCTAACTGGAGTGCTTGGTGTATTGGGGAGTTGTAGTGATTGGATTTCACTCAAAATTGACGAAATGACTGCTCCGACCATATTGTGATGTTACCCAAGTTTTGGGCTCGATCCGAAATCAATAGGTGTAAGAAATTGGAAAATTCAAGTTCAAAGGCACTTCGTTCCTAATTGGAGTGGTTGGTGTATTGGGTAGTTCTAAAGATTGGATTTAACTTAAAATTAACAAAATGACTCCTCCCACCATATTATGATGTTGCTCAAGTTTTGGGCTCGATCCGATATCAATAGGTGCAAGAAATTGGAGAATTCAAGTTCAAAGGCAGTTCGTTCCTAATTGGAGTGATTGGTGTATTGGGAAGTTCTAGCGATTGGATTTCACACAAAATTAACCAAATGAGTCCTCCCACCATATTATGATGTTGCCCATGTTTTGGGCTCGATCCAAAATCAATAGGGGTAAGAAATTGGACAATTCAAGTTCAAAGGCAGTTCGTTCCTAATTGGAGTGGTTGGTGTATTCCATAGTTCTCGATATCGGATTTTGTTTAAAATTAACCAAATGAGTCCTCCCACCATATTATGATGTTGCCCAAGTTTTGGGCTCGATCCGAAAACAATAGGTGTAAGAAATTGGAGAATTCAAGTTTAAAGGCAGTTCGTTCCTAATTGGAGTGGTTGGTGTATTGGGTAGTTCTAAAGATCGGATTTCACTTAAAATTAACCAAATGACTCCTCCCACCATATTATGATGTTGCCCAAGTTTTGGGCTCGATCCGAAAACAATAGGTGTAAGAAATTGGAGAATTCAAGTTTAAAGGCAGTTCGTTCCTAATTGGAGTGGTTGGTGTATTGGGTAGTTCTAAAGATCGGATTTCACTTAAAATTAACCAAATGACTCCTCCCACCATATTATGATGTTGCCCAATTTTGGGCTCGATCTGAAATTAATAGGTGCAAGAAATTGGAGAATTCAAGTCCAAAGGCAGTTCGTTCCTAATTGGAGTGATTGGTGTATTGGGGAGTTCTAGCGATTGGATTTCACCCAAAATTAACCAAATGAGTCCTCCCACCATATTATGTTGTTGCCCAAGTTGTGGGCTCGATCCAAAATCAATAGGTGTAAGAAATTCGACAATTGAAGTTCAAAGGCAGTTCGTTCCCAATTTGAGTGGTTGGTGTGTTGGCTAGTTCTAGAGATCGGATTTCACTTAAAATTAACCAAATGACTCCTCCCACCATATCATGATGCTGCCCAAGTTTTGGACTCGATCTGAAATCAATAGGTGTAAGAAAATGGGCAATTCAAGTTCAAAGGCAGTTCGTTCCCAATTGGAGTGGCTGGTGTATTGGGTAGTTCTAGCGTTTGGATTTCACTCAAAATTCACCAAATGACTCATCCCACCATATTATGGTGTTGCCCAACGTTTGGCCTTGATCCGAAATCAATAGGTGTAAGAAATTGGAGAATTCAAGTTCAAAGGCAGTTCTTTCCTAATTGGAGTGGTTGGTGAATTGGGTAGTTCTAGAGATCGGATTTCTCTTAAAATTAACGAAACGACTCCACCCACCATACTATGATGTTGCCCAAGTTTTGGGCTCGATCCAAAATCAATAGGGGTAAGAAATTGAACAATTCAAATTCAAAGGCAGTTCGTTCCTAATTGGAGTGGTTGTTGTATTGGATAGTTCTAGAGATCGGATTTCACTTAAAATTAACCAAATGACTCCTCCCACCATATTATGATGTTGCCCAATTTTGGGCTCGATCTGAAATTAATAGGTGCAAGAAATTGGAGAATTCAAGTCCAAAGGCAGTTCGTTCCTAATTGGAGTGATTGGTGTATTGGGGAGTTCTAGCGATTGGATTTCACCCAAAATTAACCAAATGAGTCCTCCCACCATATTATGTTGTTGCCCAAGTTGTGGACTCGATCCAAAATCAATAGGTGTAAGAAATTCGACAATTGAAGTTCAAAGGCAGTTCGTTCCCAATTTGAGTGGTTGGTGTGTTGGCTAGTTCTAGAGATCGGATTTCACTTAAAATTAACCAAATGACTCCTCCCACCATATCATGATGCTGCCCAAGTTTTGGACTCGATCTGAAATCAATAGGTGTAAGAAAATGGGCAATTCAAGTTCAAAGGCAGTTCGTTCCCAATTGGAGTGGCTGGTGTATTGGGTAGTTCTAGCGTTTGGATTTCACTCAAAATTCACCAAATGACTCATCCCACCATATTATGGTGTTGCCCAACGTTTGGCCTCGATCCGAAATCAATAGGTGTAAGAAATTGGAGAATTCAAGTTCAAAGGCAGTTCTTTCCTAATTGGAGTGGTTGGTGAATTGGGTAGTTCTAGAGATCGGATTTCTCTTAAAATTAACGAAACGACTCCTCCCACCATACTATGATGTTGCCCAAGTTTTGGGCTCGATCCAAAATCAATAGGGGTAAGAAATTGAACAATTCAAATTCAAAGGCAGTTCGTTCCTAATTGGGGTGCTTGTTGTATTGGGGAGTTGTAGCGATTGGATTTCACTCAAAATTCACCAAATGACTCCTCCCAGCATATTATGATGTTGCCCAAGTTTTGGGCTCGATCCCAGATCAATAGTTGTGAGAAATTGGACAATTCAAGTTCAAAGGCAGCACGTTCCAAATTGGAGGGGTTGTTGTATTCCATAGTTCTAGATATCGGATGTAATTTTGAATTAACCAAATGAGTCCTCCCACCATATTACGATGTTGCCCAAGTTTTGAGCTCGATCTGAAATCAATAGGTGTAAGAAATTGGACAATTCAAGTCCAAACGCAGTTCGTTCCAAATCGGAGTGGTTGGTGTATTCCACAATTCTAGAGATCGGATTTCTCTCAAAATTCCTGAAACGACTCCTCCCAACACATTACGATGTTGCCCAAGTTTTCCTCTCGATCCGAAACCAATCGGTGTAAGAAATTGGACAATTCACGTTCAAAGGCTGTTCGTCCCTAATTGGAGTGGTTGGTGTATTGGCTAGTTCTAGAAATTGTATTTCACTCAAAATTCACCAAATGACTCATCCCACCATATTATGGTGTTGCACAAGTTTTGGGCTCAATCCGAAATCAATAGGTGTAAGAAATTGGAGAATTCAAGTTTAAAGGCAGTTCGTTCCTAATTGGAGTGCTTGGTGTATTGGGGAGTTCTAGCGATTGGATTTCACTCAAAATTGACGAAAAGACTGCTCCCACCATATTCTGAAGTTGCCCAAGTTTTGGGCTCGATCCGAAATCAATAGGTGTAAGAAAATGGAGAATTCAAGTTCAAAGGCAGTTCGTTCCTAATTGGAGTGGTTGGTGTATTCGGTAGTTCTAAAGATCGGATTTCACTTAAAATGAACCAAATGACTCCTCCCACCATATTATGATGTTGCCCAAGTTTTGGGCTCGATCCGAAATCAATAGGGGCAAGAAATTGGAGAATTCAAGTTCATAGGTAGTTCGTTCCTAATTGGAGTGATTGGTGTATTCCATAGTTCTAGATATCGGATTTCAATTAAAATTAACCAAATGAGTACTCCCACCATATTATGATGTTGCCCATGTTTTGGGCTCGATCCGAAATCAATAGGTGTAAGAAATTGGACAATTCAAGTTCAAACGCAGTTCCTTCCTAATTGGAGTGGTTGGTGTATTCCATAGTTCTAGATATCGGATTTCATTTAAAATTAACCAAATGAGTCCTCCAACCATATTATGATGTTGTCCAAGTTTTGGGCTCGATCCGAAATCAATAGGTGTAAGAAATTGGAGAAATCAAGTTCAAAGGCAGTTCGTTCCTAATTGGAGTGGTTGGTGTATTGGGTAGTTCTAAAGATCGGATTTCACTTAAAATTAACCAAATGACTCCTCCCACCATATTATAATGTTGCCCAGGTTTTGGGCTCGATCCGAAATCAATAGTTGCAAGAAATTGGAGAATTCATGCTCAAAGGCAGTTCGTTCCTAATTGGAGTGATTGGTGTATTGGGGAGTTCTAGCGATTGGATTTCACACAAAATTAACCAAATGAGTCCTCCCACCATATTATGATGCTGCCCAAGTTTTGGACTCGATCCGAAATCAATAGATGTAAGAAATTGGGAAATTCAAGTTCAAAGGCAGTTCGTTCCTAATTGGAGTGGCTGGTGTGTTGGGTACTTCTAGCGATTGGATTTCACTCAAAATTCACCAAATGACTCATCCCACCATATTATGGTGTTGCCCAAGTTTTGGCCTCGATCCGAAATCAATAGGTGTAAGTAATTGGAGAATTCAAGTTCAAAGGCAGTTCGTTCCTAATTGGATTGGTTGGTGTATTGGGTAGTTCTAGAGATCGGATTTCACTTACAATTAACCAAATGACTCCTCCCACCATATTATGTTGTTGCCAAAGTTTTGGGCTTGATCCGAAATCAATAGGTGTAAGAAATTGGACAATTCACGTTCAAAAGCAGTTCGTTCCTAATTGGAGTGGTTGGTGTATTGGGTAGTTCTAGAAATCCGACTTCACTCAAACCTAAGCAAATGACTACTCCCACCATATTATGCTGTTGCCCAAGTTTTGGGCCCGATCCGAAATCAATAGGTGTAAGAAATTGGACAATTCAATTTCGAAGGCAGTTCGTTCCTGATCGGAGTGGTTGGTGTATTCCACAGTTCTCGAGATCGGATTTCACTCGAATATCGCCAAATGACTCCTCCCACCATATTATGATGTTGCCCCAGTTTTGGGCTCGAACCGAAATCAATAGGTGTAAGAAATTGGACAATTCAAGTTCAAAGGCAATTCGTTCCTAATTGGAGTGGTTGGTGAATTACGTAGTTCTAGAGATCGGATTTCTCTTAAAATTAAACAAATGACTCCTCCCACCATATTATGATGTTGCCCAAGTTTTGGGCTCGATCCGGAATCAATAGGTGTAACAAATTGGACAATTCAAGTTCAAAGGCAGTTTATTCCTAATTGGAGTGGTTGGTTTAATGGGTAGTTCTAGAAATCCGATTTCACTCAAACCGAAGCAAATGAATCCTCCCACCACATTATGCTGTTGCCCAAGTTTTGGGCCCAATCCCAAATCAATAGGTGTAAGAAGTTGGACAATTGAAGTTCGAAGGCCGTTCCTTCCTGGTCGGAGTGGTTGGTGTATTCCACAGTTCTCGAGATCGGATTTCACTCGAATTTCGACAAATGACTCCTCCCACCATGTTATGATGTTGCCCAAGGTTTGGGCTCTATCCGAAATCAATAGGTTTAAGAAATTGGACAATACAAGTTCAAAGGCAGTTCGTTCCTAATTGGAGTAGTTGGTGTGTTGGATAGTTCTAGAGATCGGATTTCACTTAAAATTAACCAAATGACTCCTCCCACCACATTATTATATTGCCCAAGTTTTGGGCCCGATCCGAAATCAATAGGTGTAAGAAATTGGAGAATTCGAGTTCAAAGGGAATTCGTTCCTAATTGGAGTGGTTGGTGTACTGGGTAGTTCTAGAGATCGGATTTTACTTAAAATTAACCAAATGACTCCTCCCACCATACTATGATGTTGCCCAACTTTTGGCCTCGATCCGAAATCAATAGGTGTAAGAAATTGGAGAATTCAAGTTCGAAGGCAATTCGTTCCTAATTGGAGTGGTTGGTGTATTGGGTAGTTCTAGAGATTGGATTTCATTCAAAATTGACGAAATGACTCCTCCCACCGTACTATGATGTTGCCCTTGTTTTGGGCTCGATCCGAAATCAATAGGTGTAAGAAATTGGAGAATTCAAGTTCAAAGGCAGTTCGTTCCTAATTGGAGTGGTTGGTGTATTGGGTAGTTCTAGAGATCGGATTTCACTTAAATTAACCAAATGAGTCCTCCCACCATATTATGATGTTGCCCAACTTTTGGCCTCTATCCGAAATCAATAGGTGTAAGAAATTGGAGAATTCAAGTTCGAAGGCAATTCGTTCCTAACTGGAGTGGTTGGTGTATTAGGTAGTTCTTGAGATCGGGTTTCACCAAATGACTCCTCCCAACATATTATTATGTTGCCCAAGTTTTGGGTTCGATCCAAAATCAATAGGTGTAAGAAATTGGACAATTCAAGTTCAAACGCTCTTCGTTCCTAATCGGAGGGGTTGGTGTATTCCACCGTTTTAAAGATCGTATTTCTCCCAAAATTCACGAAACGACTCCTCCCACCATATTACGATGTTTCCCAAGTTTTGCGCTCGATCCAAAATCAATCGGTGTAAGAAATTGGACAATTCAAGTTCAGAGGCAATTCGTTCCTAATTGGAGTGGTTGGTGTATTGGGTAGTTCTAGGGATCGGATTTCATTCAAAATTGACGAAATGACTCCTCCCACCATATTATGATGTTTCCCAAGGTTTGGGCTCCATCCGAAATCAGTAGGTGTTAGAAATTGGACAATTCAAGTTCAAGGGCAGTTCATTCCAAAATGGAGTGGTTGGTCTATTCCACAGTTCTAGATATCGGATTTCATTTAAAATTAACCAAATGAGTCCTCCCACCATATTATGAGGTTGCCCAAGTTTTGGGCACGATCCGAAATCAATCGGTGTAAGAAATTGGACAATTCAAGTTCAGAGGCAATTCGTTCCTAATTGGAGTGGTTGGTGAATTGGGTAGTTCTAGAGAGTGGATTTCTCTTAAAATTAAACAAATGACTCCTCCCACCATATTATGATGTTGCCCAAGTTTTGGGCTCGATCCAAAATCAATAGGTGGAAGAAATTGGACAGTTCAAGTTCAAAGGCAGTTCGTTCCTAATTGGAGTGGTTGGTGTATTGGGTAGTTCTAGAGATTGGATTTCATTCAAAATTGACGAAATGACTCCTCCCACCGTATTATGACGTTGCCCATGTTTTGGGCTCGATCCGAAATCAATAGGTGTAAGAAATTGGAGAATTCAAGTTCAAAGGCGGTTCGTTCCTAATTGGAGTGGTTGGTGTATTGGGTAGTTCTGGAGATCGGATTTCACTGAAAATTAACCAAATGACTCCTCCCACCATATTATGATGTTGCCAAACTTTTGGGCTTGATCCGAAATCAATAGGTGTAAGAAATTGGACAATTCAAGTTCAAAGGCAGTTCGTTATTAGTTGGAATGGTTGGTGTATTGGGTAGTTCTAGAAATCCGATTTCACTCAAACCTAAGCAAATGACTCCTCCCACCATATTATGATGTTGCCAAAGTTTTTGGCTTGATCCGAAATCAATAGGTGTAAGAAATTGGACAATTCAAGTTCAAAGGCAGTTCGTTCCTAATTGTAGTTGTTAGTGTGTTCCTTAGTTCTAGAGATCGGATTTCACTCAAAATTAAAAACATGACTCCCCCCACCATATTATGATGTTCCCCAAGTTTTGGGATCGATCCGAAATCAATAGGTTTAAGAAATTGGACAATTCAAGTTTAAAGGCAGTTCGTTTCTAATTGGACTGGTTGGTGTATTGGGTTGTTCTGGGGATCGGATTTCACTCAAAATTAAGCAAATGACTCCTCCCACCATACTATGTTGTTGCCCAAGTTTTGGGCTCGATCCGAAATCAATAGGTGTAAGAAATTGGACAATTCAAGTTTAAAGGAAGGTTGTTCCAAATTGGAGTGGTTGGTGCATTGGGAAGTGCTGGAGATGGGATGTCGCTCAAAATTAACCAAATGACTCCTCCCACCATATTATGATGGTGCCCAAGTTTTGGGCCCGATACGAAATCAATAGGTGTAGGAAATTGGACAATTCAAGTTGAAAAGCAGTTCGTTCCAAATTGGAGTGGTTGGGGTATTCCATAGTTCTGGAGATCGGATTTCACTCAAAATTCACCAAATGACTCCTGCCACCATATTTTGATGAACCCCAAGTTTCGGACTCGATCCAAAAACAATAGATGTAAGAAATTGGACAATTCAAGTTCAAGGGCAGTTCGTTCCGACACACCAAATTGGACAAATTGGACAAATTGGACAACTCAAATTTAAACGCAGTTCATTCCTAATTATAGTTGTTGGTGTATTCCTTCGTTTTAGAGATTGGATTTCACTCAAAATTCACCGAATGACTCCTCCCACCATAATATGATTTTGCCCAAGTTTTGGGCTCGATCGGATTTCACTCAAAATTCACCAAATGACTCCTGCCACCATATTTTGATGAACCCCAAGTTTCGGACTCGATCCAAAAACAATAGGTGTAAGAAATTGGAAAATTCCAGTTCAAAGGCAGTTCATTACTAATTGGAGTGGTTGGTGTATTGGGTAGTTCTACCAACCGGATTTCACTCAAAATTCACCAAATGACTCCTCCCACCATATTATGATGTTGATCAAGTTTTGAGCTAGATCCGAAATCAATATGTTTAAGAAATTGGACAATTCAAGTTTAAAGGCAGTTCGTTCCTAATTGGAGTGGTTGCTGTATTGGGTTGTTCTAGAGATCGGACTTCACTCAAAATGAAGCAAATGTCTCCTCCCACCATATTCTAATGTTGCCTAAGTTTTGGGCTCGATCCGAAATCAATAGGTGTAGGAAATTGGACAATTCAAGTTCAAAAGGAATTCGTTCCTAATTGGGGTGGCTGGTGTATTGGGTAGTTCTAGCGATCAGATTTCACTTAAAATTCTCCAAATGACTCCTCCCACCATATTATGATGAGCCCCAAAGTTTGGGCTCGATCCGAAAACAATAGGCGTAAGAAATTGGACAATTCAAGTTCAAAGGCAGTTCATTCCTAATTGGAGTGGTTGGTGTATTCCATAGTTCTAGAGATCGGATTTCACTCAAAATTCACCAAATGACTTCTCCCACCATATTATGATGTTGCCCAAGTTTTGGGCTCGATCCGAAATCAATAGGTTTAAGAAATTGGACAATTCATGTTTAAAGGCAGTTCATTCCTAATTGGAGTGGTTGGTGAATTTGGTTGTTCTAGAGATCGAATTTCACTCAAAATCAAGCAAATGACTCCTCCCACCATATGATGATGTTGCCCAAGTTTTGGGCTCGATTCGAAATCAATAGGTGTAAGGAATTGGTCAATTGAAGTTCAAAGGCAGTTCGTTGCAAATTGGAATTATTGGTGTATTCCATAGTTCTAGAGATCGGATTTCACTCAAAATTCACCAAATGACTCCTCACACCATATTATGATGTTGCCCAAGGTTTGAGACTGATCCGAAATCAATTGGTTTAAGAAATTGGACAATTCAAGTTCAAAGGCAGTTCGTTCCTAGTTGTAGTTGTTGGTGTATTCCTTAGTTCTAGAGATCGGATTTCACTCAAAATTTACCACATGACTCCTCCCTCCATATTATGATGTTTCCCAAGTTTTGGGCTCGATCCGAAATCAATAGGTTTAAGAAATTGGACAATTCAAGCTTAAAGGCAGTTCGGTCCTAATTGGAGTGGTTGGTGTATTGGGTTGTTCTAGGGAATGGATTTCACTCAAAATGAAGCAAATGACTCCTCCCACCATACTATGATGTTGCCCAAGTTTTGGGCTCGATCCGAAATCAATAGGTGTAAGAAATTGGACAATTCAAGTTTAAAGGCAGTTCGTTCCTAATTGGAGTCGTTGGTGTATTGGGAAGTGCTGGAGATCGGATTTCACTCAAAATTAACCAAATGACTCCTCCCACCATATTATGATGTTGCCCAAGTTTTGGGCTCGATCCGAAAACAATAGGTGTAAGAAAGTGCACAATTCAAGTTCCGAGGCAGTTCGTTCCTAATTGGTGTAGGAAATTGGACAATTTAAGTTCAAAAGCAGTTCGTTCCTAGTTGGGGTGGCTGGTGTATTGGGTAGTTCTAGAGATCAGATTTCACTCAAAATTCACCAAATGACTCCTCCCACCATGTTATGATGAGTCCCAAGTTTTGGGCTCGATCCGAAAACCATAGGTGAATGAAATTGGACAATTCATGTTCAAAGGCAGTTCGTTCCGAATTGGAGTGGTTGGTCCATTCCATAGATCTAGAGATCGGATTTCACTCAAAATTATCCAAGTGACTCCGCCCACCACATTATGATGTTGCCCAAGTTTTGGGCTTCATTCGAAATCAATAGGTGTAAGGAATTGGTCAATTCAAGTTCAAAGGTAGTTCATTCCTAATTGGAGTGGTTGGTGTATTCCATAGTTCTAGAGATCGGATTTCACTCAAAATTCACCAAATGACTCCTCACACCATATTATGATGTTGCCCAAGTTTTGAAATCGATCCGAAATCAATAGGTTTAAGAAATTGGACAATTCAAGTTGAAAGGCAGTTCGTTCCTAATTGGAGTGGTTGGCGTATTGGGTTGTTCTAGAGAACGGATTTCACTCAAAATGAAGCAAATGACGTCTCCCACCACATTATGATGTTGGCCAAGTTTTGGGGTCGATCCGAAAACAATAGGTGTAAGAAAGTGCACAATTCAAGTTCTAAGGCAGTTCGTTCCTAATTGGGGGGAATGGTGTATTCCGTAGTTCTATCTTCTCCCACCATATTATGTCGTTGCCCAAGTTTTGGGCTCGATCCGACATCAGTAGATTTAAGAAATTGGACAATTCAAGTTTAAAGGCAGTTCGTTCCTAATTGGAGTGGTTGGTGTATTGGGTAGTTCTAAAGATCGGATTTCACTCAAAATTCACCAAATGACTCCTCCCACCATATTATGATGAGCCCCAAGTTTTGGGCTCGATCCGAAAAAAATAGGTGTAAGAAAGTGCACAATTCAAGTTCTAAGGCAGTTCGTTCCTAATTGGAGTGGATGGTGTATTCCGTAGTTCTAGATATCGGATTTCACTCGAAATTCACCAAATGACTTCTCCCATCATATTATGTTGTTGCCCAAGTTTTGGGCTCGATCCGAAATCAAAAGGTGTAAGAAACTGGACCATTGAAGTTCAATGGCAGTTCGTTCCAAATCGGAGTGGTTTGTTTATTGGGTAGTTCTAGCGATCGGATTTCCCTGAAAATTTACCAAATGACTCCTCCCACCATATTATGATGTGGCCGAAGTTTTGTGCTCAATCCGAAATCAGTAGGTGTAAGAAATTGGACAATTGAAGTTCAAAGGCAGTTCGTTCCGAATTGGATTGGTTGGTGTATTCCATAGTTCTAGAGATCGGATTTCACTCAAAATTAACCAAATGACTCCTCCCACCATATTATGATGTATCCCGAGTTTTGGGCTCGATCCGAAATCAATTGGTGTAAGAAATTGGACAATTCAAGTTGAAAGGCAGTTCGTTCCTAATTGGGGTGGCTGGTGTATTGGGTAGTTCTGGGGATCAGATTTCACTCAAAATTCACCAAATGACTCCTCCCACCATATTATGATGAGCCCCAAGTTTGGGGCTCGATCCAAAAACAATAGGTATATATAATTGGAAAATTCAAGTTCAAGGGCAGTTCGGTCCGA
The DNA here is from genome assembly GCF_965620075.1 of Prunus avium. Lineage (NCBI taxonomy): Eukaryota > Viridiplantae > Streptophyta > Magnoliopsida > Rosales > Rosaceae > Prunus > Prunus avium. Next base: position 8,776,315 of record NC_142290.1, read on the forward strand.
ATTGGAGTGGTTGGTGTATTCCAAATTCTAGAGATCGGATTTCACCCAAAATTAACCAAATGACTCCTCCCACCATATTATGATGTTGCCCAAGTTTTGGGCTCGATCCGAAATCAATAGGTGTAAGAAATTGGTCACTTCAAGTTCAAAGGCAGTTCGTTCCTAATTGGAGTGGTTGGTGTATTCCATAGTTCTAGGGATCGGATTTCACTCAAAATTCACCAAATGACTCCTCACACCATGTTATGATGTTGCCCAAATTTTGGGCTTGATCCGAAATCAATAGGTGTGAGAAATTGGACAATTCAAGTTCAAAGGCAGTTCATTCCTAATTGGAGTGGTTGGGGTATTCCATAGTTCTAGAGATCGGATTTCACTCAAAATTCACCAAATGACTCCTCCGACCATATTATGTTGTTGCCCATGTTTTGGGCTCGATCCGAAATCAATAGGTGTAAAAAATTGGACAATTGAAGTTCAATGGCAGTTCATTCCAAATCGGAGTGGTTTGTGTATTGGGTAGTTCTAGCGATTGGATTCCACTTAAAATTCACCAAATGACTCCTCCCACCATATTATGTTGTTTCCCATGTTTTGGGCTCGATCTGACGTCAATAGGTGTAAGAAATTGGACGATTCAAGTTCAAAGGTAGTGCGTTCTGAATTGGAGCGGTTGGTGTATTCCATAGTTATAGAGATCGGATTTCACTCAAAATTCACCAAGTGACTCTACCCACCGTATTATTATGTTGCCCATGTTTTGGGCTCGATCCGAAATCAATAGGGGTAAGAAATCGGACAATTCAAGTTCAACGGCAGTTTGTTCCTTATTGGAGTGGTTGGTGTATTCCATAGTTCTAGAGATCGGATTTCACACAAAATTCATCAAGCGACTTCTCCCACCACATTATGATGTTACCGAAGCTTTGCGCTCTATCCGAAATCAATAGGTGTAAAAAGTTGGACAATTCAAGTTCAAAGGCAGTTCGTTCCGAATTGGGGTGATTTGTGTATTCCATAGTTCTAGAGATCGGATTTCACTCAAAATTAACCAAATGACTCCTCCCACCATATTATGATGTTGCCCGAGTTTTGGGCTCGATCCGAAATCAGTAGGTGTAAGAAATTTCACAATTCAAGTTGAAAGGCAGTTCGTTCCTAATTGGGGTGGCTGGTGTATTGGGTAGTTCTAGGGATCAGATTTCACTCAAAATTCACCAAGTGACTCTACCCACCGTATTATGATATTGCTCAAGTTTTGGGAACGATCCGAAATCATTAGCGGTAAGAAATTGGATAATTCAACTTCAAAGGCAGTTCGTTCCTAATTGGAGTGGTTGGTGTATTACGTAGTTCTAGAGATCGGATTTCACTCAAAATTCACCAAGTGACTCCACCCACCATATTATGATGTTGTCGAAGTTTTGCGCACAATCCGAAATCAGTAGGAGTAAGAAATTGGACAATTCAAGTTTAAAGGCAGTTCGTTCCTAATTGGAGTGGACGGTGTATTGGGTAGTGCTAGGGATCGGATTTCACTCAAAATTAACCAAATGACTCCTCCCACCATATTATGATGAGCCCCAAAGTTTGGGCTCGATCCGAAAACAATAGGTGTAAGAAATTGGACAATTCAAGTTCAAAAGCAGTTCATTCCTAATTGGAGTGGTTGGTGTATTCCATAGTTCTAGAGATCGGATTCCACTCGAAATTCACCAAATGACTCCACCCACCATATTATGTTGTTGTCCAAGTTTTGGGCTCGATCCGAAATCAATAGGTTTAAGAAATTGGACAATTCAAGTTTAAAGGCAGTTCGTTCCTAATTGGAATGGTTGGTGTATTGGGTCGTTCTGGAGAACAGATTTCACTCAAAATTAAGCAAATGACTCCTGCCACCATATTATGATGTTGCCCAAGTTTTGGGCTCGATCCGAAATCAAAAGGTGTAAGAAATTGGACAATTCAAGTTTAAAGGCAGTTCGTTCCTAATTGGAGTCGGTGTAGTGGGAAGTAGTGGAGATCGGATTTCACTCAAAATTAACCAAATGACTCCTCCCACCATATTATGATGGTGCCCAAGTTTTGGGCTCGATCCGAAATCAATAGGATTAAGAAATTGGACAATTCAAGTTTAAAGGCAGTCCGTTCCTAACTGGAGTGGTTGGTGTATTGGGAAGCGCTGGAGATCGGATTTCACTAAGGAACGGATTTCACTCAAAATTCACCAAGTGACTCCACCCCCCATATTATGATGTTGCCCAAGTTTTGGGCTCGATCCAAAATCAATAGGTGTAAGAAATTGGACAATTCAAGTTTAAAGGCAGTTCGTTCCTAATTGGGGTGGACAGTGTATTGGGTAGTGCTAGGGATCGGATTTCACTCAAAATTAACCAAATGACTCCTCCCACCATATTTTGATGTTGCCCAAGTTTTGGGCTCGATTCGAAATCAATAAGTGTAAGGCATTCGTCAATTCAAGTTCAAAGGCAGTTCGTGCCTAATTGGAGTGGTTGGTGTATTCCATAGTTCTAGAGAACGGATTTCACTCAAAATTCACCAAGTGACTCTACCCCCCATATTATGATGTTGCCCAAGTTTTGGGCTCAATCCAAAATCAATAGGTGTAAGAAATTGGACAATTCAAGTTCAAAGGCAGTTCGTTCCAAATTGGAGTGGTTGGTGTATTCCGTAGTTCTAGAGATCGGATTTCACTCGAAATTCACCAAATGACTACTCCCACCATATTTAGCAAATGAGTCCGCCCACCATACTATGATGTTGCCCAAGTTTTGGGCTCGATCCGAAATCAATAGGTTTAAGAAATTGGACAATTCAAGTTCGTTCCTAATTGGAGTGGTTGGTGTATTAGGTTGTTCTAGGGATCGGATTTCACACAAAATTAAGCAAATGACTCCTCCCACCATACTATGATGTTGCCCAAGTTTTCGGCTCGATCCGAAAACAATAGGTGTAAGATATTGGACAATTCAAGTTCAAAGGTAGTTCGTTCCGAATTGGAGTGGTTGGTGTATTCCATAGTTCTAGCGATCGGATTTCTTTCAAAATTGACCAAATGACTCCTCCCACCATATTATGATGTTGCCCAAGTTTTGGGCTCGATCCAAAATCAATAGGTGTAAGACATTGGACAATTCAAGTTCAAAGGCAGTTCGTTTCTAATTGGAGTGGTTGGTGTATTCCATAGTTCTAGAGATCGGATTTCTCTCCAAATTCACCAAAAGAGTCCTCACACCATATTATGATGTTGCCCAAGTTTTGGGCTCGATCCGAAATCAATAGGTGTAAGAAATTGGACAATTCAAGTTCATAGGCAGTTCGTTCCTAATTGGAGTGGTTCGTGTATTCCATAGGTCTAGAGATCGGATTTCTCTCCAAATTCACCAAATGGTTCCTCACACCATATTATGATGTTGGCTAATTTTTGGGCTCGATCCAAACTCAATAGGTGTAAGGAATTAGTTAATTCAAGTTCAAAGGCAGTTCGTTCCTAATTGGAGTGCTTGGTGTTTTCCATAGTTCTAGAGATCGGATTTCTCTCGAAATTCCCGAAATGATTCCTCACACCATATTATGATGTTGCCCAAGTTTTGGGCCCAATCCAAAATCAATAGGTGTAGGAAATTGGACAATTCAAGTTCAAGGCCAGTTCGTTCCTAATTGGAGTGGTAGGGGTATTCCGTGGTTCTAGGGATCGGATTTCACTCAAAATTCACCAAGTGACTCCTCCGACCATATTATGATGTTGCCATTGTTTTGGGCTCGATTGAAAATCATTAGGTGTAAGAAATTGGTCAATTCATGTTCAAAGGCAGATCGATCCTAACTAGAGTGGTTGGTGTATTCCATAGTTCAAGAGATCGGATTTCACTCAAAATTAACCAAATGACTCCTCCCCCCGTATTATGATGTTGCCCAAGTTTTGGGCTCGATCCGAAAACAATAGGTTTAAGAAATTGGACCATTCAAGTTCAAAGGCAGTTCGTTCCGAATTGGAGTGGTTGGTGTATTCCATAGTTCTAGAGATCGGATTTCACTCAAAATTTACCTAGTGAGTCTACCCACCGCATTATGATGCTGCCCAAATTTTGGGATGGATCTGAAATCAATAGGGGTAAGAAATTGGACAATTCAAGTTCAAAGGCAGTTCGTTCCTAATTGGAGTGGTTGGTGTATTCCATAGTTCTAGAGATCGGATTTCACTAAAATTTAACCAAATGACTCCTCCCAACATATTATGTTGTTGCCCAAGTTTTGGGCTCGATCCGAAATCAATAGGGGTAAGAAATTGGACAATTCAAGTTCAAAGGCAGGTCGTTCCTAATTGGAGTGGTTAGTGTATTGGGAAGTGCTAGATATCGGATTTCACTTAAAATTAACCAAATGACTCCTCGCACCTTATTATGATGTTGCCCAAGTTTTGGGCTCGATCCGAAATCAATAGGTCCAGGAAATTGGACAATTCAAGTTTAAAAGCAGTTCGTTACTAACTGGGGTGGCTGGTGTATTGGGTAGTTCTAGCGATCGGATTTCACTTCTATTTATCCAAATGACTCCTCCCCCCATATTATGATGTTGCCCAAGTTTTGGGCTCGATCCGAAATCAATAGATGTAAGAAATTGGACAATTCAAGTTTAAAGGCAGTTCGTTCCTAATTGGAGTGGTTAGTGTATTTGGAAGTGCTAGATATCGGATTTCACTTAAAATTAACCAAATGACTCCTCCCACCATATTATGATGTTGCCCAAGTTTTGGGCTCGATCCGAAATCAATAGGTCCAAGAAATTGGACAATTCAAGTTTAAAAGCAGTTCGTGCCTAACTGGTGTGGCTGGTGTATTGGGTAGTTCTAGTGATCGGATTTCACTCAAAATTCACCAAATGACTCCCCCCACCATATTATGCTGAGCCCCAATTGGAGTGGTTGGTGTAAGAAATTGGTCAATTCAAGTTCGAAGGCAGTTCGTTCCTAATTGGAGTGGTTGGTGTATTCCGTTGTTCGAGAGATCATATTTTTCTCAAAATTCACCAAATGACTCCTCACACCATATTATGATATTGCCGAAATTTCGGGCTCGATCCAAAATCAATAGGTGTAAGAAATTGGACAATTCAAGTTCGAAGGCAGTTCGTTCCTATTCGGAGTGGTTGGTGTATTCCATAGTTCTAGAGTTCGGATTTCTCTGAAAATTAACCAAATGATTCCTCCCCCCGTATTGTGATGTTGCCCAAGTTTTAGGCTCGATCCGAAATCAGTAGATGTAAGAAATTGGACAATTCATGTTTAAAGGCAGTTCGTTCCTAATTGAAGTGGTTGGTGTATTGGGAAGTGCTAGAGATCGGATTTCACTCAAAAATAACCAAATGACTCCTCCCACCATATTATGATGTTGCCCAAGTTTTGGGCTCGATTTGAAATCAATAGGTCCAGGAAATTGGACAATTCAAGTTCAAAAGCAGTTCGTTCCTAACTGGGGTGGCTGGTGTATTGGGTTGTTCTAGCCATTGGATTTCACTCAAATTTCTCCAAATGACACCTCCCACCATATTATGATGAGCCCCAAGTTTTGGGCTCGATCCGAAAACAGTAGGTGTAAGAAATTGGACCATTCAAGTTCAAAAGCAGTTCGTTCCTAACTGGGGTGGCTGGTGTATTGGGTAGTTCTATTGATCGGATTTCACTCAAAATTAACCAAATGACTCCTCCCACCATATTATATTGTTGCCCATGTTTTGGGCTCGATTCGAAATCAATAGGTGTAAGAAATTGGACAATTCAAGTTTAAAGGTAGTTCGTTCTAAACTGGAGTGGTTGATGTATTCCATAGTTCTAGAGATCGGATTTCACTCAAAATTAACCAAATGACTCGTCCCACCATATTATGGGGTTGCCCAAGTTTCGGGCTCGATCCGAAATCAATAGGTGTAAGAAATTGGACAATTCAAGTTCAAAGGCAGTTCGTTCCTAACTGGAGTGGTTGGCGTATTCCATAGTTGTAGGGATTGGATTTCACTCAAAATTCACCAAATGACTCCTCCCACCATATTATGTTGTTGCCCAAGTTTTGGTCTCGATCCAAAATCAATAGGTGTAAGAAATTGGACAATTCAAGTTCAAGGGCAGTTCGTTCCTAACTGGAGTGGTTGGCGTATTCCATAGTTCTAGGGATCGGATTTCACTCAAAATTAACTAGATGACTCCTCCCACCATATTATGTTGTTGCCCAAGTTTTGGGCTCAATCCGAAATCAATAGGTGTAAGAAATTGGACAATTCAAGTTCAAAGGCAGTGCGTTCCGAATTGGAGTGGTTGGGTTATTCCATAGTTCTAGATATCGAATTTCACTCAAAATTCACCAAGTGACCCTACCCAACGTGTTATGATGTTGCCCATGTTTTGGGCTCGATCCGAAATCAATAGAGGTAAGAAATTGGACAATTCAAGTTCAAAGGCAGTGCGTTCCGAATTGGAGTGGTTGGGGTATTCCATAGTTCTAGAGATCGAATTTCACTCAAAATTCACTGAGTGACCATACCCAACGTTCTATGATGTTGCCCATGTTTTGGGCTCGATCCGAGATCAATAGGGGTAAGAAATTGGACAATTCAAGTTCAAAGGCAGTGCGTTCCGAATTGGAGTGGTTGGGGTATTCCATAGTTTTAGAGATCGAATTTCACTCAAAATTCACCAAGTGACCCTACCCAACGAATGATGTTGTTGCCCACGTTTTGGGCCTGATCCGAAATCAATAGGGGTAAGAAATTGGACAATTCAAGTTCAAAGGCAGTTCGTTCCTAATTGGAGTGGTTTATGTATACCATAGTTCTAGAGATCGGATTTCACTCAAAATTCACCACGTGACTACTCCCACCATATTATGACGTTGCCGAAGTTTTGCGCTCAATCCGAAATCAGTAGGTATAAGAAATTGGACAATTGAAGTTCAAAGGCAATTCATTCCGAATTGGAGAGGTGGTGTATTCCATAGTTCTAGAGATCAGAATTCACTCAAAAATAACCAAATGAATCCTCCTACCATATTATGATGTTGCCCATGTTTTGGGCTCGATCCGAAATCAATAGGTGTAGGAAATTGGACAATTGAAGTTCAAAAGCAATTCGTTCCAAATTGGGGTGGCTGGTGTATTGGGTAGTTCTAGCGATCGGATTTCACTCAAAATTCACCAAATGACTCCTCCAGCCATATGATGATGTTTCCCAAGTTTTGGGATCGATCCGAAATCAATAGGTGTAAATAATTGGACAATTTAAGTTCAAAGGTAGTTCGTTCCTAATTGAAATGGTTGGTGTCTTACATAGTTCTAGAGATCGGATTTCACTCAAAATTCACCAATGACTACTCCCACCATATTATGATGTTGCCCAAGTTTTGGGCTCAATCCGAAATCAGTAGGGGTAAGAAATTGGACAATTGAAGTTCAAAGGCAGTTCGTTCCTAATTGGAGTGTGTTTGGGGCTGTTGAAAATCGGCCCGAGCAGCTAGACTCACGGAATCTCGGCCGGGTTTTTTTTTTTTAGAATGGAGTTGCGGCCGGGCTGGGGTCTTGCAGAGTGGCCGCCGAGATTTGAAGAGCTGGAGCGGTCAGGTTTTGTTGGAATACGACCGGGGCTAGGAATTAAAAAATATGGCCGAGCTCAGAGTTTGTTACGGCCAGGATAGCTGGAGGAGATCTTGGAAAATCTCGGTCGAATTTTCGTAAGGGAGTTGCGGCCGGAATCTTGGAATGTTCGTGGCCGGGCAGCGCTGGAGTTGCGGCCAGAGGTGCCAAAGAGGATGCGGCCGGATCCTTGGTCTGGGGCAGCCAAGATAGAGTTAGGAGGGCTGGAGAGAAACTGGAATTGCAGCCAAAGAGTTGGACCAATTTGCATTCAAGGTGCGGCCGGGCTTATTCTTTTTTGTTGTTGAGAAGAATGAGTTGCGGCCGAAGTTTTTGGACTAAAGTGCTAGAATGGCTACGGTTGGAGCACCTAGGATCTTTCGCAAATTGGGCTGAAGGGTTTTTGTTGAGTTAAAAGTTTATTTGTATTATTATACATATATAATTAATAAGTTCAAAGACGTGGGGCTAGAGCGTCAAGATATGCGGCTTGGCTGGAGGGATTCTTTGAGCCCTCCTTTATTCAAATTCATATATATATATATATATATTTATATATATTTATATATATTTATATATATATATATATATTTATATATATTTATATATATATATATTTATATATATTTATATAAACAAATATGAATATGTGACGGGGTCTTTTTGATGGGCCAGATTTGGGGCTTTTGGGTTGGAAAATTCTACGGTGGACCTGGCGCATCCATGCACCAATAGATATTGACCGTTAGATTTAGGCAAAACAATAAGGATAGATCTACACCATTAAATGATATAACTTGAAAACCTTCTCAGCAGGTTGAAGGAAAATCCCCAACCCGTAAAAACTGAGCCCCCTCTTTCACTTCCTTCATCTTCTTCTAGCATCCAGGAAGCAACCACCGACGACGACGATGATGGCAAGCTTCACCTGGTCTTTACCCCATCTCTCGTTCTCTCCTTCGCTGGCTTACGCTCTGAAAATTTCCTTCTTTTGCCTCTTTTTCTTGGCTAGCCCTCTCAAAACCTATCTCTCTTTCTCCCTCTCTCTCTCTCTCTCTCTCTCTCTCTCTCTCTCTCTCTCTCTCTTGTCAAGCGCTACCTCTCCGGGTTCATTTTGCTTCTCTCATACCAAAACCCCCACATCCCCAACATAAAACCCTAACCCTAGACACCTAAATCCCTTTCCAAAACTGAAATTCATTAGAAAAGGTAAGATTTTATCAATTTCATCAGTATTTCTGTCATATATGGCTGCAATTTATGGGTCATTAAAGGTTTTAACGTTAGATCTAGTGCCTATTTGTGTTAGAACTGAGTTTTTTTGGGTGGGTAATGGAGATTGAAACTAATTTTTATTCGATGTTTGGGGCAAGGTCATGGCGCATGCTCTACCGTATCTCGTTCTTGGTGTGTATTCCTTACATGGTTTTATTTGTTAAAAATTATAGTGTTGTTGAGTTCATATATCTTGACAATTATTAGCTTGATGACTATCTTTATTTTCTTTTAAAAGATTAATGTGAATTCTTTTCTTGTGTCAGCTTTCATTTCATATTTTAGAGTTTTTATCACTTTATAATCTTTTCTTTTTATAAGATTACATTTTCCCTTTGTATAAAGTAATTAGTGTTTTTAACAGGAGAAGCTGCGTAATTGTTGAAGCTGCCATTATGGTTTTTGTTGTAAAAATTTCAAGGTTAAGGCAATTCAATTTTAGTTATGCCTTTATGACTTTTATTGTATATTAAATTTCATAGTTGGTCATTTCAGATTAATATTCTTTCAATAGTAAATAGCCACATTTGTATGAAAACTTGATCATATTTGCACTTTAGTCTCTTAGGAAAACAGAAAGAGAAAAAAAAAAAAAAAGGTAAGTCTTAAAGGAGAAAAAATGATTAGAAAGAGATTCAAATTTTCTGCTGTAAGTCCAGTTTAATGGCTGTGTTGAAATTATATAAAGACAATATCTAGTTTGAGGTTTCTTGTTTGTGGATGTGGGTGTCTGAATCTAACAAAGTTGTGATTCCTTTCATTGTGAAATAAGGAAGTCAGTATGGGTTTTCCTCAAAATCTGGCCACTTCCTGATCGAATTGGACTTTGAGCCAAGGTATAAACTTGCTCCCCTTGTGCTTGATGTGTTGATACATATGGATTCTGTGATTAAGTTTTTTTTACACAGATGGTTGAGACTTTATTTTATTCATCTTCTTAGACCACTTTGGACTTTAATATTCTTTTTCATGGTCACACCGGAGCTCTAATTTTTGAGACTTCAAGTCATTGTAAAAAAACATGGCCAACCTTTGACGCACTTAATTGAATTGTGCGACATGATGAGAATTGAATTATGTTATCGAAAAAGAAAAATCCTTGTTATTGGGTGAGAATTTTGTAGGATTTACTTCATATATGCCCAGAGAAATTATGAGAAGTTGAGAACGTTTGTACACAGCACATATATATATATATATATATATATATATATATATATATATATATATATATATATGTTGATGAGGAGATACACTACTGTTTAAAATGATGTTATGTTTGAATTTTTCAGCTGTATTTCGAATTTCGAATTTGGTTTATAATTTCATGAATAAGCAGCCAACCTTTGTGTTTTGGGTTTGAACTGTGATAATTGGGTTTTAATTATCTTCTTTGGGTTGAATATCTGAGTAGTTTTGGATTGTGTTTTTGGAACCAACTCTTCTATCAGTTTATCGTTGTCAGTATTTGTCAATTAACTAGAAATGAGTTTTATTTTCAAAATTTATATCTTTAAATGGGTTGGAGGGCCTTTTCTGATGCCCTTGTTTCTCTTTGAGTAGGTGCAACATATAGTGGCCATAACACACAATGAAGACACAGCGACAACTTCGCAGCCCTTGTTCGACGTGAAGGGATGCATACCCATGCAGATCACTAATTGTTTGACGTGAGCGCATACTGACCCAAAAATTGCAACCCATCAGATTTCGCGATACACATTATTGTCATATCTATCCCAAAAGGTACAATAGCTTTATTAGATGGTGATATGGTGATTATTATTAGCTCATTTGATTGATTATTGGCATTTTTTTTTTTTGTGCTTGGAAGCATGTTTTGGTGCAGTCTGCTAATGCAATTAGATTTTAGTGATGCAATTACAAAATCCTGTTTGGCAATTGTCTTTGATACAATTACATGTATTTGTTATTTTGTTCCACATGCAGTGCATTCCATTGATGTAATTAGATGTCACATATTCAATTACCTATTTCATGTCTACTAATTGGATATTTGTAAATCTAACTGCGTTTCAAGTTTGCATAATATGCATCATTTTGTTTTTATGTTCCATTAATCCAGTTGTGTGCTAAGTAAATTCTTGTCCATTTGATTGATTGTTGAGAGTATGTTTAGTTTTCTCAACTTGTTTTTGTGAATTCCACTGATACAATTGGATTTCACATATTCAATTACCTGCTTCCTGTCTGTCAATTTGATTTTTGTAAATCCAATTGCTTTTCAATTACCATGTGTCCAACAATGTTTGTTATATACTTGTCACTAAGTTATTAACACTTGCAATTAAAGTAAAAGTTAATTGATATGCTAAATTCTATTGTTTTTACTTTTAGGTACTTAAATCATGGAAGAGAAGCTAAATTAAATGACAGTGGTCGTTTGGCAATTACCACTTAGACGATCGGCTTCTGCAAATTAGAATGGCACTTACATATTCATTTTTTTTTTCAAGGAAAGAACAGAATGGCAATTACATAGTGCATGTTTGTCAATTGCCAACATGATGTGGCTGTGCTGTAGCAAAATAAAGGAATTTTGTATGAGCTTGGTGACGTAAGGCATGGGCTAAATTGAAGATAAGAGTGATGTGGTTAAGTCCCAGCCCTTTTTAATGTGGTGGAATGTAGTTACATTTTTTTTCTTTCTATTTCTATTATTATTTAGGTTTCGGTCTATAGACTAAATAATTGATATATGCTACCAAAGTCCTTCCCTTCGTTGGCAATAGAAACAAGCTTTCGGTTTTATTACTTTGATCTTGATTTTCTTTTCCTTGATACGCACTTAGATTTTAGTTTGAAGTTTTCATGGTCAATAGGACTTATATTTTGGCTGTTTAGTTGTTATCTTTTTCCTGGAATCATTAACTTTCATGCAGTGGCGATGTTTTGGGGGCTTGAGTTGTTTCTGTTATTCTCTGCAAGCTTGTGACAACTTCTACTGGGATCCTATTTTAATTTCACTTGCTGGCAAAGATAACAGTTATTGGGCTAGTAACAGAATGCTTATCAGAATCCCATCTCAAATATCCCTGAGCAAATGGTACACCATCCTTCCCATTACCTAACTCTGATTTCACTTTTAAATACAATCTAAGGGAAAAGACAAAAAGAACTAGCAAGAACAAACAAAGTAGAGACAGTAAAACAGCGAAAAAGCCCAAGTCTTTATGTTATTCGCAGCTTTTTCAATTTTGAGAATGGAAATACATTATGTGATTTGTCAATGCAACTGACAAATAGGTAGTGTCATTTGCATTCGAGTCTTGCAATTGACAAACAAAGCAGTCTCATTTACATTCCAATTGCGCAATTACAAGCTATAATGGATAGACATAAATAAAGTTAAGCGCTTTTTCTTCTTAAAACTTTTTTTTTTGGGTTAAAACTATTCGGATTTATATAAAGATACCCAAGTTTTATTGTTTTGAATATGGATATGTTGTAGCAAAATAAGGAAATTTATACGAGATTGCAAGTTGGTGTGATGGCTTTTCCAAGTGGCTTTAGGAGTTTAATTAGTTTAAGTTATTTATTTTATTTTCCTTTCCTTTCCTTTTTTAATAAGGACTTACTGTCCAAGTCCAAATAGAAAATATTAGTTTAATCATTTACGAACTTATAACATTTGAATTGTACCATACATTTGGACAAGTCTATTTCCCCTAAAAAACATTTGAAATTAATTAAGGGTAAAATAAATACAAGTTATAACAAATAGAAAGTATTAGGTCATACGGATAGACATGAATAAGTAACAAATAGAAAATATTAGTTTAATCATTTACGAACTTTTATTTTAAGTAACTACTTCTAGTTAGTATTACCAATATTCATGACGATTTGAGTAATTTACAAATAGGACCTGTGTAATTGACAACCAGGGAGCATCCAATTGCATAACAACATGCAATTGCATTTTAAGTACAATCTTATAACTTACAAGTTTAGGGATTCTCTTTACGACGTTATAGTATTATATAACCAAAAACATTATAACACCGGTCCTCACTCTTGTAAACTTTTGTGTTTACTAGAATAAGGGCCACTTTTTACATCACAAAGGTCTAACATTATCAATTCTTTGTAATGTGGATTTATATCCTTGTATTTATAACTTTATGGATTTGGTGAACCCTAATGTTGTAATCTTGATGCAAAAACTTGTAAATCACTATTAAATCTTGTAACTTATAAGTTTTGGGATCCCCTTACAATGTTATGGTACTCTCGTATCCAAAATATTGTAACACCGGTCCTTAATCTCGTAAACCCTTGTGTTTATTAGAATAATGACCCCATTTTACATCCCCAAGGTCCACACGTATCAATTCCTTGTAATGTGGATCCATATAGTTGTAAAATAAGGATTTACAACATTATGGATTATGCGAACCCTAATGTGACAACCCTAGTGCAAAAACCTGTAATTCAATACCCAAATCGTGTAACTTACATGTTTATGGATCATCTTTATGGTACCCTTAGTCCTTAATCTTGTAAATAATTTTGTTACTAGAATAATGACCGATTTTACATCACTAAGGCAATATTAACAGCTCAACAACATCAAAAATAAGCTTTTTACAAAGCAAAAAAAGCTCCCAACCTTAGCCCCCCTCTCTTCTTGTTCCCCCAGGGGGGGAAGTGGTCACCGACCCTTCTCCCCTCCCCTTCTTGCCTCCTTGTTCCTCATTTCCTCCCTTCCCCTCTTCTGTAGAATCTCTCAGTAAGGACTAATCCTTCATAATTTAATTGTATGTTTATATTTCTACTAAATACAATTGATGTGTATCCATTTATTTTCATATTAATTATGCCATGGAAGACATGTTGCCTATTTTCAGGAAAAGGAAATAACTCAATTGACAAACAGTGAGATGGAAATTGAACAAGCATAATGCAATTGACAAACAGAGTGTAGGAAATTGAACAAGTATAATGCAATTGACAAACCATCTGTTTGAAATTAGGTCTTTATACTTGTAAACACAAATGTTTACAATATTAAGGTCTCGTATTACTCTATTTTGGACATTTATGTTCCATAAGATTGTAAAATTCATCCTTAACCATTGTTTACTAGAATAAGGACCCAATTTACATCCCTAATGTCCACTATTACCACCTAATTTATGAGAACCCTAATGTTGTAAACGTGGTGCAAAAACCTGTAAATCACTACCTAAATTGTGTAACTTACAAGTTTATGGATCCTTTTTACAACGTTATGGTACCCTCGTATCCCAACCATTGTAAAATCGGCCCTTAATATTGTAAACCCTCATTTTACTACAATAAGGACCCCAATTTACATCCTCATGGTCCGGACTTGCCTATTCTTTCTAATTTGGATCCATATCCTTGTAAAATAAGGATTTACAACATTAAGAATTATGAGAACCCTAATGTTGTAAACATGGTGCAAAAACCTGTAAATCACTACCTAAATTGTGTAACTTACAAGTTTATGGATCCTTTTTACAACGTTATGGTACCCTTATATCCCAACCATTGTAAAATCGGCCCTTAATATTGTAAACCCTCATTTTACTACAATAAGGACCCCAATTTACATCCTCATGGTCCGGACTTGCCTATTCTTTGTAATATGGATCCATATTCTTGTAAAATAAGGATTTACAACGTTAAGGATTATGAGAACCCTAATGTTGTAAACGTGGTGCAAAAACCTGTAAATCACTATCTAAATTGTGTAACTTACAAGTTTATGGATCCTTTTTACAACGTTATGGTACCCTCGTATCCCAACCATTGTAAAATCAGCTCTTAATATTGTAAACCCTCATTTTACTACAATAAGGACCCCAATTTACATCCTTATGGTCCGGACTTGCCTATTCTTTGTAATTTGGATCCATATCCTTGTAAAATAAGGATTTACAACATTAAGGATTATGAGAACCCTAATGTTGTAAACGTGGTGCAAAAACCTGTAAATCACTACCTAAATTGTGTAACTTACAACTTTATGGATCCTTTTTACAACGTTATGGTACCCTCGTATCCCAACCATTGTAAAATCGGCCCTTAATATTGTAAACCCTCATTTTACTACAATAAGGACCCCAATTTACATCATCATGGTTCGGACTTGCCTATTCTTTGTAATTTGGATTCATATCCTTGTAAAATAAGGATTTACAACGTTAAGGATTATGAGAAACCTAATGTTGTAAACGTGGTGCAAAAACCTGTAAATCACTACCTAAATTGTGTAACTTACAACTTTATGGATCCTTTTTACAACGTTATGGTACCCTCGTATACCAACCATTGTAAAATCGGCCCTTAATATTGTAAACCCTCATTTTACTACAATAAGGACCCCAATTTACATCCTCATGGTCCGGACTTGCCTATTCTTTGTAATTTGGATCCATATCCTTGTAAAATAAGGATTTACAACATTAAGGATTATGAGAACCCTGACGCTGTAATCGTGGTACAAAAACTTGTAAATCACTACCCAAATCGTGTAACTTACATGTTTTTGGATCCTCTTTACAAGGTTATGGTACTCTCGTATCCTAAAATTGTAAAATCGGCCCTTAGTGTTGTGAACCCTCATTTTACTAGAATAAGGACCTAATTTACATCCTCATGGTCTAGAGTTACCAGTTCCTTGTAATGTGGATCAATATCCTTGTAAATGGGTATTTACAACGTTATGGATTAGGTAAACCCTAATGTTGTAATCCTGGTTCAAAAACTTGTAAATCGCTACCCAAATCTTGTAACTTATAAGTTTTAGGATCCTTTTACAATGTTATGGTAGTCACATATCCAAACTATTGTAAATCACTATCCAATCATATGCCAATTGCCAAACAGGAAGGGCATAATTGCTACCCAAATCTTGTAACTTATAAGTTTTTGGATCCTCTTACAATGTTATAGTACTCTCATATCCAAACTACTGTAAATCACTATCCAATCATATGCCAATTGCCAAACAGGAAGGGCATAATTGCATGACCCTAATGTTGTAATCCTGGTTCAAAAACTTGTAAATCGCTACCCAAATCTTGTAACTTATAAGTTTTAGGATCCTTTTACAATGTTATGGTACTCTCATATCCAAACTACTGTAAATTACTATCCAATCAATGCCAATTGCCAAACAGGAAGGGCATAATTGCGTGATCCTTATGCAATTGCATTTTCAAAAAGTGAAAACTTGATAACTTGTATAACCGGTAACCAATTTTTAAAAAAATCTGGGAGCATCATAAAGGACAATTGGTGCATGGGTGCACCTGGTGCACTATAGAAGGTGCCCTTTTGGGTTATAAGTTCATTGCTTTTATTATATGGATATTCAAAGAAATGAAGTTGGAGCTTCAAGAATTGCGGCCGGGGCTTTATTGATTTTCCTTGGTCTAATTTTGTATTCATATTATATATATGGATGCAATATATATATATATATATATTCGAAATGTAATATATATCATATGGGCAGCAATATAAGAGAAATCGGTGGCCCAAGTTCAAGCCACTAATTCCAGCCCAGATTTTCAGAGGATTATGTGCACGTGACGGTAGCCTCACAAGGAAAGAAATCAAGGGATTTGATAGTAACTCCGAATGTTCCAAAGCAAGAAAGAATCAAGCATGTCAGAATATTTCAAGCAAGTGCAATGCCAGGGATTTAGGGGAGCTTCGAAAGGAAAGATTTTCATAAAGAGTTGACCTTTGGCCATTCAATGGCCAGCCCATGGGCTGACGAGTGCCCTATATAAACCTTGTTTGACGAAGACAGAAGACACACAACATCAGACAAACAGACCTATCTTTCGTCTCGCACTTTTCTTTTCCTAGACTTAGGATTTTATTTTCAAGCACCTAGTGTAGCGAGTTCTTCCTTTTCCTAGTGTAAGTTTCAATTCTTGTTCAATTTATATTTTTGTGTCATTTAGATTCAAGTTTATTTCCATTGCTTTGCTTTTCATTGTTATCGCACTTCGATTAAGTTCAATTTCAAGTCTATTTTATTTTATCGTTCTTATTGTTCTTATCGCTTTTATTTTCATTCTTGCTTTATTTATCGCTTTGATTTATTTTATCGCACTTCAATTCTTGTCTTTACGTTTATACGCACATTTTAGTTTAATTGCACTATTTTTACTTAAAGCCTTAAAAATCAGAAGTTAGAAGCGCAACACATCCATCTACTCACATTCCATTCAAGCCCAAATTCGGGGCTTGGTGGTGGCACGCCCCGCATCCAAAAGAAGAAGGACCAAAAACTCCTTCAGTCGGCCTACCCGGCCGAAAAGAGGGAAACATAATTTGGCACGCCCGGTGGGACCACTAGGTTTTGTATGGTCGTAAACACTAGGAGGAATCCTAGAAGAGACCAAGAATTTGAAGAATCTAGACTTCGGTAGGAATCAGAGATGGCTGGATCACTCCCTATGAATACTCAGCCACAAAATGTCCCGACCGCTTAACAAGAGCAAAATGGCCCCGGCCGAGCCACGGCCATTGGGCACGACCACGTGTTAGTTGAAGATGTTACGGAAGTCGCTGGGGGACCAGTCTTGAGGCCGAATCCGGCCACCTCATTGGAAGTCCAACAACTCATCAGTGCTATGGAAACTTCGAGCAACCTCCACCTTCAGCGAATGCAAGAGATGGCCCAGACCATTGCCCAAACAATGGCGCAGACGATGGCCACTCAAAATGCTCAAATGAATGAGAGGTTGGATCGATTGTTAGGCCAACAAAATGGCCAAAATGGGAACCAAGGGGCGCCTAATGGAGTACCAGCGGCTGGACCTCAAGTGGAGGCCCAACCGAATGTCTTTGGAGTAAATCCGCCCCAACCTAATCCACCAGTTGGGGTCAACCCAGCCCCAGCGATTAATGTTCCGCCAATAGGCAACAACCCATATGCGGCGGCCAACCAATTCCAAGTGTTCCCGCCATATAATCAATTCCGCCCACAAGCTCACCAAGGGGCCGGAGCCAATTTTGCTGGGCCTCATATCAACCAATTTGTCGGAGTCGGTGGTTGGAATAATCTCGGCGGGAATGCAAATAATCCGTTGCTAGGAAATCAAGCAATCGACCGAGGTGCGGTCGAACAAATGATTCAAGATATGGTGCCCCATGCTAGGAGGATTGGTAGGCCAGTCTACCGAAGGCCATATCCGGAGCACTTTGATCAAGAGGAATTTCCGAGGGGCTTCAAGGTTCCGGATTTTGCACTATTTTCGGGAGATGGGCTTCAGTCGACCGTAGAACATATTGGCCGATTCACGGCCCAATGTGCAGAGATTGGGCATTGCGAGGGCTTGAAAGTAAGGTTATTTCCAAGTACCCGCACGGGGGCAGCTTTCTCGTTGTATGTCAAGCTTCCACAAAACTCCGTCCCAAATTGGCAAGTCATGGAGCAAATCTTCCATGAGCAATTCTATCGGCCGGAGCCAGAAGTCTCAATGGCCGACGTGGCGAAGATAAGCCAAAAGCAAAATGAGTCAGTTCAAGAATACTTGGGGCGATTCAGAGAGGCAAGGGCTAGGTGCACGGTCAACATGCCGGAGCACGAGTTTGCGAAATTGGCCCAAGGAGGATTGTTGCTCGACCTCCGAAAGAAATTTGAAGGAATTGAGTTTCGTGACATTTATGATCTCCTACTTCGGGTGGACCGATATGAAGCCCTTCTAAAAGAAGAGCAACAAAAGGGGCGGCCGGCACTTCGACCAACCTTCTATGGGAATTCGACCAAACCTTCTGGGCCTAGAACTACGGCAGTCCACGCGGTGGACATTAAAGACATAGACTTGGAAGAAAGGGATGATGAAGTTTACTTAGAAGAAGAGTTGGCCGAGGTAAACTTGGCCGAGATTGTGGCTAAAGGGCCATATGTGTGCAAGGCTTTGTTTAAAGCCTCTAAAGATCAAAGGCCGACAACGGCCCAAGTTTCCAACTTTAGTGTAACCTCCCAAAAGGCGGTCGTGACAAAGTCCTATACATTTGATATTTCTAAAGCCAAACAAATCTTCGACCAACTTTTGAAAGAGAAGATCATAAAATTGTCTAATGATCATGATATCCCATCGGCTAATGAACTTAGAAATAAAACTTATTGCAAGTTTCACAACGTGTGGTCTCATACGACTAACAATTGTCTTGTTTTTCGGAATGCCGTGCAGGATCTCATCGATCGAAAGATCTTGAAATTTCCGGAGAAAGCTGCAATGGGCATCGACCAGAATCCCTTCCCAAATGCTCAAGTCAACATGGTGAATGCCAACTTCCCAAGGCCAGACCAACCGAGGCCAAGGTTGGACTTGGGTGGCTGGGCAAGAGCTGCGGCGGAAAGAAGGGCAAGGGAAATCTCGGCGGATCCTAAGACGAAAGGCAAGGCCAAGATTTACCCAGAGGTGGCCAAGGTTCCGACCAAGGAAGAACCTCCAAAGGCGATTGTGCTATGCAGTCGATGCCAATGCGAGGTAGCTCTCGATGTGGTCTAGCCAAAACCCAAGGAGCCGACCAAGGAATCAACTAAGGGGCTGATTAAGGAGCAAGTCAAGGATCAAGTCCAAGTGGGCAGATCTAGGGGTGTCAAAAAGAATGTGATAACAAGTCCGACCGAGAATTACGGCCCACATAGCCCAAGGGGGGATGGAAACGAGGCCGAACAAACGGCCATTGCATGAGTACCAAGATAGGTATGAGAGGCCGAGATATCAGCCTAAGAGGAGAAATCAACATGCCCCTCTAAGGTATGAAGACATTGATTCGCCGGACTCAAGCCAAAATAGAAGCATGTGTGTTTGCCGCGCAAATCTCACGGCCTGAAGTTCCGGGCCGAGGGGATGTGCGTTGACATGCGGTTTCCTGCTTTTGGGTGCGGTGCGGTTGTGCGCGGGCGTGCCAGCACGGTCTACCGTGCGTCGAGTTGGTTGATGAGTGTAGGATGGATAAGTGGTACGCCTGTTTGGACTCATCTTCTAATCAAACGATTGTAGCCGAGAGAGGAACTAGTCTTGGCTGTTAGGTTCATGGCCTGAACTACAAGGCCGTTGAGTGGTGGTGTTGGTGGTGGGTTTTGGGCTGTGCTCCGGCACGCTGCTCTGGGAGCGACGGTCGTATGATATATGGGATGAGGGAACGAATAACAGAGATGGTGCTCCGGCGCCTTGAAAATCAAGGGTCGTATGATATATTGATGAATGAATTTTCCTTACAAACTATCACTACTCCTAGGAAAGCAAGTAAAGATATTGAAAGTGCATTACAGGAAAAAATAAGTTGCTCCGTGGGAGGCTTTTGTTTGGTGTTTGAACCCTGTGAATGTAGCTCGAGCCTTGTATTTATAGGAAGAGTTCCTGGATGAGTAATCGAGGCTGAATTTACGCATAGTGGAGTTTGATTAGCGCAAGTGGGTGTCCAATCGACATTTGGGATCGTGAAGCATGGTGGTGTGACCCCATAAATCCTGGTGAATCTCGGCCGCCGCCCTAATCGTGGTTTCTGCGCAGCTGGCCGTGGAGACGCAGTTATTGCTCTGATAGCTGGTGACCTAATCTCTCAAGCTGCAAGAATTCTTGTGAGAATGTCTACGTCTAATCACTCTGTCTTCTGTCGCCAAAACCTGACTTCAGTCACTTCCCACCTTCCCGCATGCATTAAATGCTTATTTGTGGCCAGTGGGTTTGCTGCATTAAACAGGCGCTACTTCATTAAATGAAGCATGGGTCCCTGCTATCACGTGATGATCCGACTTTAATATCTCTGGCTGTGATTTCGTTTGGCCTCGACCTCGGCCTGCACTCGAGGCCGAGATAATCATGCCTTAGCATTTTCCTCTTGTTCTTAGGAAGGCAAAGCACCTTGTTGAAACGCTGCGTTTCGGTGTTACGAGCAAGTGCCAGGGCCGAGAAAGGGAGCTCCTTCGGCCGGCTTATGGCCGTGATTTATTAGGCACAAACAATGTGGATCTCGATGGGCGAGGGCAAAAGCCGAGATGTGGCCTATGTATTGAGACCCCGCCCAGCGGACGGTAATGGTGTTCCAACTTTCAAGGTGCCAAACACTAAGGTGGGCCAATGGTATAGAAGCAGGGGTCCAAAGCTTCCCCCAATAGCTTTGAGTAAGACTCAAACGAGAAGGGCTCAAAGGCAATATGCTACCACTTGCAAGGCGGTGTTAGAATGGGCGGACAAGAGGCAAGCTCAACTTGACCGATTGGTCAAACTTCGAGAGAAGCTTCGGCTGGAGGAATTAGAGCTGGCCAAGGCCGACGCCGTGGCTTCCTTGGAGGCAGCAGCGGCCGAGGAAATAAGAATACGCCTAGAATGGGTGAATGGCCGAGTGGTGGTAACGGCCCCGGAAGAGGCAATCTCGGAGTTGGAGGCCCATTTGACTGGGGCTTTTGAGGCAAATAACTCCAAAGTTGAAGTCAGTAGACCAACCAAGATGAAGAGAGATATACCTTTGAAAGGCAAGAAGATAAGGGCGACTCAAACCAAAAGCAAGCCTCCGATCGCCAAGGCCCCGGCCGCAATTAAAGTTGCTCAATCCACCAAGGTTGAGAAGAAAGAAGAGGAAAAGGACCAAAACATGGTCCAAGAAGCTGGGGATGAGCCCCATGAGATATTAAGCAAGCCTAGGGCTGAAGAAGACCAAGTCATGGTCGACGCCAACATAGTGGAAAAAGAAGTTGGGCACACGGCCGAGGAAGAAGCTAAGGAGCCATTAGAGAATCTCAAAGGTTCGGTGGCCGACGACGAAGAGATCTTGCCAAATATAGTGTAATTGAGAGAGTTGAGAATGTAGAACAAGAAGAACAAGATAGGTTTTGCAGAGAATTCAAATCTGCCAATTGAATTCCTTACTTGGTGAAGGGTTAGATATACAAGTATACAAGGTGATTATTAGTTACAAACAATGCACAAGACATGGAGGAAAACATGGAGAGTTTCCATCCCTAAAACAAGGAATATGAAAACAAGGAAAAGTAACAAGGTGGTAGACAAGCCATTTAGGGATGTCTATGTTTTGTCTTTGTCTTTACTAACACTCCCCCTCAAGTTGGTGCAAAGATATCACGCATGCCCAACTTGTCCAGTGAGTCATGGAAAACTTTACTTGATACGGCCTTCGTCAGGATGTCAGCAAGTTGGTTTTCCGAGTTTACAAATGGAAACTTGATTATACCCCTTTCTAGTTTCTCTTTGATGAAGTGTTGGTCGACTTCCACATGTTTGGTACGGTCGTGTTGTACTGGGTTATGTGCTATCTCGATAGCTGATTTATTGTCGCAGTACAAGTTTGTAGCTTTCAATGGTTTAATTCCCAGATCCTTCAGTAATCTCCGTAACCAGAGCAATTCACAAACTCCTTGAGCCATTCCCCTAAATTCTGCTTCAGCACTTGATCTAGCCACAACTTTTTGCTTCTTACTTCTCCAAGTGACTAAGTTGCCCCCCACAAATGTAAAGTATCCAGAAGTAGAACGTCTATCTGTGATGGATCCTGCCCAATCCGCATCTGTGTATCCTTCTGGGTTCATATGTGTATGTTTGGAGAATATCAACCCTTTGGCAGGGGCAGCCTTCAAGTACCTCATGATCCGAGTTACTGCATTCATGTGTGCCTCACTTGGTTGATGCATAAACTGACTCACCATACTCACAGCATAAGCTATGTCGGGGCGTGTGTGTGATAGATAAATCAGTCGCCCATCCAATCTTTGATACCTTTCTTTGTCAGTGGGTACTTGGTCTGGATACATCCCTAACTTGTGGTTCTGCTCAAAAGGTGTGTCAGCTGGCTTACAATCAAGCATTCCAGTTTCTGTTAACAAGTCTAACACATATTTTCGTTGGGATAGAAATATGCCATGTGTTGATCTAGCAACTTCTATGCCAAGAAAATATTGTAACTCACCTAATTCCTTCATCTCAAATTTACTAGCAAGGAGCTTCTGCAGATTCTTCATTTCTTCATTGTCATTACCGGTAACCACCATATCATCAACATAGATGATAAGGGCCGTAAGTTTGTCACCACGACGCTTTAAGAATAAAGTGTGATCCGAGTGGCTCTGAGTGTACCCAAAGCGCTTCATAGAATCTGTGAATTTTCCAAACCAGGCTCGTGGTGACTGCTTTAGCCCATATAATGATTTTCTCAGCTTGCACACAGTGTTGGGACCAAGTGCCATGGAGGTCCCTGGTTGTGGTTCCATATACACTTCTTCTTGCAATTCCCCGTGAAGAAATGCATTCTTTACATCATACTGCAATAGTGGCCAATCAAGGTTTGCAGCCAATGACATGAGAACACGTACGGTATTGATATTGGCAACAGGTGCAAATGTCTCTTGGTAGTCAATTCCATATGTTTGTGTATACCCTTTGGCCACTAATCGAGCTTTGTATCGATCTATGGATCCATCAGCTTTGTATTTAATGGTGTATATCCACCGACATCCAACTGGTTTCTTCCCTTGTGGCAACTGGACCATTTCCCATGTAGAATTCTTTTCCAGAGCTTCCATTTCAATTGCCATTGCTTCAGCCCATCTGGAATCTGTTATAGCATCCTGCCACTTATTTGGAACACATACAGTAGATAATTGATTGACAAATGATGCATATGACTTTGACAATCTATGAGTTGAAACATGGTTATTAATGGGATATTTAGATTTGGCAGTAAGGTCAGGACAATATTGAGGTTTGGGTTTTCCTCTAGTGGTCCTAGGTGGGAGAGTGTATGGTATAGCATTAGGTGCTTCGGGAATTACCTCAAGTGTTTCCTCATCACGAGACGACTGGTCCGATGGTTGAGAAGAAGGGGTTGTATTTTGTTGTTGATTGCAGCAACCATTTGAATTGTCTCCTCCGGGATCTTCACCAAATAAGAACGACAATTTTCCAATACCTTCATCGTTGTCCAAATTTTGAAGTTCACTGGTGCTTGGCGACCGGTCGCTGGGTTCTGTGCGACCGGTCTTTTTGTCACAGAGTCGATTTTCCTCCCTGGAGTCTGGACGACCGGTCGCTTCTGGATTACGACCGGTCGTTTTATCACAGAATCGATCTTCATCATCGCTGGAGCAAGGCGACCGGTCGCTGGGGTCAGTGCGACCGGTCGTTTCTGGATTACGACCGGTCGTTTTGTCACAGAATCGATTTTCATCACCGCTGGAGCAAGGCGACCGGTCGCTGTGGTCAGTGCGACCGGTCGTTTCAGGAAAGCGACCGGTCGCTTCTGGGTTGCGACTGGTCGGATTTGCACAGACTTGGATTTTTTCTTCCTTCTCTTCATTCCTTCTCTCCCCCTGAAGAGAAGGGGGCATAGCAGCTTCAAAGTAGGATAAATCTTCATGAAATGTGGCATCCATAGTGACAAAGAGCTTACGAGTAGGAGGATGGTAACACTTGTATCCTTTTTGAGTTGATCCATACCCAACGAACACACATCGAATGGCACAAGGGTCCAGCTTACTTCTTTGATGAGATGGAACTTGAGCATATACAACACAACCAAATATGTGAGGAGGCAGCTTGAGGACTGTAGGAAGAGAGACATGACGAGCCAAGGTGTTCAGTGGAGTTTCAAACTTCAAAACACTACTCGGCACTCGATTAATTACATATACTGCAGAAAGAAGGGCATGTCCCCATAAGTATTGAGGGACCGATTTATCCAGCATGTAAGCACGAGTAACCTCAAGTAATTGTCGATTCTTTCGCTCTGCGACACCATTTTGTTGCGGAGTGAAAGATGTGGAGGTTTGATGAATGATGCCTTGGCCTCGAAAGAAATGTGCCAAGACATTGTTCACATAGTCCCCACCATTATCAGACCGGAATACTTTGATGGAGGCTTGGAACTGTGTGGTAATCATAGCATGAAATTCACGGATTGCAGCGGAAACGTCACTTTTATGAGCTAGTAAATATACCCAAGTCATGCGAGTACAATCATCAATAAATGTAATAAACCATCTTTTTCCATTGGAAGAAACTTTAGCAGGACCCCAAACATCAGAGTGAACCAAATCAAAAGGGAATTCCGTTTTATTATCACTTAAGGGAAAAACAGTTCGATGGCTTTTGGCCAATACATAGGTTTCACACTGAAACTGAGAATGATCTAGGCCACAAAACAAAGACGGAAACAAACGTTGAAGATAGCCAAAGGATGGATGTCCTAGACGACGATGCCAAAGCCAAATCTGATGTTGATTGCGAGCTTGTGAGCTGGAACTTTGAGTATGAGCTGCCCTTGGTGGTGAAGAGACCGTCAAGGAATACAACCCCCCTCTTCGTTTACCATGCCCAATCGTCGCGTGAGTCGTGAGGTCCTGAAAAAGACAATGGGAAGGATAGAATGTGGCATAACAGTTATGTGAGTCAAGTAATTTTCCAACAGACAGCAAATTGCAATTGATGGAGGGAACAAGTAGTGTATGAGATAAAGATAAGGAAGGGGAAAGTGATATAGTTCCTTCACCAGCAACATTAGAGGGGACTCCATTGGCACTAGTGATGTAAGGATGACGAGACTTAGAAGATATTGTGGAAAACATAGTAGAGTCAAAAGTCATATGATCAGTGGCACCTGTGTCAATTATCCATGTAGTGGGTCGTGTACCTGATTCGGAGTCGGAGAGTAGGGTGGAAGATGGAGAGGCATCGGTAGTTATAACACATGCTGCCTTGGGTGTTTTGTTGCGGGATTTGAAAGCATCCCACCACTCAGGATAACCATGAAGCTTGAAGCACTTCTCAACAAGATGATCACCACCACAATGAGTGCACTTCTCAGTTCCCTTTGCATTGTCAGTTTTGGGACCCTGGGGGGGAAGTCCGGAGGACGTATGGTGTGGTGGCCGATATGGCTTGACCGCCATTGCACTCCCACCGCCAAGCATGGAAGATTGGCGATTATCTTCTTCTACCACTAGTGCATAAGCTTCAATGACTGCTGGAAGCGGATTCATGGCAAGAATCCGACTACGAACGGAATCAAAGTTGGGATCGAGTCCTCCCAAAAAGTCGTACACACGTTCCACCTCAAGTGCTTGTTGGTGAAGAGCCACATCATCGGGATTGGTATGTTTGCAGGGACGGAGGCTGTCAATTTCCTGCCATATTATGTGCAATTTTTCGTAGAATACATTCACAGGTTCACCACTTTGAGAGGTGGTGACTGACTGACGACGGAGTTGGTACAACTTGGAGCTATTTTGTGTGACAGTATATGTCTTCCGAGCTGCGTCCCACACCGCATAAGCCGTTGAGCAGTGATCAAATAAGGCACGTACATTTTTGGTCATGGAGTTGAGGAGCCATGACTGCACCAAACAGTTGTCTTCATCCCAAGCTTCATAGCTAGGATCATCAATGGCAGGGGCAATCTTTTTACCATTAATGAAACCAGCCATACGACGAGCAGTGATGGCCAAGCGAACACTACGATACCATGCAGGATAGTTGGACCCATCCAACTTATCAGGAGTAATTGGAGAGTAGTCATGAGAGGACCGGGGTGGTGGTGGTGTTGTAGAGTCGATCTTGGTGGAGTCGATTTTAGAGGAGTCGCCCGTGGAGTCGTTGATGGAGTCGTTGGTGTCACCCATGAGGTAAATATATAAAAGGATGTAGAGGAAGAAATAGCTTAAAACTTCAGCAAACAAGAGCACAAAAAAGGGCTTGTGATCAAGACCAATTTTGAGGCAAGGCAAAGTATGAGGTAGGAATAATATAACAGCAAATTATGGGCAAGGATAGGTAGAGATTTAGGCAAGAACAAGGTTATGCAGAGGCAACCAAAATCGATTGCTCTGATACCATGCCAAATATAGTGTAATTGAGAGAGTTGAGAATGTAGAACAAGAAGAACAAGATAGGTTTTGCAGAGAATTCAAATCTGCCAATTGAATTCCTTACTTGGTGAAGGGTTAGATATACAAGTATACAAGGTGATTATTAGTTACAAACAATGCACAAGACATGGAGGGAAACATAGAGAGTTTCCATCCCTAAAACAAGGAATATGAAAACAAGGAAAAGTAACAAGGTGGTAGACAAGCCATTTAGGGATGTCTATGTTTTGTCTTTGTCTTTACTAACAGATCTATGGGGACGATGAGGAGTATGCTGATGATGAGTACCTAGAGGATCTACCTGAGGAGGCTATGGAACACTTAGAAAAAGAACGAAAAGAAGAGATGGCCAAGTTTGAGAACGAATTAAAAGTGGGCAAAGTCAAGTTTGGAGATTTTGACGAAGTGAGCGCCATGGTTGTTACACTCCCACTATTTTTTGAAGCACGACCGGATCAGCCCAACTATATGGACGAAGATGTTTTCGATGAGGTCGAATCCATGGTCCAAATAGAAGGGGCCAAAGAAATTGAGATGGCCCGAGAAATTTCAAAGGAAGGGAGTGCCCAACCTTGCATCGTGGTGCCCAAAGTGGAGGAGAAATTGCCAGAGAAGGTGTGCTATGAGATGCCCACCAAGAAGATGTCCTCCCACCTTAAGCCTTTATACATGGGCGCTCATTTTGATGGAGTCCCAATGAGCAAGGTCCTTGTAGATATGGGGGCTACGGTCAACATCCTCCCAGCCTCAATCATGAGAAAATTGAAAAAGGGCTCAGATGAATTGATTCCGACCGAGACAACGGTCAGTGGGTTCGTGGGAGACACCACGACTTCAAAGGGAATTATCCCACTTCAAGTCCGAGTGGGGCAAAAGGTTAGAATGACTGCTTTCTTTGTGGTGGAGACAACGGCCCATTTTAATGCTTTGTTGGGCCGAGATTGGATCCATGGAAGCATGTGTGTCCCCTCTTCACTTCATCAATTTTTACAATTTTGGCACGAGGATGGAAGTGTAGAGACTGTTCAGACCGATGGACAGCCCTTCATGGCTTCCACTAATGCGGTGGAGGCAAAGTTTTATGAGGACGACATTGGGCCTCTTTATTTTACGGGTTCAGATAGGAACGGCTGACCTACGGGAGTCTCGGCCCAAAAGTTAATAGACTTGGGTGCACATGATGCCCAAGCAGACGGGGAGCGCCCCACTATTGCTGATTTTTTCTCTCTCAATGAGTGATACAACCATAGAAGAAGAGAAGAAGGCCGCGGTGGAAGACACTTTGAGACGGCTATACGGTTTTTGGGCCGAAAGAGCGGTCGAGCATGGGTCCACCGTTAACTTGGTGGAATTTCTTCATGAAGGTCCGGAAGATGATGCACTCGAGCTTGAGGAGGTAGAGTTGGCGCCAAGCGAGATGGATGATTCGAAGGCGGAAGTCCAAGACCCTCTGTTGGAAATCAACTTGGGGACGGAAGACAACCATCGACCGATCTACATCAGTGGTTTAATGGAGCCAGAACTTCGGGCCAAGATGGAAGAACTTTTAAGAGAATTCAAGGATTGCTTTGCTTGGGATTACACTGAGATGCCCGGACTGAGTCGTGACTTGGTTGAGCATCGCCTACCTACGGTGGAAGATTTCAAGCCCTTCAAGCAACCGCCCCGCCGAATGTCGGCGGAAGTAGAGTTACAGGTTAAGGAAGAATTTGTAAGGCTTGTGAAAGCCAAGTTTATTAGGCCAGCTAGATATGTAGAGTGGCTTTCAAATATTGTACCTGTAAAGAAAAAAACGGGGGCAATAAGAATATGTGTTGATTTTCGCAATCTTAATCTTGCAACTCCCAAAGATGAATATCCCATGCCTATGGCCGACCTCTTAGTTGATGGGGTGGCCAAGCGTGAAATTTTATCCTTCATGGATGGGCACTTGGGTTATAACCAAATATTTATAGCCGAGGAGGATGTCCACAAAACAGCCTTCAGGTGCCCTGGATCCATTGGAACCTTTGAATATGTGGTGATGCCCTTCGGCCTAAAGAATGCCGGGGCCACATATCAACGGGCAATGAATGCTATTTTTCATGACATGATCAGTTGGAACTTAGAAGTGTACATCGATGATGTGGTCATAAAATCGGAGTCTAGACAAGCTCACTTAGATGACCTTCGGTCGGCTTTCGAGAGAATGCGGCGGCATCAATTGAAGATGAACCCAAAAAAGTGTGCCTTTGGGGTGTCCGCCGGAAATTTCTTAGGACTTTTGGTGCACCAAAGGGGAATTGAAATTGACAAAAATAAGGCTAAGGCTATTATTGATGCGCCCCCGCCCAAAAATAAGAAAGGTGTGCAAAGTTTATTGGGCCAAATCAATTTTCTCCGAAGGTTCATAGCCAATTCCGCCGGAAAAGTTGAGCCCTTCTCATCTTTGTTAAAACCCAAGGATGAAGAGAAATTTCGGTGGGAGGAGACTCACCAAAATGCATTTGACGCCATTAAAGAATACTTGGCCAATCCTCCGGTGCTCATTCCGCCAAAGCGAGGCCGACCCTTGAAATTATATATTTCGGCCGCGGAGAATTCCATCGGAAGTTTGTTAGCCCAAGACAACAATGAGAAGAAAGAGCAAGCGGTATATTACCTCAGCCGAATTCTAACGGTCACCGAGAGGAAATATTCTCCGGTGGAGAAACTTTGCTTGGCCCTATACTTTACCGCGACCAAGTTAAGGCATTACATGTTGCCCTCCGTGGTGCATATAATCGCCAAGACTGATTTGATAAAATACATGCTGACTCGACCGATCATTAGAGGGCGGATAGGAAAATGGACGATGGCTTTGGCGGAGTTCACTTTCCGATATGTGCCCCAGCAGGCCGTCAAGGGGCAAGCTTTGGCCTATTTCTTGGCGGCCCACCCTTGTGTTGAAATAGAAGACATGGATTCCCTCGAGGTGGGCACGTTGAGTTTATTTCCATGGCGTCTCTATTTTGACGAGTCTCGAACATCCAACATGGGTGGGGCAGGTATCATCATTGAATCGCCCCAAGGATTCCGAACTCGTTATTCGTTTCAATTAGACTTTGATTGTACCAACAATCAGGCCGAATACGAGGCCCTGATCATCGGGTTGGAAATTTTGAAAGAACTTGGGGTAAATAGTGTGTCGGTTATGGGAGATTCAATGTTGGTCTTAAAACAATTGTCCGGCGACTATAAGGTGACTAGCCAAGCCTTGCTCGGGTATCATGCCTTGGCCAACCAATTGATGGAAGAGTTTGATGATGTGAGACTCACTCACCTGCCAAGGGAACATAACTTTCAGGCCAACGCTATGGCCCAATTAGCATCCGGAGTGCAAATCTCCGAGGGGCTCTCTGAGGAGCTTTAAAGTAGAGAAACGATCACTCTCCTCCGTCTTTGAAAGAGGGGCTCTGGCAGAAGTCATGGTGTTAACCATAGCCCCGGAAGATTGGAGGCACGACATCGTGCAATATTTGAGAACTCCAAATGGGTCACATAGTCAACAAGTTCGGCGGAGTGTTCGTACCACTTTTACAAAAATCAAAGGAGATAGTATCGTATAGTAGTGTAGCTCGGAAGTCCGAGTGTCGTATCCACAGAGAGCAGTGTAAAGAAAATAACAGAGATGAAAAAGAACAAGTGTGATTGAGAGGTAGATTTATGCAAGATTTGATTTGGAGAAAATTTAATTGATTAAAACACTAAGGCATTGGGTTTCCACTTTTAACATAAGCATGCAACTCTTAATAATTTGATCCACAAAATATTTTCCATTGTAGTTGTTCAAAATAATTAAAGCTCTTTTTAATTTCCTTTAGAAGTATTCTAAGCATAACTTGTACCATTGGCAACAAACTATCAAAAAATAATCTTCATCAAAATTCTATTAATCTTTAGTAATTCTCTTCTCTTTTAAAAGCATGAAAGTTTTTACTACACTATGGGAAAAACATGATTGAACCCATGAAATAGATTATCAAACATTCATCAATTAATTAAAAAGAAAACTACAAATTCCATTTGAACAAAAACTACAAATTCACATTAAAGCTTAAGTTTGGATCAAACTAATAAAAATTACACACTTATATTAAAAGTTTCCTCCCTAGCCCTAGCTAGGGAGTTAGTTCCCCATAATAAAATAAAACTAAAAACAGAATTTAAGACTTAGAAATATGGAGGGAAAAGAGAAAAAGCTCAAGATTGTGGAGCTTGGTGTAGTTTTACAATGCCGTAGCTCCATCTATTTATAGGAGGATGGGAGCAATATTCATGAATTTAATATGTCTTCCACTTGCCATCAAACCAATTGCCAAGTTGCTTCCTTTAATTAATTCATTGTGATGATGACTCCTTATCTAAATTCTTCAAAACTTTCTTCCACTTGAACACTTTGTCATGCATTTCCATACTTTCCTTCTTCTCATTGTCGGGTATCACTCTTGAATTTCTCCACACCACTCTCCACTTCCTTCTTTACTCCAAGCTTTTATCATTTCAAATAAGTACCCATCATTTTCAAATATATTCCTTAATCTTGGCCTAGTTCCTTGACTTTGGTTTTCACAAAGATCTTTGAGTCTTCTTATCAATTGCTCCACTTGCTCATCTCTCGTATCTTCTCATAAAAACTGCAGCAACTTTTCTCAAATTGTAGCTAGATAACAACTCAAGCATCATCATTCTTCTTTGCATTCATTGGTTGCAAGTAGTCAATTTGAACTTCTCCTTCATTGTTTATTCATTCTTTCTTTATTTCTTCAATGATGGAAGCTTTGCATGCATGTCCTAGAGTATATTCATGCAATTGATTGCTTCTTCTTTTCATTTGTTTTATCTTCAATTGCATTTGCTGCTGCACAAGTTGTCTCGAGCAAATTTCCTTGGCTTTGGCTGCACATATTTCTTCTCATCCTTTACTTTCTTCTTGCAACACATTACTTACTTCTTTTCCTCAACATGCTATTGGTGGAAGACACTTAATATCTACAAACAACCACTCATTAAATATAAAAACAAAGATTGGAAAGAAACAATAAAAATACTTTAATAGATTTATATAAAACAAAAGAAAATACTAACAAATATAAATTTAAGGATAAAACTTGTATTAATTTTGTGCTCATCACGGAGGGCCCAATATTATGTGATAAGAGATGAAGTATTGTTCCTCATAGGTTCCGATGACTTGCTCATGAAATGTTTGGGCAAAAAGGAACAACTCGTAGCAATGAAGGAGGTCCACGAAGGGATATGCGGTGCCCATCAAGCTGGCATCAAGATGAGATGGCTTTTAAGGAGGCATGACTATTATTGGCCGACCATCCTCAAAGATTGCATTGACTATGCCAAGGGTTGCAAAGATTGTCAAAAGCATGGGCCAATCCAACATGTCCCGGCCGGACCAATGAATCCAATTGTCAGGGCGTGGCCTTTCAAAGGTTGGGCAATGGACGTAATTGGCCAAATCCACCCAAAGTCAACCAAGGGCCATAAGTACATATTGGTGGCCACTGATTTCTTCACAAAGTGGGTGGAGGCCGTTCCACTCAAGCAGGTCACCCAGGTCGAGGTGATAGAATTTATTGAGAAGAATATCATCCACCGATTTGGCTTGCCCGAGTCCATCATGACTGACCGAGGAACAGCTTTCATGGGCGAGGCTGTTCAAGCGGCCGCGAGGAATTGGGGAATTAGGATGGTGTGGTTGGTGTATTCCACAGTTCTAGCGACCGGATTTCACTCAAAATTCACCAAATGACTCCTCCCACCATATTATGATGTTGCCCAAGTTTTGGGCTCGATCCGAAATCAATAGGTGTAAGAAATTGGACAATTCAAGTTCAAAGGCAGTTCGTTCCTAATTGGAGTGGTTGGTGTATTGGGTAGTTCTAGCGACCGGATTTCGTTCAGAATTCCCCAAATGCCTCCTCCCACCATATTATGACGTTGCCCAAGTTTTGGGCTCGATCCGAAATCAATTGGTGTAAGAAATTGGACAATTCATGTTCAATGGCAGTTCATTCCTAATTGGAGTGGTTGATGTTTTGGGTTGTTCTAGAGATCGGATTTCACTCAAAATTCATGAAATGACTCCTCTGACCGTCTTCCGATGTTGCCCATGTTTTGGGACCGATCCGAAATCAATAGGGGTAAGAAATTGGATAATTCAAGTTCAAAGGCAGTTCGTTCCTAATTGGAGTGGTTGGTGTATTCCATAGTTCTATTGATCGGATTTCACTCAAAATTCACCAAATGACTCCTCAAACCATATTATGAAGTTGCCCAAGTTTCGGGATCGATCCGATATCAATGGGTGTAAGAAATTGAACAATTGAAGTTCAAAGGCAGGTCGTTCCTAATTGGAGTGGTTGGTGTATTCCACAGTTCTTGAGATGGGGTTTCACTCAAACTTAACCAATGACTCCTCCCACCATATTATGATGTTGCCCAAGTTTTGGGCTCGATCTGAAATCATTAGGTGTAAGAAATTGGACAATTGAAGTTCAAAAGCAAGTCGTTCCTAACTGGAATGGTTGGTGTATTCCATAGTTCTAGAGATCGGATTTCACTCAAAATTCAACAAATGACTCCTCCCACCATATTATGATGTTGCCCAAGTTTTGGGATCGATCCGAAATCAATTGGTGTAAGAAATTGGACAATTAAAGTTCAAAGGCAGTTCGTTCCTAATTGGAGTGGTTGGTTTATTCCATAGTTCTAGAGATCAGATTTCACTCAAAATTCAACAAATGACTTCTCCCACCATATTTTGATGTTGCCCTTGTTTTGGGCTCGATCCAAAATCAACAGGTGTAAGAAATCAGTTCGTTCCTAATTGGCGTGGTTGGTGTAATGGGTAGTTCTAGCGCCCGGATTTCGCTCAAAATTCACCAAATGACTCCTCCCACCATATTATGATGTTGCCCAAGTTTTGGGCTCGATCCAGAATCAATAGGTGCAAGAAATTGGACAATTAAAGTTCAAAGGAAATTCGTTCATAATTCGAGTGGTTGGTGTACTTGGTAGTTCTAGCGATCGGATTTCACTCAAAATTCACCAAATGACTCCTCCCACCATATTATGTTGTTGCCCAAGTTTTGGGCTCGATCCGAAATCATTAGGTGTAAGAAATTGGAAAACTCAAGTTTAAAGGCAGTTTGTTCCTAATTGTAGTGGTTGGTGTATTGGCGAGTTCTAGCAATCGAATTTCACTCCAAATTCATCAAAAGATTCCTCCCACCATATTATGTTGTTTCCCAAATTTTGGAATCGATCCGAAATGAATGGGTGTTAGAAATTGGACAATTCAAGTTCCTAGGTCGTTCATTCCTAATTGGAGTGGTTGGTGTATTCCATAGATCTAGAGATCGTA
Organism: Prunus avium; assembly: GCF_965620075.1. Classification (NCBI taxonomy): domain Eukaryota; kingdom Viridiplantae; phylum Streptophyta; class Magnoliopsida; order Rosales; family Rosaceae; genus Prunus; species Prunus avium. The sequence continues at coordinate 8,810,532 of NC_142290.1, forward strand.
TTTCACTCAAAATTCACCGAATGACTCCTCCCACCATATTATGATGTTGCCCAGGTTCTGGGCTCAATCCGAAATCAGTAGGGGTAAGAAATTGGACAATTCAAGTTCAAAGCCAGTTCGTTCCAAATTGGAGTGGTTGGTGTATTCCATAGTTCTTGGGATCGGATTTCACTCAAAAATAACCAAATGAGTCCTCCCACCATATTATGTTGTTGCCCAACTTTTGGGCTCGATCCGAAATTAATAGGTGTAATAAATTGGACAATTCAAATTCAAAGGCAGTTCGATCCAAATTGGAATGTTTGATGGATTCCATAGTTCTAGAGAACGGATTTCACTCAAAATTAACTAAATGACTCCTCCCACCATATGATGATGTTGCCCAAGTTTTGGGCTCGATCCGGAATCATTAGGTGTAAGAAATTGGACAATTCAAGTTCAAAGGCAGTTCGTTCCTAATTGGAGTGGTTGGTGTATTCCTTAGTTCTAGAGATCGGATTTCACTTAAAATTCAGCAAATGACTCCTCCCACCATATTATGATGTTGCCCAAGTTTTGGGCTCGATCCGAAATCAATAGGAGTAAGAAATTGGATAATTGAAGTTGAAAGGCAGTTCGTTCCTGATTAGAGTGGTTGGTATATTTGGAAGTTCTAGCGACTGGATTTCACTCAAAATTCACCAAAGTGACTCCTCCCACTGTATTATGATGTTGCCCAAGTTTTGGGCTCAATCCGAAATGAATAGGTGTAAGAAATTCGACAACTCAAGTTCAAAGGCAGTTCGTTGCTAATTGGGGTGGTTGGTCTATTGGGTAGTTCTAGCGACCGGATTTCACTCAAAATTCACCAAATGACTCCTCCCAGCATATTATGATGTTGCCCAAGTTTTGGGCTCAATCCGAAATGAATAGGTGTAAGATATTCGACAACTCAAGTTCAAAGGCAGTTCGTTTCTAATTGGAGTGGTGGGTGTATTGGGTAGTTCTAGCGACCGGATTTCTCTCAGAATTCCCCAAATGACTCCTCCCACCATATTATGATGTTGCCCAAGTTTTGGGCTCAATCCAAAATCAATAGGTGTAAGAAATTGGACAATTCATGTTCAATGGCAATTCATTCCTAATTGGAGTTGTTGGTGTTTTGGGTTGTTCTAGTGATCGGATTTGACTCAAAATTCACGAAATGACTCCTCTGACCGTCTTACGATGTTGCCCATGTTTTGGGTCCGTTCTGAAATCAATAGGGGTAAGAAATTGGACAATTCAAGTTCAAAGGCAGTTCGTTCCTAATTGGAGTGGTTGGTGTATTCCTTAGTTCTAGAGATCCGATTTCACTCAAAATTCACCACATGACTCCTGAAACCATATTATGATGTTGCCCAAGTTTTGGGATCGATCCGAAATCAATAGGTGTAAGAAATTCGACAATTCAAGTTCAAAGGAAGTTCGTTCCTAATTGGTGTGGTTGGTGTATTCCACAGTTCTAGAGATCGAATTTCACTCAAAATTAACCACATGTCTTATCCCACCATATTATGATGTTGCCCAAGTTTTGGGCTCGATCCGAAATCAATAGGTGTAAGAAATTGGACAATTCAAGTTCAAAGGCAGTTCGTTCCTAATTGGGGCGGTTGGTGTATTGGGTAGTTCTAGCGACCGGATTTCACTCAAAATTCACCAAATGACTCCTCCCACCATATTATGATATGTTGCCCAAGTTTTGTGCTCGATCCGAAATCTATAGGTGTAAGAAATTAGACAATTCAAGTTCAAAGGAAGTTCGTTCCTAATTGGAGTGGTTGGTGTACAGGGTAGTTCTAGAGATCGGATTTCACTCAAACATAACCAAATGACTCCTCCCACCATATTATGATGTTGCCTAAGTTTTGGGCTCGATCCGACATCAATAGGTGTAAGAAATTGGACAATTAAAGCTCAAAGGCAATTCGTTCCTAATTCGAGTGGTTGGTGTATTGGGTAGTTCTCGCGATTGGATATCACTCAAAACACACCAAATCACTCCTCCCACCATATTATGATGTTGCCCAAGTTTTGGGCTTGTTCCGACATCAATAGGTGTAAGAAATTGGAAAATTCAAGTTCAAAGGCAGTTCCTTCCGAATTGGAGGGGTTGGGGAAATTCATAGTTCTGGTGATTGGATTTCGCTCAAAACTCACCAACTGACTCCTCCCACCATATAATGATGTTGCCCAAGTTTTGGGATCGATCCGAAATCAATAGGTGTAAGAAATTGGACAATTCAAGTTCAACGGCAGTTCATTCCTAATTGGAGTGGTTGGTGTATTCCATACTTCTAGTGATTGGATTTCACTCAAAACTCACCAAATGACTCCTCCCACCATATTATGATGTTGCCCAAGTTTTGGGCCCGATCCAAAATCAATAGGTGTAAGAAAATGGACAATTCAAGTTCAACGGCAGTCCGTTCCTAATTGGAGTGGTTGGTGTATTCCATACTTCTATTTATTGGATTTCACTCAAAACACACCAAATGACTCCTCCCACCAAATTATGATGTTGCCCAAGTTTTTGGCTCGATCCGAAATCAATAGGTGTAAGAAATTGGACAATTCATGTTCAAAGGCAGTTCATTGCAAATTGGAGTGGTTGGGGTAATTCATAGTTCTGGCGATTGGATTTCACTCAAAACTCACCAATGACTCCTCCCACCAAATTATGATGTTGCCCAAGTTTTTGGCTCGATCCGAAATCAATAGGTGTAAGAAATTGGACAATTCAAGTTCAACGGCAGTTCGTTCCAAATTGGAGTGGTTGGGGTAATTCATAGTTCTGGCGATTGGATTTCACTCAAAACTCACCAATGACTCCTCCCATCATATTATGATGTTGCCCAAGTTTTTGGGTCGATCCGAGATCAATAGGTGTAAGAAATTGACCAATCCAAGTTCAGCAGCAGTTCGTTCCTAATTGGAGTGGTTGGTGTATTGGATAGTTCTCGGGATCGGATTTCACTCAAAATTAACCACGTGACTCCGCCCACCGTATTATGATGTTGACCAAGTTCTAGGCTCGATCCGAAATCAGTAGTTATAAGAAATTGAACAATTCAATTTCAAAGACAGTTCGTTCCAAATTGGAGTCGTTGGTGTATTTGGTAGTTCTTGAGAACGGATTTCACTCAAACTTAACCAAATGACTCCTCCCCCCATATTATGATGTTGCCCAAGTGTTGGGGTTGATCCGAAATAAATAGGTGTAAGAAATAGGACAATTCAAGTTCATAGGCAGTTCGTTCCTCATCGGAGTGGTTGGTGTATTCCATAGTTTTAGAGATCGGGTTTCACTCAAAATTCACCAAACGACTCCTCCCACCATATTACGACTTTGCCCAAGTTTTGGGCTCGATCCGAAATCATTAGGTGTAAGTAATTGGACAATTCATGTTCAAAGGCAGTTCGTTCCAAATTGGAGCCGTTGGTGTACTGGGTACTTCAATCTATCGGATTTCACTCCAAATTAACCAAATGACTCCTCCCACAATATTACGAAGTTGCCCAAGTTTTGGCCTCGATCCGAGATCAATAAGTGTAAGAAATTCGACAATTCTATTTCAAAGGCAGTTCGTTCCTAATTGGATTGGTGGTGTATTCCATAGTTCTAGAGATCGGATTTCTCTCAAACTTAACCAAATGACTCCTCCCACCATACTATGATGTTCCCCAAGTTTGGGGCTCGATCCGAAATTAATAGGTGTAAGAAATTGGACAATTCAAGTTCAAAAGCAGTTCGTTCCTAATTGGAGTGGTTGGTGCATTGGGTAGTTCTCGAGATCGGATTTCACTCAAAATTAGCCAAATGACTCCTCCCACCATATTATGACATTGCCCAAGTTTTGGAGAATTCAATTTCAAAGGCAGTTCGTTCCTATTCGGGGTGGTTGGTGTATTCCTTAGTTCTAGAGATCGGATTTCACTCAAAAGTCTCCAAATGACTCCTCCCACCATATTATGATGTTGCCCAAGTTTTGGGCACAATCCGAAATCAATTGGTGTAAGAAATTGGACAATTCAAATTCAAAAGGCAGTTCGTTCGTAATTGGAGTGGTTGGTGTATTGGGTAGTTCTTGAGATCGGATTTCACTTCAAATTAACCAAATGACTCCACCCCCCGTATCAGTAGTTGTAAGAAATTGAACAATTCAAGTTCAAAGACAGTTCGTTCCTAATTGGAGTGGTTGGTGTATTGGGTAGTCCTTGAGATCGGATTTCACTCAAACTTAACCAAATCACGCTGCCCACCATATTATGATGTTGCCAAGTTTTGGGCTCGATCCGAAATAAATAGGTGAAAGAAATAGGACAATTCAAGTTCATAGGCAGTTCGTTCCTCATCGGAGTGGTTGGTGTATTCCATAGTTTTAGAGATCGGATTTCACTCAAAATTCACCAAATGACTCCTCCCACCATATTATGACGTTGCCCAAGTTTTGGGCTCGATCCGAAATCATTAGGTGTAAGAAATTGGACAATTCAAGTTCACAAGCAGTTCGTTCCTAATTGGAGTGGTTGGTGTGTTGGGTAGTTCTCGAGATCGGATTTCACTCAAAATTAACCAAATGACTCCTCCCAACATGTTATGATGTTGCCTAAGTTTTGAGCTCGATCCCAAATCATTAGGTGTAAGAAATTGGACAATTTAAGTTCAAAGGCATTTCGTTCCTAATTGGAGTGGTTGGTGTAGTGGGTTGTTCTAGAGATCTGATTTCACTTAAAACTAACCAAACGACTCCTCCCACCGTATTACGATGTTCCCCAAATTTTGGGCTCGTTCTGAAATCAATAGTTGTTAGAAATTGGACAATTCTAATTCAAAGACAGTTCATTCGTAATTGGAGTGGTAGGTGTATTGGGTAGTTGTAGAGATCGGATTTCACTCAAAGTTAACCACATGATTCCTCCCACCATGTTATGATGTTGCCCAAGTTTTGGGCACGATCCGAAGTCAATACTTGTAAGAAATTGGACAATTCAAGTTCAAAAGCAATTCGTTCCTAATTGGAGTGGTTGGTGTCTTGGGTTGTTCTAGAGATATGATGTTGCCAAAATTTGGGTCTCGATCCGAAATCAATAGTTGAAAGAAATTGGACAATTCAAGTTCAAAGACAGTTCGTTCCTAATTGGAGTGGTTGTTGTATTGGGTAGTTCTAGAGATCGGATTTCACTCACACTTGACGAAATGATTCCACCCACCATGTTATGATGTTGCCCAAGGATTGGCCTCGATCCGAAGTCATTAGGTGTAAGAAATTGGACAATTCAAGTTCAAAGGCAGTTCGTTCCAAATTGGAGTGGCTGGTGTATTGTGTACTTCTAGCTATCGGATTTCACTCAAAATTAACCAAATGACTCCTCCCACCATATTCTGATGTTCCCTAAGTTTTGGGCTCGATCCGAAATTAATAGGTGTAAGAGATTGGACAATTATAGTTCAAAGGCAGTTCGTTCCTAATTGTAGTGGTTGGTGTATTCCATAGTTCTGGAGATCGGATTTCATTCAAAATTAACCAAATGACTCCTCCCACCATATTATAATGTTGCCCAAGTTTTGGGCTCGATCCGAAATCAATAGGTGTAAGAAATTGGACAATTCAAGTTCAAAAGCAGTTCGTTCCTAATTGGAGTGGTTGGTGTATTGGGTAGTTCTCGAGATCGGATTTCACTCAAAATTAACCAAATGACTCCTCCCAACCTATTATGATGTTGCCCAAGTTTTGGGCTCGATACGAAATCAATAGGTGTAAGAAATTGGACAATTCAAATTCAAAAGCAGTTCGTTCCGAATTGGAGTGGTTCGTGTATTGGGTAGTTCTAGAGATCGGATTTCACTTAAACTTAACGAAATAATTCCTCCCACCATGTTATGATGTTGCCCAGGTTTGGGCTCGATCCGAAATCAAAAGGTGTAAGAAATTGGACGATTCAAGTTCAAAGGAAGTTCGTTCTGAATTGGAGTGGCTGGTGTATTGGGTAGTTGTAGAGACCGGATTTCACTCAAACTTAACGAAATGATTCCTCCCAACATGTTATGATGTTTCCCAAGTTTTGGGCTCGATCCGAAATCAATAGGTGTAAGAAATTGGACAATTCAAGTTCAAAGGCAATTCGTTCCTAATTGGAGAGGTTGGTGTATTGGGATGTTCTAGAGATCTGATTTCACTCAAAATTAACCAAATGACTCCTCCCACCGTATTATGATGTTGCCTTAATTTTGGGATCGATCCGAAATCAATAGGCGTAAGAAATGGGACAATTCAAGTTCAAAAGCAGTTCGTTCCTAATTGGTGTGGTCGGTGTATTGGGCAGTTCTCGAGATCGGATTTCACTCAAAAGTAACCAAATGACTCGTCCCACCATATTATGACGTTGCCCAAGTTTTGGGCTCGATCCGAAATCAATAGGAGTAAGAAATTGGACAATTGATGTTCAAAGGCAATTCGTTCCTAATTGGAGTGGTTGGTGTATTCCATAGTTCTAGAGATCGGATTTCACTCAAAAGTCACCAAACGACTCCTCCCACCATATTATGATATTTCCCAAGTTTTGAGCTCGATACGAAATGATTCGGTGTAAGAAATTGGACGATTCAAGATCTAAGGCAGTTCGTTCCTAATTGGAGTGGTTGGGGTATTCCATACTTCAAAGGCAATTCAAGAGATCTGATTTCACTCAAAACTAAGCAAACAACTCCTCCCACCGTATGACGATGTTCCCCAAATTTTGGGCTCGATCCGAAATCAATAGTTGTAAGAAATTGGCCAATTCTAGTTCAAAGACAGTTCGTTCCTAATTGGAGTGGTTGGTGTATTGCGTAGTTCTAGAGATCGTATTTCACTCAAAGTAAGCCAAATGATTCCTCCCACCATGTTATGATGTTGCCCAAGTTTTGGGCTCGATCCGAAATCATTAGGTGTAAGAAATTGGGCAATTAAAGTTCAAAGGCAGTTCGTTCCTAATTGGAGTGGTTGGTGTATTGGGCAGTTCTAGAGATCGGATTTCACACAAACTTAACGAAATGATTCCTCCCATCATGTTATGATGTCGTCCAAGTTTTGGGCTCTATCCGAAATCAATAGGTGTAAGAAATTGGACAATTCAAGTTCAAAGGCAATTCGTTCCTAATTGGAGTGGTTGGTGTATTGGGTAGTTCTCGAGACCGGATTTCACTCAAACTGAACCAAATGACTCCTCCCACCATAATGTGACGTTGCCCAGGTTTTGGGCTCGATCTGAAATCAATAGGTGTAAGAAATTGGACAATTCAAGTTCAAAGGCAGTGCGTTCCTAATTGCAGTGGTCGGTGTCTTGGGTAGTTCTCGAGATCGGATTTCACTCAAAATGAACCAAATGACTCATCCCACCACATTATGACGTTGCCCAGGTTTTGGGCTCGATCCGAAATCAATAGGTGTAAGAAATTGGACAATTCAAGTTCAACGGCAGTGCGTTCCTAATTGGAGTGGTCGGTGTATTGGGTAGTTCTAGAGTTCGGATTTCACTCAAAGTGAACCAAAGGACTCCTCCCACCACATTATGACGTTGCCCAGGTTTTGGGCTCGATCCGAAATCAATAGGTGTAAGAAATTGGACAATTCCAGTTCAAAAGCAGTTCGTTCCTAATTGGAGTGGTTGGTGTATTGGGTAGTTCTCGAGATCGGATTTCACTCAAAATTTACCAAATGACTCCTCCCACCACATTATGACTTTGCCCATGTTTTGGACTCGATCCGAAATCAATAGGTGCAAGAAATTGGACAATTCAAGTTCAAAGGCAGTTCGTTTCGAATTGGAGTGGTTGGTGTATTGGGTAGTTCTCGAGATCGGATTTCACTCAAAATGAACCAAAAGACTCCTCCCACCACATTATGACGTTGCCCAAGTTTTGGGCTCGATCCGAAGTCAATAGGTGTAAGAAATTGGACAATTCAAGTTCAAAGGCACTTCGTTCCTAATTGGAGTGGTCGGTGTATTGGGTAAATCTCAAGATCGGATTTCGCTCAAAATTTTCCAAATGACTCCTCCCACCACCTTATGACGTTGCCCAAGTTTTGGGCTCGATCCGAAATCAATAGGTGTAAGAAATTGGACAATTCAAGTTCAAAACCAGTTTGTTCCTAATTGGAGTGGTTAGTGCATTGGGTAGTTCTCGAGATCGGATTTCACTCAAAATTATCCAAATGACTCCTCCCACCACATTACGTTGTTGCCCAAGTTTTGGGGTCGATCCGACAACAATAGGGGTACGGAATTGGACTATCCAAGTTCAGAAGCAGTTCGTTACTAATTGCAGTGGTTGGTGTATTGGGTAGTTCTAGAGATCGGATTTCACTCCAAATTAACCAAATGACTCGTCCCACCATATTACGATGTTGCCCAAGTTTTGGGCTCGATCCGAAATCAATAGGTGTAAGAAATTGGAGAATTCAAGTTCAAAAGCAGTTCATTCCTAATTGGAGTGGTTGGTGTATTGGGTAGTTCTAGATATCGGATTTGTCTCAAAATTACCAAGTGACTACTCCCACCTTAATATGATGTTGGCCAAGTTTGGGCTCGATCCAAAATCAATAGGTGTAAGAAATTGGACAATTCAAGTTCAAAGCCAGTTCGTTCCTAGTTGGAGTGGTTGGTGTATTCCATAGTTCTAGCGATCGAATTTCACTCAAACTATACCAAATGGGTCCTCCCACCATATTATGATCTTGCCCAAGTTTTGGGCTCGATCCGAAATCAATAGGTGCAAGAAATTGGACAATTCAAGTTCAAAGGCAGTTCGTTCCTAATTGCAGTGGTTGGTGTATTCCACCGTTCTAGAGATCGGATTTCACTCAAACTTAACCAAATGACTCCTCCCAACAAATTCTGATGTTGCCCAAGTTTTCGGATCGATCCGAAATCAATAGGTGTAAGAAATTGGAAAATTCACGTTCAAAGGCAGTTCGTTCCTAATTGGAGTGGTTGGTGTATTGGGTAGTTCTAGAGATTGAATTTCATTCAAAATTAACCAAATGACTACTAGCACCATATTATGATGTTGCCCATGTTTTGGGCTCGATCCGACATCAATAGGTGTAAGAAATTGGGATTTCAAGTTCAAAAGCAGTTCGTTCCCAGTTGGAATGGTTTCGTATTGGGTAGTTCTAGAGATCGAATTTCACTCAAAATTAACCAAACGACTCCTCCCACCATATTACGATGTTGCCTAAGTTTTGGGCTCGATCCGAATTCAATAGGTGTAAGAAATTGGACAATTCAAGTTCAAAGGCAGTTCGTTCCTAATTGCAGTGGTTGGTGTATTCCACAGTTCCAGTGATCGGGTTTCACTCAAACCTAACCAAATGACTCCTCCCACCATAGTCTGATGTTGCTCAAGTTTTCGGCTCGATCCGAAATCAATATGTGTAAGAAATTGGACAATTCAAGTTCAAGACTCCTCCCACCATATTATGATGTTGCCCAAGTTTTGGGCTCGATCCGAAATCAATAGGTGTAAGAAATTGGGCATTTCAAGTTCAAGAGCAGTTCGGTCCTGGTTGGAATGGTTGGTGTATTGGGTACTTTTAGAGATCGAATTTCACTCAAACAAAACCAAATGACTCCTCCCACCATATTACGATGTTGCCCAAGTTTTGGGATCGATCCGACATCAATAGGTGTAAGAAATTGGATAATTCAAGTTCAAAAGCAGTTCCTTCCTAATTGGATTGGATGGTGTATTAGGTAGTTCTAGAGTTCGGATTTCGTTCAAAATTGGCCAAACGACTCATCCCACAATATTATGACGTTGCGTAAGTTTTGAGCTCGATCTGAAATCAATAGGTGTAATAAATTGGACAATTCATGTTCAAAGTCTGTTCGTTCCTAATTGGAGTGGTTGGTGTATTTCACAGTTCTAGTGATCGGGTTTCACTCAAACCTAACCAAATGACTCCTCCCACCATAGTCTGATGTTGCTCAAGTTTTCGGCTCGATCCGAAATCAATATGTGTAAGAAATTGGACAATTCAAGTTCAAAAGCAGTTCGTTCCTAATTGTAGTGGTTGGTGTATTCCATAGATCTAGATATCGGATTTCAGTCAAAATTCACCAAATGACTCCTCCCACCATATTATGATGTTGCCCATGTTTTGGGATGAATCCGAAATCAATAAGTGTAAGAAATTGGACAATTCAAGTTCAAAGGCAGTTCGTTCCTAATTGGAGTGGTTGGTGTATTCCATAGTTCTAGAGATCGGATTTCACTCAAACATAACCAAATGACTCCTCCCACCATATTCTGTTGTTGCCCAAGTTTTTGGCTCGATCCGAAATCAATAGGTGCAAGAAATTGGACAATTCAAGTTCAAATGCAGTTCGTTCCTAATTGTAGTGGTTGGTGTATTGGATAGTTCTCGAGATCAGATTTCACCCAAAATTAACCAAATGACTCCTCCTACCATATTATAACAATGCCCAAGTTTTGGGCTCGATCCGAAATCAATAGGTGTAAGAAATTGGACAATTCACGTTCAAAGGCAGTTCGTTCCTAATTCTAGTGGTTGGTGCTTTCCATAGTTCTACAGATTGGATTTCATTCAAACTTAACTAAATGACTGTAAGAAATTGGAAAATTCACGTTCAAAGGCAGTTAGTTCCTAATTGTAGTGGTTGGTGCTTTCGATAGTTCGACTGATCGGATTTCACTCTAACTTAACAAAATGACTCCTCCCACCATATTATGATGTTGTCCAAGTTTTGGGCTCGATCCGAAATCAATAGGTCTAAGAAATTGGACAATTAAAGTTCAAAGGTAGTTCACTCCTAATTGGAGTGGTTGGTGTATTGGGTAGTTCTAGAGATAGAATTTCACTCAAACTTCACCAAATAACTCCTCTCACCATATTCTGATGTTGCCCAAGTTTTGGGCTCGATCCGAAATCAATATGTGTAAGAAATTGGACCATTCAAGTTCGAAGGCAGTTCATTCCTAATTGGTGTGGTTGGTGTATTCCATAGTTCTAGAGGTCGGATTTCACTCAAAATTCGCCACCTGACTCCTCCCACCATATTAGGATGTTGCCCAAGTTTTGGGCTCGATCCGAAATCAATAGGTCTAAGAAATTGGACAATTCAAGTTCAAATGCAGTTCGTTCCCAATTGGAGTGGTTGGTGTATTGGGTAGTTCTAGAGATAGAATTTCACTCAAACTTCACCAAGTAACTCCTCTCACCATATTCTGATGTTGCCCAAGTTTTTGGCTCGATCCGAAATCAATAGGTGTAAGAAATTGGACAATTCATGTTCAAAGGCAGTTCGTTCCTAATTGGAGTGGTTTGTGTATTCCATAGTTCTAGAGATCGGATTTCACTCAAACTTATCCAAATGACTCCTCTCACCATATTCTGATGTTTCCCAAGTTTTGGGCTCGATCCGAAGTCCATGGGTGTAAGAAATTGGACAATTCAAGTTCAAAGGCATTTCGTTTCTAATTGTAGTGGTTGGTGTATTGGCTAGTTCTAGAGATCGTATTTCACTCAAACCTAACCAAATGACTCCTCCCACCATATTATGATGTCGTCCAAGTTTTGGGCTCGATCCGAAATCACTAGGTGTAAGAAATTGGACAATTCAAGTTCGAAGGCAGTTCGTTCCATGTTGGAGTGGTTGGTGTATTGCCGTTTTAGAGATCCGATTTCACTCAAAATTAACCAAATGACTCCTCCCACCACATTATGATGTTGCCCAAGTTTTGGGCTCGATCCGAAATCAATAGGTGTAAGAAATTGGACAATTCAAGTTCGAAGGCAGTTCATTCCTAATTGGTGTGGTTGGTGTATTCCATAGTTCTAGAGGTCGGATTTCACTCAAAATTCGCCACCTGACTCCTCCCACCATATTAGGATGTTGCCCAAGTTTGGGCTCGATCCGAAATCAATAGGTCTAAGAAATTGGACAATTCAAGTTCAAAGGCAGTTCGTTCCCAATTGGAGTGGTTGGTGTATTGGGTAGTTCTAGAGATCGTATTTCTCTCAAAATTAACCAATTGACTCCTCCCACCATGTTATGATGTTGACCAAGTTTTGCGCTCGATCCGAAATCATTGGGTGTAAGAATTTGGAGAATTCAAGTTCTATGGCACTTCGTTCCTAATTGGAGTGGTTGATTTATTCCACTGTTCTAGAGATCGGATTTCACTCAAAATTCACCAAATGACTCCTCCCACCATATTATGATGTTGCCTAAGTTTTATGCTCGATCCGAAATCAATAGGTGTAAGAAATTGGACAAGTCAAGTTCAGAGGCTGTTCGTTCCAAATTGTAGTGGTTGGTGCTTTCCATAGTTCTACATATCGTATTTCACTCAAACTTAACCAAATGACTCCTCCCACCATGTTATGATGTCACCCAAGTTTTGGGCTCAATCCGAAATCAATAGGGGTAAGAGATTGGACAATTCAAGTTCAAAGGCAGTTCGTTCTAAATTGGAGTGGTTGGTGTATTGGGTAGTTCTAGCGTTCGGATTTCACTCAAAATTCACCAAATGACTCGTTCCACAAAATTATAATGTTGCCCAAGTTTTGGGCTTGATCCGAAATCAATAGGTGTAAGAAATTGGGAAGTCAAGTTCAGAGAAAGTTCGTTCCAAATAGTAGTGGTTGGTGCTTTCCATAGTTCTACAGATCAGATGTCACTCAAACTTAACCAAATGACTACTCCCACCATATTATGATGCTTCCCAAGTTTTGGGCTCTATCCGAAATCAGTAGGTCTAAGAAATTGGACAATTCAAGTTCAATGGCAGTTCGTTCCTAATTGGAGTGGTTTATTTATTCCATAGTTCTTGAGATCGGATTTCACTTAAAACTCACCAAATGACTACTCCCACCATATTATGTTGTTGCCCAAGTTTTGGGATCGATCCGAAATCAGTAGGGGTTAGAGATTGGACAATTCAAATTCAAAGGCAGTTCGTTCCTAATTGGTGTGGTTGGTGTATTGGGTATTTCTAGAGATCTTATTTCCCTCAAAATTAACCAAATGACTCCTCCCACCATATTATGCTATCCCCCAAGTTTTAGGCTCGATCCGAAATCAATAGGTGTAAGAAATTGGACAATTCAAGTTCGAAGACAGTTCGATCCTAATTGGAGTGGTTGGTGTATTGGGTATTTCTAGAGATCTTATTTCCCTCAAAATTCACCAAATGACTCCTCCCACCATATTATGATGTTGACCAAGTTTTGGGCTCGATCCGAAATCAATAGATGTAAGAATTTGGAAAGTTCAAGTTCGAAGGCAGTCCGTTACTAATTGGAGTGTGTATTTCGTAGTTCTAGAGATCGGATTTCACTCAAAATTCACGAAATGACTCCTCCCACCATATTATGATGTTGTCGAAGTTTTGTGCTCGATCCGAAATCAATAGGTCTAGGAAATTGGACAATTCAAATTAAAATGCCGTTTGTTCCTAATTGGAGTAGTTGGAGTATTGATTATTTCTAGATATCGTATTTCACTCAAAATTAACCAAATAACTCCTCCCACCATATTATCACGTCACCCAAGTTTTGGGCATGATCCGAAATCAATAGGTGTAAGAAATTGGAAAATTCAAGTTCAAAGGCAATTCGATCCTAATTGGACTAGTTGGTGTATTGCCGTTTTAGAGATCGGATTTCACAAAAAATTAACCAAATGACTCCTCCCACCATATTATGATGTTGACCAAGTTTTGGACTCGATCCGAAATCAATAGGTGTAAGAATTTGCACAATTCAAGTTCAAAGGCAGTCCGTTACTAATTGGAGTGTGTATTCCATAGTTCTAGAGATCGGATTTCACTCAAAATTCACGAAATGACTCCTCCCACCATATTATGATGTTTCCCAAGTTTTGGGCTCGATCCAAATCAATAGGTGTAAGAAATTGGACAATTCAAGTTCAGAGGCAGTTCGTTCCTAATTGGAGTGGTTGGTGTATTCCGTAGTTCTAGAGGTCGGATTTCACTCAAAATTGGCCACCTGACTCCTCCCACCATGTTAAGATGTTGCCCATGTTTTGGGCTCGATCCGAAATCGATAGGTGTAAGAAATTGGACAATTCAAGTTCAAAGGCAGTTCGTTCCTAATTGGAGTGGTTGGTGTATTGGGTAGTTCTAGAGATCGTATTTCACTCAAAATTCCCCAAATGACTCCTCCCACCATATTATGATGGTTCCCATGTTTTGGGCTCGATCCGAAATCGATAGGTGTAAGAAATTGGACAATTCAAGTTCAAAGGCAGTTCGTTCCTAATTGGAGTGGTTGGTGTATTCCATAGTTCTAGAGATCGGATTTCACTCAAACTTAACCAAATGACTCCTCCCACCATATTTTGATGTTGCCCAAGTTTTCGGCTCGATCCGAAAAAAATAGGTGTAAGAAATTGGACAATTCATGTTCAAAAGCAGTTCGTTCCTAATTGGATTGGTTGGTGTATTGGGTAGTTCGAGCGACCGGATTTCACTCAAAATTCACCAAATGACTCCACCCACCATATTATGATGTTGCCCAAGTTTTAGGCTCGATCCGAAATCAATAGGTGTAAGAAATTGGACAATTCACGTTCAAAGGCAGTTCGTTCTTAGTTGTAGTGGTTGGTGCTTTCCGTAGTTCTACAGATCGGATTTCACTCAAACTTAACCAAATGACTCCTCCCACCATATTATAATGTTGCCCAAGTTTTGGGCTCGATCCGAAATCAATAGTTGCAAGAAATTGGACAATTCGCGGTCAAAGGCAGTTCGTTCCTAATTGTAGTGTTTGGTGCTTTCCATAGTTCTACCGATCGGATTTCTCTCAAACTTAACCGAATGACTCCTCCCACCATATTATGATATTGCCCAAGTTTTGGGCTCGATCCACAATCAATAGGTGTATGAAATTGGACAATTCAAGTTCGAAGGCAGTTCGTTCCGAATTGGAGTGGTTGGTGTATTGCCGTTTTAGGGATCTTATGTTAATACCACTTTGCAAAACCCAAGGGAAAGTGTCGTATCGTAGTGTAGCTCGGAAGTCCGAGTGTTGTTTCCACAGAGAGCGGTGTAAAGAAAATAACAGAGATGAAAAAGAACAATTGTGATTGAGAGGTAGATTTATGCAATATTTGATTTAAAGAAAAATTATTTGATTAAAACACTAAGGCATTGGGGTTCCACTTTTAACATAAGCATGCAACTCTTAATAATTTGATCCGCAAAATATTTTCCATTGTAGTTGTTCAAAATAATTAAAGCTCTTTTTAATTTCCTTTAGAAGTATTCTAAGTATAACTTGTACCATTGGCAACAAACTATCAAAAAATAATCTTCATCAAAATTCTATTAATCTTTAGTAATTCTCTTCTCTTTTAAAAGCATGAAAGTTTTTACTACACAATGGGAAAAACTTGATTGAACCCATGAAATAGATTATCAAACATTCATCAATTCATTATAAAGAAAACTACAAATTCTATTTGAACAAAAACTACAAATTCACATTAAAGCTTAAGTTTGGATCAAACTAATAAAAATTACATACTCATATTAAAAGCTTTTCTCCCTAGCCTTAGCTAGGGAGTTAGTTCCCCATAAAATACATAAAACTTAAACAGAAATTTAGAACTATAAAGATGGAGGAAGGAGAGAAAGCTCAAGAGTTGTGGAGCTTGGGTGTGTGTTTTGAAGCTTGAAGACTTCTCTATTTATAGGGCTAAGAACGAGGAACATCATGATGAATTCCAACACCACCATTCCTATTCCAATACAATCCATAACTCTCACTTGATCTTGTCTAAGTTAGTGTGGTTGGAATCAATTCCATCCCATACTTCTTTTGGCATGGGTGTGGCACTTCATGCATTCTTTTCAATTCTTTAGCTGCTGCACCTCAAGCTTTCTTCACATGGGTTTTCAAAGGTGTTCAATTATGGCTGCCTTTTGCTGCCAACCCATGTGGGTTTTCTTTTGGTTACTGGAAAAACAACGATTCTTCTGAACCAGGCATGGTGTAGGAAGGCCTGAGGTTTCAATATGTATCCAATGGGGCTCAAATTTGGATATGTCATAATAGACACCCATTGGAACAACCTTTGTGAAGAATGTAGTCCCATCTGAGCAGTACAAGTGTACGTTTTGGGCCTTGCAAGTTGACTGCCGAAAATAGACTGGAACTGGCTTCATTTCTTTTCTTTCTTTTCTTTTTGCTTCACATGCATGCACATTCTTTCTCCTTAATAGCTCCAACATGCACCTATATAAAATCATGATATTAGAATAGAATGTAACAATTATTGCCCAATTGATAAGAGTTTGGGTGCCACTTCAAAGAGAGAGCTACCAAATAGAGAATTCAAACGAATTAGCCTACATTTCAATGAAGTGCAAATGGATTCGTAAAAGGCAATGGAACATTCTAATTGGTGCAAAAATGAATAAAACAAAGTACTAACAAATATAGATTAGGGATAGAAATTGTAATAATTATGTGTTTATCAAATACCCCCAAACCTATAATTTGCTAGTCCTCGAGCAAACTAAAATTAAAAACTAAGAATAAATGAAAACTAATTAAGCCACTTCCGCAGGGATCTCGATTGCATTTAGCGTATGCAATAAGCCTTTAAACCCCTAGGTTGCCCTAGTGGACGAGTTAAATTCTCGTGAGGGTTTTCAGGGATGATACCCACAAACATCTGAAATTTTAAGTAACTCTCCTGCCAAATTATCATCAAGAATGTCAAAAGCTCAAAAACAAAGATTCTCAATTCATGAACAAATTTAAAAGAGCGAACACAAATCCAAAACTTTAAGTTCTTCCAGTCTAAAGTCAAAGTCATTTATCACCATTAATAAACTTTTCATTTGCTTTCTTTGGTGTAAAGTGAACTAACACAATTGAGAAGACAAAAATTCAATCATAATCACACCATCCTTGCTATCTTAGATTTTTTATTTATTTTTATAATTATTTAATAATAAATATATACATGCTATTATGTGGACTGTGCAATGTTTAGCTCCCTTAAACTTTCTAATTAACCCATGTAGCAAGTGTTAGGCCAATGACTCTCAAACACAAAGGCTTTAAGGCATTAGGTGTTGAAACACCCCGATGAGCTTAATAACTCGAGTTAAAAAGGCTACAAAGCTAAACAAGTCACACATGCATTTTTTTTTATTTTTAAGAACTTCACGGTTTGACGCGAACACTCACTACTGATTAGGCAAGAGGCCCGGTTACTAAGTGAAAGTTCTCTTTTTATTCTTTTTATTTTTTTTTTCAAGAAAGAAAACAAAGATAAATACAATCAATCTCAAACTCTATCTTCTCAAGCGCATTAGTGTGAGTGTGAATTTTTCAAAGCCTAGCTCATAAATCATTCATTAAGTAGAAATAAATGAAAAAGACTAAAGACTGGATTAGTTATCGTATCGCTCAAGTGTTCTCAATTTTAAATTCATGCATGAATATCAAATCTCAATTTAATGCAAGTCTGTTTTGATGACAACAAGCGTGGAGTTTTTTTTTTTTTTTTTTTTTTTTCATGTGTGAAATAAAATTTACAAACTAACAAATTGCCAGAAATAATTCCACTTCCCCCCAACTTGAATGAAACATTGTCCTCAATGTGTTATAAAGGAAAAATATGAGAGACATGTGGGAACAAAATTATAACGAGTGGGATAGAAGTCACCTAAATGCTGAAAAGTCTTTGAATAATTTTCTCCCTGAAAATAATTGGGTTTAGAAATGGATACCATAGCAGAAGTGTCAACTTCACTATTTGGCAAAGACTTAGGGAACAATTTCAATTTCACTTTAGGAGCCTCATTTACACTTGACATCATAGGCTCATCATATAAAGGTGGAAGTTTGTCAATTTGGGGTTTCCAGCCAATCCCTTCCTGTACCTGTAAAGCATCAAATAAAGAACCAATTTCAGTCATTTGTGAATTTCTTGTTAAATCAGAACCATTAGAATTAATTTGAAATTTTTCTGCACAAGAAACAACACTACTTTTCGCAAATTGATCATGCGATAAAGTTGAGATAGAATTCACAGATTCAGGTTCATCTTCCTCCCCAGATGACTGTTTATAAACATTAAAAACATTAACTTCCATAGTCATATTTCCAAAACAAAGTTTCATGACTCCACTTCTGCAATTAATGTTAGCATCACAAGTAGCCAAGAAAGGACGTCCTAAAATCATAGGAATTTGATTATCAGAATTTGAAACATGTGCAATGTCCAAAACAATAAAATCAACAGGATAATAAAATTTGTCCACTTGGACCAACACATCTTCAATAATCCCTCGCGGTGTCCTTACTGATTGATCAGCCAATTGCAAATTTACCTTTGTAGGTTTAAGCTCACCAAGACCTAGCTGCAAGTACACTGAATAAGACAATAAATTTACACTGGAGCCCAAATCAAGTAATGCACGATCAATAAAATTATTTCCAATTACACACGAAAGAGTAGGACTTCCAGGGTCTTTATATTTTGGAGGAATTTTATATTGTAACAATGCACTCACATGTTCAGTTAAAAAGGCCTTTTTCTTCACTTGATGCTTTCTTTTGATTGTGCACAAATCTTTCAAAAATTTAGCATAGGATGGAATCTGTTTAATAGCAGCTAATAAAGGAATATTCACTTTGACCTCTTTAAAGACATCTAAAATTTCATAATTTTGACTCAATTTCTTTGGAGGATTTAAAGCTTGGGGAAAAGGAGCAGGAAAATGATATTCATTTGATTCATTCAAGTTGGACATGTTAAGTTTATCATTATTCTTAGATTTTTCAACTTCCTTATGTGAAGGTGTGTTGTTAATTATTTTACCACTTCTAAGAGTAATAATAGATTTTACATGCTCGAGTGAAGATTCACAAGAATTGGCCCCTTTTGGATTTGGTTGAGTGTTGGCAGGAAATTTACCTTTTTCATTAACAGCCAAAAAGTTAGTCAACTTGGAAATTTGACTCTTAATTTCTTTATTTTCTTCAACCAATTGACCAAGCAAAGTATCATACCTTTGATTTTGCTTCTGTTGTTCATGCATAAATGTGTGAAGAGTGTTGCTCAAAGATGGCCTAGCATTGAATGCATTAGGTGCCTGAAACTGATTATTGGAAGAATTCATGTCACTTACCTGAGGTTGTGACTCATTGCTCCAATGAAAGTTTGGATGATTCCTTGTTGCTGGATTATAAGTGTTGGAAAAAGGAGAATACTGTTGTTTGAAGTTTCCAATAGCAGCACAACGCTCCTCATAAGCTCCTTTCATTTCCTGAAAAATTGGGCAATTTTTAACTGTATGACCAATCTCATAACAAGAATCACATACTTGATTAACATCAGCTTGAAAAACAGGTTGAGGCAAATTTGATTTTTCCATTTTCAAAGCAGCTATCTCTTTAGTTAAAACCTCAAATTTTAATTTCCAATCATCTTCTTCTTTTAATTGATAAATTCCTTTATTAGTAGAAGATGTGGCAATTCTTGACCGATCAGTGGTCTCAACTGGACTGGGGACAGTCCATTGATGAGCTTTTTCTGCAATTTCATCCAAAAATTCTAAGGCATCATCAGGGTCTTTTTGCATAAAATTTCCATTACACATTGACTCAACAAATTGGCGATCACGAGGGAGAAGTCCCTCATAGATATAACTAGCAAGACGCCAGTTTTCAAAGCCATGGTGTGGGCACAAATTCAAAAGCTCTTTAAATTTTTCCCAAGTTTGATATAA
Source organism: Prunus avium (assembly GCF_965620075.1). Classification (NCBI taxonomy): domain Eukaryota; kingdom Viridiplantae; phylum Streptophyta; class Magnoliopsida; order Rosales; family Rosaceae; genus Prunus; species Prunus avium. Next base: position 8,830,330 of record NC_142290.1, read on the forward strand.
AGTTTCATTTTCCTTTTTAGAGAAATTTGAGATTTTTTTCTTTAGAGCAATTGTCTTGTGATTAGGAAAATATTTGTTAAAAAAAACTTGAGTCATTTCCCCCCAAGAACCTATGGATCTAGCCCTTAATGAATACAACCAACTTTTAGCCTTTTCTTTTAAGGAAAAAGGAAAAAATTTCAACCTTATGAAATTAAGCCTATCAAGTTGAACATTGTAAAAAGTGCCAATAGCCTCTTCGAATACCCTAACATGCACATAAGGATTTTCACTTTCCATGCCATGAAAAATAGGTAGTAATTGAATCATTCCAGGTTTGAAATCATAATTTGGCATGTTAGGTGGAAACATGATGCATGATGGATTTGGTGCACGAATAGGATACAATAACGTCTCTAAAGTTCTAGGGGCAACTACTTCTTCTCTCATTTCATTATTCACAATCTGAGCATTAACCACACGTTCATTATTCAAAATTTCTTGTTCATTATTCACAATTTCAGCCATGGTTTCAGATTTGTTAGATGTTTCAGGTGAAGAAGTTGAAGCAGAATTAACAGTTTCAGACTTTTTGACAAATCTTCCTAGATGATCTCTAGGTTGCATAAAGAAAATAAATAAATAAAAAAGAACAAAACAAAACAAAACGAAAAAAATTAAAAAAAATTATTAACAATAAGATGAAAGTTGGAAAGAGTGTACCAGATGTGAAGAATTTCACATAAACAGCAAACCTCTGACCAAGGGGATCTCTGTACTCTTTGACAAGCCGCTCCCCGGCAACGGCTCCAATTTGTTAATACCACTTTGAAAAACCCAAGGGAAGGTGTTGTATAGTAGTGTAGCTCGGAAGTCCGAGTATCGTTTCCACAGAGAGTGGTGCAAAGAAAATAACAGAGATGAAAAAGAACAATTGTGATTGAGAGGTAGATTTATGCAAGATTTGATTTAAAGAAAAATTATTTGATTAAAACACTAAGGAATTGGGGTTCCACTTTTAACATAAGCATGCAACTCTTAATAATTTGATCCGCAAAATATTTTCCAATGTAGTTGTTCAAAATAATTAAAGCTCTTTTTAATTTCCTTTAGAAGTATTCTAAGCATAACTTGTACCATTGGCAACAAACTATCAAAAAATAATCTTCATCAAAATTCTATTAATCTTTAGTAATTCTCTTCTCTTTTAAAAGCATGAAAGTTTTTACTACACAATGGGAAAAACATGATTGAACCCATGAAATAGATTATCAAACATTCATCAATTAATTATAAAGAAAACTACAAATTCTATTTAAACAAAAACTACAAATTCACATTAAAGCTTAAGTTTGGATCAAACTAATAAAAATTACATACTCATATTAAAAGCTTTTCTCCCTAGCCTTAGCTAGGGAGTTAGTTCCCCATAAAATACATAAAACTTAAACAGAAATTTAGAACTATAAAGATGGAGGAAGGAGAGAAAGCTCAAGAGTTGTGGAGCTTTAGAACTATAAAGATGGAGGAAGGAGAGAAAGCTCAAGAGTTGTGGAGTTTGGGTGTGTGTTTTGAAGCTTGAAGACTTCTCTATTTATAGGGCTAAGAAGGAGGAACATCATGATTAATTCCAACACCACCATTCCAATTCCAATACAATCCATAACACCTACTTGATCTTGTCTAAGTTAGTGTGGTTGGAATCAATTCCATCCCATACTTCTTTTGGCATGGGTGTGGCACTTCATGCATTCTTTTCAATTCTTTAGCTGCTGCACCTCAAGCTTTCTTCACATGGGTTTTCAAAGGTGTTCAATTATGGCTGCCTTTTGCTGCCAACCCATGTGGGTTTTCTTTTGGTTGCTGGAAAAAAAACGATTCTTCTGAACCAGGCATGGTGTAGGAAGGCCTGAGGTTTCAATCTGTATCCAATGGGGTTCACATTTGGATATGTCATAATAGACACCCATTGGAACAACTGTTGTGAAGGATGTATTCCCATCTGAGAAGTACAAGTGTACGTTTTGGGCCTTGCAAGTTGACTACCAAAAATAGACTGGAATTGGCTTCATTTCTTTTCTTTCTTTTCTTTTTGCTTCACATGCATGCACATTCTTTCTCCTTAATAGCTCCAACATGCACCTATATAAAATCATGATATTAGAATAGAATGTAACAATTATTGCCCAATTGATAAGAGTTTGGGTGCCACTTCAAAGAGAGAGCGACCAAATAGAGAACTCAAACGAATTAGCCTACATTTCAATGAAGTGCAAATGGATTCGTAAAAGGCAATGGAAAATTCTAATTGGTGCAAAAATCAATAAAACAAAGTAGTAACAAATATAGATTAGGGTAGTTCTAGCGATCGGATTTCACTCAAAATTCACCAAATGACTCCACCCACCATATTATGATGTTGCCCAACTTTTGGGCTCGATCCAAAATCAATAGGTGTAAGAAATTGGACAGTTCAAGTTCAAAGGCAGTTCGTTCCAAATTGGAATGGTTGGTGTATTCGGTAGTTCTAGAGATCGGATTTCACTCAAACATACCCAAATGACTCCTCCCACCATATTATGACGGTGGCCAACTTTTCGGCTCGATCCGAAATCAATAGGTATAAGAAATTGGACAATTAAAGTTCAAAGGCAGTTCGTTCCTAATTGGAGTGGTTGGTGTATTGGGTAGTTCTGGAGATTGGATTTCACTCAAAATTAACCAAATGACTCCTCCCACCACAATATGATGTTGCCCAAGTTTTGGGCTCGATCCGAAATCAATAGGTGTAAGAAATTGGACAATTCATGTTCAACGGCAGTTCGTTCCTAATTGGAGTGGTTGGTGTATTGTGTACTTCTAGCGATCGGATTTCACTCAAAATTAACCAAATGACTCCTCCCACCATATTATGATGTTACCCAACTTTTGGGCTTGATCCGAAGTCAATAGGTGTAAGAAATTGGACAGTACGAGTTCAAAGGAAGTTCGTTCCTAATTGGAGTGGTTGTTGTATTGGGTAGTTGTAGCGATCGGATTTCACTCAAAATTCACCACATGACTCCTCCCACCATATTATGGCGTTGCCCAAGTTTTCGGCTCGATCCGAAATCAATAGGTGTAAGAAATTGGACAATTCATGTTCAACGGCAGTTCGTTCCTAATTGGAGTGGTTGGTGTATTGTGTACTTCTAGCGATCGGATTTCACTCAAAATTCACCAAATGACTCCTCCCACCATATTATGATGTTACCCAACTTTTGGGCTTGATCCGAAGTCAATAGGTGTAAGAAATTGGACAGTTCGAGTTCAAAGGAAGTTCGTTCCTAATTGGAGTGGTTGTTGTATTGGGTAGTTGTAGCGATCGGATTTCACTCAAAATTCACCACATGACTCCTCCCACCATATTATGATGTTGCCCAACTTTTGGGCTCGATCCGAAATCAATAGGTGTAACAAATTGGACAATTCAAGTTCAAAGGCTGTTCGTTCCTAATTGGAAAGGTTGGTGTATTGGGTAGTTCTAGAGATCGGATTTCACTCAAACATAACAAAATGACTCATCCCACCATATTACGTTGTTGGCCAAGTTTTGGGCTCACTCCGAAATCAATAGGTGTAAGAAATTGGACAATTCAAGTTCAACGGCAGTTCGTTCCTAGTTGGAGTGGTTGGTGTATTGGGTAGTTCTCGAGATCGGATTTCACTCAAAATGAACCAAGGGACTCCTCCCACCATATTATGACGTTGCCCAAGTTTTGGGCTCGATCCGAAATCAATAGGTGTAAGAAATTGGACAATTCAAGTTCAAAGGCAGTGCGTTCCAAATTGGAGTGGTTGGTGTATTCCATAGTTCTAGAGATCGGATTTCAGTCAAAATGAACCGAATGACTCCTCCCACCATATTATGGTGTTGCCCAAGTTTTCGGCTTGATCCGAAATCAATAGGGGTAAGAAATTGGACAATTCAAGTTCAATGGAAGTTCGTTCCTAATTGTAGTGGTTGATGTACTGGGTAGTTCTAGAGATCGGATTTCACTTAAAATTAACCAAATGACTCCTCCCACCATATTATGATGTTGCCCAAGTTTTCGGCTTGATCTGAAATCAATAGGTGTAATAAATTGGACAATTCAAGTTGAAAACTAGTTCGTTCCTAATTGTAGTGGTTGGTGTTTTGGGTAGTTTTAGAGATCGGATTTCTCTCAACATTAACCAAATGAGTCCTCCCACCACAAGATGATGTTGCCCAAGTTTTGGGCTCGATCCGAAATCAATAGGTGAAAGAAATTGGACAATTGAAATTCAAAGGCAGTGCGTTCCAAATTGGAGTTGTTGGTGTATTCCACAGTTCTGGAGATCGGATTTCACTCAAAATTAACCAAATGACTCCTCCCACCGTATTGTGACGTTGCCCAAGTTTTGGGCTGGATCCGAAATCAGTACGTGTAAGAAATTGGACAATGCAAGTTCAACGGCAGTTCGTTCCTAATTGGAGTGGTTGGTGTATTGGGTAGTTCTAGCGATCGGATTTCACTCAAACAAAACCAAATGACTCCTCCCACCATATTACGTTGTTGGCCAAGTTTTGGGCTCAATCTGACATCAATAGGTGTAAATAATTGGACAATTCAAGTTCAACGGCAGTTTGTTCCTAATTGGAGTGGTTGGTGTATTAGGTAGTTCTAGCGATCGGATTTCACTCAAAATTATCCAAATGACTCCTCCCACCATAATATGTTGTTGCCCATGTTTTGGGCTCGATCCGAAATCAATAGGTGTAGGAAATTGGACAATTCAACTTCGAAGGCAGTTCGTTCCTAATTTTAGTGGTTGGTGTATTGGGTTGTTCTAGAGATCGGATTTCTCTCAAAATTCATCAAATGAGTCCTCCCATTATGTTATGATGTTGCCCAGGTTTTGGCTCGATACGAAATCAATAGGTGTAAGAAATTGGACAATTCAAGTTCAACGGCAGTGCGTTCCAAATTGAAGTGCTTGGTGTATTCCATAGTTCTAGAGATCGGATTTCACTCAAAATTAACCAAATGACTCCTCCCACCATATTATGGTGTTGCCCAAGTTTTCGGCTCGATCCGAAATCAATAGGGTTAAGAAATTGGACATTTCAAGTTCAACGGAAGTTTGTTCCTAATTGTAGTGGTTGATGTACTGGGTAGTTCTAGCGATTGGATTTCACTCAAAATTCACCAAATGACTCCTCCCACCATATTATGATGTTGCTCAACTTTTGGGCTTGATCCGAAATCAATAGGTGTAAGAAATTGGACAATTCATGTTCAATGGCAGTTTGTTCCTAATTGGAGTGGTTGGTGTATTCCGTAGTTCTAGAGATCGGATTTCACTCAAAGTTAACCAAATGACCTCAACCGCAATATTTTTATGTTGCCCAAGTTTTGGGCTCGATCCAAAATCAATATGCGTAAGAGATAGGACAATTCAAGTTCAAAGGCAATTTGTTCCTAATTGGAGTGGTTGGGGTATTGGGTAGTTCTATTGATCGGATTTCACTCGAACTTAACCAAATGACTCCTCCCATTATGTTATGGTGTTCCCCAAGTTTTGGGCTAGATCCGAAATCAATAGGTCTAAGAAATTGGACAATTCATGTTCAACGGCAGTTTGTTCCTAATTGGAGTGGTTGGTGTATTCCATAGTTCTAGAGATCGGATTTCACTCAAAATTAACCAAATGACTTCAACCGCCATATTTTTATGTTGCCCAAGTTTTGGGCTCGATCCGAAATCAATATGCGTAAGAGATGGGACAATTCTATATCAAAGGCAGTTCGATCCTAATTGTAGTGGTTGGTGTATTCCATAGTCCTAGAGATCGGATTTCGCTCAAAATTAACCAAATGACTCCTCCCACCATATTTTTATGCTGCCCAAGTTTTGGGCACGATCCGAAATCAATAGGGGTAAGAAATTGGACAATTCAAGTTCGAATGCAGTTCATTCCTAAATGGAGTGGTTGGTTTATTGGGTAGTTCAAGAGATCGGATTTCACTCAAACTTAACCAAATGACTCCTCCCACCATATTATGATGTTGCCCAAGTTTTGCGCTCGATCCGAAATCAATAGGTGTAAGAAATTGGACAATCCAAGTTCGTAGGCAGTGCAGTTTGTTCCTAATTGGAGTGGTTGGTGTATTGGGTAGTTCTAGAGATTGGATTTCACTCAAACTTAACCAAATGACTCCTCCCACCATATTCTGATATTGCCCAAGTTTTGGGCTCGATCCCAAATCAATAGGTGTAAGAAATTGGACAATTCAGGTTCAAAGGAAGTTCATTCCTAGTTGGAGTGGTTAGTGTTTTCCATAGTTCTAGAGATCGGATTTCACTCAAAATTAACCAAGTGACTCCTCCCACCATATTTTTATGTTGCCCAAGTTTTGGGCTCGATCCGAAATCGATAGGCGTAAGAAATAGGACAATTCAAGTTCAAAGGCAGTTCGTTCCTAATTGGAGTGGTTGGTGTATTCCATAGTTCTAGAGATCGGATTTCACTCAAAATTAACCAAATGACTCCTCCCACCATATTTTTATGTTGCCCAAGTTTTGGGCTCGATCCGAAATTGATAGGCGTAAGAAATAGGACAATTCAAGTTCAAAGGCTGTTCGTTCCTAATTGGAGTGGTTGGTGTATTGGGTAGTTTTAGAGATTGGATTTCGCTCAAAATTAACCAAATGACTCCTCCCACCATATTTTTATGTTGCCCAAGTTTTGGCCTCGATCCGAAATCAATAGGTGCAAGAAATTGGAGAATTCAAATTCGTAGGCAGTTCATTCCTAATTGGAGTGGTTGGTGTATTCCATTGTTCTAGAGATCGGATTTCACTCAAAATTTACCAAATGACTCCTCCCACCATATTTTTTTGTTGCCCAAGTTTTGGGCTCGTTCTGAAATCAACCGGTGTAAGAAATTGCACAATTCAAGTTCAAAGGCAGTTCGTTCCTAATTGGAGAGGTTGGTGTATTGGGTGGTTCTAGAGATCGGATTTCACTTAAAATTAGCCAAATGACTCCTCCCAACATATTATGATGTTGCCCAAGTTTTGGGCTAGATACGAAATCAATTGGTTTAAGAAATTGGACAATTCAACTTCAAAGGCAGTTCATTCCTAATTGGAGTGGTTGGGTATTCCACAGTTCTAGAGATGGGATTTCACTCAAAATTAACCAAATGACTCCTCCCACCATATTTTTATGTTGCCCAAGTTTTGGGCTCGATCCGAAATCAATAGGTGTAAGAAATTGGACAATTCAATTTTGAAGGCAGTTCATTCCTAACTGGAGTGGTGGGTCTATTGGGTAGTTCCAACAATCTGATTTCACTCAAAATTCACCAAACGACTCCTCCCACCATATTATGATGTTGCCCAAGTTTTGGGCTAGATCCTAAATCAATTGGTATAAGAAATTGGACAATTCAAGTTCAAAGGCAGTTCGATCCTAATTGTCTACGGACTCGTTTTGTCGCACTCTACGCAACGGTACAAACACAATTCCCAACTTCCTTCCCGGTGAAAAAGTCAACTTTAAAACCTAATAAAATATTCTAAGGGCATTATGGTCTTTTCCTCCAATAAATTATTCATTAACTGTTAATTAAGGTTTGGGTTGTTACAATCTACCCCCCTTATGAAAATTTCATCCTCGAAATTTACGTACCTGTCACTCGAAGAGGTAAGTATACTGGGCCCGCACCTGTTCTTCAGGTCCCCAAGTGGCCTCTTCCACATCGTGACTCCTCCACAAGACCTTCACTAGTGGAATCTCTCTGGATCGAAGCAGTTGCATCTTCCGATCCATAATCTGAACAGGCTGCTCCACATAACTTAAGTCATCCTTCAACTCTAAGGGTTACTCTTCCAAGACATGGGATGGGTCTGAAATATACTTCCGGAGCATAGACACGTGGAATACATCGTGTAGACGGGAAAGATCTGCTGGTAAGGCAAGTCTGTAAGCTACTGGGCCCACATGCTAAACAATCTCATATAGCCCAACATAGTGATGGCTTAGTTTTCCTCGTTTCCCAAATCTCACTACGCCTTTCCAAGGCGACAATTTCAAAAAAAATACCCAATCACCAACCTCAAACTGAAGATCTTTCCTCCTATTATCTGCATAACTCTTTTGTCTTTCCAGGGCCACCTTGAGCCTTTCTCTAATTGTTTCTACATGCTTCTTGTCCTTTCCTATACTCGCTTGAAGGCTGTTATTATAAGCAATTTTCATGAGTGGCAATTTCTCATTCCAGTCACCCCTAAACTGCAACGCTCAAGCTCTCAACATATCTTCTAAAGTCTGAATCATCCTCTCAGACTGACCATGTCTGGGGGTGAAATGCAGTACTGAACCGCAGCTGGGTTCCAAATGCCTCATGCGACTTCGTCCAAAAACGGGACTTGAACCGAGGACCTCTATCGGAAACAATGGATACTGATGCTCCATGGAGTCTCACTATCTCATCTATAAAAATCTTGGCCAACTTATTCAAGGTATAGTTTGCTCTCACCGGCAGAAAGTGAGCTGACTTAGTGAGTCGATCCACAATTACCCATATTCCATCATGTTCGTCCTTTGTCCGAGGAAGTTTGAACACAAAATCCATAGTAATGTGCTCTCATTTCCACTCGGGAATCGAAAGTGGTTGCAACAATCCTGATGGTTTTTGCCTTTCTGCCTTGACTTGCTGACACACTAGGCACTCACTGACGTACTCTGCTTTCTCTTCCTTCATGAAAGGCCATCAATAATGTTTCCTCAGAGTACCATACTACTTGAGTGCTACTTGAGTGCATGATAAAAGTTGAACCGTGGGCTCCCTCGAGGATTTCCCTTTCCAAAGTCCCATCCTCAGGAACATACAATCCTACCATCAATGCTCCACCATTCCTCACTGAGTAATCTGTCCTGGTGCCATTCTCAACCTCTAATCTCAGTGTACAAACTAATGGATCTTGAGACTGGGCTTTACTTAATCGCTCCACTAGCATTGGTTTCACATTGAGAGTATCTAACAGTGCTCCCTGATCATCCATAACTAGCCCAATTCTCAATTTCCTCATCTCCACCAACAGTGGCAAATACCTCCCTGGAACATGAGCTACCGATCCTGATGAACTTCCCGTTAAGGATATCAACTACCCTATTTGCTCATCCTGGGTGATGTTCAATAGTACAGTCCTAATCTTTAGTCAACTCCAGTCATCTCCTTTGCCTCAAATTCCGTTCCTTCTGGGTGAACAGATACTTCAGGCTCTTATGATCCGTGGATATCTGGCACGTTTCCCTGTAAAGACAGTGTTGCCAAAACTTCAGGGCAAGCACTACTGCGGCATGTTGCATGTAAGCATAAGCGATTACCCTACCATGCTGCATCAGCACACAACCTAATCCTGGTCGGGATGTGTCACTGTATACTACGAAGTTCCCTGTGTCGTCCGGAAGTGCTAACACCGGAGTAGTGGTCAACCTGGTCTTGAGTTCGTTAAAACTCTCTTCACACTCGTCTGACCATTCAAACTTGACGCATTTCCTTGTCAAACGAGTTAGAGGTGCCGCTATGATAGAGAAACCCTCCACAAAGCGACGACTATACCTGGCTAACACAAGGAAACTCCGTATCTCTGTAACATTGGTTGGTCGTGGCCAATTCACCACTGCCTCAACTTTCTAGGAATCCACAAAAATACCCTCTGCAGAGATCACATGCCACAAGAAACTCACTCTGTCTAACCAATCTGACACTTGCTGAACTTGGCATATATCTATTTCCTCCTCAAAGTCTTCAGCACACTTTCCAAAAACTAGATGTGCCCCCTTTGACTTTGGAGTATACCAAGATATCATCTATGAACACAATCACAAAGTGATCCAAGTAACATCGAAACACTCTGTTCATGAGATCCATAAACGCAGCTGGAGCGTTAGTCAATCCAAATGGCATCACCAATAATTCATAGTCCCCATACCTCGTCCAAACTGCTGTCTTAGGCACATTATCCTCTCTAATACGTAGCTGATGATACCCAGATCTCAAATCAATCTTAGAAAATACCTTGGCACCCTTCAGCTGATCAAACAGATTGTCTATCCGTGGTAACGGATACCGGTTCTTTACTGTGACCTTATTCAACTGCCTGTAGTCAATACACAATCTCATGGTGCCATCCTTCTTCCCAACAATAATACTGGAGTGCCCCTCGGAGAGAAACTGGGTTGGATGAAACCTTTATCCACTAGCTCCTGTAACTGGGTCTATAACTCTATTAACTCAGCTGGTGCCATTTTGTACGGCGCTTGAGAAATAGGGTTCATACCCGGGACGAGCTCAATAGTGAACTCAGTCTCTCGATGAGGTGGTAAACCTTGAAGATCCTCCGGAAACATATCTGAAAATTCCTGTACCACTGGAATATCCTCCAACCTCAATCCGCTATCCCGAGTGTCCAATATGCGCCAAGTATCCTGAACATTCTTTCCTGAGCAACCGCCTTGCTGTCATGGCTAAAATGAGGCAAGATAGAAGTACTCTGAGCTCACTTTAAAATATCACCTCAGGTCGTTCAGGACTACGGAACACGACATCCTTTCTGAAATACAACCTACGGAGGCATAGTGCTTGGCTAACTAATCCATCCCCAAAATGACATCTAAATCCACCATCTCCAGGGAAAATTAGATTTGCCTCCAGGAATACGTCTCTCAGCACCTCTAGCTACTCCATCTCCAGAGTGGTTCCCAAAACTACCACTCTGGTTAGACCCTCCATTGGAACCTACTCCAGGTCAAAAACCTCCGTAACTGCGGCCACTAGATGATCCCGAACTGAAACTGCCCCTTTTTTATGACCCCTGACTAGGACCACCCTCCTCAAAACTGTCGCCTGCGGGAATTACCCCGCACTTGGACCATCATCTGGCTGCTCTCATTCAGTGAGGCCGTCATAACCAGATCTGCAAACTTAGTCAACCGCTGATTAATCAAAATATCTCTGACGGAAGCCCTCAAGCCTCTGGTGAACAATTAATACTTCTTTCTTTCCTCTGCTACTAGTGGAACACAATACTTAGGCAACTCCATAAACTTCTTTTCGTACTCCAGTATGGTCATTACCCCCTGTTCCAACTGCAGAAAATCTTCCATCCTCATATTCTGATAGGTAATTGCCCTTCTAGTCAACTTTCAACTAGAACTGGGGTTTGACTTTTGCTGAAAAATTCAGCAAAGTCTCCCCTGCAGTTAAACCAAACCCAAGATTACACTTGTCAAACATGCATATAAAATATACACCAACTGTCAGCATACAAAAATTTACATACTAATAGTTAGACAAGTGTTCTAGGGCAATATCAGAGCTCTACACAGATTAGATTACAGGTACAAAATAATTAAACAAGACCCTACTTTGTCAAGGAAAGTGGCGGAAGACGGAATCGGCCCGGTGGTGGCGCGCTGATGCACGACTACTGCTTGGGGGCGCAAAACATATAAAGGGTGAGTGGACCCAAAAACAAAGCTTAGAAAATAGTATTAGAACATACTAACCCCTCTGTAAAAACAGTTATAAAACTAAATCATTTCTTTTATATATAACTCGTACTGAAATCAAAGCATCGTATATATATATATATATATAGAATCAATCGCACATTTAATTAAACATTAATTACTCGAAAGCATTGAAAACAACTTTTAATCTACCACCTAGGTGTACCCATTTATAATTCCGTCAATTCCTTTCGTTTCCGTCAATTCCTTATAATCCGTCAATTCCATCCTTGTGCCACCGGAGTGACACGTCCTAGTAGACATCGGGAAACACAAGGTCACCCAAGCCGCAATCCTAGCAGAATTCAGGGGACACTTGGTCGGCCTGATCCGCAATCCTAGCACCACACGGTTCGAGCGTCCCCGAGACTCGTGGGGCTGTGTCAAGCATGCTGACCTACCCGAAGGCAACTGGATGTCCATCGACATCAATAATACCGAAGGCAACATAATTTTATTCTGAAGGCAACTTTATTTCCGAGGCAACATTTATTATACTGAAGGCAACCTTGGGTACCTATGGTGGCTTAAAATAAATGTATATATATATATATATAATTCTGAAAAAGATTAAAGTTTATAAAACTACTTATAAAACTATTCCTTAAATCCTGCTGCCATTTAATCTGATAATACCTCAGTTCTGACTTTCCAAATCCCTTTTTAAATGTTCCACTAGGCAGCACATAAATAAACAGAAATATTTAAATCTATCAAGTCATGCTAGGAAAGCCGTATTCAGTAAAACTTATTCAAGATCAAATAATGAAAATAAATTGCATAAACCATTTATAAAACAAAAAGTCCAGATACTCTGAGCTAGCTGGACCCTTTGAAGGTCCCTCCTGCGAGTCAACTGGTGCCCGGGTGCCTGTATAATCATCACAATATTTTATTAAAAACTCTGCTCAGTAATATAATATTAAATTAAAAACCTTGACCCCCAGCTCCTAAAAGTGCGTGCATCACTTTAAAGGTCATTCCTATGCCCATATTAACTTTCCTCTCAAAGGGCATGACTTAGAATTAACTTGGGACTCCAAAGCGATAAAGTCCCCAAAAGTCTACTCAGGACCCCGTGGGGTCCACGACCTCAGAATTTCGATCCGATCATTCCTAGAGGTTCCAACAAGCCTAGGACACATGTCCCGAAAGTTTGGTCTTGATCGGACGGTCGGATTGCTCACGATCGCACGATCGGACTGATGAGTGATTTTCTGTAATCCTAGCCCTAGGGTTGGCCTTTTCGGAGTATCCGGGACTCCAATTGAAGATCCGTCAAATCCTACAAGATCCTGAAATTACCTAGATCAACATACTCTAGTTTGACTACGATCCAATGGTCTGAACATATTGAACCCGAAAATCATACACTATGCGAGATCCGTTCGGGGTTGAAACGTTATCCGAAATGAGATCCGCAAAATCCTACGCGCTCGTGCGGACACGAGGATTATTCTAGGACCAAGAGTGGCTCCTGTTACCTGGCCCACGCGCCGGCAGCGCGTGGGTGTGCCTAACAATTTCCGGTGACCGGATTTTCTCCACAACGTCGGCCCAAACTCCTATCCTAGGTAATATACCCTATTTGGAACCACTTTTGTTCTTGGATTATGGCCAAAAAGTGGCCGGAAGTGACTGAAACTGAGCTCTCAAAGTCGGCAGAAACTCAGCTCGAAACTTAATCCTTCAGACCTCAAAATTTCTTAAAACCTACCCAACCAACAGCTAGAACGTGAAAATCAGTCGAAAAACCATACCTAATTCGTCCGATTTTGCATCCGGAGGAGAGAGAACTAGAGGTTTGAAATTCAGAGAAAAACCAGCCAAATCCGAGCTGTTTCTGGCGGCTGGAGCTGTCGATGGAGGCAGCGTAGGTCTGGAGTGTGGCGGCGAGGTTGGTCTGGTCCGATCTTGGCCGGTTTCGTGTCAGGCGGTGAGGTGGGGTGGTGGCTATGGAGGTTTGGAGGAGCTGCTGGAAAATTTTCTGAAGGGGAGGGGTTTGCGCGAGGAAGAAGGGAGTGAGGAGAGAGAGAGAGAAGCAGATTTTTTTTATCAAAAAAATCTGATTTCATGAAAATTTCAATTTTGCCCCTTTGCGTAATATACTCCAAATTCCTTCGTTATAAGTCCGATTTGAGTCCACTACATGCCTACGGACTCGTTTTGTCGCACTTTACGCAACGATACAAACACAATTCCCAACTTCCTTCCCGGTCAAAAAGTCAACTTTAAAACCTAATAAAATATTCTAAGGGCATTATGGTCTTTTCCTCCAACAAATTATTAATTAACTATTAATTAAGGTTTGGGTTGTTACAAATTGGACAATTCAAGTTCAAAGGAACTATTCCTAATTGGAGGGGTTGGTGTATTGGGTAGTTCTAGCATTCGGATTTCACTCAAAATTCACCAAATGACTCCTCCCACCATATTATGATGTTGCCCAAGCTTTGGGCTCGATCCGCAATCGATTGGTGTAAGAAATTGAACAATTCTAGTTCAAACGCAGTTCGTTCCTAATTGGAGTGGTTGGTGTATCGTGTTGTTCTAGAGATCGAATTTCACTCAAAATTAACCAAATGACTCCTCCCACCATATTATGATGTTGCCCAAGTTTTGTGCTCGAACCGATATCAATAGGTGTAAGAAATTGGACAATTCAAGTTCAAAGGCAGTTCGTTCCTAATTGGTGTGGTTGGTGTATTCCATAGTTCTAGAGATCGGATTTCACTCAACATTCAACAAATGACTCCTCCCACAATATTATGATGTTGCCCAAGTTTTGGGCTCGATCCGAAATCAATAGGTGTAAGAAATTAGACAATTCAAGTTCAAAGGAACTGTTCCTCATTGGAGTGGTTGGTGTATTGGGTAGTTCTAGCGATCAGATTTCACTCAAAATTCACCAAATGACTCCTCCCACCATATTATGATGTTGCGCAAATTTTGGGCTCGATCAGAAATCAATAGGAGCAAGAAATTGGACAATTCAAGTTCAAAGGCAGTTTGTTCCAAATTGGAGTGGTTGGTGTATTCCATAGTTCTAGAGATCAGATTTCACCCAAAATTCCCCAAATGACTCCTCCCCCCATATTATGATGTTGCCCAAGTTTTTGGCTCGATCCGAAATCAATAGGATTAAGAAATTGGTCAATTCAAGTTCAAAGGCAGTTCGTTTCTAATCGGAGTGGTTGGTGTATTCCATAGATCTGGAGATCGGATTTCACTCAAAATTCACCAAATGACTCCTCCCACCATATTATGATGTTGCCCAAGTTTTGGGCTCGATCCGAAATCAATTGCTGTAAGAAATTGGACAATTCAAGTTCATGGGCAGTTCTTTCCTAATTGGAGTGGTTGGTGTATTGGGCAGTTCTAATGATCGGATTTCACTCAAAATTCACCAAATGACTCCTCCCAACATATTATGACGTTGCCCAAGTTTTCGGCTTGATCCGAAATCAAAAGGGGTAAGAAATTTGACAATTCAAGTTCTAAGGCAGTTCGTTCCTAATTGGAGTGGTTGGGGTGTTGGGTAGTTCTAGCAATCGAATTTCACTCAAAATTCACCAAATGACTCCTCCCACCATATTATGATGTTGCCCAAGTTTTGGGCACGATCCGAAATGAATACGTGTAAGAGATTGGAGAATTCAAGTTCAAAGGCAGTTCGTTCCTAATTGTAGTGGTTGGTGTATTCCGTAGTTCTAGAGATCGGATTTCACTCAAAATTCACCAAATGACTCCTTCCACCATATTACGATGTTGCCCAGGTTTTAGGCTCGATCCGAAATCCATTGGTGTAAGAAATTGGACAATTCAACTTCAAAGTAGTTCGTTCCTAATTGGAGTGGTTGGTGTATTGGGTTTTTCTGGAGATCGGATTTCACTTAAAGTCAACCAAATGACTCCTCCCGCCATATTATGATGTTGCCCAAGTTTTTGGCTCGATTCGAAATCAATAGGTGTAAGAAATTGGGCAATTCAAGTTCAAAGGCAGTTCGTTCCTAATTGGAGTGCTTGGTGTATGGTGGAGTTCTAGCGATTGCATTTCACTCAAAATTCAGCAAATGACTCCTCCCACCATATTATGATGTTGCCCAACTTTTGGGCTCGATCCGAAATCAATAGGTGTAAGAAATTGCACAATTCAAGTTCAAAGGCAGTTCGTTCCAAATTGGAGTGGTTGGGGTTTTGGGAAGTTCTAGAGATCAGATTTCACTTAAAGTCAACCAAATGACTCCTCCCACCATATTATGGTGTTGCCCAAGTTTTTGGCTCAATCCGAAATCAACAGGTGTAAGAAATTGGTCAATTCAAGTTCAAAGGCAGTTCGTTCCTAATCGGAGTGGTTGGTGTATTCCATAGATCTAGAGATCGGATTTCACTCAAAATTCACCAAATGGCTCCTTCCACCATATTACGGTGTTGCCCAGGTTTTAGGCTCGATCCGAAATCAATAGGTGTAAGAAATTGGACAATTCATGTTGAAAGCCAGTTCGTTCCTGATCGGAGTGGTTGGTGTATGCCACAGTTCTAGAGATCGGATTTCACCCAAAATTTACCAAATGAGTCCTCCCACCAAATTATGATGTTCCCCAAGTTTTAGGCTCGATCCGATATCAAAAGGGGTAAGAAATTGGGCAATTCAAGTTCAAAGGCAGATTGTTCCTAATTGGAGTGGTTGGTGTATTGGGTAGTTCTAGCGATCGCATTTCACTCAAAATTCACCAAATGACTCCTCCCACCATATTATGATGTTGCCCAAGTTTTGGGCACGGTCCGAAATCAATAGGTGTAAGAGATTGGACAATTCAAGTTCAATGGCAGTTCGTTCCTAATTGTAGTGGTTGGTGTATTCCGTAGTTCTAGAGATCGGATTTCACTCAAAATTCACCAAATGACTCCTCCCACCATATTATGATGTTGCCCAACTTTTGGGCTCGATCTGAAATCAATAGATGTAAGAAATTGAGCAGTTCAAATTCACAGGCAGTTCGTTCCAAATTTGACTGGTTGGTGTATTGGGTAGTTCTAGCAATTGGATTTCACTCAAAATTCACCAAATAACTCCTCCCACCATATTATGACGTTGCCCAAGTTTTGGGGGCGATCCGAAATCAATAGATGTAAGAAATTGGACAATTCAAGTTCATAGGCTGTTCGTTCCTAATTGGAGTGGTTGGTGTATTGGGTAGTTCTAGAGATCGGATTTCACTTAAAGTTAACCAAATGACTCCTCCCACCATATTATGATGTTGCCCAACTTTTGGGCTCGCTCCGAAATCCATATGTGTAATAAATTGGGCAATTCAAGTTCCAAGGCAGTTCGTTCCTAATTGGAGTGCTTGGTGTATTGGGGAGTTCTAGCGATTGCATTTCACTCAAAATTCACAAAATGACTCCTCCCACCATATTATGATGTTGCCCAGGGTTTGGGCTCGATCCAAAATCAATAGGTGTAAGAAATTGGACAATTCAAGTTCAGAGGCTGTTTGTTCCTAATTGGAGTGGTTGGTGTATTCCACAGATCAAGATATCGGATTTCACTCAAAATTCACCAAATGACTCCTCCCACCATATTATGATTTTGCCAAAGTTTTGCGCTCGATCCGAAATCAATAGGTGTAAGAAATTGGACAATTCAAGTTCAAAGGCAGTTCGTTCCTGATCAGAGTGGTTGTTGTATTCCACAGTTCTAGAGATCGGATTTCACTCAAGATTCCCCATATGACTCCTCCCACCATATTATGGTGTTGCCCAAGTTTTGGGCTCGATCCGAAGTCAATAGGTGTAAGAAATTGGACAATTCAAGTTCAAAGGCAGTTCGTTCCAAATTGGTTTGGTTGGTGTATTGGGTAGTTCTAGAGATCGGATTTCACTTAAAATTAACCAAAAGACTCCTCCCACCATATTATGATGTTGCCCAGGGTTTGGGCTCGATCCAAAATCAATAGGTGTAAGAAATTGGACAATTCAAGTTCAGAGGCTGTTTGTTCCTAATTGGAGTGGTTGGTGTATTCCACAGATCAAGATATCGGATTTCACTCAAAATTCACCAAATGACTCCTCCCACCATATTATGATTTTGCCAAAGTTTTGCGCTCGATCCGAAATCAATAGGTGTAAGAAATTGGACAATTCAAGTTCAAAGGCAGTTCGTTCCTGATCAGAGTGGTTGTTGTATTCCACAGTTCTAGAGATCGGATTTCACTCAAGATTCCCCATATGACTCCTCCCACCATATTATGGTGTTGCCCAAGTTTTGGGCTCGATCCGAAGTCAATAGGTGTAAGAAATTGGACAATTCAAGTTCAAAGGCAGTTCGTTCCAAATTGGTTTGGTTGGTGTATTGGGTAGTTCTAGAGATCGGATTTCACTTAAAATTAACCAAAAGACTCCTCCCACCATATTATGATGTTGCCCAAGTTTTGGGCTCGATTCGTAATCAATAGGTGTAAGAAATTGGGCAATTCAAGTTAAAAGGCAGTTCGTTCCTAATTGGAGTGGTTAGTGTATTGGGTTGTTCTAGCGATTGGATTCTAGCGATCGGATTTCACTCAAAATTTGCCAAATGACTCCTCCCACCATATTATGACATTGCCCAAGTTTTGGGCTCGATCCGGAATCAATAGGTGTAAGAAATTGGACAATTCAAGTTCAAAGGCAGTTCGTTCCTAATTGGTGTGGTTGGAGTACTAGGTAATTCTAGAGATCGGATTGCCCTTAAAATTAACCAAATGACTCCTCCCACAATATTATGTTGTAGACCAAGTTTTGGGCTCGATCCGAAATCAATAGGTGTAAGAAATTGGACAATTCAAGTTCAATGGTAGTTCGTTCCTAATCGGAATGGTTGGAGTATTCCACAGTTCTAGAGATCGGATTTCACTTAAAATTAACCAAATGACTCCTCCCACAATATTTTGATGTTGCCCAAGTTTTGGGCTCGATCCGAAATCAATAGGTGTAAGAAATTGGACAATTCAAGTTGAAAGGCAGTTCGTTCCAAATTGGAGTGGTTGGGGTATTGGGTAGTTCTAGAGATCGGATTTCACTTGAAATTAACCAAATGACTCCTCCCACCATATTAAGATGTTGCCCAAGTTTTGGGCTCGATCCGAAATCAATTGATGTAAGAAATTGGACAATACAAGTTCAAGGGCAGTTCGTTCCTAATTGGAGTGGTTGGTGTATTGGGTAGTTCTAGCGATCGGATTTCACTCAAAATTCACCAAATGACTCCTCCCACCATATTATGACGTTGCCCAAGTTTTGAGCTCAATCCGAAATCTATAGGTTGAAGAAATTGGACAATTCAAATTCAAGGGCAACTCGTTCCTAGTCGGAGTGGTTGGTGCATTCCATAGTTCTAGCGATCAGATTTCTCCGAAAATTCACCAACTGAGTCCTCCCACCATATTATGATGTTGCCCAAGTTTTAGGCTTGATTCGAAATCAAAAGGGGTAGGAAATTGGACAATTAAAGTTCAAAGGCAGTTCGTTCCTAATTGGAGTGCTTAGTGTATTGGGGAGTTCTAGCGATTGCATTTCACTCAAAATTCACCAAATGACTCCTCCCACCATATTATGATGTTTCCCAAGTTTTGGGCTCGATCCAAAATCAATTGGTGTAAGAAATTGGACAATTCAAATTCAGAAGCTGTTCGTTCCTAATTGGAGTGGTTTGTGTATTCACATTGATCAAGATATCGGATTTCACTCAAAATTCACCAAACGAATCCTCCCACCATATTATGATGTTGCCAAAGTTTTGCACTCGATCCGAAATCAATAGGTGTAAGAAATTGGACAGTTCAAGTTCAAAGGCAGTTCGTTCCTGATCAGAGTGGTTGGTGTATTCCACAGTTCTAGAGATCGGATTTCACCCAAGATTCCCCAAATGACTCCTCCCACCATATTATGGTGTTGCCCAAGTTTTGGGCTCGATCCGAAATCAATAGGTGTAAGAAATTTTACAATTCAAGTTCAAAGGCAGTTCATTCCAAATTGGATTGGTTGGTGTATTGGGTAGTTCTAGAGATCGGATTTCACTTAAAATTAACCAAATGACTCCTCCAACCATATTATGATGTTGCCCAAGTTTTGGGCTCGATCTGAAATCAATAGGGGTAAGAAATTTGGCAATTCAAGTTCAAAGGTAGTTCGTTCCTAATTGGAGTGGTTAGTGTATTGGGTAGGTCTAGAGATTGGATTTCACTCAAAATTCACCAAATGACTCCTCCCACCGGATTATGATGTTGCCCAAGTTTTGGGCTCGATCCGAAATCAGTAGGAGTAAGAAATTGGAGAATTCAAGCTCAAAGGCAGATCGTTCCTAATTGTCGTGGTTGGTGTATTGCACAGTTCTAGAGATCGGATTTCACTTAAAATTAACCAAATGACTCCTCCCACCATATTATGATGTTGCCCAAGTTTTGGGCTCGATCCAAAATCAATAGGAGTAAGAAATTGGACAATTCAAGTTCAAAGGCAGTTCGTTACAAATTGGAGTGGTTGGGGTATTGGGTAGTTCTAGAGATCGGATTTCACTTGAAATTAACCAAATTACTCCTCCCACCATATTATGATGTTTCCGAAGTTTTGGGCTCGATCCGAAATCAATTGGTGTAAGAAATTGGACAATACAAGTTCAAGGGCAGTTCGTTCCTTATTGGAGTGGTTGGTGTATTGGGTAGTTCTAGCGATCAGATTTCACTCAAAATTCACCAAATGACTCCTCCCACCATATTATGACGTTGCCCAAGTTTTGGGCTCGATTCGAAATCAATAGGTGTAAGAAATTGGACAATTCAAATTCAAGGGCAGCTCGTTCCTAGTCGGAGTGGTTGGTGTATTCCATAGTTCTAGCGATCGGATTTCACCCAAAATTCACCAACTGAGTCCTCCCACCATATTATGATGTTGCCCAAGTTTTAGGCTCGAACCGAAATCAAAAGGAGTGAGAAATTGGACAATTAAAGTTCAAAGGCAGTTTGTTCCTAATTGGAGTGGTTGGTGTATTGGGTAGTTCTAGCGATCGGATTTCACTCCAAATTCTCCAAATGACTCCTCCCACCATATTATGATGTTGCCCAGGTTTTGGGCACGATCTGAAATCAATAGGTGTAAGAGATTGGATAATTCAAGCTGAAAGGCAGTTCGTTCCTAATTAGAGTGGTTGGTGTATTGGGTAGTTCTAGCGATCGGATTTCAATCAAAATTCACCAAATGACTCCTCCCACCATATTATGACGTTTCCCAAGTTTTGGGCTCGATCCAAAATCAATAGTTGTATGAAATTGGACAATTCATGTTCAATTGCAGTTCGTTTCGAATCTGAGTGGTTGGTGTATTCCACAGTTCTAGAGACCGGATGATCGGTTCATAATTGTATATCATTTTGTACCCTTCTAGCTTATGATTTGGTTATGTTTTTGAGTTAAACTTGTGTTTTTAATCCTTTTTGTGTTTATCTTTCAGCTTTAGGTAACAATGATGGCTTTGGATAGGAAATGATGCAATCCATGCATGTTAAAGCCTGATTTGGATAAAGGGAAGAAGTGCTTAAAAACAAACTCATTTTGGCTACAGCCCCCTGCCAGTCCAGTTCCGTAGGTCATATTGCAAGCTTTGTTTCAGCAACCTACACAACTCGGATGAGGCAGCATGCTTCATGAACGTTGTTCCAATGGGTGTATACTATAACATATCCAAAATTCAGCCCCATTGGATACATATGGAGTCTGTCACCTAGCAAACACAGAACCATGCTCAGGATGGATTTTTGTCAGCGAGCAAAACGAGTTAGCAATTTGTTTTGGCCTTAACTTCCTCCTCCGAGCTTGGATTGGGCCAATACTTGTGTGGTTGGATCATACACATTCTGAACTTCACAATGGATATCTTAAAGTCTTCATTTGATTCAGCCTAGCCCAATTCGTAAGCCCTTGAAGTTGCTGGTCATGCTGACATGAGGATGAGCTGGTTGGAAGCTTGGTCATGGTGACATGAAGATGAGCTAGGGCTGCTGGTGGGATTTATTGGTGAAGTGCATTAACCAATTCTGATTTTCTAATCCAAGTGCATCAACCAAATCATATTTTATAATACAAGTGTTGTATGCATTAGCCATATTGAATTCAGATTTTCACTTCCCCTAGGCCTATAAATAGGGATGTTCTCTAAGCTTGTAAACACACCCCAAGGGGGGGAGCTCTCAAACACTTCTCTAGAGCTCCGTTCCCTTCTCTCCCTCAAATTCTCTTAGTTTCTCTTTCTAGTTTTCAATTGTTATAATGAGATCTTTGTGCTGAAATTCTCCTTAAGTTTTTCGAAGTTCTACTTAATTTTCATTGTTATGTAAATTCTTTTCTTTAGTTTCAAGTTTGATTAGTTTCCAAGTTTCAATTATGATTTTTGTTCTTATTCATTATGCTTATAAGTTAATATGCTAGTTTGAATGATTGATCACCATTTAGGCTTGCATGTTAGCTATCTTGGTTTGAATTAAGAGTAGACACCATGCTTTAATTCGAATTGAACTATGAATAGGAAGAGTATGTATGGACATTCGACAACAGGGATTAGATACATGCTTGGTTGTTTAAATTGTTCTTCTATGCTTAATGGGTTCCTAATGCTTAATTTTAGGTTAGACAACAAATGATCAAATTAGGGAATTAGGAACACAAGGTTATGACCAAACACCATGGCTTAATCATACTTTAGCTAGAATCAATCCGTTAATCTAATTGAACTTGGGAACTTATCTGCTTGAGTTAGTTATTTCTTTCTTCCTTGTTTTATTTATTTCCTTTCTTTTTCATTTATGTTTTGTGTAGGAAAAATGAATTGGATCATTCAATCACCAATCCTCGTGGGATCGACCTCGCACTTACATATGCTATACTACCAAACGGCTCGTGCACTTGCGAGTATCACAAGTTGAGGATGCAGCTTAATCCATTTTGGTGCAGCTGAAATCTACGCAACAAGTTTTTGGCGCCGTTGCCGGGGATCGGTAACATTGTTTGATTCTATTTGGCTTTCCTACTTTATTTTTTTTTCTTAACTAGACAATTTCAAGTTTTAAAGTTAATGACATTAATGGACAAGTTGTGTTTGTAGTCCAACAGAAAAGGACAATTGCCCAACAAGCAAGAGAACTGGGTTTAAGTCCCAGCTTACACAACCCATTGGTGCTTGTTGCTTTGAAGCATGGAATTGGACTTGTGTTGATTTTTCCTTTTCATTTTTTAGTTTTTTTTTATATATTTCATAATCCTTTAATTCCGTTTCAAGTTTTTGTGTGTGTTTGTTTTAGCAATGTAAATAGCTCAATAAAAATGGAGAGAGATGGCAACTTCAATCATAAAGATAGGAAGTGTGGAGCAGTAGGAGAAGTCACGACCTCCAAGTGCATCACACTCGACCTAATCGCTTCAAGGGGGAGCATTTCAATCCTTTCTCTTCTTTGAAAGGATGATTCAGACTTTAGAAAATATGTTGAGAGCTTGTGCATTGCAGTTTCGAGGTAACTGGGATGAGAAATTGCCACTCATGGAGTTTGTCTATAATAACAGTTTTCAGGAGAGTATAGGAATGTCACCATTTGATGCCTTGTACGGGAAACATTGTAGAACGCCTTTGTATTGGGATGAAGTGGGCGAGCACAAGTTACGGGTATCTGGGGATGTTGAAAGGACAATGAAACATGTAGAAACAATTAGAGAAATGCTCAAGGTGGCCCAAGAAAGACAAAAGAGTCATGCAAATAACAGGAGGAAAGATCTTCAGTTTGAGGTTGGTGACTGGGGATTTTTTTGAAATTGTCGCCTTGGAAAGGCATAGTGAGATTTGGGAAACGAGGAAAACTAAGCCATCACTATGTTGGGCTATATGAGAATGTTTAGCGTGTGGGCCCAGTAGCTTACAGACTGGACTTCCAGCAGATCTTTCCCGTCTACATGACGTATTTCACGTATCCATGCTCCGAAAGTATATTTCAGACCCATCCCATGTCTTGGAAGAACAACCCATAAAGTTGAAGGATGATTTAAGTTATGTGGAGCAGCCTGTTCAGATTACGGATCGGAAGATGCAACTGCTTCGATCTAGAGAGATTCCACTAGTGAAGGTCTTGTGGAGGAGTCACGATGTGGAAGAGGCCACTTGGGGACCTGAAGAACAGGTGCTGGCTCAGTATACTTACCTCTTTGAGTGACAGGTACGTAAATTTCGAGGACGAAATTTTCATAAGGGGGGTAGATTGTAACAACCCAAACCTTAATTATTATTTAACTATTAATTTAATGAAGGAAAAGACTAAACTACCCTCGGAATAATTTATTAGGTTTTAAGTTGACTTTTTGACCGAGAAAGAATTTGGAAAATCCACTTGTACCATTGCATAGAGCACGACAAAACGAGTCCGTAGACACGTAATGGGCTCAATTCCGAGTCGTATTGAAGATAATACGATCAAAATACGAAAAAGGGCAAAATTGAAATTTTGGAAAAAAATCAGATTTTAAAATCAGACCCTCCCTTTCTCTCTCCTCACTCTCTCTTCTTCCTCGCGACATCTCCCCCCCCTCTGGTTTTCCAGCCGACATCACCCCTCCTCCCAGCCACCACCAGCGACGCCGGCCAGCTCAGATCAGACTGGCGACTCCCCAGCCTCCTTGCTCGACGTCCTCCCCCGCCGCCTGCCGCCACGAATCGCTGGAGAGAACCAGAAAATCGCGGCAGATTTTCTCCGATTTTCAAATCCCTCAAACTCCCTCCTCCGGCCACCAAATCGGACGAATTAGGTATGGTTTTTCGACTGAT
The DNA here is from genome assembly GCF_965620075.1 of Prunus avium. NCBI lineage: Eukaryota > Viridiplantae > Streptophyta > Magnoliopsida > Rosales > Rosaceae > Prunus > Prunus avium. The sequence continues at coordinate 8,854,732 of NC_142290.1, forward strand.
TTTCATGCTCTAGCTGATGGTTGGGTAGGATTGGAGAGATTTTGAGGATTAAGAGGTTAATTGTCGAGTTAAGTTTCTGCCGAGCTTAGGATGCCGGAATCAGTCACTTCCGGTCACTTTTTGGCCTTAGTCCAAGAACAAAAGTGGTTGCAAATTTGGTGTTTTACCTAGACTAGGAGTTTGGGCCGGCGGTTTAGAGATTTTCCGGTCGCCGGAAATTGTTAGGCACACCCACGCGCGGTCGGCGCGTGGGCGGCGCGTGGGCCATGTAGCAGGGGACATTCTTGGTCCCAGAACGATCCTCGTGTCCTCACGAGCGCGTAGGTTTTCACGGATCTCAATTCGGATAACGTTTGAACCCCGAACGGATCTCGCATAGTGTGCGTTTTTCGGGTTCAACACGTTCGGACCGTTGGATCATAGCCAAACTAGAGGATGTTGATCTAGGTATTTTCAGGATCGTGTAGGATTCGACGGATCGTCAATCGGAGTCTCGGATACTCCGAAAAAGCCAACCCTAGGACTAGGTTTACGGAAAATCATTCATTAGTCCGATCGTACAATTGTGAGCAATCCGACCATCCGATCGAGACCAAACTCTTGGGACATATGTCCTAGGCCTATTGGAACCTCTAGGAACGATCGGATCGGAATTCTGAGGTCGTGGACCCCACGGGGTCCCGAGTTGACTTTTGGGGATTTTATCGCTTTTGAGTCCCTAGGTACTTTTAAATCGTGTCCACTGAGAGGAAAGTGAGTGTGGACATAGGAATGACCTTTAAAGTGATGCACGCATTTTTAGGAGCCGGGGGTCAGGGTTTTTAATTTAATATTATATTACTGAGCAGAGTTTTTAATAAAATATTATGATGGTTATACAGGCACCCGGGCACCAGGTGACCCGCAGGAGGGACCTTCAAAGGGTCCAGCTAGGTCAGAGTATCTGTGAGTGGACTGTTTGTTTTATAAACGTTTTATGCATTTTAATTTCATTATTTGATCTTGAATAAGTTTTACTGAATACAGCTTTCCTAGAATGACTTGATAGATTTAAATATTTCTGTTTATTTATGTGCTGCCTAGTGGAACATTTAAAAAGGGATTTGGAAAGTTAGAACTGAGGTATTATCAGATTAAATGGCAGCAGGATTTAAGGAATAGTTTTATAAGTAGTTTTATAAACTTTAATCTTTTTCAAGAATTATATATATATATACATTTATTTTAAGCCACCATAGGTACCCAAGGTTGCCTTCAGTATAATAAATGTTGCCTCGGAAATAAAGTTGCCTTCGGAATAAAATTATGTTGCCTTCGGTTATATTGATGTCGACGGACATCCAGTTGCCTTCGGGTAAGTCAGCATGCTAGACACCGCCCCACGATTTTCGGGGACGCCTAAACCGTGGGTGTGAGGAATGCGGATCAGGCCGACCAAGTGTCCCCTGAATTCTGCTAGGATTGCGGATCAGGCCGACTAAGTGTCCCCTGAATTCTGCTAGGATTGCGGATCAGGCCGACCAAGTGTCCCCTGAATTCTGCTAGGATTGCGGCTCGGGTTGACTTTGTGTTTCCCGAGGTCTGCTAGGACGTGTCACTCCGGTGGCACGAGAATGGAATTGACGGATTATAAAGGAATTGACGGAAATTAAAGGAATTGACGGATTACTAAATGGGTACACCTAGGTGGTAGATTTAAAAGTTGATTTCAATACTTTCAAGGATTTAATGTTTTAATCAAGTGTGTGATTGTTTATATATATATATATATATATATATATATACACGCTTGCATTGATTTCTGTACGTATATTTATATAAGACTTAATGTTTGATTAAGTGTATGATTGGCTCTTAGATATAAATAGAAATGCATTGATTTTAGTACGAGTATAAATAAGAAAATGATATAGTTTTATAACTGTTTTTACAGAGGGGTTAGTATGTTCTAATACTATTTTCTAACGCTTTGTTTTTGGTCCACTCACCCTTTTAATGTTTTGCGCCCCCAGGCAGTAAGCGTGCACAATGAGCCACCACCGGGCCGAGTTCATCTTCCGCCACCTTCCTTGACAAAGTAGGGTTTTGTTTAATTATTTTATATTTGTAACCTAATCTGTGTAGAGCTCTGATATTGCCCTAGAACACTTGTCTAACTGTTAGTATGTAAATTTTTGTATGCTGGCAGTTGGTGTATATTATTTTATATGCATGTCTGACAGGTGTAAGTTTGGGATTGGTCTAATTGCAGGGGAGACTCTGCTAATTTTTCGGCAGAAGTCAAACCCCAGTTTTATGTTGAAAGTTGACTGGAAAGGGCAATTAGGTCACTTGTGCCCGGCACTTGCCAGGTGTCGGACACAAACAGGGTCCGGCTCGGATTCCAAAGTGGAATTTGGGTCGGGTCCTGTCACGATCTGCTTGTTTGCGTTTACCCGGTCGGTCTAGGTCTTCCAGCTGTTTTCGCATGTCGCGAGAGTACAACTCTACCATCTTTGATAGGTTTCTATTCTCGTCCCGCAATACTTCTAGCTGGTGTCGATTCACCTCCACTATCCTTGACCTCTCCCTTTTCAAGCTTTTTATAGCAGTCTGACACTCCTCAACCATACTTCGCTCCGCTGCCAACTGACCTTTCAGTACCTCTACCTCATGGGACTTCGCAAGTAGGCGATGACCCAAACTTGCGACTGTTGCCGTACTCTGCACGCTCAGTGCCAGGGCATCGCTCACGACCCGGTTGTCATCCCTTGTCCCCAGAACACGTATATCTTGAGTCAGTTACTGTCACAGGCCCCCGTGCGGAAGCAAAGTAGGGCATCCATACTGGTGCCGCTGCTTGGCCTCGTGTCTGAGTCGGTGGAGCTAGGTTGAGATCCAACGAAAATGGGTAGTTAGAGGCCATTTGATTTCTCACTCTCTTTTCTTCTTTCTTTCTTTTCTCTTTTGTGTGTTTCTGAGTTTGTGTTTTTTTTTTTTTACCCTTTCTATTTACCTTTTATAGACTTAGTCTGCTAAACCCTAGCCGTTGCGGTTCTGAGTTCTGTGCGGCCCTTACGGCTTATCTCTATATGTCGCCGCACCCGTTTCCAACCCCCCTTAATTGCATTTTCACCTTTCACCACCTTCTAGTGAAAAAGTCGTCCCGCTTCACCCAAGAAGCCAATAATTCTGGCTTGGGGGATGTGACAGCGGCTTCTGCGCGGCGACATGTCCCTCACCCCTTTCACCCGTGACTTCCCAGGAACCAAGGCATCAGGGACCACGCTCTTCCCTTTCAGAAATCACACTCTTTGCGCTCCCATTGCACGTTTTTTTTTTTTTAAAAAAAAAAAATTAATAAAAATAATAAAAATAAAAATAATAACAAACGTGTGGGCTTCAGATTTCATTGTGGGTCGGGTTTTCACCGTTGTTTAGGTTTCAAGGTGGGTTAACTTTCTTTTGGGTTGGGCTTTCAATTGTTTTGGTTTGCGTAAGACTATCTGTTTAGGGCTTACTGTTTTGTCTGTTTAGGGCTTTCTGTTTCGAGTGTTTTACTTTTTCTTTTTTTTGTTTATTTGTTTGTTTGTTTTGTAATTTTTATTTTTGTAATTATTTTATTTTATTTGTGTTTTTTTTTGTGGTTTATATTTACTTTAGTACCTTTCATTTCTTGTTATGACATTGCTTGTTCCTAATTTTTAAACATTGAGGACAATGTTCATTTCTAAGTTTGGGGGTATTGGAGTTTAGCATGTAAAATTTGTTTTTCCTTAATTTAATTTAAATTTTTTTTATTTGCTTGTTTTTATTTTTACTTTATTTTGTTTAAGTCTTGCTTTTATTTTTATTTTTATTTTTATTTTATTTTGATTTTGATTTTATTCACTTTCCGAACACATTTGACGAGATTGTGATAAATGTTTGCATGACTTAAATGAAAATTGAATTTTATTTATTTATTATTAATTTTTTTTTTCCTTGTAAATTTTTATTGTAAAAAAAATATATATATAATTAATTTGGCATCGTTCTAGCATGATATGTTCGAAACCTTCTTTGCACTTGCCATTTGTTTCATAATTCTCCAATTAAAGGATTTGCATGACCCAAAGAATTGTATCAAGCACAAATTAGACTTATGTAACCATACAATGTGAGCTTTTGAGCCTTGTGCTTCATTTCATGAGTGTTATACACATACTCTTATTTTCTTGTCATCAAAGTTGTTGTTTGATCTCATTATTCATTGATTTGGTTGAACACTTAAAAGTCATTCATTCTTATGCAATTTGATTTCATGACATTTAAGAAGTGATATTAAGGCCCTCTTTGGAACGTTTGTGCCTTTCAAGCTAACCTTATGCATGCTTAAGCATGATTTTCCATTGTGTACCATTTTGAGCCTACATGTAAACCTTTTCTTTCATTTTACCAATTATATTTCCTCGCCTTAGCCCGAAAAACAAATATTTACCTTTCTAAGGAATTCATGAGCTCTAATTCAAATGTGTTTTTCAAGCTAAGTTTGGGAAGGGATATTATTTCAAAAAAATAAAAAAAAATAAAAAAATCACACAATTGGTGAAAGAAAAGAGAAAGTTGTGATTAAGTGGCGGTTGTTTGAAAATTCATTTTTGGGCCTTCAAAATAATTTGGTGTTTGGAAAGGAGTTTGAATCAATGTAAATGAAGGTATAAGGAGTCTTGATCATGTAAAAGAAAAAAATCTAATCGTGATGATTCGAAGTCTTATAAACAATTATTTTATGTTCTTACATTCGGAGTTCCTTGGACTTTGTATTATCCATACCTTTCATTTCTCACTCACCTTACACCCTTGGCCCCATTACAACCTATAATAAAGACCTAAATTGATCTTAAATGTCATATGGTTGAATTGCATGCATTTTCTTACTTTTAAGTGTTTGGCATCCTTCTTGAGATCATATTAATGCAAGTTCTTCATCTTTCTATTTCGAGTTAAGTCTTTATGGTTTAACTCTAATCTCATGTTTATAACTGAGTGTTGCATTATAGCCCTCATCTGAGTGATTCATTTGTGAGAGGACAACTTTGGTGAGATTTGAAGTTGAATTTGTGCTTTGTATGATTTTTGAAATTGTGTGAAAACTAAGATTGGGGAATTTGTTGCATTTGGCTATCACACTACCACACTTTGAGCATGTTGTGTTTTGAACTTTGCCGCCTTGTAAATAATGTCTAAAATTGAGTTTTTATTGTTAAAATTTTTGAGTCATGTGCATGAGTCATTTCTCTTCAGAAAATGTTCGGAAAGATTGTTTTGAGTTTTATTTTTATTTCTTTTATTTTTGTTTTTGTTTTTGTAATTATTTTTGTTTTGGTTTTTGTTTTTGTTTTTGCTTAAGGACTAGTTAACTTCTTGTTTTGTTTTTAACTTTGTTTTGTGTTGTTTTACTCGAGGACTAGCAAAATCTAGGTTTGGGGGTATTTGATCGGTTCATAATTGTATAGCATTTTGTACCCTTCTAGCTTATGATTTGGTTATGTTTTTGAGTTAAACTTGTGTTTTTAATCCTTTTTGTGTTTATCTTTCAGCTTTAGGTAACAGTGATGGCTTTGGATAGGAAATGATGCAATCCATGCATGTTAAAGCCTGATTTGGATAAAGGGAAGAAGTGCTTAAAGACAAACTCATTTTGGCTACAGCCCCCTGCCAGTCCAGTTCCGTAGGTCATATTGCAAGCTTTGTTTCAGCAAACTACACAACTCGGATGAGGCAGCATTCTTCATGAAAGTTGTTCCAACGGGTGTATACTATAACATATCCAAAATTCAGCCCCATTGGATACATATGGAGTCTGTCACCTAGCAAACACAGAACCATGCTCAGGATGGATTTTTGTCAGCGAGTAAAACGAGTTAGCAATTTGTTTTGGCCTTAACTTCCTCCTCCGAGCTTGGATTGGGCCAATACTTGTGTGGTTGGATCATACACATTCTGAACTTTACAATGGACATCTTAAAGTCTTCATTTAATTCAGCCTAGCCCAATTCGTAAGCCCTTGAAGTTGCTGGTCATGCTGACATGAGGATGAGCTGGTTGGAAGCTTGGTCATGGTGACATGAAGATGAGCTAGGGCTGCTGGTGGGATTTATTGGTGAAGTGCATTAACCAATTCTGATTTTCTAATCCAAGTGCATCAACCAAATCAGATTTTATAATACAAGTGTTGTATGCATTAGTCATATTGAATTCATATTTTCACTTCCCCTAGGCCTATAAATAGGGATGTTCTCTAAGCTTGTAAACACACCCCAAGGGGGGGAGCTCTCAAACACTTCTCTAGAGCTCCCTTCCCTTCTCTCCCTCAAATTCTCTTAGTTTCTCTTTCTAGTTTTCAATTGTTATAATGAGATCTTTGTGCTGAAATTCTCCTTAAGTTTTTCCAAGTTCTACTTAATTTTCATTGTTATGTAAATTCTTTTCTTTAGTTTCAAGTTTGATTAGTTTCCAAGTTTCAATTATGATTTTTGTTCTTATTCATTATGCTTATAAGTTAATATGCTAGTTTGAATGATTGATCACCATTTAGGCTTGCATGTTAGCTATCTTGGTTTGAATTAAGAGTAGACATCATGCTTTAATTCGAATTGAACTATGAATAGGAAGAGTATGTATGGACATTCGACAACAGGGATTAGATACATGCTTGGTTGTTTAAATTGTTCTTCTATGCTTAATGGGTTCCTAATGCTTAATTTTAGGTTAGACAACAAATGATCAAATTAGGGAATTAGGAACACAAGGTTATGACCAAACACCATGGCTTAATCATACTTTAGCTAGAATCAATCCGTTAATCTAATTGAACTTGGGAACTTATCTGCTTGAGTTAGTTATTTCTTTATTCCTTGTTTTATTTATTTCCTTTCTTTTTCATTTATGTTTTGTGTAGGAAAAATGAATTGGATCATTCAATCACCAATCCTCGTGGGATCGACCTCGCACTTACATATGCTATACTACCAAACGGCTCGTGCACTTGCGAGTATCACAAGTTGAGGATGCAGCTTAATCCATTTTGGTGCAGCTGAAATCTACGCAACACCGGATTTCACCCAAAATTCACCAAATGAGTCCTCCCCCCATATTATAATGTTCCCCAAGTTTTAGGCTCGATTCGAAATCAAAAGGGGTAAGAAATTGGACAATTCAAGTTCAAAGGCAGTTCGTTCCTAATTGGAGTGGTTGGTGTATTGGATAGTTCTAGCGAGCGGATTTCACTCCAAATTCACCAAATGACTACTCCCACCATATTATGTTGTTGCCCAAGTTTTGGCCACGATCCGAAATCAATAGGTGTAAGAGATTGGACAATTCAAGCCGGAAGGCAGTTCGTTCCTAATTGGAGTGGTTGGTGTATTGGGTAGTTCTAGCGATGGAATTTCACTCAAAATTCAGCAAATGACTCCTCCCACCATATTATGATGTTGCCCACGTTTTGGGCTCGATCCGAAATCAATAGGTGTAAGAAATTGGTCAATTCAAGTTCAAAGGCAGTTCGTTCCTAATCGGAGTGGTTGGTGTATTCCATAGATCTAGAGATCGGATTTCACTCAAAACTCACCGAATGACTCCTCCCACCGTATTATGATGTTGCCCAACTTTTGGGATCGATCCGCAATCTATAGATGTAAGAAATTGGACAATTCAAGTTCAAAGGCACTTCGTTCCTAATTGGAGTGGTTGGTGTATTGGGTAGTTCTAGAAATCGAATTTCACTGAAATTTAACCAAATGACTCCTCCCACCATATTATGTTGTTGCCCAAGTTTTGGGCTTGATCCGAAATCAATAGGTGTAAGAAATTGGACAATTCAAGTTCAGAGGCTGGTCGTTCCTAATTGGGGCGGTTGGTGTATTCCATAGATCAAGATATCGGATTTTACTCAAAATTCACCGAACGAATCCCCCAACCATATTATGATGTTGCCAAAGTTTTGCGCTCGATCCGAAATCAATAGGTGTAAGAAATTGGACAATTCAAATTCAAAGGTAGTTCGTTCCTGATCAGAGTGGTTGGTGTATTCCACAGTTCTAGAGATCGGATTTCACTCAAGATTCCCCAAATGACTCCTCCCACCATATTATGGTGTTGCCAAGTTTTGGGCTCGATCCGAAATCAATAGGTGTAAGAAATTGGGCAATTCAAGTTCAAAGGCAGTTCGTTCCAAATTGGATTGGTTGGTGTATTGGGAAGTTCTAGAGATCGGATTTCACTTAAAATTATCCAAATGACTCCTCCCACCATATTATGATGTTGCCCAAGTTTTGGGCTCGATCCGAAATCAGTAGGTGTAAGAAATTGGGCAATTCAAGTTCATAGGCAGTTCGTTCCTAATTGGAGTGGTTAGTGTATTGGGTAGTTCTAGCGATTGGATTTGACTCAAAATTCACCAAATGACTCCTCCCACCATATTATGATGTTGCCCAAGTTTTGGGCTCGATCCGAAATCAATAGATGTAAGAAATTGGACAATTCAAGCTCAAAGGCAGTTCGTTCCTAATTGTCGTGATTGGTGTATTCCACAGTTCTAGAGATCGGATTTCACTTAAAATTAACCAAATGACACCTCCCACCATATTATGATGGTGGCCAACTTTTGGGCTCGATCCGAAATCAATAGGTGTAACAAATTGGACAATTCAAGTTCAAAGGCAGTTCATTCCTAATTCGAGTGGTTGGTGTTTTCCATAGTTCTAGATGTCATATTTCCCTCAAAATTCACCAAATGACTCCTCCCACCATATTGTGATGTTGCCCAAGTTTTGCGCTCGATCCAAAATCAATAGGTGTAAGCAATTGGACAATTCAAGTTCAAAGGCAGTTCGTTCCTAATTGGAGTGGTTGGAGTACTAGGTAGTTCTAGAGATCGGATTTCACTTAAAATTAACCAAATGACTCCTCCCACCATATTATGATGGTGCCCAACTTTTGGGCTCGATCCGAAATCAATAGGTGTAACAAATTGGACAATTCAAGTTCAAAGGCAGTTCATTCCTAATTTGAGTGGTTGGTGTTTTCCATAGTTCTAGATGTCATATTTCGCTCAAAATTCACCAAATGACTCCTCCCACCATATTATGATGTTGCCCAAGTTTTGCGCTCGATCCAAAATCAATAGGTGTAAGAAATTGGACAATTCAAGTTCAAAGGCAGTTCGTTCCTAATCGGAGTGGTTGGTGTATTCCACAGTTCTAGAGATCGAATTTCACTTAAAATTAACCAAATGACTCCTCCCACAATATTATGATGTAGCCCAAGTTTTGGGCTCAATCCGAAATCAATAGGTAAAGAAATTGGACAATTCAAGTTCAACGGCAGTTCGTTCCGAATCCGAATGACTCTCTCGGCTACAATCGTTTGATTAGATGACGTGTTCAAATAGGCGCACCACTTGACCATTCTATCCACATCAACATCTCGACGCACGGTAGACCGTGTTGGCACGCCCGCGCACAACAGCACCGCATCCAAAAGCAGGAAGCCACGTGTTAACGCACATCTCCTCGGCCCGGAACTCCAGGCCGTGAGATCTGCGCAGCCGACAAAAATTAACCAAATGACTCCTCCCACCATATTATGATGTTCCCCAAGTTTTGGGCTCGATCCAAAATCAATAGGTGTAAGAAATTGGGCAATTCAAGTTCAAAGGCAGTTCGTTCCTAATTGGAGTGCTTGGAGTATTGGGGAGTTTTTCACTCAAAATTCACGAAATGACTCCACCCACCATATTATGATGTTGCTCAAGTTTTGGGCTCGATTCGAAATCAATAGGTGTAAGAAATTGGACAATTCAAGTTCAAAGGCAGTTCGTTCCTAATCGGAGTGGTTGGTGTATTCCACAATTCTAGAGATCGGATTTCACTCAAAATTCACCAAATGACTCCTCCCGTGAGATCTGCGCAGCCGACACTTTTGGCACGCCCGGTGGGATACTTGTTAAAAACTCATGGTGGAAACTGGGGCACCGGCAAAGCTCAAAAACAAAGCAGTAAAAATGGCTTCTGAGACTCCTGAGTCCATCTCACCAATCACTGTCACCGAGACCGAACACGCGGTCAGAATCTCGGCTAGCGTCCCAATAACGACAGATCGTACGACCGTGTCCATGCAAGAGCAGGCCGTGGTGGAAGATTTGATGTCTAAGCAGGCCCACAGGATAGAGACATCCTTTATGGCCGCGATGGACAGATTTTCCAAAAGAGGACAACGGCGACCTCGCCCGCAACACCTCCTAGAGCCGGACAGAGAGGCCAAGAGCGCGAAAGGATTGAGCCCTACGGCGAAAGCAGCAGCCTCGGCATCTCTGGCCGAATCCAAGCGTCAGGTTACGGTCAGCATTCGCTGCCGCCGACGAATAGCTGGGGGCAGTCCCAGCCCACATGGGCGAGCCCCGGACCAACCTACCCAGCAGAAACGTCGTACTGACCACTCCACGCTTTGGCCGTATCCTTGGGACAAACCAGTCCCACGCATTCCGCGGTTCAGCAGCTCGGCCCAATTCACACTGCGGCCGTCCAGACCCACCCTGGCCCAAGCAGCGCGACCGCTACTCCATCACAACAATACGGTCTGAGCAATCCGACAGTTTCGCCCCCTTTGCAGGCGTCATTATTCCCGTTGGGCTCCCACCTTCATTACGGTTCGGCCATTCCGACTGTAGCATACACGCACCTTGGCCAAACCCATGGCGCTCACCTGGCGCCAGCCAGCTTGGCCGTACTAGCCGAGCCCCCTGTTCAAATGGCCCAGCAGATAAGGCCGCAGAACGATGTGCAGCAGGTCCCGCGGCCGTATGCGGCCTAGCAAGATGCTCCCCCTCAAGGGCTCCGATTCGAAGATGTCTGGCGAATGATCGAGGACGGCCTCGCTCAGAGGCGACCGGAGGCGCCAAGGTATACAAAGCCGTACCCGCCGGAAATTGACCGAACCGTTTATTTGTTCACTGACCGGCGCGGCGTTCTCATGGTTCATAAACCTTCCGCCGAATTCGGTAAGGGATTGGTCTGATATGGCAAGAATATTCCACGAACATTTCTATCAGACCAACCGAGAAATAACGGTCGCCGAGCTAGCAAGGATGAGCCAGGCATCAGACGAATCACCTCGCGACTACTTGCAGCGGTTCAAAACATGCAGGAACTGGTGCCGCACGAACCTACCAAAGAGGGAATTTGTCAAGATGGCCAAAGAGGGGTTGGAGTTCGAGTACCGGAAAAAATTCCAGGGGATCGAATTCCGAGATATGCATGACTTGATCAACAAGGTGGACAGGTATGCATCCTTGTTGAAGGAAGAGATGCAGAAGAAGACGGCTTCAAAAGGGACTTACTACAGGAATCCCATTGTCAGCTACGCCGAAGCAGACGGCTCCGCGGAGGCCGAGAGCGACGAGGTAGAGATGAATTCAGCCGAAGTCAGCATAGACAAACCATTCGTCTGCAAAGGACTTATCAAGGCCGACAATAGCCGTACAAAAATTCCCGACGCCAAGTTTGCAACTCGGGAAACAAAGGCCTACACTTTTGACTTAATGAGGGCCGAAGCTATCTTTGACCTGCTATTGGCCGAGAAAAAGGTCAAGTTGTCATTCGGCCATAAAATTCCAAAGCCCGACGAGCTCAAAGGGAAGACGTTTTGCAAATACCACAGTTCTTGGTCCCACAACGCCAACAACTGCGTTGTCCTGCGAGACGTCATCCATAAGTTAATAGATGAAAAGTATGTCCAGTTCCCAGAGAAGGCGGCCATGCAGGTAGACTCCAAGCCATTCCCCCCGCCTGTCGTCAACATGGTCGACGCCCAACTCCGAGCTGAATATGGGGAAATTCGTCGGCTGGCGAAGGAAAAGGAAACATCGGCCCAATCAGAGCCAATCCTTTGCGAGGTCGGTCAACCCAAGCTACAGGAGAACAAGAGGAAGGCCACCGAGCCATCTCAACCGATCGCGAAGAAATTCGGTGGTCAGAACGATCGTCGGCATGCCAGCAGGGCTGTTTTCGACCGACTGGGGGCACAGCCCCCCAGTATCTCGGTGGGCCACGAAGACGAGGCCCCCCCTAGGCCAGTAAAGACTTTCAAACCACCGGTCATGCGGGACGACCATTGGTACCATGGGCGACTTGGGGGCAGGGCCGAACCACTGACAAAAACCCAGCTGAGAAGGATGCAGAGGCAGGTCCAGCAGGCTAGGATACAGATGACCCAGGCTGAGAGTTCCAAGCGCCAGAAGAAAATAGCGACTACGGACGGGCCATCATCACGACTGATTGTCCCCTCTACAACCAGGACGGCCAGCATCAAGCCTCCAAGGGCGTGGCGCCCTAAGCAGGGCGAGAACCCCCGTAGAACGGCAACCGTTTCGGTCCAGCCAAAGGCCGTGCTCCTGGAGAAATCAGACGAGGGCATCATCGACGTCTACCACGGGAGAGATCCCCCTTTCTCGGCCAACGGTTTGTCCTTTGTCATGGAATTCCATAAAGACTATTCGGCCACCGACCTGTACGGCATGACCCCTGAGAACCGTGAAATCGTGGAGTTGGCCCTCAAAAACGCGAAGGCGGAGGTACTCCTCATTACCAATGGATCCGATTCCGCCATTAAGGTCGTATACCAGGCGAACAGGGAAGCTAGAGCGAGAGGGATGCCAGGATACCAGCCCGACCTAGCAGGATTGGAGGCTAAGGCCCCCTTCAGCAAGGGCGACTTGGAGTATCTCCGCCAGTATTTCACCGTGACTCCGGCTGACACTATCTTTGGTCTGACGACCGAGGAAAGGTCCCGGGTTGGCCGTCTAAACGACTACTTAATAGCTAGGGATACGTTGGCCAAGGCCAGACGAGCCCTCGAGGAGAAGGTCGAGAGCTCAGACCCCCCCAAGATCGAAGCATCCACAGACGACATACCCGGGATTGCGAGGCCTGTGATCGAGGGCCCCGGCGACCCTTTCTTCGGGCATGAGGCCGTAGACGACCCCACCTTGGGAATATCCGATGAAGAATATGGCGGGATCCTCGGGATGGTTGAGGAGAAAGCCCTCGCCGGGAACGGCTATGAGGCCGAGGAGGAAACTGGTAAGGAAGACCAGCAGGAGCCGAGGGAAGCCAGCGTGAACATGGTCCTGGTACTACCGTCTGAGTTCTCAGCCCTAAGGGGGCAGACTAACGGCTTGGATAATGACATGGCCGAGGAGCAGCTAGATCAGAGGCCAAAGACAAAAGAAGAATTGTTGGCCGTAGCTTTTAACGAGGTAATACCCAGAGACGAGCCGAACAAATACCCTAAGGGGGCAGACTAACGGCTCATGTAGAGGGTGTGCCCGTGTCCAAGGTCTTCGTCGACTGTGGGGCCACGATCAATATCCTTCCCTATTCCCTGATGAGGAAGCTGGACAAATCAAAGGAGGACCTCATCCCCAACGATGTGGTCATGAGCAGTTTTGTCGGCGATAAATCTAAAACCATCGGGGTATTGCCGTTAAAAATCACCGTGGCCGACCAGACAAGGGTCGCAGCCGTCTACGTAGTCAAATCCAGTATGGACTACAATATATTGCTCGGTCGTGACTGGATCCACCAATCCGGATGCATACCGTCCTCCCTCTTCCAACTACTTTTCTTCTGGGACGGCCAGATGGTGTCCATACACCCGGCCGACGAAAAACCCTTCAAAACCAACGCCGTGCAAGCGCGGATTTACGACGACGACGTTGGATGGGTTGTCCTCACCGGCAACGATGCAAGCGGCCGACCGACCAGGACAACAGCCCAGAAAGTACTGGAGTTGGGAGCCGAGAATGTCCGACAGGATTTGGCCCGCGAAGTATTGATCGACCTCACCAGCCTTTAGATGATAGACAAATCCACTAAAGAAGAAGGAGCGGCGGCCGTGACCGACCTGCTGGAAAGACTGCTGGAACATTGGGCGGAGGAATCCTTGCGGCCAAACGCACCAAACAACCTGATCGAATTCCTCCACGAATCAGACGAGACGGACGCTTTGACGTTTGACGACCTAGAAACGGCGCTCGCCGAGATGGAGGATGAATACCCTGAGGTCCAGGACCCTTTATTAGAAATCAATGTAGGGTCGGAGGCCGAGCCACGACCTCTTTTTGTAAGCTAGCTTTTGGACCCTGAGTTAGCGGCCGAGATTATCGGCCTGCTCCATGAATATAAGGATTGTTTTGCTTGGGATTACCATGAGATGCCCGTGTTGCCGAGAAGTTTGGTTGAGCACGAATTAAAAATCAAGGAGGGGTTTAGGCCTTTCCAACAATCGCCGAGGCGGTTCTCGACCGAAGTGCAACTTAAAGTCAAGGAAGAAATTGAACGGCTCCTTAAAGCCGGCTTCATCCGAACGGCCCGATACGTTGAGTGGTTGGCCAACATCGTACCAGTTTTGAAGAAGATTGGGGCCTTGAGGGTTTGCACCGATTACAGAAATTTGAATCTTGCAACCCCAAAGGATGAGTACCCCATGCCTATGTCAGACCTCCTGGTAGACGGAGCCGCAAAGCACGAACACTTGTCTTTCATGGACGGCCATGCTGGTTACAACCAAATTTTCATAGCCGAGGAAGATGTCCACAAAACGGCGTTTCGATGCCTGGGCGCAATCGGAACCTATGAGTGGGTGGTCATGCCGTTCGGCCTAAAGAATGCCGGCGCGACATATCAGCGAGCTATGAACCTTATTTTCCACGACCTTATAGGCCGGACCGTTGAGGTCTACATCGACGATGTGGTTGTAAAGTCCCCATCCAAAGCCAACCACGTAGAGCATCTCCGACAGGCTTTCAAACGAATGCGAGCGCACGGCCTAAAGATGAACCCGAAGAAGTGTGCTTTCGGCGTCACCGCCGGGAATTTCCTCGGTTTCTTAGTTCACCAACGAGGAATCGAGGTAGATAAAAATAAAGCTACGGCCATCATGGCGGCCCCTCCGCCAAGGACCAAGAAGGAGCTCCAGTCCTTCCTCGGTAAGGTCAACTTTTTAAGGCGGTTCATATCCAATTTGGCAGGGAAAATCCGGCCATAGACCCCTCTGCTCAAACTGAAAGACACGGAACGGTTCGTATGGGGAGCAGAGCATCAAGCGGCCCTCGACGATATCAAGAAATATGTATCTCAACCACCGGTCCTTATGCCACTGAAAAGAGGGAAACCCTTGAGACTTTACATTTCGGCTTCAGAGGGCTCTATCGGCTGTCTGCTGGCTCAAAACAACAAGTCAGAACGAGAGCAAGTGGTGCACTACCTGAGCCATACCCTTAACATGGCCGCACTAAACTATTCGCCGATCAAAAAACTATGCTTAGCGCTCTATTTCGCGGCTACCAAGTTGCGCCATTATATGCTCCCCTCGGTCGTTCAGATCATCTCCAAGACCGATCTCATCAAATATATGCTCACTCGGCCGATCATACGCCGCCGAATCGGGAAATGGACGATGGCATTGTCCGAATTCACCTTCCAATATGTGGCTCAGAAATCGGTCAAGGGTCAGGCATTGGCCGACTTCCTGGCTCACCACCTGGCTCAGGGGCAAGAAGAGGAGTTGGAGGTCAACATCGGCATGGCCCGCATGGAGAAGAACTACTGGACCATGTACTTCGACGGCTCGAGTACCGAGGCCAGGTCCGGAGCCGGAGTCGTGATCGAATCCCCTCGAGGACAAAGGTGGCAATTTGCGTTCCAGCTTGATTTCAAATGCACCAACAATCAGGCCGAATACGAAGCACTCATCATCGGCCTCGAAATTCTGAAAGAAATGAAGGCGACCCGTGTCTTGGTCTACGGTGATTCTCAGTTGGTAATTAACCAACTGACCGGGGAATACCAGTGCACAAGCGAGAATTTAACTATGTATTACGTAGCAGCCCTGAATACGGCCGACGATTTCTCCAGGATTTCCTTTGTCCACGTACCGCGCACCGAAAACCATGAGGCCAACGAGATGGCCCAAGTGGCGTCAGGTGTGAATATTCCAGACAGTGATCACAATCGTGTGATAAGAATCGAGAGGCGCACCTAGCCAGCTTTGGCCGAACGGGGAATGACAACGCAAGTGTCATCGGCCGAGATCACCGACGAAATCAACACGGCCGAGGCCGATTGGCGCTACCCTATAGTAAGGTATTTGCGCGACCCCTCCGGCAGCCATGAGAGGACTACACGTTTCCGAGCCCGATGTTATTTAATTTACCAGAACGAGCTATATCGAAAGGGATCAGACGGCTTATTGCTCCTATGTCCCAGCGCCGAAGACATCAAGGTCATCATGATCGAATCCCATGAGGGGATTTGCGGCGCTCATCAGTCTGGCGTTAAGATGAGATGGTTGGTTCGGAGGCACGGCTATTACTGGCCAACCATTTTAAAAGATTACATAGAGTATGCGAAGGGGTGTATCAAATGTCAAATCTACGGCCCCATACAAAGGGTACCAGCCGAGGCCCTCCACCCGGTTACTAAACCATGGCCGTTCAGAGGTTGGGCCGTGGACATCATCGGCAAAATCTATCCGGCCGCGTCCAACCAACACGCATGGATTTTGGTGGCAACCGACTATTTTACTAAATGGGTCGAAGCGGAGTCCTATCGGTCAATTTGCAGCGCGCAGGTGGTCAAATTCTTCGAGAAACACATCTTCCACAGGTTTGGTATACCTGAAACTATCACGGCCGACAACAGCCTAGTTTTCGCATCGACCGAAACCCGGGAGTACACCGAAAAAATGGGGATCAAATTGGTTCACTCAACACCATACTACCCCCAATCTAACGGACAGGCCGAGGCGAGCAACAAGATAATCAAGGGCATCCTTGAGAAGATGATTGAAGAAAAACCAAGGGCATGGCACGACTTACTCCCTGAAGCCCTTTGGGCTTACCGGGTCACAAAGCGATCAGCCACAGGCACATCTCCCTATGCCTTAACCTACGGTCATGACGCCATCGTTCCAATGGAGTCAAAGGTTCGGTCTCTCCGCGCGACCGAGCAGCCTGGTAAAGAATGGAAGGACTATGCGCAAGCTATGGCTCAGGAGTCAGAAGACTTGGAGCAGTCCAGACTCGATGCTTATAACCTAATGCAGGCACAGAAGCAAATTGCGGCAAGGGCCTATAACCGAAAGGTCAAACAAAAGACTTTCGCCGAAGACGACTTGGTATGGCGAGCCGTGCTTCCTATCGGAACTAAGGACCCTCGGTTCGGTAAATTCTCACCTAACTGGGAGGGGCCGTTTGTTATCGAACGAATCCTGGGCCGAGGCGCATTCCAATTAAAGGATAGGGATGGAGAATGGCACAACCTACCAATAAACGGCCAGTATTTAAAGAAGTATACCCCGTCATTCTGGGAGACGGCTGAGAATGGATTATGAGGTTCTTACAACTGGAAGTAAACAACACAACGAAGATAAAAGACAAGGCATGCTTTCAGACAGAAGGAAAAGAAGAATCATACTTCATTTATTTTTAAAAAGGGGTCACGTTTACAAAGGAACGGCCAGCTCATGGCCGATTACAACATATAGATATGCATAAGGAAAGATTGCATCCTAGGTCTACAAACATCAGCTTCATGGTCCCCTCGCTGGACAGGTAGATGTTTCTTCCCGAGACTGGGGGCGGCACTCCGGACACGGGTATGACCAGGTGAACCCAGGGCCGTCATTCCGGCCAAGGGAAGGGGCGTCACTCTGGACATGAGTGCAACCCGAGTGCCCGGCCGAATAAACACGGCCACGGCCACGTTGGAATCATCGTACCAGACCCTCCCATCTTCATCAATCGCATTACAATTTCTCCTCGGCCTCATAGGGAGGAAGGTCATCTTCCTCCAGGGCTGGGAGAGAATCTCGGCCACACTTTGGTTCTGGTTCACGTCGACTTTCCGAGGCGAAGGGCAAACGGGGGGCAGCAGGGGAGGGAGAGCCATCTGACTATGGCCGAACAACCGAGTCGCGAGGTTCAGCAAATATGGCTCCCCAGTTTTTGGAAGGGCTACAATGGGGGCCACTGGAGCAGGTTAAAATGAAGGGGAAAAGGAGTAGAGGAGGAAAGAGGCCCAGAAATCACTAAGCAAATGGAAAGCTTCAAAGCAGGAGGCTTTGAAAGAAAAATGAAGGAAGGGAGGGATTTTATACTAGCACTGGAATTCAGAACAGGCGGTGTGATTCTCGAAAGACGAAATGGCCTGACAACGCACTCGGGGCACGCGAGGGTGAGTCTGAGACCTGGGGGCCGACGTTTCGGCTGGTGAGGTAAAATGATGGCTCGCACAAATCGAGAGCGCAATGACGTGGCAGAAGCCCAGAGGCCGTCGTTTCGTCTGACAAAACGAAGCGACGCCTCGTGTAAGTCAGGGCAATGATGGCCTGCACGACGTGCTTGGGCATTGAATGCGCTTGGGCATTAAATGCGCCGACTAGCCTGCGCATTTAATGCAACAGTTGTCAATCACTTCTGAAAGGAATGCAAAGGGTCCATCCCCTGGAATCCATTCGGCCCCTACCCATACCGAGACCGAAGAATCCGGGGATGTGGGGGCAATGTTTGTGCCTAATAAATCACGGCCAAGAACTAACCGAGGGAGCCCCTTTTCTCGACCCTAACACTTGCTCGTGAGGCTAAAATGCGGCGTTTCGCCAAGATGTCTGGCCTTCCTAAAAAAGTAAAGGAAAAGTCGTGAAGGCATGATCATCTCGACCTTGATTATAGGCCGAGGCCGAAGCCGAACAAAATCACGGCTAAAGGCACTAAGGTCAGATCATCAAGTGGCAGCAGGGTCCCACGCTTCATTTAATGAAGCAATGCCTCTGTTTATGGTAGCAAACCCACTGACCACGAATAAGCATTTAATGCACGAGGGAAGGCGGGAAGTGATTGGAGTCAGGGTTTGGTGATAGGAATCAGAGTGATGAGACGCAGACATTCTCACAAGAATTCTTGCATTGAGAGATTGGGTCACCAACTATCAGAAACAATAAATGCATCTCCACGGCCAGAAGCGCAGAATCCACGATCAGGGTGGCGGCCGAGATTCACCGGGATTTATGGGGTCACACCACCATGCTTCATGATCCCAAATGTCTATCGGACTACCCACTTGCTCTAATCAGGCTCCACCATGTAGATTTTTAGCCTCGATTACTCCTCCAAGAACTCTTCCTATAAATACAAGGCTCAAGCTACATTCACAGGGTTCAAACACCAAACAAAAGCCTCCCACGGAGCAAATTATATTTTCCTGTAATGCACTTTCAATATCTTTACTTGCTTTCCTAGGAGTAGTGTTAGTTTGTAAGGAAAATCCGTTCATCAATATATCATACGACCCTTGATTTTCAAGGCGCCGGAGCACCATCTCTATTACTCATTCATTCACCTCATATATCAAACGACCGCCGCTCACTGAGCAGCGCGACGGAGCACCGCCCAAAACCCACCACCAATACCACCCCTAAACGGCCTTGTAGCTCAGGTCGTGAACCTTGCAGCCGAGATCAGTTCCTCTCTCGGCTACAATCGTTTGAATAGAAAACGAGTTCAAACAGGCACACCACTTGACCATTCCTAAACGGAGTGGTTGGTGTGTTCAATAGTTCTAGAGATCGGATTTCTCCCAAAATTCAAGAAACGACTCCTCCCACCATATTACGACGTTGCCCAAGTTTTGGGCTCTATCCGAAATCAATAGGTGTAAGAAATTGGGCAATTCAAGTTTAAAGGCAGTTCGTTCCTAATTGTAGTGGTTGGTGTATTGGGTAGTTCTAGCGATTGGATTTCACTCAAAATTCACCAAATGACTCCTCCCACCATATTGAGATGTTGCCCAAGTTTTGGGCTCGATCCGAAATCAATAGGTGTAAAAAATTGGACAATTCAAGTTCGAAGGCAGTTCGTTCCTAATTGTTGTGGTTGGGGTGTTGGGTAGTTCGAGAGATCGGATTTCACATAAAATTAATCAAATGACTCCTCCCACCATATTATGATGTTGCCCAAGTTTTGGGCTCGATCCAAAATCAATAGGTGTAAGAAATTGGACAATTCAAGTTCAAAGGCAGTTCGTTCCTAATTGGAGTGGTTGGTGTATTGGGTAGTTCTAGAGATCGGATTTCACTAAAAATTAACCAAATGACTCCTCCCACCTTATTATGATGTTTCCCAAGTTTTGGGCTCGATCCAAAATTAATAGGAGTAATAAACTGGACAATTCAAGTACAAAGACAGTTCATTCCTAATCGGAGTGGTTGGTGAATTCCACAGTTCTAGAGATCGGATTTCACTCGAAATTCACCAAATGACTCCTCCCACCATATTATGTTGTTGCCCAAGTTTTGGGATCGATCCGAAATCAATAGGTGTAAGAAATTGGACATTTCAAGTTCAAAGGCAGTTTGTTCCTAATCGGAGTGGTTGGTGTATTCCACGGTTCTAGAGATCGGATTTCACTTAAAATTAACCAAATGACTCCTCCCACCATATTATGATGTTGCCCAAGTTTTGGGCTCGATCCGAAATCAATAGGTGTAAGAAATTGGACAATTCAAGTTCAAAGGCAGTTCGTTCCTAATCGGAGTGGTTGGTGTATTCCACAGTTCTAGAGATCGGATTTCACTCGAAATTAACCAAATGACTACTCCCACCATATTATGATGTTGCCCAACTTTTGGGCTCGATCCGAAATCAATAGGTGTAACAAATTGGACAATTCAAGTTCAAAGGCAGTTCATTCCAAATCGGAGTGGTTGGTGTATTCCACAGTTCTAGAGATCGGATTTCACTCGAAATTCACCAAATGACTCCTCCCACCATATTATGATGTTGCCCAAGTTTTGGGCTCGATCCGAAATCAATAGGTGTAAGAAATTGGACAATTCAAGTTCAAAGGCAGTTCGTTCCTAATTGGAGTGGGGGGGGTATTCCACAGTTCTAGAGATCGGATGTCACTTAAAATTAACCAAATGACTCCTCACACAATATTATGACGTTGCCCAAGTTTTTGGCTCGATCCGAAATCAATAGGTGCAAGAAATGGGATAATTCAAGTTCAAAGGCAGTTCGTTCCTAATCGGAATGGTTGGTGTATTCCACAGTTCTAGAGATCGGATTTCACTTAAAATTAACCAAATGACTCCTCCCAACATATTATGATGTTGCCGAAGTTTTGGGCTCGATCCGAAATCAATAGGTGTAACAAATTGGACAATTCAAGTTCAATGGCAGTTTGTTCCTAATCGGAGTAGTTGGTGTATTCCATAGTTCTAGAAATCGGATTTCACTTAAAATTAACCAAATGACTCCGCCCACCATATTATGATGATGCCCAACTTTTGGGCTCGATCCGAAATCGATAGGTGTAAGAAATTGGACAATTCAAGTTCAAAGGCAGTTTATTCCTAATTGGAGTGGTTGGTGTATTGGGTAGTTTTAGAGATCGGATTTCAGTCAAAATTAACCAAAATGACTCCTCCCACCATATTATGATGTTGCCTTAGTTTTGGGCTCGATCCGAAATCAGTAGGTGTAAGAAATTAGACAATTCAAGTTCAAACGCAGTTCGTTCCTAATCGGTGTGGTTGGTGTATTCCATAATTCTAGAGATCGGATTTCACCCAAAATTCACGAAAGGAATCCTCCCACCGTATTACGATGTTGCAAAAATTTTGTGCTCTATTCGAAATCAATAGGTGTAAGAAATTGGACAATTCAAGTTCAAAGGCAGTTCGTTCCTAATTGGTGTGGTTGGTTTATTCCATAGTTCTCGAACTCCGATGTCACTCAAACTTAAGCAAACGACTCCTCCCACCATATTATGATGTTGCCCAACTTTTGGGCCCGATCCGAAATCAATAAGTGTAAGAATTTGGGCAATTCAAGTTCAAAGGCAGTTTGTTCCTAATCGGAGTGGTTGGTGTATTCCACAGTTGTAGAGATCGGATTTCACTTAAAATTAACCAAATGACTCCTCCCACAATATTATGATGTTGCCAAAGTTTTGGGCTCGTTCCGAAATCAATAGGTGTAAGAAATTGGACAATTCAAGTTCGCAGGCAGTTCGTTCCCAATCGGAGTGGTTGGTGTATTCCACAGTTCTAGAGATCGGATTTCACTTAAAATTAACCAAATGACTCCTCCCACAATATTATACTGTTGCCCAAGTTTTGGGCTCGATCCGAAATCAATTGGTGTAAGAATTTGGACAATTCAAGTTCAAAGGCAGTTCGTTCCTAATCGGAGTGGTTGGTGTATTCCCCAGTTCTAGAGATCGGATGTCACTTAAAATTAACCAAATGACTCCTCACACAATATTATGACGTTGCCCAAGTTTTGGGCTCGATCCGAAATCAATAGGTGCAAGAAATTGGATAATTCAAGTTCAAAGGCAGTTCGTTCCTAATCGGAATGGTTGGTGTATTCCACAGTTCTAGAGATCGGATTTCACTTAAAATTAACCAAATGACTCCTCCCAACATATTATGATGTTACCGAAGTTTTGGGCTCGATCCGAAATCAATAGGTGTAACAAATTGGACAATTCAAGTTCAATGGCAGTTTGTTCCTAATCGGACTAGTTGGTGTATTCCATAGTTCTAGAAATCGGATTTCACTTAAAATTAACCAAATGACTCCGCCCACCATATTATGATGATGCCCAACTTTTGGGCTCGATCCGAAATCGATAGGTGTAAGAAATTGGACAATTCAAGTTCAAAGGCAGTTCGTTCCTAATTGGTGTGGTTGGTGTATTGGGTAGTTTTAGAGATCGGATTTCAGTCAAAATTAACCAAATGACTCCTCCCACCATATTATGATGTTGCCCTAGTTTTGGGCTCGATCCGAAATCAATAGGTGCAAGAAATTGGACAAGTCAAGTTCAAAGGCAGTTCGTTCCGAATCGGAGTGGTTGGTGTATTCCATAGTTCTGGAGATCGGATTTCACTTAAAATGAACCAAATGACTCCTCCCACCATATTATGTTGTTGCCCAAGTTTTGGGCTCGATCCGAAATCAATATGTGTAAGAAATTGGGCAATTCAAGTTCAAGGGGAATTCGTTACTAATTGGAGTGGTTGGTGTATTGGGTAGTTCTAGAGATCGGATTTCACTTAAAACTAACCAAATTACTCCTCCCACCATATTATGTGGTTGCCCAACATTAGGGCTCGATCCGAAATCAATACGTGTAAGAAACTGGGCAATTCAAGTTCAAAGGCAATTCGTTCCTAATTGGAGTGCTTGGTGTATTGGGGAGTTCTAGTGATTGGATATCTCTCAAAATTTAAGCAATTGACTCCTCCCACCATATTATGATGTTGCCCAACTTTTGGGCTCGATCCGAAATCAATAAGTGTAAGAGTTTGGGCAATTCAAGTTCAAAGGCAGTTTGTTCCTAATCGGAGTGGTTGGTGTATTCCACAGTTCTAGAGATCGGATTTCACTTAAAATTAACCAAATGACTCCTCCCACAATATTATGATGTTGCCTAAGTTTTGGGTTAGTTCCGAAATCAATAGATGTAAGAAATTGGACAATTCAAGTTCGCAGGCAGTTCGTTCCCAATCGGAGTGGTTGGTGTATTCCATAGTTCTAGAGATCGGATTTCACTTAAAATTAACCAAATGACTCCTCCCAAAATACTATGATGTTGCCCAAGTTTTGGGCTCGTTCCGAAATCAATAGGTGTAAGAAATTGGACAATTCAAGTTCGCAGGCAGTTCGTTCCCAATCGGAGTGGTTGGTGTATTCCACAGTTCTAGAGATCGGATTTCACATAAAATTAACCAAATGACTCCTCCCACAATATTATGATGTTGCCCAAGTTTTGGGCTCGATCCGAAGTCCATTGGTGTAAGAAATTGGAGAAGTCAAGTTCAAAGGCAGTTCGTTCCTAATGGGAGTGGTTGGTGTATTCCACAGTTCTAGAGATCGTATTTCACTTAAAATTAACCAAATGACTCCTCCCACCATATTATGATGTTGCCCAAGTTTTGGGCTCGTTCCGAAATCAGTAGGTGTAAGAAATTGGACAATTGAAGTTCGCAGGCAGTTCGTTCCCAATCGGAGTGGTTGGTGTATTCCACAGTTCTAGAGATCGGATTTCACTTAAAATTAACCAAATGACTCCTCCCACAATATTATGATGTTGCCCAAGTTTTGGAATCATTCCAAAATCAATAGGTGTAAGAAATTGGACAATTCAAGCTCCAAGGCAGTTCATTTCTAATCGGAGTTGTTGGTTAATTCCACAGTTTTAGTGATCGGATTTCATTTAAAATTAACGAAATGACTCCTCACACAACATTATGACGTTGCCCAAGTTTTCGGCTCGATCCAAAATCAATAGGTGTAAGAAATTGGACAATTCAAGTTCAAAGGTAGTTCGTTCCTAATCAGAGTGGTTGGTGTTTTCCATAGTTCTAGAGATCGGATTTCTCCCAATTGGTGTATTGGGTAGTTCTGGAGATCGGATTTCAGTCAAAATTAACCAACTGACTCCTCCCACCATATTATGATGTTGCCCAAGTTTTGGGCTCATTCCGAAATCAATAGGTGTAAGAAATTAGACAATTCCCGCTCAAAGAGAGTTCGTTCCAAATCGGAGTGGTTGGTGTATTCCATAGTTCAAGATGTCGGATTTCATTTAAAATTAACCAAATGAGTCCTCCGACCATATTGTGATGTTGCCCAACTTTTGGGCTCGATCCGAAATCAATAGGTGTAAGAATTTGGACAATTCAAGTTCAAACGTAGTTCGTTCCTAATCAGAGTGGTTGGTGTATTCCATAGTTCTAGAGATCGGATTTCTCCCAAAATTCACGAAACGACTCCTCCCACCATATTACAATGTTGCCCAAGTTTTGCGCTCGATCCGAAATCAATAGGTGTAAGAAATTGGGCAATTCAAGTTCAAAGGCAGTTCGTTCCTAATTGTAGTGGTTGGTGTATTGGGTTGTTCTAGTGATTGGATTTCACTCAAAATTCACCAAATGACTCCTCCCACCATATTATGATGTTGCCCAAGTTTTGGTTTCGATCCGAAATCAGTGGGTGTAAGAAATTGGACAATTCAAGTTCAAAGGCAGTTCGTTCCTAATTGTTGTGGTTGGTGTATTGGGTAGTTCTAGAGATCGGATTTCACATAAAATTAACCAAATGACTCCTCCCACCATATTATGATGTTGCCCAAGTTTTGGGTTCGATCCGAAATCAGTAGGTGTAAGAAATTGGAGAATTCAAGTTCGAAGGCAGTTCGTTCCTAATCGTTGTGGTTGGTGTATTGGGTAGTTCTGGAGATCGGATTTCACATAAAATTAACCAAATGACTCCTCCCACCATATTATGATGTTGCCCAAGTTTTGGGCTCGTTCCGAAATCAATAGGTGTAAGAAATTGGACAATTCAAGTTCGCAGGCAGTTCGTTCCCAATCGGAGAGGTTGGTGTATTCCACAGTTCTAGAGATCGGATTTCAATTAAAATTAACCAAATGACTCCTCCCACAATATTACGATGTTGCCCAAGTTTTGGGCTCGATCCGAAATCCATTGGTGTAAGAAATTGGACAAGTCAAGTTCAAAGGCAGTTCGTTCCTAATCGGACTGGTTGGTGTATTCCACAGTTCTAGAGATCGGATTTCACTTAAAATTAACCAAATGATTCCTCCCACCATATTATGATGTTGCCTAAGTTTTGGGCTCGATCCGAAATCAATAGGTGTAAGAAATTGGACAAGTCAAGTTCAAAGGCAGTTCGTTCCTAATCGGAGTGGTTGGTGTATTCGACAGTTCTAGGGATCGGATTTCACTCGAAATTCACCAAATGACTCCTACCGCCATATTATGACGTTGCCCAACTTTTGGACTCGATCTGAAATCAATAGGTGTAAGAAATTGGACAATTCAAGTTCAATGGCAGTTCGTTCCAAATCGGAGTGGTTGGTGTATTTCACAGTTCTAGAGATCGGATTTCTCTCGAAATTCACCAAATGACTCCTCCCACCATATTATGATGTTGCCCAAGTTTTGGGCTCGATCCGAAATCAATAGGTGTAAGAAATTGGACAATTCAAGTTCAAAGGCAGTTCCTTCCTAATTGTTGTGGTTGGTGTATTGGGTTGTTCTAGAGATCGGATTTCACATAAAATTAACCAAATGACTCCTCCCACCACATTATGATGTTGCCCAAGTTTTGGGCTCGATCCAAAATCAATAGGTGTATGAAATTGGACAATTCAAGTTCAAAGGCAGTGCGTTCCTAATTGGAGTGGTTGGTGTATTGGGTAGTTCTAGAGATCGTATTTCACTTAAAATTAACCAAATGACTCCTCCCACCATATTATGATGTTTCCCAAGTTTTGGGCTCGATTCGAAATCAATAGGTGTAAGAAATTGCACAATTCAAGTTTTAACGCAGTTCGTTCCTAATTGGAGTGGTTGGTGTATTGGGTAGTTCTAGAGATCGGATTTAAGTCTAAAATAACCAAATGACTCCTCCCACCATATTATGATGTTACCCAAGTTTTGGGCTCGATCCGAAATCAATAGGTGTAAGAAATTGGACAATTCAAGCTCAAAGGCAGTTCGTTCCTAATCGGAGTGGTTGGTGTATTCCATAGTTCTAGATATCGGATATCATTTAAAATTAACCAAATGATTCCTCCGACCATATTATGATGTTGACCAAGTTTTGGGCTCAATCCGTAATCAATAGGTGTAAGAAATTGGACAATTCAAGTTGAAACGCAGTTTGTTCCAAATCGGAGTGGTTGGTGTATTGGGTAGTTCTAGGGATCGGATTTCACTTAAAATTAACCAAATCACTCCTCCCACCATATTATGATGTTGTCCAAGTTTTGGGCTCGATCCGAAATCAATAGGTGTAAGAAATTGGAGAATTCAAGTTCAAAGGCAGTTCGTTCCTAATTGTTGCGGTTTGTGTATTCCACAGTTCTGCAGATCGGATTTCACTCGAACTTAACCAAATGACTCCACCCACCATATTATGATGTTGCCCCAGTTTTGGGCTCGATCCAAAATCAATAGGTGTCAGAAATTGGACAATTCAAGTTCAAAGGCAGTTCGTTCCTAATTGTTGTGGTTGGTGCATTGGGTAGTTCTAGAGATCGGATTTCACATAAAATTAACCAAATGACTCCGCCCACCATATTATGATGTTGCCGAAGTTCTGGGCTCGATCCAAAATCAATAGGTGTAAGAAATTGGACAATTCAAGTTCAAAGGCAGTTCGTTCCTAATTGTTGCGGTTTGTGTATTCCACAGTTCTGGAGATCGGATTTCACTCGAAATTCACCAAGTGACTCCTCCCTCCATATTATGATTTTTCCCAAGATTTGGGCTCGATCCGAAATCAATAGGTGTAAGAAATTGGACAATTCAAGTTCAAAGGCAGTTCGTTCCTAATCAGAGTGGTTGGTGTATTCCATAGTTCTAGAGATCAGATTTCTCCGAAGATTCACGAAACGACTCCTCCCACCATATTACGATGTTGCCCAAGTTTTGCGCTCCACCCGAAATCAATAGGTGTAAGAAATTGGGCAATTCAAGTTCGAAGGCAGTTCGTTCCATGTTGTAGTGGTTGGTGTATTGGGTAGTTCTAGCTATTGGATTTCACTCAAAATTCAACAAATGACTCCTCCCACCATGTTATGATGTTGCCCAAGTTTTGGTGTCGATCCGAATTCAATAGGTGTAGGAAATTGGACAATTCAAGTTCAAAGGCAGTTCGTTCCAAATTGTTGTGGTTGGTGCATTGGGTAGTTCTAGAGATCGGATTTCTCATAAAATTAACCAAATGACTCCTCCCACCGTATTATGATGTTGCCCAAATTTTGGGCTCGATCCGAAATCAATAGGTGTAAGAAATTGGACAATTCAAGTTCAAAGGCAGTTCGTTCCTAATTGGAGTGATTGGTGTATTGAGTAGTTCTAGAGATCGGATTTCAGTCAAAATTAACCAAATGACTCCTACAACCATATTATGATGTTGCCCAAGTTTTGGGCTCGATCCGAAATCAATAGGTATAAGAAATTGGACAATTCAAGTTCAAAGGCAGTTCATTCCTAATCGGAGTGGTTGGTGTATTCCACAGTTCTAGAGATTGTATTTCACTCGAAGTTCACCAAATGCCTCCTCCCACCATGTTATGATGTTTCCCAAGTTTTGGGCTCGATCCGAAATCAATATGTGTAAGAAATTGGACAATTCAAGTTCAAAGGCAGTTCGTTCCTAATCGGAGTGGTTGCTGTATTCCACAGTTCTAGAGATCGGATTTCACTTAAAATTAACCAAATGACTACTCCCACCATATTATGATGTAGCCAAAGTTTTGGGCTCGGTCCGAAATTAATAGGTGTAAGAAATTGGACAATTCAAGTTCAAAGGCATTTCGTTCCTAATTGGAGTGGTTGGTGTATTGGGTAGTTCTGGAGATCGGATTTCAGTCAAAATTAACCAAATGACTCCTCCCACCATACTATGACGTTGCCCAAATTTTGGGCTCGATCCGAAATCAATAGGTGTAAGAAATTGGACAATTCAAGTTCAAAGGCAGTTCCTTCCTAATTGTTGTGGTTGGTGGATTGGGTAGTTCTAGAGATCGGATTTCACGTAAAATTAACCAAATGACTCATCCCACCATATTATGATGTTGCCCAAGTTTTGGGCTCGATCCAAAATCAATAGGTGTAAGAAATGGGACAATTCAAGTTCAAAGGCAGTTCGTTCGTAATCAGAGTAGTTGGTGTATTCCACAGTTCTGTAGATCGGATTTCAGTCAAAATTAACCAAATTACTCCTCCCACCATATTATGATGTTGCCCAAGTTTTGGGCTCGTTCCGAAATCAATAGGTGTAAGAAATTGGACAATTCAAGTTCAAAGGTAGTTCGTTTCTAACTGGAGTGGTGGTGTATTGGGTACTTCTCGAGATCGGATTTCAGTCAAAATTAACCAAATGACTCCACCCACCATATTATGATGTTGCCCAAGTTTTGGGCTCGTTTTCAAATCAATAGGTGTAAGAAATTGGAAAATTCAAGTTCAAAGGCAGTTCGTTCCAAATCGGAGTAGTTGGTGTATTCCACAGTTCTAGAGATCGGATTTCACTTAAAATTAACCAAATGACTCATCCCACCATATTATGATGTTGCCCAAGTTTTGGGCTCGATCCAAAATCAATAGGTGTAAGAAATGGGACAATTCAAGTTCAAAGGCAGTTCGTTCGTAATTAGAGTAGTTGGTGTATTCCACAGTTCTGTAGATCGCATTTCAGTCAAAATTAACCAAATGACTCCTCCCACCATATTATGATGTTGCCCAAGTTTTGGGCTCGTTCCGAAATCAATAGGTGTAAGAAATTGGACAATTCAAGTTCAAAGGTAGTTCGTTTCTAATTGGAGTGGTGGTGTATTGGGTACTTCTCGAGATCGGATTTCAGTCAAAATTAACCAAATGACTCCACCCACCATATTATGATGTTGCCCAAGTTTTGGGCTCGTTTTCAAATCAATAGGTGTAAGAAATTGGAAAATTCCAGTTCAAAGGCAGTTCGTTCCTAATCGGAGTGGTTGGTGTATTACACAGTTCTAGAGATCGGATTTCACTTAAAATTAACCAAATGACTCCTCCCACCACATTATGATGTTGCCCAAGTTTTGGGCTCTATCCGAAATCAATAGGTGTAAGCAATTGGACAAGTCAAGTTCAAAGGCAGTTCGTTCCTAATCGGAGTGGTTGGTGTATTCCACAGTTCTAGAGATCAGATTTCACTTAAAATTAACCAAATGACTCCTCCCACCATATTATGATGTTGCCCAAGTTG
Source organism: Prunus avium (assembly GCF_965620075.1). Taxonomy (NCBI): domain Eukaryota; kingdom Viridiplantae; phylum Streptophyta; class Magnoliopsida; order Rosales; family Rosaceae; genus Prunus; species Prunus avium. The sequence goes on from NC_142290.1 coordinate 8,884,608, forward strand.
TGGGCTCGATCCGAAATCAATAGGTGTAAGAAATTGGACAATTCAAGTTCAAAGGCAGTTCGTTCCTAATCGGAGTGGTTGGTGTATTCCGTAGTTCTAGATATCAGATTTCATTTAAAATTAACCAAATGAGTCCTCCGACGATATTATGATGTTGACCAAGTTTTGGGCTCGATCTGTAATCAATAGTTGTAAGAAATTGGACAATTCGAGTTCAAACGCAGTTTGTTCCTAATCGGAGTGGTTGGCGTATTGGGTAGTTGTAGCAATTGGATTTCATTCAAAACTGACGAAATAACTCCTCCCACCATATTATGATGTTGCCCAAGTTTTCAAATCAATAGGTGTAAGAAATTGGACAATTTAATTTCAAAGGCAGTTTGTTCCTAAGTGGAGTGGTTGGTGTATTCCATAGTTCTAGATATCGTATTTCACTCAAAATTCACCAGATGACTCCTTCCACCATATTATGATGTTGCCCAAGTTTTGGGGTCGTTCCGAAATCAATAAGTGTAAGAAATTGGACAATTCAAGTTCAAAGGCAGTTCGTTCGAAATCGGTGTGGTTGGAATTTTCCACAGTTCTAGAGATCGGATTTCAGCCAAGATTCACCAATTGACTCCTCCCACCACTTTATGGCGTTGCCCAAGTTTTGGGCTCGATCCGAAATCAATAGGTGTAAGAAATTGGACAATTCAAGTTCAAAGGCAGTTCGTTCCTAGTCGGAGTTGTTGGTGTATTCCACAGTTCTAGAGATCGGATTTCAATCAAAATTCACCAAACGACTCTTCCCACCAAATTACGATGTTCCCCAAGTTTTGGGATCGATCCAAAATCAATAGGTGTAAGAAATTGGGCAATTCTAGTTCGTAGGCAGTTCGTTCGAAATCGGAGTGGTTGGTGTATTCCCCAGTTCTAGAGATCGGATTTCACCCAAGATTCACCAATTGTCTCCTCCCACCATTTTATGGTGTTTCCCAAGTTTTTGGCTAGATCCGAAATCAATAGGTGTAACAAGGTGGACAATTCAAGTTCAAAGGCAATTCGTTCCAATTCTAGAGATCGGATTTCAATCAAAATTCAAGAAACGACTCCTCGCACCATATTATGATGTTGTCCAAGTTTTGGGCATGATCCGAAATCAATAGATGTAAGAAATTGGATAATTCAAGTTCAAAGGCAGTTCGTTCCAAATTGGAGTGGTTGGTGTATTGGGTAGTTCTAGGGATCGGATTTTACTCAAAATTCACCAAATAACTCCTCCCACCATATTATGATGTTGCCCAAGCTTTGGAACCGATCCGAAATCAATAGGTGTAAGAAATTGGACAATTCAAGTTCAAAGGCAGTTCGTTCCAAATTGGAGTGGTTGGTGTGTTGGGTAGTTCTAGAGATTGGATTTCACTTAAAATTAGACAAATGACTCCTCCAACCATATTATGATGTTGCCCATGTTTTGGGCTCGATCCGAAATCAATAGGTGTGACAAATTGGACAATTCAAGTTCGAAGGCAGTTCGTTCCAAATCGGTGTGGTTGGTGTATTCCACAGTTCCAGAGATCGGATTTCTCTCGAAACTTATCAAATGACTCCTCCCACCGTATTATGTTGTTGCCCAAGTTTTGGGCTCGATCCGAAATCAATAGGTGTAAGAAATTGGACAATTGAAGTTCAAAGGCAGTTCGTTCCTAAGTGCCGCGGTTGGTGTATTGGGTAGTTCTAGGGATCAGATTTTACTCAAAATTCACCAAATGACTCCTCCCACCATATTATGATGTTGCCCAAGTTTTGGGCTCGATACGAAATCAATAGGTGTAAGAAATTCGACATTTCAAGTTCAAAGGCAGTTCGTTCCTAATTCGAGTGGTTGGTGTATTGGGTAGTTCTAGGGATCGGATTTTACTCAAAATTCACCAAATGACTCCTCCCACCATATTATGATGTTGCCTAAGTTTTGGGCCCGATCTGAAATCAATAGGTGTAAGAAATTGGACAATTCAAGTTCAAAGGCAGTTCGTTCCAAATTGGAGTGGTTGGTGTGTTGGGTAGTTCTAGAGATCGGATTTCAGTCAAAATTAACCAAATGACTCCTCCCAAGATATTATGATGTTGCCCAACTTTTGGGTTCGATACGAAATCAATAGGTGTTCCAAATTGGACAATTCAAGTTCAACGGCAGTTCGTTCCTAATTGGAGTGGTTGGTGTATTCCATACTTCTAGCGATTGGATTTCACTCAAAACTCACCAAATGACTCCTCCCACCATATTATGATGTTGCACAAGTTTGGGGTTCGATCCGAAATCAATAGGTGTTAGAAATTGGACAATTCAAGTTCAACGACAGTTCGTTTCTAATTGGAGTGGTTGGGGTATTCCATAGTTCTAGGGATCGAATTTCACTCAAAATTCACCAAATGACTCATCGCACCATATTATGATGTTGTCCAAGTTTTGGGCTCGATACGAAATCAATAGGTGTAAGAAATAGGACAATTCAAGGTCAAAGGCAGTTCGTTCCTAATTGGAGCGGTTGGTGTATTGGGTAGTTCTTGAAATTGGATTTCACTTAATATGAACCGAATTACTCCTCCCACCACATTACGATGTTGCCCACGTTTTGGGCTCAATCCGAAATCAATAGGTGTAAGAAATTGGACAATTCAAGTTCAAAGGCAGTTCGTTTGAAATCGGAGTGGTCGGTGTATTCCACAGTTCTAGAGATCGGATTTCACCCAAGAGTCACCAATTGACTTCTCCCACCATTTTATGGTGCTGCCCAAGTTTTTGGCTCGATCCGAAATCAATAGGTGTAAGAAGTTGGACAATTCAAGTTCAAAGGCAATTCGTTCCAAATCGGAGTTGTTGGTGTATTCCACAGTTCTAGAGATCGGATTTCAATCAAAATTCAAGAAACTACTCCTCCCACCAAATTATGATGTTCCCCAAGTTTTGGGATTGATCTAAAATCAATTGGTGTAAGAAATTGGACAATTCACGTAAAGGCAGTTCGTTCCTAATCAGAGTGGTTGGTGTATTCCATAGTTCTAGAGATCAGATTTCACTCAAAATTCACCAAATGACTCCTCCCACCATATTATGATGTTGCCCAAGTTTTGGGATCGATACGAAGTCAATAGGTGTAAGAAATTGGGCAATTCAAGTTGAAAGGCAGTTCGTTCCTAACTGGAGTGGTTGGTGTATTGGGTTGTTCTCACGATCGGATTTTACTCAAAATTCACCAGTTGACTCCTCCCACCGTATTATGGTGTTGCCCAAGTTTTGGGTTCGATCCGAAATCAATAGGTGTAAGAAATTGGACAATTCAAGTTCAAAGGCAGTTCGTTCTTAGTTGGAGTGGTTGGCGTATTCCATAGTTCTAGATATCGGATTTCATTTAAAATTAACCAAATGACTGCTCCCACCATATTATGATGTTGCCCGAGTTTTGGGCTCGATCCGAAATCAATAGGTGTAAGAAATTGGACAATTCAAGTTCAAAGGCAATTCGTTCCAAATTGGAGTGGTTGGTGTGTTGGGTAGTTCTAGAGATTGGATTTCACTTAAAATTAACCAAATCACTCCTCCAACCATATTATGATGTTGCCTATGTTTTGGGCTCGATCCGAAATCAATAGGTGTAACAAATTGGACAATTCAAGTTCGAATGCAGTTCGTTCCAAATCGGTGTGGTTAGTGTATTCCACAGTTCCAGAGATCGGATTTCTCTCGAAACTTATCAAATGACTCCTCCCACCGTATTATGTTGTTGCCCAAGTTTTGGGCTCGATCCGAAATCAATAGGTGTAAGAAATTGGACAATTGAAGTTCAAAGGCAGTTCGTTCCTAAGTGCCGCGGTTGGTGTATTGGGTAGTTCTAGGGATCAGATTTTACTCAAAATTCACCAAATGACTCCTCCCACCATATTATGATGTTGCCCAAGTTTTGGGCTCGATACGAAATCAATAGGTGTAAGAAATTCGACATTTCAAGTTCAAAGGCAGTTCGTTCCTAATTCGAGTGGTTGGTGTATTGGGTAGTTCTAGGGATCGGATTTTACTCAAAATTCACCAAATGACTCCTCCCACCATATTATGATGTTGCCTAAGTTTTGGGCCCGATCTGAAATCAATAGGTGTAAGAAATTGGACAATTCAAGTTGAAAGGCAGTTCGTTCCAAATTGGAGTGGTTGGTGTGTTGGTTAGTGCTAGAGATCGGATTTCAATCAAAATTAACCAAATGACTCCTCCCAAGATATTATGATGTTGCCCAACTTTTGGGCTCGATCCGAAATCAATAGGTGTTCCAAATTGGACAATTCAAGTTCAACGGTAGTTCGTTCCTAATTGGAGTGGTTGGTGTATTCCACAGTTCTAGAGATCGTATTTCACTCAAGATTCCCCAAATGACTCCTCCCACCGTAATAGGGTGTTGCCCAAGTTTTGGGCTCGATCCGAAATCAATAGGTGTAAGAAATTGGACAATTCAAGTTCAAAGGCAGTTCATTCCTAATTGGTGTGGTTGGTGTATTGGACAGTTCTAGAGATCGGATTTCACGTAAAATTAACCAAATGATTCCTCCCTCCATATTATGATGTTGTCCAAGGTTTGGGCTCGATCCGACATCAATAGGTGCACGAAATTGGACAATTCAAGTTCAAAGCCTGTTCGTTCCTAATTGGAGTGGTTGGTGTATTGGGCAGTTCGTTCCTAATCGGAGTGGGTGGTGTATTCCACAGTTCTAGAGATCGGATTTCACAGTGCTACAGTTCTACAGATCGTATTTCACTCAAGATTCACCAAATGACTCCTCCCACCACATTATGGTGTTGCCCAAGTTTTGGGCTCTATCCGAAATCAATAGGTGTAAGAAATTGGACAATTCGAGTTCAAAGGCAGTTCGTTCCTACTTGGAGTGGTTGGCGTATTCCATAGTTCTAGATATCAGATTTCATTTAAAATTAACCAAATGACTCCAAACCTGTCAAAAACACAGATATTTACAACCCAACAGCCAGCATGCACTAGACAAAGCATAGTGTTACAAACCATGGCCTCCGGCCTCAAAAATCACATCATAACAGGGCAATAACAGAGCAACTAACAGAATTAAAAAAAAACCAGCAAAAATAAAGTTTTACGATTTTACATAGCACAGGGGCTTCGAGAAGGCTCAAGTACTGAAGCTCGTGAAAACAGGAGCACAAAACACGGCACTGCGGCTTGTTTCTATCAACTACTGGCTGTGGGGCGAAAAACAGAAAATTGTGAGTGGACAAAACAAAGTTTAGTTCAATTTAAACCAAAGTAATATAACCCCACCGTTAGAAAACCATGCATGAAAACAATGCATTAAATCCACCATATACATATATAAATAGTTTGCTCAAACCCGAGCTGAATCCGAAATCCAGTGAAACTTACAAATCAACCCATCCAAACCTTTCCTTACAAATCTCAAATCAAACTCTCGAAAAACGTGCCCACCGGCACGACGAGCGGCGAAGTATCCTCGCTCAAAAACATTAACAAATGCATAACTATCTATATAACATAGGGGATATAATATAAGTATATGACACACCTAATTGTACCGGGGAAACAATCCAACAGGGAATTGTTGACTAGTCCATATGCAACAACCCTCAAAACGACCATGTGGATAGGGACGAGCCGTCCAACCGGGGGACTAACTCTTAGCCAGCACGTACGGACGAAGAATCAAGACCCGTACGTCTGTAAACAGTCCTACGCGAGCAGACTACCCAATTAAGGGTCTACAGCGACACCCCGTTAGGGCGTGCCCCGGGTTCCGACATTTCCAAGTATCACACCTTTCCACAATCCATTCACAAATCCAGGGGGAGGTACACGAGGTAGTGCTTATAGCACTTCAATCCGACAATCTATACTCACATCTTTCCACATCTCATAAAACAACCCCGTACTTCCCACACACAACCCAACAAGATATGTAGTAATTTCTCAAATATCATTTGTATATACTCAAGATACTTAAAATGTCAAAACCCAGAAATATCTCAAATACTTTACGAAAAATAATCGTTTCACTGTAAAGAACAAGTTAACTTTCAATAAATCCTTATATTCCTATGCATGCAAATTCCAAGATAAAACCATGCTATTATTTGAAAACAAAGTCCACTCACAAGTAATCCCAAGCTGCGTGACCCCGAGAGGGTCCTGCCTGCTCTGAAGGCGGAGTCGGATTACCTATTTCAAAATACGAACACGATATTAAAATCCAACTCTGCAAAAAATGAGACTTTAAAGTAAAATCCTAATTTCCCGGGTTTCTCTTAATTACAAGGAACGAGACGTCCCTAAGGTCCAATTAAAGGTTCCAAGCGCTGTAAAAGTCTCGGAAGACACTCGGTCAACCGGACGGTCAAAACTTTAAGTTAATGAATTGGAACATCCGGGGCCCCGATTCACGATCCGCGAATTCCTATACGATCCTATGAATACCAGGAACAACATACTTGACATTGGGTTTGATCCAACGGTCTCAACACATCAAACCCAACAATCACAAATTATGTCTAATTGGTTTGAGGTCCAAACGATATCCAAATTGAGATCCGTAAACTCCTACGCGCTCATGACAACACAAAGATCATTTTAGGATACAATGTGACCTCTGCCGGACTGCCCACGCGCCTCCCCACGCGCCGGCAGCGCGTGGGTGGCTTGATCACTGTTCAGGTGACCAGAAAAACTTAGAATCTTGACTCCAAACTCGTATCCTAGGTAAAACCCCTAATTTGGAGTCTCTTTTGTTCTTGGGCTATGGCCAAAAAGTGGCTGGAAGTGGCCGGAAATTCAAATTGAAAACCGGCTAAAACCTAACTTCGAAAATTGAATTGTAAACTCTCAAAATTTCGGGAAACCTATCCAACAGGCAGCTAGAGCACGAAACATTATCCAAAATCCATACCTCACTTGTCGAAATCGGTGGTGAATTGAGGGAGAATGAAAGCTTGGAAGTTTCTGAAATTTCCGGTGACTTTTCTGCAAATTTCCGGTGGTTCTCGTTACTGCCGGCGTCGGAGATGGAGCGAAACGGAGAGAGCACGAGACGACGGTTCTAACGCGACTGGTCTTGTCATCGGAGATGGCAGGACGTGGCGGCGGCTGGCCAAAATAGCCGTCGATGAACAGTGCGGGGGAGGGGGTTTGCGCGCAGAGGGAGAAGTCGGGGGAGAGAGAGAGAGAGAGAAATGAGAAAAGAAAAAGAAAAATATGATTTTAATCAAATTAATTTTGAAATAATTTCAATTCGGTCCTCAATGGTTTTTCAATCGTATCTTCTTCGTTTCAAGTCCGAATCTAGCCTACGGAGTGTCTACTCAAAACAACCACTTGCTGTCCCAAACTCTCTTCGGATAAACATTGACCTTCCTGCCCCCACTTCAAGGGCAAAATTGGAAATTCCACATTTTAAATTAAATTAATTAGTGAATAGTCTTATTTTTGGGTTGGGATGTTACAATGGATTTCAGTCAAAATTAACAAAATGACTCCTCCCACCATATTATGATGTTGCCCAAGTTTTGGGCTCGATCCAAAATCAATAGGTGTAAGAAATTGGACAATTCAAGTTCAAAGGCAGTTCATTCCTAATTGCTGTGGTTGGTGTATTGGGTAGTTCTACAGATCGGATTTCAGTCAAAATTAACCAAATGACTCCTCCCCCCATATTATGATGTTGCCCAAGTTTTGGGCTCTATTCGAAATCAATAGGTGTAAGAAATAGGACAATTCAAGTTCAAAGGCAGTTCGTTCCTAATCGGAGTGGTTGGTGTATTCCACAGTTTTAGAGATCGGATTTCACCCAAGATTCACCAAATGACTCCAACCACCATATTATGGTGTTGCCCATGTTTTGGGCTCGATCCGAAATCAATAGGTGTAAGAAATTGGACAATTCAAGTTCGAAGGCAGTTTGTTCCTAATCGGAGTGGTTGGTGTATTCCACAGTTCTAGAAATCGGATTTCACTGAAACTTAACCAAAGGACTCATCCCACCATATTATGATGTTGCCCAAGTTTTGGGCTCGATCCGAAATCAGTAGGTGTAAGAAATTGGTCAATTCAAGTTTAAAGGCTGTTCGTTCCTAATTGGAGTGGTTGGGGTCTTGGGTAGTTCTAGAGATCGGATTTTAGTCAAAATTAACCAAATGACTCCAACCACCATATTATGGTGTTGCCCACGTTTTGGGCTCGATCCGAAATCAATAGGTGTAAGAAATTGGACAATTCAAGTTCAAAGGCAGTTCGTTCCTAATTGGAGTGGTTGGTGTATTGGGTTGTTCCAGAGATCAGATTTCACTTAAAATTAACCAAATGACTCCTCCCACCATATTATGATGTTGCCCAAGTTTTGGGCTCGATCCGAAATCAATAGGTGTAAGAAATTGGACAATTCAAGTTCAAAGGCAATTCGTTCCTAATCGGAGTGGTTGGTGTATTCCATAGTTCTAGAGATCGGATTTGACTCGAAATTCACCAAATCACTCCTCCCACCATATTATGGTGTTGCCTAAGTTTTGGGCTCGATCCGAAATCGATAGGAGTAAGAAATCGGACAATTCAAGCTCAAAGGCAGTTCGTTCCAAATTGGAGTGGTTGGTGTATTGGGTAGTTCTAGAGATCGGATTTCACTTAAAATTAACCAAATGACTCCTCTCACCATATTATGATAGTTCTACAGATCGGATGACAGGACCCGCCCCGAATTTCCTCGGAAATCGGGACGGATCCCGTCTATGATCCGACATCCTACAGATGCCGGGCCCACTTACTAAAAACCGAGACTTCCTACCAAAATTTTGGCAGAGTCTCCCCTATAAACAGGACATATCCCAAAATTCCAAACCTGTCAAAAACACAGATATTTACAACCCAACAGCTAGCATGCATTACACAAAGTATAGTGTTACAAACCATGGCCTCCGGCCTCAAAAATCACATCCTAACAGGCGATAACAGAGCAAGTCTACAGAATACAACAAACTAGCAAAAATGAAGTTTTACGTATTTACATAGCACTGAGGCTCCGAGAAAGCTCAAGTACTGCGGCTCGTGATAACAGGGGCACAAAACACGGCACTGCAACTCGTTCCAGTCAACTACTGGCTGTGGGCCGCAAAACAGAAAATTGTGAGTGGACAAAACAAGATTCAGTTTCATTTAAAACAAAGTAATACAACCCCACTATTAGAAAACCATGCGTGAAACCAATGCATAAAAACCATCATAATCATATATATTTAGTTTGCTCAAACCCGAGCTAAATCCGAAATCCAGTGAAACTTACAAATCAACCCATCCATACCTTCCATTATAAATCTCAAATCAAACTCTCAAAACACGTGCCCACTGGCACGACGAGCGGGGAAGTATCCTCACTCAGAAACAAGAACAAATGAATAGCTATATAATATGAGAAATATACTCTATATATATATATATATATATATATATATATATATATATATATATATATATGACACACCTAATTGTACTGGGGAAACAATCCAACAGGGGATTGTTGACTAGCTCACAATTATCAGCCCTCAAACGGACTATGTGGCTAGGGACAAGTCGTCCAACAGGGGGACTAACTCTCAGCCAGCACGTACGGACGAAGAATCAAGACCCGTACGCTTGTAAACAGTCCTACGCGCGCAGACTACCCAATTAAGGGTCTATAGCGACACCCCGTTAAGGTATGCCCCGGGTTCCGACATTTCCAAGTATCTCTCAATTCATATCCACAATCCAGATCAGGGGAGGTACACCGGGTAGTGCTTATAGCACTCCAAACTGACTTTCTACTCTCGCATTTATACCATGCCTTACAACCAATCCCAAGTACCCCCACATAAACTCAACATAAGGTACTTTCCCAAATAGTATGCATATATAATTCAAGATACTTGAATATGTCAAAAACCCAAACATAACACCCATACTTTATAAAAATATCAGTTTCGAATAACAAGTATAAGGTAAATTTCCATAAACCCTTAAATCCATATGCATAGAAATTTCATCACAAAATTCATGCAATTTATTGAAAACAAAGTCCACTCACAAGTAATCCCAAGCTGCGTGACCCCGAGAAGGTCCTGCCTGCTCTGAAGGCGGAGTCGGATTACCTATTTCAGAACACGAACACGATATCAAAAATCCGACTCTTCAAAAATGAGACTTTAAAGTAAAATCCTAATTTCCCGAATTTCTCTCAATTACAAGGATCGAGACGTCCCTAAGATCCAATCTAAGGGTTCCAAGCGCTGTAAAAGTCTCGGAAGACACTCGGTCAACCGGACGGTCAAAACTTTAAGTTAATGAATCGGAACATCCGAGGCTCCGATTCACGATCCGCGAATTCCTATACGATCCTAGGAATACCAGGAACAACATACGTGAAATTGGGTTTGATCCAACGGTCCAAACACGTCAAACCCAAAATCACAGATTAGGTATAATTGGTTCGAGGTCCATACGATATCCAAATTGAGATCCGTAAACTCCTACGCGCTCGTGACAACATAAGGATCATTCTAGGATAAAATGTGACCTCTGCCGGACTGCCCACGCGCCGCCCCACGCGCTACCGCGCGTGGGTGGCTTGGTCACTGTTCAGGTGACCGGAAAAACTCAGAATCTTGGCTCCAAACTCCTAATCTAGGTAATACCCCTAATTTGGAGTCTCTTTTGTTCTTGGGGCATACCCCAAATTCTCGACGGAAGTGGCTGGAATCGGGTTCTCAAAATCTGTCAAAACCTAATTCGAAAATCGAGTTGCTTAAGCTAAAAATCGTTCAAAACCTATCCATCAGCCAGCTAGAGCACGAAGAGTAGATGAGAAACCATACCTCACTCGTCGGAAACGGTGGCCGGACGACGGAGAACGAGCGGCGTGAAGTTTTGACGAAAACCGGTTGTTTTTTCGCGTTTTCCGGCGGGATCGTGGCGGCTTCAAGCGGGGGAATGGGCTGGGAAACGTCTGCGAGGTCAGCCCGGTCCTTTTGGCACCGGTCTCGTGCGCTGCCGTGGGCTGTGGCCGGAGATTCGAAGAGAGAGAGTGAGAGTGACAGAGTCGGGGAGAGAGAAAGGAGAGAGAGCTGTGCGCGTGGGAGAAGAGAGAGAAATGAGAGATTTTTCTGAACATCTGATTTTAATCAAATAAATTTTGAAATAATTTCAATTTGGTCCTTAATGATTTTTCGATCATATCTCCTTCGTTTCAAGTTCGAATCGAGCCTACCGCGTGTCTACGGACTCGGCTCAGTACAGCCTTCCTAAAAATACCACCTGTTGTTCCAAACTCTCTCCGGATAAAAATTAACCTTTTTGCCCCCACTTCAAGGGCAAAATTGGAAATTCCATTTTCAATTTAATAAATTAGTGAAAAGTCTTTAAATTTTGGGTCGGGATGTTACAATCTACCCCCCTTAAAGAATTTCATCCTCGAAATTTACGTACCTGTCAATAGAAGAGGTAAGGGTACTGGGCCCGCATATGCTCCTCGGGTTCCCAAGTAGCTTCCTCTACAGTCTGACTCCTCCACAGTACTTTCACCATTGGAATAGATCTGGAGCGCAACACTTGTTCTTTTCTGTCCAGAATTTGTACAGGTTCCTCATCATATGACAAATCTTGTCTCAACTCCATGGGTTGTTGTTCCAAAACATGAGAAGGATCAGGCATGTACTTCCTTATCATGGACACATGGAAAACATCATGGATCCGAGATAATTCCGAAGGTCAGGCAAGTTTGTAGGCAACTGGCCCGACACGTTCTGTGATCTCATACGGTCCAATATAACGAGGACTTAATTTCCCACGTTTACCAAACCTCATCACACCCTTCCAAGGGGATAGCTTCAAAAATACCCAGTCTCCCACTGCAAACTCAAGATCCTTGGACCGGTTGTCAGCATAACTCTTCTGTTTGTCTTGTGCGGTCTTAAGCTTCTCTCGAATCATCTTCACTTGTTCAGTTGTATCCCGAATACTGTCCACTTTTTCCACTTTCCTGTCACCCACCTCATTCCAACAGACTGGAGTTCTACACATCCTCCCATATAAAGCCTCATACGGAGCCATCTCAATGCTCGAATGGTAACGGTTATTATACGCAAACTCCACCAAAGCAAGGTGAGTATCCCAACTACCTTTCAACTGTAACACACAGGATCTTAACATGTCCTCCAGAGTCTGAATGGTTCTTTCTGACTTTCCATCAGTCTGTGGGTGGAAAGCAGTACTGAAACGTAACCTGGTGCCCATAGCCTCATGTAGACACTTCCAAAATCGAGAGGTAACCCTAGCATCCCTGTCCGACACAATGGACACAGGAGCTCCATGCAATCGCACTATCTCATCTTGCCCAAGTTTTGGGCTCGATCCGAAATCAGTAGGTGTAAGAAGTTGGACAATTCAAGTTCAACGGCAGTTCGTTCCTAATTGAAGTGGTTGGTGTAATCCATACTTCTAGCGATGGGATTTGACTCAAAACACACCAAATGACTCCTCCAACCATATTATGATGTTGCCCAAGTTTTGGGCTCGATCCGAAATCAATAGGTGTGAGAAATTGGACAATTCAACTTGAAAGGCAGTTCGTTCCAAATTGAACTGGTTAGGGTAATTCATATTTCCAGCAATTGGATTTCACACAAAACACACCAAATGACTCCTCCCAAAATATTATGATGTCGCCCAAGTTTTGGGCTCGATCTGAAATCAGTAGGTGGAAAAAATTGGACAATTCAAGTTCAACGGCAGTTCGTTCCTAATTGGAGTGGTTGGTGTATTCCATACTTCTAGCGATTGGATTTCACTCAAAACTCACCAAATGACTCCTCCCACCATATTATGGTGTTGCCCAAGTTTTCGGCTCGATCCGAAATCAATAGGTGTAAGAAATTGGACAATTCAAGTTCAAAGGAAATTCACTCCAAATTGGAGTGGTTGGGGTAATTCATAGTTCTAGGGATTGGATTTCACTCAAAACACACCAAATGACTCCTCCCACCATATTATGATGTTGCCCAAGTTTGGGGCTCGATCTAAAATCAGTAGGTGTAAGAAATTGGACAATTCAAGTTCAAAGGCAGTTCGTTCCAAATTGGACTGGGGGGGGGGGGGGGCAATTCATAGTTCTAGCGATGGATTTCACTCAAAACACACCAAATGACTCCTCCCCCCAAATTATGGTGTTGTCCAAGTTTTCGGCCCGATCCAAAATCAATAGCTGTAAAAAATTGGACAATTCAAGTTCAACGGCAGTTCGTTCCTAATTGGAGTGGTTGGTGTATTCCATACTTCTAGCGATTGGATTTCACTCAAAACACACCAAATGACTACTCCCACCATATTATGATGTTGCCCAAATTTTGGGCTCGATCCGAAATTAGTAGGTGTAAGAAATTGGACAATTCAAGTCCAAAGGCAATTCGTTCCAAATTGGACTGGTGGGGGTAATTCAAAGTTCTAGCGATGAATTTCACTCAAAACACACCAAATGACTCCTCCCACCAAATTATGGGGTTGCCCAAGTTTTCGGCTCGATCCGAAATCAATAGGTGTAAAAAATTGGACAATTCAAGTTCAACGGCAGTTCGTTCCAAATTGGAGTGGTTGGTGTATTCCATACTTCTAGCGATTGGATTTCACTCAAAACTCACCAAATGACTCCTCCCACCATATTATAGTATTGCCAAAGTTTCGGGCTCGAACCGAAATAAAAAGGTGTAAGAAATTGGACAATTCAAGTTCAAAGGCAATTCATTCCAAATTGGAGTGCTTGGGGTAATTCATAGTTCTAGCGATGGATTTCACTCAAAACACACCAAATGACTCCTCCCACCATATTATGATGTTGGCCAAATTTTGGGCTCGATCCGAAATCAATAGGTGTAAGAAATTGGACAATTCAAGTTCAACGACAGTTCGTTCCAAATTGGAGTGGTTGTGGTAAATCATAGTTCTAGCAATTGGATTTCACTCAAAACACACCAAATGACTCATCCCACCATATTATGTTGTTGCAAAAGTTTTGGGCTCGATCCAAAATCAATAGGTGTAAGAAATTGGACAATTCAAGTTGAAAGGCAGTTCGTTCCAAATTGAACTGGTTAGGGTAATTCATAGTTCTAGCGATTGGATTTCACTCAAAACACACTAAATGACTCCTCCCACCATGTTATGACGTTGCCCAAGTTTTGGGCTCGATCCGAAATCAATAGGTGTAAGAAATTGGACAATTCAAGTTCAACGGCAGTTCGTTCCTAGTTGGAGTGGTTCGTGTATTCTATACTTCTAGCGATGGATTTCACTCAAAAGACACCAAATGACTCCTCCCACCAACTTATGGTGTTGCCCAAGTTTTCGGTTCGATCCAAAATCAATAGGTGTAAAAAATTCGACAATTCAAGTTCAACGGCAATTCGTTCCAAATTGGGGTGGTTGGTGTATTCCATACTTCTAGCGATTGGATTTCACTCAAAACTCACCAAATGACTCTTCCCACCATATTATGGTGTTGCCCAAGTTTTGGGCTCGATCCGAAATCAATAGGTGTAAGAAATTGGACAATTCAAGTTCAAGGGCAATTCATTCCAAATTGGAGTGGTTGGGCTAATTCATAGTTCTAGCGATTGGATTTCACTCAAAACACACCAAATGACTCCTCCCACCATATTATGATGTTCCCCAAGTTTTGGGCTCGATCTGAAATCAGTAGGTGTATGAAATTGGAAATTCAAGTCCAAAGGCAGTTCGTTCCAAATTAGAGTGGTGGGGGTAATTCATAGTTCTAGCGATTGGATTTCACTCAAAACACACCAAATGACTCCTCCCACTATATTATGATGTTCCCCATGTTTTGGGCTCGATCTGAAATCAGTAGGTGTAAGAAATTGGACAATTCAAGTCCAAAGGCAGTTCGTTCCAAATTAGAGTGGTGGGGGTAATTCATAGTTCTAGCGATGGATTTCACTCAAAACACACCAAATGACTTCGTCCACCAAATTATGGTGTTGCCCAAGTTTTCGGCTCGATCCGAAATCAATAGGTGTAAGAAAATGGACAATTCAATTTCAAAGGCAATTCATTCCAAATTGGAGTGGTTGGGGTAATTCATAGTTCTAGCAATTGGATTTCACTCAAAACACACCAAATGACTCCTCCCACCATATTATGATGTTGCCCAAGTTTTAGGCTCGATCTGAAATCAGTAGGTGTAAGAAGTTGGACAATTCAAGTTCAACGGCAATTCGTTCCAAATTGGAGTGGTTGGGGTAATTCATAGTCCTAGCGATTGGATTTCACTCAAAACACACCAAATGACTCCTCCCCCCATATTATGATGTTGCCCAAATTTTGGGCTCGATCCGAAATTAGTAGGTGTAAGAAATTGGACAATTGAAGTCCAAAGGCAATTCGTTCCAAATTGGAGTGGTGGGGGTAATTCATTGTTCTAGCGATGGATTTTACTCAAAACACACCAAATGACTCCTCCCACCAAATTACGGTGTTGCCCAAGTTTTCGGCTCGATCCAAAATCAATAGGTGTAAAAAATTCGACAATTCAAGTTCAACGGCAGTTCGTTCCAAATTGGGGTGGTTGGTGTATTCCATACTTCTAGCGATTGGATTTCACTCAAAACTCACCAAATGAGTCCTCCCACCATATTATGATGTTGCCAAAGTTTCAGGCTCGATCCGAAATAAATAGGTGTAAGAAATTGGACAATTCAAGTTCAAAGGCACTTCATTCCAAATTGGAGTGGTTGGGGTAATTCATAGATCTAGCGATTGGATTTCACTCAAAATACACCAAAAGACTCCTCCCACCATATTATGATGTTGCCCAAATTTTGGGCTCGATCCGAAATCAATAGGTGTAAGAAATTGGACAATTCAAGTTCAACGGCAGTTCGTTCCAAATTGGAGTGGTTGGGGTAAATCATAGTACTAGCGATTGGATTTCACTCAAAACCCACCAAATGACTCCTCCCACCATATTATGTTGTTGCCCAAGTTTTGGGCTCGATCCGAAATCAATAGGTGTAAGAAATTGGACAATTCAAGTTGAAAGGCAGTTCATTCCAAACTGAACTGGTTAGGGTAATTCATAGTTCTAGCGATTGGATTTCACTCAAAACACACCAAATGACTCCTCCCACCATATTATGATGTTGACCAAGTTTTGGGCTCGATCCCAAATCAATAGGAGTAAGAAATTGGACAACTCAAGGTGAAAGGCAATTCGTTCCAAATTCAACTGGTTAGGGTAATTCATAGTTCTAGCGATTGGATTTCACTCAAAACACACCAAATGACTCCTCCCACCATAATGTTGCCCAAGTTTTGGGCTCGATCAAGAACGTAGGCAGTTCGTTCCAAATTGGAGTGGTTGGGGTAATTCATAGTTCTAGCGATTGGATTTCACTCAAAACACACCAAATGACTCCTCCCACCATATTATGATGTTGCCCAAGTTTTGGAGTCGATCTATAATCAATAGGTGTAAGAAATTGGAAAATTCAAGTCCAAAGGAAGTTCGTTCCAAATTGGAGTGGTTGGGGTAATTCATAGTTGTAGCGATTGGATTTCACTCAAAACACACCAAATGACTTCTCCCACCATATTATGGTGTTGCCCACGTTTTGGGCTCGATCCGAAATCAATAGGTGTACAAAATTGGACAATTCAAGTTCAACGGGAGTTCGTTCCTAATTGGAGTATTTAGTGTATTCCATACTTCTAGTGATTGGATTTAACTGAAAATTCCCCAAATGACTCCTCCCACCATATTATGATCTTCCCCGAGTTTTGGGCTCGATCCAAACTCAGTAGGTTTAAGAAATTCGACAGTTCGAGTTGAAAGGCAGTTTGTTTCAAATTGGAGTGGTTGGGGTAAATCATAGTTCTAGCAATTGGATTTCACTCAAAACACACGACATGACTCCTCCCACCATTTTATGATGTTGCCCGAGTTTTGGGCTCGATTCGAAATCAATAGGTGTAAGAAATTGGACAATTCAAGTTGAGAGGCAGTTCGTTCTTAATTGGAGTGGTTGGTGCATTCCATACTTCTGGCGATTGGATTTCACTAAAAACTCACCAAATGACTCCTCCCACCATATTATGATGTTGCCGAAGTTTTGGGCTTGATCCGAAATCAGTAGGTGTAAGAAATTGGACAATTCAAGTTGAAAGGCAGTTCGTTCCAAATTGGAGTGGTTGGGGTAATTCGTAGTTCTGGCGATTGGATCTCACTCAAAACACCCCAAATGACTCCTCCCACCATATTATGTTGTTGCCCAACTTTTTGGGCTCGATCTGAAATAAATAGGTGTAAGAAATTGGACAATTCAAGTCCAAAGGCAGTTCGTTCCAAATTGGAGTGGTGGGGGTAATTCATAGTTCTAGCGATGGATTTCACTCACAACACACCAAATGACTCCTCCCACCAAATTATGGTGTTGCCCAAGTTTTCGTTTCGATCCGAAATCAATAGGTGTAAGAAATTGGACAATTCAAGTCCAAAGGCAGTTCGTTCCAAATTGGAGTGCTTGGGGTAATTCATAGATCTAGCAATTGGATTTCACTCAAAACACACCAAATCACTCCTCCCACCATATGATGGTGTTGACCACGTTTTTGGCTCGATCCGAAATTAATAGGTGTAAGAAGTTGGACAATTCAAGTGCAACGGCAGTTCGTTCCAAATTGGAGTGGTTGGTGCATTCCATACTTCTAGCGATTGGATTTCACTCAAAACTCACCAAATGACTCCTCCCACCATATTATGATGTTGCCCAAGTTTTGGGCTCGACCTGAAATCAGTAGGTGTAAGAAATTGGACAATCCAAGTCCAAAGGCAGTTCGTTCCAAATCGGAGTGGTTGGGGTAATTCATAGTTCTTGCAATTGGATTTCACTCAAAACACACCAAATAACTACTCCGACCATATTATGGTGTTGCCCAAGTTTTCGGCTCGTTCCAAAATCAATAGGTGTAAGAAATTGGACAATTCAAGTTGGAAGGCAGTTCGTTCCAAATTCAACTGGTTAGGGTAATTCATATTTCTAGCGATTGGATTTCAATCAAAACACACCAAATGACTCCTCCCTTCATATTCTGATGTTGCCCAAGTTTTGGGCTTGATCCGAAATCAGTAGGTGTAAGAAATTGGACAATTCAAGTTGAAAGGCAGTTCGTTGCAAATTGGAGTGGTTGGGGTAATTCATTGTTCTACCGATTGGATTTCACTCAAAACACACCAAATGACTCCTCCCACCATATTATGATGTTGCCCAACTTTTTGGGCACGATCTGAAATCAATAGGTGTAAGAAATTGGACAATTCAAGTCCAAAGGCAGTTCGATCCAAATTGGAGTGGTGGGGGTAATTCATAGTTCTAGCGATGGATTTCACTCAAAACACACCAAATGACTCCTCCCACCATATTATGGTGTTGCCCAAGTTTTGGGCTCGATCCGAAATCAGTAGGTGTAAGAAGTTGGACAATTCAAGTTCAACGGCAGTTCGTTTCTAATTGGAATGGTTGGTGCATTCCATACTTCTAGCGATTGGAATTCCCTTAAAACTCACCAAATGACTCCTCCCACCATATTATGATGTTGCCCAAGTTTTGGGCTCGATCCAAACTCAGTAGGTGTAAGAAATTGGACAATTCGAGTTGAGAGGCAGTTCGTTCCAAATTGGAGTGGTTGGGGTAATTCAGAGTTCTAGCAATTGGATTTCACTCAAAACACCCCAAATGACTCCTCCCACCATATTATGGTGTTGCCCAAGTTTTGGGCTCGATCCGAAATCAGTAGGTGTAAGAAGTTGGACAATTCAAGTTCAACGGCAGTTCGTTCCTAATTGGAGTGGTTGGTGTATTCCATCCTTCTTGCGATTGGATTTCACTCAAAACATGCCACATGACTCCTCCCACCATATTATGGTGTTGCCCAAGTTTTGGGCTCGATCCGAAATCAATAGGTGTAAGAAATAGAACAATTCAAGTTCAACGACAGTTCGTTCCTAATTGGAGTGGTTGGTGCATTCCATACTTCTGGAGATTGGATTTCACTCAAAACTCACCAAATGACTCCTCCCACCATATTATGTTGTTGCCCAAGTTTTGGGCTCGATCCAAACTCAGTAGGTGTAAGAACTTGGACAATTCGAGTTGAAATTCAGTTCGTTCCAAATTGGAGTGGTTGTGGTAATTCAGAGTTCTAGCAATTGGATTTCAATCAAAACATACCAAATGACTCCTCCCACCATATTATGATGTTGCCCAAATGTTGGGCTCGATCCGAAATCAATAGGTGTAAGAAATTGGACAATTCAAGTTCAACGGCAGTTCGTTCCAAATTGGAGTGGATGTGGTGAATCAGAGTTCTAGCAATTGGATTTCACTCAAAACACCCCAAATGACTCCTCCCACCATATTATGTTGTTGCCCAAGTTTTGGGCTCGGTCCAAAATCAATAGGTGTAAGAAATTGGACAATTCAAGTTGAAAGGCAGTTCGTTCCAAATTGAACTGGTTAGGGTAATTCATAGTTCTAGCGATGGATTTCACTCAAAACACACCAAATGACTCCTCCCACCATATTATGATGTTGCCCAAATTTTGGGCTCGATCCGAAATCAATAGCTGTAAGAAATTGGACAATTCAAGTTCAATGGCAGTTCGTTCCAAATTGGAGTGGTTGTGGTAAATCATAGTTCTAGCAATTGGATTTCACTCAAAGCACACCAAATGACTCCTCCCACCATATTACGTTGTTGCAAAAGTTTTGGGCTCGATCCAAAATCAATAGGTGTAAGAAATTGGACAATTCAAGTTGAAAGGCAGTTCGTTCCAAATTGAACTGGTTAGGGTAATTCATAGTTCTAGCGATTGGATTTCACTCAAAACACACTAAATGACTCCTCCCACCATGTTATGATGTTGCCCAAGTTTTGGGCTCGATCCGAAATCAATAGGTGTAAGAAATTGGACAATTCAAGTTCAACGGCAGTTCGTTCCTAGTTAGAGTGGTTCGTGTATTCCATACTTCTAGCGATTGGATTTCACTCAAAACTCACCAAATGACTCCTCCCACCATATTATGGTTTTGCCCAAGTTTTGGGCTCGATCCGAAATCAATAGGTGTAAGAAATTGGAAAATTCAAGTTCAAGGGCAATTCATTCCAAATTGGAGTGGTTGGGCTAATTCATAGTTCTAGCGATTGGATATCACTCAAAACACACCAAATGACTCCTCCCAACATATTATGATGTTCCCCAAGTTTTGGGCTCGATCTGAAAACAGTAGGTGTAAGAAATTGGACAATTCAAGTCCAAAGGCAGTTCGTTCCAAATTAGAGTGGTGGGGGTAATTCATAGTTCTAGCGATTGGATTTCACTCAAAACACACCAAATGACTCCTCCCACCATATTATGATGTTCCCCTTGTTTTGGGCTCGATCTGAAATCAGTAGGTGTAAGAAATTGGACAATTCAAGTCGAAAGGCAGTTTGTTCCAAATTAGAGTGGTGGGGGTAATTCATAGTTCTAGCGATGGATTTCACTCAAAACACACCAAATGACTCCTTCCACCAAATTATGGTGTTGCCCAAGTTTTCGGCTTGATCCGAAATCAATAGGTGTAAAAAATTGGACAATTCAAGTTCAACGGCAGTTCGTTCCGAATTGGAGTGGTTGGTGTATTCCATACTTCTAATGATTGGATTTCACTCAAAACTCACCAAACGACTCCTCCCACCATATGATGGTGTTGCCCAAGTTTTCGGCTCAATCCGAAATCAATAGGTGTAAGAAATTGGACAATTCAACTTCAACGGCAGTTCGTTCCTAATTGCAATGGTTGGTGCATTCCATACTTCTAGCGATTGGATTTCACTCAAAACTCACCAAATGACTCCTCCCACAATATTATGATGTTGCCCAAT
This sequence comes from Prunus avium, assembly GCF_965620075.1. Lineage (NCBI taxonomy): Eukaryota > Viridiplantae > Streptophyta > Magnoliopsida > Rosales > Rosaceae > Prunus > Prunus avium. The sequence goes on from NC_142290.1 coordinate 8,905,629, forward strand.
TTTGGGCTCGATCCAAACTCAATAGGTGTAAGAAATTGGACAATTCGAGTTGGAAGGCAGTACGTTCCAAATTGGAGTGGTTGGGGTAATTTATAGTTCTAGCGATCGGATTTCACTCAAAACACACCAAATGACTCCTTCCACCATGTTATGATGTTGCCCAAGTTTTGGGCTCGATCTGAAATCAGTAGGTGTAAGAAATTGGACAATCCAAGTCCAAAGGCAGTTCGTTCCAAATTGGAGTGGTGGGGGTAATTCATAGTTCTAGCGATGGATTTCACTCAAAACACACCAAATGACTCCTTCTACCAAATTATGGTGTTGCCCATGTTTTCGGCTCGATCCGAAATGAATAGGTGTAAAAAATTGGACAATTCAAGTTCAACGGCAGTTCGTTCCTAATTGGAGTGGTTGGTGTATTCCATACTTCTAGCGATTGGATTTCACTCAAAACTCACCAAATCACCCCTCCCACCATATTATGATGTTGCCCAAGTTTTGGACTCGATCTGAAATCAGTAGGTGTAAGAAATTGGACAATTCGAGTTGAAAGGCAGTTCGTTCCAAATTGGAGTGGTTGGGGTAATTCATAGTTCTAGCGATTGGATTTCACTCAAAACACACCAAATGACTCCTCCCACCATATTATGATGTTGCCCAAGTTTTGGGCTCGATATGAAATCAGTGGGTGTAAGAAAATGGACAATTCAAGTTGAAAGGAATTTCGTTCCAAATTGAACTGGTTAGGGTAATTCATATTTCTAGCAATTGGATTTCACTCAAAACACAACAAATGACTCCTGCCGCCATATTAGGATGTTGCCCAAGTTTTGGGCTCGATCCGAAATCAATAGGTGTAAAAAATTGGACAATTCAAGTTCAACGGCAGTTCGTTCTTAATTGGAGTATTTGGTGTATTCCATATTTCTAGCGATTGGATTTCACTCAAAACACACCAAATGACTCCTCCCACCATATTATGATGTTGCCCAAGTTTTGGGCTTGATCCGAAATCAGTAGGTGTAAGAACTTGGACAATTCAAGTTGAAAGGCAGTTTGTTCCAAATTGGAGTGGTTGGGGTAATTCATAGTTGTAGCGATTGGATTTCACTCAAAACACACCAAATGACTCCTCCCACCATATTATGATGTTGTCCAAGTTTTGGGCTCGATCTGAAATCAGTAGGTGTAAGAAATTGGACAATTCAAGTCCAAAGGCAGTTCGTTCCAAATTGGAGTGGTGGGGGTAATTCAGAGTTCTAGCGATGGATTTCACTCAAAACACACCAAATGACTCCTTCCACCAATTTATGGTGTTGCCCATGTTTTCGGCTCGATCCGAAATGAATAGGTGTAAAAAATTGGACAATTCATGTTCAACGGAAATTCGTTCCTAATTGGAGTGGTTGATGTATTACATACTTCTAGCGATTGGATTTCACTCAAAACTCACCAAATGACTCCCCCCACCACATTATGGTGTTGCCCAAGTTTTGGGCTCGATCTGAAATCAATATGTGTAAGAAATTGGACCATTCAAGTTGAAAGGAAGTTCGTTCCAAATTCAACTGGTTAGGGTAATTCATATTTCTAGCGATTGGATTTCACTCAAAACACACCAAATGAGTCCTCCCACCATATTATAATGTTGCCCAAGTTTTGGGCTCGATCTGAAATCAGTAGGTGTAAGAAATTGGACAATTCAGGTTCAACGGCAGTTCGTTCCTGATCGGAGTATTTGGTGTATTCCATACTTCTATCGATTGGATTTCACTCAAAACACAACAAATGACTACTCCCACCATATTATGATGTTGCCCAAGTTTTCGGCTTCATCTGAAATCAATAGGTGTAAGAAATTGGACAATTCAAGTCCAAAGGCAATTCGTTCCAAATTGGTGTGGTTGGGGTAATTCATAGATCTAACAATTGGATTTCACCCAAAACACACCAAATGACTCCTCCCACCTAATTATGGTGTTGCCCAAGTTTTGGGCTCGATCCGAAATCAATAGGTGTAAGAAATAGGACAATTCAAGTTCAAAGGCAATTCGTTCCTAATTGGAGTGGTTGGTGCATGCCATACTTCTAGAGATTCGATTTCATTCAAAACTCACCAAATGACTCCTCCCACCATATTATGATGTTGCCCAAGTTTTGGGCTCGATCCAAACTCAGTAGGTGTAAGAAATTGGACAATTCGAGTTGAAATGCAGTTCGTTCCAAATTGGAGTGATTGTGGTAGTTCAGAGTTCTAGCAATTGGATTTCACTCAAAACACCCCAAATGACTCCTCCCACCATATTATGATGTTGCCCAAGTTTTGGGCTTGATCCGAAATCATTAGGTGCAAGAAATTGGACAATTCAAGTCCAAAGGCAGTTCGTTCCAAATTGGCGTGGTGGGGGTAATTCATAGTTCTAGCGATGGATTTCACTCAAAACACACCAAATGACTCCTCCCAACAAATTATGGTGTTGCCCAAGTTTTCGTTTCGATCCGAAATCAATAGGTGTAAGAAATTGGACAATTCAAGTCCAATGGCAGTTCGTTCCAAATTGGAGTGGTTGGGGTAATTCATAGATCTAGCAATTGGATTTCACTCAAAACACACCAAATGACTCCTCCCACCATATTATGGTGTTGCCCAAGTTTTTGGCTCGATCCGAAATCAATAGGTGTAAGAAATTGGACAATTCAAGTTCAACGGCAATTCGTTCCTAATTGCAGTGGTTGGTGCATTCCATACTTCTAGCGATTGGATTTCACTCAAAACTCACCAAATGACCCCTCCCACAATATTACGATGTTGCCCAAGTTTTGGGCTCGATCCAAACTCAATAGGTGTAAGAAATTGGACAATTCGAGTTAAATGGCAGTTCGTTCCAAATTGGAATGGTTGGGGTAATTCATAGTTCAAGCGATTGGATTTCACTCAAAACACCCCAAATGACTCCTCCCACCATATTATGATGTTGCCCAAGTTTTGGGCTCGATCCAAAATCAATAGGTGTAAGAAATTGGACAATTCAAGTTGAAAGGCAGTCCGTTCCAAATTGGAGTGGTTGGGGAAATTCATAGTTCTAGCGATTGGATTTCACTCAAAACACACCAAATGACTCCTCCTACCATATTATGATGTTGCCCAGGTTTTGGGCTCGATCCGAAATCAATAGGTGTAAGAAATTCGACAATTCAAGTTGAAAGGCAGTTCGTTCCAAATTGGAGTGGTTGGGGTAAATCATAGTTCTAGCAATGGATTTCACTCAAAACACACCAAATGACTCCTTCCACCAAATTATGGTGTTGCCCAAGTTTTCGGCTCGATAAGAAATCAATAGGTGTAAAAAATTGGACAATTCAAGTTCAACGGCAGTTCGTTCCTAATTGGAGTGGTTGGTGTATTCCATACTTCTAGCGATTGGATTTCACTCAAAACTCACCAAATGACTCCTCCCACCATATTATGGTGTTGCCCTTGTTTTGGGCTCGATCCGAAATCAATAGGTGTAAGAAATTGGACAATTCAAGTTCAAAGGCAATTAATTCCAAATTGGAGTGGTTGGGGTAATTCATCGTTCTAGCGATTGGATTTCACTCTAAACACACCAAACGACTCCTCCCACCATATTATGATGTTGCCCAAATTTTGGGCTCGATCCGAAATCAGTAGGTGTAAGAATCTAGACAATTCAAGTTGAAAGGCAGTTCGTTCCAAATTGGAGTGGTTGGGGGAATTCATAGTTCTAGCGATTGGATTTCACTCAAAACCCACCAAATGACTCCACCTCCCACATTATGATGTTGCCCAAGTTTTGGGCTGGATCCGAAATCAATAGGTGTAAGAAATTGGACAATTCAAGTTGAAAGGCAGTTCGTTCCAAATTGGAGTGGTTGGGGTAAATCATAGTTCTAGCGATCTGATTTTACTCAAAACACACCAAATGACTCCTTCCACCATATTATGATGTTGCCCAAGTTTTGGGCTCGGTCTGAAATCAGTAGGTGTAAGAAATTGGACAATTCAAGTCCAAACGCAGTTCGTTCCAAATTGGAGTGGTGGGGGTAATTCATAGTTCTAGCGATGGATTTCACTCAAAACACACCAAATGACTCCTTCCACCAAATTATGGTGTTGCCCAAGTTTTCGGCTCGATCCGAAATCAATAGGTGTAAAAACTTGGACAATTCAAGTTCAACGGCAGTTCGTTCCTAATTGGAGTGGTTGGTGTATTCCATACTTCTAGCGATTGGATTTCACTCAAAACACACCAAATGACTCCTTCCACCAAATTATGGTGTTGCCCAAGTTTTCGGCTCGATCCGAAATCAATAGGTGTAAAAACTTGGACAATTCAAGTTCAACGGCAGTTCGTTCCTAATTGGAGTGGTTGGTGTATTCCATACTTCTAGCGATTGGATTTCACTCAAAACTCACCAAATGACTCCTCCCACCATATTACGGTGTTGCCCAAGTTTTGGGCTCGATCCGAAATCAGTAGGTGTAAGAATCTGGACAATTCAAGTTGAAAGGCAGTTCGTTCCAAATTGGAGTGGTTGGGGTAATTCATAGTTCTAGCGATTGGATTTCACTCAAAACACACCAAAGGACTCCTCCTACCATATTATGATGTTGCCCAAGTTTTGGGCTCGATCCGAAATCAATAGGTGTAAGAAATTGGACAATTCAAGTTGATAGGCAGTTCGTTCCAAATTGGAGTGGTTGGGGTAAATCATAGTTCTAGCGATCGGATTTCACTCAAAACACACCAAATGACTCCTCCCACCATATTATGATGTTGCCCAAGTTTTGGGCTCGATCCGAAATTCACTACTACAAAAATTGAAATGGACGACGGGGAAACGCTGTCGTCTTTTTCTTTTTCAAACCGTCGTTAAATCGATAGTCGTCTTTTTGAAAGTCAAACTACGACGGTAATTCACCATCGTCTATTATATGTAAAAACGGCGGTTTTTAAAAGAACCGTCGTCTATTACATGTAAAGACGACACTTTTTCTGAAAAAATCGTCGTTATTGAATGTAAAGACGACACTTTTTTTATAGAACCGTCGTCTATTAAATATAATGACGACACTTTTTCTAAAAAAACCGTCGTCTATTTAATGTAAAGATGTCACTTTTTCTGAAAAAACCGTCGTCTATTTAAATGTAAAGATGTCACTTTTTCGGAAAAAACCGTCGTTTATTATATCCAAAGACGTCTATTAAATCTAAAAAAGACGGTTTTGTTCCAAAAAATCGCCGTTTATTATCTGTAAAAATGATGTACTAATTTCATTTTAGATATCCTAAAAAATTATTTCTTTCATAAAACTTGAAGATTCAATTGTAATTACATTGTTTACCAATCTTGACTCCTACTATATCTATACAAAATACCATATTTATAACATTGTAACCTATAATTACAAAATACCATATCCAAAGCATTAACCTATGGTTGTTGTATCTTTCACAATTTGTACTTGTTCTCCACATTCAGCTGTCATCTTGGAGTAGTGTTCTAAGTCATCTTGGTCAAATGGATCTTATATTCTTCTAAGTTGTCATCTTGGCCTTTGAGCTGCACTTGATATAAGCTGCAGCACCTATTTGCCATGTCATCTTACCTGAGCAATCAAAAACCACAATAAGATTACATTATCTTGCTGTCATTTTAACTAACAAAAAATATGCATAAGCTTATGCAGGAAAAGTTCATTTGTAACACAATACAGAAGAACATTTTGACTAACTTAGAGTTTCTTTTGTGACGTGGATGGCGAGCTCACCAAGAAGGCGCGATGGAGATCTGTCATCGAACCTCAAGCGACATCGAAGACCAAATCTGATGTTCTAGGATTTTCCCATCTCGCAAGGTCTCTAGATATGTTTTCAAGGTCATCTTAACTAACAAAAAATATGCATCATCTATACAAGCATAAGCTTATGCAGGAAAAGTTCATTTGTAACACAATATAGAAGAACATTTTGACTAACTTAGAGTTGCTTCTGTGACGTGGATGGCGAGAGCTCACCAAGAAGGCGTGATGGAGATCTGTCATCGAACCTCAGGCGACATCGAAGACCAGATCTGATGTTCTAGGATTTTCCCATCTCGCAAGGTCTCTAGATATGTTTTCAAGGACATCGTCGTCGTTGACTGTGAATATGGCGTCGATGGCGGCTAGTGATGACTGATGCGAAGAACGATGGCGTTGATGGCGTCGCTGTGTCGATGGCGTTGATGGCGTCGCTGTGTCGATGGCGTTGACGGTGTCGCTGCTTCGATGGCGTCGATGGCTGGTAGGTACGTATGAGGAGTAGAAAGGTGAGAGATGGAGTGTTTCAAATAGCTCAGGAGGGTTTCAAGAAGAGAGGAGCTCAGGAGGTTTCAAGGAGGGAGAGATAAAGTTTTTAGAGACGGGGGAAAATCTGAAAATTTGTCAAGCGTGAATTCACTTAAGTGGCCTTTTTTTAGCGTGTTTTAAAAGACGACGCTTGTTAATGAGAGATAAGGTTTTCAAAGACGGGGGAAAATTTAAAAATTTGTCAAGCGCGAATTCACTTAAGCGGCCTTTTTTTAGCGTGTTTTAAAAGACGACGCTTTTTATAAAAAAAATCGTCATCTTTACGTATAATAGACGACCCTTTTTAAAAAAAAACCGCCATCTTTACATATAATAAACGACCCTTTTCATAAAAAACCATCGTCTTTACATAATCCGTCATTCGTTTGTTTTAAAATTAAGTCGTTTATTATGATTTACAACGTCTTTAATTTCTTAATGCCGACGTGGTTTGTGGGTTTTATTAATAATATTTTATTCTATTTAATTCGAAATATTCATAATAAATTTAAAATAAATCCAAAAAATGCAACATCAACTCCTATGAAGTCATTGAGATATTTTCTTCCCCCTTAAGCTTTAAAAAATTAAGTTTGAGTTATACAAATTTAAAATTACCACCAAAAAGAAAAATGTTTTCATGAGTCACAACATCACTTATACTTTAATGGTTTAGGGTTTAGGGTTTAGGGGGATAAATGTTTATTTTTGGGGTTTAGGGTTTATGGTTAATATATATTAGGCTGTAAAACCATAATCCCTTTTCTAAAATTATTTAAACATATATATATAATTTAGGGTTTATATTTTATGGTTTAGGGTTTAGGGTTTAGGGTATAGATGTAATAAGCGTCATGTTTATTTATATTGTTAACGACGGTTTTTTTATTTTCCGTCGATGATTATCGACGTGCGCATTTCTAAACCATGATTTCTTTAAAATGACGTTGTACACACATAACAACGTCATAGTTTTTTAAAAAGCAACGTAAAAGGTTTTTCAAACGACGCTATTTTTCAAACCGTCGTCTTTACATATAATAAACAACCCTTTTTATTAAAAAACCGTCGTCTTTACTTCATAATAGACGACCCTTTTTTATAAAAAAAAAACCGTCGTCTTTACATATAATAGACGACCCTTTTTATAAAAAACCGTCGTCTTTACATATAATAGAGACCCTTTTTATAAAAAAACCGTCGTCTTTACATATAATAGACGACGGTTTTTTAAAAAACCGTCGTCTTTACTTATAATAGACGACCCTTTTTATAAAAAACCGTCGTCTTTACATATAATAGACGACCCTTTTTATAAAAAAACCGTCGTCTTTACTTCATAATAGACGACCCTTTTTATATGAAAACCGTCGTCTTTACATATAATAGACGACCATTTTCATATAAAAAGGGTCGTCTTTACTTCATAAAAGACGACCCTTTTTATAAAAAAACCGTCGTCTTTACTTAATAATAGACGACCCTTTTTATAAAAAAAACCGTCATCTTTACATATAATAGACGACAGTTCTTTCAAAACAACCATGTTTTTACCAAAAAAAGGACACTTGATTTTTAAAAGACGACGCTTGTCATACCTGCTGTCGTTGTTTTTTGGTCAGATTTTAACTCTAAAGAAAAGCTTTTTAATAAGACGACGGTTTTTTATTTGTGTGCGTCGTTATAAAAAAATTCTCAACAGTATCTCCATTTTTTAGTTGTTTAAGTCACTTATCCACGACGGGTTTTTGTTACCGTCGTCTTTTTAAAAACAACGACGGTTTTTTGTTCTACCGTCGTCTTTTTCTGGTCGTCTTTTGCCCTTTTTGTAGTAGTGATTGTTTGTGCCTAATAAATCACGGCCATAAGCCGGCCGAAGGAGCTCCCTTTCTCGGCCCTGGCACTTGCTCGTAACACCGAAACGCAGCGTTTCAACGAGGTGCTTTGCCTTCCTAAGAACAAGAGGAAAATGCTAAGGCATGATCATCTCGGCCTCGAGTGCAGGCCGAGGCCGAGGCCAAACGAAGTCACGGTCAGAGATATTAAAGTCGGATCATCACATGATAGCAGGGACCCACGCTTCATTTAATGAAGTAGCGCCTGTTTAATGCAGCAAACCCACTGGCCACAAATAAGCATTTAATGCATGAGGGAAGGTGGGAAGTGACTGAAGTCAGGTTTTGGCGACAGAAGACAGAGTGATTAGACGTAGACATTCTCATAAGAATTCTTGCAGCTTGAGAGATTAGGTCACCAGCTATCAGAGCAATAAATGCGTCTCCACGGCCAGCGGCGTAGAAGCCACGATTAGGGCGGCGGCCGAGATTCACCAGGATTTATGGGGTCACACCACCATGCTTCACGATCCCAAATGTCGATTGGACACCCACTTGCGCTAATCAGACTCCACTATGCGTAAATTCAGCCTCGATTACTCATCCAGGAACTCTTCCTATAAATACAAGGCTCGAGCTACATTCACAAGGTTCAAACACCAAACAAAAGCCTCCCACGGAGCAACTTATTTTTTCCTGTAATGCACTTTCAATATCTTTACTTGCTTTCCTAGGAGTAGTGATAGTTTGTAAGGAAAATTCATTCATCAATATATCATACGACCCTTGATTTTCAAGGCGCCGGAGCACCATCTCTGTTGTTCATTCCCTCACCCCGCATATCATACGACCGCCGCTCCCTGAGCAGCGCGCCGGAGCACCGCCCAAAATCCACCACCAACACCATCACTCAACGGCCTTGTAGTTCAGGCCGTGAACCTAACAGCCGAGACTAGTTCCTCTCTCGGCTACAATCGTTTGATTAGAAGACGAGTTCAAACAGGCGCACCAGTTATCCATCCTACACTCATCAACCAACTCGACGCACGGTAGACCGTGCTGGCACGCCCGCGCACAACCGCACCGCACCCAAAAGCAGGAAACCGCGTGTCAACGCACATCCCCTCGGCCCGGAACTCCAGGCCGTGAGTTTTGCGCGGCAGACACTTTTGGCACGCCCAGTGGGACACTTGTCAAAAACTTATGGTGGAAACTAGGGCACAGGTAAAGCTAAAAAACAAAGCAGTCGAAATGACTTCTGAGACTCCTGAGTCCACTTCACCAGTCACTATCACCGAGACCGAACATACGGTTGGGATCTCGGCCACCGTTCCAGTAACGACGGATCGTACGGCCGAGTCCCTGCAGGAACAGGCAGTAGTCGAAGAGCTAATGCCTAAGCAGGCCTACAAGATAGAAACATCCTTCATGGCCGCAATGGACAGGTAATCCATAGATCTAGCAATTGGATTTCACTCAAAACACACCAAATGACTCCTCCCACCACATTATGGTGTTGCCCAAGTTTTGGGCTCGATCAAAACTCAGTACGTGTAAGAAATTGGACAATACGAGTTGAAAGGCAATTCGTTCCAAATTGGAGTGGTTGTGGTAATTCAGAGTTCTAGCAATTGGATTTCACTCAAAACACCCCAAATGACTCCTCCCACCATATTATGATGTTGCCCAAGTTTTGGGCTTGATTCGAAATCAGTAGGTGTAAGAAATTGGACAATTCAAGTTGAAAGGCAGTTCGTTCCAAATTGGAGTGGTTGGGGTAATTCATAGTTCTAGCGATTGGATTTCACTCAAAACACACCAAATGAACCCTCCCACCGTATTATGATGTTGCCCAACTTTTTGGGCTCGATCTGAAATAAATAGGTGTAAGAAATTGGACAATTCAAGTCCAAAGGCAGTTCGTTCCAAATTGGAGTGGTGGGGGTAATTCATAGTTCTAGCGATGGATTTCACTCAAAACTCACCAAATGACTCCTCCCACCAAATTATGGTGTTGCCCAAGTTTTCGTTTCGATCCGAAATCAATAGGTGTAAGAAATTGGACAATTCAAGTACAAAGGCAGTTCGTTCCAAATTGGAGTGGTTGGGGTAATTCATAGATCTAGCATTTGGATTTCACTCAAAACACACCAAATGACTCCTCCCACCACATTATGGTGTTGCCCAAGTTTTCGGCTCAATCCGAAATCAATAGGTGTAAGAAATTGGACAATTCAAGTTCAACGGCAGTTCGTTCCTAATTGCAGTGGTTGGTGCATTCCATACTTCTAGCGATTGGATTTCACTCAAAACACACCAAATGACTCCTCCCACCATATTATGGTGTTGCCCAAGTTTTGGGCTCGATCCGAAATCAATAGGTGTAAGAAATTGGACAATTCAAGTCCAAAGGCAGTTCGTTCCAAATTGGAGTGGTTGGGGTAATTCATAGATCTAGCAATTGGATTTCACTCAAAACACACCAAATGACTCCTCCCACGATATTATGGTGTTGCCCAAGTTTTCGGCTCGATCCGAAATCAATAGGTGTAAGAAATTGGACAATTCAAGTTCAACGGCAGTTCGTTCCAAAATGGAGTGGTTGGTGCATTCCATACTTCTAGCAATTGGATATCACTCAAAACACACCAAATGACTCCTCCCACCATATTATGATGTTGCCCAAGTTTTGGGCTCGATCCAAACTCAGTAGGTGTAAGAAATTAGACAATTCGAGTTGAAAGGCAGTTCGTTCCAAATTGGAGTGGTTGGGGTAATTCATAGTTCTAGCGATTGGATTTTACTCAAAACACACCAAACGACTCCTCCCACCATATTATGATGTTGCCCAAGTTTTGGGCTCGATCCGAAATCAATAGGTGTAAGAAATTGGACAATTCAAGTTGAAAGGCAGTTCGTTCCAAATTGAACTGGTTAGGGTAATTCATATTTCTTGCAATTGGATTTCACTCAAAACACACCAAATGACTCCTCCCGCCATATTAGGATGTTGCCCAAGTTTTGGGCTCAATCCGAAATCAATAGGTGTAAAAAATTGGACAATTCAAGTTCAACGGCAGTTCGTTCCTAATTGGAGTGGTTGGTGTATTCCATACTTCTAGCGATTGGATTTCACTCAAAACTTACCAAATGACTCCTCCCACCATATTTTGGTGTTGCCCAAGTTTTGGGCTCGATCCGAAATCAATAGGTGTAAGAAATTGGACAATTCAAGTTCAAAGGCAATTCATTCCAAATTGAAGTGGTTGGGGTAATTCATAGTTCTAGCGATTGGATTTCACTCAAAACACACCAAATGACTCCTCCCACCATATTATGATGTTGCCCAAATTTTGGCCTCGATCCGAAATCAGTAGGTGTAAGAATCTGGACAATTCAAGTTGAAAGGCAGTTCGTTCCAAATTGGAGTGGTTGGTGTAATTCATAGTTCTAACCATTGGATTTCACTCAAAACACACCAAATGACTCCTCCTACCATATTATGATGTTGCCCAAGGTTTGGGATCAATCAGAAATCAATAGGTGTAAGAAATTGGACAATTCAAGTTGAAAGGCAGTTCGTTCCAAATTGGAGTGGTTGGGGTAAATCATAGTTCTAGCGATTGGATTTCACTGAAAACACACCAAATGACTCCTCCCACCACATGATGGTGTTTCCCACGTTTTGGGCTCGATCCGAAATCAATAGGTGTAAGAAATTGGACAATTCAAGTTGAAAGGCAGTTCGTTCCAAATTGGTGTGGTTGGGGTAAATCATAGTTCTAGCGATTGGATTTCACTTAAAACACACCAAATGACTCCTCCCACCATATTATGATGTTGCCCAAGTTTTCGGCTTGATTTCAAATCAATAGGTGTAAGAAATTGGACAATTCAAGTCCGAAGGCAGTTCGTTCGAAATTGGAGTGGTGGGGGTAATTCATAGTTCTAGCGATGGATTTCACTCAAAACACACCAAATGACTCCTCCCACCAAATTACGGTGTTGCCCAAGTTTTCGTTTCGATCCGAAATCAATAGGTGTAAGAAATTGGACAATTCAAGTCCAACGGCAGTTCGTTCCAAATTGGAGTGGTTGGGTTAATTCAAAGATCTAGCAATTGGATTTCACTCAAAACCCCCCAAATGGCTCCTCCCACCATATTATGATGTTGCCCATGTTTTGGGCTCGATCAGAAATCAATAGTTGTAAGAAATTGGACAATTCAAGTTCAACGGCAGTTCGTTCCAAATTGGAGTGGTTGGTATATTCCATACTTCTAACGATTGGATTTCACTCAAAACTCACCGAATGACTCCGCCCACCATATTATGACGTTGCCCAAGTTTTGGGCTCGATCCAAAATCAATAGGTGCAAGAAATTGGACAATTCAAGTCCAATGGAAGTTGGTTCCAAATTGGAGTGTTTGGGGTAATTCATAGTTCTAGCAATTGGATTTCACTCAAAACACACCAAATGACTCCTCCCACCAGATTATGATGTTGCCCAAGTTTTGGGCATGATCCGAAATCAATAGGTGTAAGAAATTGGACAATTCAAGTTCAACGGCTGTTCGTTCCTGATTGGAGTATTTGGTGTATTCCATACTTCTAGCGATTGGATTTCACTCAAAACACACCAAATGACTCCTCCCACCATATTATGATCTTCCCCAAGTTTTGGGCTTGATCCGAAATCAATAGGTGTAAGAAATTGGACTATTAATGTTCAAGAGCAGTTCGTTCCTAATTGGAGTGGTCGGTGTAATGGGTAGTGCTAGAGGTCGGATTTCACTCAAAACCCCCCAAATGAATCCTCCCACCATATGATGGTGTTTCCCACGTTTTGGGCTCGATCCGAAATCAATAGGTGTAAGAAATTGGACAATTCACGTAGAAAGGCAGTTCATTCCAAATTGGAGTGGTTGGGGTAATTCACAGTTCTAGCGATTGGATTTCACTCAAAACACACCAAATGACTCCTCCCACCAAATTATGGTATTTCCCGAGTTTTGGGCTCGATCCGAAATCAATAGGTGTAAGCAATTGGACAATTCAAGTTCAACGGCAGTTCGTTCCTAATTGGAGTAGTTGTTGTATTCCATACTTCTAGCATTGGATTTCACTGAAAACTCACAAAATGACTCCTCCCGCCATATTATGATGTTGCCCAAGTTTTGGGCTCGATCCGAAATCAATAGGTGTAAGAAATTGGACAATTCAAGTTCAACGGCACTTCGTTCCTAATTGGAGTATTTGGTGTACTCCATACTTCTAGCGATTGGATTCGACTCAAAACCCACCGAATGACTCCTCCCACCACATTATAATGTTGCCCAAGTTTTAGGATCGATCCGAAATCAGTATGTGTAAGAAATTGGACAATTCAAGTTGAAAGGCAGTTCGTTCCAAATTGGAGTGGTTGGGGTAATTCATAGTTCTACCGATTGGATTTCACTCAAAACTCGCCAAATGACTCCTCCCACCATATTATGATGTTTCCCAAGTTTTAGGCTCGATCCGAAATCAAAAGGTGTAAGAAATTGGACAATTCAGTTGTTCAACGGCAGTTCGTTCCTAGTTGGAGTGGTTGGTGTATTCAACACTTCTAGCGATTGGATTTCACTGAAAACTTACCAAATGACTCCTCCCACCATATTATGATGATGCCCATGTTTTGGGCTCGATCCGAAATGAATAGGTGTAAGAAATTGGACAATTCAAGTTGAAAGGTAGTTCGTTCCAAATTTTAGTGGCTGGGGTAATTCATAGTTCAAGCGATCGGATTTCGGTCAAAACATACCAAGTGACTCCTCCCACCAAATTATGGTGTTGCCCAAGTTCTGGGCTCGATCCAAAATCAATAGGTGTAAGAAATTAGACAATTCAAGTTCAACTCCAGTTCGTTTCTAATTGGAGTGGTTGGTGTATTCCATACTTCTAGCAATTGGATTTCACTCAAAACTTACCAAATGACTCCACCCACCATATTATGATGTTGCCCAAGTTTTGGGCTCGATATGAAATCAATAAGTGTAAGAAATTGGACAATTCAAGTTCAATGGTAGTTCATTCCTAATTGGAGTGGTTGCTGTATTCAACACTTCTAGCGATTGGATTTCACTCAAAACTCACAAAATGACTCTTCCCACCATATTATGATGTTGCCCAACTTTTGGGCTCGATCCGAAATCAATAGGTGTAAGAAATTGGACAATTCAAGTTGAAACGCAGTTCGTTCCAAATTGGAGTGGTTGGGGCGATTCATTGTTCTAGCGATTGGATTTCAGTCAAAACTCAGCAAATGACGCCCCCCACCATATTATGATGTTGCCCAAGTTTTGGGCTTAATCCGAAATCAATAGGTGTAAGAAATTGGACAATTCAAGTTGAACGGCAGTTCGTTCCTAATTGGAGTGGTTGGTGTAATCCATACTTCTAGCGATTGGATTTCACTCAAAACTCACACAATGACTCCTCCGACCATATGATGGTGTTGCCCAAGTTTTGGGCTCAATCCGAAATCAATAGGTGTAAGAAATTGGACAATTCATGTTCAATGGCATTTCGTTCCTAATTGGAGTGGTTTTTGTAATCCATACTTCTAGCGATTGGATTTCAGTCAAAACTCACAAAATGACTCCTCCCACCATATTATGATGTTGCCCAAGTTTTGGGCTCGATCAGAAATCAATAGGTGTAAGAAATTGGACAATTCAAGTTCAACGGCAGCTCGTTCCTAATTAGAGTGGTTGGTGTATTCCATACTTCTAGCGGTTGGATTTCACTCAAAACTCTCCAAATGACTCCTCCCACCATATTATGATGTTGCCCAAGTTTAGGGCTCGATCCGTAGTCAATAGGTGTAAGAAATTGGACAATTCAAGTTGAAAGGGAGTTCGTTCCAAATTGGAGTGGTTGGGGCAATTCTTAGTTCTAGCGATTGGGTTTCTGCCAAAACTCACCAAATGACTCCAACCACCATATTATGATGTTGCCCAAGTTTTCGGCTCGATCCGAAATCAATAGGTGTACGAAATTGGACAATTCAAGGTCAACGGCAGTACGTTCCTAATTGGAGTGGTTGGTGTATTCCATAATTCTAGCGATTGGATATCACTCAAAACCCACAAAAGGACTCCTCCCACCATATTATGGTGTGGGCAAAATTTTTGGCACGATCCGAAATCAATTGGTGTAAGAAATTGGACAATTCAAGTTCAACGGCAGTTCGTTCCTAATTGCAGTGGTTGGTGTATTCCGTACTTCTAGCGATTGGATTTCACTCAAAACACACCAAATGACTCCTCCCACCGTATTATGGTGTTGCCCAAGTTTTGGGCTCCATCCAAAATCAATAGGTGTAATAAATTGGACAATTCAAGTTCAACGGCAGTTGTTCCTAATTTGAGTGGTTGGTGTATTCCATACTTCTAGAAATTAGATTTCACTCAAAACTCACCAAATGACTCCTCCCACCATACTATGATCTTGCCCAAGTTCTGGGCGCGATCCAAAATCAATAGGTGTAAGAAATTGGACAATTCAAGTTCAACTCCAGTTTGTTTCTAATTGGAGTGGTTGTTGTATTACATACTTCTAGCGATTGGATTTCACTCAAAACTCACAAAATGACTCCTCCCACCATATTATCTTGTTGCCCAAGTTTTGGGCTCGATCAGAAATTAATAGGTGTAAGAAATAGGACAATTCAAGTTCAAAGGCTGTTCGCTCCAAATTGGAGTGGTTGGGGTAATTCATAGTTCTAGCGATTGTATTTCACTCAAAACACACCAAATGACTCCTCCCACCATATTATGATGTTGCCCAAGTTTTGGGCTTGATCCGAAATCAGTAGGTGTAAGAAACGGGACAATTCAATTTGAAACGCAGTTCGTTCCTAATTGGAGTGGTTGGTGTATTACATACTTCTAGCTCTTGGATTTCACTCAAAACTCACCAAAGGACCCCTCTCACCATATTATGATGTTGCCCAAGTTTTGGGCTCGATCCGAAATCAATAGGTGTAAGAAATTGGACAATTCCAGTTCAAAGGCAGTTCGTTCCAAATTGGAGTGGTTGGGGTAATTCATAGTTCAAGCGATTGGATTTCACCCAAAACACACAAAATGACTCCTCCCACCATATTATGTTGTTGACCATGTTTTGGACTCGATTTGAAATCAGTAGGTTTAAGAAATTGGACAATTCAAGTTCAAAGGCAGTTCATTCCAAATTGGAGTGGTTAGGGAAATTCATCGTTCTAGCGATTGGATTTCACTCAAAACACACCAAAAGACTCCTCCCACCATATTATGATGTTGCCCAGGTTTTGGGCTCGATCCGAAATCAATAGGTGTAAGAAATTGGACAATTCAAGTTCAAAGGCAGTTCGTTCCTAATTGGAGTGGCTGGTGTATTCAACACTTCTAGCGATTGGGTTTCACTGAAAACTCACCAAATGACTCCTTCCACCACATTTCGATGTTGCTCAAGTTTTGGGCTCGATCCGAAATCAACAGGTGTAAGAAATTGGACAATTCAAGTTCAAAGGTAGTTTGTTCCAAATTGGAATGGTTGGGGTAATTCATAGTTCTAGCGATTGGATTTCACTCAAAACACACAAAATGACGCCTCCCACCATATTATGGTGTTGCCCAATTTTTGGGCTCGATCCGAAGTCAACAGGTGTAAGAAATTGGACAATTCAAGTTCAACGGCAAGTCGTTCCTAATTTGAGTGGTTGATGTATTCAGCACTTCTTGCGATTGGGTTTCACTGAAAAGTCACCAAATGACTCCTCCCACCACATTATGATGTTGCCCAAATTTTGGGATCGATCCGAAATCAGTAGGTGTAAGAAATTGGACAATTCAAGTTTAAAGGCATTTTGTTCGAAATTGGAGTGGTTGGGGTAATTCATAGTTCTAGCGAATGGATTTCACTCAAAACACACGAAATGAGTCCTACCACCGTATTATGACGTTGACCAAGTTTTGGGCTCGATCCGAAATCAATAGGTATAAGAAATTGGACAATTCAAGTTCAGTGGCTGTTCGTTCCTACTTGGAGTGGTTGGTGTATTCAACACTTCTAGCGATTGGATTTCTCTTCAAACTCACCAAATGACTCCTCCCACCACATTATGATGTTGCCCAAGTTTTGGGATCAATCCGAAATCAGTAGGTGTAACAAATTGTACAATTCAAGTTGAAAGGTAGTTCGTTCCAAATTGGAGTGGTTGGGATAATTCATAGTTCTAGCGATTGAATTTTGCTCAAAACACACCAAATGACTCCTCCCACCATATTATGTTGTTGCCCAAGTTTTGGGATCGATTCGAAATCAATAGGTGTAAGAAATTGGACAATTCAAGTTCAACGACAGTTGGATCCTAATTGGAGTGGTTGGTGTATTCCATACTTCTAGCGATTGGATTTCACTCAAAACTCACCAAATGACTCCTCCCACCATCTTATGATGTTGCCCAAGTTTTGGGCTCAATCCGAAATCAATAGGTGTAAGAAATTGGACAATTCAAGTCCAAAGGCAGTTCGTTCCAAATTGAAGTGGTTGGGGTAATTCATAGTTCTAGCAATCGGATTTCACTCAAAACACCCCAAATGACTACTCCCACCATATTATGATGTTGCCCAAGTTTTGGGCTCGATCCCAAATCAGTAGGTGTAAGAAATTGGACAATTCAATTTGAAACGCAGTTTGTTCTGTCTGCCGCGCAAATCTCACGGCCTGGAGTTCCGGGTCGAGGGGATGTGCGTTGACACGCGGTTTCCTGCTTTTGGGTGCGGTGCGGTTGTGCCCGGGCGTGCCAGCACGGTCTACCGTGCGTCGAGATGTTTGATGAATGTTGGATGGATAAATGGTGCGCCTGTTTGAACTCGTCTTCTTAATCAAACGATTGTAGCCGAGAGAGGAAATGGTCTCGGCTGTTAGGTTCACGGCCTGAACTACAAGGCCGTTGAGTGATGGTGTTGGTGGCGGGTTTTGGGCGGTGCTCCGGCGCGCTGCTCAAGGTGCGGCGGTCGTGTGATATATGGGGTGAGTGAACGAACAACAAGGATGGTGCTCCGGCACCTTGAAAATCAAGGGTCGTATGATATATTGATGAATGGATTTTCCTTACAACCTAATACTACTCCTAGGAAAGCAAGTAAAGATATTGAAAGTGCATTACAGGAAAAAATAAGTTGCTCCGTGGGAGGCTTTGTTTTGGTGTTTAACCTTTTGAATGTAGCTCGGGCCTTGTATTTATAGGGAGAGTCCCTGGAGGAGTAATCGAGGCTGAAAATCTGCGTGGTGGAGCTTGATTAGAGCAAGTGGGCAGTCCAATCGACATTTCGGATCGTGAAGTATGGTGGTGTGACCCCTGAAATCCTGGTGAACCTCGGCCGCCGCTCTCGATCGTGGGTTCTGAACTTCTGGCCGTGGAGACGCATTTATGGCCTGGATAGCTGGTGAACCAATTTCTCAAGCTGTCAGAATTCCTTGTGAGAATGTCCACGTCTAATCACTTTGATTCGCATCACCAAATCCTGACTTCAATCACTTCCCACCTTCCCTCATGCATTAAATGCTTCTTCGTGGTCAGTGGATTTGCTGTTTTAAACAGGCACTACTTCATTAAATGAAGCATGGGACACTGCGATCACGTGGTGATTTGACCTGACTATCCTCGGCCATGACCCTTCTCGGCCTCGGTCTCGGCCTTCAGTCTAGGCCGAGATGTCCGTGCCTTAGCAATTTCCTTTGATTTTCAGAAGGGCGAAGTATCCTGGCGAAACGCTGCGTTTCAGCTTTTACGAACAAGTGCCAAGGCCGAGAAAAAGGGGCTCCTTCGGCCAGCTCACGGCTGTGATTTATTAGGCACAAACACGTTCCTAATTGGAGTGGTTGGTGTATTCCATACTTCTAGCTATTGGATTTCACTCAAAACTCACCAAAGGACCCCTCTCACCATATTATGATGTTGCCCAAGTTTTGGGCTCGATCCGAAATCAATAGGTGTAAGAAATTGGACAATTCAAGTTCAAAGGCAGTTCGTTCCAAATTGCAGTGGTTGGTGTATTCCATACTTCTAGCGATTGGATTTCAATCAAAACTCACCAAATGACTCCTCCCACCATATTATGGTGTGGCCCAAATTTTTGGCACGATCCGAAATCAATTGGTGTAAGAAATTGGACAATTCAAGTTCAACGGCAGTTCGTTCCTAATTGCAGTGGTTGGTGTATTCCGTACTTCTAGCGATTGGATTTCACTCAAAACACACCAAATGACTCCTCCCACCATTTTATCTTGTTGCCCTAGTTTTGGGCTCGATCCGAAATCAATAGGTGTAAGAAATTGGACAATTCAAGTAGAAAGGCAGTTCGTTCCAAATTGGAGTGGTTGGTGTATTCCAGACTTCTAGCGATTGGATTTCACTCAAAACTCACCAAATGACTCCTCCCACCATATTATGATGTTGCCCAGGTTTTGGGCTCGATCCGAAATCAATAGGTGTAAGAAATTGGACAATTCAAGTCCAAAGGCAGTTCGTTCCAAATTGGAGTGGTTGGGGTAATTCACAGTTCTAGCGATTGGATCTGAGTCAAAACACACTAAATGACTCCTCCCACCATATTATGGTGTTGCCCAAGTTTTGGGCTCGATCCGAAATCAATAGGTGTAAGAAATTGGACAATTGAAGTTCAACGGCAGTTCGTTCCTAATTGGAGTGGTTGGTGCATTCCATACTTCTATAGATTGGATTACACTGAAAACCCACCAAATGACTCCTCCCACCACATTATGATGGTGCCCAAGTTTTGGTCTCGATCCGAAATCAGTAGGTGTAAGAAATTGGACAATTCAAGTAGAAAGGCAGTTCGTTCCAAATTGGAGTGGTTGTGGTAATTCATAACTCTAGTGATTGGATTTCACTAAAAACGCACGAAATGACTCCTCCCACCATATTATGGTGTTGCTCAAGTTTTGGGCTCGATCCAAAATCAATAGGTATAAGAAATTGGACAATTCAAGTTCAATGGCAGTTCGTTCCTAATCGGAGTGGTTGGTGTATTCCATACTTCTATCAATTGGGTTTCACTGAAAACTCACCAAATGAGTCCTCCCACCATATTATGGTGTTGCCCAAGTTTTGGGCTCGATCCGAAATCAATACGTGTAAGAAATTGGACAATTCAAGTTCAACGGTAGTTCATTCCTAATTGGAGTGGTTGTTGCATTCAACACTTCTAGCGATTGGATTTCACTCAAAACTCACAAAATGACTCCTCCCACCATATTATGTTGTTGCCCAAGTTTTGGGCTCGATCCGAAATCAATAGGTGTAAGAAATTGGACAATTCAAGTTCAACGGCTGTTCGTTCCTAATTGGAGTGGTTGGGGTAATTCAAAGTTGTAGCGATTAGATTTCACTCAAAACACACCAAATCACTCCTCCCACCATATTATGATGTTGCCCAAGTTTTGGGCTCGATCCAAAATCAATAGGTATAAGAAATTGGACAATTCAAGTTCAACGGCAGTTCGTTCCTAATCGGAGTGGTTGGTGTATTCCATACTTCTATCAATTGGGTTTCACTGAAAACTCACCAAATGAGTCCTCCCACCATATTATGGTGTTGTCCAAGTTTCGGGCTCGATCCGAAATCAATACGTGTAAGAAATTGGACAATTCAAGTTCAATGGTAGTTCATTCCTAATTGGAGTGGTTGCTGTATTCAACACTTCTAGCGATTGGATTTCACTCAAAACTCACAAAATGACTCCTCCCACCATATTATGTTGTTGCCCAAGTTTTGGGCTCGATCCGAAATCAATAGGTGTAAGAAATTCGACAATTCAAGTTCAACGGCTGTTCGTTCCTAATTGGAGTGGTTGGGGTAATTCAAAGTTGTAGCGATTGGATTTCACTCAAAACACACCAAATCACTCCTCCCACCATATTATGATGTTGCCCAAGTTTTGGGCTCGATCCGAAATCAATAGGTGTAAGAAAATGGACAATTCAAGTTCAACGGCAGTTCATTCCAAATTGGAGTGGTTGGGGTAATTCATAGTTCTAGCGATTGGATTTCACTCAAAACACACCAAATGACTCCTCCCACCATGTTATGATGTTGCCCAAGTTTTGGGCTCGATCCGAAATCAATAGGTGTAAGAAATTGGACAATTCAAGTTCAAAGGCAGTTCGTTCCAAATTGCAGTGATTGGTGTATTCCGTACTTCTAGCGATTGGATTTCAATCAAAACTCACCAAATGACTCCTCCCACCATATTATGGTGTGGCCCAAACTTTTGGCACGATCCGAAATTAATTGGTGTAAGAAATTGGACAATTCAAGTTCAACGGCAGTTCGTTCCTAATTGCAGTGGTTGGTGTATTCCGTAATTCTAGCGATTGGATTTCACTCAAAACACACCAAATGACTCCTCCCCCCATTTTATCTTGATGCCCAAGTTTTGGGCTCGATCCGAAATCAATAGGTGTAAGAAATTGGACAATTCAAGTGGAAAGGCAGTTCGTTCCAAATTGGAGTGGTTGGGGTAATTCATAGTTCTAGCGATTGGATTTCACCCAAAACACACGAAATGACTCCTCCCACCGTCTTATGGTGTTGCCCAAGTTTTGGGCTCCATCCAAAATCAATAGGTGTAAGAAATTGGACAATTCAAGTTCAACGGCAGTTGTTCCTAATTTGAGTGGTTGGTGTATTCCATACTTCTAGAAATTGGATTTCACTCAAAACTCATCAAATGACTCCTCCCACCATATTATGATGTTGCCCAAGTTTTGGGCTCGATCCGAAATCAATAGGTGTAAGAAAATGGACAATTCAAGTTCAACGGCAGTTCGTTCCTAACTGGAGCGGTTGGTGTATTCCATACTTCTAGCGATTGGATTTCACTCAAGACACACCAAATGACTCCTCCCACCATTCTATGGTGTTGCCCAAGTTTTGGGCTCCATCCAAAATCAATAGGTGTAAGAAATTGGACAATTCAAGTTCAACGGCAGTTCGTTCCTAATTGGAGTGGTTGGTGTAATTCATAGTTCTAGCGATTCGATTTCACTCAAAACACCCCAAATGACTCCTCCCACCATATTATAATGTTGCCCAAGTTTTGTGCTCAATCCGAAGTCAGTAGGTGTAAGAAATTGGACAATTCAAGTTCAACGGCAGTTCGATCCTAACTGGAGTGGTTGGTGTATTCCATACTTCTAGCGATTGGATTTCACTCAAGACACACCAAATGACTCCTCCCACCATTCTATGGTGTTGCCCAAGTTTTGGGCTCGATCCGAAATCAGTAGGTGTAAGAAATTGGACAATTCAAGTTCAACGGCAGTTCGTTCCTAATTGGAGTGGTTGGTGTATTCCGTACTTCCAGCGATTCGAGTTCACTCAAAACACACCAAATGACTCCTCCCGCCATATTATGGTGTGGCCCAAGTTTTTGGCTAGATCCGAAATCCATTGGTGTAAGTAATTGCACCATTCAAGTTCAACGGCAGTTCGTTCCTAACTGGAGTGGTTGGTGTATTCCGTACTTCTAGCAATTGGATTTCACTCAAAACACACCAAATGACTCCTCCCACCATATTATGGTGTTGCCTAAGTTTTGGGCTCGATCCGAAATCAATAGGTGTAAGAAATTGGACAATTCAAGTTCAACGGCAGTTCGTTCCTAACTGGAGTGGTTGGTGTATTCCATACTTCTAGTGATTGGATTTCACTCAAAACTCACCAAACAACTCCTTACACAATATTATGATGTTGCCCAAGTTTTGGGATCGATCCGAAATCCATAGGTGTAAGAAATTGGACAATTCAAGTAGAAAGGCAGTTCCTTCCAAATTGGAGTGGTTGGGGTAATTCATAGTTCTAGCGATTGGATTTCACTCAAAACACACGAAATGGCTGCTCCCAGAGTTTTATGGTGTTGCCCAAGTTTTGGGCTCCATCCAAAATCAATAGGTGTAAGAAATTGGACAATTCAAGTTCAACGGCAGTTCGTTCGAATTGGAGTGGTTGGGGTAAATCATAGTTCTAGCGATTGGATTTCACTCAAAACACACCAAATGACTCCTCCCACCATATTATGATGTTGCCCAAGTTTTGGGCTCAATCCGAAATCAATAGGTGTAAGAAATTGGACAATTCAAGTACAACGGCAGTTCGTTCCTAATTGGAGTGGTTGGTGTATTCCGTACTTCTAGCGATTGGATTTCACTCAAAACACAACAAATGACTCCACCCACCATATTATGGTGTGGCCCAAGTTTTTGGCTCGATCCGAAATTAATAAGGGTAAGAAACTGGGAAAATTCAAGTTCAACGGCAGTTCGTTCCTAATTGGAGTGGCTGGTGTATTCCGTACTTCTAGCGATTAGATTACACTCAAAACACAACCAATGACTCCACCCACCATATTATGGTGTTGCCCATGTTTTGGGCTCGATCCGAAATCAGTAGGTGTAACAAATTGGAAAATTCAAGTTCAACGGCAGTTCGTTCCTAATTGGAGTGGTTGGTGTATTCCATACTTCTAGCGAGTCGATTTCACTCAAAACACACCAAATGACTCCTCCCACCACATTATGGTGTGGCCCAAGTTTTTGGCTCGATCCGAAATCAACAGGTGTAAGTAATTGGACAATTCAAGTTCAACGGCAGTTCGTTCCAAATTGGAGTGGTTGGTGTATTCCGTACTTCTAGCGATTGGATTTCACTCAAAACACACCAAATGATTCCTCCCACCATATTACGGTGTTGCCTAAGTTTTGGGCTCGATCCGAAATCAATAGGTGTAAGAAATTGGACAATTCAAGTTCAACGGCAGTTCGTTCCTAACTGGAGTGGTTGGTGTATTCCATCATACTTCTAGTGATTGGATTTCACTCAAAACTCACCAAATGACTCCTTCCACAATATTATGATGTTGCCCAAGTTTTTGGATCGATCCGAAATTAATAGGTGTAAGAAATTGGACAATTCAAGTGGAAAGGCAGTTCATTCCAAATTGGAGTGGTTGGGATAATTCATAGTTCTAGCGATTGGATTTCACTCAAAACACACCAAATGACTCCTCACACCATATTATGGTGTTGCCCAAGTTTTGGGCTCGATCCGAAATCAATAGGTGTAAGAAATTGGACAATTCAAGTTCAACGGCAGTTCGTTCCAAATTGGAGTGGTAGGGGTAATTCAGAGTTCTAGGGATTGGATTTCACTCAGAACACCCCAAATGACTCCTCCAACCATAATATGATGTTACCCAAGTTTTGGGCTCGATCTGAAATCAATTTGTGTAAGAAATTGGACAATTCAAGTTCAACGACAGTTCGTTCCAAATTGGAGTGGTTGGGGTAATTCGTAGTTCTAGCGATTGGATTTCTCCCAAAACACCCCAGATGACTCCTCCCACCATATTATGATGTTGCCCAAGTTTTGGGCTCAATCCGAAATCAATAGGTGTAAGAAATTGGACAATTCAAGTTCAAAGGCAGTGCGTTCCAAATTGGAGTGATTGGTGTATTCCACACTTCTCGCGATTGGATTTCACTCAAAACTCTCCAAATGACTCCTCCCACCATATTATGGTGTGGCCGAAGTTTTTGGCTCGATCCGAAATCAATAGGTGTAAGAAATTGGGCAATTCAAGTTCAACCGCAGTTCGTTCCAAATTGGAGTGGTTGGTGTATTCCGCACTTCTAGCGATTGGATTTCACTCAAGACACACCAAATGACTCCTCCCACCATTTTATGGTGTTTCTCAAGTTTTGGGCTCGATCCGAAATCAATAGGTGTAACAAATTGGACAATTCAAGTTCAACGACAGTTGGATCCTAATTGGAGTGGTTGGTGTATTCCATACTTCTAGCGATTGGATTTCAATCAAAACTCACCAAAGGACTCCTCCCACCATATTATGGAGTTGCCCAAGTTTTGGGCTCGAACCAAAATCAATAGGTGTAAGAAATTGGACAATTCAAGTTCAAAGGCAGTTCGTTCCAAATTGGAGCGGTTGGGGTAATTCATAGTTCTAGCTATTGGATTTGACTCAAAAGACACCAAATGACTCCTCCCACCATATTATGGTGTTGCCCAAGTTTTGGGCTCGATCCGAAATCAATAGGTGTAAAAAATTGGACAATTCAAGTTCAAAGGCAGTTCGTTCCAAATTGGAGTGGTAGGGGTAATTCAGAGTTCTAGTGATTGGATTTCACTCAACACACCCCAAATGACTCCTCCCACCATATTATGATGTTGCCCAAGTTTTGGGCTCAATCCGAAATCAATAGGTGTAAGAAATTGGACAATTCAAGTTTAAAGGCAGTTCGTTCCAAATTGGCATGGTTGGTGTATTACATACTTCTAGCGATTGGATTTCACTCAAAACTCTCCAAATGACTCCTCCCACCATGTTATGGTGTGGCCCAAGTTTTTGGCTCGATTCGAATTCAATAGGTGTAAGATATTGGACAATTCAAGTTCAACGGCGGTTCGTTCCTAATTCGAGTGGTTGGTGTATTCCGTACTTCTAGCGATTGGATTTCACACAAAACACAGCAAATGACTCCTCACATGATAATATGATGTTGCCCAAGTTTTGGGCTCGATCCGAAATCAATAGGTGTAAGAAATTTGACAATTCAAGTTCAACGGCATTTCGTTCGAAATTGGAGTGGTTGGGGTAATTCATAGTTCTAGCGATTGGATTTCATTCAAAACCCACCAAATGACTCCTCCCACCATATTATGATGTTGCCCAAGTTTTGGGCTCGATTCGAAATCCGTAGGTATAAGAAATTGGACAATTCAAGTTCAAAGTCAGTTCGTTCCAAATTGGAGTGGTTGGGGAAAATCATAGTTCTAGCGATGGGATTTCACTCAAAACACGCCAGATGACTCCCCCCACCATATTATGATGTTGCCAAAGTTTTGGGCTCGTTCCGAAATCACTAGGTGTAAGAAATTGGACAATTCAAGTTCAAAGGCAGTTCGTTCCAAATTGGAGACGTTGGGGAAATTCATAGTTCTAGCGATTGGATTTCACTCAAAACACACCAAATGACTCCTCCCACCATATTATGATGTTGCCCAAGTTTTGGGCTCAATTCGAAATCAATAGGTGTGAGAAATTGGACAATTCAAGATCGAAGGCAGTTCGTTCCAAATTGGAGTGGTAGGGGTAATTCATAGTTCTAGCGATTGAATTTCACTCAAAACACACCAAATGAATCCTCCCACCATATTATGATGTTGCCCAAGTTTTGGGCTTTATCCGAAATCAATAGGTGTAAGAAATTGGACAATTCAAGTTCATAGGCAGTTCATTCCAAATTGGAGTGGTTGGGGTAAATCATAGTTCTAGCGATTGGATTTCACTCAAAACACACCAAATGACTCCTCCCACTATATTATGTTGTTGCGCAAGTTTTGGGCTCGATCCGAAATCAATAGGTGTAAGAAATCGGACAATTCAAGTTCAAAGGTAGTTCTTTCCAAATTGGAGAGGTTGTGGAAATTCATGGTTCTAGCGATTGAATTTCACTCAAAACACACCAAATGACTCCTCCCACCATATTATGGTGTTGCCCATGTTTTGTGCTCGATCCGAAATCAGGAGGTGTAAGAAAGTGGACAATTCATCTTCAAAGGCAGTTCGTTCCAAACTGGAGTGGTTGGTGTATTCCATACTTCTAGCGATTGGATTTCACTCAAAACACATCAAATGACTCCTCCCGCCATTTTATGGTGTTGCCCAAGTTTTGGGCTCGATCCGAAATCAATTGGTGTAAGAAATTGGACAATTCAAGTTCAAAGGCAATTCGTTCCAAATTGGAGTGGTTGGGTTAATTCAGAGTTCTAGCTATTGGATTTCACTCAAAACACACCAGATGACTCCTCCCACCATATTATGATGTTGCCCAAGTTTTGGGCTCGATCCGAAATCAATAGGTGTAAGAGATTGGACAATTCAAGTTCAAAGGCAGTTCGTTTCAAATCGGAGTGGTTGGGGTAATTCATAGTTCTAGCGATTGGATTTCACTTAAAACACACCAAATGACTCCTCCCACCATATGTTGGTGTTGCCCAAGTTTTGGGCTCGATCCGAAATCAATAGGTGTAAGAAATTGGACAATTCAAGTTCGACGGCAGTTCGTTCCTAATTGGAGTGATTGGTGGATTCCATACTTCTCGCGATTGGATTTCACTCAAAACACACCAATGACTCCTCTTACCATATTATGATGTTGCCCAAGTTTTGGGCTCGATTCGAAGTCAATAGGTGTAAGAAATTAGACAATTTAAGTTCAAGGGCAATTCGTTCCAAATTGGAGTGGTTGGGGTAATTCATACTTCTAAAGATTGGATTTCACCCAAAAGACACCAAAGGATTCCTCCCACCATATTATGATGTTGCCCAAGTTTTGGGCTCGATCCGAAATCAATAGGTGTAAGAAATAGGACAATTCAAGTTCAAAGGCAATTCGTTCCAAATTGGAGTGGTTGGGGTAATTCATAGTTCTAGCGATTGGATTTCACTCAACAAACGCCAAATGACTCCTCCCACCATATTATGGTGTTGCCCAAGTTTTGGGCTCGATCCGAAATCAGTAGGTGTAAGAAATTGGACAATTAATGTTCAACGGCAGTTCGTTCCTAATTGGAGTGGTTGGTGTGTTCCGTACTTCTAGCGATTGGATTTCACTCAAAACACACCAAATAACTCCTCCCACCATATTATGGAGTTCCCCAAGTTTTGAGCTCGATCCGAAATCAATAGGTGTAAGGAATAGGACAATTTAAGTTCAACGACAGTTCGTTCCAAAATGGAGACGTTTGGGAAATTCATAGTTCTAGCGATTGGATTTCACTCAAAACACAACAAATGACTCCTCCCACCATATTATGGTGTTGCCCATGTTTTCAGCTCGATCCGAAATCAATAGGGGTAAGAAATTGGACAATTCAAGTTCGACGGCAGTTCATTCCTAATTGGAGTGGTTGGTGTATTCCGTACTTCTTGCGATTGGATTTCACTCAAACCACACCAAATTACTCCTCCCACCATTTTATGGTGTTGCCCAAGTTTTGGGCTGGATCCGAAATCAATAAATGTGAGAAATTGGACAGTTCAAGTTCAACGACAGTTCGTTCCTAATTGGAGTGGTTGGTGTATTTCACACTTCTAGCGATTTGATTTCACTCAAAACTCACCAAATGACTCTTCCCACCATATTATGGTGTGGCCCAAGTTTTGGCTCGATTCGAAGTCAATAGGTGTAAGAAATTGGACATTTCAAGTTCAAAGGCAGTTCGTTCCAAATTGCAGTGGTCGGGGTAATTCAGAGTTCTAGCGATTGGATTTCACTCAAAACACACCAGATGACTCCTCCCACCATATTATGATGTTGCCAAAGTTTTGGGCTCCATCCGAAATCAATAGGTGTAAGAAAGCGGGCAGTTCAAGTTCAAAGGTAGTTCGTTCCAAATTGGAGAGGTTGTGGAAATTCATACTTCTAGCGATTGGATTTCACTCAAAACACACCAAATGACTCCTCTCGCCATTTTATGGTGTTGCCCAAGTTTTGGGCTCGATCCGAAATCAATAGGTGTAAGAAATTGGACAATTCAAGTTCAAAGGCAATTCTTTCCAAATTGGAGTGGTTGGGGTATTCCCTACTTCTAGCGATTGGATTTCACTCAAAACTCACCAAATGACTCCCCCCACCATGTTCAGGTGTTGAGCAAGTTTTGGGCTCGATCCGAAATCAATAGGTGTAAGAAATTGGACAATTCAAGTTCAACGGCAGTTCGTTCCAAATTGGAGTGGTCGGGGTAATTCAGGGTTCTAGCGATTGGATTTCACTCAAAACACACCAGATGACTCCTCCCAAAATATTATGATGTTGCCAAAGTTTTGGGCTCCATCTGAAATCAATAGGTGTAAGAAATCGGACAATTCAAGTTCAAAGGTAGTTCGTTCCAAATTGGAGAGGTTGTGCAAATTCATAGTTCTAGCGATTGGATTTCACTCCAAACACACCAAATGACTCCGCTCGCCATTTTATGGTGTTGCCCAAGTTTTGGGCTCGATCCGAAATCAATTTGTGTAAGAAATTGGACAATTCAAGTTCAAAGGCAATTCTTTCCAAATTGGAGTGGTTGGGGTATTCCCTACTTCTGGCGATTGGATTTCACTCAAAACTCACCAAATGACTCCACCCACCATGTTCTGGTGTTGATTAAGTTTTGGGCTCGATCCGAAATCAATAGGTGTAGGAAATTGGACAATTCAAGTTCAACGGCGGTTCGTTCCTCACTGGAGGGGTTGGTGTATTCCATACTTCTAGCGATTGGATTTCACTCAAAACTCACCAAATGACACCTCCCACCATATTATGGTGTGGCCCAGCTTTTGGCTCGATCGAAAATCAATAGGGGTAAGAAATTGGACAATTCAAGTTCAACAACAGTTCGTTCGAAATTGGAGATGTTGGGGAAATTCATAGTTCTAGCGATTGGATTTCACTCAAAACAGACCAAATGACTCGTCCCACCATATTATGGTGTTGCCAAAGTGTTGGGCTCGATTCGGAATCAATTGGTGTAAGAAATTGGACAATTTAAGTTTAACGGCAGTTCGTTCCAAATTGGAGTGGTTGGGGTAATTCATAGTTCTAACGATTGGATTTCACCCAAAACACACCAAATGATTCCCCACACCATATTATGGTGTTCCCAAGTTTTGGGCTCGATCCGAAATCAATAGGTGTAAGAAATTGGACAATTCAAGTTCAAAGGCAGTTCGTTCCAAATTGGAGTGGTTGGGGTAATTCAAAGTTCTAGCGATTGGATTTCACTCAAAACACACGAAATGACTCCTCCCACCATATTTTGGTGTTGCCCAAGTTTTGGGGTCGATCCGAAATCAATAGGTGTAAGAAAATGGACAATTCAAGTTCAACGGCAGTTCGTTCCAAATTGGAGTGGTTGGGGTAATTCATAGTTCTAGCGATTGGATTTCACCCAAAACACACCAAATGATTCCTCCCACCATATTATGATGTTGCCCAAGTTTTCGGCTCGATCCGAACTCAATAGGTGTAAGAAATTGGACAATTCAAGTTCAACGGCAGTTCGTTCCTAATTGGAGGGGTTGGTGTATTCCGTACTTCTAGCGATTGGATTCCACTCAAAACACACCAAATGACCCCTCCCACCATATTATGGTGTTGGCCAAGTTTTGGGCTCGATCCGAACTCAACAGGTGTAAGAAATTGGACAATTCAAGTTCAACGGCAGTTCGTTCCAAATTGGAGTGGTTGGTGTATTCCAAACTTCTAGCGATTGGATTTCACCCAAAACTCACCAAATGACTCCTCCCACCATATTATGGCGTGTGCGAAGTTTTTGGCTCGATACGAAATCAATAGGTGTTAGGAATTGGACAATTCAAGTGCAACGGTAGTTCGTTCCTAATTGGAGTGGTTGGTGTATTCTGTACTTCTAGCGATTGGATTTCACTCAAAACACACCAAATAACTACTCCCACCATATTATGGTGTTGCCCAAGTTTTGGGCTCGATCCGAATTCAATAGGTGTAAGAAATTGGACAATTCAAGTTTGTTGGCGCTAAATCTGAACAGATAGAGATGAGTGCAACTTACAAGAGATGTGGACGATCTAGGAGATCGATTGAGTGGTAGATGGAGATTCCTCCTGTCTTCAGATGCTGATCCTGAATAGAAGATAAGCGAAGCTCGTGAGGTCTATGGAACCGGTGTGGAACCAGCCTAAGACCCTCCGATGCTCAAGTAAGATTGTTTTTAAGAGCTCTTGCTGTTGACCATATAGAAGTATAAAAGTCAAGCTGAAAAGTCTTACCCCTGTATTGTAGTGGAGGGGCCTATTTATAGAGGGCATTTAGTATGCTCTTAGTGCTCATTTTCGATGTGGGACTCGTGGGAGGGCCCTATGAGGTTGACACGAGTCCTTAGATATTTCAGGCGGGTGCTTCGAGGTTGATTCTGCAGAATCGGTAGGGGATACCGATTGTAGGCTGTGTTGGGTTTGTAATGATCTTTTGCTGCTTTGAGGCAATATCATCAGTAGCCTATGCCGATTGTCCGAGGCCTTGGGTGCTTGGGCGAGTTTATGAGATCCACGTGTCATTGTACGAGTGGAGGGTCAGGTATGGTACAAACAGTAGTCCCCCAAGTTGCCGATTGAGAAGCTTCTCGGTTGGGGACTTGAATGTGTATTCGGCATTCTGACCCGGACACAATGGTCCCATAGTGCCGATGGTGGTATGTAGTCCCCCAAGTGCCCAAGGGAGTGAGCTTGGATAAGAGACGGCAGGATGTGCCGATTGTTGCAAGGGGTGAGTGAAGACGCATGAATATGCGGCTGCCGTTCGGCGCGAGATGTGAGTGAACACTCATCGATGTGCACCTACCGTTCGGCACGAGAGGTGAGTGAGAACTCATCAATGTGCGCCTACCGTTCGGCACGAGAGGTGAGTGAGAACTCATCAATGTGCGCCGGCCGTTCGGCACGAGAGGTGAGTGAAGACTCATCAATGTGCGCCTACCGTTCGGCACGAGAGGTGAGTGAGAACTCATCAATGTGCGCCTGTCGTTCGGCACGAGAGGTGAGTGAGAACTCATCAATGTGCGCCTGTCGTTCGGCACGAGAGGTGAGTGAGAACTCATCAATGTGCGCCTGCCGTTCGGCACGAGAGGTGAGTGAGAACTCATCAATGTGCGCCGGCCGTTCGGCACGAGAGGTGAGTGAGAACTCATCAATGTGCGCAGGCCGTTCGGCACGAGAGGTGAGTGAAGACTCACCAATGTGTGCCTGCCGTTCGGCACGAGAGGTGAGTGAAGACTCATCAATGTGCGCCTGCCGTTCTGCCACGTTCGGGAAGTTGAAGCGTCTCTGAGGATTGGAAGCGTTGCAACTGACGTTTGGTCTCCCCCATGCATGCGTGACACGTGTCGGCATGGCTATGAAGAGCCGCGTCGTTTCGTATCCCGATGCTAAATCGGCTTTATAAATGTGAGGAGGAGACGAGAGTTCAAATACTTGAAAATTTTGAGAGCAAAGAGAGCTTGTGAGAGGCGATTTCCGGCGAGGTTGAACAAGGCGGAGGCGATTTCCGGCTAGCTTGAGCCACCGTGTAAACAAGGTATGTTGCCGTGTTTTCACATTCCCTTAGATCAAAGTGTTGAATTTCAAGAATTTTTGTTTGAACAATGTATGAACGAGCATGAACGCGTATGAACACGCATGAACATAGTGTTTTTAGGAGGTAGAATAGGATTTGGATTCTAGCATAGCCCTTAGTGTACGTTCGTGTGTTGTTTGTAGATGTCAGATACCGAATCCGAGCGTACGCGTAGTCCGAGGGCATTCGAGGATGAGTCGTCCGAGGGGAGCTCTGCCGAAGAGAGTGGGAGTTCTGAATCTGCGAGCTCTTCGAGCTGTGAGATAGTGGAGGGGGCAGGAGAGCGTGCCGAGGCTGGGGGCACTTCAACAAGAGTGCCTGGGGGTGGTGAGCCTTCGACTTCGGGTCGTGAGGCCGATGGGGGTGGCGTCTCTGTTGCCGTTCCAGGGGAAGGGGTGCTGAGGGTCGTCAGGGGTAGGCAGCGGATCCCGATGGCGAAGCCCACGGAACCTGTGTTTGGAGTAGATGACTTAGAGCCGAACACACTGACCGAATCCGAGTTGGCTAAGATTCGGTCGGAGTACAATATTCCGGAATCGGTAGGGATGCGAATTCCAGAGCCCTTAGAGTCGCTTAGTGACAATGACAAGGGGGTGGTCTTCTTCACGGACGTGTTTAAGCATGGCCTTCGGCTGCCGTTAAGGCAATCGGTGCAGAAGATCCTGGCGGCGATCGGTTATGCACCAGGGCAGTATAACCCAAATTTTTGGATTACACTGCTCGGGACGATCACGGCGTTCAGCTTGGCCGGTGAGGGGGAGCCAAGCTACGAACAGTTCGCCCAGCTGTATAGTGTGACGAGGGCGAAGAGTGCCGATCATGGAGGGTGGGTTCAATCCAACTGTCTCTGGGCAGGGCAGCGTGGGCACTTTGTGGTGGGGGTGCCGAGCTCTCAAAAGACGTGGCGTAAGCGTCGAGGGATTGTCTCCGGTGATTGGGAATCGGCACCCGGAGTTATCGTTGAGAGGAGGATTCCTATGTCCTTCCAGACAGTCGGTAGGGTAGAACCTGCCGTTCGGCAGGGTTAATAGTTTTTTTTTTTTTTTTTTTTTTTTTTTTGGGTACTGACCGTTTGTATTTTGGTTTCAGTGTCCTTGAAACGGCCGGCCGCACCGATCAGAGAGATTGAAGCAATCGAGAGGGTGAGAGCGAAGATTGCCGAAGAAGATCGGTTTTTTAAGGAGCTGCTCTACTTTCGGAATCTGTTCAAGGCAGGCCTGATCGGGAGGGCCGAACACGATCGGAGGGTGAAGGAAGAAGAGGAAGAAGAAAAAAGGCAGAGTAAGAGATGCCGTTCGGCAGGGTCGGTTTTTTCGATTTTCCTATGCTGCCGTTTCCTTTCTGACTTCGTGTTTTTTTTTTTTTTTTGCAGTGGCAGGAGGGAGGCCTATGAGCGAGGCGACGAGGAGGCGTCTAGAGGGGCAAGGGACGCCAAAGACGAAGAAGGTTCAGTCCCCTGGGCCGAAGAAGAAGAGGACGGCAGGGCCAGCGGGAGGGACGTCGGCTGATGAGTAGACGGTGGCTGATCGCCGAAGGGAGAAAAGGGCGGCGGAGGCAGAGGTCGTTCGGGAGGCCCACCTCCAAATGACGGGCAAACGGCAGATCGAGGGTCCCATCGATGTGATGCCGTTGCCGAAATGGCCAAGGGGCCCGAACGAGGGGACATCGGTGCTGATCCCTGATGATGAAGTGGAGGGCGAGGAGGGACCGGTTAACATCGCGTGTCCTCGGAAGGCGGTGCCGTTCATCAACTGTATGATTGACGGTGCCCAGATGGAGCTGGCTGAGCTGGAGCAACTGTCAACGAAGACGTTGCGTGAACAAACCGGTCGGGCCTTCCGTCTCCAGGCAGCGGTAAGTGTAATATTTGTGGCTTCTCAAGGATACTTCGATTCGGCATGTACTAATGTGTCCGTTGGTGTGGCAGGCTAATATGGACATGTGGCTCTGCGCGAAGCGAGCTGTGAATGCTGCCGAACGGTACCAAAAGATATTTGAAGAGGGCCGTTCATAGATCGCTGATGCCGGAAAGATGCTGCAGGAGGCGGACCAGCGTACCGAGGAGAATGCGGCCAAAATTGCTGAACTGACGTCGAAGCTGGCGGCGACCGAGCTGGATGTGGTGGCTGCCCATGAGGCTAAGGCAGCGGTAGAGGTGGCGATGGATGCGGCCGAGCGGTCGCATGCCAGGGAGCTGGTAGAGGAGAAGGCGAAGGCCGTTGCTGACTACCGATCGTCGGAGGAGTTTACGCGTTTGGTGGATAAAGAGGTCATGGAGCAATGTGACGACTTTCTCTATCGAGTCAAACGGTACAATGCTGGCAAGAAGCTGAACCTGAACTTCCTCCGGGATCCACCACCGCTGCCGGAAGGGGTGACCGAAGAGATGGTGGAGGCCTACAAGGGCGAGGATGCCGAGGCCGAGGAAACCGACGACACCGAATCCAGTAGTGAGGAGGAAGGGAACCTCCCTGCGCCAAACGCAAGCAGTGCGCCAAATGCCGAAGCCTCGAGCAATGCCGAGGAAGCAAATGCCGGTCCTGGATGTGAAGGTGCAGCCGCTGATGCCGAACCCCAAGCCCCTTAGACTTGCCAGTGTTTGTAATTATTTTGAACATGCCGAATGGCGGCGTGTAAAGACAAATGGCCCTTCTGTGGCCTTTTATTTATCAATGTTAAGTTTGCTTCGGGTTAATGTGCTATGTCCCTTAATTCTGTATGTGTGCATGTCGTATGTAGAATGTTTCCGATATAATATTGGTGGATGGTAATGCCGTATGTATAGAATAGGGAGTCCGAAAATAAACCGATTACAAAAGTGGATGACCGAAGGTGATGACCGAAGGTACGACCTTTGTGTACAAAGGTGGTGACCGAAGGGGCGTTCACTTGTAGTAATATTTGAGATGTTCTACATTCCAAGGGTGGCCGAGGGTTTGACCATCGGTACCGCGCAAACGGTAAGTTCCTAGGCGGCAGATGGTGACAACTTCGTAGGGACCTTCCCAAGATGGACCAAGGGTGCCCTCGGTGGAGTCCTTGGTGGCGAGGGAGACTTTGCGTAAAACCCAGTCTCCCACTTTGAACGATCGGCGTCTGACGCGCGAGTCGTAGTAGCGAGAGGTGCGCTGTTTGTAGGCAGCGTTCCGAAGCTGAGCCTGGGAACGGTGTTCCTCAATGAGGTCCAGGTTGAGAGTGAGCTGGGCTTCGTTTTGCTCTGGCTCGTAAGATGCCGTTCGGCACGCGGGCGCGTTGATCTCGACTGGAACAACGGCTTCGGAACCAAAGGCAAGGGAAAATGGCGTCTCGCCAGTCGACCGTCGGTAGGAGGTATTGATGGCCCGTAGTGCTTCCGGAAGGAGATCGGGCCATGCTCCTTTAGCCGTCCCAAGCTTTTTCTTCAGCGTCTTCTTGATGATCTTGTTGATGGCTTCGACTTGGCCGTTCGACTGTGGATGTGCTGGGGAGGCGAAGAACAGGTTGATGCCAAATCGGTGGCATAGGTGCCGGAATTGAGAGGAGTCGAATTGTTTTCCGTTGTCGGTGATTATCGCGTTCGGGAGGCCGAATCGACAAATAATATTCTTCCATACGAAATGTTCAACCCGGGCTGCAGTGATTGTTGCCAAAGCTTCGGCTTCGGTCCGCTTGGTAAAGTAGTCGACGGCGACGATGGCGAATTTGACCTGTCCCTTGCCCTGGGGCATAGGGCCGATGAGGTCTAAACCCCATTGGGCAAAGGGCCATGGGCTAGCAATCGGAGAGAGTGGTTCGGCAGGCAGCTTTGGAACGGAGCCGAAACGATGGCATTGATCGCACTTCTGGACCAGGGTGGTGGCATCGGCATGGAGAGTCGGCCAGTAGTACCCTTGCCGAATGGTCTTGAAAGCCAACGATCGGGCGCCTGAATGGTCCCCACAAGCTCCCTCATGAATCTCTCGTAGGACGTAGTTTCCTTGCTGCGGAGTCATGCACCGAAGTAATGGTAAGGAATGACCACGCTGATAGAGAATCTGATTCAGAAGGAGGTATCGTGCCGATCGGCGGCGGATAGTCTTAGCTTCGGAGTTGTTGTCAGGCAACGTGCCGTTGGCGAGGTAGGCGTGGATAGGATCCATCCAACTTGGATCCTGCCGAACGGCATGTATCTCGAGGTCGGTGGTGCTGCACCGAGTGAGGATCTCGATCGGCACATGGCGCCCTACGTTGTCGTCGATCGCCGATGCAAGGCGTGATAGAGCATCGGCGTGGCTGTTCTCGGATCTGGGGATCTGTTGAACTTGGTACGCGGTGAAGTGGTGGAGCAATCGGCGAGCGTGTGCCAAGTAGGCAACCATCGAAGTATCCTTGCTTCAAATTCGGTCAGTATCTGGTTGACGACAAGTTGTGAGTCGCTACAGATCCTAAGTTGCTGAGTGCCCATTTCTTTAGCGAGCCGAAGGCCTGCCAACAGAGCTTCATATTCGGCTTCATTGTTGGAAGTCCGGAATTGGAATCGGATGGCATATTCGATGGTTGTCTGGTCAGGGGCCTTTAGTACCAAGCCAGCTCCGCTGCCCTGTCGGTTGGACGAACCGTCCACGTAGAGAGTCCAAAGGGGAATCGAGGGATTAAAGATTCCTTTGGCCGGGTGGGCGACTGGTACTGCCGAAGACGAATCGGAGGCGGCGTCCCTCGGATCTGGTCCTTCGGACGTGGTCAACTCAGAGATGAAATCGGCTACAGCCTGTCCTTTCTCGGCAGGACGAGGGTGGTAATGGATGTCGAATTCGCCGAGCTCGATGGCCCATTTTACGAGCCGACCTGACGTCTCCGGTCTCTGGAGTATCTGACGCAGAGGCTGATTGGTGAGGACGGTAATGCTGTGAGCCTGAAAGTATGGCCGAAGCTTGCGTGCTGAAAGGACGAGAGCGTAGGCGAGTTTTTCTAGCTCGGGGTACCGAATCTCAGCGTCTTGCAAGGCGTGGCTAGTATAGAAAATGGGGAGTTCTATGCCGTTCGGCTTGCGAATGAGCACAGAGCTAAGTGCCGTTGCCGAAACCGAGAGGTAGAGGATGAGTTCTTCGCCGGGAAGAGGAGTGGATAATAGGGGTGCTCTGCTCATGTAGGCCTTAAGATCTTGGAAGGCGCGATCACATTCGGCAGTCCAGACAATCTGTCGTTTACTTCCTTTGAGGGCTTTGAAAAATGGAGCGCACCGATCGGTATCCTTGGATATGAACCGGGCCAGAGCGGCGACACGCCCAGTCAGACTCTGAATATCCTTCTGTGTCTTCGGGACTTGCATGTCGAGTAATGCCTTGATTTTTTCAGGGTTGGCCTTGATTCCTCGTTGGCTGATCATGAAGCCGAGAAATTTGCCCGAGGAAACGCCGAAGGCACATGTTGCGTAGATACAGCTGCACCAAAATGGATTCAGTTGCATCCTCAACTTGTGATACTCGCAAGTGCACGAGCCGTTCGGTAGTATAGCGTATGTAAGTGCGAGGTCGATCCCACGAGGATTGGTGATTGAATGATCCCATTCATTTCTCCTACACAAAATAGAAATGAAAAAAAAGAAATAAATAAAACAAGAAAAAGGAAATACCTCAAGCAAATAAGTTCCCAAGTTCAATTAGATTAACGGATTGATTCTAGCTAAAGTATGATTAAGCCATGGTGTGTGGTCATAACCTTGTGTTCCTAATTCCCTAATTTGATCATTTGTTGTCTAACCTAAAATTAAGCATTAGGAACCCATTAAGCATAGAAGAACAATTTAAACAACCAAGCATGTATCTAATCCCTGTTGTCGAATGTCCATACATACTCTTCCTATTCATAGTTCAATTCGAATTAAAGCATGGTGTATACTCTTAATTCAAACCAAGATAGCTAACATGCAAGCCTAAATGGTGATCAATCATTCAAACTAGCATATTAACTTATAAGCATAATGAATAAGAACAAAAACCATAATTGAAACTTGGAAACTAATTCAACTTGAAAACTTAAGAAAAGAATTTACATTACAAAGAAAAATAAACTACAACTAAGAAGCAAAAGGAAAGCTAGAATTGAGAACTAGAAAGCAAAATTAAGAGAATTTGAGGGAGAGAAGGGAAGGGAGCTCTAGAGAAGTGTTTGAGAGCTCCCCCCCTTGGGGTGTTTTTACAAGCTTGGAAACCTCACTATATATAGGCCTAAGGAAGCTGAAAATCTGAATTAAGTATGGCTAATGCATACAACACTTGTTTTATAAAATCTGAAATGGTTGATGCACTTCATTAATGCATACAACACTTGCATTATAAAATCTGAAATGGTTGATGCACTTCACTAATAAATCCCACCAGCAGCCCTAGCTCATCTTCATGTCACCATGACCAAGCTTCCAACCAGAAATAATAGCTCATCCTGAGGTCAGCATGACCAGCAACTTCAAGGGCTTACGAATTGGGCTTCCCTTAATCAAATTAAGACTTTAAGCACTCAAACTTGAAGTTCAGAATGTCTTCTTTCCAGCCATATATCATTTGGGCCAATCCAAGGTCGGAGGAGGAAGTTAAGGCCAAAACAAATTGCTAACTCATTTTGCGCGCTGATAAAATCCATCCTGAGCATGGCTCTGTGTTTGCTAGGTAACAGACTCCATATTTATCCAATGGGGCTGAATTTTGGATATGTTATATTAGACACCCATTGGAACAACTTTCATGAAGAATGTGGCCTCATCCGAGCTATGTAGGTTGCTGAAACAAAGCTTGCAATATGACCTACGAAACTGAGCTGGCAGGGGACTGTAGCCAAAATTGAGTTTGTCTTTAAGCTCTTCATCCATTCATCCAAATTAGGCCCTAACATGCATGGATTGCATCATTTACTATCCAAAGCCCTCATTATTACCTAAAGCTT
Organism: Prunus avium; assembly: GCF_965620075.1. NCBI lineage: Eukaryota > Viridiplantae > Streptophyta > Magnoliopsida > Rosales > Rosaceae > Prunus > Prunus avium. The sequence goes on from NC_142290.1 coordinate 8,944,981, forward strand.
AATGAACTGAAAGATAAACACAAAAAGGATTAAAAGCACAAGTTTAACTCAAAAACATAACCAAATCATAAGCTAGAAGGGTACAAAATGATATGTAAATATGCACCGATCAGCACACTTGCTCGGGTTGAGGCGCATGTTGTACTTTTTTAAGACGCCGAACATGAGCGAAAGGTTGTGGAGATGAGAATCGGCCGTTCTGCTTTTGACCAGCATATCGTCCACATAAACTTCCATCGTGGTGCCAATGAGGTCGGAAAAAATTTTGTTGACCAATCGCTGGTATGTTGCCCCAGCGTTCTTTAAGCCGAACGGCATGACTTTGTAGCAGTAAAGTCCCTTGTCAGTGATGAATGCCGTGTGTTCGCGATCGGCTGGGCTCATGAATATCTGGTTGTAGCCTGAGTATGCATCCATGAAGCTGAGAAGTTCATGGCCTGCCGTGGCATCTACCATCTGATCGATCCTTGGCAGAGGAAAGCTGTCCTTTGGGCAAGCCTTGTTTAAATCGGTATAGTCTTGACACATTCTCCAGGCGCCGTTCGATTTTTTGACTAAAACCGAATTTGCCAGCCAAATTGGGTAGGTTACTTCCTGGATGAAGCCAATGGTCCTCAGTTTGTCTACTTCGAGCCTCATTGCTTCATACCGTTCGGCATCGTAGGCCCGCCGTTTCTGCCTGATGGGTTTGAAAGTGGGGCAGATGCTGAGCTTGTGACCGATGACGCTCGGAGCGATACCGGGCATATCGTCGTATGACCAGGCAAAGACTTCTGTATTGGTGCGCAGGAAGGTGATAAAATCGGCCCTCAGTGCCGAACTCAAGGTGGTACCGATTCGAACTTGTCTGTCCGGTTGTGCTTCGGAGAGGGTGACTGATTCTAAATCTTCGGCGGGTTGCGCTTGTTGGGTCACGGCCTCATCTCGGGGGTCATCTGGTTTGTCCGTTCCCCTGCCGTTCGGTATGCCCAAGCTGGTGGCGACCGAGTATGTTTCGCGAAGCGCAGCCCTTGCCGATTCCTTGGTTGCCGAAACGTAACACGTCCGTGCACTCAATTGGTCCCCTCGCACTTGGCCGACGCCAGCGTGTGTGGGGAACTTGAGGAGGAGCATGTGTGGTGACAGCATGGCCTTCATTTTCGTGAGCGCCGTTCTGCCGATGATAGCGTTGTATGCCGTTGGGCAGTCGACCACTAGAAAATAAGTGTAGAGGACCGTTCGTCTGGGGATGGTACCGACGGTGAATGGGAGCTGGACACTGCCGATCGGTTCAACCACGTCGCCAGAGAAGCTCAGGAGAGGGGTGATATCCTTGTTCAGATGCCGAGGGTCCACGCCGAGGGCGTTGAAAGCTTCGGCGAATAGCACATTGACTGAACTGCCGGTGTCTATGAGGATTCGGCCTACGTCGAAATCTGAGATATCGGCCCGTATGATCATGGGATCGGAATGGGGGAAGATGATGCCTCGCTCCTCTTCCTTAGAAAAGGTGATAGGTTCCCAACCGTTTCGTTGAATTTTGTCATTGCGTCCTCCTCTTACGCTGAGGATCTGTGGATGCCGAACGGCACGAACGTAGTTTTTGACGGATCGGTTGCTGGCTTCGGCAATGGGCGCTTCTCCACTGATCATATTGATCTGCCGATTCAATGATTTATCCGTTGCTGGCCTGGTGTTTAAATACTGATCCAGCTTTCCGTCATTGATGAGGCGTTCAACAATTTTGCGAAGCGCGATGCATGATTCCGTATCGTGGCCGTTGTACTGGTGGTACCGACAGAAGACACCGGTGTCTTTTTCGCTCTGGCGAGGGAGTTTCCGATTGTTCAGCTTCGGTATCATATCCCCTTCGGTTAGGAGAACATGCTCATAGGTGGTGTTGAGCAAAGTGAAGATTTCGTCTGGCCGATTCCCCTTGTGGTTGCCCTTCTTGTTGTTGTCCTGCCGATCCCGGAAGTTGTCCTTCCGCTTATTTCCCTGAGTGGAAAAAGCAGGGACAGGGGGTGCCGTTCGGTAGGGGGCCTGGTTTGCCGATCGATCGACCGGGAATCGGTCGTAGTTTTGCTTTGGAGGCTGATCGGTCGACGCCGTTTTATTTATTAGGGTCGAAGCCGATCCCTTGGAGTTGAAGTGCTCAGCCTTGGCGTGGATAGCCGCCTGTTTCATTAATTCGGAGTAGGTGGTCCAGTTGCTGCTGTGGACCAAATAACGAAACTGAGACGACCGAAGGCCGCTTTTGAAGGCACCGAAGGCCGCCCTGTCATCAGTTTCCGGACATCTGGAGTACTCATGGCTGAACCTAGCCGCATATTCCCTCAACGGCTCATCGTCCTGCTGCCGAACGGTATATAGATCATCGGCGGAATATAGGCGATCGGTTTGAATCATAAAATGGTTGAGGAAGGTTTGCTTCAACTGATTAAAATTGTCAACCGTATCTGGCTCCATCCGATAGAACCAATTCAGGCCGGCTCCGGTCAGGGTGGAGGGGAATAGCAAACATTGGCCTTCGTCCGTCAGTCCTTTGCAACCCAGAGCTGATTGGAAGGTATGAATATGGGTAACGGGATCTTCCACCCCCGAATAGAACGATATGCGGAGTGCTTGGACCTCCTTCTCGTGTCTGAATGTCCGGATTCGATTGGTGAACGGCCCTGGCTGTACCGTTCCCCATGTTGGTGTCCGAGCCTGGTCTTGTTCCTTCTCAATGCGATTCATCTTCTGTAGGAGGAGACGAATAGTCGGATCGGTAGATGGAAGATCGTCACCAAAGGGCTCGACCGCTCGGTTCCCTGTGCGTTGGTCAGTATTGTGACCTCGCCTTCCTTGATCTGCCGTTCGGCTGGGGCTTCTCTCGTAATTTCCTTTTCGCCGAGCGTTGTCCTGGTTTGATCGGTGGCTGTGGTGTTGTACAGAGGGCCCCGCTGATGAGATTGTGGTTCCTGGAGATGTTGGAACATAATCTGATTCGTCCGTCTCTTCCAGGCCGATCGCGTCGTACCTCTGGCGTAAGGGGGATTTTGGTCCAAGTACCTCCAGGCGTGGATCGTCTAGCTTCGCCCGGACCTGGATGGGCGAGGACTGCCGTTCCCTGCGCCGATCGTTGATCCTCTCGCGGCAATCAGAATAAACGCGATATTCGGGATGGCGCTCCTTTGGAGTGGGCACGAACAGTCTTCGGGAGACAGTCGGTCCGTTCGCGGCCTGCTGCTTTCCTCTATCCGGGAAAGTGGGCTTTCGTACGCTTTTAAATGATTTCTCCTGCCGAAGCTGTGTGGTTGGTTCCCGATCGTTCTGCAACTGGGCGGAGAGTGTTTGTTGTTGATGTAGCTGCCTCTGGGTGTCATCCAGTTTTGAGGCGAGTGTTTGTTCTCGCCATATCCTGCTGTAGGGTCTCCATGCGAGCCTCCAGGGTGGTCGGTCGAGCAGGTGTCTGAAGCAAGGGAGTTGGACTTGGCTCGCCACCGAGGCCGAGGATGGGGCCATCGGTAGGGAGGGCCGAAGATGGATTCATTTTTTGGTCTCAGAGTTCTTTGTTTTGAGATATGGGTTGATCGATAAGCGATTCCCACAGACGGCGCCAATCTGTTGGCGCTAAATCTGAACAGATAGATATGAGTGCAACTTACAAGAGATGTGGACGATCTAGGAGATCGATTGAGTGGTAAATGGAGACTCCTCCCACCATATTATTGTGTGGCCCAAGTTTTGGCTCGATCCGAAATCAATAGGTGTATGAAATTGGACAATTCAAGTTCAACGGCAGTTCGTTCCAAATTGGAGTGGTTGGGGTATTCCATACTTCTCGCGATTGGATTTCACTCAAAACACACCAATGACTCCTCATACCATATTATGATGTTGCCCAAGTTTTGGGCTCGATTCGAAATCAGTAGGTGTAAGAAATTAGACAATTCAAGTTCAAAGGCAATTCGTTCCAAATTGGAGTGGTTGAGGTAATTCATAGTTCTAAAGATTGGATTTCACCGAAAACACACCAAATGATTCCACCCACCATATTATGGTGTTGCCCAAGTTTTGGGCTCGATCCGAAATCAATAGGTGTAAGAAATTGGACAATTCATGTTCAACGGCAGTTCGTTCCTAATTGGAGTGGTTGGTGTATTCCGAACTTCTAGCGATTGGATTTCACTCAAAACGCACCAAATAACTCCTCCCACCATATTATGGTGTTGCCCAAGTTTTGGGCTCGATCCATAATCAATAGGTGTAAGAAATTGGACAATTCAAGTTCAACGGCTGTTCGTTCCTAATTGGAGTGGTCGGTGTATTCCTTACTTCTAGCGATTGGATTTCACTCAAAACACACCAAATGACTCCTCCCACCATATTATGGTGTTGGCCAAGTTTTGGGCTCGATCTGAAATCAATAGGTGTAAGAAATTGGACAATTCAAGTTCAAAGGCAATTCGTTCCAAATTGGAGTGGTTGGGGAAATTCATAGTTCTAGCAGTTGGATTTCACTCAAAACACACCAAATGACTCTTCCCTCCATATTATGGTGTTGCCCAAGTTTTGGACTCGATCCGAAATCAATAGGTGTAAGAAATTGGAGAATTCAAGTTCAAAGGCAATTCGTTACAAATTGGAGTGGTTGGGGAAATTCATAGTTCTAGCAATTGGATTTCACTCAAAACACACCAAATAACTCCCAACATATTACGGTGTTGCCCACGTTTTGGGCTCGATCCGAAATTAATAGGTGTAAGAAATTGGACAATTCAAGTTCAACGGCAGGTCATTCCTAATTAGAGTGGTTGGGGAAATTCATAGTTCTAGCAATTGGATTTCACTTAAAACACAAGAAATAACTCCTCCCACCATATTACGGTGTTGGCCAAGTTTTGGGCTCGATCCGAAATCAATAGGTGTAAGAAAATGGAAAATTCAAGTTCAATGGAAGTTCGTTCCAAATTGGAGTGGTTGGGTTAATTCATAGTTCTAGTGATTGGACTTCACTCAAAACACACCAAATCACTCCGCCCCACCATATTATGGTGTTGCCCAAGTTTTGGGCTCGATTCGAAATCAATAGGAGTAAGAAATTGGACAATTCAAGTTCAAAGGCAGTTCGTTCCGAATTGGAGTGGTTGAGGTAATTCATCGTTCTAGCGATTGGATTTCACTCAAAACAAAACAAATGACTCCTCCCACCATATTATGATGTTGCCCAAGTTTTGGGCCCGATTCGAAATCAACAAGTGTAAGAAATTGGACAATTCAAGTTCAACGGCAGTTCGTTCCAAATTGGAGTGGTTGGTGTATTCCGTACTTCTAGCGATTGGATTTCACTCAAAACACACGAAATGACTCGTCCCACCATATTATGGTGTTGCCCAAGTTTTGGGCTCGATCCGAAATCAATAGGTGTAAGAAATTGGACATTTCAAGTTCAAAGGCAATTCGTTCCAAATTGGAGTGGTTGGGGTAATTCATAGTTCTAGCAATTGGATTTCACTCAAAACACACCAGATGACTCCTCCCACCATATTATGATGTTGCCCAAGTTTTGGGCTCGATTCGAAATCAATACGTGTAAGAAATTGGACAATCCAAGTTCAAAGGCAGTTCGTTCCAAATTGGAGTGGTTGGGTTAATTCATAGTTCTTGCGATTGGATTTCACTGAAAACACACCAGATGACTCCTCCCACCATATTATGATGTTGCCCAAGTTTAGGGCTCGATCCGAAATCAATACGTGTAAGAAATTGTACAATTCAAGTTCAAACTGGAGTGGTTGGGGAAATTCATAGTTCTAGCAATTGGATTTCACTCAAAACACACCAAAAAACTCCTCCCACCATATTATGGTGTTGCCCAAGTTTTGGGCACGATCCGTAATCAATAGGTGTAAGAAATTGGACAATTCAAGTTGAACGGCAGTTCGTTCCTAATTGGAGGGGTTGGTGTGTTCCGTACTTCTAGCGATTGGATTTCGCTCAAACCACACCAAATAACTCCTTCCCCCATTTTATGGTGTTGCCCAAGTTTTGGGCTCGATCCGAAAGCAATAGGTGTAAGAAATTGGACAATTCAAGTTCCACGGCAGTTCGTTCCTAATTGGAGTGGTTGGTGTATTCCATACTTCTCGCGATTGGATTTCACTCAAAACACACCAATGACTCCTCGTACCATACTATGATGTTGCCCAAGTTTTGGGCTCGATTCGAAATCAATAGGTGTAAGAAATTAGACAATTCAAGTTCAATGGCAATTCGTTCCAAATTGGAGTGGTTGGGGTAATAAATAGTTCTAAATATTGGATTTCACCCAAAACTCACCAAATGATTCCTCCCACCATATTATGCTGTTGCCCAAGTTTTGGGCTCGATCCGAAATCAATAGGTGTAAGAAATTGGACAATTCATGTTCAAAGGCAGTTCATTCCAAATTGGAATGGTTGGGGTAATTCAAAGTTCTAGCGATTGGATTTCACTCAAAACACACACCAAATGACTCCTCCCACCATATTATGGTGTTGCCCAAATTTTGGGCTCGATCCGAAATCAATTGGTGTAAGAAATTGGACAATTGAAGTTCAACGGCATTTCGTTCCTAATTAGAGTGGTTGGTGTATTCCGTACTTCTAGCGATTGGATTTCACTCAAAACTCTCCAAATGACTCCTCGCACAATATTGTGATGTTGCCCAAGTTTTGGGCACGATCCGAAATCAATAGGTGGAAGAAATTAGACAATTCAAGTTCAATGGCAGTTCGTTCCCAATTGGGGTGGTTGGGGTAATTCATAGTTCTAGCGATTGGATTTCACTCAAAACACACCAAATGACTTCTTCCACCATCTTATGATGTTGCCCAAGTTTTGGGCTCAATCCGAAATCAATAGGTATAAGAAGGTGGACAATTCAAGTTCAACGGCAGTTCGTTCGTAATTGGAGTGGTTGGGGTATTCCGTACTTCTAGCGATTGTATTTCACTCTAAACACACTAAAGGACTCCTCCCACCATTTTATGGTGTTGCCCAAGTTTTGGGCTCGATCCGAAATCAACAGGTGTAAGAAATTGGACAATTCATGTTCAACGGCAGTTCGTTCCTAATTGGAGTGGTTGGTGTATTCCATACTTCTCAAAACACACCAATGACTCCTCATACCATATTATGTTGTTGCCCAAGTTGGAGTGGGTGTGGTAATTCAGAGTTCTAAAGATTGGATTTCACCCAAAACACACCACGTGATTCCTCCCACCATATTATGATGTTGCCCAAATTTTGGGCTCGATCCGAAATCAATAGGAGTAAGAAATTGGACAATTCAAGTTCAACGGCAGTTCGTTCTAAATTGGACTGGTTGGGGTAATTCACAGTTCTAGCGATTGGATTTCACTCAAAACACAGCAAATGACTCCTCCCACCATATTATGGGGTTAACCAAGTTTTGGGCTCGATCCGAAATCAATAGGTGGAAGAAATGGGACAATTCAAGTTCAACGGCAATTCGTTCCAAAGTGGAGTGGTTGGGGTAATTCATAGTTCTAGCGATTGGATTTCACTCAGAACACACCAAATGACTCCTCCCACCATATTATGTTATTGCCCAAGTTTTGGGCTCGATCCGAAATCAGTAGGTGTAAGAAATTGGACAATTCAAGTTCAAAGGCAGTTCGTTCCAAATTGGAGTGGTTGGGGTAATTCATAGTTCTAGCGATTGGATTTCACTCAAAACACACCAAATGACTCCTCCCAAAATATTACGATGTTGCCCAAGTTTTGGGCTCGATCCGAAATCAATAGGTGTGAAATGTTGGACAATTCAAGTTCAAAGGCAATTCGTTCCAAATCGGAGTTGTTGGGGTAATTCGTAGTTCCAGCGATTGGATTTCACTCAAAACACACCAGATGACTCCTCCCACCATATTATGGTGTTGCCCATGTTTTGGGCTCGATCCGAAATCAATAGGTGTAAGAAATTGGTCAATTCAAGTTCAACAGCAGTTCGTTCCTAATTGGAGTGGTTGGTGTATTCCATACTTCTAGCATTGGATTGCACTCAAAACACTCCAAATGACTCCTTCCACCATATTACGATGGTGCCCAAGTTTTGGGCTCAATCCGAAATAAATAGGTGTAAGAAATTAGACAATTCAAGTTCAAAGGCAGTTCGTTCCAAATTGGAGTGGTTGGGGTAATTCATAGTTCTAGCGATTGAATTTCACTCAAAACACACCAAATGACTCCTCCCACCATATTACGATGTTGCCCAGGTTTTGGGCTTTATCCGAAATCAATAGGTGTAAGAAATTGGACAATTCAAGTTCATAGGCAGTTCGTTCCAAATTGGAGTGGTTGGGGTAAATCATAGTTCTATTGATTGGATTTCACTGAAAACATACCAAATGACTCCTCCCACTATATTATGGTGTTGCGCAGGTTTTGGGCTCGATCCAAAATCAATAGGTGTAAGAAATAGGACAATTCAAGTTCAAAGGTAGTTCGTTCCAAATTGGAGAGGTTGTGGAAATTCATGGTTCTAGCGATTGGATTTCACTCAAAACACACCAAATGACTCCTCCCACCATATTATGGTGTTGCCCATGTTTTGTGCTCGATCCGAAATCAAGAGGTGTAAGAAAGTGGACAATTCATGTTCAAAGGAAGTTCGTTTCAAACTGGAGTGGTTGGTGAATTCCGTACTTCTAGCGATTGGATTTCACTCAAAACACACCAAATGACTCCTCCCGCCATTTTATGGTGTTGCCCAAGTTTTGGGCTTTATCCGAAATCAATAGGTGTAAGAAATTGGACAATTCAAGTTCAAAGGCAATTCGTTCCAAATTGGAGTGGTTGGGGTAAATCAGAGTTCTAGCTGTTGGATTTCACTCCAAACACACCTGATGACTCCTCCTACCATATTATGATGTTGCCCATGTTTTGGGCTCGATCCGAAATCAATAGGTGTAAGAGATTGGACAATTCAAGTTCAAAGGCAGTTCGTTCCAAATTGGAGTGGTTGGGGTAATTCATAGTTCTAGCAATTGGATTTCACTTAAAACACACCAAATGACTCCTCCCACCATATGTTGGTGCTACCCAAGTTTTGGGCTCGATCCGAAGTCAATAGGTGTAAGAAATTGGACAATTCAAGTTCGACGGCAGTTCGTTCCTAATTGGAGTGGTTGGTGTATTCTATACTTCTCGCGATTGGATTTCACTCAAAACACACCAATGACTCCCCATACCATATTATGATGTTGCCCAAGTTTTGGGCTCGATTCGAAGTCAATAGGTGAAAGAAATTATACAATTCAAGTTCAAAGGCAATTCGTTCCAAATTGGAGTGGTTGGGGTAATTCATTGTTCTCAAGATTGGATTTTACCCAAAACACACCAAATGATTCCTCCCACCATATTATGATGTTGCCCAGGTTTTCAGCTCGATCCGAAATCAATAGGGGTAAGAAATTGGACAATTCAAGTTCAACGGCAGTTCATTCCTAACTGGAGTGGTTGGTGTATTCCGTACTTCTAGCGATTGGATTTCACTCAAACCACACCAAATAACTCCTCCCACCATTTTATGGTGTTGCCCAAGTTTTGGCCTCAATCAGAAATCAATAGGTGTAAGAAATTGGACAATTCAAGTTCAACGGCTTTTCATTCCTAATTGGAGTGGTTGGTGTATTCTATACTTCTAGCGATTGGATTTCACTCAAAACTCACCAAATGACTCTTCCCACCATATTATGGTGTGGCCCAAGTTTTGGCTCGATCCGAAATCAATAGGTGTAAGAAATTGGGCAATTCAAGTTCAAAGGCAGTTCGTTCCAAATTGGAGTGGTTGGGGTAATTCAGAGTTCTAGCGATTGGATTTCACTCAAAACACACCAGATGACTCCTCCCACCATAATATGACGTTGCCAAAGTTTTGGCCTCGATCCGAAATCAATAGGTGTAACAAATCGGACAATTCAAGTTCAAAGGTACTTCGTTCCAAATTGGAGAGGTTGTGGAAATTCATAGTTCTAGCGATTGGATTTCACTCAAAACACACCAAATGACTCGTCTCGCCATTTTATGGTGTTGCCCAAGTTTTGGGCTCGATCCGAAATCAATAGGTGTAAGAAATTGGACAATTCAAGTTCAACGGCAGTTCGTTCCTAATTGGAGTGGTTGGTGTATTCCATACTTCTAGCGATTGGATTTCACTCAAAACAAACACGTTGACACCTCCCACCATGTTATGATGTTGCCCAAGTATTGGGCTCGATCCGAAATCAATAGGTGTAAGAAATTGGACAATTCAAGTTCGTAGGCAGTTCGTTCCAAATTGGATTGGTTGAGGTAAATCATAGTTCTAGCGATTGGATTTCACTCAAAACACAGCAAATGACTCCTCCCACCATATTATGGTCTTTCCCAAGTTTTGGGCTCGATCCGAAATCAATAGGTGTAGGAAGTTGGACAATTCAAGTTCAACGGCAGTTCGTTCCTAATTGGAGTGGTTGGTGTATTCCACACTTCTAGCGATTGGATTTCACTCAAAACTCACCAAACGACTCCTTCCACAATATTATGTTGTTGCCCAAGTTTTGGGCTCGATCCGAAATCAATAGGTGTAACAAATTAGACAATTCAAGTTCACTGGCAGTTCCTTCCTAATTGGAGTGGTTGGGTTAATTCATAGTTCTAGTGATTGGATTTCACTCAAAACACACCAAATGACTCCTCCCACCAGATTATGGTGTTGCCCAACTTTTGGGATCGATCCGAATTCAATAGGTGTAAGAAAATGGACAATTCAAGTTCAACGACAGTTCGTTCCTAATTGGAGTGGTTGGATTAATTGATAGTTCTAGTGATTGGATTTCACTCAAAACACACCAAATGACTCCTCCCACCATTTTATGGTGTTCCCAAGTTTTGGGCTCGATCCGAAATCAATAGGTGTAAGAAATTGGACAATTCAGGTTCACAGGCAGTTCGTTCCAAATTGGAGTCGTTGGGGTAATTCGTAGTTCTAGCGATTGGGTTTCACTCAAAACACACCAAATGACTCCTCCCACCATATTATAGTGTTGGCTAAGTTTTGGGCTCGATCCGAAATCAATAGGTGTAAGAAATTGGACAATTCAAATTCAAAGGCAGTTCGTTCCAAATTGGAGTGGTTGAGGTAATTCATAGTTCTAGCGATTGGATTTCACTCAAAACAAACCAGATGACTCCTCCCACCATATTATGATGTTGCCCAAGTTTTGGGCTCGATCCGAAATCAATACGTGTAAGAAATTGGACAGTTCAAGTTCAGGGGCAGTTCGTTCCAAATTGGAGTGGTTGGGGAAATTCATAGTTCTAGCAATTGCATTTCACTCAAAACACACCAAATAACTTCTCCCACCATATTAGGGTGTTGCCCAAGTTTTGGGCTCGATCCGTAATCATTAGGTGTAAGAAATTGGACAATTGAAGTTCAACGGCAGTTCGTTCCAAATTGGAGTGGTTGGGGTAATTCATAACTCTAGCAATTAGATTTCACTCGAAATAAACCAAATGACTCCTCCCACCATATTATGGTGTTGCGCAAGTTTTGGGCTCGATCTGAATTCAATAGGTGTAAGAAAATGGACAATTCAAGTTCAACGACAGTTCATTCCTAATTGGGGTGGTTGGGTTAATTCATAGTTCTAGTGATTGGATTTCACTCAAAACACACCAAATGACTCCTCCCACCATATTATGGTGTTGCCCAAGTTTTGGGCTCGATTCGAAATCAATAGGTGTAAGAAATTCGACAATTCAAGTTCTACGGCAGTTCGTTCCAAATTGGAGTGGTTGGTGTATTCCGTACTTCTAGCGATTGGATTTCACTCAAAACACACCAAATGACTCGTCCCACCATATTATGGTGTCGCCCTTGTTTTGGGCTCGATCCGAAATCAATACGTGTTAGAAATTGGACAATCCAAGTTCAAAGGCAGTTCGTTCCAAATTGGAGTGGTTGGGTTAATTCATAGTTCTTGTCACAACTCGACTCCCCTAGCACGATACTGTCCACTTTGGGCCCCCCTCTCTGCCCTCACGGTTTTGTTTTTGGGAGCTCACGACAACTTCCCAGTGGGTCACCCATCCTGGGATTGCTCTAGCCCCCAACTCGCTTAACTTCGGAGTTCCTACGACTCCGAAGTCAGTGAGCTCCCAAAAGGCCTCGTGCTAGGAAGAGAAGTGCCCACACATTTAAGCACTTCACCTTTCCCTCCCCGAGCGATGTGGGATTGCTCACCGTTCTTGTTTCCCTAAGACACGGGTCTTACAATCCACCCCCTTTGGGGCCCAGCGTCCTCGCTGGCACACTTCCGGTCGGGGTCAGGCTCTGATACCAAATTGTCACATCCCGGATCAGCTCCGCCGTAGCACGATATTGTCCGCTTTGGGCCCCCCCTCTCTGGCCCTCACGGTTTTGTTTCTGGGAGCTCACGACCAATTTCCCAGTGGGTCACCCATCCTGGGATTGCTCTCGCCCCCAACTCGCTTAACTTCGGAGTTCCTACTACTCCGAAGCCAGTGAGCTCCCAAAAGGCCTCGTGCTATATGGATGCGGGTGTGTACATATAAGGCACATCACCCACTCTCCGTTGGTCGATGTGGGAAACATCTCGGATCAGCTCCGCCGTAGCACGATATTGTCCGCATTGGGCCCCCCCTCTCTGGCCCTCACGGTTTTGTTTCTGGGAGCTCACGACCAATTTCCCAGTGGGTCACCCATCCTGGGATTGCTCTCGCCCCCAACTCGCTTAACTTCGGAGTTCCTACTACTCCGAAGCCAGTGAGCTCCCAAAAGGCCTCGTGCTATATGGATGCGGGTGTGTACATATAAGGCACATCACCCACTCTCCGTTGGTCGATGTGGGATCTCACAATCCACCCCCCTTAAGGGCCCGACGTCCTCGTCGGCACACTCGCACCACACGGCAGAGTGGCTCTGATACCAAATTGTCACATCCCGGATCGGCTGTCTAGTCCCTCTCCTAGTGCCACCACGTTTTGGGCCCATTATTGCTGTCAAAAGGAACAGAACTCGTTAAAATCAAGATGCACATAAAGTGCGGAGTCTACAGGAAGTTAACCTAATGCTCTGATACCAAATTGACACATCCCGGATCAGCTCCGCCGTAGCACGATATTGTCCGGTTTGGGCCCCCCCTCTCTGGCCCTCACGGTTTTGTTTCTGGGAGCTCACGACCAATTTCCCAGTGGGTCACCCATCCTGGGATTGCTCTCGCCCCCAACTCGCTTAACTTCGGAGTTCCTACTACTCCGAAGCCAGTGAGCTCCCAAAAGGCCTCGTGCTATATGGATGCGGGTGTGTACATATAAGGCACATCACCCACTCTCTGTTGGTCGATGTGGGATCTCACAATCCACCCCCCTTAAGGGCCCGACGTCCTCGTCGGCACACTCGCACCACACGGCAGAGTGGCTCTGATACCATTTGTCACAACCCGACTCCCCTAGCACGATATTGTCCGCTTTGGGCCCCCCTCTCTGCCCTCACGGTTTTGTTTTTGGGAGCTCACGACAACTTCCCAGTGGGTCACCCATCCTGGGATTGCTCTAGCCCCCAACTCGCTTAACTTCGGAGTTCCTACGACTCCGAAGTCAGTGAGCTCCCAAAAGGCCTCGTGCTAGGAAGAGAAGTGCCCACACATTTAAGCACTTCACCTTTCCCTCCCCGAGCGATGTGGGATTGCTCACCGTTCTTGTTTCCCTAAGACACGGGTCTTACAGTTCTAGCCATTGGATTTCACTCAAAACAAACCATATGACTCCTCCCACCATATTATGGTGTTCCAAATTGGAGTGGTTGGGGAAATTCATAGTTCTAGCAATTGGATTTCACTCAAAACACACCAAATAACTCCTCCCACCATATTATGGTGTTGCCCAAGTTTTGGGCTCGATACGTAATCAATAGGTGTAAGAAATTGGACAATTGAAATTCAAAGGCACTTCGATCCAAATTGGAGTGGTTGGGGTAATTCATAGTTGTAGCGATTGGATTTCACTCAAAACACACCAAATGGGTCCTCACACCATATTATGATGTTGCCCAAGTTTTGGGCTCGATCCGAAATCAATAGATGTAAGAAATTGGAGAATTCAAGTTCAAAGGAAGTTCGTTCCAAATTGGAGTGGTTGGGGTAATTCATAGTTCTAGCGATTGGATTTCACTCAAAACACACCAAATGACTCCGCCCACCATATTAGGGTGTTGCCAAAGTTTTTAGCTCGATTCGAAATCAATAGGTGTAAGAAATTGGACAATTCAAGTTCAAAGGCAGTTCGTTCCGAATTGGAGTGGTTGGGGTAATTCATCTTTCTAGCAATTGGATTTCACTCAAAACACAACAAATGACTCCGCCCATCATATTATGGTGTTGCCCCAGTTTTGGGCTCGATTCGAAATCAATAGGTGTAAGAAATTGGACAATTCAAGTTCAACGGCAGTTCGTTCCTAACTGGAGTGGTTGGGGGTAATTCATAGTTCTAGCGATTGGATTTCAGTCAAAACACACCAAATGAGTCCTCCCCCCATATTATGATGTTGCCAAAGTTTTGGGCTCGATCCAAAATCAATAGGTGTAAGAAATTGGACAATTCAAGTTCAAAGGCAGTTCGTTCCAAATTGGAGTGGTTGGGGTGATTCATAGTTCTAGCGATTGGATTTCACTTAAAACACAACAAATGACTCCTCCCACCATATTTTGATGTTGTCCAAGTTTTGGGCCTGATTCGAAATCAACAGGTGTAAGAAATTGGACAATTCAAGTTCAAAGGCAGTTCGATCGAAATTGGAGTGGTTGGGGTAATTCATAGTTCTAGGGATTGGAAATCACTCAAAACACACCAAATGAGTCCTCCCACCATATTATGATGTTGCCCAAGTTTTGGGCTCGATCCGAAATCAATAATTGTAAGAAATTGGACAATTCAAGTTCAAAGGAAGTTCGATCGAAATTGGAGTGGTTGGGGTAATTCATAGTTCGAGCGATTGGATTTCACTCAAAACACACCAAATGACTCCGCCCACCATATTATGGTGTTGCCCAGGTTTTGGGCTCGATTCGAAATCAATAGTTCTAAGAAATGAGACAATTCAAGTTCAAAGGCAGTTCGTTCCAAATTGGAGTGGTTGGGGAAATTCATAGTTCTAGCAATTGGATTTCACTCAAAACTCACCAAATAACTCCTCCCACCATATTATGGTGTTGCCCAAGTTTTGGGCTCGATCCGTAACCAATAGGTGTAAGAAATTGGACAATTCAAATTCATAGGTAGTTCGATCCAAATTGGAGTGGTTGGGGTAATTCATAGTTCTAGCGATTGGATTTCACTCAAAACACACCGAATGACTTCGCCGACCAAATTAGGGGGTTGCCCAAGTTTTGGGATCGATTCGAAATCAATAGGTGTAAGATATTGGACAATTCAAGTTCAAAGGCAGGTCATTCCGAATTGGAGTGGTTGGGGTAATTCATCTTTCTAGCAATTGGATTTCACTCAAGACACAACAAATGACTCCGCCCATCATATTATGGTGTTGCCCATGTTTTGGGCTCGATTCGAAATCAATAGGTGTAAGAAATTGGACAATTCAAGTTCAAAGGCAGTTCGTTCCAAATTGGAGTGGTTGTGGTAATTCATAGTTCTAGCGATTGGATTTCACTCAAAACACACCAAATGACTCCTCCCACCATATTATGATGTTGCCCAAGTTTTGGGCTTGATCCGAAATCAATAAGTGTCTGAAATTGGACAATTCAGGTTCAAAGGCAGTTCGTTCCAAATTGGAGTGGTTGGGGTAATTCATAGTTCTAGCAATTGGATTTCACTCAAAACACACCGAATGAGTCATCCCCCCATATTATGTTGTTGCCCAAGTTTTGGGCTCGATCCGAAATCAATAGGTGTAAGAAATTCGACAGTTCAAGTTCAAAGGTAGTTCGATCGAAATTGGAGTGGTTGGGGTAATTCATAGTTTGAGCAATTGGATTTCTCTCAAAACACACCAAATGACTCCGCCCACCATATTATGGTGTTGCCCAAGTTTTGGGCTCGATTCGAAATCAATAGGTGTAAGAAATTGGACAATTCAACTTCAAAGGTAGTTCGATCGAAATTGGAGTGGTTGGGGTAATTCATAGTTTGAGCAATTGGATTTCACTCAAAACACACCAAATGACTCCGCCCACCATATTATGGTGTTGCCCAAGTTTTGGGGTCAATCCGAAATCAATAGGTGTAAAAAATTGGACAATTCAAGTTCAACGACAGTTCGTTCCTAACTGGAGTGGCTGGTGTATTCCACACTTCTAGCGATTGGATTTGACTCAAAACTCACCAAATGTCTCCTCCCACCATATTATGTTGTTGCCCAAGTTTTGGGCCCGATTCGAAATCAACAGGTGTAAGAAATTGGACAATTCAAGGTCAGAGGCAGTTCGATCCAAATTGGAGTGGTTGGGGTAATTCATAGTTCTAGCGATTGGATTTCACTCAAAACAGAACAAATGATTCCTCCCACCATATTATGATGTTGCTCATGTTTTGGGCCCGATTCGAAATCAACAGGTGTAAGAAATTGGACAATTCAAGTTCAAAGGCAGTTCGATCCAAATTGGAGTGGTTAGGGTAATTCATAGTTCTATCTATTGGATTTCACTCAAAACACACCAAATCACTCCTCCCACCATATTATGATGTTGCCCAAGTTTTTGGCTCGATACGAAATCAATAGGTGTAAGAAATTGGACAATTCAAGTTCAAAGGCAGTTCGATCGAAATTGGAGTGGTTGGGGTAATTCTTAGTTCGAGCGATTGGATTTCACTCAAAACACACCAAATGACTCCGCCCACCGTATTATGGTGTTGCCCAAGTTTCGGGCTCGATTCGAAATCAATAGGTGTAAGAAATTGGACAATTCGGGTTCAAAGGCAGTTCGTTCCAAATTGGAGTGGTTGGGGTAATTCATAGTTCTAGCAATTGGATTTCACTCAAAACACAACAAATGACTCCTCCCACCATATTATGATGTTGCCCAAGTTTTGGGCCCGATTCGAAATCAACAGGTGTAAGAAATGTGACAATTCAAGTTCAAAGGCAGTTCGATCGAAATTGGAGTGGTTCGGGTAATTCATAGTTCTAGCGATTGGATTTCACTCAAAACACACCGAATGACTCCTCCCACCACATTATGATGTCACCCAAGTTTTGGGCTTGATCCGAAATCAATAGGTGTAAGAAATTGGACAATTCAGGTTCAAAGGCAATTCGTTCCAAATTGGAGTGGTTGGGGTAATTCATAGTTCTAGCAATTGGATTTCACTCTTAAAACTCCAAATGACTACTCCCACCATAATATGGTGTTGCCCAAGTTTTCGGCTCGATCCTAAATCAATAGGTGTAAGAAATTGGACAATTCAAGTTCAACGGCAGTTCGTTCCTAACTGGAGTGGTTGGTGTATTCCATACCTCTAGCGATTGGATTTGACTCAAAACTCACCAAATGACTTCTCCCACCATATTATGTTGTTGCCCAAGTTTTGGGCCCGATTCGAAATCAATAGGTGTAAGAAATTGGACAATTCGGGTTCAAAGGCAGTTCGTTCCAAATTGGAGTGGTTGGGGTAATTCATAGTTCTAGCAATTGGATTTCACTCAAAACACAACAAATGACTCCTCCCACCATATTATGATGTTGCCCAAGTTTTGGGCCCGATTCGAAATCAACAGGTGTAAGAAATTGGACAATTCAAGTTCAAAGCAGTTCGATCCAAATTGGAGTGGTTGGGGTAATTCATAGTTCTAGCGATGGGATTTCACTGAAAACACACCAAATGGGTCCTCCCACCATATTATGATGTTGCCCAAGTTTTGGGCCCGATTCGAAATCAACAGGTGTAAGAAATTGGACAATTCAAGCTCAAAGGCAGTTCGATCGAAATTGGAGTGGTTGGGGTAATTCATAGTTCGAGCGATTGCATTTCACTCAAAACACACAAAATGACTCCGCACACCATATTATGGTGTTGCCCAAGTTTCGGGCTCGATCCGAAATCAATAGGTGTAAGAAATTGGACAATTCAAGTTCAAAGGAAGTTCGTTCCAAATTGGAGTGGTTGGGGTAATTCAAAGTTCTAGCGATTGGATTTCACTCAAAACACACCAAATGACTCCTCCCACCATATTATGACGTTGCCCAAGTTTTGGGCTTGATCCGAAATCAATAGGTGTAAGAAATTGGACAACTCACGTTTGCGTCTCTTTCCAGGAAAATTGAAGTCTAGATGGCAAGGCCCATTCACCGTGGTCAATGTTTCTCCCTATGGAGCTGTGGAGATTCAAAACCCTAAAGATGGCTCGACTTTCAAAGTAAATGAACAACGTTTAAAGCCATTCTATGAGGGAGTTTCAGCTGGCATCCAATCTGGCCATGTGGTAGATCAACTTGCCTTCGTACCATCAACTTAGCTGATTGCACAATGTCTTGCCAAGACAGTAACTAAGGCGCTTCTTGGGAGGCAACCCATGTGTTCAAGAAGAAGGTGCTTGGTAGCAATCGACCTAATTGCATCAAGGGGAAGCATTTCAATCCTTTCTCTTTACTTGTTTTGTTTTTATTTTAGTCATTTTAAGTTTCTGTTCCTTTTTATAAATAAATAAATTTAAAAAAAAAAATTAAAAAAAAAATTTCATATAAGCTAACTTTTGGTAACCCCAGTGAGCACCTCCGTCAATACAGTGTCTAGGAGTTCTTTAGGCGACACCTTCGGTGTCTAAGAAGTTTGGGTTTTAAGCGGGACCATTGTGACCCCTCCAACCTTCCCGGATCCCCTGGCTGTGTTTTCTGAGGCCTTTAACTGGTCATCCGTGAGTTGCTTATATATTCATTTTTTTATTTTTTTTATTTTTCCTAAACCTTCTTCTAAACTTTTCCCTTTATCATTTGTTTGTTCTCAATCATCTTTTGTATGCTTTCACATTGAGGACAATGTTCAATTCAGGTCTGGGGGGAAGGTTTTCAATTTCAATTTTCTTATCCATTTGTGTTTTCAATTTTCATTCTCTTGTCACTTTTTTTTTTTAATTTTTAATTTTTTTTAAGAATGTCATACAATCAATGCTATGGAGCTGCTATTTGAGGTTTTCATATCAGAATTTTGCACTTCACAAAGCTTTTGCTCTTAGAATTCTGGTGGCTAAAGTACCATGCTCAAATTCTTGAAGGAAAATAGTGGAGACTACCCTAGTGAGCTATATCGAGCCTAATTGCTTTCTTGAGAGGGTTTAAAGTGTTCTATTTCTCATCCATACTTATTTTCTTCAATTCACTCTAATTGATCTCATCATTTCATTTTGATTGAATACTAAGGATGATTCTCTTTTGCAGATATCATGTGCTTGCTCTCATTCATGAATGAACTCATTGAAGTGATGCTAGGCTATGTGTGTATAACCATTCTATGTGCTTTCTTTTCACCCTACCCATATGTGTGTTCCATTAGCCCTCTTGAAGCCAAACACTTAAAGCCTTTTTCTTCTATCACCCTCATCATTTCCCTACCTTTGTATCTCAATCTGAGATACTTGACCTATTGTAGCCATACCCTAGTAACTTAGAAATATACCAAGGTTTGCCAACATAAAGTTTGAAGCAAGGAAGTTGCAGCCATGTACCTAAATAAAAATTTTGTGTGAATCTGTGCAATAAAGTAAAGAAGATGCAGATCAAATCAGCAAAGATGAAAGTGTGTCGATTTGATCTAAGTGTGAAATATAAGGTCTATGCCAGGTGGTACCATGAAGTTTGCAGCCATGCCATTATAAATCAATGATACCTTGCAGATCAATGAAGAATACAACCTTGGTATGTTCTTAAGTTACTTGTTTTTCCTTCCAATTCTTCCATTTCCCCTAACCTTAGCCTTTCATTACAACCTTGTGAAAGACCTAGCTGATCTTTAAGGATGTATTCATGGGTGCTGGTAAGTATGTGTGTATCTCTATTCATAGTATTTAATTCCTTTCATGAGATCTAACCAAATTTGTGCTTCTATTTCATACACTCACTTATGCTTTCTTGAGAGAATTAAACCTTAGGTTCTGAATGATTGAGTGTTATCTGTGAGAATTAGAGTCGAAGAATGTTCTCTATTCAAGGTTTGAGTGTGCTTGCTTTGAAACCGTGTGCCTTTGAGCTATAGCTTCCACTTGTACACACTGATTGATCACATATCTTGGCAACTCTATGGTGTTGGAGGTATGACTAAAGTTTTCTTTCATTTTCATTAGTTGATTTCAAAGTTTTTTTTTTTCTAACCACTTTGTTTTGTAGACTCAGTAAAGCGTTTGTGGGTATCGTATCTGTTAAACCCTCAGGAGACACAACTCCTCCTACTAGGGATGCCTAGAGGTTTAAAGGCTTGTTGCATACGCTCAATGCAATCGAGTTACCTACGAAAGTGGTCTAGTTAACTTCTTGTTTTGTTTTTACCTTTGTTTTTCTTTTGTTTTGCTCGAGGACTAGCAAAATCTAGGTTTGGGGGTGTGTTAAGCTCATAATTTCATACATATACATGCCCAATTTACTTACTTCTTTTGCTTAGTTTCCTATAATTCTGAGTTATTTGCCTCTATTTGTGTGTTTTGTAGGCCAATAGAGTAAGAGAGCATAATTCATGCAATTCAAGCATGTTTAGGCCTGATTTGGATGAATGGAAGAAGAGCTTAAAGAAAAACTCATTTTGGCTACAGCCCCCTGCCAGTCCAGTTCCGTAGGTCATATTGCAAGCTTTGTTTCAGCAACCTACACAGCTCGGATGTGGCAGCATTCTTCATGAAAGTTGTTCCAATGGGTGTGTACTATAACATATCCAAAATGCATCCCCATTGGATAAATCTGGAGTCCATTACCTAGCAAACACAGAACCATGCTCAGGATGGATTTTGTCAGCGAGCAAAACGAGTTAGCAATTTGTTTTGGCCTTAACTTCTTCATCCGAGCTTGGATTGGGCCAATACTTGTGTGGTTGGATCAAACACATTCTGAACTTCACAATAGACATCTTAAAGTCATCATTTGATTCAGCCTAGCCCAATTCGTAAGCCCAAGAAGTTGCTGGTCATGCTGACATGAGGATGAGCTGGTTGGAAGCTTGGTCATGGTGAGCTAGGCATGAGCTATTGTAGCTGGTTGGAAGCTTGGTCATGGTGACATGAAGATGAGCTAGGGCTGCTGGTGGGATTTATTGGTGAAGTGCATCAACCAATTCATCTTTTATAATGCAAGTGTTGTATGCATTAGCCATATTGAATTCAGATTTATCACTCCCCTCTCCCTATAAATACCACATCCATTCCACATTCAAGACACAACAAATCCTGGGATTCACAACCCCACAATTCACTCCAGCCATCCTCAAACACTCTCAAAATCCCAAACACTCCAACAATCACCAAAACAACTCTAGCAAACCTCTCTTCCATTTCCCTACGAATTTCATCTTCCTTAGCCATCACCACTCACTCAAACTCATCCCAAATCACCTCCATATCCTTCATACATCTTTCTAGAAGTGGGGAAGCTCTTGGAGAAGCATTAGAAGTGGAGAAGCACTTGGAGAAGCCTTGGACACCACAAGAACTTCAGAAAAAGGGTTTTTCTACTCTTATTGCATTCATTATGTTTTCTCATTTCTGTTCAAGTCTCTTTTCCATTATGAGTAGCTAAATCCATAACTAGGGCTTCGATGTAACCTAACATGAATATTCTGGGTTTATAAGTTTGGAGTTTCAAGTTTGATTCATGATTCATGTTCTTATTCATTATGCTTATAAGTTAACATGCTTGTTTGAATGATTGATCACCATTAGAACTTGTTTGTTAACTATCTTGGTTTGAATTAAGAGTATACACCATGCTTTAATTCGAATTGAACTATGAATAGGAAGAGTATGTATGGACATTCGACAACAGCGATTAGATACATACTTGGTTGTTTAAAATGTTCTTCTATGCTTAATGGGTTCCTAATGCTTAATTTTAGGTTAGACAACAAATGATCAAATTAGGGAATTAGGAACACAAGGTTAGGACCAAACACCATGGCCTAATCATACTTTAGCTAGAATCAATCTTTGAATCTGAATTAGACTTGTTACTTGAATCTTTATAACCCAGAATTGAATTGTTATGGTGATTCGAATGCCCTAGTCTCAAAATCTGTTTTCCAACTCTTAAAACCACTCTTTGTTACATTTGTTTACTTGTTTTTGTTTGCAATTTCGTTTTGCTTCTTTTGTTCAACAATCACAACCACTCTTGTTTTAAATTCTGTTTTAGACATAACCTCCTACTTTCTTGAATTTGGTAATCTAAGTACATAACTAGTTTTAACTTCTCAGTCTTCGTGGGTACGACCTCGTACTTGTCTTGCTATACTACTAATTGCCCCGTACAATTGCGAGTTAACATAATATTAACAACAAATTTTGGCGCCGTTGCCGGGGACTGGACAATTCATGTTCAACGGCAGTTCGTTCCTAACTGGAGTGGTTGGTGTATTCCGTACTTCTAGCGATTGGATTTCACTCAAAACACACCAAATGACTCCTCCCACAATATTATGATGTTGCCCAAGTCTTGGGCTCGATCTGAAATCAATAGGTGTAAGAAATTGGACAATTCAAGTTCAACGGCAGTTCATTCCTAATTGGAGTGGTTGGTGTATTCCGTACTTCTAGTGATTGGATTTCGCTCAAAACTCACCAAATGAATCCTCCCACCATATTATGATGTTGCCCAAGTTTTGGGCCCGATCCGAAATCAACAGGTGTAGGAAATTGGACAATTCAAGTTGAAAGGCAGTTCATTCCATATTGGAGTGGTTGGGGTATATCATAGTTCTAGCTATTGTATTTCACTCAAAACACACCAAATGACTCCTCCCACCATATTATGATGTTGCCCAAGTTTTGAGCTTGATCTGAAATCAATAGGTGTAAGAAATTAGACAATTCAAGTTCAATGGTGGTTCGTTCCAAATTGGAGTGGTTGGGGTAATTCCTAGTTCTAGCAATTGGATTTCACTCAAAACACACCAAATGACTCCTCCCACAATATTATGGTGTTGCCCAAGTTTTGGGCTCGATCCGAAATCAATCGGTGTATAAAACACATCAATTGGATTTCACTCAAAACACATCAATTGCTGTAAGAAATTGGACAATTCAAGTTCAATGGCAGTTCGTTCGTAATTGGAGTGGTTGGGGTATTCCGTACTTCTAGCGATTGGATTTCACTCAAAACACACCAAATGACTCCTCCCACCACTTTATGGTGTTGCCCAAGTTTTGGGCTCCATCCGATATCAATAGGTGTAAGAAATTGGACAATTCAAGTTCAACGGCACTTCATTCCTAACTGGAGTGGTTGGTGTATTCCGTACTTCTAGCGATTGGATTTCCATCAAAACACACCAAATGACTCCTCCCACAAAATTATGATGTCGCCCAAGTTTTGGGCTCAATCCGAAATCAATAGGTGTATGAAATTGAACAATTCAAGTTCAACGGCTGTTCGTTCCTAATTAGAGTGGTTGGTGTATTCCGTACTTCTAGGAATTGGATTTCACTCAAAACACACCAAATGACTCCTCCCAATATATTATGGTGTTGCCCAAGTTCTATGCTCGATCCGAAATCAATAGGTGTAAGAAATTGGACAATTCAAGTTCAATGGCAGTTCGTTCCTAATTGGAGTGGTTGGTGTATTCCATACTTCTAGCGATTGGATTTCACTCAAAACTCACCAAATGACTCCTCCCACAATATTATGATGTTGCCCAAGTTTTGGGCTCGATCCGAAATCAATAGGTGTAAGAAATTGGACAATTCAAGTTCAACGGCAGTTCGTTCCTAATTGGAGTGGTTGGTGTATTCCATACTTCTAGCGATTGGATTTCACTCAAAACTCACCAAATGACTCCTCCCACAATATTATGGTGTTGCCCAAGTTTTGGGCTCGATCCGAAATCAATAGGTGTAAGAAATTGGACAATTCAAGTTCAACGGCAATTCGTTGCTAATTGGAGTAGTTGGTGTATTCCATACTTCTTGCGATTGGATTTTCCTCAAAACTCACCAAATGACTCCTCCCACAATATTATCATGTTGCCGAAGTTTTAGGCTCGATCCGAAATCAATAGGTATAAGAAATTGGACAATTCAAGTTCAACGGCAATTCGTTGCTAATTGGAGTAGTTGGTGTATTCCATACTTCTTGCGATTGGATTTTCCTCAAAACTCACCAAATGACTCCTCCCACAATATTATCATGTTGCCGAAGTTTTAGGCTCGATCCGAAATCAATAGGTATAAGAAATTGGACAATTCAAGTTCAACGGCAGTTCGTTCCAAATTGGAGTGGTTGGTGTATTCCGTACTTCTAGCGATTGGATTTCACTCAAAACTCAAAAAATGACTACTCCCACCATATTATGCTGTTGGTCAAGGTTTGGGCTCGATCCGAAATCAATTGGTGTAAGAATTTGGACAATTCAAGTTCAACGGCAGTTCATTCCTAATTGGAGTGGTTGGTGTATTCCGTACTTGTAGCGATTGGATTTCACTCAAAACACACCAAATGACTCCTCCCACCACATTATGGTGTTGCCCAAGTTTTGGGCTTGATCCGAAATCAATAGGTGTAAGAAATTAGACAATTCAAGTTCATAGGCAGTTCGTTCCAAATTGGAGTGGTTGGGGTAATTCATAGTTCTAGCAGTTGGATTTCACTCAAAACACACCAAATGACTACTCCCACCATATTATGGTGTTGCCTAAGTTTTGGGCTCCATCCGAAATCAATAGGTGTATGAAATTGGACAATTCAAGTTCAGTGGCAGTTCATTCCTAATTAGAGTGGTTGGTGTATTCTGTACTTCTAGCGATTGGATTTCACTCAAAACACACCAAATGACTCCTCCAACCATATTATGGTGTTGCCCAAGTTTTGGGCTCGATCCGAAATTAATAGGTGTAAGAAATTGGACAATTGAAGTTCAACGGCAGTTCGTTGCTAATTGGAGTGGTTGGTGTATTCCATACTTCTAGCGATTGGATTTCACTCAAAACTCACCAAATGACTCCTCCCACAATATTATGATGTTGCCCAAGTTTTGGGCTCTATCCGAAATCAATAGGTGTATGAAATTGGACAATTCAAGTTCAGTGGCAGTTCGTACCTAATTAGAGTGGTTGGTGTATTCTGTACTTCTAGAGATTGGATTTCACTCAAAACACACCAAATGACTCCTCCCACCATATTATGGTGTTGCCCAAGTTTTGGGCTCGATCCGAAATTAATAGGTGTAAGAAATTGGACAATCCAAGTTCAACGGTAGTTCGTTCCAAATTGGAGTGGTGGGTGTATTCCACACTTCTGGCGATTGGATTTCACTCAAAACAGACCAAAAGACTCCTCCCACCATATTATGGTGTTGCCCAAGTGTTGGGCTCGATCCGAAATCAATAGGTGTAAGAAATTGGACAATTCAAGTTTAAAGGCAGTTCGTTCCATATTGGAGTGGTTGGGGTATATCGTACTTCTAGCGATTGGATTTCACTCAAAACACCCCAAATGACTCCTTCCACCATGTTATGATGTTGCCCAAGTTTTGGGCTCGATCCGAAATCAATAGGTGTAAGAAATTGGACAATTCAAGTTCAACGGCAGTTCGTTGCTAATTGGAGTGGTTGGTGTATTCTATACTTCTAAACCCTAAACCCTAAACACCAAATGACTGCTCCCACCATATTATGATGTTGCCCAAGTTTTGGGCTCGATCCGAAATCAATTGGTGTAAGAAATTGGACAATTCAAGTTCAAAGGCAGTTCGTTCCATATTGGAGTGGTTGGGGTATATCGTACTTCTAGCGATTGGATTTCACTCAAAACACCCCAAATGACTCTTCCCACCATGTTATGGTGTTGCCCAAGTTTTGGGCTCGATCCGAAATTAATAGGTGTAAGAAATTGGACAATTCAAGTTCAACGGCAGTTCGTTGCTAATTGGTGTGGTTGGTGTATTCCATACTTCTAGCAATTGGATTTCACACAAAACACACCAAATGACTGCTCCCACCATATTATGGTGTTGCCCAAGTTTTGGGCTCGATCCGAAATCAATAGCTGTAAGAAATTGGACAATTCAAGTTCAACGGCACTTCATTCCTAACTGGAGTGGTTGGTGTATTCCGTACTTCTAGCGATTGGATTTCCATCAAAACACACCAAATGACTCCTCCCACAAAATTATGATGTTGCCCAAGTTTTGGGCTCGATCCGAAATCAATAGCTGTAAGAAATTGGACAATTCAAGTTCAACGGCACTTCATTCCTAACTGGAGTGGTTGGTGTATTCCGTACTTCTAGCGATTGGATTTCCATCAAAACACACCAAATGACTCCTCCCACAAAATTATGATGTCGCCCAAGTTTTGGGCTCAATCCGAAATCAATAGGTGTATGAAATTGAACAATTCAAGTTCAACGGCAGTTCGTTCCTAATTAGAGTGGTTGGTGTATTCCATACTTCTAGCGATTAGATTTTACTCAAAACTCACCACATGACTCCTCCCACAATATTATGATGTTGCCGAAGTTTTAGGCTCGATACGAAATCAATAGGTATAAGAAATTGGACAATTCAAGTTCAACGGCAGTTCGTTCCAAATTGGAGTGGTTGGTGTATTCCGTACTTCTAGCGATTGGATTTCACTCAAAACACAAAAAATGACTACTCCCACCATATTATGATGTTGCTCAAGGTTTGGGCTCGATCCGAAATCAATAGGTGTAAGAAATGGGACAATTCAAGTTGAAAGGCAGTTCGTTCCAAATTGGAGTGGTTGGTGTAATTCATACTTCTAGCGATTGGATTTCACTCAAAACACACCAAATGACTCCTGCCACCATATTATGGTGTTGCCCAAGTTTTGGGCTCGATCCTAAATTAATAGGTGTAAGAAATTGGACAATTCAAGTTCAACGGTAGTTCGTTCCAAATTGGAGTGGTGGGTGTATTCCACACTTCTGGCGATTGGATTTCACTCAAAACACACCAAAAGACTCCTCCCACCATATTATGGTGTTGCCCAAGTTTTGGGCTCGATCCGAAATCAATAGGTGTAAGAAATGGGACAATTCAAGTTGAAAGGCAGTTCGTTCCAAATTGGAGTGGTTGGTGTAATTCATACTTCTAGCGATTGGATTTCACTCAAAACACACCAAATGACTCCTCCCACCATATTATGGTGTTGCCCAAGTTTTGGGCTCGATCTGAAATTAATAGGTGTAAGAAATTGGACAATTCAAGTTCAACGGTAGTTCGTTCCAAATTGGAGTGGTGGGTGTATTCCACACTTCTGGCGATTGGATTTCACTCAAAACACACCAAAAGACTCCTCCCACCATATTATGGTGTTGCCCAAGTTTTGGGCTCGATCCGAAATCAATAGGTGTAAGAAATTGGACAATTCAAGTTTAAAGGCAGTTTGTTCCATATTGGAGTGGTTGGGGTATATCGTACTTCTAGCGATTGGATTTCACTCAAAACACCCCAAATGACTCCTTCCACCATGTTATGATGTTGCCCAAGTTTTGGGCTCGATCCGAAATCAATAGGTGTAAGAAATTGGACAATTCAAGTTCAACGGCAGTTCGTTGCTAATTGGAGTGGTTGGTGTATTCTATACTTCTAAACCCTAAACCGTAAACACCAAATGACTGCTCCCACCATATTATGATGTTGCCCAAGTTTTGGGCTCGATCCGAAATCAATTGGTGTAAGAAATTGGACAATTCAAGTTCAAAGGCAGTTCGTTCCATATTGGAGTGGTTGGGGTATATCGTACTTCTAGCGATTGGATTTCACTCAAAACACCCCAAATGACTCTTCCCACCATGTTATGGTGTTGCCCAAGTTTTGGGCTCGATCCGAAATTAATAGGTGTAAGAAATTGGACAATTCAAGTTCAACGGCAGTTCGTTGCTAATTGGTGTGGTTGGTGTATTCCATACTTCTAGCGATTGGATTTCACTCAAAACTCACCAAATGACTCCTCCCACAATATTATGTTGTTGCCCAGGTTTTGGGCTCGATCCGAAATCAATAGGTGTATGAAATTGGACAATTCAACTTCACCGGCAGTTCGTTCCTAATTGGTGTGGTTGGTGTATTCCACACTTCTAGCGATTGGATTTCACTCAAAACACACCAAATGACTGCTCCCACCATATTATGGTGTTGCCCAAGTTTTGGGCTCGATCCGAAATCAATAGCTGTAAGAAATTGGACAATTCAAGTTCAACGGCACTTCATTCCTAACTGGAGTGGTTGGTGTATTCCGTACTTCTAGCGATTGGATTTCCATCAAAACACACCAAATGACTCCTCCCACAAAATTATGATGTCTCCCAAGTTTTGGGCTCAATCCGAAATCAATAGGTGTATGAAATTGAACAATTCAAGTTCAACGGCAGTTCGTTCCAAATTAGAGTGGTTGGTGTATTCCATACTTCTAGCAATTGGATTTCCCTCAAAACACACCAAATGACTCCTCCCAATATATTATGACTCCAATTTGGAACAAACTGCCGTTGAACTTGAATTGTCCAATTTATCACACCTATTGATTTCGGATCGAGCCCAAAACTTGGGCAACAACCTAATATGGTGGGAGGACTCATTTGGTGAGTTTTGAGTGAAATCCAATCGCTAGAATTATGGAATACACCAACCACTCCAATTAGGAACGAACTGCCGTTGAACTTGAATTGTACAATTTCTCACACCTATTGATTTCGGATAGAGCCCAAAACTTGGGCAACATCATAATATGGTGGGAGGAGCCATTTGGTGAGTTTTGAGTGAAATCCAATAGCTAGAAGTATGGAATACACCAACCACTCCAATTAGGAACGAACTGCCGTTGAACTTGAATTGTCCAATTTGGAACACCTATTGATTTCGGATCGAGCCCCAAACTTGGGCAACATCATAATATGGTGGGAGGAGTCATTTGGTGAGTTTTGAGTGAAATCCAATCGCTAGAAGTATGGAATACACCAACCACTCCAATTAGGAACGAACTGCCGTTGAACTTGAATTGTCCAATTTCTCACACCTATTGATTTCGGATCGAGCCCAAAACTTGTGCAACATCATAATACGGTGGGAGGAGTCATTTGGTGAGTTTTGAGTGAAATCCAATCGCTAGAAGTGTGGAATACACCAACCATTCCAATTAGTAACGAACTGCCGTTGAACTTGAATTGTCCAAGTTCTCGCACCTGTTGATTTCGGATCGATTCCAAAACTTGGGCAACATCATAATATGGTGGGAGGAGTCATTTGGTTAGTTTTGAGTGAAATCCAATCGCTAGAAGTATGGAATACACCAACCACACCAATTAGGAACGAACTGCCGTTGAACTTGAATTATCAAATTTATCACACCTATTGATTTCGGATCGAGCCCCAAACTTGGGCAACATCATAATATGGTGGGAGGAGTCATTTGGTAAGTTTTGAGTAAAATCCAATCGCTAGAAGTATGTGTTGTGAATTAATGACTAACTCACTGCCCTTTTAAGATCTTGTTGTTGATGGACTTTGGACAAAGAACTCAATGATGGATGAGTCTTACACACACACACAGAAATTAACCAAGCACAAATAACACAAGTGTTTATAGAGGTTCAGGAAATTGCCTACATCCTCTTTGGTGATGGCCTTGAGAAATTTCACTAATGAAGATAGGTTACAACTTTGGTTTACAAAGGAAACCCCCTTAGAACACTACCCTCACAATCTGTTTCTCTCACACCCTTGCTCAACACCTTGATACACTTAGAGAACTCTCTTGCTCTCACCTTAGTTTTTCTGAACAAAGCTCTCTAAAGAAACTCTAACTTGTTTCCAGCTTTTGCCACTACATTTGTTCAACATTCTTTCTCCCTTGTGTTATCTTACTTCATCCCATTACCTACACAGGCCAATGGACAAGAGATAGGATATCTGATTGTCCTCCACGTTCTTTCCTTTTAGTCACCACTTAGACTAAGGGTCAGATTAGGTAGGTAATACAATCCCACTCAGCCACCTCCATTAAACCAGAAAATGGAGAGGAGATTAATCAAAATAGGATAACCAATTAGCCATGAGTGCTCTCCCAACTATCCAGCAGGTAGTCAACCCTCTTTTACCTCAGAAGTGATCCATTAAGCACCTGCAAACTCGTGGAAAGCGATAGCCATCGAAAAGACAGTTGAAAATACGTAAGCAAAGCATCACAGCACAACTGGAGCGACCGGTCGTCAGGAATGGGCGACCGGTCGCCAGAATTTTTTCCCTCCAGACTTTGAATCTGCTTCTAAGCGACCGGTCGCAAATGTCCAGCGACCGGTCGCTCGTGTGCCTGCGACCGGTCGCAAAGAACTAGCGACCGGTCGCTCTTCAGTTTTGCTTCCAGACTTCGAATCTGCTTCAAAACGACCGGTCGCAAATGTCCAGCGACCGGTCGCTTTTAGGCAGATTCAAAATCATCCTTTGAGCGCCAAAAAACTTTGTATCCTTTTAGGTGAGCCATTTTTTCCAACAGTATGGAATACACCAACCACTCCAATTAGGAAGGAACTACCGTTGAACTTGAATTGTCGAATTTCTCACACCTATTGATTTTGGATCGAGCCCAAAACTTGGGCAACAACATAATATGGTGGGAGTAGTCATTTGGTTAGTTTTGAGTGAAATCCAATCGCTAGAAGTATGGAATACACCAACCACTCCAATTAGGAACGAACTGCCGTTGAACTTGAATTGTCCAATTTGGAACACCTATTGATTTCGGATCGAGCCCAAAACTTGGGCAACATCATAATATGGTGGGAGGAGTCATTTGGTGAGTTTTGAGTGAAATCCAATCGCTAAAAGTATGGAATACACCAACCACTCCAGTTAGGAACGAACTGCCGTTGAACTTGAATTGTCGAATTTGGAACACCTATTTATTTCGGATCGAGCCCAAAACTTGGGCAACATCATAATATGGTGGGAGGAGTCATTTGGTGAGTTTTGAGTGAAATCCAATCGCTAGAAGTATGGAATACACCAACCACTCCAATTAGGAACGAACTGCCGTTGAACTTGAATTGTCCAATTTCTCACACCTATTGATTTCGAATCGAGCCCAAAACTTGGACAACATCATAATATGGTGGGAGGAGTCATTTGGTGAGTTTTTAGTGAAATCCAATCGCTAGAAGTATGGAATACACCAACCACTCCAATTAGGAACGAACTACCGTTGAACTTGAATAGTCCAATTTCTTTCACCTATTGATTTCGGATCGAGCCCAAAACTTGGGCAACATCATGATATGGTTGGAGGAGTCCTTTGGGGAGTTTTAAGTGAAATCCAATCCCTAGAAGTATGGAATACACCAACCACTCCAATTAGGAACGAACTGCCGTTGAAATTGAATTGTCCAATTTCTCACACCTATTGATTTCGGATCGAGCCCAAAACTTGGGCAACAGCATAATATGGGGGGAGGAGTCATTTGGTGAGTTTTGAGTGAAATCCAATCGCTAGAAGTGTGGAATACACCAACCACTCCACTTAGGAACGAACTGCCGTTGAAATTGAATTGTCCAATTTCGAACACCTATTGATTTCGGATCGAGCCCAAAACTTGGGCCACAGCATAATATGGGGGGAGGAGTCATTTGGTGAGTTTTGAGTGAAATCCAATCGCTAGAAGTATGGAATACACCAACCACTCCAATTAGGAATGAACTTCCGTTGAACTTGAATTGTCCAATTTGGAACACCTATTGATTTCGGACCGGGCCCCAAACTTGGGCAACATCATAATATGGTGGGATGAGTCATTTGGTGAGTTTTGAGTGAAATCCAATCGCTAGAAGTATGGAATACACCAACCACTCCAATTAGGAACGAACTGCCGTTGAACTTAAATTGTCCAATTTGGAACACCTATTGATTTCGGATCGAGCCCAAAACTTGGACAATATGATAATATGGTGGGAGGAGTCATTTGGTGAGTTTTGAGTGAAATCCAATCGCTAGAAGTATGGAATACACCAACCACTCCAATTAGGAACGAACTGCCGTTGAACTTGAATAGTCCAATTTCTTTCACCTATTGATTTCGGATCGAGCCCAAAACTTGGGCAACATCATGATATGGTTGGAGGAGTCCTTTGGTGAGTTTTGAGTGAAATCCAATCGCTAGAAGTATGGAATACACCAACCACTCCAATTAGGAACGAACTGCCGTTGA
Organism: Prunus avium; assembly: GCF_965620075.1. Classification (NCBI taxonomy): domain Eukaryota; kingdom Viridiplantae; phylum Streptophyta; class Magnoliopsida; order Rosales; family Rosaceae; genus Prunus; species Prunus avium. The sequence continues at coordinate 8,977,383 of NC_142290.1, forward strand.
ACTTGAATTGTCCAATTTGGAACACCTATTGATTTCGGATCGAGCCCAAAACTTGGGCAACAGCATAATATGGTGGGAGGAGTCATCTGGTGAGTTTTGAGTGAAATCCAATCGCTAGAAGTGTGGAATACACCAACCACTCCAACTAGGAACGAACTGCCGTTGAACTTGAATTGTCCAATTTCAAACACCAATTGATTTCGGATCGAGCCCAAAACTTGGGGAACATCATAATGTGGTGGGAGGAGTGATTTGGTGAGTTTTGAGTGAAATCCAATCGCTAGAAGTACGTAATACACCAACCACTCCAATTAGGAACGAACTGCCATTGAACTTGAATTGTCCAATTTCTCATACCTATTGATTTCGGATCAAGCCCAAAACTTGGCCAACATCATAATATGGTGGGAGTCGTGATTTGGTGAGTTTTGAGTGAAATCCAATCACTAGAAGTATGTAATACACCAACCACTCCAATTGGGAACGAACTGCCAATGCACTTGAATTGTCCAATTTCTCACACCTATTGATTTCGGATCGAGCCCAAAACTTGGGCAACATCATAATATGGTGGGAGGAGTCATTTGGTGAGTTTTGAATGAAATCCAATCGCTAGAAGTATGGAATACACCAACCACTCCACTTAGGAACGAACTGCCGTTGAACTTGAATTGTCCAATTTGGAACACCTATTGACTTCTGATCGAGCCCAAAACTTAGGCAAGATCATAATATGGTGGGAGGAGTCATTTGGTGAGTTTTGAGTGAAATCCAATCGCTAGAAGTATGGAATACACCAACCACTCCAATTAGGAACGAACTGCCGTTGAACTTGAATTGTCCAATTTGGAACACCTATTGATTTCGGATCGAGCCCAAAACTTGGGCAACATCATAATATGGTGGGAGGAGTCATTTGGTGAGTTTTGAGTGAAATCCAATCGCTAGAAGTATGGAATACACCAACCACTCCAATTAGGAACGAACTGCCGTTGAACTTGAATTGTCCAATTTCTCACACCTATTGATTTCGGATCGAGCCCCAAACTTGGGCAACATCGTAATATGGTGGGAGGAGTCATTTGGTGAGTTTTGAGTGAAATCCAATCGCTAGAAGTATGGAAGACACCAACCACTCCAACTAGGAACGAACTGCCGTTGAACTTGAATTGTCCAATTTCTAACACATATTGATTTCGGATCGAGCCCCAAACTTGGGCAACATCATAATATGGTGGGAGGAGTCATTTGGTCAGTTTTGAGTGAAATCCAATCGCTAGAAGTATGGAATACACTAACCACTCCAATTAGGAACGAACTGCCGTTGAACTTGAATTGTCCAATTTCGAACACCTATTGATTTCGGATCAAGACCAAAACTTGGGCAACATCATAATATGGTGGGAGGAGTCATTTGGTGAGTTTTGAGTGAAATCCAATCGCTAGAAGTATGGAATACACCAACCACTCCAATTAGGAACGAACTGCCGTTGAACTTAAATTGTCCAATTTGGAACACCTGTTGATTTCGGATCGAGCCCAAAACTTGGGCAACATCATAATATGGTGGGAGGAGTCATTTGGTGAGTTTTAAGTGAAATCCAATCTCTAGAAGTATGGAATACACCAACCACTCGAATTAGGAACGAACTGCCGTTGAACTTGAGTTGTCCAATTTCTCACACCTATTGATTTCGGAACAAGCCCACAACTTGGGCAACATCATAATATGGTGGGAGGAGTCATTTGTTGAGTTTTGAGTGAAATCCAATCGCTAGAAGTATGGAATACACCAACCACTCCAATTAGGAACGAACTGCCGTTGAACTTGAATTGTCCAATTTCTCACACCTGTTGATTTTGGATCGAACCCCAAACTTGTGCAACATCATAATATGGTGGGAGGAGTCATTTGATGAGTTTTGAGTGAAATCCAATCGCTAGAAGTATGGAATACACCAACCACTCCAATTAGGAACGAACTTCCGTTGAACTTGAATTGTCCAATTTCTCACACCTATTGATTTCGGATCGAGCCCAAAACTTGGGCAACATCATAATATGGTGGGAGGAGTCATTTGGTGAGTTTTGAGTGAAATCCAATCGCTAGAAGTATGGAATACACCAACCACTCCAATTAGGAACGAACTGCCGTTGAACTTGAATAGTCCAATTTCTTTCACCTATTGATTTCGGATCGAGCCCAAAACTTGGGCAACATCATGATATGGGTGGAGGAGTCCTTTGGTGAGTTTTGAGTGAAATGCAATCGCTAGAAGTATGGAATACACCAACTACTCCAATTAGGAACGAACTGCCGTTGAAATTCAATTGTCCAATTTCTCACACCTATTGATTTCGGATCGAACCCAAAACTTGGGCAACAGCATAATATGGTGGGAGGAGTCATTTGGTGAGTTTTGAGTGAAATCCAATCGCTAGAAGTATGGAATACACCAACCACTCCAATTAGGAACGAACTGCCGTTGAACTTGAATTGTCCAATTTCGAACACCAATTGATATCGGATCGAGCCCAAAACTTGGGGAACATCATAATGTGGTGGGAGCAGTGATTTGGTGAGTTTTGAGTGAAATCCAATCGCTAGAAGTACGTAATACACCAACCACTCCAATTAGGAACGAACTGCCGTTGAAATTGAATTGTCCAATTTCTTCGGATCAAGCCCAAAACTTGGACAACATCATAATATGGTGGGAGGAGTGATTTGGTGAGTTTTGAGTGAAATCCAATCACTAGAAGTATGTAATACACCAACCACTCCAATTGGGAACGAACTGCCAATGCACTTGAATTGTCCAATTTCTCACACCTATTGATTTCGGATCGAGCCCAAAACTTGGGCAACATCATAATATGGTGGGAGGAGTCATTTGGTGAGTTTTGAGTGAAATCCAATCGCTAGAAGTATAGAATACACCAACCACTCCAATTAGGAACGAACTGCCGTTGAACTTGAATTGTCCAATTTCGAACACCAATTGATTTCGGATCGAGCCGAAAACTTGGGCAACATCATAATGTGGTGGGAGGAGTCATTTGGTTAGTTTTGAGTGAAATCCAATCGCTAGAAGTATGGAATACACCAACCACTCCAATTAGGAACGAACTGCCGTTGAACTTGAATTGTCCAATTTCTCACACCTATTGATTTCGGATCGAGCCCAGAACTTGGGCAACAACATAATATGGTGGGAGGAGTCATTTGGGGAGTTTTGTGTGAAATCCAATCGCTAGAAGTATGGAATACACCAACAACTCCAATTAGGAACGAACTGCCGTTGAAATTGAATTGTCCAATTTCTCACACCTATTGATTTCGGATCGAACCCAAAACTTGGGCAACAGCATAATATGGTGGGAGGAGTCATTTGGTGAGTTTTGAGTGAAATCCAGTCGCTAGAAGTTTGGAATACACCAACCACTCCAATTAGGAACGAACTGCCGTTGAACTTGAATTGTCCAATTTCGAACACCAATTGATTTCGGATCGAGCCCAAAACTTGGGCAACATCATAATATGGTGGGAGGAGTCATTCCGTGGGTTTTGAGTGAAATCCAATCGCTAGAAGCATGGAATACACCAACCAATCCAATTAGGAACGATCTGCCGTTTAACTTGAATTGTCCAATTTCTCACACCTATTGATTTCGGATCGAACCCAAAACTTGGGCAACATCATAATATGGTGGGAGGAGTCATTTGGTGAGTTTTGAGTGAAAACCAACCGCTAGAAGTATGGAATACAACAACCACTCCAATTAGGAACGAACTGCCGTTGAACTTGAATAGTCCAATTTCTTTCACCTATTGATTTCGGATCGAGCCCAAAACTTGGGCGACATCATGATATGGCTGGAGGAGTCCTTTGGTGAGTTTTGAGTGAAATGCAATCGCTAGAAGTATGGAATACACCAACCACTCCAATTAGGAACGAACTGCCGTTGAACTTGAATTGTCCAATTTGGAACACCTATTGATTTCGGACCGGGCCCCAAACTTGGGCAACATCATAATATGGTGGGATGAGTCATTTGGTGAGTTTTGAGTGAAATCCAATCGCTAGAAGTATGGAATACACCAACCACTCCAATTAGGAACGAACTGCCGTTGAACTTGAATTGTCCAATTTCGAACACCAATTGATATCGGATCGAGCCCAAAACTTGGGGAACATCATAATGTGGTGGGAGCAGTGATTTGGTGAGTTTTTAGTGAAATCCAATCGCTAGAAGTACGTAATACACCAACCACTCCAATTAGGAACGAACTGCCGTTGAACTTGAATTGTCCAATTTCTTCGGATCAAGCCCAAAACTTGGACAACATCATAATATGGTGGGAGGAGTGATTTGGTGAGTTTTGAGTGAAATCCAATCACTAGAAGTATGTAATACACCAACCACTCCAATTGGGAACGAACTGCCAATTCACTTGAATTGTCCAATTTCTCACACCTATTGATTTTGGATCGAGCCCAAAACTTGGGCAACATCATAATATGGTGGGAGGAGTCATTTCGTGGGTTTTGAGTGAAATCCAATCGCTAGAAGCATGGAATACACCAACCAATCCAATTAGGAACGATCTGCCGTTTAACTTGAATTGTCCAATTTCTCACACCTATTGATTTCGGATCGAACCCAAAACTTGGGCAACATCATAATATGGTGGGAGGAGTCATTTGGTGAGTTTTGAGTGAAAACCAATCGCTAGAAGTATGGAATACAACAACCACTCCAATTAGGAACGAACTGCCGTTGAACTTGAATAGTCCAATTTCTTTCACCTATTGATTTCGGATCGAGCCCAAAACTTGGGCAACATCATGATATGGCTGGAGGAGTCCTTTGGTGAGTTTTGAGTGAAATGCAATCGCTAGAAGTATGGAATACACCAACCACTCCAATTAGGAACGAACTGCCGTTGAACTTGAATTGTCCTATTTGGAACACCTATTGATTTCGGACCGGGCCCCAAACTTGGGCAACATCATAATATGGTGGGATGAGTCATTTGGTGAGTTTTGAGTGAAATCCAATCGCTAGAAGTATGGAATACACCAACCACTCCAATTAGGAACGAACTGCCGTTGAACTTGAATTGTCCAATTTCGAACACCAATTGATATCGGATCGAGCCCAAAACTTGGGGAACATCATAATGTGGTGGGAGCAGTGATTTGGTGAGTTTTTAGTGAAATCCAATCGCTAGAAGTACGTAATACACCAACCACTCCAATTAGGAACGAACTGCCGTTGAACTTGAATTGTCCAATTTCTTCGGATCAAGCCCAAAACTTGGACAACATCATAATATGGTGGGAGGAGTGATTTGGTGAGTTTTGAGTGAAATCCAATCACTAGAAGTATGTAATACACCAACCACTCCAATTGGGAACGAACTGCCAATGCACTTGAATTGTCCAATTTCTCACACCTATTGATTTTGGATCGAGCCCAAAACTTGGGCAACATCATAATATGGTGGGAGGAGTCATTTGGTGAGTTTTGAGTGAAATCCAATCGCTAGAAGTATGGAATACACCAACCACTCCAATTAGGAACGAACTTCCGTTGAACTTGAATTGTCCAATTTCTCACACCTATTGATTTCGGATCGAGCCCAAAACTTGGGCAACATCATAATATGGTGGGAGGAGTCATTTGGTGAGTTTTGAGTGAAATCCAATCGCTAGAAGTATGGAATACACCAACCACTCCAATTAGGAACGAACTGCCGTTGAACTTGAATTGTCCAATTTGGAACACCTATTGATTTCGGATCGAGCCCAAAACTTGGGCAACATCATAATATGGTGGGAGGAGTCATTTGGTGAGTTTTGAGTGAAATCCAATCGCTAGAAGTATGGAATACACCAACCACTCCAATTAGGAACGAACTGCCGTTGAACTTGAATTGTCCAATTTGGAACACCTATTGATTTCGGATCGAGCCCAAAACTTGGGCAACATCATAATAGGGTGGGAAGAGTCATTTGGTGAGTTTTGAGTGAAATCCAATCGCTAGAAGTATGGAATACACCAAACACTCCCATTAGGAACGAACTGCCGTTAAACTTGAATTGTCCAATTACTTACACCTATTGATTTCGGATCGAACCCCAAACTTGTGCAACATCATAATATGGTGGGAGGAGTCCCTTGGTGAGTTTTGAGTGAAATCCAATCGCTAGAAGTACGGAATACACCAAACCACTCCAATTAGGAACGAACTGCCGTTGAACTTGAATTGTCCAATTTGGAATACCTATTGATTTCGGATCGAGCCCAAACTTGGGCAATATCATAATATGGTGTGAAGAGTCATTTGGTGAGTTTTGAGTGAAATCCAATCGCTAGAAGTGTGGAATACACCAACCACTACCATTAAACGAACTACCGTTGAACTTGAATTGTCCAATTTGGAACACCTATTGATTTCGGATCGAGCCCAAAACATGGGCAACATCATAAAGTGGTGTGAGGAGTCATTTGGTGAGTTTTGAGTGAAATCCAATCGCTAGAAGTATGGAATACACCAACCACTCCAGTTAGGAATGAACTGCCGTTGAACTTGAATTGTCCAATTTCTCACACCTATTGATTTCGGATCAAGCCCCAATCGTGGGCAACATCATAATATGGTGGGAGGAGTCATTTGGTGAGTTTTGAGTGAAATCCAATCGCTAGAAGTGTGGAATACACCAACCACTCCAATTAGGAACGAACTGCCGTCGAACTTGCATTGTCCAATTTGGAACACCTATTGTTTTCGGATCGAGCCCAAAACTAGGGCAACATCATAATATGGTGGGAGGAGTCATTTAGTGAGTTTTGAGTGAAATCCAATCGCTAGAAGTATGGAATACACCAACCACTCCAATTAGGAACGAACTACCGTTGAACTTGAATTGTCCAATTTGGAACACCTATTGATTTCGGATCGAGGCCAAAACTTGGGCAACATCATAATATGATGGGAGGAGTGATTTGGTGAGTTTTGAGTGAAATCCAATTGCTAGAACTATGGAATACACCAACCACTCCAATTAGGAACGAACTGTTGTTGAACTTGAATTGTCCAATTTCTCACACCTATTGATTTTGAATCGAGCCCCAAACTTGGGCAACATCATAATATGGTGGGAGGAGTCATTTGGTGAGTTTTGAGTGAAATCCAATCGCTAGAAGTATGGAATACACCAACCACTCCCATTCGGAACGAACTGCCGTTGAACTTGAATTGTCCAATTTGGAACACCTATTGATTTCGGATCGAGCCCAAAACTTGGGCAACATCATAATACGGTGGGAGGAGTCATTTGGTGAGTTTTGAGTGAAATCCAATCGCTAGAAGTATGGAATACACCAACCACTGCAATTAGGAACGAACTTCCATTGAACTTGAATTGTCCAATTTGGAACACCTATTGATTTCGGATCGAGTCCAAAACTTGGGCAACATCATAATATGGTGGGAGGAGTCATTTGATGAGTTTTGAGTGAAATCCAATCGCTAGAAGTATGGAATACACCAACCACTCCAATTAGAAACGAACTGCCGTTGAACTTCAATTGTCCAATTTGGAACACCTATTGATTTCGGATCGAGCCCCATACTTGGGCACCCACATAATGTGGTGGGAGGAGTCATTTGGTGAGTTTTGAGTGAAATCCAATCGCTAGAATTATGGAATACACCAACCACTCCAATTTGGAACGAACTGCCGTTGAACTTGAATTGTCCAATTTCTCACACCTATTGATTTCGGATCGAGGCCAAAACTTGGGCAACATCATAATATGGTGGGAGGAGTCATTTGGTTAGTTTTGAGTGAAATCCAATCGCTAGAAGTATGGAATACACCAACCACTCCAATTAGGAACGAATTGCCGTTGAACTTGAATTGTCCAATTTGGAACACCTATTGATTTCGGATCGAGCCCAAAACTTGGGCAACATCGTCATATGGTGGGAGGAGTCATTTGGTGAGTTTTGAGTGAAACCAATTGCTAGAAGTATGGAATACACCAAACCACTCCAATTAGGAACGAACTGCCGTTGAACTTGAATTGTCCAATTTGGAATACCTATTGATTTCGGATCGAGCCCAAAACTTGGGCAATATCATAATATGGTGGGAAGAGTCATTTGGTGAGTTTTGAGTGAAATCCAATCGCTAGAAGTATGGAATACACCAACCACTCCAATTAGGAACGAACTGTCGTTGAACTTGAATTGTCCAATTTGGAACACCTACTGATTTCGGATCGAGCCCAAAACTTGGGCAACATCATAATATGGTGGGAGGAGACATTTGGTGAGTTTTGAGTGAAATCCAATCGCTAGAAGTATGGAATACCCCAACCACTCCAATTAGGAACGAACTGCCGTTGAACTTGAATTGTCCAATTTCGCACACCTATTGATTTCGGATCGAGCCCAAAACTTGGGCAACATCATAATATGGTGGGAGGAGTCATTTGGTGAGTTTTGAGCGAAATCCAATCGCTAGAAACATGGAATACACCAACCACTCCAATTAGGAACGAACTGCCGTTGAACTTGAGTTGTCCAATTTCTCACACTTATTGATTTCGGATCGAGCCCCAAACCTGGGCAACATCATAATACCGTGGGAGGTGTCATTTGGTGAGTTTTGAGTGAAATCCAATCGCTAGAAGTATGGAATACACCAACCACTCCAATTAGGAACGAACTGCCGTTGAACTTGAATTGTCCAATTTGGAACACCTATTGATTTCGGATCGAGCACAAAACTTGGGCAACATCGTAATGTGGTGGGAGGAGTCATTTGGTGAGTTTTGAATGAAATCCAATCGCTACAAGTGTGGAATACACCAACCACTCCAATTTGGAACGAACTGCCGTTGAACTTGAAATGTCCAATTTCTCACACCTATTGATTTCGGATCGAGCCCAAAACTTGGGCAACATCATAATATGGTGGGAGGAGTCATTTGGTGAGTTTTGAGCGAAATCCAATCGCTAGAAACATGGAATACACCAACCACTCCAATTAGGAACGAACTGCCGGTGAACTTGAATTGTCCAATTTCTCACACCTATTGATTTCGGATCGAGCCCCAAACCTGGGCAACATCATAATACCGTGGGAGGAGTCGTTTGGTGAGTTTTGAGTGAAATCCAATCGCTAGAAGTATGGAATACACCAACCACTCCAATTAGGAACGAACTGCCGTTGAACTTGAATTGTCCAATTTGGAACACCTATTGATTTCGGATCGAGCCCAAAACTTGGGCAACATCATAATGTGGTGGGAGGAGTGATTTGGTGAGTTTTGAGTGAAATCCAGTCGCTAGAAGTGTGGAATACACCAACCACTCCAATTAGGAACGAACTGCCGTTGAACTTGAATTGTCCAATTTCTCACACCTATTGATTTCGGATCGAGCCAAAAACCTGGGCAACATCATAATACCGTGGGAGGAGTCATTTGGTGAGTTTTGAGTGAAATCCAATCGCTAGAAGTATGGAATACACCAACCACTCCAATTAGGAACGAACTGCCGTTGAACTTGAATTGTCCAATTTGGAACACCTATTGATTTCGGATCGAGCCCAAACTTTGGGCAACATCATAATATGGTGGGAGGAGTCATCTGGTGAGTTTTGAGGGAAATCCAATCGCTAGAAGTATGGAATACACCAACCACTCCAGTTAGGAATGAACTGCCGTTGAACTTGAATTGTCCAATTTGGAACACCTACTGATTTCGGATCGAGCCCAAAACTTGGGCAACATCATAATATGGTGGGAGGAGTCATTTGGTGAGTTTTGAGTGAAATCCAATCGCTAGAAGTACGGAATACACCAACCACTACAATTAGGAACGAACTGCCGTTGAACTTGAATTGCCCAATTTCTCACACCTATTGATTTCGGATCGAGCCCAAGACTTGGGCAACATCATAATATGGTGGGAGGAGTCATTCGGTGAGTTTTGAGTGAAATCCAATCGCTAGAAGTATGGAATACACCAACCACTCCAATTAGGAACGAACTGCCGTTGAACTTGAATTGTCCAATTTCGAACACCAATTGATATCGGATCGAGCCCAAAACTTGGGGAACATCATAATGTGGTGGGAGCAGTGATTTGGTGAGTTTTGAGTGAAATCCAATCGCTAGAAGTACGTAATACACCAACCACTCCAATTAGGAACGAACTGCCGTTGAACTTGAATTGTCCAATTTCTTCGGATCAAGCCCAAAACTTGGACAACATCATAATATGGTGGGAGGAGTGATTTGGTGAGTTTTGAGTGAAATCCAATCACTAGAAGTATGTAATACACCAACCACTCCAATTGGGAACGAACTGCCAATGCACTTGAATTGTCCAATTTCTCACACCTATTGATTTCGGATCGAGCCCAAAACTTGGGCAACATCATAATATGGTGGGAGGAGTCATTTGGTGAGTTTTGAGTGAAATCCAATCGCTAGAAGTATGGAATACACCAACCACTCCAATTAGGAACGAACTGCCGTTGAACTTGAATTGTCCAATTTGGAACACCTATTGATTTCGTATCGAGCCCAAAACTTGGGCAACATCATAATATGGTGGGAGGAGTCCTTTGGTGAGTTTTGAGTGAAATCCAATCGCTAGACGTATGGAACACACCAACCACTCAAATTAGGAACGAACTGCCGTTGAACTTGAATTGTCCAATTTGGAACACCTATTGATTTCGTATCGAGCCCAAAACTTGGGCAACATCATAATATGGTGGGAGGAGTCCTTTGGTGAGTTTTGAGTGAAATCCAATCGCTAGAAGTGTGGAATACACCAACCACTCCAATTAGGAACGAACTGCCGTTGAACTTGAATTGTCCAATTTCTCACACCTATTGATTTCGGATCGAGCCCAAAGCTTCGGCAACATCAGAATGTGGTGGGAGGAGTCATTTGGTTTGTTTTGAGTGAAATCCAATCGCTAGAAGTATGGAATGCACCAACCACTCCAATTAGGAACGAACTGCCGTTGAACTTGAATTGTCCAATTTGGAACACCAATTGATTTCGGATCGAGCCCAAAACTTGGGCAACAACATAATCTGGTAGGAGGAATCATTTGGTGAGTTTTGAGTGAAATCCAATCGCTAGAAGTATGGAATACACCAACCACTCCAATTAGGAACGAACTGCCGTTGAACTTGAATTGTCCAATTTCTCACACCTATTGATTTCGTATCGAGCCCCAAACTTGGGCAACACCATGATATGGTGGGAGGAGTCATTTGGTTAGTTTTGAGTGAAATCCAATCGCTAGAAGTATGGAATACAACAACCACTCCAATTATGAACGAACTGCCGTTGAACTTGAATTGTCCAATTACTAACACCTATTGATTTCGGATCGAGCCCAAAACTTGGGCAACATCATAATATGGTGGGAGGAGTCATTTGGTTAGTTTTGAGTGAAATCCAATCGCTAGATGTATGGAATATTCCAACCACTGCAATTAGGAACGAACTGCCGCTGAACTCTAATTGTCAAATTCGGAAGACCTATTGATTTCGGATCGAGCCCAAACCTTGGGCAACAACATAATATGGTGGGAGGAGTCATTTGGTGAGTTTTGAGTGAAATCCAATCGCTAGAAGTATGGAATACACCAACCACTCCAATTAGGAACGAACTGCCATTGAACTTGAATTGTCCAATTTCTTACACCTATTGATTTCGGATCGAGCCCAAAACTTGGGCAACATCATAATTGGTGGGAGGAGTCATTTGGTGAGTTTTGAGTGAAATCCAATCGCTAGAAGTATGGAATACACCAACCACTCCAATTAGGAACGAACTGCCATTGAACTTGAATTGTCCAATTTCTTACACCTATTGATTTCGGATCGAGCCCAAAACTTGGGCAACATCATAATTGGTGGGAGGAGTCATTTGGTGAGTTTTGAGTGAAATCCAATCGCTAGAAGTACGGAATACACCAACCACTCCAATTATTGCCCAAGTTTTGGGCTCGATCCTAAATCAATAGGTGTTCCAAATTGGACAATTCAAGTTCAACGGCAGTTCGTTCCTAATTGGAGTGGTTGGTGTATTCGATACTTCTAGCGATTGGATTTCACTCAAAACTAACCAAATGACTACTCCCACCATATTATGATGTTGCCCAAGTTTTGGGTTCGATCCAAAATCAATAGGTGTGAGAAATTGGACAATTCAAGTTCAACGGTAGTTCGTTCCTAATTGGAGTGGTTGGTGTATTCCACACTTCTAGCGATTGGATTTCACTCAAAACTTACCAAATGACTCCTCCCACCATATTATGATGTTGCCCAAGTTTTGGGCTCGATCCGAAATCAATAGGTGTGATAAATTGGACAATTCAAGTTCAACGGCAGTTCGTTCCTAATTGGTGTGGTTGGTGTATTCCATACTTCTAGCGAGTGGATTTCTCTCAAAACTCACCAAACGACTCCTCCCACCATATTTTGATGTTGCCCAAGTTTTGGGCTCGATCCAAAATTAATAGGTGTGAGAAATTGGACAATTCAAGTTCAACTGCAGTTCGTTCCTAATTGGAGTGGTTGGTGTATTCCATTCTTCTAGCGATTGGATTTCACTCAAAACTAACCAAATGACTCCTCCCACCATATTTTGATGTTGCCCAAGTTTTGGACTCGATCCGAAATCAACAGGTGTGAGAAATTGGAAAATTCAAGTTCAACGGCAGTTCGTTCCTAATTGGAATGGTTGGTGTATTACACACTTCTAGTGATTGGATTTCACTCAAAACTCACCAAATGACTCCTCCCACCATATTATGATGTTGCCCAAGTTTTGGGCTCGATCCGAAATCAATAGGTGTGAGAAATTGGACAATTCAAGTTCAACGGCAGTTCGTTCCTAATTGGAGTGGTTGCTGTATTCCGTAATTCTAGCGATTGGATTACAGTCAAAACTCACAAATGACTCCTCCCACCATATTATGATGTTGCCCAAGTTTTGGGCTCGATCCGAAATCAATAGGTGTGTAAAATTGGACAATTCAAGTTCAACGGCAGTTCGTTCCTAATTGGAGTGGTTGGTGTATTCCATACTTCTAGCGATTGGATTTCACTCAAAATTAACCAAATGACTCCTCCCACCATATTATGATGTTGCCCAAGTTTTGCGCTCGATCCAAAATCAATAGGTGTTCCAAATTAGACAATTCAAGTTCAACGGCAGTTCGTTCCTAATTGGAGTGGTTGGTGTATTCCATACTTCTAGCGATTCGATTTCACTCAAAAGTAACCAAATGACTACTCCCACCATATTATGATGTTGCCCAAGTTTTGGGCTCGATCCAAAATCAATAGGTGTGATAAATTGGACAATTCAAGTTCAACGGCAGTTCGTTCCTAATTGGTGTGGTTGGTGTATTCCATACTTCTAGCGATTGGATTTCACTCAAAACTAACCAAATGACTCCTCCCACCATATTATGATGTTGCCCAAGTTTTGGAATCGATCCGAAATCAACAGGTGCGAGAACTTGGACAATTCAAGTTCAACGGCAGTTCGTTCCTAATTGGAGTGGTTGGTGTATTCCACACTTCTAGCGATTGGATTTCAGTCAAAACTTACCAAATGACTCCTCCCACCATATTATGATGTTGCCCAAGTTTTGGGCTCGATCGGAAATCAATAGGTGTGAGAAATTGGACAATTCAAGTTCAACGGCAGTTCGTTCCCAATTGGAGTGGTTGGTGTATTCCATACTTCTAGCGATTGGATTTCACTCAAAACTCACCAAATGACTCCTCCCCCCATATTATGATGTTGCCCAAGTTTGGTGCTCGATCCGAAATCAATAGGTGTTCCAAATTAGACAATTCAAGTTCAACGGCAGTTCGTTCCTAATTGGAGTGGTTGGTGTATTCCATACTTCTAGGGGTTGGATTTCACTCAAAACTCACCAAATGAGTCCTCCCACCATATTATGTTGTTGCCCAAGTTTTGGGCTCGATCCGAAATCAATAGGTGTTCCAAATTGGAGAATTCAAGTTCAACGGCAGTTCGTTCCTAATTGGAGTGGTTGGTGTATTCCAAACTTCTAGCGATTGGATTTCACTCAAAACTCACCAAATGACTCCTCCCACCATATTATGATGTTGCCCAAGTTTGGGGCTCGATCCGAAATCAATAGGTGTTCCAAATTGGACAATTAAAGTTCAACGGCAGTTCATTCCTAATTGGAGTGGTTGGTGTATTCCATACTTCTAGCGATTGGAGATCACTCAAAACTCACCAAATGACTCCTCCCACCATATTATGATGTTGCCCAAGTTTTGGGCTCGATCCGAAATCAATAGGTATGGGAAATTGGACAATCCAAGTTCAACGGCAGTTCGTTCCTAATTGGAGTGGTTGGTGTATTCCAAACTTCTAGCGATTGGATTTCACTCAAAACTCACCAAATGACTCCTCCCACCATATTATGATGTTGCCCAAGTTTGGGGCTCGATCCGAAATCAATAGGTGTTCCAAATTGGACAATTAAAGTTCAACGGCAGTTCATTCCTAATTGGAGTGGTTGGTGTATTCCATACTTCTAGCGATTGGATTTCACTCAAAACTCACCAAATGACTCCTCCCACCATATTATGATGTTGCCCAAGTTTTGGGCTCGATCCGAAATCAATAGGTATGGGAAATTGGACAATCCAAGTTCAACGGCAGTTCGTTCCTAATTGGAGTGGTTGGTGTATTCGACACTTCTAGTGATTGGATTTCACTCAAAACTCACCAAATGACTCCTCCCACCATATTATGATGTTGCCCAAGTTTTGGGCTCGATCCGAAATCAATAGGTGTTCCAAATTGGACAATTCAAGTTCAGCGGCAGTTCGTTCCTAATTGTAGTGGTCGGTGTATTCCATACTTCTAGCGATTGGATTTCACTCAAAACTCACCAAATGACTCCTCCCACCATGTTATGATGTTGCCCTAGTTTTGGGCTCGATCCGAAATCAAGAGGTGGTCCAAATTGGACAATTCATGTTCAACGGCAGTTCCTTCCTAATTGGAGTGGTTGGTGTATTCCAAACCTTTAGCGATTGGATTTCACTCAAAACTCACCAAATGACTCCTCCCACCATATTATGATGTTGCCCAAGTTTGGGGCTCGATCCGAAATCAAGAGGTGTTCCAAATTGGACAATTCAAGTTCAACGGTAGTTCGTTCCTAATTGGAGTGGTTGGTGTATTCCATACTTCTAGCGATTGGATTACACTCAAAACTCACAAATGACCGCTCCCACCATATTATGATGTTGCCCAAGTTTTGGGCTCGATCCGAAATCAATAGGTGTGTAAAATTGGACAATTCAAGTTCAACGGCAGTTCGTTCCTAATTGGAGTGGTTGGTGTATTCCATACTTCTAGCGATTGGATTTCACTCAAAATTAACCAAATGACTCCTCCCACCATATTATGATGTTGCCCAAGTTTTGCGCTCGATCCGAAATCAATAGGTGTTCCAAATTGGACAATTCAAGTTCAACGGCAGTTCGTTCCTAATTGGAGTGGTTGGTGTATTCCATACTTCTAGCGATTGGATTTCACTCAAAACTCACCAAATGACTCCTCCCACCATATTATGGTGTTGCCCAAGTTTGGGGCTCGATCCGAAATCAATAGGTGTGAGAAATTGGACAATTCAAGTTCAACGGCAGTTCGTTCCTAATTGGAGTGGTTGGTGTATTCCATACTTCTAGCGATTGGATTACACTCAAAACTCACAAATGACCGCTCCCACCATATTATGATGTTGCCCAAGTTTTGGGCTCGATCCGAAATCAATAGGTGTGAGAAATTGGACAATTCAGGTTCAACGGCATTTCGTTCCCAATTGGAGTGGTTGGTGTATTCCATACTTCTAGCGATTGGATTTCACTCAAAACTCCTCCCACCATATTATGATGTTGCCCAAGTTGTGGGCTCGATCCGAAATCAATAGGTGTGGGAAATTGGACAATCCAAGTTCAACGGCAGTTCGTTCCCAATTGGAGTGGTTGGTGTATTCCACACTTCTAGTGATTGGATTTCACTCAAAACTCACCAAATGACTCCTCCCACCATATTATGGTGTTGCCCAAGTTTGGGGCTCGATCCGAAATCAATAGGTGTGAGAAATTGGACAATTCAAGTTCAACGGCAGTTCGTTCCTAATTGGAGTGGTTGGTGTATTCCATACTTCTAGCGATTGGATTTCACTCAAAACTCACCAAATGACTCCTCCCACCATATTATGATGTTGCCCAAGTTTGGGGCTCGATTCGAAATCAATAGGTGTGAGAAATTGGACAATTCAAGTTCAACGGTAGTTCGTTCCTAATTGGAGTGTTTGCTGTATTACATACTTCTAGCGATTGGATTACACTCAAAACTCACAAATGACCACTCCCACCATATTATGATGTTGCCCAAGTTTTGGGCTCGATCCGAAATCAATAGGTGTGAGAAATTGGACAATTCAGGTTCAACGGCAGTTCGTTCCTAATTGGAGTGGTTGGTGTATTCCATACTTCTAGCGATTGGATTTCACTCAAAACTCCTCCCACCATATTTTGATGTTGCCCAAGTTGTGGGCTCGATCCGAAATCAATAGGTGTGGGAAATTGGACAATCCAAGTTCAACGGCAGTTCGTTCCCAATTGGAGTGGTTGGTGTATTCCACACTTCTAGTGATTGGATTTCACTCAAAACTCACCAAATGACTCCTCCCACCATATTATGATGTTGCCCAAGTTTTGGGCTCGATCCGAAATCAATAGGTGCGAGAAATTGCACAATTCAAGTTCAACGGCAATTCGTTCCTAATTGTAGTGGTTGGTGTATTCCATACTTCTAGCGATTGGATTTCACTCAAAACTCACCAAATGACTCCTCCCAGCATATT
This sequence comes from Prunus avium, assembly GCF_965620075.1. Taxonomy (NCBI): domain Eukaryota; kingdom Viridiplantae; phylum Streptophyta; class Magnoliopsida; order Rosales; family Rosaceae; genus Prunus; species Prunus avium. Next base: position 8,994,369 of record NC_142290.1, read on the forward strand.
ATGATGTTGCCCAAGTTTGGGGCTCGATCCGAAATCAATAGGTGTTCCAAGTTGGACAATTCAAGTTCAACGGTAGTTCGTTCCTAATTGGAGTGGTTGGTGTATTCCATACTTCTAGCGATTGGATTTCACTCAAAACTCACCAAATGAATCCTCCCACCATATTATGATGTTGCCCAAGTTTTGGGCTCGATCCGAAATCAATAGGTGTTCCAAATTGGACAATTCAAGTTCAACGGCAGTTCGTTCCTAATTGGAGTGGTTGGTGTATTCCATACTTCTAGCGATTGGATTTCACTCAAAACTCACCAAATGACTCCTCCCACCATATTATGGTGTTGCCCAAGTTTGGGGCTCGATCCGAAATCAATAGGAGTGAGAAATTGGACAATTCAAGTTCAACGGCAGTTCGTTCCTAATTGGAGTGGTTGGTGTATTCCATACTTCTAGCGATTTGATTACACTCAAAACTCACAAATGACCGCTCCCACCATATTATGATGTTGCCCAAGTTTTGGGCTCGATCCGAAATCAATAGGTGTGAGAAATTGGACAATTCAGGTTCAACGGCAGTACGTTCCTAATTGGAGTGGTTGGTGTATTCCATACTTCTAGCGATTGGATTTCACTCAAATCTCCTCCCACCATATTATGATGTTGCCCAAGTTGTGGGCTCGATCCGAAATCAATAGGTGTGGGAAATTGGACAATCCAAGTTCAACGGCAGTTCGTTCCCAATTGGAGTGGTTGGTGTATTCCACACTTCTAGTGATTGGATTTCACTCAAAACTCACCAAATGACTCCTCCCACCATATTATGATTTTGCCCAAGTTTTGGGCTCGATCCGAAATCAATAGGTGTGGGAAATTGGACAATCCAAGTTCAACGGCAGTTCGTTCCCAATTGGAGTGGTTGGTGTATTCCACACTTGTAGTGATTGGATTTCACTCAAAACTCACCAAATGACTCCTCCCACCATATTATGATGTTGCCCAAGTTTTGGGGTCGATCCGAAATCAATAGGTGTTCCAAATTGGACAATTCAAGTTCAACGGCAGTTCGTTCCTAATTGGAGTGGTTGGTGTATTCCATACTTCTAGCGATTGGATTTCACTCAAAACTCACCAAATGACTCCTCCCACCATATTATGATTTTGCCCAAGTTTTGGGCTCGATCCGAAATCAATAGGTGTGGGAAATTGGACAATCCAAGTTCAACGGCAGTTCGTTCCCAATTGGAGTGGTTGGTGTATTCCACACTTGTAGTGATTGGATTTCACTCAAAACTCACCAAATGACTCCTCCCACCATATTATGATGTTGCCCAAGTTTTGGGCTCGATCCGAAATCAATAGGTGCGAGAAATTGCACAATTCAAGTTCAACGGCAATTCGTTCCTAATTGTAGTGGTTGGTGTATTCCATACTTCTAGCGATTGGATTTCACTCAAAACTCACCAAATGACTCCTCCCAGCATATTATGATGTTGCCCAAGTTTGGGGCTCGATCCGAAATCAATAGGTGTTCCAAGTTGGACAATTCAAGTTCAACGGTAGTTCGTTCCTAATTGGAGTGGTTGGTGTATTCCATACTTCTAGCGATTGGATTTCACTCAAAACTCACCAAATGAATCCTCCCACCATATTATGATGTTGCCCAAGTTTTGGGCTCGATCCGAAATCAATAGGTGTTCCAAATTGGACAATTCAAGTTCAACGGCAGTTCGTTCCTAATTGGAGTGGTTGGTGTATTCCATACTTCTAGCGATTGGATTTCACTCAAAACTCACCAAATGACTCCTCCCACCATATTATGGTGTTGCCCAAGTTTGGGGCTCGATCCGAAATCAATAGGAGTGAGAAATTGGACAATTCAAGTTCAACGGCAGTTCGTTCCTAATTGGAGTGGTTGGTGTATTCCATACTTCTAGCGATTTGATTACACTCAAAACTCACAAATGACCGCTCCCACCATATTATGATGTTGCCCAAGTTTTGGGCTCGATCCGAAATCAATAGGTGTGAGAAATTGGACAATTCAGGTTCAACGGCAGTACGTTCCTAATTGGAGTGGTTGGTGTATTCCATACTTCTAGCGATTGGATTTCACTCAAATCTCCTCCCACCATATTATGATGTTGCCCAAGTTGTGGGCTCGATCCGAAATCAATAGGTGTGGGAAATTGGACAATCCAAGTTCAACGGCAGTTCGTTCCCAATTGGAGTGGTTGGTGTATTCCACACTTCTAGTGATTGGATTTCACTCAAAACTCACCAAATGACTCCTCCCACCATATTATGATTTTGCCCAAGTTTTGGGCTCGATCCGAAATCAATAGGTGTGGGAAATTGGACAATCCAAGTTCAACGGCAGTTCGTTCCCAATTGGAGTGGTTGGTGTATTCCACACTTGTAGTGATTGGATTTCACTCAAAACTCACCAAATGACTCCTCCCACCATATTATGATGTTGCCCAAGTTTTGGGGTCGATCCGAAATCAATAGGTGTTCCAAATTGGACAATTCAAGTTCAACGGCAGTTCGTTCCTAATTGGAGTGGTTGGTGTATTCCATACTTCTAGCGATTGGATTTCACTCAAAACTCACCAAATGACTCCTCCCACCATATTATGATGTTGCCCAAGTTTGGGGCTCGATCCGAAATCAATAGGTGTGAGAAATTGGACAATTCAAGTTCAACGGCAGTTCGTTCCTAATTGGAGTGATTAGTGTATTCCATACTTCTAGCGATTGGATTTCACTCAAAACTCACCAAATGACTCCTCCCACCATATTATGATGTTGCCCAAGTTTTGGGGCTCGATCCGAAATCAATAGGTGTGAGAAATTGGACAATTCAGGTTCAACGGCAGTTCGTTCCTAATTGGAGTGGTTGGTGTATACCATACTTCTAGCGATTGGATTTCACTCAAAACTCCTCCCACCATATTATGATGTTGCCCAAGTTGTGGGCTCGATCCGAAATCAATAGGTGTGGGAAATTGGACAATCCAAGTTCAACGGCAGTTCGTTCCCAATTGGAGTGGTTGGTGTATTCCACACTTCTAGTGATTGGATTTCACTCAAAACACACCAAATGACTCCTCCCACCATATTATGATGTTGCCCAAGTTTTGGGCTCGATCCGAAATCAATAGGTGTGAGAAATTGCACAATTCAAGTTCAACGGCAGTTCGTTCCTAATTGAAGTGGTTGGTGTATTCCATACTTCTAGCGATTGGATTTCACTCAAAACTCACCAAATGACTCCTCCCAGCATATTATGATGTTGCCCAAGTTTGGGGCTCGATCCGAAATCAATAGGTGTTCCAAATTGGACAATTCAAGTTCAACGGTAGTTCGTTCCTAATTGGAGTGGTTGGTGTATTCCATACTTCTAGCGATTGGATTTCACTCAAAACTCACCAAATGACTCCTCCCACCATATTATGATGTTGCCCAAGTTTTGGGCTCGATCCGAAATCAATAGGTGTTCCAAATTGGACAATTCAAGTTCAACGGCAGTTCGTTCCTAATTGGAGTGGTTGGTGTATTCCATACTTCTAGCGATTGGATTTCACTCAAAACTCACCAAATGACTCCTCCCACCATATTATGGTGTTGCCCAAGTTTGGGGCTCGATCCGAAATCAATAGGAGTGAGAAATTGGACAATTCAAGTTCAACGGCAGTTCATTCCTAATTGGAGTGGTTGGTGTATTCCATACTTCTAGCGATTGGATTTCACTCAAAACTCACCAAATGACTCCTCCCACCATATTATGATGTTGCCCAAGTTTGGGGCTCGATCCGAAATCAATTGGTGTGAGAAATTGGACAATTCAAGTTCAACGGTAGTTCGTTCCTAATTGGAGTGTTTGCTGTATTACATACTTCTAGCGATTGGATTACACTCAAAACTCACAAATGACCGCTCCCACCATATTATGATGTTGCCCAAGTTTTGGGCTCGATCCGAAATCAATAGGTGTGAGAAATTGGACAATTCAGGTTCAACGGCAGTTCGTTCCTAATTGGAGTGGTTGGTGTATTCCATACTTCTAGCGATTGGATTTCACTCAAAACTCCTCCCACCATATTATGATGTTGCCCAAGTTGTGGGCTCGATCCGAAATCAATAGGTGTGGGAAATTGGACAATCCAAGTTCAACGGCAGTTCGTTCCCAATTGGAGTGGTTGGTGTATTCCACACTTCTAGTGATTGGATTTCACTCAAAACTCACCAAATGACTCCTCCCACCATATTATGATGTTGCCCAAGTTTTGGGCTCGATCCGAAATCAATAGGTGTGAGAAATTGGACAATTCAAGTTCAACGGCAGTTCGTTCCTAATTGGAGTGGTTGGTGTATTCCATACTTCTAGCGATTGGATTTCACTCAAAACTCACCAAATGACTCCTCCCACCATATTATGGTGTTGCCCAAGTTTGGGGCTCGATCCGAAATCAATAGGTGTGAGAAATTGGACAATTCAAGTTCAACGGCAGTTCGTTCCTAATTGGAGTGGTTGGTGTATTCCATACTTCTAGCGATTGGATTTCACTCAAAACTCACCAAATGACTCCTCCCACCATATTATGATGTTGCCCAAGTTTTGGGCTCGATCCGAAATCAATAGGTGTTCCGAATTGGACAATTCAAGTTCAACGGCAGTTCGTTCCTAATTGGAGTGGTTGGTGTATTCCATAATTCTAGCGATTGGATTTCACTCAAAACTCACCAAATGACTCCTCCCACCATATTATGATGTTGCGCAAGTTTGGGCTCGATCCGAAATCAATAGGTGTTCCAAATTGGACAATTCAAGTTCAACGGCAGTTCGTTCCTAATTGGAGTGGTAGGTGTATTCCATACTTCTAGCGATTGGATTTCACTGAAAACTCACCAAATGACTCCTCCCACCATAGTATGATGTTGCCCAAGTTTTGGGCTCGATCCGAAATCAATAGGTGATCCAAATTGGACAATTCAAGTTCAACGGCAGTTCGTTCCTACTGGGAGTGGTTGGTGTATTCCATACTTCTAGCGATTGGATTTCACTCAAAACTCACCAAATGACTCCTCCCACCATATTATGATGTTGCCCAAGTTTGGGGCTCGATCCGAAATTGATAGGTGTGAGAAATTGGACAATTCAAGTTCAACGGCAATTCGTTCCTAATTGGAGTGGTTAGTGTATTCCATACTTCTAGCGTTTGGATTTCACTCAAAACTCACCAAATGACTCCTCCCACCATATTATGATGTTGCCCAAGTTTTGGGCTCGATCCGAAATCAGTAGGTGTGAGAAATTGGACAATTCAAGTTCAATGGCAGTTCGTTCCTAATTGGAGTGGTTAGTGTATTCCATACTTCTAGCGATTGGATTTCACTCAAAACTCACCAAATGACTCCTCCCACCATATTATGGTGTTGCACAAGTTTGGGGTTCGATCCGAAATCAATAGGTGTGAGAAATTGGACAATGCAAGTTCAACGGCAGTTCGTTCCTACTGGGAGTGGTTGGTGTATTCCATACTTCTAGCGATTGGATTTCACTCAAAACTCACCAAATGACTCCTCCCACCATGTTATCATGTTGCCCAAGTTTTGGGCTCGATCCGAAATCAATAGTTGTTCCAAATTGGACAATTCAAGTTCAACGGCAGTTCGTTCCTAATTGGAGTGGTTAGTGTATTCCATACTTCTAGCGATTGGATTTCACTCAAAACTCACCAAATGACTCCTCCCACCATATTATGATGTTTCCCAAGTTTTGGGCACGATCCGAAATCAATAGGTGTGAGAAATTGGACAATTCAAGTTCAATGGCAGTTCGTTCCTAATTGGAGTGGTTGGTGTATTCCATACTTCTAGCGATTGGATTGCACTCAAAACTCACCGAATGACTCTGTTAAGCTCATAATTTCATACATATACATGCCCAATTTACTTACTTCTTTTGTTTAGTTTCCTAGAATTCTGAGTTATTTGCCTCTCTTTTTGTGTTTTGTAGGCAAATAGAGCGAGAGAGCATAATTCATGCAATTCAAGCATGTTAAGGCCTAATTTGGATGAATGGATGAAGGGCTTAAAAGACAAACTCATTTTGGCTACAGCCCCCTGCCAGTCCAGTTCCGTAAGTCATATTGCAAGCTTTGTTTCAGCAACCTACACAGCTCGGATGAGGCAGCATTCTTCATGAATATTATTCCAATGGGTGTGTACTATAACATATCCAAAATTCAGCCCCATTGGAGAGCCATGCTCAGGATGGATTTTATCAGCGCGCAAAATGAGTTAGAAATTTGTTTTGGCCTTAACTTCCTCCTCCGACCTTGGATTGGCCCAAATGATATATGGCTGGAAAGAAGACATTCTGAACTTCAAGTTTGAGTGCTTAAAGTCTTAATTTGCTTAAGGGAAGCCCAATTCGTAAGCCCTTGAAGTTGCTGGTCATGCTGACCTCAGGATGAGCTATTGTTTCTGGTTGGAAGCTTGGTCATGGTGAGCTAGGCATGAGCTATTGAGCTGGTTGGAAGCTTGGTCATGGTGACATGAAGATGAGCTAGGGCTGCTGGTGGGATTTATTGGTGAAGTACATCAACCAATTCAAATTTTCTAATACAAGTGCATCAACCATTTCAGATTTTATAAAACAAGTGTTGTATGCATTAGCCATATTGAATTCAGATTTTTCACTTCCTTAGGCCTATAAATAGGGAGGTTCTCTAAGCTTGTAAACACACCCCAAGGGGGGGAGCTCTCAAACACTTCTCTAGAGCTCCCTTCCCTTCTCTCCCTCAAATTCTCTTAGTTTTCCTTTCTAGTTCTCAATTGATTGTAACAAAAATCCTTTTACTAAATTTTCCTTTAAGTCTTTCCAAGTTCTACTTTAATTTTCATTGTTATGTAAATTCTTTTCTTTAGTTTCAAGTTTGATTAGTTTCCAAGTTTCAATTATGGTTTTTGTTCTTATTCATTATGCTTATAAGTTAATATGCTAGTTTGAATGATTGATCACCATTTAGGCTTGCATGTTAGCTATCTTGGTTTGAATTAAGAGTATACACCATGCTTTAATTCGAATTGAACTATGAATAGGAAGAGTATGTATGGACATTCGACAACAGGGATTAGATACATGCTTGGTTGTTTAAATTGTTCTTCTATGCTTAATGGGTTCCTAATGCTTAATTTTAGGTTAGACAACAAATGATCAAATTAGGGAATTAGGAACACAAGGTTATGACCAAACACCATGGCTTAATCATACTTTAGCTAGAATCAATCCGTTAATCTAATTGAACTTGGGAACTTATCTGCTTGAGTTACTTATTTCTTTCTTCCTTGTTTTATTTATTTCCTTTCTTTTTCATTTCTGTTTTGTGTAGGGAAAATGAATTGGATCATTCAATCACCAATCCTCGTGGGATCGACCTCGCACTTACATATGCTATACTACAAAATGGCTCGTGCACTTGCGAGTATCACAAGTTGAGGATGCAACTGAATCCATTTTGGTGCAGCTGTATCTACACAACAGACTCCTACCACCATACTATGATGTTGCCCAAGTTTGGACAATTCAAGTTCAACGGCAGTTCGTTCCAAATTGGAGTGGTTAGTGTATTCCATACTTCTAGCGATTGGATTTCACTCAAAACTCACCAAATGACTACTCCCACCATATTATGATGTTGCCCAAGTTTGGGTCTCGATCCGAAATCAATAGCTGTGAGAAATTGGACAATTCAAGTTCAACGGCAGTTCGTTCCTAATTGGAGTGGTTGGTGTATTTCATACTTCTAGGGATTGGATTTCACTCAAAACTCACCAAATGACTCCTCCCACCATATTATGATGTTGCCCAAGCTTTGGGCTCGATACGAAATCAATAGGTGTGAGAAATCGGACAATTCAAGTTCAACGGCAATTCGTTCCTAATTGGAGTGGTTGGTGTATTCCATAATTCTAGCGATTGGATTTCACTCATAACTCACCAAATGACTCCTCCCACCATATTATGATGTTGCCCAAGATTTGGGCTCGATCCGAAATCAATAGGTGTTCCAAATTGGACAATTCAAGTTCAACGGCAGTTCGTTCCTAATTGGAGTGGTTGGTGTATTGCATACTTCTAGCGATTGGATTTCACTCAAAACAAACCAAATGACTCCTCCCACCATACTATGATGTTGCCCAAGTTTTGGGCTCGAGCCGAAATCAATAGGTGTGAGAAATTGGACAATTCAAGTTCAACGGCAGTTCGTTCCTAATTGGAGTGGTTGGTGTATTCCATACTTCTAGCGATCTGATTTCACTCAAAACTCACCAAATGACCCCTCCCACCATCTTATGATGTTGCCCAAGTTTTGGGCTCGATCCGAAATCAATAGGTGTGAGAAATTGGTCAATTCAATTTCAACGGCATTTCGTTCCTAATTGGAGTGGTTGGTGTATTCCATACTTCTAGCGATTGGATTTCACTCAAAACTAACCAAATGACTCCTCCCACCATATTCTGATGTTGCCCAAGTTTCGGGCTCGATCCGAAATCAATAGGTGTGAGAAATTGGACAATTCAAGTTCAACGGCAGTTCGTTCCTAATCGTAGTGGTTGGTGTATTCCATACTTCTAGCGATTGGATTTCACTCAAAACTCACCAAATGACTCCTCTAACCATATTATGATGTTGCCCAAGTTTTGGGCTCGATCCGAAATCAATAGGGGTGAGAAATTGGACAATTCATGTTCAACGGCAGTTCGTTCCTAATCGGAGTGGTTGGGGTATTCCGTACTTCTAGCGATTGGATTTCACTCAAAACTCACCAAATGACTCCTCCCACCATATTATGATGTTGCCCAAGTTTTGGGCTCGATCCGAATTCAATAGGTGTGAGAAATTGGTCAATTCAATTTCAACGACAGTTCTTTCCTAATTGGAGTGGTTGGTGTATTCCATACTTCTAGCGATCTGATTTCACTCAAAACTCACCAAATGACCCCTCCCACCATCTTATGATGTTGCCCAAGTTTTGGGCTCGATCCAAAATCAATAGGTGTGAGAAACTGGTCAATTCAATTTCAACGGCATTTCGTTCCTAATTGGAGTGGTTGGTGTATTCCATACTTCTAGCGATTGGATTTCACTCAAAACTCACCAAATGACTCCTCTAACCATATTATGATGTTGCCCAAGTTTTGGGCTCGATCCGAAACCAATAGGGGTGAGAAATTGGACAATTCATGTTCAACGGCAGTTCGTTCCTAATCGGAGTGGTTGGGGTATTCCGTACTTCTAGCGATTGGATTTCACTCAAAACTCACCAAATGACTCCTCCCACCATATTATGATGTTGCCCAAGTTTTGGGCTCGATCCGAAATCAATAGGTGTGAGAAATTGGGCAATTCAAGTTCAACGGCAGTTCGTTCCTAATTGTAGTGGTTGGTGTATTCCATACTTCTAGCGGTTGGATTTCACTCAAAACTCACCAAATGACTCCTCCCACCATATTATGATGTTGCCCAAGTTTTGGGCTCGATCCGAAATCAATAGGTGTTCCAAATTGGACAATTCAAGTTCAACGGCAGTTCGTTCCTAATTGGAGTGGTTGTTGTCTTCCATACTTCTAGCGATTGGATTTCACTCAAAACTAACCAAATGACTCCTCCCACCATATTATGATGTTGCCCAAGTTTTGGGCTCGATCCGAAATCAATAGGTGTGAGAAATTGGACAATTCAAGTTCAACGGTAGTTCGTTCCTAATCGGAGTGGTTGGGGTATTCCGTACTTCTAGCGATTGGATTTCACTCAAAACTAACCAAATGACTCCTCCCACCATATTCTGATGTTGCCCAAGTTTTGGGCTCGATCCGAAATCAATAGGTGTGAGAAACTGCACAATTCAAGTTTAATGGCAGTTCGTTCCTAATTGGAGTGGTTGGTGTATTCCATACTTCTAGCGATTGGATTTCACTCAAAACTCACCAGATGACTCCTCCCACCATATTATGCTGTTGCCCAAGTTTTGGGCTCGATCCGAAGTTAATAGGTGTGAGAAATTGGACAATTCAATTTCAACGGCCTTTCGTTCCTGATTGGAGTGGTTGGTGTATTCCATACTTCTAGCGATTGGATTTCACTCAAAACTCACCAAATGACTCCTCCCACCATATTATGATGTTGCCCAAGTTTTGGGCTCGATCCGAAATCAATAGGAGTGAGAAATTGGACAATTCAAGTTCAACGGCAGATCGTTTCTAACTGGAGTGGTTGGTGTATTCCATACTTCTAGCGATTGGATTTCACTCAAAACTCCTCGAATGACTCCTCCCACCATATTATGATGTTGCCCAAGTTTTGGGCTCGATCCGAAATCAATAGGTGTGAGAAATTGGACAATTCAAGTTCAACGGCAGTTCGTTCCAAATCGGAGTGGTTGGTGTATTCCGTACTTCTAGCGATTGGATTTCACTCAAAACTCACCAAATGACTCCTCCCACCATATTATGTTGTTGCCCAAGTTTTGGGCTCGATCCGAAATCAATAGGTTTTCCAAATTGGACAATTCAAGTTCAACGGCAGTTCGTTCCTAATTGGAGTGGTTGGTGTATTACATACTTCTAGCGATTGGATTTCACTTAAAACTCTCCAAATGACTCCTCCCACCATATTATGATGTTGCCCAAGTTTTGGGCTCGATCCGAAATCAATAGGAGTGAGAAATTGGACAATTCAAGTTCAACGGCAGATCGTTCCTAACTGGAGTGGTTGGTGTATTCCATACTTCTAGCGATTGGATTTCACTCAAAACTCACCAAATGACTCCTCCCACCATATTATGATGTTGCCCAAGTTTTGGGCTCGATCCGAAATCAATAGGTGTTCCAAATTGGGAAATTCAAGTATATTGCAGTTCGTTCCTAACAGGAGTGGTTGGTGTATTCCATACTTCTAGCGATTGGATTTCACTCAAAACTCACCAAATGACTCCTCCCACCATATTATGATGTTGCCCAAGTTTTGGGCTCGATACGAAATGAATAGGTGTTCCAAATTGGACAATTCAAGTTCAACGGCAGTTCGTTCCTAATTGGAGTGGTTGGTGTATTCCATACTTCTAGCGATTGGATTTCATTCAAAACTCACCAAATGACTCCTCCCACCATATTATAAGGTTGCCCAACTTTGGGGCTCGATCCGAAATCAATAGGTGTGAGAAATTGGACAATTAAAGTTCAACGGCAGTTCGTTCCTAATGGGAGTGGTTGGTGTCTTCCATACTTCTAGCGATTGGATTTCACTCAAAACTCCCCAAATGACTCCTCCCACCATATTATGATGTAGCCCAAGTTTTGGGCTCGATCCGAAATCAATAGGTGTTCCAAATTGGACAATTCAAGTTCAACGGCAGTTCGTTCCTAATGGGAGTGGTTGGTGTATTCCACACTTCTAGCGATTGGATTTGACTCAAAACTCACCAAATGACTCCTCCCACCATATTATGATGTAGCCCAAGTTTTGGGCTCGATCCGAAGTCAATAGGTGTTCCAAATTGGACAATTCAAGTTCAACGCCAGTTCGTTCCTAGTTGGAGTGGTTGGTGTATTCCATACTTCTAGCGATTGGATTTCACTCAAAACTCGCCAAATGACTCCTCCGACCATATTATGAGGTTTCCCAAGTTTGGGGTTCGATCCGAAATCAATAGGTGTGAGAAATTGGACAATTCAAGTTCAACGGCAGTTCGTTCCTAATGGGAGTGGTTGGTGTATTCCACACTTCTAGCGATTGGATTTAACTCAAAACTCACCAAATGACTCCTCCCACCATATTATGATGTAGCCCAAGTTTTGGGCTCGATCCGAAATCAATAGGTGTTCCAAATTGGACAATTCAAGTTCAACGCCAGTTCGTTCCTAGTTGGAGTGGTTGGTGTATTCCATACTTCTAGCGATTGGATTTCACTCAAAACTCGCCAAATGACTCCTCCGACCATATTATGAGGTTTCCCAAGTTTGGGGTTCGATCCGAAATCAATAGGTGTGAGAAATTGGACAATTCAAGTTCAACGGCAGTTCGTTCCTAATGGGAGTGGTTGGTGTATTCCACACTTCTAGCGATTGGATTTCACTCAAAACTCACCAAATGACTCCTCCCACCATATTATGATGTAGCCCAAGTTTTGGGCTCGATCCGAAGTCAATAGGTGTTCCAAATTGGACAATTCACGTTCAACGGCAGTTCGTTCCTAACGGGAGTGGTTGGTGTATTCCATACTTCTAGCGATTGGATTTCACTCAAAACTAACCAAATGACTCCTCCCACCATATTATGATGTTGCCCAAGTTTTGGGCTCGATCCGAAATCAATAGGTGTTCCAAATTGGGAAATTCAAGTATATTGCAGTTCGTTCCTAACAGGAGTGGTTGGTGTATTCCATACTTCTAGCGATTGGATTTCACTCAAAACTCACCAAATGACTCCTCCCACCATATTATGATGTAGCCCAAGTTTTGGGCTCGATCCGAAATCAATAGGTGTTCCAAATTGGACAATTCAAGTTCAACGGCAGTTCGTTCCAAATTGGAGTGGTTGGTGTATTCCATACTTCTAGCGATTGGGTTTCATTCAAAACTCACCAAATGACTCCTCCCACCATATTATGAGGTTGCCCAAGTTTGCGGCTCGATCCGAAATCAATAGGTGTGAGAAATTGGACGATTCAAGTTCAACGGCAGTTCGTTCCTAATGGGAGTGGTTGGTGTCTTCCATACTTCTAGCGATTGGATTTCACTCAAAACTCCCCAAATGACTCCTCCCACCATATTATGATGTAGCCCAAGTTTTGGGCTCGATCCGAAATCAATAGGTGTTCCAAATTGGACAATTCAAGTTCAACGGCAGTTCGTTCCTAATGGGAGTGGTTGGTGTATTCCACACTTCTAGCGATTGGATTTAACTCAAAACTCACCAAATGACTCCTCCCACCATATTATGATGTAGCCCAAGTTTTGGGCTCGATCCGAAATCAATAGGTGTTCCAAATTGGACAATTCAAGTTCAACGCCAGTTCGTTCCTAGTTGGAATGGTTGGTGTATTCCATACTTCTAGCGATTGGATTTCACTCAAAACTAACCAAATGACTCCTCCCACCACAGTAAGATGTTGTCCAGGTTTTTGGCTCGATCCGAAATCAATAGGTGTTCCAAATTGGACAATTCAAGTTCAACGGCAGTTCGTTCCTAATTGGAGTGGTTGGGGTATTCCACACTTCTAGCGATTGGATTTCATTCAAAACTCGCCAAATGACTCCTCCGACCATATTATGAGGTTTCCCAAGTTTGGGGTTCGATCCGAAATCAATAGGTGTGAGAAATTGGACAATTCAAGTTCAACGGCAGTTCGTTCCTAATGGGAGTGGTTGGTGTATTCCACACTTCTAGCGATTGGATTTCACTCAAAACTCACCAAATGACTCCTCCCACCATATTATGATGTAGCCCAAGTTTTGGGCTCGATCCGAAGTCAATAGGTGTTCCAAATTGGACAATTCACGTTCAACGGCAGTTCGTTCCTAACGGGAGTGGTTGGTGTATTCCATACTTCTAGCGATTGGATTTCACTCAAAACTAACCAAATGACTCCTCCCACCATATTATGATGTTGCCCAAGTTTTGGGCTCGATCCGAAATCAATAGGTGTTCCAAATTGGGAAATTCAAGTATATTGCAGTTCGTTCCTAACAGGAGTGGTTGGTGTATTCCATACTTCTAGCGATTGGATTTCACTCAAAACTCACCAAATGACTCCTCCCACCATATTATGATGTAGCCCAAGTTTTGGGCTCGATCCGAAATCAATAGGTGTTCCAAATTGGACAATTCAAGTTCAACGGCAGTTCGTTCCTAATTGGATTGGTTGGTGTATTCCATACCTCTAGCGATTGGATTTCACTCAAAACTAACCAAATGACTCCTCCCACCATATTATGATGTAGCCCAAGTTTTGGGCTCGATCCGAAATCAATAGGTGTTCCAAATTGGACAATTCAAGTTCAACGGCAGTTCGATCCAAATTGGAGTGGTTGGTGTATTCCATACTTCTAGCGATTGGATTTCATTCAAAACTCACTAAATGACTCCTCCCACCATATTATGAGGTTGCCCAAGTTTGGGGCTCGATCCGAAATCAATAGGTGTGAGAAATTGGACAATTCAAGTTCAACGGCAGTTCGTTCCTAATTGGAGTGGTTGGTGTATTCCATACTTCTAGCGATTGGATTTCACTCAAAACTCACCAAATGACTCCTCCCACCATATTATGATGTTGCCCAAGTTTTGGGCTCGATCCGTAATCAATAGGTGTTCCAAATTGGACAATTCAAGTTCAACGCCAGTTCGTTCCTAATTGGAGTGATTGGTGTATTCCATACTTCTAGCGATTGGATTTCACTCAAAACTCACCAAATGACTCCTCCCACTATATTATGTTGTTGCACAAGTTTGGGGTTCGATCCGGAATCAATAGGTGTGAGAAATTGGACAATTCAAGTTCAACGGCAGTTCATTCCTAATTGGAGTGGTTGGTGTATTCCATACTTCTAGCGATTGGATTTCATTCAAAACTAACCAAATGATTACCCCCACCATATTATGATGTTGCCCAAGTTTGGGGCTCGATCCGAAATCAATAGGTGTTCCATAATGGACAATTCAAGTTCAACGCCAGTTCGTTCCTAATTGGAGTGGTTGGTGTATTCCATACTTCTAGCGATTGGATTTCACTCAAAACTCACCAAACGACACCTCCCATCATATTATGACGTTGCCCAAGTTTTGGGCTCGATCCGAAATCAATAGGTGTTCCAAATTGGACAAATCAATTTCAACGGCAGTTCGTTCCTAGTTGGAGTGGTTGGTGTATTCCATACTTCTAGCGTTTGGATTTCATTCAAAACTAACCAAATGATTACCCCCACCATATTATGATGTTGCCCAAGTTTGGGGCTCGATCCGAAATCAATAGGTGTTCCATATTGGACAATTCAAGTTCAACGGCAGTTCGTTCCTAATTGGAGTGGTTGGTGTATTCCATACTTCTAGCGATTCGATTTCTCTCAAAACTCAACAAATGACTCCTCCCACCATATTATGATGTTGCCCAAGTTTTGGGCTCGATCCGAAATCAATTGGTGTGAGAAATTGGAGAATTCAAGTTCAACGGCAGTTCGTTCCTAATGGGAGTGGTTGGTGTATTCCATACTTCTAGCGATTGGATTTCACTCAAAACTCACCAAATGACTCCTCCCACCATATTATGATGTTGCACAAGTTTGGGGCTTCGATCCGGAATCAATAGGTGTGAGAAATTGGACAATTCAAGTTCAACGGCAGTTCGTTCCTAATTGGAGTGGTTGGTGTATTCCGTACTTCTAGCGATTGGATTTCACTCAAAACTCACCAAATGACTCCTCCCACCATATTATGATGTTGCACAGGTTTGGGGTTCGATCCGAAATCAATAGGTGTGAGAAATTGGACAATTCAAGTTCAACGGCAGTTCGTTCCTAATGGGAGTGGTTGGTGTATTCCATACTTCTAGGGATTGGATTTCGCTCAAAACTCACCAAATGACTCCTCCCACCATATTATGTTGTTGCCCAAGTTTTGGGCTCGATCCGAAATCAATAGGTGTTCCAAATTGAACAATTCAAGTTCAACGGCAGTTCGTTCCTAATTGGAGTGGTTGGTGTATTCCATACTTCTAGCGATTGGATTTCACTTAAAACTCACCAAATGACTCGTCCCACCATATTATGATGTTGCCCAAGTTTTGGGAGTGATCCGAAATCAATAGGTGTTCCAAATTGGACAATTCAAGTTCAACGGCAGTTCGTTCCTAATTGGAGTGGTTGGTGTATTCCATACTTCTAGCGATTGGGTTTCTCTCAAAACTCACCAAATGACTCCTCCCACCATATTATCATGTTGCCCAAGTTTTGGGCTCGATCCGAAATCAATAGGTGTTCGAAATTGGACAATTCAAGTTCAACGGCAGTTTGTTCCTAATTGGAGTGGTTGGTGTATTCCATACTTCTAGCGATTGGATTTCACTCAAAACTAACCAAATGACTCCTCCCACCATATTATGATGTTGCCCAAATTTTGGGCTCGGTCCAAAATCAATAGGTGTGAGAAATTGGACAAGTCAAGTTCAACGGCAGTTCATTCCTAATTGGAGTGGTTGGTGTATTCCACACTTCTAGCGATTGGATTTCACTGAAAACTCACAAAATGACTCCTCCCACCATATTATGATGTTGCCCAAGTTTGGGGCTCGATCCGAAATCAATAGGTGTTCCAAATTTGACAATTCAAGTTCAACGGCAGTTCGTTCCTACTTGGAGTAGTTGGTGTATTCCGTACTTCTAGCGATTGGATATCTCTCAAAACTCACCAAAAGACTCCTCCCACCATATTATGATGTTGCCCAAGTTTTGGGCTCGATCCGAAATCAATTGGTGTGAGAAATTGGAGAATTCAAGTTCAACGGCAGTTCGTTCCTAATGGGAGTGGTTGGTGTATTCCATACTTCTAGCAATTGGATTTCACTCAAAACTCACCAAATGACTCCTCTCACCATATTATGATGTTGCCCAAGTTTTGGGCTCGATAAGAAATCAATAGGTGTTCCAAATTGGACAATTCAAGTTCAACGGCAGTTCGTTCCAAATTGGAGTGGTTGGTGTATTCCATACTTCTAGCGATTGGATTTCACTCAAAACTCACCAAATGACTCTTCCCATCATATTATGACGTTGCCCAAGTTTTGGGCTCGATCCGAAATCAATAGGTGTTCCAAATTGTACAATTCAAGTTCAACGGCAGTTCGTTCCTAATGGGAGTGGTTGGTGTATTCCACACTTCTAGCGATTGGATTTAACTCAAAACTCACCAAATGACTCCTCCCACCATATTATGATGTAGCCCAAGTTTTGGGCTCGATCCGAAATCAATAGGTGTTCCATATTGGACAATTCAAGTTCAACGGCAGTTCGTTCCTAATTGGAGTGGTTGGTGTATTCCGTACTTCTAGCGATTGGATTTCACTCAAAACTCACCAAATGACTCCTCCCACCATATTATGATGTTGCACAAGTTTGGGGCTTCGATCCGGAATCAATAGGTGTGAGAAATTGGACAATTCAAGTTCAACGGCAGTTCGTTCCTAATTGGAGTGGTTGGTGTATTCCGTACTTCTAGCGATTGGATTTCACTCAAAACTCACCAAATGACTCCTCCCACCATATTATGATGTTGCACAGGTTTGGGGTTCGATCCGAAATCAATAGGTGTGAGAAATTGGACAATTCAAGTTCAACGGCAGTTCGTTCCTAATGGGAGTGGTTGGTGTATTCCATACTTCTAGCAATTGGATTTCACTCAAAACTCACCAAATGACTCCTCTCACCATATTATGATGTTGCCCAAGTTTTGGGCTCGATAAGAAATCAATAGGTGTTCCAAATTGGACAATTCAAGTTCAACGGCAGTTCGTTCCAAATTGGAGTGGTTGGTGTATTCCATACTTCTAGCGATTGGATTTCACTCAAAACTCACCAAATGACTCTTCCCATCATATTATGACGTTGCCCAAGTTTTGGGCTCGATCCGAAATCAATAGGTGTTCCAAATTGTACAATTCAAGTTCAACGGCAGTTCGTTCCTAATGGGAGTGGTTGGTGTATTCCACACTTCTAGCGATTGGATTTAACTCAAAACTCACCAAATGACTCCTCCCACCATATTATGATGTAGCCCAAGTTTTGGGCTCGATCCGAAATCAATAGGTGTTCCATATTGGACAATTCAAGTTCAACGGCAGTTCGTTCCTAATTGGAGTGGTTGGTGTATTCCGTACTTCTAGCGATTGGATTTCACTCAAAACTCACCAAATGACTCCTCCCACCATATTATGATGTTGCACAAGTTTGGGGCTTCGATCCGGAATCAATAGGTGTGAGAAATTGGACAATTCAAGTTCAACGGCAGTTCGTTCCTAATTGGAGTGGTTGGTGTATTCCGTACTTCTAGCGATTGGATTTCACTCAAAACTCACCAAATGACTCCTCCCACCATATTATGATGTTGCACAGGTTTGGGGTTCGATCCGAAATCAATAGGTGTGAGAAATTGGACAATTCAAGTTCAACGGCAGTTCGTTCCTAATGGGAGTGGTTGGTGTATTCCATACTTCTAGGGATTGGATTTCGCTCAAAACTCACCAAATGACTCCTCCCACCATATTATGTTGTTGCCCAAGTTTTGGGCTCGATCCGAAATCAATAGGTGTTCCAAATTGAACAATTCAAGTTCAACGGCAGTTCGTTCCTAATTGGAGTGGTTGGTGTATTCCATACTTCTAGCGATTGGATTTCACTTAAAACTCACCAAATGACTCGTCCCACCATATTATGATGTTGCCCAAGTTTTGGGATTGATCCGAAATCAATAGGTGTTCCAAATTGGACAATTCAAGTTCAACGGCAGTTCGTTCCTAATTGGAGTGGTTGGTGTATTCCATACTTCTAGCGATTGGGTTTCTCTCAAAACTCACCAAATGACTCCTCCCACCATATTATCATGTTGCCCAAGTTTTGGGCTCGATCCGAAATCAATAGGTGTTCGAAATTGGACAATTCAAGTTCAACGGCAGTTTGTTCCTAATTGGAGTGGTTGGTGTATTCCATACTTCTAGCGATTGGATTTCACTCAAAACAAACCAAATGACTCCTCCCACCATATTATGATGTTGCCCAAGTTTTGGGCTCGATCCGAATTCAATAAGTGTGAGAAATTGGACAAGTCAAGTTCAACGGCAGTTCATTCCTAATTGGAGTGGTTGGTGTATTCCACACTTCTAGCGATTGGATTTCACTGAAAACTCACAAAATGACTCCTCCCACCATATTATGATGTTGGCCAAGTTTGGGGCTCGATCCGAAATCAATAGGTGTTCCAAATTTGACAATTCAAGTTCAACGGCAGTTCGTTCCCACTTGGAGTAGTTGGTGTATTCCGTACTTCTAGCGATTGGATATCTCTCAAAACTCACCAAAAGACTCCTCCCACCATATTATGATGTTGCCCAAGTTTTGGGCTCGATCCGAAATCAATTGGTGTGAGAAATTGGAGAATTCAAGTTCAACGGCAGTTCGTTCCTAATGGGAGTGGTTGGTGTATTCCATACTTCTAGCAATTGGATTTCACTCAAAACTCACCAAATGACTCCTCTCACCATATTATGATGTTGCCCAAGTTTTGGGCTCGATAAGAAATCAATAGGTGTTCCAAATTGGACAATTCAAGTTCAACGGCAGTTCGTTCCTAATTGGAGTGGTTGGTGTATTCCATACTTATAGCGATTGGATTTCACTCCAAACTCACCAAATGACTCCTCCCACCATATTATGATGTTGCACAAGTTTGGGGTTCGATCCGAAATCAATAGGTGCGAGAAATTGGACAATTCAAGTTCAACGGCAGTTCGTTCCTAATGGGAGTGGTTGGTGTATTCCATACTTCTCGCAATTGGATTTCACTCAAAACTCACCAAATGACTCCTCCCACCATATTATGATGTTGCCCAAGTTTTGGGCTCGATAAGAAATCAATAGGTGTTCCAAATTGGACAATTCAAGTTCAACGGCAGTTCGTTCCAAATTGGAGTGGTTGGTGTATTTCATACTTCTAGCGATTGGATTTCACTCAAAACTCACCAAATGACTCCTCCCAGCATATTATGATGTTTCCCAAGTTTTGGGCTCGATCCGAAATCAATAAGTGTGAGAAATTGGACAATTCAAGTTCAACGGCAGTTCGTTCCTAATTGGAGTGGTTGGTTGGATTTCACTCAAAACTCACCAAATGACTCCTCCCACCATATTATGATGTTGCACAATTTTGGGGCTTCGATCCGGAATCAATAGGTGTGAGAAATTGGACAATTCAAGTTCAACGGCAGTTCGTTCCTAATTGGAGTGGTTGGTGTATTCCAAACTTCTAGCGATTGGATTTCACTCAAAACTCACCAAATGACTCCTCCCACCATATTATGACGTTGCCCAAGTTTTGGGCTCGATCCGAAATCAATAGGTGTTCCAAATTGGACAATTCAAGTTCAACGCCAGTTCGTTCCTAATTGGAGTGGTTGGTGTATTCCATACTTCTAGCGATTGGATTTCACTCAAAACTCAGCAAATGACTCCTCCCACCATATTATGATGTTGCCCAAGTTTTGGGCTCGATCCGAAACCAATAGGTGTTCCAAATTAGACAATTCAAGTTCAACGGCAGTTCGTTCCTGATTGGAGTGGTTGGTGTATACCGTACTTCTAGCGATTGGATTTCACTCAAAACTCTCCAAATGACTCCTCCCACCATATTATGATGTTGCCCAAGTTTGGGGCTCGATCCGAAATCAATAGGTGTTCCAAATTGGACAATTCAAGTTCAACGACAGTTCGTTCCTAATTGGAGGGGTTGGTGTATTCCATACTTCTAGCGATTGGATTTCACTCAAAACTCACCAAATGACTCCTCCCACCATATCATGATGTTGCCCAAGTTTTGGGCTCGATCCGGAATCAATAGGTGTGAGAAATTGGACAATTCAAGTTCAACAGCAGTTCGTTCCTAATTGGAGTGGTTGGTTATTCCATACTTCTAGCGATTGGATTTCACTCAAAACTCACCAAATGACTCCTCCCACCATATTATGATGTTGCCCATGATTTGGGCTCGATCCGAAATCAATAGGTGTTCGAAATTGGACAATTCAAATTCAACGGCAGTTCGTTCCTAATTGGAGTGGTTGGTGTATTCCGTACTTCTAGCGATTGGATTTCACTCAAAACTCACCAAATGACTCCTCCCACTATATTATCATGTTGCCCAAGTTTTGGGCTCGATCCGAAATCAATAGGTGTTCCAAATTGGACAATTCAAGTTCAACGACAGTTCGTTCCTAATTGGAGGGGTTGGTGTATTCCATACTTCTAGCGATTGGATTTCACTCAAAACACACCAAATGACTCCTCCCACCATATTATGATGTTGCCCAAGTTTTGGGCTCAATCCGAAATCAATAGGTGTTCCAAATTGGACAATTCAAGTTCAACGGCAGTTCGTTCCTAATTGGAGTGGTTGGTGTATTCCATACTTCTAGCGATTGGATTTCACTCAAAACTAACCATATGACTCCTCCCACCATATTATGATGTTGCCCAAGATTTGGGCTCGATCCGAAATCAATAGGTGTTCCAAATTGGACAATTCAAGTTCAACGGCAGTTCGTTCCTAATTGGAGGGGTTGGTGTATTCCATACTTCTAGCGATTGGATTTCAATAAAAACTCACCAAATGACTCCTCCCACCATATCATGATGTTGCCCAAGTTTTGGGCTCGATCCGGAATCAATAGGTGTGAGAAATTGGACAATTCAAGTTCAACAGCAGTTCGTTCCTAATTGGAGTGGTTGGTTATTCCATACTTCTAGCGATTGGATTTCACTCAAAACTCACCAAATGACTCCTCCCACCATATTATGATGTTGCCCATGATTTGGGCTCGATCCGAAATCAATAGGTGTTCGAAATTGGACAATTCAAATTCAACGGCAGTTCGTTCCTAATTGGAGTGGTTGGTGTATTCCGTACTTCTAGCGATTGGATTTCACTCAAAACTCACCAAATGACTCCTCCCACCATATCATGATGTTGCCCAAGTTTTGGGCTCGATCCGGAATCAATAGGTGTGAGAAATTGGACAATTCAAGTTCAACAGCAGTTCGTTCCTAATTGGAGTGGTTGGTTATTCCATACTTCTAGCGATTGGATTTCACTCAAAACACACCAAATGACTCCTCCCACCATATTATGATGTTGCCCAAGTTTTGGGCTCAATCCGAAATCAATAGGTGTTCCAAATTGGACAATTCAAGTTCAACGGCAGTTCGTTCCTAATCGGAGTGGTTGGTGTATTCCATACTTCTAGCGATTGGATTTCACTCAAAACTAACCATATGACTCCTCCCACCTTATTATGATGTTGCCCAAGTTTTGGGCTCGATCCGAAATCAATAGGTGTTCCAAATTGGACAATTCAAGTTCAACGACAGTTCGTTCCTAATTGGAGGGGTTGGTGTATTCCATACTTCTAGCGATTGGATTTCACTCAAAACACACCAAATGACTCCTCCCATCATATTATGACGTTGCCCAAGTTTTGGGCTCAATCCGAAATCAATAGGTGTTCCAAATTGGACAATTCAAGTTCAACGGCAGTTCGTTCCTAATTGGAGTGGTTGGTGTATTCCATACTTCTAGCGATTGGATTTCACTCAAAACTAACCATATGACTCCTCCCACCATATTATGATGTTGCCCAAGATTTGGGCTTGATCCGAAATCAATAGGTGTTCCAAATTGGACAATTCAAGTTCAACGGCAGTTCGTTCCTAATTGGAGTGGTTGGTGTATTCCATACTTCTAGCGATTGGATTTCACTCAAAACACACCAAATGACTCCTCCCATCATATTATGACGTTGCCCAAGTTTTGGGCTCAATCCGAAATCAATAGGTGTTCCAAATTGGACAATTCAAGTTCAACGGCAGTTCGTTCCTAATTGGAGTGGTTGGTGTATTCCATACTTCTAGCGATTGGATTTCACTCAAAACTAACCATATGACTCCTCCCACCATATTATGATGTTGCCCAAGATTTGGGCTTGATCCGAAATCAATAGGTGTTCCAAATTGGACAATTCAAGTTCAACGGCAGTTCGTTCCTAATTGGAGTGGTTGGTGTATTCCATACTTCTAGCGATTGGATTTCACTCAAAACTAACCAAATGACTCCTCCTACCATATTATGACGTTGCCCAAGTTTTGGGCTCGATCCGTAATCAATAGGTGTTCCAAATTGGACAATTCAAGTTCAACGGCAGTTCGTTCCTAATTGGAATGGTTGGTGTATTCCATACTTCTAGCTATTGGATTTCACTCAAAACTCACCAAATGACTCCTCCCACCATATTATGACGTTGCTCAAGTTTTGGGCTCGATCCGGAATCAATAGGTGTGAGAAAATGGACAATTCAAGTTCAACGGCAGTTCGTTCCTAATTGGAGTGGTTGGTGTATTCCATACTTCTAGCGATTGGATTTCACTCAAAACTCACCAAATGACTCCTCCCACCATATTATGATGTTGCCCAAGTTTTGGGCTCGCTCCGAAATCAATAGGTGTGAGAAATTGGACAATTCAAGTTCAACGGCAGTTCGTTCCTAATTGGAGTGGTTGGTGTATTCCATACTTCTAGCGATTGGATTTCACTCAAAACTAACCAAATGACTCCTCCCACAATATTATGATGTTGCCCAAGTTTTAGGCTCGATCCGAAATCAATAGGTGTTCCAAATTGGACAAATCAAGTTCAACGGCAGTTCGTTCCTAATTGGAGTGGTTGGTGTATTCCATACTTCTAGCGATTGGATTTCACTCAAAACTCACCAAATGACTCCTCCCACCATAGTATGATGTTGCCCAAGTTTTGGGCTCGATCTGAAATCAATACGTGTTCCAAATTGGACAATTCAAGTTCAACGGCAGTTCGTTCCTAGTTGGAGTGGTTGGTGTATTCCATACTTCTAGCGATTGGATTTCACTCAAAACTCACCAAATGACTCCTCCCACCATATTATAATGTTTCCCAAGTTTTGGGCTCGATCCGAAATCAATAGGTGTGAGAAATTGGTCAATTCAATTTCAACGACAATTCGTTCTTAATTGGAGTGGTTGGTGTATTGCATACTTCCAGCGATTGGATTTCACTCAAAACTCACCAAATGACTCCTCCCACCATATTATGATGTTGCCCAAGTTTTGGGCTCGATCCGAAAGCAATAGGTGTTCGAAATTGGACAATTCAAGTTCAACGACAGTTCGTTCCTAATTGGAGTGGTTGGTGTATTCCATACTTCTAGCGATTGGATTTCACTCAAAACTCACCAAATGACTCCTCCCACCATATTATGATGTTGCCCAAGTTTTGGGCTCGATCCGAAATCAATAGGTGTGAGAAATTGGACAATTCAAGTTCAACGGCAGTTCGTTGGAATGGAGTGGTTGGTGTATTCCATACTTCTAGCCATTGGATTTCACTTAAAATTCACCAGATGACTCCTCCCACCATATTATGATGTTGCCCAAGTTTTGGGCTCGATCCGAAATCAATAGGTGTTCCAAATTGGACAATTCAAGTTCAACGGCAGTTCGTTCCTAATTGGTTTGGTTCGTGTATTCCATACTTCTAGCGATTGGATTTCACTCAAAACTCACCAAATGACTCCTCCCACCATATTATGATGTTGCCCAAGTTTTGGGCTCGATCCGAAATCAATAGGTGTTCCAAATTGGACAATTCAAGTTCAACGGCAGTTCTTTCCTAATTGGAGTGGTTGGTGTATTCCATACTTCTAGCGATTGGATTTCACTCAAAACTAACCAAATGACTCCTCCCACCATATTATGATGTTGCCCAAGTTTTGGGCTCGATCCGAAATCAATAGGTGTGAGAAATTGGACAATTGAAGTTCCACGGAAGTTTGTTCCTAATTGGAGTGGTTGGTGTATTCCATAGTTCTAGTGATTGGATTTCACTCAAAACTCACCAAATGACTCCTCCCACCATATTGTGATGTAGCCAAAAGTTTGGGGCTCGATCCGAAATCAATAGGTGTTCCAAATTGGACAAATCAAGTTCAACGGCAGTTCGTTCCTAATTGGAGTGGTTGGTGTATTCCATACTTCTAGCGATTGGATTTCACTCAAAACTCACCAAATGACTCCTCCCACCATATTATGATGTTGCCCAAGTTTTGGGCTCGATCCGAAATCAATACGTGTTCCAAATTGGACAATTCAAGTTCAACGGCAGTTCGTTCCTAATTGGAGTGGTTGGTGTATTCCATACTTCTAGCGATTGGATTTCACTCAAAACTCACCAAATGACTCCTCCCACCATATTATAATGTTTCCCAAGTTTTGGGCTCGATCCGAAATCAATAGGTGTGAGAAATTGGTCAATTCAATTTCAACGACAATTCGTTCCTAATTGGAGTGGTAGGTGTATTGCATACTTCCAGCGATTGGATTTCACTCAAAACTCACCAAATGACTCCTCCCACCATATTATGATGTTGCCCAAGTTTTGGGCTCGATCCGAAAGCAATAGGTGTTCGAAATTGGACAATTCAAGTTCAACGACAGTTCGTTCCTAATTGGAGTGGTTGGTGTATTCCATACTTCTAGCGATTGGATTTCACTCAAAACTCACCAAATGACTCCTCCCACCATATTATGATGTTGCCCAAGTTTTGGGCTCGATCCGAAATCAATAGGTGTGAGAAATTGGACAATTCAAGTTCAACGGCAGTTCGTTGGAATGGAGTGGTTGGTGTATTCCATACTTCTAGCCATTGGATTTCACCTAAAATTCACCAGATGACTCCTCCCACCATATTATGATGTTGCCCAAGTTTTGGGCTCGATCCGAAATCAATAGGTGTTCCAAATTGGACAATTCAAGTTCAACGGCAGTTCCTTCCTAATTGGTTTGGTTCGTGTATTCCATACTTCTAGCGATTGGATTTCACTCAAAACTCACCAAATGACTCCTCCCACCATATTATGATGTTGCCCAAGTTTTGGGCTCGATCCGAAATCAATAGGTGTTCGAAATTGGACAATTCAAGTTCAACGGCAGTTCTTTCCTAATTGGAGTGGTTGGTGTATTCCATACTTCTAGCGATTGGATTTCACTCAAAACTAACCAAATGACTCCTCCCACCATATTATGATGTTGCCCAAGTTTTGGGCTCGATCCGAAATCAATAGGTGTGAGAAATTGGACAATTGAAGTTCCACGGAAGTTTGTTCCTAATTGGAGTGGTTGGTGTATTCCATAGTTCTAGTGATTGGATTTCACTCAAAACTCACCAAATGACTCCTCCCACCATATTGTGATGTAGC
The DNA here is from genome assembly GCF_965620075.1 of Prunus avium. Classification (NCBI taxonomy): domain Eukaryota; kingdom Viridiplantae; phylum Streptophyta; class Magnoliopsida; order Rosales; family Rosaceae; genus Prunus; species Prunus avium. The sequence continues at coordinate 9,020,473 of NC_142290.1, forward strand.
CAAAAGTTTGGGGCTCGATCCGAAATCAATAGGTGTGAGAAATTGGACAATTCAAGTTCAACGGCAGTTCGTTGGAATGGAGTGGTTGGTGTATTCCATACTTCTAGCCATTGGATTTCACTTAAAATTCACCAGATGACTCCTCCCACCATATTATGATGTTGCCCAAGTTTTGGGCTCGATCCGAAATCAATAGGTGTTCCAAATTGGACAATTCAAGTTCAACGGCAGTTCGTTCCTAATTGGTTTGGTTCGTGTATTCCATACTTCTAGCGATTGGATTTCACTCAAAACTCACCAAATGACTCCTCCCACCATATTATGATGTTGCCCAAGTTTTGGGCTCGATCCGAAATCAATAGGTGTTCGAAATTGGACAATTCAAGTTCAACGGCAGTTCTTTCCTAATTGGAGTGGTTGGTGTATTCCATACTTCTAGCGATTGGATTTCACTCAAAACTAACCAAATGACTCCTCCCACCATATTATGATGTTGCCCTAGTTTTAGGCTCGATCCGAAATCAATAGGTGTGAGAAATTGGACAATTGAAGTTCCACGGAAGTTTGTTCCTAATTGGAGTGGTTGGTGTATTCCATAGTTCTAGTGATTGGATTTCACTCAAAACTCACCAAATGACTCCTCCCACCATATTGTGATGTAGCCAAAAGTTTGGGGCTCGATCCGAAATCAATAGGTGTTCCAAATTGGACAAATCAAGTTCAACGGCAGTTCGTTCCTAATTGGAGTGGTTGGTGTATTCCATACTTCTAGCGATTGGATTTCACTCAAAACTCACCAAATGACTCCTCCCACCATATTATGATGTTGCCCAAGTTTTGGGCTCGATCCGAAATCAATACGTGTTCCAAATTGGACAATTCAAGTTCAACGGCAGTTCGTTCCTAATTGGAGTGGTTGGTGTATTCCATACTTCTGGCGATTGGATTTCACTCAAAACTCACCAAATGACTCCTCCCACCATATTATGATGTTGCCCAAGTTTTGGGCTCGATCCGAAATCAATAGCTGTGAAAAATTGGACAATTCAAGTTCAACGGCAGTTCGTTCCTAATTGGAGTGGTTGGTGTATTCCATACTTCTAGCGATTGGATTTCACTCAAAACTCACCAGATGACTCCTCCCACCATATTATAATGTTTCCCAAGTTTTGGGCTCGATCCGAAATCAATAGGTGTGAGAAATTGGTCAATTCAATTTCAACGACAATTCGTTCCTAATTGGAGTGGTTGGTGTATTGCATACTTCCAGCGATTGGATTTCACTCAAAACTCACCAAATGACTCCTCCCACCATATTATGATGTTGCCCAAGTTTTGGGCTCGATCCGGAAGCAATAGGTGTTCGAAATTGGACAATTCAAGTTCAACGACAGTTCGTTCCTAATTGGAGTGGTTGGTGTATTCCATACTTCTAGCGATTGGATTTCACTCAAAACTCACCAAATGACTCCTCCCACCATATTATGATGTTGCCCAAGTTTTGGGCTCGATCCGAAATCAATAGGTGTGAGAAATTGGACAATTCAAGTTCAACGGCAGTTCGTTGGAATGGAGTGGTTGGTGTATTCCATACTTCTAGCCATTGGATTTCACTTAAAATTCACCAGATGACTCCTCCCACCATATTATGATGTTGCCCAAGTTTTGGGCTCGATCCGAAATCAATAGGTGTTCCAAATTGGACAATTCAAGTTCAACGGCAGTTCGTTCCTAATTGGTTTGGTTCGTGTATTCCATACTTCTAGCGATTGGATTTCACTCAAAACTCACCAAATGACTCCTCCCACCATATTATGATGTTGCCCAAGTTTTGGGCTCGATCCGAAATCAATAGGTGTTCGAAATTGGACAATTCAAGTTCAACGGCAGTTCTTTCCTAATTGGAGTGGTTGGTGTATTCCATACTTCTAGCGATTGGATTTCACTCAAAACTCTCCAAATGACTCCTCCCACCATATTATAATGTTTCCCAAGTTTTGGGCTCGATCCGAAATCAGTAGGTGTGAGAAATTGGTCAATTCAATTTCAACGACAGTTCTTTCCAAATTGGAGTGGTTGGTGTATTCCGTACTTCTAGCGATTGGATTTCACTCAAAACTCACCAATTGACTCCTCCCACCATATTATGATGTTGCCCAAGTTTTGGGCTCGATCCGAAATCAATAGGTGTTCGAAATTGGACAATTCAAGTTCAACGGCAGTTCATTCCTAATTGGAGTGGTTGGTGTATTCCATACTTCTAGCGTTTGGATTTCACTCAAAACTCACCAAATGACTCCTCCCACCATATTATGATGTTGCCCAAGTTTTGGGCTCGATCAGAAATCAATACGTGTGAGAAATTGGACAATTCAATTTCAACGGAAGTTCGTTCCCAATTGGAGTGGTTGGTGTATTCCATACTTCAAGCGATCGGATTTCACTCAAAACTCAGCATATGACTCCCCCCACCATATTATGACGTGTCCAAGTTTTGGGCTCGATCCGAAATCAATAGGTGTGAGAAATTGGACAATTCAAGTTCAACGGCAGTTCGTTCCTAATTGGAGTGGTTGGTGTATTCCATACTTCTAGCAATTGGATTTCCCTCAAAACTCACCAAATGACTCCTCCCACCATATTATGATGTTGCCCAAGTTTTGGGCTCGATCCGAAATCAATAGGTGTTCCAAATAGGACAATTCAAGTTCAACGGCAGGTCGTTCCTAATTGGAGTGGTTGGTGTATTCCATACTTCTGGCGATTGGATTTCACTCAAAACTCACCAAATGACTCCTCCCACCATATTATGATGTTGCCCAAGTTTTGGGCTCGATCCGAAATCAATAGGTGTTCCAAAATGGACAATTCAAGTTCAACGGCAGTTCGTTCCTAATTGGAGTGGTTGGTGTATTCCATACTTCTGGCGATTGGATTTCACTCAAAACTCACCAAATGACTCCTCCCACCATATTATGATGTTGCCCAAATTTTGGGCTCGATCCGAAATCAATAGGTGTTCCATATTAGCCAATTCAAGTTCAACGGCAGTTCGTTTCTAATTGGAGTGGTTGGTGTATTCCATACTTCTAGCGATTGGATTTCACTCAAAACTCACCAAATGACTCCTCCCACCATATTATGATGTTGCCCAAGTTTTGGGCTCGATCCGAAATCAATAGGTGTTCCAAATAGGACAATTCAAGTTCAACGGCAGGTCGTTCCTAATTGGAGTGGTTGGTGTATTCCATACTTCTGGCGATTGGATTTCACTCAAAACTCACCAAATGACTCCTCCCACCATATTATGATGTTGCCCAAGTTTTGGGTTCGATCCGAAATCAATAGGTGTTCCAAAATGGACAATTCAAGTTCAACGGCAGTTCGTTCCTAATTGGAGTGGTTGGTGTATTCCGTACTTCTGGCGATTGGATTTCACTCAAAACTCAACAAATGACTCCTCCCACCATATTATGATGTTGCCCAAATTTTGGGCTCGATCCGAAATCAATAGGTGTTCCATATTAGCCAATTCAAGTTCAACGGCAGTTCGTTTCTAATTGGAGTGGTTGGTGTATTCCATACTTCTAGCGATTGGATTTCACTCAAAACTCACCAAATGACTCCTCCCACCATATTATGATGTTGCCCAAGTTTTGGGCTCGATCCGAAATCAATAGGTGTTCCAAATAGGACAATTCAAGTTCAACGGCAGTTCGTTCCTAATTGGAGTGGTTGGTGTATTCCATACTTCTGGCGATTGGATTTCACTCAAAACTCATCAAATGGCTCCTCCCACCATATTATGATGTTCCCCAAATTTTGGGCTCGATCCGAAATCAATAGGTGTTCCATATTAGCCAATTCAAGTTCAACGGCAGTTCGTTTCTAATTGGAGTGGTTGGTGTATTACATACTTCTAGCGATTGGATTTCACCCAAAACTCACCAAATGATTCCTCCCACCATATTATGATGTTGCCCAAGTTTTGGGCTCGATCCGAAATCAATAGGTGTTCCAAATAGGACAATTCAAGTTCAACGGCAGGTCATAACTAATTGGAGAGGTTGGTGTATTCCATACTTCTAGCGATTGAATTTCACTCAGAACTCACCAAATGACTCCTCCCACCATATTATGATGTTGCCCAAGTTTTGGGCTCGATCCGAAATCAATAGGTGTTCCATATTAGCCAATTCAAGTTCAACGGCAGTTCGTTTCTAATTGGAGTGGTTGGTGTATTCCATACTTCTAGCGATTGGATTTCACTCAAAACTCACCAAATGACTCCTCCCACCATATTATGATGTTGCCCAAGTTTTGGACTCGATCCGAAATCAATGGGTCTTCCAAATTTGACAATTAGAGTTCAACGGCAGTTCGTTCCTAATTGGAGTGGTTGGTGTATTCCATACTTCTGGCGATTGGATTTCACTCAAAACTCACCAAATGACTCCTCCCACCATATTATGATGTTTCCCAAGTTTTGGGCTCGATCCGAAATCAATAGGTGTTCCAAAATGGACAATTCAAGTTCAACGGCAGTTCCTTCCTAATTGGAGTGGTTGGTGTATTCCGTACTTCTGGCTATTGGATTTCACTCAAAACTCACCAAATGACTCCTCCCACCATATTATGATGTTGCCCAAGTTTTGGGCTCGATCCGAAATCAATAGGTGTTCCAAATAGGACAATTCAAGTTCAACGGCAGGTCGTTCCTAATTGGAGTGGTTGGTGTATTCCATACTTCTGGCGATTGGATTTCACTCAAAACTCACCAAATGACTCCTCCCACCATATTATGATGTTGCCCCAGTTTTGGGCTCGATCCGAAATCAATAGGTGTTCCAAAATGGACAATTCAAGTTCAACGGCAGTTCGTTCCTAATTGGAGTGGTTGGTGTATTCCGTACTTCTGGCAATTGGATTTCACTCAAAACTCACCAAATGACTCCTCCCACCATATTATGATGTTGCCCAAGTTTTGGGCTCGATCCGAAATCAATAGGTGTTCCAAATAGGACAATTCAAGTTCAACGGCAGGTCATAACTAATTGGAGAGGTTGGTGTATTCCATACTTCTAGCGATTGAATTTCACTCAGAACTCACCAAATGACTCCTCCCACCATATTATGATGTTGCCCAAGTTTTGGGCTCGATCCGAAATCAATAGGTGTTCCATATTAGCCAATTCAAGTTCAACGGCAGTTCGTTTCTAATTGGAGTGGTTGGTGTATTCCATACTTCTAGCGATTGGATTTCACTCAAAACTCACCAAATGACTCCTCCCACCATATTATGATGTTGCCCAAGTTTTGGACTCGATCCGAAATCAATGGGTCTTCCAAATTTGACAATTAGAGTTCAACGGCAGTTCGTTCCTAATTGGAGTGGTTGGTGTATTCCATACTTCTGGCGATTGGATTTCACTCAAAACTCACCAAATGACTCCTCCCACCATATTATGATGTTTCCCAAGTTTTGGGCTCGATCCGAAATCCATAGGTGTTCCAAAATGGACAATTCAAGTTCAACGGCAGTTCCTTCCTAATTGGAGTGGTTGGTGTATTCCGTACTTCTGGCTATTGGATTTCACTCAAAACTCACCAAATGACTCCTCCCACCATATTATGATGTTGCCCAAGTTTTGGGCTCGATCCGAAATCAATAGGTGTTCCAAATAGGACAATTCAAGTTCAACGGCAGGTCGTTCCTAATTGGAGTGGTTGGTGTATTCCATACTTCTGGCGATTGGATTTCACTCAAAACTCACCAAATGACTCCTCCCACCATATTATGATGTTGCCCCAGTTTTGGGCTCGATCCGAAATCAATAGGTGTTCCAAAATGGACAATTCAAGTTCAACGGCAGTTCGTTCCTAATTGGAGTGGTTGGTGTATTCCGTACTTCTGGCAATTGGATTTCACTCAAAACTCACCAAATGACTCCTCCCACCATATTATGATGTTGCCCAAGTTTTGGGCTCGATCCGAAATCAATAGGTGTTCCAAATAGGACAATTCAAGTTCAACGGCAGGTCATAACTAATTGGAGAGGTTGGTGTATTCCATACTTCTAGCGATTGAATTTCACTCAGAACTCACCAAATGACTCCTCCCACCATATTATGATGTTGCCCAAGTTTTGGGCTCGATCCGAAATCAATAGGTGTTCCATATTAGCCAATTCAAGTTCAACGGCAGTTCGTTTCTAATTGGAGTGGTTGGTGTATTCCATACTTCTAGCGATTGGATTTCACTCAAAACTCACCAAATGACTCCTCCCACCATATTATGATGTTGCCCAAGTTTTGGACTCGATCCGAAATCAATGGGTCTTCCAAATTTGACAATTAGAGTTCAACGGCAGTTCGTTCCTAATTGGAGTGGTTGGTGTATTCCATACTTCTGGCGATTGGATTTCACTCAAAACTCACCAAATGACTCCTCCCACCATATTATGATGTTTCCCAAGTTTTGGGCTCGATCCGAAATCAATAGGTGTTCCAAAATGGACAATTCAAGTTCAACGGCAGTTCCTTCCTAATTGGAGTGGTTGGTGTATTCCGTACTTCTGGCTATTGGATTTCACTCAAAACTCACCAAATGACTCCTCCCACCATATTATGATGTTGCCCAAGTTTTGGGCTCGATCCGAAATCAATAGGTGTTCCAAATAGGACAATTCAAGTTCAACGGCAGGTCATTCCTAATTGGAGTGGTTGGTGTATTCCATACTTCTAGCGATTGAATTTCACTCAGAACTCACCAAATGACTCCTCCCACCATATTATGATGTTGCCCAAGTTTTGGGCTCGATCCGAAATCAATAGGTGTGAGAAATTGGACAATTCAAGTTCAACGGCAGTTCATTCCTAATTGGAGTGGTTGGTGTATTCCATACTTCTAGGGATTGGATTTCACTGTAAACTCACCAAATGACTCCTCCCATCATATTATGATGTTGCCCAAGATTTGGGCTCGATCCGAAATCAACAGGTGTACCAAATTGGACAATTCAAGTTCAACGGCAGTTCGTTCGTAATTGGAGTGGTTGGTGTATTCCGTACTTCTAGCGATTGGATTTCTCTCAAAACTCACCAAATGACTCCTCCCACCATATTATGATGTTACCCAAGTTTTGGGCTCGATCCGAAATCAATAGGTGTTCCAAATTGGACAATTCAAGTTCAACGACAGTTCGTTCCTAATTGGAGTGGATGGTGTATTCCATACTTCTAGCGATTGGATTTCACTCAAAACTCACCAAATGACTCCTCCCACCATATTATGATGTTGCCCAAGTTTGGGGCTCGATCCGAAATCAATAGGTGTTCCAAATTGGACAATTCAAGTTCAACGGCAGTTCGTTCCTAATTGGAGTGGTTGGTGTATTCCATACTTCTAGCGATTGGATTTCACTCAAAACTCACCAAATGACTCTTCCCACCCTATTATGATGTTGCCCAAGTTTTGGGCTCGATCCGAAATCAATAGGTGTTCCAAATTCGACAATATAAGTTCAACGGCAGTTCGTTCCGAATTGGAGTGGTTGATGTATTCCATACTTCTGGCGATTGGATTTCACTCAAAACTCACCAAAAGACTCCTCCCACCATATTATGATGTTGCCCAAGTTTGGGGCTCGATCCGAAATCAAAAGGTGTGAGAAATTGGACAATTCAAGTTCAACGGCAATTCGTTCCTAATTGGAGTGGTTGGTGTATTCCATACTTCTAGCGATTGGATTTCACTCAAAACTCACCAAATGACTCCTCCCACCATATTATGTTGTTGCCCAAGTTTTGGGCTCGATCCGAAATCAATAGGTCTTCCGAATTTGACAATTAGAGTTCAGCGGCAGTTCGTTCCGAATTGGAGTGGTTGGTGTATTCCATACTTCTAGCGATTGGATTTCACTCAAAACTAACCAAATGACTCCTCCCACCATATTATGATGTTGCCCAAGTTTTGGGCTCGATCCGAAATCAGTAGGTGTTAGAAATTGGACAATTCAAGTTCAACGGCATTTCGTTCCTAATTGGAGTGGTTGTTGTATTACATACTTCTAGCGATTGGATTTCACTAAAAACTCACCAAATGACTCCTCCCACCATATTATGGTGTTGCCCAAGTGTGGGGCTCGATCCGAAATCAATAGGTGTTCCAAATTGGACAATTCAAGTTCAACGGCAATTCGTTCCTAATTGGAGTGGTTGGTGTATTCCATACTTCTAGCGATTGGATTTTACTCAAAACTCACCAATTGACTCCTCCCACCATATTATGATGTTGCCCAAGTTTTGGGCTCGATCCGAATTCAATAGGTGTGAGAAATTGGACAATTCAAGTTCAACGGCAGGTCATTCCTAATTGGAGTGGTTGGTGTATTCCATACTTCTAGCGATTGAATTTCACTCAGAACTCACCAAATGACTCCTCCCACCATATTATGATGTTGCCCAAGTTTTGGGCTCGATCCGAAATCAATAGGTGTGAGAAATTGGACAATTCAAGTTCAACGGCAGTTCGTTCCTAATTGCAGTGGATGGTGTATTCCATACTTCTAGCGATTGGATTTCACTCAAAACTCACCAAATGACTCCTCCCACCATATTAGGATGTTGCCGAAGTTTTGGGCTCGATCCGAAATCAATTGTTGTTCGAAATTGGACAATTCAAGTTCAACGGCAGTTCGTTCCTAATTGGAGTGGTTGGTGTATTCCATACTTCCAGCGATTGGATTTCACTCAAAACTCACCAAATGACTCCTCCCACCATATTATGATGTAGCCCACGTTTTGGGCTCGATCCGAAATCAAAAGGTGTGAGAAATTGGACAATTCAAGTTCAACGGCAGTTCGTTCCTAATTGGAGTGGTTGGTGTATTCCATACTTCTAGCGATTGGATTTCACTCAAAACTCACCAAATGACTCCTCCCACCATATTATGATGTTGCCCAAGTTTTGGGCTCGATCCGAAATCAATAGGTGTGAGAAATTGGATAATTCAAGTTCAACGGCAGTTCGTTCCTAATTGGAGTTGTTGCTGTATTCCATACTTCTAGCGATTGGATTTCACTCAAAACTCACCAAATGACTCCTCCCACCATATTATGATGTTGCCCAAGTTTTGGACTCGATCCGAAATCAATGGGTCTTCCAAATTTGACAATTAGAGTTCAACGGCAGTTCGTTCCTAATTGGAGTGGTTGGTGTATTCCATACTTCTGGCGATTGGATTTCACTCAAAACTCACCAAATGACTCCTCCCACCATATTATGATGTTTCCCAAGTTTTGGGCTCGATCCGAAATCAATAGGTGTTCCAAAATGGACAATTCAAGTTCAACGGCAGTTCCTTCCTAATTGGAGTGGTTGGTGTATTCCGTACTTCTGGCTATTGGATTTCACTCAAAACTCACCAAATGACTCCTCCCACCATATTATGATGTTGCCCAAGTTTTGGGCTCGATCCGAAATCAATAGGTGTTCCAAATAGGACAATTCAAGTTCAACGGCAGGTCATTCCTAATTGGAGTGGTTGGTGTATTCCATACTTCTAGCGATTGAATTTCACTCAGAACTCACCAAATGACTCCTCCCACCATATTATGATGTTGCCCAAGTTTTGGGCTCGATCCGAAATCAATAGGTGTGAGAAATTGGACAATTCAAGTTCAACGGCAGTTCATTCCTAATTGGAGTGGTTGGTGTATTCCATACTTCTAGGGATTGGATTTCACTGTAAACTCACCAAATGACTCCTCCCATCATATTATGATGTTGCCCAAGATTTGGGCTCGATCCGAAATCAACAGGTGTACCAAATTGGACAATTCAAGTTCAACGGCAGTTCGTTCGTAATTGGAGTGGTTGGTGTATTCCGTACTTCTAGCGATTGGATTTCTCTCAAAACTCACCAAATGACTCCTCCCACCATATTATGATGTTACCCAAGTTTTGGGCTCGATCCGAAATCAATAGGTGTTCCAAATTGGACAATTCAAGTTCAACGGCAGTTCGTTCCTAATTGGAGTGGATGGTGTATTCCATACTTCTAGCGATTGGATTTCACTCAAAACTCACCAAATGACTCCTCCCACCATATTATGATGTTGCCCAAGTTTGGGGCTCGATCCGAAATCAATAGGTGTTCCAAATTGGACAATTCAAGTTCAACGGCAGTTCGTTCCTAATTGGAGTGGTTGGTGTATTCCATACTTCTAGCGATTGGATTTCACTCAAAACTCACCAAATGACTCTTCCCACCCTATTATGATGTTGCCCAAGTTTTGGGCTCGATCCGAAATCAATAGGTGTTCCAAATTCGACAATATAAGTTCAACGGCAGTTCGTTCCGAATTGGAGTGGTTGATGTATTCCATACTTCTGGCGATTGGATTTCACTCAAAACTCACCAAAAGACTCCTCCCACCATATTATGATGTTGCCCAAGTTTGGGGCTCGATCCGAAATCAAAAGGTGTGAGAAATTGGACAATTCAAGTTCAACGGCAATTCGTTCCTAATTGGAGTGGTTGGTGTATTCCATACTTCTAGCGATTGGATTTCACTCAAAACTCACCAAATGACTCCTCCCACCATATTATGTTGTTGCCCAAGTTTTGGGCTCGATCCGAAATCAATAGGTCTTCCGAATTTGACAATTAGAGTTCAGCGGCAGTTCGTTCCGAATTGGAGTGGTTGGTGTATTCCATACTTCTAGCGATTGGATTTCACTCAAAACTAACCAAATGACTCCTCCCACCATATTATGATGTTGCCCAAGTTTTGGGCTCGATCCGAAATCAGTAGGTGTTAGAAATTGGACAATTCAAGTTCAACGGCATTTCGTTCCTAATTGGAGTGGTTGTTGTATTACATACTTCTAGCGATTGGATTTCACTAAAAACTCACCAAATGACTCCTCCCACCATATTATGGTGTTGCCCAAGTGTGGGGCTCGATCCGAAATCAATAGGTGTTCCAAATTGGACAATTCAAGTTCAACGGCAATTCGTTCCTAATTGGAGTGGTTGGTGTATTCCATACTTCTAGCGATTGGATTTTACTCAAAACTCACCAATTGACTCCTCCCACCATATTATGATGTTGCCCAAGTTTTGGGCTCGATCCGAATTCAATAGGTGTGAGAAATTGGACAATTCAAGTTCAACGGCAGGTCATTCCTAATTGGAGTGGTTGGTGTATTCCATACTTCTAGCGATTGAATTTCACTCAGAACTCACCAAATGACTCCTCCCACCATATTATGATGTTGCCCAAGTTTTGGGCTCGATCCGAAATCAATAGGTGTGAGAAATTGGACAATTCAAGTTCAACGGCAGTTCGTTCCTAATTGCAGTGGATGGTGTATTCCATACTTCTAGCGATTGGATTTCACTCAAAACTCACCAAATGACTCCTCCCACCATATTAGGATGTTGCCGAAGTTTTGGGCTCGATCCGAAATCAATTGTTGTTCGAAATTGGACAATTCAAGTTCAACGGCAGTTCGTTCCTAATTGGAGTGGTTGGTGTATTCCATACTTCCAGCGATTGGATTTCACTCAAAACTCACCAAATGACTCCTCCCACCATATTATGATGTAGCCCACGTTTTGGGCTCGATCCGAAATCAAAAGGTGTGAGAAATTGGACAATTCAAGTTCAACGGCAGTTCGTTCCTAATTGGAGTGGTTGGTGTATTCCATACTTCTAGCGATTGGATTTCACTCAAAACTCACCAAATGACTCCTCCCACCATATTATGATGTTGCCCAAGTTTTGGGCTCGATCCGAAATCAATAGGTGTGAGAAATTGGATAATTCAAGTTCAACGGCAGTTCGTTCCTAATTGGAGTTGTTGCTGTATTCCATACTTCTAGCGATTGGATTTCACTCAAAACTCACCAAATGACTCCTCCCACCATATTATGATGTTGCCCAAGTTTGGGGTTCGATCCGAAATCAATAGGTGTTCCAAATTGGACAATTCAAGTTCAACGGCAGTTCGTTCCTAATTGGAGTGGTTGGTGTATTCCAAACTTCTAGCGATTGGATTTCACTAAAAAACTCACCAAATGACTCGTCCCACCGTATTATGATGTTGCCCAAGTTTTGGGCTCGATCCGAAATCAATAGGTCTTCCAAATTTGACAATTAGAGTTCAACGTTAGTTCGTTCCTAATTGGAGTGGTTGGTGTATTCCATACTTCTAGCTATTGGATTTCACTCAAAACTAACGAAATGACTCCTCCCACCATATTATGATTTTACCCAAGTTTTGGGCTCGATCCGAAATCAATAGGTGTGAGAAATTGGACAATTCAAGTTCAATGGCAGTTCGTTCCTAATTGGAGTGGTTGGTGTATTACATAGTTCTAGCGATTGGATTTCACTCAAAACTCACCAAATGGCTCCTCACACCATATTATGATGTTGCCCAAGTTTTGGGCTCGATCCGAAAACAATAGGTGTGAGAAATTGGACAATTCAAGTTCAACGGTAGTTCGTTCCTAATTGGAGTGGTTGGTGTATTCCATACTTCTAGCGATTGGATTTCACCCAAAACTCACCAAATGACTCCTCCAACCATATTATGATGTTGCCCAAGTTTTGGGCTCGATCCGAAATCAATACGTTTTCGAAATTGGACAATTCAAGTTCAACGGCAGTTCGTTCCTAATTGGAGTGGTTGGTGTATTCCATACTTCTAGCGATTAGATTTCACTCAAAACTCACCAAATGACTCCTCCCACCATATTATGATGTTGCCCAAGTTTGGGGCTCGATCCGAAATCAATAGGTGTGAGAAATTGGACAATTCAAGTTCAACGGCAGTTCGTTCCTAATTGGAGAGGTTGGTGTATTCCATACTTCTAGCGATTGGATTTCACTCAAAACTCACCAAATGACTCCTCCCACCATATTATGGTGTTGCCCAAGTGTGGGGCTCGATCCGAAATCAATAGGTGTTCCAAATTGGACAATTCAAGTTCAACGGCAATTCGTTCCTAATTGGAGTGGTTGCTGTATTCCGTACTTCTAGCGATTGGATTTCAGTCAAAACTCACCAATTGACTCCTCCCACCATATTATGATGTTGCCCAAGTTTTGGGCTCGATCCGAAATCAATAGGTGTGAGAAATTGGACAATTCAAGTTCAACGGTAGTTCATTCCTAATTGGAGTGGTTGGTGTTTTCCATACTTCTAGCGATTGGATTTCACTCAAAACTCACCAATTGACTCCTCCCACGCTATTATGATGTTGCCCAAGTTTTGGGCTCGATCCGAAATCAATAGGTTTGAGAAATTGCACAATTCAAATTCAACGGAAGTTCGTTCCTAATTGGAGTGGTTGGGGTATTCCGTACTTCAAGCGATTGGATTTCACTCAAAACTCACCAAACGACTCCTCCCACCATATTATGATGTTACCCAAGTTTTGGGCTCGATCCGAAATCAATAGGTCTTCCAAATTTGACAATTAGAGTTCAACGGCAGTTCGTTCCTAATTGGAGTGGTTGGTGTATTCCATACTTCTAGCGATTGGATTTCACTCAAAACTAACCAAACGACTCCTCCCACCATATTATGATGTTGCCCAAGTTTGGGGCTCGATCCGAAATCAATAGGTGTGAGAAATTGGACAATTCAAGTTCAACGGCAGTTCGTTCCAAATTGGAGTGGTTGGTGTATTCCATACTTCTAGAGATTGGATTTCACTCAAAACTCACCAAGTGACTCCTCCCACCATATTATGATGTTGCCCAAGTTTGGGGCTCGATCCCAAATCAATAGGTGTGAGAAATTGGACAATTCAAGTTCAACGGCAGATCGTTCCTAATTGGAGTGGTTGGTGTATTTTATACTTCTAGCGATTGGATTTCACTCAAAACTCACCAATTGACTCCTCCCACCATATTATGATGTTCCCCAAGTTTTGGGCTCGGTCCGAAATCAATAGGTGTGAGAAATTGGACAATTCAAATTCAACGGAAGTTCGTTCCTAATTGGAGTGGTTGGTGTATTCCATACTTCTTGCGATTGGATTTCACTCAAAACTCGCCAGATGACTCCTCCCACCATATTATGATGTTGCCCAAGTTTTGGGCTTGATCCGAAATCAATAGGTGTGAGAAATTGGACAATTCAAGTTCAACGGCAGTTCGTTCCTAATTGGAGTGGTTGGTGTATTCCATACTTCTAGCGATTGGATTTCACTCAAACCTCACCAATTGACTCCTCCCACCAAATTATGATGTTGCCCAAGTTTTGGGCTCGATCCGAAATCAATGGGTGTTCCAAATTGGACAATTCAAGTTCAACGGCAGTTCGTTCGTAATTGGAGTGGTTGGTGTATTCCATACTTCTAGCGATTGGATTTCACTCAAAACGCAACAAAAGACTCCTCCCACCATATTATGATGTTGCCCAAGTTTTGGGCTCGATCCGAAATCAATAGGTGTTCCAAATGGGACAATTCAAGTTCAACGGCAGTTCGTTCCTAATTGGAGGGGTTGGTGTGTTCCATACTTCTAGCGATTGGATTTCACTCAAAACTAACCAAATGACTCCTCCCACCATATTATGATATTCCCCAAGTTTTGGGCTCGATCCGAAATCAATAGGTGTTCCAAATTGGACAATTCAAGTTCAATGGCAGTTCGTTCCTAATTGGAGTGGTTGCTGTATTCCGTACTTCTAGCGATTGGATTTCACTCAAAAATCACCAAATTACTCCTCCCACCATATTACGATGTTGCCCAAGTTTTGGGCTCGATCCGAAATCAATAGGTCTTCCGAATTTGACAATTAGAGTTCAGCGGCAGTTCGTTCCTAATTGGAGTGGTTGGTGTATTCCATACTTCTAGGGATTGGATTTCACTCAAAACTAACCAAATGACTCCTCCCACCATATTATGATGTTGCCCAAGTTTTGGGCTCGATCCGAAATCAGTAGGTGTTAGAAATTGGACAATTCAAGTTCAACGGCAGTTCGTTCCTAATTGGAGTGGTTGTTGTATTCCATACTTCTAGCGATTGGATTTCACTCAAAACTCACCAAATGACTCCTCCCACCATATTATGGTGTTGCCCAAGTGTGGGGCTCGATCCGAAATCAATAGGTGTTCCAAATTGGACAATTCAAGTTCAACGGCAATTCGTTCCTAATTGGAGTGGTTGCTGTATTCCGTACTTCTAGCGATTGGATTTCAGTCAAAACTCATCAATTGACTCCTCCCACCATATTATGATGTTGCCCAAGTTTTGGGCTCGATCCGAAATCAATAGGTGTGAGAAATTGGACAATTCAAGTTCAACGGTAGTTCATTCCTAATTGGAGTGGTTGGTGTTTTCCATACTTCTAGCGATTGGATTTCACTCAAAACTCACCAATTGACTCCTCCCACGCTATTATGATGTTGCCCAAGTTTTGGGCTCGATCCGAAATCAATAGGTTTGAGAAATTGCACAATTCAAATTCAACGGAAGTTCGTTCCTAATTGGAGTGGTTGGGGTATTCCGTACTTCAAGCGATTGGATTTCACTCAAAACTCACCAAACGACTCCTCCCACCATATTATGATGTTACCCAAGTTTTGGGCTCGATCCGAAATCAATAGGTCTTCCAAATTTGACAATTAGAGTTCAACGGCAGTTCGTTCCTAATTGGAGTGGTTGGTGTATTCCATACTTCTAGCGATTGGATTTCACTCAAAAATCACCAAATTACTCCTCCCACCATATTATGATGTTGCCCAAGTTTTGGGCTCGATCCGAAATCAATAGGTGTTCCAAATTGGACAATTCAAGTTCAACGGCAGTTCGTTCCTAATTGGAGTGGTTGGTGTATTCCATACTTCTAGCGATTGGATTTCACTCAAAACGCAACAAAAGACTCCTCCCACCATATTATGATGTTGCCCAAGTTTTGGGCTCGATCCGAAATCAATAGGTGTTCCAAATGGGACAATTCAAGTTCAACGGCAGTTCGTTCCTAATTGGAGGGGTTGGTGTGTTCCATACTTCTAGCGATTGGATTTCACTCAAAACTAACCAAATGACTCCTCCCACCATATTATGATATTCCCCAAGTTTTGGGCTCGATCCGAAATCAATAGGTGTTCCAAATTGGACAATTCAAGTTCAATGGCAGTTCGTTCCTAATTGGAGTGGTTGCTGTATTCCGTACTTCTAGCGATTGGATTTCACTCAAAAATCACCAAATTACTCCTCCCACCATATTACGATGTTGCCCAAGTTTTGGGCTCGATCCGAAATCAATAGGTCTTCCGAATTTGACAATTAGAGTTCAGCGGCAGTTCGTTTCTAATTGGAGTGGTTTGTGTATTCCATACTTCTAGGGATTGGATTTCACTCAAAACTAACCAAATGACTCCTCCCACCATATTATGATGTTGCCCAAGTTTTGGGCTCGATCCGAAATCAGTAGGTGTTAGAAATTGGACAATTCAAGTTCAACGGCAGTTCGTTCCTAATTGGAGTGGTTGTTGTATTCCATACTTCTAGCGATTGGATTTCACTCAAAACTCACCAAATGACTCCTCCCACCATATTATGGTGTTGCCCAAGTGTGGGGCTCGATCCGAAATCAATAGGTGTTCCAAATTGGACAATTCAAGTTCAACGGCAATTCGTTCCTAATTGGAGTGGTTGCTGTATTCCGTACTTCTAGCGATTGGATTTCAGTCAAAACTCATCAATTGACTCCTCCCACCATATTATGATGTTGCCCAAGTTTTGGGCTCGATCCGAAATCAATAGGTGTGAGAAATTGGACAATTCAAGTTCAACGGTAGTTCATTCCTAATTGGAGTGGTTGGTGTTTTCCATACTTCTAGCGATTGGATTTCACTCAAAACTCACCAATTGACTCCTCCCACGCTATTATGATGTTGCCCAAGTTTTGGGCTCGATCCGAAATCAATAGGTTTGAGAAATTGCACAATTCAAATTCAACGGAAGTTCGTTCCTAATTGGAGTGGTTGGGGTATTCCGTACTTCAAGCGATTGGATTTCACTCAAAACTCACCAAACGACTCCTCCCACCATATTATGATGTTACCCAAGTTTTGGGCTCGATCCGAAATCAATAGGTCTTCCAAATTTGACAATTAGAGTTCAACGGCAGTTCGTTCCTAATTGGAGTGGTTGGTGTATTCCATACTTCTAGCGATTGGATTTCACTCAAAAATCACCAAATTACTCCTCCCACCATATTATGATGTTGCCCAAGTTTTGGGCTCGATCCGAAATCAATAGGTGTTCCAAATTGGACAATTCAAGTTCAACGGCAGTTCGTTCCTAATTGGAGTGGTTGGTGTATTCCATACTTCTAGCGATTGGATTTCACTCAAAACGCAACAAAAGACTCCTCCCACCATATTATGATGTTGCCCAAGTTTTGGGCTCGATCCGAAATCAATAGGTGTTCCAAATGGGACAATTCAAGTTCAACGGCAGTTCGTTCCTAATTGGAGGGGTTGGTGTGTTCCATACTTCTAGCGATTGGATTTCGCTCAAAACTAACCAAATGACTCCGCCCACCATATTATGATATTCCCCAAGTTTTGGGCTCGATCCGAAATCAATAGGTGTTCCAAATTGGACAATTCAAGTTCAATGGCAGTTCGTTCCTAATTGGAGTGGTTGCTGTATTCCGTACTTCTAGCGATTGGATTTCACTCAAAAATCACCAAATTACTCCTCCCACCATATTACGATGTTGCCCAAGTTTTGGGCTCGATCCGAAATCAATAGGTGTTCCAAATTGGACAATTCAAGTTCAACGGCAGTTCGTTCCTAATTGGAGTGGTTGATGTATTCCACACTTCTAGCGATTGGATTTCACTCAAAACTCACCAAATGACTCCTCCCACCATATTATGATGTTGCCCAAGTTTTGGGCTCGATCCGAAATCAATAGGTGTTCCAAATTGGACAATTCAAGTTCAACGGCAGTTCGTTCCTGATTGGAGTGGTTGGTGTATTCCATACTTCTAGCGATTGGATTTCACTCAAAACTCACCGAATGACTCCTCCCACCATATTATGTTGTTGCCCAAGTTTTGGGCTCGATCCAAAATCAATAGGTGTTCCAAATTGGACAATTCAAGTTCAACGGCAGTTCGTTCCTAAATGGAGTGGTTGGTGTATTCCATACTTCTACCGATTGGATTTCACTAAAAACTCACAAATTACTCCTCCCACCATATTATGTTGTTGCCCAAGTTTTGGGCTCGATCCGAAATCAATAGGTGTTCCAAATTGGACAATTAAAGTTGAACGACAGTTCGTTCCTAATTGGAGTGGTTGGTGTATTCCGTACTTCTAGCGATTGGATTTCACTCAAAACTCACCAAATGACTCCTCCCACCATATTATGATGTAGCCCATGTTTTGGGCTCGATCCGAAATCAATAGGTGTGAGAAATTGGACAATTCAAGTTCAACGGCAGTTCGTTCCAAACGGGACTGGTTGGTGTATTCCATACTTCTAGCGATTGGATTTCACTCAAAACTCACCAAATGACTCCTCCCACCATATTATGATGTAGCCCATGTTTTGGGCTCGATCCGAAATCAATAGGTGTGAGAAACTGGACAATTCAAGTTCAACGGCAGTTCGTTCCTAATTGGAGGGGTTGGTGTGTTCCATACTTCTAGCGATTGGATTTCACTCAAAACTAACCAAATGACTCCTCCCACCATATTATGATGTTGCCCAAGTTTTGGGCTCGATCCGAAATCGATAGGTCTTCCAAATATGACAATTAGAGTTCAACGGCAGTTCGTTCCTAATTGGAGTGGTTGGTGTATTCCATACTTCTAGCGATTGGATTTCACTCAAAAATCACCAAATTACTCCTCCCACCATATTATGATGTTGCCCAAGTTTTGGGCTCGATCCGAAATCAATAGGTGTTCCAAATTGGACAATTCAAGTTCAACGGCAGTTCGTTCCTAATTGGAGTGGTTGGTGTATTCCATACTTCTAGCGATTGGATTTCACTCAAAACGCAACAAAAGACTCCTCCCACCATATTATGATGTTGCCCAAGTTTTGGGCTCGATCCGAAATCAATATGTGTTCCAAATGGGACAATTCAAGTTCAACGGTAATTCGTTCCTAATTGGAGGGGTTGGTGTGTTCCATACTTCTAGCGATTGGATTTCACTCAAAACTAACCAAATGACTCCTCCCACCATATTATGATGTTCCCCAAGTTTTGGGCTCGATCCGAAATCAATAGGTGTTCCAAATTGGACAATTCAAGTTCAATGGCAGTTCGTTCCTAATTGGAGTGGTTGCTGTATTCCGTACTTCTAGCGATTGGATTTCACTCAAAAATCACCAAATTACTCCTCCCACCATATTATGATGTTGCCCAGGTTTTGGGCTCGATCCGAAATCAATAGGTGTTCCAAATTGGACAATTCAAGTTCAACGGCAGTTCGTTCCTAATTGGAGTGGTTGATGTATTCCATACTTCTAGCGATTGGATTTCACTCAAAACTCACCAAATGACTCCTCCCACCATATTATGATGTTGCACAAGTTTGGGGTTCGATCCGAAATAAATAGGTGTTGGAAATTGGACAATTCAAGTTCAACGGCAGTTCGTTCCAAATGGGAGTGGTTGGTGTATTCCATACTTCTAGCGATTGGATTTCACTCAAAACTCACCAAATGACTCCTCCCACCATATTATGATGTAGCCCATGTTTTGGGCTCGATCCAAAATCAATAGGTGTGAGAAATTGGACAATTCAAGTTCAACGGCAGTTCGTTCCTAATTGGAGGGGTTGGTGTGTTCCATACTTCTAGCGATTGGATTTCACTCAAAACTAACCAAATGACTCCTCCCACCATATTATGATGTTGCCCAAGTTTTGGGCTCGATCCGAAATCAATAGGTCTTCCAAATTTGACAATTAGAGTTCAACGGCAGTTCGTTCCTAATTGGAGTGGTTGCTGTATTCCGTACTTCTAGCGATTGGATTTCACTCAAAAATCACCAAATTACTCCTCCCACCATATTATGATGTTGCCCAAGTTTTGGGCTCGATCCGAAATCAA
Source organism: Prunus avium (assembly GCF_965620075.1). Taxonomy (NCBI): domain Eukaryota; kingdom Viridiplantae; phylum Streptophyta; class Magnoliopsida; order Rosales; family Rosaceae; genus Prunus; species Prunus avium. Next base: position 9,040,584 of record NC_142290.1, read on the forward strand.
TAGGTGTTCCAAATTGGACAATTCAAGTTCAACCGCAGTTCGTTCCTAATTGGAGTGGTTGATGTATTCCATACTTCTAGCGATTGGATTTCACTCAAAACTCACCAAATGACTCCTCCCACCATATTATGATGTTGCACAAGTTTGGGGTTCGATCCGAAATAAATAGGTGTTGGAAATTGGACAATTCAAGTTCAACGGCAGTTCGTTCCAACTGGGAGTGGTTGGTGTATTCCATACTTCTAGCGATTGGATTTCACTCAAAACTCACCAAATGACTCCTCCCACCATATTATGATGTAGCCCACGTTTTGGGCTCGATCCGAAATCAATAGGTGTGAGAAATTGGACAATTCAAGTTCAACGGCAGTTCGTTCCAAACGGGAGTGGTTGGTGTATTCCATACTTCTAGCGATTGGATTTCACTCAAAACTCACCAAATGACTCCTCCCACCATATTATGATGTAGCCCATGTTTTGGGCTCGATCCGAAATCAATAGGTGTGAGAAATTGGACAATTAAAGTTCAACGGCAGTTCGTTCCTAATTGGAGGGGTTGGTGTGTTCCATACTTCTAGCGATTGGATTTCACTCAAAACTAACCAAATGACTCCTCCCACCATATTATGATGTTGCCCAAGTTTTGGGCTCAATCCGAAATCAATAGGTCTTCCAAATTTGACAATTAGAGTTCAACGGCAGTTCGTTCCTAATTGTAGTGGTTGATGTATTCCATACTTCTAGCGATTGGATTTCACTCAAAACTCACCAAATGTCTCCTCCCACCATATTATGATGTTGCCCAAGTTTTGGGCTCAATCCGAAATCAATAGGTGTTCCAAATTGGACAATTCAAGTTCAACGGCAGTTCGTTCCTAATTGGAGTGGTTGATGTATTCCATACTTCTAGCGATTGGATTTCACTCAAAACTCACCAAATGACTCCTCCCACCATATTATGATGTTGCCCAAGTTTTGGGCTCGATCCGAAATGAATTGGTGTTCGAAATTGGACAATTCAAGTTCCACGGCAGTTCGTTCCTAATTGGAGTGGTTGGTGTATTCCATACTTCAAGCGATTGGATTTCACTCAAAACGCAACAAAAGACTCCTCCCACCATATTATGATGTTGCCCAAGTTTTGGGCTCGATCCGAAATCAATAGGTGTTCCAAATGGGACAATTCAAGTTCAACGGCAGTTCGTTCCTAATTGGAGTGGTTGGTGTATTCCGTACTTCTGGCGATTGGATTTCACTCAAAACTCACCAAATGACTCCTCCCACCATATTGGGATGTTGCCCAAGTTTTGGGCTCGATCCGAAATCAATTGGTGTTCGAAATTGGACAATTCAAGTTCCACGGCAGTTCGTTCCTAATTGGAGTGGTTGGTGTATTCCATACTTCTAGCGATTGGATTTCACTCAAAACTCACCAGATGACTCCTCCAACCATATTATGATGTTGCCCAAGTTTTGGGCTCGATCCGAAATCAATACGTTTTCGAAATTGGACAATTCAAGTTCAACGGCAGTTCGTTCCTAATTGGAGGGGTTGGTGTGTTCCATACTTCCAGCGATTGGATTTCACTCAAAACTAACCAAATGACTCCTCCCACCATATTAGGATGTTGCCCAAGTTTGGGGCTCGATCCGAAATCAATAGGTCTTCCAAATTTGACAATTAGAGTTCAACGGCAGTTCGTTCCTAATTGGTGTGGTTGGTGTATTCCATACTTCTAGCGATTGGATTTCACTCAAAACTCACCAATTGACTCCACCCACCATATTATGATGTTGCCCAAGTTTGGGGCTCGATCCGAAATCAATAGGTGTGAGAAATTGGACAATTCAAGTTCAACGGCAGTTCGTTCCTAATTAGAGTGGTTGGTGTATTCCAAACTTCTAGCGATTGGATTTCGCTAAAAACTCACCAAATGACTCCTCCCACCGTATTATGATCTTGCCCAAGTTTTGCGCTCGATCCAAAATCAATAGGTGTTCCAAATTGGACAATTCAAGTTCCACGGCAGTTCGTTCCTAATTGGAGTGGTTGGTGTATTCCATACTTCCAGCGGTTGGATTTCACTCAAAACTCACCAATTGACTCCTCCCACCATATTATGATGTTGCCCAAGTTTGGGGCTCGATCCGAAATCAATAGGTCTTCCAAATTTGACAATTAGAGTTCAACGGCAGTTCATTCCTAATTGGTGTGGTTGGTGTATTCCATACTTCTAGCGATTGGATTTCACTCAAAACTAACCAAATGACTCCTCCCACCATATTATGATGTTGCCCAAGTTTTGGGCTCGATCCGAAATCAATAGGTGTTCCAAATTGGACAATTCAAGTTCAACGGCAGTTCGTTCCTAATTCGAGTGGTTGGTGTATTCCATACTTCTAGCGATTGGATTTCACTCAAAACTCACCAAATTACTCCTCCCACCATATTATGATGTTGCCCAAGTTTTGGGATCGATTCGAAATCAATAGGTGTTCCAAATTGGACAATTCAAGTTCAACGGCAGTTCGTTCCTAATTGGAGTGGTTGGTGTATTCCATACTTCTAGCGATTGGATTTCACTCAAAACTCACCAAATGACTCCTCCCACCATATTGTGATGTTGCCCAAGTTTTGGGCTCGAACCGAAATCAATTGGTGTTCGAAATTGGACAATTCAAGTTCCACGGCAGTTCTTTCCTAATTGGAGTGGTTGGTGTATTCCATACTTCTAGCGATTGGATTTCACTCAAAACTCACCAAATGACTCCTCCAACCATATTATGATGTTGCCCAAGTTTTGGGCTCGGTCCGAAATCAATACGTTTTCGAAATTGGACAATTCAAGTTCAACGGCAGTTCGTTCCTAATTGGAGGGGTTAGTGTGTTCCATACTTCCAGCGATTGGATTTCACTCAAAACTAACCAAATGACTCCTCCCACCATATTATGTTGTTACCCAAGTTTTGGGCTCGATCCGAAATCAATTGGTGTTCGAAATTGGACAATTCAAGTTCCACGGCAGTTCGTTCCTAATTGGAGTGGTTGGTGTATTCCATACTTCCAGCGATTGGATTTCACTCAAAACTCACCAATTGACTCCTCCCACCATATTATGATGTTGCCCAAGTTTGGGGCTCGATCCGAAATCAATAGGTGTGAGAAATTGGACAATTCAGGTTCAACGACAGTTCGTTCCTAATTGGAGTGGTTGGTGTATTCCAAACTTCTAGCGATTGGATTTCACTAAAAACTCACCAAATGACTCCTCCCACCCTATTATGATGTTGCCCAGGTTTTGGGCTCGATCCAAAATCAATACGTTTGAGAAATTGGACAATTGAAATTCAACGGAAGTTCGTTCCTAATTGGAGTGGTTGGTGTATTCCATACTTCTAGCGATTGGATTTCACTCAAAACTCACCAAATGACTCCTCCCACCATATTATGATGTAGCCCATGTTTTGGGCTCGATCCGAAATCAATAGGTGTGAGAAATTGGACAATTAAAGTTCAACGGCAGTTCGTTCCTAATTGGAGGGGTTGGTGTGTTCCATACTTCTAGCGATTGGATTTCACTCAAAACTCACCAAATGACTCCTCCCACCATATTATGATGTTGCCCAAGTTTTGGGCTCTATCCGAAATCAATAGGTCTTCCAAATTTGACAATCAGAGTTCAACGGCAGTTCGTTCCTAATTGGAGTGGTTGGTGTATTCCATACTTCTTGCGATTGGATTTCACTCAAAACTAACCAAATGACTCCTCCCACCATATTATGATGTTGCCCAAGTTTGGGGCTCGATCCGAAATCAATAGGTGTGAGAAATTGGACAATTCAAGTTCAACGGCAGTTCGTTCCTAATTGGAGTGGTTGGTGTATTCCATACTTCTAGAGATTGGATTTCACTCAAAACCCACCAATTGACTCCTCCCACCATATTATGATGTTGCCCAAGGTTTGGGCTCGATCCGAATTCAATAGGTGTGAGAAATTGGACAATTCAAGTTCAACGGCAGTTCATTCCTAATTGGAGTGGTTGGTGTATTCCATACTTCTAGGGATTGGATTTCACTCTAAACTCACCAAATGACTCCTCCCACCATATTATGATGTTGCCCAGGATTTGGGCTCGATCCGAAATCAATAGGTGTACCAAATTGGACAATTCAAGTTCAACGGCAGTTCGTTCCTAATTGGAGTGGTTGGTGTATTCCGTACTTCTAGCGATTGGATTTCACTCAAAACTAACCAAATGACTCCTCCCACCATATTATGATGTTGCCCAAGTTTTGGGCTCGATCCGAAATCAATAGGTGTTCCAAATTGGACAATTCAAGTTCAACGGCAGTTCGTTCCTAATTGGAGTGGATGGTGTATTCCATACTTCTAGCGATTGGATTTCACTCAAAACCCACCAAATGACTCCTCCCACCATGTTATGATGTTGCCCAAGTTTGGGGCTCCATCCGAAATCAATAGGTGTTCCAAATTGGACAATTCAAGTTCAACGGCAGTTCGTTCCTAATCGGAGTGGTTGGTGTATTCCATACTTCTAGCGATTGGATTTCACTAAAAACTCACCAAATGACTCCTCCCACCGCATTATGATGTTGCCCAAGTTTTGGGCTCGATCCGAAATCAATAGGTCTTCCAAATTTGACAATTAGAGTTCAACGTTAGTTCGTTCCTAATTGGAGTGGTTGGTGTATTCCATACTTTTAGCTATTGGATTTCACTCAAAACTAACGAAATGACTCCTCCCACCATATTATGATTTTACCCAAGTTTTGGGCTCGATCCGAAATCAATAGGTGTGAGAAATTGGACAATTCAAGTTCAACGACAGTTCGTTCATAATTGGAGTGGTTGGTGTATTCCATACTTCTAGCGATTGGATTTCACTCAAAACTCACCAAATGACTCCTCCAACCATATTATGATGTTGCCCAAGTTTTGGGCTCGATCCGAAATCAATACGTTTTCGAAATTGTACAATTCAAGTTCAACGGCAGTTCGTTCCTAATTGGAGTGGTTGGTGTATTCCATACTTCTAGCGATTGGATTTCACTCAAAACTCACCAAATGACTCCTCCCACCATATTATGATGTTGCCCAAGTTTGGGCTCGATCCGGAATCAATAGGTGTGAGAAATTGGACAATTCAAGTTCAACGGCAGTTCGTTCCTAATTGGAGTGGTTGGTGTATTCCATACTTCTAGCGATTGGATTTCACTGAAAACTCTCCAAATGACTCCTCCCACCATATTATGTTGTTGCCCAAGTTTTGGGCTCGATCCGAAATCAGTAGGTGTTAGAAATTGGACAATTCAAGTTCAACGGCAGTTCGTTCCTAATTGGAGTGGTTGTTGTATTCCATACTTCTAGCGATTGGATTTCACTCAAAACTCACCAAATGACTCCTCCGACCATATTATGGTGTTGCCCAAGTGTGGGGCTCGATCCGAAATCAATAGGTGTTAGAAATTGGACAATTCAAGTTCAACGGCAGTTCGTTCCTAATTGGAGTGGTTGTTGTATTCCATACTTCTAGCGATTGGATTTCACTCAAAACTCACCAAATGACTCCTCCGACCATATTATGGTGTTGCCCAAGTGTGGGGCTCGATCCGAAATCAATAGGTGTTCCAAATTGGACAATTCAAGTTCAACGACAGTTCGTTCCTAATTGGAGTGGTTGGTGTATTCCATACTTCTAGCGATTGGATTTCACTCAAAACTAACCAAATGACTCCTCCCACCATATTATGATGTTGCCCAAGTTTTGGGCTCGATCCGAAATCAGTAGGTGTTAGAAATTGGACAATTCAAGTTCAACGGCAGTTCGTTCCTAATTGGAGTGGTTGTTGTATTCCATACTTCTAGCGATTGGATTTCACTCAAAACTCACCAAATGACTCCTCCGACCATATTATGGTGTTGCCCAAGTGTGGGGCTCGATCCGAAATCAATAGGTGTTCCAAATTGGACAATTCAAGTTCAACGACAATTCGTTCCTAATTGGAGTGGTTGGTGTATTCCGTACTTCTAGCGATTGGATTTCACTCAAAACTCACCAATTGACTCCTCCCACCATATTATGATGTTGCCCAAGTTTTGGGCTCGATCCGAAATCAATAGGTGTTCCAAATTGGACAATTCAAGTTCAACGGTAGTTCATTCCTAATTGGAGTGGTTGGTGTTTTCCATACTTCTAGGGATTGGATTTCACTCTAAACTCACCAAATGACTCCTCCCACCATATTATGATGTTGCCCAAGATTTGGGCTCGATCCGAAATCAATAGGTGTTCCAAATTGGACAATTCAAGTTCAACGGCAGTTCGTTCCTAATTGGAGTGGTTGGTGTATTCCATACTTCTTGCGATTGGATTTCACTCAAAACTCACCAATTGACTCCTCCCTCCAAATTATGTTGTTGCCCAAGTTTTGGGCTCGATCCGAAATCAATAGGTGTTCCAAATTGGACAATTCAAGTTCAACGGCAGTTCGTTCCTAATTGCAGTGGTTGGTGTATTCCATACTTCAAGCGATTGGATTTCACTCAAAACTCACCAAATGCCTCCTCCCACCATATTATGATCTACCCAAGTTTTGGGCTCGATCCGAAATCAATAGGTCTTCCAAATTTGACAATTAGAGTTCAACGGCAGTTCGTTCCTAATTGGAGTGGTTGGTGTATTCCATACTTCTAGCGATTGGATTTCACTCAAAACTAACCAAACGACTCCTCCCACCATATTATGATGTTGCCCAAGTTTGGGGCTCGATCCGAAATCAATAGGTGTGAGAAATTGGACAATTCAAGTTCAACGGCAGTTCGTTCCAAATTGGAGTGGTTGGTGTATTCCATACTTCTAGAGATTGGATTTCACTCAAAACTCACCAATTGACTCCTCCCACCATATTATGATGTTGCCCAAGTTTGGGGCTCGATCCCAAATCAATAGGTGTGAGAAATTGGACAATTCAAGTTCAACGGCAGATCGTTCCTAATTGGAGTGGTTGGTGTATTTTATACTTCTAGCGATTGGATTTCACTCAAAACTCACCAATTGACTCCTCCCACCATATTATGATGTTGCCCAAGTTTTGGGCTCGGTCCGAAATCAATTGGTGTTCCAAATTGGACAATTCAAGTTCAACGGCAGTTCGTTCCTAATTGGAGTGGTTGGTGTATTCCATACTTCTAGCGATTGGATTTCACTCAAAACTCACCAAATGACTCCTCCAACCATCTTATGCTGTTGCCCAAGTTTTGGGCTCGATCCGAAATCAATACGTTTTCGAAATTGGACAATTCAAGTTCAACGGCAGTTCGTTCCTAATTGGAGTGGTTGGTGTATTCCATACTTCTAGCGATTGGATTTCACTCAAAACTCACCAAATGACTCCTCCCACCATATTATGATGTTGCCCAAGTTTGGGGCTCGATCCGAAATCAATAGGTGTGCGAAATTGGACAATTCAAGTTCAACGGCACTTCGTTCCTAATTGGAGTGGTTGGTGTATTCCATACTTCTAGCGATTGGATTTCACTCAAAACTCACCAAATGACTCCTCCCACCATATTATGTTGTTGCCCAAGTTTTGGGCTCGATCCGAAATCAATAGGTCTTCCGAATTTGACAATTAGAGTTCAGCGGCAGTTCGTTCCTAATTGGAGTGGTTGGTGTATTCCATACTTCTAGCGATTGGATTTCACTCAAAACTAACCAAATGACTCCTCCCACCATATTATGATGTTACCCAAGTTTTGGGCCCGATCCGAAATCAGTAGGTGTTAGAAATTGGACAATTCAAGTTCAACGGCAGTTCGTTCCTAATTGGAGTGGTTGTTGTATTCCATACTTCTAGCGATTGGATTTCACTCAAAAATCACCAAATGACTCCTCCCACCATATTATGGTGTTGCCCAAGTGTGGGGCTCGATCCGAAATCAATAGGTGTTCCAAATTGGACAATTCAAGTTCAACGGCAGTTCGTTCCTAATTGGAGTGGTTGGTGTATTCCATACTTCTACCGATTGGATTTCACTCAAAACTCACCAATTGACTCCTCCCACCCTATTATGATGTTGCCCAAGTTTTGGGCTCGATCCGAAATCAATAGGTTTGAGAAATTGGACAATTCAAATTCAACGGAAGTTCGTTCCTAATTGGAGTGGTTGGTGTATTCCATACTTCTTGCGATTGGATTTCACTCAAAACTCACCAAACGACTCCTCCCACCATATTATGATGTTGCCCAAGTTTTGGGCTTGATCCGAAATCCATAGGTGTGAGAAATTGGACAATTCAAGTTCAATGGCAGTTCGTTCCTAATTGGAGTGGTTGGTGTATTCCATACTTCTAGCGATTGGATTTCACTCAAAACTCACCAATTGACTCCTCCCACCAAATTATGGTGTTGCCCAAGTTTTGGGCTCGATCCGAAATCAATAGGTGTTCCAAATTGGACAATTCAAGTTCAACGGCAGTTCGTTCCTAATTGCAGTGGTTGGTGTATTCCATACTTCAAGCGATTGGATTTCACTCAAAACTCACCAAATGACTCCTCCCACCATATTATGATGTTACCCAAGTTTTGGGCTCGATCCGAAATCAATAGGTCTTCCAAATTTGACAATTAGAGTTCAACGGCAGTTCGTTCCTAATTGGAGTGGTTGGTGTATTCCATACTTCTAGCGATTTGGATTTCACTCAAAACTAACCAAACGACTCCTCCCACCATATTATGATGTTGCCCAAGTTTGGGGCTCGATCCGAAATCAATAGGTGTGAGAAATTGGACAATTCAAGTTCAACGGCAGATCGTTCCTAATTGGAGTGGTTGGTGTATTTTATACTTCTAGCGATTGGATTTCACTCAAAACTCACCAATTGACTCCTCCCACCATATTATGATGTTGCCCAAGTTTTGGGCTCGATCCGAAATCAATAGGTGTTCCAAATTGGACAATTCAAGTTCAACGGCAGTTCGTTCCTAATTGGAGGGGTTGGTGTGTTCCATACTTCTAGCGATTGGATTTCACTCAAAACTAACCAAATGACTCCTCCCACCATATTATGATGTTGCCCAAGTTTTGGGCTCGATCCGAAACCAATAGGTCTTCCAAATTTGACAATTAGAGTTCAACGGCAGTTCGTTCCTAATTGGAGTGGTTGGTGTATTCCATACTTCTAGCGATTGGATTTCACTCAAAACTCACCAAATGAGTCCTCCCACCATATTACGATGTTGCCCAAGTTTGGGGCTCGATCCGAAATCAACAGGTGTGAGAAATTGGACAATTCAAGTTCAACGGTAGTTCGTTCCTAATTGGAGTGGTTGGTGTATTCCATACTTCTAGCGATTGGATTTCACTGAAAACTCACCAAACGACTCCTCTCACCATATTATGATGTTGCCCAAGTTTGGGGCTCGATCCGAAATCAAAAGGTGTGAGAAATTGGACAATTCAAGTTCAACGGCAGTTCGTTCCTAATTGGAGTGGTTGGTGTATTCCATACTTCTAGCGATTGGATTTCACTCAAAACTCACCAAATGACTCCTCCCACCATATTATGATGTTGCCCAAGTTTTGGGCTCGATCCGAAATAAATAGGTGTGAGAAATTGGACAATTCAAGTTCAACGGCAGTTCGTTCCTAATTGGAGTGGTTGCTGTATTCCATATTTCTAGCGATTGGATTTCACTCAAAACTAACCAAATGACTCCTCCCACCGTATTATGATGTTGCCCAAGTTTGGGGTTCGATCCGAAATCAATAGGTGTTCCAAATTGGACAATTCAAGTTCAACGGCAGTTCGTTCCTAATTGGAGTGGTTGGTGTATTCCATACTTCTACCGATTGGATTTCACTCAAAACTCACCAAATGACACCTCCCACCATATTATGATGTTGCCCAAGTTTTCTGCTCGATCCGAAATCAATTGTTGTTCGAAATTGGACAATTCAAGTTCAACGGCAGTTCGTTCCGAATTGGACTGGTTGGTGTATTCCATACTTCTAGCGATTGGATTTCACTCAAAACGGACCAAATGACTCCTCCCACCATATTATGATGTCGCCCAAGTTTGGTGCTCGATCCGAAATCAATAGGTGTAAGAAATTGGACAATTCAAGTTCAACGGCAGTTCGTTCCTAATTGGAGTGGTTGGTGTATTCCATACTTCTAGCGATTGGATTTCACTCAAACTCACCAAATGACTCCTCCCACCATATTATGTTGTTGCCCAAGTTTTGGGCTCGATCCGAAATCAATAGGTCTTCCGAATTTGACAGTCAGAGTTCAGCGGCAGTTCGTTCCTAATTGGAGTGGTTACTGTATTCCATACTTCTAGCGATTGGATTTCATTCAAAACTAACCAAATTACTCCTCCCACCATATTATGATGTTGCCCAAGTTTTGGGCTCGATCCGAAATCAGTAGGTGTTAGAAATTGGACAATTCAAGTTCAACGGCAGTTCGTTCCTAATTGGAGTGGTTGTTGTATTCCATAATTCTAGCGATTGGATTTCACTCAAAACTCACCAAATGACTCCTCCCACCATATTATGTTGTTGCCCAAGTGTGGGTCTCAATCCGAAATCAATAGGTGCGAGAAATTGGACAATTCAAGTTCAACGGCAGTTCGTTCCTAATTGGAGTGGTTGGTGTATTCCATACTTCTAGCGATTGGATTTCACTCAAAACTCACAAAATGATTCCTCCCAACATATTATGATGTTGCCCACGTTTTGGGCTGGATCCGAAATCAATAGGTGTGAGAAATTGGACAATTCAAGTTCAACGGCAGTTCGTTCCTAATTGGACTGGTTGGTGTATTCCATACTTCTAGCGATTGGATTTCACTCAAAACTAACCAAATGACTCCTCCCACCATATTATGATGTTGCCCATGTTTTGGGCTCGATCCGAAATCAATAGGTGTGAGAAATTGGACAATTCAAGTTCAACGGCAGTTCATTCCTAATTGGAGTGGTTGGCGTATTCCATACTTGTAGCGATTGTATTTCACTCAAAACTCACCAAACGACTCCTCTCACCATATTATGATGTTGCCCAAGTTTGGGGCTCGATCTGGAATCAATAGGTGTGAGAAATTGGACAATTCAAGTTCAACGGCATTTCGTTCCTAATTGGAGTGGCTGGTGTATTACATAATTCTAGCGATTGGATTTCACTCAAAACTCACCAAATGACTCCTCCCACCATATTATGATGTTGCCCAAGTTTTGGGCTCGATCCGAAATCAATAGGTGTGAGAAATTGGACAATTCAAGTTCAACGGCAGTTCGTTCCTAATTGGAGTGGTTGGTGTATTCCATACTTCTTGCGATTGGATTTCACTGAAAACTCACCCAATGACTCCTCCCACCATATTATGATGTTGCCCAAGTTTTGGGCTCGATCCGAAATCAATAGGTCTTCCAAATTTGACAATTAGAGTTCAACGGCAGTTCGTTCCTAATTGGAGTGGTTGGTGTATTCCATACTTCTAGCGATTGGATTTCAATCAAAACTCACCAAATGACTCCTCCCACCATATTATGATGTTGCCCAAGTTTGGGGCTCGATCCGAAATCAACAGGTGTGAGAAATTGGACAATTCAAGTTCAACGGTAGTTCGTTCCTAATTGGAGTGGTTGGTGTATTCCATACTTCTAGCGATTGGATTTCACTGAAAACTCACCAAACGACTCCCCTCACCATATTATGATGTTGCCCAAGTTTGGGGCTCGATCCGAAATCAATAGGTGTGAGAAATTGGACAATTCAAGTTCAACGGCAGTTTGTTCCTAATTGGAGTGGTTGTTGTATTCCATACTTCTAGCGATTGGATTTCACTCAAAACTCACCAAATGACTCCTCCCACCATATTATGATGTTGCCCAAGTTTGGGGCTCGATCCGAAATCAATAGGTGTGAGAAATTGGACAATTCAAGTTCAACGGCAGTTCGTTCCTAATTGGAGTGGTTGGTGTCTTCCATACTTCTAGCGATTGGATTTCACTCAAAACTCACCAAATGACTCCTCCCACTATATTATGATGTTGCCCAAGTTTTGGGCTCGATCCGAAATCAATAGGTGTGAGAAATTGGACAATTCAAGTTCAACGGCAGTTTGTTCCTAATTGGAGTGGTTGTTGTATTCCATACTTCTAGCGATTGGATTTCACTCAAAACTCACCAAATGACTCCTCCCACCATATTATGATGTTGCCCAAGTTTTGGGCTCGATCCGAAATCAATAGGTGTGAGAAATTGGACAATTCAAGTTCAACGGCAGTTCGTTCGTAATTGGAGTGGGTGATCGGTTCATAATTGTATATCATTTTGTACCCTTCTAGCTTATGATTTGGTTATGTTTTTGAGTTAAACTTGTGCTTTTAATCCTTTTTGTGTTTATCTTTCAGTTAATTGACATTTAGGTAACAATGATGACTTTGGATAGGAAATGATGCAATCCATGCATGTTAAGGGCTGATTGGCATATGAGGAATATGAGCTTAAAGACAAACACATTTTGGCTACAGCTCCTTTCCAGCCCAATTTCGTAGGTCAGCTTCTTGGCCTTGGATCAGCATGCTATGGGGCTTGGATGAGGTGAAGATCTTCATGAAACTTGTTCCAATGGGTGTCTAGTACAACATATCCAAATGTCAGCCCAATTGGACATTTGTGGAGTGCTCAGCCCGCCCAACACTCAACCTTGCTCAGCAGGATTTGCAGCTGCCAGCTTTGAGCCTTGTCTCCTCCTTTAAGCCATGTGCCTCACCCATGCTGCAACTGACTTTGGATCCAACATAATGAGTGAAGTGGGGAGGCATTCCAGCTATGAAAGTCTAAAGGATCAAGTTGGTGCATGCTGGAGTTATTATAGAGAAAGCATGTGCATGCATGTAAAGCATAAATGAAATGAAGTCAATTCCAGTCTCTGTTCGGCAGCCAAATTGCAAGGCCCAAAACTACTACTCCGATGGGAATACTTTCTTCATAGAAGTTGTTCCAATGGGTGTCTACTATAACATATCCAAATTTGAGCCCCATTGGATAAGTTTTGAAACCTCTGGCCTTCCTACACCAAGTCTGGTTCAGAAGACTCGTTTTTGTTCAACAACCAAAAGAAGACCACATGGGTTGGCAGCAAAAGGCAGCCACAATTGATCACCTTTGATCCCATGTGAAGAAAGCTTGAGGTGCAGCAAAAGAAGTATGGGATGAGATTGATTCCAACCACACTAACATAGACAAGATGAAGTGTGAGTTATGGGTTGTATTAAAAGAGGAATGGTGGTGTTGGATTTCATCATGTTGTTCCTCCCTCTTAGCCCTATAAATAGAGAAGCCTTCAAGCTTCATAAATCACACCCCAAGGGGGGGAGCTCTCAAACACTTCTCTAGAGCTCCCTTCCCTTCTCTCCCTCAAATTCTCTTCGTTTCCTTTCAAGTTGTCAATTGTTGTAACAAAATGAGTTTACTAAATTTTCCTTCAAGTTTTCTTAGTTCTACTTTACTTTTATTTGTAATGTACATTCTTTCTTAAGTATTCAAGTTTAATTAGTTTCCAAGTTTCAATTATGGTTTTTGTTCTTATTCATTATGCTTATAAGTTAATATGCTAGTTTGAATGATTGATCACCATTTAGGCTTGCATGTTAGCTATCTTGGTTTGAATTAAGAGTAGACACCATGCTTTAATTCGAATTGAACTATGAATAGGAAGAGTATGTATGGACATTCGACAACAGGGATTAGATACATGCTTGGTTGTTTAAATTGTTCTTCTATGCTTAATGGGTTCCTAATGCTTAGTTTTAGGTTAGACAACAAATGATCAAATTAGGGAATTAGGAACACAAGGTTATGACCAAACACCATGGCTTAATCATACTTTAGGTAGAATCAATCCATTAATCTAAATTGAACTTGGGAACTTATCTACTTGAGTTATTTTCTTTTCTTTCTTTCTTGTTTTATTTATTTTCTTTTTCCATTTCTATTTTGTGTAGGGGAAACAAATTGGATCATTCAATCACCAATCCTCGTGGGATCGACCTCGCACTTACATATGCTATACTACCAAACGGCTCGTGCACTTGCGAGTATCACAAGTTGAGGATGCAGCTGAATCTATTTTGGTGCAGCTGAATCGAAGCAACAGTGGGTGCTGTATTCCATACTTCTAGAGATTGGATTTCACTCAAAACACACCAAATGACTCCTCTCACCATATTATGAAGTTGCCCAAGTTTTGGGCTCGATCCGAAATCAATAGGTGTTCCAAATTGGACAATTCAAGTTCAACGGCAGTTCGTTCTTAATTGGAGTGGTTGGTGTATGCCATACTTCTAGTGATTGGATTTCACTCAAAACTCACCAAACGACTCCTCCCACCATATTATGATGTTGCCCAAGCTTTGGGCTTGATCCGAAATCAATAGGTGTTCCAAATTGGACAATTCAAGTTCAACGGCAGTTCGTTCCTAATTGCAGTGGTTATGTATTCCATACTTCTAGCGATTGGATTTCACTCAAAACTCACCAATTGACTCCTCCCACCATATTATGATGTTGCCCAAGTTTTGGGCTCGGTCCGAAATCAATAGGTGTGAGAAATTGGACAATTCAAGTTCAACGGAAGTTCGTTCCTAATTGGAGTGGTTGGTGTATTCTATACTTCAAGCGATTGGATTTCACTCAAAACTCACCAAATAACTCCTCCCACCATATTATGATGTTGCCCAAGTTTGGGGCTTGATCCGAAATCAATAGGTGTTCCAAATTGGACAATTCAAGTTCAACGGCAGTTCGTTCCTAATTGGGGTGGTTGGTGTATTCCATACTTCTAGGGATTGGATTTCACTCAAAACTCACCAAATGACTCCTCCCACCATGTTATGATGTTGCCCAAGTTTTGGGCTCGATCCGAAATCAATAGGTGTGAGAAATTGGACAATTCAAGTTCAACGGCAGTTCGTTCCTAATTGGAGTGGTTGCTGTATTCCATACTTCTAGAGAATGGATTTCAATCAAAACTCACCAATTGACTCCTCCCACCATATTATGATGTTGCCCAAGTTTGGGGCTTGATCCGAAATCAATAGGTGTTCCAAATTGGACAATTCAAGTTCAACGGCAGTTCGTTCCTAATTGGGGTGGTTGGTGTATTCCATACTTCTAGCGATTGGATTTGACTCAAAACTAACCAAACGACTCCTCCCACCATATTATGATGTTGCCCAAGTTTTGGGCTCGATCCGAAATCAAAAGGTGTGAGAAATTGGACAATTCAAGTTCAACGGCAGTTCCTTCCGAATTGGAGTGGTTGGTGTATTCCATACTTCTAGCGATTGGATTTCACTCAAAACTCACCAAATGACTCCTCCCACCATATTATGATGTTGCCCAAGTTTGGGGTTCGATCCGAAATCAATAGGTGTGAGAAATTGGACAATTCAAGTTCAACGGCAGATCGTTCCTAATTGGAGTGGTTGGTGTATTCCATACTTCAAGCGATTGGATTTCAATCAAAACTCACCAAATGACTCCTCCCACCATATTATGATGTTGCCCAAGTTTTGGGCTCGATACGAAATCAATAGGTGTTCCAAATTGGACAATTCAAGTTCAACGGCAGTTCGTTCCTAATTCGGGTGGTTGGTGTATTCCATACTTCTAGCGATTGGATTTCACCCAAAACAAACCAAATGACTCCTCCCACCACATTATGATGTTGCCCAAGTTTTGGGCTCGATCCGAAATCAATAGGTGTGAGAAACTTGACAATTCAAGTTCAACGGCAGTTCGTTTCTAATTGGAGTGGTTGGTGTATTCCAAACTTCTAGCGATTGGATTTCACTCAAAACAAACCAAATGACTCCTCCCAACATATTATGATGTTGCCCAAGTTTTGGGCTCGATCCGAAATCAATAGATGTGAGAAATTGGACAATTCAAGTTCAACGGCAGTTCGTTCCTAATTGGAGTGGTTGGTGTATTCCATACTTCTAGCGACTGGATTTCTCTCAAAACTCACCAAATGACTCCTCCCACCATATTATGATGTTGCCCAAGTTTTGGGCTCGATACGAAATCAATAGGTGTGAGAAATTGGACAATTCAAGTTCAACGGCAGTTCGTTCCTAATTGGGGTGGTTGGTGTTTTCCATACTTCTAGCGATTGCATTTCACTCAAAACAATCCAAATGACTCCTCCCACCACATTATGATGTTGCCTAAGTTTTGGGCTCGATCCGAAATCAATAGGTGTGAGAAATTGGACAATTCAAGTTCAACGGCTGTTCGTTCCTAATTGGAGTGGTTGGTGTATTCCATACTTCTAGCGATTGGATTTCACTCAAAACTCACAAAATGACTCCTCCCACAATATTATGATGTTGCCCAAGTTTGGGGCTCGATCCTAAATCAATAGGTGTGAGAAATTGGACAATTAAAGTTCAACGGCAGTTCGTTACTAATTGGAGTGGTTGGTGTATTCCATGCTTCTAGCGATTGGATTTCACTCAAAACAAACCAAATGACTCCTCCCACCACATTATGATGTTGCCCAAGCTTTGGGCTCGATCCGAAATCAATAGGTGTTCCAAATTGGACAATTCAAGTTCAACGGAAGTTCGTTCCTAATTGGAGTGGTTGGTGTATTCCGTACTTCTTGCGATTGGATTTCACTCAAAACTCACCAATTGAATCCTACCACCATATTATGATGTTGCCCAAGTTTGGGGCTCGATCCGAAATCCATAGGTGTGAGAAATTGGACAATTCAAGTTCAACGACAGTTCGTACCAAATTGGAGTGGTTGGTGTATTCCATACTTCTAGCGATTGGATTTCACTCAAAACTCACCAATTGACTCCTCCCACCGTATTATGATGTTGCCCAACTTTTGGGCTCGATCCGAAATCAATAGGTGTGAGAAATTGGACAATTCAAGTTCAACGGCAGTTCGTTCCTAATTGGAGTGGTTGGTGTATTCCATACTTCTAGGGTTTGGATTTCACTCAAAACTAACCAAATGACTCCTCCCACCATATTATGATGTTGCCCAAGTTTTGGGCTCGATCCGAAATCAATAGGTGTGACAAATTGGACAATTCAAGTTCAACGGAAGTTCGTTCCTAATTGGAGTGGTTGGTGTATTCCATACTTCTTGCGATTGGATTTCACTCAAAACTCACCAATTGACTCCTCCCACCATATTATGATGTTGCCCAAGTTTGGGGCTAGATCCGAAATCCATAGGTGTGAGAAATTGGACAATTCAAGTTCAACGGCAGTTCGTTCCAAATTGGAGTGGTTGGTGTATTCCATACTACTAGCGATTGGATTTCACTCAAAACTCACCAATTGACTCCTCCCACCGTATTATGATGTTGCCCAACTTTTGGGCTCGATCCGAAATCAATAGGTGTGAGAAATTGGACAATTCAAGTTCAACGGCAGTTCGTTCCTAATTGGGGTGGTTGGTGTATTCCATACTTCTAGCGATTGGATTTCACTCAAAACTCACCAAATGACTCCTCCCAACATATTATGATGTTGCCCAAGTTTTGGGCTCGATCCGAAATCAATAGGTCTTCCAAATTTGACAATTAGAGTTCAACGGCAGTTCGTTCCTAATTGGAGTGGTTGGTGTATTCCATACTTCTAGCGATTGGATTTCACTCAAAACTCACCAAATGACTCCTCCTACCATATTATGATGTTGCCCAAGTTTGGGGCTCGATCCGTAATCAACAGGTGTGAGAAATTGGACAATTCAAGTTCAACGGCAGTTCGTTCCTAATTGGAGTGGTTGGTGTATTCCATACTTCTAGAGATTGCATTTCACTCAAAACTCACCAAATGACTCCTCCCACCATATTATGTTATTGCCCAAGTTTTGGGCTCGATCCGAAATCAACAGGTGTTCCAAATTGGACAATTCAAGTTCAACGACAGTTCGTTCCTAATTGGAGTGGTTGGTGTATTCCATACTTCTAGCGACTGGATTTCACTCAAAACTCACCAAATGACTCCTCCCACGATATTATGATGTTGCCCAAGTTTGGGGCTCGATCCAAAATGAATAGGTGTGAGAAATTGGGGAATTCAAGTTCAACGGCAGTTCGTTCCTAATTGGAGTGGTTGGTGTATTCCATATTTCTAGCGATTGGATTTCACTCAAAACTCCCGAATTGACTCCACCCACCGTATTATGATGTTGCCCAAGTTTTGGGCTCGATCCGAAATCAATAGGTCTTCCAAATTTGACAATTAGAGTTCAACGGCAGTTCGTTCCTAATTGGAGTGGTTGGTGTATTCCATACTTCTAGCGATTGGATTTCACTCAAAACTCCCCAAATGACTCCTCCTACCATATTATAATGTTGCCCAAGTTTGGGGCTCGATCCGTAATCAACAGGTGTGAGAAATTGGACAATTCAAGTTCAACGGAAGTTCGTTCCTAATTGGAGTGGTTGGTGTATTCCATACTTCTAGCGATTGGATTTCACTCAAAACTAACCAAATGACTCCTCCCACCATATTATGATGTTGCCCAAGTTTTGGGCTCGATCCGAAATCAATAGGTGTGAGAAATTGGACAATTCAAGTTCAACGGAAGTTCGTTCCTAATTGGAGTGGTTGGTGTATTCCATACTTCTTGCGATTGGATTTCACTCAAAACTCACCAATTGACTCCTCCCACCATATTATGATGTTGCCCAAGTTTGGGGCTCGATCCGAAATCCATAGGTGTGAGAAATTCGACAATTCAAGTTCAACGGCAGTTCGTTCCAAATTGGAGTGGTTGGTGTATTCCATACTTCTAGCGATTGGATTTCACTCAAAACTCACCAATTGACTCCTCCCACCGTATTATGATGTTGCCCAACTTTTGGGCTCGATCCGAAATCAATAGGTATGAGAAATTGGACAATTCAAGTTCAACGGCAGTTCGTTCCTAATTGGAGTGGTTGGTGTATTCCATACTTCTAGCAATTGGATTTCACTCAAAACTAACCAAAGGACTCCTCCCACCATATTATGATGTTGCCCAAGTTTTGGGCTCGATCCAAAATCAATAGGTGTGAGAAATTGGACAATTCAAGTTCAACGGCAGTTCGTTCCTAATTGCAGTGGTTGGTGTATTCCATACTTCTAGGGATTGCATTTCACTCCAAACTCACCAAATGACTCCTCCCACCATATTATGTTGTTGCCCAAGTTTTGGGCTCGATCCGAAATCAACAGGTGTTCCAAATTGGAGTGGTTGGTGTATTCCATACTTCTAGCGATTGGATTTCACTCAAAACTCACCAATTGACTCCTCCCACCGAATTTTGATGTTGCCCAACTTTTGGGCTCGATCCGAAATCAATAGGTGTGAGAAATTGGACAATTCAAGTTCAACGGCAGTTCGTTCCTAATTGGAGTGGTTGGTGTATTCCATACTTCTAGCAATTGGATTTCACTCAAAACTAACCAAAGGACTCCTCCCACCATATTATGATGTTGCCCAAGTTTTGGGCTCGATCCGAAATCAATAGGTGTGAGAAATTGGACAATTCAAGTTCAACGGTAGTTCGTTCCA
Source organism: Prunus avium (assembly GCF_965620075.1). NCBI lineage: Eukaryota > Viridiplantae > Streptophyta > Magnoliopsida > Rosales > Rosaceae > Prunus > Prunus avium. Next base: position 9,060,212 of record NC_142290.1, read on the forward strand.
AATTGGAGTGGTTGGTGTATTCCATACTTCTAGCGATTGGATTTCACACAAAACTCACCAATTGACTCCTCCCACCGTATTATGATGTTGCCCAAGTTTTGGGCTCAATCCGAAATCAATAGGTGTTCCAAATTGGACAATTCAAGTTCAACGGCAGTTCGTTCCTAATTGGAGTGGTTGTTGTATTCCATACTTCTAGGGGTTGGATTTCACTCAAAACTGACCAAATGGCTCCTCCCACCATATTATGATGTTGCTCAAGTTTGGGGCTCGATCCGAAATCAATTGGTGTGAGAAATTGGACAATTCAAGTTCAACGGCAGATCGTTCTTAATTGGAGTGGTTGGTGTATTCCATAATCCTAATTGGAGCATAAAACAATTGTTTACAAGACTTCGAATCGTCACGATTAGATTTTTTTTTCTTTTACATGATCAAAACTCCTTATACCTTCATTTACATTGATTCAAACTCCTTTCCAAACACCAAATTATTTTGAAGGCCCAAAAATGAATTTTCAAACAACCGCCACTTAATCACAACTTTCTCTTTTCTTTCACCAATTGTGTGATTTTTTTTTTTTTTTTTTTGATGTAATATCCCTTCCCAAACTTAGATTGAAAAACACATCCGAATTAGAGCTCATGAATTCCTTAGAAAGGTAAATATTTGTTTTTCGGGCTAAGGCGAGGAAATAAAATTGGTTAAATGAAAGAAAAGTTTTACGTGTAGGCTCAAAATGGTTAACAATGGAAAATCATGCTTAAGCATGCATAAGGTTAGCTTGAAAGGCACAAACGATCCAAAGAAGACCTTAATATCATTTCTTTAAATGTCATGAAATCAAATTGCATAAGAATGAATGACTTTTAAGTGTTCAACCAAATCAATGAATAATGAGATCAAACAACAACTTTGATGACAAGAAATTAAGAGTATATGTATAACACTCATGAAATGAAGTACAATGCTCAAAAGCTCACTTTATATGGTTGGTTATATAAGTCTAATTTATGCTTGATACAATTCTTTGGGTCATGCAAATCCTTTAATTGGAAAATTATGAAACAAATGGCAAGTGCAAAGAAGGTTTCGAACATGTCATGCTAGAACGATGCCAAATTAATTAATTAATTATTTATTTTTTTACAATAAAAATTTACAAGGAAAACAAAATAAATAATAAATAAAATTCAATTTTCATTTAAGTCATGCAAACATTTATCACAATCTCATCAAATGTGTTCGGAAAGTGAATAAAATCAAAATCAAAATCAAAATCAAAATCAAAATCAAAATAAAAGCAAGACTTAACAAAATAAAATAAAAATAAAAACAAGCAAATAAATAAATAAATAAATTAATTAAGGAAAAACCAAATTTACATGCTAAACTCCAATACCCCCAAACCTAGAAATGAACATTGTCCTCAATGTTTAAAAATTAGGAACAAGCAATGTCATAACAAGAAATGAAAGGTACTAAAGTAAATATAAATCACAAAACACACAAGAATTAAAATACACTAATAAAATAAAATAATTACAAAAATAAAAATTACAAAACAAACAAACAAAAAATGAAACAGTAAACCCTAATCACACAATTCTGAAACCCAAAAAAAAAAAAAAAAAATTTGAAGCCCAAAGCCCACAATTTCGAAACACAAACCATGGTGAATTTAACCCACTTTGAAACCCAAACTAAGGTGAAACCCGACCCAAAATGAATTCCGAAGCCCACACATTTTAATTTTAATTTTTTTAAAAAAAATAGATAAAACGTGAATTGGAAGTGCAAAGGGTGGGATTTCTGAAAAGAAAGCACGTGGTCCCTAATGTCGTCTCATGGTTAGTCACGGGCAGAAAGCAGAAGCCACGTGTTGACAGATAGAAGCGCCGCAGATTTCACAAGCAGAAATTACGTGCTCATTGGAAAGGCGCGAAGACTTTACTGAACGCGTTCGTTCAGAAAAGACATGTCGTGATAAATGAGTTGGGTATGGTTGGAAAGCGAGAAGGTTGTGGGACTCGATGAATGCTGGAGATTCAGAAATGCTTAGACGCTGCAATGGCTAGGGTTTGTCAAAGACTATATCTATAAGAAGGAAAAAGAAGGGGATAAAAACAAAACCACAAACTCAGAAACACAAAAGAGAAAAGAAGAAAAAAAGTGAGAAATCAAATGGCCTCTTCCTACCCATTTTCGTTGGATCTCAACCTAGCTCCACCGACTCAGACATTGGGCCAAGCAGCGGCACCAGTATGGATGCCCTACTTTGGCTCCTCACGGGGGCCTGTGTCTGTCAATGACTCAATACTCCTAGACAACGATGTTGCTATTGGAGTTGGCAGAAATTTAGTGACTCCCAAAGATATACGTGTGTTCGGGGCAAGGGATGACAACCGGGTCACGAGTGATGCCCTGGCAATGAGCGTGCAGAGTACAGCATGTGTGTCGCAAGTTTGGGTCATCGCCTACTTGCGAAGTGCACGGCAACGGCGCCAAAAACTTGTTGTGTGGATTTCAGCTGCACCAAAATTGATTAAGCTGCATCCTCAACTTGTGATACTCGCAAGTGCACGAGCCGTTCGGTAGTATAGCGTATGTACTTGAGGTCGATCCCACGAGGATTGGTGATTGAATGATCCAATTCATTTTCCCTACACAAAACAGAAATGAAAAAAAAGCAAGGAAATAAATAAAACAAGGAAGAAAGAAATAACTAACTCAAGCAGATAAGTTCCCAAGTTCAATTAGATTATCGGATTGATTCTAGCTAAAGTATGATTAAGCCATGGTGTTTGGTCATAACCTTGTGTTCCTAATTCCCTAATTTGATCATTTGTTGTCTAACCTAAAATTAAGCATTAGGAACCCATTAAGCATAGAAGAACAATTTAAACAACCAAGCATGTATCTAATCCCTGTTGTCGAATGTCCATACATACTCTTCCTATTCATAGTTCAATTCGAATTAAAGCATGGTGTATACTCTTAATTCAAACCAAGATAGCTAACATGCAAGCCTAAATGGTGATCAATCATTCAAACTAGCATATTAACTTATAAGCATAATGAATAAGAACATGAACCATAATTGAAACTTGGAAACTAATCAAACTTGAAACTAAAGAAAAGAATTTACATAATGAAAAGTAAAGTGGAACTAAGAAAAACTTAAGGAAAATTTCAGCACAAAAGATTTCATTACAACAATTGAAAACTAGAAAGAGAAACTAAGAGAATTCGAGGGAGAGAAGGGAAGGGAGCTCTAGAGAAGTGTTTGAGAGCTCCCCCCCTTGGGGTGTGTTTACAAGCTTAGAGAACATCCCTATTTATAGGCCTAGGGGAAGTGAAAATCTGAATTTGATATGGCTAATGCATACAACACTTGTATTAGAAAATATGAATTGGTTGATGCACTTCACCAATAAATCCCACCAGCAGCCCTAGCTCATCTTCATGTCACCATGACCAAGCTTCCAACCAGCTACAATAGCTCATGCCTAGCTCACCATGACCAAGCTTCCAACCAGAAACAATAGGTCATCCTGAGGTCAGCATGACCAGCAACTTCAAGGGCTTACAAATTGGGCTTCACTTAAGCAAATGATGACTTTAAGATGTCCATTGTGAAGTTCAGAATGTGTCTGAACCAACCACACAAGTATTAGCCCAAAACAAATTGCTAACTCGTTTTTGCTCGCTGACAAAATCCATCCTGAGCATGGTTCTGTGTTTGCTAGGTGACAGACTCCATATTTATCCAATGGGGCTGAATTTTGGATATGTTATCGTATACGCCCATTGGAACAACTTTCATGAAGAATGCTGCCTCATCCGAGCTGTGTAGGTTGCTGAAACAAAGCTTGTAATATGACCTACGGAACTGGACTGGCAGGGGGCTGTAGCCAAAATGAGTTTGTCTTTAAGCACTTCTTCCCTTTATCCAAATCAGGCTTTAACATGCATGGATTACATCATTTCTTATCCAAAGCCATCATTGTTACCTAAAGCTGAAAGATAAACACAAAAAGGATTAAAAGCAGAAGTTTAACTCAAAAACATAACCAAATCATAAGCTAGAAGGGTTTAAAAAGATATACAATTATGAACCGATCAATGACTCCTCCCACCATATTATGATGTGGCCCAAGTTTTGGGCTCGATCCGAAATCAATAGGTGTGAGAAATTGGACAATTCCAGTTCAACGCAAGTTCGTTCCTAATTGGTGTGGTTGGTGTATTCCATACTTCTAGCGATCGGATTTCACTCAAAACTCACCAAATGACTCCTCCCACCATATTATGATGTTGCCCAACTTTGGGGCTCGATCCGAAATCAATAGGTGTGAGAAATTGGTCAATTCAATTTCAACGACAGTTCATTCCTAATTGGAGTGGTTGGTGTATTCCACACTTCTAGCGATTGGATTTCACTCAAAACTCACCAAATCTCTCCTACCACCATATTATGATGTTGCCCAAGTTTTGGGCTCGATCCGAAATCAATAGGTCTTCCAAATTGGACAATTCAAGTTCAACGGCAGTTCGTTCCTAATTGGAGTGGTTGGTGTATTCCATACTTCTAGCGATTGGATTTCACTCCAAAATCACCAAATGACTCCTCCCACCATATTATGATGTTGCCCAAGTTTTGGGCTCGATCCGAAATCAATAGGTGTGAGAAATTGGACAATTCAAGTCCAACGGAAGTTCGTTCCTAATTGGAGTGGTTGGTGTATTCCATACTTCTAGCGATTGGATTTCACTCAAAACTCACCAAATGACTCCTCCCACCATATTATGATGTTGCCCAACTTTGGGGCTCGATCCGAAATCAATAGGTGTGAGAAATTGGACAATTCAAATTCAACGGCAGTTCGTTCCTAATTGGAGTGGTTGGTGTATTACATACGTCTAGCGATTGGATTTCACTCAAAACTCACCAAATGACTCCTCCCACCATATTATGATGTTGCCCAAGTTTTGGGCTCGATCCGAAATCAATAGGTGTGAGAAATTGGTCAATTCAATTTCAACGACAATTCATTCCTAATTTTAGTGGTTGGTGTATTCCACACTTCTAGCGATTGGATTTCACTCAAAACTCACCAAATGTCTCCTCCCACCATATTATGATGTTGCCCAAGTTTTGGGCTCGATCCGAAATCAATAGGTGTTCCAAATTGGACAATTCAAGTTCAATGGCAGTTCGTTCCGAATTGGAGTGGTTGGTGTATTCCATACTTCTAGCAAATGGATTTCACTCAAAACTCACCAAATGACTCCTCCCACCATATTATGATGTTGCCCAAGTTTTGGGCTCGATCCGAAATCAATAGGTGTGAGAAATTGGACAATTCAAGTTCAACGGAAGTTCGTTCCTAATTGGAGTGGTTGGTGTATTCCATACTTCTAGCGATTGGATTTCACTCAAAACTCACCAAATGACTCCTCCCACCATATTATGATGTTGCCCAGGTTTTGGGCTCGATCCGAAATCAATAGGTGTGAGAAATTGGGCAATTCAAGATCAACGGCAGTTCGTTCCTAATTGTAGTGGTTGGTGTATTCCAAACTTCTAGCGATTGGATTTCACTCAAAACTCACCAAATGACTCCTCCCACCATATTATGGTGTTGCCCAAGTTTTGGGCTCGATCCGAAATCAATAGGTGTTCCAAATTGGGCACTTCAAGTTCAACGGCAGTTCGTTCCTAATTGGAGTAGTTGCTGTATTCCATACTTCTTGCGATTGGATTTCACTCAAAACTCACCAAATGACTCCTCCCACCATATTATGATGTTGCCCAACTTTGGGGCTCGATCCGAAATCAATAGGTGTGAAAAATTGGTCAATTCAATTTCTACGACAGTTCATTCCTAATCGGGGTAGTTGCTGTATTCCATACTTCGAGCGATTGGATTTCACTCAAAACTCACCAAATGACTCCTCCCACCATATTATGATGTTGCCCAAGTTTTGGGCTCGATCCGAAATAAATAGGGGTGAGAAATTGGACAATTCAAGTTCAACGGCAGTTCGTTCCTAATTGGAGTGGTTGGTGTATTCCATACTTCTAGCGATTGGATTTCACTCAAAACTCACCAAATGAATCCTCCCACCATATTATGATGTTGCCCAAGTTTTGGGCTCGATCCGAATTCAATAGGTGTTCCCAATTGGACAATTCAAGTTCAACGGCAGTTCGTTCCTAATTGGAGTGGTTGGTGTATTCCACACTTCTAGCGATTGGATTTCACTCAAAACTCACCAAATGACTCCTCCCACCATATTATGATGTTGCCCAAGTTTTGGGCTCGATCCGAAATCAATAGGTGTGAGAAATTGGGCAATTCAAGTTCAACGGCAGTTCGTTCCTAATTGTAGTGGTTGGTGTATTCCGTACTTCTAGCGATTGGATTTCACTCAAAACTCACCGAATGACTCCTCCCACCATATTATGATGTTGCCCAACTTTGGGGCTCGATCCGAAATCAATAGGTGTAAGAAATTGGTCAATTCAATTTCAACGACAATTCGTTCCTAATCGGAGTAGTTGTTGTATTCCATACTTCTAGCGATTGGATTTCACTCAAAACTCACCAAATGACTCCTCCCACCATATTATGATGTTGCCCTAGTTTTGGGCTCGATCCGAAAACAATAGGTGTGAGAAATTGGACAATTCAAGTTCAACGGAAGTTCGTTCCTAATTGGTGTGGTTGGTGTATTCCATACATCTAGCGATTGGACTTCACTCAAAACTCACCAAATGACTCCTCCCACCATATTATAATGTTGCCCAAGTTTGGGGCTCGATCCGAAATCAATAGGTGTGAGAAATTGGACAATTCAAGTTCAACAGCAGTTAGTTCCTAATTGGAGTGGTTGGTGTATTCCATACTTCTAGCGATTGGATTTCACTCCAATCTTACCAAATGACTTCTCCCACCACATTATGATGTTGCCCAAGTTTTGGGCTAGATCCGAAATCAACAGGTGTGAGAAATTGGACAATTCAAGTGCGTTGGCAGTTCGTTCCTAATTGGAGTGATTGGAGTATTCCATACTTCTAGCGATTGGATTTCACTCAAAACTCACCAAATGACTCCTCCCACCATATTATGATGTTGCCCAAGTTTTGGGCTCGATCCGAAATCAATAGGTGTGAGAAATTGGACAATTCAAGTTCAACGGAAGTTCGTTCCTAACTGGAGTGGTTGGTGTATCCCATACTTCTAGCGATTGGATTTCACTCAAAACTCACCAAATGACTCCTCCCACCATATTATGATGTTGCCCAAGTTTGGGGCTCGATCCGAAATCAATATGTGTGAGAAATTGGACAATTCAAGTTCAACGGCTGTTCGTTCCTAATTGGAGTGGTTGGTGTATTCCATACTTCTAGCGATTGGATTTCACTCAAAACTCCCCAAATGACTCGTCCCACCATATTATGATGTTACCCAAGTTTTGGGCTCGATCCGAAATCAATAGGTGTGAGAAATTGGACAATTCAAGTTCAACGGAAGTTCGTTCCTAATTGGGGTGGTTGGTGTATTCCACACTTCTAGCGATTGGATTTCACTCAAAACTCACCAAATGACTCCTCCCACCATATTAAAATGTTGCCCAAGTTTGGGGCTCGATCCGAAATCAATAGGTGTGAGAAATTGGACAATTCAAGTTCAACGGCAGTTCGTTCCTAATTGGAGTGGTTGGTGTATTCCATAGTTCTAGCGATTGGATTTCACTCAAAACTCATCAAATGACTCCTCCCACCATATTATGATGTTGCCCAAGTTTTGGGCTCGATCCGAAATCAATAGGTGTTGCAAATTGGACAATTAGAGTTCAACGGCAGTTCGTTCCTAATTGGAGTGGTTGCTGTATTCCATACTTCTAGCGATTGGATTTCACTCAAAACTAACCAAATGACTCCCCCACCATATTATGATGTTGCCCAAGTTTGGGGCTCGATCCGAAATCAATAGGTGTGAGAAATTGGACAATTCAAGTTCGACGGCAGTTCGTTCCTAATTGGAGTCGTTGGTGTATTCCATAATTCTAGCGATTGGATTTCACTCAAAATTCACCAAATGACTCCTCCCACCATATTATGATGTTGCCCAAGTTTTGGGCTCGATCCGAAATCAATAGGTGTGAGAAATTGGAGAATTCTAGTTCAACGGCAATTCGTTCCTAACTGGAGTGATTGGTGTATTCCACACTTCAAGCGATTGGATTTCATTCAAAACTCCCCAAATGACTCCTCCCACCATATTATGATGTTGCACAAGTTTTTGGCTCAATCCGAAATCAATAGGTGTCAGAAATTGGACAATTCAAGTTCAACGGCAGTTCGTTCCTAACTGGAGTGGTTGGTGTATTCCATACTTCTAGCGATTGGATTTCACTCAAAACTCACCAATGACTCCTCCCACCATATTATGATGTTGCCCAAGTTTTGGGCTCGATCCGAAATCAATCGGTGTGAGAAATTGGACAATTGAAGTTCAACGGCAGTTCGTTCCTAATTGGTGTGGTTGGTGTATTCCATACTTCTAGCGATTGGATTTCACCCAAACCTCACCAATTGACTCCTCCCACGATATTATGATGTTGCCCAGGTTTGGGGCTCGATCCGAAATCAATAGGTGTGAGAAATTGGACAGTTCAAGTTCAACGGCAGTTCGTTCCTAATTGTAGTGGTTGGTGTATTCCATGTTTCTAGAGATTGGATTTCTCTCAAAACTCACCAAATGACTCCTCCCACCATATTATGATGTTGCCCAAGTTTGGGGTTCGATCCGAAATCAATAGGTGTGAGAAATTGGACAATTCAATTTCGACGGCAGTTCGTTCCTAATTGGAGTGGTTGGTGTTTTCCATACTTCTAGCGATTGGATTTCACTCAAAACTCACCAAATGACTCCTCCCACCATATTATGCTGTTGCCCAAGTTTTGGGCTCAATCCGAAATCAATAGGTGTTCCAAATTGGACAATTCAAGTTCGACGGCAGTTCGTTCCTAACTGGAGTGGTTGGTGTATTCCATACTTCAAGCGATTGGATTTCACTCAAAACTCACCAAAGACTCCTCCCACCATATTATGATGTTGCCCAAGTTTTGGGCTCGATCCGAAATCAATAGGTGTGAGAAATTGGACAATTCAAGTGCATTGGCAGTTCTTTCCTAATTGGAGTGGTTGGTGTATTCCATACTTCTAGCGATTGGATTTCACTCAGAACTCACCAAATGACTCCTCCCACCATATTATGATGTTGCCCAAGTTTGGGGCTTGATCCGAAATCAATAAGTGTGAGAAATTGGACAATTCAAGTTCGACGGCAGTTCGTTCCTAATTGGAGCGGTTGGTGTCTTCCATACTTCTAGCGAATGGATTTCACTCAAAACTCACCAAATGACTCCTCCCACCATATTATGATGTTGCTCAAGGTTTGGGCTCGATCCGAAATCAATAGGTGTTCCAAATTGGACAATTCAAGTTCAACGGCAGTTCGTTCCTAATTGGAGTGGTTGGTGTATTCTATACTTCTAGCGATTGGATTTCACACAAAACTCACCAAACGACTCCTCCCACCATATTATGATGTTGCCCAAGTTTTGGGCTTGATCCGAAATCAATAGGTGTGAGAAATTCGACAATTCAAGTTCAACGGCAGTTCGTTCCTAATGGGAGTGGTTGGTGTATTCCATGCTTCTAGCGATTGGATTTCTCTCAAAACTCACCGAATGACTCCTCCCACCATATTATTATGTTGCCCAAGTTTTGGGCTCGATCCGAAATCAATAGGTGTGAGAAATTGGACAATTCAAGTTCCACGGCAGTTCGTTCCTAATTGGAGTGGTTGGAGTATTACACACTTCTAGCGATTGGATTTCACTCAAAACTCACCAAATCACTCCTCCCACCACATTATGATGTTTCCCAAGTTTTGGGCTCGATCCGAAATCAATTGGTGTTCGAAATTTGACAATTCAAGTTCAACGGCAGTTCGTTCCTAATTGGAGTGGTTGGTGTATTCCACACTTCTAGCGATTGGATTTTACTCAAAACTCACCAAATGACTCCTCCCACCATATTATGCTGTTGCCCAAGTTTTGGGCTCGATCCGAAATCAATAGGTGTGAGAAATTGGATAATTCAAGTGCATTGGCAGTTCGTTCCTAGTTGGAGTGGTTGGTGTATTCCATACTTCTAGCGATTGGATTTCACTCAAAACTCACCAAATGACTCCTCCCACCATATTATGATGTTGCCCAAGTTTGGGGTTCGATCCGAAATCAATAGGTGTGAGAAATTGGACAATTCAATTTCGACGGCAGTTCGTTCCTAATTGGAGTGGTTGGTGTTTTCCATACTTCTAGCGATTGGATTTCACTCAAAACTCCCCAAAGGACTCCTCCCACCATATTATGATGTTGCCCAAGTTTTGGGCTTGATTCGAAATCAATAGGTGTTAGAAATTGGACAATTCAAGTTCAACGGCAGCTCGTTCCTAATTGGAGTGGTTGGTGAATTCCATACTTCTAGCGATTGGATTTCACTCAAAACTCACCAAATGACTCCTCTCACCATATTAGGATGTTGCCCAAGCTTTGGGCTCTATCCGAAATCAATAGGTGTTCCAAATTGGACAATTCAAGTTCAACGACAGTTCGTTCCCAATTGGAGTGGTTGGTGTATTCCATACTTCTAGCGATTGGATTTCACTCAAAACAAACCAAATGACTCCTCCCACCATATTATGATGTTGCCCAAGTTTTGGGCTCGATCCGAAATCAATAGGTGTGAGAAATTGGACAATTCAAGTTCAACGGCAGTTCGTTCCTAATTGGAGTGGTTGGTGTATTCCATACTTCTAGCGATTGGATTTCACTAAAAACTCACCAAATGACTCCTCCCACCATATTATGATGTTGCCCAAGTTTTGGGCTCGATCTGAAATCAATAGGTGTTCCAAATTGGACAATTCAAGTTCAACGGCAGTTCGTTCCAAATTGGAGTGGTTGGTGTATTCCATACTTCTAGCGATTGGATTTCACTCAAAACTCACCAAATGACTCCTCCCACCATATTATGATGTTGCCCAACTTTTGGGCTCGATCCGAAATCAATAGGTGTGAGAAATTGGTCAATTCAATTTCAACGACAGTTCGTTCATAATTGGAGTGGTTGGTGTATTCCATACATCTAGCGATTGGATTTCACTCAAAACTCACCAAATGACTTCTCCCACCATATTATGATGTTGCCCAAGTTTTGGGCTCGATCCGAAATCAATAGGTGTAAGAAATTGGTCAATTCAATTTCAACGGCATTTCGTTCCTAATTGGAGTGGTTGGTGTATTCCATACTTCTAAAGATTGGATTTCACTCAAAACTCACCAAATGACTCCTCCCACCATATTATGATGTTGCCCATGTTTTGGGCTCGATCCGAAATCAACAGGTGTTCCAAATTGGACAATTCAAGTTCAACGGAAGTTCGTTCCTAATTGGAGTGGTTGGTGTATTCCATACTTCTAGCGATTGGATTTCACTCAAAACAAACCAAATGACTCCTCCCACCATATTATGACGTTGCCCAAGTTTTGGGATCGATTCGAAATCAATAGGTGTTCCAAATTGGACAATTCAAGTTCAACGACAGTTCGTTCCTAATTGGAGTGGTTGGTGTATTCCATACTTCTAGCGATTGGATTTCACTCAAAACAAACCAAATGACTCCTCCCACCATATTATGACGTTGCCCAAGTTTTGGGATCGATTCGAAATCAATAGGTGTTCCAAATTGGACAATTCAAGTTCAACGACAGTTCGTTCCTAATTGGACTGGTTGGTGTATTCAATACTTCTAGCAATTGGATTTCACTCAAAACTCACCAAATGACTCCTCCCACCATATTATGTTGTTGCCCAAGTTTGGGGCTCGATCCGAAATCAATAGGTGTGAGAAATTGGACAATTCAAGTTCAACGGCAGGTCGTTCCTAATTGGAGTGGTTGGTGTATTCCATACTTCTAACGATTGGATTTCACTCAAAACTCACTAAAGAACTCCTCCCACCATATTATGATGTTGCCCAAGTTTTGGGCTCGATTCGAAATCAATAGGTGTGAGAAATTGGACAGTTCAAGTTCAACGGCAGTTCGTTTCTAATTGGAGTGGTTGGTGTATTCCATACTTCTAGCGATTGGATTTCATTCAAAACTCACCAAATGACTCCTCCCACCATATTATGACGTTGCCACAGTTTTGGGCTCTAGCCGAAATCAATCGGTGTGAGAAATTGGACAATTCAAGTTCAACGGAAGTTCGTTCCTAATTGGAGTGGTTGGTTTATTCCATACTTCTAGCGATTGGATTTCACTCAAAACACGCCAAATGACTCCTCCCACCATATTATGACGTTGCCCAAGTTTTGGGCTCGATTCGAAATCAATAGGTGTTCCAAATTGGACAATTCGAGTTCAACGGCAGTTCGTTCCTAATTGGAGTGGTTGGTGTATTCAATACTTCTAGCGATTGGATTTCACTCAAAACTCACCAAATGACTCCTCCCACCATATTATGATGTTGCCCAAGTTTTGGGCACGATCCGAAATCAATAGGTGTTCCAAATTGGAAAACTCAAGTATAACGGCAATTCGTTCCTAATTGGAGTGGTCGGTGTATTCCATACTTCTAGCGATTGGATTTCACTTAAAACTCACCAAATGACTCCTCCCATCATATTATGATGTTGCCCAAGTTTGGGGCTCGGTCCAAAATCAATAGGTGTGAGAAATTGGACAATTCAAGTTCAACGGCAGTTCGTTCCTAATTGGAGTGGTTGGTGTATTCCATACTTCTAGCAATTGGATTTCACTCAAAACTCACCAAATGACTCCTCCCACCATATTATGATGTTGCCCAACTTTTGGGCTTGATCCGAAATCAATAGGTGTGAGAAATTGGACAATTCAAGTTCAACGGCAGTTCGTTCCAAATTGGAGTGGTTGGTGTATTCCTTACTTCTAGCGATTGGATTTCACTCAAAACTCACCAAATGACTCCTCCCACCATATTATGATGTTGCCCAACTTTTGGGCTCGATCCGAAATCAATAGGTGTAAGAAATTGGACAATTCAAGTTCAACGGCAGTTCGTTCCAAATTGGAGTGGTTGGTGTATTCCTTACTTCTTGCGATTGGATTTCACTGAAAACTCACCAAATGACTCCTCCCACCATATTGTGATGTTGCCCAAGTTTGGGGCTCGATCCAGAATCAATAGGTGTGAGAAATTGGACAATTCAAGTTCAACGGCAGTTCGTTCCTAATTGGAGTGGTTGGTGTATTCCATACTTCTAGCGATTGGATTTCACTCAAAACTCACCAAATGACTCCTCCCACCATATTATGATGTTGCCCAAGTTTGGGGCTCGATCCGAAATCAATAGGTTTGAGAAATTGGACAATTCAAGTTCAACGGCAGGTCGTTCCTAATTGGAGTGGTTGGTGTATTCCATACTTCTAACGATTGGATTTCACTCAAAACTGACCAAAGAACTCCTCCCACCATATTATGATGTTGCCCAAGTTTTGGGCTCGATTCGAAATCAATAGGTGTGAGAAATTGGACAGTTCAAGTTCAACGGCAGTTCGTTCCTAATTGGAGTGGTTGGTGTATTCCATACTTCTAGCGATTGGATTTCAGTCAAAACTAACCAAATGACTCCTCCCACCATATTATGATGTTGCCCAAGTTTTGGGCTCGATCCGAAATCAATAGGTGTTCCAAATTGGACAATTCAAGTTCAACGGCAGTTCGTTCCTAATTGGAGTGGTTGGTGTATTCCATACTTCTAGCGATTGGATTTCACTCAAAACTCACCAAACGACTCCTCCCACCATATTGTGTTGTTGCCCAAGTTTTAGGCTCGATCCGAAATCAATAGGTGTTCCAAATTGGACAATTCAAGTTCAACGGCAGCTCGTTCCTAATTGGAGTGGTTGGTGTATTCCATACTTCTAGCGATTGGATTTCACTCAAAACTCACCAAATGACTCCTCCCACCATATTATGATGTTGCCCAAGTTTTGGGCTCGATTCGAAATCAATTGGTGTGATAAATTGGACAATTCAAGTTCAACAGCAGTTCGTTCCTAATTGGAGTGGTTGGTGTATTCCATACTTCTAGCGATTGGATTTCACTCAAAACTCACCAAATGACTCCTCCCACCATATTATGATGTTGCCCAAGTTTTGGTCTTGATCCGAAATCAATAGGTGTTCCAAATTGGACAATTCAGGAGTTCAACGGCAGTTCGTTCCTAATTGGAGTGGTTGGTGTATTCCATACTTCTAGCGATTGGATTTCACTCAAAACTAACCAAATGACTCCTCCCACCATATTATGATGTTGCCCAAGTTTTGGGCTTGATCCGAAATCAATAGGTGTTCCAAATTGGACAATTCAAGTTCAACGGCAGTTCGTTCCTAATTGGAGTGGTTGGTATATTCCATACTTCTTGCATTTGGATTTCACTCAAAACTCACCAAATGACTCCTCCCACCATTTTATGATGTTGCCCAAGTTTTGGGCTCGATCCGAAATCAATAGGTGTTCCAAATTGGACAATTCAAGTTCAACGGCAGTTCGTTCCTAATTGGATTGGTAGGTGTATTCCATACTTCTATCGATTGGATTTCACTCAAAACTCACCAAATGACTCCTCCCACCATATTATGATGTTGCCCAAGTTTTGGGCTCGATCCGAAATCAATAGATGTTCCAAATTGGACAATCCAAGTTCAACGGCAATTCGTTCCTAATAGGAGTGGTTGGTGTATTCCATACTTCTAGCGATTGGATTTCACCCAAAACTCACCAAATGACCCCTCCCACCATTTTATTTTGTTGCCCAGGTTTTGGGCTCGATCCAAAATCAACAGGTGTTCCAAATTGGACAATTCTAGAGTTCAACGGCAGTTCGTTCCTAATTGGAATGGTTATTGTATTCCATACTTCTAGCGATTTGATTTCACTCAAAACTCGGCAAATGACTCCTCCCACCATATTATGGTGTTGGCCATGTTTTGGCCTCGGTCCAAAATCAATAGGTGTTCCAAATTGGACAATTCAAATTCCACGGCAGTTCCTTCCTAACTGGAGTGGTTGGTGTATTCCATACATCTAGCGTTGGATTTCACTCAAAACTCACTAAATGACTCCTCCCACCATATTATGGTGTTGACCAAGTTTTGGGCTCGATCCGAAATCAATATTTGTTCCAAATTGGACAATTCAAGTTCAGCGGCAGTTCGTTCCTAACTGGAGTGGTTGGTGTATTCCATACTTCTTGCGATTGGATTTCACTCAAAACTCACCAAATGACAACTCCCACCATATTATGAGGTTGCCCAAGTTATGGGCTCGATCCGAAATCAATAGGTGTGATAAATTGGCCAATTCAAGTTCAACGGCAGTTCGTTCCAAATTGGAGTGGTTGGTGTATTCCATACTTGTACCGATTGGATTTCACTCAAAACTCACCAAGTGACTCCTCCCACCATAATATGATGTTGCCCAAGTTTGGGGCTCGATCCGAAATCAATGGTTGTGAGAAATTGGACAATTCAAGTTCAACGGCAGTTCGTTCCTTACTGGAGTGGTTGGTATATTCCATACTTCTAGCGATTGGATTTCACTCAATAATCACCAAATGACTCCTCCCACGATATTCTGATGTTGCCCAAGTTATGGGCTCGATCCGAAATCAATAGGTGTGAGAAATTGGTCAATTCAAGTTCAACGGCAGTTCGTTCCTAACTGGAGTGTTTGGTGTATTCCATACTTCTAGCGATTGGATTTCACTCAAAACTCACCAATTGACTCCTCCCACCATATTATGATGTTGCCCAAGTTTTGGGCTCGACCCGAAATCAATAGGTGTGAGAAATTGGACAATTCAAGTTCAACGGCAGTTCGTTCCTAATTGGAGTGGTTGGTGTATTCAATACTTCTAGCGATTGGATTTCACTCAAAACTAACCAATTGACTCTTCCCACCATATTATGATATTGCCCAAGTTTTGGGCACGATCCGAAATCAATAGGTGTTCCAAATTGGACAATTCAAGTTCAACGGCAGTTCGTTCCTAATTGGAGTGGTTGGTGTATTCCATACTTCTAGCGATTGGATTTCACTCAAAACTCACCAAATGACTCCTCCCACCATATTATGATGTTGCACAAGTTTCGGGTTCGATCCGAAATCAGTAGGTGTGAGAAATTGGACAATTCAAGTTCAACGGCAGTTAGTTCCTAATTGGAGTGGTTGGTGTATTCCATACTTCTAGCGATTGGATTTCACTCCAATCTTACCAAATGACTCATCCCACCATATTATGATGTTGCCCAAGTTTTGGGCTAGATCCGAAATCAACAGGTGTGAGAAATTGGACAATTCAAGTGCGTTGGCAGTTAGTTCCTAATTGGAGTGGTTGGTGTATTCCAAACTTCTAGCAATTGGATTTCACTCAAAACTCACCAAATAACTCCTCCCACCATATTATGATGTTGCCCAAGTTTGGGGTTCGATCCGAAATCAATAGGTGTTTGAAATTGGACAATTCAAGTTCAACGGCAGTTCGTTCCTAATTGGAGTGGTTGGTGTATTCAATACTTCTAGCGATTGGATTTCACTCAAAACTCACCAAATGACTCCTCCCACCATATTATGATGTTGCCCAAGTTTGGGGTTCGATCCGAAATCAATAGGTGTGACAAATTGGACAATTCAAGTGCATTGGCAGTTCGTTCCTAATTGGAGTGGTTGGTGTATTCCATACTTCTAGCGATTGGATTTCACTCAAAACTCACCAAATGACTCCTCCCACCATATTATGATGTTGCCCAAGTTTGGGGTTCGATCCGAAATCAATAGGTGTGAGAAATTGGACAATTCAAGTTCAACGGCAGTTCGTTCCTAATTGGAGTGGTTGGTGTATTCAATACTTCTAGCGATTGGATTTCACTCAAAACTCACCAATTGACTCTTCCCACCATATTATGATATTGCCCAAGTTTTGGGCACGATCCGAAATCAAAAGGTGTTCCAAATTGGACAATTCAAGTTCAACGGCAGTTCGTTCCTAATTGGAGTGGTTGGTGTATTCCATACTTCTAGCGATTGGATTTCACTCAAAACTCACCAAATGACTCCTCCCACCATATTATGATGTTGCACAAGTTTCGGGTTCGATCCGAAATCAGTAGGTGTGAGAAATTGGACAATTCAAGTTCAACGGTAGTTAGTTCCTAATTGGAGTGGTTGGTGTATTCCATACTTCTAGCGATTGGATTTCACTCCAATCTTACCAAATGACTCATCCCACCATATTATGATGTTGCCCAAGTTTTGGGCTAGATCCGAAATCAACAGGTGTGAGAAATTGGACAATTCAAGTGCGTTGGCAGTTAGTTCCTAATTGGAGTGGTTGGTGTATTCCAAACTTCTAGCAATTGGATTTCACTCAAAACTCACCAAATGACTCCTCCCACCATATTATGATGTTGCCCAAGTTTTGGGCTCGATCCGAAATCAATAGGTGTGACAAATTGGACAATTCAAGTGCATTGGCAGTTCGTTCCTAATTGGAGTGGTTGGTGTATTCCATACTTCTAGCGATTGGATTTCACTCAAAACTCACCAAATGACTCCTCCCACCATAATATGATGTTGCCCAAGTTTGGGGTTCGATCCGAAATCAATAGGTGTTTGAAATTGGACAATTCAAGTTCAACGGCAGTTCGTTCCTAATTGGAGTGGTTGGTGTATTCAATACTTCTAGCGATTGGATTTCACTCAAAACTCACCAAATGACTCTTCCCACCATATTATGATATTGCCCAAGTTTTGGGCACGATCCGAAAACAATAGGTGTTCCAAATTGGGCAATTCAAGGTCAACGGCAGTTCGTTCCTAATTGGAGTGGTGGGTGTATTCCATACTTCTAGCGATTGGATTTCACTCAAAACTCACCAAATGACTCCTCCCACCATATTATGATGTTGCACAAGTTTCGGGTTCGATCCGAAATCAATAGGTGTGAGAAATTGGACAATTCAAGTTCAACGGCAGTTAGTTCCTAATTGGAGTGGTTGGTGTATTCCATACTTCTAGCGATTGGATTTCACTCCAATCTTACCAAATGACTCATCCCACCATATTATGCTGTTGCCCAAGTTTTCGGCTAGATCCGAAATCAACAGGTGTGAGAAATTGGACAATTCAAGTGCGTTGGCAGTTAGTTCCTAATTGGAGTGGATGGTGTATTCCAAACTTCTAGCGATTGGATTTCACTCAAAACTCACCAAATGACTCCTCCCACCATATTATGATGTTGCCCAAGTTTTGGGCTCGATCCGAAATCAATAGGTGTGACAAATTGGACAATTCAAGTGCATTGGCAGTTCGTTCCTAATTGGAGTGGTTAGTGTATTCCATACTTCTAGCGATTGGATTTCACTCAAAACTCACCAAATCACTCCTCCCACCATATTACGATGTTGCCCAAGTTTGGGGTTCGATCCGAAATCAATAGGTGTGAGAAATTGGACAATTCAAGTTCGACGACAGTTCGTTCCTAATTGGAGTGGTTGGTGTATTCCACACTTCAAGCGATTGGATTTCACTCAAAACTCCCCAAATGACTCCTCCCACCATATTATGATGTTGCCCAAGTTTTGGGCTCGATCCGAAATCAATAGGTGTGAGAAATTGGACAATTCAAGTTCGACGGCAGTTCGTTCCTAATTGGAGTGGTTGGTGTCTTCCATACTTCTAGCGAATGGATTTCACTCAAAACTCACCAAATGACTCCTCCCACCATATTATGATGTTGCCCAAGTTTTGGGCTCGATCCGAAATCAATAGGTGTTCCAAATTGGACAATTCAAGTTCAACGGCAGTTCGTTCCTAATTGGAGTGGTTGGTGTATTCCATACTTCTAGCGATTGGATTTCACTCAAAACTCACCAAACGACTCCTCCCACCATATTATGATGTTGCCCAAGTTTTGGGCTTGATCCGAAATCAATGGGTGTGAGAAATTGGACAATTCAAGTTCAACGGTAGTTCGTTCGTAATGGGAGTGGTTGGTGTTTTCCATGCTTCTAGCGATTGGATTTCTCTCAAAACTCACCGAATGACTCCTCCCACCATATTATTATGTTGCCCAGGTTTTGGGCTCGATCCGAAATCAATAGGTGAGAGAAATTGGACAATTCAAGTTCAACGGCAGTTCGTTCCTAATTGGAGTGGTTGGTGTAGTCCATACTCCTAGCGATTGGATTTCACTCAAAACTCACCCAATGACTCTTTCCACCATATTATGATATTGCCCAAGTTTTGGGCTCGATCCGAAATCAATAGGTGTTCCAAATTGGACAATTCATGTTCAACGGCAGTTCGTCCCTAATTGGAGTGGTTGGTGTATTCCATACTTCTAGCGATTGGATTTCACTCAAAACTCACCAAACCACTCCTCCCACCATATTATGATGTTGCACAAGTTTGTGGTTCGATCCGAAATCAATAGGTGTGAGAAATTGGACAATTCAAGTTCAACGGCAGTTCGTTCCTAATGGGAGTGGTTGGTGTGAGAAATTGGACAATTCAAGTGCATTGGCAGTTCTTTCCTAATTCGAGTGGTTGGTGTATTCCATATTTCTAGCGATTGAATTTCACTCAAAACTCACCAAATGACTCCTCCCACCGTATTATGATGTTGCCCAAGTTTGGTGCTTGATATGAAATCAATAGGTGTGAGAAATTGGACAATTCAAGTTCGACGGCAGTTCGTTCCTAATTGGAGTGGTTGGTGTCTTCCATACTTCTAGCGAATGGATTTAAATCAAAACTCACCAAATGACTCGTCCCACCATATTATGATGTTGCCCAAGTTTTGGGCTCGATCCGAAATCCATAGGTGTTCCAAATTGGACAATTCAAGTTCAACGGCAGTTCGTTCCTAATTGGAGTGGTTGGTGTATTCCATACTTCTATCGATTGGATTTCACTCAAAACTCACCAAATGACTCCTCCCACCATATTATGATGTTGCCCAAGTTTTGGGCTTGATCCGAAATCAATAGGTGTGAGAAATTGGACAATTCAGGTTCAACGGCAGATCGTTCCTAATTGGATTGGTTGGTGTATTCCATACTTCTAGCGATTGGATTTCTTTCAAAACTCAGCAAATGAATCCTCCCACCATATTATGATGTTGCCCAAGTTTTGGGCTTGATCCGAAATCAATAGGTGTGAGAAATTGGACAATTCAAGTTCAACGGCAGTTCGTTCCTAATTGGAGTGGTTGGTGTATTCCATACTTCTAGCGATTGGATTTCACTCAAAACTCACCAAATCACTCCTCCCACCGTATTATGATGTTGCCCAAGTTTGGGGCTCGATCCGAAATCAATAGGTGTTCCAAATTGGACAATTCAAGTTCAACGACAATTTGTTCCTAATTGGAGTGGTTGGTGTATTCCACACTTCTAGCGATTGAATTTCACTCAAAACTCACCAAATGACTCCTCCCACCATATTATGATGTTGCACAAGTTTGGGGTTCGATCCGAAATCAATAGGTGTGAGAAATTGGACAATTCAAGTTCAACGACAGTTCGTTCCTAATTGGACTGGTTGGTGTATTCCATACTTCTAGCGATTGGATTTCACTCAAAACTCACCAAATGACTCCTCCCACCATATTATGATGTTGACCAAGTTTGGAGCCCGGTCCGAAATTAATAGGTGTGAGAAATTGGACAATTCAAATTCAACGGCAGTTCGTTCCTAATTGGAGTGGTTGGTGTATTCCATACTTCTAGCGATTGGATTTCACTCAAAACTCACCAGATGACTCCTCCCACCATATTATGATGTTGCCCAAGTTTTGGGCTCGATCCGAAATCAATAGGTGTGAGAAATTGGACAATTCAAGTTCAACGGCAGTTCGTTCCTAATTGGAGTGGTTGGTGTATTCCATACTTCTAGCGATTGGATTTCACTCAAAACTCACCAAATGAGTCATCCCACCATATTATGATGTTGGCCAAGTTTGGGGCTCGATCCGAAATCAATAGGTGTGAGAAATTGGACAATTCAAGTTCAACGGCAGTTCGTTCCTAATTGGAGTGGTTGGTGTCTTCCATACTTCTAGCGATTGGATTTCACTCAAAACTCACCAAATGACTCCTCCCACCATATCATGATGTTGCCCAAGTTTGGGGCCTGATCCGAAATCAATAGGTGTTCCAAATTGGACACTTCAAGTTCAACGACAATTCGTTCCTAATTGGAGAGGTTGGTGTATTCCTTACTTCTAGCGATTGGATTTCACTCAAAACTCACCAAAGGACTCCTCCAACCATATCATGATGTTGCCCAATTTTGGGCTCGATCCGAAATCAATAGGTGAAAGAAATTGGACTATTCAAGTTCAACGGCAGTTCGTTCCAAATTGGAGTGGTTGGTGTATTCCATACTTCTAGCGATTGGATTTCACTCAAAACTCACCAAATGACTCCTCCCACCATATTATGATGTTGCCCAAGTTTGGGGCTCGATCCGAAATCAATAGGTGTGAGAAATTGGACAATTCAAGTTCAGCGGCAGTTTGTTCCTAATTGGAGTGGTTGGTGTCTTCCATACTTCTAGCGATTGGATTTCACTTAAAACTCACCAAATGACTCCTCCCACCATATTATGGTGTGGCCCAAGTTTTGGGCTCGATCCGAAATCAATAGGTGTTCCAAATTGGACAATTCAAGTTCAACGGCAGTTCGTTCCTAATTGGAGTGGTTGGTGTATTCCATACTTCTAGCGATTGGATTTCACTCAAAACTAACCAAATGACTCCTCCCACAATATTATGATGTTGCCCAAGTTTTGGGCACGATTCGAAATCAATAGGTGTGAGAAATTGGACAATTCAAGTTCAACGGCAGTTCGTTCCTAATTGGAGTGGTTGGTGTATTCCGTACTTCTAGCGATTGGAATTCACTCAAAACTCACCAAATGACTCCACCCACCATATTATGATGTTGCCCAAGTTTGGGGCTCGATCCGAAATCAATAGGTGTGTGAAATTGGACAATTCAAGTTCAACGGCAGTTCGTTCCTAATTGGAGTGGTTGGTGTATTTCATACTTCTAGCGATTGGATTTCACTCAAAACTCACCAAATGACTCCTCCCACCATGTTATCATGTTGCCCAAGTTTTGGGCTCGATCCGAAATCAATAGGTGTTCCGAATTGGACAATTCAAGTTCAACGGCAGTTCGTTCCTACTGGGAGTGGTTGGTGTATTCCATACTTCTAGCGATTGGATTTCACTCAAAACTCACCAAATGACTCCTCCCACCATGTTATCATGTTGCCCAAGTTTTGGGCTCGATCCGAAAGCAATAGGTTTTCCAAATTGGACAATTCAAATTCAACGGCAGTTCGTTCCTAATTGGAGTGGTTGGTGTATTCCATACTTCCAGCGATTGTATTTCACTTAAAACTCCCCAAATGACTCCTCACACCATATTATGATGTTGCCCAAGTTTTCGGCTCGATCCGAAATCAATAGGTGTGAGAAATTGGACAATTCAAGTTCAACGACAGTTCGTTCCTAATTGGAGTGGTTGGTGTATTCCATACTTCTAGCGATTGGATTTCACTCAAAACTCACCAAATGACTCCTCCCACCATATTTGGATGTTGCCCAAGTTTGTGGCTCGATCCAAAATCAATAGGTGTTCCAAATTGGACAGTTCAAGTTGAACGGCAGTTCGTTCCTAATTGGAGTGGTTGGTGTATTCCATACTTCTAGTGATTGGATTTCACTCAAAACTCACCAAATGACTCCTCTCACCATATTTGGATGTTGCCCAAGTTTGGGGCTCGATCCGAAATCAATAGGTGTGAGAAATTGAACAATTCAAGTTCAAAGGCAGTTCGTTCCTAATTGGAGTGGTTGGTGTATTCCATACTTCTAGCGATTGGATTTCACTCAAAACTCACCAAATGACTCCTCCCACCATATTTGGATGTTGCCCAAGTTTGTGGCTCGATCCGAAATCAATAGGTGTTCCAAATTGGACAGTTCAAGTTGAACGGCAGTTCGTTCCTAATTGGAGTGGTTGGTGTATTCCATACTTCTAGTGATTGGATTTCACTCAAAACTCACCAAATGACTCCTCTCACCATATTTGGATGTTGCCCAAGTTTGGGGCTCGATCCGAAATCAATAGGTGTGAGAAATTGGACAATTCAAGTTCAACGGCAGTTCGTTCCTAATTGGAGTGGTTGGTGTATTCCATACTTCTAGCGATTGGATTTCACTCAAAACTCACCAAATGACTCCTCCCTCCATATTTGGATGTTGCCCAAGTTTGTGGCTCGATCCGAAATCAATAGGTGTTCCAAATTGGACAGTTCAAGTTGAACGGCAGTTCGTTCCTAATTGGAGTGGTTGGTGTATTCCATACTTCTAGCGATTGGATTTCACTCAAAACTCACCAAATGACTCCTCCCACCATATTTGGATGTTGGCCAAATTTGGGGCTCGATCCGAAATCAATAGGTGTGAGAAATTGGACAATTCAAGTTCAACGGCAGTTCGTTCCTAATTGGAGTGGTTGGTGTCTTCCATACTTCTAGCGATTGGATTTCACTCAAAACTCACCAAATGACTCCTCCCACCATATCATGATGTTGCCCAAGTTTGGGGCCCGATCCGAAATCAATAGGTGTTCCAAATTGGACACTTCAAGTTCAACGACAATTCGTTCCTAATTGGAGTGGTTGGTGTATTCCATACTTCTAGCGATTGGATTTCACTCAAAACTCACCAAAGGACTCCTCCAACCATATCATGATGTTGCCCAATTTTGGGCTCGATCCGAAATCAATAGGTGAAACAAATTGGACTATTCAAGTTCAACGGCAGTTCGTTCCTAATTGGAGTGGTTGGTGTATTCCATACTTCTAGCGATTGGATTTCACTCAAAACTCACCAAATGACTCCTCCCACCATATTATGATGTTGCCCAAGTTTGGGGCTCGATCCGAAATCAATAGGTGTGAGAAATTGGACAATTCAAGTTCAACGGCAGTTCGTTCCTAATTGGAGTGGTTGGTGTCTTCCATACTTCTAGCGATTGGATTTCACTTAAAACTCACCAAATGACTCCTCCCACCATATTATGGTGCTGCCCAAGTTTTGGGCTCGATCCGAAATCAATAGGTGTTCCAAATTGGACAATTCAAGTTCAACGGCAGTTCGTTCCTAATTGGAGTGGTTGGTGTATTCCATACTTCTAGCGATTGGATTTCACTCAAAACTAACCAAATGACCCCTCCCACTATATTATGATGTTGCCCAAGTTTTGGGCACGATTCGAAATCAATAGGTGTGAGAAATTGGACAATTGAAGTTCAACGGCAGTTCGTTCCTAATTGGAGTGGTTGGTGTATTCCGTACTTCTAGCGATTGGATTTCACTCAAAACTCACCAAATGACTCCTCCAACCATATTATGATGTTGCCCAAGTTTGGGGCTCGATCCGAAATCAATAGGTGTGTGAAATTGGACAATTCAAGTTCAACGGCAATTCGTTCCTAATTGGAGTGGTTGGTGTATTCCATACTTCTAGCGATTGGATTTCACTCAAAACTCACCAAATGACTCCTCCCACCATATTTGGATGTTGCCCAAGTTTGTGGCTCGATCCAAAATCAATAGGTGTTCCAAATTGGACAGTTCAAGTTGAACGGCAGTTCGTTCCTAATTGGAGTGGTTGGTGTATTCCATACTTCTAGTGATTGGATTTCACTCAAAACTCACCAAATGACTCCTCTCACCATATTTGGATGTTGCCCAAGTTTGGGGCTAGATCCGAAATCAATAGGTGTGAGAAATTGGACAATTCAAGTTCAACGGCAGTTCGTTCCTAATTGGAGTGGTTGGTGTATTCCATACTTCTAGCGATTGGATTTCACTCAAAACTCACCAAATGACTCCTCCCACCATACTATGTTGTTGCCCAAGTTTGGGGCTCGATCCGAAATCAATAGGTGTGAGAAATTGGACAATTCAAGTTCAACGGCAGTTCGTTCCTAATTGGAGTGGTTGGTGTCTTCCATACTTCTAGCGATTGGATTTCACTTAAAACTCACCAAATGACTCCTCTCACCATATTTGGATGTTGCCCAAGTTTGGGGCTCGATCCGAAATCAATAGGTGTGTGAAATTGGACAATTCAAGTTCAACGGCAGTTCGTTCCTAATTGGAGTGGTTGGTGTATTCCATACTTCTAGCGATTGGATTTCACTCAAAACTCACCAAATGACTCCTCCCACCATATTATGATGTTGCCCAAGTTTGGGGCTCGATCCGAAATCAATAGGTGTGAGAAATTGGACAATTCAAGTTCAACGGCAGTTCGTTCCTAATTGGAGTGGTTGGTGTCTTCCATACTTCTAGCGATTGGATTTCACTCAAAACTAACCAAATGACTCCTCCCACTATATTATGATATTGCCCAAGTTTTGGGCACGATTCGAAATCAATAGGTGTGAGAAATTGGACAATTGAAGTTCAACGGCAGTTCGTTCCTAATTTTAGTGGTTGATGTATTCCGTACTTCTAGCGATTGGATTTCACTCAAAACTCACCAAATGACTCCTCCCACCATACTATGTTGTTGCCCAAGTTTGGGGCTCGATCCGAAATCAATAGGTGTGAGAAATTGGACAATTCAAGTTCAACGGCAGTTCGTTCCTAATTGGAGTGGTTGGTGTCTTCCATACTTCTAGCGATTGGATTTCACTTAAAACTCACCAAATGACTCCTCTCACCATATTTGGATGTTGCCCAAGTTTGGGGCTCGATCCGAAATCAATAGGTGTGTGAAATTGGACAATTCAAGTTCAACGGCAGTTCGTTCCTAATTGGAGTGGTTGGTGTATTCCATACTTCTAGCGATTGGATTTCTCTCAAAACTCACCAAATGACTCCTCCCACCATATTATGATGTTGCCCAAGTTTGGGGCTCGATCCGAAATCAATAGGTGTGAGAAATTGGACAATTCAAGTTCAACGGCAGTTCGTTCCTAATTGGAGTGGTTGGTGTCTTCCATACTTCTAGCGATTGGATTTCACTCAAAACTAACCAAATGACTCCTCCCACTATATTATGATATTGCCCAAGTTTTGGGCACGATTCGAAATCAATAGGTGTGAGAAATTGGACAATTGAAGTTCAACGGCAGTTCGTTCCTAATTTTAGTGGTTGGTGTATTCCGTACTTCTAGCGATTGGATTTCACTCAAAACTCACCAAATGACTCCTCCCACCATATTATGATATTGCCCAAGTTTGGGGCTCGATCCGAAATCAATAGGTGTGTGAAATTGGACAATTCAAGTTCAACGGCAGTTCGTTCCTAATTGGAGTGGTTGGTGTATTTCATAGTTCTAGCGATTGGATTTCACTCAAAACTCACCGAATGACTCCTCCCACCATGTTATCATGTTGCCCAAGTTTTGGGCTCGATCCGAAATCAATAGGTGTTCCGAATTGGACAATTCAAGTTCAACGGCAGTTCGTTCCTACTGGGAGTGGTTGGTGTATTCCATACTTCTAGCGATTGGATTTCACTCAAAACTCACCAAATGACTCCTCCCACCATGTTATCATGTTGCCCAAGTTTGGGGCTCGATCCGAAATCAATAGGTGTGAGAAATTGGCCAATTCAAGTTCAACGGCAGTTCGTTCCTAATTGGAGTGGTTGGTGTATTCCATACTTCTAGCGATTGGATTTCACTCAAAACTCACAAAAGAACTCCTCCCACCATATTATCGTGTTGCCCAAGTTTTGGGCTCGATTCGAAATCAACAGGTGTGAGAAATTGGACAATTCAAGTTCAACGGCAGTTCGTTCCTAATTGGAGTGGTTGGTGTATTCCATACTTCTAGCGATTGGATTTCACTCAAAACTCACCAAATGACTCCTCCCACCATATTATGATGTTGCCCAAGTTTTGGGCACGATCCGAAATCAATAGGTGTTCGATATTGGACAATTCAAGTTCAACGGCAGTTCGTTCGTAAATGGAGTGGTTGGTGTATTCCATACTTCTAGCGATTGGATTTCACTCAAAACTCACCAAATGACTCCTCCCACCATATTATGATGTTGCCCAAGTTTGGGGCTCGATCCGAAATCAATAGGTGTGAGAAATTGGACAATTCAAGTTCAACGGCAGTTCGTTCCTAATTGGAGTGGTTGGTGTATTCCATACTTCTAGCGATTGGATTTCACTCAAAACTCACCAAAGGACTCGTCCCACCATATTATGATGTTGCCCAAGTTTTGGGCTCGATCCTAAATCAATAGGTGTTAGAAGTTGGACAATTCAAGTTGAACGGCAGTTCATTCCTAATTGGAGTGGTTGGTGTATTCCATACTTCTAGCGATTGGATTTCACTCAAAACTCACCAAATGACTCCTCCCACCATATTATGATGCTGCCCAAGTTTTGGGCTCGATCCGAAATTAATAGGTGTGAGAAATTGGTCAATTCAATTTCAACGGCATTTCGTTCCTAATTGGAGTGGTTGGTGTATTCCATACTTCTAGCGATTGGGTTTCACTCAAAACTCACCAAATGACTCCTCCCACCATATTATGATGCTGCCCAAGTTTTGGGCTCGATCCGAAATTAATAGGTGTGAGAAATTGGTCAATTCAATTTCAACGACAGTTCGTTCGTAATTGGAGTGGTTGGTGTATTCCATACTTCTAGCGATTGGATTTCACTCAAAACACACCAAATGACTCCTCCCACCATATTATGATGTTGCCCAAGTTTTGGGCTCGATCCGAAATCAATAGGTGTGAGAAATTGGACAATTCAATTTCAACAGCAGTTCGTTCCTAATTGGAGGGGTTGGTGTATTCCATACTTCTAGCGATTGGATTTCACTCAGAACTCACCAAATGACTCCTCCCACCATATTATGATGTTGCCCAAGTTTGGGGCTCGATCCGAAATCAATAGGTGTAAGAAATTGGACAATTCAAGTTCAACGGCAGTTCGTTCCTAATTGGAGTGGTTGGTGTATTCCATACTTCTAGCGATTGGATTTCACTCAAAACTCAGAAAAGAACTCCTCCCACCATATTATCGTGTTGCCCAAGTTTTGGGCTCGATTCGAAATCAATAGGTGTGAGAAATTGGACAATTCAAGTTCAACGGCAGTTCGTTCCTAATTGGAGTGGTTGGTGTATTCCATACTTCTAGCGATTGGATTTCACTCAAAACTCACCAAATGACTCCTCCCACCATATTATGATGTTGCCCAAGTTTTGGGCTCGATCCGAAATCAATAGGTGTTCGATATTGGACAATTCAAGTTCAACGGCAGTTCGTTCGTAATTGGAGTGGTTGGTGTATTCCATACTTCTAGCGATTGGATTTCACTCAAAACTCACCAAATGACTCCTCCCACCATATTATGATGTTGCCCAAGTTTGGGGCGCGATCCGAAATCAATAGGTGTTCCAAATTGGACAATTCAAGTTCAACGGTAGTTCGTTCCTAATTGGAGTGGTTGGTGTATTCCATAATTCTAGCGATTGGATTTCACTCAAAACTCACCAAATGACTCCTCCCTCCATATTATGATGTTGCCCAAGTTTTGGGCTCGATCCGATATCAATAGGTGTGAGAAATTGGTCAATTCAATTTGAACGACAGTTCGTTCCTAATTGGAGTGGTTGGTGTATTCCATACGTCCAGCGATTGGATTTCACTCAAATCTCACCAAATGACTCCTCCCACCATGTTATGACGTTGCCCAAGTTTTGGGCTCGATCCGAAATCAATAGGTGTTCCAAATTGGACAATTCAAGTTCAACGGCAATTCGTTCCTAATTGGAGTGGTTGGTGTATTCCATACTTCTAGGGATTGGATTTCAATCAAAACTCACCAAATGACTCCTCCCACCATATTATGATGTTGCCCAAGTTTTGGGCTCGATCCGAAATCAATAGGTGTTCCAAATTGGACAATTCAAGTTCAACGGCAGTTCGTTCCTAATTGGAGTGGTTGGTGTATTCCACACTTCTAGCGATTGGATTTCACTCAAAACCCACCAAATGACTCCTCCCACCATATTATGATGTTGCCCAAGTTTCGGGCTCGATCCGAAATCAATAGGTGTTCCAAATTGGACAATTGAAGTTCAACGGCAGTTCGTTCCTAATTGGAGTGGTTGGTGTATTCCATACTTCTAGCGATTGGATTTCACTCAAAACTCACCAAATGACTCCTCCCACTATATTATGATGTTGCCCAAGTTTGGGGCTCGATCCGAAATCAGTAGGTGTTCCAAATTGGACAATTCAAGTACAACGGCAGCTCGTTCCAAATTGGAGTGGTTGATGTATTCCATACTTCTAGCGATTGGATTTCACTCAAAACTCACCAAACGACTCCTCCCACCATATTATGATGTTGCCCAAGTTTTGGGCTCGATCCGAAGTCAATAGGTGTGATAAATTGGACAATTCAAGTTCAACGGCAGTTCGTTCCTAATTGGAGTGGTTGGTGTATTCCATACTTCTAGCGATTAGATCTCACTCAAAACTCACCAAATGACTCCTCCCACCATATTAAGATGTTGCCCAAGTTTCGGGCTCGATCCGAAATCAATAGGTGTTCCAAATCGGACAATTCAAGTTCAACGGCAGTTCGTTCCTAACTGGAGTGGTTGGCGTATTCCATACTTCTAGCGATTGGATTTCACTCAAAACTCACCAAATGACTCCTCCAACCATATTATGATGTTGCCTAAGTTTGGGGCACGATCCGAAATCAATAGGAGTGACAAATTGGACAATTCATGTTCAACGGCAGTTCATTCCTAATTGGAGTGGTTGGTGTATTCCATACTTCTAGCGATTGGATTTCACTCAAAACTCACCAAATGACTCCTCCCACCATATTATGATGTTGCCCAAGTTTTGGGCTCGATCCGAAATCAATAAGTGTTCCAAATTGGACAATTGAAGTTCAACGACAGTTCGTTCCTAATGGGAGTGGTTGGTGTATTCCATACTTATAGCGATTGGATTCCACTCAAAACTAACCAAATGACTCCTCCCACCATATTATGATGTTGCCCAAGTTTTGGGCTCGATCCGAAATCAATAGGTGTTCCAAATTGGACAATTCAAGTTCAACGGCAGTTCGTTCCTAATTGGAGTGGTTGGGGTATTCCATACTTCTAGCGATTGGATTTCACTCAAAACTCACCAAATGACTCCTCCCACCATATTATGATGTTGCCCAAGTTTTGGGTTTGATCCGTAATAAATAGGTGTGAGAAATTGGACAATTCAAGTTCAACGGCAGTTCGTTCCATATGGGAGTGGTTGGTGTATTCCATCCTTCTAGCGATTGGAATTCACTCAAAACTCACCAAATGACTCCTCCCACCATATTATGATGTTGCCCCAAGTTTGGGGCTCGGTCCGAAATCAATAGGTGTGAGAAATTGGAAAATTCAAGTTCAACGGCAGTTCGTTCCAAATGGGAGTGGTTGGTGTATTCCATACTTCTAGCGATTGGATTTCACTCAAAACTCACCAAATGACTCCTCCCACCATGTTATGATGTTGCCCAAGTTTTGGGCTCGATCCGAAATCAATAGGTGTGAGAAATTGGACAATTCAGGTTCAACGGCAGATCGTTCCTAATTGGATTGGTTGGTGTATTCCATACTTCTAGCGATTGGATTTCTTTCAAAACTCAGCAAATGAATCCTCCCACCATATTATGATGTTGCCCAAGTTTTGGGCTTGATCCGAAATCAATAGGTGTGAGAAATTGGACAATTCAAGTTCAACGGCAGTTCGTTCCTAATTGGAGTGGTTGGTGTATTCCATACTTCTAGCGATTGGATTTCACTCAAAACTCACCAAATGACTCCTCCCACCGTATTATGATGTTGCCCAAGTTTGGGGCTCGATCCGAAATCAATAGGTGTTCCAAATTGGACAATTCAAGTTCAACGACAATTTGTTCCTAATTGGAGTGGTTGGTGTATTCCACACTTCTAGCGATTGAATTTCACTCAAAACTCACCAAATGACTCCTCCCACCATATTATGATGTTGCACAAGTTTGGGGTTCGATCCGAAATCAATAGGTGTGAGAAATTGGACAATTCAAGTTCAACGGCAGTTCGTTCCTAATTGGACTGGTTGGTGTATTCCATACTTCTAGCGATTGGATTTCACTCAAAACTCACCAAATGACTCCTCCCACCATATTATGATGTTGACCAAGTTTGGAGCCCGGTCCGAAATTAATAGGTGTGAGAAATTGGACAATTCAAATTCAACGGCAGTTCGTTCCTAATTGGAGTGGTTGGTGTATTCCATACTTCTAGCGATTGGATTTCACTCAAAACTCACCAGATGACTCCTCCCACCATATTATGATGTTGCCCAAGTTTTGGGCTCGATCCGAAATCAATAGGTGTGAGAAATTGGACAATTCAAGTTCAACGGCAGTTCGTTCCTAATTGGAGTGGTTGGTGTATTCCATACTTCTAGCGATTGGATTTCACTCAAAACTCACCAAATGAGTCATCCCACCATATTATGATGTTGGCCAAGTTTGGGGCTCGATCCGAAATCAATAGGTGTGAGAAATTGGACAATTCAAGTTCAACGGCAGTTCGTTCCTAATTGGAGTGGTTGGTGTCTTCCATACTTCTAGCGATTGGATTTCACTCAAAACTCACCAAATGACTCCTCCCACCATGTCATGATGTTGCCCAAGTTTGGGGCCTGATCCGAAATCAATAGGTGTTCCAAATTGGACACTTCAAGTTCAACGACAATTCGTTCCTAATTGGAGAGGTTGGTGTATTCCTTACTTCTAGCGATTGGATTTCACTCAAAACTCACCAAAGGACTCCTCCAACCATATCATGATGTTGCCCAATTTTGGGCTCGATCCGAAATCAATAGGTGAAAGAAATTGGACTATTCAAGTTCATCGGCAGTTCGTTCCTAATTGGAGTGGTTGGTGTATTCCATACTTCTAGCGATTGGATTTCACTCAAAACTCACCAAATGACTCCTCCCACCATATTTGGATGTTGCCCAAGTTTGTGGCTCGATCCAAAATCAATAGGTGTTCCAAATTGGACAGTTCAAGTTGAACGGCAGTTCGTTCCTAATTGGAGTGGTTGGTGTATTCCATACTTCTAGTGATTGGATTTCACTCAAAACTCACCAAATGACTCCTCCCACCATATTTGGATGTTGCCCAAGTTTGGGGCTCGATCCGAAATCAATAGGTGTGAGAAATTGAACAATTCAAGTTCAACGGCAGTTCGTTCCTAATTGGAGTGGTTGGTGTATTCCATACTTCTAGCGATTGGATTTCACTCAAAACTCACCAAATGACTCCTCCCACCATATCATGATGTTGCCCAAGTTTGGGGCTCGATCCGAAATCAATAGGTGTGTGAAATTGGACAATTCAAGTTCAACGGCAGTTCGTTCCTAATTGGAGTGGTTGGTGTATTTCATACTTCTAGCGATTGGATTTCACTCAAAACTCACCAAATGACTCCTCCCACCATGTTATCATGTTGCCCAAGTTTTGGGCTCGATCCGAAATCAATAGGTGTTCCGAATTGGACAATTCAAGTTCAACGGCAGTTCGTTCCTACTGGGAGTGGTTGGTGTATTCCATACTTCTAGCGATTGGATTTCACTCAAAACTCACCAAATGACTCCTCCCACCATGTTATCATGTTGCCCAAGTTTTGGGCTCGATCCGAAAGCAATAGGTCTTCCAAATTGGACAATTCAAATTCAACGGCAGTTCGTTCCTAATTGGAGTGGTTGGTGTATTCCATACTTCTAGCGATTGTATTTCACTTAAAACTCTCCAAATGACTCCTCACACCATATTATGATGTTGCCCAAGTTTTCGGCTCGATCCGAAATCAATAGGTGTGAGAAATTGGACAATTCAAGTTCAACGGCAGTTCGTTCCTAATTGGAGTGGTTGGTGTATTCCATACTTCTAGCGATTGGATTTCACTCAAAACTCACCAAATGACTCCTCCCACCATATTTGGATGTTGCCCAAGTTTGTGGCTCGATCCAAAATCAATAGGTGTTCCAAATTGGACAGTTCAAGTTGAACGGCAGTTCGTTCCTAATTGGAGTGGTTGGTGTATTCCATACTTCTAGTGATTGGATTTCACTCAAAACTCACCAAATGACTCCTCCCACCATATTTGGATGTTGCCCAAGTTTGGGGCTCGATCCGAAATCAATAGGTGTGAGAAATTGAACAATTCAAGTTCAACGGCAGTTCGTTCCTAATTGGAGTGGTTGGTGTATTCCATACTTCTAGCGATTGGATTTCACTCAAAACTCACCAAATGACTCCTCCCACCATATTTGGATGTTGCCCAAGTTTGTGGCTCGATCCGAAATCAATAGGTGTTCCAAATTGGACAGTTCAAGTTGAACGGCAGTTCGTTCCTAATTGGAGTGGTTGGTGTATTCCATACTTCTAGTGATTGGATTTCACTCAAAACTCACCAAATGACTCCTCTCACCATATTTGGATGTTGCCCAAGTTTGGGGCTCGATCCGAAATCAATAGGTGTGAGAAATTGGACAATTCAAGTTCAACGGCAGTTCGTTCCTAATTGGAGTGGTTGGTGTATTCCATACTTCTAGCGATTGGATTTCACTCAAAACTCACCAAATGACTCCTCCCTCCATATTTGGATGTTGCCCAAGTTTGTGGCTCGATCCGAAATCAATAGGTGTTCCAAATTGGACAGTTCAAGTTGAACGGCAGTTCGTTCCTAATTGGAGTGGTTGGTGTATTCCATACTTCTAGCGATTGGATTTCACTCAAAACTCACCAAATGACTCCTCCCACCATATTTGGATGTTGGCCAAATTTGGGGCTCGATCCGAAATCAATAGGTGTGAGAAATTGGACAATTCAAGTTCAACGGCAGTTCGTTCCTAATTGGAGTGGTTGGTGTCTTCCATACTTCTAGCAATTGGATTTCACTCAAAACTCACCAAATGACTCCTCCCACCATATCATGATGTTGCCCAAGTTTGGGGCCCGATCCGAAATCAATAGGTGTTCCAAATTGGACACTTCAAGTTCAACGACAATTCGTTCCTAATTGGAGTGGTTGGTGTATTCCATACTTCTAGCGATTGGATTTCACTCAAAACTCACCAAAGGACTCCTCCAACCATATCATGATGTTGCCCAATTTTGGGCTCGATCCGAAATCAATAGGTGAAAGAAATTGGACTATACAAGTTGAACGGCAGTTCGTTCCTAATTGGAGTGGTTGGTGTATTCCATACTTCTAGCGATTGGATTTCACTCAAAACTCACCAAATGACTCCTCCCACCATATTATGATGTTGCCCAAGTTTGGGGCTCGATCCGAAATCAATAGGTGTGAGAAATTGGACAATTCAAGTTCAACGGCAGTTCGTTCCTAATTGGAGTGGTTGGTGTCTTCCATACTTCTAGCGATAGGATTTCACTTAAAACTCACCAAATGACTCCTCCCACCATATTATGGTGCTGCCCAAGTTTTGGGCTCGATCCGAAAACAATAGGTGTTCCAAATTGGACAATTCAAGTTCAACGGCAGTTCGTTCCTAATTGGAGTGGTTGGTGTATTCCATACTTCTAGCGATTGGATTTCACTCAAAACTAACCAAATGACCCCTCCCACTATATTATGATGTTGCCCAAGTTTTGGGCACGATTCGAAATCAATAGGTGTGAGAAATTGGACAATTGAAGTTCAACGGCAGTTCGTTCCTAATTGGAGTGGTTGGTGTATTCCGTACTTCTAGCGATTGGATTTCACTCAAAACTCACCAAATGACTCCTCCAACCATATTATGATGTTGCCCAAGTTTGGGGCTCGATCCGAAATCAATAGGTGTGTGAAATTGGACAATTCAAGTTCAACGGCAGTTCGTTCCTAATTGGAGGGGTTGGTGTATTCCATACTTCTAGCGATTGGATTTCACTCAAAACTCACCAAATGACTCCTCCCACCATATTTGGATGTTGCCCAAGTTTGTGGCTCGATCCAAAATCAATAGGTGTTCCAAATTGGACAGTTCAAGTTGAACGGCAGTTCGTTCCTAATTGGAGTGGTTGGTGTATTCCATACTTCTAGTGATTGGATTTCACTCAAAACTCACCAAATGACTCCTCTCACCATATTTGGATGTTGCCCAAGTTTGGGGCTAGATCCGAAATCAATAGGTGTGAGAAATTGGACAATTCAAGTTCAACGGCAGTTCGTTCCTAATTGGAGTGGTTGGTGTATTCCATACTTCTAGCGATTGGATTTCACTCAAAACTCACCAAATGACTCCTCCCACCATATTATGTTGTTGCCCAAGTTTGGGGCTCGATCCGAAATCAATACGTGTGACAAATTGGACAATTCAAGTTCAACGGCAGTTCGTTCCTAATTGGAGTGGTTGGTGTCTTCCATACTTCTAGCGATTGGATTTCACTTAAAACTCACCAAATGACTCCTCTCACCATATTTGGATGTTGCCCAAGTTTGGGGCTCGATCCGAAATCAATAGGTGTGTGAAATTGGACAATTCAAGTTCAACGGCAGTTCGTTCCTAATTGGAGTGGTTGGTGTATTCCATACTTCTAGCGATTGGATTTCACTCAAAACTCACCAAATGACTCCTCCCACCATATTATGATGTTGCCCAAGTTTGGGGCTCGATCCGAAATCAATAGGTGTGAGAAATTGGACAATTCAAGTTCAACGGCAGTTCGTTCCTAATTGGAGTGGTTGGTGTCTTCCATACTTCTAGCGATTGGATTTCACTCAAAACTAACCAAATGACTCCTCCCACTATATTATGATGTTGCCCAAGTTTTGGGCACGATTCGAAATCAATAGGTGTGAGAAATTGGACAATTGAAGTTCAACGGCAGTTCGTTCCTAATTTTAGTGGTCGGTGTATTCCGTACTTCTAGCGATTGGATTTCACTCAAAACTCACCAAATGACTCCTCCCACCATATTATGATATTGCCCAAGTTTGGGGCTCGATCCGAAATCAATAGGTGTGTGAAATTGGACAATTCAAGTTCAACGGCAGTTCGTTCCTAATTGGAGTGGTTGGTGTATTTCATAGTTCTAGCGATTGGATTTCACTCAAAACTCACCGAATGACTCCTCCCACCATGTTATCATGTTGCCCAAGTTTTGGGCTCGATCCGAAATCAATAGGTGTTCCGAATTGGACAATTCAAGTTCAACGGCAGTTCGTTCCTACTGGGAGTGGTTGGTGTATTCCATACTTCTAGCGATTGGATTTCACTCAAAACTCACCAAATGACTCCTCCCACCATGTTATCATGTTGCCCAAGTTTGGGGCTCGATCCGAAATCAATAGGTGTGAGAAATTGGCCAATTCAAGTTCAACGGCAGTTCGTTCCTAATTGGAGTGGTTGGTGTATTCCATACTTCTAGCGATTGGATTTCACTCAAAACTCACAAAAGAACTCCTCCCACCATATTATCGTGTTGCCCAAGTTTTGGGCTCGATTCGAAATCAACAGGTGTGAGAAATTGGACAATTCAAGTTCAACAGCAGTTCGTTCCTAATTGGAGTGGTTGGTGTATTCCATACTTCTAGCGATTGGATTTCACTCAAAACTCACCAAATGACTCCTCCCACCATATTATGATGTTGCCCAAGTTTTGGGCACGATCCGAAATCAATAGGTGTTCGATATTGGACAATTCAAGTTCAACGGCAGTTCGTTCGTAAATGGAGTGGTTGGTGTATTCCATACTTCTAGCGATTGGATTTCACTCAAAACTCACCAAATGACTCCTCCCACCATATTATGATGTTGCCCAAGTTTGGGGCTCGATCCGAAATCAATAGGTGTGAGAAATTGGACAATTCAAGTTCAACGGCAGTTCGTTCCTAATTGGAGTGGTTGGTGTATTCCATACTTCTAGCGATTGGATTTCACTCAAAACTCACCAAAGGACTCGTCCCACCATATTATGATGTTGCCCAAGTTTTGGGCTCGATCCTAAATCAATAGGTGTTAGAAGTTGGACAATTCAAGTTGAACGGCAGTTCATTCCTAATTGGAGTGGTTGGTGTATTCCATACTTCTAGCGATTGGATTTCACTCAAAACTCACCAAATGACTCCTCCCACCATATTATGATGCTGCCCAAGTTTTGGGCTCGATCCGAAATTAATAGGTGTGAGAAATTGGTCAATTCAATTTCAACGGCATTTCGTTCCTAATTGGAGTGGTTGGTGTATTACATACTTCTAGCGATTGGGTTTCACTCAAAACTCACCAAATGACTCCTCCCACCATATTATGATGCTGCCCAAGTTTTGGGCTCGATCCGAAATTAATAGGTGTGAGAAATTGGTCAATTCAATTTCAACGACAGTTCGTTCGTAATTGGAGTGGTTGGTGTATTCCATACTTCTAGCGATTGGATTTCACTCAAAACTCACCAAATGACTCCTCCCACCATATTATGATGTTGCCCAAGTTTGGGGCTCGATCCGAAATCAATAGGTGTGAGAAATTGGACAATTCAATTTCAACGGCAGTTCGTTCCTAATTGGAGGGGTTGGTGTATTCCATACTTCTAGCGATTGGATTTCACTCAGAACTCACCAAATGACTCCTCCCACCATATTATGATGTTGCCCAAGTTTGGGGCTCGATCCGAAATCAATAGGTGTAAGAAATTGGACAATTCAAGTTCAACGGCAGTTCGTTCCTAATTGGAGTGGTTGGTGTATTCCATACTTCTAGCGATTGGATTTCACTCAAAACTCACAAAAGAACTCCTCCCACCATATTATCGTGTTGCCCAACTTTTGGGCTCGATTCGAAATCAATAGGTGTGAGAAATTGGACAATTCAAGTTCAACGGCAGTTCGTTCCTAATTGGAGTGGTTGGTGTATTCCATACTTCTAGCGATTGGATTTCACTCAAAACTCACCAAATGACTCCTCCCACCATATTATGATGTTGCCCAAGTTTTGGGCTCGATCCGAAATCAATAGGTGTTCGATATTGGACAATTCAAGTTCAACGGCAGTTCGTTCGTAATTGGAGTGGTTGGTGTATTCCATACTTCTAGCGATTGGATTTCACTCAAAACTCACCAAATGACTCCTCCCACCATATTATGATGTTGCCCAAGTTTGGGGCGCGATCCGAAATCAATAGGTGTTCCAAATTGGACAATTCAAGTTCAACGGTAGTTCGTTCCTAATTGGAGTGGTTGGTGTATTCCATAATTCTAGCGATTGGATTTCACTCAAAACTCACCAAATGACTCCTCCCTCCATATTATGATGTTGCCCAAGTTTTGGGCTCGATCCGATATCAATAGGTGTGAGAAATTGGTCAATTCAATTTGAACGACAGTTCGTTCCTAATTGGAGTGGTTGGTGTATTCCATACGTCCAGCGATTGGATTTCACTCAAAACTCACCAAATGACTCCTCCCACCATGTTATGACGTTGCCCAAGTTTTGGGCTCGATCCGAAATCAATAGGTGTTCCAAATTGGACAATTCAAGTTCAACGGCAATTCGTTCCTAATTGGAGTGGTTGGTGTATTCCATACTTCTAGCGATTGGATTTCAATCAAAACTCACCAAATGACTCCTCCCACCATATTATGCTGTTGCCCAAGTTTTGGGCTCGATCCGAAATCAATAGGTGTTCCAAATTGGACAATTCAAGTTCAACGGCAGTTCGTTCCTAATTGGAGTGGTTGGTGTATTCCATACTTCTAGCGATTGGATTTCACTCAAAACCCACCAAATGACTCCTCCCACCATATTATGATGTTGCCCAAGTTTCGGGCTCGATCCGAAATCAATAGGTGTTCCAAATTGGACAATTGAAGTTCAACGGCAGTTCGTTCCTAATTGGAGTGGTTGGTGTATTCCATACTTCTAGCGATTGGATTTCACTCAAAACTCACCAAATGACTCCTCCCACCATATTATGATGTTGCCCAAGTTTGGGGCTCGATCCGAAATCAGTAGGTGTTCCAAATTGGACAATTCAAGTACAACGGCAGCTCGTTCCAAATTGGAGTGGTTGATGTATTCCATACTTCTAGCGATTGGATTTCACTCAAAACTCACCAAACGACTCCTCCCACCATATTATGTTGTTGCCCAAGTTTTGGGCTCGATTCGAAGTCAATAGGTGTGATAAATTGGACAATTCAAGTTCAACGGCAGTTCGTTCCTAATTGGAGTGGTTGGTGTATTCCATACTTCTAGCGATTAGATCTCACTCAAAACTCACCAAATGACTCCTCCCACCATATTAAGATGTTGCCCAAGTTTTGGGCTCGATCCGAAATCAATAGGTGTTCCAAATTGGACAATTCAAGTTCAACGGCAGTTTGTTCCTAATTGGAGTGGTTGGTGTATTCCATACTTCTAGCGATTGGATTTCACTCAAAACCCACCAAATGACTCCTCCCACCATATTATGATGTTGCCCAAGTTTCGGGCTCCATCCTAAATCAATAGGTGTTCCAAATTGGACAATTCAAGTTCAGCGGCAGTTCGTTCCTAACTGAAGTGGTTGGTGTATTCCATACTTCTAGCGATTGGATTTCACTCAAAACTCACCAAATGACTCCTCCCACCATATTATGATGTTGCCCAAGTTTTGG
Organism: Prunus avium; assembly: GCF_965620075.1. NCBI lineage: Eukaryota > Viridiplantae > Streptophyta > Magnoliopsida > Rosales > Rosaceae > Prunus > Prunus avium. Next base: position 9,100,123 of record NC_142290.1, read on the forward strand.
GCTCGATCCGAAATCAATAGGTGTTCCAAATTGGACAATTCAAGGTTAACGGCAGTTCGCTCGTAATCGGAGTGGTTGGTGTATTCCATACTTCTAGCGATTGGATTTCACTCAAAACCCATCAAATGACTCCTCCCACCATATTATGATGTTGCCCAAGTTTCGGGCTCGATCCGAAATCAATAGGTGTTCCAAATCGGACAATTCAAGTTCAACGGCAGTTCGTTCCTAATTGGAGTGGTTGGTGTATTCCATACTTCTAGCGATTGGATTTCACTCAAAATTCACCAAATGACTCCTCCAACCATATTATGATGTTGCCCAAGTTTTGGGCTCGATCCGAAATCAATAGGTGTTCCAAATTGAACAATTCAAGTTCAACGGCAGTTTGTTCCTAATTGGAGTGGTTGGTGTATTCCATACTTCTAGCGATTGGATTTCACTCAAAACCCACCAAATGACTCCTCCCACCATATTATGATGTTGCCCAAGTTTCGGGCTCCATCCTAAATCAATAGGTGTTCCAAATTGGACAATTCAAGTTCAGCGGCAGTTCGTTCCTAACTGGAGTGGTTGGTGTATTCCATACTTCTAGCGATTGGATTTCACTCAAAACTCACCAAATGACTCCTCCCACCATATTATGATGTTGCCCAAGTTTTGGGCTCGATCCGAAATCAATAGGTGTTCCAAATTGGACAATTCAAGGTTAACGGCAGTTCGCTCGTAATCGGAGTGGTTGGTGTATTCCATACTTCTAGCGATTGGATTTCACTCAAAACCCACCAAATGACTCCTCCCACCATATTATGATGTTGCCCAAGTTTCGGGCTCGATCCGAAATCAATAGGTGTTCCAAATCGGACAATTCAAGTTCAACGGCAGTTCGTTCCTAACTGGAGTGGTTGGTGTATTCCATACTTCTAGCGATTGGATTTCACTCAAAACTCATCAAATGACTCCTCCAACCATATTATGATGTTGCCTAAGTTTGGGGCACGATCCGAAATCAATAGGAGTGAGAAATTGGACAATTCAAGTTCAACGGCAGTTCATTCCTAATTGGAGTGGTTGGTGTATTCCATACTTCTAGCGATTGGATTTCACTCAAAACTCACCAAATGACTCCTCCCACCATATTATGATGTTGCCCAAGTTTTGGGCTCGATCCGAAATCAATAGGTGTTCCAAATTGGACAATTGAAGTTCAACGACAGTTCGTTCCTAATGGGAGTGGTTGGTGTATTCCATACTTATAGCGATTGGATTCCACTCAAAACTAACCAAATGACTCCTCCCACCATATTATGACGTTGCCCAAGTTTTGGGCTCGATCCGAAATCAATAGGTGTTCCAAATTGGACAATTCAAGTTCAACAGCAGTTCGTTCCTAATTGGAGTGGTTGGGGTATTCCATACTTCTAGCGATTGGATTTCACTCAAAACTCACCAAATGACTCCTCCCACCATATTATGATGTTGCCCAAGTTTTGGGTTTGATCCGTAATAAATAGGTGTGAGAAATTGGACAATTCAAGTTCAACGGCAGTTCGTTCCATATGGGAGTGGTTGGTGTATTCCATCCTTCTAGCGATTGGAATTCACTCAAAACTCACCAAATGACTCCTCCCACCATATTATGATGTTGCCCCAAGTTTGGGGCTCGGTCCGAAATCAATAGGTGTGAGAAATTGGAAAATTCAAGTTCAACGGCAGTTCGTTCCAAATGGGAGTGGTTGGTGTATTCCATACTTCTAGCGATTGGATTTCACTCAAAACTCACCAAATGACTCCTCCCACCATGTTATGATGTTGCCCAAGTTTTGGGCTCGATCCGAAATCAATAGGTGTTCGATATTGGACAATTCAAGTTCAACGGCAGTTCGTTCGTAATTGGAGTGGTTGGTGTATTCCATACTTCTAGCGATTGGATTTCACTCAAAACTCACCAAATGACTCCTCCCACCATATTATGATGTTGCCCAAGTTTGGGGCTCGATCCGAAATCAATAGGTGTGAGAAATTGGACAATTCAAGTTCAACGGCAGTTCGTTCCTAATTGGAGTGGTTGGTGTATTCCATACTTCTAGCGATTGGATTTCACTCAAAACTCACCAAATGACTCCTCCCACCATATTATGATGTTGCCCAAGTTTGGGGCTCGATCCGAAATCAATAGGTGTGAGAAATTGGACAATTCAAGTTCAACGGCAGTTCGTTCCTAATTGGAGTGGTTGGTGTATTCCATACTTCTAGCGATTGGATTTCACTCAAAACTCACCAAAGGACTCCTCCCACCATATTATGATGTTGCCCAAGTTTTGGGCTCGATTCGAATTCAATAGGTGTGAGATATTGGACAATTCAAGTTCAATGGCAGTTCGTTCCTAATTGGAGTGGTTGGTGTATTCCGCACTTTTAGCGATTGGATTTCACTCAAAACTCACCAAATGACTCCACCCTCCATATTATGATGTTGCCCAAGTTTTGGGCTCAATCCGAAATCAATAGGTGTCAGAAATTGGACAATTCAAGTTCAACGGCAGTTCGTTCCTAATTGGAGTGGTTGGTGTATTCCGCACTTTTAGCGATTGGATTTCACTCAAAACTCACCAAATGACTCCTCCCACGATATTATGATGTTGCCCAAGTTTTGGGCTCAATCCGAAATCAATAGGTGTCAGAAATTGGACAATTCAAATTCAACGGCAGTTCGTTCCTAATTGGAGTGGTTGGTGTATTCCATCCTTCTAGCGATTGGATTTCACTCAAAACTCACAAAATGACACCTCTCACCGTACTAGGATGTTGCCCAAGTTTTGGGCTCGATCCGAAATCAATAGGTGTTCCAAATCGGACAGTTCATGTTCAACGACAGTTCGTTCCTAATTGGAGTGGTTGGTGTATTCCATACTTCTAGCGATTGGATTTCACTCAAAACTCACCAAATGACTCCTCCCACCATATTATGACGTTGCCCAAGTTTTGGGCTCGATCCAAAATCAATAGATGTTCGAAATTGGACAATTCAAGTTCAACGGCATTTCTTTCCTCATTGGAGTGGTTGGTGTATTCCATACTTCTAGCCATTGGATTTCACTCAAAACTCACCAAATGACTCCTCCCACCATATTATGATGCTGCCCATGTTTTGGGCTCGATCCGAAATTAATAGGTGTGAGAAATTGGTCAATTCAATTTCAACGGGATTTCGTTCCTAATTGGAGTGGTTGGTGTATTCCATACTTCTAGCGATTGGATTTCACTCAAAACTCACCAAATGACTCCTCCCACCATATTATGATGTTGCCCAAGTTTGGGGCTCGATCCGAAATCAATAGGTGTTCCAAATTGGACAATTCAAGTTCAACGGTAGTTCGTTCCTAATTGGAGTGGTTGGTGTATTCCATAGTTCTAGCGATTGGATTTCACTCAAAACTCACCAAATGACTCCTCCCTCCATATTATGATGTTGCCCAAGTTTTGGGCTCGATCCGATATCAATAGGTGTGAGAAATTGGTCAATTGAATTTGAACGACAGTTCGTTCCTAATTGGAGTGGTTGGTGTATTCCATACGTCCAGCGATTGGATTTCACTCAAAACTCAGCAAATGACTCCTCCCACCATGTTATGACGTTGCCCAAGTTTTGTGCTCGATCCGAAATCAATAGGTGTTCCAAATTGGACAATTCAAGTTCAACGGCAATTCGTTCCTAATTGGAGTGGTTGGTGTATTCCATACTTCTAGCGATTGGATTTCAATCAAAACTCACCAAATGACTCCTCCCACCATATTATGATGTTGCCCAAGTTTTGGGCTCGATCCGAAATCAATAGGTGTTCCAAATTGGACAATTCAAGTTCAACGGCAGTTCGTTCCTAATTGGAGTGGTTGATGTATTCCATACTTCTAGCGAGTGGATTTCACGCAAAAGTCACCAAATGACACCTCCCACCATATTATGATGTTGAACAAGTTTGGGGTTCGATCCGAAATCAATAGGTGCGAGAAATTGGACAATTAAAGTTCAACGGCAGTTCGTTCCTAATGGGAGTGGTTGGTGTATTCCATACTTCTAGCGATTGGATTTCACTCAAAACCCACCAAATGACTCCTCCCACCATATTATGATGTTGCCCAAGTTTCGGGCTCGATCCGAAATCAATAGGTGTTCCAAATTGGACAATTGAAGTTCAACGGCAGTTCGTTCCTAATTGGAGTGGTAGGTGTATTCCATACTTCTAGCGATTGGATTTCACTCAAAACTCACCAAATGACTCCTCCCACCATATTATGATGTTGCCCAAGTTTGGGGCTCGATCCGAAATCAGTAGGTGTTCCAAATTGGACAATTCAAGTCCAACGGCAGCTCGTTCCAAATTGGAGTGGTTGATGTATTCCATACTTCTAGCGATTGGATTTCACTCAAAACTCACCAAACGACTCCTCCCACCATATTATGATGTTGCCCAAGTTTTGGGCTCGATCCGAAATCAATAGGTGTTCCAAATTGGACAATTCAAGTTCAACGGCAGTTTGTTCCTAATTGGAGTGGTTGGTGTATTCCATACTTCTAGCGATTGGATTTCACTCAAAACCCACCAAATGACTCCTCCCACCATATTATGATGTTGCCCAAGTTTCGGGCTCGATCCGAAATCAATAGGTGTTCCAAATCGGACAATTCAAGTTCAACGGCAGTTCGTTCCTAACTGGAGTGGTTGGTGTATTCCATACTTCTAGCGATTGGATTTCACTCAAAACTCACCAAATGACTCCTCCAACCATATTATGATGTGGCCCAAGTTTGGGGCACGATCCGAAATCAATAGGAGTGAGAAATTGGACAATTCAAGTTCAACGGCAGTTCATTCCTAATTGGAGTGGTTGGTGTATTCCATACTTCTAGCGATTGGATTTCACTCAAAACTCACCAAATGACTCCTCCCACCATATTATGATGTTGCCCAAGTTTTGGGCTCGATCCGAAATCAATATGTGTTAGAAATTGGACAATTCAAGTTCAACGGCAGTTCGTTCCTAATTGGAGTGGTTGGTGTATTCCAAACTTCTAGCGATTGGATTTCACTCAAAACTCACCAAATGACTCCTCCCACCATATTATGACGTTGCCCAAGTTTTGGGCTCGATCCGAAATCAATAGGTGTTCCAAATTGGACAATTGAAGTTCAACGACAGTTCGTTCCTAATGGGAGTGGTTGGTGTATTCCATACTTATAGCGATTGGATTCCACTCAAAACTAACCAAATGACTCCTCCCACCATATTATGATGTTGCCCAAGTTTTGGGCTCGATCCGAAATCAATAGGTGTTCCAAATTGGACAATTCAAGTTCAACGGCAGTTCGTTCCTAATTGGAGTGGTTGGGGTATTCCATACTTCTAGCGATTGGATTTCACTCAAAACTCACCAAATGACTCCTCCCACCATATTATGATGTTGACCAAGTTTTGGGTTTGATCCGTAATAAATAGGTGTGAGAAATTGGACAATTCAAGTTCAACGGCAGTTCGTTCCATATGGGAGTGGTTGGTGTGAGAAATTGGACAATTCAAGTTCAACGGCAGTTCGTTCCTAATAGGAGTGGTTGGTGTATTCCATACTTCTAGCGATTGGATTTCACTCAAAACTCACCAAATGAATCCTCCCACCATATTATGATGTTGCCCAAGTTTTGGGTTTGATCCGAAATCAATAGGTGTTCCAAATTGGACAATTCAAGTTCAACGGCAGTTCGTTCCTAATTGGAGTGGTTGGTGTATTCCATACTTCTTGCGATTGGATTTCACTCAAAACTCACCAAATGACTCCTGCCACCATATTATGATGTTGCCCCAAGTTTGGGGCCCGGTCCTAAATCAATAGGTGTGAGAAATTGGACAATTCAAGTTCAACGGCAGTTCGTTCCTAATTGGAGTGGTTGGTGTATTCCATACTTCTAGCGATTGGATTTCACTCAAAACTCACCAAATGACTCCTCCCACCATATTATGATGTTGCCCAAGTTTGGGGCTCGATCCGAAATCAGTAGGTGTTCCAAATTGGACAATTCAAGTCCAACGGCAGCTCGTTCCAAATTGGAGTGGTTGATGTATTCCATACTTCTAGCGATTGGATTTCACTCAAAACTCACCGAACGACTCCTCCCACCATATTATGATGTTGCCCAAGTTTTGGGCTCGATCCGAAATCAATAGGTGTTCCAAATTGGACAATTCAAGTTCAAGGGCAGTTTGTTCCTAATTGGAGTGGTTGGTGTATTCCATACTTCTAGCGATTGGATTTCACTCAAAACCCACCAAATGACTCCTCCCACCATATTATGATGTTGCCCAAGTTTTGGGCTCGATCCAAAATCAATAGGTGTTCCAAATTGGACAATTCAAGTTCAACGGCAGTTCGTTCCTAATTGGAGTGGTTGGGGTATTCCATACTTCTAGCGATTGGATTTCACTCAAAACTCACCAAATGACTCCTCCCACCATATTATGATGTTGCCCAAGTTTTGGGTTTGATCCGAAATCAATAGGTGTGAGAAATTGGCCAATTCAGGTTCGACGGCAGTTCGTTCCATATGGGAGTGGTTGGTGTATTCCATACTTCTAGCGATTGGATTTCACTCAAAACTCCCCAAATGACTCCTCCCACCATATTATGATGTTGCCCCAAGTTTGGGGCTCGGTCCGAAATCAATAGGTGTGAGAAATTGGAAAATTCCAGTTCAACGGCAGTTCGTTCCTAATGGGAGTGGTTGGTGTATTCCATACTTCTAGCGATTGGATTTCACTAAAAACTCACCATATGACTCCTCCCACCATGTTATGATGTTGCCCAAGTTTGGGGCTCGGTCCGAAATCAATAGGTGTGAGAAATTGGACAATTCAAGTTCAACGGCAGTTCGTTCCTAATAGGAGTGGTTGGTGTATTCCATACTTCTAGCGATTGGATTTCACTCCAAACTCACCAAATGACACCTCCCACCATATTATGATGTTGTCCAAGTTTTGGGTTTGATCCGAAATCAATAGGTGTTCCAAATTGGACAATTCAAGTTCAACGGCAGTTCGTTCCTAATTGGAGTGGTTGGTGTATTCCATACTTCTAGCGATTGGATTTCACTCAAAACTCACCAAATGACTCCTCCCACCATATTATGATGTTGTCCCAAGTTTGGGGCTCGGTCCGAATTCAATAGGTGTGAGAAATTGGACAATTCAAGTTCAACGGCAGTTCGTTCCTAATTGGAGTGGTTGATGTATTCCATACTTCTAGCGAGTGGATTTCACGCAAAAGTCACCAAATGACACCTCCCACCATATTATGATGTTGAACAAGTTTGGGGTTCGATCCGAAATCAATAGGTGCGAGAAATTGGACAATTAAAGTTCAACGGCAGTTCGTTCCTAATGGGAGTGGTTGGTGTATTCCATACTTCTAGCGATTGGATTTCACTCAAAACCCACCAAATGACTCCTCCCACCATATTATGATGTTGCCCAAGTTTCGGGCTCGATCCGAAATCAATAGGTGTTCCAAATTGGACAATTGAAGTTCAACGGCAGTTCGTTCCTAATTGGAGTGGTTGGTGTATTCCATACTTCTAGCGATTGGATTTCACTCAAAACTCACCAAATGACTCCTCCCACCATATTATGATGTTGCCCAAGTTTGGGGCTCGATCCGAAATCAGTAGGTGTTCCAAATTGGACAATTCAAGTCCAACGGCAGCTCGTTCCAAATGGGAGTGGTTGGTGTATTCCATACTTCTAGCAATTGGATTTCACTCAAAACACACCGAATGACTCCTCCCACCATATTATGATGTTGCCCAAGTTTTGGTCTCGATCCGAAATCAATAGGTGTGAGAAATTGGACAATTCAAGTTCAACGGCAGTTCGTTCCTAATGGGAGTGGTTGGTGTATTCCATACTTCTAGCGAATGGATTCCACTCAAAACTAACCAAATGACTCCTACCACCATATTATGATGTTGCCCAAGTTTTGGGCTCGATCCGAAATCAATAGGTGTTCCAAATTGGACAATTCAAGTTCAACGGCAGTTCGTTCCTAATTGGAGTGGTTGGTGTATTCCATACTTCTAGCGATTGGATTTCACTCAAAACTCACCAAATGACTCCTGCCACCATATTATGATGTTGCCCCAAGTTTGGGGCTCGGTTCGAAATCAATAGGTGTGAGAAATTGGACAATTCAAGTTCAACATCAGTTCGTTCCTAGTTGGAGTGGTTGGTGTATTCTACACTTCTAGCGATTGGATTTCACTCAAAACTCACCAAATGACTCCTCCCACCATATTATGATGTTGTCCCAAGTTTGGGGCTCGGTCCGAATTCAATAGGTGTGAGAAATTGGACAATTCAAGTTCAACGGCAGTTCGTTCCTAATTGGAGTGGTTGATGTATTCCATACTTCTAGCGAGTGGATTTCACGCAAAAGTCACCAAATGACTCCTCCCACCATATTATGATGTTGCACACGTTTGGGGTTCGATCCGAAATCAATAGGTGTGAGAAATTGGACAATTCAAGTTCAACGGCAGTTCGTTCCTAATGGGAGTGGTTGGTGTATTCCATACTTCTAGCGATTGGATTCCACTCAAAACTAACCAAATGACTCCGACCACCATCTTATGATGTTGCCCAAGTTTTGGGATCGATCCGAAATCAATAGGTGTTCCAAATTGGACAATTCAAGTTCAACGGCAGTTCGTTCCTAATTGGAGTGGTTGATGTATTCCATACTTCTAGCGATTGGATTTCACTAAAAACTCACCAAATGACTCCTCCCACCATATTATGTTGTTGCCCATGTTTTGGGCTCGTTCCGAAATCAATAGGTCTGAGAAATTGGACTATTCAAGTTCAACGGCAGTTCGTTCCTAATTGGAGTGATTGGTGTATTCCACACTTCAAGCGATTGGATTTCACTCAAAACTCACCAATGACTCCTCCCACCATATTATGATGTTGCCCCAAGTTTGGGGCTCGGTTCGAAATCAATAGGTGTGAGAAATTGGACAATTCAAGTTCAACGGCAGTTAATCCCTAATTGGAGTGGTTGATGTATTCCATACTTCTAGCGATTGGATTTCACTCAAAACTCACCAAATGACTCCTCCCACCATATTATGATGTTGCCCAAGTTTTGGCCTCGGTCCGAAATGAATAGGTCTTCCAAATTGGACAATTCAAGTTCAACGACAGTTCGTTCCTAATTGGAGTGGTTGGTGTATTCCATACTTCTTGCGATTGGATTTCACTCAAAACACACCAAATGACTCCTCCCACCATATTATAACGTTGCCCAACTTTTGGGCTCGATCCGAAATCAATAGGTCTTCCAAATTGGACAATTCAAGTTCAACGGCAGTTCGTTCCTAATCGGAGTGGTTGGTGTCTTCAATACTTCTAGCGATTGGATTTCACTCAAAACTCACCAAATGACTCCTCCCACCATATTATGATGTTGCACAAGTTTGGGGTTCGATCCGAAATCAATAGGTGCGAGAAATTGGACAATTAAAGTTCGACGGCAGTTCGTTCCTAATGGGAGTGGTTGGTGTATTCCATACTTCTAGCGATTGGATTTCACTCAAAACTCACCAAATGACCCCTCCCACCATATTATAATTTTGTCCAAGTTTTGGCCTCGATCCGAAATGAATAGGTGTTCCAAATTGGACAATTCAAGTTCAACGGCAGTTCGTTCCTAATTGGAGTGGTTGGTGTATTCCATACTTCTAGCGATTGGATTTCACTCAAAACTAACCAAATGACTCCTCAAACCATATTATGATGTTGCCCAAGTTTGGGGGTCGATCCGAAATCAATAGGTGTTCCAAATTGGACAATTCAAGTTCAACGGCAGTTCGTTCCTAATTGGAGTGGTTGGTGTATTCCATACTTCTAGCGATTGGATGTCACTCAAAACTCACCAAATGACTCCTCCCACCATATTATGATTTTGCCCAAGTTTGGGGCTCGATCCGAAATCAATAGGTGTGAGAAATCGAACAATTCAAGTTCAACGGCAGTTCGTTCCTAATTGGAGTGGTTGGTGTATTCCATACTTCTAGCGATTGGATTTCACTCAAAACTCACCAAATGACTCCTCCCACCATATTATGAGGTTGCCCAAGTTTTGGGCTCGATCCGAAATCAATAGGTGTGAGAAATTGGACAATTCAAGTTCAACGGCAGTTCGTTCCTAATTGGAGTGGTTGGTGTATTCCATACTTCTAGCGATTGGATTTCACTCAAAACTCACCAAATGACTCCTGCCACCGTATTATGATGTTGCCGAAGTTTTGGCCTCGATCCGAAATCAATAGGTCTTCCAAATTGGACAATTCAAGTTCAACGGCAGTTCGTTCCTAATTGGAGTGGTTGGTGTATTCCATACTTCTTGCGATTGGATTTCTCTCAAAAATCACGAAATGACTCCTCCGACCATATTATGATGTTGCCCAAGTTTTGGCCTCGATCCGAAACCAATAGGTCTTCCAAATTGGACAATTCAAGTTCAACGGCAGTTCTTTCCTAATCGTAGTAGTTGTTGTATTCCATACTTCTAGTGATTGGATTTCACTCAAAACACACGAAATGACTCCTCCCACCATATTATGATGTTGCCCCAAGTTTGGGTCTCGGTCCGAAATCAATAGGTGTGAGAAATTCGACAATTCAAGTTCAACGGCAGTTCGTTCCTAATGGTAATGGTTGGTGTATTCCATACTTCTAGCGATTGGATTTCACACAAAACTCACCAAATGACTCCTCCCACAATATTATGATGTTGCACAAGTTTGGGGTTCGATCCGAAATCAATAGGTGTGAGAAATTGTTCAATTCAAGTTCAACGACAGTTCGTTCCTAATGGGAGTGGTTGGTGTATTCCATACTTCTAGCGATTGGATTTCACTCAAAACTCACCAAATGACTCCTCCCACCATATTATGATGTTGCCCAAGTTTGGGGTTTGATCCGAAATCAATAGGTGTGAGAAATTGGACAATTCAAGTTCAACGGCAGTTCGTTCCTAATGGGAGTGGTTGGTGTATTCCATACTTCTAGCGATTGGATTTCACTCAAAACTCACCAAATGACTCCTCCCACCATATTATGATGTTGCGCCAAGTTTGGGGCTCGGTCCGAATTCCATAGGTGTGAGAAATTGGACAATTCAAGTTCAACGGCAGTTCGTTCCTAATTGGAGTGGTTCATGTATTCCATACTTCTAGGGATTGGATTTCACACAAAACTCAGCAAATGACTCCTCCCACCATATTATGATGTTGCCCAAGTTTTGGGCTCGATCCGAAGTCAATAGGTGTGAGTAACTGGTCAATTCAATTTCAACGACAGTTCGTTCCTAATCGGAGTAGTTGTTGTATTCCATACTTCTAGCGATTGGATTTCACTCAAAACCCACCAAATGACTCCTCCCACCATATTATGATGTTGCCCAAGTCTGGGGCTCGATCCGAAATCAATAGGAGTGAGAAATTGGACAATTCAAGTTCAACGGCAGTTCGTTCCTAATTGGAGTGGTTGGTGTATTCCATATTTCTATCGATTGGATTTCACTCAAAAATCACCAAATGACTCCTCCCACCATATTATGACGTTGCCCAAGTTTTGGGCTCGATCCGAAATCAATAGGAGTAAGAAATTGGACGATTCAAGTTCAACGCCATTCGTTCCTAATTGGAGTGGTTGGTGTATTCCATATTTCTATCGATTGGATTTCACTCAAAAATCACCAAATGACTCCTCCCACCATATTATGACGTTGCCCAAGTTTTGGGCTCGATCCGAAATCAATAGGAGTAAGAAATTGGACGATTCAAGTTCAACGCCATTCGTTCCTAATTGGAGTGGTTGGTGTATTCCATACTTCTAGCGATTGGATGTCACTCAAAACTCACCAAATGACTCCTCCCACCATATTATGATTTTGCCCAAGTTTGGGGATCGATCCGAAATCAATAGGTGTGAGAAATTGGTCAATTCAATTTCAACGACAGTTCGTTCCTAATCGTAGTAGTTGTTGTATTCCATACTTCTAGTGATTGGATTTCACTCAAAACACACGAAATGACTCCTCCCACCATATTATGATGTTACCCCAAGTTTGGGTCTCGGTCCGAAATCAATAGGTGTGAGAAATTCGACAATTCAAGTTCAACGGCAGTTCGTTCCTAATGGGAGTGGTTGGTGTATTCCATACTTCTAGCGATTGGATTTCACACAAAACTCACCAAATGACTCCTCCCACAATATTATGATGTTGCACAAGTTTGGGGTTCGATCCGAAATCAATAGGTGTGAGAAATTGTTCAATTCAAGTTCAACGACATTTCGTTCCTAATGGGAGTGGTTGGTGTATTCCATACTTCTAGCGATTGGATTTCACTCAAAACTCACCAAATGACTCCTCCCACCATATTATGATGTTGCCCAAGTTTGGGGTTTGATCCGAAATCAATAGGTGTGAGAAATTGGACAATTCAAGTTCAACGGCAGTTCGTTCCTAATGGGAGTGGTTGGTGTATTCCATACTTCTAGCGATTGGATTTCACTCAAAACTCACCAAATGACTCCTCCCACCATATTATGATGTTGCGCCAAGTTTGGGGCTCGGTCCGAATTCCATAGGTGTGAGAAATTGGACAATTCAAGTTCAACGGCAGTTCGTTCCTAATTGGAGTGGTTCATGTATTCCATACTTCTAGGGATTGGATTTCACACAAAACTCAGCAAATGACTCCTCCCACCATATTATGATGTTGCCCAAGTTTTGGGCTCGATCCGAAGTCAATAGGTGTGAGTAACTGGTCAATTCAATTTCAACGACAGTTCGTTCCTAATCGGAGTAGTTGTTGTATTCCATACTTCTAGCGATTGGATTTCACTCAAAACCCACCAAATGACTCCTCCCACCATATTATGATGTTGCCCAAGTCTGGGGCTCGATCCGAAATCAATAGGAGTGAGAAATTGGACAATTCAAGTTCAACGGCAGTTCGTTCCTAATTGGAGTGGTTGGTGTATTCCATATTTCTATCGATTGGATTTCACTCAAAAATCACCAAATGACTCCTCCCACCATATTATGACGTTGCCCAAGTTTTGGGCTCGATCCGAAATCAATAGGAGTAAGAAATTGGACGATTCAAGTTCAACGCCATTCGTTCCTAATTGGAGTGGTTGGTGTATTCCATACGTCTAGCGATTGGATTTCAATCAAAACTCACCAAATGACTCCTCCCACCATGTTATGTTGTTGCCCAAGTTTTGGGCTCGATCTGAAATCAATAGGTCTGAGAAATTGGACTATTCAAGTTCAACGGCAGTTCGTTCCTAATTGGAGTGGTTGGTGTATTCCATACTTCTAGCGATTGGATTTCACTCAAAACTCACCACATGACTCCACCCACCATATTATTTTGTTGCCCAAGTTTTGGGCTCGATCCGAAATCAATGGGTCTGAGAAATTGGACTATTCAAGTTCAACGGCAGTTCGTTCCTAATTGGAGTGGTTGGTGTATTCCATACTTCTAACGATTGGATTTCACTCAAAACTCACCAAATGACTCCTCCCACCGTATTATGTTGTTGCCCAAGTTTGGGGCTCGATCCGAAATCAATAGGTGTGAGAAATTGGACAATTCAAGTTCAACGGCAGTTCGTTCCTAATTGGAGTGCTTGGTGTATTCCATACTTCTAGCGTTAGGATTTCACTCAAAACTCACCAAATGACTCCTCCCACCATATTATTATGTTGCACAAGTTTTGGGTACGATCCGAAATCAATAGGAGTGAGATATTGGACAATTCAAGTTCAACGGCAGTTCGTTCCTAATGGGAGGGGTTGGTGTATTCCATACTTCTAGCGATTGGATTTCACTCAAAACTCACCAAATCACTCCTCCCACCATATTATGCTGTTGCCCAAGTTTGGGGCTCGATCCGAAATCAATAGGTGTGAGAAATTGGACAATTCAAGTTCAACGGCAGATCGTTCCTAATTGGAGTGATCAGTGTATTCCATACTTCTAGCGATTGGATTTCACTCAAAACTCACCAAATGACTCCTCCGACAATATTATGATGTTGCCCAAGTTTTGGGCTCGATCCGAAATCAATAGGTGTTCCAAATTGGACAATTCAAGTTCAACGGCAGTTCGTTCCTAATTGGGGTGGTTGGTGTATTCCATACTTCTAAAGATTGGATTTCACTCAAAACTCACCAAATGACTCCTCCCACCATATTATGATGTTGCCCAAGTTTTGGGCTCGATCCGAAATCAACAGGTGTTCTAAATTGGGAAATTCAAGTTCAACGGCAGTTCGTTCCTAATTGGATTGGTTGGTGTATTCCACACTTCTAGCGATTGGATTTCACTCAAAACTCACCAAATGACTCCTCCCACCATATTATGATATTGCCCAAGTTTTGGGCTCGATCCGAAATCAATAGGTGTTCCAAATTGGACAATTCAAGTTCAACGGCAGTTCGTTCCTAATTGGAGTGGTTGGTGTTTCCCATACTTCTAGCGATTGGATTTCACTCAAAACTCACCAAATGACTCCTCCCACCATATTATGATGTTGCCCAAGTTTTGGGCTCGATCCGAAATCAATAGGTGTGCGAAATTGGACAATTCAATTTCAACGGCAGTTCGTTCCTAATTGGAGTGGTTGGTGTATTCCATAATTCTAGCGATTGGATTTCACTTAAAACTCACCGAATGACTCCTCCCACCACATTATGATGTTGCCCAAGTTTTGGGCTCGATCCGAAATCAATAGGTGTTCCAAATTGGACAATTCATGTTCAACGGCAGTTCGTTCCTAATTGGAGTGGTTGGTGTATTCCATACTTCTAGCGATTGGATTTCACTCAAAACTCACCAACTGACTCCCCCCACCATATTATGATGTTGCCCAAGTTTTGGGCTCGATCCGAAATCAATAGGTGTTCCAAATTGGACAATTCAAGTTCAACGGCAGTTCGTACCTAATTGGAGTGGTTGGTGTATTCCATACTTCTAGCGATTGGATTTCACTCAAAACTCACCAAATGACTCCTCCCACCATGTTATGATGTTGCCCAACGTTTGGGCTCGATCCGTAATCAACAGGTGTTCTAAATTGTGAAATTGAAGTTCAACGGCAGTTCGTTCCTAATTGGATTGGTTGGTGTATTCCACACTTCTAGCGATTGGATTTCACTCAAAACTCACCAAATGACTCCTCCCACCATATTATGATATTGCCCAAGTTTTGGGCTCGATCCGAAATCAATAGGTGTTCCAAATTGGACAATTCAAGTTCAACGGCAGTTCGTTCCTAATTGGAGTGGTTGGTGTATTCCATACTTCTAGCGATTGGATTTCACTCAAAACTCACCAAATGACTCCTCCCACCATATTATGATGTTGCCCAAATTTTGGGCTCGATGCGAAATCATTAGTTGTGAGAAATTGGTCAATTCAATTTCAACAGCATTTCTTTCCTAATTGGAGTGGTTGGTGTTTCCCATACTTCTAGCGATTGGATTTAACTAAAAACTCACCAAATGACTCCTCCCACCATATTATGATGTTGCCCAAGTTTTGGGCTCGATCCGAAGTCAATAGGTGTGAGAAATTGGACAATTCAAGTTCAACGGCAGTTCGTTCCAAATTGGAGTGGTTGGTGTATTCCATACTTCTAGCGATTGGATTTCGCTCAAAACTCACCAAATGACTCCTCCCACCGTATTATGATGGTGCCCAAGCTTTGGGCTCGATCCGAAATCAATAGGTGTGAGAAATTGGACAATTCATGTTCAACGGCAGTTCGTTCCTAATTGGAGTGGTTGGTGTATTCCATAATTCTAGCGATTGGATTTCACTCAAAACTAACCAAATGACTCCTCCCACCATATTATGATGTTGCCCAAGTTTTGGGCTCGATCCGAAATCAATAGGTGTTCCAAATTGGACAATTCATGTTCAACGGTAGTTCGTTCCTAATTGGAGTGGTTGGTGTATTCCATACTTCTAGCGATTGGATTTCACTCAAAACTCACCAACTGACTCCTCCCACCATATTATGATGTTGCCCATGTTTTGGGCTCGATCCGAAATCAATAGGTGTTCCAAATTGGACAATTCAAGTTCAACGGCAGTTCGTTCCTAGTTGGAGTGGTTAGTGTATTCCATACTTCTAGCGATTGGATTTCACTCAAAACTCACCAAATGACTCCTCCCACCATATTATGATGTTGCCCAAGTTTTGGGCTCGATCCGAAATCAATAGGTGTTCCAAATTGGACAATTCAAGTTCAACGGCAGTTCGTTCCTAATTGGAGTGGTTGGTGTATTCCATACTTCTAGCGATTGGATTTCACTCAAAACTCACCAAATGACTCCTCCCACCATATTATGATGTTGCCCAAGTTTTGAGCTCGATCCGAACTCAATAAGTGTGAGAAATTGGACAATTCAATTTCAACGGCATTTCTTTCCTAATTGGAGGGGTTGGTTTATTCCATACTTCTAGCGATTGGATTTCACTCAAAACTCACCAAATGATTCCTCCAACCAGATTATGTTGTTGCCCAAGTTTTGGGCTCGATCCGAAATCAATAGGTGTTCCAAATTGGATAATTCAAGTTCAACGGCAGTTCGTTCCTAATTGGAGTGGTTGGTGTATTCTATACTTCTAGAGATTCTATTTCACTCAAAACTCACCAAATGACTCCTCCCACCATATTATGATGTTGTCCAAGTTTTGGGCTCGATACGAAATCAATAGGTGTTCCAAATGGGACAATTCAAGTTCAGCGGCAGTTCGTTCCTAATTGGAGTGGTTGGTGTATTCCACACTTCTAGCGATTGGATTTCACTCAAAACTAACCAAATGACTCCTTCCACCATATTATGATGTTGCCCAAGTTTTGGGCTCGATCCGAAATCAATAGGTGTGAGAAATTGGACAATTCAAGTTCAACGGCAGTTCGTTCCTAATTGGAGTGGTTGGTGTATTCCGTACTTCTAGCGATTGGATTTCACTCAAAACTCCCCAAATGACTCCTCCCACCATATTATGATGTTGCCCAAGTTTTGGGCGCGGTACGAAATCAATAGGTGTTCCAAATTGGACAATTAAAGTTCAACGGCAGTTCGTTCCTAATTGGAGAGGTTGGTGTATTCCATACCTCTAGCGATTGGATTTCACTCAAAACTCACCAAATGACTCCTCCCACCAATTATGATGTTGCCCAAGTTTTGGGCTCGATCCGAAATCAATAGGTGTGAGAAATTGGACAATTCAAGTTCAATGTCAGTTCGTTCCTAATTGGAGTGGTTGGTGTATTCCATACTTCTAGCGATTGGATTTCACTCAAAACTCACCAAATGACTCCTCCCACCATATTATGTCGTTGCCCAAGTTTTGGGCTCGATCCGAAATCAATAGGTCTTCCGAATTTGACAATTAGAGTTCAGCGGCAGTTCGTTCCTAATTGCAGTGGTTGGAATATTCCATACATCAAGCGATTGGATTTCACTCAAAACTAACCAAATGACTCCTCCCACCATATTATGATGTTGCCCAAGTTTTGGGCTCGATCCGAAATCAATAGGTGTTCCAAATTGGACAATTCAAGTTCAACGGCAGTTCGTTCCTAATTGGAGTGGTTGGTGTATTCCATACTTCTTGCGATTGGATTTCACTCAAAAGTCACCAAATGATTCCTCCTACCAGATTATCTTGTTGCCCAAGTTTTGGGCTCGATCCGAAATCAATAGGTGTTCCAAATTGGACAATTCAAGTTCAACGGCAGTTCGTTCCTAATTGGAGTGGTTGGTGTATTCCATACTTCTAGCGATTGGATTTCACTCAAAACTCACCAAATGATTCCTCCTACCAGATTATGTTGTTGCCCAAGTTTTGGGCTCGATCCGAAATCAATAGGTGTTCCAAATTGGACAATTCAAGTTCAACGGCAGTTCGTTCCTAATTGGAGTGGTTGGTGTATTCCATACTTCTAGCGATTGGATTTCACTCAAAACAAACCAAATGACTCCTCCCACCACATTCTGATGTTGCCCAAGCTTTGGGCTCGATCCGAAATCAATAGGTGTTCCAAATTGGACAATTCAAGTTCAACGGCAGTTCGTTCCTAATTGGAGTGGTTGGTGTATTCCATACTTCTAGCGATTGGATTTCACTCAAAACTCACCAAATGACTCCTCCCACCATATTATGATGTTGCCCAAGTTTTGAGCTCGATCCGAACTCAATAAGTGTGAGAAATTGGACAATTCAATTTCAACGGCATTTCTTTCCTAATTGGAGGGGTTGGTTTATTCCATACTTCTAGCGATTGGATTTCACTCAAAACTCATCAATTGACTCCACCCACCATATTACGATGTTGCCCAAGTTTTGGGCTCGATCCGAGAGCAATAGATGTTCCAAATTGGACAATTCAAGTTCAACGGCAGTTCGTTCCTAATTGGAGTGGTTGGTGTATTCCATACTTCTAGCGATTGGATTTCACTCAAAACTCACCAAATGACTCTTCCCACCATATTATGATGTTGCCCAAGTTTTGGGCACGATCCGAAATCAATAGGTGTTCCAAATTGGACAATTCAAGTTCAACGGCAGTTCGTTCCTAGTTGGAGTGGTTAGTGTATTCCATACTTCTAGCGATTGGATTTCACTCAAAACTCACCAAATGACTCCTCCCACCATATTATGATGTTGCCCAAGTTTTGGGCTCGATCCGAAATCAATAGGTGTTCCAAATTGGACAATTCAAGTTCAACGGCAGTTCGTTCCTAATTGGAGTGGTTGGTGTATTCCATACTTCTAGCGATTGGATTTCACTCAAAACTCACCAAATGACTCCTCCCACCATATTATGATGTTGCCCAAGTTTTGAGCTCGATCCGAACTCAATAAGTGTGAGAAATTGGACAATTCAATTTCAACGGCATTTCTTTCCTAATTGGAGGGGTTGGTTTATTCCATACTTCTAGCGATTGGATTTCACTCAAAACTCACCAAATGATTCCTCCAACCAGATTATGTTGTTGCCCAAGTTTTGGGCTCGATCCGAAATCAATAGGTGTTCCAAATTGGATAATTCAAGTTCAACGGCAGTTCGTTCCTAATTGGAGTGGTTGGTGTATTCTATACTTCTAGAGATTCTATTTCACTCAAAACTCACCAAATGACTCCTCCCACCATATTATGATGTTGTCCAAGTTTTGGGCTCGATACGAAATCAATAGGTGTTCCAAATGGGACAATTCAAGTTCAGCGGCAGTTCGTTCCTAATTGGAGTGGTTGGTGTATTCCACACTTCTAGCGATTGGATTTCACTCAAAACTAACCAAATGACTCCTTCCACCATATTATGATGTTGCCCAAGTTTTGGGCTCGATCCGAAATCAATAGGTGTGAGAAATTGGACAATTCAAGTTCAACGGCAGTTCGTTCCTAATTGGAGTGGTTGGTGTATTCCGTACTTCTAGCGATTGGATTTCACTCAAAACTCCCCAAATGACTCCTCCCACCATATTATGATGTTGCCCAAGTTTTGGGCGCGGTACGAAATCAATAGGTGTTCCAAATTGGACAATTAAAGTTCAACGGCAGTTCGTTCCTAATTGGAGAGGTTGGTGTATTCCATACCTCTAGCGATTGGATTTCACTCAAAACTCACCAAATGACTCCTCCCACCAATTATGATGTTGCCCAAGTTTTGGGCTCGATCCGAAATCAATAGGTGTGAGAAATTGGACAATTCAAGTTCAATGTCAGTTCGTTCCTAATTGGAGTGGTTGGTGTATTCCATACTTCTAGCGATTGGATTTCACTCAAAACTCACCAAATGACTCCTCCCACCATATTATGTCGTTGCCCAAGTTTTGGGCTCGATCCGAAATCAATAGGTCTTCCGAATTTGACAATTAGAGTTCAGCGGCAGTTCGTTCCTAATTGCAGTGGTTGGAATATTCCATACATCAAGCGATTGGATTTCACTCAAAACTAACCAAATGACTCCTCCCACCATATTATGATGTTGCCCAAGTTTTGGGCTCGATCCGAAATCAATAGGTGTTCCAAATTGGACAATTCAAGTTCAACGGCAGTTCGTTCCTAATTGGAGTGGTTGGTGTATTCCATACTTCTTGCGATTGGATTTCACTCAAAAGTCACCAAATGATTCCTCCTACCAGATTATCTTGTTGCCCAAGTTTTGGGCTCGATCCGAAATCAATAGGTGTTCCAAATTGGACAATTCAAGTTCAACGGCAGTTCGTTCCTAATTGGAGTGGTTGGTGTATTCCATACTTCTAGCGATTGGATTTCACTCAAAACTCACCAAATGATTCCTCCTACCAGATTATGTTGTTGCCCAAGTTTTGGGCTCGATCCGAAATCAATAGGTGTTCCAAATTGGACAATTCAAGTTCAACGGCAGTTCGTTCCTAATTGGAGTGGTTGGTGTATTCCATACTTCTAGCGATTGGATTTCACTCAAAACAAACCAAATGACTCCTCCCACCACATTCTGATGTTGCCCAAGCTTTGGGCTCGATCCGAAATCAATAGGTGTTCCAAATTGGACAATTCAAGTTCAACGGCAGTTCGTTCCTAATTGGAGTGGTTGGTGTATTCCATACTTCTAGCGATTGGATTTCACTCAAAACTCACCAAATGACTCCTCCCACCATATTATGATGTTGCCCAAGTTTTGAGCTCGATCCGAACTCAATAAGTGTGAGAAATTGGACAATTCAATTTCAACGGCATTTCTTTCCTAATTGGAGGGGTTGGTTTATTCCATACTTCTAGCGATTGGATTTCACTCAAAACTCATCAATTGACTCCACCCACCATATTACGATGTTGCCCAAGTTTTGGGCTCGATCCGAGAGCAATAGATGTTCCAAATTGGACAATTCAAGTTCAACGGCAGTTCGTTCCTAATTGGAGTGGTTGGTGTATTCCATACTTCTAGCGATTGGATTTCACTCAAAACTCACCAAATGACTCTTCCCACCATATTATGATGTTGCCCAAGTTTTGGGCACGATCCGAAATCAATAGGTGTTCCAAATTGGACAATTCAAGTTCAACGGCAGTTCGTTCCTAATTGGAGTGGTTGGTGTATTCCATACTTCTTGCGATTTGATTTCACTCAAAACTCACCAAATGACTCCTCCCACCACATTATGATGTTGCCCAAGTTTTGGGCTCGATCCGAAATCAATAGGTCTTCCAAATTTGACAATTAGAGTTCAACGGCAGTTCGCTCCTAATTGGAGTGGTTGGTGTATTCCATACTTCTAGCGATTGGATTTCACTCAAAACTAACCAAATGACTCCTCCCACCATGTTATGATGTTGCTCAAGTTTTGGGCTCGATCCGAAATCAATAGGTGTTCCAAATTGGACAATTCAAGTTCAACGGCAGTTCGTTCCAAATTGGAGTGGTTGGTGTATTCCATACTTCTAGAGATTCTATTTCACTCAAAACTCACCAAATGACTCCTCCCACCATATTATGATGTTGTCCAAGTTTTGGGCTCGATCCGAAATCAATAGGTGTTCCAAATGGGACAATTCAAGTTCAGCGGCAGTTCGTTCCTAATTGGAGTGGTTGGTGTATTCCACACTTTTAGAGATTGGATTTCACTCAAAACTAACCAAATGACTCCTTCTACCATATTATGATGTTGCCCAAGTTTTGGGCTCGATCCGAAATCAATAGGTGTGAGAAATTGGACAATTCAAGTTCAACGGCAGTTCGTTCCTAATTGGAGTGGTTGGTGTATTCCGTACTTCTAGCGATTGGATTTCACTCAAAACTCCCCAAATGACTCCTCCCACCATATTATGATGTTGCCCAAGTTTTCGGCGCGGTACGAAATCAATAGGTGTTCCAAATTGGACAATTAAAGTTCAACGGCAGTTCGTTCCTAATTGCAGTGGTTGGAATATTCCATACATCTAGCGATTGGATTTCACTCAAAACTAATCAAATGACTCCTCCCACCAGATTATGATGTTGCCCAAGTTTTGGGCTCGATCCGAAATCAACAGGTGTTCCAAATTGGACAATTCAAGTTCAACGGCAGTTCGTTCCTAATTGGACTGGTTGGTGTATTTCATACTTCTAGCGATAGGATTTCACTCAAAACTCACCAAATGACCCCTCCCACCATATTATGATGTTGCCCAAGTTTTGGGCTCGATCCGAAATCAATAGGTGTGAGAAATTGGTCAATTCAATTTCAACGACAGTTCATTCCTAATTGGAGGGGTTGGTGTATTCCACAGTTCTAGCGATTGGATTCCACTCAAAACTAACCAAATGACTCCTCCCACCATGTTATGATGTTGCTCAAGTTTTGGGCTCGATCCGAAATCAATAGGTGTTCCAAATTGGACAATTCAAGTTCAACGGCAGTTCGTTCCTAATTGGAGTGGTTGGTGTATTCCATACTTCTAGCGATTGGATTTCACTCAAAACTCACCAAATGATTCCTCCTACCAGATTATGTTGTTGCCCAAGTTTTGGGCTCGATCCGAAATCAATAGGTTTTCCAAATTGGACAATTCAAGTTCAACGGCAGTTCGTTCCTAATTGGAGTGGTTGATGTATTCCATACTTCTAGCAATTGGATTTCACTCAAAACAAACCAAATGACTCCTCCCACCACATTCTGATGTTGCCCAAGCTTTGGGCTCGATCCGAAATCAATAGGTGTGAGAAATTGGACAATTCAAGTTCAACGGCAGTTCGTTCCTAATTGGAGTGGTTGGTGTATTCCACACTTCTAGCGATTGGATTTCACTCAAAACTCACCAAAGGACTCCTCCCACCATATTATGATGTTGCCCAAGTTTTGGGCTCGATACGAAATCAATAGGTGTTCCAAGTTGGACACTTCAAGTTCAACGGCAGTTCGTTCGTAATTGGAGTGGTTGGTGTATTCCATACTTCTAGCGATTGGATTTCACTCAAAACTAACCAAATGACTACTCCCACCATATTATGATGTTGCCCAAGTTTTGGGCTCGATCCGAAATCAACAGGTGTTCCAAATTGGACAATTCAAGTTCAACGGCAGTTCGTTCCTAATTGGAGTGGTTGGTGTATTTCATACTTCTAGCGATTGGATTTCACTCAAAACTCACCAAATGACTCCTCCCACCATATTATGATGTTGCCCAAGTTTTTGGCTCGATCCGAAATCAATAGGTTTGAGAAATTGGTCAATTCAATTTCAACGACAGTTCATTCCTAATTGGAGGGGTTGGTGTATTCCACACTTCTAGCGATTGGATTTCACTCAAAACTCACCAAATGTCTCCTCCCACCATATTATGATGTTGCCCAAGTTTTGGGATCGATCCGAAATCAATAGGTGTTCCAAATTGGACAATTCAAGTTCAACGGCAGTTCGTTCCTAATTGGAGTGGTTGGTGTATTCCATACTTCTAGCTATTGGATTTCACTTAAAACTCACCAAATGACTCCTCCCACCATATTATGATGTTGCCCAAGTTTTGGGCTCGATCCGAAATCAATAGGTGTGAGAAATTGGACAATTCAAGTTCAACGGAAGTTCGTTCCTAATTGGAGTGGATGGTGTATTCCATACTTCTAGCGATTGGATTTCACTCAAAACTCACCAGATGACTCCTCCCACCATATTATGATGTTGCCCAAGTTTGGGGCTCGGTCCGAAATCAATAGGTGTTCCAAATTGGACAATTCAAGTTCAACGGCAGTTCGTTCCTAATTTGAGTGGTTGGTGTGTTCCATACGTCTAGCGATTGGATTTCACTCAAAACTCACCAAATGACTCCCCCCACCATATTATGATGTTGCCCAAGTTTTGGGTTCGATCCGAAATCAATAGGTGTTCCAAATTGGACAATTCACCTTCAACGGCAGTTCGTTCCCAATTGCAGTGGTTGGTGTATTCCATACTTCTAGCGATTGGATTTCACTCAAAACTCACCAAATGACTCCTCCCACCATATTATGATGTTGCCCAAGTTTTGGGCTCGATGCGAAATCAATAGGTGTGAGAAATTGGGCAATTCAAGATCAACGGCAATTCGTTCCTAATTGTAGTGGTTGGTGTATTCCATACTTCTAGCGATTGGATTTCACACAAAACTCACCAAATGACTCCTCCCACCATATTATGATGTTGCCCAAGTTTTGGGCTCGATCCGAAATCAATAGGTGTTCCCAGTTGGACAATTCAAGTTCAACGACAGTTCGTTCCTAATTGGAGTGGTTGTTGTATTCCATACTTCTAGCGATTGGATTTCACTCAAAACTCACCAAAGGACTCCTCCCACCATATTATGATGTTGCCCAAGTTTTGGGCTCGATACGAAATCAATAGGTGTTCCAAGTTGGACACTTCAAGTTCAACGCCAGTTCGTTCGTAATTGGAGTGGTTGGTGTATTCCATACTTCTAGCGATTGGATTTCACTCAAAACTAACCAAATGACTACTCCCACCATATTATGATGTTGCCCAAGTTTTGGGCTCGATCCGAAATCAACAGGTGTTCCAAATTGGACAATTCAAGTTCAACGGCAGTTCGTTCCTAATTGGAGTGGTTGGTGTATTTCATACTTCTAGCGATTGGATTTCACTCAAAACTCACCAAATGACTCCTCCCACCATATTATGATGTTGCCCAAGTTTTGGGCTCGATCCGAAATCAATAGGTTTGAGAAATTGGTCAATTAAATTTCAACGACAGTTCATTCCTAATTGGAGGGGTTGGTGTATTCCACACTTCTAGCGATTGGATTTCACTCAAAACTCACCAAATGTCTCCTCCCACCATATTATGATGTTGCCCAAGTTTTGGGATCGATCCGAAATCAATAGGTGTTCCAAATTGGACAATTCAAGTTCAACGGCAGTTCGTTCCTAATTGGAGTGGTTGGTGTATTCCATA
The DNA here is from genome assembly GCF_965620075.1 of Prunus avium. Classification (NCBI taxonomy): domain Eukaryota; kingdom Viridiplantae; phylum Streptophyta; class Magnoliopsida; order Rosales; family Rosaceae; genus Prunus; species Prunus avium. Next base: position 9,125,176 of record NC_142290.1, read on the forward strand.
CTTCTAGCAATTGGATTTCACTTAAAACTCACCAAATGACTCCTCCCACCATATTATGATGTTGCCCAAGTTTTGGGCTCGATGCGAAATCAATAGGTGTGAGAAATTGGGCAATTCAAGATCAACGGCAATTCGTTCCTAATTGTAGTGGTTGGTGTATTCCATACTTCTAGCGATTGGATTTCACACAAAACTCACCAAATGACTCCTCCCACCATATTATGATGTTGCCCAAGTTTTGGGCTCGATACGAAATCAATAGGTGTTCCAAGTTGGACACTTCAAGTTCAACGGCAGTTCGTTCGTAATTGGAGTGGTTGGTGTATTCCATACTTCTAGCGATTGGATTTCACTCAAAACTAACCAAATGACTACTCCCACCATATTATGATGTTGCCCAAGTTTTGGGCTCGATCCGAAATCAACAGGTGTTCCAAATTGGACAATTCAAGTTCAACGGCAGTTCGTTCCTAATTGGAGTGGTTGGTGTATTTCATACTTCTAGCGATTGGATTTCACTCAAAACTCACCAAATGACTCCTCCCACCATATTATGATGTTGCCCAAGTTTTGGGCTCGATCCGAAATCAATAGGTTTGAGAAATTGGTCAATTCAATTTCAACGACAGTTCATTCCTAATTGGAGGGGTTGGTGTATTCCACACTTCTAGCGATTGGATTTCACTCAAAACTCACCAAATGTCTCCTCCCACCATATTATGATGTTGCCCAAGTTTTGGGATCGATCCGAAATCAATAGGTGTTCCAAATTGGACAATTCAAGTTCAACGGCAGTTCGTTCCTAATTGGAGTGGTTGGTGTATTCCATACTTCTAGCTATTGGATTTCACTTAAAACTCACCAAATGACTCCTCCCACCATATTATGATGTTGCCCAAGTTTTGGGCTCGATCCGAAATCAATAGGTGTGAGAAATTGGACAATTCAAGTTCAACGGAAGTTCGTTCCTAATTGGAGTGGATGGTGTATTCCATACTTCTAGCGATTGGATTTCACTCAAAACTCACCAGATGACTCCTCCCACCATATTATGATGTTGCCCAAGTTTGGGGTCGGTCCGAAATCAATAGGTGTTCCAAATTGGACAATTCAAGTTCAACGGCAGTTCGTTCCTAATTTGAGTGGTTGGTGTGTTCCATACGTCTAGCGATTGGATTTCACTCAAAACTCACCAAATGACTCCCCCCACCATATTATGATGTTGCCCAAGTTTTGGGTTCGATCCGAAATCAATAGGTGTTCCAAATTGGACAATTCACCTTCAACGGCAGTTCGTTCCCAATTGCAGTGGTTGGTGTATTCCATACTTCTAGCGATTGGATTTCACTCAAAACTCACCAAATGACTCCTCCCACCATATTATGATGTTGCCCAAGTTTTGGGCTCGATGCGAAATCAATAGGTGTGAGAAATTGGGCAATTCAAGATCAACGGCAATTCGTTCCTAATTGTAGTGGTTGGTGTATTCCATACTTCTAGCGATTGGATTTCACACAAAACTCACCAAATGACTCCTCCCACCATATTATGATGTTGCCCAAGTTTTGGGCTCGATCCGAAATCAATAGGTGTTCCCAGTTGGACAATTCAAGTTCAACGGCAGTTCGTTCCTAATTGGAGTGGTTGTTGTATTCCATACTTCTAGCGATTGGATTTCACTCAAAACTCACCAAAGGACTCCTCCCACCATATTATGATGTTGCCCAAGTTTTGGGCTCGATACGAAATCAATAGGTGTTCCAAGTTGGACACTTCAAGTTCAACGCCAGTTCGTTCGTAATTGGAGTGGTTGGTGTATTCCATACTTCTAGCGATTGGATTTCACTCAAAACTAACCAAATGACTACTCCCACCATATTATGATGTTGCCCAAGTTTTGGGCTCGATCCGAAATCAACAGGTGTTCCAAATTGGACAATTCAAGTTCAACGGCAGTTCGTTCCTAATTGGAGTGGTTGGTGTATTTCATACTTCTAGCGATTGGATTTCACTCAAAACTCACCAAATGACTCCTCCCACCATATTATGATGTTGCCCAAGTTTTGGGCTCGATCCGAAATCAATAGGTTTGAGAAATTGGTCAATTAAATTTCAACGACAGTTCATTCCTAATTGGAGGGGTTGGTGTATTCCACACTTCTAGCGATTGGATTTCACTCAAAACTCACCAAATGTCTCCTCCCACCATATTATGATGTTGCCCAAGTTTTGGGATCGATCCGAAATCAATAGGTGTTCCAAATTGGACAATTCAAGTTCAACGGCAGTTCGTTCCTAATTGGAGTGGTTGGTGTATTCCATACTTCTAGCAATTGGATTTCACTTAAAACTCACCAAATGACTCCTCCCACCATATTATGATGTTGCCCAAGTTTTGGGCTCGATGCGAAATCAACAGGTGTGAGAAATTGGGCAATTCAAGATCAACGGCAATTCGTTCCTAATTGTAGTGGTTGGTGTATTCCATACTTCTAGCGATTGGATTTCACACAAAACTCACCAAATGACTCCTCCCACCATATTATGATGTTGCCCAAGTTTTGGGCTCGATCCGAAATCAATAGGTGTTCCCAATTGGACAATTCAAGTTCAACGGCAGTTCGTTCCTAATTGGAGTGGTTGTTGTATTCCATACTTCTAGCGATTGGATTTCACTCAAAACTCACCAAATGACTCCTCCCACCATATTATGATGTTAACCAAGTTTTGGGCGATATCCGAAATCAATAGGTGTGAGAAATTGGGCAATTCAAGTTCAACGGCAGTTCGTTCCTAATTGTAGTGGTTGGTGTATTCCATACTTATAGCGGTTGGATTTCACTCAAAACTCACCAAATGACTCCTCGAACCATATTATGATGTTGCCCAAGTTTTCGGCTTGATCCGAAATCAATAGGTGTTCCAAATTGGACAATTCAAGTTCAACGGCAGTTCGTTCCTAATTGGAGTAGTTGGTGTATTCTATACTTCTAGCGACTGGATTTCACTCAAAGCGCACCAAATGACTCCTCCCACCATATTATGATGTTGCCCAAGTTTTGGGCTCGATACGAAATCAATAGGTGTGAGAAATTGGACACTTCAAGTTCAACGGCAGTTCGTTCGTAATTGGAGTGGTTGGTGTATTCCATACTTCTAGCGATTGGATTTCACTCAAAACTAACCAAATGACTACTCCCACCATATTATGATGTTGCCCAAGTTTTGGGCTCGATCCGAAATCAACAGGTGTTCCAAATTGGACAATTCAAGTTCAACGGCAGTTCGTTCCTAATTGGAGTGGTTGGTGTATTTCATACTTCTAGCGATTGGATTTCACTCAAAACTCACCAAATGTCTCCTCCCACCATATTATGATGTTGCCCAAGTTTTGGGATCGATCCGAAATCAATAGGTGTTCCAAATTGGACAATTCAAGTTCAACGGCAGTTCGTTCCTAATTGGAGTGGTTGGTGTATTCCATACTTCTAGCAATTGGATTTCACTTAAAACTCACCAAATGACTCCTCCCACCATATTATGATGTTGCCCAAGTTTTGGGCTCGATCCGAAATCAATAGGTGTGAGAAATTGGACAATTCAAGTTCAACGGAAGTTCGTTCCTAATTGGAGTGGATGGTGTATTCCATACTTCTAGCGATTGGATTTCACTCAAAACTCACCAAATGACTCCTCCCACCATATTATGATGTTGCCCAAGTTTGGGGCTCGGTCCGAAATCAATAGGTGTTCCAAATTGGACAATTCAAGTTCAACGGCAGTTCGTTCCTAATTTGAGTGGTTGGTGTGTTCCATACGTCTAGCGATTGGATTTCACTCAAAACTCACCAAATGACTCCCCCCACCATATTATGATGTTGCCCAAGTTTTGGGTTCGATCCGAAATCAATAGGTGTTCCAAATTGGACAATTCAAGTTCAACGGCAGTTCGTTCCCAATTGCAGTGGTTGGTGTATTCCATACTTCTAGCGATTGGATTTCACTCAAAACTCACCAAATGACTCCTCCCACCATATTATGATGTTGCCCAAGTTTTGGGCGATATCCGAAATCAATAGGTGTGAGAAATTGGGCAATTCAAGTTCAACGGCAGTTCGTTCCTAATTGTAGTGGTTGGTGTATTCCATACTTATAGCGATTGGATTTCACTCAAAACTCACCAAATGACTCCCCCCACCATATTATGATGTTGCCCAAGTTTTGGGTTCGATCCGAAATCAATAGGTGTTCCAAATTGGACAATTCAAGTTCAACGACAGTTCGTTCCTAATTGGAGTAGTTGGTGTATTCTATACTTCTAGCGACTGGATTTCACTCAAAGATCACCAAATGACTCCTCCCACCATATTATGATGTTGCCCAAGTTTTGGGCTCGATCCGAAATCAATAGGTGTGAGAAATTGGGCAATTCAAGTTCAACGGCAGTTCGTTCTTAATTGTAGTGGTTGGTGTATTCCGTACTTCTAGCGATTGGATTTCACTCAAAACTCACCAAATGACTCCTCCCACTATATTATGATGTTGCCCAAGTTTTGGGCTCGATCCGAAATCAGTAGGTGTTCCAAATTGGACAATTCAAGTTCAACGGCAGTTCATTCCTAACTGGAGTGGTTGGTGTATTCCATACTTCTAGCGATTGGATTTCACTCAAAACTCACCAATTGACTCCTGCCACCATATTATGATGTTGCCCAAGTTTTGGGCTTGACCTGAAATCAATAGGTGTGAGAAATTGGACAATTCAAGTTCAACGGCAGTTCATTCCTAACTGGAGTGGTTTGTGTATTCCATACTTCTAGCGATTGGATTTCACTCAAAACTCACCAACTGACTCCCGCCGCCATATTATGATGTTGCCCAAGTTTTGGGCTTGACCTGAAATCAATAGGTGTGAGAAATTGGACAATTCAAGTTCAACGGCAGTTCGTTCCCAATTGGAGTGGTTGGTGTATTCCATACTTCTAGAGATTGGATTTCACTGAAAACTCACCAATTGACTCCTCCCACCATATTATGATGTTGCCCAAGTTTTGGGCTCGATGCGAAATCAATAGGTGTGAGAAATTGGGCAATTCAAGATCAACGGCAATTCGTTCCTAATTGAAGTGGTTGGTGTATTCCATACTTCTAGCGATTGGATTTCACTCAAAACTCACCAAATGACTCCTCCCACCATATTATGATGTTGCCCAAGTTTTGGGCTCTATCCGAAATCAATAGGTGTGAGAAATTGGACAATTCAAGTTCAACGGCAGTTCGTTCCTAATTGTAGTGGTTGGTGTATTCCATACTTCTAGCGATTGCATTTCCCTCAAAACTCACCAAATGACTCCTCCCACCATATTATGATGGTGCCCAAGTTTTGGGCTCGATCCGAAATCAATAGGTGTGAGAAATTGGACAATTCAAGTTCAACGGAAGTTCGTTCCAAATTTGTGTGGTTGTTGTATTCCACACTTCTAGCGATTGGATTTCACTCAAAACTCACCAGATGACTCCTCCCACCATATTATGATGTTGCCCAAAGTTTGGGCTCGATCCGAAATCAATAGGTGTTCCAAATTGGACAATTCAAGTTCAACGACAGTTCGTTCCTAATTGGAGTGGTTGGTGTATTCCATACTTCTGGCGATTGGATTTCACTCAAAACTCACCAAATGACTCCTTCCACGGTATTATGATGTTGCCCAGGTTTGGGGCTCGATCCGAAATCAATAGGTGTGAGAAATTGGACAATTCAAGTTCAACGGCAGTTCGTTCCTAATTGGAGTGGTTGGTGTATTCCACACTTCTAGTGACTGGATTTCACTCAAAACTCACCAAATCACTCCTCCCACCACATTATGATGTTGCCCAAGTTTTGGGCTCGATCCGAAATCAATAGGTGTTCCAAATTGGACAATTCAAGTTCAACGGCAGTTCGTTCCGAATTGGAGTGGTTGGTGTATTCCATACTTCTAGCGATTGCATTTCACTCAAAACTCACCAAATGACTCCTCCCACCATGTTATGATGTTGCCCAACTTTTGGGTTTGATCCGAAATCAATAGGTGTGAGAAATTGGACAATTCAAGTTCAACGGCAGTTCGTTCCGAATTGGAGTGGTTGGTGTATTCCATACTTCTAGCGATTGGATTTCACTCAAAACTCACCAAATGACTCCTCCGACGGTATTATGATGTTGCCCAGGTTTGGGGCTCGATCCGAAATCAATAGGTGTGAGAAATTGGACAATTCAAGTTCAACGGCAGTTCGTTCCTAATGGGAGTGGTTGCTGTCTTCCATGTTTCTAGCGATTGGATTTCGCTCAAAACCCACCAAATGACTCCTCCCACCATATTATGATGTTGCCCAAGTTTTGGTCTCGATCCGAAATCAATAGGTGTGCGAAATTGGACAATTCAAGTTCAACGGCAGTTCGTTCCTAATTGGAGTGGTTGGTGTATTCCATACTTCTAGCAATTGGATTTCACTCAAAACTCACCAAATGACTCTTCACACCATATTATGATATTGCCCAAGTTTTGGGCTCGATCCGAAATCAATAGGTATTCCAAATTGGACAATTCAAGTTCAACGGCAGTTCGTTCCTAATTGGAGTGGTTGGTGTATTCCATACCTCTAGCGATTGGATTTCACTCAAAACTCACCAAATGACTCTTCCCACCATATTATGATATTGCCCAAGTTTTGGGCTCGATCCGAAATCAATAGGTATTCCAAATTGGACAATTCAAGTTCAACGGCAGTTCGTTCCTAATTGGAGTGGTTTGGTGTATTCCATACTTCTAGTGATTGGATTTCACTCAAAACTCACCAAATGACTCCTCCCACCATATTATGATGTTGCACAAGTTTGGGGTTCGATCCGAAATCAATAGGTGTGAGAAATTGGACAATTCAAGTTTAACGGCAGTTCGTTCCTAATGGGAGTGGTTGGTGTATTCCATACTTCTAGCGATTGGATTTCACTCAAAACTCTCCAAATGACTCTTCCCACCCTATTATGATGTTGCCAAGTTTTGGGCTCGATCCGAAATCAATAGGTGTTCCAAATTGGACAATTTAAGTTCAACGGCAGTTTGTTCCGAATTGGAGTGGTTGGTGTATTCCATACTTCTGGCGATTGGATTTCACTCAAAACTCACCAAATGACTCCTCCCACCATATTATGATGTTACCCAAGTTTTGGGCTCGATCCGAAATCAATAGGTGTGAGAAATTGGACAATTCAAGTTCAACGGCAATTCGTTCCTAATTGGAGTGGTTGGTGTATTCCATAGTTCTAGCAATTGGTTTCACTCAAAACTCACCAAATGACTCGTCCCACCATATTATGATGTTGCCCAAGTTTTGGGCTCGATCCGAAATCAATAGGTGTGAGAAATTGGACAATTCAAGTTCAACGGCAGTTCGTTCCAAATTGGAGTGGTTGGTGTATTCCATACTTCTGGCGATTGGATTTCACTCAAAACTCACCAAATGACTCCACCCACCATATTATGATGTTACCCAAGTTTTGGGCTCGATCCGAAGTCAATAGGTGTGAGAAATTGGACAATTCAAGTTCAACGGCAATTCGTTCCTAATTGGAGTGGTTGGTGTATTCCATAGTTCTAGCAATTGGTTTCACTCAAAACTCACCAAATGACTCCTCCCACCATATTATGATGTTGCCCAAGTTTTGGCCTCGATCTGAAATCAATAGGTGTTCCAAATTGGACAATTCAAGTTCAATGGAAGTTCGTTCCTAATTGCAGTGGTTGGTGTATTCCATACTTCTAGCGATTGGATTTCACTCAAAACTCACCAAATGACTCCTCCCACCGTATTATGATGTTGCCCAAGTTTTGGGGTCTATCCGAAATCAATAGGTGTTCCAAATTGGACAATTCAAGTTCAACGGCAGTTCGTTCCGAATGGGAGTGGTTGGTGTATTCCATACTTCTAGCGATTGGATTTCACTCAAAACTCACCAAATGACTCCTCCCACCATATTATGATGTTGCCCATGTTTGAGGCTCGATTCAAAATCAATAGGTGTGAGAAATTGGACAATTCAAGTTCAACGGCAGTTCGTTCCTAATTGGAGTGGTTGGTGTATTCCATAGTTCTAGCAATTGGATTTCACTCAAAACTCACCAAATTACTCCTCCCATCATATTATGATGTTGCCTAAGTTTTGGGCTCGATCCGAAATCAATAGGTGTTCCAAATTGGACAATTCAAGTTCAACGGCAGTTCGTTCCTAACTGGAGTGGTTGGTGTATTCCATACTTCTGGCGATTGGATTTCACTCAAAACTCACCAAATGACTCCTCACACCACTTTATGATGTTGCCCAAGTTTTGGGCCCGATCCGAAATCAATAGGTGTTCCAAATTGGACAATTCAAGTTCAACGGCAGTTCGTTCCTAATTGGAGTGGTTTGGTGTATTCCGTACTTCTAGCGATTGGATTTCACTCAAAACTCACCAAATGACTCCTCCCACCATATTATGATGTTGCACAAGTTTGGGGTTCGATCCGAAATCAATAGGTGTAAGAAATTGGACAATTCAAGTTTAACGGCAGTTCGTTCCTAATGGGAGTGGTTGGTGTATTCCATACTTCTAGCGATTGGATTTCACTCAAAACTCACCAAATGACTCTTCCCACCCTATTATGATGTTGCCCAAGTTTTGGGCTCGATCCGAAATCAATAGGTGTTCCAAATTGGACAATTTAAGTTCAACGGCAGTTCGTTCCGAATTGGAGTGGTTGGTGTATTCCATACTTATGGCGATTGGATTTCACTCAAAACTCACCAAATGACTCCTCCCACCATATTATGATGTTGCCCAAGTTTGGGGCTCGATCCGAAATCAATAGGTGTTCCAAATTGGACAATTAAAGTTCAACGGCAGTTCATTCCTAATTGGAGTGGTTGGTGTATTCCATACTTCTAGCGATTGGATTTCACTCAAAACTCACCAAATGACTCCTCCCAGCATATTATGATGTTGCCCAAGTTTGGGGCTCGATCCGAAATCAATAGGTGTGAGAAATTGGACAATACAAGTTCAACGGCAGTTCGATCCTAATTGGAGTGTTTGTTGTATTACACTCTTCTAGCGATTGGATTACACTCAAAACTCACAAATGACTCCTCCCACCATATTATGATGTTGCCCAAGTTTTGGGCTCGATCCGAAATCAATAGGTGTGAGAAATTGGACAATTCAAGTTCAACGGCAGTTCGTTCCTTATTGGAGTGGTTGGTGTATTCCATACTTCTAGCGATTGGATTTCACTCAAAACTCCTCCCACCATATTATGATGTTGCCCAAGTTTTGGGCTCGATCCGAAATCAATAGGTGTGGGAAATTGGACAATCCAAGTTCAATGGCAGTTCGTTCCTAATTGGAGTGGTTGGTGTATTCCACACTTCTAGTGATTGGATTTCACTCAAAACTCACCAAACGACTCCTCCCACCATATTATGATGTTGCCCAAGTTTTGGGCTTGATCCGAAATCAATAGGTGTTCCAAATTGGACAATTCAAGTTCAACGGCAGTTCGTTCCTAATTGTAGTGGTTGGTGTATTCCATACTTCTAGCGATTGGATTTCACTCAAAACTCACCAAATGACTCCTCCCACCATATTATGATGTTGCCCTAGTTTTGGGCTCGATCCGAAATCAATAGGTGGTCCAAATTGGACAATTCATGTTCAACGGCAGTTCCTTCCTAATTGGAGTGGTTGGTGTATTCCATACTTCTAGCGATTGGATTTCGCTCAAAACTCACCAAATGACTCCTCCCACCATATTATGATGTTGCCCAAGTTTTGGGCTCGATCCGAAATCAATAGGTGTTCCAAATTGGACAATTCAAGTTCAACGGCAATTCGTTCCTAATTGGAGTGGTTGGTGTATTCCATACTTCTAGCGATTGGATTTCACTCAAAACTCACCAAATGACTCCTCCCACCATATTATGGTGTTGCCCAAGTTTGGGGCTCGATTCGAAATCAATAGGTGTGAGAAATTGGACAATTCAAGTTCAACGGCAGTTCGTTCCTAATTGGAGTGGTTGGTGTATTCCATACTTCTAGCGATTGGATTTCACTCAAAACTCACCAAATGACTCCTCCCACCATATTATGATGTTGTCCAAGTTTGGGGCTCGATTCGAAATCAATAGGTGTGAGAAATTGGACAATTCAAGTTCAACGGTAGTTCGTTCCTAATTGGAGTGTTTGCTGTATTACATACTTCTAGCGATTGGATTACACTCAAAACTCACAAACGACCACTCCCACCATATTATGATGTTGCCCAAGTTTTGGGCTCGATCCGAAATCAATAGGTTTGAGAAATTGGACAATTCAGGTTCAACGGAAGTTCGTTCCTAATTGGAGTGGTTGGTGTATTCCATACTTCTAGCGATTGGATTTCACTCAAAACTCCTCCCACCATATTATGATGTTACCCAAGTTTTGGGCTCGATCCGAAATCAATAGGTGTTCCAAATTGGACAATTTAAGTTCAACGGCAGTTCGTTCCTAATTGGAGTGGTTGGTGTATTCCATACTTCTAGCGATTGGATTTCACTCAAAACTCCTCCCACCATATTATGATGTTGCCCAAGTTGTGGGCTCGATCCGAAATCAATAGGTGTGGGAAATTGGACAATCCAAGTTCAACGGCAGTTCGTTCCCAATTGGAGTGGTTGGTGTATTCCACACTTCTAGTGATTGGATTTCACTCAAAACTCACCAAATGACTCCTCCCACCATATTATGATGTTGCCCAAGTTTTGGGCTCGATCCGAAATCAATAGGTGTGAGAAATTGCACAATTCAAGTTCAACGGCAGTTCGTTCCTAATTGTAGTGGTTGGTGTATTCCATACTTCTAGTGATTGGATTTCACTCAAAACTCACCAAATGACTCCTCCCAGCATATTATGATGTTGCCCAAGTTTGGGGCTCGATCCGAAATCAATAGGTGTTCCAAATTGGACAATTCAAGTTCAACGGTAGTTCGTTCCTAATTGGAGTGGTTGGTGTATTCCATACTTCTAGAGATTGGATTTCACTCAAAACTCACCAAATGACTCCTCCCACCATATTATGATGTTGCCCAAGTTTTGGGCTCGATCCGAAATCAGTAGGTGTTCCAAATTGGACAATTTAAGTTCAACGGCAGTTCGTTCCTAATTGGAGTGGTTGGTGTATTCCATACTTCTAGCGATTGGATTTCACTCAAAACTCCTCCCACCATATTATGATGTTGCCCAAGTTGTGGGCTCGATCCGAAATCAATAGGTGTGGGAAATTGGACAATCCAAGTTCAACGGCAGTTCGTTCCCAATTGGAGTGGTTGGTGTATTCCACACTTCTAGTGATTGGATTTCACTCAAAACTCACCAAATGACTCCTCCCACCATATTATGATGTTGCCCAAGTTTTGGGCTCGATCCGAAATCAATAGGTGTGAGAAATTGCACAATTCAAGTTCAACGGCAGTTCGTTCCTAATTGTAGTGGTTGGTGTATTCCATACTTCTAGCGATTGGATTTCACTCAAAACTCACCAAATGACTCCTCCGACTATATTATGATGTTCGCCAAGTTTTGGGCTCGATCCGAAATCAATAGGTGTTCCAAATTGGACAATTCAAGTTCAACGGTAGTTCGTTCCTAATTGGAGTGGTTGGTGTATTCCATACTTCTAGCGATTGGATTTCACTCAAAACTCACCAAATGACTCCTCCCACCATATTATGGTGTTGCCCAAGTTTTGGGCTCGATCCGAAATCAATTGGTGTCATAAATTGGACAATTCAAGTTCTACGGCAGTTCGTTCCTAATTGGAGTTGTTGGTGTATTCCATACTTCTAGCGATTGGATTTCACTCAAAACTCACCAAATGACTCCTCCCACCATATTATGATGTTGCCCAAGTTTGAGGCTCGATCCGAAATCAATAGGTGTTCCAAATTGGACAATTCAAGTTCAACGGTAGTTCGTTCCTAATTGGAGTGGTTGGTGTATTCCATACTTCTAGCGATTGGATTTCACTCAAAACTCACCAAATGACTCCTCCCACCATATTATGATGTTGCCCAAGTTTTGGGCTCGATCCGAAATCAATAGGTGTTCCAAATTGGACAATTCAAGTTCAACGGCAGTTCGTTCCTAATTGGAGTGGTTGGTGTATTCCATACTTCTAGCGATTGGATTTCACTCAAAACTCACCAAATGACTCCTCCCACCATATTATGGTGTTGCCCAAGTTTTGGGCTCGATCCGAAATCAATAGGTGTGGGAAATTGGACAATCCAAGTTCAACGGCAGTTCGTTCCCAATTGGAGTGGTTGGTGTATTCCACACTTCTAGTGATTGGATTTCACTCAAAACTCACCAAATGACTCCTCCCACCATATTATGATGTTGCCCAAGTTTTGGGCTCGATCCGAAATCAATAGGTGTGAGAAATTGCACAATTCAAGTTCAACGGCAGTTCGTTCCTAATTGTAGTGGTTGGTGTATTCCATACTTCTAGCGATTGGATTTCACTCAAAACTCACCAAATGACTCCTCCCAGCATATTATGATGTTGCCCAAGTTTGGGGCTCGATCCGAAATCAATAGGTGTTCCAAATTGGACAATTCAAGTTCAACGGTAGTTCGTTCCTAATTGGAGTGGTTGGTGTATTCCATACTTCTAGAGATTGGATTTCACTCAAAACTCACCAAATGACTCCTCCCACCATATTATGATGTTGCCCAAGTTTTGGGCTCGATCCGAAATCAATAGGAGTGAGAAATTGGACAATTCAAGTTCAACGGCAGTTCGTTCCTAATTGGAGTGGTTGGTGTATTCCATACTTCTAGCGATTGGATTTCACTCAAAACTCACCAAATGAGTCCTCCCACCATATTATGTTGTTGCCCAAGTTTTGGGCTCGATCCAAAATCAATAGGTGTGAGAAATTCGACAATTCAAGTTCAACGGTAGTTCCTTCCTAATTGGAGTGGTTGGTGTATTCCATACCTCTAGCGATTGGATTTTACTCAAAACTTACCAAATGACTCCTCCCACCATATTATGATGTTGCCCAAGTTTGGGGCTCGATCCGAAATCAATAGGTGTGATAAATTGGACAATTCAAGTTCAACGGCACTTCGTTCCTAATTGGTGTGGTTGGTGTATTCCATACTTCTAGCGATTGGATTTCACTCAAAACTAACCAAAGGACTCCTCCCACCATATTATGATGTTGCCCAAGTTTTGGAATCGATCCGAAATCAACAGGTGCGAGAAGTTGGACAATTCAAGTTCAACGGCAGTTCGTTACTAATTGGAATGGTTGGTGTATTCCACACTTCTAGCGATTGGATTTCACTCAAAACTCACCAAATGACTCCTCCCACCGTATTATGATGTTGCACAAGTTTTGGGCTCGATCCGAAATCAATAGGTGTGAGAAATTGGACAATTCAAGTTCAACGGCAGTTCGTTCCTAATTGGAGTGGTTGGTGTATTCCATACTTCTAGCGATTGGATATCACTCAAAACTCACCAAATGACTCCTCCCACCATATTATGATGTTGCCCAAGTTTGGGGCTCGATCCGAAATCGATTGGTGTGAGAAATTGGACAATTCAAGTTCAACGGTAGTTCGTTCCTAATTGGAGTGTTTGCTGTATTGCATACTTCTAGCGATTGGATTACACTCAAAACTCACAAATGACCGCTCCCACCATATTATGATGTTGCCTAAGTTTTGGGCTCGATCCGAAATCAATAGTTGTGAGAAATTGGACAATTCAGGTTCAACGGCAGTTCATTCCTAATTGGAGTGGTTGGTGTATTCCATACTTCTAGCGATTGGATTTCACTCAAAACTCACCAAATGACTCCTCCCACCATGTTATGATGTTGCCCAAGTTTTGGGCTCGATCCGAAATCAATAGTTGTTCCAAATTGGACAATTCAAGTTCAACGGCAGTTCGTTCCTAATTGGAGTGGTTAGTGTATTCCATACTTCTAGCGATTGGATTTCACTCAAAACTCACCAAATGACTCCTCCCACCATATTATGATGTTGCCCAAGTTTTGGGCTCGATCCGAAATCAATAGGTGTGAGAAATTGGACAATTCAAGTTCAACGGCAGTTCGTTCCTTATTGGAGTGGTTGGTGTATTCCATACTTCTAGCGATTGGATTTCACTCAAAACTCCTCCCACCATATTATGATGTTGCCCAAGTTTTGGGCTCGATCCGAAATCAATAGGTGTGGGAAATTGGACAATCCAAGTTCAATGGCAGTTCGTTCCTAATTGGAGTGGTTGGTGTATTCCACACTTCTAGTGATTGGATTTCACTCAAAACTCACCAAACGACTCCTCCCACCATATTATGATGTTGCCCAAGTTTTGGGCTTGATCCGAAATCAATAGGTGTTCCAAATTGGACAATTCAAGTTCAACGGCAGTTCGTTCCTAATTGTAGTGGTTGGTGTATTCCATACTTCTAGCGATTGGATTTCACTCAAAACTCACCAAATGACTCCTCCCACCATATTATGATGTTGCCCTAGTTTTGGGCTCGATCCGAAATCAATAGGTGGTCCAAATTGGACAATTCATGTTCAACGGCAGTTCCTTCCTAATTGGAGTGGTTGGTGTATTCCATACTTCTAGCGATTGGATTTCGCTCAAAACTCACCAAATGACTCCTCCCACCATATTATGATGTTGCCCAAGTTTTGGGCTCGATCCGAAATCAATAGGTGTTCCAAATTGGACAATTCAAGTTCAACGGCAATTCGTTCCTAATTGGAGTGGTTGGTGTATTCCATACTTCTAGCGATTGGATTTCACTCAAAACTCACCAAATGACTCCTCCCACCATATTATGGTGTTGCCCAAGTTTGGGGCTCGATTCGAAATCAATAGGTGTGAGAAATTGGACAATTCAAGTTCAACGGCAGTTCGTTCCTAATTGGAGTGGTTGGTGTATTCCATACTTCTAGCGATTGGATTTCACTCAAAACTCACCAAATGACTCCTCCCACCATATTATGATGTTGTCCAAGTTTGGGGCTCGATTCGAAATCAATAGGTGTGAGAAATTGGACAATTCAAGTTCAACGGTAGTTCGTTCCTAATTGGAGTGTTTGCTGTATTACATACTTCTAGCGATTGGATTACACTCAAAACTCACAAACGACCACTCCCACCATATTATGATGTTGCCCAAGTTTTGGGCTCGATCCGAAATCAATAGGTTTGAGAAATTGGACAATTCAGGTTCAACGGAAGTTCGTTCCTAATTGGAGTG
The DNA here is from genome assembly GCF_965620075.1 of Prunus avium. Lineage (NCBI taxonomy): Eukaryota > Viridiplantae > Streptophyta > Magnoliopsida > Rosales > Rosaceae > Prunus > Prunus avium. The sequence goes on from NC_142290.1 coordinate 9,140,532, forward strand.
GTTGGTGTATTCCATACTTCTAGCGATTGGATTTCACTCAAAACTCCTCCCACCATATTATGATGTTACCCAAGTTTTGGGCTCGATCCGAAATCAATAGGTGTTCCAAATTGGACAATTTAAGTTCAACGGCAGTTCGTTCCTAATTGGAGTGGTTGGTGTATTCCATACTTCTAGCGATTGGATTTCACTCAAAACTCCTCCCACCATATTATGATGTTGCCCAAGTTGTGGGCTCGATCCGAAATCAATAGGTGTGGGAAATTGGACAATCCAAGTTCAACGGCAGTTCGTTCCCAATTGGAGTGGTTGGTGTATTCCACACTTCTAGTGATTGGATTTCACTCAAAACTCACCAAATGACTCCTCCCACCATATTATGATGTTGCCCAAGTTTTGGGCTCGATCCGAAATCAATAGGTGTGAGAAATTGCACAATTCAAGTTCAACGGCAGTTCGTTCCTAATTGTAGTGGTTGGTGTATTCCATACTTCTAGTGATTGGATTTCACTCAAAACTCACCAAATGACTCCTCCCAGCATATTATGATGTTGCCCAAGTTTGGGGCTCGATCCGAAATCAATAGGTGTTCCAAATTGGACAATTCAAGTTCAACGGTAGTTCGTTCCTAATTGGAGTGGTTGGTGTATTCCATACTTCTAGAGATTGGATTTCACTCAAAACTCACCAAATGACTCCTCCCACCATATTATGATGTTGCCCAAGTTTTGGGCTCGATCCGAAATCAGTAGGTGTTCCAAATTGGACAATTTAAGTTCAACGGCAGTTCGTTCCTAATTGGAGTGGTTGGTGTATTCCATACTTCTAGCGATTGGATTTCACTCAAAACTCCTCCCACCATATTATGATGTTGCCCAAGTTGTGGGCTCGATCCGAAATCAATAGGTGTGGGAAATTGGACAATCCAAGTTCAACGGCAGTTCGTTCCCAATTGGAGTGGTTGGTGTATTCCACACTTCTAGTGATTGGATTTCACTCAAAACTCACCAAATGACTCCTCCCACCATATTATGATGTTGCCCAAGTTTTGGGCTCGATCCGAAATCAATAGGTGTGAGAAATTGCACAATTCAAGTTCAACGGCAGTTCGTTCCTAATTGTAGTGGTTGGTGTATTCCATACTTCTAGCGATTGGATTTCACTCAAAACTCACCAAATGACTCCTCCGACTATATTATGATGTTCGCCAAGTTTTGGGCTCGATCCGAAATCAATAGGTGTTCCAAATTGGACAATTCAAGTTCAACGGTAGTTCGTTCCTAATTGGAGTGGTTGGTGTATTCCATACTTCTAGCGATTGGATTTCACTCAAAACTCACCAAATGACTCCTCCCACCATATTATGGTGTTGCCCAAGTTTTGGGCTCGATCCGAAATCAATTGGTGTCATAAATTGGACAATTCAAGTTCTACGGCAGTTCGTTCCTAATTGGAGTTGTTGGTGTATTCCATACTTCTAGCGATTGGATTTCACTCAAAACTCACCAAATGACTCCTCCCACCATATTATGATGTTGCCCAAGTTTGAGGCTCGATCCGAAATCAATAGGTGTTCCAAATTGGACAATTCAAGTTCAACGGTAGTTCGTTCCTAATTGGAGTGGTTGGTGTATTCCATACTTCTAGCGATTGGATTTCACTCAAAACTCACCAAATGACTCCTCCCACCATATTATGATGTTGCCCAAGTTTTGGGCTCGATCCGAAATCAATAGGTGTTCCAAATTGGACAATTCAAGTTCAACGGCAGTTCGTTCCTAATTGGAGTGGTTGGTGTATTCCATACTTCTAGCGATTGGATTTCACTCAAAACTCACCAAATGACTCCTCCCACCATATTATGGTGTTGCCCAAGTTTTGGGCTCGATCCGAAATCAATAGGTGTGGGAAATTGGACAATCCAAGTTCAACGGCAGTTCGTTCCCAATTGGAGTGGTTGGTGTATTCCACACTTCTAGTGATTGGATTTCACTCAAAACTCACCAAATGACTCCTCCCACCATATTATGATGTTGCCCAAGTTTTGGGCTCGATCCGAAATCAATAGGTGTGAGAAATTGCACAATTCAAGTTCAACGGCAGTTCGTTCCTAATTGTAGTGGTTGGTGTATTCCATACTTCTAGCGATTGGATTTCACTCAAAACTCACCAAATGACTCCTCCCAGCATATTATGATGTTGCCCAAGTTTGGGGCTCGATCCGAAATCAATAGGTGTTCCAAATTGGACAATTCAAGTTCAACTGTAGTTCGTTCCTAATTGGAGTGGTTGGTGTATTCCATACTTCTAGAGATTGGATTTCACTCAAAACTCACCAAATGACTCCTCCCACCATATTATGATGTTGCCCAAGTTTTGGGCTCGATCCGAAATCAATAGGAGTGAGAAATTGGACAATTCAAGTTCAACGGCAGTTCGTTCCTAGTTGGAGTGGTTGGTGTATTCCATACTTCTAGCGATTGGATTTCACTCAAAACTCACCAAATGAGTCCTCCCACCATATTATGTTGTTGCCCAAGTTTTGGGCTCGATCCAAAATCAATAGGTGTGAGAAATTCGACAATTCAAGTTCAACGGTAGTTCCTTCCTAATTGGAGTGGTTGGTGTATTCCATACCTCTAGCGATTGGATTTTACTCAAAACTTACCAAATGACTCCTCCCACCATATTATGATGTTGCCCAAGTTTGGGGCTCGATCCGAAATCAATAGGTGTGATAAATTGGACAATTCAAGTTCAACGGCACTTCGTTCCTAATTGGTGTGGTTGGTGTATTCCATACTTCTAGCGATTGGATTTCACTCAAAACTAACCAAAGGACTCCTCCCACCATATTATGATGTTGCCCAAGTTTTGGAATCGATCCGAAATCAACAGGTGCGAGAAGTTGGACAATTCAAGTTCAACGGCAGTTCGTTACTAATTGGAATGGTTGGTGTATTCCACACTTCTAGCGATTGGATTTCACTCAAAACTCACCAAATGACTCCTCCCACCGTATTATGATGTTGCACAAGTTTTGGGCTCGATCCGAAATCAATAGGTGTGAGAAATTGGACAATTCAAGTTCAACGGCAGTTCGTTCCTAATTGGAGTGGTTGGTGTATTCCATACTTCTAGCGATTGGATATCACTCAAAACTCACCAAATGACTCCTCCCACCATATTATGATGTTGCCCAAGTTTGGGGCTCGATCCGAAATCGATTGGTGTGAGAAATTGGACAATTCAAGTTCAACGGTAGTTCGTTCCTAATTGGAGTGTTTGCTGTATTGCATACTTCTAGCGATTGGATTACACTCAAAACTCACAAATGACCGCTCCCACCATATTATGATGTTGCCTAAGTTTTGGGCTCGATCCGAAATCAATAGTTGTGAGAAATTGGACAATTCAGGTTCAACGGCAGTTCATTCCTAATTGGAGTGGTTGGTGTATTCCATACTTCTAGCGATTGGATTTCACTCAAAACTCACCAAATGACTCCTCCCACCATGTTATGATGTTGCCCAAGTTTTGGGCTCGATCCGAAATCAATAGTTGTTCCAAATTGGACAATTCAAGTTCAACGGCAGTTCGTTCCTAATTGGAGTGGTTAGTGTATTCCATACTTCTAGCGATTGGATTTCACTCAAAACTCACCAAATGACTCCTCCCACCATATTATGATGTTGCCCAAGTTTTGGGCACGATCCGAAATCAATAGGTGTGAGAAATTGGACAATTCAAGTTCAATGGCAGTTCGTTCCTAATTGGAGTGGTTGGTGTATTCCATACTTTTAGCGATTTGGATGAATGGATGAAGAGCTTAAAAGACAAACTCATTTTGGCTACAGCCCCCTGCCAGTCCAGTTCCGTAAGTCATATTGCAAGCTTTGTTTCAGCAACCTACACAGCTCGGATGAGGCAGCATTCTTCATGAATATTATTCCAATGGGTGTGTACTATAACATATCCAAAATTCAGCCCCATTGGAGAGCCATGCTCAGGATGGATTTTATCAGCGCGCAAAATGAGTTAGCAATTTGTTTTGCCCTTAACTTCCTCCTCCGACCTTGGATTGGCCCAAATGATATATGGCTGGAAAGAAGACATTCTGAACTTCAAGTTTGAGTGCTTAAAGTCTTAATTTGCTTAAGGGAAGCCCAATTCGTAAGCCCTTGAAGTTGCTGGTCATGCTGACCTCAGGATGAGCTATTGTTTCTGGTTGGAAGCTTGGTCATGGTGAGCTAGGCATGAGCTATTGAGCTGGTTGGAAGCTTGGTCATGGTGACATGAAGATGAGCTAGGGCTGCTGGTGGGATTTATTGGTGAAGTACATCAACCAATTCAAATTTTCTAATACAAGTGCATCAACCATTTCAGATTTTATAAAACAAGTGTTGTATGCATTAGCCATATTGAATTCAGATTTTTCACTTCCTTAGGCCTATAAATAGGGAGGTTCTCTAAGCTTGTAAACACACCCCAAGGGGGGGAGCTCTCAAACACTTCTCTAGAGCTCCCTTCCCTTCTCTCCCTCAAATTCTCTTAGTTTTCCTTTCTAGTTCTCAATTGATTGTAACAAAAATCCTTTTAGTAAATTTTCCTTTAAGTCTTTCCAAGTTCTACTTTAATTTTCATTGTTATGTAAATTGTTTTCTTTAGTTTCAAGTTTGATTAGTTTCCAAGTTTCAATTATGGTTTTTGTTCTTATTCATTATGCTTATAAGTTAATATGCTAGTTTGAATGATTGATCACCATTTAGGCTTGCATGTTAGCTATCTTGGTTTGAATTAAGAGTATACACCATGCTTTAATTCGAATTGAACTATGAATAGGAAGAGTATGTATGGACATTCGACAACAGGGATTAGATACATGCTTGGTTGTTTAAATTGTTCTTCTATGCTTAATGGGTTCCTAATGCTTAATTTTAGGTTAGACAACAAATGATCAAACTAGGGAATTAGGAACACAAGGTTATGACCAAACACCATGGCTTAATCATACTTTAGCTAGAATCAATCCGTTAATCTAATTGAACTTGGGAACTTATCTGCTTGAGTTACTTATTTCTTTCTTCCTTGTTTTATTTATTTCCTTTCTTTTTCATTTCTGTTTTGTGTAGGGAAAATGAATTGGATCATTCAATCACCAATCCTCGTGGGATCGACCTCGCACTTACATATGCTATACTACAAAATGGCTCGTCCACTTGCGAGTATCACAAGTTGAGGATGCAACTGAATCCATTTTGGTGCAGCTGTATCTACACAACAGACTCCTACCACCATACTATGATGTTGCCCAAGTTTGGGGCTCGATCCGAAATCAAAAGGTGTGAGAAATTGGACAATTCAAGGTCAACGGCAGTTCGTTCCAAATTGGAGTGGTTAGTGTATTCCATACTTCTAGCGATTGGATTTCACTCAAAACTCACCAAATGACTCCTCCCACCATATTATGATGTTGCCTAAGTTTGGGTCTCGATCCGAAATCAATAGCTGTGAGAAATTGGACAATTCAAGTTCAACGGCAGTTCGTTCCTAATTGGAGTGGTTGGTGTATTTCATACTTCTAGGGATTGGATTTCACTCAAAACTCACCAAATGACTCCTCCCACCATATTATGACGTTGCCCAAGTTTTGGGCTCGATCCGAAATCAATAGGTGTTCCAAATTGGACAATTCAAGTTCAATGGCAGTTCGTTCCTAATTGGAGTGGTTGGTGTATTCCATACTTCTAGCGATTGGATTTCACTCAAAACTCACCAAATGACTCCTCCCACCATATTATGATGTTGCCCAAGTTTTGGGCTCGATCCGAAATCAATAGGTGTGAGAAATCGGACAATTCAAGTTCAACGGCAGTTCGTTCCTAATTGGAGTGGTTGGTGTATTCCATAATTCTAGCGATTGGATTTCACTCATAACTAACCAAATGACTCCTCCCACCATATTATGATGTTGCCCAAGATTTGGGCTCGATCCGAAATCAATAGGTGTTCCAAATTGGACAATTCAAGTTCAACGGCAGTTCGTTCCTAATTGGAGTGGTTGGTGTATTGCATACTTCTAGCGATTGGATTTCACTCAAAACAAACCAAATGACTCCTCCCACCATACTATGATGTTGCCCAAGTTTTGGGCTCGAGCCGAAATCAATAGGTGTGAGAAATTGGACAATTCAAGTTCAACGGCAGTTCGTTCCTAATTGGAGTGGTTGGTGTATTCCATACTTCTAGCGATCTGATTTCTCTCAAAACTCACCAAATGACCCCTCCCACCATCTTATGATGTTGCCCAAGTTTTGGGCTCGATCCGAAATCAATAGGTGTGAGAAATTGGTCAATTCAATTTCAACGGCATTTCGTTCCTAATTGGAGTGGTTGGTGTATTCCATACTTCTAGCGATTGGATTTCACTCAAAACTCACCAAATGACTCCTCCCACCATATTCTGATGTTGCCCAAGTTTCGGGCTCGATCCGAAATCAATAGGTGTGAGAAATTGGACAATTCAAGTTCAACGGCAGTTCGTTCCTAATCGTAGTGGTTGGTGTATTCCATACTTCTAGCGATTGGATTTCACTCAAAACTCACCAAATGACTCCTCCCACCATATTATGATGTTGCCCAAGTTTTGGGCTCGATCCGAAATCAATAGGTGTGAGAAATTGGACAATTCAAGTTCAACGGCAGTTCGTTCCTAATCGGAGTGGTTGGGGTATTCCGTACTTCTAGCGATTGGATTTCACTCAAAACTCACCAAATGACTCCTCCCACCATATTATGATGTTGCCCAAGTTTTGGGGTCGATCCGAATTCAATAGGTGTGAGAAATTGGTCAATTCAATTTCAACGACAGTTCTTTCCTAATTGGAGTGGTTGGTGTATTCCATACTTCTAGCGATCTGATTTCACTCAAAACTCACCAAATGACCCCTCCCACCATCTTATGATGTTGCCCAAGTTTTGGGCTCGATCCGAAATCAATAGGTGTGAGAAATTGGTCAATTCAATTTCAACGGCATTTCGTTCCTAATTGGAGTGGTTGGTGTATTCCATACTTCTAGCGATTGGATTTCACTCAAAACTCACCAAATGACTCCTCCCACCATATTATGATGTTGCAGAAGTTTGGGGTTTGATCCGAAATCAATAGGTGTGAGAAATTGGACAATTCAAGTTGAACGGCAGTTCTTTCCTAATGGGAGTGGTTGGTGTATTCCGTACTTCTAGCGATTGGATTTCACTCAAAACTAACCAAATGACTCCCCCCACCATATTCTGATGTTGCCCAAGTTTTGGGCTCGATCCGAAATCAATAGGTGTTCCAAATTGGACAATTCAAGTTCAACGGCAGTTCGTTCCTAATTGGAGTGGTTGTTGTCTTCCATACTTCTAGCGATTGGATTTCACTCAAAACTCACCAAATGACTCCTCCCACCATATTATGATGTTGCCCAAGTTTTGGGCTCGATCCGAAATCAATAGGTGTGAGAAACTGGACAATTCAAGTTTAATGGCAGTTCGTTCCAAATTGGAGTGGTTGGTGTATTCCATACTTCTAGCGATTGGATTTCACTCAAAACTCACCAGATGACTCCTCCCACCATATTATGCTGTTGCCCAAGTTTTGGGCTCGATCCGAAGTTAATAGGTGTGAGAAATTGGACAATTCAATTTCAACGGCATTTCGTTCCTGATTGGAGTGGTTGGTGTATTCCATACTTCTAGCGATTGGATTTCACTCAAAACTCACCAAATGACTCCTCCCACCATATTATGATGTTGCACAAGTTTGGGGTTTGATCCGAAATCAATAGGTGTTCCAAATTGGACAATTCAAGTTCAACGGCAGTTCGTTCCTAATTGGAGTGGTTGGTGTATTCCATACTTCTAGCGATTGGATTTCACTCAAAACTCACCAAATGGCTCCTCCCACCATATTATGATGTTGCCCAAGTTTGGGGCTCGATCCGAAATCAACAGGTGTTCCAAATTTGAGAATTCAAGTTCAACGGCAGTTCGTTCCTAATTGGAGTGGTTGGTGTATTTCGTACTTCTAGCGATTGGATTTCACTCAAAACTCACCAAATGACTCTTCCCACCATATTATGTTGTTGCCCAAGTTTTGGGCTCGACCCGAAATCAATAGGTGTTCCAAATTGGACAATTCATGTTCAACGGCAGTTCGTTCCTAATTGGAGTGGTTGGTGTATTCCATACTTCTAGCGATTGGATTTCACTCAAAACTCACCGAATGACTCCTCCCACCATATTATGATGTTGCCCAAGTTTTGGGATTGATCCGAAATCAATAGGTGTTCCAAATTGGACAATTCAAGTTCAACGGGAGTTCGTTCCTAATTGGAGTGGTTGGTGTATTCCATACTTCTAGCGATTGGATTTCTCTCAAAACTCACCAAATGACTCCTCCCACCATATTATGATGTTGCCCAAGTTTTGGGCTCGATCCGAAATCAATAGGTGTTCCAAATTGGACAATTCAAGTTCAACGGCAGTTTGTTCCTAATTGGAGTGGTTGGTGTATTCCATACTTCTAGCGATTGGATTTCACTCAAAACTAACCAAATGACTCCTCCCACCATATTATGATGTTGCCCAAATTTTGGGCTCGGTCCAAAATCAATAGGTGTGAGAAATTGGACAAGTCAAGTTCAACGGCAGTTCATTCCTAATTGGAGTGGTTGGTGTATTCCACACTTCTAGCGATTGGATTTCACTGAAAACTCGCAAAATGACTCCTCCCACCATATTATGATGTTGCCCAAGTTTGGGGCTCGATCCGAAATCAATAGGTGTTCCAAATTTGACAATTCAAGTTCAACGGCAGTTCGTTCCTACTTGGAGTAGTTGGTGTATTCCGTACTTCTAGCGATTGGATTTCACTGAAAACTCACCAAATGACTCCTCCTACCATATTATGATGTTGCCCAAGATTTGGGCTCGTCCCGAAATCAATAGGTGTTCCAAATTGGACAATTCAAGTTCAACGGCAGTTCGTTCCTAATTGGAGTGGTTGGTGTATTCCATACTTCTAGCGATTGGATTTCACTCAAAACTCACCAAATGACTCTTCCCACCATATTATGATATTGCCCAAGTTTTTGGCTCGATCTGAAATCAATAGGTGTTCCAAATTGGACAATTCAAGTTCAACGGCAGTTCGTTCCTAATTGGAGTGGTTGGTGTATTCCATACTTCTAGCGATTGGATTTCACTCCAAACTCACCAAATGACTCCTCCCACCATATTATGATGTTGCACAAGTTTGGGGTTCGATCCGAAATCAATAGGTGTGAGAAATTGGACAATTCAAGTTCAACGGCAGTTCGTTCCTAATGGGAGTGGTTGGTGTATTCCATACTTCTAGCAATTGGATTTCACTCAAAACTCACCAAATGACTCCTCCCACCATATTATGATGTTGCCCAAGTTTTGGGCTCGATAAGAAATCAATAGGTGTTCCAAATTGGACAATTCAAGTTCAACGGCAGTTCGTTCCTAATTGGAGTGGTTGGTGTATTCCATACTTCTAGCGGTTGGATTTCACTCAAAACTCACCAAATGACTCCTCCCACCATATTATGATGTTTCCCAAGTTTTGGGCTCGATCCGAAATCAATAGGTGTGAGAAATTGGACAATTCAAGTTCAACGACAGTTCGTTCCTAATTGGAGTGGTTGGTTGGATTTCACTCAAAACTTACCAAATGACTCCTCCCACCATATTATGATGTTGCACAAGTTTGGGGCTTCGATCCGGAATCAATAGGTGTGAGAAATTGGACAATTCAAGTTCAACGGCAGTTCGTTCCTAATTGGAGTGGTTGGTGTATTCCATACTTCTAGCGATTGGATTTCACTCAAAACTCACCAAATGACTCCTCCCACCATATTATGACGTTGCCCAAGTTTTGGGCTCGATCCGAAATCAATAGGTGTTCCAAATTGGACAATTCAAGTTCAACGCCAGTTCGTTCCTAATTGGAGTGGTTGGTGTCTTCCATACTTCTAGCGATTGGATTTCACTCAAAACTCAGCAAATGACTCCTCCCACCATATTATGATGTTGCCCAAGTTTTGGGCTCGATCCGAAACCAATAGGTGTTCCAAATTAGACAATTCAAGTTCAACGGCAGTTCGTTCCTAATTGGAGTGGTTGGTGTATTCCATACTTCTAGCGATTGGATTTCACTCAAAACTCACCAAATGACTCCTCCCACCATATTATGATGTTGCCCAAGTTTGGGGCTCGATTCGAAATCAATAGGTGTTCCATATTGGACACTTCAAGTTCAACGACAATTCGTTCCTAATTGGAGTGGTTGGTGTATTCCATACTTCTAGCGATTGGATTTCACTCCAAACTCACCAAATGACTCCTCCCACCATATTATGATGTTGCACAAGTTTGGGGTTCGATCCGAAATCAATAGGTGTGAGAAATTGGACAATTCAAGTTCAACGGCAGTTCGTTCCTAATGGGAGTGGTTGGTGTATTCCATACTTCTAGCAATTGGATTTCACTCAAAACTCACCAAATGACTCCTCCCACCATATTATGATGTTGCCCAAGTTTTGGGCTCGATAAGAAATCAATAGGTGTTCCAAATTGGACAATTCAAGTTCAACGGCAGTTCGTTCCTAATTGGAGTGGTTGGTGTATTCCATACTTCTAGCGGTTGGATTTCACTCAAAACTCACCAAATGACTCCTCCCACCATATTATGATGTTTCCCAAGTTTTGGGCTCGATCCGAAATCAATAGGTGTGAGAAATTGGACAATTCAAGTTCAACGGCAGTTCGTTCCTAATTGGAGTGGTTGGTTGGATTTCACTCAAAACTTACCAAATGACTCCTCCCACCATATTATGATGTTGCACAAGTTTGGGGCTTCGATCCGGAATCAATAGGTGTGAGAAATTGGACAATTCAAGTTCAACGGCAGTTCGTTCCTAATTGGAGTGGTTGGTGTATTCCATACTTCTAGCGATTGGATTTCACTCAAAACTCACCAAATGACTCCTCCCACCATATTATGACGTTGCCCAAGTTTTGGGCTCGATCCGAAATCAATAGGTGTTCCAAATTGGACAATTCAAGTTCAACGCCAGTTCGTTCCTAATTGGAGTGGTTGGTGTATTCCATACTTCTAGCGATTGGATTTCACTCAAAACTCACCAAATGACTCCTCCCACCATATTATGATGTTGCCCAAGTTTTGGGCTCGATCCGAAACCAATAGGTGTTCCAAATTAGACAATTCAAGTTCAACGGCAGTTCGTTCCTAATTGGAGTGGTTGGTGTATTCCATACTTCTAGCGATTGGATTTCACTCAAAACTCACCAAATGACTCCTCCCACCATATTATGATGTTGCCCAAGTTTGGGGCTCGATTCGAAATCAATAGGTGTTCCATATTGGACACTTCAAGTTCAACGACAATTCGTTCCTAATTGGAGTGGTTGGTGTATTCCATACTTCTAGCGATTGGATTTCACTCAAAACACACCAAATGACTCCTCCCACCATATTATGATGTTGCCCAAGTTTGGGGCTCAATCCGAAATCAATAGGTGTTCCAAATTGGACAATTCAAGTTCAACGGCAGTTCGTTCCTAATTGGAGTGGTTGGTGTATTCCATACTTCTAGCGATTGGATTTCACTCAAAACTAACCATATGACTCCTCCTACCATATTATGATGTTGCCCAAGATTTGGGCTTGATCCGAAATCAATAGGTGTTCCAAATTGGACAATTCAAGTTCAACGGCAGTTCGTTCCTAATTGGAGTGGTTGGTGTATTCCATACTTCTAGCGATTGGATTTCACTCAAAACTAACCATATGACTCCTCCCACCATATTACGATGTTGCCCAAGATTTGGGCTCGATCCGAAATCAATAAGTGTTCCAAATTGGACAATTCAAGTTCAACGGCAGTTCGTTCCTAATTGGAGTGGTTGGTGTATTCCATACTTCTAGCGATTGGATTTCACTCAAAACTCACCAAATGACTCCTCCTACCATATTATGACGTTGCCCAAGTTTTGGGCTCGATCCGTAATCAATAGGTGTTCCAAATTGGACAATTCAAGTTCAACGGCAGTTCGTTCCTAATTGGAATGGTTGGTGTATTCCATACTTCTAGCTATTGGATTTCACTCAAAACTCACCAAATGACTCCTCCCACCATATTATGACGTTGCTCAAGTTTTGGGCTCGATCCGGAATCAATAGGTCTGAGAAAATGGACAATTCAAGTTCAACGGCAGTTCATTCCTAATTGGAGTGGTTGGTGTATTCCATACTTCTAGTGATTGGATTTCACTCAAAACTGACCAAATGACTCCTCCCACCATATTATGATGTTGCCCAAGTTTTGGGCTCGATCCGAAATCAATAGGTGTTCCAAATTGGACAAATCAAGTTCAACGGCAGTTCGTTCCTAATTGGAGTGTTGGTGTATTCCCTACTTCTAGGGATTGGATTTCACTCAAAACTCACCAAATGACTCCTCCCACCATATTATGATGTTGCCCAAGTTTGGGGCTCGATCCGAAATCAATAGGTGTTCCATATTGGACACTTCAAGTTCAACGACAATTCGTTCCTAATTGGAGTGGTTGGTGTATTCCATACTTCTAGCGATTGGATTTCACTCAAAACTCACCAAATGACTCCTCCCACCATATTATGATGTGGCACAAGTTTGGGGTTCGATCCGAAATCAAAAGGTGTGACAAATTGGACAATTCAAGTTCAACGGAAGTTGGTTCCCAATTGGAGTGGTTGGTGTATTCCACACTTCTAGCGATTGGATTTCACTCAAAACTCACCAAATGACTCCTCCCACCATATTATGATGTAGCCCAAGTTTCGGGCTCGATCCGATATCAATAGGTGTTCCAGATTGGACAATTCAAGTTCAACGGCAGTTCGTTCCTAATTGGAGTGGTTGGTGTATTCTATACTTCTAGCGATTGGATTTCACTCAAAACTCAACAAATGACTCCTCCCACCATATTATGATGTTGCCCAAGATTTGGGCTCGATCCGAAATCAATAGGTGTTCCAAATTGGACAATTCAAGTTCAACGGCAGTTCGTTCCTAATTGGAGTGGTTGGTGTATTCCATACTTCTAGCGATTGGATTTCACTCAAAACTAACCAAATGACTCCTCCCACAATATTATGATGTTGCCCATGTTTTAGGCTCGATCCGAAATCAATAGGTGTTCCAAATTAGACAATTCAAGTTCAACGGCAGTTCGTTCCTAATTGGAGTGGTTGGTGTATTCCATACTTCTAGCGATTGGATTTCACTAAAAACTGACCAAATGTCTCCTCCCACCATATTATGATGTTGCCCAAGTTTTGGGCTCGATCCGAAATCAATAGGTGTGAGAAATTGGACAATTCAAGTTCAACGGCAGTTCGTTCCTAATTGGAGTGGTTGGTGTATTCCATACTTCTAGCGATTGGATTTCACTCAAAACTCACCAAATGACTTCTCCCACCATATTATGATGTTGCCCAAGTTTTGGGCTCGATCCGAAATCAATAGGTGTTCGAAATTGAACAATTCAAGTTCAACGGCAGTTCGTTCCTAATTGGAGTGGTTGGGGTATTCCATACTTCTTGCGATTGGATTTCACTCAAAACTCACCAAATGACTCCTCCCACCATATTATGATGTTGCCCAAGTTTTGGGCTCGATTTGTGTTCCAAATTGGACAATTCAAGTTCAACGGCAGTTCGTTCCTAATTGGAGTGGTTGGTGTATTCCATACTTCTAGCGATTGGATTTCACTCAAAACTAGCCAAATGACTCCTCCCACCATATTATGATGTTGCCCAAGTTTTGGGCTCGATCCGAAATCAATAGGTGTGAGAAATTGGACAATTCAAGTTCAACGGCAGTTCGTTCCTAATTGGAGTGGTTGGTGTATTCTCTTCTAGCGATCGGATTACACTTAAAACTCACCAAATGACTCCTCCCACCATATTATGATATTGCCCAAGTTTTGGGTTCGATCCGAAATCAGTAGGTGTTCCAAATTGGACAATTCAAGTTCAACGGCAGTTCATTCCTAATTGCAGTGGTTGGTGTATTCCATAATTCTAGCGATTGGATTTCACTCAAAACTCACCAAATGACTCCTCCCACCATATTACGATGTTGAACAAGTTTGGGGTTCGATCCGAAATCAATAGGTGTGACAAATCGGACAATTCAAGTTCAACGAAAGTTGGTTCCCAATTGGAGTGGTTGGTGTATTCCACACTTCTAGCGATTGGATTTCACACAAAACTCAACAAATGACTCCTCCCACCATATTATGATGTAGCCCAAGTTTCGTGCTCGATCCGATATCAATAGGTGTTCCAAATTGGACAATTCAAGTTCAACGGCAGTTCGTTCCTAATTATAGTGGTTGGTGTATTCCATACTTCTAGCGATTGGATTTCACTCAAAACTCACCAAATGACTCCACCCACCATATTATGATGTTGCCCAAGTTTTGGGCTCGATCCGAAATCAATAGGTGTGAGAAATTCGACAATTCAAGTTCAACGGCAGTTCATTCCAAATTGGAGTGGTTGGTGTATTCCATACTTCTAGCGATTGGATTTCACTCAAAACTCACCAAATGACTCCTCCCACCATATTATGATGTTGCCCAAGTTTTGGGCTCGATCCGAAATCAATAGGTGTTCCAAATTGGACAATTCAATTTCAACGGCAGTTCGTTCATAATTGGAGTGGTTGGTGTATTCCATACTTCTAGAGATTGGATTTCACTCAAAACTCAGCAAATGACTCCTCCCACCGTATTATAATGTTTCCCAAGTTTTGGGCTCGATCCGATATCAATAGGTGTGAGAAATTGGTCAATTCAATTTCAACGACAATTCGTTCCTAATTGTAGTGGTTGGTGTATTACATACTTCCAGCGATTGGATTTCACTCAAAACTCACCAAATGACTCCTCCCACCATATTATGATGTGGCCCAAGTTTTGAGCTCGATCCGAAAGCAATAGGTGTTCGAAATTGGACAATTCAAGTTCAACGACAGTTCGTTCCAAATTGGAGTGGTTGGTGTATTCCATACTTCTAGCGATTGGATTTCACTCAAAACTCACCAAATGACTCCTCCCACCATATTATGATGTTGCCCAAGTTTTGGGCTCGATCCGAAATCAATAGGTGTTCCAAATTGGACAATTCAAGTTCAACGGCAGTTCATTCCTAATTGGATTGGTTGGTGTATTCCATACTTCTAGCGATTGGATTTCACTCAAAACTCACCAAATGACTCCTCCCACCATATTATGATGTTGCCCAAGTTTTGGGCTCGATCCGAAATCAATAGGTGTTCCAAAATGGACAATTCAAGTTCAACGGCAGTTCGTTCCTAATTGGAGTGGTTGGTGTATTCCGTACTTCTGGCGATTGGATTTCACTCAAAACTCATCAAATGACTCCTCCCACCATATTATGATGTTGCCCAAGTTTTGGGCTCGATCCGAAATCAATAGGTGCGAGAAATTGGACAATTCAAGTTCAACGGCAGTTCGTTGGAATGGAGTGGTTGGTGTATTCCATACTTCTAGCCTTTGGATTTCACTTAAAATTCACCAAATGACTCCTCCCACCATATTATGATGTTGCCCAAGTTTTGGGCTCGATCCGAAATCAATAGGTGTTCGAAATTGGACAATTCAAGTATAACGGCAGTTCGTTCCTAACTGGAGTGGTTGGTATATTCCATACTTCTAGCGATTGGATTTCACTCAAAACTAACCAAATTACTCCTCCCACCATATTATGATGTTGCCCAAGTTTTGGGCTCGATCCGAAATCAATAGGTGTGAGAAATTGGACAATTCAAGTTCAACGGCAGTTCGTTCCTAATTGGAGTGGTTGGTGTATTCCATAGTTCTAGCGATTGGATTTCACTCAAAACTCACCAAATGACTCCTCCCACCATATTCTGATGTAGCCAAAAGTTTTTGGCTCGATCCGAAATCAATAGGTGTGAGAAATTGGACAATTCAAGTTCAACGGAAGTTCGTTCCCAATTGGAGTGGTTGGTGTATTCCATACTTCTAGCGATTGGATTTCACTCAAAACTCACCAAATGACTCCTCCCACCACATTATGATGTTGCCCAAGTTTTGGGCTCGATCCGAAATCAATAGGTGTTCAATTGGACAATTCAAGTTCAACGGCAGTTCGTTCCCAATTGGAGTGGTTGGTGTATTCCATACTTCTAGCGATTGGATTTCACTCAAAACTCACCAAATGACTCCTCCCACCATATTATGATGTTGCCCAAGTTTTGGGCTCGATCCGAAATCAATAGGTGTTCCAAATTGGACAATTCAAGTTCAACGGTAGTTCGTTCCTAATTGGAGTGGTTGGTGTATTCCATACTTCTAGCGATTGGATTTCACTCAAAACTTACCAATTGCCTCCTCCCACCATATTATGATGTTGCCCAAGTTTTGGGCTCGATCCGAAATCAATAGGTGTGAGAAATTGGACAATTCAAGTTCAACGGAAGTTCGTTCCTAATTGGAGTGGTTGGTGTACTCCACACTTCTTGCGACTGGATTTCACTCAAAACTAAACAAATGACTCCTCCCACCATATTATGATGTTGCCCAAGTTTGGGGCTCGATCCGAGATCAATAGGTGTGAGAAATTGGACAAATCAAGTTCAACGGCAGTTCGTTCCTAATTGGAGTGGTTGGTGTATTCCATACTTCTAGCGATTGGATTTCACTGAAAACTCACCAATTGACTCCTCCCACCATATTATGATGTTGCCCAAGTTTTGGTACTCGATCCGAAATCAATAGGTGTTCGAAATTGGACAATTCAGGTTCAACGGCAGTTCATTCCTAATTGGAGTGGTTGGTGTATTCCATACTTCTAGTGATTGGATTGCACTCAAAACTCACCAAATGACTCCTCCCACCATTTTATGATGTTGCCCATGTTTGGGGCTCGATCCGAAATCAATAGGTGTTCCAAATTGGAAAATTCAAGTTCAACGGCAGTTCGTTCCTAATTGGTTTGGTTGGTGTATTCCATACTTCTAACGATTGGATTTCACTCAAAACTCACCAACTGACTCCTCCCACCATATTATGATGTTGCCCAAGTTTTGGGCTCGATCAGAAATCAATACGTGTGAGAAATTGGACAATTCAATTTCAACGGCAGTTCGTTCCTAATTAGAGTGGTTGGTGTATTCCATACTTCTAGCGATTGGATTTCACTCAAAACTCACCAAATGACTCCTCCCACCATATTATGATGTTGCCCAAGTTTTGGGCTCGATCCGAAATCAATAGGTGTGAGCAATTGGACAATTCAAGTTCAACGGAAGTTCGTTCCCAATTGGAGTGGTTGGTGTATTCCATACTTCAAGCGATCGGATTTCACTCAAAACTCAGCATATGACTCCTCCCACCATATTATGATGTTGTCCAAGTTTTGGGCTCGATCCGAAATCAATAGATGTGAGAAATTGGACAATTCAAGTTCAACGGCTGTTCATTCCTAATTGGAGTGGTTGGTGTATTCCATACTTCTAGCGATTGGATTTCACTCAAAACTCACCAAATGACTCCTCCCACCATTTTATGATGTTGCCCATGTTTGGGGCTCGATCCGAAATCAATAGGTGTTCCAAATTGGACAATTCAAGTTCAACGGCAGTTCGTTCCTAATTGGTTTGGTTGGTGTATTCCATACTTCTAACGATTGGATTTCACTCAAAACTCACCAACTGACTTCTCCCACCATATTATGATGTTGCCCAAGTTTTGGGCTCGATCAGAAATCAATACGTGTGAGAAATTGGACAATTCAATTTCAACGGCAGTTCGTTCCTAATTAGAGTGGTTGGTGTATTCCATACTTCTAGCGATTGGATTTCACTCAAAACTCACCAAATGACTCCTCCCACCATATTATGATGTTGCCCAAGTTTTGGGCTCGATCCGAAATCAATAGGTGTTCCAAATAGGACAATTCATGTTCAACGGCAGGTCGTTCCTAATTGGAGTGGTTGGAGTATTCCATACTTCTGGCGATTGGATTTCACTCAAAACCCACCAAATGACTCCTCCCACCATATTATGATGTTGCCCAAGTTTTGGGCTCGATCCGAAATCAATAGGTGTTCCAAAATAGACAATTCAAGTTCAACGGCAGTTCGTTCCTAATTGGAGTGGTTGGTGTATTCCGTACTTCTGGCGATTGGATTTCACTCAAAACTCATCAAATGACTCCTCCCACCATATTATGATGTTGCCCAAATTTTGGGCTCGATCCGAAATCAATAGGTGTTCCATATTAGCCAATTCAAGTTCAACGGCAGTTCGTTTCTAATTGGAGTGGTTGGTGTCTTCCATACTTCTAGCGATTGGATTTCACTCAAAACTTACCAAAGGACTCCTCCCACCATATTATGATGTTGCCCAAGTTTTGGGCTCGATCCATAATCGATAGGTGTGAGAAATTGGACAATTCAAGGTCAACGGCAGTTCGTTCCTAATTGGAGTGCGTGTATTCCACACTTCTAGCGATTGGATTTCACTCAAAACTCCCCAAATAACTCCTCCCACCATATTACAATGTTGCCCAAGTTTTGGGCTCGATCCGAAATCGATAGGTGTGAGAAATTGGACAATTCAAGTTCAACGGCAGTTCGTTCCTAATTGGAGTGGTTGGTGTCTTCCATTCTTCTAGCGATTGGATTTCACTCAAAACTCACCAAATGACTCCTCCCACCATATTATGATGTTTCCCAAGTTTTGGGCTCGATCCGAAATCAATAGGTGTGAGAAATTGGACAATTCAAGTTCAATGGCAGTTCGTTCCTAATTGGAGTGGATGGTGTATTCCACACTTCTAGCAATTGGATTTCACTTAAAACTCCCCAAATGACTCCTCCCACCATATTATGATGTTGCCCAAGTTTTGGGCTCGATCCGAAATCAATAGGTGTGAGAAATTGGACAATTCAAGTTCAACGGCAGTTCCTTCCTAATTGGAGTGGTTGGTGTATTCCATACTTCTAGCGACTGGATTTCACTCAAAACTCACCAAATGACTCCTCCCACCATATTATGATGTTGCCCAAGTTTGGGGCTTGATCCGAAATCAATAGGTGTGAGAAATTGGACAATTCATGTTCAACGGCAGTTCGTTCCTAATTGGAGTGGTTGGTGTATTCCATACTTCTACCGATTGGATTTCACTCAAAACTCACCAAATGACTCCTCCCACCGTATTATGATGTTGCCCAAGTTTTGGGCTCTATCCGAAATCAATAGGTGTGAGAAATTGGACAATTCAAGTTCAACGGGAGTTCGTTCCTAATTGGAGTGGTTGGTGTATTCCACCCTTCTAGCGATTGGATTTCACTCAAAACTCACCAAATGACTCCTCCCACCATATTATGATATTGCCCATGTTTTGGGCTCGATCCTAAATCAATAGGTGTTCCAAATTGGACAATTCAAGCTCAATGGCAGTTCGTTCCTAATTGGTATGGTTGGTGTATTCCATAATTCTAGCGATTGGATTTCACTCAAAACTCACCAAATGACTCCTCCCACCATATTATGATGTTGCCCAAGTTTGGGGTTCGATCCGAAATCAATAGGTGTGAAATATTGGACAATTCAAGTTCAACGGCAGTTCGTTCCTGATTGGAGTGGTTGGTGTTTTCCATACTTCTAGCGATTGGATTTCACTCAAAACTTACCAAACGACTCCTCCCACCATATTATGATGTGGCCCAAGTTTTGGGCTCGATCCGAAATCAATAGGTGTGAGAAATTGGACAATTCAAGTTCAACGGCAGTTCGTTCCTAATTGGAGTGGTTGGTGTATTCCATACTTCTAGTGATTGGATTTCACTCAAAACTCACCAAATGACTCCTCCCACCATATTATGATGTTGCCCAAGTTTGGGGCTCGATCCGAAATGAATTGGTGTGAGAAATTGGACAATTCAAGTTCAACGGCAGTTCGTTCCTAATTGGAGTGGTTGGTGTCTTCCATACTTCTAGCGATTGGATTTCACTCAAAACTTACCAAAGGACTCCTCCCACCATATTATGATGTTGCCCAAGTTTTGGGCTCGATCCATAATCGATAGGTGTGAGAAATTGGACAATTCAAGGTCAACGGCAGTTCGTTCCTAATTGGAGTGCGTGTATTCCACACTTCTAGCGATTGGATTTCACTCAAAACTCCCCAAATAACTCCTCCCACGATATTACGCTGTTGCCCAAGTTTTGGGCTCGATCCGAACTCGATAGGTGTGAGAAATTGGACAATTCAAGGTCAACGGCAGTTCGTTCCTAATTGGAGTGGTTGGTGTATTCCATACTTCTAGCAGTTGGATTTCACTCAAAACTCACCAAATGACTCCTCCCACCATATTATGATGTTGCCCAAGTTTTGGGCTCGATCCGATGTCAATAGGTGTTCCAAATTGGACAATTCAAGTTCAACGGCAGTTCGTTCCAAATTGGAGTGGTTGGTGTATTCCATACTTCTAGCGATTGGATTTCACTCAAAACTCACGAAATGACTCTTCCCACCATATTATTATATTGCCCAAGTTTTGGGCTCGATCCAAAATCAATTGGTGTTCCAAATTGGACAATTCAAGTTCAACGGCAGTTCGTTCCTAATTGGAGTGGATGGTGTATTCCATACTTCTAGCGATTGGATTTCACTCAAAACTCACCGAATGACTCCTCCCACCATATTATGATGTTGCCCAGGTTTGGGGCTCGATCCGAAATCGATAGGTGTGAGAAATTGGACAATTCAAGGTCAACGGCAGTTCGTTCCTAATTGGAGTGGTTGGTGTTTTCCATACTTCTAGCGATTGGATTTCACTCAAAACTTACCAAATGACTCCTCCCACCATATTATGATGTTGCCCAAGTTTTGGGCTCGATCCGAAATCAATAGGTGGGAGAAATTGGACAATTCAAGTTCAACGGCAGTTCGTTCCTAATTGGAGTGGTTGGTGTGTTCCATACTTCTAGCGATTGGATTTCACTCAAAACGCACCAAATGACTCCTCCCACCATATTATGATGTTGCCCAAGTTTTGGGCTCGATCTGATATCAATAGGTGTACCAAATTGGACAATTCAAGTTCAACGGCAGTTCGCTCCTAATTGGAGTGGTTGGTGTCTTCCATACATCTAGCGATTGGATTTCACTCAAAACTCACCAAATGACTCCTCCCACCGTATTATGATGTTGCCCAAGTTTTGGGCTCGATGCGAAATCAATAGGTGTTCCAAATTGGACAATTCAAGTTCAACGGCAGTTCGTTCCTAATTGCAGTGGTTGGTGTATTCCATACTTCTAGCGATTGGATTTCACTCAAAACTCACCAAATGACTCCTCCCACCATATTATGATGTTGCCCAGGTTAGGGGCTCGATCCGAAATCAATAGGTGTGAGAAATTGGACAATTCAAGTTCAACGGCAGTTCGTTCCTAATTGGAGTGGTTGGTGTATTCCATGCTTCTAGCGATTGGATTTCTCTCAAAACTCACCAAATGACTCCTCCCACCATATTATGATGGTGCCCAAGTTTTGGGCTCGATCCGAAATCAATAGGTGTGAGAAATTGGACAATTCAAGTTCAACGGCAGTTCGTTCCTAATTGGAGTGGTTGGTGTATTCCATACTTCTAGCGATTGGATTTCACTCAAAACTCACCAAATGACTCCTCCCACCAAATTATGACGTTGCCCAAGTTTGGGGCTCGATACGAAATCAATAGGTGTTCCAAATTAGACAATTCAAGTTCAACGGCAGTTCGTTCCTAATTGGAGTGGTTGGTGTATTCCATACTTCTAGCGACTGGATTTCACTCAAAACTCACCAACTGACTCCTCCCACCATATTATGATGTTGCCCAATTTTGGGGCTCGATCCGAAATCAATAGGTGCGAGAAATTGGACTATTCAAGTTCAACAGCAGTTCGTTACTAATTGGAGTGGTTGATGTATTACATAATTCTAGCGATTGGATTTCACTCCAAACTCACCAAATGACTCCTCCCACCATATTATGATGTTGCCCAAGTTTTGGGCTCGAACCGAAATCAATAGGAGGAAGAAATTGGACAATTCAAGTTCAACGGCAGTTCGTTCCTAATTGGTGTGGTTGGTGTATTCCACACTTCTAGCGATTGGATTTCACTCAAAACTAACCAAATGACTCTTCCCACGATATTATGATGTTGCCGAAGTTTTGGGCTCGATCCGAAATCAATAGGTGTGAGAAACTGGACAATTCAAGTTCAACGGCAGTTCGTTCCTAACTGGAGTGGTTGGTGTATTCCATACTTCTAGCGATTGGATTTCACTCAAAACTCACCAAAGGACTCCTCCCACCATATTATGATGTTGCCCAAGTTTTGGGCTCAATTCGAAATCAATAGGTGTGAGAAATTGGACAATTCAAGTTCAACGGCAGTTCGTTCCTAATTGTAGTGGTTGGTGTATTCCATACTTCTAGCGATCGGATTTCACACTCAACACTCACCAAATGACTCCTCCCACCATATTATGATGTTGCCCAAGTTTGGGGCTCGATCCAAAATCAATAGGTGTGAGAAATTGGACAATTCAATTTCAACTGCAGTTCGTTCCTAATTGGAGTGGTTGGTGTCTTCCATACTTCTAGCGATTGGATTTCACTCAAAACTCACCAAATGCGTCCTCCCAATATATTATGATGTAGCCCATGTTTTGGGCCCGATCCGAAATCAATAGGTGTGAGAAATTGGACAATTCAAGCTCAACGGCAGTTCGTTCCTAATTGGAGTGGTTGGTGTCTTCCATACTTCTAGCGATTGGATTTTACTCAAAATCACCAGATGACTCCTCCCACCAAATTATGACGTTGCCCAAGTTTTGGGCTCCATCCGAAATCAATAGGTGTGAGAAATTGGACAATTCAAGTTCAACGGCAGTTCGTTTCCAAATGGAGTGGTTGGTGTATTCCGTACTTCTAGCGATTGGATTTCACTCAAAACTCACCAATTGACTCCTCCCACAATATTGTAATGTTGCCCAACTTTGGGGCTCGATCCGAAATCAATAGGTGTTCCAAATTAGACAATTCAAGTTCAACGGCAATTCGTTCCTAATTGGAGTGGTTGGTGTTTTCCATACTTCTAGCGATTGGATTTCACTCAAAACTCATCAAATGACTCCTCCCACCATATTATGATGTTGCCCAAGTTTGGGGCTCGATCCGAAATCAATAGGTGTGAGAAATTGGACAATTCAAGTTCAACGGCAGTTCGTTCCTAATTGGAGTGGTTGGTGTATTCCACACTTCTACCGATTGGATTTCACTCAAAACTCACCAAATGACTCCTCCCACCGTATTAGGATGTTGCCCAAGTGTTGGGCTCTATCCGAAATCAATAGGTGTGAGAAATTGGACAATTCAAGTTCAACGGCATATCATTCCTAATTGGAGCGGTTGGTGTATTCCATACTTCTAGCGATTGGATTTCTCTCAAAACTCACCAAATGACTCCTCCCAACGTATTATGATGTTGCCCAAGTGTGCGGCTCGATCCGAAATCAATAGGTGTGAGAAATTGGACAATTCAAGTTCAACGGCTGTTCGTTCCTAATTGGAGTGGTTGGTGTATTCCATACTTCTAGCGATTGGATTTCACTCAAAACACACCAAACGACTCCTCCCACCATATTATGATGTTGCCCAAGTTTTGGGCTCAATCCGAAATGAATAGGTGTTCCAAATTGGACAATTCAAGTTCAACGGCAGTTCGTTCCTAATTGGAGTGGTTGGTGTATTCCACACTTCTAGCGATTGGATTTCACTCAAAACTCACCAAAGGACTCCTCCCACCATATTATGATGTTGCCCAAGTTTTGGGCTCAATTCGAAATCAATAGGTGTGAGAAATTGGACAATTCAAGTTCAGCGGCAGTTCGTTCCTAATTGTAGTGGTTGGTGTATTCCATACTTCTAGCGATCGGATTTCACACTCAACACTCACCAAATGGCTCCTCCCACCATATTATGATGTTGCCAAAGTTTTGGGCTCGATCCGAAATCGATAGGTGTGAGAAATTGGACAATTCAAGTTCAACGGCAGTTCGTTCCTAATTGGAGTGGTTGGTGTATTCCACACTTCTAGCGATTGGATTTCACTCAAAACTCACCAAAGGACTCCTCCCACCATATTATGTTGTTGCACAAGTTTGGGTTTCGATCCGAAATCAATAGGTGTTAGAAATTGGACAATTCAATTTCAATTGCAGTTCGTTCCAAATGGGAGTGGTTGGTGTATTCCAAACTTCTAGCGATTGGATTTCACTCAAAACTCACCAAATGACTCCTCCCACCATATTATGATGTTGCCCAGGTTTGGGGCTCGATCCGAAATCAGTAGGTGTGAGAAATTGGACAATTCAAGTTCAACGGCATATCGTTCCTAATTGGAGCGGTTGGTGTATTCCATACTTCTAGCGATTGGATTTCTCTCAAAACTCACCAAATGACTCCTCCCACCATATTATGATGTTGGCCAAGTTTTGGGCTCGATCCGAAATGATTTGGTGTTCAAAATTGGACAATTCAAGTTCAACGGCAGTTCGTTCCTAACTGGAGTGGTTGGTGTATTCCATACTTCTAGCGATTGGATTTCACTCAAAACTCACCAAATGACTCCTCCCACCATATTATGATGTTGCCCAAGTTTTGGGCTCGATCCGAAATCAATAGGTGTGAGAAATTGGACAATTCAAGTTCAACGGAAGTTCGTTCCTAATTGGAGTGGTTGGTGTATTCCATACTTCTAGCGATTGGATTTCACTCAAAACTCACCAAATGACTCCTCCCACCATATTATGATGTAGCCCAGGTTTTGGGATCGATCCGAAATCAATAGGTGTGAGAAATTGGAGAATTCAAGTTCAACGGCAGTTCGTTCCTAGTTGGAGTGGTTGGTGTATTCCATACTTCTAGCGATTGGATTTCACTCAAAACTCACCAAAGGACTCCTCCCACCATATTATGATGTTGCCCAAGTTTTGGGCTCGATTTGAAATCAATCGGTGTGAGAAATTGGACAATTCAAGTTCAACGGTAGTTCATTCCTAATTGGAGTGGTTGGTGTATTCCATACTTCTAGCGATTGGATTTCACTCAAAACTCCCCAAATGACTCCTCCCCCCACATTATGATGTTGCCCAAGTTTTGGGCTCGATACGAAATCAATAGGTGTTCCAAATTGGACAATTCAAGTTCAACGGCAGTTCGTTCCAAATTGGAGTGGTCGGTGTCTTCCATACTTCTAGTGATTGGATTTCACTCAAAACTCACCAAATGACTACTCCCACCGTATTATGATGTTGCTCAAGTTTTGGGCTCGATCCAAAATCAATAGGTGTACCAAATTGGACAATTCAAGTTCAACGGCAGTTCGTTCCTAATTGGAGTGGTTGGTGTCTTCCATACTTCTAGCGATTGGATTTCACTCAAAACTCACCAAATGACTCCTCCCACCGTATTATGATGTTGCCCAAGTTTTGGGCTCGATCCGAAATCAATAGGTGTTCCAAATTGGACAATTCAAGTTCAACGGCAGTTCGTTCCTAATTGGAGTGGTTGGTGTATTCCATACTTCTAGCGATTGGATTTCACTCAAAACTCACCAAATGACTCCTCCCACCATATTATGATGTTGCCCAGGTTAGGGGCTCAATCCGAAATCAATAGGTGTGAGAAATTGGACGATTCAAGTTCAACGGCAGTTCGTTCCTAATTGGAGTGGTTGGTGTATACCATACTTCTAGCGATTGTATTTCACTCAAAACTCACAAAATGACTCCTCCCACCATATTATGATGTTACCCAAGTTTGGGGCTCGATTTGAAATCAATAGGTGTGAGAAATTGGACAATTCAAGTTCAACGGCAGTTCGTTCCTAATTGGAGTGGTTGGTGTATTCCACACTTCTAGCGATTGGATTTCATTCAAAACTCACCAAATGACTCCTCCCACCATATTATGATGTCGCCCAAGTTTTGGGCTCGATCCGAAATCAATAGGTGTGAGAAATTGGACAATTCAAGTTCAACGGCAGTTCTTTCCTAATTGGACTGGTTGGTGTATTCCATACTTCTAGCGATTGGATTTCACTCAAAACTCACCAATTGACTCCTCCCACCATATTATGATGTTGCCCAAGTTTTGGGCTCGATCCGAAATCAATAGGTTTGAGAAATTGGACAATTCAAATTCAACGGAAGTTCGTTCCTAATTGGAGTGGTTGGTGTATTCCATACTTCTAAAGATTGGATTTCACTCAAAACTCACAAAATGACTCCTCCCACCATATTATGATGTTGCCCAAGCTTGGGGCTTGCTACGAAATCAATAGGTGTGAGAAATTGGACAATTCATGTTCAACTGCAGTTCGTTCCAAATTGGAGTGGTTGGTGTATTCCATACTTCTAGCGATCGGATTTCACTCGAAACTAACCAAATGACTCCTCCCACCATATTATGATGTTGCCCAAGATTTGGGCTCGATCCGAAATCAATAGGTGTTCCAAATTGGACAATTCAAGTTCAACGACAGTTCGTTCCTAATTGGAGTGGTTGGTGTATTCCATACTTCTAGCAATAGGATTTCACTCAAATCTCACGAAATGACTCCTCCCACCACATTATTATGTTGCACAAGTTTGGGGTTCGATCCGAAATCAATAGGTGTGAGAAATTGGACAATTCAAGTTCAACGGCAGTTCGTTCCTAATTGGAGTGGTTGGTGTATTCCGCACTTCTAGCGATTGGATTTCACTCAAAACTCACCAAATGACTCCTCCCACCATATTATTATGTTGCCCAAGTTTTGGGCTCGATCCGAAATCAATAGGTGTGTGAAATTGGACAATTCAAGTTCAACGGAAGTTCGTTCCTAATTGGAGTGGTTGGTGTATTCCGTACTTCAAGCGATTGGATTTCACTCAAAACTCACCAAATGACTCCTCCCACCATATTATGATGTTGCCCAAGTCTGGGGCTTGATCCGAAATCAATAGGTGTTCCAAATTGGACAATTCAAGTTCAACGGCCGTTCGTTCCTAATTGGAGTGGTTGTTGTATTCCATACTTCTAGCGGTTGGATTTCACTCAAAACTCACCAAATGACTCCTCCCACCATATTATGATGTTGCCCAAGTTTTGGGCTCGATCCGAAATCAATAGGTGTTCCAAATTGGACAATTGAAGTTCAACGGCAGTTCGTTACTAATTGGAGTGGTTGGTGTATTCCATACTTCTAGCAATAGGATTTCTCTCAAATCTCACCAAATGACCCCTCCCACCATATTATTATGTTGCACAAGTTTGGGGTTCGATCCGAAATCAATAGGTGTGAGAAATTGGACAATTCAAGTTCAACGGCAGTTCGTTCCTAATTGGAGTGGTTGGTGTATTCCATACTTCTAGCGATTGGATTTCACTCAAAACTCACCAAATGACTCCTCCCACCATATTATGATGTTGCCCAAGTTTTGGGCTCGATCCGAAATCAATAGGTCTTCCAAATTTGACAATTAGATTTCAACGGCAGTTCGTTCGTAATTGGAGTGGTTGGTGTATTCCATACTTCTAGCGATTGGATTTCATTCAAAACTAACCAAATGACTTCTCCCACCATATGATGATGTTGCCCAAGTTTTGGGCTCGATCCGAAATCAATAGGTGTGAGAAATTGGACAATTCAAGTTCAACGGCAGTTCGTTCCTAATTGGAGTGGTTGTTGTATTCCATACTTCTAGCGATGGGATTTCACTCAAAACTCACCAATTGACTCATCCCACCATATTATGATGTTGCCCAAGTTTTGGGCTCGTTCCGAAATCAATAGGTGTGAGAAATTGGACAATTCAAGTTCAACGGCAGTTCGTTTCCAATTGGAGTGGTTGGTGTATTCCGTACTTCTAGCGATTGGATTTCACTCAAAACTCACCAATTGACTCCTCCCACCATATTATGATGTTGCCCAAGTTTTGGGCTCGATCTGAAATCAATAGGTGTGAGAAATTGGACAATTCAAGTTCAACGGCTGTTCGTTCCTAATTGGAGTGGTTGGTGTATTCCATACTTCTAGCGATTGGATTTCACTCAAAACTCACAAAATGACTCCTCCCACCATGTTATGATGTTGCCCAAGTTTTGGGCTCGATCCGAAATCCATAGGTGTGAGAAATTGGACAATTCAAGTTCAACGGCAGTTCATTCCTAATTGGAGTGGTTGGTGTATTCCATACTTCTAGGGATTGGATTTCGCTCAAAACTCACCAAATGACTCCTCCCACCATATTATGATGTTGCCTAAGTTTTGGGCTCGATCCGAAATCAATAGGTGTGAGAAATTGGACAATTCAAGTTCAACTGCAGTTCGTTCCTAATTGGAGTGGTTGGTGTATTCCATACTTCTAGCGATTGGATTTCACTCAAAACAAACCAAATGACTCCTCCCACCATATTACGATGTTGCCCAAGTTTTGGGCTCTATCCGAAATCAGTAGGTGTGAGAAATTGGACAATTCAAGTTCAACGGCAGTTCGTTCCTAATTGGAGTGGTTGGTGTATTCCATACTTCTAGCGACTGGATTTCACTCAAAACTCACCGAATGACTCCTCCCACGATATTATGATGTTGCCCAAGTTTTGGGCTCGATCCGAAATCAATAGGTGTGAGAAATTGGACAATTCAAGTTCAACGGCAGTTCGTTTCCAATTGGAGTGGTTGGTGTATTCCGTACTTCTAGCGATTGGATTTCACTCAAAACTCACCAATTGACTCCTCCCACCATATTATGATGTTGCCCAAGTTTTGGGCTCGATCCGAAATCAATAGGTGTGAGAAATTGGACAATACAAGTTCAACGGCAGTTCGTTCCAAATTGGAGTGGTTGGTGTATTCCATACTTCTAGAGATTGGATTTCACTCAAAACTCACCAATTGACTCCTCCCACCATGTTATGATGTTGCCCAAGTTTTGGGCTCAGTCCGAAATCAATAGGTGTTCCAAATTGGACAATTCAAGTTCAACGGCAGTTCGTTCCTAATTGGAGTGGTTGTTGTATTCCATACTTCTAGGGGTTGGATTTCACTCAAAACTGACCAAATGACTCCTCCCACCATATTATGATTTTGCCCAAGTTTGGGGCTCGATCCGAAATCAATAGGTGTGAGAAATTGGACAATTCAAGTTCAACGGCAGATCGTTCCTTATTGGAGTGGTTGGTGTATTCCATACTCCTAATTGGAGCATAAAACAATTGTTTACAAGACTTCGAATCGTCACGATTAGATTTTTTTTTCTTTTACATGATCAAAACTCCTTATACCTTCATTTACATTGATTCAAACTCCTTTCCAAACACCAAATTATTTTGAAGGCCCAAAAATGAATTTTCAAACAACCGCCACTTAATCACAACTTTCTCTTTTCTTCAACCAATTGTGTGAATTTTTTTTTTTTTTTTTGATGTAATATCCCTTCCCAAACTTAGCTTGAAAAACACATCCGAATTAGAGCTCATGAATTCCTTAGAAAGGTAAATATTTGTTTTTCGGGCTAAGGCGAGGAAATAAAATTGGTTAAATGAAAGAAAAGTTTTACATGTAGGCTCAAAATGGTTAACAATGGAAAATCATGCTTAAGCATGCATAAGGTTAGCTTGAAAGGCACAAACGATCCAAAGAAGGCCTTAATATCATTTCTTTAAATGTCATGAAATCAAATTGCATAAGAATGAATGACTTTTAAGTGTTCAACCAAATCAATGAATAATGAGATCAAACAACAACTTTGATGACAAGAAATTAAGAGTATATGTATAACACTCATGAAATGAAGTACAATGCTCAAAAGCTCACTTTATATGGTTGGTTATATAAGTCTAATTTATGCTTGATACAATTCTTTGGGTCATGCAAATCCTTTAATTGGAAAATTATGAAACAAATGGCAAGTGCAAAGAAGGTTTCGAACATGTCATGCTAGAACGATGCCAAATTAATTAATTAATTAATTATTTTTTTTTACAATAAAAATTTACAAGGAAAACAAAATAAATAATAAATAAAATTCAATTTTCATTTAAGTCATGCAAACATTTATCACAATCTCATCAAATGTGTTCGGAAAGTGAATAAAATCAAAATCAAAATCAAAATAAAAGCAAGACTTAACAAAATAAAATAAAAATAAAAACAAGCAAATAAATAAATAAATAAATTAATTAAGGAAAAACCAAATTTACATGCTAAACTCCAATACCCCCAAACCTAGAAATGAACATTGTCCTCAATGTTTAAAAATTAGGAACAAGCAATGTCATAACAAGAAATGAAAGGTACTAAAGTAAATATAAATCACAAAACACACAAGAATTAAAATACACTAATAAAATAAAATAATTACAAAAATAAAAATTACAAAACAAACAAACAAAAAATGAAACAGTAAACCCTAATCACACAATTCTGAAACCCAAAAAAAAAAAAAAAAAATTGAAGCCCAAAGCCCACAATTTCGAAACACAAACCATGGTGAATTTAACCCACTTTGAAACCCAAACTAAGGTGAAACCCGACCCAAAATGAATTCCGAAGCCCACACATTTTAATTTTAATTTTTTTAAAAAAAATAGATAAAACGTGAATTGGAAGTGCAAAGGGTGGGATTTCTGAAAAGAAAGCACGTGGTCCCTAATGTCGTCTCATGGTTAGTCACGGGCAGAAAGCAGAAGCCACGTGTTGACAGATAGAAGCGCCGCAGATTTCACAAGCAGAAATTACGGGCTCATGGAAAGGCGTGAAGACTTTACTGAACGCGTTCGTTCAGAAAAGACATGTCGTGATAAATGAGTTGGGTATGGTTGGAAAGCGAGAAGGTTGTGGGACTCGATGAATGCTGGAGATTCAGAAATGCTTAGACGCTGCAATGGCTAGGGTTTGTCAAAGACTATATCTATAAGAAGGAAAAAGAAGGGGATAAAAACAAAACCACAAACTCAGAAACACAAAAGAGAAAAGAAGAAAAAAAGTGAGAAATCAAATGGCCTCTTCCTACCCATTTTCGTTGGATCTCAACCTAGCTCCACCGACTCAGACATTGGGCCAAGCAGCGGCACCAGTATGGATGCCCTACTTTGGCTCCTCACGGGGGCCTGTGTCTGTCAATGACTCAATACTCCTAGACAACGATGTTGCTATTGGAGTTGGCAGAAATTTAGTGACTCCCAAAGATATACGTGTGTTCGGGGCAAGGGATGACAACCGGGTCACGAGTGATGCCCTGGCAATGAGCGTGCAGAGTACAGCATGTGTGTCGCAAGTTTGGGTCATCGCCTACTTGCGAAGTGCACGGCAACGGCGCCAAAAACTTGTTGTGTGGATTTCAGCTGCACCAAAATTGATTAAGCTGCATCCTCAACTTGTGATACTCGCAAGTGCACGAGCCGTTCGGTAGTATAGCGTATGTAAGTGCGAGGTCGATCCCACGAGGATTGGTGATTGAATGATCCAATTCATTTTCCCTACACAAAACAGAAATGAAAAAAAAAGCAAGGAAATAAATAAAACAAGGAAGAAAGAAATAACTAACTCAAGCAGATAAGTTCCCAAGTTCAATTAGATTATCGGATTGATTCTAGCTAAAGTATGATTAAGCCATGGTGTTTGGTCATAACCTTGTGTTCCTAATTCCCTAATTTGATCATTTGTTGTCTAACCTAAAATTAAGCATTAGGAACCCATTAAGCATAGAAGAACAATTTAAACAACCAAGCATGTATCTAATCCCTGTTGTCGAATGTCCATACATACTCTTCCTATTCATAGTTCAATTCGAATTAAAGCATGGTGTATACTCTTAATTCAAACCAAGATAGCTAACATGCAAGCCTAAATGGTGATCAATCATTCAAACTAGCATATTAACTTATAAGCATAATGAATAAGAACATGAACCATAATTGAAACTTGGAAACTAATCAAACTTGAAACTAAAGAAAAGAATTTACATAATGAAAAGTAAAGTGGAACTAAGAAAAACTTAAGGAAAATTTTAGCACAAAAGATTTCATTACAACAATTGAAAACTAGAAAGAGAAACTAAGAGAATTCGAGGGAGAGAAGGGAAGGGAGCTCTAGAGAAGTGTTTGAGAGCTCCCCCCCTTGGGGTGTGTTTACAAGCTTAGAGAACATCCCTATTTATAGGCCTAGGGGAAGTGAAAATCTGAATTTGATATGGCTAATGCATACAACACTTGTATTAGAAAATATGAATTGGTTGATGCACTTCACCAATAAATCCCACCAGCAGCCCTAGCTCATCTTCATGTCACCATGACCAAGCTTCCAACCAGCTACAATAGCTCATGCCTAGCTCACCATGACCAAGCTTCCAACCAGAAACAATAGCTCATCCTGAGGTCAGCATGACCAGCAACTTCAAGGGCTTACAAATTGGGCTTCACTTAAGCAAATGATGACTTTAAGATGTCCATTGTGAAGTTCAGAATGTGTCTGAACCAACCACATAAGTATTAGCCCAATCCAAGCTCGGATGAAGAAGCTAAGGCCAAAACAAATTGCTAACTCATTTTTGCTCGCTGACAAAATCCATCCTGAGCATGGTTCTGTGTTTGCTAGGTGACAGACTCCATACTTATCCAATGGGGCTGAATTTTGGATATGTTATAGTATACGCCCATTGGAACAACCTTCATGAAGAATGCTGCCTCATCCGAGCTGTGTAGGTTGCTGAAACAAAGCTTGCAATATGACCTACGGAACTGGACTGGCAGGGGGCTGTAGCCAAAATGAGTTTGTCTTTAAGCACTTCTTCCCTTTATCCAAATCAGGCTTTAACATGCATGGAATACATCATTTCATATCCAAAGCCATCATTGTTACCTAAAGCTGAAAGATAAACACAAAAAGGATTAAAAGCACAAGTTTAACTCAAAAACATAACCAAATCAAAAGCTAGAAGGGTACAAAATGATATACAATTATGAACCGATCAATGACTCCTCCCACCATATTATGATGTTGCCCAAGTTTTGGGCTCGATCCGAAATCAATAGGTGTGAGAAATTGGACAATTAAAGTTCAACGGAAGTTCGTTCCTAATTGGTGTGGTTGGTGTATTCCATACTTCTAGCGATTGGATTTCACTCAAAACTCACCAAATGACTCCTCCCACCATATTATGATGTTGCCCAAGTTTTGGACTCGATCCGAAATCAATAGGTGTTCCCAATTGGACAATTCAAGTTCAACGGCAGTTCGTTCCTAATTGGAGTAGTTGGTGTATTCCATACTTCTAGCGATTGGATTTCACTCTAAACTCACCAAATGACTCCTCCCACCATATTATGATGTTGCCCAAGTTTTGGCCTCGATCCGAAATCAATAGGTGTGAGAAATTGGGCAATTCAAGTTCAACGGCAGTTCGTTCCTAATTGTAGTGGTTGGTGTATTCCATACTTCTAGCTACTGGATTTCACTCAAAACTCACCAAATGACTCCTCGAACCATATTATGATGTTGCCCAAGTTTTGGGCTTGATCCGAAATCAATAGGTGTTCCAAATTGGACAATTCAAGTTCAACGGCAGTTCGTTCCTAATTGGAGTGGTTGGTGTATTCCATACTTCTAGCAATTGGATTTCACTCAAAACTCACCAAGTGACTCCTCCCACCATATTATGATGTTGCCCAACTTTGGGGCTCGATCCGAAATCAATAGGTGTGAGAAATTGGTCATTTCAATTTCAACGACAGTTCATTCCTAATCGGGGTAGTTGCTGTATTCCATACTTCGAGCGATTGGATTTCACTCAAAACTCACCAAATGACTCCTCCCACCATATTATAATGTTGCCCAAGTTTTGGGCTCGATCCGAAATCAATAGGTATTCCAAATTGGACAATTCAAGTTCAACGGCAGTTCGTTCCTAATTGGAGTGGTTTGGTGTATTTCATACTTCTAGCGATTGGATTTCACTGAAAACTCACCAAATGACTCCTCCCACCATATTATGTTGTTGCACAAGTTTGGGGTTCGATCGGAAATCAATAGGTGTGAGAAATTGGACAATTCAAGTTCAACGGCAGTTCGTTTCTAATTGGAGTGGTTGGCGTATTCCATACTTTTAGCGATTGGATTTCACTCAAAACTCACCAAATGACTCCTCCCACCATATTATGATGTTGCCCAAGTTTTGGGCTCGATCCGAAATCAATAGGTGTGAGAAATTGGACAATTCAAGTTCTACGGCAGTTCGTTCCTAATTGGAGTGGTTGGTGTATTCCATACTTCTAGCGATTGGATTTCTCTCAAAACTCACCAAATGACTCTTCCCACCATATTATAATGTTGCCCAAGTTTTGGGCTCGATCCGAAATCAATAGGTGTTCCAAATTGGACAATTCAAGTTCAACGGCAGGTCGTTCCTAATTGGAGTGGTTGGTGTATTCCATACTTCTAGCGAATGGATTTCACTCAAAACTCACCAAATGACTCCCACCATATTATGCTGTTGCCCAAGTTTTGGGCTCGATCCGAAATCAATAGGTGTGAGAAATTGGACAATTCAAGTTCAACGGCAGTTCGTTCCTAATTGGAGTGGTTGGTGTATTCCATACTTCTAGCGATTGGATTTCACTCAAAACTCACCAAATGACTCCCACCATATTATGCTGTTGCCCAAGTTTTGGGCTCGATCCGAAATCAATAGGTGTGAGAAATTGGACAATTCAAATTCAACGGCAGTTCGTTCCTAGTTGGAGTGGTTGGTGTATTCCATACTTCTAGCGATTGGATTTCACTCAAAACTACCCAAATGACTCCTCCCACCATATTATGTGGTTGCCCAAGTTTTGGGCCCGATCCGAAATCAATAGGTGTGAGAAATTGGACAATTCAAGTTCAATGGCAGTTCGTTCCTAATTGGAGTGGTTGGTGCATTCCATACTTCTAGCGATTGGATTTCACTCAAAACTCCCCAAATGACTCCTCCCACCATATTATGATGTTGCCCAAGTTTGGGGCTCGGTCCGAAATCAATAGGTGTTCCAAATTGGACAATTCAAGTTCAACGGCAGTTCGTTCCTAATTGGAGTGGTTGGTGAATTCCATACGTCTAGCGATTGGATTTCACTCAAAACTCACCAAATGACTCCTCCCACCATATTATGGTGTTGCCCAAGTTTTGGGCTCGATCCGAAATCAATAGGTGTGAGAAATTGGACAATTCAAGTTCAACGGCAGTTCGTTCCTAATTGGAGTGGTTGGTGTATTCCATACTTCTAGCGATTGGATTTCTCTCAAAACTCACCAAATGACTCCTCCCACCATACTATGATGTTGCCCATGTTTTGGGCTCGATCCGAAATCAATAGGTCTGAGAAATTGGGCAATTCCAGTTCAACGGCAGTTCGTTCCTAATTTTAGTGGTTGGTGTATTCCATACTTCTAGCGATTAGATTTCCCTCAAAACTCACCAAATGACTCCTCCCACCATATTATGGTGTTGCCCAAGTTTTGGGCTCGATCCGAAATCAATAGGTGTGAGAAATTGGACAATTCAAGTTCAACGGCCGTTCGTTCCTAATTGGAGTGGTTGGTGTAGTCCATAGTTCTAGCAATTGGATTTCACTCAAAACTCATAAAATGACTCCTCCCACCAGATTATGATGTTGCCCAAGTTTTGGGCTCGATCCGAAATCAATAGGTGTTCCAAATTGGACAATTCAAGTTCAACGGCAGTTCGTTCCTAATTGCAGTGGTTAGTGTATTCCATACTTCTAGCGATTGGATTTCACTCAAAACTCAACAAATGACTCCTCCCACCATATTATGATGTTGCCCAAGTTTTGGACTCGATCCGAAATCAATTGGTCTTCCAAATTTGACAATTAGAGTTCAATGGCAGTTCGTTCCTAATTGGAGTGGTTGGTGTATTCCATACTTCTAGCGATTGGATTTCACTCAAAACTCACCAAATGACTCCTCCCACCATATTATGATGTTGCACAAGTTTGGGGCTCGATTCGAAATCAATAGGTGTGTGAAATTGGACAATTCAAGTTCAACGGCAGTTCGTTCCTAATTGGAGTGGTTGGTGTATTCCATACTTCTAGCGATTAGATTTCCCTCAAAACTCACCAAATGACTCTTCCCACCATATTATGATATTGCCCAAGTTTTGGGCTCGATCCGAAATCAATAGGTTTTCGAAATTGGACAATTCAAGTTCAACGGCAGTTCGTTCCTAATTGGAGTGGTTGGTGTATTCCATACTTCTAGCGATTCGATTTCCCTCAAAACTCACCAAATGACTCTTCCCACCATATTATGATATTGCCCAAGTTTTGGGCTCGATCCGAAATCAATAGGTGTTCGAAATTGGACAATTCAAGTTCAACGGCAGTTCGTTCCTAATTGGAGTGGTTGGTGTATTCCATACTTCTAGCGATTGGATTTCACTCAAAACTCACCAAATGACTCCTCACACCACATTATGATGTTGCCCAAGTTTTGGGCTCGATCCGAAATCAATAGGTGTTCCAAATTGGACAATTCAAGTTCAACGGCAGTTCGTTCCTAATGGCAGTGGTTGGTTTATTCCATACTTCTAGCGATTGAATTTCACTCAAAACTAACCAAATGACTCCTCCCACCATATTATGATGTTGCCCAGGTTTTGGGCTCGATCCGAAATCAATCGGTGTGAGAAATTGGAGAATTCAAGTTCAACGGCAGTTCGTTCCTAATTGGAGTGGTTGGTGTATTCCACACTTCTAGCGATTGGATTTCACTCAAAACTCCCCAAATGACTCCTCCCACCATATTATGATGTTGCCCAAGTTTTGGGCTCGATCCGAAATCAGTAGGTGTGAGAAATTGGACAATTCAAGTTCAACGACAGTTCGTTCCTAACAGGAGTGGTTGGTGTATTCCATACTTCTAGCGATTGGATTTCACTCAAAACCCACCAAATGACTCCTCACACCACATTATGATGTTGCCCAAGTTTTGGGCTCGATCCGAAATCAATAGGTGTTCCAAATTGGACAATTCAAGTTCAACGGCAGTTCGTTCCTAATGGCAGTGGTTGGTGTATTCCATACTTCTAGCGATTGGATTTCACTCAAAACTCAGCAAATGACTCTTCCCACCATATTATGATATTGCCCAAGTTTTGGGCTCGATCCGAAATCAATAGGTGTTCCAAATTGGACAGTTCAAGTTCAACGGCAGTTCGTTCCGAATTGGAGTGGTTGGTGTATTCCATACTTCTAGCGATTGGATTTCACTCAAAACTCACCAAATGACTCCTCCCACCATATTATGATATTGCCCAAGTTTTGGGCTCGATCCGAAATCAATAGGTGTTCCAAATTGGACAGTTCAAGTTCAACGGCAGTTCGTTCCGAATTGGAGTGGTTGGTGTATTCCATACTTCTAGCGATTGGATTTCACTCAAAACTCACCAAATGACTCCTCCCACCATATTCTGATGTTGCCCAAGTTTTGGCCTCGATCCGAAATCAATAGGTGTGAGAAATTGGGCAATTCAAGTTCAACGGCAGTTCGTTCCAAATTGGGGTGGTTGGTGTATTCCATATTTCTAGAGATTGGATTTCACTCAAAACTCACCAAAAGACTCCTCCCACCACAATATGATGTTGCCCAAGTTTGGGGCTCGATCCGAAATCAATGGGTGTGAGAAATTGGACAATTCAAGTTCAACGGCAGTTCATTCCTAATTGGAGTGGTTGGTGTATTCCATACTTCTAGCGATTGGATTTCACTCAAAACTCACCAACTGACTCCTCCCACCATATTATGATGTTGCCCAGGTTTGGGGCTCGATCCGAAATCAATGGGTGTGAGAAATTGGACAATTCAAGTTCAACGGCAGTTCATTCCTAATTGGAGTGGTTGGTGTATTCCATACTTCTAGCAATTGGATTTCACTCAAAACTCACCAACTGACTCCTCCCACCATATTATGATGTTGCCCAGGTTTTGGGCTCGATCCGAAATCAATAGGTGTGAGAAATTGGAGAATTCAAGTTCAACGGCAGTTCGTTCCTAATTGGAGTGGTTGGTGTATTCCACACTTCTAGCGATTGGATTTCACTCAAAACTCCCCAAATGACTCCTCCCACCATATTATGATGTTGCCCAAGTTTTGGGCTCGATCCGAAATCAATAGGTGTGAGAAATTGGACAATTCAAGTTCAACGGCAGTTCATTCCTAACAGGAGTGGTTGGTGTATTCCATACTTCTAGCGATTGGATTTCACTCAAAACTCACCAACTGACTCCTCCCACCATATTATGATGTTGCCCAGGTTTGGGGCTCGATCCGAAATCAATAGGTGTGAGAAATTGGACAATTCAAGTTCAACGGCAGTTCGTTCCTAATTGGAGTGGTTGGTGTATTCCATGCTTCTAGCGATTGGATTTCTCTCAAAACTCACCAAATGACTCCTCCCACCATATTATGATGTTGCCCAACTTTTGGGCTCGATTCGAAATCAATAGGTGTTCCAAATTGGACAATTCAAGTTCAACGGCAGTTCGTTCCTAATTGGAGTGGTTGGTGTATTCCATACTTCTAGCGATTGGATTTCACTAAAAACTCACCAAATGACTCTTCCCACCACATTATGATATTGCCCAAGTTTTGGGCTCGATCCAAAATCAATAGTTGCTCCAAATTGGACAGTTCAAGTTCAACGGCAGTTCGTTCCTAATTGGAGTGGTTGGTGTATTCCATACTTCTAGCGATTGGATTTCACTCAAAACTCACTAAATGACTCCTCCCACCATATTATGATGTTGCCCTAGTTTTGGGCTCGATCCGAAATCAATAGGTGTGAGAAATTTGACAATTCAAGTTCAACGACAGTTCGTTCCTAATTGGAGTGGTTGGTGTATTCCACACTTCTAGCGATTGGATTTCACTCAAAACTCCCCAAATGACTCCTCCCACCATATTATGAGGTTGCCCAAGTTTGGGGTTCGATCCGAAATCAATAGGTGTGAGAAATTGGACAATTGAAGTTCAACGGCAGTTCATTCCAAACTGGAGTGGTTGTTGTATTCCACACTTCTAGCGATTGGATTTCACTCAAAACTCACGAAATGACTCCTCACACCACATTATGATGTTGCCCAAGTTTTGGCCTCGATCCGAAATCAATAGGTGTTCCAAATTGGACAATTCAAGTTCAACGGCAGTTCGTTCCAAATTGGAGTGGTTGGTGTATTCCCCATTTCTAGAGATTGGATTTCACTCAAAACTCACCAAATGACTCCTCCCACCACAATATGATGTTGCCCAAGTTTGGGCTCGATCCGAAATCAATAGGTGTGAGAAATTGGACAATTCAAGTTCAACGGCAGTTCATTCCAAATTGGAGTGGTTGGTGTATTCCATACTTCTAGCGATTGGATTTCTCTTCAAACTCACGAAATGACTCCTCACACCATATTATGATGTTGCCTAAGTTTTGGGCTCGATCCAAAATCAATAGTTGCTCCAAATTGGACAATTCAAGTTCAACGGCAGTTCGTTCCTAATTGGAGTGGTTGGTGTATTCCACACTTCTAGCGATTGGATTTCACTCAAAACTCACTAAATGACTCCTCCCACCATGTTATGATGTTGCCCTAGTTTTCGGCTCGATCCGAAAACAATAGGTGTTCCAAAATGGACAATTCAAGTTCAACGGCAGTTCGTTCCTAATTGGAGTGGTTGGTGTATTCCATACTTCTAGCGATTGGATTTCACTCAAAACTCACCAATTGACTCCTCCCACCATATTCTGATGTTGCCCAAGTTTTGGCCTCGATCCGAAATCAATAGGTGTGAGAAATTGGGCGATTCAAGTTCAACGGCAGTTCGTTCCAAATTGGAGTGGTTGGTGTATTCCATATTTCTAGAGATTGGATTTCACTCAAAACTCACCAAATGACTCCTCCCACCACAATATCATGTTGCCCAAGTTTGGGGCTCGATCCGAAATCAATAGGTGTGAGAAATTGGACAATTCAAGTTCAACGGCAGTTCATTCCAAATTGGAGTGGTTGGTGTATTCCATACTTCTAGCGATTGGATTTCTCTCAAAACTCAACAAATGACTCCTCCCACCGTATTATGATGTTGCCCAAGTTTTGGGCTCGATCAGAAATCAATAGGTGTGAGAAATTGGACAATTCAAGTTCAACGGCAGTTCGTTCCTAATTGGAGTGGTTGGTGTATTCCATACTTCTAGCGATTGGATTTCCCTCAAAACTCACCCAATGACTCCTCCCACCATATTATGATGTTGACGAAGTTTGGGGCTCGGTCCGAAATTAATAGGTGTGAGAAATTGGACAATTCAAGTTCAACGGCAGTTCGTTCCTAATTGGAGTGGTTGGTGTATTCCATACTTCTAGCGATTGGATTTCACTCACAACTCACCAAAGGACTCCTTCACCCATATTATGATGTTGCACAAGTTTTGGGCTCGATCCGTAATCAATAGGTGAAAGAAATTGGACTATTCAAGTTCAACGGCAGTTCGTTCCTAATGGGAGTGGTTGGTGTATTCCATAGTTCTAGCGATTGGATTTCACTCAAAACTCACCAAATGACTCCTCCCACCATATTATGATGTTGCCCATGTTTTGGGCTCGATCCGAAATCAACAGGTGTGAGAAATTGGACAATCCAAGTTCAACGGCAGTTCGTTCCTAATTGGAGTGGTTGGTGTATTCCATACTTCTAGCGATTGGATTTCACTCAAAACTCACCAAA
This sequence comes from Prunus avium, assembly GCF_965620075.1. Lineage (NCBI taxonomy): Eukaryota > Viridiplantae > Streptophyta > Magnoliopsida > Rosales > Rosaceae > Prunus > Prunus avium. Next base: position 9,181,532 of record NC_142290.1, read on the forward strand.
TGACTCCTCCCACCATATTATGATGTTGCCCAAGTTTGGGGCCCGATCCGAAATCAATAGGTGTGAGAAATTGGACAATTCAAGTTCAACGGCAGATCGTTCCTAATTGGAGTGGTTGGTGTCTTCCATACTTCTAGCGATTGGATTTCACTCAAAACTCACCAAATGACTCCTCCCACCATATTATGATGTTGCCCAAGTTTGGGGCTCGATCCAAAATCAATAGGTGCGAGAAATTGGACAATTCAATTTCTACTGCAGTTCGTTCCTAATTGGAGTGGTTGGTGTATTCCATACTTCTAGCGATTGGATTTGACTCAAAACTCACCAAATGACTCCTCCCACCATATTATGATGTTGCCCAAGTTTGGGGCTCGATCCGAAATCAATAGGTGTGAGAAATTGGACAATTCAAGTTCAACGGCAGATCGTTCCTAATTGGACTGGTTGGTGTATTCCATACTTCTAGCGATTGGATTTCACTCAAAACTCACCAAACGACTCCTCCCACCAAATTATGATGTTGCCCAAGTTTTAGGCTCGATCCGAAATCAATAGGTGTGAGAAATTGGACAATTCAAGTTCAACGGCAGTTCATTCCTCATTGGAGTGCTTGGTGTATTCCATACTTCTAGCGAATGGATTTCACTCAAAACTCACCAAATGACTCCTCGCACCATATTATGATGTTGCCCAAGTTTGGGGCTCGATCCGAAATCAATAGGTGTCAGAAATTGGACAATTCAAGTTCAACGGCAGTTCGTTCCTAATTGGAATGGTTGGTGTATTTTATACTTCTAGCGATTGGATTTCACTCAAAACTCACCAAATGACTCCTCTCACCATATTAGGATGTTGCCCAAGCTTTGGGCTCGATCCGAAATCAATAGGTGTTCCAAATTGGACAATTCAAGTTCAACGGCAGTTCGTTCCCAATTGGAGTGGTTGGGGTATTCCATACTTCTAGCGATTGGATTTCACTCAAAACTCACCAAATGACTCCTCCCACCATATTATGATGTTGCCCAAGTTTGGGGCTGGATCCAAAATCAATAGGTGTGAGAAATTGGACAATTCAATTTCAACGTCAGTTCGTTCCTAATTGGAGTGGTTGGTGTATTCCATACTTCTAGCGATTGGATTTCACTCAAAACTCACCAAATGACTCCTCCCACCATATTACGATATTGCCCAAGTTTTGGGCTCGATCCGAAATCAATAGGTGTTCCAAATTGGACAATTCAAGTTCAACGGCAGTTCGTTCCTAATTGGAGTGGTTGGTGTATTCCATACTTCTAGCGATTGGATTTCACTCAAAACTCGCCAAATGACTCCTCCCACCATATTATGATGTTGTCCAAGTTTGGGGCTCGATCCGAAATCAATAGGTGTGAGAAATTGGACAATTCAAGTTCAACGGCCGTTCGTTCCTAATTGGAGTGGTTGGTGTATAACATACTTCTAGCGATTGGATTTCACTTAAAACTCACCAAAGGACTCCTCCCACCATATTATGATGTTGCCCAAGTTTTGGGCTCGATTCGAAATCAATAGGTGTGAGAAATTGAACAATTCAAGTTCAACGACAGTTCGTTCCTAATTGGAGTGGTTGGTGTATTCCATACTTCTAGCGATTGGATTTCACTCAAAACTCACCAAATGACTCCTCTCACCATATTAGGATGTTGCCCAAGCTTTGGGCTCGATCCGAAATCAATAGGTGTGAGAAATTGGACATTTCAAGTTCAACGGCAGTTCGTTCCTAATTGGAGTTGTTGGGGTATTCCATACTTCTAGCGATTGGATTTCACTCAAAACTCACCAAATGACTCCTCCCACCATATTATGATGTTGCCCAAGTTTGGGGCTGGATCCAAAATCAATAGGTGTGAGAAATTGGACAATTCAATTTCAACGTCAGTTCGTTCCTAATTGGAGTGGTTGGTGTATTCCATACTTCTAGTGATTGGATTTCACTCAAAACTCACCAAATGAGTCCTCCCACCATATTATGATGTTGCCCAAGTTTTGGGCTCGATCCGAAATCAATAGGTGTTCCAAATTGGACAATTCAAGTTCAACGGCAGTTTGTTCCTAATTGGAGTGGTTGGGGTATTCCATACTTCTAGCGTTTGGATTTCACTCAAAACTCACCAAATGACTCCTCCCACCATATTATGATGTTGCCCAAGTTTGGGGCTCGATCCAAAATCAATAGGTGTGAGAAACTGGACAATTCAATTTCAACGGCAGTTCGTTCCTAATTGGAGTGGTTGGTGTATTCCACACTTCTAGCGATTGGATTTCACTCAAAACTCCCCAAATGACTCCTCCCACCATATTATGATGTTGCCCAAGTTTGGGGCCCGATCCGAAATCAATAGGTGTGAGAAATTGGACAATTCAAGTTCAACGGCAGATCGTTCCTAATTGGAGTGGTTGGTGTATTCCATACTTCTAGCGATTGGATTTCACTCAAAACTCACCAAATGACTCCTCCCACCATATTATGATGTTGCCCAAGTTTGGGGCTCGATCCAAAATCAATAGGTGCGAGAAATTGGACAATTCAATTTCTACTGCAGTTCGTTCCTAATTGGAGTGGTTGGTGTATTCCATACTTCTAGCGATTGGATTTGACTCAAAACTCACCAAATGACTCCTCCCACCATATTATGATGTTGCCCAAGTTTGGGGCTCGATCCGAAATCAATAGGTGTGAGAAATTGGACAATTCAAGTTCAACGGCAGATCGTTCCTAATTGGACTGGTTGGTGTATTCCATACTTCTAGCGATTGGATTTCACTCAAAACTCACCAAATGACTCCTCCCACCATATTATGATATTGCCCAAGTTTTGGGCTCGATCCGAAATCAATAGGTGTTCCAAATTGGACAATTCAAGTTCAACGGCAGTTCGTTCCTAATTGGAGTTGTTGGGGTATTCCATACTTTGAGCGATTGGATTTCACTCAAAACTCACCAAATGACTCCTCCCACCATATTATGATGTTGCCCAACTTTTGGGCTCGATCCGAAATCAATAGGTGTGAGAAATTGGACAATTCAAGTTCAACGGCAGTTCGTTCCAAATTGGAGTGGTTGGTGTATTCCTTACTTCTAGCGATTGGATTTTACTCAAAACTCACCAAATGACTCCTACAACCATATTATGATGATGCCCAAGTTTTGGGCTCGATACGAAATTAATAGGGGTGAGAAATTGGTCAATTCAATTTCAACGACAGTTCGTTCCTAATTGGAGTGTTTGGTGTGTTCCGTACTTCTAGCGATTGGATTTCACTCAAAACTCACCAAAGAACTCCTCCCACCATATTAGGATGTTGCCCAAGTTTTGAGCTCGATCCGAAATCAATAGGTGTTCCAAATTGGACAATTCAAGTTCAACTGAAGTTCGTTCGTAATTGGAGTGGTCGGTGTATTCCATACTTCTTGCGATTGGATTTCACTCAAAACTCACCAAATGACTCCTCCCACCATATTATGATGTTGCCCAAGTTTTGGGCTCGATCCGAAATCAATAGGTGTGAGAAATTGGTCAATTCAATTTCAACGGCATTTCGTTCCTAATTGGAGTGGTTGGTGTATTCCATACTCCTAAAGATTGGATTTCACTCAAAACGCACCAAATGACTCCTCCCACCATATTATGTTGTTGCCCAAGTTTTGGGCTCGATCCGAAATCAACAGGTGTGAGAAATTGGACAATTGAAGTTCAACGGTAGTTCGTTCCTAATTGGAGTGGTTGGTGTGTTCCATACTTCTAGCGATTGGATTTCACTCAAAACTCACCAAATGATTCCTCCCACCATATTATGATGTTGCCCAAGTTTTGGGCTCGATCCGAAATCAATAGGTGTGAGAAATTGGACAATTCAAGTTCAACGGCAGTTCGTTCCTAATTAGAGTGGTTGGTGTATTCCACAGTTCTAGCGATTGGATTTCACTCAAAACTCACCAAATGACTCCTCCCACCATATTATGATGTTGCCCAAGTTTTGGGCTCGATCCAAAATCAATAGGTGTTCCAAATTGGACAATTCAAGTTCAACGGCAGTTCGTTCCTAATTGGAGTGGTTGGTGTATTCCATACTTCTAGCGATTGGATTTCACCGAAAACTCACCAAATGACTCCTCCCACCATATTATGACGTTGCAAAAGTTTAGGGCTCGAGCCGAAATCAATAGGTGTGAGAAATTGGACAATTCAAGTTCAACGGCAGTTCGTTCCTAATTGGTGTGGTTGGTGTATTCCACAGTTCTAGCGATTGGATTTCACTCCAATCTCACCAAATGACTCCTCCCACAATATTATGATGTAACCCAAGTTTGGGGCTCGGTCCGAAATCAATAGGTGTGAGAAATTGGACAATTCAAGTTCAACGGCAGTTCGTTCCTAATTGGAGTGGTTGGTGTATTCCACAGTTCTAGCGATTGGATTTCACTCAAAACTCACCAAATGACTCCTCCCACCATATTATGATGTTGCCCAAGTTTTGGGCTCGATCCAAACTCAATAGGTGTTCCAAATTGGACAATTCACGTTCAACGGCAGTTCGTTCCTAATTGGAGCGGTTGGTGTATTCCATACTTCTAGCGATTGGATTCCACTCAAAACTCACCAAATGACTCCTCCCACCATATTATGATGTTGCCCAAGTTTTGGGCTCGATCCGAAATCAATAGGTGTTCCAAATTGGAAAACTCAAGTATAACGGCAATTCGTTCCTAATTGGAGTGGTCGTTGTATTCCATACTTCTAGCGATTGGATTTCACTTAAAACTCACCAAATGACTCCTCCCACCATATTATGATGTTGCCCAAGTTTGGGGCTCGGTCCGAAATCAATAGGTGTGAGAAATTGGACAATTCGAGTTCAACGGCAGTTCGTTCCTAATTGGAGTGGTTGGTGTATTCCACACTTCTAGCGATTGGATTTCACTCAAAATTCACCACATGACTCCTCCCACCATATTATGATGTTGCCCAAGTTTGGGGCTCGGTCCGAAATCAATAGGTGTGAGAAATTGGACAATTCAAGTTCAACGGCAGTTCGTTCCTAATTGGAGTGGTTGGTGTATTCCATACTTCTAGCGATTGGATTACACTCAAAACTCACCAAATGACTCCTCCCACAATATTATGATGTAGCCCAAGTTTGGGGCTCGGTCCGAAATCAATAGGTGTGAGAAATTGGACAATTCAAGTTCAACGGCAGTTCGTTCCTAATTGGAGTGGTTGGTGTATTCCACAGTTCTAGCGATTGGATTTCACTTAAAACTCACCAAATGACTCCTCCCACCATATTATGATGTTGCCCAAGTTTTGGGCTCGATCCGAAATCAATAGGTCTGAGAAATTGGTCAATTCAATTTCAACGACAGTTCGTTCCCAATTGGAGTGGTTGGTGTATTCCATACGTCCAGCGATTGGATTTCACTCAAAACTCACCAAATGACCCCTCCCACCATGTTATGATGTTACCCAAGTTTTGGGCTCGATCCGAAATCAATAGGTGTGAGAAATTGGTCAATTCAAGAGTTCAACGGCAGTTCGTTCCTAATTGGAGTGGTTGGTGTATTCCATACTTCTAGCGATTGGATTTCTCTCAAAACTAACCAAATGACTACTCCCACCATATTATGATGTTGCCCAAGTTTTGGGCTCGATCCGAAATCGATAGGTGTTCCAAATTGGACAATTCAAGTTCAACGGCAGTTCGTTCCTAATGGGAGTGGTTGGTGTATTCCATACTTCTAGCGATTGGATTTCACTCAAAACTCACCAAATGACTACTCCCACCATATTATGATGTTTCCCAAGTTTGGGGCTCGGTCCGAAATCAATAGGTGTGAGAAATGGGACAATTCAAGTTCAACGGCAGATCGTTCCTAATGGGAGTGGTTGGTGTATTCCATACTTCTAGCGATTGGATTTCACTCAAAACTCACCAAATGACTCCTCCCACCATATTATGATGTTGCCCAAGTTTTGGGCTCGATCCGAAATCAATAGGTGTGAGAAATTGGACAATTCAAGTTCAACGGCAGTTCGTTCCTAATGGGAGTGGTTGGTGTATTCCATACTTCTAGTGATTGGATTTCACTCAAAACTCACCAAATGACTCCTCCCACCATATTATGATGTTGCCCAAGTTTTGGGTTTGATCCGAAATCAATAGGTGTTAGAAATTGGACAATTCAAGTTCAACGGCAGTTCGTTCCTAATTTGAGTGGTTGGTGTATTCCACACTTCTAGCGATTGGATTTCACTCCAAACTCACCAAATGACTCCTGCCACCATATTATGATGTTGCCCCAAGTTTGGGGCTCGGTCCGAAATCAATAGGTGTGAGAAATTGGACTATTCAAGTTCAACGGCAGTTCGTTCCTAATTGGAGTGGTTGGTTATTCCATACTTCTAGCGAATGGATTTCACTCAAAACTGACAAAATGACTCCTCCCACCATATTATGATGTTGCCCCAAATTTGGGGCTCGGTCCGAATTCAATAGGTGTGAGAAATTGGACAATTTAAGTTCAACGGCAGTTCGTTCCTAATTGGAGTGGTCGATGTATTCCATACTTCTAGCGATTGGATTTCACTCAAAACTCACCAAATGACTCCTCCCACTATGTTATGATGTTGCCCAAGTTTGGGGCTAGATCCGAAATCAATAGGAGTGAGAAATTGGACAATTCAAGTTCAACGGCAGTTCGTTCCTAATTGGAGTGGTTGGTGTATTCCATACTTCTAGCGATTGGATTTCACTCAAAACTCACCAAATGACTCCTCCCACCATATTATGATTTCCCCATGTTTTGGGCTCGATCCGAAATCAATAGGTGTTCCAAATTGGACAATTTAAGTTCAACGGCAGTTCGTTCCGAATTGGAGTGGTTGGTATATTCCATACTTCTAGCGATTGGATTTCACGCAAAAGTCACCAAATGACTCCTCCCACCATATTATGATGTTGCACAAGTTTGGGGTTCGATCCGAAATCAATAGGTGTTCCAAATCGGACAATTCAAGTTTAACGGCAGTTCGTTCCTAATGGGAGTGGTTGGTGTGTTCCAAACTTCTAGCGATTGGATTTCACTCAAAACTCACCAAATGACTCCTCCCACGATATTATGATGTTGAACAAGTTTTGGGTTTGATCCGAAATCAATAGGTGTTCCAAATTGGACAATTCAAGTTCAACGGCAGTTCGTTCCTAATTGGAGTGGTTGGTGTATTCCATACTTCTAGCGATTGGATTCCACTCAAAACTAACCAAATGACTCCTCCCACCATATTATGATGTTGCCCAAGTTTTGGGCTCGATCCGAAATTAATACGTGTGAGAAATTGGAAAATTAAAGTTGAACGGCAGTTCGTTCCTAATTGGAGTGGTTGGTGTATTCCATACTTCTAGCGATTGGATTTCACTGAAAACTCCCCAAATGACTCCTCCCACCATATTATGATGTTGCCCAAGTTTGGGGCTCGATCCGAAATCAATAGGCGTGAGAAATTGGTCAATTCAATTTCAACGACAGTTCGTTCCTAATTGGAGTGGTTGTTGTATTCCATACTTCTAGTGATTGGATTTCACAAAAAACACACCAAATGACTCCTCCCACCATATTATGACGTTGCACAAGTTTGGGGTTCGATCCGAAATAAATAGGTGTGAGAAATTGGACAATTCAAGTTCAACGGCAGTTCGGTCCTAATGGGAGTGGTTGGTGTATTCCATACTTCTAGTGATTGGATTTCACTCAAAACTCACTAAATGACTCCTCCCACCATATTATGTTGTTGCCGAAGTTTTGGGCTCGATCCGAAATCAGTAGGTGTTCTAAATTGGACAATTCAAGTTCAACGGCAATTCATTCCAAATTGGAGTGGTTGGTGTCTTCCATACTTCTAGCGATTGGATTTCACTCAAAACTCACCAAATGACTCCTCCCACCATATTATGATGTTGCCCCAAGTTTGGGGCGCGATCCGAAATCAATAGGTGTGAGAAATTGGACAATTCAAGTTCAACGGCAGTTCGTTCCTAATTGGAGTGGTTGGTGTATTCCATACTTCCAGCGATTGGATTTCACTCAAACCTCACCAAATGACTCCTCCCACCATATTATGCTGTTGCCCAAGGTTTGGGCTTGATCCGAAATCAATAGGTGCGAGAAATTCGACAATTCAAGTTCAACGGCAGTTCGTTCCTAATTGGAGTGGTTGGTGTATTCCATACTTCTAGCAATTGGATTTCACTAAAAACTCACCAAATGACTCCTCCCACCATATTATGATGTTGCCCAAGTTTGGGGCTCGATCCGAAATCAATAGGTGTGAGAAATTGGACAATTCAAGTTCAACGGCAGATCGTTCCTAATTGGAGTGGTTGGTGTATTCCATACTTCTAGCGATTGGATTTCACTCAAAACTCACCAAATGAGACCTCCCACCATATTATGATGTTGCCCAAGTTTTGGGCTCGATCCGAAAAGAATAGGTGTGAGAAATTGGACAGTTCAAGTTCAACGGAAGTTCTTTCCTAATTGGAGTGGTTGCTGTATTCCATACTTCTAGCGATTGGACTTCACTCAAAACTCACCAAATGACTCCTCCCACCATATTATAATGTTGCCCAAGTTTGGGGCTCGATCCGAAATCAATAGGTGTGAGAAATTGGACAATTCAAGTTCAACGGCAGTTCGTTCCTAATTGGAGTGGTTGGTGTATTCCATACTTCTAGCGATTGGATTTCACTCAAAACTCACCAAATGCCTCTTCCCACCATATTATGATATTGCCCAAGTTTTGGGCCCGATCCGAAATCAGTAGGTGTTCCAAATTGGACAATTCAAGTTCAACGGCAGTTCGTTCCTAATGGGAGTGGTTGGTGTATTCCATACTTCTTGCGATTGGATTTCACTCAAAACTCACCAAATGACTCCTCCCCCCATATTATGTGGTTGCCCAAGTTTTGGGCTAGATCCAAAATCACCAAGTGTGCGAAATTGGACAATTCAAGTGCATTGGCAGTTCGTTCCTAATTGGAGTGGTTGGTGTATTCTATACTTCTAGCGATTGGATTTCCCTCAAAACTCACCAAATTACTCCTCCCACCATATTATGATGTTGCCCAAGTTTTGGGCTCGATCCGAAATCAATAGGTGTGACAAATTGGACAATTCAAGTGCATTGGCAGTTCGTTCCTAATTGGAGTGGTTGGTGTATTCCATACTTCTAGCGATTGGATTTCACTCAAAACTCACCAAATGACTCCTCCCACCATATTATGATGTTGCCCAAGTTTGGGGTTCGATCCGAAATCAATAGGTGTGAGAAATTGGACAATTCAAGTTCAACGGCAGTTCGTTCCTAATTGGAGTGGTTGGTGTATTCCACACTTAAAGCGATTGGATTTCACTCAAAACTCCGCAAATGACTCGTCCCACCATATTACGATGTTGCCCAAGTTTTGGGCTCGATCCGAAATCAATAGGTGTGAGAAATTGGACAATTCAAGTTCGACGGCAGTTCGTTCCTAATTGGAGTGGTTGGTGTCTTCCATACTTCTAGCGAATGGATTTCATTCAAAACTCACCAAATGACTCCTCCCACCATATTATGATGTTGCCCAAGTTTTGGGCTCGATCCGAAATCTATAGGTGTTCCAAATTGGACAATTCAAGTTCAACGGAAGTTCGTTCCTAATTGGAGTGGTTGGTGTATTCCATACTTCTAGCGATTGGACTTCACTCAAAACTCACCAAATGACTCCTCCCACCATATTATAGCGTTGCCCAAGTTTGGGGCTCGATCCGAAATCCATAGGTGTGAGAAATTGGACAATTCAAGTTCAATGGCAGTTCGTTCCTAATTGGTGTGGTTGTTGTATTCCATACTTCTAGCGATTGGATTTCACTCAAAACTCACCAAATGACTCTTCCCACCATATTATGATATTGCCCAAGTTTTGGGCTCGATCCGAAATCAATAGGTGTTCCAAATTGGACAATTCAAGTTCAACGGCAGTTCGTTCCTAATGGGAGTGGTTGGTGTATTCCATACTTCTTGCGATTGGATTTCACTCAAAACTCACCAAATGACTCCTCCCACCATATTATGTGGTTGCCCAAGTTTTGGGCTAGATCCGAAATCAACAGGTGTGCGAAATTGGACAATGCAAGTGCATTGGCAGTTCGTTCCTAATTGGAGTGGTTGGTGTATTCCATACTTCTAGCGATTGGATTTCACTCAAAACTCACCAAATGACTCCTCCCACCATATTATGATGTTGCCCAAGTTTGGGGTTCGATCCGAAATCAATAGGTGTGAGAAATTGGACAATTCAAGTTCAACGGCAGTTCGTTCCTAATTGGAGTGGTTGGTGTATTCCACACTTCAAGCGATTGGATTTCACTCAAGACTCCCCAAATGACTCGTCCCACCATATTATGATGTTGCCCAAGTTTTGGGCTCGATCCGAAATCAATAGGTGTGAGAAATTGGACAATTCAAGTTCGACGGCAGTTCGTTCCTAATTGGAGTGGTTGGTGTCTTCCATACTTCTAGCGAATGGATTTCACTCAAAACTCACCAAATGACTCCTCCCACCACATTATGATGTTGCCCAAGTTTTGGGCTCGATCCGAAATCAATAGGTGTTCCAAATTGGACAATTCAAGTTCAATGGCAGTTCGTTCCAAATTGGAGTGGTTGGTGTATTCCATACTTCTAGCGATTGGATTTCACTCAAAACTCACCAAACGACTCCTCCAACCATATTATGATGTTGCCCAAGTTTTGGGCTTTATCCGAAATCAGTGGTGTGAGAAATTGGACAATTCAAGTTCAACGGCAGTTCGTTCCTATTGGGAGTGGTTGGTGTATTCCATGCTTCTAGCGATTGGATTTCTCTCAAAACTCACCGAATGACTCCTCCCACCATATTATATTGTTGCCCAAGTTTGGGGTTCGATCCGAAATCAATAGGTGTGAGAAATTGGACAATTCAAGTTCAACGGCAGTTCGTTCCTAATGGGAGTGGTTGGTGTATTCCATACTTCAAGCGATTGGATTTCACTCAAAACTCACCAAAAGACTCCTCCCACCATATTATGATGTTGCCCAAGTTTTGGGCTCGATCCGAAATCAATAGGTGTGAGAAATTGGACAATTCAAGTGCATTGGCAGTTCTTTCCTAATTCGGGTGGTTGGTGTATACTTCTAGCGATTGGATTTCACTCAAAACTCACCAAATGACTCCTCCCACCATATTATGATGTTGCCCAAGTTTGGGGCTTGATCCGAAATCAATAGGTGTGAGAAATTGGACAATTCAAGTTCAACGGCAGTTCGTTCCTTATTGGAGTGGTTGGTGTCTTCCATACTTCTAGCGAATGGATTGCACTCAAAACTCACCAAATGACTCCTCCCACCATATTATGATGTTGCCTAAGTTTTGGGCTCAATCCGAAATCAATCGGTGTTCCAAATTGGACAATTCAAGTTCAACGGCAGTTCGTTCCTAACTGGAGTGGTTGGTGTATTCCATACTTCAAGCGATTGGATTTCACTCAAAACTCACCAAAAGACTCCTCCCACCATATTATGATGTTGCCCAAGTTTTGGGCTCGATCCGAAATCAATAGGTGTGAGAAATTGGACAATTCAAGTGCATTGGCAGTTCTTTCCTAATTCGGGTGGTTGGTGTATACTTCTAGCGATTGGATTTCACTCAAAACTCACCAAATGACTCCTCCCACCATATTATGATGTTGCCCAAGTTTGGGGCTTGATCCGAAATCAATAGGTGTGAGAAATTGGACAATTCAAGTTCAACGGCAGTTCGTTCCTTATTGGAGTGGTTGGTGTCTTCCATACTTCTAGCGAATGGATTGCACTCAAAACTCACCAAATGACTCCTCCCACCATATTATGATGTTGCCTAAGTTTTGGGCTCGATCCGAAATCAATAGGTGTTCCAAATTGGACAATTCAAGTTCAACGGCAGTTCGTTCCTAATTGGTGTGGTTGGTGTATTCCATACTTCTAGCGATTGGATTTCCCTCAAAACTCACCAAATGACTCCTCCCACCATATTATGATGTTGGCCAAGTTTGGGGCTCGGTCCAAAAATAACAGGTGTGAGAAATTGAACAATTCAAGTTCAACGGCAGTTCGTTCCTAATTGGAGTGGTTGGTGTATTACATACTTCTAGCGATTGCATTTCCCTCAAAACTCACCAAATGACTCCTCCCACCATATTATGATGTTGCCCAAGTTTTGGGCTCGATCCGAAATCAATAGGTGTTCCAAATTGGACAATTCAAGTTCAACGGCAGTTCGTTCCTAATGGGAGTGGTTGGTGTATTCCATACTTCTAGCGATTGCATTTCACTCAAAACTCACCAAATGACTCCTCCCACCATATTATGATGTTCCCCAAGTTTTGGGCTCGATCCGAAATCAATAGGTGTTCCAAATTGGACAATTCAAGTTCAACGGCAGTTCGTTCCTAATTGGAGTGGTTGGTGTATTCCATACTTCTAGCGATTGGATTTCACTCAAAACTCACCAAATGACTCCTCCCACCAAATTATGATGTTGCCTAAGTTTTGGGCTCGATCCGAAATCAATAGGTGAGAGAAATTGGACAGTTCAAGTTCAACGGCAGTTCGTTCCTAATTGGAGTGGTTGGTGTAGTCCATACTTCTAGCGATTGCATTTCACTCAAAACTCACCCAATGACTCTTCCCACCATATTATGATATTGCCCAAGTTTTGGGCTCGATCCGAAATCAATAGGTGTTCCAAATTGGACAATTCAAGTTCAACGGCAGTTCGTTCCTAATGGGAGTGGTTGGTGTATTCCATACTTCTAGCGATTGCATTTCACTCAAAACACACCAAATGACTCCTCCCACCATATTATGATGTTCCCCAAGTTTTGGGCTCGATCCGAAATCAATAGGTGTTCCAAATTGGACAATTCAAGTTCAACGGCAGTTCGTTCCTAATTGAAGTGGTTGGTGTATTCCATACTTCTAGCGATTTGATTTCATTCAAAACTCACCAAATGACTCCTCCCACCATATTATGATGTTGCACAAGTTTGGGGTTCGATCCGAAATCAATAGGTGTGAGAAATTGGACAATTAAATTTCAACGGCAGTTCGTTCCTAATGGGAGTGGTTGGTGTATTCCATACTTCAAGCGATTGGATTTCACTCAAAACTCACCAAAAGACTCCTCCCACCATATTATGATGTTGCCCAAGTTTTGGGCTCGATCCGAAATCAATAGGTGTGAGAAATTGGACAATTCAAGTGCATTGGCAGTTCTTTCCTAATTCGGGTGGTTGGTGTATACTTCTAGCGATTGGATTTCACTCAAAACTCACCAAATGACTCCTCCCACCATATTATGATGTTGCCCAAGTTTGGGGCTTGATCCGAAATCAATAGGTGTGAGAAATTGGACAATTCAAGTTCAACGGCAGTTCGTTCCTTATTGGAGTGGTTGGTGTCTTCCATACTTCTAGCGAATGGATTGCACTCAAAACTCACCAAATGACTCCTCCCACCATATTATGATGTTGCCTAAGTTTTGGGCTCAATCCGAAATCAATCGGTGTTCCAAATTGGACAATTCAAGTTCAACGGCAGTTCGTTCCTAACTGGAGTGGTTGGTGTATTCCATACTTCAAGCGATTGGATTTCACTCAAAACTCACCAAAAGACTCCTCCCACCATATTATGATGTTGCCCAAGTTTTGGGCTCGATCCGAAATCAATAGGTGTGAGAAATTGGACAATTCAAGTGCATTGGCAGTTCTTTCCTAATTCGGGTGGTTGGTGTATACTTCTAGCGATTGGATTTCACTCAAAACTCACCAAATGACTCCTCCCACCATATTATGATGTTGCCCAAGTTTGGGGCTTGATCCGAAATCAATAGGTGTGAGAAATTGGACAATTCAAGTTCAACGGCAGTTCGTTCCTTATTGGAGTGGTTGGTGTCTTCCATACTTCTAGCGAATGGATTGCACTCAAAACTCACCAAATGACTCCTCCCACCATATTATGATGTTGCCTAAGTTTTGGGCTCGATCCGAAATCAATAGGTGTTCCAAATTGGACAATTCAAGTTCAACGGCAGTTCGTTCCTAATTGGTGTGGTTGGTGTATTCCATACTTCTAGCGATTGGATTTCCCTCAAAACTCACCAAATGACTCCTCCCACCATATTATGATGTTGGCCAAGTTTGGGGCTCGGTCCAAAAATAACAGGTGTGAGAAATTGAACAATTCAAGTTCAACGGCAGTTCGTTCCTAATTGGAGTGGTTGGTGTATTACATACTTCTAGCGATTGCATTTCCCTCAAAACTCACCAAATGACTCCTCCCACCATATTATGATGTTGCCCAAGTTTTGGGCTCGATCCGAAATCAATAGGTGTTCCAAATTGGACAATTCAAGTTCAACGGCAGTTCGTTCCTAATGGGAGTGGTTGGTGTATTCCATACTTCTAGCGATTGCATTTCACTCAAAACTCACCAAATGACTCCTCCCACCATATTATGATGTTCCCCAAGTTTTGGGCTCGATCCGAAATCAATAGGTGTTCCAAATTGGACAATTCAAGTTCAACGGCAGTTCGTTCCTAATTGGAGTGGTTGGTGTATTCCATACTTCTAGCGATTGGATTTCACTCAAAACTCACCAAATGACTCCTCCCACCAAATTATGATGTTGCCTAAGTTTTGGGCTCGATCCGAAATCAATAGGTGAGAGAAATTGGACAGTTCAAGTTCAACGGCAGTTCGTTCCTAATTGGAGTGGTTGGTGTAGTCCATACTTCTAGCGATTGCATTTCACTCAAAACTCACCCAATGACTCTTCCCACCATATTATGATATTGCCCAAGTTTTGGGCTCGATCCGAAATCAATAGGTGTTCCAAATTGGACAATTCAAGTTCAACGGCAGTTCGTTCCTAATGGGAGTGGTTGGTGTATTCCATACTTCTAGCGATTGCATTTCACTCAAAACACACCAAATGACTCCTCCCACCATATTATGATGTTCCCCAAGTTTTGGGCTCGATCCGAAATCAATAGGTGTTCCAAATTGGACAATTCAAGTTCAACGGCAGTTCGTTCCTAATTGAAGTGGTTGGTGTATTCCATACTTCTAGCGATTTGATTTCATTCAAAACTCACCAAATGACTCCTCCCACCATATTATGATGTTGCACAAGTTTGGGGTTCGATCCGAAATCAATAGGTGTGAGAAATTGGACAATTAAATTTCAACGGCAGTTCGTTCCTAATTGGAGTGGTTGGTGTATTCCATACTTCTAGCGATTGGATTTCACTCAAAACTCACCAAATGACTCCTCCCACCATATTATGATGTTGCTCAAGTTTGGGGTTCGATCCGGAATCAATAGGTGTTAGAAATTGGACAATTCAAGTTCAACGACAATTCATTCCTCACTAGAGTGGTTGGTGTATTCCATACTTCTAGCGATTGGATTTCACTCAAAACTCACCAAATGACTCCTCCCACCATATTATGATGTTGCACAAGTTTGGGGTTCGATCCGGAATCAATAGGTGTTAGAAATTGGACAATTCAAGTTCAACGGCAGATCGTTCCTAATTGGAGTGGTTGGTGTATTCCATACTTCTAGCGATTGGATTTCACTCAAAACTCACCAAAGGACTCCTCCAACCATATCATGATGTTGCCCAAGTTTTGGGCTCGATCCGAAATCAATAGGTGTTCCAAATTGGACAATTCAAGTTCAACGGCAGTTCGTTCCTAATTGGAGTGGTTGGTGTATTCCATACTTCTAGCGATTGGATTTCACTCAAAACTCACCAAATGACTCCTCCCACCATATTATGATGTTGACCAAGTTTGGCGCTCGGTCCGAAATTAATAGGTGTGAGAAATTGGACAATTCAAGTTCGGCGGCAGTTCGTTCCTAATTGGAGTGGTTGGTGTATTCCATACTTCTAGCGATTGGATTTCACTCAAAACTCACCAAATGACTCCTCCCACCATATTATGATGTTGTCCAAGTTTGGGGCTCGATCCGAAATCAATAGGTGTTCCAAATTGGACACTTCAAGTTCAACGACAATTCGTTCCTCATTGGAGTGGTTGGTGTATTCCATACTTCTAGCGATTGGATTTCACTCAAAACTCACCAAATGAGTCCTCCCACCATATTATGATGTTGCACAAGTTTGGGGTTCGATCCGGAATCAATAGGTGTTAGAAATTGGACAATTCAAGTTCAACGGCAGTTCGTTCCTAACGGGAGTGGTTGGTGTATTCCATACTTCTAGCGATTGGATTTCACTCAAAATTCACAAAATGACTACTCCCACCATATTATGATGTTGCCCAAGTTTTGGGCTCGATCCGAAATCAATAGGTGTTCCAAATTGGACAATTCAAGTTCAACGGCAGTTCGTTCCTAATTGGAGTGGTTGGTGTATTCCATACTTTTAGCGATTGGATTTCGCTCAAAACTCCCCAAATGACTCCTCCCACCATATTATGATGTTGCCCAAGTTTTGGGCTCGATACGAAATCTATATGTGTTCCAAATTGGACAATTCAAGTTCAACGGCAGTTCGTTCCTAATTGGAGTGGTTGGTGTATTCCATACTTCTAGCGATTGGATTTCACTCAAAACTCACCAAATGACTCCTCCCACCATATTATGATGTTGACCAAGTTTGGGGCTCGATCCGAAATCAATAGGTGTTCCAAATTGGAAAATTTAAGTTCTACGGCAGTTCGTTCCTAATTGGAGTGGTTGGTGTATTCCATACTTCTAGCGATTGGATTTTACGCAAAACTCACCAAATGACTCCTCCCACCATATTATTATGTTGCCCAAGTTTTGGGCTCGATCCGAAATTAATAGGTGTTCCAAATTGGACAATTTATGTTCAACGGCAGTTCGTTCCTAATTGGAGTGTTTGGTGTATTCCATACTTCTAGCGATTGGATTTCACTCAAAACTCACCAGATGACTCCTCCCACCATATTATGCTGTTGCCCAAGTTCTGGGCTCGATCCGAAGTTAATAGGTGTGAGAAATTGGACAATTCAATTTCAACGGCAGTTCGTTCCTAATTGGAGTGGTTGGTGTATTCCATACTTCTAGCGATTGGATTTCACTCAAAACTCACCAGATGACTCCTCCCACCATATTAAGCTGTTGCCCAAGTTTTGGGCTCGATCTGAAGTTAATAGGTGTGAGAAATTGGACAATTTCATTTCAACGGCGGTTCGTTCCTAATTGGATTTCACTCAAAACTCACCAAATGACTCCTCCCTCCATATTATGATGTTGCATAAGTTTGGGGTTCGATCCGAAATCAATAGGTGTGAGAAATTGGACAATTCAAGTTCAACGGCAGTTCGTTCCTAATTGGAGGGGTTGGTGTATTCCATACTTCTAGCGATTGGATTTCACTCAAAACTCACCAAATGACTCCTCCCACCATATTATGATGTTGCCCAAGTTTTGGGGCTCGATCCGGAATCAATAGGTGTTAGAAATTGGACAATTCAAGTTCAACGGCAGTTCGTTCCTAACGGGAGTGGTTGGTGTATTCCATACTTCTAGCGAATGGATTTCATTCAAAACTCACCAAATGACTCCTCCCACCACATTATGATGTTGCCCAAGTTTTGGGCTCGATCCGAAATCAATAGGTGTTCCAAATTGGACAATTCAAGTTCAACGGCAGTTCGTTCGTAATTGGAGTGGTTGGTGTATTCCATACTTCTAGCGATTGGATTGCACTCATAACTCACCAAATGAGTCCTCCCACCATATTATGATGTTGCCCAAGTTTTGGGCTCGATCCGATATTGGTGTTCAAAATTGGACAATTCAAGTTCAACGACAGTTCATTCCTAATTGGAGTGGTTGGTGTATTCCATACTTCTAGCGATTGGATTTCACACAAAACTCACCAAATGACTCCTCCCACCATATTATGATGTTGCCCAAGTTTGGGTCTCGGTCCGAAATCAATAGGTGTGAGAAATTGGACAATTCAAGTTCAACGGCAGTTCGTTCCTAATTGGAGTGGTTGGTGTGTTCCTTACTTCTAGCGATTGGATTTCACTCAAAACTCACCAAATGACTCCTCCGACAACATTATGATGTTGCCCAAGTTTTGGGATCGATCCGAAATCAATAGGTGTGAGAAATTGGACAATTCAATTTCAACGGCAGTTCGTTCCTAATTGGAGTGGTTGGTGTATTCCATACTTCTAGCGATTGGACTTCACTCAAAACTCACCAAATGACTCCTCCCACCATATTATGATGTTGCCCAAGTTTGGGGCTCGATCCAAAACCAATAGGTGTGTGAAATTGGACAATTCAAGTTCAACGGCAGTTCGTTCCTAATTGGTGTGGTTGGTGTATTCCATACTTCTAGCGACTGGATTTCACTCAAAACTCACCAAATGACTCCTCCCACCATATTATGATGTTGCCCAAGTTTGGGGCTCGATCCGAAATCAATAGGTGTGAGAAATTGGACAATTCAAGTTCAACGGCAGTTCGTTCCTAATTGGAGTGGTTGGTGTATTCCATACTTCTAGCGATTGGATTTCACTCAAAACTCACCAAATAACTCCTCCCACCATATTATGATGTTGACCAAGTTTGGGGCTCGGTCCGAAATTAATAGGTGTGAGAAATTGGACAATCCAAGTTCAACGGCAGTTCGTTCCTAATTGGAGTGGTTGGTGTGTTAAACACTTCTAGCGATTGGATTTCACTCAAAACTCACCAAATGACTCCTCCCACCATATTATGATGCTGCACAAGTTTGGGGTTCGATCTGAAATCAATAGGTGCGAGAAATTGGACAATTCAAGTTCAACGGCAGTTCGTTCCTAATTGGAGTGGTTGTTGTATTCCATACTTCTAGCGATTGGATTTCACTCAAAACTCACCAAATGACTCCACCCACCATATTATGATGTTGCCCAAGTTTGGGGCTCGATCCGAAATCAATAGGTGTTCCAAATTGGACACTTCAAGTTCAACGACAATTCGTTCCTCATTGGAGTGGTTGGTGTATTCCATACTTCTAGCGATTGGATTTCACTCAAAACTCACCAAATGACTCCTCCCACCATATTATGATGTTGCACAAGTTTGGGGTTCGATCCGGAATCAATAGGTGTTAGAAATTGGACAATTCAAGTTCAACGGCAGTTCGTTCCTAACGATAGCGGTTGGTGTATTCCATACTTCTAGCGATTTGATTTCACTCAAAACTCACCAAATGACTCCTCCCAACATATTATGATGTTGCCCAAGTTTTGGGCTTGATCCGCAATCAATAGGTGTGAGAAATTGGACAATTCAAGTTCAACGACAATTCGTTTCTAATTGGAGTGGTTGGTGTATTCCATACTTCTAGCGATTGGATTTCACTCAAAACTCACCAAAGGACTCCTCCAACCATATCATGATGTTGCCCAAGTTTTGGGCTCGATCCGAAATCAATAGGTGTTCCAAATTGGACAATTCAAGTTCAACGGCAGTTCGTTCCTAATTGGAGTGGTTGGTGTATTCCATACTTCTAGCGATTGGATTTCACTCAAAACTCACCAAATGACTCCTCCCACCATATTATAATGTTGACCAAGTTTGGGGCTCGGTCCGAAATTAATAGGTGTGAGCAATTGGAAGATTCAAGTTCAACGGCAGTTCGTTCCTAATTGGAGTGGTTGGTGTATTACACACTTCTAGCGATTGGATTTCACTCAAAACTCACCAAATGACTCCTCCCACCATATTATGTTGCTGCACAAGTTTGGGGTTCGATCCGAAATATATAGGTGTGAGAAATTGGACAATTCAAGTTCAACGGCAGTTCGTTCCTAATTGGAGTGGTTGATGTATTCCATACTTCTAGCGATTGGATTTCACTCAAAACTCACCAAATGACTCCTCCCACCGTATTATGATGTTGCCCAAGTTTGGGGCTCGATCCGAAATCAATAGATGTTCCAAATTGGACACTTCAAGTTCAACGGCAGTTCGTTCCTAATTGGAGTGGTTGGTGTATTCCATACTTCTAGCGATTGGATTTTACTCAAAACTAACCAAATGACTCCTCCCACCATATTATGATGTTGCCCAAGTTTTGGGCTCGATCCGAAATTAATAGGTGTTCCAAATTGGACAATTCATGTTCAACGGCAGTTCGTTCCTAATTGGAGTGGTTGGTGTATTCCATACTTCTAGCGATTGGATTTCACTCAAAACTCACCAGATGACTCCTCCCACCATATTATGCTGTTGCCCAAGTTTTGGGCTCGATCCGAAGTTAATAGGTGTGAGAAATTGGACAATTCAATTTCAATGGCAGTTCGTTCCTAATTGGAGTGGTTGGTGTATTCCATACTTCTAGCGATTGGATTTCACTCAAAACTCACCAGATGACTCCTCCCACCATATTATGCTGTTGCCCAAGTTTTGGGCTCGATCCGAAGTTAATAGGTGTGAGAAATTGGACAATTTCATTTCAACGGCAGTTCGTTCCTAATTGGATTTCACTCAAAACTCACCAAATGACTCCTCCCAACATATTATGATGTTGCACAAGTTTGGGGTTCGATCCGAAATCAATAGGTGTGAGAAATTGGACAATTCAAGTTCAACGGCAGTTCGTTCCTAATTGGAGTGGTTGGTGTATTCCATACTTCTAGCGATTGGATTTCACTCAAAACTCACCAAATGACTCTGTTGTGTAGATACAGCTGCACCAAAATGGATTCAGTTGCATCCTCAACTTGTGATACTCGCAAGTGCACGAGCCGTTGGTAGTTTAGCATATGTAAGTGCGAGGTCGATCCCACGAGGATTGGTGATTGAATGATCCAATTCATTTTCCCTACACAAAACAGAAATGAAAAAGAAATGAAATAAATAAAACAAGGAAGAAAGAAATAACTAACTCAAGCAGATAAGTTCCCAAGTTCAATTAGATTAATGGATTGATTCTAGCTAAAGTATGATTAAGCCATGGTGTGTGGTCATAACCTTGTGTTCCTAATTCCCTAATTTGATCATTTGTTGTCTAACCTAAAATTAAGCATTAGGAACCCATTAAGCATAAAAGAACAATTTAAACAACCAAGCATGTATCTAATCCCTGTTGTCGAATGTCCATACATACTCTTCCTATTCATAGTTCAATTCGAATTAAAGCATGGTGTCTACTCTTAATTCAAACCAAGATAGCTAACATGCAAGCCTAAATGGTGATCAATCATTCAAACTAGCATATTAACTTATAAGCATAATGAATAAGAACAAAAACCATAATTGAAACTTGGAAACTAATCAAACTTGAAACTAAAGAAAAGAATTTACATAATGAAAAGTAAAGTGGAACTAAGAAAAACTTAAGGAAAATTTCAACACAAAAGATTTCATTACAACAATTGAAAACTAGAAAGAGAAACTAAGAGAATTTGAGGGAGAGAAGGGAAGGGAGCTCTAGAGAAGTGTTTGAGAGCTCCCCCCCTTGGGGTGTGTTTACAAGCTTGGGAAACCTCACTATATATAGGCCTAAGGAAGCTGAAAATCTGAATTAAGTATGGCTAATGCATACAACACTTGTTTTATAAAATCTGAAATGGTTGATGCACTTCACTAATGCATACAACACTTGCATTATAAAATCTGAATTGGTTGATGCACTTCACTAATAAATCCCACCAGCAGCCCTAGCTCATCTTCATGTCACCATGACCAAGCTTCCAACCAGAAATAATAGCTCATCCTGAGGTCAGCATGACCAGCAACTTCAAGGGCTTACGAATTGGGCTTCCCTTAAGCAAATTAAGACTTTAAGCACTCAAACTTGAAGTTCAGAATGTCTTCTTTCCAGCCATATATCATTTGGGCCAATCCAAGGTCGGAGGAGGAAGTTAAGGGCAAAACAAATTGCTAACTCATTTTGCGCGCTGATAAAATCCATCCTGAGCATGGCTCTGTGTTTGCTAGGTAACAGACTCCACAATTATCCAATGGGGCTGAATTTCGGATATGTTAATTATGGTTTTTTTATTTTTTTTTTTTTTGTTCCTTGTAAATTCTTCTTGTAAAATAAAATAATAATAATAATAATTCATTAATTAATTAATTTGGCATCGTTCTAGCATGATATGTTCGAAACCTTCTTTGCACTTGCCATTTGTTTCATAATTTTCCAATTAAAGGATTTGCATGACCCAAAGAATTGTATCAAGCATAAATTAGACTTATATAACCATATAATGTGAGCTTTTGAGCCTTGTGCTTCATTTCATGAGTGTTATACACATACTCTTATTTTCTTGTCATCAAAGTTGTTGTTTGATCTCATTATTCATTGATTTGGTTGAACACTTAAAAGTCATTCATTCTTATGCAATTTGATTTCATGACATTTAAAGAAATGATATTAAGGCCCTCTTTGGATCGTTTGTGTCTTTCAAGCTAACCTTATGCATGCTTAAGCATGATTTTCCATTGTTAACCATTTTGAGCCTACATGTAAACCTTTTCTTTCATTTTACCAATTATATTTCCTCGCCTTAGCCCGAAAAATAAATATTTACCTTTCTAAGGAACTCATGAGCTCTAATTCGGATGTGTTTTTCATGCTAAGTTTGGGAAGGGATATTACATAGAAGAAAAAAAGAAAAAAAATAAAATCACACAATTGGTGAAAGAAAAGAAAAGAAAAAAAAGTTATGATTAAATGGTAGTTGAATGAAATTTTGTTTTTGGGTTTCATTTTTGGGCCTTCAAAATAATTTGGTGTTTGGAAAGGAGTTTGAATCAATGTAAATGAAGGTATAAGGAGTTTTGATCATGTAAAAGAAAAAAAATCTAATCGTGATGATTCGAAGTCTTGTAAACAATTATTTTATGTTCTTACATTTTGAGTTCCTTGGACTTTGTATTATCCATACCTTTCATTTCTCACTCACCTTACACCCTTGGCCCCATTACAACCTATAATAAAGACCTAAATTGATCTTAAATGTCATATGGTTGAATTGCATGCATTTTATTACTTTTAAGTGTTTGGCATCCTTCTTGAGATCATATTAATGCAAGTTCTTCATCTTCCTATTTTGAGTTAACTCCTTTATGGTTTAACTCTAATCCCATGTCTATAACTGAGTGTTGCATTGTAGCCCTCTTCTGAGTGATTCATTTGTGAGAGGACAACTTTGGTGAGATTTGAAGTTGCATTTGTGCTTGGTATGATTTTTGAAATTGTGTGGAAACTAAGATTGGGGAATTTGTTGCATTTGGCTATCACACTACTACACTTTGAGCATATTATGTTTTGAACTTTGCCGCTTTGTGAATAATGTCTAAAATTGAGCTTTTATTGTCAAAACGTTTAAGTCATGTGCATGAGTCATTTCTCTTCACAAAATGTTCGGAAAGATTGTTTTGAGTTTTTATTTTGATTTTGATTTTTTTGTTTTTTGTGTTTTGTTTTTATTTTTATGTTTGTTTTTGGTTTTGGTTTTGCTTAAGAACTAACAAATCTAATAAGTTTTCTAACCATTTTGTTTTGTAGAGTTAGAAAAACGTTTGTGGGTATCGTAACTGTTAAACCCTCAGGAGACACAACTCCTCCTACTAGGGATGCCTAGAGGTTTAAAGGCTTGTTGCATTCGCTCAATGCAATCGAGTTACCTACGAAAGTGGTCTAGTTAACTTCTTGTTTTGTTTTTAACTTTGTTTTGTGTTGTTTTGCTCGAGGACTAGCAAAATCTAGGTTTGGGGGTATTTGATCGGTTCATAATTGTATATCATTTTGTACCCTTCTAGCTTATGATTTGGTTATGTTTTTGAGTTAAACTTGTGCTTTTAATCCTTTTTGTGTTTATCTTTCAGTTCATTGAGCTTTAGGTAATAATGATGGCTTTGGATAGTAAATGATGCAATCCATGCATGTTAGGGCCTAATTTGGATGAATGGATGAAGAGCTTAAAGACAAACTCAATTTTGGCTACAGTCCCCTGCCAGCCCAGTTTCGTAGGTCATATTGCAAGCTTTGTTTCAGCAACCTACATAGCTCGGATGAGGCCACATTCTTCATGAAAGTTGTTCCAATAAATAAAACAAGGAAGAAAGAAATAACTAACTCAAGCAGATAAGTTCCCAAGTTCAATTAGATTAATGGATTGATTCTAGCTAAAGTATGATTAAGCCATGGTGTGTGGTCATAACCTTGTGTTCCTAATTCCCTAATTTGATCATTTGTTGTCTAACCTAAAATTAAGCATTAGGAACCCATTAAGCATAAAAGAACAATTTAAACAACCAAGCATGTATCTAATCCCTGTTGTCGAATGTCCATACATACTCTTCCTATTCATAGTTCAATTCGAATTAAAGCATGGTGTCTACTCTTAATTCAAACCAAGATAGCTAACATGCAAGCCTAAATGGTGATCAATCATTCAAACTAGCATATTAACTTATAAGCATAATGAATAAGAACAAAAACCATAATTGAAACTTGGAAACTAATCAAACTTGAAACTAAAGAAAAGAATTTACATAATGAAAAGTAAAGTGGAACTAAGAAAAACTTAAGGAAAATTTCAACACAAAAGATTTCATTACAACAATTGAAAACTAGAAAGAGAAACTAAGAGAATTTGAGGGAGAGAAGGGAAGGGAGCTCTAGAGAAGTGTTTGAGAGCTCCCCCCCTTGGGGTGTGTTTACAAGCTTGGGAAACCTCACTATATATAGGCCTAAGGAAGCTGAAAATCTGAATTAAGTATGGCTAATGCATACAACACTTGTTTTATAAAATCTGAAATGGTTGATGCACTTCACTAATGCATACAACACTTGCATTATAAAATCTGAATTGGTTGATGCACTTCACTAATAAATCCCACCAGCAGCCCTAGCTCATCTTCATGTCACCATGACCAAGCTTCCAACCAGAAATAATAGCTCATCCTGAGGTCAGCATGACCAGCAACTTCAAGGGCTTACGAATTGGGCTTCCCTTAAGCAAATTAAGACTTTAAGCACTCAAACTTGAAGTTCAGAATGTCTTCTTTCCAGCCATATATCATTTGGGCCAATCCAAGGTCGGAGGAGGAAGTTAAGGGCAAAACAAATTGCTAACTCATTTTGCGCGCTGATAAAATCCATCCTGAGCATGGCTCTGTGTTTGCTAGGTAACAGACTCCACAATTATCCAATGGGGCTGAATTTCGGATATGTTATAGTATACAACCATTGGAACAACTTTCATGAAGAATGTGGCCTCATCCGAGCTATGTAGGTTGCTGAAACAAAGCTTGCAATATGACCTACGAAACTGGGCTGGCAGGGGACTGTAGCCAAAATTGAGTTTGTCTTTAAGCTCTTCATCCATTCATCCAAATTAGGCCCTAACATGCATGGATTGCATCATTTACTATCCAAAGCCATCATTATTACCTAAAGCTCAATGAACTGAAAGATAAACACAAAAAGGATTAAAAGCACAAGTTTAACTCAAAAACATAACCAAATCATAAGCTAGAAGGGTACAAAATGATATACAATTATGAACCGATCAGACTCCTCCCACCATATTATGATGTTGCCCAAGTTTGGGGCTCGATCCGAAATCAATAGGTGTTCCATATTGGACACTTCAAGTTCAACGACAATTCGTTCCTAATTGGAGTGGTTGGTGTATTCCATACTTCTAGCGATTGGATTTCACTCAAAACTCACCAAATGACTCCTCCCACCATATTATGATATTGCCCAAGTTTTGGGCTCGATCCGAAATCAATAGGTGTTCCAAATTGGACAATTCAAGTTCAAAGGCAGTTCGTTCCTAATTGGAGTGGTTGGTGTATTCCATACTTCTAGCGATTGGATTTCGCTAAAAACTCCCCAAATGACTCCTCCCACCATATTATGATGTTGCCCAAGTTTGGGGCTCGGTCCGAAATCAATAGGTGTGAGAAATTGGACAATTCAAGTTGAACGGCAGTTCGTTCCTAATTGGAGTGGTTGGTGTATTCTATACTTCTAGCGATTGGATTTCACTCAAAACTCACCAAATGACTCCTCCCACCATATTTGGATGTTGCCCAAGTTTGGGGCTCGGTCCGAAATCAATAGGTGTGAAAAATTGGACAATTCAAGTTCAACGGCAGTTCGTTCGTAATTGGAGTGGTTGGTGTATTCGATACTTCTAGCGATTGGATTTCACTCATAACTCACCAAATGAGTCCTCCCACCATATTATGATGTTGCCCAAGTTTTGGGCTCGATCCGATATTGGTGTTCAAAATTGGACAATTCAAGTTCAACGACAGTTCATTCCTAATTGGAGTGGTTGGTGTATTCCATACTTCTAGCGATCGGATTTCACTCAAAACTCACCAAATGACTCCTCCCACCATATTATGATGTTGCACAAGTTTGGGGTTCGATCCGAAATCAATAGGTGTGAGAAATTGGACAATTCAAGTTCAACGGCAGTTCGTTCCTAATTGGAGTGGTTGGTGTATTCCATACTTCTAGCGATTGGATTTCACTCAAAACTCACCAAATAACTCCTCCCATCATATTATGATGTTGACCAAGTTTGGGGCTCGGTCCGAAATTAATAGGTGTGAGAAATTGGACAATTCAAGTTCAACGGCAGTTCGTTCCTAATTGGAGTGGTTGGTGTATTACACACTTCTAGCGATTGGATTTCACTCAAAACTCACCAAATGACTCCTCCCACCATATTATGATGTTGCACAAGTTTGGGGCTCGATCCGAAATCAATAGGTGTTCCAAATTGGACAATTCAAGTTCAACGACAATTCGTTCCTAATTGGAGTGGTTGGTGTATTCCATACTTCTAGCGATTGGATTTCACTCAAAACTCACCAAATAACTCCTCCCATCATATTATGATGTTGCCCAAGTTTGGGGCTCGATCCGAAACCAATAGGTGTGTGAAATTGGACAATTCAAGTTCAACGGCAGTTCGTTCCTAATTGGTGTGGTTGTTGTATTCCATACTTCTAGCGACTGGATTTCACTCAAAACTCCCCAAATGACTCCTCCCACCATATTATGATGTTGCACAAGTTTGGGGTTCGATCCGAAATCAATAGGTGTGAGAAATTGGACAATTCAAGTTCAACGGCAGTTCGTTCCTAATTGGAGTGGTTGGTGTATTCCATACTTCTAGCGATTGGATTTCACTCAAAACTCACCAAATGACTCCTCCCACCATATTATGATGTTGCCCAAGTTTGGGGCTCGATCCGTAATCAATAGGTGTTCCAAATTGGACACTTGAAGTTCAACGACAATTCATTCCTCACTGGAGTGGTTGGTGTATTCCATACTTCTAGCGATTGGATTTCACTCAAAACTCACCAAATGACTCCTCCCACCATATTATGATGTTGCACAAGTTTGGGGTTCGATCCGGAATCCATAGGTGTTAGAAATTGGACAATTCAAGTTCAACGGCAGTTCGTTCCTAACGGGAGTGGTTGGTGTATTCCATACTTCTAGCGATTTGATTTCACTCAAAACTCACCAAATGACTCCTCCCAACATATTATGATGTTGCCCAAGTTTTGGGCTTGATCCGCAATCAATAGGTGTGAGAAATTGGACAATTCAAGTTCAACGGCAGTTCGTTCGTAATTGGAGTGGTTGGTGTATTCGATACTTCTAGCGATTGGATTTCACTCATAACTCACCAAATGAGTCCTCCCACCATATTATGATGTTGCCCAAGTTTTGGGCTCGATCCGATATTGGTGTTCAAAATTGGACAATTCAAGTTCAACGACAGTTCATTCCTAATTGGAGTGGTTGGTGTATTCCATACTTCTAGCGATTGGATTTCACACAAAACTCACCAAATGACTCCTCCCACCATATTATGATGTTGCCCAAGTTTGGGGCTCGGTCCGAAATCAATAGGTGTGAGAAATTGGACAATTCAAGTTGAACGGCAGTTCGTTCCTAATTGGAGTGGTTGGTGTATTCCATACTTCTAGCGATTGGATTTCACTCAAAACTCACCAAATGACTCCTCCCACCATATTATGATGTTGCCCAAGTTTTAGGCTTGATCCGAAATCAATAGGTGTGAGAAATTGGACAATTCAAGTTCAACGGCAATTCTTTCCTAATTGGAGTGGTTGGTGTATTCCATACTTCTAGGGATTGGATTTCACTCAAAACTCACCAAATGACTCATCCCTCCATATTATGATGTTGCCCAAGTTTGGGGCTCGATCCGAAATCAATAGGTGTTCCAAATTGGACAATTCAAGTTCAACGACAATTCGTTCCTAATTGGAGTGGTTGGTGTATTCCATACTTCTAGCGATTGGATTTCACTCAAAACTCACCAAATGACTCCTCCCACCATATTATGATGTTGCACAAGTTTGGGGTTCGATCCGAAATCAATAGGTGTGAGAAATTGGACAATTCAAGTTCAACGGCAGTTCGTTCCTAATTGGAGTGGTTGGTGTATTCCATACTTCTAGCGATTGGATTTCACTCAAAACTCACCAAATAACTCCTCCCATCATATTATGATGTTGACCAAGTTTGGGGCTCGGTCCGAAATTAATAGGTGTGAGAAATTGGACAATTCAAGTTCAACGGCAGTTCGTTCCTAATTGGAGTGGTTGGTGTATTACACACTTCTAGCGATTGGATTTCACTCAAAACTCACCAAATGACTCCTCCCACCATATTATGATGTTGCACAAGTTTGAGGCTCGATCCGAAATCAATAGGTGTTCCAAATTGGAGAATTCAAGTTCAACGACAATTCGTTCCTAATTGGAGTGGTTGGTGTATTCCATACTTCTAGCGATTGGATTTCACTCAAAACTCACCAAATGACTCCTCCCATCATATTATGATGTTGCCCAAGTTTGGGGTTCGATCCGAAATCAATAGGTGTGAGAAATTGGACAATTCAAGTTCAACGGCAGTTCGTTCCTAATTGGAGTGGTTGGTGTATTCCATACTTCTAGCGATTGGATTTCACTCAAAACTCACCAAATGACTCCTCCCACCATATTATGATGTTGCACAAGTTTGGGGTTCGATCCGAAATCAATAGGTGTGAGAAATTGGACAATTCAAGTTCAACGGCAGTTCGTTCCTAATTGGAGTGGTTGGTGTATTCCATACTTCTAGCGATTGGATTTCACTCAAAACTCACCAAATGACTCCTCCCACCATATTATGATGTTGCCCAAGTTTGGGGCTCGATCCGAAATCAATAGGTGTTCCAAATTGGACACTTCAAGTTCAACGACAATTCATTCCTCACTGGAGTGGTTGGTGTATTCCATACTTCTAGCGATTGGATTTCACTCAAAACTCACCAAATGACTCCTCCCACCATATTATGATGTTGCCCAAGTTTGGGGCTCGATCCGAAATCAATAGGTGTTAGAAATTGGACAATTCAAGTTCAACGGCAGTTCGTTCCTAATTGGAGTGGTTGGTGTATTCCATACTTCTAGCGATTGGATTTCACTCAAAACTCACCAAATGACTCCTCCCACCATATTATGATGTTGCCCAAGTTTGGGGCTCGATCCGAAATCAATAGGTGTTCCAAATTGGACAATTCAAGTTCAACGACAATTCGTTCCTAATTGGAGTGGTTGGTGTATTCCATACTTCTAGCGATTGGATTTCACTCAAAACTCACCAAAGGACTCCTCCAACCATATCATGATGTTGCCCAAGTTTTGGGCTCGATCCGAAATCAATAGGTGTTCCAAATTGTACAATTCAAGTTCAACGGCAGTTCGTTCCTAATTGGAGTGGTTGGTGTATTCCATACTTCTAGCGATTGGATTTCACTCAAAACTCACCAAATAACTCCTCCCACCATATTATGATGTTGACCAAGTTTGGGGCTCGGTCCGAAATTAATAGGTGTGAGAAATTGGACAATTCAAGTTCAACGGCAGTTCGTTCCTTATTGGAGTGGTTGGTGTATTACACACTTCTAGCGATTGGATTTCACTCAAAACTCACCAAATGACTCCTCCCACCATATTATGATGTTGCCTAAGTTTGGGGCTCGATCCGAAATCAATAGGTGTTCCAAATTGGACAATTCAAGTTCAACGACAATTCGTTCCTAATTGGAGTGGTTGGTGTATTCCATACTTCTAGCAATTGGATTTCACAGAAAACTCACCAAATGACTCCTCCCACCATATTATGATGTTGCACAAGTTTGGGGTTCGATCCGAAATCAATAGGTGTGAGAAATTGGACAATTCAAGTTCAACGGCAGTTCGTTCCTAATTGGAGTGGTTGGTGTATTCCATACTTCTAGCGATTGGATTTCACTCAAAACTCACCAAATGACTCCTCCCACCATATTATGATGTTGCCCAAGTTTGGGGCTCGATCCGAAATCAATAGGTGTTCCAAATTGGACACTTCAAGTTCAACGACAATTCATTCCTCACTGGAGTGGTTGGTGTATTCCATACTTCTAGCGATTGGATTTCACTCAAAACTCACCAAATGACTCCTCCCACCATATTATGATGTTGCACAAGTTTGGGGTTCGATCCGGAATCAATAGGTGTTAGAAATTGGACAATTCAAGTTCAACAGCAGTTCGTTCCTAACGGGAGTGGTTGGTGTATTCCATACTTCTAGCGATTTGATTTCACTCAAAACTCACCAAATGACTCCTCCCAACATATTATGATGTTGCCCAAGTTTTGGGCTTGATCCGCAATCAATAGGTGTGAGAAATTGGACAATTCAAGTTCAACGGCAGATCTTTCCTAATTGGAGTGGTTGGTGTATTCCACACTTCTAGCGATTGGATTTCACTCAAAACTCACCAAATGACTCCTCCCACCATATTATGATGTTGCCCAAGTTTTGGGCTCGATCCGAAATCAATAGGTGTTCCAAATTGGACAATTCAAGTTCAACGGCAGTTCGTTCCTAATTGGAGTGGTTGGTGTATTCCATACTTCTGGCGATTGGATTTCACTCAAAACTCACCAAATAACTCCTCCCACCATATTATGATGTTGACCAAGTTTGGGTCTCGGTCCGAAATTAATAGGTGTGAGAAATTGGACAATTCAAGTTCAACGGCAGTTCGTTCCTAATTGGAGTGGTTGGTGTATTACACACTTCTAGCGATTGGATTTCACTCAAAACTCACCAAATGACTCCTCCCACCATATTATGATGTTGCCTAAGTTTGGGGCTCGATCCGAAATCAATAGGTGTTCCAAATTGGACAATTCAAGTTCAACGACAATTCGTTCCTAATTGGAGTGGTTGGTGTATTCCATACTTCTAGCGATTGGATTTCACTCAAAACTCACCAAATGACTCCTCCCACCATATTATGATGTTGCCCAAGTTTGGGGTTCGATCCGGAATCAATAGGTGTTAGAAATTGGACAATTCAAGTTCAACGGCAGTTCGTTCCTAACGGGAGTGGTTGGTGTATTCCATACTTCTAGCGATTTGATTTCACTCAAAACTCACCAAATGACTCCTCCCAACATATTATGATGTTGCCCAAGTTTTGGGCTTGATCCGCAATCAATAGGTGTGAGAAATTGGACAATTCAAGTTCAACGGCAGATCGTTCCTAATTGGAGTGGTTGGTGT
This sequence comes from Prunus avium, assembly GCF_965620075.1. Taxonomy (NCBI): domain Eukaryota; kingdom Viridiplantae; phylum Streptophyta; class Magnoliopsida; order Rosales; family Rosaceae; genus Prunus; species Prunus avium. The sequence continues at coordinate 9,213,309 of NC_142290.1, forward strand.
ATTCCATACTTCTAGCGATTGGATTTCACTCAAAACTCACCAAATGACTCCTCCCACCATATTATGATGTTGCCCAAGTTTTGGGCTCGATCCGAAATCAATAGGTGTTCCAAATTGGACAATTCAAGTTCAACGGCAGTTCGTTCCTAATTGGAGTGGTTGGTGTATTCCATACTTCTTGCGATTGGATTTCACTCAAAACTCACCAAATGACTCCTCCCACCATATTATGATGTTGACCAAGTTTGGGGCTCGGTCCGAAATTGATAGGTGTGAGAAATTGGACAATTCAAGTTCAACGGCAGTTCGTTCCTAATTGGAGTGGTTGGTGTGTCAAACACTTCTAGCGATTGGATTTCACTCAAAACTCACCAAATGACTCCTCCCACCATATTATGATGCTGCACAAGTTTGGGGTTCGATCCGAAATCAATAGGTGTGAGAAATTGGACAATTCAAGTTCAACGGCAGTTCGTTCCTAATTAGAGTGGTTGGTGTATTCCATACTTCTAGCGATTGGATTTCACTCAAAACTCACCAAATGACTCCACCCACCATATTATGATGTTGCCCAAGTTTGCGGCTCAATCCGAAATCAATAGGTGTTCCAAAATGGACACTTCAAGTTCAACGACAATTCGTTCCTCATTGGAGTGGTTGGTGTATTCCATACTTCTAGCGATTGGATTTCACTCAAAACTCACCAAATGACTCCTCCCACCATATTATGATGTTGCCCAAGTTTTGGGCTCGATCCGAAATCAATAGGTGTGACAAATTGGACAATTCAAGTTCAACGGCAGTTCGTTCCTAATTGGAGTGGTTGGTGTATTCCATACTTCTAGCGATTGGATTTCACTCAAAACTCACCAAATGACTCCTCCGACCATATTATGATGTTGTCCAAGTTTGGGGCTCGATCCGAAATCAATAGGTGTTCCAAATTGGGCACTTCAAGTTCAACGACAATTCGTTCCTCATTGGAGTGGTTGGTGTATTCCATACTTCTAGCGATTGGATTTCACTCAACACTCACCAAATGACTCCTCCCACCATATTATGATGTTGCACAAGTTTGGGGTTCGATCCGGAATCAATAGGTGTTAGAAATTGGACAATTCAAGTTCAACGGCAGTTCGTTCCTAACGGGAGTGGTTGGTGTATTCCATACTTCTAGCGATTGGATTTCACTCAAAACTCACCAAATGACTCCTCCCACCATATTATGATGTTGCCCAGGTTTTGGGGTCGATCCGAAATCAATAGGTGTTCCAAATTGGACAATTCAAGTTCAACGGCAGTTCGTTCCTAATTGGAGTGGTTGGTGTATTCCATACTTTTGAAGATTGGATTTCGCTCAAAACTCCCCAAATGACTCCTCCCACCATATTATGATGTTGCCCAAGTTTTGGGCTCGATCCGAAATCTATAGGTGTTCCAAATTGGACAATTCAAGTTCAACGGCAGTTCGTTCCTAATTGTAGTGGTTGGTGTATTCCATACTTCTTGCGATTGGATTTCACTCAAAACTCACCAAATGACTCCTCCCACCATATTATGATGTTGACCAAGTTTGGGGCTCGGTCCGAAATTAATAGGTGTGAGAAATTGGACAATTCAAGTTCAACGGCAGTTCGTTCCTAATTGGAGTGGTTGGTGTGTTAAACACATCTAGCGATTGGATTTCACTCAAAACTCACCAAATGACTCCTCCCACCATATTATGATGCTGCACAAGTTTGGGGTTCGATCCGAAATCAATAGGTGTGAGAAATTGGACAATTCAAGTTCAACGACAGTTCGTTCCTAATTGGAGTGGTTGGTGTATTCCATACTTCTAGCGATTGGATTTCACTCAAAACTCACCAAATGACTCCTCCAACCATATTATGATGTTGCCCAAGTTTGGGGCTCGATCCGAAATCAATAGGTGTTCCAAATTGGACACTTCAAGTTCAACGACAATTCGTTCCTCATTGGAGTGGTTGGTGTATTCCATACTTCTAGCGATTGGATTTCACTCAAAACTCACCAAATGACTCCTCCCAACATATTATGATGTTGCACAAGTTTGGGGTTCGATCCGGAATCAATAGGTGTTAGAAATTGGACAATTCAAGTTCAACGGCAGTTCGTTCCTAACGGAAGTGGTTGGTGTATTCCATACATCTAGCGATTTGATTTCACTCAAAACTCACCAAATGACTCCTCCCAACGTATTATGATGTTGCCCAAGTTTTGGGCTTGATCCGCAATCAATAGGTGTTCCAAATTGGACAATTCAAGGTCAACGGCAGTTCGTTCCTAATTGGAGTGGTTGGTGTATTCCATACTTATAGCGATTGGATTTCACTCAAAACTCACCAAATGACTCCTCCCACCGTATTATGATGTTGACCAAGTTTGGGGCTCGGTCCGAAATTAATAGGTGTGAGAAATTGGACAATTCAAGTTCAACGGCAATTCGTTCCTAATTGGAGTGGTTGGTGTATTCCATACTTCTAGCGATTGGATTTCACTAAAAACTCACCAAATGACTCCTCCCACCATATTATGATGTTGTCCAAGTTTGGGGCTCGATCCGAAATCAATAGGTGTTCCAAATTGGACACCTCAAGTTCAACGACAATTCGTTCCTAATTGGAGTGGTTGGTGTATTCCATACTTCTAGCGATTGGATTTCACTCAAAACTCACCAAATGACTCCTCCCACCATATTATGATGTTGCACAAGTCTGGGGTTCGATCCGGAATCAATAGGTGTTAGAAATAGGACAATTCAAGTTCAACGGCAGTTCGTTCCTAATTGGAGTGGTTGGTGTATTCCATACTTCTAGCGATTGGATTTCACGCAAAACTCACCAAATGACTCCTCCCACCATATTATGATGTTGCCCAAGTTTGGGGCTCGATCCGAAATCAATAGGTGTTCCATATTGGACACTTCAAGTTCAACGACAATTCGTTCCTAATTGGAGTGGTTGGTGTATTCCATACTTCTAGCGATTGGATTTTACTCAAAACTCACCAAATGACTCCTCCCACCATATTATGATGTTGCACAAGCTTGGGGTTCGATCCGGAATCAATAGCTGTTAGAAATTGGACAATTCAAGTTCAACGGCAGTTCGTTCCTAACGGGAGTGGTTGGTGTATTCCATACTTCTAGCGATTGGATTTCAGTCAAAACTCACCAAATGACCCCTCCCACCACATTATGATGTTGCCCAAGTTTTGGGCTCCATCCGAAATCAATAGGTGTTCCAAATTGGACAATTCAAGTTCAACGGCAGTTCGTTCCTAATTGGAGTGGTTGGTGTATTCCATACTTCTAGCGATTGGATTTCGCTCAAAACTCCCCAAATGACTCCTCCCACCATAATATGATGTTGCCCAAGTTTGGGGCTCGGTCCGAAATCAATAGGTGTGAGAAATTGGACAATTCAAGGTCAACGGCAGTTCGTTCCTAATTGCAGTGGTTGGTGTATTCCATACTTCTAACGATTGGATTACACTCAAAACTCACAAATGACACCTCCCACCATATTATGATGTTGCCCAAGTTTTGGGCTCGATTCGAAATCAATAGGTGTGAGAAATTGGACAATTCAAGTTCAACGGCAGTTCATTCCTAATTGGAGTGGTTGGTGTATTCCATACTTCTAGCGATTGGATTTCACTCAAAACTCACCAAATGACTCCTCCCACCATATTATGATGTTGCCCAAGTTTGGGGCTCGATCCGAAATCAATAGGTGTGAGAAATTGGACAATTCAAGTTCAACAGCAGTTCGTTCCTAATTGGAGTGGTTGGTGTATTTCATACTTCTAGCGATTGGACTTCACTCAAAACTCACCAAATGACTCCTCCCACCATATTATCATGTTGCCCAAGTTTTGGGCTCGATCCGAAATCAATAGGTGTTCGAAATTGGACAATTCAAGTTCAACGGCAGTTCGTTCCTAATTGGAGTGGTTGGTGTATTTCATACTTCTAGCGATTGGATTTCACTCAAAACTCACCAAATGACTCCTCCCACCATATTATGCTGTTGCCCAAGTTTTGGGCTCGATCCGAAATCAATAGGTGTTCCAAATTGGACAATTCAAGTTCAACGGCAGTTCGTTCCTAATTGGAGTGGTTGGTGTATTCCATACTTCTAGCAATTGGATTTCACTCAACACTAACCAAATGACTCCTCCCACCATATTAAGATGTTGCCCAAGTTTTGGGCTGGATCCGAAATCAATAGGTGTGAGTGATTGGATTCAAGTTCAACGGCAGTTCGTTCCTAATTGGAGTGGTTGGTGTATTCCATACTTCTAGCGATTGGATTTCTCTCAAAACTCACCTAATGACTCCTCCCACCATATTATGATGTTGCCCAAGTTTTGGGCTCGATCCGAAATCAATAGGGGTTCGAAATTGGACAATTCAAGTTCAACGGCAGTTTGTTCCTAATTGGAGTGGTTGGTGTATTCCATACTTCTGGCGATTGGATTTTACTCAAAACTGACCAAATGACTCCTCCCACCATATTATGATATTGCCCAAGTTTTGGGCTCGATCCGAAATCAATAGGTGTGAGAAATTGGACAATTCAAGTTCAACGGCAGTTCGTTCCTAATTGGTGTGGTTGGTGTATTCCATACTTCTAACGATTGGATTTCACTCAAAACTAACCAAATGACTGCTCCCACCATATTATGATGCTACCCAAGTTCTGGGCTCGATCCGAAATTAATAGGTGTGAGAAATTGGTCAATTCAATTTCAACGGCATTTCGTTCCTAATTGGAGTGGTTGGTGTATTCCATACTTCTAGCGACTGGATTTCACTCAAAACTAACCAAATGACTCCTCCCACCATATTATGATGTTGCCCAAGTTTTGGGCTCGATCCGAAATTAATAGGTGTGAGAAATTGGTCAATTCAAGTTCAACGGCAGTTCGTTCCAAATTGGAGTGGTTCCTGTATTCCATACTTCTAGCGATTGGACTTCACTCAAAACTCACCAAATGACTCCTCCCACCATATTATCATGTTGCCCAAGTTTTGGGCTCGATCCGAAATCAATAGGTGTTCGAAATTGGACAATTCAAGTTCAACGGCAGTTCGTTCCTAATTGGAGTGGTTGGTGTATTTCATACTTCTAGCGATTGGATTTCACTCAAAACTCACCAAATGACTCCTCCCACCATATTATGCTGTTGCCCAAGTTTTGGGCTCGATCCGAAATCAATAGGTGTTCCAAATTGGACAATTCAAGTTCAACGGCAGTTCGTTCCTAATTGGAGTGGTTGGTGTATTCCATACTTCTAGCAATTGGATTTCACTCAACACTAACCAAATGACTCCTCCCACCATATTAAGATGTTGCCCAAGTTTTGGGCTGGATCCGAAATCAATAGGTGTGAGTGATTGGATTCAAGTTCAACGGCAGTTCGTTCCTAATTGGAGTGGTTGGTGTATTCCATACTTCTAGCGATTGGATTTCTCTCAAAACTCACCTAATGACTCCTCCCACCATATTATGATGTTGCCCAACTTTTGGGCTCGATCCGAAATCAATAGGTGTTCCAAATTGGACAATTCAAGTTCAACGGCAGTTCGTTCCTAATTGGAGTGGTTGGTGTATTCCATACTTCTAGCGATTGGATTTCACTCAAAACTCACCAAATGACTCCTCCCACCATATTATGATGCTACCCAAGTTTGGGGCACGATCCGAAATCAATAGGTGTGAGAAATTGGACAATTCAAGTTCCACGGCAGTTCTTGCCTAATTGGAGTGGTTGGTGTATTCCATACTTCTAGCGATTGGATTTCACTCAAAACTAACCAAAGGACTCCTCCCACCATATTATGATGTTGCCCCAGTTTTGGGCTCGATTCGAAATCAATAGGTGTGAGAAATTGGACAATTCAAGTTCAACGGCAGTTCGTTCCTAATTGGAGTGGTTGGTGTATTCCATACTTCTAGCGATTGGATTTCACTCAAAACTCACAAATGACTCCTCTCACCATATTAGGATGTTGCCCAGGTTTTGGGCTCGATCCGAAATCAATAGGTGTTCCAAATTGGACAATTCAAGTTCAACGGCAATTCGTTCCTAACTGGAGTGGTTGGTGTATTCCATACTTCTAGCGATTGGATTTCACTCAAACCTCACCAAACGACTCCTCCCACCATATGATGATGTTGCCCAAGTTTTGTGCTCGATCCGAAATCAATAGGTGTGATAAATTGGACAATTCAGGTTCAACGACAGTTCGTTCCTAATTGGAGTGGTTGGTGTATTCCATACTTCTAGCGATTTGATTTCACTCAAAACTCACCGAGTGACTCCTCCCACCGTATTATGATGTTGCCCAAGTTTTGGGCTTGATCCGAAATCAATAGGTGTTCCAAATTGAACAATTCAAGTTCAACGGCAGTTCGTTCCTAACTGGAGTGGTGGGTATATTCCATACTTCTAGCGATTTGATTTCACTCAATACTCACCAAATGACTCCTCCCACCATATTATGATGTTGTCCAAGTTTTGGGCTCGATCCGAAATCAACAGGTGTGAGAAATTGGACAATTCAAGTTCAACGGCAGTTCGTTTCTAATTGGAGTGGTTGGTGTATTCCATACTTCTAGCGATTGGATTTCACTCAAAACTCACCAAATGACTCCTCGCACCATATTATGACGTTGCACAAGTTTTGGGCTCGAGCCGAAATCAATAGGTGTGAGAAATTGGACAATTCAAGTTCAACGGCAGTTCGTTCCTAATTGGAGTGGTTGGTGTATTCCATACTTCTAGCGATTGGATTTCACTCAAAACTCCCCAAATGACTCCGCCCACCATATTATGACGTTGCAAAAGTTTTGGGCTCGAGCCGAAATCAATAGATGTTAGAAATTGGACAATTCAAGTTCAACGGAAGTTCGTTCCTAATTGGAGTGGTTTCTGTATTGCATACTTCTAGCGATTGGATTTCACTCAAAACTCACCAAATGACTCCTCCCACCATATTATGATGTTCGCCAAGTTTTGGGCTCGATCCGAAATCAATAGGTGTTCGAAATTGGAAAATTCAAGTATAACGGCAGTTCGTTCCTAACTGGAGTGGTTCGTTTATTCCATACTTCTAGCGATTGGATTTCACTCAAAACTCACCAAATGACTCCTCCCACCATAATATGATGTTGCCCAAGGTTTGGTCTCGATCCGAAATCAATAGGTGTTCCAAATTGGACAATTGAAGTTCAACGGCATTTCGTTCCTAATTGGAGTGGTTGGTGTATTGCATACTTCTAGCAATTTGATTTCACTCAAAACTCACCAAATGACTCCTCCCACCGTGTTATTATGTTGCCCAAGTTTTGGGCTCGATCCGAAATCAATAGGTGTTCCAAAATGGACAATTCAAGTTCAACGGCAGTTCGTTCCTAAGTGGAGTGGTTGGTGTATTCCATACTTCTGGTGATTGGATTTCACTCAAAACTCACCAAATGACTCCCGCCACCATATTATGATGTTGCCCAAGTTTTGGGCTCGATCAGAAATCAATACGTGTGAGAAATTGGACAATTCAATTTCAACAGCAGTTCGTACCTAATTGGAGTGGTTGGTGTATTCCATAATTCTAGCGATTGGATTTCACTGAAAACTCACCAATTGACTCCTCCCACCATATTATGATGTTGCCCAAGTTTTGGGCTCGATCCGAAATCAATAGGTGTTCCAAATTTGAAAATTCAAGTATAACGGCAGTTCGTTCCTAACTGGAGTGGTTCGTGTATTCCATACTTCTAGCCATTGGATTTCTTTCAAAACTCACCAAATGACTCCTCCCACCATATTATGATGTTGCCCAAGTTTTGGGCTCGATCCGAAATCAATAGGTTTGAGAAATTGGTCAATTCAATTTCAACGAAAGTTCGTTCCTAATTGGAGTGGTTCGTCTATTCCGTACTTCTAGCGATTGGATTTCACTCAAAACTCACCAAATGACTCCTCCCACCATATTATGATGTTGCCCAAGTTTTGGGCTAGATGCGAACTCAGTAGGTGAGAGAAATTGGACAATTCAAGTTCAACGGCAGTTCGTTCCTAATTGGAGTGGTAGATGTATTCCATACTTTAGCGATTGGATTTCACTTAAAACTCACCAAATGACTCCTCCCACCATATTATGATGTTCCCCATGTTTTGGGCTCGATCCGAAATCAATAGGTGTTCCAAATTGGACAATTCAAGTTCAACGGCAGTTCGTTCCTAATTGGAGTGGTTGGTGTCTTCCATACTTCTAGCGATCGGATTTCACTCAAAACTCACCAAATGAATCCTCCCTCCATATTGTGATGTTGCCCAAGTTTTGGGCTCGATCCGAAGTCAATAGGTGTTCCAAATTGGATAATTCAAGTTCAACGGCAGTTCGTTCCTAATTGGAGTGGTTGGTGTATTCCATACTTCTAGCGATTGGATTTCACTCAAAACTCACCAAATGACTCCTCCCACCATATTATGAGGTTGCCCAAGTTTTGGGCTCGATCCGAAATCAATAGGTGTGAGAAACTGGCAAATTCAAGTTCAACGGCAGTTCGTTCCTAATTGGAGTGGTAGATGTATTCCATACTTCTAGCGATTGGATTTCACTTAAAACTCACCAAATGACTTCTCCCGCCATATTATGATGTTGCCCAAGTTTTGGGCTCGATCCGAAATCAATAGGTGTTCCAAATTGGACAATTCAAGTTCAACGGCAGTTCGTTCCTAATTGGAGTGGTTGGTGTATTCCATACTTCTTGCGATAGGATTTCACTCAAAACTCACCAAATGAATCCTCCCACCATATTATGATGTTGCACAAGTTTTGGGCACGATCCGAAGTCAATAGGTGTTCCAAATTGGATAATTCAAGTTCAACGGCAGTTCGTTCCTAATTGGAGTGGTTGGTGTATTCCAGACTTCTAGCGATTGGATTTCAGTCAAAACTAACCAAATGACTCCTCCCACCATATTATGATGTTGCCCAAGTTTTGGGCTCGATTCGAAATCAATAGGTGTTCCAAATTGGACAATTCAAGTTCAACGGCAGTTCGTTCCTAATTGGAGTGGTTGGTGTATTCCATACTTCTATCGATTGGATTTCATTGAAAACTCACCAAACGACTCCAGCCACCATATTATGATGTTGCCCAAGTTTTGGGCTCTATCCGAATTCAATAGGTGTGAGAAATTGGTCTATTCAATTTCGACGACAGTTCTTTCCTAATTGGAGTGGATGGAGTATTCCATACTTCTAGCGATTGGATTTCACTCAAAACTCACCAAATGACTCCTCCCACCATATTATGATGTTGCCCAAGTTTTGGGCTCAATCCGAAATCAATAGGTGTGAGAAATTGGTCAATTCAATTTCAACGACAGTTCGTTCCTAATTGGAGTGGTTGGTGTATTCCATACTTCTAGCGATTGGATTTCACTCAAAACTCCCCAAATGACTCCTCCCACCATATTATGATGTTGCCGAAGTTTGGGGCTCGATCCGAAATCAATAGGTGTGAGAAATTGGACAATTCAAGTTCAATGGCAGTTCGTTCCTAATTGGAGTGGTTGGTGTATTCCATACTTCTAGCGATTGGATTTCACTCAAAACTCACCAAATGACTCCTCCCACCATATTATGAGGTTGCCCAAGTTTTGGGCTCGATCCGAAATCAATAGGTGTGAGAAATTGGAGAATTCAAGTTCAACGGCAGTTCGTTCCTAATTGGAGTGGTAGATGTATTCCATACTTTAGCGATTGGATTTCACTTAAAACTCACCAAATGACTCCTCCCGCCATATTATGATGTTGCCCAAGTTTTGGGCTCGATCCGAAATCAATAGGTGTTCCAAATTGGACAATTCAAGTTCAACGGCAATTCGTTCCTAATTGGAGTGGTTGGTGTATTCCATACTTCTAGCGATTGGATTTCACTTAAAACTCACCAAATGACTCCTCCCGCCATATTATGATGTTGCCCAAGTTTTGGGATCGATCCGAAATCAGTAGGTGTTCCAAATTGGACAATTCAAGTTCAACGGCAATTCGTTCCTAATTGGAGTGGTTGGTGTATTCCATACTTCTAGCGATTGGATTTCACTCAAGACTCACCAAATGACTCCTCCCACCATATTATGATGTTGCCCAAGTTTGGGGCTCGATCCGAAATCAATAGGTGTGAGAAATTGGACAAATCAAGTTCAATGGCAGTTCGTTCCTAATTGGAGTGGTTGGTGTATTCCATACTTCTAGCGATTGGATTTCACTCAAACTCACCAAATGACTCCTCCCACCATATTATGAGGTTGCCCAAGTTTTGGGCTCGATCCGAAATCAATAGGTGTGAGAAATTGGACAATTCAAGTTCAACGGCAGTTCGTTCCTAATTGGAGTGGTAGATGTATTCCATACTTCTAGCGATTGGATTTCACTTAAAACTCACCAAATGACTCCTCCCACCATATTATGATGTTGCCCAAGTTTTGGGCTCGATCCGAAATCAATAGGTGTTCCAAATTGGACAATTCAAGTTCAACAGCAGTTCGTTCCTAATTGGAGTGGTTGGTGTATTCCATACTTCTAGCGATTGGATTTCACTCAAAACACACCAAATGACTCCTCCCACCATATTGTGTTGATGCCCAAGTTTTGGGCTCGATCCGACGTCAATAGGTCTGAGAAATTGGTCAATTCAATTTCAACGACAGTTCGTTCCTAATTGGAGTGGTTGGTGTATTCCATACGTCCAGCGATTGGATTTCACTCAAAACTCACCAAATGACTCCTCCCACCATGTTATGATGTTGCCCAAGTTTTGGGCTTGATCCGAAATCAATAGGTGTTCCAAATTGGACAATTCAAGTTCAACGGCAGTTCGTTCCTAATTGGAGTGGTTGGCGTATTCCATACTTCTAGCGATTGGATTTCACTCAAAACTCACCAAATGACTCCTCCCACCATATTATGATGTTGCCCAAGTTTGGGGTTCGATCCGAAATCAATAGGTGTGAGAAATTGGACAATTCAAGTTCAATGGCAGTTCGTTCCTAATTGGAGTGGTTCGTGTATTCCATACTTCTAGCGATTGGATTTCACTCAAAACTCACCAAATGACTCCTCCCACCATATTATGAGGTTGCCCAAGTTTTGGGCTCGATCTGAAATCAATAGGTGTGAGAAATTGGACAATTCAAGTTCAACGGCAGTTCGTTCCAAATTGGAGTGGTAGATGTATTCCATACTTTAGCGATTGGATTTCACTTAAAACTCACCAAATGACTCCTCCCGCCATATTATGATGTTGCCCAAGTTTTGGGCTCGATCCGAAATCAATAGGTGTTCCAAATTGGACAATTTAAGTTCAACGGCAGTTCGTTCCTAATTGGAGTGGTTGGTGTATTCCATACTTCTAGCGATCGGATTTCCCTCAAAACTCACCAAATGAATCCTCCCACCATATTGTGATGTTGCCCAAGTTTTGGGCTCGATACGAAGTCAATAGGTGTTCCAAATTGGATAATTCAAGTTCAACGGCAGTTCGTTCCTAATTGGAGTGGTTGGTGTATTCCATACTTCTAGCGATTGGATTTCACTTAAAACTAACCAAATGACTCCTCCCACCATATTACGATGTTTCCCAAGTTTTGGGCTCGATCCGAAATCAATAGGTGTTCCAAATTGGACAATTCAAGTTCAACAGCAGTTCGTTCCTAATTGGAGTGGTTGGTGTATTCCATACTTCTAGCGATTGGATTTCATTCAAAACTCACCAAATGACTCCACCCACCATATTATGATGTTGCCCAAGTTTTGGGCTCGATCCGAATACAATAGGTGTGAGAAATTGGTCTATTCAATTTCGACGACAGTTCTTTCCTAATTGGAGTGGTTGGTGTATTCCATACTTCTAGCAATTGGATTTCACTCAAAACTCACCAAATGACTCCTCCCACCATATTATGATGTTGCCCAAGTTTTGGGCTCGATCCGAAATCAATAGGTGTTCCAAATTGGACAATTCAAGTTCAACGGCAGTTCGTTCCTAATTGGAGTGGTTGGTGTATTCCATACTTCTAGCGATTGGATTTCACTCAAAACGCACCAAATGACTCCTCCCACAATATTATGATGATGCCCAAGTTTGGGGCTCGATCCGAAATCAATAGGTGTGAGAAATTGGACAATTCAAGTTCAACGGCAGTTCATTCCTAATTGGAGTGGTTGGTATCTTCCATACTTCTAGCAATTGGATTTCACTCAAAACTCACCAAAAGACTCCTTCCACCATATGATGATGTTGCCCAAGTTTTGGGCTCGATCCGAAATCAATAGGTGTTCCAAATTGGACAATTCAAGTTCAACGGCAGTTCGTTCCTAATTGGAGTGGTTGGTGTATTCCATACTTCTAGCGACTGGATTTCTCTCAAAACTCACCAAATGACTCCTCCCACCATATTATGATGTTGCCCAAGTTTTGGGCTCGATACGAAATCAGTAGGTGTTCCAAATTGGACAATTCAAGTTCAACGACAGTTCGTTCCTAATTGGGGTGGTTGGTGTATTCCATACTTCTAGCGATTGGATTTCACTCAAAACAAACCAAATGACTCCTCCCACCACATTATGTTGTTGCCCAAGTTTTGGGCTCAATCTGAAATCAATAGGTGTTCCAAATTGGACAATTCAAGTTCAACGCCAGTTCGTTCCTAATTGGAGTGGTTGGTATATTCCACACTTCTAGAGATTGGATTTCACTCAAAACTCACAAAATGACTTCTCCCACCATATTATGATGTTGGCCAAGTTTTGGGCTCGATCCGAAATCAATAGGTGTTCCAAATTGGACAATTCAAGTTCAACGGCAGTTCATTCCTAACTGGAGTGGTTGGTGCATTCCATACTTCTAGGCATTGGATTTCACTCAAAACTCACCAAATGACTCCTCCCACCATATTATGATGTTGCCCAAGTTTGGGGATCGATCCGAAATCAATAGGTGTGAAAAATTGGACAATTCCAGTTCAACCGCAGATCGTTCCTAATTGGAGTGGTTGGTGTATTCCATACTTCAAGCGATTGGATTTCACTCAAAACTCACCAAATGACTCCTCCCACCATATTATGATGTTGCCCAAGTTTTGGGCTCGATCCGATATCAATAGGTCTTTCAACTTTGACAATTAGAGTTCAACGGCATTTCGTTACTAATTGGAGTGGTTGGTGTATTCCATACTTCAAGCGATTGGATTTCACTCAAAACTCACCAAATGACTCCTCCCACCATATTATGTTGTTGCCCAAGTTTTGGGCTCGATCCGAAATCAATAGGTGTTCCAAATTGGACAGTTCAAGTTCAACGGCAGTTCGTTCCTAATTGGAGTGGTTGGTGTATTCCATACTTCTAGCGATTGGATTCCACTCAAAACTAACCAAATGACTCCTCCCACCATATTATGATGTTGCCCAAGTTTGGGGCTCGATCCGAAATCAATAGGTGTGAGAAATTGGACAATTCAAGTTCAACGGCAGTTCGTTCCTAATTGGAGTGCTTGGTGTATTCCATACTTCTAGCGATTGGATTTCACTCAAAACTCACCAAATGACTCCTCCCACCATATTATGAGGTTGCCCAAGTTTTGGGCTCGATCCGAAATCAATTGGTGTTCAAAATTGGACAATTCAAGTTCAACGGCAGTTCGTTCCTAATTGGAGTGGTTGGTATATTCCATACTTCTAGCGATTGGATTTCACTCAAAACTCACAAAATGACTTCTCCCACCATATTATGATGTTGGCCAAGTTTTGGGCTCGATCCGAAATCAATAGGTGTTCCAAATTGGACAATTCAAGTTCAACGGCAGTTCATTCCTAACTGGAGTGGTTGGTGCATTCCATACTTCTAGGCATTGGATTTCACTCAAAACTCACCAAATGACTCCTCCCACCATATTATGATGTTGCCCAAGTTTGGGGATCGATCCGAAATCAATAGGTGTGAAAAATTGGACAATTCCAGTTCAACCGCAGATCGTTCCTAATTGGAGTGGTTGGTGTATTCCATACTTCAAGCGATTGGATTTCACTCAAAACTCACCAAATGACTCCTCCCACCATATTATGATGTTGCCCAAGTTTTGGGCTCGATCCGATATCAATAGGTCTTTCAACTTTGACAATTAGAGTTCAACGGCATTTCGTTACTAATTGGAGTGGTTGGTGTATTCCATACTTCAAGCGATTGGATTTCACTCAAAACTCGCCAAATGACTCCTCCCACCATATTATGTTGTTGCCCAAGTTTTGGGCTCGATCCGAAATCAATAGGTGTTCCAAATTGGACAGTTCAAGTTCAACGGCAGTTCGTTCCTAATTGGAGTGGTTGGTGTATTCCATACTTCTAGCGATTGGATTCCACTCAAAACTAACCAAATGACTCCTCCCACCATATTATGATGTTGCCCAAGTTTGGGGCTCGATCCGAAATCAATAGGTGTGAGAAATTGGACAATTCAAGTTCAACGGCAGTTCGTTCCTAATTGGAGTGCTTGGTGTATTCCATACTTCTAGCGATTGGATTTCACTCAAAACTCACCAAATGACTCCTCCCACCATATTATGAGGTTGCCCAAGTTTTGGGCTCGATCCGAAATCAATTGGTGTTCAAAATTGGACAATTCATGTTCAACGGCAGTTCGTTCCTAATTGGAGTGGTTGGTGTATTCCATACTTCTAGCGATTGGATTTCACTCAAAACTCACCAAATGACTCCTCCCACCATATTATGATGTTGCCCAAGTTTTGGGCTCGATCCGAAATCAATAGGTGTGAGAAATTGGAAAATTCAAGTTCAACGGCAGTTCGTTCCTAATTGGAGTGGTTGGTGTATTCCATACTTCTAGCGATTGGATTTCACTCAAAACTCACCAAATGACTCCTCCCACCATATTATGATGTTGCCCAAGTTTTGGGCTCGATCCGAAGTCAATAGGTGTAAGAAATTGGACAATTCAAGTTCAACGGCAGTTCGTTCCTAATTGGAGTGGTTGGTGTATTCCATACTTCTAGCGAATGGACTTCACTCAAAACTCACCAAATGACTCCTCCCACCATATTATGATGTTGCCCAAGTTTGGGGCTCGATCCAAAATCAATAGGTGTGAGAAATTGGACAATTCAAGTTCGACGGCAGTTCTTTCCTAATTGGAGTGGTTGGTGTATTCCATACTTCTAGCGATTGGATTTCACTCAAAACTCACCAAATGACTCCTCCCACCAAATTATGATGTTGCCCAAGTTTTAGGCTCGATCCGAATTCAATAGGTGTGAGAAATTGGACAATTCAAGTTCAACGGCAGTTCGTTCCCAATTGGAGTGGTTGGTGTATTCCATACTTCTAGCGATTGGATTTCACTCAAAACTAACCAAACGACTCCTCCCACCATATTATGATGTTGCCCAAGTGTTGGGCTCGATCCGAAATCAATAGGTGTTCCAAATTGGACAATTCAAGTTCAACGGCAGTTCGTTCCTAATTGGAGTGGTTGGTGTATTCCATATTTCTTGCGATTGTATTTCACTCAAAACTCACCAAATGACTCCTCACACCAAATTATGATGTTGCCCAAGTTTTAGGCTCGATCCGAATTCAATAGGTGTGAGAAATTGGACAATTCAAGTTCAACGGCAGTTCGTTCCTAATTGGAGTGGTTGGTGTATTCCATACTTCTAGCGATTGGATTTCACTCAAAACTAACCAAACGACTCCTCCCACCATATTATGATGTTGCGCAAGTTTGGGGCTCGATGCGAAATCAATAGGTGTT
The DNA here is from genome assembly GCF_965620075.1 of Prunus avium. Classification (NCBI taxonomy): domain Eukaryota; kingdom Viridiplantae; phylum Streptophyta; class Magnoliopsida; order Rosales; family Rosaceae; genus Prunus; species Prunus avium. The sequence continues at coordinate 9,229,176 of NC_142290.1, forward strand.
CCAAATTGGACAATTCAAGTTCAACGGCAGTTCGTTCCTAATTGGAGTGGTTAGTGTATTCCATACTTCTAGCGATTGGATTTCCCTCAAAACTCACCAAATGACTCCTCCCACCATATTATGACAGTTTTGGGCACGATCCGAAATCAATAGGTGTGAGAAATTGGACAATTCAAGTTCAACGGCAGTTCGTTCCTAATTGGGGTGGTTGCTGTATTCCATACTTCTAGCAATTGGATTTCACTCAAAACTCACCAATTGACTCCTCCCACCATATTATGATGTTGCCCAAGTTTTGGGCTCGATGCGAAATCAATAGGTGTTCCAAATTGGACAATTCAAGTTCAACGGCAGTTCGTTCCTAATTGGAGTGGTTAGTGTATTCCATACTTCTAGCGATTGGATTTCCCTCAAAACTCACCAAATGACTCCTCCCACCATATTATGATAGTTTTGGGCACGATCCGAAATCAATAGGTGTGAGAAATTGGACAATTCAAGTTCAACGGCAGTTCGTTCCTAATTGGAGTGGTTGGTGTATTCCACCCTTCTAGCGATTGGATTTCACTCAAAACTCACCAAATGACTCCTCCCGCCATATTATGCTGTTGCCCAAGTTTTAAGCTCGATCCGAAATCAATAGGTGTGAGAAATTGGACAATTCAAGTTCAACGGCAGTTCGTTCCTAATTGGAGTGGTTGGTGTATTTCACTCAAAACTCACCAAATGACTCCCCCAACCATATTATGATGTTGCCCAAGTTTTGGGCGCGATCCGAAATCAATAGGTCTTCCAAATTGGAAAATTCAAGTTCAACGGCAGTTCGTTCCTAATTGGAGTGGTTGGTGTATTCCATACTTCTTGGGATTGGATTTCACTCAAAACTCACCAAATGACTCCTCCAACCATATTATGATGTAGCCCAAGTTTTGGGCTCGATCCGAAATCAATAGGTGTGAGAAATTGGACAATTCAAGTTCAACGGCAGTTCGTTCCTAATTGGAGTGGTTGGTGTATTCCATACTTCTAGCGATTGGATTTTACTCAAAACTCACCAAATGACACCTCCCACAACATTATGATGTTGCCCAAGTTTTGGGCTCGATCCGAAATCAATAGGTGTGAGAAATTGGACAATTCAAGTTCAACGGCAGTTCGTTCCTAATTGGAGTGGTTGGTGTATTCCATACTTCTAGCGATTGGATTTCACTCAAACCTCACCAAATTACTCCTCCCACCAAATTATGACGTTGCCCAAGTTTTAGGCTCGATCCGAAATCAATAGGTGTGAGAAATTGGACAATTCAAGTTCAAATGCAGTTCGTTCCTAATGGGAGTGGTTGGTGTATTCCATACTCCTAGCGATTGGATTTCACTCAAAACTCACCAAATGACTCCTCCCACCATATTATGATGTAGCCCAAGTTTTGGGCTCGATCCGAAATCAATAGGTGTGAGAAATTGGACAATTCAAGTTCAACGGCAGTTCGTTCCTAATTGGAGTGGTTGGTGTATTCCATACTTCTAGCGATTGGATTTTACTCAAAACTCACCAAATGACACCTCCCACCACATTATGATGTTGCCCAAGTTTTGGGCACGATCCGAAATCAATAGGTGTGAGAAATTGGACAATTCAAGTTCAACGGCAGTTCGTTCCTAATTGGAGTGGTTGGTGTATTCCATACTTCTAGCGATTGGATTTCACTCAAAACTAACCAAACGACTCCTCCCACCAAATTATGATGTTGCCCAAGTTTTAGGCTCGATCCGAATTCAATAGGTGTGAGAAATTGGACAATTCAAGTTCAACGGCAGTTCGTTCCTAATTGGAGTGGTTGGTGTATTCCATACTTCTAGCGATTGGATTTCACTCAAAACTAACCAAACGACTCCTCCCACCATATTATGATGTTGCCCAAGTGTTGGGCTCGATCCGAAATCAATAGGTGTTCCAAATTGGACAATTCAAGTTCAACGGCAGTTCGTTCCTAATTGGAGTGGTTGGTGTATTCCATACTTCTAGCGATTGGATTTCACTCAAACCTCACCAAATGACTACTCCCACCAAATTATGATGTTGCCCAAGTTTTAGGCTCGATCCGAAATCAATAGGTGTGAGAAATTGGACAATTCAAGTTCAACGGCAGTTCATCCCTAATTGGAGTGGTTGGTGTATTCCATACTTCTAGCGAATGGATTTCACTCACAACTCACCAAATGACTCCTCCCACCATATTATGAAGTTGCCCAAGTTTTGGGCTCGATCCGAAATCAATAGGTGTGAGAAATTGGACAATTCAAGTTCAACGGCAGATCGTTCCTAATTGGAGTGGTTGGTGTATTCCATACTTCTAGCGATTGGATTTCACTCCAAACTCACCAAATGACTCCTCCCACCATATTATGATATTGCCCAAGTTTTGGGCTCGATCCGTAATCAATAGGGGTTCAAAATTGGACAATTCAAGTTCAACGACAGTTCGTTCCTAATTGGAGTGGTTGGTGTGTTCCTTACTTCTAGCGATTGGATTTCACTCAAAACTCACCAAATGACTCCTCCCACCATTTTATGATGTTGCACAAGTTTTGGGCTCGATCCGAAATCAATAGGTGTGAGAAATTGGACAATTCAAGTTGAACGGCAGTTCATTTGTAATTGGAGTGGTTGGTGTATTCCATACTTCTAGCGATTGGATTTCACTCAAAACTCACCAAATGACTCCTCCCACCATATTATGATGTTGCCCAAGTTTTGGGCTCGATCCGAAGTCAATAGGTGTAAGAAATTGGACAATTCAAGTTCAACGGCAGTTCGTTCCTAATTGGAGTGGTTGGTGTATTCCATACTTCTAGCGAATGGACTTCACTCAAAACTCACCAAATGACTCCTCCCACCATATTATGATGTTGCCCAAGTTTGGGGCTCGATCCGAAATCAATAGGTGTGAGAAATTGGACAATTCAAGTTCGACGGCAGTTCTTTCCTAATTGGAGTGGTTGGTGTATTCCATACTTCTAGCGATTGGATTTCACTCAAAACTCACCAAATGACTCCTCCCACCAAATTATGATGTTGCCCAAGTTTTAGGCTCGATCCGAATTCAATAGGTGTGAGAAATTGGACAATTCAAGTTCAACGGCAGTTCGTTCCTAATTGGAGTGGTTGGTGTATTCCATACTTCTAGCGATTGGATTTCACTCAAAACTAACCAAACGACTCCTCCCACCATATTATGATGTTGCCCAAGTGTTGGGCTCGATCCGAAATCAATAGGTGTTCCAAATTGGACAATTCAAGTTCAACGGCAGTTCGTTCCTAATTGGAGTGCTTGGTGTATTCCATACTTCTAGCGATTGGATTTCTCCCAAAACGCACCAAATGACTCCTCCCACCATATTATGATGTTGCCCAAGTTTTGGGCTTGATCCGAAATCAATAGGTGTGAGAAATTGGACAATTCAAGTTCAACGGCGGTTCGTTCCTAATTGGAGTGGTTGGTGTATTCCATACTTCTAACGATTGGATTTCACTGAAAACTCACCAAATGACTCCTCCCACCATATTATGATATTGCCCAAGTTTTGGGCTCGATCCGAAATCAATAGGTGTTCCAAATTGGACAATTCAAGTTCAACGGCAGTTCGTTCCTAATTGGAGTGGTTGGTGTATTCCATACTTCTAGCGATTGGATTTCACTCAAAACTCACCAAATGACTCCTCTCACCATATTATGATGTTGCCCAAGTTTTGGGCTCGATCCGAAATCAATAGGTGTTCCAAATTGGAAAACTCAAGTATAACGGCAATTCGTTCCTAATTGGAGTGGTCGGTGTATTCCATACTTCTAGCGATTGGATTTCACTCAAAACTCACCAAATGACTCCTCCCACCATATTATGATGTTGCCCAAGTTTGGGGCTCGGTCCGAAATCAATAGGTGTGAGATGTTGGACAATTCAAGTTCAACGGCAGTTCGTTCCTAATTGGAGTGGTTGGTGTATTCCAAACTTCTAGCGATTGGATTTCACTCCAAACTCACCAAATGACTCCTCCCACAATATTATGTTGTAGCCCAAGTTTGGGGCTCGGTCCGAAATCAATAGGTGTGAGAAATTGGACAATTCAAGTTCAACGGCAGTTCGTTCCTAATTGGAGTGGTTGGCGTATTCCACACTTCTAGCGATTGGATTTCACTCAAAACTCACCAAATGACTCCTCCCACCGTATTATGATGTTGCCCAAGTTTGGGGCTTGGTCCGAAATCAATAGGTGTTCCAAATTGTACAATTCAAGTTCAACGGCAGTTCGTTCCTAATTGGAGTGGTTGGTGTATTCCATACTTCTAGCTATCGGATTTCACTCAAAACTAACCAAATGACTCCTCCCACCATATTATGATGTTGCCCAAGTTTTGGGCTCGATCCGAAATCAATAGGTGTGAGAAATTGGTCAATTCAAGTTCAACGGCAGTTCGTTCCAAATTGGAGTGGTTGGTGTATTCCATACTTCTAGCGATTGGATTTAACTCAAAACTCACCAAATGACTCATCGCACCATATTACGATGTTGCCCAAGTTTTGGGCCCGATCCGAAATCAATAGGTGTTCCAAATTGGACAATTCAAGTTCAATGGCAGTTCGTACCTAATTGGAGTGGTTGGTGTATTCCATACTTCTAACGATTGGATTTCACTCAAAACTCACCAAATGACTCCTCCCACCATATTATGGTGTTGCCCAAGTTTTGGGCTCGATCCGAAATCAATAGGTGTGAGAAATTGGACAATTCAAGTTCAACGGCAGTTCATTCCTAATTGGAGTGGTTGGTGTATTCCATACTTCTAGCGATTGGATTTAACTCAAAACTCACCAAATGACTCATCGCACCATATTACGATGTTGCCCAAGTTTTGGGCCCGATCCGAAATCAATAGGTGTTCCAAATTGGACAATTCAAGTTCAATGGCAGTTCGTACCTAATTGGAGTGGTTGGTGTATTCCATACTTCTAACGATTGGATTTCACTCAAAACTCACCAAATGACTCCTCCCACCATATTATGGTGTTGCCCAAGTTTTGGGCTCGATCCGAAATCAATAGGTGTGAGAAATTGGACAATTCAAGTTCAATGGCAGTTCATTCCTAATTGGAGTGGTTGGTGTATTCCATACTTCTAGCGATTGGATTTCACTCAAAACTCACCAAATGACTCCTCCCACCATATTATGATGTTGCCCAAGTTTTGGGCTCGATCCGAAATCAATAGGTGTTCCAAATTGGACAATTCAAGTTCAACGGCAGTTCGTTCCTAATTGGAGTGGTTGGTGTATTCCATACTTCTTGCGATTGGATTTCACTCAAAACTCACCAAATGACTCCTCCCACCATATTATGATGTTGCCCAAGTTTGGGGCTCGATCCGAAATCAATAGGTGTGAGAAATTGGACAATTCAAGTTCAACGGCAGTTCGTACCTAATTGGAGTGGTTTGTGTATTGCATACTTCGAGCGATTGGATTTCACTCAAAACTCACCAAATGACTCCTCCCACCATATTATGATGTTGCCCAAGTTTTGGGCTCGATCCGAAATCGATAGGTGTTCCAAATTGGAAAATTCAAGTATAACGGCAGTTCGTTCCTAACTGGAGTGGTTCGTGTATTCCATACTTCTAGCGATTGGATTTCACTCAAAACTCACCAAATGACTCCTCCCACCATGTTATGATGTTGCCCAAGTTTGGGGCTCGGTCCGAAATCAATAGGTGTGAGAAATTGGAAAATTCAAGTTCAACGGCAGTTCGTTCCTAATAGGAGTGGTTGGTGTATTCCATACTTCTAGCGATTGGATTTCACTCAAAACTCACCAAATGACTCCTCCCACCATATTATGATGTTGCCCAAGTTTTGGGCTCGATCCGAAATCAATAGGTGTGAGAAATTGGACAATTCAAGTTCAACGGCAGTTCGTTCCTAATTGGAGAGGTTGGTGTATTGCATACTTCTAGCAATTGGATTTCACTCAAAACTCACCAAATGACTCCGCCCACCGTATTATTATGTTGCCCAAGTTTTGGGCTCGATCCGAAATCAATAGGTGTTCCAAATTGGACAATTCAAGTTCAACGGCAGTTCGTTCCTAAGTGGAGTGGTTGGTGTATTCTATACTTCTAGCTATCGGATTTCACTCAAGACTAACCAAATGACTCCTCCCACCATATTATGATGTTGCCCAAGTTTTGGGCTCGATCCGAAATCAATAGGTGTTCCAAAATTGGACAATTCAAGTTCGACGGCAGTTCGTTCCAAATTGGAGTGGTTGGTGTATTCCATACTTCTAGCGATTGGATTTCACTCAAAACTCACCAAATGACTCCTCCCACCATATTGTGATGTTGCCCAAGTTTTGGGCTCGATCCGAAATCAATAGGTGTTCCAAATTTGAAAATTCAAGTATAACGGCAGTTCGTTCCTAACTGGAGTGGTTCGTGTATTCCATACTTCTAGCGATTGGATTTCACTCAAAACTCACCAAATGACTCCTCCCACCATATTATGATGTTGCCCAAGTTTGGGGCTCGATCCGAAATCAATAGGTGTGAGAAATTGGACAATTCAAGTTCAACTGCAGTTCGTTCCTAATTGGAGTGGTTGGTGTATTCCGTACTTCTAGCGATTGGATTTCACTCAAAACTCACCAAATGACTCCTCCCACCATATTATGATGTTGCCCAAGTTGTGGGCTCGATCCGAAATCAATAGGTGTTCCAAATTGGACAATTCAAGTTCAACGGCAGTTCGTTCCTAATTGGAGTGGTTGTTGTATTCCATACTTCTAGCGATTGCATTTCACTCAAAACTCACCAAATGACTCCTCCCACCATATTTTGTTGTTGCACAAGTTTGGGGCTCGATCCGAAATTAATAGGTGTGAGAAATTGGACAATTCAAGTTCAACGGCAGTTCGTTCCATACGGGAGTGGTTGGTGTATTCCATCCTTCTAGCGATTGGATTTCACTCAAAACTCACCAAATGACTCCTCCCACCATATTATGATGTTGCCCCAAGTTCGGAGTGGTTGGTGTATTCCATACTTCTAGCGATTGGATTTCACTCAAAACTCACCACATGACTCCTCCCACCATATTATGATGTTGCCCAAGTTTTGGGCTCGATCCGAAATCAATAGGTCTGAGAAATTGGTCAATTCAATTTGAACAACAGTTCGTTCCTAATTGGAGTGGTTGGTGTATTCCATACGTCCAGCGATTGGATTTCACTCAAAACTCACCAAATGACTCCTCCCACCATGTTATGATGTTGCCCAAGTTTTGGGCTCGATTCGAAATCAATAGGAGTGAGAAATTGGACAATTCAAGTTCAACGGCAGTTCGTTCCGAATTGGAGTGGTTGGTGTATTCCATACTTCTAGCGATTGGATTCCACTCAAAACTAACCAAATAACTCCTCCCACCATATTATGATGTTGCCCAAGTTTTGGGCTCGATCCGAAATCAATAGGTGTTCCAAATTGGACAATTCATGTTCAACGGCAGTTCGTTCCTAATTGGAGTGGTTGGGGTATTCCCTACTTCTAGCGATTGGATTTCACTCAAAACTCACCAAATGATTCCTCCCACCATTTTATGATGTTGCCCAAGTTTTGGGTTTGATCCGAAATCAATAGGTGTGAGAAATTGGACAATTCAAGTTCGACGGCAGTTCGTTCCATATGGGAGTGGTTGGTGTATTCCATACTTCTAGCGATTGGATTTCACTCAAAACTCACCAAATGACTCCTCCCACCATATTATGATGTTGCCCCAAGTTTGGGGCTCGGTCCGAAATCAATAGGTGTGAGAAATTGGAAAATTCAAGTTCAACGGCAGTTCGTTCCTAATGGGAGTGGTTGGTGTATTCCATACTTCTAGCGATTGGATTTCACTCAAAACTCACCAAATGACTCCTCCCACCATGTTATGATGTTGCCCAAGTTTGGGGCTCGGTTCGAAATCAATAGGTGTGAGAAATTGGACAATTCAAGTTCAACGGCAGTTCGTTCCAAATAGGAGTGGTTGGTGTATTCCATACTTCTAGCGATTGGATTTCACTCAAAACTGACCAAATGACTACTCCCACCATATTATGATGTTGCCCAAGTTTTGGGTTTGATCCGAAATCAATAGGTGTTCCAAATTGGACAATTCAAGTTCAACGGCAGTTCGTTCCTAATTGGGGTGGTTGGTGTATTCCATACTTCTAGCGATTGGATTTCACTCAAAACTCACCAAATGACTCCTGCCACCGTATTATGATGTTGCCCCAAGTTTGGGGCGCGGTCCTAAATCAATAGGTGTGAGAAATTGGACAATTCAAGTTCAACGGCAGTTCGTTCCTAATTGGAGTGGTTGGTGTATTCCATACTTCTAGAGATTGGATTTCACTCAAAACTCACCAAATGACTCCTCCCACCATATTATGATGTTGCCCAAGTTTTGGGCTCGATCCGAAATCAATAGGTGTGAGAAATTGGACAATTCAAGTTCAACGGCAGTTCGTTCCTAATTGGAGTGGTTGCTGTATTCCATACTTCTAGCGATTGGATTTCACTCAAAACACACCAAATGACTCCTCCCACCATATTATGATGTTGCCCAAGTTTTGGGCTCGATCCGAAATCAATAGGTGTGAGAAATTGGTCAATTCAATTTCAATGACAGTTCGTTCCTAATCGGAGTGGTTGGTGTATTCCATACTTCTAGCGATTGGATTCCACTCAAAACTAACCAAATGACTCCTCCCACCATATTATTGTTGAGGCCCAAAAATCCAGGGGGTTAGGTCCAAGCTTATTGTCAGCCCGGTGCAAATAATTAATTACAAAAGAAACTCGATCGGGGCATAATAGGGAATTGTAGGACGCCTACGCGAGCCACGGGTCACACATCACGCCAAGCAAGCATGCCAAAAACGCAACGGCTATATAAGTTCCCGCTCATGAATCTATCCGGTGTTATTTAATTTGAGCTCGGCTTATTATAGCACAATTAAACTCAAGCACAAGCACAACGGATAAACATGCAATGCCATCACGCCATGCTACAAGCTCAAGTGGGCCCAAGCCACGTAATCACCCGGGGCTTGCTGAGAAGGTTGTGGCATGGATGGGTACGGGCACTCACAGGGCCCATTGAGGGGACGAGGGATGAAAGCTTTAGGCTACTTGGGAGCACTAAAGCTCAGGCCCATTCCTCGGGCCCAAATACATGGGTTAGCATGAGAGAGAAGAATGGGGTCCAAAGCCTTAGGAGAACATCCCATGGGCTGCTGTAGCATTTAGGGAAGTCCATGATAGTTAGAATGCCCAAGAACGAGCAAAACCACTTCCAGCAGCTGGACGAAAGCGTGCGGGCTGCTGGAAGGGAAAATACCAATAACCTCAAAACTGTACTCGAAGCCCAGCCCAGCCTCTCTTAGAAAATCCAAACATCGAGCTCCACCCATACCAGAGCTCCCATGTGGTCAACCCAAAATCAAAACAAGGACCATAGGAAATCCATAAGTGTAGGAGAAATACCCAGTGGACAAACAACTTCCTCTGTCCTCAGTTTTCCTTTGTAAGCTCTGATTTGAAAACCAAGGGAGAAAGCAAGTGGCGCCTTACCCCCATGGAAAGGCTCAGCCGCACGAAGCCTTGGAACCACAAGAAGCCTTTGATTCAGGCGCTCTGGTCAATGATTTTGCACAAGAAAGGGAGTAATTGGAGAAAGGGAAAGAAAAAGTAGGAATGGATGATCGACGAAATTAGGATTCCAAACAGCTATAAAACAGAGCTTCTTCTACCCAGCAACACAGACCATTCCAGAGCAAGACCAAGCTTTGTCAAGCGAACTGGAATTTTCCCATCTTCTACTCCCAACGTCTCTCTCTGTTCTAAGATAGAAGCCATCCTAATTCTCCCCTCTCCCACTCTAAAACCTGTTTCTCCCCAAGAAATTCATGCTCTGATCTCTCTCTCTCTCCCTCTCTCTCTCTCTCTCTCTCTCTCTCTCTCTCTCTCTCTCTCTCAAATTGCTAAACCTGTGAAAGCTCAGCTCCCATGCCACATGCTCCTCATGCCAAGTCATTAACAAATTTCATGCGTTCCTTTGGGTGTTGGTGAAAAGAACCCGAACGTATTTTTCTAAGGCTTCAGTAAGTCTTTTAAAAATTCTTTCGGGAGTCTGGTTCTTGAACTCAGGCTTCAGGAGGATCTTTTTGTTCGCTTTCTTCTCACAGCGGCCCAAGCCCATTCGTTAGGTTGCTGGAACAAAAGGACCCCCACATAAATTGGCGACTCTGCTGGGGACCAGACTGCCATTTCCACTGATGCCTCCGAAGAAGAAGACCAGAAGTAATACCATGGCTTCCCAAGACGGGCTCGACCATGGTGATTCTGAATCACGACAGAACGCCTCTTCTAGAGAGCAAGAACGTGCAAGTGAGAGAGCTTTCACCCTCACAGACCTCATTACAGCCATTCAGGCTATGGGGGAAACCCAAAGGGAGATGATGGACACCATCAAGGAATTGAAGGGCTCTGTCTCTAAGCCGACCGAGGAAAACAATGGACACCCATAGGAGGAGTCTGCTGTCGCTGCTGGAAAAGGATCTGAACGGAAAGGACCATCTTTTGTTACTCAGGAGGACGTCGTTGCCATGCTGGAAAGAGAGCTTAATCGAAGTCAGGAAGATTGGAAGTACATCCCTCAGCCACCATATCCCTCGAGCTTACTCCAGCAGCCATACCCTAAAGGCTACGAGGCGCCAAGCTTTGTTCTTTTTGACGGAAGGAAAGGAAGTCCAAAGGAGCACGTCAATCGCTTCATTGACGCTCTGGGGCCACATGCTGGCGATTATAATCTTCGGCTCCGAGAGTTTTCAAAAAGCCTCACTGACCGTGCTTACACATGGTACACCACTTTAGCACCAGGCTCCATTCGCTCGTGGGAAGACTTGGCAAGCAGGTTCTGCAAGAAATATTTCCAGCACGAGGAAAGAGTCACTACTACTCAGCTCAACAACACTCGCCAAAAACACGGGGAGGATCCTGTGGACTTCGTGCGCAGGTTCCGGGACTTGGCCTTGGACTGTTATGACGAGAAGGACGAGGAGGCGCTGGTCGAAATTTGTATCAGCAATATCGTTGCAGATTACAGAGTTTATTTGGAGAATATTGGCATCAGTCAATTTTCTCGGCTGCTGGAAGCAGTAAGAAAGACGAGCATGTCTGTCAAACCAGCTGGCCAGAGAAGTTGGAGAAGTGAGAAGAAGGAGACGCATCAGACGTTGGCTGTGGATGATAAGTCATCGGGTGACTACAACTCACGCAAGCGGAAGGATAGGGAGACGTACCCGCCGTTACCTTGCAAAGACGAAGAATTTCATGCTATCCTCGACACAATGATCGCTGATGGTGCAATCGAGCCTCTCAGACCTTACAAAATTCCTACCCGAGAAGAGAAAAATGATCCTAGGTACTGCCGTTACCACCAATTTGTGGGGCACCCAACCACGGCTTGTCAGAGCCTAAGGAGGATCTTACATGCCAAAATACATGAGGGAGTCCTCGAGCTTCCCTCTAGGAAGCAAACTATTGACGAGGACCCCTTGCCAAAACGAAGGGGAAAAGAAGTAGCCGTTGTTATCACATGTTCCGGCGACTTGCTCGACGATGATGAGGCATGCCACCCATGGAGGAATGACCCGAAGCCACCTGAAGCTGTTTGGGAGCCTTGCGGGAATATGGAGAAAGCTTATTGGTGCAAATATTCGAGGCCTTCAAGCTATAATACCCCATGGCCCCTCGCTGGTGGATGGGATGATAGCACAGGTGATGAAGTATTTCCGATGGACGTGCCGGAAGAATGCTACTTGGGGGCTTCGCAGCAGGAAACGGCCGCCGTGACCTTTCACAATCTTACGGAGGCCGAAGCGAGCGTAATGGAGCGCTATCTAGGTCTGAAGCAGGGACCCACAGCCTCACAAGTCCTCCAAAGGAATCCGAAATTCAAGTCACTCTTTGACCAACTCGGCTTTGGGCCTCAAGCAAGAGAAGCAGCTGCTGTAGCTCTCATGAACATCTCTGCGGAGTCGGATCCTTATTGTTTCGCTGCTCAACCACAAAGGTCATTCTTGGGAAATGACAACGCTATCGTTTTCATAGACGAAGACATGGAAGTTCCATATCCGGATCATAGAAGACCACTTTATTTGGAGGGACAGATCAATGATGTGTTTATAAGAAGGGCTTTGGTGGACACGGGCTCCTCTGTCAACATATTACCTCTGTCTGTGCTTACGGCAGCTGGTATTCCGTTATCTAAAATCGTGCAATCCCAGACGAGCATCAGCGGCTTCGGAAATAAGAGTGAAGTTACAGTCGGGTACATGCAAGTAAACTTGAAGGTGGGGCCGATCAGGTCACTTACCAAGTTCTATGTGGTGGATGTGGATGTGGCTTACCATGCTTTACTCGGAAGGCCGTGGCTCAACAAGCATAAGCTCGTAGTCTCCACTTACCATCAATGCGTGAAAGGAAGAATTGGGCTAAGACCGCTTCGCATACCCGGGAATCAAGCGCCGTTCAACAAAGACGAGGCTCATTACTCCGAGGCAGAATTTTACACGGAATGCACAGGTGCTGGAAGCGGCCCATCTAGGGATTTCGGGACCTACCTACCATCATGGACCGAAATTCGTGATTTGAGCAACGAGGAACTCATCACCATCGTTGATCGAGAAAGAAAGAGGCACTCGGAAGTCAACACCCACGCTTACGACCGTCCTCAATGCTCGAAAGTGACGCTGCCAGATGGGCTTACTGTGTATCGCTTATGACGGGATTGGGGGCTTAACCATGTCTTGTGGGAAAGCCCCGAGTATGGAGAAGAAGTAAGGCAGACGAGTGACCATAAGGACAGGGTACCCGCGCCTCGTGCCTTTCAGGAACCTATGATGGCACCTAGGCATATGCAAGATGGCTCGACTGCGGTAGCTGAGCAGCTGGAAACCATTAATTTAAGTGATGATCCCTCTGTCCAGAGGCCCATCTCCATCAGTGTTCGCTTGACAGAAGAGGAAAAGGAAGCTTTGGTGTCGTGATTAAAAGAATTCCGAGATGTGTTCGCTTGGAGCTACGAGGAAATGCCCGGCCTAGACCCAAACCTGGTCAGCCACACTCTGAATATCGAGCTTGGTACGAAGCCTGTCGTGCAGCCAAGAAGGAATTTTCATCCTGAAATTGAAATGCAAATCAAGGTAGAGATCGAGAAGCTGCTGGCCGCTGGGTTCATCAAACCCATCAAGCATCCAACATGGCTAGCAAACATTGTCCCCGTGAAAAAGAAGACTGGTGTAATCAGGGTATGCACGGACTACCGAGATCTCAACCGAGCCTGCCCAAAGGATGAATTCCCGCTGCCCAACATGGATATCCTAATTGACTCAACTTCGGGTCAAGGTTTGCTGTCATTCATGGATGGGTTTAGCGGCTACAATCAGATTAAAATGTCACCCAAAGATGCTGAGAAGACAGCCTTTCGAACACCATATGGGAATTTCTACTACACAGTCATGCCATTTGGTCTTAAAAATGCCGGGGCCACTTACCAAAGAGCCATGACAGCTGTGTTTCACGACATGATGGGAAAGGAGGTGGAAGATTATGTGGATGACCTCGTGGTAAAGTCAAAAACCAGAGAGGGCCATCGGGAAGTTTTGAGGAAGGTGCTGGAAAGGTGTCGACTCTACGGATTGAAGATGAATCCGAAGAAGTGCGCGTTTGGGGTATCATCCGGGAAATTCTTAGGGTTCCAGGTGCACCAGCGCGGCATAGACGTGGATCCCGAGAAGACCAGAGCTATAAACTCTCTCGCACCGCCTAAAGGCCCAAAGGAATTAAAGAGTTTCATGGGAAGACTATCATACATTCGACGCTTCATCCCCGGCCTCGCTGCCACAATGAGCACTTTCACTCCTTTGCTCAAGAAAGGAAAGCCGTATGTATGGGGCAAGGAGTGCCAGGAAGCCTACTTGAAGGTACAACGAATAATCACCAAGCTGCCCACCATGAGAGCGCCTATTCCGGGACTTCCCCTCAAGCTTTATCTAGCTGCAACAAACACAGCGGTAGGGGCCTTACTTGCCCAGGATGATCATGAAGGCGAAGAAGGTCCCATTTATTATGTGAGTAGACAATTGAGAGGTGCTGAAACAAGATACCCAAAAACCGAGCTCTTGTGCCTTGCCCTTGTCTATGCTGCGCAACGCCTGCGACACTACTTCCTTGCTCACAAGCTGCAGCTCATGGTGAAATCTGACCCCGTAAGATACTTGCTCACGAGGCCGGTGCTATCTGGACGTCTTGCACGCTGGTTGCTACAACTATCCGAGTTCGATATCACATGCGCAGCTCCCAAGGCCATTAAGGGGCAGGCTGTAATTGACATGCTGGCTCTATTTCCCGAAGTAGAGGAATCGACCCTTTCTGAGGAGGTTCTGGGGGAGCTGCCGGAAGTAGTTGCTGCAGTTACAGAAGGGGAGCCATGGACCCTTTACTTTGATGGGTCTTCTACGTCAAAAGGTGGAGGAGCAGGTGTGGTGCTCATTAATCCGGAGGGACAAGCTACAGCCCTCTCGTTCAAGCTAAATTTTCCATGCACAAACAACACGGCAGAATATGAAGCTTTTATTATGGGAATGTCTACAGCAAGAGAGATGGGTGTAGAGAAAATCAAGGTTATTGGGGATTCAAACCTGGTGTTAAGTCAATTACAAGGGAATTTTGCTGTGAAGGAGGCGACACTGGCACCATATCGTACAACGGCCGAAAAAATCATTAATTCTTTCAAGCAAGTCGTGATGGAGCACATTCCCGGAGTCACCAATAGATATGCTGATGCACTGGCTACATTGGGATCGAAGCTCTCATTTGTCAAGGAACAGCCTAACATCACTGTAATAAAGAAAGATGTGTCTGTAGTCGGAGCAATGTCCCAGGAGGAGCTGCCGGAAGCAGAAGGTGATTGGAGGAAAGCTGTGAAGGAGAAGATGAGCAAGGGAAGCGACATCAAAGAATTAAAAGATTACACGATCATCGTTGGAGAGCTATACAGGCGCCTCCCCGGGGGTATTTTGACTCGGTGTATAGGAATAACAGAAGCACGAAGAAGGTTGCAAGAAGTTCACGACGCCACCTGCAGCTTGGAGCCAGTGGTCAGTTTGTATAGGCGCCTGCAACGCAAGGGCTACTACTGGCCGGAGATGAAGAAGCAAGCGGCTGAAATCCAATCTAATTGCCCCAGGTGTTCTACAATACCCTCCACCGAAGAATCTTTCACTATTTCACTCGCAGAGGATTGGAGAGCTCCTTACTTAGCATTTTTCGTCGAAGGGACTCTACCAACCAATCCCAAGCTTGCCTACAAGCTCAAGAAGACAGTAAAAAGGTATTTCATAGACGGGTCGACACTTTACCGTAAGGGGTTTAATGGCGAACCATTGAGATGTTTGGGAGAGTCAGAGGCACGTCAGGTCATGCAAGAAATACATGCTGGAGAGTGTGGAGAGCACTAGAGAATGAAGAGGCTTCACCGGCAGCTGCTGAGTGTTGGGTATTATTGGCCTACCATGAAGAAAGATGCGCACGACTTCGTCAAAAGATGCCACACATGCCAAATTCATGCCAACCTAAGTCACAAGCCTCCCACATTGCTACAGGACATGCGCACTCCTTGGCCTTTTCATACTTGGGGGCTCGATTTAATTGGAACGATCCATCCTCCTTCCGACGGTTACAGATGGATTCTCACTGCCACGGAATATTTCACGAAGTGGGTTGAAGCGATCCCTCTTCGAAAGGCCACGGGAGCTGCTATTTCAAATTTTATTCGGGAATATATCGTGTGCAGGTTTGGAATTCCATACAAAATGGTCACTGACAATGGCACCCCTTTTGTCAACAAACAAGTGAGCTCGACGCTTAGCGGCTATGGTATCAAGCATCGCCGCTCCACGCCTTATTACCCGCAGGGGAATGGTCAAGCTGAGGCTACAAAGAAGACCATATTGAGGATTTTGAGCAAAATGGTGCACGAGTACGAAGGAGGTTGGAGCGTCCACCTGCCGGATGCCCTGTGGGCTTACCGCACCTCTCCAAGAAGCGCTACAGGTTTTTCGCCTTATTCTCTTGTGTACGGGTCTGATGCCATTTCACCCGTAGAAATCACCATCCCCACGGCCAGAGTATCGGCTGTCAATGATCTCGAATGGGATATGAAGTCATGCTCAGATTGGCGCCTATTGGACCTAGAAGCTGTCGATGAAAAAAGAGCTGAAGCCGAAAGAAGAACATCGCTTTACCACAAAACCATTGCACAAGCTTACAATAGAACAGTCAAGCTGCAAGCCTTCGAGCAAGGGGACCTTGTGCTAAAGGTCGTCGAGCATGTGAGGAGACAAGTATCGGGGCCTTCCAAATTTGCTCCGCAATGGGAAGGGCCGTTCGCAGTCAAAGAAGTTTACAGCAGCGGCTATTATCGCTTGATCTCTCTTAAAGAAGGCATGCTAACGGATCCCATCGACGGGAAGTGGCTCAAACCGTACTACTGCTAAGTTAGTTTTATATTCTGCACTTTCGTTATGGCATTTCTTTTCATTTCAAATATGAACTCCTTCTATGATCTCACTTGGTATTTTGGAAAATTATTGTACAATGCACCACTATGGTAGCATGAACTTTGCAATGAAAATGAAGTAAAACATGCTACTATGGCTCAAACCAAACACTATATATATGTACGCGAAAAAAAAAAAAATGATAAACACATGCTACTTAGCAGTAAAACATGCCAAGCAAAGCCACTTGGATGGGATCCCGAACTGTCAAGCCCAAGCAAAATAACATCAGTATGCGAGGCCAAGCTATTAAGGCATTCATTCTTGGAATGCTGGGACGACAAAATCATGATTCTCTTTTGGCAAGCAGTCGGGATATGCGAAGTATCTGTGAATTTTATAAAAATCACGGGGAAAATCGTGTCTGGTCCCTTCAAAGCATGATGAGAAGGTATTTTTCAAGCTTAGTATTTAGGCAAGCCATGCAAATAAAGTTTGGGAATGCTACCAAAAAAAATTTTTTGACAGCATATGCTCTGCTTTTAAAGATATCCAACCCGTCAGAAAATCTCAAATGACCTCAAGCAATTCGCAAGCACAAATTCCACCAACCAGGCAGCACATATATATATATACCAAGCAGAGGTTACAATGTGTCTCCAGCATCCAAAAGAAAATAAAACGTAGGTTCCAGCAGCTTGATCACAACAGCGTTACAATACAAGGATTTCACAGTACAGGTGTTGGAACATCAAAAGGATCCGACCGAGGAAAACAATGGACACCCACAGGAGGAGTCTGCTGTCGCTGCTGGAAAAGGATCTGAACGGAAAGGACCATCTTTTGTTACTCAGGAGGACGTCGTTGCCATGCTGGAAAGAGAGCTTAATCGAAGTCAGGAAGATTGGAAGTACATCCCTCAGCCACCATATCCCTCGAGCTTACTCCAGCAGCCATACCCTAAAGGCTACGAGGCGCCAAGCTTTGTTCTTTTTGACGGAAGGAAAGGAAGTCCAAAGGAGCACGTCAATCGAATCCGAAATCAATAGGTGTGAGTAATTGGTCAATTCAATTTCAACGACAGTTCGTTCCTAATCGGAGTAGTTGTTGTATTCCAAATTTCTAGCAATTGGATTTCACTCAAAACCCACCAACTGACTCCTCCCACCATATAAGATGTTGCCCAAGTTTGGGGCTCGATCCGAAATCAATAGGAGTGAGAAATGGAACAATTCAGGTTCAACGGCAGTTCGTTCCTAATTGGAGTGGTTGGTGTATTCCAAACTTCTGGCGATTGGATTTCACTCAAAACTCACCAAATGACTCCTCCAACCATATTATGATGTTGCCCAAGTTTTGGGCTCGATCCGAAAACAAAAGGTGTTCCAAATTGGACAATTTAAGTTCAACGGCAGTTCGTTCCTAATTGGAGTGGTTGGTGTATTCCATACTTCTAGCGATTGGATTTCACTCAAAACTCACCAAATGACTCCTCCCACCATATTATGTTGTTGCCCAACTTTTGGGCTCGATCCGAAATCAATAGGTCTGAGAAATTGGACTATTCAAGTTCAATGGCAGTTCGTTCCTAATTGGAGTGGTTGGTGTATTCCATACTTCAAGCGATTGGATTTCACTCAAAACTCACCAAATGACTCCTCCCACCATATTATGATGTTGCCCCAAGTTTGGGGCTCGGTCCGAAATCAATAGGTGTGAGAAATTGGACAATTCAAGTTCAACGTCAGTTCATTCCTAGTTGGAGTGGTTGGTGTATTCTACACTTCTAGCGATTGGATTTCACACAAAACTCACCAAATGACTCCTCCCACCATATTATGATGTTGCACAAGTTTGGGGTTCGATCCGAAATCAATAGGTGTGAGAAATTGGACAATTCAAGTTCAACGGCAGTTCGTTCCTAATGGGAGTGGTTGGTGTATTCCATACTTCTAGCGATTGGATTTCACTTAAAACTCACCAAATGACTCCTCCCGCCGTATTATGATGTTGCCCAAGTTTTGGGCTCGATCCGAAATCAATAGGTGTGAGAAATTGGACAATTCAACTTCAACGGCAGTTCGTTCCTAATTGGACTGGTTGGTGTATTCCATACTTCTAGCGATTGGATTTCACTCAAAACTCACCAAATGACTCCTCCCACCATATTATGATGTTGCCCAAGTTTTGGGCTCGATCCGAAATCAATAGGTGTTCCAAATTGGACAATTCAAGTTCAACAGCAGTTCGTTCCCAACTGGAGTGGTTGGTGTATTCCGTACTGCTAAAGATTGGGTTTCACTCAAAACTCACCAAATGACTCCTCCCACCATATTATGAAGTTTCCCAAGTTTTGGGCTCGATCCGAAATCAATAGGTGTGATAAATTGGACAATTCAAGTTCAACGGCAGTTCGTTCCTAATTGGAGTGGTTGGTGTATTCCATACTTCTAGCGATTGGATTTCACTCAAAACTCACCAAATGACTCCTCAAACCATATTATGATGTTGCCCAAGTTTTGGGCTCGATCCGAAATCAATAGGTGTGAGAAATTGGACAATTCAAGTTCAACGGCAGTTCCTTCCTAATTGGAGTGGTTGGTGTATTCCATACTTCTAGCGATTGGATTTCACTCAAAACTCACCAAATGACTCCTCCCACCATATTATGTTGTTGCCCAAGTTTTGGGCTCGATCTGAAATCAATAGGTCTGAGAAATTGGACTATTCAAGTTCAACGGCAATTCGTTCCTAATTGGAGTGGTTTGTGTATTCCATACTTCTTGCGATTGGATTACACTCAAAACTCACCAAATGACTCCTCCCACCATATTATGTTGTTGCCCAAGTTTGGGGCTCGATCCGAAATCAATAGGTGTGAGAAATTGGAGAATTCAAGTTCAACGGCAGTTCGTTACTAATTGTAGTGGTTGGTGTATTCCATACTTCTAACGATTGGATTTCACTAAAAACACACCAAATCACTCCTCCCACCATATTTTGATGTTGCCCAAGTTTTGGGCTCGATCCGAAATCAATAGCTGTCAGAAATTGGACAATTCAAGTTCAACGGCAGTTCGTTCCTAATTGGAGTGGTTGGTGTATTCCATACTTCTAGCGATTGGATTTCACTCAAAACTCACCACATGACTCCTTCCACCATATTATGATGTTGCCCAAGTTTTGGGCTAGATCCGAAATCAATAGGTGTTCCAAATTGGACAATTCAAGTTCAACGGCAGTTCGTTCCTAATTGGAGTGGTTGGTGTATTCCATCTTTCTAGCGATTGTATTTCACTCAAAACTCCCCAAATGACTCCTCCCACCATATTATGATGTTGCC
Organism: Prunus avium; assembly: GCF_965620075.1. Taxonomy (NCBI): domain Eukaryota; kingdom Viridiplantae; phylum Streptophyta; class Magnoliopsida; order Rosales; family Rosaceae; genus Prunus; species Prunus avium. The sequence goes on from NC_142290.1 coordinate 9,249,178, forward strand.
CAAGTTTGGGGCTCGATCCGAAATCTATAGGTGTGAGAAATTGGACAAGTCAAGTTCAACGGCAGTTCGTTCCTAATTGGAGTGGTTGCTGTATTCCATAATTCTAGCGATTGGATTACACTCAAAACTCACAAATGACACCTCCCACCATAATATGATGTTGCCCAAGTTTTGGGCTCGATTCAAAATCAATTGGTGTGAGAAATTGGACAATTCAAGTTCAACAGCAGTTCGTTCTTAATTGGAGTGGTTGGTGTATTCCATACTTCTAGCGATTGGATTTCACTCAAAACTCACCAAATGACTCCTCCCACCATATTATGATGTTGCCCAAGTTTGGGGCTCGATCCGAAATCAATAGATGTTCCAAATTGGACAATTCAAGTTCAATGGCAGTTCGTTCCTAATTGGAGTGGTTGGTGTATTCCACACTTCTAGCGATTGGATTTCACTCAACACTCACCAAATGACACCTCCCACCATATTTTGATATTGCCCAAGTTTGGGGCTCGATCCGAAATCAATAGGTGTTCGAAATTGGACAATTCAAGTTCAACGGCAGTTCGTTCCTAATTGGAGTGGTTGGTGTATTCCATACTTCTAGCGAATGTATTTCACTCAAAACTCACCAAAGGACTCCTCCCACCATATTATGATGTTGCCCAAGTTTGGGGCTCGATCTGAAATCAATAGGTGTTCGAAATTGGACAATTCAATTTCAACGACAGTTCGTTCCTAATTTTAGTGGTTGGTGTATTCCATACTTCTAGCGATTGGATTTCACTCAAAACTCACCAAATGACTTCTCCCACCATATTATGCTGTTGCCCAAGTTTTGGGCTCGATTCGAAATCAATAGGTGTTCCAAATTGGACAATTCAAGTTCAACGGCAGTTCGTTCCTAATTGGAGTGGTTGGTGTATTCCATACTTCTAGGGATTGGATTTCACTCAAAACTAACCAAATGACTCCTCCCACCATATTATGATGTTGCCCAAGTTTTGGGCTGGATCCGAAATCAATAGGTGTGAGAAATTGGACAGTTCAAGTTCAACGACAGTTCGTTCCTAATTGGAGTGGTTGGTGTATTCCACACTTCTAGCGATTGGATTTCACTCAAAACTCACCAAATGACTCCTCCCACCATATTATGATGTTGCCCAAGTTTTGGGCTCGATCCGAAATCAATAGGTGTGAGAAATTTAACAATTCAAGTTCAACGGCAGTTCGTTCCTAATTGGAGTGGTTGGTGTATTCCACACTTCTAGCGATTGGATTTCACTCAAAACTCACCAAATGACTCCTCCCACCATATTATGATGTTGCCCAAGTTTTGGGCTCGATCCGAAATCAATCGGTGTGAGAAATTGGACAATTCAAGTTCAACGGCATTTCGTTCCTAATTATAGTGATTGGTGTATTCCATACTTCTAGCGATTGGATTTCACTCAAAACTCACCAAATGACTCCTCCCACCATATTATGTTGTTGCCCAAGTTTTGGGCTCGATCCGAAATCAATAGGTGTGAGAAATTGGACAAATCAAGTTCAACGGCAGTTCCTTCCTAATTGGAGTGGTTGGTGTATTCCATACTTCTAGCGATTGGATTTCACTCAAAACTCACCAAATATCTCCTCCCACCATATTATAATGTTGCCCACGTTTGGGGCTCGATCCGAAATCAATAGGTGTGAGAAATTGGACAATTCAAGTTCAACGGCAGTTCGTTCCTAATTGGAGTGGTTGGTGTATTCCATACTTCTAGGGATTGGATTTCACTCAAAACTAACCAAATGACTCGTCCCACCATATTATGATGTTGCCCAAGTTTTGGGCTGGATCCGAAATCAATAGGTGTGAGAAATTGGACAGTTCAAGTTCAACGACAGTTCGTTCCTAATTGGAGTGGTTGGTGTATTCCACACTTCTAGCGATTGGATTTCACTCAAAACTCACCAAATGACTCCTCCCACCATATTATGTTGTTGCCCAAGTTTTGGGCTCGATCCGAAATCAATAGGTGTGAGAAATTGGACAATTCAAGTTCAACGGCAGTTCGTTCCTAATTGGAGTGGTTGGTGTATTCCATACATCTAGCGATTGGATTTCACTCAAAACTCACCAAATAACTCCTCCCACCATATTATAATGTTGCCCAAGTTTGGGGCTCGATCCGAAATCAATAGGTGTGAGAAATTGGACAATTCAAGTTCAACGGCAGTTCGTTCCAAATTGGAGTGGTTGGTGTATTCCATACTTCTAGGGATTGGATTTCACTCAAAACTAACCAAATGACTCGTCCCACCATATTATGATGTTGCCCAAGTTTTGGGCTGGATCCGAAATCAATAGGTGTGAGAAATTGGACAGTTCAAGTTCAACGACAGTTCGTTCCTAATTGGAGTGGTTGGTGTATTCCACACTTCTAGCGATTGGATTTCACTCAAAACTCACCAAATGACTCCTCCCACCATATTATGATGTTGCCCAAGTTTTGGGCTCGATCCGAAATCAATAGGTGTGAGAAATTTAACAATTCAAGTTCAACGGCAGTTCGTTCCTAATTGGAGTGGTTGGTGTATTCCACACTTCTAGCGATTGGATTTCACTCAAAACTCACCAAATGACTCCTCCCACCATATTATGATGTTGCCCAAGTTTTGGGCTCGATCCGAAATCAATCGGTGTGAGAAATTGGACAATTCAAGTTCAACGGCATTTCGTTCCTAATTATAGTGATTGGTGTATGTTGTGTGGATTTCAGCTGCACCAAAATGGATTAAGCTGCATCCTCAACTTGTGATACTCGCAAGTGCACGAACCGTTGGTAGTTTAGCGTATGTAAGTGCGAGGTCGATTCCACAGGGATTGGTGATTGAATGATCCAATTTAGTTTCCCTACACAAAACAGAAAGGAAAAAGAAAGGAAATAAATAAAACAAGGAAGAAAGAAATAACTAACTCAAGCAAATAAGTTCCCAAGTTCAATTAGATTAATGGATTGGTTCTAGCTAAAGTATGATTAAGCCATGGTGTGTGGTCATAACCTTGTGTTCCTAATTCCCTAATTTGATCATTTGTTGTCTAACCTAAAATTAAGCATTAGGAACCCATTAAGCATAGAAGAACAATTTAAACAACCAAGTATGTATCTAATCCCTGTTGTCGAATGTCCATACATACTCTTCCTATTCATAGTTCAATTCGAATTAAAGCATGGTGTCTACTCTTAATTCAAACCAAGATAGCTAACATGCAAGCCTAAATGGTGATCAATCATTCAAACTAGCATATTAACTTATAAGCATAATGAATAAGAACATGAACCATAATTGAAACTTGGAAACTAATCAAACTTGAAACTAAAGAAAAGAATTTACATAACAATGAAAATTAGAAAATGAAACTAAGAGAATTTGAGGGAGAGAAGGGAAGGGAGCTCTAGAGAAGTGTTTGAGAGCTCCCCCCCTTGGGGTGTGTTTACAAGCTTAGAGAACTTCCCTATTTATAGGCCTAGGGGAAGTGAAAATCTGAATTCAATATGGCTAATGCATACAACACTTGTATTAGAAAATCTAAATTGGGTGATGCACTTGTATTAGAAAATCTTGAATTGGTTGATGCACTTCACCAATAGATCCCACCAGCAGCCCTAGCTCATCTTCATGTCACCATTACCAAGCTTCCAACCAGAAATGATAGCTCATACCTAGCTCACCATGACCAAGCATCCAACCAGCACATGCTGAGGTCAGCATGACCAGCAACTTCAAGGGCTTACAACTTGGGCTTCTCTTAATCAAATTAGGACTTTAAGCACTCGAAATTTAAGTTCAGAATGTCTTCTTTCCAACCATATGTTATTTGGGCCAATCCAAGGTCGGAGGAAGAAGTTAAGGCCGAAACAAATTGCTAACTCATTTTCCGCGCTGATAAGATCCATCCTGAGCATGGTTCTGTGTTTGCTAGGTAACGGACTCCAGATTTATCCAATGAGCCTGAATTTTGGATATGTTATAGTACACACCAATTGGAACAACGTTCATGAAGAATGTGGCCTCATTCGAGCTATGTAGGTGGTTGAAACAAAGCTTGCAATATGAGCTACGGAACTGGACTGGCAGGGGGCTGTAGCCAAAATGAGTTTGTCTTTAAGCTCTTCATCCATTCATCCAAATTAGGCCTTAACATGCTTGAATTGCATGAATTATGCTCTCTAAAGCCATCATTATTACCTAAAGCTCAATGAACTGAAAGATAAACACAAAAAGGATTAAAAGCACAAGTTTAACTCAAAAACATAACCAAATCATAAGCTAGAAGGGTACAAAATGATATACAATTATGAACCGATCAGTGTATTCCATACTTCTAGCGATTGGATTTCACTCAAAACTCACCAAATGACTCCTCCCACCATATTATGTTGTTGCCCAAGTTTTGGGCTCGATCCGAAATCAATAGGTGTGAGAAATTGGACAATTCAAGTTCAACGGCAGTTCGTTCCTAATTGAAGTGGTTGGTGTATTCCATACTTCTAGCGATTGGATTTCACTCAAAACTCACCAAATAACTCCTCCCACCATATTATAATGTTGCCCAAGTTTGGGGCTCGATCCGAAATCAATAGGTGTGAGAAATTGGACAATTCAAGTTCAACGGCAGTTCGTTCCTAATTGGAGTGGTTGGTGTATTCCATACTTCTAGCGATTGAATTTCACTCAAAACGCACCAAATGACTCCTCCCACCATATTATGATGTTGCCCAAGTTTTGGGCTCGATCCGAAATCAATAGGTGTTCGAAATTGGACAATTCAAGTTCAACGGCAGTTCGTTCCTAATTGGAGTGGTTGGTGTATTCCATACTTCTAGCGATTGGATTTCACTCAAAACTCACCAAATGACTCCTCCCACCATATTATGATGTTGCCCAAGTTTGGGGCTCGATCCGAAATCAATAGGTGTTCCAAATTGGACAATTCAAGTTCAATGGCAGTTCGTTCCTAATTGGAGTGGTTGGTGTATTCCACACTTCTAGCGATTGGATTTCACTCAAAACTCACCAAATGACACCTCCCACCATATTATGATATTGCCCAAGTTTGGGGCTCGATTCGAAATCAATAGGTGTTCGAAATTGGACAATTCAAGTTCAACGGCAGTTCGTTCCTAATTGGAGTGGTTGGTGTATTCCATACTTCTAGCGAATGGATTTCACTCAAAACTCACTAAAGGACTCCTCCCACCATATTATGATGTTGCCCAAGTTTGGGGCTCGATCTGAAATCAATAGGTGTTCGAAATTGGACAATTCAATTTCAACGGCAGTTCGTTCCTAATTGGAGTGGTTGGTGTATTCCATACTTCTAGCGATTGGATTTCACTCAAAACTCACCAAATGACTCCTCCCACCATATTATGATGTTGCCCAAGTTTGGGGCTCAATCCGAAATCAATAGGTGTGAGAAATTGGACAATTCAAGTTCAACGGCAGTTCGTTCCTAATTGGAGTGGTTGTTGTATTCCAAAATTCTAGCGATTGGATTACACTCAAAACTCACAAATGACACCTCGAACCATAATATGATGTTGCCCAAGTTTTGGGCTCGATTCGAAATCAGTAGGTGTGAGAAATTGGACAATTCAAGTTCAACAGCAGTTCGTTCCTAATTGGAGTGGTTGGTGTATTCCATACTTCTAGCGATTGGATTTCACTCAAAACTCACCAAATGACTCCTCCCACCATATTATGATGTTGCCCAAGTTTGGGGCTCGATCCGAAATCAATAGGTGTTCCAAATTGGACAATTAAAGTTCAACGGCAGTTCGTTCCTAATTGGAGTGGTTGGTGTATTCCATACTTCTAGCTATTGGATTTCACTCAAAACTCACCAAATGACTTCTCCCACCATATTATGCTGTTGCCCAAGTTTTGGGCTCGATCCGAAATCAATAGGTGTTCCAAATTGGACAATTCAAGTTCAACGACAGTTCGTTCCTAATTGGAGTGGTTGGTGTATTTCATACTTCTAGCGATTGGATTTCACTCAAAACTAACCAAATGACTCCTCCCACCATATTATGATGTTGCCCAAGTTTTGGGCTGGAACCGAAATCAATAGGTGTGAGAAATTGGACAGTTCAAGTTCAACGACAGTTCGTTCCTAATTGGAGTGGTTGGTGTATTCCACACTTCTAGGGATTGGATTTCGCTCAAAACTCACCAAATGACTCCTCCCACCATATTATGAAGTTGCCCAAGTTTTGGGCTCTATCCGAAATCAATCGGTGTGAGAAATTGGACAATTCAAGTTCAACGGCAGTTCGTTCCTAATTGGAGTGGTTGGTGTATTCCATACTTCTAGCGATTGGATTTCACTCAAAACTCATCAAATGAGTCCTCCCACCATATTATGATGTTGCCAAAGTTTTGGGCTCGATCCGAAATCAATAGGTGTTCCAAATTGGACAATTCAAGTTCTACGACAGTTCGTTCCTAATTGGAGTGGTTGGTGTATTCCATACTTCTAGCGATTGGATTTCACTGAAAACTCACCAAATGACTCCTCCCACCATAGTATGATGTAGCCCAAGTTTTGGGCTCGATCCGAAATCAATAGGTGTTCCAAATTGGACAATTCAAGTTCAACGGCAGTTCGTTCCTAATTGGAGTGGTTGGTGTATTCCATACTTCTAGCGATTGGATTTCACTCAAAACTCACCAAATGACTCCTCCCACCTTATTATGATGTTGCCCAAGTTTGGGGCTCGATCCGAAATCAATAGGTATGAGAAATTGGACAATTCAAGTTCAACGGCAGTTCGTTCCTAATTGGAGTGGTTGGTGTATTCCATTATTCTAGCGATTGGATTTCTCTCAAAACTCACCAAATGACTCCTCCCACCATATTATGATGTTGCCCAAGTTTGGGGCTCGATCCGAAATCAATAGGTGTGAGAAATTGGACAATTCAAGTTCAACGGCAGTTCGTTCCTAATTGGAGTGGTTGGTGTATTCCATTATTCTAGCGATTGGATTTCTCTCAAAACTCACCAAATGACTCCTCCCACCATATTATGAAGTTGCCCAAGTTTTGGGCTCTATCCGAAATCAATCAGTGTGAGAAATTGGACAATTCAAGTTCAACGGCAGTTCGTTCCTAATTGGAGTGGTTGGTGTATTCCATACTTCTAGCGATTGGATTTCACTCAAAACTCACCAAATGACTCCTCCCACCATATTATGATGTTGCCCAAGTTTTGGGCTCGATCCGAAATCAACAGGTGTGAGAAATTGGACAATTCAAGTTCAACGGCAGTTCGTTCCTAATTGGAGTGGTTGGTGTATTCCACACTTCTAGCGATTGGATTTCACTCAAAACTCACCAAATGACTCCCCCAACCATATTATGATGTTGCCCAAGTTTTGGGCTCGATCCGAAATCAATAGGTCTTCCAAATTGGACAATTCAAGTTCAGCGGCAGTTCGTTCCTAATTGGAGTGGTTGGTGTATTCCACACTTCTAGCGATTGTATTTCACTCAAAACTCACCAAATGACTCCTCACACCATATTATGATGGTGCCCAAGTTTTGGGCTCGATCCGAAATCAATAGGTGTGAGAAATTGGACAATTCAAGTTCAACGGCAGTTCGTTCCTAACTGGAGTGGTTGCTGTATTCCATACTTCTAGCAATTGGATTTCACCCAAAACTCACCAATTGACTCCTCCCACCATATTATGATGTTGCCCAAGTTTTGGGCTCGATGCGAAATCAATAGGTGTGAGAAATTGGACAATTCACGTTCAACGGCAGTTCGTTCCTAATTGGAGTGGTTGGTGTATTCCATACTTCTAGCGATTGGATTTCACTCAAAACTCACCAAATGACTCCTCCCACCATATTATGAAGTTGCCCAAGTTTGGGGCTCGTTCCGAAATCAATAGGTGTTCCAAATTGGACAATTCAAGTTCAACGGCAGTTCGTTCCTAATTGGAGTGGTTAGTGTATTCCATACTTCTAGCGATTGGATTTCACTCAAAACTAACCAAATGACTCCCCCCACCAGATTATGATGTTGCCCAAGTTTTGGGCTCGATCCGAAATCAATAGGTCTTCCAAATTGGACAATTCAAGTTCAACGGCAGTTCGTTCCTAATTGGAGTGGTTAGTGTATTCCATACTTCTAGCGATTGGATTTCACTCAAAACTAACCAAATGACTCCCCCCACCAGATTATGATGTTGCCCAAGTTTTGGGCTCGATCCGAAATCAATAGGTCTTCCAAATTGGACAATTCAAGTTCAACGGCAGTTCGTTCCTAATTGGAGTGGTTGGTGTATTCCATACTTCTAGCGATTGTATTTCACTCAAAACTCACCAAATGACTCCTCACACCATATTATGATGGTGCCCAAGTTTTGGGCTCGATCCGAAATCAACAGGTGTGAGAAATTGGACAATTCAAGTTCAACGGCAGTTCGTTCCTAATTGGAGTGGTTAGTGTATTCCATACTTCTAGCGATTGGATTTCACTCAAAACTAAACAAATGACTCCTCCCACCATATTATGATGTTGCCCAAGTTTTGGGCTCGATCCGAAATCAATAGTTGTTCCAAATTGGACAATTCAAGTTCAACGGCAGTTCGTTCCTAATTGGAGTGGTTGGTGTATTCCATACTTCTAGCGATTGGATTTCACTCAAAACTCACCAAACGACTCCTCCCACCATATTATGATGTTGCCAAAGTTTGGGGCTCGATCCGAAATCAATAGGTGTTCCAAATTGGACAATTCAAGTTCAACGGCAGTTCGTTCCTAATTGCAGTGGTTGGTGTATTCCATACTTCTAGCTATTGGATTTCACTCAAAACTCACCAAATGACTTCTCCCACCATATTATGCTGTTGCCCAAGTTTTGGGCTCGATCCGAAATCAATAGGTGTTCCAAATTGGACAATTCAAGTTCAACGACAGTTCGTTCCTAATTGGAGTGGTTGGTGTATTCCATACTTCTAGCGATTGGATTTCACTCAAAACTAACCAAATGACTCCTCCCACCATATTCTGATGTTGCCCAAGTTTGGGGCTCGATCCGAAATCAATATGTATGAGAAATTGGACAATTCAAGTTCAACGGCAGTTCGTTCTTAATTGGAGTGGTTGGTGTATTCCATACTTCTAGCGATTGGATTTCACTCAAAACTCACCAAATGACTCCTCCCACCATATTATGATGTTGCCCAAGTTTGGGGCTCGATCCGAAATCAACAGGTGTGAGAAATTGGACAATTCAAGTTCAACGGCAGTTCGTTCCTAATTGGAGTGGTTGGTGTATTCCATACTTCTAGCGATTGGATTTCACTCAAAACTCACCAAATGACTCCTCCCACCATATTATGATGTTGCCCAAGTTTGGGGCTCGATCCGAAATCTATAGGTGTGAGAAATTGGACAATTCAAGTTCAACGACAGTTCGTTCCCAATTGGAGTGGTTGGTGTATTCCATACTTCTAGCAATTGGATTTCACTCAAAACTCACCAAATGACTCCTCCCACCATATTATGATGTTGCCCAAGTTTTGGGCTCGATCCGAAATCAATAGGTGTTCCAAATTGGACAACTCAAGTTCAACAGCAGTTCGTTCCTAATTGGAGTGGTTAGTGTATTCCATACTTCTAGCGATTGGATTTCACTCAAAACTCACCAAATGACTCCTCCCACCATATTATGATGTTGCCCAAGTTTGGGGCTCGATCCGAAATCAATATGTATGAGAAATTGGACAATTCAAGTTCAACGGCAGTTCGTTCCTAATTGGAGTGGTTGGTGTATTCCATAATTCTAGCGATTGGATTTCTCTCAAAACTCACCAAATGACTCCTCCCACCATATTATGATGTTGCCAAAGTTTAGGGCTCGATCCGAAATCAATAGGTGTGAGAAATTGGACAATTCAAGTTCAACGGCAGTTCGTTCCTAATTGGAGTGGTTGGTGTATTCCATACTTCTAGCGATTGGATTTCACTCAAAACTAAACAAATGACTCCTCCCACCATATTATGATGTTGCCCAAGTTTTGGGCTCTATCCGAAATCAATAGTTGTTCCAAATTGGACAATTCAAGTTCAACGGCAGTTCGTTCCTAATTGGAGTGGTTGGTGTAGTCCATACTTCTAGCGATTGGATTTCACTCAAAACTCACCAAATGACTCCTCCCACCATATTATGATGTTGCCCAAGTTTGGGGCTCGATCCGAAATCAATAGGTGTGAGAAATTGGACAATTCAAGTTCAACGGCAGTTTGTTCCTAATTGGAGTGGTTGGTGTATTCCATACTTCTAGCGATTGGATTTCACTCAAAACTCACCAAATGACTCCTCCCACCATATTATGATGTTGCCCAAGTTTGAGGCTCGATCCGAAATCTATAGGTGTGAGAAATTGGACAATTCAAGTTCAACGACAGTTCGTTCCCAATTGGAGTGGTTGGTGTATTCCATACTTCTAGCGATTGGATTTCACTCAAAACTCACCAAATGACTCCTCCCACCATATTATGATGTTGCCCAAGTTTTGGGCTCGATCCGAAATCAATAGGTGTTCCAAATTGGACAATTCAAGTTCAACGGCAATTCGTTCCTAATTGCAGTGGTTGGTGTATTCCATACTTCTAGCGATTGGATTTCACTCAAAACTTACCAAATGACTCCTCCCACCATATTATGATGTTGCCCAAGTTTTGGGCTCGATCCGAAATCAATAGGTGTTCCAAATTGGACAATTCAAGTTCAACGGCAGTTCGTTCCTAATTGGAGTGGTTAGTGTATTCCATACTTCTAGCGATTGGATTTCACTCAAAACTAACCAAATGACTCCTCCCACCATATTCTGATGTTGCCCAAGTTTGGGGCTCGATCCGAAATCAATATGTATGAGAAATTGGACAATTCAAGTTCAACGGCAGTTCGTTCCTAATTGGAGTGGTTGGTGTATTCCATAATTCTAGCGATTGGATTTCTCTCAAAACTCACCAAATGACTCCTCCCACCATATTATGATGTTGCCAAAGTTTGGGGCTCGATCCGAAATCAATAGGTGTGAGAAATTGGACAATTCAAGTTCAACGGCAGTTCGTTCCTAATTGGAGTGGTTGGTGTATTCCATACTTCTAGCGATTGGATTTCACTCAAAACTCACCAAATGACTCCTCCCACCATATTATGATGTTGCCCAAGTTTGGGGCTCGATCCGAAATCAACAGGTGTGAGAAATTGGACAATTCAAGTTCAACGGGAGTTCGTTCCTAATTGGAGTGGTTGGTGTATTCCATACTTCTAGCGATTGGATTTCACTCAAAACTCACCAAATGACTCCTCCCACCATATTATGACAGTTTTGGGCACGATCCGAAATCAATAGGTGTGAGAAATTGGACAATTCAAGTTCAATGGCAGTTCGTTCCTAATTGGAGTGGTTGGTGTATTCCAAACTTCTAGCGATTGGATTTCACTCAAAACTCACCAAATGACTCCCCCAACCATATTATGATGTTGCCCAAGTTTTGGGCTCGATCCGAAATCAGTAGGTGTGAGAAATTGGTCAATTCAATTTCAACGAAAGTTCGTTCCTAATTGGAATGGTTGCTGTAGTCCATACTTCTAGCGATTGGATTTCACTCAAAACTCACCAAATGACTCCTCCCACCATATTATGATGTTGCCCAAGTTTGGGGCTCGATCCGAAATCAATAGGTGTGAGAAATTGGACAATTCAAGTTCAACGGCAGTTCGTTCCTAATTGGAGTGGTTGGGGTATTCCACACTTCTAGCGATTGGATTTCACTCAAAACTCACCAAATGACTCCCCCCCACCATATTATGATGTTGCCCAAGTTTTGGGCTCGATCCGAAATCAATAGGTCTTCCAAATTGGACAATTCAAGTTCAACGGCAGTTCGTTCCTAATTGGAGTGGTTGGTGTATTCCATACTTCTAGCGATTGGATTTCACTCAAAACTCACCAAATGACTCCTCACACCATATTATGATGGTGCCCAAGTTTTGGGCTCGATCCGAAATCAATAGGTGTGAGAAATTGGACAATTCAAGTTCAACGGCAGTTCGTTCCTAATTGGATTGGTTGTTGTATTCCATACTTCTAGCGATTGGATTTCACTCAAAACTAACCAAATGACTCCTCCCACCATATTATGATGTTGCCAAAGTTTTGGACTCGATCCGAAATCAATAGGTGTTCCAAATTGGACAATTCAAGTTCAACGGCAGTTCGTTCCTAATTGCAGTGGTTGGTGTATTCCATACTTCTAGCGATTGGATTTCACTCAAAACTCACCAAATGACTCCTCCCACCATATTATGATGTTGCCCAAGTTTTGGGCTCGATCCGAAATCAATAGGTCTTCTAAATTTCACAATTAGAGTTCAACGGCAGTTCGTTCCTAATTGGAGTGGTTGATGTATTCCATACTTCTAGCGATTGGATTTCACTCAAAACTAACCAAATGACTCCTCCCACCATATTATGATGTGGCCCAAGTTTTGGGCTCGATCAGAAATAATAGGTGTGAGAAATTGGACAATTCAAGTTCAACGGCAGTTCGTTCCTAATTGGAGTGGTTGCTGTATTCCATACTTCTAGCAATTGGATTTCACTCAAAACTCACCAATTGACTCCTCCCACCATATTATGATGTTGCCCAAGTTTGGGGCTCGTTCCGAAATCAATAGGTGTGAGAAATTGGACAATTCAAGTTCAACGGCAGTTCGTTCCTAATTGGAGTGGTTAGTGTATTCCATACTTCTAGCGATTGGATTTCACTCAAAACTAAACAAATGACTCCTCCCACCATATTATGATGTTGCCCAAGTTTTGGGCTCGATCCGAAATCAATAGGTGTTCCAAATTGGACAATTCAAGTTCAACGGCAGTTCGTTCCTAATTGGAGTGGCTGGTGTATTCCATACTTCTAGCGATTGAATTTCACTCAAAACTCACCAAATGACTCCTCCCACCAAGTTATAATGTTGCCCAAGTTTTGGGCTCGATCCGAAATCAATAGGTGTTCCAAATTGGACAATTCAAGTTCAACGGCAGTTCGTTCCTAATTGGAGTGGTTAGTGTATTCCATACTTCTAGCGATTGGATTTCACTCAAAACTCACCAAATGACTCCTCCCACCATATTATGATGTTGCCCAAGTTTGGGGCTCGTTCCGAAATCAATAGGTGTTCCAAATTGGACAATTCAAGTTCAACGGCAGTTCGTTCCTAATTGGAGTGGTTGGTGTATTCCATACTTCTAGCGATTGGATTTCACTCAAAACTAACCAAATGACTCCTCCCACCATGTTATGATGTTGCCCAAGTTTTGGGCTCGATCCGAAATCAATAGGTGTGAGAAATTGGGCAATTCAAGTTCAACGGCAGTTCGTTCCTAATTGGAGTGGTTATTGTATTCCATACTTCTAGCGATTGGATTTCACTCAAAACTAACCAAATGACTCCTCCCACCATGTTATATGATGTTGCCCAAGTTTTGGGCTCGATCTGAAATCAATAGGTGTTCCAAATTGGACAATTCAAGTTCAATGGCAGTTCTTTCCTAATTGGAGTGGTTGCTGTATTGCATACTTCTAGCGATTGGATTTCACTCAAAACTCACCAAATGACTCCTCCCACCATATTATGATGTTGCCCAAGTTTTGGGCTCGATCCGAAATCAATAGGTGTTCCAAATTGGACAATTCAAGTTCAACGGCAGTTCGTTCCTAATTGCAGTGGTTGGTGTATTCCATACTTCTAGCGATTGGATTTCACTCAAAACTCACCAAATGACTCCTCCCACCATATTATGATGTTGCCCAAGTTTTGGGCTCGATCCGAAATCAATAGGGCTTCCAAAGTTGACAGTTAGAGTTCAACGGCAGTTCGTTCCTAATTGGACTGGTTGGTGTATTCCATACTTCTAGCGATTGGATTTCACTCAAAACTAACCAAATGACTCCTCCCACCATATTATGATGTTGCCCAAGTTTTGGGCTCGATCCGAAATAATAGGTGTGAGAAATTGGACAATTCAAGTTCAACGGCAGTTCGTTCCTAATTGGAGTGGTTGGGGTATTCCACACTTCTAGCGATTGGATTTCACTCAAAACTCACCAAATGACTCCCCCCCACCATATTATGATGTTGCCCAAGTTTTGGGCTCGATCCGAAATCAATAGGTGTTCCAAATTGGACAATTCAAGTTCAACGGCAGTTCGTTCCTAATTGGAGTGGTTGGTGTATTCCATGCTTCTAGCGATTGGATTTCACTCAGAACTCACGAAATGACTCCTCCCACCATATTATGATGTTGCCCAAGTTTGGGGCTCGATCCGAAATCAATAGGTATGAGAAATTGGACAATTCAAGTTCAACGGCAGTTCGTTCCTAATTGGAGTGGTTGGTGTATTCCAAACTTCTAGCGATTGGATTTCACTCAAAACTCACCAAATGACTCCTCCCACCATATTATGATGTTGCCCAAGTTTGGGGCTCGATCCGAAATCTATAGGAGTGAGAAATTAGACAATTCAAGTTCAACGGCAGTTCGTTCCTAATTGGAGTGGTTGCTGCATTCCATACTTCTAGCGATTGGATTTCACTCAAAACTCACCAAATGACTCCTCCCACCATATTATGATGTTGCCCAAGTTTTGGGCTCGATCCGAAAACAATAGGTCTTCTAAATTTGACTATTAGAGTTCAACGGCAGTTCGTTCCTAATTGGACTGGTTGGTGTATTCCATACTTCTAGCGATTGGATTTCACTCAAAACTAACCAAATGACTCCTCCCACCATATTATGATGTGGCCCAAGTTTTGGGCTCGATCCGAAATAATAGGTGTGAGAAATTGGACAATTCAAGTTCAACGGCAGTTCGTTCCTAATTGGAGTGGTTGCTGTATTCCATACTTCTAGCAATTGGATTTCACTCAAAACTCACCAATTGACTCCTCCCACCATATTATGATGTTTCCCAAGTTTTGGGCTCGATGCGAAATCAATAGGTGTAAGAAATTGGACAATTCACGTTCAACAGCAGTTCGTTCCTAATTGGAGTGGTTAGTGTATTCCATACTTCTAGCGATTGGATTTCACTCAAAACTAAACAAATGACTCCTCCCACCATATTATGGTGTTGCCCAAGTTTTGGACTCGATCCGAAATCAATAGGTGTTCCAAATTGGACAATTCAAGTTCAACGGCAGTTCGTTCCTAATTGGAGTGGCTGGTGTATTCCATACTTCTAGCGATTGGATTTCACTCAAAACTCACCAAATGACTCCTCCCACCAAGTTATAATGTTGCCCAAGTTTTGGGCTCGATCCGAAATCAATAGGTGTTCCAAATTGGACAATTCAAGTTCAACGGCAGTTCGTTCCTAATTGGAGTGGTTAGTGTATTCCATACTTCTAGCGATTGGATTTCACTCAAAACTCACCAAATGACTACTCCCACCATATTATGATGTTGCCCAAGTTTGGGGCTCGTTCCGAAATCAATTGGTGTTCCAAATTGGACAATTCAAGTTCAACGGCAGTTCGTTCCTAATTGGAGTGGTTGGTGTATTCCATACTTCTAGCGATTGGATTTCACTCAAAACTAACCAAATGACTCCTCCCACCATGTTATGATGTTGCCCAAGTTTTGGGCTCGATCCGAAATCAATAGGTGTGAGAAATTGGGCAATTCAAGTTCAACGGCAGTTCGTTCCTAATTGGAGTGGTTGGTGTATTCCATACTTCTAGCGATTGGATTTCACTCAAAACTCACCAAATGACTCCTCCCACCATATTATGATATTGCCCAAGTTTTGGGCTCGATCCGAAATCAATAGGTGTGAGAAATTGGAGAAATTCAAGTTCAACGGCAGTTCGTTCCTACTGGGAGTGGTTGGTGTATTCCATACTTCTAGCGATTGGATTTCACTCAAAACTCACCAAATAATTCCTCCCACCATGTTATGATATTGCCAAAGTTTTGGGCTCGATCCGAAATCAATAGGTGTTCCAAATTGGACAATTCAGGTTCAACGGCAGTTCGTTCCTAATTGGTGTGGTTGGTGTATTCCATACTTCTAACGATTGGATTTCACCCGAAACTCACCAAATGACTCCTCCCACCATATTATGGTGTTGCACAAGTTTGGGGTTCGATCCGAAATCAATAGGTGTGAGAAATTGGACAATTCAAGTTCAACGGCAGTTCGTTCCTACTGGGAGTGGTTGGTGTATTCCATACTTCTAGCGATTGGATTTCACTCAAAACTCACCAAATGACTCCTCCCACCATATTATGATGTTGCCCAAGTTTTGGGATCGATACGAAATCAATAGGTGTTCCAAATTGGACAATTCAAGTTCAACGGCAGTTCGTTCCTAATTGGAGTGGTTGGTGTATTCCATACTTCTAGCGATTGGATTTCACTCAAAAATCACCAAATGACTCCTCCCACCATATTATGATGTTGCCCAAGTTTTGGGCTCGATCCGAAATCAATAGGTGTGAGAAATTGGACAATTCAATTTCAACGGCAGTTCGTTCCTAATTGGAGTGGTTGCTGTATTCCATACTTCTACCAATTGGATTTCACTCAAAACTCACCAAATCACTCCTCCCACCATATTATGATGTTGCCCAAGTTTTGGGCTCGATCCGAAATCAGTAGGTGTGAGAAATTGGTCAATTCAATTTCAACGAAAGTTCGTTCCTAATTGGAATGGTTGGTGTATTCCATACTTCTAGCGATTGGATTTCACTCAAAACTCACCAAATGACTCGTCCCACCATATTATGATGTTGCCCAAGTTTTGGGCTCGATCCGAAATCAATAGGTGTGAGAAATTGGACAATTCAAGTTCAACGGCAGTTCGTTCCTAATTGCAGTGGTTGGTGTATTCCATACTTCTAGCGATTGGATTTCACTCAAAACTCACCAAATGACTCCTCCCACTATATTATGATGTTGCCCAAGTTTTGGGCTCGATCCGAAATCAATAGGTCTTCTAAATTTGACAATTAGAGTTCAACGGCAGTTCGTTCCTAATTGGACTGGTTGGTGTATTCCATACTTCTAGCGATTGGATTTCACTCAAAACTAACCAAATGACTCCTCCCACCATATTATGATGTGGCCCAAGTTTTGGGCTCGATCCGAAATAATAGGTTAGAGAAATTGGACAATTCAAGTTCAACGGCAGTTCGTTCCTAATTGGAGTGGTTGCTGTATTCCATACTTCTAGCAATTGGATTTCACTCAAAACTCACCAATTGACTCCTCACACCATATTATGATGTTGCCCAAGTTTTGGGCTCGATGCGAAATCAATAGGTGTGAGAAATTGGACAATTCACGTTCAACGGCAGTTCGTTGCTAATTGGAGTGGTTGGTGTATTCCATACTTCTAGCGATTGGATTTCACTCAAAACTCACCAAATGACTCCTCCCACCATATTATGATGTTGCCCAAGTTTGGGGATCGTTCCGAAATCAATAGGTGTGAGAAATTGGACAATTCAAGTTCAACGGCAGTTCGTTCCTACTGGGAGTGGTTGGTGTATTCCATAATTCTAGCGATTGGATTTCTCTCAAAACTCACCAAATGACTCCTCCCACCATATTATGATGTTGCCAAAGTTTAGGGCTCGATCCGAAATCAATAGGTGTGAGAAATTGGACAATTCAAGTTCAACGGCAGTTCGTTCCTAATTGGAGTGGTTGGTGTATTCCATACTTCTAGCGATTGGATTTCACTCAAAACTAAACAAATGACTCCTCCCACCATATTATGATGTTGCCCAAGTTTTGGGCTCTATCCGAAATCAATAGTTGTTCCAAATTGGACAATTCAAGTTCAACGGCAGTTCGTTCCTAATTGGAGTGGTTGGTGTAGTCCATACTTCTAGCGATTGGATTTCACTCAAAACTCACCAAATGACTCCTCCCACCATATTATGATGTTGCCCAAGTTTGGGGCTCGATCCGAAATCAATAGGTGTGAGAAATTGGACAATTCAAGTTCAACGGCAGTTTGTTCCTAATTGGAGTGGTTGGTGTATTCCATACTTCTAGCGATTGGATTTCACTCAAAACTCACCAAATGACTCCTCCCACCATATTATGATGTTGCCCAAGTTTGAGGCTCGATCCGAAATCTATAGGTGTGAGAAATTGGACAATTCAAGTTCAACGACAGTTCGTTCCCAATTGGAGTGGTTGGTGTATTCCATACTTCTAGCGATTGGATTTCACTCAAAACTCACCAAATGACTCCTCCCACCATATTATGATGTTGCCCAAGTTTTGGGCTCGATCCGAAATCAATAGGTGTTCCAAATTGGACAATTCAAGTTCAACGGCAATTCGTTCCTAATTGCAGTGGTTGGTGTATTCCATACTTCTAGCGATTGGATTTCACTCAAAACTTACCAAATGACTCCTCCCACCATATTATGATGTTGCCCAAGTTTTGGGCTCGATCCGAAATCAATAGGTGTTCCAAATTGGACAATTCAAGTTCAACGGCAGTTCGTTCCTAATTGGAGTGGTTAGTGTATTCCATACTTCTAGCGATTGGATTTCACTCAAAACTAACCAAATGACTCCTCCCACCATATTCTGATGTTGCCCAAGTTTGGGGCTCGATCCGAAATCAATATGTATGAGAAATTGGACAATTCAAGTTCAACGGCAGTTCGTTCCTAATTGGAGTGGTTGGTGTATTCCATAATTCTAGCGATTGGATTTCTCTCAAAACTCACCAAATGACTCCTCCCACCATATTATGATGTTGCCAAAGTTTGGGGCTCGATCCGAAATCAATAGGTGTGAGAAATTGGACAATTCAAGTTCAACGGCAGTTCGTTCCTAATTGGAGTGGTTGGTGTATTCCATACTTCTAGCGATTGGATTTCACTCAAAACTCACCAAATGACTCCTCCCACCATATTATGATGTTGCCCAAGTTTGGGGCTCGATCCGAAATCAACAGGTGTGAGAAATTGGACAATTCAAGTTCAACGGGAGTTCGTTCCTAATTGGAGTGGTTGGTGTATTCCATACTTCTAGCGATTGGATTTCACTCAAAACTCACCAAATGACTCCTCCCACCATATTATGACAGTTTTGGGCACGATCCGAAATCAATAGGTGTGAGAAATTGGACAATTCAAGTTCAATGGCAGTTCGTTCCTAATTGGAGTGGTTGGTGTATTCCAAACTTCTAGCGATTGGATTTCACTCAAAACTCACCAAATGACTCCCCCAACCATATTATGATGTTGCCCAAGTTTTGGGCTCGATCCGAAATCAGTAGGTGTGAGAAATTGGTCAATTCAATTTCAACGAAAGTTCGTTCCTAATTGGAATGGTTGCTGTAGTCCATACTTCTAGCGATTGGATTTCACTCAAAACTCACCAAATGACTCCTCCCACCATATTATGATGTTGCCCAAGTTTGGGGCTCGATCCGAAATCAATAGGTGTGAGAAATTGGACAATTCAAGTTCAACGGCAGTTCGTTCCTAATTGGAGTGGTTGGGGTATTCCACACTTCTAGCGATTGGATTTCACTCAAAACTCACCAAATGACTCCCCCCCACCATATTATGATGTTGCCCAAGTTTTGGGCTCGATCCGAAATCAATAGGTCTTCCAAATTGGACAATTCAAGTTCAACGGCAGTTCGTTCCTAATTGGAGTGGTTGGTGTATTCCATACTTCTAGCGATTGGATTTCACTCAAAACTCACCAAATGACTCCTCACACCATATTATGATGGTGCCCAAGTTTTGGGCTCGATCCGAAATCAATAGGTGTGAGAAATTGGACAATTCAAGTTCAACGGCAGTTCGTTCCTAATTGGATTGGTTGTTGTATTCCATACTTCTAGCGATTGGATTTCACTCAAAACTAACCAAATGACTCCTCCCACCATATTATGATGTTGCCAAAGTTTTGGACTCGATCCGAAATCAATAGGTGTTCCAAATTGGACAATTCAAGTTCAACGGCAGTTCGTTCCTAATTGCAGTGGTTGGTGTATTCCATACTTCTAGCGATTGGATTTCACTCAAAACTCACCAAATGACTCCTCCCACCATATTATGATGTTGCCCAAGTTTTGGGCTCGATCCGAAATCAATAGGTCTTCTAAATTTCACAATTAGAGTTCAACGGCAGTTCGTTCCTAATTGGAGTGGTTGATGTATTCCATACTTCTAGCGATTGGATTTCACTCAAAACTAACCAAATGACTCCTCCCACCATATTATGATGTGGCCCAAGTTTTGGGCTCGATCAGAAATAATAGGTGTGAGAAATTGGACAATTCAAGTTCAACGGCAGTTCGTTCCTAATTGGAGTGGTTGCTGTATTCCATACTTCTAGCAATTGGATTTCACTCAAAACTCACCAATTGACTCCTCCCACCATATTATGATGTTGCCCAAGTTTGGGGCTCGTTCCGAAATCAATAGGTGTGAGAAATTGGACAATTCAAGTTCAACGGCAGTTCGTTCCTAATTGGAGTGGTTAGTGTATTCCATACTTCTAGCGATTGGATTTCACTCAAAACTAAACAAATGACTCCTCCCACCATATTATGATGTTGCCCAAGTTTTGGGCTCGATCCGAAATCAATAGGTGTTCCAAATTGGACAATTCAAGTTCAACGGCAGTTCGTTCCTAATTGGAGTGGCTGGTGTATTCCATACTTCTAGCGATTGAATTTCACTCAAAACTCACCAAATGACTCCTCCCACCAAGTTATAATGTTGCCCAAGTTTTGGGCTCGATCCGAAATCAATAGGTGTTCCAAATTGGACAATTCAAGTTCAACGGCAGTTCGTTCCTAATTGGAGTGGTTAGTGTATTCCATACTTCTAGCGATTGGATTTCACTCAAAACTCACCAAATGACTCCTCCCACCATATTATGATGTTGCCCAAGTTTGGGGCTCGTTCCGAAATCAATAGGTGTTCCAAATTGGACAATTCAAGTTCAACGGCAGTTCGTTCCTAATTGGAGTGGTTGGTGTATTCCATACTTCTAGCGATTGGATTTCACTCAAAACTAACCAAATGACTCCTCCCACCATGTTATGATGTTGCCCAAGTTTTGGGCTCGATCCGAAATCAATAGGTGTGAGAAATTGGGCAATTCAAGTTCAACGGCAGTTCGTTCCTAATTGGAGTGGTTATTGTATTCCATACTTCTAGCGATTGGATTTCACTCAAAACTAACCAAATGACTCCTCCCACCATGTTATATGATGTTGCCCAAGTTTTGGGCTCGATCTGAAATCAATAGGTGTTCCAAATTGGACAATTCAAGTTCAATGGCAGTTCTTTCCTAATTGGAGTGGTTGCTGTATTGCATACTTCTAGCGATTGGATTTCACTCAAAACTCACCAAATGACTCCTCCCACCATATTATGATGTTGCCCAAGTTTTGGGCTCGATCCGAAATCAATAGGTGTTCCAAATTGGACAATTCAAGTTCAACGGCAGTTCGTTCCTAATTGCAGTGGTTGGTGTATTCCATACTTCTAGCGATTGGATTTCACTCAAAACTCACCAAATGACTCCTCCCACCATATTATGATGTTGCCCAAGTTTTGGGCTCGATCCGAAATCAATAGGGCTTCCAAAGTTGACAGTTAGAGTTCAACGGCAGTTCGTTCCTAATTGGACTGGTTGGTGTATTCCATACTTCTAGCGATTGGATTTCACTCAAAACTAACCAAATGACTCCTCCCACCATATTATGATGTTGCCCAAGTTTTGGGCTCGATCCGAAATAATAGGTGTGAGAAATTGGACAATTCAAGTTCAACGGCAGTTCGTTCCTAATTGGAGTGGTTGGGGTATTCCACACTTCTAGCGATTGGATTTCACTCAAAACTCACCAAATGACTCCCCCCCACCATATTATGATGTTGCCCAAGTTTTGGGCTCGATCCGAAATCAATAGGTGTTCCAAATTGGACAATTCAAGTTCAACGGCAGTTCGTTCCTAATTGGAGTGGTTGGTGTATTCCATGCTTCTAGCGATTGGATTTCACTCAGAACTCACGAAATGACTCCTCCCACCATATTATGATGTTGCCCAAGTTTGGGGCTCGATCCGAAATCAATAGGTATGAGAAATTGGACAATTCAAGTTCAACGGCAGTTCGTTCCTAATTGGAGTGGTTGGTGTATTCCAAACTTCTAGCGATTGGATTTCACTCAAAACTCACCAAATGACTCCTCCCACCATATTATGATGTTGCCCAAGTTTGGGGCTCGATCCGAAATCTATAGGAGTGAGAAATTAGACAATTCAAGTTCAACGGCAGTTCGTTCCTAATTGGAGTGGTTGCTGCATTCCATACTTCTAGCGATTGGATTTCACTCAAAACTCACCAAATGACTCCTCCCACCATATTATGATGTTGCCCAAGTTTTGGGCTCGATCCGAAAACAATAGGTCTTCTAAATTTGACTATTAGAGTTCAACGGCAGTTCGTTCCTAATTGGACTGGTTGGTGTATTCCATACTTCTAGCGATTGGATTTCACTCAAAACTAACCAAATGACTCCTCCCACCATATTATGATGTGGCCCAAGTTTTGGGCTCGATCCGAAATAATAGGTGTGAGAAATTGGACAATTCAAGTTCAACGGCAGTTCGTTCCTAATTGGAGTGGTTGCTGTATTCCATACTTCTAGCAATTGGATTTCACTCAAAACTCACCAATTGACTCCTCCCACCATATTATGATGTTTCCCAAGTTTTGGGCTCGATGCGAAATCAATAGGTGTAAGAAATTGGACAATTCACGTTCAACAGCAGTTCGTTCCTAATTGGAGTGGTTAGTGTATTCCATACTTCTAGCGATTGGATTTCACTCAAAACTAAACAAATGACTCCTCCCACCATATTATGGTGTTGCCCAAGTTTTGGACTCGATCCGAAATCAATAGGTGTTCCAAATTGGACAATTCAAGTTCAACGGCAGTTCGTTCCTAATTGGAGTGGCTGGTGTATTCCATACTTCTAGCGATTGGATTTCACTCAAAACTCACCAAATGACTCCTCCCACCAAGTTATAATGTTGCCCAAGTTTTGGGCTCGATCCGAAATCAATAGGTGTTCCAAATTGGACAATTCAAGTTCAACGGCAGTTCGTTCCTAATTGGAGTGGTTAGTGTATTCCATACTTCTAGCGATTGGATTTCACTCAAAACTCACCAAATGACTACTCCCACCATATTATGATGTTGCCCAAGTTTGGGGCTCGTTCCGAAATCAATTGGTGTTCCAAATTGGACAATTCAAGTTCAACGGCAGTTCGTTCCTAATTGGAGTGGTTGGTGTATTCCATACTTCTAGCGATTGGATTTCACTCAAAACTAACCAAATGACTCCTCCCACCATGTTATGATGTTGCCCAAGTTTTGGGCTCGATCCGAAATCAATAGGTGTGAGAAATTGGGCAATTCAAGTTCAACGGCAGTTCGTTCCTAATTGGAGTGGTTGGTGTATTCCATACTTCTAGCGATTGGATTTCACTCAAAACTCACCAAATGACTCCTCCCACCATATTATGATATTGCCCAAGTTTTGGGCTCGATCCGAAATCAATAGGTGTGAGAAATTGGAGAAATTCAAGTTCAACGGCAGTTCGTTCCTACTGGGAGTGGTTGGTGTATTCCATACTTCTAGCGATTGGATTTCACTCAAAACTCACCAAATAATTCCTCCCACCATGTTATGATATTGCCAAAGTTTTGGGCTCGATCCGAAATCAATAGGTGTTCCAAATTGGACAATTCAGGTTCAACGGCAGTTCGTTCCTAATTGGTGTGGTTGGTGTATTCCATACTTCTAACGATTGGATTTCACCCGAAACTCACCAAATGACTCCTCCCACCATATTATGGTGTTGCACAAGTTTGGGGTTCGATCCGAAATCAATAGGTGTGAGAAATTGGACAATTCAAGTTCAACGGCAGTTCGTTCCTACTGGGAGTGGTTGGTGTATTCCATACTTCTAGCGATTGGATTTCACTCAAAACTCACCAAATGACTCCTCCCACCATATTATGATGTTGCCCAAGTTTTGGGATCGATACGAAATCAATAGGTGTTCCAAATTGGACAATTCAAGTTCAACGGCAGTTCGTTCCTAATTGGAGTGGTTGGTGTATTCCATACTTCTAGCGATTGGATTTCACTCAAAAATCACCAAATGACTCCTCCCACCATATTATGATGTTGCCCAAGTTTTGGGCTCGATCCGAAATCAATAGGTGTGAGAAATTGGACAATTCAATTTCAACGGCAGTTCGTTCCTAATTGGAGTGGTTGCTGTATTCCATACTTCTACCAATTGGATTTCACTCAAAACTAAACAAATGACTCCTCCCACCATATTATGGTGTTGCCCAAGTTTTGGACTCGATCCGAAATCAATAGGTGTTCCAAATTGGACAATTCAAGTTCAACGGCAGTTCGTTCCTAATTGGAGTGGCTGGTGTATTCCATACTTCTAGCGATTGGATTTCACTCAAAACTCACCAAATGACTCCTCCCACCAAGTTATAATGTTGCCCAAGTTTTGGGCTCGATCCGAAATCAATAGGTGTTCCAAATTGGACAATTCAAGTTCAACGGCAGTTCGTTCCTAATTGGAGTGGTTAGTGTATTCCATACTTCTAGCGATTGGATTTCACTCAAAACTCACCAAATGACTACTCCCACCATATTATGATGTTGCCCAAGTTTGGGGCTCGTTCCGAAATCAATTGGTGTTCCAAATTGGACAATTCAAGTTCAACGGCAGTTCGTTCCTAATTGGAGTGGTTGGTGTATTCCATACTTCTAGCGATTGGATTTCACTCAAAACTAACCAAATGACTCCTCCCACCATGTTATGATGTTGCCCAAGTTTTGGGCTCGATCCGAAATCAATAGGTGTGAGAAATTGGGCAATTCAAGTTCAACGGCAGTTCGTTCCTAATTGGAGTGGTTGGTGTATTCCATACTTCTAGCGATTGGATTTCACTCAAAACTCACCAAATGACTCCTCCCACCATATTATGATATTGCCCAAGTTTTGGGCTCGATCCGAAATCAATAGGTGTGAGAAATTGGAGAAATTCAAGTTCAACGGCAGTTCGTTCCTACTGGGAGTGGTTGGTGTATTCCATACTTCTAGCGATTGGATTTCACTCAAAACTCACCAAATAATTCCTCCCACCATGTTATGATATTGCCAAAGTTTTGGGCTCGATCCGAAATCAATAGGTGTTCCAAATTGGACAATTCAGGTTCAACGGCAGTTCGTTCCTAATTGGTGTGGTTGGTGTATTCCATACTTCTAACGATTGGATTTCACCCGAAACTCACCAAATGACTCCTCCCACCATATTATGGTGTTGCACAAGTTTGGGGTTCGATCCGAAATCAATAGGTGTGAGAAATTGGACAATTCAAGTTCAACGGCAGTTCGTTCCTACTGGGAGTGGTTGGTGTATTCCATACTTCTAGCGATTGGATTTCACTCAAAACTCACCAAATGACTCCTCCCACCATATTATGATGTTGCCCAAGTTTTGGGATCGATACGAAATCAATAGGTGTTCCAAATTGGACAATTCAAGTTCAACGGCAGTTCGTTCCTAATTGGAGTGGTTGGTGTATTCCATACTTCTAGCGATTGGATTTCACTCAAAAATCACCAAATGACTCCTCCCACCATATTATGATGTTGCCCAAGTTTTGGGCTCGATCCGAAATCAATAGGTGTGAGAAATTGGACAATTCAATTTCAACGGCAGTTCGTTCCTAATTGGAGTGGTTGCTGTATTCCATACTTCTACCAATTGGATTTCACTCAAAACTCACCAAATCACTCCTCCCACCATATTATGATGTTGCCCAAGTTTTGGGCTCGATCCGAAATCAGTAGGTGTGAGAAATTGGTCAATTCAATTTCAACGAAAGTTCGTTCCTAATTGGAATGGTTGGTGTATTCCATACTTCTAGCGATTGGATTTCACTCAAAACTCACCAAATGACTCGTCCCACCATATTATGATGTTGCCCAAGTTTTGGGCTCGATCCGAAATCAATAGGTGTGAGAAATTGGACAATTCAAGTTCAACGGCAGTTCGTTCCTAATTGCAGTGGTTGGTGTATTCCATACTTCTAGCGATTGGATTTCACTCAAAACTCACCAAATGACTCCTCCCACTATATTATGATGTTGCCCAAGTTTTGGGCTCGATCCGAAATCAATAGGTCTTCTAAATTTGACAATTAGAGTTCAACGGCAGTTCGTTCCTAATTGGACTGGTTGGTGTATTCCATACTTCTAGCGATTGGATTTCACTCAAAACTAACCAAATGACTCCTCCCACCATATTATGATGTGGCCCAAGTTTTGGGCTCGATCCGAAATAATAGGTTAGAGAAATTGGACAATTCAAGTTCAACGGCAGTTCGTTCCTAATTGGAGTGGTTGCTGTATTCCATACTTCTAGCAATTGGATTTCACTCAAAACTCACCAATTGACTCCTCACACCATATTATGATGTTGCCCAAGTTTTGGGCTCGATGCGAAATCAATAGGTGTGAGAAATTGGACAATTCACGTTCAACGGCAGTTCGTTGCTAATTGGAGTGGTTGGTGTATTCCATACTTCTAGCGATTGGATTTCACTCAAAACTCACCAAATGACTCCTCCCACCATATTATGATGTTGCCCAAGTTTGGGGATCGTTCCGAAATCAATAGGTGTGAGAAATTGGACAATTCAAGTTCAACGGCAGTTCGTTCCTACTGGGAGTGGTTGGTGTATTCCATACTTCTAGCGATTGGATTTCACTCAAAACTCACCAAATGACTCCACCCACCATGTTATAATGTTGCCCAAGTTTTGGGCTCGATCCGAAATCAATAGGTGTTCCAAATTGGACAATTCAAGTTCAACGGAAGTTCATTCCTAATTCGAGTGGTTGGTGTATTCCATACTTCTAGCGATTGGATTTCACTCAAAACTCACCAAATGAGTCCTCCCACCATATTATGATGTTGCCCAAGTTTTGGGCTCGATCCGAAATCAATAGGTGCTCCAAATTGGACAATTCAAGTTCAACGGCAGTTCGTTCCTAATTGCAGTGGTTGGTGTATTCCATACTTCTAGCAGTTGGATTTCACTCAAAACTCACCAAATGAATCCTCCCACCATATTATGATGTTTTCCAAGTTTGGGGCTCGTTCCGAAATCAATAGGTGTGAGAAATTGGACAATTCAAGTT
Source organism: Prunus avium (assembly GCF_965620075.1). NCBI lineage: Eukaryota > Viridiplantae > Streptophyta > Magnoliopsida > Rosales > Rosaceae > Prunus > Prunus avium. Next base: position 9,276,563 of record NC_142290.1, read on the forward strand.
CAACGGCAGTTCGTTCCTAATTGGAGCGGTTGGTGTATTCCATACTTCTAGCGATTGGATTTCACTCAAAACTAACCAAATGACTCCTCCCACCATATTATGATGTTGCCCAAGTTTTGGGCTCGATCCGAAATCAATAGGTGTTCCAAATTGGACAATTCAAGTTCAACGGCAGTTCGTTCCTAATTGGATTGGTTGGTGTATTCCACACTTCTAGCGATTGGATTTCACTCAAAACTCACCAAATGACTCCTCCCACCATATTATGATGTTGCCCAAGTTTTGGGCTCGATCCGAAATCAATAGGGGTTCGAAATTGGACAATTCAAGTTCAACGGAAGTTTGTTCCTAATTGGAGTGGTTGGTGTATTCCATATATCTAGCGATTGGATTTCACTCAAAACTCACCAAATGACTCCTCCCACCATATTATGATGTTGCCCAAGTTTTGGGCTCGATCCGAAATCAATAGGTGTGAGAAACTGGTCAATTCAATTTCAACGAAAGTTCGTTCCTAATTGGAATGGTTGGTGTATTCCATACTTCTAGCGATTGGATTTCACTCAAAACTCACCAAATGACTCCTCCCACCATATTATGATGTTGCCCAAGTTTTGGGCTCGATCCGAAATCAATAGGTGTGAGAAATTGGACAATTCAAGTTAAACGGCAGTTCGTTCCTAATTGGAGTGGTTGGTGTATTCCACACTTCTAGCGATTGGATTTCACTCAAAACTCACCAAATGACTCCCCCCACCATATTATGATGTTGCCCAAGTTTTGGGCTCGATCTGAAATCAATAGTTCTTCCAAATTGGACAATTCAAGTTCAACGTCAGTTCGTTCCTAATTGGAGTGGTTGGTGTATTCCATACTTGTAGCGATTGTATTTCACTCAAAACTCTCCAAATGACTCCTCACACCATATTATGATGGTGCCCAAGTTTTGGGCTCAATCCAAAATCAATAGGTGTGAGAAATTGGACAATTCAAGTTCAACGGCAGTTCGTTCCTAATTGGAGTGGTTGGTGTATTCCATACTTCTAGCGATTGGATTTCACTCAAAACTCCCCAAATGACTCCTCCCACCATATTATGATGTTGCCCAAGTTTTGGGCTCGATCCGAAATCAATAGGTCTTCCAAATTGGAAAATTCAAGTATAACGGCAGTTCGTTCCTAACTGGAGTGGTAGGTGTATTCCATACTTCTAGCGATTGGATTTCACTCAAAACTCACCAAATGACTCCTCCCACCATATTATGATATATCCCAAGTTTTGGGCTCGATCCGAAATCAATAGGTGTTCCAAATTGGAGAATTCAAGTTCAACGGCAGTTCTTTCCTAATTGGAGTGGTTGGTGTATTCCACACTTCTAGCGATTGGATTTCACTCAAAACTCACCAAATGACTCCTCCCACATATTATGATGTTGCCCAAGTTTGGGGCTCGATCCGAAATCTATAGGTGTGAGAAATTGGACAATTCAAGTTCAACGACAGTTCGTTCGTAATTGGAGTGGTTGTTGTATTCCGTACTTCTAGCGATTGGATATCACTTAAAACTAACCAAATGACTCCTCCCACCATATTATGATGTTGTCCAAGTTTTGGGCTCGATCCGAAATCAATTGGTGTTCCAAATTGGACAATTCAAGTAAAAATGACAGTTCGTTCCTAATAGGAGTGGTTGGTGTATTCCATACTTCTAGCGATTGGATTTCACTCAAAACTAACCAAATGACTCCTCCCACCATATTATGATGTTGCCCAAGTTTTGGGCTCGATCCGAAATCAATAGGTGTGAGAAATTGGACAATTCAAGTTCAACGGCAGTTCGTTCCTAATTGGAGTGGTTGGTGTATTCCATACTTCTACCGATTTGATTTCACTCAAAACACACCAAACGACTCCTCCCACCATATTATGATGTTGCCCAAGTTTTTGGCTCGATCCGAAATCAATAGTTGTTCCAAATTGGACAATTCAAGTTCAACAGCAGTTTGTTCCTAATTGGAGTGGTTGGTGTATTCCATACTTCTAGCGATTGGATTTGACTCAAAACTCACCAAATGACTCCTCCCACCATATTATGATGTTGCCCAAGTTTGGGGCTCGATCCGAAATTAATAGGTGTGAGAAATTGGTCAATTCAAGTTCAACGGCAGTTCGTTCCTAATTGGAGTGGTTGGTGTATTCCGTACTTCTAGCGATTGGATTTCCCTCAAAACTAACCAAATGACTCCTCCCACCATATTATGATGTTGCCCAAGTTTTGGGCTCGATCCGAATTCAATAGGTGTTCCAAATTGGACAATTCAAGTTCAACGGCAGTTCGATCCGAACTGGTGTGGTTGGTGTATTCCATACTTCTAGCGATTGGATTTCACTCAAAACTCACCAAATGACTCCTCCCACCATATTATGATGTTGCCCAAGTTTGGGGCTCGATCCGAAATCAATAGGTGTGAGAAATTGGTCAATTCAATTTCATCGACAGTTCGTTCGTAATTGGAGTGGTTGTTGTATTCCGTACTTCTAGCGATTGGATTTCACTCAAAACTCACCAAATGACTCCACCCACCATATTATGATGTTGCCCATGTTTTGGGCTCGATCCGAAATTAATAGGTGTGAGAAATTGGACAATTCAAGTTCAACGGCAGTTCGTAACTAATTGGAGTGGTTGGTGTATTCCGTATTTCTAGCGACTGGATTTCACTCAAAACTCACCAAATGACTCCTCCCACCATATTATGATGTTGCCCAAGTTTTGGGCTCGATCCGAAATCAATAGGTGTTCCAAATTGGACAATTCAAGTTCAACGGCAGTTCGTAACTAATTGGAGTGGTTGGTGTATTCCATACTTCTAGCGACTGGATTTCACTCAAAACTCACCAAATGACTCCTCCCACCATATTATTATGTTGCCCAAGTTTTGGGCTCGATCCGAAATCAATAGTTCTTCCAAATTGGACAATTCAAGTTCAACGTCAGTTCGTTCCTAATTGGAGTGGTTGGTGTATTCCATACTTGTAGCGATTGTATTTCACTCAAAACTCTCCAAATGACTCCTCACACCATATTATGATGGTGCCCAAGTTTTGGGCTCAATCCGAAATCAATAGGTGTGAGAAATTGGACAATTCAAGTTCAACGGCAGTTCGTTCCTAATTGGAGTGGTTGGTGTATTCCATACTTCTAGCGATTGGATTTCACTCAAAACTCCCCAAATGACTCCTCCCACCATATTATGATGTTGCCCAAGTTTTGGGCTCGATCCGAAATCAATAGGTCTTCCAAATTGGAAAATTCAAGTATAACGGCAGTTCGTTCCTAACTGGAGTGGTAGGTGTATTCCATACTTCTAGCGATTGGATTTCACTCAAAACTCACCAAATGACTCCTCCCACCATATTATGATATATCCCAAGTTTTGGGCTCGATCCGAAATCAATAGGTGTTCCAAATTGGAGAATTCAAGTTCAACGGCAGTTCTTTCCTAATTGGAGTGGTTGGTGTATTCCACACTTCTAGCGATTGGATTTCACTCAAAACTCACCAAATGACTCCTCCCACATATTATGATGTTGCCCAAGTTTGGGGATCGATCCGAAATCTATAGGTGTGAGAAATTGGACAATTCAAGTTCAACGACAGTTCGTTCGTAATTGGAGTGGTTGTTGTATTCCGTACTTCTAGCGATTGGATATCACTTAAAACTAACCAAATGACTCCTCCCACCATATTATGATGTTGTCCAAGTTTTGGGCTCGATCCGAAATCAATTGGTGTTCCAAATTGGACAATTCAAGTAAAAATGACAGTTCGTTCCTAATAGGAGTGGTTGGTGTATTCCATACTTCTAGCGATTGGATTTCACTCAAAACTAACCAAATGACTCCTCCCACCATATTATGATGTTGCCCAAGTTTTGGGCTCGATCCGAAATCAATAGGTGTGAGAAATTGGACAATTCAAGTTCAACGGCAGTTCGTTCCTAATTGGAGTGGTTGGTGTATTCCATACTTCTACCGATTTGATTTCACTCAAAACACACCAAACGACTCCTCCCACCATATTATGATGTTGCCCAAGTTTTTGGCTCGATCCGAAATCAATAGTTGTTCCAAATTGGACAATTCAAGTTCAACAGCAGTTTGTTCCTAATTGGAGTGGTTGGTGTATTCCATACTTCTAGCGATTGGATTTGACTCAAAACTCACCAAATGACTCCTCCCACCATATTATGATGTTGCCCAAGTTTGGGGCTCGATCCGAAATTAATAGGTGTGAGAAATTGGTCAATTCAAGTTCAACGGCAGTTCGTTCCTAATTGGAGTGGTTGGTGTATTCCGTACTTCTAGCGATTGGATTTCCCTCAAAACTAACCAAATGACTCCTCCCACCATATTATGATGTTGCCCAAGTTTTGGGCTCGATCCGAATTCAATAGGTGTTCCAAATTGGACAATTCAAGTTCAACGGCAGTTCGATCCGAACTGGTGTGGTTGGTGTATTCCATACTTCTAGCGATTGGATTTCACTCAAAACTCACCAAATGACTCCTCCCACCATATTATGATGTTGCCCAAGTTTGGGGCTCGATCCGAAATCAATAGGTGTGAGAAATTGGTCAATTCAATTTCATCGACAGTTCGTTCGTAATTGGAGTGGTTGTTGTATTCCGTACTTCTAGCGATTGGATTTCACTCAAAACTCACCAAATGACTCCACCCACCATATTATGATGTTGCCCATGTTTTGGGCTCGATCCGAAATTAATAGGTGTGAGAAATTGGACAATTCAAGTTCAACGGCAGTTCGTAACTAATTGGAGTGGTTGGTGTATTCCGTATTTCTAGCGACTGGATTTCACTCAAAACTCACCAAATGACTCCTCCCACCATATTATGATGTTGCCCAAGTTTTGGGCTCGATCCGAAATCAATAGGTGTTCCAAATTGGACAATTCAAGTTCAACGGCAGTTCGTAACTAATTGGAGTGGTTGGTGTATTCCATACTTCTAGCGACTGGATTTCACTCAAAACTCACCAAATGACTCCTCCCACCATATTATTATGTTGCCCAAGTTTTGGGCTCGATCCGAAATCAATAGATGTTCCAAATTGGACAATTGAAGTTCAACGGCAGTTCGTTCCTAATTGGAGTGGTTGGTGTATTCCATACTTCTAGTGATTCGATTTCACTCAAAACTCACCAAATGACTCCTCCCACCATATTATGATGTTGCCCAAGTTTGGGGCTCCATCCGAAATCAATAGGTGTTCCAAATTGGACAATTCAAGTTCAACGGCAGTTCGTTCCTAATTGGAGTGGTTGGTGTATTCCATACTTCTAGCGATTGGATTTCACTCAAAACTCACCAAATGACTCCTCCCACCATATTATGATGTTGCCCAAGTTTTGGGCTCGATCCGAAATCAATAGGTGTGAGAAATTGCACAATTCAAGTTCAACGGCAGTTCGTTCCCAATTGATACTTCTAGCGATTGGATTTCACTCAAAACTCACCAAATGACTCCTCCGACCATATTATGATGTTGCCCAAGTTTGGGGCTCGATCCGAAATCAATAGGTGTGATAAATTGGACAATTCAAGTTCAACGGCAGTTTGTTCCTAATTGGAATGGTTGGTGTATTCCATACTTCTAGCGATTGGATTTCACTCAAAACTAACCAAATGACTCCTCCCACCATATTATGATGTTGCCCAAGTTTTGGGCTCGATCCGAAATCAATAGGTCTTCAAAATTTGACAATTAGAGTTCAACGGCAGTTCGTTCCTAATTGGACTGGTTGGTGTATTCCATACTTCTAGCGATTGGATTTCACTCAAAACTAACCAAATGACTCCTCCCACCATATTATGATGTGGCCCAAGTTTTGGGCTCGATCCGAATTCAATAGGTGTTCCAAATTGGACAATTCAAGTTCAACGGCAGTTCGATCCGAACTGGTGTGGTTGGTGTATTCCATACTTCTAGCGATTGGATTTCACTCAAAACTCACCAAATGACTCCTCCCACCATATTATGATGTTGCCCAAGTTTGGGGCTCGATCCGAAATCAATAGGTGTGAGAAATTGGTCAATTCAATTTCATCGACAGTTCGTTCGTAATTGGAGTGGTTGTTGTATTCCGTACTTCTAGCGATTGGATTTCACTCAAAACTCACCAAATGACTCCACCCACCATATTATGATGTTGCCCATGTTTTGGGCTCGATCCGAAATTAATAGGTGTGAGAAATTGGACAATTCAAGTTCAACGGCAGTTCGTAACTAATTGGAGTGGTTGGTGTATTCCGTATTTCTAGCGACTGGATTTCACTCAAAACTCACCAAATGACTCCTCCCACCATATTATGATGTTGCCCAAGTTTTGGGCTCGATCCGAAATCAATAGGTGTTCCAAATTGGACAATTCAAGTTCAACGGCAGTTCGTAACTAATTGGAGTGGTTGGTGTATTCCATACTTCTAGCGACTGGATTTCACTCAAAACTCACCAAATGACTCCTCCCACCATATTATTATGTTGCCCAAGTTTTGGGCTCGATCCGAAATCAATAGATGTTCCAAATTGGACAATTGAAGTTCAACGGCAGTTCGTTCCTAATTGGAGTGGTTGGTGTATTCCATACTTCTAGTGATTCGATTTCACTCAAAACTCACCAAATGACTCCTCCCACCATATTATGATGTTGCCCAAGTTTGGGGCTCCATCCGAAATCAATAGGTGTTCCAAATTGGACAATTCAAGTTCAACGGCAGTTCGTTCCTAATTGGAGTGGTTGGTGTATTCCATACTTCTAGCGATTGGATTTCACTCAAAACTCACCAAATGACTCCTCCCACCATATTATGATGTTGCCCAAGTTTTGGGCTCGATCCGAAATCAATAGGTGTGAGAAATTGCACAATTCAAGTTCAACGGCAGTTCGTTCCCAATTGATACTTCTAGCGATTGGATTTCACTCAAAACTCACCAAATGACTCCTCCGACCATATTATGATGTTGCCCAAGTTTGGGGCTCGATCCGAAATCAATAGGTGTGATAAATTGGACAATTCAAGTTCAACGGCAGTTTGTTCCTAATTGGAATGGTTGGTGTATTCCATACTTCTAGCGATTGGATTTCACTCAAAACTAACCAAATGACTCCTCCCACCATATTATGATGTTGCCCAAGTTTTGGGCTCGATCCGAAATCAATAGGTCTTCAAAATTTGACAATTAGAGTTCAACGGCAGTTCGTTCCTAATTGGACTGGTTGGTGTATTCCATACTTCTAGCGATTGGATTTCACTCAAAACTAACCAAATGACTCCTCCCACCATATTATGATGTGGCCCAAGTTTTGGGCTCGATCCGAAATAATAGGTGTGAGAAATTGGACAATTCAAGTTCAACGGCAGTTCGTTCCTAGTTGGAGTGGTTGGTGTATTCCATACTTCTAGCGATTGGATTTCACTCAAAACTCACCAAATGACTCCTCCCACCATATTATGATGTTGCCCAAGTTTGGGGCTCGTTCCGAAATCAATAGGTGTGAGAAATTGGACAATTCAAGTTCAACGGCAGTTCGTTCCTAATTGGAGTGGTTATTGTATTCCATACTTCTAGCGATTGGATTTCACTCAAAACTCACCAAAGGACTCCTCCCACCATATTATGATGTTGCCCAAGTTTTGGGCTCGATCCGAAATCAATAGGTGTGAGAAATTGTACAATTCAAGTTCAACGGCAGTTCGTTCCTAATTGGAGTGGTTGGTGTATTCCATAGTTCTAGCGATTGGATTTCACTCAAAACTCACCAAATGACTCCTCCCACCATATTATGATGTTGCCCAAGTTTGGGGCTCGATCCGAAATCAATAGGTGTTCCAAATTGGACAATTCAAGTTCAACGGCAGTTCGTTCCTAATTGGAGTGGTTGGTGTATTCCATACTTCTAGCGATTGGATTTCTCTCAAAACTCACCAAATGACTCCTCACACCATATTATGATGTTGCCCAAGTTTTGGGCTCGATCCGAAATAAATAGGGGTTCGAAATTGGACAATTCAAGTTCAACGGCAGTTTGTTCCTAATTGGGGTGGATGGTGTATTCCATACTTCTAGCGATTGGATTTGACTCAAATCTCACCAAATGACTCCTCCGACCATATTATGATGTTGCCCAACTTTTGGGCTCGATCCGAAATCAATAGGTGTTCCAAATTGGACAATTCAAGTTCAACGGCAGTTCGTTCCTAATTGGTGTGGTTGGTGTATTCCATACTTCTAACGATTGGATTTCACCCAAAACTCACCAAATGACTCCTCCCACCATATTATGGTGTTGCACAAGTTTGGGGTTCGATCCGAAATCAATAGGTGTGAGAAATTGGACAATTCAAGTTCAACGGCAGTTCGTTCCTACTGGGAGTGGTTGGTGTATTCCATACTTCTAGCGATTGGATTTCACTCAAAACTCACCAAATGACTCCTCCCACCATGTTATAATGTTGCCCAAGTTTTGGGCTCGATCCGAAATCAATAGGTGTTCCAAATTGGACAATTCAAGTTCAACGGCAGTTCGTTCCTAATTGGAGTGGTTGTAGTATTCCATACATCTAGCGATTGGATTTCACTCAAAACTAACCAAATGACTGCTCCCACCATATTATGATGTTGCCCAAGTTTGGGGCTCGATCCGAAATCAATAGGTGTTCCAAATTGGACAATTCAAGTTCAACGGCAGTTCGTTCCTAATTGGAGTGGTTGGTGTATTCCATACTTCTAGCGATTGGATTTCACTCAAAACTCACCAAATGACTCCTCCCACCATATTATGATGTTGCCCAAGTTTTGGGCTCGATCCGAAATCAATAGGAGTGAGAAATTGCACAATTCAAGTTCAACGGCAGTTCGTTCCCAATTGATACTTCTAGCGATTGGATTTCACTCAAAACTCACCAAATGACTCCTCCGACCATATTATGATGTTGCCCAAGTTTGGGGCTCGATCCGAAATCAATAGGTGTGAGAAATTGGACAATTCAAGTTCAACGGCAGTTTGTTCCTAATTGGAGTGGTTGGTGTATTCCATACTTCTAGCGATTGGATTTCACTCAAAACTCACAAATGACTCCTCTGACCATATTAGGATGTTGCCCAAGTTTTGGGCTCGATCCGAAATCAATAGGTGTTCCAAATTGGACAATTCAAGTTTAACGGCAGTTCGTTCCTAATTGGAGTGGTTGGTGTATTCCATACTTCTAGCGATTGGATTTCACTCAAAACTAACCAAATGACTCCTCCCACCATATTATGATGTTGCCCAAGTTTTGGGCTCGATCCGAAATCAATAGGTCTTCAAAATTTGACAATTAGAGTTCAACGGCAGTTCGTTCCTAATTGGACTGGTTGGTGTATTCCATACTTCTAGCGATTGGATTTCACTCAAAACTAACCAAATGACTCCTCCCACCATATTATGATGTGGCCCAAGTTTTGGGCTCGATCCGAAATAATAGGTGTGAGAAATTGGAGAATTCAAGTTCAACGGCAGTTCGTTCCTAATTGGAGTGGTTGGTGTATTCCATACTTCTAGCGATTGGATTTCACTCAAAACTCACCAAATGACTCCTCCCACCATATTATGATGTTGCCCAAGTTTGGGGCTCGTTCCGAAATCAATAGGTGTGAGAAATTGGACAATTCAAGTTCAACGGCAGTTCGTTCCTAATTGGAGTGGTTATTGTATTCCATACTTCTAGCGATTGGATTTCACTCAAAACTCACCAAAGGACTCCTCCCACCATATTATGATGTTGCCCAAGTTTTGGGCTCGATCCGAAATCAATAGGTGTTCCAAATTGGACAATTCAAGTTCAACGGCAGTTCGTTCCTAATTGGAGTGGTTGGTGTATTCCATACTTCTAGCGATTGGATTTCTCTCAAAACTCACCAAATGACTCCTCACACCATATTATGATGTTGCCCAAGTTTTGGGCTCGATCCGAAATAAATAGGGGTTCGAAATTGGACAATTCAAGTTCAACGGCAGTTCGTTCCCAATTGGAGTGGTTGGTGTATTCCATACTTCTAGCGATTGGATTTCACTCAAAACTCACCAAATGACTCCTCCCACCATATTATGATGTTGCCCAAGTTTGGGGCTCGATCCGAAATCAATAGGTGTTCCAAATTGGACAATTCAAGTTCAACGGCAGTTCGTTCCTAATTGGAGTGGATGGTGTATTCCATACTTCTAGCGATTGGATTTCACTCAAAACTCACCAAATGACTCCTCCCACCATATTATAATGTTGCCCAAGTTTGGGGCTCGATCCGAAATCAATAGGTGTTCCAAATTGGACAATTCAAGTTCAACGGCAGTTCGTTCCCAATTGGAGTGGTTGGTGTATTCCATACTTCTAGCTATTGGATTTCACTCAAAACTCACCAAATGACTCCTCCCACCATATTATGATGTTGCCCAAGTTTGGGGCTCGATCCGAAATCAATAGGTGTGAGAAATTGGACAATTCAAGTTCAACGGCAGTTTGTTCCTAATTGGAGTGGTTGGTGTATTCCTTACTTCTAGCGATTGGATTTCACTCAAAACTCACCAAAGGACTCCTCCCACCATATTATTTCGATGTTGCAAAAGTTTTGGGCTCGATTCGAAATCAATAGGTGTTCCAAATTGGACAATTCAAGTTCAACGGCAGTTCGTTCCTAATTGGAGTGGTTGGTGTATTCCATACTTCTAGCGATTGGATTTCACTCAAAACTCACAAATGACTCCTCTGACCATATTAGGATGTTGCCCAACTTTTGGGCTCGATCCGAAATCAATAGGTGTTCCAAATTGGACAATTCAAGTTTAACGGTAGTTCGTTCCTAATTGGAGTGGTTGTAGTATTCCATACTTCGAGCGATTGGATTTCACTCAAAACACACCAAATGACTCCTCCCACCATATTATGACGTTGCCCAAGTTTTGGGCTCGATTCGAAATCAATAGGTGTTCCAAATTGGACAATTCAAGTTCAACGGCAGTTCGTTCCTAATTGGAGTGGTTGGTGTATTCAATACTTCTAGCGATTGGATTTCACTCAAAACTCACCAAATGACTCCTCCCACCATATTATGCCGTTGCCCAAGTTTTGGGCTCGATCCGAAATCAGTAGGTGTTCCAAATTGGACAATTCAAGTTCAACGGCAGTTCGTTCCTAATTGGAGTGGTTGCTGTATTCCATACTTCTTGCGATTGGATTTCACTCAAAACTCACCAAATGACTCCGCCTACCATATTATGGTGTTGCCCAAGTTTGGGGCTCGATCCGAAATCAACAGGTGGGTGAGATTGGACAATTCAAGTTGAACGGCAGTTCGTACCTGGAGTGGTTTGTGTATTGCATACTTCTAGCGATTGTATTTCACTCAAAACTCACCAAATGACTCTTCCCACCATATTATGATGTTGCCCAAGTTTTGGGCTCGATCCGAAATCAATAGGTGTTCCAAATTTGAAATTTCAAGTATAACGGCAGTTCGTTCCTAACTGGAGTGGTTCGTGTATTTCATACTTCTAGCGATTGGATTTCACTCAAAACTCAACAAAAGACTCCTCCCACCATATTACGATGTTGCCCAAGTTTTGGGCTCGATCCGAAATCAATAGGTGTTCCAAATTGGACAATTCAAGTTCAACGGCAGTGCGTTCCCAATTGGAGTGGTTGGTGTATTCCATACTTCTAGCGATTGGATTTCACTCAAAACTCACCAAATGTCTCCTCCCACCATATTATGATGTTGCCCAAGTTTGGGGCTCGATCCGAAATCAATAGGTGTTCCAAATTGGACAATTCAAGTTCGACGGCAGTTCGTTCCCAATTGGAGTGGTTGGTGTATTCCATACTTCTAGCGATTGGATTTCACTCAAAACACACCAAATGACTCCTCCCACCATATTATGACGTTGCCCAAGTTTTGGGCTCGATTCGAAATCAATAGGTGTTCCAAATTGGACAATTCAAGTTCAACGGCAGTTCGTTCCTAATTGGAGTGGTTGGTGTATTCAATACTTCTAGCGATTGGATTTCACTCAAAACTCACCAAATGACTCCTCCCACCATATTATGCCGTTGCCCAAGTTTTGGGCTCGATCCGAAATCAGTAGGTGTTCCAAATTGGACAATTCAAGTTCAACGGCAGTTCGTTCCTAATTGGAGTGGTTGCTGTATTCCATACTTCTTGCGATTGGATTTCACTCAAAACTCACCAAATGACTCCGCCTACCATATTATGGTGTTGCCCAAGTTTGGGGCTCGATCCGAAATCAACAGGTGGGTGAGATTGGACAATTCAAGTTGAACGGCAGTTCGTACCTGGAGTGGTTTGTGTATTGCATACTTCTAGCGATTGTATTTCACTCAAAACTCACCAAATGACTCTTCCCACCATATTATGATGTTGCCCAAGTTTTGGGCTCGATCCGAAATCAATAGGTGTTCCAAATTTGAAATTTCAAGTATAACGGCAGTTCGTTCCTAACTGGAGTGGTTCGTGTATTTCATACTTCTAGCGATTGGATTTCACTCAAAACTCAACAAAAGACTCCTCCCACCATATTACGATGTTGCCCAAGTTTTGGGCTCGATCCGAAATCAATAGGTGTTCCAAATTGGACAATTCAAGTTCAACGGCAGTGCGTTCCCAATTGGAGTGGTTGGTGTATTCCATACTTCTAGCGATTGGATTTCACTCAAAACTCACCAAATGACTCCTCCCACCATATTATGATGTTGCCCAAGTTTGGGGCTCGATCCGAAATCAATAGGTGTTCCAAATTGGACAATTCAAGTTCGACGGCAGTTCGTTCCCAATTGGAGTGGTTGGTGTATTCCATACTTCTAGCGATTGGATTTCACTCAAAACACACCAAATGACTCCTCCCACCATATTATGACGTTGCCCATGTTTTGGGCTCGATTCGAAATCAATAGGTGTTCCAAATTGGACAATTCAAGTTCAACGGCAGTTCGTTCCTAATTGGAGTGGTTGGTGTATTCAATACTTCTAGCCATTGGATTTCACTCAAAACTCACCAAATGACTCCTCCCACCATATTATGCCGTTGCCCAAGTTTTGGGCTCGATCCGAAATCAGTAGGTGTTCCAAATTGGACAATTCAAGTTCAACGGCAGTTCGTTCCTAATTGGAGTGGTTGCTGTATTCCATACTTCTTGCGATTGGATTTCACTCAAAACTCACCAAATGACTCCGCCTACCATATTATGGTGTTGCCCAAGTTTGGGGCTCGATCCGAAATCAACAGGTGGGTGAGATTGGACAATTCAAGTTGAACGGCAGTTCGTACCTGGAGTGGTTTGTGTATTGCATACTTCTAGCGATTGTATTTCACTCAAAACTCACCAAATGACTCTTCCCACCATATTATGATGTTGCCCAAGTTTTGGGCTCGATCCGAAATCAATAGGTGTTCCAAATTTGAAATTTCAAGTATAACGGCAGTTCGTTCCTAACTGGAGTGGTTCGTGTATTTCATACTTCTAGCGATTGGATTTCACTCAAAACTCAACAAAAGACTCCTCCCACCATATTACGATGTTGCCCAAGTTTTGGGCTCGATCCGAAATCAATAGGTGTTCCAAATTGGACAATTCAAGTTCAACGGCAGTGCGTTCCCAATTGGAGTGGTTGGTGTATTCCATACTTCTAGCGATTGGATTTCACTCAAAACTCACCAAATGACTCCTCCCACCATATTATGATGTTGCCCAAGTTTGGGGCTCGATCCGAAATCAATAGGTGTTCCAAATTGGACAATTCAAGTTCGACGGCAGTTCGTTCCCAATTGGAGTGGTTGGTGTATTCCATACTTCTAGCGATTGGATTTCACTCAAAACTCACCAAATGACTCCTCCCACCATATTATGATGTTGCATAAGTTTTGGGCTCGATCCGAAATCAATAGGTGTTCAAAATTGGACAATCCAAGTTCAACGGCAGTTCGTTCCTAATTGGAGTGGTTGGTGTATTCCATACTTCTAGCGATTGGATTTCACTCAAAACTCACCAAATGACTCCTCCCACCATATTATGATGTTGCCCAAGTTTTGGGCTCGATCCGAAATCAATTGGTGTGAGAAATTGGACAATTCAAGTTCAACGGCAGTGCGTTCCTAATTGGAGTGGTTGGTGTATTCCATACTTCTAGCGATTGGATTTCACTCAAAACTCACCAAATGACTCCTCCCACCATATTATGATGTTGCCCAAGTTTGGGCCTCGATCCGAAATCAATAGGTGTGAGAAATTGGACAATTCAAGTTCAACGGCAGTTTGTTCCTAATTGGAGGGGTTGGTGTATTCCATACTTCTAGCGATTGGATTTCACTCAAAACTCACCAAAGGACTCCTCCCACCATATTATTTTGATGTTGCAAAACTTTTGGGCTCGATTCGAAATCAATAGGTGTTCCAAATTGGACAATTCAAGTTCAACGGCAGTTCGTTCCTAATTGGAGTGGTTGGTGTATTCCATACTTCTAGCGATTGGATTTCACTCAAAACTCACAAATGACTCCTCTGACCATATTAGGATGTTGCCCAAGTTTTGGGCTCGATCCGAAATCAATAGGTGTTCCAAATTGGACAATTCAAGTTCAACGGCAGTTCGTTCCTAATTGGAGTGGTTGGTGTATTCCATACTTCTAGCGATTGGATTTCACTCAAAACTCACCAAATGACTCCTCCCACCATAATATGATGTTGCCCAAGTTTTGGGCTCGATCCGAAATCAATAGGTGTTCCAAATTGGACAATTCAAGTTCAACGGCAGTTCGATCCTTATTGGAGTGGTTGGTGTATTCCATACTTCTAGCGATTGGATTTCACTCAAAACTCACCAAATGTCTCCTCCCACCATATTATGATGTTGCCCAAGTTTGGGGCTCGATCCAAAATCAATAGGTGTTCCAAATTGGACACTTCAAGTTCAACGACAATTCGTTCCTAATTGGAGTGGTTGGTGTATTCCATACTTCTAGCGATTGGATTTCACTCAAAACTCACCAAATGACTCCTCCCACCATATTATGATGTTGCCCAAGTTTTGGGCTCGATCCGAAATCAATAGGTGTTCCAAATTGGACAATTCAATTTCAACGGCAGTTCGTTCCTAATTGGAGTGGTTGGTGTATTCCATACTTCTAGCGATTGGATTTCACTCAAAACTCACAAATGACCCCTCTCACCATATTAGGATGTTGCCCAAGTTTTGGGCTCGATCCGAAATCAATAGGTGTTCCAAATTGGACAATTCAAGTTCAACGGCAGTTCGTTCCTAATTGGAGTGGTTGGTGTATTCCATACTTCTAGCGATTGGATTTCACCCAAAACTCACCAAATGACTCCTCCCACCATATTATGGTGTTGCACAAGTTTGGGGTTCGATCCGAAATCAATAGGTGTGAGAAATTGGACAATTCAAGTTCAACGGCAGTTCGTTCCTACTGGGAGTGGTTGGTGTATTCCATACTTCTATTGATTGGATTTCACTCAAAACTCACCAAATGACTCCTCCCACCATGTTATAATGTTGCCCAAGTTTTGGGCTCGATCCGAAATCAATAGGTGTTCCAAATTGGACAATTCAAGTTCAACGGCAGTTCGTTCCTAATTGGAGTGGTTGTAGTATTCCATACTTCTAGCGATTGGATTTCACTCAAAACTAACCAAATGACTCCTCCCACCATATTATGATGTTGCCCAAGTTTGGGTCTCGATCCGAAATCAATAGGTGTTCCAAATTGGACAATTCAAGTTCAACGGCAGTTCGTTCCTAATTGGAGTGGTTGGTGTATTCCATACTTCAAGCGATTGGATTTCACTCAAAACTCACCAAATGACTACTCCCACCATATTATGATGTTGCCCAAGTTTTGGGCTCGATCCGAAATCAATAGGTGTGAGAAATTGCACAATTCAAGTTCAACGGCAGTTCGTTCCCAATTGATACTTCTAGCGATTGGATTTCACTCAAAACTCACCAAATGACTCCTCCCACCATATTATGATGTTGCCCAAGTTTGGGGCTCGATCCGAAATCAATAGGTGTGAGAAATTGGACAATTCAAGTTCAACGGCAGTTCGTTCCTAATTGGAGTGGATGGTGTATTCCATACTTCTAGCGATTGGATTTCACTCAAAACTCACCAAATGACTCCTCCCACCATATTATGATGTTGCCCAAGTTTGGGGCTCGATCCGAAATCAATAGGTGTTCCAAATTGGACAATTCAAGTTCAACGGCAGTTCGTTCCTAATTGGAGTGGATGGTGTATTCCATACTTCTAGCAATTGGATTTCACTCAAAACTCACCAAATGACTCCTCCCACCATATTATGATGTTGCCCAACTTTTGGGCTCGATTCGAAATCAATAGGTGTGAGAAATTGGACAATTCAAGTTCAACGGCAGTTCATTCCTAACTGGAGTGGTTGGTGTATTCCATACTTCTAGCGATTGGATTTCACTCAAAACTCACCAAATGTCTCCTCCCACCATATTATGATGTTGCCCAAGTTTTGGGCTCTATACGAAATCAATAGGTGTGAGAAATTGGACAATTCAAGTTCAACGGCAGTTCGTTCCTGATTGGAGTGGTTGGTGTATTCCATACTTCTAGCGATTGGATTTCACCCAAAACTCACCAAAGAACTCCTCCCACCATATTATGATGTTGCCCAAGTTTTCGGCTCGATTCGAAATCAATAGGTGTGAGAAATTGGACAATTCAAGTTCAACGGCAGTTCGTTCCTAATTGGAGTGGTTGGTGTATTACATACTTCTAGCGATTGGATTTCACCCAAAACTCACCAAAGAACTCCTCCCACCATATTATGATGTTGCCCAAGTTTTGGGCTCGATTCGAAATCACTAGGTGTGAGAAATTGGACAATTCAAGTTCAACGGCAGTTCGTTCCTAATTGGAGTGGTTGGTGTATTCCATACTTCTAGCGATTGGATTTCACTCAAAACTCACAAATGACTCCTCTGACCATATTCGGATGTTGCCCAAGTTTTGGGTTTGATCCGAAATCAATAGGTGTTCCAAATTGGACAATTCAAGTTTAACGGCAGTTCGTTCCTAATTGGAGTGGTTGTAGTATTCCATACTTCGAGCGATTGGATTTCACTCAAAACACACCAAATGACTCCTCCCACCATATTATGACGTTGCCCAAGTTTTGGGCTCGATTCGAAATCAATAGGTGTTCCAAATTGGACAATTCAAGTTCAACGGCAGTTCGTTCCTAATTGGAGTGGTTGGTGTATTCAATACTTCTAGCGATTGGATTTCACTCAAAACTCACCAATTGACTCCTCCCACCATATTATGCCGTTGCCCAAGTTTTGGGCTCGATCCGAAATCAGTAGGTGTTCCAAATTGGACAATTCAAGTTCAACGGCAGTTCGTTCCTAATTGGAGTGGTTGCTGTATTCCATACTTCTTGCGATTGGATTTCACTCAAAACTCACCAAATGACTCCGCCTACCATATTATGATGTTGCCCAAGTTTGGGGCTCGATCCGAAATCAACAGGTGGGTGACATTGGACAATTCAAGTTGAACGGCAGTTCGTACCTGGAGTGGTTTGTGTATTGCATACTTCTAGCGATTGTATTTCACTCAAAACTCACCAAATGACTCCTCCCACCATATTATGATGTTGCCCAAGTTTTGGGCTCGATCCGAAATCAATACGTGTGAGAAATTGGACAATTCAATTTCAACAGCAGTTCGTACCTAATTGGAGTGGTTGGTGTATTCCACACTTCTAGCGATTGGATTTCACTCAAAACTAACCAAATGACTCCTCCCACCATATTATGATGTTGCCCAAGTTTGGGGCTCGATCCGAAATCAATAGGTGTTCCAAATTGGACAATTCAAGTGCAACGGCGGTTCGTTCCTAATTGGAGTGGTTGATGTATTCCATACTTCTAGCGATTGGATTTCACTCAAAACTCACCAAATGACTCCTCCCACCATATTATGATGTTGCCCAAGTTTTGGGCTCGATCCGGAATCAATAGGTGTGAGAAATTGCACAATTCAAGTTCAACGGCAGTTCGTTTCTAATTGGAGTGGTTGGTGTATTCCATACTTCTAGCGATTGGATTTCACTCAAAACTCACCAAATGACTCCTCCCACCATATTATGATGTTGCCCAAGTTTGGGGCTCGATCCGAAATCAATAGGTGTTCCAAATTGGACAATTCAAGTTCAACGGCAGTTCGTTCCTAATTGGAGTGGATGGTGTATTCCATACTTCTAGCGATTGGATTTCACTCAAAACTCGCCAAATGACTCCTCCCACCATATTATGATGTTGCCCAAGTTTGGGGCTCGATCCGAAATCAATAGGTGTTCCAAATTGGACAATTCAAGTTCAACGGCAGTTCGTTCCCAATTGGAGTGGTTGGTGTATTCCATACTTCTAGCGATTGGATTTCACTCAAAACTCACCAAATGACTCCTCCCACCATATTATGATGTTGCCCAAGTTTTGGGCTCGATCCGAAATCAATTGGTGTGAGAAATTGGACAATTCAAGTTCAACGGCAGTTCGTTCCTAATTGGAGTGGTTGGTGTATTCCATACTTCTAGCGATTGGATTTCACTCAAAACTCACAAATGACTCCTCTGACCATATTCGGATGTTGCCCAAGTTTTGGGCTTGATCCGAAATCAATAGGTGTTCCAAATTGGACAATTCAAGTTTAACGGCAGTTCGTTCCTAATTGGAGTGGTTGTAGTATTCCATACTTCGAGCGATTGGATTTCACTCAAAACACACCAAATGACTCCTCCCACCATATTATGACGTTGCCCAAGTTTTGGGCTCGATTCGAAATCAATAGGTGTTCCAAATTGGACAATTCAAGTTCAACGGCAGTTCGTTCCTAATTGGAGTGGTTGGTGTATTCAATACTTCTAGCGATTGGATTTCACTCAAAACTCACCAAATGACTCCTCCCACTATATTATGCCGTTGCCCAAGTTTTGGGCTCGATCCGAAATCAGTAGGTGTTCCAAATTGGACAATTCAAGTTCAACGGCAGTTCGTTCCTAATTGGAGTGGTTGCTGTATTCCATACTTCTTGTGATTGGATTTCACTCAAAACTCACCAAATGACTCCGCCTACCATATTATGATGTTGCCCAAGTTTGGGGCTCGATCCGAAATCAACAGGTGGGTGAGATTGGACAATTCAAGTTGAACGGCAGTTCGTACCTGGAGTGGTTTGTGTATTGCATACTTCTAGCGATTGTATTTCACTCAAAACTCACCAAATGACTCCTCCCACCATATTATGATGTTGCCCAAGTTTTGGGCTCGATCCGAAATCAATAGGTGTTCCAAATTTGAAATTTCAAATATAACGGCAGTTCGTTCCTAACTGGAGTGGTTCGTGTATTTCATACTTCTAGCGATTGGATTTCACTCAAAACTCAACAAAAGACTCCTCCCACCATATTACGATGTTGCCCAAGTTTTGGGCTCGATCAGAAATCAATACGTGTGAGAAATTGGACAATTCAATTTCAACAGCAGTTCGTACCTAATTGGAGTGGTTGGTGTATTCCACACTTCTAGCGATTGGATTTCACTCAAAACTAACCACATGACTCCTCCCACCATATTATGATGTTGCCCAAGTTTGGGGCTCGATCCGAAATCAATAGGTGTGAGAAATTGGACAATTCAAGTTCAACGACAGTTCGTTCCTAATTGGAGTGGTTGGTGTATTCCATACTTCTAGCGATTGGATTTCACTCAAAACTCACCAAATGACTCCTCCCACCATATTATGATGTTGCCCAAGTTTTGGGCTCGATACGAAATCAATAGGTGTGAGAAATTGGACAATTCAAGTTCAACGGCAGTTCGTTCCTGATTGGAGTGGTTGGTGTATTCCATACTTCTAGCGATTGTATTTCACCAAAAACTCACCAAAGAACTCCTCCCACCATATTATGATGTTGCCCAACTTTTGGGCTCGATTCGAAATCAATAGGTGTGAGAAATTGGACAATTCAAGTTCAACGGCAGTTCATTCCTAACTGGAGTGGTTGGTGTATTCCATACTTCTAGCGATTGGATTTCACTCAAAACTCACCAAATGACTCCTCCCACCATATTATGATGTTGCCCAAGTTTTGGGCTCTATACGAAATCAATAGGTGTGAGAAATTGGACAATTCAAGTTCAACGGCAGTTCGTTCCTGATTGGAGTGGTTGGTGTATTCCATACTTCTAGCGATTGGATTTCACCCAAAACTCACCAAAGAACTCCTCCCACCATATTATGATGTTGCCCAAGTTTTGGGCTCGATTCGAAATCAATAGGTGTGAGAAATTGGACAATTCAAGTTCAACGGCAGTTCGTTCCTAATTGGAGTGGTTGGTGTATTACATACTTCTAGCGATTGGATTTCACCCAAAACTCACCAAAGAACTCCTCCCACCATATTATGATGTTGCCCAAGTTTTGGGCTCGATTCGAAATCAATAGGTGTGAGAAATTGGACAATTCAAGTTCAACGGCAGTTCGTTCCTAATTGGAGTGGTTGGTGTATTCCACACTTCTAGCGATTGGATTTCACTCAAAACTCACAAATGACTCCTCTGACCATATTCGGATGTTGCCCAAGTTTTGGGCTTGATCCGAAATCAATAGGTGTTCCAAATTGGACAATTCAAGTTTAACGGCAGTTCGTTCCTAATTGGAGTGGTTGTAGTATTCCATACTTCGAGCGATTGGATTTCACTCAAAACACACCAAATGACTCCTCCCACCATATTATGACGTTGCCCAAGTTTTGGGCTCGATTAGAAATCAATTGGTGTTCCAAATTGCACAATTCAAGTTCAACGGCAGTTCGTTCCTAATTGGAGTGGTTGGTGTATTCAATACTTCTAGCGATTGGATTTCACTCAAAACTCACCAAATGACTCCTCCCACTATATTATGCCGTTGCCCAAGTTTTGGGCTCGATCCGAAATCAGTAGGTGTTCCAAATTGGACAATTCAAGTTCAACGGCAGTTCGTTCCTAATTGGAGTGGTTGCTGTATTCCATACTTCTTGCGATTGGATTTCACTCAAAACTCACCAAATGACTCCGCCTACCATATTATGATGTTGCCCAAGTTTGGGGCTCGATCCGAAATCAACAGGTGGGTGAGATTGGACAATTCAAGTTGAACGGCAGTTCGTACCTGGAGTGGTTTGTGTATTGCATACTTCTAGCGATTGTATTTCACTCAAAACTCACCAAATGACTCCTCCCACCATATTATGATGTTGCCCAAGTTTTGGGCTCGATCCGAAATCAATAGGTGTTCCAAATTTGAAATTTCAAATATAACGGCAGTTCGTTCCTAACTGGAGTGGTTCGTGTATTTCATACTTCTAGCGATTGGATTTCACTCAAAACTCAACAAAAGACTCCTCCCACCATATTACGATGTTGCCCAAATTTTGGGCTCGATCAGAAATCAATACGTGTGAGAAATTGGACAATTCAATTTCAACAGCAGTTCGTACCTAATTGGAGTGGTTGGTGTATTCCACACTTCTAGCGATTGGATTTCACTCAAAACTAACCAAATGACTCCTCCCACCATATTATGATGTTGCCCAAGTTTGGGGCTCGATCCGAAATCAATAGGTGTTCCAAATTGGACAATTCAAGTTCAACGGCGGTTCGTTCCTAATTGGAGTGGTTGGTGTATTCCATACTTCTAGCGATTGGATTTCACTCAAAACTCACCAAATGACTCCTCCCACCATATTATGATGTTGCCCAAGTTTTGGGCTCGATCCGGAATCAATAGGTGTGAGAAATTGCACAATTCAAGTTCAACGGCAGTTCGTTCCTAATTGGAGTGGTTGGTGTATTCCATACTTCTAGCGATTGGATTTCACTCAAAACTCACCAAATGACTCCTCCCACCATATTATGATGTTGCCCAGGTTTGGGCCTCGATCCGAAATCAATAGGTGTTCCAAATTGGACAATTCAAGTTCAACGGCAGTTTGTTCCTAATTGGAGTGGTTGGTGTATTCCATACTTCTAGCGATTGGATTTCACTCAAAACTCACCAAAGGACTCCTCCCACCATATTATTTTGATGTTGCAAAACTTTTGGGCTCGATTCGAAATCAATAGGTGTTCCAAATTGGACAATTCAAGTTCAACGGCAGTTCGTTCCTAATTGGAGTGGTTGGTGTATTCCATACTTCTAGCGATTGGATTTCACTCAAAACTCACAAATGACTCCTCTGACCATATTAGGATGTTGCCCAAGTTTTGGGCTCGATCCGAAATCAATAGGTGTTCCAAATTGGACAATTCAAGTTTAACGGCAGTTCGTTCCTAATTGGAGTGGTTGGTGTATTCCATACTTCTAGCGATTGGATTTCACTGAAAACTAACCAAATGACTCCTCCCACCATATTATGATGTTGCCCAAGTTTGGGGCTCGATCCGAAATCAATAGGTGTTCCAAATTGGACAATTCAAGTTCAACGGCAGTTTGTTCCTAATTGGAGTGGTTGGTGTATTCCATACTTCTAGCGATTGGATTTCACTCAAAACTCAGCAAATGACTCCTCCCACCATATTATGATGTTGCCCAAGTTTGGGGCTCGATCCGAAATCAATAGGTGTTCCAAATTGGACAATTCAAGTTCAACGGCAGTTCGTTCCTAATTGGAGTGGATGGTGTATTCCATACTTCTAGCGATTGGATTTCACTCAAAACTCACCAAATGACTCCTCCCACCATATTATGATGTTGCCCAAGTTTGGGGCTCGATCCGAAATCAATAGGTGTTCCAAATTGGACAATTCAAGTTCAACGGCAGTTCGTTCCTAATTGGAGTGGTTGGTGTATTCCATACTTCTAGCGATTGGATTTCACTCAAAACTCACCAAATGACTCCTCCCACCATATTATGGTGTTGCCCAAGTTTTGGGCTGGATACGAAATCAATAGGTGTGAGAAGTTGGACAATTCAAGTTCAACGGCAGTTCGTTCCTGATTGGAGTGGTTGGTGTATTCCATACTTCTAGCGATTGGATTTCACCCAAAACTCACCAAAGAACTCCTCCCACCATATTATGATGTTGCCCAAGTTTTGGGCTCGATTCGAAATCAATAGGTGTGAGAAATTGGACAATTCAAGTTCCACGGCAGTTCGTTCCAAATTGGAGTGGTTGGTGTATTCCATACTTCTAGCGATTGGATTTCACTCAAAACTCACCAAATGACTCCTCCCACCATATTATGATGTTACCCAAGTTTTGGGCTCGATTCGAAATCAATAGGTGTTCCAAATTGGACAATTCAAGTTCAACGGATGTTCGTTCATAATTGGAGTGGTTGGTGTATTCCATACTTCTAGCGATTGGATTTCACTCAAAACTCACCAAATGACTCCTCGCACCATATTATGACATAGCAAAAGTTTTGGGCTCGAGCCGAAATCAATAGGTGTGAGAAATTGGACAATTCAAGTTCAACGGAAGTTCGTTCCTAATTGGAGTGGTTGGTGTATTCCATACTTCGAGCGATTGGATTTCACTCAAAACACACCAAATGACTCCTCCCACCATATTATGACGTTGCCCAAGTTTTGGGCTCGATTCGAAATCAATAGGTGTTCCAAATTGGACAATTCAAGTTCAACGGCAGTTCGTTCCTAATTGGAGTGGTTGGTGTATTCAATACTTCTAGCGATTGGATTTCACTCAAAACTCACCAAATGACTCCTCCCACCATATTATGCCGTTGCCCAAGTTTTGGGCTCGATCCGAAATCAGTAGGTGTTCCGAATTGGACAATTCAAGTTCAACGGCAGTTCGTTCCTAATTGGAGTGGTTGGTGTATTCCATACTTCTTGCGATTGGATTTCACTCAAAACTCACCAAATGACTCCGCCTACCATATTATGATGTTGCCCAAGTTTGGGGCTCGATCCGAAATCAATAGGTGGGTGAGATTGGACAATTCAAGTTGAACGGCAGTTCGTACCTGGAGTGGTTTGTGTATTGCATACTTCTAGCGATTGTATTTCACTCAAAACTCACCAAATGACTCCTCCCACCATATTATGATGTTGCCCAAGTTTTGGGCTCGATCCGAAATCAATAGGTGTTCCAAATTTGAAAATTCAAGTATAACGGCAGTTCGTTCCTAACTGGAGTGGTTCGTGTATTCCATACTTCTAGCGACTGGATTTCACTCGAAACTCACCAAATGACTACTCCCATCATATTATGATGTTGCCCAAGTTTCGGGCTCGATCCGAAATCAATAGGTGTGAGAAATTGGTCAATTCAATTTGAACGAAGGTTCGTTCCTAATTGGAGTGGTTGGTGTATTCCGTACTTCTAGCGATTGGATTTCACTCAAAACTCACCAAATGACTCCTCCCACCATATTATGATGTTGCCCAAGTTTTCGGCTTGATCCGAAGTCAATAGGTGTTCGAAATTGGACAGTTCAAGTTCAACGGCAGTTCGTTCCTAATTGGAGTGGTTGGTGTATTCCATACTCCTAGCGATTGGATTTCATTCAAAACTCACCAAATGACTCCTCCCACCATATTATGATGTTGCCCATGTTTTGGGCTCGATCCGAAATCAATAGGTTTGAGAAATTGGTCAATTCAATTTCAACGAAAGTTCGTTCCCAATTGGAGTGGTTCGTGTATTCCGTACTTCTAGCGATTGGATTTCACTCAAAACTCACCAAATGACTCCTCCCACCATATTATGATGTTGCCCAAGTTTTGGGCTCGATCCGAACTCAGTAGGTGAGAGAAATTGGACAATGCAAGTTCAACGGCAGTTCGTTCCTAATTGGAGTGGTTGGTGTATTCCATACGTCTAGCGATTGGATTTCGCTGAAAACTCACCAAATGACTCCTCCCACCATAATATGATGTTGCCCAGGTTTCGGGCTCGATCCGAAATCAATAGGTGTTCAAAATTGGACAATTCAAGTTCAACGGCAGTTCGTTCCTAATTGGAGTGGTTGGTGTATTCCATACTTCTAGCGATTGGATTTCCCTCAAAACTCACCAAATGACTCCTCCCACCATAATATGATGTTGCCCAACTTTTGGGCTCGATCCGAAATCAATAGGTGTTCCAAATTGGACAATTCAAGTTCAACGGCAGTTCGTTCCTAATTGGAGTGGTTGGTGTATTCCATACTTCTAGCGATTGGATTTCACTCAAAACTCACCAAATGTCTCCTCCCACCATATTATGATGTTGCCCAAGTTTGGGGCTCGATCCGAAATCAATAGGTGTTCCAAATTGGACACTTCAAGTTCAACGACAATTCGTTCCTAATTGGAGTGGTTGGTGTATTCCATACTTCTAGCGATTGGATTTCACTCAAAACTCACCAAATGACTCCTCCCACCATATTATGATGTTGCCCAAGTTTTGGGCTCGATCCGAAATCAATAGGTGTTCCAAATTGGACAATTCAATTTCAACGGCAGTTCGTTCCTAATTGGAGTGGTTGGTGTATTCCATACTTCTAGCGATTGGATTTCACTCAAAACTCACAAATGACCCCTCTCACCATATTAGGATGTTACCCAAGTTTTGGGCTCGATCCGAAGTCAATAGGTGTTCCAAATTGGACAATTCAAGTTCAACGGCAGTTCGTTCCTAATTGGAGTGGTTGGTGTATTCCATACTCCTAGCGATTGGATTTCATTCAAAACTCACCAAATGACTCCACCCACCATATTATGACGTTGCCCAAGTTTTGAGCTCGATCCGAATTCAATAGGTGTGAGAAATTGGTCAATTCAATTTCGACGACAGTTCGTTCCTAATTGGAGTGGTTGGTGTGTTCCATACTTCTAGCGATTGGATTTCGCTCAAAACTCACCAAATGACTCCTCCCACCATATTATGATGTCGCCCAAGTTTTGGGCTCGATCCAAAATCAATAGGTGTTCCAAATTTGAAAATTCAAGTATAACGGCAGTTCGTTCCTAACTGGAGTGGTTCGTGTATTCCATACTTCTAGCGACTGGATTTCACTCAAAACTCACCAAATGACTACTCCCATCATATTATGATGTTGCCCAAGTTTTGGGCTCGATCCGAAATCAATAGGTGTGAGAAATTGGTCAATTCAATTTCAACGAAGGTTCGTTCCTAATTGGAGTGGTTGGTGTATTCCGTACTTCTAGCGATTGGATTTCACTCAAAACTCACCAAATGACTCCTCCCACCATATTATGATGTTGCCCAAGTTTTGGGCTCGATCCAAAATCAATAGGTGTGAGAAATTGGACAATTCAAGTTCAACGGCAGTTCGTTCCTAATTGGAGTGGTTGGTGTATTCCATACTTCTAGCGATTGGATTTCATTCAAAACTCCCCAAATGACTCCTCCCACCATGTTATGATGTTGCCCAAGTTTTGGGCTCGATCCGAAATCAATAGGTTTGAGAAATTGGTCAATTCAATTTCAACGAAAGTTCGTTCGTATTTGGAGTGGTTCGCGTATTCCGTACTTCTAGCGATTGGATTTCACTCAAAACTCACCAAATGACTCCTCCCACCACATTATGATGTTGCCCAAGTTTTGGGCTTGATCCGAACTCAGTAGGTGAGAGAAATTGGACAATGCAAGTTCAACGGCAGTTCGATCCTAATTGGAGTGGTTGGTGTATTCCATACGTCTAGCGATTGGATTTCACTGAAAACTCACCAAATGACTCCTCCCACCACAATATGATGTTGCCCAAGTTTTGGGCTCGATCCGAAATCAATAGATGTTCCAAATTGGACAATTCAAGTTCAACGGCAGTTCGTTCCTAATTAGAGTGGTTGGTGTATTCCATACTTCTAGCGATTGGATTTCACTCAAAACTCACCAAATGACTCCTCCCACCATCTTATGATGTTGCCCAAGTTTGGGGCTCGATCCGAAATCAATAGATGTTCCAAATTGGACACTTCAAGTTCAACGACAATTCGTTCCTAATTGGAGTGGTTGGTGTATTCCATACTTCTAGCGATTGGATTTCACTCAAAACTCACCAAATGACTCCTCCCACCATATTATGATGTTGCCCAAGTTTTGGGCTCGATTCGAAATCAATAGGTGTTCCAAATTGGACAATTCAATTTCAACGGCAGTTCGTTCCTAATTGGAGTGGTTGGTGTATTCCATACTTCTAGCGATTGGATTTCACTCAAAACTCACAAATGACTCCTCTCACCATATTAGGATGTTGCCCAAGTTTTGGGCTCGATCCGAAATCAATAGGAGTTCCAAATTGGACAATTCAAGTTCAACGGCAGCTCGTTCCTAATTGGAGTGGTTGGTGTATTCCATACTTCTAGCGATTGGATTTCACTCAAAACTCACCAAATGACTCCTCCCACCATATTCTGATGTTGCCCAAGTTTTGGGCTTGATCCGAAGTCAATAGGTGTTCCAAATTGGACAATTCAAGTTCAACGGCAGTTCGTTCCTAATTGGAGTGGTTGGTGTATTCCATACTTCTAGCGATTGGATTTCACTCAAAACTCACCAAATGACTCCTCCCACCATATTATGATGTTGCCCAAGTTTAGGGCTCGATCCGAAATCAATAGGTGTTCCAAATTGGACAATTCAAGTTCAACGGCAGTTCGTTCCTAATTGGAGTGGTTGGTGTATTCCATACTTCTAGCGATTGGATTTCACTCAAAACTCACCAAATGACTCCTCCCACCATATTATGAGGTTGCCCAAGTTTTGGGCTCGATCCGAAATTAATAGGTGTGAGAAATTGGACAATTCAAGTTCAACGGCAGTTCGTTCCTAATTGGAGTGGTAGATGTATTCCATACTTCTAGCGATTAGATTTCACTCAGAACTCACCAAATGACTCCTCCCACCATATTATGATGTTGCCCAAATTTTGGGCTCGATTCGAAATCAATATGTGTGATAAATTGGACAATTCAAGTTCAACGGCAGTTCATTCCCAGTTGGAGTGGTTGTTGTATTCCATACTTCTAGCGATTGGATTTCACCCAAAACTCACCAAATGACCCCTCCCACCATTTTATAATGTTGCAAAGGTTTTGGGCTCGATCCGAAATCAATAGGTGTTCCAAATTGGACAATTCAAGTTCAACGACAGTTCGTTCCTAATTGGAGTGGTTGGTGTATTCCATACTTCTAGCGATTGGATTTCACTCAAAACTCACCAAATGACTCCTCCCACCATATTTTGATGTTACCCAAGTTTGGGGCTCGATCCGAAATCATTAGGTCTGAGAAATTGGTCAATTCAATTTCAACGACAGTTCGTTCCTAATTGGAGTGGTTGGTGTATTCCATACGTCCAGCGATTGGATTTCACTCAAAACTCACCAAATGACTCCTCCCACCATGTTATGATGTTGCCCAAGTTTTGGGCTCGATCCGAAATCAATAGGTGTTCCAAATTGGACAATTCAAGTTCAATGGCAGTTCGTTCCTAATTGGAGTGGTTGGGGTATTCCATACTTCTAAGGATTGGATTTCACTCAAAAGTCACCAAATGACTCCTCCCACCATATTATGATGTTGCCCAAGTTTTGGGCTAGATCCAAAATCAGTAGGTGTTCCAAATTGGACAAATCAAGTTCAACGGCAGCTCGTTCCTAATTGGAGTGGTTGTTGTATTCCATACTTCTAGCGATTAGATTTCACTCAGAACTAACCAAATGACTCCTCCCACCATATCATGATGTTGCCCAAATTTTGGGCTCGATTCGAAATCAATATGTGTGATAAATTGGACAATTCAAGTTCAACGGCAGTTCATTCCTAGTTGGAGTGGTTGTTGTATTCCACACTTCTAGCGATTTGATTTCACCCAAAACTCACCAAATGACCCCTCCCACCATTTTATAATGTTGCAAAGGTTTTGGGCTCGATCCGAAATGAATAGGTGTTCCAACTTGGACAAGTCAAGTTCAACGACAGTTCGTTCCTAATTGGAGTGGTTGGTGTATTCCATACTTCTAGCGATTGGATTTCACTCAAATCTAACCAAATGACTCCTCCCACCATATTATGATGTTGCCCAAGTCTTGGGCTCGATCCGAAATCAATAGGTGTTCCGAATTGGACAATTCAAGTTCAACGGCAGTTCGTTCCTAACTGGAGTGGTTGGTATATTCCACACTTCTAGCGATTGGATTTCACTCAATATTCACCAAATGACTCCTCCCACCATATTATGATGTTGCCCAAGTTTTGGGCTCGATCCGAAATCAATGGGTGTTCCAAATTGGACAATTCAAATTCCACGGCAGTTCGTTCCTAATTGTAGTGGTCGGTGTATTCCATACTTCTAGCGATTGGATTTCACTCAAAACTCACCAAATGACTCCACCCACCATATTATGATGTTGCCCAAGTTTTGGGTTCGATCCGAAATCAATAGGTGTTCCAAATTGGACAATTCAAGTTCAAAGGCCGTTCGTTCCTAATTGGAGTGGTTCGTGTGTTCCATACTTCTAGCGATTGGATTTCACTCAAAACCCACAAAATGACTCCTCCCACCATATTATGATGTTGCCCAAGTTTTGGGCTCGATCCGAAATCAATAGGTGTTCCAAATTGGGGAATTCAAGTTCAACGGCAGTTCGTTCCTAATTGGAGTGGTTGGTGTATTCCATACTTCTAGCGATTGGATTTCACTCAAAACCCACGAAATGACTCCTCCCACCATATTATGTTGTTGCCCAAGTTTTGGGCTCGATCCGAAATCAATAGGTGTTCCAAATTGGACAATTCAAGTTCAACGGCAGTTCGTTCCTAATTGGAGTGGTTGGTGTATTCCATACTTCTAGCGATTGGATTTCACTCAAAACCCACCAAATGACTCCTCCCACCATATTATGATGTTGCCCAAGTTTCGGGCTCGATCCGAAATCAATAGGTGGGAGAAATTGGTCAATTCAATTTCAACGGCATTTCGTTCCTAATTGGAGTGGTTGGTGTATTCCATACTTCTAGCGATTGGATTTCACTCAAAACTCACCAAATGACTACTCCCATCATATTATGATGTTGCCCAAGTTTTGGGCTCGATCCGAAACCAATAGGTGTGAGAAATTGGTCAATTCAATTTCAACGAAAGTTCGTTCCTAATTGTAGTGGTTGGTGTATTCCGTACTTCTAGCGATTGGATTTCACTCAAAACTCACCAAATGAATCCTCCCACCATATTATTATGTTGCCCAAGTTTTGGGCTCGATCCGAAATCAATAGGTGTGAGAAATTGGACAATTCAAGTTCAACGGCAGTTCGTTCCAAATTGGAGTGGTTGGTGTATTCCATACTTCTAGCGATTGGATTTCATTCAAAACTCACCAAATGACTCCTCCCACCATATTATGATGTTGCCCAAGTTTTGGGCTCGATCCGAAATCAATAGGTTTGAGAAATTGGTAAATTCAATTTCAACGAAAGTTCGTTCCTAATTGGAGTGGTTCGTGTATTCCGTACTTCTAGCGATTGGATTTCACTCAAAACTTTCCAAATGACTCCTCCCACCATATTATGATGTTGCCCAAGTTTTGGGCTCGATCCGAACCCAATAGGTGAGAGAAATTGGACAATTCAAGTTCAACGGCAGTACGTTCCTAATTGGAGTGGTTGGTGTATTCCATACGTCTAGCGATTGGATTTCACTCAAAACTCACAAATGACTCCTCTCACCATATTAGGATGTTGCCCAAGTTTTGGGCTCGATTCGAAATCAATAGGTGTTCCAAATTGGACAATTCAAGTTCAACGGCAGTTCGTTCCTAATTGGAGTGGTTGGTGTATTCCATACTTCTAGCGATTGGATTTTACTCAAACTCACCAAATGACTCCTACCACCATATTATGATGTTGCCCAAGTTTTGGGCTCGATTCGAAATCCATAGGTGTGAGAAATTGGACAATTCAAGTTCAACGGCAGTTCGTTCCTAATTGGAGTGGTTGGTGTATTCCATACTTCAAGCGATTGGATTTCACTCAAAACTCACCAAATGACTCCTCCCACCATATTATGATGTTGCCCAAGTTTGGGGCTCGATCCGAAATCAATAGGTGTGAGAAATTGGACAATTCAAGTTCAACGGCAGTTCGTTCCCAATTGGAGTTGGTGTATTCCATACTTCTAGCGATTGGATTTCACTCAAAACTCACCAAATGACTCCTCCCACCATATTATGAGGTTGCCCAAGTTTTGGGCTCGATCCGAAATCAATAGGTGTGAGAAATTGGACAATTCAAGTTCAACGGCAGTTCGTTCCTAATTGGAGTGGTAGATGTATTCCATACTTCTAGCGATTGGATTTCACTTAAAACTCACCAAATGACTCCTCCCACCATATTATGATGTTGCCAAAGTTTTGGGCTCGATCCGAAATCGATAGATGTTCCAAATTGGAGAATTCAAGTTTAACGGCAGTTCGTTCCTAATTGGAGTGGTTGGTGTATTCCATACGTCCAGCGATTGGATTTCACTCAAAACTCACCAAATGACTCCTCCCACCATGTTATGATGTTGCCCAAGTTTTGGGCTCGATTCGAAATCAATAGGTGTTCCAAATTGGACAATTCAAGTTCAACGGCAGTTCGTTCCTAATTGGAGTGGTTGGTGTATTCCATACTTCTAGCGATTGGATTTTACTCAAACTCACCAAATGACTCCTACCACCATATTATGATGTTGCCCAAGTTTTGGGCTCGATTCGAAATCAATAGGTGTGAGAAATTGGACAATTCAAGTTCAACGGCAGTTCATTCCTAATTGGAGTGGTTGGTGTATTCCATACTTCTAGCGATTGGATTTCACTCAAAACTCACAAATGACTCCTCTCACCATATTAGGATGTTGCCCAAGTTTTGGGCTCGATTCGAAATCAATAGGTGTTCCAAATTGGACAATTCAAGTTCAACGGCAGTTCGTTCCTAATTGGAGTGGTTGGTGTATTCCATACTTCTAGCGATTGGATTTCACTCAAAACTCACCAAATGACTCCTCCCACCATATTATGATGTTGCCCAAGTTTGGGGCTCGATCCGAAATCAATAGGTGTGAGAAATTGGACAATTCAAGTTCAACGGCAGTTCGTTCCCAATTGGAGTTGGTGTATTCCATACTTCTAGCGATTGGATTTCACTCAAAACTCACCAAATGACTCCTCCCACCATATTATGAGGTTGCCCAAGTTTTGGGCTCGATCCGAAATCAATAGGTGTGAGAAATTGGACAATTCAAGTTCAACGGCAGTTCGTTCCTAATTGGAGTGGTAGATGTATTCCATACTTCTAGCGATTGGATTTCACTTAAAACTCACCAAATGACTCCTCCCACCATATTATGATGTTGCCAAAGTTTTGGGCTCGATCCGAAATCAATAGGTGTTCGAAATTGGACAATTCAAGTTCAATGGCAGTTCGTTCCTAATTGGAGTGGTTGGTGTATTCCATACTTCTAGCAATTGGATTTCCCTCAAAACTCACCAAACGACTCCTCCCACCATATTGTGTTGTTGCCCAAGTTTTGGGCTCGATCCAAAATCAGTAGGTGTTCCAAATTGGACAATTCAAGTTCAACGGCAGTTCGTTCCTAATTGGAGTGGTTGGTGTATTCCACACTTCTAGCGATTGGATTTCACTCAAAACTCACCAAACGACTCCTCCCACCATATTGTGTTGTTGCCCAAGTTTTGGGCTCGGTCCAAAATCAGTAGGTGTTCCAAATTGGACAATTCAAGTTCAACGGCAGCTCGTTCCTAATTGGAGTGGTTGGTGTATTCCATACTTCTAGCGATTAGATTTCACTCAAAACTCACCAAATGACTCCTCCTACCATATTATGATGTTGCCCAAATTTTGGGCTCGATTCGAAATCAATAGGTGTGATAAATTGGACAATTCAAGTTCAACAGCAGTTCGTTCCTAATTGGAGTGGTTGGTGTATTCCACACTTCTAGCGATTGGATTTCACTCAAAACTCACCAAATGAATCCTCCCACCATATTATGATGTTGCCCAAGTTTTGGGCTTGATCCGAAATCAATAGGTGTTCCAAATGGGACAATTCAAGTTCAACGGCAGTTCGTTCCTAATTTGCGTGGTTGGTGTATTCCATACTTCTAGCGATTGGACTTCACTCAAAACTAACCAAATGACTCCTCCCACCATATTATGATGTTGCCCGAGTTTTGGGCTCGATCCGAAATCAATAGGTGTTCCAAATTGGACAATTCAAGTTCAACGGCAGTTCGTTCCTAATTGGAGTGGTTATTGTATTCCATACTTCTAGCGATTGGATTTTACTCAAAACTCACCAAATGACTCCTCCCACCATATTATGATGTTGCCAAAGTTTTGGGCTCGATCCGAAATCAATAGGTGTTCCAAATTCTACAATTCAAGTTCAACGGCAGTTCGTTCCTAACTGGAGTGGTTGGTAAATTCCATACTTCTAGCGATTGGATTTCACTCAATACTCACCAAATGACTCCTCCCACCATATTATGATGTTGCCCAAGTTTTGGGCTCGATCCGAAATCAACAGGTGTTCCGAATTGGACAATTCAAGTTCAACGGCAGTTCGTTCCTAATTGGAGTGGTTGGTGTATTCCATACTTCTAGCGATTAGATTTCACTTAAAACTCACCAGTTGACTCCTCCCACCATATTATGATGTTGCCCAAGTTTTGGGCTCGATCCGAAATCAATAGGTGTGATAAATTGGACAATTCAAGTTCAACGGCAGTTCATTCCTAATTGGATTGGTTGGTGTATTCCATACTTCTACCGATTTGATTTCACTCAAAACTCGCCAAATGACTCCTCCCACCATATTATGATGTTGCCCAAGTTTTGGGCTCGATCCAAAATCAATTGGTGTTCCAAATTGGACAATTCAAGTTCAACGGCAGTTCGTTCATAATTGGAGTGGTTGGTGTATTCCATACGTCCAGCGATTGGATTTCACTCAAAACACACCAAATGACTCCTCCCACCATATTATGAGGTTGCCCAAGTTTTGGGCTCGATCCGAAATCAATAGGTGTTCCAAATTGGACAATTCAAGTTCAACGGCAGTTCGTTCCTAATTGGAGTGGTTGGTGTATTCCATACTTCTAGCGATTGGATTTCACTCAAAACTCACCAAATGACTCTTCCCACCATATTATGATGTTGCCCAAGTTTGGGGCTCGATCCGAAATCAGTAGGTGTTCCAAATTGGATAATTCAAGTTCAACGGCAGTTCGTTCCTAATTGGGGTGGTTGGTGTATTTCATACTTCTAGCGATTGGATTTCACTCAAAACTAACCAAATGACTCCTCCCACCATATTATGATGTTGCCCAAGTTTTGGGTTCGATCCGAAATCAATGGGTGTTCGAAATTGGACAATTAAAATTCCACGGCAGTTCGTTCCTAATTGGAGTGGTAGGTGTATTCCATACTTCAAGCGATTGGATTTCACTCAAAACTCACCAACTGACTCCTCCCACCATATTATGATGTTGCCCAAGTTTTGGGGTCGATCCGAAATTAATAGGTGTTCCAAATTGGACAATTCAAGTTCAACGGCAGTTCGTTCCTAACTGGAGTGGTTGGTAAATTCCATACTTCTAGCGATTGGATTTCACTCAGTACTCACCAAATGACTCCTCCCACCATATTATGATGTTGCCCAAGTTATGGGCTCGATACGAAATCAATAGGTGTTCCAAATTGGACAAGTCAAGTTCAACGGCAGTTCGTTCCTAACTGGAGTGGTTGGTGTATTCCATACTTCTAGCGATTGGATTTCACTCAAAACTCACCAAATGACTCCTCCCACCATATTATGATGTTGCCCAAGTTTTGGGCTCGATCCGAAATCAACAGGTCCGAGAAATTGGTCAATTCAATTTCAACGACAGTTCGTTCCTAGTTGTAGTGGTTGGTGTATTCCGTACGTCTAGCGATTGGATTTCACTCAAAACTCACCAAATGACTCCACCCACCATATTATGATGTTGCCCAAGTTTTGGGTTCGATCCGAAATCAATAGGTGTTCCAAATTGGACAATTCAAGTTCAATGGCAGTTCGTTCCTAATTGGAGTGGTTGGTGTATTCCATACTTCTAGCGATTGGATTTCACTCAAAACTCACCAAATGACTACTCCCATCATATTACGATGTTGCCCAAGTTTTGGGCTCGATCCGAAATCAATAGGTGTGAGAAATTGGACAATTCAAGTTCAACGGCAGTTCGTTCCTAATTGGAGTGGTTGGTGTATTCCGTACTTCTAGCGATTGGATTTCACTCAAAACTCACCAAATGACTCCTCCCACCATATTATGATGTTGCCCAAGTTTTGGGCTCGATCCGAAATCAATAGGTGTGAGAAATTGGACAATTCAAGTTCAACGGCAGTTCGTTCCTAATTGGAGTGGTTGGTGTATTCCATACTTCTAGCGATTGGATTTCACTCAAAACTCACCAAATGACTCCTCCCACCATATTATGATGTTGCCCAAGTTTGGGGCTCGATCCGAAATCAATAGGTGTGAGAAATTGGACAATTCAAGTTCAACGGCAGTTCGTTCCTAATTGGAGTGGTTGGTGTATTCCATACTTCTAGGGATTGGATTTCACTCAAAACTCACCAAATGACTCCTCCCACCATATTATGATGTTGCCCAAGTTTTGGGCTCGATCCGAAATCAATAGTGTTCCAAATTGGACAATTCAAGTTCAACGGCAGTTCGTTCCTAATTGGAGTGGTTGGTGTATTCCATACTTCTAGCGATTGGATTTCACTTAAAACTCGCCAAATGACTCCTCCCACCATATTATGATGTTGCCCAAATTTGGGGCTCGATCCGAAATCAATAGGTGTGAGAAATTGGACAATTCAAGTTCAACGGCAGTTCGTTCCCAATTGGAGTTGGTGTGTTCCATACTTCTAGCGATTGGATTTCACTCAAAACTGACCAAATGACTCCTCCCACCATATTATGAGGTTGCCCAAGTTTTGGGCTCGATCCGAAATCGATAGGTGTTCCAAATTGGACAATTCAAGTTCAACGGCAGTTCGTTCCTAATTGGAGTGGTTGGTGTATTCCATACTTCTAGCGATCGGATTTCACTCAAAACTCACCAAATGAATCCTCCCACCATATGATGATGTTGCCCAAGTTTTGGGCTCGATCCGAAGTCAATAGGTGTTCCAAATTGGACAATTCAGGTTCAACGGTAGTTCGTTCCTAATTGGAGTGGTTGGTGTATTCCATACTTCTAGCGATTGGATTTCAGTCAAAAATAACCAAATGACTCCTCCCACCATATTATGATGTTGCCCAAGTTTTGGGCTCGATCCGAAATCAATAGGTGTTCCAAATTGGACAATTCAAGTTCAACAGCAGTTCGTTCCTAATTGGAGTGGATGGTGTATTCCATACTTCTAGGGATTGGATTTCACTCAAAACTCACCCAATGACTCCTCCCACCATATTATGATGTTGCCCAAGTTTTGGGCTCCATCCGAAATCAATAGGTGTGATAAATTGGTCAATTCAATTTCGACGACAGTTCGTTCCTAATTGGAGTGGTTGGTGTATTCCATACTTCTAGCGATTGGATTTCACTCAAAACTCACCGAATGACTCCACCCACCATATTATGATGTTGCCCAAGTTTTGGGCTCGATCCGAATTCAATAGGTGTGAGAAATTGGTCAATTCAATTTCGACGAAAGTTCTTTCCTAATTGGAGTGGTTGGTGTATTCCATACTTCTAAAGATTGGATTTCACTCAAAACTCACCAAATGACTCCTCCAACCATATTATGAGGTTGCCCAAGTTTTGGGCTCGATACGAAATCAATAGGTGTGAGAAATTGGACAATTCAAGTTCAACGGCAGTTCGTTCCTAATTGGAGTGGTAGATGTATTCCATACTTCTAGCGATTGGATTTCACTTAAAACTCACCAAATGACTCCTCCCACCATATTATGATGTTGCCCAAGTTTTGGGCTCGATCCGAAATCAATAGGTGTTCCAAATTGGACAATTCAAGTTCAACGGCAGTTCGTTCCTAATTGGAGTGGTTGGTGTATTCCATACATCTAGCAATCGGATTTCACTCAAAACTCACCAAATGAATCCTCCCACCATATTATGATGTTGCCCAAGTTTTGGCCTCGATCCGAAGTCAATAGGGGTTCCAAATTGGACAATTCAAGTTCAACGGCAGTTCGTTCCTAATTGGAGTGGATGGTGTATTCCATACTTCTTGGGATTGGATTTCACTCAAAACTCACCAAATGACTCCTCCCACCATATTATGATGTTGCCCAAGTTTTGGGCTCGATTCGAAATCAATAGGTGTGATAAATTGGACAATTCAAGTTCAACCGCAGTTCATTCCTAATTGGAGTGGTTGGTGTATTCCATACTTCTAGCGATTGGATTTCACTCAAAACATACCAAATGACTTTTCCCACCATATTATGATGTTGCCCAAGTTTTGGGCTCGATCCGAAGTCAATAGGTGTTCCAAATTGGACAATTCAACTTCAACGGCAGTTCGTTCCTAATTGGAGTGGTTGGTGTATTCCATACTTCTAGCGATTGGATTTCACTCAAAACTAACCAAATGACTCCTCCCGCCATATTATGATGTTGCCCAAGTTTTGGGCTCGATCCGAAATCAATGGGTGTTCCAAATTGGACAATTCAAATTCCACGGCAGTTTGTTCCTAATTGGAGTGGTTGGTGTATTCCATACTTCTAGCGATTGGATTTCACTCAAAACTCTCCAAATGACTCCTCCCACCATATTATGATGTTGCCCAAGTTTTGGGCTCGAACCGAAATCAATAGGTGTGATAAATTGGTCAATTCAATTTCGACGACAGTTCGTTCCTAATTGGAGTGGTTGGTGTATTCCATACTTCTAGCGATTGGATTTCACTCAAAACTCACCAAATGACTCCTCCCACCATATTATGATGTTGCCCAAGTTTGGGGCCCGATCCGAAATCAATAGGTGTTCCAAATTGGACAATTCAAGTTCAACGGCAGTTCGTTCCTAATTGGAGTGGTTGGTGTATTCCATACTTCTAGCGATTGGATTTCACTCAAAACTCACCAAATGACTCCTCCCACCATATTATGATGTTGCCCAAGTTTTGGGCTCGATCCGAAGTCAATAGGTGTTCCAAATTATATAATTCAAGTTCAACGGCAGTTCGTTCCAAATTGGAGTGGTTGGTGTATTCCATACTTCTAGCGATTGGATTTCAGTCAAAACTAACCAAATGACTCCTCCCACCATATTATGATGTTGCCCAAGTTTTGGGCTCGATCCGAAATCAATAGGTCTTCCAAACAGGACAATTCAAGTTCAACGGCAGTTCGTTCCTAATTGGAGTGGTTGGTGTATTCCATACTTCTAGCGATTGGATTTCACTCAAAACTCACCAAACGACTCCTCCCACCATATTATGTTATTGCCCAAGTTTTGGGCTCGATACGAAATCAATAGGTGTTCCAAATTGGACAATTCAAGTTCAACGGCAGTTCGTTCCAAATTGGAGTGGTTGGTGTATTCCATACTTCTAGCGATTGGATTTCACTCAAAACTCAAAAAATGACTCCTCCCACCATATTATGATGTTGTACAGGTTTTGGGCTCGATCCGTAATCAATAGGTGTGAGAAATTGGACAAGTAAAGTTCAACGGGAGTTCATTCCAAATTGGAGTGGTTGGTGTATTCCATACTTCTAGCGATTGGATTTCACCCAAAACTCACCAAATGATTCCTCCCACCATATTATGGTGTTGCCTAAGTTTTGGGCTCGATCCGAAATCAATAGGTGTTCCAAATTGGACAATTCAAGTTAAACGGCAGTTCGTTCCTAATTGGAGTGGTTGGTGTATTCCATACTTCTAGCGATTAGATTTCACTCAAAACTCACCAATTGACTCCTCCCACCATATTATGATGTTGCACGAGTTTTGGGTTCGATCCGAAATCAATGGGTGTTCCAAATTGGACAATTCAAGCTCAACGGCAGTTCGTTCCTAATTGGAGTGGTTGGTCTATTCCATACTTCTGGCGATTGGATTTCACTCAAAACTCAACAAAAGACTCCTCCCACCATATTACGATGTTGCCCAAGTTTTGGGCTCGATCCGAAATCAATAGGTGTTCCAAACTGGACAATTCAAGTTCAACGGCAGTTCATTCCTAATTGGAGTGGTTGGTGTATTCCATACTTCTAGCGATTGGATTTCACTCAAAACTAACCAAATGACTCCTCCCACCATATTATGGTGTTGCCCAAGTTTTGGGCTCGATCTGAAATCAATAAGTGTTCCAAATTGGACAATTCAAGTTCAACGGCAGTTCGTTCCTAATTGGAGTGGTTGGTGTATTCTATACTTCTAGCGATTGGATTTCACCCAAAACCCACCAAATGATTCCTCCCACCATATTATGGTGTTGCCCAAGTTTTGGGCTCGATCCGAAATCAATAGGTGTTCCAAATTGGACAATTCAAGTTCAACGGCAGTTCGTTCCTAATAGGAGTGGTTGGTGTATTCCATACTTCTAAAGATTGGATTTCACTCAAAATTCACAAAATGACTCCTCCCACCATACTATGATGTTGCCCAAGTTTTGGGCTCGATCCGAAATCAATAGGTCTTCCAAATTTGACAATTAGAGTTCAACGGCAGTTCGTTCCTAATTGGAGTAGTTGGTGTATTCCATACTTCTAGCGATTGGATTTCTCTCAAAACT
Organism: Prunus avium; assembly: GCF_965620075.1. Lineage (NCBI taxonomy): Eukaryota > Viridiplantae > Streptophyta > Magnoliopsida > Rosales > Rosaceae > Prunus > Prunus avium. The sequence continues at coordinate 9,316,525 of NC_142290.1, forward strand.
AGCCAAATGACTCCTCTCACCATATTATGATGTTGCCGAAGTTTTGGGCTCGATGCGAAATCAATAGGTGTGAGGAATTGGACAATTCAAGTTCAACGGCAGTTCGTTCCTAATTGGAGTGGTTGGTGTATTCCATACTTCTAGCGATTGGATTTCACTCAAAACTCACCAAATGACTCCTCCCACCATATTATGTTGTTGCCTAAGTTTTGGGCTCGATCCAAAATCAATAGGTCTTCCGAATTTGACAATTAGCGTTCAGCGGCAGTTCGTTCCTAATTGGAGTGGTTGGTGTATTCCATACTTCTAGCGATTGGATTTCACTCAAAACTCACCAAATGACTCCTCCCACCATATTATGGTGTTGCCCAAGTTTGGGGCTCGATCGGAAATCAATAGGTGTGAGAAATTGGACAATTCAAGTTCAACGGCAGTTCGTTCCTAATTGGAGTGGTTGGTGTATTCCATACTTCTAGCGATTGGATTTCACTCAAAACTCACCAAATGACTCCTCCCACCATATTATGATGTTGCCCAAGTTTTGGGCTCCATCCGAAATCAATAGGTGTTCCAAATTGGAAAATTCAAGTTCAACGGCAGTTCATTCCTAACTGGAGTGGTTGTACTTCACTTAATTTCCTCTGAAGTATTGGGCTTTGGCGGTATTTATCATGCACTTCTGGGACCGAGACTCTTGAAGAATCTTTTTTTTGGGGGTGTATATGATACCTGGGCTCCGGGCGGGGGAGATGTAAGAAAAATTACCAACTTGACCCTTAGCCCAAGTATTGTATTTGGTTATTTACTAAAATCCCCCATTGGCGGAGAGGGGTGGATGTATTCCATACTTCTACGGATTGGATTTCACTCAAAACTCACCAATTGACTCCTCCCACCATATTATGATGTTGCCCGAGTTTTGGGCTCGATCCGAAATCAAGGGGTGTTCCAAATTGGACAATTCAAGCTCAACGGCAGTTCGTTCCTAATGGGAGTGGTTGGTGTATTCCATACTTCTAGCGATTGGATTTCACTCAAAACTCACCAAATGACTCCTCCTACCATATTATGATGTTGCCCAAGTTTTGGGCTCGATCCGAAATCAATAGGTCTGAGAAATTGGTCAATTCAATTTGAACGACAGTTCGTTCCTAATTGGAGTGGTTGGTGTATTCCATACGTCCAGCGATTGGATTTCACTCAAAACTCACCAAATGACTCCTCCCACCATGTTATCATGTTGCCCAAGTTTTAGGCTCGATCCGAAATCAATAGGTGTTCCGAATTGGACAATTCAAGTTCAACGGCAATTCGTTCCTAATTGGAGTGGTTGGTGTATTTTATACTCCTAGTGATTGGATTTCACTCAAAACTCACCAAATGACTCCTCCCACCATATTATGATGTTGCCCAAGTTTTGGGCTCGATACGAAATCAAAAGGTGTTCCAAATTGGACAATTCAAGTTCAACGGCAGTTCTTTCCTACATGGGGTGGTTTGTGTATTCCATACTTCTAGCGATTGGATTTCACTCAAGACTCAAAAAATGACTCCTCCCACCATATTATGATGTTGTACAGGTTTTGGGCTCGATCCGAAATCAATAGGTGTGAGAAATTGGACAGTTCAAGTTCAACGGCAGTTCATTCCTAATTGGAGTGGTTGGTGTATTCTATACTTCTAGCGATTGGATTTCACCCAAAACTCACCAAATGATTCCTCCCACCATATTATGGTGTTGCCCAAGTTTTGGGCTCGATCCGAAATCAATAGGTGTTCCAAATTGGACAATTGAAGTTCAACGGCAGTTCGTTCCTAATAGGAGTGGTTGGTGTATTCCATACTTCTAAAGATTGGATTTCACTCAAAATTCACAAAATGACTCCTCCCACCATATTATGATGTTGCCCAAGTTTTGGGCTCGATCCGAAATCAATAGGTGTGAGAAATTGGACAATTCAATTTCAACGGCAGTTCATTCCTAATTGGAGTGGTTGGTGTACTCCATACTTCTAGGGATTGGATATCTCTCAAAACTCACCCATTGACTCCTCCCACCATATTATGATGTTGCCCAAGTTTTGGGCTCGATCCGAAATCAATAGGTGTTCCAAATTGGACAATTCAAGTTCAACGGCAGTTCGTTCCTAATTGCAGTGGTTGGTGTATTCCATACTTCAAGCGATTCGATTTCACTCAAAACTAACCAAATGACTCCTCCCACCATATTATGATGTTGCCCAAGTTTTGGGCTCGATCCGAAATCAATAGGTGTTCCAAATTGGACAATTCAAGTTTCACGGCAGTTCGTTCCTAATTGGAGTGGTTGGTGTATTCCATACTTCTAGAGATTGGATTTCACTCAAAACTCACCAATTGACTCCTCCCACCATATTATGATGTTGCCCAAGTTTTGGGCTCGATCCGAAATCAATAGGTGTGAGAAATTGGACAATTCAAGTTTCACGGCAGTTCGTTCCTAATTGGAGTGGTTGGTGTATTCCATACTTCTAAAGATTGGATTTCACTCAAAATTCACAAAATGACTGCTCCCACCATATTATGATGTTGCCCAACTTTTTGGGCTCGATCCGAAATCAATAGGTGTGAGAAATTGGACAATTCAAGTTCAACGGCAGTTCGTTCCTAATTGGAGTGGTTGGTGTATTCCATACTTCTAGCGATTGGATTTCACTCAAAACTCACCAAATGACTCCTCCCACCATATTATGATGTTGCCCAAGTTTTGGGCTCGATCCGAAATCAATAGGTCTTCCAAATTTGACAATTAGAGTTCAACGGCAGTTCGTTCCTGATTGGAGTGGTTGGTGTATTCCATACTTCTAGCGATTGGATTTCACTCAAAACTAACCAAATGACTTCTCCCACCATATTATGATGTCGCCCAAGTTTTGGGCTCGATCCGAAATCAATAGGTGGGAGAAATTGGACAATTCAAGTTCAACGGCAGTTCGTTCCAAATTGGAGTGGTTGGTGTATAACATACTTCTAGCGATTGGATTTCACTCAAAACTCCCCAATTGACTCCTCCCACCATATTATGATGTTGCCCAAGTTTTGGGCTCGATCCGAAATCAATAGGTGTTAGAAATTAGACAATTCAAGTTCAACGGCAGTTCGTTCCTAATGGGAGTTGTTGGTGTATTCCATACTTCTAGCGATTGGATTTCACTCAAAACAAACCAAATGACTCCTCCCACCACATTATGATGTTGCCCAAGTTTTGGGCTCGATCCGAAATCAATAGGTGTGAGAAATTGGACAATTCAAGTTCAACGGCAGTTCGTTCCTAATTGGAGTGGTTGGTGTATGCCATACTTCTAGCGACTGGATTTCACTCAAAACTCACCAAATGACTCCTCCCACCATATTATGATTTTGCCCAAGTTTGGGGCTAGATTCGAAATCAATAGGTGTGAGAAATTGGACAATTCAAGTTCAACGGCAGATCGTTCCTAATTGGAGTGGTGGGTGTATTCCATACATCTAGCGATTGGATTTCACTCAAAAATAACCAAATGACTCCTCCCACCATATTATGATGTTGCCCAAGTTTGGGGCTAGATTCGAAATCAATAGGTGTGAGAAATTGGACAATTCAAGTTCAACGGCAGATCGTTCCTAATTGGAGTGGTGGGTGTATTCCATACATCTAGCGATTGGATTTCACTCAAAACTAAGCAAATGACTCCTCCCACCATATTATGATGTTGCCCAAGTTTGGGGCTAGATTCGAAATCAATAGGTGTGAGAAATTGGACAATTCAAGTTCAACGGCAGATCGTTCCTAATTGGAGTGGTGGGTGTATTCCATACTTCTAGCGATTGGATTTCACTCAAAACTCACCAAATGACTCCTCCCACCATATTATGATGTTGCCCAAGTTTTGGGCTCGATCCGAAATCAATAGGTGTGAGAAATTGGACAATTCAAGTTCAACGGCAGTTCGTTCCTAATTGGATTGGTTGGTGTCTTCCGTACTTCTAGCGATTGGGTTTCACTCAAAACTCACCAAATGACTCCTCCCACCATATTATGATGTTGCCCAAGTTTTGGGCTTGATCCGAAATCAATAGGTGTGAGAAATTGGACAATTCAAGTTCAACGGCAGTTCGTTCCTAATTGGAGTGGTTGGTGTATTCCATACTTCTAGCGATTGGATTTCACTCAAAACTCACCAAAGGACTCCTCCAAAAATATCATTATGTTGCCCAAGTTTTGGGCTCGATCCGAAATCAATAGGTGAAAGAAATTGGACTATTCAAGTTCAACGGCAGTTCGTTCCTAATTGGAGTGGTTGGTGTATTCCGTACTTCTAGCGATTGGATTTCCCTCAAAACTCACCAAATGACTCCTCCCACCATATTATGATGTTGCCCAAGTTCGGGGCTCGATCCGAAATCAATAGGTGTTCCAAATTGGACAATTCAAGTTCAACGACAATTCGTTCCTAATTGGAGTGGATGTTGTATTCCATACTTCTAGCGATTGGATTTCACTCAAACCTTACCAAAGGACTCCTCCAACCTTTTCATGATGTTGCCCAAGTTTTGGGCTCGATCCGAAATCAATAGGTGAAAGAAATTGGACTATCCAAGTTCAACGGCAGTTCGTTCCTAATTGGAGTGGTTGGTGTATTCCATACTTCTAGCGATTGGATTTCACTCAAAAGTGACCAAATGACTCCACCCACCATATTATGATGTTGCCCAAGTTTGGGGCTCGATCCGAAATCAATAGGTGTGGGAAATTGGACAATTCAAGTTCAACGGCTGTTCGTTCCTAATTGGAGTGGTCGGTGTCTTCCATACTTCTAGCGATTGGATTTCACTCAAAACTCACCAAATGACTCCTCCCACCATATTATGATGTTGACCAAGTTTTGGGTTCGATCCGAAATCAATAGGTGTTAGAAATTGGACAATTCAAGTTCAACGGCAGTTCGTTCCTAATTGGTGTGGTTGGTGTTTTCCGTACTTCTAGCGATTGGATTTCACTCAAAACTCACCAAATGACTACTCCCACCATATTATGATGTTGCCCAAGTTTGGGGTTCGATCCAAACTCAATAGGTGTTAGAAATTGGACAATTCAAGTTCAACGGCAGTTCGTTCCTAATTGGAGTGGTTGGTGTATTCCATACTTCTAGCGATTGGATTTCACTCAAAACTCACCAAATGACTCCTCCCACCATATTATGATGTTTCCCAAGTTTGGGGCTCGATCCGAAATCAATAGGTGTGAGAAATTGGACAATTCAAGTTCAACGGCAGTTCGTTCCGAGTTGGAGTGGTTGGTGTATTCCATACTTCTAGTGATTGGATTTCACTCAAAACTCACCAAATGACTCCTCCCACCATATTATGATATTGCCCAAGTTTTGGGCTCGATCCGAAATTAGTAGGTGTTCCAAATTGGACAATTCAAGTTCAATGGCAGTTCGTTCCTAATGGGAGTGGTTGGTGTATTCCATACTTCTAGCGATTGGATTTCACTCAAAACTCACCAAATGACTCCTCCCACCATATTATAATGTTGCCCAAGTTTTGGGCCTGATCCGAAATCAATAGGTCTTCCAAATTTGACAATTAGAGTTCAACGGCAATTCATTCCTAATTGGAGTAGTTGGTGTATTCCATACTTCTAGCGATTGGATTTCACTCAAAACTAGCCAAATGACTCCTCTCACCAAATTATGATGTTGCCCAAGTTTTGGGCACGATCCGAAATGAATAGGTGTGAGGAATTGGACAATTCAAGTTCAACGGCAGTTCGTTCCTAATTGGAGTGGTTGGTGTATTCCATACTTCTAGCGATTGGATTTCACTCAAAACTCACCAAATGACTCCTCCCACCATATTATGTTGTTCCCTAAGTTTTGGGCTCGATCCGAAATCAATAGGTCTTCTGAATTTGACAATTAGAGTTCAACGGCAGTTCGTTCCTAATTGGAGTGGTTGGTGTATTCCATAATTCTAGCGATTGGAATTCACTCAAAACTCACCAAATGACTCCTCCCACCATATTATGATGTTGCCCAGGTTTTGGGCTCGATCCGAAATCAATAGGTGTGAGAAATTGGACAATTCAAGTTCAACGGCAGTTCGTTCCTAATTGGAGTAGTTGGTGTATTCCATACTTCTAGCGATTGGATTTCACTCAAAACTCACCAAATGACTCCTCCCACCATATTATGATGTTTCCCAAGTTTTGGGCCCGATCCGAAATCAATAGGTCTTCCAAATTTGACAATTAGAGTTCAACGGCAGTTCGTTCCTAATTGGAGTGGTTGGTGTATTCCATACTTCTAGCGATTGGATTTCACTCAAAACTAGCCAAACGACTCCTCTCACCATATTATTATGTTGCCCAAGTTTTGGGCTCGATCCGAAATCAATAGGTGTGAGAAATTGGACAATTCAAGTTCAACGGCAGTTCGTTCCTAATCGGATTGGTTGGTGTATTCCATACTTCTTGCAATTGGATTTCACTCAAAACTCACCAAACGACTCCTCTCACCATATTATGATGTTGCCCAAGTTTGCGGCTCGATCCGAAATCAATAGGTGTGAGAAATTGGACAATTCAAGTTCAACTGCAGTTCGTTCCTAATTGGAGTGGTTGGGGTATTACATAATTCTAGCGATTGGAATTCACTCAAAACTCACCAAATGACTCCTCCCACCATATTATGATGTTGCCCAAGTTTTGGGCTCGATCCGAAATCAATAGGTCTTTCAAATTTGACAATTAGAGTTCAACGGCAGTTCGTTCCTAATTGGAGTGGTTGGTGTATTCCGTACTTCTAAAGATTGGATTTCACTCAAAATTCACAAAATGACTCCTCCCACCATACTATGATGTTGCCCAAGTTTGGGGCTCGATCCGAAATCAATAGGTGTAAGAAATTGGACAATTCAAGTTCAACGGCAGTTCATTCCTAACTGGAGTGGTTGGTGTATTCCATACTTCTAGGGATTGGATTTCACTCAAAACTCACCAAATGACTCTTCCCACCATATTATGATGTTGCCCAAGTTTGGGGCTCGATCCGAAATCAATAGGTGTGAGAAATTGGACAATTCAAGTTCAACGGCAGATCGTTCCTAATTGGAGTGGTTGGTGTATTCCATACTTCAAGCGATTGGATTTCACTCAAAACTCACCAAATGACTCCTCCCACTATATTATGATGTTGCCCAAGTTTTGGGCTAGATCCGAAATCAATAGGTCTTTCAAATTTGACAATTAGAGTTCAACGGCAGTTCGTTCCTAATTGGAGTGGTTGGTGTATTCCATACTTCATGCGATTGGATTTCACTCAAAACTCACAAAATGACTCCTCCCACCATACTATGATGTTGCCCAAGTTTTGAGCTCGATCCGAAATCAATAGGTGTTCCAAATTGGACAATTCAAGTTCAACAGCAGTTCGTTCCTAATTGGAGTGGTTGGTGTATTCCATACTTCTAGCGACTGGATTTCTCTCAAAACACACCAAATGACTCCTCCCACCATATTATGATGTTGCCCAAGTTTTGAGCTCGATCCGAAATCAATAGGTGTTCCAAATTGGAAAATTCAAGTTCAACGGCAGTTCATTCCTAACTGGAGTGGTTGGTGTATTCCATACTTCTACGGATTGGATTTCACTCAAAACTCACCAAATGACTCCTCCCACCAGATTATGATGTTGCCCAAGTTTGGGGCTCGATCCTAAATCTATAGGTGTGAGAAATTGGACAATTCAAGTTCAACTGCAGATCGTTCCTAATTGGAGTGGTCGGTGTATTCCATACTTCTAGCAACTGGATTTCACTCAAAACTCACCAAATGACTCCTCCCACCATATTATGATGTTGCCCAAGTTTTGGGCTCGATCCGAAATCAATAGGTCTTTCAAATTTGACAATTGGAGTTCAACGGCAGTTCGTTCCTAATTGGAGTGGTTGGTGTATTCCATACTTCAAGCGATTGGATTTCACTCAAAACTCACCAAATGACTCCTCCCACCATATTATGATGTTGCCCAAGTTTTGGGCTCGATCCGAAATCAATAGGTCTTTCAAATTTGACAATTAGAGTTCAACGGCAGTTCGTTCCTAATTGGAGTGGTTGGTGTATTCCATACTTCAAGCGATTGGATTTCACTCAAAACTCACCAAATGACTCCTCCCACCATATTATGATGTTGCCCAAGTTTTGGGCTCGATCCGAAATCAACAGGTCTTTCAAATTTGACAATTAGAGTTCAACGGCAATTCGTTCCTAATTGGATTGGTTGGTGTATTCCATACTTCAAGCGACTGGATTTCACTCAAAACTCACCAAATGACTCCTCCCACCATATTATGATGTTGCCCAAGTTTTGGGCTCGATCCGAAATCAATAGGTGTTCCAAATTGGACAATTCAAGTTCAACGGCAGTTCGTTCCTAATTGGAGTGGTTGGTGTATTCCATACTTCTAGCGACTGGCTTTCTCTCAAAACTCACCAAATGACTCCTCCCACCATATTATGATGTTGCCCAGGTTTTGGGATCGATCCGAAATCAATAGGTGTTCCAAATTGGAAAATTCAAGTACAACGGCAGTTCATTCCTAACTGGAGTGGTTGGTGTATTCCATACTTCTACGGATTGGATTTCACTCAAAACTCACCAAATGACTCCTCCCACCATATTATGATGTTGCCCAAGTTTGGGGCTCGATCCGAAATCAATAGGTGTGAGAAATTTGACAATTCAAGTTCAACCGCAGATCGTTCCTAATTGGAGTGGTCGGTGTATTCCACACTTCTAGCGACTGGATTTCACTCAAAACGCACCAAATGACTCCTCCCACCATATTATGATGTTGCCCAAGTTTTGGGCTCGATCCGAAATCAATAGGTGTTCCAAATTGGACAATTCAAGTTCAACGGCAGTTCGTTCCTAATTGGAGTGGTTGGTGTATTCCATACTTCTAGCGACTGGATTTCTCTCAAAACTCACCAAATGACTCCTCCCACCATATTATGATGTTGCCCAAGTTTTGGGCTCGATACGAAATCAATAGGTGTTCCAAATTGGACAATTCAAGTTCAACGGCAGTTCGTTCCTAATTGGGGGGGTTGGTGTATTCCATACTTCTAGCGATTGGATTTCACTCAAAACAAACCAAATGACTCCTCCCACCACATTATGATGTTGCCCAAGTTTTGGGCTCGATCCGAAATCAATAGGTGTGAGAAATTGGACAATTCAAGTTCAACGGCAGTTCGTTCCTAATTGGAGTGGTTGGTGTATTCCATACTTCTAGCGATTGGATTTCACTCAAAACTCACCAAATGACCCCTCCCTCCATATTATGATATTGCCGAAGTTTTGGGCTCGATCCGAAATCAATAGGTCTTTCAAATTTGACAATTGGAGTTCAACGGCAGTTCGTTCCTAATTGGAGTGGTAGGTGTATTCCATACTTCAAGCGATTGGATTTCACTCAAAACTCACCAAATGACTCCTCCCACCATATTATGATGTTGCCCAAGTTTGGGGCTAGATTCGAAATCAATACGTGTGAGAAATTGGACAATTCAAGTTCAACGGCAGATCGTTCCTAATTGGAGTGGTTGGTGTATTCCATACTTCTAGCGACTGGATTTCACTCAAAACTCACCAAATGACTCCTCCCACCATATTATGATGTTGCCTTAGTTTTGGGCTCGATGCGAAGTTAATAGGTGTGAGAAATTGGACAATTCAATTTCAACGGCAGTTCGTTCCTAATTGGAGTGGTAGGTGTATTCCATACTTCTAGCAATTGGATTTCACTCAAAATTCACCAAATGACTCCTCCCACCATATTATGATGTTGCCCAAGTTTGGGGCTCGATCCGAAATCAATAGGTGTGAGAAATTGGACAATTCAAGTTCAACGGCAGTTCGTTCCTAATTAGAGTGGTTGGTGTCTTCCATACTTCTAGCGATTGGATTTCACTCAAAACTCACCAAATGACTCCTCCCACCATATTATGATGTTGCCCAAGTTTGGGGCTAGATTCGAAATCAATAGGTGTGAGAAATTGGACAATTCAAGTTCAACGGCAGATCGTTCCTAATTGTAGTGGTGGGTGTATTCCATACTTCTAGCTAATGGATTTCACTCAAAACTCACCAAAGGACTCCTCCCACCATATTATGATATTGCCCAAGTTTTGGGCTCGATCCGAAATCAATAGGTGTTCCAAATTGGACAATTCATGTTCAACGGCAGTTCGTTCCTAATTGGAGTGGTTGGTGTATTCCATACTTCTAGCGATTGGATTTCACTCAAAACTCACCAAATGACTCCTCCCACCATATTATGATATTGCCCAAGTTTTGGGCTCGATCCGAAATCAATAGGTGTTCCAAATTGGACAATTCAAGTTCAACGGCAGTTCGTTCCTAATTGGAGTGGTTGGTGTATTCCATACTTCTAGCGATTGGATTTCACTCAAAACTCACCAAATGACCCCTCCCTCCATATTATGATATTGCCCAAGTTTTGGGCTCGATCCGAAGTCAATAGGTTTTCCAAATTGGACAATTCAAGTTCAACGGCAGTTCGTTCCGAATTGGTGTGGTTGGTGTATTCCATACTTCTAGCGATTGGATTTCACTCAAAACTCACCAGATGACTCCTCCCACCATATTATGTTGTTGCCCAAGTTTTGGGGTCGATCCGAAATCAATAGGTGTGAGAAATTGGACAATTCAAGTTCAACGGCAGTTCGTTCCTAATTGGATTGGTTGGTGTCTTCCATACTTCTAGCGATTGTATTTCACTCAAAACTCACCAAATGACTCCTCCCACCATATTATGATGTTGCCCAAGTTTTGGGCTTGATCCGAAATCAATAGGTGTGAGAAATTGGACAATTCAAGTTCAACGGCAGTTCGTTCCTAATTGGGGGGGTTGGTGTATTCCATACTTCTAGCGATTGGATTTCACTCAAAACAAACCAAATGACTCCTCCCACCACATTATGATGTTGCCCAAGTTTTGGGCTCGATCCGAAATCAATAGGTGTGAGAAATTGGACAATTCAAGTTCAACGGCAGTTCGTTCCTAATTGGAGTGGTTGGTGTATTCCATAGTTCTAGCGATTGGATTTCACTCAAAACTCACCAAATGACCCCTCCCTCCATATTATGATATTGCCGAAGTTTTGGGCTCGATCCGAAATCAATAGGTCTTTCAAATTTGACAATTGGAGTTCAACGGCAGTTCGTTCCTAATTGGAGTGGTAGGTGTATTCCATACTTCAAGCGATTGGATTTCACTCAAAACTCACCAAATGACTCCTCCCACCATATTATGATGTTGCCCAAGTTTTGGGCTTGATCCGAAATCAATAGGTGTGAGAAATTGGACAATTCAAGTTCAACGGCAGTTCGTTCCTAATTGGATTGGTTGGTGTATTCCATACTTCAAGCGACTGGATTTCACTCAAAACTCACCAAATGACTCCTCCCACCATATTATGATGTTGCCCAAGTTTTGGGCTCGATACGAAATCAATAGGTGTTCCAAATTGGACAATTCAAGTTCAACGGCAGTTCGTTCCTAATTGGATTGGTTGGTGTATTCCACACTTCAAGCGACTGGATTTCACTCAAAACTCACCAAATGACTCCTCCCACCATATTATGATGTTGCCCAAGTTTTGGGCTCGATCCGAAATCAATAGGTGTTCCAAATTGGACAATTCAAGTTCAACGGCAGTTCGTTCCTAATTGGAGTGGTTGGTGTATTCCATACTTCTAGCGATTGGATTTCACTCAAAACTCACCAAATGACCCCTCCCTCCATATTATGATATTGCCCAAGTTTTGGGCTCGATCCGAAGTCAATAGGTTTTCCAAATTGGACAATTCAAGTTCAACGGCAGTTCGTTCCGAATTGGTGTGGTTGGTGTATTCCATACTTCTAGCGATTGGATTTCACTCAAAACTCACCAGATGACTCCTCCCACCATATTATGTTGTTCCCCAAGTTTTGGGGTCGATCCGAAATCAATAGGTGTGAGAAATTGGACAATTCAAGTTCAACGGCAGTTCGTTCCTAATTGGATTGGTTGGTGTCTTCCATACTTCTAGCGATTGTATTTCACTCAAAACTCACCAAATGACTCCTCCCACCATATTATGATGTTGCCCAAGTTTTGGGCTTGATCCGAAATCAATAGGTGTGAGAAATTGGACAATTCAAGTTCAACGGCAGTTCGTTCCTAATTGGAGTGGTTGGTGTATTCCATACTTCTAGCGATTGGATTTCACTCAAAACTCACCAAAGGACTCCTCCAACCATATCATGATGTTGCCCAAGTTTTGGGCTCGATCCGAAATCAATAGGTGAAAGAAATTGGACTATTCAAGTTCAACGGCAGTTCGTTCCTAATTGGAGTGGTTGGTGTATTCCGTACGTCTAGCGATTGGATTTCACTCAAAACTCACCAAATGACTCCTCCCACCATATTATGATGTTGCCCAAGTTCGGGGCTCGATCCGAAATCAATAGGTGTTCCAAATTGGACAATTCAAGTTCAACGGCAGTTCGTTCCTAATTGGAGTGGTTGGTGTATTCCATACTTCTAGCGACTGGATGTCTCTCAAAACTCACCAAATGACTCCTCCCACCATATTATGATGTTGCCCAAGTTTTGGGCTCGATACGAAATCAATAGGTGTTCCAAATTGGACAATTCAAGTTCAACGGCAGTTCGTTCCTAATTGGGGGGGTTGGTGTATTCCATACTTCTAGCGATTGGATTTCACTCAAAACTCACCAAATGACTCCTCCCACCATATTATGATGTTGCCCAAGTTTTGGGCTCGATACGAAATCAATAGGTGTTCCAAATTGGACAATTGAAGTTCAACGGCAGTTCGTTCCTAATTGGGGGGGTTGGTGTATTCCATACTTCTAGCGATTGGATTTCACTCAAAACAAACCAAATGACTCCTCCCACCACATTATGATGTTGCCCATGTTTTGGGCTCGATCCGAAATCAATAGGTGTGAGAAATTGGACAATTCAAGTTCAACGGCAGTTCGTTCCTAATTGGAGTGGTTGGTGTATTCCATACTTCTAGCGATTGGATTTCACTCAAAACTCACCAAATGACCCCTCCCTCCATATTATGATATTGCCGAAGTTTTGGGCTCGATCCGAAATCAATAGGTCTTTCAAATTTGACAATTGGAGTTCAACGGCAGTTCGTTCCTAATTGGAGTGGTAGGTGTATTCCATACTTCAAGCGATTGGATTTCACTCAAAACTCACCAAATGACTCCTCCCACCATATTATGATGTTGCCCAAGTTTGGGGCTAGATTCGAAATCAATACGTGTGAGAAATTGGACAATTCAAGTTCAACGGCAGATCGTTCCTAATTGGAGTGGTTGGTCTATTCCATACTTCTAGCGACTGGATTTCACTCAAAACTCACCAAATGACTCCTCCCACCATATTATGATGTTGCCCTAGTTTTGGGCTCGATGCGAAGTTAATAGGTGTGAGAAATTGGACAATTCAATTTCAACGGCAGTTCGTTCCTAATTGGAGTGGTAGGTGTATTCCATACTTCTAGCGATTGGATTTCACTCAAAATTCACCAAATGACTCCTCCCACCATATTATGATGTTGCCCAAGTTTGGGGCTCGATCCGAAATCAATAGGTGTGAGAAATTGGACAATTCAAGTTCAACGGCAGTTCGTTCCTAATTAGAGTGGTTGGTGTCTTCCATACTTCTAGCGATTGGATTTCACTCAAAACTCACCAAATGACTCCTCCCACCATATTATGATGTTGCCCAAGTTTGGGGCTAGATTCGAAATCAATAGGTGTGAGAAATTGGACAATTCAAGTTCAACGGCAGATCGTTCCTAATTGTAGTGGTGGGTGTATTCCATACTTCTAGCTAATGGATTTCACTCAAAACTCACCAAAGGACTCCTCCCACCATATTATGATATTGCCCATGTTTTGGGCTCGATCCGAAATCAATAGGTGTTCCAAATTGGACAATTCATGTTCAACGGCAGTTCGTTCCTAATTGGAGTGGTTGGTGTATTCCATACTTCTAGCGATTGGATTTCACTCAAAACTCACTAAATGACTCCTCCCACCATATTATGATATTGCCCAAGTTTTGGGCTCGATCCGAAATCAATAGGTGTTCCAAATTGGACAATTCAAGTTCAACGGCAGTTCGTTCCTAATTGGAGTGGTTGGTGTATTCCATACTTCTAGCGATTGGATTTCACTCAAAACTCACCAAATGACCCCTCCCTCCATATTATGATATTGCCCAAGTTTTGGGCTCGATCCGAAGTCAATAGGTTTTCCAAATTGGACAATTCAAGTTCAACGGCAGTTCGTTCCGAATTGGTGTGGTTGGTGTATTCCATACTTCTAGCGATTGGATTTCACTCAAAACTCACCAGATGACTCCTCCCACCATATTATGTTGTTTCCCAAGTTTTGGGGTCGATCCGAAATCAATAGGTGTGAGAAATTGGACAATTCAAGTTCAACGGCAGTTCGTTCCTAATTGGATTGGTTGGTGTCTTCCATACTTCTAGCGATTGTATTTCACTCAAAACTCACCAAATGACTCCTCCCACCATATTATGATGTTGCCCAAGTTTTGGGCTTGATCCGAAATCAATAGGTGTGAGAAATTGGACAATTCAAGTTCAACGGCAGTTCGTTCCTAATTGGAGTGGTTGGTGTATTCCATACTTCTAGCGATTGGATTTCACTCAAAACTCACCAAAGGACTCCTCCAACCATATCATGATGTTGCCCAAGTTTTGGGCTCGATCCGAAATCAATAGGTGAAAGAAATTGGACTATTCAAGTTCAACGGCAGTTCGTTCCTAATTGGAGTGGTTGGTGTATTCCGTACTTCTAGCGATTGGATTTCACTCAAAACTCACCAAATGACTCCTCCCACCATATTATGATGTTGCCCAAGTTCGGGGCTCGATCCGAAATCAATAGGTGTTCCAAATTGGACAATTCAAGTTCAACGACAATTCGTTCCTAATTGGAGTGGATGGTGTATTCCATACTTCTAGCGATTGGATTTCACTCAAAACTCACCAAAGGACTCCTCCAACCTTATCATGATGTTGCCCAAGTTTTGGGCTCGATCCGAAATCAATAGGTGAAACAAATTGGACTATTCAAGTTCAACGGCAGTTCGTTCCTAATTGGAGTGGTTGGTGTATTCCATTCTTCTAGCGATTGGATTTCACTCAAAACTCACCAAAGGACTCCTCCAACCTTATCATGATGTTGCCCAAGTTTTGGGCTCGATCCGAAATCAATAGGTGAAAGAAATTGGACTATTCAAGTTCAACGGCAGTTCGTTCCTAATTGGAGTGGTTGGTGTATTCCATTCTTCTAGCGATTGGATTTCACTCAAAACTCACCAAATGACTCCTCCCACCATATTATGATGTTGCCCAAGTTTTGGGCTCGATCCGAAATCAATAGTTGTTCCAAATTGGACAATGCAAGTTCAACGGCAGTTCGTTCCTAATTGGAGTGGTTGGTGTATTCCATACTTCTAGCGATTGGATTTCACTCAAAACTCACCAAATGACTCCTCCCACCATATTATGATGTTGCCCAAGTTTGGGGCTCGATCCGAAATCAATAGGTGTGAGAAATTGGACAATTCAAGTTCAACGGCAGTTCGTTCCTAATTGTAGTGGTTGGTGTCTTCCATACTTCTAGCGATTGGATTTCACTCAAAACTCACCAAATGACTCCTCCCACCATATTATGATGTTGCCCAAGTTTTGGGCTCGATCCGAAATCAATAAATGTTCCAAATTGGACAATTCAAGTTCAACGGCAGTTCGTTCCTAATTGGAGTGGTTGGTGTATTCCATACTTCTAGCGATTTGATTTCACTCAAAACTCACCAAATGACTCCTCCCACCATATTATGATGTTGCCCAAGTTTTGGGCTTGATCCGAAATCAATAGGTGTGAGAAATTGGACAATTCAAGTTCAACGGCAGTTCGTTCCTAATTCGAGTGGTTGGTGTATTCCATACTTCTAGCGATTGGATTTGACTCAAAACTCAACAAATGACTCCTCCCACCATATTATGATGTTGCCCAAGTTTGGGGCTCGATCAGAAATCAATAGGTGTTCCAAATTGGACACTTCAAGTTCGACGACAATTCGTTCCTAATTGGAGTGGTTGGTGTATTCCGTACTTCTAGCGATTGGATTTCACTCAAAACTCACCAAATGACTCCTCCCACCATATTATGATGTTCCACAAGTTTGGGGTTCGATCCGAAATGAATAGGTGTTAGAAATTGGACAATTCAAGTTCAGCGGCAGTTCGTTCCTAACGGGAGTGGTTGGTGTATTCCATACTTCTAGCGATTGGATTTCACTCAAAACTCACCAAATGACTCCTCCCACCATATTATGATGTTGCCCAAGTTTTGGGCTCGATCCGAAATCAGTAGGTGTTCCAAATTGGACAATTCAAGTTCAACAGCAGTTCGTTCCTAATTGGAGTGGTTGGTGTATTCCATACTTCTAGCGAATGGATTTCACTCAAAACTCACCAAATGACTCCTCCCACCATATTATGATGTTGCCCAAGTTTGGGGCTCGATCCGAAATCAATAGGTGTTCCAAATTGGACAATTCAAGTTCAACGGCAGTTCGTTCCTAATTGGAATGGTTGGTGTCTTCCATACTTCTAGGTATTGGATTTCACTCAAAACTCACCAAATGACTCCTCCCACCATATTATGATGTTGCCCAAGTTTTTGGCAAGATCCGAAATCAATAGGTGTTCGAAATAGGACAATTCAAGTTCAACGGCAGTTCGTTCCTAATTGGAGTGGTTGGTGTATTCCATACTTCTAGCGATTGGATTTCACTCAAAACTCACCAAAGGACTCCTCCAACCAGATCATGATGTTGCCCAAGTTTTGGGCTCGATCCGAAATCAATAGGTGAAAGAAATTCGACTATTCAAGTTCAACGGCAGTTCGTTCCTAATTGGAGTGGTTGGTGTATTCCGTACTTCTAGCGATTGGATTTCACTCAAAACTCACCAAATGACTCCTCCCACCACATTATGATGTTGCCCAAGTTTGGGGCTCGATCCGAAATCAATAGGTGTTCCAAATTGGACAATTCAAGTTCAACGGCAGTTCGTTCCTAATTGGAGTGGTTGGTGTAATCCATACTTCTAGCAATTGGATTTAACCCAAAACTCACCAAATGACTCCTCCCACCATATTATGATGTTGCCCAAGTTTGGGGCTCGATCCAAAATCAATAGGTGTTCCAAATTGGACAATTCAAGTTCAACGGCAGTTCGTTCCTAATTGGAGTGGTTGGTGTATTGCATACTTCTAGGAATTGGATTTGCCTCAAAACTCACCAAATGACTCCTCCCACCATACTATGATGTTGCCCAAGTTTGGAGCTCGATCCGAAATCACTAGGTGTGAGAAATTGGACAATTCAAGTTCAACGGCAGTTCCTTCCTAATTGGAGTGGTTGGTGTATTCCATACTTCTAGCGATTGGATTTCACTCAAAACTCACCAAATGACTCCTCCCACCATATTATGATGTTGCCCAACTTTTGGGCTCGATCCGAAATCAATAGGTGTGAGAAATTGGACAACTCAAGTTCAACGGCAGTTCGTTCCGAATTGGAGTGGTTGGTGTATTCCATACTTCTAGCAAATGGATTTCACCCAAAACTCACCAAATGACTCCTCCCACCATATTATGATGTTGCCCAAGTTTTGGGCTCGATCCGAAATCAATAGGTGTGAGAAATTGGACAATTCAAGTTGAACGGCAGTTCGTTCCTAATTGGAGTGGTTGGTGTGTTCCATACTTCTAGCGATTGGATTTCACTCAAAACTCACCAAACGACTCCTCCCACCATATTATGATGTTGCCCAAGTTTTTGGCTCGATCCGAAATCAATCGGTGTTAGAAATTGGACAATTCAAGTTCAACGGCAGTTCGTTCCAAATTGGAGTGGTTGGTGTATTCCACACTTCTAGAGATTGGATTTCACTTAAAACTCACCAGATGACTCCTCCCGCCATATTATGATGTTGCCCAAGTTTTGGGCTCGATCCGAAATCAATAGGTGTTCCAAATTGGACAATTGAAGTTCAACGGCAGTCGTTCCTCGTTGGAGTGGTTGGTGTATTCTATACTTCTAGCGATTGGATTTCACTCAAAACTCACCAAATGACTCCTCCCGCCATATTATGATGTTGCCCAAGTATTGGGCTTGATCCGAAATCAATAGGGGTGAGAAATTGGATAATTCAAGTTCAACGGCAGTTCGTTCCTAATTGGAGTGGTTGGTGTATTCCATACTTCTAGCGATTGGATTTCACTCAAAACTCACCAAATGACTCCTCCCACCATATTATGATGTTGCCCAAGTTTTGGGCTCGATCCGAAATCAATAGGTGTTCCAAATTGGACAATTCAAGTTCAACGGAAGTTCGTTCCTAATTGGAGTGGTTGGTGTATTCCATACTTCTAGCTATTGGATTTCACTCAAAACTCACCAAATGACTCCTCCCACCATATTATGATGTTGCACAAGTTTGGGGTTCTATCCGAAATCAATAAGTGTTAGAAATTGGACAATTCAAGGTGAACGGCAGTTCGTTCCTAATGGGAGTGTTTGGTATATTCCATACTTCTAGGGATTGGATTTCACTCAAAACTCACCAAATGACTCCTCCCAACATATTATGATGTCGCCCAAGTTTTGGGCTCGATCCGAAATCAATAGGTGTGAGAAATTGGACAATTAAAGTTCAACGGCAGTTCGTTCCTAATTGGAGTGGTTGGTGTATTCCATACTTCTAGCGATTTGATTTCACCCAAAACTCACCAAATGACTCCAACCACCATATTATGATGTTGCCCAGGTTTGGGGCTCGATCCGAAATCAGTTGGTGTGAGAAATTGGACAATTCAAGTTCAACGGCAGTTCATTCCTAATTGGAGTGGTTGGTGTATTCCATACTTCTAGCGATTGGATTTCACTTAAAACTCACCAAATGATTCCTCCCACCATATTATGATGTTGCCCAAGTTTTGGGCTCGATATGAAATCAATAGATGTTCCAAATTGGACCATTCAAGTTCAACGGCAGTTCGTTCCTAATTGGAGTGGTTGGTGTATTCCATACTTCTAGCGATTGGATTTCACTCAAAACTCACCAAATGACTCCTCCCACCATATTATGATGTTGCCCAAGTTTTGGGCTCGATCCGAAATCAATATGTGTTCCAAATTGGACAATTCAGGTTCAACGGAAGTTCGTTCCTAATTGGAGTGGTTGGTGTATTCCATACTTCTAGCGATTGGATTTCACTCAAAACTCACCAAATGACTCCTCCCACCATATTATGATGTTGCCCAAGTTTTGGGCTCGATCCGAAATCAATATGTGTTCCAAATTGGACAATTCAGGTTCAACGGAAGTTCGTTCCTAATTGGAGTGGTTGGTGTATTCCATACTTCTAGCGATTTGATTTCACCCAAAACTCACCAAATGACTCCTCCCACCATATTATGATGTTTCCCAAGTTTGGGGCTCGATCCGAAATCAGTTGGTGTGAGAATTTGGACAATTCAAGTGCAACGGCAGTTCGTTCCTAATTGGAGTGGTTGGTGTATTCCATACTTCTAGCGATTGGATTTCACTCAAAACTCACCAAATGATTCCTCCCACCATATTATGATGTTGCCCAAGTTTTGGGCTCGATACGAAATCAATAGATGTTCCAAATTGGACAATTCATGTTCAACGGCAGTTCGTTCCTAATTGGAGTGGTTGGTGTATTCCATACTTCTAGCGATTGGATTTCACTCAAAACTCACCAAATGACTCCTCCCACCATATTATGATGTTGCCCAAGTTTTGGGCTTGATCCGAAATCAATAGGGGTGAGAAATTGGACAATTCAAGTTCAACGGCAGTTCGTTCCTAATTGGAGTGGTTGGTGTATTCCGTACTTCTAGCGAATGGATTTCACTCAAAACTCACCAAATGACTCCTCCCACCATATTATGATGTTGCCCAAGTTTGGGGCTCGATCCGAAATCAATAGGTGTGAGAAATTGGACAATTCAAGTTCAACGGCAGTTCGTTACTAATTGGAGTGGTTTGTGTATTCCATACTTCTAGCGATTGGATTTCACTCAAAACTCACCAAATGACTCCTCCCACCAAATTATGATGTTGCCCATGTTTTGGGCTCGATCCGAAATCAATAGGTGTGAGAAATTGGACAATTCAAGTTCAACGGCAGTTCTTTCCTAATTGGAGTGGTTGGTGTATTCCATACTTCTAGCGATTGGATTTGCCTCAAAACTCACCAAATGATTCCTCCCACCATACTATGATGTTGCCCAAGTTTGGAGCTCGATCCGAAATCACTAGGTGTGAGAAATTGGACAATTCAAGTTCAACGGCAGTTCCTTCCTAATTGGAGTGGTTGGTGTATTCCATACTTCTAGCGATTGGATTTCACTCAAAACTCACCAAATGATTCCTCCCACCATATTATGATGTTGCCCAAGTTTTGGGCTCGATACGAAATCAATAGATGTTCCAAATTGGACAATTCATGTTCAACGGCAGTTCGTTCCTAATTGGAGTGGTTGGTGTATTCCACACTTCTAGAGATTGGATTTCACTTAAAACTCACCAGATGACTCCTCCCGCCATATTATGATGTTGCCCAAGTTTTGGGCTCGATCCGAAATCAATAGGTGTTCCAAATTGGACAATTGAAGTTCAATGGCAGTTCGTTCCTCGTTGGAGTGGTTGGTGTATTCTATACTTCTAGCGATTGGATTTCACTCAAAACTCACCAAATGACTCCTCCCGCCATATTATGATGTTGCCCAAGTATTGGGCTTGATCCGAAATCAATAGGTGTGAGAAATTGGACAATTCAAGTTCAACGGCAGTTCGTTCCTCATTGGAGTGGTTGGTGTATTCCGTACTTCTAGCGATTGGATTTCACTCAAAACTCACCAAATGATTCCTCCCACCATATTATGATGTTGCCCAAGTTTTGGGCTCGATCCGAAATCAATAGATGTTCCAAATTGGACAATTCAAGTTCAACGGCAGTTCGTTCCTAATTGGAGTGGTTGGTGTATTCCATACTTCTAGCGATTGGATTTCACTCAAAACTCACCAAATGACTCCTCCCACCATATTATGATGTTGCCCAAGTTTTGGGCTTGATCCGAAATCAATAGGGGTGAGAAATTGGATAATTCAAGTTCAACGGCAGTTCGTTCCTAATTGGAGTGGTTGGTGTATTCCATACTTCTAGCGATTGGATTTCACTCAAAACTCACCAAATGACTCCTCCCACCATATTATGATGTTGCCCAAGTTTTGGGCTCGATCCGAAATCAATAGGTGTTCCAAATTGGACAATTCAAGTTCAACGGAAGTTCGTTCCTAATTGGAGTGGTTGGTGTATTCCATACTTCTAGCTATTGGATTTCACTCAAAACTCACCAAATGACTCCTCCCACCATATTATGATGTTGCACAAGTTTGGGGTTCTATCCGAAATCAATAAGTGTTAGAAATTGGACAATTCAAGGTGAACGGCAGTTCGTTCCTAATGGGAGTGTTTGGTATATTCCATACTTCTAGGGATTGGATTTCACTCAAAACTCACCAAATGACTCCTCCCAACATATTATGATGTCGCCCAAGTTTTGGGCTCGATCCGAAATCAATAGGTGTGAGAAATTGGACAATTAAAGTTCAACGGCAGTTCGTTCCTAATTGGAGTGGTTGGTGTATTCCATACTTCTAGCGATTTGATTTCACCCAAAACTCACCAAATGACTCCAACCACCATATTATGATGTTGCCCAGGTTTGGGGCTCGATCCGAAATCAGTTGGTGTGAGAAATTGGACAATTCAAGTTCAACGGCAGTTCATTCCTAATTGGAGTGGTTGGTGTATTCCATACTTCTAGCGATTGGATTTCACTTAAAACTCACCAAATGATTCCTCCCACCATATTATGATGTTGCCCAAGTTTTGGGCTCGATATGAAATCAATAGATGTTCCAAATTGGACCATTCAAGTTCAACGGCAGTTCGTTCCTAATTGGAGTGGTTGGTGTATTCCATACTTCTAGCGATTGGATTTCACTCAAAACTCACCAAATGACTCCTCCCACCATATTATGATGTTGCCCAAGTTTTGGGCTCGATCCGAAATCAATATGTGTTCCAAATTGGACAATTCAGGTTCAACGGAAGTTCGTTCCTAATTGGAGTGGTTGGTGTATTCCATACTTCTAGCGATTGGATTTCACTCAAAACTCACCAAATGACTCCTCCCACCATATTATGATGTTGCCCAAGTTTTGGGCTCGATCCGAAATCAATATGTGTTCCAAATTGGACAATTCAGGTTCAACGGAAGTTCGTTCCTAATTGGAGTGGTTGGTGTATTCCATACTTCTAGCGATTTGATTTCACCCAAAACTCACCAAATGACTCCTCCCACCATATTATGATGTTTCCCAAGTTTGGGGCTCGATCCGAAATCAGTTGGTGTGAGAATTTGGACAATTCAAGTTCAACGGCAGTTCGTTCCTAATTGGAGTGGTTGGTGTATTCCATACTTCTAGCGATTGGATTTCACTCAAAACTCACCAAATGATTCCTCCCACCATATTATGATGTTGCCCAAGTTTTGGGCTCGATACGAAATCAATAGATGTTCCAAATTGGACAATTCATGTTCAACGGCAGTTCGTTCCTAATTGGAGTGGTTGGTGTATTCCATACTTCTAGCGATTGGATTTCACTCAAAACTCACCAAATGACTCCTCCCACCATATTATGATGTTGCCCAAGTTTTGGGCTTGATCCGAAATCAATAGGGGTGAGAAATTGGACAATTCAAGTTCAACGGCAGTTCGTTCCTAATTGGAGTGGTTGGTGTATTCCGTACTTCTAGCGAATGGATTTCACTCAAAACTCACCAAATGACTCCTCCCACCATATTATGATGTTGCCCAAGTTTGGGGCTCGATCCGAAATCAATAGGTGTGAGAAATTGGACAATTCAAGTTCAACGGCAGATCGTTACTAATTGGAGTGGTTTGTGTATTCCATACTTCTAGCGATTGGATTTCACTCAAAACTCACCAAATGACTCCTCCCACCAAATTATGATGTTGCCCATGTTTTGGGCTCGATCCGAAATCAATAGGTGTGAGAAATTGGACAATTCAAGTTCAACGGCAGTTCTTTCCTAATTGGAGTGGTTGGTGTATTCCATACTTCTAGCGATTGGATTTGCCTCAAAACTCACCAAATGATTCCTCCCACCATACTATGATGTTGCCCAAGTTTGGAGCTCGATACGAAATCACTAGGTGTGAGAAATTGGACAATTCAAGTTCAACGGCAGTTCCTTCCTAATTGGAGTGGTTGGTGTATTCCATACTTCTAGCGATTGGATTTCACTCAAAACTCACCAAATGATTCCTCCCACCATATTATGATGTTGCCCAAGTTTTGGGCTCGATACGAAATCAATAGATGTTCCAAATTGGACAATTCATGTTCAACGGCAGTTCGTTCCTAATTGGAGTGGTTGGTGTATTCCACACTTCTAGAGATTGGATTTCACTTAAAACTCACCAGATGACTCCTCCCGCCATATTATGATGTTGCCCAAGTTTTGGGCTCGATCCGAAATCAATAGGTGTTCCAAATTGGACAATTGAAGTTCAATGGCAGTTCGTTCCTCGTTGGAGTGGTTGGTGTATTCTATACTTCTAGCGATTGGATTTCACTCAAAACTCACCAAATGACTCCTCCCGCCATATTATGATGTTGCCCAAGTATTGGGCTTGATCCGAAATCAATAGGTGTGAGAAATTGGACAATTCAAGTTCAACGGCAGTTCGTTCCTCATTGGAGTGGTTGGTGTATTCCGTACTTCTAGCGATTGGATTTCACTCAAAACTCACCAAATGATTCCTCCCACCATATTATGATGTTGCCCAAGTTTTGGGCTCGATCCGAAATCAATAGATGTTCCAAATTGGACAATTCAAGTTCAACGGCAGTTCGTTCCTAATTGGAGTGGTTGGTGTATTCCATACTTCTAGCGATTGGATTTCACTCAAAACTCACCAAATGACTCCTCCCACCATATTATGATGTTGCCCAAGTTTTGGGCTTGATCCGAAATCAATAGGGGTGAGAAATTGGATAATTCAAGTTCAACGGCAGTTCGTTCCTAATTGGAGTGGTTGGTGTATTCCATACTTCTAGCGATTGGATTTCACTCAAAACTCACCAAATGACTCCTCCCACCATATTATGATGTTGCCCAAGTTTTGGGCTCGATCCGAAATCAATAGGTGTTCCAAATTGGACAATTCAAGTTCAACGGAAGTTCGTTCCTAATTGGAGTGGTTGGTGTATTCCATACTTCTAGCTATTGGATTTCACTCAAAACTCACCAAATGACTCCTCCCACCATATTATGATGTTGCACAAGTTTGGGGTTCTATCCGAAATCAATAAGTGTTAGAAATTGGACAATTCAAGGTGAACGGCAGTTCGTTCCTAATGGGAGTGTTTGGTATATTCCATACTTCTAGGGATTGGATTTCACTCAAAACTCACCAAATGACTCCTCCCAACATATTATGATGTCGCCCAAGTTTTGGGCTCGATCCGAAATCAATAGGTGTGAGAAATTGGACAATTAAAGTTCAACGGCAGTTCGTTCCTAATTGGAGTGGTTGGTGTATTCCATACTTCTAGCGATTTGATTTCACCCAAAACTCACCAAATGACTCCAACCACCATATTATGATGTTGCCCAAGTTTGGGGCTCGATCCGAAATCAGTTGGTGTGAGAAATTGGACAATTCAAGTTCAACGGCAGTTCATTCCTAATTGGAGTGGTTGGTGTATTCCATACTTCTAGCGATTGGATTTCACTTAAAACTCACCAAATGATTCCTCCCACCATATTATGATGTTGCCCAAGTTTTGGGCTCGATATGAAATAAATAGATGTTCCAAATTGGAGAATTCAAGTTCAACGGCAGTTCGTTCCTAATTGGAGTGGTTGGTGTATTCCATACTTCTAGCGATTGGATTTCACTCAAAACTCACCAAATGACTCCTCCCACCATATTATGATGTTGCCCAAGTTTTGGGCTCGATCCGAAATCAATATGTGTTCCAAATTGGACAATTCAGGTTCAACGGAAGTTCGTTCCTAATTGGAGTGGTTGGTGTATTCCATACTTCTAGCGATTTGATTTCACCCAAAACTCACCAAATGACTCCTCCCACCATATTATGATGTTGCCCAAGTTTGGGGCTCGATCCGAAATCAGTTGGTGTGAGAATTTGGACAATTCAAGTTCAACGGCAGTTCGTTCCTAATTGGAGTGGTTGGTGTATTCCATACTTCTAGCGATTGGATTTCACTCAAAACTCACCAAATGATTCCTCCCACCATATTATGATGTTGCCCAAGTTTTGGGCTCGATACGAAATCAATAGATGTTCCAAATTGGACAATTCATGTTCAACGGCAGTTCGTTCCTAATTGGAGTGGTTGGTGTATTCCATACTTCTAGCGATTGGATTTCACTCAAAACTCACCAAATGACTCCTCCCACCATATTATGATGTTGCCCAAGTTTTGGGCTTGATCCGAAATCAATAGGGGTGAGAAATTGGACAATTCAAGTTCAACGGCAGTTCGTTCCTAATTGGAGTGGTTGGTGTATTCCGTACTTCTAGCGAATGGATTTCACTCAAAACTCACCAAATGACTCCTCCCACCATATTATGATGTTGCCCAAGTTTGGGGCTCGATCCGAAATCAATAGGTGTGAGAAATTGGACAATTCAAGTTCAACGGCAGATCGTTACTAATTGGAGTGGTTTGTGTATTCCATACTTCTAGCGATTGGATTTCACTCAAAACTCACCAAATGACTCCTCCCACCAAATTATGATGTTGCCCATGTTTTGGGCTCGATCCGAAATCAATAGGTGTGAGAAATTGGACAATTCAAGTTCAACGGCAGTTCTTTCCTAATTGGAGTTGTTGGTGTATTCCATACTTCTAGCGATTTGATTTCTCCCAAAACTCACCAAATGACTCCTCCCACCATATTATGATGTTGCCCAAGTTTTTGGCTCGGTCCGAAATCAGTTGGTGTGAGAAATTGGACAATTCAAGTTCAACGGCAGTTCGTTCCTATTTGGAGTGGTTGGTGTATTCCATACTTCTAGCGATTGGATTTCACTCAAAACTCACCAAATGACTCCTCCCACCATATTATGATGTTGCCCAAGTTTTGGGCTCGATCCGAAATTAATAGATGTTCCAAATTGGACAATTCAAGTTCAACGGCAGTTCGTTCCTAATTGGAGTGGTTGGTGTATTCCATACTTCTAGCGATTGGATTTCACTCAAAACTCAACAAATGACTCCTCCCACCATATTATGATGTTGCCGAAGTTTTGGGCTTGATCCGAAATCAATAGGAGTGAGAAATTGGACAATTCAAGTTCAGCGGCAGTTCGTTCCTAATTGGAGTGGTTGGTGTATTCCGTACTTCTAGGGATTGGATTTCACTCAAAACTCACCAAATGACTCCTCCCACCATATTACGATGTTGCACAAGTTTGGGGCTCGATCGGAAATCAATAGGTGTGAGAAATTGGACAATTCAAGTTCAACGGCAGATCGTTCCTAATTGGAGTGGTTTGTGTATTCCATACTTCTAGGGATTGGATTTCACTCAAAACTCACCAAATGACTCCTCCCACCATATTATGATATTGCCCAAGTTTTGGTCTCGATCCGAAATCAATAGGTGTTCCAAATTGGACAATTCAAGTTCAACGGCAGTTCTTTCCTAATTGGAGTGGTTGGTGTATTCCATACTTCTAGCGATTTGATTTCACTCAAAACTCACCAAATGACTCCTCCCCCCAAATTATGATGTTGCCCAAGTTTTGGGCTCGATCCGAAATCAATAGGTGTGAGAAATTGGACAATTCAAGTTCAACGACAGTTCGTTCCTAATTGGAGTGGTTGGTGTATTCCATACTTCTAGCGATTGGATTTCCCTCAAAACTCACCAAATCAATCCTCCCACCATATTATGATGTTGCCCAAGTTTGGGGCTCGATCCGAAATCAATAGGTGTGAGAAATTGGACAATTCAAGTTCAACGGCAGTTCGTTCCTAATTGGAGTGGTTGGTGTATTCCATACCTCTGGCGATTGGATTTCACTCAAAACTAACCAAATGACTACTCCCACCATATTATGATGTTGCCGAAGTTTTGGGCTCGATCCAAAATCAATAGGTGTGAGAAATTGGACAATTCAAGTTCAACGGCAGTTCGTTCCTAATTGGAGTGGTTGGTGTATTCCACACTTGTAGCGATTGGATTTCACTCATAATTCACGAAATGACTCCTCCCACCATATTATGATGTTGCCCAAGTTTGGGGCTCGATCCGAAATCAATAGGTGTTCCAAATCGGACAATTAAAGTTCAACGGCAGTTCATTCCTAATTGGAGTGGTTGGTGTATTCCATACTTCTGGCGATGGGATTTCACTCAAAACAAACCAAATGACTACTCCCACCATATTACGATGTTGCCCAAGTTTTGGGCTCGATCCAAAATCAATAGGTGTTAGAAATTGGACAATTCAAGTTCAACGGCAGTTCGTTCCTAATCGGAGTGGTTGGTGTATTCCACACTTCTAGCGATTGGATTTCACTCAAAACTCACCAAATGACTCCTCCCACCATATTATGCTGTTGCCCAAGTTTTGGGCTCGATCCGAAATCAATAGGTGTTCCAAATTGGACAATTCAAGTTCAACGACAGTTCGTTCCTAATTGGAGTGGTTGGTGTATTCCATACTTCTAGCGATTGGATTTCACTCAAATGTAACCAAATGACTCCTCCCACCATATTATGATGTTGCCCAAGTTTTGGGCTCGATCCGAAATCAATAAGTGTGAGAAATTGGACAATTCAAGTTCAACGGCAGTTCGTTCCTAATTGGAGTGGTTGGTGTATTCCACACTTCTAGGGATTGGAATTCACTCAAAACTCACCAAATGACTCCTCCCACCATATTATGATGTTGCCCAAGTTTTGGGCTCGATCCAAAATCAATAGGTGTGAGAAATTGGACAATTCAAGTTCAACGGCAGTTTGTTCCTAATTGTAGTGGTTGGTGTATTCCATACTTCTAGCGTTTGGATTTCACTCAAAACTCACCAAATGACTCCTCCCACCATATTATGATGTTGCCCTAGTTTTGGGCTCGATCCGAAATCAATAGGTGTTCCAAATTGGACAATTCAAGTTCAACGGCAGTTCTTTCCTAATTGGAGTGGTTGATGTATTCCATACTTCTAGCGATTGGATTTCACTCAAAACTAACCAAATGACTCCTCCCACCATGTTATGATGTTGCCCAAGTTTTGGGCTCGATCCGAAATCAATAGGTGTTAGAAATTGGACAATTCACGTTCAACGGCAGTTCGTTCCTAATTGAAGTGGTTGGTGTATTCCATACTTCTAGCGATTTGATTTCATTCAAAACTCACCAAATGACTCCTCCCACCATATTATGATGTTGCCCAAGTTTGGGGCTCGATCTGAAATCAATAGGTGTTCCAAATTGGACAATTAAAGTTCAACGACAGTTCATTCCTAATTGGAGTGGTTGGTGTATTCCATACTTCTGGCGATTGGATTTCACTCAAAACAAACCAAATGACTACTCCCACCATATTATGATGTTGCCCAAGTTTTGGGCTCAATCCAAAATCAATAGGTGTTAGAAATTGGACAATTCAAGTTCAACGGCAGTTCGTTCCTAATTGGAGTGGTTGGTGTATTCCACACTTCTAGCGATTGGATTTCACTCAAAACTCACCAGATGACGCCTCCCACCATATTATGCTGTTCCCCAAGTTTTGGGCTCGATCCGAAATCAATAGGTGTTCCAAATTGGACAATTCAAGTTCAACGGCAGTTCGTTCCTAATTGGAGTGGTTGGTGTATTCCATACTTCTAGCGACTGGATTTCACTCAAAACTAACCAAATGACTCCTCCCACCATATTATGATGTTGCCCAAGTTTTGGGCTCGATCCGAAATCAATAAGTGTGAGAAATTGGACAATTCAAGTTCAACGGCAGTTCGTTCCTAATTGGAGTGTTTGGTGTATTCCACACTTCTAGGGATTGGATTTCACTCAAAACTCACCAAACGACTCCTCCCACCATATTATGATGTTGCCCAAGTTTTTGGCTCGATCCGAAATCAATAGGTGTGAGAAATTGGACAATTCAAGTTCAACGGCAGTTTGTTCCTAATTGTAATGGTTGGTGTATTCCATACTTCTAGCGATTGGATTTCACTCAAAACTCACCAAATGACTCCTCCCACCATATTATGATGTTGCCCTAGTTTTGGGCTCGATCCGAAATCAAAAGGTGTTCCAAATTGGACAATTCAAGTTCAACGGCAGTTCGTTCCTAATTGGAGTGGTTGGTGTATTCCATACTTCTAGCGACTGGATTTCACTCAAAACTAACCAAATGACTCCTCCCACCATGTTATGATGTTGCCCAAGTTTTGGGCTCGATCCGAAATCAATAGGTGTTCCAAATTGGACAATTCAAGTTCAACGGCAGTTCTTTCCTAATTGGAGTGGTTGGTGTATTCCATACTTCTAGCGATTGGATTTCACTCAAAACTAACCAAATGACTCCTCCCACCATGTTATGATGTTGCCCAAGTTTTGGGCTCGATCCGAAATCAATAGGTGTGAGAAATTGGGCAATCCAAGTTCAACGGCAGTTCGTTCCTAATTGGAGTGGTTGGTGTATTCCATACTTCTAGCGATTGCATTTCACTCAAAAATCACCAAATGACTCCTCCCACCATATTATGATGTTGCCCAAGTTTTGGGCTCGATCCGAAATCAATAGGTTTTAGAAATTGGACAATTCACGTTCAACGACAGTTCGTTCCTAATTGAAGTGGTTGGTGTATTCCATACTTCTAGCGATTTGATTTCATTCAAAACTCACCAAATGACTCCTCCCACCATATTATGATGTTGCCCAAGTTTGGGGCTCGATCTGAAATCAATAGGTGTTCCAAATTGGACAATTAAAGTTCAACGACAGTTCATTCCTAATTGGAGTGGTTGGTGTATTCCATACTTCTGGCGATTGGATTTCACTCAAAACAAACCAAATGACTACTCCCACCATATTATGATGTTGCCCAAGTTTTGGGCTCAATCCAAAATCAATAGGTGTTACAAATTGGACAATTCAAGTTCAACGGCAGTTCGTTCCTAATTGGAGTGGTTGGTGTATTCCACACTTCTAGCGATTGGATTTCACTCAAAACTCACCAGATGACGCCTCCCACCATATTATGCTGTTCCCCAAGTTTTGGGCTCGATCCGAAATCAATAGGTGTTCCAAATTGGACAATTCAAGTTCAACGGCAGTTCGTTCCTAATTGGAGTGGTTGGTGTATTCCATACTTCTAGCGACTGGATTTCACTCAAAACTAACCAAATGACTCCTCCCACCATATTATGATGTTGCCCAAGTTTTGGGCTCGATCCGAAATCAATAAGTGTGAGAAATTGGACAATTCAAGTTCAACGGCAGTTCGTTCCTAATTGGAGTGTTTGGTGTATTCCACACTTCTAGGGATTGGATTTCACTCAAAACTCACCAAACGACTCCTCCCACCATATTATGATGTTGCCCAAGTTTTTGGCTCGATCCGAAATCAATAGGTGTGAGAAATTGGACAATTCAAGTTCAACGGCAGTTTGTTCCTAATTGTAATGGTTGGTGTATTCCATACTTCTAGCGATTGGATTTCACTCAAAACTCACCAAATGACTCCTCCCACCATATTATGATGTTGCCCTAGTTTTGGGCTCGATCCGAAATCAAAAGGTGTTCCAAATTGGACAATTCAAGTTCAACGGCAGTTCGTTCCTAATTGGAGTGGTTGGTGTATTCCATACTTCTAGCGACTGGATTTCACTCAAAACTAACCAAATGACTCCTCCCACCATGTTATGATGTTGCCCAAGTTTTGGGCTCGATCCGAAATCAATAGGTGTTCCAAATTGGACAATTCAAGTTCAACGGCAGTTCTTTCCTAATTGGAGTGGTTGGTGTATTCCATACTTCTAGCGATTGGATTTCACTCAAAACTAACCAAATGACTCCTCCCACCATGTTATGATGTTGCCCAAGTTTTGGGCTCGATCCGAAATCAATAGGTGTGAGAAATTGGGCAATCCAAGTTCAACGGCAGTTCGTTCCTAATTGGAGTGGTTGGTGTATTCCATACTTCTAGCGATTGCATTTCACTCAAAAATCACCAAATGACTCCTCCCACCATATTATGATGTTGCCCAAGTTTTGGGCTCGATCCGAAATCAATAGGTTTTAGAAATTGGACAATTCACGTTCAACGACAGTTCGTTCCTAATTGAAGTGGTTGGTGTATTCCATACTTCTAGCGATTTGATTTCATTCAAAACTCACCAAATGACTCCTCCCACCATATTATGATGTTGCCCAAGTTTGGGGCTCGATCCGAAATCAATAGGTGTTCCAAATTGGACAATTAAAGTTCAACGACAGTTCATTCCTAATTGGAGTGGTTGGTGTATTCCATACTTCTGGCGATTGGATTTCACTCAAAACAAACCAAATGACTACTCCCACCATATTATGATGTTGCCCAAGTTTTGGGCTCGATCCAAAATCAATAGGTGTTAGAAATTGGACAATTCAAGTTCAACGGCAGTTCGTTCCTAATTGGAGTGGTTGGTGTATTCCACACTTCTAGCGATTGGATTTCACTCAAAACTCACCAGATGACGCCTCCCACCATATTATGCTGTTCCCCAAGTTTTGGGCTCGATCCGAAATCAATAGGTGTTCCAAATTGGACAATTCAAGTTCAACGGCAGTTCGTTCCTAATTGGAGTGGTTGGTGTATTCCATACTTCTAGCGACTGGATTTCACTCAAAACTAACCAAATGACTCCTCCCACCATATTATGATGTTGCCCAAGTTTTGGGCTCGATCCGAAATCAATAAGTGTGAGAAATTGGACAATTCAAGTTCAACGGCAGTTCGTTCCTAATTGGAGTGTTTGGTGTATTCCACACTTCTAGGGATTGGATTTCACTCAAAACTCACCAAACGACTCCTCCCACCATATTATGATGTTGCCCAAGTTTTTGGCTCGATCCGAAATCAATAGGTGTGAGAAATTGGACAATTCAAGTTCAACGGCAGTTTGTTCCTAATTGTAATGGTTGGTGTATTCCATACTTCTAGCGATTGGATTTCACTCAAAACTCACCAAATGACTCCTCCCACCATATTATCATGTTGCCCTAGTTTTGGGCTCGATCCGAAATCAAAAGGTGTTCCAAATTGGACAATTCAAGTTCAACGGCAGTTCGTTCCTAATTGGAGTGGTTGGTGTATTCCATACTTCTAGCGACTGGATTTCACTCAAAACTAACCAAATGACTCCTCCCACCATGTTATGATGTTGCCCAAGTTTTGGGCTCGATCCGAAATCAATAGGTGTTCCAAATTGGAGAATTCAAGTTCAACGGCAGTTCTTTCCTAATTGGAGTGGTTGGTGTATTCCATACTTCTAGCGATTGGATTTCACTCAAAACTGACCAAATGACTCCTCCCACCATGTTATGATGTTGCCCAAGTTTTGGGCTCGATCCGAAATCAATAGGTGTGAGAAAGTGGGCAATCCAAGTTCAACGGCAGTTCGTTCCTAATTGGAGTGGTTGGTGTATTCCATACTTCTAGCGATTGGATTTCACTCAAAAATCACCAAATGACTCCTCCCACCATATTATGATGTTGCCCAAGTTTTGGGCTCGATCCGAAATCAATAGGTTTTAGAAATTGGACAATTCACGTTCAACGGCAGTTCGTTCCTAATTGAAGTGGTTGGTGTATTCCATACTTCTAGCGATTTGATTTCATTCAAAACTCACCAAATGACTCCTCCCACCATATTATGATGTTGCCCAAGTTTGGGGCTCGATCCGAAATCAATAGGTGTTCCAAATTGGACAATTAAAGTTCAACGACAGTTCATTCCTAATTGGAGTGGTTGGTGTATTCCATACTTCTGGCGATTGGATTTCACTCAAAACAAACCAAATGACTACTCCCACCATATTATGATGTTGCCCAAGTTTTGGGCTCGATCCAAAATCAATAGGTGTTAGAAATTGGACAATTCAAGTTCAACGGCAGTTCGTTCCTAATTGGAGTGGTTGGTGTATTCCACACTTCTAGCGATTGGATTTCACTCAAAACTCACCAGATGACGCCTCCCACCATATTATGCTGTTCCCCAAGTTTTGGGCTCGATCCGAAATCAATAGGTGTTCCAAATTGGACAATTCAAGTTCAACGGCAGTTCGTTCCTAATTGGAGTGTTTGGTGTATTCCACACTTCTAGGGATTGGATTTCACTCAAAACTCACCAAACGACTCCTCCCACCATATTATGATGTTGCCCAAGTTTTTGGCTCGATCCGAAATCAATAGGTGTTCCAAATTGGACAATTCAAGTTCAACGGCAGTTCGTTCCTAATTGGAGTGGTTGGTGTATTCCTTACTTCTAGCGATTGGATTTCTCTCAAAACTCACCAAATGACTCCTCCCACCATATTATGATGTTGCCCAAGTTTGGGGCTCGATCCGAAATCAATAGGTATGAGAAATTGGACAATTCAAGTTCAACGGCAGTTCGTTCCTAATTGGAGTGGTTGGTGTATTCCATAATTCCAGCGATTGGATTTCTCTCAAAACTCACCAAATGACTCCTCCCACCATATTATGATGTTGCCCGAGTTTGGGGCTCGATCCGAAATCAATAGGTGTGAGAAATTGGACAATTCAAGTTCAACGGCAGTTCGTTCCTAATTGGAGTGGTTGGTGTATTCCATACTTCTAGCGATTGGATTTAACTCAAAACTCACCAAATGACTCCTCCCACCATATTATGATGTTGCCCAAGTTTGGGGCTCGATCCGAAATCAGTACGTGTGAGAAATTGGACAATTCAAGTTCAACGGCATTTCGTTCCTAATTGGAGTGGTTGGTGTATTCCATACTTCTAGCGATTGGATTTCACTCAAAACTCACCAAACGACTCCTCCCACCATATTATGATGTTGCCCAAGTTTTGGGCTCGATCCGAAATCAATAGGTGTTCCAAATTGGACAATAAAAGTTCAACGGCAGTTCGTTCCTAATTGCAGTGGTTGGTGTATTCCATACTTCTAGCGATTGGATTTCACTCAAAACTCACCAAATGACTCCTCCCACCATATGATGATGTTGCCCAAGTTTTGGGCTCGATCCGAAATCAATAGGTCTTCTAAATTTGACAATTAGAGTTCAACGGCAGTTCGTTCCTAATTGGACCGGTTGGTGTATTCCATACTTCTAAAGATTGGATTTCACTCAAAACTCAGCAAATGACTACTCCCACCATATTATGATGTTGCCCAAGTTTTGGGCTCGATGCGAAATCAATAGGTGTTAGAAATTGGACAATTCACGTTCAGCGGCAGTTCGTTCCTAATTGGAGTGGTTGGTGTATTCCATACTTCTAGCGATTGGATTTCACTCAAAACTCACCAAATGACTCCTCCCACCATATTATGATGTTGCCCAAGTTTGGGACTCGTTCCGAAATCAATAGGTCTGAGAAATTGGACAATTAAAGTTCAACGGCAGTTCGTTCCTAATTGGAGTGGTTGGTGTATTCCATACTTCTAGCGATTGGATTTCACTCAAAACTAACCAAATGACTCCTCCCACCATATTATGATGTTTCCCAAGTTTTGGCTCGATTCGAAATCAATAGGTGTGAGAAATTGGACAATTCATGTTCAACGGCAGTTCGTTCCTAATTGGAGGGGTTGGTGTATTCCATACTTCTAGCGATTGGATTTCACTCAAAACTCACCAAATGACTCCTCCCGCCATATTATGATGTTACCCAAGTTTTGGGCTCGATCCGAAATCAATAGGAGTGAGAAATTGGTCAATTCAAGTTCAACGGCAATTCGTTCCAAATTGGAGTGGTTGGTGTATTCCATACTTCTAGCGATTGGATTTAACTCAAAACTCACCAAATGACTCAACGCACCATATTACGATGTTGCCCAATTTTTGGGCCCGATCCGAAATCAATAGGTGTTCCAAATTGGACAATTCAAGTTCAACGGCAGTTCGTTCCTAATTGGAGTGGATGGTGTATTCCATACTTCTAGCGATTGGATTTCACTCAAAACTCACCAAATGACTCCTCCCACCATATTATGATGTTGCCCAAGTTTGGGGCTCGATCCGAAATCAATAGGTGTTCCAAATTGGACAATTCAAGTTCAATGGCAGTTCGTTCCTAATTGGAGTGGTCGGTGTATTCCATATTTCTAGGGATTGGATTTCACTAAAAACTCACCAAATGACTCCTCCCCCCATATTATGATGTTGCCCAAGTTTGGGGCTCGATCCGAAATCAATAGGTGTGTTCCAAATTGGACAACTCAAGTTCAACGGCAGTTCGTTCCTAATTGAAGTGGATGGTGTATTCCATACTTCTAGCTATTGGATTTCACTCAAAACTCACCAAATGACTACTCCCACCATATTATGATGTTGCCCAAGTTTGGGGCTCGTTCCGAAATCAATTGGTCTGAGAAATTGGACAATTCAAGTTCAACGACAGTTCGTTCCTAATTGGAGTGGTTAGTGTATTCCATACTTCTAGCGATTGGATTTCACTCAAAACTAACCAAATGACTCCTCCCACCATATTATGATGTTGCCCAAATTTGGGGCTCGATCCGAAATCAATAGGTGTTCCAAATTGGACAATTCAAGTTCAACGGCAGTTCGTTCCTAATTGGAGTGGTTGGTGTATTCCACACTTCTAGCGATTGGATTTCACTCAAAACTCACCAAATGACTCCTCCCACCATATTATGATATTGCCCAAGTTTTGGGCTCGATCCGAAATCAATAGGTGTTCCAAATTGGACAATTCAGGTTCAACGGCAGTTCGTTCCTAATTGGTGTGGTTGGTGTATTCCATACTTCTAACGATTGGATTTCACCCAAAACTCACCAAATGACTCCTCCCACCATATTATGGTGTTGCACAAGTTTGGGGTTCGATCCGAAATCAATAGGTGTGAGAAATTGGACAATTCAAGTTCAACGGCAGTTCGTTCCTACTGGGAGTGGTTGGTGTATTCCATACTTCTAGCGATTGGATTTCACTCAAAACTCACCAAATGAATCCTCCCACCATGTTATAATGTTGCCCAAGTTTTGGGCTCGATTCGAAATCAATAGGTGTTCCAAATTGGACAATTCAAGTTCAACGGCAGTTTGTTCCTAGTTGGAGTGGTTGGTGCATTCCATACTTCTAGCGATTGGATTTCACTCAAAACTCACCAAATGACTCCTCCCACCATATTATGATGTTGCCCAAGTTTGGGGCTCGTTCCGAAATCAGTAGGGGTTCGAAATTGGACAATTCAAGTTCAACGGCAGTTTGTTCCTAATTGGAGTGGTTGGTGTATTCCATACTTCTAGCGATTGGATTTCACTCAAAACTCACCAAATGACTCCTCCCACCATGTTATAATGTTGCCCAAGTTTTGGGCTTGATCCGAAATCAATAGGTGTTCCAAATTGGACAATTCAAGTTCAACGGCAGTTCGTTCCTAATTGGAGTGGTTAGTGTATTCCAGACTTCTAAGGATTGGATTTCCCTCAAAACTCACCAAATGACTCCTCCCACCATATTATGATAGTTTTGGGCACGATCCGAAATCAATAGGTGTGAGAAATTGGACAATTCAAGTTCAATGGCATTTCGTTCCTAACTGGAGTGGATGGTGTATTCCATACTTCTAGCGATTGGATTTCACTCAAAACTCACCAAATGACTCCCCCAACCATATTATGATGTTGCCCAAGTTTTGGGCTCGATCCGAAAGCAATAGGTCTTCCAAATTGGACAATTCAAGTTCAACGGCAGTTCGTTCCTAATTGGAGTGGTTGGTGTATTCCATATATCTAGCGATTGGATTTCACTCAAAACTCACCAAATGACTCCTCCCACCATGTTATGATGTTGCCCAAGTTTTGGGCTCGATCCGAAATCAATAGGTGTTCCAAATTGGACAATTCAAGTTCAACGGCAGTTCGTTCCTAATTGGAGTGGTTAGTGTATTCCATACTTCTAGGGATTGGATTTCCCCCAAAACTCACCAAATGACTCCTCCCACCATATTATGATAGTTTTGGGCACGATCCGAATTCAATAGGTGTGAGAAATTGAACAATTCAAGTTCAATGGCAGTTCGTTCCTAATTGGAGTGGTTGGTGTATTCCATACTTCTAGCGATTGGATTTCACTCAAAACTCACCAAATGACTCCCCCAACCATATTATGAAGTTGCCCAAGTTTTGGGCTCGATCCGAAAGCAATAGGTCTTCCAAATTGGACAATTCAAGTTCAACGGCAGTTCGTTCCTAATTGGAGTGGTTGGTGTATTCCATATATCTAGCGATTGGATTTCACTCAAAACTCACCAAATGACTCCTCCCACCATATTATGATGTTGCGACAGTTTTGGGCTCGATCCGAAATCAATAGGTGTGAGAAATTGGTCAATTCAATTTCAACGAAAGTTCGTTCCTAATGGGAATGGTTGGTGTATTCCATAGTTCTAGCGATTGGATTTCACTCAAAAGTCACCAAATGACTCCTCCCACCATATTATGATGTTGCCCAAGTTTTGGGCTCGATCCGAAATCAATAGGTGTGAGAAATTGGACAATTCAAGTTCAACGGCAGTTCGTTTCTAATTGGAGTGGTTGTTGTATTGCATACTTCTAGCGATTGGATTTCACTCAAAACTCACCAAATGACTCCTCCCACCATATTATGATGTTGCCCAAGTTAGGGGCTCGATCCGAAATCAATAGGTGTGAGAAATTGGACAATTGAAGTTCAACTGCTGTTCGTTCCTAATTGGAGTGGTTGGTGTATTCCACACTTCTAGCGATTGGATTTCACTCAAAACTCACCAAATGACTCCTCCCACCATATTATGATGTTGCCCAAGTTTTGGGCTCGATCCGAAATCAATAGGTGTTCCAAATTGGACAATTCAAGTTCAACGGCAGTTCGTTCCTAATTGCAGTGGTTGGTGTATTCCGTACTTCTAGCGATTGGATTTCACTCAAAACTCACCAAATGACTCCTCCCACCATATTATGATGTTGCCCAAGCTTTGGGCTCGATCCGAAATCCATAGGTGTTCCAAATTGGACAATTCAAGTTCAACGGCAGTTCGTTCCCAATTGGAGTGGTTGGTGTATTCCATACTTCTAGCGATTGGATTTCACTCAAAACTCACCAAATGTCTCCTCCCACCATATTATGATGTTGCCCAAGTTTTGGGCTCGATCCGAAATCAATAGGTGTGAGAAATTGGACAATTCAAGTTCAACGGAAGTTCGTTCCTAATTGGAGTGGTTGGTGTGTTCCATATTTCTAGCGATTGGATTTCTCTCAAAACTCACCAAATGACTTTTCCCACCACATTATGATGTTGCCGAAGTTTGGGGGTCGATCTGAAATCAATAGGTGTGAGAAATTTGACAATTCAAGTTCAACGGCAGTTCGTTCCTAATTGGAGTGGTTGGTGTATTCCATACATCTAGCGATTGGATTTCACAAAAAACTAACCAAATGACTCCTCCCACCATATTACGATGTTGCCCAAGTTTTGGGCTCTATCCGAAATCAGTAGGTGTTCCAAATTGGACAATTCAAGTCCAACGGCAGCTCGTTCCAAATTGGAGTGGTTGGTGTATTCCATACTTCTAGCGATTGGATTTCACTCAAAACTCACCAAATGACTCCTCCCACCATATTATGTTGTTGCCCAAGTTTTGGGCTCGATCCGAAGTCAATAAGTGTGATAAATTGGACAATTCAAGTTCAACGACAGTTCGTACCTAATTGGAGTGGTTGGTGTATTCCATACTTCTAACGATTGGATTTCACTCAAAACCCACCCAATGACTCCTCCCACCATATTATGATGTTGCCCAAGTTTCGGGCTCGATCCGAAATCAGTAGGTGTTCCAAATTGGACAATTCAAGTTCAACGACAGTTCGTTCCTAACTGGAGTGGTTGGTGTATTCCATACTTCTTGCGATTGGATTTCACTCAAAACTCACCAAATGACTCCACCCACCATATTATGATGTTGCCCAAGTTTTGGGCTCGATCCGAAATCAATAGGTGTTCCAAATTGGACAATTCAAGTTCAACGGCAGTTCGTTCCTAATCGGAGTGGTTGGTGTATTCCGTACTTCTTGCGATTGGATTTCTCTGAAAACTCACCAAATGACTCCTCCGGCCATATTATGATGTTGCCCAAGTTTTGGCCTCGATCCGAAGTCAATAGGTGTGATAAATTGGACAATTCAAGTTCAACGGCAGTTCGTTCCTAATTGGAGTGGTTGGTGTATTCCATACTTCTACCGATCGGATTTCACTCAAAATTCAACAAATGACTCCTCCCACCATATTATGATGTTGCCCAGGTTTCGGGCTCGATCCGAAATCAATAGGTGTTCCAAATTGGACAATTCAAGTTCAACGGTAGTTCGTTCCCAATTGGAGTGGTTGGTGTATTCCATACTTCTAGCGATTGGATTTCACTCAAAACTAACCAAATGACTCCTCCCACCATATTATGATGTTGCCCAAGTTTTGGGCTCGATCCGATATCAATAGGTGTGAGAAATTGGACAATTCAAGTTCAACGACAGTTCGTTCCTAATTGGAGTGGTTGGTGTCTTCCATACTTCTAGCGAATGGATTTCACCCAAAACTCACCAAATGACTCCTCCCACCATATTATGATGTTGCCCAAGTTTGGGGCGCGATCCGAAGTCAATAGGTTTGAGAAATTGGACAATTCAAGTTCAACGGCAGTTCGTTCCTAATTCGAGTGGTTGCTGTATTCCATACTTCTAAAGATTGGATTTCACTCAAAACTCACGAAATGACTCTTCCCACCATATTATGATGTTGCCCAACTTTGGGGCTCGATCCGAAATCAATACGTGTGAGAAATTGGACAATTCAAGTTCAACGGCAGTTCGTTCCTAATTGGAGTAGTTGGTGTATTCCATACTTCTAGCGATTGGATTTCACTCAAAACTCACCAAATGACTCCTCCCACCATATTTTTATGTTGCACAAGTTTGGGGTACGATCCGAAATCAACAGGTGTGAGAAATTGGCCAATTCAAGTTCAACGGCAGTTCGTTCCTAATGGGAGTGGTTGGTGTATTCCATACTTCTAGCGATTGGATTTCACTCAAAACTCACCAAATGACTACTCCCACCATATTATGATGTTGCCCAAGTTTTGGGCTTGATCCGAAATCAATAAGTGTGAGAAATTGGACAATTCAAGTTCAACGGCAGTTCGTTCCTAATTGGAGTGGTTGCTGTATTCCAGACTTCTAGCGATTGGATTTCACTCAAAACTCACCAAATCACTCCTCCCACCATATTATGATGTTGCCCAAGTTTGGGGCTCGATCCGAAATCAATTGGAGTGAGAAATTGGACAATTCAAGTTCAACGGCAGATCGTTCCTAATTGGAGTGATTGGTGTATTCCATACTTCAAGCGATTGGATTTCACTCAAAACTCACCAAATGACTCCTCCGACAATATTATGATGTTGCCCAAGTTTTGGGCTCGATCCGAAATGAATAGGTGTTCCAAATTGGACAATTCAAGTTCAACGGCAGTTCGTTCCTAATTGGAGTGGTTGGTGTATTCCAAACTTCTAGCGATTGGATTTCACTCAAAACTCACCAAATGACTCCTCCGACCATATTATGATGTTGCCCAACTTTTGGACTCGATCCGAAATCAATAGGTGTTCCAAATTGGACAATTCAAGTTCAACGGCAGTTCGTTCCTAATTGGAGTGGTTGGGGTATTCCATACTTCTAGCTATTGGATTTCACTCAAAACTCACCAAATGACTCCTCCACCCATATTATGATGTTGCCCAAGTTTTGGGCTTGATCCGAAATCAATAAGTGTGAGAAATTGGACAATTCAAGTTCAACGGCAGTTCGTTCCTAATTGGAGTGGTTGCTGTATTCCAGACTTCCAGCGATTGGATTTCACTCAAAACTCACCAAATCACTCCTCCCACCATATTATGATGTTGCCCAAGTTTGGGGCTCGATCCGAAATCAATAGCTGTGAGAAATTGAACAATTCAAGTTAAACGGCAGATCGTTCCTAATTGGAGTGATTGGTGTATTCCATACTTCTAGCGATTGGATTTCACTCAAAACTCACCAAATGACTCCTCCGACAATATTATGATGTTGCCCAAGTTTTGGGCTCGATCCGAAATGAATAGGTGTTCCAAATTGGACAATTCAAGTTCAACGGCAGTTCGTTCCTAATTGGGGTGGTTGTTGTATTCCATACATCTAGCGATTGGATTTCACTCAAAACTAACCAAATGACTCCTCCAGCCATATTATGATGTTGCCCAAGTTTTGGGCTCGATCCGAAATCAATAGGTGTTCCAAATTGGACCATTCAAGTTCAACGGCAGTTCGTTCCTAATTGGAGTGGTTGGTGTATTCCATACTTCTAGCGATTGGATTTCACTCAAAACTCACCAAATGGCTCCTCCCACCATATTATGATGTTGCCCAAGTTTGGGGCTCGATCCGAAATCAATAGGTGTGAGAAATTGGACAACTCAAGTTCAACGGCAGTTCGTTCCTAATTGGAGTGGTTCGTGTATTCCATACTTCTAGCGATTGGATTTCACTCAAAACTCCCCAAATGACTCCTCCCACCATATTATGATGTTGCCCAAGTTTTGGGCTCGATCCGTAATCAATTGGTGTGAGAAATTGGACAATTCAAGTTCAACGGCAGTTCGTTCCTAATTGGAGTGGGTGGTGTATTCCATACTTCTAGCGATTGGATTTCACTCAAAACTCACCAAATGACTCCTCCCACCATATTATGATGTTGCCCAAGTTTTGGGCTCGATCCGAAATCAATAGGTGTGAGAAATTGGACAATTCAAGTTCAACGGCATTTCCTTCCGAATTGGAGTGGTTGCTGTATTCCATACTTCTAGCGATTGGATTTCACTCAAAACTCACCAAATGACTCCTCCAACCATATTATGATGTTGTCCAGGTTTGGGGCTCGATCCGAAATCAATAGGTGTGAGAAATTGGACAATTCAAGTTCAACGGCAGTTCGTTCCTAATTGGAGTGGTTGGTGTATTCCATACTTCTAGCGATTGGATTTCACTCAAAACTCACCAATTGACTCCTCCCACCATATTATAATGTTGCCCAAGTTTTGGGCTCGATCCGAAAGCAATAGGTGTTCCAAATTGGACAATTCAAGATCAACGGCAGTTCATTCCTAATTGCAGTGGTTGGTGTATTCCATACTTCAAGCGATTGGATATCACTCAAAACTCAGCAAATGACTCCTCCCACCATATTATGTTGTTGCCCAAGTTTTGGGCTCGATCCGAAATCAATAGGTCTTCCAAATTTGACAAGTAGAGTTCA
This sequence comes from Prunus avium, assembly GCF_965620075.1. NCBI lineage: Eukaryota > Viridiplantae > Streptophyta > Magnoliopsida > Rosales > Rosaceae > Prunus > Prunus avium. The sequence continues at coordinate 9,359,479 of NC_142290.1, forward strand.
ACGGCAGTTCGTTCCTAATTGGAGTGGTTGGTGTATTCCATACTTCTAGCGATTGGATTTCACTTAAAACTAACCAAATGACTCCTCCCACCATATTATGATGTTGCCCAAGTTTTGGGCTCGATCCGAAATCAATAGGTGTGAGAAATTGGACAATTCAAGTTCACCGGCAGTTCGTTCCAAATTGGAGTGGTTGGTGTATTCCGTACTTCTAGAGATTGGATTTCACTCAAAACTCACCAATTAACTCCTCCCACCATATTATGATGTTGCCCAAGTTTTGGGCTCGATCCGAAATCAATAGGTGTTCCAAATTGGACAATTCGAGTTCAACGGCAGTTCATTCCTAATTGGAGTGGTTGGTGTATTCCATACTTCTAGGGATTGGATTTCACTCAAAACTCACCAAATGACTCCTCCCACCATATTATGATGTTGCCCAAGTCTTGGGCTCGATCCGAAATCAATAGGTGTTCCAAATTGGACAATTCAAGTTCAACGGAAGTTCGTTCCTAATTGGAGTGGTTGGTGTATTCCAGACTTCTTGCGATTGGATTTCACTCAAAACTCACCAAATGACTCCTCCGACCACATTATGATATTGCCCAAGTTTGGGGCTCGATCCGAAATCAATTGGTGTGAGAAATTGGACAATTCAAGTTCAACGGCAGTTCGTTCCGAATTGGAGTGGTTGGTGTATTCCATACTTCTAGCGATTGGATTTCACTCAAAACTCACCAAATGACTCCTCCCACCATATTATGATGTTGCCCAAGTTTTGGGCTCGATCCGAAATCAATAGGTGTGAAAATTGGACAATTCAAGTTCAACGGCATTTCCTTCCGAATTGGAGTGGTTGCTGTATTCCATACTTCTAGCGATTGGATTTCACTCAAAACTCACCAAATGACTCCTCCAACCATATTATGATGTTGCCCAAGTTTGGGGCTGTTGCGTCGATTCAGCTGCACCAAAATGGATTCAGCTGCATCCTCAACTTGTGATACTCACAAGTGCACGAGCCGTTCGGTAGTATAGCATATGTAAGTGCGAGGTCGATGCCACAGGGATTGGTGATTGAATAATCCAATTCAGTTTTCCTATACAAAACAGAAGAACAAGAAAGAAAATAAATAAAACAAGAAAGAAAGAAAAGAAAATAACTCAAGTAGATAAGTTCCCAAGTTCAATTAGATTAACGGATTGATTCTAGCTAAAGTATGATTAAGCCATGGTGTTTGGTCAAAACCTTGTGTTCCTAATTCCCTAATTTGATCATTTGTTGTCTAACCTAAAATTAAGCATTAGGAACCCATTAAGCATAGAAGAACAATTTAAACAACCAAGTATGTATCTAATCCCTGTTGTCGAATGTCCATACATACTCTTCCTATCCATAGTTCAATTCGAATTAAAGCATGGTGTCTCCTCTTAATTCAAACCAAGATAGCTAACATGCAAGCCTAAATGGTGATCAATCATTCAAACTAGCATATTAACTTATAAGCATAATGAATAAGAACAAAAACCATAATTGAAACTTGGAAACTAATTAAACTTGAATACATAAGAAAGAATGTACATTACAATAAAAGTAAAGTGGAACTAAGAAAACTTGAAAGAAAATTTAGTAAACTCATTTTGTTACAACAATTGGCAACTTGAAAGGAAACTAAGAGAATTTGAGGGAGAGAAGGGAAGGGAGCTCTAGAGAAGTGTTTGAGAGCTCCCCCCCTTGGGGTGTGATTTGAAGCTTGAAGACTTCTCTATTTATAGGGCTAAGAGGGAGGAACATCATGATGGATTCCCACACCATCCTTCATCTTTTGCTGCTGCACCTCAAGCATCTTCACATGGGTTCAAAGGTGATCAGTTGTGGCTGCCTTTGCTGCCAACCCATGTGGTTGCCTTTTGGTTGCTGAAAAACGAGTTTTCTGAACCAGTCTTGGTGTAGAAAGGCCAGAGGTTTCAAATCGTATCCAATGGGGCTCAAATTTGGATATGTTATACTAGACACCCATTGGAACAACTTCTATGAAGAAAGTATTCCCATCGGAGCAGTAGAAGTGTGCGTTTTGGGCCAAGCAAGTTGGCAGCCGAACAGAGACTGGAATTGACTTCATTTCATTTCTTTGCTTTACATGCATGCACATGCTTTCTCTATAATAACTCCAGCATGTACCAACTTGCTCCTTTAGAATTTCATAACTGGAATGCCTCCCCACTTCACTCATTATGTTGGATCCAAAGTCAGTTGCAGCATGGGTGAGGCACATGGCTTAAAGGAGGAGACAAGGCTCAAAGCTGGCAGCTGCAAATCCTCCTGAGCATGGTTCAGTGTTGGACGGGCTAAGGACTCCACATATGTTCAATTGGGCTGAATGTTGGATATGTTATACTAGACACCCAATTGAACAACTTCTATGAAGAATGTCTCCTCATCCGAGTTGTACAGATTGCTGAAATGAGACCTGCAAGGTGACTTACGAAACTGGACTGACAAGGAGTGTGGCCCAACTTTGGTTTTGTCCTTAAGCTCTTGCTCTTATGCCAATCAGCCCTTAACATGCATGGATTGCATCAAATGTGATCTCTTGCTATCTTAACCTACAAAACACACAAACAGAGGTAAGTGACTCAAAATAAAGAGAAACTAAGCAAAATCACTAAGTAAAGAAGGCAAGCAAGTGTATGAAATTATGGACTTATCAAAACAGAAAATGGACTAAAAGCACAAGTTTAACTCAATAACATAACCAAATCATAAGCTAGAAGAGTACAAAATGATATACAGTTATGAACCGATCAGGGGCTCGATCCGAAATCAATAGGTGTGAGAAATTGGACAACTCAAGTTCAACGGCAGTTCGTTCCTAATTGGAGTGGTTGGTGTATTCCATACTTCTAGCAATTGGATTTCACTCAAAACTCACCAATTGACTCCTCCCACCATATTATAATGTTGCCCAAGTTTTGGGCTCGATCCGAAAGCAATAGGTGTTCCAAATTGGACAATTCAAGATCAACGGCAGTTCGTTCCTAATTGCAGCGGTTGGTGTATTCCATACTTCAAGCGATTGGATTTCACTCAAAACTCACCAAATGACTCCTCCCACCATATTATGTTGTTGCCCAAGTTTTGGGCTTGATCCGAAATCAATAGGTCTTCCAAATTTGACAATTAGAGTTCAACGGCAGTTCGTTCCTAATTGGAGTGGTTGGTGTATTCCATACTTCTAGCGATTGGATTTCACTTAAAACTAACCAAATGACTCCTCCCACCATATTATGATGTTGCCCAAGTTTTGGGCTCGATCCGAAATCAATAGGTGTGAGAAATTGGACAATTCAAGTTCAACGGCAGTTCGTTCCAAATTGGAGTGGTTGGTGTATTCCATACTTGTAGAGATTGGATTTCACTCAAAACTAACCAAATGACTCCTCCCACCATATTATGATGTTTCCCAAGTTTTGGGCTCGATCCGAAATCAATAGGTGTGAGAAATTGGACAATTCAAGTTCAACGGCAGTTCGTTCCTAATTGGAGTAGTTGGTGTATTCCATACTTCTAGCGATTGGATTTCACTCAAAACTCACCAAATGACTCCTCCCACCATATTATGATGTTGCCCAAGTTTTGGGCTCGATCCGAAATCAATAGGTGTTCCAAATTGGACAATTCAAGTTCAACGGCAGTTCGTTCCTAATTGTAGTGGTTGGTGTATTCCATACTTCTAGCGATTGGATTTCACTCAAAACTAACCAAATGACTCCTCCGACCGTATTATGATGTTGCCCAAGTTTTGGGCTCGATCCGAAATCAATAGGTGTGCGAAATTGGACAATTCAATTTCAACGGCAGTTCGTTCCTAATTGGAGTGGTTGGTGTATTCCATACTTCTAGCGATTGGATTTCACTCAAAACTCACCAAATGACTCCTCCCACCATATTATGATGTTGCCCAAGTTTTGGGCTCGATCCGAAATCAATAGGTGTTCCAAATTGGACAATTCAAGTTCAACGGCAGTTCGTTCCCAATTGTAGTGGTTGGTGTATTCCATACTTCTAGCGATTGGATTTCACTCAAAACTAACCAAATGACTCCTCCCACCGTATTATGATGTTGCCCAAGTTTTGGGCTCGATCCGAAATCAATAGGTGTGCGAAATTGGACAATTCAATTTCAACGGCAGTTCGTTCCTAATTGGATTGGTTGGTGTATTCCATACTTCTAGCGATTGGATTTCACTCAAAACTCACCAAATGACTCCTCCCACCATATTATGATGTTGCCCAAGTTTTGGGCTCGATCCGAAATCAATAGGTGTTCCAAATTGGACAATTCAAGTTCAACGACAGTTCGTTCCTAATTGTAGTGGTTGGTGTATTCCATACTTCTAGCGATTGGATTTCACTCAAAACTAACCAAATGACTCCTCCCACCGTATTATGATGTTGCCCAAGTTTTGGGCTCGATCCGATATCAATAGGTGTGCGAAATTGGACAATTCAATTTCAACGGCAGTTCGTTCCTAATTGGAGTGGTTGGTGTATTCCATACTTCTAGCGATTGGATTTCACTCAAAACTCACCAAATGACTCCTCCCACCATATTATGATGTTGCCCAAGTTTTGGGCTCGATCCGAAATCAATAGGTGTTCCAAATTGGACAATTCAAGTTCAACGGCAGTTGTTAAGCTCATAATTTCATACATATACATGCCCTATTTACTTACTTCTTTTACTTAGTTTCTTAGATTTCTAAGTTATTTGCCTCCCTTTGTGTGTTTTGTAGGCAAATAGAGCAAGAGAGCATAATTCATGCAATTCAAGCATGTTAAGGCCTAATTTGGATGAATGGATGAAGAGCTTAAAAGACAAACTCATTTTGGCTACAGCCCCCTGCCAGTCCAGTTCCGTCGGTCATATTGCAAGCTTTGTTTCAGCAACCTATACGGCTCGGATGAGGCAGCATTCTTCATGAATGTTGTTCCAATGGGTGTGTACTATAACATATCCAAACTTCAGCCCCATTGGATAAATATGGAGTCTGTTACCTTGCAAACACAGAACCGTGCTCAGGATGGATCTTATCAGCGCGGAAAATGAGTTAGCAATTTGTTTCGGCCTTAACTTCTTCCTCCGACCTTGGATTGGCCCAAATAACATATGGCTGGAAAGAAGACATTCTGAACTTCAATTTCGAGTGCTTAAAGTCCTAATTTGATTAAGAGAAGCCCAAGTTGTAAGCCCTTGAAGTTGCTGGTCATGCTGACCTCAGCATGTGCTGGTTGGATGCTTGGTCATGGTGAGCTAGGTATGAGCTATCATTTCTGGTTGGAAGCTTGGTCATGGTGACATGAAGATGAGCTAGGGCTGCTGGTGGGATCTATTGGTGAAGTGCATCAACCAATTCAAGATTTTCTAATACAAGTGCATCACCCAATTTAGATTTTCTAATACAAGTGCATCAACCATTTCAGATTTTATAAAACAAGTGTTGTATGCATTAGCCATATTGAATTCAGATTTTCACTTCCCCTAGGCCTATAAATAGGGAAGTTCTCTAAGCTTGTAAACACATCCCAAGGGGGGGAGCTCTCAAACACTTCTCTAGAGCTCCCTTCCCTTCTCTCCCTCAAATTCTCTTAATTTGGCTTTCTAGTTCTCAATTCTAGCTTTCCTTTTGCTTCTTAGTTGTAGTTTATTTTTCTTTGTTATGTAAATTCTTTTCTTTAGTTTCAAGTTTGATTAGTTTCCAAGTTTCAATTATGGTTTTTGTTCTTATTCATTATGCTTATAAGTTAATATGCTTGTTTGAAAGATTGATCACCATTTAGGCTTGCATGTTAGCTATCTTGGTTTGAATTAAGAGTATACACCATGCTTTAATTCGAATTGAACTATGAATAGGAAGAGTATGTATGGACATTCGACAACAGGGATTAGATACATGCTTGGTTGTTTAAATTGTTCTTCTATGCTTAATGGGTTCCTAATGCTTAATTTTAGGTTAGACAACAAATGATCAAATTAGGGAATTAGGAACACAAGGTTATGACCACACACCATGGCTTAATCATACTTTAGCTAGAATCAATCCATTAATCTAATTGAACTTGGGAACTTATCTGCTTGAGTTAGTTATTTTCTTTCTTTCTTGTTGTATTTATTTCCTTTCTTTTCCATTTCTATTTTGTGTAGGGAAATGAATTGGATCATTCAATCACCAATCCTCGTGGGATCGACCTCGCACTTACATATGCTATACCACCAAACGGCTCGTGCACTTGCGAGTATCACAAGTTGAGGATGCAGCTGAATCCATTTTGGTGCAGCTGAAATCCACACAACAGCAGTTCGTTCCTAATTGGAGTGGTTGGTGTATTCCATACTTCTAGCGATTGGATTTCACTCAAAACTCACCAAATGACTCCTCCCACCATATTATGATGTTGCCCAAGTTTTGGGCTCGATCCGAAATCAATAGGTGTTCCAAATTGGACAATTCAAGTTCAACGGCAGTTCGTTCCTAATTGGAGTGGTTAGTGTATTCCATACTTCTAGCTATTGGATTTCACTCAAAACTAACCAAATGACTCCTCCCACCATATTATGATGTTGCCCAAGTTTTGGGCTCGATCCCAAATCAATAGGTGTGAGAAATTGGACAATTCAAGTTCAACGGCAGTTCGTTCCTAATTGGAGTGGTTGGTGTATTCCATACTTCTAGCGATTGGATTTCACTCAAAACTCACCAAATGACTCCTCCCACCATATTATGATGTTGCCCAAGTTTTGGGCTCGATCCGAAATCAATAGGTGTTCCAAATTGGACAATTCAAGTTCAACGCCAGTTTGTTCGTAATTGGAGTGGTTGGTGTATTCCATACTTCTAGCGATTGGATTTCACTCAAAACTCACCAAATGACTCCTCCCACCATATTATGATGTTGCCCAGGTTTGGGGCTCGATCCAAAATCAATAGGTGTGAGAAATTGGACAATTCAAGTTCAACGGCAGTTCGTTCCTAATTGGAGTGGTTGGTGTATTCCATACTTCTAGCGATTGGATTTCACTCAAAACTCACCAATTGACTCCTCCCACCATATTATGATGTTGCCCAACTTTTGGGCTCGATCCGAAAGCAATAGGTGTTCCAAATTGGACAATTCAAGTTCAACGGCAGTTCGTTCCTAATTGGACTGGTTGGTGTATTCCATACTTCTAGCGATTGGATTTCACTCAAAACTCACCAAATGACTCCTCCCACTATGTTATGATGTTGTCCAAGTTTTGCACTCGATCCGAAATCAATAGGTGTTCCAAATTGGACATTTCAACTTCAACGGCAGTTCGTTCCTAATTGGAGTGGTTGGTGTATTCCATACTTCTAGCGATTGGATTTCACTCAAAACTCACCAAATGACTCCTCCCACCATATTATGATGTTGCCCAGGTTTGGGGCTCGATCCGAAATCAATAGGTGTGAGAAATTGGACAATTCAAGTTCAACGGCAGTTCGTTCCTAATTGGAGTGGTTGGTGTATTCCATACTTCTAGCGATTGGATTTCACTCAAAACTCACCAATTGACTCCTCCCACCATATTATGATGTTGCCCAACTTTTGGGCTCGATCCGAAAGCAATAGGTGTTCCAAATTGGACAATTCAAGTTCAACGCCAGTTTGTTCGTAATTGGAGTGGTTGGTGTATTCCATACTTCTAGCGATTGGATTTCACTCAAAACTCACCAAATGACTCCTCCCACCATATTATGATGTTGCCCAGGTTTGGGGCTCGATCCAAAATCAATAGGTGTGAGAAATTGGACAATTCAAGTTCAACGGCAGTTCGTTCCTAATTGGAGTGGTTGGTGTATTCCATACTTCTAGCGATTGGATTTCACTCAAAACTCACCAATTGACTCCTCCCACCATATTATGATGTTGCCCAACTTTTGGGCTCGATCCGAAAGCAATAGGTGTTCCAAATTGGACAATTCAAGTTCAACGGCAGTTCGTTCCTAATTGGACTGGTTGGTGTATTCCATACTTCTAGCGATTGGATTTCACTCAAAACTCACCAAATGACTCCTCCCACTATGTTATGATGTTGTCCAAGTTTTGCACTCGATCCGAAATCAATAGGTGTTCCAAATTGGACATTTCAACTTCAACGGCAGTTCGTTCCTAATTGGAGTGGTTGGTGTATTCCATACTTCTAGCGATTGGATTTCACTCAAAACTCACCAAATGACTCCTCCCACCATATTATGATGTTGCCCAGGTTTGGGGCTCGATCCGAAATCAATAGGTGTGAGAAATTGGACAATTCAAGTTCAACGGCAGTTCGTTCCTAATTGGAGTGGTTGGTGTATTCCATACTTCTAGCGATTGGATTTCACTCAAAACTCACCAATTGACTCCTCCCACCATATTATGATGTTGCCCAAGTTTTGGGCTCGATCCGAAATCAATAGGTGTTCCAAATTGGACAATTCAAGTTCAATGGCAGTTCGTTCCTAATTGGAGTGGTTGGTGTATTCCATACTTCTAGCGATTGGATTTCACTCAAAACTCACCAAATGACTCCTCGCACCATATTATGATGTTGCCCAAGTTTTGAGCTCGATCCGAACTCAATAGGTGTGAGAAATTGGACAATTCAATTTCAACGGCATTTCTTTCCAAATTGGAGTGGTTGGTGTATTCCATACTTCTAGCAAATGGATTTCACTCAAAACCCACCAAATGACTCCTCCCACCATATTATGATGTTGCCCAAATTTGGGGCTCGATCCGAAAGCAATAGGTGTTCCAAATTGGACAATTCAAGTTCAACGGCAGTTCGTTCCTAATTGGAGTGGTTGGTGTATTCCATACTTCTAGCGATTGGATTTCACTCAAAACTGACCAAATGACTCCTCGACCATATTATAATGTTTCCCAAGTTTTGGGCTCGATCCGAACTCAATAGGTGTGAGGAATTGGACAATTGAATTTCAATGGCAGTTCGTTCCTAATTGGAGTGGTTGGTGTATTCCACACTTCTAGCGATTGGATTTCACTCAAACCTAACCAAATGACTCCTCCCACAATATTATGATGTTGCCCAAGTTTTGGGCTCGATCCGAAATCAACAGGTGTGAGAAATTGGACAATTCAAGTTCAACGGAAGTTCGTTCCTAATTGGAGTGGTTGGTGTATTCCGTACTTCTAGCGATTGGATTTCACTCAAAACTCACCAAATGACTCCTCCCACCATATTATGATGTTGCCCAAGTTTTGGGCTCGATACGATATCAATAGGTGTTCCAAATTGGACAATTCAAGTTGAATGGCAGTTCGTTCCTAATTGGGGTGGTTGGTGTATTCCATACTTCAAGCGATTGGATTTCACTCAAAACCAACCAAATGACTCCTCCCACCATATTATGATGTTGCCCAAGTTTTGGGCTCGATCCGATATCAATAGGTGTGAGAAATTGGAGAATTCAATTTCAATGGCAGTTCGTTCCTAATTGGAGTGGTTGGTGTATTCCACACTTCTAGCGATTGGATTTCACTCAAAACTCACCAAATGACTCCTCCCACCAATTATGATGTTGCCCAAGTTTTGGGCTCGATCCGAAATCAATAGGTGTGAGAAATTGGACAATTCAAGTCCAACAGCAGTTCGTTCCTAATTGGAGTGGTTGGTGTATTCCATACTTCTAGCGATTGGATTTCACTCAAAACTCACCAATTGACTCCTCCAACCATATTATGATGTTGCCCAAGTTTTGGGCTCGATCCGAAAACAATAGGTGTTCCAAATTGGACAATTCAAGTTCAACGGCAGTTCGTTCCTAATTGCAGCGGTTGGTGTATTCCATACTTCAAGCGATTGGATTTCACTCAAAACTCACCAAATGACTCCCCCCACCATATTATGATGTTGCCCAAGTTTTGGGCTCGATCCGAAATCAATAGGTGTTCCAAATTGGACAATTCAAGTTCAACGGCAGTTCGTTCCAAATTGGAGTGGTTGGTGTCTTCCATACTTCTAGCGAATGGATTTCACTCAAAACTCACCAAATGACTCCTCCCACCATATTATGATGTTGCCCAAGTTTTGGGCTCGATCCGAAATCAATAGGTGTTCCAAATTGGACAATTCAAGTTCAACGGCAGTTCGTTCCTAATTGGAGTGGTTGGTGTATTCCATACTTCTGGCGATTGGATTTCACTCAAAACTAACCAAATGACTACTCCCACCATATTATGATGTTGCCGAAGTTTTGGGCTCGATCCAAAATCAATAGGTGTGAGAAATTGGACAATTCAAGTTCAACGGCAGTTCGTTCCTAATTGGAGTGGTCGGTGTATTCCATACTTCTAGCGATTGGATTTCACTCAAAACTCACCAAATGACTCCTCGCACCATATTATGATGTTGCCCAAGTTTGGGGCTCGATCCGAAATCAATAGGTGTGAGAAATTGGACAATTCAAGTTCAACGGCAGTTCGTTCCTAATTGGAGTGGTTGGTGTATTCCATACTTCTAGCGATTGGATTTCACTCAAAACTGACCAAATGACTCCTCCCGCCATATTATGATGTTTCCCAAGTTTTGGGCTCGATACGAAATCAATAGGTGTTCCAAATTGGACAATTCAACTTCAACGGCAGTTCGTTCCTAATTGGAGTGGTTGGTGTATTCCACACTTCTAGCGATTGGATTTCACTCATAACTCACCAAATGACTCCTCCCACCATATTATGATGTTGCCCAAGTTTGGGGATCGATTCGAAATCAATAGGTGTTCCAAATTGGACAATTCAAGTTCAATGGCAGTTCGTTCCTAATTGGAGTGGTTGGTGTATTCCATACTTCTAGCGATTGGATTTCACTCAACACTAACCAAACGACTCCTTCCACCATATTATGATGTTGCCCAAGTTTTGGGCTCGATCCGAAATCAATTGGCGTGAGAAATTGGACAGTTCAAGTTCAACGTCAGTTCGTTCCTAATTGGAGTGGTTGGTGTATTCCACACTTCTAGCGATTGGATTTCACTTAAAACTCACCAAATGACTCCTCCCACCATATTATGATGTTGCCCAAGTTTTGGGCTCGATCCGAAATCAATAGGTGTGAGAAATTGGACAATTCAAGTTCAACGGCAGTTCGTTCCTAATTGGAGTGGTTGGTGTATTCCATACTTCTAGCGATTGGATTTCACTGAAAACTCACCAAATGACTCCTCCCACCATATTATGATGTTGCCCAAGTGTTGGGCTCGATCCGAATTCAATAGGTGTGGGAAATTGGTCAATTCAATTTCAACCACAGTTCGTTCCTAATTGGAGTGTGTTAAGCTCATAATTTCATACATATACATGCCCTATTTACTTACTTCTTTTGTTTAGTTTCTTAGATTTCTAAGTTATTCGCCTCCCTTTGTGTGTTCTGCAGGCAAATAGAGCAAGAGAGCATAATTCATGCAATTCAAGCATGTTAAGGCCTAATTTGGATGAATGGATGAAGAGCTTAAAAGACAAACTCATTTTGGCTACAGCCCCCTGCCAGTCCAGTTCCGTAGGTCATATTGCAAGCATTCTTCATAAAGGTTGTTCCAATGGGTGTGTACTATAACATATCCAAACTTCAGCCCCATTGGATAAATATGGAGTCTGTTACCTAGCAAACACAGAGCCATGCTCAGGATGGATTTTATCAGCGCGCAAAATGAGTTAGCAATTTGTTTTGGCTTAACTTCCTCCTCCGACCTTTGATTGGCCCAAATGATATATGGCTGGAAAGAAGACATGCTGAGCTTCAAGTTTGAGTGCTTAAAGTCTTAATTTGCTTAAGGGAAGTCCAATTCGTAAGCCCTTGAAGTTGCTGGTCATGCTGACCTCAGGATGAGCTATTGTTTCTGGTTGGAAGCTTGGTCATGGTTAGCTAGGCATGAGCTATTGAGCTTGTTGGAAGCTTGGTCATGGTGACATGAAGATGAGCTAGGGCTGCTGGTGGGATTTATTGGTGAAGTGCATCGACCAATTCAAATTTTCTAATACAAGTGCATCAACCATTTCAGATTTTATAAAACAAGTGTTGTATGCATTAGCCATATTGAATTCAGATTTTTCACTTCCTTAGGCCTATAAATAGGGAGGTTCTCTAAGCTTGTAAACACACCCCAAGGGGGGGAGCTCTCAAACACTTCTCTAGAGCTCCCTTCCCTTCTCTCCCTCAAATTCTCTTAATTTTGCTTTCTAGTTCTCAATTCTAGCTTTCCTTTTGCTTCTTAGTTGTAATTTATTTTTCTTTGTAATGTAAATTCTTTTCTTAAGTTTTCAAGTTCAATTAGTTTCCAAGTTTCAATTATGGTTTTTGTTCTTATTCATTATGCTTATAAGTTAATATGCTAGTTTGAATGATTGATCACCATTTAGGCCTGCACGTTAGCTATCTTGGTTTGAATTAAGAGTATACACCATGCTTTAATTCGAATTGAACTATGAATAGGAAGAGTATGTATGGACATTCGACAACAGGGATTAGATACATGCTTGGTTGTTTAAATTGTTCTTCTATGCTTAATGGGTTCCTAATGCTTAATTTTAGGTTAGACAACAAATGATCAAATTAGGGAATTAGGAACACAAGGTTATGACCACACACCATGGCTTAATCATACTTTAGCTAGAATCAATCCATTAATCTAATTGAACTTGGGAACTTATTTGCTTGAGGTATCTCCTTTTTCTTGTTTTATTTATTTCTTTTTTTTCATTTCTGTTTTGTGTAGGAGAAATGAATGGGATCATTCAATCACCAATCCTCGTGGGATCGACCTCGCACTTACATACACTATACTACCAAACGGCTCGTGCACTTGCGAGTATCACAAGTTGAGGATGCAACTGAATCCATTTTGGTGCAGCTGAAATCCACACAACAGAGTGGCTGGTGTATTCCATACTTCTAGCGATTGGATTTCACTCAAAACTCACCAAATGACTCCTCCCACCATATTATGATGTTGCCCAAGTTTTGGGCTCGATCCGAAATCAATAGGTGTTCCAAATTGGACAATTCAAGTTCAACGGCAGTTCGTTCCTAATTGGAGTGGTTGGTGTATTCCATACTTCTAGCGGCTGGATTTCACTCAAAACTCACCAAATGACTCCTCCACCATGTTACGATATTGCCCAAGTTTTGGGCTTGATCCGAAATCAATAGGTGTGAGAAATTGGACAATTCAAGTTCAACGGCAGTTCGTTCCTAATTGGAGTGGTTGGTGTATTCCATACTTCTAGCGATTGGATTTCACTCAAAACTCACCAAATGACTCCTCCCACCATATTATGGTGTTCCCCAAGTTTGGGGCTCGATCCGAAATCAATAGGTGTGAGAAATTGGACAATTCAAGTTCAACGGCAGATCGGTCCTAATTGGAGTGGTTGGTGTATTCCATACTTCTAGCGATTGGATTTCACTCAAAACTCACCAAATGACTCGTCCCACCATATTATGATGTTGCCCAAGTTTTGGGCTCGATCCGAAATCAATTGGTGTTCGAAATTGGACAATTCAAGTTCAACGGCAGTTCGTTCCTAATTGGAGTGGTTGGTGTATTCCATACTTCTAGCGATTGGATTTCACTCAAAACTCACCAATTGACTCCTCCCACCATATTATGATGTTGCCCAATTTTGGGCTCGATCCGAAATCAATAGGTGTGAGAAACTGGACAATTCAAGTTCAACGGCAGTTCATTCCTAATTGGAGTGGTGGGTGTATTCCACACTTCTAGCGATTGGATTTCACTCAAAACTCACCAAATGACTCCTCCCACCATATTATGACGTTGCCCAAGTTTTGGGCTCGATCCGAAATCAATAAGTGTGAGAAATTGGACAATTCAAGTTCAACGGCAGTTCGTTCCTAATTGGAGTGGTTGGTGTATTCCACACTTCTATCCATTGGATTTCACTCAAAACTCACCAAATGACTCCTCCCACCATATTATGATGTTGCCCAAGTGTTAGGCTCGATCCGAAATCAATAGGTGTGGGAAATTGGTCAATTCAATTTCAACCACAGTTCGTTCCTAATTGGAGTGGCTGGTGTATTCCATACTTCTAGCGATTGGATTTCACTCAAAACTCACCAAATTATGATATTGCCCAAGTTTTGGGCTCGATCCAAAATCAATAGGTGTTCCAAATTGGACAATCCAAGTTCAACGGCAGTTCGTTCCTAATTGGAGTGGTTGGTGTATTCCATACTTCTAGCGATTGGATTTCACTCAAACCTCACCAAAGGACTCCTCCCACCATATTATGATGTTGCCCAATCTTTGGGCTCGATTCGAAATCAATAGGTGTGAGAAATTGGACAATTCAAGTTCAACGGCAGTTCGTTCTTAATTGGAGTGGTTGGTATATTCCATACTTCTAGCGATTGGATTTCACTCTAAACTCACCAAATGACTCCTCTCACCATATTATGATGTTGCCCGAGTTTTGGGCTCGATCCGAAATCAATAGGTGTTCCAAATTGGACAATTCAAGTTCAACGGCAGTTCGTTCCTAATAGGAGTGGTTGGTGTATTCCATACTTCTAGCGATTGGATTTCACTCAAAACTCCCCAAATGACTCCCCCCACCATATTCTGATGTTGTCCAAGTTTTGGGCTCGATCCGAAATCAATAGGTGTGAGAAATTGGACAATTCAAGTTCAACGGCAGTTCGTTCCTAATTGGAGTGGTGGGTGTATTCCATACTTCTAGCGATTGGATTTCACTCAAAACTCACCAAATGACTCCTCCCACCATATTATGATGTTGCTCAAGTTTGGGGCTCGATCCGAAATCAATAGGTGTGAGAAATTGGACAATTCAAGTTCAACGGCAGTTCATTCCTAATTGGAGTGGTTGGTGTATTCCATACTTCTAGCAATTGGATTTCACTCAAAACTAACCAAATGACTCCTCCCACCATATTATGATGTTGCCCAAAATTTGGGCTCGATCCGAAATCAATAGGTTTTCCAAATTGGACAATTCAAGTTGAACCGCAGTTCGTTCCTAATTGGAGTGGTTGGTGTATTCCATACTTCTAGCGATTGGATTTCACTCAAAACTAACCAAATGACTCCTCCCACCATATTATGATGTTGCCCAAGTTTTGGGCTCGATCCGAAATCAATTGGTGTGAGAAATTGGACAATTCAAGTTCAACGGCAGTTCGTTCCTAATTGGAGTGGTTGGTGTATTCCATACTTCTAGCGATTGGATTTCACTCAAAACTCACCAAATGACTCCTCCCACCAAATTATGATGTTGCCCAAGTTTTGGACTCGATCCGAAATCAATAGGTGTGAGAAATTGGACAATTCCAGTTCAACGGCAGTTCGTTCCTAATTGGAGTGGTTGGTGTATTCCATACTTCTAGCGATTGGATTTCACTCAAAACTCACCAAATGACTCCTCCCACCATATTATGATGTTGCCCGAGTTTGGGGCTCGATCCGAAGTCAATAGGTGTTCGAAATTGGATAATTCAAGTTCAACGGCAGTTCGTTCCTAATTGGAGTGGTTGGTGTATTCCATACTTCTCGCAATTGGATTTCACTCAAAACTAACCAAATGACTCCTCCCACCATATTATGATGTTGCCCAAATTTTGGGCTCGATCCGAAATCAATAGGTGTTCCAAATTGGACAATTCAAGTTGAACCGCAGTTCGTTCCTAATTGGCGTGGTTGGTGTATTCCATACTTCTAGCGATTGGATTTCACTCAAAACTAACCAAATGACTCCTCCCACCATATTATGATGTTGCCCAAGTTTTGGGCTCGATCCGAAATCAATTGGTGTGAGAAATTGGACAATTCAAGTTCAACAGCAGTTCGTTCCTAATTGGAGTGGTTGGTGTATTCCATACTTCTAGCGATTGGATTTCACTCAAAACTCACCAAATGACTCCTCCCACCAAATTATGATGTTGCCCAAGTTTTGGGCTCGATCCGTAATCAATAGGTGTGAGAAATTGGACAATTCGAGTTCAACGGCAGTTCGTTCCTAATTGGAGTGGTTGGTGTATTCCATACTTCTAGCGATTGGATTTCACTCAAAACTCACCAAATGACTCCTCCCACCATATTATGATGTTGCCCGAGTTTGGGGCTCGATCCGAAGTCAATAGGTGTTCGAAATTGGACAATTCAAGTTCAACGGCAGTTCGTTCCTAATTGGAGTGGTTGGTGTATTCCATACTTCTAGCGATTGGATTTCACTCAAAACTCACCAAATGACTCCTCCCACCATATTATGATGTTGCCCAAGTTTTGGGCTCGATCCGAAATCAATAGGTGTTCGAAATTGGACAATTCAAGTTCAACGGCAGTTCGTTCCTAATTGGAGTGGTTGGTGTATTCCATACTTCTAGCGATTGGATTTCACTCAAAACTAACCAAATGACTACTCCCACCATATTATGATGTTGCCCAAGTTTTGGGATCGATCCAAAATTAATAGGTGTGAGAAATTGGACAATTCAAGTTCAACGGCAGTTCATTCCTAATTGGAGTGGTTGGTGTATTCCACACTTCCAGCGATTGGATTTCACTCAAAACTCGCCAAATGACTCCTCCCACCATATTATGATGTTGCCCAAGTTTTGGGCTCGATCCGAAATCAATAGGTGTGAGAAATTGGACAATTCAAGTTCAACGGCAGTTCGTTCCTAATTGGAGTGGTTGGTGTATTTGATCGGTTCATAATTGTGTATCATTTTGTACCCTTCTAGATTATGATTTGGTTATGTTATTTAGTTAAACTTGTGCTTTTAATCCATTTTCTGTTTTGATAAGTCCATAATTTCATACACTTGCATGCCTTCTTTACTTATTGATTTTGCTTAGTTTCTCTTTATTTTGAGTCACTTACCTCTGTTTGTGTGTTTTGTTGGTTAAGATAGCAAGAGATCACATTTGATGCAATCCATGCATGTTAAGGGCTGATTGGCAAAGAGCAAGAGCTTAAAGACAAAACCAAAGTTGGGCCACACTCCTTGTCAGTCCAGTTTCGTAAGTCACCTTGCAGGTCTCATTTCAGCAATCTGCACAACTCGGATGAGGAGACATTCTTCATAGAAGTTGTTCAATTGGGTGTCTAGTATAACATATCCAAAATTCAGCCCAATTGAACATATGTGGAGTCCTTAGCTCGTCCAACACTGAACCATGCTCAGGAGGATTTGCAGCTGCCAGCTTTGAGCCTTGTCTCCTCCTTTAAGCCATGTGCCTCACCCATGCTGCAACTGACTTTGGATCCAACATAATGAGTGAAGTGGGGAGACATTCCAGCTATGAAATTCTAAAGGAGCAAGTTGGTACATGCGGGAGTTATTATAGAGGAAGCATGTGCATGCATGTGAAGCAAAGAGAAAGGAGAGAGAGAAGAATGAGGAATGATGAGAGGCATTTTGCTTCAGCCTTTGAACATGGGAATTGAATTGGCAGATCACTTTGGAGCTGGAGATCAGGTTTTAATTGAAAGAGAAAGCATGTGCATGCATGTGAAGCAAAAAGAAAGCAAAGAAATGAAATGAAGTCAATTCCAGTCTCTGTTCGGCAGCCAACTTGCAAGGCCCAAAACGCACACTTCTACTGCTCCGATGGGAATACTTTCTTCATAGAAGTTGTTCCAATGGGTATCTAGTATAACATATCCAAATTTGAGCCCCATTGGATACGTTTTGAAACCTTTGGCCTTCCTACACCAAGTCTGGTTCAGAAAACTCGTTTTTCAACAACCAAAAGGCAACCACATGGGTTGGCAACCAAAAGGCAACCACATGGGTTGGCAGCAAAGGCAGCCACAACTGATCACCTTTGAACCCATGTGAAGATGCTTGAGGTGCAGCAGCAAAAGATGAAGGATGGTGTGGGAATCCATCATGATGTTCCTCCCTCTTAGCCCTATAAATAGAGAAGCCTTCAAGCTTCAAAACAAACCCCAAGGGGGGAGCTCTCAAACACTTCTCTAGAGCTCCCTTCCCTTCTCTCCCTCAAATTCTCTTAGTTTCCTTTCAAGTTGTCAATTGTTGTAACAAAATTATTTTACTAAATTTTCCTTCAAGTTTTCTTAGTTCCACTTTACTTTTATTTGTAATGTACATTCTTTCTTAAGTATTCAAGTTTAATTAGTTTCCAAGTTTCAATTATGGTTTTTGTTCTTATTCATTATGCTTATAAGTTAATATGCTAGTTTGAATGATTGATCACCATTTAGGCTTGCAGGTTAGCTATCTTGGTTTGAATTAAGAGTAGACACCATGCTTTAATTCGAATTGAACTATGAATAGGAAGAGTATGTATGGACATTCGACAACAGGGATTAGATACATGCTTGGTTGTTTAAATTGTTCTTCTATGCTTAATGGGTTCCTAATGCTTAATTTTAGGTTAGACAACAAATGATCAAATTAGGGAATTAGGAACACAAGGTTATGACCAAACACCATGGCTTAATCATACTTTAGCTAGAATCAATCCGTTAATCTAATTGAACTTGGGAACTTATTTGCTTGAGTTATTTCCTTTTTTCTTGTTTTATTTATTTTCTTTTTCATTTCTGTTTTATGTAGGGGAAATGAATTGGATCATTCAATCACCAATCCTCGTGGGATCGACCTCGCACTTACATATGCTATACTACCAAACGGCTCGTGCACTTGCGAGTATCACAAGTTGAGGATGCAGCTGAATCCATTTTGGTGCAGCTGAATCGAAGCAACAAGTTTTTGGCGCCGTTGCCGGGGATCGGTAACATTGTTTGATTCTATTTGGCTTTCCTACTTTATTTTATTTTTTTCTTAACTGGACAATTTCTTGTTTTAAAGTTAATGACGTTAATGGACAAGTTGTGTTTGTAGTCCAACAGAAAAGCACAATTGCCCAACAAGCAAGAGAACTGGGTTTAAGTCCCAGCTTACACAACCCATTGGTGTTTGTTACTTTGAAGCATGAAATTGGATGTGTGTTGATTTTCCTTTTCATTTTAGTTTTTATTTCCTCATCCTTTTAATTCTATTTCAAGTTTTCTTTGTTTTTTTTAGCAATTTATTATAGCTCAATAATAAAGGGAAAGAGAAGGCAACTTCAATCATAAAGATAGGAAGTGTGGAGTAGTGAGAGAAGTCGCGACCTCCAAATGCATCACGCTCGACCTAATCGCTTCAAGGGGGAGTATTCCAATCCTTTCTCTTTAGTTGTTTTGTTATTATTTCAATAATTTTAATTTTCTATTTCTTTTATAAGAAAATAAAAAAAGATTTTTTATATGAGCTGACTCGTGGTAACTCCAGTGAGCATCTCCGTCAATACAGTGTCTAGGAGTTCTTTAGGCGACACCTTCGGTGTCTAAGAAGTTTGGGTTTTAAGCGGGACCATTGTGACCCCTCCAACCTTCCCGGATCCCCTGGCTGTGTTTTATGAGGCCCTTAACTGGTCATCCGTGAGTTGCTTGTATATTCGTGTGTTTTTAAATTAAGTTTTTTTTTATATTTTCTTTGTTATCTTTTCTGTTGAGTCTTTGTTTTTGTTTTTGTTTTGTTAAGTTAGTTTATGTATTTTATTTACGTGGTATGGTTAGTTAGTTTATTTCTGAGTGTTAAAACACATTTTTATTTTATTTCAAACTCTGCATTAAAAAAAAAAACAAACAAACAAACAAAAAACAAACAAAAAAAAAAAAAAAAAAAACTTCTTCTTCTTCTTCATCTTCTTTGTCTTCATCTTCGTCATCATCATGGCTTGCCTCTATTGTCTCGCACTTGTAGAATCTGTAGCAGCTCTACATGGTCCTCATTCTTTCTCTGCAGTGCTTCCACATGCTGATTGGCACAGTAGAGCCGCTTCTGCAAGTCCGCCACCATAGCCTTCAAGGAAGCCACTTCCTCGCTCAGCGCGGCACAGTCCCGTGTCCTCGCCAGTAATCGCATGCCCAAATTGGTAGCCGAGACCACATGGAGCATAGATAAAGAGTGGGACTCATCCACCGCCATCTTGTCAGACCTACGTGCCACATGCGGATGATCTGCCGGTGTGAGTATACTGCCAATCATGCCACCCAGCAGCACTGCTCTGTTCGGCATTGCCTCAGCAAAGTTCGGTATTGCCTCAGCAAAGTTTGAGGCCGTGCCGTGATGATATGTGGAGTTTGGGAAGACAGGAGTTGGAGGAGCCCTTATCTGGGCATTCGGTGGTGCAAGTGACAATTCAAGGTTGAGATCATCAAGGTGAGCGCATGAGGATGCCATTTTTTTTGTTTCATTCAAAACTCACTGTTGCGTAGATACAGCTGCACCAAAATGGATTCAGTTGCATCCTCAACTTGTGATACTCGCAAGTGCATGAGTCGTTCGGTAGTATAGCGTATGTAGGTGCAAGGTCGATCCCACGAGGATTGGTGATTGAATGATTCAATTCATTTTCCCTACACAAAACAGAAATGAAAAGGAAAGGAAATAAATACAACAAGAAAAAAGGAAATAACTCAAGCAAATAAGTTCCCAAGTTCAATTTGATTAATGGATTGATTCTAGCTAAAGTATGATTAAGCCATGGTGTGTGGTCATAACCTTGTGTTCCTAATTCCCTAATTTGATCATTTGTTGTCTAACCTAAAATTAAGCATTAGGAACCCATTAAGCATAGAAGAACAATTTAAACAACCAAGCATGTATTTAATCCCTGTTGTCGAATGTCCATACATACTCTTCCTATTCATAGTTCAATTCAAATTAAAGCATGGTGTATACTCTTAATTCAAACCAAGATAGCTAACATGCAAGCCTAAATGGTGATCAATCATTCAAACTAGCATATTAACTTATAAGCATATTGAATAAGAACAAAAACCATAATTGAAACTTGGAAACTAATTCAACTTGAAAACTTAAGAAAAGAATTTACATTACAAAGAAAAATAAACTACAACTAAGAAGCAAAAGGAAAGCTAGAATTGAGAACTAGAAAGCAAAATTAAGAGAATTTGAGGGAGAGAAAGGAAGGGAGCTCTAGAGAAGTGTTTGAGAGCTCTCCCCCTTGGGGTGTGTTTACAAGCTTAGAGAACTTCTCTATTTATAGGCCTAGGGGAAGTGAAAATCTGAATTCAATATGACTAATGCATACAACACTTGTATTATAAAATCTGAATTGGTTGATGCACTTCACCAATAAATCCCACCAGCAGCCCTAGCTCATCTTCATGTCACCATGACCAAGCTTCCAACCAGAAACAATAGCTCATCCTGAGGTCAGCATGACCAGCAACTTCAAGGGCTTAAAATTTGGGCTTCTCTTAAGCAAATGACAACTTTAAGTACTCCAAATTGAAGTTCAGAATGTGTCTGATCCAACCACACAAGTATTGGCCCAATCCAAGCTCGGATGAAGAAGTTAAGGCCAAAACAAATTGTTAACTCGTTTTGCTCGCTGACAAAAATCCATCCTGAGCGTGGTTCTGTGTTTGCTAGGTGACAGACTCCATATTTATCCAATGGGGCTGAATTTTGGATATGTTATAGTATACACCAATTGGAACAACGTTCATGAAGAATGCGGCCTCATCCGAGCTGTGTAGGTTGCTGAAACAGATCTTGCAATGTGACCCACGAAACTGGACTGGCAAGAGGCTGTAGGAAAAATGAGTTTGTCTTTAAGCACTTCTTCCCTTTATCCAAATCAGGCTTTAACATGCATGGATTACATCATTTCCTATCCAAAGCCATCATTGTTACCTAAAGCTGAAAGATAAACACAAAAAGGATTAAAAGCACAAGTTTAACTCAAAAACATAACCAAATCATAAGCTAGAAGGGTACAAAATGATATACAATTATGAACCGATCAAATACCCCCAAACCTAGATTTTGCTAGTCCTCGAGCAAAACAACACAAAACAAAGTTAAAAACAAAACAAGAAGTTAACTAGACCACTTTCGTAGGTAACTCGATTGCATTGAGCGTATGCAACAAGCCTTTAAACCTCTAGGCATCCCTAGTAGGAGGAGTTGTGTCTCATGAGGGTTTAACAGAAACGATACCCACAAACGTTTTACTAACTCTACAAAACAAAGTGGTTAGAAAACTTATTAGATTTGTTAGTCCTTAAGCAAAAATAAAAGAAACACAAAAACAAAAATAATTACAAAAACAAAACAAACATAAAAATAAAAATAAATAAATAAAAACTCAAAACAATCTTTCCGAACATTTTATGAAGAGAAATGACTCATGCACATGACTCAAAAGTTTAAAAGCTCAATTTTAGACATTATTTACAAGGCGGCAAAGTTCAAAACATAACATGTTCAAAGTGTGATAGCCAAATGCAACAAATTCCCCAATCTTAGTTTTCACACAATTTCAAAAATCATACCAAGCACAAATGCAACTTCAAATCTCACGAAGTTGTCCTCTCACAAATGAATCACTCAGAAGAGGGCTACAATGCAACACTCAATTATAAACATGAGATTAGAGTTAAATCATAAGGGACTTAACTCAAAATAGGAAGATGAAGAACTTGCATTAATATGATCTCAAGAAGGATGCCAAACACTTAAAAGTAGAAAAATGGATGCAATTCAACCACATGACATTTAAGATCAATTTAGGTCTTTAGTATACGTTGTAATGGGGCCAAGGGTGTAAGGTGAGTACGAAATGAAAGGTATGGATAATACAAAGTCCAAGGAACTCGCAATGTAAGAGCATAAAACAATTGTTTACAAGACTTCGAATCATCACTGTTGGCGCTAAATCTGAACAGATAGAGATGAGTGCAACTTACAAACGAGATGGACGATCGAGAGATCGATTGAATATTGGATGCCGATTCTTCCTGTCCTTGGATGCTGATCCTGAATAGAAAGAAGTCGAGACTCGTGAGGTCTATGGAACCGGTGTGGAACCAGCCTAAGACCCTCCGATGCCGAAGTAAGTTTGTTGTTTTAGAAGCTCTTGTTGTTGACCATATAGAAGTATAAAAGTCAAGCTGAAAAGTCTTACCCCTGTATTGTAGTGGAAGGGGCCTATTTATAGAGGGCATTTAGTATGCTCTCAGTGCTCATTTTCGATGTGGGACTCGTGGGAGGGCCTTCTGAGGTCGACACGAGTCCTTAGATATTTTGGGCGGGTACTTCGAGATTGATTCTCTACAATCGGTAGGGGATGCCGATTGTAGACGAGTTGGGCTCGTAATGGCTGTTCGCAGCTTTGAGACAATTCCATCGGTGGCCGATGCCGATTGTCCGAGGCCTTGGGTACTTGGGCGAGTTTATAAGATCCACGTGTCGTTGTACAAGTGGAGGGTCAGATACGGTACAAACAATCACGATTAGATTTTTTTTTCTTTTACATGATCAAAACTCCTTATACCTTCATTTACATTGATTCAAACTCCTTTCCAAACACCAAATTATTTTGAAGGCCCAAAAATGAATTTTCAAACAACCGCCACTTAATCACAACTTTCTCTTTTCTTTCACCAATTGTGCATTTTTTTTTTTTTTTGATGTAATATCCCTTCCCAAACTTAGCTTGAAAAACACATCCGAATTAGAGCTCATGAATTCCTTAGAAAGGTAAATATTTGTTTTTCGGGCTAAGGCGAGGAAATATAATTGGTAAAATGAAAGAAAATGTTTACATGTAGGCTCAAAATGGTAAACAATGGAAAATCATGCTTAAGCATGCATAAGGTTAGCTTGAAAGGCACAAACGATCCAAAGAAGGCCTTAATATCACTTCTTAAAATGTCATGAAGTCAAATTGCATAAGAATGAATGACTTTTAAGTGATCAACCAAATCAATGAATAATGAAATCAAACAACAACTTTGATGACAAGAAAATAAGAGTATGTGTATAACACTCATGAAATGAAGCACAAGGCTCAAAAGCTCACATTATATGGTTATATAAGTCTAATTTATGCTTGATACAATTCTTTGGGTCATGCAAATCCTTTAATTGGAAAATTATGAAACAAATGGCAAGTGCAAAGAAGGTTTCGAACATGTCATGCTAGAACGATGCCAAATTAATTAATTAATTAATTTTTTTTTACAATAAAAATTTACAAGGAAAACAAAATAAATAATAAATAAAATTCAATTTTCATTTAAGTCATGCAAACATTTATCACAATCTCATCAAATGTGTTCGGAAAGTGAATAAAATCAAAATCAAAATCAAAATAAAAGCAAGACTTAACAAAATAAAATAAAAATGAAAACAAGCAAATAAATAAATATAAAAAAAAAATTAAGGAAAAACCAAATTTACATGCTAAACTCCAATACCCCCAAACCTAGAAATGAACATCGTTCTCAATGTTTAAAAATTAGCCACAAACAATGTCATAACAACAAATGAAAGGTATTAAAGCAAATTAAAAAAAAAAAAATCACAAACTCACAAAAGAAAACAAAAACAAAATAATTATAAAAAAAAAATTACAACACAAACAAACAAACAAAAAAAAAAATATATATATATATATTGAAACAGTAAACCCTAATCACACAATTCTGAAATCCAAAAAAAATTTTGAAGCCCAAAGCCCACAATTTCGAAACACAAACCACGGTGAATTTAACCCACTTTGAAACCCAAACTAAAGTGAAACCCGACCCACAATTTGTTTTCATTTCCGGCTTTTTATTATTATTTAGTTTTGTAAAAACAAACTATCGAACCGTGATTAGCAACACAAAGAGCGGGATTTTAACATGGGTCATGATGTCTCGGTTTAGTGTAAGGGACCAACAGACAGGGCGAGACACGTGTCGACGCATAGAGGCGCCGCAGACTCCACAAGCAAAAATTACGGGCTCATGGAAAGGCGCGAAGACTTTACTGAACGCGTTCGTTCAGAAAAGACACGTCATGATAAATGAGTTGGGTATGGTTGGAAGGCGAGAAGGTTGTGGGACTGAAGGAATGCTGGAGATTCAGAAAATGCTCAGATGCTGCAATGGCTAGGGTTTGTCAAAGACTAAGTCTATAAGAAAGGGTAAAAAAAAACGCAAACTCAGAAACACACAAAAGAGAAAAGAAAGAAAGAAGAAAAGAGAGTGAGAAATCAAATGGCCTCTAACTACCCATTTTCGTTGGATCTCAACCTACCTCCACCGACTCAGACACGAGGCCAAGCAGCGGCACCAGTATGGATGCCCTACTTTGCTTCCGCACGGGGGCCTGTGACAGTAACTGACTCAATACTCCTGGACAACGATGTTGCCATTGGAGTGGCTAGAAATTTAGTGACTCCTAAAGATATACGTGTTCTGGGGACAAGGGATGACAACCGGGTCGTGAGCGATGCCCTGGCACTGAGCGTGCAGAGTACGGCAACAGTCGCAAGTTTGGGTCATCGCCTACTTGCGAAGTCCCATGAGGTAGAGGTGCTGAAAGGTCAGTTGGCGGCGGAGCGAAGTATGGTTGAGGAGTGTCAGACTGCTATAAAAAGCTTGAAAAGGGAGAGGTCAAGGATAGTGGAGGTGAATCGACACCAGCTAGAAGTATTGCGGGACGAGAATAAAAACCTATCAAAAATGGTAGAGTTGTACTCTGTTGTGTAGATTCAGCTGCACCAAAATGGATTAAGCTGCATCCTCAACTTGTGATACTCACAAGTGCACGAACCGTTGGTAGTTTAGCGTATGTAAGTGCGAGGTCGATTCCACAGGGATTGGTGATTGAATGATCCAATTTAGTTTCCCTACACAAAACAGAAATGAAAAAGAAAGGAAATAAATAAAACAAGGAAGAAAGAAATAACTAACTCAAGCAAATAAGTTCCCAAGTTCAATTAGATTAACGGATTGATTCTAGCTAAAGTATGATTAAGCCATGGTGTTTGGTCATAACCTTGTGTTCCTAATTCCCTAATTTGATCATTTGTTGTCTAACCTAAAATTAAGCATTAGGAACCCATTAAGCATAGAAGAACAATTTAAACAACCAAGCATGTATCTAATCCCTGTTGTCGAATGTCCATACATACTCTTCTTATTCATAGTTCAATTCGAATTAAAGCATGGTGTAGACTCTTAATTCAAACCAAGATAGCTAACATGCAAGCCTAAATGGTGATCAATCATTCAAACTAGCATATTAACTTATAAGCATAATGAATAAGAACAAAAACCATAATTGAAACTTGGAAACTAATCAAACTTGAAACTAAAGAAAAGAATTTACATAACAATGAAAATTAAAGTAGAACTTGGAAAGACTTAAAGGAAAATTTAGTAAAAGGATTTTTGTTACAATCAATTGAGAACTAGAAAGGAAAACTAAGAGAATTTGAGGGAGAGAAGGGAAGGGAGCTCTTAGAGAAGTGTTTGAGAGCTCCCCCCCTTGGGGTGTGTTTACAAGCTTAGAGAACTTCCCTATTTATAGGCCTAGGGGAAGTGAAAATCTGAATTCAATATGGCTAATGCATACAACACTTGTTTTATAAAATCTGAAATGGTTGATGCACTTGTATTAGAAAATCTAAATTGGGTGATGCACTTGTATTAGAAAATCTTGAATTGGTCGATGCACTTCACCAATAGATCCCACCAGCAGCCCTAGCTCATCTTCATGTCACCATGACCAAGCTTCCAACCAGAAATGATAGCTCATACCTAGCTCACCATGACCAAGCATCCAACCAGCACATGCTGAGGTCAGCATGACCAGCAACTTCAAGGGCTTACAACTTGGGCTTCGCTTAATCAAATTAGGACTTTAAGCACTCGAAATTGAAGTTCAGAATGTCTTCTTTCCAGCCATATGTTATTTGGGCCAATCCAAGGTCGGAGGAAGACGTTAAGGCCGAAACAAATTGCTAACTCATTTTCAGCGCTGATAAGATCCATCCTGAGCATGGTTGTGTTTGCTAGGTAACGGACTCCAGATTTATCCAATGGGGCTGAATTTTGGATATGTTATAGTACACACCAATTGGAACAACTTTCATGAAGAATGTGTCCTCATTCGAGCTATGTAGGTTGTTGAAACAAAGCTTGCAATATGACCTACGGAACTGGACTGGCAGGGGGCTGTAGCCAAAATGAGTTTGTCTTTAAGCTCTTCATCCATTCATCCAAATTAGGCCTTAACATGCTTGAATTGCATGAATTATGCTCTCTAAAGCCATCATTATTACCTAAAGCTCAATGAACTGAAAGATAAACACAAAAAGGATTAAAAGCACAAGTTTAACTAAAAACATAACCAAATCATAAGCTAGAAGGGTACAAAATGATATAAAATTATGAACCGATCATACTCTCGCGACATGCGAAAACAGCTGGAGGACCTAGACCGACCGGGTAAACGCAAACAAGCAGATCGCGAGAGTAGTTACGCTCAAGCTAAGATTGCGATCTTTGGGAGCTCAAGTGATGAGCCCCAAGAAGCTGTGCGTGAAGCCCCGGAAGAGGACAGCCAGAGGGCCAAACTCAAAGCTCCAATGGTCGAGACACCAAGCACCGAGAAGAAATGATTTCCTACTGCATTATTGTTGTTTTTATTTTATTTTGTTGTTTTTGTATTTTCGTTATTTTGTTTCGGAAATAAAAGAGTAAGGTTGCAGAAAGAAAAAGAAAAAGAAAAAGAAAACACACTTCCCAACTAAAATAAAACAAAGACGACAAACGGAAAAGAAAACACATTTCCCTAACTAAAATAAGACAAAGATGATAGCCGAAAGGGAAAGGCAAAAACACAAAACACTAGAAAATGAAAGTAACGGGCAAAAACATAAAACACCAGAAAACACGGAAAAAAGAAAAGTAAAGTGAAAGTTAATGTGCTCCCCCTTGAAGCGATTAGGTCGAGCATGCCCGGGAAATCCGAAATGATGTTGGCTCTCTCTCATCAGCATATGTCTATTTAAACCACACATCTGCAAGCGGATGATACCCAGCATTTCTTCCTGCAACTCAAGGAAAAACATCAAAAAATCCAGAAACAAAAAAAAAAAAATGGCATCCTCATGCACTCACCTTGATGATCTCAACCTTGAGCTCTCACTTGCACCACCGAATGCCCAGACAAGGGCTCCTCCAAACCTTGTCTTCCCAAACTCCACATATCATCACGGCACGGCCTCAAACTTTGCTGAGGCAATACTGAACTTTTCTGAGGCAATGCCGAACAGAGCAGTGCTGCTGGGAGGCATGATTGGCAGCAAGCTCACACCGACAGATCATCTGCATGTGGCACAGAGGTCTGACAAAGCAGCGGTGGAGGAGTCCCACAATTTAACTGTGCTCCACGCGGTCTCGGCTACCAATTTGGGCATGCGATTACTGGCGAGGACACGGGAGTGTGCCGCGATGAGCGAGGAAATAGCTTCCTTGAAGGCTATGGTGGCGGAGTTGCAGAAGCGGCTCTACTGTGCCAATCAGCACGTGGAAGCACTGCAGAGAAAAAATGAGGACCATGTGGAGCTGCTGCAGATTCTACAAGTGCGAGAAAATAGAGGCAAGCCATGATGATGATGGAGATGAAGAAGATGATGATGATGTTGTTTTTTTATTTTTTTTGTTTTTGTTTTTTTGTTTTTTTTGTTTTTATGCAATGTTTGAATTGAAATAAAGTTTGTTTTTAACACTCAGAGAAAAAAAAAACTAACTAACCATACCACGTAAATAAATACATAAACTAACTTAACAAAACAAAAATAAAAACAAAACAAAAACAAAGACTTAACAGAAAAGAAAACAAAGAAAATAAAAATAAAAATAAAAAAAACTTAATTTAAAAACACACGAATATACAAGCAACTCATGGATGACCAGTTAAGGGCCTCAGAAAACACAGCCAGGGGATCCGGGAAGGTTGGAGGGGTCACAATGATCCCGCTTAAAACCCAAACTTCTTAGACACCGAAGGTGTCGCCTAAAGAACTCCTAGACACTATATTAACGGAAGTGCTCACTGGGGTTACCATAAGTCGGCTCATATGAAAAATCTTTTTTTTTTATTTTAAAATTTTTAAGATAAGAAATAAAAACAAATTAAGATAAAATGAAACAACAAACCATAAACAAAAATGAACTAAGTACTGTAAACAAATTCAAACAAACAACATAAATTGTTGTACTAAAAGAAACAAACCAAGAAACCAAAGAAAAAAAAAAAAAAAAACAAACAAACAGCACTTTCTATCACCCGTTTATCACCATTTGGACAGATTCGTTTCTATGTTTTTCAGCTTCGACCTCTGTTCAGTTTTTAGGCTATAACTTTCCAACCATAAGTCCAAATTTCACGTTATTTATATGGTTGGATTCAGCATAGAAAAACAAAGAACTCAGTGCGGACCAAAAGGCAAAAATAACTACGGAAATAAACAGAATTCAAAGAAGAGAAAGGATTGAAATGCTCCCCCTTGAAGCGATTAGGTCGAGCGTGATGCACTTGGAGGTCGCGACTTCTCCCACTACTCCACACTTCCTATCTTTGAAGTTGCCATCTCTCTCCATTTTTATTGAGCTATTTACATTGCTAAAACAAACATATACAAAAACTTGAAACGGAATTAAAGGATTACGAAATACAAAAAAAAACTAAAAATGAAAGGGAAAAATCAACACAAGTCCAATTCCATGCTTCAAAGCAACAAGCACCAATGGGTTGTGTAAGCTGGGACTTAAACCCAGTTCTCTTGCTTGTTGGGCAATTGTCCTTTTCTGTTGGACTACAAACACAACTTGTCCATTAACGTCATTAACTTTAAAACTTGAAATTGTCCTGTTAAGAAAAAAAAATTAAAGTAGGAAAGCCAAATAGAATCAAACAATGTTACCGATCCCCGGCAACGGCGCCAAAAACTTGTTGCGTAGATACAGCTGCACCAAAATGGATTCAGTTGCATCCTCAACTTGTGATACTCGCAAGTGCACGAGCCGTTTGGTAGTATAGCATATGTAAGTGCGAGGTCGATCCCACGAGGATTGGTGATTGAATGATCCAATTCATTTTTCCTACACAAAACAGAAATGAAAAAGAAAGGAAATAAATAAAACAAGGAAGAAAGAAATAACTCAAGCAAATAAGTTCCCAAGTTCAATTTAGATTAATGGATTGATTCTAGCTAAAGTATGATTAAGCCATGGTGTGTGGTCATAACCTTGTGTTCCTAATTCCCTAATTTGATCATTTGTTGTCTAACCTAAAATTAAGCATTAGGAACCCATTAAGCATAGAAGAACAATTTAAACAACCAAGTATGTATCTAATCCCTGTTGTCGAATGTCCATACATACTCTTCCTATTCATAGTTCAATTTGAATTAAAGCATGGTGTATACTCTTAATTCAAACCAAGATAGCTAACATGCAAGCCTAAATGGTGATCAATCATTCAAACAAGCATATTAACTTATAAGCATAATGAATAAGAACAAAAACCATAATTGAGAACTAGAAAGCAAAATCAACTTGAAAACTTAAGAAAAGAATTTACATTACAAAGAAAAATAAATTACAACTAAGAAGCAAAAGGAAAGCTAGAATTGAGAACCAGAAAGCAAAATTAAGAGAATTTGAGGGAGAGAAGGGAAGGGAGCTCTAGAGAAGTGTTTGAGCGCTCCCCCCCTTGGGGTGTGTTTACAAGCTTAGAGAACTTCTCTATTTGTAGGCCTAGGGGAAGTGAAAATCTGAATTCAATATGACTAATGCATACAACACTTGTATTATAAAATCTGAATTGGTTGATGCACTTCACCAATAAATCCCACCAGCAGCCCTAGCTCATCTTCATGTCACCATGACCAAGCTTCCAACCAGAAACAATAGCTCATCCTGAGGTCAGCATGACCAGCAACTTCAAGGGCTTACAAATTGGGCTAGGCTGAATCAAATGAAGACTTTAAGATGTCCATTGTGAAGTTCAGAATGTGTATGATCCAACCACACAAGTATTGACCAAATCCAAGCTTGGAGGAGGAAGTTAAGGCCGAAACAAATTGCTAACTCGTTTTGCTCACTGACAAAAATCCATCCTGAGCATGGTTCAGTGTTTGCTAGGTTACGGACTCCAGATTTATCCAATGGGGCTGAAGTTTGGATATGTTATAGTACACACCCATTGGAACAACTTTCATGAAGAATGCGGCCTCATCCGAGTTGTGTAGGTTGCTGAAACAAAGCTTGCAATATGACCTACGGAACTGGACTGGCAGGGGGCTGTAGCCAAAATGAGTTTGTCTTTAAGCACTTCTTCCCTTTATCCAAATCAGGCTTTAACATGCATGGATTGCATCATTTCCTATCCAAAGCCATCATTGTTACCTAAAGCTGAAAGATAAACACAAAAAGGATTAAAAGCACAAGTTTAACTCAAAAACATAACCAAATCATAAGCTAGAATGGTACAAAATGGATTCATTTTGATTGAATACTAAGGATGATTCTCTTTTGCAGATATCATGTGCTTGCTCTCATTCATGAATGAACTCATTGAAGTGATGCTAGGCTATGTGTGTATAACCATTCTATGTGCTTTCTTTTCACCCTACCCATATGTGTGTTCCATTAGCCCTCTTGAAGCCAAACACTTAAAGCCTTTTTCTTCAATCACCCTCATCATTTCCCTACCTTTGTATCTCAATCTGAGATACTTGACCTATTGTAGCCATACCCTAGTAACTTAGAAATATACCAAGGTTTGCCAACATAAAGTTTGAAGCAAGGAAGTTGCAGCCATGTACCTAAATAAAAATTTTGTGTGAATCTGTGCAATAAAGTAAAGAAGATGCAGATCAAATCAGCAAAGATGAAAGTGTTTCAATATGATCTAAGTGTGAAAAATAAAGTCTATGCCAGGTGATACCATGAAGTTTGCTGCCATGCTAATCTAAATCAATGATGCCTTGCAGATTAATGAAGCATGCAACCTTGGTATGTTCTTAAGTTATTTGTTTTTCCTTCCAATTCTTCCATTTCCCCTAAACCTTAGCCTTTCATTACAACATTGTGAAAGACCTAGCTGATCTTTGAGGATGTATTCATGGGTGCTGGTAAGTATGTGTGTATCTCTATTCTTAGTATTTAATTCCTTTCATGAGATCTAACCAAATTTGTGCTTCTATTTCATACACTCACTTATGCTTTCTTGAGAGAATTAAAACATAGGTTCTGAGTGATTGAGTGTTATCTATGAGAATTAGAGTCGAAGCATGTTCTCTATTCAGGGTTTGAGTGTGCTTGCTTTGAAACTGTGTGCCTTTGAGCTATAGCTTCCACTTGTACACACTGATTGATGATCTATCTTGGCAACTCTATGGTGTTGGAGGTATGACTAAAACTTTCTTTCATTTTCATTAGTTGATTTCAAAGTTGTTTTTCTAACCATTTTGTTTTGTGGAGTTAGAAAAACGTTTGTGGGTATCGTATCTGTTAAACCCTCAGGAGACACAACTCCTCCTACTAGGGATGCCTAGAGGTTTAAAGGCTTGTTGCATACGCTCAATGCAATCGAGTTACCTACGAAAGTGGTCTAGTTAACTTCTTGTTTTGTTTTTATCTTTGTTTCTCTTTTGTTTTGCTCGAGGACTAGCAAAATTTAAGTTTGGGGGTGTGTTAAGCTCATAATTTCATACATATACATGCCCAATTTACTTACTTCTTTTGCTTAGTTCCTATAATTCTAAGTTATTTCCCTCCCTTTGTGTGTTTTGTAGGCCAATAGAGCAAGAGAGCATAATTCATGCAATTCAAGCATGTTAAGGCCTAATTTGGATGAATGGAAGAAGAGCTTAAAGACAAACTCATTTTTCCTACAGCCCCTTGCCAGTCCAGTTTCGTGGGTCACATTGCAAGATCTGTTTCAGCAACCTACACAGCTCGGATGAGGCCGCATTCTTCATGAAAGTTGTTCCAATGGATGTTTACTATAACATATCCAAAATTCAGCCCCATTGGATAAATCTGGAGTCCGTCACCTAGCAAACACAGATCCATGCTCAGGATGGATTTTTGTCAGCGAGCAAACTGAGTTAGAATTTCATTTCGGACTTATCTTCTTCATCCGAGCTTGGATTGGGCCAATACTTGTGTGGTTGGATAAGACACATTCTGAACTTCACAATGGATATCTTAAAGTCGTCATTTGCTTAAGAGAAGCCCAAGTTGTAAGCCCTTGAAGTTGCTGGTCATGCTGACCTCAGGATGAGCTGGTTGGATGCTTGGTCATGAAGGTTTTCAATTTCAATTTTCTTATCCATTTGTGTTTTCAATTTTCGTTCTCTTGTCACTATTTTTTTATTTTATTTATTTATTTATTTATTTGTTTAAGAATGTCATACAATCAATGCTATGGAGCTGCTATTTGAGGTTTTCATATCAGAATTTTGCACTTCACAAAGCTTTTGCTCTTAGAATTCTGGTGGCTAAAGTACCATGCTCAAATTCTTGAAGGAAAATAGTGGAGACTACCCTAGTGAGCTATATCGAGCCTAATTGCTTTCTTGAGAGGGTTTAAAGTGTTCTATTTCTCATCCATACTTATTTTCTTCAATTCACTCCAACCATCCTCAAACACTCTCACAATCCCAAACACTCCAACAATCACCAAAACAACTCCAGCTTTCTTCTCTTCCATTTCCCTACGAATTTCATCTTCCTTAGCCATCACCACTCACTCAAACCCATCCCAAATCACCTCCATATCCTTCATACATCTTTCTAGAAGTGGGGAAGCTCTTGGAGAAGCATTAGAAGTGGAGAAGCACTTGGAGAAGCCTTGGACACCACAAGAACTTCAGAAAAAGGGTTTTTCTACTCTTATTGCATTCATTATGTTTTCTCATTTCTGTTCAAGTCTCTTTTCCATTATGACTAGCTAAATCCATAACTAGGGCTTCGATGTAACCTAACATGAATATTCTGGGTTTATAAGTTTGGAGTTTCAAGTTTGATTCATGATTCATGATTCATGTCCTTATTCATTATGCTTATAAGTTAACATGCTTGTTTGAATGATTGATCACCATTAGAACTTGTTTGTTAACTATCTTGGTTTGAATTAAGAGTATACACCATGCTTTAATTCGAATTGAACTATGAATAGGAAGAGTATGTATGGACATTCGACAACAGGGATTAGATACATACTTGGTTGTTTAAAATGTTCTTCTATGCTTAATGGGTTCCTAATGCTTAATTTTAGGTTAGACAACAAATGATCAAATTAGGGAATTAGGAACACAAGGTTAGGACCAAACACCATGGCCTAATCATAGTTCAATTCGAATTAAAGCATGGTGTATACTCTTAATTCAAACCAAGATAGCTAACATGCAAGCCTAAATGGGGATCAATCATTCAAACTAGCATATTAACTTATAAGCATAATTAATAAGAACATGAACCATAATTGAAACTTGGAAACTAATCAAACTTGAAAAACTAAAGAAAAGAATTTACATAATGAAAAGTAAAGTGGAACTAAGAAAAACTTAAGGAGAATTTCAGCACAAATATTTCATTACAACAATTGAAAACTAGAAAATGAAACTAAGAGAATTTGAGGGAGAGAAGGGAAGGGAGCTCTAGAGAAGTGTTTGAGAGCTCCCCCCCTTGGGGTGTGTTTACAAGCTTAGAGAACCTCCCTATTTATAGGCCTAAGGAAGTGAAAAATCTGAATTCAATATGGCTAATGCATACAACACTTGTTTTATAAAATCTGAAATGGTTGATGCACTTGTATTAGAAAATTTGAATTGGTTGATGCACTTCACCAATAAATCCCACCAGCAGCCCTAGCTCATCTTCATGTCACCATGACCAAGCTTCCAACAAGCTCAATAGCTCATGCCTAGCTCACCATGACCAAGCTTCCAACCAGAAACAATAGCTCATCCTGAGGTCAGCATGACCAGCAACTTCAAGGGCTTACGAATTGGGCTTCCCTTAAGCAAATTAAGACTTTAAGCACTCAAAATTGAAGTTCCGAATGTCTTCTTTCCAGCCATATATCATTTGGGCCAATCCAAGGTCGGAGGAGGAAGTTAAGGCCAAAACAAATTGCTAACTCATTTTGCGCACTGATAAAATCCATCCTGAGCATGGCTCTGTGTTTGCTAGGTAACAGACTCCATATTTATCCAATGGGGCCGAATTTTGGATATGTTATAGTACACACCCATTGGAACAACGTTCATGAAGAATGCTGCCTCATCCGAGCTGTGTAGGTTGCTGAAACAAAGCTTGCAATATGACCTACGGAACTGGACTGGCAGGGGGCTGTAGCCAAAATGAGTTTGTCTTTTAAGCTCTTCATCAATTCATCCAAATTAGGCCTTAACATGCTTGAATTGCATGAATTATGCTCTCTTGCTCTATTTGCCTACAAAACACACAAAGGGAGGCAAATAACTTAGAAATCTAAGAAACTAAGCAAAAGAAGTAAGTAAATAGGGCATGTATATGTATGAAATTATGAGTTTAACACACCCCCAAACTTAGATTTTGCTAGTCCTCGAGCAAAACAAAAGAAAAAAAAATAAAAAATAAAAACAAAAACAAAAAAAAATAAAAACAAAACAAGAAGTTAACTAGACCACTTTCGTAGGTACCTCGATTGCATTGAGCGTATGCAACAAGCCTTTAAACCTCTAGGCATCCCTAGTAGGAGGAGTTGTGTCTCCTGAGGGTTTAACAGATACGATACCCACAAATGTTTTACTGACTCTTCAAAACAAAGTAGTTAGAAAACTTAATAGATTTGTTAGTCCTTAAGGAAAACAAAACAAAACAAAATACAAAAACATTAACCTTCCAACCGGACAAAAATGTTAAACTTCATAGACATGGCTCAACAAGGAACAAAACAAGCACTAAGGAAGTTCTAAACATTATTCAAGTGCTACCACAATCTCACAAAAATCATGCTCAAGGTGTGTGTGTGAAATAGCCATGAAGATACAACTCATGCTTCTCAAACAACGATATGAATTCCTGCAAGAATGAACACAAGTTTGCCAAGCTAAACCAAGATCAATAGGACTTTACTTATGGATGTAATGGGGTTATGGTAATGGTTAGACAAAGAATGGATATTGGAACACAAAGTCTAAGGAACAAAGTAGAGCATGTCATATAAACAAGATCATTGACATTTGACATGTAAGGCATATAAAGTGAAAAGCTCACAACACCAGATTTTGCAATTGAATCACTTCACAATTTGATTTTGACATTTACACACTTTGTATAATATTTGGCCCAATTTTGCGGCTCTTTACCCTAGATCACCTTGATTTCTCCTTATATCACCCTAGGGTCGTGACTACATTGGCCACACTTCTTTTCTCTTTTTCTTTTGATTTTTATAGCTCATTTATTGCCTTGAATACATTACAATCTCAAATACAATCATACTCTACATGTCCCCTAGATGGTAGGATATTTAATAGATGATAAGGTGATAGAAAGAAATGGCTAAGTGTTTGGGCACAAAAGGGTTTACAATGGAATATGTATTGTATGGGTTGATGGAGGAAAAAGAAAGAGGCTTAACAAAGATGGCCTAAATCATATCTTAGTTATAAACTTGACATTCCAGTGAATCACACAAGCAAAAATGCATACAATTGGGTAAGACATGCAAGAGTTGTATAATCATGGCTAAAGTGCATAGAAAGCTCAAGCATAATTATGTGAGACTTAGCTAGCAAAAGAATAAGATTCAGACCTAACACAATGCTTATCAATTTCCTAAGAGCCATATTAGAAGTTAGACACAAGATTTATCATTGGTGTGGGAAGGAAAACTGAGAATGACTCAAAGAAAAAAGAAACATAAAAGAAAAACGTGAGGTTTCAAATTGCTGTTTTGCTCAATTTCAACATATAATCTGTTTTGACATGTAACTTTCAAACCACTTGGTCAAATTTAACGTTCTTTATGTCGTTGGATTCAGCATGAAAAAATGAAGAACACAACGTGGACTAAACTTTCAAAACAGTAGCAGAAAAAAAAAATTGTAGCAATGAAGAAGCCTACGTTTTCAGACACAAACAAAAAAGCTAAAAACTTTCCAGCACCCCCAAACTTAAATGAAGCATTGTCCTCAATGTTAAAGCAAAGTAAAGATGATTGAGAACATGTAAATGATAAGGGGAAAAGTTAATAAGAAGGTTTAGAAAGAAAATAAAAATAAAAATGAATATATAAGCAACTCACGGATGACCAGTTAAGGGCCTCAGAAAACACAGCCAGGGGATCCGGGAAGATTGGAGGGGTCACAATGGTCCCGCTTAAAACCCAAACTTCTTAGACACCGAAGGTGTCGCCTAAAGAACTCCTAGACACTGTATTGACGGAAGTGCTCATTGGAGTTACCATAAGTCAGCTTATATGAAAAATATTTTTAAATTTTTAAATTTTTAAATTTTTAAATTTTTTTAAATTAAAAAAAAAAAGAAACAGAAATTTAAAATAATAACAAGTAAAGAGAAAGGATTGAAACGCTCCCCCTTGAAGCGATTAGGTCGAGCGTGATGCATTTGGAGGTCGCGACTTCTCCCACTACTCCACACTTCCTATCTTTGAAGTTGCCATCTCTCTCCATTTTTATTGAGCTATTTACATTGCTAAAACAAACACACACAAAAACTTGAAACGGAATTAAAGGATTACGAAATATAAAATAAAAAAATAAAATAAAAAAACTAAAAATGAAAAGGAAAAATCAACACAAGTCCAATTCCATGCTTCAAAGCAACAAGCACCAATGGGTTGTGTAAGCTGGGACTTAAACCCAGTTCTCTTGCTTGTTGGGCAATTGTCCTTTTCTGTTGGACTACAAACACAACTTGTCCATTAACGTCATTAACTTTAAAACTTGAAATTGTCCTGTTAAGAAAAAAAATTAAAGTAGGAAAGCCAAATAGAATCAAACAATGTTACCGATCCCCGGCAACGGCGCCAAAAACTTGTTGTGTCGATACAGCTGCACCAAAATGGATTCAGTTGCATCCTCAACTTGTGATACTCGCAAGTGCACGAGCCGTTCGGTAGTATAGCGTATGTAAGTGCGAGGTCGATTCCACAGGGATTGGTGATTGAATGATCCAATTTAGTTTCCCTACACAAAACAGAAATGAAAAAGAAAGGAAATAAATAAAACAAGGAAGAAAGAAATAACTAACTCAAGCAGATAAGTTCCCAAGTTCAATTAGATTAACGGATTGATTCTAGCTAAAGTATGATTAAGCCATGGTGTTTGGTCATAACCTTGTGTTCCTAATTCCCTAATTTGATCATTTGTTGTCTAACCTAAAATTAAGCATTAGGAACCCATTAAGCATAGAAGAACAATTTAAACAACCAAGCATGTATCTAATCCCTGTTGTCGAATGTCCATACATACTCTTCCTATTCATAGTTCAATTCGAATTAAAGCATGGTGTATACTCTTAATTCAAACCAAGATAGCTAACATGCAAGCCTAAATGGTGATCAATCATTCAAACTAGCATATTAACTTATAAGCATAATGAATAAGAACATGAACCATAATTGAAACTTGGAAACTAATCAAACTTGAAAAACTAAAGAAAAGAATTTACATAATGAAAAGTAAAGTGGAACTAAGAAAAACTTAAGGAGAATTTCAGCACAAATATTTCATTACAACAATTGAAAACTAGAAAATGAAACTAAGAGAATTTGAGGGAGAGAAGGGAACGGAGCTCTAGAGAAGTGTTTGAGAGCTCCCCCCCCTTGGGGTGTGTTTACAAGCTTAGAGAACCTCCCTATTTATAGGCCTAAGGAAGTGAAAAATCTGAATTCAATATGGCTAATGCATACAACACTTGTTTTATAAAATCTGAAATGGTTGACGCACTTGTATTAGAAAATTTGAATTGGTTGATGCACTTCACCAATAAATCCCACCAGCAGCCCTAGCTCATCTTCATGTCACCATGACCAAGCTTCCAACAAGCTCAATAGCTCATGCCTAGCTCATCATGACCAAGCTTCCAACCAGAAACAATAGCTCATCCCAAGGTCAGCATGAC
Source organism: Prunus avium (assembly GCF_965620075.1). Classification (NCBI taxonomy): domain Eukaryota; kingdom Viridiplantae; phylum Streptophyta; class Magnoliopsida; order Rosales; family Rosaceae; genus Prunus; species Prunus avium. The sequence continues at coordinate 9,398,582 of NC_142290.1, forward strand.
CAGCAACTTCAAGGGCTTACGAATTGGGCTTCCCTTAAGCAAATTACGACTTTAAGCACTCAAACGTGAAGTTCAGAATGTCTTCTTTCCAGCCATATATCATTTGGGCCAATCCAAGGTCTGAGGAGGAAGGTAAGGCCAAAACAAATTGCTAACTCATTTTGCGCGCTGATAAAATCCATCCTGAGCATGGCTCTGTGTTTGCTAGGTAACAGACTCTATATTCATTCAATGGGGCTGAAATTTGGATATGTTATAGTACACACCCATTGGAACAACTTTCATGAAGAATGCTGCCTCATCCGAGCTGTGTCGGTTGCTGAAACAAAGCTTGCAATATGACCTACGGAACTGGACTGGCAGGGGGCTGTAGCCAAAATGAGTTTGTCTTTTAAGCTCTTCATCCATTCATCCAAATTAGGCCTTAACATGCTTGAATTGCATGAATTATGCTCTCTTGCTCTATTTGCCTACAAAACACACAAAGGGAGGCAAATAACTTAGAAATCTAAGAAACTAAGCAAAAGAAGTAAGTAAATAGGGCATGTATATGTATGAAATTATGAGTACATGTTGCCCAAGTTTTGGGCTCGATCCGAAATCAATAGGTGTTCGAAATTGGACAATTCAAGTTCAACGGCAGTTCGTTCCTAATTAGAGTGGTTGGTGTATTCCATACTTCTAGCGTTTGGATTTCACTCAAAACTCACCAAATGACTCCTCCCACCATATTATGGTGTTGCCCAAGTTTTGGGATTGATCCGAAATCAATATGTGTGAGAAATTGGTCAATTCAATTGCAACGGCATTTCATTCCTAATTAGAGTGGTTGGTGTATTCCATACTTCTAGCGATTGGATTTCACTCAAAACGCACCCAATGACTCCTCCCACCATAGTATGATGTTGCCCAAGTTGTGGGCTCGATCCGAAATCAATAGGTGTTCCAAATTGGACAATTCAAGTTCTACGGCAGTTCGTTCCTAATTGGAGTGGTTGGTGTATTCCATACTTCTAGCGATTGGATTTCACTCAAAACTCACCGAATGACTCTGCCCACCATATTATGATATTGCCCAAGTTTTGGGCTCGATCCGAAATCAATAGGTGTTCCAAATTGGATAATTCAAGTTCAACGGCAGTTCGTTCCTAATTGGAGTGGTTGGTGTATTCCATACTTCTAGCGAATGGATTTCCCTCAAAACTCACCAAATGACTCCTCCCACCATATTATGATGTTGCCCAAGTTTTGGGCTCGATCCGAAATCAATCGGTGTTCCAAATTGGACAATTCAAGTTCAACGGCAGTTCGTTCCGAATTGGAGTGGTTGGTGTATTCCATACTTCTAGCGATTGGATTTCACTCAAAACTCACCAAATGACTCCTCCCACCATATTCTGATGTTGCCCAAGTTTGGGGATCGATCCGAAATTAATAGGTGTTCCAAATTGGACAATTCAAGTTCAACGTCAGTTCGTTGCTAATTGGAGTGGTTGGTGTATTCCATACTTCTAGCGATTGGATTTCACTCAAAACTCACCAAATGACTCCTCCCACCATATTATGATGTTGCCCAAGTTTTGGGCTCGATCCGAAATCAATAGGTGTGAGAAACTGGACAATTCAAGTTCAACGGCAGTTCGTTCCTAGTTGGAGTGGTTGGTGTATTCCATACTTCTAGGGATTGGATTTCACTCAAAACTAACCAAATGACTCCTCCCACCATATTATGATGTTGCCCAAGTTTGGGGCTCGATGCGAAATTAATAGGTGTGAGAAATTGGACAATTCAAGTGCATTGGCAGTTCGTTCCTAATTGGAGTGGTTGGTGTATTCCATACTTCTAGCGATTGGATTTCACTGAAAACTTACCAAATGACTCCTCCCACCATATTATGATGTTGCCCAAGTTTGGGGCTCGATGCGAAATCAATAGGTGTGAGAAATTGTACAGTTCAAGTTCAACGGCAGTTCGTTCCTAATTGGAGTGGTTGGTGTCTTCCATACTTCTAGTGAATGGATTTCGCTCAAAACTCACCAAATGACTCCTCCCACCATATTATGATGTTGCCCAAGTCTTGCCGTCGATCCGAAATCAATAGGTGTTCCAAATTGGACAATTCAAGTTCAACGGCAGTTCATTCCTAATTGGAGTGGTTGGTGTATTCCATACTTCTAGCTATTGGATTTCACTCAAAACTCACCAAATGACTCCTCCCACCGTATTATGATGTTGCCCAAGTTTTGAGCTCGATCCGAAATCAATAGGTGTGAGAAATGGGACTATTCAAGTGCATTGGCAGTTCGTTCCTAATTGGAGTGGTTGGTGTATTCCATACTTCTAGCGATTGGATTTCACTGAAAACTCACCAAATGACTCCTCCCACCATATTATGATGTTGCCCAAGTTTGGGGCTTGATCCGAAATCAATAGGTGTGAGAAATTGGACAATTCAAGTTTAGAATTGAGCCCAAAACTTGGGCAACGTCATAATATGGTGGGAGGAGTCATTTGGTGAGTTTTGAGTGAAATCCAATCGCTAGAAGTATGGAATACACCAAGCACTCCAATTAGGAACGAACTGCCGTTGAACTTGAATTGTCCAATTTCTCACACCTATTGATTTCGGATCGAGCCCAAAACTTGGGCAACATCATAATATAGTGGGAGGAGTCATTTGGTGTGTTTTGAGTGAAATCCAATCTCTAGAACTATAATTTACCCCAACCACTCCAATTTTGAACGAACTGCCTTTGAACTTGAATTGTCCAATTTCTTTCACCTATTGATTTCGTATCGAGCCCAAAACTTGGGTAACATCATCAGATGGTGGGAGGAGTCATTTGGTGTGTTTTGAGTGAAATCCAATCGCTAGAACTATGAATTACCCCAACCACTCCAATTAGGTTCAAACTGCCGTTGAACTTGAATTGTCCAATTTCTCACACCTATTGATTTCGGATTGTGCCCAAAATTTGGGCAACATCATAATATGGTGGGAGGAGTCATTTGGTGTGTTTTGAGGGAAATCCAATCGGCAGAACTATGAATTACCCCAACCACTCCAATTTGGAACGAACTGCCTTTGAACTTGAATGGTCCAATTTCATACACCTATTGATTTCGGATCGAGCCCAAAACTTGGGCAACATCATCATATGGTGGGAGAAGTCACTTGGTGAGTTTTGAGTGAAATCCAATCGGCAGAACTATGAATTACCCCAACCACTCCAATTTGGAACGAACTGCCTTTGTACTTGAATTGTCCAATTTCAAACACCTATAGATTTCGGATCGAGACCAAAACATGGGCGACATCATAATATGGTGGGAGGAGTCATTTGGTGTGTTTTGAGTGAAATCCAATCGCTAGAAGTATGGAATACACCAAGCACTCCAATTAGGAACGAATTGCCGTTGAACTTGAATTGTCCAATTTCTCACACCTATTGATTTCGGATCGAGCCCAAAACTTGGGCAACATCATAATATGGTGGGAGGTGTCATTTGGTGAGTTTTGAGAGAAATCCAATCGCCAGAACTATGAATTACCCCAACCACCCCAATTTGGAACGAACTGCCTTTGAACTTGAATTGTCCAATTTCTTATACCTATTGATTTCGGATCGAGCCAAAAAATTGGGCAACATCATAACATGGTGGGAGGAGTCATGTGGTGTGTTTTGAGTGAAATCCAATCGCCAAAACTATGAATTACCCCAACCACTCCAATTTGGAACGAACTGCCTTTGAACTTGAACTGTCCAATTTCTTACACCTATTGATGTCGGATCGAGCCCAAAACTTGGGCAACATCATAACATGGTGGGAGGAGTCATTTGGTGAGTTTCGAGTGAAATCCAATCGCTAGAAGTATGGAATACACCAACCACTCCAATTAGGAACGAACTGCCGTTGAACTTGAATTGTCAAATTTCTTGCACCTATTGATTTCGAATCGAGCCCAAAACGTGGGCAACATCATAATATGGTGGGAGGAGTCATTTGGTGAGTTTTGAGTGAAATCCAATCGCTAGAAGTATGGAATACACCAACCACTCCAATTAGGAACGAACTGCCGTTGAACTTGAATTGCCCAATTTCTCACACCTATTGATTTCGGATCGTGCCCAAAACTTGGGCAACATCATTATATGGTGGGAGGAGTCATTTGCTGATTTTTGAGTGAAATCCAATCGCTAGAACTATGGAATACACCAACCACTCCAATTGGGAACGAACTGCCGTTGAACTTGAATTGTCCAATTTCCCACACCTATTGATTTCGGATCGAGCCCAAAACTTAGGCAACATCATAACACGGTGGGAGGAGTCATTTGGTGAGTTGTGAGTGAAATCCAATCGCTAGAACTATGAATTACCCCAACCACTCCAATTTGGAACGAACTGCCGTTGAACTTGAATTGCCCAATTTCTCACAACTATTGATTTCGGAACGAGCCCAAAACTTGGGAAACATCATAATATGGTGGGAGGCGTCAATTGGTGACTTTTGAGTGAAATCCAAGTGCTAGAAGTATGGAATACACCAACCACTCCTATTAGGAACGAACTGTCGTTCAACTTGAATTGTCCAATTTCTCACACCTATTGATTTCGGATCGAGCCCAAAACTTGGGCAACATCATAATATGGTGGGAGGAGTCATTCGGTGTTTTTTGAGTGAAATCCAATCGCTAGAACTATGAATTACCCCAACCACTCTAATTAGGAACGAACAGCCGTTGAACTTGAATTGTCAAATTTCTTACACCTATTAATTTCGGATCGAGCCCAAAACTTGGGCAACATCAGAATATGGTGGGAGGAGTCATTTGGTGAGTTTTGAGTGAAATCCAATCGCCAGAAGTATGGAATACACCAACCACTCCAATTAGGAAAGAACTGCTGTTGAACTTGAATTGTCCAAATTCTCACACCTGTTGATTTCGAATCGAGCCCAAAACTTGGGCAGCATCATAATATGGAGGGAGGAGTCATTTTGTGAGTTTTGAGTGAAATCCAATCTGCAGAACTATGAATTACCCCAACCACTCCAATTTGGAACAAACGTCTTTTGAACTTGAATTGTCCAATTTCTTACACCTATTGATTTCGGATCGAGCCCAAAACTTGGGCAACATCATAATATGGTGGGAATAGTCATTTGGTGTGTTTTGAGTGAAATCCAATCGCTAGAACTATGAATTACCCCAACCATTCCAATTAGGAACGAACTGCCGTTGAACTTGAATTGTCAAATTTCTTACACCTATTAATTTCGGATCGAGCCCACAACTTGGGCAACATCATAATATGGTGGGAGGAGTCACTTGGTGAGTTTTGAGTGAAATCCAATCGGCAGAACTATGAATTACCCCAACCACTCCAATTTGGAACGAACTGCTTTTGAACTTGAATTGTCCAATATCTTACACCTATTGTGTTCGGATCGAGCCCACAACTTGGGCAACATCATAATATGGTGGGAGGAGTCATTTGGTGTGTTTTGAGTGAAATCCAATCGCTAGAACTACCAATTACCCCAACCACTCCAATTAGGAACGATCTGCTGTTGAACTTGAATTGTCAAATTTCTTACACCTATTAATTTCGGATCGAGCCCAAAACTTGGGCAACATCATAATATGGTGGGAGGAGTGATTTGGTGAGTTTTGAGGGAAATTCAATCGGTAGAAGTATGGAATGCACCAACCACTCCAATTAGGAACGAACTGCCGTTTAACTTGAATTGTCCAATTTCTCACACCAATTGATTTCGGATCGAGCCCAAAACTTGGGCAACCTCATAATATCGTGGGAGGAGTCATTTGGTGTGTTTTGAGTGAAATCCTATCGGTAGAACTATGAATTACCCCAACAACTCCAATTTGGAACGAACTGCCTTCGAACTTGAATTGTCCAATTTCATACACCTATTGATTTAGGATCGAGCCCAAAACTTGGGCAACATCATAATATGGTGGGAGGAGTCGTTTGATGTGTTTTGAGAGAAATCCAATCGCTAGAAGTATGGAATACACCAACCACTCCAATTAGGAACGAACTGCCGTTGAACTTGAATTGTCCAATTTCTCACACCTACTGATATCGGATCGAGCCCAAAACTTGGACAACATCATAATATGGTGGGAGGAGTCATTTGGTGTGTTTTGAGTGAAATTGTGTCGCTAGAACTATGAATTACCCCAACCACTCCAATTTGGAATGAACTGCCTTTCAACTTGAATTGTCCAATTTCTTACACCTATTGATTTCGAATCGAGCCCAAAACTTGGGCAACATCATAATATGGTGGGAGGAGTCATTTGGTGTGTTTTGAGTAAAATCCAATCGGCAGAACAATGAATTACCCCAACCACTCCAATTAGAAACGAACTGCCGTTGAACTTGAATTGTCAAATTTCTTACACCTATTGATTTCGGATCGATCCCAAAACTTGGGCAACATCATAATATGGTGGGAGGAGTCATTTGGTGAGTTTTGAGTGAAATCCAATCGCTAGAAGTATGGAATACACCAAGCACTCCAATTAGGAACGAATTGCCGTTGAACTTGAATTGTCCAATTTCTCACACCTATTGATTTCGGATCGAGCCCAAAACTTGGGCAACGTCATAATATCGTGGAAGGAGTAATTTGGTGAGTTTTGAAAGAAATCCAATTGCTAGAAGTATGGAATACATTGACCACTCCAATTAGGAACGAACTGCCGTTGAACTTGAATTGTCCAATTTCTCACACCAATTGATTTCGGATCGAGCCCAAAACTTGGGCAACAGCATAATATGGTGGGAAGAGTCATTTGGTGAGTTTTGAGTGAAATCCAATCGTTAGAAGTATGGAATACATCAACCACTCCAATTAGGAACGAATTGCCGTTGAACTTGGATTGTCCAATTTCTCACACCTATTGATTTCGGATCGAGCCCAAAACTTGGGCAACATAATAATATGGTGATAGGAGTCATGTGGTGAGTTTTGAGTGGAATCCAATCGCTAGAAGTATGGAATACACCAACCACTCCAATTCGGAATGAACTGCCGTTGAACTTGAATTGTCCAATTTCTCACACCTATTGATTTCGGATTGAGGCCAAAACTTGGGCAACATCATAATATGGTGGGAGTAGTCACTTGGTGTGTTTTGAGTGAAATGCAATCGCTAGAACTATGAATTACCCCCAACCATGGCAATTTGGAACCAACTGCCTTCGAACCTGAATTGTCCAATTTCTTACACCTATTGGTTTCGAATCGAGCCCAAAACTCGGGCAACATCATAATGTGGTGGTAGGAGTCGTGTGGTGAATTTTGAGTGAAATCCAATCTCTAGAAGTATTGAATACACCAACCACACCAATTCGGACCGAACTGCCGTTGAACTTGAATTGTCCAGTTTCGAACACCTATTCATTTCGGATCGAATTGCCATTGCACTCGAATTGTCCAATTTGGAACACCTATTGATTTTGGATCGAGCCCAAAACTTGGGCAACATCATAATATGGTGGGAGGAGTCATTTGGATAGTTTTGAGTGAAATCCAATCGCTAGAAGTATGGAATACACCAACCACTCCAATTAGGAACGAACTGCCGTTGAACTTGAATTGTCCAATTTCTAACACCTATTGATTTCGGATCGAGCCCAAAACTTGGGCAACATCATAATATGGAAGGAGGAGTAATTTGGTGAGTTTTGAGTGAAATCCAATCGCTAGAAGTATGGAATACACCAACCATTCCAATTAGGAACGAACTGCCGTTGAACTTGAATTGTCCAATTTCTCACACCTATTGATTTCGGATCGAGCCCAAAACTTGGGCAACATCATAATATGGTGTGAGGAGTCATTTGGTGTGTTTTTAGTGAAATCCAAATTTTCTAGAACTATGAATTACCCCCAACCACTCCAATTTGGAACGAACTGCCTTTGAACTTGAATTGTCCAATTTCTTACACCTATTGATTTCGTATCGAGCCCAAAACATGGGCAACATCATAATATGGTGGTAGGAGTCATGTGGTGAGTTTTGAGTGAAATCCAATCGCTAGAAGTATGGAATACACCAACCACTCCAATTAGGAATGAACTGCCGTTGAACTTGAATTGTCCAATTTCTCACACCTATTCATTACGGATCGAGCCCAAAACTTGGGCAACATCATAATATGGTGGGAGGAGTCATTTGGTGAGTTTTGAGTGAAATCCAATCGCTAGAACTATGAATTACCCCCAACCACTCCAATTTGGAACGAACTGCCTTTGAACTTGAATTGTCCAATTTCTTACACCAATTGATTTCGGATCGAGCCCAAAACTTGGGCGACATCATAATATGGTGGGAGGAGTCATTTGGTGAGTTTTGATTGAAATCCAATTGCTTGAAGTATGGAATACACAAACCACTCCAATTCGTAACGAACTGCCGTTGAACTTGAATTGTCCAATTTCTCACACCTATTGATTTCGGATCGAGCCCAAAACTTGGGCAACATCATAATATGGTGGGAGGAGTCATTTGGTGAGTTTTGAGTGAAATCCAATCGCTAGAACTATGAATTACCCCCAACCACTCCAATTTGGAACGAACTGCCTTTGAACTTGAATTGTCCAATTTCTTACACCTATTGATTTCGAATCGAGCCCAAAACTTGGGCAACATCGTAATATGGTTGTAGGAACTCCTAGGTAATCGGCCAGATGGGCGAACTCTAGGGTGACTTTGTTCGCCTGGGTGCAAAACACGAACTTGCACAACCCGTACAGCAGGAACGCGGCGTGTTCAACCTCGCCGAGAGGGGCAATGGCGTCGTCTTCGGCGCTGTCTTCTACGCCAAAGTTTCTGTAGAAACTGGAGTTGTTGAGCATGTTTTTCGCCTTGCTCCCAGCGACTCTCGCAAGAGTGGGCCACGTAGCCTTAAAGCTCCCTTCTGCCTCGGGAGCAACGAGGGCGGCGTTTACTTCCACGCCGAGGGGAGATAGGCCGAACAGAGCGGCCATGTCTAGAACGGTCGGCGTCATCATGCCGAACCGAAAGTTCATGGTGTTGGTGGCCGACGACCAGAAGCACAGGGCCGCGGCCAAGAGCGACCGATCCATGACGAGCGGCCGATCGAATAGTTTGATCAAGTGGTAGATGCCTTGATCTTTCCATTGCTGACCGAAGAAATGCTCCATCCTCGGCAACCATTTTTCCCAGTCTGGGGTCACGGTTGGCCACTGTTGCTGCGGCCTGAGGACATTCCAGTCCTGGAAGTCTCCCCCATCAAAGGCCGAGAGATCCACTAGGTTGTTCTTCAGAAAAGGGTTTTTGACAAAGCTTGGGCGTCTGAGAATTCTGGAAGCGTAAGGAGAAACCAAGGGAGTCTGAGTTTTTATATTGGCGCTAGAATTCGAAACGAAAGGGTGTGTCTCTCTCGAGAGACGTAATGCTCTGTCAGCACGCTCAACAGGCGCAACGACGTGTCAAAAGCCCAGAGGCCATCGCTTCCTCTGACAAAGCGAAGCGACGCCCTGGGCAATGATGGCCTACACGACGTGCTTGAGGCATTAAATGCGCCGACTGGCCTGCGCATTTAATGCCCCAGTTGTCAATCACTTCAGGAAGAATGCAAAGGGTCCATCCCTTGGAATCCATTCGGCCCCTACCCATGCCGAGGCCGAAGAATCCAGGGATGTGGGGGCAATGTTTGTGCCTAATAAATCACGGCCATGAGCTGGCCGAGGGAACCCCTTCTCTCGGCCCCGGCCCTTGCTCGTAAAAACCAAAACGCAGCGTTTCGCCAGGGTAGTTCGCCCTCCTGAAGACAAAAGAAGAAATGCTAAGGCATGATCATCTCGGCCTCAAGCGCAGGCCGAGGCCAAGGCCAGGCAAATTCCGGCCAAAGCATTAAAGGCAAATCATCATGTGACAACAGGGTCCCAGGCTTCATTTAATGAAGTAGTGCCTGTTTAATGCAACGAACCCACTGGCCACAAATAAGCATTTAATGCATGAGGGAAGGTGGGAAGTGACTGGCGTCAGGATTTGGTGATGAGAATCAGAGTGATTAGACGTGGACATTCTCACAAGAATTCTGACAGCCTGAGATATTGGTTCACCAGCTATCCAGGCCATAAATGCGTCTCCACGGCTAGAAGCTCAGAACCCAATCAAGAGCGGAGACCGAGATTCACCGGGATTTCTGGGGTCACACCACCATACTTCACGATCCCAAATGTCGATTGGACTGCCCACTTGCTCCAATCCAGCTCCACCATGCAGATTTTTAGCCTCGATTACTCCTCCAGGGACTCTTCCTATAAATACAAGGCTCGAGCTACATTCAAAGGGTTCAACACCAAAACAAAGGCTCCAGGGACTCTTCCTATAAATACAAGGCTCGAGCTGCCTTTCAACTTGAATTGTCCAATTTCTTACACCTATTGATTTCGTATCGAGCCCAAAACTTTGGCAACATCATAATATGGTGGGAGGAGTCATTAGGTGTGTTGTGAGTGAAATCCAATCGCTAGAACTATGAATTACCCCCACCGGTTCAATTTGGAACGAACTGCCTGTGAACTTTAATTGTCCAATTTCTTACACCTATTGATTTCGGATCGACCCCAAAACTTGGGCAAGATCATAATATGGTGGGAGGAGTCATTTGGTACGTTTTGAGTGAAATTCAATCGCTAGAAGTATGGAATACACCAACCAGTCCAACTAGGAACGAACTGCCGTTGAACATGAATTCTCGAATTTCTCACACCTATTGACTTCGGATCAAGCCCAAAACTTGGGCAATATCATAATATGGTGGGAGGAGTCATTTGGTGAGTTTTGAGTGCAATCCAATCGCTAGAAGTATGGAATACACCAACCACTCCAATTTGGAACGAACTGCCGTTGAACTTGAATTGCCCAATTTCTTACACCAATTGATTTCGGATTGAGCCGAAAACATGGGCAACATCATAATATGGTGGGAGGAGTCATTTGGTGTGTTTTGAGTGAAATCCAATCACCAGAACTATGAATTACCCCAACCACTCCAATTTGGAACGAACTGCCTTTGAACTTGAATTGTCAAATTTCTTACACCTATTGATTTCGGATCGATCCCAAAACTTGGGCAACATCATAATATGGTGGCAGGAGTCATGTGGTGAGTTTTGAGTAAAATCCAATCGCTGGAAGTATGTAATACACCAACCACTCCAATTAGGAACGAACTGCCGGTGAACTTGAATTGTCCTATTTGTCACACTTATTGATATCGGTTCGAGCCCAAAACTTGGGCAACATCATAATATGGTGGGAGGAGTCATTAGGTGTGTTTTGAGTGAAATCCAATCGCTAGAACTATGCATTACCCCAACCACTCCAATTTGGAGCGAAAAGCCTATGAACTTGAATTGTCCAATTTCTTACACCTATTGATTTCGGATCGAGCCCAAAACTTGGGCAACATCATAATATGGTGGGAGGAGTCATTTGGTGAGTTTTGAGAAAAATCGAATCGCCAGAACTATGAATTACCCCAACAACTCCAATTTGGAACGAACTGCCTTTGAACTTGAATTGTCCAATTTCTTACACCTATTGATTTCGGATCGAGCCCAAAACTTGGGCAACAACATGATATGGTGGTAGGAGTCCCTTTTTTCCTGTAATGCACTTTCAATATCTTTACTTGCTTTCCTAGGAGTAGTGTTAGATTGTAAGGAAATTTCATTCATCAATATATCATACGACCCTTGATTTTCAAGGCGCCGGAGCACCATCCTTGTTGTTCGTTCACTCACCCCATATATCATACGACCGTCGCTCCTTGAGCAACGCACCGGAGCACCGCCCTAAACCCACCACCAACACCATCACTCAACGGCCTTGTAGTTCAGGCCGTGAACCTAACAGCCGAGACTAGTTCCTCTCTCGGCTACAATCGTTTCATTAAGAGGACGAGTTCAAACAGGCGCATCACTCAACCATTCTGTCCCCATCAACCAACTCGACGCACGGTAGACCGTGATGGCACGCCCGCGCACAACCGCACCGCACCCAAAAGCAGGAAACCGCGTGTCAATAGGTGTACGAAATTGGACAATTAAAGTTCCAACGCAGTTCGTTCCAAGTTGGAGTGGTTGGTGTATTGCATAGTTCTAGCAATTGGATTTCACTCAAAACTCACCAAATGACTCCTCCCACCACATTATGATGTTTCCCAAGATTAGGGCTCGATCCAATATCAATAGGTGTAAGAAATTGGACAATTCCATTTGAAAGGCAGTTCGTTCCAAATTGGAGTGGTTGGTGTATTGCATAGTTCTAGCGATTGGATTTCACTCAAAACTCACCAAATGACTCCTCCCTCCATATTATGATGTTTCCCAAGATTCGGCCTCGATCCAATATCAATAGGTGTAAGAAATTGGACAATTCAAGTTCCAACGCAGTTCGTTCCAAATTGGAGTGGTTGGTGTATTGCATAGTTCTAGCGATTGAATTTCACCCAAAACTCCCCAAATGACTCCTCCCACCATATTATGATGTTTCCCAAGATTTGGGCTCGATCCGACATAAATAGGTGTAAGAAATTGGACAATTCATGTTCCAACGCAGTTCGTTCCAAATTGGAGTGGTTGGTGTATTGCCTAGTTCTAGTGATTGGATTTCACTCAAAACTCACCAAATGACTCCTCCCACCATATTATCCTGTTTACCAGGATTTGGGCGCTATCCGATATCAATAGGTGTAAGAAATTTGACAATTCAATTTGAATTGCAGTTCGTTCCAAATTGAAGTGGTTGGTGTATGGCATTGTTCTAGCGATTGGATTTCACTCAAAACCCACCAAATGAGTCCTCCCACCATAATATGATGTTTCCCAGGTTTTGGGCTCGACCCGATATCAATAGGTGTAAGAAATTGGACAATTCCATTTCAAAGACAGTTCGTTCCAAATTGGAGTGGTTTGTGTATTGCATAGTTCTAGCGATTGGATTTCACTCAAAACTAGCCAAATGACTCCTCTCACCATATTATGAAGTTTCCCATGTTTTGGGCTCAAACCGATATCAATAGGTGTAAGAAATTGGACAATTCAAGTTCCAACGCAGTTCGTTCCAATTTCGAGTGGTTGGTGTATTGCATAGTTCTAGCGATTGGATTTCACTCAAAACACACCAAATGACTCCTCCCACCATATTATGATGTTTCCCAAGATTTGGGCTCGATCCGATATCAATAGGTGTAAGAAATTGGACAATTCAAGTTCCAACGCAGTTCGTTCCAAATTGGAGTGGTTGCTGTATTGCATAGTTCTAGCGATTGGATTTCACTCAAAACTCACCAAATGACTCCTCTCACCATATTATGATGTCTCCCAAGATTTGGGCTCGAAACGATATCAATAGGTGTAAGAAATTGGACAATTCCATTTGGAAGGCAGTTCGTTCCAAATAGGAGTGGTTGGTGTATTGCATAGTTCTAGCGATTGGATTTCACTCAAAACTCCCCAAATGACTCCTCCCACCATATTATGATGTTTCCCAAGATTTGGGCTCGATCCGATATCCATAGCTGTAAGAAATTGGACAATTGAAGTTCCAACGCAGTTCGTTCCAAATTGGAGTGGTTGGTGTATTGCATAGTTCTAGGGATTGAATTTCACCCAAAACTCCCCAAATGACTCCTCCCACCATATTATGATGTTTCCCAAGATTTGGGCTCGATCCGACATAAATAGGTGTAAGAAATTGGACAATTCATGTTCCAACGCAGTTCGTTCCAAATTGGAGTGGTTGGTGTATTGCCTAGTTCTAGTGATTGGATTTCACTCAAAACTCCCCAAATGACTCCTCCCACCATATTATCCTGTTTACCAGGATTTGGGCGCTATCCGATATCCATAGCTGTATGAAATTGGACAATTCCATTTGAAAGGCAGTTCGTTCCAAATTGGAGTGGTTGGTGTATTGCATAGTTCTAGCGAATGGATTTCACTCAAAACTAGCCAAATGACTCCTCTCACCATATTATGAAGTTTCCCATGTTTTGGGCTCAAACCGATATCAATAGGTGTAAGAAATTGGACAATTCAAGTTCCAACGCAGTTCGTTCCAAATTGGACTGGTTGGTGTATTGCATAGTTCTAGCGATTGGATTTCACTCAAAACTCACCAAATGACTCCTCCCACCATATTATGATGTTTCCCAAGATTTGGGCATAATCCGATATCAACAGGTGTAAGAAATTGGACAATTCAAGTTCCAACGCAGTTCGTTCCAAATTGGAGTGGTTGGTGTATTTCATAGTTCTAGCTATTGGATTTCACTCAAAACTCACCAAATGACTCCTCCCACCATATTATGATGTTTCCCAAGATTTGGGCTCGATCCGATATCAATAGATGTAAGAAATTGGAAAATTCATGTTCCAACGCAGTTCGTTCCAAATTGGAGTGGTTGGTGTATTGCATAGTTCTAGCGATTGGATTTCACTCAAAACTTACCAAATGACTCCTCCCTCCATATTATGATGTTTCCCAAGATTTGGGCTCGATCCGATATCAATAGGTGTAAGAAATTGGACAATTCAAGTTCCAACGCAGTTCGTTCCAAATTGGAGTGGTTGGTGTATTGCATAGTTCTAGCGATTGGATTTCACTCAAAACTCACAAAATGACTCCTCCCACCATATTATGATGTTTCCAAAGATTTGGGCTCGATCCGACATCAATTGGTGTAAGAAATTGGACAATTCAAGTTCCAACGCAGTTCGTTCCAAATTGGAGTGATTGGTGTATTGCATAGTTCTAGCGATTGGATTTCACTCAAAACTCACCAAATGACTCCACCCACAATATAATGATGTTTCTCAGGATTTGGGCTCGATCCGATATCAATAGGCGTAAGAAATTGGACAATTCAAGTTCCAACGCAATTCGTTCCAAATTGGAGTGGTTGGTGCATTGCATAGTTCTAGCGATTGGATTTCACTCAAAACTCACCAAATGACTCCTCCCACCATATTATGATGTTTCCCAAGATTTGGGCTCGATCCGACATCAATAGGTGTTAGAAATTGGACAATTCAAGTTCCAACGGAGTTCGTTCCAAATTGGGGTGGTTGGTGTATTGCATAGTTCTAGCGATTGGATTTCACTCAAAACTCACCAAATGACTCCACCCACAATATAATGATGTTTCTCAAGATTTGGGCTCGATCCGATATCAATAGGTGTAAGAAATTGGACAATTCATGTTCCAACGCAGTTCGTTCCAAATTGGAGAGGTTGGTGTATTGCATAGTTCTAGCGATTGGATTTCACTCAAAGCTCACCAAATGACTCCTCCCACCATATTATGATGTTTCCGAAGATTTGGGCTTGATCCGATATCAACAGGTGTAAGAAATTGGACAATTCACGTTCCAACGCAGTTCGTTCCAAATTGGAGTGGTTGGTGTATTGCATAGTTCTAGTGATTGGATTTCACTCAAAACACACCAAATGACTCCTCCCACCATATTATGTTGTTTCCCAAGATTTGGGCTCGATCCGATATCAATAGGTGTAAGAAATTGGACAATTCAAGTTCCAACGCAGTTCGTTCCAAATTGGAGTGGTTGGTGTATTGCATAGTTCTAGTGATTGGATTTCACTCAAAACTCACCAAATGACTGCTCTCACCATATTATGATGTGTCCCAAGATTTGGGCTCGAAACGATATCAATAGGTGTAAGAAATTGGACAATTCCATTTGGAAGGCAGTTCGTTCCAAATAGGAGTGGTTGGTGTATTGCATAGTTGTAGCGATTGGATTTCACTCAAAACTCCCCAAATGACTCCTCCCACCATATTATGATGTTTCCCAAGATTTGGGCTCGATCCGATATCCATAGGTGTAAGAAATTGGACAATTCCATTTGAAAGGCAGTTCGTTCCAAATTGGAGTGGTTGGTGTATTGCATAGTTGTAGCGATTGGATTTCACTCAAAACTCCCCAAATGACTCCTCCCACCATATTATGATGTTTCCTGAGATTTGGGCTCGGTCCGACATCAATAGGTGTAAGAAATTGGACAATTCAAGTTCCAACGCAGTTCGTTCCAAGTTGGAGTGGTTGGTGTATTGCATAGTTCTAGCAATTGGATTTCACTCAAAACTCACCAAATGACTCCTCCCTCCATATTATGATGTTTCCCAATATTTGGGCTCGATCCGATATCAATAGGTGTAAGAAATTGGACAATTCAAGTTCCAACGCAGTTCGTTCCAAATTGGAGTGGTTGGTGTATTGCATAGTTCTAGCGATTGGATTTCACTCAAAACTCACCAAATGACTCCTCCCACCATATTATGAAGTTTCCCAAGATTTGGGCTCGATCCGATACCAATAGCTCTCAGAAATTGGACAATTCAATTTGAAAGGCAGTTCGTTCCAAATTGGAGTGCTTGGTGTATTGCATAGTTCTAGCGGTTGGATTTCACTCAAAACTGACAAAATGACTCCTCCCACCATATTACGATGTTTCCGAAGATTTGGGCTCGATCCGACATCAATAGGTGTAAGAAATTGGACAATTCAACTTCCAACGCAATTCGTTCCAAATT
This sequence comes from Prunus avium, assembly GCF_965620075.1. Classification (NCBI taxonomy): domain Eukaryota; kingdom Viridiplantae; phylum Streptophyta; class Magnoliopsida; order Rosales; family Rosaceae; genus Prunus; species Prunus avium. The sequence continues at coordinate 9,415,215 of NC_142290.1, forward strand.
GGAGTGGTTGGTGTATTGCATAGTTCTAGCAATTGGATTTCACTCAAAACTCACCAAACGACTCCTCCCACCATATTATGATGTTTCCCAAGATTTGGGCTCGATCCGATATCAATAGGTGTAAGAAATTGGACAATTCAAGTTCCAACGCAGTTCGTTCCAAATTGGAGTGGTTGGTGTATTGCATAGTTCTAGCGATTGGACTTCACTCAAAACTCACCAAATGACTCCTCCCACCATATTATGAAGTTTCCCAAGATTTGGGCTCGATCCGATACCAATAGCGTTAAGAAATTGGACAATTCAATTTGAAAGGCAGTTCGTTCCAAATTGGAGTGGTTGGTGTATCGCATAGTTCTAGCGATTGGATTTCACTCAAAACTCACCAAATGACTCCTCCCTCCATATTATGATGTTTTCGAAGATTTGGGCTCGATACGATATCAATAGGTGTAAGAAATTGGACAATTCAAGTTCCGACGCAGTTCGTTCCAAATTGGAGTGGTTTCTGTATTGCATAGTTCTAGCGATTGGATTTCACTCAAAACTCACCAAATGACTCCTCGCACCATATTATGAAGTTTCCCAAGATTTGGGCTCGATCCGATACCAATAGCTGTAAGAATTTGGACAATTCAATTTGAAAGGCAGTTCGTTCCAAATTGGAGTGGTTGGTGTATTGCATAGTTCTAGCGATTGGATTTCACTCAAAACTCACCAAATGACTCCTCCCTCCATATTATGATGTTTCCCAAGATTTGGGCTCGATCCGATATCAATAGGTGTAAGAAATTAAACAATTCAAGTTCCAACGCAGTTCGTTCCAAATTGGAGTGGTTGGTGTATTGCATAGTTCTAGCGATTGGATTTCACTCAAAACTCACCAAATGACTCCTCCCACCATATTTTGATGTTTCCGAAGATTTGGGATCGTTCCGACATCAATAGGGGTAAGAAATTGGACAATTCAAGTTCCAACGCAGTTCGTTCCAAATTGGAGTGGTTGGTGTGTTGCATAGTTCTAGCGATTGGATTTCACTCAAAACTCACCAAATGACTCCTCCCTCCATATTATGATTTTTCCCAAGATTTGGGCTCGATTCGATGTCAATAGGTGTAAGAAATTGGCCAGTTCAAGTTCCAACGCAGTTCGTTCCAAATTGGAGTGGTTGGTGTATTGCATAGTTCTAGCGATTGGATTTCACTCAACACTCACCAAATGACTCCTCCCACCATATTATGAAGTTTCCCAAGATTTGGGCTCGATCCGATACCAATAGCTGTCAGAAATTGGACAATTCAATTTGAAAGGCAGTTCGTTCCAAATTGGAGTGGTTGGTGTATTGCATAGTTCTAGCGATTGGATTTCACTCAAAACTCACCAAATGACTCCTCCCACCATATTATGAAGTTTCCCATGATTTGGGCTCGATCCGATACCAATAGCTGTAAGAAATTGGACAATTCAATTTGAAAGGCAGTTCGTTCCAAATTGGAGTGGTTGGTGTATTGCATAGTTCTAGCGATTGGATTTCTCTCAAAACTCACCAAATGACTCCTCCCTCCATATTATGGTGTTTCCCAAGATTTGGGCTCGATCCGATATCAATAGGTGTAAGAAATTGGACAATTCAAGTTCCAACGCAGTTCGTTCCAAATTGGAGTGGTTGGTGTATTGCATAGTTCTAGCGATTGGATTTCACTCAAAACTCACCAAATGACTCCTCCCACCATATTTTGAAGTTTCCCAAGATTTGGGCTCCATCCGACGTCAATAGGGGAAAGAAATTGGCCAATTCAAGTTCCAACGCAGTTCGTTCCAAATTGGAGTGGTTGGTGTATTGCATAGTTCTAGCGATTGGATTTCACTCAAAACTCATCAAATGACTCCTCCCTCCATATTATGATTTTTCGCAAGATTTGGGCTCGATTCGATATCAATAGGTGTAAGAAATTGGACAATTCAAGTTCCAACGCAGTTCGTTCCAAATTGGAGTGGTTGGTGTATTGCATAGTTCTAGCGATTGGATTTCACTCAACACTCACCAAATGACTCCTCCCACCATATTATGCAGTTTCCCAAGATGTGGGCTCGATCCGATACCAATAGCTGTCAGAAATTGGACAATTCAATTTGAAAGGCGGTTCGTTCCAAATTGGAGTGGTTGGTGTATTGCATAGTTCTAGCGATTGGATTTCACTCAAAACTCACCAAATGACTCCTCCCACCATATTATGAAGTTTCCCATGATTTGGGCTCGATCCGATACCAATAGCTGTAAGAAATTGGACAATTCAATTTGAAAGGCAGTTCGTTCCAAATTGGAGTGGTTGGTGTATTGCATAGTTCTAGCGATTGGATTTCACTCAAAACTCACCAAATGACTCCTCCCTCCATATTATGATGTTTCCCAAGATTTGGCCTCGATCCGATATCAATAGGTGTAAGAAATTGGACAATTCAAGTTCCAACGCAGTTCGTTCCAAATTGGAGTGGTTGGTGTATTGCATAGTTCTAAAGATTGGATTTCACTCAAAACTCACCAAATGACTCCTCCGTCCATATTATGATGTTTCCCAAGATTTGGGCTCGATCTGATATCAATAGGTGTAAGAAATTGGACAATTCAAGTTCCAACGCAGTTCGTTCCAAATTGGAGTGGTTGGTGTATTGCATAGTTCTAGCGATTGGATTTCACTCAAAACTCACCAAATGACTCCTCCCACCATATTATGAAGTTTCCCATGATTTGGGCTCGATCCGATACCAATAGCTGTAAGAAATTGGACAATTCAATTTGAAAGGCAGTTCGTTCCAAATTGGAGTGGTTGGTGTATTGCATAGTTCTAGCGATTGGATTTCACTCAAAACTCACCAAATGACTCCTCCCTCCATATTATGGTGTTTCCCAAGATTTCGGCTCGATCCGATATCAATAGGTGTAAGAAATTGGACAATTCAAGTTCCAACGCAGTTCGTTCCAAATTGGAGTGGTTGGTGTATTGCATAGTTCTAGCGATTGGATTTCACTCAAAACTCACCAAATGACTCCTCCCACCATATTATGAAGTTTCCCAAGATTTGGGCTCCATCCGACATCAATAGGGGTAAGAAATTGGACAATTCAAGTTCCAACGCAGTTCGTTCCAAATTGGAGTGGTTGGTGTATTGCATAGTTCTAGCGATTGGATTTCACTAAAAACTCACCAAATGACTCCTCCCTCCATATTACGATTTTTCCCAAGATTTGGGCTCGATTCGATGTCAATAGGTGTAAGAAATTGGCCAGTTCAAGTTCCAACGCAGTTCGTTCCAAATTGGAGTGGTTGGTGTGTTGCATAGTTCTAGCGATTGGATTTCACTCAACACTCACCAAATGACTCCTCCCACCATATTATGAAGTTTCCCAAGATTTGGGCTCGATCCGATATCAATAGGTGTAAGAAATTGGACAATTCAAGTTCCAACGCAGTTCGTTCCAAATTGGAGTGGTTGGTGTGTTGCATAGTTCTAGCGATTGGATTTCACTCAACACTCACCAAATGACTCCTCCCACCATATTATGAAGTTTCCCAAGATTTGGGCTCGATCCGATACCAATAGCTGTCAGAAATTGGACAATTCAATTTGCAAGGCAGTTCGTTCCAAATTGGAGTGGTTGGTGTGTTGCATAGTTCTAGCGATTGGATTTCACTCAACACTCACCAAATGACTCCTCCCACCATATTATGAAGTTTCCCAAGATTTGGGCTCGATCCGATACCAATAGCTGTCAGAAATTGGACAATTCAATTTGAAAGGCAGATCGTTCCAAATTGGAGTGGTTGGTGTATTGCATAGTTCTAGCGATTGGGTTTCACTCAAAACTCACCAAATGACTCCTCCCACCATATTATGAAGTTTCCCATGATTTGGGCTCGATCCGATACGAATAGCTGTAAGAAATTGGACAATTCAATTTGAAAGGCAGTTCGTTCCAAATTGGAGTGGTTGGTGTATTGCATAGTTCTAGCGATTGGATTTCACTCAAAACTCACAAAATGACTCGTCCCTCCATATTATGATGTTTCCCAAGATTCGGCCTCGATCCGATATCAATAGGTGTAAGAAATTGGACAATTCAAGTTCCAACGCAGTTCGTTCCAAATTGGAGTGGTTGGTGTATTGCATAGTTCTAGCGATTGGATTTCACTCAAAACTCACCAAATGACTCCTCCCACCATATTATGAAGTTTCCCAAGATTTTGGCTCGATCCGATACGAATAGCTGTAAGAAATTGGACAATTCAATTTGAAAGGCAGTTCGTTCCAAATTGGAGTGGTTGGTGTATTGCATAGTTCTAGCGATTGGATTTCACTCAAAACTCACCAAATGACTCCTCCCTCCATATTATGATGATTCCCAAGATTTGGCCTCGATCCGATATCAATAGGTGTAAGAAATTGGACAATTCAAGTTCCAACGCAGTTCGTTCCAAATTGGATTGGTTGGTGTATTGCATAGTTCTAGCGATTGGATTTCACTCAAAACTCACCAAATGACTCCTCCCTCCATATTGTGTTGTTTCCCAAGATTTGGGCTCGATCCGATATCAATAGGTGTAAGAAATTGGACAATTCAAGTTCCAACGCAGTTCATTCCAAATTGGAGTGGTTGGTGTATTGCATAGTTCTAGCGATTGGATTTCACTCAAAACTCCCCAAATGACTCCTCCCTCCATATTATGATGTTTCCCAAAATTTGGGCTCGATCCGATGTCAATAGGTGTAAGAAATTGGACAATTCAAGTTCCAACGCAGTTCGTTCCAAATTGGAGTGGTTGGTGTATTGCATAGTTCTAGCGATTGGATTTCACTCAAAACTCACCAAATGACTCCTCCCTCCATATTATGATGTTTCCCAAGATTTGGCCTCGATCCGATATCAATAGGTGTAAGAAATTGGACAATTCATTTTCCAATGCAGTTCGTTCCAAATTGGAGTGGTTGGTGTATTGCATAGTTCTAGCGATTGGATTTCCCTCAAAACTCACCAAAGGACTCCTCCCACGATATTATGAAGTTTCCCAGGATTTGGGCTCGATCCGATATCAATAGGAGTAAGAAATTGGACAATTCATTTTCCAATGCAGTTCGTTCCAAATTGGAGTGGTTGGTGTATTGCGTAGTTCTAGCGATTGGATTTCACTCAAAACTCACCAAATGACTCCTCCCACCATATGATGATGTTTCCCAATATTTGGGCCTGATCCGGTATCAATAGGTGTAAGAAATTGGACAATTCGTTTTCTAATGCAGTTCGTTCCAAATTGGAGTGGTTGGTGTATTGCATAGTTCTAGCGATTGGATTTCACTCAAAACTCATCAAATGACTCCTCCAACCATATTATGGTGTTTCCCAACTTTTGGGCTCGATCCGATATCAATAGGTGTAAGAAATTGGACAATTCAAGTTCCAACGCAGTTCGTTCCAAATTGGAGTGGTTGGTGGATTGCATAGTTCTAGCGGTTGGATTTCACTCAAAACTCACCAAATTACTTCCCCCACCATATTATGATGTTTCTCAAGATTTGCGCTCAATCCGATATCAATAGGTGCAAGAAATTGGACAATTCAACTTGAAAGGCAGTTCGTTCCAAATTGGAGTGGTTGGTGTATTGCATAGTTCTAGGGGTTGGATTTGTCTCAAAACTCACCAAATGACTCCTCCCACCTTATTATGATGTTTCCCATGATTTGGGCTCGATCCGATACAATAGGTGTAAGAAATTGGACAATTCAAGTTCCAACGCAGTTCGTTCCAAATTGGAGTGGTTGGTGTATTGCATAGTTCTAGCGATTGGATTTCACTCAAAACTCACCAAATGACTCCTCCCACCATATTATGAAGTTTCCCAAGATTTGGGCTCGATCCGATATCAATCGGTGTAAGAAATTGGACAATTCAATTTGAAAGGCAGTTCGTTCCAAATTGGAATGGTTGGTGGATTGCATTGTTCTTGCGATTGGATTTCACTCAAAACTAGCCAAATGACTCCTCCCACCATATTATGATGTTTCCCAAGTTTTGGGCACAAACCGATATCAAAAGGTGCAAAAATTGGACAATTCAAGTTCGAACGCAGTTCGTTCCAAATTTGAGTGGTTGTTGTATTGCATAGTTCTAGCCGTTGGAATTCACTCAAAACTCACCAAATTACTCCTCCCACCATGTTATAATGTTTCCCAAGATTTGGCCTCGATTCGATATCAATAGGGGTAAGAAATTGGACAATTCATTTTCCAATGCAGTTCGTTCCAAATTGGAGTGGTTGGTGTATTGCATAGTTCTAGCGGTTGGATTTCACTCAAAACACACCAAATGACTCCTCCCACCATATGATGATGTTTTCCAATATTTGGGCCTGATCCGATATCAATAGGTGTAAGAAATTGGACAATTCATTTCCTAATGCAGTTCGTTCCAAATTGGAGTGGTTGGTATATTGCATAGTTCTTGCGATTTGATTTCACTCAAAACTAGCCATCTGACACGTCCCACCATATTATGTGGTTTCCCAAGTTTTGGGCACAAACCGATATCAATAGGTGTAAGAAATTGGACAATTCAAGTTCCAACGCAGTTCGTTCCAAATTGGAGTGGTTGGTGTATTGCACAGTTCTAGCGATTGGATTTCACTCAAAACTCATCAAATGACTCCTCCAACCATATTATGGTGTTTCCCAACTTTTGGGCTCGATCCGATATCAATAGGTGTAAGAAATTGGACAATTCAAGTTCCAACGCAGTTCGTTCAAAATTGGAGTGGGTGGTGTATTGCATAGTTCTAGCGGTTGGATTTCACTCAAAACTCACCAAATTACTCCTCCCACCATATTATGATGTTTCTCAAGATTTGGGCTCAATCCGATATCAATAGGTGTAAGAAATTGGACAATTCAATTTGAAAGGCAGTTCGTTCCAAATTGGAGTGGTTGGTGTATTGCATAGTTCTAGCGATTGGATTTCACTCAAAACTCACCAAATGACTCCTCCCACCGTATTATGATGTTTCCCAAGATTTGGGATCGATCCGATATCCATAGGTGCCAGAAATTGGACAATTCAAGTTCCAACGCAGTTCGTTCCAAATTGGAGTGGTTGGTGTATTGCATAGTTCTACCGATTGGATTTCACCCAAAACTCACCAAATGACTCCTCCCACCATATTATTATGTTTCCCAAGATTTGAGCTCGATCCGATATCAATAGATGCCAGAAATTGGACAATTCAATTTGAAAGGCAGTTCGTTCCAAATTGGAGTGGTTGGTGTATTGCATAGATCTAGCGATTGGATTTCACCCAAAACTCAACAAATGACTCATCCCACCATATTATGACGTTTCCCAAGTTTTGGGCTCGATCCGATATCAATAGGTGGAAGAAATTGGACAATTCAAGTTCCAACGCAGTTCGTTCCAAATTGGAGTGGTTGGTGTATTGCATAGTTCTAGCGATTGGATTTCACTCAAAACTCACCAAATGACTCCTCCCACCGTATTATGATGTTTCCCAAGATTTGGGCTCGATCCGATATCAATTGGTGTATGAAATTGGACAATTCAACTTCCAACGCAGTTCGTTCCAAATTGAATTGGTTGGTGTATTGCATAGTTCTAGCGATTGGATTTCACTCAAGACTTACCAAATGACTCCTCCCACAATATTATGATGTTTCCCAAGATTTGGCCTCGATACGATATCAATAGGTGTAAGAAATTGGACAATTCATTTTCTAATGCAGTTCGTTCCAAATTGGAGTGGTTGGAGTATTGCATAGTTCTAGCGATTGGATTTCACTCAAAACTCACCAAATGACTCCTCCCACCGTATTATGATGTTTCCCAAGATTTGGGCTCGATCCGATATCAATAGGTGTAAGAAATTGGACAATTCAACTTCCAACGCAGTTCGTTCCAAATTGAAGTGGTTGGTGTATTGCATAGTTCTAGCGATTGGATTTCACTCAAGACTTACCAAATGACTCCTCCCACCATATGATGATGTTTCCCAATATTTGGGCCTGATCCGGTATCAATAGGTGTAAGAAATTGGACAATTCATTTTCTAATGCAGTTCGTTCCAAATTGGAGTGGTTGGTGTATTGCATAGTTCTAGTGATTGGATTTCACTCAAAACTCACCAAATGACTCCTCCCACCATATTATTGTGTTTCCCAAGATTTGGGCTCGATCCGGTATCAATAGGTGTAAGAAATTGGACAATTCATGTTCCAACGAAGTTCGTAACAAATTGGAGTGGTTGGTGCATTGCATAGTTCTAGCGATTGGATTTCACTCAAAATTCACCAAATGACTCCTCCCACCATATTATGATGTTTCCCAAGATTTGGGCTCGATCCGATATCAACAATTGTAAGAAATTGGACAATTCAAGTTCCAACGCAGTTCGTTCCAAATTGGAGTGGTTGGTGTATGGCATTATTCTAGCGATTGGATTTCACCCAAAACTCACCAAATGACTCCTCCCACCATATTATGATGTTTCCCAAGTTTTGGGCTCGATCTGATGTCAATAGGTGTAAGAAATTGGACAATTCATGTTCCAACGCAGTTCGTTCGAAATTGGAGTGGTTGGTGTATTGCATAGTTCTAGCGATTGGATTTCATCCAAAACTCACCAAATGACTCCTCCCACCGTATTGTGATGTTTCCCATGCTTTGGGCTCGATCCGATATCAATAGGTGTAAGAAATTGGACAATTCAAGTTCCAACGCAGTTTGGTCCAAATTGGAGTGGTTAGTGTGTTGCATAGTTCTAGCGATTGGATTTCACTCAAAACTCACCAAATGACTCCTTCCACCGTATTGTGATGTTTCCCATGTTTTGGGCTCGATCCGATATCAATAGCTGTAAGAAATTGGACAATTCAAGTTCCAGCGCAGTTTGTTCGAAATTGGAGTGGTTGGTGTATTGCATAGTTCTAGCGATTGGATTTCACTCAAAACTCACCAAATGACTCCTCCCACCGTGTTATGATATTTCCGAAGTTTTGGGCTCGATCGATTTCAATAGGTGTAAGAAATCGGACAATTCAAGTTCCAACGCAGTTCGTTCCAAATTGGAGTGGTTGGTGTATGGCATAGTTCTAGCGATTGGATTTCACCCAAAACTCAACAAATGACTCATCCCACCATATTATGACGTTTCCCAAGTTTTGGGCTCGATCCGATATCAATAGGTGGAAGAAATTGGACAATTCATGTCCCAACGCAGTTCGTTCCGTATTGGAGTGGTTGGTGTATTGCATAGTTCTAGGGATTGGATTTCACTCAAAACTCACCAAATGACTCTTCTCACCATATGACGATGTTTCCCAAGATTTGGGATCGATCCGATATTAATAGGTGTAAGAAATTGTACTGGTTAGTGTATTGCGTAATTCTAGCGATTGGATTTCACTCAAAACTAGCCAAATGACTCCTCCCACCATATTATGATGTTTCCCAGGTTTTGGGCTCGATCCGATATCAATAGGTGTAAGAAATTGGACAATTCAAGTTCCAACGCAGTTCTTTCCAACTTATTAGGTGTAAGAAATTGGACAATTCCATTTTAAAGGCATCTTTCCAAATTGGAGTGGTTGGTGTATTGCATAGTTCTAGCGATTGGATTTCACTCAAAACTCACCAAATGACTCCTCCCACCATATTAGGATGTTGCCCAAGTTTTGGGCTCGATCCGATATCAATAGAGGTAAGAAATTGGACAATTCAACTTGAAAGGCAGTTCATTCCAAATTGGAGTGGTTGGTGTATTGCATACTTCTAGCGATTGGATTTCACTCAAAGCTAGCTAAATGACTCCTCCCACCATATTATGATGTGTCCCAAGTTTTGGGCTCGATCCGATATGAATAGGTGTAAGAAATTGGACAATTAAAGTTCCAACGCAGTTCGTTCCAAATTGAAGTGGTTGGTGTATGGCATTGTTCTAGCGATTGGATTTCACTCAAAACTCACCAAATGACCCCTCCCACCGTATTATGACATTTCCCAAGTTTTGGGCTCGATCCGATATCAATAGGTGTAAGAAATTGGACAATTCAAGTTCCAACGCAGTTCGTTCCAAATTGGAATGGTTGGTGTATTGCATAGTTCTAGCGATTGGATTTCACTCAAAACCCACCAAATGACTCCTCCCACCATATTATGTTGTTTCCCAAGATTTGGGCTCGATCCGATAGCAATAGGTGTAAGAAATTGGACAATTCATGTTCCAACCCAGTTCGTTCCAAATTGGAGTGGTTGGTGTATTGCATAGTTCTAGCGATTGGATTTCATTCAAAACTCACGAAATGACTCCTCCCACCATATTATGATGTTTCCCAAGATTTGGGCTCGATCCGATGTCAATATGTGTAAGAAATTGGACAATTCCATTTGACATCGATCTGATGTCAATATGTGTAAGAAATTGGACAACTCCATTCCAAGTTTTGGGCTCGATCTGATCACAATAGGTGTAAGAAATTGGACAATTCAACTACGAAGGCAGTTCGTTCCAAATTGGAGTGGTTGGTGTATTGCATGGTTCTGGCGATTGGATTTCACTCGAAACTCTCCAAATGACTCCTCCCACCTTATTATGATGTTTCCCAAGATTTGGGCTCGATCCGATATCAATAGGTGTAAGAAATTGGACAATTCAATTTGAAACGTACTTCGTTCCAAATTGGAGTGGTTGGTGTATTGCAGAGTTCTAGCGATTGGATTTCACTGAAAACTCACCAAATGACTCCTCCCACCATATTATGATGTTTCCCAATATTTGGGCTCGATCCGATATCGATAGGTGTAAGAAATTGGACAATTCAAGTTCCAACGCAATTCGTTCAAAATTGGAGTTGTTGGTGTATTGCATAGTTCTAGCGATTGGATTTCACTCAAAACTCACCAAATGACTCCTCCCACCGTATTATGTTGTTTCCCAAGATTTGGGCTCGATCCGATATCAATAGGTGTAAGAAATTGGACAATTCATGTTCCAACGCAATCCGTTCCGAATTTGAGTGGTTGGTGTATTGCATGGTTCTAGCGATTGGATTTCGCTCGAAAGTCTCCAAATGACTCCTCCCACCTTGTTATGATGTTTCCCAAGATTTGGGCTCGATCCGATATGAATAGGTGTAAGAAATTGGACAATTCATGTTCCAACGCAGTTCGTTCGAAATTTGTGTGGTTGGTGTATTGCATAGTTCTAGCGATTGGATTTCACTCAAAACTCACCAAATGACTCCTCCCGCCATATTATGATGTTTCCCAAGATTTGGGCACGATCCGATGTCAATAGGTGTAAGGAATTGGACAATTCCATTTGAAAGGCAGTTCGTTCCTAATTGGAGTGGTTGGTGTATTGCATAGTTCTAGCGAATGGATTTCACCCAAAACTCACCAATGCCTTGTCTCACCATGAAGTGACACTTCTCCCAATTCAAAATCAGATTTGTTTCCTGGCATCTTTTATGCACTAGAGACAAGTGGTGAAGACAATTATCAAAAGAGGAACCAAAAACTGAAAAATCATCCATAAATACCTTGATGAATCGTTCCACCATATCTGAAAAGATTGACATCATGCATCTTTGGAAAGTTGCTGGGGCATTGCACAAACCGAATGGCATCCTTCTATAAGCAAACGTACCAAATGGGCATTTGAATGTGGTTTTCTCTTGGTCTTCCGGAGCAATGGGAATTTGATTATAACCTGAAAAACCATCAAGAAAACAATAGTAAGCATGGCCAGATAAACGTTCAAGCATTTCATCAATAAAAGGCAAGGGGAAATGATCTTTTCTAGTGGATGTGTTCAACTTCCTGTAATCAATGCAAACTCTCCAACCAGTGACAGTTCGTGTAGGAACTAGCTCATTCTTCTCATTCTTCACAACGGTGATTCCGGACTTCTTTGGAACAACTTGCACAGGGCTCACCCACTTAGAATCTGAAATTGGGTAGATGATTCCTACATCGAGTAGCTTTAAAACTTTAGCTCTAACCACCTCTTTCATGTTGGGATTTAGCCTCCTTTGGGGCATCACGGGATGGTTTGCTGTCTTCTTCCATTAAAATCCGGTGCATGCACATGCTTGGACTAATTCCTTTAATGTCTGCTATGGTCCACCCAATGGCTGTTTTATGCTCTTTTAGAACTTTAATTAAGCTCTCTTCTTCATGTGAGGAGAGACCTGCAGCAATTATAACAGGGAGAGTTTCGTTAGCACCCAAATATGTATATTTGAGATGATTGGGAAGAGGTTTAAGTTCTAGCTTTGGTGGGATGACAATGGATGGCTCCAATTTCATGGATGATGGTCCAAGAGGCTCGATTGGTGGCCTAAAGGATGGTGGGTATGGCGGAAATACTTCTAAGGCAGCCACCACTTCTTGGAACTCCAGTTCACAAAGATCTTCCTCTTCTTGTGTTAAGACAGCTTCTAGAGCATCATTAGACTTTCTCTGCAAAATTTTGGAAGAAACCTCATGATCCACAACATCAATTGAAAAGCAAGAATCAAGAGAGATAGAAGGTTGAGATAGAGCATTAAGCATTTTAAATTCAACAGTTTCACCCAAAACAGTCATGGAGAGGGTGCTATCTTTCACTTTGATGATTGTGTCTGCAGTGGCCATGAATGGCCTGCCTAGGAGAATGGGATCAACACGATCTCCATTTGGATTGTCTTCCATGTCCATCACTACAAAATCAGCAGGGAGAATTAGTGTATTAACTTGAACTAGAATATCTTCTACAATACCTTTTGGATATTTTATAGAATGATCAACTAGTTCAAGTCGCATTGAAGTCTTCTTCATCCCTTCTAAGCCAAGCTCTTGATATACTGAATATGGCATTAGATTGATGCTTGCTCCCAAGTCCAACATGGCTCTTCCAACCTTCTTGCCTCCAATGTTAATGGGAATGTCAAAGCTGCCAGGATCATCTAGTTTTGGTGGAAGCTTCCTTTGCAATACAGCACTTATATTCTGGTCGAGCTTTACTCCTTCATTTGGAGCGAAATTGAGCTTGTGAGTTTTCAAGTCCTTGATGAATTTTCTATATGCAGGAATCTGTTCAATAAGATCAAGCAAAGGCAAATTGATATTAACTTTACTCAAAATATCATAAATCTCTTTAAAAGTCTTATCTTGCTTTGCTTTCTTAAGACGGCCTGGAAATGGAATCTGTGGAACATATGATGCGGGTGGCACGTATCTATCTTCTTGAAGATGTGGTGGCACAAATTTGTCATCCCTTTTATGCAATTGGAATTGATCGGATTTCTGAGAATCTGATTTGGCCTTAGGAGTAGATTGAGAAGTTTTGAGTTGTTCTCCTTCCGTGGCCATGGTCTCCTCCTCTTCATCTTCTACAATCACAACATCATTTGAAAGATTAGAATCATCTTTATTATCAATGATCTTACCTGATCTGAGCACATGAATGGCCTTGGCTTCTGGGTTCTTTGGATTGATCTTAGTTTGGCTTGGCCATTTCCCAAGCTCTCTTTGAGATATTTCAGCAGCTATTTGGCCTATTTGAACTTCCAATTTGGCAATGGCAGCTTGTGTAGTTTGTTGGAAATTGGATTGGTTGATTGCCATCTGCTTAACTATATCCTCCAATGATGATGTTTGTTGTGGCTTTTGGAATGAAGGGGGATTGGCTTGATTCTGAGTATTCCTCCATGAAAAGTTTGGATGATTCCTCCAACCTGGATTATAACTTTGAGAGTATGGATCATTTCTTGGACCTTGGTTGTAGGAATTTACCACCTTAGCTTGCTCTTGCACAAATTCTGGATATCCAGCCCCAAGTGGACAAGCTATGGTAGCATGGTCATGAGTTTCGCAGATGCTACACACTTCCTTCAGAGGGTTTCTTGAGTTCAATGCAAGAAGAGCATCTAGCTTTTGTTCCAGTTTTGAAATTTGCACACTAGAAGCATCATTAGAACCACTAATAACACGTTTACCTCTTGTATCCGTATGTTGGGTTTAAAAGAACCACCTGCAAAGAGTTCGTACGTTTCTTCTGGAGTTTTGGTTTTAAAAGAACCACCTGCAAAATTGGTGACTATATTATGACTAGAAGGGGTTAGTCCTTTATAAAACATACGCATTTGAAGCTTCAATGGAATCCCATGATGAGGACATTGGTTGAGCAGCCCATTGAATCTCTCCCATGCTTCACAAAATGATTCATCATCTTGCTGTGCAAATAATAAGATCTTGTCCCTAAGCATGTCGGTCTTTTGCGTGGAGAAGTATTTTTCCAGGAACTTCTTTTGAATGGCAGCCCATGTAGTGAGTGAACCAGGCTTCAAAGAATTCAACCAATACTTCGCCTTATCCTTTAAAGTGTATGGAAACACTCTCATTCGAAGTTGATCTTCTGTCACACCTGTCAAGGGAAAAGAACTCACAACATTAAAAATATCCTTTATATGAGTTAATGGATCTTCATTAGGTAAACCATAAAAGGAGGGTAGCATATTAAGATGAGAAGATTTAAGCTCATAATTTCGAGCTACAGTGGGCAGCAAAATGCTTGAAGGAGATGCTGGAATTGTTGGGATATCAAGTTCTCCCATGAACTCAATGGCAGCCATCATTTCTTCTTCTTCTTGGTCTGAACTTGCTTCCGAATTTGAAAGTGAAGAACCAGGAAGTTCAGTGTGGAGAGCAAGACTTGTAAATGTAGCAAGAGCTTGCTCTTTTGCAGTTGACAACTCCCTTTCTAGACGATTCTGAATTTCAGAGGTCACACGATTTGGTTGCAATGATGGTCCTGCGTTCAAAGATCTGGAACGTTGGAACGAAGACCTCACTTGTTCAAGGAATGGCCTGTTAGACATAAACTATCTGAAACAGAAAATTAGATTAATTAGAAACACTAAAAAGAATAGGGTAACCTTGGGCACATAACCAGGGAAGAACTTTCGTTCAGTCCCCGGCAACGGCGCCAAAATTTTTTGTTAATAATATGTTAACTCGCAATTGTACGGGGCAATTAGTAGTATAGCAAGACAAGTACGAGGTCGTACCCACGAAGACTGAGAAGTTCAAATTAGTTATGTACTTTAGATTACCGAATTCAAGAAGTTAGGAAGTTAAATCTATTTAAAGCAAGAGTGAGTTTGAAAACAAATGCAGCAAGATTAAAATGAACTTTGAAGTGAGAATGCTTGTGATTATAGAAAGAAATGAACAAACTGAAATTGCAACGGAAAGCAAGTAAACAAAAGTAACAAAGGGTGGTTTTGAAGGTTAAAACACAGGTTTGGAGACTAGGGCATTCGATTCACCATAACAATTCAATTCTGGGTTATAAAGATTCAAGTAACAAGTCTAATTCAGATTCAAAGATTGATTCTAGCTAAAGTATGATTAGGCCATGGTGTTTGGTCCTAACCTTGTGTTCCTAATTCCCTAATTTGATCATTTGTTGTCTAACCTAAAATTAAGCATTAGGAACCCATTAAGCATAGAAGAACATTTTAAACAACCAAGTATGTATCTAATCCCTGTTGTCGAATGTCCATACATACTCTTCCTATTCATAGTTCAATTCGAATTAAAGCATGGTGTATACTCTTAATTCAAACCAAGATAGTTAACAAACAAGTTCTAATGGTGATCAATCATTCAAACAAGCATGTTAACTTATAAGCATAATGAATAAGAACATGAATCATGAATCAAACTTGAAACTCCAAACTTATAAACCCAGAATATTCATGTTAGGTTACATCGAAGCCCTAGTTATGGATTTAGCTACTCATAATGGAAAAGAGACTTGAACAGAAATGAGAAAACATAATGAATGCAATAAGAGTAGAAAAACCCTTTTTCTGAAGTTCTTGTGGTGTCTAATACTTCTCCAAGTGCTTCTCCACTTCTAATGCTTCTCCAAGAGCTTCCCCACTTCTAGAAAGATGAATGAAGGATATGGAGGTGATTTGGGATGAGTTTGAGTGAGTGGTGATGGCTAAGGAAGATGAAATTCGTAGGGAAATGGAAGAGAGGTTTGCTGGAGTTGTTTTGGTGATTGTTGGAGTGTTTGGGATTGTGAGAGTGTTTGAGGATGGTTGGAGTGAATTGTGGGGTTGTGAATCCCAGGATTTGTTGTGTCTTGAATGTGGAATGGATGTGGTATTTATAGGGAGAGGGGAGTGATAAATCTGAATTCAATATGGCAAATGCATTCAACACTTGCATTATAAAATCTAAATTGGTTGATGCACTTCACTAATGCATACAACACTTGCATTATAAAATCTGAATTGGTTGATGCACTTCACCAATAAATCCCACCAGCAGCCCTAGCTCATCTTCATGTCACCATGACCAAGCTTCCAACCAGAAACAATAGCTCATGCCTAGCTCACCATGACCAAGCTTCCAACCAGCTCATCCTGAGGTCAGCATGACCAGCAACTTCAAGGGCTTACAACTTGGGCTTCTCTTAAGCAAATGACGACTTTAAGATGTCCATTGTGAAGTTCAGAATGTTTCTGATCCAACCACACAAGTATTGGCCGAAATGAAATTCTAACTCAGTTTGCTCGCTGACAAAAATCCATCCTGAGCATGGATCTGTGTTTGCTAGGTGACGGAATCCAGATTTATCCAATGGGGCTGAATGTTGGATATGTTATAGTACACACCCATTGGAACAACTTTCATGAAGAATGCGGCCTCATCCGAGCTGTGTAGGTTGCTGAAACAGATCTTGCAATGTGACCCACGAAACTGGACTGGCAAGGGGCTGTAGGAAAAAATGAGTTTGTCTTTAAGCTCTTCTTCCATTCATCCAAATTAGGCCTTAACATGCTTGAATTGCATGAATTATGCTCTCTTGGTTTGTTGGCCTACAAAACACACAAAGGGAGGGAAATAACTTAGAATTATAGGAACTAAGCAAAAGAAGTAAGTAAATTGGGCATGTATATGTATGAAATTATGAGCTTAACACACCCCCAAACTTAGATTTTGCTAGTCCTCGAGCAAAACAAAAGAGAAACAAAGATAAAAACAAAACAAGAAGTTAACTAGACCACTTTCGTAGGTAACTCGATTGCATTGAGCGTATGCAACAAGCCTTTAAACCTCTAGGCATCCCTAGTAGGAGGAGTTGTGTCTCCTGAGGGTTTAACAGGTACGATACCCACAAACGTTTTTCTAACTCTACAAAACAAAATGGTTAGAAAAACAACTTTGAAATCAACTAATGAAAATGAAAGAAAGTTTTAGTCATACCTCCAACACCATAGAGTTGCCAAGATAGGTCATCAATCAGTGTGTACAAGTGGAAGCTATAGCTCAAAGGCACACAGTTTCAAAGCAAGCACACTCAAACCTTGAATAGAGAACATGCTTCGACTCTAATTCTCACAGATAACACTCAATCACTCAGAACCTATGTTTTAATTCTCTCAAGAAAGCATAAGTGAGTGTATGAAATAGAAGCACAAATTTGGTTAGATCTCATGAAAGGAATTAAATACTAAGAATAGAGAAACACACATACTTACCAGCACCCATGAATACATCCTCAAAGATCAGCTAGGTCTTTCACAATGTTGTAATGAAAGGCTAAGGTTTAGGGGAAATGGAAGAATTGGAAGGAAAAACAAATAACTTAAGAACATACCAAGGTTGCATGCTTCATTAATCTGCAAGGCATCATTGATTTAGATTGGCATGGCAGCAAACTTCATGGTATCACCTGGCATAGACTTTATTTTTCACACTTAGATCATATTGAAACACTTTCATCTTTGCTGATTTGATATGCATCTTCTTTACTTTATTGCACAGATTCACACAAAATTTTTATTTAGGTACATGGCTGCAACTTCCTTGCTTCAAACTTTATGTTGGCAAACCTTGGTATATTTCTAAGTTACTAGGGTATGGCTACAATAGGTCAAGTATCTCAGATTGAGATACAAAGGTAGGGAAATGATGAGGGTGATAGAAGAAAAAGGCTTTAAGTGTTTGGCTTCAAGAGGGCTAATGGAACACACATATGGGTAGGGTGAAAAGAAAGCACATAGAATAGTTATACACACATAGCCTAGCATCACTTCAATGAGTTCATTCATGAATGAGAGCAAGCACATGATATCTGTAAAAGAGAATCATCCTTAGTATTCAATCAAAATGAAATGATGAGATCAATTAGAGTGAATTGAAGAAAATAAGTATGGATGAGAAATAGAACACTTTAAACCCTCTCAAGAAAGCAATTAGGCTCGATATAGCTCACTAGGGTAGTTCCACTATTTTCTTTCAAGAATTTGAGCATGGTACTTTAGCCACCAGAATTCTAAGAGCAAAAGCTTTGTGAAGTGCAAAATTCTGATATGAAAACCTCAAATAGCAGCTCCATAGCATTGATTGTATGACATTCTTTAAAAAAATAAAATAAAAAATAAAAAAATAGTGACAAGAGAACGAAAATTGAAAACACAAATGGATAAGAAAATTGAAATTGAAAACCTTCCCCCCAGACCTGAATTGAACATTGTCCTCAATGTGAAAGCATACAAAAGATGATTGAGAACAAACAAATGATAAAGGGAAAAGTTTAGAAGAAAGTTTAGGAAAAATTTAAAAAAAAAAAAAGAATATATAAGCAACTCATGGATGACCAGTTAAGGGCCTCAGAAAACACAGCCAGGGGATCCGGGAAGGTTGGAGGGGTCACAATGGTCCCGCTTAAAACCCAAACTTCTTAGACACCGAAGGTGTCGCCTAAAGAACTCCTAGACACTGTATTGACGGAGGTGCTCACTGGGGTTACCAAAAGTTAGCTTATATGAAATTTTTTATTTTTTTTATTTTTATATTTATTTATTTATAAAAAAGAACAGAAACTTAAAATGACTAAAATAAAAACAAAACAAGTAAAGAGAAAGGATTGAAATGCTTCCCCTTGATGCGATTAGGTCGACTGCTACCAAGCACCTTCTTCATGAACACATGGGTTGCCTCCCAAGAAGGCAGTTCGTTCTGAATCGGAGTGGTTTGTGTATTCCATGGTTCTAGAGATCGAGTTTCTCTCAAAACTAACCAAATGAGTCCTCCCACCATATTATGATGTTGCCCAAGTTTTGGGCTCGATCCGAAATCAATAGGTGTAAGAAATTGGACAACTCAAGTTCAAAGGGAGTTCGTTCCTAATTGGAGTGGTAGGTGTTTTGGGTAGTTCTAGAGATCGGATTTCACTCAAACTTAGCCAAACGACTCCTCCCACCATATTATGATGTTGCCCAAGTTCAAAGGCAGTTCATTCCTAATTGGAGTGGTTGGGGTTTTGGGTAGTTCTAGAGATCGGATTTCCCCCAAACTTAACCAAATGACAACTCCCACCATATTATGATGTTGCCCAAGTTTTGGGATCGATCCGAAATCAATAGTTGTAAGAAATTGGACAATTTATGTTCAGAGGCAGTTCGTTCCTAATCGGAGTTGTTGGTGTTTTGGGTAGTTCTAGAGATTGGATTTCACTCAAACCTAACCAAATGACTCCTCCCACCATATTGTGAAGTTGCCCAACTTTTGGGCTCGATCCGAAATCAATAGGTGTTATAAATTGGACAATTCAAGTTCGAAGGCAGTTCGTTCCAAATTGGAGAGGTTGGTGTTTTGGGTAGTTCTAGAGATCGGATTTCACTCAAACTTAACCAAATGACTCCTCCTACCATATTATGATGTTGCCCAAGTTTTGGGATCGAACCGAAATCAATGGGTGTAAGAAATTGGACAATTTATGTTCAAAGGCAGTTCGTTCCTAATCGAAGTGGTTGGTGTATTCCATAGTTTTAGAGATTTGATTTCACTCAAAACTAACCAAATGACTCCTCCCACCATATTATGTTGTTGCCCAGGTTTTGGGCTCGATCCGAAATCAATAGGTGTAAGAAATTGGAGAATTTATGTTCAAAGGCAGTTCGTTCTTAATCGGAGTGGTTGGTGTTTTGGGTAGTTCTAGGGGTCGGATTTCACTCAAACTTAACCACATGACTCCTCCCACCATATTATGATGTTGCCCAGGTTTTGGGCTCGATTCGAACTCAATAGGTGTAAGAAATTGGACAATTCAAGTTCAAAGGCAGTTCGTTCCTAATCGGAGTGGTTGGTGTTTTGGGTAGCTCTAGGGATCGGATTTCACTCAAACTAAACCAAATGACTCCTCCCACCATATTATGATGTTGCTCAAGTTTTGGGCCCGATCCGAAATCATTAGGTGTACGAAATTGGACAATTTATGGTCACAGGCAGCTCGTTCCTAATCGGAGTGGTTGGTGTATTCCATAGTTCTAGAGACCGGATTTTACTCAGAACTAACCAAATGACTCCTCCCACCATATTATGATGTTGCCCAAGTTTTGGGCTCGATCCGAAATCAATAGGTGTAAGAAATTGGACAATTCAAGTTCAAAGGAAGTTCATTCCTAATTGGAGTGGTTGGTGTTTTGGGTAGTTCTAGAGATCGGATTTCACTCAAACTTAACCAAATGACTCGTCCCACCATATTACGATGTTGCCCAAGTTTTGGGCTCGATCCAATATCAATAGGTGTAAGAAATTCGACAATTTATGTTCAAAGGCAGTTCGTTCCTAATCGGAGTGGTTGGTGTATTCCACAGTTCTAGGGATCGGATTTCAGTCAAAACTAACCAAATGACTCCTCCCACCATATTATGATGTTGCCCGAGTTTTGGGCTCGATCCGAAATCAATAGGTGTATGAAATTGGACAATTCAAGTTCAAAGGCAGTTCGTTCCTAATTGGAGTGGTTGGTGTTTTGGGTAGTTCTAGAGATTGGATTTCACTCAAACTTAACCAAATGACTCCTCCCACCATATTATGATGTTGCCCAAGTTTTGGGCTCGATTCGAAATCAATAGGTGTAAGAAATTGGACAATTCAAGTTCAAAGGAAGTTCGTTCCTAATTGGATTGGTTGGTGTTTTGGGTAGTTCTAGAGATCCGATTTCACTCAAACTTAACCAAATGACTCCTCCCACCATATTATGATGTTGCCCAGGTTTCGGGCTCGATCCGAAATCAATAGGTGTAAGAAATTGGACAATTTATGTTCAAAGGCAGTTCGTTCCTGAACGGAGTGGTTGGGGTATTCCATTGTTCTAGAGATCGGATTTCATTCAAAACTAACCAAATGATTCCCCCCACCGTATTATGATGTTGCCGAAGTTTTGGGCTCGATCCGAAATCAATAGGTGTAAGAAACTGGACAATTCAAGTTTAAAGTCAGTTCGTTCCTAATTGGAGTGGTTGGTGTGTTGGGTAGTTCTAGAGATCGGATTTTACTCAAATCTTGACCAAATGACTCCTCCCACCATATTATGATGTTGCCCAAGTTTTGGGCTCCATCCGAAATCAATAGGAGTATGAAATTGGACAATTTATGTTCAAAGGCAGTCCATTCCTGATTGGAGTGGTTGGTGTTTTGGGAAATTCTAGAGATCGGATTTGACTCAAACTCAACCAAATGACTCCTCCCACCATATTGTGATGTTGCCCAAGTTTTGGGCTCGATCCGAAATCAATAGGTGTAAGAAATTGGACAATTTATGTTCAAAGGCAGTTCGTTCCTAATCGGAGTGGTTGGGGTATTCCATAGTTCTAGAGATCGGATTTCATCCAAAACTAACCAAACGACAGTTCGTTCCTAATTGGAGTGGTTGGTGTATTCTATACTTCTAGCGATTGGATTTCACTCAAACTTAAGTTGAAAGGCAATTCGTTCCTAATTGGAGTGGTTAGTGTGTTGGGTAGTTCTAGAGATCGGATTTCACTCAAACTTATCCAAATGACTCCCCCCACCATACTATGATGTTGCCCAAGTTTTGGGCTCGATCCGAAATCAATAGGTGTAAGAAATTGCACAATTTATGTTCAAAGACAGTTCGTTCCTTATCGGAGGGGTTGGTGTATTCCATAGTTCTAGAGATCGGATTTCACTCAAAACTAACCAAATGACTCCTCCCACCATATTACGATGTTGCCCAAGTTTTGGCCTAGATCCGAAATCGATTGGGGTAAGAAATTGGAAAATTTATGTTCAAAGGCAGTTCGTTCCTAATTGGAGTGGTTGGTGTATTCCGCAGTTCTAGAGATCGGATTTCCCTCAAAACTAACCAAATGACTCCTCCCACCATATTATGATGTTGCCCAAGTTTTCGGATCGATCCGAAATCAAAAGGTGTAAGAAATTGGACAATTCAAGTTGAAAGGCAGTTCGTTCCTAATTGGAGTGGTTCGTGTTTTGCGTAGTTCTAGAGATCGGATTTCACTCAAGCTAAACCAAATGACACCTCCCACCATATTATGATGTCGCCCATGTTTTGGGCTCGATCCGAAATCAATAGGTGTAAGGAATTGGATAATTCAAGTTCAAAGGCAAGTCGTTCCCAATTAGAGTGGTTGCTGTATTGGGTATTTCTAGAGATCGGATTTCACTCAAACATTTCCAAATGACTCCTCCCACCATACTATGATGTTGCCCAAGTTTTGGGCTCGATCCGAAATCAATAGGTGTAAGAAATTGGACAATTTATGTTCAAAGGCAGTTACTTCCTAATCGGAGTGGTTCATGTATTCCATAGTTCTAGAGATCCGATTTCACTCAAAACCAACCAAATGACTCCTCCCACCATATTATGATGTTGCCGAAGTTTTGGGCTTGATCCGAAATAAATAGGTGTAAGAAATTGGACAATTCAAGTTCAAAGGCAGTTCGTTCCTAACTGGAGTGGTTGGGGTTTTTGGTAGTTCTAGAGATCGGATTTCACTCAAACTTAGCAAAACGACTCCTCCCACCATATTATGATGTTGTCCCAGTTTTGGGCTCCATCCGAAATCAATAGGTGTAAGAAATTGGACAATTCAAGTTCAACGGCAATTCTTTCCAAATTGGAGTGGTTGGTGTTTTGGGTATTTCTAGAGATCGGATTTCACTCGAACTTAACCAAATGACTCCTCCCACCATATTATGATGTTGCCCAAGTTTTGGGTTCGATCCAAAATCAATAGGTGTAAGAAATTGGACAGTCCAACTTCGAAGGCAGTTCGTTCCTAATTGGAGTGGTTGGTGTTTTGGGTAGTTCTAGAGATTGGATTTCACTCAAACTTAACCAAATGACTACTCCCACCATATTATGATGTTGCCCAAGTTTTGGGCTCGATACGAAATCAATTGGTGTAAGAAATTGGACAATTTATGTTCAAAGGCAGTTCGTTCCTAATTGGAGTGGTTGGTGTTTCGGGTAGTTTTACAGATCGGATTTCCCTCAAACTTAACCAAATGACTCCTCCCACCATATTATGATGTTGCGAAAGTTTTGGGCTCGATCCGAAATCCATAGGTGTAAGAAAATGGACAATTCAAGTTCAAAGGCAGTTCGTTCCTAATTGGAGTGGTTGGTGTTTTGGGCAGTTCTTGAGATCGGATTTCACTCAAACTTAACGAAATGACTCCGCCCACCATATTGTGATGTTTTCCAAGTTTTGGGCTCGATCCGAAATCAATAGGTGTAAGAAATTGGACAATTCAAGTTCAACGGCAATTCTTTCCAAATTGGAGTGGTTGGTGTTTTGGGTAGTTGTTGAGATCGGATTTCACTCGAACTTAACCAAATGACTCCTCCCACCATATTATGATGTTGCCCAAGTTTTGGGTTCGATCCAAAATCAATAGGTGTAAGAAATTGGACAGTTCAACTTCGAAGGCAGTTCGTTACTAATTGGAGTGGTTGGTGTTTTGGATATTTCTAGAGATCCGATTTCACTCAAACTTAACCGAATGACTCCTCCCACCATATTATGATGTTGCCCAAGTTTTGGGCTCGATCCAAAATCAATAGGTGTAAGAAATTGGACAATTCAAGTTCAAAGGCAGTTCGTTCCTAATGGGAGTGGTTGGTGTTTTGGGTAGTTCTAGAGATCGGATTTCACTCAAACTTATCCAATTCACTCCTCCCACCATATTATGTTGTTGCCCAAGTTTTGGGCTCGATACGAACCCAATAGGTGTAAGATATTGGACAATTCAAGTTCAAAGGCAGCTCGTTCCAAATTGGAGTGGTTGGTGTTTTGGGTAATTCTAGAGATCGGATTTCACTCAAACTTAACCCAATGAATCCTCCCACCATATTATGATGTTGCCCAAGTTTTGGGCTTGATCCGACATCAATAGGTGTAAGAAATTGGACAATTGAAGTTCAAAGGCAGTTCGTTCCTAATTGGAGTGGTTGGTGTTTTGGGTAGTTCTAGAGATCGGATTTCACTCAAACTTAACCAAATGAATCCTCCCACCATATTATGATGTTGCCCAAGTTTTGGGCTTGATCCGACATCAATAGGTGTAAGAAATTCGACAATTCAAGTTCAAAGGCAGTTCGTTCCTAATTGAAATGGTTGGTATTTTGGGTAGTTGTAGAGATCGGATTTCACTCAAACTTAAACAAATGACTCCTCCCACCGTATTACGATGTTGCCCAAGTTTTGGGTTCGATCCGAAATCAGTAGGTGTAAGAAATTGGACAATACAAGTTCAAAGGCAGTTCGTTCCTAATCTGAGTGGTTGGTGTATTCCATAGTTCTAGCGATAGGATTTCACTCAAAACTAACCAAATGACTCCTCCCACCACATTATGATGTTGCCTAAGTTTTGGGGTCGATCCGAAATCAATAGGTGTAAGAAATTGGACAATTTATGTTCAAAGGAAGTTCGTTCCTAATCGGAGTGGTTGGTTTATTCCCTAGTTCTAGAGATCGGATTTCACTCAAAACAAAGCAATTGACTCCTCCCACCATATTATGATGTTGCCCCAGTTTTGGGCTCGATCCGAAATCAATTGGGGTAAGAAATTGGACAATTCAAGTTCAAAGGCAGTTCGTTCCTAATTGCAGTGGTTGGTGTTTTGGGTATTTCTAGAGATCGGATTTCACTCGAACTTAACCAAATGACTCCTCCCACCATATTATGATGTTGCCCAAGTTTTGGGTTCGATCCAAAATCAATAGGTGTAAGAAATTGGACAGTCCAACTTCGAAGGCAGTTCGTTCCTAATTGGAGTGGTTGGTGTTTTGGGTAGTTCTAGAGATTGGATTTCACTCAAACTTAACCAAATGACTACTCCCACCATATTATGATGTTGCCCAAGTTTTGGGCTCGATACGAAATCAATTGGTGTAAGAAATTGGACAATTTATGTTCAAAGGCAGTTCGTTCCTAATTGGAGTGGTTGGTGTTTCGGGTAGTTTTACAGATCGGATTTCCCTCAAACTTAACCAAATGACTCCTCCCACCATATTATGATGTTGCCCAAGTTTTGGGCTCGATCCGAAATCCATAGGTGTAAGAAAATGGACAATTCAAGTTCAAAGGCAGTTCGTTCCTAATCGGAGTGGTTGGTGTTTTGGGTTGTTCTAGAGATCGGATTTCACTCAAACTTAACCAAATGAATCCTCCCACCATATTATGATGTTGCCCAAGTTTTGGGCTCGATCCGAAATCAATAGGTGTAAGAATTTGGTCAATTCAAGTTCAAAGGCAGTTCATTCCGAATTGGAGTGGTTGGTGTTTTGGGTATTTCTAGAGATCAGATTTCACTCAAACTCAAACCAAATGACTCCTCCCACCATATTACGCTGTTGCCAAAGTTTTGGGCTCATTCCGAAATCAATAGGTGTAAGAAATTGGACAATTCAAGTTCAATGGCAGTTCGTTCGCAATTGGAGGGGTTGGTGTTTTGGGTAGTTCTAGGGATCGGATTTCACTCAAACTTAACCAAATGAATCCTCCCACCATATTATGATGTTGCCCAAGTTTTGGGCTTGATCCGAAATGAATAGGTTTGAGAAATTGGACAATTTATGTTCAAAGGCAGTTCGTTCCTAATCGTAGTGGTGGTGTATTCCATAGTTCTAGAGATCGGATTTCAGTCACAACTAACCAAATGAATCCTCCCACCATATTATGATGTTGCCCAAGTTTTGGGCTCTATCCGAAATCAATAGGTGTAAGAAGTTCGACAATTCAAGTTCAAAGGCAGTTCGTTCCTAATTGGAGTGGTTGGTGTTTTGTGTAGTTCTAGAGATTGAATTTCACTCAAACTTAACCAAATGACTCCTCCCACCATATTATGATGTTGCCCAAGTTTTGGGCTCGATCCGAAATCAGTAGGTGTAAAACATTGGACAATTCAAGTTCAAAGGCAGTTCGTTCCGAATTGGAGTGGTTAGTGTTTTGGGTAGTTCTAGAGATCGGATTTCTCTCCAACTTAACCAAATGACTCCTCGCACCATATTATGATGTTGCCCTAGTTTTGGGCTCTATCCGAAATCAATAGGTGTAAGAAATTGGACAATTCAAGTCTAAAGGCAGTTCGTTCCTCATTGGAGTGGTTGGTCTTTTGGGTAGTTCTAGAGATCGGATTTCACTCAAACTTAACCAAATGACTCCTCCCACCATATTACGATGTGGCCCAAGTTTTGGGCTCGATCCGAAATCAATAGGTGTAAGAAATTGGACAATTTATGTTCAAAGGCAGTTCGTTCCTAATCAGACTGGTTGGTTTATTCCATAGTTCTAGAGATCGGATTTCACTCAAAAGTAACCAAATGACTCCTCCCACCATATTATGACGTTGCCCAAGTTTTGGGATCGATCCGAAATCAATAGGTGTAAGAAATTGGACAATTCAAGTTCAAAGGCAGTTCGTTCCTAATGGGAGTGGTTAGTGTTTTGGGTAGTTCTAGAGATCGGATTTCACTCAAACTTAACCAAATGACTCCTCCCACCATATTATGATGTTGCCCAAGTTTTGGGCTCGATCCGAAATCAATAGCTGTAAGAAATTGGACAATTCAAGTTCACGGGCAGTTCGTTCCTAATTGGAGTGGTTGGTGTTTTGGGTAGTTCTGGGGATCGGATTTCACTCAAACTCAACCAAATGACTCCTCCCACCATATTATGATGTTGCCCAAGTTTTGGGCTCGATCCGAAATCAATAGGTGTAAGAAATTGGACAATTTATGTTCAAAGGCAGTTCGTTCCTAATCGGAGTGGTTGGTGTATTCAATAGTTCTAGAGATCGGATTTCACGCAAAACTAACCAAATGACTCCTCCCACCATATTATGTTGTTGCCCAAGTTTTGGGCCCGATCCGAAATCAATAGGTGTAAGAAATTGGACAATTTATGTTCGAAGGCAGTTCGTTTCTAATCGGAGTGGTTTGTGTATTCCATAGTTCTAGAGATTGGATTTCCCTCAAACTTAACCAAATGACTCCTCCCACCATATTATGATGTTGCCCAAGTTTTGGGCTCGATCCGAAATCAATAGGTGTAAGAAATTGGACAATTCAAGTTGAAAGGAAGTTCGTTCCAAATTGGAGTAGTTGGTGTTTTGGGTAGTTCTAGGGATCTGATTTCCCTCAAACTTAACCAAATGACTCCTCCCCCCATATTATGATGTTGCCCAAGTTTTGGGCTCGATCCGAAATCAATAGGTGTAAGAAATTGGACAATTCAAGTTCAAAGGCAGTTCGTTCCTAATTGGAGTGATAGGTGTTTTGGGTTGTTCTAGAGATCGGATTTCACTCAAACTCAACCAAATGACTCCTCCCACCGTATTATGTTGTTGCCCCGGTTGCCCAAGTTTTGGGCTAGATCCGAAATCGAAAAGTGTAAGAAATTGGAAAATTCAAGTTCAAAGGCAGTTCGTTCCTGATTGGAGTGGTTGGTGTTTTGGGTAGTTCTAGAGATCGGATTTCACTCAAACTTAACCAAATGACTCCTCCCACCAT
This sequence comes from Prunus avium, assembly GCF_965620075.1. NCBI lineage: Eukaryota > Viridiplantae > Streptophyta > Magnoliopsida > Rosales > Rosaceae > Prunus > Prunus avium. Next base: position 9,443,126 of record NC_142290.1, read on the forward strand.
ATTATGATGTTGCCCAAGTTTTGGGCTAGATCCGAAATCGATAAGTGTAAGAAATTGGACAATTTATGTTCAGAGGCAGTTCGTTCCTAATCGGAGTGGTTGGTGTATTCCATAGTTCTAGAGATCGGATTTCACTCAAAAGTAACCAAATGACTCCTCCCACCATATTATGTTGTTGCCCAAGTTTTGGGCTCGATCCGAAATCAATAGGTGTAAGAAATTGGACAATTCAAGTTCAAAGGCAGTTCGTTCCTAATTGGAGTGGTTGGTGTTTTGGGTAGTTCTAGAGATCGGATTTCACTCAAACTTATCCAAATGACTCCTCCCACCATATTATGATGTTGTCCAAGTTTTGGGCTAGATCCGAAGTCGATAAATGTAAGAAATTGGACAATTTATGTTCAAAGGCAGTTCGTACCTAATTGGAGTGGTTGGTGTTTTGGGAAGTTCTAGAGATCAGATTTCTCTGATAATTAACCAAATGAGTCCTCCGAGCATATTATGATGTTGCCCAAGTTTTGGACACGATCCGAAATCAATAGGTGTATGAAATTGGACAATTCAAGTTCAAAGCCAGTTCGTTCCGAATTGGAGTGGTTGGTGTTTTGGGTAGTTCTAGAGATCGGATTTCACTCAAACTTAACCAAATGACTCCTCCCACCATATTATGATGTTGCCCAAGTTTTGCGCTCGATCCGAAATCAATAGGTGTAAGAAATTCGACAATTCAAGTTCAAAGGAAGTTCGTACCTAATTGGAGTGGTTGGTGTTTTGGGAAGTTCTAGAGATCAGATTTCTCTGAAAATTAACCAAATGAGTCCTCCGAGCATATTATGATGTTGCCCAAGTTTTGGACACGATCCGAAATCAATAGGTGTATGAAATTGGACAATTCAAGTTCAAAGCCAGTTCGTTCCGAATTGGAGTGGTTGGTGTTTTGGCTAGTTCAAGAGATCGGATTTCACTCGAACTCAACCAAATGACTCATCCCACCATATTATGATGTTGCCCAGGTTTGGGGCTCAATCCGAAATTAATAGGTATAAGAAATTGGACAATTCAAGTTCAAAGGCAGTTCGTTCCGGATTGGGGTGGTTGGTGGTTTTGGTAGTTCTGGAGGTCGGATTTCACTCAAACATAACCAAATGACTCCTCCCACCATATTATGATGTTGCCCATGTTTTGGGCTCGATCCGGAATGAATAGTTGTAAGAAATTGGACAATTCAAGTTCGAAGGCAATTCGTTCCTAATTGGAGTGGTTGGTGTTTTGGGTCGTTCTAGGGATTGGATTTCACTCAAACTTAACCAAATGACTCCTCCCACCATATTATGTTGTTGCCCATGTTTTGGGATCGATCCGAAATCAATAGGTGTAAGAAATTGGACAATTCAAGTTCAAAGGCAATTCGTTCCTAATTGGATTGGTTGGTGTTTTGGGTAGTTCTAGGGATTGGATTTCACTCAAACTTAACCAAATGACTCCTCCCTCCGTATTAGGATGTTGCCCAAGTTTTGGGCTCGATCCGAAATCAATAGGTGTAAGAAATTGGACAATTCAAGTTCAAAGGAAGTTCGTTCCTAATTGGAGTGGTTGGTGTTTTGGGTAGTTCTATAGATTGGATTTCCCTCAAACTTAACCAAATGACTCCTCCCACCATATTATGATGTTGCCCAAGTTTTGGGCTCGATCCGAAATCAATAGGTGTAAGAAATTGGACAATCCAAGTTCAAAGGTAGTTCATTCCTAATTGGAGTGGTTGGTTATTTGAGTAGTCCTAGAGATCGGATTTCCCTCAAACTTAACCAAATGACTCCTCCCACCATATTATAATGTTGCCCAAGTTTTGGGCTCGATCCGAAATCAATAGGTGTAAGAAATTGGACAATTCAAGTTCAAAGGCAGTTCGTTCCTAAATGGAGTGGTTGGTGTTTTGGTTAGTTCTAGGGATCAGATTTCACTCAAACTTAACCAAATAACTCCAACCACCATATTACGATGTTCCCCAAGTTTTGGGCTCCATCCGAAATCAATAGGTGTAAGAAATTGGACAATTTATGTTCAAAGGCAGTTCATTCCTAATCGGAGTGGTTGGTGTATTCCATAGTTCTAGAGATCAGATTTCATTCAAAACTAACCAAATGACACCTCCCACCATATTATGATGTTGCCCAAGTTTTGGGCTCGATCCGAAATCCATAGGTGTAAGAAATTGGACAATTCAAGTTCAAAGGCAATTCGTTCCTAATTGAAGTGGTTGGCGTTTTGGGTAATTCTAGAGATCAGATTTCACTCAAACTTAACCAAATGACTCCTCCCACCATATTATGATGTTGCCCATGTTTTGGGCTCGATCCGAAATCAATAGGTGTAAGAAATTGGACAATTTATGTTCAAAGGCAGTTCGTTCCTAATCGGAGTCGTTCGTGTATTCCATAGTTCTAGAGATCGGATTTCACTCAAAACTAACCAAATGACTCCTCCCACCATATTATGATGTTGCCCAAGTTTTGGGCTCGATCCGAAATCAATAGGGGTAAGAAATTGGACAATTTATGTTGATAGGCAGTTCGTTCCTAATCGGAGTGGTTGGTGTATTCCATAGTTCTAGAGATCAGATTTCACTCAAAACTAACCAAATGACTCCTACCACCATATTATGATGTTGCCCAAGTTTTGGGCACGATCCGAAATCAATAGGTGTAAGAAATTGGACAATTCAAGTTCAAAGGCAGTTCGTTCCTAATTGGAGTGGTTGGTGGTTTTGGTAGTTCTAGAGGTCGGATTTCACTCAAACTTAACCAAATGACTCCTCCCACCATATTATGCTGTTGCCCATGTTTTGGGCTTGATCCGAAATCAATACGTGTAAGAAATTGTACAATTCAAGTTCAAAGGCAGTTCGTTCCTAATTGGAGTGGTTGGTGTTTTGGGAAGTTCTAGAGATCAGATTTCTCTGAAAATTAACCAAATGAGTCCTCCGAGCATATTATGATGTTGCCCAAGTTTTGGACACGATCCGAAATCAATAGGTGTATGAAATTGGACAATTCAAGTTCAAAGCCAGTTCGTTCCGAATTGGAGTGGTTGGTGTTTTGGCTAGTTCAAGAGATCGGATTTCACTCGAACTCAACCAAATGACTCATCCCACCATATTATGATGTTGCCCAGGTTTGGGGCTCAATCCGAAATTAATAGGTATAAGAAATTGGACAATTCAAGTTCAAAGGCAGTTCGTTCCGGATTGGGGTGGTTGGTGGTTTTGGTAGTTCTGGAGGTCGGATTTCACTCAAACATAACCAAATGACTCCTCCCACCATATTATGATGTTGCCCATGTTTTGGGCTCGATCCGGAATGAATAGTTGTAAGAAATTGGACAATTCAAGTTCGAAGGCAATTCGTTCCTAATTGGAGTGGTTGGTGTTTTGGGTCGTTCTAGGGATCGGATTTCACTCGAACTCAACCAAATGACTCATCCCACCATATTATGATGTTGCCCAGGTTTGGGGCTCAATCCGAAATTAATAGGTATAAGAAAGGGTTTAGGCTCAATCCGGATTTCACTCAAACTTAACCAAATGACTCCTCCCACCGTATTATGTTGTTGCCCAAGTTTTAGGCTCGATCCGAAATGGATAAGTGTAAGAAATTGGACAATTCAAGTTCAAAGGCTGTTCGTTCCTAATTGGAGTGGTTGGTGTTTTGGGTAGTTCTAGAGATTGGATTTCACTCAAACTTAACCAAATGACTCCTCCCACCGTATTATGTTGTTGCCCAAGTTTTAGGCTCGATCCGAAATGGATAAGTGTAAGAAATTGGACAATTCAAGTTCAAAGGCTGTTCGTTCCTAATTGGAGTGGTTGGTGTTTTGGGTGGTTCTAGAGATCGGATTTCACTCAAACTTAACCAAATGACTCGTCCCACCATATTATGATGTTGCCCAAGTTTTGGGCTCGATCCGAAATCAATAGGTGTAAGAAATTGGACAATTTATGTTCAAAGGCAGTTCGTTCCTAATCGGAGTCGTTGGTGTATTTCATACTTCTATAGATCGGATTTCAGTAAAAACTAACCAAATGACTTCTCCCACCATGTTATGATGTTGCCCAAGTTTTGGCCTCGATCCGAAATCAATAGGGGTAAGAAATTGGACAATTTATGTTCAAAGGCAGTTCGTTCCCAATCGGAGTGGTTGGTGTGTTCCATAGTTCTAGAGATCGAATTTCACTCAAAACTAACCAAATGACTCCTCGAACCATATTATGATGTTGCCCAAGTTTTGGGGTCGATTCGAAATCAATAGATGTAAGATATTGGACAATTTATGTTCAAAGGCAGTTCTTTCCTAATCAGAGTGGTTGGTGTATTCCATAGTTCTAGAGATCGGATTTCACCCAAAACTGACCAAATGAATCCTCCCACCATATTATGATGTTGCCCAAGTTTTGGGCTCGTTCCGAAATCAATAGGTGTAAGAAATTGGACAATTCAAGTTCAAAGGCAGTTCGTTCCTAATTGGAGTGATTGGTGTTTTGGGTAGTTCTAGAGATCGGATTTCACTCAAACTTAACCAAATGACTCCTCCCACCATATTATGATGTTGCCCAAGTTTTGGGCTCGATCCGAAATCAATAGGTGTAAGAAATTGGACAATTCAAGTTCAAAGGCAGTTCGTTCCTAATTGGAGTGGTTGGTGTTTTGGGTACACTACTACAAAAAGGGCAAAAGACGACCAGTAAACAACGACGGTAGATCAAAAAACCGTCGTTGTTTTTTATAAGACGACGGTAATAGAAACCCGTCGTAGAAACATACTTTAAACACCTAAAAAACGGCACACGTATAGATTTTTTGAAACCACGACGCACCAAATTAAAAAAGCGTCATCTTATTACAAAGGTATTTTCAGAGTTAAAATCTGAACCTAAAAACAACGACTGCATCTATGAAATCAACGCCATAGAAAGTAAAGACGACGATATAAAAATAAGACACCGTGTTAATTAATTAATAAACAGCGACGCATAAATTCAAAGGAATCTACGATGGTTAATTACAAAAAAAATCGCCGATTTAAATAAGTTACCACGACTGTAAATATAAATTTATCGACTTTTTAATTATACTATACTACGACGGTATCCATACGGTTTGTTAAATTAACGACGTACAAATTTTATGCCATTATTCGTCTATCATTACCAGAATGAACTCTGTTCCTCTTCATAATCGAACCAGAATGAACAAAGGCAATGTTTTAGAAGTGGATGATGTGCCAATTACTCTCACAAGGAGTTTGAGGGCAAGAAGCTTGTCTCAACCGCCAAGGAAGGTCTCAAGCTTGATGAGAGTGAAGACGAGGCAAAGAAGAAGGAAGAGTTGAAGGAGAAGTTTGAGGGACTCTGCAAGGTTGTGAAGGATGTTTTGGGTGACAGAGTGGAGAAGGTTGTGGTGTTTGACCGTCTGACCGTGCTGGACTGCCAACATGGAAAGAATCATGAAGGCTCAGGCCTTGAGGGATAACAGAGCGGCTGGGTACATGTCGAGCAAGAAGACCATGGAGATCAACCCAGAGAACCCCATCATGGAGGAGCTGAGAAAGAGGGCTGATGCAGACCTTGTTCTCCTTCTGTGCAGAAAGATAATTTTTTAGATGATGTGTGCGTGTTTGTGTCTTTCAGATACACAAACGCGCACACACATCAACATCCAAACTGAAAAATGAAAGCGAGATGAGACAGAGAGGTGATGTGCCTCCAGAGAATTGAGAAAAAGTTGAAACCCTAATTGAAAAATGAAGACGACAGAAAGACAGAAAACCCATTATTTATAAACAAATCTTATATACCACGTCGGTTTTTTAAATTATCGACGTTTATATATAACATAAACGTCGTTTAAATTTAAAATACCGTCGTATATATTATTTAACAACGACGCTATATAAAAACGACGTTGTAATTTTTTGGAAAATTAATTTATTGTGTAATTAAAAACATTACACGTCGGTATGAGTAATTAATACGACGTGGTATTAATTTTTCACGTCGTTATTATTGAATATAAGGTCGTTGGGTAAATTGGAAAATGACGATTCATCTTTTTTGAAGAAACATGCGTTGTGTAATTCGATTTAAAAACGTCGTTTCATTAAAATATACCGTCGTTGAAAGTAATATTATAGGGCAGTGTTAACAATAGCGCCGTATAATGTATCATACTAGGGCGCATACTATTAATAGCGTCGTTTTTATGAAACGGTTTTTTATTATTTTAAACTTTTCGCCTTCCTGACCCATACTTGCACTGTTTCCAAACCCGAGAAAAACTTTCAAGCTTTTCTCATTTTTCATTCTCCAAGAACTGTTTCAAACTTTCAAGCTTATCCCCTCTTCGTCTTCATCTCTGAACTGAAACACCAAACTCCAGAAGAAAGCTTTCATCGCAAGCAAAGGGTAAGCATTTCTGGAAGGATTTTTGTTCCTGTTTTGCATGCACATATCATTTTCGTTTTTTTAAATCTTTTTACATTTTTTCTTTCCAAGTTTGATAAAATTTGCAGACAAAGACGAAAAGTTTCCAAGTTTGAACACTACTCTGGTTCTTTTACTTCAACTAAATAAGACGACGGTGGCTTGTTATTTACGTGGTTAGATTTATAGACCACGACGGTTCGTCAGTCACCCTCGCGTCGTGTGAAAGTGTTCGTCGTTGTTTTTTAAAATGATATCCTTTTTTTGTTTTTGATTTTGAAGGATATATTCATCGCATGTTTGATTTCTCTGAACAATGGTTTTTGTTTCGAAAATCTTTTTAATTATTTTTCTGCTGAAAATATTTTACGTTGTTCCTAATTTGTTTTTGTGGTATAGACGACGGTATATTAATATTTACGTCGTTTTATTTTCAATACCACGGCGAATTTTTATTATTAACGTCGTTGTAAAATTTAATACTATGTTTTTGATTATATCATAAGACGTCGGTGTTTTATTATTGACGTCGTTGTAATATTTTATCACGTCGGTGATTAATTAACGTCGTGTAAATTTATTATTACGTCGTTTGTTTTTTTCTTACGTCGTTTGAAATATTATAATACGTCGTAGTTTATAAATAATCGTCGTGGTTTTTCTTAATTTCACTGATATATTTTCACTTGCAGGTTTAATTTGTCTGTAACCATGGTTTCTCAATCCCAAAGTAAGGAGTCTGGCTTGAAAAAAAATGAATCCTCGAAGAAGGAGCTTAGAGTTGTAAATCCTCAAACCAAGGCCTCGAAGAAGATGAAGTTTGTTTCATCTTCTGAGACAGAACCAGCCAGCACGGCAACTATTTCTGAGGAGGCAAAGTCAGGTCGGGGTATGAGCACAATGCCCCGTGTTGTGCAGAGAAAAATTCAGAAAATCAAGCCTGTTGTTGAGTACAATGAAGAAGGGAAACCATATGGCCGTGCACATAATGAGATGCAGTCCTACATTGGTGTGTTGGCACGCTCCAGAGTCCCACTTGTGGACAAAAAATGGGTTCAAATATCCAAGGATATAAAAGAGCAGATTTGGGAAGCCGTTGACTTGGCTTTTGTGGTTGGTAAAGGGGGCAAGCAAATGGTGCTATCTTCTGCCGCCAAGAAATGGAAGGATTTCAAGTCTACACTAACGAGGTTTCATATCCTTCCATTCATCAAGGAGCAGGATAGATTAAGGCAGCCCCCTGAAACATACAAATTCATAGAGAAAGCTCAATGGGATGCCTTTGTAGCTTCAAGGTTATCTAAAGAATTTGAGGCTGTGCATGGGGTACAATCAAAGAGGAGGGAGAAACTCGAGTACAATCATCGATTGTCTCGAAAAGGATATGTTGGTTTTAAGGAGGACTTGAAGGAAATCATGCCTGGGGTAGATATTGATCGATCTACCTTATGGAAAAAAGCAAGAGAAGACAAACATGATAACATCCCGGATCCAAAGACTGCAGAGAAAGCAAAATTAATTGTAAGCCTACTCACTCTGTTTTAAAAAATTTATTACGTCTGCTGTTATATTTTTGCGTCGTGTGAAAATTTTTACTACGTCCAAATATTTTAAAACGCGTCGTTAAAGGTCTGAATCTGGAATCCATGCTCTGTTTTTTGTAATTATATCATAAGACGTCGGTGGATTATTATTGACGTCGTGTTAATAAATTAATAACGTCGGTATTTAGTTAGCGTCATCTGAAATATTATATTACGTCGATTGTTATGTTATTGAGTCGTGTGAAATATTATATTACGTCTATTTTTTATAAATAACCGTCGTTTGTTTCCTTATTCTGACTTTTTATTATGTCTTTTTGTTAGGATGATTTGCAAAAGCAAGTCTCTGAAGGCACTCTTTCTCTGTCAGGAACCAATGATGTTTTGACATTGGCTTTGGGTCCCGAGCATCCAGGAAGAGTTAGAGGGGTAGGGGCTGGGGTTTCCCCTAAGCAATACTTCAATTTACATAGACAACAGAAGGTAAGGTTTGCTGATCAATTGAAGGAAAGTGTAAGACTTGTCCTTCAAGAAGAGACTTTGAAAATGGAGGCTAGATCAAGGGAAGAGAGTTTAAAGATGGAGGCTAGGACCAAGCAATTGGTAGAAGCTGAGAGGGAAAATTTGCTAAGTCAGCTTTCAAAAATCATCCCCAATTTTGATCCAAGCGTGCTGAAACTGAATACATTGTCCCAAATCCAAGGGCAAAGTCCCAAAAATCCAATGTCGGACAAAGCAAGCTGCTCTGGGGCACTTGATGTTAGAGCCCTACAATTTGAGGAGGATACTGCCAAGAATGGGGAAAAGCAGGAGGAAATGGTAACGTCTTTGAACTTTGAATTCTCTGTTTCTCTGTTTATATTTACCGCCGTGTTAAAGTTATACCACGACGCTTTTTATTAAAACGTCGTTTGATGTTGTTCAGACGTCTGTAATTATTTCATACCGTCTTCTGTTAATGTTTACCACGACGGTTTATTTATTTGTTTTAATTTTTCTACAATGTCATTTATATATTTCTTTATTTCTTAAAACAGAAATCAGGGGAAGTAGAAAAGAGAGTAGAAGGAAAGATACTTGAGATAGTTGAACAGGTAAATTCTCATAACTTTGCTTTTTTCATTTTTTTTTCAATAAAGGAATTACCACGACGTTTAATGAATGTTACAGGTCTGCAATTATTTAATTGAATTTTTAAATTGTTGTACAAGCTTAGATACCGTCGTAGTATATGAAATACCACGACGTGTATTATTCACCGTCGTTTTATTAAATATACACGTCTGTAATTTTTAAATACCGTCGTTTGTTATTATTACCACGACGGTTTAATTTAATTTTTTTACTTTTTTTTTTTGCCCTTTTTGTACTATGTCTTATATATATTTCTTTATTTCTTATAACAGAAATCTGGGGATGGTGAAAAGATTGAAGAAAAGAAAGATGAAAAGGTAAATTCTCTTAACTTTGCCTTTTTCATTTGTTTTTCAATTTTCAGACGTCTATATTTTCTTTCAACCGTCGTTTGTTTTAAATTTCCACGCCATTTTTTATTTAGTTGAATGTTTAAATTGTTGTACAATCTTTCTTATATATATATATATATCTCTTTATTTATTAAAACAGCAATCCAGTGTTGGAGAAAAGAAAATTGAAAAGGTAAATTCATTAATTATGAATTTTGCATTTGAATTAGACGTCGGTTTTATTTAAACGACGAAATAAAGTATTCATTACGACGGTATTTTTTTACCGTCGTGTAACTCATTTTAAGACGACGTTTTGTTATTTAAACCGTCGTTGTTATTTATTTACCACATCACTTTATGTTGCTTTATTTGTTCAAACAGAGTACTGAAGTACCAGATTATTCAAAGCTGGAGTTGCCATCTTCTTTACAATCCCTTTGTAGTTATGTTGAATCGACACTAAAGCCTCAGGAGAAGGCTATGAGCTTTACTATTGAGAAGGAGGTGTTTGGCATAGATCATAACACCTTCGTCTTGCATGAAGATATTACCCAATTTGCTGGCATGGAAGAAATTGGGGCTACTGTCGTTGCAGTATATATGAGGTTTGTCCTTATCAAATATTCATTTGACACTCTCCTTTATGTTGAAAAAAAAAACACTCATGGTTTCAATTCATTTATTTAGGTGCCTATTTGATCATTTGAAGGCTGCAAATATGGTGAACATGGTTGGCTTTATCGACCCTGCTGTAGTTAGTGCCGACGCTGGTTCATTAACTGAAAGATCACGTCTCGTAGCCAATCGACTTCAAAAAACAGATAGTGAACAGATTTTCCTGATGCCTTACAATCCAGGGTTAGTCTCCAAACAAAAAACAGGATTTTGTTTGTATGATGCTCTGCATATAAAACTATTTAACCTTTATATTTATTTTGTGCAGCCGTCATTGGGTCTTGATCATTGTGAGAGCAAAGAAGGAGACCATATATTTTCTGGATCCACTGCCTGGAAATCGTGTTGTGGATGAGGACGGGAAAAACATAGTGAACTCTGCTCTAAAAATGTATAATACACACATAGGCAGAGTAGGCCGTAAAACACCTCTTTGGAAAACTCTGCTCGGCACTCCAAAGCAACCAAGCAGTGTAGAATGCGGGTATTATGTCATGCTGATAAGTGTATTATTTCCTATATTTTTATACCTCTTTTATTTGGTTTTTGTAGGGAAAGTTAATTAAAAAGAGCATTATTACCTTACTTTCCTTATTTTCAGCGATTCTGCGCTCTTGGAAGGATTTCAACTGAAAATCGACTTTTCGAATGAATTTTAGCGCAAGGCCAATTGGAGAAGAAAGCTAAGACATTGAAGATCATTGTGTCAAAGTTTCATAATTTTCTACCAAGCCAAATGCTCCAGACTTGCAAGTCAAGACAGCCTAAGTTGAAATCCCGTCAGAACTGCACTGCTGTGGAAGATTGAAGATTTGAAGACCTTTCCGATTTTTCCTAGTGGCGTGTAATATATGCCTGGAAAGATTAGACATAAAGCTACGGTTCTCATATTTTTCCAGAATTTTCTAGGAAGTTGAACGACCCCAAAACGTGCGTGCAAGTTGGCTGACGTGTTTCCAAGTCAAAAAAGGATTCTTTCCTAATTTGTTTCCTTAATTGTTTGGGATTTTGTTTTGCTTTAGGAGAGTTTTTCCAGACCTTTTAAGAGTAGGGTTTAGTTGTTTTACACTATATAAGGTCACCCTAAGGATCTCTTTAGATCATCCTCCCATATACCATACTTTTCCACCAACTTTCATACACCTAGAGAAACATCCGAGAGAGCCAAGGATTTGCTGCTCCACTACTTGAGGAGCTTTCGAAGGTGTTCTTGTGGAGACTCCGAAGATCAAGTCCATTGGCCAAATCGGTTTTATGACAATAATTCTCTTGTTTCTATTTTCTTTTGTCATGAACTAATTTTCCTTGCTAGGGCTACGATGTAGCCTAACTATGAATACTTAATTTTTATAGTTATATTAATTTCTGATTATTATCCCATGTTGAGTATTTGTTACTGTTCTTAATGCTTTGAATATCTGGCCAATATTTAATTGATTTGATGATCCAAGCGGAGACCGAGAGGAGATGTTTGGTGTTTGCTTCTCGTAACAAATACCATGTCTTGAATGAGTGCCCGAGAGGGACTAACATGACTCATGCAGTTTTCTTGCAGGTTCTCATAGAACTTAATGGGTTCTTGATTTTCTAAATCTGTTGCTCGAGAGAGAATGGGTTGTTAATTAAGAATACTTTTGGTTGAGCCCGAGAGGGGATATCGAATGAATTATGAGAAACCAACTGTCAACATGGGTAGTAATTAGGGTTAATTGGCTATAAGAATTAAGTGGAATTGGTTATGGTGAAATCGGATGCTCTAGTGTCTCATCATCTTGATTTTCTATCATTTATTAAATTGCTATTTTTCATAATTATTTTAGATTACTTAAATCATTCAATCTTCTTAATCAATTGTTCAGATAAACTTTTGAATTAATCATAATTGGTAATTAATAGGAAATTACAGTCTTCGTGGGAACGATACTCTACTTATTTCTATATTACTTGTGCGAATTGTGGGCTTGCAATAATTTCACAACACATGCGCTTTATGAGAGACATCATAAAGGATACTTCCCTGGAATTTGAGAAGACGGTAAGAAGAAAATTTTCAGATTTATTTTTATGTGGGTTTTTATATTATCAACGACGTTAAATGAATAATAGCGTCGTCTGTGAGATTAATCTTTGTTTATGGACTGCAGTTTGCCAAAGGAAAGGATCAAACGCCATACCCCCAAGCTGCCATTGAAGAAGTTAGGAAAGAATGGGCAAAGTTTGTGTGTGTTCATATGGAGTAGAGGAATTTTAGCATACTTAAACATTTTTATAAAATGTACAAATTTTGTTAGAATTAGACAAGTTTTTGTACAAAATTGGTTAGAATTAGCAAGATTTTGTTGACGTCAACGTCCCTGTAAATTTGTTGAGGTTTTCATGTTGTGAAAAACCCAAGATCATGCTGAACCAAATTTGTTGAGGTTTTCATGTTGTGAAAAACCGTAGTTTCTTCAAAAAGACGTTGTAGACACATAACAATGTCACAGTTTTAAAAAAGCGACGTAAAAGGTTGTTCAAACGACGCTCTTGGTTCTATAGACGACGTTGTTTTCCTGATATTAGACGGCGAGAAGTTAAGAGTTGTTGTCGTGGAAAATGGTTTGTACGTCGTTTTATGTGTAAAAATGGTCATGGTTTAGAATTTAAACGACGTTTTGTTTTAAAATTAAGACGTTTATAATAATTTAAAACGTCGTTAATTTATTAACGCCGACGTGGTTTGTGGGTTTTATTAATAATATTTTATTCCATTTAATTCAAATATTCATAATAAATTTAAAATAAATCCAAAAAATGCAACGTCAACTCCTATGAAGTCATTGAGATATTTTCTTCCCCCTTAAGCTTTAAAAAATTAAGTTTGAGTTATACAAATTTAAAATTACCACCAAAAAGAAAAATGTTTTCATGAGTCACAACATCACTTATACTTTAATGGTTTAGGGTTTAGGGTTTAGGGGGATAAAGGTTTATTTTTGGGGTTTAGGGTTTATGGTTAATATATATTAGGCCCTAAAACCATAAATCCTTTTCTATAATTATTTAAAAATATATATATAATTTATGGTTTATATTTTATGGTTTAGGGTTTAGGGTTTAGGGTTTAGATGTCATATTTAACGACGGTTTTATTGTTTTCCGTCGATGATTTACGAAGAGCGCATTTCTAAACCGTGGTTTCTTTAAAATGACGTTGTACACACATAACAACGTCATATTTTTTTAAAAAGTGACATAAAATTATTATTACAACGACGCTATTGGTTATATAGACGACGTTGTTTTCTTGACATTAGACGGTGAGAGGTTAAGAGTTTAGGTCGTGGAAAATGGTTTGTACGTCGTTGTCTTTGTAAAAATGGCCATGGTTTGAACTTTAAACGACGTTTGTTGTTAAAATGTAGTCGTTTATTATTAGTTAAAACGTCGTTAATTTATTAACGCCGACGTGGTTTGTGGGTTTTATTAATAATATTTTATTCTATTTAATTCGAAATATTCATAATAAATTTAAAATAAATCCAAAAAATGCAACGTCAACTCCTATGAAGTCATTGCGATATTTTCTTCCCCCTTAAGCTTTAAAAAATTAAGTTTGAGTTATACAAATTTAAAATTACCACCAACAAGGAAAATGTTTTCATGAGTCACAACATCACTTATACTTTAATGGTTTAGGGTTTAGGGTTTAGGGGGATAAAGGTTTATTTTTGGGGTTTAGGGTTTATGGTTAATATATATTAGGCAGTAAAACCATAAACCCTTTTCTAAAATTATTTAAACATATATATATAATTTAGGGTTTATATTTTATGGTTTAGGGTTTAGGGTTTAGGGTTTAGGGTATAGATGTAATAAGCGTCATGTTTATTTATATTGTTAACGACGGTTTTTTTGTTTTCCGTCGATGATTATCGAAGGGCGCATTTCTAAACCGTGGTTTCTTTAAAATGACGTTGTACACACATAACAACGTCATAGTTTTTACAAAGCGACGTAAAAGGGTTTACAAACCGTCGTATTATAAAGTTATAACGACGGTAAATAATTCATAACTGACGTAGTTATCACAATTGCCGAACGACTGTGTATTTTAATAAACCGACGTGGTTACTTTGGGGTTCTGAAAACGACGTCGTTCTCTTTTTAATACTCCCCAAATGACTTTTGGATTTCCGATGTAGTTATGACGGCGCTTGTTTATCTAAACTGACGTTGATTATTAAAATATGACGTCGCTATGTATATTAGAACCGACATTGTACTTCGATAATTTGTTTAAATATGATTTTCACGCGTTTTTTAACTCTCAGTTTTCAATTAGGGTTGCCGCATGATTCCTCACAAGAAATTGTCTTTCTGAAAGCAAATGGGTTTGCAGAATGATTCCTCACAAGACCAAGCATGGGTTTGCTACATCCTCCTGTGTAGCAAGGGTGAAACCAGCTTGAGAACCTGCATGGGTGTTCCTGATGCTCGCAGAGACGGACTCAGGTGGTGGCTGTAGCTGGGAGTGGTCTTGAGGTTCAAAATGAGTAGGTGGTGTCTATTCATTCTGAACCTCAAGCCCACTCCCTGCTTCACCCCAAAGGCACAACCCACAACAGGTTCTAAGGCTGGTTCCACCTTGCTACACAGGAGTTTTGAAGTTGATCACTGTGGAAAAGGGGACTACAATGTAACCAGGAATCGAGGAGTGAGGGTTCACACTTTGTTGATTTTGATTTTGATTTTGATTTTCAGGAATCGAGGCTGTGCAGGAGCTTGAGAACAAGAGGAAGGAGAGGGCCCAGCTTGCATATGAGAGGAAGAAACAGTTGAACGTATATTTGCCACGATGTATTTGCCAAATTTGTGTACATATATTGTGTAAATATTTAACACGAAGAGATTTGCCTTTTAAGATGAAAATGTTGTTGAGGATTGAGAATTAAATTTTGTTTTGTGTTAAGAAAGATATTACCAAAATAAAAGAAAAATTAATTAATTTTAAAAAGCTATAAAAATAAGACGGCGGTTTACAGAGAAGGCAGACGTATAAATTGAAAAAATACGACGGTAATTTGAACTTAGGACGTGGTAAATAAACACGACAGTAGTGTTGTAGGTACTGTCGTAGTATACTCCAAAATAATAAGTCGATAAATTAATCTCTTGTGTCATGGTATATTATTTAACACGTCGTTTTTTGTAATATACCGACGTGTATTAATTACATTATACACGTTTAGGTCGTGGAAAATGGTTTGCACGTCGTTTTCTGTGTAAAAATGGCCATGGTTTTAACTTTAAACGACGTTTGTTTAAAATTTACATCGTTTATTATAATTTAAAACGTCGTTAATTTATTAACGCCAACGTGGTTTGTGGGTTTTTAAAATAATATTTTATTCTATTTAATTCGAAATATTCGTAATAAATTGAAAATAAATCCAAAAAATGCAACGTCAACTCCTATGAAGTCATTGAGATATTTTCTTCCCCCTTAAGCTTTAAAAAATTAAGTTTGAGTTATACAAATTTAAAATTAAAACCAAAAAGAGAAATGTTTTCATGAGTCACAACATCACTTATACTTTCATGGTTTAGGGTTTAGGGTTTAGGGTTTATATAAATTTAGAAAAGGGATTAGGGTTTAGGGTTTTATGGACGAGATATTTTAGGACATAAAACCCTAATCCCTTTGGAGAAATTATTTTTTTAAAAAATATATATATAATTGTGGTTTTATTTATTAGGGTTTAGGGTTTAGGTTATATTTGTCTATTAGGGTTTAACGACGGTAGTTTGGTTTTGCGTCGTAAGGATATTTACAACGACGTCATTTTTAAAATAAGCGTCATGTTTAGGTTGAACTTTTAACGACGATTGTGTTTTTGTTTCCGTCGATGTTTATTAAAAAGCGCGCTTTCTAAAAATTTCACCTCGACCTAAAATTTTCAGATTTCGCTCTAACTCTTATACAAGTTGCCAAAATTTCTGTGTCCTAAAACATTTCGCTCCGCTCTCTCACTTCAACTCTAATTCAAAGTTGGTCTCTCCGTCGAATCCAAGTTGGCCAAGTTTACAACTCCGTCGAATCCAAGTTGGCCATAAGCTGTGAGCTCTGCCTACCTGTAAGTGCAAACCCTAATCTCATGCTTGTAAATTCATTGAATGATATTCAGTTCTGTGGTAAAGGGTTTTGTGATTTTTTAATGTTGTCGACAGTATGGGTTAATGGATTTAATGTTTAATGTTTTCATGAATCGGGTTTAGGGTTTAATGTTGTCGGATCTTTTAATACTCTCTGTTATTATGAATCGGGAATGGATTTAATGTTTTCATGCTTAGTATATGTTGGTTTCGTGCTTAGTATTAATGTATATGTTGTGTTCTGAATATATTCTGGGTTCTTGAAAATAAACTGGGATTTCGAAATCTTTTTTATGCATACGACGACGCTTGTTTTAACAAACCGTCGTCTATAAAAATATACCACGACGCTTGTTTTAACTACCATCGTGGTTCAAGTTCGCTGGCGTCTGTTTCTTGCTAGAATTAGACGACGTTTTTTTTAAAACCCGTCGTCTATATATGTGTAATACGTCTGTTGTTGTTTAAAAACCGTCGTCTGTTTACTATATTATTTGCTGTTAAAACCTTATATAATCTGCTATAGTGATAGTCATTGCTTGTCTTTTCACCTTGTATATGTTGTGTTCTGAATATATTTTGGGTTCTTGAAAATAAACTGGGATTTCGATATCTTTTTATGCATACGACGACGGTTTTTTTAACAAACCGTCGTTGTAAATATATACCACGACGCAGTTTTGTAACTACCGTCGTGGTTCAAGTTCGCTGGCGTCTGTTTCTTGCTAGCATTAGACGACGTTTTTTTAAAACCCGTCGTCTATATATGTGTAATACGTCTGTTGTTGTTTAAAAGCCGTCGTCTGTTTACTATATTATTTGCTATTAAAACCTTATATAATCTGCTATAGTGATAGTCATTGCTTGTCTTTTCACCTTATTATAGATAATAGGATATAGTGTCGGAGATGGATAAGTCATGGATGCACTCGGATAGAAGATCGAAGGCATATGAGTTAGGGGTGGAAGCATTTTTGCAATTTTCTGTAGAAAATCTTCTAACTACAACGCATATCCGTTGTCCATGTGTTAAATGTGCGAATTTGAAATTGTTTGGGGTTGGAATTATAAGGGATCACTTATACTTTAATGGAGTTGACCAAAGCTATAAGAATTGGACATTTCATGGAGAACCTTGGGAACCAATTGCAACTAGTAATGCTAGTAGAAATGTTGAAGAAGATGATGACCATAGTAGGTACAGTTTTGTGTCTGAAGAAATAGAGATGGATGATAATGATTTTGGTGATTTTGGATCCGATCCTTATGAGTTTGCTAATGTGATTGGGGATGGAGATCAACCATTGTACCCTGGTTGCAACAAGTACACCAAGTTATCGGCATTAGTGAAGTTGTATAATTTGAAGGCAAAACATGGGATGAGTGATGTATGTTTTACAGAATTATTGATACTTCAGGGCGAGTTTCTTCTAGTAGGAAATACAATACCGGCCTCTTTGTATGAGGCAAAAAAGACTTTGTGTGCATTGGGGCTGAGTTATGAGAAAATCCACGCATGCCCCAATGATTGCATCTTGTATAGGAAGGAGTATGAAGATTCAACTAATTGTCCTACTTGTGGTATCTCAAGGTGGAAGGAAACCAAAGATGGATTCTTGAAAGAGGGTGTGGCAGCGAAGGTGTTGTGGTATTTTCCTCCAATTCCAAGGTTTAAAAGGATGTTTCAATCACATGAGACAGCTAAGAATTTGACTTGGCATGCTGCTAGAAAATCAATTGACGGTCAGATGTCTCATCCGGCGGATTCCCCGTCTTGGAAACTTGTTGATGATAAATGGCCCGAGTTTGGTAATGAGCCGAGAAACTTGAGATTGGCTCTTTCATCTGATGGATTCAATCCCCACAGTTCTCTAAGTAGCAGATATAGTTGATGGCCAGTTATCTTAGTTACATATAATCTCCCACCATGGCTGTGCATGAAACGAAAGTTCATGATGTTGACTTTATTGATTTTCGGTCCTAAACAACCCGGAAATGATATAGACGTCTACTTGGAGCCTTTGATTGATGATTTAAAATCTTTGTGGGATGGGATTAGAGGAGTGTATGATGCACACATAGGAGAATATTTTACACTCAGAGCTGCATTACTGTGGACCATTAATGATTTTCCCGCCTATGGAAACTTATCTGGTTGTGTTGTTAAAGGATATAAAGCTTGTCCAATATGCGGCGATGATACACCTAGTCACAGGTTGAAAAATGGCCACAAAATTTGTTACATTGGGCATAGAAAATGGTTACCAATTAATCATCCATATAGGAGGCAACGTGCAGCTTTTAATGGGAAACCTGAATATGGCACGCCTCTAGAGCCATTAAGGGGAGAAGAAGTGCTGCATATGGTTGAAGATATTAATTACATATGGGGATCGAAAAAAGGGGGAGATGGAGGTGAAAATGATGGTGACAGAGTTTGTTGGAAGAAGAAGTCAAAATTCTTTGATCTTGAGTATTGGAAATACCTTCCAGTGAGGCATGTCCTCGATGTTATGCACATTGAGAAGAATGTTTGTGATAGTATCATTGGTACATTGCTGGAGATCCCTGGAAAAAATAAAGATGGGATTGCTGCTCGGTTAGATTTATTGAACATGGGGGTCAAAATTGATTTGCAACCCGAGTATGGAGAAAGAAGTACTTGTTTGCCTCCAGGGCCTTGGAATTTGTCAAGAGCAGAGAAGAGAGCGGTTTGCAATTCTTTCTATGGTATGAAGGTCCCTGAAGGTTATTCTTCAAATATAAAAAATCTTGTATCTTTACAAGATTCAAGACTTCTTGGCCTTAAATCACATGATTGTCATACCTTAATGCAACAATTGCTCCCTGTGGCAATTCGTTCTGTTTTGGAGAAGCCTGCAAGGTATGCAATAACACGTTTGTGCTTCTTCTTCAATGCTATATGTGCAAAGACGGTTGATGTTTCCAAGCTAGATAAGTTGGAAGAAGATGTAGTAGTTACTTTGTGTTTGCTTGAAAAATACTTTCCACCTTCATTCTTCGATATCATGGTTCATCTAGTAGTACATCTTGTCAGAGAAGTTCGTCTATGTGGGCCAGTTTATTTTAGATGGATGTATCCATTCGAAAGATAAATGAAAGTTCTAAAGGGGTATGTTCAGAACCGTACTCATCCAGAAGGTTGCATTGTGGAGCGTTATATAGCTGAAGAAGCTGTAGAATTTTGGACTGAACATTTATCTGATATTAGTACAATTGGAGTGCCATCAAGTCAGAAGATAGGAGTTTCAAAGCCATTATCAGGTTGCACAGTGAGCTTAGTTAATCGGGACCTGTTGAACCAAGCACATCTATATGTCTTGGAGAATACGGAGGAAGTTCTACCTTATATCGAGTATGAGTTTCTTTCCTTAAGTTTCCATTTTAAATTATTCCTTATGTTTATCTTATATGTTTGGGACCGTAATGCTTGAATTTTTCGTGTCATGTAGGGAACATATGATCCACATCAAGGCCGCTTATCCAAAATTTAGAAAGAGAACAAAGTGGCTGCAAGATAAGCACAATAGCACTTTCATTCAATGGCTACACTTCAAGGTATATGTTATTCAATAACATATTGGACTTTTAATTTTCTTCTTTCTATGTTAGATTGAATTAAGATATGATTAATTTGCAGGTTCAAAGTGAACTTGATGAGGGAGGCAATCATGGGGTATCAGAAAATTTAAGGTGGCTAGCAGCTGGTCCAAACATGGCAGTGCCATTATATAGGAGCTATCTTATTAAAGGTGTTAAATTTAACATCAAGGCACAAGATGATGTGCAGACAGTTCAAAATAGTGGAGTTTATTTACTTGCACATACCATGCAAGTTGCTAGTGCCAAGGATAAAAACCCAATTCTCTCAAATATGGGTTTTTATGGTGTCATTCAAGAAATTTGGGACCTTGACTACCAAAAGTTTACAATCCCAGTCTTTAGGTGTGATTGGATAGATAGTACTTCCGGCCTTGTAGTCGACGAACTTGGATTTACCCTTGTAGATTTGAGTAAAATTGGACATAGGAATGACCAATTTGTTTTGGCTTCTCAAGTCAAACAAGTATTTTTTGTTGACGACCCGATGCATCATGGTTGGTCGGTAGTGTTATCAGCGCCTAATAGAGAATATAATGATGATGTTATTGGTGATGATGTCTTAGGTGATGTGAGAATTGAGTGTGAGCCATTTACTAGAGGGATGCCAAATGTTGACACATTTGATGAACTAGTGGGTGAGTTTGGGAGTCAAAATATTCGAGATGGGTGTGAAGATATATGCATTGAATGATGCTCTTGTAATTTATGAAATTATTTATGCCCTAAACAGCACTACTGTATGACATTAATTTTGTAATAAATTGTAATGTGTTTTCTTCACTTTCATTATGCAGGTTTTGGACACAAAACAATCAGTACATAAAATACTGGTTCAGTATTATAAAACGACGGTCCTTATAAAACTGTGAAAAACAGACGTCTGTTGTCATAAAATTGTCAATAAACAACGACGTTTTGGAGCACTCAACGACGGCATTGAATTTACCGACGTCTAAAAGCGAACTAAAAGTGAAAAAAGACGACGTTATTGTGAAACAGTTATTAAC
The DNA here is from genome assembly GCF_965620075.1 of Prunus avium. Taxonomy (NCBI): domain Eukaryota; kingdom Viridiplantae; phylum Streptophyta; class Magnoliopsida; order Rosales; family Rosaceae; genus Prunus; species Prunus avium. Next base: position 9,464,055 of record NC_142290.1, read on the forward strand.
GATATCACGTCGGAGAAGGATAAAGAGCCGACATGTAATTACAAATAACACGACTTCAGTACAATAATACCGACGTCTAAAAGGACAGATATCGAACCTGAACGTTACAAAAGACGACGTCTTGGATGGAATAGACGACTATTATTTTATTAAAGACGACGTATAAATAGAGAAACACGGCTGTCTTTTACATGATCACGACATTGTATATCACATACTACGTCGTTTATAGAAATAAATATGTCGTCAGTCATGAGCCTAACATATTTTCCACGTCGGTTATGTAAATATATAAGACGTAGTACATATTAATAACGTCGAATGTTATGTATTTAAAGACGTAGTATTTATTTAAATTACGTTGTTTATTACAACAACGACGGTGATTTACCTTAACCGCTATTTCCACGTCAATATTAATGGAAAAACTGAAGTAACAATACTATTTCACGACGGTTATATAAATATATTCGACGTTGTATGGTTTAATAACGTCTTATTTTATTTATTTAGAGACGTAGTGTTTTCTTTTACACGACGGATGTTGTATAAAATAGGTCGTCTATTATTCTCCAAGACAATTTTTTGGTTCATTTTTCAGTGTACAGACGTCGGTTTGTTTTGTAAATGACGTTATTTGTTACAACAACGACGGTGATTTACCCTAACCGCTATTTCCACGTCAATATTAATGGAAAAAACGAAGTGGCAATACTATTGCACGACGCTTATATAAATATATTGGATGTTGTATGGTTTAATAACGTCGGATTTTATTTATTTAAAGACGTATTGTATTATTTTACACGACGTATGTTGTATAAAATAGGTCGTCTATTCTTCTCCAGGACAATTTTTTGGTTCATTTTTCGGTGTACAGACGTCGGTTTGTTTTGTAGATGACGTTGTTTATTATAACAACGACGGTACTTTACCCTAACCGCTATTTCCACGTCAATATTAATGGAAAAAACGAAGTGGCATTACTATTGCACGACGGTTATATAAATATATTAGACGTCGTATCATTTAATAACGTCATATTTTATTTATTTAAAGACGTATTGTATTCTTTTACACGACGTATGTTGTATAAAATAGGTCGTCTATTCTTCTCCAGGACAATTTTTTGGTTCATTTTTCAGTGTACAGACGTCGGTTTTTTTTTTAAATGACGTGGTTTGGTACAACAACGACGTTGATTTACCCTAACCGCGATTTCCACGTCAATATTAATGGAAAAAACGAAGTGGCATTACTATTGCACGATGTTTATATAAATATATTAGACGTCGTATGCTTGAGTAACGTCATATTTTATTTATTTAAAGACGTATTGTATTCTTTTACACGACGGTGGTTGTATAAAATAGGTCGTCTATTCTTCTCGAGGACAATTTTTTGGTTCATTTTTCAGTATACAAACGTCGGTTGTATTTTGTTAATGACGATGTTTGTCATAACAACGATGGTGATTTCGCGTCGTGGTTTTACTTTTCAAAAGACGTCGATCGATGTTACGACGGTTTGGACACCAAATTCACGACGGTGAATTCCCGTCGTCTTTTGCCTTTTTTGTAGTAGTGGTAGTTCTAGAGATCCGATTTCACTCAAACTTAACCAAATGACTCCTCAAACCATATTATGAGGTTGCCCAAGTTTTGGGCTCGATCCGAAATCAATAGGTGTAAGAAATTGGACAATTTATGTTCAAAGGCAGTTCGTTCCTAATCGGAGTGGTTGGTGTATTCCATAGTTCTAGAGATCGGATTTCACTCAAAACTAACCAAATGACTCCTCCCACCATATTATGATGTTGCCCAAGTTTTGGGCTCGATCCGAAATCAATAGGTGTAAGAAATTGAACAATTCAAGTTCAAAGGCAGTTCGTTCCTAATTGGAGTGGTTGGTGTTTTGGGTAGTTCTAGAGATCGGATTTCAGTCAAACTTAACCAAATGACTCCTCCCACCATATTATGATGTTGCCCAAGTTTTGGGCTCGATCCGAAATCAATAGGTGTAAGAAATTGAACAATTCAAGTTCAAAGGCAGTTCGTTCCTAATTGGAGTGGTTGGTGTTTTGGGTGGTTCTTAAGATCGGATTGCACACAAACATAACCAAATGACTCCTCCCACCATGTTGCTCCTGTTTTGGGATCGATCCGAAATCAATAGGTGTAAGAAATTGAACAATTCAAGTTCAAAGGCAGTTCGTTCCAAATTGGAGTGGTTGGTGTTTTGGGTAGTTCTAGAGATCGGATTTGACTCCAACTTAACCACATGACACCTCCCACCATATTATGATGTTGCCCAAGTTTTGGGCTCGATCCGAAATCAATAGGTACAAGAAATTGGACAATTCAAGTTCAAAGGCGGTTCGTTCCTAATTGGGGTGGTTGGTGTATTGGGTAGTTCTAGAGATCGGATTTCACTCAAAATTAACCAAATGACTCCTCCCACGATTTTATGATGTTTCCCAAGTTTTGGGCTCGATCCGAAATCAATAGGTGCAAGAAATTAGACAATTCACGTTCAAAGGCAGTTCGTTCCTAATTGCAGTGGTTGGTGTTTTGGGTAGTTCTAGAGGTCGGAGTTCTCTCAAACATAACCAAATGACTCCTCCCACCATATTATGATGTTGCCCAAGTTTTGGGCTCTATCCGAAATCAATCTTTGTAAGAAATTGGACACTTCAAGTTGAAAGGCAGTTCGTTCCTAATTGGAGTGGTTGGTGTTTTGGGTAGTTCTAGAGATTGGATTTCAGTCAAACTTAACCAAATGACGCCTCCCACCATATTATGATGTTGCCCAAGTTTTGGGCTAGATCCGAAATCAAAAGGTGTAAGAAATTGGACAATTCAAGTTCATAGGCAGTTCGTTCCTAATTGGAGTGGTTGGTGTTTTGGGTAGTTCTAAAAATCGGATTTCACGCAAACATAACCAAATGACTCCTCCCACCATATTATGATGTTGCCCAAGTTTTGTGCTCGATCCGAAATCTATAGGTGTAAGAAATTGGACAATTTATCTTCTAAGGCAGTACATTCCTAATCGGAGTGGTTGCTGTATTCCATAGTTCTAGAGATCGGATTTCACTCAAAACTAACCAAATGAATCCTCCCACCATATTATGGTGTTGCCCAAGTGTTGGGCTCGATCCGAAATCAATAGGTGTAAAAAATTGGACAATTCAAGTTCAAAGGCAGTTCGTTCCTAATTGGAGTGGTTGGTGTTTTGGATAGTTCTTGAGATCGGATTGCACACAAACTTAACCAAATGACTCCACTCACCATATTATGATGTTGCCCCATTTTTGGGCTCGATCCGAAATCAATGGGTGTAAGAATTTGGACAATTCGAGTTCAAAGGCAGTTCGTTCCTAATTGGAGTGGTTGGTGTTTTGGGTAGTTCTTGAGATCGGATTTCACTCAAACTTAACCAAACGACTCCTGCCACCATTTTATGATGTTGCCCAAGTTTTGGGCTCGATCCGAAATCAGTAGGTGCAAGAAATTGGACAATTCAAGTTCAAAGGCAGTTCGTTCCTAATTGGAGTGGTTGGTGTTTTGGGTAGTTCTAGAGGTCGGATTTCACTCAAAACAAACCAAATGAATCCTCCCCCCATATTACGATGTTGCCCAAGTTTTGGGGTCGATCCGAAATCAATAGGTGTAAGAAATTGGACAATTCAAGTTCAAAGGCAATTCATTCCTAATTGGGGTGGTTGGTGTACTGGGTAGTTCTAGAGATCGGATTTCACTCAACCTTAACCAAATGACACGTCCCACCATATTATGATGTTGCCCAAGTTTTGGGCTCGATCCCAAATCAATAGGTGTAAGAAATTGGACAATTTATGTTCAAAGGCAGTTCGTCCCAAATCGGAGGGGTTGGTGTATTCCATAGTTCTCGAGATCGGATTTCACTCAAAACTAACCAAATGACTCCTCCCACCATATTATGATGTTGCCCAAGTTTTGGGATCGATCCGAAATCAATAGGTGTAAGAAATTGGACAATTCAAGTTCAAAGTCAGTTCGTTACTAATTGGAGTGGTTGGTGTTTTGGGTAGTTCTAGAGGTCGGATTTCACTCAAAACTAACCAAATGAATCCCCCCACCATATTACGATGTTGCCCAAGTTTTGGGTTCGATCCGAAATCAATTGGTGTAAGAAATTGGACAATTCAAGTTCAAAGGCAGTTCGTTCCTAATTGGGGTGGTTGGTGTACTGGGTAGTTCTAGAGATCGGATTTCACTCAACCTTAACCAAATGACACGTCCCACCATATTATGATGTTCCCCAAGTTTTGTGCTCGATCCGAAATCTATAGGTGTAAGAAATTGGACAATTTATCTTCTAAGGCAGTACGTTCCTAAACGGAGTGGTTGGTGTATTCCATAGCTCTAGAGATCGGATTTCACTTAAAACTAACCAAATGACTCCTCCCACCATATTATGATGTTGCCCAAGTTTTGGGCTCGATCCAAAATCAGTAGGTGTAAGAAATTGGACAATTCAAGTTCAAAGTCAGTTCGTTACTAATTGGAGTGGTTGGTGTTTTGGGTGGTTCTAGAGGTCGCATTTCACTCAAAACTAACCAAATGAATCCTCCCACCATATTATGATGTTTCCCAAGTTTTGGGCACGATCCGAAATCAATAGGTGTAAGAAATTGGACAATTCAAGTTGGAAGGCAGTTCGTTCCTAAGTGAAGTGGTTGGTATTTTGGGTAGTTCTAGAAATCGGATTTCACGCAAACTTAACCAAATGACTCCTCCCACCATATTATGATGTTGCCCAAGTTTTGTGCTCGATCCGAAATCAATAGGTGTAAGAAATTGGACAATTTATCTTCTAAGGCAGTACGTTCCTAATCGGAGTGGTTGGTGTATTCCATAGTTCTAGAGATCGGATTTCACTCAAAACTAACCAAATGACTCCCCCCACCATATTATAGTGTTGCCCAAGTTTTGGGCTCGATCCGAAATCAATAGGTGTAAGAAATTGGACAATTCAAGTTCAAAGGCAGTTCGTTCCTGATTGGGGTGGTTGGTGTACTGGGTAGTTCTAGCGATCGGATTTCACTCGAAATTAACCAAATGACTCCTCCCACCATATTATGATGTTGCCCAAGTTTTGGGCTCGGTCCGAAATCAATAGGTGTAAGAAATTGGATAATTCATGTTCAAAGGCAATTCGTTCCTAATTGGAATGGTTGGTGTTTTGGGTAGTTCTAGAAATCGGATTTCACTCAAAGTTTACCAAATGACTCCTGCCCCCATATTATGATGTTGCCCCAGTTTTGGGCTCGATCCGAAATCAATAGGTGTAAGAAATTGGACAATTCAAGTTCAAAGGCAGTTCGTTCCTAGTTGGGGTGGTTGGTGTTTTTGGTAGTTCTAGAGATCGGATTTCCCTCAAACTTACCCAAATGACTCCTCCCACCATATTATGATGTTGCCCCAGTTTTGGGCTCGATCCGAAATCAATAGGTGTAAGAAATTGGACAATTCATGTTCAAAGGCAGTTCGTTCCTAATTGGGGTGGTTGGTGTACTGGGTAGTTCTAGAGATCGGATTTCACTCGAAATTAACCAAATGACTCCTCCCACCATATTATGATGTTGCCCATGTTTTGGGCTGGATCTGAAATCAATAGGTGTAAGAAATTGGACAATTCATGTTCAACGGCAATTCGTACCTAATTGGAATTGTTGGTGTTTTGGGTAGTTCTAGAGATCGGATTTCACTCAAAGTTAACCAAATGACTCCTCCCACCATATTATGATGTTGCCCCAGTTTTGGGCTCGATCCGAAATCAATAGGTGTAAGCAATTGGACAATTCAAGTTCAAAGGCAGTTCGTTCCTAGTTGGGGTGGTTGGTGTTTTGGGTAGTTCTAGAGATCGGATTTCCCTCAAACTTAACCAAATGACTCCTCCCACCATATTATGATGTTGCCTAAGTTTTTTGCTCGATCCGAAATCAATAGGTGTAAGAAATTGGACAATTTATCTTCTAACGCAGTACGTTCCTAATCGGAGTGGTTGGTGTAATCCATAGTTCTAGAGATCGGATTTCACTCAAAACTAACCAAATGAATCCTCCCACCATATTATTGTGTTGCCCAAGTTTTGGGCTTGATCCGAAATCAATAGGTGTAATAAATTGGACAATTCAAGTTCAAAGGCAATTCGTTCCTAATTGGTGTGGTTGGTGTTTTGGGTAGTTCTAGAGGTCGGATTTCACTCAAACTTAACCAAATGACACCTCCCACCATTTTATGAGGTTGCCCAAGTTTTGGGCTCGATCCGAAATCAGTAGGTGTATGAAATTGGACAATTCAAGTTCAAAGACAGTTCGTTCCTAATTGGAGTGGTTGGTGTTTTGGGTAGTTCTAGAGATCGGATTTCACTCAACCTTAACCAAATGACACCTCCCACCATATTATGGGGTTGCCCAAGTTTTGGGCCCGATCCGAAATCAATAGGTGTAAGAAATTAGACAATTCAAGTTCAAAGGCAGTTCGTTCCTAATTGGGGTGGTTGGTGTACTGGGTAGTTCTATAGATCGGATTTCACTCAAAATTAACCAAATGACTCCTCCCACCATATTATGATGTTGCCCAAGTTTTGGGCTCGATCCGAAATCAATAGGTGTAAGAAATTGGACAATTCATGTTCAAAGGCAATTCGTTCCTAATTGGAATGGTTGGTGTTTTGGGTAGTTCTAGAGATCGGATTTCACTAAAAGTTAACCAAATGACTCCTCCCACCATATTATGATGTTGCCCCAGTTTTGGGCTCGATCCGAAATCAATAGGTGTAATAAATTGGACAATTCAAGTTCAAAGGCAGTTCGTTCCTAATTGGAGTGGTTGGTGTTTTGGATAGTTCTTGAGATCGGATTGCACACAAACTTAACCAAATGACTCCTCCCACCATATTATGATGTTGCCCCGTTGTTGGGGTCGATCCGAAATCAATAGGTCTAAGAAATTGGACAATTCAAGTTCAAAGGCAGTTCGTTCGTAATTGGAGTGGTTGGTGTTTTGGGTAGTTCTAGAGATCGGATTTCACTCAAACTTAACCAAACGACTCCTCCCACCATTTTATGATGCTGCCCAAGTTTTGGGCTCGATCCGAAATCAGTAGGTGTATGAAATTGGACAATTCAAGTTCAAAGGCAGTTCGTTCCTAATTGGAGTGGTTGGTGTTTTGGGTAGTTCTAGATATCGGATTTCACTCAACCGTAACCAAATGACACCTCCCACCATATTATGATGTTTCCCAGGTTTTGGGCTCGATCCGAAGTCAATAGGTGTAAGAAATTGGACAATTTATGTTCAAAGGCAGTTCGTCCCAAATCGGAGTGGTTGGTGTATTCCATAGTTCTCGAGATCGGATTTCACTCAAAACTAACCAAATGACTCCTCCCACCATATTATGATGTTGCCCAAGTTTTGGGCTCCATCCGAAATGAATAGGTGTAAGAAATTGGACAATTCAAGTTCAAAGGCAGTTGGTTCCAATTGGAGTGGTTGGTGTTTTGGGTAGTTCTTGAGATCGGATTTCACTCAAACTTAACCAAATGACTCCTCCCACCATTTTTTGATGTTGCCCAAGTTTTGGGCTCGATCCGAAATCAGTAGGTGTATGAAATTGGACAATTCAAGTTCAAAGGCAGTTCGTTCCTAATTGGAGTGGTTGGTGTTTTGGGTAGTTCTAGAGATCGGATTTCACACAAACTTATCCAAATGACTCCTCCCACCATATTATGATGTTGCCCAAGTTTTGGGCTCGATCCGAAATCAATAGGTGTAAGAAATTGGACAATTCAAGTTCAAAGGCAGTTCGTTCCTAATTGGAGTGGTTGGTGCTTTGGGTAGTTCTAGAGGTCGGATTTCACTCAAAACTAACCTAATGAATCCTCCCACCATATTATGATGTTGCCCAAGTTTTGGGCTCGATCCGAAATCAATAGGTGTAAGAAATTGGACAATTCAAGTTGAAAGGCAATTCGTTCCTAATTGGAGTGGTTGGTGTTTTGGGTAGTTCTAGAGATCGGATTTCGCACAAACTTAACCAAATGACTCCTCCCACCATATTATGATGTTGCCCAAGTTTTGTGCTCTAGCCGAAATCAATAGGTGTAAGAAATTGGACAATTTATCTTGTAAGGCAGTACGTTCCTAATCGGAGTGGTTGGTGTATTCCATAGTTCTAGAGATCGGATTTCACTCAAAACTAACCAAATGACTCCTCCCACCATATTATGGTGTTGCCCAAGTTTTGGGCTCGATCCGAAATAAATAGGTGTAAGAAATTGGACAATTCAAGTTCAAAGGCAGTTCGTTCCTAATTGGAGTTGTTGGTGTTTTGGGTAGTTCTAGAGATCGGATTTCGCACAAACTTAACCAACTGACTCCTCCCACCATGTTATGATGTTGCCAAAGTTTTGTGCTCGGGCCGAAGTCAATAGGTGTAACAAATTGGACAATTTATCTTCTAAGGCAGTACGTTCCAAATCGGAGTGGTTGGTGTATTACATAGTTCTATAGATCGCATTTCACTCAAAATTAACCAAATGAGTCCTCCCACCATATTATGATGTTGCCCAAGTTTTGGGCTCGATCCGAAATCAAAAGGTGTAAGAAATTGGACAATTCAAGTTCAAAGGCAGTTCGTTCCTAATTGGAGTTGTTGGTGTTTTGGGTTGTTCTAGAGATCGGATTTCACTCAAACTTAACCAAATGACACCTCCCACCATATTATGATGTTGCCCAAGTTTTGGGCTCGATCCGAAATCAATAGGTGTAAGAAATTGGACAATTCAAGTTCAAAGGCAGTTCGTCCCAAATCGGAGTGGTCGGTGTATTCCATTGTTCTCGAGATCGGATTTCATTCAAAACTAACCAAATGACTCCTCCCACCATATTATGATGTTGCCCAAGTTTTGGGCTCGATCCGAAATCAATAGGTGTAAGAAATTGGACAATTCAAGTTCAAAGGCAGTTTGTCCCAAATCGGAGTGGTCGGTGTATTCCATTGTTCTCGAGATCGGATTTCACTGAAAACTAACCAAATGACTCCTCCCACCATATTATGATGTTGCCCAAGTTTTGGGCTCGATCCGAAATCAATAGGGGTAAGAAATTGGACAATTTATGTTCAAAGGCAGTTCGTTCCTAATCGGAGTGGTTGGTGTATTCCATAGTTCTAGAGATCGGATTTCACTCAAAACTAACCAAATGACTCCTCCCACCATATTATGATGTTGCCCAAGTTTTGGGCTCGATCCGAAATCAAAAGGTGTAAGAAATTGGACAATTCAAGTTCAAAGGCAGTTCGTTCCTAATTGGAGTTGTTGGTGTTTTGGGTTGTTCTAGAGATCGGATTTCACTCAAACTTAACCAAATGACACCTCCCACCATATTATGATGTTGCCCAAGTTTTGGGCTCGATCCGAAATCAATAGGTGTAAGAAATTGGACAATTCAAGTTCAAAGGCAGTTCGTCCCAAATCGGAGTGGTCGGTGTATTCCATTGTTCTCGAGATCGGATTTCATTCAAAACTAACCAAATGACTCCTCCCACCATATTATGATGTTGCCCAAGTTTTGGGCTCGATCCGAAATCAATAGGTGTAAGAAATTGGACAATTCAAGTTCAAAGGCAGTTTGTCCCAAATCGGAGTGGTCGGTGTATTCCATTGTTCTCGAGATCGGATTTCACTGAAAACTAACCAAATGACTCCTCCCACCATATTATGATGTTGCCCAAGTTTTGGGCTCGATCCGAAATCAATAGGGGTAAGAAATTGGACAATTTATGTTCAAAGGCAGTTCGTTCCTAATCGGAGTGGTTGGTGTATTCCATAGTTCTAGAGATCGGATTTCACTCAAAACTAACCAAATGACTCCTCCCACCATATTATGATGTTGCCCAAGTTTTGGGCTCGATCCGAAATCAATAGGGGTAAGAAATTGGACAATTCAAGTTCAAAGGCAGTTCGTTCCTAATTGGAGTGGTTGGTGTTTTGGGCAGTTCTTGAGATCGGATTGCACACAAACTTAACCAAATGACTCCTCCCACCATATTATGATGTTACCCAAGTTTTGGGCTCGATCCGAAATCAATAGGTGTAAGAAATTGGACAATTCATGTTCAAAGGCAATTCGTTCCTAATTGGAATGGTTGGTGTTTTGGGTAGTTCTAGAGATCGGATTTCACTCAAACTTCACCAAATGACTCCTCCCCCCATATTATGATGTTGCCCAAGTTTTGGGCTCGATCGAAAATCAATAGGTGTAAGAAATTGGACAATTCAAGTTCAAAGGCAGTTCGTTCCTAATTGGGGTGGTTGGTGTACTAGGTAGTTCTAGAGATCGGTTTTCACTCAAAATTAACCAAATGACTCCTCCCACCAAATTATGATGTTGCCCAAGTTTTCGGCTCGATCCGAAATCAAAAGGTGTAAGAAATTGGACAATTCAAGTTCAAAGGCAGTTCGTTCCTAATTGGAGTGGTTGGTGTTTTGGGTAGTTCTAGAGATCGGATTTCACTCAAAGTTAACCAAATCACTACTCCCACCATATTATGATGTTGCCCAAGTTTTGGGCTCGATCCGAAATCAATAGGTGTAAGAAATCGGACAATTCTTGTTCAAAGGCATTTCGTTTCTAATTGGAATGGTTGGTGTTTTGGGTTGTTCTAGAGATCGGATTTCACTCAAACTTAACCAAATGACTCCTCCCCCCAGATTATGATGTTGCCCAAGTTTTGGGCTCGATCCGAAATCAATAGGTGTAAGAAATTGGACAATTCAAGTTCAAAGGCAGTTCGTTCCTAATTGGGGTGGTTGGTGTACTGGGTAGTTCTAGAGATCGGATTTCACTCAAAATTAACCAAATGACTCCTCCCACCATATTATGATGTTGTTGCCCAAGTTTTGGGCTCGATCCGAAATCAATAGGTGTAAGAAATTGGACAATTCAAGTTCAAAGGCAGTTCGTTCCTAATTGGAGTGGTTGGTGTTTGGGGTAGTTCTAGAAATCGGATTTCACTCAAAACTAACCAATTGAATCCTCCCACCATATTACGATGTTGCCCAAGTTTTGGGCTCGATCCGAAATCAATAGGTTTAAGAAATTGGACAATTTATGTTCAAAGGCAGTTCGTCCCAAATCGGAGTGGTTGGTGTATTCCATAGTTCTCGAGATCGGATTTCACTCAAAACTAGCCAAATGACTCCTCCCACCATATTATGATGTTGCCCAGGTTTTGGGCTCGATTCGAAATCAATAGGTGTAAGAAATTGGACAATTCAAGTTCAAAGGCAGTTCGTTCCTAATTGGAGTGGTTGGTGTTTTGGGCAGTTCTTGAGATCGGATTGCACACAAACTTAACCAAATGACTACTCCCACCATATTATGATGTTGCCCAAGTTTTGGGCTCGATCCGAAATCAATAGGTGTAAGAAATCGGACAATTCTTGTTCAAAGGCATTTCGTTTCTAATTGGAATGGTTGGTGTTTTGGGTTGTTCTAGAGATCGGATTTCACTCAAACTTAACCAAATGACTCCTCCCCCCATATTATGATGTTGCCCAAGTTTTGGGCTCGATCCGAAATCAATAGGGGTAAGAAATTGGACAATTCAATTTCAAAGGCAGTTCGTTCCTAATTGGAGTGGTTAGAGTTTTGGGTAGTTCTAGAGGTCGGATTTCACTCAAAACTAACCAAATGAATCCTCCCACCATATTACGATGTTGCCCAAGTTTTGGGCTCGATCCGAAATCAATAGGTTTAAGAAATTGGACAATTTATGTTCAAAGGCAGTTCGTCCCAAATCGGAGTGGTTGGTGTATTCCATAGTTCTCGAGATCGGATTTCACTCAAAACTAGCCAAATGACTCCTCCCACCATATTATGATGTTGCCCAGGTTTTGGGCTCGATTCGAAATCAATAGGTGTAAGAAATTGGACAATTCAAGTTCAAAGGCAGTTCGTTCCTAATTGGAGTGGTTGGTGTTTTGGGCAGTTCTTGAGATCGGATTGCACACAAACTTAACCAAATGACTACTCCCACCATATTATGATGTTGCCCAAGTTTTGGGCTCGATCCGAAATCAATAGGTGTAAGAAATCGGACAATTCTTGTTCAAAGGCATTTCGTTTCTAATTGGAATGGTTGGTGTTTTGGGTTGTTCTAGAGATCGGATTTCACTCAAACTTAACCAAATGACTCCTCCCCCCAGATTATGATGTTGCCCAAGTTTTGGGCTCGATCCGAAATCAATAGGTGTAAGAAATTGGACAATTCAAGTTCAAAGGCAGTTCGTTCCTAATTGGGGTGGTTGGTGTACTGGGTAGTTCTAGAGATCGGATTTCACTCAAAATTAACCAAATGACTCCTCCCACCATATTATGATGTTGTTGCCCAAGTTTTGGGCTCGATCCGAAATCAATAGGTGTAAGAAATTGGACAATTCAAGTTCAAAGGCAGTTCGTTCCTAATTGGAGTGGTTGGTGTTTGGGGTAGTTCTAGAAATCGGATTTCCCTCAAACTTAACCAAATGACTCCTCCCACCATATTATGATGTTGCCCAAGTTTTGGTCTCGATCCGAAATCAATAGCTGTAAGAAATTGGACAATTCAAGTTCAAAGGCAGTTCGTTCCTAATTGGAGTGGTTGGTGTTTTGGGTAGTTCTAGAGATCGGATTTCACTCAAAGTTAACCAAATCACTACTCCCACCATATTATGATGTTGCCCAAGTTTTGGGCTCGATCCGAAATCAATAGGTGTAAGAAATCGGACAATTCTTGTTCAAAGGCATTTCGTTTCTAATTGGAATGGTTGGTGTTTTGGGTTGTTCTAGAGATCGGATTTCACTCAAACTTAACCAAATGACTCCTCCCCCCAGATTATGATGTTGCCCAAGTTTTGGGCTCGATCCGAAATCAATAGGTGTAAGAAATTGGACAATTCAAGTTCAAAGGCAGTTCGTTCCTAATTGGGGTGGTTGGTGTACTGGGTAGTTCTAGAGATCGGATTTCACTCAAAATTAACCAAATGACTCCTCCCACCATATTATGATGTTGTTGCCCAAGTTTTGGGCTCGATCCGAAATCAATAGGTGTAAGAAATTGGACAATTCAAGTTCAAAGGCAGTTCGTTCCTAATTGGAGTGGTTGGTGTTTGGGGTAGTTCTAGAAATCGGATTTCCCTCAAACTTAACCAAATGACTCCTCCCACCATATTATGATGTTGCCCAAGTTTTGGTCTCGATCCGAAATCAATAGCTGTAAGAAATTGGACAATTCATGTTCAAAGGCAGTTCGTTCCTAATTGGAGTGGTTGGTGTTTTGGGTAGTTCTAGGGATCGAATTTCCCTCAAACTTAACCAAATGACTCTTCCGCCCATATTATGATGTTGCCCAAGTTTTGGGCTCGATCCGAAGTCAATTGGCGTAAGAAATTGGACAATTCAAGTTCAAAGGCAGTTCGTTCCTAATTGGAGTGGTTGGTGTTTTGGGTAGTTCTAAAGATCGGATTTCACGCAAACATAACCAAATGACTCCTCCCACCATGTTATGATGTTGCCCAAGTTTTGTGCTCGATCCGACATCAAAAGGTGTAAGAAATTGGACAATTTATCTTCAAACGCAGTTCGTTCCTAATCGGTGTGGTTGGTGTATTCCATAGTTCTGTAGTTCGGATTTCCCTCAAAACTAACCAAACGACTCCTACCACCATATTATGATGTTGCCCAAGTTTTGGGCTCGATCCGAAATCAATAGGTGTAAGAAATTGGACAATTCAAGTTCAAAGGCAGTTCGTTCCTAATTGGAGTGGTTGGTGTTTTGGGTAGTTCTAGATATCGGATTTCACTCAAACTTAACCAAATAACTCCTCCCGCCATATTATGATGTTGCCAAAGTTTTGGGCTCGATCCGAAATCAATAGGTGTAAGAAATTGGACAATTCAAGTTCAGAGGAAGTTCGTTCCTAATTGGAGTGGTTGGTGTTTTGGGTAGTTCTAGATATCGGATTTCACTCAAACTTAACCAAATGACTCCTCCCACCATATTATGATGTTGCCAAAGTTTTGGGCTCGATCCGAAATCAATAGGTGTAAGAAATTGGGCAATTTATGCTCAAAGGCAGTTCGCTCCTAATCGGAGTGGTTGGTGTATTCCATAGTTCTAGATATCGGATTTCACTCAAAACTAACCAAATGACTCCTCCCACCATATTATGATGTTGCCCTTGTTTTGGGCTTGATCCGAAATCAATAGGTGTAAGAAATTGGACAATTTATGTTCAAAGGCAGTTCGTTCCTAATCGGAGTGGTTGGTGTATTCCATAGTTCTAGAGATCGGATTGCACTCAAAACTAACCAAATGACTCCTCCCACCATATTATGATGTTGCCCAAGTTTTGGGCTCGATCCGAAATCAATAGGTGTAAGAAATTAGACAATTCAAGTTCAAAGGCAGTTCGTTCCTAATTGAAGTGGTTGGTGTTTTGGGTAGTGTTTGTGCCTAATAAATCACGGCCATAAGCCGGCCGAAGGAGCTCCCTTTCTCGGCCCTAGCACTTGCTCGAACCGAAATGCAGCGTTTCAACGAGGTGCTTTGCCTTCCTAAGAACAAGAGAAAAATGCTAAGGCATGATCATCTCGGCCTCGAGTGCAGGCCGAGGCTGAGGCCGAGCAAAAATCGCGGCCAGCGATATTAAAGTCGGATCGTCACGTGATAACACGTACCCATGCTTCATTTAATGAAGTAGCGCCTATTTAATGCAGCAAACCCACTGGCCACAAATAAGCATTTAATGCATGAGGGAATGTGGGAAGTGACTGAAGTCAGGTTTTGGCGACAGGAGACAAAGTGATTAGACGTAGGCATTCTCACAAGAATTCTTGCAGCTTGAGAGATTAGGTCACCAGCTATCAGAGCAATAAATGCGTCTCCACGGCCAGCTGTGCAGAAACGACGATTAGGGCGGCGGCCGAGATTCACCAGGATTTATGGGGTCACACCACCATGCTTCACAATCCCAAATGTCGATTGGACACCCACTTGCACTAATCAGACTCCACTATGCATAAATTCAGCCTCGATTACTCATCCAGGAACTCTTCCTATAAATACAAGGCTCAAGCTACATTCACAGGGTTCAAACACCAAATTAAAGCCTCCCACGGAGCAACTTATTTTTTCCTGTAATGCACTTTCAATATCTTTACTTGCTTTCCTAGGAGTAGTGATAGTTTGTAAGGAAAATTCTTTCATCAATATATCATACGACCCTTCATTTTCAAGGCGCCGGAGCACCAACTCTGTTGTTCGTTCCCTCACCCCACATATCATACGACCGTCGCTCCCTGAGCAGCGCGCTGGAGCACCGCCCAAAATCCACCACCAACACCACCACTCAACGGCATTGTAGTTCAGGCCGTGAACCTTACAGCCGAGACTAGTTCCTCTCTCGGCTACAATCATTTGATTAGAAGACGAGTCCAAACAGGCGCACCACTTATCCATCCTACATTCATCAACCAACTCGACGCACGGTAGATCGTGCTGGCACGCCCGCGCACAACCGTACCGCACCCAAAAGCAGGAAACCGCGTGTCAACGCACATCCCCTCGCCCCGGAACTCCAGGCCGTGAGATTTGCGCGGCAGACACTTTTGGCACGCCCGGTGGGATACTTGTCAAAAACTTATGGTGGAAACTAGGGCACAGGCAAAGCTCAAAAACAAAGCAGTTGAAATGGCTTCTGAGACTCCTGAGTCCACTTCACCAGTCACTATCACCGAGACCGAACATACGGTCGGGATCTCGGCTAGCGTTCTAGTAACGACGGAACGTACGGCCGAGTCCATGCAGGAACAGGCAGTAGTGGAGGAGCTAATGTCCAAGCAGGCCTATAGGATAGAAACATCCTTCATGGCCGCAATGGACAGGTTCTCCTCTGAACTGCGAACGCTTTTTCAGGAAAGGATGCCGGTAGCCTCGGTCGCGACACCTCCCAGAGCCGGACCGAGGAGCCGGGCCGGATCCGAAATCAATAGGTGTAAGAAATTGGACAATTCAAGTTCAAAGGCAGTTCGTTCCTAATTGGAGTGGTTGGTGTTTTGGGTAGTTCTAGAGATCAGATTTCACTCAAACTTAACCAAATGACTCCTCGCACCATATTATGATGTTGCCCAAGTTTTGGGCTATATCCGAAATCAATAGTTGAAAGAAATTGGACAATTCAAGTTCAAAGGCTGTTCGTTCCTAATTGGAGTGGTTGGTGTTTTCGGTAGTTCTAGAGTTCGGATTTCACTCAAACTTTACTAAATGACTCCTCCCACCATATTCTGATGTTGCCCAAGTTTTGGGCTCGATCCGAAATCAATAGGTGTAAGAAATTGGACAATTTCTGTTCAAAGGCAGTTCGTTCCTAATCGGAGTGGTTGGTGTATTCCATAGTTCTAAAGATCGGATTTCACTCAAAACTAACCAAATGACTCCTCCCACCATATTATGATGTTGCCCAAGTTTTGGGCTCGATCCGAAATCAATAGGTGTAAGAAATTGGACAATTCAAGTTCAAAGGCAATTTGTTCCTAATTGGAGTGGTTGGTGTTTTGGGTAGTTCTAGAGATCGGATTTCACTCAAATTTAACCAGATGACTCCTCCCGCCATATTATGATGTTGCCCAAGTTTTGGGCTCGATCCAAAATCAATAGGTGTAAGAAATTGGACAATTCAAGTTCATAGGCAGTTCGTTCCTAATTGGAGTGGTTGGTGTTTTGGGTAGTTCTAGAGATCGAATTTCACTCAAACTTATCCAAATGACTCATCCCACCGTATTATGATGTTGCCCATGTTTTGGGCTCGATCCGAAATCAGTAGGTGTAAGAAATTGGACAATTTCTGTTCAAAGGCAGTTCGTTCCTAATCGGAGTGGTTGGTGTATTCCATAGTTCTAAAGATCGGATTTCACTCAAAACTAACCAAATGACTCCTCCCACCATATTATGCTGTTGCCCAAGTTTTGGGCTCGATCCGAAATCAATAGGTGTAAGAAATTGGACAATTCAAGTTCAAAGGCAATTTGTTCCTAATTGGAGTGGTTGGTGTTTTGGGTAGTTCTAGAGATCGGATTTCACTCAAATTTAACCAGATGACTCCTCCCGCCATATTATGATGTTGCCCAAGTTTTGGGCTCGATCCAAAATCAATAGGTGTAAGAAATTGGACAATTCAAGTTCATAGGCAGTTCGTTCCTAATTGGAGTGGTTGGTGTTTTGGGTAGTTCTAGAGATCGAATTTCACTCAAACTTATCCAAATGACTCATCCCACCGTATTATGATGTTGCCCATGTTTTGGGCTCGATCCGAAATCAGTAGGTGTAAGAAATTGGACAATTTCTGTTCAAAGGCAGTTCGTTCCTAATCGGAGTGGTTGGTGTATTCCATAGTTCTAAAGATCGGATTTCACTCAAAACTAACCAAATGACTCCTCCCACCATATTATGATGTTGCCCAAGTTTTGGGCTCGATCCAAAATCAATAGGTGTAAGAAATTGGACAATTCAAGTTCAAAGGCAGTTTGTTCCTAATTGGAGTGGTTGGTGTTTTGGGTAGTTCTAGAGATCGGATTTCACTCAAACTTAACCAAATGACTCCTCCCACCATATTATGATGTTGCCCCCGTTTTGGGTTCCATCCGAAATCAATTGGTGTAAGAAATTGGACAATTCAAGTTCAAAGGCAGTTCGTTCCTAATTGGAGTGGTTGGTGTTTTGGGTAGTGCTAGAGATCGGATTTTACTCAAACTTAACCAAATGACACCTCCCACCATATTATGATGTTGCCCATGTTTTGGGCTCGATCCGAAATCAATAGGTGTAAGAAATTGGACAATTTATGTTCAAAGGCAGTTCGTTCCTAATCGGAGTGGTTCGTGTATTCCATAGTTCTAGAGATCGGATTTCACGCAAAACTAACCAAATGACTCCTGCCACCATATTATGATGTTGCCCAAGTTTTGGGCTCGATCCGAAATAAGTTGGTATAAGAAATTGGACAATTCAGGTTGAAAGGCAATTCGTTCCTAATTGGAGTGGTTGTTGTTTTGGGTAGTTCTAGAGATCAGATTTCACTCAAACTTAACCAAATGACTCCTCCCACCATATTATGATGTTGCCCTAGTTTTGGCCTCGATCCGAAATCAATACGTGTAAGAAATTGGACAATTCAAGTGCAAAGGAAGTTCGTTCCAAATTGGAGTGGTTGGTGTTTTGGGTAGTTCTAGAGATCGGATTTCATTCAAACTTGACCAAATGACTCCTAACACCATATTATGATGTTGCCCAAGTTTTGGGCTCGATCCGAAATCAAAAGGTGTAAGAAATTGGACAATTTATGTTCGAAGGCAGTTCGTTCGTAATCGGAGTGGTTGGTGTATTCCCCAATTCTAGAGATCGGATTTCAGTCAAAACTAACCAAATAACTCCTCCCACCATGTTATGATGTTGCCCAAATTTTCGGCTCGATCCGAAATCAATAGGTGTAAAAAATTGGACAATTCAAGTTCGAAGGCAGTTCGTTCCTAATTGGAATGGTTGGTGTTTTGGGTAGTTCTAGAGATCGGATTTCACTCAAATTTAACCAAATGACACCTCCCACCATATTATAATGTTGCCCAAGTTTTGGGCTCGATCCGAAATCAATAGGTGTAAGAAATTGGACAATTTTTGTTCAAAGGCTGTTCGTTCCTAACAGGAGTGGTTCGGGTATTCCATAGTTCTAGAGATCGGACTTCACTCAAAACTAACCAAATGACTCCTCCCACCATATTACGTTGTTGCCCAAGTTTTGGGCTCGATCCGAAATCAATAGGTGTTAGAAATTGGATAATTTAAGTTCAAAGGCATTCCTAATTGGAGTGGTTGGTGTTTTTGGCAGTTCTAGAGATCATATTTCACTCAAACTTAAACAAATGACTCCTCCCACCATATTATGATGTTGCCCCAGTTTTGGGCTCGATCCGAAGTCAATAGGTGTAAGAAATTTGACAATTCAAGTTCTAAGGCAGTTCGTTCCTAATTGGAGAGGTGGGTGTTTTGGGTAGTTCTAGTGATCGAATTTCACCCAAACTTAACCAAATGACTCCTCCCACCATATTATGATGTTGCCCAAGTTTTGGGCTCGATCCGAAATAAGTTGGTATAAGAAATTGGACAATTCAGGTTGAAAGGCAGTTCGTTCCTAATTGGAGTGGTTGGTGTTTTGGGCAGTTCTAGAGATCGGATTTCACTCAAACTTAACCAAATGACACCCCCCACCATATTGTGATGTTGCCCAAGTTTTGGGCTCGATCCGAAATCTATAGGTGTAAATAATTGGACAATTTATGTTCAAAGGCAGTTCATTCCAGATCGGAGTGGTTCGTGTATTCCATAGTTCTAGAGATCGGATTTCACACAAAACTAACCAATGACTCCTCCCACCATATTATGATGTTGCCCGAGTTTTGGGCTTGATCCGAAATCAATAGGTGTAAGAAATTGGACAATTCAAGTTGAAAGGCAGTTCGTTCCTAATTGGAGTGGTTGGTGTTTTGGGTAGTTCTAGAGATTGGATTTCACTCGAACTTAACCAAATGACTCCTCCCACCATATTATGATGTTGCCCCAGTTTTGGGCTCGATCCGAAATCAATAGGTGTATGAAATTGGACAATTCAAGTGCAAAGGCAGTTCCTTCCTAATTGGAGTGGTTGGTGTTTTGGGCAGTTCTAGAGAACGGATTTAACTCAAATATAACCAAATGACTCCTCCCACCATATTATGCTGTTGCCCCAGTTTTGGGCTCAATCCGAAATCAATAGGTGTAAGAAAATGGACAATTCAAGTTCAAAGGAAGTTCGTTCCAAATTGGAGTGGTTGGTGTTTTGGGTAGTTCTAGAGATCGGATTTCACTCAAACTTAACCAAATGACTCCTCCCACCATATTATGATGTTGCCCTAGTTTTGGCCTCGATCCGAAATCAATACGTGTAAGAAATTGGACAATTCAAGTTCAAAGGAAGTTCATTCCAAATTGGAGTGGTTGGTGTTTTGGGTAGTTCTAGAGATCGGATTTCATTCAAACTTGACCAAACGACTCCTAACACCATATTATGATGTTGCCCAAGTTTTGGGCTCGATCCGAAATCAAAAGGTGTAAGAAATTGGACAATTTATGTTCAAAGGCAGTTCGTTCGTAATTGGAGTGCTTGGTGTATTCCGCAATTCTAGAGATCGGATTTCAGTCAAAACTAACCAAATAACTCCTCCCACCATGTTATGATGTTGCCCAAATTTTGGGCTCGATCCGAAATCAATAGGTGTAAAAAAATTGGACAATTCAAGTTCGAAGGCAGTTCGTTCCTAATTGGAATCGTTGGTGTTTTGGGTAGTTCTAGAGATCGGATTTCACTCAAACTTAACCAAATGACTCCTCCCACCATATTGTGATGTTGGCCAAGTCTTGGGCTCGATCCGAAATCAATAGGTGTAAGAAATTGGACAATTCAAGTTCAAAGGCAGTTCGTTCCTAATTGGAGTGGTTGGTGTTTTGGGTAGTTTTAGAGATCGGATTTCACTCAAACTTAACCAAATGACTCCTCCCACCATATTATGATGTTGCCCTAGTTTTGGGCTCGATCCGAAATCAATAGGGGATAGAAATTGGACAATTTATGTTCAAAGGCACTTCGTTCCTAATCGGAGTGGTTGGTGTATTCCATAGTTCGAGAGATCGGATTTCCCTCAAAACTAACCAAATGACTCCTCCCATCACATTATGAGGTTGCCCAAGTTTTGGGCTGGATCCAAAATCAATACGGGTAAGAAATTGGACAATTCAAGTTCAAAGGCAGTTCGTTCCTAATTGGAGTGGTTGGTGTTTTGGGTAGTTCTAAATATCGGATTTCACTCAAACGCAACCAAATGACACCTAACACCATATTATGATGTTACCCAGTATTTGGGCTCGGTCCGAAATCAATTGGTGTAAGAAATTGGACAATTCAAGTTCAAAGGCAGTTCGCTCCTAATTGGAGTGGTTGGTGTTTTGGGTAGTTCTAGAGATCGGATTTCACTCAAACTTAACCAAATGACTCCTCCCACCATATTATGATGGTGCCCTTGTTTTGGGCTCGATCCGAAATCAATTGATGTAAGATATTGGACAATTCGAGTTCAAAGGCAGGTCGTTCCTAATTGGAGTGGTTGGTGTTTTGGATAGTTCTAGAGATCCGATTTCACTCAAACTTAACCAAATGACTCCTCCCACCATATTATGTTGTTGCCCTAGTTTTAGGTTTGATCCGATATCAATAGGTGAAAGAAATTGAACAATTTATGTTCAAAGGCAGTTCGTTCCGAATCGGAGTGGTTGGTGTATTCCAAGTTCTAGAGATCGGATTTCACTCAAAACTAACCAAATGACTCCTCCCACCATATTATGATGTAGCCCAAGTTTTGGGCTTGATCCGAAATCAATAGGTGTAAGAAATTGGACAATTCAGGTTCGAAGGCAGTTCGTTCCTAATTGGAGTGGTTGGTGTTTTTGGCAGTTCTAGAGATCGGATTTCACTCAAACTTAACCAAATGACTCCTCCCACCATATTGTGATGTTGGCCAAGTCCTGGGCTCAATCCGAAATCAATAGGAGTAAGAAATTGGACAACTCAAGTTCAAAGGCAGTTCGTTCCTAATAGGAGTGGTTGGTGTTTTGGGTAGTTCTAGAGATCGGATTTCACTCAAACGCAACAAAATGACTCCTCCCACCATATTATAATGTTGCCCCAGTTTTGGGCTCAATCCGAAATCAATAGGTGTAAGAAAATGGACAATTCAAGTTCCAAGGCAGTTCGTTCCAAATTGGAGTGGTTGGTGTTTTGGGTAGTTCTAGAGATCGGATTTCACTCAAACTTAACCAAATGACTCCTCCCACTATATTATGATGTTGCCCTAGTTTTGGGCTCGATCCGAAATCAATAGGTGTAAGAAATTGGACAATTCAATATAAAAGGAAGTTCGTTCCTAATTGGGGTGGTTGGTGTTTTGGGTAGTTCTAGGGATCGGATTTCACTCAAACTTAACCAAATGACTCCTCCCACCATATTATGATGTTGCCCAAGTTTTGGGCTCGATCCGAAATCAATAGGTCTAAGAAATTGGAGTGGTTGGTGTTTTGGGTAGTTCTAAAGATCGGATTTCACTCAAACGCAACCAAATGACTCCTAACACCATAGTATGATGTTGCCCAGGATATGGGCTCGATCCAAAATCAATAGGTGTAAGAAATTGGACAATTCAAGTTTAAAGGCAGTTCGTTCCTAATTGGAGTGGTTGTTTTTTTGGGTAGTTCTAGAGATCGAATTTCACTCAAACTGAACCAAATGACTCCTCCTACCATATTATGATGTTGCCCCAGTTTTGGGATCGATCCGAAATCAATAGGTGTAAGAAATTGGACAATTCAAGTTCAAAGGCAGTTCGTTCCTAATTGGAGTGGTTGGTGTTTTGGGTAGTTCTACATATAGGATTTCCCTGAAAACTAACGAAATGACTCCTCCAACCATAGTATGATGTTGCACAAGTTTTGGGCTCGATCCGAAATCAATAGGTGTAAGAAATTGGACAATTCAAGTTCAAAGGCAATTCGTTCCTAATTGCTGTGGTTGGTGTTCTGGGTAGTTCTAAAGATCGGATTTCACTCCAACTTAACCAAATGACTCCTCCTACCATATTATGATGTGGCCCAAGTTTTGGGCTCGATCCGAAATCAATAGGTCTAAGAAATTAGACAATTAATGTTCAAAGGCAGTTCGTTCCTAATCGGAGTGGTTGGTGTATTCCATAGTTCCAGAGATCGGATTTCACTCAAACCTAACCAAATGACTCCTCCCACCATATTATGATTTTGCCCAAGTTTTGGGCTCGATCCGAAATCAATAGGTGTAAGAAATTGGACAATTCAAGTTCATAGGCACTTCGTTCCTAATTAGAGTGGTTGGGGTTTTGGGTAGTTCTAGAGATCGGATTGCACTCAAACTTAACCAAATGACTCCTCCCACCCTATTATGATGTTACCCAAATTTTGGGCTCTATCCGAAAACATTAGGTGTAAGAAATTAGACAATTTATGTTCAAAGGCAGTTCGTTCCTAATCGGAGTGGTTGGTGTAATCCATAGTTCTAGAGATCGGATTTCACTCAATGCTAACCAAACGACTCCTCCCACCATATTATGATGTTGCCCAAGTTTTGGGCTCGATCCGAAATCAATAGTTGTAAGAA
Organism: Prunus avium; assembly: GCF_965620075.1. Taxonomy (NCBI): domain Eukaryota; kingdom Viridiplantae; phylum Streptophyta; class Magnoliopsida; order Rosales; family Rosaceae; genus Prunus; species Prunus avium. Next base: position 9,487,411 of record NC_142290.1, read on the forward strand.
ATTGGACAATTCTAGTTCAAAGGCAGTTCGTTCCTAATTGCAGTGTTTGGTGTTTTGGGTTGTTCCAGAGATCGTATTTCACTCAAACTTATCCAAATGACTCCTCCCACCATATTATGATGTTGCCCAACTTTTTGGGCTCGATCCGAAATCAATAGGTGTAAGAAATTGGACAATTCAAGTTCAAAGGCAGTTCATTCCTAATTGGAGTGGTTGGTGTTTTGGGTAGTTCTAGAGATCGGATTTCACTCAAACTTAACCGAATGACTCCTCCCACCGTATTATGATGTTGACCAAGTTTTGGGCTCGATCCGAAATGAATAGGTGTAAGAAATTGGACAATTTATGTTCAAAGGCAGTTCGTTCCAAATCGGAGGGGCTGGTGTAATCCATAGTTCTAGAGATCGGATTTCACTCAAAGCTCTCCAAATGACTCCTCGCACCATATTATGATGTTGCCCAAGTTTTGGGCTCGATCCGAAATCAATAGGTGTAAGAAATTGGACAATTCAAGTTCAAAGGCAGTTCGTTCCTAATTGGAGTGGTTGGTGAGTTGGGTTGTTCTAGAGATCGGATTTTACTCAAACTTAACTAAATGACACCTCCCACCATATTATGATGTTGCCCAAGTTTTGGGCTCCATCCGAAATCAATCGGTGTAAGAAATTGGACAATTTATGTTCAAAGGCAGTTCGTTCCTAATCGGAGTGGTAGGTGTATTCCATAGTTCTAGAGATTGGATTTCACTCAAAGCTATCCAAATGACTCCTCCCACCATATTATGATGTTGCCCAAGTTTTGGGCTCGATCCGAAATCAATAGGTGTAAGAAATTGGGAATTCAAGTTCAAAGGCAGTTCGTTCCTAATTGGAGTGGTGGGTGTTTTGGGTAGTTCTAGAGATTGGATTTCACTCAAACTTAACCAAATGAGTCCTCCTACCATATTATGATGTTGTCCAAGTTTTGGGCTCGATCCGAAATCAATAGGTTTAAGAAATTAGACAATTAATGTTCAAAGGCAGTTCGTTCCTAATCGGAGTGGTTGGTGTATTCCATAGTTCCAGAGATCGGATTTCACTCAAAACTAACCAAATGACTCCTCCCACCATTTTATGATGTTGCCCAACTTTTGGGCTCGATCCGAAATCAATAGGTGTAAGAAATTGGACAATTCAGGTTCAAAGGCAGTTCGTTCCTAATTGGAGTGGTTGGTGTTTTGGGCAGTTCTAGAGATCGGATTTCACTCAAACTTAACCAAATGACTCCTCCCACCGTATTATAATGTTGACCAAGTTTTGGGCTCGATCCGAAATCAATAGGTGTAACAAATTTGAAAAATTATGTTCAAAGGCAGTTCGTTCCTAATCGGAGTGGTTGGTGTTTTGGGTAGTTCTAGAGATCGGATTTCTCTCATAACTAACAAAATGACTCCTCCCACCATATTATGTTGTTGCCCAAGTCTTGGGCTCGATCCGAAATAAATAGGTGTAAGAAATTGGACAATTCAAGTTTGGAGGCAGTTCGTTACCAATTGGAGTCGTAGGTGTTTTGGGTAGTTCAAGAGATCGGATTTCAATCAAACTTAACCAAATGACTCCTCCAACCGTATTATGATGTTGACCAAGTTTTGGGCTCGATCCGAAATCAATAGGTGTAACAAATTTGACAATTTATGTTCAAAGGCAGTTCGTTCCTAATTGTTGTGGTTGGGGTTTTGGGTAGTTCTAGAGATCGGATTTTACTCAAACTTAAGCAAATGACTCCTCCCACCGTATTATGATGCTGCCCAAATTTTGGGCTCGATCCGAAATCAATAGGTGTAAGAAATTGGACAATTCTAGTTCAAAGGCACTTCGTTCCTAATTGTTGTGGTTGGGGTTTTGGGTAGTTCTAGAGATCGGATTTTACTCAAACTTAAGCAAATGACTCCTCCCACCGTATTATGATGCTGCCCAAATTTTGGGCTCGATCCGAAATCAATAGGTGAAAGAAATTGGACAATTTATGTTCAAAGGCAGTTCGTTCCTAATCGGAGTGGTTGGTGTAATCCATAGTTCTAGGGATCGAATTTCACTCAAAGCTAACAAAATGACTCCTCCCACCACATTACGATGTTGCCCAAGTTTTGGGCTCGATCCGAAATCAATTGGTGTAAGAAATTGGAAAATTTATGTTCAAAGGCAGCTCGTTCCTAATCGGAGTGGTAGGTGTATTCCATAGTTCTAGAGATCGGATTTCCCACAAACTTAACCAAATGACTCCTCCCACCATATTATGATGTTGCCCCAGTTTTGGGCTCGATCCGAAATCAATAGGTGTAAGAAATTGGACAATTCAAGTTCAAAGGCAGTTCGTTCCTAGTTGGAGTGGTTGGTGTTTTGGGTAGTTCTAGAGAACGGATTTCACTCAAACTTAACCAAATGACACCTCCCACCATATTATGATGTTGCCCAAGTTTTGGGCTCGATTCGAAATCAATAGGTGTAAGAAATTGGACAATTTATGTTCAAAGGCAGTTCGTTCGTAATCGGAGTGGTTGGTGCATTCCATTGTTCTAGAGATCGGATTTCACTCATAACTAACCAAATGACTCCTCCCACCATATTATGTTGTTGCCCAAGTTTTGGGCTCGATCCGAAATCGATAGGTGCAAGAAATTGGACAATTCAGGTTCAAAGGCAGTTCGTTCCGAACTTGGAGTGGTTGGTGTTTTGGGCAGTTCTAGAGATCGGATTTCACTCAAACATAACCAAATGACTCCTCCCACCATATTTTGATGTTGGCCAAGTCTTGGGCTCGATCCGAAATCAATAGGTGTAAGAAATTGGACAATTCAAGTTCAAAGGCAGTTCGTTCCTAATAGGAGTGGTTTGTGTTTTGGGTAGTTCTAGAGATCGGATTTCACTCAAACTTAACCAAATGACTCCACCCACCATATTATGATGTTGCCCAGGTTTTGGGCTCGATCAGAAATCAATAGGTGTATGAAATTGGACAATTCAAGTTCAAAGGCAGTTCGTTCCAAATTGGAGTGGTTGGTGTTTTGGGTAGTTCTGAAGATCGGATTTCACTCAAACGTAACCAAATGACTCCTCCCACCATATTATGTTGTTGCCCAAGTTTTGGGCTCGATCCGAAATCAGTAGGTGTAAGAAATTGGACAATTCAAGTTCAAAGGCAGATCGTTTGTAATTGGAGTGGTTGGTGTATTCCATACTTCTAGCGATTGGATTTCACTCAAAACTCACCAAATGACTCCTCCCACCATATTATGATGTTGCCCAAGTTTTGGGCTCGATCCGAAATCAATAGGTGTGAGAAATTGGACAATTCAAGTTCAACGACAGTTCGTACCTAATTGGAGTGGTTGGTGTATTCCATACCTCTAGCGATTGGATTTCACTCAAAACTCACCAAATGACTCCTCCCACCATATTATGATGTTGCCCAAGTTTTGGGCTCGATCCGAAATCAATACGTGTAAGAAATTGGACAATTTATGTTCAAAGGCAGTTCGTTCCTAATCGGAGTGGTTGGTGTATTCCATAGTTCTAGAGATCGGATTTCAATCAAAACTAACCAAATGGCTCCTCCCACCTTATTTCGATGTTGCCCATGTTTTGGGATCGATCCGAAATCAATAGGTGGAAGAAATTGGACAATTCAAGTTCAAAGGCAGTTCGTTCCTAATTGGAGTGGTTGGTGTTGTGGGTAGTTCTAGAGATCGGATTTCACTCAAACTTAACCAAATGACTCCTCCCACCGTATTATGATGTTGCCCAAGTTTTGGGCTCGATCCGAAATCAATAGGTGTAAGAAATTGGGCAGTTTATGTTCAAAGGCAGTTTGTTCCTAATCGGAGTGGTTGGTGTATTCCATAGTTCTAAAGATCGGATTTCACTCAAAATTAGCCAAATGACTCCTCCCACCATATTAGGATGTTGCCCAAGTTTTGGGCTTCATCCGAATTCGATAGGTGTAAGAAATTGGACAATTTATGTTCAACGGCAGTTCGTTCGTAATTGGAGTGGTTGCTGTTTTGGGTAGTTCTAGAGATCGGATTTCACTCAAACATAACCAAATGACTCCTCCCACCATGTTATGATGTTGCCCCAGTTTTGGGCTCGATCCGAGATCAATAGGTGTAAGAAATTGGACAATTTATGTTCGAAGGCAGTTCGTTCCTAATCGGAGTGGTTGGTGTATTCCATAGTTCTAGGGATCGGATTTCATTCAAAACTAACCAAATGACTCCTCCCACCATATTATGATGTTGCCCAAGTTTTGGGCTCAATCCGAAATCAATGGGTGTAAGAAATTGGAAAATTCAAGTTAAAAGGCATTCCTAATTGGAGTGGTTGGTGTTTGGGGAAGTGCTAGAGATCGGATTTCACTCAAACTTAACCACATGACACCTCCCACCATATTATGATGTTCCCCAAGTTTTGGGCTCGATCCGAAATCGGTGGGTGTAAGAAATTGGACAATTTATGTTCAAAGGCAGTTCGTTCCTAATCGGAGTGGTTGGTGTATTCCATAGTTCTAGGGATCGGATTTCACTCAAAGCTAACCAAATGGCTCCTCCCACCATATTTTGATGTTGCCCATGTTTTGGGCTCGATCCGAAATCAATAGGTGCAAGAAATTGGACAATTCAAGTTCAAAGGCAGTTCGTTCCTAATTGGAGTGGTTGGTGTTTTGGGTAGTTCTAAAGTTCGGATTTCACTCAAACTTAACCAAATGACTCCTCCCACCATATTATGACGTTGCCCAAGTTTTGGGCTCAATCCGAAATCAATAGGTGTAAGAAATTGGAAAATTCAAGTTCAAAGGCATTCCTAATTGGAGTCGTTGGTGTTTGGGGTAGTCCTAGAGATCGGATTTCACTCAAACTTAACCACATGACACCTCCCACCATGTTCTGTTGTTGCCCAAGTTTTGGGCTCGATCCGAAATCAATGGGTCTAAGAAATTGGACAATTTATGTACAATGGCAGTTCGTTCCTAATCGGAGTGGTTGGTGTATTCCGTAGTTCTTGAGATCGGATTTCCCTCAAAACTAACCAAATGTCTTGGGCTCGATCCGAAATCAATAGGTGCAACAAATTGGACAATTCAAGTTCAAAGGCAGTTCATTCCTAATTGGAGTGGTTGGTGTTTTGGGCAGTTCAAGAGATCGGATTTCACTCAAACTTAACCAAATGACACCTCCCACCATGTTATGATGTTGCCCATGTTTTGGGCTCGATCCGAAATCAATAGGTGTAAGAAATTGGACAATTCAAGTTCGAACGCTGTTCATTCCTAATTGGTGTGGTTGGTGTTTTGGGTAGTTCTAGAGATCGGATTTCACCCAAAATTAACCAAACGACTCCTCCCACCATATTATGATGTTGCCCAAGTTTTGGGCTCGATCCGAAATCAATAGGTGTAAGAAATTGGACAATTCAAGTTCAAAGGCAGTTCCTTCCTAATTGGGGTGGTTGGTGTTTTGGGTAGTTCTAGAGATCGGATTTCACTCAAACTTAACGAAATGACTCCTCCCACCATATTATGATGTTGCCCATGTTTTGGGCTCGATCCGAAATCAATAGGTGTAAGAAGTTGGACAATTCAAGTTCAAAGGCAGTTCGTTCCAAATTGGAGTGGTTGGTGTTTTGGGTAGTTCTAGAGATCGGATTTCGCTCAAACTTAACCAAGTCACTCCACCCACCATATTATGATGTTGCCCAAGTTTTGGTCTCGATCCGAAATCAATAGGTTTAAGAAATTGGACAATTCAAGTTCAAAGGCATTTCGTTCCTAATTGGGGTGGTTGGTGTTTTGGGTAGTTCTAGAGATCGGATTTCACTCAAACTTCACCAAAAGACTCCTCCCACCATATTATGATGTTGCCCAATTTTTGGGCTCGATCCGAAATCAATAGGTTTAAAAAAGTGGACAATTTATGTTCAAAGGCAGCTCGTTCCTAATCGGAGTGGTTGGTGTATTCCATAGTTCTAGAGATCGGATTTCACTCAAAACTATCCAAATGATTCCTCCCACCATATTGTGATGTTGCCCAAGTTTTGGGCTCGATCCGAAATGAATAGGTGTAAGAAATTGAATAATTCAAGTTCAAAGGCAGTTCGTTCCTAATTGGATTGGTTGGTGTTTTGGGTAGTTCTAGAGATCGGATTTCAATCAAACTTAACCAAATGACTCCTCCAAACATATTATGATGTTGCCCCAGTTTTGGGCTCGATCCGAAATCAATAGGTGTAAGAAATTGGACAATTCAAGTTCAAAGGCAGTTCGTTCCTAATTGGAGTGGTTGGTGTTTTGGGTTGTTGTAGAGATCGGATTTCACTCAAACTCAACCAAATGACACCTTCCACCATATTATGATGTTTCACAAGTTTTGGGGTCGATCCGAAATCAATAGGTGTAAGAAATTGGACAATTTATGTTCAATGGCAGTTCATTCGTAATCGGAGTGGTTGGTACATTCCATTGTTCTAGAGATCGGATTTCATTCATAACTAACCAAATGACTACTCCCACCATATTATGATGTTGCCCAAGTTTTGGGCTCGATCCGAAATCAATAGGTGTAAGAAATTGGAGAATTCAAGTTCAAAGGCAGTTCGTTCCTAATTAGAGTGGTTGGTGTTTTGGGTAGTTCTAGAGATCGGATTTCACTCAAACTTAACCAAATGACTCCTCCCACCACATTATGTTGTTGCCCTAGTTTTGGGCTCGATCCGAAATCAATAGGTTTAAGAAATTGGACAATTCAAGTTCAAAGGCATTTCGTTCCTAATTGGGGTGGTTGGTGTTTTGGGTAGTTCTAGAGATCGGATTTCACTCAAAACTATCCAAATGATTCCTCCCACCATATTGTGATGTTGCCCAAGTTTTGGGCTCCATCCGAAATGAATAGGTGTAAGAAATTGGATAATTCAAGTTCAAAGGCAGTTCGTTCCTAATTGGATTGGTTGGTGTTTTGGGTAGTTCTAGAGATCGGATTTCAATCAAACTTAACCAAATGACTCCTCCAAACATATTATGATGTTGCCCCAGTTTTGGGCTCGATCCGAAATCAATAGGTGTAAGAAATTGGACAATTCAAGTTCAAAGGCAGTTCGTTCCTAATTGGAGTGGTTGGTGTTTTGGGTTGTTGTAGAGATCGGATTTCACTCAAACTCAACCAAATGACACCTTCCACCATATTATGATGTTTCACAAGTTTTGGGGTCGATCCGAAATCAATAGGTGTAAGAAATTGGACAATTTAGGTTCAATGGCAGTTCATTCGTAATCGGAGTGGTTGGTACATTCCATTGTTCTAGAGATCGGATTTCATTCATTACTAACCAAATGACTACTCCCACCATATTATGATGTTGCCCAAGTTTTGGGGTCGATCCGAAATCAATAGGTGTAAGAAATTGGACAATTCAAGTTCAAAGGCAGTTCGTTCCTAATTGGAGTGGTTGGTGTTTTGGGTAGTTCTAGAGATCGGATTTCACTCAAACTTAACCAAATGACTCCTCCCACCACATTATGTTGTTGCCCTAGTTTTGGGCTCGATCCGAAATCAATAGGTGTAAGAAATTGAACAATTCAAGTTCAGAGGCAGTTCGTTCCTAATTGGAGTGGTTGGTGTTTTGGGTAGTTCTAGAGAACGTATTTCCCTCAAACTTAACCAAATGACTCCTCCCACCATATTGTGATTTTTCCCAAGTTTTGGGAACGATCCGAAATCAATAGGTGTAAGAAATTGGTCAATTCAAGTTCAAAGGCAGTTCGTTACTAATTGGAGTGGTTGGTGTTTTGGGTAGTTCTAGAGATCGGATTTCACTCAAACTTAACCGAATGACTCCACCCACCATATTATGATGTTGCCCAAGTTTTGGGCTCAATCCGAAATCAATAGGTGTAAGAAATTGGAAAATTCAAGTTCAAAGGCATTCCTAATTGGAGTCGTTGGTGTTTGGGGTAGTGCTAGAGATCGGATTTCACTCAAACTAAACCACAGGACACCTCCCACCATGTTATGATGTTGCCCAAGTTTTGGGCTCAATCCGAAATCAATGGGTCTAAGAAATTGTACAATTTATGTTCAAAGGCAGTTCGTTCCTAATCGGAGTGGTTGGTGTATTCCATAGTTCTAAAGATCGGATTTCACTCAAAACTAACCAAATGGCTCCTCCCAACATTTTATCATGTTGCCCATGTTTTGGACTCGATCCGAAATCAATAGGTGCAAGAAATTGGACAATTCAAGTTCAAAGGCAGATCGTTTGTAATTGGAGTGGTTGGTGTATTCCATACTTCTAGCGATTGGATTTCACTCAAAACTCACCAAATGACTCCTCCCACCATATTATGATGTTGCCCAAGTTTTGGGCTCGATCCGAAATCAATAGGTGTGAGAAATTGGACAATTCAAGTTCAACGGCAGTTCGTTCCTAATTGGAGTGGTTGGTGTATTCCATACCTCTAGCGATTGGATTTCACTCAAAACTCACCAAATGACTCCTCCCACCATATTATGATGTTGCCCAAGTTTTGGGCTCGATCCGAAATCAATAGGTGTGAGAAATTGGACAATTCAAGTTCAACGACAGTTCGTTCCTAATTGGAGTGGTTGGTGTATTCCATACTTCTAGCGATTGGATTTCACTCAAAACTCACCAACTGACTCCTCCCACCATATTATGATGTTGCCCAAGTTTTGGGCTCGATCCGAAATCAATAGGTGTGAGAAATTGGACAATTCAAGTTCAACGACAGTTCGTTCCTAATTGGAGTGGTTGGTGTATTCCAAACTTTTAGAGATTGGATTTCACTCAAAACTCACCAAAGGACTCCTCCCACCATATTATGATGTTGCCCCAGTTTTGGACAATTCAAGTTCAAGGGCAGTTCGTTCCAATTTGGAGTGGTTGGGGTAATTCATAGTTCTGGCAATTGGATTTCACTCAGAACACAGCAATTGAATCCTCCCACCATATCATGATGTTGCCCATGTTTTGGGCTCGATCCGAAATCAATAGGTGTGAGAAATTGGACAATTTAAGTTCAATTGCAGTTCGTTCCTAATTGGAGTGGTTGGTGTATTCCATACTTCTAGCGCTTGGATTTCACTCAAAACTAACCAAATGACTCCTCCCACCATATTATGATGTTTCCCAAGTTTTGGGCTCGATCCGAAATCAACAGGTGTGAGAAATTGGACAATTCAAGTTCAATGGCAGTTCGTTCCTAATTGGAGTGATTGGTGTATTCCATACTTCTAGCGGCTGGATTTGACTCAAAACTCACCAAATGACTCCTCCCACCATATTATGATGTTGCCCAAGTTTTGGGCTAGATCCAAAATCAATAGGTGTGAGAAATTGGACAATTCAAGTTCAATGGCAGTTCGTTCCTAATTGGAGTGGTTGTTGTATTATATACCTGTAGCGATTGGATTTCACTCAAAACTCACCAAATGACTCCTCCCACCATATTATGTTGTTGCCCAAGTTTTGGGCTAGATCCGAAATCAATAGGTGTGAGAGATTGGACAATTCAAGTTCAACGACAGTTCGTTCCTAACTGGACTGGTTGGTGTATTATATACTTCTAGCGATTGGATTTCACTCAAAACACACCAAAAGACTCCTCCCACCATATTATGATGTTGCCCAAGTTTTGGGCTCGATCCAAAATCAATAGGTGTGAGAAATTGGACAATTCAAGTTCAAAGGCAGTTCGTTCCTAGCGGGAGTGGTTGAGGTAATTCCTAGTTCTGGCGATTGGATTTCACTCAGAACACAGCAAATGTCTCCCCCCACCATATTATGATGTTGCCCAAGTTTTGGGCTCGATCCGAAATCAATAGGTGAAAGAAATTGGACAATTCAAGTTCAATGCCAGTTCGTTTCTAATTGGAGTGGTTGGTGTATGCCATACCTCTAGCGATTGGATTTCACTCAAAACTCTCCAAATGACTCCTCCCACCATAATATGATGTTGCCCAAGTTTTGGGCTCGATCCGAAATCAATAGGTGTAAGAAATTGGACAATTCAAGTTCAAAGGCAGTTCGTTCCAAATTGGAGTGGTTGGGGTAATTCTTCGTTCTGGCGATTGGATTTCACTCAAAACTGACCAAATGACTCCTCCCACCATATTATGATGTTGCCCACGTTTTGGGCTCGATCCGAAATCAATAGGTCTAAGAAATTGGACAATTCAAGTTCAAAGGCAGTTCGTTCAAAATTGGAGTGGTTGGGGTAATTCATAGTTCTGGCGATTGGATTTCAATCAGAACCCACCAAATGACACCTCAAACCATATTACGATGTTGCCCAAGTTTTGGGCTCGATCCGATATCAATAGGTGTGAGAAGTTGGACAATTCAAGTTCAACGGCAGGTCGTTCCTAATTGGAGTGGTTGGCGTAACTCACAGTTCTGGCGATCGGATTTCAGTCAAAGTACACCAAATGACTTCTCCCCCCATATTATGATGTTGCCCAAGTTTTGGGCTCGATCCGAAATCAATAGGTGTCAGAAATTGGACAATTCAAGTTCAATGCCAGTTCGTTTCTAATTGGAGTGGTTGGTGTATTACATACTTCTAACGACTGGATTTCACTCAAAACACACCAAATGACTACTCCCACCATATTGTGATGTTGCCCAAGTTTTGGGCTCGATCCGAAATCAATAGGTGTGAGAAATTGCACAATTCAAGTTCAACGGCAGATCGTTCCTAATTGGATTGGTTGGTGTATTCCAAACTTCTAGCGATTGGATTTCACTCAAAACTCACCAAATGACTCCTCCCACCATATTATGATGTTGCCCAAGTTTTGGGCTTGATCCGAAATCAATAGGTGTTCGAAATTGGACAATTCAAGTTCAACGGCAGTTCGTTCCTAATTGGAGTGGTTGGTGTATTCCATACTTCTAGCGGTTGGATTTCACTCAAAACTCACCAAATGATTCCTCCCACCATATTAGATTGTTGCCCAAGTTTTGGGCTCGCTCCGAAATGAATAGGTTTGAGAAATTGGACAATTCAAGTTCAACGGCAGTTCGTTCCTAATATGAGTGGTTGGAGTATTCCATACTTCTAGCGATTGGATTTCACTCAAAACTCAACAAATGACTACTCCCACCATATTATGATGTTGCCCAAGTTTTGGGCTCGATCCGAAATGAATAGGTGTTAGAAATTGGACAATTCAGGTTCAACGGCAGATCGTTCTTAATTGGAGTGGTTGGTGTATTCCATACTTCTAGCAATTGGATTTCACTCAAAACTGACCAAATGACTCCTCCCACCATATTATGGTGTTGCCCAAGTTTTGGGCTCGTTCCGAAATCAATTGGTGTGAGCAATTGGACAATTCAAGTTCAACGTCATTTCGTTCCAAGTTGGAGTGGTTGGCGTAACTCACAGTTCTGGTGATTGGATTTCAGTCAAAGCACACCAAATGACTTCTCCCCCCATATTATGACGTTGCCCATGTTTTGGGCTCGATCCGAAATCAATAGGTGTGAGAAATTGGACAATTCAAGTTCAACGGCAGTTCGTTCCTAATTGGAGTGGTTGGTGTATTCCATACATCTAGCAATTGGATTTCACTCAAAACTCACCAAACGACTCCTCCCACCATATTACGATGTTGCCCAAGTTTTGGGCTCGATCCGAAATCAATAGGTGGAAGAAATTGGACAATTCAAGTTCAACGGCAGTTCGTTCCTAATTGGAGTGGTTGGCGTATTCCATACTTCTAGCTATTGGATTTCACTCAAAACTCACCAAATGACTCCTCCCACCATATTATGTTGTTGCCCAAGTTTTGGGCTCGATCCGAAATCAATAGGTGAAAGAAATTGGACAATTCAAGTTCAACGGCAGTTCGTTCCTAATTGGAGTTTTTGGCGTATTCCATACTTCTAGCGATTGGATTTCACTCAAAACTCACGAAATGACTCCTCCCACCATATTCTGATGTTGCCCAAGTTTGGGGATCGATCCGAAATTAATAGGTGTGAGAAATTGGACAATTCAAGTTCAACGGCAGTTCGTTCCTAATTGGAGTGGTTGGTGTATTCCATACTTCTAGCGATTGGATTTCACTCAAAACTCACCAAATGACTCCTCCCACAATATTATGATGTCGCCCAAGTTTTGGGCTCGATCCGAAATCATTAGGTGTGAGAAATTGGACAATTCAAGTTCAATGGCAGTTCGGTCCAAATTGGATTGGTTGGTGCATTCCCTACTTCTAGCGATTGGATTTCACTCAAAACTCACCAAATGACACCTCCCACCATATTATCATGTTGCCCAAGTTTTGGGCTCGATCCGAAATGCATAGGTGCGAGAAATTGGACAATTCAAGTTCAACGGCAGTTCGTTCCTAATTGGAGTGCTTGGTGTATTCCATACTTCTAGCGATTGGATTTCTCCAAAAACTTACCAAATGACCCCTCCCACCATATTATGATGTTGCCCAAGTTTGGGTCTCGATCCGAAATCAATAGGAGTGAGAAATTGGACAATTCAAGTTCAACGGCAGTTCGTTCCTAATTGGTGTGGTTGGTGTATTCAATATTTCTAGCGATTGGATTTCACTCAAAACTCACCAAATGACTCCTCCCACCATATTATGATGTTGCCCCAAGTTTGGGGATCGATCCGAAATCAATAGGTGTGAGAAATTGGACAATTCAAGTTCAACGGCAGTTCGTTCCTAATTGGAGTGGTTGGTGTATTCCATACTTCTAGCGATTGGATTTCACCCAAAATTCACCAAATGACCCCTCCCACCATATTATCATATTGCCCAAGTTTTGGGCTCGATCCGAAATCAATAGGTGTGAGAAATTGGACAATTCATGTTCAACGGCAGTTCGTTCCTAATTGGAGTGGTTGGTGTATTCCATACATCTAGCGATTGGATTTCACTCAAAACTCACCAAATGACTCCTGACACCATATTATGATGTTGCCCAAGTTTGGGGTTCGATCCGAAATCAGTAGGTGTGAGAAATTCGACAACTCAAGTTCAACGGCAGTTCGTTCCTAACTGGAGTGGTTGGTGTATTCCATACTTCTAGCGATTGGATTTCTCCCACAACTCACCAAATGACCCCTCCCACCACATTATGATGTTGCCCAAGTTTGGGTCTCGATCCGAAGTCAATAGGTGTGAGAAATTGGACAATTCAAGTTTAACTGCAGTTCGTTCCTAATTGGAGTGGTTGGTGTATTCCATACTTCTAGCGATTGGATTTCACTCAAAACTCACCAAATGACTCCCCCCACTATACTATGATGTTGCCCAAATTTTGGGCTCGATCCGATGTCAATAGGTGTGAGAAATTGGACAATTCAAGTTCAACGGCAGTTTGTTACTAATTGGAGTGGTTGGTGTATTCCATACTTCTAGCGATTGGATTTCCCCCAAAACTCACCAAATGACCCCTCCCACCATATTATCATGTTGCCCATGTTTTGGTTCCGATACGAAATCACTAGGAGTGAGAAATTGGACAATTCAAGTTCAATGGCAGTTCGTTCCTAATTGGTGTTGTTGGTGTATTCCATACTTCTAGCGATAGGATTTCACTCAAAACTCACCAAATCACTCCTCCCACCATATTATGTTGTTGCCCAAGTTTGGGGCTTGATCCGAAATCAATAGATGTGAGAAATTGGACAATTCAAGTTCAACGGCAGTTCGTTCCTAATTGGAGTGGTTGGTGTATTCCATACCTCTAGCGATTGGATTTCTCTCAAAACTCACCAAATGACTCCTCCCACCATATTATGAAGTTGCCCAAGTTTTGGGCCCAATCCGAAATCACAAGGTGTGAGAAATTGGACAATTAAAGTTCAACGGCAGTTCGTTCCTAATTGGAGTGGTTGGTGTATTCCATACTTCTAGCGATTGGATTTCACTCAACACTCACCAAATGACTCCTCCCACCATATTATGTTGTTGCCCATGTTTGGGCCTCGATCCGAAATCAATAGGTGTAAGAAATTGGATAATTCAAGTTCAACGGCAGTTCGTTCCTAATTGGAGTGGTTGGTGTATTCCATACTTCTAGCGGTTGGATTTCACTCAAAACTCACCAAATGATTCCTCCCACCATATTAGATTGTTGCCCAAGTTTTGGGCTCGCTCCGAAATGAATAGGTTTGAGAAATTGGACAATTCAAGTTCAACGGCAGTTCGTTCCTAATATGAGTGGTTGGAGTATTCCATACTTCTAGCGATTGGATTTCACTCAAAACTCAACAAATGACTACTCCCACCATATTATGATGTTGCCCAAGTTTTGGGCTCGATCCGAAATGAATAGGTGTTAGAAATTGGACAATTCAGGTTCAACGGCAGATCGTTCTTAATTGGAGTGGTTGGTGTATTCCATACTTCTAGCAATTGGATTTCACTCAAAACTGACCAAATGACTCCTCCCACCATATTATGGTGTTGCCCAAGTTTTGGGCTCGATCCGAAATCAATTGGTGTGAGCAATTGGACAATTCAAGTTCAACGGCATTTCGTTCCAAATTGGAGTGGTTGGCGTAACTCACAGTTCTGGTGATTGGATTTCAGTCAAAGCACACCAAATGACTTTTCCCCCCATATTATGACGTTGCCCAAGTTTTGGGCTCGATCCGAAATCAATAGGTGTGAGAAATTGGACAATTCAAGTTCAACGGCAGTTCGTTCCTAATTGGAGTGGTTGGTGTATTCCATACTTCTAGCGATTGGATTTCACTCAACACTCACCAAATGACTCCTCCCACCATATTATGTTGTTGCCCATGTTTGGGCCTCGATCCGAAATCAATAGGTGTAAGAAATTGGATAATTCAAGTTCAACGGCAGTTCGTTCCTAATTGGAGTGGTTGGTGTATTCCATACCTCTAGCGATTGGATTTCTCTCAAAACTCACCAAATGACTCCTCCCACCATATTATGAAGTTGCCCAAGTTTTGGGCCCAATCCGAAATCACAAGGTGTGAGAAATTGGACAATTAAAGTTCAACGGCAGTTCGTTCCTAATTGGAGTGGTTGGTGTATTCCATACTTGTAGCGATTGGATTTCACCCAAAATTCACCAAATGACTCCTCCCACCATGTTATGATGTTGCCCAAGTTTTGGGATCGATCCGAAATCAATAGGAGTGAGAAATTGGAAAATTCAAGTTCAACGGCAGTTCGTTCCTAATTGGAGTGGTTGGTGTATTCCATACTTCTAGCGATTGGATTTCACTCAAAACTCACCAAATGACTCCTCCCACCATATTATGATGTTGCCCAAGTTTTGGGCTCGATTCGAAATCAATAGGTGTGAGAAATTGGACAATCCAAGTTCAACGGCAGTTCGTTCCTAGTTGGAGTGGTTGGTGTATTCCATACTTCTAGCGATTGGATTTGACCCAAAAGTCCCCAAATGACTCCTACCACCATATTATGATGTTGCCAAAGTTTGGGGCTCGATCCGATATCAATAGGTGTGAGAAATTGGACAATTCAAGTTCAACGGCAGTTCGTTCCGAGTTGGAGTGGTTGGTGTATTCCACACTTCTAGCGATTAGATTTCACTCAAAAATCAATAAATGACTCCTCCCACCATATTATGATGTTCCCCATGTTTTGGGCTCGATCCGAAATAAATAGGTGTGAGAAATTGGACAATTCAAGTTCAACGGCAGTTCGTTCCTAATTGGAGTGGTTGGTGTATTCCATACTTCTAGCGAATGGATTTCACCCAAAACTCACCAAATGACCCCTCCCACCATATTATCATGTTGCCCAGGTTTTGGGCTCCATCCGAAATCAATAGGTGTGAGAAATTGGAAAATTCATGTTCAACGGCAGTTCGTTCTTAATTGGAGTGGTTGGTGTATTCCATACTTCTAGCGATAGGATTTCACTCAAAACTCACCAAATGACTCCTCCCACCATATTACGATGTTGCCCAAGTTTTGGGCTCGATCCGATATCAATAGGTTTGAGAAATTCTACAATTCAAGTTCAACGGTAGTTCGTTCCAAATTGGATTGGTTGGTGTATTCCATGCCTCTAGCGATTGGATTTCACTCAAAACTCACCAAATGACTCCTCCCACCATATTATGTTGTTGCCCAAGTTTGGGCCTCGATACGAAATCAATAGGTGTAAGAAATTGGATAATTCAAGTTCAACGGCAGTTCGTTCCTAATTGGAGTGGTTGGTGTATTCCATACTTCTAGCGATTGGATTTCACTCAAAACTCACCAAATGACTCCTCGCACCATATTATCTTGTTTCCCAAGTTTTGGGCTCGATCGGAAATCAATAGGTGTGAGAAATTGGACAATTCAAGTTCAACGGCAGTTCGTTCCTAATTGGACTGGTTGGTGTATTCCATTCTTCTAGCGATTGGATTTCACTCAAAACCCACCAATTGACTCCTCCCACCATGTTATGATGTTGCCCAAGTTTTGGGATCGATCCGAAATCAATAGGTGTGAAAAATTGGAAAATTCAAGTTCAACGGCAGTTCGTTCCTAACTGGAGTGGTTGGTGTATTCCATACCTCTAGCGATTGGATTTCACTCAAAACTCACCACATGACTCCTCCCACCATATTATGATGTTGCCCAAGTTTTGGGCTCGATCCGAAATCAATAGGTGTGAGAAATTTGACAATTTAAGTTCAACGGCAGTTCGTTCCTAATTTGAGTGGTTGGTGTGTTTCATAATTCTAGCGATTGGATTTCACTCAAAACTCACAAAATGAATCCTCCCACCATATTATGATCTTGGCCAAGTTTTGGGCTCGATCCGAAATCAATAGGTGTGAGAAATTGGACAATTCAAGTTCAACGGCAGTTCGTTCCAAATTGGAGTGGTTGGTGTATTCCATACTTCTAGCGATTGGATTTCACTCAAAACTCACCAAATGACTCCTCCCACCATGTTATCATGTTGCCCAAGTTTTGGGCTCGATCCGAAATCAATAAGTGTGAGAAATTGGACAATTCAAGTTCAACGACGTTTCGTTCCTAATTGTAGTGGTTGGTGTATTCCATACTTCTAGCGATTGGATTTCACTCAATACCTACCAAATGACTCCTTCCACCATATTATGATGTTGCCCAAGTTTGGGGCTCGATCCGAAATCAATAGGTGCGAGAAATTAGACAATTTTAGTTCAACGACAGTTCGTTCCTTATTGGAGTGGTTGGTGTATTCCATACTTCCAGCGATTGGATTTCACTCAAAACTCACCAAATGACTCCTCCCACCATATTATGATGTTGCCCAAGCTTTGGGCTCGATTCGAAATCAATAGGTGTGAGAAATTGGACAATTCAAGTTCAACGGCAGTTCGTAGAAATTGGAATGGTTGGTGTATTCCAAACTTCTAAAGATTGGATTTCACTCAAAACTCACAAAATGACTCCTACCACCGTATTATGATGTTGCCCAAGTTTTGGGCTCAATCGGAAATCAATAGGTGTGAGAAATGGGACAATTCAAGTTCAACGGCAGTTCGTTCCTAATTGGAGTGGTTGGTGTATTCCATACTTCTAGCGATTGGATTTCACTCAAAACTCACCAAATGACTCCTCCCACCATATTATGAAGTTGCCCAAGTTTTGGGCTCGATCCGAAATCAATAGGTGTGAGAAATTGGACAATTCAAGTTCAACGGCAGTTCGTTCCTAATTGGAGTGGTTGGTGATTTCACTCAAAACTCACCAAATGACTCCTCCCACCATATTTTGAAGTTGCCTATGTTTTGGGCTCGATCCGAAATAAATTGGTGTGAGAAATTGGACAATTCAAGTTCAACGGCAGTTCGTTCCTAACTGGAGTGGTTGGTGTATTCCATAATTCTAGCGATTGGATTTCACTCAAAACTCCCCAAATGACTCCTCCCACCGTATTTTGAAGTTGCCCAAGTTTTGGGCCCGATCCGATATCAATAGGTGTGAGAAATTGGACAATTCAAGTTCAACGGCAGTTCGTTCCTAATTGGAGTGGTTGGTGTATTCCATACTTCCAGCGATTGGATTTCACTCAAAACTCACCAAATGACTCCTCCCACCATATTATGAAGTTGCCCAAGTTTTGGGCCCGATCCGAAATCAATAGGTGTGAGAAATTGGACAATTCATGTTCAACGGCAGTTCGTTCCTAATTGGAGTGGAACGTGTATTCCATACTTCTAGCGATTGGATTTCACTCAAAACTCCCCAAATGACTCCTCCCACCGTATTTTGAAGTTGCCCAAGTTTTGGGCCCGATCCGATATCAATAGGTGTGAGAAATTGGACAATTCAAGTTCAACGGCAGTTCGTTCCTAATTGGAGTGGTTGGTGTATTCCATACTTCCAGCGATTGGATTTCACTCAAAACTCACCAAATGACTCCTCCCACCATATTATGAAGTTGCCCAAGTTTTGGGCCCGATCCGAAATCAATAGGTGTGAGAAATTGGACAATTCATGTTCAACGGCAGTTCGTTCCTAATTGGAGTGGAACGTGTATTCCATACTTCTAGCGATTGGATTTCACTCAAAACTCACAAAATGACTCCTACCACCGTATTATGATGTTGCCCAAGTTTTGGGCTCAATCGGAAATCAATAGGTGTGAGAAATGGGACAATTCAAGTTCAACGGCAGTTCGTTCCTAATTGGAGTGGTTGGTGTATTCCATACTTCTAGCGATTGGATTTCACTCAAAACTCACCAAATGACTCCTCCCACCATATTATGAAGTTGCCCAAGTTTTGGGCTCGATCCGAAATCAATAGGTGTGAGAAATTGGACAATTCAAGTTCAACGGCAGTTCGTTCCTAATTGGAGTGGTTGGTGATTTCACTCAAAACTCACCAAATGACTCCTCCCACCATATTTTGAAGTTGCCTATGTTTTGGGCTCGATCCGAAATAAATTGGTGTGAGAAATTGGACAATTCAAGTTCAACGGCAGTTCGTTCCTAACTGGAGTGGTTGGTGTATTCCATAATTCTAGCGATTGGATTTCACTCAAAACTCCCCAAATGACTCCTCCCACCGTATTTTGAAGTTGCCCAAGTTTTGGGCCCGATCCGATATCAATAGGTGTGACAAATTGGACAATTCAAGTTCATCGGAAGTTCGTTCCTAATTGGAGTGGTTAGTGTATTCCATACTTCTAGCGATTGGATTTCACTCAAAACTCACCAAATGACTCGTCCCACCATATTATGAAGTTGCCCAAGTTTTGGGCCCGATCCGAAATCAATAGGTGTGAGAAATTGGAAATTTCATGTTCAACGGCAGTTCGTTCTTAATTGGAGTGGTTGGTGTATTCCATACTTCTAGCGATTGGATTTCACCCAAAACTCACCAAATGACCCCTCCCACCATATTATCATGTTGCCCAGGTTTTGGGCTCCATCCGAAATCAATAGGTGTGAGAAATTGGGCAATTCAAGTTCAACGGCAGTTCGTTCCTAATTGGAGTGGTTGGTGTATTCCATACTTCTAGCGATTGGATTTCACTCAAAACTCACCAAATGACTCCCCCCACCATATTATGATGTTGCCCAGGTTTGGGGCTCGATCCGAAATCCATAGGTGATCCAAATTGGACAATTCAAGTTCAACGGCAGTTCGTTCCTACTTGGAGTGGTTGGTGTATTCCATACTTCTAGCGAATGGATTTCACTCAAAACTCACCAAATGACTCCTCCCACCATATTTTGAAGTTGCCCATGTTTTGGGCTCGATCCGAAATAAATAGGTGTGAGAAATTGGACAATTCAAGTTCAACGGCAGTTCGTTCCTAATTGGAGTGGTTGGTGTATTCCATACTTCTAGCGAATGGATTTCACCCAAAACTCACCAAATGACCCCTCCCACCATATTATCATGTTGCCCAGGTTTTGGGCTCCATCCGAAATCAATAGGTGTGGGAAATCGGGCAATTCAAGTTCAACGGCAGTTCGCTCCTAATTGGAGTGGTTGGTGTATTCCATACTTCCAGCGATTGGATTTCACTCAAAACTCACCAAATGACTCCTCCCACCATATTATGATGTTGCCCAAGTTTGGGGCTCGATCCGAAATCAATAGGTGTGAGAAATTCGACAACTCAAGTTCAACGGCAGTTCGTTCCAAATTGGAGTGGTTGGTGTATTCCATACTTCTAGCGATTGGATTTCACCCAAAACTCAGTGAATGACCCCTCCCACCATATTATCATGTTGCCCAGGTTTTGGGCTCCATCCGAAATCAATAGGTGTGAGAAATTGGAAAATTCATGTTCAACGGCAGTTCGTTCTTAATTGGAGTGGTTGGTGTATTCCATACTTCTAGCGATAGGATTTCACTCAAAACTCACCAAATGACTCCTCCCACCATATTACGATGTTGCCCAAGTTTTGGGCTCGATCCGATATCAATAGGTTTGAGAAATTTTACAATTCAAGTTCAACGGTAGTTCGTTCCAAATTGGATTGGTTGGTGTATTCCATGCCTCTAGCGATTGGATTTCACTCAAAACTCACCAAATGACTCCTCCCACCATATTATGATGTTGCCCAAGTTTGCGGCTCGAACCGAAATCAATAGCTGTGAGAAATTGGAGTGGTTGGTGTATTCCATACTTCTAGCGATTGGATTTCACTCAAAACTCACCAAATGACTCCTCCCACCATATTATGATGTTGCCCAAGTTTGGGGCTCGATCCGAAATCCATAGGTGTTCCAAATTAGACAATTCAAGTTCAACGGCAGTTCGTTCCTAATTGGAGTGGTTGGTGTATTCCATACTTCTAGCGAATGGATTTCTCTCAAAACTCACCAAATGACTCCTCCCACCATATTTTGAAGTTGCCCATGTTTTGGGCTCGATCCGAAATAAATAGGTGTGAGAAATTGGACAATTCAAGTTCAACGGCAGTTCATTCCTAATTGGAGTGGTTGGTGTATTCCATACTTCTAGCGAATGGATTTCACACAAAACTCACCAAATGACGCCTCCCACCATATTATCATGTTGCCCAGGTTTTGGGCTCCATCCGAAATCAATAGGTGTGAGAAATCGGGCAATTCAAGTTCAACAGCAGTTCGCTCCTAATTGGAGTGGTTGGTGTATTCCATACTTCCAGCGATTGGATTTCACTCAAAACTCACCAAATGACTCCTCCCACCATATTATGATGTTGCCCAAGTTTGGGGCTCGATCCGAAATCAATAGGTGTGAGAAATTCGACAACTCAAGTTCAACGGCAGTTCGTTCCTAATTGGAGTGGATGGTGTATTCCATACTTCTAGCGATTGGATTTCACCCAAAACTCAGTGAATGACCCCTCCCACCATATTATCACGTTGCCCAGGTTTTGGGCTCCATCCGAAATCAATAGGTGTGAGAAATTGGGCAATTCAAGTTCAACGGCAGTTCGTTCCTACTTGGAGTGGTTGGTGTATTCCATACTTCTAGCGAATGGATTTCACTCAAAACTCACCAAATGACTCCTCCCACCATATTTTGAAGTTGCCCATGTTTTGGGCTCGATCCGAAATAAATAGGTGTGAGAAATTGGACAATTCAAGTTCAACGGCAGTTCGTTCCTAATTGGAGTGGTTGGTGTATTCCATACTTCTAGCGAATGGATTTCACCCAAAACTCACCAAATGACCCCTCCCACCATATTATCATGTTGCCCAGGTTTTGGGCTCCATCCGAAATCAATAGGTGTGGGAAATCGGGCAATTCAAGTTCAACGGCAGTTCGCTCCTAATTGGAGTGGTTGGTGTATTCCATACTTCCAGCGATTGGATTTCACTCAAAACTCACCAAATGACTCCTCCCACCATATTATGATGTTGCCCAAGTTTGGGGCTCGATCCGAAATCAATAGGTGTGAGAAATTCGACAACTCAAGTTCAACGGCAGTTCGTTCCAAATTGGAGTGGTTGGTGTATTCCATACTTCTAGCGATTGGATTTCACCCAAAACTCAGTGAATGACCCCTCCCACCATATTATCATGTTGCCCAGGTTTTGGGCTCCATCCGAAATCAATAGGTGTGAGAAATTGGAAAATTCATGTTCAACGGCAGTTCGTTCTTAATTGGAGTGGTTGGTGTATTCCATACTTCTAGCGATAGGATTTCACTCAAAACTCACCAAATGACTCCTCCCACCATATTACGATGTTGCCCAAGTTTTGGGCTCGATCCGATATCAATAGGTTTGAGAAATTTTACAATTCAAGTTCAACGGTAGTTCGTTCCAAATTGGATTGGTTGGTGTATTCCATGCCTCTAGCGATTGGATTTCACTCAAAACTCACCAAATGACTCCTCCCACCATATTATGATGTTGCCCAAGTTTGCGGCTCGAACCGAAATCAATAGCTGTGAGAAATTGGAGTGGTTGGTGTATTCCATACTTCTAGCGATTGGATTTCACTCAAAACTCACCAAATGACTCCTCCCACCATATTATGATGTTGCCCAAGTTTGGGGCTCGATCCGAAATCCATAGGTGTTCCAAATTAGACAATTCAAGTTCAACGGCAGTTCGTTCCTAATTGGAGTGGTTGGTGTATTCCATACTTCTAGCGAATGGATTTCTCTCAAAACTCACCAAA
Organism: Prunus avium; assembly: GCF_965620075.1. Taxonomy (NCBI): domain Eukaryota; kingdom Viridiplantae; phylum Streptophyta; class Magnoliopsida; order Rosales; family Rosaceae; genus Prunus; species Prunus avium. Next base: position 9,510,052 of record NC_142290.1, read on the forward strand.
TGACTCCTCCCACCATATTTTGAAGTTGCCCATGTTTTGGGCTCGATCCGAAATAAATAGGTGTGAGAAATTGGACAATTCAAGTTCAACGGCAGTTCATTCCTAATTGGAGTGGTTGGTGTATTCCATACTTCTAGCGAATGGATTTCACACAAAACTCACCAAATGACGCCTCCCACCATATTATCATGTTGCCCAGGTTTTGGGCTCCATCCGAAATCAATAGGTGTGAGAAATCGGGCAATTCAAGTTCAACAGCAGTTCGCTCCTAATTGGAGTGGTTGGTGTATTCCATACTTCCAGCGATTGGATTTCACTCAAAACTCACCAAATGACTCCTCCCACCATATTATGATGTTGCCCAAGTTTGGGGCTCGATCCGAAATCAATAGGTGTGAGAAATTCGACAACTCAAGTTCAACGGCAGTTCGTTCCTAATTGGAGTGGATGGTGTATTCCATACTTCTAGCGATTGGATTTCACCCAAAACTCAGTGAATGACCCCTCCCACCATATTATCACGTTGCCCAGGTTTTGGGCTCCATCCGAAATCAATAGGTGTGAGAAATTGGGCAATTCAAGTTCAACGGCAGTTCATTCCTAATTGGAGTGGTTGGTGTATTCCACACTTCTAGCGATTGGATTTCACTCAAAACTCACCAAATGACTCCTCCCACCATATTATGATGTTGCCCAAGTTTGGGGCTCGATCCGAAATCCATTGGTGTTCCAAATTGGACAATTCAAGTTCAACGGCAGTTCGTTCCTAATTGGAGTGGTTGGTGTATTCCACACTTCTAGCGATTGGATTTCACTCAAAACTCACCAAATGACTCCTCCCACCATATTATGAAGTTGCCCAAGTTTTGGGCTCGATCCTAAAACAATAGGTGTGAGAAATTGGACAATTCAAGTTCAACGGCAGTTCGTTCCTAATGGGAGTGGTTGGTGTATTCCATACTTGTAGCGATTGGATTTCACTCAAAACTCACCAAATGACTCCTCCCACCATATTATGAAGTTGCCCTAGTTTTGGGCCCTATCCGGAATCAATTGGTGTGAGAAATTGGACAATTGAACTTCAATGGCAGTTCGTTCCTAATTGGAGTGGTTGGTGTATTCCATACTTCTAGCGATTGGATTTCACTTAAAACTCACCAAATGACTCCTCCCACCATATTATGATGTTGCCCAAGTTTGGGGCTCGATCCGAAATCAATAGGTGTGAGAAATTGGACAATTCAAGTTCAACGGCAATTCGTTTCTAATTGGAGTGGTTGGTGTATTCCATACTTCTAGCGATTGGATTTCACTCAAAACTCACCAAATCACTCCTCCCACCATATTACAAAGTTGCCCAAGTTTTGGGCCCGATCCGAATTCAATAGGTGTGAGAAATTGGAGAATTCAAGTTCGATGGCAGTTCGTTCCTAATTGGAGTGGTTGGTGTATTCCATACTTCTTGCGATTGGATTTCACTCAAAACACACCTAATGACTCCTCCCACCATATTATGATGTTGCCCAAGTTTGGACAATTCAAGTTCAACGGCAGTTCGTTCCTAACTGGAGTGGTTGGTGTATTCCATACTTCTAGCGATTTTATTTTACTCAAAAATCACCAAATGACTCCTCCCACCATATTAAGATGTTGCCCAACTTTTGGGCTCGATCGGAAATCAATAGGTGTGAGAAATTGGACAATTCAAGTTCAACGGCAGTTCGTTCCTAATTGGAGTGGTTGGTGTATTCCATACTTCTAGCGATTGGATTTCACTCAAAACTCTCCAAATGACCCCTCCCACCATATTATGATGTTGCCCAAGTTTGGGGCTCGATCCGAAATCAATAGGTGTGAGAAATTGGATAATTCAAGTTCAACGGCAGTTCGTTCCTAATTGGAGTGGTTGGTGTATCCCATACGTCTAGCGATTGGATTTCACTGAAAACTCACCAAATGACTCCTCCCATCATATTATGATGTTGCCAAAGTTTGGGATTCGATCCGAAATCAATAGGTGTTCGAAATTGGACAATTCAAGTTCAACGGCAGTTCGTTCCTAATTGGAGTGGTTGGTGTATTCTATACTTCTAGCGATTGGATTTCACTCAAAACTCACCAAATGACTCCTCCCACCATATTATGATGTTGCCCAAGTTTTGGGCTCGATCCGAAATCAGTAGGTGTTGCAAATTGGACAATTTAAGTTCAACGGCAGTTCGTTCCTAATGGGAGTGGTTGGTGTATTCCATACTTCTAGCGATTGGATTTCACTCAAAACTCACCAATTGACTCCTCCCACCATATTATGATGTTGCCCAAGTTGGGGCTCGATCCGAAATCAATAGGTGTGAGAAATTGGACAATTCAAGTTCAACGGCAGTTCGTTAGTAATTGGAGTGCTTGGTGTATTCCATACTTCTAGCGATTGGATTTCACTCCTCCCACCATATTATGATGTTGCCCAAGTTTTGGGCTCGATCCGAAATCCATAGGTGTTCCAAATTGGACAATTCAAGTTCAACGGCAGTTCGTTCCTAATTGGGGTGCTTGATCTATTCCATACTACTAGCGGTTGGATTTCACTCAAAACTCACCAAATGACTCGTCCCACCATCTAATGATGTTACCCAAGTTTTGGGCTCGATCCGAAATCATTAGGTGTGAGAAATTGGACAATTCAAGTTCAACTGCAGTTCGTTCCTAATTGGAGTGGTTGGTGTATTCCATACTTCTAGCGATTGGATTTCACTCAAAACTCTCCAAATGACCCCTCCCACCATATTATGATGTTGCCCAAGTTTGGGGCTCGATCCGAAATCAATAGGTGTGAGAAATTGGATAATTCAAGTTCAACGGCAGTTCGTTCCTAATTGGAGTGGTTGGTGTATCCCATACGTCTAGCGATTGGATTTCACTGAAAACTCACCAAATGACTCCTCCCATCATATTATGATGTTGCCAAAGTTTGGGATTCGATCCGAAATCAATAGGTGTTCGAAATTGGACAATTCAAGTTCAACGGCAGTTCGTTCCTAATTGGAGTGGTTGGTGTATTCTATACTTCTAGCGATTGGATTTCACTCAAAACTCACCAAATGACTCCTCCCACCATATTATGATGTTGCCCAAGTTTTGGGCTCGATCCGAAATCAGTAGGTGTTGCAAATTGGACAATTTAAGTTCAACGGCAGTTCGTTCCTAATGGGAGTGGTTGGTGTATTCCATACTTCTAGCGATTGGATTTCACTCAAAACTCACCAATTGACTCCTCCCACCATATTATGATGTTGCCCAAGTTGGGGCTCGATCCGAAATCAATAGGTGTGAGAAATTGGACAATTCAAGTTCAACGGCAGTTCGTTAGTAATTGGAGTGCTTGGTGTATTCCATACTTCTAGCGATTGGATTTCACTCCTCCCACCATATTATGATGTTGCCCAAGTTTTGGGCTCGATCCGAAATCCATAGGTGTTCCAAATTGGACAATTCAAGTTCAACGGCAGTTCGTTCCTAATTGGGGTGCTTGATCTATTCCATACTACTAGCGGTTGGATTTCACTCAAAACTCACCAAATGACTCGTCCCACCATCTAATGATGTTACCCAAGTTTTGGGCTCGATCCGAAATCATTAGGTGTGAGAAATTGGACAATTCAAGTTCAACTGCAGTTCGTTCCTAATTGGAGTGGTTGGTGTATTCCATACTTCTACCGATTGAATTTCACTCAAAACTCACCAAATGACTCCTCCCACCATATTAACGTGTTGCCCAAGTTTTAGGCTCGATCCGAAGTCAATAGGTGTTCCAAATTGGACAATTCAAGTTCAACGGCAATTCATTCCTAATTGGAGTGGTTGGTGTATTCCATACTTCTAGCAGTTGGATTTCACTCAAAACTCACCAAATGACTCCTCCCCCCATATTATGATGTTGCACAAGCTTGGGGTTCGATCCGAAATCAATAGGTGTTCCAAATTGGACAATTCAAGTTCAACGGCAGTTCGTTCCTAATTGGAGTGGTTGGTGTATTCCATACTTCTAGCGATTGGATTTCTCTCAAAACTCACCAAATGACTCCTCCCACCATATTATAGTGTCACACAAGTTTGGGGTTCGATCCGAAATCAATAGGTGTGAGAAATTGGACAATTCAAGTTCAACGGCAGTTCGTTCCTAATTGGAGGGTTGGTGTATTCCATACTTCTAGCGAATGGATTTCACCCAAAACTCACCGAATGACTCCTCCCACCATATTATCATGTTGCCCAAGTTTTGGGCTCGAACCGAAATCAATAGGTGTTCCAAATTGGACAATTCAAGTCCAACGGCTGTTCGTTCGTAATTGGAGTGGTTGGTGTATTCCATACTTCTAGCGATCGGATTTCACTCAAAACTCACCAAATGACTCGTCCCACCATATTATCATGTTGCCCAAGTTTTCGGCTCGATCCGAAATCAATAGGTGTGAGAAATTGGACAAGTCAAGTTCGACTGCAGTTCGTTCCTAATTGGAGTGGCTGGTGTATTCCATACTTCTAGCGATTGGATTTCACTCAAAACTCACCAAATGACTCCTCCCACCATATTATGATGTTGCCCAAGTTTGGGGTTCGATCCGAAATTAATAGGTGTGAGAAATTGGACAATTCAAGTTCAACGGCAGTGTTGTGTAGATTCAGTTGCACCAAAATGGATTGAGTTGCATCCTCAACTTGTGATACTCGCAAGTGCACGAACCGTTGGTAGTTTAGCGTGTGTAAGTGCGAGGTCGATTCCACAGGGATTGGTGATTGAATGATCCAATTTAGTTTCCCTACACAAAACAGAAATGAAAAAGAAAGGAAATAAATAAAACAAGGAAGAAAGAAATAACTACCTCAAGCAAATAAGTTCCCAAGTTCAATTAGATTAATGGATTGGTTCTAGCTAAAGTATGATTAAGCCATGGTGTGTGGTCATAACCTTGTGTTCCTAATTCCCTAATTTGATCATTTGTTGTCTAACCTAAAATTAAGCATTAGGAACCCATTAAGCATGGAAGAACAATTTAAACAACCAAGCATGTGTCTAATCCCTGTTGTCGAATGTCCATACATACTCTTCCTATTCATAGTTCAATTCGAATTAAAGCATGGTGTATACTCTTAATTCAAACCAAGATAGCTAACATGCAAGCCTAAATGGTGATCAATCATTCAAACTAGCATATTAACTTATAAGCATAATGAATAAGAACAAAAACCATAATTGAAACTTGGAAACTAATTCAACTTGAAAACTTAAGAAAATAATTTACATAACAAAGAAAAATAAATTACAACTAAGAAGCAAAAGGAAAGCTAGAATTGAGAACTAGAAAGCAAAATTAAGAGAATTTGAGGGAGAGAAGGGAAGGGAGCTCTAGAGAAGTGTTTGAGAGCTCCCCCCCTTGGGGTGTGTTTACAAGCTTAGAGAACATCCCTATATATAGGCCTAGGAGAAGTGAAAATCTGAATTCAATATGGCTAATGCATACAACACTTGTATTATAAAATATTGAATTGGTTGATGCACTTGTATTAGAAAATCTGAATTGGTTGATGCACTTCACCAATAAATCCCACCAGCAGCCCTAGCTCATCTTCATGTCACCATGACCAAGCTTCCAACCAGCTACGAAACTAGACTGGCAGGGGGCTGTAGCCAAAATGAGTTTGTCTTTAAGCTCTTCATCGATTCAACAAAATTAGGCCTTAACATGCTTGAATTGCATGAATTATGCTCTCTTGCTTTTTTGCCAACAAAACACACAAAGAGAGGCAAATAACACAGAAATCTAGGAAACTAAGCAAAAGAAGTAAGTAAATTTGGGCATGTATATGTATGAAATTATGAGCTTAACAGGCAGTTCGTTCCTAATTGGAGTGGTTGGTGTATTCCATACTTCTAGCGATTGGATTTCACTCAAAACTCACCAAATGATTCCTCTCACCATATTATCATGTTGCCCAAGTTTTGGGCTCGATCCGAAATCAATAGGTGTGAGAAATTGGACACTTCAAGTTCAACGGCAGTTCGTTCCAAATTGGAGTGGTTGCTGTATTCCAGACTTCTAGCGATTGGATTTCACTCAAAACACACCAAATGACTCCTCCCACCATATTATGATGTTGCACAAGTTTGGGGTTCGATCCGAAATCAATAGGTGTGAGAAATTGGACAATTCAAGTTCAACGGCAGTTCATTCCTAATTGGAGTGGTTGGTGTATTCCATACTTCTAGCGATTGGATTTCACTCAAAACTCACCAAATGACTCCTCCCACCAATATTATGACGTTGCCCAAGTTTTGGGCTCGATCCGAAATCAGTAGGTGTTCCAAATTGGACAATTCAAGTTCAACGGCAGTTCGTTCCTAATTGGAGTGGTTGGTGTATTCCATACTTCTAGCGATTGGATTTCACTCAAAACACACCAAATGACTCCTCCCACCATATTATGATGTTGCCCAAGTTTGGGGTTCGATCCGAAATCAATAGGTGTGAGAAATTGGACAATTCAAGTTCAACGGCAGTTCGTTCCTAATTGGAGTGGTTGGTGTATTCCATACTTCTAGCGATTGGATTTCACTCAAAACTCACCGAATGACTCCTCCCACCATATTATGATGTTGCACAAGCTTGGGGTTCGATCCGAAATCAATAGGTGTTCCAAATTGGACAATTCAAGTTCAACAGCAGTTCGTTCCTAATTGGAGTGGTTGTTGTATTCCATACTTCTACCGATTGGATTTCACTCAAAACTCACCAAATGACTCCTCCCACCATATTATGATGTTGCACAAGTTTGGGGTTCGATCCGAAATCAATAGGTGTGAGAAATTGGACAATTCAAGTTCAATGGAAGTTCGTTCCTAATTGGAGTGGTTGGTGTATTCCATACTTCTAGCGATTGGATTTCACTCAAAACTCACCAAATGACTCCTCCCACCGTATTATGATGTTGCACAAGTTTGGGGTTCGATCCGAAATCAATAGGTGTGAGAAATTGGACAATTCAAGATCAACGGCAGTTCGTTCCTAATTGGAGTGGTTGGTGTATTCCATACTTCTAGCGATTGGATTTCACTCAAAACTCACCAAATGACTACTCCCACCATATTATGATGTAACACAAGTTTCGGGATCGATCCGAAATCAATAGGTGTGAGAAATTGGACAATTCAAGTTCAATGGCTGTTCGTTCCTAATTGGAGTGGTTGGTGAATTCCATACTTCTAGAGATTGGATTTCACTAAAAACTCACCAAATGACTCGTCACACCATATTATGATGTTGCCAAAGTTTTGGGCTCGATACGAAATCAATAGGTGTGAGAAATTGGACAATTCAAGTTCAACGGCAGTTCGTTCCCAATTGGAGTGGTTGGTGTATTCCATACTTCTAGCGATTGGATTTCACTCAAAACTCACCAAATGACTACTCCCACCATATTATGATGGTGCCCAAGTTTTGGGCTCGATCCGAAATCCATAGGTGTTCCAAATTGGACAATTCAAGTTCAACGGCAGTTCGTTCCTAATTGGAGTGGTTAGTTTATTCCATACTTCTAGCGATTGGATTTCACTCAAAACTCACCAAATGACTCCTCCCACCACATTATCCTGTTGCCCAAGTTTTGGGCTCGATCTGAAATCAATAGGTGTGAGAAATTGGACAATTCAAGTCCAACAGCAGTTCGTTCGTAATTGGAGTGGTTGGTGTATTACGAACTTGCAGCGATTGGATTTCACTCAAAACTAACCAAATGACTCCTCCCACCATATTATGATGTTGCCCAAGTTTTGGGCTCGATCCGAAATAAATAGGTGTGAGAAATTGGACAATTCAAGTTCAACGGCAGTTCATTCCTAATTGGAGTGGTTGGTGTATTCCATACTTCTAGCGATTGCATTTCACTCAAAACTCACTAAATGACTCCTCCCACCATATTATGATGTTGCCCAAGTTTTGGGCTCGATCCGAAATTAAACAGGTGTTCCAAATTGGACAATTCAAGTTCAACGGCAGTTCGTTCCTAATTGGAGTGGTTGGTGTATTCCATACTTCTAGCGATTGCATTTCACTCAAAACTCACTAAATGACTCCTCCCACCATATTATGATGTTGCCCAAGTTTTGGGCTCGATCCGAAATTAAATAGGTGTTCCAAATTGGACAACTCAAGTTCAACGGCAGTTCGTTCCTAATTGGAGTGGAACGTGTATTCCATACTTCTACCGATTGAATTTCACTCAAAACTCACCAAATGACTCCTCCCACCTTATTATGATGTTGCAAAAGTTTGGGGTTCGATCCGAAATCAATAGGTGTGAGAAATTGGACAATTCAAGTTCAACGGCAGTTCGTTCCCAATTGGAGTGGTTTGTGTATTCCATACTTCTAGAGATTGGATTTCACTCAGAACTCACCAAAAGACTCCTCCCACCATATTATCATGTTGCCCAAGTTTTGGGCTCGATCCGAAATCAATAGGTGTGAGGAATTGGACACTTCAAGTTCAACGGCAGTTCGTTCCTAATTGGAGTGGTTGGTGTATTCCAGACTTCCAGCGATTGGATTTCACTCAAAACTCACCAAATGACTCCTCCCACCATATTGTGATGTTGCCCAAGTTTTGGGCTCGATCCGAAATCCATAGGTGTTCCAAATTGTACAATTCAAGTTCAACGGCAGTTCATTCCTAATTGGAGTGGTTAGTTTATTCCATACTTCTAGCGATTGGATTTCACCCAAAACTCTCCAAATGCCTCCTGCCACCATATTATCGTGTTGCCCAAGTTTTGGGCTCGATCCGAAATCAATAGGTGTGAGAAATTGGACAATTCAAGTTCAACGGCAGTTCGTTCCTAATTGGAGTGGTTGGTGTATTCCATACTTCTAGCGATTGGATTTCACTCAAAACTCACCAAATGACTCCTCCCACCTTATTATGATGTTGCAAAAGTTTGGGGTTCGATCCGAAATCTATAGGTGTGAGAAATTGGACAATTCAAGTTCAACGGCAGTTCGTTCCTAATTGGAGTGGTTAGTTTATTCCATACTTCTAGCGATTGAATTTCACTCAAAACTCACCAAATGCCTCCTCCCACCATATTATCGTGTTGCCCAGGTTTTGGGCTCGATCCGAAATCAATAGGTGTGAGAAATTGGACAATTCAAGTTCAACGGCAGTTCGTTCCTAATTGGAGTGGTTGGTGTATTCCATACTTCTAGCGATTGGATTTCACTCAAAACTCACCAAATGACTCCTCCCACCATATTATGATGTTGCCAAAGTTTGGGGCTCGATCCGAAGTCAATAGGTGTTCCAAATCGGATAATTCAAGTTCAACGGCAATTCGTTCCTAATTGGAGTTGTTGGGGTATTCCATACTTGTAGCGATTGGATTTCACTCAAAACTCACCAAATGACTCCTCCCACCATATTATGATGTTGCCCAAGTTTTGGCCTTGATCCCAAATCAATAGGTGCGAGAAATTGGACAATTCAAGTTCAACGGCAATTCATTCCTAATTGGAGTGGTTGGTGTATTCCATACTTCTGGCGGTTGGATTTCACTCAAAACTTACCAAATGACTCCTCCCACCATATTATGATGTTACCCAAGTTTTGGGCTCGATCTGAAATCAATAGGTGTAAGAAATTGGACAATTCAAGTTCAACGGCAGTTCGTTCCTAATTGGAGTGGTTGGCGTATTCCATATTTCTAGCAATTGGATTTCACTCAAAACTCACCAAACGACTCCTCCCACCATATTATGATGTTGCACAAGCTTGGGGTACGATCCGAAATCAATAGGTGTTCCAAATTGGACAATTCAAGTTCAACGGCAGTTCGTTCCTAATTGGAGTGGTTGGCGTATTCCATATTTCTAGCAATTGGATTTCACTCAAAACTCACCAAATGACTCCTCCCACCATATTATGATGTTGCAAAAGTTTGGGGTTCGATCCGAAATCAATAGGTGTGAGAAATCGGACAATTCAAGTTCAACGGCCGTTCGTTCCTGATTGTAGTGGTTGGTGTATTCCATCCTTCTAGCGATTGGATTTCACTCAAAAATCACCAAATGACTCCTCCCACCTTATTATGATGTTGCAAAAGTTTGGGGTTCGATCCGAAATCTATAGGTGTGAGAAATTGGACAATTCAAGTTCAACGGCAGTTCGTTCCTAATTGGAGTGGTTAGTTTATTCCATACTTCTAGCGATTGGATTTCACTCAAAACTCACCAAATGCCTCCTCCCACCATATTATCGTGTTGCCCAGGTTTTGGGCTCGATCCGAAATCAATAGGTGTGAGAAATTGGACAATTCAAGTTCAACGGCAGTTCGTTCCTAATTGGAGCGGTTGGTGTATTCCATATTTCTAGCGATTGGATTTCACTCAAAACTCACCAAATGACTCCTCCCACCATATTATGATGTTGCACAAGCTTGGGGTTCGATCCGAAATCAATAGGTGTTCCAAATTGGACAATTCAAGTTCAACGGCAGTTCGTTCCTAATTGGAGGGGTTGTTGTATTCCATACTTCTAGCGATTGGATTTCACTCAAAACTCACCAAATGACTCCTCCCACCATATTATGATGTTGCCCAAGTTTGGGGTTCGATCCGAAATCAATAGGTGTCAGAAATTGGACAATACAAGTTCAACGGCAGTTCGTTCCTAATTGGAGGGGTTGTTGTATTCCATACTTCTAGCGATTGGATTTCACTCAAAACTCACCAAATGACTCCTCCCACCATATTATGATGTTGCCCAAGTTTGGGGTTCGATCCGAAATCAATAGGTGTCAGAAATTGGACAATACAAGTTCAACGGCAGTTCGTTCCTAATTGGAGTGGTTGGTGTATTCCACACTTCTAGCGATTGGATTTCCCTCAAAACTGACCAAATGACTCCTCCCACCATATTATGATGTTGCCCAAGTTTGGGGTTCGATCCGAAATCAATAGGTGTGAGAAATTGGACAATTCAAGTTCAACGGCAGTTCGTTCCTAATTGGAGTGGTTGGTGTATTCCATACTTCTAGCGATTGGATTTCACTCAAAACTCACCGAATGACTCCTCCCACCATATTATGATGTTGCACAAGCTTGGGGTTCGATCCGAAATCAATAGGTGTTCCAAATTGGACAATTCAAGTTCAACAGCAGTTCGTTCCTAATTGGAGTGGTTGTTGTATTCCATACTTCTACCGATTGGATTTCACTCAAAACTCACCAAATGACTCCTCCCACCATATTATGATGTTGCACAAGTTTGGGGTTCGATCCGAAATCAATAGGTGTGAGAAATTGGACAATTCAAGTTCAACGGTAGTTCTATCCTAATTGGAGTGATTGGTGTATTCCATACTTCTAGCGATTGGATTTCACTCAATACTCACAAAATGACTCCTCCCACCATATTATGATGTTGCTCAAGTTTTGGGCTCAATCCGAAATGAATAGGTGTGAGAAATTGGACAATTCAAGTTCAACGGCAGTTCGTTCCTAATTGGAGTGGTTGGGGTAATTCATAGTTCTAGCGATTGGATTTCACTCAAAACTCACCAAATGACTCCTCCCACCATATTACGATGTTGCCCATGTTTTGGGCTCGATCCGAAATCAATAGGTGTGAGAAATTGGACAATTCAAGTTCAACGGCAGTTCGTTCCTAATTGGAGTGGTTGGTGTATTCCATAATTCTAGCGATTGGATTTCACTTAAAACTCACCAAATGACTCCTCCCATCATATTATGATGTTGCACAAGTTTCGGGTTCGATCCGAAATCAATAGGTGTTCCAAATTGGACAATTCAAGTTCAACGGCAGTTCATTCCTAATTGGAGTGGTTGTTGTATTCCATACTTCTAGCGATTGGATTTCACTCAAAACTCACCAAATGAATTTTCCCACCATATTATGATGTTGCACAAGTTTGGGGTTCGATCCGAAATCAATAGGTGTGAGAAATTGGACAATTCAAGTTCAACGGTAGTTCTATCCTAATTGGAGTGATTGGTGTATTCCATACTTCTAGCGATTGGATTTCACTCAAAACTCACAAAATGACTCCTCCCACCATATTATGATGTTGCCCACGTTTTGGGCTCGATCCGTAATCAATAGGTGTAAGAAATTGGACAATTTAAGTTCAACGGCAGTTCGTTCCTAATTGGAGTGGTTGGTGTATTCCATATTTCTAGCGATTGGATTTTACTCAAAACTCCCCAAATGACTCCTCCCACCATATTATGACGTTGCACAAGTTTGGGGTTCGATCCGAAATCTATAGGTGTGAGAAATTGGACAATTCAAGTTCAACGGCAGTTCGTTCCTAATTGGAGTGGTTAGTTTATTCCATACTTCTAGCGATTGGATTTCACTCAAAACTCACCAAATGCCTCCTCCCACCATATTATCGTGTTGCCCAAGTTTTGGGCTCGATCCGAAATCAATAGGTGTGAGAAATTGGACAATTCAAGTTCAACGGCAGTTCGTTCCTAATTGGAGCGGTTGGTGTATTCCATATTTCTAGCGATTGGATTTCACTCAAAACTCACCAAATGACTCCTCCCACCATATTATGATGTTGCACAAGCTTGGGGTTCGATCCGAAATCAATAGGTGTTCCAAATTGGACAATTCAAGTTCAACGGCAGTTCGTTCCTAATTGGAGTGGTTGTTGTATTCCATACTTCTAGCGATTGGATTTCACTCAAAACTCACCAAATGACTCCTCCCACCATATTATGATGTTGCCCAAGTTTGGGGTTCGATCCGAAATCAATAGGTGTCAGAAATTGGACAATACAAGTTCAACGGCAGTTCGTTCCTAATTGGAGTGGTTGGTGTATTCCATACTTCTAGAGATTGGATTTCACTCAAAACTCACCAAATGACTCCTCCGACCATATTATGATGTTGCCCAAGTTTTGGGCTCGATCCGAAATCAACAGGTGTGAGAAATTGGACAATTCAAGTTCAACGGCAGTTCGTTCCTAATTGGAGTGGTTAGTGTATTCCATACTTCTAGCGATTGGATTTCACTCAAAACTCTCCAAATGACTCCTCCCACCATATTATGATGTTGCACAGGCTTGGGGTACGATCCGAAATCAATAGGTGTTCCAAATTGAACAATTCAAGTTCAACGGCAGTTCGTTCCTAATTGGAGTGGTTGTTGTATTCCATACTTCTAGCGATTGGATTTCACTCAAAACTCACCAAATGACTCCTCCCACCATATTATCATTTTGCCCAAGTTTTGGGCTCGATCCGAAATCAATAGGTGTCAGAAATTGGACAATTCAAGTTCAACGGCAGTTCGTTCCTAATTGGAGTGGTTGGTGTATTCCACACTTCTAGCGATTGGATTTCCCTCAAAACTCCGCAAATGACTCCTTCCACCATATTATGATGTTGCCCAAGTTTGGGGTTCGATCCGAAATCAATCGGTGTGAGAAATTGGACAATTCAAGTTCAACGGCAGTTCGTTCCTAATTGGAGTGGTTGGTGTATTCCATACTTCTAGCGATTGGATTTCACTCAAAACTCACCAAATGACTCCTACGACCATATTATGATGTTGCCCAAGTTTTGGGCTCGATCCGAAATCAATAGGTGTGAGAAATTGGACAATTCAAGTTCAACGGCAGTTCGTTCCGAATTGGAGTGGTTGGTGTATTCCATACTTCTAGCGATTGGATTTCACTTAAAACTCACCAAATGACTCCTCCCACCATATTATGATGTTGCCCAAGTTTTGGGCTCGATCCGAAATCAATAGGTGTATGAAATTGGACAATTCAAGTTCAACGGCAGTTCGTTCCTAATTGGAGTGGTTGGTGTATTCCATACTTCTAGCGATTGGATTTCACTCAAAACTCACCAAATGACTCCTCCCACCATATTATGATGTTGCACAAGCTTGGGGTTCGATCAGAAATCAATAGGTGTTCCAAATTGGACAATTCAAGTTCAACGGCAGTTCGTTCCTAATTGGAGTGGTTGCTGTATTACATACTTCTAGCGATTGGATTTCACTCAAAACTCACCAAATGACTCCTCCCACCATCTTATGATGTTGCCCAAGTTTTGGGCTCGATCTGAAATCAATAGGTGTAAGAAATTGGACAATTCAAGTTCAACGGCAGTTCGTTCCTAATTGGAGTGGTTGGTGTATTCCATACTTCTAGCGATTGGATTTCACTCAAAACTCACCAAATGACTCCTCCCACCATATTATGACGTTGCACAAGTTTCGGGTTCAATCCAAAATCAATAGGTGTTCCAAATTGGACAATTCAAGTTCAACGGCAGTTCGTTCCTAATTGGAGTGGTTGTTGTATTCCATACTTCTAGCGATTGGATTTCACTCAAAACTCACCAAATGACTCCTCCCACCATATTATGATGTTGCACAAGTTTGGGGTTCGATCCGAAATCAATAGGTGTGAGAAATTGGACAATTCAAGTTCAACGGTAGTTCGTTCCTAATTGGAGTGGTTGGTGTATTCCATATTTCTAGCGATTGGATTTCACTCAAAACTCCCCAAATGACTCCTCCCACCATATTATGATGTTGCACAAGTTTGGGGTTCGATCCGAAATCAATAGGTGTTCCAAATTGGACAATTCAAGTTCAACGGCAGTTCGTTCCTAATTGGAGTGGTTGGTGTATTCCATACTTCTAGCGATTGGATTTCACTCAAAACTCCCCAAATGACTCTTCCCACCATAATATCTTGTTGCCCATGTTTTGGGTTCGATCCGAAATCAAAAGGTGTGAGGAATTGGACAATTCAAGTTCAACGGCAGTTCGTTCCTAATTGGAGTGGTTGGTGTATTCCATACTTCTAGCGATTGGATTTCCCTCAAAACTGACCAAATGACTCCTCCCACCATATTATGATGTTGCCCATGTTTGGGGTTCGATCCGAAATCAATAGGTGTGAGAAATTGGACAATTCAAGTTCAACGGCAGTTCGTTCCTAATTGGAGTGGTTGGTGTATTCCATACTTCTAGCGATTGGATTTCACTCAAAACTCACCGAATGACTCCTCCCACCATATTATGATGTTGCACAACCTTGGGGTTCGATCCGAAATCAATAGGTGTTCCAAATTGGACAATTCAAGTTCAACAGCAGTTCGTTCCTAATTGGAGTGGTTGTTGTATTCCATACTTCTAGCGATTGGATTTCACTCAAAACTCACCAAATGACTCCTCCCACCATATTATGATGTTGCACAAGTTTGGGGTTCGATCCGAAATCAATAGGTGTGAGAAATTGGACAATTCAAGTTCAACGGTAGTTCTATCCTAATTGGAGTGATTGGTGTATTCCATACTTCTAGCGATTGGATTTCACTAAATACTCACAAAATGACTCCTCCCACCATATTATGATGATGCCCAAGTTTTGGGCTCGATCCGAAATCAATAGGTGTGAGAAATTGGACAATTCAAGTTCAACGGCAGTTCGTTCCTAATTGGAGTGGTTGGGGTAATTCATAGTTCTAGCGATTGGATTTCACTCAAAACTCACCAAATGACTCCTCCCACCATATTACGATGTTGCCCATGTTTTGGGCTCGATCCGAAATCAATAGGTGTGAGAAATTGGACAATTCAAGTTCAACGGCAGTTCGTTCCTAATTGGAGTGGTTGGTGTATTCCATACTTCTAGCGATTGGATTTCACTTAAAACTCACCAAATGACTCCTCCCATCATATTATGATGTTGCACAAGTTTCGGGTTCGATCCGAAATCAATAGGTGTTCCAAATTGGACAATTCAAGTTCAACGGCAGTTCATTCCTAATTGGAGTGGTTGTTGTATTCCATACTTCTAGCGATTGGATTTCACTCAAAACTCACCAAATGAATTTTCCCACCATATTATGATGTTGCACAAGTTTGGGGTTCGATCCGAAATCAATAGGTGTAAGAAATTGGACAATTTAAGTTCAGCGGCAGTTCGTTCCTAATTGGAGTGGTTGGTGTATTCCATATTTCTAGCGATTGGATTTCACTCAAAACTCCCCAAATGACTCCTCCCACCATATTATGATGTTGCACAAGTTTGGGGTTCGATCCGAAATCAATAGGTGTTCCAAATTGGACAATTCAAGTTCAACGGCAGTTCGTTCCTAATTGGAGTGGTTGGTGTATTCCATACTTCTAGCGAATGGATTTCGCTCAAAACTCACCAAATGACTCTTCCCACCATAATATCTTGTTGCCCATGTTTTGGGTTCGATCTGAAATCAATAGGTGTAAGAAATTGGACAATTCACGTTCAACGGCAGTTCGTTCCTAATTGGAGTGGTTGGTTTATTCCATACTTCTAGCAATTGGATTTCACTCAAAACTCACCAAATGAATTCTCCCACCATATTATGATGTTGCACAAGTTTGGGGTTCGATCCGAAATCAATAGGTGTTCCAAATTGGACAATTCAAGTTCAACGGCAGTTCGTTCCTAATTGGAGTGGTTGGTGTATTCCATACTTCTAGCGATTGGATTTCACTCAAAACTCACCAAATGACTCCTCCCACCATATTATGATGTTGCCCAAGTTTGGGGTTCTATCCGAAATCAATAGGTGTGAGAAATTGGACAATTCAAGTTCAACGGCAGTTCGTTCCTAATTGGAGTGGTTGGTGTATTCCATACTTCTAGCGATTGGATTTCACTCAAAACTCACCGAATGACTCCTCCCACCATATTATGATGTTGCCCATGTTTGGGGTTCGATCCGAAATCAATAGGTGTGAGAAATTGGACAATTCAAGTTCAACGGCAGTTCGTTCCTAATTGGAGTGGTTGGTGTATTCCATACTTCTAGCGATTGGATTTCACTCAAAACTCACCGAATGACTCCTCCCACCATATTATGATGTTGCACAACCTTGGGGTTCGATCCGAAATCAATAGGTGTTCCAAATTGGACAATTCAAGTTCAACAGCAGTTCGTTCCTAATTGGAGTGGTTGTTGTATTCCATACTTCTAGCGATTGGATTTCACTCAAAACTCACCAAATGACTCCTCCCACCATATTATGATGTTGCCCAAGTTTTGGGCTCGATCCGAAATCAATAGGTGTGAGAAATTGGACAATTCAAGTTCAACGGCAGTTCGTTCCTAATTGGAGTGGTTGGGGTAATTCATAGTTCTAGCGATTGGATTTCACTCAAAACTCACCAAATGACTCCTCCCACCATATTACGATGTTGCCCATGTTTTGGGCTCGATCCGAAATCAATAGGTGTGAGAAATTGGACAATTCAAGTTCAACGGCAGTTCGTTCCTAATTGGAGTGGTTGGTGTATTCCATACTTCTAGCGATTGGATTTCACTTAAAACTCACCAAATGACTCCTCCCATCATATTATGATGTTGCACAAGTTTCGGGTTCGATCCGAAATCAATAGGTGTTCCAAATTGGACAATTCAAGTTCAACGGCAGTTCATTCCTAATTGGAGTGGTTGTTGTATTCCATACTTCTAGCGATTGGATTTCACTCAAAACTCACCAAATGAATTTTCCCACCATATTATGATGTTGCACAAGTTTGGGGTTCGATCCGAAATCAATAGGTGTGAGAAATTGGACAATTCAAGTTCAACGGTAGTTCTATCCTAATTGGAGTGATTGGTGTATTCCATACTTCTAGCGATTGGATTTCACTCAAAACTCACAAAATGACTCCTCCCACCATATTATGATGTTGCCCACGTTTTGGGCTCGATCCGTAATCAATAGGTGTAAGAAATTGGACAATTTAAGTTCAGCGGCAGTTCGTTCCTAATTGGAGTGGTTGGTGTATTCCATATTTCTAGCGATTGGATTTCACTCAAAACTCCCCAAATGACTCCTCCCACCATATTATGATGTTGCACAAGTTTGGGGTTCGATCCGAAATCAATAGGTGTTCCAAATTGGACAATTCAAGTTCAACGGCAGTTCGTTCCTAATTGGAGTGGTTGGTGTATTCCATACTTCTAGCAATTGGATTTCACTCAAAACTCACCAAATGACTCCTCCCACCATATTATGATGTTGCCCAAGTTTGGGGTTCTATCCGAAATCAATGTGTGTCAGAAATTGGACAGTTCAAGTTCAAAGGCAGTTCGTTCCAAATTGGAGTGGTTGGTGTAATTCATAGTTCTAAAGATTGGATTTCACTCAAAACTCACCAGATGACTCCTCCCACCATATTATGATGTTGCCCAAGTTTTGGGCTCGATCCGAAATCAATAGGTGTTCCAAATTGGACAATTCAAGTTCAACGGCGTTTCGTTCCTAATTGGAGTGGTTGGTGTATTCCATACTTCTAGCAATTGGATTTCACTCAAAACTCACCAAATGACTCCTCCCACCATATGGGGATGTTGCCCAAGTTTTGGACTCGATCCGAAATCAATAGGTGTGAGAAATTGGACAATTCAAGTTCAACGGCAGTTCGTTCCTAATTGGAGTGGTTGGTGTATTCCGTACTTCTAGCGATTGGATTTCACTCAAAACTCACCAAATGACTTCTCCCACCATATTATGATGATGCCCAAGTTTTGGGCTCGAACCGAAATCAATAGGTGTGAAAAATTGGACAATTCAAGTTCAACGGCAGTTCGTTCCTAATTGGAGTGGTTGGCGTATTCCATACTTCTAGCAATTGGATTTCACTCAAAACTCACCAAATGACTCCTCCCACCATATTATAATGTTACACAAGTTTGGGGTTCGATCCGAAATCAATATGTGTCAGAAAATGGACAAATCAAGTTCAAAGGCAGTTCGTTCTAAATTGGAGTGGTTGGGGTAATTCATAGTTCTAGCCATTGTATTTCACTCAAAACTCACCAAATGACTACTCCCACCATATGATGATGTTGCCCAACTTTTGGACTCGATCCGAAATCAATAGGTGTGAGAAATTGGACAATTCAAGTTCAAAGGCGGTTCGTTCCTAATTGGAGTGGTTGGTGTATTCCATACTTCTAGCGATTGGATTTCACTCAAAACTCACCAAATGACTTCTCCCACCATATTATGATGTTGCCCAAGTTTCGGACTCGATCCGAAATCAATAGGTGTGAGAAATTGGACAATTCAAGTCCGAAATCAATAGGTGTGAGAAATTGGACAATTCAAGTTCAACGGCAGTTCGTTCCTAATTTGAGTGGTTGGTGTATTCCATACTTCTAGCGATTGGATTTCACTCAAAACTCACCAAATGACTCCTCCCACCATATTATGATGTTGCCTAGGTTTCGGGCTCGATCCAAAATCAATAGGTGTGGTAAATTGGACAAATCAAGTTCAACGGCAGTTCGTTCCTAATTGGAGTGGTTGGGGTAATTCATAGTTCTAGCGATTGTATTTCACTCAAAACTCACCAAATGACTCCTCCCACCATATTATGATGTTGCCCAAGTTTTGGGCTCTATCCGAAATCAATAGGTGTAAGAAATTGGACAATTCAAGTTCAAAGGCAGTTCATTCCAAATTGGAGTGGTTGGGGTAATTCATAGTTCTAGCGATTGTATTTCACTCAAAACTCACCAAATGACTCCTCCCACCATATTACGATGTTGCCCAAGTTTTGGGCTCGATCCCAAATCAATAGGTGTGAGAAATTGGACAATTCAAGTTCAACAGCAGTTCGTTCCGAATTGGAGTGGTTGGTGTATAACATACTTCTAGGGATTGGATTTCACTCAAAACTCACCAAATGACTCCTCCCACCATATTATGATGTTGCCCAAGTTTTGGGCTCGATCCGAAATCAATAGGTGTGAGAAATTGGACAATTCAAGTTCAACGGCAGTTCGTTCCTAATTGGAGTGGTTGGTGTATTCCATACTTCTAGCGATTGGATTTCACTCAAAACTCACCAAATGACTCCTCCCACAATATTATGATGTTTCCCAAGTTTTGGGCTCGATCCGAAATCAATAGGTGTAAGAAACTGGACAATATAAGTTCAAAGGCAGTTCGTTCCAAATTGGAGTGGTTATGGTAATTCATTGTTCTAGCGATTGTATTTCACTCAAAACTCACCAAATGACTCCTCCCCCCATATTATGATGTTGCCCAGGTTTTGGGCTCGATCCGAAATCAGTAGGTGTGAGAAATTGGACAATTCAAGTTCAACGGCAGTTCGTTCCAAATTGGAGTGGTTGGGGTAATTGATAGTTCTAGCGATTGGATTTCACTCAAAACCTACCAAATGACTCCTCCCACCATATTATGATGTTGCCCAAGTTTTGGGCTCGATCCGAAATCAATAGGTGTAAGAAATTGGACAATTCAAGTTCAAAGGCAGTTCGTTCCAAATTGGAGTGGTTGGAGTAATTCATAGTTCTAGCGATTGTATTTCACTCAAAACTCACCAAATGAGTCCTCCCACCATATTATGATGTTGCCCAAGTTTTGGGCTCGATCCGAAATCAATAGGTGTAAGAAACTGGACAATTCAAGTTCAAAGGCAGTTCGTTCCAAATTGGAGTGGTTATGGTAATTCATAGTTCTGGCGATTGTATTTCACTCGAAACTCACCAAATGACTCCTCCCACCATATTATGACGTTGACCAAGTTTTGGGCTCGATCCGAAATCAATAGGTGTGAGACATTGAACAATTCATGTTCAATGGCAGTTCGTTCCTAATTGGAGTGGTTGGGGTAATTCATAGTTCTAGCGATTGGATTTCACTCAAAACTCTCCAAATGACTCCTCCCACCGTATTATTATGTTGCCCAAGTTTTGGGCTCGATCCGAAATCAATAGGTGTGAGAAATTGGACAATTCATGTTCAACGGCAGTTCGTTCCTAATTGGAGTGGTTGGGGTAATTCATAGTTCTGCCAGTTGGATTTCACTCAAAACACTCCAAATGACTCCTCCCACCGTAATATGATTTTGCCCAAGTTTTGGGCTCGATCTGAAATCAATAGGTGTAAGAAATTGGACAATTCAAGTTCAAAGGCAGTTCGTTCCAAATTGGAGTGGTCGGGGTATTCCATACTTCTAGCGATTGGATTTCACTCAAAACTCACCAAACGACTCCTCCCACCATATTATGATGTTGCTCAAGTTTTGGGTTCGATCCGAAATCAATCGGTGTTAGAAATTGGACAATTCAAGTTCAAAGGCAGTTCTTTCCAAATTGGAGTGCTTCCATTCATAGTTATGGCGATTGGATTTCGCTCAAAACCCACCAAATGAATCCTCCCACCATATTATGATGTTGCACAAGTTTTGGGCTCGATCCGAAATCAGTAGTTGTAAGAAATTGGACAATTCAAGTTCAAAGGCAGTTCGTTCCAAATTGGAGTGGTTGGGGTAATTCATAGTTCTAGCGATTGTATTTCACTCACAACTCACCAAATGACTCCTCCCCCCATATTATGATGTTGCCCAAGTTTTGGGCTCGATCCGAAATCAGTAGGTGTGAGAAATTGGACAATTCAAGTTCAACGACAGTTCGTTCCTAATTGGACTGGTTGGTGTATTCCATACTTCTAGCGATTGGATTTCTCTCAAAACTCACCAAATGACTCCTCCCACCATATTATGATGTTGACCAAGTTTTGGGCTCGATCCGAAATCAGTAGTTGTAAGAAATTGGACAATTCAAGTTCAAAGGCAGTTCGTTCCAAATTGGAGTGGTTGGGGTAATTCATAGTTCTAGCGATTGTATTTCACTCAAAACTCACCAAATGACTCCTCCCACCATATTATGATGTTGCCCAAGTTTTGGGCTCGATTCGAAATCAATAGGTGTAAGAAACTGGACAATTCAAGTTCAAGGGCAGTTCGTTCCAAATTGGAGTTGTTGGGGTAATTCATAGTTCTAGCGATTGGATTTCACTCAAAACTCACCAAATGACTCCTACCACCATATTATGATTTTGGCCAAGTTTTCGGCTCGATCCGATATCAACAGGTGTGAGAAATTGGACAATTCAAGTTCAATGGCAGTTCGTTCCTAATTGGAGTGTTTGGGGTAATTCATAGTTCTGCCAATTGGATTTCACTCAAAACACACCAAATGACTCCTCCCACCACATTATGATGTTGCCATGTTTTGGGCTCGATCCGAAATCAATAGGTGTAAGAAACTGGACAATTCAAGTTCAAAGGCAGTTCGTTCCAAATTGGAGTGGTTATGGTAATTCATAGTTCTAGCGATTGTATTTCACTCACAACTCACCAAATGACTCCTCCCCCCATATTATGATGTTGCCCAAGTTTTGGGCTCGATCCGAAATCAGTAGGTGTGAGAAATTGGACAATTCAAGTTCAACCACAGTTCGTTCCTAATTGGACTGGTTGGTGTATTCCATACTTCTAGCGATTGGATTTCTCTCAAAACTCACCAAATGACTCCTCCCACCATATTATGATGTTGACCAAGTTTTGGGCTCGATCCGAAATCAATAGGTGTGAGAAATTGGACAATTCATGTTCAACGGCAGTTCGTTCCTAATTGGAGTGGTTGGGGTAATTCATAGTTCTGCCAGTTGTATTTCTCTCAAAACACTCGAAATGTCTCCTCCCACCATATTATGATGTTGCCCAAGTTTTGGGCTCGATCCGAAATCAATAGGTGTAAGAAATTGGACAATTCAAGTTCGAAGGCAGTTCGTTCCAAATTGGAGTGGTTGGGGTATTCCATACTTCTAGCGATTGGATTTCACTCAAAACTCACTAAACGACTCCTCCCACCATATTATGTTGTTGCCCAAGTTTTGGGCTCGATCCGAAATAAATAGGTGTAAGAAATTGGACAAGTCAAGTTCAAAGGCAGTTCTTTCCAAATTGGAGTGGTTCCATTCATAGTTCTGGCGATTGGATTTCGCTCAAAACACACCAAATGACTCCTCCCACCATATTATGATGTTGCCCAAGTTTTTGGTTCGATCCGAAATCAATAGGTGTAAGAAATTGGACAATTCAAGTTCAAAGGCAGTTCGTTCCAAATTGAAGTGGTTGGGGTAATTCATAGTTCTAGCTATTGTATTTCACTCAAAACTCACCAAATGACTCCTCCCACCATATTATGATGTTGACCAAGTATTGGGCTCGATCCGAAATCAATAGGTGTGAGAAATTGGACAATTCATGTTCAACGACAGTTCGTTCCTAATTGGAGTGGTTGGGGTAATTCATAGTTCTGCCAATTGGATTTCACTCAAAACACACCAAATGACTCCTCCCACCATATTATGATGTTGCCCAAGTTTTGGGCTCTATCCGAAATCAATAGGTGTAAGAAATTGGACAGTTCAAGTTCAAAGACAGTTCATTCCAAAATGGAGTGGTTGGGGTATTCCATACTTCTAAAGATTGGATCTCACTCAAAACTCACCAAACGACTCCTCCCACCATATTATGATGTTGCCCAAGTTTTTTGGCTCGATCCGATATCAATTGGTGTAAGAAATTGGTCAATTCAAGTTGAAAGGCAGTTCGTTCCAAATTGGAGTGGTTCCATTCATAGTTCTGGCGATTGGAATTCGCTCAAAACACACCAAATGAGTCCTCCCACCATATTATGATGTTGCCCAAGTTTTCGGCTCGATCCGAAATCAATAGGTGTGAGAAATTGGACAATTCCAGTTCAACGGCAGTTCGTTCCTAATTGGAGTGGTTGGTGTACTCCTTACTTCTAGCGATTGGATTTCACTCAAAACTAACCAAGTGACTCCTCCCATCATATTATGATGTTGCCCAAGTTTTGGGCTCGATCCGACATCAATAGGTGTAAGAAATTGGAAAATTCAAGTTCAACGGCAGTTCGTTCCTAATTGGAGTGGTTGGTGTATTCCATACTTCTAGTGATTGGATTTCACTCAAAACTCACCAAACGACTCCTCCCACCATATTATGTTGTTGCCCAAGTTTTGGGCTCGATCCGAAATAAATAGGTGTAAGAAATTGGACAATTCAAGTTCAAAGGCAGTTCGTTCCAAATTGGAGTGGTTCCATTCATAGTTCTGGCGATTGGATTTCGCTCAAACTACACCAAATGACTCCTCCCACAATATTATGATGTTGCCCAAGTTTTGGGTTCGATCCGAAATCAATAGGTCAGAGAAATTGGACAAGTCCAGTTCAACGGCAGTTCATTCCTAATTGGACTGGTTGGTGTACTCCATACTTCTGGCGATTGGATTACACTTAAAACACACCAAACAACTCCTCCCACCATATTATGATGTTGCCCAAGTTTTGGCCTCGATCCGAAATCAATAGGTGTAAGAAATTGGACAATTCAAGTTCGAAGGAAGTTCGTTCCAAATTGGAGTGGTTGGGGTAATTCATAGTTATGGTGATTGGATTTCACTCAAAACCCAACAAATGACTCCTCCCACCATATTATGATGTTGCCCAAGTTTTGGGCTTGATCCGAAATCAATAGGTGTGTGAAATTGGACAATTCAAGTTCAACGGCGGTTCGATCCAAATTGGAGTGGTTGGTGTATTCCATACTTCGAGCAATTGGATTTCACTCAAAACTCACGAAACGACTCCTCCCACCATATTATGATGTTGCCCAAGTTTTGGGGTCGATCCGAAATAAATAGGTGTAAGAAATTGGACAATTCAAGTTCAAAGGCAGTTCGTTCCAAATTGGAGTGCTTGGGGTAATTCATAGTTCTAAAGATTGGATTTCATTCAAAACACACCAAATGACTCCGCCCACCATATTATGATGTTGCCCAAGTTTTGGCTCGATACGAAATAAGTTGGTGTAAGAAATTGGACAATTCAAGTACAAAGGCAGTTCGTTCCAAATTGGAGTGGTTGGGTAATTCATATTTCTGGCGATTGGATTTCACTCAAAACACACCAAATGACTCCTCCCACCATATTATGATGTTGCCCAAGTTTTGGCCTCGATCCGAAATGAATAGGTGTAAGAAATTGGACAATTCAAGTTCAAAGGCAGTTCGTTCCAAATTGGAGTTGTTCCATTCATAGTTCTGGAGATTGGATTTCGTTCAAAACACACCAAATGACTCCTCCCACCATATTATGATGTTGCCCATATTTTGGGCTCGATACGAAATAAATAGGTGTGAGAAATTGGACAATTCCAGTTCAACGGCAGTTCGTTCCTAATTGGAGTGTTTGGTGTACTCCATACTTCTAGCGATTGGATTTCACTCAAAACTCACCAAATGACTCCTCCCACAATATTATGATGTTGCCCAAGTTTTGGGCTCGATCCGAAATCAATAGGTGTAAGAAATTGGACAATTCAAGTTCAAAGGCAGTTCGTTCCAAATTGGAGTGGTTGGGGTAATTCATAGTTCTAGCGATTGGATTTCACTCAAAACTCTCCAAATGACTCGTCCCACCATATTATGATGTTGCCGAAGTTTTGGGCTCGATCCGAAATCAATAGGTGTGAGAAATTGGACAATTCAAGTTCAACGGCAGTTCGTTCCGAATTGGAGTGGTTGGTGTATTCCATACTTCTAGCGATTGGATTTCACTCAAAACTCACCAAATGACTCCTCTGTTGCGTAGATTCAGCTGCACCAAAATGGATTAAGCTGCATCCTCAACTTGTGATACTCGCAAGTGCACGAACCGTTGGTAGTTTAGTGTATGTAAGTGCGAGGTCGATTCCACAGGGATTGGTGATTGAATGATCCAATTTAGTTTCCCTACACAAAATAGAAACAAAAACAAAGAACATAAAACAAGGAAGAAAGAAATAAGTAACTCAAGCAAATAAGTTCCCAAGTTCAATTTAGATTAATGGATTGATTCTAGCTAAAGTATGATTAAGCCATGGTGTGTGGTCATAACCTTGTGTTCCCAATTCCCTAATTTGATCATTTGTTGTCTAACCTAAAATTAAGCATTAGGAACCCATTAAGCATAGAAGAACATTTTAAACAACCAAGTATGTATCTAATCCCTGTTGTCGAATGTCCATACATACTCTTCCTATTCATAGTTCAATTCGAATTAAAGCATGGTGTATACTCTTAATTCAAACCAAGATAGCTAACATGCAAGCCTAAATGGTGATCAATCATTCAAACTAGCATATTAACTTATAAGCATAATGAATAAGAACAAAAACCATAATTGAAACTTGGAAACTAATTCAACTTGAAAACTTAAGAAAAGAATTTACATTACAAAGAAAAATAAATTACAACTAAGAAGCAAAAGGAAAGCTAGAATTGAGAACTAGAAAGCAAAATTAAGAGAATTTGAGGGAGAGAAGGGAAGGGAGCTCTAGAGAAGTGTTTGAGAGCTCCCCCCCTTGGGGTGTGTTTACAAGCTTAGAGAACCTCCCTATTTATAGGCCTAAGGAAGTGAAAAATCTGAATTCAATATGGCTAATGCATACAACACTTGTTTTATAAAATCTTAAATGGTTGATGCACTTGTATTAGAAAATTTGAATTGGTTGATGCACTTTACCAATAAATCCCACCAGCAGCCCTAGCTCATCTTCATGTCACCATGACCAAGCTTCCAACCAGCTCAATAGCTCATGCCTAGCTCACCATGACCAAGCTTCCAACCAGAAACAATAGCTCATCCTGAGGTCAGCATGACCAGCAACTTCAAGGGCTTACGAATTGGGCTTCCCTTAAGCAAATTAAGACTTTAAGTACTCAAACTTGAAGATCAGAATGTATTCTTTCCAGCCATATATCATTTGGGCCAATCCAAGGTCGGAGGAGGAAGGTAAGGCCAAAACAAATTGCTAACTTATTTTGCGCGCTGATAAAATCCATCCTGAGCATGGCTCTGTGTTTGCTAGGTAACAGACTCCATATTTATCCAATCGGTGTGAGAAATTGGACAATTCAAGTTCAACGGTAGTTCGTTCCGAATTGGAGTGGTTGGTATATTCCATTTTTATAGTGATTGGATTTCACTCAAAACTCACCAAATGACTCCTCCCACCATATTACGATGTTGCCCAAGTTTTGGGCTCGATCCGAAATCAAGAGGTGCGAGAAACTGGACAATTCAAGTTCAACGGCAGTTCGTTCCAAATTGGAGTGGTTGGGGTAATTCATAGTTCTAGCGTTGGATTTCACTCAAAACTCACCAAATGACTCCTCTCACAATATTATGACGTCGCCCAAGTTTTGGGCTCGATCCGAAATCAATAGGTGTAAGAAATTGGACAATTCAAGTTCAAAGGCAGTTCGTTCCAAATTGGAGTGGTTGGGGTAATTCATAGTTCTAGCGATTGTATTTCACTCAAAACTCACCAAATGACTCCTCCCACCATATTATGATGTTGCTCAAGTTTTGGGCTCGATCCGAAATCAATGGGTGTAAGAAATTGGACAATTCAAGTTCAAAGGCAGGTCGTTCCAAATTGGAGTGGTTGGGGTAATTCATAGTTCTAGCGATTGTATTTCACTCAAAACTCACCAAATGACTACTCCCACCATATTATGATGTTGCCCAAGTTTTGGGCTCGATCCGAAATCAGTAGGTGTGAGAAATTGGGCAATTCAAGTTCAACGACAATTCGTTCCTAATTGGAGTGGTTGGTGTGTTCCATACTTCTAGAGATTGGATTTCACTCAAAACTCACCAAATGACTCCTCCCACCATATTATGATGTTGCCCAAGTTTTGGGCTCGATCCGAAATCAATAGGTGTGAGAAATTGGACAATTCAAGTTCAACGACAATTTGTTCCTAATTGGAGTGGTTGGTGTATTCCATACTTCTAGCGATTGGATTTCACTCAAAACTCACCAAATCACTCCTCCCACCATATTATGATGTTGACCAAGTTTTGGGCTCGATCCGAAATCAATAGGTGTGAGAAATTGGACAATTCAAGTTCAACGACAGTTCGTTCCTAATTGGAGTGGTTGGGGTAATTCATAGTTCTAGCGATTGTATTTCACTCAAAACTCACCAAATGAGTCCTCCCACCATATTATGATGTTGACCAAGTTTTGGGCTCGATCCGAAATCAATAGGTGTGAGAAATTGGACAATTCAAGTTCAACGTCAGTTCGTTTCTAATTGGAGTGGTTGGTGTATTCCATACTTCTAGCGATTGGATTTCACTCAAAACTCACCAAATGACTCCTCCCACCATATTATCATGTTGCCCAAGTTTTGGGCTCGAGCCGAAATCAACAGGTGTGAGAAATTGGACAATTCAAGTTCAACGGCAGTCCGTTCCTAATTGGAGTGGTTGGTGTATGTTGCGTAGATACAGCTGCACCAAAATGGATTCAGTTGCATCCTCAACTTGTGATACTCGCAAGTGCACGAGCCGTTTGGTAGTATAGCATATGTAAGTGCGAGGTCGATCCCACGAGGATTGGTGATTGAATGATCCAATTCATTTTTCCTACACAAAACAGAAATGAAAAAGAAAGGAAATAAATAAAACAAGGAAGAAAGAAAATAACTAACTCAAGCAGATAAGTTCCCAAGTTCAATTAGATTAACGGATTGATTCTAGCTAATGTATGATTAAGCCATGGTGTGTGGTCATAACCTTGTGTTCCTAATTCCCTAATTTGATCATTTGTTGTCTAACCTAAAATTAAGCATTAGGAACCCATTAAGCATAGAAGAACAATTTAAACAACCAAGCATGTATCTAATCCCTGTTGTCGAATGTCCATACATACTCTTCCTATTCATAGTTCAATTCGAATTAAAGCATGGTGTATACTCTTAATTCAAACCAAGATAGCTAACATGCAAGCCTTAATGGTGATCAATCATTCAAACTAGCATATTAACTTATAAGCATAATGAATAAGAACATGAACCATAATTGAAACTTGGAAACTAATCAAACTTGAAACTAAAGAAAAGAATTTACATAATGAAAAGTAAAGTGGAACTAAGAAAAACTTAAGGAAAATTTCAGCACAAAAGATTTCATTACAACAATTGAAAACTAGAAAGAGAAACTAAGAGAATTTGAGGGAGAGAAGGGAAGGGAGCTCTAGAGAAGTGTTTGAGAGCTCCCCCCCTTGGGGTGTGATTACAAGCTTAGAGAACTTCCCTATTTATAGGCCTAGGGGAAGTGAAAATCTGAATTCAATATGGCTAATGCATACAACACTTGTTTTATAAAATCTGAAATGGTTGATGCACTTGTATTAGAAAATCTAAATTGGGTGATGCACTTGTATTAGAAAATCTTGAATTGGTTGATGCACTTCACCAATAGATCCCACCAGCAGCCCTAGCTCATCTTCATGTCACCATGACCAAGCTTCCAACCAGAAATGATAGCTCATACCTAGCTCACCATGACCAAGCATCCAACCAGCACATGCTGAGGTCAGCATGACCAGAAACTTCAAGGGCTTACAACTTGGGCTTCTCTTAATCAAATTAGGACTTTAAGCACTCAAACTTGAAGTTCAGAATGTCTTCTTTCCAGCCATATATCATTTGGGCCAATCCAAGGTCGGAGGCGGAAGTTAAGGCCAAAACAAATTGCTAACTCATTTTGCGCGCTGATAAAATCCATCCTGAGCATGGCTCTGTGTTTGCTAGGTAACAGACTCCATATTTATCCAATGAGGCTGAATTTTGGATATGTTATAGTACACACCTATTGGAACAACTTTCATGAAGAATACGGCCTCATCCGAGCTGTGTAGGTTGCTGAAACAAATATTGCAATGTGACCTACGGAACTGGACTGGCAAGGGGCTGTAGCCAAAATGAGTTTGTCTTTAAGCTCTTCATCCATTCATCCAAATTAGGCCTTAACATGCTTGAATTGCATGAATTATGCTCTCTAAAGCCATCATTATTACCTAAAGCTCAATGAACTGAAAGATAAACACAAAAAGGATTAAAAGCACAAGTTTAACTCAAAAACATAACCAAATCATAAGCTAGAAGGGTACAAAATGATATACAATTATGAACCGATCAAATACCCCCAAACCTAGATTTTGCTAGTCCTCAAGCAAAACAAAAGGAAAACGAAGAAAAATAAAACAAAATAAGAAGTTAACTAGACCACTTTCGTAGGTAACTCGATTGCATTGAGCGTATGCAACAAGCCTTTAAACCTCTAGGCATCCCTAGTAGGAGGAGTTGTGTCTCCTGAGGGTTTAACAGATACGATACCCACAAACGTTTTACTGACTCTACAAAACAAAGTGGTTAGAAAACTTAAAAGATTTGTTAGTCCTTAAGAAAAACAAAAAACAAAAACAAAAACGTTAACCTTCCAACCGAACAGAAATTTTAAACTTCATAGACATGGCTCAACAAGGAACAAAACAAGCACTAAGGAAGTTCCAAACATTATTCAAGTGCTACCACAATCTCACAAAAATCATGCTCAAGGTGTGTGTGTGAAATAGCCATGAAGATACAACTCATGCTTCTCAAACAACGATATGAATTCCTGCAAGAATGAACACAAGTTTGCCAAGCTAAACCAAAATCAATAGGACTTTACTCATGGATGTAATGTAATGGTTAGAAAAAGAATGGATATTGAAATACAAAGTCTAAGGAACAAAGTAGAGCATGTTATATAAACAAGATCATTGACATTTGAAATGTAAGGCACATAAATTGAAAAGCTCACAACACCAGATTTTGCAATTGAATCACTTCAAAATTTGATTTTGACATTTACACACTTTGTATAAAATTTGGCCCAATTTTGCGGCTCTTTACCCTAGATCACCTTGATTTCTCCTTATATCACCCTAGGGTCGTGACTACATTGGCCACACTTCTTTTCTCTTTTTTTTTTTTTTTTTTTTTTAATAGCTCATTTATTGCCTTGAATACATTACAATCTGAAATACAATCATACTCTACATGTCCCCTAGATGGTAGGATGTTTAATGGATGATAAGGTGATAGAAAGAAATGGCTAAGTGTTTGGGCACAAAAGGGTTTACAATGGAATATGTATTGTATGGGTTGATGGAGGAAAAAGAAAGAGGCTTAACAAAGATGGCCTAAATCATATCTTAGTTATAACTTAACATTCCAGTGAATCACACAAGCAAAAATGCATACAATTGGGTAAGACATGCAAGAGTTGTATAATCATGGCTAAAGTGCATAGAAAGCTCAAGCATAATTATGTGAGACTTAGCTAGCAAAAGAATAAGATTCAGACCTAACACAATGCTTATCAAATTCCTAAGAGCCATATTAGAAGTTAGACTCAAGATTTATCATTGGTGTGGGAAGGAAAACTGAAAATGACTCAAAGAAAAGAAACATAAAAGAAAAACGTGAGGTTTCAAATTGCTGTTCTGCTCAATTTCAACATATAATCTGTTTTGACATGTAACTTTCAAACCACTTGGTAAAATTTAACGTTCTTTATGTCGTTGGATTCAGCATGAAAAAATGAAGAACACAACGTGGACCAAACTTTCAAAACAGTAGCAGAAAAAAAAATTGTAGCAATGAAGAAGCCTACGTTTTCAAACACAAACACACAAACTAAAAAAACTTTCCAGCACCCCCAAACTTAAATGATGCATTGTCCTCAATGTTAAAGCAAAGTAAAGATGATTGAGAACATGTAAATGATAAGGGGAAAAGTTAAGAAGAAGGTTTAGAAAGAAAAAAAAAATATATATATATATATATAAGCAACTCACGGATGACCAGTTAAGGGCCTCAGAAAACACAGCCAGGGGATCCGGGAAGGTTGGAGGGGTCACAATGGTCCCGCTTAAAACCCAAACTTCTTAGACACCGAAGGTGTCGCCTAAAGAACTCCTAGACACTGTATTGACGGAAGTGCTCACTGGAGTTACCATAAGTCAGCTCATATGAAAAATCTTTTTAAATTTTTAAATTTTTTATTTTTTTTAAATTTTTATAAAAAAAGAAACAGAAATTTAAAATAATAACAAGTAAAGAGAAAGGATTGAAATGCTCCCCCTTGAAGCGATTAGGTCGAGCGTGATGCATTTGGAGGTCGCGACTTCTCCCACTACTCCACACTTCCTATCTTTGAAGTTGCCATCTCTCTCCATTTTTATTGAGCTATTTACATTGCTTAAAACAAACACACACAAAAACTTGAAACGGAATTAAAGGATTATGAAATATAAAAAAAAACTAAAAATGAAAAGGAAAAATCAACACAAGTCCAATTCCATGCTTCAAAGCAACAAGCACCAATAGGTTGTGTAAGCTGGGACTTAAACCCAGTTCTCTTGCTTGTTGGGCAATTGTCCTTTTCTGTTGGACTACAAACACAACTTGTCCATTAACGTCATTAACTTTAAAACTTGAAATTGATCAGTTAAGAAAAAAAAATAAAATAGGAAAGCCAAATAGTATCAAACAATGTTACCGATCCCCGGCAACGGCGCCAAAAACTTGTTGCGTAGATACAGCTGCACCAAAATGGATTCAGTTGCATCCTCAACTTGTGATACTCGCAAGTGCACGAGCCGTTTGGTAGTATAGCATATGTAAGTGCGAGGTCGATCCCACGAGGATTGGTGATTGAATGATCCAATTCATTTTTCCTACACAAAACAGAAATGAAAAAGAAAGGAAATAAATAAAACAAGGAAGAAAGAAAATAACTAACTCAAGCAGATAAGTTCCCAAGTTCAATTAGATTAACGGATTGATTCTAGCTAATGTATGATTAAGCCATGGTGTGTGGTCATAACCTTGTGTTCCTAATTCCCTAATTTGATCATTTGTTGTCTAACCTAAAATTAAGCATTAGGAACCCATTAAGCATAGAAGAACAATTTAAACAACCAAGCATGTATCTAATCCCTGTTGTCGAATGTCCATACATACTCTTCCTATTCATAGTTCAATTCGAATTAAAGCATGGTGTATACTCTTAATTCAAACCAAGATAGCTAACATGCAAGCCTTAATGGTGATCAATCATTCAAACTAGCATATTAACTTATAAGCATAATGAATAAGAACATGAACCATAATTGAAACTTGGAAACTAATCAAACTTGAAACTAAAGAAAAGAATTTACATAATGAAAAGTAAAGTGGAACTAAGAAAAACTTAAGGAAAATTTCAGCACAAAAGATTTCATTACAACAATTGAAAACTAGAAAGAGAAACTAAGAGAATTTGAGGGAGAGAAGGGAAGGGAGCTCTAGAGAAGTGTTTGAGAGCTCCCCCCCTTGGGGTGTGATTACAAGCTTAGAGAACTTCCCTATTTATAGGCCTAGGGGAAGTGAAAATCTGAATTCAATATGGCTAATGCATACAACACTTGTTTTATAAAATCTGAAATGGTTGATGCACTTGTATTAGAAAATCTAAATTGGGTGATGCACTTGTATTAGAAAATCTTGAATTGGTTGATGCACTTCACCAATAGATCCCACCAGCAGCCCTAGCTCATCTTCATGTCACCATGACCAAGCTTCCAACCAGAAATGATAGCTCATACCTAGCTCACCATGACCAAGCATCCAACCAGCACATGCTGAGGTCAGCATGACCAGAAACTTCAAGGGCTTACAACTTGGGCTTCTCTTAATCAAATTAGGACTTTAAGCACTCAAACTTGAAGTTCAGAATGTCTTCTTTCCAGCCATATATCATTTGGGCCAATCCAAGGTCGGAGGAGGAAGTTAAGGCCAAAACAAATTGCTAACTCATTTTGCGCGCTGATAAAATCCATCCTGAGCATGGCTCTGTGTTTGCTAGGTAACAGACTCCATATTTATCCAATGAGGCTGAATTTTGGATATGTTATAGTACACACCTATTGGAACAACTTTCATGAAGAATACGGCCTCATCCGAGCTGTGTAGATTGCTGAAACAAATATTGCAATGTGACCTACGGAACTGGACTGGCAAGGGGCTGTAGCCAAAATGAGTTTGTCTTTAAGCTCTTCATCCATTCATCCAAATTAGGCCTTAACATGCTTGAATTGCATGAATTATGCTCTCTAAAGCCATCATTATTACCTAAAGCTCAATGAACTGAAAGATAAACACAAAAAGGATTAAAAGCACAAGTTTAACTCAAAAACATAACCAAATCATAAGCTAGAAGGGTACAAAATGATATACAATTATGAACAGATCAGTGTATTCCATACTTCTAGCGATTGGATTTCACTCAAAACTCACCAAATGACTCCTCCCACCATATTATGATGTTGCTCAAGTTTTGGGCTCGATACGAAATCAATAGTGTGAGAAATTGGACAATTCAAGTTCAACGGCAGTTCGTTCCTAATTGGAGTGGTTGGGGTAATTCATAGTTCTAGCGATTGTATTTCCCTCAAAACTCACCAAATGGCTCCACCCACCATATTATGATGTTGCCCAAGTTTTGGGCTCGATACGAAATCAATAGGTGTGAGAAATTGGACAATTCAAGTTCAACGGCAGTTCGTTCCGAATTGGAGTGGTTGGTGTATTCCATACATCTTGCGATTGGATTTCACTCAAAACTCGCCAAATGACTCCTCCCACCATATTATGATGTTGCCCAAGTTTTGGGCTCGATCCGAAATCAATAGGTGCGAGAAACTGGACAATTCAAGTTCAACGGCAGTTCGTTCCAAATTGGAGTGGTTGGGGTAATTCATAGTTCTAGGGTTGGATTTCACTCAAAACTCACCAAATGACTCCTCCCACCATATTATGATGTTGCTCAAGTTTTGGGCTCGATACGAAATCAATAGGTGTGAGAAACTGGACAATTCAAGTTCAACGGCAGTTCGTTCCTAATTGGAGTGGTTGGGGTAATTCATAGTTCTAGCGATTGTATTTCACTCAAAACTCACCAAATGACTCCTCCCACCATATTATGATGTTGCCCAAGTTTTGGGCTCGATACGAAATCAATAGGTGTGAGAAATTGGACAATTCAAGTTCAACGGCAGTTCGTTCCTAATTGGAGTGGTTGGCGTAGTCCATACTTCTAGCGATTGTATTTCACTCAAAACTCACCAAATGACTCCTCCCACCACATTATGACGTTGCCCAAGTTTTGGCCTCGATCCGAAATCAATAGGTGTAAGAAATTGGACAATTCAAGTTCAAAGGCAGTTCGTTCCAAATTGGAGTGGTTGGGGTAATTCGTAGTTCCAGCGATTGGATTTCACTCAAAACTCACCAAATGACTCCTCCCACCATATTATGATGCTGCCCAAGTTTTGGGCACGATCCGAAATCAATAGGTGTGAGGAATTGGACAATCCAAGTTCAACGGCAGTTCGTTCCTAATTGGAGTGGTTGGTGTATTCCATACTTCTAGGGATTGGATTTCACTTAAAACTCACCAACTGACTCCTCCCACGATATTATGATGTTGCCCAAGTTTTGGGCTGGATCCGAAATCAATAGGAGTGAGAAATTGGACAATTCAAGTTCAACGGCAGCTCGTTCCTAATTGGAGTGGTTGGTGTATTCCATACTTCTAGCGATTGGATTTCACTTAAAACTCACCGAATGACTCCTCCCACCATATTAAGATGTTGCCCAAGTTTTGGGCTCGATCCGAAATCAATAGGTGTAAGGAATGGGACAATTCAAGTTCGAAGGCAGTTCGTTCGAAATTGGAGTGGTTGGGGTAATTCAAAGTTCTAGCGATTGTATTTCACTCAAAACTCCCCAAATGACTCCTCCCACCATATTACTATGTTGCCCAAGTTTTGGGCTCGATCCGAAATCAATAGGTGTGAAAAATTGGACAATTCAAGTAGAACGGTAGTTCGTTCCTAATTGGTGTGGTTGTTGTATTCCATACTTCTAGCGATTGGATTTCACTCAAAACTCACCACATGACTCCTCCCACCATATTATGATGTTGCCCAAGTTTTCGGCTCGATCCGAAATCAATAGTATTGAGAAATTGGACAATTCAAGTTCAACGGCAGTTAGTTCCTAATTGGAGTGGTTGGTGTATTCCATACTTCTGGTGGTTGGATTTTACTCAAAACTCACCAAATGACTCCTCCCACCATATTATGATGTTGCCCAAGTTTTGGGCTCGATCCGAAATCAATAGGTGTAAGAAATTGGACAATTCAAGTTCGAAGGCAGTTCGTTCCAAATTGGAGTGGTTGGGGAAATTCATAGTTCTAGCGATGGGATTTCACTCAAAACACACCCAAAGACTACTCCCACCATATTATGTTGTTGCCCAAGTTTTGGGCTCGATCCGAAATCAATAGGTGTAAGAAATTGGACAATTCAAGTTCAAAGGCAGTTCGTTCCAAATTGGAGTGGTTGGGTTAATTCATAGTTCTCGCGATTGTATTTCACTCAAAACTCACCAAATGACTCCTCCCACCGTATTATGATGTTGCCCAAGTTTTGGGCTCGATTCGAAACCAATAGGTGTGAGAAATTGGACAATTGAAGTTCAACGGCAGTTCGTTCCTAATTGGAGTGGTTGGTGTATTCCACACTTCTAGCGATTGGATTTCACTCAATACTCACCAAATGACTCCTCCCACCATATTATGATGTTGCCCAAGTTTTGGGCTCGATCCGAAATTAATAGGTGTAAGAAAGTGGACAATTCAAGTTCAAAGGCAATTCGTTCCAAATTGGAGTGGTTGTTGTAATTCATAGTTCTAGCGATGGGATTTCACTTAAAACACACCCAAAGACTCCTACCCCCATATTATGATGTTGCCCAAGTTTTGTGCTCGATCCGAAGTCAATAAGTGTAAGAAATTGGACAATTCAAGTTCAACGGCAGTTCGTTCCTAATTGGAGTGGTTGGTGTATTCCATACTTCTAGAGATTGGATTTCACTTAAAACTCACCGAATGACTCCTCCCACCCTATTATGATGTTGTCCAAGTTTTGGGCTTGATCCGAAATCAATAGGTGTGAGAAATTGGACAATTCAAGTTCAACGGCAGTTCGTTCCTAATTGGAGTGGTTGCCGTATTGCATACTTCTAGCGATTGGATTTCACTCACAACTCACCAAATGACTCCTCCCGCCATTTTATGATGTTGCCCAACTTTTGGGCTCGATCCGAAATCAATACGTGTGAGAAATTGGACAATTCAAGTTGGAAGGAAGTTCGTTCCAAATTGGAGTGGTTGGGGTAATTCAAAGTTCTAGCGATTGTATTTCACTCAAAACTGACCAAATGACTCCTCCCATCATATTATGGTGTTGCCCAAGTTTTGGCCTCGATTCGAAATCAATAGGTGTGAGAAATTGGACAATTCAAGTTCAACGGCAGTTCGCTCCTAATTGGAGTGGTTGGGGTAATTCATAGTTCTAGCGATCGTATTTCACTCAAAACTCACCAAATGACTCCTCCCACCATATTATGATGTTGCCCAAGTTTTGGGCTCAATCCGAAATCAATAGGTGTGAGAAATTGGACAATTCAAGTTCAACGGCAGTTCGTTCCTAATTGGAGTGGTTGGGGGAATTCGTAGTTCTAGCGATTGGATTTCACTCAAAACTCACCAAATGACTCCTCCAACCATATTATGATTTTGCCCAAGTTTTGGGCTCGATGCGAAATGAATAGGTGTGAGAAATTGGACAATTCAAGTTCAACGGCAGTTCGTTCCTAATTGGAGTGGTTG
The DNA here is from genome assembly GCF_965620075.1 of Prunus avium. Taxonomy (NCBI): domain Eukaryota; kingdom Viridiplantae; phylum Streptophyta; class Magnoliopsida; order Rosales; family Rosaceae; genus Prunus; species Prunus avium. The sequence continues at coordinate 9,547,650 of NC_142290.1, forward strand.
GCGTATTCCATACTTCTAGCGATTGGATTCCACTCAAAACTCACCAAATGACTCCTCCCACCATATTATGATGTTGCCCAAGTTTTGGGCTCGATCCGAAATCAATAGGTTTCAGAAATTGGACAATTCAAGTTCAAAAGCAGTTCGTTCCAAATTCGAGTGGTTGGGTTAATTCATAGTTCTCGCGATTGTATTTCACTCAAAACTAACCAAATGACTCCTCCCACCATATTATGATGTTGCCCAAGTTTTGGGCTCGATCCGAAATCAATAGGTGCGAGAAATTGGACAATTCAAGTTCAACGGCAGTTCGTTCCTAATTGGAGTGGTTGGGGTAATTCATAGTTCTAATGATTGTATTTCACTAAAAACTCACCAGATGACTCCTCCCACAATATTATGGTGTTGCCCAAGTTTTGGGCTCGATCCGAAATCAATAGGTGTTCCAAATTGGACAATTGAAGTTCAACGACAGTTCGTTCCTATTTGGAGTGGTTGGTGTATTCCATACTTCTTGCGATTGGATTTCACTTAAAACTCACCGAATGACTCCTCCCACCATATTATGATGTTGCCCAAGTTTTGGGCTCGATCCGAAATCAATAGGTGTAAGAAATGGGACAATTCAAGTTCGAAGGCAGTTCGTTCGAAATTGGAGTGGTTGGGGTAATTCAAAGTTCTAGCGATTGTATTTCACTCAAAACTCCCCAAATGACTCCTCCCACCATATTACTATGTTGCCCAAGTTTTGGGCTCGATCCGAAATCAGTAGGTGTGAGAAATTGGACAATTCAATTTCAACGGCAGTTCGTTCCGAATTGGAGTGGTTGGTGTATTCCATACTTCTAGTGATTGGATTTCGCTTACAACTCACCGAATGACTCCTCCCACCATATTATGATCTTGCCCAAGTTTTGGGCTCGATCCGAAATCAATAGGTGTGAGAAATTGGACAATTCAAGTTCAACGGCAGTTCGTTCCTAATTGGAGTGGTTGGTGTATTCCATACTTCTAGCAATTGGATTTCACTAAAAACTCACCGAATGACTCCTCCCACCGTATTATGATGTTGCCCAAGTTTTGGGAACGATCCGAAATCAGTAGGTGTGAGAAATTGGACAATTCAAGTTCAACGGCAGTTCGTTCCTAATTGGAGTGGTTGACGTATTCCATGCTTCTAGCGATTGGATTTCACTCAAAACTCACTGAATGACTCCTCCCACAATATTATGATGTTGCCCAAGTTTTGGGCTCGATGCGAAATCAATAGGTGTGAGAAATTGGACAATTCAAGTTCAACAGCAGTTCGTTCCTAATTGGAGTGGTTGGTGTATTCCATACTTCTAGCGATTGGATTTCACTTAAAACTCACCGAATGACTCCTCCCACCATATTATGATGTTGCCCAAGTTTTGGGCACGATCCGAAATCAATAGGTGTGAGAAATTGGACAATTCAAGTTCAACGGCAGTTCATTCCTAATTGGAGTGGTTGGCGTATTCCATACTTCTAGGGATTAGATTTGACTTAAAACTCACCGAATGACTCCTCCCACCATATTATGATGTTGCCCAAGTTTTGGGCTCGATCCGAAATCAATAGGTGTGAGAAATTGGACAATTCAAGTTCAACGACAGTTCGTTCCTAATTGGAGTGGTTGGTGTATTCCATACTTCTTGCGATTGGATTTCACTCAAAACTCCCCAAATGACTCCTCCCACCATATTATGATGTTGCCCATGTTTTGGGCTCGATCCGAAATCAATAGGTGTTAGAAATTGGACAATTCAAGTTCAACGGCAGTTCATTCCTAAATGGAGTGGTTGGCGTATTCCATACTTCTAGCGATTGGATTTCACTCAAAACTCACCAAATGACTCCTCCCACCATATTATGATGTTGCCCACGTTTTGGGCTCGATCCGAAATCAATAAGTGTGAGAAATGGGACAATTCAAGTTCAACGGCAGTTCGTTCCTAATTGGAGTGGTTGACGTATTCCATACTTCTAGCGATTGGATTTCATTTAAAAGGCAGTTCGTTCCAAATTGTAGTGGTTGGGTTAATTCATAGTTCCCGCGATTGTATTTCACTCAAAACTCACCAAATGACTCCTCCCACCATATTATGTTGTTGCCCAAGTTTTGGGCTCGATCCGAAATCAATAGGTGTAAGAAATTGGACAATTCAAGTTCAACGACATTTCATTCCAAATTGGAGTGGTTGTTGTAATTTATAGTTCTAGCGATGGGATTTCACTTAAAACACACAAAAAGACTCGTCCCACCATATTATGATGTTGCCCAAGTTTTGGGCTCGATCCGAAATCAATAGGTGTGAGAAATTGGACAATTCAAGTAGAATGGCAGTTCGTTCCTAATTGGAGTGGTTGTTGTATTCCATACGTCTAGCGATTCGATTTCACTCAAAACTCACCAAATGACTCCTCCCACCATATTATGATGTTGCCCAAGTTTTCGGCTCGATCCGAAATCAATAGGTGTGAGAAATTGGACAATTCAAGTTCAACGGCAGTTAGTTCCTAATTGGAGTGGTTGGTGTATTCCATACTTCTGGCGATTGGATTTCACTCAAAACTCACCAAATGACTCCTCCCACCATATTATGATGTTGCCCAAGTTTGGGGCTCGATCCGAAATCAATAGGTGTGAGAAATTGGACAATTCAAGTTCAACAGCAGTTCGTTCCTAATTGGAGTGGTTGGTGTATTCCATACTTCTAGCGATTGGATTTCACTAAAAACTCACCGAATGACTCCTCCCACCGTATTACGATGTTGCCCAAGTTTTGGGAACGATCCGAAATCAATAGGTGTGAGAAATTGGACAATTCAAGTTCAATGGCTGTTCGTTCCTAATTGGAGTGGTTGACGTATTCCATACTTCTAGCGATTGGATTTCACTCAAAACTCACCAAATGATTCCTCCCACAATATTATGATGTTGCCCAAGTTTTGGGCTCGATGCGAAATGAATAGGTGTGACAAATTGGACAATTCAAGTTCAACGGCAGTTCGTTCCTAATTGGAGTGGTTGGTGTATTCCATACTTCTAGTGATTGGATTTCGCTTACAACTCACCGAATGACTCCTCCCACCATATTATGATCTTGCCCAAGTTTTGGGCTCGATCCGAAATCAATAGGTGTGAGAAATTGGACAATTCAAGTTCAACGGCAGTTCGTTCCTAATTGGAGTGGTTGGTGTATTCCATACTTCTAGCAATTGGATTTCACTAAAAACTCACCGAATGACTCCTCCCACCGTATTATGATGTTGCCCAAGTTTTGGGAACGATCCGAAATCAGTAGGTGTGAGAAATTGGACAATTCAAGTTCAACGGCAGTTCGTTCCTAATTGGAGTGGTTGACGTATTCCATGCTTCTAGCGATTGGATTTCACTCAAAACTCACTGAATGACTCCTCCCACAATATTATGATGTTGCCCAAGTTTTGGGCTCGATGCGAAATCAATAGGTGTGAGAAATTGGACAATTCAAGTTCAACAGCAGTTCGTTCCTAATTGGAGTGGTTGGTGTATTCCATACTTCTAGCGATTGGATTTCACTTAAAACTCACCGAATGACTCCTCCCACCATATTATGATGTTGCCCAAGTTTTGGGCACGATCCGAAATCAATAGGTGTGAGAAATTGGACAATTCAAGTTCAACGGCAGTTCATTCCTAATTGGAGTGGTTGGCGTATTCCATACTTCTAGGGATTAGATTTGACTTAAAACTCACCGAATGACTCCTCCCACCATATTATGATGTTGCCCAAGTTTTGGGCTCGATCCGAAATCAATAGGTGTGAGAAATTGGACAATTCAAGTTCAACGGCAGTTCGTTCCTAATTGGAGTGGTTGGTGTATTCCATACTTCTTGCGATTGGATTTCACTCAAAACTCCCCAAATGACTCCTCCCACCATATTATGATGTTGCCCATGTTTTGGGCTCGATCCGAAATCAATAGGTGTTAGAAATTGGACAATTCAAGTTCAACGGCAGTTCATTCCTAAATGGAGTGGTTGGCGTATTCCATACTTCTAGCGATTGGATTTCACTCAAAACTCACCAAATGACTCCTCCCACCATATTATGATGTTGCCCACGTTTTGGGCTCGATCCGAAATCAATAAGTGTGAGAAATGGGACAATTCAAGTTCAACGGCAGTTCGTTCCTAATTGGAGTGGTTGACGTATTCCATACTTCTAGCGATTGGATTTCATTTAAAAGGCAGTTCGTTCCAAATTGTAGTGGTTGGGTTAATTCATAGTTCCCGCGATTGTATTTCACTCAAAACTCACCAAATGACTCCTCCCACCATATTATGTTGTTGCCCAAGTTTTGGGCTCGATCCGAAATCAATAGGTGTAAGAAATTGGACAATTCAAGTTCAACGACATTTCATTCCAAATTGGAGTGGTTGTTGTAATTTATAGTTCTAGCGATGGGATTTCACTTAAAACACACAAAAAGACTCGTCCCACCATATTATGATGTTGCCCAAGTTTTGGGCTCGATCCGAAATCAATAGGTGTGAGAAATTGGACAATTCAAGTAGAATGGCAGTTCGTTCCTAATTGGAGTGGTTGTTGTATTCCATACGTCTAGCGATTCGATTTCACTCAAAACTCACCAAATGACTCCTCCCACCATATTATGATGTTGCCCAAGTTTTCGGCTCGATCCGAAATCAATAGGTGTGAGAAATTGGACAATTCAAGTTCAACGGCAGTTAGTTCCTAATTGGAGTGGTTGGTGTATTCCATACTTCTGGCGATTGGATTTCACTCAAAACTCACCAAATGACTCCTCCCACCATATTATGATGTTGCCCAAGTTTGGGGCTCGATCCGAAATCAATAGGTGTGAGAAATTGGACAATTCAAGTTCAACAGCAGTTCGTTCCTAATTGGAGTGGTTGGTGTATTCCATACTTCTAGCGATTGGATTTCACTAAAAACTCACCGAATGACTCCTCCCACCGTATTACGATGTTGCCCAAGTTTTGGGAACGATCCGAAATCAATAGGTGTGAGAAATTGGACAATTCAAGTTCAATGGCTGTTCGTTCCTAATTGGAGTGGTTGACGTATTCCATACTTCTAGCGATTGGATTTCACTCAAAACTCACCAAATGATTCCTCCCACAATATTATGATGTTGCCCAAGTTTTGGGCTCGATGCGAAATGAATAGGTGTGACAAATTGGACAATTCAAGTTCAACGGCAGTTCGTTCCTAATTGGAGTGGTTGGTGTATTCCATACTTCTAGTGATTGGATTTCGCTTACAACTCACCGAATGACTCCTCCCACCATATTATGATCTTGCCCAAGTTTTGGGCTCGATCCGAAATCAATAGGTGTGAGAAATTGGACAATTCAAGTTCAACGGCAGTTCGTTCCTAATTGGAGTGGTTGGTGTATTCCATACTTCTAGCAATTGGATTTCACTAAAAACTCACCGAATGACTCCTCCCACCGTATTATGATGTTGCCCAAGTTTTGGGAACGATCCGAAATCAGTAGGTGTGAGAAATTGGACAATTCAAGTTCAACGGCAGTTCGTTCCTAATTGGAGTGGTTGACGTATTCCATGCTTCTAGCGATTGGATTTCACTCAAAACTCACTGAATGACTCCTCCCACAATATTATGATGTTGCCCAAGTTTTGGGCTCGATGCGAAATCAATAGGTGTGAGAAATTGGACAATTCAAGTTCAACAGCAGTTCGTTCCTAATTGGAGTGGTTGGTGTATTCCATACTTCTAGCGATTGTATTTCACTCAAAACTCACCAAATGACTCCTCCCACCATATTATGATGTTGCCCAAGTTTTGGGCTCGATCCGAAATCAATAGGTGTGAGAAATTAGACAATTCAAGTTCAACGGCAGTTCGTTCCTAATTAGAGTGGTTGGCGTATTCCATACTTCTGGCGATTGGATTTCACTCAAAACTCACCAAATGACTGCTCCCACCATATTATGATGTTGCCCAAGTTTTGGGCTCGATCCGAAATCAATTGGTGTGAGAAATTGGACAATTCAAGTTCAACGGCAGTTTGTTCCTAATTTTAGTGGTTGTTGTATTCCATACTTCTAGCGATTGGATTTCACTTAAAACTCACCGAATGACTCCTCCCACCATATTATGATGTTGCCCAAGTTTTGGGCACGATCCGAAATCAATAGGTGTGAGAAATTGGACCATTCAAGTTCAACGGCAGTTCGTTCCAAATTGGAGTGGTTGGCGTATTCCATACTTCTAGGGATTTGATTTCACTTAAAACTCACCAAATGACTCCTCCCACCATATTATGATGTTGCCCAAGTATTGGGCTCGATCCGAAATCAATAGGTGTGAGAAATTGGACAATTCAAGTTCAACGGCAGTTCGTTCCTAATTGGAGTGGTTGGTGTATTCCATACTTCTAGCGATTGGATTTCACTCAATACTCAACAAATGACTCCTCCCACCATATTATGATGTTGCCCAAGTTTTGGGCTCGATACGAAATCAATAGGTGTGAGAAATTGGACAATTCAAGTTCAACGGCAGTTCGTTCCTAATTGGAGTGGTTGGTGTATTCCATAGTTCTCGCGATTGTATTTCACTTAAAACTCACCGAATGACTCCTCCCACCATATTATTTTGTTGCCCAAGTTTTGGGCTTGATCCGAAATCAATAGGCGTAAGAAATTGGACAATTCAAGTTCAACGGCAGTTCGTTCCTCATTGGAGTGGTTGGTGTATTCCATACTTCTAGCGATTGGATTTCACTTAAAACTCACCGAATGACTCCTCCCACCATATTATGATGTTGCCCAAGTTTTTGGCTCGATACGAAATCAATAGGTGTGAGAAATTGGACAATTCAAGTTCAACGGCAGTTCGTTCCTAATCGGAGTGGTTGGCGTATTCCACACTTCTAGCGATTGGATTTCACTCAAAACTAACCAATTGACTCCTCCCACCATACTATGATGTTGCCCAAGTTTTGGGCTCGATCCGAAATCAATAGGTGTGAGAAATTGGACAATTCAAGTTCAACGGCAGTTCGTTCCTAATTGGAGTGGTTGGTGTATTCCAAACTTCTAGCGATTGGATTTCACTCAAAACTCACCAAATGACTCCTCCCACCATATTATGATGTTGCCCAAGTTTTGGGCTCGATCCGAAATCAATAGCTGTGAGAAATTGGACAATTTAAGTTCAACGACAGTTTGTTCCTAATTGGAGTGGTTGGGTTAATTCATAGTTCTCGCGATTGTATTTCACTCAAAACTCACCAAATGACTCCTCCCACCATATTACGATGTTGCCCTTGTTTTGGGCTTGATCCGAAATCAATAGGTGTAAGAAATTGGACAATACAAGTTCAACGGCAGTTCGTTCCTCATTGGAGTGGTTGGTGTATTCCATACTTCTAGCGATTGGATTTCACTTCAAACTCACCGAATGACTCCTCCCACCATATTATGATGTTGCCCAAGTTTTGGGCTCGATACGAAATCAATAGGTGTGAGAAATTGGACAATTCAAGTTCAACGGCAGTTCGTTCCTAATTAGAGTGCTTGGCGTATTCCATACTTCTAGCGATTGGATTTCACTCAAAACTCACCAAATGACTCCTCCCACCATATTATGATGTTGCCCAAGTTTTGGGCTCGATCCGAAATTAATAGGTGTTCCAAATTGGACCATTCCACTTCAACGGCAGTTCGTTCCTAATGGGAGTGGTTGGTGTATTCCATACTTCTAGCGATTGGATTTGGATTTCACTTAAAACTCACCGAATGACTCCTCCCACCGTATTACGATGTTGCCCAAATTTTGGGAACGATACGAAATCAATAGGTGTGAGAAATTGGACAATTCAAGTTCAACGGCAGTTCGTTCCTAATTAGAGTGGTTGGGTTAATTCATAGTTCTCGATATTGTCTTTCACTCAAAACTCACCAAATGACTCCTCCCACCATATTATGATGTTGCCCAAGTTTTGGGCTCGATCCGAAATCAATAGGTGTTCCAAATTGGACAATTCAAGTTCAACGACAGTTCGTTCCTAATTGGAGTCGTTGGTGTATTCCATACTTCTAGCGATTGGATTTCACTCAAAACTCACCAAATGACTCCTCCCACCATATTATGATGTTGCCCAAGTTTTGGGCTCGATCCGAAATCAATAGGTGTGAGAAATTGGACAATTCAAGTTCAACGACAGTTTGTTCCTAATTGGAGTGGTTGGGTTAATTCATAGTTCTCGCGATTGTATTTCACTCAAAACTCACCAAATGACTCCTCCCACCATATTATGATGTTGCCCAAGTTTTGGGCTCGATCCGAAATCAATAGGTGTGAGAAATTGGACAATTCAAGTTCAACGACAGTTTGTTCCTAATTGGAGTGGTTGGGTTAATTCATAGTTCTCGCGATTGTATTTCACTCAAAACTCACCAAATGACTCCTCCCACCATATTACGATGTTGCCCTTGTTTTGGGCTTGATCCGAAATCAATAGGTGTAAGAAATTGGACAATACAAGTTCAACGGCAGTTCGTTCCTCATTGGAGTGGTTGGTGTATTCCATACTTCTAGCGATTGGATTTCACTTCAAACTCACCGAATGACTCCTCCCACCATATTATGATGTTGCCCAAGTTTTGGGCTCGATACGAAATCAATAGGTGTGCGAAATTGGACAATTCAAGTTCAACGGCAGTTCGTTCCTAATTAGAGTGCTTGGCGTATTCCATACTTCTAGGGATTGGATTTCACTCAAAACTCACCAAATGACTCCTCCCACCATATTATGATGTTGCCCAAGTTTTGGGCTCGATCCGAAATCAATAGGTGTGAGAAATTGGACAATTCAAGTTCAACGGCAGTTCGTTCCTAATTGGAGTGGTTGGTGTATTCCATACTTCTAGCGATTGGATTTGGATTTCACTTAAAACTCACCGAATGACTCCTCCCACCATATTATGATGTTGCCCAAGTTTTGGGCTCGATCCGAAATCAATAGGTGTTCCAAATTGGACAATTCAAGTTCAACGACAGTTCGTTCCTAATTGGAGTCGTTTGTGTATTCCATACTTCTAGCGATTGGATTTCACTCAAAACTCACCAAATGACTCCTCCCACCATATTATGATGTTGCCCAAGTTTTGGGCTCGATTCGAAATCAATAGGTGTAAGAAATTGGACAATTCAAGTTCAAAGGCAGTTAGTTCCAAATTGGAGTGGTTGGGGTAATTCATAGTTCTAGCGATGGGATTTCACCCAAAACACATCCAAAGACTCCTCCCACCATATTATGATGTTGCCCAAGTTTTGGGCTCGATTCGAAATCAATAGTTGCGAGAAATTGGACAATTCAAGTTCAACGGCAGTTCGTTCCTAATTGGAGTTGTTGGTGTATTCCATACTTCTTGCGATTGGATTTCGCTCAAACTCACCAAATGACTCCTCCCACCATATTATGACGTTGCCCAAGTTTTGGGTTCGATCCGAAATCAATAGGTGTAAGAAGTTGGATAATTCAAGTTCAAAGGCAGTTCGTTCCAAATTGGAGTGGTTGGGTTAATTCATAGTTCTCGCGATTGTATTTCACTCAAAACTCGCCAAATGACTCCTCCCACCATATTATGATGTTGCCCAAGTTTTGGGCTCGATCCGAATCCAATAGGTGTGAGAAATTGGACAATTCAAGTTCAACGGCATTTCGTTCCTAATTGGAGTGGTTGGTGTATTCCATACTTCTAGCGATTGGATTTCGCTCAAAACTCACCAAATGACTGCTCCCACCATATTATGATGTTGCCCAAGTTTTGGGCTCGATGCGAAATCAATAGGTGCAAGAAAATGGACAATTCAAGGTCAAAGGCAGTTCGTTCCAAATTGGAGTGGTTGGGGTAATTCAAAGTTCTAGCGATTGTATTTCACTCAAAACTCACCAAATGACTCCTCCCACCGTATTATGATGTTGCCCACGTTTTGGGCTCGATCCGAAATCAATAGGTGTGAGAAATTGGACAATTCAAGTTCCACGGCAGTTGGTTCCTAATTGGAGTGGTTGGTGTATTCCATACTTCTGGCGATTGGATTTCACTCAAAACTCACCAAATGACTCCTCCCACCATATTATGATGTTGCCCAAGTTTTGGGCTCGATCTGAAATCAATAGGTGTAAGAAATTGGACAATTCAAGTTCAAAGGCAGTTAGTTCAAAATTGGAGTGGTTGGGGTAATTCATAGTTCTAGCGATGGGATTTCACTCAAAACACACCCAAAGACTCCTCCCACCATATTATGTTATTGCCCAAGTTTTGGGCTCGATCCGAAATCGATAAGTGTAAGAAATTAGACAATTCAAGTTCAACGGCAGTTCGTTCCTAATTGGAGTGGTTGGCGTATTCCATACTTCTAGCGATTGCATTTCACTCAAAACTCAACAAATGACTACTCCCACCATAATATGATGTTGCCCAAGTTTAGGGCTCGATCCGTAATGAATAGGTGTAAGATATTTGACAATTCAAGTTCAACGGCAGTTCGTTCCTAATTGTAGTGGTTGGTGTATTTCATACTTCTAGCGATTGGAGTTCACTCAAAACTCACCAAAGGACTCCTCCCACCATATTATGATGTTGCCCAAGTTTTGGGCTCGATCCGAAATCAATAGGTGTGAGAAATTGGACAATTCAAGTTCAACGGCAGTTCCTGTTGTGTAGATACAGCTGCACCAAAATGGATTAAGCTGCATCCTCAACTTGTGATTCTCGCAAGTGCACAAGCCGTTTGGTAGTATAGCAAATGTAAGTGCGAGGTTGATCCCACGAGGATTGGTGATTGAATGATCCAATTCAGTTTTCCTACACAAAACAGAAACAAAAACAAAGAACATGAAAGAAGGAAGAAAATAAGAAAGTAACTCAAGCAAATAAGTTCCGAAGTTTAATTTAGATTAATGGATTGATTCTAGCTAAAGTATGATTAAGCCATGGTGTGTGGTCATAACCTTGTGTTCCTAATTCCCTAATTTGATCATTTGTTGTCTAACCTAAAATTAAGCATTAGGAACCCATTAAGCATAGAAGAACATTTTAAACAACCAAGTATGTATCTAATCCCTGTTGTCGAATGTCCATACATACTCTTCCTATTCATAATTCAATTCGAATTAAAGCATGGTGTATACTCTTAATTCAAACCAAGATAGCTAACATGCAAGCCTAAATGGTGATCAATCATTCAAACTAGCATATTAACTTATAAGCATAATGAATAAGAACAAAAACCATAATTGAAACTTGGAAACTAATTCAACTTGAAAACTTAAGGAAAGAATTTACATTACAAAGAAAAATAAATTACAACTAAGAAGAAAAAGGAAAGCTAGAATTGAGAACTAGAAAGCAAAATTAAGAGAATTTGAGGAAGAGAAGGGAAGGGAGCTCTAGAGAAGTGTTTGAGAGCTCCCCCCCTTGGGGTGTGTTTACAAGCTTAGAGAACATCCCTATTTATAGTCCTAAGGGAAGTGAGAATCTGAATTCAATATGGCTAATGCATACAACACTTGTATTATAAAATCTTGAATTGGTTGATGCACTTCACCAATAAATCCCACCAGCAGCCCTAGCTCATCTTCATGTCACCATGACCAAGCTTCCAACCAGCTACAATAGCTCATGCCTAGCTCACCATGACCAAGCTTCCAACCAGCTCATCCTCATGTCAGCATGACCAGCAACTTCAAGGGATTACGAATTGGGCTAGGCTGAATCAAATGAAGACTTTAAGATGTCCATTGTGAAGTTCAGAATGTGTATGATCCAACCACACAAGTATTGGCCCAATCCAAGCTCGGAGGAGGAAGTTAAGGCCAAAACAAATTGCTAACTCGTTTTGCTCGTTGACAAAAATCCATCCTGAGCATGGTTCTGTGTTTGCTAGGTGACAGACTCCATATGTATCCAATGGGGCTGAAATTTGGATATGTTATAGTATACACCCATTGGAACAACTTTCATGAAGAATGCTGCCTCATCCGAGTTGTGTAGGTTGCTGAAACAAAGCTTGCAATATGACCTACGGAACTGGACTGGCAGGGGGCTGTAGCCAAAATGAGAGTTGTTGCCCAAGTTTTGGGCGCGATCCAAAATCAATAGGTGTGAGAAATTGGACAATTCAAGTTCAACGGCAGTTCGTTCCTAAATGGAGTGGTTGGTGTATTTCATACTTCTCGCGATTGGAGTTCACTCAAAACTCCCCAAAGGAATCCTCCCACCATATTAAGATGTTGCCCAAGTTTTGGGCTCGATCCGAAATCAATAGGTGTCAGAAATTGGACAATTCAAGTTCAACGGCAGTTCGTTCCTAATTGGAGTGGTTGGGGTAATTCATAGTTCTCGGGATGGGATTTCACTCAAAACACACCCAAAGACTCCTCCCACCATATTATGTTGTGGCCCAAGTTTTGGGCTCGATCCGAAATCAATAAGTGTAAGAAATTGGACGATTCAAGTTCAACGGCAATTCGCTCCTAATTGGAGTGGTTGGTGTATTCCATACTTGTAGCGATTGGATTTCACATAAAACTCACCGAATGACTCCTCCCACCAAATTATGATGTTGCCCAAGTTTTGGGCACCATCCGAAATCAATAGGTGTGAGAAATTGAACAATTCAAGTTCAACGGCAGTTCATTCCTAATTGGAGTGGTTGGTGTATTCCATACTTCTAGCGATTGGAGTTCACTCAAAACTCACCAAATGACTCCTCCCCCCACATTATGATGTTGCCCAAGTTTTAGGCTCGATCCGAAATCTGTAGGTGTGAGAAATTGGACAATTCAAGTTCAACGGCAGTTCGTTCGTAATTGGACTGGTTGGTGTATCCCATGCTTCTAGCGATTGGATTTCACTTAAAACTCACCAAATGACTCTTCCCACCATATTATGATGTTGCCCAACTTTTGGGCTCGATCCGAAATCAATAGGTGTAAGAAATTGGACAATTCAAGTTCAACGGCAGTTCGTTCCTAATTGGAGTGGTTGGTGTATTCCATACTTCTAGCGATTGGATTTCACTCAAAACTCACCAAATGACTCCTCCCACCATATTATGATGTTGCCCAAGTTTTGGGCTCGATCCGAAATCAATAGGTGTGAGAAATTGGACAATTCAAGTTCAACGGCGGTTCGTTCCTAGTTGGAGTGGTTGGTGTATTCCATACTTCTAGCGATTGGATTTCACTCAAAACTCACCAAATGTCTCCTCCCACCATATTATTATGTTGCCCAAGTTTTGGGCTCGATACGAAATCAATAGGTGTAAGAAATTGGACAATTCAAGTTCAAAGGCAGTTCGTTCGAAATTGGAGTGGTTGGGGTAATTCATAGTTCTAGCGATTGTATTTCACTCAAAACTCACCAAATGTATCCTCCCCCCATATTATGATGTTGCCCAAGTTTTAGGCTCGATCCGAAATCAGTAGGTGTGAGAAATTGGACAATTCAAGTTCAACGGCAGTTCGTTCCTAATTGGACTGGTTGGTGTATCCCATACTTCTAGCGATTGGATTTCACTTAAAACTCACCAAATGACTCCTCCCACCATATTATGATGTTGCCCAAGTTTTGGGCTCGATACGAAATCAATAGGTGTGAGAAATTGGACAATTCAAGTTCAACTGCTGTTCGTTCCTAATTGGAGTGGTTGGTGTATTTCATACTTCTAGCGATTGGATTTCACTAAAAACTGCCCAAATGACTCCTCCCATCATATTATGATGTTGCCCAAGTTTTGGGCTCGATCCGAAATCAATAGGTGTGAGAAATTGGACAATTCAAGTTCAACGGCAGTTCGTTCCTAATTGGAGTGGTTGGTATATTCCATACTTCTAGCGATTGGATTTCGCTGAAAACTCACCAAATGACTCCTCCCACCATATTATGATGTTGCCCAAGTTTTGGGCTCGATCCGAAATCAATAGGTGTGAGAAATTGGACAATTCAAATTCTACGGCAGTTCGTTCCTAATTGGAGTGGTTGGTTTATTCCATACTTCTAGCGATTGGATTTCACTCAAAATTCACCAAATGACTCCTCCCACCATATTATGATGTTGCCCAAGTTTTGGGCTCGATCCGAAATCAATAGGTGTAAGAAATTGGACGATTCAAGTTCAACGGCAGTTCGTTCCTAATTGGAGTGGTTGGTGTATTCCATACTTCTAGCGATTGGATTTCACTCAAAACTCACCAAATGACTCCTCCCACCATATTATGATGTTGCCCAAGTTTTGGGCTCGATCCGAAATCAATAGGTGTAAGAAATTGGACAATTCAAGTTCAACGGCAGTTCGTTCCTAATTGGAGTGGTTGGGGTAATTCATAGTTCTAGCGATGGGATTCCACCCAAAAGACACCCAAAGACTCCTCCCACCATATTGTGTTGTGGCCCAAGTTTTGGACTCGATCCGAAATCAATAAGTGTAAGAAATTGAACAATTCAAGTTCAAAGGCAGTTCGTTCCTAATTGGAGTGGTTGGGGTAATTCATAGTTCTAGCGATGGGATTTCACCCAAAAGACACCCAAAGACTCCTCCCACCATATTATGATGTTGCCCAAGTTTTGGGCTCGATACGAAATCAATAGGTGTAAGAAATTGAACAATTCAAGTTCAAAGGCAGTTCGTTCCAAATTGGAGTGGTTGGGGTAATTCATAGTTCTTGCGATTGGATTTCACTCAAAACACACCACATGACTCCTCCCACCATACTATGATGTTGCCCAAGTTTAGGGCTTGATCCGAAGTCAATAGGTGTGAGAAATTGGACAATTCAAGTTCAACGGCAGTTCGTTCCTAATTGGAGTGGTTGGTGTATTCCATACTTCTAGTGATTGGTGTTTGGGCCCAAATTTGGCACGCCGAAAACAAAAGCCCACACCATCTCCTAGGCCGCTTGTTTCAGACGGTCTCAAGCCCATCAGCACGACCCAGCCCATTTAACGAGTGGACAGGCCAAGAACAATAAACCTGGCCCAAAACGTTAAGAGGCCTGGGAACAGTGGAAATCAGAAAGCAACTTGGGCCTTGGAAGAACTAGAATGGGGCTGAAAACGCAAAACTAAACCCAGCTGATCTTTTAAAAACAATCCCACGTGATCCCTGACTAAGAAAAGTCAACAAAATCGGCTGAAATCAAGATTGAACAGGAGCAGGTATGAAAGAAGAACGTTTCTGAAAAACTCTGTTGCCAGGAGACCAAGCCCCGTTTTGTTTATTCGGAAGATATCCTTCTGCACCAAAGAAGGCGCCATTTTCAAAGGATAAGCACACACTGTTTCTATGAAAAGGAGATAAAGCGGAAACAGGGAGTTGTTCAAAAACTGGGAACTTGCCATCGCAAGCTTCAGACTCTTGCAAAAGCAGTTGAAATGGAAGAACAGTACGGCATCCCATCAAAACGCAGGGAAATGATCATTTCAAGAAACTAATTGATAAGTGCTCGCATGCCAGAAAATGGATGGAACCCCTGTTTGTTTTAAATTAAAAATTAAAAAGATCTTTTGATTACTTGCCGCCCACTTTCAAAAGAACATTTCATATATATATATAAGAGGGGGTGAACAGAAAAAGGACAACCAACCAACTCAACCAAAACCCAGTCAAAAGACAAACACTCAAAATGATCACTTGATCACGAGAACTCCAGGCTAAGTCCAACAGACCTAGAGTCTGAAGCATCTCAATTTCAAAAGCTTTTCAACAAGCTTGCAGAATCATCCTGTTTTTCTCCCAGCAAAGACAGCTGAAACCACTGTTTCTGATTTGAATTCCAGTCCACAAATCAACAATAACGAGGTCTCTCTCGTTACAAATTTGGTTCAGCAGAGCCAAAGCAAGCAGAGTTTCGAGTTTTCTCAAATATGAAAACCTCAACAAATTTATGAAGAGCCCTGACTAAGCAGCACAGGTATTACATCCCATTTCCAGCTCGAGTCCAGCCACTTCTGCCCCT
This sequence comes from Prunus avium, assembly GCF_965620075.1. NCBI lineage: Eukaryota > Viridiplantae > Streptophyta > Magnoliopsida > Rosales > Rosaceae > Prunus > Prunus avium. Next base: position 9,563,704 of record NC_142290.1, read on the forward strand.
TTCAGACGGGAGAAGTCCCAGTTCTGCCCATCCAAAAGCCTTCCAGGGTTCGAAATAGATTAAAGCTCTGCCAAACTCACGCTTTGGTATCGATTTGCAGCTGAAGCCTAGCAGTTGAAGTTGCTAAAGGTCCAGTCCAGCACAGGCGTATCCAGTCCAGCCCAGAACAGAGGCAACTATCCAGACAGAAATGGAAGCACAGCCCTCTTCTTGTCCTTATATAGTCAGTTTTTCCCTTTTTGAGTCTTGTAAAAGGGAGTTCTGCCTGAAATTGGTTCAATCTGTCATCTTTCATTCTGGCCAGAACTGCCAGTTTTTGTACTGAGGAAAATTGTAAAAGTCCTTATCAGTCTAAGGCATAAAAAGAACTTACTTGGGAGATATTCCTCACCCAAATTCACAATCGCTTGTTCAAAGTCAGTAGCTTGAGGCGCAAGTTATTTTGCTAACGGTGGCACGCTCGACACACAAAGAAAGTTAATTTATTGACCAACCATGGTCTTTAAATTAATGGGGAACTTTACCCTACTATCACAGGTACATAAAAAGGGGTGAACAATTTGGCACGCCCAGTGGGACTTCTCAGTATATACACCCTGCAGTATTTTGAAAGTATATGTATATTGGAAGTTCTAGCCAGAACCCATATCGGACAATGGAACGAGACCAAGCAGCTTTCCAAGAAGGGCCAGACTCAGAAGAAAGCGATGCTAGACAATCAGCTCATGGCAGTACAGGAAGCAGACGTTCCAGAACTGGTTCCAGGAGGCTGAACCAAATACAGGAAGCCGTGTTCCGACAAGAGGCTACAACACAAAGGAGTCAGGAGTCTTTGAACAATATAACAGCCATGATGCAGTGGCAGGTTAACAGGCAGTTCAGAAAAGACCGCGAGGCCGCTATGGCCAGAATTCCAAATCCTGACGCCATAGTTCAGCAGTTGGACCTTCCCTACGGTCCTCCACCAGGACTGGCATGGCCATATCAAGAGAATCCTCTTATTGCACAGATAGCTGGAGTACCGGGACCCGAAGAAATCCAACCTGGACAGAGGGGCGGAGCCCTTCTCGCCCAAGAACATGAGGCCCCAGTCAGGCCGGAAGGACCTGCACCAGTTCAGGTTCCCCAGAATCAGCCAGAACCGCCTGCGCCATAACCTGTGGCCCCGCGAGATCAACCACTGCCACTTCTGCCTGAGGCGCCAGCTGTGCCACCCTACAGACCAAGAAGAATGGACCCCAATCCATTTCCTCCACTAGCAAGGGGCAGGAGAGGCAGAGGGGGAATTAACCCTTTTGCCAACAATGACAGGAACAGACCAGGGGCAAATTGGAGAAACCATCTGGAGATTGAAGAAGAGGAAGAACACAGGGAGGAAGCTCTGCCCCGACCATACAGAATAGAGCACAGGTTTGATCATGATCAGCCAGAACAGGGACAAAATCCACGTCCTGTCAATGCTTTGAATGACATGGGGGCACTACAGAGAATGATCAGAGAAATGATGGAGCCGGAGGCCAGGAGAGGAGAAAGGCCTACCTACAGAAAACCGTACCCGGCTTACATAGACCAGATACCTTTACCTGCAGGTTTCAAAGTACCAAACTTCACCTTATTTAACGGAGAAGACCCTCATGCTTCGTCGGTCGAGCACATAGGCAGATTTTCTGTCCAGTGCATAGCTATAGAGAATAATCCTCTGTTAAAGCTAAGGCTTTTTGGGAATTCTCTCTCTGGACAGGCTATCACCTGGTATACCAGTCTGCCAGCCAATTCTGTGCAGACCTGGGAGCAAATGGAAAACGTTTTCCATGACTATTATTTCAGGATCCAGCCAGAAGTCACCATCAGCGATCTTGCTGCTCTCAAGCAAAGCGAAGACGAACCTGCTCAGGATTTCATAGCCAGGTTTAGAAAGCTCAAGATGAAATGCCGAATCCCTATGGAAGAAAGGCACTTCATTCAGATGGCTCAAACCTCCTTTAAGATTTCTTTGAGGAAAAGATTCGATGGGATGCTATTCGGAGATCTGGCAGAACTGGCAGACAAAGCATCCAAATATGAAGAACTGCTAAGGGAGGAACAACAAAAGAGGAACTCTTCCAAAGGTACATACTACAAGTCCCCTTCTTCTTCAATCCATTTGATTGAGGTAGAGTCAGAAGAAGATACAGAGGGATCAGAAGAAAGAGAGGTTGCAGTGGCAGAAATGGCAGAATTAAAACATCCTATTAGCTGCAAAGCTCTTACAAAGCCACCAAAGGACCAGAGGCCGCCACCATTCACAGGAGGATTTGTTCCAAACAAACCAACACAGAACAAGGTCTACTCTTTCGACCTAACCAAAGTTGATGCTTTGTTCGATGAGATGCTGGCGCAAAAAGCAATAGAGACGCCTCACAAGTTACCGAAACCAGAGGAGCTTAAGGGCAGGCAGTATTGCAGATGGCACAATTCTTGGAACCACTCCACCAACAGTTGTGTCATTTTCAGAGATGTCATACAAGAAGGAATAACTGCAGGGAGATTGAAGCTGGCAGAAAAACCTCCCTCAGTTACGACAGATCCTTTTCCCCAGCCCCAAGTTAACATGGTCAACCTGAATTGGCCAGAACAAAGAGAAAATGTCAGTTCCAGCAGGAGTAGAAGAACTGCAAAGGGGGACTTCCAAAGGCCAAAGGCGACCATCTCGGCTGGAATAGTATTATGCAGTAAATGCAAGTGCGAAGCTGAGTTAGAAGTGACTCTGGAGAGGCAGAACCAGGCCACACACAGCGTGTTTGACCGGATTGGAACATCGCACCAGTAAGGCCTAGCTCCGATTCCTCCCAGAAACAGAGTCAGACGAAGGGATTATCTTAGGCCAGATCAGCACAACAGAAGAATGCCAGAGCAGCCTAAGGCGGAGATATCAATTAGGATGTCGGGAAATGACAAGCCCTTAGCAACTATCATAGAGGGAAGATGGTATTCTGTCGGAAAAAGCGGCAGACCAACCTTGGAATTAACCAGAACTCAGAAAAGAAGAGTTCAGAGGCAATATTCCACCTTCCTTAGAAACAGGAAAGATGTACAGGTGTTGACAGAGCCAAATTCTGCCAGGAGAAGAGAAAATCCAGAAGCAATTCCTCCGGCAGAACAGACAAAACATAAGTCCCAAAAGCTGATAAAGACAGAATCCTTCATCTGTTCAACCTCACCCCCAGCCGATCAACCCAAACTTCAACAAGTACAAGAAGGGCCAGAACCTGTTCCAGAAGAAGAACAACAAGGCTGGACGGAAGAAAACGAGGAGGAACAGTTGGACTATGAGCCATCTGCACATGATCAAGCTGGTTTCCTCGAAGCAGGAGAATAAGGAGACTGGACAGAGGAGATGGAATACGATGGGGGATTAGATGAAGAAACCGAAGCTTTTGGGGCAGAATTGGAGAACTTGTTGCAAGGTGATCTTGGCATTAACATGGTATTTATCATATCGGAGAGATTCAGGGCAGCAAAAGGACAAGGAAGCACTCTAGAGGGAGACGTACTCTCCCAAGAAAGCTTCGAGTGCAGACTGACGGAAGTAGAAGAAGCGCCGGAACAGCAGATGCCTGCTGCCGGAACAGGCGGAACCACCATGAAACCAGTTGCAGAACAGCTTTGTTTCTCCAAACCAACCGGGGAAATGGCCAATCATCTCAGGCCTCTATTCATAACTGCAAACTTTGGAGGCATTCCTATTTCCAAGGTAATGGTAGATGGAGGCGCAGCCATTAATCTTTTACCACACAGACTGTTGAGTAAAATGGGCAGAACAGAAAAGGATCTAATTCCAACACGTCTGACCGTCACCAACTTTGCCCGGGGCATCACTAAGACTCATGGAATTTTGGACGTGGATGTCATTGTTGGAACCAAAAAGCTGAAAATTGCATTCTTTGTAGTGGACACTACTTCTACTACCTACAATGCATTGCTCGGAAGAGACTGGATTCACCAAAGCCTCTGCGTTCCTTCTACTCTGCATCAGCAGCTAGCTCTTTGGCATGAAGAAGGTTACATGGAGATAGTAGAGGCCGATCCACGGCCATTTCTACCTTCTGCCATGTGTTTTGAGGCAAGATACTATCATGATGACCTTGGTCCTTTCACTTTCTTTGGAGTCAACCAGAACGGCCGCCCTCATGGTGTCACGGCCCAAAGGCTCATTGAAGACGGTCTGGCCAATTCTCTAGAAGACTGGAATAGGCCTTTTGTTCTGAACCCCCAGAACTCCGATGTTTAGTCCCAATCAACAGGAAAAGGATCGAGCTGCAACAATCCGATCCATTACAAAAAGATTGTTGATATACTGGGAAGAAAAGAAACTCATTGTGCAGAATCCAACCATTAATATGGCAGAATTCACGCATGAGAGCATCGAAGAACAGGAAGAGAGTTTACAGGAGGAAATATTGGACTTTGCACCATCAGCACTAGATGATTCCTTACCAGAAGTGGAAGATCCATTACAGGAGATTAATCTAGGGACAGAAGAGGATCCAAGACCCACTTTCATTAGTGCACTATTGGAAGAACCGCTCAAAAACGAAATCATTGCACTTTTGCATAATTTTAAAGACTGTTTTGCTTGGCATTATCACGAGATGCCTGGATTGGACAGAAAATTGGTATAACACAAGCTGCCTATCAGGGAAGGATACCTTCCAGTCAAACAGGCCAGAAGGAGAATGTCCATGGAGACAGAACTAAAAGTCAAAGAAGAGATAGAAAGGTTGCTCAAGGCAGGATTCATTAGGGCGGCCATTTACACTGATTGGTTAGCCAATATTGTGCCAGTTCTGAAAAGGAAAACAGGGGCAGTTAGGATCTGTGTGGATTACAGAAATCTGAATGAAGCATCCCCCAAGGATGAATATCCTATGCCTATGGCAGATATGCTAGTGGATGGAGCTGCCCAGAACCAAATGCTATCTTTCATGGACGGCAACGCAGGGTATAACCAGATCATGGTAGCAGAAGAAGATATCCACAAAACAGCTTTCATGTGTCCAGGGCACATAGGTGCTTTTGAATACACTGTAATGCCTTTTGGCTTACGAAATGCAGGAGCCACTTATCAAAGAGCAATGAATTCTGTTTTCCATGATATGATAGGACATTCTCTAGAAGTATATATAGACGATGTGATAATTAAATCCAAGGAAGCTGAAAGTCATGTGTCGGATCTGAGAAAGGCATTCCAGAGAATGAGACAACATAAATTGAAAATGAATCCTAAAAAATGTATTTTTGGAGTACAGGTAGGAAACTTCTTGGGTTTTTTGGTCCATCAAAAAGGCATAGAAGTTGATAAAAATAAAGCAAATTCCATCATAGAAGCTCAACCACCTCGGAACAAGAAGGAGCTGCAAAGTCTTCTGGGAAAAATTAACTTCCTAAGAAGATTCATATCCAATTCCGCGGGAAAGATTCAGCCTTTTTCTTCCTTGTTAAGGCTAAAACAGGAACAGATTTTTAAATGGGAGGAACAGCACCAACAGGCTTTTGAGGAAATTAAACACTATCTGTCAAATCCACCAGTTCTGTCCCCACCAAAGAAGGGCAGACCGCTCAAACTCTATGTGTCTGCGTCAGGAACATCAATTGGAAGTCTGTTAGCCCAAGACAACAACGAAGGGAAGGAGCAAGCGGTATACTATCTGAGCAGAACTCTGACAGAAGTAGAAAGAAATTATTCTGCGATCGAAAGGCTTTGTCTGGCTTTATATTTCACTGCTATAAAACTCAGACACTACATGCTGCCATTTACCATTTATATCATTGCCAAGACAGACCTAATTAAATATATGCTAACAAGGCCAATGCTAAGAAGCGGAATTGGGAAATGGACTCTGGCTCTGACAGAATTTGATTTCAGGTACGTCCCTCAGAAAGCTGTCAAGGGACAAGCTGTAGCAGACTTCCTAGCCGATCATCCAGGAGAAGAAATTGAAAATATGGACTCTTTGGATATAGCAAATGTAGATCTATTGACAAGAGCTCATGTTTGTCTTAATAATCCCATTTATTCGATTCATCTCACACCATGGAAGTTGTATTTTGACGGATAAAAAACTGACTTAACCTCCGGAGCAGGAATTGTTCTAGAGGAACCTGTGGGAGTCAGACATTGTTATTCTTTTCAGCTGGATTTCCAATGCACCAACAACAGGGCCGAATACGAAGCTCTAATCATTGGCCTCGAAATATTGGTAGAACTCGGAGTCCAGTCTGTAGAAATCCTGGGAGATTCTATGCTTGTTTTAAAACAGATTGCTGGAGAATACAAATGTTTGAACCCTGCTTTAGCTGTCTATTTAGTAGCAGCTAGGAATCTGTTGACAGAATTCAGGGAAGCCACTTGGGAACACATCCCAAGAGAAGAGAACTTTGCAGCCAATGAACTGGCTCAAATAGCTACAGGAATACAAATCCCGGAAGATTGTGTACAAAGGATTATCAGGGTAGGAAAGAAAAGTCTGCCATCTGTTCTGACCAGAGGAATGGAGGTAGATGTCAATTCTGCCATAATCACTGAAGATGATTGGAGAACTCCCATCATAAACTACTTGCAGTATCCAATTCTGCCTTCTGAAAAGAAAGTCAGAATCATGGCTTCAAACTATATCATGTGGAATGAAGATCTGGTCCGAAAAAGCAAGGATGAGATATTGCTAAGATGCTTGGGAAAGAAAGAATACATGAAGGTCATGGGAGAAACCCACGAAGGGATATGTGGAGCACATCAAGGTGGAAGGAAAATGTGTTCGCTAATCAGAAGGTATGGTTATTTCTGGCCAACCATGATGAAAGATTGCATTAATTATTCCAAGGGATGTGAAGCTTGTCAAAGACATGGACCAATCCAGCAGGTTCCCTCGGTTCCCATGAATCCAGTAGTCAAGCCATGGCCATTCAGAGGATGGGCAATGGACCTCATTGGCAAGATTTATCCAGCCAGCAGCCAACAGCATTGTTTCATCATTGTAGCAACGGATTATTTTACCAAATGGGTAGAAGCCAAGCCTGTTAAGTCTACCACGTCTCAAGAAATCATCACTTTCATAGAGGAGCAGATCATAGAGAGATTTGGTATTCCAGAATCAATCACTACCGATAGGGGATCTTCTTTCATATCTGGAGATATGTTAAACATGGCAGAAGCATTCAAATTTAAGCTGCTCCAATCCACTCCTTATTATGCTCAAGCCAATGGACAGGCAGAATCAAGTAACAAAGTGATAATCAATATTATTAGAAAAATGCTTGAGAAAAATCCAAAGCAATGGCATGAGAAGCTGTCAGAAATATTGTGGCCGTACAGAACTTCGAAAAGGTAAGCAACTGGCATGACTCCCTATGCCTTAACTTATGGACACGATGCAATTCTGCCTATGGAAATTGCAGTTCAATCCCTCAGAATTGCTCATCAACACGAACTAGTGGGAGAAGACTACAACCAGGCCATGTTGTTAGAACTGGAAGGGTTGGATGCAAGTAGGATTAATACCCTCAACAAACTCTTAGCAGGAAAACAGGCTGTGTCAAGAGCGTACAACAAGAGAGTTAAAAACAAGAGTTTTGAAGAAGGAGAGAGTCTGGAAAGCAGTTCTGCCCCTCGGAACACATATAGCTGGTTATGGAAAGTGGTCACCAACTTGGGAAGGCCCTTTTATAATTAACCAAGTCTTGGGATTAGGAGCATACAAGCTACAGGATCGAGAAGGAGAAGTTCATGCTGCGCCAATCAATGGCAAATGGTTAAAGAAATTCTATCCAACTATGTGGGATTCACAGGCTGTGCAGACAGATCCTGGGATAGAAAGGCAACAACTTGAAACTGTTGTTTGATTTTGTTTTAAAGATTTAATTATGTATTAGTATAATCTTTTATTTCGGTTTATCAAGAGAAATCAAAATTCCAAAAAATAAATAAACTTTCATTTTCAAATAGTCACTTTGGTGACTCAACCAGTTCATTACAATTCCAAAATCTGAATTTTAAAATCCTAGTTTTCTAAGGGTTTCCTGCAGACTCGTTTTCTTAATCGAAAGCTCCTTCTGAAGCAGTACTCCCTGGTGGATTGAAGCCTCTACAACTTCCAAAGCTGGCCTGGAGGCTGAAACCATGGTCTGCACAAGGAAGGTGGCCTTAGTCTTGGAGCTCAGTCCAGCACCCAGCTCGTGCTGTACCTCCTTGCGTTCTGCCAGTTGCTTTTGAAGCTCCTCAATCTGCTTCTCCAGCCTATCTGCAGTAGCCTTGGCCTCTTTGTACCCCGCGACCATCTGATCCAGTTCTGCCTTCTGTTTTGCATAATCAGCCAAGTTAGCGTCATGAGTTGTCTTGCAGAGTTCAGAAGTCTCGAAGGTAGGCTTGAGATCCTCATAGCGATCGTGAAGGTTAAGCACATCTCTGGCCAGGTTCAGACTTATCTCAAGAATTGGCTTAGGAGCCATGTTCTGCCTGTGCAGCAGGTCCAGATCTTTCATTAGTTGTTCTACAGCTTCCCTAGTTTCCTCCAGTTCCAGCTCAGTAGATTGCCAGACCTTCACCCTCTCCATGGCCTCATCCACTGCTTTGAATTTGGTCTTGTTAGGGGTAGAACTGAGTTTCTCCAGCCTATCCAGTTGGGCGTCCAAGTCCATAGCCTCGAATTCAGCCAATTCTGGGTCAGCAAAGGAGGCTGTGATGGTTGAAACAGCACGGGATTGGACAGGCATCTGCAAAATCAAAATTGTGGATTAGAAAAAGGCAGAAATAAAAGAAAAATTCATGACATGGTGAATACTTACAGCTGCGAGAACAGGCTTCAAAGGGCTAATAACCACTGCCACGGCTCCTGCAGTTCCGGGCACTTCCACCTGAAAAGAATAAGATGTAAAAGAAAACAAGGACAGGATAAAGCGCGAAGGATGGACAGAAATAAAAGGACAAAGACTTACCATGGCTTCAGAAACAGTAGCAGTTAATTCTGCTTCAGATTCTGGGGTTACAACAGGAAGCTCCACCTGCTCCACAGGCCCTGAGGCAGATGGTTCTGCCAGGCCTGCAACCAGCAGTCCTGCCGGTTCCACAGGTTCCAATACTGCCAAAGCCTCTATCTGCTCCTCAGACCCCAGCATTGCCTGTTCTGCGTGAGCTGCGACAGGAGGATCAGCCTGTTCTACGGGTTCAAATACAGGCGGATTGGTTGAAACTCCCGCAGAAGCTGCTGCCTGTTCCACTGGTTCTGAAGCAGAACCCTCTGGCTGCTCCTCAGAGGCTGGAGCTGCAGTGGATTGTTCAGCCTCTGTGTCTTCAAAAGCGGCCAGTTCCGAGCTAGTCAGTTCTGTCCTAGGCATAGCACGCTGTTTCTGCGCCAAGGCAATGCTCTCTGCTATCACCTCAGCCGGGATCTCCTCCTAAATAGACAAACAAAATTAGGAATTGGAAAAAGACAAACAGAAAGAGCATATTTTTGAGTGGCCAGAATTCAGTCTCACCTCTTCGTCGAAATCTTTTCCTTTCTTTTTTGAAGGGGCTTCCGCTGTTGTTTCTTGCTGCTTCTCCTGATCAACAGCCTCAAAAGCTTCTCGCAGCTCATCATCAGTTCCAGAGGCTTCATCCGGATTGGCAGCAAACTCCTCTATCTCATCAGAATCAATCTCACGCCTCTTCCTAAGTCTTTTAGACCCAGTGAGAGGAGGAGTAGGGAGACTTTCAGCTGCACAGGACAAGCAAGAGTCAGAAGAGCAGACAGGACAGAACAGGCCGAAGGAAATAAAATCAGAATACAAGAACCATACTGCATTGCCCCGTGCAGGAGTACTTTCCTTTCTTTTCTTTCCAACAGTGGAGGCATCCTCAGTAGGTGGCGGTTCTGTCAGGTTTTCATCCTCGTCATCACCAGCAGGGGGCTCCAAATCACCAGCAGCAATGACAGAACTAACTGCACAAGAGAAATATGAAGTCAGAACTAAATCATGCAAAATAAAATGGAAGGAACAGGGTAAATCAAAGCTTACCAAACATTGCTCCAGCCTGACACGTTTGTCCCCCAATGATTTTCTTCATGGAAGGATCTGATACAGGCAGAATAGATTTGTCAGACAAATATAGATAACGGAACAAGAAAATACAGACAGAATGATGAATCTACCTTCTATGGCTTGATTGTTAAGGTCCTGAATGGTCTGAACTGTGAAACTTCTGGCTGCTGCCTCTCCAAACACATTTCCACAGGCCCAGCCCTCAAAAAGCACCTTGACTGCAGCAGCCGAAGCAGGCATCCCTCGGAACCTGGCCTTCCACCAAGCATCAAAGTCGGCGGAACTGGATGAATTCGGCTCCCAGGATGGATAGAGACCATCTAGACTGTTTTTTATCTTGTTCACTGCGCACCGTGCATCCTTGTGCACCTCCAAATTATCCAAGTCCCTCCAGGAACTGGCTCGATTGCAGCTCCTGTAGTATTTGAAAGGAATAACCAGGGGACAGCCAAGCTGTCTTGCACAGAAGTTAGGATGATATACTTCCGCTCCTATATGATAACTTGGAGGCCTTCCGCCTCCATGAGGCAGATCTCTTAACAGGGTCACACTCAGGAATATCTCCCTGAATTCTGTCCTTGCAATTTCATCTTCCGGCTCCTTTTCAAAAAGTCGATATCCAGGTCGGAACCAAGGATACGTCCTTCTAATCACCACTTGCCACTGAGCTGCTGATTTCTTGCTACAATGCCTGAACCACATCAGGTACTCTTCAATAGAGCGCTTGGGCACTTCTGCTGACATCAGAGGAAGAGCCAGAACCTGGTTTTCAGGCAGAACTAGATCAGGAAATCGAAACTCTGGAAAATATACCTGCAGCCAGACCTGGATCATCCAAAATGAACCAGGAGCAGATAAATTCAGAGGACTCTCCATTGTGGCAGTATGCAAATTCTTGAAAAGATGGGCCAGAACCGACGGCCCAAGACCAACATCAGTGTGGTTGTGCAAGGCTTCTGCCAAATGCCTGTACTCAAGCAGAACAGCAGAGGAACGATTGGGGAATACAAATCTGTTCAGCCAGTACAGAAGAAATAGCATATGCTGCTGATCCTTGTCCTTCTCCACACTGAATTTTCTCAAATAATTAGAGAAGGAACAGTTCTGGTTGATAGCAGCAGGGGAGATGGTGAAGGGTTTCGCTAGTTTCTCCTGGTTCTTCCTTCGATGATAGTCACCAACAGCATCAGCAGGTCTCCCATGAGGCCTGAACCCAAAGATTTGAGCCATGTCCAGCAGGGTTGGCGCCATCGGACCCACACGGAAATCAAATGTATTGCTGGCAGAATTCCAGAAACATAGAGCGGCAGCAAGTAGGTTCTCATCCCGATTAATGGACTGTTTAGACAGAAGGATTGCATCATAAATTCATGCCCGCCTCCAGTGAGCTCCAAACTTGGGAAGAAGTTTGTCAATCCAGTCCGCCCACTTCACGGGACTATTCCTCACTTCACTGGACGAAAACGAACGGCTCAAATTCTTGCTGACCCAAGAATAAGAGGATAAGGCAGAATTCCCTTGGTAACACAGAGGTGCTTCGGCATCCTTCTTGATTAACTCTGCCATCTCAGCTGGGACAGAACCAAACCAGCGAGGTCCCACAGTTAGAGTACTGTCGAACAAGTGAAGGACGTTTTCGTCCAATTTTTTCTGAACAAAAGGATGAAGTCTGCTTCGAACTTCCATGGCGTGAGCGTCGATTCCACTCCCGGTGATGTAGTCTGGAGGAACCGAGGAAGAAGCACTGTGGGCACGAGTCCTTGGAGAAGACATTTTCTGGGCTTACAGGCTAGGAACGGAAAAGGGTTTAAGGATTGAACAGAGCAAAGGGAAAGGATTCTGACAAAAATCGAGAAAATTGAACTCTGAGAAAGCTAGGTTTTGAGATGAACAGGAACTGGAAATTTCAAATTTCTTTTAAGGGACTCAAAATCGTGGGAAAGGGAAGACAAGACGCCACCTGAAAGCTAACAATGATGAGCTAGTGACCAGCTAGTAACTGACCAATTTCCCACGAAGTCTAGGTAGGTGGACGTGGCAGACAGGGGACGTTTTAAACTGGCGCGCACAAATTAAATAGCCGAAAACATTAAATCTGAAAACCGTTTGATAAACGGTTCAGATTTAATGGGGGCATTGTTTGGGCCCAAATTTGGCACGCCGAAAACAAAAGCCCACACCATCTCCTAGGCCGCTTGTTTCAGACGACCTCAAGCCCATCAGCACGACCCAGCCCATTAAACGAGTGGACAGGCCAAGAACAATAAACCTGGCCCAAAACGTTAAGAGGCCTGGGAACAGTGGAAATCAGAAAGCAACTTGGGCCTTGGAAGAACTAGAATGGGGCTCAAAACGCAAAACTAAACCCAGCTGATCTTTTAAAAACAATCCCACGTGATCCCTGACTAAGAAAAGTCAACAAAATCGGCTGAAATCAAGATTGAACAGGAGCAGGTATGAAAGAAGAACGTTTCTGAAAAACTCTGTTGCCAGGAGACCAAGCCCCGTTTTGTTTAGTCGGAAGATATCCTTCTGCACCAAAGAAGGCGCCATTTTCAAAGGATAAGCACACACTGTTTCTATGAAAAGGAGATAAAGCGGAAACAGGGAGTTGTTCAAAAACTGGGAACTTGCCATCGCAAGCTTCAGACTCTTGCAAAAGCAGTTGAAATGGAAGAACAGTATGGCATCCCATCAAAACGCAGGGAAATGATCATTTCAAGAAACTAATTGATAAGTGCTCGCATGCCAGAAAATGGATGGAACCCCTGTTTGTTTTAAATTAAAAATTAAAAAGATCAATTGGATTGCACTGAAAACACACCAAATGACTCCTCCCACCAAATTATGATGTTGCCCAAGTTTTGGGCTCGATCCGAAATCAATTGGTGTGTGAAATTGGACAATTCAAGTTCAACGGCAGTTCGTTCCTAATTGGAGTGGTTGGGGTAATTCACAGTTCTGGCTATTGGATTTCCGTCAAAACGTACCAAATGACTCCTCCCACCATATTATGATGTTGCCCAAGTTTTGGGCTCGATCCGAAATCCGTAGGTGTGAGAAATGGGACAATTTAAGTTCAACGGCAGTTCGTTCCTAATTGGAGTGGTTGGTGTATTCCATACTTCTAGCGATTTAATTTCAATCAAAACTCACCACATGACTCCTACCACCATGTTATGATGTTGCCCAAGTTTTGGGCTCGATCCGAAATCAATAGGTGTAAGAAATTGGACAATTCAAGTTCAAAGGCAGTTCGTTTCAAACGGGAGTGGTTGGGGTAATTCATAGTTCTGGCCATTGGATTTCACTCAAAACACAGCAAATGACTCCACCCACCATATTATGATGTTGCCCAAGTTTTGTGCTCGATCCGAAATCAATAGGTGTGAGAAATTGGACAATTCAAGTTCAACGGCAGTTCGTTCCTAATTGGAGTGGTTGGTGTATTCCATACTTCTAGCGATTGGATTTCACTCAAAACTCACCAAAAGACTCCTCCCACCATATTATGATGTTGCCCAGGTTTTTGGCTCGATCCGAAATCAATCGGTGTGAGAAATTGGACAATTCAAGTTCAACGACAGTTCGTTCCTAATCGGAGTGGTTGGTGTATTCCATACTTCTAGCGATTGGATTTCACTCAAAACTCACCAAATGACTCCTCCCACCATATTATGATGTTGCCCAGGTTTTTGGCTCGATCCGAATTCAATAGGTGTGAGAAATTGGACAATTCAAGTTCAACGGCACTTCGTTCCTAATTGGAGTGCTTGGTGTATTCCATACTTCTAGCGATTGGATTTCATTCAAAACACACCAAATGACTCCTCCCCCCCATATTATGATGTTGCCCAAGTTTTTTTCTCGATCTGAAATCAATAGGTGTGAGAAATTGGACAATTCAGGTTCAACGGCAGTTCGTTCCTAATTGGAGTGGTTGGTGTATTTCATACTTCTAGCGATTTAATTTCAATCCAAACTCACCACATGACTCCTACCACCATGTTATGATGTTGCCCAAGATTTGGGCTCGATCCGAAATCAATAGGTGTGAGAAATTGGACAATTCAAGTTCAAAGGCAGTTCGTTCCAAATTGGAGTGGTTGGGTTAATTCAAAGTTCGAGCGATTGGATTTCACTCAAAAAACACCAAATGACTCCTCCCACCATATTATGATGTTGCCCAAGTTTTGGGCTCGATCCGAAATCAATAGGTGTGACAAATTGGACAATTCAAGTTCAAAGGCAGTTCGTTCCAAGTTGGAGTGGTTGGTGTAATTCATATTTCTGGCGATTGGATTTCACTCAAAACATACCAAATGACTCCTCCCACCATATTATGATGTTGCCCAAGTTTTGGGCTCGATCCGAAATCAGTAGCTGTGAGAAATTGGACAATTCAAGCACAACGGCAGTTCGTTCCTAATTGGAGTGGTTGGTGTATTCCATACTTCTAGCGATTGGATTTCACTCAAAACTCACCAAATGACTACTCCCACCATATTATGATGTTGCCCGTGTTTTGGGCTCGATCCAAAATCAATAGGTGTGAGAAACTGGACAGTTCAAGTTCAAAGGCAGTTCGTTCCAAATTGGAGTGGTTGGGTTAATTCATACTTCTCGCAATTGGATTTCACTCAGAACTCACCAAATGACTCCTCCCTCCATATTACGATGTTGCGCAAGTTTTGGGCTTGATCCGAAATCAATAGGTGGGAGAAATTGGAGAATTCAAGTTCAACGGCAGTTAGTTCCTAATTGGAGTGGTTGGTGTATTCCATACTTCTAGCGATTGGATTTCACTAAAAACACACCAAATGACTCCTCCCACCATATTATGATGTTGCCAAAGTTTTGGGCTCGATCCGAAATCAATAGGTGTGAGAAATTGGACAATTCCAGTTCAACGGCAGTTCGTTCCTAATTGGATTGGTTGGTGTATTCCATACTTCTAGCGATTGGATTTCACTCAAAACTCACCGAATGACTCCTCCCACGATATTATGAAGTTTCCCAAGTTTTGGGCTGCATCCGAAATTAATAGGTGTAAGAAATTTGACAATTCAAGTTCAACGGCAGTTCGTTCCTAATTGGAGTGGCTGGGGTAATTCATAGTTCTAGCGATTGGATTTCACTCAAAACGCACCAAATGACTCCTCCCTCCATATTATGATGTTGCCCAAGTTTTGGGCACGATCCGAAGTCAATAGGTGTGAGAAATTGGACAATTCAAGTTCAAAGGCAGTTCGTTCCAAATTGGAGTGGTTGGGGTAATTCATTGTTCTATCGATTGGATTTCACAAAACGCACCAAATGACTCCTCCCACCATATTATGACGTTGCCCAAGTTTTGGGCTCAGACGGATATCAATTGGTGTGAGAAATTGGACAATTCAAGTTCAATGACAGTTCGTTCCTAATCGGAGTGGTTGGTGTACTGCATACTTCTAGCGATTGGATTTCCCTTAAAACTCACCACATGACTCCTACCACCATATTATGAAAAGTGGATTTCAACGGCAGTTCGTTCCTAATTGGAGTGGTTCGGGTAATTCATAGTTCTGTAAATTGGATTTCATTCAAAACAAACCAAATGACTCCTCCCACCATATGATGATGTTGCCCAAGTTTTGGGCTCGATCCGAAATCAATAGGTGTAAGAAATTGGACAATTCAAGTTCAAAGGCAGTTCGTTCCAAATTCGAGTGGTTGGTGTAATTCATAGTTCTAGCAATTGGATTTCGCTCAAAACGCACCAAATGACTCCTCCCACCACATTATGATGTTGCCCAAGTTTTGGGCTCGATCCGAAATAAATAGGTGTAAGAAATTGGACAATTCAAGTTCAAAGGCAGTTCGATCCAAATTGGAGTGGTTGGGGTAACTCATAGTTCTAGCAATTGGATTTCACTCAAAACTCTCCAAATGACTCCTCCCACCATATTATGATGTTGCCCAAGTTTTGGGCTCGATCCGAAGTCAATAGGTGTGACAAATTGGACAATTCAAGTTCACAGGCAGTTCGTTCCATATTGGAGTGGTTGGGGTAATTCACAGTTCTAGCGATTTGATTTCACAAAAAACGCACCAAATGACTCCTCCCACCGTATTTTAATGTTGCCCAAGTTTTGGGCTCGATCCGAAATCAATAGGTGCAAGAAGTTGGACAATTCAAGTTCAAAGGCAGTTCGTTCCAAATTGGGGTGGTTGTAGCAATTCACAGTTCTAGCGATTGGATTTCACTCAAAACGCACCAAATGACTCCGCCCTCAATATTATGATGTTACCCAAGTTTTGGGCTCGATCCGAAATCAATAGGTGTAAGAAATTTGACAATTCTAGTTCAAAGGCAGTTCATTCCAAATTGGAGTGGTTGGGGTAATTCATAGTTCTAGAGATTGGATTTCCCTCAAAACGCACCAAATGACTCCTCCCACCATATTATGTTGTTGCCCAAGTTCATAAGCAGTTCGTTCCAAGCAGTTCAAGTTCCAAGCAGTTCGTTCCAAGCAGTTCAAGTTATGGACAATTCAAGTTCATAAGCAGTTCGTTCCAAATTGGAGTGGTTTGGGAAATTCGTAGTTCTAGCGATTGGATTTCACTCAAAACAAACCAAATGACTCCTCCCACCATATCATGATGTTGCCCAAGTTTTGGGCTCGATCCGAACTCAATAGGTGTAAGAAATTGGACAATTCAATTTCAAAGGCAGTTCGTTCCAAATTGGAGTGGTTGGGGTAATTCATAGTTCTAGCGATTGGATTTCACTAAAAACGCACCAAATGTCTCCTCCCACCATATTATGATGTTACCCAAGTTTTGGGCTCGATCCGAAGTCCATAGGTGTAAGAAATTGGACAATTCAAGTTCAAAGGAAGTTCGTTCCAAATTTGAGTGGTTGGGGTAATTCATAGTTCTGGCAATTGGATTTCACTCAAAACTCACCAAATGACTCCTCCCACCATATTATGATGTTGCCCAAGGTTTGGGTTCGATCCGAAATCAATAGGTGTAAGAAATTGGACAATTCAAGTTCAAAGGCAGTTCGTTCCAAATTGGAGTGGTTGGGTAATTCATAGTTCTAGCGATTGGGTTTCACTCAAAACACACCAAATGACTCCTCCCACCATATTATGATGTTGCCCAAGTTTTGGGGTCGATCCGAAATCAATAGGTGTAAGAAGTTAGACAGTTCAAGTTCATAAGCAGTTCGTTCCAAATTGGAGTGGTTGGGGAAATTCATAGTTCTGGCGATTGGATTTCACTCAAAACAAACCAAATGACTCCTCCGACCATATTATGATGTTGCCCATGTTTTGGGCTCGATCCGAAATCAAAAGGTGTAAGAAATTGGACAATTCAAGTTCAACGGCAGTTCGTTCCTAATTGGAGTGGTTGGTGTATTCCATACTTCTAGCGATTTAATTTCAATCAAAACTCACCACATGACTCCTACCACCATGTTATGATGTTGCCCAAGTTTTGGGCTCGATCCGAAATCAATAGGTGTAAGAAGTTAGACAGTTCAAGTTCATAAGCAGTTCGTTCCAAATTGGAGTGGTTGGGGAAATTCATAGTTCTGGCGATTGGATTTCACTCAAAACAAACCAAATCACTCCTCCGACCATATTATGATGTTGCCCATGTTTTGGGCTCGATCCGAAATCAAAAGGTGTAAGAAATTGGACAATTCAAGTTCAACGGCAGTTCGTTCCTAATTGGAGTGGTTGGTGTATTCCATACTTCTAGCGATTGGATTTCACTGAAAACTCACCAAATGACTCCTCCCACCATATTATGATGTTGCCCAAGTTTTGGGCTCGATCCGAAATCAATAGTTGTAAGAAATTGGACAATTCAAGTTCAAAGTTAGTTCGTTCCAAATTGGAGTGGTTGGGGTAATTCGTAGTTCTAGCGATTGGATTTCACTAAAAACGCACCAAATGACTCCTCCCACCATAGTATGATGTTGCCCAAGTTTTGGGCTCGATCCGAAGTCCATAGGTGTAAGAAATTGGACAATTCAAGTTCAAAGGAAGTTCGTTCCAAATTTGAGTGGTTGGGGTAATTCATAGTTCTGGCAATTGGATTTCACTCAAAACTCACCAAATGACTCCTCCCACCATATTATGATGTTGCCCAAGTTTTGGGCTCGATCCGAAATCAATGGGTGTGAGAAATTGGACAATTCAAGTTCAACGGCAGTTCGTTCCTAATTGGAGTGGTTGGTGTATTCCATACTTCTAGCGATTGGATTTCACTGAAAACCCACCAATTGACTCCTCCCACCATATTATGATGTTGCCCAAGTTTTTGGCTCGATCCGAAATCAATAGGTGTAAGAAATTGGACAATTCAAGTTCAAAGGCAATTCGTTCCAAATTGGAGTGGTTAGTGTAATTCATAGTTCTAGCAATTGGATTTCACTCCAATCTCACCAAATCACTCCTCCCACCATATTATGATGTTGCCCAAGTTTTGGGCTCGATCCGAAATCAATAGGTGTAAGAAATTGGACAATTTTAAGTTCAAAGGCAGTTCGTTCCAAATTGGAGTGGTTGGGGAAATTCATAGTTCTATCAATTGGATTTCACTCAAAACTCACCAAATGACTCCTCCCACCATATTATGATGTTGCCCAAGTTTTGGGCTCGATCCGAAACCAATTGGTGCGAGAAATTGGACAATTCAAGTTCAACGGTAGTTCGTTCCTAATTGGAGTGGTTGGTGTATTCCATACTTCTAGAGATTGCAATTCACTGAAAACTCACCAAATGAGTCCTCCCACCATATTATGATGTTGCCCAAGTTTTGGGCTCGATCCGAAATCAATAGTTGTAAGAAATTGGACAATTCAAGTTCAACGGCAATTCGTTCCAAATTGGAGTGGTTGGGGTAATTCATAGTTCTAGCGATTGGATTTCACTCAAAACTCACCAAATGACTCGTCCCACCATATTATGATGTTGCCCAAGTTTTGGGCTCGATCCGAAATCAATAGGTGTAAGAAATTGGACAATTCAAGTTGAAAGGCAGTTCGTTCCAAATTGGAATGGTTGGGGTAATTCATAGTTCTAGCGATTGGATTTCACTCAAAACGCAACAAATGAGTCCTCCCACCATATTATAATGTTGCCCAACTTTTGGGCTCGATCCAAAATTAATAGGTGTATGAAATTGGACAATTCATGTTCAAAGGCAATTCGTTCCAAATTGGAGTGGTTGGGGTAATTCATAGTTCTAGCAATTGGATTTCACTCAAAACTCACCAAATGACTCCTCCCACCATATTATGATGTTGCCCAAGTTTTGGGCTCGATCCGAAATCAATAGTTGTAAGAAATTGGACAATTCAAGTTCAACGGCAATTCGTTCCAAATTGGAGTGGTTGGGGTAATTCATAGTTCTAGCGATTGGATTTCACTCAAAACTCACCAAATGACTCGTCCCACCATATTATGATGTTGCCCAAGTTTTGGGCTCGATCCGAAATCAATAGGTGTAAGAAATTGGACAATTCAAGTTGAAAGGCAGTTCGTTCCAAATTGGAATGGTTGGGGTAATTCATAGTTCTAGCGATTGGATTTCACTCAAAACGCAACAAATGAGTCCTCCCACCATATTATAATGTTGCCCAACTTTTGGGCTCGATCCAAAATTAATAGGTGTATGAAATTGGACAATTCATGTTCAAAGGCAATTCGTTCCAAATTGGAGTGGTTGGGGTAATTCATAGTTCTAGCAATTGGATTTCACTCAAAACTCACCAAATGACTCCTCCCACCATATTATGATGTTGCCCAAGTTTTGGGCTCGATCCGAAATCAATAGGTGTAAGAAATTGGACAATTCAAGTTCAAAGGCAGTTCGTTCCAAATTGGAGTGGTTAGGGTAATTCAAAGTTCTAGCAATTGGATTTCACTCAAATCTCACCAAATCACTCCTCCCACCATATTATGATGTTGCCCAAGTTTTGGGCTCGATCCGAAATCAATAGGTGTAAGAAATTGGACAATTCAAGTTCAAAGGCAGTTCGTTCCAAATTGGTGTGGTTGGGGTAATTCATAGTTCTAGCAATTGGATTTCACTGAAAACGCACCAAATGACTCCTCCCACCATATTATGATGTTGCCCAAGTTTTGGGCTCGATCCGGAATCAATAGTTGTAAGAAATTGGACAATTCAAGTTCAAAGTTAGTTCGTTCCAAATTGGTGTGGTTGGGGTAATTCATAGTTCTAGCGATTGGATTTCACTCAAAACGCACCAAATCACTCCTCCCACCATATTATGATGTTGCCCAAGTTTTGGGCTCGATCCGAAATCAATAGGTGTAAGAAATTGGACAATTTTAATTTCAAAGGCAGTTCGTTCCAAATTGGAGTGGTTGGGGAAATTCATAGTTCTAGCAATTGGATTTCACTCAAAACTCACCAAATGACTCCTCCCACCATATTATGATGTTGCCCAAGTTTTGGGCTCGATCCGAAACCAATAGGTGCGAGAAATTGGACAATTCAAGTTCAACGGTAGTTCGTTCCTAATTGGAGTGGTTGGTGTATTCCATACTTCTAGAGATTGCAATTCACTGAAAACTCACCAAATGAGTCCTCCCACCATATTATGATGTTGCCCAAGTTTTGGGCTCGATCCAAAATCAATAGGTTTAAGAAATTGGACAATTCAAGTTCAAAGGTAGTTCATTCCAAATTGGAGTGGTTGGGGTAATTCATAGTTCTGGCAATTGGATTTCACTCAAAACTCACCAAATGACTCCTCCCACCATATTATGATGTTGCCCAAGTTTTGGGCTCGATCCGAAGTCAATAGGTGTCAGAAATTGGACAATTGAAGTTCAAAGGCTGTTCGTTCCAAATTAGAGTGGTTGGGGTAATTCATAGTTCTAGCGATTGAATTTCACAAAAAATGCACCAAATGACTCTTCCCACCATATTATAATGTTGCCCAAGTTTTCGGCTCGATCCGAAATCAATAGGTGTAAGAAATTGGACAATTCAATTTCAAAGGCAATTCGTTCGAAATTGGAGTGGTTGGGGCAATTCATAGTTCTAGCGATTGGATTTCACTCAAAACGCACCAAATGACTCCTCCCACCATATTATGATGTTGCCCAAGTTTTGGGCTCGATCTGAAATCAATAGGTGTAAGAAATTAGAAAATTCATGTTCAAAGGCAGTTCGTTCCAAATTGGAGTGGTTGGGGTAATTCATAGTTCTAGCGATTGGATTTCACTCAAAACGCACCAAATGACTCCTCCCACCATATTATGATGTTGCCCAAGATCGGATTTCACTCAACTTTCCAATTTCTTACACCTATTGATTTCGGATCGAGCCCAAAACTCGGCCATAATCATAATATGGTGGGAGGAGTCATTTGGTTAAGTTTGAGTGAAATCCGATCTCTAGAACTACCCAAAACACCAACCACTGCAATTAGGAACGAACTGCCCTTGAACTTGAATTGTCCAATTTCTTACACCTATTGATTTCGGGCCGAGCCCAAAACTTGGGCAACATCATAATATGGTAGGAGGAGTCATTTGGTTAAGTTTGAGTGAAATCCGATCTCTAGAACTACCCAAAACGCCAACCACTCCAATTAGGAACGAACTTCCTTTGAACTTGAATTGCCCAATTTATTACACCTATTGATCTCGGATCGAGCCCAAAACTTTTGCAACATCATAATATGGGGGAAGGAGTCATTTGGTTACTTTTGAGTGAAATCCGATCTCTAGAACTGTGGAATACACCAACCACTCCGATTAGGAACGAACTGCCTTTCAACCTGAATTTTCCAATTTCTTGCACCTATTGATTTCGGATTGAGCCCAAAACTTGGGCAACATCATAATATGGTGGGAGGAGTTATTTGGTTAAGTTTGAGTGAAATCCGATCTTTAGAACTACCCAAAACACCAACCACTCCAATTAGGAACGAACTGCCATTGAACTTGAATTGTATATTGATTTCGGGTAGAGCCCAAAACTTTGGCAACATCATAATATGGTGCGAAGAGTCATTTGGTTTAGTTTGAGTGAAATCCGATCTTTAGAACTACCTAAAACACCAACCACTCCATTTAGAAACGAACTGCCTTTGAACTTGAATTGTCCAATTTCTTACATCTATTGATTTCGGTTCGAGCCCAAAACATGGGCAACATCATAATATGGTGGGAGGAGTCATTTGGTTACTTTTGAGTGAAGTCCGATCTCTAGAACTATGGAATACACCAACCACTCCGATTAGGAACGAACTGCCTTTGAACATAAACTGTCCAATTTCTTACACCTATTGATTTCGGATCGAGCCCAAAACTTGGGCAACATCATAATATGGTGGGAGGAGTCATTTGGTTAGTTTTGAGTGAAATCCGATCTCTAGAACTATGGAATACACCTAGCACTCCGATTAGGAACGAACTGCCTTTGAACAAAAATTGTCCAATTTGTTACACCCATTGATTTCGGATCGAGCCCAAAACTTGGACAACATTATAATATGGTGGAAGGAGTCATTTGGTTAAGTTTGAGTGAAATCCGATCTCTAGAACTACCCAAAACACCAACCACTCCGATTATGAACGAACTGCCTTTGAACTTGAATTGTCCAATTTCTTACACCTATTGATTTCGGAACGAGCCCAAAACTTGGGCAACATCATAATATGGTGGGAGGAGTCATTTGGTTAAGTTTGAGTGAAATCCGATCTCTAGAACTACCCTAAACACCAACCACTCCAGTTAGGAACGAACTGTCATTGAACTTGAATTGTCCAATTTCTTATACCTATTGATTTCGGATCGAGCCCGAAACTTGGGCAACATCATAATATGGTGGGAGGAGTCATTTGGTTAAGTTTGAGTGAAATCCGATCTCTAGAACTACCCTAAACACCAACCACTCCAGTTAGGAACGAACTGCCGTTGAACTTGAATTGTCCAATTTCTTATACCTATTGATATCGGATCGAGCCCAAAACATGGGCAACATCATAATATGGTGGGAGGAGTCATTTGGTTAAGTTTGAGTGAAATCCGATCTCTAGAACTACACAAAACAACAACCACTCCAACTAGGAACGAACTACCTTTGAACTTGAATTGTCCAATTTCTTACATCTATTGATTTCGGATCGAGCCCAAAACTTGGGCAACATCATAATATGGTGGGAGGAGTCATTTGGTTAGTTTTGAGTGAAATCCGATCTCTAGAACTATGGAATACACCAACCACTCCGATTAGGAACGAACTGCCTTTGAACATAAATTGTCCAATTTCTTACACCTATTGATTTCGGATCGAGCCCAAAACTTGGGCAACATCATAATATGGTGGGAGGAGTCATTTGGTTAGTTTTGAGTGAAATCCGATCTCTAGAACTATGGAATACACCAACCACTCCGTTTAGGAACGAACTGCCTTCAAACATAAATTGTTCAATTTCTTACACCTATTGATTTCGGATCGAGCCCAAAACTTGGGCAACATCATAATATGGTGGGAGGAGTCATTTGGTTAAGTTTGAGCGAAATCCGATCTCTAGAACTAACCAAAACACCAACCACTCCAATTTGGAACGAACTGCCATTGAACTTGAATTGTCCAATTTCTTATACCTATTGATTTCGGATGGAGCCCAAAACTTGGGCAACATCATAATATAGTGGGAGGAGTCATTTGGTTAAGTTTGAGTGATATCCGATCTCTAGAACCACCCAAAACACCAACCACTCCAATTAGGAACGAACTGCCGTTGAAAATGAATTCCCAAATTTCTTATACCTATTGATATCGGATCGAGCCCAAAACATGGGCAACATCATAATATGGTGGGAGGAGTCACTTGGTTAAGTTTGAGTGAAATCCGATCTCTAGAACTACCCAAAACGACAACCACTCCAATTTGCAACGAACGTCCTTCGAACTTGAATTGTCCAATTTCTTACACCTATTGAATTCGGATCGAGCGCAAAACTTGGGCAACAACATAATATGGTGGGAGGAGTCATTTGGTTAGTTTTTAGTGAAATCTGATCTCCAGAACTATGGAATACACCAACCACTCCGATTAGGAACGAACTGCCTTTGAACAGAAATTCTCCAATTTCTTACACCTATTGATTTCGGATCGAGCCCAAAACTTGGGCCACATTATAATATGGTGGGAGGAGTCATTTGGTTAAGTTTGAGTGAAATCCGATCTCTAGAACTACCCAAAACACCAACCACTCCGATTATGAACAAACTGCCTTTGAACATAAATTGTTCAATTTCTTACACCTATTGATTTCGGATCGAGCCCAAAACTTGGGCAACATCGTAATATGGTGGGAGGAGTCATTTTGCTAAGCTTGTGTGAAATCCGATCTCAAGAACTACCCAAAACGCCAACGACTCCAATTAGGAACGAACTGCCATTGAACATGAATTGTCCAATTTCTTACACCTATTGATTTCGGATTGAGCCCAAAACTTGGGCAACATCATAATATGGTGGGAGGAGTCATTTGGTTAAGTTTGAGTGAAATCCGATCTTTAGAACTACCCAAAACACCATCCACTCCAATTAGGAACGAACTGCCTGCGAACTTGAATGGTCCAATTTCTTACACCTATTGATTTCGGATCGAGCCCAAAACTTGGGCAACATCATAATATGGTGGGAGTAGTCATTTGGTTAAGTTTGAGTGAAATCCGATCTATAGAACTACCCAAAACACCAACCAGTCCAATTAGGAACGAACTGCCTTTGAACTTGAATTGTCTAATTTCTTACACCTATTGATTTCGCATCGACCCCAAAACTTGGGCAACATCTTAATATGGTGGGAGGAGTCATTTGGTTAGTTTTTAGTGAACTCTGATCTCCAGAACTATGGAATACACCAACCACTCCGATTAGGAACGAACTGCCTTTGAACATAAATTGTCCAATTTCTTACACCTATTGATTTCGGATCGATTCCAAAACTTGGGCAACATCACAATATGGTGGGAGGAGTCATTTGGTTAAGTTTGAGTGAAATCCGATCTCTAGAACTACCCAAAACACCAACCACTCCAATTAGGAACGAACTGCCGTTGAACTTGAATTGTCCAATTTCTTATACCTATTGATTTTGGATGGACCCCAAAACCTGGGCAACGTCATAATATGGTGGGAGGAGTCATTTGGTTAAGTTTGAGTGAAATCCGATCTCTAGAACTACCCAAAACACCAACCACTCCAATTACGAACGATCTGCCTTTGAACTTGAATTGTCCAATTTCTTACACCTATTGACTTCGGATTGAGCCCAAAACTTGGGCAACATCATAATACGGTGGGAGGAGTCATTTGGTTAAGTTTGAGTGAAATCCGATCTCTAGAACTACCAAAAACACCAACCACTCGAATTAGGAACGAACTGCCGTTGAACTTGAATTGCCCAACTTCTTATACCTATTGATTTCGGACCGAGCCCAAAACATGGGCAACATCATAATATGGTGGGGGGAATCATTTGGTTCAGTTTGAGTGAAATCCGATCTCTAGAACTACCCAAAACACCAACCACTCCAATTAGGAATGAACTGCCGTTGAACTTGAATTGTCCAATTTCTTGTACCTATTGATATCAGATCGAGCCCAAAACATGGGCAACATCAGAATATGGTGGGAGGAGTCATTTGGTTAAGTTTGAGTGAAATCCGATCTCTAGAACTACACAAAACACCAACCACTCCAATTAGGAACGAACTACCTTTGAACTTGAATTGTCCAATTTCTTACATCTATTGATTTCGGATCGAGCCCAAAACTTGGGCAACATCATAATATGGTGGGAGGAGTCAATTGGTTAGTTTTGAGTGAAATCCGATCTCTAGAACTATGGAATACACCAACCACTCCGATTAGGAACGAACTGCCTTTGAACATAAATTGTCCAATTTCTTACACCTATTGATTTCGGATCGAGCCCAAAACTTGGGCAACATCATAATATGGTGGGAGGAGTCATTTGGTTAGTTTTGAGTGAAATCCGATCTCTAGAACTATGGAATACACCAACCACTCCGTTTAGGAACGAACTGCCTTCAAACATAAATTGTTCAATTTCTTACACCTATTGATTTCGGATCGAGCCCAAAACTTGGGCAACATCATAATATGGTGGGAGGAGTCATTTGGTTAAGTTTGAGTGAAATCCGATCTCTAGAACTACCCAAAACTCCAACCACACCAATTACGAACGATCTGCCTTTGAACTTGAATTGTCCAATTTCTTACACCTATTGATTTCGAATTCAGCCCAAAACTCGGGCAACAACATAATATGGTGGGAGGAGTCATTTGGTTAAGTTTGAGTGAAATCCGATCTCTAGAACTAACCGAAACACCAACCACTCCAATTAGGAACGAACTGCCGTTGAACTTGAATTGTCCGATTTCTTATACCTATTGATTTCGGATGGAGCCCAAAACTTGGATAACATCATAATATAGTGGGAGGAGTCATTTGGTTAAGTTTGAGTGAAATCCGATCTCTAGAACTACCCAAAACACCAACCACTCCAATTAGGAACGAACTGCCGTTGAACATGAATTCCCAAATTTCTTATACCTATTGATATCGGATCGAGCCCAAAACATGGGCAACATCATAATATGGTGGGTGGAGTCACTTGGTTAAGTTTGAGTGAAATCCGATCTCTAGAACTACCCAAAACGACAACAACTCCAATTTGCAACGAACGTCCTTCGAACTTTAATTGTCCAATTTCTTACACCTATTGAATTCGGCTCGAGCCCAAAACTTGGGCAACATCATAATATTGTGGGAGGAGTCATTTGGTTACATTTTAGTGAAATCTGATCTCCAGAACTATGGAATACACCAACCACTCCGATTAGGAACGAACTGCCTTTGAACATAAATTGTCCAATTTCTTACACCTATTGATTTCGGATCGATTCCAAAACTTGGGCAACATCACAATATGGTGGGAGGAGTCATTTGGTTAAGTTTGAGCGAAATCCGATCTCTAGAACTACCCAAAACACCAACCACACCAATTACGAACGATCAGCCTTTGAACTTGAATTGTCCAATTTCTTACACCTATGGTTTCAGATTGAGCCCAAAACTTGGGCCACATCATAATATGGTGGGAGGAGTCATTTGGTTAAGTTTGAGTGAAATCCGATCTCTAGAACTACCCAAAACACCAACCACTCAAATTTGGAACGAACTGCCGTTGAACTTGAATGGTCCAATTTCTTATACCTATTGATTTCGGATGGAGCCCAAAACTTGGGCAACGTCATAATATGGTTGAAGGAGTCATTTGGTTAAGTTTGAGTGAAATCCGATCTCTAGAACTACGGAATACACCAACCACTCCAACTAGGAACGAACTGTCTTTGAACATAAATTGTCCACTTTCTTACACCTATTGATTTCGGGTCGAGCCCAAAACTTGGGCAACATCATAATATGGTGGGAGGAGTCATTTGGTTAAGTTTGAGTGAAATCCGATCGCTAGAACTACCCAATACACGAACCACTCCGATTCGGAACGAACTTCCTTTGAACATAAATTGTCGATCTTCTTACACGTATTGATTTCGGATCGAACCCAAAAGTTGGCCAACAACATAACATGGTGGGAGGAGTCATTTGGTTGAGTTTGAGTGAAATCCGATCTTTAGAACTACCCAAAACACCAACCACTCCAATTAGGAACGAACTGCCTTTGAACTTGAATTGTCCAATTTCTTACACCTATTGATTTCAGATCGGGCCCAAAACTTGGGCAACATCATAATATGGTGGGAGGAGTCATTTGGTTAAGTTTGAGTGAAATCCAATCTTTAGAACTACCCAAAACACCGACCACTCCAATTAGGAACGAACTGCCGTTGGATTTGAATTGTCCAATTTCTTACACCTATTGATTTCGGATCGAGCCCAAAACTTGGGCAACATCATAATATGGTGGAAGGAGTCATTTGGTTAGGTTTGAGTGAAATTCGATCTCTAGAACTACCCAAAACACCAACCACTCCAATTATCAACGAACTGCCTTTGAACTTGAATTGTCCAATTTCTTACACCTATTGATTTCGGATCGAGCCCAAAACTTGGGCAACATCATAATATGGTGGGAGGAGTCATTTGGTTAAGTTTGAGTGAAATCCGATCTCTAGAACTACCCAAAACACCAACCACTCCAATTAGGAATGATCGGTTCATAATTGTATATCATTTCGTGCCCTTCTAGCTTATGATTTGGTTATGTTTTTGTGTTAAACTTTTGCTTTTAATCCTTTTTTGTGTTTATCTTTCAATTCATTGAGCTTTAGGTAACAATGATGGCTTTGGATAGGAAATGATGCAATCCATGCATGTTAAGGCCTTATTTGGGTGAATGGAAGAAAAACTTAAAGACAAACTAATTTTGGCTACAAACCCTTGCCAGTCCAGTTTCGTAGGTCAACGTCTTGGCCTTGGATCAGCATACTCTGGGGCTCGGATGAGGTGAAGATCTTCATGAAACTTGTTCCAATGGGTGTCTAGTACAACATATCCAAATTTCAGCCCAATTGAACATATGTGGAGTGCTTAGCCTGTCCAACACTCAACCTTGCTCAGGAGGATTTGCAGCTGCCAGCTTTTTGCCATGTGCCTCACCCCAACTATAATTGACTTTGTACCCAACATAATGAGTGAAGTAGGGAGGCATTCCAGCTACGAAATTCTAAAGGAGCAAGTTGGTACATAATGGAGCTATTAAAGAGAAAGCATGTGCATTCATGTAAAGCATAAATGAAATGAAGTCAATTCCAGTCTCTGTTCCGCAGCCAAATTGCAAGGCCCAAAACGCACACTTCTACTACTCCGATGGGAATACTTTCTTCATAGAAGTTGTTCCAATGGGTGTCTACTATAACATATCCAAATTGGAGCCCCATTGGATAAGTTTTGAAACCTCTGGCCTTCCTACACCAAGTCTGGTTCAGAAGACTCGTTTTTGTTCAACAACCAAAAGAAGACCACATGGGTTGGCAGCAAAAGGCAGCCACAATTGATCACCTTTGATCCCATGTGAAGAAAGCTTGAGGTGCAGCAAAAGAAGTATGGGATGAGATTGATTCCAACCACACTAACATAGACAAGATGAAGTGTGAGTTATGGGTTGTTTTAAAAGAGGAATGGTGGTGTTGGATTTCATCATGTTGTTCCTCCCTCTTAGCCCTATAAATAGAGAAGCTTTCAAGCTTCAAAACACAACCCAAGGGGGGGAGCTCTCAAACACTTCTCTAGAGCTCCCCTCCCTTCTCTCCCTCAAATTCTCTTAGTTTCCTTTCAAGTTGTCAATTGTTGTAACAAAATGATTTTACTAAATTTTCCTTCAAGTTTTTCAGTTCTACTTTAATTTTATTTGTAATGTACATTCTTTCTTAAGTATTCAAGTTTAATTAATTTCCAAGTTTCAATTATGGTTTTTGTTCTTATTCATTATGCTTATAAGTTAATATGCTGGTCTGAATGATTGATCACCATTTAGGCTTGCATGTTAGCTATCTTGGTTTGAATTAAGAGTAGACACCATGCTTTAATTCGAATTGAACTATGAATAGGAAGAGTATGTATGGACATTCGACAACAGGGATTAGATACATGCTTGGTTGTTTAAATTGTTCTTCTATGCTTAATGGGTTCCTAATGCTTAATTTTAGGTTAGACAACAAACGATCAAATTAGGGAATTAGGAACACAAGGTTAGGACCAAACACCATGGCTTAATCATACTTTAGCTAGAATCAAACCGTAAATCTAATTGAACTTGGGAACTTATTTGCTTGAGTTATTTTCTTTTCTTTCTTTCTTGTTTTATTTATTTTCTTTCTTGTTTTTCTGTTTTGTGTAGGGAAAATGAATTGGATCATTCAATCACCAATCCTCGTGGGATCGACCTCGCACTTACATATGCAATATTACCGAACGGCTCGTGCACTTGCGAGTATCACAAGTTGAGGATGCAGCTTAATCCATTTTGGTGCAGCTGAATTGACGCAACAAGGAACGAACTGCCTTTGAACTTGAATTGTCCAATTTCTTACAGCTATTGATTTCGGATCGAGCCCAAAACCTGGGCAACATCATAATATGGTGTGAGGAGTCATTTGGTTAAGTTTGAGTGAAATCCGATCTCTAGAACTTCCCACAACACCAACCACTCCAATTAGGAACGAACTGCCCTTGAACTTGAATTGTCCAATTTCTTACACCTATTGATTTCGGACCGAGCCCAAAACTTGGGCAACAACATAATATGGTGGGAGGAGTCATTTGGTTAAGTTTGAGGGAAATCCGACCTCTAGAACTACCCAAAACACCAACCACTCCAATTAGGAACGAACTGCCGTTCAACTTGAAGTGTCCAATTTCTTACACCTATTGATTTCGGATCGAGCCCAAAACTTGGGCAACATCATAAGATGGTGGAAGGAGTCATTTGGTAAACTTTGAGTGAAATCCGATCTCTAGAACTACCCAAAACACCAACCACTCCAATTAGGAACCAACTGCCTTTGAACTTGAATTGTCCAATTTCTTACACCTATTGATTTCGGATCGAGCCCCAAACTTGGGCAACATCATAATACGGTGGGAGGAGTCATTTGGTTAGTTTTGAGTGAAATCCGATCTCTAGAACTATGAAATACACCAACCACTCCGATTAGGAACGAACTGCCTTTGAACATAAATTGTCCAATTTCTTAAAACTATTGATTTCGGATCGTGCCCAAAACTTGGGGAACATCATAATATGGTGGGAGGAGTCATTTGGTTAGTTTTGAGTCAAATCCGATCTCTAGAACTATGGAATACATGAACCACTCCGATTAGGAACGAACTGCCTTTGAACAGAAATTGTCCAATTGCTTACACCTATTGATTTCGGATCGAGCCCAAAACTTGGGCAACATCATAATATGGTGGGAGGTGTCATTTGGTTATGTTTGAGTGAAATCCGATCTCTAGAACTACCCAGAACACCAACCAATCCAATTTGGAACGAACTGCCGTTGAACTTGAATAGTCCAATTTCTTATACCTATTGATTTCGGATCGAGCCCAAAACTTGGGCAACATCATAATATGGTGGGAGGAGTCATTGGGTTAGTTTTGAGTGAAATCCGATCTCTAGAACTATTGAATACACCAACCACTCCGATTAGGAACGAACTGCCTTTGAACATAAATTGTCCAATTTCTTACACCTATTGATTTCAGACCGAGCCCAAAACTTGGGCAACATCATAATATGGTGGGAGGAGTCATTTGGTTAAGTTTGAGTGAAATCCGATCTCTTGAACTACCCAAAACACAAACCACTCCAATTCGGAACGAACTGCCCTTGAAATTGAATTGTCCAATTTCTACCACTTATTGATTTCGGATCGAGCCCAAAACTTTGGCAACATCATAATATGGTGGGAGTAGTCATTTGGTTAGTTTTGAGTGCAATCCGATCTCTAGAACTATGGAATACACCAACCACACCGATTAGGAACGAACTGCCTTTGAACTTGAATTGTCCAATTTCTTACAGCTATTGAGTTCGGATCGAGCCCAAAACCTGGGCAACAACATAATATGGTGTGAGGAGTCATTTGGTTAAGTTTGAGTGAAATCCGATCTCTTGAACTACCCAAAACACAGACCACTCCAATTCGGAACGAACTGCCCTTGAAATTGAATTGTCCAATTTCTACCACTTATTGATTTCGGATCGAGCCCAAAACATGGGAAACATCATAATATGGTGGGAGTAGTCATTTGGTTAGTTTTGAGTGCAATCCGATCTCTAGAACTATGGAATACACCAACCACTCCGATTAGGAACGAACTGCCTTTGAACATAAATTGTCCAATTTCTTACACCTATTGATTTCGGATCGAGCCCAAAACTTGGGCAACATCATAATATGGTGGGAGGAGCCATGTGGTTAGGTTTGAGTGAAATCCGATCTCTAGAACTACCAAAAACACCAACCCCTCCAATTAGGAATGAACTGCCTTTGAACTTGAAGTGTCCAATTTCTTACACCTATTGATTTCGGATCGAGCCCAAAACTTGGGCAACATCATAATATGGTGGGAGGAGTCATTTGGTTAAGTTTGAGTGAAATCCGATTTCTAGAACTACCCAAAACACCAACCACTCCAATTAGGAACGAACTGCCTTTGAACTTGAATTGTCCAATTTCTTACACCTATTGATTTCGGATCGAGCCCAAAACTTGGGCAACATCATAATATGGTGGGAGGAGTCATTTGGTTAAGTTTTGAGTGAAATCCAATCTCTAGAACTACCCAAAACACCAACCACTCCAATTAGGAACGAACTTCCTTTGAACTTGAATTGTCCAATTTCTTACTCCTTTTGATTTCGGATCGAGCCCAAAACTTGGGCAACAATATAATATGGTGGGAGGAGTCATTTGGTTAAGTTTGAGTGAAATCCGATCTCTAGAACTACCCGAAACACCAACCACTCCAATTAGGAACGAACTGCCTTCAAACATGAATTGTCCAATTTCTTACACCTATTGATTTCGGATCGATCCCAAAACATTGGCAACATCATAATATGGTGGGAGGAGTCATTTGGATAAGTTTGAGTGAAATCCAATCTCTAGAACTACCCAAAACACCAACCACTCCAATTTGGAACGAACTTCCTTTAAACTTGAATTGTCCAATTTCTTGCTCCTTTTGATTTCGGATCGAGCCCAAAACTTGGGCAACAATATAATATGGTGGGAGGAGTCATTTGGTTAAGTTTGAGTGAAATCCGATCTCTAGAACTACCCAGAACACC
The DNA here is from genome assembly GCF_965620075.1 of Prunus avium. Lineage (NCBI taxonomy): Eukaryota > Viridiplantae > Streptophyta > Magnoliopsida > Rosales > Rosaceae > Prunus > Prunus avium. The sequence goes on from NC_142290.1 coordinate 9,596,666, forward strand.
AACCAGTCCAAATAGGAACCAAATGCCTTTGAACTTGTATTGTCCAATTTCTTACACCTATTGATTTCGGATCGAGTCCAAAACTTGGGCAACATCATAATATGGTGGGAGGAGTCATCTGGTTAAGTTTGAGTGAAATCCAATCTCTAGAACTACCCAAAACACCAACCACTCCAATTAGGAACGAACTGCCTTTGAACTTGAATTGTCCAATTTCTTACACCTATTGATTTCGGATCGAGGCCAAAACTTGGGCAACATCATAATATGGTGGGAGTAGTCATTTGGTTAAGTTTGAGTGAAATCCGATCTCTAGAACTACCCAAAGCACCAAGCACTCCAATTAGGAACGAACTGCCGTTGAACTTGAATTGTCCAATTTCTTACTCCTATTGGTTTCGGATCGTGCCCAAAACTTGGGCAACATCATAATATGGAGGGAGGAGTCATTTGGTTAGTTTTGACTGAAATCCGATCTCTAGAACTGTGGAATACACCAACCACTCCGATTAGGAACGAACTGCCTTTGAACTTGAATTGTCCAATTTCTTACTCCTATTAATGTCGGATCGAGCCCAAAACTTGGGCAACATCATAATATGGTGGGAGGAGTCATTTGGTTAAGTTTGAGTGAAATCCGATCTCTAGAACTACCCAAAACACCAACCACTCCAATTAGGAACGTACTGCCTTTGAACTTGAATTGTCCAATTTCTTACATCTATTGATTTCGGATCGAGCCCAAAACTTGGGCAGCATCATAATATGGTGGGAGGAGTCATTTGGTTAACTTTGAGTGAAATCCAATCTCTAGAACTACCCAAAACACCAACCACTCCAATTAGGAATGAACTGCCTTTCAACTTGAATTGTCCAATTTCTTACATCTATTGATTTCGGATCGAGCCCAAAATTTGGGCCACATCGTAATATTGTGGGAGGAGTCATTTGGTTGAGTTTGAGTGAAATCCGATCACCAGGACTACCCAAAACCCCAACCACTCCAATTAAGAACGAACTGCCTTTGAACTTGAATTGTCGAATTTCTTACACCTATTGATTTCGGATCGGGCCCAAAACTTGGGCAACACCATAATATGGTGCTAGGAGTCATTTGGTTAGTTTTGAGTGAAATCCGATCTCTAGAACTATGGAATACACCAACCACTCCGATTAGGAACGAACTGCCTTTGAACATAAATTGTCCAATTTCTTACAACAATTGATTTCGGATCGAGCCCAAAACTTGGGCAACATGATAATATGGGGGGAGGAGTCATTTGGTTAAGTTTGAGGGAAATCCGATCACTAGAACTACCCAAAACACCAACCACTCCAATTAGGAACGAACTGCCTTTGAACTTGAATTGTCCAATTTCTTACACCTATTGATTCCGGATCGAGCCCAAAACTTGGGCAACATCATAATATGGTGGGAGGAGTCATTTGGTTAAGTTTGAGTGAAATCTGATCTCTAGAACTACCCAAAACACCAACCACTCCAATTAGGAACGAACTGCCTTTGAACTTGAATTGTCCAATTTCTTACACCTATTGATTTCGGATCGAGCCCACAACTTGGGCAACAGCATAATATGGTGTGTTCGCACCACTTTGCAAAACCCAAGGGAGGTGTCGTATAGCAGTGTAGCTCGGAAGTCCGAGTGTCGTATCCACAGAGAGCGGTGTAAAGATAGCAGAGCTGAAAAAGAACAATTATGATTGAAAAGTAGATTTATGCAAGTTTTGATTTAGAGAAAATTTAATTGATTAAAACACTAAGGCATTGGGGTTCCACTTTTAACATAAGCATGCAACTCTTATTAATTTGATCCACAAAACATTTTCCATTGTAGTTGTTCAAAATAATTAAAGCTCTTTTTAATTTCCTTTAGAAATATTCTAAGCATAACTTGTACCATTGGCAACAAACTATCAAAAAATAATCTTCATCAAAATTCTATTAATCTTTAGTAATTCTCTTCTCTTTTAAAAGCATGAAAGTTTTTACTACACAATGGGAAAAACATGATTGAACCCATGAAATAGATTATCAAACATTCATCAATTAATTAAAAAGAAAACTACAAATTCCATTTGAACAAAAACTACAAATTCACATTAAAGCTTAAGTTTGGATCAAACTAATAAAAATTACACACTTATATTAAAAGCTTTCTCCCTAGCCTTAGCTAGGGAGTTAGTTCCCCATAATAAAATAAAACTAAAAATTAAAATTAAAACTTAGAAAGATGGAGGGAAGAGAGAAAGCTCAAGAGTTGTGGAGCTTGGTGTGTTTGAATACTACGGAGGACATCTCTATTTATAGGAAAATGAGAGCAGCACCTCCTGGACAATTCCAACTTCATTTGAATAAATAACTTCTCCACCTTGCCACCAAGCCAATCACCATTTTGCTTCATTAATTTTGTTCATCCACCTTGCCGCCAAGCCCATCCAATTTCTTTTGTTTATGCAATCTCATCTCTTTTATTGGAATACACATCAACATATGTAATCAATTCAATTGGCTTTTATTGTGCTGTAACCACATTCTTCATTTTATAATTCTTCTTGGCTTGTGGAAGCTGCACCTCAATTCTTCATTAGTGTCGACTGCCACAATTAATTGGATTGCTTCAATTATCATCACTTGCAATGCATGGTTGGCTCCCCACTACAAACATTAAAGTGCAATATTACAAATCAAAAAGTGGTGCAGAAAATAGTAAGCAAGCATATAAGTGAAAACACACCTAATTAACTAACATTGTAAGAAAAACAATTACTAACAAATATAATTTAAGGATAATAAATGTGATAGTTTATGTGCTCATCAAATACCCCCAAACCTATAATTTGCTAGTCCTCGAGCAAACTAAAATTAAAAACTAAGCATAAATGAAAACTAACTAAGCCACTTTCGTAGGGATCTCGATTGCATTTAGCGCATGCAATAAGCCTTTAAACCCCTAGGTTGCCCTAGTGGACGAGTTGTAGTCTCGTGAGGGTTTACAGGGATGATACCCACAAACATCTGAAATTTTAAGTAACTCTCCTGCCAAATCATCATCAAGAATGTTAAAGCTCAAAAACTAAGATTTTCAATTCATGAACAAATTTAAAAGAGCGAACACAAATCCAAAACTTTAAGTTCTCCCAGTCTAAAGTCAAAGTCATTTATCACCATTAATAAACTTTTCATTTGCTTGCTTTGGTGTAAAGTGAACTAACACAGTTGAGAAGACAAAAATTCAATCATAATCACACCATCCTTGCTATCTTAGATTTTTTTATTTTTTTATTTTTTTAATAATAAATATATACATGCTATTATGTGGACTGTGCAATGTTTAGCTCCCTTAAGCTTTCTAATTAACCCATGTAGCAAGTGTTAGGCCAATGACTCTCAAACACAAAGGCTTTAAGGCATTAGGTGTTGAAACACCCCGATGAGCTTAATAACTCGAGTTAAAAAGCCACTTGGGCAACATTAGAATATGGTGGGAGGAGTCATTTGGTTAACTTTGAGTGAAATCCGATCTCTAGAACTACCCAAAACACCAACCATTGCAATTAAGAACGAACTGCCTTCGAACTTGAATTGTCCAATTTCTTACACCTATTGATTTCGGATCGAGCCCAAAACTCGGGCAGCAGTATAATATGGTGGGAGGAGTCATTTGTTTAAGTTTGAGTGAAATCCGATCTCTAGAACTACGCAGAACACCAACCACTCCAATTAGGAACGAAATGCCTTCGAACTTGAATTGTCCAATTTCTTACACCTATTGATTTCGGATCGAGCCCAAAACTTGGGCAACATCATAATATGGTGGGAGGTGTCATTTGGTTAGTTTTGAGTGAAATCTGATCTATAGAACTATGGAATACAACAACCACTCCGATTCGGAACGAACTGCCTTTGAACATAAATTGTCCAATTGCTTACACCTATTGATTTCGGATCGAGCCCAAAACTTGGGCAACAACATAATACGGTGGGAGGAGTCATTTGGTTAAGTTTGAGTGAAATCGGATCTCTAGAACTACCAAAAACACTAACCACTCCAATTAGGAACGAATTGCCTTTGAACTTGAATTGTCCAATTTCTTACGCCTATTGATTTCGGATCGAGCCCAAAACTTGGGCAACATCATAATATGGTGGGAGGAGTCATTTGGTTAAGTTTGAGTGAAATCCTATCTCTAGAACAACCCAAAACACCAACCAGTGCAATTAGGAACGCACTGCCATTGAACTTGAATTGTTCAATTTCTTACACCTATTGATTTCGGATCGAGCCCAAAACTTGGGCAACATCATAATATGGTGGGACGAGTCATTTGGTTAGCTTTGAGTGAAATCCCATCTCTAGAACTATGGAATACACTAACCACTCTGATTAGGACCGAACTGCCTTTGAACACAAATTGTCCAATTTCTTACACCTATTGACTTCGGATAGAGCCCAAAACTTGGGCAACATCATAATATGGTGGGAGGAGTCATTTGGTTAAGTTTGAGAGAAATCCGATCTCTAGAACTACCCAAAACACCAACCACTCCAATTAGGAACGAACTGCCTTTGAACTTGAATTGTCCAATTTCTTACACCTATTGATTTCGGATCGAGCCCAAAACTGGGGCAGCGTCATAATTTGGTGGGAGGAGTCATTTGGTTAAGTTTGAGTGAAATCCGATCTCTAGAACTACCCAAAACACCAACCAATCCAATTAGGAACGAACTGCCTTTGAACTTGAATTGTCCAATTTCTTACACCTACTGATTTCGGATCGAGCCCAAAACTTGGGCAACATCATAATATGGTGGGAGGAGTCATGTGGTCAGTTTTGAGTAAAATCCGATCTATAGAACTATGGAATACAACAACCACTCCGATTAGGAAGTAATTGCCTTTGAACATAAATTGTCCAATTTATTACACCTATTGATTTCGGATCGAGCCCAAAACTTGGGCAACATCATAATATGGTGGGAGGAGTCATTTGGTTAAGTTTGAGTGATATCCGATCTCTAGAACTACCCAAAACACCAACCACTCCAATTAGGAACAAACTGCCTTTGAACTTGAATTGTCCAATTTCTTACACCTATTGATTTCGGATCGAGCCCAAAACTTGTCCAATTTCGAAGGAACTGCCTTTGAACTTGAATTGTCCAATTTCTTACAGCTATTGATTTCGGATCGAGCCCAAAACTGGGGCAGCGTCATAATTTGGTGGGAGGAGTCATTTGGTTAAGTTTGAGTGAAATCCGATCTTTAGAACTACCCAAAACACCAACCAATCCAATTAGGAACGAACTGCCGTTGAACTTGAATTGTCCAATTTCTTACACCTATTGATTTCGGATCGAGCCCAAAACTTGGGCAACATCATAATGTGGTGGGAGGAGTCATTTGGTTAAGTTTGAGTGAAATCTGATCTCTAGAACTACCCAAAATACCAACCACTCCAATTAGGAACGAATTGCCTTTGAACTTGAATTGTCCAATTTCTTACACCTATTGATTTCGGATCGAGCCCAAAACTGGGGCAGCATCATAAAATGGTGGGAGGAGTCATTTGGTTAAGTTTTAGTGAAAGCCAATCTCTAGAACTACCCAAAACACCAACCACTCCAATTAGGAACGAACTGCCTTTGAACTTGAATTGTCCAATTTCTTACACCTATTGATTTCGGATCGAGCCCAAAACCTGGGCAACGTCATAATATGGTGGGAGGGGTCATTTGGTTAAGTTTGAGTGAAATCCGATCTCTAGAAGTACGTAAAACACCAACCACTCCAATTAGGAACGAACTGCCTTTGAACTTGAATTGTCCAATTTCTTACACCTATTGATTTCGAATAGAGCGCAAAACTTGGGCAACGATATAATATGGTGGGAGGAGTCATTTGGTTAAGTTTGAGTGAAATCCAATCTCTAGAACTACCCAAAACACCAGCCACTCCAATTAGGAATGAACTGCCTCTGAACTTGAATTGTCCAATTTCTTACACCTATTGATTTCGGATCGGGCCCAAAACTTGGGCAACATCATAATATGGTGGGAGGAGTCATTTGGTTAGTTTTGAGTGAAATCTGATCTCTAGAACAATGGAATACACCAACCACTACGTTTAGGAACGAAATGCCTTTGAACATAAATTGTCCAATTTCTTACACCTATTGATTTCGGATCGAGCCCAAAACTTGGGCAACATCATAATGTGGTGGGAGGAATCATTTGGTTAAGTTTGAGTGAAATCCTATCTCAAGAACTACCCAAAACACCACCACAACAATTAGGAACGAACTGCCTTTGAACTTGAATTGTCCAATTTCTTACACCTTTTGATTTCGGATCGAGCCCAAAACTTGGGCAACATCATGATATGGTGGGAGGAGTCATTTGGCTAAGTGTGAGTGAAATCCGAAATCTAGAACTACCCAAAACACCAACCACTCCAATTAGGAACGAACTGCCTTTGAACTTGAATTGTCCAATTTCTTAGCCCTATTTATTTCGTATCGAGCCCAAAACGTGGGCAACATCAGAATATGGTGGGAGGAGTCATTTGGTTAAGTTTGAGTGAAATCCGATCTCTAGAACTACCCAAAACACCAACCACTCCAATTAGGATCGAACTGCCTTTGAACTTGAATTGTCCAATTTCTTACACCTATTGATTTCGGATCGAGCCAAAAACTTGGTCAACATCATAATATGGTTGGAGGAGTCATTTGGTTAAGTTTGAGTGAAATCCGATCTCTGAAACTACCCAAAACACCAACCACTCCAATTAGGAACGAACTGCCCTTGAACTTGAATTGTCCAATTTCTTACCCCTATTTATTTCGGATCGAGCCCAAAACTTGGGCAACATCATAATATGGTGGGAGGAGTCCTTTGGTTGTGTTTGAGTGAAATCCGATCTCTAGAACTACCCAAAACACCAACCACTCCAATTAGGAACGAACTGCCTTTGAATTTGAATTGTCCAATTTCTTACACCTATTGATTTCGGATCGGGCCCAAAACTTGGGCAACATCATAATATGGTGGGAGGAGTCATTTGGTTAGTTTTGAGTGAACTCCGATCTCTAGAACTATGGAATACACCAACTGATCAGTGCATATTTACATATCATTTTGTACCCTTCTTACTTATGATTTGGTTATGTTTTTTAGTTAAACTTGTGCTTTGAATAATTTTTGTGTTTGTTTCAGTGTTATAAGCTTGAGACTCACTAATTGCATTTTGGAGACAAGTTAGCTCAAAACGGTGTCTGCAGATCAGTCAACTTCACGGATTGGACTGTACTTGGTCAAGAAGAACCAGATGATCAGCCATACATCATTGGAAAGATACGGAAGTCTAGTTTCTGTATAATTTTACGGTTCATGATTCCGAGTCTTCTAGAGAAAGTTATACATGTTTTGGCAACTTAAGGTCAAATTCGGCAGCATCTGCGTTACTGGGCCAAAAATCACATTTGAAGGGCTTTCCGATTTTTCCTTGAGCTGGGCTGCATATGCTTTCATTTCTTACTCACCTTACACCCTTGGCCCCATTACAACCTATGTTAAAGACCTAAATTGATCTTAAATGTCATGTGGTTGAATTGCATTCATTTTTCTACTTTTAAGTGCTTGGCATCCTTCTTGAGATCATATTAATGCAAGTTCTTCATCTTTCTATTTCGAGTTAAGTCTTTATGGTTTAACTCTAATCTCATGTTTACAACTGAGTGTTGCATTATAGCCCTCTTCCGAGTGATTCATTTGTGAGAGGACAACTTTGGTGAGATTTGAAAGTTGAACTTGTGCTTTGTATGATTTTTGAAATTGTGTGAAAACTAAGATTGGGGAATTTGTTGCATTTGGCTATCACACTACTACACTTTGAGCATATTATGTTTTGAACTTTGCCGCCTTGTGAATAATGTCCAAAATTGAGCTTTTATTGTTAAAACGTTTAAGTCATGTGCATGAGTCATTTCTCTTCAGAAAATGTTCGGAAAAATTGTTTTGAGTCCTTTTTATTTTATTTTATTTTAATTGTTTTTGTTTTTGTTTTTGTTTTTGTTTTGTTTTTGTTTTTGTTCATGTAATTATGTTTGTTTTTGTTTTTGATTTTGCTTAAGGACTAACAAATCTAATAAGTTTTCTAACCATTTTGTTTTGTAGAGTTAGAAAAATATTTGTGGGTATCGTATCTGTTAAACCCTCAGGAGACACAACTCCTTCTACTAGGGATGCCTAGAGGTTTAAAGGCTTGTTGCATACGCTCAATGCAATCGAGTTACCTACGAAAGTGGTCTAGTTAATTTCTTATTTTGTTTTGTTTTTCTTCATTTTCTTTTTGTTTTGCTCGAGGACTAGCAAAATCTAGGTTTGGGGGTATTTGATCAGTGCATATTTACATATCATTTTGTACCCTTCTAACTTATGATTTGGTTATGTTTTTGAGTTAAACTTGTGCTTTTAATAAGTTTTGTGTTTGTTTCAGTGTTATAAGCTTGAGACTCACTAATTGCATTTTGGAGACAAGTTAGCTCAAAACGGTGTCTGCAGATCAGTCAAATTCACGGATTGGACTGTACTTTCTCAAAAAGAACCAGATGATGAGCCATACATCATTGGAAAGATACGGAAGCCTAGTTTCTGTATAATTTTACGGTTCATGATTCCGAGTCATCTAGAGAAAGTTATACATGTTTTGGCAACTTAAGGTCAAATTCGGCAGCATCTACGTTACTGGGCCAAAAATCACATTTGAAGGGCTTTCCGATTTTTCCTTGAGCTGGGCTGCATATGCTTGGAAAGATAAGACAAAGAGCTTCGAGATCCATATTTTTCCAGATTTTTCAGATTGGAGCCACAAGCCCAAAACGAGCCCACAAGCTGGCTGCAATGCATTGTCATGCATGACATATGCATGTGAAGTGTTGTTGATTGTGGGAAAGTTTGGTGAAGCATATTCAATACCTATTTTTGAGTGGAATTTTGCAGCAGCCAAATGAATTAATTGAAGTTGAAGTGGGGGTGCAACACTAAGCCTAAAGACAAGAGGAATTATTTTCAAATGCAATTGTGTGTTAGGTTAAGTTGGTGAATTAAGTGTAGTGTGTTAGGTGAAGTTAGTGTGTTTAGATAATTCAATTGTATAATTCAGATTTTCAACTTCCTTAGGCCTATAAATAGTGAGGTTTCCTAAGCTTGTAAACACACCCCAAGGGGGGGGAGCTCTCAAACACTTCTCTAGAGCTCCCTTCCCTTCTCTCCCTCAAATTCTCTTAGTTTCCCTTTGTAGTTCTCAATTGTTGTAATAAGATCATTCTACTAAATTTTCTTTCTTCTAAATTCTCCAAACACTTCTCTATTCTCTTTCAAATTCTCTAAAGTCTCCATGTCTCAAACACTTCACAAACACCCTTCTCTCCCTTCCCTAAATTCTCAAATTCTCCAATTTCATAAACATTCTCCAAGTTCACAAACATTCTCCAAATTTCCGAAACACTTTCTTCTCCCTTCTCAAAGCTTTCAAACACATGCTCTTCCAAAATCCACAAAGTTCTCAAACACAATTCCCATTCTCTTCCAAAATCCTCAACGTTCTCAAAATACCTCTCTACTTTCTTCTCCAAAAGCCCCCATGTTCTTGAACACTTCCCAAACACTCCTCCCTTCTCTTTCTCAAACACCTCTCTCTTTCTCTCCAAAAACTCTCAATGTTGTCAAATGTTGTACAAAACCTTTTTGTTTCTTTTCTTTTCATTTATGTTTTGTGTAGGAAAACTGAGTTGGATCATTCAATCACCAATCCTTGTGGAATCGACCTCGCACTTAAATACGCTATACTACCGAACGGCTCGTGCACTTGCGAGTATCACAAGTTGAGGATGCAGCTGAATCCATTTTGGTGAAGCTGAATCTACGCAACACCAACCACTCCGATTAGGAATGAACTACCTTTGAACATGAATTGTCCAATTTCATACACCTATTGATTTCGGATCGAGCCCAAAACATGGGCAACATCATAATATGGTGGGAGGAGTCATTTGGTTAATTTTGAGTGAAATCCGATCTCTAGAACTACCCAAAACACCAACCACTCCAATTAGGAACGAACTGCCTTTGAACTGGAATTGTCCAATTTCGTACACCTATTGATTTCGGATCAAGCCCAAAACTTGGGCAACAACATAATATGGTGGGAGGAGTCATTTGGTTAAGTTTGAGTGAAATCCGATCTCTGCAACAACACAAAACACCAACCACTCCAATTAGGAACGAACTACCCTAGAATTTGAATTGTCCAATTTCTTAACCCCATTGATTTCGGATCGAGCCCAAAACTTGGGCAACATCATAATGTGGTGGGAGGACTCATTTGGTTAAGTTTGAATGAAATCCAATCTCTAGAACTACCCAAAACACCAACCACTCCATTTTGGAACGAACTGCCTTTGAACTTGAATTGTCCAATTTCTAACACCTTTTGATTTCGGATCGAGCCCAAAACTTGGGCAACATCACAATATGGTGGGAGGAGTCATTTGGTTAAGTTTGAGTGAAATCCAATATCTAGAACTACCCAAAACACCAACCACTCCAATAAGGAACGAACTGCCTTTGAACTTGAATTGTCCAACTTCTTACACCTATTGATTTCGGATCGAGCCCAAAACTTGGGCAACAATATAATATGGTGGGAGGAGTCATTTGGTTAATTTTGAGTGAAATCCGATCTCTAGAACTACCCAAAACACCAACCACTCCAATTAGGAACGAACTGCCTTTGAACTTGAATTGTCCAATTTCGTACACCTATTGATTTCGGATCAAGCCCAAAACTTGGGCAACAACATAATATGGTGGGAGGAGTCATTTGGTTAAGTTTGAGTGAAATCCGATCTCTGCAACAACACAAAACACCAACCACTCCAATTAGGAACGAACTGCCCTAGAATTTGAATTGTCCAGTTTCTTAACCCTATTTATTTCGGATCGAGCCCAAAACTTGGGCAACATCGTAATATGGTGGGAGGAGTCATTTGGTTAATTTTGAGTGAAATCCGATCTCTAGAACTACCCAATACACCAACCACCCCAATTAGGAACGAACTGCCTTTGAACATGAATTGTCCAATTTCTTACTCCTATTGATTTCGTATCGAGCACAAAACATGGGCAACATCATAATATGGTGGGAGGAGTCATTTGGCTACGTTTGAGTGAAATCCGATCTCTAGAACTACCCAAAACACCAACCACTCCAATTAGGAACGAACTGCCTTTGAACTTGAATTGTCCAATTTCTTACACCTATTGATTTCGGATCGAGCCCAAAACTTGGGCAACATCATAATATGGTGGGAGGAGTCGTTTTGTTAGTTTTGAGTGAAATCCGATCTCTAGAACTACGGAATACACCAACCACTCCGATTAGGAACGAACTGCCTTTGAACATAAATTGTCCAATTTCTTACACCTATTGATTTCGGATCGAGCCCAAAACTTGGGCAACATCATAATACGGTGGGAGGAGTAATTTGGTTAAGTTTGAGTGAAATCCGATCTCTAGAACTATCCAAAACACCAACCACTCCAATTAGGAACGAATTGCCTTCGAACTTGAATTGTCCAATTTCTAACACCTTTTGATTTCGGATAGAGCCCAAAACTTGGGCAACATCACAATATGGTGGGAGGAGTCATTTGGTTAAGTTTGAGTGAAATCCGATCTCTAGAACTACCCAAAACACCAACCACTCCAATTAGGAACGAACTGCCCCTGAACTTGAATTGTCCAATTTCTAACACCTTTTAACTTCGGATCGAGCCCAAAACTTGGGCAACATCACAATATGGTGGGAGGAGTCATTTGGTTAAGTTTGAGTGAAATCCGATCTCTAGAACTACCCAAGACACCAACCACTCCAATTAGGAACGAACTGCCTTTAAACTTGAATTGTCCAATTTCGTACACCTATTGATTTCGGATCGAGCCCAAAACTTGGGCAACATCATAATGTGGTGGGAGGACTCATTTGGTTAAGTTTGAATGAAATCCAATCTCTAGAACTACCCAAAACACCAACCACTCCATTTTGGAACGAACTGCCTTTGAACTTGAATTGTCCAATTTCTAACACCTTTTGATTTCGGATCGAGCCCAAAACTTGGGCAACATCACAATATGGTGGGAGGAGTCATTTGGTTAAGTTTGAGTGAAATCCAATATCTAGAACTACCCAAAACACCAACCACTCCAATAAGGAACGAACTGCCTTTGAACTTGAATTGTCCAATTTCTAACACCTTTTGATTTCGGATGGAGCCCAAAACTTGGGCAACATCATAATATGGTGGTAGGAGTCATTTGGTTAAGTTTGAGTGAAATCCGATCTCTGTAACAACCCAAAACCCCAACCACTCCAATTAGGAACGAACTGCCCTTGAACTTGAATTGTCCAATTTCTTACACCTATGGATTTCGGATCGAGCCCAAAACTTGGGCTACATCATAATATGGTGGGAGTAGTCATTTGGTTAGTTTTGAGTGAAATCCGATCTGTAGAACTATGGAATACACCAACCACTCCGATTAGGAACGAAATGCGTTTGAACATAGATTGTCCAATTTCTTACACCTATTGATTTCGGATCGAGCCCACAACTTGGGTAACATCATAATATGGTGGGAGGAGTCATTTGGTTAAGTTTGAGTGAAATCCGATCTCTAGAACTACCCAATACACCAACCACTCCAATTAGGAACGAACTGCCTTTCAACTTGAATTGTCCAATTTCTTACACCTATTGATTTCGGATCGTGCCCAAAACTTGGGCAACATCATAATATGGTGGGAAGAGTCATTTGGTTACGTTTGAGTGAAATCCGATCTCCAGAACTACCCAAAACACCAAGCACTCCAATTAGGAACGATCTGCCTTTGAACTTGAATTGTCCAATTTCTTACACCTATTGATTTCGGATCGAGCCCAAAACTTGGGGAACATCATAATATGGTGGGAGGAGTCATTTGGTTAAGTTTTAGTGAAATTCGATCTCTAGAACTAACCAAAACACCAACCACTCCAATTAGGAACGAACTACCGTTGAACTTGAATTGTCCAATTTCTTACACCTATTGATTTCGGATCGAGCCCAAAACTTGGGCAACAACATAATATGGTGGGAGGAGTCATTTGGTTATGTTTGAGTGAAATCCAATCTCTAGAAGTACCCAAAACCCCAACCACTCCAATTAGGAACGAACTGCCTATGAACTTGAATTGTCCAATTTCTTACACCTATTAATTTCGGATCGAGCCCAAAACTTGGGCAATATCATAATATGGTGGGAGGAGTCATTTGGTTAAGTTTGAGTGAAATCCGATCTCTAGAACTACCCAATACACCAACCACTCCAATTAGGAAAGAACTGCCTTTGAACTTGAATTGTCCAACTTCTTACACCTATTGATTTCGGATCGAGCCCAAAACTTGGGCAACAATATAATATGGTGGGAGGAGTCATTTGGTTATTTTTGAGTGAAATCGGATCTCTAGAACTACCCAAAACACCAACCACTCCAATTAGGAACGAACTGCCCTTGAACTTGAATTGTTCAATTTCTTACACTTATTGATTTCGGATCAAGCCCAAAACTTGGGCAACATCATAACATGGTCGGAGGAGTCATTTGGTTAAGTTTGTGTGAAAACCAATCTCTAGGACTACCCAAAACACCAACCACTCCAATTAGGAACAAGCTGCCTTTCAACTTGAATTGTCCACGTTCTTACACCATTTGATTTCGGATCGAGCCCAAAACTTGGGCAACATCATAATATGGTGGGAGGAGTCATTTGGTTACGTTTGAGTGAAATCCTATTTCAAGAACTACCCAAAACACCAAGCACTCCAATTAGGAACGAACTGCCTTTGAACTTGAATTGTCCAATTTCGTACACCTATTGATTTCGGATCGAGCCCAAAACTTGGGCAACATCATAATATGGTGGGAGGAGTCATTTGGTTAAGTTTGAGTGAAATCAGATCTCTAGAACTACCCAATGCACCAACCAATCGAATTAGGAACGACCTACCGTTGATCTTGAATTGTCCAATTTCTTACACCTATTGATTTCGGATCGGGCCCAAAACATGGGCAGCATCATAATATGGTGGGAGGAGTCATTTGGTTAAGTTTGAGTGAAATCCGATCTCTAGAACTACCCAATACACCAACCACTCCAATTAGGAAAGAACTGCCTTTGAACTTGAATTGTCCAACTTCTTACACCTATTGATTTCGGATCGAGCCCAAAACTTGGGCAACAATATAATGTGGTGGGAGGAGTCATTTGGTTAAGTTTGAGTGAAATCCGATCTCTAGAACTACCCAAAACACCAACCACTCCAATTGGGAACGAACTGCCTTCGAACTTGAATTGTCCAATTTCTTACACCTATTGATTTCGGATCGAGCCCAAAACTTGGGGAACATCATAATATGGTGGGAGTAGTCATTTGGTTAAGTTTGAGTGAAATCCGATCTTTAGAACTACCCAAAACACCAACCACTCCAATTGGGAATGAACTGCCTTCGAACTTTAATTGTCCAATTTCTTACTCCTATTGATTTTAGATCGAGCCCAAAACTTAGGGAACATCATAATATGGTGGGAGGAGTCAGTTGGTTAAGTTTGACTGAAATCCGATCTCTAGAACTACCCAAAACACCAACCACTCCCATTAGGAACGAATTGCCTTTGAACTTGAATTGTCCAATTTCTTACTCCTATTGATTTCGGATCGAGCCCAACACTTGGGCAACATCGTAATATGGTGGGAGGAGTCGTTTGGTTAAGTTTGAGTGAAATCCAATCTCTAGAACTACCCAAAACACCAACCACTCCAATCAGGAACGAACTGCCTTTGAACTTGAATTGTCCAATTTCTTACACCTATTGACTTTGGATCGAGCCCAAAACTTGGGCAACAACATAATATGGTGGGGGGAGTCATTTGGTTAAGTTGGAGTGAAATCCGATCTCTAGAACAACCCAATACACCAACCAATCCGATTTGGAACGAACGGCCTTTGATCTTGAATTGTCCAATTTCTTACACCTATTGATTTTGGATTGAGCCCAAAACCTGGGCAATATCATAATATGGTGGGAGTAGTCATTCGGTTAAGTTTAATTGAAATCCAAACTCCAGAACTACCCAACACACCAACCCACCCAATTAGGAACGAACAGCCTTCGGACATGAATTGTCCAATTTCTTATACCTATTGATTTCGGATCGACCCAAAACTTGGGCAACATCATAATATGGTGGGAGGAGTCATTTGGTTAGTTTTGACTGAACTCCGATCTCTAGAACTGTGGAATACACCAACCACTCGAATTAGGAACGAACTGCATTCGAACATAAATTGTCCAATTTCTTACACCTATTGATTTCGGTCCGAGCCCAAAACTTGGCAACATCACAATATGGTGGGAGGAGTCATTTGGTTAAGTTTGAGTGAAATCCGATCTCTAGAACCACCAAAAACACCAACCACTCCAATTTGGAACGAACTGCCTTTGAACTTGAATTGTCCAATTTCTTACACCTATTGATTACGGATCGAGCCCAAAACTTGGGCAACATCATCATATGGTGGGAGGTGTCATTTGGTTTGTTTTGAGTGAAATCCGAATTCTAGAACTATGGAATACACCAACCACTCCGATTAGGAACGAATTGCCTTCGAACATAAATTGTCCAATTTCTTACACCTATTGATTTCGGATCGGGCCCAAAACATGGGCAGCATCATAATATGGTGGGAGGAGTCATTTGGTTAAGTTTGAGTGAAATTCGATCTCTAGAACTACCCAAAACACCAACCACTCCAGTTAGGAACGAACTACCTTTGAACTTGAATTGTTCAATTTGTTACACCAATTGACTTCGGATCGATCCCAAAACTTGGGCAACATCATAATATGGTGGGAGGAGTCATTTGGTTAAGTTTGAGTGAAATCCGATCTCTAGAACTACCCAAAACACCAACCACTCCAATTGGGAACGAACTGCCTTCGAACTTGAATTGTCCAATTTCTTACACCTATTGATTTCGGATCGAGCCCAAAACTTGGGGAACATCATAATATGGTGGGAGTAGTCATTTGGTTAAGTTTGAGTGAAATCCGATCTTTAGAACTACCCAAAACACCAACCACTCCAATTGGGAATGAACTGCCTTCGAACTTTAATTGTCCAATTTCTTACTCCTATTGATTTTAGATCGAGCCCAAAACTTAGGGAACATCATAATATGGTGGGAGGAGTCAGTTGGTTAAGTTTGACTGAAATCCGATCTCTAGAACTACCCAAAACACCAACCACTCCCATTAGGAACGAACTGCCTTTGAACTTGAATTGTCCAATTTCTTACTCCTATTGATTTCGGATCGAGCCCAAAACTTGGGTAACCTCATAATATGGTGGGAGGAGTCAGTTGGTTAAGTTTGAGTGAAATCCGATCTCCCGAACTACCCAAAACACCAACCACTCCAATTAGGAACGCACTGCCTTTGAACTTGAATTGTCCAATTTGTTACACCTATTGATTTCCGATCGATCCCAAAAATTGAGCAACAACATAATATGGTGGGAGGAGTCATTTGCTTAAGATTGAGTGAAATACGA
Organism: Prunus avium; assembly: GCF_965620075.1. Classification (NCBI taxonomy): domain Eukaryota; kingdom Viridiplantae; phylum Streptophyta; class Magnoliopsida; order Rosales; family Rosaceae; genus Prunus; species Prunus avium. Next base: position 9,613,404 of record NC_142290.1, read on the forward strand.
TATCTAGAACTACCTAAAACACCAACCACTCCAGTTAGGAACGAACTACCTTTGAACTTGAATTGTCCAATTCGTTACACCTATTGACTTCGTATCGAGCCCAAAACTTGGGGAACACCGTAATATGGTGGGAGGAGTCATTTGGTTAAGTTAAAGTGAAATCCGATCTCTAGGACTACCCAAAACACCAACAACTCCAATTTGGAACGAACTGCCTTTGAACTTGAATTGTCCAATTTCTTACTCCTATTGATTTCGGATCGAGCCCAAAACTTGGGGAACATCATAATATGGTGGGAGGAGTCATTTGGTTAAGTTTAAGTGAAATCCGATTTCTAGAACTACCCAAAACACCAACCACTCCAATTAGGAACGAACTGCCTCTGAACTTGAATTGTCCAATTTCTTACTCCTATTGATTTCGGATCGAGCGCAAAACTTGGGGAACATCATAATATAGTGGGAGGAGTCATTTGGTTAAGTTTAAGTGAAATCCGATCTCTAGAACTACCCAAAACACCAACCACTCCAATTAGGAATGAACTGCCTTTAAATTTGAATTGTCCAATTTCTAACACCTATTGATTTCGGATCGAGCCCAAAACTTGGGCAACATGATAATATGGTGGGCAGAGTCGTTTGGTTAAGTTTGAGTGAAATCTGATCTCTAGAACTACCCAAAACACCAACCACTCCAATTAGGAACGAACTACCTCTGAACTTGAATTGTCCAATTTCTTACTCCTATTAATTTCGTATCGAGCCCGAAACTTGGGCAACATCATAATATGGTGGGCGGAGTCTTTTGGTTAGTTTTGAGTGAAATAAGATCTCTAGAACTGTGGAATACACCCACCACTCCGATTAGGAACGAACTGCCTTTGAACATAAATTGTCCAATTTCTTACAGCTATTGATTTCGGATCGATCCCAAAACTTGGGCAACATCATAATATGGTGGGAGGAGTCATTTGGTTAAGTTTGAGTGAAATACAATCCCTAGAACTACCCAAAACACCAACCACTACAATTAGGAATGAACTGCCTTCGAACTTGAATTGTCCAATTTCTTACACCTATTGATTTCGGATCGAGTCCAAAACTTGGGGAACATCATAATATGGTGGGAGGAGTCATTTGGTTAAGTTTAAGTGAAATCCGATCTCTAGAACTACCCAAAACACCAACAACTCCAATTCGGAACGAACTGCCTTTGAACTTGAATTGTCCAATTTCTTACTCCTATTGATTTCGGATCGAGCCCAGAACTTGGGGAACAGCATAATATGGTGGGAGGAGTCATTTCGTTAAGTTTAAGTGAAATTCGATCTCTAGAACTACCCAAAACACCAACCACTCCAATTAGGAACGAACTGCCTTTGAACTTGAATTGTCCAATTTCTTGCTCCTATTGATTTCGGATCGAGCCCAGAACTTGGGGAACATCATAATATGGTTGGTGGACTCATTTGGTTAAGTTTAAGTGAAATCCGATCTCTAGAACTACCTAAAACACCAACCACTCCAATTAGGAATGAACTGCCTTTGAACTTGAATTGTCCAATTTTTTACACCTACTGATTTTGGATCGATCCCAAAACTTGGGCAACATGATAATATGGTGGGCGGAGTCATTTGGTTAAGTTTGATTGAAATCCGATCTCTAGAACTACCCAAAACGCCAACCGCTCCAATTAGGAACGAACTGCCTCTGAACTTGAATTGTCCAATTTCTTTTTACTCCTATTGATTTCGGATCGAGCCCAAAACTTGGGCAACATCATAATATGGTGGGAGGAGTCATTTGGTTAAGTTTGAGTGAAATCCAATCTCTAGAACTACCCAAAACACCAACCACTACAATTAGGAATGAACTGCCTTCGAACTTGAATTATCCAATTTCTTACACCTATTGATTTCGTATCGAGCCCAAACCTTGGGCAACATCATAATATGGTGGGAGGAGTCAGTTGGTTAAGTTTGAGTGAAATCCGATCTCTAGAACTACCCAAAACACCAACCACTCCAATTAGGAACGCACTGCCTTTGAACTTGAATTGTCCAATTTGTTACACCTATTGATTTCGGATCAATCCCTAAACTTGGGCAACATCATAATATGGTGGGAGGAGTCTTTTGGTTAAGTTTGAGTGAAATACGACATCTAGAACTACCAGTAACACTAACCACTCCAGTTAGGAACGAACTACCTTTGAACTTGAATTGTCCAATTTGTTACACTTATTGACTTCGGATCGATCCCAAAACTTGGGCAACAACATAAGATGGTGGGAGGAGTCATTTGGTTCAGTTTGAGTGAAATCCGATCTCTAGAACTACCCAAAACACCAACCACTCCAATTAGGAATGAACTTCCTTTGAACTTGAATTGTCTAATTTCTTACACCTATTAATTTCGGATCGAGCCAAAAACTTGGGGAACATCATAATATGGGGGGAGGAGTCATTTGGTTAAGTTTAAGTGAAATCCGATCTCTAGAACAACCCAAAACCCCAACAACTCCAATTTGGAACGAACTGCCTTTGAACTTGAACTGTCCAATTTCTTACTCCTATTGATTTTGGATCGAGCCCAAAACTTGGGGAACATCATAATATGGTGGGAGGAGTCATTTGGTTAAGTTTAAGTGAAATCCGATCTCTAGAACTACCCAAAACACCAACCACTCCAATTAGGAACGAACTGCCTTTGAACTTGAGTTGTCCAATTTCTTACTCCTATTGATTTCGGATCGAGCCCAGAACTTGGGGAACATCATAATATGGTGGGTGGAGTCATTTGGTTAAGTTTAAGTGAAATCCGATCTCTAGAAAGACCTAAAAGACCAACCATTCCAATTAGGAATGAACTGCCTTTGAACTTGAATTGTCAAATTTTTTACACCTATTGATTTTGGATTGAGCCCAAAACTTGGGAAACATGATAATATGGTGGGCGGAGTCATTTGGTTAAGTTTGAGTGAAATCCGATCTCTAGAACTACCCAAAACACCAACCACTCCAATTAGGAACGAACTGCCTCTGAACTTGAATTGTCCAATTTCTTTTTACTCCTATTGATTTCGGATCAAGCCCAAAACTTGGGGAACATCATAATATGGTGGGAGGAGTCATTTGGTTAAGTTTAAGTGAAATCCGATCTCTAGAACTACCCAAAACACCAACCACTCCAATTAGGAACAAACTGCCTTTGAACTTGAATTGTCCAATTTCTTACTCCTCTTGATTTCGGATCGAGCCCAAAACCTGGGCAACATCATAGTACGGTGGGTGGAGTCATTTGGTTAAGTTTGGGTGAAATCTGATCTCTAGAACTACCCAAAACACCAACCACTCCAATTACGAATGAACTGCCTTTGAACTGGAATTGTCCAATTTCTTACACCTATTGATTTCGGATCGAGCCCAAAACTTGGGCAACATCATAATATGGTGGGAGGAGTCATTTGGTTAAGTTTGTGTGAAATCCGATCTCTAGAACTACCCAAAACACCAACCACTCCAATTGGGAATGAACTGCCTTCGAACTTTAATTGTCCAATTTCTTACTCCTATTGATTTCGGATCGAGCCCAAAACTTGGGGAACATGATAATATGGTGGGAGGAGTCGGTTGGTTAAGTTTGAGTGAAATCTGATCTCTAGAACTACCCAAAACACCAACCACTCCCATTAGGAACGAACAGCCTTTGAACTTCAATTGTCCAATTTCTTACTCCTACTGAATTCGGATCGAGCCCAAAACTTGGGCAACATCATCATATGGTGGGAGGTGTCATTTGGTTAAGTTTGAGTGAAATCCGATCTGTAGAACTACCCAAAAGACCAACCACTCCAATTAGGAACGATCTGCCTTTGAACTTGAATTGTCCAATTTCTTACACCTATTGATTTCAGATCGAGCCCAAAACTTGGGTAACATCATAATATGGTGGAAAGAATCATTTGGGAAGTTTTGAGAGAAAACCGATCTCTAGAACTATGGAATACACCAACCACTCCAATTACGAACGAACTGCCTTTGAACTGGAATTGTCCAATTTCTTACACCTATTGATTTCGGATCGAGCCCAAAACTTGGGCAACATCATAATATGGTGGGAGGAGTCATTTGGTTAAGTTTGAGTGAAATCAGATCTCTAGAACTACCCAATGCACCAACCAATCGAATTAGGAACGACCTACCGTTGATCTTGAATTGTCCAATTTCTTTCACCTATTGATTTCGGATCGAGCCCAAAACTTGGGCAACATCATAATATGTAGGGAGGACTCATTGGGTTAGTTTTGAGTGAAATCCGATCTCTAGAACTGTGGAATACACCAACCACTCCGATTAGGAACGAACTGCCTTTTAACATAAATTGTCCAATTTCTTACACCTATTGATTTCGGATCGAGCCCAAAACTTGGGCAACATCATAATATGGTGCGAGGTGTCATTTGGTTAAGTTTGAGTGAAATCCGATCCCTAGAACTACCCAAAATACCAACCACTCCAATTAGGAACGGCCTGCGTTTGAACTTGAATTGGCCAATTTCATACACCTATTGATTTCGGATCGAGCCCAAAACCTGGGCAACACCATAATATGGTGGGAGGAGTCATTCGGTTAATTTTGACGGAAATCCGATCTCTAGAACTACCCAATACACCAACCATCCCAATTTGGAACGAACTGCCTTTGAACTTGAATTGTCCAATTTCTTACACCTATTGATTTTGAATCGGGCCCAAAACTTGGGCAACATCATAATTTGGTGAGAGGAGTCATTTGGTTAGTTTTGAGTGAAATCCGATCTCTAGAACTATGGAATACACCAACCACACCTATTAGGAACGAACTGCCTTTGAACATAAATTGTCCAATTTCTTTCAACTATTGATTTCGGATCGAGCCCAAAACTTGGGCAACATCATAATAGGGTGGGAGGTGTCATTTGGTTAAGTTTGAGTGAAATCCGATCTGTAGAACTACCCAGAACACCAACCACTCCAATTAGGAACGAACTGCCTTTAACTTGAATTGTCCAATTTCTTACACCTATTGATTTCGGATCGAGCGCAGAACTTGGGCAACACGATAATATGGTGGGAGGAGTCATTTGGTTAAGTTTGAGTGAAATCCGATCTCTAGAACTACCCAGAACACCAACCACTCCAATTAGGGACGAAATGCCTTTGAACTTGAATTGTCCAATTTCTTACACCTATTGATTTCGGATCGAGCTCAAAACTTCGGCAACATCATAATATGGTGGGAGGAGTCATTTGGTTAGTTTTGAGTGAAATCCGATCTCTAGAACTGTGGAATACACCAACCACTCCGATTAGGAATAAACTGCCTTTGAACATAAATTGTCCAATTTCTTACACCTATTGATTTCGGATCGAGCCCAAAACTTGGGCAACATCATAATATGGTGGGACGAGTCATTTGGTTAGTTTTGATTGAAATCCGATCTCTGGAACTGTGGATTATACCAACCACTCCGATTAGGAACGAACTGTCTTTGAACATAAATTGCCCAATTTCTTACACCTGTTGATTTAGGATCGCGCCCAAAACTTGGGCAACACCATAATATGGTGGGAGGAGTCATTTGGTTAAGTTTCAGTGAAATCTGATCTTTAGAACTACCCCAAACACCAACCACTCCAATTTGGAACGAACTACCTTTGAACTTGAATTGTCCAATTTCTTACACCTATTGATTTCGGTTCGAGCCCAAAACTTGGGCAACATCATAATATGTTGGGAGGAGTCATTTGGTTAGTTTTGAGTGAAATCCGATCTCTAGAACCGTGGAATACACCAACCACTCCGATTAGGAATGAACTGCCTTTGAACATAAATTGTCCAATTTCTTACACCTATTGATTTCGGATCGAGCCCAAAACTTGGGCAACATCATAATTTGGTGGGAGGAGTCATTTGGTTAAGTTTGAGTGAAATCAGATCTCTAGAACTACCCAAAACACCAACCACTCCAATTAGGAACGAACTACCTTTGAACTTGAATTGTCCAATTTTTTACACCTATTGATTTCGGATCGAGCCCAAAACTTGGGCAACAACATAATATGGTGGGAGGAGTCATTTGGTTAGTTTTCAGTGAAATCCAATCTCTAAAACTATGGAATACACCAACCACTCCGATTAGGAACGAACTGCCTTTGAACATAAATTGTCCAATTTCTTACACCTTTTGATTTCGGATCGGTCCCAAAACCTGGGCAACATCATAATATGGTGGGAGGAGTCATTTGGTTAAGTTTGAGTGAAATCCGATCTCTAGAACTACCCAAAACACCAACCACTCCAATTAGGAACTAACTGCCTTGGAACTTGAGTTGTCCAATTTCATACACCTATTGACGTCGGATCGAGCCCAAAACTTCGGCCACATCATAATATGGTGGGAGGAGTCATTTGGTTAAGTTTGAGTGAAATCCGATCTCTAGAACTACCCAAAACACCAACCACTCCAATTAGGAACGAACTACTGATCGGTTCATAATTGTATATCATTTTGTACCCTTCTAGCTTATGATTTGGTTATGTTTTTGAGTTAAACTTGTGCTTTTAATCCTTTTTGTGTTTATCTTTCAGTTAATTGACATTTAGGTAACAATGATGACTTTGGATAGGAAATGATGCAATCCATGCATGTTAAGGCTTGATTTGGGTGAATGGAAGAAGGGCTTAAAGACAAACACATTTGCTACAACTCCTTTCCAGCCCAATTTCGTAGGTCAGCTTCTTGGCATTGGATCAGCATGCTATGGGGCTTGGATGAGGTGAAGATCTGCATGCAACGTGTTCCAATGGGTGTCTAGTACAACATATCCAAATTTCAGCCCAATTGGACATTTGTGGAGTGCTCAGCCCGTCCAACACCCAACCTTGCTCAGCAAGATTTGCAGCTGCCAGCATTTAGTCATGTGCCTCCTTTTAGCCATGTGCCTCACCCCAGCTGCAACTGACTTTGTACCCAACATAATGAGTGAAGTTGGGAGGCTTTCCAGCTATGAATTTCTGAATGTGCAAGTTGGTACATGCTGGAGTTATTATAGAGAAAGCATGTGCATGCATGGGAAGCAAAGAGAAAGGAGAGAGAGAAGAATGAGGAATGATGAGAGGCATTTTGCTTCAGCCTTTGAACATGGGAATTGAATTGGCAGATCACTTTGGAGCTGGAAATCAGGTTTTAATTGAAAGAGGAAGCATGTGCATGCATGTGAATCAAAAAGGAAAGAAAAGATGAAGGATGGTGTGGGAATCCATCATGATGTTCCTCCCTCTTAGCCCTATAAATAGAGAAGCCTTCAAGCTTCAAAACACACCCCAAGGGGGGGAGCTCTCAAACACTTCTCTAGAGCTCCCTTCCCTTCTCTCCCTCAAATTCTCTTAGTTTCCTTTCAAGTTGTGAATTGTTGTAACAAAATGAGTTTACTAAATTTTTCTTCAAGTTTTCTCAGTTCTACTTTACTTTTATTTGTAATGTACATTCTTTCTTAAGTATTCAAGTTTGATTAGTTTCCAAGTTTCAATTATGGTTTTTGTTCTTATTCATTATGCTTATAAGTTAATATGCTAGTTTGAATGATTGATCACCATTTAGGCTTGCATGTTAGCTATCTTGGTTTGAATTAAGAGTAGACACCATGCTTTAATTCGAATTGAACTATGAAAAGGAAGAGTATGTATGGACATTCGACAACAGGGATTAGATACATGCTTGGTTGTTTAAATTGTTCTTCTATGCTTAATGGGTTCCTAATGCTTAATTTTAGGTTAGACAACAAATGATCAAATTAGGGAATTAGGAACACAAGGTTTTGACCAAACACCATGGCTTAATCATACTTTAGCTAGAATCAATCCGTTAATCTAATTGAACTTGGGAACTTATTTGCTTGAGTTATTTCCTTTTTTCTTGTTTTATTTATTTTCTTTTTCGTTTCTGTTTTGTGTAGGGGAAATGAATTGGATCATTCAATCACCAATCCTCGTGGGATGGACCTCGCACTTACATATGCTATACTACCAAACGGCTCGTGCACTTGCGAGTATCACAAGTTGAGGATGCAGCTGAATCCATTTTGATGCAGCTGAATCGAAGCAACAACTACCTTTGAACATGAATTGTCCAATTTCTTACACCTATTGATTTCGAATCGAGCCCAAAACTTGGGCAACAACATAATATGGTGGGAGTAGTCATTTGGTTAAGTTAGAGTGAAATCCGATCTCTAGAACTGCCCAAAACACCAACCACTCCAATTAGGAACGAACTGCCTTTGAACTTGAATTGTCCAATTTCTTACACCTATTGATTTCGGATCGAGCCCAAAACTTGGGCAACATCATAATATGGTGGGAGGAGTCATTTGGTTAAGTTTGAGTGAAATCCAATCTCTAGAACTACCCAAAACACCAACCACTCCAATTAGAAACGAACTGCCTTTGAACTTGAATTGTCCAATTTCTTACACCTATTGATTTCGGATCGAGCCCAAAACTTGGGCAACATCATAATATGGTGGGATGAGTCGTTTGGTTATGTTTGAGTGAAATCCAATCTCTAGAACTACCCAAAACACCAACCACTCCAATTAGGAACAAACTGCCTTTGAACTTGAATTGTCCAATTTCTTACACCTATTGATTTCGGATCGAGCCCAAAACTTGGGCAACAGCATAATATGGTGGGAGGAGTCGTTTGGTTATGTTTGAGTGAAATCCAATCTCTAGAACTACCCAAAACACCAACCACTCCAATTAGGAACGAACTGCCTTTGAACTTGAATTGTCCAATTTCTTACACCTATTGATTTCGGATCGAGCCCAAAACTTAGGCAACATCATAATATGGTGGGAGGAGTCATGTGGTTACTTTTGACAGAAATCCGATCTCTAGAACTGTGGAATACACCAACCACTCCGATTTGGAACGAACTGCCTTTCAACATAAATTGTCCAATTTCTTACACCTATTGATTTCGGATCGAGCCCAAAACTTTTGCAACATCAGAATATGGTGGTAGGAGTCATTTGGTTAAGTTTGAGTGAAATCTGATCTCTAGAACTACCCAAAACACCAACCACTCCAACCAGGAACGAACTACGTTTGAACTTGAATTGTCCAATTTCTTACACCTATTGATTTCGGATCGAGCCCAAAATTTGGGCAACAACATAATATGGTGGGAGGAGTCATTTGGTTAGTTTTGAGTGAAATTCGATCTCTAGAACTATGGAATACACCAACCACTCCGATTAGGAACGAACTGCCTTTGAACATAAATTGTTCAATTTCTTACACCTATTGATTTCGGATCGAGCCCAAAACTTGGCCAACTTGATAATATGGTGGGAGGAGTCATTTGGTTAAGTTTGAGTGAAATCTGATCCCTAGAACTACCCAAAACACCAACCACTCCAACTAGGAACGAACTGCCTTCGAACTTGAATTGTCCAATTTCTTACACCTATTGATTTCGGCTCGAGACCATAATTTGGGCAACCTCATAATATGGTGGGAGGAGTCATTTGGTTAAGTTTGAGTGAAATCCAATCTCTAGAACTACCCAAAACACCAACCACTCCAATTAGGAACGAACTGCCTTTGAACATAAATTGTCCAATTTCTTACACCTATTGATTTCGGATCGAGCCCAAAACTTGGGCAACATCTGAATATGGCAGGAGGAGTCATTTGGTTAAGTTTGAGTGAAATCCAATCTCTAAAACTACCCAAAACATCAACCACTCCAATTAGGAACGAACTGCCTTTAAACTTGAATTGTCCAATTTCTTACACCTACTGATTTCGGATCGAACCCAAAGCTTGAGCAACATCAGAATATGGGGGGAGGAGTCATTTGGTTAGTGTTGAGTGAAATCGGATCTCTAGAACTATGGAATACACCAACCACTCCGATTAGAAACGAACTGCCTTTCTACATAAATTGTCCAATTTATTACACCTATTGATTTCGGATCGAGCCCAAAACATGAGCAACACCATAATATGGTGGGAGGAGTCATTTGGTTAAGTTTGAGTGAAATCCGATCTCTAGAACTACCCAAAACACCAACCACTCCAATTAAGAACGAACTGCCTTCGAACTTGAATTGTCCAATTTCTAACACCTATTGATTTCGGATCGAGCCCAAAACTTGGGCAACATCACAATATGGTGGGAGGAGTCATTTGGTTAAGTTTGAGTGAAATCAGATCTCTAGAAGTACCCAAAACACCAACCACTCCAATTAGGAACGAACTGCCTTTGAACTTGAATTGTCCAATTTCTCACACCTATTGATTTCGTATCGAGCCCAAAACTTGGGCAACATCATAATATTGTGGGAGGAGTCATTTGGTTAAGTTTGAGTGAAATTCGATCTCTAGAACTACCCAAAACACCAACCAATCCAATTAGGAACGAACTGCCTTTGAACTTGAATTGTCCAATTTCTTACTCCTATTGATTTCGGATTGAGCCCAACACATGGGCAACATCATAATATGGTGGGAGGAGTGATTTGGTTAAGTTTGAGTGAAATCCGATCTCTAGAACTACCCAAAACACCAACCACTACAATTTGGAACGAACTTCCTCTGAACTTGAATTCTCCAATTTCTTACACCTATTGATTTCGGATCGAGCCCAAAACTTGGGCAACATCATAATATGGTGGGAGGAGTCATTCGGTTAGTTTTCAGGGAAATCCGATCTCTAGAACTATGGAATACACCAACCACTCCGATTAGGAACGAGCTGCCTTTGAACATAAATTGCCCAATTTCTTACACCTATTGATTTCGGATCGAACCCAAAACTTGGGCAACATCATAATTTGGTGGGGGGAGTCTTTTGGTTAAGCTTCAGTGAAATCCGATCTCTAAAACTACCCAAAACACCAACCACTCCAATTAGGAACGAACTGCCTTTGAACTTGAATTGTCCAATTTCTTACACCTATTGATTTCGGATCGAGCCCAAAACTTGGGCAACATCATAATATGGTGGGATGAGTGATTTCTTTAGCTTTGAGTGAAATCCGATCTCTAGAACAATGGAATACACTAACCACTTCGGTTAGGAACGAACTGCCTTTGAACATAAATTGTCCAATTTCTTACACCTACTGATTTCGAATCGAGCCCAAAACTTGGCCAACATCATAATATGGTGGGAGGAGTCATTTGGTTAAATTTGAGTGAAATCCGATCTATAGAATTACCCAAAACACCAACCACTCAAATTAGGAACGAACTGCCTTTGAACTCGAATTGTCCAATTTCTTATACCTATTGATTTCGTGTCGAGCCCAAAACGGGGGCAACATAATAATAGGGTGGGGGGAGTCATTTGGTTAAGTTTGAGTGAAATTCGATCTCTAGAACTACCCAAAACACCAACCAGTCCAATTAGGAACGAACTGCCTTTGAACTTGAATTGTCCAATTTCTTAACCCTATTGATTTCGGATTGAGCCCAAAACATGGGCAACATCATAATATGGTGGGAGGAGTCGTTTGGTTAAGTTTGAGTGAAACTCGATCTCTAGAACTACCCAAAACACCAACCAGTCCAATTAGGAACGAACTGCCTTTGAACTTGAATTGTCCAATTTCTTACACCTATTGTTTTCGGATCGAGCCCAAAACTTGGGTAACATCATAATATGGTGGGAGGAGTCATTTGGTTAATTTTGAGTTAAATCCGATCTCTAGAACTATGGAATACACCAACCACTCCGATTAGGAACGAGCTGCCTTTGAACATAAATTGCCCAATTTCTTACACATATTGATTTCGGATCGAGCCCAAAATTTGGGCAACATCATAATATGGTGGGAGGAGTCATTTGGTTAGTTTTGAGGGAAATCCGATCTCTACAACTATGGAATACACCAACCACAGGAACGAGCTGCCTTTGAACATAAATTGCCCAATTTCTTACACCTATCGATTTCGGATCGAGCCCAACACTTGGGCAACATCATAATTTGGTGGGAGGAGTCATTTGGTTAAGTTTGAGTGAAATCCGATCTCTAGAACTACCCAAAACACCAACCACTCCAATTAGGAACGAACTGCCGTTGAACTTGAATTGTCCAATTTCTTACACCTATTGATTTCGAATCACGCCCAAAACTTGGGCAACATCATAATGTGGTGGGAGGAGTCATTTGGTTAAGTTTGAGTGAAATCCGATCTCTAGAACTACCCAAAACACCAACCACTCCAATTAGGAACGAACTGCATTTGAACTTGAATTGTCCAATTTCTTACACCTATTGATTTCGGATCGAGCCCAAAACTTGGGAAACATCATAATATGGTGGGAGGAGTAATTTGTTTAGCTTTGAGTGAAATCCGATCTCTAGAACTACCCAAAACACCAACCAGTCCAATTAGGAACGAACTGCCTTTGAACTTGAATTGTCCAATTTCTCACACCTATTGATTTTGGATCGAGCCCAAAACTTGGGCAACAACATAATATGGTGGGAGGAGTCATTTGGTTAGTTTTGAGGGAAATCCGATCTCCAGAACTTTGGAATACACCAACCACTCCGATTTGGAACGAGCTGCCGTTGAACATAAATTGTCCAATTTCTTACACCTATTGATTTCGGATCAAGCCCAAAACTTCGGCAACATCATAATATGGTGGGAGGAGTCATTTGGTTAAGTTTGAGTGAAATCCGATCACTAGAACTACCCACAACACCAACCACTCCAAATAGGAACGAACTGCCACTGAACTTGAATTGTCCAATTTCTTACACCTATTGACTTCGGATCGAGCCCAAAACTGGGGCAACATCATAATATGGTGGGAGGACTCATTTGGTTAAGTTTGAGTGAAATTCGATCTCTAGAACTACCCAAAATACCAATCACTCCAATTTGGAACGAACTGCCTTTAAACTTGAATTGTCCAATTTCTTACACCTATTGATTTCGGATCGAGCCCAAAACTGGGGCGACATCATAATATGGTGGGAGGAGTCATTTGGTTAAGTTTGAGTGAAATTCGATCTCTAGAACTACCCAAAATACCAACCACGCCAATTTGGAACGAACTGCCTTTGAACTTGAATTGTCCAATTTCTTACACCTATTGATTTCGGATCGAGCCCAAAACTAGGGCAACATCATAATATGGTGGGAGGAGTCATTTGGTTAAGTTTGATGGAAATTCGATCTCTAGAACTACCCAAAATACCAACCACTCCAATTAGGAACGAACAGCCTTTGAACTTGAATTGTCCAATTTCTTACCTATTGATTCCGGATCGAGCCCAAAACTTGGGCAACATCGTAATATGGTGGGAGGAGTCATTTGGACAGTTTTGAGGGAAATCCGATCTCTAGAACTATGGAATACACCAACCACTCCGATTACGAACGATCTGCCTTTGAACTTGAATTGCCCAATTTCTTACACCAATTGATTTCGGATTGAGCCCAAAACATGGGCAACGGCATAATATGGTGGGAGGAGTCATTTGGTTAAGTTTGAGTGAAATCCGATCTCTAGAACTACCCAAAACACCAACCACTCCAATTAGGGACGAACAACCGTTCAACTTGAATTGTCCAATTTCTTACACCTATTGATTTCGGATCGAGCCCAAAACTTGGGCAACAACATAATATGGTGGGAGGAGTCATTTGGTTAAGTTTGAGTGAAATCCGATCTCTAGAACTAACCAAAACACCAACCACTCCAATTAGGAACGAACTGCCGTTGAACTTGAATTGTCCAATTTCTTATGCCTATTGATTTTGGATCGAGCCCAAAACTTGGGCAACATTATAATACGATCAAAATACGAAAAAGGACAAAATTGAAATTTTGGAAAAAATCAGATTTTAAAATCAGATTACCTCTTTCTCTCTCCTCATTCTCTTCTTCCTCGCGCAAACCCCCCTACCCATTACTGTTCATTCGAACCAGCCCAGCCACCACCCCCGAGCTTCCTCCTGCCTCCGCCGACGCCACAGCCACCGGAAACAGCCCGGAATTGGCTGGTTTTTCTCCGAATTTCAAGCCTCTCGTTCTCCCTCCTCCGGCCACCGAATCAGTCGAGTAAGGTATGGTTTTTCGACTCATTTTCATGCTCTAGCTGTTAGTTGGGTAGATTTTCAGAGATTTTGAAGTTTGATAGGTCGATTTTTGAATTGAGTTTCTGCCGGTTTTGTGTTGCCATTTTCAGTCACTTCCGGCCATTTTTTGGCCATAGTCCAGGAACAAAACTGATTCCAAATAGGGTGTATTACTTAGGCTAGGAGTTTGGGCCGGTGGTTTGGAGATTTTCCGGCCGCCGGAATTTACTATGCACACCCACGCGCTGTCGGCGCGTGGGCGGCGCGTGGACCAGGTAACAGGAGCCACTCTTGATCCTAGAATAATCCTCGTATCCTCACGAGCGCGTAGGATTTCGCGGATCTCAATTCGGATAACGTTTGAACCCCGAACGGATCTCGCATTGTGTGCGATTTCCGTGTTCAATACGTTCAGACCGTTGGATCCGAGCCAAACTGGAGTATGTTGACCTAGGTAATTTCAGGATCTTGTAGGATTCGACGAATCGTCAATCGGAGTCACGGATACTCCGAAAAGGCCAACCCTAGGGCGAGGTTTATGGAAAATCGTTCGTAAGTCGGATCGTGCGATCGTGAGCAATCCGACCGTCCGATTGAGACCAAACTCTCCGGACTTGTGTCCTAGGCCTATTGGAACCTCTAGGAACGATCGGATCGGAATTCTGAGGTCGTGGACCCCACGGGGTCCAGAGTTGACTTTTTGGGACTTTTTCACTTTTGAGTCCCTAGGTACTTCTAAAGCGTGTCCACTGAGAAGAAAAGCTAATGTGGGCATAAGAATGACTTTTAAGGTGATGCACGCACTTTTGGGAGCCGGGGGTCAGGGTTTTTAATTTAAAATTATATTACTGAGCAGAGTTTTTAATAAAATATTATGATGGTTATACAGGCACCCGGGCACCAGGTGACCCGTAGGAGGGACCTTCAAAAGATCCAGCTAGCTCAGAGTATCTGTGAGTGGACCTTTTTGTTTTCATAAATGAATTTATGCAGTTTAATCTTATTATCTGATCTTGAATAAGTTTTACTGAATATGGCTTTCCTAGCATGACTTGATAGATTTAAATATTGCTGGTTATTTATGCGCTGCCTAGTGGAACATTTAAAAAGGGATTTGGAAAGTCAGAACAGAGGTATTATCAGATTAAATGGCAGCAGGATTTAAGGAATAGTTTTATGAGCAGTTTTATAAACTTTAATCTTTTTCAGTACTATATATATATACATTTATTTTAAGCCACCATAGGTACCCAAGGTTGCCTTCAGTATAAAAATGTTGCCTCGGAAATAAAGTTGCCTTCGGAATAAAATTCTGTTGCCTTCGGTATTATTGATGTCGACGGACATCCCATTGCCTTCGGGTAGGTCAGCATGCTTGACACAGCCCCACGAGTCTCGGGGATGCTCGAACCGTGTGGTGCTAGGATTGCGGATCAGGCCGACCAAGTGTCCCCTGAATTCTGCTAAGATTGCGGCTTGGGTGACTTTGTGTTTCCCAAGGTCTGCTAGGGTGTGTCACTCCGGTGGCATAAGGACGGAATTGACGGATTATATGAAATTGACGGATTAGAAGGAATTGACGGAAACTAAAGGAATTGACGGAATTATAAATGGGTACACTTAGGTGGTAGTTTTAAAGGTTGATTTCAATGCTTTCAATGATTTAATATTTGATCAAGTATGTGATTGATTATATATATATATACGAATGCAGTGTTTCCAGTACGAGTATTTATATAAGGAAATGGGTTAGTTTTATAATTGTTTTTACAGTGGGGTTAGTATGTTCGTATGCTATATTTTTTCTAAACTTTGTTTTGGGTCCACTCACCCTTTTAATGTTTTGCGCCCCCAGGCAGTAGTCGTGCATCAGTGCGCCACCACCGGGCCGAGTCCACCTTCCGCTACTTCCCTTGACAACGTAGGGTTTTGATTAGTTGTGTTTAATTTGTAACCTACTCTGTATAGATGCTCTGATATTGCCCTAGAACACATGTCCAACTGTTAGTATGTATTTATTTGTATGCTGGCAGTTGGTGTATATTTTTTATATGCATGTTTGACATGTGTAACTTTGGGATTGGTCTAATTGCAGGGGAGACTCTGCTAATTTGTTTTGGCAGAAGTCAAACCCCAGTTTAAAGTGAATGTTGGCAAGAAAGGGCAATTAGGTGAATTGTGTCCGACACTTGCCAGGTGTCGGACACGCACAGGGTCTGGCTCGGATTCCAAAGTGGAATTTGGGTCGGGTCCTGTCAATTTGGTATCAGAGCCACTCTGCCGTGTGGTGCGAGTGTGCCGACGAGGACGTTGGGCCCCTAAGGGGGGTGACAATTGTAAGATCCCACATTGACCAACGGAGAGGGGGGTGATGTGCCTTATATGTGCACACCCGCATCCATCTAGCACGAGGCCTTTTGGGAGCTCACTGGCTTCGGAGTCGTAGGAACTCCGAAGTTAAGCGAGTTGGGGGCTAGAGCAATCCCAGGATGGGTGACCTACTGGGAAGTTGCTCGTGAGCTCCTAAAAATAAAACCGTGAGGGCAGAGAGGGGGGCCCAAAGCGGACAATATCGTGCTACGGCGGAGCCGATCCCGGGATGTGACAACTTGGTATCAGAGCATTAGGTTAACTTCCTGTAGACTCTGCACCGTGTGTGCATCTCGGTTTCAAGGAATTTCTGTTTCTTTTGATAGAATCAGGGGCCCATAACGTGGTGGCACTAGGAGAGGGACTAGACAGTTGTCCCGACTTCGGGGACAGGATCCCCATCCTGAACCAGAGCAGGTAGAACAGTCTCAGGTGGGAGGTCAGACAAGGGCCGTACCGGCGAGAGTTCTCCCACACCTGGACCCTAATTTTCAGCAGACTTTGGAGTTGTGGACTTAGGCCCTATCCAGAACTGGGCAGTCCGGAGATCCTTCTCTGAGTTACGCAGATCAGGCTAAGAGGATAGGGGCCATAGATTTTAATGGCGATGGTGGCCCAGTTGTAGCCGAGGAGTGGATAGAAAAGGTGGAGTGGATTATAGAAGTGTTGGCCGTTCCACAGGATCACAGGGTGACCCTGGCCACTTTCTTTTTGGCAAGAAATGTTAGATATTTGTGGGAATCAATCAGGAGGAGATATCTGAACCCATCAACCATTAAATGGTTAGATTTCAGAGCAGAGTTTGTTGTGTAGTTCTATCCACTCGTATATTAGAATATAAGGATGGAAGATTTCCTGCAGTCGGAACAGGGGGTAATGACCATACTGGTGTACGAAAAGAAGTTAAGGAGTTGTTTAAGTATTATGTTCCACTAGTAGCAGATGAAAGAAAGAAGTGTTAATTGTTCACCAGAGTGGCTTGAGGGCTTCCATCAGAGATATTTTTTATTAATCATCGGTTGACTAAGTTTGAAGATCTGGTTATGACGACCTCACTGAATGAGAGCAGCCAGATGATGGTCCAAGTGCGGGGTAATTCCCACAGGCGACAGTTTGAGGAGGGTGGTCCTAGTCAGGGGTTATAAAAAAGGGGCAGTTTCAGTTCGGGATCATCTAGTGGCCTTAGTTACGGAGGTTTTCGACCTGGAGTAGGTTCCAGTGGAGGGTCTAACCAGAGTGGTAGTTTTGGGAACCACTCTGGAGATGGCATAGCTAGAGGTGCTGAGAGACGTATTCCTGGAGGCAAATCTAATTTTCCCTGGAGTTGGTGGATTTAGATGTCATTTTGGGGATGGTTTGGTTAGCCAAGCACTATGCCTCCGTAGGTTGTTTTCGAAAAGAGGTCATGTTCCGTAGTCCCGGACGACCTGAGGGGACGTGTTGTGAGCGCAGAGTCCTTCCATCTTGCCTAAATTCAGCTATGATGGCAAGACAGTTGCTCAGGAAAGGATGTTCAGGATATTTAGTGCACATTATCGATACCCGGGATAATGGATTGAGGTTGGAGGATATTCCAGTGGTACAGGAATTGCCAAATGTGCTTTCGGAGGATCTCAAGGTTTACTACCTCACTGAGAGATTGAGTTCATTATTGAGCTCGTTCTGGGTACGAACCCCATTCCTTAGGCGCCGTACAGAATGACACCAGCAGAGTTAAGGGAGTTAAAGACTCAATTACAGGAGCTGGTGGATAAGGGTTTCATCTGACCCAGTTCCTCACCATGGGGCGCTCCAGTAGTGTTGGTAAAGAAGAAGGATGGCACCATGAGATTGTGTATTGACTACAGGCAGTGGAATAAGGGCACAGTAAGGAATCGGTATCCGTAACCTCGGATAGATGATCTGTTTGATCAGCTGAAGGGTGCCAAGGTAATTGCTAAGATTGATCTGAGATCTAAATATCATCAGTTACCGATTAGAGAGGAAGTTGTGGCTAAGATAGCTTTTCGGACGAGGTATGGGCACTATGAGTTCCTGGTGATGCCATTTGGATTAACTAGCGTACCAGCTGCGTCTATGGATCTCATGAACAAAGTGTTTCGATGTTACTCGGATCGTTTTGTGATTGTGTTCATAGACATCTTGGTATACTAGGCGCACATGAAGCACTTGGAAAGTGTGCTGACGACTTTGAGGCAGAAACAGTTGTATGCCAAGTTCAGCAAGTGTCAGTTTTGGTTGGACAGAGTGAACTTCTTCGGGCACGTGATTTCTGCAGAGGGTATTTTTGTGGATCTCCAGAAAGTTGAGGCAGTAATGAATTGGCCACGACCAACCAATGTTACTGAGATATGGAGTTTCCTGGGGTTAACAGGTTACTATCGTCGCTTTGTGGAGGGTTTCTCTACTATAGAGACAGCTCTCACTCGTTTGACAAGAAAATGCGTCATTTTGGAATGGTCAGATGAGTGTGAAGAGAGTTTTAACAAACTCAAGAACATGTTGACCACCGCTCCGGTATTAACACTTCCGGACGAGACAGGAAACTTCGTAAAATACAGTGACGTGTCCCGACAAGGATTAGGTTGTGTGCTGATGCAGCATGGTAGGGTAATTGCTTATGCTTCTAGGCAACTTAGGAAGCATGAGTTGAACTATCCTACTCATGATTTGGATCTTGCCGCAGTAGTGTTTGCCCTAAAAGTTTGGCAACACTATTTTATGGGGAAACGTGCTAGATTTTCAAGGATCTTAAGAGTTTGAAGTATCTGTTCACCCAGAGGAAACTAAACCTGAGGAAAAGGATATGGTTAGAGTTGATTAAAGATTATGATTGTACTATTGAGCATCACCTAGGAAGAGCTAATGTGGTAGATGATGCCCTCAGCAGGAAGTCCTCGGGATTGGTAGCTCATGTTCCAGGGAGGTATTTGCCACTGTTGGTGGAGATGAGGAAATTGAGAATTGGGCTAGTTATGGATGATCAGGAAGCACTGTTAGATACTCTCAATGTGAAGCGATTAAGTAAAGCCCAGTCTCAAGCTCCATTAGTTTCTGCACTAAGATTAGAGGTTGAGAATGGCACCAGGACAGATTACTCAGTGAGGAATGGTGGAGCATTGATGGTAGGATTGTATGTTCCTGAGGATGGGACTTCGGAAAGAGAAATCCTCGAGGGAGCCCACGGTTCAACTTTTATCATGCACTCAAGTAGCACCAAGATGTATGGTACTCAGAGGAAACATTATTGATGGCCTTTCGTGAAGGAAGAGAAAGTAGAGTACGTCAGTGAGTGCCTAGTGTGTCAGCAAGTCAAGGCAGAAAGGCAAAAAACCATCAGGATTGTTGCAACCACTTTCGATTCCCGAGTGGAAATGAGAGCACATTACTATGGATTTTGTGTTCAAGCTTCCTCGGACATAGAGTAAACATGATGGAGTATGGGAAACTGTGGATAGACTTATTAAGTCAGCTCACTTTCTGCCAGTGAGAGCGAACTATACTTTAAATAAACTGGCTAAGATCTTTTTAGATGAGATGGTGAGACTCCATGGGGTACCAGTATCTATTGTTTCCGATAGAGGTCCTCGGATCACGTCCTGTTTTTGGACGAAGTTACATGAGGCATTGGGACCCAGCTGCGGTTTAGTACTGCATTTCATCCCCAGACAGATGATCAGTCTGAGAGAACGATTCAAACCTTAGAAGATATGTAGAGAGCATGTGCATTGCAGTTTTGAGGAGATTGGAATGAGAAATTGCCACTCATGGAGTTTGCTTATAATAACAGCTTTCAAGTGAGTATAGGGATGTCTCCATTTGATGCATTGTATGGAAAACAGTGTAGAACGCCTTTGTATTGGGATAAAGTGGGCGAGCACAGGTTATAGGTATCTGAGGATGTTGAAAGGACAAAGAAACAAGTAGAATTAATCAGAGAAAGGCTCAAGGCAGTTCAGGATCGACAAAAGAGTTATGCAGATAACCGGAGAAAAGATCTTCAGTTTGAGGTTGGTGTTTGGGTATTTCTGAAATTGTCGCCTTGGAAAGGCGTAGTGAGATTTGGGAAGCGAGGAAAACTAAGCCCTCGTTATATTGGGCCATACAAGATTGTGGAGCGTGTGGGCCCAGTAGCTTACAGACTTGCCTTGTCAGCAGATCTTTTCCGTTTACATGACGTGTTCCACGTATCTATACTCCGAAAGTATATTTCAGACTCATCCCATGTCTTGGAAGAACAACCCATAAAGTTGAAGAATGATTTGAGCAGCCTGTTCAGATTATGGATTGGAAGATGCAAGTGCTTCGATCCAGAGAGATTCCCCTAGTGAAGGTTTTGTGGAAGAGTCATGACGTGGAGGAGACCACTGGGGAACCGGAAGTGCAGTTGCGGTCCCAGTATCCCTACCTCACGAGTCACAGATACGTAATTTCGAGGACGAAATTTTCGTAAGGGGGGTAGATTGTAACAACCCAAACCTTAATTATTATTTAACTATTAATTTAATGAAGGAAAAGACTAAATTACCCTCGGATTAATTTATTAGGTTTTAAGTTGACTTGTTGACTGGGAAAGAATTTGGAAAATCCATTTGTACCGTTGCGTAGAGCACGAAGAAACGAGTCTGTAGACACGTAGTGGGCTCAAATCCGAGTCATATTGAAGAAAATACGATCAAAATACGAAAAAGGACAAAATTGAAATTTTGGAAAAAATCAGATTTTAAAATCAGATTACCTCTTTCTCTCTCCTCATTCTCTTCTTCCTCGCGCAAACCCCCCTACCCATTACTGTTCATTCGAACCAGCCCAGCCACCACCCGCCTCCACCAAACCGCACCGGACTGGCCAAGACCTGACCGGCGTCGCACCCACAGCCGCTCCGACCTTCCTCCTGCCTCCGCCGACGCCACAGCCACCGGAAACAGCCCGGAATTGGCTGGTTTTTCTCCGAATTTCAAGCCTCTCGTTCTCCCTCCTCCGGCCACCAAATCAGTCGAGTAAGGTATGGTTTTTCGACTCATTTTCATGCTCTAGCTGTTGGTTGGGTAGATTTTTAGAGATTTTGAAGTTTGATAGGTCGATTTTTGAATTGAGTTTCTACCGGTTTTGTGTTGCCATTTTCAGTCACTTCCGTCCATTTTTTGGCCATAGTCCAAGAACAAAACTGATTCCAAATAGGGTGTATTACTTAGGCTAGGAGTTTGGGCCGCCGGTTTGGAGATTTTCCGGCCGCCGGAATTTACTATGCACACCCACGCGCTGTCGGCGCATGGGCGGAGCGTGGACCAGGTAACAGGAGCCACTCTTGATCCTAGAATAATCCTCGTATCCTCACGAGCGCGTAGGATTTCACGGATCTCAATTCGGATAACGTTTGAACCCCGAACAGATCTCGCATAGTGTGCGATTTCCGGGTTCAATACATTCAGACCGTTGGATCCTAGCCAAACTGGAGTATGTTGACCTAGGTAATTTCAGGATCTTGTAGGATTCGACGAATCGTCAATCGGAGTCCCGGATACTCCGAAAAGGCCAACCCTAGGGCGAGGTTTACGGAAAATCGTTCGTCAGTTCGATCGTGAGCAATCCGACCGTCCGATCGAGACCAAACTCTCGGGACTTGTGTCCTAGGCCTATTGGAACCTCTAGGAACGATCGGATCGGAATTCTGAGGTCGTGGATCCCACAGGGTCCCGAGTTGACTTTTTGGGACTTTTTCACTTTTGAGTCCCTAGGTACTTCTAAAGCGTGTCCACTGAGAAGAAAAGCTAATGTGGGCATAGGAATGACTTTTAAGGTGATGCACGCACTTTTGGGAGCCGGGGGTCAGGGTTTTTAATTTAAAATTATATTACTGAGCAGAGTTTTTAATAAAATATTATTGTGGTTATACAGGCACCCGGGCACCAGGTGACCCGCAGGAGGGACCTTCAAAAGGTCCAGCTAGCTCAGAGTATCTGTGAGTGGACTTTTTTGTTTTCATAAATGAATTTATGCAGTTTAATCTTATTATCTGATCTTGAATAAGTTTTACTGAATATGGCTTTCCTAGCATGACTTGATAGATTTAAATATTGCTGGTTATTTATGCGCTGCCTAGTGGAACATTTAAAAAGGGATTTGGAAAGTCAGAACAGAGGTATTATCAGATTAAATGGCAGCAGGATTGAAGGAATAGTTTTATGAGCAGTTTTATAAACTTTAATCTTTTTCAGTATTATATATATATATATACATTTATTTTAAGCCACCATAGGTACCCAAGGTTGCCTTCAGTATAAAAATGTTGCCCCGGAAATAAAGTTGCCTTCGGAATAAAATTATGTTGCCTTCGGTATTATTGATGTCAACGGACATCCCATTGCCTTTGAGTAGGTCAGCATGCTTGACACAGCCCCACGAGTCTCGGGGATGCTCGAACCGTGTGGTGCTAGGATTGCGGATCAGGCCGACCAAGTGTCCCCTGAATTCTGCTAAGATTGCGGCTTGGGTGACTTTGTGTTTCCCAAGGTCTGCTAGGGTGTGTCACTCCGGTGGCATAAGGACGGAATTGACGGATTATATGAAATTGACGGATTAGAAGGAATTGACGGAAACTAAAGGAATTGACGGAATTATAAATGGGTATACTTAGGTGGTAGTTTTAAAGGTTGATTTCAATGCTTTCAATGATTTAATATTTGATCAAGTATGTGATTGATTATATATATATATACGAATGCAGTGTTTCCAGTACGAGTATTTATATAAGGAAATGAGTTAGTTTTATAATTGTTTTTACAGTGGGGTTAGTATGTTCGTATGCTATATTTTTTTTAAACTTTGTTTTGGGTCCACTCACCCTTTTAATGTTTTGCGCCCCCAGGCAGTAGTCGTGCATCAGTGCGCCACCACCGGGCCAAGTCCACCTTCCGCTACTATCCTTGACAACGTAGGGTTTTGATTAGTTGTGTTTAATTTGTAACCTACTCTGTATAGATGCTCTGATATTGCCCTAGAACACATGTCTAACTGTTAGTATGTATTTATTTGAATGCTGGCAGTTGGTGTATATTTTTTATATGCATGTTTGACAGGTGTAAATTTGGGATTGGTCTAATTGCAGGGGAGACTCTGCTAATTTGTTTTCGCAGAAGTCAAACCCCAGTTTAAAGTGAAAGTTGGCAAGAAAGGGCAATTAGGTCAATTGTGTCCGACACTTGCCAGGTGTCGGACACGCACAGGGTCTGGCTCGGATTCCAAAGTGGAATTTGGGTCGGGTCCTGTCACCAAAACTTGGGCAACATCATAATATGGTGGGAGGAGTCATTTGGTTAGTTTTGAGTGAAATCCGATCTCTAGAACTATGGAATACACCAACCACTCCGATTAGGAACGAACTGCCTTTGAACATAAATTGTCCAATTTCTTACACCTATTGATTTCGGATCGAGCCCAAAACTTGGACAACATCATAATATGGTGGGAGAAGTCATTTGGTTAAGTTTGAGTGAAATCCGATCTCTAGAACTACCCAAAACACCAACCACTCCAACTAGGAAAGAACTGCCTTCGAACTTGAATTGTCCAATTTCTTACACCTATTGATTTCGGATCGAGCCCAAACCTTCGGCAACATCATAATATGGTGAGAGGAGTCGTTTGGTTAAGTTTGAGTGAAATCCGATCTCTAGAACTACCCAAAACACCAACCACTCCAATTAGGAACGAACTTCCTTTGAACTTGAATTGTCCAATTTCTTACACCTATTGATTTCGAATCGAGCCCAAAACTTGGGCAACATCATAATATGGTCGGAGGAGTCATTTGGTTAAGTTTAAGCGAAGTCCGATCTCTAGAATTACCCAAAACACCAACCACTCCAATTACGAACGATCTGCCTTTGAACTTGAATTGTCCAATTTCTTACACCTATTGATTTCGGATTGAGCCCAAAACTTGGGCAACAACATAATATGGTGGGAGGAGTCATTTGGTTAAGTTTGAGTGAAATCCGATCTCAAGAACTACCCAAAACACCAACCACTCCAATTAGGAAAGAACTGCCTTCGAACTTGAATTGTCCAATTTTTTACACCTATTGATTTCGGATCGAGCCCAAAACTTGGGCAACATCATAATATGGTGGGAGGAGTCATTTGGTTAAGTTTGAGAGAAATCCGATCTCTAGAACTACCCAAAACCCCAACCACTCCAATTAGGAACGTACTGCCTTTGAACTTGAATTGTCCAATTTTTTACAGCTATTGATTTTTGATCGAGCCCAAAACCTGGGCAACACCATAATATGGTGTGAGGAGTCATTTGGTTAAGTTTGAGTGAAATCCAATCTCTAGAACTACCCAAAACACAAACCACTCCAATTAGGAACGAACTGCCTTTGAACTTGTATTGTCCAATTTCTTACACCTATTGATTTTGGATCGAGCCCAAAACTTGGGCAAGATCATAATATGGTGGGAGGAGTCATTTGGTTAGCTTTGAGTGAAATCCGATCTCTAGAACTATGGAATACACCAACCACTCCGATTAGGAACGAACTGCCTTTGAACATAAATTGTCCAATTTCTTACACCTATTGATTTCGGATCGAGCCCAAAACTTGTGCAACATCATAATATGGTGGGAGGAGTCACTTGGTTAGTTTTGAGTGAAATCCGATCTCTAGAACTATGGAATACACCAACCACTCCGATTAGGAACGAACTGCCTTTGAACCTAAATTGTCCAATTTCTTACACCTATTGATTTCGTATCGAGCCCAAAACTTGGGCAACATCATAATATGGTGGGAGGAGTCATGTGGTTAGGTTTGAGTGAAATCCGATCTCTAGAACTACCCAAAACACCAACCACTCCAATTAGGAACGAACTGCCTTTGAACTTGAATTGTCCAATTTCTTACACCTGTTGATTTCTGATTGAGCCCAAAACTGGGGCAACATCATAATATGGTGGGAGGAGTCATTTGGTTATGTTTGAGTGAAATCCGATCTATAGAAGTACCCAAAACACCAACCACTCCAGTTAGGAACGAACTGCCTTTGAACTTGAATTGTCCAATTTCTTACACCTGTTGATTTCGGATTGAGCCCAAAACTGGGGCAACATCATAATATGGTGGGAGGAGTCATTTGGTTGTGTTTGAGTGAAATCCGATCTGTAGAAGTACCCAAAACACCAACCACTCCAATTAGGAACGAACTGCCTTTGAACTTGAATTGTCGAATTTCTTACACCTATGGATTTCGGATCGAGCCCAAAACTTTGGCAACATCACAATATGGTGGGAGGAGTCATTTCGTTAAGTTTGAGTGAAATCCGATCTCTAGAACTACCCAAAACACCAATCACTCCATTTAAGAACGAATTGCCTTTGAACTTGAAGTGTCCAATTTCCTACACCTATTGTGTTCAGATCGAGCCCAAAACTTGGGCAACGTCATAATATGGTGGGACGAGTCATTTGGTTAAGTTTGAGTGAAATCCAATCTCTAGAACTACCCAAAACACCAACCACTCCAAATAGGAACGAACTGCCTTTGAACATAAATTGTCCAATTTCTTACACCTATTGATTTCGGATTGAGCCCAAAACTTGGGCAACATCATCATATGGTGGGAGGAGTCATTTGGTTAAGGTTGAATGAAATCCGATCTCTAGAACTACCCAAAACACCAACCACTCCAATTAGGAAAGAACTGCCTTTGAACTTGAATTTTCGAATTTCTTACACCTTTTGATTTCGGATCGAGCCCAAAACTTGGGCAACATCATAATATGGTGGGAGGAGTCATTTGGTTAAGTTTGAGTGAAATCCGATCTCTGGAACTACCCAAAACACCAACCACTCCAATTAGGAACTAACTGCCTTTGAACTTGAATTGTGCAATTTCTTACACCTATTGATTTCGGATCGAGCCCAAAACTTGGGCAACATCATAATATGGTGGGAGGAGTCATTTGGTTGAGTTTGAGTGAAATCCGATCTCTAGAACTATGGAATACACCAACCACTCCGATTTGGAACGAACTGCCTTTGAACATAAATTGTCCAATTTCTTACACCTATTGATTTCGGATCTAGCTGGTGTCGATTCACCTCCACTATCCTTGCCCTCTCCCTTTTCAAGCTTTTTATAGCACTCTGACACTCTTCAACCATACTTCGCTCCGCCGCCAACTGACCCTTTTGCACCTCTACCTCATGGGACTTCGCAAGTAGGCGATGACCCAAACTTGCGACTGTTGCCGTACTCTGCACGCTCAGTGCCAGAGCATCGCTCACGACGCGGTTTTCATCCCTTGTCCCCAGCACACGTATATCTTTAGGAGTCACTAAATTTCTAGCCACTCCAATGGCAACATCGTTGTCCAGGAGTATTGAGTCAGTTACTGTCACAGGCCCCCGTGCGGAGGCAAAGTAGGGCATCCATACTGGTGCCGCTGCTTGGCCTCGTGTCTGAGTCGGTGGAGCTAGGTTGCGATCCAACGAAAATGGGTAGTTAGAGGCCATTTGATTTCTCACTCTCTTTTCTTCTTTCTTTCTTTTCTCTTTTGTGTGTTTCTGAGTTTGTGTTTTTCACCATTTCTTTTTACCTTTTATAGACTTAGTCTGCTAAACCCTAGCCGCTGCGGTTCTGAGTTCTGTGCGACCCTTACGGCTTATCTCTATATGTCGCCGCACCCGTTCCCCAACCCCCCTTAATTGCATTTTTCACCTTTCACCACCTTCAAAGTGAAAAAGTCATCCCGCTTCACCCAAGAGGCCAATAATTCTAGCTTGGGGGATGTGAAAGCGGCCTCTGCGCGTCGACACGTCCCTCACCTCTTTTGCCCGTGACTTCCCAGGAACCGAGGTATTAGGGACCACATTTTCTCTTTTAGAAAATCCCGTCTTTGCACTCCCAATTCACGTGTCATCTTAAAAAAAAAAATTTCAAAAAAAAAATAAATTTTCAAACGTGTGCGCTTCGGATTTCATTGTGGGCTTCGGGTTTTCACCGTTGTTTAGGTTTCAAAGTGGGCTAACTTTCTTTTGGGTTGAGCTTTCAATCGTTTGGGTTTGGTTTGCGTAAGACTATTTGTTTAGGGCTTTCTGTTTCGAGTGTTTTACTGTTTCGTTTCTTTTGTTTGTTTGTTTTGTAATTTTTATTTTGTAATTATTTTACTTTTGTATTTTAATTCTTGTGTGTTTTGTGATTTTATATTTACTTTAGTACCTTTCATTTCTTGTTATGACATTGCTTGTTCCTAATTTTTAAACATTGAGGACAATGTTCATTTCTAGGTTTGGGGGTATTGGAGTTTAACAAGTAAATTTGGTTTTTCTTAAATTTTTTTAAAAAATTAATTAATTAATTTGTTGCTTGTTTTTATTTTTATTTTTATTTTTATTATTTTGAGTCTTGTTTTGTTTTGAGTCACTTTCCGAACACTTATGATGAGATTGTGATAAACGTTTGCATGACTTAAATAAAAATTGAATTTTATTTATTTATTTATTTTTCTTTTTTGTAAATTTTTATTTTAAAAAAAAAACTTAAAAATTTAAATTCAAATGAATAAATAAATTTGGCATTGTTCTAGCATGATATGTTCGAAACCTTCATTGCACTTGCCATTTGTTTCATAATTTTCCAATTAAAGGATTTGCATGACCCAAAGAATTGTATCAAGCATAAATTAGACTTATATAACCATATAATGTGAGCTTTTGAGCCTTGTGCTTCATTTCATGAGTGTTATACACATACTCTTATTTTCTTGTCATCAAAGTTGTTGTTTGATCTCATTATTCATTGATTTGGTTGAACACTTAAAAGTCATTCATTCTTTTGCAATTTGATTTCATGACATTTAAGAAATGATATTAAGGCCCTCTTTGGATCGTTTGTGCCTTTCAAGCTAACCTTATGCTTGCTTAAGCATGATTTTCCATTGTTAACCATTTTGAGCCTACATGTAAACCTTTTCTTTCATTTTACCAATTATATTTCCTCACCTTAGCCCGAAAAACAAATATTTACCTTTCTAAGGAACATATGATCTCTAATTCAGATGTGTTTTTCATGCTAAGTTTGGGAAGGGATATTACATAAAGAAAAAAAAGAAAAAAAGAATAGAAATTCACACAATTGGTGAAAAAAAAAAAAAAAAAGTTGTGATTAAGTGGTGATTGATTGAAAATTCATTTTTGGGCCTTTGAAATAAATTGGTGTTTGGAAAGGAGTTTAAATCAATGTAAATGAAGGTATAAGAAGTTTTGATCATGTAAAAGAAAAAAATCTAATCATGATGATTCGAAGTCTTGTAAACTATTATTTTATGCTCTTACATTTTGAGTTCCTTGGACTTTGTATTATCCATACCTTTCATTTCTTACTCACCTTACACCTTTGGCCCCATTACAACCTATAATAAAGACCTAAATTGATCTTAAATGTCATATGGTTGAATTGCATGCATTTTCTTACTTTTAAGTGTTTGGCATCCTTCTTGAGATCATATTAATGCAAGTTCTTCATCTTCCTATTCTGAGTTAAGTCCTTTATGATTTAACTCTAATCTCATGTTTATAATTGAGTGTTGCATTGTAGCCCTCTTCTGAGTGATTCATTTGTGAGAGGACAACTTTGGTGAGATTTGAAGTTGCATTTGTGCTTGGTATGATTTTTGAAATTGTGTGAAAACTAAGATTGGGGAATTTGTTGCATTTGGCTATCACACTACTACACTTTGAGCATGTTGTGTTTTGAACTTTGCCACCTTATAAATAATGTCTAAAATTGATCTTTTAACTTTTGAGTCATGTGCATGAGTCATTTCTCTTCATAAAATATTCGGAAAGATTGTTTTGAGTTTTTAATTATTTCTGTTTTTATGTTTCTTTTATTTTGCTTTTTATTTTTTTTGCTTTGTTTTTGTAATTATTTTTGTTTTTGTGTTTCTTTTATTTTGCTTAAGAACTAACAAATCTAATAAGTTTTCTAACCACCATGTTTTGTAGAGTTAGTGAAACGTTTGTGGGTATCGTTTCTGTTAAACCCTCAGGAGACACAACTCCTCCTACTAGGGATAACTAGAGGTTTAAAGGCTTGTTGCATACGCTCAATGCAATCGAGTTACCTGCGGAAGTGGTTTAGTTAAACTTCTTGTTTTGTTTTTAACTTTGTTTTGTGTTGTTTTGCTCGAGGACTAGCAAAATCTAGGTTTGGGGGTATTTGATCGGTGCATATTTATATATCATTTTGTACCCTTCTAACTTATGATTTGATTATGTTTTTGAGTTAAACTTGTGCTTTTAATAAATTTTGTGTTTGTTTCAGTGTAATAAGCTTGAGACTCATTAAATGCATTTTGGAGACAAGTTGGCTCATCGGTGTCTGCAGATCAGTCAAATTCACGAATTGGACTGTACTTGCTCAAGAAGAACCAGATGATGAGCCATACATCATTGGAAAGATGCGGAAGTCTAGTTTCTGGAGAATTTTACGGTTCATGATTCCGAGTCTTCTAGAGAAAGTTATACAAGTTTTGGCAACTTAAGGTCAAATTCGGCAGCATCTGCGTTACTGGGCCAAAAATGACATTTGAAGGGCTTTCCAATTTTTCCTTGAGCTGGGCTGCATATGCTTGGAAAGATAATTCAAAGAGCTTCAAGATCCAGATTTTTCCAGATTTTGTAGGAGGGAAGATCAAGCCCAAAACAAGCCCACAAGCTGACTGCAATGAAGTCAATTCCAGTCTATTTTCAGCAGTCAACTTGCAAGGCCCAAAATGTACACTTGTATTGCTCAGATGGGAAGACATTGTTCATAGAAGTTGTTCCAATGGGTGTCTAGTATAACATATCCAAATTTCAGCCCAATTGAACATATCTAGAGTCCTCAGCCCATCCAACACTGAACCCTGCTCAGGAGGATTCGTTTTTCCAGCAACACATGTGCAACAGCAAATGAACTTTATTAGCCAGCAACAAAGACTAGCAGCACATGGGTTGGCAGCAAATAAAGAGCCAGACCTCCATGCTAAAAGAAGAAACCAGCAATCCCATGTGAAGA
Source organism: Prunus avium (assembly GCF_965620075.1). NCBI lineage: Eukaryota > Viridiplantae > Streptophyta > Magnoliopsida > Rosales > Rosaceae > Prunus > Prunus avium. Next base: position 9,643,995 of record NC_142290.1, read on the forward strand.
AAGCTTGAGGTGCAACAAAAGAAGTATGGGATGGAGTTGATTCCAACCACACTAACATAGGCAAGATGAAGTGGGAGTTATGGGTTGTATTAAAGGAGGAATGGTGGTGTTGGAATTCATCATGATGTTCCTCCCTCTTAGCCCTATAAATAGAGAAGTCTTCAAGCTTCATAAAACACACCCCAAGGGGTGGAGCTCTCAAACACTTCTCCAGAGCTCCCTTCCCTTCTCTCCCTCAAATTCTCTTAGTTTCCTTTCAAGTTGTCAATTGTTGTAACAAAATGATTTTACTAAATTTCCTTCAAGTTTTCAAGTTCTACTTTAATTTTATTTGTAATGTACATTCTTTCTTAAGTATTCAAGTTTAATTAGTTTACAAGTTTCAATTATGGTTTTTGTTCTTATTCATTATGCTTATAAGTTAATATGCTAGTTTAAATGATTGATCACCATTTAGGCTTGCATGTTAGCTATCTTGGTTTGAATTAATAGTAGACACCATGCTTTAATTCGAATTGAACTATGAATAGGAAGAGTATGTATGGACATTCGACAACAGGGATTAGATACATGCTTGGTTGTTTAAATTGTTCTTCTATGCTTAATGGGTTCCTAATGCTTAATTTTAGGTTAGACAACAAATGATCAAATTAGGGAATTAGGAACACAAGGTTATGACCAAACACCATGGCTTAATCATACTTTAGCTAGAATCAATCCGTTAATCTAATTGAACTTGGGAACTTATCTACTTGAGTTATTTTCTTTTCTTTCTTTCTTGTTTTATTTATTTTCTTTCTTGTTCTTCTGTTTTGTATAGGAAAACTGAATTGGATTATTCAATCACCAATCCCTGTGGAATCGACCTTGCCCTTACATATGCTATACAACCGAACGGCTCGTGCACTTGCGAGTATCACAAGTTGAGGATGCAGTTGAATCCATTTTGGTGCAGCTGAATCGACGCAACACTACCCAAAACACCAACCACTCCAATTAGGAACGAACTGCCTTTGAACTTGAATTGTCCAATTTCTTACACCTACTGATTTCGGATCGAACCCAAAACAGGGCCAACAACATAATATGGTGGGAGGAGTCATTTGGTTAAGTTTGAGTGAAATTCGATCTCTAGAACTACCCAAAACACCAACCAATCCAACTAGGAACGAACTGCCTTTGAACTTGAATTGTACAATTTCTTACACCTATTGATTTCGGATCGAGCCCAAAACTTGGGCAACATCATAATGTGGTGGGAGGAGTCATTTGGTTAGTTTTGAGGGAAATCCGATCTCTAGAACTATGGAATACACCAACCACTCCGATTAGGAACGAGCTGCCTTTGAACATAAATTGTCCAATTTCTTACACCTATTGATTTCGGATCGAGCCCAAAACATGGGCAACATCATAATATGGTGGGTGGAGTCATTTGGTTAAGTTTGAGTGAAATCCTATGTCTAGAACTACCCAAAACACCAACCACTCCAATTAGGAACGAACTGCCTTTGAAATTGAATTGTCCAATTTCTTACACCTATTAATTTCGGATCCAGCCCAAAACAGGGGCAACATTATAATATGGTGGGAGGAGTCATTTGGTTAGTTTTGAGGGAAATCCGATCTCTAGAACTACGGAATACACCAACCACTCCAATTAGGAACGAACTGCCTTTGAACTTAAATTGTCCAATTTCTTACACCTATTGATTTCGGATCGAGCCCAAAACTTGGGCAACATCATAATATGGTGGGTGGAGTCATTTGGTTAAGTTTGAGTGAAATCCTATGTCTAGAACTACCCAAAACACCAACCACTCCAATTAGGAACGAACTGCCTTTGAACTTGAATTGTCCAATTTCTTACACCTATTAATTTCGGATCGAGCCCAAAACTGGGGCAACATCATAATATGGTGGGAGGAGTCATTTGGTTAGTTTTGAGGGAAATCCGATATGTAGAACTACGGAATACACCAACCACTCCAATTAGGAACAAACTGCCTTCGAACTTAAATTGTCCAATTTCTAACACCTATTGATTTCGGATCGAGCCCAAAACTTGGGCAACATCATAATATGTTGGGAGGTGTCATTTGGTTAAGTTTGTGTGAAATTCAATCGCTAGAACTACCCAAAACACCAACCACTCCAATTAGGAACGAACTGCCTTTGAACTTGAATTGTCCAATTTCTTACACCTATTGATTTCGGATCGAGCCCAAAACTTGGGCAACATCATAATATGGTGGGTGGAGTCGTTTGGTTAAGTTTGAGTCAAATCCTATGTCTAGAACTACCCAAAACACCAACCACTCCAATTAGGAACGAACTGCCTTCGAACTTGAATTGTCCAATTTCTTACACCTATTAATTTCGGATCGAGCCCAAAACTGGGGCAACAACATAATATGGTGGGAGGAGTCATTTGGTTAGTTTTGAGGGAAATCCGATCTGTAGAACTACGGAATACACCAACCACTCCAATTAGGAACGAACAGCCTTCGAACTTAAATTGTCCAATTTCTTACACCTATTGATTTCGGATCGAGCCCAAAACTTGGGCAACATCATAATATGTTGGGATGTGTCATTTGGTTAAGTTTGAGTGAAATTCGATCGCTAGAACTACCCAAAACACCAACCACTCCAATTAGGAACGAACTGCCTTTGAACTTGAATTGTCCAATTTCTTACACCTATTGATTTCGGATCGAGCCAAATACTTGGGCAAGAACATAATATTGCGGGAGGAGTCATTTGGTTAAGTTTCAGTGAAATCTGATCTCTAGAACTACCCAATACACCAACCACTCCAATTAGGAACGAAATGCGTTTGAACTTGAATTGTCCAATTTCTTATACCTATTGATTACGGATCAAGCCCAAAACTTGGGCAACATCATAATATAGGGTGGGAGGAGTCATTTGGTTAAGTTTGAGTGAAATTCGATCTCTAGAACTACCCAAAACACCAACCAATCCAATTAGGAACGAACTGCCGTCGAACTTGAATTGTCCAATTTCTTACACCTATTGATTTCAGATCGAGCCCAAAACTTGGGCAACATCATAATATGGTGGGAGGAGTCATTTGGTTAAGTTTGTGTGAAATCCGACCTCTAGAACAACCCATTACACCAACCACTCCAATTAGGAACGAACTGCCTTTGAACTTGAATTCTCCAATTTCTTACACCTATTGATTTCAGATTGAGCCCAAAACTTGGGCAACATCTTAATACGGTGGGAGGAGTCATTTGGTTAAGTTTGAGTGAAATCCGATCTCTAGAACTACCCAATACACCAACCACTCCAATAAGGAACGAACAGCCTTTAAACTTGAATTCTCCAATTTCTTACACCTATTGACTTCGGATCGAGCCCAAAACTGGGGCAACATCATGATATGGTCGGAGGAGTCATTTGGTTAAGTTTGAGTGAAATCTAATCTCTAGAACTACCCAAAACACCAACCACTCCCTTTCGGAACGAATTGCCTTTGAACTTGAATTGTCCAATTTCATATACCTATTGATTTCGGATCGAGCCCAAAAGTTGGGTAACATCATAATATGGTGGGAGGAGTCATTTGGTTAAGTTTGAGTGAAATCCGATCTCTAGAACTACCCATTACACCAACCACTCCAATTAGGAACGAACTGCCTTTGAACATGAATTGTCCAATTTCTTACAACTATTGATATCGGATCGAGCCCAAAACTGGGGCAACAACATAATACGGTGGGAGGAGTCATTTGGTTAAGTTTGAGGGAAATCCGATCTCTAGAACTACCCAAAACACCAACCACTCGAATTAGGAACGAACTGCCGTTGAACTTGAATTGTCCAATTTCTTATACCTATTGATTACGGATCAAGCCCAAAACTTGGTAAACATCATAATATGGTGGGAGGAGTCATTTGGTTACGTTCGAGTGAAATCCGATCTCTAGAACTACCCAAAACACCAACCACTCCAATTGGGAACGAACTGCCTTTGAACTTGAATTGTCCAATTTCTTACACCTATTGATTTCGGATCGAGCCCAAAACTTGGGCAACATCATAACAAATGGTGGGAGGAGTCATTTGGTTAAGTTTGAGTGAAATTCGATCTCTAGAACTACCCAAAACACCAACCAATCCAATTAGGAACGAACTGCCGTCGAACTTGAATTGTCCAATTTCTTACACCTATTGATTTCAGATCGAGCCCAAAACTTCGGCAACATCATAATATGGTGGGAGGAGTCATTTGGTTAAGTTTGAGTGAAATCCGATCTCTAAAACTACCCATTCCACCAACCACTCCAATTAGGAACGAACTTCCTTTGAACTTGAATTCTCCAATTTCTTACACCTATTGATTTCAGATCGAGCCCAAAACTTGGGCAACATCATAACATGGTGGGAGGAGTCATTTGGTTAGTTTTGAGTGAAATCCGATCTCTAGAACTATGGAATACACCAACCACTCCGATTAGGAACGAACTGCCTTTGAACATAAATTGTCCAATTTCTAACACCTATTGATTTGGGATCGAGCCCAAAACTTGGGCAACATCATAATATATGGTGGGAGGAGTCATTTCGTTAAGTTCGAGTGAAATTCGATCTCTAGAACTAGCCAAAACACCAACCACTCGAATTAGGAACGAACTGCCTTCGAACTTGAATTGTCCAATTTCTTACACCTATTGATTTCGGATTGAGCACAAAACTTGGCCAATATCATAATATGGTGGCAAGAGTCATTTGGTTAAGTTTGAGTGAAATCCGATCTCTAGAACTACCCAAAACACCAACCACTCCAATTCGCAACGAACTGCCTTTGAACATAAATTGTCCAATTTCTTACACCTATTGATTTCGGATCGAGCCCAAAACTTGGGCAACATCATAATATATGGTGGGAGGAGTCATTTGGTTAAGTTTGAGTGAAATTCGATCTCTAGAACTACCCAAAACACCAACCAATCCAATTAGGAACGAACTGCCGTCGAACTTGAATTGTCCAATTTCTTACACCTATTGATTTCGGATAGAGCCCAAAACTTGGGCAACATCATAATATGGTGGGAGGAGTCATTTGGTTAAGTTTGAGTGCAATCCGATCTTTTGAACTACCCAAAACACCAACCACTCCAATTAGGAACGAACTGCCTTTGAACTTGAATTGTCCAATTTCTTACACCTATTGACTTCGGATCGAGCCCAAAACTTGGGCAACAACATAATATGGTTGGAGGAGTCATTTGGTTAGTTTTGATGGAAATCCGATCTCTAGAACTATGGAATACACTAACCACTCCGATTAGGAACGAGCTGCCTTTGAACATAAATTGCCCAATTTCTTACACCTATTGATTTCGGATCGAGCCCAAAACTTGGGCAACATCATAATATGGTGGGAGGAGTCATTTGGTTAGTTTTTAGTGAAATCCGATCTCTAGAACCATGGATTACACCAACCGCTCCGATTAGGAACGAACTGCCTTCGAACATAAATTGTTCAATTTCTTACACCTATTGATTTCGGATCAAGCCCAAAACTTGGGCAACATCATTATATGGTGGGAGGAGTCATTTGGTTAAGTTTGAGTGAAATCCGATCTCTAGAACTACCCAAAACACCAACCAGTCCAATTAGGAACGAACAGCCTTTGAACTTGAATTGTCCAATTTCTTACACCTATTGATTTCGGATCAAGCCCAAAACTTGGGCAACATCATAATATGGTGGGAGGAATCATTTGGCTAAGTTTGAGTGATATCTGACGTCTTGAACTACCCAAAACACCAACCACTCCAATTAGGAACGAACTGCCGTTGAACTTGAATTGTCCAATTTCTTATACCAATTGATTTTGGATCGAGCCCAAAACTCGGGCAACATCATAATATGGTGGGAGGAGTCATTTGGTTAAGTTTATTTGAAATCCGATCTCTAGAACTACCCAAAACACCAACCACTCCAATTAGGAACGAACTGCCTTTGAACTTGAATTGTCCAATTTCTTACACCTACTGATTCCGGATCGTGCCCAAAACTTGGGCAACATCATAATATGGTGGGAGGAGTCATTTGGTTATTTTTTAGGGAAATCCGATCTCTAGAACTACCCAAAACACCAACCACTCCATTTTGGAACGAACTTTCTTTGAACATAAATTGTTCAATTTTGTACACCTATTTATTTCGGATCAAGCCCAAAACTTGGGCAACATCATAATGTGGTGGGAGGAATCATTTGGTTAAGTTTGAGTGAAATCCGATGTCTTCAACTACCCAAAACACCAACCACACCCATTACGAACGATCTGCCTTTGAACATAAATTGTTCAATTTCTTACACCTATTGATTTCGGATCGAGCCCAAACCTTGGGCAACATCATAATATGGTGGGAGGAATCTTTTGGTTAAGTTTGAGTGAAATCCGATGTCTTGAACTACCCAAAACACCAACCACTCCAATTAGGAAAGAACTGCCGTTGAACTTGAATTGTCCAATTTCTTATACCAATTGATTTCGGATCGAGCCCAAAACTCGGGCAACATCAAAATTTGGTGGGAGTAGTCATTTGGTTAAGTTTGTGTGAAATCCGATCTCTAGAACTACCCAAAACACCAACCACTCCAATTACGAACGATCTGCCTTTGAACTTGAATTGTCCAATTTCTTACACCTATTGATTTCGGATCGAGCCCAAAACTTGGGCAACAGCATAATATGGCGGGAGGAGTCATTTGGTTAAGTTTGAGTGAAATCCGAACTCTAGAACTACCCAAAACACCTACCACTCCAATTAGGAACAAACTGCCTTTGAACTTGAATTGTCCAATTTCTTACACCTGTTGATTTCGGATCGAGCCCAAAACTGGGGCAACATCATAATATGGTGGGAGGAGTCATTTGGTTAAGTTTGAGTGAAATCCAATCTCTAGAACTACCCAAAACACCAACCACTCCAATTAGGAACGAACTGCCTTTGAACTTGAATTGTCCAATTTCTTACACTTTTTGATTTTGGATCGAGCCCAAAACTTGGGCAACATCATAATATGGTGGGAGAAGTCATTTGGTTAGTTTTGAGTGAAATCCGATCTCTGGAACTACGGACTACACCAACCACTCCGATTAGGAACGAACTGCCTTTGAACTTGAATTGTCCTATTTCTTACACCTATTGATTTCGGATTGAGCCCAAAACTTGGGCAACAGCATAATATGGCGGGAGGAGTCATTTGGTTAAGTTTGGGAGAAATCCGATCTTTAGAACTACCCAAAACACCAACCACTCCAATTTGGAACGAACTGGCTTTGAACTTGAATTGTCCAATCTCTTACACCTATTGATTTTGGATCGAGCCCAAAACTTGGGCAAAATCATAATATGGTGGGAGGAGTCATTTGGTTAAGTTTGAGTGAAATCCGAACTCTAGAACTACCCAAAACACCTACCACTCCAATTAGGAACAAACTGCCTTTGAACTTGAATTGTCCAATTTCTTACACCTGTTGATTTCGGATCGAGCCCAAAACTGGGGCAACATCATAATATGGTGGGAGGAGTCATTTGGTTAAGTTTGAGTGAAATCCAATCCCTAGAACTACCCAAAACACCAACCACTCCAATTAGGAACGAACTGCCTTTGAACTTGAATTGTCCAATTTCTTACACTTTTTGATTTTGGATCGAGCCCAAAACTTGGGCAACATCATAATATGGTGGGAGAAGTCATTTGGTTAGTTTTGAGTGAAATCCGATCTCTAGAACTACGGACTACACCAACCACTCCGATTAGGAACGAACTGCCTTTGAACTTGAATTGTCCAATTTCTTACACCTATTGATTTCGGATCGAGCCCAAAACTGGGGCAACATGATAATATGGTGGGAGGAGTCATTTGGTTAAGTTTGAGTGAAATCCGATTTCTAGAACTACCCAAAACACCAACCACTCCAATTTGGAACGAACTGGCTTTGAACTTGAATTGTCCAATGTCTTACACCTATTGATTTTGGATCGAGCCCAAAACTTGGGCAAAATCATAATATGGTGGGAGGAGTCATTTGGTTAAGTTTGAGTGAAATCCAAACTCTAGAACTACCCAAAACACCTACCACTCCAATTAGGAACAAACTGCCTTTGAACTTGAATTGTCCAATTTCTTACACCTGTTGATTTCGGTTCGAGCCCAAAACTGGGGCAACATCATAATATGGTGGGAGGAGTCATTTGGTTAAGTTTGAGTGAAATCCAATCTCTAGAACTACCCAAAACACCAACCACTCCAATTAGGAACGAACTGCCTTTGAACTTGAATTGTCCAATTTCTTACACCTTTTGATTTCGGATCGAGCCCAAAACTTGGGCAACATCATAATATGGTGGGAGAAGTCATTTGGTTAGTTTTGAGTGAAATCCGATCCCTAGAACTACGGAATACACCAACCACTCCGATTAGGAACGAACTGCCTTTGAACATAAATTGTCCAATTTCTTACACCTATTGATTTCGGATCGAGCCCAAAACTTGGGCAACATCGTAATACGGTGGGTGGAGTCATTGGGTTAAGTTTGAGTGAAATCCGATCTCTAGAAATACCCAAAACACCAACCACTCCAATTAGGAACGAACTGCCTTTGAACTTGAATTGTTCAATTTCTTACACCTATTGATTTCGGATCGAGGCCAAAACTGGGGCAACAGCATAATATGGTGGGAGGAGTCGTTTGGTTAAGTTTGAGTGAAATCCGATCTCCAGAACTACCTGATCGGTGCATATTTACATATCATTTTGTACCCTTCTAATTTATGATTTGGTTATGTTTTTGAGTTAAACTTGTGCTTTTAATAAGTTTTGTGTTTGTTTCAGTGTTATAAGCTTGAGACTCACTAATTGCATTTTGGAGACAAGTTAGCTCAAGCGGTGTCTGCAGATCAGTCAACTTCACGGATTGGGCTGTACTTCCTCAAGAAGAACCAGATGATGAGCCATACATCATTGGAAAGATACGGAAGTCTAGTTTCTGTATAATTTTACGGTTCTTGATTCCGAGTCTTCTAGAGAAAGTTATACTTGTTTTGGCAACTTAAGGTCAAATTCGGCAGCATCTGCGTTACTGGGCCAAAAATCACATTTGAAGGGTTTTCCGATTTTTCCTTGAGCTGGGCTGCATATGCTTGGAAAGATAAGACAAAGAGCTTCAAGATCCATATTTTTCAAGATTTTTCAGATTGGAGCTACAAGCCCAAAACGAGCCCACAAGCTGGCTGCAATGCATTGTCATGCATGACATATGCATGATGAAGTGTTGTTGATTGTGGGAAAGTTTGGTGAAGCATATTCAATACCTATTTTTGAGTGGAATTTTGCAGCAGCCAAATGAATTAATTGAAGTTGAAGTGGGGGTGCAACACTAAGCCTAAAGACAAGAGGAATTATTTTCAAATGCAATTGTGTGTTAGGTTAAGTTGGTGAATTAAGTGTAGTGTGTTAGGTGAAGTTAGTGTGTTTAGATAATTCAATTGTATAATTCAGATTTTCAACTTCCTTAGGCCAATAAATAGTGAGGTTTCCTAAGCTTGTAAACACACCCCAAGGGGGGGAGCTCTCAAACACTTCTCTAGAGCTCCTTTCCCTTCTCTCCCTCAAATTCTCTTAGTTTCTCTTAGAGTTTTCAATTGTTGTAATGAAATCTTTTGTGCTGAAATTTTCCTTAAGTTTTTCTTAGTTCCACTTTACTTTTCATTATGTAAATTCTTTTCTTAAGTTTTCAAGTTGAATTAGTTTCCAAGTTTCAATTATGGTTTTTGTTCTTATTCATTATGCTTATAAGTTAATATGCTAGTTTGAATGATTGATCACCATTTAGGCTTGCATGTTAGCTATCTTGGTTTGAATTAAGAGTATACACCATGCTTTAATTCGAATTGAACTATGAATAGGAAGAGTATGTATGGACATTCAACAACAGGGATTAGATACATACTTGGTTGTTTAAAATGTTCTTCTATGCTTAATGGGTTCCTAATGCTTAATTTTAGGTTAGACAACAAATGATCAAATTAGGGAATTAGGAACACAAGGTTATGACCACACACCATGGCTTAATCATACTTTAGCTAGAATCAATCCATTAATCTAAATTGAACTTGGGAACTTATTTGCTTGAGTTACTTATTTCTTTCTTCCTTGTTTTATGTTCTTTGTTTTTGTTTCGAGTGAAATCCGATCTCTAGAACTATGGAATACACCAACCACTCCGATTAGGAACGAACTGCCTTTGAACTTGAATTGTCCAATTTCTTACACCTATTGATTTCGAATCGAGCCCAAAACTGGGGCAACATCATAATATGGTGGGAGGAGTCATTTGGTTAAGTTTGAGTGAAATCCGATTTCTAGAACTACCCAAAACACCAACCACTCCAATTAGGAACGAACGGCCTTTGAACTTGAATTGTCCAATTTCTTACACCTGTTGATTTCGGATCGAGCCCAAAACTGGGGCAACATCATAATATGGTGGGAGGAGTCATTTGGTTAAGTTTGAGTGAAATCCGATCTCTAGAACTACCCAAAACACCAACCAGTCCAATTAGGAACGAACGGCCTTTGAACTTGAATTGTCCAATTTCTTACACCTATTGAATTCGGATCGAGCCCAAAACTTGGGCAACATTATAATATGGTGGGAGGAGTCATTTGGTTATCTTTGAGTGAAATCCGATCTCTAGAACTATGGAATACACTAAACACTCCGATTAAGAACGAACTACCTTTGAACATAAATTGTCCAATTTCTTACACCTATTGATTTCGGATCGAGCCCAAAACTGGGGCAACATCATAATATGGTGGATGGAGTCAGTTGGTTAAGTTGGAGTGAAATCCAATCTCAAGAACTACTGAAAACATCAAACACTCCAATTAGGAACGAACTGCCTTTGAACTTGAATTGTCCAATTTCATACACCTGATGATTTCGGATCGAGCCCAAAACTGGGGCAACATCATAACATCGTGGGAGGAGTCATTTGGTTAAGTTTGAGTTAAATCCGATCTCTACAACTACCCAAAACACCAACCACTCCAATTTGGAACGAACTGGCTTTGAACTTGAATTGTCCAATCTCTTACACCTATTGATTTTGGATCGAGCCCAAAACTTGGGCAAAATCATAATATGGTGGGAGGAGTCATTTGGTTAAGTTTGAGTGAAATCCGATTTCTAGAACTACCCAAAACACCAACCACTCCAATTAGGAACGAACGGCCTTTGAACTTGAATTGTCCAATTTCTTACACCTATTGATTTCGGATCGAGCCCAAAACGGGGGCAACATCATAACATGGTGGGAGGAGTCATTTGGTTAAGTTTGAGTGAAATCCGATCTCTAGCACTACCCAAAACACCAACCACTCCAATTAGGAACGAACGGCCTTTGAACTTGAATTGTCCAATTTCTTACACCTATTGATTTCGGATCGAGCCCAAAACTGGGGCAACATCATAATGTGGTGGGAGGAGTCATTTGGTTAAGTTTGAGTGAAATCCGATCTCTAGAACTACCCAAAACACCAACCACTCCAATTAGGAACGAACAGCCTTTGAACTTGAATTCTCCAATTTCTTACACCTATTGACTTCGGATCGAGCCCAAAACTTGGGCAACATCATAATATGGTGGGAGGAGTCATTTGGTTATCTTTGAGTGAAATCCGATCTCTAGAACTATGGAATACACTAAACACTCCGATTAAGAACGAACTTCCTTCGAACATAAATTGTCCAATTTCTTACACCTATTGATTTTGAATCGAGCCCAAAACTGGGGCAACACCATAATATGGTGGATGGAGTCAGTTGGTTAAGTTGGAGTGAAATCCAATCTCAAGAACTACCGAAAACATCAACCACCCCAATTAGGAACGAACTGCCTTTGAACTTAAATTGCCCAATTTCTTACACCTATTGATTTCGAATCGAGCCCAAAACTTGGGCAAGATCATAATATGGTGGGAGGAGTCACTTGGTTAAATTCGAATGAAATCCGATCTCTAGAACTACCCAAAACACCAACCACTCCAATTTGGAACGAACTGCCTGCGAACTTGAATTGTCCAATTACTTACACCTATTGATTTCGGATCGAACCCAAAACTGGGGCAACATCATAATATGGTGGGAGGAGTCATTTGGTTAAGTTTGAGTGAAATCCGATCTCTAGAACTGCCCAAAACACTAACCACTCCAATTAGGAACGAACTGCCTTTGAACTTGAATTGTTCAATTTCTTACACCTATTGATTTCGGATCGAGCCCAAAACTAAGGCAACAACAAAATATGGTGGGAGGAGTCGTTTGGTTAAGTTTGAGTGAAATCCGATCTCTAGAACTAACCAAAACACCAACCACTCCAATTAGGAACGAACTGCCTTTGAACTTGAATTGTCCAATTTCTTACACTTATTGATTTCGGATCGAGCCCAAAACTTGCGCAACATCATAAAATGGTGGGAGGTGTCATTTGGTTAGTTTTGAGTGAAATCCGATCTCTAGAACTACGGAATACACCGACCACTCCAACTAGGAACGAGCTACCCTTGAACTTGAATTGTCCAATTTCTTACACCTATTGATTTCGGATCGAGCCCAAAACTTGGGCAACATTATAATATGGTGGGAGGAGTCATTTGGTTATCTTTGAGTGAAATCCGATCTCTAGAACTATGGAATACACTAAACACTCCGATTAAGAACGAACTGCCTTTGAACATAAATTGTCCAATTTCTTACACCTATTGATTTCGGATCGATCCCAAAACGGGGGCAACATCATAATATGGTGGGAGGAGTCATTTGGTTAAGTTTGAGTGAAATTCGATTTCTAGAACTACCCAAAACACCAACCACTCCAATTAGGAACGAACTGCCTTTGAACTTGAATTGTCCAATTTCTTACACCTATTGGTTTCGGATTGAACCCAAAACTTGGGCAACATCATAATATGGTGGGAGGAGTCATTTGGTTAAGTTTGAATGAAATCCGATCTCTAGAACTACCCAAAACACCAACCACTCCAATTTGGAACGAACTGCCTTCAAACTTGAATTGTCCAATTTCTTACACGTATTGATTTCGGATCGAGCCCAAAACTTGGGCAATATCATAATATGGTGGGAGGAGTCATTCGGTTAGTTTTGAGTGAAATCCGATCTCTAGAACTACGGAATACACCAACCACTCCGATTAGGAACGAACTGCCTTTGAACATAAATTGTCCAATTTCTTACACCTATTAATTTCGCATCGAGCCCAAACTTGGGGCAACAACATAATATGGTGGGAGGAGTCATTTGGTTTGTTTTGAGGGAAATCTGATCTCTAGAACCACAGAATACACCAACCACTCCAATTAGGAACGAGCTGCCATTGAACTTGAATTGTCCAATTTCTTACAACTATTGATTTCGGATCGAGCCCAAAACTTGTGCAACATCATAATATGGTGGGAGGACTCATGTGGTTTGTTTTGAGGGAAATCCGATCTCTAGAACTACGGAATACACAAACCACTCCAATTAGGAACGAACTACCTTTGAACATAAATTGTCCAATTTCTTACACCTATTGATTTCGGATCGAGCCCAAAACTTGGGCAACATCATAATATGGTGGGAGGTGTCATTTGGTTAAGTTTGATTGAAATCCGAACTCTAGAACTACCCAAAACACCAATCATTCCTATTAGGAACGAACTGCCTTTGAACCTGAATTGTCCAATTTCTTACACCTATTGATTTCGGATCGAGCCCAAAACTTGGGCAACATCATAATATGGTGGGAGTCATTTGGTTAGTTTTGAGTGAAATCCGATCTCTAGAACTATGGAATACACCAACCACTCCGATTAGGAACGAACTGCCTTTGAACATAAATTGTCCAATTTCTTACACCTATTAATTTCGCTTCGAGCCCAAAACTGGGGCAACATCATAATATGGTGGGAGGAGTCACTTGGTTATCTTTGAGTGAAATCCGATCTCTAGAACTATGGAAAACACTAACAACTCCGATTAAGAACGAACTGCCTTTGAACATAAATTGTCCAATTTCTTACAACTATTGATTTCGGATCGAACCCAAAACTGGTGCAACATCATAATATGGTGGGAGGAGTCGTTTGGTTAAGTTTGAGTGATATCCGATCTCTAGAACTACCCAAAACACCAACCACTCCAATTAGGAACGAACTGCCTCTGAACTTGAATTGTCCAATTTCTTACACTTATTGGTTTCGGATCGAGCCCAAAACTTGGGCAACATCATAAAATGGTGGGAGGTGTCATTCGGTTAGTTTTGAGTGAAATCCGATCTTTAGAACTACCCATTACACCAACCATTCCAATTAGGAACGAGCTGCCCTTGAACTTGAATTCTCCAATTTCTTACACCTATTGATTACGGATCGAGCCCAAAACTTGGGAAACATTATAATATGGTGGGAGGAGTCATTTGGTTAGTTTAGAGGGAAATTCGATCTCTAGAACTACGGAACACACCAACCACTCCAATTAGGAACATCGTAATACGGTGTGAGGAGTCATTGGGTTAAGTTTGAGTGAAATCCGATCTCTTGAAATACCCAAAACACCAACCACTCCAATTAGGAACGAACTTCCTTTGAACTTGAATTGTACAATTTCTTACACCTATTGATTTCGGATCTAGCCCAAAACAGGGGCAACATCATAATATGGTGGGAGGAGTCATTTGGTTAAGTTTGAGTGAAATCCGATCTCTAGAACTACCCAAAACACCAACCACTCCAATTAGGAACGAACTGCCTTTGAACTTGAATTGTCCAATTTCTTACACCTATTGATTTCGGATCGAGCCCAAAACTTGGGAAACATCATAATCTCGTGGGAGGAGTCGTTTGGTTAAGTTTGAGTGAAATCCGATCTCTAGAACTACCCAAAACACCAACCACTCCAATTAGGAACGAACTGCCTTTGAACATGAATTGTCCAATTTCTTACACCCATTGATTTCGGATCGAGCCCAAAACTTGGGAAACATCGTAATATCGTGGGAAGAGTCATTTGGTTAGTTTTGAGTGAAATCCGATCTCTAGAACTGTGGAATACACCAACCACTCTGATTAGGAACGAACTTCCTTTGAACATAAATTGTCCAATTTCTTACACCTATTCACTTCGGATCGAGCCCAAAACTTTTGCAACAACATAATTTGGTGGGAGGAGTCGTTTGGTTAAGTTTGAGTGAAATCCGATCTTTAGAACTACCCAAAACACCAACCACTCCAATTAGGAACGAACTGCCTTTGAACTTGAATTGTCCAATTTCTTACACCTATTGATTTCGGATTGAGCCCAAAACTTGGGAAACATCATAATATGGTGGGAGGAGTCATTTGGTTAGTTTTGAGGGAAATCCGATCTCTAGAACTACGGAATACACCAACCACTCCAATTAGGAGCAAGCTGCCTTTGAACTTGAATTGTCCAATTTCTTACACCAATGGATTTCGGATCGAGCCCAAAACTTGGGCAATATCATAATATGGTGGGAGGAGTCATTTGGTTATCTTTGAGTGAAATCCGATCTCTAGAACTGTGGAATGCACTAAACACTCCGATTAAGAACGAACTGCCTTTGAACATAAATTGTCCAATTTCTTAAACCTATTGATTTCGGATCGATCCCAAAACTGGGGCAACATCATAATATGGTGGATGGTGTCATTTGTTTAAGTTGGAGTGAAATCCGATCTCTAGAACTACCGAAAACACCAACCACTCCAATTAGGAACGAAATGCCTTTGAGCTTGAATTGTTCAATTTCTTACCCCCATTGATTTCGGATCGAGCCCAAAACTGGGGCAACATCATAATATGGTGGGAGGAGTCGTTTGGTTAATTTTGAGTGAAATCCGATCTCTAGAACTACCCAAAACACCAACCACTCCAATTAGGAACGAACTGCCTTTGAACTTGAATTGTCCAATTTCTTACACCTATTGATTTGGGATCGAGCCCAAAACTTGTGCAACAACATAATATGGTGGGAGGAGTCATTTGGTTTGTTTTGAGGGAAATCCGATCTCTAAAACTACGGAATACACCAACCACTCCAATTAGGAACGAACTGCCTTTGAACATAAATTGTCCAATTTCTTACACCTATTGATTTCGGATCGAGCTCAAAACTTAGGCAACATCACAATATGGTGGGAGGAGTCATTTGGTTAAGTTGGAGTGAAATCCGATCTCTAGAACTACGCAAAACACCAACCACTCCAATTAGGAACGAACTGCCTTCGAACTTGAATTGTCCAATTTCTAACACCTATTGATTTCGGATCGAGCCCAAAACTTGGGCAACATCATAATATTGTGGGAGGAGTCATTTGGTAAAGTTTGAGTGAAATCAGATCTCTAGAATTGCCCAAAACACCAACCACTCCAATTAGGAAAGAACTGCCTTTGAACTTGAATTGTTCAATTTCTTACACCCATTGATTTCGGATCGATCCCAAAACTGGGGCAACATCATAATATGGTGGGAGGAGTTGTTTGGTGAAGTTTGAGTGAAATCCGATCTCTAGAACTACCCAAAACACCAACCACTCCAATTAGGAACGAACTGCCTTCGAACTTGAATTGTCCAATTTCTAACACCTATTGATTTCGGATCGAGCCCAAAACTGGGGCAACATCATAATATGGTGGGAGGAGTCATTTGGTAAAGTTTGAGTGAAATCCGATCTCTAGAATTGCCCAAAACACCAACCACTCCAATTAGGAAAGAACTGCCTTTGAACTTGAATTGTTCAATTTCTTACACCCATTGATTTCGGATCGATCCCAAAACTGGGGCAACATCATAATATGGGGGGAGGAGTCGTATGGTTAAGTTTGAGTGAAATCCGATCTCTAGAACTACCCAAAACACCAACCACTCCAATTAGGAACGAACTGCCTTCGAACTTGAATTGTCCAATTTCTAACACCTATTGATTTCGGATCGATCCCAAAACTGGGGCAACATCATAATATGGTGGGAGGAGTCGTTTGGTTAAGTCTGAGTGAAATCCGATCTCTAGAACTACCCAAAACACCAACCACTCCAATTAGGAACGAACTGCCTTTGAACTTGAATTGTCCAATTTCTTACACCTATTGATTTGGGATTGAGCCCAAAACTTGTGCAAGAACATAATATGGTGGGAGGAGTCATTTGGTTTGTTTTGAGGGAAATCCGATCTCCAGAACTACGGAATACACCAACCACTCCAATTAGGAACGAACTGCCTTTGAACATAAATTGTCCAATTTCTTACACCTATTGATTTCGGATCAAGCCCAAAACTTGTGCAACAACATAATATGGTGGGAGGAGTCTTTTGGTTTGTTTTGAGGGAAATCCGATCTCTAGAACTGCGGAATACACCAACCACTCCAATTAGGAACGAACTGCCTTTGAACATAAATTGTCCAATTTCTTACACCTATTGATTTCGGATCGAGCTCAAAACTTAGGCAACATCACAATATGGTGGGAGGAGTCATTTGGTTAAGTTGGAGTGAAATCCGATCTCTAGAACTACCCAAAACACCAACCACTCCAATTAGGAACGAACTGCCTTCGAACTTGAATTGTCCAATTTCTAACACCTATTGATTTCGGATCGAGCCCAAAACTGGGGCAACATCAGAATATGGTGGGAGGAGTCATTTGGTAAAGTTTGAGTGAAATCCGATCTCTAGAACTGCCCAAAACACCAACCACTCCAATTAGGAAAGAACTGCCTTTGAACTTGAATTGTTCAATTTCTTACACCCATTGATTTCGGATCGATCCCAAAACTGGGGCAACATCATAATATGGTGGGAGGAGTCGTTTGGTTAAGTTTGAGTGAAATCCGATCTATAGAACTACCCAAAACACCAACCACTCCAATTAGGAACGAATTGCCTTCGAACTTGAATTGTCCAAATTCTAACACCTATTGATTTCGGATCGATCCCAAAACTGGGGCAACATCATAATATGGTGGGAGGAGTCGTTTGGTTAAGTTTGAGTGAAATCCGATCTCTAGAACTACCCAAAACACCAACCACTCCAATTAGGAACGAACTGCCTTTGAACTCGAATTGTCCAATTTCTTACACCTATTGATTTCGGATCGAGCTCAAAAGTTAGGCAACATCACAATATGGTGGGAGGAGTCATTTCGTTAAGTTTGAGTGAAATCCAATCCCTAGAACTACCCAAAACTCCAACCACTCCAATTTGGAATGAACTGCCTTTGAATTTGAATTGTCCAATTTCTTACACCTATTGATTTCGGATCGAGCGCAAAACTGGGGCAACATCATAATATTGTGGGAGGAGTCATTTGGTTACGTTTGAGTGAAATCTGATGTGTAGAACTACCAAAAACACCAACCATTCCAATTAGGAACGAACTGCCTTTGAACTTGAATTGTCCAATTTCTTATACCTATCGATTTCGTATCGACCCCAAAAGTTGGGCAACAACATAATATGGTGGGAGGAGTCATTCGGTTAAGTTTGATTGAAATCCAATCTCTAGAACTACCCAAAACACCAACCGCTCCAATTAGGAACAAACTGCCGTTGAACTTGAATTGTCCAATTTCTTATACCTATTGATTTCGGATCGAGCCCAAAACTTGGGCAACATCATAATATGGTGGGAGGAGTCATTTGGTTAAGTTTGAGTGAAATCCGATCTCTAGAACTACCCAAAACACCAACCACTCCAATTAGGAACGAACTTCCTTTGAACTTGAATTGTCCAATTTCTTACACCTATTGATTTCGGATCGAGCCCAAAACTTGGGCAACATCATAATATGGTGGGAAGAGTCATTTGGTTAGTTTTGAGTGAAATCCGATCTCTAGAACTACGGAATATACCAACCACTCCGATTAGGAATGAACTGCGTTTGAACATAAATTGTCCAATTTATTACACCTATTGATTTCGGATCGAGCCCAAAACTTGGGCAACATCATAATATAGTGGGAGGAGTCATTTGGTCAAGTCTGAGTGAAATCCGATCTCTAGAACTACCCAAAACACCAACCACTCCAATTTCGAAAGAACTGCCGTTGAACTTGAATTGTCCAATTTCTTATACCTATTGATTTCGGATTGAGCCCAAAACTTGGGCAACATCATAATATAGTGGGAGGAGTCATTTGGTTCAGGTTGAGTGAAATCTGATCCCTAGAACTACCCAAAACACCAACCACCCCAATTTCGAACGAACTGCCGTTGAACTTGAATTGTCCAATTTCTTACACCTACTGATTTCGGATCGAGCCCAAAACTTGGGCAACAACATAATATAGTGGGAGGAGTCATTTGGTTAAGTTTGTGTGAAATCCGATCTCTAGAACTACCCAAAACACCAACCACTCCAATTAGGAACGAACTGCCTTTGAACTTGAATTGTCCAATTTCTTACACCTATTGATTTCAGACCGAGCCCAAAACTTGGGCAACATCGTAATATGGGGGGAGGAGTCATTTGGTTAGTTTTGAGTGAAATCCGATCTCTAGAACTATGGAATACACCAACCACTCCGATTAGGAACGAACTGCCTTTGAACATAAACTGTCCAATTTCTTACACCTAATGATTTCGGATCGAGCCCAAAACGTGGGCAACAACATAATATGGTGGGAGGAGTCATTTGGTTAAGTTTGAGTGAAATCCGATCTCTAGAACTACCCAAAACACCAACCACTGCAATTAGGAACTAACTACCGTGGAACTTGAATTGTCCAATTTCTTATACCTATTGATTTCGGATCGAGCCCAAAACTTGGGCAACATCATAATATGGTGGGAGGAGTCATTTGGTTAAGTTCGAGTGAAATACGATCTCTAGAACTACCCAAAACACCAACCACTCCAATTAGGAACGAACTGCCTTTGAACTTGAATTGTCCAATTTCTTACACCTATTGATTTCGGATCGAGCCCAAAACTTGGGCAACATCATAATATGGTGGAAGGAGTCATTTGGTTAGTTTTGAGTGAAATCCGATCTCTAGAACTATGGAATACACCAACCACTCGATTAGGAACGAACTGCCTTTGAACATAAATTGTCCAATTTCTTACACCTATTGATTTGGGATCGAGCCCAAAACATGGGCAACATCATAATATGGTGGGAGGTGTCATTTGGTTAAGTTTGAGTGAAATCCGATCTCTAGAACTACCCAAAACACCAACCACTGCAATTAGGAACTAACTACCGTGGAACTTGAATTGTCCAATTTCTTATACCTATTGATTTCGGATCGAGCCCAAAACTTGGGCAACATCATAATATGGTGGGAGGAGTCATTTGGTTAAGTTCGAGTGAAATACGATCTCTAGAACTACCCAAAACACCAACCACTCCAATTAGGAACGAACTGCCTTTGAACTTGAATTGTCCAATTTCTTACACCTATTGATTTCGGATCGAGCCCAAAACTTGGGCAACATCATAATATGGTGGAAGGAGTCATTTGGTTAGTTTTGAGTGAAATCCGATCTCTAGAACTATGGAATACACCAACCACTCGATTAGGAACGAACTGCCTTTGAACATAAATTGTCCAATTTCTTATACCTATTGATTTCGGATTGAGCCCAAAACTTGGGCAACATCATAATATAGTGGGAGGAGTCATTTGGTTCAGGTTGAGTGAAATCTGATCCCTAGAACTACCCAAAACACCAACCACCCCAATTTCGAACGAACTGCCGTTGAACTTGAATTGTCCAATTTCTTACACCTACTGATTTCGGATCGAGCCCAAAACTTGGGCAACAACATAATATAGTGGGAGGAGTCATTTGGTTAAGTTTGTGTGAAATCCGATCTCTAGAACTACCCAAAACACCAACCACTCCAATTAGGAACGAACTGCCTTTGAACTTGAATTGTCCAATTTCTTACACCTATTGATTTCAGACCGAGCCCAAAACTTGGGCAACATCGTAATATGGGGGGAGGAGTCATTTGGTTAGTTTTGAGTGAAATCCGATCTCTAGAACTATGGAATACACCAACCACTCCGATTAGGAACGAACTGCCTTTGAACATAAACTGTCCAATTTCTTACACCTAATGATTTCGGATCGAGCCCAAAACGTGGGCAACAACATAATATGGTGGGAGGAGTCATTTGGTTAAGTTTGAGTGAAATCCGATCTCTAGAACTACCCAAAACACCAACCACTGCAATTAGGAACTAACTACCGTGGAACTTGAATTGTCCAATTTCTTATACCTATTGATTTCGGATCGAGCCCAAAACTTGGGCAACATCATAATATGGTGGGAGGAGTCATTTGGTTAAGTTCGAGTGAAATACGATCTCTAGAACTACCCAAAACACCAACCACTCCAATTAGGAACGAACTGCCTTTGAACTTGAATTGTCCAATTTCTTACACCTATTGATTTCGGATCGAGCCCAAAACTTGGGCAACATCATAATATGGTGGAAGGAGTCATTTGGTTAGTTTTGAGTGAAATCCGATCTCTAGAACTATGGAATACACCAACCACTCGATTAGGAACGAACTGCCTTTGAACATAAATTGTCCAATTTCTTACATCTATTGATTTGGGATCGAGCCCAAAACATGGGCAACATCATAATATGGTGGGAGGTGTCATTTGGTTAAGTTTGAGTGAAATCCGATCTCTAGAACTACCCAAAACACCAACCACTCCAATTAGGAACGAACTGCCTTCAAACATGAATTGTCCAATTTCTTACACCTATTGATTTCGAATCGAGCCCAAAACTTGGGCAACCTCATAATATGGTGGGAGGAGTCATTTGGTTAAGTTTGAGTGAAATCCGATCTCTAGAACTACCCAAAACACCAACCACTCCAATTAGGAACGAACTGCGGTTGAATTGAATTGTCCAATTTCTTGTAACGATTGATTTCGGATCGAGCCCAAAACTTGGGCAACATCATAATATGGTGGGAGGAGTCATTTGGTTAAGTTAGAGTGAAATCCGATCTCTAGAACTACCCAAAACACTAACCACTCCAATTAGGAACGAACTTCCGTTGAACTTGAATTGTCCAATTTCTTATACCAATTGATTTCGTATCGACCCCAAAACTGGGGCAACAACATAATATGGTGGGAGGAGTCATTCGGTTAAGTTTGAGTGAAATCCGATCTCTAGAACTACCCAAAACAC
Source organism: Prunus avium (assembly GCF_965620075.1). Classification (NCBI taxonomy): domain Eukaryota; kingdom Viridiplantae; phylum Streptophyta; class Magnoliopsida; order Rosales; family Rosaceae; genus Prunus; species Prunus avium. The sequence continues at coordinate 9,666,304 of NC_142290.1, forward strand.
ACTACTACAATAATGTAAAAGAACGACATTAAATACACGACGCAAAATGAAAAAACTGTCGTGGTTTAAAAAATATTACAAACAACGACTGGTGTTATAACAACCGTCGTTGTGCAGTCCTAAAACCTTAGTTGATTTTAATAACACGACGGTTGAAATAAGGGTACCGTCGTCTTTCAAATTCGGAAAGAAGTCACCGTCGTCTTTCCAAGACGCGCTAATAAAAATTTTGCGTAAGTGAATTCGCGGCCATTCGCGAACCTCTCGAGTTCGCGTCTTTTCAGTCTGTCATAAAGCTCCTGATAATTGTGAAGCTCCAACCCTAGCCTCCTTCCTTTTGAAATTCGCGGCCCTTCGTGCTCTTCGTCTTGTGGATCTCGTTGAACCTCTCCTTCAATATTGGCTTCGCCACCTTCCCACTCACGATCCGCCTCTCTTGGCTCAAATACTACAACAACCGTTCTGTCAGAGGTAAATTTGGCGACTACTTCGTACAGAGATTTGACGAGCAGCGAGTGGCGAATCCAACAAGGTATTTGTGTTTTCAAAGGAATATGAGTATGATTATCTGTGTTGGCTCAGGTCCAATGGAGGGAAATTCGTTTTGAGAATTGAAGACACGGATTTGGAGAGATCTGTTAAGGAATCTGAAGAGGCTGTGCTAATCGATCTCTCTTGGCTTGGTCTGTGTTCTCTGTCATGACTCTCTCTCTCTCTATCTCGCAGATCTGCTGCTCCACTCTCCAGCCTCTGTAAGTTCCTCCTCCTCCTTCTTCTAATTTAATTTTTTATTTTGAGGCAAAGGAAATTGACAAATCTTAGAAGACAAGAACGAGTGTAAGTTTCAATTTTCTATCTGATTTCCACCATCTATATTATTTTTTGGTTACTTTGATTTTGAATGTGTGATTTTTTGAGCAGTTGATGGAATCAAAGGCTAAACCTAGGCTACTCGTGAAGCCTCTTGGAGAACCCTGTATTCTGTTCTCACACTTTCGATTTTCTTATTTTAATTTGGGGATTTAGCTTTCTGTATGACATTTCAAATTTTTTTTTCATAATTTTTTCAAGGTACCCATATGTGACTGGTACATCTGTGTTTCTCTGATTTGAACTGTTGATAGGCTTACATGGATTTTGAAATTGTCCATGTTGATATGATTTGAACTGTTGATACTCAAACTGTGTTAACTAGTCATTACCTAATTAGTTGAGGGTTTTATGCTTAATATTCAATCGATATGCTACTAATCATCAGCATTTGAGCTTTTGTTGCTCCTGAAATTCTGATACAATATTGGTATTCTTTACAGAGTATAAACACATTGTCACATTATAGTAGGTGTTTGATCGGTGCATATTTACATATCATTTTGTACCCTTCTAATTTATGATTTGGTTATGTTTTTGAGTTAAACTTATGCTTTTAATAAGTTTTGTGTTTGTTTCAATGTAATAAACTTAAGGACTCACTAATTGCATTTTGGAGACAAGTTAGCTCAAAACGGTGTCTGCAGATCAGTCAACTTCACGGATTGGACTGTACTTGCTCAAGAAGAACCAGATGATGAGCCATATATCATTGGAAAGATACAGAAGTCTAGTTTCTGTATAATTTTACGGTTCATGATTCCGAGTCTTCTAGAGAAAGTTATACATGTTTTGGCAACTTAAGGTCAAATTCGGCAGCATCTGCGTTACTGGGCCAAATATCACATTTGAAGGCCTTCCCGATTTTTCCTTGAGTTGGGCTGCATATGCTTGGAAATATAATTCAAAGAGCTTCAAGATCCATATTTTTCCAGATTTTTCAGATTGGAGCCACAAGCCCAAAATGAGCCTACAAGCTGGCTGCAATGCATTGTCATGCATGACATATGCATGATGATGTGTTGTTGATTGTGGGAAAGTTTGGTGAAGCATATTCAATACCTATTTTTGAGTGGAATTTTGCAGCAGCCAAATGAATTAATTGAAGTTGAAGTGGATGATGCAACACTAAGCTTAATGACAAGAAGAATTGTTTTCAAATGCAATTGTGTGTTAGGTTAAGTTGGTGCATTAAGTGTTGTGTGTTAGGTAAAGTTAGTGTGTTTAGAAAATTCAATTGTATAATTCAGATTTTCACTTCCCCTAGGCCTATAAATAGGGAAGTTCTCTAAGCTTGTAATCACACCCCAAGGGGGGGAGCTCTCAAACACTTCTCTAGAGCTCCCTTCCCTTCTCTCCCTCAAATTCTCTTAGTTTCTCTTTCTAGTTTTCAATTGTTATAATGAGATCTTTGTGCTGAAATTCTCCTTAAGTTTTTCCAAGTTCTACTTAATTTTCATTGTTATGTAAATTCTTTTCTTTAGTTTCAAGTTTGATTAGTTTCCAAGTTTCAATTATGATTTTTGTTCTTATTCATTATGCTTATAAGTTAATATGCTAGTTTGAATGATTGATCACCATTTAGGCTTGCATGTTAGCTATCTTGGTTTGAATTAAGAGTAGACACCATGCTTTAATTCGAATTGAACTATGAATAGGAAGAGTATGTATGGACATTCGACAACAGGGATTAGATACATGCTTGGTTGTTTAAATTGTTCTTCTATGCTTAATGGGTTCCTAATGCTTAATTTTAGGTTAGACAACAAATGATCAAATTAGGGAATTAGGAACACAAGGTTATGACCAAACACCATGGCTTAATCATACTTTAGCTAGAATCAATCCGTTAATCTAATTGAACTTGGGAACTTATCTGCTTGAGTTAGTTATTTCTTTCTTCCTTGTTTTATTTATTTCCTTTCTTTTTCATTTCTGTTTTGTGTAGGGAAACTAAATTGGATCATTCAATCACCAATCCCTGTGGAATCGACCTCGCACTTACATACACTAAACTACCAACGGTTCGTGCACTTGCGAGTATCACAAGTTGAGGATGCAGCTTAATCCATTTTGGTGCAGCTGTATCTATGCAACAGTGTTGTCTCTCATTATTGACTCCATAATGGTTTGCAAATGTCTTGAATGTAGTAAACTTTTCTAATCCATGATTTTCCATCATAGTAGGTGTCTCGAGATGTTCTACTTCTGATGATTGTCATGTGATCTCATCATATGATAGAGCAGCTCTCAAACAGGTATTATTAATTGCCATACTACTCTACATTTTCTTCGGTGGAACCATTATTTTAAGTTAGCTGTAGATATGCTTGGTATTCTCAGCCTTATGAATTACTATACTGCTATACTGATGTTTATCTCATTTAAGGATTTTGCTTAAATTTCCCTCTATCACACTCTCTAATTCTTTGAAAATTGATCAGGTATTGACTAGTAAGAATCAAATTTTTATTGCAGATGGGTACTGGTCATTTTTCACCTATTGGTGGCTATCATTCTGGAAATGACATGGCGCTTATTTTTGGATGTTGCACATTTTAAGTATCCTCCTCATTGGGTGCCCCTGAAAATTGATAAGCTCATAATTTCATACATATACATGCCCTATTTACTTACTTCTTTTGCTTAGTTTCTTAGATTTCTAAGTTATTTGCCTCCCTTTGTGTGTTTTGTAGGCAAATAGAGCAAGAGAGCATAATCCATGCAATTCAAGCATGTTAAGGCCTAATTTGGATGAATGGATGAAGAGCTTAAAGACAAACTCATTTTGGCTACAGCCCCCTCCCAGTCCAGTTCCATAGGTCACATTGTAATATTTGTTTCAGCAACCTACACAGCTCAGATGAGGCCGCATTCTTCATGAACGTTGTTCCAATGGGTGTGTACTATAACATATCCAAAATTCAGCCCCATTGGATAAATATGGAGTCTGTTACCTAGCAAACACAGAGCCATGCTCAGGATGGATTTTATCAGCGCGCAAAATGAGTTAGAAATTTGTTTTGGCCTTAACTTCCTCCTCCGACCTTGGATTGGCCCAAATGATATATGGCTGGAAAGAAGACATTCCGAACTTCAAGTTTGAGTGCTTAAAGTCTTAATTTGCTTAAGGGAAGCCCAATTCGTAAGCCCTTGAATTTGCTGGTCATGCTGACCTCAGGATGAGCTATTGTTTCTGGTTGGAAGCTTGGTCATGGTGAGCTAGGCATGAGCTATTGAGCTGGTTGGAAGCTTGGTCATGGTGACATAAAGATGAGCTAGGGCTGCTGGTGGGATTTATTGGTGAAGTGCATCAACCAATTCAGATTTTATAATGCAAGTGTTGTATGCATTAGTGAAGTGCATCAACCAATTCATCTTTTATAATGCAAGTGTTGTATGCATTAGCCATATTGAATTCACTTTTTTCACTTCCTTAGGCCTATAAATAGGGAGGTTCTCTAAGCTTGTAAACACACCCCAAGGGGGGGAGCTCTCAAACACTTCTCTAGAGCTCCCTTCCCTTCTCTCCCTCAAATTCTCTTAGTTTCTCTTTCTAGTTTTCAATTGTTGTAATGAAATCTTTTGTGTTGAAATTTTCCTTAAGTTTTTCTTAGTTCCACTTTACTTTTCATTATGTAAATTCTTTTCTTTAGTCTCAAGTTTGATTAGTTTCCAAGTTTCAATTATGGTTCATGTTCTTATTCATTATGCTTATAAGTTAATATGCTAGTTTGAATGATTGATCACCATTAAGGCTTGCATGTTAGCTATCTTGGTTTGAATTAAGAGTATACACCATGCTTTAATTCGAATTGAACTATGAATAGGAAGAGTATGTATGGACATTCGACAACAGGGATTAGATACATGCTTGGTTGTTTAAATTGTTCTTCTATGCTTAATGGGTTCCTAATGCTTAATTTTAGGTTAGACAACAAATGATCAAATTAGGGAATTAGGAACACAAGGTTATGACCACACACCATGGCTTAATCATACATTAGCTAGAATCAATCCGTTAATCTAATTGAACTTGGGAACTTATCTGCTTGAGTTAGTTATTTTATTTCTTCCTTGTTTTATTTATTTCCTTTCTTTTTTATTTCTGTTTTGTGTAGGAAAAATGAATTGGATCATTCAATCACCAATCCTCGTGGGATCGACCTCGCACTTACATATGCTATACTACCAAACGGCTCGTGCACTTGCGAGTATCACAAGTTGAGGATGCAACTGAATCCATTTTGGTGCAGCTGTATCTACGCAACAAAAATTCTTTGGGATGTCATGAATAATGTTGACTTATCTACTGGGGAACGCAGAGGGTATGGATTCTTGTGTGCCAGTGAATATTACAGCTAATGGCAATTAAATTGGATATGCATGTTGGAAGCAATTTCTGTATATTTTGCATTATGAGATGCATTGAATATTTTGTCAAGGTTCATGTATATTTTGCTAAATTAGATCTTGCTGTAAGCTAATGTTTGGTTCAGACATACTACAGCAGGTTGCTGTTAGGTAATGTCTGTAGATTGTTATCTCATAGAGACATTGACAGTTAAACTTTTTTTGTGATAAGGTTAAAACAAAATGAATTGTCAAAGTTGATATGTACATCTGAATTTAATATTACTCTGCACTGCTCACAGGTCAATTTTGGGAAACAATTTTGAAGGGAGTCTACCTGCAGAACTTTTTAATTACTCCCGTCTTGAGTATTTGTAAGTACACCGTCCCCTTCTGTTTCATTAACCCACTTTTTCAGAAAAAAAGGAAAAAGAAAAAAGAAAAATCAGCAGCTCTGTTTTTGTGATGAATTTTTTGTGTCTATTTTGCAGAATGATCAGTGACGTAGAAACTCTGGTTTCCAATTCCCACGATTTGCAAACCTGAGCAATATATACACTTTGTAAATGGTTTTTATTGCATGTCGCACACATCTATTCATTTTTTAAGAGATTTAATACAAAAACATGTACAGGGCAAACAGTTGAATTAATTCATGTTCACTGGCCAGAGTTAAACTTTTAACAAGTTTTATTATGCTCTGCAAGAGTCTTTGTGCTGGGACAAACCCCAACATTTCTTTAAGTTGCATAATTTCTTATGCAGTCAGCATCACTAGATGTAAACATCTCATGTTCATGATTTATCCACTCACTCACCTCTTCTCATGGTTTCTATAGGATATTAAGGAACTGTTCCATCACCAGTGAACACCAAGATGACAGCTGAATGTGCAGACCAAGTACAAATTGTGGAAGATACAACAACTATAGGTTAATGATTTGGATATGGTATTTTGTAATTGTAATAAAACAAGGTTAACACACTCTATGTGGGTGAGTGGGAGATGTAATAAAACAAGGTCATCACACCCTATGTGGGTGAGTGGGAGATGTAATAAAACAATGATTATGCACTAATCCTTGTTTTATGGCACTACACAAATTAAGGCACTTAGCCTTGTTTTATGGCACTACACAAATTAAGGCACTTGGCCTTGTTTTATGGCACTACACTAATCCTTGTTTTAAGGCACTAAACCTTGTTTTAGTGCACTACCAACCTAAGCACTAGTGCATGTTTTATGCTCTCTTGAGATGAGCTAAAACAACTCCTATAAATAGATGGAGTGTGTGCAAGTGAAGAGATGATGAGAAGCATTAGTGCATACTCTCTAAGTTGGTGTGTGTGAGACAAGAAGTGTGAGTGCATATCAAAGAGTTGTAGTGAGTTTTACACCCACAAAGAGAGAAACCTCATATCTCCCTAAACACTCTCCTTTAGGCAATTCACCAAGAGCCTTGGTCTTGGGTACGTGGAATCAATGGAGTAACTTTCATAGCCAATCCAACGACCTTGGAGACGAGGAACGTGTAGAATCTTGTTGGCGTGTTCGTGACGTGGAAGCATCTCGGCGGGCTAGTAATTGCAAGCGGTTTTTCACTTGGAATCTTCCGCAAGGTATGCAGTACCTTATTCCGAATATATATTAACGAATATTAACAGTGGTATCAGAGCTTGTATGCTTGCTTTTCGCCATGTTATGATGCATGAGAATGTGTTTTTTTCTTCCACAAGAACTACCATGAAAGCATGAACCAAGAAACTTCGTTTTTTGTTTGATTGTTTTTTGATATTTTCTTTCCATGAAGTATGTTCCTCTATGTGATGAGAACTTACCTTTAAATTTTCGTACAATTTAAAGAAGTGGTTTAGGAGAAAAATTGAAACCAAAGAGCATGAAAAACAGTTTGTTTTCGAGTTTTTTAGAGCATGTTTGTATGCTGTTAAATTGTTTTTCAATGCTGTTTCTTTGCCTTAGCATATTCTCTGTTGCATGAGCTTTCCAATGATATATCGTATGCGTCATTTGGATGCATAACGAAGGAGATAGAGGTCTCCAAAGATGGCCAAATGATCATGAAAATCTGGAAATTTTTTCTGGAAATTTCAGCAAGATGAATAGTGTTCTTCGTGAACAGTGTTTTTTGTGAACACATCCACCGAAACTTACCTGGTCACATTTTTTCGGTGGACTTTCATTGGTTAACCTATTAAATGGATTCCCAATTTTAGATCTATGAGAGGCCCATGCGCTTTTATGAAACTGCGCAAACTTTTGTTTGGTTGGAAACTTTGTGTTTTCTAAGTAGAAATTTGTTTAAAAGTAATTGAAAATGTTTATTTAGACTTGCTTTTTTGGGTGATGATTATAAGCATAGCAAATTTTCGAGTCCAAATTTGTAAGGAAGGATAATTCTTTTCAATTTATTTTTGAAACAAATAGAAATGTGCAAAACGCTAATACTAAAGTCAATCCTTGTGTTTTATAGATAATGGCCACCAAAAATGTTGTTGCTGACCTAAATAAGGGAGACAAACTTGAGGGTACCAACTATGATATTTGGCATAGGAAAATTCAATATCTCTTGAATGAGCAGGAGTTATTGGAAACATTAACTAATTCAATGGTCGAACCTGAGGTTGGGCAAACGGCCCAACATCGCCGTGATCTTGAAGTTTATCAGACTTGGTTCAAAAAGGATCGTTGTGCGCGCTTTACTATGCTAAGCAGCATGCACAATGATCTTATTGGGGGATATGAAAGCTACCCTACTGCCAAGGCTTTATGGGATCAACTAAAGTTTGATTTTGGTGGTACGTCCACCACTCGACTTAGAAGTTTGGTCCTGAAGTTTGAGGTATACCGCAAAAATCCTAAGCACACGATTCATGAGCACTTAAGGGTGCTTTCTAGCATGATACGTGACTTAAAAGCTGCTGGAAATACCCTCACTGATGAGCAGCAAGTGCAGGCAGTCATCAGATCCCTGCCAGATTCATGGAGCTCCATGAAACAAATCATGACACATAATGAGAATATCAAGAACTTTTCTGATATTTCTCGTCATGTTGAGCTAGAATCGGAGCGCCAAGAGGCGACCAATGCTACTGTCCTTTTCGCCCAGGGTGGTACGTCTAAGACTAAAGGGTCTAAGCGTAAAGGAAAAGGAAAGACAGATAAGCAGGATGGGGCAAACAAGCTTGCACCAAAGGATGACAACAAAACCAAGCGCCGTCGGGGCAAGCGTGGTGGGAAGAAAGACTTGTCCAAAGTCAAATGCTATAACTGTGATAAGAAGGGTCACTTCGCTCGTGATTGTACTGAGCCGAAGAAGGTATCTTTCTTGACTAAACCTTCCCACATATATGTATGTGAACATGTTTTAGTTGCTAATACGTCCTCTGGGTGGATTGTAGATACGGGAGCAACCAAACATGTGACTCGAGATCGAGAAGGTTTTTTGGATTATCGACGAATTCCAAAGGGCACCTCTGGTGTGTTCATGGGTGATGGAAGCCGTATAGAAGCTTTGGGAGTTGGTTCATATCAACTTCAGATGCGCAATGGGCGCACATTGCTCCTCAATAATGTGCTCTACGTTCCTGGAATTCAGCATAATCTATTTTCAGTTTTAGAGTGTTTGCGTGATGGATATTGTTTTAAGTTTTCTTCTTTTGGTTTGGATGTGTTATTGGATGGTACAATTGTTGGTCATGGTTTTTTAAGGAGTAACTTCTTTTATTTGGATTTGAATGATTCTGATTACTCATCTTCTTATATAGCTTATGCTGATGTACATGTTGATTCTGCAACTTGGCATGCTAGACTAGGACATATAGGACGTGACAGGATGACAAGGTTAGCTAGAGAAGGTCTTTTAGGCTCACTCGCTAAAGTTGACCTACCTATATGTGAATGTTGTCTGGCTGGTAAAGCTATAAGAAAGCCTTTTGGTAAGGCTAAGAGAGCTACTCAACCGCTAGAGTTAGTTCACTCGGACATTTGTGGACCTATGAGTGTGAAGGCACGTCATGGCGCCTCTTATTTTCTCACATTTATTGATGATTACACGCGATATGGTTATGTCTATCTGATCGCTCACCGCTATGAAGCCTTGGATTGTTTCAAGCGTTTTATAGCTGAGGTTGAGAATCAGACAGAGAAGAGTTTAAAGGCTCTTCGCACAGACCGCGGACGCGAGTACTTATCTGAACAGTTTAAAGAACTATGTGAAAATAAGGGGATACGCAGACAACTTACTGTTCCTTATACACCGCAACAAAATGGTGTTGCGGAAAGAAGGAATAGAACTTTATTAGACATGGTTAGGTCTATGATGGCGCAAGCTAATCTCCCAATTTGGTTTTGGGGAGATGCAATATTAACTGCTGCCTACATTCTTAACCGAGTGCCTTCCCAATCAGTCACTTCAACCCCTTACGAATTATGGAAAGGCGAAAAGCCCAATTTGGGGCATTTGCGCCCTTGGGGATCAGCTGGTTTTGTTCATAATACTTTCCACAAGCATGGAAAGCTTGGCCCTCGAGGTAAAAAACATATCTTCATAAGGTATTGCGAGCACTCGAAAGGCTATGTGATGTATGGTGAACATGCTGATGGAGGAATGACTGAAATAGATTCCCGAAATGTGAATTTCATAGAGAATGATTTTCCTAGCATTGGTGATGCCCAAAAGAATCTTGACCTCCATGAGTTGGAAGGAAGTGAAGATATTTCACAATCTTTAAGCGAGGATGGGGAATTGATTCCTAATCCAGTAATCGCTAAAGAAAGTGACAATGATCTGCAACCTAGTGGGAGTATACCAAAGGATGGTACACCACTAGAAACTCAAGATTTAATGGTGCGCAAGAGCAAACGAGGAAATATTCCCCGTCGATTTTTTGAAATTGAAGGGGAAACTTTCTTGTGTACTCCAATAGATGAAGAAGAGCCTGCTTCTTATAAGGAAGCGCTATCATCTTTAGCTAGTAAAGAGTGGATGACTGCTATGCAAGATGAGATAAGCTCAATGGACAAAAACAAGGTCTGGGAGTTAGTTGACCTTCCGCCTGGGCGCAAGACCGTTGGAAACAAATGGGTCTTGAAAATCAAACGCAAAGCGGACGGTTCAATTGACAAATACAAGGCACGTCTTGTGGCGAAAGGCTATACTCAAAGAGAGGGTATAGACTATGATGATACTTTCTCCCCTGTGGTGAGATTTGCATCTATTCGCCTAATCCTCGCTATTGTCGCACAAAAGGATTTGAACCTTTTTCAAATGGATGTTAAGACTGCATTTCTCAATGGAGATCTAGACGAAGAGATCTATATGGATCAACCAATGGGTTTTGAGGTCAAAGGACAAGAGCGCAAAGTTTGCCGTCTCAAACGTTCTATTTATGGCCTCAAACAAGCGTCTAGACAGTGGAACATTAGATTTCATACCTCAATCATCTCCTTTGGTTTTGAGATGGTTGAAGAAGACCACTGTGTGTATCTAAAACGATCCAAGGAAAATGTTCAGATTCTTTCATTGTATGTTGATGACATTCTCATAGCAGGAAATGACATGGATTCCATTGTCGCCACTAAGAAGTGGTTGTCCGCAAAGTTTGAAATGAAGGACATGGGTGAAGCAAATTATGTGCTAGGAGTGAAAATCATAAGAGACCGTTCAAAAGGACTTCTTGGTTTGTCTCAAGAGACTCACATTAAGAAGATACTTGAACGTTTTCGTATGCATCACTCCAAACCCATAGACACGCCAATGGAAAAAGGAAGTGTCCTAACCCTTGACCAATGTCCTAAAAATGATGAGGAAAGAAACCAAATGACCAAAGTTCCTTATGCATCTGCGATAGGAAGTCTAATGTACGCTATGTTGTGTACACGGCCAGACATCTGTCATGCAGTTGGTATGGTGAGCCGTTATCAAAGTAATCCTGGACCTGCTCATTGGAAAGCAGTAAAGAGAATTTTTCGATATCTGCAAGGTACCGCTGATCTTGTCTTATGCTACCATGGTGGCGATTTGAGACTTAGAGGTTACAGCGATGCAGATTGGGCCAATGACAGAGATGAACGCAAATCCACCTCTGGTTATGCTTTTATACTTGGAGGTGGAGCTATCTCTTGGTGTAGCAAGAAACAGTCTTGCATAGCCCTATCCACAATGGAGTCGGAATATGTTGCTTGCTCAGCAGCAGTTCAGGAAGCTGTTTGGTTAAGAAGATTCTTGCAACGACTAAACTATACAGCCAAAACTTGTGAGGCAGTACTTGTTTACTCAGATAGTACATCTGCTTTGGCATATGTAAAGGATCCGAAATACCATGGAAAATCCAAACACATAGATGTCAGATATCACTATATCAGACAGAGGGTAGCACAAGGAGAGGTTATATTAAAGCATATCTCAAGTGGCAATATGGTTGCTGATCCTCTTACTAAACCCATTGCTAGAGATGTGTTCCTTTCTCATATTAGGAGTATGGGACTACGAAGGTTTTAATATACCTATTTTTGTAATTGACTTTATTATTAATGCAATGTTAATCGTTTTTTCCATGGTACTTGTTCTAGAATGATTGATATGGTTTTTGCACAAAGATTTGTCACCAGGCTTGAGTCAGCCCACTCACATGGGAGATTCGCCTTGGCGCTGAGATAGCGAGCAAGATGAGACATTTGTGTTATGTTCTAAAAAGCTTAGACAACATATTATGACATATATGTATATCTGCGCCCAAGTAGGCAGCAAGATAAAACACTTCTCTAAATGTCGCCTTAGTTGGAGCTAAGATGAGACCTTGAAAAAGGAAAGAGGTCGATCATAGAAAATTGCCATAAAATCTATGAAGCCTGTATTGAGCCGAATGTGAGATTCCAGACAGGCACCGAGAGGGTGACTGAGACTAGAACTCAAGTTAGACATTTGTGTAATGTCTAGACTAAGATTCGTATGACGTATGTCCAATTCTTGGACAAGTGACATGCTCATTTTATGAGAATACGTCATAGCATACATTTTATACTGTATGTGCTAGATGTGATCGACAGTGGGAGCGATGAATGAATCCCTGCTTCATCACTATGTGAGCCACTTGGATCATTAATTAAGATCCTAAAAATGTACCCTTAGTTGACTTTAGCCTATGTCATGAAGAGGATGCTTGATGTTGCTACTTTAGCTTGTTTCCCTAGGATCGATTATAAGGTCTCAAGGGGCATGTCTAAGAAAGCAGTTAAGTCTAGTTGGATTGATATAAGCGCTTAAGGAAGACTGTTCGACAATACACCATGTTTTTGTGACTCATAGCTGGCCAGCGTCTATGTCATATTTGTTGATGACATGTCATGAGTACAATACATATTTGGGGTGAAGCACTGCTTTTATGAGGGGTTAAGAGTGCTGATACTGGTGTAGTCTGAATAAGTCTGGGGTATGTACGAGATGATTTCAAATGATGCACTTTTATTAGTTTGGTGATGACTTAATAAAATGGGCTCTTGTAGCTGTACGTTTTTTCTCGCAAGGTCGCACGACCCATTTCCTGTATGAGAAGAAGAGTGTATACAAGAGGTTTAAGATGATTATGAGGTTATCACACCCTATGTGGGTGAGTGGGAGATGTAATAAAACAAGGTTATCACACCCTATGTGGGTGAGTGGGAGATGTAATAAAACAAGGTCATCACACCCTATGTGGGTGAGTGGGAGATGTAATAAAACAATGATTATGCACTAATCCCTGTTTTATGGCACTACACAAATTAAGGCACTTAGCCTTGTTTTATGGCACTACACAAATTAAGGCACTTGGCCTTGTTTTATGGCACTACACTAATCCTTGTTTTAAGGCACTAAACCTTGTTTTAGTGCACTACCAACCTAAGCACTAGTGCATGTTTTATGCTCTCTTGAGATGAGCTAAAACAACTCCTATAAATAGATGGAGTGTGTGCAAGTGAAGAGATGATGAGAAGCATTAGTGCATACTCTCTAAGTTGGTGTGTGTGAGACAAGAAGTGTGAGTGCATATCAAAGAGTTGTAGTGAGTTTTACACCCACAAAGAGAGAAACCTCATATCTCCCTAAACACTCTCCTTTAGGCAATTCACCAAGAGCCTTGGTCTTGGGTACGTGGAATCAATGGAGTAACTTTCATAGCCAATCCAACGACCTTGGAGACGAGGAACGTGTAGAATCTTGTTGGCGTGTTCGTGACGTGGAAGCATCTCGGCGGGCTAGTAATTGCAAGCGGTTTTTCACTTGGAATCTTCCGCAAGGTATGCAGTACCTTATTCCGAATATATATTAACGAATATTAACAGTAATTATAGGTTAATGCTATGGAGATGGTATTTTGTATGAATATAGTAGGAATCAAGATTGGTTAACAATGTAATTACTTTTGGATCTTCAAGTTTTATGAAATAATTTTTTTTTAATACTAAATAGAAGATTTGGACTTGAATTTATTGTTCAGAATGCATTATGGTTGTTTTTCTAGTTAAAATTGTTGTAGAGCTATTGAAAACTTAAATTATAAAAAATAAAAAATAAATAAAAAACCTAAAATGTAAAATCACGACGTCATTTTTACAATTAATAAATGACGGTTTTTGGAACAAAGCGTCATCTTTAGATTTAATAGATGTCGGTTTTTAAACAAACCAATGTCTTTGGATATAATAGACGACGGTTTTTTAATAAAAACCGTCGTCTATATTATGTCAATAAACGACGCTTTTACTCAAAACCGTCGTCTATTTACATAGAATAGACGACGGTTTTTATTAAAGAACCGTCGTCTTTACATATAATAGACGACGGTTTTGAGTAAAAGCGTCGTCTATTTGCAAAGAATAGACGACGGTTTTGAGTAAAAGCGTCGTCTTTACATATAATAGACGACGGGGATTTACCGTCGTGGTTTTATACATCAAAAGATGTCGGTCGATTTCACGACGGTTGAAAAACCAAATACACGACGGTGGATTACCGTCGTCTATTTCAATTTTTGTAGTAGTGACAGCAACCACTCCAATTAGGAACGAACTGCCGTTGAACTTGAATTGTCCAATTTCTATACCTATTGATTTCGGATCGAGCCCAAAACTTGGGCAACATCATAATATGGTGGCAGGAGTCATTTGGTTAGTTTTGATTGAAATCCGATCTCTAGAACTATGGAATACACCAACCCGTCCGATTAGGAACGAACTGCCTTTGAACATAAATTGTCCAATTTATTACACCTATTGAGTTCGGATCGAGCCCAAAACTTGGGCAACGTCATAATATGGTGGGAGGAGTCATTTGGTTAAGTTTGAGTGAAATCCGATCTCTAGAACTTCCCAAAACACCAACCACTCCAATTAGGAACGAACTGCCTTTGAACTTGAATTGTCCAATTTCTTACACCTATTGATTTCGGATAGAGCCCAAAACTGGGGCAACATCATAATACGGTGGGAGGAGTCATTTGGTTAAGTTTGAGTGAAATCCGATATCTAGAACTACCCAAAACACCAACCACTCGAATTAGGAACGAACTGTCGTTGAACTTGAATTGTCCAATTTCTTATACCTATTGATTTCAGATCGAGCCCAAAACTTAGGCAACATCATAATATGGTGGGAGGAGTCATTTGGTTAAGTTTGAGTGAAATACGATCTCTAGAACTACCCAAAACACCAACCACTCCAATTAGAAACGAACTGCCTTCGAACATGAATTGTCCAATTTCTTATACCAATTAATTTAGGATCGTGGCCAAACCTTGGGAAACATCATAATATGGTGGGAGGAGTCATTTGGTTAAGTTTGAGTGAAATCCGATCTCTAGAACTATCCAAAACACCAACCACTCCAATTAGGAATGACTTGCTGTTGAACTTGAATTGTCCAATTTCTTATACCTATTGATTTCGGATCGAGCCCAAAACACGAACCACTCCAATTAGGAACGAACTACCGTGGAACTTGAATTGTAAAATTTCATATACCTATTGATTTCGGATCGAGCCCAAAACTTGGGCAACATCATCATATGGTGGGAGGAGTCATTTGGTTAAGTTTGAGTGAAATACGATCTCTAGAACTACCCAAAACACCAACCACTCCAATTAGGAACGAACTGCCTTTGAACTTGAATTGTCCAATTTCTTACACCTATTGATTTCGGATCGAGCCCAAAACTTGGGCAACATCATAATATGGTGGAAGGAGTCATTTGGTTTGTTTTGAGTGAAATCCGATCTCTAGAACTATGGAATACCCCAACCCGTCCGATTAGGAACGAACTGCCTTTGAACATAAATTGTCCAATTTCTTACACCTATTGATTTCGGATCGAGCCCAAAACTTGGGCAACATCATAATATGGTGGGAGGTGTCATTTGGTTAAGTTTGAGTGAAATCCGATCTCTAGAACTTCCCAAAACACCAACCACCCCAATTAGGAACGAACTGCCTTTGAACTTGAATTGTCCAATTTCTTACGCCTATTGATTTCGGATCGAGCCCAAAACTGGGGCAACATCATAATATGGTGGGAGGAGTCATTTGGTTAAGTTTGAGTGAAATCCGACATCTAGAACTACCCAAAACACCAACCACTCCAATTAGGAACGAACTGCCGTTAAACTTGAATTGTCCAATTTCTTATACCTATTGATTTCAGATCGAGCCCAAAACTTGGGCAACATCATAATATGGTGGGAGGAGTCATTTGGTTAAGTTTGAGTGAAATAAGATATCTAGAACTACCCAAAACACCAACCACTCCAATTAGGAACGAACTGCCTTCGAACATGAATTGTCCAATTTCTTACACCAATTAATTTAGGATCGTGCCCAAACCTTGGGAAACATCATAATATGGTGGGAGGAGTCATTTGGTTAAGTTTGAGTGAAATCCGATCTCTAGAACTATCCAAAACACCAACCACTTCAATTAGGAACGAACTGCCGTTGAACTTGAATTGTCCAATTTCTTATACCTATTGATTTCGGATCGAGCCCAAAACTTGGTCAACATCATAATATGGTGGGAGGAGTCATTTGGTTAAGTTTGAGTGAAATCCGACCTCTAGAACTACCCAAAACACCAACCACTCCAATTAGGAATGAACTGCCTTTGAACTTGAAATGTCCAATTTCTTACACCTATTGATTTCGGATCGACCACAAAACATGGGCAACATCATAATATGGTGGGAGGAGTCATTTGGTTAGTTTTGAGTGAAATCCGATCTCTGGAACTATGGAATACACCAACCACTCCTATTAGGAACGAACTGCCTTTGAACATAAATTGTCCAATTTCTTACACCTACAGAATTCGGATCAAGCCGAAAACTTGGGAACCATCATAATATCGTGGGAGGAGTCATTTGGTTAAGTTTGAGGGAAGTCCGATCTCTTGAACTACCCAAAACACCAACGACTCCAATTAGGAACGAACTGCCTTCTTACTAGAATTGTCCAATTTCTTACACCTATTGATTTCGGATCGAGCCCAAAACTTGGGCAACATCATAATATGGTGGGAGGAGTCATTTGGTTAAGTTTGAGTGAAATCCGATCTCTAGAACTACCCAAAACACCAACCACTCCAATTCGGAACGAACTGCCTTTCAACTTGAATTGTCCAATTTCATTCACCTATTGATTTCGGATCGAGCCCAAAACTTGGGCGACATCATAATATGGTGGGAGGAGTCATTTGGTTAGTTTTGAGTGAAATCCGATCTCTAGAACTATGTAATACACCAACCACTCCGATTAGGAACGAGCTGCCTTTGAACATAAATTGTCCGATTTCTTACACTTATTGATTTCGGATCGAGCCCAAAACTTGGGCAACATCAGAATATGGTGGTTGGAGTCATTTGGATAAGTTTGAGTGAAATCCGATCTCTAGCACTACCCAAAACACCAACCACTCCAATTAGGAACGAACTACCTTTGAACTTGAATTGTCCAATTTCTTACACCTATTGATTTCGGATCGAGACCAAAACTTGGGCAACAACATAATATGGTGGGAGGAGTCATTTGGTTAGTTTTGAGTGAAATCCGATCTCTAAAACTATGGAACACAGCAACCACTCCGATTAGGAACGAATTGCCTTTGAACATAAATTGTCCAATTTCTTACACCTATTAATTTCGGATCGATCCCAAAACTTGGGCAACATCAGAATATGGCGGGAGGAGTCATTTGGTTAAGTTTGAGTGAAATCCGATCTCTAGAACTACCCAAAACAATAACCACTCCAATTAGGAACGAACTGCCTTTGAACTTGAATTGTCCAATTTCTTACACCTATCGATTTCGGGTCGAGCCCAAACCTTGGGCAACATCATAATATGGTCGAAGGAGTCATTTGGTTAGTTTTGAGTGAAATCCGATCTGTAGAACTATGGAATACACCAACCACTCGATTAGGAACGAACTGCCTTTGAACATAAATTGTCCAATTTCTTACACCTATTTATTTCGGATCGAGCCCAAAACTTGGGCAACATCATAATATGGTGGGAGGAGTCATTTGGTTAAGTTTGAGTGAAATCCGATCTGTAGAACTAACCAAAACACCAACCACTCCAATTAGGAACGAACTGCCTTCAAACATGAATTGTCCAATTTCTTACACATATTGATTTCGAATCAAGCCCAAAACTTTGATCAACATCATAATATGGTGGGAGGAGTCATTTGGTTAAGTTTGAGTGAAATCCGATCTCTAGAACTACCCAAAACACCAACCACTCCAATTAGGAACGAACTGCCGTTGAACTTGAATTGTCCAATTTCTTATACCTATTGATTTCGGATCGAGCCCAAAACTTGGGCAACATCATAACATGGTGGGAGGAGTCATTTGGTTAAGTTCGAGTGAAATCCGATCTCTACAACTACCGAAAACACCAACCACTGCAATTAGGAACGAACTGCCTTTGAAATTGAATTGTCCAATTTCTTACACCTATTGATTTCGGATCGAGCCCAAAACTTGGGCAACATCGTAATATGGTGCGAGGAGTCATTTCGTTAAGGTTGAGCGAAATCCGATCCCTAGAACTACCCAAAACACCAAGCACTCCGATTACGAACAATCTGCCTTCGAACTTGAATTGTCCAATTTCTTACACCTATTGATTTCGGATTGAGCCCAAAACTTGGGCAACATCATAATATGGTGGGAGGAGTCATTTGGTTAGTTTTGAGTGAAATCTGATCTCTAGAACTATGGAATACACCAACCACTCCAATTAGGAACGAACTGCCTTTGAACTTGAATTGTCCAATTTATTACACCTATTGATTTCGGATCGAGCCCAAAAGTTGGGCAACACCATAATATGGTGGGAGGAGTCATTTGGTTAAGTTTGAGTGAAATCCGATCCCTAGAACTACCCAAAACACCAACCACTCCAATTAGGAACGAACTGCCTTTGAACTTGAACTGTCCAATTTCTTACACCAATTGATTTCGGATCGAGCCCAAAAGTTGGGCAACATCATAATATGGTGGGAGGAGTCATTTGGTTAGTTTTGTTGGAAATCCGATCTCTAGAACTATGGAATACACCAACCACTCCGATTAGGAACGAGCTGCCTTTGAACATAAATTGTCCAATTTCTTACACCTATTGATTTCGGATCCGTCATAATATGGTGGGAGGAGTCATTTGGTTAAGTTTGAATGAAATCCTATCTCTAGAACTTCCCAACACATGTTCTGTCGATACAGCTGCACCAAAATGGATTAAGCTGCATCCTCAACTTGTGATACTCGCAAGTGCACGAGCCGTTTGGTAGTATAGCATATGTAAGTGCGAGGTCGATCCCACGAGGATTGGTGATTGAATGATCCAATTCATTTTTCCTACACAAAACAGAAATGAAAAAAGAAAGGAAATAAATAAAACAAGGAAGAAAGAAATAACTAACTCAAGCAGATAAGTTCCCAAGTTCAATTAGATTAATGGATTGATTCTAGCTAAAGTATGATTAAGCCATGGTGTGTGGTCATAACCTTGTGTTCCTAATTCCCTAATTTGATCATTTGTTGTCTAACCTAAAATTAAGCATTAGGAACCCATTAAGCATAGAAGAACAATTTAAACAACCAAGCATGTATCTAATCCCTGTTGTCGAATGTCCATACATACTCTTCCTATTCATAGTTCAATTCGAATTAAAGCATGGTGTCTACTCTTAATTCAAACCAAGATAGCTAACATGCAAGCCTAAATGGTGATCAATCATTCAAACTAGCATATTAACTTATAAGCATAATGAATAAGAACAAAAACCATAATTGAAACTTGGAAACTAATCAAACTTGAAACTAAAGAAAAGAATTTACATAATGAAAAGTAAAGTGGAACTAAGAAAAACTTAAGGAAAGCTAGAATTGAGAACTAGAAAGCAAAATTAAGAGAATTTGAGGGAGAGAAGGGAAGGGAGCTCTAGAGAAGTGTTTGAGAGCTCCCCCCCTTGGGGTGTGTTTACAAGCTTAGAGAACCTCCCTATTTATAGGCCTAAGGAAGTGAAAAATCTGAATTCAATATGGCTAATGCATACAACACTTGTTTTATAAAATCTGAAATGGTTGATGCACTTGTATTAGAATATGGTGGGAGGAGTCATTTGGTTAGTTTTGAGGGAAATCCGATCTCTTGAACTACGGAATACACCTACCACTCCGATTAGGAACGAGCTGCCGTTGAACATAAATTGTCCAATTTCTTACACCTATTGAGTTCGGATCGAGCCCAAAACTTGGGCAACATCATAATATGGTGGGAGGAGTCATCTGGTTAAGTTTGAGTGAAATCCGGTCCCTAGAACTACCCAAAACACCAACCACTGCAATTTGGAACGAACTGCCGTTGAACTTGAATTGTCCAATTTCTTACACCTATTGATTTCGGATTGAGCCCAAAACCTTGGCAACATCATAATATGGTGGGAGGAGTCATTTGGTTAGTTTTGAGGGAAATCCGATCTCTTCAACTACGGAATACACCTACCACTCCGATTAGGAACGAGCTGCCGTTGAACATAAATTGTCCAATTTCTTACACCTATTGAGTTCGGATCGAGCCCAAAACTTGGGCAACATCATAATATGGTGGAAGGAGTCATTTGGTTAGTTTTGAGGAAAATCCGATCTCTAGAACTACGGAATACACCAACCACTCCGATTAGGAACGAGCTGCCTTTGAACATATATTGTCCAATTTCTTACACCTATTGATTTCGGATCGAGCCCAAAACTGGGGCAACATCATAATATGGTGGGAGGAGTCATTTCGTTAAGTTTGAGTGAAATCCGATCTCTAGAACTACCCAAAACACCAACCACCCCAATTAGGAACGAACTGCCTTTGAACTTGAATTGTCCAATTTCTTACACCTATTGATTTCGGATCGAGCCCAAAACTTGTGCAACATCATAATATGGTGGGAGGAGTCATTTGGTTAGTTTTGAGTGAAATCCGATCTCTAGAACTATGGAATACAGCAACCACTCCGATTAGGAACGAATTGCCTTTGAACATAAATTGTCCAATTTCTTACACCTATTGATTTCGGATTGAGCCCAAAATTTGGGCAACCTCATAATATGGTGGGAGGAGTCATTTGGTTAAGTTTGAGTGAAATCCAATCTCTAGAACTTCCCAAAACACCAACCACTCCAATTAGGAACGAACTGCCTTTGAACTTGAATTGTCCAATTTCTTTCACCTGTTGATTTCGGATCGAGCCCAAAACTTGGGCAACATCATAATATGGTGGGAGGAATCATTTGGTTAAGTTTGAGTGAAATCCGGTACCTAGAACTACCCAAAACACCAACCATTCCAATTAGGAACGAACTGCCGCTGAAATTGAATTGTCCAATTTCTTATTCCTACTGATTTCGGATTGAGCCCAAAACTTGGGCAACATCATAATATGGTGGGAGGAGTCATTTGGTTAAGTTCGAGTGAAATCTGATCTCTAGAACTACCCAAAACACCAACCACTCCAATTAGGAACGAACTGCCTTTGAACTTAAATCGTCCAATTTCTTACACCTATTGATTTCGGATCAAGCCCAAAACTTGGGCAACATCATAATATGGTGGGAGGAGTCATTTGGTTAAGTTTGAGTGAAATCCGATCTCTAGAGCTACCCAAAACCCCAACCACTCCAATTAGGAACGAACTCCCGTTGAACTTGAATTGTCCAATTTCTTATACCTATTGATTTCGGATCGAGCCCAAAACTTGGGCAACAACATAGTATGGTGGGAGGAGTCATTTGGTTATGTTTGAGTGAAATCAGATCTGTAGAACTACCCAAAACATCAACCACTCCAATTGGGAATGAACTGCCTTTCAACTTGAATTGTCCAATTTCTTACACCTATTGATTTCGGATCGAGCCCAAAAGTTGGGTAACATCATAATATGGTGGGAGGAGTCATTTGGTTAGTATTGAGGGAAATCCGATCTCTAGAACTTTGGAATACACCAAAAACTCCGATTAGGAACGAGCTGCCTTTGAACATAAATTGTCCAATTTCTTACTCCAATTGATTTCGGATCGAGCCCAAAACTTGGGCAACATCATAATATGGTGGGGGGAGTCATTTGGTTAAGTTTGAGTGAAATCCGATCTCTAGAACAACCCAAAACGCCAACCACTCCAATTAGGAACGAACTGCCTTTGAACTTGAATTGTCCAATTTCTTGCACTTATTGATTTCGGATCGAGCCCAAAACATGGGCAACATCATAATATGGTGGGAGGAGTCATTTGGTTAAGTTGGAGTGAAATCTGATCTCTAGAACTACCCAAAACACCAACCACTCCAATTAGCAACGAACTGCCTTTGAACTTGAATTGTCCAATTTCTTACACCTATTGATTTCGGATCGAGCCCAAAACTTGGGCAACATCATAATATGGTGGGAGGAGTCATTTGGTTAAGTTTGAGTGAAATCCGATCTATAGAACTACCCAAAACACCAACCACTGCAATTTGGAACGAACTGCCGTTGAACTTGAATTGTCCAATTTCTTATACCTATTGATTTCGGATCGATCCCAAAACTTGGGCAACATCATAATATGGGGGTGGGGGAGTCATTTGTTTAAGTTTGAGTAAAATCCGATCTCTAGAACTACCCCAATTAGGAACGAACTGCCTTTGAACTTGAATTGTCCAATTTCTTACACCTATTGATTTCGGATCGAGCCCAAAACTTGTGCAACATCATAATATGGTGGGAGGAGTCATTTGGTTAGTTTTGAGTGAAATCCGATCTCTAGAACTATGGAATACAGCAACCACTCCGATTAGGGACGAATTGCCTTTGAACATAAATTGTCCAATTTCTTACACCTATTGATTTCGGATTGAGCCCAAAACTTGGGCAACATCATAATATGGTGGGAGGAGTCATTTGGTTAAGTTTGAGTGAAATCCAATCTCTAGAACTTCCCAAAACACCAACCACTCCAATTAGGAACGAACTGCCTTTGAACTTGAATTGTCCAATTTCTTTCACCTATTCATTTCGGATCGAGCCCAAAACTTGGGCAACATCATAATATGGTGGGAGGAGTCATTTGGTTAAGTTTGAGTGAAATCCGGTCCCTAGAACTACCCAAAACACCAACCATTCCAATTAGGAACGAACTGCCGCTGAAATTGAATTGTCCAATTTCTTATTCCTACTGATTTCGGATTGAGCCCAAAACTTGGGCAACATCATAATATGGTGGGAGGAGTCATTTGGTTAAGTTTGAGTGAAATCCGATCTCTAGAACTACCCAAAACCCCAACCACTCCAATTAGGAACGAACTGCCTTTGAAGTTGAATTGTCCAATTTCTTACACCTATTGATTTCGGATCAAGCCCAAAACTTGGGCAACATCATAATATGGTGGGAGGAGTCGTTTGGTTAAGTTTTAGTGAAATCCGATCTCTAGAACTACACAAAACCCCAACCACTCCAATTAGGAACGAACTGCCGTTGAACTTGAATTGTCCAATTTCTTATACCAATTGAATTCGGATCGAGCCCAAAACTTGGGCAACATCATAATATGGTGGGAGGAGTCATTTGGTTATGTTTGAGTGAAATCCGATCTGTAGAACTACCCAAAACACCAACCACTCCAATTGGGAATGAACTGCCTTTGAACTTGAATTGTCCAATTTCTTACACCTATTGATTTCGGATCGACCCCAAAAGTTGGGTAACATCATAATATGGTGGGAGGAGTCATTTGGTTTGTTTTGAGGGAAATCCGATCTCTAGAACTTTGGAATACACCAACCACTCCGATTAGGAACGAACTGCCTTTGAACATAAATTGTCCAATTTCTTACACCTATTGATTTCGGATTGAGCCCAAAACTTGGGCAACATCATAATATGGTGGGAGGAGTCATTTGGTTAAGTTGGAGTGAAATCCAATCTCTAGAACTTCCCAAAACACCAACCACTCCAATTAGGAACGAACTGCCTTTGAACTTGAATTGTCCAATTTCTTTCACCTGTTGATTTCGGATCGAGCCCAAAACTTGGGCAACATCATAATATGGTGGGAGGAGTCATTTGGTTAAGTTTGAGTGAAATCCGGTCCCTAGAACTACCCAAAACACCAACCATTCCAATTAGGAACGAACTGCCGCTGAAATTGAATTGTCCAATTTCTTATTCCTACTAATTTAGAATTGAGCCCAAAACTTGGGCAACATCATAATATGGTGGGAGGAGTCATTTGGTTAAGTTTGAGTGAAATCCGATCTCTAGAACTACACAAAACCCCAACCACTCCAATTAGGAACGAACTGCCGTTGAACTTGAATTGTCCAATTTCTTATACCTATTGAATTCGGATCGAGCCCAAAACTTGGGCAACATCATAATATGGTGGGAGGAGTCATTTGGTTATGTTTGAGTGAAATCTGATCTGTAGAACTACCCAAAACACGAACCACTCCAATTGGGAATGAACTGCCTTTGAACTTGAATTGTCCAATTTCTTACACCTATTGATTTCGGATCGACCCCAAAACTTGGGTAACATCATAATATGGTGGGAGGAGTCATTTGGTTAGTTTTGAGGGAAATCGGATCTCTAGAACTTCGGAATACACCAACCACTCCGATTAGGAACGAGCTGCCTTTGAACATAAATTGTCCAATTTCTTACTCCAATTGATTTCGGATCGAGCCCAAAACTTGGGCAACATCATAATATGGTGGGGGGAGTCATTTGGTTAAGTTTTGAGTGAAATCCGATCTCGAGAACTACCCAAAACTCCAACCACTGCAATTTGGAACGAACTGCCGTTGAACTTGAATTGTCCAATTTCTTATACCTATTGATTTCGGATCGATCCCAAAACTTGGGCAACATCATAATATGGTGGGAGGAGTCATTTGGTTAAGTTTGAGTGAAATCCGATCTCTAGAACTACCCAAAACACCAACCACCCCAATTAG
This sequence comes from Prunus avium, assembly GCF_965620075.1. Taxonomy (NCBI): domain Eukaryota; kingdom Viridiplantae; phylum Streptophyta; class Magnoliopsida; order Rosales; family Rosaceae; genus Prunus; species Prunus avium. The sequence continues at coordinate 9,691,071 of NC_142290.1, forward strand.
GAACGAACTACCTTTGAACTTGAATTGTCCAATTTCTTACACCTATTGATTTCTGATCGAGCCCAAAACTTGTGCAACATCATAATATGGTGGGAGGAGTCATTTGGTTAGTTTTGAGTGAAATCCGATCTCTAGAACAACTCAAAACACCAACCACTCCAATTAGGAACGAAATGCCGTTGAACTTGAATTTTCCAATTTCTTATACCTATTTATTTCGGATCGAGCCCAAAACTTGAGCAACATCATAATATGGTGGGAGGAGTCATTTGGTTAAGTTTGAGTGAAATCCGATCTCTAGAACTACCGAAAACACCAACCACTCCAATTAGGAACGAACTGCCTTTGAACTTGTCTTGTCCAATTTCTTACACCTATTGATTTCGGATCGAGCCCAAAAGTTGGGCAACATCATAATATGGTGGGAGGAGTCATTTGGTTAAGTTTGAGTGAAATTCGAACTCTAGAACTACCCAAAACACCAACCACTCCAATTAGGAACGAACTGCCTTTGAACTTGAATTGTCCAATTTCTTACACCTGTTGATTTCGGATCGAGCCCAAAACTGGGGCAACATCAAAATACGGTGGGAGGAGTCAATCGGTTAAGTTTGAGTGACATCCGAACTCTAGAACTTCCCAAAACACCAACCACTCCAATTCGGAACGAACTGCCGTTGAACTTGAATTGTCCAATTTCTTACACCTGTTGATTTTGGATCGAGCCCAAATCTGGGGCAACATCATAATTTGGTGGGAGGACTCATTTGGTTAGTTTTGTGTGAAATCCGATCTCTAGAACTACGGAATACACCAACCACTCCGATTAGGAACGAACTGCCTCACATAAATTGTCGAATTTGTTACACCTATTGATTTCGGATCGAGCCCAAAACTTGGGCAACGTCGTAATACGGTGGGAGAAGTCATTTGGTTAAATTGAACGAAATCCGATCTCAAGAACTACCCAAAACACCGACCACTCCAATTACAAACGATCTGCCTTTGAACTTGAATTGTCCAATTTCTTACACCTATAGATTTCGGATTGAGCCCAAAACTGGGGCAACATCATAATATGGTGGGAGGAGTCATTTGGTTAAGTTTGAGTGAAATCCGATCACTAGAACAACCCAAAACACCAACCACTCCAATTAGGAACGAACTGCCTTTGAACTTGAATTGTCCAATTTCTTACACCTATTGATTTCAGATCGAGCCCAAAACTTGGGCAACATCATAATATGGTGGGAGGAGTCGTTTGGTTAGTTTTGAGGGAAATCCGATCTCTAGAACTACGGAATACACCAACCACTCCGATTAGGAACGACCTGCCTTTGAACATAAATTGTCCAATTTCTTACACCTATTGATTTTGAATCGAGCCCGAAACTTGGGCAACATCATAATATGGTGGGAGGAGTCGTTTGGTTAAGTTTGAGTGAAATCCGATCTCTAGAACTACCCAAAACAATAACCAATCCAACTTGGAACGAACTGCGTTGGAACTTGAATTGTCCAATTTCTTACACGTATTGATTTCGGATCGAGCCCAAAACTTGGGTAACATCATAATATGGTGGGAGGAGTCTTTTGGTTAACTTTGAGTGAAATCCGATCTCTAGAACTACCCAAAACACCAACCACTCCAATTAGGAACGAACTGCCTTTGAATTTGAATTGTTCAATTTCTTACACCTATTGATTTCGGATTGAGCCCAAAACTGGGGCAACAAAATAATATGGTGGGAGGAGTCGTTTGGATAAGTTTGAGTGAAATCCGATCCCTAGAACTACACAAAACACCAACCTCTCCAATTAGGAACGAACTGCCTTTGAACTTGAATAGTCCAATTTCTTACACCTACAGATTTCGGATCGAGCCTAAAACTTGGGCAACATCATAATATGGTGGGAGGAGTCATTTGGTTAGTTTTGAGTGAAATCCGATCTCTAGAACTACCCAAAACACCAACCACTCCAATTAGGAACGAACTGCCTTTGAACTTGACTTGTCCAATTTCTTACACCTATTGATTTCGGATCGAGCCCAAAACTTAGGCAACATCATAATATGGTGGGAGGAGTCATTTGGTTAAGTTTGAGTGAAATACGATCTCTAGAACTACCCAAACCTCCGACCACTCCAATTAGGAACGAACTGCCTTTGAACTTGAATTGTCCAATTTCTTACACCTTTTGACTTCGGATCGAGCCCAAAACTTAGGCAACATCGCAATATGGTGGGAGGAGTCATTTGGTTAATTTTGAGTGAAATCCAACCGCTAGAAGTATGGAATACACCAACCACTCCAATTAGGAACGAACTGCCGTTGAAGATGAATTGTCCAATTTCTTTCACCTATTGATTTCGGATCGAGCCCAAAACTTGGGCAACATCATAATAAGGTGGGAGGAGTCATTTGGTGAGTTTTGAGTGAAATCCAATCGCTAGAAAGTATGGAATACGACAACCACTCTAGTTAGCAACGAACTGCCGTTGAACTTGAATTGTCCAATTTCTCACACCTATTGATTTTGTATCGATCCCCAAACTTGGGCAACATCATAATATGGTGGGAGGAGTCATTTGGTGAGTTTTGAGTGAAATCCAATCGCTAGAAGTATGGAATACACCAACCAATCCAATTAGGAACGAACTGCCGTTGAACTTGATTTGTTCAATTTCTTACACCTATTGATTTCGGATCGAGCCCCAAACTTGGACAACAACGTAATATGGTGCGAGGAGTCATTTGGTGAGTTTTGAGTGAAATCCAATCTCTAGAAGTATGTAATACGATAACCACTCCAATTAGGAACGAATTGCCGTTGAACTTGAATTGTCAAATTTCTCACATTTATTGATTTCGGATCGAGCCCCAAAGTTGGGCAACATCATAATATGGTGGGAGGAGACATTTGGGGAGTTTTGCGTCAAATCCAATCGCTAGAAGTATGGAATACACCAACCACTCCAATTTGGAAAGAACTGCCGTTGAACTTGAATTGTCCAATTTCTCACACCTATTGATATCGGATCGAGCCCAAAACTTGGGCAACATCATAATATGGTGGGAGGAGTCATTTGGTGAGTTTTGAGAGAAATCCAATCGCTAGAGGTATGGAATACTCCAACCACTCCAACTAGGAACGAACTGCCGTTGAACTTGAATTGTCCAATTTCTCACACCTATTGATTTCAGATCGAGCCCTAAAATTGGGCAACATCATAATATGGTGGGAGGAGTCATTTGGTGAGTTTTGAGAGAAATCCAACCGCTAGAAGTATGGAATACACCAACCACTCCAATTAGGAACGAAATGCCGTTGAACTTGAATTGTCGAATTTCTCACACCTATTGATTTCGGATCGAGCCCAAAACTTAGGCAACATGATAATATGGTGGGAGGAGTCGTTTGGTGAGTTTTGAGTGAAATCCAATCGCTAGAAGTATGGAATACACCAACCACTCCAATTAGGAATGAACTGCCGTTGAACTTGAATTGTCCAATTTCTCACACCTATTGATTTCGGATCGAGCCCAAAACTTGGGCAACATGATAATATGGTGGGAGGGGTCATTTGGTGAGTTTTGGGTGAAATCCAATCGCTCGAAGTATGGAATACACCAACCACTCCAACTAGGAACGAACTACCGTTGAACTTGAATTGTCCAATTTGTCACACCTATTGATTTCGGATCGAGCCCCAAACTTGGGCAACATAATAATATGGTGGGAGGAGTCCTTTGGTGAGTTTTGAGTGAAATCCAACCGCTAGAAGTATGGAATACCCCAACGACTCCAATTAGGAACGAACTGCCGTTGAACTTGAATTGTCCAATTTGTTTCAACTATTGATTTTGGATCGAGCCCAAAACTTGGGCAACACCATAATGTGGCGGGAGGAGTCATTTTGTGAGTTTTAAGTGAAATCTAATCGCTAGAACTATGGAATACACCAACCACTCCAATTAGGAACGAACTGCCGTTGAACTTGAATTGTCCAATTTCTCACACCTATTGATTTCGGATCGAGCCCCAAACTTGGGCAACATTAGAATATGGTGGGAGGAGTCATTTCGTGGGTTTTGAGTGAAATTCAATCGCTAGAAGTGTGGAATACACCAACCACTCCAATTAGGAACGAACTGCCGTTGAACTTGAATTGTCCAATTTCTTTCACCTATTGATTTCAGATCGAGCCCAAAACTTTGGCAACATCATAATATGGTGGGAGGAGTCATTTGGTGAGTTTTGAGTGAAATCCAATCGCTAGAAGTATGAAATACACCAACCACTCCAATTAGGAACGAAATGCCGTTGAACTTGAATTGTCCAATTTCTCACACCTATTGATTTCGGATCGAGCCCAAAACTTAGGCAACATGATAATATGGTGGGAGGAGTCGTTTGGTGAGTTTTGAGTGAAATCCAATCGCTAGATGTATGGAATACACCAACCACTCCAATTAGGAACGAACTGCCGTTGAACTTGGTGTAGGAATTTCAAAACATTTTTCCAAAGTTCATTTGAATATTAAACATGCATTTAATCAAATTAATCGCAGCGGAAGTCTATGGTGGTTGTTTAAATTCAAAAACAAAACTTCTTCCAAGTATCTTAAGCCATGAACATTGATATGTTTTTCATAAATGAAAATTCAAGAGAAAGGATAAGATCTAATTACCCTTGAAGCAATTATATGAACCAATTTGTGTTTGGTCTTCTCTTGATGATTTCCTCTTTGTTGATCTCCTCTTTGATCTTTGATCTTTGCTCCTTGATCTTTCTCCTCCATGTGAGCCACAAAAGTATATGGCCTCTAAGTCTCCACACCAATGGAACCTTGAGATGAGAATAAGTATCTTGAGAATACTTGGATGCTAGTGCAAGATTCTCAAGATTGGTTTCAATCTAAACCACTTTGAAAGATGAAAGTGTTTCACTCTTGAAAACTCTCTTTTATCTCTCTTTGATCTCCCAAACCCATTTGGTTGATGTTGGATTGTGTTTGTCTGTTAATGAGCTTATGGAAACAATTCCCATACACATTCACTTAAGCATTTTCGGCCAAACCCCATTGGGCTTCCAAACTTGGGCCTTATGACACTTAAACAATAATATTTAGGTGTCTTAAGCCCTTGGGCTTGATACCCAACCATTTGGACTTTCCTTAATTATTACCGAGGCCCAAATACGTTTTTACACGTAGTAAATCATCCACATCAAATCAATCAAATTGATTTCCTCATTCTCATTTGTATTACTCAAAGTTAACCATTTAAGGTGTGCGATCCATTAGGTTCTAATTAGCAAGGCAGTGGGAAAATATTAGAACTTTTTCTAACCAACTGGAATTAAAACCCCTTTTTAATTCTTCCTTTATTTGGATCAATCACAATCAATCTTAGGACTTCCACAAGCCAAGAGTGACATCTAGCAATATATCAAGGCTACCCAAGCTAACCAGAATAGATGAAGAACCTATTCAGTTGGAATTGCAATGCAATACGGTCCTTCTCTTATACAATATTTCAAATCATATTATTAGGGTACGGATTGTTTATGTCAAACCCCTAATATGATTTATAACCTCATGTGATTCAAAAGAACATGATTAAGAACAACTTTCTAAATCAAGCTCAAAATACTTTGGCCAAAGATTTACTGAATCACATCTTGAAACATTCTCCTTCTTTATCGAAAGTAGAGATTCCTTATTGTACATTCACATGCCCCTATGATGAATTAAGAGATCCCAACAACACTTAAGACAAATCTTTTACGGCTTGCCTTTAAGAGCTATCAAAGATCAATAACGCATCACAAGACAACCATGATGCCTCAGGTCTAAGGACTAATTTGCATTATTGCAACTATGAGTTCTCATTTGACATGTAGATAAATACTCCATATGAGAATTACGGTTGATCGCGTTCAGTGTACTCATTCACTAATGAGCACCCACATACTTGTATTAGTGTCAACTACACAAATGGTTTGAGACTAACCATCCTCCCAATAGAGCATACATAATATGCGCTAATCTTGACGGTTTATCAATGCCCATTTGATAACCTATGATTAGGAACATTTTGGGATACTACAATTAGAGATTAAAGGTCTCATGAATCTAATCTTCTTTAGATTACTTTATCTCTTATTTAGCATACCCTGATCATTTGTTTCTTTACACGATGTAAAAGATAACAAATTAAGTTTTCCCTTTATATATCATATACGAAATGTATTCTAAGGAGATTACATCAAATGTATTGGCTCTTAAGGCACATTTCTAACACTTGGATTGTCCAACTTCTCACACCTATTGATTTTGGATCGAGCCCAACACTTGGGCAACATGATAATATGGTGGGAGAAGTCATTTGGTGAGTTTTGAGTGAAATCCAATCGCTTGAAGTATGGAATCCACCAACCACTCCGATTTGGAACGAACTGCCGTTGAACTTGAATTGTCCAATTTCTAACACCTATTGATTTCAGATTGAGCCCAAAACTTGGGCAACAACATAATATGGTGGGAGGAGTCATTTGGTGAGTTTTGAGTGAAATCCTATCGCTAGAAGTATGGAATAAACCAACCACTCCAATTAGGAACGAACTGCCGTTGAACTTGAATTGTCCAATTTCTCACACCTATTGATTTCGGATCGAGCCCAAAACTTGGGCAACATCATAATATGGTGGGAGGAGTCATTTTCTGAGTTTTGAGTGAAATCCAATCGCTGGAAGTATGGAATACACCAACCACTCCAATTAGGAACGAACTGCCGTTGAACTTGAATTGTCCAATTTATCACACCTATTGATTTCGGATCGAGCCCAAAACTTGGGCAACATGATAATATGGTGGGAGGGGTCATTTGGTGAGTTTTGGGTGAAATCCAATCGCTAGAAGTATGGAATACACCAACCACTCCAATTAGGAACGAACTGCCGTTGAACTTGAATTGTAAAATTTCTCACACCTATTGATTTCGGATCGAGCCCAAAACTTGGGCAACAGGATAATATGGTGGGAGGGGTCATTTGGTGAGTTTTGGGTGAAATCCAATCGCTCGAAGTATGGAATACACCAACCACTCCAAGTAGGAACGAACTACCGTTGAACTTGAATTGTCCAATTTGTCACACCTATTGATTTCGGATCGAGCCCCAAACTTGGGCAACATCATAATATGGTGGGAGGAGTCCTTTGGTGAGTTTTGAGTGAAATCCAACCGCTAGAAATATGGAATACCCCAACCACTCCAATAAGGAACGAACTGCCGTTGAACTTGAATTGTCCAATTTCTTTCAACTATTGATTTTGGATCGAGCCCACAACTTGGGCAACACCATAATGTGGCGGGAGGAGTCATTTTGGTAGTTTTGAGTGAAATCCAATCGCTAGAACTATGGAATACACCAACCACTCCAATTAGGAACGAATTGCCGTTGAACTTGAATTGTCCAATTTCTCACACCTTTGATTTCGGATCGAGTCCAAAACTTGGGCAACAATAGAATATGGTGGGAGGAGTCATTTGGTGAGTTTTGAGTGAAATCCAATCGCTAGAAGTATGGAATACACCAACCACTCCAATTAGGAACGAACTGCCGTTGAACTTGAATTGTCCAATTTCGCACACCTATTGATTTCGGATCGAGCCCAAAACTTGGGCTACACCATAATATGGTGGGAGGAGTCATTTGGTGTGTTTTGAGTGAAATCCAATCACTACAAGTATGGAATACACCAACCACTCCAATTAGGAACGAACTGCCGTTGAACTTCAATTGTCCAATTTCTCACACCTATTGATTTCAGATTGAACCCAAAAGTTGGGCAACATCATAATATGGTGGGAGGTGTAATTTGGTGAGTTTTGAGTGAAATCCAATCGCTAGAAGTATGGAATACACCAACCACTCCAATTAGGAACGAAATGCCGTTGAACTTGAATTGTCCAATTTGGAACACCTATAGATTTCGGATCGAGCCCCAAACTTGGGCAACATGATAATATGGTGGGAGGAGTCATTTGGTGAGTTTTGAGTGAAATCCAATCGCTAGAAGTACGGAATACACCAAACACTCCAATTTGGAACGAACTGCCGTTGAACTTGAATTGTCCAATTTCTAACACCTATTGATTTCGGATCGAGCCCAAAACTTGGGCAACATCATAATATGGTGGGAGGAGTCATTTGGTGTGTTTTCAGTGAAATCCAATCACTACAAGTATGGAATACACCAACCACTCCAATTAGGAACGAATTGCCGTTGAACTTGAATTGTCCAATTTCTCACACCTTTGATTTCGGATCGAGCCCAAAACTTGGGCAACAATAGAATATGGTGGGAGGAGTCATTTGGTGAGTTTTGAGTGAAATCCAATCGCTAGAAGTATGGAATACACCAACCACTCCAATTAGGAACGAAATGCCGTTGAACTTGAATTGTCCAATTTGGAACACCTATAGATTTCGGATCGAGCCCCAAACTTGGGCAACATGATAATATGTTGGGAGGAGTCATTTGGTGAGTTTTGAGTTAAATCCAATCGCTAGAAGTATGGAATACACCAACCAATCCAATTTGGAACGAACTGCCGTTGAACTTGAATTGTCCAATTTCTAACACCTATTGACTTCGGATCGAGCCCCAAGCTTTGGCAACATCATAATATAGTGGGAGGAGTCATTCGGTGAGTTTTGAGTGAAATCCAATCGCTAGAAGTATGGAATACACCAACCACTCCAATTAGGAACGAACTGCCGTTGAACTTGAATTGTCCAATTTCTAACACCTATTGATTTCGGATCGAGCCCCAAACTTGGGCAACATAATAATATGGTGGGAGGAGTCATTTGGTGAGTTTTGAGTGAAATCCAATCGCTAGAAGTACGGAATACACCAACCACTCCAATTAGGAACGAACTGCCGTTGAACTTGAATTGTCCAATTTCACACACCTATTGATTTCGGATCGAGCCCAAAACTTGGGCAACGTCATAATATGGTGGGAGGAGTCATTTGGTGTGTTTTGAGTGAAATCCAATCGCTAGAAGTATGGAATACACCAACCACTCCAATTAGGAACGAACTGCCGTTGAACTTGAATTGTCCAATTTCTCACACCTATTGATTTCGCATCGAGCCCAAAACTTGGGCAACAACATAATATGGTGGGACGAGTCATTTGGTGATTTTTGAGTGAAATCCAATCGCTAGAAGTACGGAATACACCAACCACTCCAATTAGGAACGAACTGCCGCTGAACATGAATTGTCCAATTCCACACCTATTGATTTCGGATTGAGCCCAAAACTTGGGCAACGTCATAATATGGTGGGAGGAATCATTTGGTGTGTTTTGAGTGAAATCCAATCGCTAGAAGTATGGAATACACCAACCACTCCAATTAGGAACGAACTGCCGTTGAACTTGAATTGTCCAATTTCTAACATCTATTGATTTTGGATCGAGCCCCAAACTTGGGCAACACCATAATACGGTGGGAGGAGTCATTTGGAGAGTTTTGAGTGAAATCCAATCGCTAGAAGTACGGAATACCCCAACCTCTCCAATTAGGAACGAACTGCCGTTGAACTTGAAATGTCCAATTTCTTACACCAATTGATTTCGGATCGAGCCCAAAACTCGGGCAACATGGTAATATGGTGGGAGGCGTAATTTGGTGAGTTTTGAGTGAAATCCAATCTCTAGAAGTATGGAATACACCAACCACTCCAATTAGGAACGAACTGCCGTTGAACTTGAATTGTCAAATTTCTAACACCTATTGATTTCGGATCGAGCCCCAAACTTGGGCAACATAATAATATTGTGGGAGGAGTCATTTGGTGAGTTTTGAGTGAAATCCAATCGCTAGAAGTACGGAATACACCAACCACTCCAATTAGGAACGAACTGCCGTTGAACATGAATTGTCCAATTTCACACACCTATTGATTTCGGATTGAGCCCAAAACTTGGGCAACGTCATAATATGGTGGGAGGAATCATTTGGTGTGTTTTGAGTGAAATCCAATCGCTAGAAGTATGGAATACACCAACCACTCCAATTAGGAACGAACAGCCGTTGAACTTGATTTGTCCAATTTCTAACATCTATTGATTTTGGATCGAGCCCCAAACTTGGGCAACACCATAATACGGTGGGAGGAGTCATTTGGAGAGTTTTGAGTGAAATCCAATCGCTAGAAGTACGGAATACACCAACCTCTCCAATTAGGAACGAACTGCCGTTGAACTTGAACTGTCCAATTTCTCACACCTATTGATTTCGGATCGAGCCCAAAACTTGGGCAACATCATAATATGGTGGGAGGAGTCATTTTGTGAGTTTTGAATCCAATCGCTAGAAGTATGGAATACACCAACCACTCCAATTAGGAACGAACAGCCGTTGAACTTGAATTGTCCAATTTCTCACACCTATTGATTTCGGATCGAGCCCAAAGGTTGGGCAACATCTTAATATGATGGGAGGAGTCATGCGGTGAGTTTTGAGTGAAATCCAATCGCTAGAAGTATGGAATACACCAGCCACTCCAATTAGGAACGAACTTTCGTTGAACTTGAATTGTCCAATTTCTTGAACCTATTGAGTTCGGATCGTGCCCAAAACTTGGGCAACATCATAATATGGTGGGATGAGTCATTTGGTGAGTTTTGAGTGAAATCCAATCGCTAGAAGTACGGAATACACCAACCACTCCAATTAGGAACGAACTGCCGTTGAACTTGAATTGTCTAATTTCTCACACCTATTGAATTCGGATCGAACCAATAACTTGGGCAACATCATAATATGGTGGGAGGAGTCATTTGGTGAGTTTTGAGTGAAATCCAATCGCTAGAAGTATGGAATACACCAACCACTCCAATTAGGAACGAACAGCCGTTGAACTTGATTTGTCCAATTTCTAACATCTATTGATTTTGGATCGAGCCCCAAACTTGGGCAACACCATAATACGGTGGGAGGAGTCATTTGGAGAGTTTTGAGTGAAATCCAATCGCTAGAAGTACGGAATACACCAACCTCTCCAATTAGGAACGAACTGCCGTTGAACTTGAATTGTCCAATTTCTCACACCTATTGATTTCGGATCGAGCCCAAAACTTGGGCAACATCATAATATGGTGGGAGGAGTCATTTTGTGAGTTTTGAATCCAATCGCTAGAAGTATGGAATACACCAACCACTCCAATTAGGAACGAACTTCCGTTGAACTTGAATTGTCCAATTTCTCACACCTATTGATTTCGGATCGAACCAATAACTTGGGCAACTTCATAATATGGTGGGAGGAGTCATTTGGTGAGTTTTGAGTGAAATCCAATCGCTAGAAGTATGGAATACACCATCCACTCCAATTAGGTAGGAACTGCCGTTGAACTTGAATTGTCAAATTTCGAACAGCTATTGATATCGGATCGAACCCAAAACTTGGGCAACATCATATTATGGTGGGAGGAGTCATTTGGTGAGTTTTGAGTGAAATCCAATCGCTAGAAGTATGGAAAACACCAACCACTCCAATTAGGAACGAACTGCCGTTGAACTGTTATTATCCAATTTCTCACACCTATTAATTTCGCATCGAGCCCAAAACTTGGGCAACAAGATAATACGGTGGGAGAAGTCATTTGGGGTGTTTTGAGGGAAATCCAATCGCCAGAAGTATGGAATACACCAACCACTCCCATTAGGAACGAACTGCCGTTGAACTTGAATTGTCCAATTTCTCACTCCTATTGATTTCGGATCGAGCCCAAAACTTGGGCAACATCATAATATGGTGGGAGGAGTCATTTGGTGAGTTTTGAGTGAAATCCAATCCCTACAAGTATGGAATACACCAACCACACCAATTTGGAACGAACTGCCGTTGAACTTGAATTGTCCAATTTGGAACACCTATTGATTTCGGATAGAGCCCAAAACTTGGGCAACATCACAATATGGTGGGAGGAGTCATTTGGTGAGTTTTGAGTGAAATCCAATCGCTAGAAGTATGGAATACACCAACCACTCCAATTAGGAACGAACTGCCGTTGAACTTGAATTGTCCAATTTGGAACACCTATTGATTTCGTATCGAGCCCAAAACGTGGGTAACATCATCATATGGTGGGAGGAGTCATTTGGTGAGTTTTGAGTGAAATCCAATCGCTAGAAGTATGGAATACACCAACCACTCCAATTAGGAACGAACTGCCGTTGAACTTGAATTGTCCAAGTTCTCACCACTATTGATTTCGCATCGAGCCCAAAACGTGGGCAACATCATAATATGGTGGGAGGAGTCATTTGGTGAGTTTTGAGTGAAATCCAAAGGCTAGAAGTATGGAATACACCAACCACTCCAATTAGGAACGAACTGCCGTTCAAATTGAATTGGCCAATTTCTCACACCTATTGATTTCGGATCGAGCCCAAAACTTGGGCAACATCATAATATGGTGGGAGGAGTCATTTGGTGAGTTCTGAGTGAAATCCAATCGCTAGAAGTATGGAATACACCAACCACACCAATTTGGAACGAACTGCCGTTGAACTTGAATTGTCCAATTTGGCACACCTGTTGATTTCGGATAGAGCCCAAAACTTGGGCAACATCACAATATGGTGGGAGGAGTCATTTGGTGAGTTTTGAGTGAAATCCAATCGCTAGAAGTATGGAATACACCAACCACTCCAATTAGGAACGAACTGCCGTTGAACTTGAATTGTCCAATTTGGAACACCTATTGATTTCGTATCGAGCCCAAAACGTGGGCAACATCATAATATGTTGGGAGGAGTCACTTGGTGAGTTTTGAGTGAAATCCAATCGCTAGAAGTATGGAATACACCAACCACTCCAATTTGGAACGAACTGCCGTTGAACTTGAATTGTCCAATTTCTCACACCTATTGATTTCAGATCGAGCCCAAAACTTGGGCACGATCATAATATCGTGGGAGGAGTCGTTTGGTGAGTTTTCAGTGAAATCCAATCGCTAGAAGTGTGGAATACACCAACCACTCCAATTAGGAAAGAACTGCCGTTGAACTTGAATTGTCCAATTTCACACACCTATTGATTTCGGATCGAACCCAAAACTTGGGCAAGATCATAATACTGTGGGAGGAGTCATTTGGTGAGTTTTGAGTGAAATCCAATCGCTAGAAGTATGGAATACACCAACCACTCCAATTAGGAACGAACTGCCGTTGAACTTGAATTGTCCAATTTATCACACCTATTGATTTCGGATCGAGCCCAAAACTTGGGCAACATGATAATATGGTGGGAGGGGTCATTTGGTGAGTTTTGGGTGAAATCCAATCGCTAGAAGTATGGAATACACCAACCACTCCAATTAGGAACGGACTGCCGTTGAACTTGAATTGTAAAATTTCTCACACCTATTGATTTCGGATCGAGCCCAAAACTTGGGCAACAGGATAATATGGTGGGAGGGGTCATTTGGTGAGTTTTGGGTGAAATCCAATCGCTCGAAGTATGGAATACACCAACCACTCCAAGTAGGAACGAACTACCGTTGAACTTGAATTGTCCAATTTGTCACACCTATTGATTTCGGATCGAGCCCCAAACTTGGGCAACATCATAATATGGTGGGAGGAGTCCTTTGGTGAGTTTTGAGTGAAATCCAACCGCTAGAAATATGGAATACCCCAACCACTCCAATAAGGAACGAACTGCCGTTGAACTTGAATTGTCCAATTTCTTTCAACTATTGATTTTGGATCGAGCCCACAACTTGGGCAACACCATAATGTGGCGGGAGGAGTCATTTTGGTAGTTTTGAGTGAAATCCAATCGCTAGAACTATGGAATACACCAACCACTCCAATTAGGAACGAATTGCCGTTGAACTTGAATTGTCCAATTTCTCACACCTTTGATTTCGGATCGAGTCCAAAACTTGGGCAACAATAGAATATGGTGGGAGGAGTCATTTGGTGAGTTTTGAGTGAAATCCAATCGCTAGAAGTATGGAATACACCAAGCACTCCAATTAGGAACGAACTGCCGTTGAACTTGAATTGTCCAATTTCGCACACCTATTGATTTCGGATCGAGCCCAAAACTTGGGCTACACCATAATATGGTGGGAGGAGTCATTTGGTGTGTTTTGAGTGAAATCCAATCACTACAAGTATGGAATACACCAACCACTCCAATTAGGAACGAACTGCCGTTGAGCTTCAATTGTCCAATTTCTCACACCTATTGATTTCAGATTGAACCCAAAAGTTGGGCAACATCATAATATGGTGGGAGGTGTAATTTGGTGAGTTTTGAGTGAAATCCAATCGCTAGAAGTATGGAATACACCAACCACTCCAATTAGGAACGAAATGCCGTTGAACTTGAATTGTCCAATTTGGAACACCTATAGATTTCGGATCGAGCCCCAAACTTGGGCAACATGATAATATGTTGGGAGGAGTCATTTGGTGAGTTTTGAGTTAAATCCAATCGCTAGAAGTATGGAATACACCAACCAATCCAATTTGGAACGAACTGCCGTTGAACTTGAATTGTCCAATTTCTAACACCTATTGACTTCGGATCGAGCCCCAAGCTTTGGCAACATCATAATATAGTGGGAGGAGTCATTCGGTGAGTTTTGAGTGAAATCCAATCGCTAGAAGTATGGAATACACCAACCACTCCAATTAGGAACGAACTGCCGTTGAACTTGAATTGTCCAATTTCCCGCACCTATTGATTACGGATCGACCCCAAAACTTGGGCAAAATCATAATATGGTGGGAGGAGTCATTTGGGGAGTTTTGAGTGCAATCCAATCGCTAGAAGGATGGAATACACCAACCACTTTAGTTTGGAACAAACTGCCGTTGAACTTGAATTGTCCAATTTCCCGCACCTATTGATTTCGGATCGAACCACAAACTTGGGCAACATCATAATATGTTGGGAGGAGTCATTTGTTGTGTTTTGAGTGAAATCCAATCGCTAGAAGTATGGAATACACCAACCACTCCAATTAGGAACGAACTGCCGTTGAACTTGAATTGTCCAATTTCTCACACCTATTGATTTCGGATCGAGCCCAAAACTTGGGCAACATCATAATATGGTGGGAGGAGTCATTTGGTTTGTTTTGAGTGAAATCCAATTGCTAGAAGTATGGAATACACCAACCACTCCAATTAGGAACCAACTGCCATAGAACTTGAATTGTCCAATTTCTCACACCTATTGATTTCGGATCGAGCTCAAAACTTGGGCAACATCTAAATATGGTGGGAGGAGTCATTTGGTGAATTTTGAGTAAAATCCAATTTCTAGAAGTATGGAATACACCAACCACTCCAATTAGGCACGAACTGCCGTTGAACTTTAATTGTCAAATTTCTCACACCTATTGATTTCGGATCGAGCCCAACACTTTGGAAAGATCATAATATGGTGGGAGGAGTCATTTGGTGAGTTTTGAGTGAAATCCAATCGCTAGAAGTATGGAATACACCAACCACTCCAATTAGGAACATTTGGGGAGTTTTGAGTGCAATCCAATCGCTAGAAGTATGGAATACAACAACCACTCCAATTCGGAAAGAACTGCCGTTGAACTTGAATTGTCCAATTTGTCACACCTATTGATTTCGGATCGAGCCCCAAACTTGGGCAACATCAAAATATGGTGGGAGGAGTCATTTGGAGAGTTTTGAGTGAAATCCAATCGCTAGAAGTATGGAATGCACCAACCACTCCAATTAGGAATGAACTGCCGTTGAACTTCAATTGTCCAATTTGGAATACCTATTGATTTCGGATCGAGCCCAGAACTTGGGCAACATCATAATATGGTGGGAGGAGTCATTTGGTGAGTTTTGATTGAAATCCAATCGCTAGAAGTGTGGAATACACCAACCACTCCAATTAGGAACGAACTGCCGTTGAACTTGAATTGTCCAATTTGGAACACCTATTGATTTCGGATCAAGCCCAAAACGTGGGCAACATCATAATATGGTGGGAGGAGTCATTTGGTGAGTTTTGAGTGAAATCCAATCGCTAGAAGTATGGAATACATGAACCACTCCAATTTGGAACGAACTGCCATTCAACTTGAATTGTCCAATTTCTCACACCTATTGATTTCGGATCGAGCCCAAAACTTGGGCAACATCATAATATGGTGGGACGAGTCATTTGGTGAGTTTTGAGTGAAATCCAATCGCTAGAAGTATGGAATACACCAACCACTCCAATTAGGAACGAATTGCCGTTGAACTTGAATTGTCCAATTTCCCGCACCTATTGATTTCGGATCGAACCCCAAACTTGGGCAACATCATAATGTGGTGTGAGAAGTCATTTGGTGAGTTTTGAGTGAAATCCAATGGCTAGAAGTATGGAATAAACCAACCACTCCAATTAGGAACGAACTGCCGTTGAACTTGAATTGTCCAATTTCTCACACCTATTGATTTCGGATCGAGCCCAAAACTTGGGCACGATCATAATATCGTGGGAGGAGTCGTTTGGTGAGTTTTGAGTGAAATCCAATCGCTAGAAGTATGGAATACACCAACCACTCCAATTAGGAAAGAACTGCCGTTGAACTTGAATTGTCCAATTTCACACACCTATTGATTTCGGATCGAGCCCAAAACTTGGGCAAGATCATAATACTGTGGGAGGAGTCATCTGGTGAGTTTTGAGTGAAATCCAATCGCTAGAAGTATGGAATACACCAACCACTCCAATTAGGAACGAACTGCCGTTGAACTTGAATTGTCCAATTTCCAGCACCTATTGATTTCGGATCGAACCCCAAACTTGGGCAACATCATAATATGGTGTGACGAGTCATTTGGTGAGTTTTGAGTGAAATCCAATGGCTAGAAGTATGGAATAAACCAACCACTCCAATTAGGAACGAACTGCCGTTCAAATTGAATTGACCAATTTCTCACACCTATTGATTTCGGATCGAGCCCAAAACTTGGGCAACATCATAATATGGTGGGAGGAGTCATTTGGTGAGTTCTGAGTGAAATCCAATCGCTGGAAGTATGGAATACACCAACCACTCCAATTTGGAACGAACTGCCGTTGAACTTGAACTGTCCGATTTGTCACACCTATTGATTTCGGATCGAGCCCAAAACTTGGGCAAGATCATAATATGGTGGGAGGAGTCGTTTGGTTAGTTTTGAGTGAAATCCAATCGCTAGAAGTATGGAATACACCAACCACTCCAATTAGGAACATTTGGGGAGTTTTGAGTGCAATCCAATCGCTAGATGGATGGAATACACCAACCACTCCAGTTAGGAACAAACTGCCGTTGAACTTGAATTGTCCAATTTCTCACACCTATTGATTACGGATCGAGCCCAAAACTTGGGCAAAATCATAATATGGTGGGAGGAGTCATTTGGTGAGTTTTGAGTGAAATCCAATCGCTAGAAGTATGGAATACACCAACCACTCCAATTAGAAACTAATTGCAGTTGAACTTGAATTGTCCAATTTCTCACACCTATTGTCGGATCAAGCCCAAAACTTGGGCAACATCATAATATGTTGGGAGGAGCCATTTGGCGAGTTTTGAGTGAAATCCAATCGCTAGAAGTATGGAATACACCAACCACTCCAATTAGGAACGAACTGCCGTTGAACTTGAATTGTCCAATTTCTCACACCTATTGATTTCGGATCGAGCCCAAAACTTGGGCAACATCATAATATGGTGGGAGGAGCCATTTGGTGAGTTTTGAGTGAAATCCAATCGCTAGAAGTGTGGTGTACACCAACCACTCCAATTAGGAACGAACTGCCGTTGAACTTGAATTGTCCAATTTCTCACACCTATTGATTTCGGATCGAACCCCAAACTTGTGCAACATCATAATACGGTGGGAGGAGTCATTTGGGGAGTTTTGAGTGAAATCCAATCTCTAGAAGTATGGAATACACCAACCACTCCAATTAGGAACGAACTGCCGTTGAACTTGAATTGTCCAATTTCGAACACCTATTGATTTCGGATCGAGCCCAAAACATGGGCAACATCATAAAATGGTGGGAGGAGTCATTTGGTGAATTTTGAGTGAAATCCAGTCGCTAGAAGTATGGAATACACCAACCACTCCAATTATGAACGAACTGCCGTTGAACTTGAATTGTCCAATTTCTCACACCTATTGATTTCGGATCGAGCCCCAAACTTGGGCAACATCATAATATGGTGGGAGGAGTCATTTGGTGAGTTTTGAGTGAAATCCAATTGCTAGAAGTATGGAATACACCAACCACTCCAATTAGGAACGAACTGCCGTTGAACTTGAATTGTCCAATTTGGAACACCTATTGATTTCGGATCGAGCCCATGCAACAAGCACTTCCGCAGGTAACTCGATTGCATTGAGCATATGCAACAAGCCTTTAAACCTCTAGGCATCCCTAGTATGAGGATTTGTGTCTCCTGAGGGTTTAACAGAAATGATACCCACAAACGTTTTACTAACTCTACAAAACAAAGTGGTTAGAAAACTTTACTAAATTTGTTAGTCCTTAAGCAAAATAAAACGAAAACAAAAACAAAAACAAAAGAAATTACAACAACAAAAACAAAAATAAAAGAAATAAAATTAAAATAAAATAATTACAAAAATAAAAACAAAACAAAAAACTCAAAACAATCTTTCTGAACATTTTCTGAAGAGAAATGACTCATGCACATGACTCAAAAAATAAATGCTCAGTTTTTAGACAATATTTACAAGGTGGCAAAGTTCAAAACACAACATACTGAAAGTGTAGTAGTGTGATAGCCAAATGCAACAAATTCCCCAATCTTAGTTTTTACACAATGTCAAAAATCATACCAAACACAAATGCAACTTCAAATCTCACCAAAGTTGTCCTCTCACAAATGAATCACTCAGAAGAGGGCTACAATGCATCACTCAGTTATAAACATGAGATTAGAGTTAAACCGTAAAGGACTTAACTCAAAATAGGAAGATAAAGAACTTGCATTAATATGATCTCAAGAAGGATGCCAAACACTTAAAAGTAAGAAAATGCACGCAATTCAACCATATGACATTTAAGATCAATTTAGGTCTTTATTATAGGTTGTAATGGGGTCAAGGGTGTAAGGTGAGTGAGAAATGAAAGGTATGGATAATACAAAGTCCAAGGAACTCAAAATGTAAGAGCATAAAATAATAGTTTACAAGACTTCGAATCATCACGATTAGATTTTTTCTTTTACATGATCAAAACTCCTTATACCTTCATTTACAATGGTTTATACTCCTTTCCAAACAACAATTATTTTTGAAGGGCCAAAAATGAATTTTCAGTCAACCACCACTTAATGACAACTTTTTTTTCTTTTCTTTCACCAATTGAGTGAAGTTTTTTTTTTCTTTTTTTTTCTTTTTTTTTTTCTCTTTATGTAATATCCCTTCCCAAACTTAGCATGAAAAACACATCCGAATTAGAGCTGATGAGTTCCTTAGAAAGGTAAATTCTTGTTTTTCGGGCTAAAGCTAGGAATTCAAATTGGTAAATGAAAGAAAAGGTTTACATGTAGGCTCAAACTGGTTAACAATGGAAAATCATGCTTAAGCATGCATAAGGTTAGCTTGAAAGGCACAAACGATCCAAAGAGGGCCTTAATATCACTTCTTAAATGTCATGAAATCAAATTGCATAAGAATGAATGACTTTTAAGTGTTCAACCAAATCAATGAATAATGAGATCAAACAACAACTTTGATGACAAGAAAATAAGAGTATGTGTATAACACTCATGAAATGAAGCACAAGGCTCAAAAGCTCACATTGTATGGTTATATAAGTCTAATTTATTCTTGATACAATTCTTTGGGTCATGCAAATCCTTTAAATGGAAAATTATGAAACAAATGGCAAGTGTAAAGAAGGTTTCAATCATATCATGCTAGAACAATGCCAAAAATTTTATTTATTTTAATTTAAATTTTTAAGTTTTTTTTTATTTTTTATTTTTTATTTTTATACGATAAAAAATTTACAAATAAATAAATAAATAAATAATAAAAAAAATTCAATTTTCATTTAAGTCATGCAAACATTTATCACAATCTCATCAAATGTGTTCGGAAAGTGAAATAAAATCAAAATCAAAATCAAAATCAAAATAAAAGCAAGACTCAAACAAAATAAAAAAAATAAAAACAAGCACATAAAAAATAAATTAAATTAAATTAACGAAAAACCAAATTTACATGCTAAACTCCAATACCCCCAAACCTAGAAATGAACATTGTCCTCAATGTTTAAAAATTAGCCACAAGCAATGTCATAACAACAAATGAAGGTATTAAAGCAAATAAAAATAACAAAATACAAAAATAAAATAAAAGAAAATAATTACAAAATAAAAATTACAAAACAAACAAACAAATAAAAAGAAATGAAAACACTCAAAACAGTAAGCCCTAAACAGACAGTCTTACGCAAACAAGAACCCAAACGATTGAAAGCTCAATCCAAAAGAAAGTTAGCCCACTTTGAAACCTAAACAACGGTGAAAACTCGACCCACAATGAAATCCGAAGCCCACATGTTAATTTTATTTTTTTTTATTTTAAATAAAAGAACATGGGTCATGATGTCTCGGTTCAGTTGTAAGGGACCAACTGACAGGGCGAGACACGTGTCGACGCGTAGAGGCGCCGCAGACTCCACAAGCGCAAATTACGGGCGCCATGGAAAGGCACGAAGACGACTTTGCAGAACGCGTCCGTTCAGAAAAGACACGTCGTGATAAATGAGTTGGGTATAGTTGGAAAGCGAGAAGGTTGTGGGACTCAAGGAATGCTGGAGATTCAGAAAATGCTCAGACGCTGCAATGGCTAGGGTTTGTCAAAGACTACGTCTATAAGAAGGAAAAAGAAGAAATGGTGAAAAACACAAACTCAAACACACAAAAGAGAAAAGAAAGAAAGAAGAAAAGAAAGTGAGAAATCAAATGGCCTCTTCCTACCCATTTTCGTTGGATCTCAACCTAGCTCCACCAACTCAGACACGAGGCCAAGCAGCGGCACCAGTATGGATGCCCTACTTTGCCTCCGCACGGGGGCCTGTGACAGTAACTAACTCAATACTCCTGGACAACGATGTTGCCATTGGAGTGGCTAGAAATTTAGTGACTCCCAAAGATATACGTGTGCTGGGGACAAGGGATGACAACCGGGTCGTGAGCGATGCCCTGGCACTAAGTGTGCAAAGTACGGCAACAGTCGCAAGTTTGGGTCATCACCTACTTGCGAAGTCCCATGAGGTAGAGGTGCTAAAGGGTCAGTTGGCGGCGGAGCGAAGTATGGTTGAAGAGTGTCAGAGTGCTATAAAAAGCTTGAAAAGGGAGAGGGCAAGGATAGTGGAGGTGAATCGACACCAGCTAGAAGTATTGCGGGACGAGAATAAAAACCTATCAAAGATGGTAGAGTTGTTGTATTCTCGCGACATGCGAAAGCAGCTGGAGGACCTAGACCGACCGGGTAAACGCAAGCAAGCAGATCGCGAGATACGTTACGCTCAAGCTAAGAGTGCGATCTTTGGGAGCTCAAGTGATGAGCCCCAAGAGGCTGTGCGTGAAGCCCCGGAAGAGGATAGCCAGAGGGCCAAACTCAAAGCTCCAGTGGTCGAGACACCAAGCACTGTGAAGAAATGACTTCTACTGCATTAATGATGTTTTTATTTTAATTTATTTCTTTTGGTTGTTTTTGTTTTTGTTTTTGTTTTTTCGGAAATAAAAGAGTAAGGTTGCAGAAAGAAAAAGAAAAAGAAAAAGAAAACACACTTCCCAACTAAAATAAAACAACGACGACAAACGGAAAAGAAAACACATTTCCCTAACTAAAATAAGACAAAGATGATAGCCGAAAGGGAAAGGCAAAAAACACAAAGCACTAGAAAATGAAAGTAACGGGCAAAAACATAAAACACCAGAAAACACGGAAGTAAAAAGAAAAGTAAAGTGAAAGTAAAGGTGCTCCCCCTTGAAGCGATTAGGTCGAGCATGCCCGGGAAATCCGAAATGGCATTGGCACTCTCATCAGCATATGTCTATTTAAACCACGCCTCTGCAAGCGGATGATACCCTGCATTTCTTCCTGCAAACTCAAGGAAAACCATCAAAAACATCCAGAAACAAAACAATGGCATTCTCACCTATGCTCATTGATGACCTCAACCTTGGGTTATCACTTGCACCACCGAATGCCCAGATAAGGGCTCATCCAAACCCTGTCTTCCCAAACTCTACATATCATCACGGAACGGCCTCAAACTTTGCTGAGGCAATACCGAACTTTTCTAAGGCAATGCCGAACAGAGCAGTGCTGCTGGGAGGCATGATTGACAGTAAACTCACATCGGCAGATCATCTGCATGTGGCACGTAGGTCTGACAAGATGGCGGTAGATGAGTCCCACTCTTTAACTGTGCTCCATGCTGTCTCGGCTACCAATTTGGGCATGCGATTACTGGCGAGGATGCGGGAGTGCACAATGCTGAGCGAGGAGGTGGCTGCCTTGAAAGCTCTGGTGGCGGACTTGCAGAAGCGGCTCTACTGTGCCAATTGATCGGTTCATAATTGTATATCATTTTGTACCCTTCTAGCTTATGATTTGGTTATGTTATTGAGTTAAACTTGTGCTTTTAATCCGTTTTCTGTTTTGATAAGTCCATAATTTCGTACACTTGCTTGCCTTCTTTACTTAGTGATTTTGCTTAGTTTCTCTTTATTTTGAGTCACTTACCTCTGTTTGTGTGTTTTGTAGGTTAAGATAGCAAGAGATCACATTTGATGCAATCCATGCATGTTAAGGGCTGATTGGGATAAGAGCAAGAGCTTAAAGACAAAACCAAAGTTGGGCCACACTTCTTGTCAGTCCAGTTTCGTAAGTCACCTTGCAGGTCTCATTTCAGCAATCTGCACAATTCGGATGAGGAGACATTCTTCATAGAAGTTGTTCAATTGGGTGTCTAGTATAACATATCCAAACTTCAGCCCAATTGAACATATGTGGAGACCTTAGCCCGTCCAACACTGAACCATGCTCAGGAGGATTTGCAGCTGCCAGCTTTGAGCCTTGTCTCCTCCTTTGAGCCATGTGCCTCACCCATGCTGCAACTGACTTTGGATCCAACATAATGAGTGAAGTGGGGAGGCATTCCAGCTATGAAAGTCTAAAGGATCAAGTTGGTACATGCTGGAGTTATTATAGAGAAAGCATGTGCATGCATGTAAAGCATAAATGAAATGAAGTCAATTCCAGTCTCTGTTCGGCAGCCAAATTGCAAGGCCCAAAACGCATAATTCTACTGCTCCGATGGGAATACTTTCTTCATAGAAGTTGTTCCAATGGGTGTCTACTATAACATATCCAAATTGGAGCCCCATTGGATAAGTTTTGAAACCTCTGGCCTTCCTACACCAAGTCTGGTTCAGAAGACTCGTTTTTGTTCAACAACCAAAAGAAGACCACATGGGTTGGCAGCAAAAGGCAGCCACAATTGATCACCTTTGATCCCATGTGAAGAAAGCTTGAGGTGCAGCAAAAGAAGTATGGGATGGGATTGATTCCAACCACACTAACATAGACAAGATGAAGTGGGAGTTATGGGTTGTATTAAATGAGGAATGGTGGTGTTGGATTTCATCATGATGTTCCTCCCTCTTAGCCCTATAAATAGAGGAGTCTTCAAGCTACAAAATTCACTTGAGCCATCCTCCACACTTCCATCATCCAGAAATCATCCTCATACATTCCCACAACCCCAAACACTCAAGCAATCAACCCAATACTCTAAACTGCCCCAAAATCACCAAAACAGCTCCAGAAAACCTCCCTTCCATTTCCCTACGAATTTCCTCTTTCTCAGCCATCACCACTCACTCAAGCTCATCTCAAATCACCTCCATATCCTTCATACATCCTTCTAGACGTGGAGAAGCTCTTGGAGAAGCATTGGACACTACAAGAACTTCAGAAAAGGGTTTTTCTACTCTTATGGCATTCATTATGTTTTCCCATTTCTATTTTAGTTTCTTTTCCATTATGAGTAGCTAAATCCATAACTAGGGCTTCGATGTAACCTAACATGAATATTCTGGGTTTATAAGTTTGGAGTTTCAAGTTTGATTCATGATTCATGTTCTTATTCATTATGCTTATAAGTTAACATGCTTGTTTGAATGATTGATCACCATTAGAACTTGTTTGTTAACTATCTTGGTTTGAATTAAGAGTAGACACCATGCTTTAATTCGAATTGAACTATGAATAGGAAGAGTATGTATGGACATTCGACAACAGGGATTAGATACATGCTTGGTTGTTTAAATTGTTCTTCTATGCTTAATGGGTTCCTAATGCTTAATTTTAGGTTAGACAACAAATGATCAAATTAGGGAATTAGGAACACAAGATTAGGACCAAATACCATGGCCTAATCATACTTTAGCTAGAATCAATCTTTGAATCTGAATTAGACTTGTTACTTGACTCCATATAACCCAGAATTGAATTGTTATGGTGATTCGAATGCCCTAGTCTCCAAATCTGTTTTCCAACTCTTAAAACCACTCTTTGTTACACTTGTTTATTTTCTTTCATTTGCAATTTCAGTTTGCTCACTTCCTTTCACAATCACAATCACTCTCACTTTAATTTCTGTTTTAGACTTAACTTCCTAACTTCTTGAATTCGGTAATCTACGTACATAACTAATTTGAACTTCTCAGTCTTCGTGGGTACGACCTCGTACTTGTCTTGCTATATTACTAATTGCCCCGTACAATTGCGAGTTAACATAATAATTAACAACACCAATCAGCATGTGGAAGCACTGCAGAGAAAGAATGAGGACCATGTAGAGCTACTGCAGATTCTACAAGTACGAGAAAATAGAGGCAAGCCATGATGATGATGAAGATGAAGAAGATGATAATGATGATGTTGTTGTTTTTTTTTTTTTTTTTTAAAATTTAAATTTTTAAAATTTTTTTTTTCTTTGTTTGTAATGCAGAGTTTGAAGTGAAATAAAAATATGTTTTTAACACTCAGAAATAAACTAACTAACCAAACCACGTAAATAAATAAATAAACTAACTTAACAAAACAAAAATAAAAACAAAGATTATACAGAAAAGAAAACAAAGAAAATAAAAATAAATAAATAAATAAATAACTTAATTTAAAAACACACGAATATACAAGCAACTCACGGATGACCAGTTAAGGGCCTCAGAAAACACAGCCAGGGGATCCGGGAAGGTTGGAGGGGTCACAATGGTCCCGCTTAAAACCCAAACTTCTTAGACACCGAAGGTGTCGCCTAAAGAACTCCTAGACACTGTATTGACGGAAGTGCTTACTGGAGTTACCAAAAGTTAGCTCATATGAAAAATCTTTTTTTTTTTATATTTTATTTATGATAAGAAACAAAAAAAAATTAAGATAAAATGAAACAACAAACCATAAACGAAAATGAACTAAGTACTCTAAACAAACTTAAACAAACGACATAAATTGTTGTACTAAAAGAAACAAACCAAGAAACCAAAGAAAAACACAAACAGCACTTTCTATCACCCTTTTATCACCATTTGGACAGATTCGTTTCTCTGTTTTTCAGCTTCGACATCTGTTAAGTTTTTAGCCTATAACTTTCCAACCGTAAGTCCAAATTTCACGTTCTTTATATGGTTGGATTCAGCACAGAAAAACAAAGAACTCAGGGCTGACCAAAAGGCAAAAAAAATTACGGAAATAAACAGAATTCAAAGAAGAGAAAGGATTGAAATGCTCCCCCTTGAAGCGATTAGGTCGAGCATGGATGCACTTGGAGGTCGACTTCTCCTACTGCTCCACACTTCCCATTCTTATGATTGAGGTTGCCATCTCTCTCCATTTTTATTAAGCTGTCATAAATTGCTAAAACAAACACACAAACTTGAAATGGAATTAAAAGGATTAGGAAATAAAAACTAAAATGAAAAGGAAAATCAACACACATCCAATTCCATGCTTCAAAGCAACAAGCACCAATGGGTTGTGTAAGCTGGGACTTAAACCCAGTTCTCTTGCTTGTTGGGCAATTATCCTTTTCTATTGGACTACAAACACAACTTGTCCATTAATGTCATTAACTTTAAAACAAGAAATTGTCCAGTTAAGAAAAAAATAAAATAAAATAAAGTAGGAAAGCCAAATAGAATCAAACAATGTTACTGATCCCCGGCAACGGCGCCAAAAACTTGTTGCGTTGATTCAGCTGCACCAAAATGGATTCAGCTGCATCTTCAACTTGTGATACTCGCAAGTGCACGAGCCGTTCGGTAGTATAACATATGTAAGTGCGAGGTCGATTCCACAGGGATTGGTGATTGAATAATCCAATTCAGTTTTCCAATACAAAACAGAAGAACAAGAAAATAAATAAAACAAGAAAAAAAGAAATAACTCAAGCAAATAAGTTCCCAAGTTCAATTAGATGAACGGATTGATTCTAGCTAAAGTATGATTAAGCCATGGTGTTTGGTCATAACCTTGTGTTCCTAATTCCCTAATTTGATCATTTGTTGTCTAACCTAAAATTAAGCATTAGGAACCCATTAAGCATAGAAGAACAATTTAAACAACCAAGCATGTATCTAATCCCTGTTGTCGAATGTCCATACATACTCTTCCTATTCATAGTTCAATTCGAATTAAAGCATGGTGTCTACTCTTAATTCAAACCAAGATAGCTAACATGCAAGCCTAAATGGTGATCAATCATTCAAACTAGCATATTAACTTATAAGCATAATGAATAAGAACAAAAACCATAATTGAAACTTGGAAACTAATTAAACTTGAATACTTAAGAAAGAATGTACATTACAAATAAAAGTAAAGTGGAACTAAGAAAACTTGAAGGAAAATTTAGTAAACTCATTTTGTTACAACAATTGACAACTTGAAAGGAAACTAAGAGAATTTGAGGGAGAGAAGGGAAGGGAGCTCTAGAGAAGTGTTTGAGAGCTCCCCCCCTTGGGGTGTGTTTTGAAGCTTGAAGGCTTCTCTATTTATAGGGCTAAGAGGGAGGAACATCATGATGGATTCCCACACCATCCTTCATCTTTTGCTGCTGCACCTCAAGCATCTTCACATGGGTTCAAAGGTGATCAGTTGTGGCTGCCTTTGCTGCCAACCCATGTGGTTGCCTTTTGCTGCCAACCCATGTGGTTGCCTTTTGGTTGCTGAAAAACGAGTTTTCTGAACCAAGCTTGGTGTAGGAAGGCCAAAGGTTTCAAAACGTATCCAATGGAGCTCAAATTTGAATATGTTATACTAGACACCCATTGGAACAACTTCTATGAAGAATGTATTCCCATCGGAGCATTAGAAGTTTGCGTTTTGGGCCTTGCAAGTTGGCTGCCGAACAGAGACTGGAATTGACTTCATTTCATTTCTTTGCTTCACATGCATGCACATGCTTTCTCTATAATAACTCCAGCATGTACCAACTTGCTCCTTTAGAATTTCATAGCTGGAATGCCTCCCCACTTCACTCATTATGTTGGATCCAAAGTCAGTTGCAGCATGGGTAAGGCAATTGGCTTAAAGGAGGAGACAAGGCTCAAAGCTGGCAGCTGCAAATCCTCGTGAGCATGGTTCAGTGTTGGAAGGGCTAAGGACACCACATATGTTCAATTGGGCTGACTTTTGGATATGTTATACTAGACACCCAATTGAACAACTTCTATGAAGAATGTCTCCTCATCCGAGTTGTGCAGATTGCTAAAATGAGACCTGCAAGGTGACTTACGAAACTGGACTGACAAGAAGTGTGGCCCAACTTTGGTTTTCTCTTTAAGCTCTTGCTCTTTGCCAATCAGCCCTTAACATGCATGGATTGCATCAAACGTGATCTCTTGCTATCTTAACCTACAAAACACACAAACAGAGATAAGTGACTCAAAATAAAGAGAAACTAAGTAAAGAAGGCATGCAAGTGTATGAAATTATGGACTTATCAAAACAGAAAATGGATTAAAAGCACAAGTTCAACTCAATAACATAACCAAATCATAAGCTAGAAGGGTACAAAATGATATACAATTATGAACCGATCAGCCCAAAACATGGGCAACATCATAATATGGTGGGAGGAGTCATTTGGTGAATTTTGAGTGAAATCCAATCGCTAGAAGTATGGAATACACCAACCACTCCAATTAGGAACGAACTGCCGTTGAACTTGAATTGTCCAATTTGGAACACCTATTGATTTCGGATCGAGCCCAAAACTTGGGCAACAACATAATATGGTGGGAGGAGTCATTTCGTGAGTTTTGAGTGAAATCCAATCGCTAGAAGTATGGAATACACCAACCACTCCAATTAGGAACGAACTGCCGTTGAACTTGAATTGTCCAATTTGGAACAACTATTGATTTCGGATCGAGCCCAACACTTGGGCAACATCATAATATGGTGGGAGGAGTCATTTGGTGAGTTTTGAGTGAAATCCAATCACTAGAAGTAAGGATTACACCAACCACTCCAATTAGGAACGAACTGTCGTTGAACTTGAATTGTCCAATTTCTCACACCCATTGATTTCGGATCGAGCCCAAAGCTTGGGCAACAACATAATATGGTGGGAGGAGTCATTTGGTGAGTTTTGAGTGAAATCCAATCGCTAGAAGTATGGAATTCACCAACCACTCCAATTAGGAACGAACTGCCGTTGAACTTGAATTGTCCAATTTGGAACTTCTATTGATTTCGGATCGAGCCCAAAACATGGGCAACATCATAATATGGTGGGAGGAGTCATTTGGTGAGTTTTGAGTGAAATCCAGTCGCTAGAAGTATGGAATACACCAACAACTCCAATTAGGAACGAACGGCCGTTGAACTTGAATTGTCCAATTTGGAACACCTATTGATTTCGGATCGAGCCCAAAACTTGGGCAACATCATAATATGGTGGGAGGAGCCATTTGGTATGTTTTGAGAGAAATCCAATCGCTAGAAGTATGCAATACACCAACCACTCCAATTAGGAACGAACTGCCGTTGAACTTGAATTGTCCAATTTGGAACACCTATTGATTTCGGATCGAGCCCAAAACTTGGGCAACATCATAATATGTTGGGAGGAGTCATTTGGCGAGTTTTGAGTGAAATCCAATCGCTAGAAGTATGGAATACACCAACCACTCCAATTAGGAACGAACTGCTGTTGAACTTGAATTGTCCAATTTCTCACACCAAATGATTTCAGATCGAACCCCACTCTTGTGCAACATCATAATACGGTGGGAGGAGTCATTTGGTGAGTTTTGAGTGAAATCCAATCGCTAGAAGTATGGAATACACCAACCACTCCAATTAGGAACGAACTGCCGTTGAACTTGAATTGTCCAATTTGGAACTCCTATTGATTTCAGATCGAGCCCAAAACTTGGGCAACATCATAATATGGTGGGAGGAGTCGTTTGGTGAGTTTTGAATGAAATCCAAACGCTAGAAATATGGAATACACAAACCACTCCAATTAGGAACGAACTGCCGTTGAACTTGAATTGTCCAATTTCTCACACCTATTGATTTCAGATCGAGCCCGAAACTTGGGCAAGATCATAATATGGTGGGAGGAGTCATTTGGTGAGTTTTGAGTGAAATCCAATCACTAGAAGTATGGAATACACCGACCACTCCTATTAGGAACGAACTGCCGTTGAACTTGAATTGTCCAATTTCGAACACCTATTGATTTCGGATCGAGCCCAAAACTTGGGCAACAACATAATATGGTGGGAGGAGTCATTTGGTGAGTTTTGAGTGAAATCCAATCACTAGAAGTATGGAATACACCAACCTCTCCAATTAGGAACGAACTGCCGTTGAACTTGAATTGTGCAATTTGGAACTCCTATTGATTTCAGATCGAGCCCAAAACTTGGGCAACATCATAATATGTTGGGAGGAGTCATTTGGCGAGTTTTGAGTGAAATCCAATCGCTAGAAGTATGGAATACACCAACCACTCCAATTAGGAACGAACTGCTGTTGAACTTGAATTGTCCAATTTCTCACACCAAATGATTTCAGATCGAACCCCACTCTTGTGCAACATCATAATACGGTGGGAGGAGTCATTTGGTGAGTTTTGAGTGAAATCCAATCGCTAGAAGTATGGAATACACCAACCACTCCAATTAGGAACGAACTGCCGTTGAACTTGAATTGTCCAATTTCTCACACCTACTGATTTCGGATCGAGCCCAAAACTTGGGCAACATCATAATATGGTGGGAGGAGTCATTTGGTTAGTTTTTAGTGAAATCCAATCTCTAGAAGTATGGAATACACAAACCACTCCAATTAGGAACGAACTGCCGTTGAATTTGAATTGTCCAATTTCTCACAACTATTGATTTCGGATCGAGCCCAAAACTTGGGCAACATCATAATGTTGTGGGAGGAGTCATTTGGTGAGTTTTGAGTGAAATCCAATCACTAGAAGTATGGAATACACCAACCACTCCAATTACGAACGAACTGCCGCTGACCTTGAATTGTCCAATTTCTCACACCTACTGATTTCGGATCGAGCCCAAAACTTGGGCAACATCATAATATGGTGGGAGGAGTCATTTGGTGAGTTTTGAGTGAAATCCAATCGCTAGAAGTATGGAATACACCAACCAAACCAATTAGGAACGAACTGCCGTTGAACTTCAATTGTCCAATTTGGAACACCAATTGGTTTCGGATTGAGCCCAAAACTTGGGCAACATCATAATATTGTGGGAGGAGTCATTTGGTGAGTTTTGAGTGAAAGCCAATCGCTAGAAGTATGGAATACACCAACCACTCCAATTAGGAACGAAATGTCGTTGAACTTGAATTTTCCAATTTGGAACACCTATTGATTTCGGATCGAGCCCAAAACTTGGACAACAACATAATATGGTGGGAGGAGTCATTTCGTGAGTTTTGAGTGAAATCCAATCGCTAGAAGTATGGAATACACCAACCACTCCAATTAGGAACGAACTGCCGTTGAACTTGAATTGTCCAATTCGGAACACCTATGGATTTCGGATTGAGCCCAAAACTTGGGCAACATCTTAATATGGTGGGAGGAGTCATTTGGTGAGTTTTGAGTGAAATCCAATCGCTAGAAGTATGGAATACACCAACCACTCCAATTAGGAAAGAACTGCCGTTGAACTTGAATTGTCCAATTTCTCACACCTACTGATTTTGGATCGAGCCCAAAACTTGGGCAACATCATAATATGGTCGCAAGAGTCATTTGGTGAGTTTTGAGTGAAATCAATTCCCTAGAAGTATGGAATACACCAACCACTCCAATTAGGAACGAACTGCCGTTGAACTTGAATGGTCCAATTTCTCACACCTATTGATTTCGGATCGAGCCCAAAACTTGGGGAACATCATAATATGGTGGGAGGAGTCATTTGGGGGGTTTTGAGTGAAATCCAATCACTTGAAGTATGGAATACACCAACCACTCCAATTAGGAACGAACTGCCGTTGAACTTGAATTGTCCAATTTGGAATACCTATTGATTTCGAATCGAGCCCAAAACTTGGTCAACATCTTAATATGGTGGGAGGAGTCATTTGGTGAGTTTTGAGTGAAATCCAATCCCTAGAAGTATGGAATACACCAACCACTCCAATTAGGAACGAACTGCCGTTGAACTTGAATTGTCCAATTTCTCACACCGATTGATTTCGGATCGAGCCCAAAACTTGGGCAACATCGTAATATGGTGGGAGGAGTCATTTGGTGTGTTTTGAGTGAAATCCAATCGGTAGACGTATGGAATACACCAACCACTCCAATTAGGAACGAACTGCCGTTGAACTTGAATTGTCCAATTTCTCACACCTATTGATTTCGGATCGAGCCCAAAAGTTGGGGAACATCATAATATGGTGGGAGGAGTCATTTGGTGGGTTTTGAGTGAAATCCAATCACTTGAAGTATTGAATACACCAACCACTCCAATTAGGAACGAACTGCCGTTGAACTTGAATTGTCCAATTTGGAATACCTATTGATTTCGAATCGAGCCCAAAACTTGGTCAACATCTTAATATGGTGGGAGGAGTCATTTGGTGAGTTTTGAGTGAAATCCAATCCCTAGATGTATGGAATACACCAACCACTCCAATTAGGAACGAACTGCCGTTGAACTTGAATTGTCCAATTTCTCACACCGATTGATTTCGGATCGAGCCCAAAACTTGGGCAACATCGTAATATGGTGGGAGGAGTCATTTGGTGAGTTTTGAGTGAAATCCAATCGGTAGAAGTATGGAATACACCAACCACTCCAATTAGGAACGAACTGTCGTTGAACTTGAATTGTCCAATTTCTCACACCTATTGATTTCGTATCGAGCCCCAAACTTGGGCAACATTATAATACGGTGGGAGGAGTCATTTCGTGAGTTTTGAGTGAAATCCAATCGCTAGAAGTATGGAATACACCAACCACTCCAATTAGGAACGAACTGCCGTTGAACTTGAATTGTCCAATTTCGTACACCTATTGATTTCGGATCGAGCCCAAAACTTGGGCAAAATCATAATATGGTGGGAGGAGTCATTTCGTGAGTTTTGAGTGAAATCCAATCGCTAGAAGCATGGAATACACCAACCACTCCAATTAGGAACGAACTGCCGTTGAACTTGAATTGTCCAATTTGGAACACCTAGGGGTCGTTTGGTACGGCGGACTGTCATGGACTGGACTAAATCCTGGGACTGTCTTGGATTAGCTCGGATTGGACTAAGCTGGATTAAGTACTGACCTACGTTTGGTGCTGCGTCGGACTAAGAAGCTGGATTGTAAAAATAGTGAAGACCTATGTTTGGTGCTGTGTCGGACTAAAAAATAATTCTTGTAATATTTAAATTTAATTTGAAATTTTGACCTAAAAATAAATAAATGCTACAAAGAAACACAATTCAAAGATTTAAAACAATAAAACAAATAAAATTATGATTGTTTATGAAGAATAAAATTTTGATTTTTTTTTTTTGGCTTCTCAAGATTTATCTTAGTTGCTCCTTAGCCTTGCCCCAAGACTACTACAAATCTTCTATTTTTTGTTGGTCGAAACATTACTAAGGAGCTAAATTCACTCTATATAATTCTACGTCTTTCATGGAAGACCAAGTAAAAAATAATTTAAAATATATATATATATATATATATATATATATATATATATATATATATATGTGTGTGTGTATAATTTTTGTATATTTGACTTTTGACTTTAAACTGAAAAATATAATTTAACAAGGTAATAATTGCTTGCGATAAAGAAAGCAGCACATCATGAATTATTAAACTTGTTTCAGTATAAAAGGAATATCAAGCATTTGTCAATTATTATAGTTTGATTTTCCAGCACATCATGAATTATTAAACTTGTTTCAATATAAAAAGAATATCAAGCATTTGTCAATTATTATAGTTTGATTTTCCAAATACAAATGTGGTCAAATGCAATATCAAAATAATTCTTGTAATATTTAAATTTAATTACGGATTTTGACCTAATAAATAAATAAATGTTAAAAATCCCAATTAAAAATTTTAAACAATAATAAAAAGAAAACAAATAAAATCCTAATATTTTTTAAAGAGAGGAGTCGGACTAGCGTGTTCTATTTAGGAACGTGCTATTTAGTGAACCACTTTTCGGGCTCACTATATTAGACGGGCGAGTGAGGCCTTTTTTTCACTATTGGACTATATAGTCTCATTTAAGTTAGTCCCGTCTGTTACCAAACATGGGTTTCGAGTGCTATTTAGCCTAGTCCAGTCCAGTCCAGTCCAGTGAAGCGTACCAAACATACCCCTATTGATTTAGGATCGAGCCCAAAACTTGGGCAACATCATAATATGGTGGGTGGAGTCATTTGGTGAGTTTTGAGTTAAATCCAATCGCTAGAAGTATGGAATACACCAACCACTCCAATTAGGAACGAACTGCCGTTGAACTTGAATTGTCCAATTTCAAACACCTATTGATTTCGGATCGAGCCCAAAACTTGAGCAACCTCATAATATGGTGGGAGGAGTCATTTGGTCAGTTTTGAGTGAAATCCAATCGCTAGAAGTATGGAATACACCAACCACTCCAATTAGGAACGAACTGCCGTTGAACTTGAATTGTCCTATTTCTCACACCTATTGATTTCGGATCGAGCCCCACTCTTGTGCAACATCATAATACAGTGGGAGGAGTCATTTGGTGAGTTTTGAGTGAAATCCAATCGCTAGAAGTATGGAATACACCAACCACTCCAATTAGGAACGAACTGCCATTGAACTTGAATTGTCCTATTTCTCACACCTATTGATTTCGGATCGAGCCCCACTCTTGTGCAACATCATAATACGGTGGGAGGAGTCATTTGGTGAGTTTTGAGTGAAATCCAATCGCTAGAAGTATGGAATACACCAACCACTCCAATTAGGAACGAACTGCCTTTGAACTTGAATTGTCCAATTCGGAACCCCTATTGATTTCAGATCGAGCCCAAAACTTGGGCAACATCATAATATGGTGGGAGGAGTCGTTTGGTGAGTTTTGAATGAAATCCAATCGCTAGAAGTATGGAATACACCAACCACTCCAATTAGGAACGAACTGCCGTTGAACTTGAATTGTCCAATTTCTCACACCTATTGATTTCGGATCGAGCCCGAAACTTGGGCAACATCATAATATGGTGGGAGGAGTCATTTGGTGAGTTTTGAGTGAAATCCAATCACTAGAAGTATGGAGTACACCGACCAGTCCGATTAGGAACGAACTGCCGTTGAACTTGAATTGTCCAATTTCGAACACCTATTGATTTCGGATCGAGCCCAAAACTTGGGCAACAACATAATATGGTGGGAGGAGTCATTTGGTGAGTTTTGAGTGAAATCCAATCGCTAGAAGTATGGAATACACCAACCACTCCAATTAGGAATGAACTGCCGTTGAACTTGAATTGTCCAATTTCTCACACCTACTGATTTCGGATCGAGCCTAAAACTTGGGCAACATCATAATATGGTGGGAGGAGTCATTTGGTTAGTTTTGAGTGAAATCCAATCTCTAGAAGTATGGAATACACCAACCACTCCAATTAGGAACGAACTGCCGTTGAATTTCTATTGTCCAATTTCTCACAACTATTGATTTCGGATCGAGCCCAAACCTTGGGCAACATCATAATATTGTGGGAGGAGTCATTTGGTGAGTTTTGAGTGAAATCCAATCACTAGAAGTATGGAATACACCAACCACTCCAATTAGGAACGAACTGCCGTTGAACTTGAATTGTCCAATTTCTCACACCTACTGATTTCGGATCGAGCCCAAAACTTGGGCAACATCATAATATGGTGGGAGGAGTCATTTTGTGAGTTTTGAGTGAAATCCAATCGCTAGAAGTATGGAATACACCAACCAAACCAATTAGGAACGAACTGCCGTTGAACTTGAATTGTCCAATTTGGAACACCAATTGATTTCGGATTGAGCCCAAAACATGGGCAACATCATAATATTGTGGTAGGAGTCATTTGGTGAGTTTTGAGTGAAATCCAATTGCTAGAAGTATGGAATACACCAACCACTCCAATTAGGAACGAACTGCCGTTGAACTTGAATTGTCCAATTTGGAACACCTATTGATTTCGGATTGAGCCCAAAACTTGGTCAACATCGTAATATGGTGGGAAGAGTCATTTGGTGAGTTTTGAGTGAAATCCAATCGCTAGAAGTATGGAATACACCAACCACTCCAATTAGGAACGAAATGCCGTTGAACTTGAATTGTCCAATATGGAACACCTATTGATTTCGGATCGAGCCCAAAACTTGGGCAACAACATAATATGGTGGGAGGAGTCATTTCGTGAGTTTTGAGTGAAATCCAATCGCTAGACATATGGAACACACCAGCCACTCCAATTAGGAACGAACTGCCGTTGAACTTGAATTTTCCAATTTGGAACTGCTATTGATTTCGGATCGAGCCCAAAACTTGGGCAACAACATAATATGGTGGGAGGAGTCATTTGGTGAGTTTTGAGTGAAATCCAATCGCTAGAAGTATGGAATACACCAACCACTCCAATTAGGAACGAACTGCCGTTGAACTTGAATAGTCCAATTTCTCAGACCTATTGATTTCGGATCGAGCCCAAAACTTGGGCAACAACATAATATGGTGGGAGGAGTCATTTGGTGAGTTTTGAGTGAAATCCAATCGCAAGAAGTATGGAATACACCAACCACTCCATTTAGGAACAAATTGCCGTTGAACTTGAATAGTCCAATTTCTCAGACCTATTGATTTCGGATCGAGCCCAAAACTTGGGCAACAACATAATATGGTGGGAGGAGTCATTTGGTGTGTTTTGAGTGAAATCCAATCACTAGAAGTATGGAATGCACCAGCCACTCCCATTAGGAACGAACTGCCGTTGAACTTGAATTTCCCAATTTGGAACACCTATTGATTTCGGATCGAGCCCAAAACTAGGGCAACATCATAATATGGTGGGAGGAGTCATTTGGTGAGTTTTGAGTGAAATCCAATCGCTAGAAGTATGGAATACACCAACCCCCCCAATTAGGAACAAACTGTCGTTGAACTTGAATTGTCCAGTTTGGAACACCTATTGATTTCTGATCGAGCCCAAAACTTGGGCAACGTCATAATATGATGGGAGGAGTCATTTGGTGGGTTTTGAGTTAAATCCAATCGCTAGAAGTATGGAATTCACCAACCACTCCAATTAGGAACGAACTTCCGTTGAACTTGAATTGTCCAATTATCGAACACCTATTGATTTTGGATCGAGCCCAAAACTTGGGCAACAACATAATGTGGTGGGAGGAGTCATTTGGTGAGTTTCGAGTGAAATCCAATCGTTAGAAGTGTGGAATACACCAACGACTCCAATTAGGAAAGAACTGCCATTGAACTTGAATTGTCCAATTTGGAACACCTATTGATTTCGGATCGAGCCCAAAACTTGGGAAACATCATAATATGGTGGGAGGAGTCATTTGGTGAGTTTTGAGTGAAATCCAATCGCTAGAAGTATGGAATACACCAACCACTCAAATTTTGAACGAACTGCCGTTGAACTTGAATTGTCCAATTTCTCACACCTATTTATTTCGGATCGAGCCCAAAACTTGGGCAACATCATAATATGGTGGGAGGAGTCATTTGGTGAGTTTTGAGTGAAATCCAATCGCTAGAAGTATGGAATACACCAACCACTCCCATTAGGAACGAACTGCCGTTGAACTTGAATTGTCCAATTTCTCACAATTATTGATTTCAGATCGAACCCCAAACTTGTGCAACATCGTAATATGGTGGGAGGAGTCATTTGGTGAGTTTTGAGTGAAATCCAATCGGTAGAAGTATGGAATACACCAATCTCTCCAATTCGGAACGAACCGCCGTTGAACTTGAATTGTCCAATTTGGAACACCTATTGATTTCGGATCGAGCCCAAAACTTGGGCAACATCATAATATGGTGGGAGGAGTCGTTTGGTGAGTTTTGAGTGAAATCCAATCGCTAGAAGTGTGGAATACACCAACCACTCCAATTAGGAACGAACTGCCGTTGAACTTGAATTGTCCAATTTCTCACACCTATTGATTTCGGATCGAGCCCAAAAGTTGGGCAACATCATAATATGGTGGGAGGAGTCATTGGGTGAGTTTTGAGTGAAATCCAATCGGTAGAAGTATGGAATACACCAATCACTCCAATTCGGAACGAACTGCCGTTGAACTTGAATTGTCCAATTTGGAACACCTATTGATTTCGGATCGAGCCCAAAACTTGGGCAACTTCATAATAAGGTGGGAGGAGTCGTTTGGTGAGTTTTGAGTGAAGTCCAATCTTTAGCAGTACGGAATACACCAACCACTCCAGTTGGGAACGAACTGCCGTTGAACTTGAATTGTCCAATTTGGAACACCTATTGATTTCAGATGGAGCCCAAAACTTGGGCAACATCATAATATGGTGGGAGGAGTCATTTGGTGAGTTTTGAGTGAAATCCAATCGCTAGAAGTATGGAATACACCAACCACTCCAATTAGGAACGAACTGCCGTTGAACTTGAATTGTCTAATTTCTCACACCTATTGATATCGGATCGAGCCCAAAACTTGGGCAACATCATAATATGGTGGGAGGAGTCATTTGGTGAGTTTTGAGTGAAATCCAAACGCTAGAAGTATGGAATACACCAACCACTCCCATTAGGAACGAATTGCCGTTGAACTTGAATTGTCCAATTTCTCACACCTATTGATTTCAGATCGAACCCCAAACTTGTGCAACATCATAATATGGTGGGAGGAGTCATTTGGTTAGTTTTGAGTGAAATCCAATCGCTAGAAGTATGGAATACACCAACCACTCCAATTTGGAACGAACTGTCGTTGAACTTGAATTGTCCAATTTGGAATACCTATTGATTTCGGATCGAGGCCAAAACTTGGGCAACACCAGAATATGGTGGGAGGAGTCATTTGGTTAGTTTTGAGTGAAATCCAATCGCTAGAAGTATGGAATACTCCAACCACTCCAATTAGGAACGAACTGCCGTTGAACTTGAATTGTCCAATTTCTCACACCTATTGATTTCGGATCGAACCCCAAACTTGTGCAACATCATAATATGGTGGGAGGAGTCATTTGGTGAGTTTTGAGTGAAATCCAATCGCTAGAAGTATGGAATACACCAACCACTCCAATTAGGAACGAACTGCCGTTGAAATTGAATTGTCCAATTTCTTACACCTATTGAATTTGGACCGAGCCCCAAACTTGGGGCAACATCATAATATGGTGGGAGGAGTCATTTGGTGAGTTTTGAGTGAAATCCAATCGCTAGAAGTATGGAATACACCAACCACTCCAATTAGGAACGAACTGACGTTGAACGTGAATTGTCCAATTTCTCACACCTATTGATTTCGGACCGATCCCCAAACTTGGGGCAACATCATAATGTGGTGGCAGGAGTCATTTGGTGAGTTTTGAGTGAAATCCAATCGCTTGAAGTATTTAATACACCAACCACTCCAATTAGGAACGAACTGCCGTTGAACATGAATTGTCCAATTTGGAACACGTATTGATTTCGGATCAAACCCAAAACTTGGGCAACATCATAATATGGTGGGAGGAGTCATTTGGTGAGTTTTGAGTGAAATCCAATCGCTAGAAGTATGGAATACACCAACCACTCCCATTAGGAACGAACTGCCGTTGAACTTGAATTGTCCAATTTGGAACACCTATTGATTTCGGATCGAGCCCAAAACTTGGGCAACATCATAATATGCTGGGAGGAGTCATTTGGTTAGTTTTTAGTGGAATACAATCGCTAGAAGTATGGAATACACCAACCACTCCCATTAGGAACGAACTGCCGTTGAACTTGAATTGTCCAATTTGGAACACCTATTGATTTCGGATCGAACCCCAAACTTGTGCAACATCATAATATGGTGGGAGGAGTCATTTCGTTAGTTTTTAGTGGAATCCAATCGCTAGAAGTATGGAATACACCAACCACTCCCATTAGGAACGAACTGCCGTTGAACTTGAATTTTCCAATTTGGAACACCTATTGATTTCGGATCGAACCCCAAACTTGTGCAACATCATAATATGGTGGGAGGAGTCATTTGGTGACTTTTGAGTGAAATCCAATCGCTAGAAGTATGGAATACACCAACCACTCCAATTAGGAACGAACTGCCGTTGAACTTAAATTGTCCAATTTGGAACACCTATTGATTTCGGATCGAGCCCAAAACTTGGGCAACATCATAATATGGTGGGAGGAGTCATTTGGGGAGTTTTGAGTGAAATCCAATCGCTAGAAGTATGGAATACACCAACCACTCCAATTAGGAACGAACTGCCGTTGAACTTGAATTGTCCAATTTCTCACTCCTATTGATTTCGGATCGAGCCCCAAACTTGGGCAACAACATAATATGGTGGGAGGAGTCATTTGGTGGGTTTTGAGTGAAATCCAATCGCTAGAAGTATGGAATACAACAACTACTCCGATTAGGAACGAACTGTCGTTGAAATTGAATTGACCAATTACTCACACCTATTGATTTCGGATCGAGCCCAAAACTTGGGCAACATCATAATATAGTGGGAGGAGTCATTTGGTGAGTTTTGAGTGAAATCCAATCGCTAGAAGTGTGGAATACATCAACCACTCCAATTAGGAACGAACTGCCGTCGAACTTGAATTGTCCAATTTCTCACACCTTTTGAATTCGGACCGAGCCCCAAAACTTGGGGCAACATCATAATATGGTGGGAGGAGTCATTTGGTGAGTTTTGAGTGAAATCCAATCGCTAGAAGTATGGAATAACCAACCACTCCAATTAGGAATGAACTGCCGTTGAACTTGAATTGTCCAATTTGTCACACCTATTGATTTCGGACCGAGCCCCAAACTTGGGGCAACATCATAATATGGTGGCAGGAGTCATTTGGTGAGTTTTGAGTGAAATCCAATCGCTAGAAGTAAGGAATACACCAACCACTCCAATTAGGAACGAACTGCCGTTGAACTTGAATTGTCCAATTTCCCACACCTATTGATTTTGGATCAAACCCAAAACTTGGGCAACATCATAATATGGTGGGAGGAGTCATTTGGTGAGTTTTGAGTGAAATCCAAGCGCTAGAAGTATGGAATACACCAACCACTCCCATTAGGAACGAAATGCCGTTGAAGTTGAATTGTGCCATTTCTCACACCTATTGATTTCGGACCGAGCCCCAAACTTGGGCAACATCATAATATGGTGGGAGGAGTCATTTGGTGAGTTTTGAGTGAAATCCAATCGCTAGAAGTATAGAATACACCAACCACTCCCATTAGGAACGAACTGCCGTTGAACTTGAATTGTCAAATTTGGAACACCTATTCATTTCAGATCGAGGCCAAAACTTGGGCAACACCATAATATGGTGGGAGGAGTCATTTGGTGAGTTTTGAGTGAAATCCAAACGCTAGAAGTATAGAATACACCAACCACTCCCATTAGGAACGAACTGCCGTTGAACTTGAATTGTCCAATTTCTCACACCTATTGATTTCGGATCTTGCCCAAAACTTGGGCAACATCATAATATGGTGGGAGGAGTCATTTGGTGAGTTTTGAGAGAAATCCAATCGCTAGAAGTATGGAATACACCAACCACTCCAATTACGAACGAACTGCCGTTGAACTTGAATTGTCCAATTTGGAACACCTATTGATTTCGGATCGAGCCCAAAACTTGGGCAACATCATAATATGGTGGGAGGAGTCATTTGGTTAGTTTTGAGTGAAATCCAATAGCTAGAAGTATGGAATACACCAACCACTCCAATTAGGAACGAACTGCCGTTGAACTTGAATTGTCCAAGTTCTCACCACTATTGATTTCGCATCGAGCCCAAAACTTGGGCAACATCATAATATGCTGGGAGGAGTCATTTGGTGAGTTTTGAGAGAAATCCAATCGCTAGAAGTATGGAATACACCAACCACTCCAATTAGGAACGAACTGCCGTTGAACTTGAATTGTCCAATTTGGAACACCTATTGATTTCGGATCGAGCCCAAAACTTGGGCAACATCATAATATGGTGGGAGGAGTCATTTCGTGGGTTTTGAGTGAAATCCAATCGCTAGAAGTATGGAATACACCAACCACTCCAATTTGGAACGAACTGCCGTTGAACTTGAATTGTCCAATTTGGAACACCTATTGATTTCGGATCGAGCACAAAACTTGGGCAACATCATAATATGGTGGGAGGAGTCATTTGGTGAGTTTTGAGTGAAATCCAATCGCTAGAAGTATGGAATACACCAACCACTCCATTTAGGAATGAAATGCCGTTGAACTTGAATTGTCCAATTCGGAACACCTATTGATTTCGGATCGAGCCCA
Organism: Prunus avium; assembly: GCF_965620075.1. Lineage (NCBI taxonomy): Eukaryota > Viridiplantae > Streptophyta > Magnoliopsida > Rosales > Rosaceae > Prunus > Prunus avium. The sequence continues at coordinate 9,733,242 of NC_142290.1, forward strand.
AAACTTGGGCAACATCATAATATGGTGGGAGGAGTCATTTGGTCAGTTTTGAGTGAAATCCAATCGCTAGAAGTATGGAATACACCAACCACTCCAATTTGGAACGAACTGCCGTTGAACTTGAATTGACCAATTTCTCACACCTATTGATTTCGGATCGAGCCCCAAACTTGGGCAACATCATAATATAGTGGGAAGAGTCATTTGATGAGTTTTGAGTGAAATCCAATCGCTAGAAGTATGGAATACACCAACCACTCCATTTAGGAATGAAATGCCGTTGAACTTGAATTGTCCAATTCGGAACACCTATTGATTTCGGATCTTGCCCAAAACTTGGGCAACATCATAATATGGTGGGAGGAGTCATTTGGTTAGTTTTGAGTGAAATCCGATAGCTAGAAGTATGGAATACACCAACCACTCCAATTAGGAACGAACTGCCGTTGAACTTGAATTGTCCAAGTTCTCACCACTATTGATTTCGCATCGAGCCCAAAACTTGGGCAACATCATAATATGGTGGGAGGAGTCATTTGGTGAGTTTTGAGTGAAATCCAATCACTAAAAGTATGGAATACACCAACAACTCCAATTAGGAACAAACTTCTGTTGAACTTGAATTGTCCAATTTGGAACACCTATTGATTTCGGATCGAGCCCAAAACTTGGGCAACATCATAATATGGTGGGAGGAGTCATTTGGTTAGTTTTGAGTGAAATCCAATAGCTAGAAGTATGGAATACACCAACCACTCCAATTAGGAACGAACTGCCGTTGAACTTGAATTGTCCAAGTTCTCACCACTATTGATTTCGCATCGAGCCCAAAACTTGGGCAACATCATAATATGGTGGGAGGAGTCATTTGGTGAGTTTTGAGTGAAATCCAATCACTAAAAGTATGGAATACACCAACAACTCCAATTAGGAACAAACTTCTGTTGAACTTGAATTGTCCAATTTGGAACACCTATTGATTTCGGATCGAGCCCAAAACTTGGGCAACATCATAGTATGGTGGGAGGAGTCGTTTGGTGTGTTTTGAGTGAAATCAAATCGGTAGAAGTATGGAATACACCAACCACTACAATTAGGAACGAACCGCCGTTGAACTTGAATTGTCCAATTAGGAACACCTATTGATTTCGGATCGAGCCCAAAACTTGGGCAACATCATAATATGGGGGGAGGAGTCATTTGGTGAGTTTTGAGTGAAATCCAATCGCTAGAAGTATGGAATACACCAACCACTCCAATTAGGAACGAACTGCAGTTGAACTTGAATTGTCCAATTTCTCACACCTATTGATTTCGGATCGAGCCCCAAACTTGGGCAACATCATAATATGGTGGGAGGAGTCATTTGGTTAGTTTTGAGTGAAATCCAATAGCTAGAAGTATGGAATACACCAACCACTCCAATTAGGAACGAACTGCCGTTGAACTTGAATTGTCCAAGTTCTCACCACTATTGATTTCGCATCGAGCCCAAAACTTGGGCAACATCATAATATGGTGGGAGGAGTCATTTGGTGAGTTTTGAGTGAAATCCAATCACTAAAAGTATGGAATACACCAACAACTCCAATTAGGAACAAACTTCTGTTGAACTTGAATTGTCCAATTTGGAACACCTATTGATTTCGCATCGAGCCCAAAACTTGGGCAACATCATAATATGGTGGGAGGAGTCATTTGGTGAGTTTTGAGTGAAATCCAATCACTAAAAGTATGGAATACACCAACAACTCCAATTAGGAACAAACTTCTGTTGAACTTGAATTGTCCAATTTGGAACACCTATTGATTTCGGATCGAGCCCAAAACTTGGGCAACATCATAGTATGGTGGGAGGAGTCGTTTGGTGTGTTTTGAGTGAAATCAAATCGGTAGAAGTATGGAATACACCAACCACTACAATTAGGAACGAACCGCCGTTGAACTTGAATTGTCCAATTAGGAACACCTATTGATTTCGGATCGAGCCCAAAACTTGGGCAACATCATAATATGGGGGGAGGAGTCATTTGGTGAGTTTTGAGTGAAATCCAATCGCTAGAAGTATGGAATACACCAACCACTCCAATTAGGAACGAACTGCAGTTGAACTTGAATTGTCCAATTTCTCACACCTATTGATTTCGGATCGAGCCCCAAACTTGGGCAACATCATAATATGGTGGGAGGAGTCATTTGGTTAGTTTTGAGTGAAATCCAATAGCTAGAAGTATGGAATACACCAACCACTCCAATTAGGAACGAACTGCCGTTGAACTTGAATTGTCCAAGTTCTCACCACTATTGATTTCGCATCGAGCCCAAAACTTGGGCAACATCATAATATGGTGGGAGGAGTCATTTGGTGAGTTTTGAGTGAAATCCAATCACTAAAAGTATGGAATACACCAACAACTCCAATTAGGAACAAACTTCTGTTGAACTTGAATTGTCCAATTTGGAACACCTATTGATTTCGGATCGAGCCCAAAACTTGGGCAACATCATAGTATGGTGGGAGGAGTCGTTTGGTGTGTTTTGAGTGAAATCAAATCGGTAGAAGTATGGAATACACCAACCACTACAATTAGGAACGAACCGCCGTTGAACTTGAATTGTCCAATTAGGAACACCTATTGATTTCGGATCGAGCCCAAAACTTGGGCAACAACATAATATGGTGGGAGGAGTCATTTGGTGAGTTTTGAGTGAAATCCAATCGCTAGAAGTATGGAATACACCAACCACTCCAATTAGGAACGAACTGCAGTTGAACTTGAATTGTCCAATTTCTCACACCTATTGATTTCGGATCGAGCCCCAAACTTGGGCAACATCATAATATGGTGGGAGGAGTCATTTGGTGAGTTTTGAGTGAAATCCAATCGCTAGAAGTATGGAATACACCAACCACTCCAATTAGGAACGAACTGCAGTTGAACTTGAATTGTCCAATTTCTCACACCTATTGATTTCGGATCGAGCCCCAAACTTGGGCAACATCATAATATGGTGGGAGGAGTCATTTGGTGAGTTTTGAGTGAAATCCAATCGCTAGAAGTATGGAATACACCAACCACTCCAATTAGGAACGAACTGCCGTTGAACTTGAATTGTCCAATTTAGAACACCTATTGATTTCGGATCGAGCCCAAAACTTGGGCAACATCATACTATGGTGGGAGGAGTCATTTGGTGAGTTTTGAGTGAAATCCAATCGCTAGAAGTATGGAATACACCAACCACTCCAATTAGGAACGAACTGCCGTTGAACTTGAATTGTCCAATTTCTCACACCTATTGATTTCGGATCGAGCCCCAAACCTGGGCAACGTCATAGTGGGAGGAGTCATTTGGTGAGTTTTGAGTGAAATCCAATCGCTAGAAGTATGGAATACACCAACCACTCCAATTAGGAACGAACTGCCGTTGAACTTGAATTGTCCAATTTCTCACACCTATTAATTTCGGATCGAGCCCCAAACTTGGGCAACATCATAATATGGTGGGAGGAGTCATTTCGTGAGTTTTGAGTGAAATCCAATCGCTAGAAGTATGGAATACACCAACCACTCCAATTAGGAACGAACTGCCGTTGAACTTGAATTGTCCAATTTGGAACACCTATTGATTTCGGATCGAGCCCAAAACTTGGGCAACATCATAATATGGTGGGAGTAGTCGTTTGGTGAGATTTGAGTGAAATCCAATCGGTAGAAGTATGGAACACACCATCCACTTCAATTAGGAACGAACTGCCGTTGAACTTGAATTGACCAATTTCTCACACCTATTGATTTCGGATCGAGCCCCAAACTTGGGCAACATCATAATATGGTGGGAAGAGTCATTTGGTGAGTTCTGAGTGAAATCCAATCGCTAGAAGTATGGAATACACCAACCACTCCAATTAGGAACGAACTGCCGTTGAACTTGAATTGTCCAATTTAGAACACCTATTGATTTCGGATCGAGCCCAAAACTTGGGCAACATCATAATATGGTGGGAGGAGTCATTTGGTGAGTTTTGAGTGAAATCCAATCGCTAGAAGTATGGAATACACCAACCACTCCAATTAGGAACGAACTGCCGTTGAACTTGAATTGTCCAATTTCTCACACCTATTGATTTCGGATCGAGCCCCAAACCTGGGCAACGTTATAATATGGTGGGAGGAGTCATTTGGTGAGTTTTGAGTGAAATCCAAACACTAGAAGTATGGAATACACCAACCACTCCAGTTAGGAATGAACTGCCGTTGAACTTGAATTGTCCAATTTGGAACACCTATTGATTTCGGATCGAGCCCAAAACTTGGGCAACATCATAATATGGTGGGAGGAGTCATTTGGTTAGTTTCGAGTGAAATCCAATCACTAAAAGTATGGAATACACCAATCACTCCAATTAGGAACAAACTGACGTTGAACTTGAATTGTCCAATTTGGAACACCTATTTATTTCGGATTGAGCCCAAAACTTGGTCAACATCAGAATATGGTGGGAGCAGTCATTTGGTGAGTTTTGAGTGAAATCCAATCGGTAGAAGTATGGAATACACCAACCACTCCAATTAGGAACGAACTGCCGTTGAACTTGAATTGTCCAATTTGGAACACCTATTGATTTCGGATCGAGCCCAAAACTTGGGCAACATAACAATATGGTGGGAGGAGTCATTTGATGTGTTTTGAGTGAAATCAAATGGGTAGAAGTATGGAATACACCAACCACTCCAATTAGGAACGAACTGCCGTTGAACTTGAATTGTCCAATTTGGAACACCTATTGATTTCGGATCGAGCCCAAAACTTGGGAACATCATAATATGGTGGGAGGAGTCATTTGGTGAGTTTTGAGTGAAATCCAATCGCTAGAAGTATGGAATACACCAACCACTCCATTTAGGAATGAAATGCCGTTGAACTTGAATTGTCCAATTCGGAACACCTATTGATTTCGGATCGAGCCCAAAACTTGGGCAACATCATAATATGGTGGGAGGAGTCATTTGGTTAGTTTTTAGTGAAATCCAATCGCTAGAAGTATGGAATACACCAACCACTCCAATTAGGAACGAACTGCCGTCGAACTTGAATTGTCCAATTTCTCACACCTATTGATTTCGGATCGAGCCCCAAACTTGGGCAACATCATAATATGGTGGGAGGAGTCATTTCGTGAGTTTTGAGTGAAATCCAATCGCTAGAAGTATGGAATACACCAACCACTCCAATTAAGAACGAACTGTCGTTGAACTTGAATTGTCCAATTTGTAACACCTACTGATTTCGGATCGAGCCCAAAACTTGGGCAACATCATAATATGGTTTGAGGAGTCATTTGGCGAGTTTCGAGTGAAATCCAATCGCTAGAAGTATGGAATACACCAACCACTCCAATTAGGAATGAACTGCCGTTGAACTTGAATTGTCCAATTTGGAACACCTATTTATTTCGGATCGAGCCCAAAACCTGGGCAACATCATAATTTGGTGGGAGGAGTCATTTGGTGTGTTTTGAGTGAAATCAAATGGGTAGAAGTATGGAATACACCAACCACTCCAATTAGGAACGAACTGCCGTTGAACTTGAATTGTCCAATTTGGAACACCTATTGATTTCGGATCGAGCCCAAAACTTGGGCAACACAATAATATGGTGGGAGGAGTCATTTGGTGTGTTTTGAGTGAAATCAAATGGGTAGAAGTACGGAATACACCAACCACTCCAATTAGGAACGAACTGCCGTTGAACTTGAATTGTCCAATTTCCCACACCTATTGATTTCGGATCGAGCCCCAAACTTGGGCAACATCATAATATGGTGGGAGGAGTCATTTGGTGAGTTTTGAGTGAAATCCAAACACTAGAAGTATGGAATACACCAACCACTCCAGTTAGGAACGAACTGCCGTTGAACTTGAATTGTCCAATTTGGAATACCTATTGATTTCGGATCGAGCCCAAAACTTGGGCAACATCATAATATGGTGGGAGGAGTCATTTCGTGGGTTTTGAGTGAAATCCAATCGCTAGAAGTATGGAATACACCAACCACTCCAATTTGGAACGAACTGCCGTTGAACTTGAATTGTCCAATTTGGAACACCTATTGATTTCGGATCGAGCACAAAACTTGGGCAACATCATAATATGGTGGGAGGAGTCATTTGGTGAGTTTTGAGTGAAATCCAATCGCTAGAAGTATGGAATACACCAACCACTCCATTTAGGAATGAAATGCCGTTGAACTTGAATTGTCCAATTCGGAACACCTATTGATTTCAGATCGAGCCCAAAACTTGGGCAACATCATAATATGGTGGGAGGAGTCATTTGGTCAGTTTTGAGTGAAATCCAATCGCTAGAAGTATGGAATACACCAACCACTCCAATTAGGAACGAACTGCCGTTGAACTTGAATTGACCAATTTCTCACACCTATTGATTTCGGATCGAGCCCCAAACTTGGGCAACATCATAATATAGTGGGAAGAGTCATTTGATGAGTTTTCAGTGAAATCCAATCGCTAGAAGTATGGAATACACCAACCACTCAAATTAGGAACGAACTGCCGTTGAACTTGAAATGTCCAATTTGGAACACCTATTGATTTCGGATCGAGCCCAAAACTTGGGCAACATCATAATATGGTGGGAGGAGTCAATTGGTGAGTTTTGAGTGAAATCCAATCGCAAGAAGTATGGAATACACCAACCACTCCTGTTAGGAACGAACTGCCGTTGAACTTGAATTGTCCAATTTGGAACACCTATTGATTTCGGATCGAGCCCGAAACTTGGGCAACATCATAATATGGTGGGAGGAGTCATTTGGTGGGTATTGAGTGAAATCCAATCGCTAGAAGTGTGGAATATACCAACCACTCCAGTTAGGAACGAACTGCCGTTGAACTTGAATTGTCCAATTTGGAACACCTTTTGATTTCGGATCGAGCCCAAAACTTGAGCAACATCATAATACGGTGGGAGGAGTCATTTGGTGAGTTTTGAGTGAAATCAAATCGCTAGAAGTATGGAATACACCAACCACTCCAATTAGGAACGAACTGCCGTTGAACTTGAATTGTCCAATTTATCACACCTATTGATTTCGGATCGAGCCCAAAACTTGGGCAACATCATAATATGGTGGGAGGAGTCAATTGGTGACTTTTGAGTGAAATCCAATCGCAAGAAGGATGGAATACACCAACCACTCCTGTTAGGAACGAACTGCCGTTGAACTTGAATTGTCCAATTTGGAACACCTATTGATTTCGGATCGAGCCCAAAACTTGGTCAACACCATAATATGGTGGGAGGAGTCATTTGGTGAGTTTTGAGTGAAATCCAATCGCTAGAAGTATGGAATACACCAACCACTCCAATTAGGAACGAACTGCCGTTGAACTTGAATTGTCCAATTTCCTACACCTATTGATTTCGGATCGAGCCCCAAACTTGGGCAACATCATAATATGGTGGGAGGAGTCATTTCGTGGGTTTTGAGTGAAATCCAATCGCTAGAAGTATGGAATACACCAACCACTCCAATTAGGAACGAACTACCGTTGAACTTGAATTGTCCAATTTGGAATACCTATTGATTTCGGATCGAGCCCAAAACTTGGGCAACATAATAACATGGTGGGAGGAGTCATTTCGTGGGTTTTGAGTGAAATCCAATCGCTAGAAGTGTGGAATACACCAACCACTCCATTTAGGAATGAAATGCCGTTGAACTTGAATTGTCCAATTTGGAACACCTATTGATTTCGGATCGAGCCCAAAACTTGGTCAACACCATAATATGGTGGGAGGAGTCATTTGGTGAGTTTTGAGTGAAATCCAATCGCAAGAAGGATGGAATACACCAACCACTCCTGTTAGGAACGAACTGCCGTTGAACTTGAATTGACCAATTTCTCACACCTATTGATTTCGGATCGAGCCCCAAACTTGGGCAACATCATAATATAGTGGGGAGAGTCATTTGATGAGTTTTCAGTGAAATCCAATCGCTAGAAGTATGGAATACACCAACCACTCAAATTAGGAACGAACTGCCGTTGAACTTGAATTGTCCAATTTGGAACACCTATTGATTTCGGATCGAGCCCAAAACTTGGGCAACATCATAATATGTGGGAGTAGGCGTTCGGTGAGTTTTGAGTGAAATCCAATCGCTAGAAGTACGGAATACACCAAGCACTCCATTTAGGAACGAACTGCCGTTGAACTTGAAATGTCCAATTTGGAACACCTATTGATTTCGGATCGAGCCCAAAACTTGGGCAACAACATAATATGGTGGGAGGATTCATTTCGTGGGTTTTGAGTGAAATCCAATCGCTAGAAGTATGGAATACACCAACCACTCCAATTAGGAACGAACTGCCGTTGAACTTGAATTGTCCAATTTGGAACACCTATTGATTTCGGATCGAGCACAAAACTTGGGCAACATCATAATATGGTGGGAGGAGTCATTTGGTGAGTTTTGAGTGAAATCCAATCGCTAGAAGTATGGAATACACCAACCACTCCAATTCGGAAAGAGCTGCCGTTGGACTTGAATTGTCCAATTTGGAACACCTACTGATTTCGGATCGATCCCAAAACTTGGGCAACAACACACTATGGTGGGAGGAGTCGTTTGGTAAGTTTTGCGTGAAATCCAATCGCTAGAAGTATGGAATACACCAACCACTCCAATTAGGAAGGAACTGCCGTTGAACTTGAATTGTCCAATTTCTCACACCTACTGATTTTGGATCGAGCCCAAAACTTTGGCAACAACATAATATGGTGGGAGGAGTCATTTTGTTAGTTTTGAGTCAAATCCAATCGCTAGAAGTATGGAATACACCAACCACTCCAATTAGGAACGAACTGCCGTTGAACTTGAATTGTCCAATTTGGAACACCTATTGATTTCGGATCAAGCCCAAAACCTGGGCGACATCATAATATGGTGGGAGGAGTCATTTGGTGAGTTTTGAGTGAAATCCAATCGGTAGAAGTATGGAATACACCAACCACTCCAATTAGGAAGGAATTGCCGTTGAACTTGAATTGTCCAATTTCTCACACCTACTGATTTCGGATCGAGCCCAAAACTTTGGCAACACCTTAATATGGCCGGAGGAGTCATTTGGTGAGTTTTGAGTGAAATCCAATAGATAGACGTATGGAATACACCAACCACTCCAATTAGGAATGAACTGTCGTTGAAATTGAATTGACCAATTTCTCACACCTATTGATTTCGGATCTTGCCCAAAACTTGGGTAACATCATAATATGGTTTGAGGAGTCATTTGGTGAGTTTTGAGTGAAATCCAATCGCTAGAAGTATGGAATACACCAACCACTCGAATTAGGAACCAACTGCCGTTGAACTTGAATTGTCCAATTTATCACACCTATTGACTTAGGATCGAGCCCAAAACTTGGGCAACATCATAATATGGTGGGAGGAGTCATTTGGTGAGTTTTGAGTGAAATCCAATCGCTAGAAGTATGGAATACACCAACCACTCCAATTAGGAACGAATTGCCGTTGAACTTGAATTGTCCAATTTGGAACACCTATTGATTTCGGATCGAGCCCAAAACTTGGGCAACATCATAACATGGTGGGAGGAGTCATTTGGTGAGTTTTGAGTGAAATCCAATCGCTGGACGTATGGAATACACCAACCACTCCAATTAGGAACGAACTGTCGTTCAAATTGAATTGGCCAATTTCTCAGACCTATTGATTTCGGATCGAGCCCAAAACTTGGGCAACATCATAATATGGTGGGAGGAGTCATTTTGTGAGTTTTGAGTGAAATCCAATCGCTAGACGTATGGAATACATCAACCACTCCAATTAGGAACGAACTATCGTTCAAATTGAATTGACCAATTTCTCAGAACTATTGATTTCGGATCGAGCCCAAAACTTGGGCAACATCATAATATGGTGGGAGGAGTCATTTGGTGAGTTTTGAGGGAAATCCAATCGCTAGAAGTGTGGAATACATCAACCACTCCAACTAGGAACGAACTGCCGTTGAACTTGAATTGTCCAATTTCTCACACCCATTGATTTCGGATCGAGCCCAAAACTTAGGCAACAACATAATATGGTGGGAGGAGTGGTTTGGTGAGTTTTGAGTGAAATCCAATCGCTAGAAGTATGGAATACGCCAACCACTCCAATTAGGAACGAACTGTCGTTGAACTTGAATTGTCCAATTTGGAACACCTATTGATTTCGGATCGAGCCCAAAACTTGGGCAACATCATAATACGGTGGGAGGAGTCATTTTGTGAGTTTTGAGTGAAATCAAATCGCTAGAAGTATGGAATACACCACCCACTCCAATTAGGAACGAACTGCCGTTGAACTTGAATTGTGCAATTTATCACACCTATTGATTTCGGATCGAGCCCAAAACTTGGGCAACATCATAATATGGTGGGAGGAGTCAATTGGTGAGTTTTGAGTGAAATCCAATCGCAAGAAGTATGGAATACACCAACCACTCCTGTTAGGAACGAACTGCCGTTGAACTTGAATTGTCCAATTTGGAACACCTATTGATTTCGGATCGAGCCCGAAACTTGGGCAACATCATAATATGGTGGGAGGAGTCATTTGGTGGGTATTGAGTGAAATCCAATCGCTAGAAGTGTGGAATATACCAAGCACTCCAGTTAGGAACGAACTGCCGTTGAACTTGAATTGTCCAATTTGGAACACCTTTTGATTTCGGATCGAGCCCAAAACTTGAGCAACATCATAATACGGTGGGAGGAGTCATTTGGTGAGTTTTGAGTGAAATCAAATCGCTAGAAGTATGGAATACACCAACCACTCCAATTAGGAACGAACTGCCGTTGAACTTGAATTGTCCAATTTATCACACCTATTGATTTCGGATCGAGCCCAAAACTTGGGCAACATCATAATATGGTGGGAGGAGTCAATTGGTGACTTTTGAGTGAAATCCAATCGCAAGAAGTATGGAATACACCAACCACTCCTGTTAGGAACGAACTGCCGTTGAACTTGAATTGTCCAATTTGGAACACCTATTGATTTCGGATCGAGCCCAAAACTTGGTCAACACCATAATATGGTGGGAGGAGTCATTTGGTGAGTTTTGAGTGAAATCCAATCGCTAGAAGTATGGAATACACCAACCACTCCAATTAGGAACGAACTGCCGTTGAACTTGAATTCTCCAATTTGGAACACCTATTGATTTCGGATCGAGCCCAAAACTTGGGCAACAACATAATATGGTGGGAGGAGTCATTTCGTGGGTTTTGAGTGAAATCCAATCGCTAAAAGTATGGAATACACCAACCACTCCAATTAGGAACGAACTACCGTTGAACTTGAATTGTCCAATTTGGAACACCTATTGATTTCGGATCGAACCCAAAACTTAGGCAACATAATAACATGGTGGGAGTAGTCATTTGGTGAGTTTTGAGTGAAATCCAATCGCTAGAAGTATGGAATACACCAACCACTCCAATTAGGAACGAACTGCCGTTGAAGTTGAATTGTCCAATTTGGAACACCTATTGATTTCGGATCGAGCCCAAAACTTGGGCAACATCATAATATGGTGGGAGGAGTCATTTGGTGAGTTTTGAGTGAGATCCAATCGCTAGAAGTATGGAATACACCAACCACTCCAATTAGGAACGAACTGCCATTGAACTTGAATTGTCCAATTTCTCACACCTATTGATTTCGGATCGTGCCCAAAACTTGGGCAACATCATAATATGGTGGGAGGAGTCATTTGGTGAGTTTTGAGTGAAATCCAATCGCTAGAAGTATGGAATACACTAACCACTCCAATTATGAACGAACTGCTGATTGTATATCATTTTGTACCCTTCTAGCTTATGATTTGGTTATGTTTTTGAGTTAAACTTGTGCTTTTAATCCTTTTTGTGTTTATCTTTCAGTTCATTGAGCTTTAGGTAATAATGAGGGCTTTGGATAGTAAATGATGCAATCCATGCATGATAGGGCCTAATTCGGATGAATGGATGAAGAGCTTAAAGACAAACTCAATTTTGGCTACAGTCCCCTGCCAGCCCAGTTTCATAGGTCATATTGCAAGCTTTGTTTCAGCAACCTACATAGCTCGGATGAGGCCACATTCTTCATGAAAGTTGTTCCAATGGGTGTGTAATATAACATATCCAAAATTCAGCCCCATTGGATAAATATGGAGTCTGTTACCTAGCAAACACAGAGCCATGCTCAGGATGGATTTTATCAGCGCGCAAAATGAGTTAGCAATTTGTTTTGGCCTTAACTTCCTCCTCCGACCTTGGATTGGCCCAAATGATATATGGCTGGAAAGAAGACATTCTGTACTTCAAGTTTGAGTGCTTAAAGTCTTAATTTGCTTAAGGGAATCCCAATTCGTAAGCCCTTGAAGTTGCTGGTCATGCTGACCTCAGGATGAGCTATTATTTCTGGTTGGAAGCTTGGTCATGGTGACATGAAGATGAGCTAGGGCTGCTGGTGGGATTTATTAGTGAAGTGCATCAACCATTTCAGATTTTATAATGGAAGTGTTGTATGCATTAGTGAAGTGCATCAACCATTTCAGATTTTATAAAACAAGTGTTGTATGCATTAGCCATACTTAATTCAGATTTTCAGCTTCCTTAGGCCTATATATAGTGAGGTTTCCCAAGCTTGTAAACACACCCCAAGGGGGGGAGCTCTCAAACACTTCTCTAGAGCTCCCTTCCCTTCTCTCCCTCAAATTCTCTTAGTTTTCCTTTCTAGTTCTCAATTCTAGCTTTCTTTAATGTTTTCTTAGTTGTAATTTATTTTTCTTGTAATGTACATTCTTTCTTAAGTATTCAAGTTTAATTAGTTTCCAAGTTTCAATTATGGTTTTTGTTCTTATTCATTATGCTTATAAGTTAATATGCTAGTTTGAATGATTGATCACCATTTAGGCTTGCATGTTAGCTATCTTGGTTTGAATTAAGAGTATACACCATGCTTTAATTCGAATTGAACAATGATAAGGAAGAGTATGTATGGACATTCGACAACAGGGATTAGATACATGCTTGGTTGTTTAAAATGTTCTTCTATGCTTAATGGGTTCCTAATGCTTAATTTTAGGTTAGACAACAAATGATCAAATTAGGGAATTAGGAACACAAGGTTATGACCACACACCATGGCTTAATCATACTTTAGCTAGAATCAATCCGTTAATCTAATTGAACTTGGGAACTTATTTGCTTGAGTTACTTATTTCTTTCTTCCTTCTTTTATGTTCTTTGTTTTTGTTTCTATTTTGTGTAGGGAAACTAAATTGGATCATTCAATCACCAATCCCTGTGGAATCGACCTCGCACTTACATATGCTATACTACCAACGGTTCGTGCACTTGCGAGTATAACAAGTTGAGGATGCAGCTTAATCCATTTTGGTGGAGCTAAATCTACGCAACAACTGCCGTTGAACTTGAATTGTCCAATTTGGAACTCGTATTGATTTCGGATCGAGCCCAAAACTTGGGCAACATCATAATACGGTGGGAGGAGTCATTTGGTGAGTTTTGAGTGAAATCAAATCGCTAGAAGTATGGAATACAACAACCACTCCAATTAGGAATGAACTGCCGTTGAACATGAATTGTCCAATTTATCACACCTATTGATTACGGATCGAGCCCTAAACTTGAGCAACATCATAATATGGTGGGAGGAGTCAATTGGTGAGTTTTGAGTGAAATCCAATCGCAAGAAGTATGGAATACACCAACCACTCCAGTTAGGAACGAACTGCCGTTGAACTTGAATTGTCCAATTTGGAACACCTATTGATTTCGGATCGAGCCCAAAACTTGGGCAACATCATAATACGGTGGGAGTAGTCATTTGGTGAGTTTTGAGTGAAATCAAATCGCTAGAAGTATGGAATACACCAACCACTCCAATTAGGAACGAACTGCTGTTGAACTTGAATTGTCCAATTTATCACACCTATTGATTTTGGATCGAGCCCAAAACTTGGGCAACATCATAATATGGTGGGAGGAGTCAATTGGTGAGTTTTGAGTGAAATCCAATCGCAAGAAGTATGGAATACACCAACCACTCCTGTTAGGAACGAACTGTTGTTGAACTTGAATTGTCCAATTTGGAACACCTATTGATTTCGGATCGAGCCCGAAACTTGGGCAACATCATAATATGGTGGGAAGAGTCATTTGGTGGGTATTGAGTGAAATCCAATCGCTAGAAGTGTGGAATATACCAACCACTCCAGTTAGGAACGAACTGCCGTTGAACTTGAATTGTCCAATTTGGAACACCTATTGATTTCGGATCGAGCCCAAAACTTGGTCAACACCATAATATGGTGGGAGGAGTCATTTGGTGAGTTTTGAGTGAAATCCAATCGCTAGAAGTATGGAATACACCAACCACTCCAATTAGCAACGAATTGCCGTTGAACTTGAATTCTCCAATTTGGAACACCTATTGATTTCGGATCGAGCCCAAAACTTGGGCAACATCATAACATGGTGGGAGGAGTCATTTGGTGAGTTTTGAGTGAAATCCAATCGCTGGACGTATGGAATACACCAACCACTCCAATTAGGAACGAACTGTCGTTGAAATTGAATTGATCAATTTCTCAGACCTATTGATTTCGGATCGAGCCCAAAACTTGGGCAACTTCATAATATGGTGGGAGGAGTCAGTTGGTGAGTTTTGAGTGAAATCCAATCGCTAGAAGTATGGAATACACCAACCACTCCAACTAGGAACGAACTGCCGTGGAATTTGAATTGTCCAATTTGGAATACCCATTGATTTCGGATCGAGCCCAAAACTTGGGCAACATCATAATGTGGTGGGAGGAGTCATTTGGTGAGTTTTGAGTGAAATCCTATCGCTAGAATTATGGAATACAACAACCACTCCAATTAGGAACAAACTTCCGTTGAACTTGAATTGTCCAATTTCTCACACCTATTGATTTTGGATCGAGCCCCAAACTTGGGCAACATGATAATATGGTGGGAGGATTCATTTGGCGAGTTTTGGGTGAAATCCAATCGCTAGAAGTATGGAATACACCAACCACTCCAATTAGGAACGAACTGCCGTTGAACTTGAATTGTCCAATTTCTCACACCGATTGATTTCGGATCGAGCCCAAAACTTGGGCAACAACATAATATGGTGGGAGAAGTCATTTGGTGAGTTTTGAGTGAAATCCAATCGCTAGAAGTATGGAATACACCAACCACTCCAATTAGGAACGAACTGCCGTTGAACTTGAATTGTCCAATTTCTCACACCTATTGATTTCGGATTGAGCCCAAAAGTTGGGCAACATCATAATATGGTGGGAGGTGTCATTTGGTGAGTTTTGAGTGAAATCCAATCGCTAGAAGTGTGGAATACACCAACCACTATAATTAGGAATGACCTGCCGTTGAACTTGAATTGTTAAATTTTTCACACCTATTGATTTCGGATCGAGCCCAAAACTTGGGCAACATCATAATATGGTGGGAGGAGTCATTTGGTGAGTTTTGAGTGAAATCCAATCGCTAGAAGTGTGGAATACACCAACCACTCCAATTAGGAACGAACTGTCGTTGAACTTGAATGGTCCAATTTCTCACACCTATTGATTTCGGATCGAGCCCAAAACTTGGGCAACATCATAATATGGTGGGAGTAGTCATTTGGTTTGTTTTGAGTGAAATCCAATCGCTAGAAGTATGGAATACACCAACCACTCCAATTAGGAACGAACTGTCGTTGAACTTGAATTGTCCAATTTCTCACACCTATTGATTTCGGATCGAGCCCAAAACTTGGGCAACATCATAATATGGTGGGAGGTGTCATTTGTGAGTTTTGAGTCTAATCCAATCGCAAGAATTATGGAATACAACAACCACTCCAATTAGGAACGAACTGCCGTTGAACTTGAATTGTCCAATTTCTCACACCTATAGATTTCGGATCGAGCCCCAAACTTGGGCAACATCATAATATGGTGGGAGTAGTCATTTGGTGAGTTTTGAGTGAAATCCAATCGCTAGAAGTATGGAATACTCCAACCACTCCAATTAGGAACGAACTGCCGTTAAACTTGAAGTGTCCAATTTCGAACACCTATTGATTTCGGATCGAGCCCCAAACTTGGGCAACATCATAATATGGTGGGAGGAGTCCTTCGGTGAGTTTTGAGTGAAATCCATTCGCTTGAAGTATGGAATACACCAACCACTCCAATTAGGAACGAACTGCCGTTGAACTTGAATTGTCCAATTTCCCACAGCTATTGATTTCGGATCGAGCCCAAAACTTGGGCAACATCATAACATGGTGGGAGGACTCATTTGGTGAGTTTTGAGTGAAATCCAATCGCTAGAAGTATGGAATACACCAACCACTCCAATTAGGAACGAACTGCCGTTGAACTTGAATTATGCAATTTCTCACACCTATTGATTTCGGATCGAGCCCAAAACTTGGGCAACATCATAATATGGTGGGAGGAGTCAGTTGTGAGTTTTGAGTGTAATCCAATCGCTAGAATTATGGAATACAGCAACCACTCCAATTAGGAACGAACTGCCGTTGAACTTGAATTGTCCAATTTCTCTCACCTATTGATTTCAGATCGAGCCCCAAACTTGGGCAACATCATAATATGGAGGGAGGAGTCATTTGGTGAGTTCTGAGTGAAATCCAATCGCTAGAAGTATGGAATACACCAACCACTCCAATTAGGAACGAACTGCCGTTGAACTTGAATTGTCCAATTTGGAACACCTATTGATTTCGGATCGAGCCCAAAACTAGGTCAACATCATAATATGGTGGGAGGAGTCATTCGGTGAGTTTTGAGTGAAATCCAATCGCTAGAAGTATGGAATACACCAACCACTACAATTAGGAACGAACTGCCGTTGAACTTGAATTGTCCAATTTCTCACACCTATTGATTTCGGATCGAGCCCAAAACTTGGGCAACATCATAATATGGTGGGAGGAGTCATTTGGTGAGTTTTGAGTGAAATCCAATCGCTAGAAGTATGGAATACACCAACCACTCCAATTAGGAACGAACTGCCGTTGAACTTGAATTGTCCAATTTGGAACACCTATTTATTTCGGATCGAGCCCAACACTAGGGCAACATCATAATATGGTGGGAGGAGTCATTCGGTGAGTTTTGAGTGAAATCCAATCGCTAGAAGTATGGAATACACCAACCACTACAATTAGGAACGAACTGCCGTTGAACTTGAATTGTCCAATTTCTCACACCTATTGATTTCGGATCGAGCCCAAAACTTGGGCAAGATCATAATATGGTGGGAGGAGTCATTTGTGAGTTTTGAGTGTAATCCAATCGCTAGAAGTATGTAATACAGCAAACACTCCAATTAGGAACGAACTGCCGTTGAACTTGAATTGTCCAATTTCTCACACCTATTGATTTCGGATCGAGCCCCAAACTTGGGCAACATCATAATATGGTGGGAGGAGTCATTTGGTGAGTTTTGACTGAAATCCAATTGCTAGAAGTATGGAATACACCAACCACTCCAATTAGGAACGAACTGCCGTTGAACTTGAATTGTCCAATTTCTCACACCTATTGATTTCGGATCGAGGTCCAAACTGGGGCAACATCATAATATGGTGGGAGGAGTCATTTGGTGAGTTTTGAGTGAAATCCAATCGCTAGAAGTATGGAATACACCAACCACTCCAATTAGGAACGAACTGGAGTTGAACTTGAATTGTCCAATTTGGAACACCTATTGATTTCGGATCGAGCCCAAAACTTGGGCAACATCATAATATGGTGGGAGGAGTCATTTGGTGAGTTTTGAGTGAAATCCAATCGCTAGAAGTATGTTATACACCAACCACTCCAATTAGGAACGAACTGCCGTTGAACTTGAATTGTCCAATTTGGAACACCTATTGATTTCGGATCGAGCCCAAAACTTGGGCAACATCATAATATGGTGGGAGGAGTCATTTGGTGAGTTTTGAGCGAAATCCAATCGCTAGAAGTATGGAATACACCAACCACACCAATTAGGAACGAACTGCCGTTGAACTTGAATTGTCCAATTTCTCCCACCTCTCCCACCTATGGATTTTGGATCGACCCCAAAACTTGGGCAACATCATAATATGGTGGGAGGAGTCATTTAGTGAGTTTTGAGTGAAATCCAATCGCTAGAAGTGTGGAATACACCAACCACTCCAATTAGGAACGAACTGCCGTTGAACTTGAATTGTCCAATTTCTCACACCTATTGACTTTGGGTCGAGCCCAAAACTTGGGCAACATCATAATACGGTGGGAGTAGTCATTTGGTGAGTTTTGAGTGAAATCCAATCGCTAGAAGTGTGTAATACACCAACCACTCCAATTAGGAACGAACTGCCGTTGAACTTGAATTGTCCAATTTGGAACACCTATTGATTTCGGATCGAGCCCAAAACTTGGGCAACATCATAATATGGTGGGAGGAATCATTTGGTTACTTTTGAGTGAAATCCAATCGCTAGAAGTATGGAATACACCAACCACTCCAATTAGGAACGAACTGCCGTTGAACTTGAATTGTCCAATTTCTCACACCAATTGATTTCGGATCGAACCCCAAACTTGTGCAACATCATAATGTGGTGGGAGGAGTCATTTGGTGAGTTTTGAGTGAAATCCAATCCCTCGAAGTGTGTAATACACCAACCACTCCGACTAGGAACGAACTGCCGTTGAACTTGAATTGTCCAATTTCTCACTCCTATTAATTTCGGACCGAGTCCCAAACTTGGTCAACATCATAATATGGTGGGAGTAGTCATTTGGTGAATTTTGAGTGAAATCCAATCGCTAGAAGTATGGAATATACCAACCACTCCAATTAGGAACGAATTGTCGTTGAACTTGAATTGTCCAATTTGGAACACCTATTGATTTCGGATCGAGCCCCAGACTTGGGCAACATCATAATATGGTGGGAGGAGTCATTTGGTGAGTTTTGAGTGCAATCCAATCGCTAGAACTATGGAATACACCAACCACTCCAATTAGGAACGAACTGCCGTTGAAATTGAATTGTCCAATTTCTCACACCTATTAACTTCGGATCGAGCCCAAAACTTGGGCAACAGCATAATATGTTGGGAGGAGTCATCTGGTGAGATTTGAGTGAAATCCAATCGCTAGAAGTATGGAATACACCAACCACTCCAATTAGGAACGAACTGCCGTTGAAATTGAATTGTCCAATTTCTCACACCTATTAATTTCGGACCGAGCCCCAAACTTGGTCAACATCATAGTATGGTGGGAGGAGTCATTTGGTGAGTTTTGAGTGAAATCCAATCGCTAGAAGTATGGAATACACCAACCAATCCAATTAGGAACGAACTGCCGTTGAACTTGAATTGTCCAATTTCTCACACCTATTGATTTCGGATCGAGCCCAAAACTTGGGCAACATCATAATATGGTGGGAGGAGTCATTTGGTTAGTTTTGTGTGAAATCCAATCGCTAGAAGTATGGAATACACCAACCACTCCAATTAGGAACGAACTGCCGTTGAACTTGAATTGTCCAATTTCTCACACCTATTGATTTCGGATCGAACCCAAAACTTGGGCAACATCATAATATCGTGGGAGGAGTCATTTGGTGAGTTTTGAGTGAAATCCAATCGCTAGAAGTATGGAATACACCAACCACTCCAGTTAGGAACGAACTGCCGTTGAACTTGAATAGTCCAATTTCTTTCACCTATTGATTTCGGATCGAGCCCAAAACTTGGGTAACATCATGATATGGTTGGAGGAGTCCTTTGGTGAGTTTTGAGTGAAATCCAATCGCTAGAAGTACGGAATACACCAACCACTCCAATTAGGAACGAACTGCCGTTGAAATTGGATTGTCCAATTTCTCACACCTATTAACTTCGGATCGAGACCAAAACTTGGGCAACAGCATAATATGGTGGGAGGAGTCATCTGGTGAGTTTTGAGTGAAATCCAATCGCTAGAAGTATGGAATACACCAACCACTCCAATTAGGAACGAACTGCCGTTGAACTTGAATTGTCCAATTTCTCACACCTATTAATTTCGGACCGAGCCCCAAACTTGGTGAACATCATAATATGGTGGGAGGAGTCATTTGGTGAGTTTTGAGTGAAATCCAATCGCTAGAAGTATGGAATACACCAACCACTCTAATTAGGAACGAACTGCCGTTGAACTTGAATTGTCCAATTTCTCATACCTATTGATTTTGTATCGAGCCTAAAACTTGATCAACATCATAATATGGTGGGAGGAGTCATTCGGGGAGTTTTGAGTGAAATCCAATCGCTAGAAGTATGGAATACACCAACCACCCCAATTAGGAACGAACTGCCGTTGAAATTGAATTGTCCAATTTCTCACACCTATTGATTTCGGATCGAGCCCAAAACTTGGGCAGCAGCATAATATGGTGGGAGGAGTCAATTGGTGAGTTTTGAGTGAAATCCAATCGCTAGAAGTGTGGAATACACCAACCACTCCAATTAGGAACGAACTGCCGTTGAACTTGAATTGTCCAATTTCGAACACCAATTGATTTCGGATCGAGCCCAAAACTTTGGCAACATCATAATGTGGTGGGAGGAGTGATTTGGTGAGTTTTGAGTGAAATCCAATCGCTAGAAGTATGGAATACACCAACCACTCCAATTAGGAACGAACTGCCGTTGAACTTGAACTGTCCAATTTCTCACACCTATTGATTTCGGACCGGGCCCCAAACTTGGGCAACATCATAATATGGTGGGAGGAGTCATTTGGTGAGTTTTGAGTGAAATCCAATGGCTAGAAGTATGGAATACACCAACCCCTCCAATTATGAACGAACTGCCGTTGAACTTGAATTGTCCAATTTCTCACACCTATTGATTTCGGATCGAGCCCAAAACTTGGGCAACAACATAATATGGTGGGAGGAGTCATTTGGGGAGTTTTGAGTGAAATCCAATCGCTAGAAGTATGGAATACAACAACCACTCCAACTAGGAACGAACTGCCGTTGAACTTGGATTGTCCAATTTGGAACACCTATTGATTTCGGATCGAGCCCAAAACTTGGGCAACATCATAATGTGGTGGGGGGAGTCATTTGGGGAGTTTTGAGTGAAATCCAATCGCCAGAAGTACGGAATACACCAACCACTCCAATTAGGAACGAACTTCCGTTGAACTTGAATCTCCAATTTGGAACACCAATTGATTCCGGATCGAGCCCAAAACTTGGGCAACATCATAATGTGGTGGGAGGAGTCATTTGGTGAGTTTTGAGTGAAATCCAATCGCTAGAAGTATGGAATACAACAACCACTCCAACTAGGAACGAACTGCCGTTGAACTTGAATTGTCCAATTTGGAACACCTATTGATTTCGGATCGAGCCCAAAACTTGGGCAACATCATAATGTGGTGGGGGGAGTCATTTGGGGAGTTTTGAGTGAAATCCAATCGCCAGAAGTACGGAATACACCTACCACTCCAATTAGGAACGAACTTCCGTTGAACTTGAATTGTCCAATTTGGAACACCAATTGATTCCGGATCGAGCCCAAAACTTGGGCAACATCATAATGTGGTGGGAGGAGTCATTTGGTGAGTTTTGAGTGAAATCCAATCGCTTGAAGTGTGGAATACACCAACCACTCCAATTCGGAACGAACTGCCGTTGAACTTGAATTGTCCAATTTCTCACGCCTATTGATTTCGGATCGAGCCCAAAACTTGGGCTACCTCATAATATGGTGGGAGGAGTCATTTGGTGAGTTTTGAGTGAAATCCAATCGCAAGAAGTATGGAATACACCAACCACTCCAATTAGGAACGAACTGCCGTTGAACTTGAATTGTCCAATTTGGAACACCTATTGATTTCGGATCGAGCCCAAAAGTTGGGCAACATCATAATATGGTGGGAGGAGTCATTTGGTGAGTTTTGAGTGAAATCCAATCGCTAGAAGTATGGAATACACCAACCACTACAATTAGGAACGAACTGCCGTTGAACTTGAATTGACCAATTTCTCACACCTATTGATTTCGGATCGAGCCCCAAACTTGGGCAACATCATAATGTGGTGGGAGGAGTCATTTGGTGAGTTTTGAGTGAAATCCAATCGCTAGAAGTATGGAATACACAAACCACTCCAATTAGGAACGAACTGCCGTTGAACTTGAATTGTCCAATTTGGAACACCTATTGATTTCGGATCGAGCCCAAAACTTGGGCAACATCATAATATGGTGGGAGGAGTCATTTGGTTAGTTTTGAGTGAAATCCAATCGCTAGAAGTACGGAATACACCAACCACTCCAATTAGGAACAAACTGCCGTTGAACTTGAATTGTCCAATTTGGAACACCTATTGATTTCGGATCGAGCCCAAAACTTGGGCAAGATCATAATATGGTTTGAGGAGTCATTTGGTGAGTTTCGAGTGAAATCCAATAGCTAGAAGTGTGGAATACACCAACCACTCCCATTAGGAAGGAACTGCCGTTGAACTTGAATTGTCCAATTTCTCACACCTATTGATTTCGGATCGAACCCCAAACTTGTGCAACATCATAATATGGTGGGAGGAGTCAATTGGTGAGTTTTGAGTGAAATCCAATCGCTAGAAGTATGGAAGACAACAACTATTCCAATTAGGAACGAACTGTCGTTGAAATTGAATTGACCAATTTCTCACACCTATTGATTTCGGATCGAGCCCAAAACTTGGGCAACCACATAATATGGTGGGAGGAGTAATTTGGTGAGTTTTGAGTGAAATCCAATCGCAAGAAGTACGGAATACACCAACCACTCCAATTTGGAACGAATTGCCGTTGAACTTCAATTGTCCAATTTGAAACAACTCTTCATTTCGGATCGAGCCCAAAAGTTGGGCAACATCATAATATGATACGAGGAGTGATTTGGTGAGTTTTGAGTGAAATCCAATCGCTAGAAGTATGGAATACACCAACCACTCCAATTAGGAACGAACTGCCGTTGAACTTGAGTTGTCCAATTTCTCACACCTATTGATTTCGGATCGAGCCCAAAACTTGGGCAACAACATAATATGGTGGGAGGAGTCATTTGGGGAGTTTTGTACGAAATCCAATCGCTAGAAGTATGGCATACACCAACCACTCCAATTAGGAACGAACTGCCGTTGAAATTGAATTGTCCAATTTCTCACACCTATTGATTTCGGATCGAACCCAAAACTTGGGCAACAGCATAATATGGTGGGAGGAGTCATTTGGTGAGTTTTGCGTGAAATCCAATCGCTAGAAGTATGGAATACACCAACCAATCCAATTAGGAACGATCTGCCGTTGAACTTGAATTGTCCAATTTCTCACACTTATTGATTTCGGATCGAGCCCAAAACTTGGGCAACATCATAATATGGTGGGGGGAGTCATTTGGTGAGTTTTGAGTGAAATCCAATCGCTAAAAGTATGTAATACTCCAACCACTCCAATTAGGAACGAACTGCCGTTGAACTTGAATTGTCCAATTTCTCACACCTATTGATTTCGGATCAAGCCCAAAACTTGGGCAACATCGTAATATGGTGCGATGAGTCATTTGGTGAGTGTTGAGGGAAATCCAATCGCTAGAAGTACGTAATACACCAACCACTCCAATTTGGAACGAACTGCCGTTGAACTTGAATTGTCCAATTTCTCACACCTATTGATTTCGGATCGAACCCAAAACTTGGGCAACATCATAATATGGTGGGAGGAGTCATTTGGTGAGTTTTGAGTGAAATCCAATCGCTAGAAGTATGGAATACACCAACCACTCCAATTTGGAACGAACTGCCGTTGAACTTGAATTGTCCAATTTCTCACTCCTATTGATTTCAGATCGATCCCCAAACTTGGGCAACATCATAATATGGTGGGAGGAGTCATTTGGTCAGTTTTGAGTGAAATCCAATCGCTAGAAGTACGGAATACACCAACCACTCCAATTTGGAACGAACTGCCGTTGAACTTGAATTGTCCAATTTCTCACACCTATTGATTTCGGATCGAACCCAAAACTTGGGCAACATCATAATATGGTGGGAGGAGTCATTTGGTGAGTTTTGAGTGAAATCCAATCGCTAGAACTATGGAATACACCAACCACTCCCATTAGGAACGAACTGCCGTTGAACTTGAATTGTCCAATTTCTCACACCTATTGATTTCGGATCGAACCCCAAACTTGTGCAACATCATAATATGGTGGGAGGAGTCATTTGGGGACTTTTGAGTGAAATCCAATCGCTAGAAGTATGGAATACACCAACCACTCCAATTAGGAACGAACTGCCGTCGAACTTGAATTGACTAATTTCTCACACCTATTGATTTCGGATCGAGCCCAAAACTTGGGCAACATCATAACATGGTGGGAGGAGTCATTTGGTGAGTTTTGAGTGAAATCCAATCGCTAGAAGTATGGAATACACCAACCACTCCAATTTGGAACGAACTGCCGTTGAACTTGAATTGTCCAATTTCTCACTCCTATTGATTTCGGATCGATCCCCAAACTTGGGCAACATCATAATATGGTGGGAGGAGTCATTTGGTGGGTTTTGAATGAAATCCAATCGCTAGAAGTATGGAATACAACAACTACTCCGATTAGGAATGAACTGTCGTTGAAATTGAATTGACCAATTACTCGTACCTATTGATTTCGGATCAAGCCCAAAACTTGGGCAACATCATAATATGGTGGGAGGAGTCATTTGGTGAGTTTTGAGTGAAATCCAATCGCTAGAAGTATGGAATACACCAACCACTCCAATTTGGAACGAACTGCCGTTGAACTTGAATTGACTAATTTCTCACACCTATTGATTTCGGATCGAGCCCAAAACTTGGGCAACATCATAACATGGTGGGAGGAGTCATTTGGTGAGTTTTGAGTGAAATCCAATCGCTAGAAGTATGGAATACACCAACCACTCCAATTTGGAACGAACTGCCGTTGAACTTGAATTGTCCAATTTCTCACTCCTATTGATTTCGGATCGATCCCCAAACTTGGGCAACATCATAATATGGTGGGAGGAGTCATTTGGTGGGTTTTGAATGAAATCCAATCGCTAGAAGTATGGAATACAACAACTACTCCGATTAGGAATGAACTATCGTTGAAATTGAATTGACCAATTACTCGTACCTATTGATTTCAGATCGAGCCCAAAACTTGGGCAACATCATAATATGGTGGGAGGAGTCATTTGGTGAGTTTTGAGTGAAATCCAATCGCTAGAAGTATGGAATACACCAACCACTCCAGTTAGGAAGGAACTGCCGTTGAACTTGAATTGTCCAATTTCTCACACCTATTGATTTCGGATCGAGCCCAAAACTTGGGCAACAACATAACATGGTGGGAGGAGTCATTTGGTGAGTTTTGAGTGAAATCCAATCGCTAGAAGTATGGAATACCCAAACCACTCCAGTTAGGAACGAACTGCCGTTGAACTTGAATTGACCAATTTCTCACACCTATTGATTTCGGATCGAGCCCAAAACTTGGGCAACATCATAACATGGTGGGAGGAGTCATTTGGTGAGTTTTGAGTGAAATCCAATCGCTAGAAGTATGGAATACACCAACCACTCCAATTTGGAACGAACTGCCGTTGAACTTGAATTGTCCAATTTCTCACTCCTATTGATTTCAGATCGAGCCCCAAACTTGGGCAACATCATAATATGGTAGGAGGAGTCATTTGGAGAGTTTTGAGTGAAATCCAATCGCTAGAAGTATGGAATACACCAACCACTCCAGTTAGGAAGGAACTGCCGTTGAACTTGAATTGTCCAATTTCTCACACCTATTGATTTCGGATCGAGCCCAAAACTTGGGCAACAACATAACATGGTGGGAGGAGTCATTTGGTGAGTTTTGAGTGAAATCCAATCGCTAGAAGTATGGAATACCCAAACCACTCCAGTTAGGAACGAACTGCCGTTGAACTTGAATTGTCCAATTTGGAACACCTATTGATTTCGGATCGAGCCCAAAACTTGGGCAACATCATAATACGGTGGGAGGAGTCATTAGGTTAGTTTTGAGTGAAATCCAATCGCTAGAGGTATGGAATACACCAACCTCTCCAATTAGGAACGAATTGCCATTGCACTCGAAGTGTCCAATTTGGAACACCTATTGATTTCGGATCGAGCCCAAAACTTGGGCAACATCATAATATGGTGGGAGGAGTCATTTGGTGAGTTTTCAGTGAAATCCAATCGCTAGAAGTATGGAATACACCAACCACTCCAATTTGGAACGAACTGCCGTTGAACTTGAATTGTCCAATTTCTCACACCTATTGATTTCGGATCGAGCCCAAAACTTGGGCAACATCATAATATGGTGGGAGGAGTCATTTGGTTAGTTTTGAGTGAAATCCAATCGCTAGAAGTACGGAATACACCAACCACTCCAATTAGGAACAAACTGCCGTTGAACATGAATTGTCCCATTTGGAACACCTATTGATTTCAGATCGAGACCAAAACCTGGGCAACATCATAATATGGTGGGAGGAGTCATTTGGTGAGTTTTGAGTGAAATCCAATCCCTAGAAGTATGGAATACCCCAACCACTCCAGTTAGGAACGAACTGCCGTTGAACTTGAATTGTCCAATTTGGAACACCTATTGATTTCGGATCGAGCCCAAAACTTGGGCAACATCATAATATGGTGGGAGGAGTCATTTGGAGAGTTTTGAGTGAAATCCAATCGCTGGACGTATGGAATACACCAACCACTCCAATTAGGAACGAACTACCGTTGAACTTGAATTGTCCAATTTGGAACACCTATTGATTTCGGATCGAGCCCAAAACCTGGGCAACATCGTAATATGGTGGGAGGAGTCATTTGGTGAGTTTTGAGTGAAATCCAATCGGTAGAAGTATGGAATACACCAACCAGTCCAATTAGGAACGAACTGCCGTTGAACTTGAATTGTCCAATTTCTCACACCTATTGAATTCGGATCGAGCCCCAAACTTGGGCAACATCATAATATGGTGGGAGGAGTCATTTGGTGAGTTTTGAGTGAAATCCAATCGCTAGAAGTATGGAATACACGAAACACTCCAGTTCGGAACGAACTGCCGTTGAACTTGAATTGTCCAATTTGGAACACCTATTGATTTCGGATCGAGCCCAAAACTTGGGCAACATCATAATATGGTGAGAGGAATCATTTGGTGAGTTTTCAGTGAAATCCAATCGCTAGAAGTATGGAATACACCAACCACTCCAATTTGGAATGAACTGCCGTTGAACTTGAATTGTCCAATTTGGAACACCTATTGATTTCGAATCGAGCCCAAAACTTGGGCAACATCATAATATGGAGGGAGGAGTCATTTGGTGAGTTTTGAGTGAAATCCAATCGCTACAAGTACGGAATACACCAACCAATCCAATTAGGAACGATCTGCCGTTGAACTTGAATTGTCCATTTTCTCAAACCTATTGATTTCGGATCGAGCCCAAAACTTGGGCAACATCATAATATGGTGGGAGGAGTCATTTGGTGAGTTTTGAGTGAAATCCAATCGCTGGACGTACGGAATACACCAACCACTCCAATTAGGAACGAACTGCCGTTGAACTTGAATTGTCCAATTTGGAACACCTATTGATTTCGGATCGAGCCCAAAACCTGGGCAACATCGTAATATGGTGGGAGGATTCATTTGGTGAGTTTTGAGTGAAATCCAATCGGTAGAAGTATGGAATACACCAACCAGTCCAATTAGGAACGAACTGCCGTTGAACTTGAATTGTCCAATTTCTCACACCTATTGAATTCGGATCGAGCCCAAAACTTGGGCACCATCATAATGTGGTGGGAGGAGTCATTTGGTGAGTTTTGAGTGAAATCCAATCGCTAGAAGTACGGAATACACCAACCACTCCAGTTAGGAACGAACTGCCGTTGAACTTGAATTGTCCAATTTGGAACACCTATTGATTTCGGATCGAGCCCAAAACTTGGGCAACATCATAATATGGTGGGAGGAGTCATTTGGTGAGTTTTGAGTGAAATCCAATCTCTTGAAGTATGGAATACACCAACCACTCCAATTAGGAACGAACTGCTGTTGAACTTGAATTGTCCAATTTGGAACAGCTACTGATTTCGGATCGAGCCCAAAACTTGGGCAACAATTCAATATGGTGGGAGGAGTCGTTTGGTGAGTTTTGAGTGAAATCCAATCGCTAGAAGTATGGAATACACCAACCACTCCAATTAGGAACGAACTGCCATTGAACTTGAATTGTCCAATTTGGAACACCTATTGATTTCGTATCGAGCCCAAAACTTGGGCAACATCATAACATGGTTGGAGGAGTCATTTGGTGAGTTTTGAGTGAAATCCAATCGCAAGAAGTATGGAATACACCAACCACTCCAGTTAGGAACGAACTGCCGTTGAACTTGAATTGTCCACTTTGGAACACCTATTGATTTCGGATCGAGCCCGAAACTTGGGCAACATCATAATATGGTGGGAGGAGTCATTTGGTGGGTTTTGAGTGAAATCCAATCGCTAGAAGTATTGAATACACCAACCACTCCAATTAGGAACGAACTGCCATTGAACTTGAATTGTCCAATTTAGAACACCTATTGATTTCGTATCGAGCCCGAAACTTGGGCAACATCATAATATGGTGGGAGGAGACATTTGGTGGGTTTTGAGTGAAATCCAATCGCTAGAAGTATGGAATACACCAACCACTCAAATTAGGAACGAACTGCCGTTGAACTTGAATTGTCCAATTTCTCACACCTATTGATTTCGGACCGAGCCCCAAACTTGGGCTACATCATAATATTGTGGGAGGAGTCATTTGGTGAGTTTTGAGTGAAATCCAATCGCTAGAAGTATGGAATACACCAACCACTCTAATTAGGAACGAACTGCCGTTGAACTCGAATTGTCCAATTTCTCACACCTATTGATTTCGGACCGAGCCCCAAACTTGGTCAACATCTTAATATGGTGGGGGGAGTCATTTGGTGAGTTTTGAGTGAAATCCAATCGCTAGAAGTATGGAATACACCGACCACTCCAATTAGGAAAGAATTGCCGTTATACTTGAGTTTTCCAATTTGGAACACCTATTGATTTCGGATCGAGCCCAAAACTTGGGCAACGTCATAATATGGTGGGAGGAGTCATTTGGTGAGTTTTTAGTGAAATCCAACCGCTAGAAGTATTGAATACACCAACCACTCCAATTAGGAACGAACTGCCGTTGAACTTGAATTGTCCAATTTGGAACACCTATTGATTTCGGATCGAGCCCAAAACTTGGGCAACATCATAATATGGTGGGAGGAGTCATTTGGTGAGTTTTGAGTGAAATCCAATCTTTAGAAGTATGGAATACACCAACCACTCCAGTTAGGAACGAACTGCCGTTGAACTTGAATTGTCCAATTTGGAACACCTATTGATTTCGGATCGAGCCGAAAACTTGGGCAACATCATAATTTGGTGGGAGGAGTCATTTGGTGAGTTTTGAGTGAAATCCAATCGCTAGAAGTATGGAATACATCAACCACTCCAATTAGGAACGAACTTCCGTTGAACTTGAATTGTCCAATTTCTCACACCTATTGATTTCGGCTCGAACCCCAAACTTGGGCAACATTCATAATATGGTGGGAGGAGTCATTTGGTGAATTTTGAGTGAAATCCAATCGCTAGAAGTGTGGAATACACCAACCACTCCAATTAGGAACGAACTGCCGTTGAACTTGAATTGTCCAATTTCTCACACCTATTGATTTCGGACCGAACCCCAAACTTGGGCAACATCATAATATGGTGGGAGGAGTCATTTGGTGAATTTTGAGTGAAATCCAATCGCTAGAAGTGTGGAATACACCAACCACTCCAATTAGGAACGAACTGCCGTTGAAATTGAATTGTCCAATTTCTCACACCTATTGATTTTGGATCGAGCCCCAAATTTGGGCAACATCATAATATGGTGGGAGGAGTCATTTGGTGAGTTTTGAGTGAAATCCAATCGCTAGTAGTATGGAATACACCAACCACTCCAATTAGGAACGAACTGCCGTTGAACTTGAATTGTCCAATTTCTCACAACTATTGATTTCGGTTCGAGCCCCAAACTTGGGCAACATCATAATATGGTGGGAGGAGTCATTTGGTGAGTTTTGAGTGAAATCCAATCGCTAGAAGTATGGAATACATAATCCACTCCAATTAGGAACGAATTGCCGTTGAACTTGAATTGTCCAATTTGGAACACCTATTGATTTCGGATCGAGCCCCAAACTTGGGCAACATCATAATATGGTGGGAGGAGTCATTTGGTGAGTTTTTAGTGAAATCCAATCGCTAGAAGTATGGAATACACCAACCACTCCAATTAGGAACGAACTGCCGTTGAACTTGAATTGTCCAATTTCTCACACCTATTGATTTCGGATCGAGCCCAAAACTTGGGCAACATCATAATATGGTGGGAGGAGTCATTTGGTTTGTTTTGACTGAAATCCAATCGCTAGAAGTATGGAATACACCAACCACTCCAATTAGGAATGAACTGCCGTTGAACTTCAATTGTCCAATTTGGAACACCTATTGATTTCGGATCGAGCCCAAAGCTTGGGCAACATCCTAATATGGTGAGAGGAGTCATTTGGTGAGTTTTGAGTGAAATCCAATCGCTAGAAGTATGGAATTCACCAACCACTCCAATTAGGAACGAGCTGCCGTTGAACTTGAATTGTCCAATTTCTCACACCTATGGATTTCGAGTCGAGCACAAAACTTGGGCAACATCATAATATGGTGGGAGGAGTCATTTGGTGAGTTTTGAGTGAAATCCAATCGCTAGAAGTATGGAATTCACCAACCACTCCAATTAGGAACGAGCTGCCGTTGAACTTGAATTGTCCAATTTCTCACACCTATGGATTTCGAGTCGAGCACAAAACTTGGGCAACATCATAATATGGTGGGAGGAGTCATTTGGTGAATTTTGAGTGAAATCCAATCGCTAGAAGTGTGGAATACACCAACCACTCCAATTAGGAACGAACTGCCGTTGAACTTGAATTGTCCAATTTCTCACACCTATTGATTTCGGACCGAACCCCAAACTTGGGCAACATCATAATATGGTGGGAGGAGTCATTTGGTGAATTTTGAGTGAAATCCAATCGCTAGAAGTGTGGAATACACCAACCACTCCAATTAGGAACGAACTGCCGTTGAAATTGAATTGTCCAATTTCTCACACCTATTGATTTTGGATCGAGCCCCAAATTTGGGCAACATCATAATATGGTGGGAGGAGTCATTTGGTGAGTTTTGAGTGAAATCCAATCGCTAGTAGTATGGAATACACCAACCACTCCAATTAGGAACGAACTGCCGTTGAACTTGAATTGTCCAATTTCTCACACCTATTGATTTCGGATCGAGCCCCAAACTTGGGCAAGATCATAATATGGGGGGAGGAGTCATTTGGTGAGTTTTGAGTGAAATCCAATCGCTAGAAGTATGGAATACACCAACCACTCCAATTAGGAACGAACTGCCGTTGAACTTGAATTGTCCAATTTGGAACACCTATTGATTTCGGATAGAGCCCAAAACTTGGGCAATATCATAATATGGTGGGAGGAGTCATTTGGTGAGTTTTGAGTGAAATCCAATCGCTAGAAGTATGGAATACACCAACCACACCAATTAGGAACGATCTGCCGTTGAACTTGAATTGTCCAATTTCTCACACCTATTGATTTCGGATCGAGCCCCAAACTTGGGCAACATCATAATATGGTGGGAGGAGTCATTTGGTGCGTTTTGAGTGAAATCCATTCGCTAGAAGTATGGAATACACCAACCACTCCAATGAGGAATGAACTGTCGTTGAACTTGAATTGTCCAATTTCTCACACCTATTGATTTCGGATCGAGCCGAAAACTTGGGCAACATCATAATTTGGTGGGAGGATTCATTTGGTGAGTTTTGAGTGAAATCCAATCGCTAGAAGTTTGGAATACACCAACTACTCCAATTAAGAATGAACTGCCGTTGAACTTGAATTGTCCTATTTCTCACACCTATTCATTTCGAATCGAGCCCAAAACTTGGGCAACATCATAATATGGTGGGAGGAGTCATTTGGTGAGTTTTGAGTGAAATCCAATCGCTAGAAGTATGGAATACACCAACCACTCCAATTAGGAACGAACTGCCGATGAACTTGAATTGTCCAATTTGGAACACCTATTGATTTCGGATCGAGCCCAAAACTTGGGCAACATCATAATATGGTGGGAGGAGTCATTTGGTGAGTTTTGAGTGAAATCCAATCTCTAGAAGTATGGAATACACCAACCACTCTAGTTAGGAACGATTTGCCGTTGAACTTGAATTGTCCAATTTCTCACACCTATTGATATCAGATCGAGCCCAAAACTTGGGCAACATCATAATATGGTGGGAGGAGTCATTTGGTGAGTTTTGAGAGAAATCCAATCGCTAGAGTTATGGAATACTCCAACCACTCCAACTAGGAACGAACTGCCGTTGAACTTGAATTGTGCAATTTCTCACACCTATTGATTTCGGATCGAGCCCCAAACTTGGGCAACATCATAATATGGGGGGAGGAGTCATTTGGTGAATTTTGAGTGCAATCCAATCGCTAGAAGTATGGAATACACCAACCACTCCAATTAGGAACGAACTGCCGTTGAACTTGAATTGTCCAATTTGGAACACCTATTGATTACGGATCGAGCCCAAAACTTGGGCAATATCATAATATGGTGGGAGGAGTCATTTGGTGAGTTTTCAGTGAAATCCAATCGCTAGAAGTGTGGAATACACCAACCACTCCAATTAGGAACGAACTGCCGTTGAACTTGAATTGTCCAATTTCTCACACCTATTGATTTCGGATCAAGCCCAAAACTTGGGCAACATCATAATATGGTGGGAGGAGTCATTTGGTGAGTTTTGAGTGAAATCCAATTGCTAGAAGTGTGGAATACACCACCCACTCCAATTAGGAACGAACTGCCGTTGAACTTGAATTGTCCAATTTCTCACACCTATTGATTTCGGATCGAGCCCAAAACTTGGGCAACATCATAATATGGTTGGAGGATTCATTTGGTTAGTTTTGAGTGAAATCCAATTGCTAGAAGTATGGAATACATCAACCACTCCAATTAGGAACGAACTGCCGTTGAATTTGAATTGTCCAATTTGGAACACCTATGGATTTCGGATCGAGCCCAAAACTTGGGCAACATCATAATATGGTGGGAGGAGTCATTTGGTGAGTTTTCAGTGAAATCCAATCGCTAGAAGTGTGGAATACACCAACCACTCCAATTTGGAACGAACTGCCGTTGAACTTGAATTGTCCAATTTCTCACACCTATTGATTTCGGATCGAGCCCAAAACTTGGGCAACATCATAATATGGTGGGAGGAGTCATTTGGTTAGTTTTGAGTGAAATCCAATTGCTAGAAGTATGGAATACACCAACCACTCCAATTAGGAACGAACTGCCGTTGAATTTGAATTGTCCAATTTGGAACACCTATGGATTTCGGATCGAGCCCAAAACTTGGGCAACATCATAATATGGTGGGAGGAGTCATTTGGTGAGTTTTGAGTGAAATCCAATCGCTAGAAGTATGGAAAACACCAACCACTCCAATTAGGAACGAACTGCCGTTGAACTTGAATTGTCCAATTTGGAACACCTATTGATTTCGGATCTAGCCCAAAACATGGGCAACATCACAATATGGTGGGAGGAGTTATGTGGTGAGTTTTGAGTGAAATCCAATCTCTAGAAGTATGGAATACACCAACAACTCCAGTTAGGAACGATCTGCCGTTGAACTTGAATTGTCCAATTTCTCGCACCTATTGATTTTGGATCGAGCCCAAAACTTGGGCAACATCATAATATGGTGGGAGGAGTCATTTGGGGAGTTTTGAGTGAAATCCAATCGCTAAAAGTATGGAATACACCAACCACTCCTGTTAGGAACGAACTGCAATACACTTGAATTTCCCAATTTGGAACACCTATTGATTTCGGATCGAGCCCAAAACTTGGGCAACATCATAATATGGTGGGAGGAGTCATTTGGTGAGTTTTGAGTGAAATCCAATCGCTCGAAGTACGGAATACACCAACCACTCCAATTAGGAACGAACTGCCGTTGAACTTGAATTGTCCAATTTCTCACACCTATTGATTTCGGATCGAGCCCAAAACTTGGGCAACATCATAATATGGTGGGAGGAGTCATTTGGTTAGTTTTGAGTGAAATCCAATTGCTAGAAGTATGGAATACACCAACCACTCCAATTAGGAACGAACTGCCGTTGAATTTGAATTGTCCAATTTGGAACACCTATGGATTTCGGATCGAGCCCAAAACTTGGGCAACATAATAATATGGTGGGAGGAGTCATTTGGTGAGTTTTGAGTGAAATCCAATCGCTAGAAGTATGGAAAACACCAACCACTCCAATTAGGAACGAACTGCCGTTGAACTTGAATTGTCCAATTTGGAACACCTATTGATTTCGTATAGAGCCCAAAACTTGGGCAACATCATAATATGGTGGGAGGAGTCATTTGGTGAGTTTTGAGTGAAATCCAATCACTAGAAGTGTGGAATACACCAACCACTCCAATTAGGAACGAACTGCCGTTGAACTTGGATTGTCCAATTTCCCACACCTATTGATTTCGGATCGAGCCCAAAACTCGGGCAACATCATAATATGGTGGGATGAGTTTTGAGTGAAATCCAATCGCTAGAAGTATGGAATACACCAACCACTCCAATTAGGAACGAACTGCCATTGAACTTGAATTGAACAAATTTCTCACACCTATTGATTTCGGATCGAGCCCAAAACTTGGGCAACATCATAATATGGTGGGAGGAGTCATTTGGCGAGTTTTGAGTGAAATCCAATCGCTAGAAGTACGGAATACACCAACCACTCCAATTAGGAACGAATTGCCGTTGAACTTGAATTGTCCATTTTCTCACACCTATTGATTTCGGATCGAGTCCAAAACTTGGGCAACATCATAATATGGTGGGAGGAGTCATTTGGTTAGTTTTGAGTGAAATCCAATTGCTAGAAGTATGGAATACACCAACCACTCCAGTTAGGAACGATCTGCCGTTGAACTTGAATTGTCCAATTTCTCGCACCTATTGATTTTGGATCGAGCCCAAAACTTGGGCAACATCATAATATGGTGGGAGGAGTCATTTGGGGAGTTTTGAGTGAAATCCAATCGCTAAAAGTATGGAATACACCAACCACTCCTGTTAGGAAAGAACTGCAATACACTTGAATTTCCCAATTTGGAACACCTATTGATTTCGGATCGAGCCCAAAACTTGGGCAACATCATAATGTGGTGGGAGGAGTCATTTGGTGAGTTTTGAGTGAAATCCAATCGCTAGAAGTATGGAATACACCAACCACTCCAATTAGGAACGAACTGCCGTTGAACTTGAATTGTCCAATTTGTAACACCTATTGATTTCGGATCGAGCCCCAAACTTGGGCAACATCATACTATGGTGGGAGGAGTCATTTGGTGAGTTTTGAGTGAAATCCAATCGCTAGAAGTATGGAATACACCAACCACTCCAATTAGGAACGAACTGCCGTTGAACTTGAATTGTCCAATTTCTCACACCTATTGATTTCGGATCGAGCCCCAAACTTGGGCAACATCATAATATGGTGGGAGGAGTCATTTGGTGAGTTTTGAGTGAAATCCAATCGCTAGAAGTATGGAATACACCAACCATTCCAATTAGGAACGAACTGCCGTTGAACTTGAATTGTCCAATTTGGAACACCTATTGATTTCGGATCGAGCCCCAAACTTGTGCAACATCATAATATGGTGGGAGGAGTCATTTGGTGAGTTTTGAGTGAAATCCAATCGCTAGAAGTACGGAATACACCAACCACTCCAATTAGGAACGAACTGCCGTTGAACTTGAATTGTCCAATTTGGAACACCTATTGATTTCGGATCGAGCCCCAAACTTGGGCAACATTATAATATGGTGGGAGGAGTCATTTGGTGAGTTTTGAGTGAAATCCAATCGCTAGAAGTATGGAATACACCAACCACTCCAATTAGGAACGAACTGCCGTTGAACTTGAATTGTCCAATTTGGAACACCTATTGATTTCGGATCGAGCCCCAAACTTGGGCAACATCATAATGTGGTGGGAGGAGTCATTTGGTGAGTTTTGAGTGAAATCCAATCGCTAGAAGTACGGAATACACCAACCACTCCAATTAGGAACGAACTGCCGTTGAACTTGAATTGTCCAATTTGGAACCCCTATTGATTTCGGATCGAGCCCCAAACTTGGGCAACATCATAATATGGTGGGAGGAGTCATTTGGTGAGTTTTGAGTGAAATCCAATCCCTAGAAGAATGGAATACACCAACCACTCCAATTAGGAACGAACTGCCGTTGAACTTGAATTGTCCAATTTGGAACACCTATTGATTTCGGATCGAGCCCCAAACTTGGGCAACACAATCATACTATGGTGGGAGGAGTCATTTGGTGAGTTTTGAGTGAAATCCAATCGCTAGAAGTATGGAATACACCAACCACTCCAATTAGGAACGAACTGCCGTTGAACTTGAATTGTCCAATTTCTCACACCTATTGATTATGGATCGAGCCCCAAACTTGGGCAACATCATAATATGGTGGGAGGAGTCATTTGGTGAGTTTTGAGTGAAATCCAATCGCTAGAAGTATGGAATACACCAACCATTCCAATTAGGAACGAACTGCCGTTGAACTTGAATTGTCCAATTTGGAACACCTATGGATTTCGGATCGAGCCCCAAACTTGGGCAACATCATAATATGGTGGGAGGAGTCATTTGGTGAGTTTTGAGTGAAATCCAATCGCTAGAAGTATGGAATACACCAACCACTCCAATTAGGAACGAACTGCCGTTGAACTTGAATTGTCCAATTTGGAACACCTATTGATTTCGGATCGAGCCCCAAACTTGGGCAACATCATAATATGGTGGGAGGAGTCATTTGGTGAGTTTTGAGTGAAATCCAATCGCTAGAAGTATGGAATACACCAACCACTCCAATTAGTAACGAACTGCCGTTGAACTTGAATTGTCCAATTTGGAACACCTATTGATTTCGTATAGAGCCCAAAACTTGGGCAACATCATAATATGGTGGGAGGAGTCATTTGGTGAGTTTTGAGTGAAATCCAATCACTAGAAGTGTGGAATACACCAACCACTCCAATTAGGAACGAACTGCCGTTGAACTTGGATTGTCCAATTTCCCACACCTATTGATTTCGGATCGAGCCCAAAACTCGGGCAACATCATAATATGGTGGGATGAGTTTTGAGTGAAATCCAATCGCTAGAAGTATGGAATACACCAACCACTCCAATTAGGAACGAACTGCCATTGAACTTGAATTGAACAAATTTCTCACACCTATTGATTTCGGATCGAGCCCAAAACTTGGGCAACATCATAATATGGTGGGAGGAGTCATTTGGCGAGTTTTGAGTGAAATCCAATCGCTAGAAGTACGGAATACACCAACCACTCCAATTAGGAACGAATTGCCGTTGAACTTGAATTGTCCATTTTCTCACACCTATTGATTTCGGATCGAGTCCAAAACTTGGGCAACATCATAATATGGTGGGAGGAGTCATTTGGTTAGTTTTGAGTGAAATCCAATTGCTAGAAGTATGGAATACACCAACCACTCCAGTTAGGAACGATCTGCCGTTGAACTTGAATTGTCCAATTTCTCGCACCTATTGATTTTGGATCGAGCCCAAAACTTGGGCAACATCATAATATGGTGGGAGGAGTCATTTGGGGAGTTTTGAGTGAAATCCAATCGCTAAAAGTATGGAATACACCAACCACTCCTGTTAGGAAAGAACTGCAATACACTTGAATTTCCCAATTTGGAACACCTATTGATTTCGGATCGAGCCCAAAACTTGGGCAACATCATAATGTGGTGGGAGGAGTCATTTGGTGAGTTTTGAGTGAAATCCAATCGCTAGAAGTATGGAATACACCAACCACTCCAATTAGGAACGAACTGCCGTTGAACTTGAATTGTCCAATTTGTAACACCTATTGATTTCGGATCGAGCCCCAAACTTGGGCAACATCATACTATGGTGGGAGGAGTCATTTGGTGAGTTTTGAGTGAAATCCAATCGCTAGAAGTATGGAATACACCAACCACTCCAATTAGGAACGAACTGCCGTTGAACTTGAATTGTCCAATTTCTCACACCTATTGATTTCGGATCGAGCCCCAAACTTGGGCAACATCATAATATGGTGGGAGGAGTCATTTGGTGAGTTTTGAGTGAAATCCAATCGCTAGAAGTATGGAATACACCAACCATTCCAATTAGGAACGAACTGCCGTTGAACTTGAATTGTCCAATTTGGAACACCTATTGATTTCGGATCGAGCCCCAAACTTGTGCAACATCATAATATGGTGGGAGGAGTCATTTGGTGAGTTTTGAGTGAAATCCAATCGCTAGAAGTACGGAATACACCAACCACTCCAATTAGGAACGAACTGCCGTTGAACTTGAATTGTCCAATTTGGAACACCTATTGATTTCGGATCGAGCCCCAAACTTGGGCAACATTATAATATGGTGGGAGGAGTCATTTGGTGAGTTTTGAGTGAAATCCAATCGCTAGAAGTATGGAATACACCAACCACTCCAATTAGGAACGAACTGCCGTTGAACTTGAATTGTCCAATTTGGAACACCTATTGATTTCGGATCGAGCCCCAAACTTGGGCAACATCATAATGTGGTGGGAGGAGTCATTTGGTGAGTTTTGAGTGAAATCCAATCGCTAGAAGTACGGAATACACCAACCACTCCAATTAGGAACGAACTGCCGTTGAACTTGAATTGTCCAATTTGGAACCCCTATTGATTTCGGATCGAGCCCCAAACTTGGGCAACATCATAATATGGTGGGAGGAGTCATTTGGTGAGTTTTGAGTGAAATCCAATCCCTAGAAGAATGGAATACACCAACCACTCCAATTAGGAACGAACTGCCGTTGAACTTGAATTGTCCAATTTGGAACACCTATTGATTTCGGATCGAGCCCCAAACTTGGGCAACACAATCATACTTTGGTGGGAGGAGTCATTTGGTGAGTTTTGAGTGAAATCCAATCGCTAGAAGTATGGAATACACCAACCACTCCAATTAGGAACGAACTGCCGTTGAACTTGAATTGTCCAATTTCTCACACCTATTGATTATGGATCGAGCCCCAAACTTGGGCAACATCATAATATGGTGGGAGGAGTCATTTGGTGAGTTTTGAGTGAAATCCAATCGCTAGAAGTATGGAATACACCAACCATTCCAATTAGGAACGAACTGCCGTTGAACTTGAATTGTCCAATTTGGAACACCTATGGATTTCGGATCGAGCCCCAAACTTGGGCAACATCATAATATGGTGGGAGGAGTCATTTGGTGAGTTTTGAGTGAAATCCAATCGCTAGAAGTATGGAATACACCAACCACTCCAATTAGGAACGAACTGCCGTTGAACTTGAATTGTCCAATTTGGAACACCTATTGATTTCGGATCGAGCCCCAAACTTGGGCAACATCATAATATGGTGGGAGGAGTCATTTGGTGAGTTTTGAGTGAAATCCAATCGCTAGAAGTATGGAATACACCAACCACTCCAATTAGTAACGAACTGCCGTTGAATTTGAATTGTCCAATTTGGAACACCTATTGATTTCGGATCGAGCCCAAAACTAGGGCAACATCATAATATGGTGGGAGGAGTCATTTGGTGAGTTTTGAGTGAAATCCAATCGCTAGAAGTGTGGAATACACCAACCACTCCAATTAGGAACGAACTGCCGTTGAACTTGAATTGTCCTATTTGGAACACCTATTGATTTCGGATCGAGCCCAAAACTTGGGCAATATCATAATATGGTGGGAGGAGTCATTTGGTGAGTTTTGAGTGAAATCCAATCGCTAGAAGTATGGAATACACCAACCACTCCAATTAGGAACGAACTGCTGTTGAACTTGGATTGTCCAATTTGGAACACCTATTGATTTCGGATCGAGCCCAAAACTTGGGCAACATCATAATATGGTGGGAGGAGTCATTTGGTGAGTTTTGAGTGAAATCCAATAGCTAGAAGTAAGGAATACGCCAACCACTCCAATTAGGAACGAACTGCCGTTGAACTTGAATTGTCCAATTTGGAACACCTATTGATTTCGGATCGAGCCCAAAACTTGGGCAACATCATAATACGGTGGGAGGAGTCATTTGGTGAGTTTTGAGTGAAATCCAATCGCTAGAAGTATGGAATACACCAACCACTACAATTAGGAACGAACTGCCGTTGAACTTGAATTGTCCAATTTCTCACACCTATTGATTTCGGATCGAGCCCCAAACTTGGGCAACATCATAATATGGTGGGAGGAGTCATTTGGTGAGTTTTGAGTGAAATCCAATCGCTAGAAGTATGGAATACACCAACCACTCCAATTAGGAACGAACTGCCGTTGAACTTGAATTGTCCAATTTGGAACACCTATTGATTTCGGATCGAGCCCAAAATTAGGGCAACATCATAATATGGTGGGAGGAGTCATGTGGTGAGTTTTGAGTGAAATCCAATCACTAGAAGTGTGGAATACAACAACCACTCGAATAGAACGAACTGCCGTTGAACTTGGATTGTCCAATTTCCCACACCTATTGATTTCGGATCGAGCCCAAAACTTGGGCAACATCATAATATGGTGGGAGGAGTTTTGAGTGAAATCCAATCGCTAGAAGTGTGGAATGCACCAACCACTCCAATTAGGAACGAACTGCCGTTGAACTTGAATTGTCCAATTTCTCACACCTATTGATTTCGGATCGAGGCCAAAACTTGGGCAACATCATAATTTGGTGGGAGGATTCATTTGGTTAGTTTTGAGTGAAATCCAATCGCTAGAAGTATGGAATACACCAACCACTCCAATTAGTAACGAACTGCCGTTGAATTTGAATTGTCCAATTTGGAACACCTATTGATTTCGGATCGAGCCCAAAACTAGGGCAACATCATAATATGGTGGGAGGAGTCATTTGGTGAGTTTTGAGTGAAATCCAATCGCTAGAAGTATGGAATACACCAACCACTACAATTAGGAACGAACTGCCGTTGAACATGAATTGTCCAATTTCTCACACCTATTGATTTCGGATCGAGCCCAAAACTTGGGCAACATCATAATATGGTGGGAGGAGTTTTGAGTGAAATCCAATCGCTAGAAGTGTGGAATGCACCAAACACTCCAATTAGGAACGAACTGCCGTTGAACTTGAATTGTCCAATTTCTCACACCTATTGATTTCGGATCGAGGCCAAAACTTGGGCAACATCATAATTTGGTGGGAGGAGTCATTTGGTTAGTTTTGAGTGAAATCCAATCGCTAGAAGTATGGAATACACCAACCACTCC
Organism: Prunus avium; assembly: GCF_965620075.1. Lineage (NCBI taxonomy): Eukaryota > Viridiplantae > Streptophyta > Magnoliopsida > Rosales > Rosaceae > Prunus > Prunus avium. The sequence continues at coordinate 9,775,085 of NC_142290.1, forward strand.
AATTAGTAACGAACTGCCGTTGAATTTGAATTGTCCAATTTGGAACACCTATTGATTTCGGATCGAGCCCAAAACTAGGGCAACATCATAATATGGTGGGAGGAGTCATTTGGTGAGTTTTGAGTGAAATCCAATCGCTAGAAGTGTGGAATACACCAACCACTCCAATTAGGAACGAACTGCCGTTGAACTTGAATTGTCCTATTTGGAACACCTATTGATTTCGGATCGAGCCCAAAACTTGGGCAATATCATAATATGGTGGGAGGAGTCATTTGGTGAGTTTTGAGTGAAATCCAATCGCTAGAAGTATGGAATACACCAACCACTCCAATTAGGAACGAACTGCTGTTGAACTTGGATTGTCCAATTTGGAACACCTATTGATTTCGGATCGAGCCCAAAACTTGGGCAACATCATAATATGGTGGGAGGAGTCATTTGGTGAGTTTTGAGTGAAATCCAATAGCTAGAAGTAAGGAATACGCCAACCACTCCAATTAGGAACGAACTGCCGTTGAACTTGAATTGTCCAATTTGGAACACCTATTGATTTCGGATCGAGCCCAAAACTTGGGCAACATCATAATATGGTGGGAGGAGTCATTTGGTGAGTTTTGAGTGAATTCCAATCGCTAGAAGTATGGAATACACCAACCACTACAATTAGGAACGAACTGCCGTTGAACTTGAATTGTCCAATTTCTCACACCTATTGATTTCGGATAGAGCCCAAAAGTTCGGCAACTTCATAATATGGTGGGAGGAGTCATTTGGTGAGTTTTGAGTGAAATCCAATCACTAGAAGTGTGGAATACACCAACCACTCCAATTAGGAACGAACTGCCGTTGAACTTGGATTGTCCAATTTCCCACACCTATTGATTTCGGATCGAGCCCAAAACTTGGGCAACATCATAATATGGTGGGAGGAGTTTTGAGTGAAATGCAATCGCTAGAAGTATGGAATACACCAACCACTCCAATTAGGAACGAACTGCCGTTAAACTTGAATTGTCCAATTTCTCACACCAATTGATTACGGATCCAGCCCAAAACTTGGGCAACATCATAATATGGTGGGAGGAGTCATTTGTGAGTTTTGAGTGTAATCCAATCGCTAGAAGTATGTAATACAGCAACCACTCCAATTAGGAACGAACTGTCGTTGAACTTGAATTGTCCAATTTCTCACACCTATTGATTTCGGATCGTGCCCCAAACTTGGGCAACATCATAATATGGTGGGAGGAGTCATTTGGTGAGTTTTGAGTGAAATCCAATCGCTAGAAGTATGGAATACACCAACCACTCCAATTAGGAACGAACTGCCGTTGAACTTGAATTGTCCAATTTGGAACACCTATTGATTTCGGATCGAGCCCAAAACTTGGGCCACATCATAATATGGTGGGAGGAGTCATTTGGTGAGTTTTGAGTGAAATCCAATCGCTAGAAGTGTGGAGTACACCAACCATTCCAATTAGGAACGAACTGCCGTTCAAATTCAATTGTCCAATTTCTCACACCTATTGATTTTGGATCGAGCCCAAAACTTGGGCAACATCATAATATGGTGGGAGGAGTCATTTGGTTAGTTTTGAGTGAAATCCAATCACTAGAAGTACGGAATACACCAACCACTCCAATTAGGAACGAACTGCCGTTGAACTTGAATTGTCCAATTTGGAACACCTATTGATTTCGGATCGAGCCCAAAACTTGGGCAACATCATAATATGGTGGGAGGAGTCATTTGGTGAGTTTTGAGTGAAATCCAATCGCTAGAAGTATGGAATTCACCAACTACTCCAATTAGGAACGAACTGTCGTTGAACTTGAATTGTCCAATTTCCCACACCTATTGATTTCGGATCGAACCCCAAACTTGTGCAACATCATAATATGGTGGGAGGAGTCATTTGGTGAGTTTTGAGTGAAATCCAATCGCTAGAAGTATGGAATTCACCAACTACTCCAATTAGGAACGAACTGTCGTTGAACTTGAATTGTCCAATGTGGAACACCTATTGATTTCGGATCGAGCCCCAAACTTGGGGAACATCATAATATGGTGGGAGGAGTCATTTGGTGAGTTTTGAGTGAAATTCAATCGCTAGAAGTATGGAATACACCATCCACTCCCGTTAGGAACGAACTGCCGTTGAACTTGAATTGTCCAATTTCTCACACCTATTGATTTCGGATCGAGCCCAAAACTTGGGCAACAACATAATATGGTGGGAGGAGTCATTTGGTTAGTTTTGAGTGAAATCCAATCGCTAGAAGTATGGAATACACCAACCACTCCAATTAGGAACGAACTGCCGTTGAACTTGAATTGTCCAATTTCTCACACCTATTGATTTCGGATCGAACCCCAAACATGTGCAACATCATAATATGGTGGGAGGAGTCATTTGGTGAGTTTTGAGTGAAATCCAATCGCTAGAAGTATGGAATACACCAACCACTCCAATTAGGAACGAACTGCCGTTGAACTTGAATTGTCCAATTTCTCACACCTATTGATTTCGGATCGAGCCCAAAACTTGGGCAACATCATAATATGGTGGGAGGAGTCATTTGTGAGTTTTGAGTGTAATCCAATCGCTAGAAGTATGTAATACAGCAAACACTCCAATTAGGAACGAATTGCCGTTGAACTTGAATTGTCCAATTTCTCACACCTATTGATTTCGGATCGAGCCCCAAACTTGGGCAACATCATAATATGGTGGGAGGAGTCGTTTGGTGAGTTTTGAGTGAAATTCAATCGCTAGAAGTATGGAATACACCATCCCCTCCAGTTAGGAACGAACTGCCGTTGAACTTGAATTGTCCAATTTCTCACACCTATTGATTTCGGATCGAGCCCCAAACTTGTGCAACAGCATAATATGGTGGGAGGAGTCATTTGGGGAGTTTTGAGAGAAATCCAATCGCTAGAAGTATGGAATACACCAACCACTCCAATTAGGAACGAACTGTCGTTGAACTTGAATTAACCAATTTGGAACACCTATTGATTTCGGATCGAGCCCCAAACTTGGGCAACATCATAATATGGTGGGAGGAGTCATTTGGTGAGTTTTGAGTGAAATCCAATCGCTAGAAGTATGGAATACACCAACCACTCGAATTAGGAACGAACTGCCGTTGAACTTGAATTGTCCAATTTGGAACACCTATTGATTTCGGATCGAGCCCAAAACTTGGGCAACATCATAATATGGTGGGAGGAGTCATTTGGTGAGTTTTGAGTGAAATCCAATCGCTAGAAGTATGGAATACACCAACCACTACAATTAGGAACGACTTGCCGTTGAACTTGAATTGTCCAATTTCTCACACCTATTGATTTCGGATCGAGCCCAAAACTTGGGCAACATCATAATATGGTGGGAGGAGTCATTTGGTGAGTTTTGAGTGAAATCCAATCGCTAGAAGTGTGGAATACACCAACCACTCCAACTAGGAACGAACTGACGTTGAACTTGAATTGTCCAATTTCTCACACCTATTGATTTCGAATCGAGCCCAAAACTTGGGCAACATCATAATATGGTGGGAGGAGTCCTTTGGTGAGTTTTGAGTGAAATCCAATCGCTAGAACTATGGAATACACCAACCACTCCAATTAGGAACGAACTGCCGTTGAACTTGAATTGTCCAATTTCCCACACATATTGATTTTGGATCGAGCCCAGAACTTGGGCAACATCATAATATGGTGGGAGGAGTCATTTGGTGAGTTTTGAGTGAAATCCAATCGCTAGAAGTATGGAATACACCAACCACTCCCATTAGGAACGAACTGCCGTTCGACTTGAATTGTCCAATTTCTAAAATCTATTCATTTCGGATCGAAACCCAAACTTGGGCAACATCATAATATGGTGGGAGGAGTCATTTGGTGAGTTTTGAGTAAAATCCAGTCGCTAGAAGTATGGAATACACCAACCACTCCAATTAGGAACGAACTGCCGTTGAACTTGAATTGTCCAATTTGGAACATCTATTGATTTTGGATCAAGCCCAAAACTTGGGCAACATCATAATAAGGTGGGAGGAGTCATTTGGTGAGTTTTGAGTGAAATCCAACCGCTAGAAGTACGGAATACACCAACCACTCCAATTAGGAACGAACTGCCGTTGAACTTGAATTGTCCAATTTGGCACACCAACTGATTTCGTATCGAGCCCCAAACTTGAGCAACATCATAATATGGTGGGAGGAGTCATTTGGTGAGTTTTGGGTGAAATCAAATCGCTAGAAGTATGGAATACACCAACCACTCCAATTAGGAAAGAACTGCCGTTGAACTTGAATTGTCCCATTTCTCACACCTATTGATTTCGGATCGAGCCCAAAACATGGGCAACATCATAATTTGGTGGGAGGAGTCATTTGGTGAGTTTTGAGTGAAATCCAATCGCTAGAAGTATGGAATACACCAACCACTACAATTAGGAACGAACTTCCGTTGAACTTGAATTGTCCAATTTGGAACACCTATTGATTTCGGATCGAGCCCCAAACTTGGGCAACATCATAATATGGTGGGAGGAGTCATTTGGTGAGTTTTGAGTGAAATCCAATCGCTAGAAGTATGGAATACACCAACCACTCCCGTTAGGAACGAACTGCCGTTGAACTTGAATTGTCCAATTTCTAACACCTATTGATTCCGGATCGAACCCGAAACTTGTGCAACATCATAATATGGTGGGAGGAGTCATTTGGTGAGTTTTGAATGAAATCCAATCGCTAGAAGTATGGAATACACCAACCACTCCAATTAGGAACGAATTGTCGTTGAACTTGAAGTGTCCAATTTCTCACACCTGTTGATTTTGGATCGAGCCCAAAACTTGGGCAACATCATAATATGGTGGGAGGAGTCATTTGGTGAGTTTTGAGTAAAATCCAGTAGCTAGAAGTATGTAATACACCAACCACTCCAATTAGGAACGAATTGTCGTTGAACTTGAATTGTCCAATTTTGAACACCAATTGATTTCGGATTGAGCCCAAAACTTGGGCAACATCATAATATGGTGGGAGGACTCATTTGGTGAGTTTTGAGTGAAATCCAATCGCTAGAAGTATGGAATACACCAACCACTCCAATTAGGAACGAACTGCCGTTGAAATTGAATTGTCCAATTTCTCACACCTACTGATTTCGGATCGAACCCAAAACTTGGGCAACAGCATAATATGGTGGGAAGAGTCATTTGGTGAGTTTTGAGTGAAATCCAATCGCAAGACGTATGGAATACACCAACCACTCCAATTAAGAACGAACTGTCGTTGAACTTGAATTGTCCAATTTGGAACACCTATTGATTTCGGATCGAGCCCAAAACTTGGGCAACATCATAATATGGTGGGAGGAGTCATTTGGTGAGTTTTGAGTGAAATCCAATCGCTAGAAGTATGGAAGACACCAACCACTCCAATTAGGAACGAACTGCCGTTGAACTTGAATTGTCCAATTTCTCACACCTATTGATTTCGGATCGAGCCCCAAACTTGGGCAACATCATAATATGGTGGGAGGAGTCATTTGGTGAGTTTTGAGTGAAATCCAATCGCTAGAAGTATGGAATACACCAACCACTCCAATTAGGAACGAACTGTCGTTGAACTTGAATAGTCCAATTTCTTTCAACTATTGATTTCGGATCGAGCGCAAAACTTGGGCAACATCATGATATGGTTGGAGGAGTCCTTTGGTGAGTTTTGAGTGAAATCCAATCGTTAGAAGTATGGAAGACACCAACCACTACAATTAGGAACGAACTGCCGTTGAACTTGAATTGTCCAATTTCTAACACCTATTGATTCCGGAACGAACCCCAAACTTGTGCAACATCATAATATGGTGGGAGGAGTCATTTGGTAAGTTTTGAGTGAAATCCAATCGCTAGAAGTACGGAATACACCAACCACTCCAATTAGGAACGAACTGCCGTTGAACTTGAATTGTCCAATTTGGAACACCTATTAATTTCGGACCGAGGCCCAAACTTGGTCAACGTCATAATATGGTGGGAGGAGTCATTTGGTGAGTTTTGAGTGAAATCCAATCGCTAGAAGTATGGAATACACCAACCACTCCAATTAGGAACGAACTGCCGTTGAACTTGAATTGTCCAATTTCTCACACCTATTGATTTCGGATCGATCCCAAAAGTTGGGCAACAACATAATATGGTGGGAGGAGTCATTTGGGGAGTTTTGTGTGAAATCCAATCGCTAGAAGTATGGAATACACCAACCACTCCAATTAGGAACGAACTGCCGTTGAAATTGAATTGTCCAATTTCTCACACCTATTGATTTTGGATCGAGCCCCAAATTTGGGCAACATCATAATATGGTGGGAGGAGTCATTTGGTGAGTTTTGAGTGAAATCCAATCGCTAGAAGTATGGAATACACCAACCACTCCAATTAGGAACGAACTGCCGTTGAACTTGAATTGTCCAATTTCTCACACCTATTGATTTCGGATCGATCCCAAAACTTGGGCAACAACATAATATGGTGGGAGGAGTCATTTGGGGAGTTTTGAGTGAAATCCAATCGCTAGAAGTATGGAATACACCAACCACTCCAATTAGGAACGAACTGTCGTTGAACTTGAATAGTCCAATTTCTTTCAACTATTGATTTCGGATCGAGCGCAAAACTTGGGCAACATCATGATATGGTTGGAGGAGTCCTTTGGTGAGTTTTGAGTGAAATCCAATCGTTAGAAGTATGGAAGACACCAACCACTACAATTAGGAACGAACTGCCGTTGAACTTGAATTGTCCAATTTCTAACACCTATTGATTTCGGATCGATCCCAAAACTTGGGCAACAACATAATATGGTGGGAGGAGTCATTTGGGGAGTTTTGAGTGAAATCCAATCGCTAGAAGTATGGAATACACCAACCACTCCAATTAGGAACGAACTGTCGTTGAACTTGAATAGTCCAATTTCTTTCAACTATTGATTTCGGATCGAGCGCAAAACTTGGGCAACATCATGATATGGTGGGAGGAGTCATTTGGTGAGTTTTGAGTGAAATCCAATCGCTAGAAGTATGGAATACACCAACCACTCCAATTAGGAACGAACTGCCGTTGAACTTGAATTGTCCAATTTCTCACACCTATTGATTTCGGATCGATCCCAAAACTTGGGCAACAACATAATATGGTGGGAGGAGTCATTTGGGGAGTTTTGTGTGAAATCCAATCGCTAGAAGTATGGAATACACCAACCACTCCAATTAGGAACGAACTGCCGTTGAAATTGAATTGTCCAATTTCTCACACCTACTGATTTCGGATCGAACCCAAAACTTGGGCAACAGCATAATATGGTGGGAAGAGTCATTTGGTGAGTTTTGAGTGAAATCCGAACGCAAGACGTATGGAATACACCAACCACTCCAATTAGGAACGAACTGTCGTTGAACTTGAATTGTCCAATTTGGAACACCTATTGATTTCGGATCGAGCCCAAAACTTGGGCAACATCATAATATGGTGGGAGGAGTCATTTGGTGAGTTTTGAGTGAAATCCAATCGCTAGAAGTATGGAAGACACCAACCACTCCAATTCGGAATGAACTGCCGTTGAACTTGAATTTTCCAATTTCTCACACCTATTGATTTCGGATCGAGCCCCAAACTTGGGCAACATCATAATATGGTGGGAGGAGTCATTTGGTGAGTTTTGAGTGAAATCCAATCGCTAGAAGTATGGAATACACCAACCACTCCAATTAGGAACGAACTGTCGTTGAACTTGAATAGTCCAATTTCTTTCAACTATTGATTTCGGATCGAGCGCAAAACTTGGGCAACATCATGATATGGTTGGAGGAGTCCTTTGGTGAGTTTTCAGTGAAATCCAATCGCTAGAAGTATGGAAGACACCAACCACTCCAATTAGGAACGAACTGCCGTTGAAATTGAATTGTCCAATTTCTCACACCTATTAACTTCGGATCGAGCCGAAAACTTGGGCAACAGCATAATATGGTGGGAGGAGTCATCTGGTGAGTTATGAGTGAAATCCAATCGCTAGAAGTATGGAATACACCAACCACTCCAATTAGGAACGAACTGCCGTTGAACTTGAATTGTCCAATTTCTCACACCTGTTAATTTCGGACCGAGCCCCAAATTTGGTCAACATCATAATATGGTGGGAGGAGTCGTCTGGTGAGTTTTGAGTGAAATCCAATCGCTAGAACTATGGAATACACCAACCACTCCAATTAGTAACGAACTGCCGTTGAACTTGAATTGTCCAATTTCTCACACCTATTGATTTCGTATCGAGCCCCAAACCTGGGCAACATCATAATATGGTGGGAGGAGTCATTTGGTGAGTTTTGAACGAAATCCAATCGCCAGAAGTATGGAATACACCAACCACTCCAATTAGGAACGAACTGCCGTTGAAATTGAATTGTCCAATTTCTCACACCTATTGATTTCGGATCGAGCCCAAAACTTGGGCAACATCATAATATGGTGGGAGGAGTCATTTGGTGAGTTTTGAGTGAAATCTATTCGTTAGAAGTATGGAATACACCAACCACTCCAATTAGGAACGAAGTGCCGTTCAACTTGAATTGTTCAATTTCTCACACCTATTGATTTCGGATCGAGCCCCAAACTTGGGCAACATCATAATATGGTGGAAGGAGTCATTTGGTGAGTTTTGAGTGAAATCCAATCGCTAGAAGTATGGAATACACCAACCACTCCAATTAGGAACGAACTGCCGTTGAACTTGAATTGTCCAATTTGGAACACCTATTGATATCGGATCGAGCCCAAAACTTGGGCAACATAATAATATGGTGGGAGGAGTCATTTGGTGAGTTTTGAGTGAAATCCAATCGCTAGAAGTATGGAATACACCAACCACTCCAATTAGGAACGAACTGCCATTGAACTCTAATTGTCAAATTTGGAAGACCTATTGATTTCGGATCGAGTCCAAAACTTGGGCAACATCATAATATGGTGGGAGGAGTCATTTGGTGAGTTTTGAGTGAAATCCAATCGCTAGAAGTATGGAATACACCAACCACTGCAATTAGGAAGGAATTGCCGTTGAACTTGAATTGTCCAATTTCGAACACCTATTGATTTCGGATCGAGCCCCAAACTTGGGCAACATCATAACATGGTGGGAGGAGTCATTTGGTGAGTTTTGAGTGAAATACAATCCCTAGAACTATGGACTACACCAACCACTCCAATTTGGAATGAACTGCCGTTGAACTTGAATTGTCCAATTTCTCACACCTATGGATTTCGGATCGAGCCCCAAACTTGGTCAACATCATAATATGGTGGGAGGAGTCATTTGGTGAGTTTTGAGTGAAATCCAATCGCAAGAAGTATGGAATACACCAACCACTCCAATTAGGAACGAACTTCCGTTGAACTTGAATTGTCCAATTTCTCGCACCTATGGATTTCGGATCGAGCCCCAAACTTGGGCAACATCATAATATGGTGGGAGGAGTCATTTGGTGAGTTTTGAGTGAAATCCAATCGCTAGACGTATGGAATACACCAACCACTCCAATTAGGAACGAACTTCCGTTGAACTTGAATTGTCCAATTTCTCACACCTGTTGATTACGGATCGAGCCCCAAACTTGGGCAACATCATAATATGGTGGGAGGAGTCATTTGGGGAGTTTTGAGTGAAATCCAATCGCTAGAAGTATGGAATACACCAACCACTCCAATTAGGAACGAACTGCCGTTGAACTCTAATTGTCAAATTTGGAAGACCTATTGATTTCGGATCGAGCCCAAAAGTTGGGCAACATCGTAATATGGTGGGAGGAGTCATTTGATGTGTTTTGAGTGAAATCCAATCGCTAGAAGTATGGAATACACTAACCACTCCAATTAGGAACGAACTGTCGTCGAACTTCAATTGTCCAATTTCTCACACCTATTGATTTCGGATCGAGCCCAAAACTTGGGCAACATCATAATACGGTGGGAGGAGTCAATTGGTGAGTTTTGAGTGAAATCCAATCGCTAGAAATATGGAATACACCAACCACTCCAATTAGGAACGAACTGCCGTTGAACTTGAATTGCCCAATTTCTCACACCTATTGATTTCAGATCGAGCCCCAAACTTGGGCAACATCATAATATGGTGGGAGGAGTCATTTGGTGAGTTTTGAGTGAAATCCAATCGCAAGAAGTATGGAATACACCAACCACTCCAATTAGGAACGAACTGTTGTTGAACTTGAATAGTCCAATTTCTTTCAACTCCTATTAACTTCGGATCGAGGGCAAAACTTGGGGAACATCATGATATGGTTGGAGGAGTCCTTTGGTGAGTTTTCAGTGAAATCCAATCGCTAGAAGTATGGAAGACACCAACCACTCCAATTAGGAACGAACTGCCGTTGAAATTGAATTGTCCAATTTCTCACACCTATTAACTTCGGATCGAGCCGAAAACTTGGGCAACAGCATAATATGGTGGGAGGAGTCATCTGGTGAGTTTTGAGTGAAATCCAATCGCTAGAAGTACGGAATACACCAACCACTCCAATTAGGAACGAACTGCCGTTGAACTTGAATTGTCCAATTTCTCACACCTATTGATTTAGGATAGAGACCAAAACTTGGGCAACATCATAATATGGTGGGAGGAGTGATTTGGTGAGTTTTGAGTGAAATCCAATCGCTAGAATTATGTAATACACCAACCACTCCAATTAGGAACGAACTGCCGTTGAACTTGAATTGTCCAATTTCTCACACCTATTGATATCGGATCGAGCCCCAAACTTGGGCGACATCATAATATGGTGAGAGGAGTCGTTTGGTAAGATTTGAGTGAAATCCAATCGCTAGAAGTATGGAATACACCAACCACTCCAATTAGGAATGAACTGCCGTTGAACTTGAATTGTCCATTTTCTCACACCTATTGATTTCGGATCGAGCCCAAAACCTGGGCAAAATCATAAAATGGTGGGAGGAGTCATTTCGTTAGTTTTGAGTGAAATCCAATAGCTAGAAGTATGGAATACACCAACCACTCCAATTTGGAACGAACTGCCGTTGAACTCTAATTGTCAAATTTGGAAGACCTATTGATTTCGGATCGAGCCCAAAACATGGGCAACATCATAATACGGTGGGAGGAGTCATTTGGTGAGTTTCTAGTGAAGTCCAATCGCTAGAAGTTTGGAATACACAAACCACTCCAATTAGGAACGAACTGCCGTTGAACTTGAATTGTCCAATTTCTCACACCTATTGATTTCGGATCGAGCCCCAAACTTGGGCAACATCATAATATGGTGGGAGGAGTCGTTTGGAGAGTTTTGAGTGAAATCCAATCGCTGGAAGTATGGAATACACCAACCACTCCAATTAGGAACGAACTGCCGTTGAACTTGAATTGTCCAATTTGGAACACCTATTGAGTTCGGATCGAGCCCAAAACTTGGGCAACATCATAATATGGTGGGAGGAGTCATTTGGTGAGTTTTGAGTGAAGTCCAATCGCTTGAAGTATGGAATACACCAACCACTGCAATTAGGAACGAACAGCCGTTGAACTTGAATTGTCCAATTTGGAACACCTATTGATTTCGGATCGAGCCCAAAACTTGGGTAACATCATAATATGGTGGGAGGAGTCATTTGGTGAGTTTTGAGTGAAATCCAATCCCTAGAAGTATGGAATACACCAACCACTCCAATTAGGAATGAACTGCCGTTGAACTTGAATTGTCCAATTTCTCACACCTATTGATTTCGGATCGAGCCCAAAACTTGGGCAACATCATAATATGGTGGGAGGAGTCATTTTGTGAGTTTTGAGTGAAATCCAATCTTTAGAAGTATGGAATACACCAACCACTCCACTTAGGAACGAGCTGCCGTTGAACTTGAGTTGTCCAATTTCTCATACCTACTGATTTCGGATCGAGCCCAAAACTTGGGCAACATCATAATATGGTGGGAGTAGTCATTTGGTGTGTTTTGAGTGAAATCCAATCGCTAGAAGTGTGGAATACACCAACCACTCCAATTACGAACGAACTGTCGTTGAACTTGAATTGTCCAATTTCTCACACCTATTGATTTCGGATCGAGCCCAAAACTTGGGCAACATCATAATATGGTGGGAGGAGTAATTTGGTAAGCTTCGAGTGAAATCCAATCGCTAGAAGTACGGAACACACCAACCACCCCAATTAGGAACGAACTGCCGTTGAACTTGAATTGTCCAATTTGGAACACCTATTGATTTCGTATCGAGCCCAAAACTTGGGCAACATGATAATATGGTGGGAGGAGTCATTTGGTGACTTTTGAGTGAAATCCAATCTCTAGAAGTATGGAATACACCAACCACTCCAATTTGGAACGAACTGCCGTTGAACTTGAATTGTCCAATTTCTCACACCTATTGATTTCGGATCGAGCCCAAAACTTGGGCAACATCATAATATGGTGGGAGTAGTCATTTGGAGTGTTTTGAGTGAAATCCAATCGCTAGAAGTGTGGAATACACCAACCACTCCAATTACGAACGAACTGCCGTTGAACTTGAATTGTCCAATTTCTCACACCTATTGATTTCGGATCGAGCCCAAAACTTGGGCAACATCGTAATATGGTGGGAGGAGTCATTTGGTTAGTTTTGAGTGAAATACAATCGCTAGAAGTACGGAATACACCAACCACTCCAATTAGGAACGAACTGCCGTTGAACTTGAATTGTCCAATTTGGAACACCTATTGATTTCGGATCGAGCCCAAAATTTGGGCAACATCATAATATGGTGGGAGGAGTCATTTGGTTAGTTTTGAGTGAAATCCAATTGCTAGAAGTATGGAATACACCAACCACTCCAATTAGGAACGAACTGCCGTTGAACTTGAATTGTCCAATTTCTCACACCTATTGAATTCAGATCGAGCCCCAAACTTGGGCAACATTATAATATGGTGGGAGGAGTCATTTGGTGAGTTTTGAGTGAAATCCAATCGCTAGAAGTATGGAATACACCAACCACTCCAATTTGGAACGAACTGCCGTTGCACTTGAATTGTCCAATTTCTCACACCTATTGATTTCGGATCAAGCCCAAAACTTGGGCAACGTCATAACATGGTGGGGGGAGTCATTTGGGGAGTTTTGAGTGAAATCCAATCGCTAGAAGTATGGAATACACCAACCACTCCAATTAAGAACGAACTGCCGTTGAACTTGAATTGTCCAATTTCTCACACCTATTGATTTCGAATCGAGCCCGAAGATTGGGCAACATCATAATATGGTGGGGGGAGTCATTTGGGGAGTTTTGAGTGAAATCCAATCGCTAGAAGTATGGAATACACCAACCACTCCAATTAAGAACGAACTGCCGTTGAACTTGAATTGTCCAATTTCTCACACCTATTGATTTCGAATCGAGCCCGAAGATTGGGCAACATCATAATATGGTGGGAGGAGTCCTTTGGTGAGTTTTGAGTGAAATCCAATCGCTAGAAGTATGGAATACACCAACCACTCCAATTAGGAACGAACTGCCGTTGAACTTGAATTGTCCAATTTCTCACACCTATTGATTTCGGATCGAGCCCCAAACTTGGGCAACATCATAACATGGTGGGAGGAGTCATTTGGTGAGTTTTGAGTGAAATCCAATCGCTAGAAGTATGGAATACACCGACCACTCCAATTAGGAATGAACTGCCGTTGAACTTGAATTGTCCAATTTCTCACACCTATTGATTTCGGATCGAGCCCCAAACTTGGGCAACATCAAAACATGGTGGGAGGAGTCATTTGGTGAGTTTTGAGTGAAATCCAATCGCTAGAAGTATGGAATACACCAACCACTCCAATTAGGAACGAACTGCCGTTGCACTTGAATTGTCCAATTTCTCACACCTATTGATTTCGGATCGAGCCCCACACATGGGCAACATCATAATATGGTGGGAGGAGTCATTTGGTGAGTTTTGAGTGAAATCCAATCGCTAGAAGTATGGAATACACCAACCACTCCATTTAGGACCGATCTGCCGTTGAACTTGAATTGTCCAATTTCTCACACCTATTGATTTCGGATCGAGCCCCAAAGTTGGGGAACATCATAATATGGTGGGAGGAGTCATTTGGTGAGTTTTGAGTGAAATCCAATCTCTAGAAGTATGGAATACACCAACCACTCCAATTAGGAACGAACTGCCGTTGAACTTAAATTGTCCAATTTGGAACACCTATTGATTTCGGATCGAGCCCAAAACTTGGGCAACATCATAATATGGTGGGAGGAGTCATTTGGTGAGTTTTGAGTGAAATCCAATCGCTAGAAGTGTGGAATACACCAACCACTCCAATTAGGACCGATCTGCCGTTGAACTTGAATTGTCCAATTTCTCACACCTATTGATTTCGGATCGAGCCCCAAAGTTGGGGAACATCATAATATGGTGGGAGGAGTCATTTGGTGAGTTTTGAGTGAAATCCAATCTCTAGAAGTATGGAATACACCAACCACTCCAATTAGGAACGAACTGCCGTTGAACTTGAATTGTCCAATTTCTCACACCTATTGATTTCGGATCAAGCCCAAAACTTGGGCAACGTCATAACATGGTGGAAGGAGTCATTTGGTGAGTTTTGAGTGAAATTCAATCGCTAGACGTATGGAATACACCAACCACTCCAATTAGGAACGAACTGCCGTTGAACTTGAATTGTCCAATTTCGAACACCAATTGATTTCGGATCGAGCCCAAAACTTGGGCAACATCATCATATGGTGGGAGGAGTCATTTGGTGAGTTTTGAGTGAAATCCAATCGCTAGAAGTATGGAATACGCCAACCACTCCAGTTAGGAACGAACTGCCGTTGAACTTGAATTGTCCAATTTGGAACACCTATTGATTTCGGATCGAGCCCAAAACTTGAGCAACATCATAATATGGTGGGAGGAGTCATTTGGTGAGTTTTGAGTGAAATCCAATCGCTAGAAGTATGGAATACACCAGCCACTCTGTTGTGTGGATTTCAGCTGCACCAAAATGGATTCAGTTGCATCCTCAACTTGTGATACTCGCAAGTGCACGAGCCGTTTGGTAGTATAGCGTATGTAAGTGCGAGGTCGATCCCACGAGGATTGGTGATTGAATGATCCCATTCATTTCTCCTACACAAAACAGAAATGAAAAAAAAGAAATAAATAAAACAAGAAAAAGGAAATACCTCAAGCAAATAAGTTCCCAAGTTCAATTAGATTAATGGATTGATTCTAGCTAAAGTATGATTAAGCCATGGTGTGTGGTCATAACCTTGTGTTCCTAATTCCCTAATTTGATCATTTGTTGTCTAACCTAAAATTAAGCATTAGGAACCCATTAAGCATAGAAGAACAATTTAAACAACCAAGCATGTATCTAATCCCTGTTGTCGAATGTCCATACATACTCTTCCTATTCATAGTTCAATTCGAATTAAAGCATGTTGTATACTCTTAATTCAAACCAAGATAGCTAACATGCAAGCCTAAATGGTGATCAATCATTCAAACTAGCATATTAACTTATAAGCATAATGAATAAGAACAAAAACCATAATTGAAACTTGGAAACTAATTAAACTTGAAAACTTAAGAAAAGAATTTACATTACAAAGAAAAATAAATTACAACTAAGAAGCAAAAGGAAAGCTAGAATTGAGAACTAGAAAGCAAAATTAAGAGAATTTGAGGGAGAGAAGGGAAGGGAGCTCTAGAGAAGTGTTTGAGAGCTCCCCCCCTTGGGGTGTGTTTACAAGCTTAGAGAACCTCCCTATTTATAGGCCTTAGGAAGTGAAAAATCTGAATTCAATATGGCTAATGCATACAACACTTGTTTTATAAAATCTGAAATGGTTGATGCACTTGTATTAGAAAATTTGAATTGGTTGATGCACTTCACCAATAAATCCCACCAGCAGCCCTAGCTCATCTTCATGTCACCATGACCAAGCTTCCAACAAGCTCAATAGCTCATGCCTAGCTCACCATGACCAAGCTTCCAACCAAAAACAATAGCTCATCCTGAGGTCAGCATGACCAGCAACTTCAAGGGCTTCCCTTAAGCAAATTAAGACTTTAAGCACTCAAACTTGACGTTCAGAATGTCTTCTTTCCAGCCATATATCATTTGGGCCAATCCAAGGTCGGAGGAGGAAGTTAAGGCCAAAACAAATTGCTAACTCATTTTGCGCGCTGATAAAATCCATCCTGAGCATGGCTCTGTGTTTGCTAGGTAACAGACTCCATATTTATCCAATGGGGCTGAAGTTTGGATATGTTATAGTACACACCCATTGGAACAACGTTTATGAAGAATGCTGCCTCATCCGAGCTGTGTAGGTTGCTGAAACAAAGCTTGCAATATGACCTACGGAACTGGACTGGCAGGGGGCTGTAGCCAAAATGAGTTTGTCTTTTAAGCTCTTCATCCATTCATCCAAATTAGGCCTTAACATGCTTGAATTGCATGAATTACGCTCTCTTGCTCTATTTGCCTACAAAACACACAAAGGGAGGCAAATAACTTAGAAATCTAAGAAACTAAGCAAAAGAAGTAAGTAAATAGGGCATGTATATGTATGAAATTATGAGCTTAACACACTCCAATTAGGAACGAATTATGGTTGAAATTGAATTGACCAATTTCCCACAACTATTGAATTCGGATCGAGCCCAACACTTGGGCAACATCATAATATGGTGGGAGGAGTCATTTGGTGAGTTTTGAGTGAAATCCAATCGCTAGAAGTATGGAATACACCAACCACTCCAATTAGGAACGAACTGCCGTTGAACTTAAATTGTCCAATTTGGAACACCTATTGATTTCGGATCGAGCCCAAAACTTGGGCAACATCATAATATGGTGGGAGGAGTCATTTGGCGAGTTTTGAGTGAAATCCAATCGCTAGAAGTGTGGAATACACCAACCACTCCAATTAGGAACGAACTGCCGTTGAACTTGAATTGTCCAATTTCTCACGCAAATAGATTTCGGATCGAGCCCAAAACTTGGGCAACATCATAATATGGTGGAAGGAGTCGTTTGGTTAGTTTTGAGAGAAATCCAATCCCTAGAAGTATGGAATACACCAACCACTCCAATTAGGAACGAACTGCCATTGAACTTGAATTGTCCAATTTGGAACACCTATTGATTTCGGATCGAGCCCAAAACTTGGGCAACATCATAATATGGTGGGAGGAGTCATTTGGTTAGTTTTGAGTGAAATCCAATCGCTAGAAGTATGGAATACACCAACCACTCCAATTAGGAACGAACTGCCGTTGAACTTGAATTGTCCAATTTGGAACACCTATTGATTTCGAATCGATCCCCAAACTTGGGCAACATCACAATATGGTTGGAGGAGTCATTTGGTGAATTTTGAGTGAAATCCAATCGCTAGAAGTATGGAATACACCAACCACTCCATTTAGGAACGAACTGCCGTTGAACTTGAATTGTCCAATTTGGAACACCTATTGATTTCGAATCGATCCCCAAACTTGGGCAACATCATAATATGGTTGGAGGAGTCATTTGGTGAGTTTTGAGTGAAATCCAATCGCTAGAAGTATGGAATACACCGACCACTCCAATTAGGAACGAACTGCCGTTGAACTTGAATTGTCCAATTCCGAACACCAATTGATTTCGGAACGAGCCCCAAACTTGGGCAACATCCAAATTTGGTGGGAGGAGTCATTTGGTGAGTTTTGAGTGAAATCCAATCGCTAGAAGTATGGAATACACCAACCACTCCAATTAGGAACGAAATGCCGTTGAACTTGAATTGTCCAATTTCTCACACCTATTGACTTCGGATCGAGCCCAAAACTTGGGCAACATCATAATATGGTGGGAGGAGTCATTTGGTGAGTTTTGAGTGAAATCCAATCTATAGATGTACGGAATACACCAACCACTCCAATTAGGAACTAACTGCCGTTGAACTTGAATTGTCCAATTTCTCACGCCAATTGATTTCGGATCGAGCCCAAAACTTGGGCAACATCCAAATTTGGTGGGAGGAGTCATTTGGTGAGTTTTGAGTGAAATCCAATCGCTAGAAGTATGGAATACACCAACCACTCCAATTAGGAACGAACTGCCGTTGAACTTGAATTGTCCAATTTCCCACACCTATTGACTTCGGATCGAGCCCAAAACTTGGGCAACATCATAATATGGTGGGAGGAGTCATTCGGTGAGTTTTGAGTGAAATCCAATCACTAGAAGTATGGAACACACCAACCGCTCCAATTAGGAACGATATGCCGTTGAACTTGAATTGTCCAATTTCTCACACCTATTGATTTCGGATCAAGCCCAAAACTTGGGCAACATCATAATATGGTGGGAGGAGTCATTTGGGGAGTTTTGAGTAAAATCCAATCGCTAGAAGTATGGAATACACCAACCACTCCAATTAGGAACGAACTGCCGTTGAACTTGAATTGTCCAATTTCTCACAACTATTGATTTCGGATCGAGCCCAAAACTTGGGCAACATCATAATATGGTGGGAGGATTCATTTGGTGAGTTTTGAGTGAAATCCAATCGCTAGAAGTATGGAATACACCAACCACGCCAATTAGGAACGAACTACCGTTGAACTTGAATTGTGCAATTTCTCACACCTATTGATTTCGGATCGAGCCCAAAACTTGGGCAACATCATAATATGGTGGGAGGAGTCATTTGGTGATTTTTGAGGGAAATCCAATCGCTAGAAGTATGGAATACACCAACCACTCCAATTAGGAACGAACTGCCGTTGAACTTGAATTGTCCAATTTCTCACACCTACTGATTTCGGATCGAGCCCAAAACTTGGGCAACATCATAATATGGTGGGAGGAGTCATTTGGTGAGTTTTGAGTGAAATCTATTCGTTAGAAGTATGGAATACACCAACCACTCCAATTAGGAACGAACTGCCGTTGAACTTGAATTGTCCAATTTCTCACACCTACTGATTTCGGATCGAGCCCAAAACTTGGGCAACATCATAATATGGTGGGAGGAGTCATTTGGTGAGTTTTGAGTGAAATCTATTCGTTAGAAGTATGGAATACACCAACCACTCCAATTAGGAACGAAGTGCCGTTCAACTTGAATTGTTCAATTTCTCACACCTATTGATTTCGGATCGAGCCCCAAACTTGGGCAACATCATAATATGGTGGAAGGAGTCATTTGGTGAGTTTTGAGTGAAATCCAATCGCTAGAAGTATGGAATACACCAACCACTCCAATTAGGAACGAACTTCCGTTGAACTTGAATTGTCTAATTTCTCACACCTATTGATTTCGGATCGAGCCCAAAACTTGGGCAACATCATAATATGGTGGGAGGAGTCATTTGGTGAGTTTTGAGTGAAATCCAATCGCTAGAAGTATGGAATACACCAACCACTCCAAGTTGGAACGAACTGCCGTTGAACTTGAATTGTCAAATTTCTCACACCTATTGATTTCGGATCGAGCCCCAAACTTGGGCAACATCATAATATGGTGGGAGGAGTCATTTGGTTAGTTTTGAGTGAAATCCAGTCGCTAGAAGTATGGAATACACCAACCACTCCAATTAGGAACGAACTACCGTTGAACTTGAATTGTCCAAGTTCGAACACCTATTGATTTCGGATCGAGCCCAAAACTTGGGCAACATCATAATATGGTGGGGGGAGTCATTTGGTGAGTTTTGAGTGAAGTCCAATCGCTACCAACCACTCCAATTAGTAACGAACTGCCGTTGAACTTCAATTGTCCAATTTCTCACACCTATTGATTTCGGATCGAGCCCAAAACTTGGGCAACATCATAATATGGTCGCAAGAGTCATTTGGTGAGTTTTGAGTGAAATCAAATCCCTAGAAGTATGGAATACACCAACCACTCCAATTAGGAATGAACTGCCGTTGAACTTGAATTGTCCAATTTGGAACACCTATTGATTTCGGATCGAGCCCAAAACTTGGGCAACATCAAAATATGGTGGGAGGAGTCATTTGGTGAGTTTTGAGTGAAATCCAATCGCTAGAAGTAGGGAATACACCAATCACTCCAATTAGGAACGAACTGCCGTTGAAATTGAATTGTCCAATTTGGAACACCTATTGATTTCGGATCGAGCCCAAAAGTTGGGCAACATCATAATATGGTGGGAGGAGTCGTTTGGTGAGTTTTGAGTGAAATCCAATCGCTAGAAGTATGGAATACACCAACCACTCCAATTAGGAACGAACTGCCGTTGAACTTGAATTGTCCAATTTGGAACACCTATTGATTTCGGATCTAGCCCAAAACTTGGGCAACAACATAATACGGTGGGAGGAGTCATGTGGGGAGTTTTGAGTGAAATCCAATCGCTAGAAGTATGGAATACACCAACCACTCCAATTAGGAACGAACTGCCGTTGAACTTGAATTGTCCAATTTCTCACAGCTATTGATTTCGGATCGAGCCCCAAACTTGGGCAACATCATAATATGGTGAGAGGAGTCATTTGGTGAGTTTTGAGTGAAATCCAATCGCTAGAAGTATGGAATACACCAACCACTCCAGATAGAAACGAACTGCCGTTGAACTTGAATTGTCCAATTTCTCACAGCTATTGACTTCGGATCGAGCCCAGAACTTGGGCAACATCATAATATGGTGGGAGGAGTCATTTGGTTAGTTTTGAGTGAAATCCAATTGCTAGAAGTATGGAATACACCAACCACTCCAATTAGGAACGAACTGCCGTTGAACTCTAATTGTCAAATTTGGAAGACCTATTGATTTCGGATCGAGCCCAAACTTGTGCAACATAATAATATCGCTATTAGGTGAGTTTTGAGTGAAATCCAATCGCTTGAAGTATGGAATACACCAACCACTGCAATTAGGAACGAACTGCCGTTGAACTTGAATTGTCCAATTTGGAACACCTATTGATTTCGGATCGAGCCCAAAACTTGGGCAACGTCATAATTTGGTGGGAGGAGTCATTTGGTGAGTTTTGAGTGAAATCCAATCCCTAGAAGTATGGAAGACACCAACCACTCCAATTAGGAACGAACTGCCGTTGAACTTGAATTGTCCAATTTCTCACACCTATTGATTTCGGATCGAGCCCCAAACTTGGGCAACATCATAATATGGTGGGAGGAGTCATTTGGTGAGTTTTGAGTGAAATCCATTCGCTAGAAGTATGGAATACACCAACCACTCCAATTAGGAACGAACTACCGTTGAACTTGAATTGTCCAATTTGGAACACCTACTGATTTCGGATCGAGCCAAAAACTTGGGCAACATCATAATATGGTGGGAGGAGTAATTTGGTGAGTTTTGAGTGAAATCCAATCGCTAGAAGTATGGAATACACCAACCACTCCCACTAGGAACGAACTGCCGTTGAACTTGAATTGTCCAATTTCTAACACCTATTGATTTCGGATCGAACCCCAAACTTGTGCAACATCATAATATCGTGGGAGGAGTCATTTGGTGAGTTTTGAGTGAAATCCAATTGCTAGAAGTATGGAATACACCAACCACTCCAATTTGGAACGAACTTCCGTTGAACTTGAATTGTCCAATATGGAACACCTATTGATTTCGGATGGAGCCCAAAACTTGGGCAATATCATAATACGGTGGGTGGAGTCATTTGGTGAGTTTTGAGTGAAATCCAATCGCTAGAAGTATGGAATAAACCAACCCCTCCAATTAGGAACGATCTGCCGTTGAACTTGAATTGTCCAATATCTCACACCTATTGATTTCGGATCGAACCCCAAACTTGGGCAACATCATAATATGGTGGGAGGAGTCATTTGGTGAGTTTTGAGTGAAATCCAATCGCTAGAAGTATGGAATACACCAACCACTCCAATTAGGAACGATCTGACGTTGAACTTGAATTGTCCAATTTCTCACACCTATTGATTTCGGATCGAGCCCAAAACTTGGGCAACATCATAATATGGTGGGAGGAGTCATTTGGTGAGTTTTGAGTGAAATCCAATCGCTAGAAGTATGGAATACACGAACTACTCCAATTAGGAACGAACTGCCGTTGAACTTGAATTGTCCAATTTGGAACACCTATTGATTTCGGAAAGCCCAAAACTTGGGCAACATCATAATATGGTGGGAGGAGTCATTTGGTGAGTTTTGAGTGAAATCCAAACCCCAGAAGTATAAAAGACACCAACCACTCCAATTAGGAACGAACTGCCGTTGAACTTGAATTGTCCAATTTCTCACACCTATTGATTTCGGATCGAGCCCCAAACTTGGGCAACATCATAATATGCTGGGTGGAGTCATTTGGTGAGTTTTGAGTGAAATCCAACCGCTAGAAGTATGGAATACACCAACCACTCCAATTAGGAACGAACTGCAGTTGAACTTGAATTGTCCAATTTTGAACACCAATTGATTTCGGATCGAGCCCAAAACTTGGGCAACATCATAATATGGTGGGAGGACTCATTTGGTGAGTTTTGAGTGAAATCCAATCGCTAGAAGTATGGAATACACCAACCACTCCAATTAGGAACGAACTGCCGTTGAACTTGAATTGTCCAATTTCTCACACCTATTGATTTCGGATCGGGCCCCAAACTTGGGCGACATCCAAATATGGTGGGAGGAGTCATTTGGTGAGTTTTGAGTGAAATCCAATCGCTAG
This sequence comes from Prunus avium, assembly GCF_965620075.1. NCBI lineage: Eukaryota > Viridiplantae > Streptophyta > Magnoliopsida > Rosales > Rosaceae > Prunus > Prunus avium. The sequence continues at coordinate 9,797,895 of NC_142290.1, forward strand.
AAGTATGGAATACACCAACCACTCCAATTTGGAACGAACTGCCGTTCAACTTGAATTGTCCAATTTCTCACACCTATTGATTTCGGACCGAGCCCCAAACTTGGGCAACATCATAACACGGTGGGAGGAGTCATTTGGTGAGTTTTGAGTGAAATCCAATCGCTAGAAGTATGGAATACACCAACCACTCCAATTAGGAACGAACTGCCGTTGAACTTGAATTGTCCAATTTCTCACACCTATTGATTTCGGATCGAGCCCCAAACATAGGCAACATCATAATATGGTGGGAGGAGTCATTTGGGGAGTTTTGAGCGAAATCCAATCGCTAGAAGTATGGAATACACCAACCACTCCAATTAGGAACGAACTGCCGTTGAACTTGAATTGTCCAATTTGGAACACCTATTGATTTCGGATCGAGCCCCAAACTTGGGCAACATCATAACACGGTGGGAGGAGTCATTTGGTGAGTTTTGAGTGAAGTCCAATCGCTAGAAGTATGGAATACACCAACCACTCCAATTAGGAACGAACTGCCGTTCAACTTTAATTGTCCAATTTCTAACACCTATTGATTTCGGATCGAACCCCAAACTTGTGCAACAGCATAATATGGTGGGAGGAGTCATTTGGTGAGTTTTGAGTGAAATCCAATCGCTAGAAGTATGGAATACATCAACCAATCCCGTTAGGAACGAACTGCCGTTGAACTTGAATTGTCCAATTTCTAACACCTATTGATTTCGGATCGAACCCCAAACTTGTGCAACAGCATAATATGGTGGGAGGAGTCATTTGGTGAGTTTTGAGTGAAATCCAATCGCTACAAGTATGGAATACACCAACCACTCCAATTAGGGACGAACTGCCGTTGAACTTGAATTGTCCAATTTTGAACACCAATTGATTTCGGATCGAGCCCAAAACTTGGGCAACATCATAATATGGTGGGAGGAGTCATTTGGTGAGTTTTGAGTGAAATCCAATCGCTACAAGTATGGAATACACCAACCACTCCAATTAGGAACGAACTGCCGTTGAACTTGAATTGTCCAATTTCTAACACCTATTGATTTCGGATCGAACCCCAAACTTGTGCAACATCATAATATGGTGGGAGGAGTCATTTGGTGAGTTTTGAGTGAAATCGAATCGCTAGAAGTATGGAAAACACCAACCACTCCAATTAGGAACGAATTGTCGTTGAACTTGAAGTGTCCAATTTGGAACACCTATTGATTTCGGATCGAGCCCCAAACATAGGCAACATCATAATATGGTGGGAGGAGTCATTTGGTGAGTTTTGAGTGAAATCCAATCGCTAGAAGTATGGAATACACCAACCACTCCAATTAGGAACGAACTGCCGTTGAACTTGAATTGTCCAATTTCTCACACCTATTGATTTCGGATCGAGCCCAAAACTTGGGCAACATCATAATATGGTGGGAGGAGTCATTTGGTGAGTTTTGAGTGAAATCCAATCGCTAGAAGTATGGAATACACCAACCACTCCAATTAGGAACGAATTGTCGTTGAACTTGAAGTGTCCAATTTGGAACACCTATTGATTTCGGATCGAGCCCCAAACTTGGGCAACATCATAATATGGTGGGAGGAGTCATTTGGTGAGTTTTGAGTGAAATCCAATCGCTAGAAGTATGGAATACACCAACCACTCCAATTAGGAACGAACTGCCGTTGAACTTGAATTGTCCAATTTCGAACACCTATTGATTTCGGATCGAGCCCCAAACTTGGGCAACATCATAATATGGTGGGAGGAGTCATTTGGTGGGTTTTGAGTGAAATCCAATCGCTAGAATTATGGAATACACCAACCACTACAATCTGGAACGAACTGCCGTTGAACTTGAATAGTCCAATTTCTCACACCTATTGATTTCGTATCGAGCCCCAAACTTGGGCAACATCATAATATGGTGGGAGGAGTCATTTGGTGTCATTTGGTGAGTTTTGAGTGAAATCCAATCGCTAGAAGTATGAATACACCAACCACTCCAATTAGGAACGAACTGCCGTTGAACTTGAATTGTCCAATTTCGAACACCAAATGATTTCGGATCGAGCCCAAAACTTGGCCAACATCATAATATGGTGGGAGGAGCCATTTGGTGAGTTTTGAGTGAAATCCAATCGCTAGAAGTATGGAATACACCAACCACTCCAATTAGGAATGATATGTCGTTGAACTTGAATTGTCCAATTTCTCACACCTATTGATTTCGGATCTAGCCCCAAACTTGGGCAACATCATAATATGGTGGGAGGAGTCATTTCGTGAGTTTTGAGTGAAATCCAATCGCTAGAAGTATGGAATACACCAACCACTCCAATTAGGAACGAATTGTCGTTGTACTTGAAGTGTCCAATTTGGAACACCTATTGATTTTGGATCGAGCCCCAAACTTGGGCAACATCATAATATGGTCCCAAGAGTCATTTGGGGAGTTTTGAGTGAAATCCAATCGCTAGAAGTATGGAATACACCAACCACTCCAATTAGGAATGAACTGCCGTTGCACATGAATTGTCCAATTTCGAACACCAATTCGGATCGAGCCCAAAACTTGGCCAACATCATAATATGGTGGGAGGAGTCATTTGGTGAGTTTTGAGTGAAATCCAATCGCTAGAAGTATGGAATACACCAACCACTCCAATTAGGAACGAACTGCCGTTCAACTTGAATTGTCCAATTTCTCACACCTATTGATTTCGGACCGAGCCCCAAACTTGGGCAACATCATAATATTGTGGGAGGAGTCATTTGGTGAGTTTTGAGTGAAATCCAATCGCTAGAAGTATGGAATACACCAACCACTCCAATTAGGAACGAACTGCCGTTGAACTTGAATTGTCCAATTTCTCACACCTATTGATTTCGGATCGAGCCCAAAACTTGGGCAACATCATAATATGGTGGGAGGAGTCATTTGGGGAGTTTTGAGCGAAATCCAATCGCTAGAAGTATGGTGTTCGGACCACTTTGCAAAACTCAAGGGAGGTGTCGTATAGCAGTGTAGCTCGGAAGTCCGAGTGTCGTATCCACAGAGAGCAGTGTAAAGAAAATAACAGAGATGAAAAAGAACAAGTGTGATTGAGAGGTTGATTTATGCAAGATTTGATTTAGAGAAAATTTAATTGATTAAAACACTAAGGCATTGGGTTTCCACTTTTAACATAAGCATGCAACTCTTAATAATTTGATCCACAAAATATTTTCCTTTGTAGTTGTTCAAAATAATTAAAGCTCTTTTTAATTTCCTTTAGAAGTATTCTAAGCATAACTTGTACCATTGGCAACAAACTATCAAAAAATAATCTGCATCAAAATTCTATTAATCTTTAGTAATTCTCTTCTCTTTTAAAAGCATGAAAGTTTTTACTACACAATGGGAAAAACATGATTGAACCCATGAAATAGATTATCAAACATTCATCAATTAATTAAAAAGAAAACTACAAATTCCTTTTGAACAAAAACTACAAATTCACATTTAAAGCTTAAGTTTGGATCAAACTAATAAAAATTACACACTTATATTAAAAGCTTTCCCCCTAGCCTTAGCTAGGGAGTTAGTTCCCCATAAAATAAAACTAAAACAGAACTTTAGAACTAGAAGAATTGGAGGAAGGAGAGAGAGCTCAAGAGAAGATTGTGAGCTTGGTGTGATTTTACAATGCCATAGCTCCTCCTATTTATAGGAAAATGGGAGCAATTCTAAATTCATCAAATCCCTCCATTCATGAATTTAATATGTATTCCACTTGCCATCAAACCAATTGCCAATTTGCTTCCATTACTTATTCCATAGTGTTGATGACTCCATTCTCCAAATTCTTCATCTTATTCAATGCACAACCGTAACCCATCTCTTCATTGTTTCTTCTTTTGGCATGGGTGTGGCACTTCATGCATTCTTTTCAATTCTTTTCCTCTTGGTTGCTCCATCCATTGCTTCTTTTCCTTTCTTTTATGCCTTGGTGTGGCACTAATTCTTCATCATTCATTTGGTCATTCCCAACTACAAATTGTTTAATGCCACCAAGTCACCATTTGATAATTCTTCAACCTTAAGATAAAATAATGAAATCATCATCAATTATGTAATGGGTATGTGAGCAAGTGCAAAAGTGAAAAACAAACCTAATTAACTAAAATTGTAAGAAAATCAATTACTAACAAATATATTTAGGGATAATAAATGTGATAGTTTATGTGCTCATCATATGGAATACACCAAACACTCCAATTAGGAACGAACTGCCGTTGAACTTGAATTGTCCAATTTCTCACACCTATTGATTTCGGATCGAGCCCAAAACTTGGGCAACATCATAATATGGTGGGAGGAGTCATTTGGTGAGTTTTGAGTGAAATCCAATCGCTAGAAGTATGGAATACACCAACCACTCCCGTTAGGAACGAACTGCCGTTGAACTTGAATTGTCCAATTTCTAACACCTATTGATTTCGGATCGAACCCCAAACTTGTGCAACATCATAATATGGTGGGAGGAGTCATTTGGTGAGTTTTGAGTGAAATCGAATCCCTAGAAGTATGGAAAACACCAACCACTCCAATTAGGAACGAACTGTCGTTGAACTTGAAGTGTCCAATTTGGAACACCTATTGATTTCGGATCGAGCCCCAAACTTGGGCAACATCATAATATGGTGGGAGGAGTCAATTGGTGAGTTTTGAGGGAAATCCAGTCGCTAGAAGTATGGAATACACCAACCACTCCAATTAGGAACGAATTGTCGTTGAACTTGAAGTGTCCAATTTGGAACACCTATTGATTTCGGATCGAGCCCCAAACTGGGCAACATCATAATATGGTGGGAGGAGTCATTTGGTGAGGTTTGAGTGAAATCCAATCGCTAGAAGTATGGAATACACCAACCACTCCAATTAGGAACGAACTGCCGTTGAACTTGAATTGTCCAATTTCTCACACCTATTGATTTCGGATCGAGCCACAAACTTGGGCAACATCATAATATGGTGGGAGGAGTCATTTGGTGAGTTTTGAGTGAAATCCAATCGCTAGAATTATGGAATACAGCAACCACTCCAATTAGGAACGAACTGCCGTTGAACTTGAATAGTCCAATTTCTCACACCTATTGATTTCGGATCGAGCCCCAAACTTGGGCAACTTCATAATATGGTGGGAGGAGTCATTTGGTGTCATTTGGTGAGTTTTGAGTGAAATCCAATCGCTAGAAGTATGGAATACACCAACCACTCCAATTAGGAACGAACTGTCGTTGAACTTGAAGTGTCCAATTTGGAACACCTATTGATTTCGGATCGAGCCCCAAACTTGGGCAACATCATAATATGGTGGGAGGAGTCAATTGGTGAGTTTTGAGGGAAATCCAGTCGCTAGAAGTATGGAATACACCGACCACTCCAATTAGGAACGAATTGTCGTTGAACTTGAAGTGTCCAATTTGGAACACCTATTGATTTCGGATCGAGCCCCAAACTAAGCAACATCATAATATGGTGGGAGGAGTCATTTGGTGAGGTTTGAGTGAAATCCAATCGCTAGAAGTATGGAATACACCAACCACTCCAATTAGGAACGAACTGCCGTTGAACTTGAATAGTCCAATTTCTCACACCTATTGATTTCGGATCGAACCCCAAACTTGTGCAACATCATACTATGGTGGGAGGAGTCATTTGGTGAGTTTTGAGTGAAATCGAATCCCTAGAAGTATGGAAAACACCAACCACTCCAATTAGGAACGAACTGTCGTTGAACTTGAAGTGTCCAATTTGGAACACCTATTGATTTCGTATCGAGCCCCAAACTTGGGCAACATCATAATATGGTGGGTGGAGTCAATTGGTGAGTTTTGAGGGAAATCCAGTCGCTAGAAGTATGGAATACACCAACCACTCCAATTAGGAACGAATTGTCGTTGAACATGAAGTGTCCAATTTGGAACACCTATTGATTTCGGATCGAGCCCCAAACTGGGCAACATCATAATATGGTGGGAGGAGTCATTTGGTGAGGTTTGAGTGAAATCCAATCGCTAGAAGTATGGAATACACCAACCACTCCAATTAGGAACGAACTGCCGTTGAACTTGAATAGTCCAATTTCTCACACCTATTGATTTCGGATCGAACCCCAAACTTGTGCAACATCATAATATGGTGGGAGGAGTCATTTGGTGAGTTTTGAGTGAAATCGAATCCCTAGAAGTATGGAAAACACCAACCACTCCAATTAGGAACGAACTGTCGTTCAACTTGAAGTGTCCAATTTGGAACACCTATTGATTTCGGATCGAGCCCCAAACTTGGGCAACGTCATAATATGGTGGGAGGAGTCATTTGGTGAGTTTTGAGTGAAATCCAATCGCTAGAATTATGGAATACAGCAACCACTCCAATTAGGAACGAACTGCCGTTGAACTTGAATAGTCCAATTTCTCACACCTATTGATTTCGGATCAAGCCCCAAACTTGGGCAACATCATAATATGGTGGGAGGAGTCATTTGGTGTCATTTGGTGAGTTTTGAGTGAAATCCAATCGCTAGAAGTATTGAATACACCAACCACTCCAACTAGGAACGAATTGTCGTTGAACTTGAAGTGTCCAATTTGGAACACCTATTGATTTTGGATCGAGCCCCAAACTTGGAAAACATCATAATATGGTGGGAGGAGTCATTTGGTGAGTTTTGAGTGAAATCCAATCGCTAGAAGTATGGAATACACCAACCACTCCAATTAGGAACGAACTGCCGTTGAACTTGAATTGTCCAATTTCTCACACCTATTGATTTCGGATCAAGCCCAAAACTTGGGCAACATCATAATATGGTGGGAGGAGTCATTTGGTGAGTTTTGAGTGAAATCCAATCGCTAGAAGTATGGAATACACCAACCACTCCAATTAGGAACGAACTGCCGTTGAACTTGAATTGTCCAATTTCTCACACCTATTGATTTCGGATCAAGCCCAAAACTTGGGCAACATCATAATACGGTGGGAGGAGTCATTTGGTGTCATTTGGTGAGTTTTGAGTGAAATCCAATCGCTAGAAGTATGGAATACACCAACCACTCCAATTAGGAACGAACTGCCGTTGAACTTGAATTGTCCAATTTCGAACACCAATTGATTTCTGATCGAGCCCAAAACTTGGCCTACATCATAATATGGTGGGAGGAGCCATTTGGTGAGTTTTGAGTGAAATCCAATCGCTAGAAGTATGGAATACACCAACCACTCCAATTAGGAACGAACTGCCGTTGAACTTGAATTGTCCAATTTCTCACACCTATTGATTTCGGATCAAGCCCAAAACTTGGGCAACATCATAATATGGTGGGAGGCGTCATTTGGTGAGTTTTGAGTGAAATCCAATCGCTAGAAGTATGGAATACACCAACCACTCCAATTAGGAACGAACTGCCGTTGAACTTGAATTGTCCAATTTCTCACACCTATTGATTTCGGATCAAGCCCAAAACTTGGGCAACATCATAATATGGTGGGAGGAGTCATTTGGTGAGTTTTGAGTGAAATCAAATTGCTAGAAGTACGGAATACACCAACCACTCCAATTAGGAACGAACTGCCGTTGAACTTGAATTGTCCAATTTGGAACGCCTATTGATTTCGTATCGAGCCCAAAACTTGGGAAACATCATAATATGGTGGGAGGAGTCATTTGGTGAGTTTTGAGTGAAATCCAATCGCTAGAAGTATGAAATACACCAACCACTCCAATTAGGAACGAACTGCCGTTCAACTTGAATTGTCCAATTTCTCACACCTATTGATTTCGGATCGAGCCCCAAACTTGGGCAACATCATAATATGGTTGGAGGAGTCATTTGGTGTCATTTGGTGAGTTTTGAGTGAAATCCAATCGCTAGAAGTATGGAAGACACCAACCACTCCAATTAGGAACGAACTGCCATTGAACTTGAATTGTCCAATTTCGAACACCAAATGATTTCGGATCGAGCCCAAAACTTGGCCAACATCATAATATGGTGGGAGGAGCCATTTGGTGAGTTTTGAGTGAAATCCAATCGCTAGAAGTATGGAATACACCAACCACTCCAATTAGGAACGAACTGCTGTTCAACTTGAATTGTCCAATTTCTCACACCAATTGATTTCGGATCGAGCCCCAAACTTGGGCAACATCATAATATGGTGGGAGGAGTCATTTGTTGAGTTTTGAGTGAAATCCAATCGCTAGAAGTATGGAATACACCAACCACTCCAATTAGGAACGAACTGCCGTTGAACTTGAATTGTCCAATTTCTCACACCTATTGATTTCGGATCAAGCCCAAAACTTGGGCAACATCATAATATGGTGGGAGGAGTCATTTGGTGAGTTTTGAGTGAAATCAAATTGCTAGAAGTACGGAATACACCAACCACTCCAATTAGGAACGAACTGCCGTTGAACTTGAATTGTCCAATTTGGAACGCCTATTGATTTCGTATCGAGCCCAAAACTTGGGAAACATCATAATATGGTGGGAGGAGTCATTTGGTGAGTTTTGAGTGAAATCCAATCGCTAGAAGTATGAAATACACCAACCACTCCAATTAGGAACGAACTGCCGTTCAACTTGAATTGTCCAATTTCTCACACCTATTGATTTCGGATCGAGCCCCAAACTTGGGCAACATCATAATATGGTTGGAGGAGTCATTTGGTGTCATTTGGTGAGTTTTGAGTGAAATCCAATCGCTAGAAGTATGGAAGACACCAACCACTCCAATTAGGAACGAACTGCCATTGAACTTGAATTGTCCAATTTCGAACACCAAATGATTTCGGATCGAGCCCAAAACTTGGCCAACATCATAATATGGTGGGAGGAGCCATTTGGTGAGTTTTGAGTGAAATCCAATCGCTAGAAGTATGGAATACACCAACCACTCCAATTAGGAACGAACTGCTGTTCAACTTGAATTGTCCAATTTCTCACACCAATTGATTTCGGATCGAGCCCCAAACTTGGGCAACATCATAATATGGTGGGAGGAGTCATTTGTTGAGTTTTGAGTGAAATCCAATCGCTAGAAGTATGGAATACACCAACCACTCCAATTAGGAACGAACTGCCGTTCCACTTGAATTGTCCAATTTCGAACACCAAATGATTTCGGACCGAGCCCAAAACTTGGCCAACATCATAATATGGTGGGAGGAGCCATTTGGTGAGTTTTGAGTGAAATCCAATGGCTAGAAGTATGGAATACACCAACCACTCCAATTAGGAACGAACTGCCGTTCAACTTTAATTGTCCAATTTCTCACACCTATTGATTTCGGACCGAGCCCCAAACTTGGGCAACATCATAATATGGTGGGACGAGTCATTTGGTGAGTTTTGAGTGAAATTAAATCGCTAGAAGTATGGAATACACCAACCACTCCAATTAGGAACGAACTGCCGTTGAACTTGAATTGTCCAATTTGGAACGCCTATTGATTTCAAATCGAGCCCAAAACTTGGGCAACATCATAATATGGTGGGAGGAGTCATTTGGTGAGTTTTGAGTGAAATCCAATCTATAGAAGTATGGAATACACCAACCACTCCAATTAGGAACGAATTGTCGTTGAACTTGAAGTGTCCAATTTGGAACACCTATTGATTTCGGATCGTGCCCCAAACTTGGGCAACATCATAATATGGTAGGACGAGTCATTTGGGGTGTTTTGAGTGAAATCCAATCGCTAGAAGTATGGAATACACCAACCACTCCAATTAGGAACGAACTGCCGTTGAACTTGAATTGTCCAATTTCTCACACCTATTGATTTCGGATCGAGCCCCAAACTTGGGCAACATCATAATATGGTGGGAGGAGTCATTTGGTGAGTTTTGAGTGAAATCCAATCGCTAGAATTATGGAATACAGCAACCACTCCAATTAGGAACGAACTGCCGTTGAACTTGAATAGTCCAATTTCTCACACCTATTGATTTCGGATCGAGCCCCAAACTTGGGCAACATCATAATATGGTGGGAGGAGTCATTTGGTGTCATTTTGTGAGTTTTGAGTGAAATCCAATCGCTAGAAGTATGGAATACACCAACCACTCCAATTAGGAACGAACTGCCGTTGAACTTGAATTGTCCAATTTCGAACACCAAATGATTTCGGATCGAGCCCAAAACTTGGCCAACATCATAATATGGTGGGAGAAGCCATTTGGTGAGTTTTGAGTGAAATCCAATCGCTAGAAGTATGGAATACACCAACCGCTCCAATTAGGAATGATATGCCGTTGAACTTGAATTGTCCAATTTCTCACACCTATTGATTTCGGATCGAGCCCCAAACTTGGGCAACATCATAATATGGTGGGAGGAGTCATTTGGTGAGTTTTGAGTGAAATCCAATCGCTAGAAGTATGGAATACACCAACCCCTCCAATTAGGAACGAACTGCCGTTGAACTTGAATTGTCCAATTTTGAACACCAATTGATTTCGGATCGAGCCCAAAACTTGGGCAACATCATAATATGGTGGGAGGAGTCATTTGGTGAGTTTTGAGTGAAATCCAACTGCTAGAAGTATGGAATACACCAACCACTCCAATTAGGAACGAACTGCCGTTGAACTTGAATTGTCCAATTTTGAACACCAATAGACTTCAGATCGAGCCCAAAACTTGGGCAACATCATAATATGGTGGGAGGAGTCATTTGTGAGTTTTGAGTGAAATCCAATCGCTAGAAGTATGGAATACACCAACCACTCCAATTAGGAACGAACTGCCGTTGAACTTGAATTGTCCAATTTCTCACACCTATTGATTTCGGATCAAGCCCAAAACTTTGGCAACATCATAATATGGTGGGAGGAGTCATTTGGTGAGTTTTGAGTGAAATCCAATCGCTAGAAGTATGGAATACACCAACCACTCCAATTAGGAACGAACTGCCGTTCAACTTGAATTGTCCAATTTCTCACACCTATTGATTTCGTACCGAGCCCCAAACTTGGGCAACATCATAATATGGTGGGAGGAGTCATTTGGTGAGTTTTGAGTGAAATCCAATCGCTAGAAGTATGGAATACACCAACCACTCCAATTAGGAACGAACTGCCGTTGAACTTGAATTCTCCAATTTCTCACACCTATTGATTTCGAATCGAGCCCAAAACTTGGGCAACATCATAATATGGTGGGAGGAGTCATTTGGGGAGTTTTGGGCGAAATCCAATCGCTAGAAGTATGGAATACAACAACCACTCCAATTAGGAACGAACTGCCGTTGAACTTGAATTGTCCAATTTGGAACAGCTATTGATTTCGGATCGTGCCCAAAACTTGGGCAACATCATAATATGGTGGGAGGAGTCATTTGGTGAGTTTTGAGTGAAATCCAATCGCTAGAAGTATGGAATACACCAACCACTCCCGTTAGGAACGAACTGCCGTTGAACTTGAATTGTCCAATTTCTAACACCTATTGATTTCGGATCGAACCCCAAACTTGTGCAACATCATAATATGGTGGGAGGAGTCATTTGGTGAGTTTTGAGTAAAATCCAATCGCTAGAAGTATGGAAAACACCAACCACTCCAGTTAGAAACGAATTGTCGTTGAACTTGAAGTGTCCAATTTGGAACACCTATTGATTTCGGATCGAGCCCCAAACTTGGGCAACATCATAATATGGTGGGAGGAGTCATTTGGTGAGTATTGAGTGAAATCCAATCGCTAGAAGTACGGAATACACCAACCACTCCAATTAGGAGCGAACTGCCGTTGAACTTGAATTGTCCAATTTCTCACACCTATTGATTTCGGATCAAGCCCAAAACTTGGGCAACATCATAATATGGTGGGAGGAGTCATTTGGTGAGTTTTGAGTGAAATCCAATCGCTAGAAGTGTGGAATACACCAACCACTCCAATTAGGAACGAACTGCCGTTGAACTTGAATTGTCCAATTTCTCACACCTATTGATTTTGGATCAAGCCCAAAACTTGGGCAACATCATAATATAGTGGGAGTAGTCATTTAATGAGTTTTGAGTGAAATCCAATCGCTAGAAGTATGGAATACACCAACCACTCCAATTAGGAACGAACTGCCGTTGAACTTGAATTGTCCAATTTCTCACACCTATTGATTTCTGATCAAGCCCAAAACTTGGGCAACATCATAATATGGTGGGAGGAGTCATCTGGTGAGTTTTTAGTGAAATCAAATCGCTAGAAGTATGGAATACAACAACCACTCCAATTAGGAACGAACTGCCGTTGAACTTGAATTGTCCAATTTGGAACGCCTATTGATTTCGGATCGAGCCCAAAACTTGGGCAACACCATAATATGGTGGGAGGAGTCATTTGGTGAGTTTTGAGTGAAATCCAATCTCTAGAAGTATGGAATACACCAATCACTCCAATTAAGAACGATCTGCCGTTGAACTTGAATTGTCCAATTTGGAACACCTATTGATTTCGTATCTAGCTCAAAACTTGGGCAACAACATAATATGGTGGGAGGAGTCATTTGGTGAGTTTTGAGTGAAATCCAGTCGCTATAAATATGGAATACACCAACCACTCCAATTAGGAACGAACTGCCGTTGAACTTGAATTGTCCAATTTCTCACACCTATTGATTTCGGATCGAGCCCAAAACTTGGGCAACATCATAATGTGGTGGGAGGAGTCGTTTGGTTTGTTTTGAGTGAAATCCAATCTATAGAAGTATGGAAGACACCAACCACTCCAATTAGGAACGAACTGCCGTTGAACTTGAATTGTCCAATTTCTCACACCTCTTGATTTCGGATCGAGCCCAAAACTTGGGCAACATCATAATATGGTGGGAGGAGTCACTTGGTGAGTTTTGAGAGAAATCCAGTCGCTAGAAGTATGGAATACACCAACCACTCCAATTAGGAACGAACTGCCGTTGAACTTGAATTGTCCAATTTGGAACACCTATTGATTTCGGATCGAGCCCAAAACTTGGGCAACATCATAATATGGTGGGAGGAGTCATTTGGTGAGTTTTGAGTGAAATCCAATCGCTTGAAGTATGGAATACACCAACCACTCCAATTAGGAACGATCTGCCGTTGAACTTGAATTGTCCAATTTCTCACACCTATTTATTTCGTATCGAGCCCCAAACTTGGGCAACATCATAATATGGTGGGAGGGGTCATTTGGTGAGTTTTGAGTGAAATCCAATCCCTAGAAGTATGGAATACACCAACCATTCCAGTTAGGAATGAACTGCCGTTGAACTTGAATTGTCCAATTTCTCACACCTATTGATTTCGGATCGAGCCCAAAACTTGGGCAACATCATAATATGGTGGGAGGAGTCATTTTGTGAGTTTTGAGTGAAATCCAATCTCTAGAAGTATGGAATATACCAACCACTCCAATTAGGAACGAACTGCCATTGAACTTGAATTGTCCAATTTCTCACACCTATTGATTTCGGATCGAGCCCAAAACTTGGGCAACATCATAATATGGTGGGAGGATTCATTTGGTGTGTTTTGAGTGAAATCCAATCGCTAGAAGTGTGGAATACACCAACCACTCTAGTTAGGAACGAACTGCCGTTGAACTTGAATTGTCCAATTTGGAACACCTATTGATTTCGGATCGAGCCCAAAACTTGGGCAACATCATAATATGGTGGGAGGAGTCGTTTGGTTAGTTTTGAGTCGAATCCCATCGCTAGAAGTATGGAATACACCAACCACCCCAATTAGGAACGAACTGCCGTTGAACTTGAATCGTCCAATTTGGAACACCTATTGATTTCGGATCGAGCCCAAAACTTGGGCAACATCACAATATGGTGGGAGGAGTCAATTGGTGAGTTTTGAGTGAAATCCAATCGCTAGAAGTATGGAATACACCAACCACTCCAATTATGAACGAACTGCCGTTGAACTTGAATTGTCCAATTTCTCACACCTATTGATTTCGGATCGAACCCCAAACTTGTGCAACATAATAATATGATGGGAGGAGTCATTTGGTGAGATTTGAGTGAAAACCTGTCGCTAGAAGTATGGAATACACCAACCACTCCAATTAGGAACGAACTGCCGTTGAACTTGAATTGTCCAATTTCTCACACCTATTGATTTCGGGTCGAGCCCAAAACTTGGGCAACATCATAATGTGGTGGGAGGAGTCATTTGGTTTGTTTTGAGTGAAATCCAATCGCTAGAAGTATGGAATACACCAACCACCCCAATTAGGAACGAACTGCCGTTGAACTTGAATTGTCCAATTTGGAACACCTATTGATTTCGTATCGAGCCCAAAACTTGGGCAACATCATAATATGGTGGGAGGAGTCATTTTGTGAGTTTTGAGTGAAATCCAATCTCTAGAAGTATGGAATATACCAACCACTCCAATTAGGAACGAACTGCCATTGAACTTGAATTGTCCAATTTCTCACACCTATTGATTTCGGATCGAGCCCAAAACTTGGGCAACATCATAATATGGTGGGAGGATTCATTTGGTGTGTTTTGAGTGAAATCCAATCGCTAGAAGTGTGGAATACACCAACCACTCTAGTTAGGAACGAACTGCCGTTGAACTTGAATTGTCCAATTTGGAACACCTATTGATTTCGGATCGAGCCCAAAACTTGGGCAACATCATAATATGGTGGGAGGAGTCGTTTGGTTAGTTTTGAGTCGAATCCCATCGCTAGAAGTATGGAATACACCAACCACCCCAATTAGGAACGAACTGCCGTTGAACTTGAATCGTCCAATTTGGAACACCTATTGATTTCGGATCGAGCCCAAAACTTGGGCAACATCACAATATGGTGGGAGGAGTCAATTGGTGAGTTTTGAGTGAAATCCAATCGCTAGAAGTATGGAATACACCAACCACTCCAATTAAGAACGAACTGCCGTTGAACTTGAATTGTCCAATTTCTCACACCTATTGATTTCGGATCGAACCCCAAACTTGTGCAACATAATAATATGATGGGAGGAGTCATTTGGTGAGATTTGAGTGAAAACCTGTCGCTAGAAGTATGGAATACACCAACCACTCCAATTAGGAACGAACTGCCGTTGAACTTGAATTGTCCAATTTCTCACACCTATTGATTTCGGGTCGAGCCCAAAACTTGGGCAACATCATAATGTGGTGGGAGGAGTCATTTGGTTTGTTTTGAGTGAAATCCAATCGCTAGAAGTATGGAATACACCAACCACCCCAATTAGGAACGAACTGCCGTTGAACTTGAATTGTCCAATTTGGAACACCTATTGATTTCGTATCGAGCCCAAAACTTGGGCAACATCATAATATGGTGGGAGGAGTCACTTGGTGAGTTTTGAGTGAAATCAAATTGCTAGAAGTACGGAATACACCAACCACTCCAATTAGGAACGAACTGCCGTTGAACACTAATTGTCAAATTTGGAAGACCTATTGATTTCGGATCGAGCCCAAAACTTGGGCAACATCATAATATGGTGGGAGGAGTCAATTGGTGAGTTTTGATTGAAATCCAATCTCTAGAAGTATGGAATACAGCAACCACTCCAATTAGGAACGAACTGCCGTTGAACTTGAATTGTCCAATTTCTCACACCTATTGATTTCGGATCGAGCCCAAAACTTGGGCAACATCATAATATGGTGGGAGGAGTCATTTGGTGAGTTTTGAGTGAAATCCATTCGCTAGAAGTATGGAATACAACAACCACTCCAATTAGGAACGAACTGCCGTTGAACTTGAATTGTCCAATTTCTCACACCTATAGATTTCGGATCGAGCCCAAAACTTGGGCAACATCATAATATGGTGGGAGGAGTCATTTGGTGAGTTTTGAGGGAAATCCAACCTTTAGAAGTATGGAATACACCAACCACTCCAATTTGGAACGAACTGCCGTTGAACTTGAATTGTCCAATTACTCACACCTATTGATTTCGGATCGAGCCCAAAACTTGGGCAACATCATAATATGGTGGGAGGAGTCAATTGGTGAGTTTTGAGTGAAATCCAATCGCTAGAAGTATGGAATACACCAACCACTCCAATTAAGAACGAACTGCCGTTGAACTTGAATTGTCCAATTTCTCACACCTATTGATTTCGGATCGAACCCCAAACTTGTGCAACATAATAATATGATGGGAGGAGTCATTTGGTGAGATTTGAGTGAAAACCTGTCGCTAGAAGTATGGAATACACCAACCACTCCAATTAGGAACGAACTGCCGTTGAACTTGAATTGTCCAATTTCTCACACCTATTGATTTCGGGTCGAGCCCAAAACTTGGGCAACATCATAATGTGGTGGGAGGAGTCATTTGGTTTGTTTTGAGTGAAATCCAATCGCTAGAAGTATGGAATACACCAACCACCCCAATTAGGAACGAACTGCCGTTGAACTTGAATTGTCCAATTTGGAACACCTATTGATTTCGTATCGAGCCCAAAACCTGGGCAACATCATAATATGGTGGGAGGAGTCACTTGGTGAGTTTTGAGTGAAATCAAATTGCTAGAAGTACGGAATACACCAACCACTCCAATTAGGAACGAACTGCCGTTGAACACTAATTGTCAAATTTGGAAGACCTATTGATTTCGGATCGAGCCCAAAACTTGGGCAACATCATAATATGGTGGGAGGAGTCAATTGGTGAGTTTTGATTGAAATCCAATCTCTAGAAGTATGGAATACAGCAACCACTCCAATTAGGAACGAACTGCCGTTGAACTTGAATTGTCCAATTTCTCACACCTATTGATTTCGGATCGAGCCCAAAACTTGGGCAACATCATAATATGGTGGGAGGAGTCATTTGGTGAGTTTTGAGTGAAATCCATTCGCTAGAAGTATGGAATACAACAACCACTCCAATTAGGAACGAACTGCCGTTGAACTTGAATTGTCCAATTTCTCACACCTATAGATTTCGGATCGAGCCCAAAACTTGGGCAACATCATAATATGGTGGGAGGAGTCATTTGGTGAGTTTTGAGGGAAATCCAACCTTTAGAAATATGGAATACACCAACCACTCCAATTTGGAACGAACTGCCGTTGAACTTGAATTGTCCAATTACTCACACCTATTGATTTCGGATCGAGCCCAAAACTTGGGCAACATCATAATATGGTGGGAGGAGTCATTTGGTTAGTTTTGAGAGAAATCCAATCGCTAGAAGTAAGGAATACACCAACCACTCCAATTAGGAACGAACTGCCGTTGAACTCTAATTGTCAAATTTGGAAGACCTATGGATTTCGGATCGAGCCCAAAACTTGGGCAACATAATAAAATGGTGGGAGGAGTCATTTGGTGAGTTTTGAGTGAAATCCAATCGCTAGAAGTATGGAATTCACCAACCACCCCAATTAGGAACGAACTGCCGTTGAACTTGAATTGTCCAATTTGGAACACCTATTGATTTCGGATCGAGCCCAAAACTTGGGCAACATCAGAATATGGTGGGAGGAGTCATTTGGTTAGTTTTGAGTGAAATCCAATCGCTAGAAGTAGGGAATACACCAATCATTCCAATTAGGAACGAACTGCCGTTGAACTTAAATTGTCCAATTTGGAACACCTATTGATTTCGGATCGAGCCCAAAACTTGGGCAATATCATAATATGGTGGGAGGAGTCATTTGGTTAGTTTTGAGAGAAATCCAATCGCTAGAAGTATGGAATACACCAACCACTCCAATTAGGAACGAACTGCCGTTGAACTTGAATTGTCCAATTTGGAACACGTATTGATTTCGGATCGAGCCAAAAACTTGGGCAACATCATAATATGGTGGGATGAGTCATTTGGTTAGTTTTGAGTGAAATCCAATCGCTCGAAGTATGGAATACACCAACCAGTCCAATTAGGAACGAACTGTCGTTGAACTTGAATTGTCCAATTTCTCACACCTATTGATTTCGGATCGAGCCCAAAACTTGGGCAACATCATAATATGGTGGGAGGAGTCATTTGGTTAATTTTGAGTGAAATCCAATCGCTAGAAGTATGGAATACACCAACCACTCCAATTACGAACGAAATGCCGTTGAACACTAATTGTCAAATTTGGAAGACCTATTGATTTCGGATTGAGCCTAAAACTTGGGCAACATCATAATATGGTGGGATGAGTCAATTAGTGAGTTTTGATTGAAATCCAATCTCTAGAAGTATGGAATACAGCAACCACTCCAATTAGGAACGAACTGCCGTTTAACTTGAATTGTACAATTTCTCACACCTATTGATTTCGGATCGAGCCCAAAACTTGGGCAACATCATAATATGGTGGGAGGAGTCATTTGGTGAGTTTTGAGTGAAATCCAATCGCTAGAAGTATGGAATACAACAACCACTCCAATTAGGAACGAACTGCAGTTGAACTTGAATTGTCCAATTTCTCACAACTATTGATTTCAGATCGAGCCCAAAACTTGGGCAACATCATAATATGGTGGGAGGAGTCATTTGGTTAGTTTTGAGTGAAATCCAATCGCTAGACGTATGGAATACACCAACCACTCCAATTAGGAACGAACGGCCGTTGAACTCTAATTGTCAAATTTGGAAGACCTATTGATTTCGGATCGAGCCCCAAACTTGGGCAACATCATAATATGGTGGGAGGAGTGATTTGGTGTGTTTTGAGTGAAATCCAATCGCTAGAAGTATGGAATACACCAACCACTCCAATTAGGAACGAACTGCCGTTGAACTTGAATTGTCCAATTTCTGACACCTATTGATTTCGGATCGAACCCCAAACTTGTGCAACAAAATAATATGGTGGGAGGAGTCATTTGGTGATATTTGAGTGAAATCCTATCGCTAGAAGTATGGAATACACCAACCACTCCAATTAGGAACGAACTGCCGTTGAACTTGAATTGTCCAATTTGGAATGCCTATTGACTTCGGATCGAGCCCAAAACCTGGGCAACAACATAATATGGTGGGAGGAGTCCATTGGTGAGTTTTGAGTGAAATACCATTGCTAGAAGTATGGAATACACCAACCACTCCAATTAGTAACGAACTACCGTTGAACTTGAATTGTCCAATTTGGAACACGTATTGATTTCGGATCGAGCCCAAAACTTGGGCAACATCATAATATGGTGGGAGGAGTCATTTGGTTAGTTTTGAGAGAAATCCAATCGCTAGAAGTATTGAATACACGAACCACTCCAATTTGGAACGAACTGCCGTTGAACTCTAATTGTCAAATTTGGAAGACCTATGGATTTCGGATCGAGCCCAAAACATGGGCAACTTCATAATATGGTGCGAGGAGTCATTTGGTGAGTTTTGAGTGAAATCCAATCGCTAGAAGTATGGAATACACCAACCACTCCAATTAGGAACGAACTTCCGTTGAACTTGAATTGTCCAATTTCTCACACCTATTGATTTCGGATCGAGCCCTAAACTTGGGCAACATCATAATATGGTGGGAGGAGTCATTTGGTGAGTTTTGAGTGAAATCCAATCGCTAGAAGTATGGAATAGAACAACCAGTACAATTAGGAACGAACTGCCGTTGAACTTGAATTGTCCAATTTCTAACACCTATTGATTTCGGATCGAGCCCAAAACTTAGGCAACATCATAATATGGTGGGAGGAGTCATCTCATTAGTTTTGAGTGAAATCCAATCGCTAGAAGTATGGAATACGCCAACCACTCCAATTAGGAACGAACTGCCGCTGAACTCTAATTGTCAAATTCGGAAGACCAATTGATTTTGGATCGAGCCCAAAACTTAGGCAACAACATAATATGGTGGGAGGAATCATTTGGTGAGTTTTGAGTGAAATCCAATCGCTAGAAGTATGGAATACACCAACCACTCCAATTAGGAAAGAACTGCCGTTGAACTTGAATTGTCCAATTTCTCACACCAATTGATTTCGGATCGAGCCCAAAACTTGGGCAACATCATAATATGGTGGGAGGAGTCATTTGGTGAGTTTTGAGTGAAATGCAATCGCTAGAAGTATGGAATACACCAACCAGTCCAATTAGGAACGAACTGCCGTTGAACTTGAATTGTCCAATTTGGAACACCTATTAATTTCGGATCGAGCCCAAAACTTGGGCAACATCATAATATGGTGGGAGGACTCATTTGGTGAGGTTTGAGTGAAATCCAATCGCTAGAAGTATGGAATACACCAACCACTCCAATTAGGAACGAACTGCCGTTGAACTTGAATTGTCCAATTTGGAACACCTATTGATTTCGGATCGAGCCCCAAACTTGGGCAACATCATAATATGGTGGGAGGAGTCATTTGGTGAGTTTTGAGTGAAATCCAATCGCTAGAAGTCTGGAATACAACAACCACTCCAATTAGGAACGAACTGCCGTTGAACTTGAATTGTCCAATTTCTAACACCTATTCATTTCGGATCGAGCTCAAAACTTAGGAAACATCATAATATGGTGGGAGGAGTCATTTGGTTAGTTTTAAGTGAAATCCAATCGCTAGAAGTATGGAATACACCAACCACTGGAATTAGGCACGAACTGCCGCTGAACTCTAATTGTCAAATTCGGAAGACCAATTGATTTTGGATCGAGCCCAAAACTTAGGCAACAACATAATATGGTGGGAGGAGTCATTTGGTGAGTTTTGAGTGAAATCCAATTGCTAGAAGTATGGAATACACCAACCACACCAATTAGGAACGAACTGCCGTTTAACTTGAATTGTCCAATTTGGAACACCTATTGATTTCGGATCGAGCCCAACACTTGGGCAATATCATAATATGGTTGGAGGAGTCATTTGGTGAATTTTGAGTGAAATCCAATCGCTAGAAGTACGGAATACACCAACCACTCCAATTAGGAACGAACTGCCGTTGAACTTGAATTGTCCAATTTGGAACACCTATTGATTTCGGATCGAGCCCAAAACTTGGGCAACATCATCATATGGTGGGAGGAGTCATTTGGGGAGTTTTGAGTGAAATCCAATCGCTAGAAGTATGGAATACACCAACCACTCCAATTAGGAACGAACTGCCGTTGAACTTGAATTGTCCAATTTCTCACACCTATTGATTTCGGATCGAGCCCAAAACTTGGGCAACAACATAATATGCTGGGAGGAGTCATCTGGTGAGTTTTGAATGAAATCCAATCGCTAGAAGTATGGAATACACCAACCACTCCAATTAGGAACGAACTGCCGTTGAAATTGAATTGTCCAATTTCTCACACCTATTGATTTCGGATCGAGCCCAAAACTTGGGCAACAGCATAATATGGTGGGAGGAGTCATTTGGTGAGTTTTGAATGAAATCCAATCGCTAGAAGTGTGGAATACACCAACCACTCCAACTAGGAACGAACTGCCATTGAACTTGAATTGTCCACTTTCGAACACCAATTGATTTCGGATCGAGCCCAAAACTTGGGCAACATCATAATGTGGTGGGAGGAGTCATTTGGTGAGTTTTGAGTGAAATCCAATCGCTAGAAGTATGGAATACACCAACCACTCCAATTAGGAACGAACTGCCGTTGAACTTGAATTGTCGAATTTGGAACACCTATTGATTTCGGACCGGGCCCCAAACTTGGTCAACATCATAATATGGTGGGAGGAGTCATTCGGGGAGTTTTGAGTGAAATCCAATCGCTAGAATTGTGGAATACACCAACCACTCCAATTAGGAACGAATTGTCGTTGAACTTGAATTGTCCAATTTGGAACACCTATTGATTTCGGATCGAGCCCCAAACTTGGGCAACATCATAATATGGTGGGAGGAGTCATTTCGTGAGTTTTGAGTGAAATCCAATCGCTAGAAGTATGGAATACACCAACCACTCCAATTAGGAACGAACTGCCGTTGAACTTGAATTGTCCAATTTGGAACACCTATTGATTTCGGATCGAACCCCAAACTTGGGCAACATAATAATATGGTGGGAGGAGTCATTCGGTGAGTTTCGAGAGAAATCCAATCGCTAGAAGCATGGAATACACCAACCACTCCCATTAGGAACGAACTGCCGTTGAACTTGAATTGTCCAATTTCTCACACCTATTGATTTCGGATCGAGCCCAAAAGTTGGGCAACAACATAATATGGTGGGAGGAGTCATTTAGTGAGTTTTGAGTGAAATCCAATCGCTAGAAGTATGGAATACACCAACCACTCCAATTCGGAACGAACTGCCGTTGAACTTGAATTGTCCAATTTGGAACACCTATTGATTTCGGATCGAGCCCAAAACTTGGGCAATATCATAATATGGTGGGAAGAGTCATTTGCTGAGTTTTGAGTGAAATCCAATCGCTAGAAGTATGGAATACACTAACCACTCCCATTAGGAACGAACTGCCGTTGAACTTGAATTGTCCAATTTGGAACACCTATTGATTTCGGATCGAGCCCAAAACTTGGGCAACATCATAATGTGGTGTGAGGAGTCATTTGGTGAGTTTTGAGTGAAATCCAATCGCTAGAAGTATGGAATACACCAACCACTCCAGTTAGTAACGAACTGCCGTTGAACTTGAATTGTCCAATTTCTCACACCTATTGGTTTTGGATCGAGCCCAAAACTTGGGCAACATCATAATATGGTGGGAGGAGTCATTTGGGGAGTTTTGAGTGAAATCCAATCGCTAGAAGTGTGGAATACCCCAACCACTCCAATTAGGAACGAACTGCCGTTGAACTTGAATTGTCCAATTTCTCACACCTATTGATTTTGGATCGAGCCCAAAACCTGGGCAACATCATAATATGGTGGGAGGAGTCATTTGGTTAGTTTTGAGTGAAATCCAATCGCTAGAAGTATGGAATACACCAACCACTCCAGTTAGGAACGAACTGCCGTTGAACTTGAATTGTCCAATTTCTCACACCTATTGATTTCGGATCTAGCCCAAAACTTGGGCAACATCATAATATGGTGGGAGGAGTCATTTGGGGAGTTTTGAGTGAAATCCAATCGCTAGAAGTGTGGAATACCCCAACCACTCCAATTAGGAACAAACTGCCGTTGAACTTGAATTGTCCAATTTCTCACACCTATTGATTTCGGATCAAGCCCAAAACCTGGGCAACATCATAATATGGTGGGAGGAGCCATTTGGTGAGTATTGAGAGAAATCCAATCGCTAGAAGTATGGTATACACCAACCACTCCAATTCGGAACGAACTGCCGTTGAACTTGAATTGTCCAATTTGGAACACCTATTGTTTTCGGATCTAGCCCAAAACTAGGGCAACAACATAATATGATGGGAGGAGTTATTTAGTGAGTTTTGAGTGAAATCCAATCGCTAGAAGTATGGAATACACCAACCACTCCAATTAGGAACGAACTGCCGTTGAACTTGAATTGTCCAATTTCTCACACCTATTGATTTCTGATCGAGCCCAAAACTTGGGCAACATCATAATATGGTGGGAGGAGTCATTTGGTGAGTATTGAGAGAAATCCAATCGCTAGAAGTATGGTATACACCAACCACTCCAATTCGGAACGAACTGCCGTTGAACATGAATTGTCCAATTTGGAACACCTATTGATTTCGGATCGAGCCAAAAACTTGGGCAATATCATAATATGGTGGGAAAAGTCATTTGCTGAGTTTTGAGTGAAATCCAATTGCTAGAAGTATGGAATACACCAACCACTCCCATTAGGAACGAACTGTCGTTGAACTTGAATTGTCCAATTTGGAACACCTATTGATTTCGGATCGAGCCCAAAACTTGTGCAACATCATAATATGGTGGGAGGAGTCATTTGGTTAGTTGTGAGTGAAATCCAATCGCTAGAAGTATGGAATACACCAACTAGTCCAATTAGCAACGAACTGCCGTTGAACTTGAATTGTCCAATTTGGAACACCTATTGATTTCAGATCGAGCCCAAAACTTGGGCAACATCATAATATGGTGGGAGGAGTCATTTGGTGAGTTTTGAGTGAAATCCAATCGCTAGAAGTATGGAATACAACAACCACTGCAATTAGGAACGAACTGCCGTTGAACTTGAATTGTCCAATTTCGAACACCTATTGATTTCGGATCGAGCCCAAAACTTGGGCAACGTCATAATATGGTGGGAGGAGTCATTTGGTGACTTTTGAGTGAAATCCAATCGCTAGTAGTATGGAATACACCAACCACTCCCATTAGGAACGAACTGCCGTTGAACTTGAATTGTCCAATTTCTCACACCTATTGATTTCAGATCGAACCCCAAACTTGTGCAACATCATAATATGGTGGGAGGAGTCATTTGTTGAGTTTTGAGAGAAATCCAATCGCTAGAAGCATGGAATACACCAACCACTCCAATTAGGAACGAACTGCCGTTGAACTTGAATTGTCCAATTTGGAACACCTATTGATTTCGGATCGAGCCCAAAACTTCGGCAATATCATAATATGGTGGGAAGAGTCATTTGCTGAGTTTTGAGTGATATCCAATCGCTAGAAGTATGGAATACACCAACCACTCCAATTAGGAACGAACTGCCGTTGAACTTGAATTGTCCAATTTCTCACACCTATTGATTTCGGATCGAGCCCAAAACTTGGGCAACATCATAATATGGTGGGAGGAGTCATTGATCGGTTCATAATTGTATATCATTTTGTACCCTTCTAGCTTATGATTTGGTTATGTTTTTGAGTTAAACTTGTGCTTTTAATCCTTTTTGTGTTTATCTTTCAGCTTTAGGTAACAATGATGGCTTTGGATATGAAATGATGTAATCCATGCATGTTAAAGCCTGATTTGGATAAAGGGAAGAAGTGCTTAAAGAGAAACTCATTTTGGCTACAGCCCCCTGCCAGTCCAGTTCCGTAGGTCATATTGCAAGCTTTGTTTCAGCAACCTACACAGCTCGGATGAGGCAGCATGCTTCATGAAAGTTGTTCCAATGGGTGTATACTATAACATATACAAAATTCAACCCCATTGGATAAATATGGAGTCTGTCACCTAGCAAACACATAACCATGCTCAGGATGGATTTTGTGAGCGAGCAAAAACGAGTTAGCAATTTGTTTTGGCCTTAGCTTCTTCATCCGAGCTTGGATTGGGCTAATACTTGTGTGGTTGGTTCAGACACATTCTGAACTTCACAATGGACATCTTAAAGTCGTCATTTGCTTAAGTGAAGCCCAATTTGTAAGCCCTTGAAGTTGCTGGTCATGCTGACCTCAGGATGAGCTATTGTTTCTGGTTGGAAGCTTGGTCATGGTGAGCTAGGCATGAGCTATTGTAGCTGGTTGGAAGCTTGGTCATGGTGACATGAAGATGAGCTAGGGCTGCTGGTGGGATTTATTGGTGAAGTGCATCAACCAATTCATATTTTCTAATACAAGTGTTGTATGCATTAGCCATATCAAATTCAGATTTTCACTTCCCCTAGGCCTATAAATAGGGATGTTCTCCAAGCTTGTAAACACACCCCAAGGGGGGGAGCTCTCAAACACTTCTCTAGAGCTCCCTTCCCTTCTCTCCCTCGAATTCTCTTAGTTTCTCTTTCTAGTTTTCAATTGTTGTAATGAAATCTTTTGTGCTGAAATTTTCCTTAAGTTTTTCTTAGTTCCACTTTACTTTTCATTATGTAAATTCTTTTCTTTAGTTTCAAGTTTGATTAGTTTCCAAGTTTCAATTATGGTTCATGTTCTTATTCATTATGCTTATAAGTTAATATGCTAGTTTGAATGATTGATCACCATTTAGGCTTGCATGTTAGCTATCTTGGTTTGAATTAAGAGTATACACCATGCTTTAATTCGAATTGAACTATGAATAGGAAGAGTATGTATGGACATTCGACAACAGGGATTAGATACATGCTTGGTTGTTTAAATTGTTCTTCTATGCTTAATGGGTTCCTAATGCTTAATTTTAGGTTAGACAACAAATGATCAAATTAGGGAATTAGGAACACAAGGTTATGACCAAACACCATGGCTTAATCATACTTTAGCTAGAATCAATATGATAATCTAATTGAACTTGGGAACTTATCTGCTTGAGTTAGTTATTTCTTTCTTCCTTGTTTTATTTATTTCCTTGCTTTTTTTTTTCATTTCTGTTTTGTGTAGGGAAAATGAATTGGATCATTCAATCACCAATCCTCGTGGGATCGACCTCGCACTTACATACGCTATACTACCGAACGGCTCGTGCACTTGCGAGTATCACAAGTTGAGGATGCAGCTTAATCAATTTTGGTGCAGCTGAAATCCACACAACAAGTTTTTGGCGCCGTTGTCGTGCACTTCGCAAGTAGGCGATGACCCAAACTTGTGTGATTAGGGTTTACTGTTTCATTTTTTGTTTGTTTGTTTTGTAATTTTTATTTTTGTAATTATTTTATTTTATTAGTGTATTTTAATTCTTGTGTGTTTTGTGATTTATATTTACTTTAGTACCTTTCATTTCTTGTTATGACATTGCTTGTTCCTAATTTTTAAACATTGAGGACAATGTTCATTTCTAGGTTTGGGGGTATTGGAGTTTAGCATGTAAATTTAGTTTTTCCTTAATTAATTTATTTATTTATTTATTTGCTTGTTTTTATTTTTATTTTATTTTGTTAAGTCTTGCTTTTATTTTGATTTTGATTTTGATTTTGATTTTGATTTTGATTTTGATTTTATTCACTTTCCGAACACATTTGATGAGATTGTGATAAATGTTTGCATGACTTAAATGAAAATTGAATTTTATTTATTATTTATTTTGTTTTCCTTGTAAATTTTTATTGTAAAAAAATAATTAATTAATTAATTAATTTGGCATCGTTCTAGCATGACATGTTCGAAACCTTCTTTGCACTTGCCATTTGTTTCATAATTTTCCAATTAAAGGATTTGCATGACCCAAAGAATTGTATCAAGCATAAATTAGACTTATATAACCAACCATATAAAGTGAGCTTTTGAGCATTGTACTTCATTTCATGAGTGTTATACATATACTCTTAATTTCTTGTCATCAAAGTTGTTGTTTGATCTCATTATTCATTGATTTGGTTGAACACTTAAAAGTCATTCATTCTTATGCAATTTGATTTCATGACATTTAAAGAAATGATATTAAGGCCTTCTTTGGATCGTTTGTGCCTTCCAAGCTAACCTTATGCATGCTTAAGCATAATTTTCCATTGTTAACCATTTTGAGCCTACATGTAAAACTTTTCTTTCATTTAACCAATTTTATTTCCTCGCCTTAGCCCGAAAAACAAATATTTACCTTTCTAAGGAATTCATGAGCTCTAATTCGAATGTGTTTTTCAAGCTAAGTTTGGGAAGGGATATTACATCAAAAAAAAAAAAAAAAAATCACACAATTGGTGAAAGAAAAGAGAAAGTTGTGATTAAGTGGCGGTTGTTTGAAAATTCATTTTTGGGCCTTCAAAATAATTTGGTGTTTGGAAAGGAGTTTGAATCAATGTAAATGAAGGTACAAGGAGTTCTGATCATGTAAAAGAAAAAAAAATCTAATCGTGACGATTCGAAGTCTTGTAAACAATTGTTTTATGCTCCAATTAGGAGTATGGAATACACCAACCACTCCAATTAGGAATGATCTGCCGTTGAACTTGAATTGTCCAATTTCTCACACCTATTGATTTCGGATCGAGCCCCAAACTTGGGCAACACCATAATATGGTGGGAGGAGTCATTTGGTCAGTTTTGAGTGAAATCCAACCCCTAGAAGTATGGAATACAACAACCACTCCACTTAGGAACGAACTGCCGTTGAACTTGAATTGTCCAAGTTGGAACACCTATTGATTTCGGATCGAGCCCAAAACTTGGGCAACATCATAATATGGTGGGAGGAGTCAATTGGTGAGTTTTGAGTGAAATCCAATCTCTAGAAGTATGGAATACACCAACCACTCCAATTTGGAACGAACTTCCGTTGAACTTGTATTGTCCAATTTCCCACACCTATTGATTTCGGATCGAGCCCAAAACTTGGGCAATATCATAATATGGTGGGAGGAGTCATTTGGTGAGTTTTGAGTGAAATCCAATCGCTAGAAGTATGAAATACAACAACTACTACGATTAGAAACGAACTGTCGTTGAAATTGAATTGACCAATTTCTCACACCTATTGATTTCGGAACGAGCCCCAAAGTTGGGCAACATCATAATATGGTGGGAGGAGTCATTTGGTGAGTTTTGAGTGAAATCCAATCGCTAGAAGTGTGGAATACACCAACCACTCCAATTAGGAACGAACTGCCGTTGAACTTGAATTCCCCAATTTCTCACACCTATTCATTTCGGATCGAGCCCCAAACTTGGGCAACATCATAATATGGTGGGAGGAGTCATTTGGTGAGTTTTTAGTGAAATCCAATCCCTAGAAGTATGGAGTACACCAACCACTCCAATTAGGAACGAACTGCCGTTGAACTCTAATTGTCAAATTTGGAAGACCTATTGATTTCGAATCGAGCCCAAAACTTGGGGAACGTCATAATATGGTGGGAGGAGTCATTTGGTGAGTTTTGAGTGAAATCCAATCGCTAGAAGTATGGAATACACCAACCACTCCAATTAGGAACGAACTGCCGTTGAACTTGAATTGTCCAATTTCTCACACCTATTGATTTCGGATCAAGCCCAAAACTTGGGCAACATCATAATATGGTGGGAGGAGTCATTTGGTGAGTTTTGAGTGAAATCCAATCGCTAGAATTCTGTAATACACCAACCACTCCAATTAGGAACGAACTGCCGTTCAACTTGAATTGTCCAATTTCTCACACCTATTGATTTTGGATCGAGCCCCAAACTTGGGCAACATCATAATATGGTGAGAGGAGTCGTTTGGTGTGTTTTGAGTGAAATCCAATCGCTAGAAGTATGGAATACACCAACCATTCCAATTAGGAATGAACTGCCGTTGAACTTGAATTGTCCAATTTCTCACACCTATTGATTTCGGATCGAGCCCAAAACTTGGGCAACATCATAATATGGTGGGAGGAGTCATTTGGTGAGTTTTGAGTGAAATCCAATCGCTTGAAGTATGGAATACACCAACCACTGCAATTAGGAACGAACAGCCGTTGAACTTGAATTGTCCAAATTTGAACACCTATTGATTTCGGATCGAGCCCAAAACTTGGGCAACATCATAATATGGTGGGAGGAGTCATTTGGTGAGTTTTGAGTGAAATCCAATCGCTTGAAGTATGGAATACACCAATCACTGCAATTAGGAACGAACAGCCGTTGAACTTGAATTGTCTAATTTGGAACACCTATTGATTTCGGATCGAGCCCAAAAGTTGGGCAACATCATAATACGGTGGGAGGAGTCAATTGGTGAGTTTTGAGTGAAATCCAATCGCTAGAAATATGGAATACACCAACCACTCCAATTTGGAACGAACTGCCGTTCAACTTGAATTGTCCAATTTCTCACACCTATTGATTTCGGATTGAGCCCCAAACTTGGGCAACATCATAATATGGTGAGAGGAGTCGTTTGGTGTGTTTTGAGTGAAATCCAATCGCTAGAAGTATGGAATACACCAACCATTCCAATTAGGAATGAACTGCCGTTGAACTTGAATTGTCCAATTTCTCACACCTATTGATTTCGGATCGAGCCCAAAACTTGGGCAACATCATAATATGGTGGGAGGAGTCATTTGGTGAGTTTTGAGTGAAATCCAATCGCTTGAAGTATGGAATACACCAACCACTGCAATTAGGAACGAACAGCCGTTGAACTTGAATTGTCCAAATTTGAACACCTATTGATTTCGGATCGAGCCCAAAACTTGGGCAACATCATAATATGGTGGGAGGAGTCATTTGGTGAGTTTTGAGTGAAATCCAATCGCTTGAAGTATGGAATACACCAATCACTGCAATTAGGAACGAACAGCCGTTGAACTTGAATTGTCTAATTTGGAACACCTATTGATTTCGGATCGAGCCCAAAAGTTGGGCAACATCATAATACGGTGGGAGGAGTCAATTGGTGAGTTTTGAGTGAAATCCAATCGCTAGAAATATGGAATACACCAATCACTCCAATTAGGAGCTATCTGCCGTTGAACTTGAATTGTCCAATTTCTCACACCTATTGATTTCGGATCGAGCCCAAAACTTGGGCAACATCATAATGTGGTGGGAGGAGTCATTTGGTTAGTTTTCAGTGAAATCCAATCGCTAGAAGTATGGAATACACCAACTACTCCAATTAGGAACGAACTGCCGTTGAACTCTAATTGTCAAATTTGGAAGACCTATTGATTTCGGATCGAGCCCAAAACTTGGGCAACATCATAATATGGTGGTAGGAGTCATTTGGTGAGTTTTGAGTGAAATCCAATCGCTAGAACTATGGAATACACCAACCACTGCAATTAGGGACGAACTGCCGTTGAACTTGAATTGTCCAATTTCTCACACCTATTGATTTCGGATCGAGCCCCAAACTTGGGCAACACCATAATATGGTGAGAGGAGTCGTTTGGTGAGTTTTGAGTGAAATCCAATCGCTAGAAGTATGGAATACACCAACCACTCCAATTAGGAACGAACTGCCGTTGAACATGAATTGTCCAATTTCTCACACCTATTGATTTCGGATCGATCCTAAAACTTGGGCAACATCATAATATGGTGGGAGGAGTCATTTGGTGAGTTTTGAGTGAAATCCAATCGCTAGAAGTGTGGAATACACCAACCACTCCAATTAGGAACAAACTGCCGTTGAACTTGAACTGTCCAATTTCTCACACCTATTGATTTCGGATCGAGCCCCAAACTTGGGCAACATCATAATATGGTGGGAGGAGTCATTTCGTCCGTTTTGAGTGAAATCCAATCGCTAGAAGTATGGAATACACCAACGACTCCAATTAGGAACGAACTGCCGTTGAACTTGAATTGTCCAATTTCTCACACCTATTGATTTCAGATCGAGCCCAAAAGTTGGGCAACATCATAATATGGTGGGAGGAGTCATTTGGTGAGTTTTGAGTGAAATCCAATCGCTAGAAGTGTGGAATACACCAACCACTCCAATTAGGAATGAACTGCCGTTGAACTTGAATTGTCCAATTTCTCACACCTATTGATTTCAGATCGAGCCCAAAACTTGGGCAACATCATAATATGGTGGGAGGAGTCATTTGGTGAGTTTTGAGTGAAATCCAATCGCTTGAAGTGTGGAATACACCAACCACTGCAATTAGGAACGAACAGCCGTTGAACTTGAATTGTCCAATTTGGAACACCTATTGATTTCGGATCGAGCCTAAAACTTGGGCAACATCATAATATGGTGGGAGGAGTCATTTGGTGAGTTTTGAGTGAAATCCAATAGCTAGAAGTATGGAATACACCAACCACCCCAATTAGGAACGAACTGCCGTTGAACTTGAATTGTCCAATTTGGAACACCTATTGATTTCGTATCGAGGCCAAAACTTGGGCAACATCATAATATGGTGGGATGAGTCATTTGGTGAGTTTTGAGTGAAATCCAATCGCTAGAAGTATGGAATACACCAACCACTCCAATTAGGAACGAACTGCCGTTGAACTTGAATTGTCCAATTTGGAACACCTATTGATTTCGGATCGAGCCCAAAACTTGGGCAACATGATAATGTGGTGGGAGGAGTCATTTGGTGAGTTTTGAGTGAAATCCAATCTTTAGAAGTATGGAATACACCAACCACTCCACTTAGGAACGAACTGCCGTTGAACTTGAATTGTCCAATCTCTCACACCTATCGATTTCGGATCGAGCCCAAAACTTGGGCGAGATCATAATATGGTGGGAGGAGTCATTTGGTGAGTTTTGAGTGAAATCCAATCGCTAGAAGTGTGGAATACACCAACCACTCCAATTAGGAACGAACTGCCGTTGAACTTGAATTGTCCAATTTGGAACACCTATTGATTTCGGATCGAGCCCAAAACTTGGGCAACATCATAATATGGTGGGAGGAGTCATTTGGTTTGTTTCTAGTGAAATCCAATCACTAGAAGTATGGAATACACCAACCACCCCAATTAGGAACGAACTGTCGTTGAACTTGAATTGTCCAATTTGGAACACCTATTGATTTCGTATCGAGCCCAAAACTTGGGCAACATCATAATATGGTGGGAGGAGTCATTTGGTGAGTTTTGAGTGAAATCCAATCGCTAGAAGTATGGAATACATCAACCACTCCAATTAGGAACGAACTGCCGTTGAACTTGAATTGTCCAATTTGGAACACCTATTGATTTCGGATCGAGCCCAAAACTTGGGCAACACCATAATATGGGGGGAGGAGTCAATTGGTGAGGTTTGAGTGAAATCCAATCTTTAGAAGTATGGAATACACCAATCACTCCAATTAGGAACGAACTGCCGTTGAACTTGAATTGTCCAATTTGGAACACCTATTGATTTCGGATCGAGCCCAAAACTTGGGCAACATCATAATATGGTGGGAGGAGTCAATTGGTGAGTTTTGAGTGAAATCCAATCGCTAGAAGCATGGAATACACCAACCACTCCAATTAGGAACGAACTGCCGTTGTACTTGAATTGTCCAATTTCTCACACCTATTGATTTCGGATCAAGCCCCAAATTTGGGCAACATCATAATATGGAGGGAGGAGTCATTTTGTGAGTTTTGAGTGCAATCCAATCTTTAGAAGTATGGAATACACCAACCTCTCCAAAAAGGAACGAACTTCCGTTGAATTTGAATTGTCCAATTTCTCAAATCTATTGTTTTCGGATCGAGCCCAAGACTTGGGCAACATCATAATATGGTGGGAGGAATCAATTGGTGAGTTTTGAGTGAAATCCAATAGCTAGAAGTATGGAATACACCAACCACTCCAATTAGGAACGAACTGCCGTTGAACTTGAATTGTCCAATTTGAAACACCTATTGATTTCGGATCGAGCCCAAATCTTGGGCAAACATAATAATATGGTGGGAGGAGTCATTTGGTGAGTTTAGAGTGAAATCCAATCCCTAGAAGTATGGAATACACCGACCACCCCAATTAGGAACGAACTGCCGTTGAACTTGAATTGTCCAATTTGGAACACCTATTGATTTCGGATCGAGCCCAAAACTTGGGCAACATCATAATATGGTGGGAGGAGTCATTTGGTGAGTTTTGAGTGAAATCCAATCCCAAGAAGTATGGAATACACCGACCACTCCAATTAGGAATGAACTCCCATTGAACTTGGATTTCACCCTAAACCCTAAACCACTCCAATTAGGAACAAACTGCCGTTGAACTCTAATTGTCAAATTTGGAAGACCTATTGATTTCGGATCGAGCCCAAAACTTGGGCAACATCATAATATGGTGGGAGGAGTCAATTGGTGAGTTTTGAGTGAAATCCAATCGCTAGAAGTATGGAATACACCAATCACTCCAATTAGGAACGAACTGCCGTTGAACTTGAATTGTCCAATTTGGAACACCTATTGATTTCGGATCGAGCCCAAAACTTGGGCAACATCATAATATGGTGGGAGGAGTCAATTGGTGAGTTTTCAGCGAAATCCAATCGCTAGAAGTATGGAATACACCAACCACTCCAATTAGGAACGTACTGCCGTTGAACTTGAACTGTCCAATTTCTCACACCTATTGATTTCAGATCAATCCCCAAACTTGGGCAACATCATAATATGGTGGGAGGAGTCATTTTGTGAGTTTTGAGTGAAATCCAATCTTTAGAAGTATGGAATACACCAACCACTCCAATTAGAAACGAACTTCCGTTGAATTTGAATTGTCCAATTTCTCAAACCTATTGAGTTCGGATCGAGCCCAAAACTTGGGGAACACCATAATATGGTGGGAGGAGTCAATTGGTGAGTTTTGAGTAAAATCCAATCGCGAGAAGTATGGAATACACCAACCACTCCAATTAGGAACGAACTGCGGTTGAACTTGAATTGTCCAATTTGGAACACCTATTGATTTCGGATCGAGCCCAAAACTTGGGCAACATCATAATATGGTGGGAGGAGTCAATTGGTGAGTTTTGAGTGAAATCCAATCGCTAGAAGTATGGAATACACCAACCACTCCAATTAGGAACAAACTGCGGTTGAACTTGAATTGTCCAATTTGGAACACCTATTGATTTCGGATCGAGCCCAAAACTTGGGCAACATCATAATATGGTGGGAGGAGTCATTTGGTGAGTTTTGAGTGAAATCCAATCCCTAGAAGTATGGAATACACCAACCACTCCAATTAGGAATGAACTGCCGTTGAACTTGAATTGTCCAATTTCTCACACCTATTGATTTCGGATCGAGCCCAAAACTTGGGCAACATCATAATATGGTGGGAGGAGTCAATTGGTGAGTTTTGAGTGAAATCCAAACGCTAGAAGTATGGAATACACCAACCACTCCAATTAGGAACGAACTGCCGTTGTACTTGAATTGTCCAATTTATCACACCTATTGATTTCGGATCGAGCCCAAAACTTGGGCAACATCATAATATGGTGGGAGGAGTCATTTTGTGAGTTTTGAGTGAAATCCAATCTTTAGAAGTATGGAATACACCAACCACTCTACTTAGGAACGAACTTCCGTTGAACTTGAATTGTCCAATTTCTCACACCTATTGATTTCGGATCGAGCCCAAAACTGGGGCAACATCATAGTATGGTGGGAGGAGTCATTTGGTGAGTTTTGAGTGAAATCCAATCGCTAGAAGTCTGGAATACACCAACCACTCAAATTACGAACGAACTGCCGTTGAACTTGAATTGTCCAATTTGGAACACCTATTGATTTCGGATCGAGCCCAAAACTTGGGCAACATCATAATATGGTGGGAGGAGTCATTTGGTAAGTTTTGAGTGAAATCCAATCGCTAGAAGTATGGAATACACCAACCACCCCAATTAGGAACGAACTGCCGTTGAACTTGAATTGTTCAATTTGGAACACCTATTGATTTCGGATCGAGCCCAAAACTTGGGCAACATCATAATATGGGGGGAGGAGTCATTTGGTGAGTTTTGTGTGAAATCCAATCGCTAGAAGTATGGAATACACCAACCACACCAATTGGGAACGAACTGCCGTTGAACTTGAATTGTCCAATTGAACACCTATTGATTTCGGATCGAGCCCAAAACTTGGGCAACATCATAATATGGTGGGAGGAGTCATTTGGTGAGTTTTGAGTGAAATCCAATTGCTAGAAGTATGTAATACACCAACCACTCCAATTAGGAACGAACTGCCGTTGAAATTGTATTGTCCAATTTCTCACACGTATTGATTTCTGATCGAGCCCAAAACTTGGGCAACATCATAATATGGTGGGAGGAGTCATTTGGTGAGTTTTGAGTGAAATCCAATCGCCAGATGTGTGGAATACACCAACCACTCCAATTAGGAACGAACTGCCGTTGAACTTGAATTGTCCAATTTCTCACACCAATTGATTTCGGATCGAGCCCAAAACTTGGGCAACGTGATAACATGGTGGGAGGAGTCATTTGGTGTGTTTTGAGTGAAATCCAATCGCTTGAAGTATGGAATACACCAACCACTGCAATTAGGAACGAACTGCCGTTGAACTTGAATTGTCCAATTTGGAACACCTATTGATTTCGGATCGAGCCCAAAACTTGGGCAACATCATAATATGGTGGGAGGAGTGATTTGGTGTGTTTTGAGTGAAATCCAATCGCTAGAAGTATGGAATACACCAACCACTCCAATTAGGAACGAACTGCCGTTGAACTTGAATTGTCCAAATTCTCACACCAATTGATTTCGGATCGAGCCCAAAACTTGGGCAACATGATAATATGGTGTGAGGAGTCATTTGTTTAGTTTTAAGTGAAATCCAATCGCTAGAAGTATGGAATACACCAACCACTTCAATTAGGAACGAACTGCCGTTGAACTTGAATTGTCCAATTTTGAACACCTATTGATTTCGGATCGAGCCCAAATCTTGGGCAACGTCATAATCTGGTGGGAGGAGTCATTCGGTGAG
The DNA here is from genome assembly GCF_965620075.1 of Prunus avium. NCBI lineage: Eukaryota > Viridiplantae > Streptophyta > Magnoliopsida > Rosales > Rosaceae > Prunus > Prunus avium. Next base: position 9,834,033 of record NC_142290.1, read on the forward strand.
TTTTGAGTGAAATCCAATCGCTAGAAGTGTGGAATACACCAACCACTCCAATTAGGAACGAACTGCCGTTGAACTTGAATTGTCCAATTTGGAACACCTATTGATTTCGGATCGAGCCCAAAACTTGGGCAACGTCATAATATGGTGGGAGGAGTTGTTTGGTGAGTTTTGAGTGAAATCCAATCGCTAGAAGTATGGAATACACCAACCACTCCAATTAGGAACGAAATGCCGTTCAAATTGATTTGACCAATTTCTCACAACTATTGATTTCGGATCGAGCCCAAAACTTAGGCAACATCATAATATGGTGGCAGGAGTCATTTGGTGAGTTTTGAGTGAAATCCAATCGCTAGAAGTATGGAATACACCAACCACTCTAATTTGGAACGAACTGCCGTACAACTTGAATTGTCCAATTTTGAACACTTATTGATTTCGGATCGAGCCCAAAACTTGGGCAACATCATAATATGGTGGGAGGAGTCATTTGGTGAGTTTTGAGTGAAATTCAAGTGCTAGAAGTATGGAATACACCAACCACTCCAATTAGGAAAGAACTGTCGTTGAAATTGAATTGACCAATTTCTCACACCTATGGATTTCGGATCGAGCCCAAAACATGGGCAACATCATAATATGGTGGGAGGAGTCATTTGGTGAGTTTTGAGTGAAATCCAATCGCTAGAAGTATGGAATACACCAACCACTCCAATTAGGAAAGAACTGTCATTGAAATTGAATTGACCAATTTCTCACACCTATTGAATTTGGATCGAGCCCAAAACTTGGAATGAACTGCCGTTGAACTTGAATTGTCCAATTTGGAACACCTATTGATTTCGGATCGAGCCCCAAACTTGGGCAACATCATAATATGGTGGGAGGAGTCATTTGGTGAGTTTTGAGTGAAATCCAATCGCTAGAAGTATGGAATACACCAACCACTCCAATTAGGAAAGAACTGCCGTCGAACTTGAATTGTCCAATTTGGAACACCTATTGATTTCGGATTGACCCCAAAACTTGGTCCGCATCATAATATGGTGGGAGGAGTCATTTGGTGAGTTTTGAGTGAAATCCAATCGCTAGAAGTACGGAATACACCAACCACTCCAATTTGGAAAGAACTGTCGTTGAAATTGAATTGACCAATTTCTCACACCTATTGAATTTGGATCGAGCCCAAAACTTGGACAACATCATAATATGCTGGGAGGAGTCATTTGGTGGGTTTTGAGTGAAATCCAATCGCGAGAAGTATGGAATACACCAACCACTCCAATTTGGAACGAACTGCCGTTGAACTTGAATTGTCCAATTTGGAACACCCATTGATTTCGGATCGAGCCCAAAACTTGGGCAACATCATAATATGGTGGGAGGAGTCATTTGGTGAATTTTAAGTAAAATCCAATTGCTAGAAGTGTGGAATACACCAACCACGCCAATTTGGAACGAACTGCCGTTGAACTTGAATTGTCCAATTTCTCACACCTATTGATTTCGGATCGAGCCCAAAACTTGGACAACCTCATAATATGGTGGGAGGAGTCATTTGGTGAGTTTTGAGTGAAATCCAATCGCTAGACGTATGGAATACACCAACCACTCCAATTAGGAACGAACTGTCGTTGAAATTGAATTGACCAATTTCTCACACCAATTGATTTCGGATCGAGCCCAAAACTTGGGCAACATCATAATATGGTGGGAGGAGTCATTTGGTGAGTTTTGAGTGAAATCCAATCGCTAGGAGTATGGAAAACACCAACCACTCCAATTAGGAACGAACTGCCGTTGAACTTGAATTGTCCAATTTCTCACATCTATTGACTTCGGATCAAGCCCAAAACCTGGGCAACATCATAATATGGTGGGAGGAGTCATTTGGTGAGTTTTGAGTGAAATCCAATCGCTAGAAGTATGGAAAACACCAACCACTTCAATTAGGAACGAACTGCCGTTTAACTTGAATTGTCCAATTTGGAACACCTACTGATTTCGAATCGAGCCCAAAACTTGGGCAACATCATAATATGGTGGGGGGAGTCATTTGGTGAATTTTGAGTGAAATCCAATCGCTAGAAGTGTGGAATACACCAACCACTCCAGTTAGGAACGAACTGCCGTTATACTTGAATTGTCCAATTTGGAACACCTATTGATTTCGGATCGAGCCCAAAACTTGGGCAACATCATAATATGGTGGGAGTAGTCATTTGGTAGGTTTTGAGTGAAATCCAATCGCTAGAAGTATGGAATACACCAACCAAACCAATTAGGAACGAACTGCCGTTGAACTTGAATTGTCCAATTTGGAACACCTATTGATTTCGGATCGAGCCCCAAACTTGGGCAACATCATAATATGGTGGGAGGAGTCATTTGGAGAGTTTTGAGTGAAATCCAATTGCTAGAAGTATGGAATACACCAACCACTCCAATTAGAAACGAACTTCCGTTAAATTTGAATTGTCCAATTTCTCAAACCTATTGAGTTCGGATCGAGCCCAAAACTTGGGCAACATCATAATATGGTGGGAGGAGTCAATTGGTGAGTTTTGAGTAAAATCCAATCGCGAGAAGTATGGAATACACCAACCACTCCAATTAGGAACGAACTGCGGTTGAACTTGAATTGTCCAATTTGGAACACCTATTGATTTCGGATCGAGCCCAAAACTTGGGCAACATCATAATATGGGGGGAGGAGTCAATTGGTGAGTTTTGAGTGAAATCCAATCGCTAGAAGTGTGGAATACACCAACCACTCCAGTTAGGAACGAACTGCCGTTATACTTGAATTGTCCAATTTGGAACACCTATTGATTTCGGATCGAGCCCAAAACTTGGGCAACATCATAATATGGTGGGAGTAGTCATTTGGTAGGTTTTGAGTGAAATCCAATCGCTAGAAGTATGGAATACACCAACCAAACCAATTAGGAACGAACTGCCGTTGAACTTGAATTGTCCAATTTGGAACACCTATTGATTTCGGATCGAGCCCCAAACTTGGGCAACATCATAATATGGTGGGAGGAGTCATTTGGAGAGTTTTGAGTGAAATCCAATTGCTAGAAGTATGGAATACACCAACCACTCCAATTAGAAACGAACTTCCGTTAAATTTGAATTGTCCAATTTCTCAAACCTATTGAGTTCGGATCGAGCCCAAAACTTGGGCAACATCATAATATGGTGGGAGGAGTCAATTGGTGAGTTTTGAGTAAAATCCAATCGCGAGAAGTATGGAATACACCAACCACTCCAATTAGGAACGAACTGCGGTTGAACTTGAATTGTCCAATTTGGAACACCTATTGATTTCGGATCGAGCCCAAAACTTGGGCAACATCATAATATGGGGGGAGGAGTCAATTGGTGAGTTTTGAGTGAAATCCAATCGCTAGAAGTATGGAATACACCAACCACTCCAATTAGGAACAAACTGCCGTTGAACTTGAATTGTCCAATTTCTCACACCTATTGATTTCGGATCGAGCCCCAAACTTGGGCTACATCATAATATGGTGGGAGGAGTCCTTTGGTGAGTTTGGAGTGACATCCAATCGCTAGAAGTATGGAATACACCAACCATTCCAATTAGGAACGAACTGCCGTCGAACTTGAATTGTTCAATTTCTCACACCTATTGATTTCGGATCGAGCCCAAAACTTGGGCAACATCATAATATGGTGGGAGGAGTCATTTGGTGAATTTTGAGTGAAATCAAATCGCTAGAAGTATGGAATACACCAACCACTCAAATTAGGAACGAACTGCCGTTGAACTTGAATTGTCCAATTTCTCACGCCTGTTGATTTCGGATCGAGCCCAAAACTTGGGCAACGTCATAATATGGAGGGAGGAGTCATTTGTTGAGTTTTGAGTGAAATCCAATCGCTAGAAGTATGGAATACACCAACCACTCCAATTAGGAACGAACTGCCGTTGAACTTGAATTGTCCAATTTCTCACACCTATTGATTTCGGAGCGAGCCCAAAGCTTGGGCAACATCATAATATGGTGGGAGGAGTCATTTGGTCAGTTTTGAGTGATATCCAATCGCTAGAAGTATGGAATACACCAACCACTCCAATTAGGAATGAACTGCCGTTGAACTTGAATTGTCCAATTTGGAACCCCTATAGATTTCGGATCGAGCCCAAATCTTGGGCAACATCATAATATGGTGGGAGGAGTCATTTGGTGAGTTTTGAGTGAAATCCAATCGCTAGAAGTATGGAATACACCAACCACTCCAATTAGGAACGAACTGCCGTTGAACTTGAATTGTCCAATTTCTCACACCTATTGATTTCGGATCGAGCCCAAAACTTGGGCAACATCATAATATGGTGGGAGGAGTCATTTGGTTAGTTTTGTGTGAAATCCAATCGCTAGAAGTATGGAATACACCAACCACTCCAATTAGGAACGAACTGCCGTTGAACTTGAATTGTCCAATTTGGAACACCTATTGATTTCGGATCGAGCCCAAAACTTGGGCAACATCATAATATGGTGGGAGTAGTCATTTGGTGAGTTTTAAGTGAAATCCAATCGCTAGAAGAGAATACACCAACCACTCCAATTAGGAACGAACTGCCGTTGAACTTGAATTGTCCAATTTCTCACACCTATTGATTTCGGATCGAGCCGCAAACTTTTGGCTACATCACAATATGGTGGGAGGACTAATTTGTTGAGTTTTGAGTGAAATCCAATCGCTAGAACTATGGAATACACCAACCACTCCAATTAGGAACGAACTTCCTTGGAACTTCAATTGTCCAATTTCTCACACCTATTGATTTCGGATCGAGCCCAAACCTTGGAAAACATCATAATATGGTGGGAGGAGTCATTTGGTTAGTTTTGAGTGAAATCCAATCACTAGAAGTATGGAATACACCAACCGCTCCAATTAGGAACAAACTGCCGTTGAATTTCAATTGTCCAATTTCTGACACCTTTTGATTTCGGATCGAGCCCCAAACTTGGGCTACATCATAATATGGTGGGAGGAGTCCTTTGGTGAGTTTGGAGTGAAATCCAATCGCTAGAAGTATGGAATACACCAACCACTCCAATTAGGAACGAACTGCCGTTGAACTTGAATTCTCCAATTTCGAACACCTATTGATTTCGGATCGAGCCCAAAACTTGGGCAACAACATAATATGGTGGGAGGAGTCATTTGGTGAGTTGTGAGTGAAATCCAATCGCTAGAAGTATGGAATACACCAACCACTCCAATTAGGAACGAACTGCCGTTGCACTTGAATTGTCCAATTTGGAACACCTATTGATTTCAGATCGAGCCCAAATCTTGGGCAACATCATAATGTGGTGGGAGGAGTCATTTGGTGAGTTTTGAGAGAAATCCAATCGCTAGAAGTATGGAATACACCAACCACTCCAATTAGGAACGAAATGCCGTTGAAATTGAATTGACCAATTTCTCACACCTATTTATTTCGGATCGAGCCCAAAACTTGGGCAACATCATAATATGGTGGGAGGAGTCATTTCGTGAGTTTTGAGTGAAATCCAATCGCTAGAAGTATGGAATACACCAACCACTCCAATTAGGAACGAACTGCCGTTCAACTTGAATTGTCCAATTTGGAACACCTATTGATTTCGGATCGAGCCCAAATCTTGGGCAACGTCATAATATGGAGGGAGGAGTCATTTGGTGAGTTTTGAGTGAAATCCAATCGCTAGAAGTATGGAATACACCAACCACTCCAATTAGGAACGAAATGCCGTTGAAATTGAATTGACCAATTTCTCACACCTATTGATTTCGGATCGAGCCCAAAACTTGGGCAACATCATAATATGGTGGGAGGAGTCATTTCGTGAGTTTTGAGTGAAATCCAATCGCTAGAAGTATGGAATACACCAACCACTCCAATTAGGAACGAACTGCCGTTCAACTTGAATTGTCCAATTTGGAACACCTATTGATTTCGGATCGAGCCCAAATCCTGGGCAACGTCATAATATGGTGGGAGGAGTCATTCGGTGAGTTTTGAGTGAAATCCAATCGCTAGAAGTATGGAATACACCAACCACTCCAATTAGGAACGAACTGCCGTCCAACTTGAATGGTCCAATTTGGAACACTTATTGATTTCGGATCGAGCCCAAATCTTGGGAAACATCATAATATGGTGGGAGGAGTCATTTCGTGAGTTTGGAGTGAAATCCAATCGCTAGAAGTATGGAATACACCAACCACTCCAATTAGGAACGGACTGCCGTTGCACTTGAATTATCCAATTTCCCGCACCTATTGATTTCGGCTCGAGCGCAAAAGTTGGGCAACATCATAATATGGTGGGAGGAGTCATTTGGTGAGTTTTGAGTGAAATCCAATCGCTAGAAGTATGGAATAAACCAACCCCTCCAATTAGGAACGAACTGTCGTTGAACTTGAATTGTCCAATTTGGAACACCTACTGATTTCGGATCGAGCCCAAAACTTGGGCAACTTCATAATATGGTGGGAGGAGTTATTTGGTGAGTTTTGGGTGAAATCCAATCGCTAGAAGCATGGAATACACCAACCACTCCAATTAGGAACGAACTGCCGTTGCACTTGAATTCTCGAATTTCTCTCACCTATTGATTTCGGATCGAGCCCAAAGCTTGGGCAACATCAAAATATGGTGGGAGGAGTCATTTGTTGAGTTTTGAGTGAAATCCAATCGCTAGAAGTATGGAATACACCAACCACTCCAATTAGGAACGAACTGCCGTTGAACTTGAATTGTCCAATTTCGAACACCTATTGATTTCGTATCGAGCCCAAAACTTGGGCAACATCATAATATGGTGGGAGGAGTCATTTGGTGAGTTTTGAGTGAAATCCAATCGCTAGAAGTATGGAATACACCAACCACTCCAATTAGGAACGAACTGTCGTTGAACTTGAATTGTCCAATTTCTCACACCTATTGATTTCAGATCGAGCCCGAAACTTGGGCAACATCATAATATGGTGGGAGGAGTCATTTGGTGAGTTTTGAGTGAAATCCAATCGCTAGAAGTTTGGAATACACCAACCACTCCAATTAGGAACGAACTGCCGTTGAACTTTAATTGTCCAATTTGGAACACCTATTGATTTCGGATCGAGCCCAAAACTTGGGCAACATCATAATATGGTGGGAGGAGTCATTTGGTGAGTTTTGAGTGAAATCCAATCGCTAGAAGTATGGAATACAACAACAACCGTTGAACTTGAATTGTCCAGTTTGTAACACCTATTGATTTCGGATAGAGCCCAAAACTTGGGCAACAACATAATATGGTGGGAGGAGTCATGTGGTGAGTTTTGAGTGAAATCGAATCGCTAGAAGTATGGAATACAGCAACCACTCCAATTAGGAACGAACTGCCGTTGAACTTGAATTGTCCAATTTCTCACACCTATTGATATCGGCTCGAGCCCAAAACTTGGGCAACATCATAATATGGTGGGAGTAATCATTTGGTTAGTTTTGAGTGAAATCCAATCGCTAGAACTATGGAATACACCAACCACTCCAATAAGGAACGAACTGCCGTTGAACTTGAATTGTCCAATTTGGAACACCTATTGATTTCGGATCGAGCCCAAAACTTGGGCAACATCATAATATGGTGGGAGCAGTCATTTGGTGAGTTTTGAGTGAAATCCAATCGCTAGAAGTATGGAATACACCAACCACAACAATTAGGAACGAACTGCCGTTGAACTTGAATTGTCCAATTTCTCACACCTATTCATTTCGGATCGAGCCCAAAAGTTGGGCAACATCATAATATGGTGGGAGGAGTCATTTGGTGAGTTTTGAGTGAAATCCAATCGCTAGAAGTACGGAATACACCAACCACTCCGATTAGGAACGAACTGTCGTTGAACTTGAATTGTCCAATTTCTCACACCTATTGATTTCGGATCAAGCCCAAAACATGGGCAACACCATAATATGGTGGGAGGAGTCATTTGGTGAGTTTTGAGTGAAATCCTATCGCTAGAAGTATGGAATACACCAACCACTCCAATTAGGAACGAACTGCCGTTGAACTTGAATTGTCCAATTTCTCACACCTATTGATATCGGCTCGAGCCCAAAACTTGGGCAACATCATAATATGGTGGGAGGAGTCATTTGTTGAGTTTGGAGTGAAATCCAATCGCTAGAAGTATGGAATACACCAACCACTCCAATTAGGAACGAACTGTCGTTGAACTTGAATTGTCCAATTTCTCACACCTATTGATTTCAGATCGAGCCCGAAACTTGGGCAACATCATAATATTGTGGGAGGAGTCATTTGGTGAGTTTTGAGTGAAATCCAGTCGCTAGAAGTATGGAATACAACAACCACTCCAATTAGGAACGAACTGCCGTTGAACTTGAATTGTCCAATTTGTAACACCTATTGATTTCGGATCGAGCCCAAAACTTGGGCAACATCATAATATGGTGGGAGGAGTCAATTGGTGAGTTTTGAGTGAAATCCAATCGCTAGAAGTGTGGAATACAACAACCACTCCAATTAGGAACGAACTGCCATTGAACTTGAATTGTCCAATTTGTAACACCTATTGATTTCGAATCGAGCCCAAAACTTGGGCAACAACATAATATGTTGGGAGGAGTCATTTGGTGAGTTTTGAGTGAAATCCAATCGCTAGAAGTATGGAATACACCAACCACTCCAATTAGGAACGAACTGCCGTTGAACTTGAATTGTCCAATTTCTCACACCTATTGATATCGGCTCGAGCCCAAAACTTGGGCAACATCATAATATGGTGGGAGGAGTCATTTGGTTAGTTTTGAGTGAAATCCAATCGCTAGAAGTATGGAATACACCAACCACTCCAATTAGGAACGAACTGCCGTTGAACTTGAATTGTCCAATTACTCACACCTATTGATTTTGGACCGAGGCCAAAACTTGGGCAAAATCATAATATGGTGGGAGTAATCATTTGGTTAGTTTTGAGTGAAATCCAATCGCTAGAACTATGGAATACACCAACCACTCCAACTAGGAACGAACTGCCGTTGAACTTGAATTGTCCCATTTCCCACACCTATTCATTTCGGATTGAGCCCAAAACTTGGGCAACATCATAATATGGTGGGAGGAGTCATTTGGTGAGTTTTGAGTGAAATCCAATCGCTAGAAGTACGGAATACACCAACCACTCCGATTAGGAAGGAACTGCCGTTGAACTTGAATTGTCCAATTTCTCACACCTATTGATTTCGGATCGAGCCCAAAACTTGGGCAACACCATAATATGGTGGGAGGAGTCATTTGGTGAGTTTTGAGTGAAATCCAATCGCTAGAAGTGTGGAATACACCAACCACTCCAATTAGGAACGAACTGCCGTTGAACTTGAATTGTCCAATTTCTCACATCTATTGATTTCGGATCGAGCCCAAAACTTGGGCAACATCATAATATGGTGGGAGGAGTCATTTGTTGAGTTTTGAGTGAAATCCAATCGCTAGAAGTATGGAATACACCAACCACTGCAATTAGGAACGAACTGTCGTTGCAATTGAATTGACCAATTTCTCACACCTATTGATTTCGGAACGAGTCCAAAACTTGGGCAACATCATAATATGGTGGGAGGAGTCCTTTGGTGAGTTTTGAGAGAAATCCTATCGCTAGAAGTATGGAATACACCAACCACTCCAATTAGGAACGAACTGCCGTTGAACTTGAATTGTCCATTTTGGAACACCTAATGATTTCGGATCGAGCCCAAAACTTGGGCAACATCACAATATGGTGGGAGGAGTCATTTGTTGAGTTTTGACTGAAATCCAATCGCTAGAAGTATGGAATACACCAACCACTCCCATTAGGAACGAACTGCCGTTGATCTTGAATTGTCCAATTTCTCACACCTATTGATTTCGGATCGAGCCCGAAACTTGGGCAACATCATAATATGGTGGGAGGAGTCATTTGGTTAGTTTTGAGTGAAATCCAATCGCTAGAAGTACGGAATACACCAACCACTCCGATTAGGAAGGAACTGCCGTAGAACTTGAATTGTCCAATTTCTCACACCTATTGATTTCGGATCGAGCCCAAAACTTGGGCAACACCATAATATGGTGGGAGGAGTCATTTGGTGAGTTTTGAGTGAAATCCAATCGCTAGAAGTGTGGAATACACCAACCACTCCAATTAGGAACGAACTGCCGTTGAACTTGAATTGTCCAATTTCTCACATCTATTGATTTCGGATCGAGCCCAAAACTTGGGCAACATCATAATATGGTGGGAGGAGTCATTTGTTGAGTTTTGAGTGAAATCCAATCGCTAGAAATATGGAATACACCAACCACTCCAATTAGGAACGAACTGTCGTTGCAATTGAATTGACCAATTTCTCACACCTATTGATTTCGGATCTAGCCCAAAACTTGGGCAACATCATAATATGGTGGGAGGAGTCCTTTGGTGAGTTTTGAGAGAAATCCAATCGCTAGAAGTATGGAATACACCAACCACTCCCATTAGGAACGAACTGCCATTGATCTTGAATTGTCCAATTTCTCACACCTATTGATTTAGGATCGAGCCCCAAACTTGGGCTACATCATAATATTGTGGGAGGAGTCATTTGGTGAGTTTTGAGTGAAATCCAATTGCTAGAAGTATGGAATACACCAATCACTCCAATTAGGAAGGAACTTCCGTTGAACTTGAATTGTCCAATTTGTCACACCTATTGATTTCGGATCGAGCCCAAAACTTGGGCAACATCATAATATGGTGGGAGGAGTCATTTAGTGAGTTTTGAGTGAAATCCAATCGCCAGAAGTATGGAATACACCAACCACTCCAATTAGGAACGAACTGCCGTTGAACTTGAATTGTCCACTTTGGAACACCTATTGATTTCGGATCGAGCCCAAAACTTGGGCAACATCATAATATGGTGGGAGGAGTCATTTGGTGAGTTTTGGGTGAAATCCAATCGCTAGAAGTATGGAATACACCAACCACTCCAATTAGGAACGAACTGTCGTTGCAATTGAATTGACCAATTTCTCACACCTATTGATTTCGGATCGAGCCCAAAACTTGGGCAACATCATAATATGGTGGGAGGAGTCCTTTGGTGAGTTTTGAGAGAAATCCAATCGCTAGAAGTATGGAATACACCAACCACTCCCATTAGGAACGAACTGCCGTTGATCTTGAATTGTCCAATTTCTCACACCTATTGATTTAGGATCGAGCCCCAAACTTGGGCTACATCATAATATTGTGGGAGGAGTCATTTGGTGAGTTTTGAGTGAAATCCAATCGCTAGAAGTATGGAATACACCAACCACTCCAATTAGGAAGGAACTTCCGTTGAACTTGAATTGTCCAATTTGTCACACCTATTGATTTCGGATCGAGCCCAAAACTTGGGCAACATCATAATATGGTGGGAGGAGTCATTTAGTGAGTTTTGAGTGAAATCCAATCGCTAGAAGTATGGAATACACCAACCACTCCAATCAGGAACGAATTGCCGTTGAACTTGAATTGTCCAATTTGGAACACCTATTGATTTCGGATCGATCCCCAAACTTGGGCAACATCATAATATGGTGGGAGGAGTCATTTGGTGAGTTTTGAGTGAAATCCAATCGCTAGAAGTATGGAATACACCACCCCCTCCAATTAGGAACGAACTGCCGTTGAACTTGAATTGTCCAATTTGGAACACCTATTGATTTCGGATCGAGCCCCAAACTTGGGCAACATCATAATATGGTGGGAGGAGTCATTCAGTGCGTTTTGAGTGAAATCCACTCGCTAGAAGTATGGAATACACCAACCACTCCAATTAGGAACGAACTGCCGTTGAACTTGAATTGTCCAATTTCTCACACCTATTGATTTTGGATCGAGCCCAAAACATGGGCAACATCATAATATGGTGGGAGGAGTCATTCGGTGGGTTTTGAGTGAAATCCAATCGCTAGAAGTATGGAATACACCAACCACTCCAATTAGTAATGAACTGCCGTTGAACTTGAATTGTCCAATTTCTCACACCTATTGATTTCGGATCGAGCCCAAAACTTGGGCAACATCATAATATGGTGGGAGGAGTCAATTGGTGAGTTTTGAGTGAAATCCAATCGCTAGAAATATGGAATACACCAACCACTCCAATTAGGAACGAACTGTCGTTGCAATTGAATTGACCAATTTCTCACACCTATTGATTTCGGATCGAGCCCAAAACTTGGGCAACATCATAATATGGTGGGAGGAGTCCTTTGGTGAGTTTTGAGAGAAATCCAATCGCTAGAAGTATGGAATACACCAACCACTCCAATTAGGAACGAACTGCCGTTGAACTTGAATTGTCCCATTTGGAACACCTATTGATTTCGGATCGAGCCCAAAACTTGTGCAACATCATAATATGGTGGGAGGTGTCATTTGGTTAGTTTTGAGTGAAATCCAATCGCTAGAAGTATGGAATACACCAACCACTCCAATTAGGAACGAACTGCCGTTGCAATTGAATTGTCCAATTTCTCACACCTATTGATTTCGGATCGAGCCCAAAACATGGGCAACATCAAAATTTGGTGGGAGGATTCATTTGGTGAGTTTTGAACGAAATCCAATCGCTAGAAGTATGGAATACACCAACCACTCCAATTAGGAATGAACTGATGTTGAACTTGAATTGTCCAATTTCTCACACCTATTGATTTCGGATTGAGCCCAAAACATGGGCAACATCATAATTTGGTGGGAGGAGTCATTTGGTGAGTTTTGAACGAAATCCAATCGCTAGAAGTATGGAATACACCAACCACTCCAATTAGGAACGAACTGCCGTTGAACTTGAATTGTCCAATTTCTCACACCTGTTGATTTCGGATCGAGCCCAAAACATGGGGAACATCATAATATGGTGGGAGGAGTCATTCGGTGAGTTTTGAGTGAAATCCAATCGCAAGAAGTATGGAATACACCAACCACTCCAATTAGTAACGAACTGCCGTTGAACTTGAATTGTCCAATTTCTCACACCTATTGATTTCGGATCGAGCCCAAAACTTGGGCAACATCATAATATGGTGGGAGGAGTCAATTGGTGAGTTTTGAGTGAAATCCAATCGCTAGAAATATGGAATACACCAACCACTCCAATTAGGAACGAACTGTCGTTGCAATTGAATTGACCAATTTCTCACACCTATTGATTTCGGATCGAGCCCAAAAGTTGGGCAACATCATAATATGGTGGGAGGAGTCCTTTGGTGAGTTTTGAGAGAAATCCAATCGCTAGAAGTATGGAATACACCAACCACTCCAATTAGGAACGAACTGCCGTTGAACTTGAATTGTCCCATTTCGAACACCTATTGATTTCGGATCGAGCCCAAAACTTGTGCAACATCATAATATGGTGGGATGAGTCATTTGGTTAGTTTTGAGTGAAATCCAATCGCTAGAAGTATGAAATACACCAACCACTCCAATTAGGAACGAACTGTCATTGCAATTGAATTGACCAATTTCTCACACCTATTGATTTCGGATCGAGCCCAAAACTTGGGCAACAACATAATATGGTGGGAGGAGTCCTTTGGTGAGTTTTGAGAGAAATCCAATCGCTCGAAGTATGGAATACACCAACCATTCCAATTAGGAACGAACTGCCGTTGAACTTGAATTGTCCAATTTGGAACACCTATTGATTTCGGATCGATCCCAAAACTTGTGCAACATCATAATATGGTGGGAGGAGTCATTTGGTTACTTTTGAGTGAAATCCGATCGCTAGAAGTATGGAATACACCAACGACTCCAATTAGGAACGAACTGCCGTTGAACTTGAATTGTCCAATTTGCAACACCTATTGATTTCGGATGGAGCCCCAAACTTGGGCAACCTCATAATATGGTGGGAGGAGTCATTTGGTGAGTTTTGAGTGAAATCCAATCGCTAGAAGTGTGGAATACACCAACCACTCCAATTAGGGACGAACTGCCGTTGAACTTGAGTTGTCCAATTTCTCACACCTATTGATTTCGGATCGAACCCCAAACTTGGGCAACATCATAATATGGTGGGAGGAGTCATTTGGTGAGTTTTGAGTGAAATCCAATCGCTAGAAGTATGGAATACACCAACCACTTCAATTAGGAACGAACTGCCGTTGAACTTGAATTGTCCAATTTCACACACCAATTGATTTCGGATCGAGCCCCAAACTTGGGCAACATCATAATATGGTGGGAGGAGTCATTTGGTGAGTTTTGAGTGAAATCCAATCGCTAGAAGTATGGAATACACCAACCACTACAATTAGGAACGAACTGCCGTTGAACTTGAATTGTCCAATTTCGAACACCAATTGATTTCGGATCGAGCCCAAAACTTGGGCAACATCATAATATGGTGGGAGGAGTCATTTGGTAAGTTTTGAGTGAAATCCAATTGCTAGAAGTATGGAATACACCAACCACTCCAATTAGGACCGATCTGCCGTTGAACTTGAATTGTCCAATTTCTCACACCTATTGATTTCGGATCGAGCCCAAAACTTGGACAACATCATAATATGGTGGGAGGAGTCATTTGGTGAGTTTTGAGTGAAATCCAATCGCTAGAAGTATGTAATACACCAACCACTCCAATTAGGACCGATCTGCTGTTGAACTTGAGTTGTCCAATTTCTCACACCTATTGATTTCGGATCGAGCCCCAAACTTGGGGAACATCATAATATGGTGGGAGGAGTCAATTGGTGAGTTTTGAGTGAAATCCAATCGTAAGAAGTGTGGAATACACCAACCACTCCAGTTAGGAACAAACTGCCGTCGAACTTGAATTGTCCAATTTGGAACACCTATTGATTTCGGATCGAGCCCGAAACTTGGGCAACATCATAATATGGTGGGAGGAGTCATTTGGTGAGTTTTGAGTGAAATGCAATCGCTAGAAGTGTGGAATACACCGACCACTCCAATTAGGAACGAACTGCCGTTGAACTTGAATTGTCCAATTTCTCACACCTATTGATTTCGGATCGAGCCCAAAACTTGGGCAACATCATAATATGGTGGGAGGAGTCATTTGGTTAGTTTCGAGTGAAATCCAATCGCTAGAAGTATGGAATGCACCAACCACCCCAATTAGGAACGAACTGCCGTTGAACTTGAATTGACCAATTTGGAACACCTATTGATTTCGTATCGAGCCCAAAACTTGGGCAACATCATAACATGGTGGGAGGCATCATTTGGGGAGTTTTGAGTGAAATCCAATCGCTAGAAGTATGGAATACACCAACCACTCCAATTAGGAACGAACTGCCGTTGAACTTGAATTGTCCTATTTGGAACACCTATTGATTTCGGATCGATCCCAAAACTTCGGCAACATCATAACATGGTGGGAGGAGTCATTTGGTCAGTTTTGAGTGAAATCCAATCGCTAGAAGTATGGAATACAACAACCCCTCCAATTAGGAACGAACTGCCTTTGAACTCTAATGGTCAAATTTGGAAGACATATTGATTTCTGATCGAGCCCAAAACTTGGGCAACATCATAATATGGTGGGAGGAGTCATTTGGTGAGTTTTGAGTGAAATCCAATCGCTTGAAGTACGGAATAGACCAACCACTGCAATTAGGAACGAACTGCCGTTGAAATGGAATTGTCCAATTTGGAACACCTATTGATTTCGGATCGAGCCCAAAACTTGGGCAACATCATAATACGGTGGGAGGAGTCATTTGGTGAGTTTTGAGTGAAATCCAATCGCAAGAAGTATGGAATAAACCAACCACTCCAATTAGGAACCAACTTCCGTTGAACTTGAATTGTCCAATTTCTCACACCTATTGATTTCGGATCGAGCCCAAAACTTTGGCAACATCATAATATGGTGGGAGGAGTCAATTGGTGAGTTTTGAGTGAAATCCAATCGCTAGAAGTATGGAATACACCAACCACTCCAATTAGGAACGAACGGCCGTTGAACCTGAATTGTCCAATTTGGAACACCTATTGATTTCGGATCGAGCCCAAAACTTGGGCAACACCATAATATGGTGGGTGGAATCATTTGGTGAGTTTTGGGTGAAATCCAATCGCTAGAAGTATGGAATACACCAACCACACCAATTAGGAATGAACTGCCGTTGAACTTGAATTGTCCAATTTGTCACACCTATTGATTTCGGAACGAGCCCAAAACCTGTACAACATCATAATATGGTGGGAGAAGTCATTTTGTGAGTTTTGAGTGAAATCCAATAGCTAGAAGTATGGAATACACCATCCACTCCAATTTGGAACGAACTGCCGTTGAACTTGAATTGTCAAATTTCTCACACCTATTTATTTCGGATCGAGCCCAAAACTTGGGCAACATCATAATATGGCCGGAGGAGTCATTTGGTTAGTTTTGAGTGAATTCCAATCGCTAGAAGTATGGAATACACAAACCACCCCAAGTAGGAAAGAACTGCCGTTGAACTTGAATCGTCCAATTTTGAACACCTATTGATTTCGTATCAAGCCAAAAACTTGGGCAACATCATAATCTGGTGGGAGGAGTCATTTGGTGAGTTTTGAGTGAAATCCAATCGCTAGAAGTATGGAATACACCAACCACTCCAATTACGAACGAATTGCCGTTGAACTTGAATTGTCCAATTTGGAACACCTATTGATTTCGGATCGAGCCCAAAACTTGGGCAACATCATAACATGGTGGGAGGAGTCATTTGGTGAGTTTTGAGTGAAATCCAATCGCTAGACATATGGAATACACCAACCACTCCAATTAGGAACGAACTGTCGTTCAAATTGAATTGACCAATTTGGAACACCTATGGATTTCGGATCGAGCCCAAAACTTGGGCAACATCATATTATGGTGGGAGGAGTCATTTGGTGAGTTTTGAGTGAAATCCAATCGCTAGAAGTGTGGAATACACCAACCACTCTAACTAGGAACGAACTGCCGTTGAACTTGAATTGTCCAATTTGGAACACCTATTGATTTCGTATCGAGCCCAAAACTTGGGCAACAACATAATATGGTGGGAGTAGTCGTTTGGTGAGGTTTGAGTGAAATCCAATCGCTAGAAGTATGGAATACACCAACCACTCCAATTAGGAACGAACTGCCGTTGAACATGAATTGTCCAATTGGGAACACCTATTGATTTCGGATCGAGCCCAAAACTTGGGCAACATCATAATATGGTGGGAGGAGTCATTTCGTAGGTTTTGAGTGAAATTCAATCGCTAGAAGTATGGAATACACCAACCACTCCAATTAGGAACGAACTGCCGTTGAACTTGAATTGTCCAATTTGGAACACCTATTGATTTCGGATCGAGCCCAAAACTTGGGCAACATCATAATATGGTGGGAGGAGTCATTTGGTGAATTTTGAGTGAAATCCAATCGCTAGAAGTATGGAATACACCAACCACTCCGATTAGGAACGAACTGCCGTTGAATTTGAATTGTCCAATTTGGAACACCTATTGATTTCGGATCGAGCCCAAAACTTGGGCAACATCATAATATGGTGGGAGGAGTCATTTGGTGAGTTTTGAGAGAAATCCAATCGCTAGAAGTATGGAATACACCAACCACTCCAATTAGGAACGAACTGCCGTTGAACTTGAATTGTCCAATTTGTCACACCTATTGATTTCGAATCGAGCCCCAAACTTGGGCAACATCATAATATGGTGGGAGGAGTCATTTGGTGAGTTTTGAGTGCAATCCAATCGCTAGATGTATGGAATACACCAACCACTCCAATTAGGAACGAACTGTCGTTGAAATTGAATTGACCAATTTCTCACACCTATTGATTTCGTATCGAGCCCAAAACTTGGGCAACATCATAATATGGTGGGAGGAGTCATTTGGTGAGTTTTGAGTGAAATCCAATTGCTAGAAGTATGGAATACACCAACCACTCCAGTTAGGAACGATCTGCCGTTGAACTTGAATTGTCCAATTTCTCCCACCTATCGATTTCGGATCGAGCCCCAAACTTGGGCAACATTATAATATGGTGGGAGGAGTCATTTGGTAAGTTTTGAATGAAATCCAATCGCTAGAAGTATGGAATACACCAACCACTCCTGTTACGAACGAACTGCAATATACTTGAATTTCCCAATTTGGAACACCTATTGATTTCAGATCGAGCCCAAAACTTGGGCAACATCATAATATGGTGGGAGGAGTCATTTGGTGAGTTTTGAGTGAAATCCAATCGCTAGAAGTATGGAATACACCAACCACTCCAATTAGGAAAGAACTGTCGTTGAAATTGAATTGACCAATTTCTCACACCTATTGAATTCGGATCGAGCCCCAAACTTGGGCAACATTATAATATGGTGGGAGGAGTCATTTGGTAAGTTTTGAGTGAAATCCAATCGCTAGAAGTATGGAATACACCAACCACTCCTGTTAGGAACGAACTGCAATATACTTGAATTTCCCAATTTGGAACACCTATTGATTTCAGATCGAGCCCAAAACTTGGGCAACATCATAATGTGGTGGGAGGAGTCATTTGGTGAGTTTTGAGTGAAATCCAGTCGCTAGAAGTATGGAATACACCCACCACTCCTGTTAGGAACGAACTGCAATATACTTGAATTTCCCAATTTGGAACACCTATTGATTTCGGATCGAGCCCAAAACTTGGGCAACATCATAATATGGTGGGAGGAGTCATTTGGTGAGTTTTGAGTGAAATCCAATCGCTAGAAGTATGGAATACACCAACCACTCCAGTTAGGAACGATCTGCCGTTGAACTTGAATTGTCCAATTTCTCACACCTATTGATTTCGGATCGAGCCCCAAACTTGGGCTACATCATAATATGGTGGGAGGAGTCATTTGGAGAGTTTTAAGTGAAATCCAATCGCTAGAAGTATGGAATACACCAACCACTCCAATTAGGAATGAACTGCCGTTGAACTTGAATTGTCCAATTTGGAAAACCTATTGATTTCGGATCGAGCCCAAAACTTGGGCAACATCATAATATGGTGGGAGGAGTCATTTGTTGAGTTTTGAGTGAAATCCAATCGCTAGAAGTACGGAATACACCAACCACTCCGATTAGGAACGAACTGCCGTTGAACTTGAATTGTCCAATTTCTCACACCTATTGATTTCGGAACGAGCCCCAAACTTGGGCAACATCATAATATGGTGGGAGGAGTCATTTGGTTAGTTTTGAGTGAAATCCAATCGCTAGAAGTATGGAATACACCAACCACTCCAATTAGGAACGAACTGCCGTTGAACTTGAATTGTCCAATTTCTCACACCTATTGATTTCGGATCGAGCCCGAAACTTGGGCTACATCATAATATGGTGGGAGGAGTCATTTGGTGAGTTTTGAGTGAAATCCAATCGCTAGAAGTATGGAATACACCGACCACTCCAATTAGGAACGAACTTCCGTTGAACTTGAATTGTCCAATTTGTCACACCTATTGAATTCGAATCGAGCCCCAAACTTGGGCAACATCATTATATGGTGGGAGGAGTCATTTGGTGAGTTTTGAGTGAAATCCAATCGCTAGAAGTATGGAGTACACCAACCACTCCAATTAGGAACGAACTGCCGTTGAACTTGAATTGTCCAATTTGGAACACCTATTGATTTCGGATCGAGCCCAAAACTTGGGCAACGTCATAATATGGTAGGAGGAGTCATTTGGTGAGTTTTGAGTGAAATCCAATCCCTAGAAGTATGAAATACACCAACCACTCCAATTAGGAACGAACTGCCGTTGAACTTGAATTGTCCAATTTCTCACGGCTATTGATTTCGGATCGAGCCCCAAACTTGGGCAACATCATAATATGGTGGGAGGAGTCATTTGGTGAGTTTTGAGTGAAATCCAATCGCTAGAAGTATGGAATACACTAACCACTCTAATTTCGAACGAACTGCCGTTGAACTTGAATTGTCCAATTTCTCACACCTTTTGATTTCGGATCGAGCCCCAAACTTGGGCAACACCATAATATGGTGGGAGGAGTCATTTGGTGAGTTTTGAGTGAAATCCAATCGCTAGAAGTATGGAATACACCAACCACTCCAATTAGGAACGAACTGCCGTTGAACTTGAATTGTCCAATTTGGAACACCTATTGATTTCGGATCGAGCCCAAAACTTGGGCAACATCATATTATGGTAGGAGGAGTCATTTGTTGAGTTTTGAGTGAAATCCAATCGCTAGAAGTACGGAATACACCAACCACTCCGATTAGGAACGAACTGCCGTTGAACTTGAATTGTCCAATTTCTCACACCTATTGATTTCAGAACGAGCCCCAAACTTGGGCAACATCATAATATGGTGGGAGGAGTCATTTGGTGAGTTTTGAGTGAAATCCAATCGCTAGAAGTATGGAATACACCAACCACTCCAATTACGAACGAACTGTCGTTGAAATTGAATTGACCAATTTCTCACACCTATTGATTTCGGATCGAGCCCAAAACTTGGGCAACATCATAATATGGTGGGAGGAGTCATTTGGTGAGTTTTGAGTGAAATCCAATCGCTAGAATTATGGAATACACCAACCACTCCAATTAGGAATGAACTGCCGTTGAACTTGAATTGTCCGATTTCTCACACCTATTGATTTCGGATCGAGCCCAAAACTTGGGCAACATCATAATATGGTGGGAGGAGTCAATTGGTGGGTTTTGAGTGAAATCCAATCGCTAGAAGTATGCAATACACCAACCACTCCAATTAGGAACGAAATGCCGTTGAAATTGAATTGACCAATTTCTCACACCTATTGATTTCGGATCGAGCCCAAAACTTGGGCAACATCATAAGATGGTGGGAGGGGTCATTTGGTGAGTTTTGAGTGAAATCAGATCGCTAGAAGTATGGAATACACCAACCACTCCAATTAGGAACGAACTGCCGTTGAACTTGAATTGTCCAATTTCTCACACCTATTGATTTCGGCTCAAGCCCAAAACTTGGGCAACATCATAATGTGGTGGGAGGAGTCATTTGGTTTGTTTTGAGTGAAATCCAATCGCTAGAAGTATGCAATACACCAACCACTCCAATTAGGAACGAACTGCCGTTGAACTTGAATTGTCCGATTTCTCACACCTATTGATTTCGGATCGAGCCCAAAACTTGGGCAACATCATAATATGGTGGGAGGAGTCATTTGGTGAGTTTTGAGTGAAATCCAATCGCTAGAAGTATGGAATACACCAACCACTCCAATTAGGAACGAACTGCCGTTGAACTTGAATTGTCCAATTTGGAACACCTATTGATTTCGGATCGAGCCCAAAACTTGGGCAACGTCATAATATGGTGGGAGGAGTCATTTGGTGAGTTTTGAGTGAAATCCAATCCCTAGAAGTATGAAATACACCAACCACTCCAATTAGGAACGAACTGCCGTTGAACTTGAATTGTCCAATTTCTCACAGCTATTGATTTCGGATCAAGCCCCAAACTTGGGCAACATCATAATATGGTGGGAGGAGTCATTTGGTGAGTTTTGAGTGAAATCCAATCGCTAGAAGTATGGAATACACGAACCACTCCAATTAGGAACGAACTGCCGTTGAACTTGAATTGTCCAATTTCTCACACCTATTGATTTCGGATCGAGCCCCAAACTTGGGCAACATCATAATATGGTGGGAGGAGTCATTTGGTGAGTTTTGAGTGAAATCCAATTGCTAGAATTATGGAATACACCAACCACTCCAATTAGGAACGAACTGCCGTTGAACTTGAATTGTCCAATTTCTCACACCTATTGATTTCGGAACGAGCCCCAAACTTGGGCAACATCATAATATGGTGGGAGGAGTCATTTGGTTAGTTTTGAGTGAAATCCAATCGCAAGAAGTATGGAATACACCGACCACTCCAATTAGGAACGAACTGCCGTTGAACTTGAATTGTCCAATTTCTCACACCTATTGATTTCGGATCGAGCCCAAAACTTGGGCAATATCATAATATGGTGGGAAGAGTCATTTGGTGAGTTTTGAGTGAAATCCAATCGCTAGAAGTATGGAATACACCAACCACTCCAATTACGAACGAACTGTCGTTGAAATTGAATTGACCAATTTCTCACACCTATTGATTTCGGATCGAGCCCAAAACTTGGGCAACATCATAATATGGTGGGAGGAGTCATTTGGTGAGTTTTGAGTGAAATCCAATCGCTAGAATTATGGAATACACCAACCACTCCAATTAGGAATGAACTGCCGTTGAACTTGAATTGTCCGATTTCTCACACCTATTGATTTCGGATCGAGCCCAAAACTTGGGCAACAACATAATATGGTGGGAGGAGTCAATTGGTGGGTTTTGAGTGAAATCCAATCGCTAGAAGTATGCAATACACCAACCACTCCAATTAGGAACGAAATGCCGTTGAAATTGAATTGACCAATTTCTCACACCTATTGATTTCGGATCGAGCCCAAAACTTGGGCAACATCATAAGATGGTGGGAGGGGTCATTTGGTGAGTTTTGAGTGAAATCAGATCGCTAGAAGTATGGAATACACCAACCACTCCAATTAGGAACGAACTGCCGTTGAACTTGAATTGTCCAATTTCTCACACCTATTGATTTCGGCTCAAGCCCAAAACTTGGGCAACATCATAATGTGGTGGGAGGAGTCATTTGGTTTGTTTTGAGTGAAATCCAATCGCTAGAAGTATGCAATACACCAACCACTCCAATTAGGAACGAACTGCCGTTGAACTTGAATTGTCCGATTTCTCACACCTATTGATTTCGGATCGAGCCCAAACCTTGGGCAACATCATAATATGGTGGGAGGAGTCATTTGGTGAGTTTTGAGTGAAATCCAATCGCTAGAAGTATGGAATACACCAACCACTCCAATTAGGAACGAACTGCCGTTGAACTTGAATTGTCCAATTTGGAACACCTATTGATTTCGGATCGAGCCCAAAACTTGGGCAACGTCATAATATGGTGGGAGGAGTCATTTGGTGAGTTTTGAGTGAAATCCAATCCCTAGAAGTATGAAATACACCAACCACTCCAATTAGGAACGAACTGCCGTTGAACTTGAATTGTCCAATTTCTCACAGCTATTGATTTCGGATCAAGCCCCAAACTTGGGCAACATCATAATATGGTGGGAGGAGTCATTTGGTGAGTTTTGAGTGAAATCCAATCGCTAGAAGTATGGAATACACGAACCACTCCAATTAGGAACGAACTGCCGTTGAACTTGAATTGTCCAATTTCTCACACCTATTGATTTCGGATCGAGCCCCAAACTTGGGCAACATCATAATATGGTGGGAGGAGTCATTTGGTGAGTTTTGAGTGAAATCCAATTGCTAGAATTATGGAATACACCAACCACTCCAATTAGGAACGAACTGCCGTTGAACTTGAATTGTCCAATTTCTCACAACTATGGATTTCGGATCGAGCCCCAAACTTGGGCAACATCATAATATGGTGGGAGGAGTCATTTGGTGAGTTTTGAGTGAAATCCAATCGCTAGAAGTATGGAATACACCAACCACTCCAATTAGGAACGAACTGCCGTTGAACTTGAATTGTCCAATTTGGAACTCCTATTGATTTCGGATCGTGCCCAAAACTTGGGCAACATTATACTCTGGTGGGAGGAGTCATTTGGTGAGTTTTCAGTGAAATCCAATCGCTAGAAGTATGGAATACACCAACCACTCCAATTAGGAACGAATTGCCGTTGAACTTGAATTGTCCAATTTCCCACACCTATTGATTTCGGATCGAGCCCAAAACTTGGGCAACATCATAATATGGTGGGAGGACTCATTTGATGAGTTTTGAGTGAAATCCAATCGCTAGAAGTTTGGAATACACCAACCACTCCAATTGGGAACGAACTGCCGTTGAACTTGAATTGTCCAATTTCTCACACCGATTGATTTCGGATCGAGCCCAAAACTTGGGCAACATCTTAATATGGTGGGAGTAGTCATTTGGTGAGTTTTGAGTGAAATCCAATCCCTAGAATTATGGAATACAGAAACCACTCCAATTAGGAACAAACTGCCGTTGAACTTGAATTGTCCAATTTCTCACACCTATTGATTTCGGATCAAGCCCCAAACTTGGGCAACATCATAATATGGTGGGAGGAGTCATTTGGTGAGTTTTGAGTGAAATCCAATCGCTAGAAGTATGGAATACACCAACCACTCCAATTAGGAACGAACTGCCGTTGAACTTGAATTGTCCAATTTGGAACACCTATTGATTTTGGATCGAGCCCAAAACTTGGGCAACATCATAATATGGTGGGAGGAGTCATTTGGTGAGTTTTGAGTGAAATCCAATCGCTAGAAGTATGGAATACAGCAACCACTCCAATTAGGAACGAACTGCCGTTGAACTTGAATTGTCCAATTTCTCACACCTATTATTTCGGATCGAGCCCAAAACTTCGCCTTATCCTTGTAGTGAGTGAACTTGAAGTATTTTTCCAGGAACTTCTTTTGAATGGCAGACCATGTAGTGAGTGAACCAGGCTTCAAAGAATTCAACCAATACTTCGCCTTATCCTTTAAAGTGTATGGAAACACTCTCATTCGAAGTTGATCTTCTGTCACACCTGTCAAGGGAAAAGAACTCACAACATTAAAAATATCCTTTATATGGGTTAATGGATCTTCATTAGGTAAACCATAAAAGGAAGGCAGCATATTAAGATGAGAAGATTTAAGCTCATAATTTCGAGCTACAGTGGGCAGCAAAATGCTTGAAGGAGATGCTGGAATTGTTGGGATATCAAGTTCTCCCATGAACTCAATGGCAGCCATCATTTCTTCTTCTTCTTGGTCTGAACTTGCTTCCGAATTTGAAAGTGAAGAACCAGGAAGTTCAGTGTGGAGAGCAAGACTTGTAAATGTAGCAAGAGCTTGCTCTTTTGCAGTTGACAACTCCCTTTCTAGACGATTCTGAATTTCAGAGGTCACTCGTCTGGGTTGCAATGATGGTCCTGCGTTCAAAGATCTAGAAGGTTGGAACGGAGACCTCACTTGTTCAAGTAATGGCTTTTTAGACATAAACTACCTGAAACAGAAAATTAGATTAATTAGAAACACTAAAAAGAATAGGGTAACTTTGGGCACATAACCAGGGAAGAACTTTCGTTCAGTCCCCGGCAACGGCGCCAAAATTTGTTGTTAATATTATGTTAACTCGCAATTGTACGGGGCAATTAGTAGTATAGCAAGACAAGTACGAGGTCGTACCCACGAAGACTGAGAAGTTAAAACTAGTTATGTACTTAGATTCCCAAATTCAAGAAAGTAGGAGGTTATGTCTAAAACAGAATTTAAAACAAGAGTGGTTGTGATTGTTGAACAAAAGAAGCAAAATGAAATTTCAAACAAAAACAAGTAAACAAATGTAACAAAGAGTGGTTTTAAGAGTTGGAAAACAGATTTTGAGACTAGGGCATTCGAATCACCATAACAATTCAATTCTGGGTTATAAAGATTCAAGTAACAAGTCTAATTCAGATTCAAAGATTGATTCTAGCTAAAGTATGATTAGGCCATGGTGTTTGGTCCTAACCTTGTGTTCCTAATTCCCTAATTTGATCATTTGTTGTCTAACCTAAAATTAAGCATTAGGAACCCATTAAGCATAGAAGAACATTTTAACAACCAAGTATGTATCTAATCCCTGTTGTCGAATGTCCATACATACTCTTCCTATTCATAGTTCAATTCGAATTAAAGCATGGTGTATACTCTTAATTCAAACCAAGATAGTTAACAAACAAGTTCTAATGGTGATCAATCATTCAAACAAGCATGTTAACTTATAAGCATAATGAATAAGAACATGAATCATGAATCAAACTTGAAACTCCAAACTTATAAACCCAGAATATTCATGTTAGGTTACATCGAAGCCCTAGTTATGGATTTAGCTACTCATAATGGAAAAGAGACTTGAACAGAAATGAGAAAACATAATGAATGCAATAAGAGTAGAAAAACCCTTTTTCTGAAGTTCTTGTGGTGTCCAAGGCTTCTCCAAGTGCTTCTCCACTTCTAATGCTTCTCCAAGAGCTTCCCCACTTCTAGAAAGATGTATGAAGGATATGGAGGTGATTTGGGATGAGTTTGAGTGAGTGGTGATGGCTAAGGAAGATGAAATTTGTAGGGAAATGGAAGAGAGGTTTGCTGGAGTTGTTTTGGTGATTGTTGGAGTGTTTGGGATTTTGAGAGTGTTTGAGGATGGTTGGAGTGAATTGTGGGGTTGTGAATCCCAGGATTTGTTGTGTCTTGAATGTGGAATGGATGTGGTATTTATAGGGAGAGGGGAGTGAAAAATCTCAATTCAATATTGCTAATGCATACAACACTTGCATTATAAAAGATGAATTGGTTGATGCACTTCACTAATGCATACAACACTTGCATTATAAAATCTGAATTGGTTGATGCACTTCATCAATAAATCCCACCAGCAGCCCTAGCTCATCTTCATGTCACCATGACCAAGCTTCCAACCAGCTCAATAGCTCATGCCTAGCTCACCATGACCAAGCTTCCAACCAGAAACAATAGCTCATCCTGAGGTCAGCATGACCAGCAACTTCAAGGGCTTACGAATTGGGCTTCCCTTAAGCAAATTAAGACTTTAAGCACTCAAACTTGAGGTTCAGAATGTCTTCTTTCCAGCCATATATCATTTGGGCCAATCCAAGGTCGGAGGAGGAAGTTAAGGCCAAAACAAATTGCTAACTCATTTTGCGCGCTGATAAAATCCATCCTGAGCATGGCTCTGTGTTTGCTAGGTAACAGACTCCATATTTATCCAATGGGGCTGAATTTCGGTTATGTAATAGTACACACCCATTGGAACAACTTTCATGAAGCATGCTGCCTCATCCGAGCTGTGTAGGTTGCTGAAACAAAGCTTGCAATATGACCTACGGAACTGGACTGGCAGGGGGCTGTAGCCAAAATGAGTTTGTCTTTTAAGCTCTTCATCCCTTTATCCAAATCAGGCTTTAACATACATGGATTACATCATTTCATATCCAAAGCCATCATTGTTACCTAAAGCTGAAAGATAAACACAAAAAGGATTAAAAGCACAAGTTTAACTCAAAAACATAACCAAATCATAAGCTAGAAGGGTACAAAATGATATACAATTATGAACCGATCATACACCAACCACTACAATTAGGAACGAACTGTCGTTGAACTCTAATTGTCCAATTTGGAACACCTATTGATTTTGGATCGAGCCCAAAACTTGGGCAACATCATAATATGGTGGGAGGAGTCATTTGGTGAGTTTTGATTGAAATCCAATCGCTAGGAGTATGGAATACACCAACCACTGCAATTAGGAACGAACTGACGTTGAACTTGAATTGTCCAATTTGGAACACCTATTGATTTCGGATCGAGCCCAAAACTTGCGCAACATCATAATATGGTGGGAGGAGTCATTTGGTGAGTTTTGAGTGAAATCCAATCGCTAGAAGTATGGAATACACTAACCACTCCAATTTGGAACGAACTGCCGTTGAACTTGAATTGTCCAATTTCTCACACCTATTGATTTCGGATCGAGCCCCAAACTTGGGCAACATCATAATATGGTGGGAGGAGTCATTTGGTGAGTTTTGAGTGAAATCCAATCGCTAGAATTATAGAATACACCAACCACTCCAATTAGGAACGAACTGCCGTTGAACTTGAATTGTCCAATTTCTCA
The DNA here is from genome assembly GCF_965620075.1 of Prunus avium. NCBI lineage: Eukaryota > Viridiplantae > Streptophyta > Magnoliopsida > Rosales > Rosaceae > Prunus > Prunus avium. The sequence continues at coordinate 9,861,911 of NC_142290.1, forward strand.
CACCTACTGATTTCGGATCGAGCCCCAAACTTGGGCAACATCATAATATGGTGGGAGGAGTCATTTGGCGAGTTTCGAGTGAAATCCAATCGCTAGAAGTATGGAATACACCAACCACTCCAATTAGGAACGAACTGCCGTTGAACTTGAATTGTCCAATTTGGAACACCTATTGATTTCGGATCGAGCCCAAAACTTGGGCAACATCATAATATGGTGGGAGGAGTCATTTGGTGAGTTTTGAGTGAAATCCAATCGCTAGAAGTATGGAATACACCATCCCCTCCAATTAGGAACGAACTGCCGTTGAACTTGAATTGTCCAATTTGGAACACCTATTGATTTCGGATCGAGCCCAAAACTTGGGCAACATCATACTATGGTGGGAGGAGTCATTTGGTGGGTTTTCAGTGAAATCCAATCGCTAGAAGTATGGAATACACCAACCACTCCAATTAGGAACGAACTGCCGTTGAATTTGAATTGTCCAATTTCCCACACCTATTGATTTCGGATCGAGCCCAAAACTTGGGCAACATCATACTATGGTGGGAGGAGTCATTTGGTGAGTTTTCAGTGAAATCCAATCGCTAGAAGTATGGAATACACCAACCACTCCAATTAGGAACGAACTGCCGTTGAACTTGAATTGTCCAAGTTCTCACACCTATTGATTTCGGATCGAGCCCAAAACTTGGGCAACATTATAATATGGTGGGAGGGGTCATTTGGTTAGTTTTGAGTGAAATCCAATTGCTAGAAGTATGGAATACACCAACCACTCCAAGTAGGAACGAACTGCCGTTGAACTTGAATTGTCCAATTTGGAACACCTATTGATTTCGGATCGAGCCCAAAACTAGGGCAACATCATAATATGGTGGGAGGAGTCATTTGGTGAGTTTTGAGTGAAATCCAATCGCTAGAAGTATGGAATACACCAACCACTACAATTAGGAACGAACTGCCGTTGAACTTGAATTGTCCAATTTCTCACACCTATTGATTTTGGATCGAGCCCAAAACTTGGGCAACATCATAATATGGTGGGAGGAGTCATTTGGTGAGTTTTGAGTGAAATCCAATCGCTAGAAGTTTGGAATACACCAACCACTCCAATTAGGAACGAACTGCCGTTGAACTTGAATTGTACCCTTCTAGCTTATGATTTGGTTATGTTTTTGAGTTAAACTTGTGCTTTTAATCCTTTTTGTGTTTATCTTTCAGTTCATTGAGCTTTAGGTAATAATGAGGGCTTTTGATAGTAAATGATGCAATCCATGCATGTTAGGGCCTAATTTGGATGAATGGATGAAGAGCTTAAAGACAAACTCAATTTTGGCTACAGTCCCCTGCCAGCCCAGTTTCGTAGGTCATATGGCAAGCTTTGTTTCAGCAACCTACATAGCTCGGATGAGGCCACATTATTCATGAAAGTTGTTCCAATGGGTGTATACTATAACATATCCGAAATTCAACCCCATTGGATAATTGTGGAGTCTGTCACCTAGCAAACACAGAGCCATGCTCAGGATGGATTTTATCAGCGCGCAAAATGAGTTAGCAATTTGTTTTGGCCTTAACTTCCTCCTCCGACCTTGGATTGGCCCAAATGATATATGGCTGGAAAGAAGACATTCTGAACTTCAAGTTTGAGTGCTTAAAGTCTTAATTTGCTTAAGGGAAGCCCAATTCGTAAGCCCTTGAAGTTGCTGGTCATGCTGACCTCAGGATGAGCTATTATTTCTGGTTGGAAGCTTGGTCATGGTGACATGAAGATGAGCTAGGGCTGCCGGTGGGATTTATTAGTGAAGTGCATCAACCATTTCAGATTTTATAATGGAAGTGTTGTATGCATTAGTGAAGTGCATCAACCATTTCAGATTTTATAAAACAAGTGTTGTATGCATTAGCCATACTTAATTCAGATTTTCAGCTTCCTTAGGCCTATATATAGTGAGGTTTCCCAAGCTTGTAAACACACCCCAAGGGGGGGAGCTCTCAAACACTTCTCTAGAGCTCCCTTCCCTTCTCTCCCTCAAATTCTCTTAGTTTCATTTTCTAGTTTTCAATTGTAGTAATGAAATATTTGTGCTGAAATTCTCCTTAAGTTTTTCCAAGTTCTACTTAATTTTCATTGTTATGTAAATTCTTTTCTTTAGTTTCAAGTTTGATTAGTTTCCAAGTTTCAATTATGATTTTTGTTCTTATTCATTATGCTTATAAGTTAATATGCTAGTTTGAATGATTGATCACCATTTAGGCTTGCATGTTAGCTATCTTGGTTTGAATTAAGAGTATACACCATGGTTTAATTCGAATTGAACTATGAATAGGAAGAGTATGTATGGACATTCGACAACAGGGATTAGATACATGCTTGGTTGTTTAAATTGTTCTTCTATGCTTAATGGGTTCCTAATGCTTAATTTTAGGTTAGACAACAAATGATCAAATTAGGGAATTAGGAACACAAGGTTATGACCACACACCATGGCTTAATCATACTTTAGCTAGAATCAATCCATTAATCTAATTGAACTTGGGAACTTATCTACTTGAGTTAGTTATTTTCTTTCTTCCTTGTTTTATTTATTTCCTTTTGTTTTCATTTATGTTTTGTGTAGGGAAAATGAATTGGATCATTCAATCACCAATCCTCGTGGGATCGACCTCGCACTTACATACGCTATACTACCGAACGGCTCGTGCACTTGCGAGTATCACAAGTTGAGGATGCAGCATAATCCATTTTGGTGCAGCTGTATCGACGCAACATTTCTCACACCTATTGATTTTGGATCGAGCCCAAAACTTGGGCAACATCATAATATGGTGGGAGGAGTCATTTGTGAGTTTTGAGTGTAATCCAATCGCTAGAAGTATGTAATACAGCAACCACTCCAATTAGGAACGAACTGCCGTTGAACTTGAATTGTCCAATTTCTCACACCTATTGATTTCGGATCGAGCCCAAAACTTGGGCAACATCATAATATGGTGGGAGGAGTCATTTGGTAAGTTTTGAGTGAAATCCAATCGCTAGAAGTATGGAATACACCAACCACTCCAATTAGGAACGAACTGCCGTTGAACTTGAATTGTCCAATTTCTCACACCAATTGATTTCGGATCGAGCCCAAAACTTGGGCAACATTATAATTTGGTGGGAGGACTCATTTGGTTAGTTTTGAGAGAAATCCAATCGCTAGAAGTATGGAATACACCAACCACTCCAATTAGGAACGAACTGCCGTTGAACATGAATTGTCCAATTCGGACCACCTATTGATTTCGGATCGAGCCCAAAACTAGGGCAACATCATAATATGGTGGGAGGAGTCATTTGGTGAGTTTTGAGTGAAATCCAATCGCTAGAAGTATGGAATACACCAACCACTCCAATTAGGAACAAACTGCCGTTGAACTTGAATTGTCCAATTTCTGACACCTATTGATTTCGGATCGAGCCCAAAACTTGGGCAACATCATAATATGGTGGGAGGAGTCATTTGGTAAGTTTTGAGTGAAATCCAATCGCTAGAAGTGTGGAATACACCAACCACTCCAATTAGGAACGAACTGCCGTTGAACTTGAACTGTCCAATTTCTCAAACCAATTGATTTCGGATCGAGCCCAAAACTTGGGCAACATCATAATTTGGTGGGAGGAGTCATTTGGTTAGTTCTGAGTGACATCCAATCGCTAGAAGTATGGAATACACCGACCACTACAATTAGGAACGAACTGCCGTTGAACTTGAATTGTTCAATTTCTCACACCTATTGATTTCGGATCGAGCCCAAAACTTGGGCAACATCATAATATGGTGGGAGGAGTCATTTGGTGAGTTTTGAGTGAAATCCAATCACTAGAAGTGTGGAATACACCAACTACTCCAATTAGGAACGAACTGCCGTTGAACTTGGATTGTCCAATTTCCCACACCTATTGATTTCGGATCGAGCCCAAAACTTGGGCAACATCATAATATGGTGGGAGGAGTTTTGAGTGAAATCCAATCGCTAGAAGTATGGAATACACCAACCACTCCAGTTAGGAACGAACTGCCGTTGAACTTGAATTGTCCAATTTCTCACACCTATTGATTTCGGATCGAGCCCCAAACTTGGGCAACATCATAATATGGTGGGAGGAGTCGTTGGGTGAGTTTTGAGTGAAATCCAATCGCTAGAAGTATGGAATACACCAACCACTCCAATTAGGAACGAACTGCCGTTGAACTTGAATTGTCCAATTTCTCACACCTATTGATTTCGGATCGACCCCAAAACTTGGGCAACATCACAATATGGTGGGAGGAGTCATTTGGTGAGTTTTGAGTGAAATCCAATCGCTAGAAGTGTGGAATACACCAACCACTCCAATTAGGAACGAACTGCCGTTGAACTTGAATTGTCCAATTTCTCACACCTATTGATTTCGGATCGAGCCCAAAACTTGGGCAACATCATAATATGGTGGGAGGAGTCATTTGGTTAGTTTTGAGTGAAATCCAATCGCTAGAAGTATGGAATACACCAACCACTCCAATTAGGAACGAACTGCCGTTGAACTTGAATTGTCCAATTTGGAACACCAATTGATTTCGGATCGAGCCCAAAACTAGGGCAACATCATAATATGGTGGGAGTAGTCATTTGGTGAGTTTTGAGTTAAATCCAATCGCTAGAAGTGTGGAATACACCAACCACTCCAATTAGGAACGAACTGCCGTTGAACTTGAATTGTTCAATTTCTCACACCTATTGATTTCGGATCGAGCCCAAAACTTGGGCAACATCATAATATGGTGGGAGGAGTCATTTGGTGAGTTTTGAGTGAAATCCAATCACTAGAAGTGTGGAATTCACCAACCACTCCAATTAGGAACGAACTGCCGTTGAACTTGGATTGTCCAATTTCCCACACCTATTGATTTCGGACCCAGCCCAAAACTTGGGCAACATCATAATATGGTGGGAGGAGTTTTGAGTGAAATCCAATCGCTAGAAGTATGGAATACACCAACCACTCCAATTAGGAACGCACTGCCGTTGAACTTGAATTGTCCAATTTCTCACACCTATTGATTTCGGATCGAGCCCCAAACTTGGGCAACATCATAATATGGTGGGAGGAGTCGTTTGGTGAGTTTTGAGTGAAATCCAATCGCTAGAAGTATGGAATACACCAACCACTCCAATTAGGAACGAACTGCCGTTGAACTTGAATTGTCCAATTTCTCACACCTATTGATTTCGGATCGACCCCAAAACTTGGGCAACATCATAATATGGTGGGAGGAGTCATTTGGTGAGTTTTGAGTGAAATCCAATCGCTAGAAGTGTGGAATACACCAACCACTCCAATTAGGAACGAACTGCCGTTGAACTTGAATTGTCCAATTTCTCACACCTATTGATTTCGGATCGAGCCCAAAACTTGGGCAACATCATAATATGGTGGGAGGAGTCATTTGGTTAGTTTTGAGTGAAATCCAATCGCTAGAAGTATGGAATACACCAACCACTCCAATTAGGAACGAACTGCCGTTGAACTTGAATTGTCCAATTTGGAACACCAATTGATTTCGGATCGAGCCCAAAACTAGGGCAACATCATAATATGGTGGGAGTAGTCATTTGGTGAGTTTTGAGTGAAATCCAATCGCTAGAAGTGTGGAATACGCCAACCACTCCAATTAGGAACGAACTGCCGTTGAACTTGAATTGTTCAATTTCTCACACCTATTGATTTCGGATCGAGCCCAAAACTTGGGCAACATCATAATATGGTGGGAGGACTCATTTGGTGAGTTTTGAGTGAAATCCAATCACTAGAAGTGTGGAATTCACCAACCACTCCAATTAGGAACGAACTGCCGTAGAACTTGGATTGTCCAATTTCCCACACCTATTGATTTCGGACCGAGCCCAAAACTTGGGCAATATCATAATATGGTGGGAGGAGTTTTGAGTGAAATCCAATCGCTAGAAGTATGGAATACACCAACCACTCCAATTAGGAACGAACTGCCGTTGAACTTGAATTGTCCAATTTGGAACACCAATTGATTTCGGATCGAGCCCAAAACTAGGGCAACAACATAATATGGTGGGAGTAGTCATTTGGTGAGTTTTGAGTGAAATCCAATCGCTAGAAGTGTGGAACACACCAACCACTCCAATTAGGAACGAACTGCCGTTGAACTTGGATTGTCCAATTTCCCACACCTATTGATTTCGGACCGAGCCCAAAACTTGGGCAACATCATAATATGGTGGGAGGAGTTTTGAGTGAAATCCAATCGCTAGAAGTATGGAATACACCAACCACTCCAATTAGGAACGAACTGCCGTTGAACCTGAATTGTCCAATTTCTCACACCTATTGATTTCGGATCGAGCCCCAAACTTGGGCAACATCATAATATGGTGGGAGGAGTCGTTTGGTGAGTTTTGAGTGAAATCCAATCGCTAGAAGTATGGAATACACCAACCACTCCAATTAGGAACGAACTGCCGTTGAACTTGAATTGTCCAATTTGGAACACCTATTGATTTCGGATCGAGCCCAAAACTTGGGCAACAACATAATATGGTGGGAGGAGTCATTTGGTGAGTTTTGAGTGAAATCCAATCACTAGAAGTGTGGAATACACCAACCACTCCAATTAGGAACGAACTGCCGTTGAACTTGGATTGTCCAATTTCCCACACCTATTGATTTCGGATCGAGCCCAAAACTTGGGCAACATCATAATATGGTGGGAGGAGTTTTGAGTGAAATCCAATCGCTAGAAGTGTGGAATACACCAGCCACTCCAATTAGGAACGAACTGCCGTTGAACTTGAATTGTCCAATTTCTCACACCTATTGATTTCGGATCGACCCCAAAACTTGGGCAACATCATAATATGGTGGGAGGAGTCATTTGGTGAGTTTTGAGTGAAATCCAATCGCTAGAAGTGTGGAATACACCAACCACTCCAATTAGGAACGAACTGCCGTTGAACTTGAATTGTCCAATTTCTCACACCTATTGATTTCGGATCGAGCCCAAAACTTGGGCAACATCATAATATGGTGGGAGGAGTCATTTGGTTAGTTTTGAGTGAAATCCAATCGCTAGAAGTATGGAATACACCAACCACTCCAATTAGGAACGAACTGCCGTTGAACTTGAATTGTCCAATTTGGAACACCAATTGATTTCGGATCGAGCCCCAAACTTGGGCAACATCATAATATGTTGGGAGGAGTCATTTGGTGAGTTTTGAGTGAAATCCAATCGCTAGAAGTATGGAATACACCAACCACTCCAATTAGGAACGAACTGCCGTTGAACTTGAATTGTCCAATTTCTCACACCTATTGATTTCAGATCGAGCCCAAAACTTGGGCAACATCATAATATGGTGGGAGGAGTCATTTGGTTAGTTTTTAGTGAAATCCAATCGCTAGAAGTATGGAATACACCAACCACTCCAATTAGGAACGAACTGCCGTTGAACTTGAATTGTCCAATTTGGAACACCTATTGATTTCGGATCGAGCCCAAAACTTGGGCAACAACATAATATGGTGGGAAGACTCATTTGGTGAGTTTTGAGTGAAATCCAATCGCTAGAAGTATGGAATACACCAACCACTCCAATTAGGAACGAACTGCCGTTGAACTTGAATTGTCCAATTTGGAACACCTATTGATTTCGGATCGAGCCCCAAACTTGGGCAACATCATAATATGGTGGGAGGAGTCATTTGGTGAGTTTTGAGCGAAATCCAATCGCTAGAAATATGGAATACACCAACCACTCCAATTAGGAACGAACTGCCGTTGAACTTGAATTGTCCAATTTCTCACACCTATTGATTTCGGATCTAGCCCAAAACTTGGGCAACATCATAATATGGTGGGAGGAGTCATTTGGTGAGTTTTGAGTGAAATCCAATCGCTAGAAGTGTGGAATACACCAACCACTCCAATTAGGAACGAACTGCCGTTAGACTTGAATTGTCCAATTTCTCACACCTATTGATTTCGGATCGAGCCCAAAACTTGGGCAACATCATAATATGGTGGGAGGAGTCATTTGGTTAGTTTTGAGTGAAATCCAATCGCTAGAAGTATGGAATACACCAACCACTCCAATTAGGAACGAACTGCCGTTGAACTTGAATTGTCCAATTTGGAACACCTATTGATTTCGGATCGAGCCCAAAACTTGGGCAACAACATAATATGGTGGGAGGAGTCATTTGGTGAGTTTTGAGTGAAATCCAATCACTAGAAGTGTGGAATACACCAACCACTCCAATTAGGAACGAACTGCCGTTGAACTTGGATTGTCCAATTTCCCACACCTATTGATTTCGGATCGAGCCCAAAACTTGGGCAACATCATAATATGGTGGGAGGAGTTTTGAGTGAAATCCAATCGCTAGAAGTGTGGAATACACCAGCCACTCCAATTAGGAACGAACTGCCGTTGAACTTGAATTGTCCAATTTCTCACACCTATTGATTTCGGATCGACCCCAAAACTTGGGCAACATCATAATATGGTGGGAGGAGTCATTTGGTGAGTTTTGAGTGAAATCCAATCGCTAGAAGTGTGGAATACACCAACCACTCCAATTAGGAACGAACTGCCGTTGAACTTGAATTGTCCAATTTCTCACACCAATTGATTTCGGATCGAGCCCAAAACTTGGGCAACATCATAATATGGTGGGAGGAGTCATTTGGTTAGTTTTGAGTGAAATCCAATCGCTAGAAGTATGGAATACACCAACCACTCCAATTAGGAACGAACTGCCGTTGAACTTGAATTGTCCAATTTGGAACACCAATTGATTTCGGATCGAGCCCCAAACTTGGGCAACATCATAATATGTTGGGAGGAGTCATTTGGTGAGTTTTGAGTGAAATCCAATCGCTAGAAGTATGGAATACACCAACCACTCCAATTAGGAACGAACTGCCGTTGAACTTGAATTGTCCAATTTCTCACACCTATTGATTTCAGATCGAGCCCAAAACTTGGGCAACATCATAATATGGTGGGAGGAGTCATTTGGTTAGTTTTTAGTGAAATCCAATCGCTAGAAGTATGGAATACACCAACCACTCCAATTAGGAACGAACTGCCGTTGAACTTGAATTGTCCAATTTGGAACACCTATTGATTTCGGATCGAGCCCAAAACTTGGGCAACAACATAATATGGTGGGAAGACACATTTGGTGAGTTTTGAGTGAAATCCAATCGCTAGAAGTATGGAATACACCAACCACTCCAATTAGGAACGAACTGCCGTTGAACTTGAATTGTCCAATTTGGAACACCTATTGATTTCGGATCGAGCCCCAAACTTGGGCAACATCATAATATGGTGGGAGGAGTCATTTGGTGAGTTTTGAGCGAAATCCAATCGCTAGAAATATGGAATACACCAACCACTCCAATTAGGAACGAACTGCCGTTGAACTTGAATTGTCCAATTTCTCACACCTATTGATTTCGGATCTAGCCCAAAACTTGGGCAACATCATAATATGGTGGGAGGAGTCATTTGGTGAGTTTTGAGTGAAATCCAATCGCTAGAAGTGTGGAATACACCAACCACTCCAATTAGGAACGAACTGCCGTTAGACTTGAATTGTCCAATTTCTCACACCTATTGATTTCGGATCGAGCCCAAAACTTGGGTAACATCATAATATTGTGGGAGGAGTCATTTGGTGAGTTTTAAGTGAAATCCAATCGCTAGAAGTGTGGAATACACCAACCACTCCAATTAGGAACGAACTGCCGTTGAACTTGAATTGTCCAATTTGGAACACCTATTGATTTCGTATCGAGCCCCAAACTTGGGCAACATCATAATATGGTGGGAGGAGTCATTTGGTGAGTTTTGAGTGAAATCCAATCGCTCGAAGTATGGAATACACCAACCACTCCAATTAGGAACGAACTGCCGTTGAACTTGAATTGTCCAATTTCTCACACCTATTGATTTCGGATCTAGCCCAAAACTTGGGCAACATCATAATATGGTGGGAGGAGTCATTTGGTGAGTTTTGAGTGAAATCCAATCGCTAGAAGTGTGGAATACACCAACCACTCCAATTAGGAACGAACTGCCGTTAGACTTGAATTGTCCAATTTCTCACACCTATTGATTTCGGATCGAGCCCAAAACTTGGGCAACATCATAATATGGTGGGAGGAGTCATTTGGTTAGTTTTGAGTGAAATCCAATCGCTAGAAGTATGGAATACACCAACCACTCCAATTAGGAATGAACTGCCGTTGAACTTGAATTGTCCAATTTCTCACTCCTATTGATTTCGGATCGAGCCCAAAGCTTGGGTAACATCATAATATTGTGGGAGGAGCCATTTGGTGAGTTTTAAGTGAAATCCAATCGCTAGAAGTGTGGAATACACCAACCACTCCAATTAGGAACGAACTGTCGTTGAACTTGAATTGTCCAATTTGGAACACCTATTGATTTCGGATCGAGCCCCAAACTTGGGCAACATCATAATATGGTGGGAGGAGTCATTTGGTGAGTTTTGAGTGAAATCCAATCGCTAGAAGTATGGAATACACCAACCACTCCAATTAGGAACGAACTGCCGTTGAACTTGAATTGTCCAATTTCTCACACCTATTGATTTCAGATCGAGCCCAAAACTTGGGCAACATCATAATATGGTGGGAGGAGTCATTTGGTTAGTTTTTAGTGAAATCCAATCGCTAGAAGTATGGAATACACCAACCACTCCAATTAGGAACGAACTGCCGTTGAACTTGAATTGTCCAATTTGGAACACCTATTGATTTCGGATCGAGCCAAAAACTTGGGCAACAACATAATATGGTGGGAAGACTCGTTTGGTGAGTTTTGAGTGAAATCCAATCGCTAGAAGTATGGAATACACCAACCACTCCAATTAGGAACGAACTGCCGTTGAACTTGAATTGTCCAATTTGGAACACCTATTGATTTCGGATCGAGCCCCAAACTTGGGCAACATCATAATATGGTGGGAGGAGTCATTTGGTGAGTTTTGAGTGAAATCCAATCGCTAGAAGTATGGAATACACCAACCACTCCAATTAGGAACGAACTGCCGTTGAACTTGAATTGTCCAATTTCTCACACCTATTGATTTCGGATCTAGCCCAAAACTTGGGCAACATCATAATATGGTGGGAGGAGTCATTTGGTGAGTTTTGAGTGAAATCCAATCGCTAGAAGTGTGGAATACACCAACCACTCCAATTAGGAACGAACTGCCGTTAGACTTGAATTGTCCAATTTCTCACACCTATTGATTTCGGATCGAGCCCAAAACTTGGGCAACATCATAATATGGTGGGAGGAGTCATTTGGTTAGTTTTGAGTGAAATCCAATCGCTAGAAGTATGGAATACACCAACCACTCCAATTAGGAATGAACTGCCGTTGAACTTGAATTGTCCAATTTCTCACTCCTATTGATTTCGGATCGAGCCCAAAACTTGGGTAACATCATAATATTGTGGGAGGAGTCATTTGGTGAGTTTTAAGTGAAATCCAATCGCTAGAAGTGTGGAATACACCAACCACTCCAATTAGGAACGAACTGCCGTTGAACTTGAATTGTCCAATTTGGAACACCTATTGATTTCGGATCGAGCCCCAAACTTGGGCAACATCATAATATGGTGGGAGGAGTCATTTGGTGAGTTTTGAGTGAAATCCAATCGCTAGAAGTATGGAATACACCAACCACTCCAATTAGGAACGAACTGCCGTTGAACTTGAATTGTCCAATTTGGAACACCTATTGATTTCGGATCGAGCCCCAAACTTGGGAAACATCATAATATGGTGGGAGGAGTCATTTGGTGAGTTTTGAGTGAAATCCAATCGCTAGAAGTATGGAATACACCAACCACTCCAATTAGGAACGAACTGCCGTTGAACTTGAATTGTCCAATTTCTCACACCTATTGATTTCGGATCGACCCCAAAACTTGGGCAACATCATAATATGGTGGGAGGAGTCATTTGGTGAGTTTTGAGTGAAATCCAATCGCTAGAAGTGTGGAATACACCAACCACTCCAATTAGGAACGAACTGCCGTTGAACTTGAATTGTCCAATTTCTCACACCTATTGATTTCGGATCGAGCCCAAAACTTGGGCAACATCATAATATGGTGGGAGGAGTCATTTGGTTAGTTTTGAGTGAAATCCAATCGCTAGAAGTATGGAATACACCAACCACTCCAATTAGGAACGAACTGCCGTTGAACTTGAATTGTCCAATTTGGAACACCTATTGATTTCGGATCGAGCCCAAAACTTGGGCAACAACATAATATGGTGGGAGGACTCATTTGGTGAGTTTTGAGTGAAATCCAATCGCTAGAAGTATGGAATACACCAACCACTCCAATTAGGAACGAACTGCCGTTGAACTTGAATTGTCCAATTTGGAACACCAATTGACATCGGATCGAGCCCCAAACTGGGGCAACATTATAATATGGTGGGAGGAGTCATTTGGTGAGTTTTGAGTGAAATCCAATCGCTAGAAGTATGGAATACACCAACCACTCCAATTAGGAACGAACTGCCGTTGAACTTGAATTGTCCAATTTCCCACACTTATTGATTTCGGATCGACCCCAAAACTTGGGCAACATCATAATATGGTGGGAGGAGTCATTTGGTGAGTTTTGAGTGAAATCCAATCGCTAGAAGTGTGGAATACACCAACCACTCCAATTAGGAACGAACTGCCGTTGAACTTGAATTGTCCAATTTCTCACACCTATTGATTTCGGATCGAGACCAACACTTGGGAAACATCATAATATGGTGGGATGAGTCATTTGGTTAGTTTTGAGTGAAATCCAATCGCTAGAAGTATGGAATACACCAACCACTCCAATTAGGAACGAACTGCCGTTGAACTTGAATTGTCCAATTTGGAACACCTATTGATTTCGGATCGAGCCCCAAACTTGGGCACCATCATAATATGGTGGGAGGAGTCATTTGGTGAGTTTTGAGTGAAATCCAATCGCTAGAAGTATGGAATACACCAACCACTCCAATTAGGAACGAACTGCCGTTGAACGTGAATTGTCCAATTTCTCACACCTATTGATTTCGGATCGAGCCCAAAACTTGGGCAACATCATAATATGGTGGGAGGAGTCATTTGGTGAGTTTTGAGTGAATTCCAATCACTAGAAGTGTGGAATACACCAACCACTCCAATTAGGAACGAACTGCCGTTGAACTTGAATTGTCCAATTTCTCAGACCTATTGATTTCGGATCGAGCCCAAAACTTGGGAAACATCATAATATGGTGGGAGGAGTCATTTGGTTAGTTTTGAGTGAAATCCAATCGCTAGAAGTATGGAATACACCAACCACTCCAATTAGGAACGAACTGCCGTTGAACTTGAATTGTCCAATTTGGAACACCTACTGATTTCGGATCGAGCCCAAACTTGGGCAACATCATAATATGGTGGGAGGAGTCATTTGGTTAGTTTTGAGTGAAATCCAATCGCTAGAAGTATGGAATACACCAACCACTCCAATTAGGAACGACCTGCCGTTGAACTTGAATTGTCCAATTTCTCACACCTATTGATTTCGGATCGAGCCCAAAACTTGGGCAACATCATAATATGGTGGGACGAGTCATTTGTGAGTTTTGAGTGTAATCCAATCGCTAGAAGTATGTAATACAGCAACCACACCAATTAGGAACGAACTGCCGTTGAACTTGAATTGTCCAATTTCTCACACCTATTGATTTCGGATCGAGCCCCAAACTTGGGCAACATCATAATATGGTGGGAAGAGTCATTTGGTGAGTTTTGAGTGAAATCCAATCGTAAGAAGTATGGAATACACCAACCACTCCAATTAGGAACGAACTGCCGTTGAACTTGAATTGTCCAATTTCTCACACCTATTGATTTCGGATCGAGCCCAAAACTTGGGACACATCATAATATGGTGGGAGGAGTCATTTGGTTAGTTTTGAGTGAAATCCAATCGCTAGAAGTTTGGAATACACCAACCACTCCAATTAGGAACGAACTGCCGTTGAACTTGAATTGTCCAATTTGGAACACCTATTGATTTCGGATCGAGCCCAAAACTTGGGCAACAACATAATATGGTGGGAGGACTCATTTGGTGAGTTTTGAGTGAAATCCAATCGCTAGAAGTATGGAATACACCAACCACTCCAATTAGGAACGAACTGCCGTTGAACTTGAATTGTCCAATTTGGAACACCTATTGATTTCGGATCGAGCCCCAAACTTGGGCACCATCATAATATGGTGGGAGGAGTCATTTGGTGAGTTTTGAGTGAAATCCAATCGCTAGAAGTATGGAATACACCAACCACTCCAATTAGGAACGAACTGCCGTTGAACTTGAATTGTCCAATTTGGACCACCTATTGATTTCGGATCGAGCCCCAAACTTGGGCAACATCATAATATGGTGGGAAGAGTCATTTGGTGAGTTTTGAGTGAAATCCAATCGTAAGAAGTATGGAATACACCAACCACTCCAATTAGGAACGAACTGCCGTTGAACTTGAATTGTCCAATTTCTCACACCTATTGATTTCGGATCGAGCCCAAAACTTGGGACACATCATAATATGGTGGGAGGAGTCATTTGGTTAGTTTTGAGTGAAATCCAATCGCTAGAAGTATGGAATACACCAACCACTCCAATTAGGAACGAACTGCCGTTGAACTTGAATTGTCCAATTTCTCACACCTATTGATTTCGGATCGAGCCCAAAACTTTGGCAACATCATAATATGGTGGGACGAGTCATTTGTGAGTTTTGAGTGTAATCCAATCGCTAGAAGTATGTAATACCGCAACCACTCCAATTAGGAACGAACTGCCGTTGAACTTGAATTGTCCAATTTCTCACACCTATTGATTTCGGATCGAGCCCAAAACTTTGGCAACATCATAATATGGTGGGACGAGTCATTTGTGAGTTTTGAGTGTAATCCAATCGCTAGAAGTATGTAATACAGCAACCACTCCAATTAGGAACGAACTGCCGTTGAACTTGAATTGTCCAATTTCTCACACCTATTGATTTCGGATCGAGCCCCAAACTTGGGCAACATCATAATATGGTGGGAGGAGTCATTTGGTGAGTTTTGAGTGAAATCGAATCGCTAGAAGTATGGAATACACCAACCACTCCAATTAGGAACGAACTGCCGTTGAACTTGAATTGTCCAATTTCTCACACCTATTGATTTCGGATCGAGCCCAAAACTTTGGCAACATCATAATATGGTGGGAGGAGTCATTTGTGAGTTTTGACTGTAATCGAATCGCTAGAATTATGGAATACAGCAACCACTCCAATTAGGAACGGACTGCCGTTGAACTTGAATTGTCCAATTTCTCACACCTATTGATTTCGGATCGAGCCCAAAACTTGGGCAACATCATAATATGGTGGGAGGAGTCATTTGGTGAGTTTTGAGTGAAATTCAATCGCTAGAAGTATGGAATACACCAACCACTCCAATTAGGAACGAACTGCCGTTGAACTTGAGTTGTCCAATTTCTCACACCTATTGATTTCGGATCGAACCCAAAACTTGGGCAACATCATAATATGGTGGGAGGAGTCATTTGGTGAGTTTTGAGTGAAATCCAATCGCTAGAAGTATGGAATACACCAACCACTCCAATTAGGAACGAACTGCCGTTGAACTTGAATTGTCCAATTTCTCACACCTATTGATTTCGGATCGAGCCCAAAACTTGGGCAACATCATAATATGGTGGGAGGAGTCATTTGGTGAGTTTTGAGTGAAATCCAATCGCTAGAAGTATGGAATACACCAACCACTCCAATTAGGAACGAACTGCCTTTGAACTTGAATTGTCCAATTTGGAACACCTATTGATTTCGGATCGAGCCCAAAACTTGGGCAATATCATAATATGGTGGGAAGAGTCATTTGGTGAGTTTTGAGTGAAATCCAATCGCTAGAAGTATGGAATACACCAACCACTCCACTTTGGAACGAACTGCCGTTGAACTTGAATTGTCCAATTTCTCACACCTATTGATTTCGGATCGAACCCCAAACTTGGGCAACATCCTAATATGGTGGGAGGAGTCATTTTGTGAGTTTTGAGCGAAATCCAATCTTTAGAAGTATGGAATACACCAACCAATCCAATTAGGAACGAACTGCCGTTGAACTTGAATTGTCCAATTTCTCACACCTATTCGTTTCGGATAGAGCCCCAAACCTGGGCAACATCATAATATCGTGGGAGGAGTCATTTGGTGAGTTTTGAGTGAAATCCAATCGCTAGAAGTATGGAATACACCAACCACTCCAATTGGGAACGAACTGCCGTTGAACATGAATTGTCCAATTTGGAACACCTATTGATTTCGTATCGAGCCCCAAACTTGGGCAACATCATAATATGGTGGGAGGAGTCATTTGGTGAGTTTTGAGTGAAATCCAATCGCTAGAAGTATGGAATACACCAACCACTCCAATTAGGAACGAACTGCCGTTGAACTTGAATTGTCCAATTTTGAACACCAATTGATTTCGGATCGAGCCCAAAACTTGGGCAACATCATAATATGGTGGGAGGAGTCATTTGGTGAGTTTTGAGTGAAATCCATTCGCTAGAAGTATGGAATACACCAACCACTCCAATTAGGAACGAACTGCCGTTCAACTTGAATTGTCCAATTTGGAACACCTATTGATTTCGGATCGAGCCCAAAACTTGGGCAACATCATAATATGGTGGGAGGAGTCATTTGGTGAGTTTTGAGTGAAATCCAATCGCTAGAAGTATGGAAGACACCAACCACTCCAATTAGGATCGAACAGCCGTTGAACTTGAAGTGTCCAATTTGGAACACCTATTGATTTCGGATCGAGCCCAAAACTTGGTCAACATCATAATATGGTGGGAGGAGTCATTTGGTGAGTTTTGAGTGAAATCCATTCGCTAGAAGTATGGAATACACCAACCACTCCAATTAGGAACGATTTGTCGTTGAACTTGAAGTGTCCAATTTGGAACACCTATTGATTTCGGATTGAGCCCCAAACTTGGGCAACATCATAATATGGTGGGAGGAGTCATTTGGTGAGTTTTGAGTGAAATCCAATCGCTAGAAGTGTGGAAGACACCAACCACTCCAATTAGGAACGAACTGCCGTTGAACTTGAATTGTCCAATTTCTCACACCTATTGATTTCGGATCAGGCCCAAAACTTGAGCAACATCATAATATGGTGGGAGGAGTTATTTGGTGAGTTTTGAGTGAAATCCAATCGCTAGAAGTATGGAATACACCAACCAATCCAATTAGGAACGAACTGCCGTTGAACTTGAATAGTCCAATTTCTTTCACCTATTGATTTCGGATCGAGCCCAAAACTTGGGCAACATCATGATATCGTTGGAGGAGTCCTTCGGTGAGTTTTGAGTGAAATCCAATCGCTAGAAATATGGAATACACCAACCACTCCAATTAGGAACGAATTGTCGTTGAACTTGAATTGTCCAATTTGGAACACCTATTGATTTTGGATCGAGCCCCAAACTTGGGCAACATCATAATATGGTGGGAGGAGTCATTTGGTGAGTTTTGAGTGAAATCCAATCGCTAGAAGTATGGAAGACACCAACCACTCCAATTACGAACGAACTGCCGTTGAAATTAAATTGTCCAATTTCTCACACCTATTAACTTCGGATCGAGCCCAAAACATGGGCAACAACATAATATGGTGGGAGGAGTCATCTGGTGAGTTTTGAGTGAAATCCAATCGCTAGAAGTATGGAATACACCAACCACTCCAATTAGGAACGAACTGCCGTTGAAATTGAATTGTCCAATTTCTCACACCTAGTAACTTCGGATCGAGCCCAAAACTTGGGCAACAGCATAATATGGTGGGAAGAGTCATTTGGTGAGTTTTGGGTGAAATCCAATCGCTAGAAGTACGGAATACACCAACCACTCCAATTAGGAACGAACTGCCGTTGAACTTGAATAGTCCAATTTCTTTCACCTATTGATTTCGGATCGAGCCCAAAACTTGGGCAACATCATGATATGGTTGGAGGAGTCCTTTGGTGAGTTTTGAGTGAAATCCATTCGCTAGAAGTATGGAATACACCAACCACTCCAATTAGGAACGAATTGTCGTTGAACTTGAAGTGTCCAATTTGGAACACCTATTGATTTCGGATTGAGCCCCAAACTTGGGCAACATCATAATATGGTGGGAGGAGTCATTTGGTGAGTTTTGAGTGAAATCCAATCGCTAGAAGTGTGGAAGACACCAACCACTCCAATTAGGAACGAACTGCCGTTGAACTTGAATTGTCCAATTTCTCACACCTATTGATTTCGGATCAGGCCCAAAACTTGAGCAACATCATAATATGGTGGGAGGAGTTATTTGGTGAGTTTTGAGTGAAATCCAATCGCTAGAAGTATGGAATACACCAACCAATCCAATTAGGAACGAACTGCCGTTGAACTTGAATAGTCCAATTTCTTTCACCTATTGATTTCGGATCGAGCCCAAAACTTGGGCAACATCATGATATCGTTGGAGGAGTCCTTCGGTGAGTTTTGAGTGAAATCCAATCGCTAGAAATATGGAATACACCAACCACTCCAATTAGGAACGAATTGTCGTTGAACTTGAATTGTCCAATTTGGAACACCTATTGATTTTGGATCGAGCCCCAAACTTGGGCAACATCATAATATGGTGGGAGGAGTCATTTGGTGAGTTTTGAGTGAAATCCAATCGCTAGAAGTATGGAAGACACCAACCACTCCAATTACGAACGAACTGCCGTTGAAATTAAATTGTCCAATTTCTCACACCTATTAACTTCGGATCGAGCCCAAAACATGGGCAACAACATAATATGGTGGGAGGAGTCATCTGGTGAGTTTTGAGTGAAATCCAATCGCTAGAAGTATGGAATACACCAACCACTCCAATTAGGAACGAACTGCCGTTGAAATTGAATTGTCCAATTTCTCACACCTAGTAACTTCGGATCGAGCCCAAAACTTGGGCAACAGCATAATATGGTGGGAAGAGTCATTTGGTGAGTTTTGGGTGAAATCCAATCGCTAGAAGTACGGAATACACCAACCACTCCAATTAGGAACGAACTGCCGTTGAACTTGAATAGTCCAATTTCTTTCACCTATTGATTTCGGATCGAGCCCAAAACTTGGGCAACATCATGATATGGTTGCAGGAGTCCTTTGGTGAGTTTTGAGTGAAATCCAATCGCTAGAAGTATGGAATACACCAACCACTCCAATTAGGAACGAACTGCCGTTGAAATTGAATTGTCCAATTTCTCACACCTATTAACTTCGGATCGAGCCCAAAACTTGGGCAACAGCATAATATGGTGGGAGGAGTCATCTGGTGAGTTTTGAGTGAAATCCAATCGCTAGAAGTATGGAATACACCAACCACTCCAATTAGGAACGAACTGCCGTTGAACTTGAATTGTCCAATTTCTCACACCTATTAATTTCGGACCGAGCCCCAAACTTGGTCAACATCATAATATGGTGGGAGGAGTCATTTGGTGAGTTTTGAGTGAAATCCAATCGCTAGAAGTATGGAATACACCAACCACTCCAATTAGGAACGAACTGCCGTTGAACTTGAATTGTCCAATTTCTCACACCTATTGATTTCGGATCGAACCCCAAACTTGTGCAACATCATAATATGGTGGGAGGAGTAATTTGGTGAGTTTTGAGTGAAATCCAATCGCTAGAAGTATGGAATACACCAACCACTCCAATTAGGAAAGAACTGCCAATGCACTTGAATTGTCCAATTTCTCACACCAATTGATTTCGGATCGAGCCCAAAACATGGGCAACATCATAATATGGTGGGAGGAGTCATTTGGTGAGTTTTGAGTGAAATCCAATCGCTAGAAGTATGGAATACACCAACCACTCCAATTAGGAACGAACTTCCGTTGCACTTGAATTGTCGAATTTCTCACACCTGTTGTTTTCGGATCGAGCCCAAAACTAGGGCAACATCATAATATGGTGGGAGGAGTCATTTGGTGAGTTTTGAGTGAAATCCAATCGCTAGAAGTATGGAATACACCAACCACTCCAATTAGGAACGATCTGCCGTTGAACTTGAATTGTCCAATTTCTCACACCTATTGATTTCGTAACGAGCCCCAAACTTGGGCAACATCATAATATGATGGGAGGAGTCATTTGGTGAGTTTTGAGTGAAATCCAATAGCTAGAAGTATGGAATACACCAACCACTCCAATTAGGAACGAACTGCCGTTGAACTTGAATTGTCGAATTTCTCACACCTATTGATTTCGTATCAAGCCCAAAACTTGGGCAACATCATAATATGGTGGGAGGAGTCATTTGGTGAGTTTTGAGTGAAATCCAATCGCTAGAAGTATGGAATACACAAACCACTCCCATTAGGAACGAACTGCCGTTGAACTTGAATTGTCCAATTTCTCACACCTATTGATTTCGGATCGAACCCCAAACTTGTGCAACATCATAATATGGTGGGAGGAGTCATTTGGTGAATTTTGAGTGAAATCCAATCGCTAGAAGTATGGAATACACCAACCATTCCAATTAGGAACGAACTGCCGTTGAACTTGAATTGTCCAATTTGGAACACCTATTGATTTCGGATCGAGCCCAAAACTTGGGCAATATCATAATATGGTGGGAAGAGTCATTTGGTGAGTTTTGAGTGAAATCCAATCGCTAGAAGTATGGAATACACCAACCACTCCAATTAGGAACGAACTGCCGTTGAACTTGAATTGTCCAATTTCTCACACCTATTGATTTCTGATCGAGCCCAAAACTTGGGCAACAACATAATATGGTGGGAGGAGTCATTTAGTGAGTTTTGAGTGAAATCCACTCGCTAGAAGTGTGGAATACACCAACATCTCCAATTAGGAATGAACTGTCGTTGAAATTGAATTGACCAATTCCTCACACCGATTGAGTTCGGATCGAGGCCAAAACTTGGGCAACATCATAATATGGTGGTAGGAGTCATTTGGTTAGTTTTGAGTGAAATCCAATCGCTAGAAGTATGTAATACACCAACCACTCCAATTGGGAACGAACTGCCGTTGAACTCTAATTGTCAAATTTGGAAGACCTATTGATTTCGGATCTAGTCCAAAACTTGGGCAACATCATAATATGGTGGGAGGAGTCATTTGGTTAGTTTTGAGTGAAATCCAATCACTTGAAGTGTGGAATACACCAATCACTCCAATTAGGAATGAATTGCCGTTGAACTGTAATTCTCCAATTTCTCACACCTATTGATTTCGGATCGAGCCCAAAACTTGGGCAACATCATAATATGGTGGGAGGAGTCATTTGGTGAGTTTTGAGTGAAATCCAATCGCTAGAAGTATGGAATACACCAACCACTCCAATTAGGAACGAACTGCCTTTGAACTTGAATTGTCCAATTTGGAACACCTATTGATTTCGGATCGAGCCCAAAACTTGGGCAATATCATAATATGGTGGGAAGAGTCATTTGGTGAGTTTTGAGTGAAATCCAATCGCTAGAAGTATGGAATACACCAACCACTCCACTTAGGAACGAACTGCCGTTGAACTTGAATTGTCCAATTTCTCACACCTATTGATTTCGGATCGAACCCCAAACTTGTGCAACATCATAATATGGTGGGAGGAGTCATTTGGTGAGTTTTGAGTGAAATCCAATCGCTAGAAGTATGGAATACACCAACCATTCCAATTAGGAACGAACTGCCGTTGAACTTGAATTGTCCAATTTGGAACACCTATTGATTTCGGATCGAGCCCAAAACTTGGGCAATATCATAATATGGTGGGAAGAGTCATTTGGTGAGTTTTGAGTGAAATCCAATCGCTAGAAGTATGGAATACACCAACCACTCCAATTAGGAACGAATAGCGGTTGAACTTGAATTGTCCAATTTCTCACACCTATTGATTTCGGATCGAGCCCAAAACTTGGGCAACATCATAATATGGTGGGAGGAGTCATTTTGTGAGTTTTGAGCGAAATCCAATCTTTAGAAGTATGGAATACACCAACCAATCCAATTAGGAACGAACTGCCGTTGAACTTGAATTGTCCAATTTCTCACACCTATTCGTTTCGGATAGAGCCCCAAACCTGGGCAACATCATAATATCGTGGGAGGAGTCATTTGGTGAGTTTTGAGTGAAATCCAATCGCTAGAAGTATGGAATACACCAACCACTCCAATTAGGAACGAATTGCCGTTGAACTTGAATTGTCCAATTTCTCACACCTATTGATTTCGGATCGAACCCCAAACTTGTGCAACATCATAATATGGTGGGAGGAGTCATTTGGTTAGTTTTGAGTGAAATCCAATCACTTGAAGTGTGGAATACACCAATCACTCCAATTAGGAATGAATTGCCGTTGAATTGTAATTCTCGAATTTCTCACACCTATTGATTTCGGATCGAGCCCAAAACTTGGGCAACATCATAATATGGTGGGAGGAGTCGTTTGGTGAGTTTTGAGTGAAATCCAATCGCTAGAAGTATGGAATACACCAACCGCTCCAGTTACGAACGAACTGCCTTTGAACTTGAATTGTCCAATTTGGAACACCTATTGATTTCGGATCGAGCCCAAAACTTGGGCAATATCATAATATGGTGGGAAGAGTCATTTGGTGAGTTTTGAGTGAAATCCAATCGCTAGAAGTATGGAATAGTCCAACCACTCCAATTAGGAACGAACTGCCGTTGAACTTGAATTGTCCAATTTCTCACACCTATTGATTTCGGATCGAGCCCGAAACTTGGGGAACATCATAATATGGTGGGAGGAGTCATTTGGTGAGTTTTGAGAGAAATCCAATCGCTAGAAGTATGGAATACACCAACCACTGCAAATAGGAACGAACTGCCGTTGAACTTGAAGTGTCCAATTTCTCACACCTATTGATTTCGGATCGAGTCCAAAACTTGGGCAACATCATAATATGGTGGGAGGAGTCATTTAGTGAGTTTTGAGTGAAATCCAATCCCTAGAAGTATGGAATACACAACCACTCCAATTAGGAACGAACTGCCGTTGAACTTAAATTGTCCAATTTGGAACACCTATTGATTTCGGATCGAGCCCAAAACTTGGGCAATATCATAATATGGTGGGAAGAGTCATTTGGGGAGTTTTAAGTGAAATCCAATCGCTAGAAGTGTGGAATATACCAACCACTCCAATTAGGAACGAACTGCCGTTGAACTTGAATTGTCCAATTTCTCACACCTATTGATTTCGGATCGAGCCCAAAAGTTGGGCAACATCATAATATGGTGGGAGGAGTCATTTGGGGAGTTTTGAGTGAAATCCAATCGCTAGAAGTGTGGAATACACCAACCACTCCAATTAGGAACGAACTGCCGTTGAACTTGAATTGTCCAATTTGGAACACCAATTGTTTTCGGATCGAGCCCAAAACTAGGGCAACATCATAATATGGTGGGAGGAGTCATTTAGTGAGTTTTGAGTGAAATCCAATCGCTAGAAGTATGGAATACACCAAACACTCAAATTTGGAACGAACTGCCGTTGAACTTGAATTGTCCAATTTCTCACACCTATTGATTTCGGATCGAGCCCAAAACTTGGGCAACATCATAATATGGTGGGAGGAGTCATTTGGGGAGTTTTGAGTGAAATCCAATCGCTTGAAGTGTGGAATACACCAATCACTCCAATTAGGAACGAATTGCCGTTGAACTTTAATTCTCCAATTTCTCACACCTATTGATTTCGGATCGAGCCCAAAACTTGGGCAACAACATAATATGGTGGGAGGAGTCATTTGGTGAGTTTTGAGTGAAATCCAATCGCTAGAAGTATGGAATACACCAACCACTCCAATTAGGAACGAACTGCCGTTGAACTTGAATTGTCCAATTTGGAACACCTATTGATTTCGGATCGAGCCCAAAACTTGGGCAACATCATAATATGGTGGGAGGAGTCATTTGGTGAGTTTTGAGTGAAATCCAATCGCTAGAAGCATGGAATACACCAACCACTCCAATTAGGAACGAACTGCCGTTGAACTCTAATTGTCAAATTTGGAATACCTATGGATTTCGGATCGAGTCCAAAACTTGGGCAACGTCATAATATGGGGGGAGGAGTCATTTGGTGAGTTTTGAGTGAAACCAATTGCTAGAACTATGGAATACACCAACCACTCCCTTTAGGAACGAATTGCCGTTGAACTTGAATTGTCCAATTTCTCACACCTATTGATTTCGGATCGAGCCCCAAACTTGGGCAACATCATAAAATGGTGGGAGGAGTCATTTGGTGAGTTTTGAGTGAAATCCAATCGCTAGAAGTATGGAATACACCAACCACTCCAATTAGGAACGAATTGCCGTTGAACTTGAATTGTCCAATTTGGAACACCTATTGATTTCGGATCGAGCCCAAAACTTGGGCAACATCATAATATGGTGGGAAGAGTCATTTGGTGAGTTTTGAGTGAAATACAATCGCTAGAAGTATGGAATACACCAACCACTCCAATTAGGAACGAACTGCCGTTGAACTTGAATTGTCCAATTTCTCACACCTATTGGTTTCGGATCAAGCCCAAAACTTGGGCAACATCATAATATGGTGGGAGGAGTCATTTGGTGAGTTTTGAGCGAAATCCAATCGCTAGAAACATGGAATACACCAACCACTCCAATTAGGAACGAACTGCCGATGAACTTGAATTGTCCAATTTCTCACACCTATTGATTTCGGATCAAGCCCAAAACTTGGGCAACATCATAATATGGTGGGAGGAGTCATTTGGTGAGTTTTGAGTGAAATCCAATCGCTAGAAGTATGGAATACAACAACTACCCCGATTAGGAATGAACTGTCGTTGAAATTGAATTGACCAATTTCTCACCCCTATTGATTTCGGATCGAGCCCAAAAGTTGGGCAACATCTTAATATGGTGGCAGGAGTCATTTGGTGAGTTTTGAGTGAAATCCAATCGCTAGAAGTATGGAAAAGTCCAACCACTCCAATTAGGAACGAACTGCCGTTGAACTTGAATTTTCCAATTTGGAACAACTATTGATTTCGGATCAAGCCCAAACCTTGGGCAACATCATAATATGGTGGGAGGAGTCATTTGGTGAGTTTTGAGTGAAATCCAATCGCTTGAAGTATGGAATACACCAACCACTCCAATTATGAACGAACTTCCGTTGAACTTGAATTGTGCAATTTCTCAAACCTATTGATTTCGGATCGAGCCCAAAACTTGGGCAACATCATAATATGGTGGCAGGAGTCATTCGGTTCGTTTTGAGTGAAATCCAATTGCTAGAACTATGGAATACACCAACCACTCCCATTAGGAACGAATTGCCGTTGAACTTGAATTGTCCAATTTCTCACACCTATTGATTTCGGATCGAGCCCCAAACTTGGGCAACATCATAAAATGGTGGGAGGAGTCATTTGGTGAGTTTTGAGTGAAATCCAATCGCTAGAAGTATGGAATACACCAACCACTCCAATTAGGAACGAACTGCCGTTGAACTTGAATTGTCCAATTTGGAACCCCTATTGATTTCGGATTGAGCCCAAAACTTGGTCCACATCATAATATGGTGGGAGGAGTCATTTGGTGGGTTTTGATTTAAATCCAATCGCTAGAAGTATGGAATAAACCAACCACTCCAATTACGAACGCACTGCCGTTGAACTTGAATTGTCCAATTTTGAACACCTATTGATTTCGTATCGAGCCTAAAACTTGGGCAACATCATAATATGGTGGGAGGAGTCACTTGGTGAGTTTTGAGGGAAATGCAATCGCTAGAAGTATGGAATACACCAACCACTCCAATTAGGAACGAACTGCCGTTGAACTTGAATTGTCCAATTTGGAACGCCTATTGATTTCGGATCAAGCCCAAAACTTGGGCAACATCATAATATGGTTCGAGGAGTCGTTTGGTGAGTTTTGAGTGAATCCAATCGGTAGAAGTATGGAATACACCAGCCACTACAATTAGGAACGAACTGCCGTTGAACTTGAATTGCCCAATTTCTCACACCTATTGATTTCGCATCGAGCCCAAAACTTGGGCAACATCATAATATGGTGGGAGGAGTCATTTGGTGAATTTTGAGTGAAATCCAATCGCTAGAAGTATGGAATACACCAACCACTGCAATTGGGAACGAACTGCCGTTGAACTTGAATTGTCCAATTTCTCACAACTATTGATTTCAGATCGAGCCCAAAACTTGGGCAACATCATAATATGGTGGGAGGAGTCATTTGGTGAGTTTTGAGAGAAATCCAATCGCTAGAAGTATGGAATACAACAACTACCCCGATTAGGAATGAACTGTCGTTGAAATTGAATTGACCAATTTCTCACCCCTATTGATTTCGGATCGAGCCCAAAAGTTGGGCAACATCATAATATGGTGGGAGGAGTCATTTGGTGAGTTTTGAGTGAAATCCAATCGCTAGAAGTATGGAATACCCCAACCACAACAATTAGGAACGAATTGCCGTTGATCTTGAATTGCCCAATTTCTCACACCTATTGATTTCGCATCGAGCCCAAAACTTGGGCAACATCATAATATGGTGGGAGGAGTCATTTGGTGAGTTTTGAGTGAAATCCAATCGCTAGAAGTTTGGAATACACCAACCACTGCAATTGGGAACGAACTGCCGTTGAACTTGAATTGTCCAATTTGGAACACCTATTGATTTCGTATCGAGCCCAAAACTTGGGCAACATCATAATATGGTGGGAGGAGTCATTTGGTGAGTTTTGAGTGAAATCCAATCGCTAGACGTATGGAATACACCAACCACTCAAATTAGGAACGAACTGCCGTTGAACTTGAATTGTCCAATTTCTCACACCTATTGATTTCGGATCGAGCCCCAAACTTGGGCAACATCATAATATGGTGGGAGGAGTCATTTGGTGAGTTTTGAGTGAAATCCAATCGCTAGAAGTATGGAATACACCAACCACTCCAATTAGGAACGAACTTCCGTTGAACTTGAATTGTCCAATTTCACACACCTATTGATTTCGGATCGAGCCCAAAACTTGGGCAACATCATTATATGGTGGGAGGAGTCATTTGGTGAGTTTTGTGTGAAATCCAATCGCTAGAAGTATGGAATACACCAACCACTCCAATTAGGAACGAACTGCCGTTGAACTTGCATTGTCCAATTTGGAACACCTATTGATTTCGGATCGAGCCCAAAACTTGGGCAACACCATAATATGGTGGGAGGAGACATTTGGTGAGTTTTGATTGAAATCCAATCGCTAGAAGTGTGGAATACACGAACCACTCCAATTAGGAATGAACTGTCGTTGAAATTGAATTGACCAATTTCTCACACCTGTTGATTTCGGATCGAGCCCCAAACTTGGGCAACATCATAATATGGTGGGAGGAGTCATTTGGGGAGTTTTGAGTGAAATCCAATCGCTAGAAGTATGGAATACACCAACCACTGCAATTGGGAACGAACTGCCGTTGAACTTGAATTGTCCAATTTGGAAGACCTATTGATTTCGGATCGAGCCCAAAACTTGGGCAACATCATAATAAGGTGGGAGGAGTCATTTGGTGAGTTTTGAGTGAAATCCAATCGCTAGACGTATGGAATACACCAAGCACTCAAATTAGGAACGAACTGCCGTTGAACTTGAATTGTCCAATTTCTCACACCTATTGACTTCGGATCGAGCCCAAAACTTGGGCAACACCATAATATGGTGGGAGGAGTCATTTGGTGAGTTTTGAGTGAAATCCAATCGCTAGAAGTATGGAATACACCAACCACTACAATTAGGAACGAACTGTCGTTGAACTCGAACTGCCCAATTTCTCACACCTATTGATTTCGGATCGAGCCCAAAACTTGGGCAACATCATAATATGGTGGGAGGAGTCATTTGATTAGTTTTGAGTGAAATCCAATCGCTAGACGTATGGAATACACCAACCACTCAAATTAGGAACGAACTGCCGTTGAACTTGAATTGTCCAATTTCTCACACCTATTGATTTCGGATCGAGCCCAAAACTTGGGAAACACCATAATATGGTGGGAGGAGTCATTTGGTGAGTTTTGAGTGAAATCCAATCGCTAGAAGTATGGAATACACCAACCACTCCAATTAGGAACGAACTGCCGTTGAACTTGAATTGTCCAATTTGGAACACCTATTGATTTCGGATCGAGCCCAAAACTTGGGCAACATCATAATATGGTGGGAGGAGTCATTTGGTGAGTTTTGAGTGAAATCCAATCGCTAGAAGTATGGAATACACCAACCACTCCAGTTAGGAACGAACTGCCGTTGAACTTGAATTGTCCAATTTTTCACACCTATTGATTTCGGATCGAGCCCAAAACTTGGGCAACACCATAATATGGTGGGAGGAGACATTTGGTGAGTTTTGAGTGAAATCCAATCGCTAGAAGTGTGGAATACACCAACCACTCCAATTAGGAATGAACTGTCGTTGAAATTGAATTGACCAATTCCTCACACCTATTGATTTCGGATCGAGCCCCAAAGTTGGGCAACATCATAATATGGTGGGAGGAGTCATTTTGTGAGTTTTGAGTGAAATCCAATCGCTAGAAGTGTGGAATACACCAACCACTCCAATTAGGAACGAACTGCCGTTGAACTTGAATTGTCCAATTTCGAACACCTATTGATTTCGGATCGAGCCCAAAACTTGGGCAACATCATAATATGGTGGGAGGAGTCATTTGGTGAGTTTTGAGTGAAATCCAATCGCTAGAAGTATGGAATACACCAACCACTACAATTAGTAACGAACTGCCGTTGAACTTGAATTGGCCAATTTCTCACACCTATTGATTTCGGATCGAGCCCAAAACTTGGGCAACATCATAATGTGGTGGGAGGGGTCATTTGGTGAGTTTTGAGTGAAATCCAATCGCTAGAAGTATGGAATACAACAACTACCCCGATTAGGAATGAACTGTCGTTGAACTTGAATTGTCCAATTTCTTATACCTATTGATTTCGGATTGAGACCAAAACTTGGGCAACATCATAATATGGTGGGAGGAGTCAATTGGTGAGTTTTGAGTGAAATCCAATCGCTAGAAGTATTGAATACACCAACCACTCCAATTAGGAACGAACTGCCGTTGAACTTGAATTGTCCAATTTGGAACACCTATTGATTTCGGATCAAGCCCCAAACTTGGGCAACATCATAATATGGTGGGAGGAGTCATTTGGTGAGTTTAGAGTGAAATCCAATCGCTTGAAGTATGGAATACACCAACCACTCCAATTAGGAACGAACTTCCGTTGAACTTGAATTGTCCAATTTCTCACACCTATTGATTTCGGACCGAGCCCAAAACGTGGGCAACATCATAATGTGGTGGGAGGAGTCAAATGGTCAGTTTTGAGTGAAATCAAATCGCTAGAAGTATGGAATACATAACCAATGCAATTAGGAACGAACTGCCGTTGAACTTGAATTGTCCTATTTGGAACACCTATTGATTTCAGATCAGGCCCAAAGCTTGTTCAACATCATAATATGGTGGGAGGAGTCATTTGGTGAGTTTTGAGGGAAATCCAATCGCTAGAAGTATGGCATACACCAACCACTCCAATTAGGAACGAACTGCCGTTGAACTTGAATTGTCCAATTTGGAACACCTATTGATTTCGGATCGAGACCAAAACTTGGGCAACTTCATAATATGGTGAGAGGAGTCGTTTGGTGAGTTTTGAGTGAAATCCAATCTCTAGAAGTATGGAATACAGCACCCACTCCAATTAGGAACGAACTGCCGTTGAACTTGAATTGTCCAATTTCTCACACCTATTGATTTCGGATCGAGCCCAAAACTTGGGCAACACCATAATATGGTGGGAGGAGACATTTGGTGAGTTTTGAGTGAAATCCAATCGCTAGAAGTGTGGAATACACCAACCACTCCAATTAGGAATGAACTGTCGTTGAAATTGAATTGACCAATTCCTCACACCTATTGATTTCGGATCGAGCCCCAAAGTTGGGCAACATCATAATATGGTGGGAGGAGTCATTTGGTGAGTTTTGAGTGAAATCCAATCACTAGAAGTATGGAATACACCAACCACTCCCATTTCGAACGAACTGCCGTTGAACTTGAATTGTCCAATTTCTAACACCTATTGATTTCGGATCGAACCCCAAACTTGTGCAACATCATAATATGGTGGGAGGAGTCATTTGGTGAGTTTTGAGTGAAATCCAATCGCTTGAAGTATGGAATACACCAACCACTCCAATTAGGAACGAACTGCCGTTGAACTTGAATTGTCCAATTCGGAACACCTATTGATTTCGGATCGAGCCCAAAACTTGGGCAACATCATAATATGGTGGGAGGAGTCATTTGGTTAGTTTTGAGTGAAATCCAATCGCTAGAAGTATGGAATACACCAGCCACTCCAATTAGGAACGAACTGCCGTTGAACTTGAATTGTCCAATTTCTCACACCTATTGATTTCGAATCGAGCCCAAAACTTGTGCAACATCAAAATATGGTGGGAGGAGTCATTTGGTGGGTTTTGAGTGAAATCCAATCGCTTGAAGTATGGAATACACCAACCACTGCAATTAGGAACGAACTGCCGTTGAACTTGAATTGTCCAATTTGGAACACCTATTGATTTCAGATCGAGCCCAAAACTTGGGCAATATCATAACAAGGTGGGAGGAGTCATTTGGTGAGTTTTGAGTGAAATCCAATCGCTAGAAGTATGAAATACACCAACCACTCCAATTAGGAACGATATGCCGTTCAACCTGAATTGTCCAATTTCTCAAACCTATTGATTTCGGATCGAGCCCCAAACTTGGGCAACATCATAATATGGTGGGAGGAGTCATTTGGTGAGTTTTGAGTGAAATCCAATCGCTAGAAGTATGGAATACACCAACCACTCCAATTAGGAACGAACTGCCGTTGAACTTGAATTGTCCAAATTCTCACACCTATT
Organism: Prunus avium; assembly: GCF_965620075.1. Taxonomy (NCBI): domain Eukaryota; kingdom Viridiplantae; phylum Streptophyta; class Magnoliopsida; order Rosales; family Rosaceae; genus Prunus; species Prunus avium. The sequence goes on from NC_142290.1 coordinate 9,893,174, forward strand.
GATTTCGGATCGAGCCCAAAACTTGGGCAACATCATAATATGGTGGGAGGAGTCATTTGGTTAGTTTTGAGTGAAATCCAATCGCTAGAAGTATGGAATACACCAACCACTCCAATTAGGAACGAACTGCCGTTGAACTTGAATTGTCCAATTTGGAACACCTATTGATATCGGTTCGAGCCCAAAACTTGGGCAACATCATAATATAGTGGGAGGAGTCATTTGGTGAGTTTTGAGAAAAATCGAATCGCCAGAAGTATGAAATACACCAACCACTCCAATTAGGAACGATATGCCGTTGAACTTGAATTGTCCAATTTCTCAAACCTATTGATTTCGGATCGAGCCCCAAACTTGGGCAACATCATAATATGGTGGGAGGAGTCATTTGGTGAGTTTTGAGTGAAATCCAACTGCGAGAAGTATGGAATACACCAACCACTCCAATTAGGAACGAACTGCCGTTGAACTTGAATTGTCCAATTTGGAACACCTATTGATTTCGGATCGTGCCCAAAACTTGGGAAACATCATAATATGGTGGGAGGAGTCATTTGGTGTGTTTTGAGTGAAATCCTATCGCTAGAAGTATGGAATACACCAACCACTCCAATTAGGAACGAACTGCCGTTGAACTTGAATTGTCCAATTTGGAACACCTATTGATTTCGGATCGAGCCCAAAACTTGGGCAACATCATAATATGGTGGGACGAGTCATTTGGTGAGTTTTGAGTGAAATCCAATCGCTAGAAGTATGGAATACACCAACCACTCCAATTAGGAACGAACTGCCGTTGAACTTGAATTGTCCAAATTCTCACACCTATTGATTTCGGATCGAGCGCAAAACTTGGGCAACATCATAATATGGTGGGACGAGTCATTTGGTGAGTTTTGAGTGAAATCCAATCGCTAGAAGTATGGAATACACCAACCACTCCAATTAGGAACGAACTGCCGTTGAACTTGAATTGTCCAAATTCTCACACCTATTGATTTCGGATCGAGCCCAAAACTTGGGCAACATCATAATGTGGTGGGAGGGGTCATTTGGTGAGTTTTGAGTGAAATCCAATCGCTAGAAGTATGGAATACAACAACTACCCCGATTAGGAATGAACTGTCGTTGAACTTGAATTGTCCAATTTCTTATACCTATTGATTTCGGATTGAGACCAAAACTTGGGCAACATCATAATATGGTGGGAGGAGTCAATTGGTGAGTTTTGAGTGAAATCCAATCGCTAGAAGTATTGAATACACCAACCACTCCAATTAGGAACGAACTGCCGTTGAACTTGAATTGTCCAATTTGGAACACCTATTGATTTCGGATCAAGCCCCAAACTTGGGCAACATCATAATATGGTGGGAGGAGTCATTTGGTGAGTTTAGAGTGAAATCCAATCGCTTGAAGTATGGAATACACCAACCACTCCAATTAGGAACGAACTTCCGTTGAACTTGAATTGTCCAATTTCTCACACCTATTGATTTCGGACCGAGCCCAAAACGTGGGCAACATCATAATGTGGTGGGAGGAGTCAATTGGTCAGTTTTGAGTGAAATCAAATCGCTAGAAGTATGGAATACATAACCAATGCAATTAGGAACGAACTGCCGTTGAACTTGAATTGTCCTATTTGGAACACCTATTGATTTCAGATCAGGCCCAAAGCTTGTTCAACATCATAATATGGTGGGAGGAGTCATTTGGTGAGTTTTGAGTGAAATCCAATCGCTAGAAGTATGGCATACACCAACCACTCCAATTAGGAACGAACTGCCGTTGAACTTGAATTGTCCAATTTGGAACACCTATTGATTTCGGATCGAGACCAAAACTTGGGCAACTTCATAATATGGTGAGAGGAGTCGTTTGGTGAGTTTTGAGTGAAATCCAATCTCTAGAAGTATGGAATACAGCACCCACTCCAATTAGGAACGAACTGCCGTTGAACTTGAATTGTCCAATTTCTCACACCTATTGATTTCGGATCGAGCCCAAAACTTGGGCAACACCATAATATGGTGGGAGGAGACATTTGGTGAGTTTTGAGTGAAATCCAATCGCTAGAAGTGTGGAATACACCAACCACTCCAATTAGGAATGAACTGTCGTTGAAATTGAATTGACCAATTCCTCACACCTATTGATTTCGGATCGAGCCCCAAAGTTGGGCAACATCATAATATGGTGGGAGGAGTCATTTGGTGAGTTTTGAGTGAAATCCAATCACTAGAAGTATGGAATACACCAACCACTCCCATTTGGAACGAACTGCCGTTGAACTTGAATTGTCCAATTTCTAACACCTATTGATTTCGGATCGAACCCCAAACTTGTGCAACATCATAATATGGTGGGAGGAGTCATTTGGTGAGTTTTGAGTGAAATCCAATCGCTTGAAGTATGGAATACACCAACCACTCCAATTAGGAACGAACTGCCGTTGAACTTGAATTGTCCAATTCGGAACACCTATTGATTTCGGATCGAGCCCAAAACTTGGGCAACATCATAATATGGTGGGAGGAGTCATTTGGTTAGTTTTGAGTGAAATCCAATCGCTAGAAGTATGGAATACACCAGCCACTCCAATTAGGAACGAACTGCCGTTGAACTTGAATTGTCCAATTTCTCACACCTATTGATTTCGAATCGAGCCCAAAACTTGTGCAACATCAAAATATGGTGGGAGGAGTCATTTGGTGGGTTTTGAGTGAAATCCAATCGCTTGAAGTATGGAATACACCAACCACTGCAATTAGGAACGAACTGCCGTTGAACTTGAATTGTCCAATTTGGAACACCTATTGATTTCAGATCGAGCCCAAAACTTGGGCAATATCATAACATGGTGGGAGGAGTCATTTGGTGAGTTTTGAGTGAAATCCAATCGCTAGAAGTATGAAATACACCAACCACTCCAATTAGGAACGATATGCCGTTCAACCTGAATTGTCCAATTTCTCAAACCTATTGATTTCGGATCGAGCCCCAAACTTGGGCAACATCATAATATGGTGGGAGGAGTCATTTGGTGAGTTTTGAGTGAAATCCAATCGCTAGAAGTATGGAATACACCAACCACTCCAATTAGGAACGAACTGCCGTTGAACTTGAATTGTCCAAATTCTCACACCTATTGATTTCGGATCGAGCCCAAAACTTGGGCAACATCATAATATGGTGGGAGGAGTCATTTGGTTAGTTTTGAGTGAAATCCAATCGCTAGAAGTATGGAATACACCAACCACTCCAATTAGGAACGAACTGCAGTTGAACTTGAATTGTCCAATTTGGAACACCTATTGATATCGGTTCGAGCCCAAAACTTGGGCAACATCATAATATAGTGGGAGGAGTCATTTGGTGAGTTTTGAGAAAAATCGAATCGCCAGAAGTATGAAATACACCAACCACTCCAATTAGGAACGATATGCCGTTGAACTTGAATTGTCCAATTTCTCAAACCTATTGATTTCGGATCGAGCCCCAAACTTGGGCAACATCATAATATGGTGGGAGGAGTCATTTGGTGAGTTTTGAGTGAAATCCAACTGCGAGAAGTATGGAATACACCAACCACTCCAATTAGGAACGAACTGCCGTTGAACTTGAATTGTCCAATTTGGAACACCTATTGATTTCGGATCGTGCCCAAAACTTGGGAAACATCATAATATGGTGGGAGGAGTCATTTGGTGTGTTTTGAGTGAAATCCTATCGCTAGAAGTATGGAATACACCAACCACTCCAATTAGGAACGAACTGCCGTTGAACTTGAATTGTCCAATTTGGAACACCTATTGATTTCGGATCGAGCCCAAAACTTGGGCAACATCATAATATGGTGGGACGAGTCATTTGGTGAGTTTTGAGTGAAATCCAATCGCTAGAAGTATGGAATACACCAACCACTCCAATTAGGAACGAACTGCCGTTGAACTTGAATTGTCCAAATTCTCACACCTATTGATTTCGGATCGAGCGCAAAACTTGGGCAACATCATAATATGGTGGGACGAGTCATTTGGTGAGTTTTGAGTGAAATCCAATCGCTAGAAGTATGGAATACACCAACCACTCCAATTAGGAACGAACTGCCGTTGAACTTGAATTGTCCAAATTCTCACACCTATTGATTTCGGATCGAGCCCAAAACTTGGGCAACATCATAATATGGTGGGAGGAGTCATTTGGTGAGTTTTGAGAAAAATCGAATCGCCAGAAGTATGAAATACACCAACCACTCCAATTAGGAACGATATGCCGTTGAACTTGAATTGTCCAATTTCTCAAACCTATTGATTTCGGATCGAGCCCCAAACTTGGGCAACATCATAATATGGTGGGAGGAATCATTTGGTGAGTTTTGAGTGAAATCCAACTGCGAGAAGTATGGAATACACCAACCACTCCAATTAGGAACGAACTGCCGTTGAACTTGAATTGTCCAATTTGGAACACCTATTGATTTCGGATCGTGCCCAAAACTTGGGAAACATCATAATATGGTGGGAGGAGTCATTTGGTGTGTTTTGAGTGAAATCCTATCGCTAGAAGTATGGAATACACCAACCACTCCAATTAGGAACGAACTGCCATTGAACTTGAATTGTCCAATTTGGAACACCTATTGATTTCGGATCGAGCCCAAAACTTGGGCAACATCATAATATGGTGGGACGAGTCATTTGGTGAGTTTTGAGTGAAATCCAATCGCTAGAAGTATGGAATACACCAACCACTCCAATTAGGAACGAACTGCCGTTGAACTTGAATTGTCCAAATTCTCACACCTATTGATTTCGGATCGAGCGCAAAACTTGGGCAACATCATAATATGGTGGGACGAGTCATTTGGTGAGTTTTGAGTGAAATCCAATCGCTAGAAGTATGGAATACACCAACCACTCCAATTAGGAACGAACTGCCGTTGAACTTGAATTGTCCAAATTCTCACACCTATTGATTTCGGATCGAGCCCAAAACTTGGGCAACATCATAATATGGTGGGAGGAGTCATTTGGTTAGTTTTGAGTGAAATCCAATCGCTAGAAGTATGGAATACACCAACCACTCCAATTAGGAACGAACTGCCGTTGAACTTGAATTGTCCAATTTGGAACACCTATTGATTTCGGATCGTGCCCAAAACTTGGGAAACATCATAATATGGTGGGAGGAGTCATTTGGTGAGTTTTGAGTGAAATCCAATCGCTAGAAGTATGGTATACAGCAACCACTCCAATTAGGAACGAACTGCCGTTGAACTTGAATTGTCCAATTTCTCACACCTATTGATTTCGTATCGAGCCCAAAACTTGGGCAACACCATAATATGGTGGGAGGAGTCATTTGGTGAGTTTTGAGTGAAATCCAATCGCTAGAAGTATGGAATACACCAACCAGTCCAATAAGGAACGAACTGCCGTTGAACTTGAATTGTCCAAATTCTCACACCTATTGATTTCGGATCGAGCCCAAAACTTGGGCAACATCATAATATGGTGGGAGGAGTCATTTGGTTAGTTTTGAGTGAAATCCAATCGATAGAAGTATGGAATACCCCAACCACTCCAATTTGGAACGAACTGCCGTTGAACTTGAATTGTCCAACTTGGAACACCTATTGATTTCGGATCGAGCCCTAAACTTGGGCAACATCATAATATGGTGGGAGGAGTCATTTGGTGTGTTTTGAGTGAAATCCAATCGCTAGAAGTATGGAATACACCAACCAGTCCAATAAGGAACGAACTGCCGTTGAACTTGAATTGTCCAAATTCTCACACCTATTGATTTCGGATCGAGCCCAAAACTTGGGCAACATCATAATATGGTGGGAGGATTCATTTGGTTAGTTTTGAGTGAAATCCAATCGATAGAAGTATGGAATACCCCAACCACTCCAATTTGGAACGAACTGCCGTTGAACTTGAATTGTCCAACTTGGAACACCTATTGATTTCGGATTGAGCCCTAAACTTGGGCAACATCATAATATGGTGGGAGGAGTCATTTGGTGTGTTTTGAGTGAAATCCAATCGCTAGAAGTATGGAATACACCAACCAGTCCAATAAGGAACGAACTGCCGTTGAACTTGAATTGTCCAAATTCTCACACCTATTGATTTCGGATCGAGCCCAAAACTTGGGCAACATCATAATATGGTGGGAGGAGTCATTTGGTTAGTTTTGAGTGAAATCCAATCGATAGAAGTATGGAATACCCCAACCACTCCAATTTGGAACGAACTGCCGTTGAACCTGAATTGTCCAATTTGGAACACCTATTGATTTCGGATCGATCCCAAATCTTGGGCAACGTCATAATATGGTGGGAGGAGTCATTTGGTGAGTTTTGAGTGAAATCCAATCGCTAGAAGTATGGAATACACCAACCACTCCAATTAGGAACGAACTGCCGTTGAACTTGAATTGTCCAATTTCTCGCACCTATTGATTTCAGATCGAGCCCAAAACTTGGGCAACACCATAATATGGTGGGTGGAGTCATTTGGTGAGTTTTTTGTGAAATCCAATCGCTAGAAGAGAATACACCAACCACTCCAATTAGGAACGAACTGCCGTTGAACTTGAATTGTCCAATTTCTCACACCTATTGATTTCGGATCTAGCCCCAAACTTTTGGCTACATCACAATATGGTGGGAGGAGTCATTTGGTGAGTTTGGAGTGAAATCCAATCGATAGAAGTATGGAATACACCAACCACTCCAATTAGGAACGAACTGCCGTTGAACTTGAATTGTCCAATTTCTCGCACCTATTGATTACGGATCGAGCCCCAAACTTGGGCAACATCATAATATGGTGGGAGGAGTCATTTGGTGAATTTTGAGTGAAATCCAATCGCTAGAAGTGTGGGATACAGCAACCACTCCAATTAGGAACGAACTGCCGTTGAACTTGAATTGTCCAATTTCTCATACCTATTGATTTCGGATCGAGCCCAAAACTTGGGCAACATCATAATATGGTGGGAGGAGTTATTTGGTGAGTTTTGAGTGAAATCCAATCGCTAGAAGTATGGAATACAGCAACCACTCCAATTAGGAACGAACTGCCGTTGAACTTGAATTGTCCAATTTGGAACACCTATTGATTTCGGATCGAGCCCAAAACTTGGGCAACATCATATTACGGTGGGAGGAGTCATTTGGTGAGTTTTGAGTGAAATCCAATCGCTTGAAGTATGGAATACACCAACCACTCCAATTAGGAACTAATTGCCGTTGAACTTGAATTGTCCAATTTCTCACACCTATTGATTTCGGATCGAGCCCCAAACTTGGGCAACATCATAATATGGTGGGAGGAGTCATTTGGTGAGTTTTGAGTGAAATCCAATCGCTAGACCAACCACTCCAATTAGGAACGAACTGCCGTTGAACTTGAATTGTCCAATTCGGAACACCTATTGATTTCGGATCAAGCCCAAAACTTGGGCAACAACATAATATGGTGGGAGGAGTCATTTGGTGAGTTTTGAGTGAAATCCAATCGCCACCAACCACTCCAATTAGGAACGAACTGCCGTTGAACTTGAATTGTCCAATTTGTCACACCTATTGATTTCAGATCGAGCCCCAAACTTGGACAACATCATAATATGGTGGGAGGAGTCATTTGGTGAGTTTTGAGTGAAATCCAATCGCTAAAAGTTTGGAATACACCAACCACTCCAACTAGGAACGAACTGCCGTTGAACTTGAATTGTCCAATTTCTCACACCTATTGATTTCGGATCGAGTCCAAAACTTGGGCAACATCATAATATGGTGGGAGTAGTCATTTGGTGAGTTTTGAGTGAAATCCAATCGCTAGAAGTATGGAATACACAAACCACTCCAATTAGGAACGAACTGCCGTTGAACTTGAATTGTCCAATTTGGAACACCTATTGATTTCGGATCGAGCCTAAAATTTGGGCAACATCATAATATGGTGGGAGGAGTCATTTGGTGAGTTTTGAGTGAAATTCAAATAACTAGAAGTATGGAATACACCAACCACTCCAATTAGGAACGAACTGCCGTTGAACTTGAATTGTCCAATTTGGAACACCTATTGATTTCAGATTGAGCCCAAAACTTGGTCCACATCATAATATGGTGGGAGGAGTCATTTCGTGAGTTTTGAGTAAAATCCAATCGCTAGAAGTATGGAATACACCAACCACTCAAATTAGGAACGAACTGCCGTTGAACTTGAATTGTCCAATTTGGAACACCTATTGATTTCGGATTGAGCCCAAAACTTGGTCCACATCATAATATGGTGGGAGGAGTCATTTCGTGAGTTTTGAGTAAAATCCAATCGCTAGAAGTATGGAATACACCGACCACTCCAATTAGGAACGAACTGCCGTTGAACTTGAATTGTCCAATTTGGAACACCTATTGATTTCGGATTGAGCCCAAAACTCGGTCCACATCATAATAGGGTGGGAGGAGTCATTTGTTGAGTTTTGAGTGAAATCCAATCGCTAGAAGTATGGAATACACCAACCACTCCAATTAGGAACGAACTGCCGTTGAGAATTGTCCAATTTCTCACACCTATTGATTTCGGATCGAGCCCAAAACTTGGGCAACATCATAATATGGTGGGTGGAGTCGTTTGGTGAGTTTTGAGTGAAATCCAATCGCTAGAAGTATGGAATACACGAACCAAATCAATTAGGAACGAACTGCCGTTGAACTTGAATTGTCCAGTTTGGAACACCTATTGATTTCGGATCGAGCCCAAAACTTGTGCAACATTATAACGTGGTGGGCGGTGTCATTTGGTGAATTTTAAGTGAAATCCAATCGCTAGAAGTATGGAATACACCAACCACTCCAATTAGGAACGAACTGCCGTTGAACTTGAATTGTCCAATTTCGAACACCTATTGATTTCGGATCGAGCCCAAAACTTGGGCAACATCATAATATCGTGGGAGGAGGCATTTGGTGAGTTTTGAGTGAAATCCAATCGCTAAAAGTATGGAATACACCAACCACTCCAATTAGGAACGAACTGCCGTTGAACTTGAATTGTCCAATTTGGAACACCTATTGATTTCGGATCGAGCCCAAAACTTGGGCAACATCATAATATGGTGGGAGGAGTCATTTGGTGAGTTTTGAGTGAAATCCAACTGCTAGAAGTATGGAATACACCAACCACTCCAATTAGGAAAGAACTGTCGTTGAAATTGAATTGACCAATTTCTCACACCTATTAATTTCGGATCGAGCCCAAAACTTGGGCAACATCATATTACGGTGGGAGGAGTCATTTGGTGAGTTTTGTGTGAAATCCAATCGCTTGAAGTATGGAATACACCAACCACTCCCATTAGGAAAGAACTGCCGTTCAACTTGAATTGTCCAATTTCTCACACCTATTGATTTCGGATCGAGCCCAAAACTTGGGCAACACCATAATATGGTGGGAGGAGTCATTTGGTGAGTTTTAAGTGAAATCCAATCGCTAGAAGAGAATACACCAACCACTCCAATTAGGAACGAACTGTCGTTGAACTTGAATTGTACAATTTCTCACACCTATTGATTTCGGATCGAGCCCCAAACTTTTGGCTACATCACAATATGGTGGGAGGAGTCATTTGGTGAGTTTGGAGTGAAATCCAATCGCTAGAAGTATGGAATACACCAACCACTCCAATTAGGAACGAATTGCTGTTGAACTTGAATTGTCCAATTTCTCACACCTATTGATTTCGGATCGAGCTCCAAACTTGGGCAACATCATAATATGGTGGGAGGATTCATTCGGTGAATTTTGAGTGAAATCCAATCGCTAGAAGTGTGGGATACAGCAACCACTCCAATTAGGAACGAACTGCCGTTGAACGTGAATTGTCCAATTTCTCATACCTATTGATTTCGGATCGAGCCCAAAACTTGGGCAACATCATAATATGGTGGGAGGAGTCATTTGGTGAGTTTTGAGTGAAATCCAATTGCTAGAAGTATGGAATACACCAACCACTCCAATTCGGAAAGAACTGTCGTTGAAATTGAATGGAACAATTTCTCACACCTATTGATTTCGGATCGAGCCCAAAACTTGGGCAACATCATAATATGGTGGGAGGAGTCATTTGGTGAGTATTGAGTGAAATCCAATCGCTAGAAGTATGGAATAAACCAACCACTCCAGTTAGGAACGAACTGCCGTTATACATGAATTGTCCAATTTGGAACACCTATTGATTTCGGATCGAGCCCAAAACTTGGGCAACATCATATTACGGTGGGAGGAGTCATTTGGTGAGTTTTGAGTGAAATCCAATCGCTTGAAGTATGGAATACACCAACCACTCCATTTAGGAACGAACTGCCGTTGAACTTGAATTGTCCAATTTGGAACACCAATTAATTTCAGATCGAGCCCAAAACTTGGGCAACACCATAATATGGTGGGAGGAGTCATTTGGTGAGTTTTGAGTTAAATCCAATCGCTAGAAGTATGGAATACACCAACCACTCCAATTAGGAACGAACTGCCGTTGAGAATTGTCCAATTTCTCAAACCTATTGTTTTCGGATCGAGCCCAAAACTTGGGTAACATCATAATACGGTGCGAGGAATCATTTGGTGAGTTTGGAGTGAAATCCAATCGCTAGAAGTATGGAATACACCAACCACTCCATTTAGGAACGAACTGCCGTTGAACTTGAATTGTCCAATTTGGAACACTAATTAATTTCAGATCGAGCCCAAAACTTGGGCAACAACAAAATATGGTGGGGGGAGTCATTTGGTGAGTTTTGAGTGAAATCCAATCACTAGAAGTATGGAATACACCAACCACTCCAATTAGGAACGAATTGTCGTTGAAATTGAATTGACCAATTTCTCACACCTATTGATTTCGGATCGAGCCCAAAACTTGGGCAACATCATAATATGGTGGGAGGAGTCATTTGGTGAGTTTTGAGTGAAATCCAATTGCTAGAAGTGTGGAATACACCAACCTCTCCAATTTTGGAAAGAACTGTCGTTGAAATTGAATTGACCAATTTCTCACAACTACTAAATTTGGAACGAGCCCAAAACTTGGGCAACATCATAATATGGTGGGAGGAGTCATGTGGTGGGTTTTGAGTGAAATCCAATCGCTAGAAGTATGGAATACACCAACCACTCCAATTAGGAACGAACTGCCGTTGAACTTGAATTGTCAAATTTGGAACACCTATTGATTTCGGATCGAGCCCAAAACTTGGGCAACAACATAATATGGTGGGAGGAGTCATTTGGTGAGTTTTGAGTGAAATCCAATCGCCACCAACCACTCCAGTTAGGAACGAACTGCCGTTGAACTTGAATTGTCCAATTTGTCACACCTATTGATTTCGGATCGAGCCCAAAACTTGGGTAACATCATAATATGGTGGGAGGAGTCATTTGGTGAGTTTTAAGTGAAATCCAATCGCTAGAAGAGAATACACCAACCACTCCAATTTGGAACGAACTGCCGTTGAACTTGAATTGTCCAATTTCTCACACGTATTGATTTCGGATCGAGCCCCAAACTTTTGGCTACATCACAATATGGTGGGAGTAGTCATTTGGTGAGTTTTGAGTGAAGTCCAATCACTAGAAGTATGGAATACACCAACCAATCCAATTAGGAACGAACTGCCGTTGAACTTGAATTGTCCAATTTGGAACACCTATTGATTTCGGATCGAGCACAAAACTTGGGGAACATCATAATATGGTGGGAGGAGTCATTTGGTGAGTTTTGAGTGAAATCCAATTGCTAGAAGTACGGAATACACCCCCCACTCCGATTAGGAACGAACTGCCGTTGAACTTGAATTGTCCAATTTGGAACACCTATTGATTTCGGATCGAGCCCAAAACTTGGGTAACATCATAATATGGTGGGAGGAGTCATTTGGTGAGTTTTAAGTGAAATACAATCGCTAGAAGAGAATACACCAACCACTCCAATTAGGAACGAACTGCCGTTGAACTTGAATTGTCCAATTTCTCACACCTATTTATTTTGGATCAAGCCCCAAACTTTTGGCTACATCACAATATGGTGGGAGGAGTCATTTGCTGAGTTTTGAGTGAAATCCAATCGCTAGAAGTATGGAATACACCAACCACTCCAATTAGGAACGAACTGCCGTTGAACTTGAATTGTCCAATTTATGACAACTATTGATTTCGGATCGAGCCCCAAACCTGGGCTACATCATAATATGGTGGGAGGAGTCCTTTGGTGAGTTTGGAGTGAAATCCAATCGCTAGAAGTATGGAATACACCAACCACTCCAATTAGGAACGAACTGCCGTTGAACTTGAATTGTCCAATTTCTCGCACCTATTGATTACGGATCGAGCCCCAAACTTGGGCAACATCATAATATGGTGGGAGGAGTCATTTGGTGAATTTTGAGTGAAATCCAATCGCTAGAAGTGTGGGATACAGCAACCACTCCAATTAGGAACGAACTGCCGTTGAACTTGAATTGTCCAATTTCTCATACCTATTGATTTCGGATCGAGCCCAAAACTTGGGCAACATCATAATATGGTGGGAGGAGTTATTTGGTGAGTTTTGAGTGAAATCCAATCGCTAGAAGTATGGAATACAGCAACCACTCCAATTAGGAACGAACTGCCGTTGAACTTGAATTGTCCAATTTGGAACACCTATTGATTTCGGATCGAGCCCAAAACTTGGGCAACATCATATTACGGTGGGAGGAGTCATTTGGTGAGTTTTGAGTGAAATCCAATCGCTTGAAGTATGGAATACACCAACCACTCCAATTAGGAACTAATTGCCGTTGAACTTGAATTGTCCAATTTCTCACACCTATTGATTTCGGATCGAGCCCCAAACTTGGGCAACATCATAATATGGTGGGAGGAGTCATTTGGTGAGTTTTGAGTGAAATCCAATCGCTAGACCAACCACTCCAATTAGGAACGAACTGCCGTTGAACTTGAATTGTCCAATTCGGAACACCTATTGATTTCGGATCAAGCCCAAAACTTGGGCAACAACATAATATGGTGGGAGGAGTCATTTGGTGAGTTTTGAGTGAAATCCAATCGCCACCAACCACTCCAATTAGGAACGAACTGCCGTTGAACTTGAATTGTCCAATTTGTCACACCTATTGATTTCAGATCGAGCCCCAAACTTGGACAACATCATAATATGGTGGGAGGAGTCATTTGGTGAGTTTTGAGTGAAATCCAATCGCTAGAAGTATGGAATACACCAACCACTCCGATTAGGAACAAACTGCCGTTGAACTTGAATTGTCCAATTTGGAACACCTATTGATTTCGGATCGAGCCCGAAACTTGGGCTACATCATAATATGGTGGGAGGAGTCATTTGGTGAGTTTTGAGTGAAATCCAATCGCTAAAAGTTTGGAATACACCAACCACTCCAATTAGGAACGAACTGCCGTTGAACTTGAATTGTCCAATTTCTCACACCTATTGATTTCGGATCGAGCCCAAAACTTGGGCAACATCATAATATGGTGGGAGGAGTCATTTGGTGAGTTTTGAGTGAAATCCAATCGCTAGAAGTGTGGAATACACCAACCACTCCAATTAGGAACGAACTGCCGTTGAACTTGAATTGTCCAATTTGGAACACCTATTGATTTCGGATCGAGCCCAAAACTTGGGCAACATCATAATATGGTGGGAGGAGTCATTTGGTGAGTTTTGAGTGAAATCCAATCGCTAGAAGTTTGGAATACACCAACCACTCCAATTAGGAACGAACTGCCGTTGAACTTGAATTGTCCAATTTGGAACACCTATTGATTTCGGATCGAGCCCAAAACTTGGGCAACATCATAATATGGTTGAAGGAGTCATTTGGTGAGTTTTGAGTGAAATCCAATCACTAGAAGTATGGAATACACCAACCACTCAAATTAGGAACGAACTGCCGTTGAACTTGAATTATCCAATTTGGAGAACCTATTGATTTCGGATCGAGCCCCAAACTTGGGCAACATCATAATATGGTGAGGAGTCATTTGGTGAGTTTTGAGTGAAATCCAATCGCTAGAAGTATGGAATACACCAACCACTCCAACTAGGAACGAACTGCCGTTGTACTTGAATTGTCCAATTTGGAACACCTATTGATTTCGGATCGAGCCCAAAACTTGGGCAACATCATAATGTGGTGGGAGGAGTCATTTGGTGAGTTTTGAGTGAAATCCAATCGCTAGAAGTATGGAATACACCAACCACTCCCATTAGGAACGAATTGTCGTTGAACTTGAATTGTCCAATTTCGAACACCTATTGATTTCGAATCAAGCCCAAAACTTGGGCAACATCATAATATGGTGGGAGGAGTCATTTGGTGAGTTTTGAGTGAAATCCATTCGCTAGAAGTTTGGAATACACCAACCACTCCAATTAGGAACGAACTGCCGTTGAACTTGAATTGTCCAATTTCTCACACCTATTGATTTCGGATCGAGCCCAAAACTTGGGCAACATCATAATATGGTGGGAGGAGTCTGTTAAGGCCTGAAAAAATCTCAAGAAAAGCCCATGCATATTTTAAAGCCCAATGCATTATCAGGTTATAAAAGCAGCATGCCATGCCATGCCAAGCAAGGCTACAATTTGACACGTGGGGGTGGTGGTACGAGTTTACCACTTTTTACATGCAAACTTGTAAGAATTACAAGGTTTCACAAGCCCAAGCCACTGCAATACAGCAAAGCCCAAAGCCACTGCAATACAACATAGCCCAAGCATAAGCATGCAATAACACGCGATGCCAAGCAACCCCCTGTTTAGTGTCAAATTACACAACAAGCTTAAGTGGGCCCAAGCCACATACATGCTCTGGGGCTTGCTGAGCGGGTTGTGGTGTGGATGGTTACAAGGATCCATGAGGCCCATTAAAGGTTCAAGAGAATGCAGGTTTTGGGCTGCTTGGGAGCCCCAAAATCCAAGCCCATTTTCTTGAGCCCACTAAATGGGTAAGCAGAGAGAAAGAAAAGCCCAGCACCAGCATGTTCTGTGCGACCGGTCGCCAGAACTGGACGACCGGTCGCTTTTGCACAGAATCGAAAATCCAAAACAACACAGCTGCGGCGACCGGTCGCTTGCACCTTACGACCGGTCGCTGGTCTCGATTTCCAGCTTCTTCTAATCTGCTTCAAAACGACCGGTCGCTCATCCCTTGTGACCGGTCGCTTCCCCCAACACCTACCCATATGTGCAGCACCTCTCCCATACGACACTAAACCAACCATACGACACCTAAACCTTATCTTTTCTCCCAAAAACCAACCACCCGGCACCTACATAGAATAAAGAAGCCTTGTCATCTCAACTGGGAACCAAGGGTGCATAGCCGGAGTAGCATGCGCGACCACCTCGATGCCGGAGTAGCATGCGCGACCACCTCGATGTCGGAGTAGCATGCGTGCATAGAGAAGTGAACTCCCAAGGCCTATAAGAGGGAGAGGAGACACAGCCGGAAGGGGCATCCATGGCGGGGGGCCCGAAGGAGACAACCGGGGGAACACTCAAAACGCCCAAGCTCTAGCCATTCTAAACCCAGAAACAACAACCATTCTTGCTGCCATACTCTTGCTGCGGGCTCACTCCAAAATACTCCAAGGTTTAACCCAGAAACAACCTTCATTTTGCTGCCGTAACCTTTCTTTTGCTGCCGTACTCTAGCAAACCATGCTTCCATTTTGCTGCCGTATTCTAGCAAACTTCCATTTTGCTGCCGTACTCTAGCAAACCATGTTTGCTGCCGTAACCTTCATTTTGCTGCCGTAACCTTTCTTTTGCTGCCGTGCTCTAGCAAACCATGCTTCCATTTTGCTGCCGTATTCTAGCAAACCTCCATTTTGCTGCCGTACTCTAGCAAACCATGCTTCCATTTTGCTGCCGTACTCTAGCAAACCATGTTTGCTGCCGTAACCTTCATTTTGCTGCCGTAACCTTCATTTTGCTGCCGTAACCTTTCTTTTGTTGCCGTACTCTAGCAAACCATGCTTCCATTTTGCTGCCGTACTCTAGCAAACCATGTTTGCTGCCGTAACCTTCATTTTGCTGCCGTAACCTTTCTTTTGCTGCCGTGCTCTAGCCACAGTAAACAACCCAGCAGACCATGCACTGTCGTGCTCTAGATAAACACACAAAACCCAGGCATTAACCTCCCCATTCTCATTTTCTTCCATAATATCACCTTAAGCATTGAACACCATCCAATCATTCCACAATACACTGCCATAATCATTCGTTCCTCAAGCAAAATACTCTCTCCTGCTAAACTTATGGATTCTTAGCTCCCACACCACAAGCCTCTCATGCCAAGCTCATTATCTTAACTCATCAGAGGAAACTCCCATGCCAAACCTATCTCTGTGTAACACTAGCGCATCATCCTCAACTCTTTCCAGAGAAGCCGTACACCATCCAGCAGCAGTGTACACCGTCTAGAGCTGCCGTCCATCTATTCCACGTATTAGCATCAAAAGCCAGTCAAATATGGAGCTGCTGTAAGAATAACAGAGTACCCCCTAGGGCTTGCCTTCCCTTCGGGATGCTTTGGGCCTAGTTCTCGCTAACTCAGAAACGAGGACTTGAAGGCTTCACTCAAGACTAGCGACCATCCGGCCCAGCTAAGCCTTCCAGCAGAAAAAGACCCCCACAGAGTCATTTGGTGAGTTTTGAGTGAAATCCAATCGCTAGAAGTATGGAATACACCAACCACTCCAATTAGGAACGAACTGCCGTTGAACTTGAATTGTCCAATTTCTAACACCTATTGATTTCGGATCGAACCCCAAACTTGTGCAACATCATAATATGGTGGGAGGAGTCATTTGGTGAGTTTTGAGTGAAATCAAATCGCTAGAAGTATGGAATACACCAACCACTCCAATTAGGAACGAACTGTCGTTGAACTTGAATTGTCCAATTTGGAACACCTATGGAATAATAAATGTAAAAAGTAAACTCAAAACAATCTTTCCGAACATTTTCTGAAGAGAGATGACTCATGCGCATGACTCAAAAATAAAAGCTCAGTTTTTAGACAATATTTACAAGGTGGCAAAGTTCAAAACACAACATGCTCAAAGTGTAGTAGTGTGATAGCCAAATGCAACAAATTCCCCAATCTTAGTTTTTACACAATTTCAAAAATCATACCAAACACAAATGCAACTTCAAATCTCACCAAAGTTGTCCTCTCACAAATGAATCACTCAGAAGAGGACTACAATGCAACACTCAATTATAAACATGAGATTAGAGTTAAATCATAAGGGACTTAACTCAAAAATAGGAAGATGAAGAACTTGCATTAATATGATCTCAAGAAGGATGCCAAACACTTAAAAGTAGAAAAATGAATGCAATTCAACCACATGACATTTAAGATCAATTTAGGTCTTTATTATAGGTTGTAATGGGGCCAAGGGTGTAAGGTGAGTGAGAAATGAAAGGTATGGATAATACAAAGTCCAAGGAACTCACATTGTAAGAGCATAAAATAAAATTGTTTACAAGACTTCGAATCATCACGATTAGATTTTTTTCTTTTATATGATCAAAACTCCTTATACCTTCATTTACAATGATTCATACTCCTTTCCAAATGCCAATTTATTTTGAAGGCCCAAAAATGAATTTTTAATCAACCACCACTTAATCACAACTTTTTTTTTTTCTTCTTTTCTTTCACCAATTGAGTGAATTTTTTTTTTTTTTCTTTATGTAATATCCCTTCCCAAACTTAGCATGAAAAACACATCCGAATTAGAGCTCATGAGTTCCTTAGAAAGGTAAATATTTGTTTTTCGGGCTAAGGCGAGGAAATATAATTGGTAAAATGAAAGAAAAGGTTTACATGTAGGCTCAAAATGGTTAACAATGGAAAATCATGCCTAAGCATGCATAAGGTTAGCTTGAAAGGCACAAACGATCCAAAGAGGGCCTTAATATCATTTCTTAAATGTCATGAAATCAAATTGCAAATGAATGACTTTTAAGTGTTCAACCAAATCAATGAATAATGAGATCAAACAACAACTTTGATGACAAGAAAATAAGAGTATGTGTATAACACTCATGAAATGAAGCACAAAGCTCAAAAGCTCACATTATATGGTTATATAAGTCTAATTTATGTTTGATACAATTCTTTGGGTCATGCAAATCCTTTAATTGGAGAATTATGAAACAAATGGCAAGTGCAAAGAAGGTTTCAAACATATCATGCTAGAACGATGCCAAATTTATTTATTTAATTTTTTTTTGAAATAAAAAAATTTACAAGGAAAAAAAATAAATAATAATAAATAAATAAAATTCAATTTTCATTTAAGTCATGCAAAGATTTATCACAATCTCATCAAATGTGTTCGGAAAGTGAATAAAATCAA
This sequence comes from Prunus avium, assembly GCF_965620075.1. Lineage (NCBI taxonomy): Eukaryota > Viridiplantae > Streptophyta > Magnoliopsida > Rosales > Rosaceae > Prunus > Prunus avium. The sequence goes on from NC_142290.1 coordinate 9,911,647, forward strand.
AATCAAAATAAAATCAAAATCAAAATCAAAATAAAAGCAAGACTTAAACAAAATAAAATAAAAATAAAAACAAGCAAATAAAAAAAAATTTAAATTAAGTTAAGAAAAAAACCAATTTTACATGCTAAACTCCAATACCCCCAAACCTAGAAAGGAACATTGTCCTCAATGTTTAAAAATTAGGAACAAGCAATGTCATAACAAGAAATGAAAGGTACTAAAGTAAATATAAACCACAAAAAAAACACAAATAAAATAAAATAATTACAAAAATAAAAATTACAAAACAAACAAACAAATAAACAAAACAAAAAAAAAAAAGAAACAGTAAAACACTCGAAACATAAAGCCCTAAACAGACAAAACAGTAAGCCCTAAACATACAGTCTTACGCAAACCAAAACCCAAACAATTGAAAGCCCAACCCAAAAGAAAGTTAACCCACCTTGAAACCTAAACAACGGTGAAAACCCGACCCACAATGAAATCCGAAGCCCACACATTTTTTATTATTATTATTTTTTATTTTTAAGAAGAAACGTGAATTGGGAGCGCAAAGGCGGGATTTCTGAAAAGAGAAAATGTGGTCCCTAATGCCTCGGTTCCTGGGAAGTCACGGGCAAAAGAGGTGAGGGATGTGTCGGCGCGCAGAGGCCGCTTTCACATCCCCCAAGCTAGAATTATTGGCCTCTTGGGTGAAGCAGGATGACTTTTTCACTTAAAGGTGGTGAAAGGTGAAAATGTAATTAAGGGGGGTTGGGAAACGGGTGCGGCGACAAATAGAGATAAGCCGTAAGGGCCGCACATAACCCAGAACCGCAGCGGCTAGGGTTTAGTAGACTAAGTCTATAAAAAGGTAAAAAGAACGGGTGAAAAACACAAACTCAGAAACACACAAAACAGAAAAGAAAGAAGAACAAAGAGTGAGAAATCAAATGGCCTCTAACTACCCATTTTCGTTGGATCTCAACCTAGCTCCACCGACTCAGACACGAGGCCAAGCAGCGGCACCAGTATGGATGCCCTACTTTGCTTCCGCACGGGGGCCTGTGACAATAACTGACTCAATACTCCTGGACAACGATGTTTCCATTGGAGTGGCTAGAAATTTAGTGACTCCTAAAGATATACGTGTTCTGGGGACAAGGGATGACAACCGGGTCGTGAGCGATGCCCTGGCACTGAGCGTGCAGAGTACGGCAACAGTCGCAAGTTTGGGTCATCGCCTACTTGCGAAGTCCCATGAGGTAGAGGTGCTAAAGGGTCAGTTGGCGGCGGAGCGAAGTATGGTTGAAGAGTGTCAGAGTGCTATAAAAAGCTTGAAAAGGGAGAGGGCAAGGATAGTGGAGGTGAATCGACACCAGCTAGAAGTATTGCGGGACGAGAATAAAAACCTATCAAAGATGGTAGAGTTGTACTCTCGTGACATGCGAAAACAGCTGGAAGACCTAGACCGACCGGGTAAACGCAAGCAAGCAGATCGTGAGAGTAGTTACGCTCAAGCTAAGATTGCGATCTTTGGGAGCTCAAGTGATGAGCCCCAAGAAGCTGTGCGTGAAGCCCCGGAAGAGGACAGCCAGAGGGCCAAACTCAAAGCTCCAATGGTCGAGACACCGAGCACTGTGAAGAAATGATTTCTACTGCTAATTGTTGTTTTTATTTTATTGGTTGTTTTTGTTTTTGGTTATTTTGTTTCGGAAATAAAAGTAAAGTTGCAGAAGGAAAAAGAAAACGGAAAAGAAAGCACACTTCCCAAACTTAAATCAAACAAAGACGACAAACGGAAAAGAAAGCACAGTTCCCTAACTAAAATAAAATAAAGATGATAGCCGAAAGGAAAAAGCAGAAACACAAAGCTCTAGAAAATGAAAGTAACAGGCAAAAATATTAAACACCAGAAAACACGGAAAAAAGAAAAGTAAAGTGAAAGTAAAGGTGCTCCCCCTTGAAGCGATTAGGTCGAGCATGCCCGGGAAATCCGAAATGGTGTTGGCTCTCTCTCATCAGCATATGTCTTTTTAAACCACACCTCTGCAAGCGGATGATACCCAGCATTTCTTCCTGCAAACTCAAGGAAAAACATCAAAAAATTCAGAAGCAAAACAAATGGCATCCTCATGCACTCACCTTGATGATCTCAACCTTGAGCTCTCGCTTGCACCACCGAATGCCCAGACAAGGGCTCCTCCAACCTCTGTCTTCCCAAACTCCACATATCATCACGGCACGGCCTCAAACTTTGCTGAGGCAATACCGAACTTTGCTGAGGCAAGGCCGAACAGAGCAGTGCTGCTGGGAGGCATGATTGGCAGCAAGCTCACACCGGCAGATCATTGGCATATAGCACACAGGTCTGACAAGGTGGCAGTGGATGAGTCCCACACTTATACCGCGCTCCAAGCGGTCTCGGCCACAAATCTGGGCTTGCGCCTACTGGCGAGGACACGGGAGTGTACAGCGCTGAGCGAGGAGGTGGCTGCCTTGAAGGCTATGGTGGCGGACTTGCAGAAGCGGCTCTATTGTGCCACTCAGCATGTGGAAGCACTGCAGAGGAAAAATGATGACCATGTAGAGCTGCAGCAGATTCTACAAGTGCGAGAAAATAGAGGCAAGCCATGATGATGATGAAGATGAAGAAGATGAAGAAGATGATGTTGTTGTTGTTGTTTTTTTTTTTTTTTTGGTGCAAAGTTTGAAGTGAAATAAAAATGTGTTTTAACACTCAGAAATAAACTAACTAACCATACCACGTAAATAAAATACATAAACTAACTTAACAAAACAAAAACAAAAACAAAGACTCAACAGAAAAGATAACAAAGAAAATATAAAAAAAAACTTAATTTAAAAACACACGAATATACAAGCAACTCACGGATGACCAGTTAAGGGCCTCAGAAAACACAGCCAGGGGATCCGGGAAGGTTGGAGGGGTCACAATGGTCCCGCTTAAAACCCAAACTTCTTAGACACCGAAGGTGTCGCCTAAAGAACTCCTAGACACTGTATTGACGGAAGTGCTTACTGGAGTTACCAAAAGTTAGCTCATATGAAAAATATATATATTTTTTTTAATAAATTTTTCTAAAGATATTCTCGTAAGAAAAAGAAATAAAGAACTCAACGTGGACCAAAAGGCAAAAATAATTACAGAAATAAACAGAATTCAAAGAAGAGAAAGGATTGAAATGCTCCCCCTTGAAGCGATTAGGTCGAGTATGGATGCACTTGGAGGTCGACTTCTCCCACTGCTCCACACTTCCTATCTTTATGATTGAAGTTGCCATCTCTCTCCATTTTTATTAAGCTGTCATAAATTTCTAAAACAAACACACAAACTTGAAATGGAATTAAAAGGATTAGGAAATAAAAACTAAAATGAAATGGAAAATCAACACACATCCAATTCCATGCTTCAAAGCAACAAGCACCAATGGGTTGTGTAAGCTGGGACTTAAACCCAGTTCTCTTCCTTGTTGGGCAATTGTCCTTTTCTGTTGGACTACAAACACAACTTGTCCATTAACGTCATTAACTTTAAAACAAGAAATTGTCCAGTTAAGAAAAAAATAAAATAAAATAAAGTAGGAAAACCAAATAGAATCAAACATCGTTACCAATCCCCGGCAACGGCACCAAAAACTTGTTGCTACGATTCAGCTGCACCAAAATAGATTCAGCTGCATCCTCAACTTGTGATACTCGCAAGTGCACGAGCCGTTTGGTAGTATAGCATATGTAAGTGCGAGGTCGATCCCACGAGGATTGGTGATTGAATGATCCAATTTGTTTCCCCTACACAAAATAGAAATGAAAAAAGAAAATAAATAAAACAAGAAAGAATGAAATAACTCAAGCAAATAAGTTCCCAAGTTCAATTAGATTAACGGATTGATTCTAGCTAAAGTATGATTAAGCCATGGTGTTTGGTCATAACCTTGTGTTCCTAATTCCCTAATTTGATCATTTGTTGTCTAACCTAAAACTAAGCATTAGGAACCCATTAAGCATAGAAGAACAATTTAAACAACCAAGCATGTATCTAATCCCTGTTGTCGAATGTCCATACATACTCTTCTTATTCATAGTTCAATTCGAATTAAAGCATGGTGTCTACTCTTAATTCAAACCAAGATAGCTAACATGCAAGCCTAAATGGTGATCAATCATTCAAACTAGCCTATTAACTTATAAGCATAATGAATAAGAACAAAAACCATAATTGAAACTTGGAAACTAATTAAACTTGAAACTTAAGAAAGAATGTACATTACAATGAAAAGTAAAGTGAAACTAAGAAAAACTTGAAGGAAAATTTAGTAAAAACATTATTGTTACAACAATTGACAACTTGAAAGGAAACTAAGAGAATTTGAGGGAGAGAAGGGAAGGGAGCTCTAGAGAAGTGTTTGAGAGCTCCCCCCCTTGGGGTGTGATTTGAAGCTTGAAGGCTTCTCTATTTATAGGGCTAAGAGGGAGGAACATCATGATGGATTCCCACACCATCCTTCATCTTTTGCTGCTGCACCTCAAGCATCTTCACATGGGTTCAAAGGTGATCAGTTGTGGCTGCCTTTGCTGCCAACCCATGTGGTTGCCTTTTGGTTGCCAACCCATGTGGTTGCCTTTTGGTTGCTGAAAAACGAGTTTTCTGTACCAGTCTTGGTGTAGGAAGGCCAGAGGTTTCAAAACGTATCCAATGGTGCTCAAATTTGGATATGTTATACTAGACACCCATTGGAACAACTTCTATGAAGAAAGTATTCCCATCGGAGCAGTAGAAGTATGCGTTTTGGCCCTTGCAAGTTGGCTGCCGAACAGAGACTGGAATTGACTTCATTTCATCTTTTCTTTCCTTTTTGATTCACATGCATGCCCATGCTTCCTCTTTCAATTAAAACCTGATTTCCAGCTCCAAAGTGATCTGCCAATTCAATTCCCATGTTCAAAGGCTGAAGCAAAATGCCTCTCATCATTCCTCATTCTTCTCTCTCTCCTTTCTCTTTGCTTCCCATGCATGCACATGCTTTCTCTATAATAACTCCAGCATGTACCAACTTGCTCATTCAGAAATTCATAGCTGGAAAGCCTCCCAACTTCACTCATTATGTTGGGTACAAGGTCAGTTGCAGCTGGGGTGAGGCACATGGCTAAAAGGAGGCACATGACTAAATGCTGGCAGCTGCAAATCTTGCTGAGCAAGGTTGGGTGTTGGACGGGCTGAGCACTCCACAAATGTCCAATTGGGCTGAAATTTGGATATGTTGTAGTAGACACCCATTGGAACAAGTGTCATGAAGATCTTCACCTCATTCGAGCCCCATAGCATGCTGATCCAAGGCCAAGAAATTGACCTACGAAATTGGGCTGGAAAGGGGTTGTAGCCAAAATGTGTTTGTCTTTAAGCTCATATTCCTCATATGTCAATCAGCCCTTAACATGCATGGATTGCATCAAATGTTATCTCTTGCTATCTTAACCTACAAAACACACAAACATAGGTAAGTGACTCAAAATAAAGAGAAACTAAGAAAAATCACTAAGTAAAGAAGGCATGCAAGTGTATGAAATTATGGACTTATCAAAACAGAAAATGGATTAAAAGCACAAGTTTAACTCAATAACATAACCAAATCATAAGCTAGAAGGGTACAAAATGATATACAATTATGAACCGATCAAAGATCCAAACAAGCATTTGAAGGAATTCGAAGTGGTATGTTCAAGCATGACACCAATCAACGTGGATAGCAACATTCTAAAGATGAAAGCCTTTCCATTCTCTCTTTTGGAAAAGGCTAAGGATTGGCTCTTTGAGTTAGCACCTGGAACCGTCACTTCTTGGGAAAGCATGAAGAGCGCATTCTTAGAAAAATTCTTCCCAACTTCAAGAGTCATTCTTTTGAGGAAGAGAATTAGTGGAATTCAACAAGGCCCGGGAGAATCCTTCCCAGCATATTATGAGCGTTTCAAGACTTTAGTTGCATCCTGCCCACAACATCAAATGAAGGAAGAGCTTTTAATTCAATATTTCTATGAAGGACTACTTCCACTCGAGAGACAAATGCTTGATGCTTCAGCAGGAGGTGCGTTGGTTGACAAAACACCAGTTGCAGCGAAGATCTTAATCACAAACCGAGCCTTGAATGCACAACAATACGAAGGAGTTGGAGAAAGAGATCATACACGGCCAAGTCAAGTTAATGAGGTAAGTGCTATTTCAGAACTTCAATCTCAAATGGCTAATCTCACTACTCTTATTTCACAGGTTGTTGAAGGATCCAAAGTGCAAGGAAGTAGTACTTGTGGCGTGTGCTCTGTGCAAGGACACCCCTCTGATCAATGCCCTCAATTAATAGAGAATGGGGGATGGGAAAGTACCAACGCCATTGGGTATCAAGGCCACAATCAGCCAAAGTATGATCCATACTCCAACACTTACAATCCGGGCTGGAGAGATCATCCAAATATGAAGTGGAGGGACCCTCAACAAACTCAACAACAAGGCGGATATAGACAGCCACCTCCAGGACTCTATCAGAGGCCATTCGCACCACCACTCCCACCACAATCTGCCCAACCAAATTCAGGTACGTCTTTGGATAATGATAAAGTTCTTCAAGTACTAACCTCTTTGACTCAGGGTTTGCAAAATCAAGCCAAAGAAATGGGCGAAGTGAAGAAGCAAATTGGGCAAATGGCGGAATTCATGGGACAGTTCAGAGAAGAAGGTAAACTACCTAGTTCAACCATCGTCAACCCAAAGGGAGGTTTTGAAACGGCTAAAGCTGTCACCTTGAGAAGTGGTAAAGAGGTTGGAACCAATCCCAAAACTTCCAAACAAAGCCAAAAAGAGGACGAACAGCTGCTGCCCGAAGGAGACGAGATGAACAAGGCCACGGCAAGGGAAGAGCAACCCTTGTCGCAGCCTTCTAAGGCTCCTACAGCACCCAAATCGGGTAAGGTTGGTTCGAATTCAATTCCTTTTAACCCCATTCCACCAAATGTGCCTTGATCGGTTCATAATTGTATATCATTTTGTACCCTTCTAGCTTATGATTTGGTTATGTTTTTGAGTTAAACTTGTGCTTTTAATCCTTTTTGTGTTTATCTTTCAGTTAATTGACATTTAGGTAACAATGATGACTTTGGATAGGAAATGATGCAATCCATGCATGTTAAGGGCTGATTGGCATATGAGGAATATGAGCTTAAAGACAAACACATTTTGGCTACAGCTCCTTTCCAGCCCAATTTCGTAGGTCAGCTTCTTCTCCTTGGATCAGCATGCTATGGGGCTTGGATGAGGTGAAGATCTTCATGAAACTTGTTCCAATGGGTGTATAGTACAACATATCCAAATTTCAGCCCAATTGGACATTTGTGGAGTGCTCAGCCCGCCCAACACTCAACCTTGCTCAGCAGGATTTGCAGCTGCCAGCTTTGAGCCTTGTCTCCTCCTTTAAGCCATGTGCCTCACCCATGCTGCAACTGACTTTGGATCCAACATAATGAGTGAAGTGGGGAGGCATTCCAGCTATGAAAGTCTAAAGGATCAAGTTGGTGCATGCTGGAGTTATTATAGAGAAAGCATGTGCATGCATGTAAAGCATAAATGAAATGAAGTCAATTCCAGTCTCTGTTCGGCAGCCAAATTGCAAGGCCCACAACGCATACTTCTACTACTCCGATGGGAATACTTTCTTCATAGAAGTTGTTCCAATGGGTGTCTACTATAACATATCCAAATTGGAGCCCCATTGGATAAGTTTTGAAACCTCTGGCCTTCCTACACCAAGTCTGGTTCAGAAGACTCGTTTTTGTTCAACAACCAAAAGAAGACCACATGGGTTGGCAGCAAAAGGCAGCCACAATTGATCACCTTTGATCCCATGTGAAGAAAGCTTGAGGTGCAGCAAAAGAAGTATGGGATGAGATTGATTCCAACCACACTAACATAGACAAGATGAAGTGTGAGTTATGGGTTGTATTAAAAGAGGAATGGTGGTGTTGGATTTCATCATGTTGTTCCTCCCTCTTAGCCCTATAAATAGAGAAGCCTTCAAGCTTCATAAATCACACCCCAAGGGGGGGAGCTCTCAAACACTTCTCTAGAGCTCCCTTTCCTTCTCTCCCTCAAATTCTCTTAGTTTCCTTTCAAGTTGTCAATTGTTGTAACAAAATGAGTTTACTAAATTTTCTTTCAAGTTTTCTTAGTTCCACTTTACTTTTATTGTAATGTACATTCTTTCTTAAGTATTCAAGTTTAATTAGTTTCCAAGTTTCAATTATGGTTTTTGTTCTTATTCATTATGCTTATAAGTTAATATGCTAGTTTGAATGATTGATCACCATTTAGGCTTGCATGTTAGCTATCTTGGTTTGAATTAAGAGTAGACACCATGCTTTAATTCGAATTGAACTATGGATAGGAAGAGTATGTATGGACATTCGACAACAGGGATTAGATACATACTTGGTTGTTTAAAATGTTCTTCTATGCTTAATGGGTTCCTAATGCTTAGTTTTAGGTTAGACAACAAATGATCAAATTAGGGAATTAGGAACACAAGGTTTTGACCAAACACCATGGCTTAATCATACTTTAGCTAGAATCAATCCATTAATCTAATTGAACTTGGGAACTTATTTGCTTGAGTTATTTCCTTTTTTCTTGTTTTATTTATTTTCTTTTTCATTTCTGTTTTATGTAGGGGAAATGAATTGGATCATTCAATCACCAATCCTCGTGGGATCGACCTCGCACTTACATATGCTATACTACCAAACGGCTCGTGCACTTGCGAGTATCACAAGTTGAGGATGCAGCTGAATCTATTTTGGTGCAGCTGAATCGAAGCAACATGCCTTTCCCTCGCAGGTTTATGCAATCTAAGAAGGAAGAGAATGAAAAAGATATCTTAGAGACCTTCAGGAAAGTACAAGTCAATATTCCCCTTCTTGATGCAATAAAGCAAGTTCCAAAGTATGCTAAATTTTTGAAGGAGCTTTGTACAACAAGGAGGCGGATCTCGAACAAGGAAGTGGTACAAGTAAGTGAGAATGTTTCTGCAGTTTTGCAACGTAAGCTGCCACCTAAATGCAAAGACCCAGGTAGTTTCACAATCCCTTGTGTTATTGGTAATACCAAGTTTGAAAAGGCCATGTTAGATTTGGGTGCTTCCATTAATGTCATGCCATACTCAATTTATGCATCTATGAACCTAGGAGAGCTTAAAAACGATGGTGTTATAATTCAATTAGCCGATCGTTGTAATGCATATCCGAAAGGAGTCTTGGAAGATGTTTTGGTGCAGGTTAATCATTTGATATTCCCAGCAGATTTCTATGTGCTTGAGATGGAAGATTCGGCCCATTCTACACCATTGCCAATCCTACTTGGAAGACCCTTCATGAAGACAGCTCGCACCAAGATAGATGTGTTCAAGGGGACGTTGACAATGGAATTTGATGGCGACATAATTGATTTCAATATCTCTGAAGCTATAAGGTATCCTATTGATGATCATTCTTGCTTCTCTATTGATGTATTTGAAATTTTGGCGCAGGAATATCATGAATTCCTAAATAGGGATGCTCTTGAAACAACCATTGCTAAAGGAATTGGACTCAAAACCAACATGGCCGAGCCTAATCATGCAACAATTGGCGAGATGGTGGCTGCCCTTGAGTCATTGCCACAACTTGTTGGTAAGCTAACAATCCCAATTCCAATTTCCTTTTCTACTAACAAGTTGTTACCTTCAGTAATTCAGGCACCCACTCTGGAGCTTAAACCATTACCAAATCATTTGAAGTATGTCTTTTTGGGAGATAAAGAGACATTGCCAGTCATAGTCTCTTCATCACTCACGGCAGTAGAGGAGGAGAAACTGGTACGGGTGTTGAAGGAATACAAAGCAGCCATTGGATGGACCTTGGCCGATATCAAGGGGATAAGTCCTACAACATGCATGCATCGCATACTTTTGGAGGATGGGGCCAAACCATCTCGAGAGGCTCAATGCCGACTCAACCCTCCAATGCTGGAAGTTGTGAAGAAGGAGATTATCAAGCTTTATGATTGTGGAGTGATTTACCCAATTTCGGACAGTCGTTGGGTTTCACCGGTTCAAGTTGTTCCAAAGAAATCGGGAGTCACTGTGGTGAAGAATGAAGAGAACGAACTTGTGCCTACCCGTATCCAAACAGGTTGGAGAGTTTGCATCGATTATAGGAAGCTCAACGCCACCACAAGGAAGGATCACTTCCCTTTACCGTTCATCGATCAAATGCTTGAAAGGTTAGCTGGTCATTCATTTTATTGCTTTCTTGATGGGTATTCTGGATATAATCAAATTGTCATAGCTCCGGACGATCAAGAGAAGACCACTTTTACTTGTCCATTTGGTACCTTTGCCTATCGTCGAATGCCATTCGGTTTATGTAATGCACCGGCCACGTTTCAAAGATGCATGGTAAGTATCTTTTCAGATTATGTTGAGAAGATTATTGAAGTCTTTATGGACAATTTTAGTGTTTTTGGTGATTCATTTGATGATTGTTTAGCTAATCTCACTTTGATATTGGGACGATGCATTGAAACTAACCTTGTTTTAAATTGGGAAAAATGTCACTTTATGGTAAAACAAGGCATAGTTTTGGGTCATATAATTTCAGAAAAGGGAATTGAAGTTGATAAATCAAAAATAGATCTTGTACGCTACTTACCCTCCCCCACTTCGGTGAGAGAGGTTCGTTCTTTCCTTGGACATGCAGGATTCTATAGACGTTTTATCAAAGATTTCTCAAAGATTGCAACACCCCTGTGTCGACTCCTACAGAAGGATGTGCCATTTGTGTTCAATGATGAATGTGAGAAGGCATTCAATCACCTAAAAAAACTGCTAACTTCAGCCCCCATCATAGTTCCACCAGATTGGAGTCTTCCTTTTGAACTGATGTGCGATGCCTCAGATTATGCAATAGGGGCTGTTTTGGGACAAAGGAAGGACAAGCAGCCGCATGTCATCTACTATGCCTCACGGACCTTGAATGACGCTCAATTGAACTATTCCACCATTGAAAAAGAACTCCTTGCTGTTGTGTTTGCTTTAGATAAGTTTCGCTCTTATTTACTTGGAACTAAAGTCATAATTTATTCTGACCATGCAGCGTTGAAATACTTGCTCATGAAGAAAGAAGCCAAACCAAGGCTTATTCGATGGATGCTCCTTCTCCAAGAGTTCGACGTCGAAATTCGAGACAAGAAAGGAAGTGAGAACGTGGTGGCTGACCACTTAAGCCGTTTGGTGCATGATGAGGAGCCATTACCTATCCCAGAATTATTTCCAGACGAGCAGCTGCTGTCCATTGAGGTAAGTGAGCCATGGTATGCTGATATTGTGAATTATTTAGTGTCTAAACAAGCTCCAAGCACACTAAACAAGCACCAACGTGATAAACTTGCAAAGGATGCACGGTTTTATGTATGGGATGACCCGTACTTGTGGAAATATTGCCCTGATCAGATTCTTCGTAGATGTGTACATGATTCAGAGTTTAATTCAATTTTAACTTTCTGCCACACATATGCATGTGGGGGTCACTTTGGCACTCAAAGGACAGCCCTTAAAGTTCTAGAATGTGGATTTTATTGGCCTACTATATTTAAGGATGCTAGAATTTTTTGCATAACCTGTGATCGTTGTCAAAGAACAGGGAATATAGGTCCAAAAGATCAAATGCCGCAGACCCCAATCCACTTTGTCGAAATCTTTGATGCTTGGGGCATCGATTTCATGGGTCCTTTTCCTTCATCTCATGGTTTCAATTATATTTTACTTGCGGTTGATTATGTATCGAAATGGGTGGAAGCGAAAGCCACCCGTACTAATGATTCCAAAGTGGTTGCAGATTTTGTCAAAACTAACATATTTTCCAGATTTGGAATGCCGAGGGTACTTATCAGTGACGGGGGTTCCCATTTTCGCAATCGAACCATAGAGGCGCTGCTTAAAAAGTATAATGTCACACATAGGGTCTCGACACCCTATCACCCTCAAACAAGTGGGCAAGCCGAGGTGTCTAATCGAGAAATCAAGCAGATTTTGGAGAAGACAGTTGGACCCACTAGGAAAGATTGGAGCTTGCGCTTGAATGATGCATTGTGGGCGTACCGTACAGCCTATAAAACACCAATTGGGATGTCTCCATTTCGGCTCATCTATGGGAAACCGTGCCATCTTCCGGTTGAGTTGGAGCACAAAGCGCATTGGGCAGTCAAAGCATTCAACATGGACATAGATGCAGCTGGTCTTCATAGGAAGCTTCAATTGAATGAGCTTGAAGAGATTCGGAATGAGGCTTATGAGAACGCTCATATCTATAAGGAGAAAACGAAGGCATTCCATGACAAGATGATTCGTAGCAAGATGTTCTCTATAGGGCAGAAAGTTTTACTTTTCAACTCCCGCCTTCGATTGTTTCCAGGTAAGTTGCGTTCTAAATGGATTGGTCCTTTTGTTGTTACTAATGTCTTCCCTTATGGTGCAGTCCAAATTCAAAGTTTAAAGACAGGGCATGAATTCAAAGTCAATGGACACCGTTTGAAGCCTTATTATGAGTGTTTTGAAGAGCATGTTGTGGAGGATGTACCCCTCTGTGCCGTAGGACCTACTGGAGCTTAAAAGGAGGTATCGTCCGGCTGGAAGACGTTAAAGCAAGCGCTTCTTGGGAGGCAACCCAGGTGTTCGAATAAAAGGACTTTGGAATATTCGGCTCCTACAACCAGATTTGCTCTCTTTTACCCTTCTCTTTATTGTTTTTACTTTGCCATGATTGTCTTGTTTGCTAGCTATCTTTTATTGCTTTCTTATTTACGTTTATTTTTGAAACATTGAGGACAATGTTTGGTTTAAGTGTGGGGGGGTAAACAAAGTTCTTTTCATGAATTATTTTTGAATCCCTATCACTACTAATGTGGTTATTCACTATTTTAAAGTGTTTTTGTGTCATTTATAACCAAAAAAAGAGTCGTTTTTGTTGCTTGTTTGTGTCTTAGGGTACCTTCCAACGCAATGATGAGGATTTGGTTTTTAATTGCATGACTGTTATGGAAAGTTGCAAACATGGGTGGAAGTTTGATATGCTCTTTGGTTAATACTTAGTTGTAGTCATCATTTACGAACTCACATGTAAGCACAAAAAGAAAAAATCAGTTTTTGTAACATGCTTGAAGGAAGAAACTCAAACTAATGCTACAACCCTGTGAGACTTGAGCCTAGCCTTTGTTTGGAGAGTTATTAATCTGGATATTCTTGTTTTCTAAAGTCGTTGCATGATCTCATTAGTTCTTTGCTTGGTTGCTACTTAGAATGCGTTTTCATCATTTAAGTTCCAAATACTAGAACTCATGCCCGTTTCATTCAAAACGTAAAATGAAGTGCATAACAAATAACAAGATGAAGGTGTGTAGTTACCACCAGAGCCAAAAAGCCTTATCCCTTGCATTTATATTGTAGGTATAACCCCTTTGAGCCTTATTTAGCCTATTTTCCTTGTGAAGCCGGCATTATCCTTACCCAGCTTAGTACAGGAATATCCATACCCTTGTTCTTAAAGAATAGTGAAGCATGACTTGTTGGGAATTCCTTTTGTCTACGATTTGCAGAATTGTTCTTTTGAGTTGATGAAAAGAGGAGTTTCTGTGTGGTTTCATCAAAAATAAAATAAAATAAAAAAAAGAAGAAAAACAAGATGAAAAGAAGTAAGAATGAGTTCACAACTTTTGGTTGTTGCAGAAGGGTCCAAAAAAAAAAAAAAAAAAAAAAAAAAAGTGGATCTGACCCTAAAATTGTACAGATCTTCCCTTTGTGTTTAAAGTTTGATGCTGCAATCAAAAGTGAATTCTAAGTGTGGATTTCATTACTTTGCTTCCTATTTCTTTAAGAACCTTTGTGTACCCTTAACCCTTTTTTGTTAGCCAATACCTTAGCCCCGTTATAACCCTTAGACTTTTATCTTGGTTGTTATGTGTTTCAATATGTGGAGTTTGATTTAATAACTTCAGAAAGTGCCTTCTTTGTTATAATATATGTGAGTGCTAGTCTACATGTTTACATCAATCTTCTCACATATACTTAGTATAGGGAGTGTAGTCAGAAAATCTACGTGAAAATAGAGAGTATATCTGGTGAGGAATTGAGGGAATTCTCTAAGGCATGTTACTACATTAATAAAATAAAAATAATAATAAAAAAAAGTTGTTTTAAATGATCAAATGCGAGCTAGTGAGTGGTTACTGTGATTAAGTACGAGCTCGAGGGTAAGGATGGCTAAAATCTGTGTGAGTAGTGATTTTTAACATGTCATGTTTCATTGGAAATCCCTGAGGCAATTGTTGGAAGGTTTAGGTTTTATTTTGTTTTCTTTGTTTTGCTAGGGACTAGCAACAGCTAAGTGTGGGGGAATTTGATAGGAGCATATTTATGCGACTTTGCTATCTTATTTCTTTGCATTTACTTAGTTAATTCCCATTTGTTAGAATGATTTAGCTTATTTTCGTACTATTGTAGGTCCAGATGGCAAGATTGGTAAGAAAGGGCATTTTGGGGCATTTTAGAGCAGTTTTGGACTTGGAATGGATAGCATATGCATGGGGCAAGATGGATGGACGTGTTTGAAGTTCAAAGAGGCTAGGAATGTGCTAAAAAGATGGGGAAATTAATTCAAGAATCAGCTTCTTAGAAGAAAGCATTGGGGCCGCACCTTTCTCCTAAAAAGGTGGCGCCTGGGCCCTATCCTTGTTCCAGAAGAAATCTGCCAAACAAACCCTAATTTCTAGGGTTTCTGCTGGGCCCTTTTACCCTAGATCTACCACATATTTAAAGGAGGGGTTGCCGCAGGAAAGAGGAGTTTTTGAGGGGCCGTAGCAAGAGAGGAAAAAAAGAGAAGAACTTGGAGACGCAACCTGCTGCATCCATTGGGGTTTTCAGAGTTCTTCTTCCCTATTTTAGTTAAATGTTTATTCTAGATTGCTTTTCAGTTATTATGAACATGTGTAACTAAATTTCTTCTTAGTTAGGGGTGAATTCGAAGCCATGGACATATGTTTAATATGAATTGATTACTTCCAGTTATGGTTTTATAAAGTATGAATGTGATTTACTTTTCTGTTTTATTGAGAACTTATTCTTGTATGCTTATTAAGGATGCATACTTAGTTTGTATGCAGGGATTTGATGCTAGAATATAAGGGAATTTCACCTAATCGTTATGAACTTATATTCACAAGTGGTAAAAGTCACTAGTCATGATTGAGTTAAGTAAGTTCTTGGCAGGAGTATCATGCTTTTCATAGTTACGAATGCTTTGTCAATGCTTATGATTTTCACAGAATTTAATGATCTTTGATACGTATCTTTATCATGCTGTTCATATAGGGAACTTGATGAGAATAATTTGATTGTGTCGCTGAGTCCAATTCAATGAACTTAGGAAAATCTGAGAGTTAATTAGTGCATTCACAATTAATTTGGGGCATTGTCATTCATACTTTATAGAAAGAGTAACTGGAGATCGTTTTGTATGCATATGTTCCATGTGTGGAAAAGGATCCTCTAGCTATCCCTTAATCCATACTTCATTCACAACTTAGTTGTTTGCTGCTGTCATTATTACTTTAGTCTAAACCGTCCAAATTTCCCCCAATCATTGTTTTCCTTAACTTAGTTTTCAGTTTAATAAGTTAATTTGTGTTGATTAGCTTCCCTCCAAATCCCCGGAATAGAACGATCCCTACTTACTCGTACTACGATTGCATAATTCATAGGGTTTAATTTGTGTGTTAGTTATTTCTCACGACAGGAGTCATTTGGTGAGTTTTGAATGAAATCCAATCGCTAGAAGTATGGAATACACCAACCACTCCAATTAGGAACGAACTGCCGTTGAACTTGAATTGTCCAATTTGGAACACCTATTGATTTCGGATCGAGCCCAAAACTTGGGCAACATCATAATATGGTGGGAGGAGTCATTTGGTGAGTTTTGAGTGAAATCCAAACGCTAGAAGTATGGAAGACACCAACCACTCCATTTAGGAACGATCTGCCGTTGAACTTGAATCGTCCAATTTCTCACACCTATTGATTTCGGATCGAGCCCCAAACTTGGGCAACATCCAAATATGGTGGGAGGAGTCATTTGGGGAGTTTTGAGTGAAATCCAATCGCTAGAAGTACGGAATACACCAACCACTCCAATTAGGAACGAACTGCCGTTGAACTTGAATTGTCCAATTTCTCACACCTATTGATTTCGGATCGAGCCCAAAACTTGGGCAACATCATAATATGGTGGGAGGAGTCATTTGGGGAGTTTTGAGTGAAATCCAATAGCTAGAAGTATGGAATACACCAACCACTCCAATTAGGAACGAACTGCCGTTGAACTTGAATTGTCCGATTTCGAACACCAATTGATTTCGGATCGACCCCAAAACTTGGGCAACATCATAATATGGTGGAAGGAGTCATTTGGTGAGTTTTGAGTGAAATCCAATCGCTAGAAGTATGGAATACACCAACCACTCCAATTAGGAAAGTTCTGCCGTTGAACTTGAATTGTCCAATTTCTCACACCTATTGATTTCGGATCGAGCCCCAAACTTGGGCAACATCATAATATGGTGGGAGGAGTCATTTGATTAGTTTTGAGTGAAATCCAATCGCTAGAAGTATGGAATACACCAACCACTCCAATTAGAAACGAACTGCCATTGAACTTGAATTGTCCAATTTCTCACACCTATTGATTTTGGATCAAGCCCAAAACTTGGGCAACATCATAATATGGTGGGAGGAGTCATTTGGTGAGTTTTGAGTGAAATCCAATCGCTAGAAGTATGGAATACACCAACCACTCCAATTAGGAACGAACTGCCGTTGAACTTGAATTGTCCAATTTCTCATACCTATTGATTTCGGACCGAGCCCCAAACTTAGGCAATATCATAATATGGTGGGAGGAGTCATTTGGTGAGTTTTGAATGAAATCCAATCGCTAGAAGTATGGAATACACCATCCCCTCCAATTAGGAACGAACTGTCGTTGAACTTGAATTGTCCAATTTGGAACACCGATTGATTTGGGATCGAGCCCAAAACTTGGGCAATATCATAATATGGTGGGAGGAGTCATTTGGTGAGTTTTGAGTGAAATTCAATCGCTAGAAGTATGGAATACACCAACCACTCCAATTAGGAACGAACTGCCGTTGAACTTGAATTGTCCAATTTGGAACACCTATTGATTTCGGATTGAGCCCAAAACATGGGCAACATCATAATATGGTGGGAGGAGTCATTTGGGGAGTTTTGAGTGAAATCCAATCGCTAGAAGTATGGAATACACCAACCACTCCAATTAGGAACGAACTGCCGTTGAACTTGAATTGTCCAATTTCTCACACCTATTGATTTCGGATCGAGCCCAAAACTTGGGCAACATTATAATATGGTGGGAGGAGTCATTTGGGGAGTTTTGAGTGAAATCCAATAGCTAGAAGTATGGAATACACCAACCACTCCAATTAGGAACGAATTGCCGTTGAACTTGAATTGTCCGATTTCGAACACCAATTGATTTCGGATCGACCCCAAAACTTGGGCAACATCATAATATGGTGGAAGGAGTCATTTGGTGAGTTTTGAGTGAAATCCAATCGCTAGAAGTATGGAATACACCAACCACTCCAATTAGGAAAGTTCTGCCGTTGAACTTGAATTGTCCAATTTCTCACACCTATTGATTTCGGATCGAGCCCCAAACTTGGGCAACATCATAATATGGTGGGAGGAGTCATTTGATTAGTTTTGAGTGAAATCCAATCGCTAGAAGTATGGAATACACCAACCACTCCAATTAGGAACGAACTGCCGTTGAACTTGAATTGTCCAATTTCTCACACCTATTGATTTTGGATCAAGCCCAAAACTTGGGCAACATCATAATATGGTGGGAGGAGTCATTTGGTGAGTTTTGAGTGAAATCCAATCCGTAGAAGTATGGAATACACCAACCACTCCAATTAGGAACGAACTGCCGTTGAACTTGAATTGTCCAATTTCTCATACCTATTGATTTCGGACCGAGCCCCAAACTTAGGCATTATCATAATATGGTGGGAGGAGTCATTTGGTGAGTTTTGAATGAAATCCAATCGCTAGAAGTATGGAATACAACATCCCCTCCAATTAGGAACGAACTGTCGTTGAACTTGAATTGTCCAATTTGGAACACCGATTGATTTGGGATCGAGCCCAAAACTTGGGCAATATCATAATATGGTGGGAGGAGTCATTTGGTGAGTTTTGAGTGAAATTCAATCGCTAGAAGTATGGAATACACCAACCACTCCAATTAGGAACGAACTGCCGTTGAACTTGAATTGTCCAATTTGGAACACCTATTGATTTCGGATTGAGCCCAAAACATGGGCAACATCATAATATGGTGGGAGGAGTCATTTGGTGAGTTTTGAGTGAAATCCAATCGCTAGAAGTATGGAATACACCAACCACTACAATTAGGAACGAACTGCCGTTGAACTTGAATTGTCCAATTTCTCACACCTATTGATTTCGGATCGAGCCCCAAACTTGGGCAACATCATAATATGGTGGGAGGAGTCGTTTGGTGAGTTTTGGGTGAAATCCAATCGCTAGAAGTATGGAATACAACAACCACTCCAATTAGGAACGAATTGCCGTTGAACTTGCATTGTCCAATTTCGAACACCTATTGATTTCGGATGAAGCCCAAAACTTGGGCAACATCATAATATGGTGGGAGGAGTCATTTGGTGAGTTTTGAGTGAAATCAAATCGCTAGAAGTATGGAAGACACCAACCACTCCAATTAGGAACGAACTGCCGTTGAACATGAATTGTCCAATTTCTCACACCTATTGATTTCGGATCGAGCCCCAAACTTGGGCAACATCCAAATATGGTGGGAGGAGTCATTTGGTGAGTTTTGAGTGAAATCCAATCGCTAGAATTATGGAATACACCAACCACTCCAATTAGGAACGAACTGCCGTTGAACTTGAATTGTCCAATTTCTCACACCTATTGATTTCGGATCGAGCCCAAAACTTGGGCAACATCATAATATGGTGGGAGGAGTCATTTGGGGAGTTTGAGTGAAATCCAATCGCTAGAAGTATGGAATACACCAACCAATCCAATTACGAACGAACTGCCGTTGAACTTGAATTGTCCGATTTCGAACACCAATTGATTTCGGATCGAGCCCAAAACTTGGGCAACTTCGTAATATGGTGGAAGGAGTCATTTGGTGAGTTTTGAGTGAAATCCAATCGCTAGAAGTATGGAATACACCAACCACTCCAATTAGCAACGAACTGCCGTTGAACTTGAATTGTCCAATTTCTCACACCTATTGATTTTGGATCAAGCCCAAAACTTGGGCAACATCATAATATGGTGGGAGGAGTCATTTGGTGAGTTTTGAGTGAAATCCAATCGCTAGAAGTATGGAATACACCAACCACTCCAATTAGGAACGAACTGCCGTTGAACTTGAATTGTCCAATTTGGAACACCTATTGATTTCGGATCGAGCCCAAAACTTGGGCAACATCATAATATGGTGGGAGGAGTCATTTGGTGAGTTTTGAGTGAAATCCAATCGCTAGAAGTATGGAAGACACCAACCACTTCAATTAGGAACGAACTGCCGTTGAACTTGAATTGTCCAATTTCTCACACCTATTGATTTTGGATCGAGCCCCAAACTTGGGCAACATCATAATATGGTGGGAGGAGTCATTTGGTGAGTTTTGGGTGAAATCCAATCGCTAGAAGTATGGAATACACCAACCACTCCAATTAGGAACGAACTGCCGTTGAACTTGAATTGTCCAATTTCGAACACCAATTGATTTCGGATCGAGGCCAAAACTTGGGCAACATCATAATATGGTGGGAGGAGTCATTTGGTGAGTTTTGAGTGAAATCCAATCGCTAGAAGTATGGAATACACCAACCACTCCAATTAGGAACGAACTGCCGTTGACCTTGAATTGTCCAATTTCGAACACCAATTGATTTCGGATCGAGCCCAAAACTTGGGCAACATCATAATATGGTGGGAGGAGTCATTTGGTGAGTTTTGAGTGAATCCAATCGCTAGAAGTATGGAATACACCAACCACTCCAATTAGGAACGATCTGCCGTTGAACTTGAATTGTCCAATTTCTCACACCTATTGATTTTGGATCGAGCCCAAACTTGGGCAACATCCAAATATGGTGGGAGGAGTCATTTGGTGAGTTTTGAGAGAAATCCAATCGCTAGAAGCATGGAATACACCAACCACTCCAATTAGGAACGAACTGCCGTTGAACTTGAATTGTCCAATTTCTCACACCTATTGATTTCGAATCGAGCCCCAAACCTGGGCAACATCATTATATGGTGGGAGGAGTCATTTGGTGAGTTTTGAGTGAAATCCAATCGCTAGAAGTATGGAATACACCAACCACTCCAATTAGGAACGAACTGCCGTTGAACTTGAATTGTCCAATTTGGAACACCTATTGATTTCGGATCAAGCCCAAAACTTGGGTGATCCGTTCATAATTGTATATCATTTTGTACCCCTCTAGCTTATGATTTGGTTATGTTGTTGAGTTAAACTTGTGCTTTTAATCCCTTTTCTGTTTATCATTCAGTTCATTGGTCCTTAGATAGCAATGGTGGCTTTGGATAGGAAAAGATGCAAAATGGTGCAAAAACTAGCAGACTGAGTTAGCAATTTGCTTCATTCTTAACTTCCTCCTCCCAACGTGTATTGGCCCAATTAATATGTGGTTGGAAAGAAGAGATTCTGAACTGCAAGATAGACTGCTAAAACGTATCAATTGATGAAGTCAAGCCCAATCCATGGGCCCATCAAAATGCACACCATACATTCCAGTCTATTTTCGGCAGTCAACTTGCAAGGCCCAAAACGTACACTTATGCTGCTCAGATGGGAATGCATTCTGCAGCAAAGTTGTTCCAATGGGTGTCTATTATGACATATCCAAATTTGAGCCCCATTGCATACATATTGAAATCTCAGGCCTTCATACACCAAGCCTGGTTCAGCAGCATCTTTTATTTCCAGCAACCAAAAGAAAACCCACATGGGTTGGCAGCAAAAGGCAGCCACAATTGAACACCCATGTGAAGAAAGCTTGAGGTGCAGCAAAAGAAGTATGGGATGGGATTGATTCCAACCACACTAACATAGACAAGATGAAGTAGAGGAGTCTTCAAGCTACAAACTTCACTTCAGCCATCCTCCACACTTCCATCATTCCATCAACACATCCAGAAATCATCCTCATACATTCCCACAACCCCAAACACTCAAGCAATCAACCCAATACTCTAAACTGCCCCAAAATCACCAAAACAGCTCCAGAAAACCTCCCTTCCATTTCCCTACGAATTTCCTCTTTCTCAGCCATCACCACTCACTCAAACTCTTCCCAAATCACCTCCATATCCTTCATACATCCTTCTAGACGTGGAGAAGCTCTTGGAGAAGCATTGGACACCACAAGAACTTCAGAAAAGGGTTTTTCTACTCTTATGGCATTCATTATGTTTTCCCATTTCTGTTTTAGTTTCTTTTCCATTATGAGTAGCTAAATCCATAACTAGGGCTTCGATGTAACCTAACATGAATATTCTGGGTTTATAAGTTTGAAGTTTGGAGTTTCAAGTTTGATTCATGATTCATGTTCTTATTCATTATGCTTATAAGTTAACATGCTTGTTTGAATGATTGATCACCATTAGAACTTGTTTGTTAACTATCTTGGTTTGAATTAAGAGTAGACACCATGCTTTAATTCGAATTGAACTATGAATAGGAAGAGTATGTATGGACATTCGACAACAGGGATTAGATACATGCTTGGTTGTTTAAATTGTTCTTCTATGCTTAATGGGTTCCTAATGCTTAATTTTAGGTTAGACAACAAACGATCAAATTAGGGAATTAGGAACACAAGGTTAGGACCAAACACCATGGCCTAATCATACTTTAGCTAGAATCAATCTTTGAATCTGAATTAGACTTGTTACTTGACTCCTTATAACCCAGAATTGAATTGTTATGGTGATTCGAATGCCCTAGTCTCCAAATCTATTTTCCATCTCTTAAAACCACTCTTTGTTACATTTGTTTACTTGTTCTTGTTTGCAATTTCATTTTGCTTATTTTGTTCAACAATCACAACCACTCTTGCTTTAAATTCTGTTTTAGACATAACCTCCTACTTTCTTGAATTTGGTAAGCTAAGTACATAACTAGTTTTCACTTCTCAGTCTTCGTGGGTACGACCTCGTACTTGTCTTGCTATACTACTAATTGCCCCGTACAATTGCGTGTTAACATAATAATTCACAACATTGGGCAACATCATAATATGGTGGGAGGAGTCATTTGGTGAGTTTTGAGTGAAATCCATTCGCTAGAAGTATGGAAGACACCAACCACTCCAATTAGGAACGAACTGCCGTTGAACTTGAACTGTCCAATTTCTCACACCTATTGATTTCGGATCGAGCCCCAAACTTGGGCAACATCATAATATGGTGGGAGGAGTAATTTGGTGAGTTTTCAGTGAAATCCAATCGCTAGAAGTATGGAATACACCAACCACTCCAATTAGGAACG
Organism: Prunus avium; assembly: GCF_965620075.1. Taxonomy (NCBI): domain Eukaryota; kingdom Viridiplantae; phylum Streptophyta; class Magnoliopsida; order Rosales; family Rosaceae; genus Prunus; species Prunus avium. Next base: position 9,934,409 of record NC_142290.1, read on the forward strand.
AACTGCCAATGCACTTGAATTGTCCAATTTCTCACACCTATTGATTTCGGATCGAGCCCAAAACTTGGGCAACATCATAATATGGTGGGAGGAGTCATTTGGTGAGTTTTGAGTGAAATCCAATCGCCAGAAGTATGGAATACACCAACCACTCCAATTAGGAACGAACTGCCGTTGAACTTGAATTGTCAAATTTCGGACACCAATTGATTTCGGATCGAGCAAAAAACCTGGGCAACATCATAATATGGTGGGAGGAGTCATTTGGTGAGTTTTGAGTGAAATCCAATTGCTAGAAGTATGGAATACATCAACCGCTCCAATTAGGAACGATATGCCGTTGAACTTGAATTGTCCACTTTCTCACACCTATTCATTTCGGATCGAGCCCCAAACTTGGGCAACATCATAATATGGTGGGAGGAGTCATTTGGTGAGTTTTGAGTGAAATCCAATCGCTAGACGTATGGAATACACCAACCACTCCAATTACGAACGAACTGCCGTTGAACTTGAATTGTCCAATTTCTCACACCTATTGATTTCGGATCGAGGCCCAAACTTGGGCAACATCATAATATGGAGGGAGGAGTCATTTGGTGAGTTTTGAGTGAAATCCAATCGCTAGAAGTATGGAATACACCAACCACTCCAATTAGGAACGAACTGCCGTTGAACTTGAATTGTCCAATTTCTCACACCTATTGATTTCGGATCGAGCCCAAAACTTGGGCAACACCATAATATGGTGGGAGGAGTCATTTGGTTAGTTTTGAGTGAAATCCAATTGCTAGAAGTATGGAATACACCAACCACTCCAATTAGGAACGAACTGCCGTTGAACTTGAATTGTCCAATTTCTCACACCTATTGATTTCGGATCGAGCCCCAAACTTGGGCAACATCAAAATATGGTGGGAGGAGTCATTTGGTTAGTTTTGAGTGAAATCCAATCGCTAGAAGTATGGAATACACCAACCACTCCAATTAGGAACGAACTGCCGTTGAACTTGACTTGTCCAATTTCTCACACCTATTGATTTCGGATCGAGCCCAAAACTTGGGCAACGTCATAATATGGTGGGAGGAGTCATTTGGTGAGTTTTGAGTGAAATCCAATCGCTAGAAGTATGGAATACAACAACAACTCCGATTAGGAACGAACTGTAGTTGAAATTGAATTGACCAATTTCTCACACCTATTGATTTCGGATCGAGCCCAACACTTGGGCAACATCATAGTATGGTGGGAGGAGTCATTTGGTGAGTTTTGAGTGAAATCCAATCGCTAGAAGTATGGAATACACAAACCACTGCAATTAGGAACGAACTGCCGTTGAACTTGAATTGTCCAATTTCGAAAACCTATTGATTTCGGATCGAGCCTAAAACTTGGGCAATGTCATAATATGGTGGGAGGAGTCATTTGGTGAGTTTTGAGTGAAATCCAATCGCTAGAAGTATGGAATACACCAACCACTCCAATTAGGAACGAACTGCCGTTGAACTTGAATTGTCCAATTTCTCACACCTATTGATTTCGGATCGAGCCCAAAACTTGGGCAACATCATAATATGGTGGGAGGAGTCATTTGGTGAGTTTTCAGTGAAATCCAATCGCTAGAAGTATGTAATACACCAACCACTCCAATTAGGAACGAACTGCCATTGAACTTGAATTGTCCAATTTCTCACAACTGTTGATTTCGGATTGAGCCCCAAACTTGGGCAACATCATAATATGGGGGGAGGAGTCATTTGGTTAGTTTTGAGTGAAATCCAATCGCCAGAAGTATGGAATACACCAACCACTCCAGTTAGGAACGAACTGCCGTTGAAATTGAATTGACCAATTTCTCACACCTATTGATTTCGGATCGAGGCCAAAACTTGGGCAACATCATAATATGGTGGGAGGAGTCATTTGGTTAGTTTTGAGTGAAATCCAATCGCTAGAAGTATGGAATACAACAACTACTCCGATTAGGAACGAACTGTAGTTGAAATTGAATTGATCAATTTCTCACACCTATTGATTTCGGATCGAGCCCAACACTTGGGCAACATCATAATATGGTGGGAGGAGTCATTTGGTGAGTTTTGAGTAAAATCCAATCGCTAGAAGTATGGAATACACCAACCACTCCAATTAGGAACGAACTGCCATTGAACTTGAATTGTCCAATTTCTCACACCTATTGATTTCGGATCGTGCCCAAAACTATCATAATATGGTGGGAGGAGTCATTTGGTGAGTTTTAAGGGAAATCCAATCTCTAGAAGTATGGAATACACTAACCACTCCAATTAGGAACGAACTGCCGTTGAACTTGAATTGTCCAATTTGGAACACCTATGGATTTCGGATCGAGCCCAAAACTTGGGCAACATCATAATATGGTGGGAGGAGTCATTTGGTGAGTTTTGAGTGAAATCCAATCGGTAGAAGAATGGAATACACCAACCACTCCAATTTGGAACGAACTGCCGTTGAACTTGAATTGTCCAATTTCCCACACCTATTGATTTCGGATCGAGCCCAAAACTTGGGCAACATCATAATATGGTGGGAGGAGTCATTTGGTGAGTTTTGAGTGAAATCCAATCGCTAGAAGTATGGAATACACCAACCACTCCAATAAGGAACGAACTGCCGTTGAACTTGAATTGTCCAATTTCTCACACCTATTGATTTCGGATCGAGCCCAAAACTTGGGCAACAACATAATATGGTGGGAGGAGTCATTTGGTGAGTTTTGAGTGAAATCCAATTGCTAGAAGTATGGAATACACCAACCACTCCAATTAGGAACGAACTGCCGTTGAACTTGAATTGTCCAATTTCTCACACCTATTGATTTCGGATCGAGCCCAAAACTTGGGCAACATCATAATATGGTGGGAGGAGTCATTTGGTGAGTTTTGAGTGAAATCCAATCGCTAGAAGTATGGAATACACCAACCACTCCAATTAGGAACGAACTGCCGTTGTACTTGAATTGTCTAATTTGGAACACCTGTTGATTTCGGATCTAGCCCAAAACTTAGGCAACATCATAATATGGTGGGAGGAGTCATTTGGTGAGTTTTGAGTGAAATCCAATCGCTAGAAGTATGGAATACACCAACCACTCCAATTAGGAACGAACTGTCGTTGAAAATGAATTGACCAATTTCTCACACCTATTGATTTCGGATCGAGCCCAAAACTTGGGCAACATCAAAATATGGTGGGAGGAGTCATTTGGTGAGTTTTGAGTGAAATCCAATCTCTAGAAGTATGGAATACACCAACCACTCCAGTTAGGAACGAACTGCCGTTGTACTTGAATTGTCCAATTTGGAACACCTATGGATTTCGGATCGAGCCCAAAACTTGGGCAACATCATAATATGGTGGGAGGAGTCATTTGGTGAGTTTTGAGTGAAATCCAATCGCTAGAAGTATGGAATACATCAACCACTCCAATTAGGAACGAACTGCCGTTGAACTTGAATTGTCCAATTTCTCACACCTATTGATTTCGGATCGATCCCCAAACTTGGGCACCATCATAATATGGTGGGAGGAGTCATTTGGTGAGTTTTGAGTGAAATCCAATCGCTAGAAGTATGGAATACACCATCCACTCCAATTAGGAACGAACTGCCGTTGAACTTGAATTGTCCAATTTCTCACAGCTATTGATTTCGGATCGAGCCCCAAACTTGGGCAAAATCATAATATGGTGGGAGGAGTCATTTGGTGAGTTTTGAGTGAAATCCAATCGCTAGAAGTATGGAATACACCAACCACTCCAATTAGGAACGAACTGCCGTTGAACTTGAATTGTCCAATTTGGAACACCTATTCATTTCGGATCGAGCCCAAAACTGGGGCAACATCATAATACGGTGGGAGTAGTCATTTGGTGAGTTTTGAGTGAAATCCAATCGCTAGAAGTATGGAATACACCAACCACTCCAATTAGGAACGAACTGCCGTTGAACTTGAATTGTCCAATTTGGAACGCCTATTGATTTCGAATCGAGCCCAAAACTTGGGCAACATCATCATTTGGTGGGAGGAGTCATTTGGTGAGTTTTGAGTTAAATCCAATCGCTAGAAGTATGGAATACACCAACCACTCCAATTAGGAACGAACTGCCGTTGAACTTGAATTGTCCAATTTGGAACACCTATTGATTTCGGATCGAGCCCAAAACTTGGGCAACGTCATCATATGGTGGGAGGAGTCATTTGGTGAGTTTTGAGTGAAATCCAATCGCTAGAAGTATGGAATACACCAACCACTCCAATAAGGAACGAACTGCCGTTGAACTTGAATTGTCCAATTTGGAACACCTATTCATTTCGGATCGAGCCCAAAACTGGGGCAAAAACATAATATGGTGGGAGTAGTCATTTGGTGAGTTTTGAGTGAAATCCAATCGTTAGAAGTATGGAATACACGAACCACTCCAATTAGGAAGGAACTGCCGTTGAACTTGAATTGTCCAATTTGGAACACCTATTGATTTCGGATCGAGCCCAAAACTTGGGCAACATCATCATATGGTGGGAGGAGTCATTTGGTGAGTTTTGAGTGAAATCCAATCGCTAGAAGTATGGAATACACCAACCACTCCAATTAGGAACGAACTGCCGTTGAACTTGAATTGTCCAATTTGGAACGCCTATTGATTTCGAATCGAGCCCAAAACTTGGGCAACATCATCATATGGTGGGAGGAGTCATTTGGTGAGTTTTGAGTGAAATCCAATCGCTAGAAGTATGGAATACACCAACCACTCCAATTAGGAACGAACTGCCGTTGAACTTGAATTGTCCAATTTGGAACTCCTATTGATTTCGGATCGAGCCCAAAACTTGGGCAACATCATCATATGGTGGGAGGAGTCATTTGGTGAGTTTTGAGTGAAATCCAATCGCTAGAAGTATGGAATACACCAACCACTCCAATTAGGAACGAACTGCCGTTGAACTTGAATTGTCCAATTTCGAACACCAATTGATTTCGGATCGAGCCCCAAACTTGGGCAACGTCCAAATTTGGTGGGAGGAGTCATTTGGTGAGTTTTGAGTGAAATCCAATCGCTAGAAGTATGGAATACACCAACCACTCCAATTAGGAACGAACTGCCGTTGAACTTGAATTGTCCAATTTCCCACACCTATTGATTTCGGATCGATCCCAAAACTTGGGCAACATCATAATATGGTGGGAGGACTCATTTGGTGAGTTTTGAGTGAAATCCAATCGCTAGAAGTATGGAATACACCAACCACTCCAATTAGGAACGAAATGCCGTTGAACTTGAATTGTCCAATTTGGAACACCTATTGATTTCGGATCGAGCCCCAAACTTGGGCAACATCATAATATGGTGGGAGGAGTCATTTGGTGAGTTTTGGGTGAAATCCAATCGCTAGAAGTATGGAATACACCAACCACTCCAATTAGGAACGAACTGCCGTTGAACTTGAATTGTCCAATTTTTCACACCTATTGATTTCGGATCGAGCCCAAAACTTGGGCAACATCATAATATGGTGGGAGGAGTCATTTGGTGAGTTTTGAGTGAAATCCAATCGCTAGAAGTGTGGAATACACCAACCACTCCAATTAGGAACGAACTGCCGTTGAACTTGAATTGTCCAATTTCTCACACCTATTGATTTCGGATCAAGCCCAAAACTTGGACAACATCATAATATGGTGGGAGGAGTCATTTGTTGAGTTTTGAGTGAAGTCCAATCGCTAGAAGTATGGAATACACCAACCACTCCAATTAGGAACGAACTGTCGTTGCAATTGAATTGACCAATTTCTCACACCTATTGATTTCGGATCGAGCCCAAAACTTGGGCAACATCATAATATGGTGGGAGGAGTCCTTCGGTGAGTTTTGAGAGAAATCCAATCGCTAGAAGTATGGAACACACCAACCACTCCAATTAGGAACGAACTGCCGTTGAACTTGAATTGTCCAATTTGGAACACCTATTGATTTCGGATCGAGCCCAAAACTTGTGCAACATCATAATATGGTGGGAGGAGTCGTTTGGTTAGTTTTGAGTGAAATCTAATCGCTAGAAGTATGGAATACACCAACCACTCCAATTAGGAACGAACTGCCGTTGAACTTGAATTGTCCAATTTCGAACACCAATTGATTTCGGATCGAGCCCCAAACTTGGGCAACGTCCAAATTTGGTGGGAGGAGTCATTTGGTGAGTTTTGAGTGAAATCCAATCGCTAGAAGTATGGAATACACCAACCACTCCAATTAGGAACGAACTGCCGTTGAACTTGAATTGTCCAATTTCCCACACCTATTGATTTCGGATCGATCCCAAAACTTGGGCAACATCATAATATGGTGGGAGGACTCATTTGGTGAGTTTTGAGTGAAATCCAATCGCTAGAAGTATGGAATACACCAACCACTCCAATTAGGAACGAAATGCCGTTGAACTTGAATTGTCCAATTTGGAACACCTATTGATTTCGGATCGAGCCCCAAACTTGGGCAACATCATAATATGGTGGGAGGAGTCATTTGGTGAGTTTTGGGTGAAATCCAATCGCTAGAAGTATGGAATACACCAACCACTCCAATTAGGAACGAACTGCCGTTGAACTTGAATTGTCCAATTTTTCACACCTATTGATTTCGGATCGAGCCCAAAACTTGGGCAACATCATAATATGGTGGGAGGAGTCATTTGGTGAGTTTTGAGTGAAATCCAATCGCTAGAAGTGTGGAATACACCAACCACTCCAATTAGGAACGAACTGCCGTTGAACTTGAATTGTCCAATTTCTCACACCTATTGATTTCGGATCAAGCCCAAAACTTGGACAACATCATAATATGGTGGGAGGAGTCATTTGTTGAGTTTTGAGTGAAGTCCAATCGCTAGAAGTATGGAATACACCAACCACTCCAATTAGGAACGAACTGTCGTTGCAATTGAATTGACCAATTTCTCACACCTATTGATTTCGGATCGAGCCCAAAACTTGGGCAACATCATAATATGGTGGGAGGAGTCCTTCGGTGAGTTTTGAGAGAAATCCAATCGCTAGAAGTATGGAACACACCAACCACTCCAATTAGGAACGAACTGCCGTTGAACTTGAATTGTCCAATTTGGAACACCTATTGATTTCGGATCGAGCCCAAAACTTGTGCAACATCATAATATGGTGGGAGGAGTCGTTTGGTTAGTTTTGAGTGAAATCTAATCGCTAGAAGTATGGAATACACCAACCACTCCAATTAGGAACGAACTGCCATAGAACTTGAATTGTCCAATTTGGAACACCTATTGATTTCGGATCGAGCCCCAAACTTGGGCAACATCACAATATGGTGGGAGGAGTCATTTGGTGAGTTTTGAGTGAAATCCAATCGCAAGAAGTATGGAATACACCAACCACTCTGTTGCGTAGATTTAGCTCCACCAAAATGGATTAAGCTGCATCCTCAACTTGTGATACTCGCAAGTGCACGAACCGTTGGTAGTATAGCATATGTAAGTGCGAGGTCGATTCCACAGGGATTGGTGATTGAATGATCCAATTTAGTTTCCCTACACAAAATAGAAACAAAAACAAAGAACATAAAACAAGGAAGAAAGAAATAAGTAACTCAAGCAAATAAGTTCCCAAGTTCAATTTAGATTAATGGATTGATTCTAGCTAAAGTATGATTAAGCCATGGTGTGTGGTCATAACCTTGTGTTCCTAATTCCCTAATTTGATCATTTGTTGTCTAACCTAAAATTAAGCATTAGGAACCCATTAAGCATAGAAGAACATTTTAAACAACCAAGTATGTATCTAATCCCTGTTGTCGAATGTCCATACATACTCTTCCTATTCATAGTTCAATTCGAATTAAAGCATGGTGTATACTCTTAATTCAAACCAAGATAGCTAACATGCAAGCCTAAATGGTGATCAATCATTCAAACTAGCATATTAACTTATAAGCATAATGAATAAGAACAAAAACTATAATTGAAACTTGGAAACTAATTCAACTTGAAAACTTAAGAAAAGAATTTACATAACAAAGAAAAATAAATTACAACTAAGAAAACATTAAGGAAACTAAGAGAACTTTGAGGAAGAAAGAAAGTGTTTGGGAACTTTAGAGAATTTTGGAAGAACATGTGTTTGAGAGCTTTGAGGATTTTGGAAGGGAATGTGTTTAAGACATGGGGAATTTGGAAGAGAGTGTTTGAGAACTTGGAGGATTTGGAGAAGAAAGTGGAGAGGTGTTTTGAGAGCTTTGTGGATTTTGGAAGAGAGTGTTTAGGAACTTTGAGAATTTGGAAGAGAGTGGTTGAGAACTTGGAGGATGTTTGTGAACTTGGAGAATTTGAGAACTTAGGGAAGGAAGAGAAATGTGTTTGTGAAGTGTTTGAGACATGGAGACTTTTGGAAGAGAAGGGAAGTAGAGAGATGTTTGAGAACTTTGAGGATTTTGGAAGAACATGTGTTTGAAAACTTTAGAGAATTTGATGAAGGAAATGGGAGAAGTGTTTGGGAAGTGTTTGGAGAAGAGAGTATTTGAAGAATTTAGAAGAAGAGAAAGGAAAAGTGTTTGATATTTAGTACAAAGAAAATTTAATAGAATGATCTTATTACAACAATTGAGAACTACAAAGGGAAACTAAGAGAATTTGAGGGAGAGAAGGGAAGGGAGCTCTAGAGAAGTGCTTGAGAGCTCCCCCCCTTGGGGTGTGTTTACAAGCTTAGAGAACTTCCCTATTTATAGGCCTAGGGGAAGTGAAAATCTGAATTCAATATGGCTAATGCATACAACACTTGTTTTATAAAATCTGAAATGGTTGATGCACTTGTATTAGAAAATCTAAATTGGGTGATGCACTTGTATTAGAAAATCTTGAATTGGTTGATGCACTTCACCAATAGATCCCACCAGCAGCCCTAGCTCATCTTCATGTCACCATGACCAAGCTTTCAACCAGAAATGATAGCTCATACCTAGCTCACCATGACCAAGCATCCAACCAGCACATGCTGAGGTCAGCATGACCAGCAACTTCAAGGGCTTACAACTTGGGCTTCTCTTAATCAAATTAGGACTTTAAGCACTTGAAATTGAAGTTCCGAATGTCTTCTTTCCAGCCATATGTTATTTGGGCCAATCCAAGGTCGGAGGAGGAAGTTAAGGCCAAAACAAATTGCTAACTCATTTTCCGCGCTGATAAGATCCATCCTGAGCATGGCTCTGTGTTTGCTAGGTAACAGACTCCATATTTATCCAATTGGGCTGAATTTTGGATATGTTATAGTACACACCCATTGGAACAACTTTCATGAAGAATGTGGCCTCATTCGAGCTATGTAGGTTGTTGAAACAAAGCTTGCAATACGACCTACGGAACTGGACTGGCAGAGGGCTGTAGCCAAAATGAGTTTGTCTTTAAGCTCTTCATCCATTCATCCAAATTAGGCCTTAACATGCTTGAATTGCATGAATTATGCTCTCTAAAGCCATCATTATTACCTAAAGCTCAATGAACTGAAAGATAAACACAAAAAGGATTAAAAGCACAAATTTAACTCAAAAACATAACCAAATCACAAGCTAGAAGGGTACAAAATGATATACAATTATGAACCGATCACACTCCAATTAGGAACGAACTGCCGTTGAACTTGAATTGTCCAATTTCGAACACCAATTGATTTCGGATCGAGCCCCAAACTTGGGCAACGTCCAAATTTGGTGGGAGGAGTCATTTGGTGAGTTTTTAGTGAAATCGAATCGCTAGAAGTATGGAATACACCAACCACTCCAATTAGGAACGAACTGCCGTTCAACTTGAATTGTCCAATTTGGAACACCTATTGATTTCGGATCGAGCCCAAAATTTGGGCAACATCATAATATGCTGGGAGGAGTCATTCGGTTAGTTTTGAGTGAAATCCAATCGCTAGAAGTATGGAATACACCAACCACTCCAATTAGGAACTAACTGCCGTTGAACTTGAATTGTCCAATTTCTCACACCTATTGATTTCGGATCGAGCCCCAAACTTGGGGAACATCATAATATGGTGGGAGGAGTCATTTGGTGAGTTTTGAGTGAAATCCAATCGCTAGAAGTATGGAATACACCAACCACACCAATTAGGAACGAACTGCCGTTGCACTTGAATTGTCCAATTTCTCACACCTATTGATTTCGGATCGAGCCCAAAACTTGGGCAACATCATAATATGGTGGGAGGAGTCATTTGGTGAGTTTTGAGTGAAATCCAATCGCTAGAAGTATGGAATACGCCAACCACTCCAATTAGGAACGAATTGCCGTTGAACTTGAATTGTCCAATTTCTCACCCCTATTGATTTCGGATCGAGCCCAAAACTTGGGCAACATCATAATTTGGTGGGAGGAGTCATTTGGTGAGTTTTGAGTGAAATCCAATCGCTAGAAGTGTGGCATACACCAACCACTCCAATTAGGAACGAACTGCCGTTGAACTTGAATTGCACAATTTCTCACACCTATTGATTTCGGATCGAGCCCAAAACTTGGGCAACATCATAATTCGGTGGGAGGAGTCATTTGGTGAGTTTTGAGTGAAATCCAATCGCTAGAAGTATGGAATACGCCAACCACTCCAATTAGGAACGAATTGCCGTTGAACTTGAATTGTCCAATTTCTCACCCCTATTGATTTCGGATCGAGCCCAAAACTTGGGCAACATCATAATTTGGTGGGAGGAGTCATTTGGTGAGTTTTGAGTGAAATCCAATCGCTAAAAGTATGGAATACACCAACCACTCCAATTAGGAACGAACTGCCGTTGAACTTGAATTGTCCAATTTCCCACACCAATTGATTTCGGATCGAGCCCAAAACTTGGGCAACATCATAATATGGTGGGAGGAGTCATTTGGTTAGTTTTGATTGAAATCCAATCGCTAGAAGTATGGAATACACCAACCACTCCATTTAGGAACGAACTGCCGTTGAACTTGAATTGTCCAATTTGGAACACCTATTGATTTCGAATCGATCCCCAAACTTGGGCAACATCATAATATGGTGGGAGGAGTCATTTGGTGAGTTGTGAGTGAAATCCAAACGCTAGAAGTGTGGAATACACCAACCACTCCAATTAGGAACGAACTGCCGTTGAACTTGAATTGTCCAATTTGGAACACCTATTGATTTCGTATCGAGCCCAAAACTTGGGCAACATCATAATATGGTGGTTGGAGTCATTTGGTCAGTTTTGAGTGAAATCCAATCGCTAGAAGTATGGAATACACCAACCACTCCAATTAGGAACGAGCTGCCGTTGAACTTGAATTGTCCAATTTCTCACACCTATTGATTTCGGATCGAGCCCCAAACTTGGGCAACATCATAATATGGTGGGAGGAGTCATTTGGTGAATTTTGAGTGAAATCCAATCGCTAGAAGTATGGAATACACCGACCACTCCAATTAGGAACGAACTGCCGTTGAACTTGAATTGTCCAATTTCGAACACCAATTGATTTCGGATCGAGCCCCAAACTTGGGCAACATCCAAATTTGGTGGGAGGAGTCATTTGGTGAGTTTTGAGTGAAATCCGATCGCTAGAAGTATGGAATACACCAACCACTCCAATTAGGAATGAACTGCCGTTGAACTTGAATTTTCCAATTTCTCACACCTATTCACTTCGGATCGAGCCCAAAACTTGGGCAACATCATAATATGGTGGGTGGAGTCATTTGGTGAGTTTTGAGAGAAATCCAGTCGCTAGAAGTATGGAATACACCAACCACTCCAATTAGGAACGAACTGCCGTTGAACTCTAATTGTCAAATTTGGAAGACCTATTGATTTCGGATCGAGTCCAAAACTTGGGCAACATCATAATATGGTGGGAGGAGTCATTTGGTGAGTTTTGAGTCAAATCCAATCGCTAGAAGTATGGAATACACCAACCAGTACAATTAGGAACGAACTGCCGTTGAACTTGAATTGTCCAATTTCCCACACCTATTGATTTCTGATCGATCCCAAAACTTGGGCAACATGATAATATGGTGGGAGGAGTCATTTGGTGAGTTTTGAGAGAAATCCAATCGCTAGAAGTATGGAATACACCAACCACTCCAATTTGGAACGAACTGCCGTTGAACTTGAATTGTCCAATTTCTCACACCTATTGATTTCGAATCGAGCCCCAAACTTGGGCAACATCATAATATGGTGGGAGGAGTCATTTGGTGTGTTTTGAGTGAAATCCAATCGCTAGAAGTATGGAATACACCAACCACTCCAATTAGGAACGAACTGCCGTTGAACTTGAATTGTCCAATTTCTCACACCTTTTGATTTCGGATCGAGCCCAAAACTTGGCAAACATCATAATATGGTGGGAGGAGTCATTTGGTTAATTTTGAGTGAAATCCAATCGCTAGAAGTATGGAATACACCAACCACTCCAATTAGGAACGAACTGCCGTTGAACTCTAATTGTCAAATTTGGAAGACCTATTGATTTCGGATCGAGTCCAAAACTTGGGCAACATCATAATATGGTGGGAGGAGTCATTTGGTGAGTTTTGAGTCAAATCCAATCGCTAGAAGTATGGAATACACCAACCAGTACAATTAGGAACGAACTGCTGTTGAACTTGAATTGCCCAATTTCTCACACCTATTGATTTCGCATCGAGCCCAAAACTTGGGCAACATCAAAATATGGTGGGAGGAGTCATTTGGTGAGTTTTGAGAGAAATCCAATCGCTAGAAGTGTGGAATACACCAACCACTCCAATTAGGAACGACCTGCCGTTGAACATGAATTGTCCAATTTCTCACACCTATTGATTTTGGATCGTGCCCAAAACTTGGGCAACATCATCATATGGTGGGAGGAGTCATTTGGTGAGTTTTGAGTGAAATCCAATCGCTAGAAGTGTGGAATACACCAACCACTCCAATTAGGAACGAACTGCCGTTGAACTTGAATTGTCCAATTTCGCACACCTATTGATTTCGGATCGAGCCCAAAACTTGGGCAACATCATAATATGGTGGGAGGAGTCATAGGGTTAGTTTTGAGTGAAATCCAATCGCTAGAAGTATGTAATACACCAACCACTCCAATTCGGAACGAACTGCCGTTGAACTTGAATTGTCCAATTTCTCACACCTATTGATTTCGGATCGAGCCCAAAACTTGGGCAACATTATAATATGGTGGGAGGAGTCATTTGGTTAGTTTTGAGTGAAATCCAATCGCTAGAGGTATGGAATACACCAACCACTCCAATTTGGAACGAACTGCCGTTGAACTTTAATTGTCCAATTTGGAACACCTATTGATTTCGGATCGAGCCCAAAACTTGGGCAACATCATAATATGGTGGGAGGAGTCATTTGGTGAATTTTGAGTGAAATCCAATCGCTAGAAGTATGGAATACACCAACCACAACAATTAGGAACGAACTGCCGTTGAACTTGAATTGCCCAATTTCTCACACCTATGGATTTCGGATCGAGGCCAAAACTTGGGCAACATCATAATATGGTGGGAGGAGTCATTTGGTGAGTTTTGAGTGAAATCCAATCGCTAGAAGTACGGAATACACCAACCACTCCAATTAGGAACGAACTGCTGTTGAACTTGAATTGTCCAATTTTGAACACCTACTGATTTCGGATCGAGCCCAAAACTTGGGCGACATCATAACATGGTTGGAGGAGTCATTTGGTGAGTTTTGAGTGAAATCCGATTGCTAGAAGTACGGAATACACCAACCACTCCAATTAGGAACGAACTGCCATTGAACTTGAATTGTCCAATTTCTCACACCTATTGATTTCGGATCGAGCCCAAAACTTGGGCAACATCATAATATGGTGGGAGGAGTCATTTGGTTAGTTTTGAGTGAAATCCAATCGCTAGAAGTATGGAATACACCAACCACTCGAATTAGGAACGAACTGCCGTTGAACTTGAATTGTCCAATTTGGAACACCTATTGATTTCGGATGGAGCCCAAAACTTGGGCAACATCATAATATGGTGGGAGGAGTCATTTGGAGAGTTTTGAGTGAAATCCAATCTCTAGAAGTATGGAATACACCAACCACTCCAATTTCGAACGAACTGCCGTTGAACTTGAATTGTCCAATTTCTCACACCAATTGATTTCGGATCGAGCCCAAAACTTCGACAACATCATAATATGGTGGGAGGAGTCAATTGGTGAGTTTTGAGTGAAATCCAATCTCTAGAAATGTGGAATACACCAACCACTCCAATTTGGAACGAACTGCCGTTGAACTTGAATTGTCCAATTTCTTACACCTATTGATTTCGGATCGAGCCCAAAACTTGGGCAACATCATAATATGGTGGGAGGAGTCATTTGGTGAGTTTTGAGTGAAATCCAATCCCTAGAAGTATGGAATACACCAACCACTCCAATTAGGAATGAACTGCCGTTGAACTTGAATTGTCCAATTTGGAACACCTATTGATTTCGGATCGAGCCCAAAACTTGGGCAACATCATAATATGGTGGGAGTTGTCATTTCGTGAGTTTTGAGTGAAATCCAATCGCTAAAAGTTGGAATACACCAACCACTCCAATTAGGAACGAATTGCCGTTGAACTTGAATTGTCCAATTTGGAACACCTATTGATTTCGGATCGAGCCCAAAACTTGGGCAACATCATAATATGGTGGGAGGAGTCATTTGGTGAGTTTTGAGTGAAATCCAATCCCTAGAAGTATGGAATCCACCAACCACTCCAATTAGGAACGAACTGCCGTTGAACTTGAATTGTCCATTTTCTCACAGCAATTGATTTCGGATCGAGCCCAAAACTTGGGCAACATCATAATATGGTGGGAGGAGTCATTTGGTGAGTTTTGAGTGAAATCCAATCGCTAGAAGTATGGAATACACCAACCACTCCAATTAGGAAAGAAATGCTGTTGAAATTGAATTGACCAATTTCTCACAACTATTGATTTCGGATCGAGCCCAAAACATGGGCAACATCATAATATGGTGGGAGGAGTTATTTGGTGCGTTTTGAGTGAAATCCAATCGCTAGAAGTATGGAATACACCAACCACTCCAATTGGGAACGAACTGCCGTTGAACTTGAATTGTCCAATTTGGAACACCTATTGATTTCGGATCGAGCCCAAAACTTGGGCAATATCATAATATGGTGGGAGGAGTCATTTGGTGAGTTTTGAGTGAAATCCAATCGCTAGAAGTGTGGAATACACCAACCACTCCAATTAGGAACGAACTGCCGTTGAATTTGAATTTCCCAATTTGGAACACCTGTTGATTTCGGATCGAGCCCAAAACTTGGGCAACAACATAATATGGCTGGAGGAGTCATTTGGTGAGTTTTGAGTGAAATCCAATCGCTAGAAGTATGGAATACACCAATCACTCCAATTAGGAACGATCTGCCGTTGAACTTGAATTGTCCAATTTCTCACACCTATTGATTTCGGATCGAGCCCCAAGCTTGGGCAACAGCATAATATGGTGGGAGGAGTGATTTGGTGGGTTTTGAGTGAAATCCAATCGCTAGAAGTCTGGAATACAGCAACCACTCCAATTAGGAACGAACTGCCGTTGAACTTGAATTGTCCAATTTCTCACACTTATTAAATTCGGATCAAGACCAAAACTTGGGCAACATCATAATATGGTGGGAGGAGTCATTTGGTGAGTTTTGAGTGAAATCCAATCGCTAGAAGTATGGAATACACCAACCACTCCAATTAGGAACGAACTGCCGTTGAACTTGAATTGTCCAATTTGGAACACCTATTGATTTCGGATCGAGCCCAAAACTTGGGCAACATAATAATATGGTGGGAGGAGTCATTTGGTTATTTTTTAGTGGAATCCAATCCCTAGAAGTACGGAATACACCAACCACTCCCATTTGGAACGAACTGCCGTTGAACTTGAATTGTCCAATTTGGAACACCTATTGATTTCGGATCGAGCCCAAAACTTGGGCAACATCATAATATGGTGGGAGGAGTCATTTGGTGTGTTTTGAGTGAAATCCAATCGCTAGAAGTATGGAATACAACAACTACTCCGATTAGGAACGAACTGTCGTTGAAATTGAATTGACCAATTTCTCACACCTATTGATTTCGGATCGAGCCCAAAACTTGGGCAACATCATAATATGGTGAGAGGAGTCATTTGGTGAGTTTTGAGTGAAATCCAATCGCTAGAAGTATGGAATACACCAACCACTCCAATTTGGAACGAACTGCCGTTGAACTTGAATTGTCCAATTTCTCACTCTTATTGATTTCGGATCGATCCCCAAACTTGGGCAACATCATCATATGGTGGGAGGAGTCATTTGGTGAGTTTTGAGTGAAATCCAATCGCTAGAAGTATGGAATACACCAACCACTCCAATTAGGAACGAACTGCCGTTGAACTTGAATTGTCCAATTTCTCACACCTATTGATTTCGGATCGAGCCCCAAACTTGGGCAACACAATAATATGGTGGGAGGAGTCATTTGGTGAGTTTTGACTGAAATCCAATCGCTAGAAGTATGGAATACACCAACCACTCCAATTAGGAACGAACTGCCGTTGAACTTGAATTGTCCAATTTCTCACTCCTATTGATTTCGGATCGAGCCCCAAACTTGGGCAACATCATAATATGGTGGGAGGAGTCATTTGGTGGGTTTTGAGTGAAATCCAATCGCTAGAAGTATGGAATACAACAACTACTCCGGTTAGGAACGAACTGTCGTTGAAATTGAATTGACCAATTACTCACACCTATTGACTTCGGATCGAGCCCAAAACTTGGGCAACATCGTAGTATGGTGGGAGGAGTCATTTGGTGAGTTTTGAGTGAAATCCAATCCCTAGAAGTATGGAATACATGAACCACTCCAATTAGGAACGAACTGCCGTTGAACTTGAATTGTCCAATTTCTCACACCTATTGAATTCGGACCGAGCCCCAAACTTGGCGCAACATCATAATGTGGTGGGAGGAGTCATTTGGTGAGTCTTGAGTGAAATCCAATCGCTAGAAGTATGGAATACACCAACCACTCCCATTAGGAACGAACTGCCGTTGAACTTGAATTGTCCAATTTCTGACACCTATTGATTTCGGACCGAGCCCCAAACTTGGGCAACATCATAATACGGTGGGAGGAGTCATTTGGTGAGTTTTGAGTGAAATCCAATCGCTAGAAGTGTGGAATACACCAACCACTCCAATTAGGAACGAACTGCCGTTGAACTTGAATTGTCCAATTTCTCACACCTATTGAATTCGGACCTAGCCCCAAACTTGGGGCAACATCATAATATGGTGGGAGGAGTCATTTGGTGAGTTTTGAGTGAAATCCAATCGCTAGAAGTGTAGAATACACCAACCACTCCAACTAGGAACGAACTGACGTTGAACTTGAATTGTCCAATTTCTCACACCTATTGATTTCGGACCGAGCCCCAAACTTGGGGCAACATCCTAATATGGTGGGAGGAGTCATTTGGTGAGTTTTGAGTGAAATCCAATTGCTAGAAGTATGGAATACACCAACCACTCCAATTAGGAACGAACTGCCGTTGAACTTGAATTGTCCAATTTCTCACACCTATTGAATTCGGACCGAGCCCAAAACTTGGCGCAACAACATAATATGGTGGGAGGAGTCATTTGGTGAGTTTTGAGTGAAATCCAATCGCTAGAAGTATGGAATACACCAACCACTCCCATTAGGAACGAACTGTCGTTGAACTTGAATTGTCCAATTTCTCACACCTATTGGTTTCGGATCGAACCCCAAACTTGTGCAACATCATAATATTGTGGGAGGAGTCATTTGGGGAGTTTTGTGTGAAATCCAATCGCTAGAAGTATGGAATACACCAACCACTCCCATTAGGAACGAACTGCCGTTGAACTTGAATTGTCCAATTTCTCACACCTATTGATTTCGGATCGAGCCCAAAACTTGGGCAACATCATAATACGGTGGGAGGAGTCATTTGGTGTGTTTTGAGTGAAATCCAATCACTTGAAGTATGGAATACAACAACTACTACGATTAGGAACGAACTGTCGTTGAAATTGAATTGACCAATTTCTCACACCTATTGATTTCGGATCGAGCCCAAAACTTGGGCAACATCATAATATGGTGGGAGGAGTCATTTGGTGAGTTTTGAGTGAAATCCAATGCTAGAAGTATGGAATACACCAACCACTCCCATTAGGAACGAACTGCCGTTGAACTTGAATCGTCCAATTTCTCACACGTATTGATTTCGGATCGAGCCCAAAACTTGGGCAACATCATAATATGGTGGGAGGCGTCATTTGGTGCGTTTTGAGTGAAATCCAATCGCTAGAAGTATGGAATACACCAACCACTCCAATTAGGAACGAACTGCCGTTGAACTTGAATTGTTCAATTTCTCACTCCTATTGATTTCGGATCGTGCCCCAAACTTGGGCAACATCATAATATGGTGGGAGGAGTCATTTGGTGAGTTTTGAGTGAAATCCAATCGCTAGAAGTATGGAATACACCAACCTCTCCAATTAGGAACGAACTGCCGTTGAACTTGAATTGTCCAATTTCTCACACCTATTGATTTCGGACCGAGCCCCAAACTTGGGGCAACATCATAATATGGTGGCAGGAGTCATTTGGTGAGTTTTGAGTGAAATCCAATCGCTAGAAGTATGGAATACACCAACCACTCCCATTAGGAACAAACTGCCGTTGAACTTGAATTGTCCAATTTGGAACACCTATTGATTACGGATCGAGCCCAAAAATTGGGCAACATCATAATATGGTGGGAGGAGTCATTTGGTTAGTTTTGCGTGGAATCCAATCGCTAGAAGTATGGAATACACCAACCACTCCCATTAGGAACGAACTGTCGTTGAACTATAATTGTCCAATTTGGAACACCTATTGATTTCGGATCCAACCCCAAACTTGTGCAACACCGTAATATGGTGGGAGGAGTCATTTGGTGACTTTTGAGTGAAATCCAATCGCTAGAAGTATGGAATACACCAACCACTCCAATTAGGAACGAACTGCCGTTGAACTTGAATTGTCCAATTTCTCACACCTATTGATTTCGAATCAAGCCCAAAACTTGGGCAACATCATAATATGGTGGGAGGAGTCATTTGGTGAGCTTTGAGTGAAATCCAATCGCTAGAAGTATGGAATACAACAACTACTCCGATTAGGAACGAACTGTCAGTGAAATTTTATTGACCAATTTCTCACACCTATTGATTTCGGATCGAGCCCAAAACTTGGGCAACATCATAATATGGTGGGAGGAGTCATTTGGTTCGTTTTGAGTGAAATCCAATCGCTAGAAGTATGGAATACACCAACCACTCCAATTAGGAACGAACTGCCGTTGAACTTGAATTGTCCAATTTCTCACTCCTATTGATTTCGGATCGTGCCCCAAACTTGGGCAACATCATAATATGGTGGGAGGAGTCATTTGGTGAGTTTTGAGTGAAATCCAATCGCTAGAAGTATGGAATACACCAACCACTCCAATTAGGAACGAACTGCCGTTGAACTTGAATTGTCCAATTTCTCACACCTATTGATTTAGGACCGGGCCCCAAACTTGGGGCAACATCATAATATGGTGGCAGGAGTCATTTGGTGAGTTTTGAGTGAAATCCAATCGCTAGAAATATGGAATACACCAACCACTCCAATTAGGAACGAACTTCCGTTGAACTTGAATTGTCCAATTTGGAACACCTATTGATTTCGGATCGAGCCCAAAACTTGGGCAACATCATAATATGGTGGGAGGAGTCATTTGGTGAGCTTTGAGTGAAATCCAATCGCTAGTAGTATGGAATACAACAACTACTCCGATTAGGAACGAACTGTCAGTGAAATTTTATTGACCAATTTCTCACACCTATTGATTTCGGATCGAGCCCAAAACTTGGGCAACATCATAATATGGTGGGAGGAGTCATTTGGTTCGTTTTGAGTGAAATCCAATCGCTAGAAGTATGGAATACACCAACCACTCCAATTAGGAACGAACTGCCGTTGAACTTGAATTGTCCAATTTCTCACTCCTATTGATTTCGGATCGTGCCCCAAACTTGGGCAACATCATAATATGGTGGGAGGAGTCATTTGGTGAGTTTTGAGTGAAATCCAATCGCTAGAAGTATGGAATACACCAACCACTCCAATTAGGAACGAACTGCCGTTGAACTTGAATTGTCCAATTTCTCACACCTATTGATTTCGGACCGAGCCCCAAACTTGGGCAACATCATAATATGGTGGGAGGAGTCATTTGGTTAGTTTTGAGTGGAATCCAATCGCTAGAAGTATGGAATACACCAACCACTCCCATTAGGAACGAACTGTCGTTGAACTTGAATTGTCCAATTTGGAACACCTATTGATTTCGGATCGAGCCCAAAACTTGGGCAACATCATAATATGGTGGGAGGAGTCATTTGGTGTGTTTTGAGTGAAATCCAATCGCTAGAAGTATGGAATACAACAACTACTCCGATTAGGAACGAACTGTCATTGAAATTGAATTGACCAATTTCTCACACCTATTGATTTCGAATCAAGCCCAAAACTTGGGCAACATCATAATATGGTGGGAGGAGTCATTTGTTGAGTTTTGAGTGAAATCCAATCGCTAGAAGTATGGAATACACCAACCACTCCAATTAGGAACGAACTGCCGTTGAACTTGAATTGTCCAATTTGGAACACCTATTGATTTCGGATCGAGCCCAAAACTTGGGCAACATCATAATATGGTGGGAGGAGTCATTTGGTGAGTTTTGAGTGAAATCCAATCGCTAGAAGTATGGAATACACCAACCACTCCAATTAGGAACGAACTGCCGTTGAACTTGAATTGTCCATTTTCTCACACCTTTTGATTTAGGACCGGGCCCCAAACTTGGGGCAACATCATAATATGGTGGCAGGAGTCATTTGGTGAGTTTTGAGTGAAATCCAATCGCTAGAAGTATGGAATACACCAACCACTCCCATTAGG
This sequence comes from Prunus avium, assembly GCF_965620075.1. Classification (NCBI taxonomy): domain Eukaryota; kingdom Viridiplantae; phylum Streptophyta; class Magnoliopsida; order Rosales; family Rosaceae; genus Prunus; species Prunus avium. Next base: position 9,955,551 of record NC_142290.1, read on the forward strand.
AACGAACTGCCGTTGAACTTGAATTTTCCAATTTCTCACACCTATTGATTTCGGACCGAGCCCCAAACTTGGGGCAACATCATAATATGGTGGGAGGAGTCATTTGGTGAGTTTTGAGTGAAATCCAATCGCTAGAAGGATGGAATACACCAACCACTCCCATATGGAACGAACTGCCGTTGAACTTGAATTGTCCAATTTCTCACACCTATTTATTTCGGATCAAACCCAAAACTTGGGCAACATCATAATATGGTGGGAGGAGTCATTTGGTGAGTTTTGAGTGAAGTCCAATCGCTAGAAGTATGGAATACCCCAACCACTCCAATTAGGAACGAACTGTCGTTGAACTTGAATTGTCCAATTTGGAACACCTATTGATTTCGGATCGAGCCCAAAACTTGGGCAACATCATAATATGGTGGGAGGAGTCATTTGGTTGGTTTTGAGTGGAATCCAATCGCTATAAGTATGGAATACACCAACCACTCCCATTAGGAACGAACTGTCGTTGAATTTGAATTGTCCAATTTTGAAAACCTATTGATTTCGGATCGAGCCAAAAACTTGGGCAACATTATAATATGGTGGGAGGAGTCATTTGGTGAGTTTTGAGTGAAATCCAATCGCTAGAAGTATGGAATACACCAACCACTCCCATTAGGAACGAACTGCCGTTGAACTTGAATTGTCTAATTTCTCACACCTATTGATTTCGGACCGAGCCCCAAACTTGGGGCAACATCATAATATGGTGGGAGGAGTAATTTGGTGAGTTTTGAGTGAAATCCAATCGCTAGAAGTATGGAATACACCAACCACTCCCATTAGGAACGAACTGCCGTTTTATCTGAATTGTCCAATTTCTCACACCTATTGATTTCGGATCAAACCCAAAACTTGGGCAAAATCATAATATGGTGGGAGGAGTCATTTGGTGAGTTTTGACTGAGATCCAATCGCTAGAAGTATGGAATACACCAACCACTCCCATTAGGAACGAACTGCCGTTGAACTTGAATTGTCCAATTTCTCACACCTATTGATTTCGGATCGAACCCCAAACTTGTGCAACATAATAATATGGTGGGAGGAGTCATTTGGTGAGTTTTGAGTGAAATCCAATCGCTAGAAGTATGTGATCGGTTCATAATTGTATATCATTTTGTACCCTTCTAGCTTATGAATTGGTTATGTTTTTTAGTTAAACTTGTGCTTTTAATCTTTCTTGTGTTTATCTTTCAGTTCATTGAGTTTTTGGTAACAATGATGGCTTTGGATAGGAAATGATGCAATCCATGCATGATAGGGCCTGATTTGGGTGAATGGAAGAAGATCTTAAAGACAAACTAATTTTGGCTACAGCCCATTTCCAGCCCAGTTTTGTAGGTCAACTTCTTGGCCTTGGATCAGCATTCTCTGGGGGTCGGATGAGGTGAAGATCTTCATGACCATTGTTCCAATGGGTGTCTACTACAACATATCTAAATTTCATCCCAATTGAACATATCTGGAGTCTTCAGCCCATCCAACACTGAACCCTGCTCAGGAGGATTTGCAGCTGCCAGCTTTGTCATGTGCCTCCATGTGCCTCCTTTTAGCCATGTGCCTCACCCCAGCTATAACTGACTTTGCACCCAGCATAATGAGTGAAGTGGGGAGGCATTCCAGCTATGAAATTCGAAAGGAGCAAGTTGGTACATGCTGGAGCTATTATTGAGAAAGCATGTGCATGCATGGGAAGCAAAGAGAAAGGAGAGAGGGAAGAATGAGGAATGATGAGAGGCATTTTGCTTCAGCCTTTGAACATGGGAATTGAATTGGCAGATCACTTTGGAGCTGGAAATCAGGTTTTAATTGAAAGAGGAAGCATGTGCATGCATGTGAATCAAAAAGGAAAGAAAAGATGAAATGAAGTCAATTCCAGTCTCTGTTCGGCTGCCAACTTGCAAGGGCCAAAACACACACTTCTACTGGTCCCATGGAAATACTTTCTTCATAGAAGTTGTTCCAATGGATGTCTAGTATAACATATCCAAATATGAGCCCCATTGGATACGTGTTGAAACCTCTGGCCTTCCTACACCAAGACTGGTTCAGAAAACTCGTTTTTCAGCAACCAAAAGGCAACCACATGGGTTGGCAGCAAAGGGCAGCCACATCTGACCACCTTTGAACCCATGTGATGAAAGCTTGAGGTGCAGCAAAAGATGAAGGATGGTGTGGGAATTCATCATGTTGTTCCTCCCTCTTAGCCCTATAAATAGAGAAGCCTTCAAGCTTCAAAACACACCCCAAGGGGGGGAGCTCTCAAACACTTCTCTAGAGCTCCCTTCCCTTCTCTCCCTCAAATTCTCTTAGTTTCCTTTCAAGTTGTCAATTGTTGTAACAAAATGAGTTTACTAAATTTTCCTTCAAGTTTTCTTAGTTCCACTTTACTTTTATTTGTAATGTACATTCTTTCTTAAGTATTCAAGTTTAATTAGTTTCCAAGTTTCAATTATGATTTTTGTTCTTATTCATTATGCTTATAAGTTAATATGCTAGTTTGAATGATTGATCACCATTTAGGCTTGCATGTTAGCTATCTTGGTTTGAATTAAGAGTAGACACCATGCTTTAATTCGAATTGAACTATGAATAGGAAGAGTATGTATGGACATTCGACAACAGGGATTAGATACATGCTTGGTTGTTTAAATTGTTCTTCTATACTTAATGGGTTCCTAATGCTTAGTTTTAGGTTAGACAACAAATGATCAAATTAGGGAATTAGGAACACAAGGTTATGACCAAACACCATGGCTTAATCATACTTTAGCTAGAATCAATCCGTTAATCTAATTGAACTTGGGAACTTATTTGCTTGAGTTATTTCTTTTTTTTCTTGTTTTATTTATTTTCTTTTTCAATTCTATTTCGTGTAGGGGAAACAAACTGGATCATTCAATCACCAATCCTCGAGGGATCGACCTCGCACTTACATATGCTATACTACCGAACGGCTCGTGCACTTGCGAGTATCACAAGTTGAGGATGCAGCTGAATCCATTTTGGTGCAGCTGAATCGACGCAACAGTATGGAATACACCAACCACTCCAATTAGGAACGAACTGCCGTTGAACTGGAATTGTCCAATTTGGAACACCTATTGATTTCGGATCGAGCCAAAAACTTGGCCAACATCATAATATGATGGGAGGAGTCATTTGGTGTGTTTTGAGTGAAATCCAATCGCTAGAATAATGGAATAAACCAACCATTCCAATTAGGAACGAACTGCCGTTGAACTTGGATTGTCCAATTTCTTACACCTATTGATTCCGGATCGAGCACAAAACTCGGGCAACATCACAATATGGTGGGAGGAGATATTTGGTGTGTTTTGAGTGAAATCCAATCGCTAGAACTATGAATTACCCCAAACCCTCCAATTTGGAACGAACTTCCTTTGAACTTGAATTGTCCAATTTCTTACAACTATTGATTTCGGATCGAGCCCAAAACTTGGGCAACATCATAATATGGTGGGAGGAGTCATTTGGTTTGTTTTGAGTGAAATCCAATCGCTAGAAGTATGGAATACACCAACCACTTCAATTAGGAACGAACTGCCGTTGAACTTGAATTGTCCAATTTGGAAGACCTATTGATTTCGGATCGAGCCCAAAACTTGGGCAACATCATAATATGGTGGGGGGAGTCATTTGGTGAGTTTTGAGTGAAATCCAATCGCTAGAAGTGTGGAATACACCAACCACTCCAATTAGGAACGAACTGCCGTTGAACTTGAATTGTCCAATTTCTCACACCTATTGATTTCGGATCGAGCCCCAAACTTGGGCAACATCATAATATGGTGGGAGGAGTCATTTGGTTTGTTTTGAGTGAAATCCAATCGCTAGAAATATGGAATACACCAACCACTCCAATTAGGAACGAACTTCCGTTGAACTTGAATTGTCCAATTTCTCACACCTATTGATTTCGGATCGAGCCCCAAACTTGGGCAACATCATAATATGGTGGGAGGAGTCATTTGGTGAGTTTTGAGTGAAATCCAATCGCTAAAAGTATGGAATACACCAACCACTCCAATTAGGAACGAACTGCCGTTGAACTTGGATTGTCCAATTTCCCACACCTATTGATTTCAGATCGAGCCCAAAACTTGGGCAACATCATAATATGGTGGGAGGGGTTTTGAGTGAAATCCAATCGCTAGAAGTATGGAATACACCAACCACTCCAATTAGGAACGAACTGCCGTTGAACTTGAATTGTCCAATTTGGAAGACCTATTTGATTTCGGATCGAGCCCAAAACTTGGGCAACATCATAATATGGTGGGAGGAGTCATTTGGTTAGTTTTGAGTGAAATCCAATCGCTAGAAGTGTGGAATACACTAACCACTCCAATTAGGAACGAACTGCCGTTGAACTTGAATTGTCCAATTTCTCACACCTATTGATTTCGGACCGAGCCCCAAACTTGAGCAACATCATAATATGGTGGGAGGAGTCATTTGGTGAGTTTTGAGTGAAATCCAATCGCTAGAAGTATGGAATACACCAACCACTCCAATTAGGAACGAACTGCCGTTGAACTTGAATTGTCCAATTTCTCACACCTACTGATTTCGGATCGAGCCCAAAACTTGGGCAACATCATAATATGGTGGGAGGAGTCATTTGGTGAGTTTTGAGTGAAATCCAATCGCTAGAATTATGGAATACAGCAACCACTCCAATTAGGAACGAACTGCTGTTGAACTTGAATTGGCCAATTTCTCACACCTATTATTTCGGATCGAGCCCAAAACTTGGGCAACATCATAATATGGTGGGAGGAGTCATTTGGTTAGTTTTGAGTGAAATTCAATCGCTAGAAGTATGGAATACACCAACCAGTCCAATTAGGAACGAACTGCCGTTGAACTCTAACTGTCAAATTTGGAAGACCTATTGATTTCGGATCGAGCCCAAAACTTGGGCGACATCATAATATGGTGGGAGGAGTCATTTGGTGAGTTTTAAGTGAAATCCAATCGCTAGACGTATGGAATACACCAACCACTGCAATTTGGAACGAACTGCCGTTGAACTTGAATTATCCAATTTGGAACACCTATTGATTTCGGATCGAGCCCAAAGCTTGGGCAACATCATAATATGGTGGGAGGAGTCATTTGGTGAGTTTTGAGTGAAATCCAATCGCTAGAAGTATGGAATACACCAACCACTCCAATTTGAAAAGAACTGCCATTGAACTTGAATTGTCCAATTTGGAACACCTATTGATTTCGGATCGAGCCCAAAACTTGGGCAACATCATAATATGGTGGGATGAGTCATTTGGTGAGTTTTGAGTGAAATCCAATCGCTAGAAGTATGGAATACACCAACCACTCCAATTAGGAACGAACTGCAATTGAACTTGAATTGTCCAATTTGGAACACCTATTGATTTCGGATCGAGCCCCAAACTTGGGCAACATCCTAATATGGTGGGAGGAGTCATTTGGTGAATTTTGAGTGAAATCCAATCCCTAGAAGTGTGGAATACACCAACCACTCCAATTAGGAACGAACTGCCGTTGAACTTGGATTGTCCAATTTCCCACACCTATTGATTTCAGATCCAGCCCAAAACTTGGGTAACATCATAATATGGTTGGAGGAGTTTTGAGTGAAATCCAATCGCTAGAAGTATGGAATACACCAACCACTCCAATTAGGAACGAACTGCCGTTGAACTTGAATTGTCCAATTTGGAACACCTATAGATTTCGGATCGAGCCCAAAACTTGGGCAACATCATAATATGGGGGGAGGAGTCATTTGGTTAGTTTTGAGTGAATCCAATCGCTAGAAGTATGGAATACACTAACCACTCCAATTAGGAACGAACTGCCGTTGAACTTGAATTGTCCAATTTCTCACACCTATTGATTTCGGAACGAGCCCCAAACTTGGGCAACATCATAATGTAGTGGGAGGAGTCGTTTGGTGAGTTTTGAGTCAAATCCAATCGCTAGAAGTATGGAATACACCAACCACTGCAATTAGGAACGAACTGCCGTTGAACTTGAATTGTCCAATTTGGAACACCTATTGATTTCGGATCGAGCCCAAAACTTGGGCAACATCATAATATGGTGGGAGGAGTCATTTGGTGTGTTTTGATTGAAATCCAATCGCTAGAAGTATGGAATACACCAACCACTGCAATTAGGAACGAACTGCCGTTGAACTTGAATTGTCCAATTTGGAACACCTATTGATTTCGGATCGAGCCCAAAACTTGGGCAACATCATAATATGGTGGGAGGAGTCATTTGGTGAGGTTTGAGTGAAATCCAATCGCTAGAAGTATGGAGTACACCAACCACTCCAATTAGGAACGAACTGCCGTTGAACTTGAATTGTTCAATTTCTCACACCTATTGATTTCGGATCGAGCCCAAAACTTGGGCACCATCATAATATGGTGTGAGGAGTCATTTGGTGAGTTTTGAGTGAAATACAATCGCTAGAAGTATGGAATACACCAACCACTCCAATTAGGAACGAACTGTCGTTTAACTTGAATTGTCCAATTTGGAAGAACTATTGATTTCGGATCGAGCCCAAAACTTGGGCAACATCATAATATGGTGGGGGGAGTCATTTGGTGAGTTTTGAGTGAAATCCAATCGCTAGAAGTGTGGAATACACCAACCACTCCAATTAGGAACGAACTGCCGTTGAACTTGAATTGTCCAATTTGGAACACCTATTGATTTCGGATCGAGCCCAAAACTTGGGCAACATCATAATATGGTGGGGGGACTCATTTGATGAGTTTTGAGTGAAATCCAATCGCTAGAAGTATGTGTTAGAAATGTGCCCTAAGAGCCAATACATTTGATGTAATCTCCTTAGAATACATTTCGTATATGATATATAAAGGGCAAACTTATTTGTTATCTTTTACATCGTGTAAAGAAACAAATGTCCCGGGTATGCTAAATAAGAGATAAAGTAATCTAAAGAAGATTAGATTCGGGAGACCTTTAATCTCTAACTGTAGCATCCCAAAATGTTCCTAATCATAGGTTATCAAATGGGCATTGATAAACCGTCAAGATTAGCACATATTATGTATGCTCAATTGGGAGGATGGTTAGTCTCAAACCATTTGTGTAGTTGACACTAATACAAGTATGTGGGTGCTCATTAGTGAATGAGTACACTGAACGCGATCAACCGTAGTTCTCATATGGAGTATTTATCTATATGTCAAATGAGAACTCATAGTTGCAATAATGCAAATTAGTCCTTAGACCTGAGGCATCATGGTTGTCCTGTGATGCGTTATTGATCTTTGATAGCTCTTAAAGGCAAGCCGTAAAAGATTTGTCTTAAGTGTTGTTGGGATCTCTTAATTCATCATAGGGGCATGTGAATGTACAATAAGGAATCTCTACTTTCGATAAAGAAGGAGAATGTTTCAAGATGTGATTCAGTAAATCTTTGGCCAAAGTATTTTGAGCTTGATTTAGAAAGTTGTTCTTAATCATGTTCTTTTGAATCACATGAGGTTATAAATCATATTAGGGGTTTGACATAAACAATCCGTACCCTAATAATATGATTTGAAACATTGTATAAGAGAAGGATCGTATTGCATTGCAATTCCAACTGAATAGGTTCTTCATCTATTCTGGTTAGCTTGGGTAGCCTTGATATATTGCTAGATGTCACTCTTGGCTTGTGGAAGTCCTAGGATTGATTGTGATCGATCCAAATAAAGGAAGAATTAAAAAGGGGTTTTAATTCCAGTTGGTTAGAAAGAGTTCTAATATTTTCCCACTTCCTTGCTAATTAGAACCTAATGGATCGCACACCTTAAATGGTTAACTTTGAGTAATACAAATGAGAATGAGGAAATCAATTTGATTGATTTGATGTGGATGATTTACTACGTGTAAAAACGTATTTGGGCCTCGATAATAGTTAGAGGGAAGTCCAAATGGTTGGGTATCAAGCCCAAGGGCTTAAGACACCTATAAATTATGGTTTAAGTGTCATAAGGCCCAATTTTGGAAGCCCAATGGGATTTGGCCGAAAATGGTTAAGTGAATGTGTATGGGAATTGTTTCTATAAGCTCATTAACACACAAACACAATCCAACATCAACCAAATAGGTTTGGGAGATCAAAGAGAGAAAAAGGAGAGTTTTCAAGAGTGAAATACTTTCATTTTTCAAAGTGGTTTAGATTGAAACCAATCTTGAGAATCTTGCACTAGCATCCAAGTATTCTCAAGATACTTCTTCTCATCTCAAGGTTCCATTGGTGTGGAGACTTAGAGGCCATATACTTTTGTGGCTCACATGGAGGAGAAAGATTAAGGAGCAAAGATCAAAGAGGAGATCAACAAAGAGGAAATCATCAAGAGAAGACCAAACACAAATTGGTTCATATAATTGCTTCAAGGGTAATTAGATCTTATCCTTTCTCTTGAATTTTCATTTATGAAAAACATATCAATGTTCATGGCTTAAGATACTTGGAAGAAGTTTTGTTTTTGAATTTAAACAACCACCTTAGACTTCCGCTGCGATTAATTTGATTAAATGCATGTTTAATATTCAAATGAACTTTGAAAAAATGTTTTGAAAATCCTACAGTATGGAATACACCAACCACTCCAATTAGGAACGAACTGCCGTTGAACTTGAATTGTCCAATTTCTCACACCGATTGATTTCGGATCGAGCCCAAAACTTGGGCAACATCATAATATGGTGGGAGGAGTCATTTGGTGAGTTTTGAGTGAAATCCAATTGCTAGAATTATGGAATACAGCAACCACTCCAATTAGGAACGAAATGCTGTTGAACTTGAATTGGCCAATTTCTCACACCTATTATTTCGGATCGAGCCCAAAACTTGGGCAACATCATAATATGGTGGGAGGTGTCATTTGGTTAGTTTTGAGTGAAATCCAATCGCTAGAAGTATGTAATACACCAACCAGTCCAATTAGGAACGAACTGCCGTTGAACTCTAACTGTCAAATTTGGAAGACCTATTGATTTCGGATCGAGCCCAAAACTTGGGCAACATCATAATATGGTGGGAGGAGTCATTTGGTGAGTTTTGAGTGAAATCCAATCGCTAGAAGTACGGAATACACCAACCACTGCAATTAGGAACGAACTGCCGTTGAACATGAATTATCCAATTTGGAACACCTATTGATTTCGGATCGAGCCCAAAACTTGGGCAACATCATAATATGGTGGGAGGAGTCATTTGGTTAGTTTTGAGTGAAATCCAATCGCTAGAAGTATGTAATACACCAAACAGTCCAATTAGGAACGAACTGCCGTTGGATTTGGATTGTCCAATTTCCCACACCTATTGATTTCAGATCGAGCCCAAAACTTGGGCAACATCATAATATGGTGGGAGGAGTTTTGAGTGAAATCCAATCGCCAGAAGTATGGAATACACCAACCACTCCAATTAGAAACGAACTGCCGTTGAACTTGAAATGTCCAATTTCTAACACCAATTGATTTTGGATCGATCCCAAAACTTGGGCAACATCATAATATGGTGGGAGTAGTCATTTGGTTTGTTTTCAGTGGAATCCAATCGCCAGAAGTATGGAATACACCAACCACTCCAATTAGGAATGAACTGCCGTTGAACTTTAATTGTCCAGTTTGGAACACCTACTGATTTCGGATCGAGCCCCAAACTTGGGCAACATAATAATATGGTGGGAGGAGTCATTTGGTGAGTTTGGAGTGAAATCCAATCGCTAGAAGTACGGAATACACCAACCACTCCAATTAGGAAAGAACTGCCGTTGAACTTGAATTGTCCAATTTCTCACACCTATTGATTTCGAATCGAGCCCAAAACTTGGGCAACATCATAATATGGTGGGAGGTGTCATTTGTGAGTTTTGAGTGTAATCCAATCGCTAGAATTATGGAATACAGCAACCACTCCAATTAGGAACGAACTGCCGTTGAACTTGAATTGTCCAATTTCTCACACCTATAGATTTCGGATCGAGCCCCAAACTTGGGCAACATCATAATATGGTGGGAGGAGTCATTTGGTGAGTTTTGAGTGAAATCCAATCGCTAGAAGTATGGAATACACCAACCACTCCAATTAGGAACGAACTGCCGTTGAAATTGAATTGTCCAATTTCGAACACCTATTGATTTCGGATCGAGCCCCAAACTTGGGCAACATCATATTATGGTGGGAGGAGTGCTTTGGTGAGTTTTGAGTGAAATCCATTCGCTAGAAGTATGGAATACACCAACCACTCCAATTAGGAACGAACTGCCGTTGACCTTGAATTGTCCAATTTCGAACACCTATTGATTTCGGATCGAGCCGAAAACTTGGGCAACGTCATAATATGGTGGGAGGAGTCATTTGGTGAGGTTTGAGTGAAATCCAATCGCTAGAAGTATGGAATACACCAACCACTCCAATTTGGAACGAACTGTCGTTGAACTTGAATTGTCCAATTTCTCACACCTATTGACTTCGGATCGAGCCCAAAACTTGGGCAACATTATAATATGGTGGGAGGAGTCATTTGGTGAGTTTTGAGTGAAATCCAATCCCTAGAAGTATGGAATACATGAACCACTCCAATTAGGAACGAACTGCCGTTGAACTTGAATTGTCCAATTTCTCACACCTATTGAATTCGGACCGAGCCCCAAACTTGGCGCAACATCATAATATGTCGGAGGAGTCATTTGGTGAGTTTTGAGTGAAATCCAATCGCTAGAAGTATGGAATACACCAACCACTACCATTAGAAACGAACTGCCGTTGAACTTGAATTGTCCAATTTCTCACACCTATTGATTTCGGATCAAACCCAAAACTTGGGCAACATCATAATATGGTGGGAGGAGTCATTTAGTGAGTTTTGAGTGAAATCCAATCGCTAGAAGTATGGAATACACCAACCACTCCCATTAGGAACGAACTGTCGTTGAACTTGAATTGTCCAATTTCTCACACCTATTGATTTCGGATCGAACCCCAAACTTGTGCAACATCATAATATTGTGGGAGGAGTCATTTGGTGACTTTTGAGTGAAATCCACTCGCTAGAAGTATGGAATACATCAACCACTCCAATTAGGAACGAACTGCCGTTGAATTTGAATTGTCCAATTTCTCACTCCTATTGATTTCGGATCGAGCCCCAGACTTCGGCAACATCATAATATGGTGGGAGGAGTCATTTGTTGAGTTTTGAGTGAAATCCAATCGCTAGAAGTGTAGAATACACCAACCACTCCAACTAGGAACGAAGTGACGTTGAACTTGAATTGTCCAATTTCTCACACCTATTGATTTCGGACCGAGCCCCAAACTTGGGGCAACATCATAATATGGTGGCAGGAGTCATTTGGTGAGTTTTGAGTGAAATCCAATCGCTTGAAGTATGGAATACACCAACCACTCCAATTAGGAACGAACTGCCGTTGAACTTGAATAGTCCAATTTCTCAGACCTATTGATTTCGGATCGAGCCCAAAACTTGGGCAACAACATAATATGGTGGGAGGAGTCATTTGGTGAGTTTTGAGTGAAATCCAATCGCTAGAAGTATGGAATACACCAACCACTCCCATTAGGAACGAACTGCCGTTGAACTGGAATTGTCCAATTTGGAACACCTATTAATTTCGGATCGAGCCCAAAACATGGGCAACATCATAATATGGTGGGAGGAGTCATTTGGTGAGTTTTGAGTGAAATCCAATTGCTAGAAGTATGGAATACACCAGCCACTCCAATTAGGAACGAACTGCCGTTGAACTTGAATTGTCCAATTTCTCACACCTATAGATTTTGGATCGAGCCCCAAACTTGGGCAACATCATAATACGGTGGGAGGAGTCATTTGGTGAGTTTTGAGTGAAATCCAATCGCTAGAAGTGTGGAATACACCAACCACTCCCATTAGGAACGAACTGCCGTTGAACTTGAATTGTCCAATTTGGAGCAACTATTGATTTCGGATCGATCCCAAAACTTGGGCAACAACATAATATGGTGGGAGGAGTCATTTGGTGAGTTTTGAGTGAAATCCAATCGCTAGAAGTATGGAATACACCAACCACTCCCATTAGGAACGAACTGCCGTTGAACTGGAATTGTCCAATTTGGAACACCTATTAATTTCGGATCGAGCCCAAAACTTGGGCAACATCATAATATGGTGGGAGGAGTCATTTGGTGAGTTTTGAGTGAAATCCAATTGCTAGAAGTATGGAATACACCAGCCACTCCAATTAGGAACGAACTGCCGTTCAACTTGAATTGTCCAATTTCTCACACCTATTGAATTCGGACCGAGCCCCAAACTTGGGGCAACGTCATAATATGGTGGGAGGAATCATTTGGTGAGTTTTGAGTGAAATCCAATCGCTAGAAGTATGGAATACAACAAACCACTCCAATTAGGAACGAACTGCCGTTGAACTTGAATTGTCCAATTTCTCACACCTATTGAATTCGGACCGAACCCCAAACATGGCGCAACATCATAATGTGGTGGGAGGAGTCATTTGGTGAGTTTTGAGTGAAATCCAATCGCTAGAAGTATGGAATACACCAACCACGCCCATTAGGAACGAACTGTCGTTGAACTTGAATTGTCCAATTTCTCACACCTATTGATTTCGGATCGAACCCCAAACTTGTGCAACATCATAATATTGTGGGAGGAGTCATTTGGTGAGTTTTGTGTGAAATCCAATCGCTAGAAGTATGGAATACACCAACCACTCCCATTAGGAACGAACTGCCGTTGAACTTAAATTGTCCAATTTCTCACACCTATTGATTTCGGACCGAGCCCCAAACTTGGTTCAACATAATAATATGGTGGGAGGAGTCGTTTGGTGAGTTTTGAGTGAAATCCAATCATTAGAAGTATGGAATACAACAACTACTGCGGTTTGGAACAAACTGTCGTTGAAATTGAATTGACCATTTTCTCACACCTATTGATTTCGGATCGAGCCCAAAACTTGGGCGACATCATAATATGGTGGGAGGAGTCATTTGGTGAGTTTTGAGTGAAATCCAATCGCTAGAAGTATGGAATACACCAACAAAACCAATTAGGAACGAACTGCCGTTGAACTTGAATTGTCCAATTTCACACACCTATTGATTTCGGATCGAGCCCAAAACTTGGGCAACATCATAATATGGTGGGAGGAGTCATTTGATTAGTTTTGAGTGGAATCCAATCGCTAGAAGTATGGAATACACCAACCACTCCAATTAGTAACGAACTGACGTTGAACTTGAATTGTCCAATTTCGAACACCTATTGATTTCGGATCGAGCCCAAAACTTGGGCAACATCATAATATGGTGGGAGGAGTCATTTGGTGAGTTTTGAGTGAAATCCAATCGCTAGAAGTATGGAATACACCAACCACTCCAATTAGGAACGAACTGCCATTGAACTTGAATTGTCCACTTTCTCACACCTATTGATTTCGGATCGTGCCCAAAACTATCATAATATGGTGGGAGGAGTCATTTGGTGAGTTTTGAGGGAAATCCAATCGCTAGAAGTATGGAATACACCAACCACTCCAATTAGGAACGAACTGCCGTTGAACTTGAATTGTCCAATTTCTCACAGCTATTGATTTCGGACCGAGCCCCAAACTTGGGCCACATCATAATATCGTGGGAGGAGTCATTTGGTGAGTTTTGAGTGAAATCTAATCGCTAGAAGTATGGAATACACCAACCACTCCAATTAGGAACGAACTGCCGTTGAACTCGAATTGTCCAATTTCTCACACCTATTGATTTCGGACCGAGCCCCAAACTTGGGCAACATCATAATATGGTGGGAGGAGTCATTTGGTGTGTTTTGAGTGAAATCCAATCGCTAGAAGTATGGAATACACCGACCACTCCAATTAGGAACGAATTGCCGTTATACTTGAGTTTTCCAATTTGGAACACCTATTGATTTCGGATCGAGCCCAAAACTTGGGCAACATCATAATATGGTGAGAGGAGTCATTTGGTGAGTTTTGAGTGAAATCCAATCGCTAGAAGTATGGAATACACCAACCACTCCAATTTGGAACGAACTGCCGTTGAACTTGAATTGTCCAATTTCTCACACCTATTGATTTCGGATCGAGCCCCAAACTTGGGCAACATCATAATATGGTTGGAGGAGTCATTTGGTGAGTTTTGAGTGAAATCCAATCGCTAGAAGTATGGAATACACCAACCACTCCAATTAGTAACGAACTGACGTTGAACTTGAATTGTCCAATTTCGAACACCTATTGATTTCGGATCGAGCCCAAAACTTGGGCAACATCATAATATGGGGGGAGGAGTCATTTGGTGAGTTTTGAGTGAAATCCAATCGCTAGAAGTATGGAATACACCAACCACTCCAATTAGGAACGAACTGCCGTTGAACTTCAATTGTCCAATTTCTCACACCTACTGATTTCGGATCGAGCCCCAAACTTGGGCAACATCATAATATGGTGGGAGGAGTCATTTGGTGAGTTTTGAGTGAAATCCAATCGCTAGAAGTATGGAATACACCAACCACTCCAATTAGGAACGAACTGCCGTTGAACTTGAATTGTCCAATTTCTCACACCTATTGATTTCGGATCGAGCCCAAAACATGGGCAACATCATAATATAGTGGGAGGAGTCATTTGGTGAGTTTTGAGTGAAATCCAAACGCTAGAAGTATGGAATACACCAACCACTCCAATTAGGAACGAAATGCCGTTGAAATTGAATTGACCAATTTCTCACACCTATTAATTTCGGATCGAGCCCAAAACTTGGGCAGCATCATAATATGCTGGGAGGAGTCATTTGGTGAGTTTTGAGTAAAATCCAATCGCTAGAAGTATGGAATACACCAACCACTCCAATGAGGAACGAAATGCCGTTGAACTTGAATTGTCCAATTTCGAACACCTATTGAATTCGGATCGAGCCCAAAGCTTGGGCAACATGATAATATGGTAGGAGGAGTCATTTGGTGAGTTTTGAGTGAAATCCAATCGCTAGAAGTATGGAATACACCAACCACTCCAATTAGGAACGAATTGCCGTCGAACTTGAATTGTCCAATTTGATACACCTATTGATTTCGGATCGAGCCCAAAACTTGGGCAACATCATAATATGGTGGGAGGAGTCATTTGGTGAGGTTTGAGTGAAATCCAATCGCTAGAAGTATGGAATACACCAACCACTCCAATTAGGAACGAACTGCCGTTGAACTTGAATTGTCCAATTTCTCACACCTATTGATTTCGGATCGAGCCCAAAACTTGGGCAGCATCATAATATGGTCGGAGGAGTCATTTGGTGAGTTTTGAGTGAAATCCAATCCCTAGAAGTATGGAATACACCAACCACTCAAATCAGGAACGATCTGCCGTTGAACTTGAATTGTCCAATTTGGAACTCCTATTGATTTCGGATCGAGCCCAAAACTTGGGCAACGTCATAATATGGTGGGAGGAGTCCTTTTGTTAGTTTTCTGTGAAATCCAATCGCTAGAAGTATGGAATACACCAACCACTCCAATTAGGAACGAACTGCCGTTGAATTTGAATTGTCCAATTTCGAACACCTATTGATTTCGGATCGAGACCAAAACTTGGGCAACATCATAAAATGGTGGGAGGAGTCATTTGGTGAGTTTTGAGTGAAATCCAATCGCTAAAAGTGTGGAATACACCAACCACTCCAATTAGGAACGAACTGCCGTTGAACTTGAATTGTCCAATTTCTGACACCTATTGATTTTGGATTGAGCCCAAAACTTGGGCAACATCATAATATGGTGGGAGGAGTCATTTGGTTAGTTTTGAGTGAAATCCAATCGCTAGAAGTATGGAATACACCAACCACTCCAATTAGGAACGAACTGCCGTTGAACTTGAATTGTCCAATTTCTCACACCTACTGATTTCGGATCGAGCCCAAAACTTGGGCAACATCATAATATAGTGGGAGGAGTCATTTGGTGAGTTTTGAGTGAAATCCAAACGCTAGAATTATGGAATACACCAACCACTCCAATTAGGAACGAAATGCCGTTGAAATTGAATTGACCAATTTCTCACACCTATTAATTTCGGATCGAGCCCAAAACTTGGGCAGCATCATAATATGGTGGGAGGAGTCATTTGGTGAGTTTTGAGTGAAATCCAATCGCTAGAAGTATGGAATACACCAACCACTCCAATGAGGAACGAAATGCCGTTGAACTTGAATTGTCCAATTTCGAACACCTATTGATTTCGGATCGAGCCCAAAACTTGGGCAACATCATAATATGGTAGGAGGAGTCATTTGGTGAGTTTTGAGTGAAATCCAATCGCTAGAAGTATGGAATACACCAACCACTCCAATTAGGAGCGAATTGCCGTCGAACTTGAATTGTCCAATTTGATACACCTATTGATTTCGGATCGAGCCCAAAACTTGGGCAACATCATAATATGGTGGGAGGAGTCATTTGGTGAGGTTTGAGTGAAATCCAATCGCTAGAAGTATGGAATACACCAACCACTCCAATTAGGAATGAACTGCCGTTGAACTTGAATTGTCCAATTTCTCACACCTATTGATTTCGGATTGAGCCCAAAACTTGGGCAACATCATAAAATGGTAGGAGGAGGCATTTGGTGAGTTTTGAGTGAAATCCAATCGCTAAAAGTGTGGAATACACCAACCACTCCAATTAGGAACGAACTGCCGTTGAACTTGAATTGTCCAATTTCTGACACCTATTGATTTCGTATTGAGCCCAAAACTTGGGCAACATCATAATATGGTGGGAGGAGTCATTTGGTTAGTTTTGAGTGAAATCCAATCGCTAGAAGTATGGAATACACCAACCACTCCAATTAGGAACGAACTACCGTTGAACATGAATTGTCCAATTTGGAACACCTATTGATTTCGGATCGAGCCCAAAACTTGGGCAACATCCTAGTACGGTGAGAGGTGTCATTTTGTGAGTTTTGAGTGAAATACAATCGCTAGAAGAGTGGAATACACCAACCACTCGAATTAGGAACGAAATGCCGTTGAAATTGAATTGACCAATTTCTCACACCTATTAATTTCGGATCGAGCCCAAAACTTGGGCAGCATCATAATATGGTGGGAGGAGTCATTTGGTGAGTTTTGAGTGAAATCCAATCGCTAGAAGTATGGAATACACCAAACACTCCAATGAGGAACGAACTGCCGTTGAACTTGAATTGTCCAATTTCGAACACCTATTGATTTCGGATCGAGCCCAAAACTTGGGCAACATCATAATATGGTGGGAGGAGTCATTTGGTCAGTTTTGAGTGAAATCCAATGGCTAGAAGTATGGAATACACCAACCACTCTGTTGCGTAGATTTCAGCTGCACCAAAATGGATTAAGCTGCATCCTCAACTTGTGATACTCGCAAGTGCACGAGCCGTTCGGTAGTATAGCGTATGTAAGTGCGAGGTCGATCCCACGAGGATTGGTGATTGAATGATTCAATTCATTTTCCCTACACAAAACAGAAATGAAAAAGAAGGGAAATAAATAAAACAAGGAAGAAAGAAAATAACTAACTCAAGCAGATAAGTTCCCAAGTTCAATTAGATTAACGGATTGATTCTAGCTAATGTATGATTAAGCCATGGTGTGTGGTCATAACCTTGTGTTCCTAATTCCCTAATTTGATCATTTGTTGTCTAACCTAAAATTAAGCATTAGGAACCCATTAAGCATAGAAGAACAATTTAAACAACCAAGCATGTATCTAATCCCTGTTGTCGAATGTCCATACATACTCTTCCTATTCATAGTTCAAT
Source organism: Prunus avium (assembly GCF_965620075.1). Classification (NCBI taxonomy): domain Eukaryota; kingdom Viridiplantae; phylum Streptophyta; class Magnoliopsida; order Rosales; family Rosaceae; genus Prunus; species Prunus avium. Next base: position 9,973,488 of record NC_142290.1, read on the forward strand.
TCGAATTAAAGCATGGTGTATACTCTTAATTCAAACCAAGATAGCTAACATGCAAGCCTAAATGGTGATCAATCATTCAAACTAGCATATTAACTTATAAGCATAATGAATAAGAACAAAAACCATAATTGAAACTTGGAAACTAATTCAACTTGAAAACTTATGGAAAGAATTTACATTACAAAGAAAAATAAATTACAACTAAGAAGAAAAAGAAAAGCTAGAATTGAGAACTAGAAAGCAAAATTAAGAGAATTTGAGGGAGAGAAGGGAAGGGAGCTCTAGAGAAGTGTTTGAGAGCTCCCCCCCTTGGGGTGTGTTTACAAGCTTGGGAAACCTCACTATATATAGGCCTAAGGAAGCTGAAAATCTGAATTAAGTATGGCTAATGCATACAACACTTGTTTTATAAAATCTGAAATGGTTGATGCACTTCACTAATGCATACAACACTTCCATTATAAAATCTGAAATGGTTGATGCACTTCACTAATAAATCCCACCAGCAGCCCTAGCTCATCTTCATGTCACCATGACCAAGCTTCCAACCAGAAATAATAGCTCATCCTGAGGTCAGCATGACCAGCAACTTCAAGGGCTTACGAATTGGGCTTCCCTTAAGCAAATTAAGACTTTAAGCACTCAAACTTGAAGTTCAGAATGTCTTCTTTCCAGCCATATATCATTTGGGCCAATCCAAGGTCGGAGGAGGAAGTTAAGGCCAAAACAAATTGCTAACGCATTTTGCGCGCTGATAAAATCCATCCTGAGCATGGCTCTGTGTTTGCTAGGTAACAGACTCCATATTTATCCAATGGGGCTGAATTTTGGATATGTTATATTACACACCCATTGGAACAACTTTCATGAAGAATGTGGCCTCATCCGAGCTATGTAGGTTGCTGAAACAAAGCTTGCAATATGACCTACGAAACTGGGCTGGCAGGGGACTGTAGCCAAAATTGAGTTTGTCTTTAAGCTCTTCATCCATTCATCCAAATTAGGCCCTAACATGCATGGATTGCATCATTTACTATCCAATGCCCTCATTATTACCTAAAGCTCAATGAACTGAAAGATAAACACAAAAAGGATTAAAAGCACAAGTTTAACTCAAAAACATAACCAAATCACAAGCTAGAAGGGTACAAAATGATATGTAAATATGCACCGATCACACTCCAATTAGGAACGAACTGCCGTCGAACTTGAATTGTCCAATTTGGAACACCTATTGATTTCGGATCGAGCCCAAAACTTGGGCAACATCATAATATGGTGGGAGGAGTCATTTGGTGAGGTTTGAGTGAAATCAAATCGCTAGAAGTATGGAATACACCAACCACTCCAATTAGGAACGAACTGCCGTTGAACTTGAATTGTCCAATTTCTCACACCTATTGATTTCGGATCGAGCCCAAAACTTGGGCAACATCATAATATAGTGGGAGGAGTCATTTGGTGAGTTTTGAGTGAAATCCAAACGCTAGAAGTATGGAATACACCAACCACTCCAATTAGGAACGAACTGCCGTTGAACTTGAATTGTCCAATTTGGAACACCTATTAATTTCGGATCGAGCCCAAAACTTGGGCAGCATCATAATATGGTGGGAGGAGTCATTTGGTGAGTTTTGAGTGAAATCCAATCGCTAGAAGTATGGAATACACCAACCACTCCAATGAGGAACGAAATGCCGTTGAACTTGAATTGTCCAATTTCGAACACCTATTGATTTCGGATCGAGCCCAAAACTTGGGCAACATCATAATATGGTAGGAGGAGTCATTTGGTGAGTTTTGAGTGAAATCCAATCGCTAGAAGTATGGAATACACCAACCACTCCAATTAGGAGCGAATTGCCGTCGAACTTGAATTGTCCAATTTGATACACCTATTGATTTCGGATCGAGCCCAAAACTTGGGCAACATCATAATATGGTGGGAGGAGTCATTTGGTGAGGTTTGAGTGAAATCCAATCGCTAGAAGTATGGAATACACCAACCACTCCAATTAGGAACGAACTGCCGTTGAACTTGAATTGTCCAATTTCTCACACCTATTGATTTCGGATCGAGCCCAAAACTTGGGCAACATTATAAAATGGTAGGAGGAGGCATTTGGTGAGTTTTGAGTGAAATCCAATCGCTAAAAGTGTGGAATACACCAACCACTCCAATTAGGAACGAACTGCCGTTGAACTTGAATTGTCCAATTTCTGACACCTATTGATTTCGGATTGAGCCCAAAACTTGGGCAACATCATAATATGGTGGGAGGAGTCATTTGGTTAGTTTTGAGTGAAATCCAATCGCTAGAAGTATGGAATACACCAACCACTCCAATTAGGAACGAACTACCGTTGAACATGAATTGTCCAATTTGGAACACCTATTGATTTCGGATCGAGCCCAAAACTTGGGCAACATCCTAGTACGGTGAGAGGTGTCATTTGGTGAGTTTTGAGTGAAATCCAATCGCTAGAAGTATGGAATACACCAACCACTCCAATTTGGAACGAACTGCCGTTGAACTTGAATTGTCCAATTTCTCACACCTATTGATTTCGGATCGAGCCCCAAACTTGGGCAACATCATAATATGGTTGGAGGAGTCATTTGGTGAGTTTTGAGTGAAATCCAATCGCTAGAAGTATGCAATACACCAACCACTCCAATTAGGAACGAACTGCCGTTGAACTTGAATTGTCCAATTTCTCACACCTATTGATTTCGGATCGAGCCCAAAACTTGGGCAACATCATAAAATGGTAGGAGGAGGCATTTGGTGAGTTTTGAGTGAAATCCAATCGCTAAAAGTGTGGAATACACCAACCACTCCAATTAGGAACGAACTGCCGTTGAACTTGAATTGTCCAATTTCTGACACCTATTGATTTCGGATTGAGCCCAAAACTTGGGCAACATCATAATATGGTGGGAGGAGTCATTTGGTTAGTTTTGAGTGAAATCCAATCGCTAGAAGTATGGAATACACCAACCACTCCAATTAGGAACGAACTACCGTTGAACATGAATTGTCCAATTTGGAACACCTATTGATTTCGGATCGAGCCCAAAACTTGGGCAACATCATAATATGGTGAGAGGAGTCATTTGGTGAGTTTTGAGTGAAATCCAATCGCTAGAAGTATGGAATACACCAACCACTCCAATTTGGAACGAACTGCCGTTGAACTTGAATTGTCCAATTTCTCACACCTATTGATTTCGGATCGAGCCCCAAACTTGGGCAACATCATAATATGGTTGGAGGAGTCATTTGGTGAGTTTTGAGTGAAATCCAATCGCTAGAAGTATGGAATACACCAACCACTCCAATTAGGAATGAACTGCCGTTGAACTTGAATTGTCCAATTTCTCACACCTATTGATTCCGGATCGAGCCCAAAACTTGGGCAACACAATAATATGGTGGGAGGAGTCATTTGGTGAGTTTTGAGTGAAATCCAATCGTTAGAAGTATGGAATACACCAACCACTCCAATTAGGTACGAACTGCCGTTGAACTTGAATTGTCCAATTTGGAACACCTATTGATTTCGGATCGAGCCCAAAACTTGGGCAACATCATAATATGGTGGGAGGAGTCATTTGGTGAGTTTTGAGTGAAATCCAATCGCTAGAAGTATGGAATACACCAACCACTCCAATTAGGAACGAACTGCCATTGAACTTTAATTGTCCACTTTCTCACACCTATTGATTTCGGATCGTTCCCAAAACTATCATAATATGGTGGGAGGAGTGATTTGGTGAGTTTTGAGGGAAATCCAATCGCTAGAAGTATGGAATACACCAACCACTCCAATTAGGAACGAACTGCCGTTGAACTTGAATTGTCCAATTTCTCACACCTATTGATTTCGGACCGAGCCCCAAACTTGGGCCACATCATAATATTGTGGGAGGAGTCATTTGGTGAGTTTTGAGTGAAATCCAATCGCTAGAAGTATGGAATACACCAACCACTCCAATTAGGAACGAACTGCCGTTGAACTTGAATTGTTCAATTTCTCACACCTATTGATTTTGGACCGAGCCCCAAACTTGGGCAACATCATAATATGGTGGGAGGAGTCATTTGGTGAGTTTTGAGTGAAATCCAATCGCTAGAAGTATGGAATACACCAACCACTCCAATTAGGAACGAATTGCCGTTATACTTGAGTTTTCCAATTTGGAACACCTATTGATTTCGGATCGAGCCCAAAACTTGGGCAACATCATAATATGGTGAGAGGAGTCATTTGGTGAGTTTTGAGTGAAATCCAATCGCTAGAAGTCTGGAATACACCAACCACTCCAATTTGGAACGAACTGCCGTTATACTTGAATTTTCCAATTTGGAACACATATTGATTTCGGATCGAGCCCAAAACTTGTGCAACATCATAATATGGTGGGAGGAGTCATTTGGTGAGTTTTGAGTGAAATCCAATCGCTAGAAGTAGGGAATACACCAACCACTCCAATTAGGAACGAACTGCCGTTGAACATGAATTGTCCAATTTGGAACACCTATTGATTTCGGATCGAGCCCAAAACTTGGGCAACATCATAATATGGTGGGAGGAGTCATTTGGTGAGTTTTGAGTGAAATCCAATCGCTAGAAGTATGGAATACACCAACCACTCCAATGAGGAACGAACTGCCGTTGAACTTGAATTGTCCAATTTCTCACAGCTATTGATTTCGGACCGAGCCCCAAACTTGGGCCACATCATAATATCGTGGGAGGAGTCATTTGGTGAGTTTTGAGTGAAATCCAATCGCTAGAAGTATGGAATACACCAACCACTCCAATTTGGAACGAACTGCCGTTATACTTGAATTTTCCAATTTGGAACACCTATTGATTTCGGACCGAGCCCCAAACTTGGGCAACATCATAATATGGTGGGAGGAGTCATTTGGTGAGTTTTGAGTGAAATCCAATCGCTAGAAGTGTGGAATACACCAACCACTCCAATTAGGAACGAACTGCCGTTGAACTTGAATTGTTCAATTTGGAACACCTATTGATTTCGGATCGAGCCCAAAACTTGGGCAACATCATAATATGGTGGGAGGAGTCATTTGGTGAGTTTTGAGTGAAATCCAATCGCTAGAAGTATGGAATACACCAACCACTCCAATTAGGAACGAACTGCCATTGAACTTGAATTGTCCACTTTCTCACACCTATTGATTTCGGATCGTGCCCAAAACTATCATAATATGGTGGGAGGAGTGATTTGGTGAGTTTTGAGGGAAATCCAATCGCTAGAAGTATGGAATACACCAACCACTCCAATTAGGAACGAACTGCCGTTGAACTTGAATTGTTCAATTTGGAACACCTATTGATTTTGGACCGAGCCCCAAACTTGGGCAACATCATAATATCGTGGGAGGAGTCATTTGGTGAGTTTTGAGTGAAATCCAATCGCTAGAAGTATGGAATACACCAACCACTCCAATTAGGAACGAACTGCCGTTGAACTCGAATTGTCCAAGTTCTCACACCTATTGATTTCGGACCGAGCCCCAAACTTGGGCAACATCATAATATGGTGGGAGGAGTCATTTGGTGTGTTTTGAGTGAAATCCAATCGCTAGAAGTATGGAATACACCGACCACTCCAATTAGGAACGAATTGCCGTTATACTTGAGTTTTCCAATTTGGAACACCTATTGATTTCGGATCGAGCCCAAAACTTGGGCAACATCATAATATGGTGAGAGGAGTCATTTGGTGAGTTTTGAGTGAAATCCAATCGCTAGAAGTTTGGAATACACCAACCACTCCAATTTGGAACGAACTGCCGTTATACTTGAATTTTCCAATTTGGAACACCTATTGATTTCGGATCGAGCCCAAAACTTGTGCAACATCATAATATGGTGGGAGGAGTCATTTGGTGAGTTTTGAGTGAAATCCAATCGCTAGAAGTATGGAATACACCAACCACTCCAATTAGGAACGAACTGCCGTTGAACATGAATTGTTCAATTTGGAACACCTATTGATTTTGGACCGAGCCCCAAACTTGGGCAACATCATAATATGGTGGGAGGAGTCATTTGGTGAGTTTTGAGTGAAATCCAATCGCTAGAAGTATGGAATACACCAACCACTCCAATTTGGAACGAACTGCCGTTGAACTTGAATTGTCCAATTTCTCACACCTATAGATTTCGAATCGAGCCCAAAACTTGGGCAACTTCATAATATGGTGGAAGGAGTCCTTTGGTGAGTTTTGAGTGAAATCCAATCACTAGAAGTATGGAATACAGCAACCACTCCAATTAGGAACGAACTGCCGTTGAACTTGAATTGTCCAATTTGGAACCCCTATTGATTTCGTATCAATTTGGTGAGTTTTGAGTGAAATCCAATCGCTAGAAGTATGGAATACACCAACCACTCCCATTAGGAACGAACTACCGTTGAACTTGAATTATCCAATTTCTAACACCTATTGATTTCGGATCGAACCCCAAACTTGTGCACCATCATAATATGGTGGGAGGAGTCATTTGGTGAGTTTTGAGTGAAATCCAATCGCTAGAAGTATGGAATACACCAACAACTCCAATTAGGAACGAACTGCCGTTAAACTTGAATTGTCCAATTTGGAAGACCTATTGATTTCGGATCGATCCCAAAACTTGGGCAACATCATAATATGGTGGGGGAGTCATTTGGTGAGTTTTGAGTGAAATCCAATCGCTAGAAGTGTGGAATACACCAACCACTCCAGTTAGGAACGAACTGCCGTTGAACTTGAATTGTCCAATTTGGAGCACCTATTGATTTCGGATTGAGCCCAAAACTTGGGCAATATCATAATATGGTGGGAGGAGTCATTTGGTGAGTTTTGAGTGAAATCCAATCGCTAGAAGTATGGAATACACCAACCACTCCAGTTAGTAACGAACTGCCGTTATACTTGAATTTTCCAATTTGGAACACCTATTGATTTCGGATCGAGCCCAAAACTTGTGCAACATCATAATATGGTGGGAGGAGTCATTTGGTGAGTTTTGAGTGAAATCCAATCGCTAGAAGTATGGAATACACCAACCACTCCAATTAGGAACGAACTGCCGTTGAACATGAATTGTCCAATTTCTCACACCTATTGATTTCGGATCGAGCCCCAAACTTGGGCAACATCATAATATGGTGGGAGGAGTCATTTGGTGAGTTTTGAGTGAAATCCAATCGCTAGAAGTATGGAATACAGCAACCACTCCAATTAGGAACGAACTGCTGTTGAACTTGAATTGTCCAATTTCTCACACCTATTGATTTCGGATCGAGCCCAAAACTTGGGCAACATCATAATATGGTGGTAGGAGTCATTTGGTGAGTTTTGAGTGAAATCCAATCGCTAGAAGTATGGAATACACCAACCATTCCAATTAGGAACGAACTTTCGTTGAAATTGAATTGACCAATTTCTCACACCTATTGATTTCGGATCGAGCCCAAAATTTGGGCAACTTCATAATATGGTGGGAGGAGTCATTTGGTGTGTTTTGAGTGAAATCCAATCTCTAGATATATGGAATACACCAACCACTCCAATTAGGAACGAACTGCCGTTGAACTTGAATTGTCCAATTTGGAAGACCTATTGCTTTCGGATCGAGCCCAAAACTTGGGCAACATCATAATATGGTTGGGGGAGTCATTTGGTGAGTTTTGAGTGAAATCCAATCGCTAGAAGTATGGAATACACCAACCACTCCAATTAGGAACGAACTGCCGTTGAAATTGAATTGACCAATTTCTCACACATATTGATTTCGGATCGAGCCCAAAACTTGGGCAACATCATAATATCGTGGGAGGAGTCAGTTGGTTAGTTTTGAGTGAAATCCAATCGCTAGAAGTATGGAATACACTAACCACTCCAATTAGGAACGAACTGCCGTTGAACTTGAATTGTCCAATTTCTCACACCTATTGATTTCGGAACGACCCCCAAACTTGGGTAACAACGTAATATGGTGGGAGGAGTCATTTGGTGAGTTTTGAGTGAAATCCAATCGCTAGAAGTATGGAATACACCAACCACTCCAATTAGGAACGAACTGCCGTTGAACGTGAATTGACCAATTTCTCACACCTATTGATTTCGGATCGAGCCCAAAATTTGGGCAACTTCATAATATCGTGGGAGGAGTCATTTGGTGAGTTTTTAGTGAAATCCAATCGTTAGAAGTATGGAATACACCAACCACTCCAATTAGGAACGAACTGCCGTTGAACTTGAATTGTCCAATTTGGAAGACCTATTGCTTTCGGATCGAGCCCAAAACTTGGGCAACAACATAATATGGTTGGGGGAGTCATTTGGTGAGTTTTGAGTGAAATCCAATCGCTAGAAGTATGGAATACACCAACCACTCCAATTAGGAACGAACTGCCGTTGAACGTGAATTGTCCAATTTCTCACACCTATTGATTTCGCATCGAGCCCAAAACTTGGGCAACATAATAATATGGTGGGAGGAGTCAATTGGTGAGTTTTGAGTGAAATCCAATTGCTTGAAGTATGGAATACAGCAACCACTCCAATTTGGAACGAACTGCCGTTGAACTTGAATTGTCCAATTTCTCACACCTATTATTTCGGATCGAGCCCAAAACTTGGGCCACATGATAATATGGTGGGAGGAGTCATTTGGTTAGTTTTGAGTGAAATCCAATCGCTAGAAGTATGGAATACACCAACCACTCCAATTAGGAACGAACTGCCGTTGAACTTGAATTGTCCAATTTCTCACACCTATTGATTTCGGATCGAGCCCAAAACTTGGGCAACATCATAATATGGTGGTAGGAGTCATTTGGTGAGTTTTGAGTGAAATCCAATCGCTAGAAGTATGGAATACACCAACCAGTCCAATTAGGAACGAACTGCCGTTGAACTCTAGTTGTCAAATTTAGAAGACCTATTGATTTTGGATCGAGCCCAAAACTTGGGCAACATCATAATATGGTGGGAGGTGTCATTTGGTGAGTTTTGAGTGAAATCCAATCGCTAGAAGTATGGAATACACCAACCACTGCAATTTGGAACGAACTGCCGTTGAACTTGAATTGTCCAATTTGGAACACCTATTGATTTCGGATCGAGCCCAAAACTTGGGCAACATCATAATATGGTGGGAGGAGTCATTTGGTGAGTTTTGAGTGAAATCCAATCGTTAGAAGTATGGAATACACCAACCACTCCAATTAGGAACGAACTGCCGTTGAACTTGAATTGTCCAATTTGGAAGACCTATTGATTTCGGATCGAGCCCAAAACTTGGGCAACATCATAATATGGTGGGGGGAGTCATTTGGTGAGTTTTGAGTGAAATCCAATCGCTAGAAGTGTGGAAAACACCAACCACTCCAATTAGGAACGAACTGCCGTTGAACTTGAATTGTCCAATTTCTCACACCTATTGATTTCGGATCGGGCCCCAAACTTGGGCAACATCATAATATGGTGGGAGGAGTCATTTGGTGAGTTTTGAGTGAAATCCAATCGCTAGAAGTATGGAATACAGCAACCACTCCAATTAGGAACGAACTGCCGTTGAACTTGAATTGTCCAATTTCTCACACCTATTGATTTCGGATCTAGCCCAAAACTTGGGCCACATCATAATATGGTGCGAGCAGTCATTTGGTGAGTTTTGAGTGAAATCCAATCGCTAGATATATGGAATACACCAACCACTCCAATTAGGAACGAACTGCCGTTGAACTTGAATTGCCAATTTGGAAGACCTATTGCTTTCGGATCGAGCCCAAAACTTGGGCAACATCATAATATGGTTGGGGGAGTCATTTGGTGAGTTTTGAGTGAAATCCAATCGCTAGAAGTATGGAATACACCAACCACTCCAATTAGGAACGAACTGCCATTGAACTTGAATTGTCCAATTTCTCACACGTATTGATTTCGGATCGTGCCTAAAACTATCATAATATGGTGGGAGGAGTCATTTAGTGAGTTTTGAGGGAAATCCAATCGCTAGAAGTATGGAATACACTAACCACTCCAGTTAGGAACGAACTGCCGTTGAACATGAATTGTCCAATTTGGAACACCTATTGATTTCGGATCGTGCCCAAAACTTGGGCAACATTATAACATGGTGGGAGGAGTCATTTGGTGAGTTTTGAGTGAAATCCAATCGCTAGAAGTACGGGATACACCAACCACTCCCAGTAGGAACGAACTGCCGTTGAACTTGAATTGTCCAATTTCTCACACCTATTGGTTTCGGATCGAACCCCAAACTTGTGCAACACCATAATATGGTGGGAGGAGTCATTTGGTGAGTTTTGGGTGAAATCCAATCGTTACAAGTATGGAATACACCAACCACTCCAATTAGGAACGAACTGTCGTTGAACCTGAATTGTCCAATTTGGAACACCTATTGATTTCGGATCGAGCCCTAAAGTTGGGCAATATCATAATATGGTGGGAGGAGTCATTTGGTGAGTTTTGAGTGAAATCCAATCGCTAGAAGTATGGAATACACCAACCACTCCAATTAGGAACAAACTGCCGTTGAACTTGAATTGTCCAATTTCGAACCCCTATTGATTTCGGATCGAGCCCAAAACTTGGGCAACATCATAATATGGTGGGAGGAGTCATTTGGTGAGTTTCGAGTGAAATCCAATCGCTAGAAGTATGGAATACACCAACCACTCCAATTAGGAACGAACTGCCGTTGAACTTGAATTGTCCAATTTGGAAGACTTATTGATTTCGGATCGAGCCCAAAACTTGGGCAACATCATAATATGGTGGGAGGAGTCATTTGGTGAGTTTTGAGTGAAATCCAATCGCTAGATATATGGAATACACCAACCACTCCAATTAGGAACGAACTGCCGTTGAACTTGAATTGTCCAATTTGGAAGACCTATTGCTTTCGGATCGAGCCCAAAACTTGGGCAACATCATAATATGGTTGGGGGAGTCATTTGGTGAGTTTTGAGTGAAATCCAATCGCTAGAAGTATGGAATACACCAACCACTCCAATTAGGAACGAACTGCCGTTGAAATTGAATTGACCAATTTCTCTCACCTATTGATTTCGGATCGAGCCCAAAACTTGGGCAACATCATAATATGGTGGGAGGAGTCATTTGGTTAGTTTTGAGTGAAATCCAATCGCTAGAAGTATGGAATACACTAACCACTCCAATTAGGAACGAACTGCCGTTGAACTTGAATTGTCCAATTTCTCACACCTATTGATTTCGGAACGAGCCCCAAACTTGGGAAAACATCGTAATATGGTGGGAGGAGTCATTTGGTGAGTTTTGAGTGAAATCCAATCGCTAGAAGTATGGAATACACCAACCACTCCAATTAGGAACGAACTGCCGTTGAACGTGAATTGTGCAATTTCTCACACCTATTGATTTCGCATCGAGCCCAAAACTTGGGCAACATAATAATATGGTGGGAGGAGTCAATTGGTGAGTTTTGAGTGAAATCCAATTGCTAGAAGTATGGAATACAGCAACCACTCCAATTAGGAACGAACTGCCGTTGAACTTGAATTGTCCAATTTCTCACACCTATTATATCGGATCGAGCCAAAAACTTGGGCCACATCATAATATGGTGGGAGGAGTCATTTGGTTAGTTTTGAGTGATATCCAATCGATAGAAGTATGGAATACACCAACCAGTCCAATTAGGAACGAACTGCCGTTGAACTCTAGTTGTCAAATTTAGAAGACCTATTGATTTCGGATCGTGCCCAAAACTTGGACAACATCATAATATGGTGGGAGGAGTCATTTGGTGAGTTTTCAGTGAAATCCAATCGCTAGAAGTATGGAATACACCAACCACTGCAATTAGGAACGAACTGCCGTTGAACTTGAATTGTCCAATTTGGAACACCTATTGATTTCGGATCGGGCCCAAAACTTGGGCAACATTATAACATGGTGGGAGGAGTCAATTGGTAAGTTTTGAGTGAAATCCAATCGCTAGAAGTATGGAATACACCAACCACTCCCAGTAGGAATGAACTGCCGTTGAACTTGAATTGTCCAATTTCTCACACCTATTGGTTTCGGATCAAAACCCAAACTTGTGCAACACCATAATATGGTGGGAGGAGTCATTTGGTGAGTTTTGGGTGAAATCCAATCGTTAGAAGTATGGAATACACCAACCACACCAATTAGGAACGAACTGCCGTTGAACCTGAATTGTCCAATTTGGAACACCTATTGATTTCGGATCGAGCCCCAAACTTGGGCAATATCATAATATGGTGGGAGGAGTCATTTGGTGAGTTTTGAGTGAAATCCAATCGCTAGAAGTATGGAATACACCAACCACTCCAATTAGGAACAAACTGCCGTTGAACTTGAATTGTCCAATTTCGAACCCCTATTGATTTCGGATCGAGCCCAAAACTTGGGCAACATCATAATATGGTGGGAGGAGTCATTTGGTGAGTTTCGAGTGAAATCCAATCGCTAGAAGTATGGAATACACCAACCACTCCAATTAGGAACGAACTGCCGTTGAACTTGAATTGTCCAATTTGGAAGACCTATTGATTTCGGATCGAGCCCAAAACTTGGGCAACATCATAATATGGTGGGGGGAGTCATTTGGTGAGTTTTGAGTGAAATCCAATCGCTAGAAGTGTGGAATACACCAACCACTCCAATTAGGAACGAACTTCCGTTGAACTTGAATTGTCCAATTTCCCACACCTATTGATTTCGGATCGAGCCCCAAACTTGGGCAACATCATAATATGGTGGGAGGAGTCATTTGGTGAGTTTTGAGTGAAATCCAATCGCTAGAAGTATGGAATACAGCAACCACTCCAATTAGGAACGAACTGCTGTTGAACTTGAATTGTCCAATTTCTCACACCTATTGATTTCGGATCGTGCCCAAAACTTGGGCAACATCATAATATGGTGGGAGGAGTCATTTGGTGAGTTTTGAGTGAAATCCAATCGCTAGAAGTATGGAATACACCAACCACTCCAATTAGGAACGAACTGCCGTTGAACTTGAATTGTCCAATTTGGAAGACCTATTGCTTTCGGATCGAGCCCAAAACATGGGCAACATCACAATATGGTTGGGGGAGTCATTTGGTGAGTTTTGAGTGAAATCCAATCGCTAGAAGTATGGAATACACCAACCACTCCAATTAGGAACGAACTGCCGTTGAAATTAAATTGACCAATTTCTCACACCTATTGATTTCGGATCGAGCCCAAAACTTGGGCAACATCATAATATGGTGGGAGGAGTCATTTGGTGAGTTTTGAGTGAAATCCAATCGCTAGAAGTATGGAATACACCAACCACTCCAATTAGGAACGAACTGCCGTTGAACGTGAATTGTCCAATTTCTCACACCTATTGATTTCGGAACGAGCCCCAAACTTGGGAAAACATCGTAATATGGTGGGAGGAGTCATTTGGTGAGTTTTGAGTGAAATCCAATCGCTAGAAGTATGGAATACACCAACCACTCCAATTAGGAACGAACTGCCGTTGAACGTGAATTGTGCAATTTCTCACACCTATTGATTTCGCATCGAGCCCAAAACTTGGGCAACATAATAATATGGTGGGAGGAGTCAATTGGTGAGTTTTGAGTGAAATCCAATTGCTAGAAGTATGGAATACAGCAACCACTCCAATTAGGAACGAACTGCCGTTGAACTTGAATTGTCCAATTTCTCACACCTATTATATCGGATCGAGCCAAAAACTTGGGCCACATCATAATATGGTGGGAGGAGTCATTTGGTTAGTTTTGAGTGAAATCCAATCTCTCACACCTATTGATTTCGCATCGAGCCCAAAACTTGGGCAACATAATAATATGGTGGGAGGAGTCAATTGGTGAGTTTTGAGTGAAATCCAATTGCTAGAAGTATGGAATACAGCAACCACACCAATTAGGAACGAACTGCCGTTGAACTTGAATTGTCCAATTTCTCACACCTATTATATCGGATCGAGCCAAAAACTTGGGCCACATCATAATATGGTGGGAGGAGTCATTTGGTTAGTTTTGAGTGAAATCCAATCGATAGTAGTATAGAATACACCAACCAGTCCAATTAGGAACGAACTGCCGTTGAACTCTAGTTGTCAAATTTAGAAGACCTATTGATTTCGGATCGAGCCCAAAACTTGGGCAACATCATAATATGGTGGGAGGAGTCATTTGGTGAGTTTTGAGTGAAATCCAATCGCTAGAAGTATGGAATACACCAACCACTGCAATTAGGAACGAACTGCCGTTGAACTTGAATTGTCCAATTTGGAACACCTATTGATTTCGGATCGAGCCCAAAACTTGGGCAACATCATAATATGGTGGGAGGAGTCATTTGGTGAGTTTTGAGTGAAATCCAATCGCTTGAAGTATGGAATACACCAACCACTCCAATTAGGAACGAACTGCCGTTGAACTTGAATTGTCCAATTTCTCACACCTATTGATTTCGGATCGAGCCCAAAACTTGGGCACCGTCATAATATGGTGTGAGGAGTCATTTGGTGAGTTTTGAGTGAAATACAATCGCTAGAAGTATGGAATACACCAACCACTCCAATTAGGAACGAAATGCCGTTGAACTTGAATTGTCCAATTTGGAAGACCTATTGATTTCGGATCGAGCCCAAAACTTGGGCAACATCATAATATGGTGGGGGGAGTCATTTGGTGAGTTTTGAGTGAAATCCAATTGCTAGAAGTGTGGAATACACCAACCACTCCAATTAGGAACGAACTGCCGTTGAACTTGAATTGTCCAATTTCTCACACCTATTGATTTCGGATCGAGCCCCAAACTTGGGCAACATCATAATATGGTGGGAGGAGTCATTTGGTGAGTTTTGAGTGAAATCCAATCGCTAGAAGTATGGAATACACCAACCACTCCAATTAGGAATGAACTGCTGTTGAACTTGAATTGTCCAATTTCTCACACCTATTGATTTCGGATCGAGCCCAAAACTGGGGCAACATCATAATATGGTGGGAGGAGTCATTTGGTGAGTTTTGAGTGAAATCCAATCGCTACAAGTATGGAATACACCAACCATTCCAACTAGGAACGAACTTTCGTTGAAATTGAATTGACCAATTTCTCACACCTATTGATTTCGGATCGAGCCCAAAACTTGGGCAACTTGATAATATGGTGGGAGGAGTCATTTGGTGAGTTTTGAGTAAAATCCAATCGCTAGAAGTATAAAACACACCAACCACTCCAATTAGGAACGAACTGCCGTTGAACTTGAATTGTCCAATTTCTCACACCTATTATTTCGGATCGAGCCCAAAACTTGGGCACCATCATAATATGGTGTGAGGAGTCATTTGGTGAGTTTTGAATGAAATACAATCGCTAGAAGTATGGAATACACCAACCACTCCAATTAGGAACGAACTGCCGTTGAACTTGAATTGTCCAATTTGGAAGACTTATTGATTTGGGATCGAGCCCAAAACTTGGGTAACATCATAATATGGTGGGGGGAGTCATTTGGTGAGTTTTGAGTGAAATCCAATCGCTAGAAGTGTGGAATACACCAACCACTCCAATTAGGAACGAACTGCCGTTGAACTTGAATTGTCCAATTTCTAACACGTATTGATTTCGGATCGAGCCCCAAACTTGGGCAACATCATAATATGGTGGGAGGAGTCATTTGGTGAGTTTTGAGTGAAATCCAATCGCTAGAAGTATGGAATACAGCAACCACTCCAATTAGGAACGAACTGCCGTTGAACTTGAATTGTCCAATTTCTCACACCTATTGATTTCGAATCGAGCCCAAAACTTGGGCAACATCATAATATGGTGGGAGGAGTCATTTGGTGAGTTTTGAGTGAAATCCAATTGCTAGATATATGGAATACACCAACCACTCCAATTAGGAACGAACTGCCGTTGAACTTGAATTGTCCAATTTGGAAGACCTATTGCTTTCGGATCGAGCCCAAAACTTGGGCAACATCATAATATGGTTGGGGGAGTCATTTGGTGAGTTTTGAGTGAAATCCAATCGCTAGAAGTATGGAATACACCAACCACTCCAATTAGGAACGAACTGCCATTGAACTTGAATTGTCCAATTTCTTACACCTATTGATTTCGGATCGTGCCCAAAACTATCATAATATGGTGGGAGGAGTCATTTAGTGAGTTTTGAGGGAAATCCAATCGCTAGAAGTATAGAATACACTAACCACTCCAATTAGGAACGAACTGCCGTTGAACTTGAATTGTCCAATTTGGAACACCTATTGATTTCGGAACGAGCCCCAAACTTGGGCAACATCATAATATGGTGGGAGGAGTCATTTGGTGAGTTTTGAGTGAAATCCATCGCTACAAGTATGGAATACACCAACCGCTCCAATTAGGAACGAACTGCCGTTGAACGTGAATTGTCCAATTTCTCACACCTATTGATTTCGCATCGAGCCCAAAACTTGGGCAACATCATAATATGGTGGGAGGAGTGAATTGGTGAGTTTTGAGTGAAATCCAATTGCTAGAAGTATGGAATACAGCAACCACTCTAATTAGGAACGAACAGCCGTTGAACTTGAATTGTCCAATGTCTCACACCTATTATTTCGGATCGAGCCCAAAACTTGGGCCACATCATAATATGGTGGGAGGAGTCATTTGGTTAGTTTTGAGTGAAATCCAATCGCTAGAAGTATGGAATACACCAACCACAGCAATTAGGAACGAACTGCCGTTGAACTTGGATTGTCCAATTTGGAACACCTATTGATTTCGGATCGAGCCCAAAACTTGGGCAACATCATAATATGGTGGGAGGAGTCATTTGGTGAGTTTTGAGTGAAATCCAATCGCTAGAAGTATGGAATACAGCAACCACTCCAATTAGGAACGAATTGCCGTTGAACTTGAATTGTCCAATTTCTCACACCTATAGGTTTCTAATCGAGCCCCAAACTTGGGCAACATCATAATATGCTGGGAGGAGTCATTTGGTGAGTTTTGAGTGAAATCCAATCGCTAGAAGTATGGAATACACCAACCACTCCAATTAGGAACGAACTGCCTTTGAACTTGAATTGTCCAATTTCTCACACCTATTGATTTCGGATCGAGCCCCAAACTTGGGCAACATCATAATATGGTGGGAGGAGTCATTTGGTGAGTTTTGAGAGAAATCCAATCGCTAGAATTATGGAATACACCAACCACTCAAATTAGGAACGAACTGCCGTTGAATTTGAATTGTCCAATTTCTCATACCTATTTATTTCGGATCGAGCCCCAAACTTGGGCAACATCATAATATGGTGGGAGGAGTCGTTTGGTGAGTTTTGAGTGAAATCCAATCGCTAGAAGTATGGAATACACCAACCACTCCAATTAGGATCGAACTGCCATTGAACTTGAATTGTCCAATTTGGAACACCTATTGATTTCGGATCGAGCCCCAAACTTGGGCAACATCATAATATGGTGGGAGGAGTCATTTGGTGAGTTTTGAGTGAAATCCAATCGCTAGAAGTATGGAATAAACCAACCACTCCAATTAGGAACGAACTGCCGTTGAACTTGAATTGTCCAATTTCTCACACCTATTTATTTCGGATCGAGCCCAAAACTTGGGCAACATCCTAATATGGTGGGAGGAGCCATTTGGTGAGTTTTGAGCGAAATCCAATCCCTAGAAGTATGGAATACACCAACCACTCCAATTAGGAACGAACTGCCGTTGAACTTGTATTGTCCAATTTCCCACACCTATTGATTTTAGATCGAGCCCAAAACTTGGGCAACATCATAATATGGTGGGAGGAGTTTTGAGTGAAATCCAATCGCTAGAAGTATGGAATACACCAACCACTCCAATTAGGAACGAACTGCCGTTGAACTTGAATTGTCCAATTTGGAACACCTATTGATTTCGGATCGAGCCCAAAACTTGGGCAACATCATAATATGGTGGGAGGAGTCATTTGGTTAGTTTTGAGTGAAATCCAATCGCTAGAAGTATGGAATACACTAACCACTCCAATTAGGAACGATCTGCCGTTGAACTTGAATTGTCCAATTTCTCACACCTATTGATTTCGGATCGAGCCCAAACTTGGGCAACATCATAATATGGTGGGAGGAGTCATTTGGTGAGTTTTGAGTAAAATCCAATCGCTAGAAGTATGGAATACACCAACCACTCCAATTAGGAACGAACTGGCGTTGAACTTGAATTGTCCAATTTCTCACACCTATTGATTTCGGATCGAGCCCAAAACATGGGCAACATCAGAACATGGTGGGAGGAGTCAATTGGTGAGTTTTGAGTGAAATCCAATAGCTAGAAGTATGGAATACAGCAACCACTCCAATTAGGAACGAACTGCCGTTGAACTTTAATTGTCCAATTTCTCACACCTATTATTTCGGATCGAGCCCAAAACTTGGGAAACATCATAATGTGGTGGGAGGAGTCATTTGGTGAGTTTTGAGTAAAATCCAATCGCTAGAAGTATGGAATACACCAACCACTCCAATTAGGATCGAACTGCCGTTGAACTCTAACTGTCAAATTTGGAAGACCTATTGATTTCGGATCGAGCCCAAAACTTGGGCAACATCATAATATGGTGGGAGGAGTCATTTGGTGAGTTTTGAGTGAAATCCAATCGCTAGAAGTATGGAATACACTAACCACTCCAATTAGGAACGATCTGCCGTTGAACTTGAATTGTCCAATTTCTCACGCCTATTGATTTCGGAACGAGCCCAAACTTGGGCAACATCATAATATGGTGGGAGGAGTCATTTGGTGAGTTTTGAGTAAAATCCAATCGCTAGAAGTATGGAATACACCAACCACTCCAATTAGGATCGAACTGCCATTGAACTTGAATTGTCCAATTTGGAACACCTATTGATTTCGGATCGAGCCCCAAACTTGGGCAACATCATAATATGGTGGGAGGAGTCATTTGGTGAGTTTTGAGTGAAATCCAATCGCTAGAAGTATGGAATACACCAACCACTCCAATTAGGAACGAACTGCCGTTGAACTTGAATTGTCCAATTTCTCACACCTATTGATTTCGGATCGAGCCCAACACTTGGGCAACATCATAATATGGTGGGAGGTGTCATCTGTGAGTTTTGAGTGTAATCCAATCGCTAGAATTATGGAATACAGCAACCACTTCAATTAGGAACGAACTTCCATTGAACTTGAAATGTCCAATTTCTCACACCTATAGATTTCGGATCGTGCCCCAAACTTGGGCAACATCATAATATGGTGGGAGGAGTCATTTGGTGAGTTTTGAGTGAAATCCAATCGCTAGAAGTTTGGAATACACCAACCACTCCAATTAGGAACGAACTGCCGTTGAACTTGAATTGTCCAATTTCTCACACCTATTTATTTCGGATCGAGCCCAAAACTTGGGCAACATCCTAATATGGTGGGAGGAGCCATTTGGTGAGTTTTGAGCGAAATCCAATCCCTAGAAGTATGGAATACACTAACCACTCCAATTAGGAACGAACTGCCGTTGAACTTGTATTGTCCAATTTCCCACACCTATTGATTTTAGATCGAGCCCAAAACTTGGGCAACATCATAATATGGTGGGAGGAGTTTTGAGTGAAATCCAATCGCTAGAAGTATGGAATACACCAACCACTCCAATTAGGAACGAACTGCCGTTGAACTTGAATTGTCCAATTTGGAACACCTATTGATTTCGGATCGAGCCCAAAACTTGGGCAACATCATAATATGGTGGGAGGAGTCATTTGGTTAGTTTTGAGTGAAATCCAATCGCTAGAAGTATGGAATACACTAACCACTCCAATTAGGAACGATCTGCCGTTGAACTTGAATTGTCCAATTTCTCACACCTATTGATTTCGGATCGAGCCCAAACTTGGGCAACATCATAATATGGTGGGAGGAGTCATTTGGTGAGTTTTGAGTAAAATCCAATCGCTAGAAGTATGGAATACACCAACCACTCCAATTAGGAACGAACTGGCGTTGAACTTGAATTGTCCAATTTCTCACACCTATTGATTTCGGATCGAGCCCAAAACATGGGCAACATCAGAACATGGTGGGAGGAGTCAATTGGTGAGTTTTGAGTGAAATCCAATAGCTAGAAGTATGGAATACAGCAACCACTCCAATTAGGAACGAACTGCCGTTGAACTTTAATTGTCCAATTTCTCACACCTATTATTTCGGATCGAGCCCAAAACTTGGGAAACATCATAATGTGGTGGGAGGAGTCATTTGGTGAGTTTTGAGTAAAATCCAATCGCTAGAAGTATGGAATACACCAACCACTCCAATTAGGATCGAACTGCCGTTGAACTCTAACTGTCAAATTTGGAAGACCTATTGATTTCGGATCGAGCCCAAAACTTGGGCAACATCATAATATGGTGGGAGGAGTCATTTGGTGAGTTTTGAGTGAAATCCAATCGCTAGAAGTATGGAATACACTAACCACTCCAATTAGGAACGATCTGCCGTTGAACTTGAATTGTCCAATTTCTCACGCCTATTGATTTCGGAACGAGCCCAAACTTGGGCAACATCATAATATGGTGGGAGGAGTCATTTGGTGAGTTTTGAGTAAAATCCAATCGCTAGAAGTATGGAATACACCAACCACTCCAATTAGGATCGAACTGCCATTGAACTTGAATTGTCCAATTTGCAACACCTATTGATTTCGGATCGAGCCCCAAACTTGGGCAACATCATAATATGGTGGGAGGAGTCATTTGGTGAGTTTTGAGTGAAATCCAATCGCTAGAAGTATGGAATACACCAACCACTCCAATTAGGAACGAACTGCCGTTGAACTTGAATTGTCCAATTTCTCACACCTATTGATTTCGGATCGAGCCCAACACTTGGGCAACATCATAATATGGTGGGAGGTGTCATCTGTGAGTTTTGAGTGTAATCCAATCGCTAGAATTATGGAATACAGCAACCACTTCAATTAGGAACGAACTTCCATTGAACTTGAAATGTCCAATTTCTCACACCTATAGATTTCGGATCGTGCCCCAAACTTGGGCAACATCATAATATGGTGGGAGGAGTCATTTGGTGAGTTTTGAGTGAAATCCAATCGCTAGAAGTTTGGAATACACCAACCACTCCAATTAGGAACGAACTGCCGTTGAACTTGAATTGTCCAATTTCTCACACCTATAGATTTCGGATCGAGCCCCAAACTTGGGCAACATCATAATATGGTGGGAGGAGTCATTTGGTGAGTTTTGAGTGAAATCCAATCGCTAGAAGTATGGAATACACTAACCACTCCAATTAGGAACGATCTGCCGTTGAACTTGAATTGTCCAATTTCTCACGCCTATTGATTTCGGAACGAGCCCAAACTTGGGCAACATCATAATATGGTGGGAGGAGTCATTTGGTGAGTTTTGAGTAAAATCCAATCGCTAGAAGTATGGAATACACCAACCACTCCAATTAGGATCGAACTGCCATTGAACTTGAATTGTCCAATTTGCAACACCTATTGATTTCGGATCGAGCCCCAAACTTGGGCAACATCATAATATGGTGGGAGGAGTCATTTGGTGAGTTTTGAGTGAAATCCAATCGCTAGAAGTATGGAATACACCAACCACTCCAATTAGGAACGAACTGCCGTTGAACTTGAATTGTCCAATTTCTCACACCTATTGATTTCGGATCGAGCCCAACACTTGGGCAACATCATAATATGGTGGGAGGTGTCATCTGTGAGTTTTGAGTGTAATCCAATCGCTAGAATTATGGAATACAGCAACCACTTCAATTAGGAACGAACTTCCATTGAACTTGAAATGTCCAATTTCTCACACCTATAGATTTCGGATCGTGCCCCAAACTTGGGCAACATCATAATATGGTGGGAGGAGTCATTTGGTGAGTTTTGAGTGAAATCCAATCGCTAGAAGTTTGGAATACACCAACCACTCCAATTAGGAACGAACTGCCGTTGAACTTGAATTGTCCAATTTCTCACACCTATAGATTTCGGATCGAGCCCCAAACTTGGGCAACATCATAATATGGTGGGAGGAGTCATTTGGTGAGTTTTGAGTGAAATCCAATCGCTAGAAGTATGGAATACACCAACCACTCCAATTAGGAACGAACTGCCGTTGAACTTGAATTGTCCAATTTCGAACACCTATTGATTTCGGATCGAGCCCCAAACATGGGCAACATCATAATATGGTGGGAGGAGTCCTTTGGTGAGTTTTGAGTGAAATCC
The DNA here is from genome assembly GCF_965620075.1 of Prunus avium. Lineage (NCBI taxonomy): Eukaryota > Viridiplantae > Streptophyta > Magnoliopsida > Rosales > Rosaceae > Prunus > Prunus avium. The sequence continues at coordinate 9,995,866 of NC_142290.1, forward strand.
ATTCGCTAGAAGTATGGAATACACCAACCACTCCAATTAGGAACGAACTGCCGTTGAACTTGAATTGTCCAATTTCCCACACCTATTGATTTCGGATCGAGCCCAAAACTTGGGCAACATCATAACATGGTGGGAGGACTCATTTGGTGAGTTTTGAGTGAAATCCAATCGCTAGAAGTATGGAATACACCAACCTCTCCAATTAGGAACGAACTGCCGTTGAACTTGAATTATCCAATTTCTCACACCTATTGATTTAGGATAGAGCCCAAAACTTGGGCAACATCATAATATGGTGGGAGGAGTCTTTTGTGAGTTTTGAGTGTAATCCAATCGCTAGAATTATGGAATACAGCAACCACTCAAATTAGGAACGAACTGCCGTTGAACTTGAATTGTCCAATTTCTCACACCTATTGATTTCGGATCAAGCCCAAAACTTGGGCATCATCATAATATGGTGGGAGGAGTTATTTGGTGAGTTTTGAGTGAAATCAAATCGCTGGAAGTATGGAATACACCAACCACTCCAAGTAGGAACGAACTGCCGTTGAACTTTAATTGTCCAATTTGGAACACCTATTGATTTCGGATCGAGCCTAAAACTTGGCCAACATCATAATATGGTGGGAGAAGTCATTTGGTGAGTTTTGAGTGAAATCCAATCGCTAGAAGTATGGAAGACACCAACCACTCCAATTAGGAACGAACTGCCGTTGAACTTGAATTGTCCAATTTCTCACACCTATTGATTTCGGATCAAGCCCAAAACTTGGGCAACATCATAATATGGTGGGAGGAGTCATTTGGTGAGTTTTGAGTGAAATCCAATCGCTAGAAGTATGGAATACACTAACCACTCCAATTAGGAACGAACTTCCGTTGAACTTGAATTGTCCAATTTGGAACACCTATTGATTTCGGATCGAGCCCAAAACTTGGGCAACATCATAATATGGTGGGAGGAGTCATTTGGTGAGTTTTGAGTGAAATCCAGTCGCTAGAAGTATGGAATACACTAACCACTCCAATTAGGAACGAACTTTCGTTGAACTTGAATTGTCCAATTTGGAACACCTATTGATTTCGGATCGAGCCCAAAACTTGGGCAACATCATAATATGGTGGGAGGAGTCATTTGGTGAGTTTTGAGTGAAATCCAATCGCTAGAAGTATGGGATACGCCAACCACTCCCGTTAGGAACGAACGGCCGTTGAACTTGAATTGTCCAATTTCTAACACCTATTGATTTCGGATCGAACCCCAAACTTGTGCAACATCATAATGTGGTGGGAAGAGTCATTTGGTGAGTTTTGAGTGATAACCAATCCCTAGAAGTATGGAATACACCTGTTAAGCTCATAATTTCATACATATACATGCCCTATTTACTTACTTCTTTTGCTTAGTTTCTTAGATTTCTAAGTTATTTGCCTCCCTTTGTGTGTTTTGTAGGCAAATAGAGCAAGAGAGCATAATTCATGCAATTCAAGCATGTTAAGGCCTAATTTGGATGAATGGATGAAGAGCTTAAAGACAAACTCATTTTGGCTACAGCCCCCTGCCAGTCCAGTTCCGTAGGTCATATTGCAAGCTTTGTTTCAACAACCTACATAGCTCTAATGAGGCCACATGCTTCATGAACGGTGTTCCAATTGGTGTTTACTATAACATATCCAAAATTCAGCCCCATTGGATAAATCTGGAGTCCGTTACCTAGCAAACACAGAACCATGCTCAGGATGGATCTTATCAGCGCGGGAAATGGGTTAGCAATTTGTTTCGGCCTTAACTTCTTCCTCCGACCTTGGATTGGCCCAAATAACATATGGCTAGAAAGAAGACATTCTGAACTTCAATTTCGAGTGCTTAAAGTCCTAATTTGATTAAGAGAAGCCCAAGTTGTAAGCCCTTGAAGTTGCTGGTCATGCTGACCTCAGCATGTGCTGGTTGGATGCTTGGTCGTGGTGAGCTAGGTATGAGCTATCATTTCTGGTTGGAAGCTTGGTCAGGGTGACATGAAGATGAGCTAGGGCTGCTGGTGGGATCTATTGGTGAAGTGCATCAACCAATTCAAGATTTTCTAATACAAGTGCGTCACCCAATTTAGATTTTCTAATACAAGTGCATCAACCATTTCAGATTTTATAAAACAAGTGTTGTATGCATTAGCCATATTGAATTCAGATTTTCACTTCCCCTAGGCCTATAAATAGGGAAGTTCTCTAAGCTTGTAAACACACCCCAAGGGGGGGAGCTCTCAAACACTTCTCTAGAGCTCCCTTCCCTTCTCTCCCTCAAATGCTCTTAGTTTCATTTTCTAGTTTTCAATTGTTGTAATGAAATATTTGTGCTGAAATTCTTCTTAAGTTTTCTTAGTTCCACTTAACTTTTCATTATGTAAATTCTTTTCTTTAGTTTCAAGTTTGATTAGTTTCCAAGTTTCAGTTATGGTTCATGTTCTTATTCATTATGCTTATAAGTTAATATGCTAGTTTGAATGATTGATCACCATTTAGGCTTGCATGTTAGCTATCTTGGTTTGAATTAAGAGTATACACCATGCTTTAATTCGAATTGAACTATGAATAGGAAGAGTATGTATGGACATTCGACAACAGGGATTAGATACATGCTTGGTTGTTTAAATTGTTCTTCTATGCTTAATGGGTTCCTAATGCTTAATTTTAGGTTAGACAACAAATGATCAAATTAGGGAATTAGGAACACAAGGTTATGACCAAACACCATGGGTTAATCATACTTTAGCTAGAATCAATCCGTTAATCTAATTGAACTTGGGAACTTATCTACTTGAGTTAGTTATTTTCTTTCTTTCTTGTTTTATTTATTTCCTTTCTTTTTTTCGTTTCTGTTTTGTGTAGGGAAAATGAATTGGATCATCAATCACTAATCCTCGTGGGATCGACCTCGCACTTACATATGCTATACTACCAAACGGCTCGTGCACTTGCGAGTATCACAAGTTGAGGATGCAACTGAATCCATTTTGGTGCAGCTGTATTTACGCAACAACACCAACCACTCCAATTAGGAACGAATTGTCGTTGAACTTGAAGTGTCCAATTTGGAACACCTATTGATTTCGGATCGAGCCCCAAACTTGGGCAACATCATAATATGGTGGGAGGAGTCATTTGGTGAGTTTTGAGTGAAATCCAATCGCTAGAAGTATGGAATACACCAACCACTCCAATTAGGAACGAACTGCCGTTGAACTTGAATTGTCCAATTTCTCACACCTATTGATTTCGGATCAAGCCCAAAACTTGGGCAACATCATAATATGGTGGGAGGTGTTATTTGGTGAGTTTTGAGTGAAATCAAATCGCTGGAAGTATGGAATACACCAACCACTCCAAGTAGGAACGAACTGCCGTTGAACTTTAATTGTCCAATTTGGAACACCTATTGATTTCGGATCGAGCCCAAAACTTGGCCAACATCATAATATGGTGGGAGGAGTCATTTGGTGAGTTTTGAGTGAAATCCAATCGCTAGAAGTATGGAAGACACCAACCACTCCAATTAGGAACGAACTGCCGTTGAACTTGAATTGTCCAATTTCTCACACCTATTGATTTCGGATCGAGCCCAAAACTTGGGAAACATCATAATATGGTGGGAGGAGTCATTTGGTGAGTTTTGAGAGAAATCCAATCGCTAGAAGTATGAAATACACCAACCACTCCAATTAGGAACGAACTGCCGTTGAACTTGAATTGTCCAATTTTGAACACCAATTGATTTCTGATCGAGCCCAAAACTTGGGCAACATCATAATATGGTGGGAGGAGTCATTTGGTAGGTTTTGAGTGAAATCCAATCGCTAGAAGTACGGAATACACCAACCACTCCAATTAGGAACGAACTGCCGTTGAACTTGAATTGTCCAATTTGGAACACCTATTGATTTCGAATCGAGCCCAAAACTTGGGCAACATCATAATATGGTGGGAGGAGTCCTTTGGTGAGTTTTGAGTGAAATCCAATCGCTAGAAGTACGGAATACACCAACCACTCCCGTTAGGAACGAACTGCCGTTGGACTTGAATTGTCCAATTTCTCACACCTATTAATTTCGGACTGAGGCCCAAACTTGGTCAACATCATAATATGGTGGGAGGAGTCATTTGGTGAGTTTTGAGTGAAATCCAATCGCTAGAAGTATGGAATACACCAACCACTCCAATTAGGAACGAACTGCCGTTGAACTTGAATTGTCCAATTTGGAACACCTATTGATTTCGAATCGAGCCCAAAACTTGGGCAACATCATAATATGGTGGGAGGAGTCCTTTGGTGAGTTTTGAGTGAAATCCAATCGCTAGAAGTACGGAATACACCAACCACTCCCGTTAGGAACGAACTGCCGTTGGACTTGAATTGTCCAATTTCTCACACCTATTAATTTCGGACTGAGGCCCAAACTTGGTCAACATCATAATATGGTGGGAGGAGTCATTTGGTGAGTTTTGAGTGAAATCCAATCGCTAGAAGTATGGAATACACCAACCACTCCAATTAGGAACGAACTGCCGTTGAACTTGAATTGTCCAATTTCTCACACCTATTGATCTCGGATCGAACCCCAAACTTGTGCAACATCATAAGATGGTGGGAGGAGTCATTTGGTGAGTTTTGAGTGAAATCCAATCGCTAGAAGTACGGAATACACCAACCACTCCAATTAGGAACGAATTGTCGTTGAACTTGAATTGTCCAATTTGGAACACCTATTGATTTCGGATCGAGCCCAAAACTTGGGCAACATCATAATATGGTGGGAGGATTCATTTGGTGAGTTTTGAGTGAAATCCAATCGCTAGAAGTATGGAATACACCAACCACTCCAATTAGGAACGAACTGCCGTTGAACTTGAATTGTCCAATTTCTCACACCTATTGATTTCGGATCAAGCCCAAAACTTGGGCAACATCATAATATGGTGGGAGGAGTCATTTGGTGGGTTTTGAGTGAAATCCAATCGCTAGAAGTATGGAATACACTAACCACTCCAATTAGGAACGAACTGCCGTTGAACTTGAATTGTCCAATTTGGAACACCTATTGATTTCGGATCGAGCCCAAAACTTGGGCAACATCATAATATGGTGGGAGGATTCATTTGGTGAGTTTTGAGTGAAATCCAATCGCTAGAAGTATGGAAGACACCAACCACTCTAATTAGGAACGAACTGCCGTTGAACTTGAATTGTCCAATTTCTCACACCTATTGATTTCGGATCGAGCCCCAAACTTGGGCAACAACATAATATGGTGGGACGAGTCATTTGGTGAGTTTTGAGTGAAATCCAATCGCTAGAAGTATGGAATACACCAACCACTCCAATTAGGAACGAACTGCCGTTGAACTTGAATAGTCCAATTTCTTTCACCTATTGATTTCGGATCGAGCCCAAAACTTGGGCAACATCATGATATGGTTGGAGGAGCCCTTTGGTGAGTTTTGAGTGAAATCCAATCGCTAGAAGTATGGAATACACCAACCACTCCAATTAGGAACGAACTGCCGTTGAAATTGAATTGTCCAATTTCTCACACCTATTAACTTCGGATCGAGCCCAAAACTTGGGCAACAGCATAATATGGTGGGAGGAGTCATCTGGTGAGTTTTGAGTGAAATCCAATCCCTAGAAGTATGGAATACACCAACCACTCCAATTAGGAACGAACTGCCGTTGAAATTGAATTGTCCAATTTCTCACACCTATTAACTTCGGATCGAGCCCAAAACTTGGGCAACAGCATAATATGGTGGGAGGAGTCATCTGGTGAGTTTTGAGTGAAATCCAATCGCTAGAAGTATGGAACACACCAACCACTCCAATTAGGAACGACCTGCCGTTGAACTTGAATTGTCCAATTTGGAAAACCTATTGATTTCGGATCGAGCCCAAAAGTTGGGCAATATCATATTATGGTGGGAGGGGTCATTCGGTGAGTTTTGAGTGAAATCCAATCGCTAGAAGTATGCAATACACCAACCACTCCAATTAGGAACGAACTGACGTTGAACTTGAATTCTCCAATTTGGAACACCTATTGATTTCGGATCTAGCCCAAAACTTGGGCAATATCATAATATGGTGGGAGGAGTCATTTGGTGAGTTTTGAGTGAAATCCAATCGCTAGAAGTATGGAATACACCCACCACTCCAATTAGGAACGATCTGCCGTTGAACTTAAATTATCCAATTTCTCACACCTATTGATTTCGAATCGAGCCCCAAACTTGTGCAACATCATAATATGGTGGGAGGAGTCATTTGGTGAGTTTTGAGTGAAATCCAATCGCTAGAAGTACGGAATACACCAACCACTCCAATTAGGAATGAACTGCCGTTGAACTTGAATTGTCCAATTTCTCACACCTATTGATTTCGGATCGAGCCCAAACCTTGGGCAACATCATAATATGGTGGGACGAGTCATTTTGTGAGTTTTGAGTGAAATCCAATCGCTAGAAGTATGGAATACACCAACCACTCCAATTAGGAACGAATTGCCGTTGAACCTGAATTGTCCAATTTCTCACACCTATTGATTTCGGATCAAGCCCAAAACTTGGGCAACATCATAATATGGTGGGAGGAGTCATTTGGCGAGTTTTGAGTGAAATCCAATCTTTAGAAGTATGGAATACACCAATCGCTCCAATTAGGAACGATTTGCCGTTGAACTTGAATTGTCCAATTTCTCACACCTATTGATTTCGGATCGAGCCCAAAACTTGGGCAACATCATAATATGGTGGGAAAAGTCAATTGGTATGTTTTGAGTGAAATCGAATCGCTTGAAGTATGGAATACACCAACTGCCGTTGAACTTTAATTGTCCAATTTGGAACACCTATTGATTTCGGATCGAGCCCCAAACTTGGGCAACATCATAATATGGTGGGAGGAGTCATTTGGCTAGTTTTGAGTGAAATCCAATCGCTAGAAGTATGGAATACACCAACCACTCCAATTAGGAACGAACTGCCGTTGAACCCTAATTGTCAAATTTGGAAGACCTATTGATTTCGGATCGAGCCCAAAACTTGGGCAACATCATAATATGGTGGGAGGAGTCATTTGGTGAGTTTTGAGTGAAATCCAATCGCTAGAAGTACGGAATACACCAACCACTCCAATTAGGAACGAACTGCCGTTGAACTCTAATTGTCAAATTTGGAAGACCTATTGATTTCGGATCGAGCCCAAAACTTGGGCAACATCATAATATGGTGGGAGGAGTCATTTGGTGAGTTTTGAGTGAAATCCAATCGCTAGAAGTATGGAATACACCAACCACTCCAATTAGGAACGAACTGCCGTTGAACTTGAATTGTCCAATTTCTCACACCTATTGATTTCGGATCGAGCCCAAAACTTGGGCAACATCAAAATATGGTGGGAGGAGTCATTTGGCAACATCATAATATGCTGGGAGGAGTCATTTGGTGAGTTTTGAGTGAAATCCAATCGCTAGAAGTATGGAATACACCAACCACTAGGAACGAACTTCCGTTGAACTTGAATTGTCCAATTTCTCACACCTATTGATTTCGGATCGAGCCCCAAACTTGGGCAACATCATAATATGGTGGGAGGAGTCATTTGGTGAGTTTTGAGTGAAATCCAATTGCTAGAAGTATGGAATACAACAACCACTCCAATTAGGAACGAACTGCCGTTGAACTTGAATTGTCCAATTTCTAACACCTATTGATTTCGGATCGAGCCCAAAACTTAGGGAACATCATAATATGGTGGGAGGAGTCATTTGGTTAGTTTTGAGGGAAATCCAATCGCAAGAAGTATGGAATACAACAACCACTCCAATTAGGAACGAACTTCCGTTGAATTTGAATTGTCCAATTTCTCAAACCTATTGATTTCGGATCGAGCCCAAAACATGGGCAACATCATAATATGGTGGGAGGAGTCCATTGGTGAGTTTTGAGTGAAATCCAATCCCTAAAAGTATGGAATACACCAACCACTCCAATTAGGAACGAACTGCCGTTGAACTTGAATTGTCCAATTTGGAACACCTATTAATTTCGGATCGAGCCCAAAACTTGGGCAACATCATAATATTGTGGGAGGAGTCATTTCGTGAGTTTTGAGTGAAATCCAATCCCTAGAAGTATGGAATACACCAACCACTCCAATTAGGAAAGAACTGCCGTTGAACGTGAATTGTCCAACTTCTCACACCTATTGATTTCGGATCGAGCCCAAAACTTGGGCAACACCATAATATGGTGGGAGGAATCATTTGGTGAATTGTGGGTGAAATCCAATCGCTAGAAGTATGGAATACACCAACCACTCCAATTAGGAATGAACTGCCGTTGAACTTGAATTGTCCAATTTCTCACACCTATTGATTTCGGATCGAGCCCCAAACTTGGGCAACATCATAATATGGTAGGAGGAGTCATTTGGTTAGTTTTGAGTGAAATCCAATCCCTAGAAGTATGGAATACACCAACCACTCCAATTTGGAACGAACTGCCGTTGAACTCTAATTGTCAAATTTGGAAGACCTATTGATTTCGGATCGAGCCCAAAACTTGGGCAACATCATAATATGGTGGGAGGAGTCATTTGGTGAGTTTTTAGTGAAATCCAATCGCTTGAAGTCTGGAATACCCCAACCACTCCAATTAGGAACGAACTTCCGTTGAACATGAATTGTCCAATTTCTCACACCTATTGATTTCGGACCGAGCCGAAAACATGGGCAACAGCATAATATGGTGGGAAAAGTCAATTGGTATGTTTTGAGTGAAATCCAATCGCAAGAAGTATGGAATACACCAACCACTCTAGTTAGGAACGAACTGCCGTTGAACTTGAATTGTCCAATTTGGAACAGCTACTGATTTCGGATCGAGCCCAAAACTTGGGCAACAACTCAATATGGTGGGAGGAGTCGTTTGGTGAGTTTTGAGTGAAATCCAATCGCTAGAAGTATGGAATACACCAACCACTCCAATTTGGAACGAGCTGCCGTTGAACTTGAATTGTCCAATTTGGAACAGCTACTGATTTCGGATCGAGCCCAAAACTTGGGCAACAACTCAATATGGTGGGAGGAGTCGTTTGGTGAGTTTTGAGTGAAATCCAATCGCTAGAAGTATGGAATACACCAACCACTCCGATTAGGAACGGACTGCCGTTGAACTTGACTTGTCCAATCTGGAACACCTATTGATTTCGGATCGAGCCCAAAACTTGGGCAACATCATAATATGGTGGGAAAAGTCAATTGGTATGTTTTGAGTGAAATCGAATCGCTTGAAGTATGGAATACAACAACCACTCCAATTAGGAAAGAACTGTCGTCGAAATTGAATAGACCAGTTTCTCACACCTATTGAATTCGGATCGAGCCCAAAACTTGGGCAACATCATAATATGGTGGGTGGAGTCATTTGGTGAGTTTTGAATGAAATCCAATCGATAGAAGTATGGAATACACCAACCACTCCAATTAGGAACGAACTACCGTTGAAGTTGTATTGTCCAATTTGGAACACCTATTGATTTCGGATCGAGCCCAAAACTTGGGCAACAACGCAATATGGTGGGAGGAGTCATTTGGTGGGTTTTGAGTGAAATCCAATCGCTTGAAGTATGGAATACAACAACCACTCCAATTAGGAAAGAACTGTCGTCGAAATTGAATAGACCAGTTTCTCACACCTATTGAATTCGGATCGAGCCCAAAACTTGGGCAACATCATAATATGGTGGGAGGAGTCTTTTGGTTAGTGTTAAGTGAAATCCAATCGCTAGAAGTATGGAATACACCAACCACTCCAATTAGGAACGAACTGCCGTTGAACTTGAATTATCCAATTTGGAACACCTATTGACTTCGGATCGAGCCCAAAACTTGGGCAACATCATAATATGGTGGGATGATTCATTTGGTGAGTTTTGAGTGAAATCCGATCGCTAGAAGTATGGAATACACCAACCACTCCAACTAGGAACGAACTGCCGTTGAACTTGAATTGTCCAATTCGGAACACCTATTGATTTCGGATCGAGCCCAAAACTTGGGCAACATCATAATATGGCGGGAGGAGTCATTTGGTGAGTTTTAAGTGAAATCCAATCACTAGAAGTATGGAATACATCTACCACTCCAATTAGGAACGAACTGCCGTTGAACATGAATTGTCCAATTTCTCACACCTATTGATTTCGGATCGAGCCCAAAACTTGGGCAACATCGTAATATGGTGGGAGGAGTCGTTTGGTGAGTTTTGAATGAAATCCAATCGCTAGAAGTATGGAATACACCAACCACTCCAATTAGGTACGAACTGCTGTTGAAATTGAATTGTCCAATTTCTCACGCGTACTGATTTCTGATCGAGCCCAAAACTTGGGCAACATCATAATATGGTGGCGGGAGTCATTTGGTGAGTGTTGAGTGAAATCCAATCGCTAGAAGTATGGAATACACCAACCACTCCACTTAGGAACGAACTGCCGTTGAACTTGAATTGTCCAATTTGGAACACCTATTGATTTCGGATCGAGCCCAAAACTTGGGCAACAGTATAATAATACGGTGGGAGGAGTCATTTGGTGAGTTTTGAGTGAAATCAAATTGCTAGAAGTATGCAATACACCAACCACTCCAATTAGGAACGAACTGCCGTTGAACTTGAATTGTCCAATTTGGAACACCTATTGATTTTGGATCGAGCCCAAACCTTGGGCAACATCATATTATGGTGGGAGGAGTCATTTGGTGAGTTTTGAGTGTAATCCAATCGCTAGAAGTATGGAATACACGAACCACTCCAGTTAGGAACGAACTGCCGTTATACTTGAATTTTCCAATTTGGAACACCTATTGATTTCGGATCGAGCCCAAAACTTGGCCAACATCATAATATGGTGGGAGGAGTCATTTCGTGAGTTTTGAGTGAAATCCAATCGCTAGAAGTATGCAATACACAAACCACTCCAATTAGGTACGAACTGCCGTTGAACTTGAATTGTCCAATCTCTCACACCTATTGATTTCGGATCGAGCCCCAAACTTGGGCAACATCATAATATGGTGCGAGGAGTCATTTGGTGAGTTTTGAATGAAATCCAATCGCTGGAAGTATGGAATACACCAACCACTCCAATTAGGAATGAACTGCCGTTGAACTTGAATTGTCCAATTTCTCACACGTATTGATTTCTGATCGAGCCCAAAACTTGGGCAACATCATAATATGGTGGCGGGAGTCATTTGGTGAGTGTTGAGTGAAATCCAATCGCTAGAAGTATGGAATACAACAACCACTCCACTTAGGAACGAACTGCCGTTGAACTTGAATTGTCCAATTTGGAACACCTATTGATTTCAGATCGAGCCCAAACCTTGGGCAACATCATATTATGGTGGGAGGAGTCATTTGGTGAGTTTTGAGTGAAATCCAATCGCTAGAAGTATGCATTACACAAACCACTCCAATTTGGTACGAACTGCCGTTGAACTTGAATTGTCCAATCTCTCACACCTATTGATTTCGGATCGAGCCCCAAACTTGGGCAATATCATAATATGGTGGGAGGAGTCATTTGGTGAGTTTTGAGTGAAATCCAATCGCAAGAAGTATGGAATACACCAACCACTCCAATTAGGAACGAACTGCCGTTGAACTTGAATTGTCCAATTTGGAACGACTATTGATTTCGGATCGAGCCCAAAACTTGGTCAACGTCTTAATATGGTGGGAGGAGTCATTTGGTGAGTTTTGAGTGAAATCCAATCGCTGGAAGTATGGAATACACCAACCACTCCAATTAGGAACGAACTGCCGTTGAACTTGTATTGTCCAATTTCTCACACCTATTGATTTCGGCTCGAGCCCAAAACTTTTGCAGCGTCATAATATGGTGCGAGGAGTCATTTGGTGGGTTTTGAGTGAAATCCAATCGCTAGAAGTATGGAATACACCAACCAATCCAATTAGGAACGAACTGCCGTTGAACTTGAATTGTCCAATTTCTCACACCTGTTGATTTCAGATCGAGCCCAAAACTTGGGCAACATCATAATATGGTGGGAGGAGTCATTTGGTGAGTTTTGAATGAAATCCAATCGCTAGAAGTATGGAATACACCAACCACTCCAACTAGGAACGAACTGCCGTTGAACTTGAATTATCCAATTTGGAACACCTATTGATTTCGGATCGAGCCCATAACATGGGCAACATCATAATATGGTGGGAGGAGTCATTTGGTTAGTATTGAGTGAAATCCAATCGCTAGAAGTATGGAATATACCAACCACTCCAGTTAGGAACGAACTGCCGTTGAACTTGAATTGTTCAATTTCGAACATCTATTGATTTCGGATCGAGCCCAAAACATGGGCAACATCATAATACGGTGGGAGGAGTCATTTGGTGAGTTTTGAGTGAAATCAAATCGCTAGAAGTATGGAATACACCAACCACTCCAATTAGGAACAAACTGCCGTTGAACCTGAATTGTCCAATTTATCACACCTATTGATTTCAGATCGAGCCAAAAACTTGGGCAACATCCTAATATGGTGAGAGGAGTCATTTGTGAGTTTTGAGTGAAATCCAATCGCTAGAAGTATGGAATACACCAACCACTCCAATTAGGAACGAACTGCCGTTGAACTTGAATTGTCCAATTTCTCACACCTGTTGATTTCGAATCGAGCCCAAAACTGGGGCAACATCATAATATGGTGGGAGGAGTCCTTTGGTGAGTTTTGAGTGAAATCCAATCGCCAGAAGTATGGAATACACCAACCACTCCAATTAGGCAAGAACTGCCGTTGAACTTGAATTGTCCAATTTCTCACACCTATTGATTTCGGATCGTGCCCCAAACTTGGGCAACATCATAATATGGTGGGAGGAGTCATTTGGTGAGTTTTGAGTGAAATCCAATCGCTAGAAGTATGGAATACACCAACCACTCCAATTAGGAACGAACTGCCGTTGAACTTGAATTCTCCAATTTGGAACACCTATTGATTTCGGATGGAGCCCAAAAGTTGGGTAACATCATAATATGGTGGGAGGAGTCATTTGGTGAGTTTTGAGTGAAATCCAATCGTTAGAAGTATGGAATACACCAACCACTCCAATTAGGTACGAACTGCCGTTGAACTTCAATTGTCCAATTTGGAACACCTATTGATTTCGGATCGGGCCCAATACTTGGGCAACATCGTAATATGGTGCGATGAGTCATTTGGTGAGTTTTGAGTGAAATCCAATCGCTAGAAGTATGGAATACAGCAACCACTCCAATTTGGAACGAACAGCCGTTGAACTTGAATTGACCAATTTCTCACACCTATTGATTTCGGATCGAGCCCAAAACTTGGGCAACATCATAATATGGTGGGAGGAGTCATTTGGTTAGTTTTGAGTGAAATCCAATCGCTAGAAGTATGGAATACCCCAACCACACCAATTAGGAACGAAATGCCGTTGAAATTGAATTGACCAATTTCTCACACCTATTAATTTCGGATCGAGCCCAAAACTTGGGCAGCATCATAATATGGTGGGAGGAGTCATTTGGTGAGTTTTGAGTGAAATCCAATCGCTAGAAGTATGGAATACACCAATCACTCCAATGAGGAACGAAATGCCGTTGAACTTGAATTGTCCAATTTGGAACACCTATTGATTTCGGATCGAGCCCAAAACTTGGGCAACATCATCATATGGTGGGAGGAGTCCTTTGGTGAGTTTTGAGTGAAATCCAATCGCTAGAAGTATGGAATACACCAACCACTCCAATTAGGAACGAACTGCCGTCGAACTTGAATTGTCCAATTTGGAACACCTATTGATTTCGGATCGAGCCCAAAACTTGGGCAACATCATAATATGGTGGGAGGAGTCCTTTGGTGAGTTTTGAGTGAAATCCAATCGCTAGAAGTATGGAATACACCAACCACTCCCATTAGGAACGAACTGCCGTTGAACTTGAATTGTCCAATTCGGAACACCTATTGATTTCGGATCGAGCCCATAACATGGGCAACATCATAATATGGTGGGAGGAGTCATTTGGTTAGTATTGAGTGAAATCCAATCGCTAGAAGTATGGAATATACCAACCACTCCAGTTAGGAACCAACTGCCGTTGAACTTGAATTGTTCAATTTGGAACACCTATTGATTTCGGATCGAGCCCAAAACATGGGCAACATCATAATACGGTGGGAGGAGTCGTTCGGTGAGTTTTGAGTGAAATCAAATCGCTAGAAGTATGGAATACACCAACCACTCCAATTAGGAACGAACTGCCGTTGAACCTGAATTGTCCAATTTATCACACCTATTGATTTCGGATCGAGCACGAAACTTGGGCAACATCATAATATGGTGGGAGGAGTCGTTTGGTGAGTTTTGAGTGAAATCCAATCGCTAGAAGTATGGAATACACCAACCACTCCAATTAAGAACGAATTGCCGTTGAACTTGAATTGTCCAATTTGGAACAACTATTGATTTCGGATCGAGCCTAAAACTTGGGCAACATCCTAATATGGTGAGAGGAGTCATTTGTGAGTTTTGAGTGAAATCTAATCGCTAGAAGTATGGAATACACCAACCACTCCAATTAGGAACGAACTGCCGTTGAACTTGAATTGTCCAATTTCTCACACCTATTGATTTCGGATCGAGCCCAAAACATGGGCAACATCATAATACGGTGGGAGGAGTCGTTCGGTGAGTTTTGAGTGAAATCAAATCGCTAGAAGTATGGAATACACCAACCACTCCAATTAGGCAAGAACTGCCGTTGAACTTGAATTGTCCAATTTCTCACACCTATTGATTTCGGATCGTGCCCCAAACTTGGGCAACATCATAATATGGTGGGAGGAGTCATTTGGTGAGTTTTGAGTGAAATCCAATCGCTAGAAGTATGGAATACACCAACCACTCCAATTAGGAACGAACTGCCGTTGAACTTGAATTCTCCAATTTGGAACACCTATTGAATTCGGAACGAGCCCAAAAGTTGGGTAACATCATAATATGGTGGGAGGAGTCATTTGGTGAGTTTTGAGTGAAATCCAATCGTTAGAAGTGTGGAATACACCAACCACTCCAATTAGGTACGAACTGTCGTTGAACTTGAATTGTCCAATTTGGAACACCTATTGATTTCGGATCGGGCCCAATACTTGGGCAACATCGTAATATGGTGCGATGAGTCATTTGGTGAGTTTTGAGTGAAATCCAATCGCTAGAAGTATGGAATACAGCAACCACTCCAATTTGGAACGAACAGCCGTTGAACTTGAATTGACCAATTTCTCACACCTATTGATTTCGGATCGAGCCCAAAACTTGGGCAACATCATAATATGGTGGGAGGAGTCATTTGGTTAGTTTTGAGTGAAATCCAATAGCTAGAAGTATGGAATACTCCAACCACTCCAATTAGGAACGAAATGCCGTTGAAATTGAATTGACCAATTTCTCACACCTATTAATTTCGGATCGAGCCCAAAACTTGGGCAGCATCATAATATGGTGGGAGGAGTCATTTGGTGAGTTTTGAGTGAAATCCAATCGCTAGAAGTATGGAATACACCAATCACTCCAATGAGGAACGAAACGCCGTTGAACTTGAATTGTTCAATTTCGAACACCTATTGATTTCGGATCGAGCCCAAAACTTGGGCAACATCATAATATGGTGGGAGGAGTCATTTGGTGAGTTTTGAGTGATATCCAATCGCTAGAAGTATGGAATACACCAACCACTCCAATTAGGAACGAACTGCCGTCGAACTTGAATTGTCCAATTTTGAACACCTATTGATTTCAGATCAAGCCCAAAACTTGGGCAACATCATAATGTGGTGGGAGGAGTCATTTGGTGAGTTTTGAGAGAAATCCAATCGCTAGAAGTATGGAATACACCAACCACTCCAATTAGGAACGAACTGCCGTTGAACTTGAATTGTCCAATTTCTCACACCTATTGATTTCGGATCGAGCCCAAAACTTGGGCAACATCATAATATGGTGGGAGCAGTCGTTTGGTTAGTTTTGAGTGAAATCCAATCCCTAGAAGTATGTAATACCCCAACCACGCCAATTAGGAACGAACTGCCGTTGAACTTGAATTGTCCAACTTGGAACACCTGTAGATTTCGGATCGAGCCCAAAACTTGGGCAACGTCATAATATGGTGGGAGGAGTCCTTTTGTGAGTTTTCAGTGAAATCCAATCGCTAGAAGTATGGAATACACCAAACACTCCAATTAGGAACGAACTGCCGTTGAACTTGAATTGTCCAATTTCTCAGACCTATTGATTTCGGATCGAGCCCAAAACTTGGGCAAGATCATAATTTCGTGGGAGGTGTCATTTGGTTCGTTTTGAGTGAAATCCAATCGCTAGAAGTATGGAATACACCATCCACTCCAATTAGGAACGAACTGCCGTTGAACTTGAATTGTCCAATTTGGAACAAATATTGATTTCGGATCGAGCCCCAAACTTGGGCAACATCATAATATGGTGGGAGGAGTCATTTGGTGAGTTTTTAGTGAAATCCAATCGCTAGAAGTTTGGAATACACCAACCACTCCAATTAGGAACGAACTGCCGTTGAACTTGAATTGTCCAATTTGGAACACCTATTGATTTCGGATCGAGCCCAAAACTTGGGCAACATCATAACATGGTGGGAGGAGTCATTTGGTTAGTATTGAGTGAAATCCAATCGCTTGAAGTGTGGAATACACCAACCACTCCAATTAGGAACGAACTGCCGTTGAACTTGAATTGTCCAATTTCGAACACCTATCGATTTCGGATCGAGCCCAAAACTTGGGCAACATCATAATATGGTGGGAGGAGTCATTTGGTTAGTTTTGATTGAAATCCAATCGCTAGAAGTATGGAATACACCAACCACTCCAATTAGGAACGAAATGCCGTTGAAATTGAATTGACCAATTTCTCACACCTATTAATTTCGGTTCGAGCCCAAAACTTGGGCAGCATCATAATATGGTGGGAGGAGTCATTTGGTGAGTTTTGAGTGAAATCCAATCGCTAGAAGTATGGAATACACCAATCACTCCAACGAGGAACGAAATGCCGTTGAACTTGAATTGTCCAATTTCTCACACCTATTGATTTCGGATCGAGCCCAAAACTTGGACAACATCATAATATGGTGGGAGGAGTCATTTGGTGAGTTTTCAGTGAAATCCAATCGTTAGAATTATGGAATACACCAACCACTCCAATTAGGAACGAACTGCCGTTGAACTTGAATTGTCCAATTTCTCACACCTATTGATTTCGGATTGAGCCCAAAACATGGGCAACATCATAATTTGGTGGGAGGAGTCATTTGGTGAGTTTTGAGTGAAATCCAATCGCTAGAAGTGTGGAATACACCAACCACTCCAATGAGGAACGAACTGCCGTTGAACTTGAATTGTCCAATTTCTCACACCTATTGATTTCGGATCGAGCCCCAAACGTGGGCAACACCATAATATAGTGGGAGGAGTCATTTGGTGAGTTTTGGGTGAAATCCATTCGCTAGAAGTATGGAATACACCAACCACTCCAATTCGGAACGAACTGCCGTTGAACTTGAGTTGTCCAATTTGTCACACCTATTGATTTCGGATCGAGCCCAAAACTTGGGCAACATCATAATATGGTGGGAGGAGTCATTTGGTGAGTTTTGAGTGAAATCCAATCGCTAGAAGTATGGAATACACCAACCACTCCAATTAGGAACGAACTGCAGTTGAACTTGAATTGTCCAATTTCTCACACCAACTGATTTCGGATCGAGCCCCAAACTTGGGCAACATCGTAATATGGTGGGAGGAGTCATTTGGTGAGTTTTGGGTGAAATCAAATCGCTAGAAGTATGGAATACACCAACCACTCCAATTAGGAAAGAACTGCCGTTGAACTTGAATTGTCCAATTTCTCACACCTATTGATTTCGGATCGAGGCCAAAGCATGGGCAACATCATAATTTGGTGGGAGGAGTCATTTGGTGAGTTTTGATTGAAATCCAATCGCTAGAAGTACGGAATACACCAACCACTCCAATTAGGAACGAACTTCCGTTGAACTTGAATTGTCCAATTTGGAACACCTATTGATTTCGGATTGAGCCCAAAACTTGGGCAACATCATAATATGGTGGGAGGAGTCATTTGGTGAGTTTTGAGTGAAATCCAATCGCTAGAAGTATGGAATACACCAACCACTCCAATTAGGAACGAACTGCCGTTGAACTTGAATTGTCCAATTTGGAACACCTATTGATTTCGGATCAAGCCCAAAACTTGGGTGTTCGCACCACTTTGCAAAACCCAAGGGAGGTGTCGTATCCACAGAGAGCAGTGTAAAGAAAATAACAGAGATGAAAAAGAACAAGTGTGATTGAGAGGTTGATTTATGCAATATTTGATTTAGAGAAAATTTAATTGATTAAAACACTAAGGCATTGGGGTTCCACTTTTAACATAAGCATGCAACTCTTAATAATTTGATCCACAAAATATTTTCCATTGTAGTTGTTCAAAATAATTAAAGCTCTTTTTAATTTCCTTTAGAAGTATTCTAAGCATAACTTGTACCATTGGCAACAAACTATCAAAAAATAAACTTCATCGAAATTCTATTAATCTTTAGTAATTCTCTTCTCTTTTAAAAGCATGAAAGTTTTTACTACACAATGGGAAAAACATGATTGAACCCATGAAATAGATTATCAAACATTCATCAATTAATTAAAAAGAAAACTACAAATTCCATTTGAACAAAAACTACAAATTCACATTAAAGCTTAAGTTTGGATCAAACTAATAACAATTACACACTCATATTAAAAGCTTTCCCCCTAGCCTTAGCTAGGGAGTTAGTTCCCCATAAAATAAAACTAAAAACAGAAATTAAAACTTAGAAAGATATGGAGGAAGGAGAGAGAGCTCAAGAGAAGATTGTGAGCTTGGTGTATTTTCCTTCTATGGCAACACTCTATTTATAGAGAATGGGAATTGCTCATGTTGCAACTTGCTTTTATTAAACTATTATTCCACCTTGCTACTACCAAGTGTTTCACCCGTCAATTGCCATCAAATGCTTCCTTTTGCTTAATTCATTGTGTTGATGACTCCACTTCCTCTTGCTTTTGTTATTCAATCTCTTTTATTTTGGCTAAGTGCGGCACCTTCTATCTTCATTCTTCATTTAATTTGCTGCACTCATAAATTTATTATTCCATGATTCCAAATCTTCTCAAGCCACCATCCAAACAACAATTGTTTACTTCCATTAAGTCTTGTTTGTTGCTTTATCCACTTCATGTTTTTCTTTCTTACTCTTTTATGTGTGGTGGGTATGAACATAGCCAATGAACCTCAAAGTCTAGCTACAAAGAGATAAACACACAAAATAATATCAAATTAAATAAAATTAGTTACTAACAAATATAATGTAGGGATAATAAATGTGATAATTATGTACTCATCAAATACCCCCAAACCTATAATTTGCTAGTCCTCGAGCAAACTAAAATTAAAAACTAAGCATAAATGAAAACTAACTAAGCCACTTTCGTAGGGATCTCGATTGCATTTAGCGCATGCAATAAGCCTTTAAACCCCTAGGTTGCCCTAGTGGACGAGTTGTAGTCTCGTGAGGGTTTACAGGGATGATACCCACAAACATCTGAAATTTTAAGTAACTCTCATGCCAAATCATCATCAAGAATGTCAAAGCTCAAAAACCAAGATTCTCAATTCATGAACAAATTTAAAAGAGCGAACACAAATCCAAAACTTTAAGTTCTCCCAGTCTAAAGTCAAAGTCATTTATCACCATTAATAAACTTTTCATTTGCTTGCTTTGGTGTAAAGTGAACTAACACAGTTGAGAAGACAAAATTCAATCATAATCACACCATCCTTGCTATCTTAGAATTTTTTTTTTTATAATAAATATATACATGCTATTATGTGGACTGTGCAATGTTTAGCTCCCTTAAGCTTTCTAATTAACCCATGTAGCGAGTGTTAGGCCAATGACTCTCAAACACAAAGGCTTTAAGGCATTAGGTGTTGAAACACCCCGACGAGCTTAATAACTCGAGTTAAAAAGGCTACAAAGCTAAACAAGTCACACATGCAATTTTTATTTTTATTTTTTTAAGAACTTCACGGTTTGACGCGAACACTCACTACTGATTAGGCAAGAGGCCCGGTTACTAAGTGAAAGTTCTCTTTTTATTCTTTTTTATTTTTTATTATTTTTTTTAAGACAACAAAGATAAATACAATCAATCTCAAACTCTATTTTCTCAAGCGCATTAGTGTGAGTGTGAATTTTTCAAAGCTTAGCTCATAAATCATTCATTAAGTAGAAATAAATGAAAAAGATTAAAGACTGGATTAGTTATCGTATCGCTCAAGTGTTCTCAATTTTAAACTCATGCATGAATATCAAATCTCAATTTAATGCAAGTCTGTTTTGATGACAACAAGCATGAAGGTTTTTTTATTTTTTATTTTTAATTTTTTTATTTTGGTAGAAAATAAAATTTACAAACACACAAATTGCCAGAAATAATTCCACTTCCCCCCAACTTGAATGAAACATTGTCCTCAATGTGTTATAAAAGAAAAATATGAGAGACATGTTGGAACGAAATTATAACGAGTGGGATAGAAGTCACCTAAATGCTGAAAAGTCTTTGAATAATTTTCTCCCTGAAAATAATTAGGTTTAGAAATGGATACCACAGGAGAAGTGTCAACTTTAGTGTTCGGCAAAGACTTAGGGAACAATTTCACTTTCACTTTAGGAGCCTCATTTACACTTGACACCATAGGTTCATCATATAAAGGTGGAAGTTTGTCAATTTTGGGTTTCCAGCCAATCCCTTCCTGTACCTATAAAGCATCAAATAATGAACCAATTTCAGTAATTTGTGAATTTCTTGTTAAATTAGAACCATTATAATTCATTTGAAATTTTTCTGCACAAGAAACAACACTACTTTTCGCAAATTGATCATGCGATAAAGTTGAGATAGAATTCACAGATTCAGGTTCATCTTCCTCCCCAGATGACTGTTTATAAACATTAAAAACATTAACTTCCATAGTCATATTTCCAAAACAAAGTTTCATGACTCCACTTCTGCAATTAATGTTAGCATCACAAGTAGCCAAGAAAGGACGTCCTAAAATCACAGGAATTTGATTATCAGAATTTGAAACATGTGCAGTGTCCAAAACAATAAAATCAACAGGATAATAAAATTTGTCCACTTGGACCAACACATCTTCAATAATCCCTCGCGGTGTCCTTACTGATTGATCAGCCAATTGCAAATTTACCGTTGTAGGTTTAAGCTCACCAAGACCTAGCTGCAAGTACACTGAATAAGGCAATAAATTTACACTGGAGCCCAAATCAAGTAATGCACGATCAATAAAATTATTTCCAATTACACACGAAAGAGTAGGACTTCCAGGGTCTTTATATTTTGGAGGAATTTTATATTGTAACAATGCACTCACATGTTCAGTTAAAAAGGCCTTTTTCTTCACTTGATGCTTTCTTTTGATTGTGCACAAATCTTTCAAAAATTTAGCATATGATGGAATCTGTTTAATAGCAGCTAACAAAGGAATATTCACTTTGACCTCTTTAAAGACATCTAAAATTTCAGAATTTTGACTCAATTTCTTTGGAGGATTTAAAGCTTGAGGAAAAGGAGCAGGAAAATGATATTCAGTTGATTCATTCAAGTTGGACATGTTAAGTTCATCATTATTCTTAGGTTTTTCAACTTCCTTATGTGAAGGTGTGTTGTTAATTATTTTACCACTTCTAAGAGTAATGACAGACTTTACATGCTCAAGTGAAGATTCACAATAATTGGCCCCTTTTGGATTTGGTTGAGTGTTGGCAGGAAATTTTCCTTTTTCATTAACAGCCAAAAAGTTAGTCAACTTGGAAATTTGACTCTTAATTTCTTTATTTTCTTCAACCAATTGACCAAGCAAAGTATCATACCTTTGATTTTGCTTCTGTTGTTCATGCATAAATGTGTGAAGAGTATCGCTCAAAGATGGCCTAGCATTGAATGCATTAGGTGCTTGAAACTGATTATTGGAAGAATTCATGTCACTTACCTGAGGATGTGACTCATTGCTCCAACGAAAGTTTGGATGATTCCTTGTTGCTGGATTGTAAGTGTTGGAAAAAGGAGAATATTGTTGTTTGAAGTTTCCAACAGCAGCACAACGCTCCTCATAAGCTCCTTTCATTTCCTGAAAAATTGGACAATTTTTAACAGTATGACCAATCTCATAACAAGAATCACATACTTTATTAACATCAGCTTGAAAAACAGGTTGAGGCAAATTTGATTTTTCCATTTTCAAAGCAGCTATCTCTTTAGTCAAAACCTCAAATTTTAATTTCCAATCATCTTCTTCTTTTAATTGGTAAATTCCTTTATTATTAGAAGATGTGACAATTCTTGAACGATCAGTGGTCTCAACTAGACTGGGGACAGTCCATTGATGAGCTTTTTCAGCAATTTCATCCAAAAATTCTAAGGCATCATCAGGGTCTTTTTGCATAAAATTTCCATTACACATAGACTCAACAAATTGGCGATCACGGGGGAGAAGTCCCTCATAGATATAACTAGCAAGACGCCAGTTTTCAAAGCCATGGTGTGGACACAAATTCAAAAGCTCTTTAAATTTTTCCCAAGTTTGATACAAAGTTTCATTTTCCTTTTGAGAGAAATTTGAGATTCTTTTTTTAAGAGCAATCGTCTTGTGATTAGGAAAATATTTGTTAAAAAATGCTTGAGTCATTTCCCCCCAAGAACCTATGGATCTAGCCCTTAATGAATACAACCAACCTTTGGCTTTTTCTTTTAAGGAAAAAGGAAAAAATTTCAACCTTATGAAATTAATCCTATCAAGTTGAACATTGTAAAAGGTGCCAATTGCTTCTTCAAATTCCCTAACATGCACATAAGGATTTTCACTTTCCATGCCATGAAAAATAGGTAGTAATTGAATCATTCCAGGTTTGAAATCATAATTTGGCATGTTAGGTGGAAACATGATGCATGAAGGATTTGGTGCACGAATAGGATGCAAAAATGTCTCTAAAGTCCTAGGTGCAACTACTTCTTCTCTCATTTCATGATTCACAATCTGAGCATTAACCTCTTGTTCATTATTCGCAATTTCTTGTTCATCATTCACAATTGCTGCCATGCTTTCAGATTTATTGGATATTTCAGTTGAAGAAGTTGAAGCAAAATGTTCTAAATTAACAGTTTCAGACTTTTTGACAAACCTTCCTAGATGATCTCTAGGTCGCATAAAGTAAATAAATAAATAAACAAAAACAAAATAAAACAAAAAAAATTAAAAAAAAAAAAATTAACAATAAGATGAAAGTTGGAAAGAGTGTACCATATGTGAAGAATTTCACATAACCAGCAAACCTCTGACCAAGGGGATCTCTGTACTCTTTGACAAGCCGCTCCCCGGCAACGGCGCCAATTTGTTCGCACCACTTTGCAAAACCCAAGGGAGGTGTTGTATAACAGTGTAGCTCGGAAGTCCGAGTGTCGTATCCACAGAGAGCAGTGTAAAGAAAATAACAGAGATGAAAAAGAACAAGTGTGATTGAGAGGTTGATTTATGCAATATTTGATTTAGAGAAAATTTAATTGATTAAAACACTAAGGCATTGGGGTTCCACTTTTAACATAAGCATGCAACTCTTAATAATTTGATCCACAAAATATTTTCCATTGTAGTTGTTCAAAATAATTAAAGCTCTTTTTAATTTCCTTTAGAAGTATTCTAAGCATAACTTGTACCATTGGCAACAAACTATCAAAAAATAAACTTCATCGAAATTCTATTAATCTTTAGTAATTCTCTTCTCTTTTAAAAGCATGAAAGTTTTTACTACACAATGGGAAAAACATGATTGAACCCATGAAATAGATTATCAAACATTCATCAATTAATTAAAAAGAAAACTACAAATTCCATTTGAACAAAAACTACAAATTCACATTAAAGCTTAAGTTTGGATCAAACTAATAACAATTACACACTCATATTAAAAGCTTTCCCCCTAGCCTTAGCTAGGGAGTTAGTTCCCCATAAAATAAAACTAAAAACAGAAATTAAAACTTAGAAAGATATGGAGGAAGGAGAGAGAGCTCAAGAGAAGATTGTGAGCTTGGTGTATTTTCCTTCTATGGCAACACTCTATTTATAGAGAATGGGAATTGCTCATGTTGCAACTTGCTTTGATTAAACTATTATTCCACCTTGCTACTACCAAGTGTTTCACCCGTCAATTGCCATCAAATGCTTCCTTTTGCTTAATTCATTGTGTTGATGACTCCACTTCCTCTTGCTTTTGTTATTCAATCTCTTTTATTTTGGCTAAGTGCGGCACCTTCTATCTTCATTCTTCATTTAATTTGCTGCACTCATAAATTTATTATTCCATGATTCCAAATCTTCTCAAGCCACCATCCAAACAACAATTATTTACTTCCATTAAGTCTTGTTTGTTGCTTCATCCACTTCATGTTTTTCTTTCTTACTCTTTTATGTGTGGTGGGTATGAACATAGCCAATGAACCTCAAAGTCTAGCTACAAAGAGATAAACACACAAAATAATATCAAATTAAATAAAATTAGTTACTAACAAATATAATGTAGGGATAATAAATGTGATAATTATGTACTCATCATTGGGCAACATCATAATATGGTGGGAGGAGTCATTTGGTGAGTTTTGAGTGAAATCCAATCGCTAGAAGTATGGAATACACCAACCACTCCAATTAGGAACGAACTGCCGTTGAACTTGAATTGTCCAATTTGGAACATCTATTGATTTCGGATCGAGCCCAAAACTTGGGCAACATCATAATATGGTGGGAGGAATCATTTGGTGAGTTTTGAGTGAAATCCAATCGCTAGAAGTACGGAATACACCAACCACTCCAATTAGGAACGAACTGCCGTTGAACTTGAATTGTCCAATTTCTCACCCCAACTGATTTCGGATCGAGCCCCAAACTTGGGCAACATCATAATATGGTGGGAGGAGTCATTTGGTGAGTTTTGGGTGAAATCAAATCGCTAGAAGTATGGAATACACCAACCACTCCAATTAGGAACGAACTTCCGTTGAACTTGAATTGTCCAATTTGGAACACCTATTGATTTCGGATCGAGCCCAAAACTTGGGCAACATCATAATATGGTGGGAGGAGTCATTTGGTGAGTTTTGAGTGAAATCCAATCGCTAGAAGTATGGAATGCACCAACCACTCCAATTAGGAACGAACTGCCGTTGAACTTGAATTGTCCAATTTCGAACACCTATTGATTTCGGATCAACCCCAAAACTTGGGCAACATCATAATATGGTGGGAGGAGTCATTTGGTGAGTTTTGAGTGAAATCCAATCGCTAGAAGTATGGAATACACCAACCACTCCAACTAGGAACGAACTGCCGTTGAACTTGAATTGTCCAATCTCTCACAGCTTTTGATTTCGGATCGAGCCCCAAACTTGGGCAACATCATAATATGGTGGGAGGAGTCATTTGGTGAGTTTTGAGTGAAATCCAATCGCTAGAAGTATGGAATGCACCAACCACTCCAATTAGGAACGAACTGCCGTTGAACTTGAATTGTCCAATTTCGAACACCTATTGATTTCGGATCAACCCCAAAACTTGGGCAACATCATAATATGGTGGGAGGAGTCATTTGGTGAGTTTTGAGTGAAATCCAATCGCTAGAAGTATGGAATACACCAACCACTCCAACTAGGAACGAACTGCCATTGAACTTGAATTGTCCAATTTCTCACAGCTTTTGATTTCGGATCGAGCCCCAAACTTGGGCAACATCATAATATGGTGGGAGGAGTCATTTGGTGAGTTTTGAGTGAAATCCAATCGCTAGAAGTATGGAATGCACCAACCACTCCAATTAGGAACGAACTGCCGTTGAACATGAATTGTCCAATTTCGAACACCTATTGATTTCGGATCGAGCTCCAAACTCGGGCAACATCATAATATGGTGGGAGGAGTCATTTGGTGAGTTTTGAGTGAAATCCAATCGCTGGAAGTATGGAATACACCAACCAATCCAATTAGGAACGAACTGCCGTTGAACTTGAATTGTCCAATTTCTCACACCTATTGATTTCGGATCGACCCCAAAACATGGGCTACATCATAATATGGTGGGAGAAGTCATTTGGGGAGTTTCGAGTGAAATCCATTCGCTAGAAGTATGGAATACACCAACCACTCCCATTAGGAACGAACTGCCGTTGAACTTGAATTGTCCAATTTCCAACACCTATTGAATTCGGATCGAACCCCAAACTTGTGCAACATCATAATATGGTGGGAGGAGTCATTTGGTGAGTTTTGAGTGAAATCCAATCGCTAGAAGTAGGGAATACACCAACCACTCCAATTAGGAACGAACTGCCATTGAACTTGAATTGTCCAATTTGGAACACCCATTGATTTCGGATCGAGCCCAAAACTTGGGCAACATCATAATATGGTGGGAGGAGTTAATTGGTGAGTTTTGAGTGAAATCCAATCGCTAGAAGTGTAAAATACACCAACCACTCCAATTAGGAACGATCTGCCGTTGAACTTGAATTGTCCAATTTCTCACACCTATTGATTTGGGATCGAGCCCCAAACTTGGGCAACATCATAATATGATGGGAGGAGTCAATTGGTGAGTTTTGAGTGAAATCCAATATCTAGAAGTATGGAATACACCAACCACTCCAATTTGGAACGAACTGCCGTTGAACTTCAATTGTCCAATTTCTCACACCTTTTGACTTCGGATTGACCCCCAAACTTGGGCAACATCATAATATGGTGGGAGGAGTCATTTGGTTAGTTTTGAGTGAAATCCAATCGCTAGAAGTATGGAATACACCAACCACTCCAATTAGGAACGAACTGCCGTTGAACTCTAATTGTCAAATTTGAAAGACCAATTGATTTCGGATCGAGCCCAAAACTTGGGCAACATCATAATATGGTGGGAGGAGTCATTTGGTGAGTTTTGAGTGAAATCCAATCGCTTGAAGTATGGAATACACCAACCACTGCAATTAGGAACGAACTGCCGTTGAACTTGAATTGTCCAATTTGGAACACCTATTGATTTCGGATCGAGCCCAAAACTTGGGCGACATCATAATTTGGTGGGAGGAGTCAATTGGTGTGTTTTGAGGGAAATCCAATAGCTAGAAGTATGGAATACACCAACCACTCCAATTAGGAACGAACTGCCGTTGAACTTGAATTGTCCAATTTCTCACACCTATTGATTTCGGATAAAGCCCCAAACTTGGGCAACATCATAATATGGTGGGAGGAGTCATTTGGTGAGTTTTGAGTGAAATCCAATCGCAAGAAGTATGGAATACACCAACCACTCCAATTAGGAACGAACTTCCGTTGAATTTGAATTGTCCAATTTCTCAAACCTATTGATTTCGGATCGAGCCCAAAACTTGGGTAACATCATAATATGGTGGGAGGAGTCAATTGGTGGGTTTTGAGTGAAATCCAATCTCTAGAAGTATGGAATACACCAACCACTCCAATTAGGAACGAACTGCCGTTGAACTTGAATTGTCCAATTTATCACACCTATTGATTTCGGATCGAGCCCAAAACTTGGGCAACATCATAGTATGGTGGGAGGAGTCAATTGGCGAGTTTTGAGTGAAATCCAATCGCTAGAAGTATGGAATACACCAACCACTCCAATTAGGAACGAACTGCCGTTGAACTTGAATTGTCCAATTTCTCACACCTATTGATTTCGGATCAAGCCCCAAACTTGGGCAACATCGTAATATGGTGGGAGGAGTCATTTGGTGAGTTTTGAGTGAAATCCAATCGCAAGAAGTGTGGAATACACCAACCACTCCAATTAGGAACGAACTTTCGTTGAATTTGAATTCTCCAATTTCGCAAACCCATTGATTTCGGATCGAGCCCAAAACTTGGGCAACATCATAATATGGTGGGAGGAGTCAATTGGTGAGTTTTGAGTGAAATCCAATCGCTAGAAGTACGGAATACACCAACCACTCCAATTAGGAACGAACTGCCGTTGAACTTGAATTGTCCGATTTGGAACACCTATTGATTTCGGATCGATCCCAAAACTTGGGCAACATCATAATATGGTGGGAGGAGTAATTTGGTAACTTTCGAGTAAAATCCAATCGCTAGAACTATGGAATACACCAACCACCCCAATTAGAAACGAACTGCCGTTGAACTTGAATTGTCCAATTTGGAACACCTATTGATTTCTTATCGAGCCCAAAACTTCGGCAACATCATAATATGGTGGGAGGAGTCATTTGGTTAGTTTTGAGTGAAATCCAATCGCTAGAAGTATGGAATACCCCAACCACTCCAATTAGGAACGAACTTCCGTTCAATTTGAATTGTCCAATTTCTCAAACCTATTGATTTCGGATCGAGCCCAAAACTTGGGCAACATCATAATATGGTGGGAGGAGTCAATTGGTGGGTTTTGAGTGAAATCCAATCGCTAGAAGTATGTAATACACCAACCACTTCAATTAGGAACGAACTGCCGTTGAACTTGAATTGTCCAATTTGGAACACCTATTGATTTCGGATCGAGCCCAAATCTTGGGCAACGTCATAATATGGTGGGAGGAGTCATTTGGTGAGTTTAGAGTGAAATCCAATCCCTAGAAGTATGGAATACACCAACCAACCCAATTAGGAACGAACTGCCGTTGAACTTGAATTGTCCAATTTGGAACACCTATTGATTTCGGATCGAGCCCAAAACTTGGGCAACATCATAATATGGTGGGAGGAGTCATTTTGTTAGTTTCGAGTGAAATCCAATCGCTAGAAGTATGGAATACACCAACCACCCCAATTAGGAACGAACTGCCGTTGAACTTGAATTGTCCAATATGGAACACCTATTGATTTCGTATCGAGCCCAAAACTTGGGCAACATCATAATATGGTGGGAGGAGTCATTTGGTGAGTTTTTAGTGAAATCCAATCGTTAGAAGTATGGAGTACACCAACCACTCCAATTAGGAACGAACTGCCGTTGAACTTGAATTGTCCAATTTGGAACACCTATTGATTTCGGATCGAGCCCAAAACTTGGGCCACATCATAATGTGATGGTAGGAGTCAATTGGTGAGTTTTGAGCGAAATCCAATCGCTAGAAGTATGGAATACACCAACCACTCCAATTAGGAACGAACTGCCGTTGAACATGAATTGTCCAATTTCTCAAACCTATTGATTTCGGATCGAGCCCAAAACTTGGGCAACATCATAATATGGTGGGAGGAGTCAATTGGCGAGTTTTGAGTGAAATCCAATCGCTAGAAGTATGGAATACAGCAACCACTCCAATCAGGAACGAACTGCTGTTGAACTTGAATTGTCCAATTTGGAACACCTATTGATTTCGGATCGAGCCCAAAACTTGGGCAACATCATAATATGGTGGGAGGAGTCATTTGGTGAGTTTTGAGTGAAATCCAATCCCTAGAAGCATGGAATACACCAACCACTCCAATTAGGAATGAACTGCCGTTGAACTTGAAATGTCCAATTTCTCACAGCTATTGATTTCGGATCGAGCCCAAAACTTGGGCAACATCATAATATGGTGGGAGGAGTCATTCGGTTAGTTTTGAGTGAAATCCAGTCCCTAGAAGTACGGTATACACCAACCACTCCAATTAGGAACAAACTGCCGTTGAACTCTAATTGTCAAATTTTGAAGACCTATTGATTTCGTATCGAGCCCAAAACTAGGGCAACATCATAATATGGTGGGAGGAGCCATTTGGTGAGTTTTGAGTGAAATCGAATCGCTAGAAGTATGGAATACACCA
Organism: Prunus avium; assembly: GCF_965620075.1. Classification (NCBI taxonomy): domain Eukaryota; kingdom Viridiplantae; phylum Streptophyta; class Magnoliopsida; order Rosales; family Rosaceae; genus Prunus; species Prunus avium. The sequence goes on from NC_142290.1 coordinate 10,025,974, forward strand.
ACCGCTCCAATTAGGAATGATATGCCGTTGAACTTGAATTGTCCAATTTCTAACACCTATTGATTTCGGATCGAACCCCAAACTTGTGCAACATCATAATATGGTGGGAAGATTCATTTGGTGAGTTTTGAGTGAAATCCAATCGCTAGAAGTATGGAATACACCAACCACTCCAATTAGGAACGAACTGCCGTTGAACTTGAATTGTCCAATTTGGAACACCTATTGATTTCGGATCGAGCCCAAAACTTGGGCAATCTCATAACATGGTGGGAGGCATTTGGTGAGTTTTGAGTGAAATCCAATCGCTAGAAGTATGGAATACACCAACCACTCCAAGTAGGAACGAAATGCCGTTGAACTTGAATTGTCCAATTTCTCAAACCTATTGATTTCGGATCGAGCCCAGAACTTGGGCAACATCATAATATGGTGGGAGGAGTCATTTGGTTAGTTTTGAGTGAAATCCAATCGCTAGAAGTACGGAATACCCCAACCACTCCAATTAGGAACGAACTGCCGTTGAACTTGAATTGTCCAATTTCTCACACCTATTGATTTCGGATCGAGCCCAAAACTTGCGCAACATCATAATATGGTGGGAGGAGTCATTTGGTGTCATTTGGTGAGTTTTGAGTGAAATCCAATCGCTAGAAGTATGGAATACACCAACCACACCAATTAGGAACGAACTGCCGTTGAACTTGAATTGTCCAATTTGGAACACCTATTGATATCGAATCGAGCCCAAAACTTGGGCAACATCATAATATGGTGGGAAGAGTCATTTGGTGAGTTTTGAGTGAAATCCGATCGCTAGAAGTATGGAATACACCAACCACTCCAATTAGGAACGAACTGCCGTTGAACTTTAATTGTCCAATTTGGAACACCTATTGATTTCGAATCGAGCCCAAAACTTGGGCAACATCATAATATGGTGGGAGGAGTCCTTTGGTGAGTTTTGAGTGAAATCCTATCGCTAGAAGTATGGAATGCACCAACTACTTCAATTAGGAACGAACTGCCGTTGAACTTGAATTGTCCAATTTCTCACACCTATTGATTTCGGATCGAGCCCAAAACATGGGCTACATCATAATATGGTGGGAGGAGTCATTTGGTGAGTTTTGAGTGAAATCCAATCGCTAGAAGTATGGAATACACCAACCACTCCAATTAGGAACTAATTGTCGTTCAACTTGAATTGTCCAATTTCTCACACCTATTGATTTCGGATCGAGCCCAAAACTTGGCCAACATCATAATATGGTGGGAGGAGTCATTTGGTGAGTTTTGAGTGAAATCCAACCGCTAGAAGTATGGAATACACCAACCACTCCAGTTAGGAACGAACTGCCGTTGAACTTGAATTGTCCAATTTTGAACACAAAATCATTTCGGATCGAGCCCAAAACTTGGCCAACATCATAATATGGTGGGAGGAGTCAATTGGTGAGTTTTGAAAGAAATCCAATCGCTAGAAGTATGGAAAACACCAACCGCACCAATTAGGAACGATATGCCGTTGAACTTGAATTGTCCAATTTCTCACACCTATTGATTTCGGATCGAGCCCCAAAACTTGGGCAACGTCATAATTTGGTGGGAGGAGTCATTTGGTGAGTTTTGAGTGAAATCCGATCGCTAGAAGTATGGAATACACCAACCACTCCAATTAGGAAAGAACTGCCGTTGAACTTGAATTGTCCAATTTCTCACACCTATTGATTTCGGATCGAGCCCCAAACTTGGGCAACATCATAATATGGTGGGAGGAGTCATTTGGTGAGTTTTGAGTGAAATCCAATCGCTAGAAGTATGGAATACACCAACCACTCCAATTAGGAACGAACTGCCGTTGAACTTGAATTGTCCAATTTCGAACACCAAATGATTTCGGATCGAGCCCAAAACTTGGCCAACATCTTAATATGGTGGGACAAGTCATTTGGTGAGTTTTGAGTGAAATCCAATCGCTAGAAGTATGGAATACACCAGCCGCTCCAATTAGGAATGATATGCCGTTGAACTTGAATTGTCCAATTTCTCACAGATATAGATTTCGGATCGAGCCCCAAACTTGGGCAACATCATAATATGGTGGGAGGAGTCAATTGGCGAGTTTTGAGTGAAATCCAACCGCTAGAAGTATGGAATACACCAACCACTCCAATTAGGAACGAACTGCCGTTGAACTTGAATTGTCAAATTTGGAACACCTATTGATTTCGGATCGAGCCCAAAACTTGGGAAATATCATAACATGGTGGGAGGAGTCATTCGGTGAGTTTTGAGTGAAATCCAATCGCTAGAAGTATGGAATACACCAACCACTCCAATTAGGAACGATATGCCGTTGAACTTGAATTGTCCAATTTCTCAAACCTATTGATTTCGGATCGAACCCCGAACTTGGGCAACATCATAATGTGGTGGGAGGAGTCATTTGGTGACTTTTGAGTGAAATCCAATCGCTAGAAGTATGGAATACACCAACCACTCCCATTAGGAACGAACTGCCGTTGAACTTGAATTGTCCAATTTCTAACACCTATTGATTTCGGATCGAACCCCAAACTTGTGCAACATCATAATATGGTGGGAAGAGTCATTTGGTGAGTTTTGAGTGAAATCCAATCGCAAGAAGTATGGAATACACCAACCACTCCAATTAGGAACGAACTGTCGTTGAACTTGAATTGTCCAATTTGGAACACCTATTGATTTCGGATCGAGCCCAAAACTTGGGCTACATCATAATATGGTGGGAGGAGTCATTTGGTGAGTTTTGAGTGAAATCCAATCGCTAGAAGTATGGAATACACCAACCACTCCAATTAGGAACGAACTGCCGTTGAACTTGAATTGTCGAATTTCTCACACCTATTGATTTCGGATCGAACCCCAAACTTGGGCAACATCATAATATGGTGGGAAGAGTCATTTGGTGAGTTTTGAGTGAAATCCAATCGCTAGAAGTATGGAATACACCAACCACTCCAATTAGGAACGAACTGCCGTTGAACTTGAATTGTCCAATTTCTCACACCTATTGATTTCGGATCGAGCCCCAAAACTTGGGCAACGTCATAATTTGGTGGGAGGAGTCATTTGGTGAGTTTTGAATGAAATCCGATCGCTAGAAGTATGGAATACACCAACCACTCCAATTAGGAACGAACTGCCGGTGAACTTGAATTGTCCAATTTCTCACACCTATTGATTTCGGATCGAGCCCCAAACTTGGGCAACATCATAATATGGTGGGAGGAGTCATTTGGTGAGTTTTGAGTGAAATCCAATCGCTAGAAGTATGGAATACACCAACCACACCAATTAGGAACGAACTGCCGTTGAACTTGAATTGTCCAATTTCTCACACCTATTGATTTCGGATCGAGCCCAAAACTTGGGCAACATCATAATATGGTGGGAGGAGTCATTTGGTGAGTTTTGAGTGAAATCCAATCGCTAGAAGTATGGAATACACCAACCACACCAATTAGGAACGAACTGCCGTTGAACTTGAATTGTCCAATTTCTCACACCTATTGATTTCGGATTGAGCCCAAAACTTGGGCAACATCATAATATGGTGGGAGGAGTCATTTGGTGAGTTTTGAGTGAAATCCAATCGCTAGAAGTATGGAATACACCAACCATTCCAGTTAGGAACGAACTGCCGTTGAACATGAATTGTCCAATTTCTCACACCTATTGATTTCGGATGGAGTCCAAAACTTGGGCAACGTCATAATTTGGCGGGAGGAGTCATTTGGTGAGTTTTGAGTGAAATCCAATCGCTAGAAGTGTGGAATACACCAACCACACCAATTAGGAACGAACTGCGGTTGAACTTGAATTGTCCAATTTGTCACAATTATTGATTTCGGATAGAGCCCCAAACCTGGGCAACATCATAATATGGTGGGAGGAGTCATTTGGTGAGTTTTGAGTGAAATCCAATCGCTAGAAGTATGGAATACACCAACCATTCCAATTAGGAACGAACTTCCGTTGAACATGAATTGTCCAATTTCTCACACCTATTGATTTCGGATGGAGTCCAAAACTTGGGCAACGTCATAATTTGGTGGGAGGAGTCATTTGGTGAGTTTTGAGTGAAATCCAATCGCTAGAAGTGTGTAATACACCAACCACTCCAATTAGGAACGAACTGCCGTTGAACTTGAATTGTCCAATTTCTAACACCTATTGATTTCGGATCGAACCCCAAACTTGTGCAACATCATAATATGGTGGGAAGAGTCATTTGGTGAGTTTTGAGTGAAATCCAATCGCTAGAAGTATGGAATACACCAACCACTCCAATTAGGAACGAACTGCCGTTGAACTTGAATTGTCCAATTTGGAACACCTATTGATTTCGAATCGAGCCCAAAACTTGGGCAACATCATAATATGGTGGGAGGAGTCATTTGGTGAGTTTTGAGTGAAATCCAATCGCTAGAAGTATGGAATACACCAACCACTCCAATTAGGAACGCACTGCCGTTGAACTTGAATTGTCCAATTTCTCACACCTATTGATTTCGGATCGAGCCCCAAAACTTGGGCAACATCATAATTTGGTGGGAGGAGTCATTTGGTGAGTTTTGAGTGAAATCCGATCGCTAGAAGTATGGAATACACCAACCACTCCAATTAGGAACGAACTGCCGTTGAACATGAATTGTCCAATTTCTCACACCTATTGATTTCGGATCGAGCCCAAAACTTGGGCAATATGATAACATGGTGGGAGGAGTCGTTTGGTGAGTTTTGAGTGAAATCCAATCGCTAGAAGTACGGAATACACCAACCACTCCAATTAGGAACGATATGCCGTTGAACTTGAATTGTCTAATTTCTCAAACCTATTGATTTCGGATCGAGCCCCAAACTTGGGCAAGATCATAATATGGTGGGAGGAGTCATTTGGTGAGTTTTGAGTGAAATACAATCGCTAGAAGTATGGAATACACCAACCACTCCAATTAGGAACGAACTGCCGTTGAACTTGAATTGTCTAATTTGGAACACCTATTGATTTCGGATCGAGCCCCAAACTTGGGCAACATCATAATATGGTGGTAGGAGTCATTTGGTGAGTTTTGGGTGAAATCCAAACGCTAGACGTATGGAATACACCAACCACTCCAATTAGGAACGAACTGCTGTTCGGTTCATTTTTACACATGATTTTTCATGTTATTCACCCACTATTTTGAGTTAGTTCTTGACATTTTATAGTTTTTTTACTTCCTTTTTGTGTTTTCTTAGATTTTGCCTTGGTTGGGATGAAAATGAGCTAAAAGTGCATTATTAGTTATAAATTCTGTTTTTGTTCATTTTCGTAGGTCAACTTCTTGGCCTGGGATCAACATGCTCTGGTGCTCGGATGAGGTCATGATCTTCATGAGACTTGTTCCAATGGATGTTAACTACAACATATCCAAATTTGAGCTCCATTGGACAAGTATTGCCTATCCAACCAATCCATCATGTTACCACAGTTCTGGAAATCCGGATTTGGCCAGCTTTTACCTCCCTTGTGTCATCTTAACTTCTTGTTACCATAACTCTTGGTAACAAGGAATTACATTTGTAAAATAGATATTTTCTGAGCTTTTGGCATCTTTGTGAAGTCAAAGCTCCATCATGGCAAGGGGACAATGGGCTAAGGCTTTATCAAAGGTGGTAGTTTTATATTAAAAGGTAAAAGCTGGAAAGGAGGAGAGAGGGAGGAGAAGTCAAAATTGCAATCTGATATTGGGAGCCTTTTGATCGTGGGAAATCAGGCTATTCCACATTCTACACAACTGGAGAGCAGCTTTTGGGGAGCTAAGAGCAAGGAAGGAGAAGGAGGTGCAGCCAAGGAAGAAAGGAGAAGACTTCCACCATTGAAGACTTCAAGCTTTCATCATTTCCAAATCTGTAAACTCCTTCTAGTTATATTTCGAGTTTGTATTTGGAATAAGTATGAGCAACTAAACTCCATAGCTAGGGCTTAGGTTGAAGCCCTAAACATGATTACCTTATTGTTTTGATGCTTGAGTGTATGAATTTCTAGATGTTGTTGATGAACCCCATTCACTAATTGAATTTTATGATTTGTGTTTGCTTCCTTTGCTTAATCACCTTAGGTTGTATGCATGTAGCTAAAGTTGAGAAGTTGTGTAAGATAACCAAGAACACAATTTCTAATTAGCAACAAATGATTGAACTTGTTTAAGTGAGCATCATGTGAATTGGTTTCTTGACAACAATTGATGAATTCCAATTCACCAAATTAATCTATCCTTGATGTGTGTTTTCCTTGATTGATTACCTTTGAAAGCATGCTTCTTGAGGTTGTTGGGATTATGTGTATCTTCATGTTTTCCTAAGCAATAGATGGATGGAGTAAGAACCATCCATGTGAATTGGTTTCTTGAATACCTAATGTAAACACCATGCTATTAGGGTTCTTGTGATGTTCATATTCTCTTTGAACTTAATGGGTTTTCCTTGCAATCGAATCGAAGTACGAACCATACCTAGGTTCGGTTATGAGGAGGGCACAAGTATTGTAGCACGAACCATGCACTTTACGTATATTAGAGAGAATCAATGCGTCTTGAGCCACGACCCATGGTCTTGATTGCGAACATCTTCATCAATACATTTAGAGTTCATCACTTGAGTATCCATGAACACGGGTAGAATTGTTTAGGGTGGATTCCGAAACCCTAGTGTTTGTTACATTTTAATTTCACTTTTTGATAATTCATCTCTGCCATTCACATTTAAATTCAAAGTCCATTTACTTTCATGCAATAGAAATAGGTCACTTGAACCAAATCAAAAAACCCCCCCAATGTGTGTGTGAGTTGCGTGTTTGACACGTTTTGTGTCTTTGTCACTGAATTTTGTTTGTTTCCGTAATTGTTTTGGACTTTTGGTTCGCGATGTGTTCTTGCATTTTCTGTGCTGATTCCAACCGTATAAAGAACGTGAATTTTGGATAAACGGTTGGAAAGTTATAGGTCAAAAACTGGACAGAGGTCGAAACTGAAAAACAGAGAAACGAATCTGTCCAAATGGTGATAAACGGGTGATAGAAAGTGCTGTTTGTGTTTTTCTTTGTTTTCTTGTGTTGTTTCATTTCTTTTATCTTCCTTACTTCATTTTTAGTTTCCAATTTGTATTGTGTTTGTGTGTTGTGTAAAATTAGTGTTCTTTACGTACTCAAATTAGAACTTATAGGAAACCGACAAGTTCTTCGTGGGATCGACCCCGTACTTACATAATCTATACTTCATTAGATTCGTGCACTTGCGGGTATTTTTAATTGGTTGTTTGCACATTAATTTGTGTCCTTTTAGGAATGCAACAACTGCCGTTGAACTTGAATTGTCCAATTTCTCACACCTATTGATTTCGGATGGAGTCCAAAACTTGGGCAACGTCATAATTTGGTGGGAGGAGTCATTTGGTGAGTTTTGAGTGAAATCCAATCGCTAGAAGTGTGGAATACACCAACCACTCCAATTAGGAACGAACTGCCGTTGAACTTGAATTGTCCAATTTCTCAAACCTATTGATTTCGGATCGAGCCCAAAACTTGGGCAACATCATAATATGGTGGGAGGAGTCTTTTGGTTAGTTTTGAGTGAAATCCAATCGCTAGATGTATGGAATACACCAACCACTCCAATTAGGAACGAACTGCCGTTGAACTTGAATTGTCTAATTTGGAACACCTATTGATTTCGGATCGAGCCCCAAACTTGGGCAACATCATAATATGGTGGTAGGAGTCATTTGGTGAGTTTTGGGTGAAATCCAAACGCTAGACGTATGGAATACACCAACCACTCCAATTAGGAACGAACTGCCGTTGAACTTGAATTGTCCAATTTCTCACACCTATTGATTTCGGATGGAGTCCAAAACTTGGGCAACGTCATAATTTGGTGGGAGGAGTCATTTGGTGAGTTTTGAGTGAAATCCAATCGCTAGAAGTGTGGAATACACCAACCACTCCAATTAGGAACGAACTGCCGTTGAACTTGAATTGTCCAATTTCTCAAACCTATTGATTTCGGATCGAGCCCAAAACTTGGGCAACATCATAATTTGGTGGGAAGAGTCATTTGGTGAGTTTTGAGTGAAATCCAATCGCTAGAAGTATGGAATACACCAACCACTCCAATTAGGAACGAACTGCCGTTGAACTTGAATTGTCCAATTTGGAACCCCTATTGATTTCGAATCGAGCCCAAAACTTGGGCAATATCATAACATGGTGGGAGGAGTCATTTGGTGAGTTTTCAGTGAAATCCAATCGCTAGAAGTATGGAATATACCAACCACTCCAATTAGGAACGAAATGCCGTTGAACTTGAATTGTCCAATTTCTCAAACCTATTGATTTCGGATCGAGCCCAGAACTTGGGCAACATCATAAAATGGTGGGAGGAGTCATTTGGTTAGTTTTGAGTGAAATCCGATCGCTAGAAGTATGGAATACACCAACCACTCCAATTAGGAACGAACTGCCGTTGAACTTGAATTGTCCAATTTGGAACACCTATTGATTTCGAATCGAGCCCAAAACTTGGGCAACATCATAATATGGTGGGAGGAGTCATTTGGTGAGTTTTGAGTGAAATCCAATCGCTAGAAGTATGGAATACACCAACCACTCCAATTAGGAACGAACTGCCGTTGAACTTGAATTGTCGAATTTCTCACACCTATTGATTTCGGATCGAACCCCAAACTTGGGCAACATCATAATATGGTGGGAAGAGTCATTTGGTGAGTTTTGAGTGAAATCCAATCGCTAGAAGTATGGAATACACCAACCACTCCAATTAGGAACGAACTGCCGTTGAACTTGAATTGTCCAATTTGGAACCCCTATTGATTTCGAATCGGGCTCAAAACTTGGGCAACATCATAATATGGTGGGAGGAGTCATTTGGTGAGTTTTGAGTGAAATCCAATCGCTAGAAGTATGGAATACACCAACCACTCCAATTAGGAACGAACTGCCGTTGAACTTGAATTGTCCAATTTCTCACACCTATTGATTTCTTATCGATCCCAAAACTTGGGCAACATCATAATATGGTGGGAGGAGTCAGTTGGTGAGTTTTGAGTGAAATCCATTCGCTAGAAGTATGGAAGACACCAACCACTCCAATTAGGAACGAACTGCGGTTGAACTTGAATTGTCCAATTTCTCACACCTATTGATTTCGGATCGAGCTCCAAACTTGGGCAACATCATAATATGGTGGGAGGAGTCATTTGGTGAGTTTTGAGTGAAATCCAATCGCTAGAAGTATGGAATACACCAACCACTCCAATTAGGAACGATCTGCCGTTGAACTTGAATTGTCCAATTTCTCACACCTATTGCTTTCGGATCGAACCCCAAACTTGGGCAACATCATAATATGGTGGGAGGAGTCATTTGGTGAGTTTTGAGTGAAACACAATCGCTAGAAGTATGGAATACACCAACCACGCCAATTAGGAACGAACTGCCGTTGAACTTGAATTGTCCAATTTGGAACACCTATTGATTTCGGATCGAGCCCAAAACTTGGGCAACATCATAATATGGTGGGAGGAGTCATTTGGTGAGTTCTGAGTGAAATCCAATCGCTAGAAGTATGGAATACACCAACCACTCCAATTAGGAATGACCTGCCGTTGAACTTAAATTGTCCAATTTGGAACACCTATTGATTTCGGATCGGGCCCAAAACTTGGGCAACATCGTAATATGGTGGGAGGAGTCATTGGGTGACTTTTGAGAGAAATCCAATCGCTAGAAGTATGGAATACACCAACCACTCCAATTAGGAACGAACTGCCGTTGAACTTGAATTGTCCAATTTCTCACACCTATTGATTTCGGATCGAGCCCAAAACTTGGGCAACATCATAATATGGTGGGAGGAGTCATTTGGTGAGTTCTGAGTGAAATCCAATAGATAGAAGTATGGAATAAACCAACCACTCCAATTAGGAATGACCTGCCGCTGAACTTGAATTGTCCAATTTGGAACACCTATTGATTTCGGATCGAGCCCAAAACTTGGCCAACATCATAATATGGTGGGAGGAGTCATTTGGTGACTTTTGAGAGAAATCCAATCGCTAGAAGTATGGAATACACCAACCACTCCAATTAGGAACGATCTGCCGTTGAACTTGAATTGTCCAATTTCTCACACCTATTGATTTCGGATCGAACCCCAAACTTGGGCAACATCATAATATGGTGGGAGGAGTCATTTGGTGAGTTTTGAGTGAAATCCAATCGCTAGAAGTATGGAATACACCATCCACTCCAATTAGGAACGAACTGCCGTTGAAATTGAATTGTCCAATTTAGAACACCTATTGATTTCGGATCGAGCCCAAAACTTGGGCAACATCATAATATGGTGGGAGGAGTCATTTGGTGAGTTCTGAGTGAAATCCAATCGCTAGAAGTATGGAATACACCAACCACTCCAATTAGGAATGACCTGCCGTTGAACTTAAATTGTCCAATTTGGAACACCTATTGATTTCGGATCGGGCCCAAAACTTGGGCAACATCGTAATATGGTGGGAGGAGTCATTGGGTGACTTTTGAGAGAAATCCAATCTCTAGAAGTATGGAATACACCAACCACTCCAATTAGGAACGAACTGCCGTTGAACTTGAATTGTCCAATTTCTCACACCTATTGATTTCGGATCGTGCCCAAAACTTGGGCAACATCATAATATGGTGGGAGGAGTCATTTGGTGAGTTCTGAGTGAAATCCAATCGCTAGAAGTATGGAATACACCAACCACTCCAATTAGGAATGACCTGCCGTTGAACTTGAATTGTCCAATTTGGAACACCTATTGATTTCGGATCGAGCCCAAAACTTGGCCAACATCATAATATGGTGGGAGGAGTCATTTGGTGACTTTTGAGAGAAATCCAATCGCTAGAAGTATGGAATACACCAACCACTCCAATTAGGAACGATCTGCCGTTGAACTTGAATTGTCCAATTTCTCACACCTATTGATTTCGGATCGAACCCCAAACTTGGGCAACATCATAATATGGTGGGAGGAGTCATTTGTTGGGTTTTGAGTTAAATCCAATCGCTAGAAGTATGGAATACACCAACCGCTCCAATTAGGAATGATATGCCGTTGAACTTGAATTGTCCAATTTCTAACACCTATTGATTTCGGATCGAACCCCAAACTTGTGCAACATCATAATATGGTGGGAAGATTCATTTGGTGAGTTTTGAGTGAAATCCAATCGCTAGAAGTATGGAATACACCAACCACTCCAATTAGGAACGAACTGCCGTTGAACTTGAATTGTCCAATTTGGAACACCTATTGATTTCGGATCGAGCCCAAAACTTGGGCAATCTCATAACATGGTGGGAGGCATTTGGTGAGTTTTGAGTGAAATCCAATCGCTAGAAGTATGGAATACACCAACCACTCCAAGTAGGAACGAAATGCCGTTGAACTTGAATTGTCCAATTTCTCAAACCTATTGATTTCGGATCGAGCCCAGAACTTGGGCAACATCATAATATGGTGGGAGGAGTCATTTGGTTAGTTTTGAGTGAAATCCAATCGCTAGAAGTACGGAATACCCCAACCACTCCAATTAGGAACGAACTGCCGTTGAACTTGAATTGTCCAATTTCTCACACCTATTGATTTCGGATCGAGCCCAAAACTTGCGCAACATCATAATATGGTGGGAGGAGTCATTTGGTGTCATTTGGTGAGTTTTGAGTGAAATCCAATCGCTAGAAGTATGGAATACACCAACCACTCCAATTAGGAACGAACTGCCGTTGAACTTGAATTGTCCAATTTGGAACACCTATTGATATCGAATCGAGCCCAAAACTTGGGCAACATCATAATATGGTGGGAAGAGTCATTTGGTGAGTTTTGAGTGAAATCCGATCGCTAGAAGTATGGAATACACCAACCACTCCAATTAGGAACGAACTGCCGTTGAACTTTAATTGTCCAATTTGGAACACCTATTGATTTCGAATCGAGCCCAAAACTTGGGCAACATCATAATATGGTGGGAGGAGTCCTTTGGTGAGTTTTGAGTGAAATCCTATCGCTAGAAGTATGGAATGCACCAACTACTTCAATTAGGAACGAACTGCCGTTGAACTTGAATTGTCCAATTTGTCACAATTATTGATTTCGGATAGAGCCCCAAACCTAGGCAACATCATAATATGGTGGGAGGAGTCATTTGGTGAGTTTTGAGTGAAATCCAATCGCTAGAAGTATGGAATACACCAACCATTCCAATTAGGAACGAACTGCCGTTGAACATGAATTGTCCAATTTCTCACACCTATTGATTTCGGATGGAGTCCAAAACTTGGGCAACGTCATAATTTGGTGGGAGGAGTCATTTGGTGAGTTTTGAGTGAAATCCAATCGCTAGAAGTGTGTAATACACCAACCACTCCAATTAGGAACGAACTGCCGTTGAACTTGAATTGTCCAATTTCTAACACCTATTGATTTCGGATCGAACCCCAAACTTGTGCAACATCATAATATGGTAGGAAGAGTCATTTGGTGAGTTTTGAGTGAAATCCAATCGCTAGAAGTATGGAATACACCAACCACTCCAATTAGGAACGAACTGCCGTTGAACTTGAATTGTCCAATTTGGAACACCTATTGATTTCGAATCGAGCCCAAAAGTTGGGCAACATCATAATATGGTGGGAGGAGTCATTTGGTGAGTTTTGAGTGAAATCCAATCGCTAGAAGTATGGAATACCCCAACCACTCCAATTAGGAACGCACTGCCGTTGAACTTGAATTGTCCAATTTCTCACACCTATTGATTTCGGATCGAGCCCCAAAACTTGGGCAACATCATAATTGTTAGAAATGTGCCCTAAGAGCCAATACATTTGATGTAATCTCCTTAGAATACATTTCGTATATGATATATAAAGGGCAAACTTATTTTGTTATCTTTTACATCGTGTAAAGAAACAAATGTCCAGGGTATGCTAAATAAGAGATAAAGTAATCTAAAGAAGATTAGATTCATGAGACCTTTAATCTCTAACTGTAGTATCCCAAAATGTTCCTAATCATAGGTTATCAAATGGACATTGATAAACCGTCAAGATTAGCACATATTATGTATGCTCAATTGGGAGGATGGTTAGTCTCAAACCATTTGTGTAGTTGACACTAATACAAGTATGTGGGTGCTCATTAGTGAATGAGTACACTGAACGCGATCAACCGTAGTTCTCATATGGAGTATTTATCTACATGTCAAATGAGAACTCATAGTTGCAATAATGCAAATTAGTCCTTAGACCTGAGGCATCATGGTTGTCCTATGATGCGTTATTGATCTTTGATAGCTCACAAAGGCAAGCCGTAAAAGATTTGTCTTAAGTGTTGTTGGGATCTCTTAATTCATCATAGGGGCATGTGAATGTACAATAAGGAATCTCTACTTTCGATAAAGAAGGAGAATGTTTCAAGATGTGATTCAGTAAATCTTTGGCCAAAGTATTTTGAGCTTGATTTAGAAAGTTGTTCTTAATCATGTTCTTTTGAATCACATGAGGTTATAAATCATATTAGGGGTTTGACATAAACAATCCGTACCCTAATAATATGATTTGAAACATTGTATAAGAGAAGGATCGTATTGCATTGCAATTCCAACTGAATAGGTTCTTCATCTATTCTGGTTAGCTTGGGTAGCCTTGATATATTGCTAGATGTCACTCTTGGCTTGTGGAAGTCCTAGGATTGATTGTGATCGATCCAAATAAAGGAAGAATTAAAAAGGGGTTTTAATTCCAGTTGATTAGAAAGAGTTCTAATATTTTCCCACTGCCTTGCTAATTAGAACCTAATGGATCGCACACCTTAAATGGTTAACTTTGAGTAATACAAATGAGAATGAGGAAATCAATTTGATTGATTTGATGTGGATGATTTACTACGTGTAAAAACGTATTTGGGCCTCGATAATAGTTAGAGGGAAGCCCAAATGGTTGGGTATCAAGCCCAAGGGCTTAAGACACCTAAATATTATGGTTTAAGTGTCATAAGGCCCAATTTTGGAAGCCCAATGGGATTTGGCCGAAAATGGTTAAGTGAATGTGTATGGGAATTGTTTCCATAAGCTCATTAACACACAAACACAATCCAACATCAACCAAATAGGTTTGGGAGATCAAAGAGAGAAAAATGATAGTTTTCAAGAGTGAAACACTTTCATCTTTCAAAGTGGTTTAGATTGAAACCAATCTTGAGAATCTTGCACTAGCATCCAAGTATTCTCAAGATACTTATTCTCATCTCAAGGTTCCATTGGTGTGGAGACTTAGAGGCCATATACTTTTGTGGCTCACATGGAGGAGAAAGATCAAGGAGCAAAGATCAAAGATCAAAGAGGAGATCAACAAAGAGGAAATCATCAAGAGAAGACCAAACACAAATTGGTTCATATAATTGCTTCAAGGGTAATTAGATCTTATCCTTTCTCTTGAATTTTCATTTATGAAAAACATATCAATGTTCATGGCTTAAGATACTTGGAAGAAGTTTTGTTTTTGAATTTAAACAACCACCTTAGACTTCCGCTGCGATTAATTTGATTAAATGCATGTTTAATATTCAAATGAACTTTGGAAAATTGTTTTGAAAATCCTACAATTGGTATCAGAGCCATAGGTCATGGACTTGATATGTTTTGGGGTTTAGAGATGCATATATGGGTTGTGAATTCATTTAAAAGTATAATAGTTATACTTGATTTATTTTGATATGATTGAATAAAAATCAAATGGAGTGAAAGGGGTTGTTTGGGATTTTGAATTTCCGGATTTGTGTTTTGATGATTGATGCTCTCTTTGTGTTCATATATGTATATGAATATTAGAGCATAGTTGCATTAAAACTCACATGATTTTAACTTCATGAAATATATGATATTAAGAGCATGAGATAGTTAAAATGGAATATGATTTTTTCCAGAAATAGCATGAACATTCATATTAGTTCATATGCATGTTTTTGGTGTTCTTGATGTTCTTGTTATGGGATCTTTTTGATCCATAAGTTAGGTGGCTAATCTTGATGATTGTGTTTAGTGGAATTTTCCACCAAAATAGGTCAAAAGATGATGATGGTGTTTTATTATAAAATTAAAAGTTTTTCAAAAATGTTTCCACTCAATAAACATTTACCCACCACACTAAAATTAATAAGATTACTTTGGTGAGTGTGTGGGGACTATCTAGATGTAAATAATGGTGATTTGATATAAAATGCAAAAGTTGATCAAATTATTCCTATCACTAATTATTTACCTACCACACTAAAATTAATTTTGATTACTTTGGTGAGTGTGGTTGGCCTACCTAGTCACATTCATGATTATTCACTTGTTGGAAAAATCATGATCACCACTTTGTATTTTACAAATGCATGCTTTAACCCCACACCCTAGTGGATCAACTTTGGATCCATTATTAATTGTTGAATAGTTTTAGACCTAGTTGCAATATATGATAAATGTAATTATGCCTAAAAGGTTTCCACAATTACATTTACTATTGTAGTAAAATGTTTTCACTCCATGGTAAATTTATTTTATTTGAATATGGTTACCACTTGAATTAAACCCATATATATGTATGCAACCCAAGAGCATGTTTTTACATTGCTAGTTTAATTGTTTAAAGCGTTTAAATAATTAAAGGATGGTTATGGACTTAGACCAAACAATTGAGCTATGTGATTGGCCGCTTATTGGATATGTATTCGATTTTGATTGGCTATGTAATAATGAAATGGCTTTCATGCCTAATTTATTTTTATGCGCGCGTAATTAAAATGAATCACCATCCAAGACCATGATCCAACATGGTGGCTCGTGTTGGATCAACAAGAAAGTCCATAATCATCCTACAAGCCCAATGCAATTGGAATGTTCGGTAATGATGATAATTAATCAATTAGTAGTATCATGTATTTCCACTATCTCAAGCAAATGGTTTCTAAAACATTTAGTGGGAGTATTGTGTGCTACTAATATATTGCACTGGGAACCATTTAATGAGATTAGATAAGTAATTTTAATAGGATTAAAATTGGATTAAAATGAGACAAATTTAACTACCCTCAAAGCAATATTAAGTTGATAAGCGAAATGGCACTTTGAATGCTATTTTGTGGCCTTCCACTGTGGTAGTCTCTTATTGGGTGGCACATTTACACATTGTTGTACCTCAGTGAGGCAACATCCAGTACTTGTAACCATCCAAGGGAAGCCTATTACACATACTTGATGTAGTGCGGATAGATAACGAGTGTGGCCAACAAACTGTTAGGTTGAGGTCATACTTGAAACCCTATACCCACAAGCATGGTGGGAATAACTTAACTAAGACGAACGAAACCAACAAACTGTTAGGTTGAGGTCTAGTTCTCTAGAGGCCATAGTGATGGGTATTCACATTAATGATGTGATTGGATAAGAGTATCCTCTCATTAGTATCATAGCAATCCAACAAACTGTTAGGTTGAGGAAAACTATGTGAAAGTGAGACTCCCATCCCCACTAAGAGTTTCAACGGAAACTCTCGGATTTCAGGAGGGATATGAAATTTGCCAAAAATAGTGGGAGCTACCATCATGACTTAAAGACCCTAAGTCCTTGGTAGAAGATTAATCTAAATTAAAATCTATTTACGTTTTGCAGAATTTCAAATTAACCATCACAAACCCAATCTCAAAGATACTTGACTCAAACGTCCAAGATGACACGAACTATCCGGTTTGATGCACAAACACCAACTTGTCCTATAATTGGATGAAATTAGTTGTGTATAAGAAAACCCCACCACATACCCCTCTTGGTCCATATGCCATTGAGGAGGAGACAAAGGCTTATAAGAAGCATGTGTCAGATGACAACCGAGGTAAAAGTTACATGTTGGCATCCATGAAAAGGTGAAGCTACTCCTAGCTTACAATACCATATGTGAACTTGTTGTGACAAGAATGGTAAGTGGGTTCCCGGTTAATCAACATGATCTCAATGTAATATCATTACATAAGATATTGGAAAATATGAATTTTTCTTTGATGTTGAAGTTCAACAAGATTCTTTCTTTCATCCCTATCATTAAATAATCCCAATATGTTATGAACTATAATATGGGAAAGATGAATGATACCCTATATGAGCTATTCAATATGGCTATAGTAGCTTAAATGAATATCTCAAAAGATAAAGGGTTAAAAGGATAATTGCAATTTTAGAAGGGTTCTTCTTCTTCCAAATCCAAACAAAAGGTAAGGATAAAGGAAAGAAGAAGAAAAGTTTTCTAAAAACCCAAGGAAGAAAGAATACAAAAGAAAGACAAGTAACTTAAAGGTACTTGTTTTCACTGAGGCAAGGATGGACATTGGAAGAGAAATTGCAAGAGATGCCTTGCAAGCCTCAAGAGAAAAACCTTCGGAAGGTCACTCTCTTGTTCTAAAATTAGTAATTACAGTTAAAGCTTCTAAACTGAATAGTTGATTCAGGAGCTAGTCAACATATATGCAATTGTGTGCATGGACTAGTGGGAGTAGAAGACTTGGAAAATGAGAAATGGTGCTGACTGTGGGAAGTAGCACTAATGTAGTTGCTAATGCAATAGGCACCTAACATCTCAGACTACCCTCTGAAGAAGACCTGAATTTGAAATAATTGTTATTTCATTTCTGGATGTGTAAAGAACTTAATATCCGTCTCTATATTTTAAGAGATGGAGTTAATGTTTTGTTTGACAAAATTCTTTGTTCTATTTCACATATCAATCATATCGTTGCTTATGCAATTTTGATTGATGGTCTCTTTTCATTTAAGAAATGAATGGTAGCATTAACTGTATATGGATAAAGATGCAACTAGACCTGAGAGGCCTAGAGATGTGGATACATCAACTAAATTGTGACACCTTAAACTTGGAGGCATTAGCCAAGATAGAATTCACCGGATGGCAAAAGATGGAACCTTTTGGATCATTTGATCATGTTCATATGCCTACTTGTGAATCTTGTCTACATGGTAAAATGACCAAGTCTCCTTTCACTGGTAAAGGAGAAAGAGTTACAGAACTGTTAGGATTAATTCACTAAGATGTTTGTGGATTTTTGTATACAAACACAGATGGCGGTTATTCATACTTCATTACCTTTACCGATGATCATTCACGGTTAGGGTATTTATACTTAATGAAGCATAAATATGAATTTTGAAAAGTTTCAGGAATTCAGAAATGAAGTTGAAAACCAAACAAGCAAGAGTATTAAAATCCTTAGATTCAATCTAGGATGTGAATACTTAAGCACATAGTTTCTTGATTACCTCAAGGAACACGGCATCTTATCATGATGGACTCCACCAGGAATTCCACAACATAATGAAGTTTCTAAAATGAGTTCCATGAGCTGTACTAATTTACCTATATCCTTTTAGGGATATGCACTTGAAACTGCAATTCATTTGCTAAATAGAGTGCCTTCCAAATCCATTCCACAAACTCCATTTGAAATGTGTTTTGGGAAGAAACCAAGTCTTGATTAGATCAAGATTTGGGGTTGTCCAGCATATGTAAAGGCAATATGCGGATAAACTAAATGCAAGGTTAGTGAAGTGTAGATTTATAGGGTATCCAAAGGGAAACTATGGGATATCACTTCTATCACATCGACGAGCAAGAGTTGTTTGTCACAAGGTCAGCTACCTTCCTAAAAAGGGAATACACTCTTGATGGGAAAAGGGGGACATGAGATAGAACTCAAGGAATTGTCCAATGAGCTAGAAATCAACACTGAACTAAGTGCAATCCTAGATCCACAAACTTGTTGTAACACAGACTCCACGTAGTTCAAGAAGGGTTAGCAGAATGCCTAAAAGGTATTATGGTTTCCTTCATGACAACAAAGGAGAGTTGAATCTCCTAAGTGATTGTAAGGATATCGAAGACCCTTCGAACTACAATGAGACAATGTCAGACATTGACTCATAGAAATGGCTTGGAACCATGAAATCCGAAATGGATTCTACGTATACCAACAAAGTCTAGACTCTAGTTGATCCTCCTCCTGGTATTGTACCAATAGGGAATAAATGGATCTTTAAGAGGAAGATAGGCTCAGATGGGATAGTAGAAACCTACAAAGCAAGGCTAGTAATAAAGTGCTACAAGCAAAGAGAAGGGATTGACTATGAAGAAACCTTCTCTCCTGTCACTATGACAAAGTCTATTCGGATTTGGCTTGCAATAGCTGCATACCATGATTATGGGATTTGTCAAAATGGATGTGAAGGCGGCTTTTCTGAATGGCGACCTTCAGGAAGAACTATATATAGATCGACCTGAAGGCTTCATTTCTAAAGTTGATAAGCATAAGGTATGCAAGCTACATAGATCCATTTATGGGTTGATGCAAGGATCTTGGAGTTGAAACATCCTATTTGATGAAGTTGTCAAAACATTTGACTTCATACAAAACATGGATGACTAATGAGTGTACAAAAGGTCAGTGGGAGTTTGGTAGCATTCCTAGTGATGTATGTAGATGACATACTACTTATCGGAAACGATATAGGAATGATATCTTCAGTGAAGCTGTGACTCATTAAAATCATTCTTAATGAAAGATTTTAAAGAAGCATCTTACATACTTGAGATAAAGATTTATCCTGATAGATCTAAGAGAATAATTGGATTATCTCAATCCTTGTATGTTGATAAGATGCTAAGGAGATTTCATATGGAACAGTCTAAGAAAAGTTTACTTCCAGTATGACAGGGACTTCACTTTTCTAAGAGCATGTGTCCAAAAACTCATTATGAGATACAGTAGATGAGTAAAAATCTCTTATGCATATGCAATTGGGATTCTCATATATGTCATAGCATGTACAAGACATGATATCGGTTATACGAGTATAACTAGAAGATATAAATCAAGCCCATGATTGGATCAATTGGGAGCAGTCAAGTATGTTCTTAAATACTTAAGAAGGACTAAGGACATGTTCCTCATCTGGGAGGAACATCAGAGTAGCAAGTGGAAGCATTTACTGATTTGGATAATGTATCTAATATCAACAATTGCAAATCCACCTAAGGGTACGTCTTCATTTTGAATGGACACGTAGTTAGTTAGAGAATAACTGAAGTTGATTACATTGTCGCTTTAGAAGCTACAATAAAATCTGTTTGGATAAAAGGTTCATTACCGAACTAAATATGGTTCTAACCATAATGTCACAAGTACCTTTACTGTGTGATGACAATGGGGCGATAGCTCAAGCCAAGGAACCTAGGTCTCATCAGAGATCCAAACACATAGAAAAATGTTACCATTAGATGGGGCATCTGCAAACAACGTAACAGATCCATGCACTAAGCCTATGTCACAGTCACAACTGGATAGACATACAGAGATAATGGGTATGAGATACATGGCTATGTGGCTCTAGTGCAAGTGGGAGATTGTTAGAAATGTGCCCTAAGAGCCAATACATTTGATGTAATCTCCTTAGAATACATTTCGTATATGATATATAAAGGGCAAACTTATTTTGTTATCTTTTACATCGTGTAAAGAAACAAATGTCCAGGGTATGCTAAATAAGAGATAAAGTAATCTAAAGAAGATTAGATTCATGAGACCTTTAATCTCTAACTGTAGTATCCCAAAATGTTCCTAATCATAGGTTATCAAATGGACATTGATAAACCGTCAAGATTAGCACATATTATGTATGCTCAATTGGGAGGATGGTTAGTCTCAAACCATTTGTGTAGTTGACACTAATACAAGTATGTGGGTGCTCATTAGTGAATGAGTACACTGAACGCGATCAACCGTAGTTCTCATATGGAGTATTTATCTACATGTCAAATGAGAACTCATAGTTGCAATAATGCAAATTAGTCCTTAGACCTGAGGCATCATGGTTGTCCTATGATGCGTTATTGATCTTTGATAGCTCACAAAGGCAAGCCGTAAAAGATTTGTCTTAAGTGTTGTTGGGATCTCTTAATTCATCATAGGGGCATGTGAATGTACAATAAGGAATCTCTACTTTCGATAAAGAAGGAGAATGTTTCAAGATGTGATTCAGTAAATCTTTGGCCAAAGTATTTTGAGCTTGATTTAGAAAGTTGTTCTTAATCATGTTCTTTTGAATCACATGAGGTTATAAATCATATTAGGGGTTTGACATAAACAATCCGTACCCTAATAATATGATTTGAAACATTGTATAAGAGAAGGATCGTATTGCATTGCAATTCCAACTGAATAGGTTCTTCATCTATTCTGGTTAGCTTGGGTAGCCTTGATATATTGCTAGATGTCACTCTTGGCTTGTGGAAGTCCTAGGATTGATTGTGATCGATCCAAATAAAGGAAGAATTAAAAAGGGGTTTTAATTCCAGTTGATTAGAAAGAGTTCTAATATTTTCCCACTGCCTTGCTAATTAGAACCTAATGGATCGCACACCTTAAATGGTTAACTTTGAGTAATACAAATGAGAATGAGGAAATCAATTTGATTGATTTGATGTGGATGATTTACTACGTGTAAAAACGTATTTGGGCCTCGATAATAGTTAGAGGGAAGCCCAAATGGTTGGGTATCAAGCCCAAGGGCTTAAGACACCTAAATATTATGGTTTAAGTGTCATAAGGCCCAATTTTGGAAGCCCAATGGGATTTGGCCGAAAATGGTTAAGTGAATGTGTATGGGAATTGTTTCCATAAGCTCATTAACACACAAACACAATCCAACATCAACCAAATAGGTTTGGGAGATCAAAGAGAGAAAAATGATAGTTTTCAAGAGTGAAACACTTTCATCTTTCAAAGTGGTTTAGATTGAAACCAATCTTGAGAATCTTGCACTAGCATCCAAGTATTCTCAAGATACTTATTCTCATCTCAAGGTTCCATTGGTGTGGAGACTTAGAGGCCATATACTTTTGTGGCTCACATGGAGGAGAAAGATCAAGGAGCAAAGATCAAAGATCAAAGAGGAGATCAACAAAGAGGAAATCATCAAGAGAAGACCAAACACAAATTGGTTCATATAATTGCTTCAAGGGTAATTAGATCTTATCCTTTCTCTTGAATTTTCATTTATGAAAAACATATCAATGTTCATGGCTTAAGATACTTGGAAGAAGTTTTGTTTTTGAATTTAAACAACCACCTTAGACTTCCGCTGCGATTAATTTGATTAAATGCATGTTTAATATTCAAATGAACTTTGGAAAATTGTTTTGAAAATCCTACAATAATTTGGTGGGAGGAGTCATTTGGTGAGTTTTGAGTGAAATCCGATCGCTAGAAGTATGGAATACACCAACCACTCCAATTAGGAACGAACTGCCGTTGAACATGAATTGTCCAATTTCTCACACCTATTGATTTCGGATCGAGCCCAAAACTTGGGCAATATCATAACATGGTGGGAGGAGTCGTTTGGTGAGTTTTGAGTGAAATCCAATCGCTAGAAGTACGGAATACACCAACCACTCCAATTAGGAACGAAATGCCGTTGAACTTGAATTGTCTAATTTGGAACACCTATTGATTTCGGATCGAGCCCCAAACTTTGGCAACATCATAATATGGTGGTAGGAGTCATTTGGTGAGTTTTGGGTGAAATCCAAACGCTAGACGTATGGAATACACCAACCACTCCAATTAGGAATGAACTGCCGTTGAACTTGAATTGTCCAATTTCTCACACCTATTGATTTCGGATGGAGTCCAAAACTTGGGCAACGTCATAATTTGGTGGGAGGAGTCATTTGGTGAGTTTTGAGTGAAATCCAATCGCTAGAAGTGTGGAATACACCAACCACTCCAATTAGGAACGAACTGCCGTTGAACTTGAATTGTCCAATTTCTCAAACCTATTGATTTCGGATCGAGCCCAAAACTTGGGCAACATCATAATATGGTGGGAGGAGTCTTTTGGTTAGTTTTGAGTGAAATCCAATCGCTAGATGTATCGAATACATCAACCACTCCAATTAGGAACGAAATGCCGTTGAACTTGAATTGTCCAATTTCTCAAACCTATTGATTTCGGATCGAACCCCAAACTTGGGCAACATCATAATTTGGTGGGAAGAGTCATTTGGTGAGTTTTGAGTGAAATCCAATCGCTAGAAGTACGGAATACACCAACCACTCCAATTAGGAACGAACTGCCGTTGAACTTGAATTGTCCAATTTGGAACCCCTATTGATTTCGAATCGAGCCCAAAACTTGGGCAATATCATAACATGGTGGGAGGAGTCATTTGGTGAGTTTTGAGTGAAATCCAATCGCTAGAAGTATGGAATATACCAACCACTCCAATTAGGAACGAAATGCCGTTGAACTTGAATTGTCCAATTTCTCAAACCTATTGATTTCGGATCGAGCCCAGAACTTGGGCAACATCATAATATGGTGGGAGGAGTCATTTGGTTAGTTTTGAGTGAAATCCGATCGCTAGAAGTATGGAATACACCAACCACTCCAATTAGGAACGAACTGCCGTTGAACTTGAATTGTCCAATTTGGAACACCTATTGATTTCGAATCGAGCCCAAAACTTGGGCAACATCATAATATGGTGGGAGGAGTCATTTGGTGAGTTTTGAGTGAAATCCAATCGCTAGAAGTATGGAATACACCAACCACTCCAATTAGGAACGAACTGCCGTTGAACTTGAATTGTCGAATTTCTCACACCTATTGATTTCGGATCGAACCCCAAACTTGGGCAACATCATAATATGGTGGGAAGAGTCATTTGGTGAGTTTTGAGTGAAATCCAATCGCTAGAAGTATGGAATACACCAACCACTCCAATTAGGAACGAACTGCCGTTGAACTTGAATTGTCCAATTTGGAACCCCTATTGATTTCGAATCGGGCCCAAAACTTGGGCAACATCATAATATGGTGGGAGGAGTCATTTGGTGAGTTTTGAGTGAAATTCAATCGCTAGAAGTATGGAATACACCAACCACTCCAATTAGGAACGAACTGCCGTTGAACTTGAATTGTCCAATTTCTCACACCTATTGATTTCTTATCAAGCCCAAAACTTGGGCAACATCATAATATGGTGGGAGGAGTCAGTTGGTGAGTTTTGAGTGAAATCCATTCGCTAGAAGTATGGAAGACACCAACCACTCCAATTAGGAACGAACTGCGGTTGAACTTGAATTGTCCAATTTCTCACACCTATTGATTTCGGATCGAGCTCCAAACTTGGGCAACATCATAATATGGTGGGAGGAGTCATTTGGTGAGTTTTGAGTGAAATCCAATCGCTAGAAGTATGGAATACACCAACCACTCCAATTAGGAACGATCTGCCGTTGAACTTGAATTGTCCAATTTCTCACACCTATTGATTTCGGATCGAACCCCAAACTTGGGCAATATCATAATATGGTGGGAGGAGTCATTTGGTGAGTTTTGAGTGAAACACAATCGCTAGAAGTATGGAATACACCAACCACGCCAATTTGGAACGAACTGCCGTTGAACTTGAATTGTCCAATTTGGAACACCTATTGATTTCGGATCGAGCCCAAAACTTGGGCAACATCATAATATGGTGGGAGGAGTCATTTGGTGAGTTCTGAGTGAAATCCAATCGCTAGAAGTATGGAATACACCAACCACTCCAATTAGGAATGACCTGCCGTTGAACTTAAATTGTCCAATTTGGAACACCTATTGATTTCGGATCGGGCCCAAAACTTGGGCAACATCGTAATATGGTGGGAGGAGTCATTGGGTGACTTTTGAGAGAAATCCAATCGCTAGAAGTATGGAATACAACAACCACTCCAATTAGGAACGAACTGCCGTTGAACTTGAATTGTCCAATTTCTCACACCTATTGATTTCGGATCGAGCCCAAAACTTGGGCAACATCATAATATGGTGGGAGGAGTCATTTGGTGAGTTCTGAGTGAAATCCAATAGATAGAAGTATGGAATAAACCAACCACTCCAATTAGGAATGACCTGCCGCTGAACTTGAATTGTCCAATTTGGAACACCTATTGATTTCGGATCGAGCCCAAAACTTGGCCAACATCATAATATGGTGGGAGGAGTCATTTGGTGACTTTTGAGAGAAATCCAATCGCTAGAAGTATGGAAGACACCAACCACTCCAATTAGGAACGAACTGCGGTTGAACTTGAATTGTCCAATTTCTCACACCTATTGATTTCGGATCGAGCTCCAAACTTGGGCAACATCATAATATGGTGGGAGGAGTCATTTGGTGAGTTTTGAGTGAAATCCAATCGCTAGAAGTATGGAATACACCAACCACTCCAATTAGGAACGATCTGCCGTTGAACTTGAATTGTCCAATTTCTCACACCTATTG
Organism: Prunus avium; assembly: GCF_965620075.1. Classification (NCBI taxonomy): domain Eukaryota; kingdom Viridiplantae; phylum Streptophyta; class Magnoliopsida; order Rosales; family Rosaceae; genus Prunus; species Prunus avium. Next base: position 10,051,503 of record NC_142290.1, read on the forward strand.
ATTTCGGATCGAACCCCAAACTTGGGCAACATCATAATATGGTGGGAGGAGTCATTTGGTGAGTTTTGAGTGAAATACAATCGCTAGAAGTATGGAATACACCAACCACGCCAATTAGGAACGAACTGCCGTTGAACTTGAATTGTCCAATTTAGAACACCTATTGATTTCGGATCGAGCCCAAAACTTGGGCAACATCATAATATGGTGGGAGGAGTCATTTGGTGAGTTCTGAGTGAAATCCAATCGCTAGAAGTATGGAATACACCAACCACTCCAATTAGGAATGACCTGCCGTTGAACTTAAATTGTCCAATTTGGAACACCTATTGATTTCGGATCGGGCCCAAAACTTGGGCAACATCGTAATATGGTGGGAGGAGTCATTGGGTGACTTTTGAGAGAAATCCAATCGCTAGAAGTATGGAATACACCAACCACTCCAATTAGGAACGAACTGCCGTTGAACTTGAATTGTCCAATTTCTCACACCTATTGATTTCGGATCGTGCCCAAAACTTGGGCAACATCATAATATGGTGGGAGGAGTCATTTGGTGAGTTCTGAGTGAAATCCAATCGCTAGAAGTATGGAATACACCAACCACTCCAATTAGGAATGACCTGCCGTTGAACTTGAATTGTCCAATTTGGAACACCTATTGATTTCGGATCGAGCCCAAAACTTGGCCAACATCATAATATGGTGGGAGGAGTCATTTGGTGACTTTTGAGAGAAATCCAATCGCTAGAAGTATGGAATACACCAACCACTCCAATTAGGAACGATCTGCCGTTGAACTTGAATTGTCCAATTTCTCACACCTATTGATTTCGGATCGAACCCCAAACTTGGGCAAAATCATAATATGGTGGGAGGAGTCATTTGTTGAGTTTTGAGTTAAATCCAATCGCTAGAAGTATGGAATACACCAACCACTCCAATTAGGAACGACCTGCCGTTGAACTTGAATTGTCCTATTTGGAACACCTATTGATTTCGGATCGAGCCCAAAACTTGGGCAACATCATAATATGGTGGGAGGAGTCATTTGGTGAGTTTTGAGTGAAATCCAATCGCTAGAAGTATGGAATACACCAACCACTCCAATTAGGAACGAACTGCCGTTGAACTTGAATTGTCCATTTTGGAACACCTATTGATTTCGGATCGAGCCCAAAACTTGGGCAACATCATAATATGGTGGGAGGAGTCATTTGGTGAGTTTTGAGTGAAATCCAATCGCAAGAAGTATGGCATACACCAACCACTCCAATTAGGAACGAACTGCCGTTGAAATTGAATTGTCCAATTTCTCACACGTATTGATTTCTGATAGAGCCGAAAACTTGGGCACCATCATAATATGGTGGGAGGAGTCATTTGGTGAGTTTTGAGTGAAATCCAATCGCTAGAAGTGTGGAATACACCAACCACTCCAATTAGGAACGAACTGCCGTTGAACTTGAATTGTCCAATTTCTCAGACCAATTGATTTCGGATCGAGCCCAAAACTTGGGCAACATCATAACATGGTGGGAGGAGTCATTTGGTGTGTTTTGAGTGAAATCCAATCGCTTGAAGTATGGAATACACCAACCACTGCAATTAGGATCGAACTGCCGTTGAACTTGAATTGTCCAATTTCTCACACCTATTGATTTCGGATCGATCCCAAAATTTGGGCAACATCATAACATGGTGGGAGAAGTCATTTGGTGAGTTTTGAGTGAGATCCAATCGCAAGAAGTATGGAATACACCAACCACTCCAATTAGGAACGAACTGCCGTTGAACTTGAATTGTCCAATTTGGAACACCTATTGATTTCGGATCGAGCCCAAAACTTGGGCAACATCATAATATGGTGGGAGGAGTCATTTGTTGAGTTTTGAGTGAAATCCAATCGCTAGAAGTATGGAATACACCAACCACTCCAATTAGGAATGAAATGCCGTTGAAATTGAATTGACCAATTTCTCACACCTATTGATTTCAGATCGATCCCAAAACTTGGGCAACATCATAATATGGTGGGAGGAGTCATTTGGTGAGTTTTGAGTGAAATCCAAACGCTAGAAATATGGAATACACCAACCACTCCAATTAGGAACGAACTGCCGTTGAACTTGAATTGTCCAATTTCTCACACCTATTGATTTCGGATCGAGCCCAAAACTTGGGCAACATCATAATATGGTGGGAGGAGTCATTTGGTCAGTTTTGAGTGAAATCCAATCGCTTGAAGTATGGAATACACCAACCACTCCAAGTAGGAACGAACTGCGGTTGAACTTGAATTGTCCAATTTCTCACACCTATTGATTTCGGATCGAGCCCCAAACTTGGGCAACATCATAATATGGTGGGAGGAGTCATTTGGTCAGTTTTGAGTGAAATCCAATCGCTAGAAGTATGGAATACACCAACCACTCCAATTAGGAACGAACTGCCGTTGAACTTGAATTGTCCAAATTCTCACACCTATTGATTTCGGATCGAGCCCAAAACTTGGGCAACATCATAATATGGTGGGAGGAGTCAATTGGTTAGTTTTGAGTGAAATCCAATCGCTAGAAGTATGGAATACACCAACCACTCCAATTAGGAACGAACGGCCGTTGAACTTTAATTGTCCAATTTGGAACACCTATTGATTTCGGATCGAGCCCAAATCTTGGGCAACGTCATAATATGGTGAGAGGCGTCACTTGGTGAGTTCTGATTGAAATCCAATCGCTAGAGGTATGGAATACACCAACCACTTCAATTAGGAACGAACAGCCGTTGAACTTGAATTGTCCAATTTGGAACACCTATTGATTTCGGATCGAGCCCAAAACTTGGGCAACATCATAATATGGTGGGAGGAGTCATTTGGTGAGTTTTGGGTGAAATCCAATCGCTAGAAGTATGGAATACACCAACCACTCCAATTAGGAACGAACTGCGGTTGAACTTGAATTGTCCAATTTCTCACACCTATTGATTTCGGATCGAGCTCAAAACTTGGGCAACATCATAATATGGGGGGAGGAGTCATTTGGTCAGTTTTGAGTGAAATCCAGTCGCTAGAAGTATAGAATACACGAACCACTCCAATTAGGAACGAACTGCCGTTGAACTTGAATTGTCCAATTTGCAACACCTATTGATTTCAGATCGAGCCCAAAACTTGGGCAACGTCATAATATGGTGGGAGAAGTCATTTGGTGAGTTTTGAGTGAAATCCAATCGCTCGAAGTATGGAATACACCAACCACTCCAATTAGGGACGAACTGCCGTTGAACTTGAATTGTCCAATTTGGAACACCTATTGATTTCGGATTGAGCCCAAAACTTGGTCCACATCATAATGTGGTGGGAGGAGTCATTTGGTGAGTTTTGAGTGAAATCGAATCGCTAGAAGTATGGAATACACCAACCACTCCAATTAGGAATGAACTGCCGTTGAACTTGAATTGTCCAATTTGGAACACATATTGATTTCGGATCGAGCCCAAAACTTGGGCAACATCATAATATGGTGGGAGGAGTCATTTGGCGAGTTTTGAGTGAAATCCAATTGCTAGAAGTATGGAATACACCAACCACTCCAATTAGGAACGAACTGCGGTTGAACTTGAATTGTCCAATTTCTCACACCTATTGATTTCGGATCGAGCCCAAAACTTGGGCAACATCATAATATGGTGGGAGGAGTCATTTGGTACGTTTTGAGTGAAATCCAATCGTTAGAAGTATGGAATACACCAACCACTCCAATTAGGAACGAACTGCCGTTGAACTTGACTTGTCCAATTTGGAACACCTATTGATTTCGGATCGAGCCCAAAACTTGGGCAACATCATAATATGGTGGGAGGAGTCATTTGGTGAGTTTTGAGTGAAATCCAATCGCTAGAAGTATGGAATACACCGACCACTCCAATTAGGAACGAACTGCCGTTGAATTTGATTTGTCCAATTTCGAACACCTATTGATTTCGGATCGAGCCCAAAACTTGGGAAACATCAAAATATGGTGGGAGGAGTCATTTGGTGAGTTTTGAGTGAAATCCAATCGCTAGAAGTATGGAATACACCAACCACTCCAGTTAGGAACGAACTGCCGTTATACTTGAATTGTCCAATTTCTCATACCTATTTAATTCGGATCGAGCCCAAAACTTGGGCAACATCATAATACGGTGTGAGGAGTCATTTGGTGAGTTTTGAGTGAAATCCAATCGCTAGAGGTATGGTATACACCAACCAAACCAATTAGGAACGAACTGCCGTTGAACTTGAATTGTCCAATTTGGAAAACCTATTGATTTCGTATCGAGCCCCAAACTTGGGCAACATCATAATATGGTGGGAGGAGTCATTTGGTGAGTTTTGAGTGAAATCCAAACGCAAGAAGTATGGAATACACCAACCACTCCAATTAGGAACGAACTGCCGTTCAAATTGAATTGACCAATTTCTCGCACCTATTGATTTCGGATCGAGCCCAAAACTTGGGCAACATCATAATATGGTGGGAGGAGTCATTTGGTGAGTTTTGAGTGAAATCCAATCGCTAGAAGTTTGGAATTCACCAACCACTCCAATTAGGAACGAACTGCCGTTGAACTTGAATTGTCCAATTTGGAACACCTATTGATTTCGGATCGAGCCCAAAACTTAGGCAACATCATAATATGGTGGGAGGAGTCATTTGGTGAGTTTTGAGTGAAATCCAATCGCTAGAAGTATGGAATACACCAACCACTCCAATTAGGAACGAACTGCCGTTCAAATTGAATTGACCAATTTCTCACACCTATTGATTTCGGATCGAGCCCAAAACTTGGGCAACATCATAATATGGTGGGAGGAGTCATTTGGTGAGTTTTGAGTGAAATCCAATCGCTAGAAGTATGGAATACACCAACCACTCCAATTAGGAACGAACTGCCGTTGAACTTGAATTGTCCAATTTCTCACACCTATTGATTTCGGATCGAGCCCAAAACTTGGGCAACATCATAATATGGTGGGAGGAGTCATTTGGTGAGTTTTGAGTGAAATCCAATCGCTAGAAGTATGGAATACACCAACCAAACCAATTAGGAACGAACTGCCGTTGAACTTGAATTGTCCAATTTGGAACACCTATAGGTTTCGGATCGAGCCCCAAACTTGGGCAACATCATAATATGGTGGGAGGAGTCATTTGGTGAGTTTTCAGTGAAATCCAATCGCAAGAAGTATGGAATACACCAACCACTCCAATTAGGAACGAACTGCCGTTCAAATTGAATTGACCAATTTCTCACACCTATTGATTTCGGATAGAGCCCAAAACTTGGGCAACATCATAATATGGTGGGAGGAGTCATTTGGTGAGTTTTGAGTGAAATCCAATCGCTAGAAGTATGGAATACACCAACCACTCCAATTAGGAACGAACTGCCGTTGAACTTGAATTGTCCAATTTGGAACATCTATTGATTTCGGATCGAGCCCAAAACTTGGGCAACGTCATAATATGGTGGGAGGAGTCGTTTGGTGAGTTTTGAGTGAAATCCAATCGCTAGAAGTATGGAATACACCAACCACTCCAATTAGGAACGAACTGCCGTTCAAATTGAATTGACCAATTTCTCACACCTATTGATTTCGGATCGAGCCCCAAACTTGGGCAACATCATAATATCGTGGAAGGAGTCATTTGGTGAGTTTTGAGTGAAATACAATCGCTAGAAGTATGGAATACACCAACCACTCCAATTAGGAACGAACTGCCGTTCAAATTGAATTGACCAATTTCTCACACCTATTGATTTCGGATCGAGCCCAAAACTTGGGCAACATCATAATATGGTGGGAGGAGTCATTTGGTGAGTTTTGAGTGAAATCCAATCGCTAGAAGTATGGAATACACCAACCACTCCAATTAGGAACGAACTGCCGTTGAACTTGAATTGTCCAATTTCTCACACCTATTGATTTCGGATCGAGCCCAAAACTTAGGCAACATCATAATATGGTGGGAGGAGTCATTTGGTGAGTTTTGAGTGAAATCCAATCGCTAGAAGTACGGAATACACCTACCACTCCAATTAGGAACGAACTGCCGTTGAACTTGAATTCTCCAATTTGGAACACCTATTGATTTCGGATCGAGTCCAAAACTTGGGCAACATCATAATATGGTGGGAGGAGTCATTTGTTGAGTTTTGAGTAAAATCCAATCGCTAGAAGTATGGAATACACCAACCACTCCAGTTTGGAACGAACTGCCGTTATACTTGAATTGTCCAATTTCTCACACCTATTGATTTCGGATCGAGCCCAAAACTTGGGCAACATCATAATATGGTGGGAGGAGTCATTTGGTGAGTTTTCAGTGAAATCCAATCGCAAGAAGTATGGAATACACCAACCACTCCAATTAGGAACGAACTGCCGTTCAAATTGAATTGACCAATTTCTCACACCTATTGATTTCGGATCGAGCCCAAAACTTGGGCAACAACATAATATGGTGGGAGGAGTCATTTGGTGAGTTTTGAGTGAAATCCAATCGCTAGAAGTTTGGAATTCACCAACCACTCCAGTTAGGAACGAACTGCCGTTATACTTGAATTGTCCAATTTGGAACATCTATTGATTTCGGATCGAGCCGAAAACTTGGGCAACGTCATAATATGGTGGGAGGAGTCGTTTGGTGAGTTTTGAGTGAAATCCAGTCGCTAGAAGTATGGAATACACCAACCACTCCAATTAGGAACGAACTGCCGTTGAACATGAATTGTCCAATTTAGAACACCTATTGATTTCGGATCGAGTCGAAAACTTGGGCAACATCATAATATGGTGGAGGAGTCATTTGGTAAGTTTTGAGTGAAATCCAATCGCTAGAAGTATGGAATACACCAACCACTCCAATTAAGAACGAACTGCCGTTGAACTTGAATTGTCCAATTTGGAACACCTATTGATTTCGGATCGAGCCCCAAACTGGGACAACATCATAACATGGTGGGAGGAGTCATTTGGTGAGTTTTGAGTGAAATCCAATCGCTAGAAGTATGGAATACACCAACCACTCCGATTAGGAACGAACTGCCGTTGAACTTGAATTGTCCAATTTCTCACTCCTATTGATTTCGGATCGAGCCCAAAACTTGGGCAACAGCATAATATGGTGGGAGGAGTCATTTGGTGAGTTTTGAGTGAAATCCAATCGCTAGAAGTATGGAATACACCGACCACTCCAATTTGGAATGAACTGCCGTTGAACTTGAATTGTCGAATTTCTCACACCTATTGATTTCGGATCGAGCCCAAAACTTGGGCAACATCATAATATGGTGGGTGGAGTCATTTGGTGAGTTTTGAGTGAAATCAAATCGCTGGAAGTATGGAATACACCAACCACTATAATTAGGAACGAACTGCCGTTGAACATGAATTGTCCAATTTGGAACACCTATTGATTTCGGATCGAGCCCAAAACTTGGGCAACATCATAATACGGTGGGAGGAGTCATTTGGTGAGTTTTGAGTGAAATCCAATCGCTAGAACTACGGAATTCTCCAACCACTCCAATTAGGAACGAACTTCCGTGGAACTTCAATTGTCCAATTTCTCACACCTATTGATTTCGGATCGAGCCCAAAACTTTTGCAACATCATAATATGGTGGGAGGAGTCATTTGGTGAGTTTTGAGTGAAATCCAAACGCTAGAAGTATGGAATACACCAACCACTCCAATTAGGAACGAACTGCCGTTGAACTTGAATTGTCCAATTTGGAACACCTATTGATTTCGGATCGAGCCCAAAACTTGGGCAACATTATAATATGATGGGAGGAGTAATTTGGTGAGTTTTGAGTGAAATCCAATCGCCACCAACCACTCCAATTAGGAACGAACTGCCGTTGAACTTGAATTGTCCAATTTCTCACACCTATTGATTTCGGATCGAGCCCCAAACTTGGGCAACATCATAATATGGTGGGAGGAGTCATTTGGTGAGTTTTGAGTGAAATCCAATCGCTAGAAGTACGGAATACACCAACCACTCCGATTAGGAACGAACTGCCGTTGAACTTGAATTGTCCAATTCGTCACACATATTGATTTCGGATCGAGCCCCAAACTTGGGCAACATCATAATATGGTGGGAGGAGTCATTTGGTGAGTTTTGAGTGAAATCCAATCGCTAGAAGTATGGAATACACCAACCACTCCAATTCGGAACGAACTGGCGTTGAACTTGAATTGTCCAATTTGGAACACCTATTGATTCCGGATCGAGCCCAAAACTTGGGCAACATCATAATATGGTGGGAGGAGTCATTTGGTGAATTTTGAGTGAAATCCAATCGCTAGAAGTATGGAATACACCAACCACTCCAATTAGGAACGAACTGCCGTTGAACTTTAATTGTCCAATTTCTCACACCTATTGATTTCGGATCGAGCCCAAAACTTGGGCAACATCATAATATGGTGGGAGGAGTCATTTGGTAAGTCTTGAGTGAAATCCAATCGCTAGAAGTATGGAAGACACCATCCCCTCCAATTCGAAACGAACTGCCGTTGAACTTGAATTGTCCAATTTGGAACACCTATTGATTTTGGATCGAGCCCAAAACTTGTGCAACATCATAATATGGTGGGAGGAGTCATTTGGTGAGTTTTGAGTGAAATCCAATCGCTAGAAGTGTGGAATACACCAACCACTACAATTAGGAACGAACTGCCGTTGAACTTGAATTGTCCAATTTCTCACACATATTGATTTTGGACCGAGCCCAAAACTTGGGCAACATCATAATATGGTGGGGGTAATCATTTGGTTAGTTTTGAGTGAAATCCAAACGCTAGAAGTATGGAATACACCAACCACTCCAACTAGGAACGAACTGCCGTTGAACCTGAATTGTCCAATTTGGAACACCTTTTGATTTCGGATCGAGCCCAAAACTTGGGCAACGTCATAATATGGTGGGAGGTGTCATTTGGTGAGTTTTGAGTGAAATCCAATCGCTAGAAGTATGGAATACACCAACCACTCCGATTAGGAACGAACTGCCGTTGAACTTGAATTGTCCAATTTCTCACACCTATTGATTCCGGATCGAACCCCAAACTTGTGCAACATCATAATATGGTGGGAGGAGTCATTTGGTGAGTTTTGAGTGAAATCCAATCGCTAGAAGTATGGAATACACCAACCACTCCAATTCGGAACGAACTGGCGTTGAACTTGAATTGTCCAATTTGGAACACCTATTGATTCCGGATCGAGCCCAAAACTTGGGCAACATCATAATATGGTGGGAGGAGTCATTTGGTGAATTTTGAGTGAAATCCAATCGCTAGAAGTATGGAATACACCAACCACTCCAATTAGGAACGAACTGCCGTTGCACTTCAATTTTCGAATTTCTCGCACCTATTGATTTCGGATCGAGCCCAAAACTTGAGCAACATCATAATATGGTGGGAGGAGTCATTTGGTGAGTTTTGAGTGAAATCCAATTCCTAGAAGTACGGAATACACCAACCACTCAAATTCGGAACGAACTGCCGTTGAACTTGAATTGTCCAATTTGGAACACCTATTGATTTCGAATCGAGCCCAAAACTTGGGCAACATCATAATATAGTGGGAGGAGTCATTTGGTGAGTTTTGAGTGAAATCCAATCGCTAGAAGTATGGAATACACCAACCACTCCAATTAGGAACGAACTTCCGTGGAACTTCAATTGTCCAATTTCTCACACCTATTGATTTCGGATCGAGCCCAAAACTTGGGCAACATCATAATATGGTGGGAGGAGTCATTTGGTTAGTTTTGAGTGAAATCCAATCGCTAGAAGTATGGAATACACCAACCACTCCAATTAGGAACAAACTGCCGTTGAACTTGAATTGTCCAATTTCTGACACCTATTGATTTCGGATCGAGCCCCAAACTTGGGCTACATCATAATATGGTGGGAGGTGTCCTCTGGTGAGTTTGGAGTGAAATCCAATCGCTAGAAGTATGGAATACACCAACCACTCCAATTAGGAACGAACTACCGTTGAACTTGAATTGTCCAATTTCTCACACCGATTGATTTCGGATCGAGCCCCAAACTTGGGCAACATCATAATATGGTGGGAGGAGTCATTTGGTGAATTTTGAGTAAAATCAAATCGCTAGAAGTATGGAATACACCAACCACTCCAATTAGGAACGAACTTCCGTGGAACTTCAATTGTCCAATTTCTCACGCCTGTTGATTTCGGATCGAGCCCAAAACTTGGGCAACATCATAATATGGTGGGAGGAGTCATTTAGTGAGTTTTGAGTGAAATCCAATCGCTAGAAGTATGGAATACACCAACCACTCCAATTAGGAACGAAATGCCGTTGAAATTGAATTGACCAATTTCTCACACCTATTGATTTCGGATCGAGCCCAAAGCTTGGGCAACATCATAATATGGTGGGAGGAGTCATTTGGTGAGTTTTGAGTGAAATCCAATCCCTAAAAGTATGGAATACACCAACAACTCCAATTAGGAACGAACTGCCGTTGAACTTGAATTTTCCAATTTCTCACACCTATTGATTTCGGAGCGAGCCCAAAACTTGGGCAACATCATAATATGGTGGGAGGAGTCATTTGGTGAGTGTCGGGTGAAATCCAATCGCTAGAAGTATGGAATACACCAACCACTCCAATTAGGAACGAACTGCCGTTGAACTTGAATTGTCCAATTTGGAACACCTATTGATTTCGGATCGAGCCGAAAACTTGGGCAATATCATAATATGGTGGGAAGAGTCATTTGGTGAGTTTTGAGTGAAATCCAATCGCTAGAAGTATGGAATACACCAACCACTCCAATTAGGAACGAACTGCCGTTGAACTTGAACTCTCCAATTTCTCACACCAATTGATTTCGGATCGAGCCCAAAACTTGGGCAACATCATAATATGGTGGGAGGAGTCTTTTGGTTAGTTTTGAGTGATATCCAATCGCTAGAAGTATGGAATACACCAACCACTCCAATTAGGAACGAAGTGCCGTTGAACTTGAATTGTCCAATATGGAACACCTATTGATTTCGGATCGAGCCCCAAACTTGGGCAACATCATAATATGGTGGAAGGAGTCATTTGGTGAGTGTCGGGTGAAATCCAATCGCTAGAAGTATGGAATACACCAACCACTCCAATTAGGAACGAACTGCCGTTGAACTTGAATTGTCCAATTTGGAACACCTATTGATTTCGGATCGATCCCAAAACTTGGGCAACAGCATAATATGGTGGGAGGAGTCATTTGGTGAGTTTTGAGTGAAATCCAATCGCTAGAAGTATGGAATACACCAACCACTCCGATTAGGAACGAACTGCCGTTGAACTTGAATTGTCCAATTTCTCACACCTATTGATTCCGGATCGAACCCCAAACTTGTGCAACATCATAATATGGTGGGAGGAGTCATTTGGTGAGTTTTGAGTGAAATCCAATCGCTAGAATTATGGAATACACCAACCACTCCAATTCGGAACGAACTGGCGTTGAACTTGAATTGTCCAATTTGGAACACCTATTGATTCCGGATCGAGCCCAAAACTTGGGCAACATCATAATATGGTGGGAGGAGTCATTTGGTGAATTTTGAGTGAAATCCAATCGCTAGAAGTATGGAATACACCAACCACTCCAATTAGGAACGAACTGCCGTTGCACTTCAATTGTCGAATTTCTCGCACCTATTGATTTCGGATCGAGCCCAAAACTTGAGCAACATCATAATATGGTGGGAGGAGTCATTTGGTGAGTTTTGAGTGAAATCCAATTCCCAGAAGTACGGAATACACCAACCACTCAAATTCGGAACGAACTGCCGTTGAACTTGAATTGTCCAATTTGGAACACCTATTGATTTCGGATCGAGCCCAAAACTTGGGCAACATCATAATATAGTGGGAGGAGTCATTTGGTGAGTTTTGAGTGAAATCCAATCGCTAGAAGTATGGAATACACCAACCACTCCAATTAGGAACGAACTTCCGTGGCACTTCAATTGTCGAATTTCTCGCACCTATTGACTTCGGATCGAGCCCAAAACTTGAGCAACATCATAATATGGTGGGAGGAGTCGTTTGGTGAGTTTTGAGTGAAATCCAATTCCTAGAAGTACGGAATACACCAACCACTCAAATTCGGAACGAACTGCCGTTGAACTTGAATTCTCCAATTTGGAACACCTATTGATTCCGGATCGAGCCCAAAACTTGGGCAACATCATAATATGGTGGGAGGAGTCATTTGGTGAATTTTGAGTGAAATCCAATCGCTAGAAGTATGGAATACACCAACCACTCCAATTAGGAACGAACTGCCGTTGCACTTCAATTGTCGAATTTCTCGCACCTATTGATTTCAGATCGAGCCCAAAACTTGAGCAACATCATAATATGGTGGGAGGAGTCATTTCGTGAGTTTTGAGTGAAATCCAATTCCCAGAAGTACGGAATACACCAACCACTCAAATTCGGAACGAACTGCCGTTGAACTTGAATTGTCCAATTTGGAACACCTATTGATTTCGGATCGAGCCCAAAACTTGGGCAACATCATAATATAGTGGGAGGAGTCATTTGGTTAGTTTTGAGTGAAATCCAATCGCTAGAAGTATGGAATACACCAACCACTCCAATTAGGAACGAACTGCCGTTGAACTTGAATTGTCCAATTTCTCACACCTATTGATTTCGGATCGAGCCCCAAACTTGGGCAACCTCATAATATGGTGGGAGGAGTCATTTGGTGAGTTTTGAATGAAATCCAATCGCTAGAAGTATGGAATACACCAACCACTCCAATTAGGAACGAACTGCCGTTGAACTTGAATTGTCCAATTTGGAACACCTATTGATTTCGGATCGAGCCCAAAACTTGGGCAACATCATAATGTGGTGGGAGGAGTCATTTGGTTAGTTTTGAGTGAAATCCAATCGCTAGAAGTAGGGAATACACCCTTCACTCCAATTCGGAACGAACTGCCGTTGAACTTGAATTGTTCAATTTGGAACACCTATTGATTTCAGATCGAGCCCAAAACTTGGGCTACACCATAATATGGTGGGAGGAGTCATTTGGTGAGTTTTGAGTGAAATCCAATCGCTAGAAGTACGGAATACACCAACCACTCCCGTTAGGAACGAACTGCCGTTGAACTTGAATTGTCCAATTTGGAACACCTATTGACTTCGGATCGAGCCCAAAACTTGGGCTACATCATAATATGTTGGGAGGAGTCATTTGGTGAGTTTTGAGTGAAATCCAATCGCTAGAAGTATGGAATACACCAACCACTCCCATTAGGAACGAACTGCCGTTGAACTTGAATTGTCCAATTTCTCACACCTATTGATTTCGGATCGAGCCCCAAACTTGGGCAACCTCATAATATGGTGAGAGGAGTCATTTGGTGAGTTTTGAATGAAATCCAATCGCTAGAAGTATGGAATACACCAACCACTCCAATTAGGAACGAACTGCCATTGAACTTGAATTGTCCAATTTGGAACACCTATTGATTTCGGATCGAGCCCAAAACTTGGGCAACATCATAATATGGTGGAAGGACTCATTTGGTTAGTTTTGAGTGAAATCCAATCGCCAGAAGTATGGAATACACCAACCACTCCAATTAGGAACGAACTGCCGTTGAACTTGAATTTTCCAATTTGGAACACCTATTGATTTCGGATCGAACCCAAAACTTGGGCAACATCATAATATGGTGGGAGGAGTGATTTGATTAGTTTTGAGTGAAATCCAATCGCTAGAAGTATGGAATACACCAACCACTCCAATTAGGAACGAACTGCTGTTGAACTTGAATTGTCCAATTTCTCACACCTATTGATTTCGGATCGAGCCCCAAAATTGGGAAACCTCATAATATGGTGGGAGGAGTCATTGGGTTGAAATCCAATCGCTAGAAGTATGGAATACACCATCCCCTCCAATTAGGAACGAACTGCCGTTGAACTTGAATTGTCCAATTTGGAACACCTATTGACTTCGGATCGAGCCCAAAACTTATGCAACATCATAATATGGTGGGAGGAGTCATTTGGTGAGTTTTGTGTGAAATCCAATCGCTAGAAGTATGGAATACACCATCCCCTCGAATTAGGTACGAACTGCCGTTGAAATTGAATTGACCAATTTCTCACACCTTTTGATTTCGGATCGAGCCCAAAACTTGGGCAACATCATAATATGTTGGGAGGAGTCATTTGGTGAGTTTTGAGTGAAATCCAATTGCTAGAAGTATGGAATACACCAACCACTCCAGTTAGGAACGATCTGCCGTTGAACTTGAATTGTCCAATTTCTCACACCTATTGATTTCGGATCCAGCCCCAAACTTGGGCAACATCATAATATGGTGGGAGGAGTCATTTGGAGAGTTTTAAGTGAAATCCAATCGCTAGAAGTATGGAATACACCAACCACTCCAATTAGGAACGAACTGCCGTTGAACTTGAATTTTCCAATTTGGAACACCTATTGATTTCGGATCGAACCCAAAACTTGGGCAACATCATAATATGGTGGGAGGAGTGATTTGATTAGTTTTGAGTGAAATCCAATTGGTAGAAGTATGGAATACACCAACCACTCCAATTAGGAACGAACTGCCGTTGAACTTGAATTGTCCAATTTCTCACACCTATTGATTTCGGATCGAGCCCCAAAATTGGGAAACCTCATAATATGGTGGGAGGAGTCATTGGGTTGAAATCCAATCGCTAGAAGTATGGAATACACCATCCCCTCCAATTAGGAACGAACTGCCGTTGAACTTGAATTGTCCAATTTGGAACACCTATTGATTTTGGATCGAGCCCAAAACTTAGGCTACATCATAATATGGTGGGAGGAGTCATTTGGTGAGTTTTGAGTGAAATCCAATCGCTAGAAGTATGGAAAACACCAACCACTCCAATTAGGAACGAACTGCTGTTGAACTTGAATTGTCCAATTTCTCACCCCTATTGAATTCGGATCGAGCCCAAAACTTGGGCAAGATCATAATATGGTTAGAGAAGTCATTTGGTGAGTTTTGAGTGAAATCCAATCGCTAGAAGTATGGAATACACCAACCCCTCCAATTAGGAACGAACTGCCGTTGAACTTGAATTGTCCAATTTCTCACACCTATGGATTTCGGATCGAGCCCAAAAGTTGGGCAACATCATAATATGGTGGGAGGAGTCATTTGGTGAGTTTTGAGTGAAATCCAATCGCTAGAAGTATGGAATTCACCAACCACTCCCATTAGGAAAGAACTGCCGTTGAAATTGAATTGACCAATTTCTCACACCTATTGATTTCGGATCTAGTCCAAAACTTGGGAAACATCATAAGATTGTGGGAGGGGTCATTTGGTGAGTTTTGAGTGAAATCAGATCGCTAGAAGTATGGAATACACCAACCACTCCAATTAGGAACGAACTGTCGTTGAAATTGAATTGACCAATTTCTCACACCTTTTGATTTCGGATCGAGCCCAAAACTTGGGCAACATCATAATATGGTGGGAGGAGTCATTTGGTGAGTTTTGAGTGAAATCCAATCGCTAGAAGTATGGAATACACCAACCACTCCAATTAGGAAAGAACTGTCGTTGAAATTGAATTGACCAATTTCTCACACCTATTGAATTCGGATCGAGCCCAAAACTTGGGCAACATTATAATATGGTGGGAGGGGTCATTTGGTGAGTTTTGAGTGAAATCCAATCGCTAGAAGTATGGAATACACCAACCACTCCAATTTGGAACGAAACGCCGTTGAAATTGAATTGTCCAATTTCTCACACCTATTAACTTCGGATCGAGCCCAAAACTTGGGCAACAACATAATATGGTGGGAGGAGTCATCTGGTGAGTTTTGATTGAAATCCAATCGCTAGAAGAATGGAATACACCAACCACTCCAATTAGGAACGAACTGCCGTTAAACTTGAATTGTCCAGTTTCTCACACCTATTGATTTCGGATCGAGCCCAAAACTTGGGCAACATCATAATATGGTGGGAGGAGTCATTTGGTGAGTTTTGAGTGAAATCCAATCGCTAGAAGTACGGAATACACCAACCAATCCGATTAGGAACGAACTGCCGTTGAACTTGAATTGTCCAATTTCTCACACCTATTGATTTCGGATCGAGCCCAAAACTTGGGCAACATCATAATATGGTGGGAGGAGTCATTTGGTTAGTTTTGAGTGAAATCCAATCGCTAGAAATATGGAATACACCAACCACTCCAATTAGGAACGAACTGCCGTTGAACTTGAATTGTCCAATTTCTCACACCTATTGATTTCGGATCGAGCCCAAAACTTGGGCAACATCATAATATGGTGGGAGGAGTCATTTGGTTAGTTTTGAGTGAAATCCAATCGCTAGAAGTATGGAATACACCAACCACTCCAATTAGGAACGAACTGCCGTTGAACTTGAATTGCCCAATTTCTCACACCTATTGATTTCGGATCGAGCCCGAAACTTGGGCTACATCATAATATGGTGGGAGGAGTCATTTGGTGAGTTTTGAGTGCAATCCAATCGCTACAATTATGGAATACACCGACCACTCCAATTAGGAACGAACTTCCGTTGAACTTGAATTGTCCAATTTGTCACACCTATTGATTTCGGATCGAGCCCAAAACTTGGGCAACATCATAATATGGTGGGAGGAGTCATTTGGTGAGTTTTGAGTGAAATCCAATCGCTAGAAGTATGGAATACACCAACCACTGCAATTAGGAACGAACTGCCGTTGAACTCGAATTGTCCAATTTGGAACACCTATTGATTTCGGATCGAGCCCAAAACATGGGCAACATCATAATATGGTGGGAGGAGTCATTTGGTGAGTTTTGAGTGAAATCCAATCGCTAGAAGTAAGGAATACACCAACCACTCCAATTAGGAACGAACTACCGTTGAACATAAATTGTCCAATTTCTCACACCTATTGATTTCGGATCGGGCCCCAAACTTTTGGCTACATCACAACGTGGTGGGAGGAGTCGTTTGGTGAGTTTTGAGTGAAATCCAATCTCTAGAAGTATGGAATACACCAACCTCCCCAATTAGGAACGAACTTCCGTTGAAATTGAATTGTCCAATTTCTCACACGTTTTGATTTCGGATCGAGCCCAAAACTTGGGCAACATCATAATATGGTGGGAGGAGTCATTTGGTGAGTTTTGAGTGAAATCCAATCGCTAGAAGTATGGAATACACCAACCACTGCAATTAGGAACGAACTGCCGTTGAACTCGAATTGTCCAATTTGGAACACCTATTGATTTCGGATCGAGCCCAAAACGTGGGCAACATCATAATATGGTGGGAGGAGTCATTTGGTGAGTTTTGAGTGAAATCCAATCGCTAGAAGTATGGAATACACCAACCACTCCAATTTGGAACGAAATGCCGTTGAAATTGAATTGTCCAATTTCTCACACCTATTAACTTCGGATCGAGCCCAAAACTTGGGCAACAACATAATATGGTGGGAGGAGTCATCTGGTGAGTTTTGATTGAAATCCAATCGCTAGAAGTATGGAATACACCGACCACTCCAATTAGGAACGAACTGCCGTTAAACTTGAATTGTCCAGTTTCTCACACCTATTGATTTCGGATCGAGCCCAAAACTTGGGAAACATCATAATATGGTGGGAGGAGTCATTTGGTGAGTTTTGAGTGAAATCCAATCGCTAGAAGTACGGAATACACCAACCAATCCGATTAGGAACGAACTGCCGTTGAACTTGAATTGTCCAATTTCTCACACCTATTGATTTCGGATCGAGCCCAAAACTTGGGCAACATCATAATATGGTGGGAGGAGTCATTTGGTTAGTTTTGAGTGAAATCCAATCGCTAGAAGTATGGAATACACCAACCACTCCAATTAGGAACGAACTGCCGTTGAACTTGAATTGTCCAATTTCTCACACCTATTGATTTCGGATCGAGCCCAAAACTTGGGCAACATCATAATATGGTGGGAGGAGTCATTTGGTGAGTTTTGAGTGAAATCCAATCGCTAGAAGTATGGAATACACCAACCAATCCGATTAGGAACGAACTGCCGTTGAACTTGAATTGTCCAATTTCTCACACCTATTGATTTCGGATCGAGCCCAAAACTTGGGCAACATCATAATATGGTGGGAGGAGTCATTTGGTTAGTTTTGAGTGAAATCCAATCGCTAGAAGTATGGAATACACCGACCACTCCAATTTGGAACGAACTTCCGTTGAACTTGAATTGTCCAATTTGTCACACCTATTGATTTCGGATCGAGCCCAAAACTTGGGCAACATCATAATATGGTGGGAGGAGTCATTTGGTGAGTTTTGAGTGAAATCCAATCGCTAGAAGTATGGAATACACCAACCACTGCAATTAGGAACGAACTGCCGTTGAACTCGAATTGTCCAATTTGGAACACCTATTGATTTCGGATCGAGCCCAAAACATGGGCAACATCATAATATGGTGGGAGGAGTCATTTGGTGAGTTTTGAGTGAAATCCAATCGCTAGAAGTAAGGAATACACCAACCACTCCAATTAGGAACGAACTACCGTTGAACATAAATTGTCCAATTTCTCACACCTATTGATTTCGGATCGGGCCCCAAACTTTTGGCTACATCACAACGTGGTGGGAGGAGTCGTTTGGTGAGTTTTGAGTGAAATCCAATCTCTAGAAGTATGGAATACACCAACCTCCCCAATTAGGAACGAACTTCCGTTGAAATTGAATTGTCCAATTTCTCACACGTTTTGATTTCGGATCGAGCCCAAAACTTGGGCAACATCATAATATGGTGGGAGGAGTCATTTGGTGAGTTTTGAGTGAAATCCAATCGCTAGAAGTATGGAATACACCAACCACTGCAATTAGGAACGAACTGCCGTTGAACTCGAATTGTCCAATTTGGAACACCTATTGATTTCGGATCGAGCCCAAAACGTGGGCAACATCATAATATGGTGGGAGGAGTCATTTGGTGAGTTTTGAGTGAAATCCAATCGCTAGAAGTATGGAATACACCAACCACTCCAATTTGGAACGAAATGCCGTTGAAATTGAATTGTCCAATTTCTCACACCTATTAACTTCGGATCGAGCCCAAAACTTGGGCAACAACATAATATGGTGGGAGGAGTCATCTGGTGAGTTTTGATTGAAATCCAATCGCTAGAAGTATGGAATACACCGACCACTCCAATTAGGAACGAACTGCCGTTAAACTTGAATTGTCCAGTTTCTCACACCTATTGATTTCGGATCGAGCCCAAAACTTGGGAAACATCATAATATGGTGGGAGGAGTCATTTGGTGAGTTTTGAGTGAAATCCAATCGCTAGAAGTACGGAATACACCAACCAATCCGATTAGGAACGAACTGCTGTTGAACTTGAATTGTCCAATTTCTCACACCTATTGATTTCGGATCGAGCCCAAAACTTGGGCAACATCATAATATGGTGGGAGGAGTCATTTGGTTAGTTTTGAG
The DNA here is from genome assembly GCF_965620075.1 of Prunus avium. Classification (NCBI taxonomy): domain Eukaryota; kingdom Viridiplantae; phylum Streptophyta; class Magnoliopsida; order Rosales; family Rosaceae; genus Prunus; species Prunus avium. The sequence continues at coordinate 10,071,127 of NC_142290.1, forward strand.
TGAAATCCAATCGCTAGAAGTACGGAATACACCAACCACTCCGATTAGCAACGAACTGCCGTTGAACTTGAATTGTCCAATTTCTCACACCTATTGATTTCGGATCGAGCCCAAAACTTGGGCAACATCATAATATGGTGGGAGGAGTCATTTGGTTAGTTTTTAGTGAAATCCAATCGCTAGAAGTATGGAATACACCAACCACTCCAATTAGCAACGAACTGCCGTTGAACTTGAATTGTCCAATTTCTCACACCTATTGATTTCGGATCGAGCCCGAAACTTGGGCTACATCATAATATGGTGGGAGGAGTCATTTGGTGAGTTTTGAGTGAAATCCAATCGCTAGAAGTATGGAATACACCGACCACTCCAATTAGGAACGAACTTCCGTTGAACTTGAATTGTCCAATTTGTCACACCTATTGATTTCGGATCGAGCCCCAAACTTGGGACACATCATAATATGGTGGGAGGAGTCATTTGGTGAGTTTTGAGTGAAATCGAATCGCTAGAAGTATGGAATACACCAACCACTCCAATTACGAATGAACTGCCGTTGAACTTGAATTGTCCAATTTCGAACACCTATTGATTTCGGATCGAGCCCAAAACTTGGGCAACATCATAATATGGTGGGAGGAGTCATTTGGTGAGTTTTGCGTGAAATCCAATCCCTAGAAGTATGGAATACACCAACCACTCCAATTACGAACGAACTGCCGTTGAACTTGAATTGTCCAATTTCGAACACCTATTGATTTCGGATCGAGCCCAAAACTTGGGCAACATCATAATATGGTGGGAGGAGTCATTTGGTGAGTTTTGAGTGAAATCCAATCCCTAGAAGTGTGGAATACACCAACCACTGCAATTAGGAACGAACTCCGTTGAACTCGAATTGTCCAATTTGGAACACCTATTGATTTCGGATCGAGCCCAAAACATGGGCAACATCATAATATGGTGGGAGGAGTCATTTGGTGAGTTTTGAGTGAAATCCAATCGCTAGAAGTATGGAATACACCAACCACTCCAATTTGGAACGAAATGCCGTTGAAATTGAATTGTCCAATTTCTAACACCTATTAACTTCGGATCGAGCCCAAAACTTGGGCAACAACATAATATGGTGGGAGGAGTCATATGGTGAGTTTTGATTGAAATCCAATCGCTAGAAGTATGGAATACACCGACCACTCCAATTAGGAACGAACTGCCGTTAAACTTGAATTGTCCAGTTTCTCACACCTATTGATTTCGGATCGAGCCCAAAACTTGGGCAACATCATAATGTGGTGGGAGGAGTTATTTGTGAGTTTTGAGTGTAATCCAATCGCTAGAAGTATGTAATACAGCAACCACTCCAATTAGGAACGAACTGCCGTTGAACTTGAATTGTCCAATTTGTCACACCTATTGATTTCGGATCGAGCCCCAAACTTGGGCAACATCATAATATGGTGGGAGGAGTCATTTGGTGAGTTTTGAGTGAAATCCAATCGCTAGAAGTATGGAATACACCAACCACTCCAATTAGGAACGAACTGCCGTTGAACTTGAATTGTCCAATTTCTCACACCTATTGATTTCGGATCGAGCCCAAAACTTGGGCAACATCATAATATGGTGGGAGGAGTCATTTGGTAAGTTTTGAGTGAAATCCAATCGTTAGAAGTGTGGAATACACCAACCACTCCAATTAGGAACGAACTGCCGTTGAACTTGAATTGTCCAGTTTCTCACACCAATTGATTTCGGATCGAGCCCAAAACTTGGGCAACATCATAATTTGGTGGGAGGAGTCATTTGGTTAGTTTTGAGTGAAATCCAATCGCTAGAAGTATGGAATACACCAACCACTCCAATTGGGAACGAACTGCCGTTGAACTTGAATTGTCCAATTTCTCACACCTATTGATTTCGGATCGAGCCCAAAACTTGGGCAACATCATAATATGGTGGGAGGAATCATTTGGTGAGTTTTGAGTGAAATCCAATCCCTAGAAGTATGGAATACACCAACCACTCCAATTACGAACGAACTGCCGTTGAACTTGAATTGTCCAATTTCGAACACCTATTGATTTCGGATCGAGCCCAAAACTTGGGCAACATCATAATATGGTGGGAGGAGTCATTTGGTGAGTTTTGAGTGAAATCCAATCCCTAGAAGTGTGGAATACACCAACCACTCCAATTAGGAACAAACTGCCGTTGAACTTGGATTGTCCTATTTCCAACACCTATTGATTTCAGATCGAGCCCAAAACTTGGGCAACATCATAATATGGTGGGAGGAGTTTTGAGTGAAATCCAATCGCTAGAAGTTTGGAATACACCAACCACTCCAATTAGGAACGAACTGCCGTTGAACTTGAATTGTCTAATTTCTCACACCTATTGATTTCGGATCGAGCCCAAAACTTGGGCAACATCATAATATGGTGGGAGGAGTTATTTGTGAGTTTTGAGCGTAATCCAATCGGTAGAAGTATGTAATACAGCAACCACTCCAATTAGGAACGAACTGCCGTTGAACTTGAATTGTCCAATTTCTCACACCTATTGATTTCGGATCGAGCCCCAAACTTGGGCAACATCATAATATGGTGGGAGGAGTCATTTGGTGAGTTTTGAGTGAAATCCAATCGCTAGAAGTATATAATACACCAACCACTCCAATTAGGAACGAACTGCCGTTGAACTTGAATTGTCTAATTTCTCACACCTATTGATTTCGGATCGAGCCCAAAACTTGGGCAACATCATAATGTGGTGGGAGGAGTTATTTGTGAGTTTTGAGTGTAATCCAATCGCTAGAAGTATGTAATACAGCAACCACTCCAATTAGGAACGAACTGCCGTTGAACTTGAATTGTCCAATTTGTCACACCTATTGATTTCGGATCGAGCCCCAAACTTGGGCAACATCATAATATGGTGGGAGGAGTCATTTGGTGAGTTTTGAGTGAAATCCAATCGCTAGAAGTATGGAATACACCAACCACTCCAATTAGGAACGAACTGCCGTTGAACTTGAATTGTCCAATTTCTCACACCTATTGATTTCGGATCGAGCCCAAAACTTGGGCAACATCATAATATGGTGGGAGGAGTCATTTGGTGAGTTTTGAGTGAAATCCAATCGCTAGAAGTATGGAATACACCAACCACTCCAATAAGGAACGAACTGCCGTTGAACTTGAGTTGTCCAAGTTCTCACTCCTATTGATTTCGGATCGAGCCCAAAACTTGGGCAACATCTTAATATGGTGGGAGGAGTCATTTGGAGAGTTTTGAGTGAAATCCAATCGCTAGAAGTATGGACTACACCAACCACTCCAATTAGGAACGAACTGCCGTTGAACTTGAATTGTCCAAGTTCTCACACCTATTGATTTCGTATCAAGCCCAAAACTTGGGCAACATCATAATATGGTGGGAGGAGTCATTTGGTGAGTTTTGAGTGAAATCCAATCGCTAGAAGTATGGAATACACCAACCACTCCAATTAGGAACGAACTGCCGTTGAACTTGAATTGTCCAATTTGTCACACATATTGATTTCGGATCGAGCCCCAAACTTGGGCAACATCATAATATGGTGGGAGGATTCATTCGGTCAGTTTTGAGTGAAATCCAATCTCTAGAAGTATGGAATACACCAACCACTCCAATTAGGAACGAACTGCCGTTGAACTTGAATTGTCCAATTTGGAACACCTATTGATTTCGGATCGAGCCCAAAACTTGGGCAACATCATAATATGGTGGGAGGAGTCATTTGGTGAGTTTTGAGTGAAATCCAATCGCTAGAAAGTATGGAATACACCAACCACTCCCATTAGGAACGAACTGCCGTTCAACTTGAATTGTCCAATTTCTAACACCTATTGATTTCGGATCGAACCCCAAACTTGTGCAACATCATAATATGGTGGGAGGAGTCATTTGGTGAGTTTTGAGTGAAATCCAATCTCTAGAAGTATGGAATACACCAACCACTCCAATTAGGAACGAACTGCTGTTGAACTTGAATTGTCCAATTTGGAACACCTATTGATTTCGGATCAAGCCCAAAGCTTGGGCAATATCATAATATGGTGGGAGGAGTCATTTGGTGAGTTTTGAGTGAAATCCAATCGCTAGAAGTATGGAATACACCGACCACTCCAATTAGGAACGAACTGTGGTTGAAATTGAATAGACCAATTTCCCACACCTATTGATTTCGGATCGAGCCCAACACTTGGGCAACATCATGATATGGTGGGAGGAGTCATTTGGTTAGTTTTGAGTGAAATCCAATCGCTAGAAGTATGGAATACACCAACCACTCCAATTAGGAACGAACTGCCATTGAACTTGAATTGTCCAATTTGAAACACCTATTGATTTCGGATCAAGCCCAAAAGTTGGGCAACATCATAATATCGTGAGAGGAGTCATTTGGTGAATTTTGAGTGAAATCCAATAGCTAGAAGTATGGAATACACCAACCACTCCAATTAGGAACGAACTGCCGTTGAACTTGAATTGTCCAATTTGGAACACCTATTGATTTCGGATCGAGCCCAAAACTTGGGCAATATCATAATATGGTGGGAGGAGTCATTTGGTGAGTTTTGAGTGAAATCCAATCGCTAGAAGTATGGAATACACCAACCACTCCAATTACGAACGATCTGCCGTTGAACTTGAATTGTCCAATTTCTCACGCCTATTGATTTCGGATCGAGCCTCAAACTTGGGCAACATCATAATATGGTGGGAGGAGTCATTTGGTGAGTTTTGAGTGAAATCCAATCGCTAGAAGTATGGAATACACCAACCACACCAATGAGGAACGAACTGCCGTTGAACTTGTATTGTCCAATTTCTCACACCTATTGATTTCGGATCGAGCCCCAAACGTGGGCAACAACATAATATGGTGGGAGGAGTCATTTGGTGAGTTTTGGGTGAAATCCAATCGCTAGAAGTATGGAATACACCAACCACTCCAATTAGGAATGAACTGTCGTTGAACATGAATTGTCCAATTTCTCACACCTATTGATTTCGGATCGAGCCCAAAACATGGGCAACAACATAATTTGGTGGGAGGAGTCATTTGGTGAGTTTTGAGTGAAATCCAATCGCTAGAAGTATGGAATGCACCAACCACTCCACTTAGGAACGAACTGCCGTTGAACTTGAGTTGTCCAATTTGGAACACCTATTGATTTCGGATCGAGCCCAAAACTTGGGCAACATCATAATTTGGTGGGAGGAGTCATTTGGTGAGTTTTGAGTGAAATCCAATCGCTAGAAGTATGGAATACACCAACCACTCCCATTAGGAACGAACTGCCGTTGAACTTGAATTGTCCAATTTCTAACACCTATTGATTTCGGATCGAACCCCAAACCTGTGCAACATCATAATATGGTGGGAGGAGTCATTTGGTGAGTTTTGAGTGAAATCCAAACGCTAGAAGTATGGAAGACACCAACCACTCCAATTAGGAATGAACTGCCGTTGAACTTGAATTGTCCAATTTCTCACACATATTGATTTCGGATAGAGCCCCAAACTTGGGCAACAACATAATATGGTGGGAGGAGTCATTTGGTGAGTTTTGGGTGAAATCCATTCGCTAGAAGTATGGAATACACCAACCACTCCAATTAGGAACGAACTACCGTTGAACTTGAGTTGTCCAATTTCTCACACCTATTGATTTCGGATCGAGCCCAAAACTTGGGCAACATCATAATATGGTGGGAGGAGTCATTTGGTGAGTTTTGAGTGAAATCCAATCGCTAGAAGTATGGAATACACCAACCACTCCAATTAGGAACGAATTGTCGTTGAACTTGAAGTGTCCAATTTGGAACACCTATTGATTTCGGATCGAGCCCCAAATTTGGGCAACAACATGATATGGTGGGAGGAGTCATTTGGTGAGTTTTGGGTGAAATCCAAACGCTAGAAGTATGGAATACACCAACCACTCCAATTAGGAACGAACTGCCGTTGAACTTGAATTGTCCAATTTGGAACACCTATTGATTTCGGATCGAGCCCCAAACTTGGGCAACATCATAATTTGGTGGGAGGAGTCATTTGGTGAGTTTTGAGTGAAATCCAATCGCTAGAAGTATGGAATGCACCAACCACTCCACTTAGGAACGAACTGCCGTTGAACTTGAGTTGTCCAATTTGGAACACCTATTGATTTCGGATCGAGCCCAAAACTTGGGCAACATCATAATTTGGTGGGAGGAGTCATTTGGTGAGTTTTGAGTGAAATCCAATAGCTAGAAGTATGGAATACACCAACCACTCCCATTAGGAACGAACTGCCGTTGAACTTGAATTGTCCAATTTCTAACACCTATTGATTTCGGATCGAACCCCAAACCTGTGCAACATCATAATATGGTGGGAGGAGTCATTTGGTGAGTTTTGAGTGAAATCCAAACGCTAGAAGTATGGAAGACACCAACCACTCCAATTAGGAATGAACTGCCGTTGAACTTGAATTGTCCAATTTCTCACACATATTGATTTCGGATAGAGCCCCAAACTTGGGCAACAACATAATATGGTGGGAGGAGTCATTTGGTGAGTTTTGGGTGAAATCCAAACGCTAGAAGTATGGAATACACCAACCACTCCAATTAGGAACGAACTGCCGTTGAACTTGAATTGTCCAATTTGGAACACCTATTGATTTCGGATCGAGCCCCAAACTTGGGCAACATCATAATATGGTGGGAGGAGTCATTTGGTGAGTTTTGAGTGAAATCCAATCGCTAGAAGTATGGAATACACCAACCACTCCAATTAGGAACGATCTGCCGTTGAACTTGAATTGTCAAATTTCTCACACCTATTGACTTCGGATCGAGCCCAAAACTTGGGCAACATCATAATTTGGTGGGAGGAGTCATTTGGTGAGTTTTGAGTGAAATCAAATCTCTAGAAGTATGGAATACACCAACCACTCCAATTAGGAACGAACTGCCGTTGAACTTGAATTGTCCAATTTCTCTCACCTATTGATTTCGGATCGAGCCCCAAACTTGGGCAACATCATAATATGGTGGGAGGAGTCATTTGGTGAGTTTTGAGTGAAATCCAATCGCTAGAAGTATGGAATACACCAACCCCTCCAATTAGGAACGATCTGCCGTTGAACTTGAATTGTCCAATTTCTAACACCTATGGATTTCGGATCGAACCCCAAACTTGTGCAACATCATAATATGGTGGGAGGAGTCATTTGGTGAGTTTTGAGTGAAATCCAATCGCTAGAAGTATGGAATACACCAACCACTCCAATTAGGAACGAATTGTCGTTGAACTTGAAGTGTCCAATTTGGAACACCTATAGATTTCGGATCGAGCCCCAAACTTGGGCAACAACATGATATGGTGGGAGGAGTCATTTGGTGAGTTTTGAGTGAAATCCAATCGCTAGAAGTATGGAAGACACCAACCACTCCAATTAGGAACGAACTGCCGTTGAACTTGAATTGTCCAATTTCTCACACCAATTCATTTCGGATCTAGCCCCAAACTTGGGCAACATCATAATATGGTGGGAGGAGTCATTTGGTGACTTTTGAGTGAAATCCAATCGATAGAAGTGTGGAATACACCAACCACTCCAATTAGGAACGAACTGCCGTTGAACTTGAATTGTCCAATTTTGAACACCAATTGATTTCGGATCGATCCCAAAACTTGGGCAACATCATAATATGGTGGGAGGACTCATTTGGTGACTTTTGAGTGAAATCCAATAGCTAGAAGTATGGAATACACCAACCACTCCCATTAGGAACGAGCTGCCGTTGAACTTGAATTGTCCAATTTCTCACACCTATTGAGTTCGGATCAAGCCCCAAACTTGGGCAACATCCAAATATGGTGGGAGGAGTCATTTGGTGAGTTTTGAGTGAAATCCAATCGCTAGAAGTGTGGAATACACAACCCACTCCAATTGGGAACGAACTGCCGTTGAAGTTGAATTGTCCAATTTCTCACACCAATTGATTTCGGATCGAGCCCAAAACTTGGGCAACATCATAATGTGGTGGGAGGAGTCATTTGGTGAGTTTGGAGTGAAATCCAATCGCTAGAAGTATGGAATACACCAACCACTCCAATTAGGAACGAACTGCCGTTGAACTTGAATAGTCCAATTTCTTTCACCTATTGATTTCGGATCGAGCCCAAAACTTGGGCAGCATCATGATATGGTTGGAGGAGTCCTTTGGGTAGTATTGAGTGAAATCCAATCGCTAGAAGTATGGAATACACCAACCACTCCAATTAGGAACGAACTGTCGTTGAAATTGAATTGTCCAATTTCTCACACCTATTAACTTCGGATCGAGCCCCAAACTTGGGCAACAGCATAATATGGTGGGAGGAGTCATCTGGTGAGTTTTGAGTGAAATCCAATCGCTAGAATTATGGAATACACCAACCACTCCAATTAGGAACGAACTGCCGTTGAACTTGAATTGTCCAATTTCTCACACCTATTAATTTCGGACCGAGCCCCAAACTTGGTCAACGTCATAATATGGTGGGAGGAGTCATTTGGTGAGTTTTGAGTGAAATCCAATCGCTAGAGGTATGGAATACACCAACCAATCCAATTAGGAACGATCTGCCGTTTAACTTGAATTGTCCTATTTCTCACACCTATTGATTTCGGATCGAGCCCAAAACTTGGGCAACATCATAATATGGTGGGAGGAGTCATTTGGTGAGTTTTGAGTGAAATCCAATCGCTTGAAGTATGGAATACACCAACCACTCCAGTTAGGAACGAACTGCCGTTGAACTTGAATTGTCCAATTTGGAACACCTATTGATTTCGGATTGAGCCCAAAACTTGGGCAACATCATAATATGGTGGGAGGAGTCATTTGGGGAGTTTTGAGTGAAATCCAATTGCTAGAAGTATGGAATACACCAACCCCTCCCATTCGGAACGAACTGCCGTTGAACTTGAATTGTCCAATTTCTCACACCTATTGATTTCGTATCGAGCCCAAAACTTGGGAAACATAGTAATATGGTGGGAGGAGTCATTCGGTGAGTTTTGAGAGAAATCCAATCGCTAGAAGTATGGAATACACCAACCACTACAATTAGGAATGAACTGCCGTTGAACTTGAATTGTCCAAATTCTCACACCTATTGATTTCTGATCGAGCCCCAAACTTGAGCAACATCATAAATGGGTGGGAGGAGTCATTTGGTGAGTTCTGAGTGAAATCCAATCGCTAGAAGTATGGAATACACCAACCACTCCAATTAGGAACGAACTGCCGTTGAACTTGAATTGTCCAATTTGGAACACCTATTGTTTTCGGATCGAGCCCAAAACATGGGCAACATCATAATATGGTGGGAGGAGTCATTTGGTGAGTTTCGAGTGAAATCCAATTGCTAGAACTATGGAATACACCAACCACTCCAATTAGGAACGAACTGTCGTTGAACTTGAATTGTCCAATTTCCCACACCTATTGATTTCTGATCGAGCCCAAAACTTCGGCAACATCATAATATGGTGGGAGGAGTCATTTGGTGAGTTTTGAGAGAAATCCAATCGCTAGAAGTATGGAATACACCAACCACTCCAATTAGGAACGAACTGCCGTTGAACTTGAATTATCCAATTTCTCCCACCTATTGATTTCGGATCGAGCCCCAAACTTGGGCAACATCATAATGTGGTGGAAGTAGTCATTTGGTGAGTTTTGAGTGAAATCCAATCTCTAGAAATATGGAATACACCAACCACTCCAATTTGGAACGAACTGCCGTTGAACTTGAATTGTCCAATTTCTCACACCTATTGATTTCGGATCGAGGCCTAAACTTGGGCAACATCATAATATGGTGGGAGGAGTCGTTTGGTGGGTTTTGAGTGAAATCCAATCGTTAGAAGTATGGAATACACCAAACGGTCCAATTCGGAACGAACTGCCGTTGAACTTGAATTGTCCAATTTGGAACACCTATTGATTTCGGATCGAGCCCAAAACCTGGGCAACATCATAATATGGTGGGAGGAGTCATTTGGTTAGTTTTGAGTGATATCCAATCGCTAGAAGTATGGAATACACCAACCACTCCAATTCAGTACGAACTGCCGTTGAACTTGAATTGTCCAATTTGGAACACCTATTGTTTTCAGATCGAGCCCAAAACTAGGGCAACATCATAATATGGTGGGAGGAGTCATTTAGTGAGTTTTGAGTGAAATCCAACAGCTAGAAGTATGGAATACACCAACCACTCCAATTGGGAACGAACTGCCGTTGAACTTGAATTGTCCAATTTGGAACACCTATTGATTTCGGATCGAGCCCAAAACTTCGGCAACATCATAATATGGTGGGAGGAGTCATTTGGTGAGTTTTGAGTGAAATCCAATCACTAGAAGTATGGAATACACCAACCACTCCCATTAGGAACGAACTGCCGTTGAACTTGAATTGTCCAATTTCTCACTCCTATTGATTTCGGATCGAGTCCCAAACATGGGCAACATCATAATATGGTGGGAGGAGTCATTTGGTGAGTTTTGAGTGAAATCCAATCGCTAGAACTGTGGAATACACCAACCACTCCAATTAGGAACGAACTGCCGTTGAACTTGAATTGTCCAATTTCGAACACCTATTGATTTTGGATCGAGCCCAAAACTTGGGCAACGTCATAATATGGTGGGAGGAGTCATTTGGTGAGTTTTGAGTGAAATCCAATCGCTAGAAGTATGGAATACACCAACCACTCCCATTAGGAACGAACAGCCGTTGAACTTGAATTGTCCAATTTATCACACGTATTGATTTCGGATCGAGCCCCAAACTTGTGCAACATCATAATATGGTGGGAGGAGTCATGTGGTGAGTTTTGAGTGAAATCCAATCGCTAGAACTATGGAATACACCAACCACTCCAATTAGGAACGAACTGCCGTTGAACTTGAATTGTCCAATTTGGAACACCTATTGATTTCGGATCGAGCCCAAAACTTGGGCAACATCATAATATGGTGGGAGGAGTCATTTGATGAGTTTTGAGTGAAATCCAATTGCTAGAACTATGGACTACACCAACCACTCCAATTAGGAACGAACTGCCGTTGAACTTGAATTGTCCAATTTCTCACACCTATTGATTTCGGATCGAGCCCCAAACTTGGGCAACATCATAATACGGTGGGAGGAGTCATTTGGTGAGTTTTGAGTGAAATCCAATCGCTAGAACTATGGAACACACCAACCACTCCAATTAGGAACGACCTGCCGTTGAACTTGAATTGTCCAATTTCTCACACCTATTCATTTCGGATTGAGCCCAAAACTTGGGCAACATCATAATATGGTGGGAGGAGTCATTTCGTGAGTTTTGAGTGAAATCCAATCGCTAGAAGTATGGAATACACCAACCACTACAATTAGGAACGAACTGCCGTTGAACTTGAATTGCCCAATTTCTCAGACCTATTGATTTCGGATCGAGCCCAAAACTTGGGCAACATCATAGTATGGTGGGAGGAGTCATTTGGTGAGTTTTGAGTGAAATCCAATCGCTAGAAGTATGGAATACACCAACCACTCCAATTAGGAACGAACTGCCGTTGAACTTGAATTGTCCTATTTCTCACACATATTGATTTCGGATCGAACCCCAAACTTGTGCAACATCATAATATGGTGGGAGGAGTCATTTGGTGAGTTTTGAGTGAAATCCAATCGCTAGAAGTATGGAATACACCAAACCACTCCAATTAGGAACGAACTGCCGTTGAACTTGAATTGTCCAATTTGGAATACCTATTGATTTCGGATCGAGCCCAAAACTTGGGCAATATCATAATAAGGTGGGAAGAGTCATTTGGTGAGTTTTGAGTGAAATCCATTCGCTAGAAGTATGGAATACACCAACCACTCCAATTAGGAACGAACTGCCGTTGAACTTGAATTGTCCAATTTCTGACACCTATTGATTTCGGATAGAGCCCAAAACTTGGGCAACATCATAATATGGTGGGAGGAGTCATTTGGTGAGTTTTGAGCGAAATCCAATCACTAGAAACATGGAATACAACAACCACTCCAATTAGGAACGAACTGCCGATGAACTTGAATTGTCCAATTTCTCACACCTATTGATGTCGGATCGAGCCCCAAACCTGGGCAACATCATAATACCGTGGGAGGAGTCATTTGGTGAGTTTTGAGTGAAATCCAATCGCTAGAAGTATGGAATACACCAACCACTCCAATTAGGAACGAACTGCCGTTGAACTTGAATTGTCCAATTTGGAACACCTATTGATTTCGGATCGAGCCCGAAACTTGGGCAACATCATAATGTGGTGGGAGGACTCATTTGGTGAGTTTTGAGTGAAATCCAATCGGTAGAAGTGTGGAATACACCAACCACTCCAATTAGGAACGAACTGCCGTTGAACTTGTATTGTCCAATTTCTCACACCTATTGATTTCGGATCGAGCCCCAAACTTGGGCAACATCATAATATGGTGGGAGGAGTCATTTGGTGAGTTTTGAGTGAAATCCAATCGCTAGAAGTATGGAATACATCAACCACTCCCATTACGAACGAACTGCCGTTAAACTTGAATTGTCCAATTTCTCACACCTATTGATTTCGGATCGAACCCCAAACTTGTGCAACATCATAATATGGTGGGAGGAGTCATTTGGTGAGTTTTGAGTGAAATCCAATCGCTAGAAGTCTGGAATACACCAAACCACTCCAATTAGGAACGAACTGCCGTTGAACTTGAATTGTCCAATTTGGAATACCTATTGATTTCGTATCGAGCCCAAAACTTGGGCAATATCATAATCAGGTGGGAAGAGTCATTTGGTGAGTTTTGAGTGAAATCCAATCGCTAGAAGTATGGAATACACCAACCACTCCAATTAGGAACGAACTGCCGTTGAACTTGAATTGTCCAATTTCTGACACCTATTGATTTCGGATCGAGCCCAAAACTTGGGCAACATCATAATATGGTGGGAGGAGTCATTTGGTGAGTTTTGAGCGAAATCCAATCACTAGAAACATGGAATACACCAACCACTCCAATTAGGAACGAACTGCCGATGAACTTGAATTGTCCAATTTCTCACACCTATTGATTTCGGATCGATTCCAAAACTTGGGCAACATCATAATATGGTGGGAGGAGTCATTTGGTGAGTTTTGAGTGAAATCCAATCGCTAGAAGTATGGAATACAACAACTACCCTGATTAGGAATGAACTGTCGTTGAAATTGAATTGACCAATTTCTCACACCTATTGATTTCGGATCGTGCCCCAAAGTTGGGCAACATCATAATATGGTGGGAGGAATCATTTGGTGAGTTTTGAGTGAAATCCAATCGCTAGAAGTATGGAATACACCAACCACTCCAATTACGAACGAACTGTCGATGAACTTGAAGTGTCCAATTTGGAACACCTATTGATTTCGGATCGAGCCCAAAACTTGGGCAACATCATAATATGGTGGGAGGAGTCATTTGGTGAGTTTTGAGTGAAATCCAATCGATAGAAGTATGGAATACACCAACCACTGCAATTGGGAACGAACTGCCGTTGAACTTGAGTTGTCTAATTTGGAACACCTATTGATTTCGGATCGATCCCAAAACTTGGGTAACATCATAATATGGTGGGAGGAGTCATTTGGTGAGTTTTGAGTGAAATCCAATCGCTAGACTTATGGAATACACCAACCACTCAAATTAGGAACGACCTGCCGTTGAACTTGAATTGTCCAATTTCTCACACCTATTGATTTCGGATCGAGCCCCAAACTTGGGCAACATCATAATGTGGTGGGAGGAGTCATTTGGTGAGTTTTGAGTGGAATCCAATCGCTAGAAGTATGGAATACACCAACCACTCCAATTAGGAACGAACTTCCGTTGAACTTGAATTGTCCAATTTCTCACACCTATTGATTTCGTATCGAGCCCAAAACTTGGGCAACATCATAATATGGTGGGAGGAGTCATTTGGTGAGTTTTGAGTGAAATCCAATCGATAGAAGTGTGGAATACACCAACCACTGCAATTGGGAACGAACTGCCGTTGAAAGCCAATCGCTAGAAGTCTGGAATACACGAAACCACTCCAATTAGGAACGAACTGCCGTTGAACTTGAATTGTCCAATTTGGAATACCTATTGATTTCGTATCGAGCCCAAAACTTGGGCAATATCATAATAAGGTGGGAAGAGTCATTTGGTGAGTTTTGAGTGAAATGCAATCGCTAGAAGTATGGAATACACCAACCACTACAATTAGGAACGAACTGCCGTTGAACTTGAATTGCCCAATTTCTCACACCTATTGATTTCGGATCGAGCCCAAAACTTGGCAACATCATAATATGGTGGGAGGAGTCATTTGGTGAGTTTTGAGTGAAATCCAATCGCTAGAAGTATGGAATACACCAACCACTGCAATTGGGAACGAACTGCCGTTGAACTTGAATTGTCCAATTTGGAACACCTATTGATTTCGGATCGAGCCCAAAACTTGGGCAACATCATAATATGGTGGGAGGAGTCATTTGGTGAGTTTTGAGTGAAATCCAATCGCTAGACGTATGGAATACACCAACCACTCCAATTAGGAACGAACTGCCGTTGAACTTGAATTGTCCAATTTCTAACACCTATTGATTTCGGATCGAGCCCCAAACTTGGGCAACATCATAATATGGTGGAAGGAGTCATTTGGTGAGTTTTGAGTGAAATCCAATCGCAAGAAGTATGGAATACACCAACCACTCCAATTAGGAACGAACTTCCGTTGAATTTGAATTGTCCAATTTCTCAAACCTATTGATTTCGGATCGAGCCCAAAACTTGGGCAACATCATAATATGGTGGGAGGAGTCAATTGGAGTGTTTTGAGTCAAATCCAATTGCTAGAAGTATGAAATACACCAACCACTCCAATTAGGAACGAACTGCCGTTGAACTTGAATTGTCCAATTTGGACCACCTATTGATTTCGGATCGAGCCCAAATCTTGGGCAACTTCATAATATGGTGCGAGGAGTCATTTGGTGAGTTTAGAGTGAAGTCCAATCCCTAGAACTATGGAATACACCAACCACTCCAATTAGGAATGAACTGCCGTTGAACTTGAATTGTCCAATTTCTCACACCTATTGATTTCGGATCGAGCCCCAAACTTGGGCAACATCATAATATGGTGGGAGGAGTCATTTGGTGAGTTTTGAGTGAAATCCAATCCCAAGAAGTATGGAATACACCAACCACACCAATTAGGAACGAACTTCCGTTGAATTTGAATTGTCAAATTTCTCAAACCTATTGATTTCGGATCGAGACCAAAACTTGGGCAACATCATAATATGGTGGGAGGAGACATTTGGTTAGTTTCGAGTGAAGTCCAATCCCTAGAACTATGGAATACACCAACCACTCCAATTAGGAATGAACTGCCGTTGAACTTGAATTGTCCAATTTCTCACACCTATTGATTTCGGATCGAGCCCAAAACTTGGGCAACATCATAATGTGGTGGGAGGAGACATTTGGTTAGTTTCGAGTGAAATCAAATCGCTAGAAGTATGGAATACACCAACCACTCCAATTAGGAACGAACTGCTGTTGAACTTGAATTGTCCAATTTGGAACACCTATTGATTTCGGATCGAGCCCAAATCTTGGGCAACATCACAATATGGTGTGAGGAGTCATTTGGTGAGTTTAGAGTGAAATCCAATCCCTAGAAGTATGGAATACACCAACCACTCCAATTAGGAATGAACTGCCGTTGAACTTGAATTGTCTAATTTCTCACACCTATTGATTTCGGATCGAGCCCAAAACTTGGGCAACGTCATAATGTGGTGGGAGGAGTCAATTGGTGAGTTTTCAGTGAAATCCAATCGCTAGAATTATGGAATACACCAACCTCTCCAATTATGAACGAACTGCCATTGAACTTGAATTGTCCAATTTGTCACACCTATTGATTTCGGATCAAGCCCCAAACTTGGGCAACATCATAATATGGTGGGAGGAGTCATTTGGTGAGTTTTGAGTGAAATCCAATCCCTAGAAGTATGGAATACACCAACCACTCCAATTAGGAACGAACTGCCGTTGAACTTGAATTGTCCAATTCGGAACACCTATTGATTTCGGATCGAGCCCAAAACTTGGGCAACATCATAATATGGTGGGAGGACTCATTTGGTGAGTTTTGAGTGAAATCCAATTGCTAGAATTATGGAATACCCCAACCACTCCAATTAGGAACGAACTTCCGTTGAATTTGAATTCTCCAATTTCTCACACCTATTGATTTCGGATCGAGCCCAAAACTTGGGCAACCCCATAATATGGTGGGAGGAGTCATTTGGTTAGTTTCGAGTGAAATCCAATCGCTAGAAGTATGGAATACACCAACCACCCCAATTAGGAACGAACTGCCGTTGAACTTGAATTGTCCAATTTGGAACACCTATTGATTTCGTATCGAGCCCAAAACTTGGGCAACGTCATAATGTGGTGGGAGGAGTCAATTGGTGAGTTTTCAGTGAAATCCAATCGCTAGAATTATGGAATACACCAACCACTCCAATTATGAACGAACTGCCATTGAACTTGAATTGTCCAATTTGTCACACCTATTGATTTCGGATCAAGCCCCAAACTTGGGCAACATCATAATATGGTGGGAGGAGTCATTTGGTGAGTTTTGAGTGAAATCCAATCGCTTGAAGTATGGAATACACCAACCGCTGCAATTAGGAACGAACTGCCGTTGAACTTGAATTGTCCAATTTCTCACACCTATTGATTTCGGATCGAGCCCCAGACTTGGGCAACATTATAATATGGCGGGAGGAGTCATTTGGTGAGTTTTGAGTGAAATCCAATCGCTAGAAGTATGGAATACACCAACCACCCCAATTAGGAACGAACTGCCGTTGAACTTGAATTGTCCAATTTGGAACACCTATTGATTTCGTATCGAGCCCAAAACTTGGGCAACGTCATAATGTGGTGGGAGGAGTCAATTGGTGAGTTTTCAGTGAAATCCAATCGCTAGAATTATGGAATACACCAACCACTCCAATTATGAACGAACTGCCATTGAACTTGAATTGTCCAATTTGTCACACCTATTGATTTCGGATCGAGCCCCAAACTTGGGCAACAACATAATATGGTGGGAGGAGTCATTTGGTGAGTTTTGAGTGAAAACCAATCGCTAGAAGTATGGAATACACCAACCACTCCAATTAGGAACGAACTGCCGTTGAACTTGAATTGTCCAATTTGGAACACCTATTGATTTCGGATAGAGCCCAAAACTTGGGCAATATCATAACATGGTGGGAGGAGTCATTTGGTGAGTTTTGAGTGAAATCCAATCGCTAGAAGTATGGAATACAACAACCACTCCAATTAGGAACGAACTGCCGTTGAACTTGAATTTTCCAATTTTGAACACCAAATCATTTCGGATAGAGCCCAAAACTTGGCCAACATCATAATATGGTGGGAGGAGTCATTTGGTGAGTTTTGAGTGAAATCCAATCGCTAGAAGTATGGAATACACCAACCGCTCCAATTAGGAACAATATGCCGTTGAACTTGAATTGTCCAATTTCTCACACCTATCGATTTCGGATCGAGCCCAAAACTTTGGCAACATCATAATATGGTGGGAGGAGCCATTTGGTGAGTTTTGAGTGAAATCCAATCCCTAGAAGTGTGGAATATACCAACCACTCCAATTAGGAATGAACTGTCGTTGAACTTGAATTGTCCAATTTCTCACACCTATTGATTTCGGATCGAGCCCAAAACTTGGGCAACATCATAATATGGTGGGAGGAGTCATTTTGTGAGTTTTGAGTGAAATACAATCGCTAGAAGTATGGAATACACCAACCACTCCAATTAGGAACGAACTGCCGTTGAACTTGAATTGTCCAATTTCTCACACCTATTGATTTCGGATCGAGCCCAAAACTTGGGCAACATCATAATATGGTGGGAGGAGTCATTTTGTGAGTTTTGAGTGAAATACAATCGCTAGAAGTATGGAATACACCAACCACTCCAATTAGGAACGAACTGCCGTTGAACTTGAATTGTCCAATTTCTCACACATATCGATTTTGGATCGAGCCCAAAACTTTGGCAACATCATAATATGGTGGGAGGAGCCATTTGGTGAGTTTTGAGTGAAATCCAATCGCTAGAAGTGTGGAATATACCAACCACTCCAATTAGGAACGAACTGCCGTTGAACTTGAATTGTCCAATTTGGAACACCTATTGATTTCGGATCGAGCCCAAAACTTGGGCAACATCATAATATGGTGGGAGGAGTCATTTGGTGAGTTTTTAATGAAATCCAATCGCTAGAAGTATGGAATACACCAACCATTCCAATTAGGAACGAACTGCCGTTGAACTTGAATTGTCCAATTTCGAACACCAAATGATTTCGGATCGAGCCCAAAACTTGTTCAACATCATAACATGGTGGGAGGAGTCATTTGGTGAGTTTTGAGTGAAATCCAATCGCTAGAAGTATGAAATACACCAACCACTCCAATTAGGAACGATATGCCGTTGAACTTGAATTGTCCGATTTCTCAAACCTATTGATTTCGGATCGAGCCCCAAAGTTGGGCAACATCATAATATGGTGGGAGGAGTCATTTGGTGAGTTTTGAGTGAAATCCAATCGCTAGAAGTATGGAATACACCAACCACTCCAATTAGGAACGAACTGCCGTTGAACTTGAATTGTCTAATTTGGTACACCTATTGATTTAGGATCGAGCCCCAAACTTGGGCAACATCATAATATTGTGGGGGGAGTCATTTGGTGAGTTTTGGGTGAAATCCAAATGCTAGAAGTATGGAATACACCAACCACTCCAATTAGGAACGAACTGCCGTTGAACTTGAATTGTCCAATTTCTCACACCTATTGATTTCGGATGGAGCCCAAAACTTGGGCAACGTCATAATTTGGTGGGAGGAGTCGTTTGGTGAGTTTTGAGCGAAATCCGATCGCTAGAAGTATGGAATACACCAACCACTCCAATTTGGAACGAACTGCCGTTGAACTTGAATTGTCCAATTTGGAACACCTATTGATTTCGGATCGAGCCCAAAACTTGGGAAATATCATAACATGGTGGGAGGAGTCACTTGGTGAGTTTTAAGTGAAATCCAATCGCTAGAAGTATGGAATACACCAACCACTCCAATTAGGAACGAAATGCCGTTGAACTTGAATTGTCCAATTTCTCAAACCTATTGATTTCGGATCGAGCCCAAAACTTGGGCAACATCATAATATGTTGGGAGGAGTCATTTGGTTAGTTTTGAGTGAAATCCAATCGCTAGAAGTTTGGAATACACCAACCACTCCAATTAGGAACGAACTGCCGTTGAACTTGAATTGTCCAATTTCTCACACCTATTGATTTCGGATCGAGCCCAAAACTTGGGCAACATCATAATATGGTGGGAGGAGTCATTTGGTGAGTTTTGAGTGAAATCCAATCGCTTGAAGTATGGAATACACCAACCACTGCAATTAGGAACGAACTGCCGTTGAACTTGAATTGTCTAATATCTCACACCTATTGATTTCAGATCGAGCCCAAAACTTGGGCAACATCATAATATGGTGGGAGTAGTCAATTGGTGAGTTTTGAGTGAAATCCAATCTCTAGAAGTATGGAATACACCAACCACTCCAATTTGGAACGAACTGCCGTTGAACTTGAATTGTCCAATTTCGAACACCAAATGATTTCGGATCGAGCCCAAAACTTGGCCAACGTCATAATATGGTGGGAGGAGTCATTTGGTGAGTTTTGAGTGAAATCCAATCGCTAGAAGTATGGAATACACCGACCACTCCCATTAGGAACGAACTGCCGTTGAACTTGAATTGTCCAATTTCTAACACCTATTGATTTCGGATCGAACCCCAAACTTGTGCAACATCATAATATGGTGGGAGGAGTCATTTGGTGAGTTTTGAGTGAAATCCAATCGCTAGAAGTATGGAATACACCAACCACTCCAATTAGGAACGAACTGCCGTTGAACTTGAATTGTCCAATTTGGAACACCTATTGATTTTGGATCGAGCCCCAAACTTGGGCAACATCGTAATATGGTGGGAGGAGTCATTTGGTGAGTTTTGAGTGAAATCCAATCGCTAGAATTATGGAATAAAGCAACCACTCCAATTAGGAACGAACTGCCGTTGAACTTGAATAGTCCAATTTCTCACACCTATTGATTTCGGATCGAGCCCCAAACTTGGGCAACATCATAATATGGTGGGAGGAGTCATTTGGTGAGTTTTGAGTGAAATCCAATCGCTAGAAGTATGGAATACACCAACCACTCCAATTAGGAACGAACTGCCGTTGAACTTGAATAGTCCAATTTGGAACACCTATTGATTCTGGATCGAGCCCAAAACTTGGGCAACATCATAATATGGTGGGAGGAGTCCTTTGGTGAGTTTTGAGTGAAATCCAATCGCTAGAAGTACGGAATACACCAACTCTCCAATTAGGAAAGATATGCCGTTGAACTTGAATTGTCCAATTTCTCACACCTGTTGATTTCGGATCGAGCCCCAAACTTGGGCAACATCATAATAATGTGGGAGGAGTCATTTGGTGAGTTTTGAGTGAAATCCAATCGCTGGAAGTATGGAATACACCAACCACTCCAATTAGGAACGAACTGCCGTTGAACTTGAATTGTCCAATTTCTCACACCTATTGATTTCGGATCGAGCCCAAAACATGGGCTACATCATAATATGGTGGGAGGAGTCATTTGGTGAGTTTTGAGTGAAATCCAATCGCTAGAAGTATGGAAAACACCAACCACTCCCATCAGGAACGAACTGCCGTTGAACTTGAATTGTCCAATTTTTCACACCTATTGATTTCGGATCGAACCCCAAACTTGGGCAACATCATAATATGGTGGGAGGAGTCAATTGGTGAGTTTTGAGTGAAATCTATTCGCTAGAAGTATGGAAGACACCAACCACTCCAATTAGGAACGAACTGCCGTTGAACTTGAATTGTTCAATTTCTCACACCTATTGATTTCGGATCGAACCCCAAACTTGGGCAACATCATAATATGGTGGGAGGAGTCATTTGGTGAGTTTTGAGTGAAATCCAATTGCTAGAAGTGTGGAATTCACCAACCACTCCAATGAGGAACGAACTGCCGTTGAACTTGAATTGTCCAATTTCTCACACCTATTGATTTCGAATCGAGCCCAAAACTTGGGCAACATCATAATATGGTGGGAGGAGTCATTTGGTAAGTTTTTAGTGAAATCCAATCGCTAGAAGTATGGAAAACACCAACCACTCCCATCAGGAACGAACTGCCGTTGAACGTGAATTGTCGAATTTTTCACACCTATTGATTTCGGATCGAACCCCAAACTTGGGCAACATCATAATATGGTGGGAGGAGTCATTTGGGGAGTTTTGAGTGAAATCCAATCGCTAGAAGTGTGGAATACACCAACCACTCTTATTAGGACCGAACTGCCGTCGAACTTGAATTGTCCAATTTGGAACACCTATTGATTTCGGATCGAACCCCAAACTTGGGCAACATCATAATATGGTGGGAGGAGTCATTTGGTGAGTTTTGAGTGAAATCCAATTGCTAGAAGTGTGGAATTCACCAACCACTCCAATGAGGAACGAACTGCCGTTGAACTTGAATTGTCCAATTTCTCACACCTATTGATTTCGGATCGAGCCCAAAACTTGGGCAACATCATAATATGGTGGGAGGAGTCATTTGGTGGGTTTTGAGTGAAATCCAATCGCTAGAAGTACGGAATACACCAACCACTCCAATTGGGAACGAACTGTCGTTGAAATTGAATTGACCAATTTATCACACCTATTGATTTCGGATCGAGCCCAAAACTTGGGCAACATCATAATATGGTGGGAGGAGTCATTTGGGGAGTTTTGAGTGAAATCCAATCGCTAGAAGTGTGGAATACACCAACCACTCTTATTAGGACCGAACTGCCGTCGAACTTGAATTGTCCAATTTGGAACACCTATTGATTTCGGATCGAGCCCAAAACTTGGCAAACATCATAATATGGTGGGAGGAGTCATTTGGTGAGTTTTGAGTGAAATCCAATCGCAAGAAGTATGGAATACACCAACCACTCCAATTAGGAACGAACTTCCGTTGAATTTGAATTGTCCAATTTCTCAAACCTATTGATTTCGGATCGAGCCCAAAACTTGGGCAACAACATAATATGGTGGGAGGAGTCAATTGGTGAGTTTTGAGTGAAATCCAATCACTAGAAGTACGGAATACACCAACCACTCCAATTAGGAACGAACTGCCGTTGAACTCGAATTGTCCAATTTGGAACACCTATTGATTTCGGATCGAGCCCAAAACTTGGGCAACAACATAATGTGGTGGTAGGAGTCATTTGGTGAGTTTTGAGTGAAATCCAATCGCTAGAAGTATGGAATACACCAACCACTCCAATTAGGAACGAACTGCCGTTGAACTCTAATTGTCAAATTTGTAAGACCCATTGATTTCGGATCAAGTCCAAAACCTGGGCAACATCATAATATGGTGGGAGGAGTAATTTGGTTAGTTTTGAGTGAAATCCAATCGCTAGAAGTGTGGAATACACCAACCACTCCAATTAGGAACGAACTGCCGTTGAACTTGAATTGTCCAATTTGGAAGAGCCATTGATTTCGGATCGAGTCCAAAACTTGGGCAACAACATAATATGGTGGGAGGAGTCATTTGGTGAGTTTTGAGTGGAATCCAATCCCTAGAAGTATGGAATACAACAACCACTCCAGTTAGGAACGATCTGCCGTTGAACTTGAATTGTCCAATTTCTCACACCTATTGATTTCGAATCGAACCCCAAACTTGGGCAACATCATAATAAGGTGGGAGGAGTCATTTGGTGAGTTTTGAGTGAAATACAATCGCTAGAAGTGTGGAATACACCAACCACACCAATTAGGAACGAACTGCCGTTGAACTTGAATTGTCCAATTTGGAACACCTATTGATTTCGGATCGAGCCCAAAACTTGGGCAACATCATAATATGGTGGGAGAAGTCATTTGGTGAGTTTTGAGTGAAATCCATTCGCTACAAGTATGGAAGACACCAACCACTTCAATTAGGAACGAACTGCCGTTGAACTTGAATTGTCCAATTTGGAACACCTATTGATTTCGGATTGAGCCCAAAACTTGGTCCACATCATAATATGGTGGGAGGAGTCATTTGGTGACTTTTGAGAGAAATCCAATCGCTAGAAGTATGGATACACCAACCACTCCAATTAGGAACGAACTACCGTTCAACTTGAATTGTCCAATTACTCACACCTATTCATTTCGGATGGAGCCCAAAACTTGGGCAACATCATAATATGGAGGGAGGAGTCATTTGGTTAGTTTGGAGTGAAATCCAATCGCTAGAAGTATGGAATACACCAACCACTCCAATTAGGAACGAACTGCCGTTGAACTCTAATTGTCAAATTTGGAAGACCCATTGATTTCTGATCGAGTCCAAAACTTGGGCAACATCATAATATGGTGGGAGGAGTCATTTGGTGAGTTTTGAGTGAAATCCATTCGCTAGAAGAATGGAATACACCAACCACTCCAACTAGGAACGATATGCCGTTGAACTTGAATTGTCCAATTTCTCACACCTATTGATTTTGGATCGAACCCCAAACTTGGGCAACATCATAATATGGTGGGAGGAGTCATTTGGTGAGTTTTGAGTGAAATACAATCGCTAGAAGTATGGAATACACCAACCACTCCAATTAGGAACGAACTGCCGTTGAACTTGAATTGTCCCATTTGGAACCCCTATTGATTTCGGATCGAGCCCAAAACTTGGGCAACATCATATTATGGTGGGCGGAGTCATTTGGTGATTTTTGTGTGAAATCCATTCGCTAGAAGTATGGAAGACACCAACCACTCCAATTAGGAACGAACTGCCGTTGAACTTGAATTGTCCAATTTCTCACACCTATTGATTTCGGATCGAGCCCCAAACTTGGGCAACATCATAATACGGTGGGAGGAGTGATTTGGTGAGTTTTGAGTGAAATCCAATCTCTATAAGTATGGAATACACCAACCACTCCAATTAGGAACGATCTGCCGTGGAACTTGAAGTGTCCAATTTCGCACACCTATTGATTTCGGATCGAACCCCAAAACTTGGCAACATCATAATATGGTGGGAGGAGTCATTTGGTGAGTTTTGAGTGAAATCCAATCGCTAGAAGTATGGAATACACCAACCACTGCAATTGGGAACGAACTGCCGTTGAACTTGAATTGTCCAATTTGGAACACCTATTGATTTCGGATCGAGCCCAAAACTTGGGCAACATCGTAATATGGTGGGAGGAGTCATTTCGTGAGTTTTGAGTGAAATCCGATCGCTAGAAGTTTGGAAGACACCAACCACTCCAATTAGGAACGAACTGCCGCTGAACTTGAATTGTCCAATTTCTCACACCTATTGATTTCGGATCGAGCCCCAAACTTGGGCAACATCATAATATGGTGGGAGGAGTCATTTGGTGAGTTTTGATTGAAATCCAGTCGCTAGAAGTATGGAATACACCAACCACTACAATTAGGAACGAACTGCCGTTGAACTTGAATTGTCCAATTTGGAAGAGCCATTGATTTCGGATCGAGTCCAAAACTTGGGCAACAACATAATATGGTGGGAGGAGTCATTTCGTGAGTTTTGAGTGAAATCCGATCGCTAGAAGTTTGGAAGACACCAACCACTCCAATTAGGAACGAACTGCCGCTGAACTTGAATTGTCCAATTTCTCACACCTATTGATTTCGGATCGAGCCCCAAACTTGGGCAACATCATAATATGGTGGGAGGAGTCATTTGGTGAGTTTTGATTGAAATCCAGTCGCTAGAAGTATGGAATACACCAACCACTACAATTAGGAACGAACTGCCGTTGACCTTGAATTGTCTAATTTCTCACACCTGTTGATTTCGGATCGAGCCCAAAACTTGGGCAACATCATAATATGGTGGGAGGAGTCCTTTGGTAAGTTTTGAGTGAAATCCAATCGCTAGAAGCATGTAAGACACCAACCACTCCAATTAGGAACGAACTGCCCTTGAACTTGAATTGTCCCATTTCTCACACCTATTGATTTCGGATCGAGCCTCAAAACTTGGGCAACATCATAATATGGTGGGAGGAGTCAATTGGTGAGTTTTGAGTGAAATCCAATCGCTAGAAGTATGGAAAACACCAACCACTCCCATCAGGAACGAACTGCCGTTGAACTTGAATTGTCCAATTTTTCACACCTATTGATTTCGGATCGAACCCCAAACTTGGGCAACATCATAATATGGTGGGACGAGTCATTTGGTGAGTTTTGAGTGAAATCCAATCGCTAGAAGTGTGGAATACACCAACCACTCCAATTAGGAACGAACTGCCGTTGAACTTGAATTGTCCAATTTCTCACACCTATTGATTTCGGATCGAGCCCAAAACTTGGGCAACATCATAATATGGTGGGAGGAGTCATTTGGTGAGTTTTGAGTGAAATCCAATTGCTAGAAGTACGGAATACACCAACCACTCCAGTTAGGAACGAACTGTCCTTGAAATTGAATTGACCAATTTATCACACCTATTGATTTCGGAACGAGCCCAAAACTTGGGCAACATTATAATATGGTGGGAGGAGTCATTTGGTGCGTTTTGAGAGAAATCCAATCGCTAGAAGTATAGAATACACCAACCACTCCAATTTGGAACGAACTGCCGTTGAACTTGAATTGTCCAATTTGGAACACCTATTGATTTCGGATCGAGCCCAAAACTTGGACAACATCATAATATGGTGGGAGGAGTCATTTGGTGAGTTTTGAGTGAATTCCAATCGCTAGAAGTATGGAATACACCAACCACTCCAATTAGGAACGAACTGTCGTTGAACTTGAATTGTCCAATTTCTCACACCTATTGATTTCGGATCGAGCTCAAAACTTGGGCAACATCATAATATGGTGGGAGGAGTCATTTGGTCAGTTTTGAGTGAAATCCAATCGCTAGAAGTATGGAATACACCAACCACTTCAATTAGCAACGAACTGCCGTTGAACTTGAATTGTCCAATTTGGAACACCAATTGATTTCGGAGCGAGCCCAAAACTAGGGCAACATCATAATATGGTGAGAGGAGTCATTTGGTGTGTTTTGAGTGAAATCCAATCGCTAGAAGTATGGAATACACCAACCACTCCAATTAGGAACGAACTGCCGTTGAACTTGATTTGTCCAATTTCTCACACCTATTGATTTCGGATCGAGCCCAAAACTTGGGCAACATCATAATATGGTGGGAGGAGTCATTTGGTGCGTTTTGAGTGAAATCCAATCGCTAGAAGTATAGAATACACCAACCACTCCAATTAGGAAAGAACTGTCGTTGAACTTGAATTGTCCAATTTGGAACACCTATTGATTTTGGATCGAGCCCAAAACTTGGGCAACATCATAATATGGTGGGAGGAGTCATTTGGTGAGTTTTGAGTGAAATCCATTCGCTAGAAGTGTGGAATACACCAACCACTCCAAATAGGAACGAACTGCCGTTGAACTTGAATTGTCCAATTTCTCACACCTATTGATTTCGGATCGAGCCCAAAACTTGGGCAACATCATAATATGGTGGGAGGAGTCATTTGGTGAGTTTTGAGTGAAATCCAATCGCTAGAAGTACGGAATACACCAACCACTCCAATTAGGAACGAACTGTCGTTGAAATTGAATTGACCAATTTATCACACCTATTGATTTCAGATCGAGCCCAAAACTTGGGTAACATCATAATATGGTGGGAGGAGTCAATTGGTGAGTTTTGAGTGAAATCCAATCGCTAGAAGTACGGAATACACCAACCACTCCAATTAGGAACGAACTGCCTTTGAACTCTAATTGTTAAATTTGTAAGACCGATGGACTTCGGATCGAGTCCAAAACTTGGGCAACATCATAATATGGTGGGAGGAGTCATTTGGTGAGTTTTGAGTGAAATCCAATTGCTAGAAGTATGGAATACACCAACCACTCCAATTAGGAACGAACTGCCGTTGAACTCTAATTGTCAAATTTGTAAGACCCATTGATTTCGGATCGAGTCCAAAACTTGGGCAACATCATAATATGGTGGGAGGAGTCATTTGGTGAGTTTAGAGTGAAATCCAATCGCTAGAAGTATGGAATACACCAACCACTCCAATTAGGAACGAACTGCCGTTGAACTCTAATTGTCAAATTTGTAAGACCCATTGATTTCGGATCGATTCCAAAACTTGGGCAACATCATAATATGGTGGGAGGAGTCATTTGGTGAGTTTTGAGTGAAATCCAATCGCTAGAAGTGTGGAATACACCAACCACTCCAATTAGGAACGAACTGCCGTTGAACTTGAATTGTCCAATTTGGAAGAGCCATTGATTTCGGATCGAGGCCAAAACTTGGGCAACAACATAATATGGTGGGAGGAGTCATTTGGTGTGTTTTGAGTGAAATCCAATCCCTAGAAGTATGGAATACACCAACCACTCCAATTAGGAACGATCTGCCGTTGAACTTGAATTGTCCAATTTCTCACACCTATTGATTTCGAATCGAACCCCAAACTTGGGCAACATCATAATATGGTGGGAGGAGTCATTTGGTGATTTTTGAGTGAAATACAATCGCTAGAAGTATGGAATACACCAACCACACCAATTAGGAACGAACTGCAGTTGAACTTGAATTGTCCAATTTGGAACACCTATTGATTTCGGATCGAGCCCAAAACTTGGGCAACATCATAATATGGTGGGAGGAGTCATATGGTGAGTTTTGAGTGAAATCCATTCGCTAGAAGTATGGAAGATACCAACCACTCCAATTAGGAACGAACTGCCGTTGAACTTGAATTGTCCAATTTCTCACACCTATTGATTTCGGATCGTGCCCCAAACTTGGGCAACATCATAATATGGTGGGAGGAGTCATTTGGTGAGTTTTGAGTTAAATCCAATCGCAAGAAGTATGGAATACACCAACCACTACAATTAGGAACGAACTGCCGTTGAACTTGAATTGTCCAATTTGGAACACCTACTGATTTCGGGTCGAGCCCAACACTTGGGCAACATCATAATATGGTGGGAGGAGTCATTCGGTGAGTTCTGAGTGAAATCCAATCGCTAGAAGTATGGAATACACCAACCACTCCAATTAGGAACGAACTGCCGTTGAACTTGAATTGTCCAATTTCTCACACCTATTGATTTCGGATCGAGCCCAAAACTTGGGTAACATCATAATATGGTGGGAGGAGTCAATTGGTGAGTTTTGAGTGAAATCCAATCGCTAGAAGTACGGAATACACCAACCACTCCAATTAGGAACGAACTGCCGTTGAACTCTAATTGTCAAATTTGTAAGACCGATGGACTTCGGATCGAGTCCAAAACTTGGGCAACATCATAATATGGTGGGAGGAGTCATTTGGTGAGTTTTGAGTGAAATCCAATTGCTAGAAGTATGGAATACACCAACCACTCCAATTAGGAACGAACTGCCGTTGAACTCTAATTGTCAAATTTGTAAGACCCATTGATTTCGGATCGAGTCCAAAACTTGGGCAACATCATAATATGGTGGGAGGAGTCATTTGGTGAGTTTTGAGTGAAATCCAATCGCTAGAAGTGTGGAATACACCAACCACTCCAATTAGGAACGAACTGCCGTTGAACTTGAATTGTCCAATTTCTCACACCTATTGATTTCGGATCGAACCCCAAACTTGGGCAACATCATAATATGGTGGGAGGAGTCATTTGGTGAGTTTTGAGTGAAATCCAATCGCTAGAAGTATGGAATACACCAACCACTCCAATTAGGAACGACCTGCCGTTGAACTTGAATTGTTCAATTTGGAACACCTATTGATTTCGAATCGAGCCCAAAACTTGGGCAACATCATAATATGGTGGGAGGAGTCATTTGGTGAGTTTTGAGTGAAATCCAATCGCTAGAAGTATGGAATACACCAACCACTCCAATTAGGAACGAACTACCGTTCAACTTGAATTGTCCAATTACTCACACCTATTGATTTCGGATCGAGCCCAAAACTTGGGCAACATCATAATATGGTGGGAGGAGTCATTTGGTTAGTTTTGAGTGAAATCCAATCGCTAGAAGTATGGAATACTCCAACCACTCCAATTAGGAACGAACTGCCGTTGAACTCTAATTGTCAAATTTGGAAGACCCATTGATTTCGGATCGAGTCCAAAACTTGGGCAACGTCATAATATGGTGGGACGAGTCATTTGGTGAGTTTTGAGTGAAATCCATTCGCTAGAAGTATGGAATACACCAACCACTCCAATTAGGAACGATCAGCCGTTGAACTTGAATTGTCCAATTTCTCACACCTATTGATTTCGGATCGAGCCCCAAACTTGGGCAACATCATAATATAGTGGGAGGAGTCATTTGGTAAGTTTTGAGTGAAATACAATCGCTTGAAGTGTGGAATTCACCAACCACTCCAATTAGGAACGAACTGCCGTTGAACTTGAATTGTCCAATTTGGAACACCTATTGATTTCGGATCGAGCCCAAAACTCGGGCAACATCATAATATGGTGGGAGGAGTCATTTGGTGAGTTTTGAGTGAAATCCAATCGCTAGAAGTATGGAATACACCAGCCACTCCAATTAGGAACGAACTGCCGTTGAACTTGAATTGTCCAATTTGGAAGAGCCATTGATTTCGGATCGAGGCCAAAACTTGGGCAACAACATAATATGGTGGGAGGAGTCATTTGGTGAGTTTTGAGTGAAATCCAATCCCTAGAAGTATGGAATACACCAACCACTCCAATTGGGAACGATCTGCCGTTGAACTTGAATTGTCCAATTTCTCACACCTATTGATTTCGAATCGAACCCCAAACTTGGGCAACATCATAATATGGTGGGAGGAGTCATTTGGTGATTTTTGAGTGAAATACAATCGCTAGAAGTATGGAATACACCAACCACACCAATTAGGAACGAACTGCAGTTGAACTTGAATTGTCCAATTTGGAACACCTATTGATTTCGGATCGAGCCCAAAACTTGGGCAACATCATAATATGGTGGGAGGAGTCATATGGTGAGTTTTGAGTGAAATCCATTCGCTAGAAGTATGGAAGACACCAACCACTCCAATTAGGAACGAACTGCCGTTGAACTTGAATTGTCCAATTTCTCACACCTATTGATTTCGGATCGTGCCCCAAACTTGGGCAACATCATAATATGGTGGGAGGAGTCATTTGGTGAGTTTTGAGTGAAATCCAATCGCTAGAAGTATGGAATACACCAACCACTACAATTAGGAACGAACTGCCGTTGAACTTGAATTGTCCAATTTGGAACACCTACTGATTTCGGGTCGAGCCCAACACTTGGGCAACATCATAATATGGTGGGAGGAGTCATTTGGTGAGTTCTGAGTGAAATCCAATCGCTAGAAGTATGGAATATACCAACCACTCCAATTAGGAACGAACTGCCGTTGAACTTGAATTGTCCAATTTCTCACACCTATTGATTTCGGATCGAGCCCAAAACTTGGGCAACATCATAATATGGTGGGAGGAGTCATTTGGTGACTTTTGAGAGAAATAAAATCGCTAGAAGTATGGAATACACCAACCACTCCAATTAGGAATGATCTGCCGTTGAACTTGAATTGTCCAATTTCTCACACCTATTGATTTCGGATCGAACCCCAAACTTGGGCAACATCATAATATGGTGGGAGGAGTCATTTGGTGAGTTTTGAGAGAAATCCAATCACTAGAAGTATGGAATACACCAACCACTCCAATTAGGAACGAACTACCGTTCAACTTGAATTGTCCAATTACTCACATCTATTGATTTCGGATCGAGCCCAAAACTTGGGCAACATCATAATATGGTGGGAGGAGTCATTTGGTGAGTTTTGAGTGAAATCCAATCGCTAGAAGTATGGAATACACCAACCACTCCAATTAGGAACGAACTACCGTTCAACTTGAATTGTCCAATTACTCACATCTATTGATTTCGGATCGAGCCCAAAACTTGGGCAACATCATAATATGGTGGGAGGAGTCATTTGGTTAGTTTTGAGTGAAATCCAATCGCTAGAAGTATGGAATACACCAACCACTCCAATTAGGAACGAACTGCCGTTGAACTCTAATTGTCAAATTTGGAAGACCCATTGATTTCGGATCGTGTCCAAAACTTGGGCAACATCATAATATGGTGGGACGAGTCATTTGGTGAGTGTTGAGTGAAATCCATTTGCTAGAAGTATGGAATACACCAACCACTCCAGTTAGGAACGATCTGCCGTTGAACTTGAATTGTCCAATTTCTCACACCTATTGATTTCGGATCGAGCCCCAAACTTGGGCAACATCATAATATGGTGGGAGGAGTCATTTGGTAAGTTTTGAGTGAAATCCAATCGCTAGAAGTACGGAATACACCAAACACTCCAATTAGGAACGAACTGCCGTTGAACTTGAATTGTCGAATTTGGAACACCTATTGATTTCGGATCGGGCCCAAAACTTGGGCAACATCATAATATGGTGGGAGGAGTGATTTCGTGAGTTTTGAGTGAAATCCAATCGCTAGAAGTGTGGAATAAACCAACCACTCCAATTTGGAACGAACTGCCGTCGAACTTGAATAGTCCAAATTCTCACACCTATTGATTTCGGATCGAGCCCAAAACTTGGGCAACATCATAATATGGTGGGAGGAGTCATTTGGTTAGTTTTGAGTGAAATCCAATCGCTAGAAGTATGGAATACACCAACCACTCAAATTAGGAACGAACTGCCGTTGAACTTGAATTGTCTAATTTGGAACACCTATTGATTTCGGATCGAGCCCAAATCTTGGGCAACGTCATAATATGGTGGGAGGAGTCATTTGGTGAGTTTTGAGTGAAATCCAATCGCTAGAAGTATGGAATACACCAACCACTCCAATTAGGAACGAACTGCCGTTGAACTTGAATTGTCCAATTTCTCACACCTATTGATTTCGGATCGAGCCCAAAACTTGGGCAACATCGCAATATGGTGGGAGGAGTCATTTGGTGAGTTTTGAGTGAAATCCAATCGCTAGAAGTATGGAATACACCAACCACTCCAATTAGGAATGAACTGCAGTTCAAATTGAATTGACCAATTTCTCACACCTATTGATTTCGGATTGAGCCCAATACTTGGGCAACATCATAATATGGTGGGAGGAGTCATTTGGTGAGTTTTGAGTGAAATCCAATCGCTAGAAGTATGGAATACACCAACCACTCCAATTAGGAACGAACTGCCGTTGAACTTGAATTGTCCAACTTGGAACACCTATTGATTTCGGATCGAGCCCAAAATTTGGGCAACATCATAATATGGTGGGAGGAGTCATTTGGTGAGTTTTGAGTGAAATCCAACAGCTAGAAGTATGGAATACACCAACCACTCCAATTAGGAACGAACTGCCGTTGAACTTGAATTGTCCAAATTCTCACACTTATTGATTTCGGATCGAGCCCAAAATTTGGGCAACATCATAATATGGTGGGAGGAGTCATTTGGTGAGTTTTGAGTGAAATCCAATCGCTAGAAGTATGGAATACACCAACCACTCCAATTAGGAACGAACTGCAGTTCAAATTGAATTCACCAATTTCTCACACCTATTGATTTCGGATTGAGCCCAATACTTGGGCAACATCATAATATGGTGGGAGGAGTCATTTGGTGAGTTTTGAGTGAAATCAAATCACTAGAAGTATGGAATACACCAACCACTCCAATTAGGAACGAACTGCCGTTGTACTTGAATTGTCCAATTTGGAACACCTATTGATTTCGGATCGGGCCCAAAACTTGGGCAACATCATAATATGGTGGGAGGAGTCATTTGGTGAGTTTTGAGTGAAATCCAATCGCTAGAAGTATAGAATACACCAACCACTCCAATTAGGAACGAACTGCCGTTGAACTTGAATTGTCGAATTTGGAACACCTATTGATTTCGGATCGGGCCCAAAACTTGGGCAATATCGTAATATGGTGGGAGGAGTCATTTGTTGAGTTTTGAGTGAAATCCAATCGCTAGAAGTATGGAATACACCAACCACTCCAATTAGGAACGAGCTGCCGTTGAACTTGAATTGTCCAATTTGGAACACCTATTGATTTCGGATCGAGCCCAAAACTCGGGCAACATCATAATATGGTGGGAGGAGTCATTTGGTGAGTTTTGAGTGAAATCCAATCGCTAGAAGTATGGAATACACCAACCACTCCAATTAGGAACGAACTGCCGTACAACATGAATTGTCCAATTTTGAACACCTATTGATTTCGGATCGAGCCCAAAACTTGGGCAACATCATAATATGGTGGGAGGAGTCATTTGGGTAGTTTTGAGTGAAATCCAATCGCTAGAAGTATGGAATACACCAACCACTCCAATTAGGAACGAACTGCCGTTGAACTTGAATTGTCCAATTTGGAACACCTATTGATTTCGGATTGAGCCCAAAACTTGGTCCACATCATAATATGGTGGGAGGAGTCATTTGGTGAGTTTTGAGTGAAATCCAATCGCTAGAAGTATGGAATACACCAACCACTCCAATTAGGAACGAACTGCCGTACAACATGAATTGCCCAATTTTGAACACCTATTGATTTCGGATCCAGCCCAAAACTTGGGCAACATCATAATATGGTGGGAGGAGTCATTTGGGGAGTTTTGAGTGAAATCCAATCGCTAGAAGTATGGAATACACCAACCACTCCAATTAGGAACGAACTGCCGTTGAACTTGAATTGTCCAATTTGGAACACCTATTGATTTCGGATTGAGCCCAAAACTTGGTCCACATCATAATATGGTGGGAGGAGTCATTTGGTGAGTTTTGAGTGAAATCCAATCGCTAGAAGTATGGAATACACCAACCACTCCAATTAGGAACGAACTGCCGTACAACATGAATTGTCCAACTTTGAACACCTATTGATTTCGGATCGAGCCCAAAACTTGGGCAACATCATAATATGGTGGGAGGAGTCATTTGGTTAGTTTTGAGTGAAATCCAATCGCTAGAAGTATGGAATACAACAACCACTCCCATTAGGAACGAGCTGCCGTTGAACTTGAATTGACCAATTTGGAGCACCTATTGATTTCGGATTGAGCCCAAAACTTGGTCCACATCATAATATGGTGGGAGGAGTCATTTGGGGAGTTTTGAGTGAAATCCAATCGCTAGAAGTAAGGAATACACCAACCACTCCAATTAGGAACGAACTGCCATTGAACTTGAATTGTCCAATTTGGAACACCTATTGATTTCGGATTGAGCCCAAAACTTGGTCCACATCATAATATGGTGGGAGGAGTCATTTGGTGAGTTTTGAGTGAAATCCAATCCCTAGAAGTATGGAATACACCAACCACTCCAGTTAGGAACGAACTGCCGTTGAACTTGAATTGTCCAATTTGGAACACCTATTGATTTCGGATCGAGCCCAAAACTTGGGCAACGTCATAATATGGTGGGAGGAGTCGTTTGGTGAGTTTTGAGTGAAATCCAATCGCTAGAAGTATGGAATACACCAACCACTCCAATTTTATGAAATGCCGTTCAAATTGAATTGACCAATTACTCACATCTATTGATTTCGGATCGAGCCCAAAACTTGGGCAACATCAT
Source organism: Prunus avium (assembly GCF_965620075.1). Lineage (NCBI taxonomy): Eukaryota > Viridiplantae > Streptophyta > Magnoliopsida > Rosales > Rosaceae > Prunus > Prunus avium. Next base: position 10,106,164 of record NC_142290.1, read on the forward strand.
AATATGGTGGGAGGAGTCATGTGGTGAGTTTTGAGTGAAATCCAATCACTAGAAGTACGGAATACACCAACCACTCCAATTAGGAACGAAATGCCGTTGAACTTGAATTGTCCAATTTCTCACAGCTATTGACTTCGGATCGAGCCCAAAACTTGGGCAACATCATAATATGGTGGGAGGAGTCATTTGGTGAGTTTTGAGTGAAATACAATCGCTAGAAGTATGGAATACACCAACCACTCCAGATAGGAACGAACTGCCGTTGAACTTGAATTGTCCAATTTCTCACACCTACTGACTTCAGATCGAGCCCAAAACTTGGGCAACATCATAATATGGTGGTAGGAGTCATTTGGTTAGTTTTGAGTGAAATCCGATCGCTAGAAGTATGGAATACACCGACTACTCCAATGAGGAACGAACTGCCGTTGAACTTGAATTGTCCATTTTGGAACACCTATTGACTTCGGATCGAGCCCAAAACTTTTGCAACATCATTATATGGTGGGAGGAGTCATTTGGTGAGTTTTGAGAGAAATCCAATCGCTAGAAGTATGGAATACACCAACCACTCCAATTAGGAACGAACTGCCGTTGAACTTGAATTGTCCAATTTCTCACACCTATTAATTTCGGATCGAGCCCAAAACTTGGGAACCATCATAATATGGTGGGAGGAGTCATTTGGTGAGTTTTGAGTGAAATCCAATCGCTAGAAGTATGGAATACAACAACCACTCCAATTAGGAACGAACTGCCGTTGAACTTCAATTGTCCAACTTCTCACACCTATTGATTTCGGATCGAGCCCAAAACTTGGGTAACATCATAATATGGTGGGAGGAGTCATTTGGTGAGGTTTGAGTGAAATCCAATCGCTAGAAGTATGGAATACACCAACCACTCCAATTAGGAACGAACTTCCGTTGAACTTGAATATTCTAATTTCTCACACCTATTGATTTCGGATCGAGCCCAAAACTTGGGCAACATCATAATATGGTGGGAGGACTCATTTGGAGAGTTTTGAGTGAAATCCGATCGCTAGAAGTATGGAATACACCAACCACTCCCATTAGGAACGAACTGCCGTTGAACTTGAATTGTCCAATTTCTCTCACCTATTGATTTCGGATCGTACCCCAAACTTGTGCAACATTATAATATGGTGGGAGGAGTCATTTGGTGAGTTTTGAGTGAAATCCAATCGCAAGAAGTATGGAATACAGCAACCACTCCAATTAGGAACGAACTGCCGTTGAACTTGAATTGTCCAATTTCTCGCACCTATTGATTTCGGATCGAGCCCAAAACTTGGGCAACATCATAATATGGTGGGAGGAGTCATTTGGTGAGTTTTGAGTGAAATCCAATCGCTAGAAGTATGGAATACACCAACCACTCCAATTAGGAACGAACTGCCGTTGAACTTGAATTGTCCAATTTGGAACACCTATTGATTTCGGATCGAGCCCAAAACTTGGGCAACATCATAATATGGCGGGAGGAGTCATGTGGTGAGTTTTGAGTGAAATCCAATCACTAGAAGTATGGAATACACCAACCACTCCAATTTGGAACGAACTGCCGTTGAACTTGAATTGTCCAATTTCTCAAAGCTATTTTCTTCGGATCGAGCCCAAAACTTGGGCAACATCATAATATGTTGGGAGGAGTCGTTTGGTGAGTTTTGAGTGAAATACAATCGCTAGAAGTATGGAATACACCAACCACTCCAGATAGGAACGAACTGCCGTTGAACTTGAATTGTCCAATTTCTCACACCTATTGACTTCGGATCGAGCCCAAAACTTGGGCAACCTCATAATATGGTGGGAGGAGTCATGTGGTTAGTTTTGAGTGAAATCCAATCGCTAGAAGTATGGAATACACCGACTACTCCAATGAGGAACGAACTGCCGTTGAACATGAATTGTCCAATTTCTCACACCTATTGATTTCGGATCGAGCCCCAAACTTGGGCAACATCATAATATGGTGGAAGGAGTCATTTGGTGAGTTTTGAGGGAAATCCAATCGCTAGAAGTATGGAATACACCAACCACTCCAATTAGGAACGAACTGCCGTTGACCTTTAATTGTCCAATTTCTGACACCTATTAATTTCGGATCGAGCCCAAAACTTGGGAACCATCATAATATGGTGGGAGGAGTCATTTGGTGAGTTTTGAGTGAAATCAAATCGCTAGAAGTATGGAATACAACAACCACTCCAATTACGAACGAACTGCCGTTGAACTTGGATTGTCCAACTTCTCACACCTATTGATTTCGGATCGAGCCCAAAACTTGGGTAACATCATAATATGGTGGGAGGAGTCATTTGGTGAGGTTTGAGTGAAATCCAATCGCTAGAAGGATGGAATACACCAACCACTCCCATATGGAACGAACTGCCGTTGAACTTGAATATTCTAATTTCTCACACCTATTGATTTCGGATCGAGCCCAAAACTTGGGCAACATCATAGTATGGTGAGAGGAGTCATTTGGAGAGTTTTGAGTGAAATCCAATCGCTAGAAGTATGGAATACACCAACCACTCCAATTAGGAACGAACTGCCATTGAACTTGAATTGTCCAATTTGGAACACCTATTGATTTCGGATCGAGCCCAAAACTTGGGCAACCGCAAAATATGGTGGGAGGAGTCATTTGGTGAGTTTTGAGTGAAATCCAATCGCTAGAAGTATGGAATACACCAACCACTCCAATTAGGAACGAACTGCCGTTGAACTTGAATTCTCCAATTTCTCACACCAATTGAATTCGGATCGAGCCCCAAACTTGGGCAACAACATAATATGGTGGGAGGAGTCATTTGGTGAGTTTTGAGTGAAATCCAATCGCTAGAAGTATGGAATACACCAACCACTCCAATTAGGAACGAACTGCCGTTGAACTTGAATTGTCCAATTTGGAACACCTATTGATTTCGGATCGGGCCCAAAACTTGGGCAACATCGTAATATGGTGCGATGAGTCATTTGGTGAGTTTTGAGTGAAATCCAATCGCTAGAAGTATGGAATACACCAACCACTCCAATTAGGAACGAATGGCGTTGAACTTGAATTGTCCAATTTGGAACACCTATTGATTTCGGATCGGGCCCAAAACTTGGGCAACATCGTAATATGGTGCGATGAGTCATTTGGTGAGTTTTGAATGAAATCCAATCGCTAGAAGTATGGAATACACCAACCACTCGAATTTGGAACGAATGGCGTTGAACTTGAATTGTCCAATTTCTCACTCCTATTGATTGCGGATCGAGCCCAAAACTTGGGCAACATCATAATATGGTGGGAGGAGTCATTTGGTGAGTTTTGAGTGAAATCCAATCCCTAGAAGTATGGAATACATGAACCACTCCAATTAGGAACGAAATGCCGTTGAACTTGAATTGTCCAATTTCTCACACCTATTGAATTCGGACGGAGCCCCGAACTTGGCGCAACATCATAATATGGTGGGAGGAGTCATTTGGTGAGTTTTGAGTGAAATCCAATCGCTAGAAGTATGGAATACACCAACCACTCCCATTAGGAACGAACTGCCGTTGAACTTAAATTGTCCAATTTGGAACACCTATTGTTTTCGGATCGAGCCCAAAACTTGGGCAACATCATAATATGGTGGGAGGAGTCATTTGGTGGGTTTTGAGTGAAATCCAATCGCTAGAAGTATGGAATTCACCAACCACTCCAATTAGGAACGAACTGCCGTTGAACTTGAATTGTCCGATTTCTCACACCTATTGATTTCGGATCGAACCCAAAACTTGGGCAACATCATAATATGGTGGGAGGAGTCATTTGGTGTGTTTTGAGTGAAATCCAATCGCTAGAAGTATGGAATACATTAACCACTCCCATTAGGAACGAACTGCCGTTGAACTTGAATTGTCCCATTTCTCACACCTATTGATTTCGGACCGGGCCCCAAACTTGGGCAACATCATAATATGGTGGGAGGAGTCATTTGGTGAGTTTTGAGTGAAATCCAATCGCTAGAAGTATGGAATACACCAACCACTCCCATTAGGAACTAACTGCCGTTGAACTTGAATTTTCCAATTTCTCACACCTATTGATTTCGGACCGAGCCCCAAACTTGGGGCAACATCATAATATGGTGGGAGGATTCATTTGGTGAGTTTTGAGTGAAATCCAATCGCTAGAAGTATGGAATACACCAACCACTCCCATATGGAACGAACTGCCGTCGAACTTGAATAGTCCAATTTCTCACACCTATTGATTTCGGATCAAACCCAAAACTTGGGCAACATCATAATATGGTGGGAGGAGTCATTTGGTTAGTTTTGAGTGAAATCCAATCGCTAGAAGTATGGAATACACCACCCACTCCAATTAGGAACGAGCTGCCGTTGAACTTGAATTGTCCAATTTGGAACCCCTACTGATTTTGGATCGAGCCCAAAACTTTGGCAACAACACAATATGGTGGGAGGAGTCGTTTGGTGAGTTTTGAGTGAAATCCAATCGCTAGAAGTATGGAATACACCAACCACTCCAATTAGGAACAAACTGCCGTTGAACTTGAATTGTCCGATTTCTCACCCCTATTGATTTCGGATGGAGCCCAAAACTTGGGCAACATCATAATATAGTGGGAGGAGTCATCTGCTGGGTTTTGAGTGAAATCCAATCGCTAGAAGTACGGAATACACCGACCACTCCGATTAGGAACGAACTGCCGTTGAACTTGAATTGTCCAATTTGGAACACCTATTGATTTCGGTTCGAGCCCAAAACTTGGGCAACATCATAATATGGTGGGAGGAGTCATTTGGTGAGTTTTGAGTGAAATCCAATCGCAAGAAGTATGGAATTCAACAACCACTCCAGTTAGGAACGAACTGCCGTTGAACTTGAATTGTCCAATTTGGAACACCTATTGATTTCGGATCGAGCCCAAAACTTGGGCAACATCATAATATGGTGGGAGGAGTCATTTGGTGAGTTTTGAGTGAAATCCAATCGCTAGAAGTATGGAATACACCGACCACTCCAATTAGGAACGAACTGCCGTTGAACTTGAATTGTCCTATTTGGAACACCTATTGATTTCGGATCGAGCCCAAAACTTGGGCAACATCATAATATGGTGGAAGGAGTCATTTGGTTAGTTTTGAGTAAAATCCATTCGGAAGAAGTATGGAATACACCAACCACTCCAGTTATGAACGAACTGCCGTTGAACTTGAATTGTCCAATTTGGAACACCTATTGATTTCGGATCGAGCACGAAACTTGGGCAACATCATAATATAGTGGGAGGAGTCATTTGGTGGGTTTTGAGTGAAATCCAATCGCTAGAAGTATGGAATACACCAACCACTTCGATTAGGAACGAACTGCCGTTGAACTTGAATTGTCCAATTTGGAACACCTATTGATTTCGGATCCAGCCCAAAACATGGGCAACATCATAATATGGTGGGAGGAGTTATTTGGTGAGTTTTGAGTGAAATCCAATCGCTAGAAGTATGGAATACACCAACCACTCCAATTTGGAACGAACTGCCGTTGAACTTGAATTGTCCAATTTCTCACACCTATTTATTTCGGATCGAGCCCAAAACTTGGGCAACATCATAATATGGTGGGAGGAGTCATTTGGTGAGTTTTTAGTGAAATCCAATCGCTAGAAGTATGGAATACACCAACCACTCCGATTAGGAACGAACTGCCGTTGAACTTGAATTGTCCAATTTGGAACACCTATTGATTTCGGATCCAGCCCAAAACTTAGGCAACATCATAATATGGTGGGAGGAGTCATTTGGGGAGTTTTGAGCGAAATCCAATCGCTTGAAGTATGGAATACACCAACCACTCCAATTAGGAACGAACTGCCGTTGAACTTGAATTGTCCTATTTGGAACACCTATTGATTTCGGATCGAGCCCAAAACTTGGGCAACATCATAATATGGTGGAAGGAGTCATTTGGTTAGTTTTGAGTAAAATACATTCGGAAGAAGTATGGAATACACCAACCACTCCAGTTATGAACGAACTGCCGTTGAACTTGAATTGTCCAATTTGGAACACCTATTGATTTCGGATCGAGCCCGAAACTTGGGCAACATCATAATATAGTGGGAGGAGTCATTTGGTTAGTTTAGAGTGAAATCCAATCGCTAGAAGTATGGAATACACCAACCACTTCGATTAGGAACGAACTGCCGTTGAACTTGAATTGTCCAATTTCGAACACCTATTGATTTCGGATAGAGCCCAAAACTTGGGCAACATCATAATATGGTGGGAGGAGTCATTTGGTGAGTTTTGAGTGAAACCCATTCGCTAGAAGTATGGAAGACACCAACCACTCCAATTAGGAACGAACTGCCGTCGAACTTGAATTGTCCAATTTCTCACACCTATTGATATCGGGTCAAGCCCCAAACTTGGGCAACATCATAATATTATGGGAGTAGTCATTTGGGTAGTTTTGAGTGAAATCCAATCGCTAGAAGTATGGAATACACCAACCACTCCAATTAGGAACGAACTGCCGTTGAACTTGAATTGTCCAATTTCTCACACCTATTGATTTCGGATGAAGGCCAAAACATGGGCAACGTCATAATATGGTGGGAGGAGTCATTTGGTGAATTTTGAGTGAAATCCAATCGCTAGAAGTGTGGAATACACCAACCACTCCAATTAGAAACGAACTGCCGTTGAACTTGAATTGTCCAATTTGGAACACCTATTGATTTCGGATCGAGCCCAAAACTTGGGCAACATCATAATATGGTGGGAGGAGTCATTTGGTGAGTTTTGAGTGAAACCCATTCGCTAGAAGTATGGAAGACACCAACCACTCCAATTAGGAACGAACTGCCGTCGAACTTGAATTGTCCAATTTCTCACACCTATTGATATCGGGTCAAGCCCCAAACTTGGGCAACATCATAATATTATGGGAGTAGTCATTTGGGTAGTTTTGAGTGAAATCCAATCGCTAGAAGTATGGAATACACCAACCACTCCAATTAGGAACGAACTGCCGTTGAACTTGAATTGTCCAATTTCTCACACCTATTGATTTCGGATGAAGGCCAAAACATGGGCAACGTCATAATATGGTGGGAGGAGTCATTTGGTGAGTTTTGAGTGAAATCCAATCGCTAGAAGTGTGGAATACACCAACCACTCCAATTAGAAACGAACTGCCGTTGAACTTGAATTGTCCAATTCGGAACACCTATTGATTTCGGATAGAGCCCAAAACTTGGGTAACATCATAATATGGTGGGAGGAGTCATTTGGTGAGTTTTGAGTGAAACCCATTCGCTAGAAGTAAGGAAGACACCAACCACTCCAATTAGGAACGAACTGCCGTCGAACTTGAATTGTCCAATTTCTCACACGTATTGATATCGGATCAAGCCCCAAACTTGGGCAACATCATAATATGGTGGGAGGAGTCATTTGGTGAGTTTTGAGTGAAATCCAGTCACTAGAAGTATGGAATACACCAACCACTCGAATTAGGAAAGAACTGCCAATGCACTTGAATTGCCCAATTTCTCACACCTATCGATTTCGGATCGAGCCCCAAACTTGGGCAACATCATAATATGGTGGGAGGAGTCTTTTGGTGAGTTTTGAGTGAAATCCAATCGCTAGAAGTATGGAATACACCAACCACTCCAGTTAGGAACGAACTGCCGTTGAACTTGAATTGTCCAATTTGGAACACCTATTGATTTCGGATTGAGCCCAAAACTTGGGCAACATCATAATATGGTGGGAGGAGTCATTTGGTGAGTTTTGGGTGAAATCCAATCGCTAGACGTATGGAATACACCAACCACTCCAATTAGGAACGAACTGTCGTTCAAATTGAATTGACCAATTTCTCAGACCTATTGATTTCAGATCGAGCCCAAAACTTGGGCAACATCATAATACGGTGGGATGAGTCATTTAGTAAGATTGGAGTGAAATCCAATCGCTAGAAGAGTGGAATACACCAACCAGTCCAATTAGGAACTAACTGCCGTTGAACTTGAATTGTCCAATTTCTAACACCTATTGATTTCGGATCGAACCCGAAACTTGTGCAACGTCATAATATGGTGGGAGGAGTCATTTGGTGAGTTTTGAGTGAAATCCAATCGCTAGAAGTATGGAATACACCAACCACTCCATTTAGGAACGAACTGCCGTTGAACTTGACTTGTCCAATTTGGAACACCTATTGATTTCGGATCGAGCCCATAACTTGGGCAACATCATAATATCGTGGGAGGAGTCATTTGGTGAGTATTGAGTGAAATCCAATCGCTAGAAGTATGGAATACACCAACCACTCCAATTAGGAACGAACTGCCGTTGAACTTGAATTGTCCAATTTGGAACACCTATTGATTTCGGATCGAGCCCAAAACTTGGGCAACATCATAATATGGTTTGAGGAGTCATTTGGTGAGTTTCGAGTGAAATCCAATCGCTAGAAGTATGGAATACACCAACCACTCCAATTAGGAACGAATTGACGTTGAACTTGAATTGTCCAATTTCTCACACCTATTGATTTCGGATCGAGCCCAAAACTTGGGCAACATCATAATATGGTGGGAGGAGTCATTTGGTGAGTTTTGAGTGAAATCCAATCGCTAGAAGTATGGAATACACCAACCACTCCATTTAGGAACGAACTGCCGTTGAACTTGACTTGTCCAATTTGGAACACCTATTGATTTCGGATCGAGCCCATAACTTGGGCAACATCATAATATCGTGGGAGGAGTCATTTGGTGAGTATTGAGTGAAATCCAATCGCTAGAAGTATGGAATACACCAACCACTCCAATTAGGAACGAACTGTCGTTGAGCATGAATTGTCCAATTTGGAACACCTATTGATTTCGGATCGAGCCCGAAACTTGGGCAACATCATAATATGGTGGGAGGAGTCATTTGGTGGGTTTTGAGTGAAATCCAATCGCTAGAAGTATGGAATACACCAACCACTCCAATCAGGAACGAACTGCCGTTGAACTTGAATTGTCCAATTTGGAACACCTATTGATTTCGGATCGAGCCCAAAAGTTGGGCAACAACATAATATGGTGGAAGGAGTCATTTCGTGGGTTTTGAGTGAAATCCAATCGCTAGAAGTATGGAATACACCAACCACTCCAATTAGGAACGAACTGCCGTTGAACTTGAATTGTCCAATTTGGAACACCTATTGATTTCGGATCAAGCCCAAAACTTGGGCAACATCATAATATGGTGGGAGGAGTCATTTGGTGAGTTTTGAGTGAAATCCAATCGCTAGAAGTATGGAATACACCAACCACTCTGATTAGGAACGAACTGCCGTTGAACTTGAATTGTCCAATTTCTCACACCTATTGATTTTAGATCGAGCCCAAAACTTGGGCAACATCATAATATGGTGGGAGGAGTCATTTGGTGAGTTTTGAATGAAATCCAATCGCTAGAAGTATGGAATACACCAACCACTCCAATTAGGAACGAACTGCCGTTGAACTTGAATTGTCCAATTTCTCGGACCTATTGATTTCGGATCGAGCCCAAAACTTGGGCAACATCATAGTATGGTGGGAGGAGTCATTTGGTGAGTTTTGAGTGAAATCCAATCGCTAGAAGTATGGAATACACCAACCACTCCAATTAGGAACGAGCTGCCGTTGGACTAGAATTGTCCAATTTGGAACACCTACTGATTTCGGATCGAGCCCAAAAGTTGGGCAACAACACAATATAGTGGGAGGAGTCGTTTGGTGAGTTTTGAGTGAAATCCAATCGGTTGAAGTATGGAATACACCAACCACTCCAGTTAGGAACGAACTGCCGTTGAACTTGAATTGTCCAATTTGGAACACCTATTGATTTCGGATCGAGCCCAAAACTTGGGCAACATCATAATATGGTGGGAGGAGTAATTTGTTGAGTTTTGAGTGAAATCCAATCGGTAGAAGTATGGAATACACCAACCACTCATATGGGGAACGAACTGCCGTTGAACTTGAATTGTCCAATTTGGAACACCTATTGATTTCGGATCGAGCCCAAAACTTGGGCAACAACATAATATGGTGGGAGGAGTAATTTGTGAGTTTTTAGTGAAATCCAATCGGTAGAAGTATGGAATACACCAACCACTCCATTTAGGAACGAACTGCCGTTGAACTTGAATTGTCCAATTTGGAACACCTATTGATTTCGGATCGAGCCCAAAACTTGGGCAACAACATAATATGGTGGGAGGAGTCGTTTGGTGAGTTTTGAGTGAAATCCAATGGCTAGAAGTATGGAATACACCAACCACTCCAATCAGGAACGAACTGCCGTTGAACTTGAATTGTCCAATTTGGAACACCTATTGATTTCGGATCGAGCCCAAAACTTGGGCAACATCATAATATGGTGGGAGGAGTCATTTGGTGAGTTTTGAGTGAAATCCAATCGCTAGAAGTATGGAATACACCAACCACTCCAATTAGGAACGAACTGCCGTTGAACTTGAATTGTCCAATTTTGAACACCTATTGATTTCGGATCGAGCCCAAAACTTGGGCAACATCATAATATGGTGGGAGGAGTCATTTGGTGAGTTTTGAGTGAAATCCAATCGCTAGAAGTATGGAATACACCAACCACTCCAATTAGGAACGAACTGCCGTTGAACTTGAATTGTCCAATTTTGAACACCTATTGATTTCGGATCGAGCCCAAAACTTGGGCAACATCATAATATGGTGGTTGGAGTCATTTGGCGAGTTTTGAGTGAAATCCAATCGCTAGAAGTATGGAATACACCAACCACTCCAATTAGGAACGAACTGCCGTTGAACTTGACTTGTCCAATTTGGAACACCTGTTGATTTCGGATCGAACCCAAAACTTGGGCAACACCATAATATGGTGGGAGGAGTCATTTGGTTAGTTTTGAGTGAAATCCAATCGCTAGAAGTATGGAATACACCAACCACTCCAATTAGGAACGAACTGCCGTTGAACTTGAATTGTCCAATTTTGGAACACCTATTGATTTCGGATCGAGCCCAAAACTTGGGCAACATCATAATATGGTGGGAGGAGTCATTTGGTGAGTTTTGAGTGAAATCCAATCGCCAGAAGTGTGGCATACACCAACCACTCCAATTAGGAACGAACTGCCGTTGAACTTCAATTGTCCAATTTTGAACACCTATTGATTTCGGATCGAGCCCAAAACTTGGGCAACAACATAATATGGTGGGAGGAGTCATTTGGTGAGTTTTGAGTGAAATCCAATCGCTAGAAGTATGGAATACACCAACCACTGTAATTAGGAACGAACTGCCGTTGAACTTGAATTGTCCAATTTGGAACACCTATTGATTTCGGATCGAGCCCAAAACTTGGGCAACAACATAATATGGTGGGAGGAGTCATTTGGTGAGTTTTGAGTGAAATCCAATCGCTAGAAGTATGGAATACACCGACCACTCCAATTTGGAACGAACTGCCGTTGAACTTGAATTGTCCAATTTCTAACACCTATTGAATTCGGATCGAGCCCAAAACTTGGGCAACATCATAATATGTTGGGAGGAGTCATTTGGTGTGTTTTGAGTGAAATCCAATCGCTAGGAGTATGGAATACACCAACCACTCCAATTAGGAACGAACTACCGTTGAACTTGAATTGTCCTATTTGGAACACCTATTGATTTCGGATCGAGCCCAAAACTTAGGCAACATCATAATATGGTGGGAGGAGTCATTTGGTGAGTTTTGAGTGAAATCCAATGGCTAGAAGTATGGAATACACCAACCACTCCAATTAGGAACGAACTGCCGTTGAACTTGAATTGTCCAATTTTGAACACCTATTGATTTCGGATCGATCCCAAAACTTGGGCAACATCATAATATTGTTGGAGGAGTCATTTGGTGAGTTTTGAGTGAAATCCAATACCTAGAAGTATGGAATACACCAACCACTCCAATTAGGAACGAACTGCCGTTTAACTTGAATTGTCCAATTTGGAACACCTATTAATTTCGGATCGCGCCCAAAACTTGGGCAACATCATAATATGGTGGGAGGAGTCATTTGGTTAGTTCTGAGTGAAATCCAATCGCTAGAAGTATGGAATTCACCAACCACTCCAATTAGGAACGAACTGCCGTTGAACCTGAATTGTCCAATTTTGAACACCTATTGATTTCGGATCGAGCCCAAAACTTGGGCAACATCATTATATGGTGGGAGGAGTGATTTGGTGGGTTTTGAGTGAAATCCAATCGCTAGAAGTATGGAATATACCAACCACTCCAATTAGGAACGAACTGCCATTTAACTTGAATTGTCCAATTTGGAACACCTATTGATTTCGGATCGCGCCCAAAACTTGGGCAAAATCATAATATGGTGGGAGGAGTCATTTGGTGAGTTTTGAGTGAAATCCAATCGCTAGAAGTGTGGAATACACCAACCACTCCAATTAGGAACGAACTGCCGTTGAACTTGAATTGTCCAATTTCTCACACCTATTGATTTCGGATCGAGCCCAAAACTTGGGCAACATCATAATATGGTGGGAGGAGTTATTTGGTGCGTTTTGAGTGAAATCGAATCCCTAGAAGCATAGAATACACCAACCACTTCAATTAGGAACGAACTGCCGTTGAACTTGAATTGGCCAACTTGGAACACCTATTGATTTCGGATCGAGCCCAAAACTTGGGCAACATCATAATATAGTGGGAGGAGTCATTTGGTGAGTTTTGAGTGAAATCCAACCGCTAGAAGTGTGGAATACACCAACCACTCCAATTAGGAATGAACTGCCGTTGAACTTGAATTGTCCAATTTTGAACACTTATTGATTTCGGATCGAGCCCAAAACTTGGGCAACATCATAATAACCAAGGAGGAGTCATTTGGTGAGTTTTGAGTGAAATCCAATCCCTAGAAGTATGGAATACACCAACCACTCCAATTAGGAACGAACTGCCGTTGAACTTGAATTGTCCAATTTGGAACACCTATTGATTTCGGATCGAGCCCAAAACTTGGGCAACATCATAATATGGTGGGAGGAGTCATTTGGTGTGTTTTGAGTGAAATCCAATCGCTAGAAGTATGGAATACACCAACCACTCCAATTAGGAACGAACTGCCGTTGAACTTGAATTGTCCAATTTTGAACACCTATTGATTTCGGATCGAGCCCAAAACTTAGGCAACATCATAATAACCAAGGAGGAGTCATTTGGTGAGTTTTGAGTGAAATCCAATCCCTAGAAGTATGGAATACACCAACCACTCCAATTAGGAACGAACTGCCGTTGAACTTGAATTGTCCAATTTGGAACACCTATTGATTTCGGATCGAGCCCATAACTTGGGCAACATCATAATAACCAAGGAGGAGTCATTTGGTGAGTTTTGAGTGAAATCCAATCCCTAGAAGTATGGAATACACCAACCACTCCAATTAGGAACGAACTGCCGTTGAACTTGAATTGTCCAATTTCCAATACCTATTGATTTCGGATCGAGCCCAAAACTTGGGCAACATCATAATATGGTGGGAGGAGTCATTTGGTGAGTTTTGAGTGAAATCCAATCGCTAGGAGTATGGAATTCCCCAACCAATCCAATTAGGAACGAACTGCCGTTATACTTGAATTGTCCAATTTGGAACACCTATTGATTTCGGATCGAGCCCAAAACATGGGCAACATCATAATATGGTGGGAGGAGTCATTTGGTGAGTTTTGAGTGAAATCCAATCGCTAGAAGTATGGAATACACCAACCACTCCAATTAGGAACGAACTGCCGTTGAACTTGAATTGTCCAATTTTGAACACCTATTGATTTCGGATCGAGCCCAAAACTTGGGCAACATTATAATAACCAAGGAGGAGTCATTTGGTGGGTTTTGAGTGAAATCCAATCCCTAGAAGTATGGAATACACAAACCACTCCAATTAGGAACGAACTGTCGTTGAACTTGAATTGTCCAATTTGGAACACCTATTGATTTCGGATCGAGCCCAAAACTTGGGCAACATCATAATATGGTGGGAGGAGTCATTTGGTGTGTTTTGAGTGAAATCCAATCGCTAGAAGTATGGAATACACCAACCACTCCAATTAGGAACGAACTGCGGTTGAACTTGAATATTCCAAATTCTCACACCTATTGATTTCGGATCGAGCCCAAAACTTGGGCAACATGATAATATGGTGGGAGGAGTCATTTGGTTAGTTTTGAGAGAAATCCAATCGCTAGAAGTATGGAATACACCAACCACCCCAATTAGGAACGAACTGCCGTTGAACTTGAATTGTCCAAATTCTCACCCCTATTGATTTCGGATGGAGCCCAAAACTTGGGCAACATGATAATATGGTGGGAGGAGTCAGTTGGTGAGTTTTGAGTGAAATCCAATCGCTAGAAGTATGGAATACACTAACCACTCCAATTAGGAACGAACTGCCGTTGAACTTGAATTGTCCAAATTCTCACACCTATTGATTTCGGATCGAGCCCAAAACTTGGGCAACATCAAAATATGGTGGGAGGAGTCATTTGGTTAGTTTTGAGTGAAATCCAATCGCTAGAAGTATGGAATACACCAACCACTCCAATTAGGAACGAACTGCCGTTGAACTTGAATTGTCCAATTTGGAACACCTATTGATTTCGGATCGAGCCCAAATCTTGGGCAAGGTCATAATATGGTGGGAGGAGTCATTTGGTGAGTTTTGAGTGAAATCCAATAACTAGAAGTTTGGAATACACCAACCACTCCAATTAGGAACGAACTGCCGCTGAACTTGAATTGTCCAATTTGGAACACCTATTGATTTCGGATCGATCCCAAAACTTGGCCAACGTCATAATATGGTGGGAGGAGTCGTTTGGTGAGTTTTGAGTGAAATCCAATCGCTAGAAGTATGGAATACACCAACCACTCCAATTAGGAACGAAATGCCGTTCAAATTGAATTGACCAATTTCTCACACCTATTGATTTCGGATCGAGCCCAAAACTTGGGCAACATCATAATATGGTGGGAGGAGTCATTTGGTGAGTTTTGAGTGAAATCCAATAGCTAGAAGTATGGAATACACCAACCACTCTAATTAGGAACGAACTGCCGTACAACTTGAATTGTCCAATTTTGAACACCTATTGATTTCGGATCGAGCCCAAAACTTGGGCAACATCATAATATGGTGAGAGGAGTCATTTGGTGAGTTTTGAGTGAAATCCAATCGCTAGAAGTATGGAATACACCTACCACTCCAATTAGGAAAGAACTGTCGTTGAACTTGAATTGTCCAATTTGGAACACCTATTGATTTCGGATTAAGCCCAGAACTTGGTCCACATCATAATATGGTGGGAGGAGTCATTTGGTGAGTTTTGAGTGAAATCCAATCGCTAGAAGTATGGAATACACCAACCACTCCAGTTTGGAACGAACTGCCGTTGAACTTGAATTGTCCAAATTCTCACACCTATTGATTTCGGATCGAGCCCAAAACTTGGGCAACATCAAAATATGGTGGGACGAGTCATTTGGTTAGTTTTGAGTGAAATCCAATCGCTAGAAGTATGGAATACACCAACCACTCCAATTAGGAACGAACTGCCGTTGAACTTGAATTGTCCAATTTGGAACACCTATTGATTTCGGATCGAGCCCAAATCTTGGGCAACGTCATAATCTGGTGGGAGGAGTCATTTGGTGAGGTTTGAGTGAAATCCAATCGCTAGAAGTATGGAATACACCAACCACTCCAATTAGGAACGAACTGCCGTTGAACTTGAATTGTCCAATTTGGAACACCTATTGATTTCGGATTGAGCCCAAAACTTGGGCAACGTCATAATATGGTGGGAGGAGTCGTTTGGTGAGTTTTGAGTGAAATCCAATCGCTAGAAGTATTGAATACACCAACCACTCCAATTAGGAACGAAATGCCGTTCAAATTGAATTGACCAATTTCTCACACCTATTGATTTCGGATCGAGCCCAAAACTTGGGCCACATCATAATATGGTGGGAGGAGTCATTTGGTGAGTTTTGAGTGAAATCCAATCGCTAGAAGTATGGTTAAGTTCTTCATCCCTTTATCCAAATCAGGCTTTAACATACATGGATTACATCATTTCATATCCAAAGCCATCATTGTTACCTAAAGCTGAAAGATAAACACAAAAAGGATTAAAAGCACAAGTTTAACTCAAAAACATAACCAAATCATAAGCTAGAAGGGTACAAAATGATATACAATTATGAACCGATCAAATACCCCCAAACCTAGATTTTGCTAGTCCTCGAGCAAAACAACACAAAACAAAGTTAAAAACAAAACTAACTAGACCACTTTCGTAGGTAACTCGATTGCATTGAGCGTATGCAACAAGCCTTTAAACCTCTAGGCATCCCTAGTAGGAGGAGTTGTGTCTCCTGAGGGTTTAACAGATACGATACCCACAAACGTTTTTCTAACTCTACAAAACAAAATGGTTAGAAAAACAACTTTGAAATCAACTAATGAAAATGAAAGAAAACTTTAGTCATACCTCCAACACCATAGAGTTGCCAAGATAGGTCATCAATCAGTGTGTACAAGTGGAAGCTATAGCTCAAAGGCACACAGTTTCAAAGCAAGCATACTCAAACCTTGAATAGAGAACATGCTTCGACTCTAATTCTCACAGATAACACTCAATCACTCAGAACCTATGTTTTAATTCTCTCAAGAATGCATAAGTGAGTGTATGAAATAGAAGCACAAATTTGGTTAGATCTCATGAAAGGAATTAAATACTAAGAATAGAGATACACACATACTTACCAGCACCCATGAATACATCCTCAAAGATCAGCTAGGTCTTTCACAATGTTGTAATGAAAGGCTAAGGTTTAGGGGAAATGGAAGAATTGGAAGGAAAAACATATAACTTAAGAACATACCAAGGTTGCATGCTTCATTAATCTGCAAGGCATCATTGATTTAGATTGGCATGGCAGCAAACTTCATGGTATCACCTGGCATAGACTTTATTTTTCACACTTAGATCATATTGAAACACTTTCATCTTTGCTGATTTGATTTGCAACTTCTTTAACTTTATTGCACAGACTCACACCAAATTTCATTTAGGTACACGGCAGCAACTTCCTTGCATCAAACTTTATCTTGGCACACCTTGGTATATTCTAAGTTATAGGGTATGGCTACAAGAGGTTAAGTATCTCAGATTGAGATACAAAGGTAGGGAAAATGATGAGGGTGATAAAAGAAAAGGCTTTTAGTGTTTGGCTTCAAGAGGGCTAATGGAACACACATATGGGTAGGGTGAAAAGAAAGCATATAGAATGGTTATACACACATAGCCTAGCATTACTTCAATGAGTTCATTCATGAATGAGAGCAAGCATATGATATCTGCAAAAGAGAATCATCCTTAGTATTCGATCAAAATGAAATGATGAGATCAATTAGAGTGAATTGAAGAAAATAAGTATGGATGAGAAATAGAACACTTTAAACCCTCTCAAGAAAGCAATTAGGCTTGATATAGCTCACTAGGGTAGTCTCCACTATTTTCCTTCAAGAATTTGAGCATGGTACTTTAGCCACCAGAATTCTAAGAGCCAAAGCTTTGTGAAGTGCAAAATTCTGATATGAAAACCTCAATGGCAGCTCCATAGCATCGATTGTATGACATTTAGAAAAAAAAAATAAAAAATTAGTGACAAATGAACGAAAATTGAAACACAAATGAATGAAATTTGAAAACCTTCCCCCCAGACCTGAATTAAACATTGTCCTCAATGTTAAAGCAAAGTAAAGATGATTGAGAACAAGTAAATGATAAAGGGAAAAGTTAAGAAAAAGGTTTAGAGAAAAAAAAAATAAATAAAAAAATGAATATATAAGCAACTCATGGATGACCAGTTAAGGGCCTCAGAAAACACAGCCAGGGGATCCGGGAAGGTTGGAGGGGTCACAATGGTCCCGCTTAAAACCCAAACTTCTTAGACACCGAAGGTGTCGCCTAAAGAACTCCTAGACACTGTATTGACGGAGGTGCTCACTGGGGTTACCAAAAGTTAGCTTATAAGAAATTTTTTATTTTTTATTTTTATATTTATTTATTTATAAAAAGGAACAAAAACTTAAAATGACTAAAATAAAAACAAAACAAGTAAAGAGAAAGGATTGAAATGCTTCCCCTTGATGCGATTAGGTCGATTGCTACCAAGCACCTTCTTCTTGAACACATGGGTTGCCTCCCAAGAAGCGCCTTAGTTACTGTCTTGGCAAGACATTGTGCAATCAGCTAAGTTGATGGTACGAAGGGAAGTTGATCTACCACATGGCCAGTTTGGATGCCAGCTGAAACTCCCTCATAGAATGGCTTTAAACGTTGTCCATTTACTTTGAAAGTCGAGCCATCTTTAGGGTTTTGAATCTCCACAGCTCCATAGGGAGAAACATTGACCACGGTGAATGGGCCTTGCCATCTAGACTTCAATTTTCCTGGAAAGAGACGCAAACGTGAGTTAAACAAAAGAACTGACATACCTTTGGAGAACTCTTTCCGTTGAATGTTTCTGTCATGGTAACTCTTGGTTCGTTCTTTGTAAAGCTTTGCATTCTCATAAGACTCATGTCTAATTTCTTCCAATTCATTGAGCTGAAACTTTCTTGCATGGCATGCCTTGTCTAGATCAAAATTCAACTTCTTGATGGCCCAAAAAGCATTGTGTTCAAGCTCCATTGGCAGGTGACAAGCTTTCCCAAACACAAGACGATAAGGGCTCATTCCAATGGGAGTCTTATATGCAGTCCTATAAGCCCATAATGCATCATTGAGCTTGGCTGCCCAATCTTTCCTTGTATTGTTCACCACCTTCTCCAGGATGTGCTTAATTTCTCTATTGCTTATTTCCACTTGACCAGAAGTTTGCGGATGATATGGTGTAGAGACTCGATGGGTGATGTTGTACTTTTTCATGAGTGCTTCGAATGGCTTGTTACAGAAGTGGCTGCCTCCATCACTAATGACAGCCCTTGGAGTACCAAACCTTGTGAAAATATTATCCTTCAAGAACTTCAGCACCACCTTATAATCATTGGTTTTGGTGGCTATGGCTTCCACCCATTTAGACACATAATCAACAGCAACAAGTATGTAAGTATAACCAAAGGAAGATGGGAATGGTCCCATGAAATCAATACCCCACACATCGAAGAGCTCCACAACAAGTATGTTATTCAATGGCATTTCATTCCTGCGACTTATGTTCCCCATCCTTTGGCACCTATCACACTTAACACAAAAATTAAACGCATCTTTGAATAGAGTGGGCCAAAAGAAACCAGATTGCAGAATTTTAAGTGCTGTTTTCTTAGCTCCAAAGTGACCTCCACAAGCCAATTCGTGGCTATGCCTAAGTATGCTTTCTTGCTCTTCTTCTGGAACACATCTTCTGATGAGTTGATTCGGGCAATGCTTGAATAAGAAAGGTTCATCCCAGACATAATGTTTCACCATGGAAAAGAACTTCTTCTTGTCCTAAGAAGTTAGATCATTTCTAAGAACACCACAAGCAAGATAATTAACAAAATCAGCATACCATGGCTCTTTGACTTGGGCAGCATATAGTTGTTCATCAGGGAAAGTCTCATTCAAGGGTAGCATAGCTGCTCCTTTTTCTTCAACCACAATTCTGCTCAAATGATCAGCTACCACATTCTCACATCCCTTCTTATCTCGAATCTCCAAATCGAATTCTTGTAGCAAGAGAATCCATCTAATCAAGCGTGGTTTGGCATCCTTCTTAGTGAGCAAGTATCTAAGAGCTGCATGGTCAGAATAAACAATTACTTTAGAACCAAGAAGGTAAGAACGAAATTTTTCTAAAGCAAAAACCACAGCAAGCAACTCCTTCTCTGTTGTGGAGTAGTTGATTTGAGCATCATTCAAGGTCCGGCTAGCATAATGAATCACATGGGGCAGCTTGTTCTTCTTTTGACCTAAAACTGCACCAATAGCAAAGTCAGAGGCATCACACATTATTTCAAATGGTAAAGACCAATCCGGCGCTATGATAATAGGGGCTGAAGTTAGCTCCCTTTTCAAGGTAGAAAAAGCTTCCATGCAAGCTTCATTAAACTCAAAAACAGCATCCTTAGCAAGGAGATTACACAATGGCCTTGTAATGCTTGAGAAATTTTTGATGAACCTTCTATAGAATCCAGCATGACCTAAAAAGCTTCTAATTCCTTTAACAGAGGTAGGGGGGTGGAAGATTTGAGATGAGATCGATCTTGGCTTTATCCACTTCGATTCCCTTGCTTGAAATCACATGGCCTAGTACAATGCCTTGTCTCACCATGAAGTGACACTTCTCCCAATTCAAAATCAGATTTGTTTCCTGGCATCTTTTAAGCACTAGAGACAAGTGGTGAAGACAATTATCAAAAGAGGAACCAAAAACTGAAAAATCATCCATAAATACCTCAATGAATCGTTCCACCATATCTGAAAAGATTGACATCATGCATCTTTGGAAAGTTGCTGGGGCATTGCACAAACCGAATGGCATCCTTCTATAAGCAAACGTACCAAATGGGCATGTGAATGTGGTTTTCTCTTGGTCTTCCGGAGCAATGGGAATTTCATTATAACCTGAAAAACCATCAAGAAAACAATAGTAAGCATGGCCAGATAAACGTTCAAGCATTTGATCAATAAAAGGTAAGGGGAAATGATCTTTTCTAGTGGATGTGTTCAACTTCCTGTAATCAATGCAAACTCTCCAACCAGTGACAGTTCGTGTAGGAACTAGCTCATTCTTCTCATTCTTCACAACGGTGATTCCGGACTTCTTTGGAACAACTTGCACAGGGCTCACCCACTTAGAATCTGAAATTGGGTAGATGATTCCTACATCGAGTAGCTTTAAAACTTCAGCTCTAACCACCTCTTTCATGTTGGGATTTAGCCTCCTTTCGGCATCACGAGATGGTTTGCTGTCTTCTTCCATTAAAATCCGGTGCATGCACATGCTTGGACTAATTCCTTTGATGTCTGCTATGGTCCACCCAATGGCTGTTTTATGCTCTTTTAGAACTTTAATTAAGCTCTCTTCTTCATGTGAGGAGAGACCTGCAGCAATTATAACAGGGAGAGTTTCGTTAGCACCCAAATATGTATATTTAAGATTATTGGGAAGAGGTTTAAGTTCTAGCTTTGGTGGGATGACAATGGATGGCTCCAATTTCGTGGATGATGGTCCAAGAGGCTCGATTGGTGGCCTAAAGGATGGTGGGTATGGCGGAAACACTTCTAAGGCAGCTACCACTTCTTGGAACTCCGGTTCACAAAGATCTTCCTCTTCTTGTGTTAAGACAGCTTCTAGAGCATCATTAGACTTTCTCTGCAAAATTTTGGAAGAAACCTCATAATCCACAACATCAATTGAAAAGCAAGAATCAAGAGAGATAGAAGGTTGAGATAGAGCATTAAGCATTTTAAATTCAACAGTTTCACCCAAAACAGTCATGGAGAGGGTGCTATCTTTCACTCTGATGATTGTGTCTGCAGTGGCCATGAATGGCCTGCCTAGGAGAATGGGATCAACACGATCTCCATTTGGATTGTCTTCCATGTCCATCACTACAAAATCAGCAGGGAGAATTAGTGTATTAACTTGAACTAGAATATCTTCTACAATACCTTTTGGATATTTTATAGAATGATCAGCTAGTTCAAGTCGCATTGAAGTCTTCTTCATCCCTTCTAAGCCAAGCTCTTGATAAACTGAATATGGCAAAACATTGATGCTTGCTCCCAAGTCCAACATGGCTCTTCCAACCTTCTTGCCTCCAATGTTAATGGGAATGTCAAAGCTGCCAGGATCATCTAGTTTTGGTGGAAGCTTCCTTTGCAATACAGCACTTACATTCTGGTCGAGCTTTACTCCTTCATTTGGAGCGAAATTGAGCTTGTGAGTTTTCAAGTCCTTGATGAATTTTCCATATGCAGGAATCTGTTCAATAAGATCAAGCAAAGGCAAATTGATATTAACTTTACTCAATATATCATAAATCTCTTTAAAAGCCTTATCTTGCTTTGCTTTCTTAAGACGGCCTGGAAATGGAATCTGTGGAACATATGGAGCGGGTGGCACGTATCTATCTTCTTGAAGATGTGGTGGCACAAATTTCTCATCCCTTTTATGCAATTGGAATTGATCGGATTTCTGAGAATCTGATTTGGCCTTAGGAGCAGATTGAGAAGTTTTGAGTTGTTCTCCTTCCGTGGCCATGGTCTCCTCGTCTTTATCTTCTACAATCACAACATCATTTGAAAGATTAGAATTATCATTATTATCAATGATCTTACCTGATCTGAGCACATGAATGGCCTTGGCTTCTGGGTTCTTTGGATTGATCTCAGTTTGGCTTGGCCATTTCCCAGGCACTCTTTGAGTTATTTCAGCAGCTATTTGGCCTAATTGGACTTCCAATTTGGAGATGGCAGCTTGTGTAGTTTGCTGAAAATTGGATTGGTTGATTGCCATCTGCTTCACTATATCTTCCAATGATGATGATGATTGTTGTGGCCTTTGGAATGAAGGGGGATTTGCTTGATTCTGGGTATTTCTCCATGAAAAGTTTGGATGATTTCTCCAACCTGGATTATAACTTTGAGAGTATGGATCATTTCTTGGACCTTGGTTGTAGGAATTTACCAACTTAGCTTGCTCTTGCACAAATTCTGGGTATCCAGCCCCAAGTGGACAAGCTGTGGTAGCATGGTCATGAGATTCACAAATGCTACACACTTCCTTCGGAGGGCTTCTTGAGTTTAATGCAAGAAGAGCATCTAGCTTTTGTTCCAGTTTTGAAATCTGCACACTAGAAGCATCATTAGAACCACTAATAACACGTTTACCTCTTGTATCCGTATGTTGGGTCTCCATTGCTATCTCCTCAAAGAGTTCGTACGTTTCTTCTGGAGTTTTGGTTTTAAAAGAACCACCTGCAAAATTGGTGACTATATTATGACTAGAAGGGGTTAGTCCTTTATAAAACATACGCATTTGAAGCTTCAATGGAATCCCATGATGAGGACATTGGTTGAGCAGCCCATTGAATCTCTCCCATGCTTCACAAAACGATTCATCATCTTGCTGTGCAAATAACAAGATCTTGTCCCTAAGCATGTCGGTCTTTTGCGTGGAGAAGTATTTTTCCAGGAACTTCTTTTGAATGGCAGACCATGTAGTGAGTGAACCAGGCTTCAAAGAATTCAACCAATACTTCGCCTTATCCTTTAAAGTGTATGGAAACACTCTCATTCGAAGTTGATCTTCTGTCACACCTGTCAAGGGAAAAGAACTCACAACATTAAAAATATCCTTTATATGGGTTAATGGATCTTCATTAGGTAAACCATAAAAGGAAGGCAGCATATTAAGATGAGAAGATTTAAGCTCATAATTTCGAGCTACAGTGGGCAGCAAAATGCTTGAAGGAGATGCTGGAATTGTTGGGATATCAAGTTCTCCCATGAACTCAATGGCAGCCATCATTTCTTCTTCTTCTTGGTCTGAACTTGCTTCCGAATTTGAAAGTGAAGAACCAGGAAGTTCAGTGTGGAGAGCAAGACTTGTAAATGTAGCAAGAGCTTGCTCTTTTGCAGTTGACAACTCCCTTTCTAGACGATTCTGAATTTCAGAGGTCACTCGTCTGGGTTGCAATGATGGTCCTGCGTTCAAAGATCTAGAACGTTGGAACGAAGACCTCACTTGTTCAAGTAATGGCTTTTTAGACATAAACTACCTGAAACAGAAAATTAGATTAATTAGAAACACTAAAAAGAATAGGGTAACCTTGGGCACATAACCAGGGAAGAACTTTCGTTCAGTCCCCGGCAACGGCGCCAAAATTTGTTGTTAATATTATGTTAACTCGCAATTGTAC
Source organism: Prunus avium (assembly GCF_965620075.1). NCBI lineage: Eukaryota > Viridiplantae > Streptophyta > Magnoliopsida > Rosales > Rosaceae > Prunus > Prunus avium. The sequence goes on from NC_142290.1 coordinate 10,130,223, forward strand.
GGGGCTATTAGTAGTATAGCAAGACAAGTACGAGGTTATACCCACGAAGACTGAGAAGTTAAAACTAGTTATGTACTTAGATTCCCAAATTCAAGAAAGTAGGAGGTTATGTCTAAAACAGAATTTAAAACAAGAGTGGTTGTGATTGTTGAACAAAAGAAGCAAAATGAAATTTCAAACAAAAACACGTAAACAAATGTAACAAAGAGTGGTTTTAAGAGTTGGAAAACAGATTTTGAGACTAGGGCATTCGAATCACCATAACAATTCAATTCTGGGTTATAAAGATTCAAGTAACAAGTCTAATTCAGATTCAAAGATTGATTCTAGCTAAAGTATGATTAGGCCATGGTGTTTGGTCCTAACCTTGTGTTCCTAATTCCCTAATTTGATCATTTGTTGTCTAACCTAAAATTAAGCATTAGGAACCCATTAAGCATAGAAGAACATTTTAAACAACCAAGTATGTATCTAATCCCTGTTGTCGAATGTCCATACATACTCTTCCTATTCATAGTTCAATTCGAATTAAAGCATGGTGTATACTCTTAATTCAAACCAAGATAGTTAACAAACAAGTTCTAATGGTGATCAATCATTCAAACAAGCATGTTAACTTATAAGCATAATGAATAAGAACATGAATCATGAATCAAACTTGAAACTCCAAACTTATAAACCCAGAATATTCATGTTAGGTTACATCGAAGCCCTAGTTATGGATTTAGCTACTCATAATGGAAAAGAGACTTGAACAGAAATGAGAAAACATAATGAATGCAATAAGAGTAGAAAAACCCTTTTTCTGAAGTTCTTGTGGTGTCCAAGGCTTCTCCAAGTGCTTCTCCACTTCTAATGCTTCTCCAAGAGCTTCCCCACTTCTCGAAAGATGTATGAAGGATATGGAGGTGATTTGGGATGAGTTTGAGTGAGTGGTGATGGCTAAGGAAGATGAAATTCGTAGGGAAATGGAAGAGAGGTTTGCTGGAGTTGTTTTGGTGATTGTTGGAGTGTTTGGGATTTTGAGAGTGTTTGAGGATGGTTGGAGTGAATTGTGGGGTTGTGAATCCCAGGATTTGTTGTGTCTTGAATGTGGAATGGATGTGGTATTTATAGGGAGAGGGGAGTGATAAATCTGAATTCAATATGGCTAATGCATACAACACTTGCATTATAAAAGATGAATTGGTTGATGCACTTCACTAATGCATACAACACTTGCATTATAAAATCTGAATTGGTTGATGCACTTCACCAATAAATCCCACCAGCAGCCCTATCTCATCTTCATGTCACCATGACCAAGCTTCCAACCAGCTCAATAGCTCATGCCTAGCTCACCATGACCAAGCTTCCAACCAGAAACAATAGCTCATCCTGAGGTCAGCATGACCAGCAAATTCAAGGGCTTATGAATTGGGCTTCCCTTAAGCAAATTAAGACTTTAAGCACTCACACTTGAAGTTCAGAATGTCTTCTTTCCATCCATATATCATTTGGGCCAATCCAAGGTCGGAGGAGGAAGTTAAGGCCAAAACAAATTGCTAACTCATTTTGCGTGCTGATAAAATCCATCCTGAGCATGGCTCTGTGTTTGCTAGGTAACAGACTCCATATTTATCCAATGGGGCTGAATTTTGGATATGTCATCGTACACACCCATTGGAACAACTTTCATGAGGAATGCTGCCTCATCCGAGCTGTGTAGGTTGCTGAAACAAAGCTTGCAATATGACCTACGGAACTGGACTGGCAGGGGGCTGTAGCCAAAATGAGTTTGTCTTTTAAGCTCTTCATCCCTTTATCCAAATCAGGCTTTAACATACATGGATTACATCATTTCATATCCAAAGCCATCATTGTTACCTAAAGCTGAAAGATAAACACAAAAAGGATTAAAAGCACAAGTTTAACTCAAAAACATAACCAAATCATAAGCTAGAAGGGTACAAAATGATATACAATTATGAACCGATCAAATACACCAACCACTCTAATTAGGAACGAACTACCGTACATCTTGAATTGTCCAATTTTGAACACCTATTGATTTCGGATCAAGCCCAAAACTTGGGCAACATCATAATATGGTGGGAAGAGTCATTTGGTGAGTTTTGAGTGAAATCCAATCGCTAGAAGTTTGGAATACACCAACCACTCCAATTAGGAAAGAACTGCCGTTGAACTTGGATTGTCCAATTTGGAACACCTATTGATTTCGGATTGAGCCCAAAACTTGGTCCACATCATAATATGGTGGGAGGAGTCATTTCGTGAGTTTTGAGTGAAATCCAATCGCTAGAAGTATGGAATACACCAACCACTCCAATTAGGAACGAACTGCCGTTGAACTTGAATTGTCCAAATTCTCACACCTATTGATTTCGGATCGAGCCCAAAACTTGGGCAACATCAAAATATGGTGGGAGGAGTCATTTGGTTAGTTTTGAGTGAAATCAAATCGCTAGAAGTATGGAATACACCAACCACTCCAATTAGGAACGAACTGTCGTTGAACTTGAATTGTCCAATTTGGAACACCTATTGATTTCGGATCGAGCCCAAATCTTGGGCAACGTCATAATATGGTGGGAGGAATCATTTGGTGAGTTTTGAGTGAAATCCAATCGCTAGAAGTTTGGAATACACCAACCACTCCAATTAGGAACGAACTGCCGTTGAACTTGAATTGTCCAATTTGGAACACCTATTGATTTCGAATCGAGCCCAAAACTTGGGCAACATCATAATAACCAAGGAGGAGTCATTTGGTGAGTTTTGAGTGAAATCCAATCCCTAGAAGTATGGAATACACCAACCACTCCAATTCGGAACGAACTGCCGTTGAACTTGAATTGTCCAATTTGGAACACCTATTGATTCGGATCGAGCCCAAAACTTGGGCAACATCATAATATGGTGGGAGGAGTCATTTGGTGAGTTTTGAGTGAAATCCAATCGCTAGAAGTATGGAATACACCAACCACTCCAATTAGGAACGAACTGCCGTTGAACTTGAATTGTCCAATTTGGAACACCTATTGATTTCGGATCGAGCCCAAATCTTGGGCAACGTCATAATATGGTGGGAGGAGTCGTTTGGTGAGTTTTGAGTGAAATCCAATCGCTAGAAGTATGGAATACACCAACCACTCCAATTAGGAACGAAATGCCGTTCAAATTGAATGGACCAATTCGTCACACCTATTGATTTCGGATCGAGCCCAAAACTTGGGCAACATCATAATATGGTGGGAGGAGTCATTTGGTGAGTTTTGAGTGAAATCCAATCGCTAGAAGTAAGGAATACACCAACCACTACAATTAGGAACGAACTGCCGTTGAACTTGAATTGTCCAATTTGGAACACCTATTGATTTCGGATCAAGCCCAAAACTTGGGCAACATCAAAATATGGTGGGAGGAGTCATTTGGTTAGTTTTGAGTGAAATCCAATCGCTAGAAGTATGGAATACACCAACCACTCCAATTAGGAACGAACTGCCGTTGAACTTGAATTGTCCAATTTGGAAAACCTATTGATTTCGGATCGAGCCCAAAACTTGGGCAACATCATAATATGGTGGGAGGAGTCATTTGGTGAGTTTTGAGTGAAATCCAATCGCTAGAAGTATGGAATACACCGACCACTCCAATTAGGAACGAACTGCCGTTGCACTTGAATTGTCCAATTTCCCGCACCTATTGATTTCGGCTCGAGCCCAAAACTTGGGCAACATCATAATACGGTGGGAGGAGTCATTTGGTGAGTTTTGAGTGAAATCCAATCGCTAGAAGCATGGAATACACCAACCACTCCAATTAGGAACGAACTGTCGTTGCACTTGAATTGTCGAATTTCTCGCACCTATTGATTTCGGATCGAGCCCAAAGCTTGGGCAACATCATAATATGGTGGGAAGAGTCATTTGGTGAGTTTTGAGTGAAATCCAATCACTAGAAGTATGGAATACACCAACCACTCGAATTAGGAACGAACTGCCGTTGAACTTGAATTGTCCAATTTGGAACACCTATTGATTTCGGATCGAGCCCAAAACTTGGGCAACATCATAATATGGTGGGAGGAGTCATTTGGTTAGTTTTGAGTGAAATCCAATCGCTAGAAGTATGGAATACACCAACCACTTCAATTAGGAACGAACTGCCGTTGAACTTGAATTGTCCAATTTGGAACACCTATTGATATCGGCTCGAGCCCAAAACTTGGGCAACATCATAATATGGTGGGAGGAGTCATTTGGTTAGTTTTGAGTAAAATCCAATCGCTAGAAGAATGTAATACACCAACCACTCCAATTAGGAACGAACTGCCGTTGAACTTGAATTGTCCAATTTCTTACACCTATTGATTTCGGATCGAGCCCAAAACTTGGGCAACATCATAATATGGTGGGAGGAGTCATTTGGTGAGTTTTGAGTGAAATCCAATCGCTAGAAGTATGGAATACACCAACCACTCCAATTTGGAACGAACTGCTGTTGAACTTGAATTGTCCAATTTGGAACACCTACTGATTTCGGATCGAGCCCAAATCTTGGGCAACATCATAATATGGTGGGAGGAGTCATTTGTTGAGTTTTGAGTGAAATCCAATCTCTAGAAGTATGGAATACACCAACCACTCCAATTAGGAACGAACTGCCGTTGAACTTGAATTGTCCATTTTCTCACACCTATTGATTTCAGATCGAGCCCAAAACTTGGGCAACATCATAATATGGTGGGAGGAGTCATTTGGTGAGTTTTGAGTGAAATCCAATAGCTAGAAGTATGGAATACACCAACCACTCCAATTAGGAACGAACTGCCGTTCAACTTGAATTGTCCAATTTGGAACACCTATTGATTTCGGATCGAGCGCAAATCTTGGGCAACATCATAATATGGTGGGAGGAGTCATATGGTTAGTTTTGAGTGAAATCCAATCGCTAGAAGAATGTAATACACCAACCACTCCAATTAGGAACGAACTGCCGTTGAACTTGAATTGTCCAATTTCTCACACCTATTCATTTCGGTTCAAACCCCAAACTTGGGCATCATCATAATATGGTGGGAAGAGTCATTTGGTGAGTTTTGAGTGAAATCCAATCGCTAGAAGTATGGAATACACCAACCCCTCCAATTAGGAACGAACTGCCGTTGAACTTGAATTGTCCAATTCGGAACACCTATTGAATTCGGATCGAGCCCAAAACTTGGGCAACATCATAATATGGTGGGTGGAGTCATTTGGTGAGTTTTGAGTGAAATCCAATCGCTAGACGTACGGAATACACCAACCACTACAATTTGGAACGTACTGTCGTTGAAATTGAATTGACCAATTTGGAACACCTATTGATTTCGGATCGAGCCCAAAACTTGGGCAACAACATAATATGGTGGGAGGAGTCATTTGGTGAGTTTTGAGTGAAATCCAATCGCTAGAAGTATGGAATACACCAACCACTCCAATTCGGAACGAACTGCCGTTGCACTTGAATTGTCCAATTTCCCGCACCTATTGATTTCGGCTCGATCCCAAAACTTGGGCAACATCATAATATGGTGGGAGGAGTCATTTGGTGAGTTTTGAGTGAAATCCAATAGCTGGAAGTATGGAATACACCGACCACTCCAATTAGGAACGAACTGCCGTTGAACTTGAATTGTCCAATTTGGAACACCTATTGATTTCGGATCGAGCCCAAAACTTGGGCAACATCATAATATGGTGGGAGGATTCATTTGGTGAGTTTTGAGTGAAATCCAATCGCTAGAAGTATTTAATACACCGACCACTGCAATTAGGAACGCACTGCCGTTGAACTTGTATTGTCCAATTTCTCACACCTATTGATTTCGGATCAAACCCCAAACTTGTGCATCATCATAATATGGTGGGAAGAGTCATTTCGTGAGTTATGAGTGAAATCCAATCACTAGAAGTATGGAATACACCAACCCCTCCAATTAGGAACGAACTGCCGTTGAACTTGAATTGTCCAATTTGGAACACCTATTGATTTCGGATCGAGCCCAAAACTTGGGCAACATCATAATATGGTGGGCGGAGTCATTTGGTTTGTTTTGAGTGAAATCCAATCGCTAGAAGCATGGAATACACCAACCACTCCAATTAGGAACGAACTGCCGTTGAACTTGAATTGTCCAATTTGGAACACCTATTGATTTCGTACCGAGCCCAAAACTTGGGCAACATCATAATATGGTGGGAGGAGTCATTTGGTGAGTTTTGAGTGAAATCCAATCGCTAGAAGCATGGAATACACCAACCACTCCAATTAGGAACGAACTGCCGTTGCACTTGAATTGTCGAATTTCTCGCACCTATTGATTTCGGATCGAGCCCAAAACTTGGGTAACAACATAATATGGTGGGAGGATTCATTTGGTGAGTTTTGAGTGAAATCCAATTGCTAGAAGCACGGAATACACCAACCACTCAAATTAGGAACGAACTCCCGTTGAACTTGAATTGTCCAATTTGGAACACCTATTGATTTCGGATCGATCCCAAAACTTGGGCAACATCATAATATGGTGGGAGGAGTCATTTGGTGAGTTTTGAGTGAAATCCAATCGCTAGAAGTATGGAATACACCAACCACTCCAATTAGGAACGAACTGCCGTTGAACTTGAATTGTCCAATTTGGAACACCTATTGATTTCGTATCGAGCCCAAAACTTGGGCAACATCATAATATGGTGGGAGGAGTCATTTGGTGAGTTTTGAGTGAAATCCAATCGCTAGAAGTATGGAATACACCAACCACTCCAATTAGGAACGAACTGCCGTTGAACTTGAATTGTCCAATATGGAACACCTATTGATTTCGGATCGAGCCCCAAACTTGGGCAACATCATAATATGGTGGGAGGAGTCATTTGGTGAGTTTCGGGTGAAATCCAATCGCTAGAAGTATGGAATACACCAACCACTCCAATTAGGAACGAACTGTCGTTGAACTTGAATTGTCCAATTTGGAACACCTATTGATTTCGGATCGAGCCCAAAACTTGGGCAACATCATAATATGGTGGGAGCAGTCATTTGGTGAGTTTTGAGTGAAACCCAATAGCTAGAAGTATGGAATACACCAACCACTCCAATTAGGAACGAACTGCCGTTGCACTTGAATTGTCCAATTTCCCGCACCTATTGATTTCGGCTCGAGCCCAAAACTTTGGCAACATCATAATATGGTGGGAGGAGTCATTTGGTGAGTTTTGAGTGAAATCCAATCGCTAGAAGTATGGAATACACCAACCACTCCAATTAGGAACGAACTGCCGTTGAACTTGAATTGTCCAATTTCTCACACCTATTGATTTCGGATCAAACCCCAAACTTGTGCATCATCATAATATGGTGGGAAGAGTCATTTCGTGAGTTATGAGTGAAATCCAATCACTAGAAGTATGGAATACACCAACCCCTCCAATTAGGAACGAACTGCCGTTGAACTTGAATTGTCCAATTTGGAACCCCTATTGATTTCGGATCGAGCCCAAAACTTGGGCAACATCATAATATGGTGGGAGGAGTCATTTGGTGAGTTTTGAGAGAAATCCAATCGCTAGAAGTGTGGAATGCACCAACCACTCCAATTTGGAACGAACTGCCGTTGCACTTGAATTGTCGAATTTCTCGCACCTATTGATTTCGGCTCGAGCCCAAAACTTGGGAAACATCATAATATGGTGGGAGGAGTCATTTGGTGAGTTTTGAGTGAAATCCAATCGCTGGAAGTATGGAATACACCGACCACTCCAATTAGGAACGAACTGCCGTTGAACTTGAATTGTCCAATTTGGAACACCTATTGATTTCGGATCGAGCCCAAAACTTGGGCAACATCATAATATGGTGGGAGGATTCATTTGGTGAGTTTTGAGTGAAATCCAATCGCTAGAAGTGTGGAATACACCAACCACTCCAATTAGGAACGAACTGCCGTTGCACTTGTTGTCCAATTTCCCGCACCTATTGATTTCGGCTCGAGCCCAAAACTTGGGCAACATCATAATATGGTGGGAGGAGTCATTTGGTGAGTTTTGAGTGAAATCCAATCGCTAGAAGTATGGAATACACCGACCACTGCAATTAGGAACGCACTGCCGTTGAACTTGAATTGTCCAATTTCTCACACCTATTGATTTCGGATCGAGCCCAAAACTTGGGCAACAACATAATATGGTGGGAGGAGTCATTTGGTGAGTTTTGAGTGAAATCCAATTGCTAGAAGTATGGAATACACCAACCACTCCAATTAGGAACGCACTGCCGTTGAACTTGAAGTGTCCAATTTGGAACACCTATTGATTTCGGATCGAGCCCAAAACTTGGGCAACATCATAATATGGTGGGAGGATTCATTTGGTGAGTTTTGAGTGAAATCCAATCGCTAGAAGTATGGAATACACCGACCACTGCAATTAGGAACGCACTGCCGTTGAACTTGTATTGTCCAATTTCTCACACCTATTGATTTCGGATCAAACCCCAAACTTGTGCATCATCATAATATGGTGGGAAGAGTCATTTCGTGAGTTATGAGTGAAATCCAATCACTAGAAGTATGGAATACACCAACCCCTCCAATTAGGAACGAACTGCCGTTGAACTTGAATTGTCCAATTTGGAACACCTATTGATTTCGGATCGAGCCCAAAACTTGGGCAACATCATAATATGGTGGGCGGAGTCATTTGGTTTGTTTTGAGTGAAATCCAATCGCTAGAAGCATGGAATACACCAACCACTCCAATTAGGAACGAACTGCCGTTGAACTTGAATTGTCCAATTTGGAACACCTATTGATTTCGTATCGAGCCCAAAACTTGGGCAACATCATAATATGGTGGGAGGAGTCATTTGGTGAGTTTTGAGTGAAATCCAATCGCTAGAAGCATGGAATACACCAACCACTCCAATTAGGAACGAACTGCCGTTGCACTTGAATTGTCGAATTTCTCGCACCTATTGATTTCGGATCGAGCCCAAAACTTGGGCAACAACATAATATGGTGGGAGGAGTCATTTGGTGAGTTTTGAGTGAAATCCAATTGCTAGAAGCACGGAATACACCAACCACTCAAATTAGGAACGAACTCCCGTTGAACTTGAATTGTCCAATTTGGAACACCTATTGATTTCGGATCGATCCCAAAACATGGGCAACATCATAATATGGTGGGAGGAGTCATTTGGTGAGTTTTGAGTGAAATCCAATCGCTAGAAGTATGGAATACACCAACCACTCCAATTAGGAACGAACTGCCGTTGAACTTGAATTGTCCAATTTGGAACACCTATTGATTTCGTATCGAGCCCAAAACTTGGGCAACATCATAATATGGTGGGAGGAGTCATTTGGTGAGTTTTGAGTGAAATCCAATCGCTAGAAGTATGGAATACACCAACCACTCCAATTAAGAACGAACTGCCGTTGAACTTGAATTGTCCAATATGGAACACCTATTGATTTCGGATCGAGCCCCAAACTTGGGCAACATCATAATATGGTGGGAGGTGTCATTTGGTGAGTTTCGGGTGAAATCCAATCGCTAGAAGTATGGAATACACCAACCACTCCAATTAGGAACGAACTGTCGTTGAACTTGAATTGTCCAATTTGGAACACCTATTGATTTCGGATCGAGCCCAAAACTTGGGCAACATCATAATATGGTGGGAGGAGTCATTTGGTGAGTTTTGAGTGAAACCCAATAGCTAGAAGTATGGAATACACCAACCACTCCAATTAGGAACGAACTGCCGTTGCACTTGAATTGTCCAATTTCCCGCACCTATTGATTTCGGCTCGAGCCCAAAACTTTGGCAACATCATAATATGGTGGGAGGAGTCATTTGGTGAGTTTTGAGTGAAATCCAATCGCTAGAAGTATGGAATACACCAACCACTCCAATTAGGAACGAACTGCCGTTGAACTTGAATTGTCCAATTTCTCACACCTATTGATTTCGGATCAAACCCCAAACTTGTGCATCATCATAATATGGTGGGAAGAGTCATTTCGTGAGTTATGAGTGAAATCCAATCACTAGAAGTATGGAATACACCAACCCCTCCAATTAGGAACGAACTGCCGTTGAACTTGAATTGTCCAATTTGGAACCCCTATTGATTTCGGATCGAGCCCAAAACTTGGGCAACATCATAATATGGTGGGAGGAGTCATTTGGTGAGTTTTGAGTGAAATCCAATCGCTAGAAGTGTGGAATACACCAACCACTCCAATTTGGAACGAACTGCCGTTGCACTTGAATTGTCGAATTTCTCGCACCTATTGATTTCGGCTCGAGCCCAAAACTTGGGAAACATCATAATATGGTGGGAGGAGTCATTTGGTGAGTTTTGAGTGAAATCCAATCGCTGGAAGTATGGAATACACCGACCACTCCAATTAGGAACGAACTGCCATTGAACTTGAATTGTCCAATTTGGAACACCTATTGATTTCGGATCGAGCCCAAAACTTGGGCAACATCATAATATGGTGGGAGGATTCATTTGGTGAGTTTTGAGTGAAATCCAATCGCTAGAAGTATGGAATACACCAACCACTCCAATTAGGAACGAACTGCCGTTGCACTTGTTGTCCAATTTCCCGCACCTATTGATTTCGGCTCGAGCCCAAAACTTGGGCAACATCATAATATGGTGGGAGGAGTCATTTGGTGAGTTTTGAGTGAAATCCAATCGCTAGAAGTATGGAATACACCGACGACTGCAATTAGGAACGCACTGCCGTTGAACTTGAATTGTCCAATTTCTCACACCTATTGATTTCGTATCGAGCCCAAAACTTGGGCAACATCATAATATGGTGGGAGGAGTCATTTGGTGAGTTTTGAGTGAAATCCAATCGCTAGAAGCATGGAATACACCAACCACTCCAATTAGGAACGAACTGCCGTTGCACTTGAATTGTCGAATTTCTCGCACCTATTGATTTCGGATCGAGCCCAAAACTTGGGCAACAACATAATATGGTGGGAGGAGTCATTTGGTGAGTTTTGAGTGAAATCCAATTGCTAGAAGTACGGAATACACCAACCACTCAAATTAGGAACGAACTCCCGTTGAACTTGAATTGTCCAATTTGGAACACCTATTGATTTCGGATCGAGCCCAAAACTTGGGCAACATCATAATATGGTGGGAGGAGTCATTTGGTGAGTTTTGAGTGAAATCCAATCGCTAGAAGTATGGAATACACCAACCACTCCAATTAGGAACGAACTGCCGTTGCACTTGTTGTCCAATTTCCCGCACCTATTGATTTCGGCTCGAGCCCAAAACTTGGGCAACATCATAATATGGTGGGAGGAGTCATTTGGTGAGTTCTGAGTGAAATCCAATTGCTAGAAGTATGGAATACACCAACCACTCCAATTAGGAACGAACTGCCGTTCAACTTGAATTGTCCAATTTGGAACACCTATTGATTTCGTATCGAGCCCAAAACTTGGGCAACATCATAATATGGTGGGAGGAGTCATTTGGTGAGTCTTGAGTGAAATCCAATCGCTAGAAGTATGGAATACACCAACCACTCCAATTAGGAACGAACTGCCGTTGAACTTGAATTGTCCAATATGGAACACCTATTGATTTCGGATCGAGCCCAAAACTTGGGCAACATCATAATATGGTGGGAGGAGTCATTTGGTGAGTTTTGAGTGAAATCCAATCGCTAGAAGTATGGAATACACCAACCACTCCAATTAGGAACGATCTGCCGTTGAACTTGAATTGTCCAATTTCTCACACCTATTGATATCGGCTCGACCCCAAAACTTGGGCAACATCATAATATGGTGGGAGGAGTCATTTGGTGAGTTCTGAGTGAAATCCAATTGCTAGAAGTATGGAATACACCAACCACTCCAATTAGGAACGAACTGCCGTTGAACTTGAATTGTCCAATTTGGAACACCTATTGATTTCGTATCGAGCCCAAAACTTGGGCAACATCATAATATGGTGGGAGGAGTCATTTGGTGAGTTTTGAGTGAAATCCAATCGCTAGAAGTATGGAATACACCAACCACTCCAATTAGGAACGAACTGCCGTTGAACTTGAATTGTCCAATATGGAACACCTATTGATTTCGGATCGAGCCCCAAACTTGGGCAACATCATAATATGGTGGGAGGAGTCATTTGGTGAGTTTCGGGTGAAATCCAATCGCTAGAAGTACGGAATACACCAACCACTCCAATTAGGAACGAACTGCCGTTGAACTTGAATTGTCCAATTTGGAACACCTATTGATTTCGGATCGAGCCCAAAACTTGGGCAACATCATAATATGGTGGGAGGAGTCATTTGGTGAGTTTTGAGTGAAATCCAATCGCTAGAAGTGTGGAATACACCAACCACTCCAATAAGGAACGAACTGCCGTTGAACTTGAATTGTCCAATTTGGAACACCTATTGATTTCGGATCGAGCCCAAAACTTGGGCAACATCATAATATGGTGGGAGGAGTCATTTGGTGAGTTTTGAGTGAAATCCAATCGCTAGAAGCACGGAATACACCAACCACTCCAATTAGGAACGAAATGCCGTTGCACTTGAATTGTCGAATTTCTCGCACCTGTTGATTTCGGATCGAGCCCAAAACTTGGGCAACATCATAATATGGTGGGAGGAGTCATTTGGTGAGTTTTGTGTGAAATCCAATCGCTAGAAGTACGGAATACACCAACCACTCAAATTAGGAACGAACTGCCGTTGAACTTGAATTGTCCAATTTGGAACACCTATTGATTTCGGATCGAGCCCAAAACTTGGGCAACATCATAATATGGTGGGAGGAGTCATTTGGTTAGTTTTGAGTGAAATCCAATCGCTAGAAGTATGGAATACACCAACCACTCCAATTAGGAACGAACTGCCGTTGAACTTGAATTGTCCAATTTGGAACACCTATTGATTTCGTATCAAGCCCAAAACTTGGGCAACATCATAATATGGTGGGAGGAGTCATTTGGTGAGTTTTGAGTGAAATCCAATCGCTAGAAGTGTGGAATACACCAACCACTCCAATTAGGAACGAACTGCCGTTGAACTTGAATTGTCCCATTTCTCACACCTATTGATTTCAGATCAAGCCCAAAACTTGGGCCACATCATAATATGGTGGGAGGAGTCATTTGTTGAGTTTTGAGTGAAATCCAATCGCTAGAAGTATGGAATACCCCAACCACTGCAATTAGGAACGAACTGTCGTTGCAATTGAATTGACCAATTTCTCACACTTATTGATTTCGGAACGAGCCCAAAACTTGGGCAACATCATAATATTGAGGGAGGAGTCCTTTGGTGAGTTTTGAGAGAAATCCTATCGCTAGAAGTATGGAATACACCAACCACTCCAATTAGGAACGAACTGCCGTTGAACTTGAATTGTCCATTTTGGAACACCTATTGATTTCGGATTGAGCCCAAAACTTGGGCAACATCATAATATGGTGGGAGGAGTCATTTGGTGAGTTTTGAGTGAAATCCAATCGCTCGAAGTATGGAATACACCAACCACTCCCATTAGGAACGAACTGCCGTTGATCTTGAATTGTCCAATTTCTCACACCTATTGATTTCGGATCGAGCCCGAAACTGGGGCTACATCATAATATGGTGGGAGGAGTCATTTGGTGAGTTTTGAGTGAAATCCAATCGCTAGAAGTATGGAATACCCCAACCACTCCAATTAGGAACGAAATTCCGATGAACTTGAATTGTCCAATTTGTCACACCTATTGATTTCGGATCGAGCCCAAAACTTGGGCAACATCATAATATGGTGGGAGGAGTCATTTGGTTAGTTTTGAGTGAAATCCAATCGCTAGAAGCATGGAATACACCAACCACTCCAATTAGTAACGAACTGCCGTTGAACTTTAATTGTCCAATTTCTCACACCTATTGATTTAGGATCGAGCCCCAAACTTGGGCTACATCATAATATTGTGGGAGGAGTCATTTTGTGAGTTTTGAGTGAAATCCAATCGCTAGAAGTATGGAATACACCAACCACTCCAATTAGGAACGAACTGCCGTTGAACTTGAATTGTCCAATTTCCCACACCTATTGATTTTGGATCGAGCCCAAAACTTGGGCAACACCATAATATGGTGGGAGGAGTCATTTGGTGAGTTTTGAGTGAAATCCAATCGCTAGAAGTATGGAATACACCAACCACTCCAATCAGGAACGAACTGCCGTTGAACTTGAATTGTCCAATTTCCCACACCTATTGATTTCGGATCGAGCCCAAAACTTGGGCAACACCATAATATGGTGGGAGGAGTCATTTGGGGAGTTTTGAGTGAAATCCAATCGCTAGAAGTTTGGAATACACCAACCACTCCAATTAGGAACGAACTGTCGTTGAACTTGAACTGTCCAATTTGGAACACCTATTGATTTCGGATCGAGCCCAAAACTTGGGCAACAACATAATGTGGTGGGAGGAGTCATTTGGTGAATTTTGAGTGAAATCCAATCGCTAGAAGTATGGAATACACCAACCACTCCAATTAGGAACGATCTGCCGTTGAACTTGAATTGTCCAATTTCTCACACCTATTGATATCGGCTCGACCCCAAAACTTGGGCAACATCATAATATGGTGGGAGGAGTCATTTGGTGAGTTTTGAGTGAAATCCAATCGCTTGAAGTATGGAATACACCAACCACTCCAATTAGGAACGAACTGCCATTGAACTTGAATTGTCCAATTTGGAACACCTATTGATTTCGGATCGAGCCCAAAACTTGGGCAACATCATAATATGGTGGGAGGATTCATTTGGTGAGTTTTGAGTGAAATCCAATCGCTAGAAGTATGGAATACACCAACCACTCCAATTAGGAACGAACTGCCGTTGCACTTGTTGTCCAATTTCCCGCACCTATTGATTTCGGCTCGAGCCCAAAACTTGGGCAACATCATAATATGGTGGGAGGAGTCATTTGGTGAGTTTTGAGTGAAATCCAATCGCTAGAAGTATGGAATACACCGACGACTGCAATTAGGAACGCACTGCCGTTGAACTTGAATTGTCCAATTTCTCACACCTATTGATTTCGTATCGAGCCCAAAACTTGGGCAACATCATAATATGGTGGGAGGAGTCATTTGGTGAGTTTTGAGTGAAATCCAATCGCTAGAAGCATGGAATACACCAACCACTCCAATTAGGAACGAACTGCCGTTGCACTTGAATTGTCGAATTTCTCGCACCTATTGATTTCGGATCGAGCCCAAAACTTGGGCAACAACATAATATGGTGGGAGGAGTCATTTGGTGAGTTTTGAGTGAAATCCAATTGCTAGAAGTACGGAATACACCAACCACTCAAATTAGGAACGAACTCCCGTTGAACTTGAATTGTCCAATTTGGAACACCTATTGATTTCGGATCGAGCCCAAAACTTGGGCAACATCATAATATGGTGGGAGGAGTCATTTGGTGAGTTTTGAGTGAAATCCAATCGCTAGAAGTATGGAATACACCAACCACTCCAATTAGGAACGAACTGCCGTTGCACTTGTTGTCCAATTTCCCGCACCTATTGATTTCGGCTCGAGCCCAAAACTTGGGCAACATCATAATATGGTGGGAGGAGTCATTTGGTGAGTTCTGAGTGAAATCCAATTGCTAGAAGTATGGAATACACCAACCACTCCAATTAGGAACGAACTGCCGTTCAACTTGAATTGTCCAATTTGGAACACCTATTGATTTCGTATCGAGCCCAAAACTTGGGCAACATCATAATATGGTGGGAGGAGTCATTTGGTGAGTCTTGAGTGAAATCCAATCGCTAGAAGTATGGAATACACCAACCACTCCAATTAGGAACGAACTGCCGTTGAACTTGAATTGTCCAATATGGAACACCTATTGATTTCGGATCGAGCCCAAAACTTGGGCAACATCATAATATGGTGGGAGGAGTCATTTGGTGAGTTTTGAGTGAAATCCAATCGCTAGAAGTATGGAATACACCAACCACTCCAATTAGGAACGATCTGCCGTTGAACTTGAATTGTCCAATTTCTCACACCTATTGATATCGGCTCGACCCCAAAACTTGGGCAACATCATAATATGGTGGGAGGAGTCATTTGGTGAGTTCTGAGTGAAATCCAATTGCTAGAAGTATGGAATACACCAACCACTCCAATTAGGAACGAACTGCCGTTGAACTTGAATTGTCCAATTTGGAACACCTATTGATTTCGTATCGAGCCCAAAACTTGGGCAACATCATAATATGGTGGGAGGAGTCATTTGGTGAGTTTTGAGTGAAATCCAATCGCTAGAAGTATGGAATACACCAACCACTCCAATTAGGAACGAACTGCCGTTGAACTTGAATTGTCCAATATGGAACACCTATTGATTTCGGATCGAGCCCCAAACTTGGGCAACATCATAATATGGTGGGAGGAGTCATTTGGTGAGTTTCGGGTGAAATCCAATCGCTAGAAGTACGGAATACACCAACCACTCCAATTAGGAACGAACTGCCGTTGAACTTGAATTGTCCAATTTGGAACACCTATTGATTTCGGATCGAGCCCAAAACTTGGGCAACATCATAATATGGTGGGAGGAGTCATTTGGTGAGTTTTGAGTGAAATCCAATCGCTAGAAGTGTGGAATACACCAACCACTCCAATAAGGAACGAACTGCCGTTGAACTTGAATTGTCCAATTTGGAACACCTATTGATTTCGGATCGAGCCCAAAACTTGGGCAACATCATAATATGGTGGGAGGAGTCATTTGGTGAGTTTTGAGTGAAATCCAATCGCTAGAAGCACGGAATACACCAACCACTCCAATTAGGAACGAAATGCCGTTGCACTTGAATTGTCGAATTTCTCGCACCTGTTGATTTCGGATCGAGCCCAAAACTTGGGCAACATCATAATATGGTGGGAGGAGTCATTTGGTGAGTTTTGTGTGAAATCCAATCGCTAGAAGTACGGAATACACCAACCACTCAAATTAGGAACGAACTGCCGTTGAACTTGAATTGTCCAATTTGGAACACCTATTGATTTCGGATCGAGCCCAAAACTTGGGCAACATCATAATATGGTGGGAGGAGTCATTTGGTTCGTTTTGAGTGAAATCCAATCGCTAGAAGTATGGAATACACCAACCACTCCAATTAGGAACGAACTGCCGTTGAACTTGAATTGTCCAATTTGGAACACCTATTGATTTCGTATCAAGCCCAAAACTTGGGCAACATCATAATATGGTGGGAGGAGTCATTTGGTGAGTTTTGAGTGAAATCCAATCGCTAGAAGTGTGGAATACACCAACCACTCCAATTAGGAACGAACTGCCGTTGAACTTGAATTGTCCCATTTCTCACACCTATTGATTTCAGATCAAGCCCAAAACTTGGGCCACATCATAATATGGTGGGAGGAGTCATTTGTTGAGTTTTGAGTGAAATCCAATCGCTAGAAGTATGGAATACCCCAACCACTGCAATTAGGAACGAACTGTCGTTGCAATTGAATTGACCAATTTCTCACACTTATTGATTTCGGAACGAGCCCAAAACTTGGGCAACATCATAATATTGAGGGAGGAGTCCTTTGGTGAGTTTTGAGAGAAATCCTATCGCTAGAAGTATGGAATACACCAACCACTCCAATTAGGAACGAACTGCCGTTGAACTTGAATTGTCCATTTTGGAACACCTATTGATTTCGGATTGAGCCCAAAACTTGGGCAACATCATAATATGGTGGGAGGAGTCATTTGGTGAGTTTTGAGTGAAATCCAATCGCTCGAAGTATGGAATACACCAACCACTCCCATTAGGAACGAACTGCCGTTGATCTTGAATTGTCCAATTTCTCACACCTATTGATTTCGGATCGAGCCCGAAACTGGGGCTACATCATAATATGGTGGGAGGAGTCATTTGGTGAGTTTTGAGTGAAATCCAATCGCTAGAAGTATGGAATACCCCAACCACTCCAATTAGGAACGAAATTCCGATGAACTTGAATTGTCCAATTTGTCACACCTATTGATTTCGGATCGAGCCCAAAACTTGGGCAACATCATAATATGGTGGGAGGAGTCATTTGGTTAGTTTTGAGTGAAATCCAATCGCTAGAAGCATGGAATACACCAACCACTCCAATTAGTAACGAACTGCCGTTGAACTTTAATTGTCCAATTTCTCACACCTATTGATTTAGGATCGAGCCCCAAACTTGGGCTACATCATAATATTGTGGGAGGAGTCATTTTGTGAGTTTTGAGTGAAATCCAATCGCTAGAAGTATGGAATACACCAACCACTCCAATTAGGAACGAACTGCCGTTGAACTTGAATTGTCCAATTTCCCACACCTATTGATTTTGGATCGAGCCCAAAACTTGGGCAACACCATAATATGGTGGGAGGAGTCATTTGGTGAGTTTTGAGTGAAATCCAATCGCTAGAAGTATGGAATACACCAACCACTCCAATCAGGAACGAACTGCCGTTGAACTTGAATTGTCCAATTTCCCACACCTATTGATTTCGGATCGAGCCCAAAACTTGGGCAACACCATAATATGGTGGGAGGAGTCATTTGGGGAGTTTTGAGTGAAATCCAATCGCTAGAAGTTTGGAATACACCAACCACTCCAATTAGGAACGAACTGTCGTTGAACTTGAACTGTCCAATTTGGAACACCTATTGATTTCGGATCGAGCCCAAAACTTGGGCAACAACATAATGTGGTGGGAGGAGTCATTTGGTGAATTTTGAGTGAAATCCAATCGCTAGAAGTATGGAATACACCAACCACTCCAATTAGGAACGATCTGCCGTTGAACTTGAATTGTCCAATTTCTCACACCTATTGATATCGGCTCGACCCCAAAACTTGGGCAACATCATAATATGGTGGGAGGAGTCATTTGGTGAGTTTTGAGTGAAATCCAATCGCTTGAAGTATGGAATACAACAGCCACTCCAATTAGGAACGAACTGCCGTTGAACTTGAATTGTCCAATTTGGAACACCTATTGATTTCGGATCGAGCCCAAAACTTGGGCAACAACATAATGTGGTGGGAGGAGTCATTTGGTGAATTTTGAGCGAAATCCAATAGCTAGAAGTATGGAATACACCAACCACTCCAATTAGGAACGATCTGCCGTTGAACTTGAATTGTCCAATTTCTCACCCCTATTGATATCGGCTCGACCCCAAAACTTGGGCAACATCATAATATGGTTGGAGGAGTCATTTGGTTAGTTTTGAGTGAAATCCAATCGCTAGAAGTATGGAATACACCAACCACTCCAACTAGGAACGAACTGCCGTTGAACTTGAATTGTCCAATTTCTCACACCTATTCATTTCGGATCGAGCCCAAAACTTGGGCAACATCATAATATGGTGGGAGGAGTCATTTGGTGAGTTTTGAGTGAAATCCAATCGCTAGAAGTATGGAATACACCAACCACTCCAATTAGGAAAGAACTGCCGTTGAACTTGAATTGTCCAATTTCTCACACCTATTGATTTCAGATCGAGCCCAAAACTTGGGCAACATCATTAGATGGTGGGAGGAGTCATTTGGTTAGTTTTGAGTGAAATCCAATCGCTAGAAGTAAGGAATACACCAACCACTCCAATTTGGAACGAAATGCCGTAGAACTTGAATTGTCCAATTTCTCACACCTATTGATTTCAGATCGAGCCTGAAACTTGGGCAACATCATAATATGGTGGGAGGAGTCATTTGGGGAGTTTTGAGTGAAATCCAATCGCTAGAAGTTTGGAATACACCAACCACTCCAATTAGGAACGAACTGTCGTTGAACTTGAACTGTCCAATTTGGAACACCTATTGATTACGGATCGAGCCCAAATCTTGCACAACAGCATAATATGGTGGGAGGAGTCATTTGGTGAGTTTTGAGTGAAATCCAATCGCTTGAAGTACGGAATACAACAGCCACTCCAATTAGGAACGAACTGCCGTTGAACTTGAATTGTCCAATTTGGAACACCTATTGATTTCGGATCGAGCCCAAAACTTGGGCAACAACACAATATGGTGGGAGGAGTCATTTGGTGAGTTTTGAGTGAAATCCAATCGCTAGAAGTATGGAATACACCAACCACTCCAATTAGGAAAGATCTGCCGTTGAACTTGAATTGTCCAATTTGGAACACCTATTGATATCGGCTCGACCCCAAAACTTGGGCAACATCATAATATGGTGGGAGGAGTCATTTGGTGAGTTTTGAGTGAAATCCAATCGCTTGAAGTATGGAATACAACAGCCACTCCAATTAGGAACGAACTGCCGTTGAACTTGAATTGTCCAATTTGGAACACCTATTGATTTCGGATCGAGCCCAAAACTTGGGCAACAACATAATGTGGTGGGAGGAGTCATTTGGTGAATTTTGAGTGAAATCCAATCGCTAGAAGTATGGAATACACCAACCACTCCAATTAGGAACGATCTGCCGTTGAACTTGAATTGTCCAATTTCTCACACCTATTGATATCGGCTCGACCCCAAAACTTGGGCAACATCATAATATGGTGGGAGGAGTCATTTGGTTAGTTTTGAGTGAAATCCAATCGCTAGAAGTATGGAATACACCAACCACTCCAACTAGGAACGAACTGCCGTTGAACTTGAATTGTCCAATTTCTCACACCTATTCATTTCGGATCGAGCCCAAAACTTGGGCAACATCATAATATGGTGGGAGGAGTCATTTGGTGAGTTTTGAGTGAAATCCAATCGCTAGAAGTATGGAATACACCAACCACTCCAATTAGGAACGAACTGCCGTTGAACTTGAATTGTCCAATTTCTCACACCTATTGATTTCAGATCGAGCCCAAAACTTGGGCAACATCATTAGATGGTGGGAGGAGTCATTTGGTTAGTTTTGAGTGAAATCCAATCGCTAGAAGTAAGGAATACACCAACCACTCCAATTTGGAACGAACTGCCGTTGAACTTGAATTGTCCAATTTGGAACACCTATTGATTTCGGATCGAGCCCAAAACCTGGGCAACATCATAATATGGTGGGAGGAGTCATTTGGTTAGTTTTGA
The DNA here is from genome assembly GCF_965620075.1 of Prunus avium. Classification (NCBI taxonomy): domain Eukaryota; kingdom Viridiplantae; phylum Streptophyta; class Magnoliopsida; order Rosales; family Rosaceae; genus Prunus; species Prunus avium. The sequence continues at coordinate 10,151,420 of NC_142290.1, forward strand.
GTGAAATCCAATCGCTAGAAGTATGGAATACACCAACCACTCCAATTAGGAACGAACTGCCGTTGAACTTGAATTGTCCAATTTGGAACACCTATTGATTTCGTATGGAGCCCAAAACTTGGGCAACATCATAATATGGTGGGAGGAGTCATTTGGTGAGTTTTGAGTGAAATCCAATCTCTAGAAGTATGGAATACACCAACCACTCCAATTAGGAACGAAATGCCGTTGAACTTGAATTGTCCAATTTGGAACACCTATTGATTTCGGATCGAGCCCAAAACTTGGGCAACATCATAATATGGTGGGAGGAGTCATTTGGTGAGTTTTGAGTGAAATCAAATCGCTGGAAGTATGGAATACACCAACCACAACAATTAGGAACGAACTGCCGTTGAACTTGAATTCTCCAATTGCTCACACCTATTGATTTCGGATCGAGCCCAAAACTTTGGCAACATCATAATATGGTGGGAGGAGTCATTTGGTGAGTTTTGAGTGAAATCCAATCGCTAGAAGTACGGAATACACCAACCACTCAAATTAGGAACGAACTGCCGTTGAACTTGAATTGTCCAATTTGGAACACCTATTGATTTCGGATCGAGCCCAAAACTTGGGCAACATCATAATATGGTGGGAGGAGTCATTTGGTGAGTTTTGAGTGAAATCCAATCGCTAGAAGTATGGAATACACCAACCACTTGAATTAGGAACGAACTGCCGTTGAACTTGAATTGTCCAATTTGGAACACCTATTGATTTCGGATCGAGCCCAAAACTTGGGCAACATCATAATATGGTGGGAGGAGTCATTTGGTTAGTTTTGAGTGAAATCCAATCGCTAGAAGTATGGAATACACCAACCACTCCAATTAGGAACGAACTGCCGTTGAACTTGAATTGTCCAATTTGGAACACCTATTGATTTCGTATCAAGCCCAAAACTTGGGCAACATCATAATATGGTGGGAGGAGTCATTTGGTGAGTTTTGAGTGAAATCCAATCGCTAAAAGTATGGAATACACCAACCACAACAATTAGGAACGAACTGCCGTTGAACTTGAATTCTCCAATTGCTCACACCTATTGATTTCGGATCGAGCCCAAAACTTGGGCAACATCATAATATGGTGGGAGGAGTCATTTGGTGAGTTTTGAGTGAAATCCAATCGCTAGAAGTACGGAATACACCAACCACTCAAATTAGGAACGAACTGCCGTTGAACTTGAATTGTCCAATTTGGAACACCTATTGATTTCGGATCGAGCCCAAAACTTGGGCAACATCATAATATGGTGGGAGGAGTCATTTGGTGAGTTTTGAGTGAAATCCAATCGCTAGAAGTATGGAATACACCAACCACTCGAATTAGGAACGAACTGCCGTTGAACTTGAATTGTCCAATTTGGAACACCTATTGATTTCGGATCGAGCCCAAAACTTGGGCAACATCATAATATGGTGGGAGGAGTCATTTGGTTAGTTTTGAGTGAAATCCAATCGCTAGAAGTATGGAATACACCAACCACTCCAATTAGGAACGAACTGCCGTTGAACTTGAATTGTCCAATTTGGAACACCTATTGATTTCGTATCAAGCCCAAAACTTGGGCAACATCATAATATGGTGGGAGGAGTCATTTGGTGAGTTTTGAGTGAAATCCAATCGCTAGAAGTGTGGAGTACACCAACCACTCCAATTAGGAACGAACTGCCGTTGAACTTGAATTGTCCCATTTCTCACACCTATTGATTTCGGATCAAGCCCAAAACTTGGGCCACATCATAATATGGTGGGAGGAGTCATTTGTTGAGTTTTGAGTGAAATCCAATCGCTAGAAGTATGGAATACCCCAACCACTGCAATTAGGAACGAACTGTCGTTGCAATTGAATTGACCAATTTCTCACACTTATTGATTTCGGAACGAGCCCAAAACTTGGGCAACATCATAATATTGAGGGAGGAGTCCTTTGGTGAGTTTTGAGAGAAATCCTATCGCTAGAAGTATGGAATACACCAACCACTCCAATTAGGAACGAACTGCCGTTGAACTTGAATTGTCCATTTTGGAACACCTATTGATTCCGGATCGAGCCCAAAACTTGGGCAACATCATAATATGGTGGGAGGAGTCATTTGGTGAGTTTTGAGTGAAATCCAATCGCTAGAAGTATGGAATACACCAACCACTCCCATTAGGAACGAACTGCCGTTGATCTTGAATTGTCCAATTTCTCACACCTATTGATTTCGGATCGAGCCCGAAACTGGCGCTACATCATAATATGGTGGGAGGAGTCATTTGGTGAGTTTTGAGTAAAATCCAATCGCTAGAAGTATGGAATACCCCAACAACTCCAATTAGGAACGAAATTCCGTTGAACTTGAATTGTCCAATTTGTCACACCTATTGATTTCGGATCGAGCCCAAAACTTGGGCAACATCATAATATGGTGGGAGGAGTCATTTGGTTAGTTTTGAGTGAAATCCAATCGCTAGAAGCATGGAATACACCAACCACTCCAATTAGTAACGAACTGCCGTTGAACTTTAATTGTCCAATTTCTCACACCTATTGATTTAGGATCGAGCCCCAAACTTGGGCAACATCATAATATTGTGGGAGGAGTCATTTTGTGAGTTTTGAGTGAAATCCAATCGCTAGAAGTATGGAATACACCAACCACTCCAATTAGGAACGAACTGCCGTTGAACTTGAATTGTCCAATTTCCCACACCTATTGATTTTGGATCGAGCCCAAAACTTGGGCAACATCATAATATGGTGGGAGGAGTCATTTGGTGAGTTTTGAGTGAAATCCAATCGCTAGAAGTGTGGAATACACCAACCATTCCAATCAGGAACGAACTGCCGTTGAACTTGAATTGTCCAATTTCCCACACCTATTGATTTCGGATCGAGCCCAAAACTTGGGCAACATCATAATATGGTGGGAGGAGTCATTTGGAGAGTTTTGAGTGAAATCCAATCGCTAGAAGTATGGAATACACCAACCACTCCAATTAGGAACGAACTGCCGTTGAACTTGAATTGTCCAATTTCTCACCCCTATTGAATTCGGATCGAGCCCAAAACTTGGGCAACATCATAATATGGTGGGAGGAGTCATTTGGTGAGTTTCGAGTGAAATCCAATCGCTAGAAGTATGGAATACACCAACCACTCCAATTAGGAACAAACTGCCGTTGAACTTGAATTGTCCAATTTGGAACACCTATTTATTTCGGATCGAGCCTAAAACATTGGCAACATCATAATATGGTGGGAGGAGTCATTTGGTGAGTTTTGAGTGAAATCCAATCGCTAGAGGTATGGAATACACCAACCACTCTAATTAGGAACAAACTGCCGTTGAACTTGAATTGTCCATTTTGGAACACCTATTGATTTTGGATCGAGCCCCAAACTTGGGCAACAACGTAATATGGTGGGAGGAGTCGTTTGGTGAGTTTTGAGTGAAATCCAATCACTAGAAGTATGGAATACACCAACCACTCCAATTAGGAACGAACTGCCGTTGAACTTGAATTGTCCAATTTGGAACACCTATTGATTTCGGATCGAGCCCAAAACTTGTGCGACATTATAATATGGTGGGAGGAGTCATTTGGTGAGTTTTGAGTGAAATCCAATCGCTAGAAGTAAGGAATACACCAACCACTCCAATTTGGAACGAACTGCCGTTGAACTTGAATTGTCCAATTTGGAACACCTATTGATTTCGGATCGAGCCCAAAACCTGGGCAACATCATAATATGGTGGGAGGAGTCATTTGGTTAGTTTTGAGTGAAATCCAATCGCTAGAAGTATGGAATACACCAACCACTCCAATTAGGAACGAACTGCCGTTGAACTTGAATTGTCCAATTTGGAACACCTATTGATTTCGTATGGAGCCCAAAACTTGGGCAACATCATAATATGGTGGGAGGAGTCATTTGGTGAGTTTTGAGTGAAATCCAATCTCTAGAAGTATGGAATACACCAACCACTCCAATTAGGAACGAACTGCCGTTGAACTTGAATTGTCCAATTTGGAACACCTATTGATTTCGGATCGAGCCCAAAACTTGGGCAACATCATAATATGGTGGGAGGAGTCATTTGGTGAGTTTTGAGTGAAATCAAATCGCTGGAAGTATGGAATACACCAACCACAACAATTAGGAACGAACCGCCGTTGAACTTGAATTCTCCAATTGCTCACACCTATTGATTTCGGATCGAGCCCAAAACTTTGGCAACATCATAATATGGTGGGAGGAGTCATTTGGTGAGTTTTGAGTGAAATCCAATCGCTAGAAGTACGGAATACACCAACCACTCAAATTAGGAACGAACTGCCGTTGAACTTGAATTGTCCAATTTGGAACACCTATTGATTTCGGATCGAGCCCAAAACTTGGGCAACATCATAATATGGTGGGAGGAGTCATTTGGTGAGTTTTGAGTGAAATCCAATCGCTAGAAGTATGGAATACACCAACCACTTGAATTAGGAACGAACTGCCGTTGAACTTGAATTGTCCAATTTGGAACACCTATTGATTTCGGATCGAGCCCAAAACTTGGCCAACATCATAATATGGTGGGAGGAGTCATTTGGTTAGTTTTGAGTGAAATCCAATCGCTAGAAGTATGGAATACACCAACCACTCCAATTAGGAACGAACTGCCGTTGAACTTGAATTGTCCAATTTGGAACACCTATTGATTTCGTATCAAGCCCAAAACTTGGGCAACATCATAATATGGTGGGAGGAGTCATTTGGTGAGTTTTGAGTGAAATCCAATCGCTAAAAGTATGGAATACACCAACCACAACAATTAGGAACGAACTGCCGTTGAACTTGAATTCTCCAATTGCTCACACCTATTGATTTCGGATCGAGCCCAAAACTTGGGCAACATCATAATATGGTGGGAGGAGTCATTTGGTGAGTTTTGAGTGAAATCCAATCGCTAGAAGTACGGAATACACCAACCACTCAAATTAGGAACGAACTGCCGTTGAACTTGAATTGTCCAATTTGGAACACCTATTGATTTCGGATCGAGCCCAAAACTTGGGCAACATCATAATATGGTGGGAGGAGTCATTTGGTGAGTTTTGAGTGAAATCCAATCGCTAGAAGTATGGAATACACCAACCACTCGAATTAGGAACGAACTGCCGTTGAACTTGAATTGTCCAATTTGGAACACCTATTGATTTCGGAACGAGCCCAAAACTTGGGCAACATCATAATATTGAGGGAGGAGTCCTTTGGTGAGTTTTGAGAGAAATCCTATCGGTAGAAGTATGGAATACACCAACCACTCCAATTAGGAACGAACTGCCGTTGAACTTGAATTGTCCATTTTGGAACACCTATTGATTCCGGATCGAGCCCAAAACTTGGGCAACATCATAATATGGTGGGAGGAGTCATTTGGTGAGTTTTGAGTGAAATCCAATCGCTAGAAGTATGGAATACACCAACCACTCCCATTAGGAACGAACTGCCGTTGATCTTGAATTGTCCAATTTCTCACACCTATTGATTTCGGATCGAGCCCGAAACTGGCGCTACATCATAATATGGTGGGAGGAGTCATTTGGTGAGTTTTGAGTAAAATCCAATCGCTAGAAGTATGGAATACCCCAACCACTCCAATTAGGAACGAAATTCCGTTGAACTTGAATTGTCCAATTTCTCACACCTATTGATTTCGGATCGAGCCCAAAACTTGGGCAACATCATAATATGGTGGGAGGAGTCATTTGGTTAGTTTTGAGTGAAATCCAATCGCTAGAAGCATGGAATACACCAACCACTCCAATTAGTAACGAACTGCCGTTGAACTTTAATTGTCCAATTTCTCACACCTATTGATTTAGGATCGAGCCCCAAACTTGGGCAACATCATAATATTGTGGGAGGAGTCATTTTGTGAGTTTTGAGTGAAATCCAATCGCTAGAAGTATGGAATACACCAACCACTCCAATTAGGAACGAACTGCCGTTGAACTTGAATTGTCCAATTTCCCACACCTATTGATTTTGGATCGAGCCCAAAACTTGGGCAACATCATAATATGGTGGGAGGAGTCATTTGGTGAGTTTTGAGTGAAATCCAATCGCTAGAAGTGTGGAATACACCAACCATTCCAATCAGGAACGAACTGCCGTTGAACTTGAATTGTCCAATTTCCCACACCTATTGATTTCGGATCGAGCCCAAAACTTGGGCAACATCATAATATGGTGGGAGGAGTCATTTGGAGAGTTTTGAGTGAAATCCAATCGCTAGAAGTATGGAATACACCAACCACTCCAATTAGGAACGAACTGCCGTTGAACTTGAATTGTCCAATTTCTCACCCCTATTGAATTCGGATCGAGCCCAAAACTTGGGCAACATCATAATATGGTGGGAGGAGTCATTTGGTGAGTTTCGAGTGAAATCCAATCGCTAGAAGTATGGAATACACCAACCACTCCAATTAGGAACAAACTGCCGTTGAACTTGAATTGTCCAATTTGGAACACCTATTTATTTCGGATCGAGCCTAAAACATTGGCAACATCATAATATGGTGGGAGGAGTCATTTGGTGAGTTTTGAGTGAAATCCAATCGCTAGAGGTATGGAATACACCAACCACTCTAATTAGGAACAAACTGCCGTTGAACTTGAATTGTCCATTTTGGAACACCTATTGATTTTGGATCGAGCCCCAAACTTGGGCAACAACGTAATATGGTGGGAGGAGTCGTTTGGTGAGTTTTGAGTGAAATCCAATCACTAGAAGTATGGAATACACCAACCACTCCAATTAGGAACGAACTGCCGTTGAACTTGAATTGTCCAATTTGGAACACCTATTGATTTCGGATCAAGCCCAAAACTTGTGCGACATTATAATATGGTGGGAGGAGTCATTTGGTGAGTTTTGAGTGAAATCCAATCGCTAGAAGTATGGAATACACCAACCACTCCCATTAGGAACGAACTGCCGTTGATCTTGAATTGTCCAATTTCTCACACCTATTGATTTCGGATCGAGCCCGAAACTGGCGCTAGATCATAATATGGTGGCAGGAGTCATTTGGTGAGTTTTGAGTGAAATCCAATCGCTAGAAGTATGGAATACCCCAACCACTCCAATTAGGAACGAAATTCCGTTGAACTTGAATTGTCCAATTTGTCACACCTATTGATTTCGGATCGAGCCCAAAACTTGGGCAAGATCATAATATGGTGGGAGGAGTCATTTGGTTAGTTTTGAGTGAAATCCAATCGCTAGAAGCATGGAATACACCAACCACTCCAATTAGTAACGAACTGCCGTTGAACTTTAATTGTCCAATTTCTCACACCTATTGATTTAGGATCGAGCCCCAAACTTGGGCTACATCATAATATTGTGGGAGGAGTCATTTTGTGAGTTTTGAGTGAAATCCAATCGCTAGAAGTATGGAATACACCAACCACTCCAATTAGGAACGAACTGCCGTTCAACTTGAATTGTCCAATTTCCCACACCTATTGATTTTGGATCGAGCCCAAAAGTTGGGCAACATCATAATATGGTGGGAGGAGTCATTTGTTGAGTTTTGAGTGAAATCCAATCGCTAGAAGTATGGAATACACCAACCACTCCAATTAGGAACGAACTGCCGTTGAACTTGAATTGTCCAATTTGGAACACCTATTGATTTCGGATCGAGCCCAAAACTTGGGCAACATCATAATATGGTGGGAGGAGTCATTTTGTGAGTTTTGGGTGAAATCCAATCGCTAGAAGTATGGAATACACCAACCACTCCAATTAGGAACGAAATGCCGTTGAAATTGAATTGACCAATTTCTCACACCTATTGATTTCGGATCGAGCCCAAAACTTGGGCAACATCATAACATGGTGGGAGGAGTCATTTGGTGAGTTTTGAGGGAAATCCAATCGCTAGAAGTATGGAATACACCAACCACTCCAATTAGGAACGAACTGCCGTGGAAATTGAATTGTCTCATTTGGAACACCTATTGATTTCGGATCGAGCCCAAAACTTGGGCAACATCATAATATGGTGGGAGGAGTCATTTGGTTACTTTTGAGTGAAATCCAATCGCTAGAAGTATGGAATACACCAACCACTCCAATTAGGAATGAACTGTCGTTGAACTTGAATTGTCCAATTTGCAACACCTATTGATTTCGGATCGAGCCCAAAACTTGGGCAACATCATAATATGGTGGGAGGAGTCATTTTGTGAGTTTTGAGTGAAATCCAATCTCTAGAAGTATGGAATACACCAACCACTCCAATTAGGAAACGAACTGCCGTTGAACTTGAATTGTCCAATTTGGAACACCTATTGATTTCGGATCGAGCCCCAAACTTGGGCAAGATCATAACATGGTGGGAGGAGTCATTTGGTGAGTTTTGAGTGAAATCCAATCGCTAGAAGTATGCTGTACACCAACCACTCCAATTAGGAACGAACTACCATTGAACTTGAATTGTCCAATTTGGAACACCTATTGATTTCAGATCGAGGCCAAAACTTGGGCAACATCATAATATAGTGGGAGGAGTCATTTGGTGAGTTTTGAGTGAAATCCAATCGCTAGAAGTATGGAATACACCAACCAATCAAATTAGGAACGAACTGCCGTTGAACTTGAATTGTCCAATTTCTCACACCTATTGATTTCGGATCGAGCCCAAAACTTGGGCAACATCATAATATGATGGGAGGAGTCATTTGGTGAGTTTCGAGTGAAATCCAATCGCTAGAAGTGTGGAATACACCAACCACTCCAATTAGGAACGAACTGCCGTTGAACTTGAATTGTCCAATTTGTCACACCTATTGATTTCGGATCGAGCCCAAAACATGTGCAACATCATAATATGGTGGGAGGAGCCATTTTTTGAGTTTTGAGTGAAATCCAATCGCTAGAAGTATGGAATACACCAACCACTCCAATTACGAACGAACTGTCGTTGCAATTGAATTGACCAATTTCTCACACCTATTGATTTCGGATCCAGCCCAAAACTTGGGCAACATCATAATATGGTTGGAGGAGTCCTTTGGTGAGTTTTGAGTGAAATCCAATCGCTAGAAGTGTGGAATACACCAACCACTCCAATTAGGAACGAACTGCCGTTGAACTTGAATTGTCTAATTTCTCACACCTATTGATTTTGGATCGAGCCCCAAACTTGGGCAATATCATAATATGGTGGGAGGAGTCATTTGGTGAGTTTTGAGTGAAATCCAATCGCTAGAAGTATGGAATACACCAACCACTCCAATTAGGAACGAACTGCCGTTGAACTTGAATTGTCCAATTTGGAACACCTATTGATTTCGGATCGAGCCCAAAACTTGGGCAACATCATAATATGGTGGGAGGAGTCATTTGGTGAGTTTTGAGGGAAATCCAATCGCTAGAAGTATGGAATACACCGACCACTCCAATTAGGAACGAACTGCCGTTGAACATGAATTGTCCAATTTCTCACACCTATTGATTTCGGATCGAGCCCAAAACTTGGGCAACATCATAATATGGTGGGAGAAGTCATTTGGTGAGTTTTGAGTGAAATCCAATCGCTAGAAGTATGGAATACACCAACCACTCCAATTAGGAACGAACTGTCGTTGAACTTGAATTGTCCAATTTCTCACACCTATCGATTTCGGATCGAGCCCCAAACTTGGGCAACATCATAATATGGTGGGAGGACTCATTTGGTGAGTTTTGAGTGAAATCCAATCGCTAGAAGTATGGAATACACCAACCACAACAATTAGGAACGAACTGCCGTTGCACTTGAATTGTCCAATTTCTCACACCTATTGATTTCGGATCGAGCCCAAAACTTGGGCAACATCATAATATGGTGGGAGGAGTCATTTGGTTAGTTTTGAGTGAAATCCAATCGCTAGAAGTATGGCTCCAATTAGGAACGAACTGCCGTTGAACTTGAATTGTCCAATTTCGAACACCTATTGATTTCGGATCGAGCCCAAAACTTGGGCAACATCAAAATATGGTGGGAGGAATCATTTGGTGAGTTTTGAGTGAAATCCAATCGCTAGAAGTATGGAATATACCAACCACTCCCATTAGGAACGAACTGCCGTTGAACTTGAATTGTCCAATTTCTAACACCTATTGATTTCGGATCGAACCCCAAACTTGTGCAGCATCATAATATGGTGGGAGGAGTCATTTGGTGAATTTTGAGTGAAATCCAATCGCTAGAAGTATGGAATACACCAACCACCCCCATTAGGAACGAACTGCCGTTGAACTTGAATTGTCCAATTTCTAACACCTATTGATTTCGAATCGAACCCCAAACATGTGCAACATCATAATATGGTGGGAGGAGTCATTTGGTGAGTTTTGAGTGAAATCCAATCGCTAGAAGTATGGAATACACCAACCACTCCAATGAGGAACGAACTGCCGTTGAACTTGAATTGTCCAATTTGGAACACCTATTGATTTCGGATCGAGCCCAAAACTTGGGCAATATCATAATATGGTGGGAGTAGTCATTTGGTGAGTTTTGATCGAAATCCAATCGCTAGAAGTATGGAATACACCAGCCACTCCAATTAGGAACGAACTGTGGTTGAAATTGAATTGACCAATTTCCCACAGCTATTGATTTCGGATCAAGCCCAACACTTGGGCAACATCATAATATGGTGGGAGGAGTCATTTGGTGAGTTTTGAGTGAAATCCAATCGCTAGAAGTGTGGAATACACCAACCACTCCAATTAGGAACGAACTGCCGTTGAACTTGAATTGTCCAATTTCGCACACTTATTGATTTCGGATCGAGCCCAAAACTTGGGCAACGTCATAATATGGTGGGAGGAGTCATTTGGTGAGTTTTGAGTGAAATCCAATCGCTAGAAGTGTGGAATACACCAACCACTCCAATTAGGAATGAACTGCCGTTGAACTTGAATTGTCCAATTTCTCACACCGATTGATTTCGGATCGAGCCCAAAACTTGGGCAACATCATAATATGGTGGGAGGAGTCATTTGGTGAGTTTTGAGTGAAATCCAATCGCTAGAAGTATGGTATACACCAACCACGCCAATTAGGAACGAACTGCCGTTGAACTTGAATTGTCCAATTTCGAACACCAATTGATTTCAGATCGAGCCCAAAACTTGGGCAACATCATAATATGGTGGGAGGAGTCATTTGGTGAGTTTTGAGTGAAATCCAATCGCTAGAAGTATTGAATACACCAACCACTCCAATTAGGAACGAACTGTCGTTGAACTTGAATTGTCCAAGTTCGAACTCCAATTGATTTCGGATCGAGCCCAAAACTTGGGCAACATCATAATATGGTGGGAGGAGTCATTTGGTGAGTTTTGAGTGAAATCCAATCGCTAGAAGTATGGAATACACCAGCCACTCTGTTGTGTGGATTTCTGCTGCACCAAAATGGATTCAGTTGCATCCTCAACTTGTGATACTCGCAAGTGCATGAGCTGTTTTTGTAGTATAGCATATGTAAGTGCGAGGTTGATCCCACGAGGATTGGTGATTGAATGATCCCATTCATTTCTCCTACACAAAACAGAAATGAAAAAAAAGAAATAAATAAAACAAGAAAAAGGAAATACCTCAAGCAAACAAGTTCCCAAGTTCAATTAGATTAATGGATTGATTCTAGCTAAAGTATGATTAAGCCATGGTGTGTGGTCATAACCTTGTGTTCCTAATTCCCTAATTTGATCATTTGTTGTCTAACCTAAAATTAAGCATTAGGAACCCATTAAGCATAGAAGAACAATTTAAACAACCAAGCATGTATCTAATCCCTGTTGTCGAATGTCCGTACATACTCTTCCTATTCATAGTTCAATTCGAATTAAAGCATGGTGTATACTCTTAATTCAAACCAAGATAGCTAACATGCAAGCCTAAATGGTGATCAATCATTCAAACTAGCATATTAACTTATAAGCATAATGAATAAGAACAAAAACCATAATTGAAACTTGGAAACTAATTAAACTTGAAAACTTAAGAAAAGAATTTACATTACAAAGAAAAATAAATTACAACTAAGAAGCAAAAGGAAAGCTAGAATTGAGAACTAGAAAGCAAAATTAAGAGAATTTGAGGGAGAGAAGGGAAGGGAGCTCTAGAGAAGTGTTTGAGAGCTCCCCCCCTTGGGGTGTGTTTACAAGCTTAGAGAACCTCCCTATTTATAGGCCTAAGGAAGTGAAAAATCTGAATTCAATATGGCTAATGCATACAACACTTGTTTTATAAAATCTGAAATGGCTTACAATAGCTCATCCTGAGGTCAGCATGACCGGCAACTTCAAGGGCTTACGAATTGGACTTCACTTAAGCAAATTAAGACTTTAAGCACTCAAACTTGAAGTTCCGAATGTCTTCTTTCCAGCCATACATCATTTGGGCCAATCCAAGGTCGGAGGAGGAAGTTAAGGCCAAAACAAATTGCTAACTCATTTTGCGCGCTGATAAAATCCATCCTGAGCATGGCTCTGTGTTTGCTAGGTAACAGACTCCATATTTATCCAATGGGGCTGAAGTTTGGATATGTTATAGTACACACCCATTGGAACAACCTTTATGGAGAATGCTGCCTCATCCGAGCTGTGTAGGTTGCTTAAACAAAGCTTGCAATATGACCTACGGAACTGGACTGGCAGGAGGCTGTAGCCAAAATGAGTTTGTCTTTTAAGCTCTTCATCCATTCATCCAAATTAGGCCTTAACAAGCTTGAATTGCATGAATTATGCCCTCTTGCTCTATTTGCCTACAAAACACACAAAGGGAGGCAAATAACTTAGAAATCTAAGAAACTACGCAAAAGAAGTAAGTAAATAGGGCATGTATATGTATGAAATTATGAGCATAACACACTCCAATTAGGAACGAACTGTGGTTGAAATTGAATTGACCAATTTCCCACACCTATTGAATTCGGATCGAGCCCAACACTTGGGCAACATCATAATATGGTGGGAGGAGTCATTTGTTGAGTTTTGGGTGAAATCCAATTGCTAGAAGTATGGAATACACCAACCACTCCAATTAGGAACGAACTGCCGTTGAACTTGAATTGTCCAATTTCTCAAACGTATTGATTTCGGATCGAGCCCAAAACTTGGGCAACATTATAATATGGTGGGAGGAGTCATTTGGTGAGTTTTGAGTGAAATCCAATCGCTAGAAGTGTGGAATACACCAACCACTCCAATTAGGAACGAACTGCCGTTGAACTTGAATTGTCCAATTTGGAACACCTATTGATTTCGGATCGAGCCCAAAACTTGGGCAACACCATAATATGGTCGGAGGAGTCATTTGGTGAGTTTTGATTTAAATCCAATCGCTAGAAGTATGGAAGACACCAACCACTCCAATTTGGAACGAACTGCCGTTGAACTTGAATTGTCCAATTTCTCACACCTATTGATTTCGGATCGAGCCCGAAACTTGGGCAACATCAAAATATGGTGGGAGGAGTCATTTGGTGAGTTTTGAGTGAAATCCAATCGCTAGAAGTATGGAATACACCAACCACTCCAATTAGGAACGAACTGCCGTTGAACTTGAATTGTCCAATTTGGAACACCTATTGATTTCGGATCGAGCCCAAAACTTGGGCAACATCATAATATGGTGGGAGGAGTCATTTGGTGAGTTTTGAGTGAAATCCATTCGCTAGAAGTATGGAATACACCAACCACTCCAATTTGGAACGAACTGCCGTTGAACTTGAATTGTCCAATTTGGAACACCTATTGATTTCGGATCGAGCCCAAAACTTGGGCAACATCATAATACGGTGGGAGGAGTCATTTGTTGGGTTTTGAGTGAAATCCAATCGCTAGAAGTATGGAAGACACCAACCACTCCAATTTGGAACGAACTGCCGTTGAACTTAAATTGTCCAATTTCTCACACCCATTGATTTCGGATCGAGCCCCAAACTTAGGCAACATCATAATATGGTGGGAGGAGTCATTTGGTGAGTTTTGAGTGAAATCCATTCACTAGAAGTATGGAATACACCAACCACTCCAATTAGGAACGAACTGCCGCTGAACTGGAATTGTCCAATTTCTCACCCCTATTGAGTTTCTGATCGATCCCAAAACTTGGGCAACATGATAATATGGTGGGAGGAGTCATTTGGTGAGTTTTGAGAGAAATCCAATAGTTAGAAGTATGGAATACACCATCCACTCCAATTTGGAACGAACTGCCGTTGAACTTGAATTGTCCAATTTCACACACCTATTGATTTCAGATAGAGCCCCAAACTTGGGCAACATCATAATATGGTGGGAGGAGTCATTTGGTGAGTTTTGAGTGAAATCCAATCGCTAGAAGTATGGAATACACCAACCACTCCAATTAGGAACGAACTGCCGTTGCACTTGAATTGTCCAATTTCTCACACCTATTGATTTCGGATCGAGCTCAAAACTTGGGCAACAACATAATATGGTGGGAGGAGTCATTTGGTTAGTTTTGAGTGAAATCCAATCGCTAGAAGTATGGAATACACCAACCACTCCAATTAGGAACGAACTGCCGTTGAACTCTAATTGTCAAATTTGGAAGACCTATTGATTTCGGATCGAGTCCAAAACTTGGGCAACATCGTAATATGGTGGGAGGAGTCATTTGGTGAGTTTTTAGTGAAATCCAATCGCTAGAAGTATGGAATACACCAACTAGTACAATTAGGAACGAACTGCTGTTGAACTTGAATTGCCCAAATTCTCACACCTATTGATTTCGGATCGTGCCCAAAGCTTGGGCAACATCATAATATGGTGGGAGGAGTCATTTGGTGAGTTTTGAGTGAAATCCAATCGCTAGAAGTGTGGAATACACCAACCACTCCAATTAGGAACGAACTGCCGTTGAACTTGAATTGTCCAATTTCTCACACCCATTGATTTCGGATCGAGCCCAAAACTTGGGCAACATAATAATATGGTGGGAGGAGTCATTTGGTTAGTTTTGAGTGAAATCCAATCGCTAGAAGTATGGAATACACCAACCACTCCAATTAGGAACGAACTGCCGTTGAACTCTAATTGTCAAATTTGGAAGACCTGTTGATTTCGGATCGAGTCCAAAACTTGGGCAACATCGTAATATGGTGGGAGGAGTCATTTGGTGAGTTTTTAGTGAAATCCAATCGCTAGAAGTATGGAATACACCAACCAGTACAATTAGGAACGAACTGCTGTTGAACTTGAATTGCCCAATTTCTCACACCTATTGATTTCGGATCGCGCCCAAAGCTTGGGCAACATCATAATATGGTGGGAGGAGTCATTTGGTGAGTTTTGAGTGAAATCCAATCGCTAGAAGTGTGGAAAACACCAACCACTCCAATTAGGAACGAACTTCCGTTGAACATGAATTGTCCAATTTCTCACACCCATTGATTTCGGATCGAGCCCAAAACTTGGGCAACATCATAATATGGTGGGAGGAGTCATTTGGTTAGTTTTGAGTGAAATCCAATCGCTAGAAGTATGGAATACACCAACCGGTCCATTTAGGAACGAACTGCCGTTGAACTTGAATTGTCCAATTTCTCACACGTATTGATTTCGGATCGAGCCCAAAACTTGGGCAACATCATAATATGGTGGGAGGAGTCATTTGGTTAGTTTTGAGTGAAATCCAATCGCTAGAAGTATGGAAGACACCAACCACTCCAATTTGGAACGAACTGCCGTTGAACTTGAATCGTCCAATTTCTCACACCTATTGATTTCGGATCTAGCCCGAAACTTGGGCAACATCATAATATGGTGGGAGGAGTCATTTGGTTAGTTTTGAGTGAAATCCAATCGCTAGAAGTATGGAATACACCAACCACTCCAATTAGGAACGAACTGCCGTTGAACTCTAATTGTCAAATTTGGAAGACCTATTGATTTCGGATCGAGTCCAAAACTTGGGCAACATCGTAATATGGTGGGAGGAGTCATTTGGTGAGTTTTTAGTGAAATCCAATCGCTAGAAGTATGGAATACACCAACCAGTACAATTAGGAACGAACTGCTGTTGAACTTGAATTGCCCAATTTCTCACACCTATTGATTTCGGATCGCGCCCAAAGCTTGGGCAACATCATAATATGGTGGGAGGAGTCATTTGGTGAGTTTTGAGTGAAATCCAATCGCTAGAAGTGTGGAATACACCAACCACTCCAATTAGGAACGAACTGCCGTTGAACTTGAATTGTCCAATTTCTCACACCCATTGATTTCGGATCGAGCCCAAAACTTGGGCAACATAATAATATGGTGGGAGGAGTCATTTGGTTAGTTTTGAGTGAAATCCAATCGCTAGAAGTATGGAATACACCAACCACTCCAATTAGGAACGAACTGCCGTTGAACTCTAATTGTCAAATTTGGAAGACCTATTGATTTCGGATCGAGTCCAAAACTTGGGCAACATCGTAATATGGTGGGAGGAGTCATTTGATGAATTTTTAGTGAAATCCAATCGCTAGAAGTATGGAATACACCAACCAGTACAATTAGGAACGAACTGCTGTTGAACTTGAATTGCCCAATTTCTCACACCTATTGATTTCGGATCGCGCCCAAAGCTTGGGCAACATCATAATATGGTGGGAGGAGTCATTTGGTGAGTTTTGAGTGAAATCCAATCGCTAGAAGTGTGGAATACACCAACCACTCCAATTAGGAACGAACTGCCGTTGAACTTGAATTGTCCAATTTCTCACACCCATTGATTTCGGATCGAGCCCAAAACTTGGGCAACATAATAATATGGTGGGAGGAGTCATTTGGTTAGTTTTGAGTGAAATCCAATCGCTAGAAGTATGGAATACACCAACCACTCCAATTAGGAACGAACTGCCGTTGAACTCTAATTGTAAAATTTGGAAGACCTATTGATTTCGGATCGAGTCCAAAACTTGGGCAACATCGTAACATGGTGGGAGGAGTCATTTGGTTAGTTTTGAGTGAAATCCAATCGCTAGAAGTGTGGAAAACACCAACCACTCCAATTAGGAACGAACTGCCGTTGAACATGAATTGTCCAATTTCTCACACCCATTGATTTCGGATCGAGCCCAAAACTTGGGCAACATCATAATATGGTGGGTGGAGTCATTTGGTGAGTTTTGAGGGAAATCCAATCGCTAGACGTACAGAATACACCAACCACTACAATTAGGAACGAACTGTCGTTGAAATTGAATTGACCAATTTCTCGGACCTATTGATTTCGGATAGAGCCCAAAACTTGGGCAACATCATAATATGGTGGGAGGAGTCATTTGGTGAGTTTTGAGTGAAATCCAATCGCAAGAAGTATGGAATACACCAACCACTCCAGTTAGGAACGAACTGCCGTTGAACTTGAATTGTCCAATTTGTAACACCTATTGATTTCGGATCGAGCCCATAACTTGGGCAACATCATAATATGGTGGGAGGAGTCATTTGGTGAGTATTGAGTGAAATCCAATCGCTAGAAGTATGGAATATACCAACCACTCCAGTTAGGAACGAACTGCCGTTGAACTTGAATTGTCCAATTTGGAACACCTATTGATTTCGGATTGAGCCCAAAACTTGGGCAACATCATAATATGGTGGGCGGAGTCAGTTGGTGAGTTTTGAGTGAAATCCAATCGCTAGAAGTATGGAATACACCAACCACACCAATTAGGAACGAACTGCCGTGGAATTTGAATTGTCCAATTTGGAACACCCATTGATTTCGGATCGAGCCCAAAACTTGGGCAACAGCATAATATGGTGGGAGGAGTCATTTGGTGAGTATTGAGTGAAATCCAATGGCTAGAAGTATGGAATATACCAACCACTCCAGTTAGGAACGAACTGCCGTTGAACTTGAATTGTCCAATTTGGAACACCTATTGATTTCGGATCGAGCCCAAAACTTGGGCAACATCATAATATGGTGGGAGGAGTCAGTTGGTGAGTTTTGAGTGAAATCCAATCGCTAGAAGTATGGAATACACCAACCACACCAATTAGGAACGAACTGCGGTGGAATTTGAATTGTCCAATTTGGAACATCCATTGATTTCGGATCGAGCCCAAAACTTGGGCAACAGCATAATATGGTGGGAGGAGTCATTTGGTGAGCTTTGAGTGAAATCCATTCGCTAGAAGTATGGAATACACCAACCACTCCAATTAGGAACGAACTGTCGTTGAACTTGAATTGTCCAATTCGGAACACCTATTGATTTCGGATCGAGCAAAAAACTTGGGGAACAACCAAATATGGTGGGAGGAGTCATTTGGTGAGTTTTGAGTGAAATCCAATCGCTAGAAGTATGGAATACAACAACCACTCCAATTAGGAACGAACTGCCGTTGAACTTGAATTGTCCAATTTGGAACACCTATTGATTTCGGATCGAGCCCAAAACCTGGGCAACATAATAAAATGGTGGGAGGGGTCATTTGGTGAGTTTTGGGTGAAATCCAATCGCTAGAAGTATGGAATACACCAACCACTCCAATTAGGAACGAACTTCCGTTGAACTTCAATTGTCCAATTTGGAACACCAATTGAATTCGGATAGAGCCCAAAACTTGGGCAACCTCATAATATGGTGGGAGGAGTCATTTGGTGAGTTTTGAGTGAAATCCAATCGCTGGACGTATGGAATACACCAACCACTCCAATTAGGAACGAACTGCCGTTGAACTTGAATTGTCCAATTTATTACACCTATTGATTTCGGATCGAGCCCAAAACTTGGGCAACATCATCATATGGTGGGAGGAGTCAATTGGTGAGTTTTGAGTGAAATCCAATCGCTAGAAGTGTGGAATACACCAACCACTCCAGTTAGGAACGAACTGCCGTTGAACTTGAATTGTCCAATTCGGAACACCTGTTGATTTCGGATCGAGCCCAAAACTTGGGCAACATCATAATATGATTGGAGGAGTCATTTGGTGAGTATTGAGTGAAATCCAATCGCTAGAAGTATGGAATTTACCAACCACTCCTGTTCGGAACGAACTGCCGTTGAACTTGAATTGTCCAATTCGGAACACCTATTGATTTCGGATCGATCCCAAAACTTGGGCAACATCATAATATGGTGGGAGGAGTCATTTGGTGAGTTTTGAGTGAAATCCAATCGCTGGAAGTATGGAATACACCAACCACTCCAATTAGGAACGAACTGCCGTTGAACTTGAATTGTCCAATTTGGAACACCTTTTGATTTCGGATCGAGCCCAAAACTTGGGCAACATCATAATATGGTGGGAGGAGTCATTTGGTGAGTTTTGAGTGAAATCCAATCGCTAGAAGTATGGAATACACAAACCACTCCAATTAGGAACGAACTGCCGTTGAACTTGAATTGTCCAATTTGGAACACCTATTGATTTCGGATCGAGCCCAAAACTTGGGCAACATCATAATATGGTGGGAGGAGTCATTTGGTTAGTTTTGAGTGAAATCCAATCGCTAGAAATATGGAATACACCAACCACTCCAATTAGGAACGAACTGCCGTTGAACTTCAATTGTCCAATTTGGAACACCTATTGATTTCGGATCGAGCCCAAAACTTGGGCAACATCATAATATGGTGGGAGGAGTCATTTGGTGAGTTTTGAGTGAAATCCAATCGCTAGAAGTATGGAATACACCAACCACTCCAATGAGGAACGAACTGCTGTTGAACTTGAATTGTCCAATTTATCACACCTATTGATTTCGAATCGAGCCCAAAATTTGGGCAACATCATAATATGGTGGGAGGAGTCATTTGGTGAGTTTTGAGTGAAATCCAATCGCTAGAAGTATGGAATACACCAACCACTCCAATTAGGAACGAATTGCCGTTGAACTTGAATTGTCCAATTTGGAACACCTATTGATTTCGGATCGAGCCCAAAACATGGGCAACATCGTAATATTGTGGAAGGAGTCATTTGGTTAGTTTTGACTGAAATCCAATCGCTAGAAGTATGGAATACACCAACCACTCCAATTAGGAACGAACCGCCGTTGAACTTGAATTGTCCAATTTGGAACACCTGTTGATTTCGGATCGAGCCCAAAACTTGGGCAACATCATAATATGGTGGGAGGAGTCATTTGGTGAGTTTTGAGTGAAATCCAATCGCTACAAGTATGGAATACACCAACCACTCCTGTTAGGAACGAACTGCAATATACTTGAATTTCCCAATTTGGAACACCTATTGATTTCGGATCGAGCCCATAACTTGGGCAACATCATAATATGGTGGGAGGAGTCATTTGGTGAGTTTTGAGTGAAATCCAATCGCTAGAAGTATGGAATACACCAACCACTCCAATTAGGAATGAACTGCCGTTGAACGTGAATTGTCCAATTTGGAACACCTATTGATTTCGGATCCAGCTCCAAACTTGGGCAACATCATAATATGGTGGGAGGAGTCATTTGGTGAGTTTTGAGTGAAATCCAATCGCTAGAAGTATGGAATACACCAACCACTCCAATTAGGAACGAACTGCCGTTGAACTTGAATTGTCCAATTTGGAAGACCTATTGATTTCGGATCGAGCCCAAGACTTGGGCAACATCATAATATGGTGGGAGGAGTCATTTGGTGAGTTTTGAGTGAAATCCAATCGCTGGAAGTATGGAATACACCAACCACTCCTGTTAGGAACGAACTGCAATATACTTGAATTTCCCAATTTGGAACACCTATTGATTTCGGATCGAGCCCATAACTTGGGCAACATCATAATATGGTGGGAGGAGTCATTTGGTGAGTTTTGAGTGAAATCCAATCGCTAGAAGTATGGAATACACCAACCACTCCAATTAGGAACGAACTGCCATTGGACTTGAATTGTCCAATTTCTCACACCTATTGATTTCGGATCGAGCCCAAAACTTGGGCAACATCATAATATGGTGGGAGGAGTCATTTGGTGAGTTTTGAGTGAAATCCAATCGCTAGAAGTACGGAATACACCAACCACTCCGATTAGGAACGAACTGCCGTTGAACTTGAATTGTCCAATTTCTCACACCTATTGATTTCGGATCGAGCCCAAAACTTGGGCAACATCATAATATGGTGGGAGGAGTCATTTGGTGAGTTTTGAGTGAAATCCAATCGCTAGAAGTATGGAATACACCAACCACTCCTATTAGGAACGAACTGCCGTTGAACTTGAATTGTCCAATTTCTCACACCTATTGATTTCGGATCGAGCCCGAAACTTGGGCTACATCATAATATGGTGGGAGGAGTCATTTGGTGAGTTTTGAGTGAAATCCAATCGCTAGAAGTATGGAATACACCGACCACTCCAATTAGGAACGAACTTCCGTTGAACTTGAATTGTCCAATTTGTCACACCTATTGATTTCGAATCGAGCCCAAAACTTGGGCAACATCATAATTTGGTGGGAGGAGTCATTTGGTGAGTTTTGAGTGCAATCCAATCGCTAGATGTATGGAATACACCAACCACTCCAATTAGGAACGAACTGTCGTTGAAATTGAATTGACCAATTTCTCACACCTATTGATTTCGGATGGAACCCAAAACTTGGGCAACATCATAATATGGTGGGAGGAGTCATTTGGTCAGTTTTGAGTGAAATCCAATCGCCAGAAGTATGGAATACACGAACCACTCCAATTAGAAATAAACTGCCGTTAAACTTGAATTGTCCAATTTGGAAGATCTATTGATTTCGGATCGAGCCAAAAACTTGGGCAACATCACAATATGGTGGGAGGAGTCATTTGGTGAGTTTTGAGAGAAATCCAATCGCTAGAAGTATGGAATACACCAACCACTCCAATTAGGAACGAACTGTCGTTGAAATTGAATTCACCAATTTCTCACACCTATTGATTTCGGATCGAGCCCAAAACTTGGGCAACATCATAATATGGTGGGAGGAGTCATTTGGTGAGTTTTGAGTGAAATCCAATCGCTAGAAGTGTGGAATACAGCAACCACTCCAGTTAGGAAAGAACTGTCGTTGAAATTGAATTGACCAATTTCTCACACCTATTGAATTCGGATCGAGCCCAAAACTTGGGCAACATCATAATATGGTGGGAGGAGTCATTTGGTGAGTTTTAAGTGAAATCCAATCGCTAGAAGTATGGAATACACCAACCACTCCAATTAGGAACGAACTGCCGTTGAACTTGAATTGTCCAATTTGGAACACCTATTGATTTCGGATCGAGCCCAAAACTTGGGCACCATCATATTATGGTGGGAGGAGTCATTTGTTTAGTTTTGAGTGAAATCCAATCGCTAGAAGTATGGAATACACCAACCACTCCAATTAGGAACGAACTGCTGTTGAACTTGAATTGTCCAATTTCTCACACCTATTGATTTCGGATCGAGCCCCAAACTTGGGCAACATCATAATATGGTGGGAGGAGTCATTTGGTGAGTTTTGAGTGAAATCCAATCCCTAGAAGTATGGAATACACCAACCACTCCAATTAGGAACGAACTGCCGTTGAACTTGAATTGTCCAATTTGGAACACCTATTGATTTCTGATCGAGTCCAAAACTTGGGCAACATCATAATATGGTAGGAGGAGTCATTTGGTGAGTTTTGAGTGAAATCCAATCGCTAGAAGTATGGAATACACCAACCACTCCAATAAGGAACGAACTGCCGTTGAACTTGAATTGTCCAATTTCTGACACCTATTGATTTCGGATCGAGCCCAAAACTTGGGCAACATCATAATATGGTGGGAGGAGTCATTTGTGAGTTTTGAGTGTAATCCAATCGCTAGAAGTATGTAATACAGCAAACACTCCTATTAGGATTGAACTGCCGTTGAACTTGAATTGTCCAATTTCTCACACCTATTGATTTCGGATCGAGCCCCAAACTTGGGCAACATCATAATGTGGTGGGAGGAGTCATTTGGTGAGTTTTGAGTGAAATCCAATCGCTAGAAGTATGGAATACACCAACCACTCCAATTAGGAACGAACTGCCGTTGAACTTGAATTGTCCAATTTGGAACACCTATTGATTTCGGATCAAGCCCCAAACTTGGGCAACATCATAATATGGTGCGAGGAGTCATTTGGTGAGTTTTGAGTGTAATCCAATCGCTAGAAGTATGGAATACACCAACCACTCCAATTAGGAACGAACTGCCGTTGAACTTGAATTGTCCAATTTCTCACACCTATTGATTTCGGATCGAGCCCAAAACTTGGGCAACAACATAATATGGTGGGAGGAGTCATTTGGTGAGTTTTGAGTGAAATCCAATCGCTAGAAGTGTGGAATACACCAACCATTCCAATTAGGAACGAACTGCTGTTGAACTTGAATTGTCCAATTTCTCACACCTGTTGATTTCGGATCGAGCCCAAAACTTGGGCAACGTCATAATATGGTGGGCGGAGTCATTTGGTTAGTTTTGAGTGAAATCCAATCGCTAGAAGAATGGAGTACACCAACCACTCCAATTAGGAACGAACTGCAGTTGAACTTGAATTGTCCAATTTCTCACACCTAATGATTTTGGATCGAGCCCAAAACTCGGGCAACATCATAATATGGTGGGAGGAGTCACTTGGTGAGTTTTGAGTGAAATCCAATCGCTAGAAGTATGGAATACACCAACCACACCAATTAGGAACGAACTGCCGTTGAACTTGAATTGTCCAATTTCTCACACCTATTGATTTCGGATCGAGCCCCAAACTTGGGCAACAACATAATATGCTGGGAGGAGTCATTTGGTGAGTTTTTAGTGAAATCCAATCGCTAGAAGTGTGGAATACACCAACCCTTCCAATTTGGAACGAACTGCCGTTGAACTTGAATTGTCCAATTTCTCACACCTGTTGATTTCGGATCGACCCCAAAACTTGGGCAACGTCATAATATGGTGGGAGGAGTCATTTGGTTAGTTTTGACTGAAATCCAATCGCTAGAAGAATGAAATACACCAACCACTCCAATTAGGAACGAACTGCCGTTGAACTTGAATTATCCAATTTGGAACACCTATTGATTTCGGATCGAGTCCAAAACTTGGGCAAGATCATAATATGGTGGGCGGAGTCATTTGGTGAGTTTTGAGTGAAATCCAATCGCTAGAAGTATGGAATACACCAACCACTCCAATTAGGAACGAACTGCCGTTGAACTTGAATTATCCAATTTGGAACACCTATTGATTTTGGATCGAGCCCCAAACTTGGGCAACATCATAATATGGTGGGAGGAGTCATTCGGTGAGTTTTGAGTGAAATCCAATCGCTAGAAGTACGGAATGCACCAACCACTCCAATTAGGAACGAACTGCCGTTGAACTTGAATTGTCCTATTTCGAACACCTATTGATATCGGATCATGCCCAAAACTTTGGCAACGTCATAATATGGTGGGAGGAGTCATTTGGTGAGTTTTGAGTGAAATCCAATTGCTAGAAGTATGGAATACACCAACCACTCCCACTAGGAACGAACTGCCGTTGAACTTGAATTGTCCAATTTCTAACACCTATTGATTTCGGATCGAACCCCAAACTTGTGCAACATCATAATATGGTGGGAGCAGTCATTTGGTGAGTTTTGAGTGAAATCCAATCGCTAGAAGTATGGAATACACCAACCACTCCAATTTGGAACGAACTGCCGTTGAACTTTAATTGTCCAATTTGGAACACCTATTGATTTCGGATCGAGCCCAAAACTTGGGCAATATCATAATACGGTGGGAGGAGTCATTTGGTGAGTTTTGAGTGAAATCCAATCGCTAGAAGTATGGAATACACCAACCCCTCCAATTAGGAACGATCTGCCGTTGAACTTGAATTGTCCAATATCTCACACCTATTGATTTCGGATCGAACCCCAAACTTGGGCAACATCATAATATGGTGGGAGGACTCATTTGGTGAGTTTTGAGTGAAATCCAATCGCTAGAAGTATGGAATACACCAACCACTCCAATTAGGAACGAATTGTCGTTGAACTTGAAGTGTCCAATTTGGAACACCTATTGATTTCGGATCGAGCCCCAAACTTGGGCAACAACATGATATGGTGGGAGGAGTCATTTGGTGAGTTTTGAGTGAAATCCAATCGCTAGAAGTATGGAAGACACCAACCACTCCAATTAGGAACGAACGGCCGTTGAACTTGAATTGTCCAATTTCTCACACCTATTGATTTCGGATCTAGCCCCAAACTTGGGCAACATCATAATATGGTGGGAGGAGTCATTTGGTGAGTTTTGAGTGAAATCCAATCGCTAGAAGTATGGAAGACACCAACCACTCCAATTAGGAACGAACTGCCGTTGAACTTGAATTGTCCACTTTTGAACACCAATTGATTTCGGATCGAGCCCAAAACTTGGGCAACATCATAATATGGTGGGAGAAGTCATTTGGTGAGTTTTGAGTGAAATCCAATCGCTAGAAATATGGAATACACCAACCACTCCAATTAGGAACGAACTGCCGTTGAACTTGAATTGTCCAATTTCTAACACCTATTGATTTCGGATCGAACCCCAAACTTGTGCAACATCGTAATATGGTGGGAGGAGTCATTTGGTGAGTTTTGAGTGAAATCCAATCGCTAGAAGTATGGAATACACCAACCACTCCAATTAGGAACGAATTGTCGTTGAACTTGAAGTGTCCAATTTGGAACACCTATTGATTTCGGATCGAGCCCCAAACTTGGGCAACAACATGATATGGTGGGAGGAGTCATTTGGTGAGTTTTGTGTGAAATCCAATCGCTAGAAGTATGGAAGACAACAACCACTCCAATTAGGAACGAACGGCCGTTGAACTTGAATTGTCCAATTTCTCACACCTATTGACTTCGGATCTATCCCCAAACTTGGGCAACATCATAATATGGTGGGAGGAGTCATTTGGTGAGTTTTGAGTGAAATCCAATCGCTAGAAGTATGGAACACACAAACCACTCCAATTAGGAACGACCTGCCGTTGAACTTGAATTGTCCAATTTCTCCCAACTATTCATTTCGGATCGAGCCCAAAACTTGGGCAACATCATAATATGGTGGGAGGAGTCATTTGGTGAGTTTTGAGTGAAATCCAATCGCTAGAAGTATGGAATACACCAACCACTACAATTAGGAACGAACAACCGTTGAACTTGAATTGCCCAATTTCTCACACTTATTGATTTCGGATCGAGCCCAAAACTTGGGCAACTTCATAGTATGGTGGGAGGAGTCATTTGGTGAGTTTTGAGTGAAATCGAATCGCTAGAAGTATGGAATACACCAACCACTCCAATTAGGAACGAACTGCCGTTGAACTTGAATTGTCCAATTTGGAACACCTATTGATTTCGGACCGAGCCCCAAACTTGGGCAACATCATAATGTGGTGGGAGGAGTCATTTGGTGAGTTTTGAGTGAAATCCAATCGCTAGAAGTATGGAATACACCAACTACTGCAATTAGGAACGAACTGCCGTTGAACTTGAATTGTCCAATTTGGAACACCTATTGATTTCGGATCGAGTCCAAAACTTGGGCAACATCATAATATGGTGGGAGGAGTCATTTGGTGAGTTTTGAGTGAAATCCAATCGCTAGAAGTATGGAATACACCAACCACTCCAATTAGAAACGAACTGCCGTTGAACTTGAATTGTCCAATTTGGAAGACCTATTGATTTCGGATCGAGCCCAAAACTTGGGCAACATCATAATATGATGGGAGGAGTCATTTGGTGAGTTTTGAGTGAAATCCAATCGCTAGAAGTATGGAATACACCAACCAC
This sequence comes from Prunus avium, assembly GCF_965620075.1. NCBI lineage: Eukaryota > Viridiplantae > Streptophyta > Magnoliopsida > Rosales > Rosaceae > Prunus > Prunus avium. The sequence goes on from NC_142290.1 coordinate 10,178,331, forward strand.
TCCCATTAGGAACGAACTGCCGTTGAACTTGAATTGTCCAATTTCTCACACCTATTGATTTCGGATCGAACCCCAAACTTGTGCAACATCATAATATGGTGGGAGGAGTCATTTGGTGAGTTTTGAGTGAAATCCAATCGCTAGAAGTATGGAATACACCAACCACTCCAATTAGGAACGAACTGCCGTTGAACTTGAATTGTCCATTTGGAACACCTATTGATTTCGGATCGAGTCCAAAACTTGGGCAACATCATAATTTGGTGGGAGGAGTCATTTGGTGAGTTTTGAGTGAAATCCAATCGCTAGAAGTATGGAATACATCAACCATTGCAATTAGGAACGAACTGCCGTTGAACTTGAATTGTCCAATTTGGAACACCTATTGATTTCGGATCGAGCCCAAAACTTGGGAAACATCATAATATGATGGGAGGACTCATTTGGTGAGTTTTGAGTGAAATCCAATCGCTAGAAGTATGGAATACACCAACCACTCCCATTAGGAACGAACTGCCGTTGAACTTGAATTGTCCAATTTCGCACACCTATGGATTTCGGATCGAACCCCAAACTTGTGCAACATCATAATATGGTGGGAGGAGTCATTTGGTGAGTTTTGAGTGAATTCCAATCGCCAGAAGTATGTAATACACCAACCACTCCAATTGGGAACGAACTGCCGTTGAACTTAAATTGTCCAATTTGGAACACCTAATGATTTCGGATCGAGCCCAAAACTTGGGCAATAACATAATATGGTGGGAAGAGTCATTTGGTGAGTTTTGAGTGAAATCCAATCGCTCGAAGTATGGAATACACCAACCACTCCAATTAGAAACGAACTGCCGTTGAACTTGAATTGTCCAATTTGGAACACCTATTGATTTCGGATCGAGCCCAAAACTTGGGTAACATCATAATATGATGGGAGGACTCATTTGGTGAGTTTTGAGTGAAATCCAATCGCTAGAAGTATGGAATACACCAACCACTCCCATTAGGAACGAACTGCCGTTGAACTTGAATTGTCCAATTTCGCACACCTATGGATTTCGGATCGAACCCCAAACTTGTGCAACATCATAATATGGTGGGAGGAGTCATTTGGTGAGTTTTGAGTGAAATCCAATCGCTAGAAGTATGGAATACACCAACCACACCAATTAGGAACGAACTGCCGTTGAACTTGAATGGTCCAATTTGGAACACCTATTGATTTCGGATCGAGTCCAAAACTTGGGCAACATCATAATATGGTGGGAGGAGTCATTTGGCAAGTTTTGAGTGAAATCCAATCGCTAGAAGTATGGAATACACCAACCACTCCAATTAAAAACGAACTGCCGTTGAACTTGAATTGTCCAATTTGGAACACCTATTGATTTCGGATCGATCCCAAAACTTGGGCAACATCATAATATGGTGGGAGGAGTCATTTGGTGAGCTTTGAGTGAAATCCAATCGCTAGAAGTATGGAATACACCAACCACTCCCATTAGGAACGAACTGCCGTTGAACTTGAATTGTCCAATTTCTCACACCTATTGATTTCGGATCGAACCCCAAACTTGTGCAACATCATAATATGGTGGGAGGAGTCATTTGGTGAGTTTTGAGTGAAATCCAATCGCTAGAAGTATGGAATACACCAACCACTCCAATTAGGAACGAACTGCCGTTGAACTTGAATTGTCCAATTTGGAACACCTATTGATTTCGGATCGAGTCCAAAACTTGGGCAACATCATAATATGGTGGGAGGAGTCATTTGGTGAGTTTTGAGTGAAATCCAATCGCTAGAAGTATGGAATACATCAACCATTGCAATTAGGAACGAACAGCCGTTGAACTTGAATTGTCCAATTTGGAACACCTATTGATTTCGGATCGAGTCCAAAACTTGGGCAAAATCATAATTTGGTGGGAGAAGTCATTTGTTGAGTTTTGAGTGAAATCCAATCGCTAGAAGTATGGAATACACCAACCACTACAATTAGGAACGAATTGCCGTTGATCTTGAATTGCCCAATTTCTCACACCTATTGATTTCGCATCGAGCCCACAACTTGTGCAACATCATAATATGGTGGGAGGAGTCATTTGGTGAGTTTTGAGTGAATTCCAATCGCCAGAAGTATGTAATACACCAACCACTCCAATTGGGAACGAACTGCCGTTGAACTTAAATTGTCCAATTTGGAACACCTAATGATTTCGGATCGAGCCCAAAACTTGGGCAATAACATAATATGGTGGGAAGAGTCATTTGGTGAGTTTTGAGTGAAATCCAATCGCTCGAAGTATGGAATACACCAACCACTCCAATTAGGAACGAACTGCCGTTGAACTTGAATTGTCCAATTTCTCACACCTATTGATTTCGGATCGAGCCCAAAACTTGGGCAACATCATAATATGGTGGAAGGAGTCATTTGGTGAGTTTTGAGAGAAATCCAATCGCTAGAAACGTGGAATACACCAACCACTCCAATTAGGAATGAACTACCGTTGAACTTGAATTATCCAATTTCTCACACCTATTGATTTCGGATCGAGCCCCAAACCTGGGCAACATCATAATATGGTGGGAGGAGTCATTTGGTGAGTATTGAGTGAATTCCAATCGCTAGAAGTATGGAATACACCAACCACTCCAGTTAGGAACGAACTGCCGTTGAACTTGAATTGTCCAATTTGGAACACCTATTGATTTCAGATCGAGCCCAAAACTTGGGCAACATCATAATATGGTGGGAGGAGTCATTTGGTTAGTTTTCAGTGAAATCCAATCGCTAGAAGTATGGAATACACCAACCACTCCAATTAGGAACGAACTGCCGTTGAACTCTAATTGTCAAATTTGGAAGACCTATTGATTTCGGAACGAGCCCAAAACTTGGGCAACAACATAATATGGTGGGAGGAATCATTTGGTGAGTTTTGACGGAAATCCAATCGCTAGAAGTATGGAATACACCAACCACTCCAATTAGGAACGAACTGTCGTTGAAATTGAATTGACCAATTTCTCACACCTATTGATTTCGGATCGAGCCCCAAAGTTGGGCAACATCATAATATGGTGGGAGGAGTCATTGGTGAGTTTTGAGTGAAATCCAATCGCTAGAAGTATGGAATACACCAACCACTCCAATTAGGAACGAACTGCCGTTGAAATTGAATTGTCCAATTTCTCACACCTATTGATTTCGGATCGAGCCCCAAAGTTGGGCAACATCATAATATGGTGGGAGGAGTCATTGGTGAGTTTTGAGTGAAATCCAATCGCTAGAAGTATGGAATACACCAACCACTCCAATTACGAACGAACTGCCGTTGAACTTGAAGTGTCCAATTTGGAACACCTATTGATTTCGGATCGAGCCCAAAACTTGGGCAACATCATAATATGGTGGGAGGAGTCAATTGGTGTGTTTTGAGTGAAATCCAATCGCTAGAAGTATGGAATACACCAACCACTCCAATTAGGAACGAACTGCCGTTGAACTTGAATTGTCCAATTTTTCACACCTATTGATTTCGGATCGAGCCCAAAGCTTGGGCAACATCATAATGTGGTGGGAGGAGTCACTTGGTTTGTTTTGAGTGAAATCCAATCGCTAGAAGTATGGAATACACCAACCACTCCAATTAGGAAGGAACTGCCGTTGAACTTGAATTGTCTAATTTCTCACACCTTTTGATTTCGGATCGAGCCCCAAACTTGGGCAACACCATAATATGGTGGGAGGAGTCATTTGGTGAGTTTTGAGTGAAATCCAATTGTTAGAAGTATGGAATACACCAACCACTCCAATTAGGAATGCACTGCCGTCGAACTTGAATTGTCCATTTTCTCACACCTATTGATTTCGGATCGAGCCCAAAACTTGGGCAACATCATAATATGGTGGGAGGAGTCGTTTGGTTAGTTTTGAGTCAAATCCAATCGCTAGAAGTATGGAATACACCAACCACCCCAATTAGGAACGAACTGCCGTTGAACTTGAATTGTCCAATTTTGAACACCTATCGATTTCGGATCGAGCCCAAAACTTGGGCAACATCATAATATGGTGGGAGGAGTCAATTGGTGAGTTTTGAGTGAAATCCAATCGCTAGAAGTATGGAATACAGCAACCACTCCAATTACGAAAGAACTACCGTTGAACTTGAATTGTCCAATTTGGAACACCTATTGATTTCAGATCGAGCCCAAAACTTGGGCAACATCACAATATGATGGGAGGAGTCAATTGGAGAGTTTTGATTGAAATCCAATCTCTAGAAGTATGGAATACAGCAACCACTCCAATTAGGAACTAACTGCCGTTGAAGTTGAATTGTCCAATTTCTCACACCTATTGATTTCGGATCGAGCCCAAAACTTGGGCAACATCATAATATGGTGGGAGGAGTCATGTGGTTAGTTTTGATTGAAATCCAATCGCTAGGAGTATGGAATACACCAACCACTCCAATTAGGAACGAACTGCCGTTGAACTGTAATTGTCAAATTTGGAAGATCTATTGATTTCGGATCGAGCCCAACACTTGGGCAACATCATAATATGGTGGGAGTAGTCATTTGGTTTGTTTTGAGTGAAATCCAATCGCTAGAAGTATGGAATACACCAACCACTCCAATTAGGAACGAACTGCCGTTGAACTTGAATTGTCCAATTTCTCACACCTATTGATTTCGAATCGAGCCCAAAACTTGGGCAACATCATAATATGGTGGGAAGAGTCCTTTGGTGAGTTTTGAGTGAAATCCATTCGCTAGAAGTATCGAATACACCAACCACTCCAATTAGGAACGAACTGCCGTTGAACTTGAATTGTCCAATTTCTCACACCTATTGATTTCGGATCGAGCCCCAAACTTGGGCAACATCATAATATGGTTGGAGGAGTCATTTGGTGGGTTTTGAGTGAAATCCAATCGCTAGAATTATGTAATACTCCAACCACTCCAATTAGAAACGAACTGCCGTTGAACTTGAATTGTCCAATTTGGAACACCTATTGATTTCGGATCGAGCCCAAAACTTGGGCATCATCATAATATGGTGGGAGGAGTCATTTGGTTAGTTTTGAGTGAAATCCAATCGCTAGAAGTATGGAATACACCAACCCCTCCAATTAGGAACGAACTGCCGTTGAACTTGAATTGTCCAATTTCTCACACCTATTCACTTCAGATCGAGCCCAAAACTTGGGCAACATCACAATATGATGGGAGGAGTCAATTGGTGAGTTTTGATTGAAATCCAATCTCTAGAAGTATGGAATACAGCAACCACTCCAATTAGGAACTAACTGCCGTTGAAGTTGAATTGTCCAATTTCTCACACCTATTGATTTCGGATCGAGCCCAAAACTTGGGCAACATCATAATATGGTGGGAGGAGTCATGTGGTTAGTTTTGATTGAAATCCAATCGCTAGAAGTATGGAATACACCAACCACTCCAATTAGGAACGAACTGCCGTTGAACTGTAATTGTCAAATTTGGAAGATCTATTGATTTCGGATCGAGCCCAAAACTTGGGCAACATCATAATATGGTGGGAGGAGTCATTTGGTGAGTTTTGAGTGAAATCCAATTGCTTGAAGTATGGAATACACCAACCACTCCAATTACGAACAAACTGCCGTTGAACTTGAATTGTCCAATTTCTCACACCTATTGATTTCGGATCGAGACCAAAACTTGGGCAACATCATAATATGGTGGGAGGAGTCAATTGGTGAGTTTTGAGTGAAATCCAATCGCTAGAAGTATTGAATACACCAACCACTCCAATTAGGAACGAACTGCCGTTGAACTTGAATTGTCCAATTTGGAACACCTATTGATTTCGGATCAAGCCCCAAACTTGGGCAACATCATAATATGGTGGGAGGAGTCATTTGGTGAGTTTAGAGTGAAATCCAATCGCTTGAAGTATGGAATACACCAACCACTCCAATTAGGAACGAATTTCCGTTGAACTTGAATTGTCCAATTTCTCACACCTATTGATTTCGGATCGAGCCCAAAACGTGGGCAACAACATAATATGGTGGGAGGAGTCAATTGGTGAGTTTTGAGTGAAATCCAATTGCTAGAAGTATGGAATCCACAACCACTGCAATTAGGAACGAACTGCCGTTGAACTTGAATTGTCCAATTTCTCACACCTATTGATTTCGAATCGAGCCCAAAACTTGGGCAACATCATAATATGGTGGGAGGAGTCCTTTGGTGAGTTTTGAGTGAAATCCATTCGCTAGAAGTATCGAATACACCAACCACTCCAATTAGGAACGAACTGCCGTTGAACTTGAATTGTCCAATTTGGAACACCTATTGATTTCGGATCGAGCCCAAAACTTGGGCAACATCATAATATGGTGGGAGGAGTCATTTGGCTGGTTTTGAGTGAAATCCAATCGCTAGAAGTATGGAATACACCAACCCCTCCAATTAGGAACGAACTGCCGTTGAACTTGAATTGTCCAATTTGGAACACCTATTGATTTCGGATAGAGCCCAAAACTTGGGCAACATCATAATATGGTGGGAGTAGTCTTTTGTTGAGTTTTGAGTGAAATCCAATCGCTAGAAGTATGGAATACACCAACCACTCCAATTAGGAACGAACTGCCGTTGAACTTGAATTGTCCAATTTGGAACACCCATTGATTTCGAATCGAGCCCAAAACTTGGGCAACATCATAATATGGTGGGAGGAGTCAATTGGTGAGTTTTGAGTGAAATCCAATCGCTAGAAGTATAAAATACACCAACCACACCAATTCGAAACGAACTGCCGTTGAACTTGAATTGTCCAATTTCTCACACCTATTGATTTCGGATCGAGCCCCAAACTTGGGCAACATCATAATATGGTTGGAGGAGTCATTTGGTGGGTTTTGAGTGAAATCCAATCGCTAGAATTATGTAATACTCCAACCACTCCAATTAGAAACGAACTGCCGTTGAACTTGAATTGTCCAATTTGGAACACCTATTGATTTCGGATCGAGCCCAAAACTTGGGCATCATCATAATATGGTGGGAGGAGTCATTTGGTTAGTTTTGAGTGAAATCCAATCGCTAGAAGTATGGAATACACCAACCCCTCCAATTAGGAACGAACTGCCGTTGAACTTGAATTGTCCAATTTCTCACACCTATTCACTTCAGATCGAGCCCAAAACTTGGGCAACATCACAATATGATGGGAGGAGTCAATTGGTGAGTTTTGATTGAAATCCAATCTCTAGAAGTATGGAATACAGCAACCACTCCAATTAGGAACTAACTGCCGTTGAACTGTAATTGTCAAATTTGGAAGATCTATTGATTTCGGATCGAGCCCAAAACTTGGGCAACATCATAATATGGTGGGAGGAGTCATTTGGTGAGTTTTGAGTGAAATCCAATTGCTTGAAGTATGGAATACACCAACCACTCCAATTACGAACAAACTGCCGTTGAACTTGAATTGTCCAATTTCTCACACCTATTGATTTCGGATCGAGACCAAAACTTGGGCAACATCATAATATGGTGGGAGGAGTCAATTGGTGAGTTTTGAGTGAAATCCAATCGCTAGAAGTATTGAATACACCAACCACTCCAATTAGGAACGAACTGCCGTTGAACTTGAATTGTCCAATTTGGAACACCTATTGATTTCGGATCAAGCCCCAAACTTGGGCAACATCATAATATGGTGGGAGGAGTCATTTGGTGAGTTTAGAGTGAAATCCAATCGCTTGAAGTATGGAATACACCAACCACTCCAATTAGGAACGAATTTCCGTTGAACTTGAATTGTCCAATTTCTCACACCTATTGATTTCGGATCGAGCCCAAAACTTGGGCAACATCATAATATGGTGGGAGGAGTCCTTTGGTGAGTTTTGAGTGAAATCCATTCGCTAGAAGTATCGAATACACCAACCACTCCAATTAGGAACGAACTGCCGTTGAACTTGAATTGTCCAATTTCTCACACCTATTGATTTCGGATCGAGCCCCAAACTTGGGCAACATCATAATATGGTTGGAGGAGTCATTTGGTGGGTTTTGAGTGAAATCCAATCGCTAGAATTATGTAATACTCCAACCACTCCAATTAGAAACGAACTGCCGTTGAACTTGAATTGTCCAATTTGGAACACCTATTGATTTCGGATCGAGCCCAAAACTTGGGCATCATCATAATATGGTGGGAGGAGTCATTTGGTTAGTTTTGAGTGAAATCCAATCGCTAGAAGTATGGAATACACCAACCCCTCCAATTAGGAACGAACTGCCGTTGAACTTGAATTGTCCAATTTCTCACACCTATTCACTTCAGATCGAGCCCAAAACTTGGGCAACATCATAATATGGTGGGAGGAGTCTTTTGTTGAGTTTTGAGTGAAATCCAATCGCTAGAAGTATGGAATACACCAACCACTCCAATTAGGAACGAACTGCCGTTGAACTTGAATTGTCCAATTTCTCACACCTATTGATTTCGAATCGAGCCCAAAACTTGGGCAACATCATAATATGGTGGGAGGAGTCCTTTGGTGAGTTTTGAGTGAAATCCATTCGCTAGAAGTATCGAATACACCAACCACTCCAATTAGGAACGAACTGCCGTTGAACTTGAATTGTCCAATTTCTCACACCTATTGATTTCGGATCGAGCCCCAAACTTGGGCAACATCATAATATGGTTGGAGGAGTCATTTGGTGGGTTTTGAGTGAAATCCAATCGCTAGAATTATGTAATACTCCAACCACTCCAATTAGAAACGAACTGCCGTTGAACTTGAATTGTCCAATTTGGAACACCTATTGATTTCGGATCGAGCCCAAAACTTGGGCATCATCATAATATGGTGGGAGGAGTCATTTGGTTAGTTTTGAGTGAAATCCAATCGCTAGAAGTATGGAATACACCAACCCCTCCAATTAGGAACGAACTGCCGTTGAACTTGAATTGTCCAATTTCTCACACCTATTCACTTCAGATCGAGCCCAAAACTTGGGCAACATCATAATATGGTGGGAGGAGTCTTTTGTTGAGTTTTGAGTGAAATCCAATCGCTAGAAGTATGGAATACACCAACCACTCCAATTAGGAACGAACTGCCGTTGAACTTGAATTGTCCAATTTCTCACACCTATTGATTTCGAATCGAGCCCAAAACTTGGGCAACATCATAATATGGTGGGAGGAGTCCTTTGGTGAGTTTTGAGTGAAATCCATTCGCTAGAAGTATCGAATACACCAACCACTCCAATTAGGAACGAACTGCCGTTGAACTTGAATTGTCCAATTTCTCACACCTATTGATTTCGGATCGAGCCCCAAACTTGGGCAACATCATAATATGGTTGGTGGAGTCATTTGGTGGGTTTTGAGTGAAATCCAATCGCTAGAATTATGTAATACTCCAACCACTCCAATTAGAAACGAACTGCCGTTGAACTTGAATTGTCCAATTTGGAACACCTATTGATTTCGGATCGAGCCCAAAACTTGGGCATCATCATAATATGGTGGGAGGAGTCATTTGGTTAGTTTTGAGTGAAATCCAATCGCTAGAAGTATGGAATACACCAACCCCTCCAATTAGGAACGAACTGCCGTTGAACTTGAATTGTCCAATTTCTCACACCTATTCACTTCAGATCGAGCCCAAAACTTGGGCAACATCATAATATGGTGGGAGGAGTCTTTTGTTGAGTTTTGAGTGAAATCCAATCGCTAGAAGTATGGAATACACCAACCACTCCAACTAGGAACGAACTGCCGTTGAACTTGAATTGTCCAATTTGGAACACCCATTTATTTCGGATCGAGCCCAAAACTTGGGCAACATCATAATATGGTGGGAGGAGTCAATTGGTGAGTTTTGAGTGAAATCCAATCGCTAGAAGTATAAAATACACCAACCACTCCAATTAGGAACGATCTGCCGTTGAACTTGAATTGTCCAATTTCTCACAACTTTTGATTTGGGATCGAGCCCAAAACTTGGGCAACATCATAATATGGTGGGAGGAGTCAATTGGTGAGTTTTGAGTGAAATCCAATCGCTAGAAGTATGGAATACACCAACCCCTCCAATTAGGAACGAACTGCCGTTGAACTTGAATTGTCCAATTTGGAACACCTATTGATTTCGGATCGAGCCCAAAACTTGGGCAACATCATAATATGGTGGGAGGAGTCATTTGGCTGGTTTTGAGTGAAATCCAATCGCTAGAAGTATGGAATACACCAACCCCTCCAATTAGGAACGAACTGCCGTTGAACTTGAATTGTCCAATTTGGAACACCTATTGATTTCGGATAGAGCCCAAAACTTGGGCAACATCATAATATGGTGGGAGTAGTCTTTTGTTGAGTTTTGAGTGAAATCCAATCGCTAGAAGTATGGAATACACCAACCACTCCAATTAGGAACGAACTGCCGTTGAACTTGAATTGTCCAATTTGGAACACCCATTGATTTCGAATCGAGCCCAAAACTTGGGCAACATCATAATATGGTGGGAGGAGTCAATTGGTGAGTTTTGAGTGAAATCCAATCGCTAGAAGTATAAAATACACCAACCACACCAATTCGGAACGAACTGCCGTTGAACTTGAATTGTCCAATTTCTCACACCTATTGATTTCGGATCGAGCCCCAAACTTGGGCAACATCATAATATGGTTGGAGGAGTCATTTGGTGGGTTTTGAGTGAAATCCAATCGCTAAAATTATGTAATACTCCAACCACTCCAATTAGAAATGAACTGCCGTTGAACTTGAATTGTCCAATTTGGAACACCTATTGATTTCGGATCGAGCCCAAAACTTGGGCATCATCATAATATGGTGGGAGGAGTCATTTGGTTAGTTTTGAGTGAAATCCAATCGCTAGAAGTATGGAATACACCAACCCCTCCAATTAGGAACGAACTGCCGTTGAACTTGAATTGTCCAATTTCTCACACCTATTCACTTCAGATCGAGCCCAAAACTTGGGCAACATCATAATATGGTGGGAGGAGTCTTTTGTTGAGTTTTGAGTGAAATCCAATCGCTAGAAGTATGGAATACAACAACCACTCCAACTAGGAACGAACTGCCGTTGAACTTGAATTGTCCAATTTGGAACACCCATTTATTTCGGATCGAGCCCAAAACTTGGGCAACATCATAATATGGTGGGAGGAGTCAATTGGTGAGTTTTGAGTGAAATCCAATCGCTAGAAGTATAAAATACACCAACCACTCCAATTAGGAACGATCTGCCGTTGAACTTGAATTGTCCAATTTCTCACAACTTTTGATTTGGGATCGAGCCCAAAACTTGGGCAACATCATAATATGGTGGGAGGAGTCAATTGGTGAGTTTTGAGTGAAATCCAATCGCTAGAAGTATAAAATACACCAACCACTCCAATTTGTAACGAACTGCCGTTGAACTTGAATTGTCCAATTTCTCACACCTATTGATTTCGGATCGAGCCCCAAACTTGGGCAACATCATAATATGGTTGGAGGAGTCAATTGGTTAGTTTTGAGTGAAATCCAATCGCTAGAAGTATGGAATACACCAACCACTCCAATTAGGAACGAACTGCCGTTGAACTCTAATTGTCAAATTTGGAAGACCTATTGATTTCGGATCAAGCCCAAAACTTGGGCAACATCATAATATGGTGGGAGGAGTCATTTGGTGAGTCTTGAGTGAAATCCAATCGCTTGAAGTATGGAATACACCAACCACTGCAATTAGGAACGAACTGCCGTTGAACTTGAATTGTCCAATTTGGAACACCTATTGATTTCGGATCGAGCCCAAATCTTGGGCAACAGCATAATATGGTGGGAGGAGTCTATTGGTGAGTTTTGAGTGAAATCCAATCGCTAGAAGTGTGGAATACACCAACCATTCCAATTAGGAACGAACTGCCGTTCAACTTGAATTGTCTAATATCTCACACCTACTGATTTCGGATCAAGCCCCAAACTTGGGCAACATCATAATGTGGTGGGAGGAGTCATTTGGTGAGTTTTGAGTGAAATCCAATCGCTAGAAGTATGGAATACACCAACCACTCCAATTACGAACTAACTGCCGTTGAACTTGAATTGTCCAATTTGGAACACCTATTGATTTCGGATCGAGCCCAAATCTTGGGCAACATCATAATATGGTGGGAGTAGTCATTTGGTGAGTTTAGAGTGAAATCCAATCCCTAGAAGTATGGAATACACCATCCACCCCAATTAGGAACGAACTGCCGTTTGAACTTGAATTGTCCAATTTGGAACACCTATTGATTTCGTATCGAGCCCAAAACTTGGGCAACATCATAATATGGTGGGAGGAGTCATTTGGTGAGTTTTGAGTGAAATCCAATCGCTAGAAGTATGGAATACACCAACCACTCCAATTACGAACGAACTACCGTTGAACTTGAATTGTCCAATTTCTCACACCTATTGATTTCGGATCAAGCCCCAAACTTCGGCAACATCATAATATGGTGGGAGGAGTCATTTGGTGAGTTTTGAGTGAAACCCAATCGCAAGAAGTATGGAATACACCAACCACACCAATTAGGAACGAACTTCCGTTGAATTTGAATTGTCCAATTTCTCAATCCTATTGATTTCGGATCGAGCCCAAAACTTGGGCAACATCATAATATGGTGGGTGGAGTCAATTGGTGAGTTTTGAGTGAAATCCAATCGCTAGAAGTGTGGAATACACCAACCACTCCAATTACGAACGAACTGCCGTTGAACTTGAATTGTCCAATTTCTCATACCTATTGATTTCGGATCGAGCCCAAAACTTGGGCAACATCATAATATGGTGGAGGGAGTCATTTGGTTAGTTTTGAGTGAAATCCAAACCCTAGAAGTATGGAATACACCAACCACTCCAATTAGGAACAAACTGCCGTTGAACTCTAATTGTCAAATTTGGAAGACCTATTGATTTCGGATCGAGCCCAAAACCTGGGCAACATCGTAATATGGTGGGAGGAGTCAATTGGTGAGTTTTGAGTGAAATCCAATCGCTACAAGTGTGGAATACACCAACCCCTCCAATTAGGAACGAACTGCCGTAGAACTTGAATTGTCCAATTTCTCACACCTATTGATTTCGGATCGAGCCCAAAACTTGGGCAACATCATAATATGGTGGGAGGGGTCATTTTGTGAGTTTTGAGTGAAATCCAATCTTTAGAAGTATGGAATACACCAACCACTCCACTTAGGAACGAACTGCCGTTGAACTTGAATTGTCCAATTTTTCACACCTCTTGATTTCGGATTGAGCCCAAAACTTGGGCAACATCATAATATGGTGGGAGGAGTCATTTGGTGAGTTTTGAGTGAAATCCAATCGCTAGAATTATGGAATACAGCAACCACTCCAATTAGGAACGAACTGCCGTTGAACTTGAATAGTCCAATTTCTCACACCTATTGATTTCGGATCGAGCCCCAAACTTGGGCAACATCATAATATGGTGGGAGGAGTCATTTGGTGAGTTTTGAGTGAAATCCAATCGCTAGAAGTATGGAATACACCAACCACTCCAATTAGGAACGAACTGCCGTTGAACTTGAATTGTCCAATTTGGAACACCTATTGATTTCGTATCGAGCCCCAAACTTGGGCAACATCATAATATGGTGGGAGGAGTCATTTGGTGAGTTTTGAGTGAAATCCAATCGCTAGAAGTATGGAATACACCAACCACTCCAATTAGGAACGAACTGCCGTTGAACTTGAATTGTCCAATTTGGAACACCTATTGATTTCGTATCGAGCCCAAACTTGGGAAACATCATAATATGGTGGGAGGAGTCATTTGGTGAGTTTTGAGTGAAATCCAATCGCTAGAAGTATGGAATACACCAACCACTCCAATTAGGAACGAACTGCCGTCGAACTTGAATTGTACAATTTTGAACACAAAATCATTTCGGATCGAGCCCAAAACTTGGGCAACATCATAATATGGTGGGAGGAGTCATTTGGTGAGTTTTGAGTGAAATCCAATCGCTAGAAGTGTGGAATACACCAACCACTCCAATTAGGAACGAACTGCCGTTGAACTTGAATTGTCCAATTTGGAACACCTATTGATTTCGTATCGAGCCCAAAACTTGGGCAACATCATAATATGGGGGAGGGAGTCATTTGGTTAGTTTTGAGTGAAATCCAAACCCTAGAAGTATGGAGTACACCAACCACTCCAATTAGGAACAAACTGCCGTTGAACTCTAATTGTCAAATTTGGAAGACCTATTGATTTCGGATCGAGCCCAAAACCTGGGCAACATCGTAATATGGTGGGAGGACTCAATTGGTGAGTTTTGAGTGAAATCCAATCGCTAGAAGTGTGGGATACACCAACCACTCCAATTAGGAACGAACTGCCGTTGAACTTGAATTGTCCAATTTGGAACACCTATTGATATCGGATCGATCCCAAAACTTGGGCAACATCATAATATGGTGGGAGGAGTCATTTGGTGAGTTTTGAGTGAAATCCAACTGCTAGAAGTATGGAATACACCAACCACTCCAATTACGAACGAACTGCCGTTGAACTTGAATTGTCCAATTTCTCATACCTATTGATTTCGGATCGAGCCCAAAACTTGGGCAACATCATAATATGGTGGAGGGAGTCATTTGGTTAGTTTTGAGTGAAATCCAAACCCTAGAAGTATGGAATACACCAACCACTCCAATTAGGAACAAACTGCCGTTGAACTCTAATTGTCAAATTTGGAAGACCTATTGATTTCGGATCGAGCCCAAAACCTGGGCAACATCGTAATATGGTGGGAGGAGTCAATTGGTGAGTTTTGAGTGAAATCCAATCGCTACAAGTGTGGAATACACCAACCCCTCCAATTAGGAACGAACTGCCGTAGAACTTGAATTGTCCAATTTCTCACACCTATTGATTTCGGATCGAGCCCAAAACTTGGGCAACATCATAATATGGTGGGAGGGGTCATTTTGTGAGTTTTGAGTGAAATCCAATCTTTAGAAGTATGGAATACACCAACCACTCCACTTAGGAACGAACTGCCGTTGAACTTGAATTGTCCAATTTTTCACACCTATTGATTTCGGATTGAGCCCAAAACTTGGGCAACATCATAATATGGTGGGAGGAGTCATTTGGTGAGTTTTGAGTGAAATCCAATCGCTAGAATTATGGAATACAGCAACCACTCCAATTAGGAACGAACTGCCGTTGAACTTGAATAGTCCAATTTCTCACACCTATTGATTTCGGATCGAGCCCCAAACTTGGGCAACATCATAATATGGTGGGAGGAGTCATTTGGTGAGTTTTGAGTGAAATCCAATCGCTAGAAGTATGGAATACACCAACCACTCCAATTAGGAACGAACTGCCGTTGAACTTGAATTGTCCAATTTGGAACACCTATTGATTTCGTATCGAGCCCCAAACTTGGGCAACATCATAATATGGTGGGAGGAGTCATTTGGTGAGTTTTGAGTGAAATCCAATCGCTAGAAGTATGGAATACACCAACCACTCCAATTAGGAACGAACTGCCGTTGAACTTGAATTGTCCAATTTGGAACACCTATTGATTTCGTATCGAGCCCAAACTTGGGAAACATCATAATATGGTGGGAGGAGTCATTTGGTGAGTTTTGAGTGAAATCCAATCGCTAGAAGTATGGAATACACCAACCACTCCAATTAGGAACGAACTGCCGTCGAACTTGAATTGTACAATTTTGAACACAAAATCATTTCGGATCGAGCCCAAAACTTGGGCAACATCATAATATGGTGGGAGGAGTCATTTGGTGAGTTTTGAGTGAAATCCAATCGCTAGAAGTGTGGAATACACCAACCACTCCAATTAGGAACGAACTGCCGTTGAACTTGAATTGTCCAATTTGGAACACCTATTGATTTCGTATCGAGCCCAAAACTTGGGCAACATCATAATATGGGGGAGGGAGTCATTTGGTTAGTTTTGAGTGAAATCCAAACCCTAGAAGTATGGAGTACACCAACCACTCCAATTAGGAACAAACTGCCGTTGAACTCTAATTGTCAAATTTGGAAGACCTATTGATTTCGGATCGAGCCCAAAACCTGGGCAACATCGTAATATGGTGGGAGGACTCAATTGGTGAGTTTTGAGTGAAATCCAATCGCTAGAAGTGTGGGATACACCAACCACTCCAATTAGGAACGAACTGCCGTTGAACTTGAATTGTCCAATTTGGAACACCTATTGATATCGGATCGATCCCAAAACTTGGGCAACATCATAATATGGTGGGAGGAGTCATTTGGTGAGTTTTGAGTGAAATCCAACTGCTAGAAGTATGGAATACACCAACCACTCCAATTAGGAACGAACTGCCGTTGACCTTGAATTGCCCAACTTCTCACACCTATCGATTTCGGATCGAGCCCCAAACCTGGGCAACATCATAATATGGTGGGAGGAGTCATTTGGTGAGTTTTGAGTGAAATCCAATCGCTAGAAGTATGGAATACACCAACCACTCCAATTAGGAACGAACTGCCGTTGAACTTGAATTGTCCAATTTCTCACACCTATTGATTTCGGATCGAGCCCAAAACTTGGGCAACATCATAATATGGTGGGAGGAGTCATTTGGTAAGTTTTGATTGAAATCCAATCGCTAGAAGTATGGAAAACACCAACCACTCCAATTAGGAACGAACATCCGTTGAACTTGAATTGTCCAATTTGGAACACCAATTGATTTATGATCGACCCCAAAAGTTGGGCAATATCATAATATAGTGGGAAGAGTCATTTCGTGAGTTTTGAGTGAAATCCAATCGCTAGAAGTATGGAATACACCAACCAATCCAATTTGGAACGAACTGCCGTTGAACTTGAATTGTCCAATTTGGAACACCTATTGATATCGGATCGAGCCGAAAACTTGGGCAACATCATAATATGGTGGGAGGAGTCATTTGGTGAGTTTTGAGTGAAATCCAACTGCTAGAAGTATGGAATACACCAACCACTCCAATTAGGAACGAACTGCCGTTGAACTTGAATTCTCCAATTTCTCACACCTATTGATTTCGGATCGAGCCCCAAACTTGGCCAACATAATAATATGGTGGGAGGAGTCATTTGGAGAGTTTTGAGTGAAATCCAATCGCTAGAAGTATGGAATACACCAACCACTCCAATTAGGAACGAACTGCCGTTGAACTTGAATTGTCCAATTTCTCCCACCTATTGATTTCGGATCGAGCCCAAAACTTGGGCAACATCATAATATGGTGGGAGGAGTCATTTGGTGAGTTTTGAGTGAAATCCAACTGCTAGAAGTATGGAATACACCAACCACTCCAATTAGGAACGAACTGCCGTTGAACTTGAATTCTCCAATTTCTCACACCTATTGATTTCGGATCGAGCCCCAAACTTGGTCAACATAATAATATGGTGGGAGGAGTCATTTGGAGAGTTTTGAGTGAAATCCAATCGCTAGAAGTATGGAATACACCAACCACTCCAATTAGGAACGAACTGCCGTTGAACTTGAATTGTCCAATTTCTCCCACCTATTGATTTCGGATCGAGCCCAAAACTTGGGCAACATCATAATATGGTGGGAGGAGTCATTTGGTGAGTTTTGAGTGAAATCCAATCGCTAGAAGTAAGGAATACACCAACCACTCCAATTAGGAACGAACTGCCGTTGAACTTGAATTGTCCAATTTCTCACACCTATTGATTTCGGATCGATCCCAAAACTTGGGCAACATCATAATATGGTGGGAGGAGTCATTTGGTAGGTTTTGAGTGAAATCCAATCGCTAGAAGTTTGGAAAACACCAACCACTCCAATTAGGAACGAACTGCCGTTGAACTTGAATTGTCCAATTTGGAACACCAATTGATTTAGGATCGAGCCCAAAACTTGGGGAATATCATAATATGGTGGGAAGAGTCATTTCATGAGTTTTGAGTGAAATCCAATCGCTAGAAGTATGGAATACACCAACCACTCCAATTAGGAACGAACTGCCGTTGAACTTGAATTCTCCAATTTCTCACACCTATTGATTTCGGATCGATCCCCAAACTTGGCCAACATAATAATATGGTGGGAGGAGTCATTTGGAGAGTTTTGAGTGAAATCCAATCGCTAGAAGTATGGAATACACCAACCACTCCAATTAGGAACGAACTGCCGTTGAACTTGAATTGTCCAATTTCTCCCATCCGGAACGAACAGCCGTTGAACTTGAATTGTCCAATTTTTCACACCTATTGATTTCGGATCGATCCCCAAACTTGGGCAACATCATAATATGGTGGGAGGAGTCATTTGGTGAGTTTTGAGCGAAATCCAATTGTTAGAAGTGTGGAGTACACCAACCACTCCAATTAGGAACGAACTGCCGTTGAACTTGAATTGTCCAATTTCTCACACCTATTGATTTCGGATCGAGCCCAAAACTTGGGCAACATCATAATATGGTGGGAGGAGTCATTTGGTGAGTTTTGAGTGAAATCCAATCGCTAGAAGTATGGAATACACCAACCACTCCAATTAGGAACGAACTGTCGTTGAAATTGAATTGACCAATTTATCACACCTATTGATTTCGGATCGAGCCCAAAACTTGGGCGACATTATAATATGGTGGGAGGAGTCATTTGGGGAGTTTTGAGTGAAATCCAATCGCTAGAAGTATGGAATACACCAACCACTCCAATTAGGAACGAACTGCCGTTGAACTTGAATTGTCCAATTTGGAACACCAATTGATTTCGGATCGAGCCCAAATCTTGGGCAACGTCATAATATGGTGGGAGGAGTCATTTGGTGAGTTTTGAGTGAAATCCATTCGCTAGAAGTATGGAATACACAAACCACTCCAATTAGGAACGAACTGCTGTTGAACTTGAATTGTCCAATTTCTCACACCTATTGATTTCGGATCGAGCCCAAAACTTGGGCAACATCATAATATGGTGGGAGGAGTCATTTGGTGAGTTTTGAGTGAAATCCAATCGCTAGAAGTATGGAATACACCAACCACTCCAATTAGGAACGAACTGCAGTTCAAATTGAATTGACCAATTTCTCACACCTATTGATTTCGGATCGAGCCCAAAACTTGGGCAACATCATAATATGGTGGGAGGAGTCATTTGGTGAGTTTGGAGTGAAATCCAATCGCCAGAATTATGGAATACACCAACCACTGCAATTAGGAACGAACTGCCGTTGAACTTGAATTGTCCAATTTGGAACACCTATTGATTTCGGATCGAGCCCAAAACTTGGGTAACATCATAATATGGTGGGAGGAGTCATTTGGGGAGTTTTGAGTGAAATCCAATCGCTAGAAGTGTGGAATACACCAACCACTCTTATTAGGACCGAACTGCCGTCGAACTTGAATTGTCCAATTTGGAACACCTATTGATTTCGGATCGAGCCCAAAACTTGGCAAACATCATAATATGGTGGGAGGAGTCATTTGGTGAGTTTTGAGTGAAATCCAATCGCAAGAAGTATGGAATACACCAAGCACTCCAATTAGGAACGAACTTCCGTTGAATTTGAATTGTCCAATTTCTCAAACCTATTGATTTCGGATCGAGCCCAAAACTTGGGCAACATCGTAATATGGTGGGAGGAGTCAATTGGTGAGTTTTGAGTGAAATCCAATCGCTAGAAGTACGGAATACACCAACCACTCCAATCAGGAACGAACTGCCGTTGAACTTGAATTGTCCAATTTGGAACACCTATTGATTTCGGATCGAGCCCAAAACTTGGGCAACATCATAACATGGTGGGAGGAGTCATTTGGTGAGTTTTGAGTGAAATCCAATCGCTAGAAGTATGGAATACACCAACCACTCCAATTAAGAACGAACTGCCGTTGAACTCTAATTGTCAAATTTGTAAGTCCCATTGATTTCGGATCGTGTCCAAAACTTGGGCAACATCATAATATGGTGGGAGGAGTCATTTGGTTAGTTTTGAGTGAAATCCAATCGCTAGAAGTGTGGAATACACCAACCACTCCAATTAGGAACGAACTGCCGTTGAACTTGAATTGTCCAATTTGGAAGAGCCATTGATTTCGGATCGAGTCCAAAACTTGGGCAACAACATAATATGGTGGGAGGAGTCATTTGGTGAGTTTTGAGTGAAATCCAATCCCTAGAAGTATGGAATACACCAACCACCCCAATTAGGAACGATTTGCCGTTGAACTTGAATTGTCCAATTTCTCACACCTATTGATTTCGAATCGAACCCCAAACTTGGGCAACATCATAATGTGGTGGGAGGAGTCATTTGGTGAGTTTTGAGTGAAATACAATCGCTAGAAGTATGGAATACACCAACCGCACCAATTAGGAACGAACTGCCGTTGAACTTGAATTGTCCAATTTGGAACACCTATTGATTTCGGATCGAGCCCAAAACTTGGGCAACATCATAATATGGTGGGAGGAGTCATTTGGTGAGTTTTGAGTGAAATCCATTCCCTAGAAGTATGGAAGACACCAACCACTCCAATTAGGAACGAACTGCCGTTGAACTTCAATTGTCCCATTTCTCACACCTATTGATTTCGGATCGAGCCCCAAACTTGGGCAACATCATAATACGGTGGGAGGAGTCATTTGATGAGTTTTGAGTGAATTCCAATCGCTAGAAGTATGGAACACACCAACCACTCCAATTAGGAACGATCTGCCGTTGAACTTGAATTGTCCAACATCTCACACCTATTGATTTCGGATCGAACCCCAAACTTGGGCAACATCATAATATGGTGGGAGGAGTCATTTGGTGAGTTTTGAGTGAAATCCAATCGCTAGAAGTATGGAATACACCAACCACTCCAATTAGGAACGAACTGCCGTTGAACTTGAATTGTCCAATTTGGAACACCTATTGATTTTGGATTGAGCCCAAAACTTGGTCCACATCATAAGATGGTGGGAGGAGTCATTTGGTGAGTTTTGAGTGAAATCCAATCGCTAGAAGTATGGAATACACCAACCACTCCAATTAGGAACGAACTGCCGTGGAACTTGAATTGTCGAATTTGGAACACCTATTGATTTCGGATCAGGCCCAAAACTTGGGCAACATCATAATATGGTGGGAGGAGTCATTTGGAGAGTTTTGAGTGAAATCCAATCGCTAGAAGTATGGAGTACACCAACCACTCCAATTAGGAACGAACTGCCGTTGAACTTGAATTGTCCAAATTCTCACAGCTATTGATTTCGGATCGAGCCCAAAACTTGGGTAACATCATAATATGGTGGGAGGAGTCATTTGGTTAGTTTTGAGTGAAATCCAATCGCTAGAAGTATGGAATACACCAACCACTCCAATTAGGAACGAACTGCCGTTGAACTTGAATTGTCCAATTTGGAACACCTATTGATTTCGGATCGAGCCCAAATCTTGGGCAACGTCATAATATGGTGGGAGGAGTCATTTGGTGAGTTTTGAGTGAAATACAATCGCTAGAAGTATGGAATACACCAACCGCACCAATTAGGAACGAACTGCCGTTGAACTTGAATTGTCCAATTTGGAACACCTATTGATTTCGGATCGAGCCCCAAACTTGGGCAACATCATAATATGGTGGGAGGAGTCATTTGGTTAGTTTCGGGTGATATCCAATCTTTAGAAGTATGGAATACACCAACCACTCCAATTAGGAACGAACTGCCGTTGAACTTGAATTGTCCAATTTGGAACACCTATTGATTTCGGATCGAGCCCAAAACTTGGGCAACATCATAATATGGTGGGAGGAGTCATTTGGTGAGTTTTGAGTGAAATCCAATTGCTAGAAGTATGGAATACACCAACCACTCCAATTACGAACGAAATGCCGTTGAAATTGAATTGACCAATTTCTCACACCTATTGATTTTGGATCGAGCCCAAAACTTGGGCAACATCATAATATGGTGGGAGGAGTCATTTGGTGAGCTTTGACTGAAATCCAATCTCTAGAAGTATGGAATACACCAACCACTCCAATTAGGAACGAACTACCGTTGAACTTGAATTGTCCAATTTGGAACACCTATTGATTTCGGATCGAGCCCAAAACTTGGGCAACATCATAATATGGTGGGAGGAGTCATTTGGTGAGTTTTGAGTGAAATCCAATTGCTAGAAGTATGGAATACACCAACCACTCCAATTACGAACGAAATGCCGTTGAAATTGAATTGACCAATTTCTCACACCTATTGATTTTGGATCGAGCCCAAAACTTGGGCAACATCATAATATGGTGGGAGGAGTCATTTGGTGAGCTTTGACTGAAATCCAATCTCTAGAAGTATGGAATACACCAACCACTCCAATTAGGAACGAACTACCGTTGAACTTGATTTGTCCAATTTGGAACACCTATTGATTTCGGATCGAGCCCAAAACTTGGGCAACATCATAATATGGTGGGAGAAGTCATTTGGTGAGTTTTGAGTGAAATCCAATCTCTAGAAGTTTGGAATACACCAACCATTCCAATCAGGAACGAACTGCCGTTGAACTTGAATTGTCCAATTTCGAACACCTATTGATTTCGGATCGAGCCCAAATCTTGGGCAACATCCTAATATGGTGGGAGGAGTCATTTGGTGAGTTTTGAGTGAAATCCAATCGCTAGAAGTATGGAATACACCAACCACTCCAATTAGGAACGAACTGCAGTTCAAATTGAATTGACCAATTTCTCACACCTATTGATTTCGGATCGAGCCCAAAACTTGGGCAACATCATAATATGGTGGGAGGAGTCATTTGGTGAGTTTGGAGTGAAATCCAATCGCCAGAATTATGGAATACACCAACCACTGCAATTAGGAACGAACTGCCGTTGAACTTGAATTGTCCAATTTGGAACACCTATTGATTTCGGATCGAGCCCAAAAGTTGGGTAACATCATAATATGGTGGGAGGAGTCATTTGGTGAGTTTTAAGTGAAATCCAATCGCTAGTAGAGAATACACCAACCACTCCAATTAGGAACGAACTGCTGTTGAACTTGAATTGTCCAATTTCGCACACCTATTGATTTCGGATCGAGCCCCAAGCTTTTGGCTACATCACAATATGGTGGGAGGAGTCATTTGGTGAGTTTTGAGAGAAATCCAATCGCTAGAAGTATGGAATACACAAACCACTCCAATTAGGAACGAACTGCTGTTGAACTTGAATTGTCCAATTTCTCACACCTATTGATTTCGGATCGAGCCCAAAACTTGGGCAACATCATAATATGGTGGGAGGGGTCATTTGGTGAGTTTTGAGTGAAATCCAATCGCTAGAACTATGGAATACACCAACCACTGCAATTAGGAACGAACTGCCGTTGAACTTGAATTGTCCAATTTGGAACACCTATTCATTTAGGATCGAGCCCAAAACTTGGGCAACATCATAATATGGTGGGAGGAGTCATTTGGTTAGTTTTGAGTGAAATCCAATCGCTAGAAGTATGGAATACACCAACCACTCCAATTAGGAACGAACAACCGTTGAACTTGAATTGTCCAATTTCTCACACCTATTGATTTCGGATCGAGCCCAAAACTTGGGCAACATCATAATATGGTGGGAGGAGTCATTTGGTGAGTTTTGAGTGAAATCCAATCGCTAGAAGTATGGAATACACCAACCACTCCAATTAGGAACGAAATGCCGTTGAAATTGAATTGACCAATTTCTCACACCTATTGATTTCGGATCGAGCCCAAAACTTGGGAAACATTATAACATGGTGGGAGGAGTCATTTGGTGAGTTTTGAGTGAAATCCACTCGCTAGAAGTATGGAATACACCAACCACTCCAATTAGGAACGAACTGCCGTTGAACTTGAATTGTCCAATTTCGAACACCTATTGATTTCGGATCGAGCCCAAACTTGGGCAACATCATAATATGGGGGGAGGAGTCATTTGGTGAGTTTTGAGTGAAATCCAATCGCTAGAAGTATGGAATACACCAACCACTCCAATTAGGAACGAACTGCCGTTGAACTTGAATTGTCCAACTTGGAACACCTATTGATTTCGGATCAAGCCCCAAACTTGGGCAACAACATAATATGGTGGGAGGAGTCATTTGGTGAGTTTTGAGTGAAATGCAATCGCCAGAACTATGGAATACACCAACCACTCCAATTAGGAACGAACTGCCGTTGAACTTGAATTGTCCAATTTCTCACACCTATTCATTTCGGATCAAGCCCAAAACTTGGGCAACATCATAATATGGTGGGAGGAGTCATTTGGTTAGTTTTGAGTGAAATCCAATCGCTAGAAGTATGGAATACACCAACCACTCCAATTAGGAACGAACTGCCGTTGAACTTGAATTGTCCAATTTGGAACACCTATTGATTTCGGATCGAGCCCAAAACTTGGGCAACATCATAATATGGTGGGAGGAGTCATTTGGTGAGTTTTGAGTGAAATCCAATTGCTAGAAGTATGGAATACACCAACCACTCCAATTACGAACGAAATGCCGTTGAAATTGAATTGACCAATTTCTCACACCTATTGATTTTGGATCGAGCCCAAAACTTGGGCAACATCATAATATGGTGGGAGGAGTCATTTGGTGAGCTTTGACTGAAATCCAATCTCTAGAAGTATGGAATACACCAACCACTCCAATTAGGAACGAACTACCGTTGAACTTGAATTGTCCAATTTGGAACACCTATTGATTTCGGATCGAGCCCAAAACTTGGGCAACATCATAATATGGTGGGAGGAGTCATTTGGTGAGTTTTGAGTGAAATCCAATTGCTAGAAGTATGGAATACACCAACCACTCCAATTACGAACGAAATGCCGTTGAAATTGAATTGACCAATTTCTCACACCTATTGATTTTGGATCGAGCCCAAAACTTGGGCAACATCATAATATGGTGGGAGGAGTCATTTGGTGAGCTTTGACTGAAATCCAATCTCTAGAAGTATGGAATACACCAACCACTCCAATTAGGAACGAACTACCGTTGAACTTGATTTGTCCAATTTGGAACACCTATTGATTTCGGATCGAGCCCAAAACTTGGGCAACATCATAATATGGTGGGAGAAGTCATTTGGTGAGTTTTGAGTGAAATCCAATCTCTAGAAGTTTGGAATACACCAACCATTCCAATCAGGAACGAACTGCCGTTGAACTTGAATTGTCCAATTTCGAACACCTATTGATTTCGGATCGAGCCCAAATCTTGGGCAACATCCTAATATGGTGGGAGGAGTCATTTGGTGAGTTTTGAGTGAAATCCAATCGCTAGAAGTATGGAATACACCAACCACTCCAATTAGGAACGAACTGCAGTTCAAATTGAATTGACCAATTTCTCACACCTATTGATTTCGGATCGAGCCCAAAACTTGGGCAACATCATAATATGGTGGGAGGAGTCATTTGGTGAGTTTGGAGTGAAATCCAATCGCCAGAATTATGGAATATACCAACCACTGCAATTAGGAACGAACTGCCGTTGAACTTGAATTGTCCAATTTGGAACACCTATTGATTTCGGATCGAGCCCAAAACTTGGGTAACATCATAATATGGTGGGAGGAGTCATTTGGTGAGTTTTAAGTGAAATCCAATCGCTAGTAGAGAATACACCAACCACTCCAATTAGGAACGAACTGCTGTTGAACTTGAATTGTCCAATTTCGCACACCTATTGATTTCGGATCGAGCCCCAAGCTTTTGGCTACATCACAATATGGTGGGAGGAGTCATTTGGTGAGTTTTGAGAGAAATCCAATCGCTAGAAGTATGGAATACACAAACCACTCCAATTAGGAACGAACTGCTGTTGAACTTGAATTGTCCAATTTCTCACACCTATTGATTTCGGATCGAGCCCAAAACTTGGGCAACATCATAATATGGTGGGAGGGGTCATTTGGTGAGTTTTGAGTGAAATCCAATCGCTAGAACTATGGAATACACCAACCACTGCAATTAGGAACGAACTGCCGTTGAACTTGAATTGTCCAATTTGGAACACCTATTCATTTAGGATCGAGCCCAAAACTTGGGCAACATCATAATATGGTGGGAGGAGTCATTTGGTTAGTTTTGAGTGAAATCCAATCGCTAGAAGTATGGAATACACCAACCACTCCAATTAGGAACGAACAACCGTTGAACTTGAATTGTCCAATTTCTCACACCTATTGATTTCGGATCGAGCCCAAAACTTGGGCAACATCATAATATGGTGGGAGGAGTCATTTGGTGAGTTTTGAGTGAAATCCAATCGCTAGAAGTATGGAATACACCAACCACTCCAATTAGGAACGAAATGCCGTTGAAATTGAATTGACCAATTTCTCACACCTATTGATTTCGGATCGAGCCCAAAACTTGGGAAACATTATAACATGGTGGGAGGAGTCATTTGGTGAGTTTTGAGTGAAATCCACTCGCTAGAAGTATGGAATACACCAACCACTCCAATTAGGAACGAACTGCCGTTGAACTTGAATTGTCCAATTTCGAACACCTATTGATTTCGGATCGAGCCCAAACTTGGGCAACATCATAATATGGGGGGAGGAGTCATTTGGTGAGTTTTGAGTGAAATCCAATCGCTAGAAGTATGGAATACACCAACCACTCCAATTAGGAACGAACTGCCGTTGAACTTGAATTGTCCAACTTGGAACACCTATTGATTTCGGATCAAGCCCCAAACTTGGGCAACAACATAATATGGTGGGAGGAGTCATTTGGTGAGTTTTGAGTGAAATGCAATCGCCAGAACTATGGAATACACCAACCACTCCAATTAGGAACGAACTGCCGTTGAACTTGAATTGTCCAATTTCTCACACCTATTCATTTCGGATCAAGCCCAAAACTTGGGCAACATCATAATATGGTGGGAGGAGTCATTTGGTTAGTTTTGAGTGAAATCCAATCGCTAGAAGTATGGAATACACCAACCACTCCAATTAGGAACGAACTGCCGTTGAACTTGAATTGTCCAATTTGGAACACCTATTGATTTCGGATCGAGCCCAAAACTTGGGCAACATCATAATATGGTGGGAGGAGTCATTTGGTGAGTTTTGAGTGAAATCCAATTGCTAGAAGTATGGAATACACCAACCACTCCAATTACGAACGAAATGCCGTTGAAATTGAATTGACCAATTTCTCACACCTATTGATTTTGGATCGAGCCCAAAACTTGGGCAACATCATAATATGGTGGGAGGAGTCATTTGGTGAGCTTTGACTGAAATCCAATCTCTAGAAGTATGGAATACACCAACCACTCCAATTAGGAACGAACTACCGTTGAACTTGAATTGTCCAATTTGGAACACCTATTGATTTCGGATCGAGCCCAAAACTTGGGCAACATCATAATATGGTGGGAGGAGTCATTTGGTGAGTTTTGAGTGAAATCCAATTGCTAGAAGTATGGAATACACCAACCACTCCAATTACGAACGAAATGCCGTTGAAATTGAATTGACCAATTTCTCACACCTATTGATTTTGGATCGAGCCCAAAACTTGGGCAACATCATAATATGGTGGGAGGAGTCATTTGGTGAGCTTTGACTGAAATCCAATCTCTAGAAGTATGGAATACACCAACCACTCCAATTAGGAACGAACTACCGTTGAACTTGATTTGTCCAATTTGGAACACCTATTGATTTCGGATCGAGCCCAAAACTTGGGCAACATCATAATATGGTGGGAGAAGTCATTTGGTGAGTTTTGAGTGAAATCCAATCTCTAGAAGTTTGGAATACACCAACCATTCCAATCAGGAACGAAATGCCGTTCAAATTGAATTGACCAATTTCTCACACCTATTGATTTCGGATCGAGCCCAAAACTTGGGCAACATCATAATATGGTGGGAGGAGTCATTTGGTGAGTTTTGAGTGAAATCCAATCTCTAGAAGTATGGAATACACCAACCACTCCAATTAGGAACGAACTGCCGTTGAACTTGATTTGTCCAATTTGGAACACCAATTGATTTCTGATCGAGCCCAAAACTTGGGCAACATCATAATATGGTGGGAGGAGTCATTTCGTGAGTTTTGAGTGAAATCCAATCGCTAGAAGTTTGGAATACACCAACCATTCCAATTAGGAACGAACTGCCGTTGAACTTGAATTGTCCAATTTGGAACACCTATTGAATTGGGATCGAGCCCAAATC
The DNA here is from genome assembly GCF_965620075.1 of Prunus avium. Taxonomy (NCBI): domain Eukaryota; kingdom Viridiplantae; phylum Streptophyta; class Magnoliopsida; order Rosales; family Rosaceae; genus Prunus; species Prunus avium. Next base: position 10,206,663 of record NC_142290.1, read on the forward strand.
TTGGGCAACATCATAATATGGTGGGAGGAGTCATTTGGTTAGTTTCTAGTGAAATCCAATCGCTAGAAGTATGGAATACACCAACCACTCCAATTAGGAACGAACTGCCGTTGAACTTGAATTGTCCATTTTCTGACACCTATTGATTTCGGATCGATCCCAAAACTTGTGCATCATCATAATATGGTGGGAGGAGTCATTTGGTGAGTTTTGAGTGAAATCCAATCGCTAGAAGTATGGAATACACCAACCACTCCAATTGGGAACGAACTGCCGTTGAACTTGAATTGTCCAATTTCTCACACCTATTGATTTCGGATCAAACCCCAAACTTGTGCATCATCATAATATGGTGGGAAGAGTCATTTGGTGAGTTTTGAGTGAAATCCAATCGCTAGAATTATGGAATACACCAACCCCTCCAATTAGGAACGAACTGCCGTTGAACTTGAATTGTCCAATTTTTCACACCTATTGATTTCGGATTAAACCCCAAACTTGTGCATCACCATAATATGGTGGGAAGAGTCATTTGGTGAGTTTTGAGTGAAATCCAATCGCTAGAAGTATGGAATACACCAACCCCTCCAATTAGGAACGAACTGCCGTTGAACTTGAATTGTCCAATTTGGAACACCTATTGATTTCGGATCGAGCCCAAAACTTGGGCAACATCATAATATGGTGGGAGGAGTCATTTGGTGAGTTTTGAGTGAACTCCAATCGCTAGAAGTTTGGAATACACCAACCACTCCAATTAGGAACGAACTGCCGTTGAACTTGAATTGTCCAATTTGGAACACCTATTGATTTCGGATCGAACCCCGAACTTGTTCAACATCATAATATGGTGGGAGGAGTCATTTGGTGAGTTTTGAGTGAAATCCAATCGCTAGAAGTATGGAATACACCAACCATTCCAATTAGGAACGAACTGTAATTGAACTTGAATTCTCCAATTTCTCACACCTATTGATTCCGGATCGAGCCCAAAACTTGGGCAACATCATAATATGGTGGGAGGAGTCATTTGGTCAGTTTTTAGTGAAATCCAATCGCTAGAAGTATGGAATACACCAACCACTCCAATTAGGAACGAACTGCCGTTGAACTTGAATTGTCCAATTTGGAACACCTATTGATTTCGGATCGAGCCCCAAACTTGGGCAACATCATAATATGGTGGGAGGAGTCATTTGGTTAGTTTCGGGTGATATCCAATCTTTAGAAGTATGGAATACACCAACCACTCCAATTAGGAACGAACTGCCGTTGAACTTGAATTGTCCAATTTGGAACACCTATTGATTTCGAATCGAGCCCAAAACTTGGGCAACATCATAATATGGTGGGAGTAGTCAATTGGTTAGTTTTGAGTGAAATCCAATCGCTAGAAGTATGGAATACACCAACCACTCCAATTACGAACGAACTGCCGTTGAACTTGAATTGTCCAATTTGGAACACCTATTGATTTCGGATCGAGCCCAAAACTTGGGCAACATCAGAATATGGTGGGAGGAGTCATTTGGTTAGTTTTTAGTGAAATCCAATCGCTAGAAGTATGGAATACACCAACCACTCCAATTAGGAACGAACTGCCGTTGAACTTGAATTGTCCAATTTGGAACACCTATTGATTTCGGATCGAGCCCCAAACTTGGGCAACATCATAATATGGTGGGAGGAGTCATTTGGATAGTTTCTGGTGAAATCCAATCTTTAGAAGTATGGAATACACCAACCACTCCAATTAGGAACGAACTGCCGTTGAACGTGAATTGTCCAATTTGGAACACCTATTGATTTCGGATCGAGCCCAAAACTTGGGCAACATCATAATATGGTGGGAGGAGTCATTTGGTTAGTTTTGAGTGTAATCCAATCGCTAGAAGTATGGAATACACCAACCACTCCAATTAGGAACGAACTGCCGTTGAACTTTAATTGTCCAATTTCTCACACCTATTGATTTCGGATCAAGCCCAAAACTTGGGCAACATCATAATATGGTGGAAGGAGTCATTTGGTGAGTTTTGAGTGAAATCCAATCCCTAGAAGTATGGAATACACCATCCCCTCCAATTCGGAACGAACTACCGTTGAACTTGAATTGTCCAATTTGGAACACCTATTGATTTCGGATCGAGCCCCAAACTTGGGCAACATCATAATATGGTGGGAGGAGTCATTTGGATAGTTTCTGGTGAAATCCAATCTTTAGAAGTATGGAATACACCAACCACTCCAATTAGGAACGAACTGCCGTTGAACGTGAATTGTCCAATTTGGAACACCTATTGATTTCGGATCGAGCCCAAAACTTGGGCAACATCATAATATGGTGGGAGGAGTCATTTGGTTAGTTTTGAGTGTAATCCAATCGCTAGAAGTATGGAATACACCAACCACTCCAATTAGGAACGAACTGCCGTTGAACTTTAATTGTCCAATTTCTCACACCTATTGATTTCGGATCAAGCCCAAAACTTGGGCAACATCATAATATGGTGGAAGGAGTCATTTGGTGAGTTTTGAGTGAAATCCAATCCCTAGAAGTATGGAATACACCATCCCCTCCAATTCGGAACGAACTACCGTTGAACTTGAATTGTCCAATTTGGAACACCTATTGATTTCGGATCGAGCCCAAAACTTGGGCAACATCATAATATGGTGGGAGGAGTCATTTGGTGAGTTTGAGTGAAATCCATTTGCTAGAAGTATGGAATACACCAACCACTCCAATTAGGAATGAACTGTCGTTGAACTTGAATTGTCCAATTTGGAACACCTATTGATTTCGGATCGAGCCCAAAACTTGGGCAACATCATAATATGGTGGGAGGAGTCATTTGGTGAGTTTTGAGTGAAATCCAATCCCTAGAAGTATGGAATACACCAACCACTCCAATTAGGAACGAACTGCCGTTGAACTTGAATTGTCCAATTTCTCACAGCTATTGATTTCGGATCGAGCCCAAAACTTGGGCAACATCATAATATGGTGGGAGGAGTCATTTGGTGAGTTTTGAGTGAAATCCAATCGCTAGAAGTATGGAATACACCAACCACTCCAATTAGGAAGGAACTGCCGTCGAACTTGAATTGTCCAATTTGGAACACCTATTGATTTCGGATCGAGCCCAAAACTTGGGCAACATCATAATATGGTGGGAGGAGTCATTTGGTGAGTTTTGAGTGAAATCCAATCGCTAGAAGTCAGGACTACAAACACAACTTGTCCATTAACGTCATTAACTTTAAAACAAGAAATTGTCCAGTTAAGAAAAAAATAAAATAAAATAAAGTAGGAAAACCAAATAGAATCAAACATCGTTACCAATCCCCGGCAACGGCGCCAAAAACTTGTTGCTTCGATTCAGCTACACCAAAATAGATTCAGCTGCATCCTCAACTTGTGATACTTGCAAGTGCACGAGCCGTTTGGTAGTATAGCATATGTAAGTGCGAGGTCGATCCCACGAGGATTGGTGATTGAATGATCCAATTTGTTTCCCCTACACAAAATTGAAATGAAAAAAGAAAATAAATAAAACAAGAAAGAATGAAATAACTCAAGCAAATAAGTTCCCAAGTTCAATTAGATTAATGGATTGATTCTAGCTAAAGTATGATTAAGCCATGGTGTTTGGTCATAACCTTGTGTTCCTAATTCCCTAATTTGATCATTTGTTGTCTAACCTAAAACTAAGCATTAGGAACCCATTAAGCATAGAAGAACAATTTAAACAACCAAGCATGTATCTAATCCCTGTTGTCGAATGTCCATACATACTCTTCTTATTCATAGTTCAATTCGAATTAAAGCATGGTGTCTACTCTTAATTCAAACCAAGATAGCTAACATGCAAGCCTAAATGGTGATCAATCATTCAAACTAGTCTATTAACTTATAAGCATAATTTAGTAAAGTAAAGTAAAGTGAAAAGTAAAGTGAAACTAAGAAAAACTTGAAGGAAAATTTAGTAAAAACATTATTGTTACAACAATTGACAACTTGAAAGGAAACTAAGAGAATTTGAGGGAGAGAAGGGAAGGGAGCTCTAGAGAAGTGTTTGAGAGCTCCCCCCCTTGGGGTGTGATTTGAAGCTTGAAGGCTTCTCTATTTATAGGGCTAAGAGGGAGGAACATCATGATGGATTCCCACACCATCCTTCATCTTTTGCTGCTGCACCTCAAGCATCTTCACATGGGTTCAAAGGTGATCAGTTGTGGCTGCCTTTGCTGCCAACCCATTTGGTTGCCTTTTGGTTGCCAACCCATGTGGTTGCCTTTTGGTTGCTGAAAAACGAGTTTTCTGAACCAGTCTTGGTGTAGGAAGGCCAGAGGTTTCAAAACGTATCCAATGGTGCTCAAATTTGGATATGTTATACTAGACACCCATTGGAACAACCTCTATGAAGAAAGTATTCCCATCGGAGCAGTAGAAGTATGCGTTTTGGCCCTTGCAAGTTGGCTGCCGAACAGAGACTGGAATTGACTTCATTTCATCTTTTCTTTCCTTTTTGATTCACATGCATGCCCATGCTTCCTCTTTCAATTAAAACCTGATTTCCAGCTCCAAAGTGATCTGCCAATTCAATTCCCATGTTCAAAGGCTGAAGCAAAATGCCTCTCATCATTCCTCATTCTTCTCTCTCTCCTTTCTCTTTGCTTCCCATGCATGCACATGCTTTCTCTATAATAACTCCAGCATGTACCAACTTGCTCATTCAGAAATTCATAGCTGGAAAGCCTCCCAACTTCACTCATTATGTTGGGTACAAGGTCAGTTGCAGCTGGGGTGAGGCACATGGCTAAAAGGAGGCACATGACTAAATGCTGGTAGCTGCAAATCTTGCTGAGCAAGGTTGGGTGTTGGACGGGCTGCGCACTCCACAAATGTCCAATTGGACTGAAATTTGGATATGTTGTAGTAGACACCCATTGGAACAAGTTTCATGAAGATCTTCACCTCATTCGAGCCCCATAGCATGCTGATCCAAGGCCAAGAAGTTGACCTACGAAATTGGGCTGGAAAGGGGTTGTAGCCAAAATGTGTTTGTCTTTAAGCTCATATTCCTCATATGCCAATCAGCCCTTAACATGCATGGATTGCATCAAATGTTATCTCTTGCTATCTTAACCTACAAAACACACAAACATAGGTAAGTGACTCAAAATAAAGAGAAACTAAGAAAAATCACTAAGTAAAGAAGGCATGCAAGTGTATGAAATTATGGACTTATCAAAACAGAAAATGGATTAAAAGCACAAGTTTAACTCAATAACATAACCAAATCATAAGCTAGAAGGGTACAAAATGATATACAATTATGAACCGATCAAAGATCCAAACAAGCATTTGAAGGAATTCGAAGTGGTATGTTCAAGCATGACACCAATCAACGTGGATAGCAACATTCTAAAGATGAAAGCCTTTCCATTCTCTCTTTTGGAAAAGGCTAAGGATTGGCTCTTTGAGTTAGCACCTGGAACCGTCACTTCTTGGGAAAGCATGAAGAGCGCATTCTTAGAAAAATTCTTCCCAACTTCAAGAGTCATTCTTTTGAGGAAGAGAATTAGTGGAATTCAACAAGGCCCGGGAGAATCCTTCCCAGCATATTATGAGCGTTTCAAGACTTTAGTTGCATCCTGCCCACAACATCAAATGAAGGAAGAGCTTTTAATTCAATATTTCTATGAAGGACTACTTCCACTCGAGAGACAAATGCTTGATGCTTCAGCAGGAGGTGCGTTGGTTGACAAAACAACAGTTGCAGCGAAGATCTTAATCACAAACCGAGCCTTGAATGCACAACAATACGAAGGAGTTGGAGAAAGAGATCATACACGGCCAAGTCAAGTTAATGAGGTAAGTGCTATTTCAGAACTTCAATCTCAAATGGCTAATCTCACTACTCTTATTTCACAGGTTGTTGAAGGATCCAAAGTGCAAGGAAGTAGTACTTGTGGCGTGTGCTCTGTGCAAGGACACCCCTCTGATCAATGCCCTCAATTAATAGAGAATGGGGGATGGGAAAGTGCCAACGCCATTGGGTATCAAGGCCACAATCAGCCAAAGTATGATCCATACTCCAACACTTACAATCCGGGCTGGAGAGATCATCCAAATATGAAGTGGAGGGACCCTCAACAAACTCAACAACAAGGCGGATATAGACAGCCACCTCCAGGACTCTATCAGAGGCCATTCGCACCACCACTCCCACCACAATCTGCCCAACCAAATTCAGGTACGTCTTTGGATAATGATAAAGTTCTTCAAGTACTAACCTCTTTGACTCAGGGTTTGCAAAATCAAGCCAAAGAAATGGGCGAAGTGAAGAAGCAAATTGGGCAAATGGCGGAATTCATGGGACAGTTCAGAGAAGAAGGTAAACTACCTAGTTCAACCATCGTCAACCCAAAGGGAGGTTTTGAAACGGCTAAAGCTGTCACCTTGAGAAGTGGTAAAGAGGTTGGAACCAATCCCAAAACTTCCAAACAAAGCCAAAAAGAGGACGAACAGCTGCTGCCCGAAGGAGACGAGATGAACAAGGCCACGGCAAGGGAAGAGCAACCCTTGTCGCAGCCTTCTAAGGCTCCTACAGCACCCAAATCGGGTAAGGTTGGTTCGAATTCAATTCCTTTTAACCCCATTCCACCAAATGTGCCTTTCCCTCGCAGGTTTATGCAATCTAAGAAGGAAGAGAATGAAAAAGATATCTTAGAGACCTTCAGGAAAGTACAAGTCAATATTCCCCTTCTTGATGCAATAAAGCAAGTTCCAAAGTATGCTAATTTTTGAAGGAGCTTTGTACAACAAGGAGGCGGATCTCGAACAAGGAAGTGGTACAGGTAAGTGAGAATGTTTCTGCAGTTTTGCAACGTAAGCTGCCACCTAAATGCAAAGACCCAGGTAGTTTCACAATCCCTTGTGTTATTGGTAATACCAAGTTTGAAAAGGCCATGTTAGATTTGGGTGCTTCCATTAATGTCATGCCATACTCAATTTATGCATCTATGAACCTAGGAGAGCTTAAAAACGATGGTGTTATAATTCAATTAGCCGATCGTTCTAATGCATATCCGAAAGGAGTCTTGGAAGATGTTTTGGTGCAGGTTAATCATTTGATATTCCCAGCAGATTTCTATGTGCTTGAGATGGAAGATTCGGCCCATTCTACACCATTGCCAATCCTACTTGGAAGACCCTTCATGAAGACAGCTCGCACCAAGATAGATGTGTTCAAGGGGACGTTGACAATGGCATTTGATGGCGACATAATTGATTTCAATATCTCTGAAGCTATAAGGTATCCTATTGATGATCATTCTTGCTTCTCTATTGATGTATTTGAAATTTTGGCGCAGGAATATCATGAGTTCCTAAATAGGGATGCTCTTGAAACAACCATTGCTAAAGGAATTGGACTCAAAACCAACATGGCCGAGCCTAATCATGCAACAATTGGCGAGATGGTGGCTGCCCTTGAGTCATTGCCACAACTTGTTGGTAAGCCAACAATCCCAATTCCAATTTCCTTTTCTACTAACAAGTTGTTACCTTCAGTAATTCATGCACCCACTCTGGAGCTTAAACCATTACCAAATCATTTGAAGTATGTCTTTTTGGGAGATAAAGAGACATTGCCAGTCATAGTCTCTTCATCACTCACGGCAGTAGAGGAGGAGAAACTGGTACGGGTGTTGAAGGAATACAAAGCAGCCATTGGATGGACCTTGGCCGATATCAAGGGGATAAGTCCTACAACATGCATGCATCGCATACTTTTGGAGGATGGGGCCAAACCATCTCGAGAGGCTCAACGCCGACTCAACCCTCCAATGCTGGAAGTTGTGAAGAAGGAGATTATCAAGCTTTATGATTGTGGAGTGATTTACCCAATTTCGGACAGTCGATGGGTTTCACCGGTTCAAGTTGTTCCAAAGAAATCGGGAGTCACTGTGGTGAAGAATGAAGAGAACGAACTTGTGCCTACCCGTATCCAAACAGGTTGGAGAGTTTGCATCGATTATAGGAAGCTCAACGCCACCACAAGGAAGGATCACTTCCCTTTACCGTTCATCGATCAAATGCTTGAAAGGTTAGCTGGTCATTCATTTTATTGCTTTCTTGATGGGTATTCTGGATATAATCAAATTGTCATAGCTCCGGACGATCAAGAGAAGACCACTTTTACTTGTCCATTTGGTACCTTTGCCTATCGTCGAATGCCATTCGGTTTATGTAATGCACCGGCCACGTTTCAAAGATGCATGGTAAGTATCTTTTCAGATTATGTTGAGAAGATTATTGAAGTCTTTATGGACGATTTTAGTGTTTTTGGTGATTCATTTGATGATTGTTTAGCTAATCTCACTTTGATATTGGGACGATGCATTGAAACTAACCTTGTTTTAAATTGGGAAAAATGTCACTTTATGGTAAAACAAGGCATAGTTTTGGGTCATATAATTTCAGAAAAGGGAATTGAAGTTGATAAATCAAAAATAGATCTTGTACGCTACTTACCCTCCCCCACTTCGGTGAGAGAGGTTCGTTCTTTCCTTGGACATGCAGGATTCTATAGACGTTTTATCAAAGATTTCTCAAAGATTGCAACACCCCTGTGTCGACTCCTACAGAAGGATGTGCCATTTGTGTTCAATGATGAATGTGAGAAGGCATTCAATCACCTAAAAAAACTGCTAACTTCAGCCCCCATCATAGTTCCACCAGATTGGAGTCTTCCTTTTGAACTGATGTGCGATGCCTCAGATTATGCAATAGGGGCTGTTTTGGGACAAAGGAAGGACAAGCAGCCGCATGTCATCTACTATGCCTCACGGACCTTGAATGACGCTCAATTGAACTATTCCACCACTGAAAAAGAACTCCTTGCTGTTGTGTTTGCTTTAGATAAGTTTCGCTCTTATTTACTTGGAACTAAAGTCATAATTTATTCTGACCATGCAGCGTTGAAATACTTGCTCATGAAGAAAGAAGCCAAACCAAGGCTTATTCGATGGATGCTCCTTCTCCAAGAGTTCGACGTCGAAATCCGAGACAAGAAAGGAAGTGAGAACGTGGTGGCTGACCACTTAAGCCGTTTGGTGCATGATGAGGAGCCATTACCTATCCCAGAATTATTTCCAGACGAGCAGCTGCTGTCCATTGAGGTAAGTGAGCCATGGTATGCTGATATTGTGAATTATTTAGTGTCTAAACAAGCTCCAAGCACACTAAACAAGCACCAACGTGATAAACTTGCAAAGGATGCACGGTTTTATGTATGGGATGACCCGTACTTGTGGAAATATTGCCCTGATCAGATTCTTCGTAGATGTGTACATGATTCGGAGTTTAATTCAATTTTAACTTTCTGCCACACATATGCATGTGGGGGTCACTTTGGCACTCAAAGGACAGCCCTTAAAGTTCTAGAATGTGAATTTTATTGGCCTACTATATTTAAGGATGCTAGAATTTTTTGCATAACCTGTGATCGTTGTCAAAGAACAGGGAATATAGGTCCAAAAGATCAAATGCCGCAGACCCCAATCCACTTTGTCGAAATCTTTGATGCTTGGGGCATCGATTTCATGGGTCCTTTTCCTTCATCTCATGGTTTCAATTATATTTTACTTGCGGTTGATTATGTATCGAAATGGGTGGAAGCGAAAGCCACCCGTACTAATGATTCCAAAGTGGTTGCAGATTTTGTCAAAACTAACATATTTTCCAGATTTGGAATGCCGAGGGTACTTATCAGTGACGGGGGTTCCCATTTTCGCAATCGAACCATAGAGGCGCTGCTTAAAAAGTATAATGTCACACATAGGGTCTCGACACCCTATCACCCTCAAACAAGTGGGCAAGCCGAGGTGTCTAATCGAGAAATCAAGCAGATTTTGGAGAAGACAGTTGGACCCACTAGGAAAGATTGGAGCTTGCGCTTGAATGATGCATTGTGGGCGTACCGTACAGCCTATAAAACACCAATTGGGATGTCTCCATTTCGGCTCATCTATGGGAAACCGTGCCATCTTCCGGTTGAGTTGGAGCACAAAGCGCATTGGGCAGTCAAAGCATTCAACATGGACATAGATGCAGCTGGTCTTCATAGGAAGCTTCAATTGAATGAGCTTGAAGAGATTCGGAACAAGGCTTATGAGAACGCTCATATCTATAAGGAGAAAACGAAGGCATTCCATGACAAGATGATTCGTAGCAAGACGTTCTCTATAGGGCAGAAAGTTTTACTTTTCAACTCCCGCCTTCGATTGTTTCCAGGTAAGTTGCGTTCTAAATGGATTGGTCCTTTTGTTGTTACTAATGTCTTCCCTTATGGTGCAGTCCAAATTCAAAGTTTAAAGACAGGGCATGAATTCAAAGTCAATGGACACCGTTTGAAGCCTTATTATGAGTGTTTTGAAGAGCATGTTGTGGAGGATGTACCCCTCTGTGCCGTAGGACCTACTGGAGCTTAAAAGGAGGTATCGTCCGGCTGGAAGACGTTAAAGCAAGCACTTCTTGGGAGGCAACCCAGGTGTTCGAATAAAAGGACTTTGGAATATTCGGCTCCTACAACCAGATTTGCTCTCTTTTACCCTTCTCTTTATTGTTTTTACTTTGCCATGATTGTCTTGTTTGCTAGCTATCTTTTATTGCTTTCTTATTTACGTTTATTTTTGAAACATTGAGGACAATGTTTGGTTTAAGTGTGGGGGGGTAAACAAAGTTCTTTTCATGAATTATTTTTGAATCCCTATCACTACTAATGTGGTTATTCACTGTTTTAAAGTGTTTTTGTGTCATTTATAACCAAAAAAAGAGTCGTTTTTGTTGCTTGTTTGTGTCTTAGGGTACCTTCCAACGCAATGATGAGGATTTGGTTTTTAATTGCATGACTGTTATGGAAAGTTGCAAACATGGGTGGAAGTTTGATATGCTCTTTGGTTAATACTTAGTTGTAGTCATCATTTACGAACTCACATGTAAGCACAAAAAGAAAAAATCAGTTTTTGTAACATGCTTGAAGGAAGAAACTCAAACTAATGCTACAACCCTGTGAGACTTGAGCCTAGCCTTTGTTTGGAGAGTTATTAATATGGATATTCTTGTTTTCTAAAGTCGTTGCATGATCTCATTAGTTCTTTGCTTGGTTGCTACTTAGAATGCGTTTTCATCATTTAAGTTCCAAATACTAGAACTCATGCCCGTTTCATTCAAAACGTAAAATGAAGTGCATAACAAATAACAAGATGAAGGTGTGTAGTTACCACCAGAGCCAAAAAGCCTTATCCCTTGCATTTATATTGTAGGTATAACCCCTTTGAGCCTTATTTAGCCTATTTTCCTTGTGAAGCCGGCATTATCCTTACCCAGCCTAGTACAGGAATATCCATACCCTTGTTCTTAAAGAATAGTGAAGCATGACTTGTTGGGAATCCTTTTGTCTACGATTTGCAGAATTGTTCTTTTGAGTTGATGAAAAGAGGAGTTTCTGTGTGGTTTCATCAAAAATAAAATAAAATAAAATAAAGAAGAAAAACAAGATGAAAAGAAGTAAGAATGAGTTCACAACTTTTGGTTGTTGAAGAAGGGTCCAAAAAAAAAAAAAAAAAAAAAAAAAAGTGGATCTGACCCTAAAATTGTACAGATCTTCCCTTTGTGTTTAAAGTTTGATGCTGCAATCAAAAGTGAATTCTAAGTGTGGATTTCATTACTTTGCTTCCTATTTCTTTAAGAACCTTTGTGTACCCTTAACCCTTTTTTGTTAGCCAATACCTTAGCCCCGTTATAACCCTTAGACTTTTATCTTGGTTGTTATGTGTTTCAATATGTGGAGTTTGATTTAATAACTTCAGAAAGTGCCTTCTTTGTTATAATATATGTGAGTGCTAGTCTACATGTTTACATCAATCTTCTCACATATACTTAGTATAGGGAGTGTAGTCAGAAAATCTACGTGAAAATAGAGAGTATATCTGGTGAGGAATTGAGGGAATTCTCTAAGGCATGTTACTACATTAATAAAATAAAAATAATAATAAAAAAAAGTTGTTTTAAATGATCAAATGCGAGCTAGTGAGTGGTTACTGTGATTAAGTACGAGCTCGAGGGTAAGGATGGCTAAAATCTGTGTGAGTAGTGATTTTTAACATGTCATGTTTCATTGGAAATCCCTGAGGCAATTGTTGGAAGGTTTAGGTTTTATTTTGTTTTCTTTGTTTTGCTAGGGACTAGCAAAAGCTAAGTGTGGGGGAATTTGATAGGAGCATATTTATGCGACTTTGCTATCTTATTTCTTTGCATTTACTTAGTTAATTCCCATTTGTTAGAATGATTTAGCTTATTTTCGTACTATTGTAGGTCCAGATGGCAAGATTGGTAAGAAAGGGCATTTTGGGGCATTTTAGAGCAGTTTTGGACTTGGAATGGATAGCATATGCATGGGGCAAGATGGATGGACGTGTTTGAAGTTCAAAGAGGCTAGGAATGTGCTAAAAAGATGGGGAAATTAATTCAAGAATCAGCTTCTTAGAAGAAAGCATTGGGGCCGCACCTTTCTCCTAAAAAGGTGGCGCCTGGGCCCTATCCTTGTTCCAGAAGAAATCTGCCAAACAAACCCTAATTTCTAGGGTTTCTGCTGGGCCCTTTTACCCTAGATCTACCACATATTTAAAGGAGGGGTTGCCGCAGGAAAGAGGAGTTTTTGAGGGGCCGTAGCAAGAGAGGAAAAAAAGAGAAGAACTTGGAGACGCAACCTGCTGCATCCATTGGGGTTTTCAGAGTTCTTCCCTATTTTAGTTAAATGTTTATTCTAGATTGCTTTTCAGTTATTATGAACATGTGTAACTAAATTTCTTCTTAGTTAGGGGTGAATTCGAAGCCATGGACATATGTTTAATATGAATTGATTACTTCCAGTTATGGTTTTATAAAGTATGAATGTGATTTACTTTTCTGTTTTATTGACAACTTATTCTTGTATGCTTATTAAGGATGCATACTTAGTTTGTATGCAGGGATTTGATGCTAGAATATAAGGGTATTTCACCTAATCGTTATGAACTTATATTCACAAGTGGTAAAAGTCACTAGTCATGATTGAGTTAAGTAAGTTCTTGGCAGGAGTATCATGCTTTTCATAGTTACGAATGCTTTGTCAATGCTTATGATTTTCACAGAATTTAATGATCTTTGATACGTATCTTTATCATGCTGTTCATATAGGGAACTTGATGAGAATAATTTGATTGTGTCGCTGAGTCCAATTCAATGAACTTAGGAAAATCTGAGAGTTAATTAGTGCATTCACAATTAATTTGGGGCATTGTCATTCATACTTTATAGAAAGAGTAACTGGAGATCGATTTGTATGCATATGTTCCATGTGTGGAGAAGGATCCTCTAGCTATCCCTTAATCCATACTTCATTCACAACTTAGTTGTTTGCTGCTGTCATTATTACTTTAGTCTAAACCGTCCAAATTTCCCCCAATCATTGTTTTCCTTAACTTAGTTTTCAGTTTAATAAGTTAATTTGTGTTGATTAGCTTCCCTCCTAATCCCCGGAATAGAACGATCCCTACTTACTCGTACTACGATTGCATAATTCATAGGGTTTAATTTGTGTGTTAGTTATTTCTCACGCCAGGAGTCATTTGGTGAGTTTTGAATGAAATCCAATCGCTAGAAGTATGGAATACACCAACCACTCCAACTAGGAACGAACTGCCGTTGAACTCGAATTGTCCAATTTGGAACACCTTTTGATTTCGGATCGAGCCCAAAACTTGGGCAACATCATAATATGGTGGGAGGAGTCATTTGGTTAATCTTGAGTGAAATCCAATCGCTAGAAGTATGGAATACACCAACCACTCCAATTAGGAACGAACTGCCGTTGAACTTGAATTGTCCAATTTGGAACACCTACTGATTTCGGATCGAGCCCAAAACTTGGGCAACATCATAATATGGTGGGAGGAGTCATTTGGTGAATTTTGAGTGAAATCCAACCGCTAGAAGTATAGAATACACCAACCACTCCAATTAGGAACGAACTGCCGTTGAACTTGAATTGTCCAATTTCTCACACCTATTGATTTCGGATCGAGCCCCAAACTTGGGCAACATCATAATATGGTGGGAGGAGTCATTTGGTGAGTTTTGAGTGAAATCCATTCGCTAGAAGTATGGAATACACCAACCACTCCAATTAGGAACGAACTGCCGTTGAACTTGAATTGTCCAATTTAGAACACCTATTGATTTCGGATCGAGCCCAAAACTTGGGCAACATCATAATATGGTGGGAGGAGTCATTTGGTGAATTTTGAGTGAAATCCAACCGCTAGAAGTATGGAATACACCAACCACTCCAATTAGGAACGAACTGCCGTTGAACTTGAATTGTCCAATTTCTCACACCTATTGATTTCGGATCGAGCCCCAAACTTGGGCAACATCATAATATGGTGGGAGGAGTCATTTGGTGAGTTTTGAGTGAAATCCATTCGCTAGAAGTATGGAATACACCAACCACTCCAATTAGGAACGAACTGCCGTTGAACTTGAATTGTCCAATTTCTCACACCTATTGATTTCGGATCGAGCCCAAAACTTGGGCAACATCATAATATGGTGGGAGGATTCATTTGGTGAGTTTTGAGTGAAATCCAATCGCTAGAAGTATGGAATACACCAACCACTCCAATTAGGAACGAACTGCCGTTGAACTTGAATTGTCCAATTTGGAACACCTATTGATTTCGGATCGAGCCCAAAACTTGGGCAACATCATAATATGGTGGGAGGAGTCATTTGGTTAGTTTTGAGTGAAATCCAATCGCTAGAAGTATGGAATACACCAACCACTCCAATTAGGAACGAACTGCCGTTGAACTTGAATTGTCCAATTTGGAACACCTATTGATTTCGGTTCGAGCCCAAAACTTGGGCAACATCATAATATGGTGGGAGGAGTCATTGGGTTAGTTTTGAGTGAAATCCAATCGCTAGAAGTATGGAATACACCATCCCGTCCAATTAGGAACGAACTGCCGTTGAACTTGAATTGTCCAATTTGGAACACCTATTGACTTCGGATCGAGCCCAAAACTTATGCAACATCATAATATGGTGGGAGGAATCATTTGGTGAGTTTTGTGTGAAATCCAATCGCTAGAAGTATGGAATACACCATCCCCTCCAATTAGGAACGAACTGCCGTTGAACTTGAATTGTCCAATTTCTCACACCTATTGATTTCGGATCGAGGCCCAAACTTAGGCAACCTCATAATATGGTGGGAGGAGTCATTTGGTGAGTTTTCAATGAAATCCAATCGCTAGAAGTATGGAATACACCATCCCCTCCAATTAGGAACGACCTGCCGTTGAACTCGAATTGTCCAATTTCTCACACCTATTGATTTCGGATCGAGCCCAAAACTTGGGCTACAACATAATATGGAGGGAGGAGTCATTCGGTGAGTTTTGAGTGAAATCCAATCGCTAGAAGTATGGAATACACCAACCACTCCCATTAGGAACGAACTGCCGTTGAACTTGAATTGTCCAATTTCTCACACCTATTGATTTCGGATCGAGCCCCAAACTTGGGCAACCTCATAATATGGTGGGAGGAGTCATTTGGTGAGTTTTGAATGAAATCCAATCGCTAGAAGTATGGAATACACCAACCACTCCAATTAGGAACGAACTGCCGTTGAACTTGAATTGTCCAATTTCTCACACCTATTGATTTCGGATCGAGCCCAAAACTTGGGCTACAACATAATATGGTGGGAGGAGTCATTTGGTGAGTTTTGAGTGAAATCCAATCGCTATAAGTATGGAAGACACCAACCACTCCAATTAGGAACGAACTGCCGTTGAACATGTATTGTCCAATTTCTCACACCTATTGATTTCGGATCGAGCCCCAAACTTGGGCAACATCCAAATATGGTGGGAGGAGTCATTTGGTGAGTTTTGAGTGAAATCCAATCGCTAGAAGTATGGAATACACCAACCACTCCAATTAGGAACGAACTGCCGATGAACTTGAATTGTCCAATTTCGAACACCAATTGATTTCGGATCGAGCCCAAAACTTGGGCAACATCATAATATGGTGGGAGGAGTCATTTGGTGAGTTTTGAGTGAAATCCAATCGCTAGAAGTATGGAATACACCAAACACTCCAATTAGGAACGAACTGCCGTTGAACTTCAATTGTCCAATTTGGAACACCTATTGATTTCGGATCGAGCCCAAAACTTGGGCAATATCATAATATGGTGGGAAGAGTCATTTGGTGAGTTTTGAGTGAAATCCAATCGCTAGAAGTATGGAATACACCAACCACTCCCATTAGGAACGAACTGCCGTTGAACTTGAATTGTCCAATTTGGAACACCTATTGATTTCGGATCGAGCCCAAAACTTGGGCAACATCAAAATATGGTGGGAGGAGTCATTTGGTGAGTTTTGAGTGAAAGTATGGAAGACACCAACCACTCCAATTAGAAACGAACTGCCGTTGAACTTGAATTGTCCAATTTGGAACACCTATTGATTTCGGATCGAGCCCCAAACTTGGGCAACGTCATAATATGGTGGGAGGAGTCATTCGGTGAGTTTTCAGTGAAATCCAATCGCTAGAAGTATGGAATACACCAACCACTCCAATTAGGAACGAACTGCCAACGCACTTGAATTGTCCAATTTCTCACACCTATTGATTTCGGATCGAGCCCAAAACTTGGGCAACATCATAATATGGTGGGAGGAGTCATTTGGTGAGTGTTCAGTGAAATCCATTCGCTAGAAGTATGGAAGACACCAACCGCTCCAATTAGGAACGATATGCCGTTGAACTTAAATTGTCCAATTTCTCACACCTATTGATTTCGCATCGAGCGCCAAACTTGGGCAACTTCATAATATGGTGGGAGGAGTCATTTGGTGAGTTTTCAGTGAAATCCAATCTCTAGAATTATGGAATACACCAACCACTCCAATTAGGAACGAACTGCCGCTGAACTTGAATTGTCCAATTTCTCACACCTACTGATTTCGGATCAAGCCCAAAACTTGGGCAACATCGTAATATGGTGGGAGGAGTCATTTTATGAGTTTTGAGTGAAATCCAACCGCTAGAAGTATGGAATACACTAACCACTCCAATTAGGAACGAACTTCCGTTGAACTTGAATTGTCCAATTTCTCACACCTATTGATTTCGGATCGAGCCCAAAACTTGGGCAACATCATAATATGGTGGGAGGAGTCATTTGGTTAGTTTTGAGTGAAATCCAATCGCTAGAAGTATGAAATACACCAACCACTCCAATTAGGAACGAACAGCCATTGAACTTGAATTGTCCAATTTAGAACACCTACTGATTTTGGATCGAGCCCAAAACTTGGGCAACATCATAATATGGTGGGAGGAGTCATTTGGTGAGTTTTGAGAGAAATCCAATCGCTAGAAGTATGGAATACACCAACCACTCCAATTGGGAACGAAGTGCCGTTGAAATTGAATTGTCCAATTTCTCACACCTATTGATTTCGGATCGAGCCCAAAACTTGGGCAACATCAAAATATGGTGGGAGGAGTCATTTGGTGAGTTTTGAGTGAAAGTATGGAAGACACCAACCACTCCAATTTGGAACGAACTGCCGTTGAACTTGAATTGTCCAATTTGGAACACCTATTGATTTCGGATCGAGCCCCAAACTTGGGCAACGTCATAATATGGTGGGAGGAGTCATTTGGAGAGTTTTGAGTGAAATCCAATCGCTAGAAGTATGGAATACACCAACCCCTCCAATTAGGAACGAACTGCCAATGAACTTGAATTGTCCAATTTCTCACACCTATTGATTTCGGATCGAGCCCAAAACTTGGGCAACATCAGAATATGGTGGGAGGAGTCATTTGGTGAGTTTTGAGTGAAATCCAATCGCTAGAAGTATGGAATACACCAACCACTCCAATTTGGAACGAACTGCCGTTGAACTTGAATTGTCCAATTTGGAACACCTATTGATTTCGGATCGAGCCCAAAACTTGGGCAACATCATAATATGGTGGGAGGAGTCATTTGGTGAGTTTTGAGTGAAATCCATTCGCTAGAAGTATGGAAGACACCAACCACTCCAATTAGGAATGAACTGCCGTTGAACTTGAATTGTCCAATTTCTCACACCTATTGATTTCGCATCGAGCGCCAAACTTGGGCAACATCATAATATGGTGGGAGGAGTCATTCGGTGAGTTTTCAGTGAAATCCAATCGCTAGAAGTATGGAATACACCAACCACTCCAATTAGGAACGAACTGCCAACGCACTTGAATTGTCCAATTTCTCACACCTATTGATTTCGGATCGAGCCCAAAACTTGGGCAACATCATAATATGGTGGGAGGAGTCATTTGGTGAGTTTTGAGTGAAATCCAATCGCTAGAAGTATGGAATACACCAACCACTCCAATTAGGAACGAACAGCCGTTGAACTTGAATTGTCCAATTTCGAACACCAAATGATTTCGGATCGAGCCCAAAACTTGGCCAACATCATAATATGGTGGGAGGAGTCATTTGGTGAGTTTGGAGTGAAATCCAATCGCTAGAAGTATGGAATACACCAACCACTCCAATTAGGAACGAACTGCCGTTGAACTTGAATTGTCCGATTTGGAACCCCTATTGATTTCGGATCGAGCCCAAAACTTGGGCAACATCATAATATGGTGGGAGGAGTCATTTGGTGAGTTTTGAGTGAAATCCAATCGCTAGAAGTCTGGAATACACCAACCACTCCAATTAGGAACGAACTGCCGTTGAACTTGAATTGTCCAATTTGGAACACCTATTGATTTCGGATCGAGCCCAAAACTTGGGCAACATCATAATATGGTGGGAGGAGTCATTTTATGAGTTTTGAGTGAAATCCAATCGCTAGAAGTATGGAATACACTAACCACTCCAATTAGGAACGAACTTCCGTTGAACTTGAATTGTCCAATTTCTCACCCCTATTGATTTCGGATTGAGCCCAAAACTTGGGCAACATCGTAATATGGTGGGAGGAGTCATTTGGTAAGTTTTGAGTGAAATCCAATCGCTAGAAGTATGGAATACACCAACCACTCCAATTAGGAACGAACTGCCGTTGAACTTGAATTGTCCAATTTGGAACACCTATTGATTTCGGATCGATCCCAAAACTTGGGCAACATCATATTATGGTGGGAGGAGTTATTTGGTGTGTTTTGAGTGAAATCCAATCGCCAGAAGTATGGAATACACCAACCAGTCCAATTAGGAACGAACTGCCGTTGTACTTGAATTGTCCATTTTGGAACACCTATTGATTTCGGATCGAGCCCGAAACTTGGGCAACATCATAATATGGTGGGAGGAGTCATTTGGTGAGTTTTGAGTGAAATCCAATCGCTAGAAGTATGGAATACACCAACCACTCCAATTAGGAACGAACTGCCGTTGAATTTTAATTGTCCAATTTGGAACACCTATTGATTTCTGATCGAGCCCAAAAGTTGGGCAACATCATATTATGGTGGGAGGAGTCATTTGGTGAGTTTTGAGTGAAATCCAATCGATAGAAGTATGGAAAACCCCAACCACTCCAATTAGGAACGAACTGCCGTTGAACTTGAATTGTCCAATTTCTCACACCTATTGATTTCGGATCGAGCCCCAAACTTGGGCAACAACATAATATGGTGGGAGGAGTCATTTGGTGAGTTTTGAGTGAAATCCAATCGCTAGAAGTATGGAATACACCAACCACTCCAATTAGGAACGAACTTTCGTTGAACTTGAATTGTCCAATTTCTCACACCTATTGATTTCGGATCTAGCCCAAAACCTGGGCAACATCATAATATGGTGGCAGGAGTCATTTGGTGAGTTTTGAGTGAAATCCAATCGCTAGAAGTATGGAATACACCAACCACTCCAATTAGGAACGAACTGCCGTTCAACTTGAATTGTCTAATTTCTCACACCTATTGATTTCGGATCGAGCCCAAAACTTGGGCAACATCATAATATGGTGGGAGGAGACATTTGGTGAGTTTTGAGTGAAATCCAAATGCTAGAAGTATGGAATACACCAACCACTCCAATTAGGAACTAACTGCCGTTGAACTTGAATTGTCCAATTTCGAACACCTGTTGATTTCGGATCGAGCCCAAAACTTGGGCAACATGTTAAGCTCATAATTTCATACATATACATGCCCTATTTACTTACTTCTTTTGCTTAGTTTCTTAGATTTCTATGTTATTTGCCTCCCTTTGTGTGTTTTGTAGGCAAATAGAGCAAGAGAGCATAATTCATGCAATTCAAGCATGTTAAGGCCTAATTTGGATGAATGGATGAAGAGCTTAAAAGACAAACTCATTTTTCCTACAGCCCCTTGCCAGTCCAGTTTCGTGGGTCACATTGCAAGATCTGTTTCAGCAACCTACACAGCTCGGATGAGGCCGTATTCTTCATGAAAGTTGTTCCAATGGGTGTGTACTATAACATATCCAAAATTCGGCCCCATTGGATAAATATGGAGTCTGTTACCTAGCAAACACAGAGCAATGCCCAGGATGGATTTTATCAGCGCGCAAAATGAGTTAGCAATTTGTTTTGGCCTTAACTTCCTCCTCAGACCGTGGATTGGCCCAAATGATATATGGCTGGAAAGACGACATTCTGAACTTCACGTTTGAGTGCTTATAGTCTTAATTTGCGTAAGGGAAGCCCAATTCGTAAGCCCTTGAAGTTGCTGGTCATGCTGACCTCAGGATGAGCTATTGTTTCTGGTTGGAAGCTTGGTCATGGTGAGCTAGGCATGAGCTATTGAGCTTGTTGGAAGCTTGGTCATGGTGACATGAAGATGAGCTAGGGCTGCTGGTGGGATTTATTGGTGAAGTGCATCAACCAATTCAAATTTTCTAATACAAGTGCGTCAACCATTTCAGATTTTATAAAACAAGTGTTGTATGCATTAGCCATATTGAATTCAGATTTTTCACTTCCTTAGGCCTATAAATAGGGAGGTTCTCTAAGCTTGTAAACACACCCCAAGGGGGGGAGCTCTCAAACACTTCTCTAGAGCTCCCTTCCCTTCTCTCCCTCAAATTCTCTTAGTTTCATTTTCTAGTTTTCAATTGTTGTAATGAAATATTTGTGCTGAAATTCTCCTTAAGTTTTTCTTAGTTCCACTTTACGTTTCATTCTGTAAATTCTTTTCTTTAGTTTTTCAAGTTTGATTAGTTTCCAAGTTTCAATTATGGTTCATGTTCTTATTCATTATGCTTATAAGTTAATATGCTAGTTTGAATGATTGATCACCATTTAGGCTTGCATGTTAGCTATCTTGGTTTGAATTAAGAGTATACACCATGCTTTAATTCGAATTGAACTATGAATAGGAAGAGTATGTATGGACATTCGACAACAGGGATTAGATACATGCTTGGTTGTTT
Organism: Prunus avium; assembly: GCF_965620075.1. Lineage (NCBI taxonomy): Eukaryota > Viridiplantae > Streptophyta > Magnoliopsida > Rosales > Rosaceae > Prunus > Prunus avium. The sequence goes on from NC_142290.1 coordinate 10,228,205, forward strand.
AAATTGTTCTTCTATGCTTAATGGGTTCCTAATGCTTAATTTTAGGTTAGACAACAAATGATCAAATTAGGGAATTAGGAACACAAGGTTATGACCAAACACCATGGCTTAATCATACTTTAGCTAGAATCAATCCGTTAATCTAATTGAACTTGGGAACTTATCTGCTTGAGTTAGTTATTTCTTTCTTCCTTGTTTTATTTATTTCCTTTCTTTTTCATTTCTGTTTTGTGTAGGGAAACTAAATTGGATCATTCAATCACCAATCCCTGTGGAATCGACCTCGCACTTACATACGCTATACTACCGAACGGCTCGTGCACTTGCGAGTATCACAAGTTGAGGATGCAACTGAATCCATTTTGGTGCAGCTGTATCGACACAACAAGTTTTTGGCGCCGTTGCCGGGGATCGGTAACATTGTTTGATTCTATTTGGCTTTCCTACTTTAATTTTTTTTCTTAACAGGACAATTTCAAGTTCTAAAGTTAATGACGTTAATGGACAAGTTGTGTTTGTAGTCCAACAGAAAAGGACAATTGCCCAACAAGCAAGAGAACTGGGTTTAAGTCCCAGCTTACACAACCCATTGGTGCTTGTTGCTTTGAAGCATGGAATTGGACTTGTGTTGATTTTTCCTTTTCATTCTTAGTTTTTTTTTTTTATTTTTTTATTTTATATTTCGTAATCCTTTAATTCCGTTTCAAGTTTTTGTGTGTGTTTGTTTTAGCAATGTAAATAGCTCAATAAAAATGGAGAGAGATGGCAACTTCAAAGATAGGAAGTGTGGAGTAGTGGGAGAAGTCGCGACCTCCAAATGCATCACGCTCGACCTAATCGCTTCAAGGGGGAGCATTTCAATCCTTTCTCTTTACTTGTTATTATTTTAAATTTCTGTTTCTTTTTTTTTTAAATTTAAAAAAATTTAAAAATTTAAAAATTTAAAAATATTTTTCATATAAGCTGACTTATGGTAACTCCAGTGAGCACTTCCGTCAATACAGTGTCTAGGAGTTCTTTAGGCGACACCTTCGGTGTCTAAGAAGTTTGAGTTTTAAGCGGGACCATTGTGACCCCTCCAATCTTCCCGGATCCCCTGGCTGTGTTTTCTGAGGCCCTTAACTGGTCATCCGTGAGTTGCTTATATATTCATTTTTATTTTATTTTTCTTTCTAAACCTTCTTATTAACTTTTCCCCTTATCATTTACATGTTCTCAATCATCTTTACTTTGCTTTAACATTGAGGACAATGCTTCATTTAAGTTTGGGGGTGCTGGAAAGTTTTTAGCTTTTGTGTTTGTGTCTGAAAACGTAGGCTTCTTCATTGCTACAATTTTTTTTTTCTGCTACTGTTTTGAAATTTTGGTCCATGTTGTGTTCTTCATTTTTTCATGCTGAATCCAACGACATAAAGAACGTTAAATTTGACCAAGTGGTTTGAAAGTTACATGTCAAAACAGATTATATGTTGAAATTGAGCAAAACAGCAATTTGAAACCTCACGTTTTTCTTTTATGTTTCTTTTTTCTTTGAGTCATTTTCAGTTTTCCTTCCCACACCAATGATAAATCTTGTGTCTAACTTCTAATATGGCTCTTAGGAAATTGATAAGCATTGTGTTAGGTCTGAATCTTATTCTTTTGCTAGCTAAGTCTCACATAATTATGCTTGAGCTTTCTATGCACTTTAGCCATGATTATACAACTCTTGCATGTCTTACCCAATTGTATGCATTTTTGCTTGTGTGATTCACTGGAATGTCAAGTTTATAACTAAGATATGATTTAGGCCATCTTTGTTAAGCCTCTTTCTTTTTCCTCCATCAACCCATACAATACATATTCCATTGTAAACCCTTTTGTGCCCAAACACTTAGCCATTTCTTTCTATCACCTTATCATCTATTAAATATCCTACCATCTAGGGGACATGTAGAGTATGATTGTATTTGAGATTGTAATGTATTCAAGGCAATAAATGAGCTATAAAAATCAAAAGAAAAAGAGAAAAGAAGTGTGGCCAATGTAGTCACGACCCTAGGGTGATATAAGGAGAAATCAAGGTGATCTAGGGTAAAGAGCCGCAAAATTGGGCCAAATATTATACAAAGTGTGTAAATGTCAAAATCAAATTGTGAAGTGATTCAATTGCAAAATCTGGTGTTGTGAGCTTTTCACTTTATATGCCTTACATGTCAAATGTCAATGATCTTGTTTATATGACATGCTCTACTTTGTTCCTTAGACTTTGTGTTCCAATATCCATTCTTTGTCTAACCATTACCATAACCCCATTACATCCATAAGTAAAGTCCTATTGATCTTGGTTTAGCTTGGCAAACTTGTGTTCATTCTTGCAGGAATTCATATCGTTGTTTGAGAAGCATGAGTTGTATCTTCATGGCTATTTCACACACACACCTTGAGCATGATTTTTGTGAGATTGTGGTAGCACTTGAATAATGTTTAGAACTTCCTTAGTGCTTGTTTTGTTCATTGTTGAGCCATGTCTATGAAGTTTAACATTTTTGTCCGGTTGGAAGGTTAATGTTTTTGTATTTTGTTTTGTTTTGTTTTGCTTAAGGACTAACAAATCTATTAAGTTTTCTAACTACTTTGTTTTGTAGAGTCAGTAAAACATTTGTGGGTATCGTATCTGTTAAACCCTCAGGAGACACAACTCCTCCTACTAGGGATGCCTAGAGGTTTAAAGGCTTGTTGCATACGCTCAATGCAATCGAGTTACCTACGAAAGTGGTCTAGTTAACTTCTTGTTTTGTTTTTATTTTTTATTTTTTTTATTTTTATTTTTTATTTTTTATTCTTTTGTTTTGCTCGAGGACTAGCAAAATCTAAGTTTGGGGGTGTGTTAAGCTCATAATTTCATACATATACATGCCCTATTTACTTACTTCTTTTGCTTAGTTTCTTAGATTTCTAAGTTATTTGCCTCCCTTTGTGTGTTTTGTAGGCAAATAGAGCAAGAGAGCATAATTCATGCAATTCAAGCATGTTAAGGCCTAATTTGGATGAATGGATGAAGAGCTTAAAAGACAAACTCATTTTGGCTACAGCCCCCTGCCAGTCCAGTTCCGTAGGTCATATTGCAAGCTTTGTTTCAGCAATCTACACAGCTCGGATGAGGCAGCATTCTTCATGAACGTTGTTCCAATGGGTGTGTACTATAACATATCCAAAAGTCAGCCCCATTGGATAAATATGGAGTCTGTTACCTAGCAAACACAGAGCCATGCTCAGGATGGATTTTATCAGCGCGCAAAATGAGTTAGCAATTTGTTTTGGCCTTAACTTCCTCCTCCGACCTTGGATTGGCCCAAATGATATATGGCTGGAAAGACGACATTCTGAACTTCAAGTTTGAGTGCTTAAAGTCTTAATTTGCTTAAGGGAAGCCCAATTCGTAAGCCCTTGAAGTTGCTGGTCATGCTGACCTCAGGATGAGCTATTGTTTCTGGTTGGAAGCTTGGTCATGGTGAGCTAGGCATGAGCTATTGAGCTTGTTGGAAGCTTGGTCATGGTGACATGAAGATGAGCTAGGGCTGCTGGTGGGATTTATTGGTGAAGTGCATCAACCAATTCAAATTTTTTAATACAAGTGCATCAACCATTTCAGATTTTATAAAACAAGTGTTGTATGCATTAGCCATATTGAATTCAGATTTTTCACTTCCTTAGGCCTATAAATAGGGAGGTTCTCTAAGCTTGTAAACACACCCCAAGGGGGGGAGCTCTCAAACACTTCTCTAGAGCTCCCTTCCCTTCTCTCCCTCAAATTCTCTTAGTTTCATTTTCTAGTTTTCAATTGTTGTAATGAAATATTTGTGCTGAAATTCTCCTTAAGTTTTTCTTAGTTCCACTTTACTTTTCATTATGTAAATTCTTTTCTTTAGTTTTTCAAGTTTGATTAGTTTCCAAGTTTCAATTATGGTTCATGTTCTTATTCATTATGCTTATAAGTTAATATGCTAGTTTGAATGATTGATCACCATTTAGGCTTGCATGTTAGCTATCTTGGTTTGAATTAAGAGTATACACCATGCTTTAATTCGAATTGAACTATGATTAGGCCATGGTGTTTGGTCCTAACCTTGTGTTCCTAATTCCCTAATTTGATCATTTGTTGTCTAACCTAAAATTAAGCATTAGGAACCCATTAAGCATAGAAGAACATTTTAAACAACCAAGTATGTATCTAATCCCTGTTGTCGAATGTCCATACATACTCTTCCTATTCATAGTTCAATTCGAATTAAAGCATGGTGTATACTCTTAATTCAAACCAAGATAGTTAACAAACAAGTTCTAATGGTGATCAATCTTTCAAACAAGCGTGTTAACTTATAAGCATAATGAATAAGAACAAGAATCATGAATCAAACTTGAAACTCCAAACTTATAAACCCAGAATATTCATGTTAGGTTACATCGAAGCCCTAGTTTTGGATTTAGCTACTCATAATGGAAAAGAGACTTGAACAGAAATGAGAAAACATAATGAATGCAATAAGAGTAGAAAAACCCTTTTTCTGAAGTTCTTGTGGTGTCCAAGGCTTCTCCAAGTGCTTCTCCACTTCTAATGCTTCTCCAAGAGCTTCCCCACTTCTAGAAAGATGTATGAAGGATATGGAGGTGATTTGGGATGAGTTTGAGTGAGTGGTGATGGCTAAGGAAGATGAAATTCGTAGGGAAATGGAAGAGAAAAAAGCTGGAGTTGTTTTGGTGATTGTTGGAGTGTTTGGGATTGTGAGAGTGTTTGAGGATGGTTGGAGTGAATTGAAGAAAATAAGTATGGATGAGAAATAGAACACTTTAAACCCTCTCAAGAAAGCAATTAGGCCCGATATAGCTCACTAGGGTAGTCTCCACTATTTTCCTTCAAGAATTTGAGCATGGTACTTTAGCCACCAGAATTCTAAGAGCAAAAGCTTTGTGAAGTGCAAAATTCTGATATGAAAACCTCAAATAGCAGCTCCATAGCATTGATTGTATGACATTCTTAAAAAAATAAATAAATAAATAAATAAAATAAAAAAATAGTGACAAGAGAACGAAAATTGAAAACACAAATGGATAAGAAAATTGAAATTGAAAACCTTCATGACCAAGCATCCAACCAGCTCATCCTGAGGTCAGCATGACCAGCAACTTCAAGGGCTTACAACTTGGGCTTCTCTTAAGCAAATGACGACTTTAAGATGTCCATTGTGAAATTCAGAATGTGTCTGATCCAACCACACAAGTATTGGCCCAATCCAAGCTCGGATGAAGAAGATAAGTCCGAAATGAAATTCTAACTCAGTTTGCTCGCTGACAAAAATCCATCCTGAGCATGGATCTGTGTTTGCTAGGTGACGGGCTCCAGATTTATCCAATGGGGCTGAATTTTGGATATGTTATAGTAAACATCCATTGGAACAACTTTCATGAAGAATTCGGCCTCATCCGAGCTGTGTAGGTTGCTGAAACAGATCTTGCAATGTGACCCACGAAACTGGACTGGCAAAGGGGCTGTAGGAAAAATGAGTTTGTCTTTAAGCTCTTCTTCCATTCATCCAAATTAGGCCTTAACATGCTTGAATTGCATGAATTATGCTCTCTTGCTCTATTGGCCTACAAAACACACAAAGGGAGGGAAATAACTTAGAATTATAGGAACTAAGCAAAAGAAGTAAGTAAATTGGGCATGTATATGTATGAAATTATGAGCTTAACACACCCCCAAACTTAAATTTTGCTAGTCCTCGAGCAAAACAAAAGAGAAACAAAGATAAAAACAAAACAAGAAGTTAACTAGACCACTTTCGTAGGTAACTCGATTGCATTGAGCGTATGCAACAAGCCTTTAAACCTCTAGGCATCCCTAGTAGGAGGAGTTGTGTCTCCTGAGGGTTTAACAGATACGATACCCACAAACGTTTTTCTAACTCTACAAAACAAAATGGTTAGAAAAACAACTTTGAAATCAACTAATGAAAATGAAAGAAAGTTTTAGTCATACCTCCAACACCATAGAGTTGCCATGATAGATCATCAATCAGTGTGTACAAGTGGAAGCTATAGCTCAAAGGCACACAGTTTCAAAGCAAGCACACTCAAACCCTGAATAGAGAACACGCTTCGACTCTAATTCTCATAGATAACACTCAATCACTCAGAACCTATGTTTTAATTCTCTCAAGAAAGCATAAGTGAGTGTATGAAATAGAAGCACAAATTTGGTTAGATCTCATGAAAGGAATTAAATACTAAGAATAGAGATACACACATACTTACCAGCACCCATGAATACATCCTCAAAGATCAGCTAGGTCTTTCACAATGTTGTAATGAAAGGCTAAGGTTTAGGGGAAATGGAAGAATTGGAAGGAAAAACAAATAACTTCAGAACATACCAAGGTTGCATGCTTCATTAATCTGCAAGGCATCATTGATTTAGATTGGCATGGCAGCAAACTTCATGGTATCACCTGGCATAGACTTTATTTTTCACACTTAGATCATATTGAAACACTTTCATCTTTGCTGATTTGATCTGCATCTTCTTTACTTTATTGCACAGATTCACACAAAATTTTTATTTAGGTACATGGCTGCAACTTCCTTGCTTCAAACTTTATGTTGGCAAACCTTGGTATATTTCTAAGTTACTAGGGTATGGCTACAATAGGTCAAGTATCTCAGATTGAGATACAAAGGTAGGGAAATGATGAGGGTGATAGAAGAAAAAGGCTTTAAGTGTTTGGCTTCAAGAGGGCTAATGGAACACACATATGGGTAGGGTGAAAAGAAAGCACATAGAATGGTTATACACACATAGCCTAGCATCACTTCAATGAGTTCAATCATGAATGAGAGCAAGCACATGATATCTGCAAAAGAGAATCATCCTTAGTATTCAATCAAAATGAATCCATTTTGTACCCTTCTAGCTTATGATTTGATTATGTTTTTGAGTTAAACTTGTGCTTTTAATCCTTTTTGTGTTTATCTTTCAGCTTTAGGTAACAATGATGGCTTTGGATAGGAAATGATGCAATCCATGCATGTTAAAGCCTGATTTGGATAAAGGGAAGAAGTGCTTAAAGACAAACTCATTTTGGCTACAGCCCCCTGCCAGTCCAGTTCCGTAGGTCATATTGCCAGCTTTGTTTCAGCAACCTACACAACTCGGATGAGGCCGCATTCTTCATGAAAGTTGTTCCAATGGGTGTGTACTATAACATATCCACACTTCAGCCCCATTGGATAAATCTGGAGTCCGTAACCTAGCAAACACTGAACCATGCTCAGGATGGATTTTTGTCAGTGAGCAAAACGAGTTAGCAATTTGTTTCGGCCTTAACTTCCTCCTCCGAGCTTGGATTTGGTCAATACTTGTGTGGTTGGATCATACACATTCTAAACTTCACAATGGACATCTTAAAGTCTTCATTTGATTCAGCCTAGCCCAATTTGTAAGCCCTTGAAGTTGCTGGTCATGCTGACCTCAGGATGAGCTATTGTTTCTGGTTGGAAGCTATGTCATGGTGAAAAGAAGATGAGCTAGGGCTGCTGGTGGGATTTATTGGTGAAGTGCATCAATCAATTCAGATTTTATAATACAAGTGTTGTATGCATTAGTCATATTGAATTCAGATTTTCACTTCCCCTAGGCCTACAAATAGAGAAGTTCTCTAAGCTTGTAAATACACCCCAAGGGGGGGAGCTCTCAAACACTTCTCTAGAGCTCCCTTCCCTTCTCTCCCTCAAATTCTCTTAATTTTGCTTTCTAGTTCTCAATTCTAGCTTTCCTTTTGCTTCTTAGTTGTAATTTATTTTTCTTTGTAATGTAAATTCTTTTCTTAAGTTTTCAAGTTGAATTAGTTTCCAAGTTTCAATTATGGTTTTTGTTCTTATTCATTATGCTTATAAGTTAATATGCTAGTTTGAATGATTGATCACCATTTAGGCTTGCATGTTAGCTATCTTGGTTTGAATTAAGAGTATACACCATGCTTTAATTCGAATTGAACTATGAATAGGAAGAGTATGTATGGACATTCGACAACAGGGATTAGATACATACTTGGTTGTTTAAATTGTTCTTCTATGCTTAATGGGTTCCTAATGCTTAATTTTAGGTTAGACAACAAATGATCAAATTAGGGAATTAGGAACACAAGGTTATGACCACACACCATGGCTTAATCATACTTTAGCTAGAATCAATCCATTAATCTAAATTGAACTTGGGAACTTATTTTCTTGAGTTATTTCTTTCTTCCTTGTTTTATTTATTTCCTTTCTTTTTCATTTCTGTTTTGTGTAGGAAAAATGAATTGGATCATTCAATCACCAATCCTCGTGGGATTGACCTCGCACTTACATATGCTATACTACCAAACGGCTCGTGCACTTGCGAGTATCACAAGTTGAGGATGCAACTGAATCCATTTTGGTGCAGCTGTATCTACGCAACAAGTTTTTGGCGCCGTTGCCGGGGATCGGTAACATTGTTTGATTCTATTTGGCTTTCCTACTTTAATTTTTTTTTCTTAACAGGACAATTTCAAGTTTTAAAGTTAATGACGTTAATGGACAAGTTGTGTTTGTAGTCCAACAGAAAAGGACAATTGCCCAACAAGCAAGAGAACTGGGTTTAAGTCCCAGCTTACACAACCCATTGGTGCTTGTTGCTTTGAAGCATGGAATTGGACTTGTGTTGATTTTTCCCTTTCATTTTTAGTTTTTTTTTATATTTCGTAATCCTTTAATTCCGTTTCAAGTTTTTGTATATGTTTGTTTTAGCAATGTAAATAGCTCAATAAAAATGGAGAGAGATGCCAACTTCAAAGATAGGAAGTGTGGAGTAGTGGGAGAAGTCGCGACCTCCAAGTGCATCACGCTCGACCTAATCGCTTCAAGGGGGAGCATTTCAATTCTTTCTCTTCTTTGAATTCTGTTTATTTCCGTAGTTGTTTTTGCCTTTTGGTCCGCGCAAAGTTCTTTGTTTTTCTATGCTGAATCCAACCATATAAATAATGTGAAATTTGGACTTATGGTTGGAAAGTTATAGCCTAAAAACTGAACAGAGGTCGAAGATGAAAAACATAGAAACGAATCTGTCCAAATGGTGATAAACGGGTGATAGAAAGTGCTGTTTGTTTGTTTGTTTTTTTTTCTTTCTTTGGTTTCTTGGTTTGTTTCTTTTAGTACAACAATTTATGTTGTTTGTTTGAATTTGTTTACAGTACTTAGTTCATTTTTGTTTATGGTTTGTTGTTTCATTTTATCTTAATTTGTTTTTATTTCTTATCTTAAAAATTTTAAAATTAAAAAAAAAGATTTTTCATATGAGCCGACTTATGGTAACCCCAGTGAGCACTTCGGTTAATATAGTGTCTAGGAGTTCTTTAGGCGACACCTTCGGTGTCTAAGAAGTTTGGGTTTTAAGCGGGATCATTGTGACCCCTCCAACCTTCCCGGATCCCCTGGCTGTGTTTTCTGAGGCCCTTAACTGGTCATCCATGAGTTGCTTGTATATTCGTGTGTTTTTAAATTAAGTTTTTTTTATTTTTATTTTTATTTTCTTTGTTTTCTTTTCTGTTAAGTCTTTGTTTTTGTTTTGTTTTTGTTTTTGTTTTGTTAAGTTAGTTTATGTATTTATTTACGTGGTATGGTTAGTTAGTTTTTTTTTTCTGAGTCTTAAAAACAAACTTTATTTCAATTCAAACATTGCATAAAAACAAAAAAAACAAAAAAACAAAAACAATAAAAATAAAAAAACAACATCATCATCATCTTCTTCATCATCTTCTTCATCTCCATCATCATCATGGCTTGCCTCTATTTTCTCGCACTTGTAGAATCTGCAGCAGCTCCACATGGTCCTCATTTTTTCTCTGCAGTGCTTCCACGTGTTGATTGGCACAGTAGAGCCGCTTCTGCAAGTCCGCCACCATAGCCTTCAAGGAAGCTATTTCCTCGCTCATCGCGGCACACTCCCGTGTCCTCGCCAGTAATCGCATGCCCAAATTGGTAGCCGAGACCGCGTGGAGCACAGTTAAATTGTGGGACTCCTCCACCGCTGCTTTGTCAGACCTCTGTGCCACATGCAGATGATCTGTCGTTGTGAGCTTGCTGCCGATCATGCCTCCCAGCAGCACTGCTCTGTTCGGCATTGCCTCAGAAAAGTTCAGTACTGCCTCAGCAAAGTTTGAGGTCGTGCCGTGATGATATGTGGAGTTTGGGAAGACAAGGTTTGGAGGAGCCCTTGTCTGGGCATTCGGTGGTGCAAGTGAGAGCTCAAGGTTGAGATCATCAAGGTGAGTGCATGAGGATGCCATTTTTTTTTTTTCTGTTTCTGGATTTTTTGATGTTTTTCCTTGAGTTGCAGGAAGAAATGCTGGGTATCATCCGCTTGCAGATGTGTGGTTTAAATAGACATATTCTGATGAGAGAGAGCCAACACCATTTCGGATTTCCCGGGCATGCTCGACCTAATCGCTTCAAGGGGGAGCACATTAACTTTCACTTTACTTTTCTTTTTTCCGTGTTTTCTGGTGTTTTATGTTTTTGCCCGTTACTTTCATTTTCTAGTGTTTTGTGTTTTTGCCTTTCCCTTTCGGCTATCATCTTTGTCTTATTTTAGTTAGGGAAATGTGTTTTCTTTTCCGTTTGTCGTCTTTGTTTTATTTTAGTTGGGAAGTGTGTTTTCTTTTTCTTTTTCTTTTTCTTTCTGCAACCTTACTCTTTTATTTCCGAAACAAAATAACGAAAATACAAAAACAACAAAATAAAATAAAAACAACAATAATGCAGTAGGAAATCATTTCTTCTCGATGCTTGGTGTCTCGACCATTGGAGCTTTGAGTTTGGCCCTCTGGCTGTCCTCTTCCGGGGCTTCACGCACAGCTTCTTGGGGCTCATCACTTGAGCTCCCAAAGATCACAATCTTAGCTTGAGCGTAACTACTCTCACGATCTGCTTATTTGCGTTTACCCGGTCGGTCTAGGTCCTCCAGCTGTTTTCGTATGTCGCGAGAGTATGATCGGTTCATAATTGTATATCATTTTGTACCCTTCTAGCTTATGATTTGGTTATGTTTTTAGTTAAACTTGTGCTTTTAATCCTTTTTGTGTTTATCTTTCAGTTCATTGAGCTTTAGGTAATAATGATGGCTTTAGAGAGCATAATTCATGCAATTCAAGCATGTTAAGGCCTAATTTGGATGAATGGATGAAGAGCTTAAAGACAAACTCATTTTGGCTACAGCCCCCTGCCAGTCCAGTTCCGTAGGTCATATTGCAAGCTTTATTTCAACAACCTACATAGATCGAATGAGGCCACATTCTTCATGAAAGTTGTTCCAATTGGTGTGTACTATAACATATCCAAAATTCAGCCCCATTGGATAAATCTGGAGTCCGTTACCTAGCACACACAGAACCATGCTCAGGATGGATCTTATCAGCGCGGAAAATGAGTTAGCAATTTGTTTCGGCCTTAACTTCTTCCTCCGACCTTGTATTGGCCCAAATCACATATGGCTGGAAAGAAGACATTCTGAACTTCAATTTCGAGTGCTTAAAGTCCTAATTTGATTAAGAGAAGCCCAAGTTGTAAGCCCTTGAAGTTGCTGGTCATGGTGACCTCAGCATGTGCTGGTTGGATGCTTGGTCATGGTGAGCTAGGTATGAGCTATCATTTCTGGTTGGAAGCTTGGTCATGGTGACATGAAGATGAGCTAGGGCTGCTGGTGGGATCTATTGGTAAAGTGCATCAACCAATTCAAGATTTTCTAATACAAGTGCATCACCCAATGTAGATTTTCTAATACAAGTGCATCAACCATTTCAGATTTTATAAAACAAGTGTTGTATGCATTAGCCATATTGAATTCAGATTTTCACTTCCCCTAGGCCTATAAATAGGGAAGTTCTCTAAGCTTGTAAACACACCCCAAGGGGGGGAGCTCTCAAACACTTCTCTAAGAGCTCCCTTCCCTTCTCTCCCTCAAATTCTCTTAGTTTTCCTTTCTAGTTCTCAATTGATTGTAACAAAAATCCTTTTACTAAATTTTCCTTTAAGTCTTTCCAAGTTCTACTTTAATTTTCATTGTTATGTAAATTCTTTTCTTTAGTTTCAAGTTTGATTAGTTTCCAAGTTTCAATTATGGTTTTTGTTCTTATTCATTATGCTTATAAGTTAATATGCTAGTTTGAATGATTGATCACCATTTAGGCTTGCATGTTAGCTATCTTGGTTTGAATTAAGAGTATACACCATGCTTTAATTCGAATTGAACTATGAATAGGAAGAGTATGTATGGACATTCGACAACAGGGATTAGATACATGCTTGGTTGTTTAAATTGTTCTTCTATGCTTAATGGGTTCCTAATGCTTAATTTTAGGTTAGACAACAAATGATCAAATTAGGGAATTAGGAACACAAGGTTATGACCAAACACCATGGCTTAATCATACTTTAGCTAGAATCAATCCGTTAATCTAATTGAACTTGGGAACTTATTTGCTTGAGTTAGTTATTTCTTTCTTCCTTGTTTTATTTATTTCCTTTCTTTTTCATTTCTATTTTGTGTAGGGAAACTAAATTGGATCATTCAATCACCAATCCCTGTGGAATCGACCTCGCACTTACATACGCTAAACTACCAACGGTTCGTGCACTTGCGAGTATCACAAGTTGAGGATGCAGCTTAATCCATTTTGGTGCAGCTGAATCCATTTTGGTGCAGCTGAATCTACACAACAGAGTACAACTCTACCATTTTTGATAGGTTTTTATTCTCGTCCCGCAATACTTCTAGCTGGTGTCGATTCACCTCCACTATCCTTGACCTCTCCCTTTTCAAGCTTTTTATAGCAGTCTGACACTCCTCAACCATACTTCGCTCCGCCGCCAACTGACCTTTCAGCACCTCTACCTCATGGGACTTCGCAAGTAGGCGATGACCCAAACTTGCGACTGTTGCCGTACTCTGCACGCTCAGTGCCAGGGCATCGCTCACGACCCGGTTGTCATCCCTTGTCCCCAGAACACGTATATCTTTAGGAGTCACTAAATTTCTAGCCACTCCAATGGCAACATCGTTGTCCAGGAGTATTGAGTCAGTTACTGTCACAGGCCCCCGTGCGGAAGCAAAGTAGGGCATCCATACTGGTGCCGCTGCTTGGCCTCGTGTCTGAGTCGGTGGAGGTAGGTTGAGATCCAACGAAAATGGGTAGTTAGAGGCCATTTGATTTCTCACTCTCTTTTCTTCTTTCTTTCTTTTCTCTTTTGTGTGTTTCTGAGTTTGCGTTTTTTTTTACCCTTTCTTATAGACTTAGTCTTTGACAAACCCTAGCCATTGCAGCATCTGAGCATTTTCTGAATCTCCAGCATTCCTTGAGTCCCACAACCTTCTCGCCTTCCAACCATACCCAACTCATTTATCATGACGTGTCTTTTCTGAACGAACGCGTTCAGTAAAGTCTTCGCGCCTTTCCATGAGCCCGTAATTTTTGCTTGTGGAGTTTGCGGCGCCTCTATGCGTCGACACGTGTCTCGCCCTGTCTGTTGGTCCCTTACACTGAACCGAGACATCATGACCCATGTTAAAATCCCGCTCTTTGTGTTGCTAATCACGGTTCGATAGTTTGTTTTTACAAAACGAAATAATAATAAAAAGCCGGAAATGAAAACAAATTGTGGGTCGGGTTTCACTTTAGTTTGGGTTTCAAAGTGGGTTAAATTCACCGTGGTTTGTGTTTCGAAATTGTGGGCTTTGGGCTTCAAAATTTTTTTTGGATTTCAGAATTGTGTGATTAGGGTTTACTGTTTCAATATATTTTTTTTTTTTGTTTGTTTGTTTGTTTGTGTTGTAATTTTTATTTTATAATTATTTTGTTTTTGTTTTCTTTTGTGATTTTGTGATTTTTTTTTTAATTTGCTTTAATACCTTTCATTTGTTGTTATGACATTGTTTGTGGCTAATTTTTAAACATTAAGAACAATGTTCATTTCTAGGTTTGGGGGTATTGGAGTTTAGCATGTAAATTTGGTTTTTCCTTAATTTTTTTTTTATATTTATTTATTTGCTTGTTTTCATTTTTATTTTATTTTGTTAAGTCTTGCTTTTATTTTGATTTTGATTTTGATTTTGATTTTATTCATTTTCCGAACACATTTGATGAGATTGTGATAAATGTTTGCATGACTTAAATGAAAATTGAATTTTATTTATTATTTATTTTGTTTTCCTTGTAAATTTTTATTGTAAAAAAAAATTAATTAATTAATTAATTTGGCATCGTTCTAGCATGACATGTTCGAAACCTTCTTTGCACTTGCCATTTGTTTCATAATTTTCCAATTAAAGGATTTGCATGACCCAAAGAATTGTATCAAGCATAAATTAGACTTATATAACCATATAATGTGAGCTTTTGAGCCTTGTGCTTCATTTCATGAGTGTTATACACATACTCTTATTTTCTTGTCATCAAAGTTGTTGTTTGATTTCATTATTCATTGATTTGGTTGATCACTTAAAAGTCATTCATTCTTATGCAATTTGACTTCATGACATTTTAAGAAGTGATATTAAGGCCTTCTTTGGATCGTTTGTGCCTTTCAAGCTAACCTTATGCATGCTTAAGCATGATTTTCCATTGTTTACCATTTTGAGCCTACATGTAAACCTTTTCTTTCATTTTACCAATTATATTTCCTCGCCTTAGCCCGAAAAACAAATATTTACCTTTCTAAGGAATTCATGAGCTCTAATTCGGATGTGTTTTTCAAGCTAAGTTTGGGAAGGGATATTACATCAAAAAAAAAAAAAAATTCACACAATTGGTGAAAGAAAAGAGAAAGTTGTGATTAAGTGGCGGTTGTTTGAAAATTCATTTTTGGGCCTTCAAAATAATTTGGTGTTTGGAAAGGAGTTTGAATCAATGTAAATGAAGGTATAAGGAGTTTTGATCATGTAAAAGAAAAAAAAATCTAATCGTGATTGTTTGTACTGTATCTGACCCTCCACTTGTACAACGACACGTGGATCTTATAAACTCGCCCAAGTACCCAAGGCCTCGGACAATCGGCATCGGCTACCGATGGAATTGTCTCAAAGCTGCGAACAGCCATTACGAGCCCAACTCACCTACAATCGGCATCCCCTACCGATTGTAGAGAATCAACCTCGAAGTACCTGCCCAAAATATCTAAGGACTCGTGTCGACCTCAGAAGGCCCTCCCACGAGTCCCACATCGAAAATGAGCACTGAGAGCATACTAAATGCCCTCTATAAATAGGCCCCTTCCACTACAATACAGGGGTAAGACTTTTCAGCTTGACTTTTATACTTCTATATGGTCAACAGCAAGAGCTTTTAAAACAACAAACTTACTTCGGCATCGGAGGGTCTTAGGCTGGTTCCACACCGGTTCCATAGACCTCACGAGTCTCGACTTCTTTCTATTCAGGATCAGCATCCAAGGACAGGAAGAATCGGCATCCAATATTCAATCGATCTCTCGATCGTCCATCTCGTTTGTAAGTTGCAGTCATCTCTATCTGTTCAGATTTAGCGCCAACAGTGATGATTCGAAGTCTTGTAAACAATTGTTTTATGCTCTTACATTGCGAGTTCCTTGGACTTTGTATTATCCATACCTTTCATTTCTTACTCACCTTACACCCTTGGCCCCATTACAACCTATACTAAAGACCTAAATTGATCTTAAATGTCATGTGGTTGAATTGCATCCATTTTTCTACTTTTAAGTGTTTGGCATCCTTCTTGAGATCATATTAATGCAAGTTCTTCATCTTCCTATTTTGAGTTAAGTCCCTTATGATTTAACTATAATCTCATGTTTATAATTGAGTGTTGCATTGTAGCCCTCTTCTGAGTGATTCATTTGTGAGAGGACAACTTCGGTGAGATTTGAAGTTGCATTTGTGCTTGGTATGATTTTTGAAATTGTGTGAAAACTAAGATTGGGGAATTTGTTGCATTTGGCTATCACACTTTGAACATGTTATGTTTTGAACTTTGCCGCCTTGTAAATAATGTCTAAAATTGAGCTTTTAAACTTTTGAGTCATGTGCATGAGTCATTTCTCTTCATAAAATGTTCGGAAAGATTGTTTTGAGTTTTTATTTATTTATTTTTATTTTTATGTTTGTTTTGTTTTTGTAATTATTTTTGTTTTTGTGTTTCTTTTATTTTTGCTTAAGGACTAACAAATCTAATAAGTTTTCTAACCACTTTGTTTTGTAGAGTTAGTAAAACGTTTGTGGGTATCGTTTCTGTTAAACCCTCAGGAGACACAACTCCTCCTACTAGGGATGCCTAGAGGTTTAAAGGCTTGTTGCATACGCTCAATGCAATCGAGTTACCTACGAAAGTGGTCTAGTTAACTTCTTGTTTTATTTTTAACTTTGTTTTGTGTTGTTTTGCTCGAGGACTAGCAAAATCTAGGTTTGGGGGTATTTGATCGGTTCATAATTGTATATCATTTTGTACCCTTCTAGCTTATGATTTGGTTATGTTTTTGAGTTAAACTTGTGCTTTTAATCCTTTTTGTGTTTATCTTTCAGCTTTAGGTAACAATGATGGCTTTGGATAGGAAATGATGTAATCCATGCATGTTAAAGCCTGATTTGGATAAAGGGAAGAAGTGCTTAAAGACAAACTCATTTTTCCTACAGCCTCTTGTCAGTCCAGTTTCGTGGGTCACATTGCAAGATCTCTTTCAGCAACCTACACAGCTCGGATGAGGCCGCATTCTTCATGAAAGTTGTTCCAATTGGTGTATACTATAACATATCCAAAATTCAGCCCCATAGGATAAATATGGAGTCTGTCACCTAGCAAACACAGAACCATGCTCAGGATGGATTTTTGTCAGCGAGCAAAACGAGTTAACAATTTGTTTTAGCCTTAACTTCTTCATCCGAGCTTTGATTGGGCCAATACTTGTGTGGTTGGATCAGACACATTCTGAACTTCAATTTGGAGTACTTAAAGTCGTCATTTGCTTAAGAGAAGCCCAAATTGTAAGGCATTGAAGTTGCTGGTCATGCTGACCTCAGGATGAGCTATTGTTTCTGGTTGGAAGCTTGGTCATGGTGACATGAAGATGAGCTAGGGCTGCTGGTGGGATTTATTGGTGAAGTGCATCAACCAATTCAGATTTTATAATACAAGTGTTGTATGCATTAGTCATATTGAATTCAGATTTTCACTTCCCCTAGGCCTATAAATAGAGAAGTTCTCTAAGCTTGGAAACACACCCCAAGGGGGAGAGCTCTCAAACACTTCTCTCGAGCTCCCTTCCTTTCTCTCCCTCAAATTCTCTAAATTTTGCTTTCTAGTTCTCAATTCTAGCTTTCCTTTTGCTTCTTAGTTGTAGTTTATTTTTCTTTGTAATGTAAATTCTTTTCTTAAGTTTTCAAGTTGAATTAGTTTCCAAGTTTCAATTATGGTTTTTGTTCTTATTCATTATGCTTATAAGTTAATATGCTAGTTTGAATGATTGATCACCATTTAGGCTTGCATGTTAGCTATCTTGGTTTGAATTAAGAGTATACACCATGCTTTAATTCGAATTGAACTATGAATAGGAAGAGTATGTATGGACATTCGACAACAGGGATTAGATACATGCTTGGTTGTTTAAATTGTTCTTCTATGCTTAATGGGTTCCTAATGCTTAATTTTAGGTTAGACAACAAATGATCAAATTAGGGAATTAGGAACACAAGTTTATGACCACACACCATGGCTTAATCATACTTTAGCTAGAATCAATCCATTAATCTAATTGAACTTGGGAACTTATTTGCTTGAGTTATTTCCTTTTTTCTTGTTGTATTTATTTCCTTTCTTTTTCATTTCTGTTTTGTGTAGGGAAAATGAATTGAATCATTCAATCACCAATCCTCGTGGGATCGACCTCGCACCCACATACGCTATACTACCGAACGGCTCGTGCACTTGCGAGTATCACAAGTTGAGGATGCAACTGAATCCATTTTGGTGCAGCTGTATCTACGCAACAGTGAGTTTTGAGTGAAATCCAATCGCTAGAAGTATGGAATACACCAACCACTGCAATTAGGAACGAACTGCCGTTGAACTTGAATTGTCCAATTTGGAACACCTATTGATTTCGGATCGAGCCCAAAACTTGGGCAACATCATAATATGGTGGGAGGAGTCATTTGGTGAGTTTTGAGTGAAATCCAATCGCTAGAAGTATGGAATACACCAACCACTCCAATTAGGAACGAACTGCCGTTGAACTTGAATTGTCCAATTTCTCACACATATTGATTTCGGATCGAGCCCAAAACTTGGGCAACATCATAATATGGTGGGAGGAGTCATTTGGTGAGTTTTGAGTGAAATCCAATCACTAGAAGTGTGGAATACACCAACCACTCCAATTAGGAACGAACTGCCGTTGAACTTGATTTGTCCAATTTCTCACACCTACTGATTTCGGATCGAGCCCAAAACTTGGGCAACATCATAATATGGTGGGAGGAGTCATTTGGTTAGTTTTGAGTGAAATCCAATCGCTAGAAGTATGGAATACACTAACCACTCCAATTAGGAACGAACTGCCGTTGAACTTGAATTGTCCAATTTGGAACAACTATTGATTTCGGATCGAGCCCAAAACTTGGGCAACAATATAATATGGTGGGAGGGGTCATTTGGTGAGTTTTGAGTGAAATCCAATCGCTAGAAGTATGGAATACACCAACCACTCCAATTAGGAACGAACTGCCGTTGAACTTGAATTGTCCAATTTGGAACACCTATCGATTTCGGATTGAGCCCCAAACTTGGGCAACATCATAATATGGTGGGAGGAGTCATTTGGTGAGTTTTGAGTGAAATCCAATCGCTAGAAGTGTGGAATGCACCAACCACTCCAATTAGGAACGAAATGCCGTTGAACTTGAATTGTCCAATTTCTCACACCTATTGATTTCGGATCGAGCCCAAAACTTGGGCAACATCATAATATGGTGGGAGGAGTCATTTGGTTAGTTTTGAGTGAAATCCAATCGCTAGAAGTATGGAATACACCAACCACTCCAATTACGAACGAACTGTCGTTGAACTTGAATTGTCCAATTTCTCACACCTATAGATTTCGGATCGAACCCCAAACTTGGGCAACATCATAATATGTGGGAGGAGTCATTTGGTGAGTTTTGAGTGAAATCCAATCGCTAGAAGTGTGGAATACACCAACCACTCCAATTAGGAAAGAACTGCCGTTGAACTTGAATTCTCCAATTTGGAACACCTATTGATTTCGGATCGAGCCCAAAACTTGGGATATATCATAATATGGTGGGAGGAGTCATTTGGTGAGTTTTGAGTGAAATCCAATCGCTAGAAGTATGGAATACACCAACCACTCCAGTTAGGAACGAACTGCCGTTATACTTGAATTTTCCATTTTGGAAGACCTATTGATTTCGGATCGAGCCCAAAACTTGGGCAACATCATAATATGGTGGGAGGAGTCATTTGGGGAGTTTTGAGTGAAATCCAATCGCTAGAAGTATGGAATACACCAACCACTCCAATTAGGAACGAACTGCCGTTGAACTTGAATTGTCCAATTTCTCACACCTATTGATTTCGGATTGAGCCCAAAACTTGGGCACCATCATAATATGGTGTGAGGAGTCATTTGGTGAGTTTTGAGTGAAATACAATCGCTACAAGTATGGAATACACCAACCACTCCAATTAGGAACGAACTGCCGTTGAACTTGAATTGTCCAATTTGGAAGAACTATTGATTTCAGATCGAGCCCAAAACTTGGGCAACATCATAATATGGTGGGGGGAGTCATTTGGTGAGTTTTGAGTGAAATCCAATCGCTAGAAGTGTGGAATACACCAACCACTCCAATTAGGAACGAACTGCCGTTGAACTTGAATTGTCCAATTTCTCACACCTATTGATTTCGGATCGAGCCCAAAACTTGGGCAACATCATAATATGGTGGGAGGAGTCATTTGGTGAGTTTTGAGTGAAATCCAATCGCTAGAAGTATGGAATACACCAACCACCCCAATTAGGAACGAACTGCCGTTGAACTTGAATTGTCCAATTTGGAACACCTATTGATTTCGGATGGAGCCCCAAACTTGGGCAACATCATAATATGGTGGGAGGAGTCATTTGGTGAGTTTTGAGTGAAATCGAATCACTAGAAGTATGGAATACACCAACCACTCCAATTAGGAACGAACTGCCGTTGAACTTGAATTGTCCAATTTGGAACACCTATTGATTTCGGATCGAGCCCCAAACTTGGGCAACATCATAATATGGTGGGAGGAGTCATTTGGTGGGTTTTGAGTGAAATCCAATCGCTAGAAGTATGGAATACACCAACCACTCCAATTAGGAACGAACTGCCGTTGAACTTGAATTGTCCAATTTGGAACACCTATTGATTTCGGATCGAGTCCAAAGCTTGGGCAACATCATAATATGGTGGGAGGAGTCATTTGGTTAGTTTTGAGTGAAATCCAATAGCTAGAAGTATGGAATACACTAACCACTCCAATTAGGAACGAACTGCCGTTGAACTTGAATTGTCCAATTTGGAACACCTATTGATTTCGGACCGAGCCCCAAACTTGGGTAACATCATAATATGGTGGGAGGAGTCATTTGGTGAGTTTTGAGTGAAATCCAATCGCTAGAAGTATGGAATACACCAACGACTCCAATTAGGAACGAACTGCCGTTGACCTTGAATTGTCCAATTTCTCACACCTATTGATTTCGGATCGAGCCCAAAACTTGGGCAACATTATAATATGGTGGGAGGAGTCAATTGGTGAGTTTTGAGTGAAATCCAATAGCTAGAAGTATGGAATAAAGCAACCACTCCAATTAGGAACGAACTGCCGTTGAACTTGAATTGTCCAATTTCTCACTCCTATTATTTCGGATCGAGCCCAAAACTTGGGCAACATCATAATATGGTGGGAGGAGTCCTTTGGTTAGTTTTGAGTGAAATCCAATCGCTAGAAGTATGGAATACACCAACCAGTCCAATTAGCAACGAACTGCCGTTGAACTTTAACTGTCAAATTTGGAAGACCTATTGATTTCGGATCGAGCCCAAAACTTGGGCAACTTCATAATGTGGTGGGGGGACTCACTTGGTGAGTTTTGGTGAAATCCATTCTCTAGAAGTATGGAATACACCAACCACTCCAATTAGGAACGAACTGCCATTGAACTTGAATTGTCCAATTTCTCACACCTATTGATTTCGGATCGAGCCCCAAACTTGGGCAACATCATAATATGTTGGGAGGAGTCATTTGGTGAGTTTTGAGTGAAATCCAATCGCTAGAAGTATGGAATACACCAACCACTCCAATTAGGAACGAACTGCCGTTGAACTTGAATTGTCCAATTTCTCACACCTATTGATTTCGGATCGAGCCCAAAACTTGGGCAACAACATAATATGGTGGGAGGAGTTTTGAGTGAAATCCTATCGCTAGAAGTGTGGAATACACCAACCATTCCAATTAGGAACGAACTGCCGTTGAACTTGAATTGTCCAATTTCTCACACCTATTGATTTCGGATCGAGCCCAAAACTTGGGCAACATCATAATATGGTGGGAGGAGTCATTTGGTTAGTTTTGAGTGAAATCAAATCGCTAGAAGTATGGAATACACCAACCACACCAATTAGGAACGAACTGCCGTTGAACTTGAATTGTCCAATTTCTCACACCTATTGATTTCGGATCGAGCCCAAAACTTGGGCAACATCATAGTGTGGTGGGAGGAGTCATTTGGTGAGTTTTGAGTAAAATCCAATCGCTAGAAGTGTGGAATACACCAACCACTCCAATTAGGAACGAACTGCCGTTGGACTTGAATTGTCCAATTTCTAAAACCTATTGATTTTGGATCGAGCCCAAAACTTGGGCAACTTCATAATATTGTGGGAGGAGTCATTTGGTGAGTTTTGAGTGAAATCCAATCGCTAGAAGTACGGAATACACCAACCAGTCCAATTAGGAACGAACTGCCGTTGAACTTGAATTGTCCAATTTGGAACACCTATTGATTTCGGATCGAGCCCAAAACTTGGGCAACATCATAATATGGTGGGAGGAGTCATTTGGTGACTTTTGAGTGAAATCCAATCGCTAGAAGTATGGAATACACCAACTACTCCAATTTGGAACGAACTGCCGTTGAACTTGAATTGTCCAATTTCTCACACCAACTGATTTTGGATCGAGCCCCAAACTTGGGCAACATCATAATATGGTGGGAGGAGTCATTTGACGAGTTTAGGGAGAAATCAAATCGCTGGAAGTATGGAATACACCAACCACTCCAATTCGGAACGAACTGCCGTTGAACTTGAGTTGTCCAATTTCTCACACCTATTGATTTCGGATCGAGCCCAAAACTTGGGCAACATCATAATATGGTGGGAGGAGTCGTTTGGTGAGTTTTGAGTGAAATCCAGTCGCTAGAAGTATGGAATACAACAACCACTCCAATTAGGAACGAATTGCCGTTGAACTTGAATAGTCCAATTTCTCACACCTATTGATTTCGGATCGAGTCCAAAACTTGGGCAACATCATATATGGTGGGAGGAGTCATTTTGTGAGTTTTGAGTGAAATCCAATCGCTAGAAGTATGGAATACACCAACCACTCCAATTAGGAACGAACTGCCGTTGAACTCTAATTGTCAAATTTGGAAGACCTATTGATTTCGGATCGAGCCCAAAACTTGGGCAACATCATAATATGGTGGGAGGAGTCATTTGGTGATTTTTGAGTGAAATCCAACCTCTAGAAGTATGGAATACACCAACCACTCCAATTTGGAACGAACTGCCGTTGGACTTGAATTGTCCAATTACTCACACCTATTGATTTCGGATCGAGCCCAAAACTTGGGCAACATCATAATATGGTGGGAGGAGTCATTTGGTGAGTTTTGAGTGAAATCCAATCGCTAGAAGTATGGAATACACCAACCACTACAATTAGGAACGAACTGCCGTTGAACTCTAATTGTCAAATTTGGAAGACCTATTGATTTCGGATCGAGCCCAAAACTTGGGCAACATCATAATATGGTGGGAGGAGTCAATTGGTGAGTTTTGATTGAAATCCAATCTCTAGAAGTATGGAATACAGCAACCACTCCAATTAGGAACGAACTGCCGTTGAACTTGAATTGTCCAATTTCTCACACCTATTGATTTCAGATCGAGCCCAAAACTTGGGCAACATCATAATATGGTGGGAGGAGTCATTTGGTGAGTTTTGAGTGAAATCCAACCTCTAGAAGTGTGGAATACACCAACCCCTCCAATTTGGAACGAACTGCCGTTGAACTTGAATTGTCCAATTACTCACACCTATTGATTTCGGATCGAGCCCAAAACTTGGGCAACATCATAATATGGTGGGAGGAGTCATTTGGTTAGTTTTGAGTGAAATCCAATCGCTAGAAGTGTGGAATACACCAACCACTCCAATTAGGAACGAACTGCCGTTGAACTCTAATTGTCAAGTTTGGAAGACCTTTTGATTTCGGATCGAGCCCAAAACTTGGGCAACATCATAATATGGTGGGAGGAGTCATTTGGTGAGTTTTGAGTGAAATCCAATCGCTTGAAGTATGGAATACACCAACCACTCCAATTAGGAACGAACTTCCGTTGAACTTGAATTGTCCAATTTCTCACACCTATTGATTTCGGATTGAGCCCAAAACTTGGGCAACGTCGTAATATGGTGGGAGGAGTCAATTGGTGAGTTTTGAGTGAAATCCAATCGCTAGAAGTATGGAATACACCAACCACTGCAATTAGGAACGAACTGCCGTTGAACTTGAATTGTCCAATTTTGAACACCTATTGATTTCGGATCGAGCCCAAAGCTTGGGCAACATCATAATATGGTGGGAGGAGTCATTTGGTGAGTTTTGAGTGAAATCCAATCGCTAGAAGTATGGCATACACCAACCACTCCAATTAGGAACGAACTGCCGTTGAACTTGAATTGTCCAATTTGGAACACCTATTGACTTCGGATCGAGCCCAAAACTTGGGCAACTTGATAATATGGTGAGAGGAGTCATTTGGTGAGTTTTGAGTGAAATCCAATCTCTAGAAGTATCGAATACAGCACCCACTCCAGTTAGGAACGAACTGCCGTTGAACTTGAATTGTCCAATTTCTCACACCTATTGATTTCGGATCGAGCCCAAAACTTGGGCAACATCATAAAATGGTGGGAGGAGTCATTTTGTGAGTTTTGAGTGAAATCCAATCGCTAGAGGTATGGAATACACCAACCACTCCAATTAAGAACGAACTGCCGTTGAACTTGAATTGCCCAATTTTTCACACCTATTGATTTCGAATCAAGCCCCAAACTTGGGCAACATCATAATATGGTGGGAGGAGTCATTTGGCTAGTTTTGAGTGAAATCCAATCGCTAGAAGTATGGAATGAACCAACCACTCCAATTAGGAACGAACTGCCGTTCAACTTGAATTGTCCAATTTTGAACACCTATTGATTTCGGATCGAGCCCAAAACTTGGGCAACATCATAATATGGTGGGAGGAGTCATTTGGTGCGTTTTGAGTGAAATCCAATCGCTAGAAGTATGGAATACACCAACCACTCCAATTAGGAACGAATTGTCCAATTCCAAAACTTGGGCAACATCATAATGATCTGCCGTTGAACATGAATTGTCCAATTTCGAACACCTATTGATTTCGGATCGAGCCCAAAACTTGGGCAACATCATAATATGGTGGGAGGAGTCATTTGGTGAGTTTTGAGTGAAATCCAATCGCTAGAAGTGTGGAATACACCAACCACTCCAATTAGGAAAGAACTGCCGTTGAACTTGAATTCTCCAATTTGGAACACCTATTGATTTCGGATCGAGCCCAAAACTTGGGATATATCATAATATGGTGGGAGGAGTCATTTGGTGAGTTTTGAGTGAAATCCAATCGCTAGAAGTATGGAATACACCAACCACTCCAGTTAGGAACGAACTGCCGTTATACTTGAATTTTCCATTTTGGAAGACCTATTGATTTCGGATCGAGCCCAAAACTTGGGCAACATCATAATATGGTGGGAGGAGTCATTTTGTGAGTTTTGAGTGAAATCCAATCGCTAGAAGTATGGATTACACCAACCACTCCCATTAGGAACGAACTGCCGTTGAACTTGAATTGTCCAATTTCTAACACCTATTGATTTCGGATCGAGCCCAAAACTCGGGCAACATCATAATATGGTGGGAGGAGTCATTTGGTGAGTTTTGAGAGAAATCCAATCGCTTGAAGTGTGGAATACACCAACCACTCCAATTAGGAACGAACTGCCGTTGAACTTTAATTGTCCAATTTCTCACTCCTATTGAATTCGGATCTAGCCCAAAACTTGGGCAACATCATAATATGGTGGGAGGAGTCATTTGGTGAGTTTTGAGTGAAATCCAATCCCTAGAAGTATGGAATACACCAACCACTCCAATTAGGAATGAACTGCCGTTGAACTTGAATTGTCCAATTTCTCACATCTATTGATTTCGTACCGAGCCCAAAACTTGGGCAACATCATAACATGGTGGGGGGAGTCATTTTGCGAATTTTGAGAGAAATCCAATCTTTAGAAGTATGGAATACAGCAACCACTCCAATTAGGAACAAACTGCCGTTGAACTTGAATTGTCCAATTTGGAACACCTATTGATGTCGTATCGAGCCCAAAACTTGGGCAACATCATAATATGGTGGGAGGAGTCATTTGGTAATTTTTGAGTGAAATCCAATCGCTAGAAGTATGGAATACACCAACCACTCCAATTAGGAACGAACTGCCGTTGAACTTGAATTGTCCAATTTCTCACACCTATTGATTTCGGATCGAACCCAAAACTTGGGCAACATCATAATATGGTGGGAGGAGTCAATTGGTGAGTTTTGAGTGAAATCCAATCTCTAGAAGTATGGAATACACCAACCACTCCAATTTGGAACGAATTGCCGTTGAACTTGAATTGTCCAATTTCTCAAACCTATTGATTTCGGATCGAGCCCAAAACTTGGGCAACATCATAGTATGGTGGGTGGAGTCATTTGGTGAGTTTTGAGTGAAATCCAATCGCTAGAAGTATGGAATACAACAACCACTCCAATTAGGAACGAACTTCCGTTGAATTTGAGTTGTCCAATTTCTCAAACCTATTGATTTCGGATCGAGCCCAAAACTTGGGCAACATCATAATACGGTGGGAGGAGTCAATCGGTGAGTTTTGAGTGAAATCCAATCGCTACAAGTATGGAATACACCAACCACTCCAATTAGGAACGAACTGCCGTTGAACTTGAATTGTCCAATTTGGAACACCTATTGATTTCGGATCGAGCCCAAAACTTGGGCAACATCATAATATGGTGGGAGGAGTCATTTGGTAATTTTTGAGTGAAATCCAATCGCTAGAAGTATGGAATACACCAACCACTCCAATTAGGAACGAACTGCCGTTGAACTTGAATTGTCCAATTTGGAACACCTATTGATTTCGGATCGAGCCCAAAACTTGGGCAACACCATAATATGGTGGGAGGAGTCATTTGGTGAGTTTTGAGTGAAATCCAATCCCTAGAAGTATGGAATACACCAACCACTCCAACTAGGAATGAACTGTCGTTGAACTTGAATTGTCCAATTTCTCACACATATCGATTTCGGATCGAGCCCAAAACTTTGGCAACATCATAATATGGTGGGAGGAGCCATTTGGTAAGTTTTGAGTGAAATCCAATCGCTAGGAGTGTGGAATATACCAACCACTCCAATTAGGAACGAACTGCCGTTGAACTTGAATTGTCCAATTTGGAACACCTCTTGATTTCGGATCGAGCCCTAAACTTGGGCAACATCATAATATGGTGGGATGAGTCCTTCGGTGAGTTTTGAGTTAAATCCAATCGCTAGAAGTATGGAATACACCAACCACTCCAATTAGGAACGAACTGCCGTTGAATTTGAATTGTCCAATGTCTCACACCTATTGATTTCGGATCGAGCCCAAAACTTGGACAACATCATAATATGGTGGGAGGAGTCATTTGGTGAGTTTTGAGTGAAATCCAATAGCCAGAAGTGTGGAATACACCAACCACTCCAATTAGGAACGAACTTCCGTTGAACTTGAATTTTCCTATTTGGAACACCTATTGATTTCGGATCGAGCCCCAAACTTGGGCAACATCATAATATGGTGGGAGGAGTCATTTGGTGAGTTTTGAGTGATATCCAATCGCTAGAAGTATGGAATACACCAACCACTCCAATTAGGAACGAACTGCCGTTGAACTTGAATTGTCCAATTTGGAACACCTATTGATTTCGAATCGAGCCCAAAACTTGGGCAACATCATAAAATGGTGGGGGGAGTCCTATGGTGAGTTTTGAGTGAAATCCAATCGCAAGAAGTATGGAATACACCAACCACTCCAATTAGGAACGAACTGCCGTTGAACTTGAATTGTCCAATTTCTCACATCTATTGATTTCGGATCGAGCCCAAAACTTGGGCAACACCATAATATGGTGGGAGGAGTCATTTGGTGAGTTTTGAGTGAAATCCAATCGCTAGAAATATGGAATACACCAACCACTCCAATTAGGAACGAACTGCCGTGGAACTTTAATTGTCCAGTTTCTCACACCTATTGATTTCGGATCGTGCCCAAAACTTGGGCAACATCATAATATTGTGGGAGGAGTCATTTGGTTAGTTTTGAGTGAAATCCAACCGCAAGAAGTATGGAATACACCAACCACTCCAATTAGGAACGAACTGCCGTTGAACTTGAATTGTCCAATTTGGAACACCTATTGATTTCGGATCGAGCCGAAAACTTGGGCAACATCATAATATGGTGGGAGGAGTCATTTGGTGAGTTTTGAGTGAATTCCAATCGCTAGAAGTATGGAATACACCAACCACTCCAATTAGGAACGAACTGTCGTTGAACTTGAATTGTCAAATTTGGAACACCTATTGATTTCGGATCGAGCCCAAAACTTGGGCAACACCATAATATGGTGGGAGGACTCATTTGGTGGGTTTTGAGTGAAATCCATTCGCTAGAAGTATGGAATACACAAACCACTCCAATTAGGAACGAACTGCCGTTGAACTTGAATTGTCCAATTTCTCACACCTATTGATTTCGGATCGAGCCCAAAACTTGGGCAACATCATAATATGGTGGGAGGAGTCATTTGGTTAGTTTTGAGTGAAATCCAATCGCTAGAAGTGTGGAATACACCAACCACTCCAATTAGGAACGAACTGCCGTTGAACTTGAATTGTTCAATTTGGAACACCTATTGATTTTGGATCGAGCCCAAAACTTTTGCAACATCATAATATGGTGGGAGGAGTCATTTGGTGAGTTTTGAGTGAAATAAAATCTCTAGAAGTATGGAATACACCAACCACTCCAATTAGGAACGAACTGCCGTTGAACTTGAATTGTCAAATTTGGAACACCTATTGATTTCGGATCGAGCCCGAAACTTGGGCAACATCATAATATGGTGGGAGGAGTCATTTGGTGAGTTTTGAGTGAAATCCAATCGCTAAAAGTATGGAATACACCAACCACTCCAATTACGAACGAACTGCCGTTGAACTTGAATTGTCCAATTTCGAACACCTATTGATTTCGGATCGAGCCCAAAACTTGGGCAACATCATAATATGGTGGGAGGAGTCATTTGGTGAGTTTTGAGTGAAATAAAATCTCTACAAGTGTGGAATACACCAACCACTCCAATTAGGAACGAACTGCCGTTGAACTTGAATTGTCAAATTTGGAACACCTATTGATTTCGGATCGAGCCCCAAACTTGGGCAACATCATAATGTGGTGGGAGGAGTCATTTGGTGAGTTTTGAGTGAAATCCAATCGCTAGAAGTATGGAATACAACAACCACTCCAATTACGAACGAACTGCCGTGGAACTTGAATTGTCCAGTTTCTCACACCTATTGATTTCGGATCGAGCCCAAAACTTGGGCAACATCATAATATGGTGGGAGGAGTCATTTGGTTAGTTTTGAGTGAAATCCAATCGCTAGAAGTATGGAATACACCAACCACTCCAATTAGGAACGAACTGCCGTTGAACTTGAATTGTCCAATTTCTCACACCTATTGATTTCGAATCGAGCCCAAAACTTGGGCAACATCATAATATCGTGGGAGGAGTCATTTGGTTAGTTTTGAGTGAAATCCAATCGCTAGAAGTATGGAATACACCAACCACTCCAATTAGGAAAGAACTGCCGTGGAACTTGAATTGTCCAGTTTCTCACACCTATTGATTTCGGATCGAGCCCAAAACTTGGGCAACATCATAATATGGTGGGAGGAGTCATTTGGTTAGTTTTGAGTGAAATCCAATCGCTAGATGTATGGAATACACCAACCACTCCAATTAGGAACGAACTTCCGTTGAACTTGAATTGTCCAATTTCGAACACCTATTGATTTCGGATCGATCCCAAAACTTGTGCAACATCATAATATGGTGGGAGGAGTCATTTGGTGAGTTTTGAGTGAAATCCAATCGCTAGAAGTATGGAATACACCAACCACTCCAATTTGGAACGAACTGCCGTTGAACTTGAATTGTCCAATTTGGAACACCTATTGATTTCGGATCGAGCCCCAAACTTGGGCAACATGATAATATGGTAGGAGGAGTCATTTGGTGAGTTTTGAGTGAAATCCAATCGCTAGAAGTATGGAATACACCAACCACTCGAATTAGGAACGAACTGCCGTTGAACTTGAATTGTCCAATTTCTCACACCTATTGATTTCGGATCGAGCCCAAAACTTGGGCAACATCATAATCTGGTGGGAGGAGTCATTTGGTGAGTTTTGAGTGAAATCCAATCGCTAGAAGCTTGGAATACACCAACCACTCCAAGTAGCAACGAACTGCCGTTGAACTTGAATTGTCCAATTTCTCACACCTATTTACTTCGGATCGAGCCCCAAACCTGGGCAACATTAGAATATGGTGGGAGGAGTCATTTGGTGAGTTTTGATTGTGAAATCCAATCGCTAGAAGTATGGAATACACCAACCACTCCAATTAGGAACGAAATGCCGTTGAACTTGAATTGTCCAATTTGGAACACCTATTGATTTCGGATCGAGCCCCAAACTCGGGCAACATGATAATATGGTGGGAGGAGTCATTTGGTGAGTTTTGAGTGAAATCCAATCGCTAGAAGTATGGAATACACCAACCACTCCAATTAGGAACGAACTGCCGTTGAACTTGAATTGTCCAATTTCTCACACCCATTGATTTCGAATCGAGCCCAAAACTTGGGCAACATCATAATATGGTGGGAGGACTCATTTGGTTAGTTTTGAGTGAAAACCAATCGCTAGAAGTATGGAATACACCAACCACTCCAATTAGGAACGAACTGCCGTTGAACTTGAATTGTCCAATTTGGAACACCCATTGATTTCGGATCGAGCCCAAAACATGGGCAACATCATAATATGGTGGGAGGAGTCATTTGGTGAGTTTTGAGTGAAATCCAATCGCTAGAAGTATGGAATACACCAACCACTCCAATTAGGAACGAACTGCCGTTGAACTTGAATTGTCCAATTTCGAACACCTATTGATTTCGGATCAAGCCCCAAACTTGGGCAACATTATAATACGGTGGGAGGAGTCATTTGGTGAGTTTTGAGTGAAATCCAATCGCTAGAAGTGTGGAATACACCAACCACTCCAATTAGGAACGAACTGCCGTTGAACTTGAATTGTCCAATTTGGAACACCTATTGATTTCGGATCGAGCCCCAAACTTGGGCAACATGATAATATGGTGGGAGGAGTCATTTGGTGAGTTTTGAGTGAAATCCAATCGCTAGAAGTATGCAATACACCAACCACTCCAATTAGGAACGAACTGCTGTTGAACTTGAATTGTCCAATTTCTCACACCCATTGATTTCGAATCGAGCCCAAAACTTGGGCAACATCATAATTTGGTGGGAGGAGTCATCTGGTGAGTTTTGAGTGAAATCCAATCGCTACAAGTATGGAATACACCAACCACTCCAATTAGGAACGAACTGCCGTTCAATTTGAATTGTCCAATTTTGAACAACTATTGATTTCGGATCGAGCCCAAAACTTGGGCAACATCATAATATGGTGGGAGGAGTCATTTGGTGAGTTTTGAGTGAAATCCAATCGCTAGAAGTATGGAATACACCAACCACTCCAATTAGGAACGAACTGCCGTTGAACTTGAATTGTCCAATTTGGAACACCTATTGATTTCGGATCGAGCCCAAAACTTGGGCAACATCATAATATGGTGGGAGGAGTCATTTGGTGAGTTTTGAGTGAAATCCAATCTCTAGAAGTATGGAATACACCAACCACTCCAATTAGGAACGAACTGCCGTTGAACTTGAATTGTCCAATTTGGAACACCTATTGATGTCGGATAGAGCCCAAAACTTGGGCAACGTCATAATATGGTGGGAGAAGTCATTTGGTGAGTTTTGAGTGAAATCCAATCGCTAGAAGTATGGAATACACCAACCACTCCAATTAGGAACGAACTGCCGTTGAACTTGAATTGTCCAATTTGGAACACCTATTGATTTCGGATCGAGCCCAAAACTTGGGCAACATCATAATATGGTGGGAGGAGTCATTTGGTGAGTTTTGAGTGAAATCCAATCTCTAGAAGTATGGAATACACCAACCACTCCAATTAGGAACGAACTGCCGTTGAACTTGAATTGTCCAATTTGGAACACCTATTGATTTCGGATAGAGCCCAAAACTTGGGCAACATCATAATATGGTGGGAGGAGTCATTTGGTGAGTTTTGAGTGAAATCCAATCGCTAGAAGTATGGAATACACCAACCACTCCAATTAGGAACGAACTACCGTTGAACTTGAATTGTCCAATTTCGAACACCTATTGATTTCGGATCGAGCCCAAAACTTGGGCAACATCATAATATGGTGGGAGGAGTCATTTGGTTAGTTTTGAGTGAAATCCAATCGCTAGAAGTGTGGAATACACCAACCACTCCAATTGGGAACGAACTGCCGTTGAACTTGAATTGTCCAATTTCTCACACCTATTGATTTCGGATCGAGCCCAAAACTTGGGCAACATCATAATTTGGTGGGAGGAGTCATCTGGTGAGTTTTGAGTGAAATCCAATCGCTACAAGTATGGAATACAACAACCACTCCAACTAGGAATGAACTGCCGTTGAACTTGAATTGTCCAATTTGGAACACCTATTGATTTCGGATCGAGCCCAAAACTTGGGCAACATCATAATATGGTTGGAGGAGTCATTTGGTGAGTTTGGAGTGAAATCCAATCGCCAGAAGTATGGAATAAACCAACCACTCCAATTAGGAACGAACTGCCGTTGAACTTGAATTGTCCAGTTTGGAACACCAATTGATTTCGGATCGATCCCAAAACTTGGGCAACATCAAAATCCAATCGCTAGAAGTATGGAATACACCAACCACTCCAATTAGGAACGAACTGCAGTTCAACTTGAATTGTCCAATTTGGAACACCTATTGATTTCGGATCGAGCCCAAAACTTGGGCAACATCAAAATCCAATCGCTAGAAGTATGGAATACACCAACCACTCCAGTTAGGAACGAACTGCCGTTGAACTTGAATTGTCCAATTTGGAACACCTATTGATTTCGGATCGAGCACAAAACTTGTGCAACATCATAATATGGTGGGAGGAGTCATTTGGTGTGTTTTGAGTGAAATCCAATCGCTAGAAGTATGGAATACACCAACCACTCCAATTAGGAACGAACTTCCGTTGAACTTGAATTGTCCAATTTGGAACACCTATTGATTTCGGATTGAGCCCAAAACTTGGGCAACATCATAATATGGTGGGAGGAGTCATTTGGTTAGTTTTGAGTGAAATCCAATAGCTAGAAGTATGGAATACAGCAACCACTCCAATTAGGAACGAACTGCCGTTGAACTTGAATTGTCCAATTTGGAACACTTATTGATTTCGGATCGAGCCCAAAACTTGGGCAACATCATAATATGGTGGGAAGAGTCAGTTGGTGAGTTTTGAGTGAAATCTAATCGCTAGAAGTATGGAATACAAAAACCACTCCAACTAGGAACGAACTGCCGTTGAACTTGAATTGTCCAATTTCCCACACCTATTGATTTCGGATCGAGCCGAAAACTTGGGCAACATCATAATATGGTGGGAGGAGTCATTTGGTGAGTTTTGAGTGAAATCCAATCGCTAGAAGTATCGAATACACCAACCCCTCCAATTAGGAACGAACTGCAGTTGAACTTGAATTGTCCAATTTGGAACACCTATTGATTTCGGATCGAGCCCAAAACTTGGGCAACATCATAATATGGTGGGAGGAGTCATTTGGTGAGTTTTGAGTGAAATCCATTCGCTAGAAGTATGGAATACACCAACCACTCCAATGAGGAACGAACTGCCGTCGAACTTGAATTGTCCAATTTGGAACACCTATTGATTTCGGATCGAGCCCAAAACTTGGGCAACATCATAATATGGTGGGAGGAGTCATTTGGTGAGTTTTGAGTGAAATCCAATCGCTAGAAGTATGGAATACACCAACCACTCCAACTAGGAACGAACTGCCGTTGAACTTGAATTGTCCAATTTCCCACACCTATTGATTTCGAATCGAACCCAAAACTTGGGCAACATCATAATTTGGTGGGAGGAGTCATTTGGTGGGTTTTGAGTGAAATCCAATCGCTAGAAGTATGGAATACAACAACCACTCCAATTAGGAA
This sequence comes from Prunus avium, assembly GCF_965620075.1. NCBI lineage: Eukaryota > Viridiplantae > Streptophyta > Magnoliopsida > Rosales > Rosaceae > Prunus > Prunus avium. Next base: position 10,262,223 of record NC_142290.1, read on the forward strand.
CGAACTGCCGTTGAACTTGAATTGTCCTATTTGGAACACGTATTGTTTTCGGATCGAGCCCAAAACTTGGGCAACATTATAATTTGGTGGGAGGAGTCGTTTGGTGAGTTTTGGGTGAAATCCAATCGCTAGAAGTATGGAATACAACAACGACTCCAATTAGGAACGAACTGCCGTTGAACTTGAATTGTCCAATTTGGAACACCTATTGATTTCGGATCGAGCCCAAAACTTGGGCAACATCATAATATGGTGGGAGGAGTCATTTGGTGAGTTTTGAGTGAAATCCAATCGCTAGAAGTATGGAATACACCATCCCCTCCAATTAGGAACGAACTGCCGTTGAACTTGAATTGTCCAATTTGGAACACCTATTGATTTCGGATCGAGCCCAAAACTTGGGCAACATCATAATATGGTGGGAGAAGTCATTTGGTGAGTTTTGAGTGAAATCCAATCGCTAGAAGTATGGAATACACCAACCACTCCAATTAGGAACGAACTGCCGTTGAAATTGAATTATCCAATTTGGAAAGCCTATTGATTTCGGATCGATCCCAAAACTTGGGCAACATCATAATATGGTGGGAGGAGTCATTTAGTGAGTTTTGAGTGAAATCCAATCGCTAGAAGTATGGAATACACCAACCACTCCAATTAGGAACGAACTGTCGTTGGACTTGAATTGACCAATTTGGAACACCTATTGATTTCGGATCGAGCCCAAAACTTGGGCAACAGCATAATATGGTGGGAGGATTCATTTGGTGAATTTTGAGTGAAATCCAACTGCTAGAAGTATAGAATACACCAACCACTCCAATTAGGAACGAACTGCCGTTGAACTTGAATTGTCCACTTTCTCACACCTATTGATTTCGGATCGAGCCCAAAACTTGGGCAATATCATAATATGGTGGGAGGAGTCATTTGGTGAGTTTTGAGTGAAATCCAATCGCTAGAAGTATGGAATACACCATCCCCTCCAATTAGGAACGAACTGCCGTTGAACTTGAATTGTCCAATTTGGAACACCTATTGATTTCGGATCGAGTCCAAAACTTGGGCAACATCATAATATGGTGGGAGGAGTCATTTGGTGAGTTTTGAGAGAAATCCAATCGCTAGAAGTTTGGAATACACCAACCACTCCAATTAGGAAAGAATTGCCGTTGAACTTGAATTGTCCAATTTGGAACACCTATTGATTTCGGATCGAGCCCAAAACTTGGGCAACATCATAATATGGTGGGAGGAGTCATTTGGTGAGTTTTGAGAGAAATCCAAACGCTAGAAGTATGGAATACACCAACCACTCCAATTAGGAACGAACTGCCGTTGAACTTGAATTGTCCAATTTGGAACACCTATTGATGTTGGATCGAGCCCAAAACTTGGGCAACATCATAATATGGTGGGAGGAGTCATTTGGTGAGTTTTGAGTGAAATCCAATCGCTAGAAGTATGGAATACACCAACCCCTCCAATTAGGAACGAACTGCCGTTGACCTTGAATTGTCCAATTTGGAACACCTATTGATTTCGGATCGAGCCCAAAACTTGGGCAACAACATAATTTGGTGGGAGGAGTTATTTGGTGAGTTTTGAGTGAAATCCAATCGCTAGAAGTATGGAATACAACAACCACTCCAATTAGGAACGAACTGCCGTTGAACTTGAATTGTCCAATTTGGAACACCTATTGATTTCGGATCGTGCCCAAAAGTTGGGCAACATCATAATTTGGTGGGAGGAGTCATTTGGTGAGTTTTGAGTGAAATCCAATCGTAGAAGTATGGAATACAACAATCACTCCAATTAGGAACGAACTGCCGTTGAACTTGAATTGTCCAATTTTTCACACCTATTGATTTCGGATCGAGCCCAAAACTTGGGCAACATCATAATTTGGTGGGAGGAGTTATTTGGTGAGTTTTGAGTGAAATCCAATCTCTAGAAGTATGGAATACAACAACCACTCCAATTAGGAACAAACTGCCGTTGAACTTGAATTGTCCAATTTGGAACACCTATTGATTTCGGATCGAGCCCAAAACTTGGGCAACATCATAATTTGGTGGGAGGAGTCATTTGGTGAGTTTTGAGTGAAATCCAATCGTAGAAGTATGGAATACAACAATCACTCCAATTAGGAACGAACTGCCGTTGAACTTGAATTGTCCAATTTCTCACACCTATTGATTTCGGATCGAGCCCAAAACTTGGGCAACATCATAATTTGGTGGGAGGAGTTATTTGGTGAGTTTTGAGTGAAATCCAATCGCTAGAAGTATGGAATACAACAACCACTCCAATTTGGAACGAACTGCTGTTGAACTTGAATTGTCCAATTTGGAACACCTATTGATTTCTGATCGAGCCCAAAACTTGGGCAACATCATAATATGGGGGGAGGAGTCATTTGGTGAGTTTTTAGTGAAATCCAATCGCTAGAAGTATGGAATACACCAACCACTCCAATTAGGAACGAACTGCCGTTGAACTTGAATTTTCCAATTTGGAACACCTATTGATTTCGGATCGACCCCAAAACTTGGGCAACATCATAATATTGTGGGAGGAGTCATTTGGATAGTTTTGAGTGAAATCCAATCGCTAGAAGTATGGAATACACCAACCACTCCAATTAGGAACGAACAGCCGTTGAACTTGAATTGTCCAATTCGGAACACCTATTGGTTTCGGATCGACCCCAAAACTTGGGCAACATCATAATATGGCGGGAGGAGTCATTTGGTGAGTTATGAGTGAAATCCAATCGCTAGAAGTATGGAATACACCAACCACTCCGATTTGCAACGAACTGCCGTTGTACTTGAATTGTCCAATTTCTCACACCTATTGATTTCGGATCGAGCCCAAAACTTGGGCAACATCATAATATGGTGGGAGGAGTCATTTGGTTAGTTTTGAGTGAAATCCAATCGCTAGAAGTATGGAATACACCATCCCCTCCAATTAGGAACGAACTGCCGTTGAACTTGAATTGTCCAATTTGGAACACCTATTGATTTCGGATTGAGCCCAAAACTTGGGCAACATCATAATATGGTGGGAGGAGTCATTTGGTTAGTTTTGAGTGAAATCCAATAGCTAGAAGTATGGAATACAGCAACCACTCCAATTAGGAACGAACTGCCGTTGAACTTGAATTGTCCAATTTGGAACACTTATTGATTTCGGATCGAGCCCAAAACTTGGGCAACATCATAATATGGTGGGAAGAGTCAGTTGGTGAGTTTTGAGTGAAATCTAATCGCTAGAAGTATGGAATACAAAAACCACTCCAACTAGGAACGAACTGCCGTTGAACTTGAATTGTCCAATTTCCCACACCTATTGATTTCGGATCGAGCCGAAAACTTGGGCAACATCATAATATGGTGGGAGGAGTCATTTGGTGAGTTTTGAGTGAAATCCAATCGCTAGAAGTATCGAATACACCAACCCCTCCAATTAGGAACGAACTGCAGTTGAACTTGAATTGTCCAATTTGGAACACCTATTGATTTCGGATCGAGCCCAAAACTTGGGCAACATCATAATATGGTGGGAGGAGTCATTTGGTGAGTTTTGAGTGAAATCCATTCGCTAGAAGTATGGAATACACCAACCACTCCAATGAGGAACGAACTGCCGTCGAACTTGAATTGTCCAATTTGGAACACCTATTGATTTCGGATCGAGCCCAAAACTTGGGCAACATCATAATATGGTGGGAGGAGTCATTTGGTGAGTTTTGAGTGAAATCCAATCGCTAGAAGTATGGAATACACCAACCACTCCAACTAGGAACGAACTGCCGTTGAACTTGAATTGTCCAATTTCCCACACCTATTGATTTCGAATCGAACCCAAAACTTGGGCAACATCATAATTTGGTGGGAGGAGTCATTTGGTGGGTTTTGAGTGAAATCCAATCGCTAGAAGTATGGAATACAACAACCACTCCAATTAGGAACGAACTGCCGTTGAACTTGAATTGTCCTATTTGGAACACGTATTGTTTTCGGATCGAGCCCAAAACTTGGGCAACATTATAATTTGGTGGGAGGAGTCGTTTGGTGAGTTTTGGGTGAAATCCAATCGCTAGAAGTATGGAATACAACAACGACTCCAATTAGGAACGAATTGCCGTTGAACTTGAATTGTCCAATTTGGAACACCTATTGATTTCGGATCGAGCCCAAAACTTGGGCAACATCATAATATGGTGGGAGGAGTCATTTGGTGAGTTTTGAGTGAAATCCAATCGCTAGAAGTATGGAATACACCATCCCCTCCAATTAGGAACGAACTGCCGTTGAACTTGAATTGTCCAATTTGGAACACCTATTGATTTCGGATCGAGCCCAAAACTTGGGCAACATCATAATATGGTGGGAGAAGTCATTTGGTGAGTTTTGAGTGAAATCCAATCGCTAGAAGTATGGAATACACCAACCACTCCAATTAGGAACGAACTGCCGTTGAAATTGAATTATCCAATTTGGAAAGCCTATTGATTTCGGATCGATCCCAAAACTTGGGCAACATCATAATATGGTGGGAGGAGTCATTTGGTGAGTTTTGAGTGAAATCCAATCGCTAGAAGTATGGAATACACCAACCACTCCAATTAGGAACGAACTGTCGTTGGACTTGAATTGACCAATTTGGAACACCTATTGATTTCGGATCGAGCCCAAAACTTGGGCAACAGCATAATATGGTGGGAGGATTCATTTGGTGAATTTTGAGTGAAATCCAACTGCTAGAAGTATAGAATACACCAACCACTCCAATTAGGAACGAACTGCCGTTGAACTTGAATTGTCCACTTTCTCACACCTATTGATTTCGGATCGAGCCCAAAACTTGGGCAATATCATAATATGGTGGGAGGAGTCATTTGGTGAGTTTTGAGTGAAATCCAATCGCTAGAAGTATGGAATACACCATCCCCTCCAATTAGGAACGAACTGCCGTTGAACTTGAATTGTCCAATTTGGAACACCTATTGATTTCGGATCGAGTCCAAAACTTGGGCAACATCATAATATGGTGGGAGGAGTCATTTGGTGAGTTTTGAGAGAAATCCAATCGCTAGAAGTTTGGAATACACCAACCACTCCAATTAGGAAAGAACTGCCGTTGAACTTGAATTGTCCAATTTGGAACACCTATTGATTTCGGATCGAGCCCAAAACTTGGGCAACATCATAATATGGTGGGAGGAGTCATTTGGTGAGTTTTGAGAGAAATCCAAACGCTAGAAGTATGGAATACACCAACCACTCCAATTAGGAACGAACTGCCGTTGAACTTGAATTGTCCAATTTGGAACACCTATTGATGTTGGATCGAGCCCAAAACTTGGGCAACATCATAATATGGTGGGAGGAGTCATTTGGTGAGTTTTGAGTGAAATCCAATCGCTAGAAGTATGGAATACACCAACCCCTCCAATTAGGAACGAACTGCCGTTGACCTTGAATTGTCCAATTTGGAACACCTATTGATTTCGGATCGAGCCCAAAACTTGGGCAACAACATAATTTGGTGGGAGGAGTTATTTGGTGAGTTTTGAGTGAAATCCAATCGCTAGAAGTATGGAATACAACAACCACTCCAATTAGGAACGAACTGCCGTTGAACTTGAATTGTCCAATTTGGAACACCTATTGATTTCGGATCGTGCCCAAAAGTTGGGCAACATCATAATTTGGTGGGAGGAGTCATTTGGTGAGTTTTGAGTGAAATCCAATCGTAGAAGTATGGAATACAACAATCACTCCAATTAGGAACGAACTGCCGTTGAACTTGAATTGTCCAATTTTTCACACCTATTGATTTCGGATCGAGCCCAAAACTTGGGCAACATCATAATTTGGTGGGAGGAGTTATTTGGTGAGTTTTGAGTGAAATCCAATCTCTAGAAGTATGGAATACAACAACCACTCCAATTAGGAACAAACTGCCGTTGAACTTGAATTGTCCAATTTGGAACACCTATTGATTTCGGATCGAGCCCAAAACTTGGGCAACATCATAATTTGGTGGGAGGAGTCATTTGGTGAGTTTTGAGTGAAATCCAATCGTAGAAGTATGGAATACAACAATCACTCCAATTAGGAACGAACTGCCGTTGAACTTGAATTGTCCAATTTCTCACACCTATTGATTTCGGATCGAGCCCAAAACTTGGGCAACATCATAATTTGGTGGGAGGAGTTATTTGGTGAGTTTTGAGTGAAATCCAATCGCTAGAAGTATGGAATACAACAACCACTCCAATTTGGAACGAACTGCTGTTGAACTTGAATTGTCCAATTTGGAACACCTATTGATTTCTGATCGAGCCCAAAACTTGGGCAACATCATAATATGGGGGGAGGAGTCATTTGGTGAGTTTTTAGTGAAATCCAATCGCTAGAAGTATGGAATACACCAACCACTCCAATTAGGAACGAACTGCCGTTGAACTTGAATTTTCCAATTTGGAACACCTATTGATTTCGGATCGACCCCAAAACTTGGGCAACAACATAATATTGTGGGAGGAGTCATTTGGATAGTTTTGAGTGAAATCCAATCGCTAGAAGTATGGAATACACCAACCACTCCAATTAGGAACGAACAGCCGTTGAACTTGAATTGTCCAATTCGGAACACCTATTGATTTCGGATCGACCCCAAAACTTGGGCAACATCATAATATGGCGGGAGGAGTCATTTGGTGAGTTATGAGTGAAATCCAATCGCTAGAAGTATGGAAAACACCAACCACTCCGATTTGCAACGAACTGCCGTTGTACTTGAATTGTCCAATTTCTCACACCTATTGATTTCGGATCGAGCCCAAAACTTGGGCAACATCATAATATGGTGGGAGGAGTCATTTGGTTAGTTTTGAGTGAAATCCAATCGCTAGAAGTATGGAATACACCATCCCCTCCAATTAGGAACGAACTTCCGTTGAACTTGAATTGTCCAATTTGGAACACCTATTGATTTCGGATCGAGCCCAAAACTTGGGCAACATCATAATATGGTGGGAGGAGTCATTTGGTGAGTTTTGAGTGAAATCCAATCGCTAGAAGTATGGAATACACCAACCACTCCAATTAGGAACGAACTGCCGTTGAACTTGAATTGTCCAATTTGGAACACCTTTTGATTTCTGATCGAGCCCAAAAGTTGGGTAACATCATAATATGGTGGGAGGAGTCATTTGGTGAGTTTTGAGTGAAATCCAATCGCTAGAAGTATGGAATACACCATACCCTCCAATTAGGAACGAACTGCCGTTGAACTTGAATTGTCCAATTTGGAACACCTATTGACTTAGGATCGATCCCAAAACTTATGCAACATCATAATATGGTGGGAGGAGTCATTTGGTGAGTTTTGTGTGAAATCCAATCGCTAGAAGTATGGAATACAACAACCACTCCAATTAGGAACGAACTGCCGTTGAACTTGAATTGTCCAATTTGGAACACCTATTGATTTCGGATCGAGCCCAAAACCTGGGCAACAACATAATATGGTGGGAGGAGTCATTTGGTAAGTTTTGAGTGAAATCCAATCTCTAGAAGGATGGAATACACCAACCACTCCAGTTAGGAACGAACTGCCGTTGTACTTGAATTGTCCAATTTGGAACACCTATTGATTTCGGAACGGGCCCAAAACTTGGGCAACATCGTAATATGGTGCGTTGAGTCATTTGGTGAGTTTTGAGTTAAATCCAATCGCTAGAAGTATGGAATACACCAACCACTCCAATTTGGAACGAACTGCCGTTGAACTTGAATTGACCAATTTCTCACTCCTATTGATTTCGGATCGAACCCAAAACTTGGGTAACAACATAATATGGCGGGAGGAGTCATTTGGTGAGTTTTGAGTGAAATCCACTCGCTAGAAGTATGGAATACACCAACCACTCCAATTAGGAACGAACTGCCGTTGAACTTGAATTGTCCAATTTGGAACACCTATTGATTTCGGATCGAGCCCAAAACTTGGTCAACATCATAATATGGTGGGAGGAGTCATTTGGTTAGTTTTGAGTGAAATCCAATCGCTAGAAGTATGGAATACACCAACCAATCCAATTACGAACGAACTGCCGTTGAACTTGAATTGTCCAATTTGGAACACCTATTGATTTCGGATCGAGCCCAAAACTTGGGCAACAACATAATATGCTGGGAGGAGTCATTTGGTTAGTTTTGTGTGAAATCCAATCGCTAGAAGTATGGAATACACCAACCACTCCAATTAGGAACGAACTGCCGTTGAACTTGAATTGTCCAATTTGGAACACCTATTGATTTCGGATCGTGACCAAAACTTGGGCAACCTCATAATATGGTGGGAGGAGTCATTTGGTGAGTTTTGAGTGAAAGCCAATCGCTAGAAGTATGGAATACACCAACCACTCCAATTAGGAACGAACTACCGTTCAACTTGAATTGTCCAATTTCTAACAACTACTGATTTCGGATCGAGCCCAAAACTTGGTCAACATCATAATATGGTGGGAGGAGTCTTTTGGTGAGTTTTGAGTGAAATCCAATCGCTTGAAGTATGGAATACACCGACCACTCCAATTAGGAACGAACTGCCGTTGAACTTGAATTGTCCAATTTCTCACACCTATTGATTTCGGATCGAGCCCAAACCTTGGGTAACATCATAATATGGTGGGAGGAGTCATTTGGTGAGTTTTGAGTGAAATCCAATCGCTAGAAGTATGGAATACACCAACCACTACAATTAGGAAAGAACTGTCGTTGAAATTGAATTGACCAATTTCTCACACCTATTGATTTCGGATCGAGCCCAAAACTTGGGCAACATCATAATTTGGTGGGAGGAGTCATTTGGTGAGTTTTGAGTGAAATCCAATCGGTAGAAGTATGGAATACACCAACCATTCCACTTAGGAACGAACTGTCGTTGCAATTGAATTGACCAATTTCTTACACCTATTGATTTCGGAACGAGCCCAAAACTTGGGCAACATCATAATATGGTGGTAGGAGTCCTTTGGTGAGTTTTGAGAGAAATCCTATCGCTAGAAGTATGGAAAACACCAACCACTCCAATTAGGAACGAACTGCCGTTGAACTTGAATTGTCCAATTTGGAACACCTATTGATTTCGGATCGAGCCCAAAACTTGGGAAACATCATAATATGGTGGGAGGAGTCATTTGGTGAGTTTTGAGTGAAATCCAATCGCTAGAAGTATGGAATACACCAACCACTCCAATTAGGAACGAACTGCCATTGAACTTGAATTGTCCAATTTCTCACACCAATTGATTTCGGATCGAGCCCAAAACTTGGGCAACATCATAATATGGTGGGAGGAGTCATTTGTTGAGTTTTGAGTGAAATCCAATCGCTAGAAGTATGGAATACACCAACCACTCCAATTAGGAACGAACTGTCGTTGCAATTGACTTGACCAATTTCTCACACCTATTGATTTCGGAACGAGCCCAAAACTTGGGCAACATCATAATATGGTGGTAGGAGTCCTTTGGTGAGTTTTGAGAGAAATCCTATCGCTAGAGGTATGGAATACACCAACCACTCCAATTAGGAACGAACTGCCGTTGAACTTGAATTGTCCAATTTAGAACACCTATTGATTTCGGATCAAGCCCAAAACTTGGGCAACATCATAATATGGTGGGAGGAGTCATTTGGTGAGTTTTGAGTGAAATCCAATCGCTAGAAGTATGGAATACACAAACCACTCCAATTAGGAACGAACTGCTGTTGAACTTGAATTGTCCAATTTCTCACACCTATTGATTTCGGATCGAGCCCAAAACTTGGGCAACATCATAATATGGTGGGAGGAGTCATTTGTTGAGTTTTGAGTGAAATCCAATCGCTAGAAGTAAGGAATACACCAACCACTCCAATTAGGAACGAACTGTCGTTGCAATTGAATTGACCAATTTCTGACACCTACTGATTTTGGATCGAGCCCAAAACTTGGGCAACATCATAATATGGTGGGAGGAGTCCTTTGGTGAGTTTTGAGAGAAATCCAATCGCCAGAAGTATGGAATACACCAACCACTCCAATTAGGAACGAACTGCTGTTGAACTTGAATTGTCCAATTTCTCACACCAATTGATTTCGGATCGAGCCCAAAACTTGGGCAACATCATAATATGGTGGGAGGAGTCATTTGTTGAATTTTGAGTGAAATCCAATCGCTAGAAGTATGGAATACACCAACCACTCCAATTAGGAACGAACTGCCGGTGAACTTCAATTGTCCAATTTCTCACACCTATTGATTTCGGATCGAGCCCAAAACTTGGGCAACATCATAATATGGTGGGAGGAGTCATTTGGTGAAATTTGAGTGAAATCCAATCGCTACAAGTATGGAATACACCAACCACTCCAATTAGGAACGAACTGCCGTTGTACTTGAATTGTCCAATTTGGAACACCTATTGATTTTTGATCCAGCCCCAAACTTGGGCAACATCGTAATATGGTGGGAGGAGTCATTTGGAGAAATTTGAGTGAAATCCAATCGCTAGAAGTGTGGAATACACCAACCACTCCAATTAGGAACGAACTGCCGTTGTACTTCAATTGTCCAATTTGGAACACCTATTGATTTTGGATCCAGCCCCAAACTTGGGCAACATTGTAATATGGTGGGAGGAGTCATTTGGAGAAATTTGAGTGAAATCCAATCGCTAGAAGTATGGAATACACCAACCACTCCAATTAGGAACGAACTGCCGTTGAACTTGAATTGTCCAATTTGGAACACCTATTGATTTCGGATCGAGCCCAAAACTTGGGCAACATCATAATATGCTGGGAGGAGTCATTTGGTTAGTTTTGTGTGAAATACAATCGCTAGAAGTATGGAATACACCAACCACTCCAATTAGGAACGAACTGCCGTTGAACTTGAATTGTCCAATTTGGAACACCTATTGATTTCGGATCGAGCCCAAAACTTGGGCAACATCATAATATGGCGGGAGGAGTCATTTGGTGAGTTATGAGTGAAATCCACTCGCTAGAAGTATGGAATACCCCAACCACTCCAATTTGTAACGAACTGCCGTTGAACTTGAATTGTCCAATTTGGAACACCTATTGATTTCGGATCGAGCCCAACACTTGGGCAACATCATAATATGGTGGGAGGAGTCATTTGGTGAGTTTAGAGTGAAATCCAATCGCTAGAAGTACGGAAGACACCAACCACTCCAATTAGGAACGAACTGCCGTTGAACTTGAATTGTCCAATTTCTCACACCTATTGATTTCGGATCGAGCCCCAAACTTGGGCAACATCATAATATGGTGGGAGGAGTCATTTGTTGAGTTTTGAGTGAAATCCAATCGCTAGAAGTATGGAATACACCAACCACTCCAATTAGGAACGAACTGTCGTTGCAATTGAATTGACCAATTTCTTACACCTATTGATTTCGGATTGAGCCCCAAACTTGGGCAACATCATAATATGGTGGGAGGAGTCCTTTGGTGAGTTTTGAGAGAAATCTAATCGCTAGAAGTATGGAATACACGAACCACTCCAATTAGGAACGAACTGCCGCTGAACTTGAATTGTCGAATTTCGCACACCTATTGATTTCGGATCGACCCAAAACTTGGGCAACATCATAATATGGTGGGAGGAGTCATTTGTTGAGTTTTGAGTGAAATCCAATCGCTAGAAGTATGGAATACACCAACCACTCCAATTAGGAACGAACTGCCGTTGAACTTGAATTGTCTAATTTGGAACACCTACTGATTTCGGATCGATCCCATAACTTGGGCAACACCATAATATGCTGGGAGGAGTCATTTGGTTAGTTTTGTGTGAAATCCAATCGCTGGAAGTATGGAATACACCAACCACTCCAATTAGGAACGAACTGCCGTTGAACTTGAATTGTCCAATTTGGAACACCTATTGATTTCGGATCGAGCCCAAATGTTGGGCAACATCATAATATGGTGGGAGGAGTCATTTGGTGAGTTTTGAGTGAAATCCAATCGCTAGAAGTGTGGAATACACCAACCACTCCAATTAGGAACGAACTGCCGTTGAACTTGAATTGTCCAATTTCTCACACCTCTTGATTTCGGATCGAGCCCAAAACATGGGCAACATCATAATATGGTGGGAGGAGTCATTTTTTGAGTTTTGAGTGAAATCCACTCGCTAGAAGTATGGAATACACCAACCACTCCAATTAGGAACGAACTGCCGTTGAACTTGAATTGTCCAATTTGGAACACCTATTGATTTCGGATCGAGCCCAAAACTTGGTCACCATCATAATATGGTGGGAGGAATCATTTGGTTAGTTTTGAGTGAAATCCAATCGCTAGAAGTATGGAATACACCAACCACTCCAATTACGAACGAACTGCCGTTGAACTTGAATTGTCCAATTTGGAACACCTATTTATTTCGGATCGAGCCCAAAACTTGGGCAACATCATAATATGGTGGGAGGAGTCATTTGGTAAGTTTTGAGTGAAATCCAATCGCTAGAAGTCTGGAATACACCAACCACTCCAATTAGGAACGAACTGCTGTTGAACTTGAATTGTCCAATTTCTCACACCTATTGATTTCGGATCGAGCCCAAAACATGGGCAACATCATAATATGGTGGGAGGAGTCATTTGTTGAGTTTTGAGTGAAATCCAATCGCTAGAAGTATGGAATACACCAACCACTCCACTTAGGAACGAACTGCCGTTGAACTTGAATTGTCCAATTACTCACACGTATTGATTTCGGATTGAGCCCAAAACTTGGGCAACATCATAATATGGTGGGAGGAGCCATTTGTTGAGTTTTGAGTGAAATCCAATCGCTAGAAGTATGGAATACACCAACCACTCCAATTTGGAACGAACTGCCATTGAACTTGAATTGTCCAATTTGGAACACCTATTGATTTCGGATCGATCCCCAAACTTGGGCAACATCATAATATGGTGGGAGGAGTCCTTTGGTGAGTTTTGAGAGAAATCCAATCGCTAGAAGTATGGAATACACCAACCACTCCAATTAGGAACGAACTGCCGTTGAACTTGAATTGTCCAATTTCTCACACCTATTGATTTCGGATCGAGCCCAAAACATGGGCAACATCATAATTTGGCGGGAGGAGTCATTTGGTGAGTTTTGAACGAAATCCAATCGCTAGAAGTATGGAATACACCAACCACTACAATTAGGAACGAACTGCCATTCAACTTGAATTGTCCAATTTCTCACACCTATTGATTTCGGATCGAGCCCAAAACTTGGGCAACATCATAATATGGTGGGAGGAGTCATTTGGTGAGTTTTGAGTGAAATCCAATCGCTAGAAGTATGGAATACACCAACCACTCCAATTAGGAACGAACTGCCGTTCAACTTGAATTGTCCAATTTCTCACACCTATTGATTTCGGATCGAGCCCCAAACTTGGGCAACATCATAATATGGTGGGAGGAGTCATTTGGTGAGTTTTGAGTGAAATCAAATCGCTAGAAGTATGGAATACACCAACCACTCCAATTAGGAACGAACTGCCGTTGAACCTGAATTGTCCAATTTGGAACACCTATTGATTTCGGATCGAGCCCAAAACTTGGGCAACATCATAATATGCTGGGAGGAGTCTTTTGGTTAGTTTTGTGTGAAATCCATTCGCTAGAAGTATGGAATACACCAACAACTCCAATTAGGAACGAACTGCCGTTGAACTTGAATTGTCCAATTTCTCACACCGATTGATTTCGGATCGAGCCCAAAACTTGGGCAAGATCATAATATGGTGGGAGGAGTCATTTGGTGAGTTTTGAGTGAAATCCAATCGCTTGAAGTATGGAATACACCAACCACTCCAATTAGGAACGAACTGCCGTTGAACTTGAATTGTCCAATTTCTCACACCTATTGATTTCGGATCGAGCCCAAAACTTGGGCAACATGATAATATGGTGGGAGGAGTCATTTGGTGAGTTTTGAGTGAAATCCAATCGCTTGAAGTGTGGAATACACCAACCACTCCAATTAGGAACGAACTGCCGTTGAACTTGAATTGTCCAATTTCTCACACCTATTGATTTCGGATCGAGCCCCAAACTTGGGCAACATCATATTATGGTGGGAGGAGTCATTTGGTGAGTTTTGAGTGAAATCCAATCGCTAGAAGTATGGAATACAGCAACCACTCCAATTAGGAACGAACTGCCGTTGAACTTGCATTGTCCAATTTGGAACACCTATTGATTTCGGATCCAGCACAAAACTTGGGTAACATCATAATATGGTGGGAGGAGTCATTTGGTTAGTTTTGAGTGAAATCCAATCGCTAGAAGTATGGAATACACCAACCACTCTAATTAGGAACGAACTGTCGTTGAACTTGAATTGTCCAATTTGGAACACCTATTGATTTCGGATCGAGCCCAAAACTTGGGCAACATCATAATATGGTGGGAGGAGTCATTTGGTGAGTTTTGAGAGAAATCCAACGGCTAGAAGTATGGAATACACCAACCACTCCAATTAGGAACGAACTGCCGTTGAAATTGAATTGTCCAATTTGGAACACCTATTGATTTCGGATCGACCCCAAAACTTGGGCAACATCATAATATGGTGGGAGGAGTCATTTGTTGAGTTTTGAGTGAAATCCAATCGCTAGAAGTATGGAATACACCAACCACTCCAATTCCGAACGAACTGCCGTTGAACTTGAATTGTCCAATTTGGAACACCTATTGATTTCGGATCGAGCCCAAAACTTGGGCAACATCATAATATGGTGGGAGGAGTCGTTTGGTGAGTTTTGAGTGAAATCCAATCGCTAGAAGTATGGAATACACCAACCACTCCAATTAGGAACGAACTGCCGTTGAACTTGAATTGTCCAATTTGGAACACCTATTGATTTCGGATCCAGCCCAAAACTTGGGCAACATCATAATATGGTGGGAGGAGTCATTTGGTTAGTTTTGAGTGAAATCCAATCGCTAGAAGTATGGAATACACCAACCACTCCAATTAGGAATGAACTGCCGTTGAACTTGAATTGTCCAATTTCTCACACCTATTGATTTCGGATCGAGCCCCAAACTTGGGCAACATCATAATATAGTGGGAGGAGACATTTGGTGAGTTTTGAGAGAAATCCAATCGCTAGAAGTATGGAATACACCAACCACTCCAATTAGGAACGAACTGCCGTTGAAATTGAATTGTCCAATTTGGAACACCTATTGATTTCGGATCGAGCCCCAAACTTGGGCAACATCATAATATGGTGGGAGGAGTCATTTGGTGAGTTTTGAGTGAAATCCAATCGCTAGAAGTGTGGAATACACCAACCACTCCAATAAGGAACGAACTGCCGTTGAACTTGAATTGTCCAATTTGGAACACCTATTGATTTCGGATCGAGCCCAAAACTTGGGCAACATCATAATATGGTGGGAGGAGTCATTTGGTTACTTTTGAGTGAAATCCAATCGCTAGAAGTGTGGAATACACCAACCACTCCAATAAGGAACGAACTGCCGTTGAACTTGAATTGTCCAATTTGGAACACCTATTGATTTCGGATCGAGCCCAAACCTTGGGCAACATCATAATTTGGTGTTAGGAGTCATTTGGTGAGTTTTGAGTGAAATCCAATCGCTAGAAGTACGGAATACACCAACCACTCCAATTAGGAACAAACTGCCGTTGAACTTGAATTGTCCAATTTCTCACACCTATTGCTTTCGGATCGAGCCCCAAACTTGGGCAACATCATAATATGGTGGGAGGAGTCATTTGGTGAGTTTTGAGTAAAATCCGGTCGCTAGAAGTATGGAATAGACCAACCACTACAATTAGGAACGAACTGCCGTTGAACTTGAATTGTCCAATTTCTCACACCTATTGATTTCGGATCAAGCCCAAAACTTGGGCAACATCATAATATGGTGGAAGGAGTCATTTGGTGAGTGTTGAGTGAAATTCAATCGCTAGAAGTATGGAATACACCAACCACTCCAATTTGGAACGAACTGCCGTTGAACTTGAATTGTCCAATTTGGAACACCTATTGATTTCGGATCGAGCCCAAAACTTGGGCAACATCATAATTTGGTGTTAGGAGTCATTTGGTGAATTTTGAGTGAAATCCAATCGCTAGAAGTATGGAATACACCAACCACTCCAACTAGGAACGAACTGCCGTTGAACTTGAATTGTCCAATTTCTCACACCTATTGATTTCGGATCGGGCCCAAAACTTGGGCAACATCATAATATGGTGGGAGGAGTCATTTGGTGAGTTTTGAGTGAAATCCAATCGCTAGAAGTATGGAATACACCAACCACTCCAATTAGGAACGAACTGTCGTTGAACTTGAATTGTCCAATTTGGAACACCTATTGATTTCGGATCGAGCCCAAAACTTGGGCAACATCATAATTTGGTGTTAGGAGTCATTTGGTGAGTTTTGAGTGAAATCCAATCGCTAGAAGTATGGAATACACCAACCACTCCAATTAGGAACGATCTGCCGTTGAACTTGAATTGTCCAATTTGGAACACCTATTGATTTCGGATCGAGCCCAAAACTTGGGCAACATCATAATTTGGTGTTAGGAGTCATTTGGTGAGTTTTGACTGAAATCCAATCGCTAGAAGTATGGAATACACCAACCACTCCAATTAGGAACGAACTTCCGTTGAACTTGAATTGTCCAATTTGGAACACCCATTGATTTTGGATCGAGCCCAAAACTTGGGCAACATCATAATATGGTGGGAGGAGTCAATTGGTGAGTTTTGAGTGAAATCCAATCGCTAGAAGTATGGAATACACCAACCACTCCAATTAGGAACGAACTGCCGTTGAACTTGAATTTTCCAATTTGGAACACCTATTGATTTCGGATCGAGCCCCAAACTTGGGCAACGTCATAATACGGTGGGAGGAGTCATTTGGGGAGATTTGGGTGAAATCCAATTGCTAGAAGTATGGAATACACCAACCACTCCAACTAGGAACGAACTGCCGTTGAACTTGAATTGTCCAATTTCTCACACCAATTGATTTCGGATCGAGCCCCAAACTTGGGCAACATCATAATATGGTTGGAGGAGTCATTTGGTGAGTTTTGAGTGAAATCCAATCGCAAGAAGTATGTTATACACAAACCACTCGAATTAGGAACGAACTGCCTTTGAACTTGAATTGTCCAATTTGGAACACCTATTGATTTTGGATCGAGCCCAAAACTTGGGCAACATCATAATATGGTGGGAGGAGTCAATTGGTGAGTTTTGAGTGAAATCCAATCGCTAGAAGTATGTTATACACAAACCACTCGAATTAGGAACGAACTGCCTTTGAACTTGAATTGTCCAATTTGGAACACCTATTGATTTTGGATCGAGCCCAAAACTTGGGCAACATCATAATATGGTCGGAGGAGTCATTTGGTGAGTTTTGAGTGAAATCCAATCGTTAGAAGTATGGAATACACCAACCACTCCAATTAGTAACGAACTGACGTTGAACTTGAATTGTCCAATTTCTCACACCTATTGATTTCGGATCGAGCCCAAAACTTGGGCAACATCATAATATGGTGGGAGGAGTCAATTGGTGAGTTTTGAGTGAAATCCAATTGCTAGAAGTATGGAATACACCAACCACTCCAATTAGGAACGAACTTCCGTTGAACTTGAATTGTCCAATTTGGAACACCTATAGATTTCGGATCGAGCCCCAAACTTGGGCAACGTCATAATATCGTGGGAGGAGGCATTTGGGGAGTTTTGGGTGAAATCCAATCGCTAGAAGTATGGAATACACCAACCACTCCAATTAGGAACGAACTGCCGTTGAACTTGAATTGTCCAATTTCTCACACCAATTGATTTCGGATCGATCCCCAAACTTGGGCAACATCATAATATGGTGGGAGGAGTCATTTGGTGATTTTTGAGTGAAATCCAATCGCTAGAAGTGTGGAATACACCAACCACTCCAATTAGGAACGAACTGCCGTTGAACTTGAATTGTCCAGTTTCTCACACCTATTGATTTCGGATCGAGCCCAAAACCTTGGCAACATCATAATATGGTGGGAGGAGTCATTTGGTTAGTTTTGAGTGAAATCCAATCGTTAGAAGTATGGAATACACCAACCACTCCAATTAGGAACGAACTGCCGTTGAACTTGAATTGTCCAATTTCGCACACCTATTGATTTCGGATCGAGCCCAAAACTTGGGCAACATCATAATATGGTGGGAGGAGTCATTTGGTGAGTTTTGAGTGAAATCGAATCGCTGGAAGTGTGGAATACACCAACCACTCCAATTTGGAATGAACTGCGGTTGAACTTGAATTGTCCAGTTTCTCACACCTATTGATTACGGATCGTGCCCAAAACTTGGGCAACATCATAATATGGTGGGAGGAGTCATTTGGTTAGTTTTGAGTGAAATCCAATCGCTATAAGTATGGAATATACCAACCACTCCAATTAGGAACGAACTGCCGTTGAACTTGAATTGTCCAATTTCGCACACCTATTGATTTCGGATCGAGCCCAAAACTTGGGCAACATCATAATATGGTGGGAGGAGTCATTTGGTGAGTTTTGAGTGTAATCCAATCGCTAGAAGTATGGAATACACCAACCACTCCAATTAGGAACGAACTGCCATTGAACTTGAATTTTCAAATTTGGAACACCTATTGATTTCGGATCGAGCCCCAAACTTGGGCAACATCATAATATGGTGGGAGGAGTCATTTGGTGAGTTTTGAGTGAAATCCAAACGCTAGAAGTGTGGAATACACCAACCACTCCAATTAGGAACGAACTGCCGTTGAAGTTGAATTGTCCAATTTCTCACACCTATTGATTTTGGATCGAGCCCAAAACTTGGGCAACAACATAGTATGGTGGGAGTAGTCATTTGGTTAGTTTTGAGTGAAATCCAATCGCTAGAAGTATGGAATAAACCAACCACTCCAATTAGGAACGAACTGCCGTTGAACTTGAATTGTCCAATTTGGAACACCTATTGAAATCGGATCGAGCCCAAAACTTGGGCAACATCATAATATGGTGGGAGGAGTCATTTGGTGAGTTTTGAGTGAAATCGAATCGCTAGAAGTGTGGAATACACCAACCACTCCAATTAGGAACGAACTGCCGTTGAACTTGAATTGTCCAGTTTCTCACACCTATTGATTTCGGATCGTGCCCAAAACTTGGGCCACATCATAATATGGTGGGAGGAGTCATTTGGTGAGTTTTGAGTGAAATCCAATCGCTAGAAGTAAGGAATACACCAACCACTCCAATTAGGAACGAACTGCCGTTGAACTTGAATTGTCCAATTTGGAACACCCATTGATTTCGGATCGAGCCCAAAACTTGGGCAACATCATAATATGGTGGGAGGAGTCATTTGGTGAGATTTGAGTGAAATCCAATCGCTAGAAGTATCGAATACACCAACCACTCCAATTAGGAACGAACTGCCAATGCACTTGAATTGTCCAGTTTCTCACACCTATTGATTTCGGATCGAGCCCAAAACTTGGGCAACATCATAATATGGTTGGGAGGAGTCATTTGGTGAGTTTTGAATGAAATCCAATCGCTAGAAGTGTAGAATACACCAACCACTCCAATTAGGAACGAACTGCCGTTGAACTTGAATTGTCCAATTTCTCACACCTATTGATTTCGGATCGAGCCCAAAACTTGGGCAACATCATAATATGGTGGGAGGATTCATTTGGTGAGTTTTGAGTGAAATCCAATCGCTAAAAGTGTGGAATACACCAACCACTCCAATTAGGAACGAACTGCCGTTGAACTTGAATTGTCCAATTTGGAACACCTATTGATTTCGGATCAAGCCCAAAACTTGGGCAACATCATAATATGGTCGGAGGAGTCATTTGGTGAGTTTTGAGTGAAATCCAATCGCTAGAAGTATCGAATATACCAACCACTCCAATTAGGAACGAACTGCCGTTGAACTTGAATTCTCCAATTTGGAACACCTATTGATTTCGAATCGAGCCCAAAACTTGGGCAACATCATAATATGGTGGGAGGATTCATTTGGTGAGTTTTGAGTGAAATCCAATCGCTAAAAGTGTGGAATACACCAACCACTCCAATTAGGAACGAACTGCCGTTGAACTTGAATTGTCCAATTTCTCACACCTATTGATTTCGGATCTAGCCCAAAACTTGGGCAACATCATAATATGGTGGGAGGAGTCATTTGGTGAGATTTGAATGAAATCCAATCGCTAGAAGTGTAGAATACACCAACCACTCCAATTAGGAACGAACTGCCGTTGAACTTGAATTGTCCAATTTCTCACACCTATTGATTTCGGATCGAGCCCAAAACTTGGGCAACATCATAATATGGTGGGAGGATTCATTTGGTGAGTTTTGAGTGAAATCCAATCGCTAAAAGTATGGAATACACCAACCACTCCAATTAGGAACGAACTGCCGTTGAACTTGAATTGTCCAATTTGGAACACCTATTGATTTCGGATAAAGCCCAAAACTTGGGCAACATCATAATACGGTGGGAGGAGTCATTTGGTGAGTTTTGAGTGAAATCCATTCGCGAGAAGTATGGAAGACACCAACCAGTCCAATTAGGAACGAACTACCGTTGAACTTGAATTGTCCAATTTCTCACACCTATTGATTTCGGATCGAGCCCCAAACTTGGGCAACATCATAATATGGTGGGAGGAGTCATTTGGTGAGTTTTGAGTGAAATCCAATCGCTAGAAGTATGGAATACACCAACCACTCCAATTTGGAACGAACTGCCGTTGAACTTGAATTGTCCAATTTCTCACACCTTTTGATTTCGGATCGAGCCCAAAACTTGGGCAACGTCATAATATGGTGGCAGGAGTCATTTGGTGAGTTTGGAGTGAAATCCAATCGCTAGAAGTATGGAATACACCAACCCCTCCAATTAGGAAAGACCTGCCGTTGAACTTGAATTGTCCAATTTGGAACACCTATTGATTTCGGATCGAGCCCAAAACTTGGGCAACATCATAATATGGTGGGAGGAGTCTTTTGGTGAGTTTTGGGTGAAATCCAACCGCTAGAAGTATGGAATACACCAACCACTCCAATTAGGAACGAACTGCCGTTGAACTTGAATTGTCCAATTTCTCACACCTATTGATTTCGGATCGAGCCCCAAACTTGGGCAACAACATAATATGGTGGGAGGAGTCATTTGGTGAGTTTTGAGTGAAATCCAATCGCTAGAAGTATGGAATACACCAACCACTCCAATTAGGAACGAACTGCCGTTGAACTTGAATTGTCCAATTTCTCACACCTATTGATTTCGGAATGAGCCCCAAACTTGGGCAACAACATAATATGGTGGGAGGAGTCATTTGCCGAGTTTTGAGTGAAATCCAATTGCTAGAATTATGGAATACACCAACCACTCCAATTAGGAACGAACTGCCGTTGAACTTGAATTGTCCAATTTCTCACACCTATTGATTTCGGATCGAGCCCAAAACTTGGGCCACATCATAATATGGTGGGAGGAGTCATTTGCCGAGTTTTGAGTGAAATCCAATTGCTAGAATTATGGAATACACCAACCACTCCAATTAGGAACGACCTGCCGTTGAACTTGAATTGTCCAATTTCTCACACCTATTGATTTCGGATCGAGCCCCAAACTTGGGCAACAACATAATATGGTGGGAGGAGTCATTTGGTGAGTTTTGAGTGAAATCCAATCGCTAGAAGTATGGAATACACCAACCACTCCAATTAGGAACGAACTGCCGTTGAACTTGAATTGTCCAATTTCTCACACCTATTGATTTCGGAATGAGCCCCAAACTTGGGCAACAACATAATATGGTGGGAGGAGTCATTTGGTGAGTTTTGAGTGAAATCCAATCGCTAGAAGTATGGAATACACCAACCACTCCAATTAGGAACGACCTGCCGTTGAACTTGAATTGTCCAATTTGGAACACCTATTGATTTCGGATCGAGCCCAAAAATTGGGCAACAACATAATATGGTCGGAGGAGTCATTTGGTGAGTTTTGGGTGAAATCCAATCGCTAGAAGTATGGAATACACCAACCACTCCAATTAGGAACGAACTGTCGTTGAACTTGAATTGTCCAATTTGGAACACCTATTGAAATCGGATCGAGTCCAAAACTTGGGCAACATCATAATATGGTGGGAGGAGTCATTTGGTGAGTTTTGAGAGAAATCCAATCGCTAGAAGTATGGAATACACCAACCACTCCAATTGGGAACGAACTGCCGTTGAACTTGAATTGTCCAATTTGGAACACCTATTGATTTCGGATCGAGCCCAAAACTTGGGAAACATCATAATATGGTGGGAGGAGTCATTTGGTGAGTTTTGAGTGAAATCCAATCGCTAGAAGTATGGAATACACCAACCACGCCAATTAGGAACGAACTTCCGTTGAAATTGAATTGTCCAATTTCTCACACGTATTGATTTCTGATCGAGCCCAAAACTTGGGCAACATTATCATATGGTGGGAGGAGTCATTTGGTGAGTTTTGAGTGAAATCCAATCGCTAGAAGTATTGAATACACCAACCACTCCAATTAGGAACGAACTGCCGTTGAAATTGAATTGTCCAATTTCTCACTCCAATTGATTTCGGATCGAGCCCAAAACAAGGGCAACATCATAATATGGTGGGAGGAGTCAATTGGTGAGTTTTGAGTGAAATCCAATCGCTAGAACTATGGAATACACCAACCACTCCAATTAGGAACGAACTGCCGTTGAACTTGAATTGTCCAATTTGGAACACCTATTGATTTCGGATCTAGCCCAAAACTTGGGCAACATCATAATATGGTGGGAGGAGTCATTTGTTTAGTTTTGAGTGAAATCCAACAGCTAGAAGTGTGGAATACACCAATCACTCCAATTAGGAACGACCTGACGTTGAAGTTGAATTGTCCAATTTCTCACACCTATTGATTTCGGATCGAGCCCAAAACTTGGGCAACATCATAATATGGTGGGAGGAGTCATTTGGTGAGTTTTGAGTGAAATCCAATCGCTAGAAGTATGGAATACACCAACCACTGCACTTAAGAACGAACTGCCGTTGAACTTGAATTGTCCAATTTGGAACACCTATTGATTTCGGATCGAGCCCAAACTTGGACAACATCATAATATGGTGGAAGGAGTCATTTGGTGAGTTTTGAGTGAAATCCAATCGCTAGAAGTATGGAATACACCAACCACTCCAATTAGGAACGAACTTCCGTTGAACTTGAATTGTCCAATTTCTCACACCTATTGATTTCGGATCGAGCCCAAAACATGGGCAACATCATAATATGGTGGGAGGAGTCATTTGGTGAGTTGTGAGTGAAATCCAATCGCTAGAAGTATGGAATACACCAACCACTGCAATTAGGAACGAACTGCCGTTGAACTTGAATTGTCCAATATCTCACACCTATTGATTTCGGATCGAGCCCCAAACTTGGGCAACATCATAATATGGTGGGAGAAGTCATTTGTGAGTTTTGAGTGAAATCCAATCGCTAGAAGTATGGAATACACCAACCACTCCAATTGGGAACGAACTGCCCTTGAACTTGAATTGTCCAATTTCTCACACCTATTGATTTCGGATCGAGCCCCAAACTTGGGCAACATCATAATATGGTGGGAGGAGTCATTTGTGAGTTTTGAGTGAAATCCAATCGCTAGAAGTATGGAATACACCAACCCCTCCAGATAGGAACGAACTGCCGTTGAACTTGAATTGTCCAAATCCGGTAAGATGGCACAAAGGAGGTAAAAGCTGGCCAAATCCGGATTTCCAGAGCTGTGGTAACATGCTGGATTGGTTGGATAGGCAATACTTGTCCAATAGAGCTCAAATTTGGATATGTTGTAGTGTACATCCATTGGAACAAGTTTCATGAAGATCTTCACCTCATCCGAGCACCAGAGCATGTTGATCCCAGGCCAAGAAGTTGACCTACGAAAATGAACAAAAACAGAATTTATAACCAATAATGCACTTTTAGCTCATTTTCATTCTAACCAAGGTAAAATCTAAGAAAACACAAAAAGGAAGTAAAAAGCTATAAAATGTCAAGAACTAACTCAAAATAATAGGTGAATAACATGAAAAATCATGTGTAAAAATGAACCGAACAAACTTCCCAAACTTATCTTTTGCTAGTCCTCGAGCAAAACATAAACTAAAACAAGACTCGAAACAAACTTTCCGAACACTTTCCAAAGAGAGAGCGACTCATGCAAACGACTCAAAAGTTTTCACAAGAAAAACTCAGTTTAGACATTATTCACAAGGCAGCAAAGTTCAGAACACAACATGTTCAAAGTGTAGTAGTGTGATGGCCAAATGGAACTCATTCTCCAATTTCAGTTTTCACACAACTTCAAAAATCATACCAAGCACAAATGTAACTTCAAATCTCACAAACGTTGTCCTCTCACAAATGAATCACTCGGAAGAGGGGTACAATGCAACACTCAATAATAAATATGAGAATAGAGTTAAACCATAAGGGACTTAACTCAAAATTAGCAAGATGAAAAACATGCATGAATATGATCTCAAGAAGGATGCTAAACACTTAAAAGCTGAAAAATGTGTGCAAATCAACCACATGACATTTAGGATCAATTTAGGTCTTTATTATAGGTTGTAATGGGGCTAAGGGTGTAAGGTGAGTAAGAAATGAAGGATATGGATACAACAAAGTCCAAGGAACTCACAATGTAAGAGCATATATTCGTTGACTAAAAGACTTTGAAACATCACGCTTGAGATTTTCACTCTTTTTATTTTTAGGTGATCAAATAGACCACAAAGCCTTATACCTCCACTAATTACGATTCACACCCCTTCCTTCCATTCGAACAACCAAGAAACATGGAATTGAAATTGAAACCATTGCCACTTAACCACAACTTTTCTCTTTTCTTTCACCCTTTGAGTGAAGTACTCTTCTCTTTTTTTTTTTTTTTTTTTTTTTTTTTTCGAAATGTAATAACCCTTCCCAAACTTAGCATGAAAAACACATCTAAATTAAAGCTCACTAGTTCCTTAGAAAGGTAAATTCTTGTTTTTCAGGCTAAGGCTAGAAGTAATAATTGGTTACTTGAAAGAAAAGGCATACATATAGGCTCAAGGTGGTTAACAATGGAAGATCATGCTTAAGCATGCATAGGGTTAGCTTGAAAGGCACAAACGGTCCAAAGAGGGCCTTAATATCATTTCTCAAATGTCATGTAATCAAATTGCACAATAATGAATGTCTTTTAAGTGCTCAACCAAGTCAATGAATAATGAGATCAAACAACAACTCGGATGACAAGAAAAAAAAAAGAATACGTGTATAACACTCATGAATTGAAGCAAAAGGCTCAAAGCTCACATTATTTATGGTTATACAAGTCTAATTCATGCTTGATACAATTCTTTGGATCATGCAAGTCCCTCAACTGGAGAGTTATGAAACAAATGGCAAGTGCATAGAGGGTTTCAAACATATCATGCTAGAACGATGCCATTTAGTGAATAATAAATTATTATTATTATTATTTTTTAAAGCATTTTCAATCAAGTCATTTAAACATTCATCACAATCTCATCATATATGTCCGGAAAGTGACTTAAGAACAAAAAGACTCAAAACAGAAAAGAAAACAAAATAAAAGAAAGTAAGAATTTAAGTGAAACGAAAAAGACTTGCTATCCCTTCCCAAACTTAGAAACAAACATTGTCCTCAATGTTAAAGAATTCAGGCATCAACAACGTTATAACAAGAATTAAAGGGAATAAAGCAAGTAAATACAAGAACAAACAAGAAAAACAACTACAACACGGTTGCAAAAACAAAAACAAAAACGAAACCAAACAGAAACAAATAAAACAGTAAGCCCTAACAACAGTCTTACACATGCAGAAATCCAACCCAATAAAACGCACAAACCAAATGAAAGCCCAACCCAAACGAAAGCCCAAAAGCGAAGAAAGTATATAAAACAAAGAAACCAAGTCAGAAGCACAAAGAGCGAGAACTCAGAAAAATAGAAAAAGTGGGCCCTGATGTCTCGGCACCTGTGAGTCACGGGATACAAAGTGAGAGACGTGTCGACAAGCAGAGGTCTCTCTCACGTTCCCAAGCCAGAATTATTGGCTTCATAGGAAGGCGTGACGACTTTCGTTTCTCAAAAGCGCTGAAAGGCAGAACTGTAATTAAAGGGGTTGGGGACCAGGTGAGGTGACCTAAGGGGATAGGCCGTAAGGGCCGCGCAAAACGCAGAAGCGCAGTGGCTAGGGTTACGTAAAAACTAACTCTATAAAAGAAGAAGAGAAAGAGTTGGGGAAGAACACACAAACTCAGAAACACACAAAAGAGAAAAGAAAGAGAAAAGAAAGTAAGAGTTGAAATGGCGTCTTCCTACCCATTCTCGTTGGATCTCAACCTAGCTCCACCGACTTAGACTCGGGGCCAAGCAGTGGCACCAGTGTGGATGCCCTACTTTGCCTCCGCACGGGGGCACGTGACAGTGAATGACTCGATACTGCTGGACAACAATGTTGCCCTTGGAGTTGCTAGAAATCTAGTGACTCCCAAGGATATACGGGTGCTGGGAGCAAGGGATGACAACCGGGTCGTGAGCGATGCTCTGGCACTAAGCGTGCAAAGCACCGCAACAGTCGCAAGTGTGGGTCATCGCCTACTTGCGAAGTCCCATGAGGTAGAGGTGCTGAGAGGTCAGTTGGCGGCAGAGCGAATTATGGTGGAAGAGTGCCAGAGTATTATTAAAAGCTTAAAAAGGGAAAGGGCAAGGATAGTGGAGGTGAATCGACACCAGCTGGAGGCGTTGCGGGAAGAGAACAAAAATCTCTCAAAGATGGTAAGTGTTTACGCCCATGACATGAGAAAGCAGCTGGAGGACCTGGACCAACCGGGTAAACGCAAGAAAACAGATCGCGAGAGTAGGTACGCTCAAGCTAAGAGTGCGATCTTTGGGAGCTCGAGTGATGAGCCCCAAGAGGCTGTGCGTGAAGCCTCGGAAGAGGATAGCCATAGGGCTAAACTCAAAGGTCCAATGGTCGAGACACCGAGCACTGTGAAAGAATGATTTCTAATGTATTATTGGTGTGCCTGTTTGTCTTTGCCCTTCCCGTGTATTTTTTTTTTTAATTTTTATTTTCTCTTTTTCGGAAATAAAATAAAAGAAAGTTGCAAAAGACAAATAAGAAAAACAAAACGCACTTCCCAAACGGGAATAAAGGGAATGCGACAAACGAAAAAGAAACAAAACACGCTTCCCCAACTGAAATAAAACAAAAACGACAAACTAAAAAGAAATCAAAACACAATGCACCAGAAAACAGGGAGGAAAAGAAAGTAAAGTGAAAGTAGAAATGCTTCCCTTTTAACTGGACGCAACCGCAAATTGCTCAGGAAATGCAAAGTGGTGTCGGCTCCCTTATGAGCATATGTCTATTTAAACCACTTCTCGGTTGAAAGAAGGAGTACCCTGCATTTCATCCTGCAAACTCAAGAAAAACCATCAAATAGTCTAGACATAAAAATCAATGGCATCCCCAGATATGCTTATTGATGACCTTAACCTTGAGTTGTCGCTTGCACCACCAAATGCCCAGATACGGGCTCCTCCAAACCCTATCTTCCCAAACTCCTCATACCATCATGGCTTGGCCTCAAACTTCTCTGAGGCGGTGCCGTGTAGGGCAGTACTGCCGGAAGGCATGACTGTCAGTAGACTTACAGTTGCAGATCATCTGCATGTGGCGCAGAGGTCTGACAGGATGGCAGTGGACGAGTCCCACAATTTAACCGTGCTCCACGCGGTCTCGGCCACAAATTTGGGCATGCGCCTACTGGCGAGAACACGAGAGTGCGGGGCACTGAGTGAGGAGGTGGCGGCCCTGAAAGCTCTGGTGGCGGACCTGCAGAAGCGGCTCTACAGTGCCAACCAGCATGTAGAGATGCTGCAAAAAAGGAATGAAGATCATGTAGAGCTGCTGCAGATTCTACAAGCAAGAACAGACAGAGGCAATTAGCAGAAGCCTCAGGTGGCGCAGAATGCAACAATGAACATGTGATTAGGAATTTAATGTACGCATTTTCACTATTGTGTTTGTAATCACATGTTATGAAATAGAATAAGCATTCACGCCCAATTCCTGATTGTGCATTAATGAATTGAAAACACTTCCCAAACTTAACAACAAAATAGAAACACAAACAAATAAAAGAAAGAAAGAGTAAGAAAAACAAAGAGAAACAACAAGAAAATCTTAATTACCTTGGTTGGAAAAATGTAACCCTAACTCAAAAAAAATAAAATAAAATAAAATAAAATAAAATAAAAGAAAGTTTGAGTCTAGAGAAACTCCACTTTGAAGCGATTAGGACGACAACAAACTTCTTCTATTCACCTTGGGTTGCCTCCCAAGAAGCGCTAAGTTTAAAGTCTTTTGCTGGACTTCCAACATACTATGGTCACTTGGGGGGCTTTGGCTCAATCGCCTCCTTGTGCCGAACATGAAGTTTCTTCAAATCTCTTTGCCATCTAATCAACCCATTTCGTATTCTTTTCTTTTTATGCGCGTGAGTAGATTTCAAAAGTAATTTTAAGCGCTCTTCAATACGTGGATTAGATGGATGAGGCACATATTTAGGATTGGGTGGCCTTCTCATTTGAGTAGCAGGAATGACATTGAACATGTGATTGGTACTTGGAACATGGATGTTCAGCTTGTCTTCCTCTAGTACTTCAAAAATAGAATAAGACATTAGATTAATTGAAGCACCTAAATCAATTAAAGGTTTCTCAAACAATTTATCACCAATTATACAAGGAATTGTGAAACTTCCTGGATCTTGTAAATTGGGAGGAAGCTTCTTTTGCAAAACAGCAGAAACATCTTCCGTTAATGCAACAGTTTCGTATTCCTTGAGCTTGTTTGCATCCAAGGAAGGAATGTTGACTTGCACTTGCTTGAAAGTTTCCAATATGTCCTTGGCATGTTGATTTTTCCTAGAACTCATCAACCTGTGAGGAAAAGGAGCATGTAAGATATCTTCATCAGTAGGTTCACGACATACCTTCTCCCTTCTTGTCCTTCTTGCAAGTTCATGCTTTGGGATCCACTCAAGTGAAGATGCTGCTTGTTTATCTTCCTTCATGTTGATTTCATCCTTTTCCTTAGGCTCAGTCACTTGTTCAACCTGCATTTCATCAACATTGTGAATCAAATTTTCAGAATTATCAACCTCGCCAATTACCTTACCAGTTCTCAAGGTAACTGCTTGAACTTGCTCACGCCCATTTGGTATCACTGTTTGGTTAGGCATCATCCCAACTTCCCTTTGACTCAAAGCTGTAGCAATTTGCCCCACTTGATTTTCTAGATTGGCAATGGCCTTATCCATTTTCTGCATGTGGGTATCATTCCTCTGCATGTGGGTGTCATTCCTCTGCATGATGAAATTATCTGTGTTTCTAACCATTGAAGCAACAATTTCTTCCAAAGTTGGTCCTTGAGGTGGTTGGTGAGATTGACTAAGTGGTGGTGGATTATAATATTGGGGTTGACCATAAGGTGGACAAGTATTATGTTGGCCTTGATATGGTTGATATGACCCTTGTTGAAAATTTGGATTGTCGGTCCACCAGAAGTTTGAATGATTTCTCCACTCCAGATTGTATGTTTGTCAGAAATATTCATTCATAGGCAACTCATTATGAAATGAGCCAAAAACATTTGCTTCCTCCATCACAAATTTATTGGAGTATTCTTACATAGTAAGTTCCACAATTTCAGTTGCGGCTGCCATTGGAGATGGTGGAGGTGACTCCTCGGATGTTCCTATAAGAAAAAGAAACAAAAACAAATCAAGATAAAATGAAACAACAATCAATAAACAAAAATAAAACTAAGTACTCTAAACATACTCAAACAAAACAGATAAGCAACCGTGCCAGTTCCCCGGCAACGGCGCCAAAAATTGTTGCATTCCTAAAAGGACACAAATTAATGTGCAAACAACCAATTAAAAATACCCGCAAGTGCACGAATCTATCAAAGTATAGATTATGTAAGTATGGGGTCGATCCCACGAAGAACTTGTCGGCTTCCTATAAGTTCTAATTTGAGTACGTAAAGAACACTTATTTAACACACCACAAATGCATAAATGAGAAATGGAAAGTAGAAATGAGTAAAGAAGTGTAAAAGAAATGAAACAACACAAGAAAACTAAAGAAAAACACAAACAGCATTTTCTATCACCATTTTATCACCACTTTAACACCTGTGAACAGTGTATAGCGACCGGTCGTGAGGTAAAAGCGACCGGTCGTTTTTGGGCAGAGTCGAAACTCAAATTTTGACGTGAAAAGCGACCGGTCGTGTTTGCACAGAGTCGATTTCTCTGTTTTTCAGTTTCGACATCTGTCCAGTGATTTGCCTATAACTTTTCAACCATTTATCCAAATTTCACGTTCTTTACACGGTTGGATTCAGCACACAAAAACGAAGAATACAATGCGGACCAAAAGTCCAAAACAATTATGGAAACAAATAAAATCAGTGACAAAGACACATAACGTGTCAAACACACACACACACACACATTTGGGGGGGGGGGGGGGGTTTGGTTTTGGTTCAAGTGACCTAATTCTAATGCATGAAAGTAAATGGACTTTGAATTTAAATGAGAATGGCAAAGATGAATTATCAAAATGTGAAAGTACCAAGTAACAAACACTAGGATTTCGGAATCCACCCTAAACAATTCTACCAAAGTTCATGAATACTCAAGTGATGAACTCTAAAAGTGTTGATGAAGATGTTCGCAATCAAGACCATGGGTCATGGCTCAAGACGCATTGATTCTCTCTAATGTACGTAAAGTGCATGGTTCGTGCTACAATACTTGTGCCTGTTGCGTAGATACAGCTGCACCAAAATGGATTCAGCTGCATCCTCAACTTGTGATACTCGCAAGTGCACGAGCCGTTTGGTAGTATAGCATATGTAAGTGTGAGGTCGATCCCACGAGAATTGGTGATTGAATGATCCAATTCAGTTTTCCTACACAAAACAAAAACAAAAACAAAGAACATGAAAGAAGGAAGAAAATAAGAAAGTAACTCAAGCAAATAAGTTCCCAAGTTCAATTTAGATTAATGGATTGATTCTAGCTAAAGTATGATTAAGCCATGGTGTGTGGTCATAACCTTGTGTTCCTAATTCCCTAATTTGATCATTTGTTGTCTAACCTAAAATTAAGCATTAGGAACCCATTAAGCATAGAAGAACAATTTAAACAACCAAGTATGTATCTAATCCCTGTTGTCGAATGTCCATACATACTCTTCCTATTCATAGTTCAATTCGAATTAAAGCATGGTGTATACTCTTAATTCAAACCAAGATAGCTAACATGCAAGCCTAAATGGTGATCAATCATTCAAACTAGCATATTAACTTATAAGCATAATGAATAAGAACAAAAACCATAATTGAAACTTGGAAACTAATCAAACTTGAAACTAAAGAAAAGAATTTACATAACAATGAAAATTAAAGTAGAACTTGGAAAGACTTAAAGGAAAATTTAGTAAAAGGATTTTTGTTACAATCAATTGAGAACTAGAAAGGAAAACTAAGAGAATTTGAGGGAGAGAAGGGAAGGGAGCTCTAGAGAAGTGTTTGAGAGCTCCCCCCCCTTGGAGTGTGTTTACAAGCTTAGGAAACCTCACTATTTATAGGCCTAAGGAAGTTGAAAATCTGAATTATACAATTGAATTATCTAAACACACTAACTTCACCTAACACACTACACTTAATTCACCAACTTAACCTAACACACAATTGCATTTGAAAATAATTCCTCTTGTCTTTAGGCTAAGTGTTGCACCCCCACTTCAACTTCAATTAATTCATTTGGCTGCTGCAAAATTCCACTCAAAAATAGGTATTGAATATGCTTCACCAAACTTTCCCACAATCAACAACACTTAATCATGCATATGTCATGCATGACAATGCATTGCAGCCAGCTTGTGGGCTCGTTTTGGGCTTGTGGTTCCAATCTGAAAAATCTGGAAAAATATGGATCTTGAAGCTCTTTGTCTTATCTTTCCAAGCATATGCAGCCCAGCTCAAGGAAAAATCGGAAAGCCCTTCAAATGTGATTTTTGGCCCAGTAATGCAGATGCTGCCGAATTTGATCTTAAGTTGCCAAAACATGTATAACTTTCTCTAGAAGACTCGGAATCATGAACCGTAAAATTATACAGAAACTAGACTTCCGTATCTTTCCAATGATGTATGGCTCATCATCTGGTTCTTCTTGAGGAAGTACAGTCCAATCCGTGAAGTTGACTGATCTGCAGACATCGTTTTGAGCTAACTTGTCTCCAAAATGCAATTAGTGAGTCTCAAGCTTATAACACTGAAACAAACACAAAACTTATTAAAAGCACAAGTTTAACTCAAAAACATAACCAAATCATAAATTAGAAGGGTACAAAATGATATGTAAATATGCACCGATCAAATACCCCAAACCTAGATTTTGCTAGTCCTCAAGCAAAACAAAAAGGAAAACACAGATAAAAACAAAACAAGAAGTTGACTAGACCACTTTCGTAGGTAACTCGATTGCATTGAGCGTATGCAACAAGCCTTTAAACCTCTAGGCATCCCTAGTAGGAGGAGTTGTGTCTCCTGAGGGTTTAACAGATACGATACCCACAATTTACTTACTTCTTTTGCTTAGGATTTCTATGTTATTTGCCTCTCTTTGTGTGTTTTGTAGGCAAAAATAGCAAGAGAGCATAATTCATGCAATTCAAGCATGTTAAGGCCTAATTTGGATGAATCGATGAAGAGCTTAAAGACAAACTCATTTTGGCTACAGCCCCCTGCCAGTCCAGTTTCGTAGGTCATATTACAAGCTTTGTTTCAGCAACGTACATAGCTCGGATGAGGCAACATTCTTCATGAAAGTTGTTCCAATGGGTGTATACTATAACATATCCAAAATTCAGCCCCATTGGATAAATATGGAGTCTGTTACCTAGCAAACACAGAACCATGCTCAGGATGGATTTTGTCAGCGAGCAAAAACGAGTTAGCAATTTGTTTTGGCCTTAACTTCTTCATCCGAGCTTGTATTGGGCCAATACTTGTGTGCTTGGATCAGACACATTCTGAACTTCAATTTGGAGTGCTTAAAGTCGTCATTTGCTTAAGAGAAGCCCAATTTGTAAGCCTTTGAAGTTGCTGGTCATGCTGACCTCAGGATGAGCTATTGTTTCTGGTTGGAAGCTTGGTCATGGTGACATAAAGATGAGCTAGGGCTGCTGGTGGGATTTATTGGTGAAGTGCAGCAACCAATTCTGATTTTCTAATACAAGTGCATCAACCAATTCAAATTTTCTAATACAAGTGTATCAACCAATTCAAGATTTTATAATACAAGTGTTGTATGCATTAGCCATATTGAATTCAGATTTTCACTTCCCCTAGGCCTATAAATAGGGATGTTCTCTAAGCTTGAAAACACACCCCAAGGGGGGGAGCTCTCAAACACTTCTCTAGAGCTCCCTTCCCTTCTCTCCCTCAAATTCTCTTAATTTTGCTTTCTAGTTCTCAATTCTAGCTTTCCTTTTGCTTCTTAGTTGTAATTTATTTTTCTTTGTTATGTAAATTCTTTTCTTAAGTTTTCAAGTTGAATTAGTTTCCAAGTTTCAATTATGGTTTTTGTTCTTATTCATTATGCTTATAAGTTAATATGCTAGTTTGAATGATTGATCACCATTTAGGCTTGCATGTTAGCTATCTTGGTTTGAATTAAGAGTATACACCATGCTTTAATTCGAATTGAACTATGAATAGGAAGAGTATGTATGGACATTCGACAACAGGGATTAGACACATACTTGGTTGTTTAAAATGTTCTTCTATGCTTAATGGGTTCCTAATGCTTAATTTTAGGTTTGACAACAAATGATCAAATTAGGGAATTAGGAACACAAGGTTATGACCACACACCATGGCTTAATCATACTTTAGCTAGAATCAATCCATTAATCTAAATTGAACTTGGGAACTTATTTGCTTGAGTTACTTATTTCTTTCTTCCTTGTTTTATGTTCTTTGTTTTTGTTTCTATTTTGTGTAGGGAAACTAAATTGGATCATTCAATCACCAATCCCTGTGCAATCGACCTCGCACTTACATATGCTATACTACCAACGGTTCGTGCACTTGCGATTATCACAAGTTGAGGATGCAGCTTAATCCATTTTGGTGGAGCTAAATCTACACAACAATACACCACCCACTCCAATTAGGAATGACCTGCCGTTGAACTTGAATTGTCCAATTTCTCACCCCTATTGACTTCGGATCGAGCCCAAAACTTGGGCAACATCATAATATTGTGGGAGGAGTCATTTGGTTAGTTTTGAGTGAAATCCAATCGCTAGAAGTATGGAATACACCAACCACTCCAATTAGGAACGAACTGCCGTTGAACTTGAATTGTCCAATTTGGAACACCTATTGATTTTGGATCAAGCCCCAAACTTGGGCAACATCATAATATGGTGGGAGGAGTCATTTGGTGAGTTTTGAGTGAAATCCAATCGCTAGAAGTATGGAATACACCAACCACTCCAATTAGGAACGAACTGCCGTTGAACTTGAATTGTCCAATTTCTCACACCTATTGATTTCGGATCGAGCCCAAAACTTGGGTAACATCATAATATGGTGGGAGGAGTCATTTGGTGAGTTTTGTGTGAAATCCAATCGCTAGAAGTATGGAATACACCAACCACTCCAATTGGGAACGGAATGCCGTTGAACTTGAATTGTCCAATTTCTCACACCAATTGATTTCAGATCAAGCCCAAAACTTGGGCAACATCATAATATGGTGGGAGGAGTCATTTGGTGAGTTTTGAGTGAAATCCAGTCGCTAGAAGTATGGAATACACCAACCACTCCAATTAGGAACGAACTGCCGTTGAACTTGAATTGTCCAATTTCTCACACCTATTGATTTCAGATCGAGCCCAAAACTTGGGCAACATCATAATATGGTGGGAGGGGTCATTTGGTGAGTTTTGAGTGAAATCCAATCGCTAGAAGTATGGAATACACCAACCACTCCAATTAGGAATGAACTGCCGTTGAACTTGAATTGGGTAGTTCTAGAGATCGGATTTCACTCAAACTTAAGCAAATGACTCCTACCAATATATTATGATGTTGCCCAAGTTTTGGGCTCGATCCGAAATCAATAGGTGTAAGAAATTGGACAATTCAAGTTCAAAGGCATTTCGTTCCTAATTGGAGTGGTAGGTGTTCTGGGTAGTTCTAGAGATCGGATTTCACTCAAACTTAAGCAAATGACTCCTCCCAATATATTATGATGTTGCCCAAGTTTTGGGATCGATCCGAAATCAATAGGTGTAAGAAATTAGAGAATTCATGTTCAAAGGCAGTTCGTTCCTAATCGGAGTGGTTGGTGTATTCCACAGTTCTAGAGATCGGATTTCACTCAAAACTAACAAAATGACTCCTCCCACCATATTATGATGTTGCCCATGTTTTGGGATCGATCCGAAATCAATAGGTGTAAGAAATTGGACAATTCAAGTTCAACGGCTGTTCGTTCCTAATTGGAGTGGTTGCTGTTTTGGGTAGTTCTATTGATTGGATTTCACTCAAACTTAACCAAATGACTCCTCCCACCATATTATGATGTTGCCCAAGTTTTGGGCTCGATCCTAAATCAATAGGTGTAAGAAATTGGACAATTCAAGTTCAAAGGCAGTTCATTCCTAATTGGAGTGGTTGGTGTTTTGGGAAGTTGTAGAGATCGGATTTCACTCAAACTCAACCAAATGACTCCTCCCACCATATTATGATGTTGCCCAAGTTTTCGGCTCGATCCGAAATCAATAGGTGTAAGAAATTGAACAATTCAAGTTCAAAGGCAGTTCGTTTGGTGTTTTGGGTTGTTCTAGAGATAGGATTTCACTCAAACTTAACCAAATGACTCCTCCCACCATATTATGATGTTGCCCAAGTTTTGGGCTCGATCCGAAATCAATAGGTGTAAGAAATTGGACAATCTATGTTCAAAGGCAGTTCGTTCCTAATCGGAGTGGTTGGTGTATTCCATGGTTCTAGAGATCAGATTTTACTCAAAACTAACCAAATGACTACTCCCACCATTTTCTGACGTTGCGAAAGTTTTGGGCTCGATCCGAAATGAATAGGTGAAAGAAATTGAACAAGTTCAAAGGCAGTTCGTTCCTAATTGGAGTGGTTGGTATTTTGGGTAGTTCTGGAGATCGGATTTCACCGAAACATAACCAAATGACTCTTTCCACCATATTATGATGTTGCCCAAGTTTTGGGCCAGATCCGAAATCAATAGGTGTAAGAAATTGGAGAATTCAAGTTCAACGGCAGTTCGCTCCGAATTGGAGTGGTTGGTGTATTCCATACTTCTAGCGATTGGATTTCACTAAAAACACACCAAATGACTCCTCCCACCATATTATGATGTTGCCCAAGTTTTGGGCTCGATCCGAAATCAATAGGTGTTCCAAATTGGACAATTCAAGTTCAATGGCAGTTCGTTCCTAATTGGAGTGGTTGGTGTATTCCATACTTCTAGCGATTGGATTTCACTCAAAATTCCCCAAATGACTCCTCCCACCATATTATGATGTTGCCCAAGTTTGGGGCTCGATCCGAAATCAATAGGTGTTCCAAATTGGACAATTCAAGTTCAACGGCAGTTCGTTCCTAATTGGAGTGGTTGGTGTATACC
The DNA here is from genome assembly GCF_965620075.1 of Prunus avium. Taxonomy (NCBI): domain Eukaryota; kingdom Viridiplantae; phylum Streptophyta; class Magnoliopsida; order Rosales; family Rosaceae; genus Prunus; species Prunus avium. Next base: position 10,299,265 of record NC_142290.1, read on the forward strand.
ATACTTGTAGCGATTGGATTTCACTGAAAACTCACCAAATGACTCCTCCCACCATATTATGATGTTGCACAAGTTTTGGGCTCGATCCGAATTAAATAGGTGTTCCAAATTGGACAATTCAGGTTCAACGGCAGTTCGTTTCTAATTGGAGTGGTTGGTGTATTCCATACTTCTAGCGATTGGAATTCTCTCAAAACTCACCAAATGACTCCTCCCACCATATTATGATGTTGCCCAAGTTTTGGACTCGATCCGAAATCAATAGGTGTGAGAAATTGGATAATTCAAGTTCAACGGCAGTTCGTTCCTAATTGGAGTAGTTGGTGTATTCCATACTTCTAGAGATTGGATTTCACTCAAAAAACACCAAATGACTCCTCCCACCATATTATCTTGTTTCCCAAGTTTTGGGCTCGATCCGAAATCAATAGGTGTTCCAAATTCGACAATTCAAGTTCAACGGCAGTTCGTTCCTATTTGGAGTGGTTGGTGTATTCCATATTTCTAGAGATTGGATTTCACTCAAAACTCACCAAATGACTCCTACCACCATATTATCTTGTTTCCCAAGTTTTGGGCTCGATCCGAAATCAATAGGTGTTCCAAATTCGACAATTCAAGTTCAACGGCAGTTCGTTCCTAATTGGAGAGGTTGGTGTATTCCATACTTCTAGCGATTGGATTTCACTCAAAACTCACCAAATGACTACTCCCACAATATTATGATGTTGCCCAAGTTTGGGGCTCGATCCGAAATCAATAGGTGTGAGAAATTGGACAATTCAAGTTCAACGGCAGTTCGTTCCTAATTGGAGTGGTTGGTGTATTCCATACTTCTAGCATTTGGATTTCACTCAAAACTCACCAAATGACTCCTCCCACCATATTATGATGTTGCCCAAGTTTTGGGCTCGATCCGAAATCAATAGGTGTAAGAAATTGGACAGTTCAAGTTCAACGACAGTTCGTTCCTAATTGGAGTGGTGGGAGTATTCCGTACTTCTAGCGCTCAAAACACGCCAAATGACTCCTCCCACGATATTATGATGTTGCCCAAGTTTGGGGCTCGATCCGAAATCAGTAGGTGTGAGAAGTTGGACAATTCAAGTTCAATGGCAGTTCGTTCCTAATTGGAGTGGTTGGTGTATTCCATACTTCTAGCGATTGGATTTCACTATAAACTCACCAAAGGACTCCTCCCACCATATTATGATGTTGCCCAAGTTTGGGGCTCGATCCGAAATCAGTAGGTGTTCCGAATTGGACAATTCAAGTTCAACGGCAGTTCGTTCCTAGTTGGAGTGGTTGGTATATTCCATACTTCTAGCGATTGGATTTCACACGAAACTCCCCAAATGACTCCTCCCACCATATTATGATGTTGCCCAAGTTTGGGGCTCGATCCGAAATCAATAGGTGTGAGAAATTGGACAATTCAAGTTCAACGGCAGTTCGTTCCTAATTGGAGTGGTTGGTGTATTCCTTACTTCTAGCGATTGGATTTCACTCATAACTCACCAAATGAGTCCTCCCACCATATTATGAAGCTGCCCAAGTTTGGGGCTCGATTCGAAATTAATAGGTGTGAGAAATTGGACAACTCAAGTTCGACGGCAGTTCGTTCCTAATTGGGGTGGTTGGTGTATACCATACTTGTAGCGATTGGAATTCACTCAAAACTCCCCAAAGGACTCCTCCCACCATATTATGATGTTGCCCAAGTTTTGGGCTCGATCCGAAATCAATAGGTGTTCCGAATTGGACAACTCAAGTTCAACGGCAGTTCGTTCCTAATTGGAGTGGTTGGTGTATTCCATACTTCTAGCATTTGCATTTCACTCAAAACTCACCAAATGACTCCTCCCACCATATTATGATGTTGCCCAAGTTTTGGGCTCGATCCGAAATCAATAGGTGTAAGAAATTGGACAGTTCAAGTTCAACGGCAGTTCGTTCCTAATTGGAGTGGTGGGAGTATTCCGTACTTCTAGCGCTCAAAACACACCAAATGACTCCTCCCACCATATTATGATGTTGCCCAAGTTTGGGGCTCGATCCGAAATCAGTAGGTGTGAGAAGTTGGACAATTCAAGTTCAACGGCAGTTCGTTCCTAATTGGAGTGGTTGGTGTATTCCATACTTCTAGCGATTGGATTTCACTAAAAACTCACCAAAGGACTCCTCCCACCATATTATGATGTTGCCCAAGTTTTGGGGCTCGATCCGAAATCAGTAGGTGTGAGAAGTTGGACAATTCAAGTTCAACGGCAGTTCGTTCCTAATTGGAGAGGTTGGTGTATTCCATACTTCTAGAGATTGGATTTCACTCGAAACTCACCAAATGACTACTCCCACCATATTATGATGTTGCCCAAGTTTGGGGCTCGATCCGAAATCAATAGGTGTGAGAAATTGGACAATACAAGTTCAACGGCAGTTCGTTCCTAATTGGAGTGGTTGGTGTATTCCATACTTCTAGCATTTGGATTTCACTCAAAACTCACCAAATGACTCCTCCCACCATATTATGATATTGCCCAAGTTTTGGGCTCCATCCGAAATCAATAGGTGTGAGAAATTGGACAATTCAAGTTCAACGGCAGTTCTTTCCTAATTGGAGTGGTTGGTGTATTCCATACTTCTAGCATTTGGATTTCACTCAAAACCCACCAAATGACTCCTCCCACCATATTATGATGTTGCCCAAGTTTTGGGCTCGATCCGAAATCAATAGGTGTTCCAAATTGGACAATTGAAGCTCAACGGAAATTCGTTCCTAGTTGGAGTGGTTGGTATATTCCATACTTCTAGCGATTGGATTTCACACAAAACTCACCAAATGAATCCTCCCACCATATTATGATGTTGCCCAAGTTTGGGGCTCGATCCGAAATCAATAGGTGTGAGAAATTGGACAATTCAAGTTCAACGGCAGTTCGTTCCTAATTGGAGTGGTTGGTGTATTCCATACTTCTAGCGATTGGATTTCACTCAAAACTCACCAAATTACTCCTCCCACCATATTATGTTGTTGCCCAAGTTTGGGGCTCGATCCGAAATCAATAGGTGTGAGAAATTGGACAATTCAAGTTCAACGGCAGTTCGTTCCTAATTGGAGTGGTTGGTGTATTCCATACTTCTAGCATTTGGATTTCACTTAAAACTCACCAAATGACTCCTCCCACCATATTATGATATTGCCCAAGTTTTGGGCTCCATCTGAAATCAATAGGTGTGAGAAATTGGACAATTCAAGTTCAACGGCAATTCGTTCCTAATTGGAGTGGTTGGTGTATTCATACTTCTAGCGTTTGGATTTCACTCAAAACACACCATATGACTCCTCCCACCATATTATGATGTTGCCCAAGTTTTGGGCTCGATCCAAAATCAATAGGTGTTCCAAATTGGACAATTCAAGTTCAACGGCAGTTCGTTTCTAATTTGAGTGGTTGGTGTATTCCACACTTCTAGCGATTGGATTTCACTCAAAACTCACCAAACGACTGCACCCACCATATTATGTTGTTGCCCTAGTTTGGGGCTCGATCCGAAATCAATAGGTGTGAGAAATTGGACAATTCAAGTTCAACGGCATTTCGTTCCTGATGGGAGTGGTTGGTGTATTCCATACTTCTAGAGATTGGATTTCACTCAAAACTCACCAAATGACTCCTCCCACCATATTATTATGTTGCCCAAGTTTGGGGCTCGATCCGAAATCAATAGGTGTTCCAAATTGGACAATTCAAGTTCAACGGCAGTTCATTCCTAATTGGAGTGGTTGGTGTATTCCATACTTCAGGCGATTGGATTTCAATCAAAACTGACCAAATGACTCCACCCACCATATTATGATGTTGCCCAAGTTTGGGGCTCGATCCGAAATCAATAGGTGTGAGAAATTGGACAATTCAAGTTCAACGGCAGTTCGTTCCTTATTGGAGTGGTTGGTGTATTCCATACTTCTAGCAATTGCATTTCACTCAAAACTCACCAAATGACTCCTCCCACCATATTATGGTGTTGTCCAAGTTTTGGGCTCGATCCGAAATCAATAGGTTTGGGAAATTGGACAATTCAAGTTCAACGGTAGTTCGTTCCTAATTGGAGTGGTTGGTGTATTCCATACTTCTAGCGATTGGATTTCACACAAAACTCACCAAATGACTCCTCCCACCATATTATGATGTTGCCCAAGTTTGGGGCTCGATCCGAAATCAATAGGTGTTCCAAATTGGACAATTCAAGTTCAACGGCAGTTCCTTCCTAATTGGAGTGGTTGGTGTATTCCATACTTCAGGCGATTGGATTTCAATCAAAACTGACCAAATGACTCCACCCACCATATTATGATGTTGCCCAAGTTTGGGGCTCGATCCGAAATCAATAGGTGTGAGAAATTGGACAATTCAAGTTCAACGGCATTTCGTTCCTGATGGGAGTGGTTGGTGTATTCCATACTTCTAGCGATTGGATTTCACTCAAAACTCACCAAATGACTCCTCCCACCATATTATTATGTTGCCCAAGTTTGGGGCTCGATCCGAAATCAATAGGTGTTCCAAATTGGACAATTCAAGTTCAACGCAAGTTCGTTCCTAATTGGAGTGGTTGGTGTATTCCATACTTCAGGCGATTGGATTTCAATCAAAACTGACCAAATGACTCCACCCACCATATTATGATGTTGCCCAAGTTTGGGGCTCGATCCGAAATCAATAGGTGTGAGAAATTGGACAATTCAAGTTCAACGGCAGTTCGTTCCTTATTGGAGTGGTTGGTGTATTCCATACTTCTAGCGATTGCATTTCACTCAAAACTCACCAAATGACTCCTCCCACCATATTATGGTGTTGTCCAAGTTTTGGGCTCGATCCAAAATCAATAGGTTTGGGAAATTGGACAATTCAAGTTCAACGGTAGTTCGTTCCTAATTGGAGTGGTTGGTGTATTCCATACTTCTAGCGATTGGATTTCACTCAAAACTCACCAAATGACTCCTCCCACCATATTATGCTGTTGCCCAAGTTTGGGGCTCGATCCGAAATTAATTGGTGTGAGAAATTGGACAATTCAAGTTCAACGGCAGTTCGTACCTAATTTGAGTGGTTGGTGTATTCCATACTTCTAGCGATTGGATTTCACACAAAACTCACCAAATGACTCCTCCCACCATATTATGATGTTGCCCAAGTTTGGGGCTCGATCCGAAATCAATAGGTGTTCCAAATTGGACAATTCAAGTTCAACGGCAGTTCCTTCCTAATTGGAGTGGTTGGTGTATTCCATACTTCTAGCGATTGGATTTCACTCAAAACTCTCCAAATGACTCCTCCCACCATATTATTATGTTGCACAAGTTTGGGGTTCGATCCAAAATCAATAGGTGTGAGAAATTGGACAATTCATGTTCGACGGCAGTTCGTTCCTAATGGGAGTGGTTGGTGTATCACATACTTTTAGCGATTGGATTTCACTCAAAACTCACCAAATGACTCCTCCCACCATATTATGTTGTTGCCCATGTTTGGGGCTCGATCCGAAATCAATAGGTGTGAGAAATTGGACAATTCAAATTCAACGGCAGTTCGTTCCTAATTGGAGTGGTCGGTGTATTCCATACTTCTAGCATTTGGATTTCACTTAAAACTCACCAAATGACTCCTCCCACCATATTATGATGTTGCCCAAGTTTTGGGCTCGATCCGAAATCAATAGGTGTTCCAAATTGGACAATTGAAGCTCAACGGAAATTCGTTCCTAGTTGGAGTGGTTGGTATATTCCATACTTCTAGCGATTGGATTTCACACAAAACTCACCAAATGAATCCTCCCACCATATTATGATGTTGCCCAAGTTTGGGGCTCGATCCGAAATCAATAGGTGTGAGAAATTGGACAATTCAAGTTCAACGGCAGTTCGTTCCTAATTGGAGTGGTTGGTGTATTCCATACTTCTAGCGATTGGATTTCACTCAAAACTCACCAAATTACTCCTCCCACCATATTATGTTGTTGCCCAAGTTTGGGGCTCGATCCGAAATCAATAGGTGTGAGAAATTGGACAATTCAAGTTCAACGGCAGTTCGTTCCTAATTGGAGTGGTTGGTGTATTCCATACTTCTAGCATTTGGATTTCACTTAAAACTCACCAAATGACTCCTCCCACCATATTATGATATTGCCCAAGTTTTGGGCTCCATCTGAAATCAATAGGTGTGAGAAATTGGACAATTCAAGTTCAACGGCAATTCGTTCCTAATTGGAGTGGTTGGTGTATTCCATACTTCTAGCATTTGGATTTCACTCAAAACTCACCATATGACTCCTCCCACCATATTATGATGTTGCCCAAGTTTGGGGCTCGATCAGAAATCAATAGGTGTTCCAAATTGGACAATTCAAGTTCAACGGCAGTTCGTTCCTAATTGGAGTGGTTGGTGTATTCCATACTTCTAGCGATTGGATTTCTCTCAGAACTCACCAAATGAATCCTCCCACCATATTAAGATGTGGCCCAAGTTTGGGGCTCGATCCGAAATCAATGGGTGTGAGAAATTGGACAAGTCAAGTTCAACGGCAGTTCGTTCCTAATTGGAGTGGTTGGTGTATTCCATACTTCTAGCGATTGGATTTCATTCAAAACTCACCAAATGACTCCTCCCACCATATTATGATGTTGCCCAAGTTTGGGGCTCGATGCGAAATCAATAGGTGTGAGATATTGGACAATTCAAGTTCAACGGCAGTTCGTTCCTAATTGGAGTGGTTGGTGTATTACATAATTCTAGCGATTGCATTTCACTCAAAACTCACCAAATGACTCCTCCCACCATATTATGATGTTGTCCAAGTTTTGGGCTCAATCCGAAATCAGTAGGTGTGGGAAATTGGACAATTCAAGTTCAACGGTAGTTCGTTCCTAATTGGAGTGGTTTGTGTATTCCATACTTCTAGCGATTGGATTTCACTCCAAACTCACCAAATGACTCCTCCCACCATATTCTGATGTTGCCCAAGTTTTGGGCTCGATCCGAAATCAATAGTTGTTCCAAATTGGACAATTCAAGTTCAACGGCAGTTCGTTCCTAATTGGAGTGGTTGGTGTATTCCATACTTCTAGCGGTTGGATTTCACTCAAAACTCCCCAAATGACTCCTCCCACCATATTATTATGTTGCACAAGTTTGCGGTTCGATCCAAAATTAATAGGTGTGAGAAATTGGACAATTCATGTTCAACGGCAGTTCGATCCTAACGGGGGTGGTTGGTGTATTCCATACTTCTAGCGATTGGAATTCACTCAAAACTCACCAAATGACCCCTCGCACCATATTATGATGTTGCCCAAGTTTTGGGCTCTATCCGAAATCAATCGGTGTTCCAAATTGGACAATTCAAGTTCAACGGCAGTTCGTTCCTAATTGGAGTGGTTGGTGTATTCCATACTTCTAGCGATTGGATTCCACTCAAAACACACCAAAGGACTCCTCCCACCATATAATGATGTTGCCCAAGTTTTGGGATCGATCCGAAAACAATAGGTGTTCCAAATTGGACAATTCAAGTTCAACGGCAGTTCGTTCCTAATTGGAGTGGTTGGTGTATTCCATACTTCTAGCGATTGGATTTCACTCAAAACTCACCAAATGACTCCTCCCACCATATTATGATGTTGCCCAAATTTTGGGCTCAATCCGAAATCAATAGGTGTTCCAAATTGGACAATTCAAGTTCAACGGCTGTTCGTTTCTAGTTGGAGTGGTTGGTATATTCCACACTTCTAGCGATTGGATTTCACACAAAACTCACCAAATAACTCCTCCCACCATATTATGAAGCTGCCCAAGTTTGGGGCTCGATTCGAAATCAATAGGTGTGAGAAATTGGACAACTCAAGTTCGACGGCAGTTCGTTCCTAATTGGAGTGGTTGGTGTATACCATACTTGTAGTGATTGGAATTCACTCAAAACTCACCAAATGACTCCTCCCACCATATTATGATGTTGCCCAAGTTTTGGGCTCGATCCGAAATCAATAGGTGTTCTAAATTGGACAATTCAAGTTCAACGGCAGTTCGTTCCTAATTGGAGTGGTTGGTGTATTCCATACTTCTAGCGATTGGATTTCATTCAAAACCCACCAAATGACTCCTACCACCATATTATGATGTTGCCCAACTTTGGGGCTCTATCCGAAATCAATCGGTGTTCCAAATTGGACAATTCATGTTCAACGGCAGTTCGTTCCTAACGGGAGTGGTTGGTGTATTCCATACTTCTAGCGATTGGATTTCACTCAAAACTCACCAAATGACCCCTCGCACCATATTATGATGTTGCCCAAGTTTTGGGCTCTATCCGAAATCAATCGGTGTTCCAAATTGGACAATTCAAGTTCAACGGCAGTTCGTTCCTAATTGGAGTGATTGGTGTATTCCATACTTCTAGCGATTGGATTTCACTCAAAACTCACCAAATGACTACTCCCACCATATTATGAAGCTGCCCAACTTTTGGGCTCGATCCGAAATCAATAGGTGTGAGAAATTGGACAATTCAAGTTCAACGGCAGTTCGTTCCAAATTGGAGTGGTTGGTGTATTCCATACTTCTGGCGATTGGATTTCTCTCCAAACTCACCAAATGACTCTTCCCACCATATTTTGAAGTTGCCCAAGTTTTGGGGTCGATCCGAAATCAATAGGTGTTCCAAATTGGACAATTCAAGTTCAACGGCAGTTCGTACCTAATTGGAGTGGTTGGTGTATTCCATACTTCTAGCGATTGAATTTCACACAAAACTCACCAAATGAGTCCACCCACCATATTACGATGTTGCCCAAGTTTTGGGCTCGATCCGAAATCAATAGGTGTGAGAAATTGGACAATTCAAGTTCAACGGCAGTTCGTTCCTACTTGGAGTGGTTGGTGTATTCCATACTTCTAGCGATTGGATTTCATTCAAAACTCACCAAATGACTCCTCCCACCATATTATGATGTTGCCCAAGTTTGGGGCTCGATCCGAAATCAATTGGTGTGAGATATTGGACAATTCAAGTTCAACGGCAGTTCGTTCCTAATTGGAGTGATTGGTGTATTCCATACTTCTAGCGATTGGACTTCACACAAAACTCACCAAATGACTCCTGCCACCATATTATGATGTTGCCCAAGTTTTGGGCTCGATCCGAAATCAATAGGTGTTTTAAATTGGACAATTCAAGTTCAACGGCAGTTCGTTCCTAATTGGAGTGGTTGGTGTATTCCATACTTCTAGCGATTGGATTTCACTCAAAACTCACCAAATGACTCCTCCCACCATATTATGATGTTGCCCAAGTTTTGGGCTCGATCCGAAATCAATAGTTGTTCCAAATTGGACAATTCAAGTTCAACGGCAGTTCGTTCCTAATTGGAGTGGTTGGTGTATTCCATACTTCTGGCGATTGGACTTCACTCAAAACTCACCAAATGACTCCTCCCACCATATTATGACGTTGCCCAAGTTTTGGGCTTGATCCGAAATCAATAGGTGTGAGAAATTGGACAATTCAAGTTCAACGGCAGTTCGTTCCTAATTGGAGTGGTTGGTGTATTCCATACTTCTAGCGATTGGATTTCACTCAAAACTCACCAAAGGACTCCTCCCACCATATAATGATGTTGCCCAAGCTTTGGGCTCGATTCGAAATCAATAGGTGTGAGAAATTTGACAATTCAAGTTCAACGGCAGTTCGTTCCTAATTGGAGTGGTTGGTGTATTCCATACTTCTGGCGATTGGATTTCTCTCAAAACTCACCAAATGAGTCCACCCACCATATTATGATGTTGCCCAAGCTTTGGGCTCGATCCGAAATCAATAGGTGTGAGAAATTGGACAATTCAAGGTGAACGGCAGTTCGTTCCTAATTGGAGTGGTTGGTGTATTCCATAGTTCTAGCGATTGGATTTCATTCAAAACTCACCAAATGACTCCTCCCAACATATTATGATGTTGCCCAAGTTTGGGGCTCGATCCGAAATCAATAGGTGTGAGATATTGGACAATTCAAGTTGAACGGCAGTTCGTTCCTAATTGGAGTGGTTGGTGTATTCCATAGTTCAAGCGATTGCATTTCACTCAAAACTCACCAAATGACTCCTCCCACCATATTATGATGTTGTCCAAGTTTTGGGCTCAATCCGAAATCAATAGGTGTGGGAAATTGGACAATTCAAGTTCAACGGTAGTCCGTTCCTAATTGGAGTGGTTGGTGTATTCCATACTTCTAGCGATTGGATTTCACTCCAAACTCACCAAATGACTCCTCCCACCATATTATGATGTTGCCCAACTTTTGGGCTCGATCCGAAATCAATAGGTGTGACAAATTGGACAAGTCAAGTTCAAAGGAAGTTCATTATTAATTGGAGTGGTTGGTGTATTCCATACTTCTAGCGATTGGATTTCACTCAAAACTCACCAAATGACTCCTCCCACCATATTATGATGTTGCCCAAGTTTTGGGCTCGATCCGAAATCAATAGGTGTGTGAAATTGGACAATTCAAGTTCAACGGCAGTTCGTTCCTAATTGCAGTGGTTGGTCTATTCCATATTTCTAGCGATTGGATTTCACTCATAATTCATCAAATGACTCCTCCCACCATATTATGATGTTGCCCAAGTTTTGGGCTCGATCCGAAATCAATAGGTGTGACAAATTGGACAATTCAAGTTCAACGGAAGTTCGTTCCTAATTGGAGTGGTTGGTGTATTCCATACTTCTAGCGATTGGATTTCACTCAAAACTCACCAAATGACTCCTCCCACCATATTATGTTGTAGCCCAAGTTTCGGGCTCGATCCGAAATCAATAGGTGTGAGAAATTGGACAATTCAAGTTCAACGGCAGTTCGTTCCTAATTGGTGTGGTTGGTGTATTCCATACTTCTAGCGATTGGATTTCACTCAAAACTAACCAAATGACTCCTCCCACCATATTATGATGTTGCCCAAGTTTTGGGCTCGATCCGAAATCAATAGGTGTTCCAAATTGGACAATTCAAGTTCAACGGCAGTTCGTTCCTAATTGGAGTGGTTGGTGTATTCCATACTTATAGCGATTGGATTTCACTCAAAACCCAACAAATGACTCCTCCCACCATATTATGATGTTGCCCAAGTTTTGGGTTCGATCCGAAATCAATAGGTGCGAGAAATTGGACAATTCAAGTTTAACGGCAGTTCGTTCCTAATTGGAGTGGTTGGTGTATTCCATACTTCTAGCGATTGGATTTCACTCAAAACTCACCAAATGACTCCTCCCACCATATTATGATGTTGCCCAAGTTTGGGGTTCGATCCGCAATCAATAGGTGTGAGAAATTGGACAATTCAAGTTGAACGGCAGTTCGTTCCTAATTGGAGTGGGTGGTGTATTCCATACTTCTAGCGATTTGATTTCACTCAAAACTAACCAAAAGACTCCTCCCACCATATTATGATGTTACCCAAGTTTGGCGCTCGATCCGAAATCAATAGGTGTGAGAAATTGGACAATTCAAGTTCAACGGCAGTTCGTTCCTAATTGGAGTGGTTGGTGTATTCCATACTTCTAGCGATTGGATTTCACTAAAAACTCACCAAATGACTCCTCCCACCATATTATGATGTTGCCCAAGTTTTCACCTCGATCCGAAATCAATAGGTGTTCCAAATTGGACAATTCAAGTTCAACGGCAGTTCGTTCCTAATTGGAGTGGTTGGTGTATTCCATACTTCTAGCGATTGGATTTCACTCAAAACTCACCAAATGACTCCTCCCACCATATTATGATGTTGCTCAAGTTTGGGCCTCGATCCGAAATCAACAGGTGTGAGAAATTGGACAACTCAAGTTCAACGACAGTTCGTTCCTAATTGGAGTGGGTGGTGTATTCCATACTTCTAGCGATTGGATTTCACTCAAAACTAACCAAAAGACTCCTCCCACCATATTATGATGTTGCCCAAGTTTGGGGCTCGATCCGAAATCAGTAGGTGTGAGAAATTGGACAATTCAAGTTCAACGGCAGTTCGTTCCTAATTGGAGTGGTTGGTGTATTCCATACTTCTAGCGATTGGATTTCACTCAAAACTAACCAAACGACTCCTCCCACCATATTATGATGTTGCCCAAGTTTGGGGCTCGATCCGAAATCAATAGGTGTTCCAAATTGGACAATTCAAGTTCAACGGCAGTTCGTTCCTAATTGGAGTGGTTTGTGTATTCCATACTTCTAGCGATTGGATTTCACTGAAAACTCACCAAATGACTCCTCCCACCATATTATGATGTTGCCCAAGTTTTGGGCTCGATCCGAAATCAATAGCTGTGAGAAATTGGTGTTGCTTCGATTCAGCTGCACCAAAATGGTTTCAACTGCATCCTCAACTTGTGATACTCGCAAGTGCACGAGCCGTTTGGTAGTATAGCATATGTAAGTGCGAGGTCGATCCCACGTGGATTGGTGATTGAATGATCCAATTTGTTTCCCCTACACAAAATAGAAATGAAAAAAGAAAATGAATAAAACAAGAAAGAATGAAATAACTCAAGCAAATAAGTTCCCAAGTTCAATTAGATTAACGGATTGATTCTAGCTAAAGTATGATTAAGCCATGGTGTTTGGTCATAACCTTGTGTTCCTAATTCCCTAATTTGATCATTTGTTGTCTAACCTAAAACTAAGCATTAGGAACCCATTAAGCATAGAAGAACAATTTAAACAACCAAGCATGTATCTAATCCCTGTTGTCGAATGTCCATACATACTCTTCCTGTTCATAGTTCAATTCGAATTAAAGCATGGTGTCTACTCTTAATTCAAACCAAGATAGCTAACATGCAAGCCTAAATGGTGATCAATCATTCAAACTAGCATATTAACTTATAAGCATAATGAATAAGAACAAAAATCATAATTGAAACTTGGAAACTAATTAAACTTGAATAGTTAAGAAAGAATGTACATTACAAATAAAAGTAAAGTAGAACTTGAAAAACTTAAGGAGAATTTCAGCACAAATATTTCATTACAACAATTGAAAACTAGAAAGGAAACTAAGAGAATTTGAGGGAGGGAAGGGAAGGGAGCTCTAGAGAAGTGTTTGAGAGCTCCCCCCCTTGGGGTGTGTTTTGAAGCTTGAAGGCTTCTCTATTTATAGGGCTAAGAGGGAGGAACATCATGATGGATTCCCACACCATCCTTCATCTTTTGCTGCTGCACCTCAAGCATCTTCACATGGGTTCAAAGGTGATCAGATGTGGTTGCCTTTGCTGCCAACCCATGTGGTTGCCTTTTGGTTGCTGAAAAACGAGTTTTCTGAACCAGGCTTGGTGTAGGAAGGCCAGAGGTTTCAAAACGTATCCAATGGGGCTCAAATTTGGATATGTGATACTAGATACCCATTGGAACAACTTCTATGAAGAAAGTATTCCCATAGTAGCAGTATAAGTGTGCGTTTTGGGCCTTGCAAGTTGGCTGCCGAACAGAGACTGGAATTGACTTCATTTCATTTCTTTGCTTTCTTTTTGCTTCACATGCATGCACATGCTTTCTCTTTCAATTAAAACCTGATCTCCAGCTCCAAAGTGATCTGCCAATTCAATTCCCATGTTCAAAGGCTGAAGCAAAATGCCTCTCGTCATTCCTCATTCTTCTCTCTCTCCTTTCTCTTTGCTTCACATGCATGCACATGCTTTCTCTATAATAACTTCAGCATGTACCAACTTGCTCCTTTAGAATTTCATAGCTGGAATGTCTCCCCACTTCACTCATTATGTTGGATCCAAAGTCAGTTGCAGCATGGGTGAGGCACATGGCTTAAAGGAGTAGACAAGGCTCAAAGCTGGCAGCTGCAAATCCTCCTGAGCATGGTTCAGTGTTGGACGGGCTAAGGACTCCACATATGTTCAATTGGGCTGAATTTTGGATATGTTATACTAGACACCCAATTGCACAACTTCTATGAAGAATGTCTCCTCATCGGAGTTGTGCAGATTGCTGAAATGAGACCTGCAAGGTGACTTACGAAACTGGACTGACAAGGAGTGTGGCCCAACTTTGGTTTTGTCTTTAAGCTCTTGCTCTTTGCCAATCAGCCCTTAACATGCATGGATTGCATCAAATGTGATCTCTTGCTATCTTAACCAACAAAACACACAAACAGAGGTAAAGTAGAACTTGAAAAACTTAAGGAGAATTTCAGCACAAATATTTCATTACAACAATTGAAAACTAGAAAGGAAACTAAGAGAATTTGAGGGAGAGAAGGGAAGGGAGCTCTAGAGAAGTGTTTGAGAGCTCCCCCCCTTGGGGTGTGTTTTGAAGCTTGAAGGCTTCTCTATTTATAGGGCTAAGAGGGAGGAACATCATGATGGATTCCCACACCATCCTTCATCTTTTGCTGCTGCACCTCAAGCATCTTCACATGGGTTCAAAGGTGATCAGATGTGGTTGCCTTTGCTGCCAACCCATGTGGTTGCCTTTTGGTTGCTGAAAAACGAGTTTTTTGAACCAGGCTTGGTGTAGGAAGGCCAGAGGTTTCAAAACGTATCCAATGGGGCTCAAATTTGGATATGTTATACTAGACACCCATTGGAACAACTTCTATGAAGAAAGTATTCCCATAGTAGAAGTGTGTGTTTTGGGCCTTGCAAGTTGGCAGCCGAACAGAGACTGGAATTGACTTCATTTCATCTTTTCTTTCCTTTTTGATTCACATGCATGCACATGCTTCCTCTTTCAATTAAAACCTGATTTCCAGCTCCGAAGTGATCTGCCAATTCAATTCCCATGTTCAAAGGCTGAAGCAAAATGCCTCTCATCATTCCTCATTCTTCTCTCTCTCCTTTCTCTTTGCTTCCCATGCATGCACATGCTTTCTCTATAATAACTCCAGCATGTACCAACTTGCTCATTCAGAAATTCATAGCTGGAAAGCCTCCCAACTTCACTCATTATGTTGGGTACAAAGTCAGTTGCAGCTGGGGTGAGGCACATGGCTAAAAGGAGGCACATGACTAAATGTTGGCAGCTGCAAATCTTGCTGAGCAAGGTTGGGTGTTGGACGGGCTGAGCACTCCACAAATGTCCAATTGGGCTGCAATTTGGATATGTTGTAGTAGACACCCATTGGAACAAGTTTCATGAAGATCTTCACCTCATTCGAGCCCCATAGCATGCTGATCCAAGGCCAAGAAGTTGACCTACGAAATTGGGCTGGAAAGGGGTTGTAGCCAAAATGTGTTTGTCTTTAAGCTCATATTCCTCATATGCCAATCAGCCCTTAACATGCATGGATTGCAACAAATGTTATCTCTTGCTATCTTAACCTACAAAACACACAAACATAGGTAAGTGACTCAAAATAAAGAGAAACTAAGCAAAATCACTAAGTAAAGAAGGCATGCAAGTGTATGAAATTATGGACTTATCAAAATAGAAAATGAATTAAAAGCACAAGTTTAACTCAATAACATAACCAAATCATAAGCTAGAAGGGAACAAAATGATATACAATTATGAACCGATCAATTGCTCAATTCAATTTCAACGAAAGTTCGTTCCTAATTGGAGTGGTTGGTGTATTTCGTACTTCTAATGATTGGATTTCACTCAAAACTCACCAAATGACTCCTCCCACCATATTATGATGTTGCCCAAGTTTTGGGCTCGATCCGAAATCAATAGGTGTGAGAAATTGGACAATTCAAGTACAACGGCAGTTCGTTCCTAATTGGAGTGGTTGGTGTATTCCATACTTCTAGCGATTGGATTTCACTCAAAACTCAGCAAATGACTCCTCCCACCATATTATGACGTTGCCCAAGTTTTGGGCTCGATCCGAAATCAATAGGTGTTCCAAATTGGAAAACTCAAGTATAACGGCAGTTCGTTCCTAACTAGAGTGGTTGGTGTATTCCATACTTCTAGCGATTGGATTTCACTCAAAACTCACCAAATGACTCCTCCCACCATATTATGATGTTGCCCAAGTTTTGGGCTCGATCCGAAATCAATAGGTGTTCCAAATTGGACAATTCAAGTTCAACAGCAGTTCGTTCCTAACTGGAGTGGTTGGTGTATTCCATAATTCTAGCGATTGGATTTGACTCAAAACTCACCAAATGACTCCCCACACCATATTATGATGTTGCCCAAGTTTTGGGCTCGATCCGAAATCAATAGGTGTGAGAAATTGGTCAATTCAATTTCAACGACAGTTCGTTCCTAATTGGAGTGGTTGATGTATTCTATACATCTAGCGATTGGATTTCACTGAAAACTCACCAAATGACTCCTCCCACCATATTATTATGTTGCCCAAGTTTTGGGCTCGATCCGAAATCAATAGGTGTGAGAAATTGGGCAATTCAAGTTCAACGGCAGTTCGTTCCTAATTGGAGTGGTTGGTGTATTCCATACTTCTAGCGATTGGATTTCACTCAAAACCCACCAAATGACTCCTCCCACCATATTATGATGTTGCCCAAGTTTTGGGCTCGATCCGAAATCAATAGGTGTTCCAAATTGGACAATTCAAGTTCAACGGCAGTTCGTTCCTAATTGGAGTGGTTGGTGTATTCAATACTTCTAGCGATTGGATTTCACTCAAAACTCACCAAATGACTCCTCCCACCATATTATGATGATGCCCAAGTTTTCGGATCGATCCGAAATCAATAGGTGTGAGGAATTGGACAATTCAAGTTCAACGGAAGTTCGTTCCTAATTGGTGTGGTTGGTGTATTCCACACTTCTAGCGATTGGATTTCACTCACAACTCACCAAATGACTCCTCCCACCATATTATGATGTTGCCCAAGTTTGGGGCTCGATCCGAAATCAATAGGTGTGAGAAATTGGTCAATTCAATTTCAACTACAGTTCGTTCCTAATCGGAGTAGTTGTTGTATTCCATACTTCTAGCGATTGGATTTCACTCAAAACTCACCAAATGACTCCTCCCACCATATTATGATGTTGCCCAAGTTTGGGCCTCGATCCGAAATCAATAGGTGTGAGAAATTGGACAATTCAAGTTCAACGGCAGTTCGTTCCTAATTGGAGTGGTTGGTGTATTCCATACTTCTAGCGATTGGATTTCCCTCAAAACTAACCAAAAGACTCCTCCCACCATATTATGATGTTACCCAAGTTTGGGGCTCGATCCGAAATCAATAGGTGTGAGAAATTGGACAATTCAAGTTCAACGGCAGTTCGTTCCTAATTGGAGTGCTTGGTGTATTCCATACTTCTAGCGATTGGATATCACTCAAAACTCGCCAAATGACTCCTCCCAACATATTATAATGTTGCCCAAGTTTTGGGCTCGATCCGAAATCAATAGGTGTGAGAAATTGGACAATTCAAGTTCAACGGCAGTTCGTTCCTAATTGGAGTGGTTGGTGTATTCCGTACTTCTAGCGATTGGATTTCACTCCAAACTCACCAAATGACTCCTCCCACGATATTATGATGTTGCCCAAGTTTTGGGCTTGATCCGAAATCAATCGGTGTGAGAAATTGGACAATTCAAGTTCAACGGCAGTTCGTTCCTAATTGGAGTGGTTGGTGTATTCCATACTTCTAGCGATTGGATTTCACTCAAAACTCACCAAATGACTCCTCCCACCATATTAAGATGTTGCCCAAGTTTGGGGCTCGATCCAAAATCAATAGGTGTGAGAAATTGGACAATTCAAGTTCAACGGCATGTCGTTCCTAATTGGAGCGGTTGATGTATTCCATACTTCTAGCGATTGGATTTCACTCAAAACTCACCAAATGACTCTTCCCACCATATTATGATGTTGCCCAAGTTTTGGGCTCGATCCAAAATCAATTGGTGTTCCAAATTGGACAATTCAAGTTCAACGGCAGTTCGTTCCTAATTGGAGTGGTTGGTGTATTCCATACTTCTAGCGATTGGATTTCACTCAAAACTCACCAAATGACTCCTCCCACCATATTATCATGTTGCCCAAGTTTTGGGCTCGATCCGAAATCAATAGGTGTGAGAAATTGGGCAATTCAAGTTCAACGGCAGTTCGTTCCTAATTGGAGTGGTTGGTGTATTCCATACTTCTAGCGATTGGATTTCACTCAAAACCCACCAAATGACTCCTCCCACCATATTATGATGTTGCCCAAGTTTTGGGCTCGATCCGAAATCAATAGGTGTTCCAAATTGGACAATTCAAGTTCAACGGCAGTTCGTTCCTAATTGGAGTGGTTGGTGTATTCAATACTTCTAGCGATTGGATTTCACTCAAAACTCACCAAATGACTCCTCCCACCATATTATGATGATGCCCAAGTTTTCGGATCGATCCGAAATCAATAGGTGTGAGGAATTGGACAATTCAAGTTCAACGGAAGTTCGTTCCTAATTGGTGTGGTTGGTGTATTCCACACTTCTAGCGATTGGATTTCACTCACAACTCACCAAATGACTCCTCCCACCATATTATGATGTTGCCCAAGTTTGGGGCTCGATCCGAAATCAATAGGTGTGAGAAATTGGTCAATTCAATTTCAACTACAGTTCGTTCCTAATCGGAGTAGTTGTTGTATTCCATACTTCTAGCGATTGGATTTCACTCAAAACTCACCAAATGACTCCTCCCACCATATTATGATGTTGCCCAAGTTTGGGCCTCGATCCGAAATCAATAGGTGTGAGAAATTGGACAATTCAAGTTCAACGGCAGTTCGTTCCTAATTGGAGTGGTTGGTGTATTCCATACTTCTAGCGATTGGATTTCCCTCAAAACTAACCAAAAGACTCCTCCCACCATATTATGATGTTACCCAAGTTTGGGGCTCGATCCGAAATCAATAGGTGTGAGAAATTGGACAATTCAAGTTCAACGGCAGTTCGTTCCTAATTGGAGTGCTTGGTGTATTCCATACTTCTAGCGATTGGATATCACTCAAAACTCGCCAAATGACTCCTCCCAACATATTATAATGTTGCCCAAGTTTTGGGCTCGATCCGAAATCAATAGGTGTGAGAAATTGGACAATTCAAGTTCAACGGCAGTTCGTTCCTAATTGGAGTGGTTGGTGTATTCCGTACTTCTAGCGATTGGATTTCACTCCAAACTCACCAAATGACTCCTCCCACGATATTATGATGTTGCCCAAGTTTTGGGCTTGATCCGAAATCAATCGGTGTGAGAAATTGGACAATTCAAGTTCAACGGCAGTTCGTTCCTAATTGGAGTGGTTGGTGTATTCCATACTTCTAGCGATTGGATTTCACTCAAAACTCACCAAATGACTCCTCCCACCATATTAAGATGTTGCCCAAGTTTGGGGCTCGATCCAAAATCAATAGGTGTGAGAAATTGGACAATTCAAGTTCAACGGCATGTCGTTCCTAATTGGAGCGGTTGATGTATTCCATACTTCTAGCGATTGGATTTCACTCAAAACTCACCAAATGACTCTTCCCACCATATTATGATGTTGCCCAAGTTTTGGGCTCGATCCAAAATCAATTGGTGTTCCAAATTGGACAATTCAAGTTCAACGGCAGTTCGTTCCTAATTGGAGTGGTTGGTGTATTCCATACTTCTAGCGATTGGATTTCACTCAAAACTCACCAAATGACTCCTCCCACCATATTATCATGTTGCCCAAGTTTTGGGCTCGATCCGAAATCAATAGGTGTGAGAAATTGGACAATTCAAGTGCATTGGCAGTTCGTTCCTAATTGGAGTGGTTGGTGTATTCCATACTTCTAGCGATTGGATTTCACTGAAAACTCACCAAATGACTCCTCCCATCATATTATGATGTTGCCCAAGTTTGGGGCTCGATCCGAAATCAATAGGTGTGTGAAATTGGACAATTCAAGTTCAACGGCAGTTCGTTCCTAATTGGAGTGGTTGGTGTATTCCATACTTCTAGAGATTGGATTTCACTCAAAACTCACCAATTGACTCCTCCCACCATATTTGGATGTTGCCCAAGTTTGGGGCTCGATCCGAAATCAATAGGTGTTCCAAATTGGACAATTCAAGTTCAACGGCAGTTCGTTCCTAATTGGAGTGGTTGGTGTATCCCATACTTCTACCGATTAGATTTCACTCAAAACACACCAAATGACACCTCCCACCATATTATGATGTTGCCCAGGTTTGGGGCTTGATCCGAAATCAATAGGTGTGAGAAATTGGACAATTCAAGTTCAACGGCAGTTCGTTCCTAATTGGAGTGGTTGATGTATTCCATGCTTCTAGCGATTGGATTTCTCTCAAAACTCACCAAATGACTCCTCCCACCATATTTGGATGTTGCCCAAGTTTGGGCTCGATCCCAATCAAAAGGTGTGAGAAATTGGACAATTCAAGTTCAACGGCAGATCGTTCCTAATTGGAGTTGTTGGTGTATTCCATACTTCTAGCGATTTGATTTCACTCAAAACTCACCAAATGACTCCTCCCACCATATTATGATGTTGCCCAAGTTTTGGGCACGATCCGAAATCAATTGGTGTTCGAAATTGCACAATTCAAGTTCAACGGCAGTTCGTTCCTAATTGGAGTGGTTGGTGTATTCCATACTTCTAGCGATTGGATTTCACTCAAAACTCCCCAAATGACTCCTCCCACCCTATTATGATGTTGCCCAAGTTTTGGGCTCGATCCGAAATCAGTTGGTGTGAGAAATTGGAAAATTCAAGTTCAACGACAGTTCGTTCCTAATTGGAGTGGTTGGTGTATTCCGTACTTCTAGCGATTGGATTTCACTCAAAAACCACCAAATGACTCCTCCCACCATATTATGATGTTGCCCAAGTTTGGGGCTCGGTCCGAAATCAATAGGTGTGAGAAATTGGACAATTCAAGTTCAACGACAGTTCGTTCCTAATTGGAGTGGTAGGTGTATTCCATACTTCAAGAGATTGGATTTCACTCAAAACTCACCAAATGACTCCTCCCACCATATTTGGATGTTGCCCAAGTTTGGGGCTCGATCCGAAATCAATAGGTGTTCCAAATTGGACAATTCAAGTTCAACGGCAGTTCGTTCCCAATTGGAGTGGTTGGTGTATTCCATACTTCTAGCTATTGGATTTCACTCAAAAATCACCAAATGACTCCTCCCACCATATTATGATGTTGCCCAAGTTTTGGGCTTGATCCGAAATCAAAAGGTGTGAGAAATTGGATAATTCAAGTTCAACGGCAGTTCATTCCTAATTGGAGTGGTTGGCGTATCCCATACTTCTACCGATTGGATTTCACTCAAAAATCACCAAATGACTCCTCCCACCACATTATGATGTTGCCCAAGTTTGGGGCTCGATCCGAAATCAATAGGTGTGAGAAATTGGACAATTCAAGTTCAACGGCAGATCGTTCCTAATTGGAGTGTTTGGTGTATTCCATACTTCTAGCGATTGGATTTCACTCAAAACTCACCAAATGACTCCTCCCACCAAATTATGATGTTGCCCAAGTTTTGGGCTCGATCCGAAATCAATTGGTGTTCGAAATTGGACAATTCAAGTTCAACGGCAGTTCGTTCCTAATTGGAGTGGTTGGTGTATTCCATACTTCTAGCGATTGGATTTCACTCAAAACTCACCAAATGACTCCTCCCACCATATTATGATGTTGCCCAAGTTTTGGGCTCGATCCGAAATCAACTGATGTTCGAAATTGGACAATTCAAGTTCAACGGCAGTTCGTTCCTAATTGGAGTGGTTGGTGTATTCCATACTTCTAGCGATTGGATTTCACTCAAAACTCACCAAATGACTCCTCCCACCATATTATGATGTTGCCCAAGTTTTCAGCTCGATCCGAAATCAATTGGTGTTAGAAATTGGACAATTCAAGTTCAACGGCAGTTCGTTCCTAATTGGAGGGGTTGGTGTATTCCATATTTCTAGCGATTGGATTTCACCCGAAACTCCCCAAATGACTCCTCCCACCATATTATGATGTTGCCCAAGTTTTGGGCTCGATCCGAAATCAATAGATGTGGGAAATTGGACAGTTCAAGTTCAACGGCAGTTCGTTCCTAATTGGAGTGGTTGGTGTATTCCATACTTCTAGCGATTGGATTTCACTCAAAACTCACCAAATGACTCCTCCCACCATATTATGATGTTGCCCAAGTTTGGGGCTCGGTCCGAAATCAATAGGTGTGAGAAATTGGACAATTCAAGTTCAACGACAGTTCGTTCCTAATTGGAGTGGTTCGTGTATTCCATACTTCTAGCGATTGGATTTCACTGAAAACTCACCAAATGACTCCTCCCACCATATTTGGACGTTGCCCAAGTTTGGGGCTCGATCCGAAATCAATAGGTGTGAGAAATTGGACAATTCAAGTTCAACGGCAGTTCGTTCCTAATTGGATTGGTTGGTGTATTCCGTACTTCTAGCGATTGGATTTCACTTAAAACTCACCAAATGACTCCTCCCACCATATTATGATGTTGCCCAAGTTTTGGGCTCGATCAGAAATCAATAGATGTGGGAAATTGGACAGTTCAAGTTCAACGGCAGTTCGTTCCTAATTGGAGTGGTTGGTGTATTCCATACTTCTAGCGATTGGATTTCACTCAAAACTCATCAAATAACTCCTCCCACCATATTATGATGTCGCCCAAGCTTTGGGCTCGATCCGAAATCAACAGGTGTTCCAAATTGGACAATTCAAGTTCAACGGCAGTTCGGTCCTAATTGGATTGGTTGGTGTATTCCATACTTCTAGGGATTGGATTTCACTCAAAACTCACCAAATGACTCCTCCCACCATATTATGATATTGCCCAAGTTTTGGGCTCGATCCGAAATCAATAGGTGTTCCAAATTGGACAATTCAAGTTCAACGGCAGTTCGTTCCTAATTGGAGTGGTTGGTGTATTCCACACTTCTAGCGATTGGATTTCACTCAAAACTCACCAAATGACTACTCCCACCATATTATGATGTTGCACAAGTTTGGGGTTCGATCCGAAATCAACAAGTGTGAGAAATTGGACAATTCAAGTTGAACGGCAGTTCGTTCCTAATTGGAGTGGTTGGTGTATTCCATACTTCTAGCGATTGGATTTCACTCAAAACAAACCAAATGACTCCTCCCACCATATTATGATGTTGCCCAAGTTTTGGGCTCGATCCAAAATCAATAGGTGTTCGAAATTGGACAATTCAAGTTCAACGGCAGTTCGTTCCTAATTGGAGTGGTTGGTGTATTCCATACTTCTAGCGATTGGATTTCACTCAAAACTCACCAAATGACTCCTCCCACCATATTATGATGTTGCCCAAGTTTTGGGCTCGATCAGAAATCAATAGGTGCGAGAAGTTGGACAAGTCAAGTGCAACGGCAGTTCGTTCCTAATTGGACTGGTTGGTGTATTCCATACTTCTAGCAATTGGATTTCACTCAAAACTCAACAAATGACTCCTCCCACCATATTATGATGTTGCCCAAGTTTTGGGCTCGATCCGAAATCCATAGGTGTTCCAAATTGGACAATTCAAGTTCAACGGCAGTTCGTTCCTCATTGGATTGGTTGGTGTATTCCATACTTCTAGGGATTGGATTTCACTCAAAACTCAACAAATGACTCCTCCCACCATATTATGATATTGCCCAAGTTTTGGGCTCGATCCGAAATCAATAGGTGTTCCAAATTGGACAATTCAAGTTCAACGGCAGTTCGTTCCTAATGGGAGTGGTTGGTGGCGATTGGAGTTCACTCAAAACTCACCAAATGACTCCACCCACCGTATTATGATGTTGCCCAAGTTTTGGGCTCGATTCGAAATCAATAGGTGTGAGAAATTGGACAATTCAAGTTCAACGGAAGTTCGTTCCTAATTGGAGTGTTTGGTGTGTTCCATACTTCTAGCGATTGGATTTCACTCAAAACTCACCAAATGACTCCGCCCACCATATTACGATGTAGCCCAAGTATTGGGCTCGTTCCAAAATCAATAGGTGTGTGAAATTGGACAATTCAAGTTCAACGGTAGTTCGTTCCTAATGGGAGTGGTTGGTGGCGATTGGAGTTCACTCAAAACTCACCAAATGACTCCACCCACCGTATTATGATGTTGCCCAAGTTTTGGGCTCGATTCGAAATTAATAGGTGTGAGAAATTGGACAATTCAAGTTCAATGGCAGTTCATTCCTAATTGGAGTGGTTGGTGTATTCCATACTTCTGGCGATTGGATTTCACTCAAAACTAACCAAATGACTCCTCCCCCCATATTATGATGTTGCCCAAGTTTTGGGCTCAATCCGAAATCAATAGGTGTTCCAAATTGGACAATTCATGTTCAACGGCAGTTCGTTCCTAATTGGAGTGGTTGGTGTATTCCATACTTCTAGCGATTGGATTTCACTCAAAACTCACCAAATGACTCCTCCCACCATATTATGATGTTGCCCAAGTTTTGGGCCCGATCCGAAATCAATAGGTGTTCCAAATTGGACAATTCAAGTTCAACGGCAGTTCGTTCCTAATTGGAGGGGTTGGTGTATTCCACACTTCTAGCAATTGGATTTCACTCAAAACCCACCAAATGACTCCTCCCACCATATTATGACGTTGCCCAAGTTTTGCGCTCGATCCGAAGTCAATAGGTGTTTCAAATTGAACAATTCAAGTTCAACGGCAGTTCGTTCCTATTTGGATTGGTGGGTGTATTCCATACTTCTAGCGGTTGGATTTCACTCAAAACTCACCAAATGACTCCTCCCACCATATTATGATGTTGCCCAAGTTTTGGGCTTGATCCGAAATCAATAGGTGTTCCAAATTGGACAATTCAAGTTCAACGGCAGTTCGTTCCTAATTGGAGTGGTTGGTGTTTTCCATACTTCTAGCGATTGGATTTAACTCAAAACCCACCAAATGACTCCTCCCACCATATTATGAAGTTGCCCAAGTTTTGGGTTCGATCCAAATTCAATAGGTGTGAGAAATTGGTCAATTCAATTTCAACGAAAGTTCTTTCCAATTTGGAGTGGGTGGTGTATTCCATAATTCTAGCGATTGGATTTCACTCAAAACCCACCAAATGACTCCTACCACCATATTATGATGTTGCCCAAGTTTTGGGCTCGATCCGAAGTCAATAGGTGTTTCAAATTGAACAATTCAAGTTCAACGGCAGTTCGTTCCTATTTGGATCGGTGGCTGTATTCCATACTTCTAGCGGTTGGATTTCACTCAAAACTCACCAAATGACTCCTCCCACAATGTTATGATGTTGCCCAAGTTTTGGGCTCGATCCGAAATCAATAGGTGTTCCAAATTGGACAATTCAAGTTCAACGGCAGTTCGTTCCTAATTGGAGTGGTTGGTGTTTTCCATACTTCTAGCGATTGGATTTAACTCAAAACCCACCAAATGACTCCTCCCACCATATTATGATGTTGCCCAAGTTTTTGGCTCGATCCAAATTAAATAGGTGTGAGAAATTGGCCAATTCAATTTCAACGGCAGTTCGTTCCAAATTGGAGTGGTTGGTGTATTCCATACTTCTAGCGATTGGATTTCACTCAAAACACACCAAATGTCTCCTCCCACCATATTATGATGTTGCCCAAGTTTGGGGCTCGATCCGAAATCAATATGGGTAAGAAATTGGACAATTCAAGTTCAACGGCAGTTCGTTCCTAATTGGAGTGGTTGGTGGCGATTGGATTTCACTCAAAACTCACCAAATGACCTCTCCCACCATATTATGATGTTGCCCAAGTTTTGGGCTCGATCCGAAATCAATAGGTGTTCCAAATTGGACAATTCAAGTTCAACGGCAGTTCGTTCCTAATTGCAGTGGTTGGTGTATTCCATACTTCTAGTGATTGGATTTCACTCAAAACTCACCACATGACTCCTCCCACCATATTATGGTGTTGCCCAAGTTTTGGGCTCGATCCGAAATCAATAGGTGTGAGAAATTGGACCATTCAAGTTCAACGGAAGTTCGTTCCTAACTGGAATGGTTGGTGTATTCCATACTTCTAGCGATTGGATTTCACTCAAAACTCACCAAATGACTCCTCCCACCATATTATGATGTAGCCCAAGTTTCGGGCTTGATCCGAAATCAATAGGTGTGAGAAATTGGACAATTCAAGTTCAACGGCAGTTCGTTCCTAATTGGATTGGTTGGTGTATTCCACACTTCTAGCGGTTGGATTTCACTCAAAACTCACCAAATGACCCCTCCCACCATATTATGATGTTGCCCAAGTCTTGGGCTCGATCCGAAATCAATAGGTGTTCCAAATTGGACAATTCAAGTTCAACGGCAGTTCGTTCCTAACTGGAGTGGTTGGTGTTTTCCATACTTCTAGCGATTGGATTTCGCTAAAAACCCACCAAATGCCTCCTCCCACCATATTATGATATTGCCCAAGTTTTGGGCTCGATCCAAATTCAATAGGTCTAAGAGAAATTGGTCAATTCAATTTCAACGACAGTTCCTTCCTAATTGGACTGGTTGGTGTATTCCATACTTCTAGCGATTTGATTTCACTCAAAACTCAACAAATGACTCCTCCCACCATATTATGACGTTGCCCAAGTTTTGGGCTCGATCCGAAATCGATAGGTGTTCCAAATTGGACAATTCAAGTTCAACGGCAGTTCGTTCCTAACTGGAGTGGTTGGTGTATTGCATACTTCTAGCGATTGGATTTCACTCAAAACTCACCAAATGAGTCCTCCCCCCATATTATGATGTTGCCCAAGTTTTGGGCTCGATCCGAAATCAATAGGCGTTCCAAATAGGACAATTCAAGTTCAACGGCAGTTCGTTCCTAATTGGAGTGGTTGGTGTACTCGATACTTCTAGCAATTGGATTTCACTCAAAACTCACCAAATGACTCTTCCCACCATATTATGATGTTGCCC
Source organism: Prunus avium (assembly GCF_965620075.1). Taxonomy (NCBI): domain Eukaryota; kingdom Viridiplantae; phylum Streptophyta; class Magnoliopsida; order Rosales; family Rosaceae; genus Prunus; species Prunus avium. The sequence goes on from NC_142290.1 coordinate 10,326,203, forward strand.
AAGTTTGGGGCTCGATCCGAAATCAATAGGTGTGAGAAATTGGACAATTCAAGTTCAACGGCAGTTCGTTCCTAATTGGAGTGGTTGGTGTATTCCATACTTCTAGCGTTTGGATTTCACTCAAAACTAACCAAATGACTCCTCCCACCATATTATGATGTTGCCCAACTTTTGGGCTCAATCTGAAATCAATAGGTGTTCCAAATTGGACAATTCAAGTTCAACGGCAGTTCGTTCCTAATTGGAGTGGTTTGTGTATTTCATACTTCTAGCGATTGGATTTCACTCAAAACTCACCAAATGACTCCTCCCACCATGTTATGATGTTGCCCAAGTTTTGTGCTCGATCCGAAATCAATAGGTGTTCGAAATTGGACAATTCAAGTTCAACGGTAGTTCGTTCCTAATTTGAGTGGTTGGTGTATTCCATACTTCTAGCGATTGGATTTCACTCAAAACTCACCAAATGACTACTCCCACCATATTATGACGTTGCCCAAGTTTTCGGCTCGATCCGAAATCAATAGGAGTTCCAAATTGGACAATTCAAGTTCAACGGTAGTTCGTTCCTAATTGGAGTGGTTGGTGTATTCCACACTTCTAGCGATCGGATTTCACTCAAAACTCACCAAATGACTCCTCCCACCATGTTATGTTGTTGCCCAAGTTTTGGGCTCGATCCGAAATCAATAGGTGTGAGAAATTGGGCAATTCAAGTTCAACGGCAGTTCGTTCCGAATTGGAGTGGTTGGTGTATTCTATACTTCTAGCGATTGGATTTCACTCAAAACTCCCCAAATGACTCTTCCCACCATATTATGATGTTGCCCAAGTTTGGGGCTCGATCCGAAATCAATAGGTGTGAGAAATTGGACAATTCAAGTTCAACGGCAGTTCCTTCCTAATTGGAGTGGTTGGTGTATTCCATACTTCTAGCGATTTGATTTCACTCAAAATTCACCAAATGACTCCTCCCACCGTATTACACTGTTGCCCAAGTTTTGGGCTCGCTCCGAAATCAATAGGTGTTCCAAATTGGACAATTCAAGTTCAACGGCAGTTCGTTCCTAACTATAGTGGTTGGTGTATTCCATACTTCTAGCGATTGGATTTCACTCAAAACTCACCAAAAGACTCCTCCCACCATATTATGACGTTGCCCAAGTTTTCGGCTCGATCCGAAATCAATAGGTGTTCCAAATTGGACAATTCAAGTTCAACGGTAGTTCGTTCCTAATTGGAGTGGTTGGTGTATTCCACACTTCTAGCGATTGGATTTCACTCAAAACTCACCAAATGACTCCTCCCACCATATTATGATGTTGCCCAAGTTTTGGGCTCGATTCGAAATGAATAGGTGTGAGAAATTGGACAATTCAAGTTCAACGGCAGTGCGTTCCTAATTGGAGTGGTTGGTGTATTCCATACTTCTAGCGATTGGATTTCACTCAAAACTCACCAAATGACTCTTCCCACCATATTATGATGTTACCCAAGTTTGGGGCTCGATCCGAAATCAATAGGTGTGAGAAATTGGACAATTCAAGTTCAACGGCAGTTCGTTCCTAATTGGAGTGGTTGGTGTATTCCATACTTCTAGCGATTGGATTTCACTCAAAACTAACCAAATGACTCCTCCCACCATATTATGATGTTGCCCAACTTTTGGGCTCAATCTGAAATCAATAGGTGTTCCAAATTGGACAATTCAAGTTCAACGGCAGTTCGTTCCTAATTGGAGTGGTTGGTGTATTCCATACTTCTAGCGATTGGATTTCACTCAAAACTCACCAAATGACTCCTCCCACAATATTATGATGTTGCCCAAGTTTTGGCCTCGATCCGAAATCAATAGGTGTTCGAAATTAGAAAATTCAAGTTCAACGGCAGTTCGTTCCTAACTGTAGTAGTTGGTGTATTCCATACTTCTAGCGATTGGATTTCACTCAAAACTCACCAAATGACTCCTCCCACCGTATTATGATGTTGCCCAAGTTTTGGGCTCGATTCGAAATGAATAGGTGTGAGAAATTGGACAATTCAAGTTCAACGGCAGTTCGTTCCTAATTGGAGTGGTTGGTGTATTCCATACTTCTAGCGATTGGATTTCACTCAAAACTCACCAAATGACTCCTCCCACAATATTATGATGTTGCCCAAGTTTTGGGCTCGATCCGAAATCAATAGGTGTTCGAAATTGGAAAATTCAAGTTCAACGGCAGTTCGTTCCTAACTGTAGTAGTTGTTGTATTCCATACTTCTAGCGATTGGATTTCACTCAAAACTCACCAAATGACTCCTCCCACCGTATTATGATGTTGCCCAAGTTTTGGGCTCGATCCGAAATCAATAGGTGTGAGAAATTGGACAATTCAAGTTCAACGGCAGTTCGTTCCTAATTGGAGTGGTTTGTGTATTTCATACTTCTAGCGATTGGATTTCACTCAAAACTCACCAAATGACTCCTCCGACAATATTATGATGTTGCCCAAGTTTTGGGCACGATCCGAAATCAATAGGTGTTCGAAATTGGAAAATTCAAGTTCAACGGCAGTTCGTTCCTAACTGTAGTAGTTGTTGTATTCCATACTTCTAGCGATTGGATTTCACTCAAAACTCACCAAATGACTCCTCCCACCGTATTATGATGTTGCCCAAGTTTTGGGCTCGATCCGAAATCAATAGGTGTGAGATATTGGACAATTCAAGTTCAACGGCAGTTCGTTCCTAATTGGAGTGGTTTGTGTATTTCATACTTCTAGCGATTGGATTTCACTCAAAACTCACCAAATGACTCCTCCCACCATATTATGATGTTGCCCAACTTTTCTGCTCGATCCGAAATCAATAGGTGTTCGAAATTGGACAATTCAAGTTCAACGGTAGTTCGTTCCTAATTTGAGTGGTTGGTGTATTCCATACTTCTAGCGATTGGATTTCACTCAAAACTCACAAAATGACTCCTCCCAACATATTATGACGTTGCCCAAGTTTTCGGCTCGATCCGAAATCAATAGGTGTTCCAAAATGGACAATTCAAGTTCAACGGCAGTTCGTTCCTAATTGGTTTGGTTGGTGTATTCCATACTTCTAGCGATTGGATTTCACTCAAAACTCACCAAATGACTCCTCCCACCATATTATGACATTGCCCAAGTTTTCGGCTCGATCCGAAATCAATAGGTGTTCCAAATTGGACAATTCAAGTTCAACGGTAGTTCGTTCCTAATTGGAGTGGTTTGGTGTATTCCACACTTCTAGCGATTGGATTTCACTCAAAACTCACCAAATGACTCCTCCCACCATATTATGATGTTGCCCAAGTTTTGGGCTCGATTCGAAATGAATAGGTGTGAGAAATTGGACAATTCTAGTTCAACGGCAGTTCGTTCCTAATTGGAGTGGTTGGTGTATTCCATACTTCTAGCGATTGGATTTCACTCAAAACTCACCAAAAGACTCTTCCCACCATATTATGATGTTGCCCAAGTTTGGGGCTCGATCCGAAATCAATAGGTGTGAGAAATTGGACATTTCAAGTTCAACGACACTTCGTTCCTAATTGGAGTGGTTGGTGTATTCCATACTTCTAGCGATTTGATTTCACTCAAAACTCACCAAATGACTCCTCCCACCGTATTATAATGTTGCCCAAGTTTTGGGCTCGCTCCGAAATCAATAGGTGTTCCAAATTGGACAATTCAAGTTCAACGGCAGTTCGTTCCTAATTGGTGTGGTTGGTGTATTCCATACTTCTAGCGATTGGATATCTCTCAAAACTCACCTAATGACTCCTCCCACCATATTATGATGTTGCCCAAGTTTTGGGCTCGATTCGCAATCAATAGGTGTTCCAAATAGGACAATTCAAGTTCAACGGCAGTTCGTTCCTAGTTGGAGTGGTTGGTGTACTCCATACTTCTAGCGATTGGATTTCCCTCAAAACTCACCAAATGACTCCTCCCACCATATTATGATGTTGCCCAAGTTTTGGGCTCGATTCGAAATGAATAGGTGTGAGAAATTGGACAATTCAAGTTCAACGACAGTGCGTTCCTAATTGGAGTGGTTGGTGTATTCCATACTTCTAGCGATTGGATTTCACTCAAAACTCACCAAATGACTCTTCCCACCATATTATGATGTTGCCCAAGTTTGGGGCTCAATCCGAAATCAATAGGTGTTCCAAATTGGACAATTCAAGTTCAACGGCAGTTCGTTCCAAATTGGAGTGGTTGGTGTATTCCATACTTCTAGCGATTGGATTTCACTCAAAACACACCAAATGACTCCTCCCACCATATTATGATGTTGCCCAAGTTTTGGGCTCGATCCGAAATCAATAGGTGTTCGAAATTGGAAAATTCAAGTTCAACGGCAGTTCGTTCCTAACTATAGTGGTTGGTGTATTCCATACTTCTAGCGATTGGATTTCACTCAAAACTCACCAAATGACTCCTCCCACCATATTATGATGTTGCCCAAGTTTTGGGCTCGATCCGAAATCAATAGATGTGAGAAATTGGACAATTCAAGTTCAACGCCAGTTCGTTCCTAATTGGAGTGGTTTGTGTATTCCATACTTCTAGCGATTGGATTTCACTCAAAACTCACCAAATGACTCCTCCCACCATATTATGATGTTGCCCAAGTTTTGGGCTCGATCCGAAATCAATAGGTGTTCCAAATTGGACAATTCAAGTTCAACGGCAGTGCATTCCTAATTTGAGTGGTTGGTGTATTCCATACTTCTAGCGATTGGATTTCACTCAAAACTCACCAAATGACTCCTCCCACCATATTTTGACGTTGCCCAAGTTTTGGGCTCGATCCGAAATCAATAGGTGTTCCAAATTGGACAATTCAAGTTCAACGGCAGTTCGTTCCTAATTGGAGTGGTTGGTGTATTCCATACTTCTAGCGATTGGATTTCACTCAAAACTGATCGTATCATAATTGTATATCATTTTGTACCCTTCTAGCTTATGATTTGGTTATGTTATTGAGTTAAACTTGTGCTTTTAATCCATTTTCTGTTTTGATAAGTCCATAATTTCATACACTTGCTTGCCTTCTTTACTTAGTGATTTTGCTTAGTTTCTCTTTATTTTGAGTCACTTACCTCTATTTGTGTGTTTTGTAGGTTAAGATAGCAAGAGATCACATTTGATGCAATCCATGCATGTTAAGGGCTGATTGGCAAAGAGCAAGAGCTTAAAGACAAAACCAAAGTTGGGCCAAACTTCTTGTCAGTCCAGTTTCGTAAGTCACCTTTCAGGTCTCATTTCAGCAATCTGCACAACTCGGATGAGGAGACATTTTTCATAGAAGTTGTTCAATTGGGTGTCTAGTATAACATATCCAAAATTCAGCCCAATTGAACATATGTGGAGTCCTTACCCCGTCCAACACCGAACCATGCTCAGGAGGATTTGCAGCTGCCAGCATTGAGCCTTGTCTCCTCCTTTAAGCCATGTGCCTCACCCATGCTGCAACTGACTATGGATCCAACATAATGAGTGAAGTGGGGAGGCATTCCAGCAATGAAATTCTAGAGGAGCAAGTTGGTACATAATGGAGCTATTAAAGAGAAAGCATGTGCATGCATGTAAAGCATAAATGAAATGAAGTCAATTCCAGTCTCTGTTCGGCAGCCAAATTGCAAGGCCCAAACCGCACACTTCTACTGCTCCGATGGGAATACTTTCTTCATAGAAGTTGTTCCCATGGGTGTCTACTATAACATATCCACATTTGAGCCCCATTGAATAAGTTTTGAAACCTCTGGCCTTCCTAAACCAAGCCTGGTTCAGAAAACTCGTTTTTCAGCAACCAAAAGGCAACCACATGGGTTGGCAGCAAAGGCAGCCACAACTGATCACCTTTGAACCCATGTGAAGATGCTTGAGGTGCAGCAGCAAAAGATGAAGGATGTTGTGGAAATCCATCATGATGTTCCTCCCTCTTAGCCCTATAAATAGAGAAGCCTTCAAGCTTCAAAACACACCCCAAGGGGGGGAGCTCTCAAACACTTCTCTAGAGCTCCCTTCCCTTCTCTCCCTCAAATTCTCTTAGTTTCCTTTCAAGTTGTCAATTGTTGTAACAATAATGTTTTTACTAAATTTTTCCTTCAAGTTTTCTTAGTTCCACTTTACTTTTATTTGTAATGTACATTCTTTCTTAAGTATTCAAGTTTAATTAGTTTCCAAGTTTCAATTATGGTTTTTGTTCTTATTCATTATGCTTATAAGTTAATATGCAAGTTTGAATGATCGATCACCATTTAGGCTTGCATGTTAGCTATCTTGGTTTGAATTCAGAGTAGACACCATGCTTTAATTCGAATTGAACTATGAATAGGAAGAGTATGTATGGACATTCGACAACAGGGATTAGATACATGCTTGGTTGTTTAAATTGTTCTTCTATGCTTAATGGGTTCCTAATGCTTAGTTTTAGGTTAGACAACAAATGATCAAATTAGGGAATTAGGAACACAAGGTTATGACCAAACACCATGGCTTAATCATACTTTAGCTAGAATCAATCCGTTAATCTAATTGAACTTGGGAACTTATTTGCTTGAGTTATTTCCTTTTTTCTTGTTTTATTTATTTTCTTTTTCGTTTCTGTTTTGTGTAGGGGAAATGAATTGGATCATTCAATCACCAATCCTGATGGGATCGACCTCGCACTTACATATGCTATACTACCAAACGGCTCGTGCACTTGCGAGTATCACAAGTTGAGGATGCAGCTGAATCCATTTTGATGCAGCTGAATCGACGCAACAAAAACTAACCAAATGACTCCTCCCACCATATTATGATGTTACCCAAGTTTTGGGCTCGATCCGAAATCAATAGGTGTTCCAAATTGGACAATTCAAGTTCAACGGCAGTTCCCTCCTAACTGGAGTGGTTGGTGTATTCCACACTTCTAGCGATTGGATTTCACTCAAAACTCACCAAATGACTCCTCCCACCATATTATGATGTTGCCCATGTTTTTGGCTCGATCCGAAATCAATAGGTGTGAGAAATTGGTCAATTCAATTTCAACGACAGTTAGTTCCTAACTGGAGTGGTTGGTGTATTCCATACGTCTAGCGATGGGATTTCACTCAAAACTCACCAAATGACTCCTCCCACCATATTATGATGTTGCCCAAGTTTTGGGCTCGATCCGAAATCAATAGTTGTAAGAAATTGGACAATTCAAGTTCAAAGGAAGTTCGTTCCAAATTGGAGGGTTTGGGGTAATTCATAGTTCTAGCGATTGGATTTCACTCAAAACACACCAAATATATCCTCCCACCATATTACGATGTTGCCCGAGTTTTGGGCTCGATCAGAAATCAATAGGTGTAAGAAATTGGACAATCCAAGTTCAACGGCAGTTCGTTCCTAATTGGAGTGGTTGGTTTATTCCATACTTCTAGCGATTGGATTTCACTCAAAACACACCAAATGACTCCTCCCCCCATATTATGATATTGCCCATGTTTTGGGCTCGATCCGAAATCAATAGGTGTTCTAAATTGGACAATTCAAGTTCAACGGCAGTTCGTTCCTAATTGGAGTGGTTGGTGTATTCCATACTTCTAGCGATTGAATTTCACTAAAAACTCACCACATGACTCCTCCCACCATATTATGATGTTGCCCAAGTTTTGGACTCGATCCGAAATCAATAGGTGTGAGAAATTGGACAATTCAAGTTCAACGGCAGTTCGTTCCTAATTGGAGTGGTTGGTGTATTCCATACTTCTAGCGATTGGATTTCACTCAAATCTCACCAAATGACTCCTCCCACCATATTATGATGTTGCCCAAGTTTTGGGCTCGATCCGAAATCAATGGGTGTGAGAAATTGGACAATTCAAGTTCAACGGCAGTTCGTTCCTAATTGGACTGGTTGTTGTATTCCATACTTCTAGCGATTAGATTTCACTCAAAACACACCAAATGACTCCTCCCCCCATATTATGATGTTGCCCAAGTTTTGGGCTCGATCCGAAATCAAGAGGTGTTCTAAATTGGACAATTCAAGTTCAACGGCAGTTCCTTCCTAATTGGAGTGGTTGGTGTATTCCATACTTCTAGCGATTGGATTTCACTCAAAACTCACCAAATGACTCCTCCCACCATATTATGATGTTGCCCAAGTTTCGGGCTCGATCCGAAATCAATAGGTGTGAGAAATTGGTCAATTCAATTTCAACGACAGTTAGTTCCGAATTGGAGTGGTTGGTGTATTCCATACGTCTAGCGATTGGATTTCACTCAAAAGACACCAAATCACTCCTCCCCCCATATTATGATGTTGCCCAAGTTTTGGTCTCGATCCGAAAGGAATAGGTGTTCTAAATTGGACAATTCAAGTTCAACGGCAGTTCGTTCCTAATTGGAGTGGTTGGTGTATTCCATACTTCTAGCGATTGGATTTCACTAAAAACTCACCACATGACTCCTCCCACCATATTATGATGTTGCCCAAGTTTTAGGCTCGATCCGAAATCAATAGGCGTGAGAAATTGGACAATTCAAGTTCAACGGCAGTTCGTTCCTAATTGGAGTGGTTGGTGTATTCCATACTTCTAGCGATTGGATTTCACTCAAATCTCACCAAATGACTCCTCCCACCATATTATGATGTTGCCCAAGTTTTGGGCTCGATCCGAAATCAATAGGAGTTCTAAATTGGACAATTCAAGTTCAACGGCAGTTCGTTCCTAATTGGAGTGGTTGGTGTATTCCGTACTTCTAGCGATTGGATTTCACTAAAAACTCACCACATGACTCCTCCCACCATATTATGATGTTGCCCAAGTTTTGGACTCGATCCGAAATCAATAGGCGTGAGAAATTGGACAATTCAAGTTCAACGGCTGTTCGTTCCTAACTGGAGTGGTTGGTGTATTCCATACTTCTCGCGATTGGATTTCACTAAAAACTCCCCACATGACTATTCCCACCATATTACGATGTTGCCCAAGTTTGGGGCTCGATCAGAAATCAATGGGTTTGAGAAATTGGACAATTCAAGTTCAATGGCAGTTCGTTCCTAATTGGAGTGGTTCGTGTATTCCATACTTCTAGCGATTGGATTTCACTCAAAACTCACAAAATGAGTCCTCCCACCGTATTATGACGTTGCCCAAGTTTTGGGCTCGATACGAAATCAATAGATATTCCAAATTGGACAATTCAAGTTCAACGGCAGTTCATTCCTAATTGGTGTCGTTGGCGTATTCCATACTTCTAGCGATTGGATTTCACTCAAAACTCACCAAATGACTCCTCCTACCATATTATGATGTTGCCCAAGTTTTAGGCTCGATCCGTAATCAATAGGTGTGAGAAATTGGACAATTCAATTTCCATGGCAGTTCGTTCCTAATTGGAGTGGTTGGTGTATTCCATACTTCTAGCAATTGGATTTCACTCAAAACTCACCAAATGACTCCTCCCACCATATTATGATGTTGCCCAAGTTTGGGGCTCGGTCCGAAATCAATAGGTGTGAGAAATTGGACAATTCAAGTTCAACGGCAGTTCGTTCCTAATTGGAGTGGTTGGTGTATTCCACACTTCTAGCGATTGCATTTCACTAAAAACTCACCAAATGACTCCTCCCACCATATTATGATGTTGCCCAAGTTTTGGGCTCGATCCGAAATCAAAAGGTGTTCCAAATTGGACAATTCAAGTTCAACGGCAGTTCGTTCCTAATTGGAGTGGTTGGTGTATTCCACACTTCTAGCGATTGGATTTCACTCAAAACTCACCAAATGACTCCTCCCACCATATTATGATGTTGCCCAAGTTTTGGGCTCGATCCGAAATCAATAGGTGTGAGAAATTGGACAATTCAAGTTCAACGGCAGTTCGTTCCTAATTGGAGTGGTTGGTGTATTCCGTACTTCTAGCGATTGGATTTCACTCGAAACTAACCAAATGACTCCTCCCACCATATTATGATGTTGCACAAGTTTGGGGCTCGGTCCGAAATCAATAGGTGTGAGAAATTGGACAATTCAAGTTCAACGGCAGTTCGTTCCTAATTGGAGTGGTTGGTGTATTCCACACTTCTAGCAATTGGATTTCACTCAAAACTCACCAAATGACTCCTGCCACGATATTATGATGTTTCCCAAGTTTGGGGCTCGGTCCGAAATCAGTAGGTGTGAGAAATTGGACAATTCAAGTTCAACGGCAGTTCGTTCCTAATTGGAGTGGTTGATGTATTCCGTACTTCTAGCGATTGGATTTCACTCGAAACTAACCAAATGACTCCTCCCACCATATTATGATGTTGCCCAAGTTTTGGGCTCGATCCGAAATCAATAGGTGTGAGAAATTGGACAATTCAAGTTCAACGGCAGTTCGTTCCTAATTGGAGTGGTTGGTGTATTCCATAGTTCTAGCGATTGGATTTCACTCAAAACTAACCAAATGACTCCTCCCACCATATTATGATTTTGCCCAAGTGTTAGGCTAGATCCGAAATCAATAGGTGTTCCAAATTGGACAATTCAAGTTCCACGGCAGTTCGATCCTAATTGGAGTGGTTGGTGTATTCCGTACTTCTAGCGATTGGATTTCACTCAAAACTCACCAAACGACTCCTCCCACCATATTATGATGTTGCCCAAGTTTTGGGCTCGATCCGAAATCAATAGGTGTGAGAAATTGGACAATTCAAGTTCAACGGCAGTTCGTTCCTAATTGGAGTGGTTGGTGTATTCCACACTTCTAGCGATTGGATTTCAGTCAAAACTCACCAAATGACTCGTCCCACCATATTATGATGTTGCCCAAGTTTTGGGCTCGATCCCAAATCAATAGGTGTGAGAAATTGGAGAATTCAAGTTCATCGGCAATTCGTTCCTAATTGGAGTGGTTGGTGTATTCCATACTTCTAGCGATTGGATTTCACTAAAAACTCCCCAAATGACTCCTCCCACCATATTATGATGTTGCCCAAGATTTGGGCTCGATCCGAAATCAATTGGTGTGAGAAATTGGACAATTCAAGTTCAACGGCAGTTCGTTCCTAATTGGAGTGGTTGGTGTATTCCGTACTTCTAGCGATTGGATTTCACTCGAAACTAACCAAATGACTCCTCCCACCATATTATGATGTTGCCCAAGTTTTGGGCTCGATCCGAAATCAATAGGTGTGAGAAATTGGACAATTCAAGTTCAACGGCAGTTCGTTCCTAATTGGAGTGGTTGGTGTATTCCATACTTCTAGCGATTGGATTACTCAAAACTCACCAAATGACTCCTCCCACCATATTATGATGTTGCCCAAGTTTGGGGCTCGATCCGAAATCAATCGGTTTCAGATATTGGACAATTCAAGTTCAACGGCAGTTCGTTCCTAATTGGTGTGGTTGGTGTATTCCATACTTCTAGCGATTGGATTTCACTCAAAACTCACCAAATAACTCCTCCCACCATATTATGATGTTGCCCAAGTTTGGGGCTCGGTCCGAAATCAGTAGGCGTGCGAAATTGGACAATTCAAGTTCAACGGCAGTTCGTTCCTAATTGGAGTGGTTAATGTATTCCATACTTCTAGCGATTGGATTTCACTCAAAACTCAGCAAATGACTACTGCCACCATATTACGGAGTTGCCCAAGTTTTGGGCTCAATCCGAAATCAATAGGTGTTCGAAATTGGACAATTCAAGTTCAACGGCAGTTCGTTCCTGATTCGAGTGGTTGGTGTATTCCGTACTTCTAGCGATTGGATTTCACTTGAAACTTACCAAATGACTCCTCCCACCATATCATGATGTTGCCCAAGTTTTGGGCTCGATCCGAAATCAATAGGTGTGAGAAATTGGACAATTCAAGTTCAACGGCAGTTCGTTCCTAATTGGAGTGGTTGGTGTATTCCATACTTCTTGCGATTGGATTTCACTCAAAACACACCAAATGACTCCTCCCACCATATTATGATGTTGCCCAAGTTTTGGGCTCGATCCGAAATTGGACAATTCAAGTTCAACGGCAGTTCGTTCCTAATTGGAGTGGTTGGTGTATTCCATACTTCTAGCGATTGTATTTCACTCAAAACTCACCAAATCACTCCTCCCACCATATTATCATGTTGCCCAAGATTTGGCCTCGATCCGAAATCAATAGGTGTGAGAAATTGGACAATTCAAGTTCAACGGCAGTTTGTTCCTAATTGGAGTGGTTGGTGTATTCCACACTTTTAGCAATTGGATTTCACTCAAAACTCTCCAAATGACTCCTCCCACCATATTATGATGTTGCCCAAGTTTTGGGCTAGATCCGAAATCAATAGGTGTTCCAAATTGGACAATTCGAGTTCAACGACAGTTCGTTCCTAATTGGAGTGGTTGGTGTATTCCATACTTCTAGCGATTCGATTTCACTCAAAACTCACCAAATGACTCCTCCCACCATATTATGATGTTGCCCAAGTTTGGGGCTCGATCCGAAATGAATAGGTGTGAGAAATTGGACAATTCAAGTTCAACGGCAGTTCGTTCCTAATTGGAGTGGTTGGTGTATTCCATACTTCTAGCGACTGGATTTCACTCAAAACTCACCAAATTAATCCTCGCACAATATTATCATGTTGCCCAAGATTTGGCCTCGATACGAAATCAATAGGTGTGAGAAATTGGACAGTTCAAGTTCAACGGCAGTTCGTTCCTAATTGGAGTGGTTGGTGTTTTCCATACTTCTAGCGACTGGATTTCACTCGAAGCTCACCAAATTACTCCTCCCACCATATTACCATGTTGCCCAAGTTTTGGGCTCGATCCGAAATCAATAGGTGTGAGAAATTGGACAATTCAAGTTCAACGGCAGTTCGTTCCTAATTGGTGTGGTTGGTGTATCCCATACTTCTAGTGATTGGATTTCACTCAAAGCCCACCAAATTACTCCTCCCACCATATTACCATGTTGCCCAAGTTTTGGGCTCGATCCGAAATCAATTGGTGTGAGAAATTGAACAATTCAAGTTCAACGGCAGTTCGTTCCTAATTGGAGTGGTTGGTGTATTCCATACTTCTAGCGATTGTATTTCACTTAAAACTCACCAAATCACTCCTCCCACCATATTACCATGTTGCCCAAGTTTTGGGCTCGATCCGAAATCAATAGGTGTGAGAAATTGGACAATTCAAGTTCAACGGCAGTTCGTTCCTAATTGGAGTGGTTGGCGTATTCCATACTTCTAGCGATTGGATTTCACTCAAAACTCACCAAATGAATCCTCCCACCATATTACGAAGTTGCCCAAGTTGTGGGCTCGATCCGAAATCAATAGGTGTGAGAAATTCAACAATTCAAGTTCAATGGCAGTTCGTTCCTAATTGGAGTGGTTGGTGTATTCCAGACATCTAGCGATTGGATTTCACTCAAAACTCACAAAATGAGTCCTCCCACCGTATTATGACGTTGCCCAAGTTTTGGGCTCGATACGAAATCAATAGGTGTGAGAAATTGGTCAATTCAAGTTCAACGGCAGTGCGTTCCTAATTGGAGTGCTTGGTGTATTCCTTACTTCTAGCGATTGGATTTAACTCAAAACTCACCAAATGACTCCTCCCACCATATTATGAAGTTGCCCAAGTTTTGGGCTCGATCTGAAATCAATAGGTGTGAGAAATTCGACAATTCAAGTTCAACGGCAATTCGTTCCTAATTGGAGTGGTTGGTGTATTCCATACTTCTAGCGATTGGATTTCACCCAAAACTCACTAAATCACCCCTCCCACCATATTATGATGTTGCCCAAGTTTTGGGCTCGATCCAAAATCAATAGGTATGAGAAATTGGACAATTCAAGTTCAACGGCAGTTCGTTCCTAATTGGAGTGGTTGGGTGTATTCCATACTTCTAGCGATTGGATTTCACTCAAAACTCACCAAATGACTCCTCCCACCATATTATGATGTTGCCAAAGTTTCGCTCTCGATCTGAAATCAATAGCTGTGAGAAATTGGAAAATTCAAGTTCAACGGCAGTTCGTTCCTAATTGGAGTGGTTGGTATATTCCATACTTCTAGCGATTGGATTTCACCCAAAACTCATCAAATGACCCCTCCCACCATATTATCATGTTGCCCATGTTTTGGGCTCGATCCGAAATCAATAGGTGTGAGAAATTGGACAATTCAAGTTCAACGGCAGTTCGTTCCTAATTGGAGTGGTTGGTGTATTCCACACCTCTAGCGTTTGGATTTCACTCAAAACTCACCAAATGACTCCTCCCACCGTATTATGATGTTTCCCAAGTTTGGGGCTCGATCCGAAATCAATAGGTGTGGGAAATTGGACAATTCAAGCTCAACGGCAGTTCGTTCCTAATTGGAGTGGTTGGTGTATTCCATACTTCAAGCGATTGGATTTCATCCAAAACCCACCAAATGACCCCTCCCACCATATTATCATGTTGCCCAGGTTTTGGGCTCGATCCGAAATCAATAGGTGTGAGAAATTGGACAAATCAAGTTCAACGGCAGTTCGTTCCTAATTGTAGTGGTTGGTGTATTCCATACTTCTAGCGATTGGATTTCACTCAAAACTCACCAAATGACTCCTCCCACCATATTATGAAGTTGCCCAAGTTTTGGGCTCGATCCGAAATCAATAGGTGTTCCAAATTGGACAATTCAAGTTCAACGGCAGTTCGTTCCTAATTGGAGTGGTTGGTGTATTCCATACTTCTAGCGATTAGATTTCACTCAAAACTCACCAAATGACTCCTCCCACCATATTATCATGTCGTCCAAGTTTGGGGCATGATCCGAAATCAATAGGTGTGAGAAATTGGACAATTCAAGTTCAACGGCAGTTCGTTCCTAATTGGAGTGGTTGGTGTATTCCATACTTCAAGCGATTGGATTTCACTCAAAACTCACCAAATGACTCATCCCACCATATTATGAAGTTGCCCAAGTTTTGGGCCCGATCCGAAATCAATAGGTGTGAGAAATTGGACAATTCAAGTTCAATGGCGGTTCGTTCCTAATTGGAGTGGTTGGTGTATTCCATACTTCTAGCGATTGGATTTCACTCAAAACTCCCCAAATGACTCCTCCCACCATATTATGTTCTTGCCCAAGTTTTGGGCTCGATCCGAAATCAATAGGTGTGAGAAATTGGACAATTCAAGTTCAACGGCGGTTCGTTCCAAATTGGAGTGGTTGGTGTATTCCATACTTCTAGCGATTGGATTTCACTCAAAACTCACCAAATGACTCCTCCCACCGTATTATGAAGTTGCCGAAGTTTTGGGCCCGATCTGAAATCAATTGGTGTGAGAAATTGGACAATTCAAGTTCAATGCAAGTTCGTTCCTAATTGGAGTGGTTGGTGTATTCCATACTTCTAGCGATTGGATTTCACTCAAAACTCACCAAATGACTCCTCCCACCATATCATGATGTTGCCCAAGTTTGGGGCTCAATCCGAAATCAATAGGTGTTCCAAATTGGACAATTCAAGTTCAACGGCAGTTCGTTCCTAATTGGAGTGGTTGGTGTATTCCATACTTCTTGCGATTGGATTTCACTCAAAATTCACCAAATGACTCCTCCCACCATATTATGATGTTGCCCAGGTTTCGGGCTCGATCCGAAATCAATAGGTGTGACAAATTGGACAATTCAAGTTCTACGGCAGTTCGTTCCTAATGGGAGTGGTTGGTGTATTCCGTGCTTCTAGCGATTGGATTTCACTCAAAACTCACCAAATGACTCCTCCCACCATATTATGATGTTGCCCATGTTTTGGGCTCGATCCGAAATCAATAGGTCTGAGAAATCAATCAATTCAATTTCAACGACAGTTCATTCCTAATTGGAGTGGTTGGTGTATTCCATACTTCTAGCGATTGGATTTCACTCAAAACTCACCAAATGACTCCTCCCACCATATTATGATGTTGCCCAAGTTTTGGGCTCGATCTGAAATCAAGAGGTGTGAGAAATTGGACAATTCAAGTTCAACGGAACTTCGTTCCTAATTGGACTGGTTGGTGTATTCCATACTTCTAGCGATTGGATTTCACTCAAAACTCCCCAAATGACTCCTCCCACCATATTAATATGTAGCCCAAGTTTTGGGCTCGATCCGAAATCAATAGGTGTTAGAAATTGGACAATTCAAGTTCAACGGCAGTTCGTTCCTAATTGGAGTGGTTGGTGTATTCCATACTTCTAGCGTTTGGATTTCACTCAAAACTTACCAAATGACTCCTCCCACCATATTATGAAGTTCCCCAAGTTTTGGGCCCGATCCGAAATCAATAGGTGTGAGAAATTGGACAATTCAAGTTCAGCGGCAGTTCGTTCCTAATTGGAGTGCTTGGTGTATTCCATACTTCTTGCGATTGGATTTCACCCAAAACTCACCAAATGACTCCTCCCACCATATTATGATGTTGCCCAAGTTTTGGGCTTGATCCGAAATCAATAGGTGTGAGAAATTGGACAATTCAAGTTCGATGGCAGTTCGTTCCTAATTGGAGTGGTTGGTGTATTCCATACTTCTAGAGATTGGATTTCTCTCAAAACTCACCAAATGACTCCTCCCACCATATTATCATGTTGCCCAAGTTTTGGGCTCGATACGAAATCAATACGTGTTCCAAATTGGACAATTCAAGTTCAACGGCAGTTCGTTCCTAATTGGAGTGGTTGGTGTATTCCACACTTCTAGCGATTGGATTTCACTCGAAACTCACCGAATGACTCCTCCCACAATATTATAATGTTACACAAGTTTGGGGTTCGATCCGAAATCTATAGGTGTGAGAAATTAGACAATTCAAGTTCAACGGCAGTTCGTTCCTAATTGGAGTGGTTGGTGTACTCCATACTTCTAGCGATTGGATTTCTCTCAAAACTCACCAAATGACTCCTCCCACCATATTATGATGTTCCCCAAGTTTTGGGCTCGATCCGAAATCAATAAGTGTTCCAAATTGGACAATTCAAGTTCAACGGCAGTTCATTCCTAATGGGAGTGGTTGGTGTATTCCATACTTCTAGCGATTGGATTTCACTCAAAACTCACCAAATGACTCCTCCCACCATATTATGTTGTTGCCCAAGTTTTGGGCTCGATCTGAAATCAATAGGTGTGAGAAATTGGACAATTCAAGTTCAACGGCAGTTCGTTCCTAATTGGAGTGGTTGGTGTATTCCATGCTTCAAGCAATTGGATTTCACTCAAAACTCACCAAATGGCTCCTCTCACAGTATTATCATGTTGCCCAAGGTTTGGGCTCAGTCCGAAATCAATAGGTGTGAGAAATTGGACAATTCAAGTTCAATGGCAGTTTGTTCCTAATTGAAGTGGTTGGTGTATTCCACACTTCTAGCGATTGGATTTCACTGAAAACTCACCAAATGACTCCTCCACCCATATTATCATGTTGCCCAAGTTTTGGCCTCGATCCGAAATCAATAGGTGTTCCAAATTGGACAATTCAAGGTCAGTTCGTTCCTAATAGGAGTGGTTGGTGTATTCCACGCTTCTAGCGATTGGATTTCACTCAAAACATACCAAAGGACTCCTCCCACCATATTATCTTGTTACCCAAGTTTTGGGCTCGATCCGAAATCAATAGGTGTGAGAAATTGGACAATTTAAGTTCAACGGCAGTTCGTTCCTAATTGGAGTGGTTGGTGTATTCCATAGTTCTAGCGATTGGATTTCACTCAAAACTCACCAAATGACTCCTCCCACCATATTATGATGTTGCCCAAGTTTTGGGCTCGATCCGAAATCAATAGGTGTGAGAAATTGGACAATTCAAGTTCAACGGCAGTTCGTTCCTAATTGGAGTGGTTGGTGTACTCCATACCTCTAGCGATTGGATTTCACTCAAAACTCACCAAATGGCTCCTCCCACCATATTATGATGTTGCCCATGTTTTGGGCTCGATCCGAAATCAATTGTTGTTCCAAATTGGACAATTCAAGTTCAACGGCAGTTGATTCCTAATGGGAGTGGTTGGTGTATTCCATACTTCTAGCGATTGGATTTCACTCAAAACTCACCAAATGACTCCTCCCCCCATATTATGATGTTGCCCAAGTTTTGGGCTCGATCCGAAATCAATAGGTGTGAGAAACTGGACAATTCATGTTCAACGGCAGTTCGTTCCTAATTGGAGTGGTTAGTGTATTCCATACTTCTAGCGATTCGATTTCACTCAAAACTCACCAAATGACTCCTCCCACCATATTATCATATTGCCCAAGTTTGGGGCTGGAACCGAAATCAATAGGTGTGAGAAATTGGACAATTCAAGTTCAACGGCAGTTCGTTCCTAGTTGGAGTGGTTGGTGTATTCCATACTTCTAGCGTTTGGATTTCACTGAAAACTCACCAAATGACTCCTCCCCCCATATTATCATGTTGCCCAAGTTTTGGGCTCGATCCGAAATCAATAGGTGTTCCAAATTGGACAATTCAAGTTCAGTTCGTTCCTAATTGGAGTGGTTGGTGTATTCCACGCTTCTAGCGATTGGATTTCACTCAAAACTCACCAAATGACTCCTCCCACCACATTATGATGTTGCCCAAGTTTTGGGCTCAATCCGAAATCAATAGGTGTAAGAAGTTGGACAATTAAAGTTCAACGGCAGTTCGTTCCTAATTGGAGTGGTTGGTGTATTCCATACTTCTAGCGATTGGATTTCACTCAAAACTCACCAAATGACTCCTCCCACCATATTATGATGTTGCCCAAGTTTTGGGCTCGATCTGAAATCAAGAGGTGTGAGAAATTGGACAATTCAAGTTCAACGGAACTTCGTTCCTAATTGGACTGGTTGGTGTATTCCATACTTCTAGCGATTGGATTTCACTCAAAACTCCCCAAATGACTCCTCCCACCATATTAATATGTAGCCCAAGTTTTGGGCTCGATCCGAAATCAATAGGTGTTAGAAATTGGACAATTCAAGTTCAACGGCAGTTCGTTCCTAATTGGAGTGGTTGGTGTATTCCATACTTCTAGCGTTTGGATTTCACTCAAAACTTACCAAATGACTCCTCCCACCATATTATGAAGTTCCCCAAGTTTTGGGCCCGATCCGAAATCAATAGGTGTGAGAAATTGGACAATTCAAGTTCAGCGGCAGTTCGTTCCTAATTGGAGTGCTTGGTGTATTCCATACTTCTTGCGATTGGATTTCACCCAAAACTCACCAAATGACTCCTCCCACCATATTATGATGTTGCCCAAGTTTTGGGCTTGATCCGAAATCAATAGGTGTGAGAAATTGGACAATTCAAGTTCGATGGCAGTTCGTTCCTAATTGGAGTGGTTGGTGTATTCCATACTTCTAGAGATTGGATTTCTCTCAAAACTCACCAAATGACTCCTCCCACCATATTATCATGTTGCCCAAGTTTTGGGCTCGATACGAAATCAATACGTGTTCCAAATTGGACAATTCAAGTTCAACGGCAGTTCGTTCCTAATTGGAGTGGTTGGTGTATTCCACACTTCTAGCGATTGGATTTCACTCGAAACTCACCGAATGACTCCTCCCACAATATTATAATGTTACACAAGTTTGGGGTTCGATCCGAAATCTATAGGTGTGAGAAATTAGACAATTCAAGTTCAACGGCAGTTCGTTCCTAATTGGAGTGGTTGGTGTACTCCATACTTCTAGCGATTGGATTTCTCTCAAAACTCACCAAATGACTCCTCCCACCATATTATGATGTTCCCCAAGTTTTGGGCTCGATCCGAAATCAATAAGTGTTCCAAATTGGACAATTCAAGTTCAACGGCAGTTCATTCCTAATGGGAGTGGTTGGTGTATTCCATACTTGTAGCGATTGGATTTCACTTAAAACTCACCAAATGACTCCTCCCACCATATTATCAAGTTGCCCAAGTTTTGGGCTCGATCCGAAATCAATAGGTGTGAGAACTTGGACAATTCAAGTTCGACGGCAGTTCGTTCCTAATTGGAGTGGTTGGTGTATTCCATACTTCTAGCGATTGGATTTCACTCAAAACTCACCAAATGACTCCTCTCACCATATTATCATGTTGCCCAAGTTTTGGGCTCGATCCGAAATCAATAGGTGTTCCAAATTGGACAATTCAAGTTCAACGGCAGTTCGTTCCTAATTGGAGTGGTTGGTGTATTCCATACTTCTAGCGATTGGATTTCTCTCAAAACTCACCAAATGACTCCTCCCACCATATTATGATGTTGCCCAAGTTTTGGGCTCGATCCGAAATCAATAGGTGTGAGAAATTGGACAATTCAAGTTCGACGGCAGTTCGTTCCTAATTGGAGTGGTTGGTGTATTGCATACTTCTAGCGATTGGATTTCTCTCAAAACTCATCAAATGACTCCTCCCACCATATTATGATGTTGCCCAAGTTTTGGGCTCGATCCGAAATCAATAGTTGTTCCAAATTTAGCAATTCAGGTTGAACGGCAGTTCGTTCCTAATTGGAGTGGTTGGTGTATTCCATAGTTCTAGCGATTGGATTTCACTCAAAACTCACCAAATGACTCCTCCCACCATACTATGATGTTGCCCAAGTTTTGGGATCGATCCGAAGTCAATAGGTGTAAGAAATTGGACAATTCAAGTTGAACGGCAGTTCGTTCCTAATTTTAGTGGTTGGTGTATTCCATACTTCTAGCGATTGGATTTCACTCAAAACTCACCAAATGACTCCTCCCACCATATTATGATGTTGCCCAAGTTTTGGGCTCGATCTGAAATCAATAGGTGTGAGAAATTGGAGAATTTAAGTTCAACGGCAGTTCGTTCCTAATTGGAGTGGTTGGTGTATTCCATACTTCTAGAGTTTGGATTTCACTCAAAACTCACCAAATGACTCCTCCCAGCATATTATGATGTTGCCCAAGTTTTGGGCTCGATCCGAAACCAATAGGTGTGAGAAATTGGACAATTCAAGTTCAACGGCAGTTCGTTCCTAATTGGAGTGGTTGGTGTATTCCATACTTCTAGCGATTTGATTTCACTCAAAACTCACCAAATGACTCCTCCCACCATATTATGATGTTGCCCAAGATTTGGGCTCGATCCGAAATCAACAGGTGTTCCAAATTGGACAATTCAAGTTCAACGGCAGTTCGTTCCAAATTGGAGTGGTTGGTGTATTCCATACTTCTAGCGATTGGATTTCACTCAAAACTCACCGAATGACTCCTCCCACCATATTATGATGTTGCCCAAGTTTTGGGCTCGATCTGAAATCAGGAGGTGTGAGAAATT
Organism: Prunus avium; assembly: GCF_965620075.1. Taxonomy (NCBI): domain Eukaryota; kingdom Viridiplantae; phylum Streptophyta; class Magnoliopsida; order Rosales; family Rosaceae; genus Prunus; species Prunus avium. The sequence continues at coordinate 10,347,493 of NC_142290.1, forward strand.
GGACAATTCAAGTTCGACGGCAGTTCGTTCCTAATTGGAGTGGTTAGTTTATTCCATACTTCTAGTGATTGGATTTCACTCAAAACTCACCAAATGACTCCTCCCACCATATTATGATGTTGCCCAAGTTTTGGGCTCGATCCGAAATCAATAGTTGTTCCAAATTTAGCAATTCAGGTTGAACGGCAGTTCGTTCCTAATTGGAGTGGTTGGTGTATTCCATAGTTCTAGCGATTGGATTTCACTCAAAACTCACCAAATGACTCCTCCCACCATACTATGATGTTGCCCAAGTTTTGGGATCGATCCGAAGTCAATAGGTGTAAGAAATTGGACAATTCAAGTTGAACGGCAGTTCGTTCCTAATTTTAGTGGTTGGTGTATTCCATACTTCTAGCGATTGGATTTCACTCAAAACTCACCAAATGACTCCTCCCACCATATTATGATGTTGCCCAAGTTTTGGGATCGATCTGAAATCAATAGGTGTGAGAAATTGGACAATTCAAGTTCAACGGCAGGTCGTTCCTAATTGGAGTCGTTGGGGTATTCCATACTTCAAGCGATTGGATTTCACTCAAAACTCACCAAATGACTCCTCTCACCATATTATCATGTTGCCCAAGTTTTGGGCTCGATCCGAAATCAATAGGTGTTCCAAATTGGACAATTCAAGTTCAACGGCAGTTCGTTCCTAATTGGAGTGGTTGGTTTATTCCATACTTCTAGCAATTGGATTTCACTCAAAACTCACCAAATGATTCCTCCCACCATATTATGATGTTGCCCAAGATTTGGGCTCGATCCGAAATCAATAGGTGTTCCAAATTGGACAATTCAAGTTCAACGGCAGTTCGTTCCTAATTGGAGTGGTTGGTTTATTCCATACTTCTAGCAATTGGATTTCACTCAAAACTCACCAAATGATTCCTCCCACCATATTATGATGTTGCCCAAGATTTGGGCTCGATCCGAAATCAATAGGTGTTCCAAATTGGACAATTCAAGTTCAACGGCAGTTCGTTCCTAATTGGAGTGGTTGGTGTATTCCAAACTTCTAGCGATTTTATTTCACCCAAAACTCACCAAATGAATCCTCCCACCATATTATCATGTTGCCCAAGTTTTGGGCTCGAACCGAAATCAATAGGTGTTCCAAATTGGACAATTCAAGTTCAACGGCTGTTCGTTCCAAATTGGAGTGGTTGGTGTATTCCATACTTCTAGCGATTGGATTTCACTCAAAACTCACCAAATGACTCCTCCCACCATATTATCCTATTGTCCAACTTTTGGGCTCGAGTCGAAATCAATTGGACAATTCAAGTTCAATGGAAGTTCGTTCCTAATTGGAGTGGTTGGTGTATTCCATACTTCTAGCGATTGTATTTCACTCAAAACTCACCAAATGACTCCTCCCACCATATTATGACGTTGCCCAAGTTTTGGGTTCGATCTGAAATCAATAGGTGTTCGAAATTGGACAATTCAAGTTCAACGGTAGTTCGTTCCTAATTGGAGTGGTTGGTGTATTCCATAGTTCTAGCGATTGGATTTCACTCAAAACTCACCAAATGACTCCTCCCACCATATTATGACGTTGCCCAAGTTTTGGGCTCGATCCGATATCAATAGGTGTTCCAAATTGGACAATTCAAGTTCAACGGCAGTTCGTTCCTAATTGGAGTGGTTGGTGTATTCCATACTTCTAGCGATTGGATTTCACTCAAAACTAACCAAATGACTCCTCCCACCATATTATGATGTTGCCAAAGTTTTGGGCTCGATCCGAAATCAATAGGTGTTCCAAATTGGACAATTCAAGTTCAACGGGAGTTCGTTCCCAATTGGAGTGGTTGGTGTATTCCATAGTTCTAGCGATTGGATTTCACTCAAAACTCACCAAATGACTCCTCCCACCATATTATGATGTTTCCCAAGTTTTGGGCTCGATCCGAAATCAATAGGTGTGAGAAATTGGACAATTCAAGTTCGACGACAGTTCGTTCCTAATTGGAGTGGTTGGTGTATTCCATACTTCTAGCCATTGGATTTCACTCAAAACTCACCAAATGACTCCTCCCACCATATTATGATGTTGGCCAAGTTTTGGGCTCGATCCGAAATCAATAGGTGTTCCAAATTGGACAACTCAAGTTCAACGGCAGTTCGTTCCTAATTGGAGTGTTCGGTGTATTCCATACTTCTATCGATTGGATTTCACTCAAAACTCACCCTATGACTCCTCCCACCATATTATGATGTTGCCCAAATTTTGGGCTCGATCAGAAATCAATAGGTGTTCCAAATTGGACAATTCAAGTTCAACGGCAGTTTGTTCCAAACTGGAGTGGTTGGTGTATTCCATAGTTCTAGCTATTGGATTTCCCTCAAAACTCACCGAACGACTCCTCCCACCATGTTATGATGCTGCCCAAGTTTTGGGCTCGATCCGAAATTAATAGGTGTGAGAAATTGGAGAATTCAAGTTCAACGGCAGTTCGTTCCTAATTGGAGTGGTTGGTGTATTCCACACTTCTAGCGATTGGATTTCACTCAAAACTCACCAAATGAATCCTCCCACCATATTATGATGTTGCCCAAGTTTTGGGCTCGATCCGAAATCAATAGGTGTGAGAAATTGGACAATTCAAGTTCAACGGCAGTTTGTTCCTAATTGGAGTGCTTGGTGTATTCCATACTTCTAGCGATTGGATTTCACTCAAAACTCACCAAATGACTCCTCCCACCATATTATGCTATTGCCCAAGTTTTGTGCTCGATCCGAAATCAATAGGTGTTCCAAATGGGACAATTCAAGTTCAACGGAAGTTCGTTCCTAATTGGAGTGGTTGGTGTATTCCATACTTCTAGCGATTGGATTTCACTCAAAACTCACCAAATGACTCCTCCCACCATATTATGATGTTGCCCAAGTTTTGGGCTCGATCCGAAATCAATAGGTGTGAGAAATTGGACAATTCAAGTTCAACGGCAGTTCGTTCCTAATTGGAGTGGTTGGTGTATTCCATACTTCTAGCGATTGGATTTCACTCAAAACTCACCAAATGACTCCTCCCACCGTATGATGATGTTGCCCAAGTTTTGGGCTCGATCCGAAATCAATAGGTGTTCCAAATTGGACAATTTAAGTTCAACGGCAGTTCGTTCCTAATTGGAGTGGTTGGTGTATTCCATACTTCTAGCGATTGGATTTCACTCAAAACTCTCCAAATGACTCCTCGCACCATATTATGACGTTGCCCAAGTTTTGGGCTCGATCCGAAATCCATAGGTGTTCCAAATTGGACAATTCAAGTTCAACGGCATTTCGTTCCTAATTGGAGTGGTTGGTGTATTCCATACTCCTAGCGATTTGATTTCACTGAAAACTCACCAAATGACTCCTCCCACCATATTATGATGTTGCCCAAGTTTTGGGCTCGATCCGAAATCAATAGGTGTGAGAAATTGGACAATTCAAGTTCAACGGCAATTCGGTCCTAATTGGAGTGGTTGGTGTATTCCATACTTCTAGCGATTGGATTTCAGTCAAAACTAACCAAATGACTCCTCCCACCATATTATGATGTTGCCCAAGTTTTGGGCTCGATCCGAAATCAATAGGTGTTCCAAATTGGATAATTCAAGTTCAACGGCAATTCGGTCCTAATTGGAGTGGTTGGTGTATTCCATAGTTCTAGCGATTGGATTTCACTCAAAACTAACCAAATGACTCCTCCCACCATATTATGATGTTGCCCAAGTTTTGGGCTCGATCCGAAATCAATAGGTGTTACAAATCGGACAATTCAAGTTCAACGGCTGTTCGTTCCTAATTGGAGTGGTTGGTGTATTCCATACTTCTAGCGATTGGATTTCACTCAAAACCCACCAAATGACTCCTCCCACCGTATTATGATGTTGCCCAAGTTTTGGGCTCGATCCGAAATCAATAGGTGTTCGAAATTGGACAATTCAAGTTCAACGGCAGTTCGTTCCTAATTGGAGTGGTTGGTGTATTGCGTACTTCTAGCGTTTGGATTTCACTCAAAACTCACCAACTGACTCCTCCCACCATATTATGATGTTGCCCAAGTTTTGGGCTCGATCCGAAATCAATAGGTGTGAGAAATTGGTCAATTCAATTTCAACGGCATTTCGTTCCTAATTGGAGTGGTTGGTGTATTCATACTTCTTGCGATTGGATTTCACTCAAAACTCACCAAATGACTCCTCCCACCATATTATGATGTTACCCAAGTTTTGGGCTCGATCCGAAATCAATAGGTGTTCCAAATTGGACAATTGAAGTTGAACGGCAGTTCGTTCCTAATTGGAGTGGTTGTTGTATTCCATACTTCAAGCGATTGGATTTCACTCAAAACTCACCAAATGACTCCTCCCACCATATTATAATGTTGCCCAAGTTTTGGGCTCGATCCGAAATCAATAGGTGTTCCAAATTGGCCAATTCAAGTTCAACGGCAGTTCGTTCCTAATTGTAGTGGTTGGTGTATTCCATACTTCTAGCGATTGGATTTCACTCAAAACTCACCAAATGACTCCTCCCACCATATGATGATGTTGCCCAAGTTTTGGGCTCGATCCGAAGTCAATAGGTGTTCCAAATTGGACAATTCAAGTTCAACGGTAGTTCGTTCCTAAATGGAGTGGTTGGTGTATTCCATACTTCAAGCGATTGGATTTCTCTCAGCACTCACCAAATGACTCCTCCCACCATGTTATGATGTTGCCCAAGTTTTGGGCTCGATCTGAAATCAATAGGTGTTCCAAATTGGACAATTCAAGTTCAACGGCAGTTCGTTCCAAATTGGAGTGGTTGGTGTATTCCATACTTCTAGCAGTTGGATTTCACTCAAAACTCACCAAATGACTCCTCCCACAATGTTATGATGTTGCCCAGGTTTGGGGCTCGATCCGAAATCAATAGGTGTAAGAAATTGGACAATTCAAGTTCAACGGCAGTTCGTTCCTAATTGGAGTGGTTGGTGTATTCCATACTTCTAGCGATTGGATTTCACTCAAAACTCACCAAATGACTCCTCCCACCATATTATGATGTTGCCCAAGTTTGGGGCTCGATTCGAAATCAATATGTTTGAGAAATTGGAGAATTCAAGTTCAACGGCAGTTCGTTCCTAATTGGAGTGGTTGGTGTATTCCATACTTCTAGCGATTGGATTTCACTCAAAACTCACCAATTGACTCCTCCCACCATATTATGATGTTGCCCAAGTTTTGGGCTCGATCCGAAATCAATAGGTGTTCCAAATTGGACAATTCAAGTTCAACGGCAGTTCGTTCCTAATTGCAGTGGTTGGTGTATTCCATACTTCAAGCGATTGGATTTCACACAAAACTCACCAAATGACTCCTCCCACCATATTATGATGTTGCCCAAGTTTTGGGCTCGATTCGAAATCAATTGGTGTGAGAAATCGGACAATTCAAGTTCAACGGCAGTTCGTTCCAAGTTGGAGTGGTTGGTGTATTCCATACTTCTAGCGATTGGATTTCACTCAAAGCTCACCAAATGACTCCTCCCACCATATTATGATGTTGCCCAAGTTTTGGGCTCGATCCGAAATCAATAGGTGTTCCAAATTGGAGAATTCAAGTTCAACGGCAGTTCGTTCCTAAATGGAGTGGTTGGTGTATTCCATACTTCTAGCGTTTGGATTTCTCTCAACACTCACCAAATGACTCCTCCCACCATATAATGATGTTGCCCAAGTTTTGGGCCCGATCCGAAATCAATAGGTGTTCCAAATTTGACAATTCAAGTTCAACGGCAGTTCGTTCCTAATTGGAGTGGTTGGTGTATTCCATACTTCTTGTGATTGGATTTCACTCAAAACTCACCGAATGACTCCTCCCACCATATTATGATGTTGCCCAAGTTTTGGGCTCGATCCCAAATCAACAGTTATTCCAAATTGGACAATTCAAGTTCAACGGCAGTTCGTTCCTAATTGGAGTGGTTGGTGTATTCCATACTTCAAGCGATTGGATTTCACTCAAAAGTCACCAAATGACTCCTCCCACCATATTATGATGTTGCCCAAGTTTTGGGCTCGATCCGAAATCAATAGGTGTGAGAAATTGGACAATTCAAGTTCAACGGCAGTTCGTTCCTAATATGGTGGTTGGTGTATTCCATACTTCCAGCGATTGGATTTCACTCAAAAGTCACCAAATGACTCCTCCCACCATATTATGATGTTGCCCAAGTTTTGGGCTCGATCCGAAATCAATAGGTGTGAGAAATTCGACAATTCAAGTTCAACGGCAGTTCGTTCCTAATTGGAGTGGTTATTGTATTCCATACTTCTAGCGATTGGATTTCACTCAAAACTCACCAAATGACTCCTCCCACCATGTTATGATGTTGCCCAAGTTTTGGGCTCGATCCGAAATCAATAGGTGTTCCAAATTGGACAATTCAAGTTCAACGGCAGTTCGTTCCTAATTGGAGTGGTTGGTGTATTCCATACTTCTAGCAGTTGGATTTCACTCAAAACTCACCAAATGACTCCTCCCACAATGTTATGATGTTGCCCAGGTTTGGGGCTCGATCCGAAATCAATAGGTGTGAGAAATTGGACAATTCAAGTTCAACGGCATATCGTTCCTAATTGGAGCGGTTGGTGTATTCCATACTTCTAGCGATTGGATTTCACTCAAAACTCACCAAATGACTCCTCCCACCATGTTATGATGTTGCCCAAGTTTGGGGCTCGATCCGACATCAATAGGTGTGAGAAATTGGACGATTCAAGTTCAACGGCATATCGTTCCTAATTGGAGCGGTAGGTGTATTCCATACTTCTAGCGATTGGAGTTCACTCAAAACTCACCAAATGACTCCTCCCACCATATTATGATGTTGCCCAAGTTTTGGGCTCGATCCGAAATCAATAGGTGTTCCAAATTGGACAATTCAAGTTCAACGGCAGGTCGTTCCTAATTGGAGTGGTTGGTGTATTCCATACTTCTAGCGATTGGATTTCACTCAAAACTAACCAAATGAGTCCTCCCACCATATTATGATGTTGCCCAAGTTTTGGGCTCGATCCGAAATCAATAGGTGTGAGAAATTGGACAATTCAAGTTCAACGGCAGTTCGTTCCTAATTGGAGTGGTTGGTGTATTCCACACTTCTAGCGAATGGATTTCACTCAAAACTCACCAAATGACTCCTCCCACCGTATTATAATGTTGCACAAGTTTGGGGCTCGATCCGAAATCAATAGGTGTGAGAAATTGGTCAATTCAATTTCAACGACAGTTCGTTCCTAATTGGAGTAGTTGTTGTATTCCATACTTCTAGCGATTGGATTTCACTCAAAACTCACCAAATGACTCCTCCCACCATATTATGATGTCGCCCAAGTTTTGGGCTCGATCCGAAATCAATAGGTGTGAGAAATTGGAGAATTCAAGTTCAACGGCAGTTCGTTCCTAATTGGAGTGGTTGGTGTATTCCACACTTCTAGCGATTGGATTTCACTCAAAACTCACCAAATGAATCCTCCCACCATATTATGATGTTGCCCAAGTTTTGGGCTCGATCCGAAATCAATAGGTGTGAGAAATTGGACAATTCAAGTTCAACGGCAGTTTGTTCCTAATTGGAGTGCTTGGTGTATTCCATACTTCTAGCGATTGGATTTCACTCAAAACTCACCAAATGACTCCTCCCACCATATTATGCTATTGCCCAAGTTTTGTGCTCGATCCGAAATCAATAGGTGTTCCAAATTGGACAATTCAAGTTCAACGACAGTTCGTTCCTAATTGGAGTGGTTGGTGTATTCCATACTTCTAGCGATTGGATTTCACTCAAAACTAACCAAATGACTACTCCCACCATATTATGAGGTTGCCCAAGTTTTGGGCCCGATCCAAAATCAATAGGTGTGAGAAATTGGACAATTCAAGTTCAACGACAGTTCGTTCCTAATTGGAGTGGTTGGTGTATTCCACACTTCTAGCGATTGGATTTCACTCAAAACTCACCAAATGACTCCTCCCCCCGTATTATAATGTTGCCCAGGTTTGGGGCTCGATCCGAAATCAATAGGTGTTCCAAATTGGACAATTCAAGTTCAACGGCAGTTCGTTCCTAATTGGAGTGGTTGGTGTATTCCATACTTCTAGAGATTGGATTTCACTCAAAACCCAAGTTTTGGGCTGTTAAGCTCATAATTTCATACATATACATGCCCAATTTACTTACTTCTTTTGCTTAGTTCCTATAATTCTAAGTTATTTCCCTCCCTTTGTGTGTTTTGTAGGCCAACAAACCAAGAGAGCATAATTCATGCAATTCAAGCATGTTAAGGCCTAATTTGGATGAATGGAAGAAGAGCTTAAAGACAAACTCATTTTTCCTATAGCCCCTTGCCAGTCCAGTTTCGTGGGTCACATTGCATGATCTGTTTCAGCAACCTACACAGCTCGGATGAGGCCGCATTATTCATGAAAGTTGTTCCAATGGGTGTGTACTATAACATATCCAAAATTCAGCCCCATTGGATAAATCTGGAGTCCGTCACCTAGCAAACACAGATCCATGCTCAGGATGGATTTTTGTTCAGCGAGCAAACTGAGTTAGAATTTCATTTCGGACTTATCTTCTTCATCCGAGCTTGGATTGGGCCAATACTTGTGTGGTTGGATCAGACACATTCTGAACTTCACAATGGACATCTTAAAGTCATCATTTTCTTAAGAGAAGCCCAAGTTGTAAGCCCTTGAAGTTGCTGGTCATGCTGACCTCAGGATGAGCTGGTTGGAAGCTTGGTCATGGTGAGCTAGGCATGAGCTATTGTTTCTGGTTGGAAGCTTGGTCATGGTGACATGAAGATGAGCTAGGGTTGCTGGTGGGATTTATTGGTGAAGTGCATCAACCAATTCAGATTTTATAATGCAAGTGTTGTATGCATTAGTGAAGTGCATCAACCAATTTAGATTTTATAATGCAAGTGTTGAATGCATTTGCCATATTGAATTCAGATTTATCACTCCCCTCTCCCTATAAATACCACATCCATTCCACATTCAAGACACAACAAATCCTGGGATTCACAACCCCACAATTCACTCCAGCCATCCTCAAACACTCTCAAAATCCCAAACACTCCAACAATCACCAAAACAACTCTAGCAAACCTCTCTTCCATTTCCCTACGAATTTCATCTTCCTTAGCCATCACCACTCACTCAAACTCATCCCAAATCACCTCCATATCCTTCATACATCTTTCTAGAAGTGGGGAAGCTCTTGGAGAAGCATTAGAAGTGGAGAAGCACTTGGAGAAGCCTTGGACACCACAAGAACTTCAGAAAAAGGGTTTTTCTACTCTTATTGCATTCATTATGTTTTCTCATTTCTGTTCAAGTCTCTTTTCCATTATGAGTAGCTAAATCCATAACTAGGGCTTCGATGTAACCTAACATGAATATTCTGGGTTTATAAGTTTGGAGTTTCAAGTTTGATTCATGATTCATGTTCTTATTCATTATGCTTATAAGTTAACATGCTTGTTTGAATGATTGATCACCATTAGAACTTGTTTGTTAACTATCTTGGTTTGAATTAAGAGTATACACCATGCTTTAATTCGAATTGAACTATGAATAGGAAGAGTATGTATGGACATTCGACAACAGGGATTAGATACATACTTGGTTGTTTAAAATGTTCTTCTATGCTTAATGGGTTCCTAATGCTTAATTTTAGGTTAGACAACAAATGATCAAATTAGGGAATTAGGAACACAAGGTTAGGACCAAACACCATGGCCTAATCATACTTTAGCTAGAATCAATCTTTGAATCTGAATTAGACTTGTTACTTGAATCTTTATAACCCAGAATTGAATTGTTATGGTGAATCGAATGCCCTAGTCTCCAAACCTGTGTTTTAACCTTCAAAACCACCCTTTGTTACTTTTGTTTATTTGCTTTCCGTTGCAATTTCAGTTTGTTCATTTCTTTCTATAATCACAAGCATTCTCACTTCAAAGTTCATTTTAATCTTGCTGCATTTGTTTTCAAACTTACTCTTGCTTTAAATAGATTTAACTTCCTAACTTCTTGAATTCGGTAATCTAAAGTACATAACTAATTTGAACTTCTCAGTCTTCGTGGGTACGACCTCGTACTTGTCTTGCTATACTACTAATTGCCCCGTACAATTGTGAGTTAACATATTATTAACAACATGGGCTCGATCCGAAATCAACAGGTGTGAGAAATTGGACAATTCAAGTTCAACGGAAGTTCGTTCCTAATTGGAGTGGTTGGTGTATTCCATACTTCTTGCGATTGGATTTCACTCAAAACTCACCAAATGACTCCTCCCACCATATTATGATGTTGCCCAAGTTTGGGGCTCGATCCGAAATCAATTGGTGTGAGAAATTGGACAATTCAAGTTCAACGGCAGTTCGTTCCTAATTGGAGTGGTTGGTGTATTCCATACTTCTAGCGATTGGATTTCACTCAAAACTCACCAACTGACTCATCCCACCATATTATGATGTTGCCCAAGTTTTGGGCTCGATCCGAAATCAATAGGTGTTCCAAATTGGACAATTCAAGTTGAATGGCAGTTCGTTCCTAATTGCAGTGGTTGGTGTATTCCATACGTCAAGCGATTGGCTTTCACTCAAAACTCACCAAATGACTCCTCCCACCACATTATGATGTTGCCCAAGTTTTGGGCTCGATCCGAAATAAATAGGTGTGAGAAATTGAACAATTCAAGTTCAACGGCAGTTCGTTCCTAATTGGACTGGTTGGTGTATTCCATACTTCTAGCGATTGGATTTCACTCAAAACTAACCAAATGACTCCTCCCACCATATTATGATGTTGCCCAAGTTTTGGGCTCGATCCGAAATCAATAGGTGTGAGAAACTGGACAATTGGAGTTCAACGGCAGTTCGTTCCTAATTGGAGTGGTTGGTGTATTCCACACTTCTAGCGATTGGATTTCACTCAAAACTCACCAAATGACTCTTCCCACCATATTATGATGTTGCCCAAGTTTTGGGATCGATCCGAAATCAATAGGTGTGAGAAATTGGACAATTCAAGTTCAACGTCAGTTCGTTCCTAATTGGAGTGGTTGGTGTATTCCATACTTTTAGCGATTGGATTTCACTCAAAACTCACCAAATGACTCCTCCCACCATATTATGATGTTGCCCAAGTTTTGGGCTCGATCCGAAATCAATAGGTGTTCCGAACTGGACAATTCAAGTTCAACGGCTGTTCGTTCCTAATTGGAGTGGTTGGTGTATTCCATACTTCTAGCGATTGGATTTCACTCAAAACTAACCAAATGACTCCTCCCACCATATTATGATGTTGCCCAGGTTTTGGGCTCGATCCGAAATCAATAGGTGTTCCAAATTGGACAATTCAAGTTCAACGGCAGTTCGTTCCTAATTGGAGTGGTTGGTGTATTCCATACTTCTGGCGATTGGATTTCACTCAAAACTCACCATTGACTCCTCCCACCATATTATGATGTTGCCCAAGTTTTGGGCTCAATCCGAAAACAATAGGTGTGAGAAATTGGACAATTCAAGTTCAACGGAAGTTCGTTCCTAATTGGAGTGGTTGGTGTATTCCATACTTCTTGCGATTGGATTTCACTCAAAACTCACCAAATGACTCCTCCCACCATATTATGATGTTGCCCAAGTTTGGGGCTCGATCCGAAATCAATAGGTGTGAGAAATTGGACAATTCAAGTTCTACGGCAGTTCGTTCCTAATTGGAGTGGTTGGTGTATTCCATACTTCTAAAGATTGGATTTCACTCAAAACTCACAAAATGACTCCTCCCACCATATTATGATGTTGCCCAAGTTTTGGGCTCGATCCGAAATCAATAGGTGTGAGAAATTGGACAATTCAAGTTCAACGACAGTTCGTTCCTAATTGGAGTGGTTGGTGTATTCCATACTTCTAGAGATTGGATTTCACTCAAAACTCACCAATTGACTTCTCCCACCATATTATGATGTTGCCCAAGTTTTGGGCTCGATCCAAAATCAATAGGTGTGAAAAATTGGACAATTCAAGTTCAACGGCAGTTCGTTCCTAATTGGAGTGGTTGCTGTATTCCATACTTCTAGCGATTGGATTTCACTCAAAACTCACCAATTGACTCCTCCCACCATATTATGATGTTGCCCAAGTTTTGGGCTCGATCCGAAATCAATAGGTGTGAGAAATTGGACAATTCAAGTTCAACGGCAGTTCGTTCCTAATTGGAGTGGTTGGTGTATTCCATACTTCTAGCGATTGGATTTCACTCAAAACTAACCAAATGACTCCTCCCACCATATTATGTTGTTGCCCAGTTTTGGGCTCGATCCGAAATCAATAGGTGTTCCAAATTGGACAATTCAAGTTCAACGGTAGATCGTTCCTAATTGGAGTGGTTGGTGTATTCCATACTTCTAGCGATTGAATTTCACTCATAACTCACCAATTGACTCCTCCCACCATATTATGTTGTTGCCCAAGTTTTTGGCTCGATACGAAATCAATAGGTGTTCCAAATTGGACAATTCAAGTTCATCGGCAGTTCGTTCCTAATTGGGGTGGTTGGTGTATTCCATACTTTTAGCGATTGGATTTCACTCAATACTCCCCAAATGACTCCTCCCACCATATTATAATGTTGCCCAAGTTTTGGGCTCGATCCGAAATCAATAGGTGTGAGAAATTGGACAATTCAAGTTCAACGGCAGTTCGTTCCTAATTGGAGTGGTTGGTGTATTCCATACTTCTAAAGATTGGTGTTAAGCTCATAATTTCATACATATACATGCCCAAATTTACTTACTTCTTTTGCTTAGTTTCCTAGATTTCTATGTTATTTGCCTCTCTTTGTGTGTTTTGTAGGCAAAAAGAGCAAGAGAGCATAATTCATGCAATTCAAGCATGTTAAGGCCTAATTTGGATAAAGGGAAGAAGAGCTTAAAGACAAACTCATTTTGGCTACAGCCCCCTGCCAGTCCAGTTCCGTAGGTCATATTGAAAGCTTTGTTTTAGCAACCTACACAGGTCGGATGAGGCAGCATTCTTCATGAAAGTTGTTCCAATGGGTGTATACTATAACATATCCAAAATTCATCCCCATTGGATAAATATGGAGTCTGTTACCTAGCAAACACAGAACCATGCTCAGGATGGAGTTTTGTCAGCGAGCAAAATGAGTTAGCAATTTGTTTTGGCCTTAACTTCTTCATCTAAGCTTGGATTGGGCCAATACTTGTGTGGTTGGATCAGACACATTCTGAACTTCAATTTGGAGTGCTTAAAATCGTCATTTGCTTAAGAGAAGCCCAATTTGTAGCCCTTGAAGTTGCTGGTCATGCTGACCTCAGGATGAGCTATTGTTTCTGGTTGGAAGCTTGGTCATGGTGAGCTAGGCATGAGCTATTGTAGTTGGTTGGAAGCTTGGTCATAGTGACATGAAGATGAGCTAGGGCTGCTGGTGGGATTTATTGGTGAAGTGCATCAACCAATTCAGATTTTCTAATACAAGTGCATCAACCAATTCATATTTTCTAATACAAGTGTTGTATGCATTAGCCATATCAAATTCAGATTTTCACTTCCCCTAGGCCTATAAATAGGGATGTTCTCTAAGTTTGTAAACACACCCCAAGGGGGGGAGCTCTCAAACACTTCTCTAGAGCTCCCTTCCCTTCTCTCCCTCAAATTCTCTTAGTTTCATTTTCTAGTTTTCAATTGTTGTAATGAAATCTTTTGTGCTGAAATTTTCCTTAAGTTTTTCTTAGTTCCACTTTACTTTTCATTATGTAAATTCTTTTCTTTAGTTTTTCAAGTTTGATTAGTTTCCAAGTTTCAATTATGGTTCATGTTCTTATTCATTATGCTTATAAGTTAATATGCTAGTTTGAATGATTGATCACCATTTAGGCTTGCATGTATGGACATTCGACAACAGGGATTAGATACATGCTTGGTTGTTTAAATTGTTCTTCTATGCTTAATGGGTTCCTAATGCTTAATTTTAGGTTAGACAACAAATGATCAAATTAGGGAATTAGGAACACAAGGTTATGACCACATACCATGGCTTAATCATACTTTAGCTAGAATCAATCCATTAATCCAATTGAACTTAGGAACTTATCTGCTTGAGTTAGTTATTTTCTTTCTTCCTCGTTTTATTTATTTCCTTTTGTTTTCATTTATTATTTGTGTAGGAAAACTGAGTTGGATCATTCAATCACCAATCCCTGTGGAATCGACCTCGCACTTACATACGCTAAACTACCAACGGCTCGTGCACTTGCGAGTATCACAAGTTGAGGATGCAACTGAATCCATTTTGGTGCAGCTGTATCTACACAACAATTGGATTTCACTCAAAACTCACAAAATGACTCCTCCCACCATATTATGATGTTGCCCAAGTTTTGGGCTCGATCCGAAATCAATAGGTGTGAGCAATTGGACAATTCAAGTTCAACGGCAGTTCATTCCTAATTGGAGTGGTTGGTGTATTCCATACTTCTTGGGATTGGATTTCACTCAAAACTCACCAAATGACTCCTCCCACCATATTATGATGTTGCCCAAATTTTGGGCTCGATCCGAAATCAATAGGTGTTCCAAATTGGACAATTCAAGTTCAACGGCAGTTCGTTCCTAATTGCAGTGGTTGGTGTATTCCATACTTCAAGCGATTGGATTTCACTCAAAACTCACCAAATGACTACTCCCACCATATTATGATGTTGCCCAAGTTTTGGGCTCGATCCGAAATCAATAGGTCTTCCAAATTTGACAATTAGAGTTCAACGGCAGTTCGTTCCTAATTGGAGTGGTTGGTGTATTCCATACTTCTTGGGATTGGATTTCACTCAAAACTCACCAAATGACTCCTCCCACCATATTATGATGTTGCCCAAATTTTGGGCTCGATCCGAAATCAATAGGTGTTCCAAATTGGACAATTCAAGTTCAACGGCAGTTCGTTCCTAATTGCAGTGGTTGGTGTATTCCATACTTCAAGCGATTGGATTTCACTCAAAACTAACCAAATGACTCCTCCCACCATACTATGATGTTGCCCAAGTTTTGGGCTCGATCCGAAATCAATAGGTGTGAGAAATTGGACAATTCAAGTACAACGGCAGTTCGTTCCTAATTGGAGTGGTCGGTGTATTCCACACTTCTAGCGATTGGATTTCACTCAAAACTCACCAAATGACTCCTCCCACCATATTATGATGTTGCCCAAGTTTTGGGCTCGATCCGAAATCAATAGGTCTTCCAAATTTGACAATTAGAGTTCAACGGCAGTTCGTTCCTAATTGGAGTGGTTGGTGTATTCCATACTTCTAGCGATTGGATTTCACTCAAAACTAACCAAATGACTCCTCCCACCATATTATGATGTTGCCCAAGTTTGGGGCTCGATCCGAAATCAATAGGTGTGAGAAATTGGACAATTCAAGTTCAACGGCAGTTCGTTCCTAATTGGAGTGGTTGGTGTATTCCATACTTCTAGCGATTGGATTTCACTCAAAACTCACCAAATGACTCCTCCCACCATATTATGATGTTGCCCAAGTTTGGGGCTCGATCCGAAATCAATAGGTGTGAGAAATTGGACAATTCAAGTTCAACGGCAGTTCGTTCCTAATTGGAGTGGTTGGTGTATTCCATACTTCTAGCGATTGGATTTCACTCAAAACTCACCAAATGACTCCTCCCACCATATTATGATGTTGCCCAAGTTTGGGGCTCGATCCGAAATCAATAGGTGTGAGAAATTGGACAATTCAAGTTCAACGGCAGTTCGTTCCTAATTCGAGTGGTTGGTGTATTCCATACTTCTAGCGAATGGATTTGACTCAAAACTCACCAAATGACTCTTCCCACCATATTATGATGTCGCCCAAGTTTGGGGCTCGATCCGAAATCAATAGGTGTGAGAAATTGGACAATTCAAGTTCAACGGCAGTTCGTTCCTAATTCGAGTGGTTGGGGTCTTCCATACTTCTAGCGATTGGATTTCACTCAAAACTCACCAAATGACTCCTCCCACCATATTATGTTGTTGCCCAGGTTTTGGGCTTGATCCGAAATCAATAGGTGTTCGAAATTGGAGAATTCAAGTTGAACGGCAGTTCGTTCCTAATTGGAGTGGTTGGTGTATTCCATACTTCTAGCGATTGGATTTCTCTCAAAACTCACCAAATGACTCCTCCCACCATATTATGATGTTGCCCAAGTTTGGGGATCGATCCGAAATCAATAGGTGTGGGAAATTGGACAATTCAAGTTCAACGGCAGTTCGTTCCTAATTGGAGTGGTTGGTGTATTCCATACTTCTAGCGATTGGACTTCACCCAAAACTCACCAAATGACTCCTCCCACCATATTATGATGTTGCCCAAGTTTTGGGCTCGATCCGAAATCAATAGGTGTGAGCAATTGGACAATTCAAGTTCAACGGCAGTTCATTCCTAATTGGAGTGGTTGGTGTATTCCATACTTCTTGGGATTGGATTTCACTCAAAACTCACCAAATGACTCCTCCCACCATATTATGATGTTGCCCAAGTTTTGGGCTCGATCCGAAATCAATAGGTGTTCCAAATTGGACAATTCAAGTTCAACGGCAGTTCGTTCCTAATTGCAGTGGTTGGTGTATTCCATACTTCAAGCGATTGGATTTCACTCAAAACTCACCAAATGACTACTCCCACCATATTATGATGTTGCCCAAGTTTTGGGCTCGATCCGAAATCAATAGGTCTTCCAAATTTGACAATTAGAGTTCAACGGCAGTTCGTTCCTAATTGGAGTGGTTGGTGTATTCCACACTTCTAGCGTTTGGATTTCACTCAAAACTAACCAAATGACTCCTCCCACCATACTATGATGTTGCCCAAGTTTTGGGCTCGATCCGAAATCAATAGGTGTGAGAAATTGGACAATTCAAGTACAACGGCAGTTCGTTCCTAATTGGAGTGGTCGGTGTATTCCACACTTCTAGCGATTGGATTTCACTCAAAACACACCAAATGACTCCTCCCACCATATTATGATGTTGCCCAAGTTTTGGGCCGGATCCGAAATCAATAGGTGTGAGAAATTGGACAATTCAAGTTCAACGGCAGTTCGTTCCTAATTGGAGTGGTTGGTGTATTCCATACTTCTAGCGATTGGATTTCACTCAAAACTCACCAAATGACTCCTCCCACCATATTATGATGTTGCCCAAGTTTGGGGCTCGATCCGAAATCAATAGGTGTGAGAAATTGGACAATTCAAGTTCAACGGCAGTTCGTTCCTAGTTGGAGTGGTTGGTGTATTCCATACTTCTAGCGATTGGATTTCACTCAAAACACACCAAATGACTCCTCCCACCATATTATGATGTTGCCCAAGTTTTGGGCCGGATCCGAAATCAATAGGTGTGAGAAATTGGACAATTCAAGTTCAACGGCAGTTCGTTCCTAATTGGAGTGGTTGGTGTATTCCATACTTCTAGCGATTGGATTTCACTCAAAACTCACCAAATGACTCCTCCCACCATATTATGATGTTGCCCAAGTTTGGGGCTCGATCCGAAATCAATAGGTGTGAGAAATTGGACAATTCAAGTTCAACGGAAGTTCGTTCCTAATTCGAGTGGTTGGTGTATTCCATACTTCTAGCGAATGGATTTGACTCAAAACTGACCAAATGACTCTTCCCACCATATTATGATGTCGCCCAAGTTTGGGGCTCGATCCGAAATCAATAGGTGTGAGAAATTGGACAATTCAAGTTCAACGGCAGTTCATTCCTAATTGGAGTGGTTGGTGTATTCCATACTTCTAGCGATTGGACTTCACCCAAAACTCACCAAATGACTCCTCCCACCATATTATGATGTTGCCCAAGTTTTGGGCTCGATCCGAAATCAATAGGTGTGGGAAATTGGACAATTCAAGTTCAACGGCAGTTCGTTCCTAATTGGAGTGGTTGGTGTATTCCGTACTTCTAGCGATTGGATTTCACCCAAAACTCACCAAATGACTCCTCCCACCATATTATGATGTTGCCCAAGTTTTGGGCTCGATCCGAAATCAATAGGTGTGAGCAATTGGACAATTCAAGTTCAACGGCAGTTCGTTCCTAATTGGAGTGGTTGGTGTATTCCGTACTTCTAGCGATTGGATTTCACTCAAAACACACCAAATGACTCCTCCCACCATATTATGATGTTGCCCAAGTTTTGGGCCGGATCCGAAATCAATAGGTGTGAGAAATTGGACAATTCAAGTTCAACGGCAGTTCGTTCCTAATTGGAGTGGTTGGTGTATTCCATACTTCTAGCGATTGGATTTCACTCAAAACTCACCAAATGACTCCTCCCACCATATTATGATGTTGCCCAAGTTTGGGGCTCGATCCGAAATCAATAGGTGTGAGAAATTGGACAATTCAAGTTCAACGGAAGTTCGTTCCTAATTCGAGTGGTTGGTGTATTCCATACTTCTAGCGAATGGATTTGACTCAAAACTCACCAAATGACTCTTCCCACCATATTATGATGTCGCCCAAGTTTGGGGCTCGATCCGAAATCAATAGGTGTGAGAAATTGGACAATTCAAGTTCAACGGCAGTTCGTTCCTAATTCGAGTGGTTGGGGTCTTCCATACTTCTAGCGATTGGATTTCACTCAAAACTCACCAAATGACTCCTCCCACCATATTATGTTGTTGCCCAGGTTTTGGGCTTGATCCGAAATCAATAGGTGTTCGAAATTGGAGAATTCAAGTTGAACGGCAGTTCGTTCCAAATTGGAGTGGTTGGTGTATTCCATACTTCTAGCGATTGGATTTCACTCAAAACTCACCAAATGACTCCTCCCACCATACTATGATGTTGCCCAAGTTTGGGGATCGATCTGAAATCAATAGGTGTGGGAAATTGGACAATTCAAGTTCAACGGCAGTTCGTTCCTAATTGGAGTGGTTGGTGTATTCCATACTTCTAGCGATTAGATTTCACCCAAAACTCACCAATTGACTCCTCCCACCATATTATGATGTTGCCCAAGTTTTGGGCTCGATCCGAAATCAATAGGTGTGAGCAATTGGACAATTCAAGTTCAACGGCAGTTCATTCCTAATTGGAGTGGTTGGTGTATTCCATACTTCTTGGGATTGGATTTCACTCAAAACTCACCAAATGACTCCTCCCACCATATTATGATGTTGCCCAAGTTTTGGGCTCGATCCGAAATCAATAGGTCTTCCAAATTTGACAATTAGAGTTCAACGGCAGTTCGTTCCTAATTGGAGTGGTTGGTGTATTCCACACTTCTAGCGTTTGGATTTCACTCAAAACTAACCAAATGACTCCTCCCACCATACTATGATGTTGCCCAAGCTTTGGGCTCGATCCGAAATCAATAGGTGTGAGAAATTGGACAATTCAAGTACAACGGCAGTTCGTTCCTAATTGGAGTGGTCGGTGTATTCCACACTTCTAGCGATTGGATTTCACTCAAAACTCACCAAATGACTCCTCCCACCATATTATGATGTTGCCCAAGTTTTGGGCTCGATCCGAACTCAATAGGTCTTCCAAATTTGACAATTAGAGTTCAACGGCAGTTCGTTCCTAATTGGAGTGGTTGGTGTATTCCATACTTCTAGCGATTGGATTTCACTCAAAACTAACCAAATGACTCCTCCCACCAGATTATGATGTGGCCCAAGTTTTGGGCTCGATCCGAAATCAATAGGTGTGAGAAATTGGACAATTCAAGTTCAACGGCAGTTCATTCCTAATTGGAGTGGTTGGTGTATTCCATACTTCCAGGGATTGGATTTCACTCAAAACTCACCAAATGACTCCTCCCACCATATTATGATGTTGCCCAAGTTTTGGGCTCGATCCGAAATCAATAGGTGTTCCAAATTGGACAATTCAAGTTCAACGGCAGTTCGTTCCTAATGGGAGTGGTTGGTGTATTCCATACTTCTAGCGATTGGATTTCACTCAAAACTCACCAAATGACTCCTCCCACCATATTATGATGTTGCCCAAGTTTTGGGCCTGATCCGAAATCAATAGGTGTCAGAAATTGGACAATTCAAGTTCAACGGCAGTTCGTTCCTAATTGGAGTGGTTGGTGTATTCCATACTTCTAGCGATTGGATTTCACTCAAAACTCACCAAATGACTCCTCCCACCATATTATGATGTTGCCCAAGTTTGGGGCTCGATCCGAAATCAATATTTGTGAGAAATTGGACAATTCAAGTTCAACGGCAGTTCGTTCCTAATTCGAGTGGTTGGTGTATTCCATACTTCTAGCGAATGGATTTGACTCAAAACTCACCAAATGACTCTTCCCACCATATTATGATGTCGCCCAAGTTTTGGGCTCGATCCGAAATCAATAGGTCTTCCAAATTTGACAATTAGAGTTCAACGGCAGTTCGTTCCTAATTGGAGTGGTTGGTGTATTCCATACTTCTAGCGATTGGATTTCACTCAAAACTCACCAAACGACTCCTCCCGCCATATTATGATGTTGCCCAAGTTTGGGGCTCGATCCGAAATCAATAGATGTGAGAAATTGGACAATTCAAGTTCAACGGCAGTTCGTTCCTAATTGGAGTGGTTGGTGTATTCCATACTTCTAGTGATTGGATTTCACTCAAAACTCACCAAATGACTCCTCCCCCCATATTATGATGTTGCCCAAGGTTTGGGCTTGATCCGAAATCAATAGCTGTTCGAAATTGGACAATTCAAGTTCAGCGGCAGTTCGTTCCTAATTGTTGTGGTTGGTGTATTCCATACTTCTAGCGATTGGATTTCACTCAAAACTCACCAAATGACTCCTCCCACCATATTATGATGTTGCTCAAGTTTGGGGATCGATCCGAAATCAATAGGTGTGAGAAATAGGACAATTCAAGTTCAACGGCAGTTCGTTCCTAATTGGAGTGGTTGGTGTATTCCATACTTCTAGTGATTGGATTTCACTCAAAACTCACCAAATGACTCCTCCCCCCATATTATGATGTTGCCCAAGGTTTGGGCTCGATCCGAAATCAATAGGTGTGAGAAATTGGACAATTCAAGTTCAACGGCAGTTCGTTCCTAATTGGAGTGGTTGGTGTATTCCATACTTCTAGCGATTGGATTTCACCCAAAACTCACCAAATGACTCCTCCCACCATATTATGACGTTGCCCAAGCTTGGGGCTCGATCCGAATTCAATAGGTGTTCCAAATTGGACAATTCAAGTTCAACGGTAGTTCGTTCCTAATTGGAGTGGTTGGTGTATTCCATACTTCTAGCGATTGGATTTCACTCAAAACTCACCAAATGACTCCTCCCACCAAATTATGATGTTGCCCAAGTTTGGGGCTCGATCCGAAATCAATAGGTGTGAGAAATTGGACAATTCAAGTTCAACGGCAGTTCGTTCCTAATTGGAGTGGTTGGTGTATTCCATACTCCTCGCGATTGGATTTCACTCAAAACTCACCAAATGACTCCTCCCACTATATTATGATGTTGCTCAAGTTTTGGGCTCGATCCGAAATCAATAGGTGTTCCAAATTGGACAATTCAAGTTCTATGGCAGTTCGTTCCTAATTGGAGTGGTTGGTGTATTCCATACTTCTAGCGATTGGATTTCACTCAAAACTCACCAAATGACTCCTCCCACCAAATTATGATGTTGCCCAAGTTTGGGGCTCGATCCGAAATCAATAGCTGTGAGAAATTGGACAATTCAAGTTCAACGGCAGTTCGTTCCTAATTGGAGTGGTTGGTGTATTCCATACTCCTCGCGATTGGATTTCACTCAAAACTCACCAAATGACTCCTCCCACTATATTATGATGTTGCTCAAGTTTTGGGCTCGATCCGAAATCAATAGGTGTTGCAAATTGGACAATTCAAGTTCTATGGCAGTTCGTTCCTAATTGGAGTGGTTGGTGTATTTCATACTTCTAGCGATTGGATTTCCCTCAAAACTCACCAAATGACTCCTCCCTCCAAATTATGATGTTGCCCAAGTTTTGGGTTCGATCCGAAATCAATAGGTGTGAGAAATTGGACAATTCAAGTTCAACGGCAGTTCGTTCGTAATTGGAGTGGTTGGTGTATTCCATACTTCTAGCGATTGGATTTCATTCAAAACGCACCAAATGACTCCTCCCACCATATTATGATGTTGCCCAAGTTTGGGGCTCGTTCCGAAATCAATAGGTGTGAGAAATTGGACAATTCAAGTTCAACGGCAGTTCGTTCCTAATTGGAGTGGTTGGTGTAATCCATACTTCTAGCGATTGGGTTTCCCTCAAAACTCACCAAATGACTCCTCCCACCATATTATGATGTTGCCCAAGTCTTGGGCTCGATCCGAAATCAATAGTTGTGAGAAATTGGACAATTCAAGTTCAACGGCAGTTCGTTCCTAATTGGAGTGGTTGGTCTATTCCATACTTCTAGCGATTGGATTTCGCTCAAAACTCACCAAATGACTCCTCCCACCAAATTATGATGTTGCCCAAGTTTGGGGCTCGATCCGAAATCAATAGGTGTTCCAAATTGGACAATTCAAGTTCAACGGCAGTTCGTTCCTAATTGGAGTGGTAGGTGTATTCCATACTTCTAGCGATTGGATTTCATTCAAAACTCACCAAATGACTCCTCCCACCATATTATGATGTTGCCCAAGTTTTGGGCTCGATCTGAAATCAATAGATGCTCCAAATTGGACAATTCAAGTTCAACGGCAGTTCGTTCCTAATTGGAGTGGTTGGTGTATTCCATACTTCTAGCGATTGGATTTCATTCAAAACTCACCAAATGAATCCTCCCACCATATTATGATGTTGCCCAAGTTTTGGGCTCGATCCGAAATCAATACGTGTGAGAAATTGGACAATTCAAGTTCAACGGCAGTTCGTTCCTAATTGGAGTGGTTGGTGTATTCCATACTTCTAGAGATTGGATTTCACTCAAAACTCACCAAATGACTCCTCCCACCATATTACGATGTTGCCCAAGTTTAGGGCTCGATCCGAAATCAATAGGTGTTCCAAATTTGACAATTCAAGTTCAACGGCAGTTCGTTCCTAATTGGAGTGGTTGGTGTATTCCATACTTCTAGCGATTGGATTTCACTCAAAACTCACCAAATGACTCCTCCCACCATATTATGATGTTGCCCAAGTGTTGGGCTCGATCCGAAATCAATAGGTGTTCCAAATTGGACAATTCAAGTACAACGGCAGTTCGTTCCTAATTGGAGTGGTTGGTGTATTCACATTGCCCAAGTTTTAGGCTCGATCCGAAATCAATAGGTTTTCCAAATTGGACAATTTAAGTTCAACGACAGTTCGTTCCTAATTGCAGTGGTTGGTGTATTCCATACTTCTAGCGATTGGATTTCACTCAAAACTCACCAAATGACTCCTCCCACCATATTATGATGTTGCCCAAGTTTTGGACTCGATCCGAAATCAATAGGTCTTCCAAATTTGACAACTAGAGTTCAACGGCAGTTCGTTCCTAATTGGGGGGGTTGGTGTATTCCATCCTTCTAGCGATTGGATTTAACTCAAAACTCACCAAGTGACTGCTCCCACCATAGTTTGATGTTGCCCAAGTTTTGGGCTCGATCCGAAATCAATAGGTGTGAGAAATTGGACAATTCAAGTTCAACGGCAGTTCGTTCCTAATTGGAGTGGTTGATGTATTCCATACTTCTAGCGATTGGATTTCACTCAAAACTCACCAAATGACTCCTCCCACCATGTTATGAATTTGCCCAAGTTTTGGGCTCGATCCGAAATCAATAGGTGTTCCAAATTGGAAAATTCAAGTTCAACGGCAGTTCGTTCCTAATTGGAGTGGTTGGTGTATTCCATACTTCTAGCGATTGGATTTTACTCAAAACTCACCAAGTGATTTCTCCCACCATATTATGATCTTGCCCAAGTTTTGGGCTCGATCCGAAATCAATAGGTGTTCCAAATTGGACAATTCAAGTTCAACTGCAGTTCGTTCCTAACTGGAGTGGTTGGTGTATTCCATACTTCTTGCGATTGGATTTCACTCAAAACACACCAAATGACTCCTCCCACCATATTATGCGGTTGCCCAAGTTTGGAGCTCGATCCGAAATCAATAGGTGTGAGAAATTGGACAATTCAAGTTCAACGGCAGTTCGTTCCTAATTGGAGTGGTTAGTGTATTCCATACTTCTAGCGATTGGATTTCACTCAAAACTCACCAAATGACTCCTCCCACCATATTATGATGTTGCCCAAGTTTTGGGCTCGATACGAAATCAATAGATGTGAGAAATTGGACAATTGAAGTTCAACGGCAGTTCGTTCCTAATTGGAGTGGTTGGTGTATTCCATACTCCTAGCGATTGGATTTCACTCAAAACTCGCCAAATGACTCCTCCCACTATATTATGATGTTGCCCAAGTTTTGGGCTCGATCCGAAATCAATAGGTGTGAGAAATTGGACAATTCAAGTGCAACGGCAGTTCGTTCCTAATTGAAGTGGTTGGTGTATTCCATACTCCTAGCGATTGGATTTCACTCAAAACTCGCCAAATGACTCCTCCCACTATATTATGATGTTGCCCAAGTTTTGGGCTCGATCCGAATTCAATAGGTGTTCCAAATTGGACAATTCAAGTTCAACGGTAGTTCGTTCCTAATTGGAGTGGTTGGTGTATTCCATACTTCTAGCGATTGGATTTCACTCAAAACTCTCCTCCCACCATCTTATGACGTTGCCCAAGTTTGGGGCTCGACCCGAAATCAATAGGTGTGAGAAATTGGACAATTCAAGTACAACGGCAGTTCGTTCCTAATTGGAGTGGTTGGTGTATTCCACACTCCTAGCGATTGGATTTCACTCAAAACTCGCCAAATGACTCCTCCCACTATATTATGATGTTGCCCAAGTTTTGGGCTCGATCCGAAATCAATAGGTGTTCCAAATTGGACAATTCAAGTTCTATGGCAGTTCGTTCCTAATTGGAGTGGTTGGTGTATTCCATACTTCTAGCGATTGGATTTCACTCAAAACTCACCAAATGACTCCTCCCACCATGTTATGATGTTGACCAAGTTTGGGGCTCGATCCGAAATCAATAGGTGTGAGAAAGTGGACAATTCAAGTTCAACGGCAGTTCGTTCCTAATCGGAGTGGTTATCGTATTCCATACTTCTAGCGATTGGATTTCACTCAAAACTCACCAAATGACTCCTCCCACCACATTTTGTTGTCGCCCAAGTTTTCGGCTCGATCCGAAATCAATAGGTGTTCCAAATTGGACAATTCAAGTTCAACGGCAGTTCGTTCCTAATTGGAGTGGATGGTGTATTCCATACTTCTAGCGATTGGATTTCGCTCAAAACTCACCAAATGACTCCTCCCACCATATTATGATGTTGCCCAAGTTTTGGTGTCGATCCGAAATCAATAGGTGTTCCAAATTGGACAATTCAAGTTCAACGGCAGTTCGTTCCTAATTGGAGTGGTTGGTGTATTCCATACTTCTAGCGATTGGATTTCACTCAAAACTCACCAAATGACTCTTCCCACCATATTATGTTGTTGCCCAAGTTTTGGGCTCGATCCGAAATCAATAGGTGTTCCAAATTGGACAATTCAAGTTCATTGGCAGTTCGTTCCTAACTGGAGTGGTTGGTGTATTCCATACTTCTAGCGATTGGATTTCACTCAAAACTCACCAAATGACTCCTCCCACCACATTATGTTGTGGCCCAAGTTTTGGGCTCGATCCGAATTCAATAGGTGTTCCAAATTGGACAATTCAAGTTTAATGGCAGTTCGTTCCTAATTGGAGTGGTTGGTGTATTCCATACTTCTAGCGATTGGATTTCACTCAAAACTCACCAAATGACTCCTCCCACCACATTTTGTTGTCGCCCAAGTTTTCGGCTCGATCCGAAATCAATAGGTGTTCCAAATTGGACAATTCAAGTTCAACGGCAGTTCGTTCCTAATTGGAGTGGATGGTGTATTCCATACTTCTAGCGATTAGATTTCACTCAAAACTAACCAAATGACTCCTCCCACCATATTATGATGTTGCCCAAGTTTTGGGCTCGATCCGAAATCAATAGGTGTTCCAAATTGGACAATTCAAATTCAACGGCAGTTCGTTCCTAATTGGAGTGGTTGGTGTATTCCATAATTCTAGCGATTGGATTTCACTCAAAACTCACCAAATGACTCCTCCCACCGTATTATGTTGTTGCCCAAGTTTTGGGCTGGATCCGAATTCAATAGGAGTTCCAAATTGGACAATTCAAGTTCAACGGCAGTTCGTTCCTAACTGTAGTGGTTGGTGTATTCCATACTTCTAGCGATTGGATTTCCCTCAAAACTCACCAAATGACTCCTCCCACCATATTATGATGTTGCCTAAGTTTTGGGCTCGATCCGAAATCAATAGGTGTGAGAGATTGGACAATTCAAGTTCAACGGCAGTTCGTTCCTAACTGGAGTGGTTGGTGTATTCCATAATTCTAGCGATTGGATTTCACTCAAAACACACCAAACGACTCCTCCCACCATATTATGATGTTTCCCACGTTTTGGGCTCGATCCGATATCAATAGGTGTGAGAAATTGGTCAATTCAATTTCTACGGCAGTTCGTTCCTAATTGGAGTGGTTGGTGTATTCCATAGTTCTAGCGATTGGATTTCACTCAAAACTCACCAATTGACTCCTCCCACCATATTATGATGTTGACCAAGTTTGTGGCTCGATCCGAAATCAATAGTTGTGAGAAATTGGACAATTCAAGTTCAACGGCAGTTCGTTCCAAATTGGAGTGGTTGGTGTATTCCATACTTCTAGCGATTGGATTTCACTCAAAACTAACCAAATGACTCCTCCCACCATATTATGATGTGGCCCAAGTTTTGGGCACGATCCGAAATCAATAGGTGTTCCAAATTGGACAATTCAAATTCAACGGCAGTTCGTTCCTAATTGGAGTGGTTGGTGTATTCCATACTTCTAGCGATTGGATTTCACTCAAAACACACCAAATGACTCCTCCCACCATATTATGTTGTTGCCCAAGTTTTGGTTTCGATCCGAAGTCAATAGGTGTGAGAAATTGGACAATTCAAGTTCAACGGCAGTTCGTTCCAAATTGGAGTGGTTGGTGTATTCCATACTTCTAGCGATTGGATTTCGCTCAAAACTCACCAAATGACTCCTCCCACCATATTATGATGTTGCCCAAGTTTTGGTGTCGATCCGAAATCAATAGGTGTTCCAAATTGGACAATTCAGGTTCAACGGCAGTTCGTTCCTAATTGGAGTGGTTGGTGTATTCCATACTTCTAGCGATTGGATTTCACTCAAAACTCACCAAATGACTCTTCCCTCCATATTATGTTGTTTCCCAAGTTTTGGGCTCGATCCGAAATCAATAGGTGTTCCAAATTGGACAATTCAAGTTCATTGGCAGTTCGTTCCTAACTGGAGTGGTTGGTGTATTCCATACTTCTAGCGATTGGATTTCACTCAAAACTCACCAAATGACTCCTCCCTCCATATTTTGTTGTTGCCCAAGTTTTGGGCTCGATCCGAAATCAATAGGTGTTCCAAATTGGATAATTCAAGTTCTCCGGCTGTTCGTTCCTAATTGGAGTGGTTGGTGTATTCCATACTTCTAGCGGCTGGATTTTACTCAAAACTCACCAAATGACTCCTCCCACCATATTATGATGTTGCCCAAGTTTTGTGCTCGATCCGAAATCAATAGGTGTTCCAAATTGGACAATTCAAGTTCAACGGCAGTTCGTTCCTAACTATAGTGGTTGGTGTATTCCATACTACTAGCGATTGGATTTCACTCAAAACTCACCAAATGACTCTTCCCACCGTATTATGATGTTGCCCAAGTTTGGGGCTCGATCCGAAATCAATAGGTGTGAGAAATTGGACAATTCATGTTCAACGGCAGTTCGTTCCTAATTGGAGTGGTTGATGTATTCCATATGTCTAGCGATTGGATTTCACTCAAAACTCTCCAAATGACTCTTCCCACCATATTATGATGTTGCCCAAGTTTGGGGCTCGATCCGAAATTAATAGTTGTGAGAAATTGGACAATTCAGGTTCAACGGCAGTTCGTTCCTAATTGGACTGGTTGGTGTATTCCATACTTCTAGCGATTGGATTTCACTCAAAACTCACCAAATGACTCCTCCCACCATATTACGATGTTGACCAAGTTTGTGGCTCGATCCGAAATCAATAGTTGTGAGAAATTGGACAATTCAAGTTCAACGGCAGTTCGTTCCAAATTGGAGTGGTTGGTGTATTTCATACTTCTAGCGATTGGATTTCACTAAAAACTCACCAAATGACTCCTCCCACCATATTATGATGTTGCCCAAGTTTTGGGCTCTATCCGAAATCAATAGGTGTTCCAAATTGGACAATTCAAGTTCAACGGCAGTTCGTTCCTAATTGGAGTGGTTGGTGTATTCCATACTTCTAGCGATCGGAGTTCACTCAAAACTCACCAAATGACTACTCCCACCATATTATGTTGTTGCCCAAGTTTTGGGCTCGATCCGAAATCAATAGGTGTTCCAAATTGGACAATTCAAGTTCATTGGCAGTTCGTTCCTAATTGGAGTGGTTGGTGTATTCCATACTTCTAGCAATTGGATTTCACTCAAAACTCACCAAATGACTCCTCCCACCATATTAAGATGTTGCCCAAGTTTGGGGCTCGATCCGAAATCGATAGGTGTTCGAAATTGGACAATTCAAGTTCAACGGCAGTCCGTTCCTAATTGGAGTGGTTGGTGTATTCCATACTTCTAGCGATTGGATTTCTCCCAAAACTCACCAAATGACCGCTCCCACCATATTATCATGTTGGCCAAGTTTTGGGCTCGATCTGAAATCAATAGGTGCGATAAATTGGACAATTCAAGTTCAACGGCAGCTCGTTCCTAATTGGAGTGGTTGGTGTATTCCACACTTCTAGGGATTGGATTTCACTAAAAACTCACAAAATGAGTCCTCCCACCATATTATGATGTTGCCTGAGTTTGGGGCTCGACCGAAATCAATTGGTGTGAGAAATTGGACAATTCAAGTTCAGCTGCAGTTCGTTCCTAATTGGAGTGGTTGGTATATTCCACACTTCTAGCGATTGAATTTCACACAAAACTCACCAAATGACTCCTCCCACCATATTATGATGTTGCCCAAGTTTTGGGCTCGATCCGAAGTCAATAGGTGTGGGAAATTGGACAATTCAAGTTCCACGGCAGTTCGTTCCTAATTGGAGTGGTTGGTGTATTCCATACTTCTAGCGATTGGATTTTGCTCAAAACTCACCAAATGACTCCTCCCACTATATTATGATGTTGCCCAAGTTTTGGGCTCGATCCGAAATCAATAGGTGTGAGAAATTGGACAATTCAAGTTCAACGGCTGTTCGTTCCTAATTGGAGTGGATGGTGTATTCCATACTTCTAGCGATTGGATTTCACTCAAAACTCACCAAATGACTCCTCCCACCATATTATGATGTTGCCCAAGTTTGGGGCTCGATCCGAAATCAATAGGTGTTCCAAATTGGACAATTCAAGGTCAACAGCAGTTCGTTCCTAACTGGTGTGGTTGTTGTATTCCATACTTCTAGCGATTGGATTTCACTCAAAACTCACCAATTGACTCCTTCCACCATATTATGATGTTGCCCAAGTTTTGGGCTCGATCCGAAATCTATAGGTGAAAGAAATTGGACAATTCAAGTTCAACGGCAGTTCGTTCCTAATTGGAGTGGTTGTTGTATTCCATGCTTCTAGCGATTGGATTTCACTCAAAACTAACCAAATGACTCCTCCCACCATAATATGATGTTGCCCAAGTTTGGGGCTCTATCCGAAATCAATAGGTGTAAGAAATTGGACAATTCAGGTTCAACGGCAGTTCGTTCCTAATTGGAGTGGTTGGTGTATTCCATACTTCTAGCCGTTGGATTTCACTCAAAACTCACCAAATGACTTCTCCCACCATATTATGATGTTGCCCAAGTTTTGGGCTCGATCCGAAATCAATTGGTGTGAGAAATTGGACAATTCAAGTTCAACGGCAGTTCGTTCCTAATTCCAGTGGTTGGTGTATTCCATACTTCTAGCGATTGGATTTCACTAAAAACTCACCAAATGACTCCTCCCACCATATTATGATGTTGCCCAAGTTTTGGGCTCCATCCGAAATCAATAGGTGTTCCAAACTGGACAATTCAAGTTCAATGGCAGTTCGTTCCTAATTGGAGTGGTTGGTGTATGCCATACTTCCAGCGATTGGATATCACTCAAAACTCACCAAATGACTCCTCCCACCATATTATGATGTTGCCCAAGTTTGGGGCTCGATCCGAAATCAATAGGTTTTCCAAATTTGACAATTAAAGTTCAACAGCAGTTCTTTCCTAATTGGAGTGGTTGGTGTATTCCTTACTTCTAGCGATTGGATTTCACTCAAAACTCCCCAAATGACTCCTCCCACCATATTATGATGTTGCCCAAGTATTGGGCTCGATCCGTAATCAATAGGTGTTCCAAACTGGACAATTCACGTTCAATGGCAGTTCGTTCCTAATTGGAGTGGTTGGTGTATTCCATACTTCCAGCGATGGGATATCACTCAAAACTCACCAAATGACTCCTCCCACCATATTATGATGTTGCCCAAGTTTGGGGCTCGATCCGAAATCAACAGGTGTGAGAGATTGGACAATTCAAGTTCAACGGCAGTTCGTTCCTAATTGGAGTGGTTGGTGTATTCCAAACTTCTAGCGATTGGATTTCACAAAAAACTCACCAAATGACTCCTCCCACCATATTATGTTGTTGCCCAAGTTTTGGGCTCGATCCGAAATCAATATGTCTTCCAAATTGGACAATTCAAGTTCAACAGCAGTTCGTTCCTAATTGATGTGGTTGGTGTATTCCATACTTCTAGCGATTGGATTTCACTCCAAACTCACCAAATGACTCCTACCACCATATTATGATGTTGCCCAAATTTGGGGCTCGATCCGAAATCAATAGGTGTTCCAAATTGGACAATTCAAGTTCAACGGCAGTTCGTTCCTTATTGGAGTGGTTGGTTTATTCCACACTTCTAGCGATTGGATTTCACTTAAAACTCACCAAATGACTCCTCCCACCATATTATGTTGTTGCCCAAGTTTTGGGCTCGATCCGAAATCAATATGTGTTCCAAATTGGACAATTCAAGTTCAACGGCAGTTCGTTCCTAATTGATGTGGTTGGTGTATTCCATACTTCTAGCGATTGGATTTCACTCAAAACTCACCAAATGACTCCTCCCACCATATTATGATGTTGCCCAAGTTTTGGGCTCGATCCGAAATCAATAGGTGTTCCAAACTGGACAATTCAAGTTCAATGGCAGTTCGTTCCTAATTGGAGTGGTTGGTGTATTCCATACTTCCAGCGATTGGATATCACTCAAAAATCACCAAATGACTCCTCCCACCATATTATGATGTTGCCCAAGTTTGGGGCTCGATCCGAAATCAATAGGTGTGAGAGGACAATTCAAGTTCAACGGCAGTTCGTTCCTAATTGGAGTGGTTGGTGTATTCCATACTTCTAGCGATTGGATTTCACTCCAAACTCACCAAATGACTCCTACCACCATATTATGATGTTGCCCAAATTTGGGGCTCGATCCGAAATCAATAGGTGTTCCAAATTGGACAATTCAAGTTCAACGGCAGTTCGTTCCTAATTGGAGTGGTTGTTGTATTCCATGCTTCTAGCGATTGGATTTCACTAAAAACTCACCAAATGACTCCTCCCACCATATTATGTTGTTGCCCAAGTTTTGGGCTCGATCCGAAATCAATATGTGTTCCAAATTGGACAATTCAAGTTCAACGGCAGTTCGTTCCTAATTGATGTGGTTGGTGTATTCCACAGTTCTAGCGATTGGATTTCACTAAAAACTCACCAAATGACTCCTCCCACCATATTATGTTGTTGCCCAAGTTTTGGGCTCGATCCGAAATCAATATGTGTTCCAAATTGGACAATTCAAGTTCAACGGCAGTTCGTTCCTAATTGATGTGGTTGGTGTATTCCATACTTCTAGCGATTGGATTTCACTCAAAACTCACCAGATGACTCCTCCCACCATATTATGATATTGCCCAAGTTTTGGGCTCGATCCGAAATCAATAGGTGTGAGAAATTGGATAATTCAAGTTCAACGGTAGTTCGTTCCTAATTGGAGTGGTTGGTGTATTCCATACTTCTAGCGTTTGGATTTCGCTCAAAACTCAACAAACGACTCCTCCCACCATATTATGATGTTGCCCAAGTTTTGGGCTCGATCCGAAATCAGTAGGTGTGAGAAATCGGACAATTCAAGTTCAACGGCAGTTCGTTCCTAATTGGAGTGGTTGGTGTATTCCATACTTCTAGCGATTGGATTTCACTCAAAACTAACCAAATGAGTCCTCCCACCATATTATGATGTTGCCCAAGATTTCGGCTCGATCCAAAATCAATAAGTGTGAGAAATTGGACAATTCAAGTTCAACGGCAGTTCGTTCCTAATTGGAGTGGTTGGTGTATTCCATACTTCTAGCGATTGGATTTCACTCCAAACTCACCAAATGACTCCTACCACCATATTATGATGTTGCCCAAATTTGGGGCTCGATCCGAAATCAATAGGTGTTCCAAATTGGACAATTCAAGTTCAACGGCAGTTCGTTCCTAATTGGAGTGGTTGTTGTATTCCATGCTTCTAGCGATTGGATTTCACTAAAAACTCACCAAATGACTCCTCCCACCATATTATGTTGTTGCCCAAGTTTTGGGCTCGATCCGAAATCAATATGTGTTCCAAATTGGACAATTCAAGTTCAACGGCAGTTCGTTCCTAATTGATGTGGTTGGTGTATTCCACAGTTCTAGCGATTGGATTTCACTAAAAACTCACCAAATGACTCCTCCCACCATATTATGTTGTTGCCCAAGTTTTGGGCTCGATCCGAAATCAATATGTGTTCCAAATTGGACAATTCAAGTTCAACGGCAGTTCGTTCCTAATTGATGTGGTTGGTGTATTCCATACTTCTAGCGATTGGATTTCACTCAAAACTCACCAGATGACTCCTCCCACCATATTATGATATTGCCCAAGTTTTGGGCTCGATCCGAAATCAATAGGTGTGAGAAATTGGATAATTCAAGTTCAACGGTAGTTCGTTCCTAATTGGAGTGGTTGGTGTATTCCATACTTCTAGCGTTTGGATTTCGCTCAAAACTCAACAAACGACTCCTCCCACCATATTATGATGTTGCCCAAGTTTTGGGCTCGATCCGAAATCAGTAGGTGTGAGAAATCGGACAATTCAAGTTCAACGGCAGTTCGTTCCTAATTGGAGTGGTTGGTGTATTCCATACTTCTAGCGATTGGATTTCACTCAAAACTAACCAAATGAGTCCTCCCACCATATTATGATGTTGCCCAAGATTTCGGCTCGATCCAAAATCAATAAGTGTGAGAAATTGGA
The DNA here is from genome assembly GCF_965620075.1 of Prunus avium. Classification (NCBI taxonomy): domain Eukaryota; kingdom Viridiplantae; phylum Streptophyta; class Magnoliopsida; order Rosales; family Rosaceae; genus Prunus; species Prunus avium. The sequence continues at coordinate 10,381,211 of NC_142290.1, forward strand.
CAATTCAAGTTCAACGGCAGTTCGTTCCTAATTGGAGTGGTTGGTGTATTCCATACTTCTAGCGAATGGATTTCACTCAAAACTCACCAAATGACTCCTCCCACCATATTATGATGTTGCCCAAGTTTTGGGCTCGATCCGAAATCAATAGGTGTGAGAAATTGGACAATTCAAGTTCAACGGCAGTTCGTTCCTAATTGGAGTGGTTGGTGTATTCCATACTTCTAGCGTTTGGATTTCACTAAAAACTCCCCAAATGACTCCTCCCACCATATTATGATGTTGCCCAAGTTTTGGGCTCGATCCGAAATCAATAGGTGTGAGAAGTTGGACAATTCAAGTTCAACGGCAGTTCGTTCCTAATTGGAGTGGTTGGTGTATTCCATACTTCTAGCGTTTGGATTTCACTAAAAACTCCCCAAATGACTCCTCCCACCAAATTATGATGTTGCCCAAGTTTTGGGCACGATCCGAAATCAATAGGTTTTCCAAATTGGACAATTCAAGTTCAATGGCTGTTCGTTCCTAATTGGAGTGGTTGGTGTATTCCATACTTCTAGCGATTGGATTTCACTCAATACTCACCAAATGACTCCTCCCACCATATTATGATGTTGCCCAAGTTTTGGGCTCGATCCGAAATCAATAGGTGTGAGAAATTGGACAACTCAAGTTCAACGGCAGTTCGTTCCTAATCGGAGTGGTTGGTGTATTCCATACTTCTAGCGATTGGATTTCACTCAAAACTCACCAAATGACTCCTCCCACCATATTATGATGTTGCCTAAGTTTTGGGCTCGATCCGAAATCAATAGGTGTGAGAAATTGGACAATTCAAGTTCAACGGCAGTTCGTTCCTAATTGGAGTGGTTTGTGTATTCCATACTTCTAGCGTTTGGATTTCACTAAAAACTCCCCAAATGACTCCTCCCACCATATTATGATGTTGCCCAAGTTTTGGGCTCGATCCGAAATCAATAGGTGTGAGAAGTTGGACAATTCAAGTTCAACGGCAGTTCGTTCCTAATTGGAGTGGTTGGTGTATTCCATACTTCTAGCGTTTGGATTTCACTAAAAACTCCCCAAATGACTCCTCCCACCAAATTATGATGTTGCCCAAGTTTTGGGCTCGATCCAAAATCAATAGGTGTTCCAAATTAGACAATTGAAGTTCAATGGCAGTTCGTTCCTAGTTGGAGTGGTTGGTGTATTCCATACTTCTAGCGATTGGATTTCACTCAAAACTCACCAAATGACTCCTCCCACCATATTATGATGTTGCCCAACTTTTGGGCTCGATCCGAAATCAATAGGTGTGAGAAATTGGACAATTCAAGTTCAACGGCAGTTCGTTCCTAATTGGAGTGGTTGGTGTATTCCATACTTCTAGCGATTGGATTTCACACAAAAGTCACCAAATGACCCCTCCCACCATATTATGATGTTGCCCAAGTTTGGGGCTCGATCGGAAATCAACAGGTGTGAGAAATTGGACAATTCAAGTTCAACGGCAGTTCGTTCCTAATTGGAGTGGTTGGTGTATTCCATACTTCTAGCGATTGGATTTCACACAAAAGTCACCAAATGACCCCTCCCACCATATTATGATGTTGCCCAAGTTTGGGGCTCGATCGGAAATCAACAGGTGTGAGAAATTGGACAATTCAAGTTCAACGGCAGTTCGTTCCTTATTGGAGTGGTTGGTTTATTCCATACTTCTAGCGATTGGATTTCACTAAAAACTCACCAAATGACTCCTCCCACCATATTATGTTGTTGCCCAAGTTTTGGGCTCGATCCGAAATCAATATGTGTTCCGAATTGGACAATTCAAGTTCAACGGCAGTTCGTTCCTAATTGATGTGGTTGGTGTATTCCATACTTCTAGCGATTGGATTTCACTCAAAACTCACCAGATGACTCCTCCCACCATATTATGATATTGCCAAAGTTCCGGGCTCGATCCGAAATCAATAGGTGTGAGAAATTGGATAATTCAAGTTCAACGGCAGTTCGTTCCTAATTGGAGTGGTTGGTGTATTCCATACTTCTAGCGTTTGGATTTCGCTCAAAACTCACCAAATGACTCCTCCCACCATATTATGATGTTGCCCAAGTTTAGGGCTCGATCCGAAATCAATAGGTGTGAGAAATTGGACAATTCAAGTTCAACGGCAGTTCGTTCCTAATTGGACTGGTTGGTGTATTCAATACTTCTAGCGATTGGATTTCACTCAAAACTCACCAAATGACTCCTCCCACCATGTTATGATGTTCCCTAAGTTTTGGGCACGATCCGAAATCAATAGGTTTTCCAAATTGGACAATTCAAGTTCAATGGCTGTTCGTTCCTAATTGGAGTGGTTGGTGTATTCCATACTTCTAGCGATTGGATTTCACTCAATACTCACCAAATGACTCCTCCCACCATATTATGATGTTGCCCAAGTTTTGGGCTCGATCCGAAATCAATAGGTGTGAGAAATTGGACAACTCAAGTTCAACGGCAGTTCGTTCCTAATCGGAGTGGTTGGTGTATTCCATACTTCTAGCGATTGGATTTCACTCAAAACTCACCAAATGACTCCTCCCACCATATTATGATGTTGCCTAAGTTTTGGGCTCGATCCGAAATCAATAGGTGTGAGAAATTGGACAATTCAAGTTCAACGGCAGTTCGTTCCTAATTGGAGTGGTTTGTGTATTCCATACTTCTAGCATTTGGATCTCACTCAAAACTCACCAAATGAATCCTCCCACCATATTATGATGCTGCCCAAGTTTGGGGCTCGATCCGAAATCAATAGGTGTGAGAAATTGGACAACTCAAGTTCGACGGCAGTTCGTTCCTAATTGGAGTGGTTGGTGTATTCCACACTTCTAGCGATTGGATTTCACACAAAACTCACCAAATGACTCCTCCCACCATATTATCATGTCGCCCAAGTTTTGGGCTCGATCCGAAGTCAATAGGTGTGAGAAAATGGTCAATTCAATTTCAACGACAGTTCGTTCCTAATTGGAGTGGTTGGTGTATTCCATACTTCTAGCGATTGGATTTCACTCAAAACTCACCAAATGACTCCTCCCACCATATTATGATGCTGCCCAAGTTTGGGGCTCGATCCTTAATCAATAGGTGTGAGAAATTGGACAACTCAAGTTCGACGGTAGTTCGTTCCTAATTGGAGTGGTTGGTGTATACCATACTTTTAGCGATTGGATTTGACTCAAAGCTCACCAGATGACTCCTCCCACCATATTATGACGTTGCCCAAGTTTTGGGCTCGATCCGAAATCAATAGGTGTTCCAAATTGGACAATTGAAGTTCAACGGCAGTTCGTTCCTAATTGGAGTGCTTGGAGTATTCCATACTTCTAGCGATTGGATTTCACTCAAAACTCACAAATGACTCCTCCCACCATATTATGATGTTGCATAAGTTTTGGGCTCGATCCGAAATCAATAGGTGTTCCAAAGTGGACAATTCAAGTTCGACGGCAGTTCGTTCCTAATTGGAGTGGTTGGTGTATTCCATACTTCTAGCGATTGGATTTCACTCAAAACTCACCAAATGACTCCACCCACCATATTATGATGTTGCCCAAGTTTGGGGCTCGATCCGAAATCAATAGGTGTGAGAAATTGGACAATTCAAGTTCAACGGCAGTTCGTTCCTAATTGGAGTGGTTGGTGTATTCCATACTTCTAGCGATCGGATTTCACTCAAAACTCACCAAATGACTCGTCCCACCACATTATGATGTTGCCCAAGTTTGGGGCTCGATCCGAAATCAATAGGTGTGAGAAATTGGACAATTCAAGTTCAACGGCAGTTCGTACCAAATTGGAGTGGTTGGTGTATTCCATACTTCAAGCGTTTGGATTTCACACAAAACTCACCAAATGACTCCTCCCACCATATTATGATGTTGCACAAGTTTGGGGCTCGATCGGAAATCAACAGGTGTGAGAAATTGGACAATTCAAGTTCAACGGCAGTTCGTTCCTAATTGGAGTGGTTGGTGTATTCCATACTTCTAGCGATTGGATTTCACACAAAAGTCACCAAATCACCCCTCCCACCATATTATGATGTTGCCCAAGTTTGGGGCTCGATCGGAAATCAACAGGTGTGAGAAATTGGACAATTCAAGTTCAACGGCAGTTCGTTCCTAATTGCAGTGGTTGGTGTATTCCATACTTCTAGCAATTGGATTTCAGTCAAAACTCCCCGAATGACTCCTCCCACCATATTATGATGTTGCCCAAGTTTTGGGCTCGATCCGAAATCAATAGGTGTTCCAAATTGGACAATTCAAGTTCAACGGCAGTTCGTTCCTAATTACAGTGGTTGGTGTATTCCATACTTCTAGCGTTTGAATTTCACTCAAAACTCACCAAATGACTCCTCCCACCATATTATGATGTAGCACAAGTTTGGGGTTCTATCCGAAATCAATAGGTGTGACAAATTGGGCAATTCAAGTTCAACGGCAGTTCGTTCCTAATGGGAGTGGTTGGTGTATTCCATACTTCTAGCGATTGGATTTCACTAAAAACCCACCAAATGACTCCTCCCACCATATTATGATCTTGCCCAAGCTTCGGGCTCGATCCGAAATCAATAGGTGTGAGATATTGGACAATTCAAGTTCAACGGCAGTTCGTTCCAAATTGGGGTGGTTGGTGTATTCCATAGTTCTAGCGATTGCATTTCACTCAAAACTCACCAAATGACTCCTCCCCCCATATTATGTTGTTGCCCAGGTTTTGGGATCGATCCGAAATCAATAGGTGTTCCAAATTGGACAATTCAAGCTCAACGGCAGTTCGTTCCAAATTGGAGTGGTTGGTGTATTCCATACTTCTAGCGATTGGATTTCACTCAAAACTTACCAAATGACTCCTCCCACCATATTATGATGTTTCACAAGTTTGGGGTTCTATCCGAAATCAATAGGTGTGAGAAATTAGACATTTCAAGTTCAACGCCAGTTCGTTCCTAATGGGAGTGGTTGGTGTATTCCATACTTCTAGCGTTTGGATTTTACTCAAAACTCACCAAACGACTCCTCCCACCATATTATGATGTTGCCCAAGTTTTGGGCTCGATCCGAAATCAATAGGTGTTCCAAACTGGACAATTCAAGTTCAACGGCAGTTCGTTCCTAATTGGAGTGGTTGGTGTATTCCACACTTCTAGCGATTGGATATCACTCAAAACTCACCAATTGACTCCTACCACCATATTATGAAGTTGCCCAAGTTTGGGGCTCGATCAGAAATCAGTACGTGTGAGAAATTGGACAATTCAAGTTCAACGGCAGTTCGTACCTAATTGGAGTGGTTGGTGTATTCCATACTTCTAGCGATTGGATTTCACACAAAACTCACCAAATGACTCCTCCCACCATATTATGATGTTGCCCAAGTTTTGGGCTCAATCCGAAATCAATCGGTGTGAGAAATTGGACAATTCAAGTTCAACGGCAGTTCGTTCCTAATTGGAGTGGTTGGTGTATTCCATACTTCTAGCGATTGGATTTCACTCAAAACTCACCAAATGACTCCTCCCACCATATTATGATGTTCCCCATGTTTTGGGCTCGATCCGAAATCAATAGGTGTTCCAAATTGGACAATTCAAGTTCAACGACAGTTCGTTCCTAATTGGGGTGGTTGGTGTATTCCATACTTCTAGCGATTGGATTTCACTCAAAACTCACCAAATGACTCCTCCCACCATATTATGATGTTCCCCATGTTTTGGGCTCGATCCGAAATCAATAGGTGTTCCAAAATGGACAATTCAAGTTCGACGGCAGTTCGTTCCTAATTGGAGTGGTTGGTGTATTCCATACTTCTAGCGATTGGATTTCACTCAAAACTCACCAAACGACTCCTCCCACCATATTATGATGTTGCCCAAGTTTGGGGCTCGATCCGAAATCAATAGGTGTGAGAAATTGGACAATTCAAGTTCAACGGCAGTTCGTTCCTAATTGGAGTGGTTGGTGTATTCCATACTTCTTGCGATTGGATTTCACTCAAACCTCACCAAAAGACTCCTCCCACCATATTGTGATGTTTCCCAAGTTTGGGGGCTCGATCCGAAATCAATAGGTGTGAGAAATTGGACAATTCAAGTTCAACGGCAGTTCGTTCCTAATTGGAGTGGTCGGTGTATTCCATACTTCTAGCGATTGGATTTCACTCAAAACTACCCAAATGACTCCTCCCACCAGATTATGATGTTGCCCAAGTTTTGGGCTCGATCCGAAATCAGTAGGTGTGAGAAATTGGACAATTCAAGTTCAACGGCAGTTCGTACCTAATTGGAGTGGTTGGTGTATTCGATACTTCTAGCGATTGGATTTCACTCAAAACTCACCAAATGACTCTTCCCACCATATTATGATGTGGCCCAAGTTTGGGGCTCGATCCGAAATCAATAGGTGTGAGAAATTGGACAATTCAAGTTCAACGGCAGTTCATTCCTAATTGGAGTGGTTGGTGTATTCCATACTTCTAGCGATTGGATTTCACTCAAAAGTCACCAAATGACTCCTCCCACCATATTATGATGTTGCCCAAGTTTGGGGCTCTATCCGAAATCAATAGGTGTTCCAAATTGGACAATTCAAGTTCAACGGCAGTTCGTACCTAATTGGAGTGGTTGGTGTATTCCATACTTCTAGCGATTGGATTTCACACAAAACTCACCAAATGACTCCTCCCACCATATTATGTTGTTGCCCAACTTTGGGGATCGATCCGAAATCAATCGTTGTTCGAAATTGGACAATTCAAGTTCAACGGCAGTTCGTTCCTAATTGGAGTGGTTGGTGTATTCCATACTTCTAGCGACTGGATTTCACTCAAAACTTATCAAATGACTCCTCCCACCATATTATGATGTTGCCCAAGTTTGGGGCTCGATCCGAAATCAATAGGTGTGAGAAATTGGACAATTCAAGTTCAACGGCAGTTCATTCCTAATTGGAGTGGTTGGTGTATTCCATACTTCTAGTGATTGGATTTCACTCAAAAGTCACCAAATGACTCCTCCCACCATATTATGATGTTGCCCAAGTTTGGGGCTCTATCCGAAATCAATAGGTGTTCCAAATTGGACAATTCAAGTTCAACGGCAGTTCGTACCTAATTGGAGTGGTTGGTGTATTCCATACTTCTAGCGATTGGATTTCACACAAAACTCACCAAATGACTCCACCCACCATATTATGTTGTTGCCCAACTTTGGGGCTCGATCCGAAATCAATCGTTGTTCCAAATTGGACAATTCAAGTTCAACCGCAGTTCGTTCCTAATTGGAGTGGTTGGTGTATTCCATACTTCTAGCGATTGGATTTCACTCAAAACTCACCAAATGAATCCTCCCACCATATTATGATGTTGCCCAAGTTTTGGGCTCGGTCCGAAATCAATAGGTGTTCGAAATTAGCGATTGGATTTCACTCAAAACTCACCAAATGACTCCTCCCACCATATTATGATGTTGCCCAAGTTTTGGGCTCGATCCGTAATCAATAGGTGTTCCAAATTGGACAATTCAAGTTCAACAGCAGTTCGTTCCTAATTGGAGTGGTTGGTGTATTCCATACTTCTAGCGATTGGATTTCACTCAAAACTCTCCAAATGACTTCTCCCACCATATTATAATGTTGCCCAAGTTTGGGGCTCGATCCGAAATCAATAGGTGTGAGAAATTGGACAATTCAAGTTCAACGGCAGTTCGTTCCTAATTGGAGTGGTTGGTGTATTCCATACTTCTAGCGATTGGATTTCACTCAAAACTCACCAAAAGACTCCTCCCACCATATTATGATGTTGCCCAAGTTTGGGCTCGATCCGAAATCAATAGGTGTGAGAAATTGGACAATTCAAGTTCAACGACAGTTCGTTCCTAATTGGAGTGGTTGGTGTATTCCATACTTCTAGCGATTGGATTTCAATCAAAACTCCCCAAATGACTCCACCCACCATATTATGATGTTGCCCAAGTTGGGGCTCGATCCGAAATCAATAGGTGTGAGAAATTGGACAATTCAAGTTCAACGGCAGTTCGTACCTAATTGGAGTGGTTGGTGTATTCCATACTTCTAGCGATTGGATTTCACTCAAAACTCACCAAATCAGTCCTCCCACCATATTATGCTGTTTCCCAAGTTTTAGGCTCGATCCGAAATCAATAGGCGTGAGAAATTGGACAATTCAAGTTCAACGGCAGTTCGTTCCTAATGGGAGTGGTTGGTGTATTCCACACTTCTAGCGATTGGATTTCACTCAAAACTCACCAAATGACTCCTCCCACCATATTATGATGTTGCCCAAGTTTTGGGCTCGATCCGAAATCAATAGGTGTGAGAAATTGGACAATTCAAGTTCAACGGCAGTTCGTTCCTAATTGGAGTGGTTGGTGTATTCCATACTTCTAGCGATTGGATTTCACTCAAAACTAACCAAATGACTCCTCCCACCATATTATGATGTTGCCCAAGTTTTGGGCTAGATCCGAAATCAATAGGTGTGAGAAATTGGACAATTCAAGTTCAACGGCAGTTCGTTCCTAATTGGACTGGTTGGTGTATTCCATACTTCTAGCGATTGGATTTCACTCAAAACTCACCAAAAGACTCCTCCCACCATACTATGATGTTGCCCAAGTTTGGGGCTCAATTCGAAATCAATAGGTGTGAGAAATTGGACAATTCAAGTTCATCGGCAGTTCGTGCCTAATTGGAGTGGTTGGTGTATTCCATACTTCTCGCGATTTTGTTTCACTCAAAACTCACCAAATGAGTCCTGCCCCCATATTATGTTGTTTCCCAAGTTTTGGGCTCGATCCGAAATCAATAGGTGTTCGAAATTGGACAATTCAAGTTCAACGGCAGTTCGTTCCAAGTTGGAGTGGTTGGTGTATTCCATACTTCTAGCGATTGGATTTCACTCAAAACTCACCAAATGACTCCTCCCACCATATTATGATGTTGCCCAAGTTTGGGGCTCGATCCGAAATCAATAGGTGTGAGAAATTGGACAATTCAAGTTCAACGGCAGTTCATTCCTAATTGGAGTGGTTGGTGTATTCCATACTTCTAGTGATTGGATTTCACTCAAAAGTCCCCAAATGACTCCTCCCACCGTATTATGATGTTGCCCAAGTTTGGGGCTCTATCCGAAATCAATAGGTGTTCCAAATTGGACAATTCAAGTTCAACGGTAGTTCGTACCTAATGGGAGTGGTTGGTTTATTCCATACTTCTAGCGATTAGATTTCACACAAAACTCACCAAATGACTCCACCCACCATATTATGTTGTTGCCCAACTTTGGGGCTCGATCCGAAATCAATCGTTGTTCCAAATTGGACAATTCAAGTTCAACGGCAGTTCGTTCCTAATTGGAGTGGTTGGTGTATTCCATACTTCTAGCGATTGGATTTCACTCAAAACTCACCAAATGAATCCTCCCACCATATTATGATGTTGCCCAAGTTTTGGGCTCGGTCCGAAATCAATAGGTGTTCGAAATTAGCGATTGGATTTCACTCAAAACTCCCCAAATGACTCCTCCCACCATATTATGATGTTGCCCAAGTTTTGGGCTCGATCCGAAATCAATAGGTGTTCCAAATTGGACAATTCAAGTTCAACGGCAGTTCGTTCCTAATTGGAGTGGTTGGTGTATTCCATACTTCTAGCGATTGGATTTCACTCAAAACTCCCCAAATGACTCCTCCCACCATATTATGATGTTGCCCAAGTTGGGGCTCGATCCGAAATCAATAGGTGTGAGAAATTGGACAATTGAAGTTCAACGGCAGTTTGTACCTAATTGGAGTGGTTGGTGTATTCCATACTTCTAGCGATTGGATTTCACTCAAAACTCACCAAAAGACTCCTCCCACCATATTATGATGTTGCCCAAGTTTGGGGCTCAATCCGAAATCAATAGGTGTGAGAAATTGGACAATTCAAGTTCAACGGCAGTTCGTGCCTAATTGGAGTGGTTGGTGTATTCCATACTTCTAGCGATTGGATATCGCACAAAACTCACCAAATCACTCCTCCCACCATATTATGATGTTGCCCAAGTTTTGGGCTCGATCCGAAAACAATAGTTGTGAGAAATTGGACAATTCAAGTTCAACGGCAGTTCGTTCCTAATTGGAGTGGTTGGTGTATTCCATACTTCTAGCGATTGGATTTCACTCAAAACTCACCAAATGAATCCTCCCACCATATTATGATGTTGTTCAAGTTTTGGGCTCGATCCGAAATCAATAGGTGTGAAAAATTGGACAATTCAAGTTCAGCGGCAGTTCGTTCCTAATGGGAGTGGTTGGTGTATTCCATACTTCTAGCGATTGGATTTCACTCAAAACTCACCAAATGACTCCTCCCACCATATTATGAAGTTGCCCAAGTTTTGGGCCCGATCCGAAATTAATTGGTTTGAGAAATTGGACAATTCAAGTTCAATGGCAGTTCGTTCCTAATGGGAGTGGTTGGTGTATTCCACACTTCTAGCGATTGGATTTCACTCAAAACTCACCAAATGACTCCTCCCACCATATTATGATGTTGCCCAAGTTTTGGGCTCGATCCGAAATCAATAGGTGTTACAAATTGGACAATTCAAGTTCAACGGCAGTTCGTTCCTAATTGGAGTGGTTGGTGTATTCCATACTTCTTGCGATTGGATTTCACTCAAAGACTGGATACGTTTTGAAACCTCTGTCCTTCCTACACCAAGACTGGTTCAGAAAACTCGTTTTTCAGCAACCAAAATGCAACCACATGGGTTGGCAGCAAAAGGCAACCACATGGGTTGGCAGCAAAGGGCAGCCACATCTGACCACCTTTGAACCCATGTGATGAATGCTTGAGGTGCAGCAAAAGATGAAGGATGGTGTGGGAATCCATCATGATGTTCCTCCCTCTTAGCCCTATAAATAGAGAAGCCTTCAAGCTTCAAAACACACCCCAAGGGGGGGAGCTCTCAAACACTTCTCTAGAGCTCCCTTCCCTTCCCTCCCTCAAATTCTCTTAGTTTCCTTTCAAGTTGTCAATTGTTGTAACAAAATGAGTTTACTAAATTTTCCTTCAAGTTTTCTTAGTTCCACTTTACTTTTATTTGTAATGTACATTCTTTCTTAAGTATTCAAGTTTAATTAGTTTCCAAGTTTCAATTATGATTTTTGTTCTTATTCACTATGCTTATAAGTTAATATGCTAGTTTGAATGATTGATCACCATTTAGGCTTGCATGTTAGCTATCTTGGTTTGAATTAAGAGTAGACACCATGCTTTAATTCGAATTGAACTATGAATAGGAAGAGTATGTATGGACATTCGACAACAGGGATTAGATACATGCTTGGTTGTTTAAATTGTTCTTCTATGCTTAATGGGTTCCTAATGCTTAATTTTAGGTTAGACAACAAATGATCAAATTAGGGAATTAGGAACACAAGGTTATGACCAAACACCATGGCTTAATCATACTTTAGCTAGAATCAATCCGTTAATCTAATTGAACTTGGGAACTTATTTGCTTGAGTTTTTTCTTTTTTTTCTTATTTTATTTATTTTCTTTTTCATTTCTGTTTTGTGTAGGGGAAACAAATTGGATCATTCAATCACCAATCCTCGTGGGATCGACCTCGCACTTACATATGCTATACTACCGAACGGCTCGTGCACTTGAGAGTATCACAAGTTGAGGATGCAGCTGAATCCAATTTGGTGCAGCTGAATCGACGCAACAATCAATAGGTGAAAAAATTGGACAATTCAAGTTCAACAGCAGTTCGTTCCTAATTGGAGTGGTTGGTGTATTCCATACTTCTAGCGATTGGATTTCACTCAAAACTCACCAAATCACTCCTCCCACCATATTATGATGTTGCCCAAGTTTTGGGCTCGATCTGAAATCAATAGGTGTGAGAAACTGGATAATTCAAGTTCAACGGCAGTTCGTTCCGAATTAGAGTGGTTGGTGTATTCCATACTTCTAGCAATTGGAATTCACCCAAAACTAACCAAATGACCCCTCTCACCATATTATCATATTGCCCAGGGTTTGGGCTCGATCCGAAATCAACAGGTGTGAGAAATTGGACAATTCAAGTTCAACGGCAGTTCGTTCCCCATTGGAGTGGTTGGTGTATTCCATACTTCTAGCGATTGGATTTCACTCAAAACTCACCAAATGACTCCTCCCACCATATTATGAAGTTGCCCAAGTTTTGGGCAAGATCCGAAATCAATAGGTGTGAGAAATTGGACACTTCAAGTTCAACGGCAGTTCGTTCCTCATTGGATTGGTTGGTGTATTCCATACTTCTATCGATTGGATTTCACTCAAAACTCACCAAGTGACTCCTCCCACCATATTATGAAGTTACCCAAGTTTTGGGCAAGATCCGAAATCAATAGGTGTGAGAAATTGGACAATTCAAGTTCAATGGCAGTTCGTTCCTAAGTGGAGTGGTTGGTGTATTCCACACTTCTAGCGATTGGATTTCATCCAAAACTCACCAAATGACACCTCCCACCATATTATCATGTTGCCCAGGGTTTGGGCTCGATCCGAAATCAACAGGTGTGAGAAATTGGACAATTCAAGTTCAACGGTAGTTCGTTCCTAATTGGAGTGGTTGGTGCATTCCTTACTTCTAGCGATTGGATTTAACTCAAAAACTCACCAAATGACCCCTCCCACCATATTATCATGTTGCCCAAGTTTTGGGCTCGATCTGAAATCAATAGGTGTGGGAAATTGGACAATTCAAGTTCAACGGCAGCTCGTTCCTAATTGGAGTGGTTGGTGTATTCCATACTTCTAGCGATTGGATTTCAGTCAAAACTCACCAAATGACTCCTCCCACCATATTATGAAGTTGCGCAAGTTTTGGGCCCGATCCGAAATCAATAGGTGTGAGAAATTGGACAATTCAAGTTCAACGGCAGTTCGTTCCAAATTGGAGTGGTTGGTGTATTCCATACTTCTTGCGATTGGATTTCACTCAAAACTCCCCAAATGACTCCTCCCACCATATTATCGTGTTGCCCATGTTTTGGGCCCGATCCGAAATCAATAGGTGTGAGATATTGGACAATTTAAGTTCAACGGCAGTTCGTTCCAAATTGGAGTGGTTGGTTTATTCCGCACTTCTAGCGATTGGATTTCACTCAAAACTCACAAAATGATCCCTCCCCCCATATTATAATGTTGCCCAAGTTTTGGGCTCGATCCGAAATCAATAGGTGTGAGAAATTGGACAATTCAAGTTCAACGACAGTTCTTCCCTAATTGTGGTGGTTGGTGTATTCCATACTTCTAGCGATTGGATTTCACTCAAAACTCACCAAATGACCCCTCCACCACATTATGATGTTGCCCAAGTTTTGGGCTCGATCCGATCTCAATAGGTGTGAGAAATTGGACAATTCAAGTTCAACGGCAGTTCGTTCCTAATTGGAGTGGTTGGTGTATTCCATACTTCTAGCGTTTGGATTTTACTCAAAACTCACCAAACGACTCCTCCCACCATATTATGATGTTGCCCAAGTTTTGGGCTCGATCCGATATCAATAGGTGTGAGAAATTGGACAATTCAAGTTCAACGACAGTTCGTTCCTAATTGGGGTGGTTGGTGTATTCCATACTTCTAGCGATTGGATTTCACTCAAATCTCACCAAATGACTCCTCCCACCATATTATGATGTTGCCCAAGTTCTGGGCTCGATCCGATATCAATAGGTGTGAGAAATTGGACATTTCAAGTTCAACGGCAGTTCGTTCCTAACTGGAGTGGTTGGTGTATTCCATACTTCTAGCGATTGGATTTCACTCAAAACTCACCAAATGACTCCTCCCACCATATTATGATGTTGGCCAAGTTTGGGGCTCAATTCGAAATCAATAGGTGTGGGAAATTGGACAATTCAAGTTCAACGGCAGTTAGTGCCTAATTGGAGTGGTTGGACAATTCAAGTTCAACCACTCCATTTAGGAACGAACTGCCGTTGAACTTGAATTGTCCAATTTGGAACACCTATTGATTTCGGATCGAGCCCAAAACTTGGGCAACATCATAATATGGTGGGAGGAGTCATTTGGTGAGTTTTGAGTGAAATCCAATCGCTAATTTCGAACACCTATTGATTTCGGACCGAGCCCAAAACTTGGGCAACATCATAATATGGTGGGAGGATTCATTTGGTGAGTTTTGAGTGAAATCCAATCGATAGAAGTATGGAATACACCAACCACTCCAATTAGGAACGAACTGCCGTTGAACTTGAATTGTCCAATTTGGAACAACGATTGATTTCGGATCGAACCCCAAAGTTGGGCAACAACATAATATGGTGGGTGGAGTCATTTGGTGAGTTTTGTGTGAAATCCAATCGCTAGAAGTATGGAATACACCAACCACTCCAATTAGGTACGAAAAGCCGTTGAACTTGAATTGTCCAATTTGGAACACCTATTGATTTCGGATAGAGCCCCAAACTTGGGCAACATCATAATACGGTGGGAGGAGTCATTTGGTGACTTTTGAGTGAAATTCAATCACTAGAAGTATGGAATACACCTACCACTCCAATTAGGAATGAATTGCCGTTGAACTTGAATTGTCCAATTTCTCACACCTATTGATTTCGGATCGAGCCCCAAACTTGGGCAACATCATAATATGGTGGGAGGAGTCATTTGGTGAGTTTTGAGTGAAATCCAATCGCTAGATGTATGGAATACACCAACCACTCCAACTACGAACGAACTGCCGTTGAACTTGAATTGTCCAATTTCGAACACCTATTGATTTCGGATCGAGCCCAAAACTAGGGAAACAACATAATATGGTGGGAGGACTCATTTGGTGAGTTTTGAGTGAAACAAAATCGCGAGAAGTATGGAATACACCAACCAGTCCAATTAGGCACGAACTGCCGTTGAACTAGAATTGTCCAATTTCTCACACCTATTGATTTCAGATTGAGCCCCAAACTTGGGCACCATCATAATATGGTGGGAGGAGTCTTTTGGTGAGTTTTGAGTGAAATCCAATCGCTAGAAGTATGGAATACACCAACCACTCAAATTAGGAACGAACTGCCGTTGAACTTGAATTGTCCAATTTCTCACTCCTATTGATTTCGGATCTAGCCCAAAACTTGGGCAACATCATAATATGGAGGGAGGAGTCATTTGGTTAGTTTTGAGTGAAATCCAATCGCTAGAAGTATGGAATACACCAACCACTCCAATTAGGAACGAACTGCCGTTGAACTTGAATTGTCCAATTTCTCACACCTATTGATTTCGGATCGAGCCCAAAACTTGGGCAACATCATAATATGGTGGGAGGAGTCATTTGGTGAGGTTTGAGTGATATCCAATCGCTAGAAGTATGGAATACACCAACCACTCCAATTAGGAACGAACTGCCGTTGAACTTGAATTGTCCAATTTCTCACACCTAATGATTTCGTATCGAGCCCCAAACTTTGGCAACATCATAATATGGTGGGAGGAGTCATTTGGTGAGTTTTGAGTGAAATCCAATCACTAGAAGTATGTAATACACCAACCACTCCAATTAGGAACGAACGGCCGTTGAACTTGAATTGTCCAATTTCTCACACCTATTGATTTCGGATCGAGCCCAAAACTTGGGCAACATCATAATATGGTGGGAGGAGTCATTTGGTGAGTTTTGAGTGAAATCCAATCGCTAGAAGTATGGAATACACCAACCACTCCAATTAGGAACGAACTGCCGTTGAACTTGAATTGTCCAATTTCTCACGCCTATTGATTTCGGATCGAGCCTAAAACTTGGGAAACAACATAATATGGTGGGAGGACTGATTTGGTGAGTTTTGAGTGAAATCCAATCGCTAGAAGTATGGAATACACCAACCACTCCAATTACGTACGAACTGCCGTTGAACTTGAATTGTCCAATTTCTCACACCTATTGATTTCGGATCGAGCCCCAACTTGGGCAACATCATAATATGGTGGGAGGAGTCATTTGGTGAGTTTTGAGTGAAATCCAATCGCGAGAAGTATGGAATACACCAACCACTCCAATTAGGCACGAACTGCCGTTGAACTTGAATTGTCCAATTTCTCACACCTATTGATTTCGGATTGAGCCCCAGACTTGGGCAACATCATAATATGGTGGGAGGAATCTTTTGGTGAGTTTTGAGTGAAATCCAATCGCTAGAAGTATGGAATACACCAACCACTCAAATTAGGAACGAACTGCCGTTGAACTTGAATTTTTCAATTTCTCACTCCAATTGATTTCGGATCTAGCCCAAAACTTGGGCAACATCATAATATGGAGGGAGGAGTCATTTGGTTAGTTTTGAGTAAAATCCAATCGCTAGAAGTATGGAATACACCAACCACTCCAATTAGGAACGAACTGCCGTTGAACTTGAATTGTCCAATTTCTCACACCTATTGATTTCGGATCGAGCCCAAAACTTGGGCAACATCATAATATGGTGGGAGGAGTCATTTGGTGAGGTTTGAGTGATATCCAATCGCCAGAAGTATGGAATACACCAACCACTCCAATTAGGAACGAACTGCCGTTGAACTTGAATTGTCCAATTTCTCACACCTACTGATTTCGTATCGAGCCCCAAACTTTGGCAACATCATAATATGGTGGGAGGAGTCATTTGGTGAGTTTTGAGTGAAATCCAATCGCTAGAAGTATGGAATACACCAACCACTCCAATTAGGAACGAACGGCCGTTGAACTTGAATTGTCCAATTTCTCACACCTATTGATTTCGGATCGAGCCCAAAACTTGGGCAACATCATAATATGGTGGGAGGAGTCGTTTGGTGAGTTTTGAGTTAAATCCAATCGCTAGAAGTATGGAATACACCAACCACTCCAATTAGGAACGAACTGCCGTTGAACTTGAATTGTCCAATTTCTCACGCCTATTGATTTCGGATCGAGCCTAAAACTTGGGAAACAACATAATATGGTGGGAGGACTGATTTGGTGAGTTTTGAGTGAAATCCAATCGCTAGAAGTATGGAATACACCAACCACTCCAATTAGGAACGAACAGCCATTGAACTTGGATTGAGCCCCAGACTTGGGCAACATCATAATATGGTGGGAGGAATCTTTTGGTGAGTTTTGAGTGAAATCCAATCGCTAGAAGTATGGAATACACCAACCACTCCAATTAGGAACGAACTGCCGTTGAACTTGAATTGTCCAATTTCTCACACCTATTGATTTCGGATCTAGCCCAAAACTTGGGCAACATCATAATATGGTGGGAGGAGTCATTTGGTGAGGTTTGAGTGATATCCAATCGCTAGAAGTATGGAATACACCAACCACTCCAATTAGGAACGAACTGCCGTTGAACTTGAATTGTCCAATTTCTTACACCTACTGATTTCGGATCGAGCCCCAAACTTTGGCAACATCATAATATGGTGGGAGGAGTCATTTGGTGAGTTTTGAGTGAAATCCAATCGCTAGAAGTATGGAATACACCAACCACTCCAATTTGGAACGAACGGCCGTTGAACTTGAATTGTCCAATTTCTCACACCTATTGATTTCGGATCGAGCCCCAAACTTGGGCAACATTATAATATGGTGGGAGGACTCATTTGGTGAGTTTTGAGTGAAATCCAGTTGCTAGAAGTATGGAATACACCAACCACTCCAATTAGGAACGAACTGCCGTTGAACTTGAATTGTCCAATTTGGAACACCTATTGATTTCGGATCGAGCCCAAAACTTGGGCAATATCATAATATGGTGGGAGGAGTCATTTGGTGAGTTTTGAGTGAAATCCAATCGCTAGAAGTATGGAATACACCAACCACTCCAATTAGGAACGAACTGCCGTCGAACTTGAATTGTCCAATTTCTCACACCTATTGATTTCGGATCGAGCCCAAACCTTGGGCAACATCATAATATGATGGGAGGAGTGATTTGGTGAGTTTTGAGTGATATCCAATCGCTAGAAGTATGGAATACACCAACCACTCCAATTAGGCACGAACTGACGTTGAACTTGAATTGTCCAATTTCTCACACCTATTGATTTCGGATTGAGCCCCAAACTTGGGCAACATCATAATATGGTGGGAGGAGTCTTTTGGTGAGTTTTGAGTGAAATCCAATCGCTAGAAGTATGAAATACACCAACCACTCCAATTAGGTACGAACTGCCGTTGAACTTGAATTGTCCAATTTCTCACACCTATTGATTTCGGATCGAGCCCCAACTTGGGCAACATCATAATATGGTGGGAGGAGTCATTTGGGGAGTTTTGAGTGAAATCCAATCGCTAGAAGTATAGAATACACCAACCACTCGAATTAGGAACGAACTGCCGTTGAAATTGAATTGTCCAATTTCTCACACCTATTGATTTCGGATCGACCCCAAAACTTGTGCAACAGCATAATATGGTGGGAGGAGTCATTTGGTGAGTTTTGAGTGAAATCCAATCGCTAGAAGTATGGAATACACCAACCACTCCAATTAGGAACGAACTGCCGTTGAACTTGAATTGTCCAATTTGGAATACCTATTGATTTCGAATCGAGCCCAAAACTTGGGCAACATCATAATATGGTGGGAGGAGTCATTTGGTGAGTTTTGAGTGAAATCCAATCGCTAATTTCGAACACCTATTGATTTCGGACCGAGCCCAAAACTTGGGCAACATCATAATATGGTGGGAGGATTCATTTGGTGTGTTTTGAGTGAAATCCAATCGCTAGAAGTATGGAATACACCAACCACTCCAATTAGGAACGAACTGCCGTTGAACTTGAATTGTCCAATTTGGTACAACGATTGATTTCGGATCGAACCCCAAAGTTGGGCAACAACATAATATGGTGGGTGGAGTCATTTGGTGAGTTTTGTGTGAAATCCAATCGCTAGAAGTATGGAATACACCAACCACTCCCATTAGGTACGAACTGCCGTTGAACTTGAATTGTCCAATTTGGAACACCTATTGATTTCGGATAGAGCCCCAAACTTGGGCAACATCATAATACGGTGGGATGAGTCATTTGGTGACTTTTGAGTGAAATCCAATCACTAGAAGTATGGAATACACCAACCACTCCAATTAGGAACGAACTGCCGTTGAACTTGAATTGTCCAATTTCTTACACCTACTGATTTCGGATCGAGCCCCAAACTTGGGCAACATCATAATATGGTGGGAGGAGTCATTTGGTGAGTTTTGAGTGAAATTCAATCGCTAGAAGTGTGGAATACACCAACCACTCCCATTAGGAACGAACTGCCGTTGAACTTGAGTTGTCCAATTTTTCACACCTATTGATTTCGGATCGAGCCCAAAACTTGAGCAACTTCATAATATGGTGGGAGGAGTCATTTGGGGAGTTTTGAGTGAAATCCAATCGCTAGAAGTATGGAATACACCAACCACTCCAATTCGGAACGAACTGCCGTTGAACTTGAATTGTCCAATTTGGAATACCTATGGATTTCGGATCGATCCCCAAACTTGGGCAACATCATAATATGGTGGGAGGAGTCATTTGGTGAGTTTTGAGTGAAATCCAATCGCTAGAAGTATGGAATACACCAACCACTCCAATTAGGAACGAACTGCCATTGAACTTGAATTGTCCAATTTCTCACACCAATTGATTTCGGATCGGACCCAAAACTTCGGCAACTTCAAAATATGGTGGGAGGAGTCATTTGTTGAGTTTTGAGTGAAATCCAATGGCTAGAAGTAAGGAATACACCAACCTCTCCAATTAGGAAGGAACTGCCGTTGAACTTGAATTGTCCAATTTGGAACGCCTTTGGATTTCGGATCGATCCCCAAACTTGGGAAACATCATAATATGGTGGGAGGAGTCATTTGGTGAGTTTTGAGTGAAATCCAATCGCTAGATGTATGGAATCCACCAACCACTCCAATTAGGAACGAAATGCCATTGAACTTGAATTGTCCAATTTCTCACACCAATTAATTTCGGATCGGGCCCAAAACTTGGGCAACTTCATAATATGGTTGGGGGAGTCATTTGGTGAGTTTTGAGTGAAATCCAATCGCTAGAAGTATGGAATACACCAACCACTCCCATTAGGAACGAACTGCCGTTGAACTTGAATTGTCCAATTTTTCACACCTATTGATTTCGGATCGAGCCCAAAACTTGAACAACTTCACAATATGGTGGGAGGAGTCATTTGGTGAGTTTTGAATGAAATCCAATCGCTAGAAGTATGGAATACACCAACCACTCCAATTACGAACGAACTGCCATTGAACTTGAATTGTCCAATTTCTCACACCTATGGATTTCGGATCGATCCCCAAACTTGGGCAACATCATAATATGGTGGGAAGTCTCGTTTTGTGAGTTTTGGGTGAAATCCAATCTTTAGAAGTATGGAATACACCAACCACTCCAATTAGGAATGAACTACCGTTGAACTTCAATTGTCCAATTTCTCACACCTATTGATATCGGATCAAGCCCAAAACTTGGGCAACGTCATAATACAATGGGAGGAGTCATTTGGTGAGTTTTGAGTGAAATCCAATCGCTAGAAGTATGGAATACTCCAACCACTCAAATTAGGAACGAACTGCCGTTGAACTTGAATTGTCCAATTTCTCACACCTATTGATTTCGGATCGAGCCCCAAACTTGGGCAACATCATAATATGGTGGGAGAAGTCATTTGGTGAGTTTTGAATGAAATCCAATCGCTAGAACTATGGAATACACCAACCACTCCAATTAGGAACGAACTGCCGTTGAACTTGAATTGTCCAATTTCTCACACCTATTGATTTCGGATCGAACCCAAAACTTGGGCAACATCATAATATGGTGGGAGGAGTCATTTTGTGAGTTTTGAGTGAAGTCCAATCGCTAGAAGTATGGAATACACCAACCACTCCAATTAGGAACGAACTGCCGTTGAACTTGAATTGTCCAATTTCTCACACCTATTGATTTCGGATCGAGCCCCAAACCTGGGCAACATCATAATATGGTGGGAGAAGTCATTTGGTGAGTTTTGAGTGAAATCCAATCGCTAGAAGTATGGAATACACCAACCACTCTAATTAGGAACGAACTGCCGTTGAACTTGAATTGTCAAATTTCTCACACCTATTGATTTCGGATCGAGCCCCAAACTTGGGCAACATCATCATATGGTGGGAGGAGTCATTTGGTGAGTTTTGAGTGAAATCTAATCGCTAGAAGGATGGAATACACCAACCACTCCAATTAGGAGCGAATTGCCGTTGAACTTGAACTGTCCAATTTCTCACGCCTATTGATTTCGGATCGAGCCCAAAACTTGGGAAACATCATAATATGGTGGGACGAGTCATTTGGTGAGTTTTGAGTGAAGTCCAATCGCTAGAAGTATGGAATACACCAACCACTCCAATTAGGAACGAACTGCCGTTGAACTTGAATTGTCCAATTTCTCACACCTATTGATTTCGGATCGAGCCCAAAACTTGGGCAACATGATAATATGGTGGGAGGGGTCATTTGGTGAGTTTTGGGTGAAATCCAATCGCTAGAAGTATGGAATACACCAACCACTCCAATTAGGAACGAACTGCCGTTGAACTTGAACTGTCCAATTTCTCACACCTATTGATTTCGGATCGAGCCCAAAACTTGGGCAACATCATAATATGGTGGGACGAGTCATTTGGTGAGTTTTTTGTGAAAAACAATCGCTAGAAGTATGTAATACACCAACCACTCCAATTAGGAACGAACTGCCGTTGAACTTGAATTGTCCAATTTCTCACACCAATTGATTTCGGATCGAGCCCAAAACTTGGGCAACATCATAAAATGGTGGGAGGAGTCATTTGGTGAGTTTTGAGTAACATCCCATCACTAGAAGTATCGAATACACTAACCACTCCAATTAGGAACGAACTGCCGTTGAACTTGAATTGTCCAATTTCTCACACCTATTGATTTCCGATCTAGCCCAAAACTTGGGCAACATGATAATATGTTGGGAGGAGTCATTTGGTGAGTTTTGAGTGAAATCCAATCGCTAGAAAGTATGGAATACGACAACCACTCCAATTAGGAACGAACTGCCGTTGAACTTGAATTGTCCAATTTCTCACACCTATTGATTTCGGATCAAGCCCAAAACTTGGGCAACAACATAATATGGTGGGAGGAGTCATTTGGTGAGTTTTGAGTGAAATCCAATCGCTAGAAGTATGGAATACACCAACCACTCCAATTAGGAACGAACCGCCGTTGAACTTGAATTGTCTAATTTCTCACACCTATTGATTTCGGATCGAGCCCCAAACTTGGGCAACATCATAATATGGTGGGAGGAGTAATTGGTGAGTTTTGAGAGAAATCGAATCGCTAGAAGTATGGAATACACCAATCACTCCAATTAGGAAAGAACTGCCGTTGAACTTGAATTGTCCAGTTTCTCACACCTATTGATTTCGGATCGAGCCCAAAACCTGGGCAACATGATAATTTGGTGGGAGGGGTCATTTGGTGAGTTTTGGGTGAAATCCAATCGCTAGAAGTATGGAATACACCATCCACTCAATTTAGGTACGAACTGCAGTTGAACTTGAATTGTCCAATTTCTCACACACCAATATGATTTCGGATCGAGCCCAAAACTTGGGCAACATCATAATATGGTGGGAGGAGTCATTTGGGGAGTGTTGTTTCAAATCCAATCGCTAGAAGTACGGAATACACCAACCACTCCAATTAGGGACGAACTGCCGTTGAACTTGAATTGTCCAATTTGGAACACCTATTGATTTCGGATCGAGCCCCAAACTTGGGCAACAACATAATATGGTGGAAGGAGTCATTTGGTGAGTTTTGAGTGAAATCGAATCGCTAGAAGTATGGAATACCCCAATCACTCCAATTAGGAACGAACTGCCGTTGAACTTGAATTGTCCAATTTCTCACACCTATTGAATTCGGATCTAGCCGAACACTTGGGCAACATCATAATATGGTGGGATGAGTCATTTGGTGAGTTTTGAGTGAAATCCAATCGCTAGAAGTATGGAATACACCAACCACTCCAATTTGGAACGAACTGCCGTTGAACTTGAACTGTCCAATTACGAACGAACTGTCGTCGAAATTGAATTGACCAATTTCTCACACCTATGGATTTCGGATCGAGCCAAAAACTTGGGCAACATCATAATATGGTGGGAGGATTCATTTGGTGAGTTTTGAGTGAAATCCAATCGCTAGAAGTATGGAATACACCAACCACTCCAATTAGGAACGAACTGCCGTTGAACTTGAATTTTCCAATTTGGAAGACGTATTGATTTCGGATCGAGCCCAAAACTTGGGCAACATCATAATATGGTGGGCGGAGTCATTTGGTGAGTTTTGAGTGAAATCCAATCGCTAGAAATATGGAATACACCAACCACTCCAATTAGGAACGAACTGCCGTTGAACTTGAATTGTCCAATTTCTCACACCGATTGATTTCGGATCGAGGCCCAAACTTGGGCAACATCATAATATGGTGGGAGGAGTCATTTGGTGAGTTCTGAGTGAAATCCAACCGCTAGAAGTATGGAATACACCAACCACTCCAATTAGGAACGAATTGCCGTTGAACTTGAATTGTCCAATTTGGAACACCTATTGATTTCGGATCGAGCGCAAAACTTGGGCAACATCATATGATGGTGGGAGGATTCATTTGGTGAGTTTTGAGTGAAATCCAATCGCTAGAAGTATGGAATACACCAACCACTCCAATTAGGAACGAACTGCCGTTGAACTTGATTTGTCCAATTTCTCACACCTATGGATTTCGGATCGAGCCCCAAACTTGGGCAACAACATAACATGGTGGGAGGATTCATTTGGTGAGTTTTGAGTGAAATCCAATCGCTAGAAGTATGGAATACACCAACCACTCCAATTAGGAACGAACTGCCGTTGACATTGAATTGTCCAATTTCTCACACGTATTGATTTCTGATCGAGCCCAAAACTTGGGCAACATCATAATATGGTGGGAGGAGTCGTTTGGTGAGTTTTGAGTGAAATCCAATTCCTAGAAGTATGGAATAAACCAACCACTCCAATTAGGAACGAACTGCCGTTGAAATTGAATTGTCCAATTTCTCACACGTATTGATTTCTGATCGAGCCCAAAACTTGGGCAACATCATAATATGGTGGGAGGCGTCATTAGGTGAGTTTTGAGTGAAATCCAATCGCTTGAAGTATGGAATACACCAGCCACTCCAATTAGGAACGAATTGTCGTTGAAATTGAATTGACCAATTTCTCACACCTATTGATTTCGGATCGAGCCCAAAACTTGGGCAACATCATAATATGGTGGGAGGCGTCATTAGGTGAGTTTTGAGTGAAATCCAATCGCTAGAAGTATGGAATACACCAACCACTCCAATTAGGAACGAACTGCCGTTGAACTTGAATTGTCCAATTTGGAACACCTATTGATTTCGGATCGAGCCCAAAACTTGGGCAACATCATAATATGGTGGGAGGAGTCATTTGGTGAGTTTTGAGCGAAATCCAATCGCTAGAAGTATGGAATACACCAACCACTCCAATTAGGAACGAACTGCCGTTGAACTTGAATTGTCCAATTTGGAACACCTATTGATTTCGGATCGAGCCCCAAACTTTGGCAACATCATAATATGGTGGGAGGAGTCATTTGGTGAGTTTTGAGTGAAATCCAATCGCTAGAAGTATGGAATACACCATCCACTCCAATTAGGAACGAACTGCCGTTGAACTTGAATTGTCCAATTTCTCACACCTATTGATTTCGGATCGAGCCCAAAACTTGGGCAACATGATAATATGGTGGGAGGAGTCATTTGGTGAGTTTTGAGTGAAATCCAATCGCTAGAAGTATGGAATACACCAACCACTCCGATGGGGAAAGAACTGTCGTTGAAATTGAATTTACCAATTTCTCACACCTATTGAATTCGGATCTAGCCGAACACTTGGGCAACATCATAATATGGTGGGATGAGTCATTTGGTGAGTTTTGAGTGAAATCCAATCGCCAGAAGTACGGAATACACCAACCACTCCAATTAGGAACGAACTTTCGTTGAAATTGAATTGACCAATTTCTCACACCTGTTGATTTCGGATCGAGCCCAAAACTTGGGCAACATCATAATATGGTGGCATGAGTCATTTGGTGAGTTTTGAGTGAAATCCAATCGCTAGATGTATGGAATACACCAACCACTCCAATTAGGAACGAACTGTCGTTGAAATTGAATTGACCAATTTCTCACACCTATTGATTTCGGATGGAGCCCAAAACTTGGGCAACATCATAATATGGCGTGGGGAGTCATTTGGTGAGTTTTGAGTAAAATACAATCGCTAGAAGTATGGAATACACCAACCATTCCAGTTAGGAACGAACTGTCGTTGAAATTGAATTGACCAATTTCTCACACCTATTGAATTCGGATTCATCCGAAAACTTGGGCAACATCATAATATGGTGGGAGGAGTCATTTGGTGAGTTTTGAGTGAAATCCAATCGCTAGAAGTATGGAATACACCAACCACTCCAATTAGGAACGAACTTTCGTTGAAATTGAATTGACCAATTTCTCACACCTATTGATTTCAGATCAAGCCAAAAACTTGGGCAACGTCATAATATGGTGGGAGGAGTCATTTGGTGAGTTTTGAGTGAAATCCAATCGCTAGAAGTATGGAATACACCAACCACTCCAATGGGGAAAGAATTGTCGTTGAAATTGAATTGACCAATTTCTCACACCTATTGAATTCGGATCTAGCCGAACACTTGGGCAACATCATAATATGGTGGGATGAGTCATTTGGTGAGTTTTGATTGAAATCCAATCGCTAGAAGTACGGAATACACCAACCACTACAATTAGGAACGATCTTTCGTTGAAATTGAATTGACCAATTTTTCGCACCTATTGACTTCGGATCGAGCCCAAAACTTGGGCAACATCATAATATGGTGTGGGGAGTCATTTGGTGAGTTTTGAGTAAAATCCGATCGCTAGAAGTATGGAATACACCAACCACTCCAGTTAGGAACGAACTACCGTTGAACTTGAATTGTCCAATTTGGAACACCTATTGATTTCGGATCGAGCCCAAAACTTGGGCAACATCATAATATGGTGGGAGGAGTCATTTGGTGAGTTTTGAGTGAAATTCAATCGCTAGAAGTATGGAATGCACCAACCACTCCAGTTAGGAACGAACTGCCGTTGAACTTGAATTGTCCAATTTGGAACACCTATTGATTTCGGATCGAGCCCAAAACTTGGGGAATATCATAATGTGGTGTTGGGAGTCATTTGGTGAGTTTTGAGTGAAATCCAATCGCTAGACGTATGGAATACACCAACCACTCCAATTAGGAACGAACTGTCGTTGAAATTGAATTGAGCAATTTCTCACACCTATTGATTTCGGATCGAGCCCAAAACTTGGGCAACATCATAATATGGTGGGAGGAGTCATTTGGTAAGTTTTGAGTGAAATCCAATCGCTAGACGTATGGAATACACCAACCGCTCCAATTAGGAACGAACTGTCGTTGAAATTGAATTGACCAATTTCTCACACCTACTGATTTCGGATTGAGCCCAAAACTTGGGCAACATCATAATATGGTGTGGGGAGTCATTTGGTGAGTTTTGAGTAAAATCCGATCGCTAGAAGTATGGAATACACCAAGCACTCCAGTTTGGAACGAACTGCCGTTATACTTGAATTTTCCGATTTGGAACACCTATTGATTTCGGATCGAGCCCAAAACTTTGGGGGCAACATCATAATATGGTGGGAGGAGTCATTTGGTGAGTTTTGAGTGAAATCCAATCGCTAGAAGTACGGAATAGACCAACCACTCTAATTAGGAACGAACTGCCGTTGAAATTGAATTGTCCAATTTCTCACACCTATTGATTTCGGATCGAGCCCAAAACTTGGGCAACATCATAATATGGTGGGAGGAGTCATTTGGTGAGTTTTGAGTGAAATCCAATCGCTAGAAATATGGAATACACCAACCACTCCAATTAGGAACGAACTGCCGTTGAACTTGAATTGTCCAATTTCTCACACCTATAGATTTCGGATCGAGACCCAAAATTGGGCAACATCATAATATGGTGGGAGGAGTCATTTGGTGAGTTTTGAGTGAAATCCAATCGCTAAAAGTATGGAATACACCAACAACTCCAAATTGGAACGAACTGCCGTTGAACTTGAATTGTCCAATTTCTCACACCTATTGATTTCGGATCGATTCCCAAACTTGGGCAACATCATAATATGGTGGGAGGAGTCATTTGGTGTGTTTTGAGTGAAATCCAATCGCTAGAAGTATGGAATACACCAAGCACTCCAGTTTGGAACGAACTGCCGTTATACTTGAATTTTCCGATTTGGAACACCTATTGATTTCGGATCGAGCCCAAAACTTGGGGGGCAACATCATAATATGGTGGGAGGAGTCATTTGGTGAGTTTTGAGTGAAATCCAATCGCTAGAAGTACGGAATAGACCAACCACTCTAATTAGGAACGAACTGCCGTTGAAATTGAATTGTCCAATTTCTCACACCTATTGATTTCGGATCGAGCCCAAAACTTGGGCAACATCATAATATGGTGGGAGGAGTCATTTGGTGAGTTTTGAGTGAAATCCAATCGCTAGAAGTATGGAATACACCAACCACTCCAATTAGGAACGAACTGCCGTTGAACTTGAATTGTCCAATTTCTCACACCTATAGATTTCGGATCGAGACCCAAAATTGGGCAACATCATAATATGGTGGGAGGAGTCATTTGGTGAGTTTTGAATGAAATCCAACCGCTAAAAGTATGGAATACACCAACAACTCCAAATTGGAACGAACTGCCGTTGAACTTGAATTGTCCAATTTCTCACACCTATTGATTTCGGATCGATTCCCAAACTTGGGCAACATCATAATATCGTGGGAGGAGTCATTTGGTGTGTTTTGAGTGAAATCCAATCGCTAGAAGTATGGAATACACCAACCACTCCAATTAGGAACGAACTGCCGTCAAACTTGAATTGTCCAATTTGTCACACCTATTGATTTCGGATCGAACCCCAAACCTGGGCAACATCATAATATGGTGGGAGGAGTCATTTGGTGAGTTTTGAGTGAAATCCAATCGCTAGAAGTATGGAATACACCAACCACTCCAATTAGGAACGAATTGTCGTTGAACTTGAATTGTCCAATTTGGAACACCTATTGATTTCGGATCGAGCCCAAAACTTGGGCAACATCATAATATGGTGGGAGGATTCATTTGGTGAGTTTTGAGTGAAATCCAATCGCTAGAAGTATGGAATACACCAACCACAGCAATTAGGAACGAACTACCATTGAAATTGAATTGTCCAATTTCTCACACATATTGATTTCTGATCGAGCCCAAAACTTGGGCAACATCATAATATGGTGTGGGGAGTCATTTGGTGAGTTTTGAGTGAAATCCAATCGCTAGAAGTATGGAATACACCAACCACTCCAATTAGGAACGAACTGCCGTTGAACTTGAATTGTCCAATTTGGAACACCTATTGATTTCGGATCGAGCCCAAAACTTGGGCAACATCATATTATGGTGGGAGGAGTCATTTGGTGAGTTTTGAGTGAAATCCAATCGCTAGAAGTATGGAATACACCAACCACTCCAATTAGGAACGAATTGTCGTTGAACTTGAATTGTCCAATTTGGAACACCTATTGATTTCGGATCGAGCCCAAAACTTGGGCAACATCATAATATGGTGTGGGGAGTCATTTGGTGAGTTTTGAGTGAAATCCAATCGCTAGAAGTATGGAATACACCAACCACACTAATTAGGAACGAACTGCCGTTGAAATTGAATTGTCCAATTTCTCACACCTATTGATTTCGGATCGAGCCCCAAACTTGGGCAACATCATAATATGGTGGGCGGAGTCATTTGGGGAGTTTTGAGTGAAATCCAATCGCTAGAAGTATGGAATATACCAACCACTCCAATTAGGAACGAATTGTCGTTGAACTTGAATTGTCCAATTTGGAACACCTATTGATTTCGGATCGAGCCCAAAACTTGGGCAACATCATAATATGGTGGGAGGATTCATTTGGTGACTTTTCAGTGAAATCCAATCGCTAGAAGTATGGAAGACACCAACCACAGCAATTAGGAACGAACTACCGTTGAAATTGAATTGTCCAATTTCTCACACGTATTGATTTCTGATCGAGCCCAAAACTTGGGAAACATCATAATATGGTGTGGGGAGTCATTTGGTGAGTTTTGAGTGAAATCCAATCGCTAGAAGTATGGAATACACCAACCACTCTAATTAGGAACGAACTGCCGTTGAAATTGAATTGTCCAATTTCTCACACGTATTGATTTCTGATCGAGCCCAAAACTTGGGCAACATCATAATATGGTGGGAGGAGTCATTTGGTGAGTTTTGAGTGAAATCCAATCGCTAGAAGTATGGAATACACCAACCACTCCAATTAGGAACGAACTGCCGTCAAACTTGAATTGTCCAATTTGTCACACCTATTGATTTCGGATCGAACCCCAAACCTGGGCAACATCATAATATGGTGGGAGGAGTCATTTGGTGAGTTTTGAGTGAAATCCAATCGCTAGAAGTATGGAATACACCAACCACTCCAATTAGGAACGAATTGTCGTTGAACTTGAATTGTCCAATTTGGAACACCTATTGATTTCGGATCGAGCCCAAAACTTGGGCAACATCATAATATGGTGGGAGGATTCATTTGGTGAGTTTTGAGTGAAATCCAATCGCTAGAAGTATGGAATACACCAACCACAGCAATTAGGAACGAACTACCATTGAAATTGAATTGTCCAATTTCTCACACATATTGATTTCTGATCGAGCCCAAAACTTGGGCAACATCATAATATGGTGTGGGGAGTCATTTGGTGAGTTTTGAGTGAAATCCAATCGCTAGAAGTATGGAATACACCAACCACTCCAATTAGGAACGAACTGCCGTTGAACTTGAATTGTCCAATTTGGAACACCTATTGATTTCGGATCGAGCCCAAAACTTGGGCAACATCATATTATGGTGGGAGGAGTCATTTGGTGAGTTTTGAGTGAAATCCAATCGCTAGAAGTATGGAATACACCAACCACTCCAATTAGGAACGAATTGTCGTTGAACTTGAATTGTCCAATTTGGAACACCTATTGATTTCGGATCGAGCCCAAAACTTGGGCAACATCATAATATGGTGTGGGGAGTCATTTGGTGAGTTTTGAGTGAAATCCAATCGCTAGAAGTATGGAATACACCAACCACACTAATTAGGAACGAACTGCCGTTGAAATTGAATTGTCCAATTTCTCACACCTATTGATTTCGGATCGAGCCCCAAACTTGGGCAACATCATAATATGGTGGGCGGAGTCATTTGGGGAGTTTTGAGTGAAATCCAATCGCTAGAAGTATGGAATATACCAACCACTCCAATTAGGAACGAATTGTCGTTGAACTTGAATTGTCCAATTTGGAACACCTATTGATTTCGGATCGAGCCCAAAACTTGGGCAACATCATAATATGGTGGGAGGATTCATTTGGTGACTTTTCAGTGAAATCCAATCGCTAGAAGTATGGAAGACACCAACCACAGCAATTAGGAACGAACTACCGTTGAAATTGAATTGTCCAATTTCTCACACGTATTGATTTCTGATCGAGCCCAAAACTTGGGAAACATCATAATATGGTGTGGGGAGTCATTTGGTGAGTTTTGAGTGAAATCCAATCGCTAGAAGTGTGGAATACACCAACCACTCCAATTAGGAACGAACTGCCGTTGAACTTGAATTGTCCAATTTCTCAAACCTATTGATTTCGGATCGGGCCCCAAACTTGGGCAACAGAATAATATGGTGGGAGGAGTCATTTGGTGAGTTTTGAGTGAAATACAATCGCTAGAAGTATGGAAGACACCAACCACTCCAATTAGGAACGAACTGCCGTCGAACTTGAATTGTCCAATTTGGAACACCTATTGATTTCGGATCGACCCCAAAAGTTGGGCAACATGATAATATGGTGGGAGGAGTCATTTGGTGAGTTTTGAGTGAAATCGAATCGCTAGAAGTATGGAATACACCAACCACTCCAATTAGGAACGAACTGCCGTTGAACTTGAATTGTCCAATTTGGAACACCGATTGATTTCGGATTGAGCCCCAAACGTGGGCAACATCATAATATGGTGGGAGGAGCCATTTGGCGAGTTTTGAGTGAAATCCAATCGCTAGAAGTATGGAATACACTAACCACTCCAATTAGGAAAGAACTGTCGTTGAAATTGAATTGGCCAATTTCTCACACCTACTGAATTCGGATCGAGCCCAAAACTTGGGCAACATCATAATATGGTGGGAGGAGTCATTTGGTGAGTTTTGAGTGAAATCCAATACTAGAAGTATGGAATACACCAACCACTCCAATTAGGAACGAACTGCCGTTGAAATTGAATTGTCCAATTTGGAACACGTATTGATTTCGGATCGAGCCCAAAACTTGGGCAACATCATAATATGGTGGGAGGAGTCATTTGGTGTGTTTTGAGTGAAATCCAATCGCTAGAAGTATGGAATACACCAACCACTCCAATTAGGAACGAACTGCCGTTGAACTTGAATTGTCCAATTTGGAACACCTATTGATTTCTGATCGAGTCCAAAACGTAGGCAACATCGTAATATGGTGGGAGGAGTCATTTGGTGAGTTTTGAGTGAAATCCAATCGCTAGAAGTGTGGAATACACCAACCACTCCAATTAGGAACGAACTGCCGTTGAACTTGAATTGTCCAATTTCGGATCGAGTCCAAAACGTAGGCAACATCATAATATGGTGGGAGGAGTCATTTGGTGAGTTTTGAGTGAAATCCAAACGCTAGAAGTATGGAATACCTCACACTACTACATTTTAGCGTTTGCGCGACGAATCAAAAATAATCGCGCAAAGAACAAATCTGTCCCGGAAACAATAGCGCGACAGATATATCGTCGCGCAAAATCAGTCGCGCAAATACCGTCACGCTAGACTTTGCGCGACAAAACTGTAAAATATCGTCGCGCAATACCCTTCGTTGCGCCAATAGTTCAGGGACGACAAACAATCCGTCGCTCAATATTTTGCGCGACGAGAGTACAGGCGTTGCAGCAACTACGCGCGACGACACTTCAATCCGTCGCAAATATTTTTTGCGCGACGAATTAACAGACGTTGCATGAACATAATGCGACGACATATATTCGTCGCGCAAACAATATTTGCGTGACAAATATTTCGTCGTTGCAAATACCTTGTGCGATGAATAAGGATCGTGACTCAAACCCTTGCGCGACAATGATTTATTTGTCGCATTTTCTTTAGGGGACAAATACGTCCGTCGCGCAAACCGAGGATTATATTCGTTTACGATATATTTTTATGGTTTTTTTATTTTTTAAAACGTGATTTGCGCGACGGGTCAATTTTTCGTCGCGCAAATATTAGTAATTAATTTTTTTTTTAATTTATGTGAAAAAAAAGAATTTTGATTTATTTTATTTTTATAATTAAATCAAATTGCAATTGAAAAATGTAATGAAGAGAAAATAGTTTTTTAAAACATAATATAAATGTATAATATACAAGAGAAATATTTAAAATGTAATTAAGAAAGTAAAAAACTAATTAAACAATGTAGCTAAATCTACTTCCTCGTCTGGCAAATGCGGCTCGGAGGTCTGGACATTGGGGACAGGGGCAGAGGTTTGGTGGCCATGCGCAGAGGTGGACGGGGGAACAAAAGATGGTACGGGAACGCCGGACTGGGCCATTGACTGTATAATCTGAGCCATCTGTGCCATCTGGGTTTCAAGCTGGGCCACCTTTGCTGTCAAAACACTATTTGACTGCGACGATGAACGGGATCTAGGTTCCCGCCGCCGGGCATTCCCCATCCCTCGACAGTATGTCCCTGGCCGCCTCCCTAGAGTCTGATCCAAGGTGTCCGTCAAGATCTGAAACCCTGCATCCTGTGGAGGAGCCACAGACTCGAGCGGCGTATCGGGAGGAAGCTGGGAGGCGGACTCCTGAAGAACCAACTGGCTCTTCTCAATCATGGTCGTCTGTTTAACATAACATAAAATATAAATAAAAACATTTATATAATAACTATGAAACTTGAACGCGTAAAATAATCATTAAAATTAAAGAGTACTTACATGAAGGGACTCCGCTAACTCATTCCCAGGTCTAACATAAACGTCGCCGAAGACGTCAATCTCTGGGAATTTGGACCCCTCCTAAATTGAACAAGAGTATAAAAATGTTAGTACAAAAAAAAAAAAGAAATTAACATTAATGACATATTAAAAATTAAATAAAAACAACTTATTATTACCCGACGTCGCGCATCCATCCTATAGGAGAAGGGCCTGGAACCTGAATGATGGAGAAGAGCCTTCTTCTCCCTATTGCCCTTATTTGCTTTAGCCATCTTCTGTTATACAAAAATTAAAACGTATTATTTGAAATTGAAATGAAATATTAAAAAATGACATAAATCATTAGTAAGAAACGTGTAATAATTTTGAACTTAATATAAAAAATACCACATAATCAGCCTCCTGAAAATGACCACAGAGCCACTGCCAACTATCCTCCCGCCCCTCAAGCTCCTTCGGGCAACCCTCCTGAAGAGCAACCTGCGGATCATTAAATGCCTGAAAGTGGTGGTGCAAGTCGCTCTTCCACTGCTTGTACCTATCAGCGAAGAGTCTGTTGATGTACCCCAACAACTCATCGTTGACATTCTCTAAATTGTAATTCATCTACAATAAAATAATTACATACATTAAATATTTAAAATATATAAAATTGGAAGGAAAAACAATTAAAATGTAAGATACATACCGACAGGTGTCCATGCATCTCGTTATGCACCGCTTCAGGCATGGCCTTCCAAGACTTCCATTTCATCGGACAATAGGTCCGAACGACTGCACCAACATCGTGCGCCAATGAGCTATGTTGGTCTGCCGTTGGGGCAGCCCGATGACGATCGTCGTATCTGATGTTGATACGAGAGTTGTTCACCCGGGTGACCTTCGATGTAGCCAACTGGCGACACGGTCCCCGGGTGTTCTTCTTGGCTGCAAAGAAATATGAAATTAATGTTAGTTTAATTTGACTAAAATATTGGTACGAAACATATGTAGTTGAAGGAAATCTTTACCTGGTCCGCTCGAAGTGGCGTCGGTGGTGCTGGAAAGCCGATGACGCCGCCTGGCGCTCATTGGTTGCGCCACTGATGACTCTGATGACGCCGGCGCATGGGGGGCACTGGGACCCACTGGCAAGTCGGGCAACTGTGGTGGGCCAGAGGCCGGTGACATCATAGTCAGGGGAGGCAAACTACGTGAAGGTTGCACCGGCTTATGACTTCTGCTGATTAGGTTTGACATCTTGCAATAAAAACAAGCACCAAAGTTTAAAAAAAATAGTTACTGTAATACACCAATCTAATAACAAATATAACATTTATTTCATTTCATTTAAAATAGAGTCAACGTCTAATAACAAATATAACAAATATAACAAATAAAACAAATAAAATATAACAAAAATATAAAACATTCTTCATTAATTATAAAACATAAAAATTATTCCAATTTAGGGTCATTATATAAACTAAGCTAACAAACATACAAATAAATCAAATTTACCAATATAAACTAAGCATATTTTAACAATATTACAAATTTAACTAACGCATATATGTTGGCGTACGGTTTGCGATTTCCGAGTATCCGGGACTCCAATCCACAATCCGTTGAATCCTATATGATCCTAGACATACAAGGTACATCATACATGAGTTTGAGTTTCATCCAATGGTCCGAACAAATCAAACCGTTAAATCGCACAATAGGCGAAATCCATTCGAGGCTGAAACTGTAGGAATTTCAAAATATTTTTCCAAAGTTCATTTGAATATTAAACATGCATTTAATCAAATTAATCGCAGCGGAAGTCAAAGGTGGTTGTTTAAATTCAAAAACAAAACTTTCTTCCAAGTATCTTAAGCCATGAACATTGATATGTTTTTCATAAATGAAAATTCAAGAGAAAGGATAAGATCTAATTACCCTTGAAGCAATTATATGAACCAATTTGTGTTTGGTCTTCTCTTGATGATCTCCTCTTTGTTGATCTCCTCTTTGATCTTTGATCTTTGCTCCTTGATCTTTCTCCTCCATGTGAGCCACAAAAGTATATGGCCTCTAAGTCTCCACACCAATGGAACCTTGAGATGAGAATAAGTATCTTGAGAATACTTGGATGCTAGTGCAAGATTCTCAAGATTGGTTTCAATCTAAACCACTTTGAAAGATGAAAGTGTTTCACTCTTGAAAACTCTCTTTTATCTCTCTTTGATCTCCCAAACCCATTTGGTTGATGTTGGATTGTGTTTTTTGTGTTAATGAGCTTATGGAAACAATTCCCATACACATTCACTTAAGCATTTTCGGCCAAACCCCATTGGGCTTCCAAAATTGGGCCTTATGACACTTAAACCATAATTTAGGTGTCTTAAGCCCTTGGGCTTGATACCCAACCATTTGGGCTTTCCGTTAACTATTACTTAGCCCAAATACGTTTTTACACGTAGTAAATCATCCACATCAAATCAATCAAATTGATTTCCTCATTCTCATTTGTATTACTCAAAGTTAACCATTTAAGGTGTGCGATCCATTAGGTTCTAATTAGCAAGGCAGTGGGAAAATATTAGAACTCTTTCTAACCAACTGGAATTAAAACCCCTTTTTAATTCTTCCTTTATTTGGATCGATCACAATCAATCCTAGGACTTCCACAAGCCAAGAGTGACATCTAGCAATATATCAAGGCTACCCAAGCTAACCAGAATAGATGAAGAACCTATTCAGTTGGAATTGCAATGCAATACGGTCCTTCTCTTATACAATGTTTCAAATCATATTATTAGGGTACGGATTGATTATGTCAAACCCCTAATATGATTTATAACCTCATGTGATTCAAAAGAACGTGATTAAGAACAACTTTCTAAATCAAGCTCAAAATACTTTGGCCAAAGATTTACTGAATCACATCTTGAAACATTCTCCTTCTTTATCGAAAGTAGAGATTCCTTATTGTACATTCACATGCCCCTATGATGAATTAAGAGATCCCAACAACACTTAAGACAAATCTTTTACGGCTTGCCTTTAAGAGCTATCAAAGATCAATAACGCATCACAAGACAACCATGATGCCTCAGGTCTAAGGACTAATTTGCATTATTGCAACTATGAGTTCTCGTTTGACATATAGATAAATACTCCATACGAGAACTACGGTTGATCGCGTTCAGTGTACTCATTCACTAATGAGCACCCACATACTTGTATTAGTGTCAACTACACAAATGGTTTGAGACTAACCATCCTCCCAATTGAGCATACATAATATGTGCTAATCTTGACGGTTTATCAATGTCCATTTGATAACCTATGATTAGGAACATTTTGGGATACTACCGTTAGAGATTAAAGGTCTCATGAATCTAATCTTCTTTAGATTACTTTATCTCTTATTTAGCATACCCTGGACATTTGTTTCTTTACACGATGTAAAAGATAACAAAATAAGTTTGCCCTTTATATATCATATACGAAATGTATTCTAAGGAGATTACATCAAATGTATTGGCTCTTAGGGCACATTTCTAACAATCTCCCACTTGCACTAGAGCCACATAGCCATGTATCTCATACCCATTATCTCTGTATGTCTATCCAGTTGTGACTGTGACATAGGCATAGTGCGTGGATCTGTTACGTTGTTTGCAGATGCCCCATCTAATGGTAACATTTTTCTATGTGTTTGGATCTCTGATGAGACCTGGGTTCCTTGGCTTGAGCTATCGCCCCATTGTCATCACACAGTAAAGGTACTTGTGAAATTATGGTTAGAACCACATTTAGTTCGGTAATGAACCTTTTATCCAAATAGATTTTATTGTAGCTTCGAAAGCGACAATGTAATTAACTTCAGTTGTTCTCCAACTAACTACATGTCCATTCAAAATGAAAACGTACCCTTAGGTGGATTTTCAATCATAAAACAATAAATGCTTCCACTTGCTACTCTGATGTTCCTCCCAGATGAGGAACATGTCCTTAGTCCTTCTTAAGTATTTAAGAACATACTTGACTGCTCCCAATTGATCCAATCATGGGCTTGATTTATATCTTCTAGTTATACTCGTATAACCAATATCATGTCTTGTACATGATATGACATATATGAGAATCCCTATTGCATATGCATAAGAGATTTTACTCAACTGTTGTATCTCATAATGATTTTTTGGACACATGCTCTTAGAAAAGTGAAGTCCATGTCGTACTGGAAGTAAACTTTTCTTAGACTGTTCCATATGAAATCTCCTTAGCATCTTATCAGCATACAAGGATTGAGATAATCCAATCATTCTCTTAGATCTATCAAGATAAATCTTTATCTCAAGTATGTAAGATGCTTCTTTAAAATCTTTCGTTAAGAATGATTTAATGAGTCACAGCTTCACTGAAGATATCATTCCTATATCGTTTCCGACAAGTAGTATATCATATACATACATTATTAGGAATACTACCAAACTCCCACTGACCTTTTTGTACACTCATTGGTCATCCATGTTTTGTATGAAGTCAAACGATTTGACAACTTCATCAAATAGGATGTTTCAACTCCAAGAACCTTGCATCAACCCATAAATGGATCTATGTAGCTTGCATACCTTATGCTTATCAACTTTAGAAATGAAGCCTTCAGGTCAATCTATATATAGTTCTTCCTGAAGGTGGCCATTCAGAAAAGCCTCATTCACATCCATTTTGACAAATCCCATAATCATGGTATGCAGCTATTGCAAGCCAAATCCGAATAGACTTTGTCGTAGTGACAGGAGAGAAGGTTTCTTCATAGTCAATCCCTTCTCTTTGCTTGTAGCACTTTGCTACTAGCCTTGCTTTGTAGGTTTCTACTATCCCATCTGAGCCTATCTTCCTCTTAAAGATCCATTTATTCCCTATTGGTACAATACCAGGAGGAGGATCACTAAAGTCCAGACTTTGTTGGTATACGTAGAATCCATTTCGGATTTCATGGCTCCAAGCCATTTCTATGAGTCAATGTCTGACATTGCCTCATTGTAGTTCGTAAGGTCCTTCGATATCCTTACAATCACTTAGGAGATTTAACTCTCCTTAGTTGTCGTGAAGGAAACCACAATACCTTTTAGGCATTCAGTTAACCCTTCTTGAACTACGTGGAGTCTGTGTTACAACAGGTTTGTGGATCTGGGATTGCACTTAGTTCAGTGTTGATTTCTAGCTCATTGGACAATTCCTTGAGTTCTATCTCATGTCCCCCTTTTCCCATCAAGAGTGTATTCTCCTTTTAGGAAGGTAGCTGACCTTGCGACAAACAACTTTTGCTTGTTGATGTGATAGAAGTAATATCCCATAGTTTCCTTGAGATACCCTATAAATCTACACTTCACTAACCTTGCATTTAGTTTATCCACATCTTGCCTTTACATATGCTGGACAACCCCAAATCTTGATCTAATCAAGACTTGGTTTCTTCCCAAATCACATTTCAAATGGAGTTTGTGGAATGGATTTGGAAGGCACTCTATTTAGCAAATGAATTGCAGTTTCAAGTGCATATCCCTAAAAGGATATAGGTAAATTAGTACAGCTCATAGAACTCATTTTAGAAACTCCATTATGTTTTGGAATTCCTGGTGGAGTCCATCGTGATAAGATGCCACGTTCCTTAAGGTAATCAAGAAACTCTATGCTTAAGTATTCACATCCTCGATCGAATCTAAGGATTTTAATACTCTTGCCTATTTGGTTTTCAACTTCATTTCTGAATTCCTGAAACTTTTTCAAAATTCAGATTTATGCTTCATTAAGTATAAATACCCGAACCGTGAATAATCATCGATAAAGGTAATGAAGTACGAATAACCGCCCTCTGTGTTTGTAGACAAAGGTCCACAAACATCTAAGTAGATAAATTCCAACAGTTTTGTAACTCTTTCTCCTTTACCAGTGAAAGGAGACTTGGTCATTTTGCCATGTAGACAAGATTCACAAGTAGGCATAGGAACATGATCAAATGATCCAAAAGGTTCCATCTTTTGCCATCCGGTGAATTCGATCTTGGCTAATGCCTCCAAGTTTAAGGTGTCACAATTTAGTTGCAGTATCCACATCTCTAGGCCTCTCAGGTCTAGTTGCATCTTTATCCATATACAGTTAATGCTACCATTCATTTCTAAAATGAAAAGAGACCATCAATCAAAATTGCATAAGCAACGATTTGATTGATATGTGAAATAGAACAAAGCATTTTGTCAAACAAAACATCAAATCCATCTCTTAAAATATAGAGACGGATATTAAGTTCTTTACACATCCAGAAATGAAATACCAATTATTTCAAATTCAGGTCCTCTTCGGATGGTAGTTTGAGATGTTAGGTGCCTATTGCATTGGCAACTACATTAGTGCTATTTCCCACGGTTAGCACCATTTCTCATTTTCCAAGTCTTCTACTCCCACTAGTCCATGCACACAATTGCATATATGTTGACTAGCTCCTGAATCAACTATTCAGTTTAGAAGCTTTAACTGTAATTACTAATTTTAGAACAAGAGAATGACCTTCTGAAGGTTTTTCTCTTGAGGCTTGCAAGACATCTCTTGCAATTCCTCTTCCAATGTCCATCCTTGCCACAGTGAAAACAAGCACCTTTCAGTTACTTGTCTTTTTTTTTTTTGTATTCTTTCTTCCTTGGGTTTTTAGAAAATCTTTCTTCTTATTTCCTTTATCCTTACCTTTTGTTTGGATTTGGAAAAAGAAGAACCCTTCTAAAATTTGCAACTATCCTCTTTAACCCTTTATCTTTCGAGATATTCATTTAAGCTACTATAGCTATATTGAGTAGCTCATATAGGGTATCATTCATCTTTCCCATATTATAGTTCATAACATATTGGGATTAACTAATGATAGAGATGAAAGAAAGAATCTTGTTGAACTTCAACATCAAAGAAAAATCCATATTTTCCAATATCTTATGTAACGATATTACATTGAGATCATGTTGATTAACCGGGAACCCACTTACCATTCTTGTCATAACAAGTTCACATATGGTAATATAAGCTAGGAGTAGCTTCACCTTTTCATGGATGCCAACATGCAACTTTTACCTCGGTTGTCATCTGACACATGCTTCTTATAAGCCTTTGTCTCCTCTTCAATGGCATATGGACCAAGAGGGGTATGTGGTGGGGTTTTTCTTATACACAACTAATCTCATCCAATTATAGGACAAGTTGGTGTTTGTGCATCAAACCGGATAGTTCGTGTCATCTTGGACGTTTGAGTCAAGTATCTTCGAGATTGGGTTTGTGATGGTTAATTTGAAATTCTGCAAA
This sequence comes from Prunus avium, assembly GCF_965620075.1. Classification (NCBI taxonomy): domain Eukaryota; kingdom Viridiplantae; phylum Streptophyta; class Magnoliopsida; order Rosales; family Rosaceae; genus Prunus; species Prunus avium. Next base: position 10,422,000 of record NC_142290.1, read on the forward strand.
AACGTAAATAGATTTTAATTTAGATTAATCTTCTACCAAGGACTTAGGGTCTTTAAGTCATGATGGTAGCTCCCACTATTTTTGGCAAATTTCATATCCCTCCTGAAATCCGAGAGTTTCCGTTGAAACTCTTAGTGGGGATGGGAGTCTCACTTTCACATAGTTTTCCTCAACCTAACAGTTTGTTGGATTGCTATGATACTAATGAGAGGATACTCTTATCCAATCACATCATTAATGTGAATACCCATCACTATGGCCTCTAGAGAACTAGACCTCAACCTAACAGTTTGTTGGTTTCGTTCGTCTTAGTTAAGTTATTCCCACCATGCTTGTGGGTATAGGGTTTCAAGTATGACCTCAACCTAACAGTTTGTTGGCCACACTCGTTATCTATCCGCACTACATCAAGTATGTGTAATAGGCTTCCCTTGGATGGTTACAAGTACTGGATGTTGCCTCACTGAGGTACAACAAGGTGTAAATGTGCCACCCAATAAGAGACTACCACGGTGGAAGGCCACAAAATAGCATTCAAAGTGCCATTTCGCTTATCAACTTAATATTGCTTTGAGGGTAGTTAAATTGGTCTCATTTTAATCCAATTTTAATCCTGTTAAAATTACCTATCTAATCTCATTAAATGGTTCCCAGTGCAATATATTAGTAGCACATAATACTCCCACTAAATGTTTTAGAAACCATTTGCTTGAAATAGTGGAAATACATGATACTACTAATTGATTAATTATCATCATTACCGAACATTCCAATTGCATTGGGCTTGTAGGATGATTATGGACTTTCTTGTTGATCCAACACGAGCCACCATGTTGGATCATGGTCTTGGATGGTGATTCATTTTAATTACGCGCGCATAAAAATAAATTAGGCATGAAAGCCATTTCATTATTACATAGCCAATCAAAATCGAATACATATCCAATAAGCGGCCAATCACATAGCTCAATTGTTTGGTCTAAGTCCATAACCATCCTTTAATTATTTAAACGCTTTAAACAATTAAACTAGCAATGTAAAAACATGCTCTTGGGTTGCATACATATATATGGGTTTAATTCAAGTGGTAACCATATTCAAATAAAATAAATTTACCATGGAGTGAAAACATTTTACTACAATAGTAAATGTAATTGTGGAAACCTTTTAGGCATAGTTACATTTATCATATATTGCAACTAGGTCTAAAACTATTCAACAATTAATAATGGATCCAAAGTTGATCCACTAGGGTGTGGGGTTAAAGCATGCATTTGTAAAATACAAAGTGGTGATCATGATTTTTCCAACAAGTGAATAATCATGAATGTGACTAGGTAGGCCAACCACACTCACCAAAGTAATCAAAATTAATTTTAGTGTGGTAGATAAATAATTAGTGATAGGAATAATTTGATCAACTTTTGCATTTTATATCAAATCACCAACATTTACATCTAGATAGTCCCCACACACTCACCAAAGTAATCTTATTAATTTTAGTGTGGTGGGTAAATGTTTATTGAGTGGAAACATTTTGAAAAACTTTTAATTTAATAATAAAACACCATCATCATCTTTTGACCTATTTTGGTGGAAAATTCCACTAAACACAATCATCAAAATTAGCCACCTAACTTATGGATCAAAAGGATCCCATAACAAGAACATCAAGAACACCAAGAACATGCATATGAACTAATATGAATGTTCATGCTATTTCCGGAAAAAATCATATTCCATTTTAACTATCTCATGCTCTTAATATCATATATTTCATGAAGTTAAAATCATGTGAGTTTTAATGCAACTATGCTCTAATATTCATATACATATATGAACACAAAGAGAGCATCAATCATCAAAACACAAATCCGGAAATTCAAAATCCCAAACAACCCCTTTCACTCCATTTGATTTTTATTCAATCATATCAAAATAAATCAAGTATAACTATTATACTTTTAAATGAATTCACAACCCATATATGCATCTCTAAACCCAAAAACATATCAAGTTCATGACCTATGGCTCTGATACCAATTGTAGGAATTTCAAAATATTTTTCCAAAGTTCATTTGAATATTAAACATGCATTTAATCAAATTAATCGCAGCGGAAGTCAAAGGTGGTTGTTTAAATTCAAAAACAAAACTTTCTTCCAAGTATCTTAAGCCATGAACATTGATATGTTTTTCATAAATGAAAATTCAAGAGAAAGGATAAGATCTAATTACCCTTGAAGCAATTATATGAACCAATTTGTGTTTGGTCTTCTCTTGATGATCTCCTCTTTGTTGATCTCCTCTTTGATCTTTGATCTTTGCTCCTTGATCTTTCTCCTCCATGTGAGCCACAAAAGTATATGGCCTCTAAGTCTCCACACCAATGGAACCTTGAGATGAGAATAAGTATCTTGAGAATACTTGGATGCTAGTGCAAGATTCTCAAGATTGGTTTCAATCTAAACCACTTTGAAAGATGAAAGTGTTTCACTCTTGAAAACTCTCTTTTATCTCTCTTTGATCTCCCAAACCCATTTGGTTGATGTTGGATTGTGTTTTTTGTGTTAATGAGCTTATGGAAACAATTCCCATACACATTCACTTAAGCATTTTCGGCCAAACCCCATTGGGCTTCCAAAATTGGGCCTTATGACACTTAAACCATAATTTAGGTGTCTTAAGCCCTTGGGCTTGATACCCAACCATTTGGGCTTTCCGTTAACTATTACTTAGCCCAAATACGTTTTTACACGTAGTAAATCATCCACATCAAATCAATCAAATTGATTTCCTCATTCTCATTTGTATTACTCAAAGTTAACCATTTAAGGTGTGCGATCCATTAGGTTCTAATTAGCAAGGCAGTGGGAAAATATTAGAACTCTTTCTAACCAACTGGAATTAAAACCCCTTTTTAATTCTTCCTTTATTTGGATCGATCACAATCAATCCTAGGACTTCCACAAGCCAAGAGTGACATCTAGCAATATATCAAGGCTACCCAAGCTAACCAGAATAGATGAAGAACCTATTCAGTTGGAATTGCAATGCAATACGGTCCTTCTCTTATACAATGTTTCAAATCATATTATTAGGGTACGGATTGATTATGTCAAACCCCTAATATGATTTATAACCTCATGTGATTCAAAAGAACGTGATTAAGAACAACTTTCTAAATCAAGCTCAAAATACTTTGGCCAAAGATTTACTGAATCACATCTTGAAACATTCTCCTTCTTTATCGAAAGTAGAGATTCCTTATTGTACATTCACATGCCCCTATGATGAATTAAGAGATCCCAACAACACTTAAGACAAATCTTTTACGGCTTGCCTTTAAGAGCTATCAAAGATCAATAACGCATCACAAGACAACCATGATGCCTCAGGTCTAAGGACTAATTTGCATTATTGCAACTATGAGTTCTCGTTTGACATATAGATAAATACTCCATACGAGAACTACGGTTGATCGCGTTCAGTGTACTCATTCACTAATGAGCACCCACATACTTGTATTAGTGTCAACTACACAAATGGTTTGAGACTAACCATCCTCCCAATTGAGCATACATAATATGTGCTAATCTTGACGGTTTATCAATGTCCATTTGATAACCTATGATTAGGAACATTTTGGGATACTACCGTTAGAGATTAAAGGTCTCATGAATCTAATCTTCTTTAGATTACTTTATCTCTTATTTAGCATACCCTGGACATTTGTTTCTTTACACGATGTAAAAGATAACAAAATAAGTTTGCCCTTTATATATCATATACGAAATGTATTCTAAGGAGATTACATCAAATGTATTGGCTCTTAGGGCACATTTCTAACAGAAACGGTATCCAAATTGGAAACCGAACACACCTACACGCTCATGACAACTAGTGGATCGCATTGGGACACAATGTGATTTTGCTACAGTTCCATAGCGCTGCCACACGCGGCAGCAGCGCATGTATGTGAAAAAGCGATAACGATCGCCGGAAAAATCTCAAAATTAAGGGCCAATCTTCCTACCCTAGGTTCAGGACATCGAATAGAGGCAGTTTTCTTCTCGGACCTGGGCCAAAAAATGGCCGGAAGTGGCCGGAATTTCATCCCGAAATCCGGCCAAAATCTTAGTTACAAAATTAGACAACGTACGCTACAAATTTAACAAATCCTATCCAACCATCAGCTAGACAATAAAAAATAGGGGGAAATGCATACCTCAGTCGTCAGATTTGGAGGCCGGAGGAGGGAGAACGAAGCCGGAGATATTCGCCCAAAACCGGATAAATTCCCGCCGGTTTCTCGAACCCAATCGTCGCGGCGGCGGCTCGGAAAGGTCTGAGTCCGTTGGCGGTGATCGCCCGGTCGTTAATGTGGAAAGTTGAGGTGGTGGCCGGAGGAGAGAGAGAGAGAGAGAGAGAGAGAGAAGAGACAGCGGCGGCAAGAATGAACCAGAAGGTCTGAAACTGTCGAATTATTATCAGACCTTTGCGCGACGAAATATAAAGTATTCGTCGTGCAAAACAGTAAAGTGTCGAATTATATTTTTTCATACTATATTTGTATTTTGTTATACCTTTATTCATTTGTCTTTTTACAAAACTCTATGCAAATATATGACGTTAATTAGGAAAAGTTACTGACACAAAGAGAAAACATGTACATTTCATTAAATTACAAATAAATTACATTATTCATCAGATGAACATGTACATTTCGTTAAATTACAAATAAATTACATTATTCATCAGATGAACTATAATAACCTTCGTTATCATCACTATCATGACTATCCGTCTCCCAATCCTCTTCCTCCTCCTCTTCCTCCGCCTCCTCCATAAGTACATCATCGTCGTTGTCGTCCCCCATGGTTGGATCGTATCGCGGAAGATCACCGAGGTCAATTGTAATTGACTGAATCGGTATTTCTCTTGAAGACACTCCGTCAATCTGAAATGGTTCTTGAACAACATTTGTATCGAAAAGTGTATGTGCATCATTTTCCATGGAAGAGTCTAAACGTTGGTCAACGACGTCGACGTCGTTGTCCGATGGGTCTAGTTCTGGTATATCATACACGTTCCTCTGATCCATATGCTGAACCACTTTCCAATCGTTCCCCGCTTTAGGGTCATTTAGATACACAACTTGTTTTGCCATGTTTGCCAAAATGTAAGGGTCGTCATCATACCAAGTTCTGCTCATGTTCACAGATAGTAACCCATGATCGATTTTAATACTTCCCTGCCTATTTGGGTTCGTATCAAACCATCGACACTTAAACATGATCACTTGGTATCGGTCTTTGTAAAGCAATTGCACGACAGTTGTGAGTTTGCCATAGAAATCAATGTCTGTACTTTCCCCTCCACCTGGAACATGGACACCGCTGTTTTGCGTACACAACTTGTCATCTCGTGCATGACCTAAAAACTTGACGCCGTTAACATGGCAACCTGAGAACAATTCTGCTCGGAGTGGGCCGAATGCCAAGTTATATAACTCTTCACTGTAAGTGGGGGAATTCTCTGATTTCAACTTATTCACCTAATATTATAAAAAAAAACCGAAATAGGTTAGTTTGGAAAAATGTAATAGCACAATATATATATGAATTAGAAAACACTTATAACTTACATATTCCAAAAACCATTGTGGAAACAATTCACGGTGTTTCTTGGAATACAAATGTGATGGATGTTCTCGCTTCATCATCTCTTCATGTTCATCTAAGTATGCCAATATCTCATCACAATTGTTCAATACGAACCAATGAGCTACCTCCATGTCATTTCTGGAAAACGATTCTCCTCGTACAGGATCTCCAAAGGGTCGTGCGCTTTGGGCAAAAACAGAAAGTTGCTCATTTCTCAGACCTCCGTCATTATTGCGCTGAGGTCGATTGAAAGCCGTGTCCACATCCTTTAAATACATTCCACAGAAAGTAAGCGCCCCATATTGAACCCAAGCCTCTACAATTGATCCTTCGGGCTTCGCTCTGTTGCGTACGCTTTTTTTCAGCTCTCCGAGTAGCCTGCCAAAATAAACCGAAATTAGCAAGTAGTAAGCATGAGATAATGATGCATACACAAATGATGATGATTATATACCTTTCTATTGGATACATCCAGCGATAGTTGACTGGACCAGCAAGCAATGCCTCTTCTGGCAAGTGAACCATCACGTGAATCATACTCGTGAAGAAAGCCGGAGGGAATATCATCTCAAACTTGCATAAGACTTGGACAATGTCTTGGCGCAACTGATCAATGTCTGTCTTTCGCAACGTTTTTGCCGTCAGTTGGGAAAAAAATCTGGACAACAATATGATTGGCTTGACTACATCTTCCGGCAATAGGTGTCGAATCCCCACAGGAAGTAAGCGTTGCATAAACACATGACAGTCGTGACTCTTGAGTCCAGTAAATTTACCCCCGTCAACCCTCACGCAACGTGCGATATTAGAAGTATACCCGTCAGGAAACTTTACAGACGATATGAACTGTAGAAACTCTTTGTTGTCATTCGGTTTCATGGAAAAAAATGCAAGATCCCGTATAGCTTTATCACTGCCCCTTTTCAGCCATAAACCCTTTCGTATGCCCATTCTTTCCAAATCAAGACGCGCGTTCGGAGTGTCCTTTGTCTTGCCCTTGATATCTAGAATCGTTCCCATCAATGTGTCAAACACATTTTTCTCAACATGCATAACGTCGAGATTGTGCCTCAATTTTAGTTTCGACCAATATGGGAGCTCAAAAAACATAGACTTGTGCGTCCAGTTCATATGTGTAGCAGGTCTGGTCCGACTAACTGTTTTCCCAAACGGAGCAAAATCCAAATGGTTAAGCTGTTCTAAGATCTGATCACCGGACCATTCTCTAGGTTTTGCGCGACGCTCTTTGTTCCCGTCGAACTCTATATCCTTCTCCCGCCACTCGTGGTCCCATGGCAACCATCTTCGATGCCCAAGGTAACACACTTTTCCAGTGTGCCAACCGGAAGTTACATCTTCCTTGCATACAGGGCATGCCATATAACCCTTTGTGCTCCACCCCGAAACCATTGCATATGCGGGAAAATCATTCACAGTCCACATAACTGCCGCCCGCAAAGTGAACATCTTCTTAGTAGATTTATCGTACGTGCGCACCCCGTTTGTCCATAAATCTTTGAGCTCATCAACCAACGGCCTTAAGTACACATCGATTGACCTGCCAGGATCCTCAGTTATCAAAACAGTCATCATCATGTACTCTTTTCTCATGCATTTCCAAGGGGGCAAATTATATGGAAATACGAAAATCGGCCAAGTGCTGTGGTGTTGGTTTAGAACCCCGTACGGATTGAAACCGTTAGTCGCAAGTCCCAACCTCACATTTCGGGGATCAGCAGCAAACTCGGGGAACGTTCGATCGAAATCTTTCCATGCCTCCCCATCTGCAGGATGCCGCATCACATCGTCGTCTACCCGTTTTTCCTTATGCCATCTCATGTCTGTGGCAGTATGCGTCGACATATACAATCGCTGCAACCTTGGTTTCAGGGGCAGATAACGCATGACTTTTTGTGGAATCTTACTCATTCTATTCTGAGATGTCTGTTTGAACCTCAATTCATTGCATATAGGGCATGTATCCAACGTTTCATACTCTTTATAGAATAACATGCAATTATTTTTGCAAGCGTGGATCTTTTCATAACCCAATCCAAGACCACTCAACATCTTCTGTGCCTGTTTGTGATCTTTCGGCAAACAATTGTCTGTTGGAAGCATTTTCTTGAAAACCCCCAAAAAGTAATCGAAACACAAGTTCGACATACGATACTTTATTTTCCCGTGCATTAGCTCCACAATCGCCGTCAGAACGGAAAAGCGCTCGCACCCCGGGTATAACTCCTGGTTGGCATTTCTTAACAGGTTTTCATACTGTTCGAACTCTGCACTGTCCATTGGTGTAGGCACATCATCTTCTCCTTCCTGAGTGCTGCTGGTCGATGCAAATGGAAAAGCATCATGTATAATATCCCTGACTTGTTCATTAGGATCCACAATAGGTTCAACATTGTCCATTCTTGTGGCCCCTGAAGACGAAGCCATGTCTACTTGTTCCCCGTGATGGTTCCAAGTGCTGTATGTCTCAATCATTCCATTTCTTACTAAATGAAATCGAACATGTTCAATTGTCTCCCACAACATGTTGTTACACCTCCTGCAAGGACACCGGATTCTAGTTGCACCTGGGTTGTGTGTCCGTGCAAAGTCAATAAAATCCTCGATTCCATCCAAGTATTCGCCTGCGCACCTATCCGGGTTTTGTATCCACCTCCTACTCATCTTTCCTGGAACCACAATCACAATACAACAATCATGTTGTATTCGTACAAAATCTTTCCTTATGCCTCCGGTAAGGGCCCTATCCCAATCGGAAATGCATAGCCATGTCATGTAATTTACAGCTACATGAGATTAGATTTCGACGTGGATAAATTTCGGCAGCATCTCGGTACAGTTCTTGAGGTGTACCGTAGATATAAAATACCTACGTACCACCCGAAGAACGTACCGAGACGACACCGAAATCTCCACAATCGAAACCTAATCCTGTAGCTGTAAACTACGGGACATGACTATGCATTTCCAAACTGTCCAAAATATGGGACAATTCAAGAATTAATTGGACCGTAGTCGTGGTTTACCCACCCATGCGCGGTCCAACTAACCTCGAACGGGAACTAAGCTTTATAAAAAAAAAATGTACAAAGTTAATTTCAATTAACTTTGTACATTAACGTACATTCATAATTTAACATCATATTATAAACATAATTTCATAAATCAATATAAATATAATGTAATACATTTTATATTATAAAACAACGAAAATACCTTCTAAATCGTTCTCCTCCAATCGCTAATCACATATAATATTCCTATATACAAAGAAATTAATGGTGTTAGTATGAATTTACAGTAAAATTTTTACACTAACGATAAAAAATGCATACCTAATGACCGTATCAGAGGCAGAAGTAGCTCAACTCATAAACGAAATGAAAATGACGAATTTTGTGTGCCGAAACCTCTTGAGAAAGATGCAGCAACAGCAGAGGCAAACTGCAATTTTTTCTGCAGTTTGCCTCTGCCATGGACGTGCTAAGCTTAGTATAGACGACGGGTTTGCGCGACGGATACCTCTGTCGTCGCGCAAGATTCTTCCGTTTTGCGCGACGAATAATTAGTTCAACATATGTCGCGCAAACCACGTCACCGTCGCGCAAAGGTTATTTCCCAGTCGCGCAAGGTACTGTCGACATCGATTTTTTGCGCGACGATGTAGTTCTATCAGTCGCACAATAATTCGTCGCACAAACAACGTGCGACGAAATGTTTGTCGCGCAATCCTCTGTCGCGCAAATTTTTTGGCGCGAAATGCTATCGACAGTAGTCCGTTCTTCGCGCCTTTTTTTTTCGCGACGAAAGTTTTTACTTGTCGCGCAAAATAGCTTAGCGCGACGAGAAATACTGTCGCGCAAAGTTCACCGCCAAATAAATTTTTCCGCGCGTTTTCCCAGCTACTTTATGCGACGCTCTTTGTTTTCATCGCGCAAACAGTAATTTGCGCGACGATTAATTTTGTCGTACAATGTTGCGCTACGATTTATGTTACCCGTCGCGCAAAATATCTATGTGCGACGATTTATCCTCCGTCGCGCAAAAAACCGTCGCGCAAGGGCTAAAATGTAGTAGTGTCAACCACTCCAATTGGGAACGAACTACCGTTGAACTTGAATTGTCCAATTTGGAACACCTATTGATTTCGGATCGAGCCCAAAACTTCGGCAACATCATAATATGGTGGGAGGAGTCATTTGGTGAGTTTTGAGTGAAATCGAATCGCTAGAAGTATAGAATACACCAACCAATCCAATTAGGAACGAATTGTCGTTGAAATTGAATTGACCAATTTCTCACACCTATTGAATTTGGATCGAGCCCAAAACTTGGGCAACATCATAATATGGTGGGAGGAGTCATTTGGTGGGTTTTGAGTGAAATCCAATCGCTAGAAGTATGGAATACACCAACCACTCCAATTAGGAACGAACTGCCGTTGAACTTGAATTGTCGAATTTGGAACACCTATTGATTTCGGATTGCGCCCAAAACTTGGGCAACATCATAATATGGTGGGAGGAGTCATTTGGTGTGTTTTGAGTGAATTCCAATAGCTAGAAGTGTGGAATACACCAACCAATCCAATTTGAACCAACTGCCGTTGAACTTGAATTGTCCAATTTGGAACACCAATTGATTTCGGATCGAGCCCAAAACTTGGGCAACATCATAATATGGTGGGAGGAGCCATTTGGTGAGTTTTGAGTGAAATCCAATCGCTAGAAGTGTGGAATACACCAACCACTCCAATTAGAAACGAACTGCCGTTGAACTTGAATTGTCCAATTTGGAACACCTATTGATTTCGGATCGAGTCCAAAACGTGGGCAACAACATAATATGGTGGGAGGAGTCATTTGGTGAGTTTTGAGTGAAATCCAATCGCTAGAAGTATGGAATACCCCAAGCACTCCAATTGGGAACGAACTGCCGTTGAACTTGAATTGTCCAATTTGGAACACCTATTGATTTCGGATCGAGCCCAAAACTTGGGCAACAACATAATATGGTGGGAGGAGTCATTTGGTGAGTTTTGAGTGACATCCAATCGCTAGAAGTATGGAATACACCAACCACTCCAATTAGGAACGAACTGCCGTTGAAATTGAATTGTCCAATTTCTCACACGTATTGATTTATGATCGAGCCCAAAACTTGGGCAACATCATAATATGGTGGGCGGAGTCATTTGGTGAGTTTTGAGTGAAATCCAATCGCTAGAAGTATGGAATACACCAACCACTCCAATTAGGAACGAACTGACGTTCAACTTGAATTGTCCAATTTGGAACACCTATTGATTTCGGATGGAACCCAAAACTTGGGCAACATCATAATATGGTGGGAGGAGTCATTTGGTGAGTTTTGAGTGAAATCCAATCGCTAGAAGTATGGAATACACCAACCACTCCAAATAGGAACGAATTGTCGTTGAAATTGAATTGACCAATTTCTCAAACCTATTGATTTCGGATCGAGCCCAAAACTTGGGCAACATCATAATATGGTGGGAGGAGTCGTTTGGTGGGTTTTGAGTGAAATCCAATCGCTAGAAGTATGGAATACACCAACCACTACAATTAGGAACGAAATGCCGTTGAACTTGAATTGTCCAATTTCTCACACCTATTGATTTCTGATCGAGCCCAAAACTTGGGCAACATCACAATATGGTAGGAGGAGTCATTTGGTGAGTTTTGAGTGAAATCCAATTGCTAGAAGTATGGAATACACCAACCACTCCAATTAGGAACGAATTGTCGTTGAAATTGAATTGACCAATTTCTCAAACCTCTTGATATCGGATCGAGCCCAAAACTTGGGCAACATCATAATACGGTGGGAGGAGTCATTTGGTGAGTTTTGAGTGAAATCCAATCGCTAGTAGTATGGAATACCTCAACCACTCCAATTGGGAACGAAATGCCGTTGAACTTGAATTGTCCAATTTGGAACACCTATTGATTTCGGATCAAGCCCAAAACTTCGGCAACATCATAATATGGTGGGAGGAGTCATTTGGTGAGTTTTGAGTGAAATCCAATCGCTAGAAGTATGGAATACACCAACCACTCCAATTAGGAACGAACTGCCGTTGAAATTGAATTGTCCAATTTCTCACACGTATTGATTTCTGATCGAGCCCAAAACTTGGGCAACATCATAATATGGTGGGAGGAGTCATTTGGTGAGTTTTGAGTGAAATCCAATCGCTACAAGTATGGAATACACCAACCACTCCAATTAGGAACGAACTGCCGTTGAACTTGAATTGTCCAATTTCTCACACCTATTGATTTCGGATCGAGCCCCAAACTTGGGCAACATGATAATATGGTGGGAGGAGTCATTTGGTAAGTTTTAAGTGAAATCCAATCGCTAGAAGTATGGAATACACCAACCACTCCAATTAGGAACGAACTGCCGTCGAACTTGAATTGTCCAATTTGGAACACATATTGATTTCGGATCGAGCCCAAAACTTGGGCAACATCATAATATGGTGGGAGGAATCATTTGGTGAGTTTTGAGTGAAATCGAATCGCTAGAAGTATGGAATACACCAACCACTCCAATTAGGAACGAACTGCCGTTGAACTTGAATTGTCGAATTTGGAACACCTATTGATTTCGGATTGAGCCCAAAACTTGGGCAACATCATAATATGGTGGGAGGAGTCATTTGGTGTGTTTTGAGTGAATTCCAATCGCTAGAAGTATGGAATACACCAACCAATCCAATTTGAACCAACTGACGTTGAACTTGAATTGTCCAATTTGTAACACCTATTGATTTCGGATCGAGCCCAAAACTTGGGCGACATCATAATATGGTGGGAGGAGTCATTTGGTGATTTTTGAGTGAAATCCAATCGCTAGAAATGTGGAATACACCAACCACTCCAATTAGGAACGAACTGCCGTTGAATTTGAATTGTCCAATTTCTCACACCTATTGATTTCTGATCGAGCCCCAAGCTTGGGCAACATCAGAATATGGTGGGAGGAGTCATTTGGTGAGTTTCGAGTGAAATCCAATCGCCAGAAACATGGAATACACCAACCACTCCAACTAGGAATGAGCTGCCGTTGAACTTGAATTGTCCAATTTCTCACACCTATTGATTTCGGATCGAGCCCAAAACTTGGGCAACATCATAAAACGGTGGGAGGAGTCATTTGGTGAGTTTTGAGTGAAATCCAATCGCCACCAACCACTCCAATTAGGAACGAACTGCCGTTGAACTTGAATTGTCCAATTTTTCACACCTATTGATTTCGGATCGGACCCCAAAACGTAGGCAACATCATAATATGGTGGGAGGAGTGAATTGGTGAGTTTTGAGAGAAATCCAATCGCTAGAAGTGTGGAATACACCAACCACTCCAGTTGGGAACGAGATGCCGTTGAACTTGAATGGTCCAATTTCTCACACCAATCGATTTCGGATCGAGCCCAAAACTTGGGCAACATCATAATATGGTGGGAGGAGTCAATTGGTGAGTTTTGAGTGAAATCCAATCGCTAGAAGTATGGAATACACCAACCACTCCGATTAGGAACGAACTGCCATTAAACTTGAATTGTCCAATTTCTCACACCTTTGATTTCGGATCGAGCCCAAAACTTGGGCAACATCATAATATGGTGGGAGGAGTCATTTGGTGAGTTTTGGGTGAAATCCAATCGCTAGAAGTATGGAATACACCAACCACTCCAATTAGGAACGAGCTGCCGTCGAAATTGAATTGTCTAATTTCTCACACCTATTGATTTCGGATCGACCCCAAAACATGGGCAACATCATAATATGGTGGGAGGAGTCATTTGGTGAGTTTTGAGTGAAATCCAATCGCTAGAAGTATGGAATACACCAACCACTCCAATTAGGAACGAACTGCCGTTGAACTTGAATTGTCCAATTTCTCACACCTATTGATTTCGGATCGAGCCCAAAACTTGGGCAACAGCATAATATACTGGGCGGAGTCATTTGGTGAGTTTTGAGTGAAATCCAATCGCTAGAAGTGTGGAATACCCCAACCACTACAATTAGGAACGAACTGCCGTTGAACTTGAATTGTCCAATTTCTCACACCTATTGATTTTGGATCGAGCCCAAAATTTGGGCAACATTATAATATGGTGGGAGTAGTCATTTGGTTAGTTTTGAGTGAAATCCAATCCCTAGAAGTATGGAATACACCAACCACTCCAATTAGGAACGAACTGCCGTTGAACTTGAATTGTCCAATTTGGAACACCTATTGATTCCGGATCGAGCCCAATACTTGGGCAACATCATAATACGGTGGGAGGAGTCATTTGGTGTGTTTTGAGTGAAATACAATCGGTAGCAGTATGGAACACACCAACCACTCCAATTAGGAACGAACTGCCGTTGAACTTGAATTGTCCAATTTGGAACACCTATTGATTTCGGATCGAGCCCCAAACTTGGGAAACATCATAATATGGTGGGAGGAGTCATTTGGTGAGTTTTGAGTGAAATCCAATCGTTAGAAGTATGGAATACACCAACCACTCCAATGAGGAACGAACTGCCGTTGAACTTGAATTGTCCAATTTCTCACAACTATTGATTTCGGATCGAGCCCAAAACTTGGGCAACATCATAGTTTGGTGGGAGGAGTCATTTGGTGAGTTTTGAGTGAAATCCAATCGCTAGAAGTACGGAATCCACCGACCACTCCAATTAGAAACGAACTGCCGTTGAACTTGAATTGTCCAATTTCTCACACCTATTGATTTCGGATCGAGCCCAAAAGTTGGGCAACATCATAATATGGTGGGAGGAGTCATTTGGTTAGTTTTGAGTGAAATCCAATCGCTAGAAGTATGGAATACACCAACCACTCCAATTAGGAAAGAACTGTCATTGAAATTGAATTGTCCAATTTCTCACACCAATTGATTTCGGATTGAGCCCAAAACTCGGGCAACATCATAATATGGTGGGAGGAGTCATTTGGGGAGTTTTGAGTGAAATCCAATCGCTAGAAGTATGGAATACACCAACCACTCCAATTAGGAACGAACTGCCGTTGAACTTGAATTGTCCAATTTCTCACACCTATTAATTTCGGATCAAGCCCAAAACTTGGGCAACATTGTAATATTGTGGGAGGAGTCATTTGGTGAGTTTTGAGTGAAATCCATTCGCTAGAAGTGTGGAATACACCAACCACTCCAATTAGGAACAAACTGCCGTTGAACTTGAATTGTCCAATTTGGAACACCTATTGATTTCGGATCGAGCCCAAAACTTGGGCAACATCATAATATGGTGGGAGGAGTCATTTGGTGAGTTTTGAGTGAAATCCAATCGCTAGAAGTATGGAAGACACCAACCACTCCAATTAGGAACGAACTGCCGTTGAACTTGAATTGTCCAATTTCTCACACCTATTGATTTCGGATCGAGCCCAAAACTTGGGCAACATCATAACATGGTGGGAGGAGTCATTTGGTTAGTTTTGAGTGAAATCCAATCGCTACAAGTATGGAATACACCAACCACTCCAATTAGGAACTAACTGCCGTTGAACTTGAATTGTCCAATTTCTCACACCTATTGATTTTGGATCGAGCCCAAAACTTGGGCAACATTGTAATATTGTGGGAGGAGTCATTTGGTGAGTTTTGGGTGAAATCCAATCGCTAGAAGTATGGAATACACCAACCACTCCAATTAGGAACGAACTGACGTTCAACTTGAATTGTCCAATTTCTCACACCTATTGATTTCGGATCGACCCCAAAACTTGGGCAACAGCATAATATACTGGGAGGAGTCATTTGGTGAGTTTTGAGTGAAATCCAATCGCTAGAAGTATGGAATACACCAACCACTCCAAATAGGAACGAATTGTCGTTGAAATTGAATTGACCAATTTCTCAAACCTATTGATTTCGGATCGAGCCCAAAACTTGGGCAACATTGTAATATTGTGGGAGGAGTCATTTGGTGAGTTTTGAGTGAAATCCAATCGCTAGAAGTATGGAATACACCAACCACTCCAATTAGGAACGAACTGCCGTTGAACTTGAATTGTCCAATTTGGAACACCTATTGATTTCGGATTGAGCCCAAAACTTGGGCAACATCATAATATGGTGGAAGGAGTCATTTGGTGAGTTTTGAGTGAAATCCAATCGCTAGAAGTATGGAATACACCAACCACTCCAATTAGGAACGAACTGCCGTTGAATTTGAATTGTCCAATTTCGAACACCAATTGATTACGGATCGAGCCCAAAACTTGGGCAACATCATAATATGGTGGGAGGAGTCATTTGGTGAGTTTTGAGTGAAATCCAATCACTAGAAGTATGGAATACACCAACCACTCCAATTAGGAACGAACTGCCAATGCACTTGAATTGTCCAATTTCTCACACCTATTGATTTCGGATCGAGCCCCAAACTTGGGCAACATCATAATATGGTGGGAGGAGTCATTTGGTGAGTTTTGAGTGAAATCCATTCGCTAGAAGTGTGGAATACCCCAACCACTCCAATTAGGAACGAACTGCCGTTGAACTTGAATTGTCCAATTTCTCACACCTACTGATTTCGGATCGAGCCCCAAACTTGGGCAACATCATAATATGGTGGGAGGAGTCATTTGGTGAGTTTTGAGTGAAATCCATTCGCTAGAAGTGTGGAATACCCCAACCACTCCAATTAGGAACGAACTGCCGTTGAACTTGAATTGTCCAATTTCTCACACCTATTGATTTGGGACCAAGCCCAAAACTTGGGCAACATCATAATATGGTGGGAGGAGTCATTTGGTGAGTTTTGAGTGAAATCCAATCGCTAGAAGTTTGGAATACACCAACCACTCCAATTAGGAACGAACTGCCGTTGAACATGAATTGTCCAATTTCTCACACCTATTGATTTCAGATCGAGCCCAAAACTTGGGCAACATCATAATATGGTGGGAGGAGTCATTTTGTTAGTTTTGAGTGAAATCCAATCGCTAGAAGTATGGAAGACACCATCCACTCCAATTAGGAACGAACTGCCGTTGAACTTGAATTGTCCAATTTCTCACACCTATTAATTTCGGATCAAGCCCAAAACTTGGGCAACATTGTAATATTGTGGGAGGAGTCATTTGGTGAGTTTTGAGTGAAATCCATTCGCTAGAAGTGTGGAATACCCCAACCACTCCAATTAGGAACGAACTGCCGTAGAACTTGGATTGTCCAATTTCTCACACCTATTGATTTCGGACCAAGCCCAAAACTTGGGCAACATCATAATATGGTGGGAGGAGTCATTTGGTGAGTTCTGAGTGAAGTCCAATCGCTAGAAGTATGGAATACACCAACCACTCCAATTAGGAACGAACTGCCGTTGAACATGAATTGTCCAATTTCTCACACCTATTGATTTCGGATCGAGCCCAAAACTTGGGCAACATCATAATATGGTGGGAGGAGTCATTTTGTTAGTTTTGAGTGAAATCCAATCGCTAGAAGTATGGAAGACACCATCCACTCCAATTAGGAACGAACTGCCGTTGAACTTGAATTGTCCAATTTCTCACACCTATTAATTTCGGATCAAGCCCAAAACTTGGGCAACATTGTAATATTGTGGGAGGAGTCATTTGGTGAGTTTTGAGTGAAATCCAATCGCTAGAAGTATGGAATACACCAACCACTCCAATTAGGAACGAACTGCCGTTGAACTTGAATTGTCCAATTTGGAACACCTATTGATTTCGGATTGAGCCCAAAACTTGGGCAACATCATAATATGGTGGGAGGAGTCATTTGGTGAGTTTTGAGTGAAATCCAATCGCTAGAAGTGTGGAATACACCAACCACTCCAATTAGGAACGAACTGCCGTTGAACTTGAATTGTCCAATTTGGAACACCTATTGATTTCGGACCAAGCCCAAAACTTGGGCAACATCATAATATGGTGGAAGGAGTCATTTGGTGAGTTTTGAGTGAAATCCAATCGCTAGAAGTATGGAATACACCAACCACTCCAATTAGGAACGAACTGCCGTTGAATTTGAATTGTCCAATTTCGAACACCAATTGATTACGGATCGAGCCCAAAACTTGGGCAACATCATAATATGGTGGGAGGAGTCATTTGGTGAGTTTTGAGTGAAATCCAATCGCTAGAAGTATGGAATACACCCACCACTCCAATTAGAAACGAACTGCCGTTGAACTTGAATTGTCCAATTTGGAACACCTATTGATTTCGGATCGAGCCCAAAACTTTGGCAATGTCATAATATGGTGGCAAGAGTCATTTGGTGAGTTTTGAGTGAAATCCAATCGCTAGAAGTATGGAATACACCAACCACTCCAATTAGGAACGAACTGCCGTTGAACTTGAATTGTCCAATTCCTCACACCTATGGATTTCGGATCGAGCCCAAAACTTGGGCAACATCATATTATGGTTGGAGGAGTCATTTGGTGAGTTTTGAGAGAAATCCAATTGCTAGAAGCAGGGAATACACCAACCACTCCAATTAGGAACGAACTGCCGTTGAACTTGAATTGTCCAATTTCTCACACATATTGATTTCGGATCGAGCCCCAAACTTGGGCAACATCATAATATGGTGGGAGGAGTCATTTGATGAGTTTTCAGTGAAATCCAATCGCTAGAAGTATGGAAGACACCAACCACTCCAATTAGGAACGAACTGCCGTTGAACTTGAATTGTCCAATTTCTCACACCTATTGATTTCGGATCAAGCCCCAAACTTGGGCAACATCATAACATGGTGGGAGGAGTCATTTGGTGAGTTTTGAGTGAAATCCAATCGCTAGAAGTATGGAATACACCTACCACTCCAATTAGGAACGAACTGCCAATGCACTTGAATTGTCCAATTTCTCACACCTATTGATTTCGGATCAAGCCCAAAACTTGGGCAACATCATAATATGGTGGGAGGAGTCATTTGGTGAGTTTTGAGTGAAATCCAATTGCTAGAAGTATGGAATACACCAACCACTCCAATTAGGAACGAACTGCCATTGATCTTGAATTGTCCAATTTCTCACACCTATTGATTTCGGATCGAGCCCAAAACTTGGGCAACATCATAATATGGTCGGAGGAGTCATTTGGTGAGTTTTCAGTGAAATCCAATCGCTAGAAGTATGGAATTCACCAACCACTCCAATTAGGAACTAACTGCCGTTGAACTTGAATTGTCCAATTTCTCACACCTATTGATTTCGGATCGAGCCCAAAACTTGGGCAACATCATAATATGGTGGGAGGAGTCATTTGGCTAGTTTTAACTGAAATCCAATCGCTAGAAGTAAGGAATACACCAACCACTCCAATTAGGAACGAACTGCCGTTGAACTTGAATTGTCCAATTTGGAACACCTATTGATTTCAGATCGAGCCCAAAACTTGGACAACATCATAATATGGTGGGAGGAGTCATTCGGTGAGTTTTGAGTGAAATCCAATCGCTAGAAGTATGCAATACACCAACCACTCGAATTAGGAACGAACTGCCGTTGAACTTGAATTGTCCAATTTCTCACACCTAGTGATTTCGGATCGAGCCCCAAACTTGGGCAACATCATAATATGGTGGGAGGAGTCATTTGGTGAGTTTTGAGTGAAATACAATCGCTAGAAGTATGGAATACACCAACCACTCCCATTAGGAACGCACTGCCGTTGAACTTGAATTGTCCAATTTCTCACACCTATTGATTTCGGATCGAACCCGAAACTTGTGCAACATCATAATATGGTGGGAGGAGTCATTTGGTGAGTTTTGAGTGAAATCCAATCGCAAGAAGTGTGGAATACACCAACCACTCCAATTAGGAACGAACTGCCGTTGAACTTGAATTGTGCAATTTCTCATACCTATTGATTTCGGATCAAGCCCAAAACTTGGGCAACATCACAATATGGTGGGAGGAGTCATTTGGTGAGTTTTGAGTAAAATCCAATCGCTAGAAGTATGGAATACACCAACCACTGCAATTAGGAACGAACTGCCATTGAACTTGAATTGTCCAATTTCTCACTCCTATTGATTTCGGATCAAGCCCAAAACTTGGGCAACATCATAATATGGTGGGAGGAGTCATTTGGTGAGTTTTGAGTGAAATCCAATCGCTAGAAGTATGGAATACGCCAACCACTCCAATTAGGAACGAACTGCCATTGATCTTGAATTGTCCAATTTCTCACACCTATTGATTTCGGATCGAGCCCAAAACTTGGGCAACATCATAATATGGTGGGAGGAGTCATTTGGTGAGTTTTCAGTGAAATCCAATCGCTAGAAGTATGGAATACACCAACCACTCCAATTAGGAACTAACTGCCGTTGAACTTGAATTGTCCAATTTCTCACACCTATTGATTTCGGATCGAGCCCAAAACTTGGGCAACATCATAATATGGTGGGAGGAGTCATTTGGCTTGTTTTGACTGAAATCCAATCGCTAGAAGTAAGGAATACACCAACCACTCCAATTAGGAACGAACTGCCGTTGAACTTGAATTGTCCAATTTGGAACACCTATTGATTTCAGATCGAGCCCAAAACTTGGACAACATCATAATATGGTGGGAGGAGTCATTCGGTGAGTTTTGAGTGAAATCCAATCGCTAGAAGTATGCAATACACCAACCACTCGAATTAGGAACGAACTGCCGTTGAACTTGAATTGTCCAATTTCTCACACCTAGTGATTTCGGATCGAGCCCCAAACTTGGGCAACATCATAATATGGTGGGAGGAGTCATTTGGTGAGTTTTGAGTGAAATACAATCGCTAGAAGTATGGAATACACCAACCACTCCAATTAGGAACGAACTGCCGTTGAACTTGAATTGTCCAATTTCTCACACCTAGTGATTTCGGATCGAGCCCCAAACTTGGGCAACATCATAATATGGTGGGAGGAGTCATTTGGTGAGTTTTGAGTGAAATCCAATCGCTAGAAGTATGGAATACACCAACCACTCCAATTAGGAACGATCTGCCGTTGTACATGAATTGTCCAATTTCTCACACCTATTGATTTCGGATCGAGCCCAAAACTTGGGCAACATCATAATATGGTGGGAGGAGTCATTTGGTGAGTTTTGAGTGAAATCCAATCGCTAGAAGTATGGAATACACCAACCACTCCAATTAGGAACGAACTGCCGTTGAACTTGAATTGTCCAATTTGGAACACCTATTGATTTCGGATCGAGCCCAAAACTTGGGCAACATCATAACATGGTGGGAGGAGTCATTTGGTTAGTTTTGAGTGAAATCCAATCGCTAGAAGTATGGAATGCACCAACCACTCCAATTAGGAACGAACCACCGTTGAACTCTAATTGTCAAATTTGGAAGACCTATTGATTTCGGATTGACCCCAAAACTTGGGAAACATCATAATATGGTGGGAGGAGTCATTTGGTGAGTTTTGAGTGAAATCCAATAGCTACAACTGTGGAATACAGCAACCACTCCAATTAGGAACGAACTATCGTTGAACTTGAATTGTCCAATTTCTCATACCTATTGATTTCGGATCAAGCCCAAAACTTGGGCAACATCATAATATGGTGGGAGGAGTCATTTGGTGAGTTTTGAGTGAAATCCAATCGCTAGAAGTATGGAATACACCAACCACTCCAATTAGGAACGAACTGCCGTTGAACTTGAATTGTCCAATTTCTCACACCTATTGATTTCGGATCGAGCCCAAAACTTGGGCAACATCATAATATGGTGGGAGGAGTCATTTGGTGAGTTTTGAGTGAAATCCAATCTCTAGAAGTATGGAATACACCAACCACTCCAATTAGGAACGAACTGCCGTTGAACTTGAATTGTCCAATTTCTCACACCTAGTGATTTCGGATCGAGCCCCAAACTTGGGCAACATCATAATATGGTGGGAGGAGTCATTTGGTGAGTTTTGAGTGAAATCCAATCGCTAGAAGTATGGAATACACCAACCACTCCAATTAGGAACGATCTGCCGTTGTACATGAATTGTCCAATTTCTCACACCTATTGATTTCGGATCGAGCCCAAAACTTGGGCAACATCATAATATGGTGGGAGGAGTCATTTGGTGAGTTTTGAGTGAAATCCAATCGCTAGAAGTATGGAATACACCAACCACTCCAATTAGGAACGAACTGCCGTTGAACTTGAATTGTCCAATTTGGAACACCTATTGATTTCGGATCGAGCCCAAAACTTGGGCAACATCATAACATGGTGGGAGGAGTCATTTGGTTAGTTTTGAGTGAAATCCAATCGCTAGAAGTATGGAATGCACCAACCACTCCAATTAGGAACGAACCACCGTTGAACTCTAATTGTCAAATTTGGAAGACCTATTGATTTCGGATTGACCCCAAAACTTGGGCAACATCATAATATGGTGGGAGGAGTCATTTGGTGAGTTTTGAGTGAAATCCAATATCTACAACTGTGGAATACAGCAACCACTCCAATTTGGAACGAACTATCGTTGAACTTGAATTGTCCAATTTCTCATACCTATTGATTTCGGATCAAGCCCAAAACTTGGGCAACATCATAATATGGTGGGAGGAGTCATTTGGTGAGTTTTCAGTGAAATCCAATCGCTAGAAGTATGGAATACACCAACCACTCCAATTAGGAACTAACTGCCGTTGAACTTGAATTGTCCAATTTCTCACACCTATTGATTTCGGATCGAGCCCAAAACTTGGGCAACATCATAATATGGTGGGAGGAGTCATTTGGCTAGTTTTGACTGAAATCCAATCGCTAGAAGTAAGGAATACACCAACCACTCCAATTAGGAACGAACTGCCGTTGAACTTGAATTGTCCAATTTGGAACACCTATTGAATTCAGATCGAGCCCAAAACTTGGACAACATCATAATATGGTGGGAGGAGTCATTTGGTGAGTTTTGAGTGAAATCCAATCGCTAGAAGTATGGAATACACCAACCACTCCAATTAGGAACGATCTGCCGTTATACATGTATTGTCCAATTTCTCACACCTATTGATTTCGGATCGAGCCCAAAACTTGGGCAACATCATAACATGGTGGGAGGAGTCATTTGGTTAGTTCTGAGTGAAATCCAATCGCTAGAAGTATGGAATGCACCAACCACTCCAATTCGGAACGAACCACCGTTGAACTCTAATTGTCAAATTTGGAAGACCTATTGATTTCGGATTGACCCCAAAACTTGGGCAACATCATAATATGGTGGGAGGAGTCATTTGGTGAGTTTCGAGTGAAATCCAATAGCTACAAGTGTGGAATACAGCAACAACTCCAATTAGGAACGAACTATCGTTGAACTTGAATTGTCCAATTTCTCATACCTATTGATTTCGGATCAAGCCCAAAACTTGGGCAACATCATAATATGGTGGGAGGAGTCATTTGTTGAGTTTTGAGTGAAATCCAATCGCTAGAAGTATGGAATACACCAACCACTCCAATTAGGAACGAACTGCCGTTGAACTTGAATTGTCCAATTTCTCACACCTATTGATTTCGGATCGAGCCCAAAACTTGGGCAACATCATAATATGGTGGGAGGAGTCATTTGGTGAGTTTTGAGTGAAATCCAATCGCTAGAAGTACGGAATACACCAACCACTCAAATTAGGAACGAACTGCCGTTGAACTTGAATTGTCCAATTTCTCGCACCAATTGATTTCGGATCGAGCCCAAAACCTGGGCAACATCATAATATGGTCGGAGGAGTCATTTGGTGAGTTTTGAGGGAAATACAATCGCTAGAAGTATGGAATACACCAACCACTCCAATTAGGAACGAACTGCCGTTGAACTGGAATTGTCCAATTTCTCACACCTGTTGATTCCGGATCGAGCCCAAAACTTGGGCAACATCATAATATGGTGGGAGGAGTCATTTGGTGAGTTTTGAGTGAAATCCAATCGCTAGAAGTACGGAATACACCAACCACTCAAATTAGGAACGAACTGCCGTTGAACTTGAATTGTCCAATTTCTCGCACCAATTGATTTCGGATCGAGCCCAAAACCTGGGCAACATCATAATATGGTCGGAGGAGTCATTTGGTGAGTTTTGAGGGAAATACAATCGCTAGAAGTATGGAATACTCCAACCACTCCAATTAGGAACGAACTGCCGTTGAACTTGAATTGTCCAATTTGGAACACCTATTGATTTCGGATCGAGCCCAAAACTTGGGCAACATCATAGTGTGGTGGGAGGAGTCATTTGGTGAGTTTTGAGTGAAATGCAATCGCTAGAAGTATGGAATACACCTACCACTCCAATTAGGAACGAACTGCCGTTGAACTTGAATTGTCCAATATCTCACACGTACTGATTTCGGATCGAGACCCAAACTTGGGCAACATCATAATATGGTGGGAGGAGTCATTTGGTGAGTTTTGAAAGAAATCCAATCGCTAGAAGTATGGAATACACCAACCACTCCAATTACGAACGAACTGCCGTTGAACTTGAATTGTCCAATTTGGAACACCAATTGATTTCGGATCGAGCCCAAAACTTGGGCAACATCATAATATGGTGGGGGGAGTTATTTGGTGAGTTTTGAGTGAAATCCAATCGCTAGAAGTATGGAATACACCAACCACTCCAATTAGGAACAAACTACCTTTGAACTTGAATTGTCCAATATCTCACACCTATTGATTTCGGATCGAGCCCAAAACTTGGGAAACATCATAATATGGTGGGAGCAGTCATTTGGTGAGTTTTGAGTGAAATCCAATCGCTAGAAGTATGGAATACACCAGCCACTCCCATTAGGAACAAACTGCCGTTGAACTTGAATTGTCCAATTTCTCACACCTATTGATTTCTGATCGAGCCCAAAACTTGGGCAACATCATAATATGGTGGGAGCAGTCATTTGGTGAGTTTTGAGTGAAATCCAATTGCTAAAAGTATGGAATACACCAACCACTCCCATTAGGAACGAACTGCCGTTGAACTTGAATTGTCCAATTTCTCACACCTATTGATTTCTGATCGAGCCCAAAACTTAGGCAACATCATAATATGGTGGGAGGAGTCATTTGGTGAGTTTTGAGGGAAATCCAATCGGTAGAAGTATGGAATACACCAACCACTCCAATTAGGAACGACCTGCCGTCGAACTTGAATTGTCCAATTTGGAACACCTATTGATTTCGGATCGACCCCAAAACTTGGGCAACATCATAATATGGTGGGAGGAGTCATTTGGTGAGTTTTGAGTGAAATCCAATCGCTAGAAGTATGGAATACACCAACCAATCCAATTTGGAACGAACTGCCGTTGAACTCGAGTTGTCCAATTTCTCACACCTATTGATTTCGGATCGAGCCCAAAACTTGGGAACCATCATAGTATGGTGGGAGGAGTCATTTGGTGAGTTTTGAGTGAAATCCAATCGCTAGAAGTATGGAATACACCAACCACCCCAATTAGGAACGAACTGCCGTTGAACTTGAATTGTCCAATTTGGAACACCTATTGATTTCGGATCGAGCCCAAAACTTGGGCATCATCATAATATGGTGGGAGGAGTCATTTGGGGAGTTTTGAGCGAAATCCAATTGCTAGAAGTACGGAATACACCAACCACTCCAATTAGGAACGAACTGCCGTTGAACTTGAATTGTCCAATTTCTCACACCTATTGATTTCGAATCGAGCCCAAAACTTGGGCAACATCATAATATGGTGGGAGGAGTCATTTGGTGAGTTTGGAGTGAAATCCAATCGCTAGAAGTACGGAATACACCAACCACTCAAATTAGGAACGAACTGCCGTTGAACTTGAATTGTCCAATTTCTCGCACCAATTGATTTCGGATCGAGCCCAAAACCTGGGCAACATCATAATATGGTCGGAGGAGTCATTTGGTGAGTTTTGAGGGAAATACAATCGCTAGAAGTATGGAATACACCAACCACTCCAATTAGGAACGAACTGCCGTTGAACTGGAATTGTCCATTTTCTCACACCTGTTGATTCCGGATCGAGCCCAAAACTTGGGCAACATCATAATATGGAGGGAGGAGTCATTTGGTGAGTTTTGAGGGAAATACAATCGCTAGAAGTATGGAATACACCAACCACTCCAATTTGGAACGAACTGCCGTGGAACTTGAATTGTCCAATTTCTCACACCTATTGATTTCGGATCGAGCCCAAAACTTGTGCAACATCATAATATGGTGGGAGGAGTCATTTGGTGAGTTTTGAGTGAAATCCAATCGCTAGAAGTATGGAATACACCAACCACTCCAATTTGGTACAAACTGCCGTTGAATTTGAATTGTCCGATTTGGAACACCTATTGATTTCGGATCGAGCCCCATACTTGGGCAACATCATAATATGGTGGGAGGAGTCATTTGGTGAGTTCTGAGTGAAATCCAACCGCTAGAAGTATGGAATACACCAACCACTCCAATTAGGAACGAACTGCTGTTGAACTTGGATTGTCCAATTTCTCACACCTATTGATTTCGGATCGAGCCCAAAACTTGGGCAACATCATAATATGGTGGGAGGAGTGATTTGGTGAGTTTTGAGGGAAATACAATCGCTAGAAGTATGGAATACACCAAACACTCCAATTAGGAACGAACTGCCGTGGAACTTGAATTGTCCAATTTCTCACACCTATTGATTTCGGATCGAGCCCAAAACTTGGGCAACATCATAATATGGTGGGAGGAGTCATTTGGTGAGTTTTGAGTGAAATCCAATCGCTAGAAGTATGGAATACACCAACCACTCCAATTAGGAACGAACTGTCGTCGAACTTGAGTTGTCCAATTTCTCACAACTATTGATTTCGGATCGAGCCCCAAACTTGGGCAACATCAAAATATGCTGGGAGGAGTCATTTGGTGAGTTTTGAGCGAAATCCAATTGCTAGAATTAGGGAATACACCAACCACTCCAATTAGGAACGAACTGCCGTTGAACTTGAATTGTCCAATTTCTCACACCTATTGATTTCGGATCGAGCCCAAAACTTGGGCAACATCATAATATGGTGGGAGGAGTCATTTGGTGAGTTTTGAGTGAAATCCAATCGCTAGAAGTACGGAGTACACCAACCACTCCAATTAGGAACGAACTGCCGTTGAACTTGAATTGTCCAATTTCTCACACCTATTGATTTCGGATCGAGCCCAAAACTTGGGCAACATCATAATATGGTGAGAGGAGTCATTTGGTGAGTTTTGAGTGAAATCCAGTCGCTAGAAGTGTGGAATACACCAACCACTCCAATTAGGAATGAACTACCGTTGAACTTGAATTGTCCAATTTCTCACACCTATTGATTTCGGATCGAGCCCAAAACTTGGGCAACATCATAATATGGTGGGAGGAGTCATTTGGTGAGTTCTGAGTGAAATCCAACCGCTAGAAGTATGGGATACACCAACCACTCCAATTAGGAACGAACTGCTGTTGAACTTGAATTGTCCAATTTCTCACACCTATTGATTTCGGATCGAGCCCAAAACTTGGGCAACGTCATAATATGGTTTGAGGAGTGATTTGGTGAGTTTTGAGGGGAATACAATCGCTAGAAGTATGGAATACACCAAACACTCCAATTAGGAACGAACTGCCGTGGAACTTGAATTGTCCAATTTCTCACACCTATTGATTTCGGATCGAGCCCCAAACTTGGGCAACATCATAATATGGTGGGAGGAGTCATTTGGTGAGTTTTGAGTGAAATCCAATCGCTAGAAGTATGGAATACACCAACCACTCCGATTAGGAACGAACTGCCGTTGAACTTGAGTTGTCCAATTTCTCACAACTATTGATTTCGGATCGAGCCCCAAACTTGGGCTACATCAAAATATGCTGGGAGGAGTCATTTGGTGAGTTTTGAGCGAAATCCAATTGCTAGAATTACGGAATACACCAACCACTCCAATTAGGAACGAACTGCCGTTGGACTTGAATTGTCCAATTTCTCACACCTATTGATTTCGGATCGAGCCCAAAACTTGGGCAACATCATAATATGGTGGGAGGAGTCATTTGGTGAGTTTTGAGTGAAATCCAATCGCTAGAAGTACGGAATACACCAACCACTCCGATTAGGAACTAACTGCCGTTGAACTTGAATTGTCGAATTTCTCACACCTATTGATTTCGGATCGATCCCCAAACTTGGGCAACATCATAATATGGTGGGAGGAGTCATTTGGTGAGTTTTGAGTGAAATCCAATCGCTAGAAGTATGGAATACACCAACCACTCCAATTAGGAACGAACTGCCGTTGAACTTGAAATCTCGAAGTTCTCACACCTATTGATTACGGATCGAGCCCAAAACTTGGGCAACATCATAATATGGTGGGAGGAGTCATTTGGTGACTTTTGTGCGAAATCCAATTGCTAGAAGTATGGAATACACCAACCACTCCAATTAGGAACGAACTGCCGTTGAACTTGAATTGTCCAATTTCTCACACCTATTGATTTCGGATCGAGCCCAAAACTTGGGCAACATCATAACATGGTGGGAGGAGTCATTTGGTGAGTTTTGAGGGAAATACAATCGCTAGAAGTATGTAATACACCAACCACTCCAATTTGGAACGAACTGCCGCTGAACTTGAATTGTCCAATTTGTCACACCAATTGATTTCGTATCGAGCCCAAAACTAGGGCAACAACATAATATGGTGGGAGGAGTCATTTTGTCAGTTTTCAGTGAAATCCAATCGCTAGAAGTATGGAATACACCAACCACCCCAATTAGTAACGAACTGCCGTTGTACTTGAATTGTAAAATTTCTCACAGATATTGAATTCGAATCGAGCCCAAAACTTGGGCAACTTTATAATATGGTGGGAGGGGTCATTTGGTGAGTTTTGTGTGAAATCCAATCGCTAGAAGTATGGAATACTCCAACCACTCCAATTACGAACGAACTGCCGTTGAACTTGAATTGTCCAATTCATTTCACCTATTGATTTCGGATCGAGCCCAAAACCTGGGCAGCATCATAATATGGTGGGAGGAGTCATTTGGTGAGTTTTGAGTGAAATCCAATCTTTAGAAGTATGGAATACACCAACCACTCCAACTAGGAACGAACTGTCGTTGAACTTCAATTGTCCAATTTCTCACACCTATTGATTTCGGATCGACACCAAAACTTGGGCAACAACATAATATGGTGGGAGAAGTTCTTTGGTGAGTTTTGAGTGAAATCCAATCGCTAGAAGTATGGAATACACCAACCACTCCAGTTAGGAATGAACTGCCGTTGAACTTGAAGTGTCCAATTTCTCACACCAATTGATTTCGTATCGAGCCCAAAACATGGGCAACATCATAATAAGGTGGGAGTTGTCGTTTGGTGAGTTTCGAGTGAAATCCAATCGCTAGAAGTATGGAATACACCAACCACCCCAATGAGGAACGAACTGCCGTTGTACTTGAATTGTCCAATTTCTCACACCTATTGATTTCGAATCGAGCCCAAAACTTGGGCAACATGATAATACGGTGGGAGGGGTCATTTGGTGAGTTTTGTGTGAAATCCAATCGCTAGAAGTATGGAATACACCAACCACTCCAATCAGGAACAAACTGCCGTTGAACTTCAATTGTCCAATTTCTCACACCTATTGATTTCGGATCGAGCCCAAAACTTGGGCAACATCATAATATGGTGGGAGGAGTCATTTGGTGAGTTTTGAGTGAAATCAAATCGCTAGAAGTATGGAATACACCAACCACTCCAATTAGGAACGAACTGCCGTTGAACTTGAACTGTCCATTTTCTCACACCTATTGATCTTTGAGCGAGCCCAAAACTTGGGCAACATCATAATATGGTGGGAGGAGTCATTTGGTGAGTTTTGAGTGAAATCCAATCGCTAGAACTATGGAATACACCAACCACTCCAATTAGGAACGAATTGCCGTTGAACTGGAATTGACCAATTTCTCACATCTATTGATTTCGGATCGAGCCCGAAACTTGGGCAACATGATAATATGGTGGGAGGAGTCATTTGGTGAGTTTTGAGTAAAATCCAATCGCTAGAAGTGTGGAATACACCAACCACTCCAATTAGGAACGAACTGCCGTTGAACTTTAATTGTCCAATTTCTCACACCTATTGATTTCAGATCGAGCCCAAAACTTGGGCAACATCATAATATGGTTGGAGGAGTCATTTGGTGAGTTTTGAGTGAAATCCAATCGCTAGAATTATGGAATACACCAACCACTCCAATTAGGAACGAACTGCCGTTGAACTGGAATTGTCCAATTTCTCACATCTACTGATTTCGGATCGAGCCCGAAACTTGGGCAACAAGATAATATGGTGGGAGGAGTCATCTGGTGAGTTTTGAGTAAAATACAATCGCTAGAAGTGTGGAATACACCAACCACTCCAATTAGGAACGAACTGCCGTTGAACTTCAATTGTCCAATTTCTCACACCTATTGATTTCGGATCGAACCCCAAACCTGTGCAACATTGTAATATGGTGGGAGGAGTCATTTGGTGAGTTTTGAGAGAAATCCAATCGCTTGAAGTATGGAATACACCAACCACTCCTATTAGGAACGAACTGCCGTTGAACTTGACTTGTCCAATTTCTCACAACTATTGATTTCGGATCGAACCCCAAACTTGTGCAACATAATAATATGGTGGGAGGAGTCATTTGGTGAGTTTTGAGTGAAATCTAATCGCTTGAAGTATGGAATACACCAACCACTCCAATTAGGAACGAACTGCCGTTGAACTTGAATTGTCCAATTTGGAACACCTATTGATTTCGGATCGAACCCCAAACTTGTGCAACATCATAATATGGTGGGAGGAGTCATTTGGGCAGTTTTGAGTGAAATCCAATCGCTGAAAGTATGGAATACACCAACCACTCCAGTTAGGAACGAACTGCCGTTGAACTTGAATTGTCCAATTTCTCACACCTATTGATTTCGGATCGAACCCCAAACTTGGGCAACATCATAATACGGTGGGAGGAGTCATTTGGTGAGTTTTGAGTGAAATCCAATCGCTAGAAGTATGGAATACACCAACCACTCCAATTAGGAACGAACTGCCGTTGAACTTGAATTGTCCAATTTGGAACACCTATTGATTTCGGATCGAGCCGAAAACTTGGGCAACATCATAATATGGTGGGAGGAGTCATTTGGTGAGTTTTGAGCGAAATCCAATCGCTTGAAGTATGGAATACACCAACCACTCCAATTAGGAATGAACTGCCGTTGAACTTGAATTGTCCAATTTCTTACACCTACTGATTTCGGATCGAGCCCAAAACTTGGGCAACATCATAATATGGTGGGAGGAATCATTTGGTGAGTTTTGAGTGAAATCCAATCGCTAGAAGTATGGAATACACCAACCACTCCAATTAGAAACGAATTGCCGTTGAACTTGAATTGTCCAATTTCTCACACCTATTGATTTCGGATCGAGCCCAAAACTTGGGAAACATCATAATATGGTGGGAGCAGTCATTTGGTGAGTTTTGAGTGAAATCCAATCGCTAGAAGTATGGAATACACCAACCACTCCAATTAGGAACGAACTGCCGTTGAACTTGAATTGTCCTATTTCTCACACATATTTATTTCGGATCGAACCCCAAACTTGGGCAATATCATAATATGGTGGGAGGAGTCATTTGGTGAGTTTTGAGTGAAATCCAATCGCTAGAAGTGTGGAATACACCAACCACTCCAATTAGGAATGAACTGCTGTTGAACTTGAATTGTCCAATTTGGAACACCTATTGATTTCGGATCAAACCCCAAACTTGTGCAACATCAAAATATGATGGGAGGAGTCATTTGGGTAGTTTTGAGTGAAATCCAACCGCTAGAAATATGGAATACACCAACCACTCCAATTAGGAACAAACTGCCGTTGAACTTGAATTGTCCAATTTCTCACACCTATTGACTTCGGATCGAACCCCAAACTTGTGCAACACGATAATATGGTGGGAGGAGTCACTTGGTGAGGTTTGAGAGAAATCCAATCGCTAGAAGTATGGGATACACCAACCACTCCAATTAGGAACAAACTTCCGTTGAACTTGAATTGTCCAATTTCTCAAATCTATTGATTTCGGATCGAACCCCAAACTTGTGCAACATCATAATATGGTGGGAGGAGTCATTTGGTGAGTTTTGAGTGAAATCCAATTGCTAGAAGTATGGAATACACCAACCACTCCAATTAGGAACGAAATGCCGTTGAACTTGAATTGTCCAATTTGGAACACCTATTGATTTCGGATCGAGCCCAAAACTTGGGCAACATCATAATATGGTGGGAGGAGTCATTTGGTGAGTTTTAAGTGAAATCCAATCGCTAGAAGTATGGAATACACCAACCACTCCAATTAGGAACGAACTACCATTGAACTTGAATTGTCCAATTTCTCACACCTATTGATTTCGGATCGAACCCCAAACTTGTGCAACATCATAATATGGTGGGATGAGTCATTTGGTGAGTTTTGAGAGAAATCCAATCGCTAGAAGTATGGAATACACCAACCACTCCTATTTGGAACGAACTGCCGTTGAACTTGACTTGTCCAATTTCTCACACCTATTGATTTCGGATCGAACCCCAAACTTGTTCAACATAATAATATGGTTTGAGGAGTCATTTG
Organism: Prunus avium; assembly: GCF_965620075.1. NCBI lineage: Eukaryota > Viridiplantae > Streptophyta > Magnoliopsida > Rosales > Rosaceae > Prunus > Prunus avium. The sequence goes on from NC_142290.1 coordinate 10,454,444, forward strand.
GTGAGTTTTGAGTGAAATCTAATCGCTAGAAGTATGGAATACACCAACCACTCCAATTGGTAACGAACTGCGGTTGAACTTGAATTGTCCAATTTCTCACACCTATTGATTTCGGATCGAACCCAAAACTTGGGCAACATCATAATATGGTGGGAGGAGTCATTTGGTGAGTTTTGAGTGAAATACAATCGCTAGAACTTTGAATTACCCCAACCACTCCAATTTGGAACGAACTGCCTTTGAACTTGAGTTGTCCACTTTCTTAAACCTATTGATTTTGGATCGAGACAAAAACATGGGCAACATCATAATATCGTGGGAGGAGTCATTTGGTGAGTTTTGAGTGAAATCCAATCGCTAGAAGTATGGAATACACCAACCACTCCAGTTAGGAACAAACTGCCGTTGAACTTGAATTGTCCAATTTCTCACACCTATTGATTTCGGATCGAGCCCAAAACTTGGGCAACATCATAATAGGGTGGGAGGAGTCATTTGGTGAGTTTTGAGTGAAATCCAATCACTAGAACTATGAATTACCTCAACCACTCCAATTTGGAACGAACTGCCTTTGAACTTGAATTGTCCAATTTCTTACACCTATTGATTTCGGATCAAGCCCAAAACTTGGGCAACATCATAATATGGTGGGAGGAGTCATTTGTTGTGTTTTGAGTGAAATCCAATCGCCAGAACTATGAATTATCCCAAACACTCCAATTTGGATCGAATGTTGTTAATTATTATGTTAACTCGCAATTGTACGGGGTAATTAGTAGTATAGCAAGACAAGTACGAGGTCGTACCCACGAAGACTGAGAAGTTAAAACTAGTTATGTACTTAGCTTACCAAATTCAAGAAAGTAGGAGGTTATGTCTAAAATAGAATTTAAAGCAAGAGTAGTTGTGATTGTTGAACAAAATAAGCAAAATGAAATTGCAAACAAAAACAAGTAAACAAATGTAACAAAGAGTGGTTTTAAGAGATGGAAAACAGATTTGGAGACTAGGGCATTCGAATCACCATAACAATTCAATTCTGGGTTATAAGGAGTCAAGTAACAAGTCTAATTCAGATTCAAAGATTGATTCTAGCTAAAGTATGATTAGGCCATGGTGTTTGGTCCTAACCTTGTGTTCCTAATTCCCTAATTTGATCATTTGTTGTCTAACCTAAAATTAAGCGTTAGGAACCCATTAAGCATTGAAGAACAATTTAAACAACCAAGCATGTATCTAATCCCTGTTGTCGAATGTCCATACATACTCTTCCTATTCATAGTTCAATTCGAATTAAAGCATGGTGTCTACTCTTAATTCAAACCAAGATAGTTAACAAACAAGTTCTAATGGTGATCAATCATTCAAACAAGCATGTTAACTTATAAGCATAATGAATAAGAACATGAATCATGAATCAAACTTGAAACTCCAAACTTCAAACTTATAAACCCAGAATATTCATGTTAGGTTACATTGAAGCCCTAGTTATGGATTTAGCTACTCATAATGGAAAAGAAACTAAAACAGAAATGGGAAAACATAATGAATGCCATAAGAGTAGAAAAACCCTTTTCTGAAGTTCTTGTGGTGTCCAATGCTTCTCCAAGAGCTTCTCCACGTCTAGAAGGATGTATGAAGGATATGGAGGTGATTTGGGATGAGTTTGAGTGAGTGGTGATGGCTGAGAAAGAGGAAATTCGTAGGGAAATGGAAGGGAGGTTTTCTGGAGCTGTTTTGGTGATTTTGGGGCAGTTTAGAGTATTGGGTTGATTGCTTGAGTGTTTGGGGTTGTGGAAATGTATGAGGATGATTTCTGGATGTGTTGATGGAATGATGGAAGTGTGGAGGATGGCTGAAGTGAGTTTGTAGCTTGAAGACTCCTCTATTTATAGGGCTAAGAGGGAGGAACATCATGATGAAATCCAACACCACCATTCCTCATTTAATACAACCCATAACTCCCACTTCATCTTGTCTATGTTAGTGTGGTTGGAATCAATCCCGTCCCATACTTCTTTTGCTGCACCTCAAGCTTTCTTCACATGGGTGTTCAATTGTGGCTGCCTTTTGCTGCCAACCCATGTGGGTTTTCTTTTGGTTGCTGGAAATAAAAGATGCTGCTGAACCAGGCTTGGTGTATGAAGGCCTGAGATTTCAATATGTATGCAATGGAGCTCAAGTTTGGATATGTCATAATAGCCACCCATTGGAACAACTTTGATGAAGAATGAATTCCCATCTGAGCAGTATAAGTATATGTTTTGGGCCTTGCAAGTTGACTGCCGAAAATAGACTGGAATGTATGGTGTGCATTTTGATGGGCCCATGGATTGGGCTTGACTTCATCAATTGATACGTTTTAGCAGTCCATCTTGTAGTTCAGAATCCCTTCTTTCCAACCACATATTAATTGGGCCAATACATGTTGGGAGGAGGAAGTTAAGGCTGAAGCAAATTGCTAACTCAGTCTGCTCGTTTTTGCACAATTTTGCATCTTTTCCTATCCAAAGCCACCATTGCTATCTAAGGCCCAATGAACTGAATGATAAACAGAAATGATAAAGCAAAGTAAAGATGATTGAGAACAAGTAAATGATAAAGGGAAAAGTTAAGAAAAAGGTTTAGAAAAAATAAAAAAAATAAAAAAATATATATATACAAGCAACTCACGGATGACCAGTTAAGGGCCTCAGAAAACACAGCCAGGGGATCCGGGAAGGTTGGAGGGGTCACAATGGTCCCGCTTAAAATCCAAACTTCTTAGACACCGAAGCTGTCGCCTAAAGAACTCCTAGACACTGTATTGACGGAGGTGCTCACTGGGGTTACCAAAAGTTAGCTCATATGGAAAAAAAAATAATAATAAAATAAAATTCTTATGTTTTTTTTTTATAAAAATTTTATTTATTTATTTAAAGAAACAGAAACTTAAAATGACTAAAATAAAAACAAAACAAGTAAAGAGAAAGGATAGAAATGCTCCCCCTTGATGCGATTAGGTCGATTGCTACCAAGCACCTTCTTCTTGAACACATGGGTTGCCTCCCAAGAAGTGCCTTAGTTACTGTCTTGGCAAGACATTGTGCAATCAGCTAAGTTGATGGTACGAAGGGAAGTTGATCTACCACATGGCCAGTTTGGATGCCAACTGAAACTCCCTCATAGAATGGCTTTAAACGTTGTCCATTTACTTTGAAAGTCGAGCCATCTTTAGGGTTTTGAATCTCCACAGCTCCATAGGGAGAAACATTGACCACGGTGAATGGGCCTTGCCATCTAGACTTCAATTTTCCTGGAAAGAGATGCAATCGTGAGTTAAACAAAAGAACTGACATACCTTTGGAGAACTCTTTCCGTTGAATGTTTCTGTCATGGTAACTCTTGGTTCGTTCTTTGTAAAGCTTTGCATTCTCATAAGACTCATGTCTAATTTCTTCCAATTCATTGAGCTGAAACTTTCTTGCATGGCCTGCCTTGTCTAGATCAAAATTTAACTTCTTGATGGCCCAAAAAGCATTGTGTTCAAGCTCCATTGGCAGGTGACAAGCTTTCCCAAACACAAGACGATAAGGGCTCATTCCAATGGGAGTCTTATATGCAGTCCTATAAGCCCATAATGAATCATTGAGCTTGGCTGCCCAATCTTTCCTTGTATTGTTCACCACCTTCTCCAGGATGTGCTTAATTTCTCTATTGCTTATTTCCACTTGACCAGAAGTTTGCGGATGATATGGTGTAGAGACTCCATGGGTGATGTTGTACTTCTTCATGAGTGCTTCGAATGGCTTGTTACAGAAGTAGTTGCCTCCATCACTAATGACAGCCCTTGGAGTACCAAACCTTGTGAAAATATTATCCTTCAAGAACTTGAGCACCACCTTATGATCATTGGTTTTGGTGGCTATGGCTTCCACCCATTTAGACACATAATCAACAGCAACAAGTATGTAAGTACAACCAAAAGAAGATGGGAATGGTCCCATGAAATCAATACCCCACACATCGAAGAGCTCCACAACAAGTATGCTATTCAATGGCATTTCGTTCCTGCGACTTATGTTCCCCATCCTTTGACACCTATCACACTTAACACAAAAATTAAACGCATCTTTGAATAGAGTGGGCCAAAAGAAACCAGATTGGAGAATTTTAAGTGCTGTTTTCTTAGCTCCAAAGTGACCTCCACAAGCCAATTCGTGGCTATGCCTAAGTATGCTTTCTTGCTCTTCTTCTGGAACACATCTTCTGATGAGTTGATCCGGGCAATGCTTGAATAAGAAAGGTTCATCCCAGACATAATGTTTCACCATGGAAAAGAACTTCTTCTTGTCCTGAGAAGTTAGATCATTTCTAAGAACACCACAAGCAAGATAATTAACAAAATCAGCATACCATGGTTCTTTGACTTGGGCAGCATATAGTTGTTCATCAGGGAAAGTCTCATTCAAGGGTAGCACAGCTCCTCCTTTTTCTTCAACCACAATTCTGCTCAAATGATCAGCTACCACATTCTCACATCCGTTCTTGTCTCGAATTTCCAAATCGAACTCTTGCAGCAAGAGAATCCATCTAATCAAGCGCGGTTTGGCGTCCTTCTTAGTGAGCAAGTATCTAAGAGCTGCATGGTCAGAATAAACAATTACTTTAGAACCAACAAGATAAGAACGAAATTTTTCTAAAGCAAAAACCACAGCAAGGAACTCCTTCTCTGTTGTGGAGTAGTTGATTTGAGCATCATTCAAGGTCCGACTAGCATAATGAATCACATGGGGGAGCTTGTTCTTCTTTTGACCTAAAACTGCACCAATAGCAAAGTCAGAGGCATCACACATTATTTCAAATGGTAAAGACCAATTTGGAGCTATGATAATAGGGGCTGAAGTTAGCTCCCTCTTCAAGGTAGTAAAGGCTTCCATGCAAGGTTCATTAAACTCAAAAACAGCATCCTTAGCAAGGAGATTACACAATGGCCTTGTAATGCTTGAGAAATTTTTGATGAACCTTCTATAGAATCCAGCATGACCCAGAAAGCTTCTAACTCCTTTCACAGAGGTAGGGGGTGGCAGATTTGAGATGAGATCGATCTTGGCCTTTATCCACTTCAATTCCCTTGCTTGAAATCACATGGCCTAGCACAATGCCTTGCCTCACCATGAAGTGACACTTTTCCCAATTCAAAATCAGATTTGTTTCCTGGCATCTTTTAAGCACTAGAGACAAGTGGTGAAGACAATCATCAAAAGAGGAACCAAAAACTGAAAAATCATCCATAAATACCTCAATGAATCGTTCCACCATATCTGAAAAGATTGCCATCATGCATCTTTGGAAAGTTGCTGGGGCATTGCACAAACCGAATGGCATCCTTCTATAAGCAAACGTACCAAATGGGCATGTGAATGTGGTTTTCTCTTGGTCTTCCGGAGCAATGGGAATTTAATTATAACCTGAAAAACCATCAAGAAAACAATAGTAAGCATGGCCAGATAAACGTTCAAGCATTTGATCAATAAAAGGCAAGGGGAAATGATCTTTTCTAGTAGATGTGTTCAACTTCCTGTAATCAATGCAAACTCTCCAACCAGTGATAGTTCGTGTAGGAACTATCTCATTCTTCTCATTCTTCACAACGGTGATTCCGGACTTCTTCGGAACAACTTGTACAGGGCTCACCCACTTAGAATCTGAAATTGGGTAGATGATTCCTACATCGAGTAGCTTTAAAACTTCAGCTCTAACCACCTCTTTCATTGTTGGGATTTAGCCTCCTTTGGGCATCACGGGATGGTTTGCTGTCTTCTTCCATTAGAATCCGGTGCATGCACATGCTTGGACTAATTCCTTTGATGTCTGCTATGGTCCACCCAATGGCTGTTTTATGCTCTTTTAGAACCTTAATTAAGCTCTCTTCTTCATGTGAGGTGAGACCTGCAGCAATTATAACAGGGAGAGTTTTGTTAGCACCCAAATAAGTATATTTAAGATGATTGGGCAGTGGTTTAAGTTCTAGCTTTGGTGGGGTGATAATGGATGGCTCCAATTTCGTGGATGATGGTCCAAGAGGCTCGAGTGGTGGCCTAAAGGATGGTGGGTATGGTTGAAACACTTCTAAGGCAGCCACCACTTCTTGGAACTCTGGTTCACAAAGATCTTCCTCTTCTTGTGTTAAGACAGCTTCTAGAGCATCATTAGACTTTCTCTGCAAAATTTTGGAAGAAACCTCATGATCCACAACATCAATTGAAAAGCAAGAATCAAGAGAGATAGAAGGTTGGGATAGAACATTAAGCATTTTAAATTCAACAGTTTCACCCAGAACAGTCATGGAAAGGGTGCTATCTTTCACTTTGATAACTATGTCTGCAGTGGCCATGAATGGCCTACCTAGGAGAATGCGATCAACATGATCTCCATTTGGATTGTCTTCCATGTCCATCACTACAAAATCAGCAGGGAGAATTAGTGTATTAACTTGAACTAAAATATCTTCTACAATACCTTTTGGATATTTTATAGAATGATCAGCTAGTTCAAGTCGTACTGAAGTCTTCTTCATCCCTTCTAAGCCAAGCTTTTGATACAATGAATATGGCATTAGGTTGATACTTGCTCCCAAGTCCAACATGGCTCTTCCAACCTTCTTGCCTCCAATGTTAATGGGAATGTCAAAGCTGCCAGGATCAACTAGTTTTGGTGGAAGCTTCCTTTGCAACACAGCACTTACATTCTGGTCAAGCTTTACATCTTCATTTGGAGCGAAATTGAGCTTGTGAGTTTTCAAGTCCTTGATGAACTTTCCATATGCAGGAATCTGTTCAATAACATCAAGCAAAGGCAAATTGATATTAACTTTACTCAAAATATCATATATCTCTTTAAAAGCCTTATCTTGCTTTGCTTTCTTAAGACGGCCTGGAAATGGAATCGGTGGAACATATGGAGCGGGTGGCACGTATCTATCTTCTTGAAGATGTGGTGGCACAAATTTGTCATCTCTCTTATGCAATTGGAATTGTTTGGATTCTTGAGAATCTGATTTGGCATTAGGAGCAGATTGAGAAGTTTTGAGATGTTCCCCTTCTGTAGCTGTGGTCTCCTCCTCTTCATCTTCTACAATCACAACATCATTTGAAAGATTAGAATCAACTTTATTATCAATGATCTTACCTGATCTGAGCACATGAATGGCCTTGGCTTCTTGGTTCTTTGGATTGATCTCGGTTTGGCTTGGTCATTTCCCAGGTGCTCTTTGAGTTATTTCAGCAGCTAATTGGCCTATTTGAACTTCCAATTTGGCAATGGCAGCTTGTGTAGTTTGCTGGAAATTGGATTGGTTGATTGCCATCTGCTTAACTATATCCTCCAATGATGACATTTGTTGTGGCTTTTGGAATGAAGGGGGATTGGCTTGATTCTGAGTATTCTTCCATGAAAAGTTTGGATGATTCCTCCAACCTGGATTATAACTTTGAGAGTATGGATCATTTCTTGGACCTTGGTTGTAGGAATTTACCAACTTAGCTTGCTCTTGCACAAATTCTGGATATCCAGCCCCAAGTGGACAAGCTATGGTAGCATGGTCAGGAGTTTCGCAAATACTACACACTTCCTTCGGAGGGCTTCTTGAGTTTAATGCAAGAAGAGCATCTAGCTTTTGTTCCAGTTTTGAAATCTGCACACTAGAAGCATCATTAGAACCACTAACAACACGTTTACCTCTTGTATTCGTATGTTGGGTCTCCATTGCTATCTCCTCAAAGAGTTCGTACATTTCTTCTGGAGTTTTGGTTTTATAAGAACCACCTGCAAAATTCGTGACAATATTATGACTAGAAGGGGTTAGTCCTTTATAAAACAAACGCATTTGAAGCTTCAATGGAATCCCATGATGAGGACATTGATTGAGCAGCCCATTGAACCTCTCCCATGCTTCACAAAACGACTCGTCATCTTGCTGTGCAAATAACAAGATCTTATCCCTAAGCATGTTGGTCTTTTGCGTGGAGAAGTATTTCTCCAAGAACTTCTTTTGAATGGCAGCCCATGTAGTGAGTGAACCAGGCTTCAAAGAATTCAACCAATATTTCGCCTTATCCTTCAAAGTGTATGGAAACACTCTCATTCAAAGTTGATCTTCTTCTGTCACACCTGTCAAGGGAAAAGAACTCACAACATTAAAAATATCCTTTATATGAGTTAATGGATCTTCATTAGGTAAACCATAAAAGGAAGGCAGCATATTAAGATGAGAAGATTTAAGCTCATAATTTCGAGCTACAGTGGGCAGCAAAATGCTTGAAGGAGATGCTGGAATCGTTGGGATATCAAGTTCTCCCATGAACTCATTGGCAGCCATCTCTTCTTCTTCTTCTTGGTCTGAACTTGCTTCCGAATTTGAAAGTGAAGAACCAGGAAGTTCAGTGTGGAGAGCAAGACTTGAAAATGTGGCCAGAGCTTGCTCTTTTGCAGTTGACAACTCTCTTTCTAGACGACTCTGAATTTCAGAGGTCACTCGTCTGGGTTGCAACGATGGTCCTGCGTTCAAAGATCTAGAACGTTGGAATGAAGACCTCACTTGTTCAAGTAATGGCTTTTTAGACATAAACTACCTGAAACAGAAAATTAGATTAATTAGAAACACTAAAAAGAATAGGGTAACCTTGGGCACATAATCAGGGAAGAACTTTCGTTCAGTCCCCGGCAACGGCGCCAAAATTTGTTGTTAATTATTATGTTAACTCGCAATTGTACGGGGCAATTAGTAGTATAGCAAGACAAGTACGAGGTCGTACCCACGAAGACTGAGAAGTTAAAACTAGTTATGTACTTAGCTTACCAAATTCAAGAAAGTAGGAGGTTATGTCTAAAACAGAATTTAAAGCAAGAGTGGTTGTGATTGTTGAACAAAATAAGCAAAATGAAATTGCAAACAAAAACAAGTAAACAAATGTAACAAAGAGTGGTTTTAAGAGATGGAAAACAGATTTGGAGACTAGGGCATTCGAATCACCATAACAATTCAATTCTGGGTTATAAGGAGTCAAGTAACAAGTCTAATTCAGATTCAAAGATTGATTCTAGCTAAAGTATGATTAGGCCATGGTGTTTGGTCCTAACCTTGTGTTCCTAATTCCCTAATTTGATCATTTGTTGTCTAACCTAAAATTAAGCATTAGGAACCCATTAAGCATAGAAGAACAATTTAAACAACCAAGCATGTATCTAATCCCTGTTGTCGAATGTCCATACATACTCTTCCTATTCATAGTTCAATTCAAATTAAAGCATGGTGTTTACTCTTAATTCAAACCAAGATAGTTAACAAACAAGTTCTAATGGTGATCAATCATTCAAACAAGCATGTTAACTTATAAGCATAATGAATAAGAACATGAATCATGAATCAAACTTGAAACTCCAAACTTCAAACTTATAAACCCAGAATATTCATGTTAGGTTACATCGAAGCCCTAGTTATGGATTTAGCTACTCATAATGGAAAAGAAACTAAAACAGAAATGGGAAAACATAATGAATGCCATAAGAGTAGAAAAACCCTTTTCTGAAGTTCTTGTGGTGTCCAATGCTTCTCCAAGAGCTTCTCCACGTCTAGAAGGATGTATGAAGGATATGGAGGTGATTTGGGATGAGTTTGAGTGAGTGGTGATGGCTGAGAAAGAGGAAATTCGTAGGGAAATGGAAGGGAGGTTTTCTGGAGCTGTTTTGGTGATTTTGGGGCAGTTTAGAGTATTGGGTTGATTGCTTGAGTGTTTGGGGTTGTGGGAATGTATGAGGATGATTTCTGGATGTGTTGATGGAATGATGGAAGTGTGGAGGATGGCTGAAGTGAAGTTTGTAGCTTGAAGACTCTTCTATTTATAGGGCTAAGAGGGAGGAACATCATGATGAAATCCAACACCACCATTCCTCATTTAATACAACCCATAACTCCCACTTCATCTTGTCTATGTTAGTGTGGTTGGAATCAATCCCATCCCATACTTCTTTTGCTGCACCTCAAGCTTTCTTCACATGGGTGTTCAATTGTGGCTGCCTTTTGCTGCCAACCCAGGTGGGTTTTCTTTTGGTTGCTGGAAATAAAAGATGCTGCTGAACCAGGCTTGGTGTATGAAGGCCTGAGATTTCAATATGTATCCAATGAGGCTCAAATTTAGATATGTCATAATAGACACCCATTGGAACAACTTTGATGAAGAATGCATTACCATCTGAGTAATATAAGTGTACGTTTTGGGCCTCGCAAGTTGACTGCCGAAAATAGAATTACCCCAACCACTCCAATCGCCAGAACTATGAATTACCCCAACCACTCCAATTTGGAACGAACTGCCTTTGAACTTGAATTGTCCAATTTCATACACCCATTGATTTCCGATCGAGCCCAAAACTTGGGCAACATCATAATATGGTTGGAGTAGTCATTTGGTGAGTTTTGAGTGAAATCCAATTGCTAGAACTATGGAATATACCAACCACTCCAATTAGGAACGAATTGCCGTTGAACTTGAATTCACGAATTTCTCATACCTATTGATTTCGGATCGAGCCCAAAACTTGGGCAACATCATAATATAGTGGGAGGAGTCATTTGGTGAGTTTTGAGTGAAATCCAATCACTAGAAGTATGGAATACACCAACCACTCCAATTAGGAACGAACTGCTGTTGAACTTGAATTGTCCAATTTCTCACACCTGTTGATTTCGGATCAAGCCCAAAACTTGGGCAACATCATCATATGGTGGGAGGAGTCATTTGGTGTGTTTTGAGTGAAATCCATTCGCAAGAACTATGAATTACCCGACCCACTCCAATTTGGAACGAACTGCCTTTGAACTTGAATTGTCCAATTTCTCACACCTATTGATTTCGGATCGAGCCCAAAACTTGGGCAACATCATAATATGGTGGGAGGAGTCATTTGGTGTGTTTTGAATGAAATCCAATCGCCAGAACTATGAATTACCCCAACCACTCCAATTTGGAACGAACTGCCTATGAACTTGAATTGTCCAATTTCTTACACCTATTGATTTCGGATCGAGCCCAAAACATGGGCAACATCATAATATGGTTGGGGGAGTCATTTGGTGTGTTTTGAGTGAAATCCAATCACTAGAAGTATGGAATACACCAACCACTCCAATTAGGAACGAACTGCCGTTGAACTTGAATTGTCCAATTTCTCACACCTATTGATTTCGGATCGAGCCCAAAACTTGGGCAACATCATAATATGGTGGGAGGAGTCGTTTGGTGAGTTTTGAGTGAAATCCAATCGCTAGAAGTTTGAAATACACCAACCACTCCAATTAGGAACGAACTGCCGTTGAACTTGAATTGTCCAATTTCTCACACCTATTGATATCGGATCGAGCCCAAAACCTGGACAACATCATAAAATGGTGGGAGGAGTCATTTGGTGTGTTTTGAGTGAAATCCAATCGCCAGAAATATGAATTACCCCAACCACTCGAATTTGGAACGAACTGCCTTTGAACTTGAATTGTCTAATTTCTTACACCTATTGATTTCGGATCGATCCCAAAACTTCGGCAACATCATAATATGGTGGGAGGAGTCATTTGGTGAGTTTTGAGTGAAATCCAATCGCTAGAAGTACGGAATACACCAACGACTCCAATTAGGAACGAACTGTCGTTGAACTTGAATTGTCCAATTTCTCACACCTATTGATTTCGGATCGAGCCCAAAACTTGGGAAACATCATAATATGGTGGGAGGTGTCATTTGGTGAGTTTTGAGTGAAATCCAATCGGTAGAACTATGAATTATCCCAACCACTCCAGTTTGGAACTAACTGCCATTGAACTTGAATTGTCCAATTTCTTACACGTATTTATTTCGGATCGAGCCCAAAACTTGGGCTACTTCATAATATGGTGGGAGGAGTCATTTCGTGAGTTTTGAGTGAAATCCAATCGCTAGAAGTGTTGAATACACCAACGACTCCAATTAGGAACGAACTGCCGTTGAACTTGAATTGTCCAATTTCTCACACCTATTGGTATCGGATCGAGCCCAAAACGTGGGCAACATCATAATAAGGTGGGAGGAGTCATTTGGTGTGTTTTGAGTGAAATACTATCGCTAGAACTATGAATTACCCAAACCACTCCAATTTGGAACGAACTGCCTTTGAACTTGAATTGTCCACTTTCTTACACCGATTGATTTCGGATCGAGCCCAAAACTTGGGCAACATTATAATATGGAGGGAGGATTCATTTGGTGAGTTTTGAGTGAAATACAATCTTTAGAACTATGAATTTCCCGAACCACTCCAATTTGGAAAGAACTGCCTTTCGAGTGCTGTCATTGGAGTGAACATCCTTGGTGAGAATTGAAGTCAAAGCTTGTTCTTATTTGGTTATTTAACTTTTGTGAAGCATAAGTCGTAGTTATGTTAATGTTGGCTATGTCACACACGACACTCCAAGTTGTTCAACTAAAGTTTGGTTAACCCTTTGATAATGTCTTGAGTTATTGTTGCTTATTTCTTGGAAGTTAGCTAACGGTTGGTGATTATCTCTGAGATCAATATTGGGAAGTTAGTCAATCGCTTGTTTGCGTTGAGTCTTTGTTCTTTTGTTTTTATTTTCTGTGTTGTTTTGCTCGAGGACTAGCAAAATCTAAGTTGTGGGTATTTGATAAGTCCATAAATATACTCATTTATGTACTCTCTTTACTTAGGCTTTGTAGAAGAATTAGACTTAAAAAGGGCTTATTACTTCACTTTTCTGATTTTCAGCTTTTCTGCGCTCTTAGAAGGATTTTAAGGGAAAATCAACTTTTCGGAGGAATTTTAGTGCAAGGTCAATTGGAGATGAAAGCTAACACCTTGAAGTTGAATCTGTGATTTTTCCAGAATTTTCTACCGAGCCAATTGGTACAGTATTACAAGTAAAGTTAGCCCACGTGCAGACAGGACAGTTTCGTACATGTTACGTGAATATGAAGAAACGGAAGCCTTCCCGAATTTTCCAAGTTACGTGCTATATATGGTTGGAAAGATAAGACATTTATCTTTCTAAAATATATTTTTCCTGATTTTTCTAGAAGGCCGAAGATCCCCAAATCGTGTGACAATTGAGCTGAGCTGTATTTCCCTGTGGAGTTAGGAATTGTGATCTTTACTTTCCTATTTGGATTCCTTGTTTACCAAGACTTCTTGGACGACTTTTCAGTAAATTTTAGGGTTTAGGACTTTGATTTAAGTCATATAAAAGGCCAGCCAAGGCCCCATCAAGAGGATTCAGGTCCGAAGGAGATCAACCGCGCAAGAGGAAAAAGCTGCCAGCGAGTTCTTTCTTTTCCTTTCTTCTTTTAATTTTCAGTTCTTATGTATTTATTTTTGAGTTCATCCCAGAACATGAGTAACTAATTTCTTGTTAGTTAGGGCTTAATCTTGAAGCCCTAAACATGATTTCAATTCTATAAACAAGTTTGAATGGATTTTTCAGTTTCTACAAGCGGGATGATTTCGGTTTCTCGATGTTATGTGAATTCTGATATTTTGTTTCTTTGAGTAGCTAACTTTAAAGCATGTATCGGAATTAAATTGTTGTAGACCATAGGTCAATTGCCATATTGAATGTGTTCTTGTTTGCAACGAATAATTGGGTTAAGAACTAGTTATGAGAAATCGATTCTTGAATTCCTAATAACAAATGCCATGTTTTAGGGTTTTTGTGACACTCATATTCTCTTTGATCTTAATGGATTCTTGATTGTTAAATTGAGTAAATGCCATACTGGATTTCAACTAAGAATACACGTATTGATGTAAATGCCATACACTTTACATACACTTAAGAGAGAATCATACAACTCGAGTCAAATGCCATGATCTTGTTGTGAGTGTCGTCATCATATGCTTGCTAGAAATTGATTATCTATTGTTGTTTATGGATTGATTGATTGTTTGGAGGTGGATAGTGAGTCCTAGCTATTGTTCTTGATTGATTTTAAACTAATTTCTCTTAAACTCTAATTTAAATTCTGTTTTGTTTTCTTTTATTTACAAAATCAAATCAAAACCCCCTTGGTGTTGGCGTGTGTGTGGAAGTCCTTGTGATTTCAATCTTTATTTTGTTTTCGTGTTTAATTGTGTTCTAGTTTTCTTTGTGTGACATTGATAAACATCTCTTTAGATTACAATCTCTGTGGGAATGACCCTTGCTTGCTTACTATACTATCATTTGATTTGTGCACTTGCAAGGTTTTAATATTGTTGTTAAAAATTACCAACAAGTTTTTGGCGCCGTTGCCGGGGATTGTTTATCTAATTAAGTTTTGTTTTCAATTTCAGGTATATGCTGGGACGTCGTTCGCAAGGTTACAAGCTTATACCATACGACCCTGAACTAGAGAACACACTTCGTTATCTCCATCGAGATAAAGATACGCAAGCTACACTTCCAATCAAGATGGGAGACGAGTTGGCACTCAACAACCTCACCCGACCTTTGAAGGATTTCACGGTTCCTAAAGCATTGGACCAGCCGTCATGTATTGCGTATCCAGCCACTACAACCACCTTTGAGATCAAGAGTGGCACCATTCACCTTTTGCCACAATTCTATGGCAAGCCTGGGGATGATCCTCACATACATATCAAGGATTTCTTTGCCGTGTGCGCGACTATGCACAATGGAGGGATTAGTGATGAGGCAATCAGATTGCGTTTGTTTCCATTCTCACTTAAGGAACGAGCCAAGGAGTGGCTCTATTCTTTACCTAGTGCATCTATCACTACATGGACAGCATTGGCTTCCAAGTTCCTTGCAAAGTTCTTTCCAGCTCAAAAGACAAACCGTATTAGGAAGGAGATCATGGGAGTGCAGCAACTAGATGGAGAATCATTTCATGAGTATTGGGATCGGTTTCAGAGACTCCTAGCTTCATGCCCTCATCACCAAATTGAAGATTGGCTACTTATGCAATACTTTTATGAGGGATTACTCGATTCAGAGAGGATGATGGTTGATGCTACTAGTGGAGGAGGCTTGATGAACAAGAGTGCTACTGAAGCTAAGGAGATGTTTGAGAACATTGCAGCAAACTCTCAACAATTTAATTATCGGAGAGCTCCCCCAAAGAAAGCAGGTGTTTATGAGGTAAGTGCTAGTGATATTGGTCCTCAAATAGCTAATTTGACTAACCTTGTTAAGCAGTTAATCCCTCAAGCACAAGTGTGTGCTGTGTGTGCTAATCCCGGACATCCTACGGAGTCTTGTCCAAGTTTGTATGGTGATGGAGAAGAGATGGCTCAAGCACACTATATGCAGCAACAAAAGCCAAGAAACGATCCATTTTCTACCACCTATAATCCGGGATGGCGGCAACACCCTAACTTTGGATGGAAGAACAACCAAAACGTGCAAACAACCCCAGTTCAACAAAATCAGTTTGTTCCTCAACAAAATGCACCACCACCACCTCCTAGGCAAGGTAAGTCTTTAGAAGAGTTAGTTAATTCTTTGGCATTAAGCACTCAAGGTTTTATGCAGGAAACAAGGCAAACACATACACAAATGTCTACAGCAATCAAGAGCCTTGAAAACCAAGTTGGACAAATTGCAGCCTCCTTGAGTCAAAGAGAGCCAGGACAGTTTCCAAGCCAAGTAATTCCAAATCCTAATGGAGGCCATGAAACCGCAAAGGCGATTACTCTTCGAAGTGGAAAAGAGGTGGGAAAGGATGACAATGAGGAGAGAAATTCAACCAAAACAGTGGCTGCCCCCTCTCCCAAGCTTACGGTTCCAAGTGACAACTCTAAGGTAAGTTCTCTTGTGGATCATTCGATTACTTCAAAGATTCCTTTTCCTCGTAGGTTTTTGAATTCAAAGAAGGAGCAAGTTTCAAAGGATATCCTAGAGACTTTCCGAAAAGTGCAAGTGAACATTCCCTTGCTCGATGCGATCCAACAAATTCCAAGCTATGCAAAATTCCTCAAAGATCTTTGTACAAATAAAAGGAAGTTCAAGGAGCATGAAACCGTGGCCTTAAGTGAAGAAGTTTCAGCCGTGCTATTGCGTAAATTGCCTCCTAAACTAAAGGATCCAGGGAGTTTTACTATACCTTGTCTCATTGGAAATCAAAGGTTTGAACATGCTTTATTAGACTTAGGTGCTTCAATTAATTTGATGCCTTTTTCTGTTTTTGAATCTTTAAATTTAGGTGAGCTTAAGAAGACTTCCGTGAGCATACAATTGGCTGATCGATCAATCAAGTATCCTAAGGGAGTGTTGGAAGATGTTTTGGTCAAGGTGAATGAGCTAATATTTCCAGCCGACTTTCTAGTGCTCGAGATGGAGGAAGTTCCTATTCCTGGAAAAGACCTTCCATTGATTCTAGGACGTCCATTCATGAGAACAGCAAGGACAAAAATCGATGTGTATGAAGGCACTCTCACAATGGCATTCGATGACGAAACCGTGGAGTTTAAGGTATTAGATGCTTTAAAATATCCTAATGATGATCATGCTTGTTTTTCCATAGATGTACTTGAGCAGGTGGTACAAGAAACGTTTAATGCATCACAAGGAGAGACGCCATTGGAGAGGGCACTCATCCAAAGCCCCAAAACTGTGAATAAAGAAGGGAACACAACTGTACTTGAAGCCGTGAATATGCTTGAGGCCTTGCCTCCCCAAAGAGGTAAGTCTAACTCTATTTTTGAGCCTCTTCCGTTATCTACTAATACGCTTGTTCCCTCTATTGTGAAAGCACCACAGGTTGAGCTAAAACCCCTTCCAGAGAACTTGAAATATGCATATTTAGGTGATGAAAAGACGCTGCCTGTAATCATTGCTTCTAATTTGAGTGCATCTGAAGAAGACAAACTAATTAGAGTTCTAAGGGAGCACAAGACTGCCCTAGGTTGGACCATTGCAGACATCAAAGGTATAAGCCCTACAAAGTGCATGCATAGGATCCTTTTGGAAGGAGAATCTAAACCTACAAGGGAAGCCCAAAGGAGGCTGAATCCGGTGATGAAAGAAGTTGTTAAGAAGGAAGTTTTGAAGCTTTTGGACGTGGGAATTATATACCCCATTTCGGATAGCAAGTGGGTGAGTCCCGTCCAAGTTGTTCCCAAGAAATCCGGAATTACCGTTGTGAAGAATGAAGACAATGAGTTGGTGCCTCAAAGAATTCAAACGGGTTGGAGAGTATGCATAGATTATAGAAAGCTCAATACCACGACACGTAAGGATCACTTTCCGTTACCATTTATTGATCAAATGCTTGAGCGTCTTGCAGGTCATAGTCATTATTGCTTCTTGGATGGATACTCTGGATACAATCAAATTGCCATTGCTCCGGAAGATCAAGAAAAGACCACCTTCACCTGTCCATTTGGTACGTTTGCTTATAGGCGTATGCCTTTTGGTTTATGTAACGCACCTGCCACTTTTCAACGTTGCATGATGTCAATTTTTTCTGATATGGTGGAGGAGATAATCGAGGTATTTATGGATGATTTTTCTGTTTTTGGTGATTCATTTGATATTTGTCTTCACAACCTTTCTTTAGTGTTGAAAAGGTGTCAGGAATGCAATTTAGTGCTCAACTGGGAGAAGTGCCACTTCATGGTACAGCAGGGTATTGTCTTGGGTCACATTATCTCTTGTCGGGGAATTGAAGTGGACAAGGCAAAAATCGACATTGTGAGAAGCTTGCAGCCCCCCAAAACCGTGAAGGAGATTAGGTCATTCCTAGGACATGCAGGGTTCTATAGGCGTTTCATCAAGGACTTTTCAAAGATATCAAGGCCCCTATGTCGGTTGCTTGGCAAAGATGTGGAATTCGAGTTTAATGAAGAGTGCTTGGCTGCATTTAACAAGCTTAAGGAGCTTTTGACATCTGCCCCTATCATGCAGCCTCCAGATTGGAATTTTCCCTTTGAGTTGATGTGTGACGCCTCGGATTATGCAGTGGGGGCCGTGCTTGGACAAAGAGTGCACAACGTACCACATGCCATCTATTATGCTTCCCGGACTTTGAATGATGCTCAGTTGAATTATTCAACTACGGAAAAGGAGTTGCTTGCTGTTATTTTTGCTTTAGAGAAATTTAGATCATATCTTATTGGCACTAAGGTAATTGTATTCTCTGATCATGCAGCACTTAGGTACCTCCTCCACAAGAAGGACGCCAAGCCGCGACTGATTAGGTGGACTCTCTTGCTTCAAGAATTTGATTTGGTGATTAGAGACAAGAAAGGGAGTGAAAACGTGGTGGCTGACCATTTGAGTAGGCTGGTGCACGGATCCAATGAAGAAGAGGACGTGCTTCCTCTACGTGAAAGTTTCCCCGATGAGCAACTCTTCACCTTCGAAGCCAAGGACCCTTGGTACGCTGACATTATCAATTACAAGGCTTCAAAACTGATTCCAGAGGATCTCACTCGAGCTCAAAAGGATAAGCTTGTGAAAACAAGTAAGTATTATGTTTGGGACGATCCATACTTATGGAAATATTGTCCAGATCAGATTGTTAGAAGGTGCGTGTCCGAATCTGAATTTAATTCTATACTTGCCTTTTGTCATTCATCTGCATGTGGTGGACATTTTGGTACTAAGAAAACAGCCCTTAAAGTATTGCAATGTGGTTTTTATTGGCCTAGCTTGTTCAAAGATGCATATACTTATTGTTCCACATGTGATAGATGTCAAAGAACCGGTAACATTAGCTCTAGGAATCAAATGCCTTTAACGCCTATCCTTATTGTTGAAATATTTGATGTGTGGGGCATTGATTTTATGGGACCATTCCCTTCATCTTATGGCTTTATTTACATCCTTCTTGCTGTTGACTATGTCTCTAAATGGGTGGAAGCAATTCCTACCCGGACTAATGATTCAAAAGTTGTTTTGAGCTTTGTGAAGGACCACATCTTTTCTAGGTTTGGAACACCAAGAGCCATTATCAGCGATGGAGGCAGCCACTTTTGTAATAGGTCATTTGAGGCACTTTTAAAGCGGTATGGAATTACACATAGGGTCTCAACACCTTATCATCCCCAAACAAGTGGACAAGTGGAGATTAGTAACCGAGAAATCAAGCAAATCTTGGAGAAAACCGTGAGCCCTACACGGAAGGATTGGAGCTTGAGACTTAATGATGCATTATGGGCATATAGGACAGCCTACAAAACCCCCATTGGTATGTCTCCTTTTCGTTTGGTTTATGGTAAAGCATGTCACCTTCCGGTTGAACTTGAACATAGAGCATTTTGGGCAATCAAGAAATTCAATTTCGATATGAAAGAGGCTGGAGATGCAAGGCGACTCCAATTGAATGAATTGGATGAGATGAGGAATGATGCCTATGAGAGTGCACGAATTTACAAGGAAAAGACTAAGGCATTTCATGACAAAGCAATTCAAAGGAAGACCTTTGAAATAGGACAGAAAGTCTTGCTCTTCAATTCACGTCTCCGGCTATTCCCAGGTAAGTTACGTTCTAGATGGTACGGTCCTTTTGTTGTTACTAATGTTTTCCCTCATGGTGCAGTTGAGATTGAAAATGACAAGACGGGAAACATATTTAAAGTGAACGGACATCGCTTGAAGCCATACTATGAATCTTTTGAGTTGGGAAAAGAGAGCATGCACATGGATGCACCACCCCCATCTATTGTTTAATCATCTAAAGAACCGCGTCTGGCTGAAGACTTTAAACTTAGCGCTTCTTGGGAGGCAACCCAAGCATTCTTAACTTTTATTTTTAGTTTATGTGTGATTTCTCATATAATTTTCATATTTTTTGTTTTTGTTAAGTTTTGCATCATCAAATAATAGATTTTGTGTTCCAAAGAAAAAAATTCACATTTTTTTTAGCCCTAGAATGTTTGCAGCACATTTCAGATGTGTTACAGAAGTTTTTTTGGTCATTGGTTGAGTTTAAATGCCAGAAAATAGAAAAATAGCTTTTATGTTCTTATTTTGGTCAAAACTAGAATTTCTGCCTAAATTATTTTTTGCTGTTTTTCAGGTCAATCTGATGCCACCAACATGTTTAGAATAGTTATTCTGATGTTTTGGACCAGGTTTGGGGGTCTCCGGTAGCCTACATTATGTTTTAGGACGATTTGAAGCTCAAAAAAGGACCTAAAACACAAAAAAAGGCAGCTGCTGTTTTGCCCAGAATTTGAAGATTTTTCGTCACCAAAGAGGTTTTAGCGACGGTGTTCATCGGATTTTTCGTCACCAAAGAGGTTTTAGCAGCGGTGTTCATCAGATTTTTCGTCGCTAAAAGTCAGATTTCCAGATTTTTATGATTCCATATCCAGCTCAATTTTGTTCCAATTTCATCGCATTCCGAGACTTTTAGGAGCTATTACGGGTCTGTTGACATTCCAAGAAGCAAGTTGTGGGTGTTTAAGTTCGTCACATTGTCCATCCTCTCTCACTTCGACATATTCTATGCTTTGCTCAACCACACCTACACAAACCTGGGAAGTTCTCACACTCTCTCTCTCTCTTTAATTAATTTTGCATGACTTAGTTTTCTTTGTTTTAAACATTGAGGACAATGTTTGTTTTAAGTTGTGGGTGATTGAGTTCTTTGGTTTCATAACGCATGCAGCAGTCCTCTGTCTTTGTTTCCAATTCTGTTCTTGTCTGCTTCTGTTTTTGGAATTTGGCTCGCGTTGCGTTCTTTGTTTTTTCGTTCTGAATCCAACCATATAAAGAACGTGAAGTTTAGCCAAGTATTTTGTGAGATACGTGTAATTCTTTGCGCCTGGGTCAGAACTGCAGTTTGTTTATTGATTTTCAATTCCTTTCAACTTTCGGTTTTTATTTAATTAGTTTTTATTTTGTTGTTTTGTTTTGTTTGTGGTAGTCACTTCCCAATTCTATGATGAGATTGAATTTTATTTGCAATTAACTTTCAAGAAATGTTGAGCATGACAATAATTCTTTACATTATCTTTGTGTTAGCCTTATTTTTGTGATTAGACTTTGGAAATCCTTACGCACACAGCCACATTAATATGATGTTCGATTGGGGAGTTCACATGATTTAAATTCCCAAATAAGGGTGTAGACTTATATAACCCTTATCATGTGAGCTTTTGAGCCTATGCCTTTCTTTCTTGAGTGTTATATACTATTCGATAATTTTCTTGTCTACAAGTCGTTGTGATCTCATTATTCTTTGTTTTGGTCAAGTACTTGAGGATGTTTAAATTGTTTGCTAGAACTACTTTCATGATCTATTTGAGGCATACTTCGTGAACCACATGGATTCTTGGAAGTGATATAGGCCTTGTTTCTTTCGTTTGAGCCCTTCTAGCCAACCCGTATCACTTTTATCCCTAGTTAACCCCCTTGTGCCTTTTATGTAAGCCTTTTTTCGTTCTTTACCCAATTCTCCTCACCTTAATCTATCATATGTTTATCCTACACCCTTCTAAGGAGTTTTGTTGAGTATTTTCGTTGTTAAGGGAGCATTGCACAAATTGGTCAATCATGTGGAAAGTGAAGGATACTATCTAATAAATAAAAAAATAAAAAAATAAAAAAAATAAAAAAAAACTAATTTCGAAGCCTTTTCAACTTGAGTTATTAAGCCCTAGGAGTGTTTTACATTTAATGCCCTAAAGCTAGCTAGCTTGGGAGTCATTGGCCTAACACTCGCTACATGGGTTGATTAGAAAGCTAATGGAGTTAGGAGAAGAAAAAAAAAATGTGTGAAAAAAAAAAAAAATAAATAAATAAAAATTCAAGGCAGTATCAATTCCGTGCTCAAAGTGCAAGATGTTATAATGGAAAGCTCTATGAATTCCTTAGAATTTGTTCATTCCTTATCTTTTTCTTGTTTCACCCATCACCCTAAACCCCATTACAACCTTAGTGAAAGTCCTACTTGATCCAAGGAGAAGTGTGGTTCCTCATGTGGAGAATAGGTGTGGAAGTACTATGGTCGGATGGTTTAAATGTTTTCAAGTATGCGATATCTTCCCATGAGATTTTTTATATTTGTCATGTGCCTTTATTTCAATTATGTGAGTACATCCTATTGCTTTGATTCCTCTCACATATATGAGTGACACTACCTAGTCAAATTTCGAGTGCTGTCATTGGAGTGAACATCCTTGGTGAGAATTGAAGTCAAAGCTTGTTCTTATTTGGTTATTTAACTTTTGTGAAGCATAAGTCGTAGTTATGTTAATGTTGGCTATGTCACACACGACACTCCAAGTTGTTCAACTAAAGTTTGGTTAACCCTTTGATAATGTCTTGAGTTATTGTTGCTTATTTCTTGGAAGTTAGCTAACGGTTGGTGATTATCTCTGAGATCAATATTGGGAAGTTAGTCAATCGCTTGTTTGCGTTGAGTCTTTGTTCTTTTGTTTTTATTTTCTGTGTTGTTTTGCTCGAGGACTAGCAAAATCTAAGTTGTGGGTATTTGATAAGTCCATAAATATACTCATTTATGTACTCTCTTTACTTAGGCTTTGTAGAAGAATTAGACTTAAAAAGGGCTTATTACTTCACTTTTCTGATTTTCAGCTTTTCTGCGCTCTTAGAAGGATTTTAAGGGAAAATCAACTTTTCGGAGGAATTTTAGTGCAAGGTCAATTGGAGATGAAAGCTAACACCTTGAAGTTGAATCTGTGATTTTTCCAGAATTTTCTACCGAGCCAATTGGTACAGTATTACAAGTAAAGTTAGCCCACGTGCAGACAGGACAGTTTCGTACATGTTACGTGAATATGAAGAAACGGAAGCCTTCCCGAATTTTCCAAGTTACGTGCTATATATGGTTGGAAAGATAAGACATTTATCTTTCTAAAATATATTTTTCCTGATTTTTCTAGAAGGCCGAAGATCCCCAAATCGTGTGACAATTGGGCTGAGCTGTATTTCCCTGTGGAGTTAGGAATTGTGATCTTTACTTTCCTATTTGGATTCCTTGTTTACCAAGACTTCTTGGACGACTTTTCAGTAAATTTTAGGGTTTAGGACTTTGATTTAAGTCATATAAAAGGCCAGCCAAGGCCCCATCAAGAGGATTCAGGTCCGAAGGAGATCAACCGCGCAAGAGGAAAAAGCTGCCAGCGAGTTCTTTCTTTTCCTTTCTTCTTTTAATTTTCAGTTCTTATGTATTTATTTTTGAGTTCATCCCAGAACATGAGTAACTAATTTCTTGTTAGTTAGGGCTTAATCTTGAAGCCCTAAACATGATTTCAATTCTATAAACAAGTTTGAATGGATTTTTCAGTTTCTACAAGCGGGATGATTTCGGTTTCTCGATGTTATGTGAATTCTGATATTTTGTTTCTTTGAGTAGCTAACTTTAAAGCATGTATCGGAATTAAATTGTTGTAGACCATAGGTCAATTGCCATATTGAATGTGTTCTTGTTTGCAACGAATAATTGGGTTAAGAACTAGTTATGAGAAATCGATTCTTGAATTCCTAATAACAAATGCCATGTTTTAGGGTTTTTGTGACACTCATATTCTCTTTGATCTTAATGGATTCTTGATTGTTAAATTGAGTAAATGCCATACTGGATTTCAATTAAGAATACACGTATTGATGTAAATGCCATACACTTTACATACACTTAAGAGAGAATCATACAACTCGAGTCAAATGCCATGATCTTGTTGTGAGTGTCGTCATCATATGCTTGCTAGAAATTGATTATCTATTGTTGTTTATGGATTGATTGATTGTTTGGAGGTGGATAGTGAGTCCTAGCTATTGTTCTTGATTGATTTTAAACTAATTTCTCTTAAACTCTAATTTAAATTCTGTTTTGTTTTCTTTTATTTACAAAATCAAATCAAAACCCCCTTGGTGTTGGCGTGTGTGTGGAAGTCCTTGTGATTTCAATCTTTATTTTGTTTTCGTGTTTAATTGTGTTCTAGTTTTCTTTGTGTGACATTGATAAACATCTCTTTAGATTACAATCTCTGTGGGAATGACCCTTGCTTGCTTACTATACTATCATTTGATTTGTGAACTTGCAAGGTTTTAATATTGTTGTTAAAAATTACCAACAGCTGCTGCAAAATTCCACTCAAAAATAGGTATTGAATATGCTTCACCAAACTTTCCCACAATCAACAACACTTCATCATGCATATGTCATGCATGACAATGCATTGCAGCCAGCTTGTGGGCTCGTTTTGGGCTTGTGGCTTCAATCTGAAAAATCTGGAAAAATATGGATCTTGAGGCTCTTTGAATTATCTTTCCAAGCATATGCAGCCCAGCTCAAGGAAAAATCGGAAAGCCCTTCAAATGTGATTTTTGGCCCAGTAACGCAGATGCTGCCGAATTTGACCTTAAGTTGCCAAAACATGTATAACTTTCTCTAGAAGACTCGGAATCATGAACCGTAAAATTATACAGAAACTAGACTTCCGTATCTTTCCAATGATGTATGGCTTATCATCTGGTTCTTCTTGAGCAAGTACAGTCCAATCCATGAAGTTGGCTGATCTGCAGACACCGTTTTGAGCTAACTTGTCTCCAAAATGCAATTAGTGAGTCTCAAGCTTATAAAACTTAAACAAACTCAAAACTTATTAAAAGCACAAGTTTAACTCAAAAACATAACCAAATCATAAGTTAAAAGGGTACAAAATAATATGTAAATATGCACCGATCAAATACTCCCAAACCTAGATTTTGCTAGTCCTCGAGCAAAACAAAAGGAAAACAAAGATAAAAACAAAACAAGAAGTTAATTAGACCACTTTCGTAAGTAACTCGATTGCATTGAGCATATGCAACAAGCCTTTAAACCTCTAGGCATCCCTAGTAGGAGGAGTTGTGTCTCCTGAGGGTTTAACAGATACGATACCCACAAACGTTTTTCTAACTCTACAAAACAAAATGGTTAGAAAACTTATTAGATTTGTTAGTCCCTAAGCAAAACTAAAAACAAACGTAATTACATTAATTAACAAAAACAAAACAAAAACAAAAATAATTACAAAAATAAAAAGAAAAACAATTAAAATAAAAAATAAAAAGAACTTAAAACAATCTTTCCGAACATTTTGTGAAGAGAAATGACTCATGCACATGACTTGAACGTTTTAACAATAAAAGCTCAATTTTAGACATTATTCACAAGGTGACAAAGTTCAAAACACAACATGCTCAAAGTGTATAGTGTGATAGCCAAATGCAACAAATTCCCCAATCTTAGTTTTTACACAATTTCAAAAATCATACAAAGCACAAATTCAACTTCAAATCTCACCAAAGTTGTCCTCTCACAAATGAATCACTCAGAAGAGGGCTATAATGCAACACTCAGTTATAAACATGAGATTAGAGTTAAACCATAAAGACTTAACTCAAAATAGAAAGATGAAGAACTTGCATTAATATGATCTCAAGAAGGATGCCAAACACTTAAAAGTAAAAAAAATTGATGCAATTCAACCACATGACATTTAAGATCAATTTAGGTCTTTCGTATAGGTTGTAATGGGGCCAAGGGTGTAAGGTGAGTAAGAAATGAAAGGTATGGATAATACAAAGTCCAAGGAACTCGCAATGTAAGAGCATAAAATAATTGTTTACAAGACTTTGAATCATCACGATTAGATTTTTTTCTTTTACATGACCAAAACTCCTTATACCTTCATTTACAATGATTCATACTCCTTTCCTTTAATTGAACAACCACCAATTTATTTTGAAGGCCCAAAAATGAAATTTCAATCAACCATCACTTAATTACAACTTTTCTCTTTTCTTTCACCAATTGTGTGATTTTTTTTTTTCTTCGAAATGTAACACCAATTCCCAAACTTAGTATGAAAAACACATCCCAATTAAAGCTCATGAGTTACTTAGAAAGATAAATATTTGTTTTTCAGGCTAAGGCGAGGAAATATAATTGGTAAATGAAAGAAAAGGTTTACATGTAGGCTCAAAATGGTTAACAATGGAAAATCATGCTTAAGCATGCATAAGGTTAGCTTGAAAAGCACAAACGATCCAAAGAAGGCCTTAATATCATTTCTTTAAATGTCATGAAGTCAAATTGCACAAGAATGAATGACCTTTAAGTGTTCAACCAAAACAATGAATAATGAGATCAAACAACAACGTTGATGACAAGAAAATAAGAGTATATGTATAACACTCATGAATTGAAGTACAAGGCTCAAAAGCTCACTTTATATGGTTGGTTATATAAGTCTAATTTATGCTTCATACAATTCTTTAGATCATGCAAATCCTTTAATTGGAAAATTATGGAACAAATGGCAAGTGTAAAGAATGTTTCAAACATATCATGCTAGAACAGTGCCAAATTTATTTATTTATTTATTTTAAATTTAAATTTTTACTCTTTTTTTTTTCTTTTTATAAATTATTTTTTTTTTAAATAAAATAAAATGAAATCCAATTTTCATTTAAGTCATGCAAACATTTATCACAATCTCATCAAATGTGTTCGGAAAGTGAATAAAATCAAAATAAAAATAAAAATAAAATAAAAATAAAAATAAAAGCAAGACTCAAACAAAATAAAATAAAAATAAAAACAACCAAATATAAAAAAATATAAAAAAATAAAGGAAAAAAAAATAAATTTACATGCTAAACTCCAATACCCCCAAACCTAGAAATGAACATTGTCCTCAATGTTTAAAAATTAGGAACAAGCAATGTCATAACAAGAAATGAAAGGTACTAAAGTAAATATAAATCACAAAACACACAAGAATTAAAATACACTAATAAAGTAAAATAATTACAAAAATAAAAATTACAAAACAAACAAACAAAAAATGAAACAGTAAACCCTAATCACACAATTCTGAAACCCAAAAAAAAAATTTGAAGCCCAAAGCGCACAATTTCGAAACACAAACCATGGTGAATTTAACCCACTTTGAAACCCAAACTAAGGTGAAACCCGACCCAAAATGAATTCCGAAGCCCACACATTTTAATTTTAATTTTTTTAAAAAAAATAGATAAAACGTGAATTGGAAGTGCAAAGGGTGGGATTTCTGAAAAGAAAGCACGTGGTCCCTAATGTCATCTCATGGTTAGTCACGGGCACAAAGCAGAAGCCACGTGTTGACAGATAGAAGCGCCGCAGATTTCACAAGCAGAAATTACGGGCTCATGGAAAGGCGCGAAGACTTTACTGAACGCGTCCGTTCAGAAAAGACATGTCGTGATAAATGAGTTGGGTATGGTTGGAAAGCGAGAAGGTTGTGGGACTCGATGAATGCTAGAGATTCAGAAATGCTTAGACGCTGCAATGGCTAGGGTTTGTCAAAGACTATATCTATAAGAAGGAAAAAGAAGGGGATAAAAACAAAACCACAAACTCAGAAACACAAAAGAGAAAAGAAGAAAAAAGTGAGAAATCAAATGGCCTATTCCTACCCATTTTCGTTGGATCTCAACCTAGCTCCACCGACTCAAACATTGGGCCAAGCAGCGGCACCAGTATGGATGCCCTACTTTGGCTCCTCACGGGGGCCTGTGTCTGTCAATGACTCAATACTCCTAGACAACGATGTTGCTATTGGAGTTGGCAGAAATTTAGTGACTCCCAAAGATATACGTGTGTTCGGGACAAGGGATGACAACCGAGTCACGAGTGATGCCCTGGCACTGAGCGTGCAGAGTACAGCATGTGTCGCAAGTTTGGGTCATCGCCTACTTGCGAAGTCCCATGAGGTGGAGGTGCTTAAAGCTCAGTTAGCGGCGGAGCGAAGTATGGTTGAAGAGTGTCAGAGTGCTATAAAGAGCTTGAAAAGGGAGAGGTCAAGGATAGTGGAGGTGAATCGACACCAGCTAGAAGTATTGCGGGACGAGAATAAAAACCTATCAAAGATGGTAGAGTTGTACTCTCGTGACATGCGAAAGCAGCTGGAGGACCTAGACCGACCGGGTAAACGCAAGCAAGCAGATCGCGAGAGTAGTTACGTTCAAGCTAAGATTGCGATCTTTGGAAGCTCAAGTGATGAGCCCCAAGAGGCTGTGCGTGAAGCCCCGGAAGAGGACATCCAGAGGGCCAAACTTAAAGCTCCTATGGTCGAGACACCGAGCGCCAAGAAGAAATGATTTCAACTTTTATTTATTATTTAATTTTAAAGTGTATTCGGTTTTTTTTTTAATTTTTAAATTGGGAAATAAAAACGTTATGCTATTTCAAAGAGACAATTGACCCTAAATTTAAAGAACAACGACCAAATAAAAAAAACACGAAGACCTAAACATGAAATTTTTATTAGTTAAGTAAACACACAAATAGATGCTTCTTCTTTTAAGAGAAAAACTTAAGGATGACTAGTTAAGGGCCTCAGAAAACACAGCCAGGGGTTCCGGGAAGGTTGGAGGGGTCACAATGGTCCCGCTTAAAACCCGAACTTCTTAGACACCGAAGGTGTCGCCTAAAGAACTCCTAGACACTGTATAGACTGCGGTTGCTCACTGGAGTTACCAAAAGTTTAGCTCCTTCAAAGAATATCCTATGAGTTTTAAATTGTACTACCTAATTAAATAAAAACAAAATAAATAAATAAAAACTGAAATAAACATGCAATTCAAACAAGAATTTAAAAGAAGAGTTGGGATTCTTGCACCAGGTGTCCAAGACGCATCTTTAATTTTGTCTTTTCTTCCAACTACATTCTTAAGAAACCTGTCAAACAAGAAGAAAACAAGTTTTTTTTAAAAAAAATAAATAGATAAAATAACAACTGAAAAAAGCAAAAACACAAACATTAGAAAACAGGGAGGCAAAAGTAAGTGAAAGTGTAGACATGCTCCCTTTTTAAAAAAAACGCGCTCGCAATTTGCGCCAGAAATGAAGGGATCCGAGAGAAAAGAGCACAGTATAGCACCCTCGAGATCCGAAGTGCTTTCGGCTCCCTCGTCTGCATAAGTCTATTTAAACACATCTCGGTGAAGTAGAAGAGCACCCTACATTTCTTCCTGCAAATTCAGAGAAAAACATCAAAAAATCCAAAAACAAAACAATGGCATCCTCATGCACTCACCTTGATGATCTAAACCTTGAATTGTCCCTTACGCCACCGAATGCGCAGATAAGGGCTCCTCCAAACCATGTCTTCCCAAACTCAACATATCATCACGGTACGGCCTCAAACTTTGCTGAGATAAAACCAAACTTTTCTGAGGCAATGCCGAATAGAGCAGCGCTGCTGGGAGGCATGATTGGCAGCAAGCTCACACCGACAGATCATCTGCATGTGGCGCAGAGGTCTGACAAGGCAGCGGTGGAGGAGTCTCACAATTTAACTGTGCTCCACGCGGTCTCGGCTACCAATTTGGGCATGCGATTACTGGCGAGGACACGGGAGTGTGCCGCAATGAGCGAGGAAATAGCTTCCTTGAAGGCTATGGTGGCGGACTTGCAGAAGCGGCTCTACTGTGCCAATCAGCACGTGGAAGCACTGCAGAGAAAAAATGAGGACCATGTCGAGCTGCTGCAGATTCTGCAAGTAAGAGAAAATAGAGGCATGCCATGAAGATGAAGATGAAGATTAAGAAGTTGTTTTTATTTTTAATTTACTTGAATGTTTTTTTTTTCTTTGTTTGTAATGCAGTGTTTGAGTGAAATAAAAATATGTTTTTAACACTCAGAAATAAACTAACTAACCACACCACAAAAATAAATAAACTAACCCAAAAAAAAAAAAAAAAAAATAAAAGAAAACACAGAAGTTCCAAAATGCAATTTTACAAGGATAAATAAATAAAAACTCAAATTTCTTTTTTTTTTTTAAACACACAAATATACAAGCAACTCATGAATGACCAAAAGTCAATTTATATGAAAAAATCTTTTTTTTTTTAATTTTTAAATTTTTTTTTTTAAATTTCTTTGTTTAAAAAAAAAAAAGAAACAGAAATTTAAAATTACTAAACAAAACAAGTAAAGAGAAAGGATCGAAATGCTCCCCCTTGAAGCGATTAGGTCGAGTATGGATGCATTTGGAGGTCGCGACTTCTCCCACTACTCCACACTCCCCATTCTTATGATTGAGGTTGCCATCTCTCTCCATTTTTATTAAGCTGTCATAAATTGCTTAAAACAAATATAGAAAACTTGAAACAGAGTTAAAGGATTAGGAAATAAAAACTAAAATGAAAAGGAAAATCAACACACGTCCAATTTCATGCTTCAAAGTAACAAGCAACAAAATAAATCAAACTAGCTTATGGAGTTCGTTCTTTCTCAAATATGATTATCCATATGGTGTGTGGTTTTAATCAAGTATTCAGAAAAAATATTTAGCTATGGTGTTTAGTCTAAACACAAATTCTGAACCCATTAAGAACAAGAAGAACAATAAAGAACCAAGTAGAATTTAAACATGGTGTTTGTCTTCAATATCTACCCATTCATTCACTAATCAGTCCAAGAGTCATATGGTGTTTATGTAAACTTGAACAAGATATTTAATTAAGAGCAAGTGAATGAAACCATAAACTAGAAATAATTAACATGCTACTTGAACCTTTTTTTTTTTTTTTTGGGTGTTGTGTAAGCTGGGACTCAAACCCAGTTCTCTTGCTTGTCAGGCAATTGTCCTTGTCCGTTGGACTACAAACACAACTTGTCAATTAACGTCATTAACTTTAAAACATGAAAATGTCTAGCTATAAATAAAAAAAAGATAAAAATAAATAAAAAGTAGGAAAACCAAATAGAATCAAACAATGTTACCGATCCCCGGCAACGGCGCCAAAAACTTGTTGTGTAGATACAGCTGCACTAAAATGGATTAAGCTGCATCCTCAACTTGTGATACTCGCAAGTGCACGAGCCGTTTGGTAGTATAGCATATGTAAGTGCGAGGTCGATCCCACGAGGATTGGTGATTGAATGATCCAATTCATTTTCCCTACACAAAACAGAAATGAAAAAAAAGCAAGGAAACAAATAAAACAAGGAAGAAAGAAATAACTAACTCAAGCAGATAAGTTCCCAAGTTCAATTTAGATTAATGGATTGATTCTAGCTAAAGTATGATTAAGCCATGGTGTGTGGTCATAACCTTGTGTTCCTAATTCCCTAATTTGATCATTTGTTGTCTAACCTAAAATTAAGCATTAGGAACCCATTAAGCATAGAAGAACATTTTAAACAACCAAGTATGTATCTAATCCCTGTTGTCGAATGTCCATACATACTCTTCCTATTCATAGTTCAATTCGAATTAAAGCATGGTGTATACTCTTAATTCAAACCAAGATAGCTAACATGCAAGCCTAAATGGTGATCAATCATTCAAACTAGCATATTAACTTATAAGCATAATGAATAAGAACAAAAACCATAATTGAAACTTGGAAACTAATTCAACTTGAAAACTTAAGAAAAGAATTTACATAACAAAGAAAAATAAATTACAACTAAGAAGCAAAAGGAAAGCTAGAATTGAGAACTAGAAAGCAAAATTAAGAGAATTTGAGGGAGAGAAGGGAAGGGAGCTCTAGAGAAGTGTTTGAGAGCTCCCCCCCTTGGGGTGTGTTTACAAGCTTAGAGAACTTCCCTATTTATAGGCCTAGGGGAAGTGAAAATCTGAATTATACAATAGAGTTCACTAACCACACTCACTTCACCAACTTACAACACTTAATTCACCTAACACACTATTGCATTTGAAAACAATTCTTCTTGTCATTAAGCTTAGTGTTGCATCATCCACTTCAACTTCAATTAATTCATTTGGCTGCTGCAAAATTCCACTCAAAAATAGGTATTGAATATGCTTCACCAAACTTTCCCACAATCAACAACACTTCATCATGCATATGTCATGCATGACAATGCATTGCAGCCAGCTTGTGGGCTCGTTTTGGGCTTGTGGCTTCAATCTGAAAAATCTGGAAAAATATGGATCTTGAAGCTCTTTGAATTATCTTTCCAAGCATATGCAGCCCAGCTCAAGGAAAAATTGGAAAGCCCTTCAAATGTGATTTTTGGCCCAGTAACGCAGATGCTGCCGAATTTGACCTTAAGTTGCCAAAACATGTATAACTTTCTCTAGAAGACTCAGAATCATGAACCATAAAATTATACAGAAACTAGACTTCCGTATCTTTCCAATGATGTATGGCTCATCATCTGGTTCTTCTTGAGCAAGTACAGTCCAATCCATGAAGTTGACTGATCTGCAGACACCATTTTGAGCTAGCTTGTCTCCAAAATGCAATTAGTGAGTCTCAAGCTTATAACACTGAAACAAACTCAAAACTTATTAAAAACACAAGTATAGCAAGACAAGTACGAGGTCGTACCCACGAAGACTGAGAAGTTCAAATTAGTTATGTACTTTAGATTACCGAATTCAAGAAGTTAGGAAGTTAAATCTAAAACAGAATTTAAAGCAAGAGTGAGTTTGAAAACAAATGCAGCAAGATTAAAATGAACATTGAAGTGAGAATGCTTGTGATTATAGAAAGAAATGAACAAACTGAAATTGCAACGGAAAGCAAGTAAACAAAAGTAACAAAGGGTGGTTTTGAAGGTTAAAACACAGGTTTGGAGACTAGGGCATTCGATTCACCATAACAATTCAATTCTGGGTTATAAAGATTCAAGTAACAAGTCTAATTCAGATTCAAAGATTGATTCTAGTTAAAGTATGATTAGGCCATGGTGTTTGGTCCTAACCTTGTGTTCCTAATTCCCTAATTTGATCATTTGTTGTCTAACCTAAAATTAAGCATTAGGAACCCATTAAGCATAGAAGAACATTTTAAACAACCAAGTATGTATCTAATCCCTGTTGTCGAATGTCCATACATACTCTTCCTATTCATAGTTCAATTCGAATTAAAGCATGGTGTATACTCTTAATTCAAACCAAGATAGTTAACAAACAAGTTCTAATGGTGATCAATCATTCAAACAAGCATGTTAACTTATAAGCATAATGAAAAAGAACATGAATCATGAATCAAACTTGAAACTCCAAACTTATAAACCTAGAATATTCATGTTAGGTTACATCGAAACCCTAGTTATGGATTTAGCTACTCATAATGGAAAAGAGACTTGAACAGAAATGAGAAAGCATAATGAATGCAATAAGAGTAGAAAAACCCTTTTTCTGAAGTTCTTGTGGTGTCCAAGGCTTCTCCAAGTGCTTCTCCACTTCTAATGCTTCTCCAAGAGCTTCCCCACTTCTAGAAAGATGTATGAAGGATATGGAGGTGATTTGGGATGAGTTTGAGTGAGTGGTGATGGTTAAGGAAGATGAAATTCGTAGGGAAATGGAAGAGAAGAAAGCTGGAGTTGTTTTGGTGATTGTTGGAGTGTTTGGGATTGTGAGAGTGTTTGAGGATGGTTGGAGTGAATTGTGGGGTTGTGAATCCCAGGATTTGTTGTGTCTTGAATGTGGAATGGATGTGGTATTTATAGGGAGATGGGAGTGATAAATCTGAATTCAATATGGCTAATGCATTCAACACTTGCATTATAAAATCTAAATTGGTTGATGCACTTCACTAATGCATACAACACTTGCATTATAAAATATGAATTGGTTGATGCACTTCACCAATAAATCCCACCAGCAGCCCTAGCTCATCTTCATGTCACCATGACCAAGCTTCCAACCAGAAACAATAGCTCATGCCTAGCTCACCATGACCAAGCTTCCAACCAGCTCATCCTGAGGTCAGCATGACCAGCAACTTCAAGGGCTTACAACTTGGGCTTCTCTTAAGTAAATGACGACTTTAAGATGTCCATTGTGAATTTCAGAATGTGTCTGATCCAACCACACAAGTATTGGCCCAATCAAAGATCGGATGAAGAAGATAAGTCCGAAATGAAATTCTAACTCAGTTTGCTCGCTGACAAAAATCCATCTTGAGCATGGATCTGTGTTTGCTAGGTGACGGACTCCAGATTTATCCAATGGGGCTGAATTTTGGATATGTTATAGTACACACCCATTGGAACAACTTTCATGAAGAATATGGCCTCATCCGAGCTGTGTAGGTTGCTGAAACAGATCTTGCAATGTGACCCACGAAACTGGACTGGCTAGGGGCTGTAGGAAAAATGAGTTTGTCTTTAAGTTCTTCTTCCATTCATCCAAATTAGGCCTTAACATGCTTGAATTGCATGAATTATGCTCTCTTGCTCTATTGGCCTACAAAACACACAAAGGGAGGGAAATAACTTAGAATTATAGGAACTAAGCAAAAGAAGTAAGTAAATTGGGCATGTATATGTATGAAATTATGAGCTTAACACACCCCCAAACTTAAATTTTGCTAGTCCTCGAGCAAAACAAAAGAGAAACAAAGATAAAAACAAAACAAGAAGTTAACTAGACCACTTTCGTAGGTAACTCGATTGCATTGAGCGTATGCAACAAGCCTTTAAACCTCTAGGCATCCCTAGTAGGAGGAGTTGTGTCTCCTGAGGGTTTAACAGATACGATACCCACAAACGTTTTTCTAACTCTACAAAACAAAATGGTTAGAAAAACAACTTTGAAATCAACTAATGAAAATGAAAGAAAGTTTTAGTCATACCTCCAACACCATAGAGTTGCCAAGATAGGTCATCAATCAGTGTGTACAAGTGGAAGCTATAGCTCAAAGGCACACAGTTTCAAAGCAAGCACACTCAAACCCTGAATAGAGAACATGCTTCGACTCTAATTCTCACAAATAACACTCAATCACTCAGAACCTATGTTTTAATTCTCTCAAGAAAGCATAAGTGAGTGTATGAAATAGAAGCACAAATTTGGTTAGATCTCATGAAAGGAATTAAATACTAAGAATAGAGATACACACATACTTACCAGCACCCATGAATACATCCTCAAAGATCAGCTAGGTCTTTCACAATGTTGTAATGAAAGGCTAAGGTTTAGGGGAAATGGAAGAATTGGAAGGAAAAACAAATAAATTAAGAACATACCAAGGTTGCATGCTTCATTAATCTGCAAGGCATCATTGATTTAGATTGGCATGGCAGCAAACTTCATGGTATCACCTGGTATAGACTTTATTTTTCACACTTAGATCATATTAAAACACTTTCATCTTTGCTGATTTGATCTGCATCTTCTTTACTTTATTGCACAGATTCACACAAAATTTTTATTTAGGTACATGGCTGCAACTTTCTTGCTTCAAACTTTATGTTGGCAAACCTTGGTATATTTCTAAGTTACTAGGGTATGGCTACAATAGGTCAAGTATCTCAGATTGAGATACAAAGGTAGGGAAATGATGAGGGTGATAGAAGAAAAAGGCTTTAAGTGTTTGGCTTCAAGAGGGCTAATGGAACACACATATGGGTAGGGTGAAAAGAAAGCACATAGAATGGTTATACACACATAGCCTAGCATCACTTCAATGAGTTCATTCATGAATGAGAGCAAGCACATGATATCTGCAAAAAGAGAATCATCCTTAGTATTCAATCAAAATGAAATGATGAGATCAATTAGAGTGAATTGAAGAAAATAAGGATGGATGAGAAATAGAAAACTTTAAACCCTCTCAAGAAAGCAATTAGGCTTGATATAGCTCACTAGGGTAGTCTCCACTATTTTCCTTCAAGAATTTGAGCATGGTACTTTAGCCACCAGAATTCTAAGAGCAAAAGCTTTGTGAAGTGCAAAATTCTGAAATGAAAACCTCAAATAGCAGCTCCATAGACCTAAATAAATAAATAAATAAAATAAAAAAAATAGTGCCAAGAGAACGAAAATTGAAAACACAAATGGATAAGAAAATTGAAATTGAAAACCTTCCCCCCAGACCTGAATTGAACATTGTCCTCAATGTGAAAGCATACAAAAGATGATTGAGAACAAACAAATGATAAAGGGAAAAGTTTAGAAGAAGGTTTAGGAAAAAAAAATAAAATAAAAAATGAATATATAAGCAACTCACGGATGACCAGTTAAGGGCCTCAGAAAACACAGCCAGGGGATCCGGGAAGGTTGGAGGGGTCACAATGGTCCCGCTTAAAACCCAAACTTCTTAGACACCGAAGGTGTCGCCTAAAGAACTCCTAGACACTGTATTGACGGAGGTGCTCACTGGGGTTACCAAAAGTTAGCTTATATGAAAAAAAAAATTTATTTAAATTTATTTATTTATAAAAAGGAACAGAAACTTAAAATGACTAAAATAAAAACAAAACAAGTAAAGAGAAAGGATTGAAATGCTTCCCCTTGATGTGATTAGGTCGATTGCTACCAAGCACCTTCTTCTTGAACACATGGGTTGCCTCCCAAGAAGCGCCTTAGTTAATGTCTTGGCAAGACCTTATGTAATCAGCTAAGTTGATGGTACAAAGGGAAGTTGATCCACCACATGGCCTGCTTGAATGCCAGCTGAAATTCCCTCATAGAATGGCTTTAAACGTTGTCCATTTACTTTGAAAGTTGATCCATCTTTAGGGTTTTGAATTTCCACAGCTCCATAGGAAGAAACATTGACCACGGTGAATGGCCCAAGCCACCTAGACTTCAATTTTCCTGGAAAGAGACGCAAACGTGAGTTAAACAAAAGAACTAACATACCTTTGGAGAACTCTTTCTGTTGAATGTTTCTATCATGGTAACTCTTGGTTCGTTCTTTGTAAAGCTTTGCATTCTCATAAGACTCATGTCTAATTTCTTCCAATTCATTGAGCTGAAATTTTCTAACATGGCCAGCCTTGTCCAGATCAAAATTCAACTTCTTGATGGCCCAAAAGGCATTGTGTTCAAGCTCCATTGGTAGGTGACAAGCTTTCCCAAACACAAGACGATAAGGGCTCATTCCAATGGGAGTCTTATATGCTGTCCTATAAGCCCATAATGCATCATTGAGCTTGGCTGCCCAATCTTTCCTTGTATTGTTCACCACCTTCTCCAGGATGTGCTTTATTTCTCTATTGCTTATTTCCACTTGACCAGAAGTTTGAGGATGATATGGTGTAGAGACTCGATGGGTGATGTTGTACTTTTTCATGAGTGCTTCGAATGGCTTGTTACAGAAGTGGCTGCCTCCATCACTAATGACAGCCCTTGGAGTACTAAACCTTGTGAAAATATTATCCTTCAAGAACTTTAGCACCACCTTATGATCATTGGTTTTGGTGGCTATAGCTTCCACCCATTTAGACACATAATCAACAGCAACAAGTATGTAAGTATAACCAAAGGAAGATGAGAATGGTCCCATGAAATCAATACCCCACACGTCGAAGAGCTCCACAACAAGTATGTTATTCAATGGCATTTCATTCCTGCGACTTATGTTCCCCATCCTTTGGCACCTATCACACTTAACACAAAAATTAAATGCATCTTTAAATAGAGTGGGCCAAAAGAAACCAGATTGGAGAATTTTAAGTGCTGTTTTCTTAGCTCCAAAGTGACCTCCACAGGCCAATTCGTGGCTATGCCTAAGTATGCTTTCTTGCTCTTCTTCTGGAACACATCTTCTGATGAGTTGATCCGGGCAATGCTTGAATAAGAAAGGTTCATCCCAGACATAATGTTTCACCATGGAAAAGAACTTCTTCTTATCCTGAGAAGTTAGATCATTTCTAAGAACACCACAAGCAAGATAATTAACAAAATCAGCATACCATGGCTCTTTGACTTGGGCAGCATATAGTTGTTCATCAGGGAAAGTCTCATTCAAGGGTAGCATAGCTCCTCCTTTTTCTTCAACCACAATTCTGCTCAAATGATCAGCTACCACATTCTCACATCCCTTCTTATCTCAAATCTCCAAATCGAATTCTTGTAGCAAGAGAATCCATCTAATCAAGCGTGGTTTGGCATCCTTCTTAGTGAGCAAGTATCTAAGGGCTGCATGGTCAGAATAAACAATTACTTTAGAACCAACAAGGTAAGAACGAAATTTTTCTAAAGCAAAAACCACTGCAAGCAACTCCTTCTCTGTTGTGGAGTAGTTGATTTGAGCATCATTCAAGGTCCGGCTAGCATAATGAATCACATGGGGCAGCTTGTTCTTCTTTTGACCTAAAACTGCACCAATAGCAAAGTCAGAGGCATCACACATTATTTCAAATGGTAAAGACCAATCCGGAGCTATGATAATAGGGGCTGAAGTTAGCTCCCTCTTCAAGGTAGAAAAAGCTTCCATGCAAGCTTCATTAAACTCAAAAACAGCATCCTTAGCAAGGAGATTACACAATGGCCTTGTAATGCTTGAGAAATTTTTGATGAACCTTCTATAGAATCCAGCATGACCTAGAAAGCTTCTAATTCCTTTAACAGAGGTAGGGGGTGGAAGATTTGAGATGAGGTCAATCTTGGCTTTATCCACTTCGATTCCCTTGCTTGAAATCACATGGCCTAGTACAATGCCTTGTCTCACCATGAAGTGACACTTCTCCCAATTCAAAATCAGATTTGTTTCCTGGCATCTTTTAAGCACTAGAGACAAGTGGTGAAGACAATTATCAAAAGAGGAACCAAAAACTGAAAAATCATCCATAAATACCTCAATGAATCGTTCCACCATATCTGAAAAGATTGACATCATGCATCGTTGGAAAGTTGCTGGGGCATTGCACAAACCGAATGGCATCCTTCTATAAGCAAACGTACCAAATGGGCATGTGAATGTGGTTTTCTCTTGGTCTTCCGGAGCAATGGGAATTTGATTATAACCTGAAAAACCATCAAGAAAACAATAATAAGCATGGCCAGATAAACGTTCAAGCATTTGATCAATAAAAGGCAAGGGGAAATGATCTTTTCTAGTGGATGTGTTCAACTTCCTGTAATCAATGCAAACTCTCCAACCAGTGACAGTTCGTGTAGGAACTAGCTCATTCTTCTCATTCTTCACAACTGTGATTCCGGACTTCTTTGGAACAACTTGCACAGGGCTCACCCACTTAGAATATGAAATTGGGTAGATGATTCCTACATCGAGTAGCTTTAAAACTTCAGCTCTAACTGTTGTGTAGATTCAGCTGCACCAAAATGGATTAAGCTGCATCCTCAACTTGTGATACTCGCAAGTGCACGAGCCGTTCGGTAGTATAGCGTATGTAAGTGCGAGGTCGATTCCACAGGGATTGGTGATTGAATGATCCAATTTAGTTTCCCTACACAAAATAGAAACAAAAACAAAGAACATAAAACAAGGAAGAAAGAAATAAGTAACTCAAGCAAATAAGTTCCCAAGTTCAATTTAGATTAATGGATTGATTCTAGCTAAAGTATGATTAAGCCATGGTGTGTGGTCATAACCTTGTGTTCCTAATTCCCTAATTTGATCATTTGTTGTCTAACCTAAAATTAAGCATTAGGAACCCATTAAGCATAGAAGAACATTTTAAACAACCAAGTATGTATCTAATCCCTGTTGTCGAATGTCCATACATACTCTTCCTATTCATAGTTCAATTCGAATTAAAGCATGGTGTATACTCTTAATTCAAACCAAGATAGCTAACATGCAAGCCTAAATGGTGATCAATCATTCAAACTAGCATATTAACTTATAAGCATAATGAATAAGAACAAAAACCATAATTGAAACTTGGAAACTAATTCAACTTGAAAACTTAAGAAAAGAATTTACATTACAAAGAAAAATAAATTACAACTAAGAAGCAAAAGGAAAGCTAGAATTGAGAACTAGAAAGCAAAATTAAGAGAATTTGAGGGAGAGAAGGGAAGGGAGCTCTAGAGAAGTGTTTGAGAGCTCCTCCCCTTGGGGTGTGTTTACAAGCTTAGAGAACCTCCCTATTTATAGGCCTAAGGAAGTGAAAAATCTGAATTCAATATGGCTAATGCATACAACACTTGTTTTATAAAATTTGAAATGGTTGATGCACTTGTATTAGAAAATTTGAATTGGTTTATGCACTTCACCAATAAATCCCACCAGCAGCCCTAGCTCATCTTCATGTCACCATGATCAAGCTTCCAACCAGCTCAATAGCTCATGCCTAGCTCACCATGACCAAGCTTCCAACCAGAAACAATAGCTCATCCTGAGGTCAGCATGACCAGCAACTTCAAGGGCTTACGAATTGGGCTTCCCTTAAGAAAATTAAGACTTTAAGCACTCAACCTTGAAGTTCAGAATGTCTTCTTTCCAGCCATATATCATTTGGGCCAATCCAAGGTCGGAGGAGGAAGTTAAGGCCAAAACAAAATGCTAACTCATTTTGCGCGCTGATAAAATCCATCCTGAGCATGGCTCTGTGTTTGCTAGGTAACAGACTCCATATTTATCCAATGGGGCTGAATTTTGGATATGTTATAGTACGTACCCATTGGAACAACTTTCATGAAGGATGCTTCCTCATCCGAGCTGTTGAGGTTGCTGAAACAAAGCTTGCAATATGACCTACGGAACTGGACTGGCAGGGGGCTGTAGCCAAAATGAGTTTGTCTTTTAAGCTCTTCATCCATTCATCCAAATTAGGCCTTAACATGCTTGAATTGCATGAATTATGCTCTCTTGCTCTATTTGCCTACAAAACACACAAAGGGAGGCAAATAACTTAGAAATCTAAGAAACTAAGCAAAAGAAGTAAGTAAATAGGGCATGTATATGTATGAAATTATGAGCTTAACACTAACCACCTCTTTCATGTTGGGATTTAGCCTCCTTTGGGCATCACGGGATGGTTTGCTGTCTTCTTCCATTAAAATTCGGTGCATGCACATGCTTGGACTAATTCCTTTGATGTCTGCTATGGTCCACCCAATGGCTGTTTTATGCTCTTTTAGAACTTTAATTAAGCCCTCTTCTTCATGTGAGGAGAGACCTACAGCAATTATAACAGGGAGAGTTTTGTTAGCACCCAAATATGTATATTTGAGATGATTGGGAAGAGGTTTAAGTTCTAGCTTTGGTGGGATGACAATGGATGGCTCCAATTTCGTGGATGATGGTCCAAGAGGCTCGATTGGTGGCCTAAAGGATGGTGGGTATGGCGGAAACACTTCTAAGGCAGCCACCACTTCTTGGAACTCCAGTTCACAAAGATCTTCCTCTTCTTGTGTTAAGACAGCTTCTAGAGCATCATTAGACTTTCTCTGCAAAATTTTGGAAGAAACCTCATGATCCACAACATCAATTGAAAAGCAAGAATCAAGAGAGATAGAAGGTTGAGATAGAGCATTAAGCATTTTAAATTCAACAGTTTCACCCAAAACAGTCATGGAGAGGGTGCTATCTTTCACTTTGATGATTGTATCTGCAGTGGCCATGAATGGCCTGCCTAGGAGAATGGGATCAACACGATCTCCATTTGGATTGTCTTCCATGTCCATCACTACAAAATCAGCAGGGAGAATTAGTGTATTAACTTGAACTAGAATATCTTCTACAATACCTTTTGGATATTTTATAGAATGATCAGCTAGTTCAAGTCGCATTGAAGTCTTCTTCATCCCTTCTAAGCCAAGCTCTTGATATACTGAATATGGCATTAGATTGATGCTTGCTCCCAAGTCCAACATGGCTCTTCCAACCTTCTTGCCTCCAATGTTAATGGGAATGTCAAAGCTGCCAGGATCATCTAGTTTTGGTGGAAGCTTCCTTTGCAATACAGCACTTACATTCTGGTCGAGCTTTACTCCTTCATTTGGAGCGAAATTGAGCTTGTGAGTTTTCAAGTCCTTGATGAATTTTCCATATGCAGGAATCTGTTCAATAAGATCAAGCAAAGGCAAATTGATATTAACTTTACTCAAAATATCATAAATCTCTTTAAAAGCCTTATCTTGCTTTGCTTTCTTAAGACGGCCTGGAAATGGAATCTGTGGAACATATGGAGCGGGTGGCACGTATCTATCTTCTTGAAGATGTGGTGGCACAAATTTGTCATCCCTTTTATGCAATTGGAATTGATCAGATTTCTGAGAATCTGATTTGGCCTTAGGAGCAGATTGAGAAGTTTTGAGTTGTTCTCCTTCCGTGGCCATGGTCTCCTTCTCTTCATTTTCTACAATCACAACATCATTTGAAAGATTAGAATCATCTTTATTATCAATGATCTTACCTGATCTGAGCACATGAATGGCCTTGGCTTCTGGGTTCTTTGGATTGATCTCAGTTTGGCTTGGCCATTTCCCAGGTTTTCTTTGAGTTATTTCAGCAACTATTTGGCCTAATTGGACTTCCAATTTGGAGATGGCAGCTTGTGAAGTTTGCTGAAAATTGGATTGGTTGATTGCCATCTGCTTCACTATATCTTCCAATGATGATGATGATTGTTGTGGCCTTTGGAATGAAGGGGGATTTGCTTGATTCTGGTTATTTCTCCATGAAAAGTTTGGATGATTCCTCCAACCTGCATTATAACTTTGAGAGTATGGATCATTTCTTGGACCTTGGTTGTAGGAATTTACCAACTTAGCTTGCTCTTGCACTATTCGTGCACCAAATCCATCTTGCATCATGTTTCCACCTAACATGCCAAATTATGATTTCAAACCTGGAATGATTCAATTACTACCTATTTTTCATGGCATGGAAAGTGAAAATCCTTATGTGCATGTTAGGGAATTTGAAGAAGCAATTGGCACCTTTTACAATGTTCAACTTGATAGGATTAATTTCATAAGGTTGAAATTTTTTCCTTTTTCCTTAGAAGAAAAGCTAAAAGTTGGTTGTATTCATTAAGGGCTAGGTCCATAGGTTCTTGGGGGGAAATGACTCAAGCATTTTTTAACAAATATTTTCCTAATCACAAGACGATTGCTCTTAAGAAAAGAATCTCAAATTTCTCTCAAAAAGAAAATGAAACTTTATATCAAACTTGGGAAAAATTTAAAGAGCTTTTGAATTTGTGCCCACACCATGGCTTTGAAAACTGGCGTCTTGCTAGTTATATCTATGAGGGACTTCTCCCCCGTGATCGCCAATTTGTTGAGTCTATGTGTAATGGAAATTTTATGCAAAAAGACCCTGATGATGCCCTAGAATTTTTGGATGAAATTGCTGAAAAAGCTCATCAATGGACTGTCCCCAGTCCAGTTGAGACCACTGATCGGTCAAGAATTGCCACATCTTCTACTAATAAAGGAATTTATCAATTAAAAGAAGAAGATGATTGGAAATTAAAATTTGAGGTTTTGACTAAAGAGATAGCCGCCTTGAAAACGGAAAAATCAAATTTGCCTCAATCTGTTTTTCAAGATGATGTTAATCAAGTATGTGATTCTTGTTATAAGATTGGTCATACTGTTAAAAATTGCCCAATTTTTCAGGAAATGAAAGGAGCTTATGAGGAGCG
The DNA here is from genome assembly GCF_965620075.1 of Prunus avium. Taxonomy (NCBI): domain Eukaryota; kingdom Viridiplantae; phylum Streptophyta; class Magnoliopsida; order Rosales; family Rosaceae; genus Prunus; species Prunus avium. Next base: position 10,497,745 of record NC_142290.1, read on the forward strand.
TTGTGCTGCTGTTGGAAACTTCAAACAACAGTATTTCTCCTTTTTCCAACACTTACAATCCAGCAACAAGAAACCATCCAAACTTTCGTTGGAGCAATGATCCACAACCTCAGGTAAGTGATAGAAATTCTTTCAATCATCAGTTTCCTGCAACTAATGCATTCAATGCTAGGCCATCTTTGAGCGATACTCTTCACACATTTATGCATGAACAACAGAAGCAAAATCAAAGGTATGATACTTTGCTTGGTCAATTGGTTGAAGAAAATAAAGAAATTAAGAGTCAAATTTCCAAGTTGACTAACTTTTTGGCTGTTAATGAAAAAGGAAAATTTCCTGCCAACACTCAACCAAATCCAAAAGGGGCCAATTCTTGTGAATTTTCACTTGAGCATGTAAAGTCTGTCATTACTCTTAGAAGTGGTAAAATAATTAACAACACACCTTCACGTAAGGAAGTTGAAAAACCTAAGAATAATGATGAACTTAACATGTCCAACTTGAATGAATCAACTGAATATCATTTTCCTGCTCCTTTTCCTCAAGCTTTAAATCCTCCAAAGAAATTGAGTCAAAATTCTGAAATTTTAGATGTCTTTAAAGAGGTCAAAGTGAATATTCCTTTGTTAGCTGCTATTAAACAGATTCCATCCTATGCTAAATTTTTGAAAGATTTGTGCACAATCAAAAGAAAGCATCAAGTGAAGAAAAAGGCCTTTTTAACTGAACATGTGAGTGCATTGTTACAATATAAAATTCCTCCAAAATATAAAGACCCTGGAAGTCCTACTCTTTCGTGTGTAATTGGAAATAATTTTATTGATCGTGCATTACTTGATTTAGGCTCCAGTGTAAATTTATTGCCTTATTCAGTGTACTTGCAGCTAGGTCTTGGTGAGCTTAAACCTACAAAGGTAAATTTGCAATTGGCTGATCAATCAGTAAGGACACCGCGAGGGATTATTGAAGATGTGTTGGTCCAAGTGGACAAATTTTATTATCCTGTTGATTTTATTGTTTTGGACACTGCACATGTTTCAAATTCTGATAATCAAATTCCTGTGATTTTAGGACGTCCTTTCTTGGCTACTTGTGATGCTAACATTAATTGCAAAAGTGGAGTCATGAAACTTTGTTTTGGAAATATGACTATGGAAGTTAATGTTTTTAATGTTTATAAACAGTCTTCTGGGGAGGAAGATGAACCTGAATCTGTGAATTCTATCTCAACTTTATCGCATGATCAATTTGCAAAAAATAGTGTTGTTTCTTGTGCAGAAAAATTTCAAATTAATTCTAATGGTTCTGATTTAACAAGAAATTCACAAATTACTGAAATTGGTTCATTATTTGATTCTTTACAGGTACAGGAAGGGATTGGCTGGAAACCCAAAATTGACAAACTTCCACCTTTATATGATGAGCCTATGGTGTCAAGTGTAAATGAGGCTCCTAAAGTGAAAGTGAAATTGTTCCCTAAGTCTTTGCCGAACACTAAAGTTGACACTTCTCCTGTGGTATCCATTTCTAAACCTAATTATTTTCAGGGAGAAAATTATTCAAAGACTTTTCAGCATTTAGGTGACTTCTATCCCACTCGTTATAATTTCGTTCCAACATGTCTCTCATATTTTTCTTTTATAACACATTGAGGACAATGTTTCATTCAAGTTGGGGGGAATTGGAATCATTTCTGGCAATTTGTGTGTTTGTAAATTTTATTTTCTACCCAAAAAAAAAAAAAAAACCTTCATGCTTGTTGTCATCAAAACAGACTTGCATTAAATTGAGATTTGATATTCATGCATGAGTTTAAAATTGGGAACACTTGAGCGATACGATAACTAATCCAGTCTTTAGTCTTTTTCATTTATTTCTACTTAATGAATGATTTATGAACTAGGCTTTGAAAAATTCACACTCACACTAATGCGCTTGAGAAGATAGAGTTTGAGATTGATTATATTTATCTTTGTTGTCTTAAAAAAATAATAATAAAAATAAAAAAGAATAAAAAGAGAACTTTCACTTAGTAACCGGGCCTCTTGCCTAATCAGTAGTGAGTGTTCGCGTCAAACCGTGAAGTTCTTAAAAAATTTTAAAAAAAATGCATGTGTGACTTGTTTAGTTTTGTAGCCTTTTTAACTCGAGTTATTAAGCTCATCGGGGTGTTTCAACACCTAATGCCTTAAAGCCTTTGTGTTTGAGAGTCATTGGCCTAACACTCGCTACATGGGTTAATTAGAAAGCTTAAGGGAGCTAAACATTGCACAGTCCACATAATAGCATGTATATTTATTATAATTTTTTTTTAAAAAAAAAAATTCTAAGATAGCAAGGATGGTGTGATTATGATTGAATTTTTATCTTCTCAACTGTGTTAGTTCACTTTACACCAAAGAAAGCAAATGAAAAGTTTATTAATGGTGATAAATGACTTTGACTTTAGACTGGAAGAACTTAAAGTTTTGGATTTGTGTTCGCTCTTTTAAATTTGTTCATGAATTGCCAATTTTGGTTTTTGAGCTTTAACATTCTTGATGATGATTTGGCAGGAGAGTTACTTAAAATTTCAGATGTTTGTGGGTATCATCCCTGAAAACCCTCACGAGACTATAACTCGTCCACTAGGGCAACCTAGGGGTTTAAAGGCTTATTGCATATGCTAAATGCAATCGAGATCCCTACGAAAGTGGCTTAGTTAGTTTTCATTTATACTTAGTTTTTAATTTTAGTTTGCTCGAGGACTAGCAAATTATAGGTTTGGGGGTATTTGATGAGCACATAATTATTACAAGTTTTATCCCTAAATATATATTCGTTAGTGCTGTAATTTATTTGATTTTGAGCTATTTAGGTTAAAGTTTGGTTTTTATAAATTTGGGCATTATGCTAATAAAAGTATTGGAATTTAAATAACTATTTTCTCTTAGTAGGTTCTTGGTCAGATTGCAAGAATTTGGTGCTAGAAGAATGGTGGAAGACATATTCAATTCATGCATGGAGTGGATGAAGCAACAAACAAGATGGTGGCTTGAAGATGTGGAATCATGAACTATATTAAAATTGTGAGTTAAGCAAATGAAATGAAGGATGATGATAAAAGGTGCAACACTTAACCAAAAGAATGGATTGAATAACAAAAGCAAGTAGAAGTGGAGCAACAATTGAAGAAAAGAAGAAATATTAATATGAGGGTTACGGTTGTGCATTGAATGAGATGAGAATTTTAGATTTTAATATTTCCCTAGTTGTTGAGATTTAAGGCTATAAATAGGAAGCTCTACAAGCCTTCAAAACACACCAAGCTCCACAACTCTTGAGCTTTCTCTTTTCCCTCCATCTTTCTAAGTTTTAATTTCTGTTTTTAGTTTTATTTTATTATGGGGAACTAACTCCCTAGCTAAGGCTAGGGAGAAAGCTTTTAATATAAGTGTGTAATTTTTATTAGTTTGATCCAAACTTAAGCTTTAATGTGAATTTGTAGTTTTTGTTCAAATGGAATTTGTAGTTTTCTTTTTAATTAATTGATGAATGTTTAATAATCTATTTCATGGGTTCAATCATGTTTTTCCCATTGTGTAGTAAAAACTTTCATGCTTTTAAAAGAGAAGAAAATTACTAAAGATTAATAGAATTTTGATGAAGATTATTTTTTGATAGCTTGTTGCCAATGGTACAAGTTATGCTTAGAATACTTCTAAAGGAAATTAAAAAGAACTTTAATTATTTTGAACAACTACAATGGAAAATATTTTGTGGATCAAATTATTAAGAGTTGCATGCTTATGTTAAAAGTGGAACCCCAATGCCTTAGTGTTTTAATCAATTAAATTTTCTCTAAATCAAATCTTGCATAAATCTACCTCTCAATCATAATTGTTGATGCCTGAATTCTTTAACATTGGGGACAATGTTTATTTCTAAGTTTGGGAAGGGATAGCAAGTCTTTTTCGTTTCGCTTAAATTCTTGCTTTATTTTGTTCTGTTTTCTTTTCAGTTTTGAGTCTTTTTGTTTTCAAGTCACTTTCCGGACATATATGATGAGATTGTGATGAATGTTTACATGACTTGATTGAAAATTTTGTTAAAAAAATAAAAAAATAAAATTTTTATTATTCACTAAATGGCATCGTTCTAGCATGATATGTTTGAAACCCTCTATGCACTTGCCATTAGTTTCATAATTCTCCAGTTGAGGGACTTGCATGATCCAAAGAATTGTATCAAGCATGAATTAGACTTGTATAACCATATAATGTGAGCTTTGAGCCTTGTGCTTCAATTCATGAGTGTTATACACATATTCTTACTTTTCTTGTCATCTGAGTTGTTGTTTGATCTCATTATTCATTGATTTGGTTGAGCACTTAAAAGTCACTCATTCTTGTGCAATTTGATTACATGACATTTGAGAAATGATATTAAGGCCCTCTTTGGACCGTTTGTGCCTTTCAAGCTAACCCTATGCATGCTTAAGCATGATTTTCCATTGTTAACCACCTTGATCCTATATGTATGCCTTTTCTTTCAAGTAACCAATTATTACTTCTAGCCTTAGCCTGAAAAACAAGAATTTACCTTTCTAAGGAACTCATGAGCTTTAATTTAGATGTGTTTTTCATGCTAAGTTTGGGAAGGGTTATTATATTTCGAAAAAAAAAAAAAAAAAAAAAGAAGAGTACTTCACTCAAAGGGTGAAAGAAAAGAGAAAAGTTGTGGTTAAGTGGCAATGGTCTCAAATTCAATTCCATGTTTCTTGGTTGTTCGAATGGAAGGAAGGAGTGTGAATCGTAATTAGTGGAGGTATAAGGCTTTGTGGTCTATTTGATCACCTAAAAAAAATGAGTGAAAATCTCAAGCGTGATGTTTCAAAGTCTTTTAGTCAACGATTGTATGCTCTTACATTGTGAGTTCCTTGAACTTTGTTGTATCCATATCCTTCATTTCTTACTCACCTTACACCCTTAGCCCCATTACAACCTATAATAAAGACCTAAATTGATCCTAAATGTCATGTGGTTGATTTGCACACATTTTTCAGCTTTTAAGTGTTTAGCATCCTTCTTGAGATCATATTCATGCATGTTTTTCATCTTGCTAATTTTGAGTTAAGTCCCTTATGGTTTAATTCTATTCTCATATTTACTATTGAGTGTTGCATTGTAACCCTCTTCCGAGTGATTCATTTGTGAGAGGACAACTTTGGTGAGATTTGAAGTTACATTTGTGCTTGGTATGATTTTTGAAGTTGTGTGAAAACTGAAATTGGAGAATGAGTTTCATTTGGCCATCACACTACTACAATTGAGCATGTTGTGTTCTGAACTTTGCCTTTGAACTTGAATTGTGAAATTTCTTACACCTATTGATTTCGAATCGAGCCCAAAACTTGGGCAACATCATAATATGGTGGGAGGAGTCATTTGGTGTGTTTTGAGTGAAATCCAATCGCCAGAAGTATGAATTACCACAACCACTCCAATTTGGAATGAACGGCCTATGAACTTGAATTGTCAAATTTCTTACACCTATTCATTTCCGATCGAGCCCAAAACTTGGGCAACATCATAATATGGTGGGAGGAGTCATTTGGTGAGTTTTGAGTGAAATCCAATCTGTAGAAGTATGGAATACACCAACCACTCCAATTAGGAACGAACTCCCGTTGAACTTGAATTGTCCAATTTCTCAAACCTATTGATTTCGGATCGAGCCCAAAACTTTGGCAACATCATAATATGGTGGGAGGAGTCATTTGGGGAGTTTTGAGTGAAATCCAATCACTAGAAGTATGAAATACACCAACCACTCCAATTAGGAACGAACTGCCGTTGAACTTGAATTGTCCAATTTCTCACACCTATTGATTTCGGATCGAGCCCAAAACTTGGGCAACATCATAATATGGTGGGAGGAGTCACTTGGTGTGTTTTGAGTGAAATCCAATTGGCAGAACTATGAATTACACCAACCACTCCAATTTGGAACGAACTGCCTACGAACTTGAATTGTCCAATTTCATACACCTATTGATTTCGGATCGACCCCAAAACTTGGGCAACATCATAATACGGAAGGAGGAGTCATTTGGTGAGTTTTTAGTGAAATCCAATCGGCAGAATTATGACTTACCCCAACCCCTCCAATTTGGAACGAACTGCCTTTGAACTTGAATTGTCCAATTTGTTACACCTATCGATTTCGGATCGAGCCCAAAACTTGGGCAACATCATAATATGGTGGGAGGAGTCATTTGGTGTGTTTTGAGTGAAATCCAATTGCTAGAACTGTGAATTACCCCAACCACTCCAACTTGGAACGAACTGCCTTTGAACTTGAATTGTCCAATTTCATAAACCTATTGAGTTCGGATCGATGCCAAAACGTGGGCAACATCATAATATGGTGGGAGGAGTCATTTGGTGTGTTTTGAGTGAAATCCAATCGCTAGAACTATGAATTACCCCAACCACTCCAATTTGGATAGAACTGCCTTTGAACTTGAACTATCCAATTTCTTACACCTATTGATTTCGGATCGAGCCCAAAACTTGGGCAACATCATAATATGGAGGGAGGAGTCATTGGATGAGTTTTTAGTGAAATCCAATCGGCAGAATTATGACTTACCCCAACCACTCCAATTTTGAACGAACTGCCTTCGAACTTGAATTGTCCAATTTCATACACCTATTGATTTCGGATCGAGCCCAAAACTTGGGCAACATCATAATACGGGGGGAAGAGTCATTTGGTGAGTTTTGAGTGAAATCCAATCGGCACAACTATGAATTACCCCAATCACACCAATTAGGAACGAACTGCCGTTGAACTTGAATTGTCAAGTTTCTTAGATCTATTAATTTCGGATCGAGCCCAAAACTTGGGCAACATCATAATATGGTGGGAGGAGTCATTTGGTGAGTTCTGAGTAAAATCCAATCGATAGAAGTATGGAATACACCAACCACTCCAATTAGGAACGAACTGCCGTTGAACTTGAATTGTCCAATTTCTTACACCTATTGATTTCGGATCAAGCCCAAAACATGGGCAACATCGTAATATGGCGGGAGGAGTCATTTGGTGTGTTTTGAGTGAAATCCAATCGGCAGAACTATGAATTACCCCAACTACTCCAATTTGGAACGAACTGCCTTTGAACTTGAATTGTGCAATTTCATACACCTATTGATTTCGGTTCGAGCCCAAAACTTGGGCAACATCATAATATGGTGCGAGGAGTGATTTGGTGTGTTTTGAGTGAAATCCAATCGCCAGAAATAAGAATTACCCCAACCACTCCAATTTGGAACAAACTGCCTTCGAACTTGAATTGTCCAATTTCTTACACCTACTCATTTCGGATCGAGCCCAAAACGTGGAGAACATCATAATATGGTGGGAGGAGTCATTTGGTGTGTTTTGAGTGAATTCCAATCGCTAGAACTATGAATTACCCCAACCACTCCAATTTGGAACGAACTGCCTTAGAACTTGAATTGTCCAATTTCTTACACCTCTTGATTTCTGATCGAGCCCAAAACTTGGGCAACATCATAATATGGTGGGAGGAGTCATTTGGTGTGTTTTGCGCGAAATCCAATTGCTAGAACTATGAATTACCCCAACCACTCCAATTAGGAACGAACTGCCGTTGAACTTGAATTGTCAAATTTCTTACACCTATTAATTTCGGATCGAGCCCAAAACTTGGGCAACGTCATAATATGTTCGGAGTAGTCATTTGGTGAGTTTTGAGTGAAATCCAGCCGTTAAAACTATGGAATACACCAACCACACCAATTTGGAACGAACTGCCGTTGAACTTGAATTGTCCAATTTCTCACACCTATTCATTTCGGATCGAGCCCGAAACTTGGGCAACATCATAATATGGTGAGTGGAGTCATTTGGTGTGTTTTGAGTGAAATCCAATCGCCAGAACTATGAATTACCCCGACCACTCCAATTTGGAACGAACGGCCTTTGAACTTGAATTGTCAAATTTCTTACACCTATTGATTTCGGATCGACCCGAAAACTTGGGCAACATCATAATATGGTGAGAGTAGTCATTTGGTGAGTTTTGAGTGAAATCCAATCTCTAGAAGTACGGAATACACAAACCACTCCAATTAGGAACGAACTGCCGTTTAACTTGAATTGCCTAATTTCTCACAACTATTGATTTCGGATCGAGCCCAAAACTTTGGCAACATCGTGATATGGTGGGAGGAGTCATTTGGGGAGTTTTGAGTGAAATCCAATTGCTAGAAGTATGAAATACACCAACCACTCCAATTAGGAACGAACTGCCGTTGAACTTGAATTGTCCAATTTCTCACACCTATTGATTTCGGATCGAGCCCAAAACTTGGGCAACATCATAATATGGTGGGAGGAGTCACTTGGTGTGTTTTGAGTGAAATCCAATCGGCAGAACTATGAATTACACCAACCATTCCAATTTGGAACGAACTGCCTTCGAACTTGAATTGTCCAATTTCATACACGTATTGATTTCGGATCGACCCCAAAACTTGGGCAACATCATAATACGGTGGGAGGAGTCATTTGGTGAGTTTTGAGTGAAATCCAATCGGCAGAATTATGACTTACCCCAACCCCTCCAATTTGGAATGAACTGCCTTCGAACTTGAATTGTCCAATTTGTTACACCTATTGATTTCGGATCGAGCCCAAAACTTGGGCAACATCATAATATGGTGGGAGGAGTCATTTCGTCAGTTTTGAGTGAAATCCAATCGCTAGAAGTATGGCATACACCAACCACTTCAATTAGGAACGAACTGCCGTTGAACTGGAATTGTCCAATTTCTCACACCTATTGATTTCTGACAACTATTGATATTGGATCGAGCCCAAAACTTGGGAAACATCATAATATGGTGGGAGGAGACATTTGGTGTGTTTTGAGTGAAATCCAATCGCCAGAAGTATGAATTACCCCAACCACTCCAATTTGGAACGAACGGCCATTGAACTTGAATTGTCAAATTTCTTACACCTATTGAGTTCGGATCGAGCCCAAAACATGGGCAACATCATAATGTGGTGGGACGAGTCATTTGGTGTGTTTTGAGTGAAATCCAATCGCTAGAACTATGAATTACCCCAACCACTCCAATTTGGAACAAACTGCCTTCGAACCTGAATTGTCCAATTTCTTACACCTATTCTTTTCGGATCGAGCCCAAAACTTGGGCAACATCATAATATGGTGGTAGGAGTCATATGGAGAGTTTTGAGTGAAATCCAATCGCTAGAACTATTAATTACCCCAACCACTCCAATTAGGAACGAACTGCTGTTGAACTTGAATTGTCCAATTTCTTACACCTATTGATTTCGGATCGAGCCCAAAACTTGGGCAACATCATAATATGGTGGGAGGAGTCATTTCGTGAGTTTTGAGTGAAATCCAATCGCTAGAAGTATGGCATACACCAACCACTCCAATTAGGAACGAACTGCCGTTGAACTGGAATTGTCCAATTTCTCACACCTATTGATTTCGGATCGAGCCCAAAACTTGGGCAACATCATAATATGGTGGGAGGAGTCAGTTGGTGTGTTTTGAGTGAAATCCAATCAGCAGAACTATGAATTACACCAACCACTCCAATTTGGAACGAACTGCCTTCGAACTTGAATTGTCCAATTTGATAAACCTATTGATTTCGGATCAACCCCAAAACTTGGGCAACATCATAATACGGAGGGAGGAGTCATTGGATGAGTTTTTAGTGAAATCCAATCGGCAGAATTATGACTTACCCCAACCCCTCCAATTTGGAACGAACTGCCTTTGAACTTGAATTGTGAAATTTCTTACACCTATTGATTTCGGATCGAGCCGAAAACTTGGGCAACATCATAATATGGTGGGAGGAGTCATTTGGTGTGTTTTGAGTGAAATCCAATCGCTAGAACTATGAATTACCCCAACCACTCCAATTTGGAACGAACGGCCTTTGAACTTGAATTGTCAAATTTCTTACACCTATTGATTTCGTATCGATGCCAAAACGTGGGCAACATCATAATATGGTGGGAGGAGTCATTTGGTGTGTTTTGAGTGAAATCCATTCGCTAGAACTATGAATTACCCCAACCACTCCAATTTGGAACGAACTGCCTTTGAACTTGAATTGTCCAATTTCTTACACCTAATGATTTTGGATGGAGCCAAAAACTTGGGCCACAACATAATATGGTGGGAGGAATCATTTGGTGTGTTTCGAGTGAAATCCAATCCCTAGAACTATGAATTACCCCAACCACTCCAACTTGGAACGAACTGCCTTTGAACTTGAATTGTCCAATTTTTTACACCTATTGATTTCGGATTGAGCCCAAAACTTGGGCAACGTCATAATGTGGTGGGAGGTGTCATTTGGTGAGTTTTGAGTGAAATCCAATCGCCAGAACTATGAATTACCGCAACCACTCCAATTTGGAACGAACTTCCTTTGAACTTGAATTGTCCAATTTCATACACCTATTGATTTCGGATCGAGCCCAAAACTTGGGCAACATCATAATATGGTGGGAGGAGTCATTTGGTGAGTTGTGAGTGAAATCCAATTGCTAGAAGTATGGAATACACCAACCAGTCCAATTAGGAACGAACTGCCGTCGAACTTGAATTGTCCAATTTCTCACACCTATTGATTTCGGATCGAGCCCAAAACTTGGGCAACATCATAATATGGTGCGAGGAGTCATTTGGTGAGTTTTGAGTGAAATCCAATCGCCAGAACTATGAATTACCCCAAGCCCTCCAATTTGGAACGAACTGCCTATGAAGTTGAATTGTCCAATTTCATACACCTATTGATTTCGGATCGAGCCCAAAACTTGGGCAACATCATAATACGGTGGGAGGAGTCATTTGGTGAGTTTTGAGTGAAATCCAATCGCCAGAACTATAAATTACATCAAGCCCTCCAATTTGGAACGAACTGCCTATGAACTTGAATTGTGCAATTTCATACACCTATTGATTTTGGATCGAGCCAAAAACCTGGGCAACATCATAATATGGTGGGAGGAGTCATTTGGTGTGTTTTGAGTGAAATCCAATCGCCTGAACTATGAATTACCCCAACCACTCCAATTTGAATCGAACTGCCTTTGAACTTGAACTGTCCAATTTCTTACACCTATTGATTTCGGATCGAGCCCAAAATTTGGGCAACATCATAATGTGGTGGGAGGAGTCATTTGGTGAGTTTTGAGTGAAATCCAATCACTCGAAGTATGGAATACACCAACCACTCCAATTAGGAACGAAGTTCCGTTCAACTTGAATTGTCCAATTTCTCACACCTATTGATTTCGGATCGAGCCCAAAACTTGGGCAACATCATAATTTGGTGGGAGTAGTCGTTTGGTGAGTTTTGAGTGAAATCCAATCGCTAGAAGTCTGGAATATACCAACCACTCCAACTAGGAACGAACTGCCGTTGAACTTGAATTCTCGAATTTCTCACACCTATTAATTTCGGATCGAGCCCAAAACTTGCGCAACATCATAATATGGTGGGAGGAGTCATTTGGTGTGTTTTGAGTGAAATCCAATCGCCTGAACTATGAATTACCCCAACCACTCCAATTTGAATCGAACTGCCTTTGAACTTGAACTGTCCAATTTCTTACACCTATTGATTTCGGATCGAGCCCAAAACTTGGGCAACGTCATAATATGGTGGGAGGAGTCATTTGGTGAGTTTTGAATGAAATCCAATCTTTAGAACTGTGAATTACGCCAACCACTCCAATTTGGAATGAACTGCCTTTGAATAAGAACTGTCCAATTTCTTACACCAATTGATTTCGGATCGAGCCCAAAACTTGGGCAACATGATAATATGGTGGGAGGAGTCACTTGGTGAGTTTTGAGTGAAATCCAATCGCTAGAAGTGTAGAATACACCAACGACTCCAATTAGGAACGAACTGCCGTTGAACTTGAATTGTCAAATTTCTTACACCTATTGATTTGTGATCGACCCCAAAACTTGCTCAACATCATAATATGGTGGGAGGAGTCATTTGGTGTGTTTTGAGTGAAATCCAATCGCTAGAACTATGGAATATACCAACCACTCCAATTAGGAACGAACTGCCGTTGAACTTGAATTCTCGAATTTCTCACACCTATTAATTTCGGATCGAGCCCAAAACTTGGGCAACATCACAATATGGTGCGAGGAGTCATTTGGTGAGTTTCGAGTGAAATCCAATCGCTTGAAGTATGAAATACACCAACCACTCCAATTAGGAACGAACTGCCGTTGAACTTGAATTGTCCAATTTCTCACACCTATTGATTTCGGATCGAGGCCAAAACTTGGGCGACATCATAATATGGTGGCAGGAGTCATTTGGTGAGTTTTGAGTGAAATCCAATCGGCAGAACTGTGAATTACCCCAACCACTCCAATTTCGAACGTACTGCCTTTGAACTGGAATTGACCAATTTCATACACCTATTGATTTCGGATCAAGCCCAAAACTTGGGCAAAAACATAATATGGTGGGAGGAGTCATTCGGTGTGTTTTGAGTGAAATCCAATCGCTAGAACTGTGAATTACGCCAACCACTCCAATTTGGAACGAACTGCCTTAGAACTTTAATTGTCCAATTTCTTACAATTATTGATTTCGGATCTAGCCAAAAACTTGGGCAACATCATAATATGGAGGGAGGAGTCATTTGGGGTGTTTTGAGTGAAATCCAATCGCCAGAACTATGAATTACCCCAACCACTCCAATTTGGAACGAGCTGCCTTTGAACTTGAACTGTCCAATTTCTTACACCTATTGGTTTTGGATCGAGCCCAAAACTTGGGCAACATCATAATATGGTGGGAGGAGTCACTTGGTGAGTTTTGAGTGAAATCCAATCGCTAGAAGTATTATGAATACACCAGCCACTCCAATTAGGATCGAACTGCCGTTGAACTTGAATTGTCAAATTTCTTACACCTATTGATTTCGGATCAAGCCCAAAACTTGGGCAACATGATAATATGGTGGGAGGAGTCATTTGGTGTGTTTTGAGTGAAATCCAATCGCAAGAACTATGAATTACCCGAACCACTCCAATTTGGAACGAACTGCCTTTGAACTTGAATTGCCCAATTTCTCACACCTATTGATTTTGGATCGAGCCCAAAACTAGGGCAACATCATAATATGGTGGGAGCAGTGATTTGGTGAGTTTTGAGTGAAATCCAATCGCTAGAGGTATGGAATACACCGACCACTCCAATTTGGAACGAACTGCCGGTAAACTTCAATTGTCCAGTTTCTCACACCTATTGATTTCGGATCGAGCCCAAAACTTGGGCGACATCATAATATGGTGGGAGGAGTCATTTGGTGAGTTTTGAGTGAAATCCAATCGCCAGAACTTTGAATTACCCCAACCACTCCAATTTGGAACGAACGGCCTTTGAACTTGATTTGTCCAATTTCATACACCTATTGATTTCGGATCGAGCCCAAAACTTGGGCAACACCATAATATGGTGGGAGGAGTCATTTGGTGTGTTTTGAGTGCAATCCAATCGCTAGAACTACGAATTACCCCAACCACACCAACTTGGAAAGAACTGCCCTTGAACTAGAATTGTCCAATTTCTTACACCCATTAATTTCGGATCGAGCCTAAAACTTGGGCAACATCATAATATGGTGGGAGGAGTCATTTGGTGTGTTTTGAGTGAAATACAATCGCCAGAACTATGAATTCCACCAACCACTCCAATTTGGAACGAACTGCCTTTGAACTTGAATTATCCAATTTCTTACACCTATTGATTTCGGATCGAGCCCAAAACTTGGCCAACATCATGATTTGGTGGGAGGAGTCATTTGTTGAGTTTTGAGTGAAATCCAATCGCTAGAAGTATGAAATACACCAACCACGCCAATTAGGAACGAACTGCCGTTGAACTTGAATTGTCCAATTTCTCACACCTATTGATTTTGGATCGAGTCCAAAACTTGGGCAACATCATAATATGGTGGGAGGACTCATTTGGTGAGTTTTGAGTTAAATCCAATCGCTAGAAATATGGAATAGACCAACCACTCCAGTTAGGATCGAATTGCCGTTGAACTTGAATTGTCTAATTTCTCACTCCTATTGATTTCGTATCGAGCCCAAAACTTGGGCAACATCATAATATGGTGGGAGTAGTCGTTTGGTGAGTTCTGAGTGAAATCCAGTCGCTAGAAGTGTGGAATACAACAACGACTCCAGTTAGGAACGAACTGCCATTGAACTTGAATTGTCCAATTTCTCACACCTATTGATTTCGTATCGAGGCCAGAACTTGGGCAACATCATAATATGGTGGGAGGAGTCATTTGGTGAGTTTTGAGTGAAATCCAATCGCCAGAACTATGAATTCCACCAACCACTCCAATTTGGAACGAACTGCCTTTGAACTTGAATTATCCAATTTCTTACACCTATTGATTTCGGATCGAGCCCAAAACTTGGCCAACATCATGATTTGGTGGGAGGAGTCATTTGTTGAGTTTTGAGTGAAATCCAATCGCTAGAAGTATGAAATACACCAACCACGCCAATTAGGAACGAACTGCCGTTGAACTTGAATTGTCCAATTTCTCACACCTATTGATTTTGGATCGAGTCCAAAACTTGGGCAACATCATAATATGGTGGGAGGACTCATTTGGTGAGTTTTGAGTTAAATCCAATCGCTAGAAATATGGAATAGACCAACCACTCCAGTTAGGATCGAATTGCCGTTGAACTTGAATTGTCTAATTTCTCACTCCTATTGATTTCGTATCGAGCCCAAAACTTGGGCAACATCATAATATGGTGGGAGTAGTCGTTTGGTGAGTTCTGAGTGAAATCCAGTCGCTAGAAGTGTGGAATACAACAACGACTCCAGTTAGGAACGAACTGCCATTGAACTTGAATTGTCCAATTTCCCACACCTATTGATATCGGATCGAGCCCAAAAGTTGGGCAACATCATAATATGGTGGGAGGAGTCATTTGGTGTGTTTTGAGTGAAATCCAATCGCAAGAACTATGAATTACCTTAACCACTCAGATTAGGAACGAACTGTCGTTAAACTTGAATTGCCCAATTTCTCACACCTATTGATTTCGGATCGAGCCCAAAACTTGGGCGACATCATAATATGGTGGGAGGAGTCATTTGGTGAGTTTTGAGTGAAATGCAATCGGCAGAACTTTGAATTACCCCAACCACTCCAAATTGGAACGAACTTCCTTTGAACTTGAATTGTCCAATTTCTTACAACTATTTATTTCGGATCGAGCCCAAAAGTTGGGCAACATCATAATATGGTGGGAGGAGTCGTTTGGTGAGATTGGAGTGACATCCAGTCGCTAGAACTATGAATTACCCCAACCACTCCAATTTGGAACGAACTGCCTTTGAACTTGAACTGTCCAGTTTCACACACCTATTGATTTCGGATCGAGCCCAAAAGTTGGGCAACATCATAATATGGTGGGAGTAGTCATTTGGTGAGTTTTGAGTGAAATCCAATCGCTAGAAGTATGGAATACACCAACCACTGCAATTAGGAACGAACTGCCGTTGAACTTGAAATGTCCAATTTCTCACACCTATTGATATCGGATCGAGCCCAAAAGTTGGGCAATATCATAATATGGTGGGAGGAGTCATTTGGTGTGTTTTGAGTGAAATCCAATCGCCAGAACTATGAATTCCCCCAACCACTCCAATTTGGAACGAACTGCCTTTGAACTTGAATTATCCAATTTCTTACAGCTTTTGATTTCGGATCGAGCCCAAAACTTGGGCAACATCATAATATGGTGGGAGGAGTCATTTGGTGAGTTTTGAGTGAAAACCAATCGCTAGAAGTATGGAATACACCAACCACTCCAAGTAGGAACGAACTGCCGTTGCACTTGAATTGTCCAATTTCTCACACCTATTGATTTCGGATCGAGCCCAAAACTTGAGCAACATCATAATATGGTCGGAGTAGTCATTTGGTGAGTTTTGAGTGAAATCCAATTGCTAGAAGTATGGAAAACACCAACCACTCCAATTTGGAACGAACTGCCGTTGAACTTGACTTGTCCAATTTCTCACACCTTTTGATATCGGATCGAGCCCAAAAGTTGGGCAACATCATAATATGGTGGGAGGAGTCATTTGGTGTGTTTTGAGTGAAATCCAATTGCTAGAAGTATGGAATACACCAACCACTCCAATTAGGAACGAACTGCCGTTGAACTTCAATTGTCCAATTTCTCACACCTATTGATTTCGGATCGAGCTCAAAACTGGGGCAACATCATAATATGGTGGGAGTAGTCATTTGGTGAGTTTTGAGTGAAATTCAATCGCTAGAAGTATGGAAAACACCTGTTGTTAATTATTATGTTAACTCGCAATTGTACGGGGCAATTAGTAGTATAGCAAGACAAGTACGAGGTCGTACCCACGAAGACTGAGAAGTTAAAACTAGTTATGTACTTAGCTTACCAAATTCAAGAAAGTAGGAGCTTATGTCTAAAGCAGAATTTAAAGCAAGAGTGGTTGTGTGGTTGGAATCAATCCCATAACTCCCACTTCATCTTGTCTATGTTAGTGTGGTTGGAATCAATCCCATCCCATACTTCTTTTGCTGCACCTCAAGCTTTCTTCACATGGGTGTTCAATTGTGGCTGCCTTTTGCTGCCAACCCATGTGGGTTTTCTTTTGGTTGCTGGAAATAAAAGATGCTGCTGAACCAGGCTTGGTGTATGAAGGCCTGAGATTTCAATATGTATCCAATGGAGCTCAAATTTGGATATGTCATAACAGACACCCATTGGAACAACCTTCATGAAGAATGCATTCCCATCTGAGCAGCATAAGTGTACGTTTTGGGCCTCGCAAGTTGACTGCCGAAAATAGACTGGAATGTATGGTGTGCATTTTGATGGGACCATGGATTAGGCTTGGCTTCATCAATTGATACGTTTTAGCAGTCCATCTTGCAGTTCAGAATCTCTTCTTTCCAACCACATATTAATTGGGCAAATACATGTTGGGAGGAGGAAGGTAAGGCCGAAACAAATTGCTAACTCAGTCTTCTCGTTTTTGCACCATTTTGCATCTTTTCCTAACCAAAGCCACCATTGCTATCTAAGGCCCAATGAACTGAATGACAAACACAAAAGGGATTAACAGCACAAGTTTAACTCAAAAACATAACCAAATCATAAGCTAGAGGGGTACAAAATGATATACAATTACGAACTAATCAACACCAACCACTCGAATTTGGAACGAACTGCCGTTGAACTTGAATTGTCCAATTTCTCAAACATATTGATTTCGGATCGAGCCCAAAACTTGGGCAACATCATAATATGGTGGGAGGAGTCATTTGGTTTATTTTGAGTGAAATCCAATCGCCAGAACTATGAATTACCCCAACCACTCCAATTTGGAACGAACTGCCTTTGAACTTGAATTGTCCAATTTCTTACACCTATTGATTTCCGATCGAGCCCAAAACTTGGGCAACATCATAATATGGTGGAAGCAGTCATTTGGTGAGTTTTGAGTGAAATCCAATCGCTAGAACTATGGAATATACCAACCACTCCAATTAGGAACGAACTGCCGTTGAACTTGAATTCGTTGAACTTGAATTCACGAATTTCTCACACCTATTGATTTCGGATCGAGCCCAAAACTTGGGCAACATAATAATATAGTGGGAGGAGTCATTTGGTGAGTTTTGAGTGAAATCCAATCACTAGAAGTATGGAATACACCAACCAATCCAATTAGGAACGAACTGCCGTTGAACTTGAATTGTCCAATTTCTCACACCTGTTGATTTCGGATCAAGCCCAAAACTTGGGCAACATCATAATATGGTGGGAGGAGTCATTTGGTGTGTTTTGAGTGAAATCCATTCGCAAGAACTATGAATTACCCGAACCACTCCAATTTGGAACGAACTGCCTTTGAACTTTAATTGCCCAATTTCTCACACCTATTGATTTCGGATAGAGCCCAAAACTTGGGCAACATCATAATATGGTGGGAGCAGTCATTTGGTGAGTTTTGAGTGAAATCCAATCGCTAGAAGTATGGAATACACCAACCACTCCAATTAGGAACGAACTGCCGTTGAACTTGAAATGTCTAATTTCTCACACCTATTGATATCGGATCGAGCCCAAAAGTTGGGCAACATCATAATATGGTCGGAGTAGTCATTTGGTGAGTTTTGAGTGAAATCCAATCGCTAGAAGTATAGAAAACACCAACCACTCCAATTTGGAACGAACTGCCGTTGAACTTGAAATGTCTAATTTCTCACACCTATTGATATCGGATCGAGCCCAAAACTTGGGCAACACCAGAATATGGTGGGAGGAGTCATTTGGTGTGTTTTGAGTGCAAACCAATCGCCAGAACTACGAATTACCCCAACCACTCCAATTTGGAACGAACTGCCTTTGAACTAGAATTGTCCAATTTTTACACCTATTGATTTCGGATCGTGCCCAAACCTTGGGCAACATCATAATATGGTGGGAGGAGTCATCTGGTGTATTTTGAGTGAAATCCAATCGCCAGAACTATGAATTCCCCCAACCACTCCAATTTGGAACGAACTGCCATTGAACTTGAATTATCCAATTTCTTACACCTATTTATTTCGGATCGAGCCCAAAACTTGGGCAACATCATGTTATGGTGGGATGAGTCATTTGGGGAGTTTTGAGTGAAATCCAGTCGCTAGAAGTATGAAATACACCAACCAATCCAATTAGGAACGAACTGCCGTTGAACTTGAATTGTCCAATTTCCCACACCTATTGATTTCGGATCGAGCCCAAAACTTGGGCAACATGATAATATGGTGGGAGGAGTCATTTGGTGAGTTTTGAGTGAAATCCAACCGCTAGAAGTATGGAAAACACCAACTACTCCAATTTGGAACGAACTGCCGTTGAACTTGAATTGTTCAATTTCTGTCACCTATTGATCTCGGATCGAGCCCAAAACTTGGGCAACATCATAATATGGTGGGAGGAGTCATTTGGTGAGTTTTGAGTGAAATCCAATTGCCAGAACTATGAGTTCCCCCAACCACTACAATTTGGAATGAACTGCCTTCGAACTTGAATTGTCCAATTTCTTACACCTATTCATTTCGGATCGAGCCCAAAATTTGGGCAACAACATAATATGGTGGGAGGAGTCATTTGGTGAGTTTTGAGTGAAATCTAAACCCAAGAAGTATGGAATACACCAACCACTCCAACTAGGAAGGAACTGTCGTTGAACTTGAATTGTCCAATTTCTCACACCAATTGATTTCAGATCGACCCCAAAACTTAGGCAACATCATATTATGGTGGGAGGAGTCATTTTGTGTGTTTTGAGTGAAATCCAATCGCTAGAAGTATGGAATACACCAACCACTCCAATTTGGAACGAACTGCCGTTGAACTTGAATTCTCCAATTTCTCACACCTATTGATTTCGGTTAGAGCCCAAAACTTGGGCAACATCATAATATGGTGGGAGGAGTCATTTGGTGAGTTTTGAGTGAAATCCAATCTCTAGAACTATGAATTACCCCAACCACTCCAATTTGGAACGAACTGCCTTTGAACTTGAACTGTCCAGTTTCTCACACCTATTGATTTCGAATCGAGCCCAACACTTGGGCAACACCATAATATGGTGGGAGGAGTCATTTGGTGAGTTTTGAGTGAAATCCAATTTCTAGAAGTATGGAATACACCAACCACTCCAATTAGGAACGAACTCCCGTTGAACTTGAATTGTCCAATTTCTCACACCTATTGATTTCGGATCGAGCCCAAAACTTGGGCAACATCATAATACGGTGGGAGGAGTCATTTGGTGTGTTTTGAGTGAAATTGAAACGCTAGAAGTATGGAATACACCAACCACTCCAACTAGGAACGAACAGCCGTTGAATTTGAATTGTCCAATTTCTCACACCTATTGATTTCGGATCGAGCCCAAAAGTTGGGCAACATCATAATATGGTGGGAGGAGTCGTTTGGTGAGATTTGAGTGAAATCCAATCGCTAGAACTATGAATTACCCCAACCACTCCAATTTGGAACGAACTGCCTTTGAACTTGAACTGTCCAGTTTCTCACAACTATTGATTTCGGATCGAGCCCAAAACTTGGGCAACATCATAATATGGTGGGAGTAGTCATTTGGTGAGTTTTGAGTGAAATCCAATCGCTAGAAGTATGGAAAACACCAACCCCTACAATTAGGAACGAACTGCCGTTGAACTTGAATTGTCCAATTTCTCACACCAATTGATTTCGGATCGAGCCCAAAACTTGGGCAACATCATAATATGGTGGGAGGAGTCATTTGGTTTGTTTTGAGTGAAATCCAATCGCCAGAACTATGAATTACCCCAACAACTCCAATTTGGAACGAACTGCCTTTGAACTTGAATTTCCCAATTTCTTACACCTATTGATTTCGGATCGGGCCCAACACTTGGGCAACATCATAATATGGTGGGAGGAGTCATTTGGTGAGTTTTGAGTGAAATCCAATCGCTACCAACCACTCCAATTAGGAACGAACTGCAATTGAACTTGAATTGTCCAATTCCTCACACCTATTGATTTCGGATCGAGCCAAAATTTGGGCAACATCAAAATATGGTGGGAGGAGTCATTTGGTGAGTTTTTAGTGAAATCCAATCGCTAGAAGTATGGAATACACCAACCACACCAACTAGGAACGAACTTCCGTTCAACTTGAATTGTCCAATTTCTCACACCTATTGATTTCGGATCGAGCCCAAAACTTGGGCAACATCATAATATGGTTGGAGGAGTCATTTGGTGAGTTTTGAGTGAAATCCAATCGCTAGAAGTATGGAATACACCAACCACTCCAACTGGGAACGAACTGCCGTTGAACTTGAATTGTCCAATTTCTCACACCTATTGATTTCAAATCGAGCCCAAAACTTAGGCAACATCATAATATGGTGGGAGGAGTCGTTTGGTGTGTTTTGAGTGAAATCCAATCGCTAGAAGTATGGAATACACCAACCACACCAATTAGGAACGAACTGCCGTTGAACTTGAATTCTCCAATTTCTCACACCTATTGATTTCGGATCGAGCCCAAAACTTGGGCAACATCATAATATGGTGGGAGGAGTCATTTGGTGAGTTTTGAGAGAAATCCAATCGCTAGAAGTATGGAAAACACCAACCACTCCAATTTGGAACGAACTGCCGTTGAACTTGAATTGTCCAATTTCTCACACTTATTGATTTCTGATCGAGCCCAAAACTTGGGCAACATCATAATATGGTGGGAGGAGTCAGTTGGTGAGTTTTGAGTGAAATCCAATCGCTAGAAGTATGGAATACACCAACCACTCCAACTTGGAACGAACTGCCTTTGAAATTGAATTGTCCAATTTCTTACACCTATTGATTTTGGATCGAGCCCAGAACTTGGGCAACATCATAATATGGTGGGAGGAGTCATTTGGTGAGTTTTGAATGAAATCGAATTGCTAGAAGTATGGACTACCCCAACCATTCCAATTTGGAACGAATTGCCGTTGAACTTGAATTGTCCAATTTCTCACAACTATTGACTTCGGATCGAGCCCAAAACTTGGGCAACATCATAATATGGTGGGAGGAGTCATTTGGTGGGTTGTGAGTGAAATCCAATCGCTAGGAGTATGGAATACACCAACCATTCCAATTAGGAACGGACTGCCGTTGATCTTGAATTCTCCAATTTCTCACGCCTATTGATTTCGGATCGAGCCCAAAACTTGGGCAGCATCATAATATGGTGGGAGGTGTCATTTGGTGAGTTTTGAGTGAAATCCAATCGCTAGAAGTATGGAAAACACCAACCACTCGAATTTGGAACGAACTGCCGTTGAACATGAATTGTCCAATTTCTCACACCTATTGATATCGGATCGAGCCCAAAAGTTGGGCAACATCATAATATGGTGGGAGGAGTCATTTGGTGTGTTTTGAGTGAAATCCAATCGCCAGAACAATGAATTCCCCCAACCACTCCAATTTGGAACGAACTGCCTTTGAACTTGAATTATCCAATTTCTTACACCTATTGATTTCGGATCGAGCCCAAAACTTGGGTAACATCATAATATGGTGGGAGGAGTGATTTGGAGAGTTTTGAGTGAAATCCAATCGCTAGAAGTATGGAATACACCAACCACTCCAACTTGGAACGAACTGCCTTTGTACTTGAATTGTCCAATTTCTTACACCTATTGATTTTGGATCGAGCCCAAAACTTGGGCAACATCGTAATATGGTGGGAGGAATCATTTGGTGAGTTTTGAGTGAAATCCAATCGCTAGAAGTGTGGAATACACCAACCACTCCAATTAGGAACGAACTGCCGTTCAACTTGAATTGTCCAATTTCTCACACCTATTGATTTCGGATCGAGCCCAAAACTTGCGCAACATCATAATATGGTGGGACGAGTCATTTGGTGTGTTTTGAGTGAAATCCAATCGCTAGAAGTATGGAAAACACCAAGCACACCAATTAGGAACGAAATGCCGTTGAACTTGAATTGCCCAATTTCTCACACCTATTGATATCGGATCGAGCCCAAAAGTTGGGCAACATCATAATACGGTGGGAGGAGTCATTTGGTGAGTTTTGAGTGAAATCCAATCGCTAGAACTATGAATTAACCCAACCACTCCAATTTGTAACGAACTGCCTTTGAGCTTGAACTGTCCAGTTTCCTGTTAAGCTCATAATTTCATACATATACATGCCCAATTTACTTACTTCTTTTGCTTAGTTTCCTATAATTCTGAGTTATTTGCTTCTATTTGTGTGTTTTGTAGGCCAATAGAGTAAGAGATCATAATTCATGCAATTCAAGCATGTTTAGGCCTGATTTGGATGAATGGAAGAAGAGCTTAAAGACAAACGCATTTTTCCTACAGCCTCTTGCCAGTCCAGTTTCGTGGGTCATATTGTAAGCTTTGTTTCAGCAACCTACACAGCTCGGATGAGGCAGCATTCTTCATGAAAGTTGTTCCAATGGGTGTGTACTATAACATATCCAAAATTCAGCCCCATTGGATAAATATGGAGTCTGTTACCTAGCAAACACAGAGCCATGCTCAGGATGGATTTTATCAGCGCGCAAAATGAGTTAGCAATTTGTTTTGCCTTTAACTTCCTCCTCCGACCTTGGATTGGCCCAAATGATATATGGCTGGAAAGAAGACATTCTGAACTTCAAGTTTGAGTGCTTAAAGTCTTAATTTGCTTAAGGGAAGCCCAATTCGTAAGCCCTTGAAGTTGCTGGTCATGCTGACCTCAGGATGAGCTATTGTTTCTGATTGGAAGCTTGGTCATGGTGAGCTAGGCATGAGCTATTGAGCTTGTTGGAAGCTTGGTCATGGTGACATGAAGATGAGCTAGGGCTGCTGGTGGGATTTATTGGTGAAGTGCATCAACCAATTCAGATTTTATAATGCAAGTGTTGTATGCATTAGTGAAGTGCATCAACCAATTTAGATTGTATAATGCAAGTGTTGTATGCATTAGCCATATTGAATTCAGATTTATCACTCCCCTCTCCCTATAAATACCACATCCATTCCACATTCAAGACACAACAAAATCCTGAGATTCACAACCCCACAATTCACTCCAACCATCCTCAAACACTCTCACAATCCCAAACACTCCAACAATCACCAAAACAACTCCAGCAAACCTCTCTTCCATTTCCCTACGAATTTCATCTTCCTTAGCCATCACCACTCACTCAAACTCATCCCAAATCACCTCCATATCCTTCATACATCTTTCTAGAAGTGGGGAAGCTCTTGGAGAAGCATTAGAAGTGGAGAAGCACTTGGAGAAGCCTTGGACACCACAAGAACTTCAGAAAAAGGGTTTTTCTACTCTTATTGCATTCATTATGTTTTCTCATTTCTGTTCAAGTCTCTTTTCCATTATGAGTAGCTAAATCCATAACTAGGGCTTCGATGTAACCTAACATGAATATTCTGGGTTTATAAGTTTGGAGTTTCAAGTTTGATTCATGATTCATGTTCTTATTCATTATGCTTATAAGTTAACATGCTTGTTTGAATGATTGATCACCATTAGAACTTGTTTGTTAACTATCTTGGTTTGAATTAAGAGTATACACCATGCTTTAATTCGAATTGAACTATGAATAGGAAGAGTATGTATGGACATTCGACAACAGGGATTAGATACATACTTGGTTGTTTAAAATGTTCTTCTATGCTTAATGGGTTCCTAATGCTTAATTTTAGGTTAGACAACAAATGATCAAATTAGGGAATTAGGAACACAAGGTTAGGACCAAACACCATGGCCTAATCATACTTTAGCTAGAATCAATCTTTGAATCTGAATTAGACTTGTTACTTGAATCTTTATAACCCAGAATTGAATTGTTATGGTGATTCGAATGCCCTAGTCTCAAAATCTGTTTTCCAACTCTTAAAACCACTCTTTGTTACATTTGTTTACTTGTTTTTGTTTGCAATTTCATTTTGCTTCTTTTGTTCAACAATCACAACCACTCTTGTTCTAAATTCTGTTTTAGACATAACCTCCTACTTTCTTGAATTTGGTAATCTAAGTACATAACTAGTTTTAACTTCTCAGTCTTCGTGGGTACGACCTCGTACTTGTCTTGCTATACTACTAATTGCCCCGTACAATTGCGAGTTAACATAATATTAACAACATTTCCCACACCTATTAATTTCGGATCGAGCCCAAAACTTGGGCAACATCATAATATGGTGGGAATAGTCATTTGGTGCGTTTTGAGTGAAATCCAATCGCCAGAAATATGAATTACCCCAACCACTCCAATTTGGACAGAACTGCCTTTGAACTTGAATTGTCCAATTTCTTACACCTATTGATTTGGGATCGAGCCCAAAACATGGGCAACATCATAATATGGGGGGAGGAGTCATTTGGTGTGTTTTGAGTGCAATCCAATCGCCAGAACTATGAATTAACCCAACCACTCCAATTTGGAACGAACTGCCTTTGAACTAGAATTGTCCAATTTCTTACACCTATTGATTACGGATCGAGCCCAAAACTTGGGCAACATCATAATATGGTGGGAGTAGTGATTTGGTGAGTTTTGAGTGAAATCCAATCGCTAGAAGTATGGAAAACACCAACCACTCCAATTTTGAACGAACTGCCGTTGAACATGAATTGTCCAATTTCTCACACCTACTGATTTCAGATCGAGCCCAAAACTTGGGCAGCATCATAATATGGTGGGAGGTGTCATTTGGTGAGTTTTTAGTGAAATCCAATCGCTAGAAGTATGGAAAACCCCAACCACTCGAATTTGGAACGAACTGCCGTTGAACTGGAATTGTCCAATTTCTCACACCTACTGATTTCAGATCGAGCCCAAAACTTAGGCAACATCATAATACGGTGGGAGGAGTCATTTGGGGTGTTTTGAGTGAAATCCAATCACTAGAAGTGTGGAATACACCAACGACACCAATTAGGAACGAACTGCCGTTGAACTTGAATTGTCCAATTTCTCACACCTATCGATTTCGGATCGAGCCCAAAACTTGGGCAAGAACATAATATGGTGGGAGGAGTCATTTGGTATGTTTTGAGTGAAATCCAATCGCTAGAACTATGAATTACCCCAACCACTCAAATTTGGAACGAACTGCCTTTGAACTTCAATTGTCCAATTGCTTACTCCTATTGATTTCGGATCGAGCCCAAAACTTGGGCAACATCATAATATGGTGGGAGGAGTCATTTGGTGTGTTTTGAGTGAAATCCAATTGCAAGAACTATGAATTACCCCAACCACTCCAATTAGGAACGAACTGCCGTGGAACTTGACTTGTACAATTTCCCACACCTATTGATTTCGGATCGAGCCCAAAACTTGGGCAACATCATAATATGGTGGGAGGAGTCATTTGTTGGGTTTTGAGTGAAATCCAATCGCTGGAACTATGAATTACCCCAACCACTCAAATTTGGAACGAACTGCCTTTGAACATGCATTGTCCAGTTTCTTACACCTATTGATTTCGGATCGATCCCAAACCTTCGGCAACATCAGAATATTGTGGTCGGAGTCATGTGGTGAGTTTTGGGTGAAATCCAATCGCTAGAAGTATGGAATACACCAACCACTTCAATTAGGAACGAACTGCCGTTGAACTTGAACTGTCCAATTTCTCACACCTATTGATTTCGGATAGAGCCCAAAACTTGGGCAACATCATAATATGGTGGGAGGAGTCATTTGGTGTGTTTTGAGTGAAATCCAATCGCAAGAACTATGAATTACCCCAACCACTCCAATTTGGAACGAACTGCCTTTGAACTTGAATTGGCCAATTTCTAACACCTATTGATTTCGGATCGAGCCCAAAACTTAGGCCACATCATAATATGGTGGGAGGAGTCATTTGGTGGGTTTTGAGTGAAATCCAATCGCTAGAAGTATGGAGAACACCAACCACTCCAATTAGGAACGAACTGCCGTTGAACTTGAATTGTCCAATTTCTTACATCTATTTATTTCGGATCGACCCCAAAACTTGGGCAACATCATAATATGGTGGGAGGAGTCATTTCGGGTGTTTTGAGTGAAATCCAATATGTAGAAGTATGGAATACACCAACCACTCCAATTTGGAACGAACTGCCTTTGAACTTGAATTGTCCAATTTCTCACACCTATTGATTTCAGATCGAGCCCAAAACTTGGGCAACATCATAATATGGTGGGAGGAGTCATTTGCTGTGTTTTGAGTGAAATCCAATCGCTAGAAGTATGGAATACACCAACCACTCCAATTAGGAACGAACTGCCGTTGAACTTGAATTGTCCAATTTTTCACACCTATTCATTTCGGATCGAGCCCAAAACTTGGGCAACATCATAGTATGGTGGGAGGAGTCATTTGGTGAGTTTTGAGTGAAATTCAATCGCTAGAAGTATGAATTACCCCAACCACTCCAATTTGGAATGAACTGCCTTTGAACTTGAATTGTCCAATTTCTCACACCTATTGATTTCGGAACGAGCCCAAAACATGGGCAACATCATAATATGGTGGGAGGAGTCATTTGGTGAGTTTTGAGTCAAATCCAATCGCTAGAACTATAAATTATCCCAACCACTCCAATTAGCAACGAACTGCCGTTGAACTTGAATTGTCCAATTTCTCACACCAATTGATTTCGGATCAAGCCCAAAACTTGGGCAACATCATAATATGGTGGGAGGAGTCATTTGGTGTGTTTTGAGTGAAATCCACTCGCCAGAACTATGAATTAAACCAACCACTCCAATTTGGAACGAACTGCCTTTGAACTTGAATTGTCCAATTTCATACACCTATTGATTTCGGATCGAGCCCAAAACTTGGGCAACATCATAATATGGTGGGAGGAGTCATTTGGTGAGTTTTGAGTGAAATCAAATCGCTAGAAGTATGGCATACACCAACCACTTCAATTTGGAACAAATTGCCGTTGAACTTGAATTGTCCAATTTCTCACATGTATTGATTTCGGATCGAGCCCAAAACTTGGGCAACGTCATAATATGGTGGGAGGAGTCATTTGGTGTGTTTTGAGTGAAATACAATCGCCAGAAGTATGAATTACCCGAACCACTCCAATTTGGAACGAACTGTCGTTGAACTTGAATTGTCCAATTTCTTACACCTATTGATTTCGGATCGAGCCCAAAACTTGGGCAACATCATAATATGGTGGGAGGAGTCATTTGGTGCTTTTTTAGTGAAATCAAATCGCTAGAAGTATGGAATACACCAACCACTCCAGTTAGGAATTAACTGCCGTTGAACTTGAGTTGTCCAATTTCTCACACCTATTGATTTCGTATTAAGCCCAAAACTTGGGCAAGATCATAATATGGTGGGAGGAGTAATTTGTTGTGTTTTGAGTGAAATCCAATCGCTACAAGTATGAATTACCCCAACCACTCCAATTTGGAACGAACTGCCGTTGAACTTGAATTGTCCAACTTCTCACACGTATTGATTTCGGATCGAGCCCAAAACTTGGGCAACATCATAATATGGTGGGAGGAGTCATTTGGTGTGTTTTCAGTGAAATCCAATCGCCAGAACTATGAATTAGCCCAACCAGTCCAATTTGGAACGAACTGCCGTTGAACTTGAATTGTCCAATTTTTCACAACTATTGATTTCGGATCGAGCCCAAAACTTGGCCAACATCATAATATGGTGGGAGGAGTCATTTGGTGCATTTTTAGTGAAATCAAATCGCTAGAAGTATGGAATATACCAACCACTCGAATTAGTAATGAACTGCCGTTGAACTTGAATTGTCCAATTTCTCACAACTATTGATTCCGAATCGAGCCCAAAACTTGGGCAACATCATAATATGGTGGGAGGAGTAATTTGTTGTGTTTTGAGTGATATCGAATCGCCAGAACTATGAATTGCCCCAAGCACTCCAATTTGTAACGAACTGCCTTTGAACTTGAATTGTCCAATTTCTTACATCACAATATGGTGGGCGGAGTCATTTGGTGAGTTTTGAGTGAAATCCAATCGCTAGAAGTATGGAATACACCAACCACTCCAATTTGGAACGAACTGTCGTTGAACTTGAATTGTCCAATTTGTCACACCTACCGATTTCGAATCGAGCCCAAAACTTGGGCAACATCATAATATGGTGGGAGGAGTCATTTGGTGTGTTTTGAGTGAAATACAATCGCCAGAACTATGAATTACCCCAACCACTCCAATTTGGAACGAACTGCCGTTGAACTTGAATTGTCCAATTTCTCACACGTATTGATTTCGGATCGTGCCCAAAACTTGGGCAACATCATAATACAGTGGGAGGAGTCATTTGGTGAGTTTTGAGGGAAATCCAATCGCTAGAACTATGAATTACCCCAACCACTCCAATTTGGAACGAACTGCCTTTGAACTTGAATTGTCCAATTTCTTACACCTATTGATTTCGGATCGAGCCCAAATCTTGGGCAACATCATAATATGGTGGGAGGAGTCATTTGGTGTGTTTTGAATAAAATCCAATCGCCAGAAATATGAATTACCACAACCCCTCCAATTTGGAACGAACTGCCTTTGAACTTGAATTGTCCAATTTCTTACACCTATTGATTTCGGATCGAGCCCAAAACTTGGGCAACATCATAATATGGTGGGAGGAGTCATTTGGTTAGTTTTGAGTGAAATCCAATCGCTAGAAGTATGGAATACACCAACCACTCCAATTCGGAACGAACTGCCGTTGAACTTGAATTGTCCAATTTCTCACACCTATTGATATCGGATCGAGCCCAAAACTTGGGCAACATCACAATATGTTGGGAGGAGTCATTTGGTATGTTTCGAGTGAAATCCAATCGCTAGAAGTATGGAATACACCAACCACTCCAATTAGGAACGAACTGCCGTTGAACTTGAATTGTCCAATTTCTTACACCTACTGATTTCCGATCGGGCCCAAAACTTGGGCAACATCATAATATGGTGGGAGGAGTCATTTGGTGAGTTTTGATTGAAATCCAATCGCTAGAAGTATGGAATACACCAACCACTCCAATTAGTAACGAATTGCCGTTGAACTTCAATTGTCCTATTTCTCACACCTATTGACTTCGGATCGAGCCCAAAACTTGGGCAACATCATAATATGGTGGGAGGAGTCATTTGGAGAGTTTTGAAAGAAATACAATCGCTAGAACTATGAATTACCCCAACCAGTCCAATTTGGAACGAACTGCCTTTGAACTTGAATTGTCCAATTTCTCACACCTATTGATTTCGGATCGAGCCCAAAACTTGGGCAACATCATAATGTGGTGGGAGGAGTTTTTTGGTGAGTTTTGAGTGAAATCCAATCGTTAGAAGTATGGAATACACCAACCACTTCAATTAGGAACGAACTGCCGTTGAACTTGAATTGTCCAATTTCTCACACCTATTGATATCGGATCGAGCCCAAAACTTGGGCAACATCACAATATGTTGGGAGGAGTCATTTGGTATGTTTCGAGTGAAATCCAATCGCTAGAAGTATGGAATACACCTACCACACCAATTAGGAACGAACAGCCGTTGAACTTGAATTGTCCAATTTCTCACTCCTATTGATTTCGGATCGAGCCCAAAACTTGGGCAAGATCATAATATGGTGGCAGGAGTCATTTGGTGAGTTTTGAGTGAAATCCAATCGCTAGAACTATGAATTACCCCAACCACTCTAATTTGGAATGAACTGCCTTTGAACGTGAATTGTCCAATTTCTCACACCTATTGATTTCGGATCGAGCCCAAAACTTGGGCAACATCATAATATGGTGGGAGGAGTCATTTGGTGAGTTTTGAGCGAAATCCAATCGCTAGAACTATGGAATACACCAACCACTCCAATTAGGAACGAATTGTCGTGGAACTTGAATTGTCCAATTTCTCACACCTATTGATTTCGGATCGAGCCCAAAGCTTGGGCAACATCATCATATGGTGGGAGGAGTCATTTGGAGAGTTTTGAGTGAAATCCAATCGCCAAAGATATGAATTACACCAACTACTCCAATTTGGAACGAACTGCCTTTGAACTTGAATTGTCCAAGTTCTTACACCAATTGATTTCGGACCGAGCTCAAAACTTGGGCAACATCATAATATGGTGGGAGGAGTCCTTTGGTGAGTTTTGAGTGAAATCCAATCACATGAAGTATGGAATACACCAACCACTCCCATTAAGAACGAACTGCCGTTGAACTTGAATTGTCCAATTTCTTACACCTATTGATTTCGGATCGTGCCAAAAACTTGGGCAACATCATAATATTGTGGTAGGAGTCATGTGGTGAGTTCTGAGTGAAATCCAATCGCTAGAAGTATGGAATACACCAAAAACTCCGATTAGGAACGAACTGTCGTTGAACTTCAATTGTCCAATTTCTCACTCCTATTGATTTCGGATCGAGCCCAAAAGTTGGGCAACATCATAATATGGTGGGAGGAGTTGTTTGTTGTGTTTTGAGTGAAATCCAATCGCAAGAACTATGAATTACCCCAACCACTCCAATTTGGAACGAACCGCCTTTGAACTTGAATTGTCCAATTTCTTACACATATTGATTTCGGATCGAGCCCAAAACTTGGTCAACATCATCATATGGTGGGAGGAGTCATTTGGTGAGTTTTGAAAGAAATACAATCGCTAGAACTATGAATTACCCCAACCACTCCAATTTGGAACGAACTGCCTTTGAACTTGAATTGTCCAATTTCTCACACATATTGATTTCGGATCGAGCCCAAAACTTGGGCAACATCATAATATGGTGGGAGGAGTCTTTTGGTGAGTTTTGAGAGAAATCCAATCGCTAGAAGTATGGAATACACCAACCACTTCAATTAGGAACGAACTGCCGTTGAACTTCAATTGTCCAATTTCTCACACCTATTGATATCGGATCGAGCCCAAAACTTGGGCAACATCACAATATGTTGGGAGGAGTCATTTGGTATGTTTCGAGTGAAATCCAATCGCTAGAAGTATGGAATACACCAACCACTCCAATTAGGAACGAACTGCCGTTGAACTTGAATTGTCCAATTTGTCACACCAATTGATTTCGGATCAAGCCCAAAACTTGGGCAACATCATAATATGGTGGGAGGAGTCATTTGGTGAGTTTTGAGTGCAATCCAATGGCTAGAAGTATGGAATACACCTACCACTCCAATTAGGAACGAATTGCCATTGAACTTGAATTGTCCAATTTCTTACACCTATTGATTTCGGATCGAGCCCAAAACTTGGGCAACATCATAATATGGTGGGAGGAGTCATTTGGGGAGTTTTGAGTGAAATCCAATCGCTAGAAGTATGGAATACACCAACCACACAAATTAGGAACGAACTGCCGTTGAACTTGAATTGTCCAATTTCTCACACCTATTGATATCGAATCGAGCCCAAAACTTGGGCAACATCACAATATGTTGGGAGGAGTCATTTGGTATGTTTCGAGTGAAATCCAATCGCTAGAAGTATGGAATACACCTACCACACCAATTAGGAACGAACAGCCGTTGAACTTGAATTGTCCAATTTCTCACACCTATTGATATCGGATCGATCCCAAAACTTGGGCAACATCACAATATGTTGGGAGGAGTCATTTGGTATGTTTCGAGTGAAATCCAATCGCTAGAAGTATGGAATACACCTACCACACCAATTAGGAACGAACATCCGTTGAACTTGAATTGTCCAATTTCTCACACCTATTGATATCGGATCGATCCCAAAACTTGGGCAACATCACAATATGTTGGGAGGAGTCATTTGGTATGTTTCGAGTGAAATCCAAACGCTAGAAGTATGGAATACACCAACCACTCCAATTAGGAACGAACTGCCGTTGAACTTGAATTGTCCAATTTCTTACACCTATTGATTTCCGATCGGGCCCAAAACTTGGGCAACATCATAATATGGTGGGAGGAGTCATTTGGTGAGTTTTGATTGAAATCCAATCGCTAGAAGTATGGAATACACCAACCACTCCAATTAGGAACGAACTGCCGTTGAACTTCAATTGTCCTATTTCTCACACCTATTGACTTCGGATCGAGCCCAAAACTTGGGCAACATCATAATATGGTGGGAGGAGTCATTTGGAGAGTTTTGAAAGAAATACAATCGCTAGAACTATGAATTACCCCAACCACTCCAATTTGGAACGAACTGCCTTTGAACTTGAATTGTCCAATTTCTTACACCTATTGATTTCGGATCGAGCCCAAAACTTGGGCAACATCATAATATGGTGGCAGGAGTCATGTGGTGAGTTCTGAGTGAAATCCATTCGCTAGAAGTATGGAATACACCAACAACTCCAATTACGAATGAACTGCCGTCGAACTTGAATTGTCCAATTTCTCACTCCTATTGATTTCGGATCGAGCCCAAAACTTGGGCAAGATCATAATATGGTGGCAGGAGTCATTTGGTGAGTTTTGAGTGAAATCCAATCGCAAGAACTATGAATTACCCCAACCACTCTAATTTGGAATGAACTGCCTTTGAACGTGAATTGTCCAATTTCTCACACCTATTGATTTCGGATCGAGCCCAAAACTTGGGCAACATCATAATATGGTGGGAGGAGTCATTTGGTGAGTTTTGAGTGAAATCCAATCGCTAGAACTATGGAATACACCAACCACTCCAATTAGGAACGAATTGTCGTGGAACTTGAATTGTCCAATTTCTCACACCTATTGATTTCGGATCGAGCCCAAAGCTTGGGCAACATCATCATATGGTGGGAGGAGTCATTTGGAGAGTTTTGAGTGAAATCCAATCGCCAAAGATATGAATTACACCAACTACTCCAATTTGGAACGAACTGCCTTTGAACTTGAATTGTCCAATTTTTTACACCAATTGATTTCGGACCGAGCCCAAAACTTGGGCAACATCATAATATGGTGGGAGGAGTCCTTTGGTGAGTTTTGAGTGAAATCGAATCACATGAAGTATGGAATACACCAACCACTCCCATTAAGAACGAACTGCCGTTGAACTTGAATTGTCCAATTTCTTACACCTATTGATTTCGGATCGTGCCAAAAACTTGGGCAACATCATAATATGGTGGGAGGAGTCATTTGGTGAGTTTTGATTGAAATCCAATCGCTAGAAGTATGGAATACACCAACCACTCCAATTAGGAACGAACTGCCGTTGAACTTCAATTGTCCTATTTCTCACACCTATTGACTTCGGATCGAGCCCAAAACTTGGGCAACATCATAATATGGTGGGAGGAGTCATTTGGAGAGTTTTGAAAGAAATATAATCGCTAGAACTATGAATTACCCCAACCACTCCAATTTGGAACGAACTGCCGTTGAACTTGAATTGTCCAATTTCTTACACCTATTGATTTCGGATCGTGCCAAAAACTTGGGCAACATCATAATATGGTGGTAGGAGTCATGTGGTGAGTTCTGAGTGAAATCCAATCGCTAGAAGTATGGAATACACCAACAACTCCGATTAGGAACGAACTGTCGTTGACCTTGAATTGTCCAATTTCTCACTCCTATTGATTTCGGATCGAGCCCAAAAGTTGGGCAACATCATAATATGGTGGGAGGAGTTGTTTGTTGTGTTTTGAGTGAAATCCAATCGCAAGAACTATGAATTACCCCAACCACTCCAATTTGGAACGAACTGCCTTTGAACTTGAATTGTCCAATTTCTTACACCTATTGATTTCGGATCGAGCCCAAAACTTGGGCAACATCATAACATGGTGGTAGGAGTCATGTGGTGAGTTTTGAGTGAAATCCAATCGCTAGAAGTATCGAATACACCAGCCACTCCATTTACGAACGAACTGCCGTTGAACTTGAATTGTCCAATTTCTCACACCTATTGATTTCGGATCGAGCCCAAAACTTGGGCAACATCATAATATGGTGGGAGGAGTCATTTGGGGAGTTTTGAGTGAAATCCAATCGCAAGAACTACGAATTACCCCAACCACTCCAATTTGGAACGAATTGCCTTTGAACTTGAATTGTCCAATTTCTTACACCTATTGATTTCGGATCGAGCCCAAAACTTGGGCAACATCATAATATAGTGGGAGGAGTCATTTGGTGAGTTTTGAGTGAAATCAAATCGCTAGAAGTATGGAACACACCGACCACTCCAATTAGGAACGAACTGCCGTTGAACTTGAATTGTCCAATTTCTCACACCTATTGATTTCGGATCGACCCCAAAACTTGGGCAACATCGTTATATGGTGGGAGGAGTCATTTGGTGAGTTTTCAGGGAAATCCAATAGCTAGAAGTATGGAATACACCAACCACTCCAATTAGGAACGAACTGCCTTTTAACTTGAATTGTCCAATTTCACACACCTATTGATTTCGGATCGAGCCCAAAACTTGGGCAACATCATAATATGGTGGGAGGAGTCATTTGGTGAGTTTTGAGTGAAATCCAATCGCTAGAAGTATAGTATACACCAACCACTCCAATTAGGAACGAACTGCCGTTGAACTTGAATTGTCCAATTTCTCACACCTATTAATTTCGGATCGAGCCCAAAACTTGGGCAACATCATAATATGGTGGGAGGAGTCATTTGGTGTGGTTTGAGTGAAATCCAATTGCCCGAACCACTCCAATTAGGAACGAACTGCCGTTGAACTTGTATTGTCCAATTACTCACACCTATTGATTTCGGATCGAGCCCAAAACTTCGGCAACATCATAATATGGTGGGAGGAGTCATTTGGGGAGTTTTGAGTGAAATCCTACATGAGCAGAGCACCCCTATTATCCACTCCTCTTCTCGGCGAAGAACTCATCCTCTACCCTTCGGTTTCGGCAACGGCACTTAGTTCTGTGCTCATTCGCAAGCCGAACGGCATCGAACTCCCCATTTTCTACACTAGCCATGCCTTGCAAGACGCTGAGATTCGGTACCCCGAGCTGGAAAAACTCGCCTACGCTCTCGTCCTTTCAGCACGCAAGCTTCGGCCATATTTTCAGGCTCACAGCGTTACCATCCTCACCAATCAGCCTCTGCGCCAGATACTCCAGAGACCGGAGACATCCGGTCGGCTAGTCAAATGGGCCATCGAGCTCGGCGAATTCGACATCCACTACCACCCTCGTCCCGCTGAGAAAGGACAGGCTGTAGCCGACTTCATCTCCGAGTTGACCACATCCGAAGGGCCAGTTCCGAAGGACGCCGCCTCCGATTCATCTACGATGGTACCAGTCGCCCACCCGACCGAAGGAATCTTTAATCCGTCGATTCCACTTTGGACTCTCTACGTGGACGGTTCGTCCAACCGACAGGGCAGCAGAGCCGGCTTGGTACTCAAGACCCCTGACCAGACAACCATCGAATATGCCATCCGATTCCAATTCCGGACTTCCAACAACGAAGCCGAATATGAAGCTCTGTTGGCAGGCCTTCGGCTCGCTAAAGAAATGGGCGCTCAACAACTCAGGATCTGTAGCGACTCACAACTTGTCGTCAACCAGATACTGACTGAATTTGAGGCCAAGGACACTTCGATGGTTGCCTACTTGACACACGCTCGCCGATTACTACACCACTTCACTGCGTACCAAGTTCAACAGATCCCTAGATCCGAGAACATAGGGCGCCATGTGCCGATCGAGGTCCTCACTCGGCGCAGTTCCACCGACCTCGAAGTACATGCCGTTCGGCAGGATCCCAGTTGGATGGATCCTATCCACGCCTACCTCGCCAACGGCACGTTGCCTGACAACAAATCTGAAGCAACGACTATCCCCCGCCGATCGGCACGATACCTCCTTCTGAATCAGATTCTCTATCGGCGTGGTCACTCCTTACCATTGCTTCGGTGCGTGACCCCGCAGTAGGGAAACTACGTCCTCCGTGAGATTCACGAGGGAGCCTGTGGGAACCATTCTGGGGCCCGATCATTGGCTTTCAAGACCATTCGGCAAGGGTACTACTGGCCGACTCTCCATGCCGATGCCACCACCCTGGTCCAGAAGTGCGATCAATGCCAGCGTTTCGGCTCCGTTCCAAAGCTGCCTGCCGAACCACTCTCTCCGATTGTTAGCCCATGGCCCTTTGCCCAATGGGGTTTAGATCTCATCGGCCCTATGCCCCAGGGAAAGGGACAGGTCAAATTCGCCATCGTCGCCGTCGACTATTTTACCAAATGGACCGAAGCCGAAGCTTTGGCAACAATCACTGCAGCCAGGGTTGAACATTTCGTATGGAAGAATATCATTTGTCGATTCGGCCTCCCGAACGCAATAATCACCGACAACGGAAAACAATTCGACTCCTCTCAGTTCCGGCACCTATGCCACCGATTTGGCATCAACCTGTTCTTCGCCTCCCCAGCACATCCACAGTCGAACGGCCAAGTCGAAGCCATCAACAAGATCATCAAGAGGACGCTGAAGAAAAAGCTTGGGACGGCTAAAGGAGCATGGCCCGATCTCCTGCCGGAAGCACTATGGGCCATCAATACCTCCTACCGACGGTCGACTGGCGAGACGCCATTTTCCCTTGCCTTCGGTTCCGAAGCCGTTGTTCCAGTCGAGATCAACGCACCCTCGTGCCGAACGGCATCTTACGAGCCAGAGCAAAACGAAGCCCAGCTCACTCTCAACCTGGACCTCATTGAGGAACACCGTTCCCAGGCTCAGCTTCGGAATGCCGCCTACAAACAACGGACTTCCCGCTACTACGACTCGCGCATCAGACGCCGATCGTTTAAAGTGGGGGACTGGGTACTACGTAAAATCTCCCTCGCCACCAAGGACTCCAACGACGGCACCCTTGGTCCATCTTGGGAAGGTCCTTACGAAGTTGTCACCATCTGCCGCCCAGGAACTTACCGTTTGCGCGGTACCGATGGTCAAACCCTCGGCCACCCTTGGAATGTAGAACATCTCAAATATTACTACAAGTGAACGCCCCTTCGGTCATCACCTCTGTACACAAAGGTCATACCTTCGGTCGTCACCTTCGGTCATCCACTTTTGAAATCGGTTTATTTTAGAACTCCCTATTCTATACATACGGCATTACCATTCAGCAATATTATATCGAACATATTCTACATACGACATGCACACATACAGAATTAAGGGACATAACACATTAACCCGAAACAAACTTACCATCGATAAATAAAAGGCCACAGAAGGGCCATCTGTCTTTACAATATGCCATTCGGCACGCTCAAAAAATGTTATACAATTCCCAAACAATACTTGGGTTAAAAAAAGAAACAAAAACAAAAAGTCTACGAGGTGGGTGGATCGGCTTCGGTCGCTACAACATCGGCATCAGCTGATGCAGGCACAGGATCAGTCGACGGCTCGGCAGTAGACGCAATGGCAGCCCTCGGCCCGGGATGACCTTCTTCCTCCCCACTGCTTGAATCGGTGTCGTCGGTTTCCTCGGCCTCGGCATCCTCGCCCTTGTAGGCCTCCACCATATCTTCGGTCACCCCTTCCGGCAGCGGTGGTGGATCCCGGAGGAAGTTCAGGTTCAGCTTCTTGTCAGCATTGTACCGCTTGAATCGGTAGACGAAGTCGTCACATTGCTCCATGACTTCTTTGTCTACCAGCAGCGTGAACTCCTCCGACGCTCGGTAGTCAGCTACGGCTTTCGCCTTCGCCTCCTCTACCTCCTTGCCATGCGACCGTTCGGCCGCATCCATAGCCACCTCCACCGCTGCCTTCGCCTCCTGCGCCGCCACCAAATCCAACTCCGTTGCTGCCAATTTCGATGTCAGCTCCGCTATCTTCGCAGCATTTTCCTCAGCACGCCGGTCGGCCTCCTGAATGAGCTTTCCGGCTTCAGCGATCTTCGAACGGCCCTCTTCAAACTTCTTTTGGTACCGTTCGGCAGCATTGATGGCTCGCTTCACGCAGAGCCACATCTCCATATCAGCCTGATAACACATACAAAGTTAGTATGCCGAACGCATAACCACTTTAACCAAAAACAACAAGTTAAACACTTACTGCAGCCTGAAGCCGGAAGGCTCGCCCGGTCTGCTCGCGCAACGTCTTCATCGACAGTTGCTCAATCTCTGACAGCTCCATCTGAGCGCCATCGATCATGCTGTTGATGAACGGCACAGCCTTCCGAGGGCAAGCAATGTTCACCGGCCCCTCCTCTCCCTCTCCTTCATCATCGGGAATCACCACCGATGTCCCTTCATTCGGCCCCCTTGGCCGCTTCGGCAACGGGGTTGCGTCGAGGGCACCCTCAATCATCCTCTTTCCGGTTACTTGGAGGTGCACCTCCCGAACAGCCTCAGCCTCGGCCGCCTGCTTCTCCCGGCGGCGATCCACCACCGTCTGCTCATCACCTGAGGCCCCTGCCGCCTTCTTCTTCGGCCTGGGGGACTGCCCTTTCTTCGGCTTCGACGCCCCATGACCCTCCAGCCGCCTCCTGGTCGCCTCGCTCATTGGACGCCCACCTGCCACTGCAAAAACACAAGTCATATCAGAAACGGTAGATATGAAAAGGGCGACGCTCACGACGCCTGCCGAACGGCATCACTCACTTTGCCTTTTCTCCTCTTCCTCTTCCTCCTTTAACCTTCGGTCGTGCTCTGATTTGCCGATCAAGCCCGCCTTGTAAAGGTTCCGGAAGTATAGCAACTCCTTGAAGAAGCGATCTTCTTCGGCAATCTTCGTCCTCACCCTCTCGATCGCTTCCACTTCTCTGATCGGTGCAGACGGCCGTTTCAAGGACACTGAAACACAAACATCAGACGGTCAAAAAAAAAAAAAACAAAAACAAAAACAAAAAAAAAAACAAAAAACTGCCGAACGGCAGGCTCTACCCTACCCACTGTCTGGAAAGACGTAGGAATCCTCCTCTCCACGATCACCCCTGGTGCTGATTCCCAGTCACCAGAGACAATGACCCGACGCTTACGCCAGGTCTTCTGGGAGCTCGGCACCCCAACCACAAAGTGTCCACGCTGACCTGCCGATAGACAGTTGGACTGCACCCACCCTCCATTATCGGCACTCTTCGCCCTCGTCACACTGTATAGTTGGGCAAATTGTTCGTAGCTCGGCTCCCCCTCGCCAGCCAAGCTGAACGCTGCGATCTTCCCAAGCAACGTAATCCAAAAGTTTGGATTATACTGCCCTGGTGCATATCCGATCGCAGCCAATATCTTCTGCACCGAATGTTTCAACGGCAGCCGAAGCCCGTGCTTGAAGACATCAGTGAAGAAGACCACGCCCTTGTCATTATCACTGAGCGACTCCAAGGGCCCCGGGATCCGCATCCCTACCGATTCCGGAATATTGAACTCCGCCCGAATCTTCGCCAACTCAGCCTCGGTCAGCGTGTTCGGCTCTAAATCATCTACTCCGAACAACGGTTCCGTGGGCTTCGCCATCGGAATCCGTTGCCTCCCCCTCACAACCCTCAATACCCCATCCCCTGGGACGGCAACGGACACGCCACCTCCATCGGCCTCCCGACCCGAAGTCGAAGGCTCCCCATCTTCAGGCACTCTCGTCGAAGTGCCCCCAGCCTCGGCACGCACTCTTGCCCTCTCTACTATTTCACAGCTTGAAGAGCTCCCAGAATCGGCACTCTCACTCCCCTCGGACGAACTCCCCTCGGACGATTCGTCCTCATAAGCCCTCGGACTACGCCTACCCTCGGATTCGGTATCTGACATCTACAAACACAAACGAAGGGAAACTAAGTGCTATGCTGGAATCAAAATCATGTTCTACCCTTACACACTCATGTTCATACTTGTTCTTGCTTGTTCATACTTTGTTCAAACAAAAAAATCAACGAATCCAACACTTTGATTCATACAAATGCCAAAACACGGCAACATACCTTGTTTGCACGGTGGTTCAAGTTCGCCGGAAATCGCCTCCGCCTTGTTCACACTCACCGGAAATCGCCTGCTCAGCCTTCGCACGGTTGCCGGAAATCGCCTCTCACAAGCTCTCTTCGCTCTCAAATATTCCAAGTATTTGTCCTCTCGTCCCCTCCTCACATTTATAGAGCCGATTTAGCATCGGGAAGCGAAGCGACGCATCGGGATACGAAACGCCGCGGCTCTTCACAGCCATGCCGACACGTGTCACGCATGCATGGGGGAGCCCAAACGTCAGTTGCAACGCTTCCAATCCTCAGAGACGCTTCAACTTCCCGAACGTGGCGGATCTAGCCACCTTCGAGCACAACTCCACTAGCTAACGGCAGGCGCACATCGTTGAGTTTTCACTCACCTCTCGTGCCGAACGGCAGGCGCACATCGTTGAGTTTTCACTCACCTCTCGTGCCGAACGGCAGGCGCACATCGTTGAGTTTTCACTCACCTCTCGTGCCGAACGACAGCCGCATATTCACGAGTTTTCACTCACCTCTTGCAACAATCGGCACATCATGCCGTCTCTTCTCCAAGCTCACTCCCTTGGGCACTTGGGGGACTACATACCACCATCGGCAACTATGGGACCATTGTGTCCGGGTCAGAACTCCGAATACACATTCAAGTCCCCAACCGAGAAGCTTCTCAATCGGCAACTTGGGGGACTACTGTTTGTACCATATCTGACCCTCCACTCGTGCAACGACACGTGGATCTCATAAACTCGCCCAAGTACCCAAGGCCTCGAACAATCGGCATCGGGCACCGATGACATTGTCTCAAAGCTGCGAACAGCCGTTACGAGCCCAACTCGTCTACAATCGGCATCCCTTACCGATTGTAGAGAATCAACCTCGAAGTACCCGCCCAAAATATCTAAAGACTCGTGTCGACCTCAGAAGGCCCTCCCACGAGTCCCACATCGAAAATGAGCACTAAGAGCATACTAAATGCCCTCTACAAATAGGCCCCTTCCACTACAATACAGGGGTAAGACTTTTCAGCTTGACTTTTATACTTCTATATGGTCAACAGCAAGAGCTCTTAAAACAACAAACTTACTTCAGCATCGGAGGGTCTTAGGCTGGTTCTACACCGGTTCCATAGACCTTACGAGTCTCGACTTCTTTCTATTCAGGATCAGCATCCAAGGACAGGAAGAATCGGCAACCAATATTCAATCGATCTCTCGATCGTCCATCCCATTTGTAAGTTTCACTCATCTCTATCTGTTCAAGATTTAGCGCCAACACAATCCAATCGCTAGAAGTGTGGAATACACCAACCACTCCAATTAGGAAAGAACTGCCGTTGAACTTGAATTGTCCAATTTCTCACACCTATTGATTTCGGATCGAGCCCCAAAACTTGGGCAACATCATAATACGGTGGGAGGTGTCATTTGGTGAGTTTTGAGTGAAATCCAATCGCCAGAACTATGAATTACCCCAACCACTCCAATTTGGAATGAACTGCCTGTGAACTTGAATTGTCCAATTCCATACACCTATTGATTTCGGATCGAGCCCAAAACTTGGGCAACGTCATAATATGGTGGGAGGAGTCATTTGGTGTGTTTTGAGTGAAATTCAATCGCTAGAACTACGAAGTAACCCAACCACTCAAATTTGGAACGAACTGCCTTCGAACTTGAATTGTCCAATTTCTTACACCTATTGATATCGGATCGAGCCAAAAACTTGGGCAACATCCTAATATGGAGGTAGGAGTCATGTGGTGAGTTTTGAGTGAAATCCAATCGCTAGAAGTATGGAATACACCAACCACTCCAATTAGGAACGAACTGCCGTTGAACTTGAATTGTCCGATTTCCCACACCTATTGGTATCGGTTCGAGCCCAAAACTTGGACAACATCATAATATGGTGGGAGGAGTCATTTGGTGTGTTTTGAGTGAAATCCAATCGCTACAACTATGAATTACCCCAACCACTCCAATTTGGAACAAACTGCCTTTCAACTTGAATTGTCCAAGTTCTTACACCTACTGATTTCGGATCAAGCCCAAAACTTGGGCAACATCATAATATGGTGGGAGGAGTCATTTGGTGTGTTTTGAGTGAAATCCAATCGCTAGAAATATGGAATACACCAAATACTCCAATTAAGAACGAACTGCCGTTGAACT
Organism: Prunus avium; assembly: GCF_965620075.1. Lineage (NCBI taxonomy): Eukaryota > Viridiplantae > Streptophyta > Magnoliopsida > Rosales > Rosaceae > Prunus > Prunus avium. The sequence continues at coordinate 10,540,560 of NC_142290.1, forward strand.
TGAATTGTCCACTTTTTTACATTTATTGATTTCGGATCGAGCCCAAAACTTGGGCAACATCCTAATATGGCGGCAGGAGTCATTTGTTGTGTTTTGAGTGAAATCCAATTGCTAGAAATATGAATTACCCTAACCAGTTCAATTTGGAACGAACTGCCTTTGAACTTGAATTGTCCAATTTCTTACACCTATTGATTTCGGATCGAGCCCAAAACTTGGGCAATATCATAATATGGTGGTAGGAGTCATTTGGTGAGTTTTGAGTGAAATCCAATCGCTAGAAGTACGGAATACACCAACCACTCCAATTAGGAACGAACTCCCGTTGAACTTGAATTGTCCAATTTCGCACACCTATTGGTATCGGTTCGAGCCCAAAACATGAGCAACATCATAATATGGTGGGAGGAGTCATTTGGTGTGTTTTGAGTGAAATCCAATTGGCAGAACTTTAAATTACCCAACCACTCCAATTTGAAACGAACAGCCTTTGAACATGAATTGTCCAATTTCATACACCTATTGAGTTCGGATCGAGCCCAAAACTTGTGCAACATCATAATATGGTGGGAGGAGTCATTTGGTGAGTTTTGAGTGAAATCCAATCGGCAGAACTATGAATTACCCCAACCACTCCATTTGGAACGAACTGCCTTTGAACTTGAATTGTCCAATTTCATACACCTATTGAGTTCGGATCGAGCCCAAAACTTGGGCAACATCATAATATGGTGGGGGTAGTCATTTGGTGTGTTTTGAGTGAAATCCAATCGGCAGAACTATGAATTATCCCAACCACTCCAATTTGGAACGAACAGCCTTCGAACTTGAATTGTCCAATTTGATACACCTATTGATTTCGGATTGAGCCCAAAACTTCGGCAACAACATAATACGGTGGAAGGAGTCAGTTGGTGAGTTTTGAGTGAAATCCAATCTGCAGAACTATGAATTTCCCCAACCACTCCAATTTGGAACGAACTGCCTTTGAACTTGAATTGTCCAATTACTTACACCTATTGATTTCGGATCGATCCCAAAACTTGGGCAACATCATAATATGGGGGGAGGAGTCATTTGGTGTGTTTTGAGTGAAATCCAATCGGCAGAACTATGAATTACCCCAACCACTCCAATTTGGAACGAACTGCCTTCGAACTTGAATTGTCCAATTTCATACACCTATTGATTTCGGATCGAGCCCAAAACTTGGGCAACATCATAATATGGGGGGAGGAGTGATTTGGTGTGTTTTGAGTGAAATCCAATCGCCAGAAGTATGAATTACCCCAACCACTCCAATTTGGATCGAACTGCCTTCGAACTTGAACTGTCCAATTTCTTTCACCTATTTATTTCGGATCGAGCCCAAAACTTGGGCAACATCATCATACGGTGGGAGGAGTCATTTGGTGTGTTTTGAGTGAAATCCAATCGCCAGAACTTTGAATTACCCCAACCACTCAAATTAGGAACGACCTGCCGTTGAACTTGAATTGTCAAATTTCTTACAACTATTAATTTCGGATCGAGCCCAAAACTTGGGCAACATCATAATACGGTGGGAGGAGTCAATTGGTGAGTTTTGAGTGAAATCCAATCAATAGAAGTATGGAATACACCAACCACTCCAATTAGGAACGAACTGCCGTTGAACTTGAATTGTCCAATTTCTCACACCTATTGATTTCGTATCTAGCCCAAAACTTGGGCAACATCATAATATGGTGGGAGGAATCCTTTGGCCAGTTTTGAGTGAACTCCAATCGCTAGAATTATGAAATACACCAACCAGCCCAATTAGGAACGAACTACCGCTGAAGTTGAATTGTCCAATTTCTCACACCTACTGATTTCGGATCGAGCCCAAAACCTGGGCAACATCATAATATGGTGGGAGGAGTCATTTGGTGAGTTTTGAGTGAAATACAATCGCTAGAACTATGAATTACGCCAACCACTCCAATTTGGAACGAACTTCCTTTGAACTTGAATTGTCCAATTTCTTAGACCGATTCATTACAGATAGGGCCCAAAACCTGGGCAACGTCATAATATGGTGGGAGGAGTCATTTGGTGAGTTTTGAGTGAAATCCAATCGCTAGAATTGTGGAATACACCAACCACTCCAATTAGGAACGAACTGCCGTTGAACTTGAATTGTCCAATTTCTCACACCTATTGATTTCGGATCGAGCCCAAAACTTGGGCAACATCATAATATGGTGGGAGGAGTCATTTGGTGAGTTTTGAGTGAAATCCAATCGCTAGAAGTAAGGAATACACCAACCACTCCAATTGGGAACGAACTGCCGTTGAACTTGAATTGTCCAATTTCTCAAACCTATTGATTTCAGATCGAGCCAAAAACTGGGACAACATCATAATATGTTGGGAGGAGTCATTTGGTGAGTTCTGAGTGAAATCCAATCGCTAGAAATATGGAATACACCAACCACTCCCATTAGGAACGAACTACCGTTGAACTTGAATTGTCCAATTTCTCACACCTACTGTTTTCGGATCGAGCCCAAAACTTGGGCAACAACATATTATGGTGGGAGGAGTCATTTGGTGAGTTTTGAGTGAAATCCAATCGCTAGAAGTAAGGAATACACCATACACTCCAATTGGGAACGAACTGCCGTTGAACTTGAATTGTCCAATTTCTCACACCTATTAATTTCAGATCGAGCCAAAAACTGGGACAACATCATAATATGTTGGGAGGAGTTATTTGGTGAGTTTTGAGAGAAATCCAATCGCTAGAACTATGAATTACCCCCACCACTCCAATTTGGAAGAAACTGCCTTTGAACTTGAATTGTCCAATTTCTTACATCTATTGATTTCGGATCGATCCCAAAAGTTGGGAAACACCATAATATGGTGGGAGGAGTCATTTGGTGAGTTTTAAGTGAAATCCAATCGCTAGAAGTATGAAATACACCAACAAGTCCAATTAGGAACGAACTGCCGCTGAGCTTGAATTGTCCAATTTCTCACACCTACTGAATTCAGATCGAGCCCAAAACTTGGGCAACATCATAATATGGTGGGAGAAGTCATTTGGTGAGTTTTGAGTGAAATACAATCGCTAGAACTATGAATTACGCCAACCACTCCAATTTGGAACGAACTTCCTTTGAACTTGAATTGTCCAATTTCTTACACCGATTGATTTCAGATCGGGCCCAAAACTTGGGCAACATCATAATATGGTTGGAGGAGTCATTTGGTGAGTTTTGAGTGAAATCCAATCGCTAGAAATATGGAATACACCAACCACTCCCATTAGGAACGAACTACCGTTGAACTTGAATTGTCCAATTTCTCACACCTACTGTTTTCGGATCGAGCCCAAAACTTGGGCAACATCATAATATGGTTGGAGGAGTCATTTGGTGAGTTTTGAGTGAAATCCAAACGGTAGAAGTATGGAATACACCAACCACTCCAATTAGGAACGAACTGCCTTTGAACTTGAATTCTCCAATTTCTTACACCTATTGATTTCGGATCGAGCCCAAAACTTGGGCAACATCATAATATGGTGGGAGGAGTCATTTGGTGAGTTTTGAGTGAAATACAATCGCGAGAACTATGAATTACCCCAACCACTCCAATTTGGAACGAACTGCCTTTGAACTTGAATTGTCCAATTTCTTACACCTATTGATTTCGGATCGAGCCCAAAACTTGGGCAACATTATAATATGGGGGGAGGAGTCATTTGGTGTGTTTTGAGTGAAATCCTATCGCTAGAAGTATGGAATACACCAACCACTCCAATTAGGAACGAACTGTCGTTGAACTTGAATTGTCCAATTTCTCACACCTATTGATTTCAGATCGAGCCCAAAACTTGGGCAACATCAAAATATGGTGGGAGGAGTCTTTTGGTGAGTTTTGAGTGAAATCCAATGGCCAAAAGTATGGAATACACCAACCACTCCAATTCGGAACGAACTGCCGTTGAACTTGAATTGTCCAATTACTCCCACCTATTGATTTCGGATCGAGCCCAAAACTTGGGCAACATTATAATATGGGGGGAGGAGTCATTTGGTGAGTTTTGAGTGAAATCCAATCGCTAGAACTATGAATTAACCCAACCACTCCAATTGTGAACGAACTGCCTTTGAACATGAATTGTCCAATTTCTTACACCTATTGATTTCGGATCGAGCCCAAAACTTGGGAAACGTCATAATATGGTTGGAGGAGTCATTTGGTGAGTTTTGAGTGAAATTCAATCGCTAGAAGTATGGAATACACCAACCACTCCAATTGGGAACGCACTGCCGTTGAACTTGAATTGTCCAATTTCTCACACCTATTGATTTCAGATCGAGCCCAAAACTGGGACAACATCATAATACGTTGGGCGGAGTCATTTGGTGAGTTTTGAGTGAAATCCAATCGCTAGATGTATGGAATACACCAACCACTCCAATTAGGAACGAACTGCCATTGAACTTGAATTGTCCAATTTCTCACACCTATTGATTTCGGATCGAGCCCAACACTTGGGCAACACCATAATATGGTGGGAGGAGTCATTTGGTGAGTTTTGAGAGAAATCCAATCGCTAGAACTATGAATTACCCCAACCACTCCAATTTGGAAGGAACTGCCTTTGAACTTGAATTGTCCAATTTCTTACACCTATTGATTTCGGATCGATCCCAAAACTTTGGCAACATCATAATATAGTGGGAGGAGTCATTTGGTGAGTTTTAATTGAAATTAACTCGCTAGACGTATGAAATACACCAACCAGTCCAATTAGGAACGAACTGCCGCTGAACTTGAATTGGCCAATTTCTCACACCTTCTGATTTCGGATTGAGCCCAAAACTTGGGCAACATCATAATATGGTGGGAGGAGTCATTTGGTGAGTTTAGAGTGAAATCCAAACGGTAGAAGTATGGAATACACCAACCACTCCAATTAGGAACGAACTGCCGTTGAACTTGAATTGTCCAATTTCTCACACCTATTGATTACGGATCGAGCCCAAAACTTGGGCAACATCATAATATGGTGGGAGGAGAAATTTGGTTAGTTTTGAGTGAAATACAATCGCGAGAACTATGACTTACCCCAACCACTCCAATTTGGAACGAACTGCTTTTGAACTTGAATTCTCCAATTTCTTACACCTATTGGTTTCGGTTCGAGCCCAAAACTTGGGCAACATTAGAAAATGGTGGGAGGAGTCTTTGGGTGTGTTTTAAGTGAAATCCAATCGCTAGAAGTGTGGAATACACCAACCACTCCAATTAGGAACGAACTGCCGTTGAACTTGAATTGTCCAATTTCTCACACCTATTGATTTCGGATCGAGCCCAAAACTTGGGCAACATCATAATATGGTGGGGGGATTCATTTGGTGAGTTTTGAGTGAAATACAATCGCGAGAACTATGAATTACCCTAACCACTGCAATTTGGAAAGAATTGCCTTTAAACTTGAATTTTCCAATTTCTCACACCTATTGATTTCGGATCGAGCCCAAAACTTGGGCAACATCATAATATAATGGGAGGAGTCATTTGGTGAGTTTTAAGTGAAATACAATCGCGAGAACTATGAATTACCCCAACCACTCCAATTTGGAACGAACTGCCTTTGAAGTTGAATTCTCCAATTTCTTACACCTATTGATTTCGAATCGAGCCCAAAACTTGGGCAACATCATAATATGGTGGGAGGAGTCATTTGGTGAGTTTTGAGTGAAATACAATCGCGAGAACTATGAATTACCCCAACCACTCCAATTTCTAACGAACTGCCTTTGAACTTGAATTGTCCAATTTCTTACACCTATTGATTTCGGATTGAGCCCAAAACTTGGGAAGCATCATAATATGGTGGGAGGAGTCATTTGGAGAGTTTTGAGTAAAATCCAATCGCTAGATGTATGGAATACACCAACCACTCCAATTAGGAACGAACTGCCGTTGAACTTGAATTGTCCAATTTCTCACAACTATTGATTTCGGATCGAACCCAAAACTTGGGCAACAACATAATATGGTGGGAGGAGTCCTTTGGTGAGTTTAGAGTGAAATACAATCGCCAAAACTGTGAGTTACCCCAACCACTCCAATTTGGAACGAACTGCCTTTGAACTTGAATTGTCCAATTTCTTACACCTATTGATTTCGGATCGAGCCCAAAACTTGGGAAGCATCATAATATGGTGGGAGGAGTCATTTGGAGAGTTTTGAGTGAAATCCAATCGCTAGATGTATGGAATACACCAACCACTCCAATTAGGAACGAACTGCCGTTGAACTTGAATTGTCCAATTTCTTACACCTATTGATTTCGAATCGAGCCCAACACTTGGGCAACATCATAATATGGTGGGAGAAGTCGTTTGGTGAGTTTTGAGAGAAATCCAATCGCTAGAACTATGAATTACCCCCAACCACTCCAATTTGGAAGGAACTGCCTTTGAACTTGAATTGTCCAATTTCTTACACCGATTGATTTCAGATCGGGCCCAAAACTTGGGCAACATCATAATATAGTGGGAGGAGTCATTTGGTGAGTTTTAAGTGAAATCCAATCGCTAGACGTATGAAATACACCAACCAGTCCAATTAGGAACGAACTGCCGCTGAACTTGAATTGGCCAATTTCTCACACCTTCTGATTTCGGATTGAGCCCAAAACTTGGGCAACATCATAATATGGTGGGAGGAGTCATTTGGTGAGTTTTGAGTGAAATCCAAACGGTAGAAGTATGGAATACACCAACCACTCCAATTAGGAACGAACTGCCGTTGAACTTGAATTGTCCAATTTCTCACACCTATTGATTACGGATCGAGCCCAAAACTTGGGCAACATCATAATATGGTGGGAGGAGTCATTTGGTGAGTTTTGAGTGAAATACAATCGAGAGAACTATGAATTACCCCAACCACTCCAATTTGGAACGAACTGCCTTTGAAGTTGAATTCTCCAATTTCTTACACCTATTGATTTCGAATCGAGCCCAAAACTTGGGCAACATCATAATATGGTGGGAGGAGTCATTTGGTGAGTTTTGAGTGAAATCCAATCGCTAGAAGTATGGAATACACCAACCACTCCAATTAGGAATGAACTGCCGTTGAACTTGAATTGTCCAATTTCTCACACCTATAGATTTCGAATCGACCCCAAAACTTGGGCAACATCATAATATGGTGGGAGGAGTCATTTGGTGAGTTTTGAGAGAAATCCAATCGCTAGAACTATGAATTACCCCAACCAATCCAATTTGGAAGGAACTGCCTTTGAACTTGAATTGTCCAATTTCTTACACCTATTGATTTCGGATCGAGCCCAAAAGTTGGGCAACATCGTAATATAGTGGGAGGAGTCATTTGGTGAGTTTTGAGTGAAATCCAAACGGTAGAAGTATGGAATACACCAACCACTCCAATTAGGAACCAACTGCCGTTGAACTTGAATTGTCCAATTTCTCACACCTATTGATTACGGATCGAGCCCAAAACTTGGGCAACATCATAATATGGTGTGAGGAGTCATTTGGTGAGTTTTGAGTGAAATACAATCGCGAGAACTATGAATTACCCCAACCACTCCAATTTGGAACGAACTGCCTTTGAAGTTGAATTCTCCAATTTCTTACACCTATTGATTTCGAATCGAGCCCAAAACTTGGGCAACATCATAATATGGTGGGAGGAGTCATTTGGTGAGTTTTGAGTGAAATCCAATCGCTAGAAGTATGGAATACACCAACCACTCCAATTAGGAATGAACTGCCGTTGAACTTGAATTGTCCAATTTCTCACACCTATAGATTTCGAATCGACCCCAAAACTTGGGCAACATCATAATATGGTGGGAGGAGTCATTTGGTGAGTTTTGAGAGAAATCCAATCGCTAGAACTATGAATTACCCCAACCAATCCAATTTGGAAGGAACTGCCTTTGAACTTGAATTGTCCAATTTCTTACACCTATTGATTTCGGATCGAGCCCAAAAGTTGGGCAACATCATAATATAGTGGGAGGAGTCATTTGGTGAGTTTTAAGTGAAATCCAATCGCTAGAAGTATGAAATACACCAACCAGTCCAATTTGGAACGAACTGCCGCTGAACTTGAATTGTCCAATTTCTCACACCTCATGATTTCGGATCGAGCCCAAAACTTGGGCAACATCATAATATGGTGGGAGGAGTCATTTGGTGAGTTTTGAGTGAAATACAATCGCTAGAACTATGAATTACGCCAACCACTCCAATTTGGAACGAACTTCCTTTGAACTTGAATTGTCCAATTTCTTACACCGATTCATTTCAGATCGGGCCCAAAACTTGGGCAACATCATAATATGGTGGGAGGAGTCATTTGGTGAGTTTTGAGTGAAATCGAATCGCTAGAATTGTGGAATACAGCAACCACTCCAATTAGGAACGAACTGCCGTCGAACTTGAATTGTCCAATTTCTTACACCTATTGATTTCGGATCGAGCCCAAAACTTGGGCAACATCATAATATGGTGGGAGGAGTCATTTGATGAGTTTTGAGTGAAATACAATCGCTAGAACTACGAATTACCGCAACCACTCCAATTTCGAACGAACTGCCTTTTAACTTGAATTGTCCAATTTCTTACACCTATTGATTTCAGATCGAGCCCAAAACTTGGGCAACATCATAATATGGTGGGAGTCATTTCGTGAGTTTTGTGTAAAATCCAAACGCTAGAAGTATGGAATACACCAACCACTCCAATTTGGAACGAACTGCCTTTTAACTTGAATTGTCCAATTCCTTACACCTATTGATTTCAGATCGAGCCCAAAACTTGGGCAACATCATAATATGGTGGGAGTCAGTTGGTGAGTTTTGAGTGAAATCCAAACGCTAGAAGTATGGAATACACCAACCACTCCAATTAGGAACGAACTGCCATTGAACTTGAAATGACCAATTTCTCCCATCTATTGATTTCGGATCGAGCCCAAAACTTGGGCAATGTCATAATATGGTGGGAGAAGTCATTTGGTGAGTTTTGAGTGAAATCCAATCGCTAGAAGTATGGAATACACCAAACACTCCAATTTGGAACGAGCTGCCGTTGAACTTCAATTGTCCAATTTCTCACACCTATTGATTTCGGATAGAGCCCAAAACTTGGGCAACATCATAATATGGTGGGAGGAGTCATTTGGTGAGTTTTGAATGAAATCCAAACGCTAGAAGTATGGAATACACCAACCACTCCAATTAGGAACGAACTGCCGTTGAACTTGAATTGTCCAACTTCTCACACCTATTGATTTCGGATCGAGCCCAAAACTTGGGCAACACCATAATATGGTGGGAGGAGTCATTTGGTGAGTTTTGAGTGAAATACAATCGCTAGAACTACGAATTACCGCAACCACTCCAATTTGGAACGAACTACCTTTTAACTTGAATTGTCCAATTTCTTACACCTACTGATTTCAGATCGAGCCCAAAACTTGGGCAACATCATAATATGGTGGGAGGAGTCATTTGGTGAGTTTTGAGTGAAATCCAATCGCTAGAAGTATGGAATACACCAACCACTCCAATTAGGAATGAACTGCCGATGAACTTGAATTGTCCAATTTCTCACACCTATTGATTTCGGATCGAGCCCAAAACTTGGGCAACAACATAATATGGTGGGAGGAGTGATTTGGTGAGTTTTGAGTGAAATCCAATCGCTAGAAGTATGGAGAACACCAACCACTCCAATTAGGAACGAACTACCGTTGAACTTGAGTTGTCCAATTTCTCACACCTATTGATTTCGGATCGAGCCCAAAACTTGGGCAACGTCATAATATGGTGGGAGGAGTCATTTGGTGACTTTTCAGCGAAATCCAATCGCTAGAAGTATGGAATACACCAACCACTCCAATTAGGAATGAACTGTCGTTGAACTTGAACTGTCCAATTTCTCACACCTATTGATTTCGGATCGAGCCCAAAACTTGGGCAACATCATAATATAAGGGGAGCAGTCATTTGGTGAGTTTTGGGTGAAATACAATCGCTAGAACTATGAATTACCCCAACCACTCCAATTTGTAACGAACTGCCTTTGAACTTGAATTGTCCAATTTCTTACACCTATTGATTTCGGATCGAGCCCAAAACTTGGGCAACATCATAATATGGTGGGAGGAGTCATTTGGTGGGTTTTGAGTGAAATCCAATCGCGAGAACTACGAATTACCCCAACCACTCCAATTTGGATTGAACTGCCTTTCAACTTGAATTGTCCAATTTCTTGTACCTATTGATTTCGGATCGAGCCCAAAACTTGGGCAACATCATAATATGGTGGGAGGAGTCATTCGGTGTGTTTTGAGTGAAATCCAATCGCCAGAACTATGAATTACCCCAACAACTCCAACTTGGAACGAACTGCCTTTGAACTTGAATTGTCGAATTTCTTACACCTATTGATCTCGGATCGAGCCCAAAACTTGGGCAACACCGTAATATTGTGGGAGTAGTCATTTGGTGAGTTTTGAGTGAAATCCAATCACTAGAAGTATGGAATACAACAACCACTCCAATTTGGAACGAACTGCCGTTGAAATTGAATTGTTCAACTTCTCACACCTATTGATTTCGGATCGAGCCCAAAACTTGGGCAACATCATAATATGGTGGCAGGAGTCATTTGGTGCGTTTTGAGTGAAATCCAATCGCTAGAACTATGAATACACCAACCACTCCAATTAGGAAAGAACTGCCGTTGAACTTGAATTGTCCAATTTCTTACACCTATTGATTTCGTATCAACCCCAAAACTTGGGCAACATCATAATATGGTGGGAGGAGTCATTTGGTGTGTTTTGAGTGAAATCCAATCGCCAGTACTATGAATTACCCCAACCACTCCAATTTGGAACGAACTGCCTTAGAACTTGAATTGTCCAATTTCTCACACCTGTTGATATCGGATCGAGCCCAAAACTTGGCCAACATCATAATATGGTGGGAGGAGTCATTTGGTGAGTTTTGAGTGAAATCCAATGGATAGAAGTATGGAATACACCAACCACTCCAATTAGGAACGAACTGCCGTTGAACTTGAATTTTCCAATTTCTCACACGTATTGATTTCGGATCGAGCCCAAAACATGGGCAACATCATAATATGGTGGGAGGAGTCATTTGGTAAGTTTTGAGTGAAATCCATCGCTAGAAGTATGGAATACACAAACCACTCCAATTAGGAACGAACTGCCGTTGAACTTCAATTGTCCAATTTCTCACACCTATTGATTTCGGATCGGGCCCAAAACTTGGGCAACATCATAATATGGTGGGAGGAGTCATTTGGTGTGTTTTGAGTGAAATTCAATCGCCAGAACTGTGAATTACCACAACCACTCCAATTTGGAACGAACTGCCTTACAACTTGAATTATCCAATTTCTCACACCTATTGATATCGGATCGAGCCCAAAACTTGGGTAACATCATAATATGGTGGGAGGAGTCATTTGGTGAGTTTTGAGTGAAATCCAATCGCTAGAAGTATGGAATACACCAACCACTCCAATTAGGAACGAACTGCCGTTCAACTTGAATTGTCCAATTTCTCACACCTATTGATTTCGGATCTAGCACAAAACTTGGGCAACATCATAATATGGTGGGAGGAGTCATTTGGTGAGTTTTCAGTGAAATCCAATCGCTAGAAGTATGGAATACACCAACCACTACAATTAGGAACGAACTGCCGTTGAGCTTGATTTGTCCAATTTCTCAAACCAATTGATTTCGGATCGAGCCCAAAACTTGGGCAACATCAGAATATGGTGGGAGGAGTCATTTGGTGTGTTTTGAGGGAAATCCAATCCCCAGAAATATTAATTACCCCAACCGCTCCAATTTGGAACGAACTGCCTTTGAACTTGAATTGTCCAATTTCTCACACCTATTGATTTCGAATCGAGCCCAAAACTTGGGCAACATCATAATATGGTGGGAGGAGTCATTTGGTGTGTTTTGAGTGAAATCCAATCGCTAGAAGTATGGAATACAACAACCACTCCAATTAGGAACGAATTGCCGTTGAACTTGAATTGTCCAATTTCTCACACCTATTGATTTCGGATCGAGCACAAAACTTGGGTAACATCATAATATGGTGGGAGCAGTCATTTGGTGAGTTTTGAGTGCAATCCAATCGCTAGAAGTATGCAATACACCAACCACTCCAATTAGGAACGAACTGCCGTTGAACTTGAATTGTCCAATTTCTCACACCTATTCATTTCGGATCGAGCCCAAAACTTGGGCAACATCATAATATGGTGGGAGGAGTCATTTGGTGTGTTTTGAGTGAAATCCAATCACTAGAAGTATGGAATACCACAACCACTCCAATTACGAACGAACTGCCGTTGAACTTGAATTGTCCAATTTCTCACACCTATTGATTTCGGATCGAGCCCAAAACTTGGGCAACATCATAATATGGTGGGAGGAGTCATTTGGTGTGTTTTGAGTGAAATCCAATCGCAAGAACTATGAATTACCCCAACCACTCCTATTTGGAACGAACTGCCTTTGAACTTGAATTGTCCAATTTCTTATACCTATTAATTTCGGATCGAGCCCAAAACTTGGGCAACATCATAATATGGTGGGAGGAGTCATTTGGTGTGTTTTGAGTGAAATCCAATCACTAGAAGTATGGAATACAACAACCACTCCAATTAGGAACGAACTGCCGTTGAACTTGAAGTGTCCAATTTCTCACACCTATTGATTTCGGATCGAGCCCAAAACTTGGGCAACATCATAATATGGTGGGAGGAGTCATTTGGTGTGTTTTGAGTGAAATCCAATCGCCAGAACTATGAATTACCCCAACCACTCCAATTTGGAACGAACTGCCGTTGAACTAGAATTGTCCAATTTCTCACACCTATTGATTTCGAATCGAGCCCAAAACTTGGGTAACATCATAATATGGTGGGAGGAGTCATTTGGTGTGTTTTGAGGGAAATGCAATCGACAGAACTATGAATTACCCATACCACTCCAATTTGGAACGAACTACCTTTGAACTTGAATTGTCCAATTTCTTACACCTATTGATTTCGGATCGAGCCCAAAACTTGGGAAACAGCATAATATGGTGGGAGGAGTCATTTGGTGTGTTTTGAGTGAAATCCAATCGCCAGTACTATGAATTACCCCAACCACTCCAATTTGGAACGAACTGCCTTAGAACTTGAATTGTCCAATTTCTCACACCTGTTGATATCGGATCGAGCCCAAAACTTGGCCAACATCATAATATGGTGGGAGGAGTCATTTGGTGAGTTTTGAGTGAAATCCAATGGATAGAAGTATGGAATACACCAACCACTCCAATTAGGAACGAACTGCCGTTGAACTTGAATTTTCCAATTTCTCACACGTATTGATTTCGGATCGAGCCCAAAACATGGGCAACATCATAATATGGTGGGAGGAGTCATTTGGTAAGTTTTGAGTGAAATCCAATCGCTAGAAGTATGGAATACACAAACCACTCCAATTAGGAACGAACTGCCGTTGAACTTGAATTGTCCAATTTCTCACACCTATTGATTTCGGATCGGGCCCAAAACTTGGGCAACATCATAATATGGTGGGAGGAGTCATTTGGTGTGTTTTGAGTGAAATTCAATCGCCAGAACTGTGAATTACCACAACCACTCCAATTTGGAACGAACTGCCTTACAACTTGAATTATCCAATTTCTCACACCTATTGATATCGGATCGAGCCCAAAACTTGGGTAACATCATAATATGGTGGGAGGAGTCATTTGGTGAGTTTTGAGTGAAATCCAATCGCTAGAATTATGGAATACACCAACCACTCCAATTAGGAACGAACTGCCGTTGAACTTGAATTGTCCAATTTCTCACACCTATTGATTTCGGATCTAGCACAAAACTTGGGCAACATCATAATATGGTGGGAGGAGTCATTTGGTGAGTTTTCAGTGAAATCCAATCGCTAGAAGTATGGAATACACCAACCACTCCAATTAGGAACGAACTGCCGTTGAGCTTGATTTGTCCAATTTCTCAAACCTATTGATTTCGGATCGAGCCCAAAACTTGGGCAACATCATAATATGGTGGGAGGAGTCATTTGGTGTGTTTTGAGTAAAATCCAATCACTAGAAGTATGGAATACAACAACCACTCCAATTAGGAAAGAACTGCCGTTGAACTTGAAGTGTCCAATTTCTCACACCTATTGATTTCGGATCGAGCCCAAAATCTGGGCCACATCATAATATGGTGGGAGGAGTCATTTGGTGTGTTTTGAGTGAAATCCAATCGCCAGAACTATGAATTACCCCAACCACTCCAATTTGGAACGAACTGCCTTTGAACTTGAATTGTCCAATTTCTCACACCTATTGATTTCGAATCGAGCCCAAAAGTTGGGTAACATCATAATATGGTGGGAGGAGTCATTTGGTGTGTTTTGAGGGAAATCCAATCGACAGAACTATGAATTACCGATACCGCTCCAATTTGGAATGAACTGCCTTCGAACTTGAATTGTCCAATTTCTTACACCTATTGATTTCGGATCGAGCCCAAAACGTGGGAAACAGCATAATATGGTGGGAGGAGTCATTTGGTGTGTTTTGAGTGAAATCCAATCCCCAGAAATAGGAATTACCCCAACCGCTCCAATTTGGAACGAACTGCCTTTGAACTTGAATTGTCCAATTTCTCACACCTATTGATTTCGGATCGAGCCGAAAATATGGCCAACAACATAATATGGTGGGGGGAGTCATTTGGTGAGTTTTGACTGAAATCCAATCGCTAGAAGTATGGAATACACCAACCACTCCAATTTGGAACGAACTGCCGTTGAACTTCAATTGTCCAATTTCTCACACCTATTGATTTCGGATCTAGCACAAAACTTGGGCAACATCATAATATGGTGGGAGGAGTCATTTGGTGAGTTTTGAGTGAAATCCAATCGCTAGAAGTATGGAATACACCAACCACTCCAATTAGGAACGAACTGTCGTTGAACTTGGATTGTCCAATTTCTCACACCTATTGATTTCGGATCGAGCCCAAAACTTGGGCAACATCAGAATATGGTGGGAGGAGTCATTTGGTGTGTTTTGAGGGAAATCCAATCCCCAGAAATATGAACTACCCCAACCGCTCCAATTTGGAACGAACTGCCTTTGAACTTGAATTGTCCAATTTCTCACACCTATTGATTTCGGATCGAGCCCAAAACTTGGGCAACATCATAATATGGTTGGAGGAGTCATTTGGTGTGTTTTGAGGGAAATCCAATCGACAGAACTATGAATTACCCATATCGCTCCAATTTGGAACGAACTGCCTTTGAACTTGAATTGTTCAATTTCTTACACCTATTGTTTTCGGATCGAGCCCAAAACTTGGGAAACAGCATAATATGGTGGGAGGAGTCATTTGGTGTGTTCTGAGTGAAATTCAATCGCCAGAACTGTGAATTACCACAACCACTCCAATTTGGAACGAACTGCCTTACAACATGAATTATCAAATTTCTCACACCTATTGATATCGGATCGAGCCCAAAACTTGGGTAACATCATAATATGGTGGGAGGAGTCATTTGGTGAGTTTTGAGTGAAATCCAATCGCTAGAAGTATGGAATACACCAACCACTCCAATTAGGAACGAACTGCCGTTGAACTTGAATTGTCCAATTTTTCACACCTATTGATTTCGGATCGAGCCCAAAAGTTGGGCAACATCATAATATGGTGGGAGCAGTCATTTGGTGAGTTTTGAGTGAAATCCAATCGCTAGAAGTATGCAATACACCAACCACTCCAATTTGGAACGAACTGCCGTTGAACTTGAATTGTCCAATTTCTCACACCTATGCATTTCGGATCGAGCCCAAAACTTGGGCAACATCATAATATGGTGGGAGGAGTCATTTGGTGTGTTTTGAGTGAAATCCAATCACTAGAAGTATGGAATACAACAACCACTCCAATTAGGAACGAACTGCCGTTGAACTTGAAGTGTCCAATTTCTCACACCTATTGATTTCGGATCGAGCCCAAAACCTGGGCAACATCATAATATGGTGGGAGGAGTCATTTGGTGTGTTTTGAGTGAAATCCAATCGCCAGAACTATGAATTACCCCAACCACTCCAATTTGGAACGAACTGCCTTTGAACTAGAATTGTCCAATTTCTCACACCTATTGATTTCGGATCGAGCCCAAAACTTGGGAAACAGCATAATTTGGTGGGATGAGTCATTTGGTGTGTTTTGAGTGAAATTCAATCGCCAGAACTGTGAATTACCACAACCACTCCAATTTGGAACGAACTGCCTTACAACTTGAATTATCCAATTTCTCACACCTATTGATATCGGATCGAGCCCAAAACTTGGGTAACATCATAATATGGTGGGAGGAGTCATTTGGTGAGTTTTGAGTGAAATCCAATCGCTAGAAGTATGGAATACACCAACCACTCCAATTAGGAACGAACTGCCGTTGAGCTTGAATTGTCCAATTTCTCAAACCTATTGATTTCGGATCGAGCCCAAAACTTGGGCAACATCAGAATATGGTGGGAGGAGTCATTTGGTGTGTTTTGAGTGAAATCCAATCGTCAGAACTATGAATTACCCCAACCACTCCTATTTGGAACGAACTGCCTTTGAACTTGAATTGTCCAATTTCTTACACCTATTAATTTCGGATCGAGCCCAAAACTTGTGCAACATCATAATATGGTGGGAGGAGTCATTTGGTGTGTTTTGAGTGAAATCCAATCATTAGAAGTATGGAATACAACAACCACTCCAATTAGGAACGAACTGCCGTTGAACTTGAAGTGTCCAATTTCTTACACCTATTGATATTGGATCGAGCCCAAAACTTGGGCAACATCATAATATGGTGGGAGGAGTCATTTGGTCAGTTTTGATTGAAATTCAATCGCTAGAACTATGAATTACCCCAACCACTCCAATTTGGAATGAATTGCCTTCGAACTTGAATTGTCCCATTTCTTACACCTGTTGATTTCGGATCGAGCCCAAAACTTGGGCAACATCATAATATGGTGGTAGGAGTCATGTGGTGAGTTTTGTGTGAAATCCAATCGCTATAAGTATAGAATACACCAACCACTCCAATTAGGAATGAACTACCGTTGAACTTGAATTGTCCAATTTCTCACACCTATTGATTTCGGATTGATCCCAAAACTTGGCCAACATCATAATATGGTGGGTGGAGTCATTTCGTGAGTTTTGAGTGAAATCCAATCACTAGAAGTATGGAATACAACAACCACTCCAATTAGGAACGAACTACCGTTGAACTTGAATTGTCCAATTTCGAACAACCTATTGATTTCGGATCGAGCCCAAAACTTGGGCAACACCAAAATATGGTGGGGGGAATCATTTGGTGTGTTTTGAGTGAAATCCAATCGCCAAAAATATGAATTACCACAACCGCTCCAATTTGGAACGAACTGCCTTTGAACTTGAATTGTCCAATTTCTCACACCTATTGATTTCGGATAGAGCCCAAAACATGGGCAACATCATAATATGGTGGGTGGAGTCATTTGGTGTGTTTTGAGTCAAATCCAATAGCCAGAACTATGAATTACCCCAACCACTCCAATTTGGAACGAACTGCCTTCGAACTTGAATTGTCCCATTTCTTACACCTATTGATTTCGGATCGAGCCCAAAACTTGGGCAACATCATAATATGGTGGTAGGAGTCATGTGGAGAGTTTTAAGTGAAATCCAATCGCTATAAGTATAGAATACACCAACCACTCCAATTAGGAATGAACTGCGTTGAACTTGAATTGTCCAATTTCTCACACCTATTGATTTCGGATTGGGCCCAAAACTTGGGCAACATCATAATATGGTGGGTGGAGTCATTTCGTGAGTTTTGAGTGAAATCCAATCACTAGAAGTATGGAATACAACAACCACTCCAATTAGGAAGGAACTGCCGTTGAACTTGAATTGTCCAATTTCTCCCACCTATTGATATCGGATCGAGCCCAAAACATGGGCAACATCATAATATGGTGGGTGGAGTCATTTGGTGTGTTTTGAGTGAAATCCAATAGCCAGAACTTTGAATTACCCCAACCACTCCAATTTGGAACGAACTGCCTTTGAACTTGAATTGTCCAATTTCTTACACCAATTGACTTCGGAACGATCCCAAAACTTGTTTAACATCAAAATATGGTGGGGGGAATCATTTGGTGCGTTTTGAGTGAAATTCAATCGCTAGAACTATGAATTACCCCAACCACTCCAATTTGGAATGAACTGCCTTCGAACTTGAATTGTCCCATTTCTTACACCTATTGATTTCGGATCGAGCCCAAAACTTGGGCAACATCATAATATGGTGGTAGGAGTCATGTGGTGAGTTTTGAGTGAAATCCAATCGCTATAAGTATAGAATACACCAACCACTCCAATTAGGAACGAACTGCCGTTGAACTTGAATTGTCCAATTTCTCACACCTATTGATTTCGGATAGAGCCCAAAACATGGGCACCATCATAATATGGTGGGTGGAGTCATTTGGTGTGTTTTGAGTGAAATCCAATAGCCAGAACTTTGAATTACCCCAACCACTCCAATTTGGAACGAACTGCCTTTGAACTAGAATTGTCCAATTTCTTACACCTATTGATTTCGGAAAGATCCCAAAACTTGTTTAACATCAAAATATGGTGGGGGGAATCATTTGGTGCGTTTTGAGTGAAATTCAATCGCTAGAACTATGAATTACCCCAACCACTCCAATTTGGAATGAACTGCCTTCGAACTTGAATTGTCCCATTTCTTACACCTATTGATTTCGGATCGAGCCCAAAACTTGGGCAACATCATAATATGGTGGTAGGAGTCATGTGGGGAGTTTTGAGTGAAATCCAATCGCTATAAGTATAGAATACACCAACCACTCCAATTAGGAATGAACTGCCGTTGAACTTGAATTGTCCAATTTCTCACACCTATTGATTTCGGATTGGGCCCAAAACTTGGGCAACATCATAATATGGTGGGTGGACTCATTTCGTGAGTTTTGAGTGAAATCCAATCACTACAAGTATGGAATACAACAACCACTCCAATTTGGAAGGAACTGCCGTTGAACTTGAATTGTCCAATTTCTCACACCTATTGATATCGGATCGAGCCCAAAACTTGGGCAACATCATAATATGGTGGGAGGGGTCGTTCGGTGTGTTTTGAATGAAATCCAATAGCCAGAACTTTGAATTTCCCCAACCACTCCAATTTGGAACGAACTGCCTTTGAACATGAATTGTCCAATTTCTTACACCTATTGATTTAGGATCGAGCCCAAAACATGGGCAACATCATAATATGGTGGGAGAAGTCATTTGGTGTGTTTTGAGTGAAATCCATTCGCCAGAACTATGAATTACCCCAACCACTCCAATTTGGAACGAACTGCCTTTGAACTTGAATTGTCCAATTTCTCACACCAACTGATTTCAGATCGAGCCCAAAACTTGGGCAACATC
This sequence comes from Prunus avium, assembly GCF_965620075.1. Taxonomy (NCBI): domain Eukaryota; kingdom Viridiplantae; phylum Streptophyta; class Magnoliopsida; order Rosales; family Rosaceae; genus Prunus; species Prunus avium. Next base: position 10,560,200 of record NC_142290.1, read on the forward strand.
ATAATATGGTGGGAGGAGTCATTTGGTGTGTTTTGAGTGAAATCCAATCGCCAGAACTATAAATTACCCCAACCACTCCAATTTGGAACGAACTGCCTTTGAACTTGAATTGTCCAATTTCTCACACCTATTGATTTCGGATCGAGCACAAAACTTGGGCAACATCATAATATGATGGGAGAAGTCATTTGGTGAGTTTTGAGTGAAATCCAATCGCTAGAAGTATGGTATACACCTACCACTCCAATTAGGAACGAACTGCCGTTGAACTTGAATTATCCAATTTCTGACTCGTATTGATTTCGGATCGAGCCCAAAACTTGGGCAATATCATAATATGGTGGGAGGAGTCATATAGTGAGTTTTGTGTGAAATCCAATCGCTAGATGTATGGAATACACCAACCAATCCAATTACGACCGAACTGCCGTTGAACTTGAATTGTCCAATATCTCACACCTATTGATTTCGGATCGAGCCCAAAACATGGGCAACATCATAATATGGTGGGAGGATTCGTTTGGTGAGTTTTGAGTGAAATCCAATCGCTAGAAGTATGGAATACACCAACCACTCCAATTAGGAACGAACTGCCGTTGAACGTGAATTGTCCAATTTCTCAAACCTATTCATCTCGGATTGAGCCCAAAACTTGGGCAACATCATAATATGGTGGGAGGAGTCATTTGGTGTGTTTTGAGTGAAATCCAATCGCCAGAAATATGAATTACCCCAACCGCTCCAATTTGGAACGAATTGCCTGTGAACTTGAATTGTCCAATTTCTTGAATTGTCCAATTTTGGATCGAGCCCAAAACTTGGGCAACATCATAATATGGTGGGAGGAGTCACTTGGTGAGTTTTGAGTGAAATCCAATCGCTAGAAGTATGGAATACACCAACCACTCCAATTAGGAATGAACTGTCGTCGAACTTGAATTGTCCACCATCTCACACCTATTGATTTCGGATCGAGCCCAAAACATGGGCAACATCATAATATGGTGGGAGGAGTCATTTGGTGTGTTTTGAGTGAAATCCAATCGCCAGAACTTTGAATTACCCCAACCACTCCAATTTGGAACGAACTGCCTATGAACTTGAATTGTCCAATTTCTTACACCTATTGATTTCGGATCGAGCCCAAAACTTGGGCACCATCATAATATGGTGGGAGGAGTCATTTGGTGAGTTTTGAGTGAAATCCAATCGCAAGAAGTATGGAATACACCAACCAGTCCAATTACGACCGAACTGCCGTTGAACTTGAATTGTCCAATATCTCACACCTATTGATTTCGGATCGAGCCCAAAACTTGGGCACCATCATAATGTGGCGGGAGGAGTCGTTCGGTGAGTTTTGAGTGAAATCCAATCGCTAGAAGTATGGAATACACCAACCACTCCAATTAGGACCGAACTGCCGTTGAACGTGAATTGTCCAATTTCTCAGACCTATTCATTTCGGATCGAGCCCAAAACTTGGGCAACATCATAATATGGTGGGAGGAGTCATTTGGTGTGTTTTGAGCCAAATCCAATCGCCAGAACTTTGAATTACCCCAACCACTCCAATTTGGAACGAACTGCCTTTTAACTTGAATTGTCCACTTTCATACACGTATTGATTTCGGATCGAGCCCAAAACTTGGGCAACATCATAATATGGTGGGAGGCGTCATTTGGTGAGTTTTGAGTGAAATCCAATCTCCAGAACTATGAATTACCCCAACCACTCCAATTTGGAATGAACTGCCTTTGAACTTGAATTGTACAATTTCTTACACCTATTGATTTCGGATGGAGCCCAAAACTTGGGCAACATCATAATATGGTGGGAGGAGTCATTTGGTGGGTTTTGTGTGAAATCCAATCGCCAGAACTATGAATTACCCCAACCACTCCAATTTGGAACGAACTGCCTTTGAACTTGAATTGTCCAATTTCTTAGACCTATTGATCTCGGATCGAGCACAAAAGTTGGGCAACATCATAATATGGTGGTAGGAGTCATGTGGTGAGTTTTCAGTGAAATCCAATCGCTAGATGTACGGAATACACCAACCACGCCAATTAGGAACGAACTGCCGTCGAACTTGAATTGTCCAATTTCTCACACCTATTGATTTCGGATCGAGCCCAAAACTTGGGCCACATCATAATATGGTGGGAGGAGTCATTTGGTGCGTTTTGAGTGAGATCCAATCGCTAGAACTATGAATTACCCCAACCACTCCAATTTGGAACGAACTGCTTTTGAACCTGAATTGTCCAATTTCTCACACCTATTGATTTCGGATCGAGCCCAAAACTTGGGCAACATCATAATATGGTGGGAGGAGTCATTTGGTGAGTTTTGAGTGAAATCGAATCGCTAGAACTATGAAATACACCAACCACTCCAATTAGGAATGACCTGCCGTTGAACTTGAATTGTCCAATTTCTCACACCTACTGATTTCGGATCGAGCCCAAAACTTAGGCAACATCATAATATGGTGGGAGGAGTCATTTGTTGAGTTTTGAGTGAAATCCAATCGCCAGAACTTTGAATTACCCCAACCACTCCAATTTGGAACGAACTGCTTTTGAACTTGAATTGTCCAATTTCCCACACCTGTTGATTTCGGATCGAGCCCAAAACTTGGGCAACATCATAATATGGTGGGAGTAGTCATTTGGTGCGTTTTGAGTGAAATCCAATCGCCAGAACTAAGAATTAATCCAACCACTCCAATTTGGAAAGAACTGCCTGTGAACATGAATTGTAAAATTTCTTACACCTATTGATTTCGGATCGAGCCCCAAACATGGGCAACATCATAATATGGTGGGGGCAGTCATTTGGTGAGTTTTGAGTGAAATCCAATCGCCAGAACTTTGAATTACCCCAACCACTCCAATTTGGAACGAACTGCCTTTTACATTGAATTGTCCAATTTCTTACACCTATTGATTTCGGATCGAGCCCAAAACTTGGGCAACATCATAATGTGGTGGGAGGAGTCGTTTGGTGAGTTTTGAGTGAAATCCAATCGCTAGAAGTATGGAATACACCAACCACTCCAATTAGGAACAAACTGCCGTTGAACTCGAATTGTCCAGTTTCTCACACCTATACATTTCGGATCGAGCCCAAAACTTGGGCAACATCATAATATGGTGGGAGGAGTCATTTGGTGTGTTTTGAGTGAAATCCAATCGCTAGAAGTGTGGAATACACCAACCACTCCAATTACGAACGAACTGCCGTTGAACTTGAATTGTCCAATTTCTCACACCTGTTGATTTCAGATCGAGCCCAACACTTGGGCAACACCATAATATGGTGGGAGGAGTCATTCGGTGAGTTTTGAGTGAAATCAAATCGCCAGAACTTTGAATTACCCCAACAACTTCAATTTGGTACGAACTACCTTTGAATTTGAATTGTCTAATTTCTTACATGTATTGATCTTGGATCGAGCCCAAAACTTGGGCCACATCATAATATGGTGGGAGGAGTCATTCGGTGAGTTTTGAGTGAAATCAAATCGCTAGAACTATGAAATACACCAACCACTCCAATTATGAACAAACTGCCGTTGAACTTGAATTGTCCAATTTCTCACAACTATTGATTTCGGATCGAGCCCAAAACTTGGGCAACATCATAATATGGTGGGAGTAGTCATTTGGGCAGTTTTGAGTGAAATCCAATCGCCATAACTATGAATTACCCCAACCACTCCAATTTGGAACGAACTGCCATTGAACATGAATTGTAAAATATCGTACACCAATTGATATCGGATCGAGCCCAAAACTTGGGCAACATCGTAATATGGTGGGAGGAGTCATTTGGTGAGTTTTGAGTGAAATCCAATCGCCAGAACTAAGAATTAATCCAACCACTCCAATTTGGAAAGAACTGCCTGTGAACATGAATTGTAAAATTTCTTACACCTATTGATTTCGGATCGAGCCCCAAACATGGGCAACATCATAATATGGTGGGGGCAGTCATTTGGTGAGTTTTGGGTGAAATCCAATCGCCAGAACTATGAATTACCCCAACCACTCCAATTTGGAACGAACTGCCTTTGAACTTGAATTGTCCAATTTCTTACACCTATTGATCTCGGATCGAGCACAAAAGTTGGGCAACATCATAATATGGTGGTAGGATTCATTTGGTGTGTTTTGAGTGAAATCCAATCGCCAGAATTATGGAATACACCAACCACTCCAATTAGGAATGAACTGCCGTTGAACTTGAAATGTCCAATTTCTCACACCCATTGATTTCGGATCGAGCCCAAAACTTGGGCAACATCAAAATATGGGGGGAGGAATCATTTGGTGTGTTTTGAGTGAAATCCAATCGCCAGAAATGTGAATTACTCCAACCACTCCAATTTGGAACGAACTGCCTTCGAACTTGAATTGTCCAATTTCTTACACCTATTGATTTCGGATCGAGCCCAAAACTTGGGCAACATCATAAGATGGTGGGAGGAGTCATTTGGTGAGTTTTGAGTGAAATCCAATCGCCAGAAGTATGGAATACACCAACCACTCCAATTAGGAATGAACTGCCGTTGAACTTGAATTGTCCAATTTCTCACACCTATTGATTTCGGATTGAGCCTAAAACATGGGCAACAACATAATATAATGGGAGGAGTCATTTGGTTAGTTTTCAGTGAAATCCAATCGCCAGAACTATCAATTACCCAACCACTCCAATTTGGAACGAACTGCCTCTGAACTTGAATTGTCCAATTTCTTACACCGATTGATTTCGGATCGAGCCCAAAACTAGGGCAACATCATAATATGGTGGTAGGAGTCATGTGGTGAGTTTTGAGTGAAATCCAATCGCCAGAACTATGAATTACCCCAACCACTCCAATTTGGAACGAACTGCCTTTGAACTTGAATTGTCCAATTTCTTAGACCTATTGATTTCGGATCGAGCCCAAAACTTGGGCAACATCATAATATGGTGGGAGGAGTCATTTGGTGTGTTTTGAGTGAAATCCAATCGCTATAACTATGTATTACCCCAACCCCTCCCATTTGGAACGAACTGCCTTTGAATTTGAATTGTTCAATTTCTTACACCTATTGATTTCGGATCGAGCCCAAAACTAGGGCAACATCATAATATGGTGGTAGGAGTCATGTGGTGAGTTTTGAGGGAAATCCAATCGCTAGAAGTGTGGAATACACCAACCACTCCAATTAGGAACGAACTGCCGTTGAACTTGAGTTGTTCAATTTCTCACACCTATTCATTTCGGATCGAGCCCAAAGCTTGGGCAACATCATAATATGGTTCGAGGAGTCAGTTGGTGTGTTTTGAGTGAAATCCAATCGCCAAAACTAAGAATTACCCCAACCACTCCAATTAGGAATGAACTGCCGTTGAACTTGAATTGTCCAATTTCTTACACCTATTGATTTCGGATCGAGCCCAAAACTTGGGCAACATCATAAGATGGTGGGAGGAGTCATTTGGTGAGTTTTGAGTGAAATCCAATCGCCAGAAGTATGGAATACACCAACCACTCCAATTAGGAATGAACTGCCGTTGAACTTGAATTGTCCAATTTCTCACACCTATTGATTTCGGATTGAGCCCAAAACATGGGCAACATCATAATATAATGGGAGGAGTCATTTGGTTAGTTTTCAGTGAAATCCAATCGCCAGAACTATCAATTACCCAACCACTCCAATTTGGAACGAACTGCCTCTGAACTTGAATTGTCCAATTTCTTACACCGATTGATTTCGGATCGAGCCCAAAACTAGGGCAACATCATAATATGGTGGTAGGAGTCATGTGGTGAGTTTTGAGTGAAATCCAATCGCCAGAACTATGAATTACCCCAACCACTCCAATTTGGAACGAACTGCCTTTGAACTTGAATTGTCCAATTTCTTAGACCTATTGATTTCGGATCGAGCCCAAAACTTGGGCAACATCATAATATGGTGGGAGGGGTCATTTGGTGTGTTTTGAGTGAAATCCAATCGCTAGAAGTATGGAATACACCAACCACTCCAATTAGGAAAGAACTGCCGTTGAACTTGAATTGTCCAATTTCTTACACCTATTCATTTCGGATCGAGCCCAAAACATGGGCAACGTCATAATATGGTGGGAGGAGTCATTTGGTGAGTTTTGAGTGAAATCCAATCGCTAGAAGTATGGAATACATCAACCACTCCAATTATGAACGAACTGTCGTCGAACTTGAATTGTCCAATTTATCACACCTATTGATTTTGGATCGAGCCCAAAACTTGGGCAACATCATAATGTGGTGGGAGGAGTCATTTGGTGTGTTTTGAGTGAAATCCAATCGCCAGAAATATGAATTACACCACCGCTCCAATTTGGAACGAACTGCCTCTGAACTTGAATTGTCCAATTTCTTACACCTATTGATTTCGGATCGAGCCCAAAACTTGGGCAACATCATAATATGGTGGTAGGAGTCATGTGGTGAGTTTTTAGTGAAATCCAATCGTTAGAAGTATGGAATACACCAACCACTCCACTTAGGAACGAACTGCCGTTGAACTTGAATTTTCCAATTTATCACACCTATTGATTTTGGATCGAGCCCAAAACTTGGGCAACATCATAATATGGTGGGAGGAGTCATTTGGTGTGTTTTGAGTGAAATCCAAACGCCAGAAATATGAATTACCCCACCGCTCCAATTTGGAACGAACTGCCTTTGAAATTGAATTGTCCAATTTCTTACACCTATTGATTTCGGATCGAGCCCAAAACTTGGGCAACAGCATAATATGGTGGTAGGAGTCATGTGGTGAGTTTTGAGTGAAATCCAATCGTTAGAAGTATGGAATACACCAACCACTCCACTTAGGAACGAACTGCCGTTGAACTTGAATTGTCCAATTTGTTGCACCTATTGATTTCGGATCGAGCCCAAAACTTGGGCAACATCATAATATGGTGGTAGTAGTCATTTGTTGCGTTTTGAGTGAAATCCAATCGCTAGAACTATGAATTACCCCAACCACTCCAATTTGGAACGAACTGCCTTTGAACTTGAATTGTCCAATTTCTTACACCTATTGATTTCGGATCAAGCCCAAAACTTGGGCAACATCATAATACGGTGGGAGGAGTCATTTGGTGAGTTTTGAGTGAAATCCAATCGCTAGAAGTATGGAATACACCAACCACTCCAATTAGGAACGAACTGCCGTTGAACTTGAATTGTCCAATTTTTCACACCTATTGATTTCGGATCGAGCCCAAAAGTTGGGCAACATCATAATATGGTGGGTAGAGTCATTTGGTTTGTTTTGAGTGAAATCCAATCGCCAGAACTATGAATTACCCCAACCACTCCAATTTGGAACGAACTGCATTTGAACTTGAATTGTCCAATTTCGTACACCTACTGATTTCGGATCGAGCCCAAAACTTGGGCAACATCATAATATGGTGGGAGGAATCATTTGGTGAGTTTTGAGTGAAATCCAATCGCTGGAAGTATGGAATACACCAACCACTCCAATTAGGAACGAACTGCCGTTGAACTTGAATTGTCCAGTTTCTCACACCTATTGATTTCGGATCGAGCCCAAAACTTGGGCAACATTCTAATATGGTGGGAGGAGTCATTTGCTGCGTTTTGAGTGAAATCCTATCGCTAGAACTATGAATTACCCCAACCACTCCAACTTGGAAAGAACTGCCTTTGAACTTGAATTGTCCAATTTCTTACACCTATTGATTTCGGATCGAGCCCAAAACTTGGGCAACATCATAATATGGTGGGAGGAGTCATTTGGTGAGTTTTGAGTGAAATCCAATCACTAGAAGTATGGAATACACCAACCACTCCAATTAGGAACGAACTGCCGTTGAACTTGAATTGTCCAATTTCTCACACCTATTGATTTCGGATCGAGCCCAAAACTTGGGCAACATTATAATATGGTGGGAGGAGTCATTTCACTACTACAAAAAGGGAAAAGACGACGGCACTTCACCGTCGTGAATTTGGTTTTCAAACCGTCGTAAAATCGATCGACGTCTTTTGCAAAGTAAAACCACGACGCGAAATCACCGTCGTTGTTATAACGAACAACGTCATTAACAAAAAAACAACCGACGTCTGTTTACTGAAAAATGAACCAAAAAATTGTCCTGGAGAAGAATAGACGACCTATTTTATACAACCTCCGTCGTGTAAAAGAATACAATACGTCTTTAAATAAATAAAATATGACGTTATTAAATCATACGACGTCTTATATATTTATATAACCGTCGTGCGATAGTAATGCCACTTCATTTTTTCCATTAATATTGACGTGGAAATAGCGGTTAGGGTAAATCACCGTCGTTGTTGTAACAAACAACGTCAATTACAAAACAAAACCGACGTCTGTACACTGGAAAATGAACCAAAAAATTGTCCTGGAGAAGAACAGACGACCTATTTTATACAACATACGTCGTGTAAAAGAGTACAATACGTCTTTAAATAAATAAAATATGACGTTATTAACTCATACGACGTCTAATATATTTATATAACCGTCGTGCAATAGTAATGCCACTTCGTTTTTTCCATTAATATTGACGTGGAAATAGCGGTTAGGGTAAATCACCGTCGTTGTTGTAACAAACAACGTCATTTACAAAGAAACACCGACGTCTGTACACTGAAAAATGAACCAAAAAATTGTCCTGAAGAAGAATAGACGACCTATTTTATACAACATACGTCGTGTAAAATAATACAATACGTCTTTAAATAAATAAAATATGACGTTATTAAATCATACGACGTCCAATATATTTATATAACCGTCGTGCAATAGTAATGCCACTTCGTTTTTTCCATTAATATTGACGTGGAAATAGTGGTTAGGGTAAATCACCGTTGTTGTTGTAACAAATAACGTCATTTACAAAAAAAACCGACGTCTGTACACTGAAAAATGAACAAAAAAATTGTCATGGAGAAGAATAGACGACCTATTTTATACAACATTCGTCGTGTAAAAGAAAACACTACGTCTTTAAATAAATAAAATATGACGTTATTAAATCATACAACGTCGAATATATTTATATAACCGTCGTGAAATAGTATTGTTACTTCAGTTTTTCCATTAATATTGACGTGGAAATAGCGGTTAAGGTAAATCACCGTCGTTGTTGTAATAAACAACGTCATTTACAAAAACAACCGATGTCTGTATACTGAAAAATGAACCAAAAAATTGTCATTTAGAAGAATAGACGACCTATTTTATACAAACACAGTCGTGTGTATATATATACTACGTCTTTAAATAAATAAAATACGACGTTATTAATATTTACTACGTCTTATATATTTACATAACCGACGTGGAAAATATGTTAGGCCCATGACTTACGACATATTTATTTCTATAAACGACGTAGTATGTGATATACAACGTCGTGATCATGTAAAAGACAGCCGTGTTTCTCTATTTATACGTCGTCTTTAGTAAAATAATAGTCGTCTAATCCATCCAAGACGTCGTCTTTTGTAACGTTCAGGTTCGATATCTGTCCTTTTAGACGTCGGTATTATTGTACTGAAGTCGTGTTATTTGTAATTACATGTCGGCTCTTTATCCTTCTCCAACGTGATATCGTTAATAACTGTTTCACAATAACGTCGTCTTTTTTCACTTTTTGTTCGCTTTTAGACGTCGGTAAATTCAATGCCGTCGTTGAATGCTCCAAAACGTCATTTTTTATTGACAATTTTATGGCAACAGACGTCTGTTTTTCACAGTTTTATAAGGACCGTCGTTTTATAATACTGAACCAGTATTTTATGTACTGATTGTTTTGTGTCCAAAACCTGCATAATGAAAGTGAAGAAAACACATTAAAATTTATTACAAAATTAATGTCATACAGTAGTGCTGTTTAGGGCATAAATAATTTCATAAATTACAAGAGCATCATTCAATCCATATATCTTCACACCCATCTCGAATATTTTGACTCCCAAACTCACCCACTAGTTCATCAAATGTGTCAACATTTGGCATCCCTCTAGTAAATGGCTCACACTCAATTCTCACATCACCTAAGACATCATCACCAATAACATCATCATTATATTCTCTATTAGGCGCTGATAACACTACCGACCAACCATGATGCATCGGGTCGTCAACAAAAAATACTTGTTTGACTTGAGAAGCCAAAACAAATTGGTCATTCCTATGTCCAATTTTACTCAAATCTACAAGGGTAAATCCAAGTTCGTCGACTACAAGGCCGGAAGTACTATCTATCCAATCACACCTAAAGACTGGGATTGTAAACTTTTGGTAGTCAAGGTCCCAAATTTCTTGAATGACACCATAAAAACCCATATTTGAGAGAATTGGGTTTTTATCCTTGGCACTAGCAACTTGCATGGTATGTGCAAGTAAATAAACTCCACTATTTTGAACTGTCCGCACATCATCTTGTGCCTTGATGTTAAATTTAACACCTTTAATAAGATAGCTCCTATATAATGGCACTGCCATGTTTGGACCAGCTGCTAGCCACCTTAAATTTTCTGATACCCCATGATTGCCTCCCTCATCAAGTTCACTTTGAACCTGCAAATTAATCATATCTTAATTCAATCTAACATAGAAAGAAGAAAATTAAAAGTCCAATATGTTATTGAATAACATATACCTTGAAGTGTAGCCATTGAATGAAAGTGCTATTGTGCTTATCTTGCAGCCACTTTGTTCTCTTTCTAAATTTTGGATAAGCGGCCTTGATGTGGATCATATGTTCCCTACATGACACGAAAAATTCAAGCATTACGGTCCCAAACATATAAGATAAACATAAGGAATAATTTAAAATGGAAACTTAAGGAATAAAACTCATACTCGATATAAGGTAGAACTTCCTCCGTATTCTCCAAGACATATAGATGTGCTTGGTTCAACAGGTCCCGATCAACTAAGCTCACTGTGCAACCTGATAATGGCTTTGAAACTCCTATCTTCTGACTTGATGGCACTCCAATTGTACTAATATCAGATAAATGTTCAGTGCAATATTCTACAGCTTCTTCAGCTATATAACGCTCCGCAATGCAACCTTCGGGATGAGTACGGTTCTGAACATACCCCTTTAGAACTTTCATATATCTTTCGAACGGATACATCCATCTAAAATAAACTGGCCCACATAGACGAACTTCTCTGACAAGATGTACTACTAGATGAACCATGATATCGAAGAATGAAGGTGGAAAGTATTTTTCAAGCAAACACAAAGTAACTACTATATCTTCTTCCAACTTATCTAGCTTGGAAACATCAACCGTCTTTGCACATATAGCATTGAAGAAGAAGCACAAACGAGTTATTGCATACCTTGCAGGCTTCTCCAAAACAAAACGAATTGCCACAGGGAGCAATTGTTTCATTAAGGTATGACAATCATGTGATTTAAGGCCAAGAAGTCTTGAATCCTGTAAAGATACAAGATTTTTTATATTTGAAGAATAACCTTCAGGGACCTTCATACCATAGAAAGAATTGCAAACCGCTCTCTTCTCTGCTCTTGACAAATTCCAAGGCCCTGGAGCCAAACGAGTACTTCTTTCTCCATACTCGGGTTGCAAATCAGTTTTGACCCCCATGTTCAATAAATCTAACCGAGCAGCAATCCCATCTTTATTTTTTCCAGGGATCTCCAGCAATGTACCAATGATACTATCACAAACATTCTTCTCAATGTGCATAACATCGAGGACATGCCTCACTGGAAGGTATTTCCAATACTCAAGATCAAAGAATTTTGACTTCTTCTTCCAACAAACTCTGTCACCATCATTTTCACCTCCACCTCCCCCTTTTTTCGATCCCCATATGTAATTAATATCTTCAACCATATGCAGCACTTCTTCTCCCCTTAATGGCTCCAGAGGCGTGCCATATTCAGGTTTCCCATTAAAAGCTGCACGTTGCCTCCTATATGGATGATTAATTGGTAACCATTTTCTATGCCCAATGTAACAAATTTTGTGGCCATTTTTCAACCTGTGACTAGGTGTATCATTGCCGCATATTGGACAAGCTTTATATCATTTAACAACACAACCAGATAAGTTTCCATAGGCGGGAAAATCATTAATGGTCCACAGTAATGCAGCTCTGAGTGTAAAATATTCTCCTATGTGTGCATCATACACTCCTCTAATCCCATCCCACAAAGATTTTAAATCATCAATCAAAGGCTCCAAGTAGACGTCTATATCATTTCCGGGTTGTTTAGGACCGGAAATCAATAAAGTCAACATCATGAACTTTCGTTTCATGCACAGCCATGGTGGGAGATTATATGTAACTAAGATAACTGGCCAGCATGTGAGATCCCACATCGACCAACGGAGAGTGGGTGATGTGCCTTATATGTACACACCCGCATCCATATAGCACGAGGCCTTTTGGGAGCTCACTGGCTCCGGAGTTGTAGAAACTCCAAAGTTAAGCGAGTTAGGGGCCAGAGCAATCCCAGGATGGGTGACCCACTGGGAAGTTAGTCGTGAGCTCCCAAAAACAAAACCGTGAGGGCCAGAGAGGGGGGGCCCAAAGCGGACAATATCGTGCTACGGCGGAGTCGATCTGGGATGTGACAATTTGGTATCAGAGCCACTCTGCCGTGTGGTGCGAGTGTGCCGATGAGGACGTCGGGCCCTTAAGGGGGGTGGATTGTGAGATCCCACATCGACCAACGGAGAGTGGGTGATGTGCCTTATATGTACACACCCGCATCCATATAGCACGAGGCATTTTGGGAGCTCACTGGCTCCGGAGTTGTAGGAACTCCAAAGTTAAGTGAGTTGGGGGGCCAGAGCAATCCCAGGATGGGTGACCCACTGGGAAGTTAGTCGTGAGCTCCCAAAAACAAAACCGTGAGGGCCAGAGAGGGGGGGCCCAAAGCGGACAATATCGTGCTACGGCGGAGTCGATCCGGGATGTGACACAGCAACTATATCTGCTACTTAGAGAACTGTGGGGATTGAATCCATCAGATGAAAGAGCCAATCTCAAGTTTCTCGGCTCATTACCAAACTCGGGCCATTTATCATCAACAAGTTTCCAAGACGGGGAATCCGCCGGATGAGACATCTGACCGTCAATTGATTTTCTAGTAGCATGCCAAGTCAAATTCTTAGCTGTCTCATGTGATTGAAACATCCTTTTAAACCTTGGAATTGGAGGAAAATACCACAACACCTTCGCTGCCACACCCTCTTTCAAGAATCCATCTTTGGTTTCCTTCCACCTTGAGATACCACAAGTAGGACAATTAGTTGAATCTTCATACTCCTTCCTATACAAGATGCAATCATTGGGGCATGCGTGGATTTTCTCATAACTCAGCCCCAATGCACACAAAGTCTTTTTTGCCTCATACAAAGAGGCCGGTATTGTATTTCCTTCTGGAAGCAACTCGCCCTGAAGTATCAATAATTCTGTAAAACATACATCACTCATCCCATGTTTTGCCTTCAAATTATACAACTTCACTAATGCCGATAACTTGGTGTACTTTCTACAACCAGGGTACAATGGTTGATCTCCATCCCCAATCACATTAGTAAACTCATAAGGATCGGATCCAAAATCACCAAAATCATTATCATCCATCTCTATTTCTTCAGACACAAAACTGTACCTACTATGGTCATCATCTTCTTCAACATTTCTACTAGCATTACTAGTTGCAATTGGTTCCCAAGGTTCTCCATGAAATGTCCAATTCTTATAGCTTTAGTCAACTCCATTAAAGTATAAGTGATCCCTTATAATTCCAACCCCAAACAATTTCAAATTCGCACATTTAACACATGGACAACGGATATGCGTTGTAGTTAGAAGATTTTCTATACAAAATTGCAAAAATGCTTCCACCCCTAACTCATATGCCTTCGATCTTCTATCCGAGTGCATCCATGACTTATCCATCTCCAACACTATATCCTATTATCTATAATAAGGTGAAAAGACAAGCAATGACTATCACTATAGCAGATTATATAAGGTTTTAATAGCAAATAATATAGTAAACAGACGACGGTTTTTAAACAACAACAGACGTATTACACATATATAGACGACGGGTTTTAAAAAAAAACGTCGTCTAATGCTAGCAAGAAACAGACGCCAGCGAACTTGAACCACGACGGTAGTTAAAAACTGCGTCGTGGTATATATTTACAAACGACGGTTTGTTAAAAAACCGTCGTCGTATGCATAAAAAGATATCGAAATCCCAGTTTATTTTCAAGAACCCAAAATATATTCAGAACACAACATATATAAGGTGAAAAGACAAGCAATGACTATCACTATAGCAGATTATATAAGGTTTTAATAGCAAATAATATAGTAAACAGACGATGGTTTTTAAACAACAACAGACGTATTACACATATATAGACGACGAGTTTTAAAAAAACGTCGTCTAATGCTAGCAAGAAACAGACGCCAGCGAACTTGAACCACGACGGTAGTTAAAACAAGCATCGTGGTATATTTTTATAGACGACGGTTTGTTAAAACAAGCGTCGTCGTATGCATAAAAAAGATTTCGAAATCCCAGTTTATTTTCAAGAACCCAGAATATATTCAGAACACAACATATACATTAATTTTTATGTAGGGTATTAAGAACACAACATATACATTAATACTAAGCACGAAACCAACATATACTAAGCATGAAAACATTAAATCCATTCCCGATTCATAATAACAGAGAGTATTAAAAGATCCGACAACATTAAACCCTAAACCCGATTCATGAAAACATTAAACATTAAATCCATTAACCCATACCGTCGACAACATTAAAAAATCACAAAACCCTTTACCACAGAACTGAATATCATTCAATGAATTTACAAGCATGAGATTAGGGTTTGCACTTACAGGTAGGCAGAGCTCACAGCTTATGGCCAACTTGGATTCGACGGAGTTGTAAACTTGGCCAACTTGGATTCGACGGAGAGACCAACTTTGAATTAGAGTTGAAGTGAGAGAGCGGAGCGAAATGTTTTAGGACACAGAAATTTTGGCAACTTGTATAAGAGTTAGAGCGAAATCTGAAAATTTTAGGTCGAGGTGAAATTTTTAGAAAGCACGCTTTTTAACAAAACATCGACGGAAACAAAATCACAATCTTCGTTAAAAGTTCAACCTAAACATGACGCTTATTTTAAAAATGACGTCGTTGTAAATATCCTTACGACGCAAAACCAAACTACCGTCGTTAAACCCTAATAGACAAATATAACCTAAACCCTAAACCCTAATAAATAAAACCACAATTATATATATATTTTTGGATTTATTTTCAATTTAATATGAATATTTAGAATTAAATAGAATAAAATATTATTTTAAAAACCCACAAACCACGTCGGCGTTAATAAATTAACGACATTTTAAATTATAATAAACGACTACATTTTAACAACAAACGTCGTTTAAAGTTGAAACCATGGCCATTTTTACACAGAAAACGACGTACAAACCATTTTCCACGACCTAAACGTGTATAATGTAATTAATACACGTCGGTATATTACAAAAAACGACGTGTTAAAGAATATACCATGACGCGAGAGATTAATTTATCGACTTATTATTTTGGAGTATACTACGACGATACCTACAACACTACTGTCGTGTTTATTTACCACGTCCTAAGTTCAAATTACCGTCGTATTTTTTCAATTTATACGTCTGCCTTCTCTGTAAACCGCTGTCTTATTTTTATAGCTTTTTAAAATTAATTAATTTTTCTTTTATTTTGGTAATATCTTTGTTAACACAAAACAAAATTTAATTCTCAATCCTCAACAACATTTTCATCTTAAAAGGCAAATCTCTTCGTGTTAAATATTTACACAATATATGTACACAAATTTGGCAAATACATCGTGGCAAATATATGTTCAACTGTTTCTTCCTCTCATATGCAAGCTGGGCCCTCTCCTTCCTCTTGTTCTCAAGCTCCTGCACAGCCTCGATTCCTGAAAATCAAAATCAAAATCAAAATCGACAAAGTGTGAACCCTCACTCCTCGATTCCTGGTTACATTGTAGTCCCCTTTTCCACAGTGATCAACTTCAAAACTCCTGTGTAGCAAGGTGGAACCAGCCTTAGAAGCTGTTGTGGGTTGTGCCTTTGGGGTGAAGCTGGGAGTGGGCTTGAGGTTCAGAATGAATAGACACCACCTACTCATTTTGAACCTCAAGCCCACTCCCAGCTACAGCCACCACCTGAGTCCGTCTCTGCGAGCATCAGGAACACCCATGCAGGTTCTCAAGCTAGTTTCACCCTTGCTACACAGGAGGATGTAGCAAACCCATGCTTGGTCTTGTGAGGAATCATTCTGCAAACCCATTTGCTTTCAGAAAGACAATTTCTTGTGAGGAATCATTCTGCAAACCCTAACTGAAAACTGAGAGTTAAAAAACGCATGAAAAAAATCATATTTAAACAAATTTTCGAAGTACAACGTCGGTTCTAATATACATAGCGACGTCATATTTTAATAATCAACGTCAGTTTAGATAAACAAGCGCCGTCATAACTACATCGGAAATCCAAAAGTCATTTGGCGAGTATTAAAAAGAGAACGACGTCGTTTTCAGAACCCTAAAGTAACCACGTCGGTTTATTAAAATACACAGTCGTTCAGCAGTTGTGATAACTACGTCAGTTATGAATTATTTACCGTCGTTATAACTTTATAATACGACGGTTTGTAAACCCTTTTACGTCGCTTTGTAAAAACTATGACGTTGTTATGTGTGTACAACGTCATTTTAAAGAAACCACGGTTTAGAAATGCGCCCTTCGATAATCATCGACGGAAAACAAAAAAACCGTCGTTAACAATATAAATAAACATGACGCTTATTACATCTATACCCTAAACCCTAAACCCTAAACCCTAAACCATAAAATATAAACCCTAAATTATATATATATGTTTAAATAATTTTAGAAAAGGGTTTATGGTTTTACTGCCTAATATATATTAACCATAAACCCTAAACCCCAAAAATAAACCTTTATCCCCCTAAACCCTAAACCCTAAACCATTAAAGTATAAGTGATGTTGTGACTCATGAAAACATTTTTCTTTTTTGTGGTAATTTTAAATTTGTATAACTCAAACTTAATTTTTTAAAGCTTAAGGGGGAAGAAAATATCGCAATGACTTCATAGGAGTTGACGTTGCATTTTTTGGATTTATTTTAAATTTATTATGAATATTTTGAATTAAATAGAATAAAATATTATTAATAAAACCCACAAACACGTCGTCGTTAATAAATTAACGACGTTTTAACTAATAATAAACGACTACATTTTTACAACAAGCGTCGTTTAAAGTTCAAACCATGGCCATTTTTACAAAGACAACGACGTACAAACCATTTTCCACGACCTAAAATATTAACCTCTCGCCGTCTAATGTCAAGAAAACAACGTCGTCTATAGAACCAATACCGTCGTTTTAAATATAATTTACGTCGCCTTTTAAAAAAATATGACGTTGTTATGTGTGTACAACGTCATTTTAAAGAAACCACGGTTTAGAAATGTGCTCTTCGTAAATCATCGACGGAAAACAATAAAAACGTCGTTAAATATGACATCTACTCCCTAAACCCTAAACCCTAAACCATAAAATATAAACCCTAAATTATATATATATTTTTAAATAATTATAGAAAAGGATTTATGGTTTTAGGGCCTAATATATATTAACCATAAACCCTAAACCCCAAAAATAAACCTTTATCCCCCTAAACCCTAAACCCAAAACCATTAAAGTATAAGTGATGTTGTGACTCATGAAAATAATTTTTTTTTTGGTGGTAATTTTAAATTTGTATAACTCAAACTTAATTTTTTAAAGCTTAAGGGGGAAGAAAATATCGCAATGACTTCATAGGAGTTGACGTTGCATTTTTTGGATTTATTTTAAATTTATTATGAATATTTTGAATTAAATAGAATAAAATATTATTAATAAAACCCACAAACCACGTCGTCGTTAATAAATTAACGATGTTTTAACTAATAATAAACGACTACATTTTTACAACAAGCGTCGTTTAAAGTTCAAACCATGGCCATTTTTACAAACACAACGACGTACAAACCATTTTCCACGACCTAAAATATTAACCTCTCGCCGTCTAATGTCAAGAAAACAACGTCGTCTATAGAACCAATACCGTCGTTTTAAATATAATTTACGTCGCTTTTTAAAAAAATATGACGTTGTTATGTGTGTACAACGTCATTTTAAAGAAACCACGGTTTAGAAATGCGCTCTTCGTAAATCATCGACGGAAAACAATAAAAACGTCGTTAAATATGACATCTACTCCCTAAACCCTAAACCCTAAACCATAAAATATAAACCCTAAATTATATATATATTTTTAAATAATTATAGAAAAGGATTTATGGTTTTAGGGCCTAATATATATTAACCATAAACCCTAAACCCCAAAAATAAACCTTTATCCCCCTAAACCCTAAACCCTAAACCATTAAAGTATAAGTGATGTTGTGACTCATGAAAACATTTTTCTTTTTGGTGGTAATTTTAAATTTGTATAACTAAAACTTAATTTTTTAAAGCTTAAGGGGGAAGAAAATATCGCAATGACTTCATAGGAGTTGACGTTGCATTTTTTGGATTTATTTTAAATTTATTATGAATATTTTGAATTAAATAGAATAAAATATTATTAATAAAACCCACAAACCACGTCGTCGTTAATAAATTAACGACGTTTTAACTAATAATAAACGACTACATTTTTACAACAGGCGTCGTTTAAAGTTCAAACCATGGCCATTTTTACAAACACAACGACGTACAAACCATTTTCCATGACTTAAAGTCTTAACCTCTCGCCGTCTAATGTCAAGAACCAACGTCGTCTATAGAACCAAGAGCGTCGTTTGAACAACCTTTTACGTCGCTTTTTTAAAAACTGTGACGTTGTTATGTGTCTACAACATGAAAACCTCAACAAATTTACAGGGACGTTGACGTCAACAAAAACTTGCTAATTCTAACCAATTTTGTACAAAAACTTGTCTAATTCTAACAAAATTTGTACATTTTATAAAAATGTTTAAGTATGCTAAAATTCCTCTACTCCATATGAACACACACAAACTCTGCCCATTCTTTCCTAACTTCTTCAATGGCAGCTTGGGGGTATGGCGCTTGATCCTTTCCTTTGGCAAACTGTAGTCCATAAACAAAGATTAATCTCACAGACGACGCTATTATTCATTTACCGACGTAGTATATATATTCAACGACGTTATTTTTAATTTACCGTCGTTGATAATATAAAAACCCACATAAAAATAAATCTGAAAATTTTCTTCTTACCGTCTTCTCAAATTCCAGGGAAGTATCCTTTATGATGTCTCTCATAAAGCGCATGACATAATACCCGCATTCTACACTGCTTGGTTGCTTTGGAGTGCCAGGCAGAGTTTTCCAAAGAGGTGTTTTACGGCCTACTCTGCCTATGTGTGTATTATACATTTTTAGAGCAGAGTTCACTATGTTTTTCCCGTCCTCATCCACAACACGATTTCCAGGCAGTGGATCCAGAAAATAGACAGTCTCCTTCTTTGCTCTCACAATGATCAAGACCCAATGACGGCTGCACAAAATAAATATAAAGGTTAAATAGTTTTATATGCAGAGCATCATACAAACAAAATCCTGTTTTTTGTTTGGAGACTAACCCTGGATTGTAAGGCATCAGGAAAATCTGTTCACCATCTGTTTTTTGAAGTCGACTGGCTACGATACGCGATCTTTCAATTAATGAACCAGCGTCGGCACTAACTCCAGCAGGGTCTATAAAGCCAACCATATTCACCATATTTGCAGCTTTCAGATGATCAAACAGGCACCTAAATATATGAATTGAAACCATGAGTGTTTTTTTTTTTAAACATAAAGGAGTGTCAAATGAATATTTGATAAGGACAAACCTCATATATACTGCAACGACAGTAGCCCCAATTTCTTCCATGCCAGCAAATTGGGTAATATCTTCATGCAAGACGAAGGTGTTACGATCTATGCCAAACACCTCCTTCTCAATAGTAAAGCTCATAGCCTTCTCCTGAGGCTTTAGTGTCGATTCAACATAACTACAAAGGGATTGTAAAGAAGATGGCAACTCCAGCTTTGAATAATCTGGTACTTCAGTACTCTGTTTGAACAAATAAAGCCACATAAAGTGACGTGGTAAATAAATAACAACGACGGTTTAAATAAAAAAACGTCGTCTTAAAATGAGTTACACGACGGTAAAAAAATACCATCGTAATGAATACTTTATTTCGTCGTTTAAATAAAACCGGCGTCTAATTCAAATGCAAAATTCATAATTAATGAATTTACCTTTTCAATTTTCTTTTCTCCAACACTGGATTGCTGTTTTAATAAATAAAGAGATATATATATAAGAAAGATTGTACAACAATTTAAACATTCAACTAAATAAAAAATGGCGTGGAAATTTAAAACAAATGACGGTTGAAAGAAAATATAGACATCTGAAAATTGAAAAACAAATGAAAAAGGCAAAGTTAAGAGAATTTACCTTTTCATCTTTCTTTTCTTCAATCTTTTCACCATTCCCAGATTTCTGTTATAAGAAATAAAGAAATATATATAAGACATAGTACAAAAAGGGCAAAAAAAAAAGTACAAAAATTAAATTAAACCGTCATGGTAATAATAACAAACGACGGTATTTAAAAATTACAGACGTATATATTTAATAAAACGACGGTAAATAATAAACGTCGTGGTATTTCATATACTACGACGGTATCTAAGCTTGTACAACAATTTAAACATTCAATTAAATAATTGCAGACGTGTAACATTCATTAAACGTCGTGGTAATTCCTTTATTGAAAAAAAAAATGAAAAAAGCAAAGTTATGAGAATTTACCTGTTCAACTATCTCAAGTATCTTTCCTTCTACTCTCTTTTCTACTTCCCCTGATTTCTGTTTAAGAAATAAAGAAATATATAAATGACATTGTAGAAAAATTAAAACAAATAAATAAACCGTCGTGGTAAACATTAACAGAAGACGGTATGAAATAATTACAGATGTCTTAATAACATCAAACGACGGTTTAATAAAAAGCGTCGTGGTATAACTTTAACATGGCGGTAATAAAAAAAATGAAAAAAGCAAAGTTATGAGAATTTACATGTTCAACTATCTCAAGTATCTTTCCTTCTACTCTCTTTTCTACTTCCCCTGATTTCTGTTTTAAGAAATAAAGAAATATATAAATGACATTGTAGAAAAATTAAAACAAATAAATAAACCGTCGTGGTAAACATTAACAGAAGACGGTATGAAATAATTATAGACGTCTGAATAACATCAAACGACGGTTTTCCCCATTCAAAGTTCAAAGACGTTACCATTTCCTCCTGCTTTTCCCCATTCTTTGCAGTATCCTCCTCAAATTGTAGGGCTCTAACATCATGTGCCCCAGAGCAGCTTGCTTTGTCCGACATTATATTTTTGGGACTTTGCCCTTGGATTTGGGACAATGTATTCAGTTTCAGCACGCTTGGATCAAAATTGGGGATGATTTTTGAAAGCTGACTTAGCAAATTTTCCCTCTCAACTTCTACCAATTGCTTGGTCCTAGCCCCCATCTTTAAACTCTCTTCCCTTGATCTAGCCTCCATTTTCAAAGTCTCTTCTTGAAGGACAAGTCTTACACTTTCCTTCAATTGATCAGCAAACCTTACCTTCTGTTGTCTAGGTAAATTGAAGTATTGCTTAGGGGAAACCCCAGCCCCTACCCCTCTAACTCTTCCTGGATGCTCGGGACCCGAAGCCAATGTCAAAACATCATTGGTTCCTAACAGAGAAAGAGTGCTTTCAGAGACTTGCTTTTGCAAATCATCCTAACAATAAGACATAATAAAAAGTCAGAATAAGGAAACAAACGACGGTTATTTATAAAAAATAGACGTAATATAATATTTCACACGACTCAATAACATAACAATCGACGTAATATAATATTTCAGACGACGCTAACTAAATACCGACGTTATTAATTTATTAACACGACGTCAATAATAATCCACCGACGTCTTATGATATAATTACAAAAAACAGAGCATGGATTCCAGATTCGGACCTTTAACGACGCGTTTTAAAATATTTCGACGTAGTAAAACTTTTCACACGACGCAAAAATAGAACAGCAGACATAATAAAATTTTTAAAACAGAGTGAGTAGGCTTACAATTAATTTTGCTTTCTCTGCAGTCTTTGGATCCGGGATGTTACCATGTTTGTCTTCTCTTGTTTTTTTCCATAAGGTAGATCGATCAATATCTACCCCAGGCATGATTTCCTTCAAGTCCTCCTTAAAACCAACATATCCTTTTCGAGACAATCGATGATTGTACTCGAGTTTCTCCCTCCTCTGTGATTGTACCCCATGCACAGCCTCAAATTCTTTAGATAACCTTGAAGCTACAAAGGCATCCCATTGAGCTTTCTCTATGAATTTGTATGTTTTAATGAAACGACGTTTTTAAATCGAATTACACGACACATGTTTCTTCAAAAAAGATGAATCGTCATTTTCCAATTTACCCAACGACTTTATATTCAATAATAACGACGTGAAAAATTAATACCACGTCGTTTTAATTACTCATACCGACGTGTAATTTTTTTAATTACACAATAAATTAATTTTCCAAAAAATTACAACGTCGTTTTTATATAGCGTCGTTGTTAAATAATTTATACGACCTTATTTTAAATTTAAACGACGTGTATGTTATATATAAACGTCGATAATTTAAAAAACCGACGTGGTATATAAGATTTGTTTATAAATAATGGGTTTTCTGTCTTTCTGTCGTCTTCATTTTTCAATTAGGGTTTCAACTTTTTCTCAATTCTCTGGAGGCACATCACCTCTCCTCTCTGTCTCATCTCGCTTTCATTTTTCAGTTTGGATGTTGATGTGTGTGTGCGTTTGTGTATCTGAAAGACACAAACACGCACACATCATCTAAAAAATTGTCTTTCTGCACAGAAGGAGAACAAGGTCTGCATCAGCCCTCTTTCTCAGCTCCTCCATGATGGGGTTCTCTGGGTTGATCTCCATGGTCTTCTGGCTCGACATGTACCCAGCCGCTCTGTTATCCCTCAAGGCCTGAGCCTTCATGATTCTTTCCATGTTGGCAGTCCAGCACAGTCAGATGGTCAGACACCACAACCTTCTCCACTCTGTCACCCAAAACATCCTTCACAACCTTGCAGAGTCCCTCAAACTTCTCCTTCAACTCTTCCTTCTTCTTTGCCTCGTCTTCACTCTCATCAAGCTTGAGACCTTCCTTGGCGGCTGAGACAAGCTTCTTGCCCTCAAACTCCTTGTGAGAGTAATTGGCACATCATCCACTTCTAAAACACTGCCTTTGTTCATTCTGGTTCGATTATGATGAGGAACAGAGTTCATTCTGGTAATGATAGACTAATAATGGCATAAAATTTGTACGTCGTTAATTTAACAAACCGTCGTGGTTAGTACAATTATGCGACAGTAGAGTTATGGATACCGTCGTAGTATAGTATAATTAAAAAGTCGATAAATTTATATTTACAGTCGTGGTAACTTAATTTAAATCGGCGATTTTTTTGGAAATTAACCGTCGTAGATTCCTTTGAATTTATGCGTCGCTGACTAAGAAAATTAGGTCGTGTTTATTAATTAATTAACACGGCGTCTTATTTTTATATCCTCGTCTTTACTTTCTACGGCGGTGATTTCATAGATGCAGTCGTTGTTTTTAGGTTCAGATTTTAACTCTGAAAATACCATTGTAATAAGATGACGCTTTTTTAATTTGGTGCGTCGTGGTTTCAAAATATCTATACGTGTGCCGTTTTTTAGGTGTTTACAGTATGTTTCTATGACGGGTTTCTATTACCGTCGTCTTTTAAAAAACAACGACGATTTTTTGCTCTACCGTCGTTGTTTACTGGTCGTCTTTTGCCCTTTTTGTAGTAGTGAATACACCAACCACTCCAATTTGGAACGAACTGCCGTTGAACTTGAATTGTCCAATTTCTCACACCTATTGATTTCGGATCAGTCCAAAACTTGGGCAACATCATAATATGGTGGGAGGAGTCATTTGGTGAGTTTTGAGTGAAATCCAATCGGCAGAACTATGAATTACCCCAACCACTCCAATTTGGAACGAACTGCCTTTGAACTTGAATTATCCAATTTCTTACACCTATTGATTTCGGATCGAGCCCAAAACTTGGTCAACATCATAATATGGTAGGAGGAGTCATTTGGTGAGTTTTGAGTGAAATCCAATCGCTAGAAGTATGGAATACACCAACCACTCCAATTAGGAACGAACTGCCGTTGAACTTGAATTGTCCAATCTCTCACACCTATTGATTTCGGATCGACCCCAAAACTTGGGCAATATCATAATATGGTGGGAGGAGTCATTTGGTGTGTTTTGAGTGAAATCCAATCGCCAGAACTATGAATTACCTCAACCACTCCAATTTGGAACGAACTGCCTTTGAACTTGAATTATCCAATTTCTTACACCTATTGATTTCGGATCGAGCCCAAAACTTGGGCAACATCATAATATGGTGGGAGGAGTCATTTGGTGAGTTTTGAGTGAAATCTAATCGCTAGAAGTATGGAATACACCAACCACTCCAATTAGGAACGAACTGCCGTTGAACTTGAATTGTCCAATCTCTCACACCTATTGATTTCGGATCGACCCCAAAACTTGGGCAATATCATAATATGGTGGGAGGAGTCATTTGGTGTGTTTTGAGTGAAATCCAATCGCCAGAACTATGAATTACCTCAACCACTCCAATTTGGAACGAACTGCCTTTGAACTTGAATTATCCAATTTCTTACACCTATTGATTTCGGATCGAGCCCAAAACTTGGTCAACATCATAATATGGTGGGAGGAGTCATTTGGTGAGTTTTGAGTGAAATCCAATCGTTAAAGTATGGAATACACCAACCACTCCAATTAGGAACGAACTGCCGTTGAACATGAATTGTCCAATTTCTCACACCTACTGATTTCGGATCAGTCCAAAACTTGGGCAACATCATAATATGGTGGGAGGAGTCATTTGGTGAGTTTTGAGTGAAATCTAATCGCTAGAAGTATGGAATACCCCAACCACTCCAATTAGGAACGAACTGCCGTTGAACTTGAATTCTCCAATTTCTCAGACCTATCGATTTCGGATCAAGCCCAAAACTTGGGCAACATCATAATATGGTGGGAGGAGTCATTTGGTGAGTTTTCAGTGAAATCCAATCCCTAGAAGTATGGAATACACCAACCACTCCAAGTAGGAACGAACTGTCGTTGAACTTGAATTGTCCAATTTCTCACACGTATTGATTTCGGATCAGTCCAAAACTTGGGCAACATCATAATATGGTGGGAGGAGTCATTTGGTGTGTTTTGAGTGAAATCCAATGGCCAGAAATATGAATTACCCCAACCACTCCAATTTGGAACGAACTGCCTTTGAACTTGAATTGTCCAATTTCTTACATCTATTGATTTCGGATCGACCCCAAAACTTTTGCAACAACATAATATGGTGGGAGGAGTCATTTGCTGTGTTTTGAGTGAAATCGAATCGCTAGAACTATGAATTACCCCAACCACTCCAATTAGGAACGAACTGCCGTTGAACTTGAATTGTCCAATTTCTTACACCTATTGATTTCGGATCGAGCCCAAAACTTGGGCAAGATCATAATATTGTGGGAGGAGTCATTTGCTGTGTTTTGAGTGAAATCCAATCTCTTGAACTATGAATTACCCCAACCAGTCCCATTTGGAACGAACTGCCTTTGAACTTGAATTGTCCAATTTCTTACACCTATTGATTTCGGATCAAGCCCAAAATTTAGGCAACATCATAATATGGTGGTAGAAGTCATGTGGTGAGTTTTGAGTGAAATCCAATCGCTAGAAGTATGGAATACCCCAAACACTCCAATTAGGAACGAACTACCGTGGAACTTGAATTGTCCAATTTCTCACACCTATTGATTTCGGATCAGTCCAAAACTTGGGCAACATCATAATATGGTGGGAGGAGTCATTTGGTGTGTTTTGAATGAAATCCAATCGCCAGAAATATGAATTACCCCAACCACTCCAATTTGGAACGGACTTTCTTTGAACTTGAATTGTCCGATTTCTTACACCTATTGATTTCGGATCGAGCCCAAAACTTGGGCAACATCATAATATGGTGGGAGGAGTCATTTGGTGAGTTTTGAGTGAAATCTAATCGGTAGAAATATGGAATACACCAACCACTCAAATTAGGAACGAACTGCCTTTGAACTTGAATTGTCCAATTTCTTACACCTATTGATTTCGGATCGAGCCGAAAACTTGGGCAACATCATAATATGGTGGGAGGAGTCATTTGGAGAGTTTTCAGTGAAATCCAATCCCTAGAAGTATGGAATACACCAATCACTCCAACTAGGAACGAACTGCCGTTGAACTTGAATTGTCCAATTTCTCACACCTATTGATTTCGGATCGAGCCCAAAACTTGGGCAACATCATAATATGGTGGGAGGAGTCTTTTGGTGTGTTTTGAGTGAAATCGAATCACCAGAAATACAAATTACCCCAATCATTCCAATTTGGAACGAACTGCTTTTGAACTTGAATTGTCCAATTTCTTACATCTATTGGTTTCGGATCGACCCCAAAACTTGGGCAACAACATAATATGGTGGGAGGAGTCATTTGCTGTGTTTTGAGTGAAATCCAATCGCTAGAACTATGAATTACCCCAACCACTCCAATTTGGAACGAACTGCCTTTGGACTTGAATTGTCCAATTTCTTACACCTATTGATTTCAGATCGAGCCCAAAACTTGGGCAACATCACAATATGGTGGGAGGAGTTATTTGGTGAGTTTTCAGTGAAATCCAATCCCTAGAAGTATGGAATACACCAATCACTCCAACTAGGAACGAACTGCCGTTGAACTTGAATTGTCCAATTTCTCACACCTATTGATTTCGGATCGAGCCCAAAACTTGGGCAACATCATAATATGGTGGGAGGAGTCTTTTGGTGTGTTTTGAGTGAAATCGAATCACCAGAAATATGAATTACCCCAACCACTCCAATTTGGAACGAACTGCCTTTGAACTTGAATTGTCCAATTTCTTACATCTATTGATTTCGGATCGACCCCAAAACTTGGGCAACAACATAATATGGTGGGAGGTGTCATTTGCTGTGTTTTGAGTGAAATCCAATCGCTAGAACTATGAATTAACCCAACCATTCCAATTAGGAACGAACTGCCGTAGAACTTGAATTGTCCAATTTCTCACACCTATTGATTTCAGATCGAGCCCAAAACCTGGGCGAGATCATAATATGGTGGGAGGAGTCATTTGGTGAGTTTTGAATGAAATCCAATCGCCAGAACTAGGAATTACCCCAACCACTCCAATTTGGAACGAACTGACTTTGAACTTGAATTGTCCAATTTCTTACACCTATTGATTTCAGATCGAGCCCAAAACTTGGGCAACATCATAATATGGTGGGAGGAGTCATTTGGTGAGTTTTGAGTGAAATCCAATCGCCAGAACTATGAATTACCCCAACCACTCCAATTTGGAACGAACTGCCTTTGAACTTGAATTGTCCAATTTCTTACACCTATTGATTTCAGATCGAGCCCAAAACTTGGGCAACATGATAATATGGTGGGAGGAGTCAT
Organism: Prunus avium; assembly: GCF_965620075.1. Lineage (NCBI taxonomy): Eukaryota > Viridiplantae > Streptophyta > Magnoliopsida > Rosales > Rosaceae > Prunus > Prunus avium. Next base: position 10,588,173 of record NC_142290.1, read on the forward strand.
TTGGTGAGTTTTGAGTGAAATCCAATCGCCAGAACTATGAATTACCCCAACCACTCCAAAACTTGGGCAAGATCATAATATGGGGGGAGGAGTCATGTGGTGAGTTTTGAGTGAAATCCAATCGCAAGAAGTATGGAATACACCAACCACTCCAATTAGGAACGAACTGACGTTGAACTTGAATTGTCCAATTTCTCGCACCTATTGATTTCGGATTGAGCCCAAAACTTGGGCAACATCATAATATGGTGGGAGGAGTCATTTGGAGTGTTTTGAGTGAAATCCAATCACCAGAACTTTGAATTACCCCAACCACTCCAATTTGTTACGAACTGCCTTTGAACTTGAATTGTCTAATTTCTTGCACCTATTGATTTCGGATCGAGCCCAATACTTGGGGAACATCATAATATGGTGGTAGGAGTCATGTGGTGAGTTTTGAGTGAAATCGAATCACCAGAAATATGAATTACCCCAACCACTCCAATTTGGAACGAACTGCCTTTGAACTTGAATTGTCCAATTTCTTACATCTATTGATTTCGGATCGACCCCAAAACTTGGGCAACAACATAATATGGTGGGAGGAGTCATTTGCTGTGTTTTGAGTGAAATCCAATCGCTAGAACTATGAATTACCCCAACCACTCCAATTTGGAACGAACTGCCTTTGAACTTGAATTGTCCAATTTCTTACACCTATTGATTTCAGATCGAGCCCAAAACTTGGGCAACATCATAATATGGTGGGAGGAGTCATTTGGGGAGTTTTGAGTGAAATCCAATTGCTAGAACTATGAATTACCCCAACCACTCCAATTTGGAACGAACTTCCTTTGAACTTGAAATGTCTAATTTCTTGCACCTATTGATTTCGGATCGAGCCCAACACTTGGGCAAGATCATAATATGGTGGGAGGAGTCATTTGGTGTGTTTGGAGTGAAATCCAATCGCCAAAACTATGAGTTACCCCAACCACTCCAATTTGGAACGAACTGCCTTTGAACTTGAATTGTCCAATTTCTTACACCTATTGATTTCGGATCGAGCCCAAAACTTGGGCAACATCATAATATGGCGGGAGGAGTCACTTGGTGTGTTTTGAGTGAAATCCAATCACCAGAACTATGAATTACCCCAACCACTCCAATTTGGAACGAACTGCCTTTGAACTTGAATTGTCCAATTTCATACACCTATTGATTTCGGATCGAGCCCAAAACTTGGGCAACATCATAATATGGTGGGAGGAGTCATTTGGTGTGTTTGGAGTGAAATCCAATCGCCAAAACTATGAGTTACCCCAACCACTCCAATTTGGAACGAACTGCCTTTGAACTTGAATTGTCCAATTTCTTACACCTATTGATTTCGGATCGAGCCCAAAACTTGGGCAACATCATAATATGGTGGGAGGAGTCATTTGGTGAGTTTTGAGTGAAATCCAATCGCTAGAACTATGAATTTCCCCAACCACTCCAATTTGGAAGGAACTTCCTTTGAACTTGAATTGTCCAATTTCTTACACCTATTGATTTCGGATCGAGCCCAAAACTTGGGCAACATCATAATATGGTGGGACGAGTCATTTGGTGAGTTTTGAGTGAAATCTAATCGCTAGAAGTATGGAATACACCAACCACTCCAATTAGGAACGAACTGCCATTGAACTTGAATTGTCTAATTTCTCACACCTATTGATTTCAGATCGAGCCCAAAACTTGGGCAACATCATAATATGGTGGGAGGAGTCATTTGGTGAGTTTTGAGTGAAATCCCATCGCCGGAACTATGAATTACCCCAACCACTCGAATTTGGAACGAACTGCCTTTGAACGTGAATTCTCCAATTTCTTACACCTATTGATTTCGGATCGATCCCAAAAGTTGGACAACATAACAATATGGTGGGAGGAGTCATTTGGTGGGTTTTCAGTGAAATCCAATCGCCAGAAGTATGGAATACACCAACCAATCCAATTAGGAACGAACTGCCGTTGAACTTGAATTGTCCAATTTCTCACACCTATTGATTTCGGATCGATCCCAAAGCTTGGGCAACATCATAATATGGTGGGAGGAGTAGTGTGGTGAGTTTTGAGGGAAATCCAATTGCTAGAACTATGAATTACCCCAACCCCTCCAATTTGGAACAAACTGCCTTTGAACTTGAATTGTCCAATTTCTTTCACCTATTGATTTCGGATCGACCCCAAAATTTGGGCAACATCATAATATGGTGGGAGGTGTCATTTGCTGTGTTTTGAGTGAAATTGAATCGCTAGAAGTGTGGAATACACCAACCACTCCAACTAGGAACGAACTGCCGTTGAACTTGAATTGTCCAATTTCTCACACCTATAGATTTCTGATCGAGCCCAAAACTTGGGCGACATCATAATATGGTGGGAGAAGTCAATTGGTGAGTTTTGAGTGAAATCCAATCGCCAGAACTTTAAATTACCCCAGCCACTCCAATTTGGAACGAATTGCCTTTGAACTTGAATTGTCCAATTTCTTACCCCTATTGATTTCGGATCGAGCCAAAAACTTGGGCAACATCATAATATGGTGGGAGGAGCCATTTGGTGGGTTTTGAGTGAAATCCAATCGCTAGAACTATGAATTACCCCAACCACACCAATTTCAAACGAACTGCCTTCGAACTTGAATTGTCCAATTTCTTACACCTATTGATTTTGGATCGAGCCAAAAACTTGGGCAACATGATAATATGGTAGGAGGAGTCATTTGGTGTGTTTTGAGTGAAATCCAATTTACAGAAGTATGAAATACCCGAACCACTCCAATTTGGAACGAACTGCCTTTGAACTTGAATTGTCCAATTTCATACACCTATTGATTTCGGATCGAGCACAAAACTTGGGCAACAACATAATATGGTGGGAGGAGTCATTTGGTGAGTTTTTAGTGAAATCCAATCGCTAGAACTATGAATTACCCCAACCACTCCAATTTGGAACGAACTGCCGTTGAACTTGAATTGTCCAATTTCTCACACCTATTGATTTCGGATCGAGCCCAAAACTTGGGCAACATCATAATATGGTGGGAGGAGTCACTTGGCGAGTTTTGAGTGAAATCCAATCGCCAGAACTATGAATTACCCCAACCACTCCAGTTTGGAACAAACTACTTTTCAACTTGAATTGTCTAATTTCTCACACCTATTGATCTCGGATGGAGCCCAAAACTTGGGCAACATCATAATACGGTGGGAGGAGTCACTTGGCGAGTTTTGAGTGAAATCCAATCGCCAGAACTATGAATTACCCCAACCACTCCAATTTGGAACGAACTGCCTTTGAACATGAATTGTCCAATTTCTTAAACCTATTGATTTCGGATCGAGCCCAAAACTTGGGCAACATCATAATACGGTGGGAGGAGTCATTTGTTTAGTTTTCAGTGATATCCAATCGCTAGAAGTATGGAATACACCAACCACTCCAATTAGGAACGAACTGCCATTGAACGTGAATTGTCCAATTTCTTACACCTATTGATTTCGGATCGAGCCCAAAACTTGGGCAACATCATAATATGGTGGGAGGAGTCATTTGGTGAGTTTTGAGTGAAATCCAATCGCTAGAACTATGAATTACCCCAACCACTCCAATTTGGAACGAACTGCCGTTGAACTTGAATTGTCCAATTTCTCACACCTATTGATTTCGGATCGAGCCCAAAACTTGGGCAACATCATAATATGGTGGGAGGAGTCACTTGGCGAGTTTTGAGTGAAATCCAATCGCCAGAACTATGAATTACCCCAACCACTCCAGTTTGGAACAAACTACTTTTCAACTTGAATTGTCTAATTTCTCACACCTATTGATCTCGGATGGAGCCCAAAACTTGGGCAACATCATAATACGGTGGGAGGAGTCACTTGGCGAGTTTTGAGTGAAATCCAATCGCCAGAACTATGAATTACCCCAACCACTCCAATTTGGAACGAACTGCCTTTGAACATGAATTGTCCAATTTCTTAAACCTATTGATTTCGGATCGAGCCCAAAACTTGGGCAACATCATAATACGGTGGGAGGAGTCATTTGTTTAGTTTTCAGTGATATCCAATCGCTAGAAGTATGGAATACACCAACCACTCCAATTAGGAACGAACTGCCATTGAACGTGAATTGTCCAATTTCTTACACCTATTGATTTCGGATCGAGCCCAAAACTTGGGCAACATCATAATATGGTGGGAGGAGTCATTTGGTGAGTTTTGAGTGAAATCCAATCGCTAGAACTATGAATTACCCCAACCACTCCAATTTGGAACGAACTGCCGTTGAACTTGAATTGTCCAATTTCTCACACCTATTGATTTCGGATCGAGCCCAAAACTTGGGCAACATCATAATATGGTGGGAGGAGTCACTTGGCGAGTTTTGAGTGAAATCCAATCGCCAGAACTATGAATTACCCCAACCACTCCAGTTTGGAACAAACTACTTTTCAACTTGAATTGTCTAATTTCTCACAACTATTGATCTCGGATGGAGCCCAAAACTTGGGCAACATCATAATACGGTGGGAGGAGTTACTTGGCGAGTTTTGAGTGAAATCCAATCGCCAGAACTATGAATTACCCCAACCACTCCAATTTGGAACGAACTGCCTTTGAACATGAATTGTCCAATTTCTTAAACCTATTGATTTCGGATCGAGCCCAAAACTTGGGCAACATCATAATACGGTGGGAGGAGTCATTTGTTTAGTTTTCAGTGATATCCAATCGCTAGAAGTATGGAATACACCAACCACTCCAATTAGGAACGAACTGCCATTGAACGTGAATTGTCCAATTTCTTACACCTATTGATTTCGGATCGAGCCCAAAACTTGGGCAACATCATAATATGGTGGGAGGAGTCATTTGGTGAGTTTTGAGTGAAATCCAATCGCTAGAACTATGAATTACCCCAACCACTCCAATTTGGAACGAACTGCCGTTGAACTTGAATTGTCCAATTTCTCACACCTATTGATTTCGGATCGAGCCCAAAACTTGGGCAACATCATAATATGGTATGAGGAGTCACTTGGCGAGTTTTGAGTGAAATCCAATCGCCAGAACTATGAATTACCCCAACCACTCCAGTTTGGAACAAACTGCTTTTGAACTTGAATTGTCTAATTTCTCACACCTATTCATTTCGGATGGAGCCCAAAACTTGGGCAACCTCATAATATGGTGGGAGGAGTCCTTTGCTGAATTTTGAGGGAAATCCAATCGCCAGAACTACGAATTACCCCAACCACTCCAATTTGGAAAGAACTGCCTTTGAGCTTGAATTGTCTAATTCCTTACACCTATTGATTTCGGATCGAGCACAAAACTTGGGCAACAACATAATATGTTGGGAGGAGTCATTTGGTGAGTTTTCAGTAAAATTCAATCGCTAGAAGTATGGAATAAACCAACCATTCCAATTAGGAACGAACTGCCGTTGAACTTGAATTGTCCAAATTCTCACACCTATTGATTTCGGATCGAGCCCAAGGCTTGGGTAACATCATAATACGGTGGGAGGAGTCACTTGGCGAGTTTTGAGTGAAATCCAATCGCCAGAACTATGAATTAACCCAACCACTCCAGTTTGGAACAAACTACTTTTGAACTTGAATTGTCTAATTTCTCACACCTATTGATTTCGGATGGAGCCCAAAACTTGGGCAACAACATAATATGGTGGGAGGAGTCCTTTGGTGAGTTTTGAGGGAAATCCAATCGCCAGAACTACGAATTACCCCAACCACACCAATTTGGAAAGAACTGCCTTTGAACTTGAATTGTCTAATTCCTTACACCTATTGATTTCGGATCGAGCCCATAACTTGGGCTGCATCATCATATGGTGGGAGGAGTCATTTGGTGAGTTTTGAGTGAAATCCAATCGCTGGAAGTGTGGAATACACCAACCACTCCAATTAGGAATGAACTGCCGTTGAACTTGACTTGTCCAATTTCTCACACCTATTGATTTCGGATCGAGCCCAAAACTTGGGCAACATCATAATATGGTGGGAGGAGTCATTTGGTGAGTTTTGAGAGAAATCCAATCGCAAGAAGTATGGAATACACCAACCACTCCAATTAGGAACGAACTGCCGTTGAGCTTGAATTGTCCAATTTCTCACACCTATTGATTTCGGATCGAGCCCAAAACTTGGGCAACATCATAATATGGTGGGAGGAGGTATTTGGTGTGTTTTAAGTGAAATCCAATCGCCAGAACTATGAATTACCCCAACCACTCCAGTTTGGAACGAAATGCTTTTGAACTTGAATTGTCTAATTTCTTACATCTATTGATTTCGGATGGAGCCCAAAACTTGGGCAACATCATAATATGGTGGGAGGAGTCATTTGGTGAGTTTTGAATGAAATCCAATCGCCAGAACAATGAATTAGCCCCACCCCTCCAATTTGGAACGAACTGCCTTTGAACTTGTATTGTCTAATTTCTTACACCTATTGATTTCGGATGGAGCCCAAAACTTGGGCAACATCATCATATGGTGGGAGGAGTCATTTGGTGAGTTTTGAGTGAAATCCAATCGCTAGAAGTACGAATTACCCCAACCACTCCAATTTGGAACGAACTGCCTTTGAACTTGAATGGTCCAATTTCTCTCACCTATTGATTTCGGATCGACCCCAAAATTTGGGCAACAACATAATATGGAGGGAGGAGCCATTTGGTGTGTTTTCAGTGAAATCCAATCGCCAGAACAATTAATTACCCCAACCACTCCAGTTTGAAACAAACTGCTTTTGAACTTCAATTGTCTAATTTCTTACACCTATTGATTTGGGATGGAGCCCAAAACTTGGGCAACATCATAATATGGTGGGAGGAGTCAGTTGGTGAGTTTTGAGTGAAATCCAATCGCTAGAACTATGAATTACCCCAACCACTCCAATTTGGAACGAACTGCCTTTGAATTTGAATTGTCCAATTTCTTACACCTATTGATTTCGGATCGAGCCCAAAACTTGGGCAACACCGTAATATGGTGGGAGGAGTCTTTTGGTGAGTTTTGAGTGAAATCCAATCGCTTGAAGTATGGAATACACCAACCACTCCAATTAGGAATGAACTGCCGTTGAACCTGACTTGTACAATTTCTCACACCTATTGATTTCGGATCGAGCCCAAAGCTTGGGCAACATCATAATATGGTGGGAGGAATCATTTGGTGGGTTTTGAGTGAAATCCAATCGCTAGAACTACGAATTACCCCAACCACTCCAATTTGGAACGAACTGCCTTTGAACTTGAATGGTCCAATTTCTCTCACCTATTGATTTCGGATCGACCCCAAAATTTGGGCAACATCATAATATGGTGGGAGGAGTCATTTGCAGTGTTTTGAGTGAAATCGAATCGCTAGAAGTGTGGAATACACCAACCACTACAATTAGGAACGAACTGCCGTTGAACTTGAATTGTCCAATTTCTCACACCTATAGAACAATGAATTACCCGAACCAATCCAATTTGGAACGAACTGCCTTTGAACTTGAATTGTCCAATTTCTTACACCTATTGATTTCGTATCGAGCCCAAAACTTGGGCAACATCATAATATAGTGGGAGGAATCATTTGGTGTGTTTTCAGTGAAATCCAATCGCCAGAACTATGAATTACCCGAACCACTCCAATTTGGAACGAACTGCATTGGAACTTGAATTGTAAAATTTCTTACACCTATTGATTTCCTATCGAGCCCCAAACTTGGGCAACATCATAATATGGTGGGAGGAGTCATTTGGTGAGTTATCAGTGAAATCCAATCGCTAGAAGTATGGAATACACCAACCACTCCAATTAGGAACGAACTGCGATTGAACTTGAAATGTCCAATTTCTCACACCTATTGATTTCGGATCGAGCCCAAAACTTGGGCAACATGATGATACGGTGGGAGGAGTCATTTGGTGTGTTTTGAGAGACATCCAATTGCCAAAAGTATGGAATACCCCAACCACTCCAATTAGGAACGAACTGCCGCTGAACTTGAATTGTCCAATTTCTCACACCTATTGATTTCGGATCGAGCCCAAAACTTGGGCAACATCACAATATGGTGGGAGGAGTCATTTTGTGAGTTGTGGGTGGAATCCAATCGCTAGAAGTACGGAACACACCAACCACTCCAATTAGGAACGAACTGCCGTTGAACTTGAATTGTCCAATTTCTCACACCGATTGATTTCGGATCGAGCCCAAAACTTGGGCGACATCATAATATGGTGGGAGTAGTCATTTGGTGAGTTTTGAGTGAAATCCAATCGCTAGAAGTATGGAATACACCAACCACACCAATTAGGAACGAACTGCCGTTGAACTTGAATTGTCCAATTTCTCACACCTATTAATTTCGGATCGAGCCCAAAACTTGGGCAACATCATAATATGGTGGGAGGAGTCATTTGGTGAGTTTTTAGTGAAATCCAATCGCCAGAACTATGAATTACCCCAACCACTCCAATTTGGAACGAACTGCCTTTGAACTTGAATTGTCCAATTTCTTAAACCTATTGATTTCGGATCGAGCCCAAAACTTGGGCAACATCATAATACGGTGGGAGGAGTCATTTGGTGTGTTTGGAGTGAAATCCAATTTACAGAACTATAAATTACGCGAACCACTCCAATTTGGAACGAACTGCCTTTGAACTTGAATTGCCCAATTTCTTACACCTATTGATTTCGGATCGAGCCCAAAACTTGGGCAACAACATGATATGGTGGGAGGAGTCACTTGGTGAGTTTTGAGTGAAATCCAATCGCTTGAACTACGAATTACCCCAACCACTCCAATTTGGAACGAACTGCCTTTGAACTTGAATTGTCGAATTTCTTACAACTATTGATTTCAGATCGAGCCCAAAACTTGGGCAACATCATAATATGGTGGGAGGAGTCATGTGGTGAGTTTTGAGTGAAATCCAATCGCTAGAACTATGAATTACCCCAACCACTCCAATTTGGAACGAACTGCCTTGGAACTTGAATTGTCCAATTTCTTACACATATTGATTTCGGATGTTGCCCAAAACTTGGGCAACATCATAATATGGTGGGAGGAGTCATTTGGGGAGTTTTGATTGAAATCCAATCGCCAGAAGTATGGAATACACCAACCAATCCAATTAGGAACGAACTGCCGTTGAACATGAATTGTCCAATTTCTCTCACCTATTGATTTCGGATCGAACCCAATACTTGGGCAACATCATAATATGGTGGGAGGAGTCATTTGGTGTGTTTTGAGTGAAATCCAATTTGCAGAACTATGAATTACTCGAACCACTCCAATTTGGAACGAAATGCCTTTGAACTTGAAGTGTCCAATTTCTTACACCTATTGCTTTCGGATCGAGCCCAAAACTTGGGCGACATCATAATATGGTGGGAGGAGTCATTTGGTGAGTTTTGAGTGAAATCCAATCGCTACAACTATTTAATACACCAACCACTCCAATTACGAATGAACTGCCGTTGAACTTGAATTGTCCAATTTCTTACACCTATTGATTTCGGATCGTGCCCAAAACTTGGGCAACTTCATAATATGGTGGGAGGAGTCATTTGGCGAGTTTGGAGTGAAATCCAATCGCCAGAACTACGAATTACCCCAACCACTCCAAGTTGGAACGAAGTGCCTTTGAACTTGAATTGTCCAATTTCTTACACCTATTGATTTCGGATCGAGCCCAAAACTTGGGCAAGATCATAATGTGGTGGGAGGAGTCATTTGGTGAGTTTTGAGTGAAATCCAATCGCTACAAGTATTTAATACACCAACCACTCCAATTACGAATGAACTGCTGTTGAACTTGAATTGTCCAATTTCTCACACCTATTGATTTCGGATCGAGCCCAAAACTTGGGCAACATTATAATATGGTGGGACGAGTCATTTGGTGTGTTTTGAGTGAAATCCAATCTCTAGAACTACGAATTACCCCAACCACTCCAAGTTGGAACGAACTGCCATTGAACTTGAATTGTCCAATTACCCCAACCACTCCAATTTGGAACGATCTGCCGTTGAACTTGAATTGTTCAATTTCTCACACCTATTGATTTCGGATCGAGCCCAAAACTTGGGCAACATCATAATGTGGTGGGAGGAGTCATTTGGTGTGTTTTGAGTGAAATCCAATCGCTAGAACTTTGGATTACCCCAACCACTCCAATTTGGAACGAACTGCCATTGAACTTGAATTGTCCAATTTCTTACACCTATTGATTTCGGATCGAGCCCAAAACTTGGGCAACATCATAATTTGGTGGGAGAAGTCATTTGGTGTGTTTTCAGTGAAATCCAATCGCTAGAACTATGAATTACCCCAACCACTCCAATTTGGAACGAACTGCCTTTGAACATGAATTGTCCAATTTCTTACACCTCTTGATTTCGGATCGAGCCCAAAACTTGGGCAACAAAATAATATAGTCGGAGCAGTCATTTGGTGAATTTTTAGTGAAATCCAATTGCCAGAACTATGAATTTCCCCAACCACTCCAATTTGGAACGATCTGCCGTTGAACTTGAATTGCCCAATTTCTCACACCTATTGATTTCGGATCGAGCCCAAAACTTGGGCAAGATCATAATGTGGTGGGAGGAGTCATTTGGTGAGTTTTGAGTGAAATCCAATCGCTACAAGTATTTAATACACCAACCACTCCAATTACGAATGAATTGCTGTTGAACTTGAATTGTCCAATTTCTCACACCTATTGATTTCGGATCGAGCCCAAAACTTGGGCAACATCATAATATGGTGGGACGAGTCATTTGGTGTGTTTTGAGTGAAATCCAATCGCTAGAACTACGAATTACCCCAACCACTCCAATTTCGAACGAACTGCCTTTGAACTTGAATTGTCCAATTTCTCACACCTCTTGATTTCGGATCGAGCCCAAAACTTGGGCAACATAATAATACAGTGGGTGGAGTCATTTGGTGAGTTTTCAGAGAAATCCAATCGCCAGAAGTGTGAATTACCCCAACCACTCCAATTTGGAACGATCTGCCGTTGAACATGAATTGTTCAATTTCTTACACCTACACCTATTGATTTCGGATCGATCCCAAAACTTGGGCAACATCATAACATCGTGGCAGAAGTCATTTGATCTGTTTTGAGTGAAATCCAATCGCCAGAACTATGAATTACCCCAACCACTCCAATTTGGAACGAACTGCCTTTGAACTTGAATTGTAGAATTTCTTACACTTGCAGATTTCGGATCGATCCCAAAACTTGGGCAACATCTTAATATGGTGGGAGGAGTCATTTGGTGCGTTTTGAGTGAAATCAAATCCCAAGAACTATGAATTGTCCAATTTCTTACACCTATTGATTTCGGATCGAGCCCAAAACTTGGGCAACATCATAATATGGCGGCAGGAGTCATTTGATGTGTTTTGAGGGAAATCCAATCGCCATAACTATGAATTACCCCAACCACTCCAATTTTGAACGAACTGCCTTTGAACTTGAATTGTCCAATTTCTTACACCTATTGATTTCGGATCGAGCCCAAAACTTGGGCAACATAATAATATGGTGGGAGGAGTCATTTGATTTGTTTTGAGTGAAATCCAATCGGCAGAACTATGAATTACCACAACCACTCCAATTTGGAACGAAATGCCTTCGAACTTGAATTGTCCAATTTCTTACACCTATTAATTTCGGATCGAGCCGAAAAATGGGGCAACATCTTAAAATGGTGGGACCAGTCATTTGGTGCGTTTTGAGTGAAATCCAATCGCTAGAACTATGAATTACCACAACCATTCCAATTTGGAACGAACTGCCTTTGAAATTGAATTGTCCAATTTCTTACACCTATTGATTTCGGATCGAGACCAAAACTTGGGCAACATCATAATATGGGGGCAGGAGTCATTTGATGTGTTTTGAGTGAAATCCAATCGCCAGAACTATGAATTACCCCAACCACTCCAATTGGGAACGAACTGCCTTTGAACTTGAATTGTCCAATTTCTTACACCTATTGAGTTCGGATCGAGCCCAAAACTTGGGCAACATCATAATATTGTGGCAGGAGTCATTTCATGTGTTTTTAGTGAAATCCAATCGGCAGAACAATGAATTACCACAACCACTCCAATTTGGAACGAACTGCCTTTGAACTTGAATTGTCCAATTTCTTACACCTATTGATTTCGGATCGATCCCAAAACGTGGGCAACATCATAATATGGTGGCAGGAGTCATTTGTTGTGTTTTGAAAGAAATCCAATCGCCAGAACTATGAATTACCCCAACCACTCCAATTTGGAACAAACTGCCTTTGAACTTGAATTGTCCAATTTCTTACACCAATGGATTTCGGATCGAGCCCAAAACATGGGCAACATCATAATATGGTAGGACGAGTCATTTGGTACGTTTTGAGTGAAATCCGATTGCTAGAACTTTGAATTACCCCAACCACTCGAATTTGGAACGAACTTCCTTTGAACTTGAATTGTCCAATTTCTTACTCCAATTGATTTCGGATCGAGTCCAAAACTTGGGCAACATCTTAATATGGTGGGAGGAGTCATTTGGTGAGTTTTGAGTGAAATCCAATCGCTCGAAGAATGGAATACACCAACCACTCCAATTAGGAACGAACTACCGTTGAACTTGAATTGTCCAGTTTCTCACACCTATTGATTTCGGATCGAGCCCACAACTTGGGCAACGTCATAATATAGTGGGAAGACTCATTTGGTGAGTTTTCAGTGAAATCCAATCGCCAGAACTATGAATTACCCCAACCACTCCAATTTGGAACGAACTGCCTTTGAACTTGAATTGTCGAATTTCTTACACTTATAGATTTCGGATCGAGCCCAAAACTTGGGCAACATCATAATATGGTGGGAGGAGTCATTTGGTGTGTTTTGAGTGAAATCCAATCACCAAAATGATGGATTACCCCAACCACTCCAATTTGGAACGAACTGCCTTTGAACTTGATTTGTCCAATTTGTTACACCTATTGATTTTGGATCGAGCCCAAAACTTGGGCAACATCATAATATGGTGGCAGGAGTCATTTGATGTGTTTTGAGTGAAATCCAATCGCCAGAACTATGAATTACCCCAACCACTCCAATTTGGAACGGACTGCCTTTGAACTTGAATTGTCCAATTTCTTATGCCTATTGATTTCGGATCAAGCCCAAAACTTGGGCAACATCGTAATATGGTGGCAGCAGTCATTTGATGTGTTCTGAGTGAAATCCAATCGCCAGAACTATGAATTACCCCAACCACTCCAATTTGGAACGAACTGCCTTTGAACTTGAATTGTCCAATTTATTACACCTATTGATTTCGGATCGAACCCAAAACTTGGGCAACATCATAATATGGTGGGAGGAGTCATTTGGAGCGTTTTGAGTGAAATCCAATCTTTAGAACTTTGAATTACCCCAACCACTCCAATTTGGAACGAACTGCCTTTGAACTTGAATTGTCCAATTTCTTACCCCTATTGATTTCGGATCGAGCCGTGAAATCCAATCGCTAGAAGTATGGAATACACCAATCACTCCAATTACGAACGAAATGCCGTTGAACTTGAATTGTCCAATTTCTCACACCTATTGATTTCGGATCGAGCCCAAAACTTGGGCAACATCATACACTACTACAAAAAGGGCAAAAGACGACCAGAAAAAGACGATGGTCGAGCAAAAAACCGTTGTTGTTTTTAAAGAGACGACGGTAAGAAAAAACCGTCGTGGATAAGTGACTTAAACAACCAAAAAATGGAGATACTGTTGAGAATTTTTTTATAACGACACAGACAAATAAAAAAGCGTCGTCTTATTAAAAGGCTTTTCTTCAGAGTTAGAATCTGACCAAAAAACAACGACAGCAGGTATGACAAGCGTCGTCTTTTAAAAATCAAGTGTCCTTTTTTTGGTAAAGACATGGTTGTTTTGAAAGAACTGTCGTCTATTATAAGTAAAGACGACGGTTTTTTTTATAAAAAGGGTCGTCTATTATTAAGTAAAGACGACCCTTTTTATATGAAAATGGTCGTCTATTATGAAGTAAAGACGACCCTTTTTATAACAAGGGTCGTCTATTATATGTAAAGACGACGGTTTTTTTCATAAAAAGGGTCGTCTATAATGAAGTAAAGACGACCCTTTTTTTATAAAAGGGTCGTCTATTATATGTAAAGACGACGGGTTTTTTATAAAAAGGGTCGTCTATTATGAAGTAAAGACGACGGTTTTTTTTATAAAAAGGGTCGTCTATTATATGTAAAGACGACGGTTTTTATATAAAAGGGTCGTCTATTATATGTAAAGACGACGGTTTTTATATAAAAGGGTCGTCTATTATATGTAAATACGACGTTTTTTTTATAAAAAGGGTCGTCTATTATTAAGTAAAGATGACGTTTTTTTTTAAAAAGGGTCGTCTATTATGAAGTAAAGATGACGGTTTTTTTAAAAAAGGGTCGTCTATTATATAAAAAGATGATGGTTTGTTTTTAAAAAGGGTCGTCTATTGTGAAGTAAAGATGACGGTTTTTTAAAACAAGATTTAACGGTTATTTCAACTCTGATTTTGATGATTTTTTACAGCTACACTCCTTGACCCTATATGAATACAATGACTGCATTCGATCGTCAATTTAAAATATTTACACTAGTGGATACCACAAAATCTTATGTTATATTTAATGAAAGTATAAATAAACTCTTAATTGTTAGTGAATATATTGTTTTGATGGCATACGCATTCTACGAAACTAGTTTCAACTATCCAACCGTCAAACTTGTTTGTTTACACATCGAGATCATATACGCCAAAAATCGGAAAAAAAAAAATAAATCAGAGATCAAGTAACGGGACAAAACATTTCGACGGTTATAAACGAAAAATCAAGATTTAACGGTTCTTTCAACTCTGATTTTGATGATTTTTTACAGCTACACTCCTTGACCCTATATGAATACAATGACTGCATTCGATCATCAATTTAAAATATTTACACTAGTGGATACCACAAAATCTTATGTTATATTTAATAAAAGTATAAATAAACTCTTAATTGTTACTGAATATATTGTTTTGATGGCATACGCATTCTACGAAACTAATTTCAACGATCCAACCGTCAAACTTGTTTGTTTACACATCGAGATCATATACGCCAAAAATCGGAAAAAAAAAATAAATCAGAGATCAAGTAATGGGACAAAGCATTTCGACGGTTATAAACGAAAAATCAAGATTTAACGGTTATTTTAACTCCGATTTTGATGATTTTTTTACAGCTACACTCCTTGACCCTATATGAATACAATGACTCAATTTGATCTTCAATTTAAAATATTTACACTAGTTGATACCACAAAATCTTATGTTGTATTTAATGAAAGTATAAATAAAAAAGGGTCGTCTATTGTGAAGTAAATATGACAGTTTTTTTTTAAAAAGGGTCGTCTATTATGAAGTAGAGATGACGCTTTTTTAAAAAAAAAAGTCGTCTATTGTGAAGTAAAGATGACGGTTTTTTAAGAAAAGGGTCGTCTATTATGAAGTAAAGACGACCCTTTTTATATGAAAATGGTCGTTTATTATGAAGTAAAGACGACCCTTTTTATATAAAAAGGGTTGTCTATTATATGTAAAGACGACTCTTTTTATATGAAAATGGTCATCTATTATGAAGTAAAGACGACCCGTTTTATATGAAAATGGTCGTCTATTATGAAGTAAAGACGACCCTTTTTATATAAAAAGGGTCGTCTATTATATGTTAAGATGACGGGTTTTTTTTAAAAAGCGTCGTCTTTTAAAACACGCTAAAAAATGGCCGCTTAAGTGAATTCGCGCTCGACAGATTTTCAAATTTTCACCCGTCTTTGAAAACTTTATCTCTCATTAACAAGCGTCGTCTTTTAAAACATGCTAAAAAAGGCTACTTAAGTGAATTCGCGCTCGACAAATTTTCAGATTTTCCCCCGTCTCTGAAAACCTTATCTCTCCCTCCTTGAAACCCTCCTGCACTCTCTAAAACACCCTCATGAAACTCTCTACAAAATCATCAAAAAATCGATATCAATGAAGGAGTTGAGAGATTTAGGTCTTCGCAGATCCATAAGATGTAGAGGGAGGTTCTGTATTTGAGAATCAAAGCTGGTTGAAAGGTTTGATTTGAAAGATCTCGACCTTCACTTTTTTCAAAGAAGATCTCGCTCTCAGGCACTCAACTCGCTCATCAAACTCAGCGACTCAATCTAGAAAGACTTATGGAAATTGGTCTATATATATATATATGTTTGTTCATGTATTGTGCTAATTTCGTGGGATTTAAGTGAGTTTCTCATTTGAGTTTTTTATAAATATGCACAGCCGTCCCCCAAGGCCTTTGTAATCAAGAAGAAGCTGACGAAGAAGATGAGGCAAAACATACCCATCCCTCACTAGATCCGTTTGTTTTTGGACCGACAACATCATCAGGTCCAAAATACTTTTTGTTTTTGTTGTTTACTTTAATTATTTTGGAATTTCATTGTTAATTTTCTGAATCTCTGATTTTTCATTTGTTATGGTGCCACCACAAGAACAGGTTATGGTGCCACCACAAGAACAGGTACTTTGCCAATTATGCCAATTGTGTTCTGCTGTCATTCTAGAGCTGCATAGATATTTTTGCTAAGGTTAGGTTACTGCTAAACAAGTTTATGTTTAAGAGTATTGGGGTCTCTTTCGTGCAGGTCTTTCCTTTTCCGACACCAACAACTTGGAAAAGGTGCAAGAAGGCAGAGCTAAGTCAACCCAAGAACAAATTGATGAAGTTAAAATCAAATTAGTAGAATTTGTGAGCTCCGTTGTTTCTAATTATAGGTAGGAAGTATGTATGTAATAGAATAAACATTGGTTGACTATGTAATAACTATTGACTCTTCAAAAAACTAAAGATAATAAAACGATGGTTTTATTGGAAAAACCGTCATCTGTATATATTATCAATGACCTCTTTTAACACCATAACGTGTTTTTATATACAATCAACGACGGTTTTACTAAAAAATCGTTGTCTTAGAGTTAATAGACGACAATATTTCAAGAAATCGTCGTCTTCACATTTAATAGATGATGGCTTTTTAACGAAACCGACGTCTTTGGATATAATAAAACATAGTTCTTTACTTAATAATAGACGACCCTTTTATAAAAAAACCGTCGTCTTTACATATAATAGACGACCCATTTTATATGAAAAGAGTCGTCTTTACTTCATAATAGACGACCATTTTCATATAAAAAGGGTCGTCTTTACTTCATAATAGACGACCCTTTTTATATAAAAACCGTCGTGTTTACATATAATAGACGACCCTTTTTATAAAAAAAACCGTCGTCTTTACATATAATAGACGACCCTTTTTAAATAAAAACCGTCGTCTTTACATATAATAGACGACCATTTTCATATAAAAAGGGTCGTCCTTACTTCATAATAGACGACGGTTTTGAGAAAAAGCGTCGTCTATTTACATATAATAGACGACGGTTTTGAGTAAAAGCGCCGTCTGTACAAATAATAGACGACGGGGATTTACCATCGTGGTTTTATGCATCAAAAGATGTCGCTCGATTTCACGACGGTTGAAAAACCGAATACACGACGGTGGATTACAGTCGTCTATTTCGATTTTTGTAGTAGTGATAATATGGTGGGAGGAGTCATTTGGTGTGTTTTGAGTGAAATCCAATCGCCAGAACTATGAATTAACCCAACCACTCCAATTTGGAACGAACTGCCTTTAAACTTGAATTCTCCAATTTTTACACCTATTCATTTCGGATAGAGCCCAAAACTTGGGCAACATCATAATATGGTGGCAGGAGTCATTTGATGTGTTTTAAGTGAAATCCAATCGCCAGAACTATGAATTATCCCAACCAATCCAATTTGGAACGAACTGCCTTCGAACTCGAATTCTCCAATCTCTTACACCAATTGATTTCGGATCGAGCCCAAAACTTGGGCAACATCTTAATATGGTGGGAGGAGTCGTTTGGTGTTTTTTGAGTGAAATCCAATCGCTAGAACTATGAATTACCCCAACCACTCCAATTTCGAACGAACTGCCTTTGAACTTGAATTGTCCAATTTCTTACACCAATTGATTTCGGATCGAGCCCAAAACTTGGGCAACATCATAATATGGTGGCAGCAGTCATTTGATGTGTTCTGAGTGAAATCCAATCGCTAGAACTATGAATTACCCCAACCACTCCAATTTGGAACGAACTGGCTTTGAACTTGAATTGTCGTATTTCTTACACCAATTGATTTCGGATCGAGCCCAAAACTTGGGCAACATCATAATATGGTGGCAGGAGTCATTTGACGTGTTTTGAGTGAAATCCAATCGCTAGAACTATGAATTACCCCAACCACTTCAATTTGGAACGAACTGCCTTTGAACTTGAATTGTCCAATTTCTTACACCTATTGATTTAGGATCGAGCCCAAAACTTGGGCAACATCATTATATGGTGGGAGAAGTCATTTGGTGAGTTTTGAGTGAAATCCAATCGCTAGAAGTATGGAATACACCAATCACTCCAATTACGAACGAATTGCCGTTGAACTTGAATTGTCCAATTTCTCACACCTATTGATTTCGGATCGAGCCCAAAACTTGGGCAACATCATAATATAGTGGGAGGAGTTATTTGGTGTGTTTTGATTGAAATCCAATCGCCAGAACTAAGAATTACCCCAACCACTCCAATTTGGAACGAACTGCCTTTAAACTTGAATTGTCCAATTTTTACACCTATTGATTTCGGATCAAGCCCAAAACTTGGGCAACAACATAATATGGTGGCAGGAGTCATCTGATGTGTTTTGAGTGAAATCCAATTGCCAGAACTATGAATTATCCCAACCACTCCAATTTGGAACGAACTGCCACCGAACTTGAATTCTCCAATTTCTTACACCTATTGATTTAGGATCGAGCCCAAAACTTGGGCAACATCATAATATGGTGGGAGGAGTCATTTGGTTAGTTTTGAGTGAAATCCAATCGCTAGAAGTACGGAATACACCAATCACTCCAATTACGAACGAATTGCCGTTGAACTTGAATTGTCCAATTTCTCACACCTGTTGATTTCGGATCGAGCCCAAAACTTGGGCAACATCATAATATGGTGGGAGGAGTCATTTGGTGTGTTTTGAGTAAAATCCAATCGCTAGAACTTTGAATTACCCAACCACTCTAGTTTGGAACGAACTGCCTTTGAACTTGAATTGTCCAATTTCTTACACCTATTGATTTCGGATCGAGCCCAAAACTTGGGCAACGTCATAATATGGTGGGAGGAGTCATTTGGTGTGTTTTGAGTGAAATCCAATGTACAGAACTATGAATTACCCCAACCACTCCAATTTGGAACGAACTGCCGTTGAACTTGAATTGTCCAATTTCTTACACCTATTGATTTCGGATCGAGCCCAAAACTTGGGCAACGTCATAATATGGTGGCAGGAGTCATTTGATGTGTTTTGAGTGAAATCCAATTGCTAGAACTATGAATTATCCGAACCACTCCAATTTGGAACGAACTGGCTTTGAACTTGAATTGTCGTATTTCTTACACCTATTGATTTCGGATCGAGCCCAAAACTTGGGCAACATCATAATATGGTGGCAGGAGTCATTTGACGTGTTTTGAGTGAAATCCAATCGCTAGAACTATGAATTACCCCAACCACTTCAATTTGGAACGAACTGCCTTTGAACTTGAATTGTCCAATTTCTTACACCTATTGATTTAGGATCGAGCCCAAAACTTGGGCAACATCTTAATATCGTGGGAGGAGTCGTTTGGTGTTTTTTGAGTGAAATCCAATCGCTAGAACTATGAATTACCCCAACCACTCCAATTTCGAACGAACTGCCTTTGAACTTGAATTGTCCAATTTCTTACACCAATTGATTTCGGATCGAGCCCAAAACTTGGGCAACGTCATAATATGGTGGCAGGAGTCATTTGATGTGTTTTGAGTGAAATCCAATTGCTAGAACTATGAATTATCCGAACCACTCCAATTTGGAACGAACTGCCTTTGAACTTGAATTGTCGAATTTCTTACACCTATTGATTTCGGATCGAGCCCAAAACTTGGGCAACATCACAATACGGTGGGAGGAGTCCTTTGGTGTGTTTTGAGTGAAATCCAATCGCCAGAACTATGAATTACCCCAACCACTCCAATTCGGGAAGAACTGCCTTTGAACTTGAATTGTTCAATTTCTCACACCTATTGATTTTGGATAGAGTCCAAAACTTGGGCAACATCATAATATGGTGGGAGGAGTCATTTGGTGTGTTTTGAGCGCTAGAAGTATGGAATACTCCCACCACTCGAATTAGGAACGAACTGCCGTTGAACTTGAACTGTACAATTTCTTACACCTATTGATTTCGGATCGAGCCCAAAACTTAGGCAACATCATAATATGGTGGTAGGAGTCTTGTGGTGAGTTTTGAGTGAAATCTAATCACTAGAAGTATGGAATATACGAACAACTCCAATTAGGAACGAACTGATGTTGAACTTGAATTATCCAATTTCTCACACCTATTGATTTCGGATCGAGCCCAAAACTTGGGCAACATCATAATATGGTGGGAGGAGTCATTTCGTGAGTTTTGAGTGAAATCCAATTGCTAGAAGTATGGAATACACCAACCACTCCAATTAGGAACGAACTGTCGTTGAACTTGAATTGTCCAATTTTTGACACCTATTGATTTCGGATCGAGCCCAAAACTTGGGCGACAACATAATATTGTGGGAGGAGTCATTTGGTGAGTTTTGAGTGAAATCCAATCACTTGAAGTATGGAATACACTAACCACTCCAATTAGGAACGAACTGCCGTTGAACTTGAACTGTCCAGTTTCTCACATCTATTGATTTCGGATCGATCCCAAAACTTGGGCAACAGCATAATATGGGGAGGAGTCATTTGGTGAGTTTTGAGTGAAATCCAATCTCAAGAAGTATGGAATACACCAACCACTCCAATTAGGAACGAACTGCCGTTGAACTTGAATTGTCCAATTTCTCACACCTATTGATTTCGGATCGAGCCCAAAACTTGGGTAACATCATAATATGGTCGGAGGAGTCGTTTGGTGTGTTTCGAGTGAAATCCAATCGCCATAACTATGAACTACCCCAACCACTCCAATTTGGAAAGAACTGCCTCTGAACTTGAATTGTCCAATATCTTACACGTATTGATTTCGGATCGAGCCCAAAACTTGGGCAACATCATAATATGGTGGTAGTAGTCATGTGGTGAGTTTTGAGTGAAATCCAATCGCTAGAAGTATGGAATACACCAAACCACTCCAATTAGGAACGAACTGCCGTTGAACTTGAATTGTCCAATTTCTCACACCTATCGATTTCGAATCGAGCCGAAAACTTGGGAAACATCATAATATGGTGGGATGTGTCATTTGCTGAGTTTTGAGTGAAATCCAATCGGCAGAACTATGAATTACCCCAACCACTCCAATTTGGAACAAACTGCCTTTGAACTTGAATTGTCCAATTTCTTACACCTATTGATTTCGGGTCGAGCCCAAAACTTGGGCAATATCATAATATGGTGGGAGGAGTCATTTGGTTTGTTTTGAGGGAAATCCAATCGCTAGAACTATGAATTACCCCAACCACTCCAATTTGGAACGAACTTCCTTTGAACTTGAATTGTCCAATTTCTTACACCTATTGATTTCGGATCTTGCCCAAACCTTGGGCAACATCATAATATGGTGGGAGGAGTCATTTGTTGTGTTTTGAGGGAAATCCAATCGCTAGAACTATGAATTACCCAACCACTCCAATTTGGAACGAACTGCCTTTGAACTTGAATTGTCCAATTTCTTACACCTATTGATTTCGTATCGAGCCCAAAACTTCGGCAACATCATAATATGGAACATTCATTTGGTGTGTTTTGAGTGAAATCCAATCGCTAGAAGTGTGGAATACACCTACCACTCCAATTAGGAACGAAATGCTGTGGAATACACCAACCCCTCCAGTTTGGAACGAACTGCCGTTGAACTTGAATTGTCCAATTTCTTACACCTATTGATTTCGGATCGAGCCAAAAACTTGGGCAACATCATAATATGGTTGGAGTAGTCATTTGGTAAGTTTTGAGTGAAATCCAATCGCTAGAAGTATGGAATACGCCAACCACTCCAATTTGGAACGAACTGCCGTTGAACTTGAATTGTCCAATTTCTTGCACATATTGATTTCGGAACGAGCCTAAAACTTGGGCAACATCATAATATGGTGGGAGGAGTCATTTGGTGAGTTTTGAGTGATATCCAATCGCTAGAAGAATGGAATACACCAACCACTCGAATTAGGAACGAA
This sequence comes from Prunus avium, assembly GCF_965620075.1. Classification (NCBI taxonomy): domain Eukaryota; kingdom Viridiplantae; phylum Streptophyta; class Magnoliopsida; order Rosales; family Rosaceae; genus Prunus; species Prunus avium. Next base: position 10,610,714 of record NC_142290.1, read on the forward strand.
CTGCCGTTGAACTTGAATTGTCCAATTTCTCACACCTATTGATTTCGGATCGAGCCCAAAACTTGGGCAACATGATAATATGGCGGGAGGAGTCATTTGGTGTGTTTTGAGTGAAATCCACTCGCCAGGACTATGAATTATCCTAACCACTCCAATTTGGAACGAACTAGCTTTGAACTTCAATTGTCCAATTTCTTACACCTATTGATTTCGGATCGAGCCCAAAACTTGGGCAACATCATAATATGGTGGGAGGACTCATTTGGTGAGTTTTGTGTGAAATCCAATCTCTAGAACTATGAATTACCCCAACGACTCCAATTTGGAACGAACTGCCTTTGAACTTGAATTGTCCAATTTCTTACAACTATTGATTTCGGATCGATCCCAAAACTTGGGCAACATCATAATATGGTGGGAGGAGTCATTTGGTGAGTTTTGTGTGAAATCCAATCGCTAGAACTATGAATTACCCCAACCACTCCAATTTGGAACGAACTGCCTTTGATTTGAATTGTCCAATTTCTTACAACTATTGATTTCGGATCGATCCCAAAACTTGGACAACATCATAATATGGTGGGAGGAGTTATTTGGTGAGTTTTGAGTGAAATCCAATCGCTAGAAGTATGGAATCCACCAACCACTCCAATTAGGAACGAACTGACGTTGAAGTTGAATTGTCCAATTACTCACACCTATTGATTTCGGATTGAGCCCAAAACTTGGGCAATATCATAATATGGTGGGAGGAGTCAATTTGGTGTCTTTTGACTGAAATCCAATTTCCAGAAGTATGAATGACCCCAACCACTCAAATTTGGAACGAACTGCCTTTGAACTTGAATTGTCCAATTTCTTACAATCGCTAGAAATATGGGGGGAGGGGTCATTTGGTTAGTTTTGAGTGATATCCAATCGCTAGAATTATGGAATACACCAACCACTCGAATTAGGAACTGTTAAGGCCTGAAAAAATCTCAAGAAAAGCCCATGCATATTTTAAAGCCCAATGCATTATCAGGTTATAAAAGCAACATGCCATGCCATGCCAAGCAAGGCTACAATTTGACACGTGGGGGTGGTGGTACGAGTTTACCACTTTTTACATGCAAACTTGTAAGAATTACAAGGTTTCACAAGCCCAAGCCACTGCAATACAGCAAAGCCCAAAGCCACTGCAATACAACATAGCCCAAGCATAAGCATGCAATAACACGCGATGCCAAGCAACCCCCTGTTTAGTGTCAAATTACACAACAAGCTTAAGTGGGCCCAAGCCACATACATGCTCTGGGGCTTGCTGAGCGGGTTGTGGTGTGGATGGTTACAAGGATCCATGAGGCCCATTAAAGGTTCAAGAGAATGCAGGTTTTGGGCTGCTTGGGAGCCCCAAAATCCAAGCCCATTTTCTTGAGCCCACTAAATGGGTAAGCAGAGAGAAAGAAAAGCCCAGCACCAGCACCTTCTGTGCGACCGGTCGCCAGAACTGGGTGACCGGTCGCTTTTGCACAGAATCGAAAATCCAAAACAACACAGCTGCGGCGACCGGTCGCTTGCACCTTACGACCGGTCGCTGGTCTCGATTTCCAGCTTCTTCTAATCTGCTTCAAAACGACCGGTCGCTCATCCCTTGTGACCGGTCGCTTCCCCCAACACCTACCCATATGTGCAGCACCTCTCCCATACGACACTAAACCAACCATACGACACCTAAACCTTATCTTTTCTCCCAAAAACCAACCACCCGGCACCTACATAGAATAAAGAAGCCTTGTCATCTCAACTGGGAGACAAGGGTGCATAGCCGGAGTAGCATGCGCGACCACCTCGATGCCGGAGTAGCATGCGCGACCACCTCGATGTCGGAGTAGCATGCGTGCATAGAGAAGTGAACTCCCAAGGCCTATAAGAGGGAGAGGAGACACAGCCGGAAGGGGCATCCATGGCGGGGGGCCCGGAGGAGACAACCGGGGGAACACTCAAAACGCCCAAGCTCTAGCCATTCTAAACCCAGAAACAACAACCATTCTTGCTGCCATACTCTTGCTGCGGGCTCACTCCAAAATACTCCAAGGTTTAACCCAGAAACAACCTTCATTTTGCTGCCGTAACCTTTCTTTTGCTGCCGTACTCTAGCAAACCATGCTTCCATTTTGCTGCCGTATTCTAGCAAACTTCCATTTTGCTGCCGTACTCTAGCAAACCATGTTTGCTGCCGTAACCTTCATTTTGCTGCCGTAACCTTCTTTTTGCTGCCGTAACCTTTCTTTTGTTGCCGTGCTCTAGCAAACCATGCTTCCATTTTGCTGCCGTATTCTAGCAAACCTCCATTTTGCTGCCGTACTCTAGCAAACCATGTTTGCTGCCGTAACCTTCATTTTGCTGCCGTAACCTTTCTTTTGCTGCCGTACTCTAGCAAACCATGCTTCCATTTTGTGACGTACTCTAGCAAACCATGTTTGCTGCCGTAACCTTCATTTTGCTGCCGTAACCTTTCTTTTGCTGCCGTGCTCTAGCCACAGTAAACAACCCAGCAGACCATGCACTGTCGTGCTCTAGATAAACACACAAAACCCAGGCATTAACCTCCCCATTCTCATTTTCTTCCATAATATCACCTTAAGCAGTGAACACCATCCAATCATTCCACAATACACTGCCATAATCATTCGTTCCTCAAGCAAAATACTCTCTCCTGCTAAACTTATGGATTCTTAGCTCCCACACCACAAGCCTCTCATGCCAAGCTCATTATCTTAACTCATCAGAGGAAACTCCCATGCCAAACCTATCTCTGTGCAACACTAGCGCATCATCCTCAACTCTTTCCAGAGAAGCCGTACACCATCCAGCAGCAGTGTACACCGTCTAGAGCTGCCGTCCATCTATTCCACGTATTAGCATCAAAAGCCAGTCAAATATGGAGCTGCTGTAAGAATAATAGAGTACCCCTTAGGGCTTGCCTTCCCTTCGGGATGCTTTGGGCCTAGTTCTCGCTAACTCAGAAATGGGGACTTGAAGGCTTCACTCAAGACTAGCGACCATCCGGCCCAGCTAAGCCTTCCAGCAGAAAAAGACCCCCACAGGAACGAACTGCCGTTGAACTTGAATTGTCCAATTTCTCACACCTATAGATTTCGGATCGAGCCCAAAACTTGGGCAACATGATAATATAGTGGGAGGATTCTTTTGACTGAAATCCAATCGCCAAAAGTATGAATTAACCCAACCACTCCAATTTGGAACGAACTGCCTATGAACTTGAATTGTCCAATTTCTTACACCTATTGATTTCGGATCGAGCCCAAAACTTGGGCAACATCATAATATGGTGGGAGGAGTCATTTGGTGAGTTATGTGTGAAATCCAATCTCTAGAACTTTGAATTACCCCAACCACTCCAATTTGGAACGAACTGCCTTGAAGAATTTATGTCTTTCAAGTAAATTGAAGAATTCATGCTCTTGCAACAATACCATTCAACTTCACGTTGTCACAACAATATTGCTCAAAATCATACTTCAGAAATATCCGGATCAGCACTCAATGCCAGGATAAAGGAAGTGCTCAATTCTCATAATTCAAAGCAACATACCAAGCAAAAACAAGCACAAGCTTTCCAACCATTCTAGCTGGAACATCCAAACTTTGGAAAATCACTAGAAATCAAGCTTACAACCAAAAAATCCCAAACTTTCCAAATCAAGACTAGACACATCAAGTTTCATTTCCCCCAAATTTCTTTGCATCTGGAGCTAGGGAAGCATGCCAAACAGATTCCCAAAACAGGCCATGCAGCAGAAACTGCACCAATTCAGCAGCTTAGTCCTTGCTTTGAAATTGCACCAAATATTCATTTTTGCTTCAAATGACACAAGGCCAATTCCAGCACTACCATCAAGAAGCCTATTTTCAGATGTCAAAAGCTTCAGTTCAGATTCAAATTTCGAGATTTCGAAAGTACAGAGAATAACCCGCAGACTATTTTCAGACATTTTCTAAAACACTTGGCATGCATTACCCAAATGAGCTTGTATGAGCTTTATTTATCACCAAGCTAAAACCTTAAATCAGAAGCTCAAACTCAGAGTTAATTGCCTAAGCTACAAGTTTTGAGAATACAAAGGAACTCAAGCATTCAAGCATGGAAAATAAGCATGCAACAGAGGAAGCAACATCAATTCATGAACATACTTCAAAAACAATGAAGGCAGAGGACACTACAATGGTTGGATGATCTTCAATTTCGGATATGTTATTAACAACACAATTTCGAGCAAATTTCCTGAAGCAAGCACCATCATCCGAGCATCAGATATTAAAATCAAGTGCAGAAACCGAATCTGCAGAAACTCACCAGCCATGGATGAACACAGAAGCTGCAGACCCGTTTTGAGGCATCAGGAAAATTCAGAAAATTCTCAAAATTTCACAGGCTTTAGTTCCCAAGCGGATGAACAACTTTCATGAAGGAAGTTTTCTGATCGGAGCTTCCTAAATGCGACTTCTGGATTGCTGAACAGTACCCACGAGTTTGGCTCTTGAAGAAAAAGAAGCAAAAGGAGAAGGAGAGAAAATCAGAAAATAAAAGCATGTGCCAAATGAAAGGAAAAGAAAGCGTCCACTTGCAAATAGTAAAAGAACTTCAGGCTGAAGGGGTAACGCAATTTTGCCCACTTGAGGGCCAAGCCGGTCAAGGAGACAATGCGCAACTCTCTTATGCTATCTCAAGCCCGTATATCTCCTTCAACCCACCATGCATCAATACAAGCATTTGTGGATCAATCTGCATATCAACTCAAGCAAAATCACGCCGTGCACAAGAAAAGAAATTATTTTCTTTGCCAAGCTTCCAAGCCAACAACAAGCAACATGCCAAGCAAGCGCTACACAACATGCCAAACAAAGCTCTTGCTGATGAAACAGGCCCCTGCCAACTCTCACATTCTGTTCTCTTGGTTGTGATAAAAAGCAAGAATAAGAGAAAATAAACACTGAGGGCTAGTGTTAAGCTCATAATTTCATACATATACATGCCCTATTTACTTACTTCTTTTGCTTAGTTTCTTAGATTTCTAAGTTATTTGCCTCCCTTTGTGTGTTTTGTAGGCAAATAGAGCAAGAGAGCATAATTCATGCAATTCAAGCATGTTAAGGCCTAATTTGGATGAATGGATGAAGAGCTTAAAGACAAACTCATTTTGGCTACAGCCCCCTGCCAGTCCAGTTCCGTAGGTCATATTGCAAGCTTTGTTTCAGCAACCTACATAGCTCGGATGAGGCACAATTCTTCATGAAAGTTGTTCCAATGGGTGTATACTATAACATATCCAAAATGCAGCCCCATTGGATAAATATGGAGTCTGTTACCTAGAAAACACAGAGCCATGCTCAGGATGGATTTTATCAGCGCGCAAAATGGGTTAGCAATTTGTTTTGGCCTTAACTTTCTCCTCCGACCTTGGATTGGCCCAAATGATATATGGCTGGAAAGAAGACATTCTGAACTTCAAGTTTGAGTGCTTAAAGTCCTAATTTGATTAAGAGAAGCCCAAGTTGTAAGCCCTTGAAGTTGCTGGTCATGCTGACCTCAGCATGTGCTGGTTGGATGCTTGGTCATGGTGAGCTAGGTATGAGCTATCATTTCTGGTTGGAAGCTTGGTCATGGTGACATGAAGATGAGCTAGGGCTGCTGGTGGGATCTATTGGTGAAGTGCATCAACCAATTCAAGATTTTCTAATACAAGTGCATCACCCAATTTAGATTTTCTAATACAAGTGCATCAACCATTTCAGATTTTATAAAACAAGTGTTGTATGCATTAGCCATATTGAATTCAGATTTTCACTTCCCCTAGGCCTATAAATAGGGAAGTTCTCTAAGCTTGTAAACACACCCCAAGGGGGGGAGCTCTCAAACACTTCTCTAGAGCTCCCTTCCCTTCTCTCCCTCAAATTCTCTTAGTTTCTCTTTCTAGTTTTCAATTGTTATAATGAGATCTTTGTGCTGAAATTCTCCTTAAGTCTTTCCAAGTTCTACTTTAATTTTCATTGTTATGTAAATTCTTTTCTTTAGTTTCAAGTTTGATTAGTTTCCAAGTTTCAATTATGGTTTTTGTTCTTATTCATTATGCTTATAAGTTAATATGCTAGTTTGAATGATTGATCACCATTTAGGCTTGCATGTTAGCTATCTTGGTTTGAATTAAGAGTATACACCATGCTTTAATTCGAATTGAACTATGAATAGGAAGAGTATGTATGGACATTCGACAACAGGGATTAGATACATGCTTGGTTGTTTAAATTGTTCTTCTATGCTTAATGGGTTCCTAATGCTTAATTTTAGGTTAGACAACAAATGATCAAATTAGGGAATTAGGAACACAAGGTTATGACCAAACACCATGGCTTAATCATACTTTAGCTAGAATCAATCCGTTAATCTAATTGAACTTGGGAACTTATCTACTTGAGTTAGTTATTTTCTTTCTTCCTTGTTTTATTTATTTCCTTTCTTTTTCATTTCTGTTTTGTGTAGGGAAAATGAATTGGATCATTCAATCACCAATCCTCGTGGGATCGACCTCGCACTTACATATGCTATACTACCAAACGGCTCGTGCACTTGCGAGTATCACAAGTTGAGGATGCAGCTTAATCCATTTTGGTGCAGCTGTATTTACACAACAAGTTTTTGGCGCCGTTGCCGGGGATCGGTAACATTGTTTGATTCTATTTGGCTTTCCTACTTTATTATTATTATTATTATTTTTCTTAACTGGACAATTTCTTGTTTTAAAGTTAATGACGTTAATGGACAAGTTGTGTTTGTAGTCCAACAGAAAAGGACAATTGCCCAACAAGCAAGAGAACTGGGTTTAAGTCCCAGCTTACACAACCCATTGGTGCTTGTTGCTTTGAAGCATGGAATTGGACTTGTGTTGATTTTTCCTTTTCATTTTTAGTTTTTTTTATTTATATTTCATAATCCTTTAATTCCGTTTCAAGTTTTTCTGTGTGTTTGTTTTAGCAATGTAAATAGCTCAATAAAAATGGAGAGAGATGGCAACTTCAAAGATAGGAAGTGTGGAGTAGTGGGAGAAGTCGCGACCTCCAAATGCATCACGCTCGACCTAATTGCTTCAAGGGGGAGCATTTCAATCCTTTCTCTTTACTTGTTATTATTTTAAATTTCTGTTTCTTTTTTTATAAAAATTTTAAAAAAAATAAAAAATTTAAAAATTTAAAAAGATTTTTCATATGAGCTGACTTATGGTAACTCCAGTGAGCACTTCCGTCAATACAGTGTCTAGGAGTTCTTTAGGCGACACCTTCGGTGTCTAAGAAGTTTGGGTTTTAAGCGGGACCATTGTGACCCCTCCAACCTTCCCGGATCCCCTGGCTGTGTTTTCTGAGGCCCTTAACTGGTCATCCGTGAGTTGCTTATATATTCATTTTTTTTTTTTCTTTCTAAACATTCTTCTTAACTTTTCCCCTTATCATTTACATGTTCTCAATCATCTTTACTTTGCTTTAACATTGAGGACAATGCTTCATTTAAGTTTGGGGGTGCTGGAAAGTTTTTTTTAGCTTATGTTTCTTTTCTTTGAGTCATTTTCAGTTTTCCTTCCCACACCAATGATAAATCTTGAGTCTAACTTCTAATATGGCTCTTAGGAATTTGATAAGCATTGTGTTAGGTCTGAATCTTATTCTTTTGCTAGCTAAGTCTCACATAATTATTCTTGAGCTTTCTATGCACCTAAGCCATGATTATACAACTCTTGCATGTCTTACCCAATTGTATGCATTTTTGCTTGTGTGATTCACTGGAATGTTAAGTTTATAACTAAGATATGATTTAGGCCATCTTTGTTAAGCCTCTTTCTTTTTCCTCCATCAACCCATACAATACATATTCCATTGTAAACCCCTTTGTGCTCAAACACTTAGCCATTTCTTTCTATCACCTTATCATCCATTAAACATCCTACCATCTAGGGAACATGTAGAGTATGATTGTATTTCAGATTGTATTCAAGGCAATAAATGAGCTATAAAAAAAAATCAAAAGAAAAAGAGAAAAGAAGTGTGGCCAATGTAGTCACGACCCTAGGGTGATATAAGGAGAAATAAAGGTGATCTAGGGTAAAGAGCCGCAAAATTGGGCCAAATATTATACAAAGTGTGTAAATGTCAAAATCAAATTGTGAAGTGATTCAATTGCAAAATCTGGTGTTGTGAGCTTTTCAATTTTTGTGCCTTACATTTCAAATGTCAATAATCTTGTTTACATGTCATGCTCTACTTTGTTCTTTAGACCTTGTGTTTCCATAACCATTCTTTGTCTAACCATTATCATAACCCCATTACATCCATAAGTAAAGTCCTATTGATCTTGGTTTAGCTTGGCAAACTTGTGTTCATTCTTGCAGGAATTCATATCGTTGTTTGAGAAGCATGAGTTGTATCTTCATGGCTACTTCACACACACACCTTGAGCATGATTTTTGTGAGATTGTGGTAGCACTTGAATAATGTTTAGAACTTCCTTAGTGCTTGTTTTGTTCCTTGTTGAGCCATGAATTTCTGTCTGGTTGGAAGGTTAACGTTTTTGTATTTTGTTTTGTTTTGTTTTGCTTAAGGACTAACAAATCTATTAAGTTTTCTAACCATTTTGTTTTGTAGAGTTAGAAAAACGTTTGTGGGTATCGTATCTGTTAAACCCTCAGGAGACACAACTCCTCCTACTAGGGATGCCTAGAGGTTTAAAGGCTTGTTGCATACGCTCAATGCAATCGAGTTACCTACGAAAGTGGTCTAGTTAACTTCTTGTTTTGTTTTTATTTTGTTTTTATTTTTTATTTTTTATTTTTTTATTTTTTTTTGCTCGAGGACTAGCAAAATCTAAGTTTGGGGGTGTGTTAAGCTCATAATTTCATACATATACATGCCCTATTTACTTACTTCTTTTGCTTAGTTTCTTAGATTTCTAAGTTATTTGCCTCCCTTTGTGTGTTTTGTAGGCAAATAGAGCAAGAGAGCATAATTCATGCAATTCAAGCATGTTAAGGCCTAATTTGGATGAATGGATGAAGAGCTTAAAGACAAACTCATTTTGGCTACAGCCCCCTGCCAGTCCAGTTCCGTAGGTCATATTGCAAGCTTTGTTTCAGCAACCTACATAGCTCGGATGAGGAAAAATTCTTCATGAAAGTTGTTCCAATGGGTGTATACTATAACATATCCAAATTTCAGCCCCATTGGATAAATATGGAGTCTGTTACCTAGCAAACACAGAGCCATGCTCAGGATGGATTTTATCAGCGCGCAAAATGGGTTAGCAATTTGTTTTGGCCTTAACTTTCTCCTCCGACCTTGGATTGGCCCAAATGATATATGGCTGGAAAGAAGACATTCTGAACTTCAAGTTTGAGTGCTTAAAGTCCTAATTTGATTAAGAGAAGCCCAAGTTGTAAGCCCTTGAAGTTGCTGGTCATGCTGACCTCAGCATGTGCTGGTTGGATGCTTGGTCATGGTGAGCTAGGTATGAGCTATCATTTCTGGTTGGAAGCTTGGTCATGGTGACATGAAGATGAGCTAGGGCTGCTGGTGGGATCTATTGGTGAAGTGCATCAACCAATTCAAGATTTTCTAATACAAGTGCATCACCCAATTTAGATTTTCTAATACAAGTGCATCAACCATTTCAGATTTTATAAAACAAGTGTTGTATGCATTAGCCATATTGAATTCAGATTTTCACTTCCCCTAGGCCTATAAATAGGGAAGTTCTCTAAGCTTGTAAACACACCCCAAGGGGGGGAGCTCTCAAACACTTCTCTAGAGCTCCCTTCCCTTCTCTCCCTCAAATTCTCTTAGTTTCTCTTTCTAGTTTTGAATTACCCCAACCACTCCAATTAGGAACGAACTGCCTTCCAACTTGAATTGTCCAATTTCTTACACCTATTGATTTCGGATCGAGCCCAAAACTTGCGCAACAACATAATATGGTGGGAGGTGTCATTTGGTGTGTTTTGAGGGAAATACAATCTCTAGAACTATGAATTACCCCAACCACTCCAATTAGGAACGAACTGCCGTTGAAGTTGAATTGTCCAATTTATTACACCTATTGATTTCGGATCAAGCCCAAAACTTGGGCAACATCATAATATGTTGGGAGGAGTCATTTGGTGTGTTTTGAGTGAAATCCAATCCCTAGAACTATGAATTACCACAACCACTCAAATTTGGAACGAACTGCCTTTGAACTTGAATTGTCCAATTTCTTACACCTATTGATTTCGGATCGAGCCCAAAACTTGGGCAACATCATAATATGGTGGGAGGAGTCATTTGATGTGTTTTGAGTGAAATCCAATTGCTAGAAGTACGGAATACACCATCCACTCCAATTAGGAATGAACTGCCGTTGAACTTGAATTGTCCAATTTCTTACACCTATTGATTTCGGATCGAGCCCAAAACTTGGGCATCCTCATAATGTGGTGGGAGGAGTCATTTACTGTGTTTTGAGTGAAATCCAATCTTTAGAACTATGAATTACCCCAACCACTCCAATTTGGAACAAACTGCCTTTCAACTTGAATTGTCCAATTTCTTACACCTACTGATTTCGGATCGTGTCCAAAACTTGGGCAACATCATAATATGTTGGGAGGAGTCATTTGGTGTGTTTTGAGTGAAATCCAATCCCGAGAACTTTGAATTACCCCAACCACTCCAATTTGGAACAAACTGCCTTTGAATTTGAATTGTCGAATTTCTTTCACCTATTGATTTCGGATCGACCCCAAAACTTGGCCACCAACACAATATGGTGGGAGGAGTCATTTGGTGAGTTTTGAGTGAAATCCAACTGCTAGAACTATGAATTACCCCAACCACTCCAATTTGGAACGAACTGCCTTTGAACTTGAATTGTCGAATTTCTTACACCTATTGATTTTGAATCGAGCCCAACACTTGGGCAACATCTTAATATGGTGGGAGAAGTCATTTGGTGTGTTTTGAGTGAAATCCAATCGCTAGAACTATGAATTACCCCAACCACTCCAATTTGGAATGAACTGCCTTTGAACTTGAATTGTCCAATTTCTTACACCTATTGATTTTGTATCGAGCCCAAAACTTGGGCAACATCATAATATGGTGGGAGGAGTCATTCGATGTGTTTTGAGTGAAATCCAATCGCCAGAACTATGAATTACCCCAACCACTCCCATTTGGAACGAACTGCCTTTGAACTTGAATTGTCCAATTTCTTACACCTATAGAAATCGGATCGAGCCCAAAACTTGGGCAACAACATAATATGGTGGCAGGAGTCATTTGATGTGTTTTGAGTGAAATCCATTCGCCAGAACTATGAATTACCCTAACCACTCCAATTTCGAACGAACTGGCTTTGAACTTGAACTGTCGAATTTCTTACACCTATTGATTTCATATCGAGCCCAAAACTTGGGTAACATCATAATTTGGTGGGAGGAGTCAGTTGGTGTGTTTTGAGTGAAATCCAATCGCCAGAACTATGAATTACCCCAACCACTCCAATTTGGAACGAAATGCCTTTGAACTTGAATTGTCCAATTTCTTACACCTATTGATTTCGGATCGAGCCCAAAACTTGGACGACATCATAATATGGTGGGTGGAGTCATTTGGTTTCTTTTGAGTGAAATTCAATCGCTAGAACTGTGAATTACCACAACCACTCTAATCTGGAACAAACTGCCTTTGAACTTGAATTGTCCAATTTCTTACACCAATTGATTTCGGATCGAGCCCAAAAGCTTGGGCAACATCATAATATGGTGGGAGGAGTCAGTCGATGTGTTTTGAGTGAAATCCAATCGCCAGAACTATGAATTACCCCAACCACTCCAATTTGGATCGAACTGCCTTTGAACTTGAATTGTCCAATTTCTTACACCTATTGATTTCGGATCGAGCCCAAAACTTGGGCAACAACATAATATGGTGGGAGGAGTCATTTGGTGAGTTTTGAGTGAAAACTAATCGCTACAAGTATGGAATACACCAACCACTCCAATTAGGAACGAACTGCCGTTGAACTTGAATTGTCCAATTTCTTACACCTATAGAAATCGGATCGAGCCCAAAACCTGGGCAACAACATAATATGGTGGCAGGAGTCATTTGATGTGTTTTGAGTGAAATCCATTCGCCAGAACTATGAATTACCCTAACCACTCCAATTTCGAACGAACTGGCTTTGACCTTGAATTGTCGAATTTCCTACACCTATTGATTTCGAATCGAGCCCAAAACTTGGGCAACATCGTAATATGGTGGGAGGAGTCATTTGGTGAGTTTTGAGTGAAATCCAATCGCTAGAAGTATGGAATACACCAACCACTCCAATTAGGAACGAACTGCCGTTGAACTTAAATTGTTCAATTTCTCACACCTATTGATTTCGGATCGAGCCCAAAACTTTGGCAACGTCGTAATATGGTGGGAGGAGTCGTTTGGTGTGTTTTGAGTGAAATCCAGTCGCTAAAAGTTTGGAATACACCAACCACTCCAACTAGGAACGAACTGCCGTTGAACTTGAATTGTCCAATTTCTCACACCTATTGATTTCGGATCGAGCCAAACACTTGGGCAACATCATAATATGGTGGGAGGAGTCATTTGGTGAGTTTTGAGTGAAATCCAATCGCCAGAACTATAAATTACCCCAACCACTCCAATTTGGAACGAACTGCCTATGAACTTGAATTGTCCAATTTCTTACACCTATTGATTTCGGATCGACCCCAAAACTTGGGCAACATCATAATATGGTGGGAGGAGTCATTTGGTGAGTTTTGAGTGAAATCCAATCGCTAGAACTATGAATTACCCAACCACTCTAATTTGGAACGAACTGCCTTTCAACTTGAATTGTCCAATTTCTTAGACGTATTGATTTCGGATCGAGCCCAAAACTTGGGCAACAACATAATATGGTGGGAGGAGTCATTTGGTGAGTTTTGAGTGAAAACTAATCGCTACAAGTATGGAATACACCAACCACTACAATTAGGAATTAACTGCCGTTGAACTTGAATTGTCTAATTTCTTGCACCTATTGATTTCGGATCGAGCCCAAAACATGGGCAACATCATGATATGGTGGGTGGAGTCATTTGGTGAGTTTTCAGTGAAATCCAATCGCTTGAAGTATGGAATACACCAACCACTCCAATTAGGAACGAACTGCCGTTGAACTTGAATTGACCAATTTCTCTCTCCTATTGATTTCGGGTCGACCCCAAAACTTGGGCAACATCATAAGATGGTGGGACGAGTCATTTGGTGAGTTTTGAGTGAAAACTAATCGCTACAAGTATGGAATACATTAACCACTCCAATTAGGAACGAACTGCCGTTGAACTTGAATTGTCTAATTTCTTGCACCTATCGATTTCGGATCGAGCCCAAAACATGCGCAACACCATAATATGGTGGGAGGAGTCATTTGGTGAGTTGTGAGTGAAATCCAATCGCTAGAAGTATGGAATACACCAACCACTCCAATTAGGAACGAATTGCGTTTGAACTTGAATTGTCCAATATCTTACACCTATTGATTTTGGATCGAGCCCAAAATCTGGGCCACATCATAACATGGTGGTAGGAGTCATTTGGTGAGTTTTGAGTGAAATCCAATCGCTAGAAGTGTGGAATACACCAACCACTCCAATTAGGAACGAACTGCCGTTGAACTTGAATTGTCCAATTTCTCACACCTATTGATTTCGGATCGAGCCCAAAACTTGGGCAACATCATAATATGGTGGGAGGAGTCATTTGGTGTGTTTTGAGTGAATTCCAACCGCTAGAACTATGAATTACCCCAACCACTCCAATTTGGAACGAACTTCCTTTGAACTTGAATTGTCCAATTTCTCAACCCTATTGATTTCGGATCGAGCCCAAAACTTGGGCAACAAGATAATATGGTGGGAGGAGTCATTTGGTGTGTTTTCAGTGAAATCCAATCGCCAGAACTATGAATTACCCCAACCACTCCAATTTGGAACGAACTTCCTTTGAACTTGAATTGTCCAATTTCTTACACCTATTGATTTCGGATCGAGCCCAAAACCTGGGCAACATCATAATATGGTGGGAGGAGTTATTTGGTGTGTTTTGAGTGAAATCCAATCGCTAGAACTATGAATTACCCCAACCACTCCAATTTGGAACGAACTGCCTATGAACTTGAATTGTCCAATTTCTTACACCTATTGATTTCGGATCGACCCCAAAACTTGGGCAACATCATAATATGGTGGGAGGAGTCATTTGGTGAGTTTTGAGTGAAATCCAATCGCTAGAACTATGAATTACCCCAACCACTCTAATTTGGAACGAACTGCCTTTGAACTTGAATTGTCCAATTTCTTACACCTATTGATTTCGGATCGACCCCAAAACTTGGGCAACAACATAATATGGTGGGAGGAGTCATTTGGTGAGTTTTGGGTGAAAACTAATCGCTACAAGTATGGAATACACCAACCACTCCAATTAGGAACGAACTGTCGTTGAACTTGAATTGTCTAATTTCTTGCACCTATTGATTTCGGATCGAGCCCAAAACATGGGCCACATCATAATATGGTGGGAGGAGTCATTTGGTGAGTTTTGAGTGAAATCCAATCGCTTGAAGTATGGAATACACCAACCACTCCAATTAGGAACGAACTGCCGTTGAACTTGAATTGACCAATTTCTCACACCTATTGATTTCGGGTCGACCCCAAAACTTGGGCAACATCATAAGATGGTGGGACGAGTCATTTGGTGTGTTTTGAGTGAAATCCAATCGCCAGAACTATGAATTACCCCAACCACTCCAATTTGGAAAGAACTGCCGTTGAACTTCAATTGTCCAATATCGCACACCTATTGATTTCGGATCGAGCCCAAAACTTGGGTAACATCATAATATGGTGGGAGGAGTCATTTGTTGTGTTTTGAGTGAAATCCAATCGCTAGAACTATGAATTAACCCAAGCACTCCAATTTGGAACGAACTGCCTTTGAACTTGAATTTTCCAATTTCTAAGACCTATTGATTTCGGATCGAGCCCAAAACTTGGTCAACATCATAATATGGTGGGAGGAGTCGTTTGGTGAGTTTTGAGTGAAAACCAATCGCCACAACTATGAATTACCCCAACCACTCCAATTTGGAACGAACTGCCTTTGAACTTGAATTGTCCAATTTCTTACACCTATTGATTTCGGATCGAACCCAAAACTTGGGCAACATCGTAATATGGTGGGAGGAGTCATTTGGGGAGTTTTGAGTGAAATCAAATCTATAGAAGTATGGAATACACCAACCACTCCAATTAGGAACGAACTGCCGTTGAACTTGAATTGTCCAATTTCTTACACCTATTGAATTCGGATCGAGCCCAAAACTTGGGCAACATCATAATATGGTGGGAGGATTCATTTGGTGAGTTTTGAGTGAAATCCGATTGCTAGAAGTATGGAATACACCAACCACTCCAAATAGGAACGAACTGCCGTTGAACTTGAACTGTCCAATTTCTCACACCTATTGATTCTGGATCGAGCCCAAAACTTGGACAACGTCATAATATGGTGCGAGGAGTCATTTGGTGTGTTTTGAGTGAAATCCAATCGCCAGGACTATGAATTACCCCAACCACTCCAATCTGGAACGAATTGCCTTCGAATTTGAATTCTCCAATTCCTTACACCTATTGATTTCGGATCGAGCCCAAAACATGGGCAACATCATAATATGGTGGGAGGAGTCATTTGGTGTGTTTTGAGGGAAATCAAATCGCTAGAACTATGAATTACCCCAACCACTCCAATTTGGAACGAACTGCCATTGAACTTGAATTGTCCAATATCTTACACCTATTGATTTTGGATCGAGCCCAAAATCTGGGCCACATCATAATATGGTGGTAGGAGTCATTTGGTGAGTTTTGAGTGAAATCCAATCGCTAGAAGTGTGGAATACACCAACCACTCCAATTAGGAACGAACTGCCGTTGAACTTGAATTGTCCAATTTCTCACACCTATTGATTTCGGATCGAGCCCAAAACTTGGGCAACATCATAATATGGTGGGAGGAGTCATTTGGTGTGTTTTGAGTGAATTCCAACCGCTAGACCTATGAATTACCCCAACCAGTCCAATTTGGAACGAACTTCCTTTGAACTTGAATTGTCCAATTTCTCAACCCTATTGATTTCGGATCGATCCCAAAACTTGGGCAACAAGATAATATGGTGGGAGGAGTCATTTGGTGTGTTTTGAGTGAAATCCAATCGCCAGAACTATGAATTACCCCAACCACTCCAATTTGGAACGAACTTCCTTTGAACTTGAATTGTCCAATTTCTTACACCTATTGATTTCGGATCGAGCGCAAAAATTGGGCAACATCATAATATGGTGGGAGGAGTCATTTGGTGAGTTTTGTGTGAAATCCAATCGCTAGAACTATGAATTACCCCAACCACTCCAATTTGGAACGAACTGCCTTTGAACTTAAATTGTCCAATTTCTTACACCTATTGATTTCGGATCGACCCCAAAACTTGCACAACATCATAATATGGTGGGAGGAGTCATTTGGTGTGTTTTGAGTGAAATCCAATCGCTAGAACTATGAATTATCCCAACCACTCCAATTTGGAACGAACTACCGCTGAACTTGAATTGTCCAATTACTCACACCTATTGATTTCGGATCGAGCCCAAAACTTGGGCAACATCATAATATGGTGATAGGAGTCATTTGGTGTGTTTTGAGTGAAATCCAATCGCCAGAACTATGAATTACCCCAACCACTCCAATTTGGAACGAACTTCCTTTGAACTTGAATTGTCCAATTTCTTACACCTATTGATTTCGGATCGAGCGCAAAACTTGGGCAACATCGTAATATGGTGGGAGGAGTCATTTGGTGAGTTTTGTGTGAAATCCAATCGCTAGAACTATGAATTAGCCCAACCACTCCAATTTGGAACGAACTGCCTTTGAACTTGAATTGTCCAATTTCTTACACCTTTTGATTTCGGATCGAGCCCAAAACTTGGGCAACATCATAATATGGTGGGAGGAGTCATTTGGTGTGTTTTGAGTGAAATCCAATTGCCAGAACTATGAATTACCCTAACCACTCCAATTTGGAACGAACTGCCTTTGAACTTGAGTTGTCCAATTTCTTACACCTATTGATTTCGCATTGCGCCCAAAACTTGGGCAACATCATAATATGGTGTGAGGAGTCATTTGGTGTGTTTTGAGTGAAATCCAGTCGCCAGAACTATGAATTATCCCAACCACTCCAATTTGGAACGAACTGCCTTTGAACTTGAATTGTCCAATTTCTTACACCTTTTGATTTCATATCGAGCCCAAAACTTGGGCAACAACATAATATGGTGGGAGGAGTCATTTGGTTTGTTTTGAGTGAAATCCAATCGCCAGAACTATGAATTACCCCAACCACTCCAATTTGGAACGAACTGCCTTTGAACTTGAATTGTCCAATTTCTTACACCGACTACTACAAAAATTGAAATAGACCACGGGGAAACGCCGTCGTCTTTTTCTTTTTCAAACCGTCGTGAAATCGACAGTCGTCTTTTTGAAATTCAAACTACGACGGTAATTCACCGTCGTCTATTATATGTAAAAACGGCGGTTTATAAAAGAACCGTCGTCTATTACATGTAAAGACGACACTTTTTCTGTAAAAACCGTCGTTATTGAATGTAAAGACGACACTTTTTTTATAGAACCGTCGTCTATTAAATATAAAAACGACACTTTTTCTGAAAAAACCGTCGTCTATTTAATGTAAAGATGACACTTTTTCTCAAAAAACCGTTGTCTATTTAATGTAAAGACGACACTTTTTCTGAAAAAACCGTCGTCTATTTAAATGTAAAGACGACACTTTTTCTGAAAAAACCGTCGTCTATTTAAGTTTAAAGATGACACTTTTTCTGAAAAAACCGTAGTTTATTATATCCAAAGACATCTATTAAATCTAAAAAAGACGGTTTTGTTCCTAAAAATCGCCGTTTATTATCTGTAAAAATGATGTACTAATTTCATTTTAGATATCCTAAAAAATTATTTCTTTCATAAAACTTGAAGGTCTCTAGATCTGTTTTCAAGGTCATCTTAACTAACAAAAAATATGCATCATCTATACAAGCATAAGCTTATGCAGGAAAAGTTCATTTGTAACACAATACAGAAGAACATTTTGACTAACTTAGAGTTGCTTCTGTGACGTGGATGGCGAGAGCTCACCAAGAAGGCGTGATGGAGATCTGTCATCGAACCTCAGGCGACATCGAAGACCAGATATGATGTTCTAGGATTTTCCCATCTCGCCAGGTCTCTAGATATGTTTTCAAGGACATCATCGTCGTTGACTGTGAATATGGCGTCGATGGCGGCTAGTGATGACTGATGCGAAGAACGATGGCGTTGATGGCGTCGCTGCGTCGATGGCGTTGACAGCGTCGCTGCTTCGATGGCGTCGATGGCTGGTAGGTACGTATGAGGAGTAGAAAGGTGAGAGATGGAGTGTTTCAGATAGCTCAGGAGGGTTTCAAGAAGAGAGGAGCTCATGAGGTTTCAAGACCCTTTTTAAATATAATAGACGACCCTTTTTAAAAAAAAACCGTCATCTTTACATATAATAAACGACCCTTTTCATAAAAAACCGTCGTCTTTACATAATCCGTCATTCGTTTGTTTTAGAATAAAATATTATTAATAAAACCCACAAACCACGTCGGCATTAAGAAATTAAAGACGTTGTAAATCATAATATTTTGGGGTTTAGGGTTTATGGTTAATAGATATTAGGCCGTAAAACCATAATCCCTTTTCTAAAATTATTTAAACATAAATATATAATATAGGGTTTATATTTTATGGTTTAGGGTTTAGGGTTTAGGGTATAGATGTAATAAGCGTCATGTTTATTTATATTGTTAACGACGGTTTTTTTGTTTTCCGTCGATGATTATCGAAGAGCGCATTTCTAAACCATGATTTCTTTAAAATGACGTTGTACACACATAACAACGTCATAGTTTTTTAAAAAGCGATGTAAAAGGTTTTTCAAACGACGCTATTTTTCAAACCGTCGTCTTTACATATAACAGACAACCCTTTTTATTAAAAAACGTCGTCTTTACTTCATAATAGACGACCCTTTTTATAAAAAAAACTGTCGTCTTTACATATAATAGACGACCCTTTTTATAAAAAAACCGTCGTCTTTACTTCATAATAGACGACCCTTTTTATATGAAAACCGTCGTCTTTACATATAATAGATGACCCTTTTTATATGCAAACCATCATCTTTACATATAATAGACGACCATTTCATATAAAAATGGTCGTCTTTACTTTATAAAAGACGAAACTTTTTATAAAAAAACCGTCGTCTTTACTTAATAATAGACGACCCTTTTTATAAAAAAAACCGTCATCTTTACATATAATAGACGACAGTTCTTTCAAAACAACCATGTCTTTACCAAAAAAAGGACACTTGATTTTTAAAAGACGACGCTTGTCATACCTGCTGTCGTTGTTTTTTGGTCGGACTTTAACTCTAAAGAAAAGCTTTTTAATAAGACGAAGGTTTTTTATTTGTGTGCGTCGTTATAAAAAAATTCTCAACAGTATCTCCATTTTCTAGTTGTTTAAGTCACTTATCCACGACGGTTTTTTATTACCGTCGTCTTTTTAAAAACAACGACGGTTTTTTGTTCTACCGTCGTCTTTTTCTGGTCGTCTTTTGCCCTTTTTGTAGTAGTGACCTATTGATTTCGGATCGAGCCCAAAACTTGGGCAACATCATAATATGGTGGGAGGAGTCATTTGGTGCGTTTTGAGTGAAATCCAGTCGCCAGAACTATGAATTAACCCAACCACTCCAATTTGGAACGAACTGCCTTTGAACTTGAATTGTCCAATTTCTTAGACCAATTGATTTCGGATCGAGCCCAAAACTTGGGCAACATCAAAATAAGGTGGGAGGAGTCATTTGGTGTGTTTTGAGTGAAATCAAAGCGCCAGAACTATGAATTACCCCAAACACTCCAATTTGGAACGAACTGCCTTTGAACTTGAATTGTCCAATTTCTTACAACTATTGATTTCGAATCGAGCCCAAAACTAGGACAACATCATAATATGGTGGGAGGAGTCACTTGGTGAGTTTTGAGTGAAATCCAATCGCTAGAAGTATGGAATACACCAACCACTCCAATTAGGAACGAACTGCCGTTGAACTTGAATTGTCCAATTCCTCACACCTATTGATTTCGGATCGAGCCCAAAACTTGGGCAACATCATAATATGGTGGGAGGAGTCATTTCGTGAGTTTTGAGTGAAATCCAGTCGCCAGAACAATGAATTACCCCAACCACTCCAATTTGGAACGAACTGCCTTTGAACTTGAATTGTCCAATTTCTTAGACCAATTGATTTCGGATCGAGCCTAAAACTTGGGCAACATCATAATATGGTGGGAGGAGTCATTTGGTGTGTTTTGAGTGAAATCAAATCGCCAGAACTATGAATTACCCCAAACACTCCAATTTGGAACGAACTGCCTTTGAACTTGAATTGTCCAATTTCTTACAACTATTGATTTCGAATCGAGCCCAAAACTTGGACAACATCATAATATGGTGGGAGGAGTCACTTGGTGAGTTTTGAGTGAAATCCAATCGCTAGAAGTATGGAATACACCAACCACTCCAATTAGGAACGAACTGCCGTTGAACTTGAATTGTCCAATTCCTCACACCTATTGATTTCGGATCGAGCCCAAAACTTGGGCAACATCATAATGTGGTGGGAGGAGTCATTTCGTGAGTTTTGAGTGAAATCCAATCGCCAGAACTATGAATTACCCCAACCACTCCAATTTGGAACGAACTGCCGTTGAACTTGAATTGTCCAATTTCTTAGACCAATTGATTTCGGATCGAGCCTAAAACTTGGGCAACATCATAATATGGTGGGAGGAGTCATTTGGTGTGTTTTGAGTGAAATCAATTCGCCAGAACTATGAATTACCCCAAACACTCCAATTTGGAACGAACTGCCTTTGAACTTGAATTGTCCAATTTCTTACACCTATTGATTTCGGATCGAGCCCAAAACTTGGGCAACATCATAATATGGTGGGAGGAGTCATTTGGTGTGTTTTGAGTGAAATCCAATCGCCAGAACTATGAATTACCCCAACCACTCCAATTTGGAACGAATTGCCTTTGAACTTGAATTGTCCAATTTATTACACCTTTTGATTTCGGATCGAGCCCAAAACCTAGGCAACATCATAATATGGTGGGAGGAGTCATTTGGTGAGTTTTGAGTGAAAGCCAATCGCCAGAACAATGAATCGCCCCAACCACTACAATTTGGAACGAACTGCCCTTGAACTTTAATGTTCCAATTTCTTACACCTATTGATTTCGGATCGAGCCCAAAACTTGGGCAACATCATAATATGGTGGGAGGAGTCATTTGGTGTGTTTTGAGTGAAATCCAATCGCCAGAACTATGAATTACCCCAACGACTCCAATTTGGAACGAATTGCCTTTGAACTTGAATTGTCCAATTTCTTACACCTATTGATTTCGGATCG
This sequence comes from Prunus avium, assembly GCF_965620075.1. Lineage (NCBI taxonomy): Eukaryota > Viridiplantae > Streptophyta > Magnoliopsida > Rosales > Rosaceae > Prunus > Prunus avium. Next base: position 10,632,458 of record NC_142290.1, read on the forward strand.
AGCCCAAAGCTTGGGCAACATCATAATATGGTGGGAGGAGTCATTTTGTGCGTTTTGAGTGAAATCCAATCGCCAGAACTATGAATTACCCCAACCACTCCAATTTGGAACGAATTGCCTTTGAACTTGAATTGTCCAATTTCTTACACCTATTGATTTCGGATCGAGCCCAAAACTTGGGCAACATCATAATATGGTGGGAGGAGTCATTTGGTGTGTTTTGAGTGAAATCCAATCGCCAGAACTATGAATTACCCCAACCACTCCAATTTGGAACGAATTGCCTTTGAACTTGAATTGTCCAATTTATTACACCTTTTGATTTCGGATCGGGCCCAAAACCTGGGCAACATCATAATATGGTGGGAGGAGCCATTTGCTGTCTTTTGACTGAAATCCAACCGCCAGAAGTATGAATTACCCCAACAACTCCAATTTCGAACGAACTGCCTTTGAACTTGAATTGTCCAATTTCTTACACCTATTGATTTCGGATCGTGCCCAAAACATGGGCAACATCATAATATGGTGGGAGGAGTCATTTGGTGAGTTTTGAGTGAAATCCAATCGCCAGAACAATGAATCGCCCCAACCACTACAATTTGGAACGAACTGCCCATGAACTTTAAATTTCCAATTTCTTACACCTATTGATTTCGGATCGAGCCCAAAACTTGGGCAACATCATAATATGGTGGGAGGAGTCATTTGGTGAGTTTTGAGTGAAATCCAATCGCTAGAAGTATGGAATACACCAACCACTCCAATTAGGAACGAACTGCCGTTGAACTTGAATTGTCCAATTCCTCACACCTATTGATTTCGGATCGAGCCCAAAACTTGGGCAACATCATAATATGGTGGGAGGAGTCATTTGGTGTCTTTTTACTGAAATCCAATCGCCAGAAGTATGAATTACCCTAACCACTCCAATTTGGAACCAACTGCCTTTGAACTTGAATTGTCCAATTTCTTACACCTATTGATTTCGGATCGTGCCCAAAACATGGGCAACATCATAATATGGTGGGAGGAGTCATTTGGTGAGTTTTGAGTGAAATCCAATCGCCAGAACAATGAATCGCTCCAACCACTACAATTTGGAACGAACTGCCCTTGAACTTTTATTTTCCAATTTCTTACACCTATTGACTTCGGATCGAGCCCAAAACTTGGGCAACATCATAATATGGTGGGAGGAGTCATTTGGTGAGTTTTGATTGAAATCCAATCGCTAGAAGTATGGAATACACCAACCATTCCAATTAGGAACGAACTGCCGTTGAATTTAAAAGTGTCCAATTTCTCACACTTATTGATTTCGGATCGACCCCAAATCTTGGGCAAAAAGATAATATAGTGGGAGGAGTCATTTGGTGTGTTTTGAGTGAAATCCAATCGCCAGAACTATGAATCACCCCAACCACTCCAATTTGGAACAAATTGCCTTTGAACTTGAATTGTCCAATTTCTTACACCTATTGATCTCGGATCGAGCCCAAAACGTGGGCAACATCATAATATGGTGGGAGGAGTCATTTGGTCAGTTTTGAGTGAAATCCAATCGCCAGAACTATGAATTACCCCAACCAATCCAATTAGGAACGAACTGCCGCTGAACTTGGATTGTCCAATTTCTTACACCAATTGATTTCGGATCGAGCCAAAAACTTGGGCAACATCGTAATATGGTGGGAGGAGTCATTTGGTGTGTTTTGAGTGAAATCCAATCGCCGGAACTATGAATCATCCCAACCACTCCAATTTGGAACGAACTGCCTTTGAACTTGAATTGTCTAATTTCTTACACCTATTGATTTTGTATCGAGCCCAGAACTTGGGCAACATCATAATATGGTGGGAGGAGTCATTTGGTGTGTTTTGAGTGAAATCCAATCGCCAGAACTATGAATTATCCCAACCACTCCAATTTGGAACGAACTGCCTTTGAACTTGAATTGTCCAATTTCTCACTCCTATTGATTTCGGATCGAGCCCAAAACTTGGGCAACATTATAATATGGTGGGAGGAGTCAATTGGTGAGTTTTGACTGAAATCCAATCGCTAGAACTATGGAATACACCAACCACTCCAATTAGGAACGAACTGCCATCCAACTTGAATTGTCGAATTTCTCACGGCTATTGACTTCGGATCGAGCCCAAAACTTCGGCAACATCATAATATTATGGGAGGAGTCATTTGGTGTGTTTTGAGTGAAATCCAATCTCTAGAAGTATGGAATACACCAACCACTCCAATTAGGAAGGAACTGCCGTTGAACTTGTATTGTCCAATTTCTCACACCTATTGATTTTGGATGGAGCCCAAAACTTGGGCAACATCATAATACGGTGGGAGGAGTCATTTGGTGTGTTTTGAGTGAAATCCAATCTCCAGAACTATGAATTACCCCAACCACTCTAATTTGGAACGAACTGCCTTTGAACCTGAATTGTCCAATTTCTTACACCGATTCATTTCGGATAGAGCCCAAAACTTGGGCAACATCATCATATGGTGGGAGGAGTCATTTGGTGAGTTTTGACTGAAATCCAATCCCTAGAACTATGGAATACACCAACCACTGCAATTAGGAACGAACTGCCGTTGAACTGGAATTGTCCAATTTCTAACACCTATTTATTTCGGATCGAGCCCAAAACTTGGGCAACATCATATTATGGTGGGAGGAATCATTTGGTTAGTTTTGAGTGAAATCTAATCGCTTGAACTATGAATTACCCCAACCACTCCAATTTGGAACGAACTACCTTTGAACCTGAATTGTCCAGTTTGGAACACCTATTGATTTCGGATCGAGCCCAAAACATGGGCAACATCATAATATGGTGGTAGGAGTCATTTGGTGTGTTTAGAGTGAAATCCAATCGCTAGAACAATGAATTACCCCAACCACTCCAATTTGGAACGAACTGCCTTTGAACTTGAATTGTCCAATTTCTTACACCTATTGATTTCGGATCGAGCCCAAAACCTGGGCAACATCATAATATGGTGGGAGGATTCATTTGGTGTGTTTTGAATGAAATCCAATCGCTAGAACTATGAATTACCCCAACCACTCCAATTTGGAACGAACTGCCTTTGAACTTGAATTGTCCAATTTCTTACACCTATTGATTTCGGATCGAGCCCAAAACTTTGGCAACATCATAATATGGTGGGAGGAGTCATTTGGTGTGTTTTGAGGGAAATCTAATCGCCAGAACTATGAATTACCCCAACCACTCCAATTTGGAACGAACTGCCTTTGAACTTGAATTGTCCAATTTCTTACACCTATTGATTCCGGATCGAGCCCAGAACTTGGGCAACATCATAATAGGGTGGGAGGAGTCATTTGGTGGGTTTTCAGTAAAATCCAATCGCTAGAAGTACGGAAGACACCAACCACACCAATTTGGAACGAACTGCCGTTGAACTTGAATTGTCCAATTTCTTACATCTATTGATTTCGGATCGAGCCCAAAACTTGGGCAACATCATAATATGGTGGGAAGAGGGATTTGGTGTGTTTTGAGTGAAATCCAATCGCTAGAACTGTGAATTACCCCAACCACTCCAATTTGGAACAAACGGCCTTTGAACTTGAACTGTCCAATTTCTTACACCTATTGATTTCGAATCGAGCCCAAAACTTGGGCAGCATCATAATAGGGTGGGAGGAGTCATTTGGGGAGTTTTGAGTGAAATCCAATCCCTAGAAGTACGGAATACACCAACCACTCCAATTAGGAACGAACTGCCCTTGAACTTGAATTGTCCAATTTCTTACATCTATTGATTTCGGATCGAGCCCAAAACTTGGGCAACACCATAATATGGTGGGTGGAGTCATTTGGTGAGTTTTGAGTGAAATCGAAACGCTAGATGTACGGAATACACCAACCACTCCAATTAGGAACGAACTGCCGTTGAACTTGAATTGTCCAATTTCTTACACCTATTGATTTCGGATCGAGCCCAAAACGTGGGCAACATCATAATATGGTGGGAGGAGTCATTGGGTGTGTTTTGAGGGAAATCCAATCGCTAGAACTGTGAATTACCCCAACCACTCCAATTTCGAACGAACTGCCATTGAACTTGAACAGTCCAATTTCTTACACCTATGGATTTCAGATCGACCCCAGAACTTGGGAAACATCATAATAGGGTGGGAGTAGTCACTTGGTGAGTTTTGAGTGAAATCCAATCGCTAGAAGTATGGAATACACCAACCACTCCAATTAGGAACGAACTGCCGTTGAACTTGAATTGTCCAATAGCCTACACCTCTTGATTTCGGATCGAGCCCAACACTTGGGCAACATCATAATATGGTGGAAGGAGTCATTTGGTGTGCTTTGAGTGAAATCCAATTGCTAGAACTAAGAATTACCCCAACCACTCCAATTTGGAACGAATTGCCTTTAAAATTGAATTGTCCGGTTTCTTACACCTATTGATTTCGGATCGAGCCCAAAACTTGGGAAATACCATAATATGGTGGGAGGAGTCATTTGGTGTGTTTTGAGTGAAATCCAATCGCCAGGACTTCGAATTACCCCAACCACTCCAATTTGGAACGAACTGCCGTTGAACTTGAATTGTAGAATTTCTCACGCCTACTGATTTCGGATCGATCCCAAAACTTGGGCAACATCGTAATATGGTCGGAGGAGTCATTTGGTGTGTTTTGAGTGAAATACAATCGCCAGAACTATGAATTACCCCAAACACTCCAATTTGGAACGTACTGCCTTTGAACTTGAATTGTCAGATTTCTTACACCTATAGATTTCGGATCGAGCCCAAAACATGGGCAACATCATAATATGGTGGGAGGAGTCATTTGGTGAGTTTTGAGTGAAATCCAGTCGCAAGAAGTATGAAATACACCAACCACTCCAATTAGGAACGAACTGCCGTTGAACTTGAATTGTCCAATTTGTCACACCTATTGATTTCGGATCGAGCCCAAATCTTGGGCAACATGATAATATAGTGGGGGTAGTCATTTGGTGTCTTTTGACTGAAATCCAATCGCTAGAGGTATGAATTACCCCAACCACTTCAATTTGGAACGAACTGCCTTTTAACTTGGGCAACGTCATAATACGATGGGAGGAGTCATTTGGTGTGTTTTGAATGAAATCCAACGCTAGAAATATGAATTACCCCAACCACTCAAATTTGGAAGGAACTGCCTTTGAACTTGAATTGTCCAATTTCTTACACCTATTGATTTTGGATCGAGCCCAAAACTTGGGAAACATCATAATGTGGTGGGTGGAGTCATTTGGTGAGTTTTGAGTGAAATCCAATCGCTAGAAGTATGGAATACACCAACCACTCCAATTAGGAATGAACTGCCGTTGAACTTGAATTGTCCAATTTCTCTCACCTATGGATTTCGGATCGAGCCCAAAACTTGGGCAACATCATAATATGGTGGGAGGAGTCATTTGGTGAGTTTTGAGTGAAATCCAATCTCTAGAACTACGAATTACCCCAACCACTCCAATTTGGAACGAACTGCTTTGAACTTCAGTTGTCCAATTTCTTACACCTATTGATTTCGGATCGAGCCCAAAACTTTGGCAACATCATAATATGGTGGGAGGAGTCATTTGGTGTGTTTTGAATGAAATCCAATGCTAGAAATATGAATTAACCCCAACCACTCAAATTTGGAAGGAACTGCCTTTGAACTTGAATTGTCCAATTTCTTTCACCTATTGATTTCGGATCGAGCCCAAAACTTGGGCAACACTATAATATGGTGGGAGGAGTCATTTGGTGAGTTTTGAGTGAAATCCAATCTCCAGAACTATAAATTACCCCAACCACTCAAATTTGGAACGAACTGCCATTGAACTTGAATTTACCAATTTCTCACTCCTATTGATTTCGGATCGAGCCCAAAACTTGGGCAACAGCATAATATGGTGGGAGGACTCATTTGGTGTGTTTTGAGTGAAATCCAGTCGCCAAAACTATGAATTACCCCAACCACTCCAATTTGGAACGAACTGCCCCTGAATTTGAATTGTCCAATTTCTCACACCTAGTGATTTCGAATCGAGCCCAAAACTTCGGCAACATCATAATATGGTGGGAGGAGTCATTTGGTGAGTTTTGAGTGAAATCCAATCGCTAGAAGTATGGAATACACAAACCACTCCAATTAGGAACGAACTGCCGTTGAACTTGAATTGTCCAATAGCCTACACCTCTTGATTTCGGATCGAGCCCAACACTTGGGCAACATCATAATATGGTGGAAGGAGTCATTTGGTGTGCTTTGAGTGAAATCCAATCGCTAGAACTATGAATTATCCCAACCACTCCAATTTCGAACGAACTACCTTTGAACTTGAATTGTCCAATTTCTTACACCTATTGATTTCGGATCGAGCCCAAAACTTGGGCAACATCATAATATGGTGGGAGGAGTCATTTGGTGAGTTTTGAGTGAAATCCAATCGCTCGAAGTATGAATTACCCCAACCACTCCAATTTGGAACGAACTGCCTTTGAACTTTCATTGTCCAATTTCTTACACCTATTGATTTCGGATCGAGACCAAAACTTGGGCAACATCATAATATGGTGGGAGGAGTAAATTGGTGTGTTTTGAGTGAAATCCAATCGCCAGAACTATGAATTATCCCTACCACTCCAATTTTGAACGAACTGCCTTCGAACTTGAATTGTCCAATTTCTCACACCTATTGATTTTGGATCGAGCCCAAAACTTGGGCAACATCATAACATGGTGGGAGGAGTCATTTGGTGAGTTTTGAGTGAAATCCGATCGCTAGAAGTATGGAATACACCAACCACTCCAATTTGGAACGAACTGCCTTTGAACTTGAATTGTCCAATTTCTTACACCTATTGATTTCGGATCGAGCACAAAACTTGGGCAACATCATAATACGGTGGGAGGAGTCATGTTGTGTGTTTTGAGTGAAATCCAATCGCTAGAACTATGAATTAACCCATCCACTCCAGTTTGGAACGAACTGCCTTTGAACTTGAATTGTCCAGTAGCCTACACCTATTGATTTCGTATCGAGCCCAAAAATTGGGCAACATCATAATATGGTGGTAGGAGTCATTGGGTGTGTTTTGAGTGAAATCCAATCGCCAGCACTTTGAATTACCCCAACCACTTCAATTTGGAACGAACTGCCGTTGAACTTGAATTGTCCAGTAGCCTACACCTATTGATTTCGGATCGAGCCCAAAACTTGGGCAACATCATAATATGGTGGTAGGAGTCGTTTGGTGTCTTTTGATTGAAATCCAATTGCCGGAAGTATGAATTACCCCAACCACTCCAATTTGGAACGAACTGCCGTTGAACTTGAATTGTCCAATTTCTTACTCTTATTGATTTCGGATCGAGCCCAAAACTTGGGCAACATCATAATATGGTGGGAGGAGTCATTTGGTGAGTTTTGTGTGAAATCCAATCGCTAGAACTATGAATTAACCCAACCACTCCAATTTGGAACGAACTGCCTTTGAACTTGAATTGTCCAATTTCTTACACCTATTGATTTCAGATCGAGCCCAAAACTTGGTCAACATCATAATATGATGGTAGGAGTCATTTGGTGAGTTTTGAGTGATATCCAAACGCTAGAAGTATGGAATACACCAACCGCTCGAATTAGGAACGAACTGCCTTTGAACTTGAATTGTCCAATTTCTGTCCCCTATTGATTTCGGATCGTGCCCAAAACTTGGGCAATGGGATAATATAGTGGGAGGAGTCATTAGGTGTCTTTTGACTGAAATCCAATCGCCAGAAGTATGAATTACCCCAACCACTCCAATTTGGAACGAACTGCCTTTGAACTTGAATTGTCCAATTTCTTACACCTATTGATTTCGGATCGAGCCCAAAACTTGGGCAACAACATAAAATGGTGGGAGGAGTCATTTGGTGGGTTTTGTGTGAAATCCAATCGCTAGAACTATGAATTACCCCAACTACTCCAATTTGGAAAGAACTGCCTTTGAACTTGAATTGTCCAATTTCTTACACCTATTGATTTCGGACCGAGCCCAAAACTTGGACAGCATCATAGTATGGTGGGAGGAGTGATTTGGTGGGTTTTGAGTGAAATCCAATCGCTAGAAGTATGGAATACACCAACCACTCAAATTAGGAACGAACTGCCGTTCAACTTGAATTGTCCAATTTCCCACAACTATTGATTTCGGATCGAGCCCAAAACTTGGGCAACATGATAATATAGTGGGAGGAGTCATTTGGTGTCTTTTGAAGGAAATGCAATCGCCAGAAGTATGAATTACCCCAACCACTCCAATTATGAATGAACTGCCGTTGAACTTGCATTGCCCATTTTCTTACACCTATTGATTTCGGATCGAGCCCAAAACTTGGGCAACATCATAATATGGTGGGAGGTGTCATTTGGTGTGTTTTGAGTGAAATCCAATCCCTAGGACCATGAATTACCCGAACCACTCCAATTTGGAACAAACTGCCTTTGAACTTGGATTGTCCAATTTCTTACACCTATTGATTTCGGATCGAGCCAAAAACTTGGGCAACATCATAATATGGTGGTAGGAGTCATTTGGTGTCTTTTGACTGAAATCCAATTGCCGGAAGTATGAATTAGCCCAACCACTCCAATTTGGAACGAACTGCCGTAGAACTTGAATTGTCCAATTTCTTACACCTATTGATTTCGGATCGAGCCCAAAACTTGGGCAACACCATAATATGGTGGGAGGAGACATTTGGTGTGTTTTGAGTGATATCCAATCACTAGAAGAATGCAATACACCAACCACTCGAATTAGGAACGAACTGCCGTTGAACTTGAATTGTCAAATTTCTCACACCTATTGATTCCGGATCGAGCCCAAAACTTGGGCAACATCATAATATGGTGGGAGGAGTCATTTGGTGTGTTTTGAGTGAAATCCAATCCCTAGAACTATGAATTACCCCAACCACTCCAATTTGGAACGAACTGCCTTCGAAATTGAATTGAACAATTTGTTACACCTATAGATTTCGGATCGAGCCGAAAACTTGGGCAACATCATAATATGGTGGGAGGAGTCCTTTGGTGTGTTTTGAGTGAAATGCAAATAGAACTTTGAATTACCAAAATCACTCCAATTAGGAATGAACTGCCTTTCAACTTGAATTCTCCAATTTCTTACACCTATGGATTTCGGATCGAGCCCAAAACTTGGGCAACATCATAATATGGTGGGAGGTGTCATTTGGTGTGTTTTGAGGGAAATCCAATTACTAGAACTATGAATTACCCCAACCACTCCAATTAGGAACGAATTGCCGTTGAAGTTGAATTGTTCAATTTATTACACCTATTGATTTCGGATCGAGCCCAAAACTTGGGCAACATCATAATATGGTGCGAGGAATCATTTGGTGTGTTTTGAGTGAAATCCAATCTCCAGAACTATGAATTATCCCAACCACTCCAATTTGGAACGAATTGCCTTTGAACTTGAATTGTCTAATTTCTTACACCTATTGATTTAGGATCGAGCCCAAAACTTGGGCAACATCATAATATGGTGGGAGGAGTCATTTGGTGTGTTTTGAGTGAAATCCGATCGCCAGAATTATGAATTACCCCAACCACTCCAATTTGGAACGAACTGCCTTTGAACTTGAAATGTCCAATTTCTTACACCTATTGATTTCGTATCGACCCCAAAACTTCGGCAGCATCATAATATGGTGGGAGGGGTCATTCGGTGTGTTTTGAGTGAAATCCAATCGCCAGAACTATGAATTACCCCAACCACTCCAATTTGGAACGAACTGCCTTTGAACTTGAATTGTCCAATTTCTTACACCTATTGATTTCGGATCGAGCCCAAAACTTCGGCAACATCGTAATATGGTGGGAGGAGGCATTTGGTGTGTTTTGAGTGAAATCCAATCGCTAGATCTAAGAATTACCCCAACCACACCAATTTGGAACGAACGGCCTTTGCACTTGAATTGTCCAATTTCTTACACCTATTGATTTCGGATCGAGCCCAAAACCTGGGCAACATCATAATATGGTGGGAGGAGTCATTTGGTGTGTTTTGAGCGAAATCCAATTGGCAGAACTACGAATTACCCCAACCACTACAATTTCTCACGCCTATTGATTTCGGATCAAGCCCAAAACTTGGGCAACATCATAATATGGTGGGAGGAGCCATTTGGTGAGTTTTGACTAAAATCCAATCGCAAGAAGTATGGAATACACCAACCACGCCAATTAGGAACGACCTTCCGTTTCACTTGAATTGTCCAATTTCTCACACCTATTGATTTCGGATCGAGCCCAGAACTTGGGCAACAACGTAATAGGGTGGGAGGAGTCATTTGGTGAGTTTTGAGAGAAATCCAATCCCTAGAAGTACGGAATACACCAACCACTCCAATTAGGAACGAACTTCCGTTGAACTTGAATTGTCCAATTTCTTATACCTATTGATTTCGGATCGAGTCCAAAACTTGGTCAACATCATAATATGGTGGGAGGAGTCATTTGGTGTGTTTTGGACGAAATCCAATCGCTAGAAGTATGAATTACCCGAACCACTCCAATTTGGAACGAACTTCCTTTGAACTTGAATTGTCCAATTTATTACACCTATTGATTTCGGATCAAGCCGAAAACTTGGGCAACATCATAATATGGTGGGAGGAGTCATTTGGTGTTTTTTGAGTGAAATCCAATCCCTAGAACTATGAATTACCCCAACCACTCCAATTTGGAACGAACTGCCTTTGAAATTGAATTGAACAATTTGTTACACCTATAGATTTCGGATCGAGCCGAAAACTTGGGCAACATCATAATATGGTGGGAGGAGTCCTTTGGTGTGTTTTGAGTGAAATGCAAATAGAACTTTGAATTACCAAAATCACTCCAATTAGGAATGAACTGCCTTTCAACTTGAATTCTCCAATTTCTTACACCTATGGATTTCGGATCGAGCCCAAAACTTGGGCAACATCATAATATGGTGGGAGGTGTCATTTGGTGTGTTTTGAGGGAAATCCAATTACTAGAACTATGAATTACCCCAACCACTCCAATTAGGAACGAATTGCCGTTGAAGTTGAATTGTTCAATTTATTACACCTATTGATTTCGGATCGAGCCCAAAACTTGGGCAACATCATAATATGGTGCGAGGAATCATTTGGTGTGTTTTGAGTGAAATCCAATCTCCAGAACTATGAATTATCCCAACCACTCCAATTTGGAACGAATTGCCTTTGAACTTGAATTGTCTAATTTCTTACACCTATTGATTTAGGATCGAGCCCAAAACTTGGGCAACATCATAATATGGTGGGAGGAGTCATTTGGTGTGTTTTGAGTGAAATCCGATCGCCAGAATTATGAATTACCCCAACCACTCCAATTTGGAACGAACTGCCTTTGAACTTGAAATGTCCAATTTCTTACACCTATTGATTTCGTATCGACCCCAAAACTTCGGCAGCATCATAATATGGTGGGAGGGGTCATTCGGTGTGTTTTGAGTGAAATCCAATCGCCAGAACTATGAATTACCCCAACCACTCCAATTTGGAACGAACTGCCTTTGAACTTGAATTGTCCAATTTCTTACACCTATTGATTTCGGATCGAGCCCAAAACTTCGGCAACATCGTAATATGGTGGGAGGAGGCATTTGGTGTGTTTTGAGTGAAATCCAATCGCTAGATCTAAGAATTACCCCAACCACACCAATTTGGAACGAACGGCCTTTGCACTTGAATTGTCCAATTTCTTACACCTATTGATTTCGGATCGAGCCCAAAACCTGGGCAACATCATAATATGGTGGGAGGAGTCATTTGGTGTGTTTTGAGCGAAATCCAATTGGCAGAACTACGAATTACCCCAACCACTACAATTTCTCACGCCTATTGATTTCGGATCAAGCCCAAAACTTGGGCAACATCATAATATGGTGGGAGGAGCCATTTGGTGAGTTTTGACTAAAATCCAATCGCAAGAAGTATGGAATACACCAACCACGCCAATTAGGAACGACCTTCCGTTTCACTTGAATTGTCCAATTTCTCACACCTATTGATTTCGGATCGAGCCCAGAACTTGGGCAACAACGTAATAGGGTGGGAGGAGTCATTTGGTGAGTTTTGAGAGAAATCCAATCCCTAGAAGTACGGAATACACCAACCACTCCAATTAGGAACGAACTTCCGTTGAACTTGAATTGTCCAATTTCTTATACCTATTGATTTCGGATCGAGTCCAAAACTTGGTCAACATCATAATATGGTGGGAGGAGTCATTTGGTGTGTTTTGGACGAAATCCAATCGCTAGAAGTATGAATTACCCGAACCACTCCAATTTGGAACGAACTTCCTTTGAACTTGAATTGTCCAATTTATTACACCTATTGATTTCGGATCAAGCCGAAAACTTGGGCAACATCATAATATGGTGGGAGGAGTCATTTGGTGTTTTTTGAGTGAAATCCAATCCCTAGAACTATGAATTACCCCAACCACTCCAATTTGGAACGAACTGCCTTTGAAATTGAATTGAACAATTTCTTACACCTATAGATTTCGGATCGAGCCCAAAACTTGGGCAACATCATAATATGGTGGGAGGTGTCATTTGGTGTGTTTTGAGGGAAATCCAATTACTAGAACTATGAATTACCCCAACCACTCCAATTAGGAACGAACTGCCGTTGAAGTTGAATTGTTCAATTTATTACACTTATCGATTTCGGATCGAGCCCAAAACTTGGGCAACATCATAATATGGTGCAAGGAGTCATTTGGTGTGTTTTGAGTGAAATACAATCGCTAGAAGTATGGAATACACCAACCACTCCAATTAGGAACGAACTGCCGTTGAACATGAATTGTCCAATTTCTCACGCCTATTGATTTCGAATCGAGCCCAAAAGTTGGGCAACATCATAATATGGTAGGAGGAGTCATTTGGTGAGTTTTGACTGAAATACAGTCGCTAGAACTGTGGAATACACCAACCACTGCAATTAGGAACGAACTGCAGGTGAACTGGAATTGTCCAATTTCTCGCACCTATTTATTTCGGATCGAGCCCAAAACTTGTTCAACATCATAATATGGTGGGAGGAGTCATTTGGTGTGTTTTGAGTGAAATCCAATTGGCAGAACTAAGAATTACCCCAACCACTCCAATTTGAAACGAACTGCCTTCGAACTTGAATTGTCCAATTTCTTACACCTATTGACTTCGGATCGAGCCCAAAACTTGGACGACATCAAAATATGGTGGGAGGAGTCAATTCGTTTGTTTTGAGTGAAATCCAATCGCTAGAACTGTGAATTACCACAACCACTCCAATTTGGAACAAACTACCTTTGAACTTGAATTGTCCAATTTCATACACCTATTGATTTCAGATCGAGCCCAAAACTTGGGCAACATCATAATATGTTGGGAGGAGTCATTTGGTGTGTTTTGAGTGAAATTCAATCGCTAGAACTATGAATCACCCCCACCACTCCAATTTGGAACGAACTGCCTTTGAACTTGAATTGTCGAATTTCTTACACCTATTTATTTCGGATCGAGCCCAAAACTTGGGCAACATCATAATATGGGGGGATGAGTCATTTGGTGAGTTTTGAGTGAAATCCAATCGCTAGAAGCACGGAATACACCAACCGCTCCAATTAGGAACGAACAGCCATTGAACTTGGATTGTCCAATTTATTACACCTATTGATTTCGGATCGAGCCCAAAACTTGGGCAACATCATAATATGGTGGGAGGAATCATTTGGTGTGTTTTGAGTGAAATCCAATTGGCAGAACTATGAATTACCCCAACCACGCCAATTTGGAACGAACTGCCGCTGAACTTGAATTGTCCAATTTCTTATACCTATTGATTTCGGATCGAGCCCAAAACTTGGGCAACATCATAATGTGGTGGGAGTAGTCATTTGGTGTGTTTTGGGTGAAATCCAATCGCTAGAAGTTTGAATTACCCGAACCACTCCAATTTGGAACGAACTGCCTTTGAACTTGAATTGTCCAATTTCATACACCTATTGATTTCAGATCGAGCCCAAAACTTGGGCAACATCATAATATGGTGGGAGGAGTCATTTGGTGTGTTTTGAGTGAAATCCAATCGCTAGAACAATGAATCACCCCAACCACTCCAATTTGGAATGAACTGCCTTTGAACTTGAATTGTCGAATTTCTTACACCTATTTATTTCGGATCGAGCCCAAAACTTGGGCAACATCATAATATGGGGGGATGAGTCATTTCGTGAGTTTTGAGTGAAATCCAATCGCTACAACTATGAATTACCCGAACCACTCCAATTTGGAACGAACTGCCTTTGAACTTGAATTGTCCAATTTCATACACCTATTGATTTCAGATCGAGCCCAAAACTTGGGCAACATCATAATATGGTGGAAGGAGTCAGTTGGTGTGTTTTCAGTGAAATCCAATCGCTAGAACTATGAATCACCCCAACCGCTCCAATTTGGAACGAACTGCCTTTGAACTTGAATTGTCGAATTTCTTACACATATTTATTTCGGATCGAGCCCAACACTTGGGCAACCTCATAATATGTTGGGAGGAGTCATTTGTTGTGTTTTGAGTGAAATCCAATCCCAAGAACTATGAATTACCACAACCACTCCAATTTGGAACGAACTGCCTTTGAACTTGAATTGTCCAATTTCTTACACCGATTGATTTCGGATCGAGCCCAAAACTTGGGCAAAATCATAATATGGTGGGAGGAGTCATTTGGTGTGTTTTGAGTGAAATCCAATCGCTAGAAGTATGGAATACACCAACCACTCCAATTAGGAACGAACTGCCGTTGAACATGAATTGTCCAATTTCTCACGCCTATTGATTTCGAATCGAGCCCAAAAGTTGGGCAACATCATAATATGGTAGGAGGAGTCATTTGGTGAGTTTTGACTGAAATACAGTCGCTAGAACTGTGGAATACACCAACCACTGCAATTAGGAACGAACTGCAGGTGAACTGGAATTGTCCAATTTCTCACACCTATTTATTTCGGATCGAGCCCAAAACTTGGGCAACATCATAATATGGTGGGAGGAGTCATTTGGTGTGTTTTGAGTGAAATCCAATTGGCAGAACTATGAATTACCCCAACCACTCCAATTTGAAACGAACTGCCTTTGAACTTGAATTGTCCAATTTCTTACACCTATTAACTTCGGATCGAGCCCAAAACTTGGACGACATCATAATATGGTGGGAGGAGTCAATTGGTTTGTTTTGAGTGAAATCCAATCCCTAGAACTGTGAATTACCACAACCACTCCAATTTGGAACAAACTGCCTTTGAACTTGAATTGTCCAATTTCTTACACCTATTGATTTCGGATCGAGCCCAAAACTTGGGCAACATCATAATATGATGGGAGGGGTCAATTGGTGTGTTTAGAGTGAAATCCAATCGCCAGAACTTTGAATTACCCCAACCACGCCAATTTGGAACGAACTGCCTCTGAACTTGAATTGTCCAATTTCTTACACCTATTGATTTCGGATCGAGCCCAAAACTTGGGCAACATCATAATATGGTGGGAGGAGTCATTTGGTGTGTTTTAAGGGAAATCCAATCGCTAGAACTATGAGTTACCGCAACTACTCCAATTTGGAACGAACTGCCTTCGAACTTGAATTGTCCAATTTCTTACACCTATTGATTTCGGATCGAGCCCTAAACTTGGGCAACATCATAATATGGTGGGAGGAGTCATTTGGTGTGTTTTGAGTGAAATCCAACTGGCAGAACTATGAATTACCCCAACCACTCCAATTTGGAACGAACTGCCTTTGAACTTGAATTGTCCAATTTCTCACACCTATTGACTTCGGATCGAGCCCAAAACTTGGACGACATCATAATACTGAGGGAGGAGTCATTTGGTTTGTTTTGAGTGAAATCCAATCGCTAGAACTATGAATTACCCCAACCACTCCAATTTGGAACGAACTGCCTTTGAACTTGAATTGTCCAATTTCTTACACCTATTGATTTCGGATCGACCCCAAAACTTGGGCAACATCATAATATGGTGGGAGGAGTCATTTGGTGAGTTTTGAGTGAAATCCAATCGCTAGATCTAAGAATTACCCCAACCACACCAATTTCGAACGAACAGCCTTTGCACTTGAATTGTCCAATTTCTTACACCTATTGATTTCTGATCGAGCCCAAAACTTGGGCAACATCATAATATGGTGGGAGGAGTCATTTGGTGTGTTTTGAGGGAAATCCAATCGCTAGAACTACGAATTACCCCAACCACTCAAATTTGGAACGAATTGCCTTTGAACTTGAATTGTCCAATTCCTTACACCTATTGATTTCTGATCGAGCCCAAAACTTGGGCAACATCATAATATGGTGGGAGGAGTCATTTGGTGTGTTTTGAGTGAAATCCAATCGCTACAACTATGAATTACCCGAACCACTCCAATTTGGAACGAACTGCCTTTGAACTTGAATTGTCCAATTTCTTATAATTATTGATTTCGGATCGAGCCCAAAACTTGGGCAACATCATAATATGTTGGGAGGAGTCATTTGGTGTGTTTTGAGTGAAATCCAATCCCTAGAACTATGAATTACCACAACCACTCCAATTTGGAACGAACTGCCTTCGAACTTGAATTGTCCAATTTCTTACACCTATTGATTTCGGATCGAGCCCAAAACTTGGGCAACATCATAATATGGTGGGATGAGTCATTTGGTGAGTTTTGAGTGAACTCCAATCGCTAGAAGTACGGAATACACCAACCACTCCAATTAGGAACGAACTGCCGTTGAACATGAATTGTCCAATTTCTTACGCCTATTGATTTCGGATCGAGCCCAAAACTTGGGCAACATCATAATACGGTGGGAGGAGTCATTTGGTGAATTTTGAGTGAAATCCAATCGCTAGAAGTACGAAATACACCAACCACTCCAATTAGGAACGAACTGCCGTTGAAATTGAATTGTCCAATTTCTTACACCTATAGATTTCGGATCGAGCCCAAAATTTGGGCAACATCATAATATGGTGGGAGGAGTCATTTGGTGTGTTTTGAGTGAAATTCAATCGTTAGAACTGTGAATTACCCCAACCACTCCAGTTAGGAACGAACTGCCTTTGAGCTTGAATTGTCCAATTTCTTACACCTCTTGATTTCGGATCAA
Source organism: Prunus avium (assembly GCF_965620075.1). Lineage (NCBI taxonomy): Eukaryota > Viridiplantae > Streptophyta > Magnoliopsida > Rosales > Rosaceae > Prunus > Prunus avium. The sequence continues at coordinate 10,649,760 of NC_142290.1, forward strand.
GCCCAAAACTTGGGCAACATCATAATATGGTGGGAGAAGTCATTTGGGGTGTTCTGAGAGAAATCCAATCGTTAGAACTATGAATTACCCTAACCACTCCAATTTGGAACGAACTTTCTTTGAACTTGAATTGTCCAATTTCTTACACCAATTGATTTCGGATCGAGCCCAAAACTTGGGCAACGTCATAATATGGTGGGAGGAGTCAATTGGTGAGTTTTGAATGAAACCCAATCGCTAGAAGTACGGAATACACCAACCACTTCAATTAGGAACGAACTCCCGTTGAACTTGAATTGTTAAATTTCTTGCACCTACTGATTTCTCATCGAGCCCAAAACTTGGGTAACATCATAATATGGTGGGAGTAGTCATATGGTGTGTTTTGAGTGAAATCCAATCACTAGAACTATGAATTACCCCAACCACTCGAATTTGGAACGAACTGCTTTTGAACTTGAATTGTCCAATTTGTTACACCTATTGATTTCGGATCGATCCCAAAACTTGGGCAACATCATAATTTGGTGGGAGGAGTCATTTTTTGAGTTTTGAATGCAATCCAATTGCTAGAAGTTCGGAATACACCAACCACTCCAATTAGGAACGAACTGCCGTTGAACTTGAATTGTCCAATTTCTTACTCCTATTGATTTCGGATCGAGCCCAAAACTTGGGCAACATCATAATATGGTGGGAGGAGTCATTTTTTGTGTTTTGAGTGAAATCCAATCACTAGAACTATGAATTACCCCAACCACTCCAATTTGGAATGAACTGCCTTTGAACTTGAATTGTCCAATTTCTTACACCTATTGATTTCGGATCAAGCCCAAAACTTGGGCAACATCATAATATCGTGGGAGGAGTCATTTGGTGTGTCTTGAGTGAAATCCAATCGTTAGAACTATGAATTACCCCAACCATTCCAATTTGGAACGAACTACCTTTGAACTTGAATTGTCCAATTTCTTACACCTATTGATTTCAGATAGACCCCAAAACGTGGGCAACATCATAATATGTTGGGAGGAGTCGTTTGGTGAGTTTTGAATGAAATCCAATCGCTAGAAGTTCGGAATACACCAACCACTCCAATTTGGAACGAACTGCCGTTGAACTTGAATTGTCCAATTTCTACACCTATTGATTTCGGATCGAGCCCAAAACTTGGGCAACAACATAATATGGTGGGAGGAGTCATTTGGTGTGTTTTGAGTGAAATCCAATCGCTAGAACTATGAATTTCCCCAACCACTCCAACTTGGAACGAACTGCCTTTGAACTTGAATTGTCACCAATTGATTTCGGATCGAGCCCGAAACTTGGACAACGTCATAATATGGTGGGAGGAGTCATTTGGTGTGTTTTGAGTGAAATCCAATCGCTAGAACTATGAATTACCCCAACCACTCCAATTTGGAAAGAACTGCCTTCGAACTTGAATTGTCCACTTTCTTACAGATCACGCCCAAAACTTGGGCAACATCATAATATCGTGGGAGGAGTCATTTGGTGTGTTTTGAGAGTAATCCAATCGTCAGAACTATCAATTATCCGAACCACTCCAATTTGGAACGAACTGCTTTTAAACTTGAATTGTCCAATTTCTTACACCTATTGATTTCGGATCGACCCCAAAACTTGGGCAACATCATAATATGGTGGGATGAGTCATTTGGTGTCTTTTGAGTGAAATCCAATCGCTAGAAGTACGGAATACACCAACCAATCCAATTAGGAACGAACTGTCGTTGAACTTGAATTGTCCAATTTCTTACACGTATTGATTTCTGATCGAGCCCAAAACTTGGGCAACATCACAATACGGTGGGAGGAGTCATTTGGTGAGTTTTGAGTGAAATCCAATCGCTAGAAGTACGGAATACACCAACCACTCCAATTAGGAACGAACGGTCGTTGTACTTGAATTGTCCAATTTCTTACACCCATTGATTTCGGATCGTGCCCAAACCTTGGGCAACATCATAATCTGGTGGGAGGAGTCATTTGGTGAGTTTTGAGTGAAATCCAATCGCTAGAAGTACGGAATACACCAACCACTCCAATTAGGAACGAACTGCCGTAGAACTTGAATTGTCCAATTTCTTACACCTATTGATTTCGGATCGTGCCCAAAACTTGGGCAACATCATAATACGGTGGGAGGAGTCATTTGGTGAGTTTTGAGTGAAATCCAATCGCTAGAATTACGGGATACACCAACCACTCCAATTAGGAACGAACTGCCGTTGAAGTGGAATTGTCCAATTTCTTACTCCTATTGATTTCGGATTCAGCCCAAAACTTGGGCAACAGCATAATATGGTGGGAGGAGTCATTTGGTGTGTTTTGAGTGAAATCCAATCGCTAGAAGAATGAATTAGCCCAACCACTCCAATTTCGAACGAACTACCTTTGAACTTGAATTGTCCAATTTCTTACACCTATTGATTTCGGATTGAGCCCAGACCTTGGGCAACACCATAATATGGTGGGATGAGTCATTTGGTGTGTTTTGAGTGAAATCCAATTGCTAGAACTATGAATTACCCCAACCACTCCAATTTGGAACGAACTGCCTTTGAACTTGAATTGTCCAATTTCGTATACCTTCTGATTTCGGATCGAGCCCAAAACTTGGGCGACATCATAATATGGTGGGAGGAGTCATTTGGTGTGTTTTGAGTGAAATCCAATCGCTAGAAGTACGGAATACAACAACCAACCGAATTAGCAACGAACTGCCGTTGAACTTGAATTGCCCAATATCTTACATCTATTGATTTCGGATCGAGCCCAAAACTTGGGCAACACCACAATATAATGGGATGAGTCATTTGGTGTGTTTTGAGTGAAATCCAATCGCTAGAACATTGAATTACCCCAACCACTCCAATTTGGAACAAACTGCCTTTGAACTTGAATTGCACAATTTCGTATACCTATTGATTTCGGATCGAGCCCAAAACTTGGGCAACATCATAATATGGTGGGAGGAGTCATTTGGTGAGTTTTGAGTGAAATCCAATCGCTAGAAGTACGGAATACCCCAACCAATCCAATTAGGAACGAACTGTCGTTGAACTTGAATTGTCCAATTTCTTACTCCTATAGATTTCGGATCGCGCCCAAAACGTGGACGACATCATAATATGGTGGGAGGAGTCATTTGGTGTGTTTTGAGTGAAATCCAATCGCTAGAACTATGAATTACCCCAACCACACCAATTTGTAATGAACTTCCTTTCAACTTTAATTGTCCAATTTTTTACATCTTTTGATTTCGGATCGAGCCCAAAACTTGGGCAACATCATAATATGGTGGGAGGAGTCATTTGGGGAGTTTTGAGTGAAATCCAATCGCTAGAAGTACGGAATACACCAACCACTCCAATTAGGGACGAATTGCCGTTGAACTTGAATTGTCCAATTTCTTACACCTATTGATTTCGGATCGAGCCCAAAACTTGGGCAACACCATAATATGGTGGGATGAGTCATTTGGTGTGTTTTGAGTGAAATCCAATTGCTAGAACATTGAATTACCCCAACCACTCCAATTTGGAACGAACTGCCTTTGTACTTGAATTGTCCAATTTCGTATACCTATTGATTTCGGATCGAGCCCAAAACTTGGGCAACATCATAATATGGTGGGAGGAGTCATTTGGTGAGTTTTGAGTGAAATCCAATCGCTAGAAGTACGGAATACACCAACCACTCCAATTAGGGATGAACTGCCATTGAACTAGAATTGTCCAATTTCTTACACCTATTGATTTCGAATCGAGCCCAAAACTTGGGCAACATCATAATATGGTGGGAGGAGTCATTTGGTGTGTTTTGACGGAAATCCAATCGCTAGAAGAATGAATTAGCCCAACCACTCCAATTTGGAACGAACTGCCTCTGAACTTGAATTGTCCTGTTTCTTACGCCTATTGACTTCGGATCGAGCCCAAAACTTGGGTAACATCATAATATGGTGGGAGGAGTCATTTGGTGTGTTTTGAGTGAAATTCAATCGCTAGAACTATGAATTACCCCAACCACTCCAATTTGGATCGAACTGCCTTTCAACTTGAATTGTCCAATTTCTTACTCCTATTGATTTCGGATCGAGCCCAAAACTTGGGCTACATCATAATCGGGTGGGAGGAGTCATTTGGTGAGTTTTGAGGGAAACCCAATCGCTAGAAGTACGGAATACACCAACCACTCCAATTAGGAACGAATTGCCGTTGAACTTGAATTGTCCAATTTGTTACTTCTATTGATTTCGGATCGAGCCCAAAACTTGGGCAACATCATAATACGGTGGGAGGAGTCATTTGGTGAGTTTTTAGTGAAATCCAATCTCTAGAAGTACGGAATACACCAACCACTCCAATTAGGAACGAATTGCTGTTGAACTTGAATTGTCCAATTTCGTACACCCATTGATTTCGGATCGAGCCAAAAACTTGGGCAACACCGTAATATGGTGGGAGGAGTCATTTGGTGTGTTTTGAGTGAAATCCAATCGCTAGAACCATGAATTAACCCAACCACTCCAATTTGGAACGAACTGCCTTTGAACCTGAATTGTCCAATTTCTTACACCTATTGATTTCAGATCAAACCCAAAACGTGGTCGACATCATAATATGGAGGGAGGAGTCATTTGGTGTGTTTTGAGTGAAAATGAATCGCTAGAACTACGAATTACCCCAACCACTCCAATTTGGAACGAACTGCCTTTCAACTTGAATTGGCCAATTTCTTACACCTATTGATTTCGGATCGAGCCCAAAACTTGGGCAACATCATAATCTAGTGGGAGGAGTCATTTGGTGGGTTTTGAGTGAAATCCAATCGCTAGAAGTACGGAATACACCAATCACTCCAATTAGGAACGAACTGTCGTTGAACTTGAATTGTCCAATTTCTTACACCTGTTGATTTCGCATCGAGCCCAAAACTTAGGCAACATCATAATATGGTGGGGTGAGTCATTTGGTGTGTTTTGAGTGAAATCCAATCGCTAGAACTATGAATTACCCCAACCACTCTGTATTAACCCAAACCTTAATTAATTTTTAATTAATAATTTAATTGATGGAAAGACTAGTATACCCTTAGAATATTTGATTAGGTTTTAAGTTGACCTTTTGACCGGGGAAAAATTTGGAGATTCCGCTTGTACCGTTGCGTAGACACGTAGTGGACTCGAATCGGACTTGTAACGAAGAAGATACAAGCAAATTAAGTTGATGGGACAAATTGGTAATTTGACAAGTCATATTTTTTTTAAAATCCGTTATCTTCTTCTCTCCCCCATTCGAACAGACCAGCCCCCTTTTATTCTTCTCTCTTCCAGCCACCTCCAAACCACCACAACCACCATCACACCCCACCCCAACCCACCAGACCGGCCAAGGAAGCACCGCTATCACCTCTACTACTCAGCCCAGCCTTCCCGCCGTCGCAGCCATCGCAAACCACCGGAAATCGCCGTGAGGAGCCGTCGGTTTTGATAGATTTTTCACCATCGATTTCTCTCCCATCCGGCCACCAAATCATTCGAGTAAGGTATGGTTTTTGGACTATTTTTCGAGCTCTAGCTGCTGGTTGGGTAGGATTATAGAGATTTTGAGGTTTGATTGGTTAAATTTCGAGTTGAAATTCTGCCAGTTTTGTGTCTCTGTTTTCAGCCACTTCCGGCCACTTTTCGGCCATAGTCCAAGAACAAAAGTAGTTCCAAATTAGGTGTTTTACCTGGACTAGGAGTTTGGGCCGGCGGTTTGGAGATTTTCCGGCTGCCGGAAATTGTTATGCACACCCACGCGCTGCCGGCGCGTGGGCGGCACGTGAGCTAGGTATTGGGGACCACTCTTGGTCCTAGAATGATCCTCATATCCTCACGAGCGCGTAGCAATTTGCGGATCTTAATTCGGATAACGTTTGAACCCCAAACGGATCTCGCATAATGTGCGATTTCCGGGTTCAATACATTCAAACCGTTGGATTTTAGTCAAACTGGAGTATGTTGATCTAGATAGTTTCAGGGTTGTGTAGGATTCGACGAATCGTTAATCGGAGTCCCGGATACTCTGAAAAGGCCAACCCTAGGGTTAGGATTACGGAAAATCATTCGTTATCCGATCGTGCGATCATGAGAAATTCGACCGTCCGATCGAGACCAAACTCTTGGGACGTGTGTCCCAGGTATGTGGGAACCTCTAGGAACTTTCAGAGCGGGTTTGTGAGGCCGTGGACCCCAAGGGGGTCCTGAGTTGACTTTTGGGGACTTTATCGTTTTAAGTCCCAAGTTACTTCTAAACCATGTCCACTAAGAGGAAAGTTAGTGTGGGCAAAGGAACAACCTCTATTAGGATGCACGCACCTTTAGGAGCCGGGGGTGAGGGTTTTTAACTTATTATTATTTTATTGAGCAGATTTATTAATAAAATATTATGATGATTATACAAGCACCCGGGCACCAGGTGACCCGCAGGAGGGACCTTCTAAAGGTCCAGCTAGCTCAGATCACTAGTGAGTGGACCTTTTTGTTTTCATAAATGAATTTATGCAATTAAATTTTATTACTTTATCTTAAAGGTTGCCTTCAGTTATATGTTGCCTTCGGTATAAAATGGTTGCCTTCGGTTATATTGATGTCGACGGACATCCAGTTGCCTTCGGGTAGGTCAGCATGCTAGACACCGCCCCACTGCTGAAATTTCGGCAGAAGTCAAACTCCGATTTTAGCAGCACTTTTGAGTAAAAGGGCAATAAGGTCAATTTTGTCCGGCACCTGCCAGGTGTCGGACACGCATAGGGTTCGGCTCGGATTCCAAAGTGGAATTTGGGTCGGGTCCTGTCAACTTGGTATCAGAGCATTAGGTTAACTTCCTGTAGACTCCCCACCGTGTGTGCATCCCGGTTTCAAGGAATTTCTGTTTCTTTTGACAGAATCATGGGCCCAAAATGTGGTGGCACTAGGAGAGGGACTAGACAGTCATCCCGGCTTAGAGGAGAGGAACCCCATCCTGAACCAGAGCAAGTGGAACAGTCTCAAGTGGGAGATCAGACAGGGGCCGTATCGACGGCAGTTCTTCCACATGACCCTAACTTTCAGCGGACTTTAGAGTTGTTGACTCAGGCCCTGTCTAGGACTGGACAGTCTAGAGACCCCTCATTGAGTTATGCCGATCAGGCTAGGAGGATTGGGGCCACAGATTTTATTGGTGAGGGTGACCCAGCAGTAGCTGAGGAATGGATTGAGCGGATGGAGTGAATCATGGAGGTGATGGCCATTCCACAAGATCATAGAGTAGCCCTAGCCACTTTCTTTTTGGCCAGGAATGTTAAGACATTGGTGGGAATCAATCAGGAGGAGATATCAGGATCCGTCAGACATCACATGGCCAGTTTTCAGAGCAGAGTTTGCTACGCAGTTCTATCCACTAACCTATCAGAATATGAGGATGGAAGATTTCCTGCAGTTGGAACAGGGGGTAATGACCATACTGGAGTACGAAAAGAAGTTTAAGGAGTTGCCTAAGTATTGTGTTCCACTAGTAGCAGAGGAAAGAAAGAAGTGTTAATTGTTAACCAGAGGCTTAAGGGCTTCCGTCAGAGATATTTTGATTAATCAGCGGTTGACTAAGTTTGCAGATCTGGTTATGACGGCCTCACTGAATGAGAGCAGCCAGATGATGGTCCAAGTGCGAGGTAATTCCCGCAGGTGACAGTTTGAGGAGGGTGGTCCCAGTCAGGGGTTATAAAAAAGGGGCAGTTTCAGTTCGGGATCATCTAGTGGCCGCAGTTACAGAGGTTTTCGACCTGGAGTAGGTTCCGGTGAGGGTCTAACCAGAGTGGTAGTTTTGGGAACCACTTTGGAGATGGCGTAGCTAGAGGTGTTGAGAGACGTTTTCCTGGAGGCAAATCTAATTTTCCCTGGAGATGGTGGATTTAGATGTCATTTTGGGGATGGTTTGGTTAGCCAAGCACTATGCCTCCGTAGGTTGTTTTCGGAAAGCGGTCATGTTCCGTAGTCCCGAACGACCTGAGGGGACGTGTTGTGAGCGCAGAGTCCTTCCATCTTGCCTAATTTCAGCTATGATGGCAAGACAGTTGCTCAGGAAAAGATGTTCAGGATATTTAGTGCACATTATCGATACCCGGGATAATGGATTGAGGTTGGAGGATATTCCAATGGTACAGGAATTGCCAGATGTGATTTCGGAGGATCTCAAGGTTTACCACCTCATCGAGAAATTGAGTTCATTGTTGAGCTCGTTCCGGGTACGAACCTCATTCCTTAGGCACCGTACAGAATGACACCAGCAGAGTTAAGGGAGTTAAAGACTCAGTTACAGGAGCTGGTGGATAAGGGTTTCATCTGACCCAGTTCCTCACCAGGGGGCGCTCCAGTAATGTTGGTAAAGAAGAAGGATGGCACCATGAGATTGTGTATTGACTACAAGCAGTGGAATAGGGGCACAGTAAGGAACCGGTATCCGTAACCTCGGATAGATGATCTGTTTGATCAGCTGAAGGGTGCCAAGGTAATTGCTAAGATTGATCTGAGATCTAAATATCATCAGTTACCGATTAGAGAGGAAGTTGTGGCTAAGATAGCTTTTCGGACAAGGTTTGGGCACTATGAGTTCCTGGTGATGCCATTTGGATTTACCAAAGCGCCAGCTGCATTTATGGATCTCATGAACAGAGTGTTTCCATGTTACTCGGATCGCTTTGTGATTGTGTTCATAGACATCTTGGTATACTCCAAAAGTTAAAAGACGCACATGAAGCACTTGGAAAGTGTGCTGAAGATTTTGAGGTAGAAACAGTTGTATGCCAAGTTCAGCAAGTATCAGTTTTGGTGGGACAGAGTGAACTTCTTGGGGCACGTGATCTCTGCAGAGGGTATTTATGTGGATCCCCAGAAAGTTGAGGCAGTAGTGAATTGGCCACGACCAACCAATGTTACTGAGATACGGAGTTTCCTTGGGTTAGCCGGGTATTATCGTCGCTTTGTGTAGGGTTTCTCTACCATTGTGGTGCCTCTAACTCGTTTGACAAGGAAAGGCATCAAGTTTGAATGGTCAGACGAGTGTGAAGAGAGTTTTAACGAACTCAAGACCAGGTTGACCACTGCTCCGGTGTTAGCACTTCCGGACGACACGGGGAACTTTGTAGTATACAGTGATGCATCCCGCCAAGGATTAGGTTGTGTGCTGATGCAGCATGGTAGGGTAATCGCTTATGCTTCCAGACAACTTAAGAAGCATGAGTTGAACTATCCTACTCATGATCTGGAACTTGCTGCAGTAGTGTTCGCTCTGAAGATTTGGCAACACTATCTCTACGGGGAAACGTGCCAGATTTTCACGGATCATAAAAGTTTGAAGTATCTGTTCACCCAGAAGGAACTGAATATGAGGCCAAGTAGATGGCTAGAACTGATTAAAGATTGTGAATGTACTATTGAGCATCACCCAGGGAGAGCAAATGTGGTAGCTGATGCCCTTAGCAGGAAGTCCTCTGGATTGGTAGCTTATTTCCGAGGGAGGTATGTGCCACTGCTGATTGAGATGAGGAAATTGAGAGTTGGGCTAAGTGTGGATGATCAGGGAGCACTGTTAGCTACTCTCCATGTGAGACCAGTGCTAGTGGAGCGAATAATCGAAGCCCAGCCTTAAGACCCGTTAGTTTGTACATTGAGATTGGAGGTTGAGAATCGCACCAGGACAGATTATTATGGACCGACTCACTAAGTCAGCTCACTTTCTGCCGGTGAGAGAGAAGTATACTTTGAATAAGTTGGCCAAGATTTTTATTGATGAGATAGTGAGACTCCATGGGGTACCAGTATCTATTGTTTCCGATAGAGATCCTCGGTTCACGTCCTGTTTTTGGACGAAGTTGCATGAGGCATTTGGGACCCAGCTGCGGTTTCATCCCCAAACAGATGGTCAGTCTGAGAGGACGATTCAAACTTTAGAGGATATGTTGAGAGCTTGTGCATTGCAGTTTCGGGGTGACTGGAATGAGAAATTGCCACTCATGGAGTTTGCTTATAATAACAGCTTTCAAGCGAGTATAAGGATGTCTCCATTTGATGCATTGTATGGAAAACAGTGTAGAACGCCCTTGTTTTGGGATGATGTAGGAGAGCACAGGTTCGAGGCGTCGGAGGATGTGGAAAGAACCAAGAAACAGGTGGAATTAATCAGAGAAAGGCTCAAGGCAGCTCAGGATCGACAAAAGAGTTATGCAGATAACCGGAGAAAAGATCTTCAGTTTGAGGTTGGTGACTGGGTATTTCTAAAATTGTCGCCTTGGAAAGGCGTAGTGAGAATTGGAAAACGGGGAAAACTGAGCCCTCGCTATATTGGACCATACGAGATTGTGGAGCGTGTGGGCCCAGTAGCTTACAGACTTGCCTTGCCAGCAGATCTTTCCAGTTTACATGATGTATTCCACGTGTCTATGCTCCGGAAATATATTTCAGACCCACCCCATGTCTTGGAAGAACAACTCATAAAGTTGAAGGATGACTTAAGTTATGTGGAGCAGCCTGTTTAGATGATGGATCGGAAGATGCAAGTGCTTCGATCCGGAGAGATTCCGTTAGCGAAGGTCTTGTGGAGTAGTCACGATGTGGAAGAGGCCACTTGGGGACCCAAAGAACAGGTGGAGCCCAGTATACTTACCTCTTCGAGTGACAGGTACATAAATTTCGAGGACGAAATTTTCATAAGGGGGGTAGATTGTAACAGCCCAAACCTTAATTAATTTTTAATTAATAATTTAATAGAGGGAAAGACTAGTATACCCTTAGAATATTTGATTAGGATTTAAGTTGACCTTTTGACCGGAGAAGAATTTGGAGATTCCGCTTGCACCGTTGCGTAGAGCACGACGAAACGAGTCCTTAGACACGTAGTGGACTCGAATCGGACTTGTAACGAAGAAGATACAAGCAAATTAAGTTGATGGGGCAAATTGGTAATTTGACAAGTCAGATTTTTTTTAAAATCCGTTATCTTCTTCTCTCCCCCATTCGAACAGACCAGCCCCCTTTTATTCTTCTCTCTTCCAGCCACCTCCAAACCACCATAACCACCATCACACCCCACCCCAACCCACCAGACCGGCCAAGGAAGCACCGCTACACCTCTACTACTCAGCCCAGCCTTCCCGCCGTCGCAGCCATCGCAAACCACCGGAAATCGCCGTGAGGAGCCGTCGGTTTTGACAGATTTTTCACCATCGATTTCTCTCCCATCCGGCCACCAAATCATTCGAGTAAGGTATGGTTTTTGGACTATTTTTCGAGCTCTAGCTGCTGGTTGGGTAGGATTATAGAGATTTTGAGGTTTGATTGGTTAAATTTCGAGTTGAAATTCTGCCAGTTTTGTGTCGCTGTTTTCAGCCACTTCCGGCCACTTTTCGGCCATAGTCCAAGAACAAAAGTAGTTCCAAATTAGGTGTTTTACCTGGACTAGGAGTTTGGGCCGGCGGTTTGGAGATTTTTCGGCTGCTGGAAATTGTTATGCACACCCACGCGCTGCCGGCACGTGGGCGGCACGTGAGCCAGGTATTGGGGACCACTCTTGGTCCTAGAATGATCCTCGTATCCTCACGAGCGCGTAGCAATTCGCGGATCTTAATTCGGATAACGTTTGAACCCCAAACAAATCTCGCATAATGTGCGATTTCCGGGTTCAATACGTTCAGACCGTTGGATTTTAGTCAAACTGGAGTATGTTGATCTAGGTAGTTTCAGGGTCGTGTAGGATTCGACGAATCGTTAATCGGAGTCCCGGATACTCTGAAAGGGCCAACCCTAGGGTTAGGATTATGGAAAATCATTCGTTATCCGATCGTGCGATCTTGAGAAATTCGACCGTCCGATCGAGACCAAACTCTCGGGACGTGTGTCCTAGGTATGTGGGAACCTCTAGGAACTTTCAGAGCGGGTTTGTGAGGCCGTGGACCCCAAGGGGGTCCTGAGTTGACTTTCGGGGACTTTATCGTTTTAAGTCCCGAGTTACTTCTAAACCATGTCCACTGAGAGGAAAGTTAGTGTGGGCAAAGGAACAACCTCTATTAGGATGCACGCACCTTTAGGAGCCGGGGGTGAGGGTTTTTAACTTATTATTATTTTATTGAGCAGATTTATTAATAAAATATTATGATGATTATACAGGCACCCGGGCACCAGGTGACCCACAGAAGGGACCTTCGAAAGGTCCAGCTAGCTCAGATCACCAGTGAGTGGACCTTTTTGTTTTCATAAATGAATTTATGCAATTAAATTTTATTACTTGATCTTGAATAAGTTATTCATTACCCAGAGTTTTAATAGCTTGATTTTATTGTTGTTTTTATATGTTTATTTTATATGCTGCCGAGTTGAGAATGCCTAGAGATTTTGGCATGGCAGAATTTTTAGATAATTAATAGATAAATTGGCAGCATAGTTCAAGGGCAGATAAGAATTCAATTAAATCCTTATTTACTTTTCAGAACTTTATATTTTCTTAAAAGCCACCCTAGGTACCCAAGCATATTAAAGGTTGCCTTCAGTTATATGTTGCCTTCGGTATAAAATGGTTGCCTTCGGTTATATTGATGTCGACGGACATCCAGTTGCCTTCGGGTAGGTCAGCATGCTAGACACCGCCCCACGAGTTTTGGGGACGCCCAAACCGTGGGTGTGAGGAACACGGCTCAGATGGACCAAGTGTCCCCTTAATCCCGCGAGGATTGTGGCTCGGGTGACTTTGTGTTTCCTGAGGTCTGCTAGGACGTGTCACTCCGGTGGCACGAGGATGGAATTGACGGAAACTAAAGGAATTGACGGAATAATAAAGGGGTACACCTAGGTGGTAGATTAAAGTGATTTCAATGCTTTTAAGAATTTAATGTTTGTTTAAGTATGTGATTGAATCTATAGATATAAATATATATGCTTTGATTTCAGTACAAGTATGATAAGAAATGGTTTGGTTTTATAACTGATTTTACAGTGGGGTTTAGTATGTTTCTGTACTATGTTTCTAAAGCTTTGTTTTTGGTTGTCCACTAACCCTTTTCGTGTTTTGTGCCCCCCAGGCAGTAGGCGTGCATAGTGAGCCACCACCGGGCCGTGTCCAGCTTCTGCCACACCCCTTGACGATGTAGGGTCTTGTATAATTAATTTATACTTGTTGTCTTCTGTATAGAGCTTTGATACTGCCCTTGAAGTATATTTAACTGTTGGAATGTATTTATTTTGCATGCTGGCAGTTGGTGTACAGTTTTCCATGCTTTTCTAACAGGTGTAATTTTGGGTTTGGTCTAATTACAGGGGAGACTCTGCTGAAATTTCGGCAGAAGTCAAACTCCGATTTTAGCAGCACTTTTGAGTAAAAGGGAAATAAGGTCAATTTTGTCCGGCACCTGCTAGGTGTCGAACACGCACAGGGTCCGGTTCGGATTCCAAAGTGGAATTTGGGTCGGGTCCTGTCAACTCCAATTTGGAACCAACTGCCTTTCAACTTGAATTGTCCAATTTCTTACAACTATTGATTACGGATCGAGCCCAAAACATGGGCAACATCATAATCTGGTGGGAGGAGTCATTTGGTGAGTTTTGAGTGAAATCCAATCGCTAGAAGTACGAAATAAAACAACCACTCCAATTAGGAACGAACTGTCGTTGAACTTGAATTGTCCAATTTCTTACACCTATTGATTTCGGATCGAGCCCAAAACATGGGCAACATCATAATACGGTGGGAGGAGTCATTTGGTGAGTTTTGAGTGAAATCCAATCGCTAGAAGTACGGAATATACCAACCACTCCAATTATGAACGAACTGCCGTTGAACTTGAATTGTCCTATTTCTTACACCTATTGATTTCGGATCGAGCCCAAAACTTGGGCAACACCATAATATGGTGGTAGGAGTCATTTGGTGTGTTTTGAGTCAAATCCAATCGCTAGAAATATGATTAGCCCAACCACTCCAATTTGGAACGAACTGCCATTGAACTTGAATTGTCCAATTTCTTACAACTATTAATTTCGGATCGAGCCCAAAACGTGGGCGACATCATAATATGGTAGGAGGAGTCATTTGGTGTATTTTGAGTGAAATCCAATCTTTAGAACTATGAATTACCCCAACCACTCCAATTTGGAACGAACTGCCTTTCAACTTGAATTGTCCAATTTCTTACACTTATTGATTTCGGATCGAGCCCAAAACTCATGCAACATCATAATCTGGTGGGACTAGTCTTTTGGTGAGTTTTGAGTGAAATCCAATCGCTAGAAGTACGGAATACACCAACCACTCCAATTGGGAACGAACTGCCATTGAACTTGAATTGTCCAATTTCTTACACCTATTGATTTCGGATCGAGCCCAAAACTTGGGCAACATCATAATAAGGTGGGAGGAGTCATTTGGGTTGTTTTGAGTGAAATCCAATAGCTAGAAGTACGGAATATACCAACCACTCCAATTAGGAACGAACTGCCGTTGAACTTGAATTGTCCAATTTCTTACACCTCTTGATTTCGGATCGAGCCCAAAACTTGGGCAACATCATAATATGGTGGGAGGTGTCATTTGTTGTGTTTTGAGTAAAATCCAATCGATGGAACTATGAATTACCTCAACCACTCCAATTTGGAACGAACTGCCTTTGAACTTGAATTGTCCAATTTCTTACACCTATTAATTTCGGATCGAGCCCAAAACTTGGGCAACATCATAATATGGTGGGAGGAGTCATTTGGTGTCTTTTTAGTGAAATCCAATCGCTAGAAGTACAGAATACACCAACCACTCGAATTAGGAACGAACTGCCGTTGAACTTCAATTGTCCAATTTCTTACACCAATTGATTTCGGATCGAGCCCAAAACTTGGGCAACATCATAATATGGTGGGAGGAGTCATTTGGTGTGTTTTGAGTGAAATCCAATCGCTAGAAGTACGGAATACACCAACCACACCAATTACGAACGAACTGCCATTGAACTTGAATTGTCCAATTTCTAACATCTATTGATTTCGAATCAAGCCCAAAACTTGGGCAATATCATAATCTGCTGGGAGGAGTAATTTGGTGAGTTTTGGGTGAAATCCAATTGCTAGAAGTAAGGAATACACCAACCACTCCAATTAGGAATGAACTGCCGTTAAAGTTGAATTGTCCAATTTCTTACACCTATTGATTTCGGTTCGAGCCCAAAACTTGGGCAACATCATAATATGGTGGGTGGATTCATTTGGTGAGTTTTGAGTGAAATCCAATCGCTAGAAGTACGTAATACACCAACCACTCCAATTAGGAACGAACTGTCGTTGAACTTTTATTGTCCAATTTCATACACCTATTCATTTCGGATAGAGCCCAAAACTTGGGCAACGTCATAACATGGTGGGAGGAGTCATTTGGTGTGTTTTGAGTGAAATCCATTCGCTAAAACTATAAATTACCCCAACCACTCCAATTTCATACACCTATTGATTTCGGTTCGAGCCCAAAACTTGGGCAACATCATAATATGGTGGGTGGATTCATTTGGTGAGTTTTGAGTGAAATCGAATCGCTAGAAGTACGGAATACAACAACCACTCCAATTAGGAACGAACTGTCGTTGAACTTTTATTGTCCAATTTCATACACCTATTCATTTCGGATAGAGCCCAAAACTTGGGCAACATCATAATGTGGTGGGAGGTGTCATTTGGTGAGTTTTGAGTGAAATCCAATCACTAGAAGTACGGAATACACCAACCACTCCAATTAGTAACGAACTGCCGTTGAACTTGAATTGTTAAATTTCTTAAACCTATTGATTTCGGATCGAGCCCAAAACTTGGGCAACACCATAATATGGTGGGTGGATTCATTTGGTGAGTTTTGAGTGAAATCCAATCGCTAGAAGTACGGAATACACCAACCACTCCAATTAGGAATGAACTGCCGTTGAACTTGAATTGTCCAATTTCTTACACCTATTGATTTCGGTTCGAGCCCAAAACTTGGGCAACATCATAATATGGTGGGTGGATTCATTTGGTGAGTTTTGAGTGAAATCCAATCGCTAGAAGTACGGAATACACCAACCACTCCAATTAGGAACGAACTGTCGTTGAACTTGAATTGTCCAATTTCTTACACCTATTGATTTCGGATAGAGACCAAAACTTGGGTAACATCATAATACGGTGGGAGGAGTCATTTGGTGAGTTTTGAGTGAAATTCAATCGCCAGATGTACGGAATACACCAACCACTCCAATTAGGAATGAACTCCCGTTGAACTTGAATTGTTCAATTTCTTACACCTATTGATTTCGGATCGAGCCCAAAACTTGGGCAACATCATAATATAGTGGGAGGAGTCATTTGGTTTGTTTTGATTGAAATCCAATCGCTAGAACTATGAATTACCCGAACCATTCCAATTTGGAACGAACTGCCTTTGAACTTGAACTGTCCAATTTCTTACACCTATTGATTTCGGGTCAGGCCCAAAACTTGGGCAACATCATAATGTGGTGGGAGGAGTCATTTGGGGTGTTTTGAGTGAAATCCGATCGCTGGAACTATGAATTAGCCCCACCACTCCAATTTGGAACGAACTCCGTTTGAACTTGAATTGTCCAATTTCTTACACATATTGATTTCGGATCGAGCCCAAAACTTGGTCAACAACATAATATGGTGGGAGGAGTCATTTCGAGTGTTTTTAGTGAAATCCATTTGCTAGAAGTACGGAATACACCAACCACTCCAATAAGGAACGAACTGCCGTTGAACTTGAATTGTCCAATTTCTTACACCACTTGATTTCGTATCGAGCCCAAAACTTGGGCAACATCATAATATGGTGGGAGGAGTCATTTGGTGTTTTTTTGAGTAAAATCCAATCACTAGAACCATGAATTCGCCCAATTACTCCAGTTTGGAACGAACTGCCTTTGAACTTGAATTGTCCAATTTCTTGCACCTATTGATTTCGGATCGTGCCCGAAACTTGGGCAACATCATAATATGGTGGGAGGAATCATTTGGTGTGTTTTGATTGAAATCCAATCGCTAGAACTATGAATTACCCCAACCACTCCAATTTGGAATGAACTGCCGTTGAACTTGAATTGTCCAATTTCTTACACAAATTGATTTCGGATCGAGCAAAAAACTTGGGCAACATCATAATACGGTGGGAGGAGTCGTTTGGTGAGTTTTGAGTGAAATCCAAGTGCTAGAAGTACGGAATACCCCAACCACTCCATTTTGGAACGAACTGCCGTTGAACTTGAATTGTCCAATTTCTTACACCTATTGATTTCGGATCGAGCCCAAAACTTGGGCAACATCATAATCTGGTGGGAGGAGTCATTTGGTGAGTTTTGAGTGAAATCCAAACGCTAGAAGTACGGAATACACCAACCACTCCAATTGGGAATGAACTGTCGTTGAACTTGAATTGTCCAATTTCTTACACCTATTGATTTCGGATCGAGCCCAAAACTTGGACAACATCATAATATGGTCGGAGGAGTCATTTGGTGTGTTTTGAGTAAAATCCGATCACTAGAACCATGTATTCGCCCAACTACTCCAATTTGGAACGAACTGGCTTTCAATTTGAATTGTCCAATTTCTTACACCTATTGATTTCGGATCGTGCCCGAAACTTGGGCAACATCATAATATGGTGGGAGGAGTCATTTGGTGTGTTTTGAGTGAAATCCAATCGATAGAAACATGAATTACCCCAACCACTCCAATTTGGAACGAACTGCCTTTGAACTTGAATTGTCCAATTTCTTACGCCAATTGATGAGTTTTGAGTGAAATCCAATCGCTAGAATTACGGAATACACCAACCACTCCAATTAGGAATGAACTGATGGTGAACTTGAATTGTCCAATTTCTTACACCTATTGATTTCGGATCGAGCCCAAAACTTGGGTAACATCATAATATGGTGGGAGGAGTAATTTGGTAAGTTTTGAGTGAAATCCAATCGCTAGAAGTACGGAATACACCAACCACACCAATTAGGAACGAACTGCCGTTGAACTTGAATTGTCCAATTTCTAACACTTATTGATTTCGAATCAAGACCAAAACTTGGGCAACATCATAATATGGTGGGAGGAGTCATTTGGTGAGTTTTGAGTGAAATCCAAGTGCTAGAAGAATGGAATACACCAACCACTCCGATTAGGAACGAACTGCCGTTGAACTGGAATTGTCCAATTTCTTACACCTCTTGATTTCGGATCTAGCCCAAAACTTGGGCAACATCATAATATGGTGGGAGGAGTCATTTGGTGTGTTTTGAGTGAAATCCAATCGATAGAACTATGAATTACCCCAACCACTCCAATCTGGAACGAACTGCCTTTCAACTTGAATTGTCCAATTTCTTACACCTATTGATTTCGGATCGAGCCCAAAACTTGGGCAATATCATAATCTGGTGGGAGGAGTCATTTGGTGAGTTTTTAGTGAAATCCAATCGCTAGAAGTACGGAATACACCAACCACTCCAATTAGGAACGAACTGCTGTTGAACTTGAATTGTCCAATTTCTTACACCTATTGATTTCGAATCGAGCCCAAAACTTTGGCAATATCATAATATGGTGGGAGGAGTCATTTGGTGGGATTTTAGTGAAATCGAATCGCTAGAAGTACGGAATACACCAACCACTCCAATTAGGAACGAACTGCCATTGAACTTGAATTGTCCAATTTCTTACAACTATTGATTTCGGATCGAGCCCAAAACTTGGGCAACACCATAATATGGTGGGAGGAGTCATTTGGCGTGCTTTGAGTGAGATCCAATCGCTAGAACCTTGAATTAGCCCAACCACTCCAATATGCAACGAACTGCCTTTGAAATTGAATTGTCCTATTTCTTACACCAATTGATTTCGGATCGAGCCCAAAACTTGGGCAACATCATAATACGGTGGGAGGAGTCATTTGGTGGGTTTTGAGTGAAATCCAAGTGCTAGAAGTACGGAATACACCAACCACTCCAATTAGGAAAGAACTGCCGTGGAAAATGAATTGTCCAATTTCTTACACCTATTGATTTCGGATCGAGCCCAAAACTTGGAAAACATCATAATACGGTGGGAGGAGTCATTTGGTGAGTTTTGAGTGAAATCCAAGCACTAGAAGTACGGAATACACCAACCACTCCAATTTGGAACGAACTGCCATTGAACTTGAATTGTCCAATTTCTTACAACTATTGATTTCGGATCGTGCCCAAAACTTGGGCAACATCATAATATGGTGGGAGGAGTCATTTGGAGTGTTTTGAGTGAAATCCATTCGCTAGAACTATGAATTACCCCAACCACTTATATTTGGGACGAACTGCCTTTCAACTTGAATTGTCCAATTTCTTGCACCTATTGATTTCGGATCGAGCCCAAAACTTGGGCAACATCATAATCTGGTGGGAGGAGTCATTTGGTGAGTTTTGAGTGAAATCCAATCAGTAGAAGTACGTAATACACCAACCACTCCAATTTGGAACGAACTGCCGTTGAACTTGAATTGTCCAATTTCTTACACCTGTAGATTTCGGATTGAGCCCAGAACTTGGGCAACATCATAATACGGTGGGAGGAGTCATTTGGGGAGTTTTGAGTGAAATCCAAGTGCTAGAACTGCGGAATACACCAACCACTCCAATTTGGAACGAACTGCCGTTGAACTTGAATTGTCCAATTTCTTACACATATTGATTTCAGATTGAGCCCAAAACTTGGGCAACATCATAATATGGTGGGAGGAGTCATTTGGTGTGTTTTGAGTGAAATCCAATCGCTAGAACTATGAATTAACCCACCCACTCCAATTTGGAACGAACTGCCTTCGTACTGGAATTGTCCAATTTCTTACACCTATTGATTTCGGATCGAGCCCAAAACTTGGAAAACATCATAATACGGTGGGAGGAGTCATTTGGTGAGTTTTGAGTGAAATCCAAGCACTAGAAGTACGGAATACACCAACCACTCCAATTTGGAACGAACTGCCATTGAACTTGAATTGTCCAATTTCTTACAACTATTGATTTCGGATCGAGGCCAAAACTTGGGCAACATCATAATATGGTGGGAGGAGTCATTTGGTGTGTTTTGAGTGAAATCCAATCGCTAGAACTTTGAATTACCACAACCACTCCAATTTCGAACGAACAGCCTTTGAACTTGAATTGTCCAATTTCTTACACCTATTTATTTCGAATCGAGCCCAAAACTTGGGCAACATCATAATATGGTGGGAGGAGTCATTTGGCTAGTTTTTAGTGAAATCCAATCGCTAGAAGTACGGAATACACCAACCACTCCAATTAGGAATGAACTGCGGTTTAACTTGAATTGTCCAATTTCTTACACCTATTGATTTCGGATCGAGCCCAAGACTTGGGTAACATCTTAATATTCTGGGAGGATTCATTTGGTGAGTTTTGAGTGAAATACAATCGCTAGAAGTACGGAATACACCAACCACTCCAATTTGGAACGAACTCCGTTTGAACTTGAATTGTCCAATTTCTTACACATATTGATTTCGGATCGAGCCCAAAACTTGGGCAACATCATAATATGGTGGGAGGAGTCATTTGGTGTGTTTTGAGTGAAATCCAATTGCCAGAACTATGAATTACCCCAACCACTCCAATTCGGAACGAACTGCCTTTGAACTTGAATTCTCCAATTTCTTACCCCTATTCATTTCGGATCGAGCCCAAAACTTGGGCAACATCATCATATCTTGGGAGGAGTCATTTGGGGTGTTTTGAGTGAAATCCAATTGCTAGAAGTTCGGAATACACCAACCAGTCCAATTAGGAAAGAACTGCCGTTGAACTTGAATTGTCCAATTTCTTACACCTACTGATTTCGAATCGAGCCCAAAACTTGGGCAACATCATAATATGGTGGGAGGTGTCATTTGGTGTGTTTTGAGTGAAATCCAATCGCTAGAACTATGAATTACCCCAACCACTCCAATTTGGAACGAGCTGCCTTTGAACTTGAATTGTCCAATTTCTTACACCTATTTATTTTGGATCGATCCAAGAACTTGGGCAACATCATAATATGGTGGGAGGAGTCATTTGGTGTGTTTTGAGTGAAATCCAATTGCCAGAACTATGAATTACCCCAACCACTCCAATTTGGAACGAACTGTCTTTGAACTTGAATTGTCCAATTTCTTACACCAATTGATTTCGGATCGAGCCCAAAACTTGGGCAACACCATAATATGGTGGGAGGCGTCATTTCGTGTGTCTTGAGTGAAATCCAATCGCTGGAACTATGAATTACCCCGACCACTCCAATTTGGAGCGAACCTCCTTTGAACTTGAATTGTCCAATTTCTTACACCTATTGGTTTCGGATCGAGCCCAAAACTTGGGCAACATCATAAAGTGGTGGGAGGTGTCATTTGGTGAGTTTTGAGTGAAATCCAATCGCCAGAAGTACGGAGCACTCCAACCACACCAATTAGGAACGAACTGCCGTTGAACTTGAATTGTCCAATTTCTTACACCTATTGATTTCAAATCGAGCCCAAAACTTGGTTAACATCATAATATGGTGGGAGGAATCATTCAGTGTGTTTTGAGTGAAATCCGAACGCCAGAACTATGAATTACCCCAACCACTCCAATTTGGAACGAACTGCCTTTGAACATGAATTGTCCAATTTCTTACACCTATTGATTTCGGATCGAGCCCAAAACTTGGGCAACATCATAATATGGTGGGAGGAGTCATTTGGTGTGTTTTGAGTGAAATGCAATTCCCAGAACTATGAATTACCCCAACCACTCCAATTTGGAACGAACAGCCTTTGAACTTGAATTGTCCAATTTCTTTCACCTATTTATTTCGAATCGAGCCAAAAACTTGGGCAACATCATAATATGGTGGGAGGAGTCATTTGGTGTGTTTTCAGTGAAATCCAATCGCCAGAACTATGAATTGCCCCAACCACTCCAATTTGGAACGAACAGCCTTTGAACTTGAATTGTCCAATTTCGTACACCTATTGATTGAGGATCGAGCCCAAAACTTGGGCAACAACATAATATGGTGGGAGGAGTCGTTTGGTGTGTTGTGAATGAAATCCAATCGCCAGAACTATGAATTACCCCAACCCCTCCAATTTGGAACGAACTGTCTTTGAACTTGAATTGTCCAATTTCTTACACCAATTGATTTCGGATCGAGCCCAAAACTTGGGCAACATCATAATATGGTGGGAGGCGTCATTTGGTGTGTCTTGAGTAAAATCCAATCGCTGGAACTATGAGTTACCCCAACCACTCCAATTTGGAACGAACCGCCTTTGAACTTGAATTGTCCAATTTCTTACACCTGTTTATTACACCCTAAACCCAATTTCTTACACCTATTGGTTTCGGATCGAGCCCAAAACTTGGGCAACATAATAAAGTGGTGGGAGGTGTGATTTGGTGAGTTTTGAGTGAAATCCATTCGCTAGAAGTACGGAATACACCAACCACTCCAATTTGGAACTAACTGTCGTTGAACTTGAATTGTCGAATTTCTTACACCTATTGATTTCGGAGCAAGCCCAAAACTTGGGCAACATCATAATATGGGGGGAGGAGTCATTTGGTGTGTTTTGAGTGAAACCCAATCTCCAGAACTACGAATTACCCCATCCAATCAAATTTGAAATGAATTGCCTTTGAACTTGAATTGTCCAATTTGTTACATCTATGGATTTTGGAACGTGCGCAAAACTTAGGCAATATCATAATACGGTGGGAGGAGTCATTTGGTGTGTTTTGAGTGAAATCAAATTCCCAGAACTATGAACTACCCCAACCAGTCCAATTTGAAACGAACTGTCTGTGAACTTGAATTGTCCAATTTCTTACACCAATTGATTTCGGATCGAGCAGAAAACTTGGGCAACATCATAATATGGTGGGAGGCGTCATTTGGTGTGTCTTGAGTGAAATCCAATCGCTGGAACTATGAATTAACCCAACCACTCCAACTTGGAACGAACCGCCTTTGAACTTAAATTGTCCAATTTCTTACACCTACTGATTTCGGATCGAGCCCAAAACTTGGGCAACATCATAAAATGGTGGGAGGTGTCATTTGGTGAGTTTTGAGTGAAATCCAATCGCTAGAAGTTCGGAATACACCAACCACTCCAATTTGGATAGAACTGCCGTTGAACTTGAATTGTCCAATTTCTTACACCAACTTTGTTTCGAATCGAGCCCAAAACTTGGGAAACATCATAATATGGAGGGAGGTGTCATTTGGTGTGTTTTGAGTGAAATCCAATCGCTAGAACTATGAATTACCACAACCACTCCAATTTGGAACGAGCTGCCTTTGAACTTGAATTGTCCAATTTCTTACACCTGTTTATTTCGCATCGATCCCAAAACTTGGGCAACATCATAATATGGTGGGAGGAGTCATTTGGTGAATTTTGAGTGAAATCCAATCGCTAGAAGTACGGAATACACCAACCACTCCAATTGGGAACGAACTACCTTTGAACTTGAATTGTCGAATTTCTAACACCTATTGATTTCTGATTGAGCCCAAAACTTGGGCAACATCATAAAATGGTGGGAGGTGTCATTTGGTGAGTTTTGAGTGAAATCCAATAGCTAGAAGTACGGAATACACCAACCACTCCAACTAGGAACGAACTGCCGTTGAACTTGAATTGTCCAATTTCTTACACCTATTGATTTCAGATCGAGCCCAAACCATGGGCAACACCATAATGTGGTGGGAGGAGTCATTTGGTGAGTTTTGAGTGAAATCCAATTGCTGGAAATATGAATTACCCCAACCACTCCAATTAGGAACAAACTGCCTTTGAACGTGAGTCGTACAATTTCATACACCTATTGATTTCAGATCGAGCCCAAAACTTGGGAAACATCATAATATGGTGGGAGGAGTCATTTGGTGAATTTTGAGTGAAATCCAATCGCTAGAAGTACGGAATACACCAACCACTCCAATTAGGAACGAACTGCCGTTGAACTTGAATTGTCCAATTTCTTACACCTATTGATTTCAGATCGAGCCCAAACCATGGGCAACACCATAATGTGGTGGGAGGAGTCATTTGGTGAGTTTTGAGTGAAATCCAATCGCTAGAAATACGGAATACACCAACCACTCCAACTAGGAACGGACTGCCGTTGAACTTGAATTGTCCAATTTCTTACACCTATTGATTTCAGATCGAGCCCAAAACTTGGGCAACATCATAATATGGTGGGAGGAGTCATTTGGTGTGTTTTGAGTGAAATCCAATCGCCAGAACTATGAATTACCCCAACCAATCCAATTTGGAATGAACTTCCTCTGAATGTGAATTGTCCAATTTTTTACACCTATGGATTTCTTATCGAGCGCAAAACTTGGGCAACATCATAATGTTGTGGGAGGAGTCATTTGGTGAGTTTTGAGTGAAATGCAATCGTTAGAAGTACGGAATACACCAACCACTCCAATTAGGAACGAACTGCCGTTGGACTTGAATTGTCTAATTTCTTACACCTATTGATTTCGGATCAATCCCAAAACTTGGGCTACATCATAATATGGTGGGAGGAGTCATTTGGTGTGTTTTGAGTGAAATCCAATCGCTGGAACTATGAATTACCCCAACCACTCCAATTAGGAACGAACTGCCTTTGAACGTGAGTCGTACAATTTCATACACCTACTGATTTCAGATCGAGCCCAAAACTTGGGAAACATCATAATATGGTGGGAGGAGTCATTTGGTGAATTTTGAGTGAAATCCAATCGCTAGAAGTACGGAATACACCAACCACTCCAATTAGGAACGAACTTCCGTTGAACTTGAATTGTCCAATTTCTTACACCTATTGATTTCGGATCGAGCCCAAAACTTGGGCAACATCTTAATATGGTGGGAGGAGTCATTTGGTGTGTTTTCAGTGTAATCCAATTCCCAGAACTATGAATTACCAAAACCACTCCAATTTGGAACGAAATGCCTTTGAACTTGAATTGTCCAATTTCTTAGACCTATTGATTTGGAATCGAGCCCAAAACTTGGGCAACATCATAATATGGTGGGAGGCGTCGTTTGGTGTGTTTTGAGTGAAATCCAATCGCTGGAACTATGAATTACCCCAACCACTCCAATTTGGAACGAACCGCCTTTGAACTTGAATTGTCCAATATCTTACACCTATTGGTTTCGGATCGAGCCCAAAACTTGGGCAACATCACAAAATGGTGGGAGGTGTCATTCGGTGAGTTTTGACTGAAATCGAATCGCTAAAAGTACGGAATACACCAACCACTCCAATTAGGAACGAACTGCCGTTGAACTGGAATTTTTCAATTTCTTACACCTATTGATTTCGAATCGAGCCCAAAACTTGGGCAACATCATAGTATGGTGGGAGGAGTCATTTGGGGAGTTTTCAGTGAAATCCAATCGCCATAACTGTTAATTACCCCAACCACTCCAATTTGGAACGAACAGCCTTTGAACTTGAATTGTCCAATTTCTTAGACTTATTGATTTAGGATCGAGCCCAAAACTTGGGCAACATCATAATATGGTGGGAGCAGTCATTTGGTGTGTTTTGAGTGAAATCCAATCGCTGGAACTATAAATTTACCCCACCACTCCAATTTGGAACGAAGTGCTGTTGAACTTGAATTGTCCAATTTTTTACACCTATTGACTTCGGATCGAGCCCAAACCATGGGAAACATCATAATATGGTGGGAGGAGTCATTTGGTGAGTTTTGAGTGAAATCCAATCGCCAGAAATACGGAATACACAAACCACTCCAATTAGGAACGAACTGCCGTTGGACTTGAATTGTCCAATTTCTTACACCTATTGATTTCAGATCGAGCCCAAAAGTTGGGCAACTTCATAATATGGTGGGAGGAGTCATTTGGTGTGTTTTAAGTGAAATCCAATCTCCAGAACTATGAATTACCCCAACCATTCCAATTTGGAACGAACCGCCTTTGAACTTGAATTGTCCAATTTCTTACACCTATTGATTTCGGATCGAGCCCAAAACTTGTTTAACATCATAATATGGTGGTCGGAATCATTTGGTGTGTTACGAGTGAAATCCAATCGCTGGAACCATGAATTACCCCAACCACTCGAATTTGTAATGAACCGCCTTTGAACTTGAATTGTCCAATTTCTTATACCTATTGATTTCGGATCGAGCCCAAAACTTGGTTAACATCATAATACGGTGGGAGGAGTCATTTGGTGAGTTTTGAGTGAAATCCAATCGCTGGAACTATGAATTACCCAAACCACTCCAATTTGGAACGAACTGCCTTTGAACTTGAATTGTCCAATTTCTTACACCTATTAAGTTCGTATTGAGCCCAAAACATGGGCAAAATCATAATATGGTGGGGGGAGTCATTTGGTGAGTTTTGAGTGAAATCCAATCGCTAGAAGTACGGAATACGCCAACCACTCCAATTAGGAACGAACTGCCGTTGAACTTGAATTGTCCAATTTCTTACACCTACTGATTTCGGATCGAGCCCAAAACTTGGTTACCATCATAATATGGTGGGAGGAATCATTCAGTGTGTTTTGAGTGAAATCCAATCGCCAGAACTATGAATTTCCCCAACCACTCCAATTTGGAACGAACTGCGTTTGAACTTGAATTGTCCAATTTCTTACACCTATTGATTTCGGATCGAGCCCAAAACTTGGGCAACATCACAAGATGGTCGGAGGAGTCATTTGGTGAGTTTTGAGTGAAATCCAATCGCTGGTACTATGAATTACCACAACCACTCCAATTTGGAACGAACTGACTTTGAACTTGAATTGTCCAATTTCTTACACCTATTGATTTCGGATTCGAGCCCAAAACTTGGGCAAAATCATAATATGGTGGGAGGAGTCATTTGGTGAGTTTTGAGGGAAATCCAATTGCTAGAAGTACGGAATACACCAAACACTCCAATTAGGAACGAACTGCCGTTGAAATTGAACTGTCCAATTTCTTACACCTATTAATTTCGGATCGAGCCCAAAACTTGGGGAACAACATAATATGGTGGGAGGAGTCATTTGGTGTGTTTTGAGTGAAATCCAATCGCTGGTACTATGAATTACCACAACCACTCCAATTTGGAACGAACTGACTTTGAACTTGCATTGTACAATTTCTTACACCTATTGATTTCGGATTCGAGCCCAAAACTTGGGCAACATCATAATATGGTGGGAGGAGTCATTTGGTGAGTTTTGAGGGAAATCCAATTGCTAGAAGTACGGAATACACCAAACACTCCAATTAGGAACGAACTGCCGTTGAACTTGAACTGTCCAATTTCTTACACCTATTAATTTCGGATCGAGCCCAAAACTTAGGCAACAACATAATATGGTGGGAGGAGTCATTTGGTGTGTTTTGAGGGAAATCCAATCGCTGGTACTATGAATTACCACAACCACTACAATTTGGAACGAACTGCCGTTGAACTTGAATTGTCCAATTTCTTACACCTATTGATTTCGGATCGAGCCCAAAACTTGGGCAACATCATAATTTGGTGGGAGGAGTCATTTGGTGAGTTTTGAGTGAAATCCAATCGCTGGTACTATGAATTACCACAACCACTCCAATTTGGAACGAACTGACTTTGAACTTGAATTGTCCAATTTCTTACACCTATTGATTTCGGATTCGAGCCCAAAACTTGGGCAACATCATAATATGGTGGGAGGAGTCATTTGGTGAGTTTTGAGGGAAATCCAATTGCTAGAAGTACGGAATACACCAAACACTCCAATTAGGAACGAACTGCCGTTGAAATTGAACTGTCCAATTTCTTACACCTATTAATTTCGGATCGAGCCCAAAACTTGGGGAACAACATAATATGGTGGGAGGAGTCATTTGGTGTGTTTTGAGTGAAATCCAATCGCTGGTACTATGAATTACCACAACCACTACAATTTGGAACGAACTGCCGTTGAACTTGAATTGTCCAATTTCTTACACCTATTGATTTCGGATCGAGCCCAAAACTTGGGCAACATCATAATTTGGTGGGAGGAGTCATTTGGTGTGTTTTCAGTGAAATCCAATCGCCAGAACTATGAATTACCCCAACCTCTCCAATTTGTAACGAACAACCTTTGAACCCGTGTTGTCCAATTTCTTACACCTATTGATTTCGGATCGAGCCCAAAACTTGGGCAACATCATAATATGGTGGGAGCAGTCATTTGGCGTGTTTTGAGTGAAATCCAATCGCTGGAACTATAAATTTCCCTCACCACTCCAATTAGGAACGAACTCCCTTTAAACTTGAATTGTCCAATTTCTTACAGCTATTGATTTCGGATCGAGCCCACAACTTGGTTAACATCATAATATGGTGGTAGGAATCATTTGGTGTGTTTCGAGTGAAATCCAATCGCTAGAACTATGAATTACCCCAACCACTCCAATTTGGAACGAACTGCCTTTGAACTTGAATTGTCCAATTTCTTACACCTATTAAGTTCGTATCGAGCCCAAAACTTGGGCAACATCATATTATGGTGGGAGGAGTCATTTTGTGTGTTTTGAGTGAAATCCAATCGCTGGAACTATGAATTACCCAAACCACTCCAATTTCGAACGAACTGCCTTTGAACTTGAATTGTCCAATTTCTTACACCTATTAAGTTCGTATTGAGCCCAAAACATGGGTAAAATCATAATATGGTGGGGGGAGTCATTTGGTCAGTTTTGAGTGAAATCCAATCCCTAGAAGTACGTAATACGCCAACCACTCCAATTAGGAACGAACTGCCGTTGAACTTGAATTGTCCAATTTCTTACACCTATTGATTTCGGATCGAGCCCAAAACTTGGGTAACATCATAATATGGTGGGAGGTGTCATTTGGTGTGTTTTGAGTGAAATCCAATCGCTGGAACAATGAATTACCCAAACCACTCCAATTTGGAACGAACTGCCTTTGAACTTCAGTTGTCCAATTTCTTACAACTATTGATTTGGGATCGATCCCAAAACTTGGGCAACATCATAATATGGTGGGAGGAGTCATTTGGTGTGTTTTGAGTGAAACCCAATCGCTAGAACTATGAATTACACAAACCACTCAAATTTGGAACGAACTGCCTTTGAACTTGAATTGTCCAATTTCTTACACCTATTGATTTCGGATCGAGCCCAAAACTTGGGCAACATCATAATATGGTGGTAGGAATCATTTGGTGCGTTTATAGTGAAATCCAATCGCTAGAACTATGAATTACCCCAACCACTCCAATTTGGAATGAACTGCCTTTGACCTTGAATTGTCCAATTTCTTACACCTATTGAGTTCGGATCGAGCCCAAAACTTGGGCAAAATCATAATATGGTGGGAGGAGTCATTTGGTGAGTTTTGAGTGAAATCCAATCACTAGAAGTACGGAATACGCCAACCACTCCAATTAGGAACGAACTGCCTTTGAACTTGAATTGTCCAATTTCTTACACCTATTGATTTCGGATCGAGCCCAAAACTTGGGCAACATCATATTATGGTGGGAGGAGTCATTTTGTGTGTTTTGAGTGAAATCCAATCGCTCGAAGTATGAATCACCCCAACCACTCCACTTTGGAACGAACCGCCTTTGAACTTGAATTGTCCAATTTCTTACACCTATTGATTTCGGATCGAGCCCAAAACTTGGTTAACATTATAATATGGTGGGAGGAATCATTTGGTGTGTTTTCAGTGAAATCCAATCGCTAGAACTATGAATTACCCCAACCACTCCAATTTGGAACGAACTGCCTTTGAACTTGAATTGTCCAATTTCTTACACCTATTGAGTTCGGATCGAGCCCAAAACTTGGGCAAAATCATAATATGGTGGGAGGAGTCATTTGGTGAGTTTTGAGTGAAATCCAATCACTAGAAGTACGGAATACGCCAACCACTCCAATTAGGAACGAACTGCCTTTGAACTTGAATTGTCCAATTTCTTACACCTATTGATTTCGGATCGAGCCCAAAACTTGGGCAACATCATAATATGGTGGGAGGAGTCATTTGGTGTGTTTTGAGTGAAATCCAATCGCCAGAACTTTGAATTACCCCAACCACTCAAATTTGGAACGAACAGCCTTTGAACTTGAATTGTCCAATTTCTTACACCTACTGATTTCGGATCGAGCCCACAACTTGGTTAACATCATAATATGGTGGTAGGAATCATTTGGTGTGTTTATAGTGAAATCCAATCGCTAGAACTATGAATTACCCCAACCACTCCAATTTGGAACGAACTGCCTTTGACCTTGAATTGTCCAATTTCTTACTCCTATTGATTTCGGATCGAGCCCAAAACTTGGTTAACATCATAATATGGTGGGAGGAATCATTTGGTGTGTTTTGAGTGAAATCCAATCGCTAGAACTATGAATTACCCCAACCACTCCAATTTGGAACGAACTGCCTTTGAACTTGAATTGTCCAATTTCTTACACCTATTAAGTTCGTATCGAGCCCAAAACTTGGGCAACATCATAATATGGTGGGAGGAGTCATTTTGTGTGTTTTGAGTGAAATCCAATCGCTGGAATTATGAATTACCCCAACCACTCCACTTTGGAACGAACCGCCTTTGAACTTGAATTGTCCAATTTCTTACACCTATTGATTTCGGATCGAGCCCAAAACTTGGTTAACATCATAATATGGTGGTAGGAATCATTTGGTGTGTTTCGAGTGAAATCCAATCGCTAGAACTATGAATTACCCCAACCACTCCAATTTGGAACGAACTGCCAATGACCTTGAATTGTCCAATTTCTTACACCTATTGATTTCGTATCAAGCCCAAAACTTGGTTAACATCATAATATGGTGGGAGGAATCATTTGGTGTGTTTTCAGTGAAATCTAATCGCTAGAACTATGAATTACCCCAACCACTCCAATTTGGAACGAACTGCCTTTGAACTTGAATTGTCCAATTTCTTACACCTATTGAGTTCGGATCGAGCCCAAAACTTGGGCAAAATCATAATATGGTGGGAGGAGTCATTTGGTGAGTTTTGAGTGAAATCCAATCACTAGAAGTACGGAATACGCCAACCACTCCAATTAGGAACGAACTGCCGTTGAACTTGAATTGTCCAATTTCTTACACCTATTGATTTCGGATCGAGCCCAAAACTTGAGCAACGTCGTAATGTTAATGTATGAATTTTG
Source organism: Prunus avium (assembly GCF_965620075.1). Taxonomy (NCBI): domain Eukaryota; kingdom Viridiplantae; phylum Streptophyta; class Magnoliopsida; order Rosales; family Rosaceae; genus Prunus; species Prunus avium. The sequence continues at coordinate 10,681,093 of NC_142290.1, forward strand.
AGTATTTCTTTTGGCTTCCCTTGACAATTTTGCAATAGGATTTTTATTGTTTTTATCAAGCTCAAGTTTAGATTAAGAATAGCTTCTCTAGGTGTTCTTAACTATCAACCATCCTATGGAGGTTCAAGCAAATTGAGAAAGGTAAATTTGCATTGCATTTTCCAACTTCTGAAGATTATGACTAGTCAACCTCTGCCTCAGTAGGAATTCCAGCTCACTGTTCCAGCTGGATCCTACCCATATGTTTTTGTCTTATTCTGCAAAATTCCCAACTGTCATTGTACGATTCTAACCTAGGAATTTTGGTGTAAAAGGAAACCAATTACTCTTTTGGGAGCCGTCACTTTTGTAGGCAAGTTTTGGAAAGTTTCCTTGGAAACTATCTCTTCTTCCTCAAGAGCAAACCTTCATATTTTTCATCTTTGAGTTTTCCAAATTGATTTTTCGAAAACTGCATTTGAAATATGAAAACCTCATCTTGCTAGATCAAACACTCTCATATATATATATATCTAGGTCAGATTCAAGATTGATTTCTTCAAGACTATGGTTTCTTGAAGAAATTGGTCATTCTCCTTTAAATCCAAATTTGGTTTCTATTTGAGTTGGAGCTTGCAAGCTAGTGCCATGGGATGAACGAGCTGGAGAAGGAGCTGCCATTGCCATGAAGAACTGAGCTTCAAGCTTTGCTAAGTTGGAGAAGAAGATTGCACAAAGGAGGTATAGCTCATCTTCCTAAATAGATCTAGGTTTTGCTTGAGCTTGGTTGTATTCCTTTGTAAGAATCTTTTTCTACTTAGTGGATTGCCTGGTCGGTTGATGACCTCCAGTTTTTCCCAATGGTGGGTTTTTGGGTGAACAAAATCTGTTTTGCATATTTGTAAATTTTTCTGGGTTTGTGTTCTTGGTGGTTGACTAGTCATCTTTATCTGTTGTTTGCTATTTACTTGATAATGATGATTTCACACACTTTCACCATAGTTGTTGCTAGCACAGGGGATGCCTAGATTGACGGGTCCTTCTGAGTGCCTAGGTTGTCACTAGTAATCTTATAGGGTTACAGGTACTTTATGGCATGCTCCGTGTGTTCTTTTGATTGTGGTTGTTCATGACTAGTATTGGTCAAGGTCTAAAGTGTGTGAAGCCCGTTGTGGTTGTGTTTGTGTCATTTAATTTACCCCTCGTCACCTAAGTGCCAATTTCAATTGGTATCAGAGCGTCAACTCTTAACATAAATAGAGAGATCCTTTGGGCGCTAATTGGTATTAGGTGTGTAGATATGGAAATTGATCAAATTGCTCTTTGCATTCATGATGAGCTCACTTTGTTTGTCAATAAATTTAGAAGGGTTGTCAAAGATAAAATCAAAGTCACTAGGAATTGTCAAAATCCTCCTAGTTTGTCTACATGTGTGTCTCAAGACAATGTTCTTAAGGAGATGAATTTTTTGGATTCTTGTGGCCTTAGGGATGACAAAAGTTTGAAGGGTCTTGTAAAGTGCTATACATGTGGTGGTGTTGGACACATTGATTTGGAATGTGCAAATAACCACATAAAAGAGTCTAAAGTGAGACAAGAGTCAATTAATGCACTATGGAGTGATAATGATAATGATGTTACTCCAAAGTATATCACCTCATCTTATGAAGTGGCAAATAATTTTTCTCTTGCTGCTTCTGTTCATAACTCTAGCCTTGCTAGAGTTCATGTAGTTAATGAAAGGAAATATGATTCAGGAAATGAATCTGTGTCTAGAGATGATAGGCAGGATGACCAGTCATGCACGGAACTTTGTGGAAAGTATGATATGCTTTTCAATGAAACCTGTAATTTCAAAAAGCAGAATCACATGCTGGAACAAAAGATCCAAGAACTTAATGAACTAAATGAAACTCTCAAAATGGCCAAAAAGAAGTTGAGTGATATCTTGTATGAGAATAAAGTTGACATGTATGAATTGTATCATAAAGTTAGCACTCTTGAAAAAGAAAATTCTGTTTTGATTGAGAAGTTGAATATGCTTGAAAATGACAAATCCTTGTTTCTTCATAGACTAACTTTGTTTGAGTTTGACAAGTCATTAGTTGAGCATGAAAATGTAGTCGTGCATGATAATTTTGTGGTTGAAAATTCTATTTTGCAACGCATGTTATTTGAGAAAGACATTGAGTTCCAAACCTTAATTGTGATGGTAAAATCACTTGAAAACAACATGGTTAAACAATCTGAATCTTTTGATGCTTTAGAATTTGAAAATATAAGATTGGAACATGAACTTGAGTTGGAAAAAGAAAGGATTCAAGGTTTAACCATTGGTGCTGGAAAGATTGATAAAATGCTCAATTTGGGAAAATTGTTTGGTGATAAAAGAGGTTTAGGATATATAGATAAGTCTTCTACACCTTCATCATTTGAGACAATCTTTGTCAAAGATGTGTCAACTCAAGAAGCTCCAAAATTTGTTCATGGTCTCAACTTGGGTTTCGATTCCGTGAATATTGTTTCTAAGGGAAAGTTGTCTCCTCCACAATCCAAATTTGTGCCTACTTGCCACCATTGTGGTGTGAAAGGACACATTCGACCTAGGTGTCATATCCTTAGGATTGAGTCTCAAGGATCCAAAGAAAGTAAGTTTAAGACTCATGTGTCATCTTTTAAGGGGTATGTGGCTGTAAAGTCTGTGGTTTGTACAAGAGATAAACACTCTTCACTTGCAAAATTTGGTTTCCAAAAACCAAAAAGGTTCATTCCTACATGCCATCATTGTGGCACATTAGGACACATTAGACCAAAGTGTTTTGAGTTTAGGAATTTTGAGCAAAAGCCTTTTGTTCATTTCAAGAAAGTAAATGATGACTCACTTCAAACTCAAGTAAATTTTATTCTTTATAAAGCTGTCAAAATTTCTAAGGTGATCTCTTTGCCTCATAAAGTTTCAAAAGTGAAGCAAGTTTGGATCAAGAAGGAAGACCATGTTCTTCCTCATGTTGGTGACTAGTTTCTTTGTCTTTTGTATCTAGACCATTCTCTTATTTGTGTGTGCTTCATGGAGTCTAGATACTTTGTCATGCATATGTACCTTACTTGTTCTTTTGTTTTATTTTTTTTAAAATGTGGTCATTGCATGCATGTCTTTTAGTCATCTCCCTCACAATCCTTTGAATCTTGAGTCCAACCAAATTCCATGCTTTATGCAAGAACTTGGTGACATTTAACTAATTGACTTAAGACATTTTCTTGCACAAAAGATCTTGGTAATTGCATTGCCTTGCAATTTGTGTCTATTGAGAAGCAACTAGCTCTTTTTTATTCAACCGCTAGATACTTGAAGGTATTGATTTCCTTCAAAGACCTATTGGGTTGTGCAAAATGGATTAACTTGTGTTTTCAATTTCATGTGCTTATAATCTGAATTTCCATTTGTTCGTGTTAATAAATTGCATATAAGCCCTCTTTTCTCAAGATGCATGATTTTTATGAGTGGGAGTCTTTTCATGATGTTGTAGGTGTGAAAGAGTTATCCCCATTCTTGTCTACAATTTTGAGCTTTTTTGTTGAACATACTTGTGTTGCATGATATGCTTTGAGCTATCTATAAAGTGTCTAAGATCACTTGTAGTTGTCTCTTTACCTTGATCTTTTGATCCATTTGGAAATCAAAATGCAAATAAATTGTTGGAGTAAAAGCCTTGGAAAAGCATTGTCCACAAATATAGAAAAAGCATTTTCGGACAAGCAAGTGTGCTATACTTCATTTTTTTAAAGGTAAAAGCGCTTGGAAGAGCATTGTACACCAACAAATAGAAAAGCAAAATTGTACAAGCAAGTGTGCTATGCCTTTCTAAAACATTGATAAATGTCAACTTTTGGATCACATTTCTTGGTAGGGTTTATGCCTTGATTTCTAGAACTTATATTAGATTTGATGCTTGGAAAGTCTCATGCAACTCTTGGAAATCATTATTGAAGCTCATATTGAATTAGACCTTCTTTTCCCAAACTCCTTACTCTATGCTTCATGAGAGGTTCTAACTTATGTGTCTCATTGATTTTGGGAATTGAGTGCATACATTGCTTTGGCATGTCAATCTTTGTAGTTCAACTATTTCCCATTTGTGTTTTTCCAAATAATCTAAGCACATGTTATGGAGATGCATGTTATTCTATTGCATGACGTTTTTTTTCTAAATCAAATTCTAGTTGCTTCCATCTCAATATGACTTATTATGCTTGGATATCTCTTTCTAAGCTATGTTTTGGGTCAATGTGTGTCATGCAAGCTTTCTGGAAATCATTTCTACCTCACATGACTAATCATCCAATCTAGCATTTTTTTTTGTGCCTCATTGATGCATTATTGGTTGCATTTTGGTTATGTCATTTGTGTGTTTAAGAGGACTCAACACTTTATGTCTCAATGAATTACCCTAACCACTCCAAATTGGAACGAATTGCCGTTGAACTTGTATTGTCCAATTTCTTACACCTATTGATTTCGGATCGAGCCCAAAACTTGGGCAACATCATAATATGGTGGGAGGAGTCATTTGGTGTGTTTTGAGTGAAATCCAATCGCCAGAACTATGAATTACCCCAACCACTCCAATTTGGAACGAACAGCCTTTGAACTTGAATTGTCAAATTTCTTACACCTACTGATTTCGGATCGAGCCCAAAACATGGGCAACGTCATAATATGGTGGGGAGTCATTTGGTGTGTTTTGAGTGAAATCCAATCGATGGAACTATAAATTACCCCCACCACTCCAATTTGGAACGAACTCCCTTTGAACTTGAATTGTCCAATTTTTTACACCTATTGATTTCGGATCGAGCCCAAAACTTGGGCAACATCATAATATGGTGGGAGGAGTCATTTGGTGTGTTTTGAGTGAAATCCAATCGCCAGAACTATGAATTACCCCAACCACTGCAATTTGGAACGAACTGCCTTTGAACTTGAATTGTCCAATTTCTTACACCTATTGATTTCGGATCGAGCCCAAAACATGGGCAACATCATAATATGGTGGGAGGAGTCATTTGGTGTGTTTTGAGAGAAATCCAATCGCTGGAACTATGAATTACCCCCACCACTCCAATTTGGAACGAACTGCCTTTGAACTTGAATTGTCCAATTTCTTGCACGTATTGATTTTTGATCGAGCCCAAAACTTGGGCAACCTCATAATATGGTGGGAGGAGTCATTCGGTGTGTTTTGAGTGAAATCCAATCGCTGGAACTATGAATTACCCAAACCACTCCAATTTGGAACGAACTACCTTTGAACTTGAATTGTCAAATTTCTTACACCTATTGATTTTGATTCGAGCCCAAAACTTGGGCAACATCATAATATGGTGGGAGTAGTCATTTGGTGAGTTTTGAGTGAAATCCAATCGCTGGAACTATGAATTACCCAAACCACTCCAATTTGGAACGAACTGCCTTTGAACTTGAATTGTCCAATTTCTTGCACCTATTGATTTCGGATCGAGCCCAAAACTTGGGCAACATCATAATATGGTGGGATAAGTCATTTGGTGAGTTTTGAGGGAAATCCAATGTCTGCCGCGCAAATCTCACGGCCTGGAGTTCCGGCCCGAGGGGATGTGCGTTGACACGCGGTTTCCTGCTTTTGGGTGCGGTGCGGTTGTGCGTCGAGTTGGTTGATGGGGATAGAATGGTTAAGTGGTGCGCCTGTTTGAACTCGTCTTCTAATCAAACGATTGTAGCCGAGAGAGGAACTAGTCTCAGCTGTTAGGTTCACGGCCTGAACTACAAGGCCGTTGGGTGGTGCTGTTTGGTGGGTTTTGGGCGGTGCTCCGGCGCGCTACTCAGGGAGTGACGGTGGTATGATATCTGGGGTGAGTGAGCGAATAACAGGGATGGTGCTCCGGCGCCTTGAAAATCAAGGGTCGTATGATATATTGATGAATGAATTTTCCTTACAAACTATCACTACTCCTAGGAAAGCAATAAAATATTGAAAGTGCATTACAGGAAAATATAAGTTGCTCCGTGGGAGGCTTTTGTTTGGTGTTTGAACCTTTTGAATGTAGCTCGAGCCTTGTGTTTATAGGAAGAGTTCTGGGAGGAGTAATCGAGGCTTAAAATCTGCATGGTGGAGCCTGATTAGAGCAAGTGGGTAGTCCAATCAACATTTGGGATCGTGAAGCATGGTGTTGTGACCCCATAAATCCCGATAAATCTCGGCCGCCGCTCTTGATCGTGGGTTCTGAGCTTCTGGCCATGGAGACGCATTTATTGCTCTGATAGTTGGTGACCTATTCTCTCAAGCTGCAAGGATTCTTGTGAGAATGTTGACATCTAATCACTCTGTCTTCTGTCGCCAAAACCTGACTTCAGTCACTTCCCACCTTCCCTCATGCATTAAATGCTTATTTGTGGCCAGTGGGTTTGCTGCATTAAACAGGCACTACTCCATTAAATGAAGCATGGGTCCCTGCTATCACGTGATGATCTGACTTTAAAATTTCTGGCCGCGATTTTGCTCGGCCTCGGCCTCGGCCCGCAATCGAGGCCGAGATGAACATGCCTTAGCGTTTTTCTTTTGTCTTCAGGAAGGCAAAGCACCTTGGCGAAACGCTGCGTTTTAGCTTCTCGAGAAAGTGCTAGGGTCGAGAAAAAGGGCTCCTTCGGCCAGTTCATGGCCGTGATTTCTTAGGCACAAACATCCAATCGCTAGAAGTACGGAATACACCAAACACTCCAATTAGGAACGAATTGCCGTTGAACATGAATTGTCCAATTTCTTACACCTATTGATTTCGGATCGAGCCCAAAACTTGGGAAACATCATAATATGGTGGGAGGAGTCATTTTGTGTGTTTTGAGTGAAATCCAATCGCTAGAACTATGAATTACCCCGACCACTCCAATTTGGAACGAAGTGCCTTTGAACTTGAATTGTCCAATTTCTTACACCTATTGATTTCGGATCGAGCCCAAAACTTGGGCGACATCATAATATGGTGGGAGGAGTCATTTTGTGTGTTTTGAGTGAAATCCAATCGCCAGAACTATGAAGTACCCCAACCACTCCAATTTGGAACGAACTGCCTTTGAACTTGAATTGTCCAATTTCTTACACCTATTGACTTCGGATCGAGCCCAAAACTTGGGCAACATCATAATATGGTGGGAGGAGTCGTTTTGTGGGTTTTGAGTGAAATCCAATCGCTAGAACTATGAATTACCCCAACCACTCCAATTTGAAACGAACTGCCTTTGAACTTGAATTGTCCAATTTCTTACACCTATTGATTTCGGATCGAGCCCAAAACTTGGGCGACATCATAATATGGTGGGAGGAGTCATTTTGTGTGTTTTGAGTGAAATCCAATCGCTAGAACTATGAATTACCCCAACCACTCCAATTTGGAACGAACTGCCTTCGAACTTGAATTGTCCAATTTCTTACACCTATTGATTTCGGATCGAGCCCAAAACTTGAGCAACATCACAATACGATGGGAGGAGTCATTTTGGGTGTTTTGAGTGAAATCCAATCACTGGAACTACGAATTACCCCAACCACTCCAATTTGGAACGAACTGCCTTTGAACTTAAATTGTCCAATTTCTTACACCTATAGACTTCGGATCGAGCCCAAAACTTGAGCAACAACACAATACGGTGGGAGAAGTCATTTGGTGTGTTTTGAGTGAAATCAAATCGCCAGAACTATGAATTACCCCAACCACTCCAATTTGGAACGAACTGCCATCGAACTTGAATTGTCCAATTTCTTACACCTATTGATTTCGGATCGAGCCCAAAACTTGGGCAACATCATAATATGGTGGGAGGAGTCATTTGGTGTGTTTTGAGTGAAATCCAATTGCCAGAACTATGAATTACCCCAACCACGCCAATTTGGAACGAACTCCCTTTGAACTTGAATTGTCCAATTTCTTACACTTATTGATGTCGGATCGAGCACAAAACTTGGGCAACATCATAATATGGTGGGACGAGTCATTTGGTGAGTTTTGAGTGAAATCCAATCGCTAGAAGTACGGAATACACCAAACACTCCAATTAGGAACGAACTGCCGCTGAACTTGAATTGTCCAATTTCTTACACCTATTGATTTCGGATCGAGCCCAAAACTTGGGCAACACCATAATATGGTGGGAGGAGTCATTTGGGGTGTTTTGAGTGAAATCCAATTGCTAGAACTCTGAATTACCCCAACCACTCCAAATTGGAACGAACTGCCGTTGAACTTGAATTGTCCAATTTCTTACACCTATTGATTTTGGATCGAGCCCAAAACTTGGGGAACATCTTAATATGGTGGGAGGAGTCATTTGGTGTGTTTTGAGTGAAATCCAATAGCCAGAACTATGAATTACCCCAACCACTCCAATTTGGAACGAACTGCCTTTGAACTTGAATTGTCCAATTTCTTACACCTATTGAGTTCGGATCGAGCCCAAAACTTGGGCAAAATCATAATATGGTGGGAGGAGTCATTTGGTGAGTTTTGAGTGAAATCCAATCACTAGAAGTACGGAATACGCCAACCACTCCAATTAGGAACGAACTGCCGTTGAACTTGAATTGTCCAACTTCTTACACCTATTGATTTCGGATCGAGCCCAAAACTTGGTGAACATCTTAATATGGTGGGAGGAGTCATTTGGTGTGTTTTGAGTGAAATCCAATAGCCAGAACTATGAATTACCCCAACCACTCCAATTTGGAACGAACTCCCTTTGAACTTGAATTGTCCAATTTCTTACACTTATTGATGTCGGATCGAGCACAAAACTTGGGCAACATCATAATATGGTGGGACGAGTCATTTGGTGAGTTTTGAGGGAAATCCAATCGCTAGAAGTACGGAATACACCAAACACTCCAATTAGGAACGAACTGCCGCTGAACTTGAATTGTCCAATTTCTTACACCTATTGATTTCGGATCGAGCCCAAAACTTGGGCAACATCATAATATGGTGGGAGGAATCGTGTGGTGTGTTTTGAGTGAAATCCAATCGCTAGAACTATGAATTACCCCGACCACTCCAATTTGGAACGAAGTGCCTTTGAACTTGAATTGTCCAATTTCTTACACCTATTGATTTCGGATCGAGCCCAAAACTTGGGCAACATCATAATATGTTGGGAGGAGTCATTTGGTGTGTTTTCAGTGAAATCCAATCGCCAGAACTATGAATTACCCCAACCACTCCTATTTGGAACGAACTGCCTTTGAACTTGAATTGTCCAATTTCTTACACCTATTGATTTCGGATCGAGCCCAAAACTTGGGCAACATCATAATATGGTGGGAGGAGTCATTTGGTGTGTTTTGAGTGAAATCCAATCGCCAGAACTATGAATTACCCCAACCACTCCAATTTGGAAAGAACTGCCTTTGAACTTGAATTGTCCAATTTCTTACATCTACTGATTTCGGATTGAGTACAAAACTTGGGCAACATCATAATATGGTGGGAGGAGTCATTTGGTGTGTTTTGAGTGAAATCGAATCGCCAGAACAATGAATTACCCCAACCAATCAAATTTGGAAGGAACTGCCTTTGAACTTGAATTGTCCAATTTTTTACAGCTATGGACTTCGGATCGGGCCCAAAACTTGGGGAACATCATAATATGGTGGGAGGAGTCATTTGGTGTGTTTTGAGTGAAATCCAATCGCTGGAACTATGAATTCCCCCTACCACTCCAATTTCGAACGAACTGCCTTCGAAAGTGAATTGTCCAATTTCTTACTCCTATTGATTTCGGATTGAGCCCAAAATTTGGGCAACGTCATAATATGGTGGGAGGAGTCATTTAGTGTGTTTTGAGAGAAATCCAATCGCCAGAACTATGAATTACCCCAACCACTCCAATTTGGAACGAACTGCCTTTGAACTGGAATTGTCCAATTTCTTACACCTATTGATTTCGGATCGAGCCCAAAACTTGGGCAACATCATAATATGGTGGGAGGATTCATTTGGCGCGTTTTTAGTGAAACCCAATCGCTGGAACTACGAATTACCCCAACCACTCCAAATTGGAACGAACTGCCGTTGAACTTGAATTGTCCAATTTCTTACACCTATTGATTTCGGATCGCGCCCAAAACTTGAGCAACATCATAATATGGTGGGAGGAGTCATTTAGTGTGTTTTGAGTGAAATCCAATCGCCAGAACTATGAATTTTCCCAACCACTCCAATTTGGAACGAACTGCCTTTGAACTTGAATTGTCCAATTTCTTACACCTATTGATTTCGGATCGAGCCCAAAACTTGGGCAACATCATAATATGGTGGGAGGAGTCATTTGGTGTGTTTTGAGTGAAATCCAATAGCCAGAACTATGAATTACCCCAACCACTCCAATTTGGAACGAACTGCCTTTGAACTTGAATTGTCCAATTTCTTACACCTATTGATTTCGGATCGAGCCCAAAACTTGGGCAACATCAAAATATGGTGGGAGGAGTCATTTGGTGTGTTTTCAGTGAAACCCAATCGCTGGAACTACGAATTACCCCAACCACTCCAAATTGGAACGAACTGCCGTTGAACTTGAATTGTCCAATTTCTTACACCTATTGATTTCGGATCGCGCCCAAAACTTGAGCAACATCATAATATGGTGGGAGGAGTCATTTGGTGTGTTTCGAGTGAAATCCAATCGCCAGAACTATTAATTACCCCAACCGCCCCAATTTGGAACGAACTGCCTTTGAACTTGAATTGTCCAATTCCTTACGCCTATTGATTTCGGATCGAGCCCAAAACTTGGGGAACATCGTAATATGGTGGGAGGAGTCATTTGATGTGTTTTGAGTGAAATCCAATCGCTGGAACTATGAATTACCCAAACCACTCCAATTTGGAACGAACTGCCTTTGAACTTGAATTGTCCAATTTCTTACACCTATTGATATCGGATCGAGCCCAAAACTTGGGCAATATCATAATATGGTGGGAGGAGTCATTTGGGGAGTTTTGAGTGACATCCAATCGCTAGAAGTACGGAATACACCAACCACTCCAATTAGGAACGAACTTCCGTTGAACTTGCATTGTCCAATTTCATACACCTATTGATTTCGAATCGAGCCCAACACTTGGGCAACATCATAATATGGTGGGAGGAGTCATTTGGTGTGTTTTGAGTGAAATCCAATCGCCAGAACTGTGAATTAACCCAACCTCTCCAATTTGGAACGAACTACCTTTGAACCTGAATTGTCCAATTTTTTACACCTATTGATTTCGGATCGAGCCCAAAACTTGGGCAACATCATAACATGGTGGGCGGAGTCATTTCGTGTGTTTTGAGTGAAATCCAATCGCTAGAACTATGAATTACCCCAACGACGCCAATTTGGAACAAACTGCCTTTGAACATTAAATGGTCCGATTTCTTACACCTATTGATTTCGGATCGAGCCCAACACTTGAGCAACATCATAATATGGTGGGAGGAGTCATTTGGTGTGTTTTTTGTGAAATCCAATCGCCAGAACTATGAATTACCCCAACCACTCCAATTTGGAACGAACTGCCTTTGAACTTGAATTGCCCAATTTCTTACACCTATTGATTTTGGATCGAGCCCAAAACTTGGCCAACATGATAATATGGTGGGAGGAGTCATTTGGTGTGTTTTGAGTGAAAACCAATTGCCAGAACTATGAATTGCCCCAACCACTCCAATTTGGAACGAACTACCGTTGAACTTGAATTGTCCAATCTCATACACCTATTGATTTCGAATCGAGCCCAACACTTGGGCAACATCGTAATATGGTGGGAGGAGTCATTTGGTGTGTTTTGAGCGAAATCCAATCGCTAGAACTATGTATTACCCCAACCACTCCAATTTGGAACGAACTGCGTTTGAACAAGAATTGTCGAATTTCTTACACCTATTGATTTCGGCTCGAGCCCAAAACATGGGCAACATCATAATATGGTGTGAGGAGTTATTTGGTGAGTTTTGAGTGACATCCAATCGCTAGAAGTACGGAATACACCAACCACTCCAATTAGGAACGAACTTCCGTTGAACTTGAATTGTCCAATTTCATACACCTATTGATTTCGAATCGAGCCCAACACTTGGGCAACATCATAATATGGTGGGAGGAGTCATTTGGTGAGTGTTGAGTGACATCCAATCGCTAGAAGTACGGAATACAACAACCACTTCAATTACGAACGAACTGCCGTTGAACTTGAATTGTCCAATTTCTTACACCGATTGATTTTGGATCGAGCCCACAACTTGGGCAACATGATAATATGGTGGGAGGAGTCATTTGGTGTGTTTTGAATGAAATCCAATCACCAGAACTATGAATTACCCCAACCACTCCCATTGGGAACGAACTGCCTTTGAAATTGAATTGTCCAATTTCTTACACCTATTGATTTCGGATCGAGCCCAAAACTTGGGCAACATCATAATTTGGTGGGCGGAGTCATTTGGTGTGTTTTGAGTGAAATCCAATCGCTGGAACTATGAATTACCCAAACCACTCCAATTTGGAACGAACTGCCTTCGAACTTGAATTGTCCAATGTCTTACACCTATTAATTTCGGATCGAGCCCAAAACTTGGGCAACATGATAATATGGTGGGAGGAGTCATTTGGTGTGTTTTGAGTGAAATCTAATCGCCAGAACTATGAATTACCCCAACCACTCCAATTTGGAACGAACTGCCTTTGAACTTGAATTGTCCAATTTCTTACCCCTATTGATTTCAGATCGAGCCCAAAACTTGGGCACCATCAAAATATGGTGTGAGGAGTCATTTGGTGTGTTTTGAGTGACATCCAATCGCTAGAACTATGAATTACCCCAACGACGCCAATTTGGAACGAACTTCCTTTAAACATTAAATGGTCCGATTTCTTACACCTATTGATTTCGGATCGAGCCCAACACTTGAGCAACGTCATAATATGGTGGGCGGAGTCATTTGGTGTGTTTTGAGTGAAATCCAATCGCTGGAACTATGAATTACCCAAACCACTCCAATTTGGAACGAACTGCCTTCGAACTTGAATTGTCCAATTTCTTACACCTATTGATTTTGGATCGAGCCCAAAATTTGGGCAACATCATAATATGGTGGGAGGAGTCATTTGGTGAGTTTTGAGTGACATCCTTTCGCTAGAAGTACGGAATACACCAACCACTCCAATTAGGAACGAACTGCTGTTGAACTTGAATTTTGCGATTTCTTACACCTATCGATTTCTTATCGAGCCCAAAACTTGGGAAACATCATAATATGGAGGGAGGAGTCATTTGGTGTGTTTTGAGTGAAATTCAATTGCCAGAACTTTGAATTACCCCAACCACTCCAATTTGGAACGAATTGCCTTTGAACTTGAATTGTTCAATTTCTTACACCTATTGATTTCGGATCGAGCCCAAAACTTGGGCAACATCATAATGTGGTGGGAGGAGTCATTTGGTGTGTTTTGAGTGAAATCCAATCGCTAGAACTACGGAATACACCAACTATTCCAATTAGGAACGAACTGCCGTTGAACTTGAATTGTCCAATTTCTTACCCCTATTGACTTCGGATCGAGCCCAAAACTTGGGCGACATCATAATATGGTGGGAGGAGTCATTTGGTGTGTTTTGAGTGTAATCCAGTCGCTAGAACTATGAATTACCTCAACCACTCCAATTTGGAATGAACTTCCTTTGAACTTGAATTGTCCAATTTCTTACACCTATTGATTTCGGATCAAGCCCAAAACTTGGGCAACATCATAATATGGTGGGAGGAGTCATTTGGTGAGTTTTCAGCGACATCTAATCGCTAGAAGTACGGAATACACCAACCACTCCAATTAGGAACGAACTGCTGTTGAACTTCAATTGTCCAATTTCTTATACCTATTGATTTCGGATCGAGCCCAAAACTTGGGCAACATCATAATATGGTGGGAGGAGTTGTTTGGTGTGTTTTGTGTGAAATAAAATCGCCAGAACTACGAATTACCCCAACCACTCCAATTTGGAATGAACTGCCTTCGAACTTGAATTGTCCATTTTGTTACACCTACTGATTTCGGTTCGAGCCCAAAACTTGGGCAACTTGATAATATGGTGGGGGGAGTCATTTGGTGTGTTTTGAGTGAAATCCAATCGCCAGAACTATGAATTACCCCAACCACTCCAATTTGGAACGAACTACGTTTGAACGTGGATTGTCCTATTGATTTCGGATCAAGCCCAAAATCTTGGCAACATCATAATATGGTGGGAGGAGTCATTTGGTGTGTTTTGAGTGAAATCCAATCGCTAGAAGTACGGAATACACCAACCACTCCAATTAGGAATGAACTACCGTTGAACTTGAATTGTCCAAATTCATACACCTATTGATTTCGAATCGAGCCCAACACTAGGGCAACAACATAATATGGTGGGAGGAGTCATTAGGTGTGTTTGGAGTGAAATCCAATCTTTAGAACTATGTATTACCCCAACCACTCCAATTTGGAACGAACTGCCAATGAACTTGAATTGTCCAATTTCTTACACCTATCGATTTCGGATTGAGCCCAAAACTTGGGCAACGACATAACACGGTGTGAGGAGTCATTTGGTGTGTTTGGGGTGAAATCCAATCGTCAGAACTATGAATTACCCCAACCCCTTCAATTTGGAACGAACTGCCTTTGAACTTGAATTGTCCAATTTCTTACACCTATTGATTTCGGATCAAGCCCAAAACCTGGGCAACATCATAATACTGTGGGAGGAGTCATTTGGTGTGTTTTGAGTGAAATCTAATCGCTAGAAGTACGGAATACACCAACCACTCCAATTAGGAACGAACTGCCGTTGAACTTGAATTGTCCAATTTCATACACCTATTGATTTCGAATCGAGCCCAGCACTTGGCCAACAACATAATATGGTGGGAGGAGTCATTAGGTGTGTTTTGAGTGAAATCCAATCGCTAGAACTATGTATTACCCCAACCACTCCAAATTGGAACGAACTGCCAATGAACTTGAATTGTCCAATTTCTTACACCTATTGATTTCGAATCGAGCCCAAAACTTGGGCAACATCATAATATGGTGGGAGGAGTCATTTGGTGTGTTTTGAGTGAAATCCAATCGCCAGAACTATGAATTACCCCAACCACTCCAATTTGGAACGAACTGTCTTTGAACTTGAATTATCCAATTTCGTACACCTATTGATTTTGGATCAAGCCCAAAACTTGGGCAACATCATAATATGGGGGGAGGAGACATTTGGTGTGTTTTGAGTGAAATCCAATCGCCAAAACTATGAATTACCCCAACCACTCCAATTTGGGATGAACTGCCTTCGAACTTGAATTGTCCATTTTGTTACACCTATTGATTTCGGTTCGAGCCCAAAACTTGGGCAACATCATAATATGGTGGGAGGAGTCATTTGGTGTGTTTTGAGAGAAATCCAATCGGCAGAACTATGAATTACCCCAACCCCTCCAGTTTGGAACGAACTGCCTTTGAACTTGAATTGTCCAATTTCTTACACCTATTGATTTCGGATCGAGCCCAAAACTTGGGCAACATCATAATATGGTGGGAGTAGTCATTTGGTGTGTTTTGAGTGAAATCCAATCGCCAGAACTATGAATTACCCCAACCACTCCAATTTGAAACGAACTGTCTTTGAACTTGAATTATCCAATTTCTTACACCTATTGATTTTGGATCTAGCCCAAAACTTGGGCAACATCATAATATGGTGGGAGGAGTCATTTGGTGTGTTTTGAGTGAAATCCAATCGCCAAAACTATGAATTACCCCAACCACTCCAATTTGGATGGAACTGCCTTTGTACTTGAACTTTCCAATTTCTTTTAACTATTGAATTCGGATCGAGCCCAAAACTAGGGCAACAACATAATATGGTGGGAGGAGTCATTTGGTGTGTTTTGAGTGAAATCTAATCGCCAAAACTATGAAGTACCCCAACCACTCCAATTTGGAACGAACTGCCTTTGAACTTGAATTGTACAATTTCTTACACCTATTGATTTCGGATCAAGGCCAAAACTTGGAGAACATTATAATATGGTGGGAGGAGTGATTTGGTGAGTTTTGAGTGACATCCAATCGCTGGAAGTACGGAATACACCAACCACTCCAATTTGGAACGACCTGTCGTTGAACTTGAATTGTCCAATTTCTTACACCTATTGATTTCGGATCGAGGCCAAAACTTGGGTAAAATCATAATATGGTGGGAGGAGTAATTTGGTCAGTTTTGAGTGAAATCCAATCGCTAGAAGTACGGAATACACCGACCACTCCAATTAGGAACGAACTGCCGTTGAACTTGAATTGTCCAATTTCTTACACCTGTTGATTTCGGATCGAGCCCAAAACTTGGGCAACATCATAATATGGTGGGAGGATTCATTTGGTGTGTTTTGAGTTAGATCCAATTGCTAGAACTATGAATTACCCCAACCATTCAAATTTGAAACGAACTGCCTTTAAACTTGAATTGTCCAATTTGTTACACCTATTGATTTCGGATCGAGCCCAAAACTTAGGCAACATCATAATATGGTGGGAGGAGTCATTTGGTGTGTTTTGAGTGAAATCCAATCCCTAGAACTATGAATTACCCCAACCACTCCAATTTGGAACGAACTGCCTTTGAACTTGAATTGTCCAATTTCTTACACCTGTTGATTTCATATCGAGCCCAAAACTTGGGCAACATCATAATATGGTGGGAGGAGTCACTTGGTGTGTTTTGAGTGAAATCCAATCGCTAGAACTATGAATTACCCCAACCACTCCAATTTGGAACGAACTGCCTTTGAACTTGAATTGTCCAATTTTTTACACCCGTTGATTTCGGATCGAGCCCAAAACTTGGGCAACCCCATAATATAGTGGGAGGAGTCATTTGGTATGTTTTGAGTGAAATCCAATTGCTAGAACTATGAATTACCCCAACCACTCCAATTTTGAATGAATTACCATTGAACTTGAATTGTCAAATTTCTTACACCTATTGATTTCGGATCGAGTCCAAAACTTGGGCAAAATCATAATATTGTGGGAGGAGTCATTTGGTGTGTTTTGAGTTAGATCCAATTGCTAGAACTATGAATTACCCCAACCACTAAAATTTGAAACGAACTGCCTTTAAACTTGAATTGTCCAGTTTGTTACACCTTTTGATTTCGGATCGAGCCCATAACTTGGGCAACATCATAATATGGTGGGAGGAGTCATTTGGTGAGTTTTGAGTGAAATCCAATCGCTAGAAGTACGGAATACACCAACCACTCCAGTTAGGAACGAACTGCCGTTGAACTTGAATTGTCCAATTTCTTACACCTATTGATTTTGGATCGAGCCCAAAACTTGGGCAACATCATAATATTGTGGGAGGAGTCATTTGGTGTGTTTTGAGTTAGATCCAATTGCTAGAACTATGAATTACCCCAACCACTAAATTTTGAAACGAACTGCCTTTAAACTTGAATTGTCCAGTTTGTTACACCTTTTGATTTCGGATCGAGCCCAAAACTTGGGCAACATCATAATATGGTGGGAGGAGTCATTTGGTGAGTTTTGAGTGAAATCAAATCGCTAGAAGTACGGAATACACCAACCACTCCAGTTAGGAACGAACTGCCGTTGAACTTGAATTGTCCAATTTCTTACACCTATTGATTTTGGATCGAGCCAAAACTTGGGCAACATCATAATATTGTGGGAGGAGTCATTTGGTGTGTTTTGAGTTAGATCCAATTGCTAGAACTATGAATTACCCCAACCACTAAAATTTGAAACGAACTGCCTTTAAACTTGAATTGTCCAGTTTGTTACACCTTTTGATTTCGGATCGAGGCCAAAACTTGGGCAACATCATAATATGGTGGGAGGAGTAATTTGGTGTGTTTTGAGTGAAATCCAATCGTTAGAACTATGAATTACCTCAACCACTCCAATTTGGAACGAACTGCCTTTGAACTTGAATTGTCCAAGTTCTTACACCTGTTGATTTCGGATCGGGCCCAAAACTTGGGCAACATCATAATATGGTGGGAGGAGTCATTTGGTGAGTTTTGAGTGAAATCCAATCGCTAGAAGTACGGAATACAAGAACCACTCCAATTAGGAACGAACTGCCGTTGAACTTGAATTGTCCAATTTCTTACACCTATTGATTTCGGATCGAGCTCAAAACTTGGGCAACACCATAATATGGTGGGAGGAGTCATTTGGAGGGTTTTGAGTTAGATCCAATTGCTAGAACTATAAATTACCCCAACCACTCAAATTTGAAACGAACTGCCTTTAAACTTGAATTGTCCAATTTCTTACACCTTTTAATTTCGGATCGAGCCCAAAACTTGGGCAACATCATAATATGGTGGGAGGAGTCATTTGGTGTGTTTTGAGTGAAATCCAACTGCTAGAACTATGAATTACCCACCCACTGCAATTAGGGACGTACTGCCGTTGAACTTGAATTGTCCAATTTCTTACACCTATTGATTTCGGATCGAGCCCAAAACTTGGGCAACACCATAATATGGTGGGAGGAGTCATTTGGTCTGTTTTGAGTGTGATCCAATTGCTAGAACAATGAATTACCCCAACAACTCCGATTAGGAACGAATTGCGTTTGAACTTGAATTGTCCAATTTGTTACACCTTTTGATTTCGGATCGAGCCCAAAACTTGGGCAACATCATAATATGGTGGGAGGAGTCATTTGATGTGTTTTGAGTGAAATCCAATCGCTAGAACTATGAATTAACCCAACCACTCCAATTTGCAACGAACTGCCTTTGAACTTGAATTGTCCAATTTGTTACACCTATTGATTTCGGATCGAGCCCAAAACTTGGGCAACATCATAATATGCTGGGAGGAGTCATTTGGTGTGTTTTGAGTGAAATCCAATCGCTAGAACTATGAATTACCCCAACCACTCCAATTTGGAACGAACTGCCTTGGAACTTGAATTGTCCAATTTCTTGCACCTGTTGATTTCAGATCGAGCCCAAAACTTGGGCAACATCATAATATGGTGGGAGGAGTCATTTGGTGTGTTTTCAGTGAAATCCAATCGTTAGAAGTACGGAAGGCACCAACCACTCCAATTAGGAACGAACTGCCGTTGAACTTGAATTGTCCAATTTCTTACACCTATCGATTTCAGATCGAGCCCAAAACTTGGGCCACATCATAATATGCTGGGAGGAGTCGTTGGTGTGTTTTGAGTGAAATCCAATGCCCAGAACTATGAATTACACCAACCACTCCAATTTGGAACGAACTGCCTTTGAACTTGAATTGTCCAATTTGTTACACCTACTGATTTCAGATCGAGCCCAAAACTTGGGCAACAACATAATATGCGGGGAGGAGTTATTTGGTGTGTTTTCAGTAAAATCCAATCGCTAGAAATACGGAATACACCAACCACTCCAATTAGGAACGAACTGCCGTCCAACTTGAATTGTCCAATTTCTTACACCTACTGATATTGGATCGAGCCCAAAACTTGGGCAACATCATAATATTGTGGGAGGAGTCATTTGGCGAGTTTTGAGTGAAATCCAATCGCTAGAAGTATGGAATACACCAACCACTCCAATTAGGAACAAACTGTCGTTGAACTTGAATTGTCCAATTTCTTACACCAATTGATTTCAGATCGAGCCCAAAACTGGGGGAACATCATAATATGGCGGGAGCTGTGATTTGGGGAGTTTTGAGTGAAATCCAATCGCTAGAAGTACGGAATATACCAACCACTCCAATTAGGAAAGAACTGCCGTTGAACTTGAATTGTCCAATTTCTTACACCTATTGATTTTGGATCGATCCCAAAACTTGGGTAACATCATAATATTGTGGGAGGAGTCATTTGGTGAGTTTGAGTGAAATCCAATCGCTAGAAGGATGGAATACACCAACCACTCCAATTTGGAACGAACTGCCGTTGAACTTGAATTGTCCAATTTCTTACACCTACTGATTTCGGATCGAGCCCAAAACATGGGCAACATCATAATATGGTGGGAGGAGTGATTTGGTGAGTTTTGAGTGAAATCCAATCGCTAGAAGTACGGAATACACCAACCACTCCAGTTAGGAACGAACTGCCGTTGAACTTAAATTGTCCAATTTCTTACACCTATTGATTTTGGATCGAGCCCAAAACGTGGGCAACAACATAATATGGTGGGAGGAGTGATTTGGTGTGTTTTGAGTGAAATCCAATTGCTAGAACTATGAATTACCTCAACAACTCCAATTTGGAACGAACTGCCTTTGAACTCGAATTCTCCAATTCCTTACACCTGTTGGTTTCAGATCGGGCCCAAAACTTGTGCAACATCATAATATGGTGGGAGGAGACATTTGGTGAGTTTTGAGTGAAATCCAATTGCTAGAAGTACGGAATACACCAACCTCTCCAATTAGGAACGAACTGCCGTTGAACTTGAATTGTCCAATTTCTTACACCTACTGATTTCGGATCGAGCCCAAAACATGGGCAACATCATAATATGGTGGGAGGAGTGATTTGGTGTGTTTTGAGTGAAATCCAATCGCTAGAAGTACGGAATACACCAACCACTCCAATTAGGAACGAACTGCCGTTGAACTTGAACTGTCCAATTTCTTACACCTATTTACTTCGGTACGAGCCCGAAACTTGTGCAACATCATAATATGGTGGGAGGAGTCATTTGGTGTGTTTTGAGTGAAATCCAATCGCTAGAACTATGAATTACCCCAACCACTCCAATTTCGAACGAACTGCCTTCGAACTTGAATTCCCCAATTCCTTACACCTGTTGAATTCGGGTCGGGCCCAAAACTTGGGCAACATCATAATATGGTGGGGGGAGTCATTTGGTGTGTTTTGAGCGAAATCCAATCGCTAGAAGTACGGAATACACCAACCACTCCAATAAGGAACGAGCTGCCGTTGAACTTGAATTGTCCAATCTCTTACACCTATTGATTTCGGATTGAGCCCAAAACTTGGGCAACACCATAATATGGTGGGTGGAGTCATTTGGTGTTTTTGAGTGAATTCCAATTGCAAGAAGTATGGAATACACCCACCTCTCCAATTAGGAACGAACTGTCGTTGAACTTGAATTGTCCAATTTCTTACACCTATTGATTTCGGATCGAGCCTAAAACTTGGGCAACATCATAATATGGTGGGAGGAGTATTTGGTGAGTTTTGAGTGAAATCCAATCGCTAGAAGTACGGAATACACCAACCACTCCAATAAGGAACGAGCTGCCGTTGAACTTGAATTGTCCAATCTCTTACACCTATTGATTTCGGATTGAGCCCAAAACTTGGGCAACACCATAATATGGTGGGTGGAGTCATTTGGTGTGTTTTGAGTGAAATCCAATTGCAAGAAGTATGGAATTCACCAACCACTCCAATTAGGAACGAACTGCCGTTGAACTTGAATTCTCCAATTTCTTACACCTATTGATTTCGGATCGAACCCAAAACTTGGGCAACACCATAATATGGTGGGAGGAGTCATTTGGTGTGGTTTGAGTGAGATCCAATCGCTAGAACTATGAATTACCCCAACCACTCCAAATTGGAACGAACTGCCTTTGAACTTGAAGTGTCCAATTTGTTACACCTTTTGATTTCAGATCGAGCCCAAAACTTGGGGAACATCATAATATGGTCGGAGGAGTCATTTGGTGTGTTTTGAGTGAAATCCAATCGCTAGAACTATGAATTACCCCAACCACTCCAATTTGGAACGAACTGCGTCTGAACCTGAATTGTCCCATTTCTTACACCAGTTGATTTTGGATCGAGCCCAAAACTTGGACAACATCATAATATGGTGGGAGGAGTCCTTTGGTGTGTTTTGAATGAAATCCAATCGCTAGAACTATGAATTACCCCAACCACACCAATTTGGAACGAACTGCCTTTGAACTTGAATTGTCCAATTTCTTACACCTGTTGATTTCAGATCGGGCCCAAAACTTGGGCAACATCATAATATGGTGGGAGGAGTCATTTGGTGAGTTTTGAGTGAAATGCAATCCCTAGAAGAACGGAACACACCAACCCCTCCAATTAGGAATGAACTGCCGTTGAACTTGAATTGTCCAATTTGTTACACCTTTTGATTTCGGATCGAGCCCAAAACTTGGGCAACATCATAATATGGTCGGAGGAGTCATTTGGTGTGTTTTGAGTGAAATCCAATCGCTAGAACTATGAATTACCCCAACCACTCCAATTTTGAATGAATTACCATTGAACTTGAATTGTCAAATTTCTTACACCTATTGATTTCGGATCGAGTCCAAAACTTGGGCAAAATCATAATATTGTGGGAGGAGTCATTTGGTGTGTTTTGAGTTAGATCCAATTGCTAGAACTATGAATTACCCCAACCACTAAAATTTGAAACGAACTGCCTTTAAACTTGAATTGTCCAGTTTGTTACACCTTTTGATTTCGGATCGAGCCCATAACTTGGGCAACATCATAATATGGTGGGAGGAGTCATTTGGTGAGTTTTGAGTGAAATCCAATCGCTAGAAGTACGGAATACACCAACCACTCCAGTTAGGAACGAACTGCCGTTGAACTTGAATTGTCCAATTTCTTACACCTATTGATTTTGGATCGAGCCCAAAACTTGGGCAACATCATAATATTGTGGGAGGAGTCATTTGGTGTGTTTTGAGTTAGATCCAATTGCTAGAACTATGAATTACCCCAACCACTAAATTTTGAAACGAAC
The DNA here is from genome assembly GCF_965620075.1 of Prunus avium. Taxonomy (NCBI): domain Eukaryota; kingdom Viridiplantae; phylum Streptophyta; class Magnoliopsida; order Rosales; family Rosaceae; genus Prunus; species Prunus avium. The sequence continues at coordinate 10,703,927 of NC_142290.1, forward strand.
TGCCTTTAAACTTGAATTGTCCAGTTTGTTACACCTTTTGATTTCGGATCGAGCCCAAAACTTGGGCAACATCATAATATGGTGGGAGGAGTCATTTGGTGAGTTTTGAGTGAAATCAAATCGCTAGAAGTACGGAATACACCAACCACTCCAGTTAGGAACGAACTGCCGTTGAACTTGAATTGTCCAATTTCTTACACCTATTGATTTTGGATCGAGCCAAAACTTGGGCAACATCATAATATTGTGGGAGGAGTCATTTGGTGTGTTTTGAGTTAGATCCAATTGCTAGAACTATGAATTACCCCAACCACTAAAATTTGAAACGAACTGCCTTTAAACTTGAATTGTCCAGTTTGTTACACCTTTTGATTTCGGATCGAGGCCAAAACTTGGGCAACATCATAATATGGTGGGAGGAGTAATTTGGTGTGTTTTGAGTGAAATCCAATCGTTAGAACTATGAATTACCTCAACCACTCCAATTTGGAACGAACTGCCTTTGAACTTGAATTGTCCAAGTTCTTACACCTGTTGATTTCGGATCGGGCCCAAAACTTGGGCAACATCATAATATGGTGGGAGGAGTCATTTGGTGAGTTTTGAGTGAAATCCAATCGCTAGAAGTACGGAATACAAGAACCACTCCAATTAGGAACGAACTGCCGTTGAACTTGAATTGTCCAATTTCTTACACCTATTGATTTCGGATCGAGCTCAAAACTTGGGCAACACCATAATATGGTGGGAGGAGTCATTTGGAGGGTTTTGAGTTAGATCCAATTGCTAGAACTATAAATTACCCCAACCACTCAAATTTGAAACGAACTGCCTTTAAACTTGAATTGTCCAATTTCTTACACCTTTTAATTTCGGATCGAGCCCAAAACTTGGGCAACATCATAATATGGTGGGAGGAGTCATTTGGTGTGTTTTGAGTGAAATCCAACTACTAGAACTATGAATTACCCACCCACTGCAATTAGGGACGTACTGCCGTTGAACTTGAATTGTCCAATTTCTTACACCTATTGATTTCGGATCGAGCCCAAAACTTGGGCAACACCATAATATGCTGGGAGGAGTCATTTGGTCTGTTTTGAGTGTGATCCAATTGCTAGAACAATGAATTACCCCAACAACTCCGATTAGGAACGAATTGCGTTTGAACTTGAATTGTCCAATTTGTTACACCTTTTGATTTCGGATCGAGCCCAAAACTTGGGCAACATCATAATATGGTGGGAGGAGTCATTTGATGTGTTTTGAGTGAAATCCAATCGCTAGAACTATGAATTAACCCAACCACTCCAATTTGCAACGAACTGCCTTTGAACTTGAATTGTCCAATTTGTTACACCTATTGATTTCGGATCGAGCCCAAAACTTGGGCAACATCATAATATGCTGGGAGGAGTCATTTGGTGTGTTTTGAGTGAAATCCAATCGCTAGAACTATGAATTACCCCAACCACTCCAATTTGGAACGAACTGCCTTGGAACTTGAATTGTCCAATTTCTTGCACCTGTTGATTTCAGATCGAGCCCAAAACTTGGGCAACATCATAATATGGTGGGAGGAGTCATTTGGTGTGTTTTCAGTGAAATCCAATCGTTAGAAGTACGGAAGGCACCAACCACTCCAATTAGGAACGAACTGCCGTTGAACTTGAATTGTCCAATTTCTTACACCTATCGATTTCAGATCGAGCCCAAAACTTGGGCCACATCATAATATGCTGGGAGGAGTCGTTGGTGTGTTTTGAGTGAAATCCAATGCCCAGAACTATGAATTACACCAACCACTCCAATTTGGAACGAACTGCCTTTGAACTTGAATTGTCCAATTTGTTACACCTACTGATTTCAGATCGAGCCCAAAACTTGGGCAACAACATAATATGCGGGGAGGAGTTATTTGGTGTGTTTTCAGTAAAATCCAATCGCTAGAAATACGGAATACACCAACCACTCCAATTAGGAACGAACTGCCGTCCAACTTGAATTGTCCAATTTCTTACACCTACTGATATTGGATCGAGCCCAAAACTTGGGCAACATCATAATATTGTGGGAGGAGTCATTTGGCGAGTTTTGAGTGAAATCCAATCGCTAGAAGTATGGAATACACCAACCACTCCAATTAGGAACGAACTGTCGTTGAACTTGAATTGTCCAATTTCTTACACCAATTGATTTCAGATCGAGCCCAAAACTGGGGGAACATCATAATATGGCGGGAGCTGTGATTTGGTAAGTTTTGAGTGAAATCCAATCGCTAGAAGTACGGAATATACCAACCACTCCAATTAGGAAAGAACTGCCGTTGAACTTGAATTGTCCAATTTCTTACACCTATTGATTTTGGATCGATCCCAAAACTTGGGTAACATCATAATATTGTGGGAGGAGTCATTTGGTGAGTTTGAGTGAAATCCAATCGCTAGAAGGATGGAATACACCAACCACTCCAATTTGGAACGAACTGCCGTTGAACTTGAATTGTCCAATTTCTTACACCTACTGATTTCGGATCGAGCCCAAAACATGGGCAACATCATAATATGGTGGGAGGAGTGATTTGGTGAGTTTTGAGTGAAATCCAATCGCTAGAAGTACGGAATACACCAACCACTCCAGTTAGGAACGAACTGCCGTTGAACTTAAATTGTCCAATTTCTTACACCTATTGATTTTGGATCGAGCCCAAAACGTGGGCAACAACATAATATGGTGGGAGGAGTGATTTGGTGTGTTTTGAGTGAAATCCAATTGCTAGAACTATGAATTACCTCAACAACTCCAATTTGGAACGAACTGCCTTTGAACTCGAATTCTCCAATTCCTTACACCTGTTGGTTTCAGATCGGGCCCAAAACTTGTGCAACATCATAATATGGTGGGAGGAGACATTTGGTGAGTTTTGAGTGAAATCCAATTGCTAGAAGTACGGAATACACCAACCTCTCCAATTAGGAACGAACTGCCGTTGAACTTGAATTGTCCAATTTCTTACACCTACTGATTTCGGATCGAGCCCAAAACATGGGCAACATCATAATATGGTGGGAGGAGTGATTTGGTGTGTTTTGAGTGAAATCCAATCGCTAGAAGTACGGAATACACCAACCACTCCAATTAGGAACGAACTGCCGTTGAACTTGAACTGTCCAATTTCTTACACCTATTTACTTCGGTACGAGCCCGAAACTTGTGCAACATCATAATATGGTGGGAGGAGTCATTTGGTGTGTTTTGAGTGAAATCCAATCGCTAGAACTATGAATTACCCCAACCACTCCAATTTCGAACGAACTGCCTTCGAACTTGAATTCCCCAATTCCTTACACCTGTTGAATTCGGGTCGGGCCCAAAACTTGGGCAACATCATAATATGGTGGGGGGAGTCATTTGGTGTGTTTTGAGCGAAATCCAATCGCTAGAAGTACGGAATACACCAACCACTCCAATAAGGAACGAGCTGCCGTTGAACTTGAATTGTCCAATCTCTTACACCTATTGATTTCGGATTGAGCCCAAAACTTGGGCAACACCATAATATGGTGGGTGGAGTCATTTGGTGTGTTTTGAGTGAAATCCAATTGCAAGAAGTATGGAATTCACCAACCACTCCAATTAGGAACGAACTGCCGTTGAACATGAATTCTCCAATTTCTTACACCTATTGATTTCGGATCGAACCCAAAACTTGGGCAACACCATAATATGGTGGGAGGAGTCATTTGGTGTGGTTTGAGTGAGATCCAATCGCTAGAACTATGAATTACCCCAACCACTCCAAATTGGAACGAACTGCCTTTGAACTTGAAGTGTCCAATTTGTTACACCTTTTGATTTCAGATCGAGCCCAAAACTTGGGGAACATCATAATATGGTCGGAGGAGTCATTTGGTGTGTTTTGAGTGAAATCCAATCGCTAGAACTATGAATTACCCCAACCACTCCAATTTGGAACGAACTGCGTCTGAACCTGAATTGTCCCATTTCTTACACCAGTTGATTTTGGATCGAGCCCAAAACTTGGACAACATCATAATATGGTGGGAGGAGTCCTTTGGTGTGTTTTGAATGAAATCCAATCACTAGAACTATGAATTACCCCAACCACACCAATTTGGAACGAACTGCCTTTGAACTTGAATTGTCCAATTTCTTACACCTGTTGATTTCAGATCGGGCCCAAAACTTGGGCAACATCATAATATGGTGGGAGGAGTCATTTGGTGAGTTTTGAGTGAAATGCAATCCCTAGAAGAACGGAACACACCAACCCCTCCAATTAGGAATGAACTGCCGTTGAACTTGAATTGTCCAATTTGTTACACCTTTTGATTTCGAATCGAGCCCAAAACTTGGGCAACATCATAATATGGTCGGAGGAGTCATTTGGTGTGTTTTGAGTGAAATCCAATCGCTAGAACTATGAATTACCCCAACCACTACAATTTGGAATGAACTGCCTCTGAACTTGAATTGTCCCATTTCTTACACCAGTTGATTTTGGATCGAGCCCAAAACTTGGGCAACATCATAATATGGTGGGAGGAGTCATTTGGTGTGTTTTGAGTGAAATCCAATCGCTAGAACTATGAATTACCCCAACCACTCCAATTTGGAACGAACTGCCTTTGAACATGAATTGTCCAATTTGTTACCCCTTTTGATTTCGGACCGAGCCCAAAACTTGGGCAACATCAAAATATGGTCGGAGGAGTCATTTGTTGTGTTTTGAGTGAAATCCAATCGCTAGAACTATGAATTACCCCAACCACTCCAATTTGGAACGAACTGCCTCTGAACTTAAATTGTCCCATTTCTTACACCTGTTGATTTCAGATCGGGCCCAAACTTGGGCAACATCATAATATGGTGGGAGGAGTCATTTGGTGAGTTTTGAGAGAAATCCAATCGCTAGAAGTACGGAATACCCCAACCACTCCAATTTGGAACGAACTGCCTTTGAACTTTTACTGTCCAATTTCTTACACCTGTTGATTTCGGATCGAGCCCAAAACTCGGGAAACATCATAATATGCTGTGAGGAGTCATTTGGTGAGTTTTGAGTCAAATACAATCGCTAGACGTACGTAATACACCAACCACTCCAATTAGGAACAAACTGTCGTTGAACTTGAATGTCCAATTTCTTACACCTATTGATTTCGGATCGAACCCAAAACTTGGGCAACATCATAATATGGTCGGGGGAGTCATTTGGTCAGTTTTGAGTAAAATCCAATCCCTAGAAGTACGGAATACACCAACCACTCCAGTTAGGAACGAACTTCCGTTGAACTTGAATTGTCCAATTTCTTACACTTATTGATTTCGGATCGAGCCCAAAACTTGGGCAACACCATAATATGGTGGGTGGAGTCATTTGGTGTGTTTTGAGTGAAATTCAATTGCTACAACTGTTAATCACCCCAACCTCTCCAATTTGGAACAAATTGCCTTTGAACTTGAATTGTCCAATTTGTTACACCTATTGATTTCGGATCGAGCCCAAAACTTGTGCAACATCATAATATGATGGGAGGAGTCATTTGATGTGTTTTGAGCGAAATCCAATCGCTAGAACTATGAATTACCCCAACCACTCCAATTTGGAACGAACTGCCTTTGAACTTGGATTGTCCAATTTCTTACACCTGTTGATTTCGTATCGGGCCCAAAACTTGGTCAACATCATAATATGGTGGGAGGAGTCATTTGGCGGGTTTTGAGTCAAATCCAATCGTTAGAAGGACGGAATACACCAACCTCTCCAATTAGGAATTAACTGCCGTTGAACTTGAATTGTCCAATTTCGTACACCTGTTAATTTCGAATCGGTCCCAAAACTTAGGAAACATCATAATATGGTGGGAGGATTCATGCGGTTTGTTTTGAGTGAAATCCAATTGCTAGAACTATGAATTACCCCAACCTCTCCAATTAGGAACGAACTGCCGTTGAACTTGAATTGTCCAATTTCTTACACCTACTGATTTTGGATCGAGCCCAAGACATGGGCAACATCATAATATGGTGGGAGGAGTGATTTGGTGTGTTTTGAGTAAAATCCAATCCCTAGAAGTACGGAATACACCAACCACTCCAATTAGGAACGAGCTGCCGTTGAACTTGAATTGTCCAATTTCTAACAACTATTGATTTCGGATCGAGCCCAAAACTTGGGCAACATCATAATATGGTGGGAGGAGCCATTTTGTTTGTTTTCAGTGAAATCCAATCGCTACAACTATAAATTACCCAAACCACTCCAATTTGGAACGAACTGCCTTTGAATTTGAATTGTCCAATTTCTTACACCTGTTGATTTCGGATCCGGCCCAAAACTTGGGCAACATCATAATATGGTGGGAGGAGTCATTTGGTGAGTTTTGAGGGAAATGCAATGGCTAGAAGCACGGAATACACCAACCACTCCAATTAGGAACGAACTGTCGTTGAACTTGAATTGTCCATTTTCTTACCCCTATTGATTTCGGATAAAACCCAAAACTTGGGCAACACCATAATATGGTGGGTGGAGTCATTTGGTGTGTTTTGAGTGAGATCCAATCGCTAGAACTATGAATTACCCCAACCACTCCAATTTGGAACGAATTGCCTTTGAACTTGAATTGTCCAATTTCTTACACATGTTGATTTCGGATCGGGCCCAAAACTTGGGCAACATCATAACATGTTAGGAGGAATCATTTGGTGTGTTTTGAGTGAAATCCAATCGCTAGAACTATGAATTACACCAACCACTCCAATTTGGCTGGAACTGCCTTTGAACTTGAATTGTCCAATTTGTTACACTTATTGATTTCGGATCGAGCCCAAAACTTGGGCAACATCATAATAGGGTAGGAGAAGTCATTTGGTGTGTTTTGAGTGAATTCCAATCGCTAGAACTATGAATTACCCCAACCACTCCAATTTGGAACGAACTGCCTTTGAACTTGAATTGTCCAATTTCTTACGCCTATCGATTTTGGATCGAGCCCAAAACTTGGGCAACGTCATAATATGGTGGGAGGAGTCATTTGGTGGGTTTTGAGTGAAATCCAATCGTTAGAAGTACGGAATACACCAACCACTCCAATTAGGAATGAACTGCCGTTGAACTTGAATTGTCCAATTTCTTACACCTGTTGATTTCGGATCGGGCCCAAAACTTGGGCAACATCATAATATGGTGGGGGGAGTCGTTTGGTGTGTTTTGAGCGAAATCCAATCGCTAGAACTATGAATTACCCCAACCACTCCAATTTGTAACGAACTGCGTTTGAACTTGAATTGTCCAATTTCTTACACTTATTGATTTCGGATCGAGCCCAAAACTTGGGCAACATCATAATAAGGTGGGAGGAGTCATTTGGTGTGTTTTGAGTGAAATCCATTCGCTAGAAGTATTGAATACAACAACCACTCCAATTAGGAACTAACTGCCTTTGAACTTGAATTGTCCAATTTCTTACACCTTTTGATTTTGGATTGAGCCCAAAACGTAGGCGACATCATAATATGGTGGGGGGAGTCATTTGGTGTGTTTTGAGTGAAATCCAATCGCTAGAAGTACGGAACACACCAACGACTCCAATTAGGAATGAACTGCCGTTGAACTTGAATTGTCCAATTTCTTACACCTATTGATTTCGAATTGAGCCCAAAACTTGGGCAACATCATAACATGTTAGGAGGAATCATTTGGTGTCTTTCGAGTGAAATCCAATCGCTAGAACTATGAATTACCCCAACCACTCCAATTTGGCTGGAACTGCCTTTGAACTTGAATTGTCCAATTTGTTACACTTATTGATTTCGGATCGCGCCCAAAACTTGGGCAACATCATAATAAGGTGGGAGGAGTCATTTGGTGTGTTTTGAGTGAAATCCAATTGATAGAACTATGAATTACCCCAACCACCCTAACTTGGAACGAACTGCCTTTGAACTTGAATTGTCCAATTTCTTACTCCTGTTGATTTCGGATCGGGCCCAAAACCTGGGCGACATCATAATATGGTGGCGGGAGTCATTTGGTGAGTTTTGAGTGAAATCCAATCGCTAGAAGTATGGAATACAACAACCACTCCAATTAGGAACTAACTTCCTTTGAACTTGAATTGTCCAATTTCTTACACCTGTTGATTTCGGATCGAGCCCAAAACATGGGCAACATCATAATATGGTGGGAGGAGTCATTTGGTGTGTTTTGAGTGAAATCCATTCGCTAGAACTATGAATTACCCCAACCACTCCAATTTGGAACGAACTGCCTTTGAACTTGAATTGTCCAATTTCTTACTCCTGCTGACTTCGGAACGGGCCCAAAAACTGGGCAACATCATAATATGGTGGGATGAGTGATTTGGTGGGTTTTGAGTGAAATCCAATCGTTAGAAGTACGGAATACACCAACCACTCCAATTTGGAATGAACTGCCGTTAAACTTGAATTGTCCAATTTCTTACAACTGTTTATTTCGGATCGGGCCCAAAAGTTGGGCAAGATCATAATATGGTGGGAGGAGCCATTTGGTGTGTTTTGATTGAAATCCAATCGCTAGAACTATGAATTACCCCAACCACTCCAATTTGGAACGAACTGCCTTTGAACTTGAATTGTCCAATTTCGTACACCTGTTGATTTCGGATCGGGCCCAAAACTTGGTCAACATCATAATACGGTGGGAGGAGTCATTTGGTGGGTTTTGAGTCAAATCCAATCGTTAGATGTACGGAATACACCAACCTCTCCAATTAGGAATTAACTGCCGTTGAACTTGAATTGTCCAATTTCTTACACCTGTTGATTTCGGATTGAGCCCAAAACTTGGGGAACATCATAATATGGTGGGAGGAGTCATTTGGTGTGATTTTAGTGAAACCCAAATGCTAGAACTATGATTTACCCCAACCACTCCAATTGATTTCGGATTGAGCCCAAAACTTGGGAAACATCATAATATGGTGCTGGGAGTCAGTTAGCGGGTTTTGAGTGACATCCAATCGCTAGAAGTACGGAATACACCAACCTCTCCAATTAGGCATTAACTGCCGTTGAACTTGAATTGTCCAATTTCTTACACCTGTTGATTTCGGATCAGGCCCAAAGCTTGCGCAACATCATAATATGGTGGGAGGAGTCATTTGGTGTGTTTTGAGTGAAATCCATTCGCTAGAAGTATGGAATACAACAACCACTCCAATTAGGAACTAACTGCCTTTGAACATGAATTGTCCAATTTCTTACACCTTTTGATTTTGGATTGAGCCCAAAACGTAGGCGACATCATAATATGGTGGGGGGAGTCATTTGGTGTGTTTTGAGTTAAATCCAATCGCTAGAAGTACGGAACACACCAACGACTCCAATTAGGAATGAACTGCCGTTGAACTTGAATTGTCCAATTTCTTACACCTATTGATTTCGAATCGAGCCCAAAACTTGGGCAACATCATAACATGTTAGGAGGAATCATTTGGTGTCTTTCGAGTGAAATCCAATCGCTAGAACTATGAATTACCCCAACCACTCCAATTTGGAACGAACTGCCTTTGAGCTTGAATTGTCTAATTTCTTACACCTGTTGATTTTGGATCGGGCCCAAAACTTGGGCAACATCATAATATGGTGGGATGAGTCATTTGGTGTGTTTTGAGTGAAATCCAATTGATAGAACTATGAATTACCCCAACCACCCTAACATGGAACGAACTGCCTTTGAACTTGAATTGTCCAATTTCTTACTCCTGTTGATTTCGGATCGGGCCCAAAACCTGGGCGACATCATAATATGGTGGCGGGAGTCATTTGGTGAGTTTTGAGTGAAATCCAATCGCTAGAAGTATGGAATACAACAACCACTCCAATTAGGAACTAACTGCCTTTGAACTTGAATTGTCCAATTCCTTACACCTGTTGATTTCGGATCGAGCCCAAAACCTGGGCAACATCATCATATGGTGGGAGGAGTCATTTGGTGTGTTTTGAGTGAAATCCAACTGCTAGAACTTTGAATTACCCCGACCACTCCAATTTGGAACGAACTGCCTTTGAACTTGAATTGTCCAATTTCTTACTCCTGCTGATTTCGGATCGGGCCCAAAACTTGTGCAACATCATAATATGGTGGGAGGAGTGATTTGGTGTGTTTTGAGTGAAATCCAATGTCTAGAACTATGAATTACCCCAACCACTCCAATTTGGAACGAACTGCCTTTGAACTTGAATTGTCCACTTTCTTACTCCAGCTGATTTCGGATCGGGCCCAAGACTTGGGCAACATCATAATATGGTGGGAGGAGTCATTCGGTGTGTTTTGAGTGAAATCCAATTGCTAGCACTATGAATTGCCCCAACCACTCCAATTTGGAAAGAACTGCCTTGGAACTTGAATTGTCCAATTTCTTACACCTGTTGATTTCGGATCGAGCACAAAACTTGGGCAACAACATAATATGGTGGGAGGAGTCATTTGGTGGGTTTTGAGTGAACTCTAATCCTAGAAGTACGGAACACACCAACCACTCCAATTCGAAACGAACTGCCGTTGAACTTGAATTGTCCAATTTCTCACACCTATTGATTTCGGTTCGACCCCAAAACTTGGGCAACATCATAATATGGTGGGAGGAATCGTTTGGTGTGTTTTGAGTGAAATCCAATTCCTAGAAATATGAATTACTCCAACCACTCCAATTTGGAACTAATTGCCGTTGAACTTGAATAGTCCAATTTCTTACACCTATCGATTTCGGATCAAGCCCAAAACTTGGGCAACATCATAATATGGTGGTTGGAGTGATTTGGTGAGTTTTGAGTGAAATCCAATCGCTAGAAGTATGGAATACACCAACCACACCAGTTAGCAACGAACTGCCGTTGAACTTCAATTGTCCAATTTCTTACACCTATTGATTTCGGATCGAGCCCAAAACTTGGGCAACATCATAATATGGTGGGAGGAGTCATTTGGTGTGTTTTCAGTGAAACCCAATCGCTGGAAGTACGGAATACACCAACCACTCCAATTAGGAAAGAACTGTCGTTGAACTTGAATTGTCGAATTTCTTACACCTATTAATTTCGGATCGAGCCCAAAACTTGGGCAATAGGATAATATTGTGGGAGTAGTCATTTGGAGAGTTTTGAGTGAAATCCAATCGCTAGAAGTATGGAATACACCAACCACTCCAATTAGGAACGAACTGCCGTTGAACTTGAATTGTCCAAAATTTTACACCTATTGATTTCGGATCGAGCCCAAACCTTGGGCAACACCATAATATGGTGGGAGGAGTCATTTGGTGTGTTTTGAGTGAAATCCAACTGCTAGAGCTATGAATTACATTAACCACTCCAATATGGAACGAACTGCCTTTGAACTTGAATCGTCTAATTCCGTACACCTATTGATTTCGGATAGAGCCCAAAACTTGGGCAACGTCATAATATGGTGGGCGGAGTCATTTGGTGGGTTTTGAGAGAAATCCAATCTTTAGAAGTACGGAATACACCAACAACTCCAATTAGGAAGGAACTGCCTTGGAACTTGAATTGTCCAATTTCATACACCTATTGATTTCGGATCGAGCGCAAAACATGGGCAACATCATAATATTGTGGGAGGAGTCATTTGGTGTGTTTTGAGTGAAATCCAACTTCTAGAAGTACGGAATACACCAACCACTCCAATTAGGATCGAACTGCCTTTGAACTTGAATTGGCCAATTTCTTACACCTGTTGATTTCGGATCGGGCCCAAAACTTGTGCAACATCATAATATGGTGGTAGGAGTGATTTGGTGTGTTTTGAGTAAAATCTAATCGCTAGAACTATGAATTACACCAACCACTCCAACTTGGAACGAACTGCCTTTCAACTTGAATTGTCCCATTTCTTACACCTATTGATTTCGGATCGAGCCCAAAACTTGGGCAACACCATAATATGGTGGGAGGAGTCATTTGGTGTGTTTTGAGTGAAATCCAATCACTAGAAGTACGGAATACACAAACCACTCCAATTAGGAACGAACTGCCGTTGAACTTGAATTGTCCAATTTCTTACACCTTTTGATTTCGGATCGAGCCCAAAACCTGGGCAACAACATAATATTGTGGGATGAGTCATTTGGTGAGTTTTGAGTGAAATCCAATCGCTAGAAGTATGGAATACACCAACCACACCAATTAGCAACGAACTGCCGTTGAACTTGAATTGTCCAATTTCTTGCACCTATTAATTTCGGATCGAGCCCAAAACATGGGCAACATCATAATATGGTGGGAGCAGTCATTTGGTTAGGGTTTAGAAGTATGGAATACACCAACCACTCCAATTAGCAACGAACTGCCGATGAACTTGAATTGTCCAATTTCTTACACCTGTTGATTTCGGATCGGGCCCAAAACTTGGGCAACATCATAATATGGTGGGAGGAGTCATTTGGTGCGTTTTGAGTGAAATCCAATCGCTAGAAGTACGGGATACACCAACCACTCCAGTTAGGAACGAACTGCCGTTGAACTTGAATTGTCCAAATTCTTACACCAATTGATTTCGGATCGAGCCCAGAACTTGGGCAACACGATAATATGGTGGGAGGAGTCATTCGGTGTGTTCTGAGGGAAATCCAATCGCTAGAACTATGAATTACACCGACCACTCCAATTTGGAACGAACTGCCTTTGAACTTGAATTGTCTAATTTCTTACTCCTATTGATTTCGGATCAAGCCCAAAACTTTGGCAACACCATAATATGGTGGGAGGAGTCATTTGGTGTGTTTTGATGGAAATCCAATCGCTAGAAGTACGGAATACACCAACCACTCCAATTAGGAACGAAGTGCCGTTGAACTTGAATTGTCCAATTTCTTACACCTATTGATTTCAGATCGAGCCCTAAACTTGGGCAACACCATAATATGGTGGGAGTAGTCATTTGGTGTGTTTTGAGTGAAATCCAACTGCTAGAACTATGAATTACCCCAACCACTCCAATTTGGAACGAACTGCCTTTGAACTTGAATTGTCCAATTTCTTGCAACTATTGATTTTGGATGGAGCTCAAAACTTGGGCAACATCATAATATGCTGGGAGGAGTCATTTGGTGTGTTTTGAGTGACATCCAATCGCTCGAACTCTGAATTACCCCAACCACTCCAATTTGGAACGAACTGCCGTTGAACTTCAATTGTCCAATTTCTTACACCTACTGATTTCGGATCGAGCCCAAACCTTGAGCAACATCATAATATGGTGGGAGTAGTCATTTTGTGTGTTTTGAGTGAAATCCAATCGCTAGAAGTACGGAAATACACCAACCACTCCAATTTGGAACGAACTACCATTGAACTTGAATTGTCCAATTTCTTATACCTATTGATTTCGGATCGAGCCTAAAACTTCGGCAACATCATAACATTGTGGGAGGAGTCATGTGGTGAGTTTTGAGTAAAATCCAATCGCTAGAAGTATGGAATACACCAACTACTCCAATTAGCAACGAATTGCCGTTGAACTTGAATTGTCCAATTTCTTACACCTGTTGATTTCGGTTGGTGTATTCCATACTTCTAGCGATTGGATTTCACTCAAAACTCACCAAATGACTCCTCCCACCATATTGTGATGTTGCCCAAGTTTTGGGCTTGATCCGAAATCAATAGGTGTGAGAAATTGGACAGTGCAAGTTCAACGGCAGTTCGTTCCTAATTGGAGTGGTTGGTGTATTCCATACTTCTAGCGATTGGATTTCACTCAAAACTCACCAAATGACTCCTCCCACAATATTATGATGTTGCCCAAGTTTGGGGCTCGATACGAAGTCAATAGGTGTTCAAAATTGGACAATTCAAGTTGAACGGCAGTTCGTTTCTAATTGGAGTGGATGGTGTATTCCATACTTCTAGCGATTGGATTTCACTCAAAACTCACCAAATGACTCCTCCCACCATATTATGATGTTGCACAAGTTTGGGGTTCGATCCAAAATGAATAGGTGTTAGAAATTGGACAATTCTAGTTCAACGACAGTTCGTTCCTAACGGGAGTGGTTGGTGAATTCCACACTTCTAGCGATTGGATTTCACTCAAAACTCACCAAATGACTCCTCCCTCCATATTGTGTTGTTGCCCAAGTTTTAGGCTCGATCCGAAATCAATAGGTGTTCGAAATTGGACAATTCAAGTTCAACGGCAGTTCGTTCCTAATTGGAGTGGTTGGTGTATTCCATACGTCTAGCGATTGGATTTCACTCAAAACTCACCGAATGACTCCTCCCACCATATTATGATGTTGCCCAAGTTTTGGGCTCGATCCGAAATCAATAGGTTTGAGAAATTGGACAATTCAAGTTCAACGGCAGATCGTTCCTAATTGGAGTGGTCGGTGTATTCCATACTTCTAGCGATTGGATTTCACTCAAAACACACCAAATGGCTCCTCCCACCATATTATGATGTTGCCCAAGTTTGGGGTTCGATCCGAAATCAATAGGTGTAAGATATTGGACAATTCAAGTTCAACGGCAGATCGTTCCTAATTGGAGGGGTTGGTGTATTCCATACTTCTAGCGATTGGATTTCACCCAAAACTCACCAAATGACTCCTCCCACCGTATTATGATATTGCCCAAGTTTTGGGCTCGATCCGAAATCAATAGGTGTTCCAAATTGGACAATTCAAGTTCAACGGCAGTTCGTTCCAAATTGGAGTGGTTGGTGTATTCCATACTTCTAGCGATTGGATTTCACTCAAAACTCACCAAATGACTCCTCCCACCGTATTATGATGTTGCCCAAGTTTGGGGCTCGATCCGAAATCAATAGGTGTGAGAAATTGGACCATTCAAGTTCAACGGCAGTTCGTTCCTAGTGGGAGTGGTTGTTGTATTCCATACTTCTAGCGAATGGATTTCACTCCAAACTCACCAAATGACTCCTCCCACCATATTATGATGTTGCCCAAGTTTTGGGCTCGATCCGAAATCAATAGGTGTGAGAAATTGGACAATTCAAGTTCAACGGCAGTTCGTTCCTAATTGGAGTGGTTGGTGTATTCCATACTTCTAGCGAATGGATTTCACTCAAAACTCACCAAATGACTCCTCCCACCATATTATGATGTTGCCCAAGTTTGGGGCTCGATCCGAAATCAATAGGTGTGAGAAATTGGACAATTCAAGTTCAACGGCAGTTCGTTCCTAATTGGAGTGGTTGGTGTCTTCCACACTTCTAGCGATTGGATTTCACTCAAAACTCACCAAATGACTCCTCCCACCGTATTATGATGTTGCCCAAAGTTTTGGGCTCGATCCGAAATCAATAGGTTTGAGAAATTGGACAATTCAAGTTCAACGGCAGATCGTTCCTAATTGGAGTGGT
Organism: Prunus avium; assembly: GCF_965620075.1. Classification (NCBI taxonomy): domain Eukaryota; kingdom Viridiplantae; phylum Streptophyta; class Magnoliopsida; order Rosales; family Rosaceae; genus Prunus; species Prunus avium. The sequence continues at coordinate 10,719,342 of NC_142290.1, forward strand.
CGGTGTATTCCATACTTCTAGCAATTGGATTTCACTCAAAACTCACCAAATGACTCCTCCCACCATATTATGATGTTGCCCAAGTTTTGGGCTCGATCCGAAATCAATAGGTGTGAGAAATAGGACATTTCATGTTCAACGGCAGTTCGTTCCTAATTCGAGTGGTTGGTGTATTCCATACTTCTAGCGAATGGATTTCACTCAAAAGTCACCAAATGACTCCTCCCACCATATTATGATGTTGCCCAAGTTTGGGGCTCGATCCGAAATCAATAGGTGTGAGAAATTGGACAATTCAAGTTCAACGGCAGTTCGTTCCTAATTGGAGTGGTTGGTGTCTTCCATACTTCTAGCGATTGGATTTCACTCAAAACTCACCAAATGACTCCTCCCACCGTATTATGATGTTGCAAAAGTTTTGGGCATGATCCGAAATCAATAGGTGTTCGAAATAGGACAATTCAAGTTCAACGGCAGTTCGTTCCTAATTGGAGTGTGTTGCGTAGATACAGCTGCACCAAAATGGATTCAGTTGCATCCTCAACTTGTGATACTCGCAAGTGCACGAGCCGTTTGTTAGTATAGCATATGTAAGTGCGAGGTCGATCCCACGAGGATTGGTGATTGAATGATCCAATTCATTTTTCCTACACAAAACAGAAATGAAAAAGAAAGGAAATAAATAAAACAAGGAAGAAAGAAATAACTAACTCAAGCAGATAAGTTCCCAAGTTCAATTAGATTAATGGATTGATTCTAGCTAAAGTATGATTAAGCCATGGTGTGTGGTCATAACCTTGTGTTCCTAATTCCCTAATTTGATCATTTGTTGTCTAACCTAAAATTAAGCATTAGGAACCCATTAAGCATAGAAGAACATTTTAAACAACCAAGTATGTATCTAATCCCTGTTGTCGAATGTCCATACATACTCTTCCTATTCATAGTTCAATTCGAATTAAAGCATGGTGTCTACTCTTAATTCAAACCAAGATAGCTAACATGCAAGCCTAAATGGTGATCAATCATTCAAACTAGCATATTAACTTATAAGCATAATGAATAAGAACAAAAACCATAATTGAAACTTGGAAACTAATCAAACTTGAAACTAAAGAAAAGAATTTACATAACAATGAAAATTAAGTAGAACTTGGAAAAACTTAAGGAGAATTTCAGCACAAAGATCTCATTATAACAATTGAAAACTAGAAAGAGAAACTAAGAGAATTTGAGGGAGAGAAGGGAAGGGAGCTCTAGAGAAGTGTTTGAGAGCTCCCCCCCTTGGGGTGTGTTTACAAGCTTGGGAAACCTCACTATATATAGGCCTAAGGAAGCTGAAAATCTGAATTAAGTATGGCTAATGCATACAACACTTGTTTTATAAAATCTGAAATGGTTGATGCACTTGTATTAGAAAATCTAAATTGGGTGATGCACTTGTATTAGAAAATCTTGAATTGGTTGATGCACTTCACCAATAGATCCCACCAGCAGCCCTAGCTCATCTTCATGTCACCATGACCAAGCTTCCAACCAGAAATGATAGCTCATACCTAGCTCACCATGACCAAGCATCCAACCAGCACATGCTGAGGTCAGCATGACCAGCAACTTCAAGGGCTTACAACTTGGGCTTATCTTAATCAAATTAGGACTTTAAGCACTCTAAATTGAAGTTCAGAATGTCTTCTTTCCAGCCATATGTTATTTGGGCCAATCCAAGGTCGGAGGAAGAAGTTAAGGCCGAAACAAATTGCTAACTCATTTTCCGCGCTGATAAGATCCATCCTGAGCATGGTTCTGTATTTGCTAGGTAACGGACTCCAGATTTATCCAATGGGGCTGAATTTTGGATATGTTATAGTACACACCAATTGGAAAAACTTTCATGAAGAATGTGGCCTCATCCGAGCTATGTAGGTTGCTGAAACAAAGCTTGCAATATGACCTACGGAACTGGACTGGCAGGGGGCTGTAGCCATAATGAATTTGTCTTTAAGCTCTTCATCAATTCATCCAAATTAGGCCTTAACATGCTTGAATTGCATGAATTATGTTCTCCAAAGCCATCATTGTTACCTAAAGCTCAATTAACTGAAAGATAAACACAAAAAGGATTAAAAGCACAAGTTTAACTCAAAAACATAACCAAATCATAAGCTAGAAGGGTAAGAAATAATATACAATTATGAACCGATCAAATACCCCCAAACCTAGATTTTGCTAGTCCTCGAGCAAAACAACACAAAACAAAGTTAAAAACAAAACTAGAAGTTAACTAAACCACTTTCGTAGGTAACTCGATTGCATTTAGCATATGCAACAAGCCTTTAAACCTCTAGGCATCCCTAGTAGGAGGAGTTGTGTCTCCTGAGGGTTTAACAGATACGATACCCACAAACGTTTTACTGACTCTGTAAAACAAAGTAATTAGAAAACTTAAAGATTGTTAGTCCTTAAGCAAAACCAAAAACAAAAACAAACACAAAAACACAAAGAACTTAAAACAATTTTTCCGAACATTTTCTGAAGATAAATGACTCATGCACATGACTTAAACGTTTTAACAATAAAAGCTCAATTTTTAGACATTATTTACAAAGCGGCAAAGTTCTAAACACAATATGCTCAAAGTGTAGTAGTGTGATAGCCAAATGCAACAAATTCCCCAATCTTAGTTTTCACACAATTTCAAAAATCATACAAAGCATAAGTTCAACTTCAAATCTCACCAAAGTTGTCCTCTCACAAATGAATCACTCAGAAGAGGGCTATAATGCACACTCAGTTATAAACATGAGAATAGAGTTAAACCATAAGGGACTTAACTCGCAATAGAAATATGAAGAACTTGCATTAATATGATCTCAAGAAGGATGTCAAACACTTAAAAGTAGAAAAATGAATGCAATTCAACCACATGACATTTAAGATCAATTTAGGTCTTTAACATGGGTTGTAATGGGGCCAAGGGTGTAAGGTGAGTAAGAAATGAAGGATATGGATAATACAAAGTCCAAGGAACTCGCAATGCAAGAGCATAAAATAATTGTTTACAAGACTTCGAATCATCACGATTAGATTTTTTTCTTTTACCTGATCAAAACTCCTTATACCTTCATTTACATTGATTGATACTCCTTTCCTTTAATTGAACAAACACCAATTTATTTTGAAGGCTCAAAAATGAAATTTCAATCAACCATCACTTAAATTTTCTCTTTTCTTTCACCAATTGTGTGATTTTTTTTTTCTTCGAAATGTAACACCCATTCCCAAACTTAGTATGAAAAACACATCCCAATTAAAGCTCATGAGTTCCTTAGAAAGGTAAATATTTGTTTTTCGGGCTAAGGCGAGGAAATAAAATTGGTAAATGAAAGAAAAGGTTTACATGTAGGCTCAAAATGGTTAACAATGGAAAATCATGCTTAAGCATGCATAAGGTTAGCTTGAAAGGCACAAACGATCCACAGAGGGCCTTAATATCACTTCTTAAATGTCATGAAATCAAATTGCATAAGAATGAATGACTTTTAAGTGTTCAACCAAATCAATGAATAATGAGATCAAACAACAACTTTGATGACAAGAAAATAAGAGTATGTATATAACACTCATGAATTGAAGTACAAGGCTCAAAAGCTCACTTTATATGGTTGGTTATATAAGTCTAATTTATGCTTCATACAATTCTTTAGATCATGCAAATCCTTTAATTGGAAAATTATGAAACAAATGGCAAGTTTAAAGAAGGTTTCAAGCATATCATGTTAGAACAATGCCAAATTAAAATTATTTTTTTTTAAAATTTTTTTTTTTTTTTTTTAATAAAGAAAAAAAACACTAAAATAAAATGAAATCCAATTTTCATTTAAGTCATGCAAACATTTATCACAATCTCATCAAATGTGTTCGGAAAGTGAATAAAATCAAAATAAAAATAAAAGCAAGACTCAAACAAAATAAAATAAAAATAAAAACAAGTAAAAAAATTAAATTAAATTAAGGAAAAAAATCAAATTTACATGCTAAACTCCAATACCCCCAAACCTAGAAATGAACATTGTCCTCAATGTTTAAAAATTAGGAAGAAGCAATGTCATAGCAAGAAATGAAAGGTACTAAAGTAAATATAAATCACAAAACACACAAGAATTAAAATACACAAATAAAATAATTACAAAAATAAAAATTTCAAAACAAACAAAGAAACAAACAAAAAATGAAATAGTAAACCCTAATCACACAATTCTGAAACCCAAAAAAATTTGAAGCCCAAAGCCCACAATGAAATTAACCCACCTTGAAACCCAAACAAGGTGAAAAACCGACCCAAAATGAATTCTGAAGCCCACACATTATTATTATTATTATTATTTTAAAAAGAAGATAAAACGTGAATTATGAGCGCAAAGTGGGATTTCTGAAAAGAAAGCACGTGGTCCCTAATGTCGTCTCATGGATAGTCACGGGCAGAAAGCAGGAGCCACGTGTCGACGCATAGAGGCGCCGCAGACTCCACAAGCAGAAATTACGGGGCCATACAAAGTCGTGATGACTTTACTGAACGCGTCCGTTCAGAAAGGTCACGTCGAGATAAATGTGTTGGGTACGGTTGGAAAGCGAGAAGGTTATGGGACTCGATGAATGCTGGAGATTCAGAAATGCTTAGACGCTGCAATGGCTAGGGTTTGTCAAAGACTATATCTATAAGAAGGAAAAAGAAGGGGATAAAAACAAAACCACAAACTCAGAAACACAAAAGAGAAAAGAAGAAAAAAGTGAGAAATCAAATGGCCTCTTCCTACCCATTTTCGTTAGATCTCAACCTAGCTCCACCGACTCAGACACGAGGCCAAGCAGTAGCACCAGTATGGATGCCCTACTTTGCCTCCGCACGGGGGCCTGTGACTGTCAATGACTCAATACTCCTGGACAACGATGTTGCCATTGGAGTTTGCAGAAATTTAGTGACTCCCAAAGATATACGTGTGTTCGGGACAAGGGATGACAACCGGGTCACGAGTGATGCCCTGGCACTGAGCGTGCAGAGTACAGCATGTGTCGCAAGTTTGGGTCATCGCCTACTTGCGAAGTCGCATGAGGTAGAGGTGCTTAAAGCTCAGTTGGCGGCGGAGCGAAGTTTGGTTGAAGACTGTCAGAGTGCTATAAAAAGCTTGAAAAGGGAGAGGTCAAGGATTGTGGAGGTGAATCGACACCAGCTAGAAGTATTGCGAGACGAGAATAAAAATCTATCAAAGATGGTAGAGTTGTACTCTCGCGACATGAGAAAGCAACAGGAGGACCTAGACCGACCGGGTAAACGCAAGCAAGCAGATCGCGAGAGTAGTTACGCTCAAGCTAAGATTGCGATCTTTGGGAGCTCAAGTGATGAGCCCCAAGAGGCTGTGCGTAAACTTAAGGAGAATTTCAGCACAAAGATCTCATTATAACAATTGAAAACTAGAAAGAGAAACTAAGAGAATTTGAGGGAGAGAAGGGAAGGGAGCTCTAGAGAAGTGTTTGAGAGCTCCCCCCCTTGGGGTGTGTTTACAAGCTTGGGAAACCTCACTATATATAGGCCTAAGGAAGCTGAAAATCTGAATTAAGTATGGCTAATGCATACAACACTTGTTTTATAAAATCTGAAATGGTTGATGCACTTGTATTAGAAAATCTAAATTGGGTGATGCACTTGTATTAGAAAATCTTGAATTGGTTGATGCACTTCACCAATAGATCCCACCAGCAGCCCTAGCTCATCTTCATGTCACCATGACCAAGCTTCCAACCAGAAATGATAGCTCAGATTTATCCAATGGGGCTGAATTTTGGATATGTTATAGTACACACCAATTGGAGCAACTTTCATGAAGAATGTGGCCTCATCCGAGCTATGTAGGTTGCTGAAACAAAGCTTTCAATATGACCTACGGAACTGGACTGGCAGGGGGCTGTAGCCATAATGAATTTGTCTTTAAGCTCTTCATCAATTCATCCAAATTAGGCCTTAACATGCTTGAATTGCATGAATTATGTTCTCCAAAGCCATCATTGTTACCTAAAGCTCAATTAACTGAAAGATAAACACAAAAAGGATTAAAAGCACAAGTTTAACTCAAAAACATAACCAAATCATAAGCTAGAAGGGTAAGAAATAATATACAATTATGAACCGATCAGAGTGGTTGGTGTATTCCATACTTCTAGCGATTGGATTTCACTCAAAACTCACCAAATGACTCCTCCCACCGTATTATGATGTTGCACAGGTTTGGGGGTCGATCCGAAATCAATAGGTGTTAGAAATTGGACAATTCAAGTTCAACGGCAATTTGTTCCTAATGGGAGTGGTTGGCGTATTCCATACTTCTAGCGATTGGATTTCACTCAAAACTCACCAAATGACTCCTCCCACCATATTATGATGTTGCCCAAGTTTTGGGCTCGATCCGAAATCAATAGGTGTTCCAAATTGGACAATTCAAGTTCAGCGGCAGTTCGTTCCTAATTGGAGTGGTTGGTGTATTCCATACTTCTAGCGTTTGGATTTCACTCAAATCTCACCAAATGACTCCTCCCACGATATTATGATGTTGCCCAAGGTTTGGGCTCGATCCGAAATCAATAGGTGTGAGAAATTGGACAATTCAAGTTCAACGGCAGTTCGTTCCAAATTGGAGTGGTTGGTGTATTCCATACTTCTAGTGATTGGATTTCACTCAAAACTCACCAAATGACTCCTCCCAACATATTATGATGTTGCCCAAGTTTTGGGCTCGATCCGAAATCAATAGGTGTGAGAAATTGGACAACTCAAGTTCAACGGCAGTTCGTTCCTAATTGGAGTGGTTGGTGTATTCCATACTTCTAGAGAATGGATTTCACCCAAAACTCACCAAATGACTCCTCCCACCATATTATGATGTTGCCCAAGTTTGGGGCTCGATCCGAAATTAATAGGTGTGAGAAATTGGACAATTCAAGTTCAACGGCAGTTCGTTCCTAATTGGAGTGGTTGGTGTCTTCCATACTTCTAGCGATTGGATTTCACTCAAAACTCACCAAATGACTCCTCCCACCATATTATGATGTTGCCCAAGTTTTGGGCTCGATCCGAAATCAATCGGTTTTCCAAATTGGACAATTCAGGTTCAACGGCAGTTCGTTCCCAATTGGAGTGGTTGGTGTATTCCATACTTCTAGCGATTGGATTTCACTCAAAACTAACCAAATGACTCCTCCCACCATATTATGATGTTGCCCTTGTTTTGGGCTCTATCCGAAATCAATAGGTGTTCCAAATTGGACAATTCAAGTTCAACGGCAGTTCGTTCCTAATTGGAGTGGTTGGTGTATTCCATACTTCTAGCGATTGGATTTCACTCAAAACTCACGAAATGACTCCTCCCACCATATTATGATGTTGCCCAAGTTTTGGGCTTGATCCGAAATCAATAGGTGTTCGAAATTGGACAATTCAAGTTCAACGGCAGTTCGTTCCTAATTGGAGTGGTTGGTGTATTCCATACTTCTAGCGTTTGGATTTCACTCAAAACTCACCAAATGACTCCTCCCACCATATTATGATGTTGCACAAGTTTGGGGTTCGATCCAAAATCAATAGGTGTTTGAAATTTAACAATTCAAGTTCAACGGCAGTTCGTTCCTAATGGGGGTGGTTGGTGTATTCCATAGTTCTGGCGATTGGATTTCACTCAAAACTCACCAAATGACTCCTCCCACCATATTATGATGTTGCCCAAGTTTTGGGCTCGATCCGAAATCAACAGGTGTGAGAAATTGGACGATTAAAGTTCAACGGCAGTTCATTCCTAATTGGAGTGGTTGGTGTATTCCATACTTCTAGCGATTGGATTTCACTCAGAACTCACCACATGACGCCTCCCACCATATTATGATATTGCCCAAGTTTTGGGCTCGATCCGAAATCAACAGGTGTGAGAAATTGGACAACTCAAGTTCAACGGCAGTTCATTCCTAATTGGAGTGGTTGGTGTATTCCATACTTCTAGCGATTGGATTTCACTCAAAACTCACCAAATGACTCCTCCCGCCGTATTATGATATTGCCCAAGTTTTGGGCTCGATCCGAAATCAATAGGTGTTCCAAATTGGACAATTCAAGTTCAACGGCAGTTCGTTCCTAATTGGAGTGGTTGGGGTATTCCATACTTCTAGCGATTGGATTTCACTCAAAACTCACCAAATGACTCCTCCCACCATATTATGATGTTGCCCAAGTTTGGGGCTCGATCCGAAATCAATAGGCGTGAGAAATTGGACAATTCAAGTTCAACGGCAGATCGTTCTTAATTGGAGTGGTTGGTGTATTCCATACTTCTAACGATTGGATTACACTCAAAACTCACCAAATGACTCCTCCCACCATATTGTGATATTGCCCAAGTTTTGGGCTCGATCCGAAATCAATAGGTGTTCCAAATTGGACAATTCAAGTTCAACGGCAGTTCGTTCCTAATTGGAGTGGTTGGTGTATTCTATACTTCTAGCGATTGGATTTAACTCAAAACTCCCCAAATGACTCCTCCCACCACATTATGATGTTGCCCAAGTTTGGGGCTTGATCCGAAATCAATAGGTGCGAGAAATTGCACAATTCAAGTTCAACGGCAGTTCGTTCCTAATTGGAGTGGTTGGTGTATTCCATACTTCTAGCGATTGGATTTCACTCAAAACTCACCTAAGGGCTCCTCCCACCATATTATGATGTTGCCCAAGTTTTGGGCTCGATTCGAAATCAATAGGTGTGAGAAATTGGACAATTCAAGTTCAACGGGAGTTCGTTCCTAATTGGAGTGGTTGGTGTATTCCATACTTCTAGCGATTGGATTTCACTCAAAACTCACCAAATGACTCCTCTCACCATATTATGATGTTGCCCAAGTTTTGGGCTCGATCCGAAATCAATAGGTGTTTCAAATTGGACAATTCAAGTTCAACGGCAGTTCGTTCCTAATTGGAGTGGTTGGTGTATTCCATACTTCTAGCGATTGGATTTTACTCAAAACTAACCAAATGACTCCTCCCACCATATCATGTTGTTGCCCAAGTGTTGGGCTCGATCCGAAATCAATAGGTGTGGGAAATTGGTCAATTCAATTTCAACCACAGTTCGTTCCTTATTGGAGTGGTTGGTGTATTCCATACTTCTAGCGATTGGATTTCACTCAAAACTCACCAAATGACTCCTCCCATCATATTATGATATTGCCCAAGTTTTGGGCTCGATCCGAAATCAATAGGGGTTCCAAATAGGACAATTCAAGTTCAACGGCAGTTCGTTCCTAATTGGAGTAGTTGGTGTATTCCATACTTCTAGCGATTGGATTTCACTCAAAACTCACCAAATGACTCCTCTCACCATATTAGGATGTTGCCCAAGCTTTGGGCTCGACCCGAAATCAATAGGTGTTCCAAATTGGACAATTCAAGTTCAACGGCAGTTCGTTCCTAATTGGAGTGGTTGGGGTATTCCATACTTCTAGCGATTGGATTTCACTCAAAACTCACCAAATGACTCCTCCCACCATATTATGATGTTGCACAAGTTTGGGGCTCGATCCGAAATCAATAGGTGTTCCAAATTGGACAATTCAAGTTCAACGGCAATTCGTTCCTAATTGGAATGGTTGGTGTATTCCATACTTCTAGCGATTGGATTTCACTCAAAACTCACCAAATGACTCCTCCCACCATATTATAAGGTTGCCCAAGTTTGGGGCTCGATCCGAAATCAATAGGTGTGAGAAATTGGACAATTCAATTTCAACGGCAGTTCGTTCCTAATTGGAATGGTTGGTGTATTCCATACTTCTAGGGATTGGATTTCACTGAAAACACACAAAAGGACTCCTCCCACCATATTATGACGTTGCCCAAGTTTTGGGCTCGATCCGAAATCAATAGGTGTTCCAAATTGGACAATTCAAGTTCAACGGCAGTTCGTTCCTAATTGGAGTAGTTGGTGTATTCCATACTTCTAGCGACTGGATTTCACTCAAAACTCACCAAATGACTCCTCTCACCATATTATGATGTTGCCCAAGTTTTGGGCTCGATCCGAAATCAACAGGTGTTTCAAATTGGACAATTCAAGTTCAACGGCAGTTCGTTCCTAATTGGAGTGGTTGGTGTATTCCGTACTTCTAGCGATTGGATTTCACTCAAAACTAACCAAATGACTCCTCCCACCATATCATGATGTTGCCCAAGTGTTGGGCTCGATCCGAAATCAATAGGTGTGGGAAATTGGTCAATTCAATTTCAACCACAGTTCGTTCCTTATTGGAGTGGTTGGTGTATTCCATACTTCTAGCGATTGGATTTCACTCAAAACTCACCAAATGACTCCTCTCACCATATTATGATGTTGCCCAAGTTTTGGGCTCGATCCGAAATCAATAGGTGTGAGAAATAGGACAATTCAAGTTCAACGGCAGTTCGTTCCTAATTTGAGTGGTTGGTGTATTCCATACTTCTAGCGATTGGATTTCACTCAAAACACACCAAATGACTCCTCCCACCATATTATGATGTTGCACAAGTTTGGGGTTCGATCCGAAATCAATAGGTGTGAGAAATTGGACAATTCAAGTTCAACGGCAGTTCGTTCCTAATTGGAGTGGTTGGTGTATTCCATACTTCTAGCGATTGGATTTCACTCAAAACTCACCAAATGACTCCTCCCACCACATTATGATGTTGCACATGTTTGGGGTTCGATCCGAAATCAATAGGTGTTAAAAATTAGACAATTCAAGTTCAACGGCAGTTCGTTCCTAATGTGAGTGGTTGGTGTATTCCATACTTCTAGCGATTGGATTTCACTCAAAACTCACCAAATGACTCCTCCCACCATATTATGATGTTGCACATGTTTGGGGTTCGATCCGAAATCAATAGGTGTGTGATTTTGGACAATTCAAGTTCAACGGCAGTTCGTTCCTAATTGGAGTGGTTGGTGTATTCCATACTTCTAGCGATTGGATTTCACTCAAAACTCACCAAATGACTCCTCCCACCATATTATGATGTTGCCCAAATTTGGGGCTCGATCCGAAATCAATAGGTGTTCCAAATTGGACAATTCAAGTTCAACGGCAGTTCGTTCGTAATTGGACTGGTTGGGGTATTCCACACTTCTAGCGATTGGATTTCACTCAAAACTCACCAAAAGACTCCTCCCACCATATTATGATGTTGCCCAAGTTTTGGGCTCGATCCGAAATCAATAGGTGTTCCAAATTGGACAATTCAAGTTCAACGGCAGTTCGTTCCTAATGTGAGTGGTTGGTGTATTCCATACTTCTAGCGATTGGATTTCACTCAAAACTCACCAAATGACTCCTCCCACCATATTATGATGTTGCACAAGTTTGGGGTTCGATCCGAAATCAATAGGTGTGTGATTTTGGACAATTCAAGTTCAACGGCAGTTCGTTCCTAATTGGAGTGGTTGGTATATTCCATACTTCTAGCGATTGGATTTCACTCAAAACTCACCAAATGACTCCTCCCGCCGTATTATGATATTGCCCAAGTTTTGGGCTCGATCCGAAATCAATAGGTGTTCCAAATTGGACAATTCAAGTTCGACGGCAGTTCGTTCCTAATTGGAATGGTTCGTGTATTCCACACTTCTAGCGATTGGATTTCACTCAAAACTCACCAAATGACTCCTTCCACCATATTATGATGTTGCCCAAGTTTTGGGCTCGATACGAAATCAGTAGGTGTGAGAAATTGGACAATTCAAGTTCAACGGCAGTTCGTTCCTAATTGGAGTGGTTGGTGTATTCCATACTTCTAGCGATTGGATTTCACTCAAAACTCACCAAATGACTCCTCCCACCATATTATGATGTTGCCCAAATTTGGGGCTCGATCCGAAATCAATAGGTGTTCCAAATTGGACAATTCAAGTTCAACGGCAGTTCGTTCCTAATTGGACTGGTTGGTGTATTCCACACTTCTAGCGATTGGATTTCACTCAAAACTCACCAAAAGACTCCTCCCACCATATTATGATGTTGCCCAAGTTTTGGGCTCGATCCGAAATCAATAGGTGTGAGAAATTGGACAATTCAAGTTCAACGGCAGTTCGTTCCTAATTGGAGTGGTAGGTGTATTACATACTTCTAGCGATTGGATTACACTCAAAACTCACAAGTGACTCCTCCCACCATATTATGATGTTGCCCAAGTTTTGAGCTCGATCCGAAATCAATAGGTGTGAGAAATTAGACAATTAAAGTTCAACGACAGTTCGTTCCTAATTGGAGTGGTTGGTGTATTCCAAACTTCTAGCGATTGGATTTCACTCAAAACTCCTCCCACCATATTAAGATGTTGCCCATGTTTTGGGCTCGATCTGAAATCAATAGGTGTGGGAAGTAGGACAATCCAAGTTCAACGGCAGTTTGTTCCTAATTGGAGTGGTTGGTGTATTCCACACTTCTAGGGGTTGGATTTCACTCAAAACTCACCAAATGACTCCTCCCACCATATTATGATGTTGCCCAAGTTTGGGGCTCGATCCGAAATCAATAGGTGTTCCAAATTGGACAATTCAAGTTCAACGGCAGTTGGTTCCTAATTGGAGTGGTTGGTGTATTCCATACTTCTAGCGATTGGATTTCACTCAAAACTCACCAAATGACTCCTCCCACCATATTATGATGTTGCCCAAGTTTTGGGCTCGATCCGAAATCAATAGGTGTTCCAAATTGGACAATTCAAGTTCAACGGCAGTTCGTTCCTAATTGGAGTGGTTGGTGTATTCCATACTTCTAGCGATTGGATTTCACTCAAAACTCACCAAATGACTCCTCCCACCATATTATGATGTTGCCCAAGTTTGGGGCTCGATCCGAAATCAATAGGTGTGAGAAATTGGACAATTCAAGTTCAACGGCAGTTCGTTCCTAATTGGAGTGTTTGCTGTATTACATACTTCTAGCGATTGGATTACACTCAAAACTCACAAATGACTCCTCCCACCAAATTATGATGTTGCCCAAGTTTTGGGCTCGATCCGAAATCAATAGGTGTGAGAAATTGGACAATTCAAGTTGAACCGCAGTTCGTTCCTAATTGGAGTGGTTGGTGTATTCCATACTTCTAGCGATTGGATTTCACTCAAAACTCCTCCCACCATATTATGATGTTGCCCAAGTTTTGGGCTCGATCCGAAATCAATAGGTGTGGGAAATTGGATAATCCAAGTTCAACGGCAGTTCGTTCCTAGTTGGAGTGGTTGGTGTATTCCATACTTCTGGCGATTGGATTTCACTCAAAACTCCCCAAATGACTCCTCCCACCATATTATGATGTTGCCCAAGTTTTGGGCTCGATACGAAATCAATAGGTGTTCCAAATTGGACAATTCAAGTTCAACGGCAGTTCGTTCCTAATTGGAGTGGTTGGTGTATTCCATACTTCTGGCGATTGGATTTCACTCAAAACTAACCAAATGACTCCTCCCACCATATTATGATGTTGCCCAAGTTTTGGAATCGATCCGAAATCAATAGGTGTTCCAAATTGGACAATTCAAGTTCAACGGCAGTTCGTTCCTAATTGGAGTGGTTGGTGTATTCCATAGTTCTAGCGATTGGATTTCACTCAAAACTCACCAAATGACTCCACCCACGATGTTATGATGTTGGCCAAGTTTTGGTCTCGATCCGAAATCAATAGGTGTTCCAAATTGGACAATTCAAGTTCAACGGCAGTTCGTTCCTAATTGGAGTGGTTAGTGTATTCCATACTTCTAGCGATTGGATTTCACTCAAAACTCACCAAATGACTCCTCCCACCATATTATGATGTTGCCCAAGTTTTCGGCACGATCTGAAATCAATAGGTGTGAGAAATTGGACAATTCAAGTTCAATGGCAGTTCGTTCCTAATTGGAGTGGTTGGTGTATTCCATACTTCTAGCGATTGGATTTCACTCAAAACTCCTCCCACCATATTATGATGTTGCCCAGGTTTTGGGCTCGATCCGAAATCAATAGGTGTGAGAAATTGGACAATTCAAGTTCAACGGCAGTTCGTTCCTAATTGGAGTGGTTGGTGTATTCCATACTTCTAGCGATTGGATTTCACTCAAAACTGACCAAATGACTCCTCTCACCATATTAGGTTGTTGCCCAAGCTTTGGGCTCGATCCGAAATCAATAGGTGTTCCAAATTGGACAATTCAAGTTCAACGGCAGTTCGTTCCTAATTGGAGTGGTTGGGGTATTCCATACTTCTAGCGATTGGATTTCACTCAAAACTCACCAAATGATTCCTCCCACCATATTATAATGTTGCCCAAGTTTGGGGCTCGATCCAAAATCAATAGGTGTGAGAAATTGGACAATTCAATTTCAACGGCAGTTCGTTCCTAATTGGAGTGGTTGGTGTATTCCATACTTCTAGCGATTGGATTTCACTCAAAATTCACCAAATGACTCCTCCCACCATATTATGATATTGCCCAAGTTTTGGGCTCGATCCGAAATCAATAGGTGTGAGAAATTGGACAATTCAATTTCAACGGCAGTTCGTTCCTAATTGGAGTGGTTGGTGTATTCCATACTTCTAGCGATTGGATTTCACTCAAACCTCACCAAATGACTCCTCCCACCATATTATGATGTTGCCCAAGTTTTGGGCTCGATCCGAAATCAATAGGTGTTCCAAATTGGACAATTCAAGTTCAACGGCAATTCGTTCCTAATTGGAATGGTTGGTGTATTCCATACTTCTAGCGATTGGATTTCACTCAAAACTCACCAAATGACTCCTCCCACCATATTATGATGTTGCCCAAGTTTTGGGCTCGATCCGAAATCAATAGGTGTTCCAAATTGGACAATTCAATTTCAACGGCAGTTCGTTCCTAATTGGAGTGGTTGGTGTATTCCATACTTCTAGCGATTGGATTTCACTCAAAACTAACCAAAAGACTCCTCCCACCATATTATGATGTTGCCCAAGTTTTGGGCTCGATACGAAATCAATAGGTGTGAGAAATTGGACAATTCAAGTTCAACGGCAGTTCGTTGCTAATTGGAGTGGTTGGTGTATTCCACACTTCTAGCGATTGGATTGCACTCAAAACTCACCAAATGACTCCTCCCACCATATTATGTTGTTGCCCAAGTTTTGGGCTCGATCCGAAATCAATAGGTGTTCGAAATTGGACAATTCAAGTTCAACGGCAGTTCGTTCCTAATTGGAGTGGTTGGTGTATTCCATACTTCTAGCAAATGGATTTCACTCAAAACTCACCAAAGGAATTCTCCCACCATATTATGATGTTGCCCAAGTTTGGGGCTCGATCCGAAATCAATAGGTGTTCGAAATTGGACAATTCAAGTTCAACGGCAGTTCGTTCCTAATTGGAGTGGTTGGTGTATTCCATACTTCTAGCGATTGGATTTCACTCAAAACTCACCAAATGACTCCTCCCACCATATTATGATGTTGCCCAAGTTTGGGGCTCGATCCGAAATCTATAGGTGTGAGAAATTGGACAATTCAAATTCAACGGCAGTTCGTTCCTAATTGGAGTGGTTGCTGTATTCCATAATTCTAGCGATTGGATTACACTCAAAACTCACAAGTGACACCTCCCACCATATTATGATGTTGCCCAAGTTTTGGGCTCGATTCGAAATCAATAGGTGTGAGAAATTGGACAATTCAAGTTCAACGGCAGTTCGTTCCTAATCGTAGTGGTTGGTGTATTCCATACTTCTAGTGATTGGATTTCACTCAAAACTCACCAAAGGACTCCTCCCACCATATTATGATGTTGCCCTAGTTTGGGGCTCGATCCGAAATCAATAGGTGTTCCAAATTGGACAATTCAATTTCAACGGCAGTTCGTTCCTAATTGGAGTGGTTGGTGTATTCCATACTTCTAGCGATTGGATTTCACTCAAAACTAACCAAATGACTCCTCCCACCATATTATGATGTTGCCCAAGTTTTGGGCTCGATACGAAATCAATAGGTGTGAGAAATTGGACAATTCAAGTTCAACGGCAGTTCGTTCCTAATTGTAGTGGTTGGTGTATTCCACACTTCTAGCGATTGGATTGCACTCAAAACTCACCAAATGACTCCTCCCACCATATTATGTTGTTGCCCAAGTTTTGGGCTCGATCCGAAATCAATAGGTGTTCGAAATTGGACAATTCAAGTTCAACGGCAGTTCGTTCCTAATTGGAGTGGTTGGTGTATTCCATACTTCTAGCAAATGGATTTCACTCAAAACTCACCAAAGGAATTCTCCCACCATATTATGATGTTGCCCAAGTTTGGGGCTCGATCCGAAATCAATAGGTGTTCGAAATTGGACAATTCAAGTTCAACGGCAGTTCGTTCCTAATTGGAGTGGTTGGTGTATTCCATACTTCTAGCGATTGGATTTCACTCAAAACTCACCAAATGACTCCTCCCACCATATTATGATGTTGCCCAAGTTTGGGGCTCGATCCGAAATCTATAGGTGTGAGAAATTGGACAATTCAAATTCAACGGCAGTTCGTTCCTAATTGGAGTGGTTGCTGTATTCCATAATTCTAGCGATTGGATTACACTCAAAACTCACAAGTGACACCTCCCACCATATTATGATGTTGCCCAAGTTTTGGGCTCGATTCGAAATCAATAGGTGTGAGAAATTGGACAATTCAAGTTCAACGGCAGTTCGTTCCTAATCGTAGTGGTTGGTGTATTCCATACTTCTAGTGATTGGATTTCACTCAAAACTCACCAAAGGACTCCTCCCACCATATTATGATGTTGCCCTAGTTTGGGGCTCGATCCGAAATCAATAGGTGTTCCAAATTGGACAATTCAATTTCAACGGCAGTTCGTTCCTAATTGGAGTGGTTGGTGTATTCCATACTTCTAGCGATTGGATTTCACTCAAAACTAACCAAATGACTCCTCCCACCATATTATGATGTTGCCCAAGTTTTGGGCTCGATACGAAATCAATAGGTGTGAGAAATTGGACAATTCAAGTTCAACGGCAGTTCGTTCCTAATTGTAGTGGTTGGTGTATTCCACACTTCTAGCGATTGGATTGCACTCAAAACTCACCAAATGACTCCTCCCACCATATTATGTTGTTGCCCAAGTTTTGGGCTCGATCCGAAATCAATAGGTGTTCGAAATTGGACAATTCAAGTTCAACGGCAGTTCGTTCCTAATTGGAGTGGTTGGTGTATTCCATACTTCTAGCGAATGGATTTCACTAAAAACTCACCAAAGGAATTCTCCCACCATATTATGATGTTGCCCAAGTTTGGGGCTCGATCCGAAATCAATAGGTGTTCGAAATTTGACAATTCAAGTTCAACGGCAGTTCGTTCCTAACTGGAGTGGTTGGTGTATTCCATACTTCTAGCGATTGGATTTCACTCAAAACTCACCAAATGACTCCTCCCACCATATTATGATGTTGCCCAAGTTTGGGGCTCGATCCGAAATCTATAGGTGTGAGAAATTGGACAATTCAAGTTCAACGGCAGTTCGTTCCTAATTGGAGTGGTTGCTGTATTCCATAATTCTAGCGATTGGATTACACTCAAAACTCACAAATGACACCTCCCACCATATTATGATGTTGCCCAAGTTTTGGGCTCGATTCGAAATCAATAGGAGTGAGAAATTGGACAATTCAAGTTCAATGGCAGTTCGTTCCTAATTGGAGTGGTTGGTGTATTCCATACTTCTAGAGATTTGATTTCACTCAAAAGTCACCAAATGACTCCTCCCACCATATTATGATGTTGCTCAAGTTTGGGGCTCGATCCGAAATCAATAGGTGTGAGAAATTGGACAATTCAAGTTTAACGGAAGTTCGTTCCTAATTGGAGTGGTTGGCGTACTCCATACTTGTAGCGATTGGATTTCACTCAAAACCCACCAAATGACTCCTCCCACCATATTATGATGTTGCCCAAGTGTTGGGCTCGATCCGAAATCAATAGGTGTGAGAAATTGGACAATTCAAGTTCAACGGCAGTTCGTTCCTAATTGGAGTGGTTGGTGTATTCCGTACTTGTAGCGATTGGATTTCACTGAAAACTCACCAAATGACTCCTCCCACCATAGTATGATGTTGCCCAAGTTTTGGGCTCGATCCGAAATCAATAGGTGTTCCAAATTGGACAATTCAAGTTCAACGGCAGTTCGTTCCTAATTTGAGTGGTTGGTGTATTCCATACTTCTAAAGATTGGATTTCACTCAAAACTCACCAAATGACTCCTCCCACCATATTATGATGTTGCCCAAGTTTGGGGCTCGATCCGAAATCAATAGGTGTGAGAAATTGGACAATTCAAGTTCAAAGGCAGATCGTTCCTAATTGGAGTGGTTTGTGTATTCCATACTTCTAGCGATTGGATTTCACTCAAAACTCACCAAATGACTCCTCCCACCATATTATGATATTGCCCAAGTTTTGGGCTCGATCCGAAATCAATAGGTGCGAGAAATTGGACAATTCAAGTTCAACGGCAGTTCTTTCCTAATTGGAGTGGTTGGTGTATTCCATACTTCTTGTGATTTGATTTCACTCAAAACTCACCAAATGACTCCTCCCACCATATTATGATGTTGCCCAAGTTTTGGGCTCGATCCGAAATCAATAGGTGTTCCAAATTGGACAATTCAAGTTCAACGACACTTCGTTCCTAATTGGAGTGGTTGGTGTATTGCATACTTCTAGCGATTGGATTTCACTCAAAACTCACCAAATGACTCCTCCCACCATATTATGATGTTGCCCAAGTTTTGGGCTCGATCCGAAATCAGTAGGTGTTCGAAATTGGACAATTCAAGTTCAACGGCAGTTCGTTCCTAATTGGAGTGGTTGGTGTATTCCACACTTCTAGCGATTGGATTTCACTCAAAACTCACCAAATGACTCCTCCCACCATATTATGATGTTGCCCAAGTTTTGGGCTCGATCCGAAATCAATAGGTGTTCCAAATTGGACAATTCAAGTTCAACGGCAGTTCGTTCCTAATTGGAGTGGTTGGTGTATTCCATACTTCTAGCGATTGGATTTCACTCAAAACTCACCAAATGACTCCTCCCACCATCTTATGATGTTGCCCAAGTTTTGGGCTCTATCCGAAACCAATAGGTGTTCCAAATTGGACAATTCAATTTCAACGGCAGTTCGTTCCTAATTGGAGTGGTTGGTGTATTCCATACTTCTAGCGATTGGATTTCCCTGAAAACTCACCAAATGACTCCTCCCACCATAGTATGATGTTGCCCAAGTTTTGGGCTCGATCCGAAATCAATAGGTGTTCCAAATTGGACAATTCAAGTTCAACGGCAGTTCGTTCCTAATTTGAGTGGTTGGTGTATTCCATAATTCTAGCGATTGGATTTCACTCAAAACTCACCAAATGAGTCCTCCCACCATATTATGATGTTGCCCAAGTTTTGGGCCCGATCCAAAATCAATAGGTGTGGGAAATTGGACAATTCAAGTTCAACGACAGTTCGTTCCTAATTGGAGTGCTTGCTGTATTCCATAATTCTAGCGATTGGATTACACTCAAAACTCACAAATGACTCCTCCCACCATCTTATGATGTTGCCCAAATTTTGGGCTCGATCCGAAATCAATAGGTGTGAGAAATTGGACAATTCAAGTTTAACGGCAGTTCGTTCCTAATTGGAGTGGTTGGTGTATTCCACACTTCTAGCGATTCGATTTCACTCAAAACTCTCCAAATGACTCCTCCCACCATATTATGATATTGCCTAAGTTTTGGGCTCGATCCGAAATCAATAGGTTTTCCAAATTGGACAATTCAAGTTCAACGGCAGTTCGTTCCTAATTGGAGTGGTTGGTGTATTCCATACTTCTGGCGATTGGATTTCACTCAAAACTAACCAAATGACTACTCCCACCATATTATGATGATGCCTAAGTTTTGGGCTCGATCCGAAATCAATAGGTGTTCCAAATTGGACAATTCAAGTTCAACGGCAGTTCGTTCCTAATTGGAGTGGTTGGTGTATTCCACACTTCTAGCGAATGGATTTCACTCAAAACTCACCAAATGACTCCTCCCACCATATTCTGAGGTTGCCCAAGTTTTGGGCTCGATCCGAAATCAATAGGTGTGAGAAATTGGACAATTCAAGGTCAACGGCAGTTCGTTCCTAATTGGAGTGGTTGGTGTATTCCATACTTCTAGCGATTGGATTTCACTCAAAACTCACCAAATGACTCCTCCCAACATCTTATGGTGTTGCCCAAGTTTTGGGCTCTATCCGAAACCAATAGGTGTTCCAAATTGGACAATTCAATTTCAACGGTAGTTCGTTCCTAATTGGAGTGGTTGGTGTATTCCATACTTCTAGCGATTGGATTTCACTCAAAACTCACCAAATGACTCCACCCACCATATTATGATGTTGCCCAAGTTTGGGGCTCGATCCGAAATCAATAGGTGTGAGAAATTGGACAATTCAAGTTCAACGGCAGTTCGTTCCTAATTGGAGTGCTTGCTGTATTCCATAATTCTAGCTATTGGATTACACTCAAAACTCACAAATGACTCCTCCCACCATTTTATGATGTTGCCCAAGTTTTGGGCTCGATCCGAAATCAATAGGTGTGAGAAATTGGACAATTCAAGTTCAATGGCAGTTCGTTCCTAATTGGAATGGTTGGTGTATTCCACACTTCTAGCGATTGGATTTCACTCAAAACTCACCAAATGACTCCTCCCACCATATTATGATGTTGCCCAAATTTTGGGCTCGATCCGAAATCAGTAAGTGTGGGAAATTGGGCAATTCAAGTTTAACGGCAGTTCGTTCCTAATTGGAGTGGTTGGTGTATTCCATACTTCTAGCGATTGGATTTCACTCAAAACTCCTCCCACCTTATTATGATGTTGCCCATGTTTTGGGCTCGATCTGAAATCAATAGGTGTGGAAAATTGGACAATCCAAGTTCAACGGTAGTTCGTTCCTAATTGGAGTGGTTGGTGTATTCCACACTTCTAGGGATTGGATTTTACTCAAAACTCACCAAATGACTCCTCCCACCATATTATGATGTTGCCCAAGTTTTGGGCTCGATCCGAAATCAATAGGTGTTCCAAATTGGACAATTCAAGTTCAACGGCAGTTCGTTCCTAATCGTAGTGGTTGGTGTATTCCATACTTCTAGTGATTGGATTTCACTCAAAACTCACCAAATGACTCCTCCCACCATATTATGATGTTGCCCTAGTTTGGGGCTCGATCCGAAATCAATAGGTGTTCCAAATTGGACAATTCAATTTCAACGGCAGTTCGTTCCTAATTGGAGTGGTTGGTGTATTCCATACTTCTAGCGATTGGATTTCACTCAAAACTAACCAAATGACTCCTCCCACCATATTATGATGTTGCCCAAGTTTTGGGCTCGATACGAAATCAATAGGTGTGAGAAATTGGACAATTCAAGTTCAACGGCAGTTCGTTGCTAATTGGAGTGGTTGGTGTATTCCACACTTCTAGCGATTGGATTGCACTCAAAACTCACCAAATGACTCCTCCCACCATATTATGTTGTTGCCCAAGTTTTGGGCTCGATCCGAAATCAATAGGTGTTCGAAATTGGACAATTCAAGTTCAACGGCAGTTCGTTCCTAATTGGAGTGGTTGGTGTATTCCATACTTCTAGCAAATGGATTTCACTCAAAACTCACCAAAGGAATTCTCCCACCATATTATGATGTTGCCCAAGTTTGGGGCTCGATCCGAAATCAATAGGTGTTCGAAATTGGACAATTCAAGTTCAACGGCAGTTCGTTCCTAATTGGAGTGGTTGGTGTATTCCATACTTCTAGCGATTGAATTTCACTCAAAACTCACCAAATGACTCCTCCCACCATATTATGATGTTGCCCAAGTTTGGGGCTCGATCCGAAATCTATAGGTGTGAGAAATTGGACAATTCAAGTTCAACGGCAGTTCGTTCCTAATTGGAGTGGTTGCTGTATTCCATAATTCTAGCGATTGGATTACACTCAAAACTCACAAGTGACACCTCCCACCATATTATGATGTTGCCCAAGTTTTGGGCTCGATTCGAAATCAATAGGTGTGAGAAATTGGACAATTCAAGTTCAACGGCAGTTCGTTCCTAATCGTAGTGGTTGGTGTATTCCATACTTCTAGTGATTGGATTTCACTCAAAACTCACCAAAGGACTCCTCCCACCATATTATGATGTTGCCCTAGTTTGGGGCTCGATCCGAAATCAATAGGTGTTCCAAATTGGACAATTCAATTTCAACGGCAGTTCGTTCCTAATTGGAGTGGTTGGTGTATTCCATACTTCTAGCGATTGGATTTCACTCAAAACTAACCAAATGACTCCTCCCACCATATTATGATGTTGCCCAAGTTTTGGGCTCGATACGAAATCAATAGGTGTGAGAAATTGGACAATTCAAGTTCAACGGCAGTTCGTTCCTAATTGTAGTGGTTGGTGTATTCCACACTTCTAGCGATTGGATTGCACTCAAAACTCACCAAATGACTCCTCCCACCATATTATGTTGTTGCCCAAGTTTTGGGCTCGATCCGAAATCAATAGGTGTTCGAAATTTGACAATTCAAGTTCAACGGCAGTTCGTTCCTAACTGGAGTGGTTGGTGTATTCCATACTTCTAGCGATTGGATTTCACTCAAAACTCACCAAATGACTCCTCCCACCATATTATGATGTTGCCCAAGTTTGGGGCTCGATCCGAAATCTATAGGTGTGAGAAATTGGACAATTCAAGTTCAACGGCAGTTCGTTCCTAATTGGAGTGGTTGCTGTATTCCATAATTCTAGCGATTGGATTACACTCAAAACTCACAAATGACACCTCCCACCATATTATGATGTTGCCCAAGTTTTGGGCTCGATTCGAAATCAATAGGAGTGAGAAATTGGACAATTCAAGTTCAATGGCAGTTCGTTCCTAATTGGAGTGGTTGGTGTATTCCATACTTCTAGAGATTGGATTTCACTCAAAACTCACCAAATGACTCCTCCCACCATATTATGATGTTGCTCAAGTTTGGGGCTCGATCCGAAATCAATAGGTGTGAGAAATTGGACAATTCAAGTTCAACGGAAGTTCGTTCCTAATTGGAGTGGTTGGCGTACTCCATACTTGTAGCGATTGGATTTCACTCAAAACCCACCAAATGACTCCTCCCACCATATTATGATGTTGCCCAAGTGTTGGGCTCGATCCGAAATCAATAGGTGTGAGAAATTGGACAATTCAAGTTCAACGGCAGTTCGTTCCTAATTGGAGTGGTTGGTGTATTCCGTACTTGTAGCGATTGGATTTCACTGAAAACTCACCAAATGACTCCTCCCACCATAGTATGATGTTGCCCAAGTTTTGGGCTCGATCCGAAATCAATAGGTGTTCCAAATTGGACAATTCAAGTTCAACGGCAGTTCGTTCCTAATTTGAGTGGTTGGTGTATTCCATAATTCTAGCGATCGGATTTCACTCAAAACTCACCAAATGACTCCTCCCACCATATTATGATGTTCCCCAAGTTTTGGGCTCGATCCGAAATCAATAGGTGTGAGAAATTGGAGAATTCAAGTACAACGGCAGTTCGTTCCTGATTGTAGTGGTTAGTGTATTCCATACTTCTAGCGATTGGATTTCACTCAAAACTCACCAAATGACTCCTCCCACCATATTATGATGTTGCCCAAGTGTTGGGCTCGATCCGAAATCAATAGGTGTGAGAAATTGGACAATTCAAGTTCAACGGCAGTTCGTTCCTAATTGGAGTGGTTGGTGTATTCCGTACTTGTTGCGATTGGATTTCACTGAAAACTCACCAAATGACTCCTCCCACCATAGTATGATGTTGCCCAAGTTTTGGGCTCGATCCGAAATCAATAGGTGTTCCAAATTGGACAATTCAAGTTCAACGGCAGTTCGTTCCTAATTTGAGTGGTTGGTGTATTCCATAATTCTAGCGATCGGATTTCACTCAAAACTCACCAAATGACTCCTCCCACTATATTATGATGTTGCCCAAGTGTTGGGCTCGATCCGAAATCAATAGGTGTGAGAAATTGGACAATTCAAGTTCAACGGCAGTTCGTTCCTAATTGGAGTGGTTAGTGTATTCCATAATTCTAGCGATTGGATTTCACTCAAAACTCACCAAATGACTCCTCCCACCATATTATGCTCTTGCCCAAGTTTTGGGCTCGATCCGAAATCAATAGGTGTTCCAAATTGGACAATTCAAGTTCAACTGCAGTTCGTTCCTAATTGGAGTGGTTGGTGTACTCCATACTTCTAGCGATTGGATTTCACTCAAAACTAACCAAATGACTCCTCCCACCATATTACGATGTTGCCCAAGTTTTGGGCTGGATCCGAAATCAATAGGTGTGAGAAATTGGACATTTCAAGTTCAACGACAGTTCGTTCCAAATTGGAGTGGTTGGTGTATTCCACACTTCTAGCGATTGGATTTCACTCAAAACTCACCAAATGACTCCTCCCACCATATTATGATGTTGCCCAAGTTTTGGGCTCGATCCGAAATCAATCGGTGTGAGAAATTGGACAATTCAAGTTCAACGGCAGTTCGTTCCTAATTGGAGTGGTTGGTGTATTCCATACTTCTAGCGATTGGATTTCACTCAAAACTCACCAAATGACTCCTCCCACCATATTATAATGTTGCCCAAGTTTGGGGCTCGATCCGAAATCAATAGGTGTGAGAAATTGGACAATTCAAGTTCAACGGCAATTCGTTCCTAATTGGAGTGGTTGGTGTATTCCATACTTCTAGCGATTGGATTTCACTCAAAACTAACCAAATGACTCCTCCCACCATGTTATGATGTTGCCCAAGTTTTGGGCTCGATCCGAAATCAATAGGTGTTCCAAATTGGACAATTCAAGTTCAACGGCAGTTCGTTCCTATTTTGAGTGGTTGGTGTATTCCATAATTCTACCGATTGGATTTCACTCAAAACTCACCAAATGACTCCTCCCACCATATTATGATGTTGCCCAAGTTTTGGGCTCGATCCGAAATCAATAGGTGTGAGAAATTGGAGAATTCAAGTACAACGGCAGTTCGTTCCTGATTGTAGTGGTTAGTGTATTCCATACTTCTAGCGGTTGGATTTCACTCAAAACTCACCAAATGACTCATCCCACCATATTATGATGTTGCCCAAGTTTGGGGCTCGATCCGAAATCAATAGGTGTGAGAAATTGGACAATTCAAGTTCAACGGCAGTTCGTTCCTAATTTGAGTGGTTGGTGTATTCCATACTTCAAGCGATTGGATTTCACTCAAAACTCACCAAATGACTCCACCGACCGTATTATGATGTTGCCCAAGTTTGGGGCTCGATCCGAAATCAATAGGTGTGAGAAATTGGACAATTCAAGTTCAACGGCAGTTCGTTCCTAATTGGAGTGGTTGGCGTACTCCATACTTCTAGCGACTGGATTTCAGTCAAAACTCACCAAATGACTCCTCCCACCATATTATGATGTTGCCCAAGTTTTGGGCTCGATCCGAAATCAATAGGTGTGAGAAATTGGACAATTCAATTTCAACGGCAGTTCGTTCCTAATTTGAGTGGTTGGTGTATTCCATACTTCTAGCGATTGGATTTCACTGAAAACTCTCCAAATGACTCCTCCCACCATAGTATGATGTTGCCCAAGTTTTGGGCTCGATCCGAAATCAATAGGTGTTCCAAATTGGACAATTCAAGTTCAACGGCAGTTCGTTCCTAATTTGAGTGGTTGGTGTATTCCATACTTCTAGCGATTGGATTTCACTGAAAACTCTCCAAATGACTCCTCCCACCACAGTATGATGTTGCCCAAGTTCTGGGCTCGATCCGAAATCAATAGGTGTTCCAAATTGGACAATTCAAGTTCAACGGCAGTTCGTTCCTAATTTGAGTGGTTGGTGTATTCCACACTTCTAGCGATTGGATTTCACTCAAAACTCACCAAATGACTCCTCCCACCATATTATGATGTTGCCCAAGTTTTGGGCTCGATCCGAAATCAATAGGTATTCCAAATTGGAAAACTCAAGTATAACGGCAATTCGTTCCTAATCGGAGTGGTCGGTGTATTCCATACTTCTAGCGATTGGATTTCACTCAAAACTCACCAAATGACTCCTCCAACCATATTATGATGTTGCCCAAGTTTGGGGCTCGGTCTGAAATCAATAGGTGTGAGAAATTGGACAATTCAAGTTCAACAGCAGTTCGTACCAAATTGGAGTGGTTGGTGTATTCCATACTTCTAGCGATTAGATTTCACTCAAAACTCACCAAATGACTCCTCCCACAATATTATTATGTAGCCCAAGTTTCGGGCTTGGTCCGAAATCAATAGTTGTGAGAAATTGGACAATTCAAGTTCAACGGCAGTTCGTTCCTAATTGGAGTGGTTGGTGTATTCCGAACTTCTAGCGATTGGATTTCACTCAAAACTCACCAAAGGACTCCTCCCACCATATTATGATGTTGCCCAAGTTTGGGGCTCGGTCCGAAATCAATAGGTGTTCCAAATTGGACAATTCAAGTTCAACGGCAGTTCGTTCCTAATTGGAGTGGTTGGTGTATTCCATACTTCTAGCGATTGGATTTCACTCAAAACTCACCAAATGACTCCTCCCACCATATTATGATGTTGCCCAAGTTTTGGGCTCGATCCGAAATCAATAGGTGTTCCAAATTGGACATTTCAAGTTCAACGGCAGTTCGTTCGTAATTGGAGTGGTTGGTGTATTCCATACTTCCAGCGATTGGATTTCACTCAAAACTCACCAAATGACTCCTCCCACCATATTATGATGTTGCCCAAGTTTTGGGCTCGATTCGAAATCAATAGGTGTGAGAAATTGGACAATTCAAGTTCAACGGCAGTTCGTTCCTAATTGGAGTGGTTGGTGTATTCCATACTTCTAGCGATTGGATTTCACTCAAAACTCACAAATGACTCCTCTCACCATATTAGGATGTTGCCCAAGTTTTGGGCTCGATCCGAAATCAATAGGTGTTCCAAATTGGACAATTCAAGTTCAACGGCAGTTCGTTCCTAATTGGAGTGGTTGGTGTATTCCATACTTCTAGCGATTGGATTTCACTCAAAACTCACCAAATGACTCCTAACACCATATTATGATGTTGCACAAGTTTTGGGCACGATTCGAAATCAATAGGTGTGAGAAATTGGACAATTCAAGTTCAACGGCAGTTCGTTCCTAATTGGAGTGGTTGGTGTATTCCATACTTCTAGCGATTGGATTTCACTCAAAACTCACAAATGACTCCTCTCACCATATTAGGATGTTGCCCAAGTTATGGGCTCGATCCGAAATCAATAGGTGTTCCAAATTGGACAATTTAAGTTCAACGGCAGTTCGTTCCAAATTGGAGTGGTTGGTGTATTCCATACGTCCAGCAATTGGATTTCACTAAAAACTCACCAAA
The DNA here is from genome assembly GCF_965620075.1 of Prunus avium. Taxonomy (NCBI): domain Eukaryota; kingdom Viridiplantae; phylum Streptophyta; class Magnoliopsida; order Rosales; family Rosaceae; genus Prunus; species Prunus avium. Next base: position 10,746,942 of record NC_142290.1, read on the forward strand.
TGACTACTCCCACCATATTATGAGGTTGCCCAAGTTTTGTGCTCGATCCGAAATCAATAGGTGTGATAAATTGGACAATTCAGGTTCAACGGCAGTTCATTCCTAATTGGAGTGGTTGGTGTATTCCATACTTCTAGCGATTGGATTTTATTGAAAACTCACCAAATGACTCCACCCACCATATTATGATGTTGCCCAAGTTTTGGGCTCAATCCGAATTCAATAGGTGTGAGAAATTGGTCTATTCAATTTCCACGACAGTTCTTTCCTAATTGGAATGGTTGGTGTATTCCATACTTCTAGCGATTGGATTTCACTCAAAACTCACCAAATGACTCCTCCCACCATAATATGATGTTGCCCAAGTTTTGGGCTCGATCCGAAATCAATAGGTGTTCCAAATTGGACAATTCAAGTTCAACGGCAGTTCGTTCCTAGTTGGAGTGGTTGGTGTATTCCATACGTCCAGCGATTGGATTTCACTCAAAACTCACCAAATGACTCCTCCAACCATATTATGATGTTGCCCAAGTTTTGGGCTCGATCCGAAATCAATAGGTGTTCCAAATTGGACAATTCAAGTTCAATGACAGTTCGTTCCTAATTTGAGTGGTTGGTGTATTCCATACTTCTAGCGATTGGATTTCAGTAAAAACTAACCAAATGACTCCTCCAACCATATTATGATGTTGCCCAAGTTTTGGGCTCGATCCGAAATCAGTAGGTGTTCCAAAATTGGACAATTCAAGTTCAACGGCAGTTCGTTCGTAATTGGAGTGGTTGGTGTATTCCATACTTCTAGCGATTGGATTTCCCTCAAAACTCACCAAACGACTCCTCCCACCATATTGTGTTGTTGCCCAAGTTTTGGGCTCGATCCGAAATCAGTAGGTGTTCCAAATTGGACAATTCAAGTTCAACGGCAGCTCGTTCCTAATTGGAGTGGTTGGTGTATTCCATACTTCTAGCGATTGGATTTCACTCAAAACTCACCAAATTACTCCTCCCACCATATTATGTTGTTGTCCAAGTTTTGGGCTCGATTCGAAATCAATAGGTGTGATAAATTGGACAATTCAAGTTCAACAGCAGTTCATTCCTAATTGGAGTGGTTGGTGTATTCCATACTTCTAGCGATTGGATTTCACTCAAAACATACCAAATGACTTTTCCCAACATATTATGATGTTGCCCAAGTTTTGGGCTCGATCCGAAATCAATAGGTGTTCCAAATTGGACAATTCAACTTCAACGGCAGTTCGTTCCTAATTGGAGTGGTTGGTGTATTCCATACTTCTAGGGATTGGATTTCACTCAAAAGTCACCAAATGACTCCTCCCACCATATTATGATGTTGCCCAAGTTTTGGCCTCGATCCGAAATCAATAGGTGTTCCAAATTGGACAATTCAAGTTCAACGGTAGTTCGTTCCTAATTGGAATGGTTGGTGTATTCCATACTTCTAGCGATTGGATTTCACTCAAAATTCACCAAACGACTCCTCCCACCATATTGTGTTGTTGCCCAAGTTTTGGGCTCGATCCAAAATCAGTAGGTGTTCCAAATTGGACAATTCAAGTTCAACGGCAGCTCGTTCCTAATTGGAGTGGTTGGTGTATTCCATACTTGTAGCGATTAGATTTCACTCAAAACTCACCAAACGACTACTCCCACCATATTATGATGTTGCCCAAGTTTTGGGCTCGTAACGAAATCAATAGGAGTGATAAATTGGACAATTCAAGTTCAACGGCAGTTCATTCCTAATTGGAGTGGTTCGTGTATTCCATACGTCCAGCGATTGGATTTCACTCAAAACTCACCAAATGACTCCTCCCACCATATTATGAGGTAGCCCAAGTTTTGGGCTCGGTCCGAAATCAATAGGTGTTCCAAATTGGACAATTCAACTTCAACGGCAGTTCGTTCCTAATTGGAGTGGTTGGTGTATTCCATACTTCTAGCGATTGGATTTCACCCAAAACTCACCAAATGACCCCTCCCACCATTTTATTATGTTGCCCAGGTTTTGGGCTCGATCCGAAATCAATAGGTGTTCCAAATTGGCCAATTCAAGTTCAACGGCAGTTCGTTCCTAATTGGAGTGGTTGTTGTATTCCATACTTCTAGCGATTGGATTTCACTCAAAACTCACCAAATGGCTCCTCCCACCATATTTTGTTGTTTCCAAAGTTTTGGGCTCAATATGAAATCAATAGGCGTTCCAAATTGGACAATTCAAGTTCAACGGCAGTTCGTTCCTAATTGGAGTGGTTGGTGTATTCCATACTTCTAGCGATTGGACTTCAATCAAAACTCACCAAATGACTCCTCCCACCATATTTTGTTGTTCCCCAAGTTTTTTGCTCGATCCGAAATCAATAGGTGTTCCAAATTGGACAATTCAAGTTCAACGAAAGTTCGTTCCTAATTGGAGTGGTTGGCGTATTCCATACTTCTAGCGATTGGATTTCCCTCAAAACTCACCAAACGACTCCTCCCACCATATTGTGTTGTTGCCCAAGTTTTGGGCTCGATCCGAAATCAGTAGGTGTTCCAAATTGGAGAATTCAAGTTCAACGGCAGCTCGTTCCTAATTGGAGTGGTTGGTGTATTCCATACTTCTAGCGATTGGATTTCACTCAAAACTCACCAAATTACTCCTCCCACCATATTATGATGTTGCCCAAGTTTTGGGCTCGATACGAAATCAATAGGTGTTCCAAATTGGACAATTCAAGTTCTACGGCAGTTCGTTCCTAATTGGAGTGGTTGGTGTTTTCCATACTTCTAGCGATTGGATTTCACTCAAAACCCACCAAATGACCCCTCCCACCATATTATGATGTTGCCCAAGTTTCGGGCTCGATCCGAAATCAATAGGTGTTCCAAATTGGACAATTCAAGTTCAACGGCAGTTCGTTCCTAACTGGAGTGGTTGGTGTATTCCATACTTCTTGCGATTGGATTTCACTCAAAACTCACCAAATGACTCCTCCCACCATATTATGATGTTGCCCAAGTTTTGGGCTCTATCCGAAATCAATAGGTGTTCCAAATTGGACAATTCAAGTTCAACGGCAGTTCGTTCCTAATTGGAGTGGTTGGTGTATTCCATACTTCTAGCGATTGGATTTCACTCAAAACTCACCAAATGACTGCTCCCACCATGTTATGATGTTGCCCAAGTTTTGGGCTCGATCCGAAATCAATAGGTGTTAAATATTGGACAATTCAAGTTCAACGACAATTCGTTCCTAATTGGAGTGGTTGGTGTATTCCATACTTCTAGCGATTGGATTTCACTCAAAACAAACCAAATGACTACTCCCACCCTATTATGATGTTGCCCAAGTTTTGGGCTCGATCCAAAATCAATAGGTGTGAGAAATTGGACAATTCAAGTTCAACGGCAGTTCGTTCCTAGTTGGAGGGGTTGGTGTATTCCACACTTCTAGCGATTGGATTTCACTCAAAACTCACCAAATGACTCCTCCCACCATATTATGATGTTGCCCAGGTTTTGGGCTCGATCCGAAATCAATAGGTCTGAGAAATTGGTCAATTCAATTTGAACGACAGTTCGTTCCTTATTGGAGTGGTTGGTGTATTCCATACGTCTAGCGATTGGATTTAACTCAAAACCCACCAAATGACTCCTCCCACCATATTATGATGTTGCCCAAGTTTTGGGCTCGATCCGAAATCAATAGGTGTTCCAAATTGGACAATTCAAGTTCAACCGCAGTTCGTTCCTAACTGGAGTGGTTGGTGTATTCCATACTTCTTCCGAATGGATTTCACTCAAAACTCACCAAATGACTCCTCCCACCATATTATGATGTTGCCCAAGTTTTGGGCTCGATCCGAAATCAATAGGTGTTCCAAATAGGACAATTCAAGTTCAAGGGTAGTTCGTTCCTAATTGGAGTGGTTGGTGTATTCCATACTTCTAGCGATTGGATTTCACTCAAAACTCACCAAATGACTCCTCCCACCATGTTATGATGTTGCCCAAGTTTTGGGCTCGATCCGGAATCAATAGGTGTTCCAAATTGGACAATTCAAGTTCAACGGCAATTCGTTCCTAATTGGAGTGGTTGGTGTATTCCATACTTCTAGCGATTGGATTTCACTCAAAACTCACCAAATGACTCCTCCCAAAATATTATGATGTTGCCCAAGTTTTGGGCTCGATCCGAAATCAATAGGTGTTCCAAATTGGACAATTAAAGTTCAACGGCAGTTCGTTCCTAATTGGAGTGGTTGGTGTATTCCATACTTCTGGCGATTGGATTTCACTCAAAACCCACCAAATGACTCCTCCCACCATATTATGATGTTGCCCAAGTTTCGGGCTCGATCCGAAATCAATAGGTGTTCCAAATTGGACAATTCAAGTTCAACGGCAGTTCGTTCCTAACTGGATTGGTTTGTGTATTCCATACTTCTTGCGATTGGATTTCACTCACAACTCACCAAATGACTCCTCCCACCATATTATGATGTTGCCCAATTTTGGGCTCGATACGAAATCAAAAGGTGTTCCAAATTGGACAATTCAAGTTCAACGGCAGTTCTTTCCTACTTGGGGTGGTTTGTGTATTCCATACTTCTAGCGATTGGAATTCACTCAAAACTAACCGAATGACTCCTCCCGCCATATTATAATGTTGCCCAAGTTTTGGGCTCGATCCGAAATAAATAGGTGTGAGAAATTGGACAATTCAAGTTCAACGGCAGTTCGTTCCAAATTGGAGTGGTTGGTGTATTCCATACTTCTAGCGATTGGATTTCACTCAAAACTCAAAAAATGACTCCTCCCACCATATTATGATGTTGTACAGGTTTTGGGCTCGATCCGAAATCAATAGGTGTGAGAAATTGGACAATTCAAGTTCAACGGCAGTTCATTCCTAATTGGAGTGGTTGGTGTATTCCATACTTCTAGCGATTGGATTTCACCCAAAACTCACCGAATGATTCCTCCCACCATATTATGGGGTTGCCCAAGTTTTGGGCTCGATCCGAAATGAATAGGTGTTCCAAATTGGACAATTCAAGTTCAACGGCAGTTCGTTCCTAGTTGGAGTGGTTGGTGTATTCCATACTTCTAGCTATTTGATTTCACTCAAAACTCACCAACTGAGTCCTCCCACCATATTATGATGTTGCCCAAGTTTTGGGCTCGATCCGAAATCAATAGGTGTGAGAAATTGGACAATTCAAGTTCAACGGAAGTTCGTTCCTAATTGGAGTGGTTGGTTTATTCCATACTTCTTGCGATTGGATTTCACTCAAAACTCACCCAATGACTCCTCCCACCATATTATGATGTTGCCCAAGTTTGGGGCTCGATCCGAAATCAATAGGTGTGAGAAATTGGACCATTCAAGTTCAACGGCAGTGCGTTTCTAATTGGAGTGGTTCCATACTTCTAGAGATTGGATTTCACTCAAACCTCACCAATTGACTCCACCCACCATATTATGATGTTGCCCATGTTTTGGGCTCGATCCGAAATCAATAGGTGCGAGAAATTGGACAATTCAAGTTCAACGGAAGTTCGTTCCTAATTGGAGTGGTTGGGGTATTCCAGACTTCAAGCGATTGGATTTCACTCAAAACTCACCAAATGACTCCTCCCACCATATTATGATGTTGCCCAAGTTTTGGGTTCGATCCGAAATCAATAGGTCTTCCAAATTTGACAATTAGAGTTCAACGGCAGTTCGTTCCTAATTGGAGTGGTTGGTGTATTCCATACTTCTAGCGATTGGATTTAACTTAAAACTAACCAAATGACTCCTCCCACCATATTTTGATGTTGCCCAAGTTTGGGGCTCGATCCGAAATCAATAGGTGTGAGAAATTGGACAATTCAAGTTCAACGGCAGATCGTTCCTAATTGGAGTGGTTGGTGTATTTTATACTTCTAGCGATTGGATTTCACTCAAAACTCACCAATTGACTCCTCCTACCATATTTTGATGTTGCCCAGGTTTTGGGCTCGATCCGAAATCAATAGGTTTGAGAAATTGGACAATTCAAATTCAACGGAAGTTCGTTCCTAATTGGAGTGGTTGGTTTATTCCATACTTCTTGCGATTGGATTTCACTCAAAATTCTCCAAATGACTCCTCCCACCATATTATGATGGTGCCCAAGTTTGGGACTTGATCCGAAATCAATAGGTGGGAGAAATTGGACAATTCAAGTTCAACGGCAGTTCGTTCCTAATTGGAGTGGTTGGTGTGTTCCATACTTCTAGCGATTGGATTTCACTCAAAACTAACCAAATGACTCCTCCCACCATATTATGACGTTGCCCAAGTTTTGGGCACGATCCGAAATCAGTAGGTGTTCCAAATTGGATAATTCAAGTTCAACGGCAGTTCGTTCCTAATTGGAGTGGTCGGTGTATTCCACACTTCTGGCGATTGGATTTCACTCAAAACTCACCAAACGACTCCTCCCACCATATTATGATGTTGCCCAGGTTTTGTGCTCGATCCGAAATCAATAGGAGTGATAAATTGGACAATTCAGGTTCAACGGCAGTTCGTTCCTAATTGGAGTGGTTAGTGTATTCCATACTTCTAGCAATTTGATTTCACTCAAAACTCACCGAATGACTCCTCCCTCCGTATTATGATGTTGCCCAAGTTTTGGGCTCGATCCGAAATCAATAGGTGTTCCAAATTGGACAATTCAAGTTCAACGGCAGTTCGTTCCTAATTGGAGTGGTTGGTGTTTTCCATACTTCTAGCGATTGGATTTCACTCAAAACCCACGAAATGACTCCTCCCACCATATTATGTTGTTGCCCAAGTTTTGGGCTCGATCCGAAATCAATAGTTGTTCCAAATTGGACAATTCAAGTTCAACGGCAGTTCGTTCCTAATTGGAGTGGTTAGTGTATTCCATACTTCTAGCGATTGGATTTCACTCAAAACCCACCAAATGACTCCTCCCACCATATTATGTTGTTGCCCAAGTTTTGGGCTCTATCCGAAATCAATAGGTGTTCCAAATTGGACAATCCAAGTTCAACGGCAGTTCGTTCCTAATTGGAGTGGTTGGTGTATTCCATACTTCTAGCGAATGGATTTCACTTAAAACTCACCAAAGGAATTCTCCCACCATATTATGATGTTGCCCAAGTTTGGGGCTCGATCCGAAATCAATAGGTGTTCGAAATTTGACAATTCAAGTTCAACGGCAGTTCGTTCCTAATTGGAGTGGTTGGTGTATTCCATACTTCTAGCGATTGGATTTCACTCAAAACTCACCAAATGACTCCTCCCACCATATTATGATGTTGCCCAAGTTTGGGGCTCGATCCGAAATCTATAGGTGTGAGAAATTGGACAATTCAAGTTCAACGGCAGTTCGTTCCTAATTGGAGTGGTTGGTGTATTCCATACTTCTTCCGAATGGATTTCACTCAAAACTCACCAAATGACTCCTCCCACCATATTATGATGTTGCCCAAGTTTTGGGCTCGATCCGAAATCAATAGGTGTGAGAAATAGGACAATTCAAGTTCAACGGTAGTTCGTTCCTAATTGGAGTGGTTGGTGTATTCCATACTTCTAGCGATTGGATTTCACTCAAAACTCACCAAATGACTCCTCCCACCATGTTATGATGTTGCCCAAGTTTTGGGCTCGATCCGGAATCAATAGGTGTTCCAAATTGGACAATTCAAGTTCAACGGCAGTTCGTTCCTAATTGGAGTGGTTGGTGTATTCCATACTTCTAGCGATTGGATTTAACTCAAAACTAACCAAATGACTCCTCCCACCATATTTTGATGTTGCCCAAGTTTGGGGCTCGATCCGAAATCAATAGGTGTGAGAAATTGGACAATTCAAGTTCAACGGCAGATCGTTCCTAATTGGAGTGGTTGGTGTATTTTATACTTCTAGCGATTGGATTTCACTCAAAACTCACCAATTGACTCCTCCTACCATATTTTGATGTTGCCCAAGTTTTGGGCTCGATCCGAAATCAATAGGTTTGAGAAATTGGACAATTCAAATTCAACGGAAGTTCGTTCCGAATTGGAGTGGTTGGTTTATTCCATACTTCTTGCGATTGGATTTCACTCAAAATTCTCCAAATGACTCCTCCCAGCATATTATGATGGTGCCCAAGTTTGGGACTTGATCCGAAATAAATAGGTGTGAGAAATTGGACAATTCAAGTTCAACGGCAGTTCGTTCCTAATTGGAGTGGTTGGTGTGTTCCATACTTCTAGCGATTGGATTTCACTCAAAACTAACCAAATGACTCCTCCCACCATATTATGACGTTGCCCAAGTTTTGGGCACGATCCGAAATCAATAGGTGTTCCAAATTGGATAATTCAAGTTCAACGGCAGTTCGTTCCTAATTGGAGTGGTCGGTGTATTCCATACTTCTAGCGATTGGATTTCACTCAAAACTCACCAAACGACTCCTCCCACCATATTATGATGTTGCCCAGGTTTTGTGCTCGATCCGAAATCAATAGGTGTGATAAATTGGACAATTCAGGTTCAACGGCAGTTCGTTCCTAATTGGAGTGGTTAGTGTATTCCATACTTCTAGCGATTTGATTTCACTCAAAACTCACCGAATGACTCCTCCCTCCGTATTATGATGTTGCCCAAGTTTTGGGCTCGATCCGAAATCAATAGGTGTTCCAAATTGGACAATTCAAGTTCAACGGCAGTTCGTTCCTAATTGGAGTGGTTGGTGTTTTCCATACTTCTAGCGATTGGATTTCACTCAAAACCCACGAAATGACTCCTCCCACCATATTATGTTGTTGCCCAAGTTTTGGGCTCGATCCGAAATCAAAAGTTGTTCCAAATTGGACAATTCAAGTTCAACGGCAGTTCGTTCCTAATTGGAGTGGTTGGTGTTTTCCATACTTCTAGCGATTGGATTTCACTCAAAACCCACCACATGACCCCTCCCACCATATTATGATGTTGCCCAAGTTTCGGGCTCGATCCGAAATCAATAGGTGTTCCAAATTGGACAATTTAAGTTCAACGGCATTTCGTTCCTAACTGGAGTGGTTGGTGTATTCCATACTTCTTGCGATTGGATTTCACTCAAAACTCACCAAATGACTCCTCCCACCATATTATGATGTTGCCCAAGTTTTGGGCTCTATCCGAAATCAATAGGTGTTCCAAATGGGACAATTCAAGTTCAACGGCAGTTCGTTCCTAATTGGAGTGGTTGGTGTATTCCATACTTCTAGCGATTGGATTTCACTCAAAACTCACCAAATGACTCCTCCCACCATGTTATGATGTTGCCCAAGTTTTGGGCTCGATCCGAAATCAATAGGTGTTCCAAATTGGACAATTCAAGTTCAACGGAAGTTCGTTCGTAATTGGAGTGGTTGGTGTATTCCATACTTCTTGCGATTGGATTTCACTCAAAACTCTCCAAATGACTCCTCCCACCATATTATGATGTTGCCCAAGTTTTGGGCTCGATCCGAAATCAATAGGTGTTCCAAATTGGACAATTCAATTTCAACGGCAGTTCGTTCCTAATTGGAGTGGTTGGTGTATTCCATACTTCTAGCGATTGGATTTCACTCAAAACTAACCAAATGACTCCTCCCACCATATTATGATGTTGCCCAAGTTTTGGGCTCGATCCGAAATCCATAGGTGTTCGAAATAGGACAATTCAAGTTCAACGGCAGTTCGTTCCTAATTGGAGTGGTTGGTGTATTCCATACTTCTAGCGATTGGATTTCACTCAAAACTCACAAAATGACTCCTCCCACCATATTTTGATGTTGCCCAAGTTTTGGGCTCGATCCGAAATCAATAGGTGTTCCTAATTGGACAATTCAAGTTCAACAGCAGTTCGTTCCTAATTGGAGTGGTTGGTGTATTCCATACTTCTAGCGATTGGATTTCACTCAAAACTAACCAAACGACTCCTTCCACCACATTATGATGTTGCCCAAGTTTTGGGCTCGATACGAAATCAATAGGTGTTCAAAATTGGACAATTCAAGTTCAACGGCAGTTCGTTCCTAATTGGGGTGGTTGGGGTATTCCATACTTCTACCGATTGGATTTCACTCGAAACTAACCAAATGACTCCTCCCACCATATTATGATGTTGCCCAAGTTTTGGGCTCGATCCGAAATCAATAGGTGTGAGAAATTGGACAATTCAAGTTCAACGGCAGTTCGTTCCTAATTGGAGTGGTTGGTGTGTTCCATACTTCTAGAGATTGGATTTCACTCAAAACTCACCAATTGACTCCTCCCACCATATTATGATGTTGCCCAAGTTTTGGGCTCGATCCGAAATCAATAGGTGTTCCAAATTGGACAATTCAAGTTCAACGGCAGTTCGTTCCTAACTGGAGTGGTTGGTAAATTCCATACTTCTAGCGATTGGATTTCACTCAATACTCACCAAATGACTCCTCCCACCATATTATGATGTTGCCCAAGTTTTGGGCTCGATCCGAAGTCAACAGGTGTTCCGAATTGGACAATTCAAGTTCAACGGCAGTTCGTTCCTAACTGGAGTGGTTGGTGTATTCCACACTTCTAGCGAATGGATTTCACTCAGAACTCACCAATTGACTCCTCCCACCATATTATGATGTTGCCCAAGTTTTGGGCTCGATCCGAAATCAATAGGTGTGAGAAATTGGACAATTCAAATTCAACGGAAGTTCGTTCCTAATTGGGGTGGTTGGGGTATTCCATACTTCTAGCGATTGGATTTCACTCGAAACTAACCAAATGACTCCTCCCACCATATTATGATGTTGCCCAACTTTTGGGCTCGATCCGAAATCAATAGGTGTGAGAAATTGGACAATTCAAGTTCAACGGCAGTTCGTTCCTAATTGGAGTGGTTGGTTTATTCCATACTTCTTGCGATTGGGTTTCACTCAAAACTCACCAATTGACTCCTCCCACCATATTATGATGTTGCCCAAGTTTTGGGCTCGATCCGAAATCAATATGTGTTCCAAATTGGACAATTCAAGTTCAACGGCAGTTCGTTCCTAACTGGAGTGGTTTGTGTATTCCATACTTCTTGCGATTGGATTCCACTCAAAACTCACCAAATGACTCCTCCCACCATATTATGACGTTGCCCAAGTTTCGGGCTCGATCCGAAATCAATAGGTGTTCCAAATTGGACAATTCAAGTTCAACGGCCGTTCGTTCCTAACTGGAGTGGTTGGTGTATTCCATACTTCTTGCGATTGGATTTCACTCACAACTCACCAAATGACTCCTCCCACCATATTATGATGTTGCCCAAGTTTTGGGCTCGATACGAAATCAAAAGGTGTTCCAAATTGGACAATTCAAGTTCAACGGCAGTTCTTTCCTACTTGGGGTGGTTTGTGTATTCCATAATTCTAGCAATTGGAATTCACTCAAAACTAACCAAATGACTCCTCCCGCCATATTATAATGTAGCCCAAATTGGTGTGAGAAATTGGACAATTCAAGTTCAACGTCAGTTCGTTCCAAATTGGAGTGGTTGGTGTATTCCATACTTCTAGCGATTGGATTTCACTCAAAACTCACAAAATGACTCCTCCCACTATATTATGATGTTGTACAGGTTTTGGGCTCGATCCGAAATCAATAGGTGTGAGAAATTGGACAATTCAAGTTCAACGGCAGTTCATTCCTAATTGGGGTGGTTGGTGTATTCCATACTCCTAGCGATTGGATTTCATCCAAAACTCACCAAATGATTCCTCCCACCATATTATGCTGTTGCCAAAGTTTTGGGGTCAATCTGAAATCAATAGGCGTTCCAAATTGGACAATTCAAGTTCAACGGCAGTTCCTTCCTAATTGGAGTGGTTGGTGTATTCCACACTTCTAGCGATTTGATTTCACTCAAAACTCACCAATTGACTCCTCCCACCACATTATGATGTTGCCCAAGTTTTGGCCTCGATCCGAAATCAATAGGTGTGACAAATTGGACAATTCAAGTTCAACGGAAGTTCGTTCCTAATTGGAGTGGTTGGTTTATTCCATACTTCTAGCGATTGGATTTCACTCAAAACTCACCCAATGACTCCTCCCACCATATTATGATGTTGCCCAAGTTTGGGGCTCGATCCGAAATCAATAGGTGTGAGAAATTGGACCATTCAAGTTCAACGGCAGTTCGTTCCTAATTGGAGTGGTTCCATACTTCTAGCGATTGGATTTCACTCAAACCTCACCAATTGACTCCACCCACCATATTATGATGTTGCCCAAGTTTTGGGCTCGATCCGAAATCAATAGGTTTGAGAAATTGGACAATTCAAATTCAACGGAAGTTCGTTCCTAATCGGAGTGGTTGGTGTATTCCATACTTCTTGCGATTGGATTTCACTCAAAATTCACCAAATGACTCCTCCCACCATATTATGATGTTGCCCAAGTTTGGGGCTTGATCCGAAATCAACTGGTGTGAGAAATTGGACAATTCAAGTTCAACGGCAGTTCGTTCCTAATTGGAGTGGTTAGTGTATTCCATACTTCTAGCGATTGGATTTCACTCAAAACCCACAAAATGACTCCTCCCACCATATTATGATGTTGTACAGGTTTTGGGCTCGATCCGAAATCAATAGGTGTGAGAAATTGGACAGTTCAAGTTCAACGGCAGTTCATTCCTAATTGGAGTGGTTGGTGTATTCCATACTTCTAGCGATTGGATTTCACTCAAAATTCACCAAATGACTCCTCCCACCATATTATGATGTTGCCCAAGTTTTGGGCTCGATACGAAATCAATAGTTGTTCCAAATTGGACAATTCAAGTTTCACGGCAGTTCGTCCCTAATTGGAGTGGTTGGTGTATTCCATACTTCTAGAGATCCTCCCACCGTATTATGATGTTGCCCAAGTTTTGGGCTCGATCCGAAATCAATAGGTCTTCCAAATTGGACAATTAGAGTTCAACGGCAGTTAGTTCCTAATTGGAGTGGTTGGTGTATTCCATACTTCTAGCGATTTGTTTTCACTCAAAACTAACCAAATGACTCCCCCCACCATATTATGATGTTGCCCAAGTTTTGGGCTCGATCCGAAATCAATAGGTGTTCCAAAGTGGACAATTCAAGTTTCACGGCAGTTCGTCCCTAATTGGAGTGGTTGGTGTATTCCATACTTCTAGAGATTGGATTTCAATCAAAACTCACCAATTGACTCCTCCCACCATATTAGGATGTTGCCCAAGTTTTGGGCTCGATCCGAAATCAATAGGTGTGAGAAATTGGACAATTCAAGTTCAACGGCAGTTCGTTCCTAATTGGAGTGGTTGCTGTATTCCATACTTCTATGGATTTGATTTCACTCAAAACTCACCAAATGACTCCTCCCACCATATTATGAAGTTGCCCAAGTTTTGGGCTCGATCCGAAATCAATAGGTGTTAGAAATTGGACAATTCAAGTTCAACGGTAGTTCGTTCCTAATGGGAGTGGTTGGTGTATTCCATACTTCTAGCGATTGGATTTCACTCAAAACTCACCAAATGACTCCTCCCACCATATTATGATGTTGCCCAAGTTTGGGGTTCGATCCGAAATCAATAAGTGTTAGAAATTGGACAATTCAAGTTCAACGGCAGTTCGTTCCTAAGGGGAGAGGTTGGTGTATTCCATACTTCTAGGGATTGGATTTCACTCAAAACACACCAAATGACTCCTCCCACCATATTATGATGTTGCCCAAGTTTTGGGCTTGATCCGAATTCAATAGGTGTGAGAAATTGGACAATTAAATTTCAACGGCAGTTCGTTCCTAATTGGAGTGGTTGGTGTATTCCATACTTCTAGCGATTGGATTTCACTCAAAACTCACCAATTGACTCCTCCCACCATATTATGATGGTACCCAAGTTTTGGGCTCGATCCGAAATCAATAGGTGTTCCAAATGGGACAATTCAAGTTCAACGGCAGTTCGTTCCTAATTGCAGTGGTTGGTGTATTCCATACTTCAAGCAATTGGATTTCACTCAAAACTCACCAAATGACTCCTCCCACCAAATTATGATGTTGCCCAAGTTTTGGGCTCGATCCGAAATCAATAGGTGTTCCAAATTGGACAATTCAAGTTCAACGGCAGTTCGTTCCTAATTGGAGTGGTTGGTGTATTCTATACTTCTAGGGATTGGATTTCACTCAAAACTCACCAAATGACTCCTGCCACCATATTATGAGGTTGCCCAAGTTTTGGGCTCGATCCGAAATCAATAGGTCTTTCAAATTTGACAATTAGAGTTCAACGGCAGTTCGTTCCTAATTGGAGTGGTTGGTGTATTCCATACTTCAAGCGACTGGATTTCACTGAAAACTCACCAAATGACTCCTCCCACCATATTATGATGTTGCCCAAGTTTTGGGCTCGATCCGAAATCAATAGGTGTTCCAAATTGGACAATTCAAGTTCAACGGCAGTTCGTTCCTAATTGGAGTGGTTGGTGTATTCCATACTTCTAGCGACTGGATTTTTCTCAAAACTCACCAAATAACTCCTCCAACCACATTATGATGTTGCCCAAGTTTTGGGCTCGATCCATAATCAATAGGTGTTCCAAATTGGACAATTCAAGTTCAACTGCAGTTCGTTCCTAATTGGAGTGGTTGGTGTATTCCACACTTCTAGCGATTGGATTTCACTCAAAACTCACCAAATGACTCCTCCCACCATATTATGATGTTGCCCAAATTTTGGGCTCGATCCGAAATCAATAGGTGTGAGAAATTGGACAATTCAAGTTCAACGGCAGTTCGTTCCTAATTGGAGTGGTTGGTATATTCCATAGTTCTAGCGATTGGATTTCACTCAAAACTCACAAAATGACTCCTCCCACCATATCATGATGTTGCCCAAGTTTTTGGCTCGATCCGAAATTAATAGGTGTTCCAAATTGGACAATTCAAGTTCAACGGCAGTTCATTCCTAACTGGAGTGGTTGGTGTATTCCATACTTCTAGCGACTGGATTTCTCTCAAAACTCACCAAATGACTCCTCCCACCATATTATGATGTTGCCCAAGTTTTGGGCTCGATACGAAATCAATAGGTGTTCGAAATTATACAATTCAAGTTCAACGACAGTTCGTTCCTAATTGGGGGGGTTGGTGTATTCCATACTTCTAGCGATTGGATTTCACTCAAAACAAACCAAATGACTCCTCCCACCACATTATGATGTTCCCCAAGTTTTGGGCTCGATCCGAAATCAATAGGTGTGAGAAATTGGACAATTCAAGTTCAACGGCAGTTCGTTCCTAATTGGAGTGGTTGGTGTATTCCATACTTCTAGCGACTGGATTTCACTCAAAACTCACCAAATGACTCCTCCCACCATATTATGATGTTGCCCAAGTTTTGGGCTCGATCCGAAATCAATAGGTGTGAGAAATAGGACAATTCAAGTTCAACGGCAGTTCGTTCCTAATTGGAGTGGTTGGTGTATTCCATACTTCTAGCGATTGGATTTCACTCAAAACACACCAAATGACTCCTCCCACCATATTATGATGTTGCCCCAGTTTTGGGCACGATCCGAAATCAATAGGTGTTCCAAATTGGACAATTCAAGTTCAACGGCAGTTCGTTCCTAATTGGAGTGGTTGGTGTATTCCATACTTCTAGCGATTGGATTTCACTCAAAACTCACCAAATGACTCCTCCCACCATATTATGATATTGCCCAAGTTTTGGGCTCGATCCGAAATCAATAGGTGTTCCAAATTGGACAATTCAAGTTCAACGGCAGTTCGTTCCAAATTGGAGTGGTTGGTGTATTCCACACTTCTAGCGATTGGATTTCACTCAAAACTCACCAAATGACTCCTCCCACCATATTATGATGTTGCCCAAATTTTGGGCTCGATCCGAAATCAATAGGTGTGAGAAATTGGACAATTCAAGTTCAACGGCAGTTCGTTCCTAATTGGAGTGGTTGGTATATTCCATAGTTCTAGCGATTGGATTTCACTCAAAACTCACAAAATGACTCCTCCCACCATATCATGATGTTGCCCAAGTTTTTGGCTTGATCCGAAATTAATAGGTGTTCCAAATTGGACAATTCAAGTTCAACGGCAGTTCATTCCTAACTGGAGTGGTTGGTGTATTCCATACTTCTAGCGACTGGATTTCTCTCAAAACTCACCAAATGACTCCTCCCACCATATTATGATGTTGCCCAAGTTTTGGGCTCGATACGAAATCAATAGGTGTTCCAAATTATACAATTCAAGTTCAACGGCAGTTCGTTCCTAATTGGGGGGGTTGGTGTATTCCATACTTCTAGCGATTGGATTTCACTCAAAACAAACCAAATGACTCCTCCCACCACATTATGATGTTCCCCAAGTTTTGGGCTCGATCCGAAATCAATAGGTGTGAGAAATTGGACAATTCAAGTTCAACGGCAGTTCGTTCCTAATTGGAGTGGTTGGTGTATTCCATACTTCTAGCGACTGGATTTCACTCAAAACTCACCAAATGACTCCTCCCACCATATTATGATGTTGCCCAAGTTTTGGGCTCGATCCGAAATCAATAGGTGTGAGAAATAGGACAATTCAAGTTCAACGGCAGTTCGTTCCTAATTGGAGTGGTTGGTGTATTCCATACTTCTAGCGATTGGATTTCACTCAAAACACACCAAATGACTCCTCCCACCATATTATGATGTTGCCCAAGTTTTGGGCACGATCCGAAATCAATAGGTGTTCCAAATTGGACAATTCAAGCTCAACGGCAGTTCGTTCCTAATTGGAGTGGTTGGTGTATTCCATACTTCTAGCGATTGGATTTCACTCAAAACTCACCAAATGACTCCTCCCACCATATTATGATATTGCCCAAGTTTTGGGCTCGATCCGAAATCAATAGGTGTTCCAAATTGGACAATTCAAGTTCAACGGCAGTTCGTTCCAAATTGGAGTGGTTGGTGTATTCCACACTTCTAGCGATTGGATTTCACTCAAAACTCACCAAATGACTCCTCCCACCATATTATGATGTTGCCCAAGTTTTGGGCACGATCCGAAATCAATAGGTGTTCCAAATTGGACAATTCAAGTTCAACGGCAGTTCGTTCCTAATTGGAGTGGTTGGTGTATTCCATACTTCTAGCGATTGGATTTCACTCAAAACTCACCAAATGACTCCTCCCACCATATTATGATATTGCCCAAGTTTTGGGCTCGACCCGAAATCAATAGGTGTTCCAAATTGGATAATTCAAGTTCAACGGCAGTTCGTTCCTAATTGGAGTGGTTGGTGTATTCCATACTTCTAGCGATTCGATTTCACTCAAAACTCCCCAAATGACTCCTCCCACCATATTATGATGTTGCACAAGTTTGGGGTTCGATCCAAAATCAATAGGTGTAAGAAATTGGACAATTGAAGTTCAACGGCAGTTCGTTCCTAATTGGAGTGGTTGGTGTATTCCATACTTCTAGCGATTGGATTTCACCCAAAACTCACCAAATGATTCCTCCCACCATATTATGATGTTGCCCAAGTTTGGGGCTCGATACGAAATCAATAGGTGTTCCAAATTGGACAATTCAAGTTCAACGGCAGATCGTTCCTAATTGGAGTGGTTGGTGTATTCCATACTTCTAGCGATTGGATTTCACTCAAATCTCACCAAATGACTCCTCCCACCATATTATGATATTGCCCAAGTTTTGGGCTCGATCCGAAATCAATAGGTGTTCCAAACTGGACAATTCAAGTTCAACGGCAGTACGTTCCAAATTGGAGTGGTTGGTGTATTCCATACTTCTAGCGATTGGATTTCACTCAAAACTCACCAAATGACTCCTCCCACCATTTTATGATGTTGCACAAGTTTGGGGTTCGATCCGAAATCAATAGGTGTGAGAAATTAGACAATTCAAGTTGAACGGCAGTTCGTTCCAAATGGGCGTGGTTGGTGTATTCCATACTTCTAGCGATTGGATTTCACTCAAAACTCACCAAATGACTCCTCCCACCATATTATGATATTGCCCAAGTTTTGGGCTCGATCTGAAATCAATAGGTGTTCCAAATTGGACAATTCAAGTTCAACGGCAGTTCGTTCCTAATTGGAGTGGTTGGTGTATTCCACACTTCTAGCAATTGGATTTCACTCAAAAATCACCAAATGACTCCTCCCACCATATTATGATGTTGCCCAAGTTTTGGGCTGGATCCGAAATCAATACGTGTGAGAAATTGGACAGTTCAAGTTCAACGACAGTTCGTTCCTAATTGGAGTGGTTGGTGTATTCCACACTTCTAGCGATTGGATTTCACTCAAAACTCACCAAATGACTCCTCCCACCATATTATGATGTTGCCCAAGTTTGGGGCTTGATCCGAAATCAATAGGTGTTCCAAATTGGACAATTCAAGTTCAACGGCAGTTCGTTCCTAATTGGAGTGGTTGGTGTATTCCATACTTCTAGCGATTGGATTTCACTCAAAACACACCAAATGACTCCTCCCACCATATTATGATGTTGCCCAAGTTTTGGGCACGATCCGAAATCAATAGGTGTTCCAAATTGGACAATTCAAGCTCAACGGCAGTTCGTTCCTAATTGGAGTGGTTGGTGTATTCCATACTTCTAGCGATTGGATTTCACTCAAAACTCACCAAATGACTCCTCCCACCATATTATGATATTGCCCAAGTTTTGGGCTCGATCCGAAATCAATAGGTGTTCCAAATTGGACAATTCAAGTTCAACGGCAGTTCGTTCCAAATTGGAGTGGTTGGTGTATTCCACACTTCTAGCGATTGGATTTCACTCAAAACTCACCAAATGACTCCTCCCACCATATTATGATGTTGCCCAAGTTTTGGGCACGATCCGAAATCAATAGGTGTTCCAAATTGGACAATTCAAGTTCAACGGCAGTTCGTTCCTAATTGGAGTGGTTGGTGTATTCCATACTTCTAGCGATTGGATTTCACTCAAAACTCACCAAATGACTCCTCCCACCATATTATGATATTGCCCAAGTTTTGGGCTCGACCCGAAATCAATAGGTGTTCCAAATTGGATAATTCAAGTTCAACGGCAGTTCGTTCCTAATTGGAGTGGTTGGTGTATTCCATACTTCTAGCGATTCGATTTCACTCAAAACTCCCCAAATGACTCCTCCCACCATATTATGATGTTGCACAAGTTTGGGGTTCGATCCAAAATCAATAGGTGTAAGAAATTGGACAATTGAAGTTCAACGGCAGTTCGTTCCTAATTGGAGTGGTTGGTGTATTCCATACTTCTAGCGATTGGATTTCACCCAAAACTCACCAAATGATTCCTCCCACCATATTATGATGTTGCCCAAGTTTGGGGCTCGATACGAAATCAATAGGTGTTCCAAATTGGACAATTCAAGTTCAACGGCAGATCGTTCCTAATTGGAGTGGTTGGTGTATTCCATACTTCTAGCGATTGGATTTCACTCAAATCTCACCAAATGACTCCTCCCACCATATTATGATATTGCCCAAGTTTTGGGCTCGATCCGAAATCAATAGGTGTTCCAAACTGGACAATTCAAGTTCAACGGCAGTACGTTCCAAATTGGAGTGGTTGGTGTATTCCATACTTCTAGCGATTGGATTTCACTCAAAACTCACCAAATGACTCCTCCCACCATTTTATGATGTTGCACAAGTTTGGGGTTCGATCCGAAATCAATAGGTGTGAGAAATTAGACAATTCAAGTTGAACGGCAGTTCGTTCCAAATGGGCGTGGTTGGTGTATTCCATACTTCTAGCGATTGGATTTCACTCAAAACTCACCAAATGACTCCTCCCACCATATTATGATATTGCCCAAGTTTTGGGCTCGATCTGAAATCAATAGGTGTTCCAAATTGGACAATTCAAGTTCAACGGCAGTTCGTTCCTAATTGGAGTGGTTGGTGTATTCCACACTTCTAGCAATTGGATTTCACTCAAAAATCACCAAATGACTCCTCCCACCATATTATGATGTTGCCCAAGTTTTGGGCTGGATCCGAAATCAATACGTGTGAGAAATTGGACAGTTCAAGTTCAACGACAGTTCGTTCCTAATTGGAGTGGTTGGTGTATTCCACACTTCTAGCGATTGGATTTCACTCAAAACTCACCAAATGACTCCTCCCACCATATTATGATGTTGCCCAAGTTTGGGGCTTGATCCGAAATCAATAGGTGTTCCAAATTGGACAATTAAAGTTCAACGGCAGTTCATTCCTAATTGGAGTGGTTGGTGTATTCCATACTTCTAGCGATTGGATTTCACTCAACTCTCACCAAATGACTCCTTCCACCATATTATGATGTTGCCCAAGTTTTGGGCTCGATCCGAAATCAATAGGTGTGAGAAATTGGACAACTCAAGTTCAACGGCAGTTCGTTCCGAATTGGAGTGGTTGGTGTATTCCATACTTCTAGCGAATGGATTTCACCCAAAAGTCACCAAATGACTCCTCCCACCATATTATGATGTTGCCCACGTTTGGGGCTCGATCCGAAATCAATAGGTGTGAGAAATTGGACAATTCAAGTTCAACGGCAGTTCGTTCCTCATTGGAGTGGTTGGTGTATTCCATACTTCTAGCGATTGGATTTCACTCAAAACTCACCAAAGGACTCCTCCCACCGTATTATGATGTTGCCCAAGTTTCGGGCTCGATCCGAAATCAATAGGCGTGAGAAGTTGGACAATTCAAGTTCAACGGCAGATCGTTCCTAATTGGAGTGGTTGGTGTATTCCACACTTCTAGCGACTGGATTTCACTCAAAACTCACCAAATGACTCCTCCCACCATATTATGATATTGCCCAAGTTTTGGGCTCGATCCGAAATCAATAGGTGTTCCAAATTGGACAATTCAAGTTCAACGGCAGTTCGTTCCTTATTGGAGTGGTTGCTGTTTTACGATCGATCCGAAATCAATAGGTGTTCCAAATTTGACAATTCAAGTTCAACGGCAGTTCGTTCCTAATTGGAGTGGTTGGTCTATTCCATACTTCTAGCGATTGGATTTCACTCAAAACTCACCAAATGACTCCTCCCACCATATTATGATGTTGCCCAAGGTTTGGGCTCGATCCAAAATCAATAGGTGTGAGAAAGTGGACAATTCATGTTTAACGGCAGTTCGTTCCTAATTGGAGTGGTTGGTGTAATCCACACTTCTAGCGATTGGATTTCACTCAAAACTAACCAAATGACTCCTCCCACCATATTATGATGTTGCCCAAGTTTTGGGCTCGATCCGAAAACAATAGGCGTGAGAAATTGGACAATTCAAGTTCAACGGCAGTTCATTCCTAATTGGAATGGTTGGTGTATTCCACACTTCTAGCGATTGGATTTCACTCAAAACTCACCAAATGACTCCTCCCACCATATTATGATGTTGCCCAAGTTTTGGGCTCGATCCGAAATCAATAGGTGTGAGAAATTGGACAATTCAAATTCAACGGCAGTTCGTTCGTAATTGGAGTGGTTGGTGTATTCCATACTTCTAGCGATTGGATTTCACTCAAAACTCCTCCCAGCTTATTATGACTTTGCCCATGTTTTGGAGTCGATCTGAAATCAATAGGTGTTCCAAATTGGACAATCCAAGTTCAACGGCAGTTCGTTCCTAATTGGAGTGGTTGGTGTATTCCATACTTCTAGCGATTGGATTTCACTCAAAACTCCCCAAATGACTCCTCCCACCATATTATGATGTTGCCCAAGTTTGGGGCTCGATCCGAAATCAATACGTGTGAGAAATTGGACAATTCAAGTTCAACGGCAGTTCGTTCCTAATCGTAGTGGTTGGTGTATTCCATACTTCTAGCGATTGGATTTCACTCAAAACTCACCAAATGACTCCTTCCACCATATTATGACGTTGCCCTAGTTTGGGGCTCGATCCGAAATCTATAGGTGTGAGAAATTGGAGAATTCAAGTTCAACGGCAGTTCGTTCCAAATTGGTGCGGTGGGTGTATTCCACACTTCCAGCGATTGGATTTCACTCAAAACTCACCAAATGACTCCTCCCACCATATTATGATGTTGCCCAAGTTTTGGGCTCGATCCAAAATCAATAGGTGTGAGAAATTGGACAATTCATGTTTAACGGCAGTTCGTTCCTAATTGGAGTGGTTTGTGTAATCCACACTTCTAGCGATTGGATTTCACTCAAAACTAACCAAATGACTACTCCCACCATATTATGATGTTGCCCGAGTTTTGGGCTCGATCCGAAAACAATAGGCGTGAGAAATTGGACAATTCAAGTTCAACGGCAGTTCGATCCTAATTGGAATGGTTGGTGTATTCCACACTTCTAGCGATTGGATTTCACTCAAAACTCACCAAATGACTCCTCCCACCATATTATGATGTTGCCCAAGTTTTGGGCTCGATCCGAAATCAGAAGGTGTTACAAAGTCGACAATTCAAGTTGAACGGCAGTTCGTTCCTAAATGGAGTGGTTGGTGTATTCCATACTTTTAGCGATTGGATTTCACTCAAAACTAACCAAATGACTACTCCCACCATATTATGATGTTAACCAAGTTTTGGGGTCGATCCAAAATCAATAGGTGTGAGAAATTGGACAATTCAAGTTCAACGGCAGTTCGTTCCTAATTGGAGTTGTTGGTGTATTCCATACTTCTAGGGACTGGATTTCACTCAAAACTCACCAAATGACTCCTCCCACCATCTTATGATGTTGCCCAAGTTTTGGGCTCGATCCGAAATCAATAGGTGTTCCAAATTGGACAATTCAAGTTCAACGGCAGTTCGTTCCTAATTGGAGTGGTTGGTGTATTCCACACTTCTAGCGATTGGATTTCACTCAAAACTCACCAAATGACTCCTCCCACCATATTATGATGTTGCCCAAGTTTTGGGCTCGATCCGAAATCAATAGGTGTTACAAAGTCGACAATTCAAGTTGAACGGCAGTTCGTTCCTAAATGGAGTGGTTGGTGTATTCCATACTTTTAGCGATTGGATTTCACTCAAAACTAACCAAATGACTACTCCCACCATATTATGATGTTAACCAAGTTTTGGGGTCGATCCAAAATCAATAGGTGTGAGAAATTGGACAATTCAAGTTCAACGGCAGTTCGTTCCTAATTGGAGTTGTTGGTGTATTCCTTACTTCTAGCGATTGGATTTCACTCAAACCTAACCAAATGACTACTCCCACCATATTATGATGTTAACCAAGTTTTGGGGTCGATCCAAAATCAATAGGTGTGAGAAATTGGACAATACAAGTTCAACGGCAGTTCATTCCTAATTGGAGTGGTCGGTGTATTCCATACTTCTAGCGATTGGATTTCCCTCAAAACTCACCAAATGAAACCTCCCACCATATTATGATGTTGCCCAAGTTTGGGGCTCGACCCGAAATCGATAGGTGTGAGAAATTGGACAATTCAAGTTCAACGGCAGTTCGTTCCTAGTTGGAGTGATTGGTGTATTCCATACTTCTAGCGATTGGATTTCACTCAAAACTCACCAAATGACTCCTCCCACCATATTATGATGTTGCCCAAGTTTTGGGCTCGATCCAAAATCAATAGGTGTTAGAAATTGGACAAATCAAGTTCAACGGCAGTTCGTTCCTAATTGGAGTGGTTGGTGTATTCCACACTTCTAGCGATTGGATTTCACTCAAAACTCACCAAATGACTCCTCCCACCATATTATGATGTTGCCCAAGTTTTGGGCTCGATCCGAAATCAATAGGTGTTCGAAATTGGACAATCCAAGTTCAACGGCAGTTCGTTCCTAATTGGAGTGGTTGGTGTTTTCCATACTTCTAGCGATTGGATTTCACTCAAAACTCACCAAATGACTCCTCCCACCATATTATGATGTTGCCCAAGTTTGGGGCTCGATCCGAAATCAATAGGTGTTCCAAATTGGACAATTAAAGTTCAACGGCAGTTCATTCCTAATTGGAGTGGTTGGTGTATTCCATACTTCTGGCGATTGGATTTCACTCAAAACAAACCAAATGACTACTCCCACCATATTATGATGTTGCCCAACTTTTGCGCTCGATCCGAAATCAATAGGTGTGAGAAATTGGACAATTCAAGTTCAACGGCAGTTCGTTCCTAATTGGAGTGGTTGGCGTATTCCATACTTCTTGCGATTGGATTTCACTCAAAACTCACCAAATGACTCCTCCCACCAAATTATGATGTTGCCCAAGTTTGGGGCTCGATCCGAAATCAATAGGTGTGAGAAATTGGACAATTCAAGTTCAACGGCAGTTCGTTCCTAGTTGGAGTGGTTGGTGTATTCCATACTTCTAGCGATTGGATTTCACTCAAAACTCACTAAATGACTCCTCCCACCATATTATGATGTTGCCCAAGTTTGGGGCTTGATCCGAAATGAATATGTGTGAGAAATTGGACAATTCAAGTTCAACGGCAGTTCGTTCCTAATTGGAGTGGTTGGTGTATTCCATACTTCTAGCGATTGGATTTCACTCAAAACTCACTAAATGACTCCTCCCACCATCTTATGATGTTGCCCAAGTTTGGGGCTCGATCCGAAATCAATAGGTGTTCCAAATTGGACAATTCAAGCTCAACGGCAGTTCGTTCCTAATTGGAGTGGTTGGTGTATTCCATACTTCTAGCAATTGGATTTCACTCAAAACTCACCAAATGACTCCTCCCACCATATTATGATGTTGCCCAAGTTTTGGGCTCGATCCGAAATCAATAGGTGTGAGAAATTGGACAATTCAAGTTCAACGGCAGTTCGTTCCTAATTGGAGTGGTTGGTGTATTCCATACTTCTAGCGATTGGATTTCACTCAAAACTCCTCCCACCTTATTATGATGTTGCCCATGTTTTGGGCTCTATCTGAAATCAATAGGTGTGGGAAATTGGACAATACAAGTTCAACGGCAGTTCGTTCCTAATTGGAGTGGTTGGTGTATTCCACACTTCTAGCGATTGGATTTCACTCAAAACTCAGTGAATGACTCCTCCCACCATATTATGATGTTGCCCAAGTTTTGCGCTCGATCCGAAATCAATAGGTGTGAGAAATTGGACAATTCAAGTTCAACGGCAGTTCGTTCCTAATTGGAGTGGTTGGTGTATTCCACACTTCTAGTGATTGGATTTCACTCAAAACTCACCAAATGACTCCTCCCACCATATTATGATGTTGCCCAAGTTTTGGGCTCGATCCGAAATCAATAGGTGTGAGAAATTGGACAATTCAAGTTCAACGGCAGTTCGTTCCTAATTGGAGTGGTTGGTGTATTCCATACTTCTAGCGATTGGATTTGACTCAAAACTAACTAAATGACTCCTCCCACCATATTATGATGTTGCCCAAGTTATACGCTCGATCCGAAATCAATAGGTGTGGGAAATTGGACAATTCAAGTCCAACGGCAGTTCGTTCCTAATTGGAGTGGTTGGTGTATTCCACACTTCTAGCGATTGGATTTCACTCAAAACTCACTAAATGACTCCTCCCACCATATTATGATGTTGCCCAACTTTTGCGCTCGATCCGAAATCAATAGGTGTGAGAAAAAGGACAATTCAAGTTCAACGGCAGTTCGTTCCTAATTGGAGTGGTTGGCATATTCCATACTTCTTGCGATTGGATTTCACTGAAAACTCACCAAATGACTCCTCCCACCAAATTATGATGTTGCCCAAGTTTTGGGCTCGATCCGAAATCAATAGGTGTCAGAAATTGGACAATTCAAGTTCAATGGCAGTTCGTTCCTAATTGGAGTGGTCGGTGTATTCCATACTTCTAGCGATTGGATTTCCCTCAAAACTCACCAAATGAATCCTCCCACCATATTATGATGTTGCCCAAGTTTGGGGCTCGATCCGAAATCAATAGGTGTGAGAAATTGGACAATTCAAGTTCAACGGCAGTTCGTTCCTAGTTGGAGTGGTTGGTGTATTCCATACTTCTAGCGATTGGATTTCACTCAAAACTCACCAAATGACTCCTCCCACCATATTATGATGTTGCCCAAGTTTGGGGCTTGATCCGAAATGAATATGTGTGAGAAATTGGACAATTCAAGTTCAACGGCAGTTCGTTCCTAATTGGAGTGGTTGGTGTATTCCATACTTCTAGCGATTGGATTTCACTCAAAACTCACCAAATGACTCCTCCCACCATCTTATGTTGTTGCCCAAGTTTGGGGCTCGATCCGAAATCAATAGGTGTTCCAAATTGGACAATTCAAGCTCAACGGCAGTTCGTTCCTAATTGGAGTGGTTGGTGTATTCCATACTTCTAGCAATTGGATTTCACTCAAAACTCACCAAATGACTCCTCCCACCATATTATGATGTTGCCCAAGTTTTGGGCTCGGTCCGAAATCAATAGGTGTGAGAAATTGGACATTCAAGTTCAACGGCAGTTCGTTCCTAATTGGAGTGGTTGGTGTATTCCATACTTCTAGCGATTGGATTTCACTCAAAACTCCTCCCACCTTATTATGATGTTGCCCATGTTTTGGGCTCTATCTGAAATCAATAGGTGTGGGAAATTGGACAATACAAGTTCAACGGCAGTTCGTTCCTAATTGGAGTGGTTGGTGTATTACACACTTCTAGCGATTGGATTTCACTCAAAACTCAGTGAATGACTCCTCCCACCATATTATGATGTTGCCCAAGTTTTGCGCTCGATCCGAAATCAATAGGTGTGAGAAATTGGACAATTCAAGTTCAACGGCAGTTCGTTCCTAATTGGAGTGGTTGGTGTATTCCATACTTCTAGCGATTGGATTTCACTCAAAACTCACCAAATGACTCCTCCCACCATATTATGATGTTGCCCAAGTTTGGGGCTCGATCCGAAATCAATAGGTGTTCCAAATTGGACAATTAAATTCAACGGCAGTTCGTTCCTAATTGGAGTGGTTGGTGTATTCCACACTTCTAGCGATTGGATTTCACTCAAAACTCACCAAATGCCTCCTCCCACCATATTATGATGTTGCCCTAGTTTTGGGCTCGACCCGAAATCAATAGGTGTCAGAAATTTAACAATTCAAGTTCTACGGCAGTTCGTTCCTAACTGGAGTGGTTGGTGTATTCCACACTTCTAGAGATTGGATTTCACTCAAAACTCACCAAATGACTCCTCCCACCATATTATGCTGATGCCCAAGTTTTGGGCTCGATCCGAAATCAATCGGTGTGAGAAATTGGACAATTCAAGTTCAACGGCAGTTCGTTCCTAATTGGAGTGCTTGGTGTATTCCGTACTTCTAGCGATTGGATTTCACTCAAAACTCACCAATCGACTCCTCCCACCATATTATGATGTTGCCCAAGTTTTGGGCTCGATCCGAAATCAATAGTTTTTCGAAATTGGACAATTCAAGTTCAACGGCAGTTCGTTCCTAATTGGAGTGGTTGGTGTATTCCATACTTCTAGCGATTGGATTTTACTCAAAACTAACCAAATGACACCTCCCACCATATTATGATGTTGCCCAAGTTTTGGGCTCGATCCGAAATCAATAGTTGTTACAAATTCGACAATTCAAATTCAACGGCAGTTTGTTCCTAAATGGAGTGGTTGGTGTATTCCATACTTTTAGCGATTGTATTTCACTCAAAACTAACCAAATGACTACTCCCACGATATTATGATGTTAACCAAGTTTTGGGGTCGATCCAAAATCAATAGGTGTGAGAAATTGGACAATTCAAGTTCAACGGCAGTTCGTTCCTAATTGGAGTGGTTGGTGTATTCCATACTTCTAGCGATTGGATTTCACTCAAAACTCACCAAATGACTCCTCCCACCATATTATGATGTTGCCCAAGTTTGGGGCTCGATCCGAAATCAATAGGTGTTCCAAATTGGACAATTAAAGTTCAACGGCAGTTCATTCCTAATTGGAGTGGTTGGTGTATTCCATACTTCTGGCGATTGGATTTCACTCAAAACAAACCAAATGACTACTCCCACCATATTATGATGTTGCCCAAGTTTTGGGGTCGATCCGAAATCAATAGGTGTGAGAAATTGGACAGTTCAAGTTCAACGACAGTTCGTTCCTAATTGGAGTGGTTGGTGTATTCCACACATCTAGCGATTGGATTTCACTCAAAACTCACCAAATGACTCCTTCCACCATATTATGCTGTTGCCCATGTTTTGGGCTCGATCCGAAATCAATAGGTGTTCCAAATTGGACAATTCAAGTTCAACGGCAGTTCGTTCCTAATTGGAGTGGTTGGTGTATTCCATACTTCTAGCGTTTGGATTTCACTCAAAACTAACCAAATGACTCCTCCCACCATATTATGATGTTGCCCAAGTTTTGGGCTGGATCCGAAATCAATAGGTGTGAGAAATTGGACAGTTCAAGTTCAACGACAGTTCGTTCCTAATTGGAGTGGTTGGTGTATTCCACACATCTAGCGATTGGATTTCACTCAAAACTCACCAAATGCCTCCTCCCACCATATTATGATGTTGCCCAACTTTGGGGCTCGATCCGAAATCAATAGGTGTTCCAAATTGGACAATTCAAGTTCAACGGCAGTTCGTTCCTAATTGGAGTGGTTGGTGTATTGCATACTTCTAGCGATTGGATTTCACTCAAAACTCACCAAATGACTCCTCCCACCATATTATGATGTTGCCCAAGTTTTGGGCTCGATCCGAAATCAATAGGTGTTCCAAATTGGACAATTAAAGTTCAACGGCAGTTCATTCCTAATTGGAGTGGTTGGTGTATTCCATACTTCTGGCGATTGGATTTCACTCAAAACAAACCAAATGACTACTCCCACCATATTATGATGTTGCCCAAGTTTTGGGCTCGATCCGAAATCAATAGGTGTGAGAAATTTAACAATTCAAGTTCAACGGCAGTTCGTTCCTAATTGGAGTGGTTGGTGTATTCCACACTTCTAGCGATTGGATTTCTCTCAAAACTCACCAAATGACTCCTTCCACCATATGATGATGTTGCCCAAGTTTTGGGCTCGATCCGAAATCAATAGGTGTTCCAAATTGGACAATTAAAGTTCAACGGCAGTTCGTTCCTAATTGGAGTGGTTGGTGTATTCCATACTTCTGGCATTGGATTTCACTCAAAACAAACCAAATGACTACTCCCACCATATTATGATGTTACCCAAGTTTTGGGCTCGATCCGAAATCAATAGGTGTTAGAAATTTAACAATTCAAGTTCAACGGCAGTTCGTTCCTAATTGGAGTAGTTGGTGTATTCCACACTTCTAGCGGTTGGATTTCACTCAAGACTCACCAAATGACTCCTCCCACCATATTATGATGTTGCCCATGTTTTGGGCTCGATCCGAAATCAATAGGTGGTCGAAATTGGACAATTCAAGTTCAACGGCAGTTCGTTCCTAATTGGAGTGGTTGGTGTATTCCATACTTCTAGCCATTGGATTTCACTCAAAACTAACCAAATGACTCCACCCACCATATTATGATGTTGCCCAAGTTTTGGGCTGGATCCGAAATCAATAGGTGTGAGAAATTGGACAGTTCAAGTTCAACGACAGTTCGTTCCTAATTGGAGTGGTTGGTGTATTCCACACTTCGAGCGATTGGATTTCACTCAAAACTGACCAAATGACTCCTCCCACCATATTATGACGTTGCCCAAGTTTTGGGCTCGATCCGAAATGAATAGGTGTGAGAAATTTAACAATTCAAGTTCAACGGCAGTTCGTTCCTAATTGGAGTGGTTGGTGTATTCCACACTTCTAGCGATTGGATTTCACTCAAAACAAACCAAATGACTACTCCCACCATATTATGCTGTTGCCCAAGTTTTGGGCTCGATCCGAAATCAATAGGTGTTCCAAATTGGACAATTCAAGTTCAACGGCAGTTCGTTCCTAATTGGAGTGGTTGGTGTATTGCATACTTCTAGCGATTGGATTTCACTCAAAACTCACCAAATGACTCCTCCCACCATATTATGATGTTGCCCAAGTTTTGGGCTCGATCCGAAATCAATAGGTGTGAGAAATTTAACAATTCAAGTTCAACGGCAGTTCGTTCCTAATTGGAGTGGTTAGTGTATTCCACACTTCTAGCGATTGG
This sequence comes from Prunus avium, assembly GCF_965620075.1. NCBI lineage: Eukaryota > Viridiplantae > Streptophyta > Magnoliopsida > Rosales > Rosaceae > Prunus > Prunus avium. The sequence continues at coordinate 10,777,111 of NC_142290.1, forward strand.
ATTTCACTCAAAACTCACCAAATGACTCCTCCCACCATATTATGATGTTGCCCAAGTTTTGGGCACGATCCGAAATCAATCGGTGTGAGAAATTGGACAATTCAAGTTCAACGGCAGTTCGTTCCTAATTGGAGTGGTTGGTGTATTCCATACTACTAGCGATTAAATTTCACTCAAAACTCACCAAATGACTCCTCCCACCATATTATGTTGTTGCCCAAGTTTTGGGCTCGATCCGAAATCAATAGGTGTTCGAAATTGGACAATTCAAGTTCAACGGCAGTTCGTTCCTAATTGCAGTGGTTGGTGTATTCCGTACTTCTTGCGATTGGATTTCACTCAAAACTCACCAAATGACTCCTCCCACCATATTATGATGTTGCCCAAGTTTGGGGCTCGATCCGAAATAAATAGGTGTGAGAAATTGGACAATTCAAGTTCAACGGCAGTTCGTACCTAATTGGAGTGGTTTGTGTATTGCATACTTCTAGCGATTGGATTTCACTCAAAACTCACCAAATGACTCCTCCCACCATATTATGATGTTGCCCAAGTTTTGGGCTCGATCCGAAATCGATAGGTGTTCCAAATTGGAAAATTCATGTATAACGGCAGTTCGTTCCTAACTGGAGTGGTTCGTGTATTCCGTACTTCTAGCGATTGGATTTCACTCAAAACTCACCAAATGACTCCTCCCACCATAACATGATGTTGCCCAAGTTTTGGGCTCGATCCGAAATCAATAGGTGTGAGAAATTGGTCAATTCAATTTCAACGAAAGTTCGTTCCTAATTGGAGTGGTTGGTGTATTCCGTCGTTCTAGCGATTGGATTTCACTCAAAACTCACCAAATGACTCCTCCCACCATATTATGATGTTGCCCAAGTTTTGGGCTCGATCCGAAATAAATAGTTCTTCCAAATTGAACAATTGGAGTTCAACGGCAGTTCGTTCCTAATTGGAGTGGTTGGTGTATTGCATACTTCTAGCGATTGGATTTCACTCAAAACTCACCAAATGACTCCTCCCACCATATTATGATGTTGCCCAAGTTTTGGGCTCGATCCGAAATCAATAGGTGTGAGAAATTTAACAATTCAAGTTCAACGGCAGTTCGTTCCTAATTGGAGTGGTTGGTGTATTCCATACTTCTAGCGATTGGATTTCACTCAAAACTCACCAAAGGACTCCTCCCACCATATTATGATGTTGCCCAAGTTTTGGGCTCGATCCGAAATCAATAGGTGTGAGAAATTTAACAATTCAAGTTCAACGGCAGTTCGTTCCTAATTGGAGTGGTTGGTGTATTCCATACTTCTAGCGATTGGATTTCACTCAAAAGTCACCAAATGACTCCTCCCACCATATTATGATGTTGCCCAAGTTTTGGGCTCGATCCGAAGTCAATAGGTGTGAGAAATTGGACAATTCAAGTTCAACGGTAGTTCGTTCCTAATTGGAGTGGTTGGTGTATTCAATACGTCTAGCAATTGGATTTCACTGAAAACTCACCAAATGACTCCTCCCACCATAATATGATGTTGCCCAAGTTTTGGGCTCGATCCGAGATCAATAGGTGTTCCAATTTGGACAATTCAAGTTCAACGGCAGTTCGTTCCTAATTGGAGTGGTTGGTGTATTCCATACGTCCAGCGATTGGATTTCACTCAAAACTCACCAAATGACTCCTCCCGCCATATTATGATGCTGCCCAAGTTTTGGGCTCGATCCGAAATCAATAGGTGTTCCAAATTGGAAAAGTCAAGTTCAGTGGCAGTTCGTTCCTAATTGGAGTGGTTGGTGTATTCCATACTTCTAGCGATTGGATTTCAGTAAAAACTAACCAAATGACTCCTCCCACCATATTATGATGTTGCCCAAGTTTTGGGCTCGATCCGAAATCAATAGGTGTTCCAAAATTGGACAATTCAAGTTCAACGGCAGTTCGTTCCTAATTGGAGTGGTTGGTGTATTCCATACTTCTAGCGATTGGATTTCACTCAAAACTCACCAAACCACTCCTCCCACCATATTGTGTTGTTGCCCAAGTTTTGGGCTCGATCCGAAATCAGTAGGTGTTCCAAATTGGACAATTCAAGTTCAACGGCACCTCGTTCCTAATTGGAGTGGTTGGTGTATTCCATACTTCTAGCGATTGGATTTCACTCAAAACTCACCAAATGACTCCTCCCACCATATTATGATGTTGCCTAAGTTTTGGGCTCGATTCGAAATCAATAGGTGTGATAAAATGGACAATTCAAGTTCAACTACAGTTCATTCCTAATTGGAGTGGTTGTTGTATTCCATACTTCTAGCGATTGGATTTCACTCATAACTTACCAAATGACTTTTCCCACCATATTATGATGTTGCCCAACTTTTGGGGTCGATCCGAAATCAATAGGTGTTCCAAATTGGACAATTCAACTTCAACAGCAGTTCGTTCCTAATTGGAGTGGTTGGTGTATTCCATATTTCTAGCGATTGGATTTCACTCAAAACTAACCAAATGACTCCTCCCGCCATATTATGATGTTGCCCAAGTTTTGGGCTCGATCCGAAATCAATAGGTGTGATAACTTGGACAATTCAAGTTCAACAGCAGTTCGTTCCTAATTGGGGTGGTTGGTGTATTCCATACTTCTAGCGATTGGATTTCACCCAAAACTCACCAAATGACTCCTCCCACCATATTATGTTGTTGCCCAAGTTTTGGGCTTGATCCGAAATCAATAGGTCTGAGAAATTGGTCAATTCAATTTCAACGACAGTTCGTTCCTAATTGGAGTGGTTGGTGTATTCCATATGTCCTGCGATTGGATTTCACTCAAAACACACCAAATGACTCCTCCCACCATATTATGATGTTGCCCAAGTTTTGGGCTCGATCCGAAATCAATAGGTGTTCCAAATTGGACAATTCAAGTTCAACGGCAGTTTGTTCCTAATTGGAGTGGTTGGTGTATTCCATACTTCTAGAGATTGGATTTCACTCAAGACTAACCAAACGACTCCTCCCACCATATTATGATGTTGCCCAAGTTTTGGGCTCGATCCGAAATCAATAGGTGTTCCAAATTGGACAATTCAAGTTCAACGGCAGTTCGTTCCTAATTGGAGTGGTTGGTGTATTCCATACTACTAGCGATTCGATTTCACTCAAAACTCACCAAATGACTCCTCCCACCATATTATGATGTTGCCCAAGTTTTGGGCTCGATCCGAAATCAATAGGTGTTCCAAATTGGACAATTCAAGTTCAACGGCAGTTCGTTCCTAATTGGAGTGGTTGGAGTATTCCATACTTCTAGCGATTGGATTTCACTCAAAACTCACCAAATGACTCCTCCCACCATATTATGTTGTTGCCCAAGTTTTGGGCTTGATCCGAAATCAATAGGTCTGAGAAATTGGTCAATTCAATTTCAACGACAGTTCGTTCCTAATTGGAGTGGTTGGTGTATTCCATACGTCCAGCGATTGGATTTCACTCAAAACTCACCAAATGACTCCTCCCACCATATTATGACGTTGCCCAAGTTTTGGGCTCGATCCGAAATCAATAGGTGTTCCAAATTGGACAATTCAAGTTCAACGGCAGTTCGTTCCTAATTGGAGTGGTTGGTGTATTCCATACTTCTAGCGATTGGATTTCACTCAAAACTAACCAAATGACTCCTCCCACCATATTATGATGTTGCCCAAGTTTTGGGCTCGATCCGAAATCAATAGGTGTTCCAAATTGGACAATTCAAGTTCAACGGCAGTTCGTTCCTAATTGGAGTGGTTGGTGTATTCCATACTACTAGCGATTAAATTTCACTCAAAACTCACCAAATGACTCCTCCCACCATATTATGATGTTGCCCAAGTTTTGGGCTCGATCCGAAATCAATAGGTGTTCCAAATTGGACAATTCAAGTTCAACGGCAGTTCGTTCCTAATCGGAGTGGTTGGTGTATTCTATACTTCTAGCGATTGGATTTCACTCAAAATTCACCAAATGACTCCTCCCACCATATTATGATGTTTCCCAAGTTTTGGGCTCGATCCGAAATCAATAGGTGTTCCAAATTGGACAATTCAAGTTCAACGGCAGTTCGTTCCTAACTGGAGTGGTTGGTATATTCCATATTTCTAGCGATTGGATTTCACTCAATACTCACCAAATGACTCCTCCCACCATATTATGATGTTGCAGAAGTTATGGGCTCGATCCGAAATCCATAGGTGTTCCAAATTGGACAATTCAAGTTCAACGGCAGTTCGTTCCTAAATGGAGTGGTTGGTAAATTCCATACTTCGAGCTATTGGATTTCACTCAATACTCACCAAATGAGTCCTCCCACCATATTATGATGTTGCCCATGTTTTGTGCTCGATCCGAAATCAACAGGTGTTCCGAATTGGACAATTCAGGTTCAACGGCAGTTCGTTCCTAACTGGAGTGGTTAGTGTATTCCATACTTCTAGCGATTGGATTTCACTCAAAACTCGCCAAATGACTCTTCCCACCATATTATGATGTTGCCCAAGTTTGGGGCTCGATCCGAAATCAATAGGTGTGTGAAATTGGTCAATTCAAGTTCAACGGCAGTTCGTTCCTAATTGGAGTGCTTGGTGTATTCCATACTTCTAGCGATTGGATTTCACTCAAAACTAACCAAATGACTCCTCCCACCATATTATGATGTTGCCCAAGTTTTGGGCTCGATCCGAAATCAATAGGTGTTCCAAATTGGACAATTCAAGTTCAACGGCAGTTCGTTCCTAATTCGAGTGGTTGCTGTATTCCATATTTCTAAAGATTGGATTTCACTCAAAACTCACGAAATGACTCCTCCCACCATATTATGATCTTGCCCAAGTTTTGGGCTCGATCCGAAATCAATAGGTGTTCCAAAATGGACAATTCAAGTTCAACGGTTGTCCTTCCTAACTGGAGTGGTTGGTGTATTCCATACTTCTAGCGATTATATTTCACTCAAAACTCACCAAATGACTCCTCCCACCATATTATGATGTTGCCCAAGTTTGGGGCTCGATCCGAAATCAATAGGTGTGTGAAATTGGTCAATTCAAGTTCAACGGCAGTTCGTTCCTAATTGGAGTGCTTGGTGTATTCCATACTTCTAGCGATTGGATTTCACTCAAAACTAACCAAATGACTCCTCCCACCATATTATGATGTTGCCCAAGTTTTGGGCTCGATCCGAAATCAATAGGTGTTCCAAATTGGACAATTCAAGTTCAACGGCAGTTCGTTCCTAATTGGAGTGGTTGGTGTATTCCATACTTCTAGTGATTGGATTTCACTCAAAACTCACCAAATGACTCCTCCCACCATATTATGATGTTGCCCAAGTTTTGGGCTCGATCCAAAATCAATAGGTGTTCCAAATTGGACAATTCAAGTTCAGCGGCAGTTCGTTCCTAACTGGAGTGGTTTGTGTATTCCATACTTCTAGCGATTCGATTTCACTCAAAACTCACCAAATGACTCCACCCACCATATTATGATGTTGCCCATGTTTTGGGCTCGATCCGAAATCAATAGGTGTTCCAAATTGGACAATTCAAGTTCAACGGCAGTTCGTTCCTAATTGGAGTGGTTGGTGTATGCCATACTTCTAGCGATTGGATTTCACTCAAAACTCACCAAATGACTCCTCCCACCATATTATGATGTTGCCCAAGTTTTGGGCTCGATCCGAAATCAATAGGTGTTCCAAATTGGACAATTCAAGTTCAACAGCAGTTCGTACCTAGTTGGAGTGGTTGGTGTATTCTACACTTCTAGCGATTGGATTTCACTCAAAACTCACCAAATGACTCCTCCCACCATATTATGATGTTGCCCCAAGTTTGGGTCTCGGTCCGAATTCAATAGGTGTGAGAAATTGGACAATTCAAGTTCAACGGCAGTTCGTACCTAATTGGAGTGGTTGGTGTATTCCATACTTCAAACGATTGGATTTCACTCAAAACTCACCAAATGACTCCTCGCACCATATTATGAGGTTGCCCAAGTTTTGGGCTCGATCCGAAATCAATAGGTGTTCCAAATTGGACAATTCAAGTTCAACGGCAGTTCGTTACTAATTGGAGTGGTTGGTGTATTCCATACTTCTAGCGATTGGATTTCACTCAAAACTCACCAAATGACTCCTCCCACCATATTATGATGTTGCCCAACTTTTGGGCTCGATCCGAAATCAATAGGTGTTCCAAATTATACAATTCAAGTTCAACGGCAGTTCGTTCCTAATCGGAGTGGTCGGTGTCTTCCATACTTCTAGCGATTGGATTTCACTCAAAACTCACCAAATGACTCCTCCCACCATATTATGATGTTGCACAAGTTTGGGGTTCGATCCGAAATCAATAGGTGTGAGAAATTGGACAATTCAAGTTCAACGGCAGTTTGTTCCTAATGGGAGTGGTTGGTGTATTCCACACTTCTAGCGATTGGATTTCACTCAAAACTCACCAAATGACTCCTCCCACCCTATTATGAGGTTGCCCAAGTTTTGGGCTCGATCCGAAATCAATAGGTGTGAGAAATTGGACAATTGAAGTTCAACGACAGTTCTTTCCTAATTGGAGTGGTTGGTGTATTCCATACTTCTAGCGATTGGATTTCTCTCAAAACTCACCAAATGACTGCACCCACCATATTATGTTGTTGCCCAAGTTTTGGGCTCGATCCGAAATCAATAGGTGTTCCAAATTGGACAATTCAAGTTCAACGGCAGTTCGTTCCTAATTGGAGTGGTTGGCGTATTCCATACTTCTAGCGATTGGATTTCACTCAAAACTCACCAAATGACTCCTCCCACCATATTTTGATGTTGCCCAAGTTTTGGGCTCGATCCGAAATCAATAGGTGTTCCAAATTGGACAATTCAAGTTCAACAGCAGTTCGTACCTAATTGGAGTGGTTGGTGTATTCCATACTTCAAACGATTGGATTTCACTCAAAACTCACCAAATGACTCCTCGCACCATATTATGATGTTGCCCAAGTCTTGGGCTCGATCCGAAATCAATAGGTGTTCAAAATTGGACAATTCAAGTTCAACGGCAGTTCGTTCCTAGTTGGAGTTGTTGGTGTATTCCATACTTCTAGCGATTGGATTTCACTCAAAAATAACCAAATGCCTCCTCCCACCATATTATGTTGTTGCCCAAGTTTTGGGCTCGATCCGAAATCAATAGGTGTTCCAAATTGGACAATTCAAGTTCAACGGCAGTTCGTTCCCAATTGGAGTGGTTGGGGTATTCCATACTTCTAGCGATTGGATTTCACTCAAAACTCACCAAATGACTCCTCCCACCATATTATGATGTTGCCCAAGTTTTGGCCTCGATCCGAAATGAATAGGTCTTCCAAATTGGACAATTCAAGTTCAACGACAGTTCGTTCCTAATTGGAGTGGTTGGTGTATTCCATACTTCTAGCGATTGGATTTCACTCAAAACTCACCAAATGACTCCTCCCACCATATTATGATGTTGCCCAAGTTTTGGGGTCGATCCGAAATCCATAGGTGTTCCAAATTGGACAATTCAAGTTCAACGGCAGTTCGTTCCTAATTGGAGTGGTTGGTGTATTCCATACGTCTAGCGATTGGATTTCACTCAAAACTCACCAAATGACTTCACCCACCATATTATGTTGTTGCCCAAGTTTTGGGCTCGATCCGAAATCAATAGGTGTTCCAAACTGGACAATTCAAGTTCAACGGCAGTTCGTTCCTAATTGGAGTGGTTGGTGTATTCCATACTTCTAGCGATTGGATTTCACTCAAAACTCACCAAATGACTGCACCCACCATATTATGTTGTTGCCCAAGTTTTGGGCTCGATCCGAAATCAATAGGTGTTCCAAATTGGACAATTCAAGTTCAACGGCAGTTCGTTCCTAATTGGAGTGGTTGGTGTATTCCATACGTCTAGCGATTGGATTTCACTAAAAACTCACCAAATGACTGCACCCACCATATTATGTTGTTGCCCAAGTTTTGGGCTCGATCCGAAATCAATAGGTGTTCCAAACTGGACAATTCAAGTTCAACGGCAGTTCGTTCCTAATTGGAGTGGTTGGTGTATTCCATACTTCTAGCGATTGGATTTCACTCAAAACTCACCAAATGACTCCTCCCACCATATTATGATGTTACCCAAGTTTTGGGCTCGATCCGAAATCAATAGGTGTTCCAAATTGGACAATTCAAGTTCAACGGCAGTTCGTTCCTAATCGGAGTGGTTCGTGTATTCCATACTTCTAGCGATTGGATTTCACTCAAAACTCACCGAATGACTCCTCCCACCATATTATGATGTTGCCCAAGTTTTGGGCTCGATCCGAAATCAATAGGTTTGAGAAATTGGACAATTCAAGTTCAACGGCAGATCGTTCCTAATTGGAGTGGTCGGTGTATTCCATACTTCTAGCGATTGGATTTCACTCAAAACACACCAAATGACTCCTCCCACCATATTATGATGTTGCCCATGTTTTGGGCTCTATCCGAAATTAATAGGTGTGAGAAATTGGACAATTCAAGTTCAACGGCAGTTCGTTCCTAATTGGAGTGGTTGGTGTATTCCATACTTCTAGCGATTGGATTTCACTCAAAACTCACCAAATGACTCCTCCCACCATATTATGATGTTGCCCAAGTTTTGGCCTCGATCCGAAATCAACAGGTGTTCCAAATTGGGAAATTCAAGTTCAACGGCAGTTCGTTCCTAATTGGAGTAGTTGGTGTATTCCACACTTCTAGCGATTGGATTTCACTCAAAACTCATCAAATGACTCCTCCCACCATATTATGGTGTTGCCCAAGTTTTGGTCTCGATCCGAAATCAATAGGTGTTCCAAATTGGACAATTCAAGTTCAACGGCAGTTCGTTCCTAATTGGAGTGGTCGGTGTATTCCATACTTCTAGCGATTGGATTTCACTGAAAACAAACCAAATGACTCCTCCCACCATATTATGATGTTGCCCAAGTTTTGGGCTCGATCCGAAGTCAATAGGTGTGACAAATTGGACAATTCAAGTTCAACGGCAGTTCGTTCCTATCTGGAGTGGTTGGTGTATTCCATACTTCTAGCGATTGGATTTCACCCAAAACTCACCAAATGACTCCTCCCACCATATTATGATGTTGCCCAAGTTTGGGGCTCGATCTGAAATCAATAGCTGTGAGAAATTGGACAATTCAAGTTCAACGGCAGTTCGTTCCTAATTGGAGTGGTTGGTGTATTCCATACTTCTAGCGATTGGATTTCACTCAAAACTCACCAAATGACTCCTCCCACCATATTTTGATGTTGCCCAAGTTTTGGGCTCGATCCGAAATCAATAGGTGTTCAAATAGGACAATTCAAGTTCAACGGCAGTTCGTTCCCAGTTGGAGTGGTTGGTGTATTCCATACGTCTAGCGATTGGATTTCACTCAAAAATAACCAAATGACTCCTCCCACCATATTATGATGTTGCCCATGTTTTGGGCTCTATCCGAAATTAATAGGTGTGAGAAATTGGACAATTCAAGTTCAACGGCAGTTCGTTCCTAATTGGAGTGGTTGGTGTATTCCATACTTCTAGCGATTATATTTCACTCAAAACTCACCAAATGACTCCTCCCACCATATTATGATGTTGCCCAAGTTTGGGGCTCGATCCGAAATCAATAGGTGTGTGAAATTGGTCAATTCAAGTTGAACGGCAGTTCGTTCCTAATTGGAGTGCTTGGTGTATTCCATACTTCTAGCGATTGGATTTCACTCAAAACTAACCAAATGACTCCTCCCACCATCTTATGATGTTGCCCAAGTTTTGGGCTCGATCCGAAATCAATAGGTGTGAGAAATTGGACAATTCAAGTGCATTGGCAGTTCTTTCCTAATTGGAGTGGTTGGTGTATTTCACACTTCTAGCGATTGGATTTCACTCAAAACTCACCAAATGACTCCTCCCACCATATTATGATGTTGCCCAAGTTTTAGGCTCGATCCGAAATCAATAGGTGTGAGAAATTGGACAATTCAAGTGCATTGGCAGTTCTTTCCTAATTGGAGTGGTTGGTGTATTTCACACTTCTAGCGATTGGATTTCACTCAAAACTCACCAAATGACTCCTCCCGCCATATTACGATGTTGCCCAAGTTTTGGGCTAGATCCGAAATCAATAGGTGTGAGAAATTGGACAATTCAAGTTAAACGGCAGATCGTTCCTAATTGGATTGGTTGGTGTATTCCATACTTCTAGCGATTGGATTTCAGTCACAACTCACCAAATGACTCCTCCCACCATATTATGATGTTGCCCAAGTTTTGGGCTCGATCCGAAATCAATTGGTGTTCGAAATTGGACAATTCAAGTTCAACGGCAGTTCGTTCCTAATTGGAGTGGTTGGTGTATTCCATACTTCTAGCGATTGGATTTCACTCAAAACTCACCAAATGACTCCTCCCACCACATTATGATGTTGCCCAAGTTTTGGGCTCGATCCGAAATCAATTGGTGTTCGAAATTGGACAATTCAAGTTCAACGGCAGTTCGTTCCTAATTGGAGTGGTTGGTGTATTCCACACTTCTAGCGATTGGATTTCACTCAAAACTCACCAAATGACTCCTCCCACCATATTATGCTGTTGCCCAAGTTTGGGGCTCGATCCGTAATCAATAGGTGTGAGAAATTGGACAATTCAATTTCAACGGCAGTTCGTTCCTAATTGGAGTGGTTGGTGTATTCCATACTTCTAGCGATTGGATTTCACTCAAAACTCACCAAATGACTCCTCTCACCATATTATGATGTTGCCCAAGTGTTGGGCTCGATCCGAAATTAATAGGTGTGAGAAATTGGACAATTCAAGTTCAACGGCAGTTCGTTCCTAATTGGAGTGGTTGGTGAATTCCATACTTCTAGCGATTGGATTTCACTCAAAATTCACCAAATGACTCCTCCCACCATATTATGATGTTGCCCAAGTTTTGGGCTCGATCCGAAATCAACAGGTGTGAGAAATTGGACAATTGAAGTTCAACGGTAGTTCGTTCCTAATTGGAGTGGTTGGTGTATTCCATACTTCTAGCGATTGGATTTCACTCAAAACTCACCAAATGACTCCTCCCACCATATTATGACGTTGCAAAAGTTTTGGGCTCGAGCCGAAATCAATAGGTGTGAGAAATTGGACAATTCAAGTTCAACGGCACTTCGTTCCTAATTGGAGTGGTTCGTGTATTCCATACTTCTAGCGATTGGATTTCACTCAAAACTCACCAAAGGACTCCTCCCACCATATTATGATGTTGCCCAAGTTTTGGGCTCGATACGAATCAATAGGTGTTCCAAATTGGACAATTCAAGTTCAACGGCAGTTCGTTCCTAATTGGAGTGGTTGGTGTATTCCATACTTCTAGCGATTGGATTTCACTCAAAACTAACCAAATGAATCCTCCCACCATATTATGATGTTGCCCAAGTTTTGGGCTCGATCCGAAATCAATAGGTGTGAGAAATTGGACAATTCAATTTCAACGGCAGTTCGTTCCTAATTGGAGTGTACGGTGTATTCCATACTTCTAGCGATTGGATTTCACTCAAAACTTACCAAATGACTCCTCCCACCATATTATGATGTTGCCCAAGTTTTGGGCTCGATCCGAAATCAATAGGTGTAAGAATTTGGACAATTCAAGTTCAACGGCAGTTCGTTCCTAATTGGAGTGGTTGGTGTATTCCATACTTCTAGTGATTGGATTTCACTCAAAACTCACCAAATGACTCCTCCCACCATATTATGATGTTGCCCAAGTTTTGGGCTCGATCCGAAATCAATAGGTGTGAGAAATTGGACAATTCAAGTTCAACGGCAGTTCGTTCCTAATTGGAGTGGTTGGTGTATTCCATACTTCTAGCGATTGGATTTCACTCAAAACTCACCAAATGACTCCTCTCACCATATTAGGATGTTGCCCAAGGTTTGGGCTCGATCCGAAATCAATAGGTGTGAGAAATTGGACAATTCAATTTCAACGGCAGTTCGTTCCTAATTGGAGTGTACGGTGTATTCCATACTTCTAGCGATTGGATTTCACTCAAAACTTACCAAATGACTCCTCCCACCATATTATGATGTTGCCCAAGTTTTGGGCTCGATCCGAAATCAATAGGTGTGAGAAATTGGACAATTCAATTTCAACGGCAGTTCGTTCCTAATTGGAGTGGTTGGTGTATTCCATACTTCTAGCGATTGGATTTCACTCAAAACTCACCAAAGGACTCCTCCCACCATATTGTGATGTTGCCCAAGTTTTGGGCTCGATTCGAAATCAATAGGTGTGAGAAATTGGACAATTCAAGTTCAACGGCAGCTCGTTCCTAATTGGAGTGGTTGGTGAATTCCATACTTCTAGCGATTGGATTTCACTCAAAACTCACCAAATGACTCCTCTCACCATATTAGGATGTTGCCCAAGCTTTGGGCTCGATCCGAAATCAATAGGTGTTCCAAATTGGACAATTCAAGTTCGACGGCAGTTCGTTCCTAATTGGAGTGGTTGGTGTACTCCATACTTCTAGCGATTGGATTTCACTCAAAACTCACCAAATGACTCCTCCCGCCATATTATGATGTTGCCCAAGTTTTGGGCTCGATCCGAAATCAATAGGTGTTCGAAATTGGACAATTCAAGTTCAACGGCAGTTCGTTCCTCACTGGAGTGGTTGGTGTATTCCATACTTCTAGCGATTGGATTTCACTCAAAACTCACCAAATGACAACTCCCACCATATTATGATGCTGCCCAAGTTTTGGGCTCGATCCGAAATTAATAGGTGTGAGAAATTGGACAATTGAAGTTCAACGGTAGTTCGTTCCTAATTGGAGTGGTTGGTGTATTCCATACTTCTAGCGATTGGATTTCACTCAAAACTCACCAAATGACTCCTCCCACCATATTATGACGTTGTAAAAGTTTTGGGCTCGAGCCGAAATCAATAGGTGTGAGAAATTGGACAATTCAAGTTCAACGGCAGTTCGTTCCTAATTGGAGTGGTTGGTGTATTCGATACTTCTAGCGATTGGATTCACTCAAAACTCACCAAATGACTCCTCCCACCATAGTATGACGTTGCAAAAGTTTTGGGCTCGAGCCGAAATCAATAGGTGTTCCAAATTGGAAAACTCAAGTATAACGGCATTTCGTTCCTAATTGGAGTGGTCGGTGTATTCCATACTTCTAGCGATTGGATTTCACTCAAAACTCACCAAATGACTCCTCCCACCATCTTATGATGTTGCCCAAGTTTGGGGCTCGGTCCGAAATCAATAGGTGTGAGAAATTGGACAATTCAAGTTCAACGGCAGTTCGTTCCTAACTGGAGTGGTTGGTGTATTCCATACTTCTAGCGATTGGATTTCACTCAAAACTCACCAAACGACTCCTCCCACCACATTGAGTTGTTGCCCAAGTTTTGGGCTCGATCCGAAATCTGTAGCTGTTCCAAATTGGACAATTCAAGTTCAACGGCAGCTCGTTCCTAATTGGAGTGGCTGGTGTATTCCATACTTCTAGCGATTCGATTTCACTCAAAACTCACCAAACGACTCCTCCCACCATATTGAGTTGTTGCCCAAGTTTTGGGCTCGATCCGAAATTAGTAGCTGTTCCAAATTGGACAATTCAAGTTCAACGGCAGCACGTTCCTAATTGGAGTGGTTGGTGTATTCCATACTTCTAGCAGTTGGATTTCACTCAAAACTAACCAAATGACTCCTCCCACCATATTATGATGTTGCCCAAGTTTTGGGCTCGATCCGAAATCAATAAGTGTGAGAAATTGGACAATTCAAGTTCAACGGCAGTTCGTTCCTAATTGGAATGGTTGGTGTATTCCATACTTCTAGCGACTGGATTTCACTCAAAACTCACCAAATGACTCCTTCCACCATATTATGAAGTTGCCCAAGTTTTGGGCTCGATCCGAAATCAGTAGGTGTTCCAAATTGGACAATTCAAGTTCAACGACAGCTCGTTCCTAATTGGAGTGGTTGGTGTATTCCATACTTCTAGCGATTGGATTTCACTCAAACCTCCCCAAATGACTCCTCCCACCATATTATGATGTTGCCCAAGTTTTGGGCTCGATCCGAAATCAATAGGTGTTCCAAATTGGACAATTCAAGAGTTCAACGGCAGTTCGTTCCTAATTGGAGTGGTTGGTGTATTCCATACTTCTAGCGATTGGATTTCACTCAAAACTCCCCAAATGACTCCTCCCACCATATTATGATGTTGCCCAAGTTTTGGGCTCGATCCGAAATCAATAGGTATTCCAAATTGGACAATTCAAGAGTTCAACGGCAGTTCATTCCTAATTGGAGTGGTTGGTGTATTCCATACTTCTAGCGATTGGATTCCACTCAAAACACACCAAATGACTCCTCCCGCCATATTATGATGTTGCCCAAGTTTTGGGCTCGATCCGAAATCAATAGGTGTTCCAAATTGGACAATTCAAGTTCAACGGCAGTTCGTTCCTAATTGGAGTGGTTGGTGTATTCCATACTTCTAAGGATTGGATTTCACTCAAAACTCACCAAACGACTCCTCCCACCATATTGAGTTGTTGCCCAAGTTTTGGGCTCGATCCGAAATCAACAGGTGTTCCGAATTGGACAATTCAAGTTCAACGGCAGCACGTTCCTAATTGGAGTGGTTGGTGTATTCCATACTTCTAGCGATTGGATTTCACTCAAAACTCCCCAAATGACTCCTCCCACCATCTTATGATGTTGCCCAAGTTTTGGGCTCTATCCGAAACCAATAGGTGTTCCAAATTGGACAATTCAATTTCAACGGCAGTTCGTTCCTAATTGGAGTGGTTGGTGTATTCCATACTTCTAGCGATTGGATTTCACTGAAAACTCACCAAATGACTCCTCCCACCATAGGATGATGTTGCCCAAGTTTTGGCCTCGATCCGAAATCAATAGGTGTTCCAAATTGGACAATTCAAGTTCAACGGCAGTTCGCTCCTAATTTGAGTGGTTGGTGTATTCCATAATTCTAGCGATTGGATTTCACTCAAAACTCACCAAATGAGTCCTCCCACCATATTATGATGTTGCCCAAGTTTTGGGCCCGACCCAAAATCAATAGGTGTGGGAAATTGGACAATTCAAGTTCAACGGCAGTTCGTTCCTAATTGGAGTGCTTGCTGTATTCCGTAATTCTAGCGATTGGATTACACTCAAAACTCACAAATGACTCCTCCCACCATCTTATGATGTTGCCCAAATTTTGGGCTCGATCCGAAATCAATAGGTGTGAGAAATTGGACAATTCAAGTTCAACGGCAGTTCGTTCCTAATTGGAGTGGTCGGTGTATTCCACACTTCTAGCGATTCGATTTCACTCAAAACTCTCCAAATGACTCCTCCCACCATATTATGATATTGCCTAAGTTTTGGGCTCGATCCGAAATCAATAGGTGTTCCAAATTGGACAATTCAAGTTCAACGGCAGTTCGTTCCTAATTGGAGTGGTTGGTGTATTCCATACTTCTGGCGGTTGGATTTCACTCAAAACTAACCAAATGACTACTCCCACCATATTATGATGATGCCTAAGTTTTGGGCTTGATCCGAAATCAATAGGTGTTCCAAATTGGACAATTCAAGTTCAACGGCAGTTCGTTCCTAATTGGAGTGGTTGGTGTATTCCACACTTCTAGCGAATGGATTTCACTCAAAACTCACCAAATGACTCCTCCCACCATATTATGATGTTGCCCAAGTTTTGGGCTCGATCCGAAATCAATAGGTGTGAGAAATTGGACAATTCAAGGTCAACGGCAGTTCGTTCCTAATTGGAGTGGTTCGTGTATTCCATACTTCTAGCGATTGGATTTCACTCAAAACTCACCAAATGACTCCTCCCACCATATTATGATGTTGCCCAAGTTTGGGGCTCGATCCGAAATCAATAGGTGTGAGAAATTGGACAATTCAAGTTCAACGGCAGTTCGTTCCTAATTGGAGTGCTTGCTGTATTCCATAATTCTAGCTATTGGATTACACTCAAAACTCACAAATGACTCCTCCCACCATTTTATGATGTTGCCCAAGTTTTGGGCTCGATCCGAAATCAATAGGTGTGAGAAATTGGACAATTCAAGTTCAACGGCAGTTCGTTCCTAATTGGAGTGGTTGGTGTATTCCATACTTCTAGCGATTGGATTACACTCAAAACTCACAAATGACTCCTCCCACCATTTTATGATGTTGCCCAAGTTTTGGGCTCGATCCGAAATCAATAGGTGTGAGAAATTGGACAATTCAAGTTCAACGGCAGTTCGTTCCTAATTGGAATGGTTGGTGTATTCCACACTTCTAGCGATTGGATTTCACTCAAAACTCACCAAATGACTCCTCCCACCATATTATGATGTTGCCCAAATTTTGGGCTCGATCCGAAATCAGTAAGTGTGGGAAATTGGGCAATTCAAGTTTAACGGCAGTTCGTTCCTAATTGGAGTGGTTGGTGTATTCCATACTTCTAGCGATTGGATTTCACTCAAAACTCCTCCCACCTTATTATGATGTTGCCCATGTTTTGGGCTCGATCTGAAATCAATAGGTGTGGGAAATTGGACAATCCAAGTTCAACGGTAGTTCGTTCCTAATTGGAGTGGTTGGTGTATTCCACACTTCTAGGGATTGGATTTTACTCAAAACTCACCAAATGACTCCTCCCACCATATTATGATGTTGCCCAAGTTTTGGGCTCGATCCGAAATCAATAGGTGTGAGAACTTGGACAATTCAAGTTCAACGGCAGTTCGTTCCTAATCGTAGTGGTTGGTGTATTCCATACTTCTAGTGATTGGATTTCACTCAAAACTCACCAAATGACTCCTCCCACCATATTATGATGTTGCCCTAGTTTGGGGCTCGATCCGAAATCAATAGGTGTTCCAAAATGGACAATTCATGTTCAACGGCAGTTCGTTCCTAATTGGAGTGGTTGCTGTATTCCATAATTCTAGCGATTGGATTACACTCCAAACTCACAAGTGACACCTCCCACCATATTATGATGTTGCCCAAGTTTTGGGCTCGATTCGAAATCAATAGGTGTGAGAAATTGGACAATTCAAGTTCAACGGCAGTTCGTTCCTAATCGTAGTGGTTGGTGTATTCCATACTTCTAGTGATTGGATTTCACTCAAAACTCACCAAATGACTCCTCCCACCATATTATGATGTTGCCCTAGTTTGGGGCTCGATCCGAAATCAATAGGTGTTCCAAATTGGACAATTCAATTTCAACGGCAGTTCGTTCCTAATTGGAGTGGTTGGTGTATTCCATACTTCTAGCGATTGGATTTCACTCAAAACTAACCAAATGACTCCTCCCACCATATTATGATGTTGCCCAAGTTTTGGGCTCGATACGAAATCAATAGGTGTGAGAAATTGGACAATTCAAGTTCAACGGCAGTTCGTTCCTAATTGTAGTGGTTGGTGTATTCCACACTTCTAGCGATTGGATTGCACTCAAAACTCACCAAATGACTCCTCCCACCATATTATGTTGTTGCCCAAGTTTTGGGCTCGATCCGAAATCAATAGGTGTTCGAAATTGGACAATTCAAGTTCAACGGCAGTTCGTTCCTAATTGGAGTGGTTGGTGTATTCCATACTTCTAGCGAATGGATTTCACTAAAAACTCACCAAAGGAATTCTCCCACCATATTATGATGTTGCCCAAGTTTGGGGCTCGATCCGAAATCAATAGGTGTTCGAAATTGGACAATTCAAGTTCAACGGCAGTTCGTTCCTAACTGGAGTGGTTGGTGTATTCCATACTTCTAGCGATTGGATTTCCCTCAAAACTCACCAAATGACTCCTCCCACCATATTATGATGTTTCCCAAGTTTGGGGCTCGATCCGAAATCTATAGGTGTGAGGAATTGGACAATTCAAGTTCAACGGCAATTCGTTCCTAATTGGAGTGGTTGCTGTATTCCATAATTCTAGCGATTGGATTACACTCAAAACTCACAAATGACACATCCCACCATATTATGATGTTGCCCAAGTTTTGGGCTCGATTCGAAATCAATAGGAGTGAGAAATTGGACAATTCAAGTTCAACGGCAGTTCGTTCCTAATTGGAGTGGTTGGTGTATTCCATACTTCTAGAGATTGGATTTCACTCAAAACTCACCAAATGACTCCTCCCACCATATTATGATGTTGCTCAAGTTTGGGGCTCGATCCGAAATCAATAGGTGTGAGAAATTGGACAATTCAAGTTCAACGGCAGTTCGTTCCTAATTGGAGTGGTTGGCGTACTCCATACTTGTAGCGATTGGATTTCACTCAAAACCCACCAAATGACTCCTCCCACCATATTATGATGTTGCCCAAGTGTTGGGCTCGATCCGAAATCAATAGGTGTGAGAAATTGGACAATTCAAGTTCAACGGCAGTTCGTTCCTAATTGGAGTGGTTGGTGTATTCCATACTTGTAGCGATTGGATTTCACTGAAAACTCACCAAATGACTCCTCCCACCATAGTATGATGTTGCCCAAGTTTTGGGCTCGATCCGAAATCAATAGGTGTTCCAAATTGGACAATTCAAGTTCAACGGCAGTTCGTTCCTAATTTGAGTGGTTGGTGTATTCCATAATTCTTGCGATTGGATTTCACTCAAAACTCACCAAATGACTCCTCCCACCATATTATGATGTTGCCCAAGTTTTGGGCTCGATCCGAAATCAATAGGTGTGAGAAATTGGAGAATTCAAGTACAACGGCAGTTCGTTCCTGATTGTAGTGGTTAGTGTATTCCATACTTCTAGCGATTGGGTTTCACTCAAAACTCACCAAATGACTCCTCCCACCATATTAAGATGTTGCCCAAGTTTTGGGCTCGATCCGAAATCAATAGGTGTTCCAAATTGGACAATTCAAGTTCAACGGCAGTTCGTTCCGAATTGGAGTGGTTGGTGTATTCCATACTTCTAGCGATTGGATTTCACTCAAAACTCACCAAATGACTCCACCCACCGTATTATGATGTTGCCCAAGTTTGGGGCTCGATCCGAAATCAATAGGTGTGAGAAATTGGACAATTCAAGTTCAACGGCAGTTCGTTCCTAATTGGAGTGGTTGGCGTACTCCATACTTCTAGCGACTGGATTTCACTCAAAACTCACCAAATGACTCCTCCCACCATATTATGATGTTGCCCAAGTTTTGGGCTCGATCCGAAATCAATAGGTGTGAGAAATTGGACAGTTCATGTTCAACGGCAGTTCGTTCCTAATTGGTGTGGTTGGTGTATTCCATACTTCTAGCGATTGGATTTCACTGAAAACTCACCAAATGACCCCTCCCACCATAGTATGATGTTGCCCAAGTTTTGGGCTCGATCCGAAATCAATAGGTGTGAGAAATTGGACAATTCAAGTTCAACGGCAGTTCGTTCCTAATCGTAGTGGTTGGTGTATTCCATACTTCTAGTGATTGGATTTCACTCAAAACTCACCAAATGACTCCTCCCACCATATTATGATGTTGCCCTAGTTTGGGGCTCGATCCGAAATCAATAGGTGTTCCAAATTGGACAATTCAATTTCAACGGCAGTTCGTTCCTTATTGGAGTGGTTGGTGTATTCCATACTTCTAGCGATTGGATTTCACTCAAAACAAACCAAATGACTCCTCCCACCATATTATGATGTTGCCCAAGTTTTGGGCTTGATCCGAAATCAATAGGTATTCAAAATTGGACAATTCAAATTCAACGGCAGTTCGTTCCTAATTGGAGTGGTTGGTGAATTCCACACTTCTAGCAATTGGATTGCACTCAAAACTCACCAAATGACTCCTGCCACCATATTATGTTGTTGCCCAAGTTTTGGGCTCGATCCGAAATCAATAGGTGTTCGAAATTGGACAATTCAAGTTCAAAGGCAGTTCGTTCCTAATTGGAGTGGTTGGTGTATTCCATACTTCTAGCGATTGGATTTCACTCAAAACTCACCAAATGACTCCTCCCACCATAGTATGATGTTGCCCAAGTTTTGGGCTCGATACGAAATCAATAGGTGTGAGAAATTGGACAATTCAAGTTCAACGGCAGTTCGTTCCTAATTGGAGTGGTTGGTGTATTCCACACTTCTAGCGATTGGATTGCACTCAAAACTCACCAAATGACTCCTCCCACCATATTATGTTGTTGCCCAAGTTTTGGGCTCGATCCGAAATCAATAGGTGTTCGAAATTGGACAATTCAAGTTCAAAGGCAGTTCGTTCCTAATTGGAGTGGTTGGTGTATTCCATACTTCTAGCGATTGGATTTCACTCAAAACTCACCAAATGACTCCTCCCACCATAGTATGATGTTGCCCAAGTTTTGGGCTCGATCCGAAATCAATAGGTGTGAGAAATTGGACAATTCAAGTTCAACGGCAGTTCGTTCCTAATCGTAGTGGTTGGTGTATTCCATACTTCTAGTGATTGGGTTTCACTCAAAACTCACCAAATGACTCCTCCCACCATATTATGATGTTGCCCTAGTTTGGGGCTCGATCCGAAATCAATAGGTGTTCCAAATTGGACAATTCAAGTTCAACGGCAGTTCGTTCCTAATTGGAGTGGTTAGTGTATTCCATAATTCTAGCGATTGGATTTCACTCAAAACTCACCAAATGACTCCTCCCACCATATTATGCTCTTGCCCAAGTTTTGGGCTCGATCCGAAATCAATAGGTGTTCCAAATTGGACAATTCAAGTTCAACTGCAGTTCGTTCCTAATTGGAGTGGTTGGTGTACTCCATACTTCTAGCGATTGGATTTCACTCAAAACTCACCAAATGACTCCTCCCACCATATTACGATGTTGCCCAAGTTTTGGGCTGGATCCGAAATCAATAGGTGTGAGAAATTGGACAGTTCAAGTTCAATGACAGTTCGTTCCTAATTGGAGTGGTTGGTGTATTCCACACTTCTAGCGATTGGATTTCACTCAAAACTCACCAAATGACTCCTCCCACCATATGATGGTGTTGCCCAAGTTTTGGGCTCGATCCGAAATCAATCGGTGTGAGAAATTGGACAATTCAAGTTCAACGGCAGTTCGTTCCTAATTGGAGTGGTTGGTGTATTCCATACTTCTAGCGATTGGATTTCACTCAAAACTCACCAAATGACTCCTCCCACCATATTATAATGTTGCCCAAGTTTGGGGCTCGATCCGAAATCAATAGGTGTGAGAAATTGGACAATTCAAGTTCAACGGCAGTTCGTTCCTAATTGGAGTGGTTGGTGTATTCCATACTTCTAGCGATTGGATTTCACTCAAAACTCACCAAATGACTCCTCCCACCATAATATGATGTTGCCCAAGTTTTGGGCTCGATCCGAAATCAATAGGTGTTCCAAATTGGACAATTCAAGTTCAACGGCAGTTCGTTCCTAATTTGAGTGGTTGGTGTATTCCATAATTCTACCGATTGGATTTCACTCAAAACTCACCAAATGACTCCTCCCACCATATTATGATGTTGCCCAAGTTTTGGGCTCGATCCGAAATCAATAGGTGTGAGAAATTGGAGAATTCAAGTACAACGGCAGTTCGTTCCTGATTGTAGTGGTTAGTGTATTCTATACTTCTAGCGATTGGATTTCACTCAAAACTAACCAAATGACTCCTCCCACCATATTATGATGTTGCCCAAGTTTGGGGCTCGATCCGAAATCAATAGGTGTTCCAAATTGGACAATTCAAGTTCAACGGCAGTTCTTTCCTAATTGGAGTGGTTGGTGTATTCCACACTTCTAGCGATTGGATTTCACTCAAAACTCACCAAATGACTCCTCCCACCATATTATGATGTTGCCCAAGTTTTGGGCTCGATCCGAAATCAATAGGTATTCCAAATTGGAAAACTCAAGTATAACGGCAATTCGTTCCTAATTGGAGTGGTCGGTGTATTCCATACTTCTAGCGATTGGATTTGACTCAAAACTCACCAAATGACTCCTCCAACCATATTATGATGTTGCCCAAGTTTGGGGCTCGGTCCGAAATCAATAGGTGTGAGAAATTGGACAATTCAAGTTCAACAGCAGTTCGTTCCAAATTGGAGTGGTTGGTGTATTCCATACTTCTAGCGATTGGATTTCACTCAAAACTCACCAAATGACTCCTCCCACCATATTATGATGTTGCCCAAGTTTTGGGCTCGATTCGAAATCAATAGGTGTGAGAAATTGGACAATTCAAGTTCAACGGCAGTTCGTTCCTAATTGGAGTGGTTGGTGTATTCCATACGTCCAGCAATTGGATTTCACTCAAAACTCACCAAATGACTACTCCCACCATATTATGAGGTTGCCCAAGTTTTGTGCTCGATCCGAAATCAATAGGTGTGGTAAATTGGACAATTCAGGTTCAACGGCAGTTCATTCCTAATTGGAGTGGTTGGTGTATTCCATACTTCTAGCGATTGGATTTTATTGAAAACCCACCAAATGACTCCACCCACCATATTATGATGTTGCCCATGTTTTGGGCTCAATCCGAATTCAATAGGTGTGAGAAATTGGTCTATTCAATTTCGACGACAGTTCTTTCCTAATTGGAATGGTTGGTGTATTCCATACTTCTAGCGATTGGATTTCACTCAAAACTCACCAAATGACTCCTCCCACCATAATATGATGTTGCCCAAGTTTTGGGCTCGATCCGAAATCAATAGGTGTTCAAAATTGGACAATTCAAGTTCAACGGCAGTTCGTTCCTAGTTGGAGTGGTTGGTGTATTCCATACGTCCAGCGATTGGATTTCACTCAAAACTCACCAAATGACTCCTCCAACCATATTATGATGTTGCCCAAGTTTTGGGCTCGATCCGAAATCAATAGGTGTTCCAAATTGGACAATTCAAGTTCAATGACAGTTCGTTCCTAATTTGAGTGGTTGGTGTATTCCATACTTCTAGCGATTGGATTTCAGTAAAAACTAACCAAATGACTCCTCCAACCATATTATGATGTTGCCCAAGTTTTGGGCTCGATCCGAAATCAGTAGGTGTTCCAAAATTGGACAATTCAAGTTCAACGGCAGTTCGTTCGTAATTGGAGTGGTTGGTGTATTCCATACTTCTAGCGATTGGATTTCCCTCAAAACTCACCAAACGACTCCTCCCACCATATTGTGTTGTTGCCCAAGTTTTGGGCTCGATCCGAAATCAGTAGGTGTTCCATATTGGACAATTCAAGTTCAACGGCAGCTCGTTCCTAATTGGAGTGGTTGGTGTATTCCATACTTCTAGCGATTGGATTTCACTCAAAACTCACCAAATTACTCCTCCCACCATATTATGATGTTGTCCAAGTTTTGGGCTCGATTCGAAATCAATAGGTGTGATAAATTGGACAATTCAAGTTCAACAGCAGTTCATTGCTAATTGGAGTGGTTGGTGTATTCCATACGTCCAGCGATTGGATTTCACTCAAAACTCACCAAATGACTCGTCCCACCATGTTATGATGTTGCCCAAGTTTTGGGATCGATCCGAAATCAATAGGTGTTCCAAATTGGATAATTCAAGTTCAACGGCAGCTCGTTCCTAATTGGAGTGGTTGGTGTATTCCATACTTCTAGCGATTGGATTTCACTCAAAACTCACCAAATTACTCCTCCCACCATATTATGATGTTGTCCAAGTTTTGGGCTCGATTCGAAATCAATAGGTGTGATAAATTGGACAATTCAAGTTCAACAGCAGTTCATTGCTAATTGGAGTGGTTGGTGTATTCCATACTTCTAGTGATTGGATTTCACTCAAAACTCACCAAATGACTCTTCCCACCATATTATGATGTTGCCCAAGTTTGGGGCTCGATCCGAAATCAATAGGTGTGAGAAATAGGACAATTCAAGTTCAACGGGAGTTCGTTCCTAATTGGAGTGGTTCGTGTATTCCATACTTCTAGCGATTGGATTTCACTCAAAACTAACCAAATGACTCCTCCCACCATATTATGACGTTGCCCAAGTTTTGGGCACGATCCGAAATCAGTAGGTGTTCCAAATTGGATAATTCAAGTTCAACGGCAGTTCGTTCCTAATTGGGGTGGTTGGTGTATTCCATACTTCTAGCGATTGGATTTCACTCAAAAATCACCAACTGACTCCTCCCACCATATTATGATGTTGCCCAAGTTTTGGGGTCGATCCGAAATCAATAGGTGTGAGAAATTGGACAATTCAAGTTCAACGGCAGTTCGTTCCTAACTGGAGTGGTTGGTATATTCCATACTTCTAGAGATTGGATGTCACTCAATACTCACCAAATGACTCCTCCCCCCATATTATGATGTTCCCCAAGTTATGGGCTCGATCCAAAATCAATAGGTGTTCCAAATTGGACAATTCAAGTTCGACGGCAGTTCGTTCCTAACTGGAGTGGTTGGTGTATTCCATACTTCTAGCGATTGGATTTCACTCAAAACTCACCAAATGACTCCTCCCACCGTATTATGATGTTGCCCAAGTTTTGGGCTCGATCCGAAATCAATAGGTGTTCCAAATTGGACAATTCAAGTTCAACGGCAGTTCGTTCCTAATTGGAGTGGTCGGAGTATTCCATACTTCTAACGATTGGATTTCACTCAAAACTCACCAAACGACTCCTCCCACCATATTATGATGTTGCCCAAGTTTTGTGCTCGATCCGAAATCAATAGGTGTGATAAATTGGACAATTCAGGTTCAACGACAGTTCGTTCCTAATTGGAGTGGTTAGTGTATTCCATACTTCTAGCGATTTGATTTCACTCAAAACTCACCGAATGACTCCTCCCACCGTATTATGATGTTGCCCAAGTTTTGGGCTCGATCCGAAATCAATAGGTGTTCCAAATTGGACAATTCAAGTTCAACGGCAGTTCGTTCCTAATCGGAGTGGTTGGTGTATTCCAAACTTCTAGCGATGGGATTTTACTCAAAACTCACCAAATGACTCCTCCCACCATATTATGATGTTGCCCAAGTTTTGGGCTCGATCCGAAATCAATAGGTGTTCCAAATTGGACAATTCAAGTTCAACGGCAGTTCGTTCCTAATTGGAGTGGTTGGTGTATTCCATACTTCTAGCGATTGGATTTCACTCAAAACCCACGAAATGACTCCTCCCACCATATTATGTTGTTGCCCAAGTTTTGGGCTCGATCTAAAATCAACAGGTGTTCCAAATTGGACAATTCAAGTTCAACGGCAGTTCGTTCCTAATTGGAGTGGTTGGTGTATTCCATACTTCTAGCGATTGGATTTCACTCAAAACTCACCAAAAGACTCCTCCCACCACATTATGATGTTGCCCAAGTTTTGGGCTCGATCCGAAATCAGTAGGTCTGAGAAATTGGTCAATTCAATTTGAACGACAGTTCGTTCCTAATTGGAGTGGTTGGTGTATTCCATACTTCTACCGATTGGATTTCACTCAAAAATCACCAACTGACTCCTCCCACCATATTATGATGTTGCCCAAGTTTTGGGCTCGATCCGAAATCAATAGGTGTTCCAAATTGGACAATTCAAGTTCAACGGCAGTTCGTTCCTAACTGGAGTGGTTGGTATATTCCATACTTCTAGCGATTGGATTTCACTCAAAACTCACCAAATGACTCCTCCCACCATGTTATGATGTTGCCCAAGTTTTGGGCTCGATCCGAAATGAATAGGTCTTCCAAATTGGACAATTCAAGTTCAACGGCAATTCGTTCCTAATTGGAGTGGTTGGTGTATTCCATACTTCTATTGATTGGATTTCACACAAAACTAACCAAATGACTACTCCCACCATATTATGATGTTGCCCAAGTTTTGGGCTCGATCCAAAATCAATAGGTGTGAGAAATTGGACAATTCAAGTTCAACGGCAGTTCGTTCCTAGTTGGAGTGGTTGGTGTATTCCATACGTCTAGCGATTGGATTTCACTCAAAACTCACCAAATGACTCCTCCCACCATATTATGATGTTGCCCAAGTTTTGGGCTCGATCCGAAATCAATAGGTCTGAGAAATTGGTCAATTCAATTTGAACGACAGTTCATTCCTAATTGGAGTGGTTGGTGTATTCCATACGTCCAGCGATTGGATTCCACTCAAAACTCACCAAATGACTCCTCCCACCATGTTATGATGTTGCCCAAGTTTTGGGCTCGATCCGGAATCAATAGGTGTTCCAAATTGGACAATTCAAGTTCAACGGCAATTCGTTCCTAATTGGAGTGGTTGGTGTATTCCATACTTCTAGCGATTGGATTTCACTCAAAAGTCACCAAATGACTCCTCCCACCATATTATGATGTTGCCCAAGTTTTGGGCTCGATCCGAAATCAATAGGTGTTCCAAATTGGACAATTCAAGTTCAACGGCTGTTCGTTCCTAATTGGATTGGTTGGTGTATTCCATACTTCTAGCGATTGGATTTCACTCAAAACCCACCAAATGACTCCTCCCACCATATTATGATGTTGCCCAAGTTTCGGGCTCGATCCGAAATCAATAGGTGTTCCAAATTGGACAATTCAAGTTCAACGTCAGTTCGTTCCAAATTGGAGTGGTTGGTGTATTCCATACTTCTAGCGATTGGATTTCACTCAAAACTCACAAAATGACTACTCCCACTATATTATGATGTTGTACAGGTTTTGGGCTCGATCCGAAATCAATAGGTGTGAGAAATTGGACAATTCACGTTCAACGGCAGTTCATTCCTAATTGGGGTGGTTGGTGTATTCCATACTCCTAGCGATTGGATTTCATCCAAAACTCACCAAATGATTCCTCCCACCATATTATGCTGTTGCCAAAGTTTTGGGCTCAATCCGAAATCAATAGGTGTTCCAAATTGGACAATTCAAGTTCAACGGCAGTTCCTTCCTAATTGGAGTGGTTGGTGTATTCCACACTTCTAGCGATTTGATTTCACTCAAAACTCACCAATTGACTCCTCCCACCACATTATGATGTTGCCCAAGTTTTGGCCTCGATCCGAAATCAATAGGTGTGAGAAATTGGACAATTCAAGTTCAACGGAAGTTCGTTCCTAATTGGAGTGGTTGGTTTATTCCATACTTCTAGCGATTGGATTTCACTCAAAACTCACCCAATGACTCCTCCCACCATATTATGATGTTGCCCAAGTTTGGGGCTCGATCCGAAATCGATAGGTGTGAGAAATTGGACCATTCAAGTTCAACGGCAGTTCGTTCCTAATTGGAGTGGTTCCATACTTCTAGGGATTGGATTTCACTCAAACCTCACCAATTGACTCCACCCACCATATTATGATGTTGCCCAAGTTTTGGGCTCGATCCGAAATCAATAGGTTTGAGAATTTGGACAATTCAAATTCAACGGAAGTTCGTTCCTAATCGGAGTGGTTGGTGTATTCCATACTTCTTGCGATTGGATTTCACTCAAAATTCACCAAATGACTCCTCCCACCATATTATGATGTTGCCCAAGTTTGGGGCTTGATCCGAAATCAACTGGTGTGCGAAATTGGACAATTCAAGTTCAACGGCAGTTCGTTCCTAATTGGAGTGGTTGGTGTATTCCATACTTCTAGCGATTGGATTTCACTCAAAACTCACAAAATGACTACTCGCACTATATTATGATGTTGTACAGGTTTTGGGCTCGATCCGAAATCAATAGGTGTGAGAAATTGGACAATTCAAGTTCAATGGCAGTTCATTCCTAATTGGGGTGGTTGGTGTATTCCATACTCCTAGCGATTGGATTTCATCCAAAACTCACCAAATGATTCCTCCCACCATATTATGCTGTTGCCAAAGTTTTGGGCTCAATCCGAAATCAATAGGTGTTCCAAATTGGACAATTCAAGTTCAACGGCAGTTCCTTCCTAATTGGAGTGGTTGGTGTATTCCACACTTCTAGCGATTTGATTTCACTAAAAACTCACCAATTGACTCCTCCCACCACATTATGATGTTGCCCAAGTTTTGGCCTCGATCCGAAATCAATAGGTGTGAGAAATTGGACAATTCAAGTTCAACGGAAGTTCGTTCCTAATTGGAGTGGTTGGTTTATTCCATACTTCTAGCGATTGGATTTCACTCAAAACTCACCCAATGACTCCTCCCACCATATTATGATGTTGCCCAAGTTTGGGGCTCGATCCGAAATCGATAGGTGTGAGAAATTGGACCATTCAAGTTCAACGGCAGTTCGTTCCTAATTGGAGTGGTTCCATACTTCTAGCGATTGGATTTCACTCAAACCTCACCAATTGACTCCACCCACCATATTATGATGTTGCCCAAGTTTTGGGCTCGATCCGAAATCAATAGGTTTGAGAAATTGGACAATTCAAATTCAACGGAAGTTCGTTCCTAATCGGAGTGGTTGGTGTATTCCATACTTCTTGCGATTGGATTTGACTCAAAACTCACCAAATGACTCCTCCCACCATATTATGATGTTGCCCAAGTTTTGGGCTCGATCCGAAATAAATAGTTCTTCCAAATTGAACAATTGGAGTTCAACGGCAGTTCGTTCCTAATTGGAGTGGTTGGTGTATTCCATACTTCTAGCGATTGGATTTCACTCAAAACTAACCAAATGACTCCCCCCACCATATTATGATGTTGCCCAAGTTTTGGGCTCGATCCGAAATCAATAGGTGTGAGAAATTGGACAATTCAAGTTTAACGGCAGTTCGTTCCAAATTGGAGTGGTTGGTGTATTCCACACTTCTAGCGATTGGATTTCACTCAAAACTCACCAAATGACTCCTCCCACCATATTATGATGTTGCCCAAGTTTTGGGCTCGATCCGAAATCAATAGGTGTTCCAAATTGGACAATTCAAGTTCAACGGCAGTTCGTTCCAAATTGGAGTGATTGGTGTATTCCATACTTCTAGCGATTGGATTTCACTCAAAACCCACCAAATGACTCCTCCCACCATATTATGATGTTGCCCAAGTTTTGGGCTCGATCCGAAATCAATAGGTGTTCCAAATTGGACAATTCAAGTTTCACGGCAGTTCGTCCCTATTTGGAGTGGTTGGTGTATTCCATACTTCTAGAGATTGGATTTCAATCAAAACTCACCAATTCACTCCTCCCACCATATTATGATGTTGCCCAAGTTTTGGGCTCGATCCGAAATCAATAGGTGTTCCAAATTGGACAATTCAAGTTCAACGGCAGTTCGTTCCAAATTGGAGTGGTTGGTGTATTCCATACTTCTAGCGATTGGATTTCACTCAAAACTCACCAAATGACTCCTCCCACCATATTATGATGTTGCCCAAGTTTTGGGCTCGATCCGAAATCAATAGGTGTTCCAAAGTGGACAATTCAAGTTTCACGGCAGTTCGTCCCAAATTGGAGTGGTTGGTGTATTCCATACTTCTAGAGATTGGATTTCAATCAAAACTCACCAATTGACTCCTCCCACCATATTAGGATGTTGCCCAAGTTTTGGGCTCGATCCGAAATCAATAGGTGTTAGAAATTGGACAATTCAAGTTCAACGGCAGTTCGTTCCTAAGGGGAGTTGTTGGTGTATTCCATACTTCTAGCGATTGGATTTCACTCAAAACTCACCAAATGACTCCTTCCACCATATTATGACGTTGCCCTAGTTTGGGGCTCGATACGAAATCTATAGGTGTGAGAAATTGGACAATTCAAGTTCAACGGCAGTTCTTTCCTAATTGGTGCGGTGGGTGTATTCCACACTTCCAGCGATTGGATTTCACTCAAAACTCACCAAATGACTCCTCCCACCATATTATGATGTTGCCCAAGTTTTGGGCTCGATCCAAAATCAATAGGTGTGAGAAATTGGACAATTCATGTTTAACGGCAGTTCGTTCCTAATTGGAGAGGTTGGTGTAATCCACACTTCTAGCGATTGGATTTCACTCAAAACAAACCAAATGACTCCTCCCACCATATTATGATGTTGCCCGAGTTTTGGGCTCGATCCGAAAACAATAGGCGTGAGAAATTGGACAATTCAAGTTCAACGGTAGTTCGTTCCTAATTGGAATGGTTGGTGTATTCCACACTTCTAGCGATTGGATTTCACTCAAAACTCACCAAATGACTCCTCCCACCATATTATGATGTTGCCCAAGTTTTGGGCTCGATCCGAAATCAATAGGTGTGAGAAATTGGACAATTCAAATTCAACGGCAGTTCGTTCCTAATTGGAGTGGTTGGTGTATTCCATACTTCTAGCGATTGGATTTCACTCAAAACTCCTCCCACCTTATTATGATGTTGCCCATGTTTTGGGCTCGATCTGAAATCAATAGGTATGGGAAATTGGACAATCCAAGTTCAACGGCAGTTCGTTCCGAATTGGAGTGGTTGGTGTATTCCAGACTTCTAGCGATTGGATTTCACTCAAAACTAACCAAATGACTCCTCCCACCATATTATGATGTTGCCCAAGTTTTGGGCTCGATCCGAAATCAATAGGTGTTACAAAGTCGACAATTCAAGTTGAACGGCAGTTCGTTCCTAAATGGAGTGGTTGGTGTATTCCATACTTTTAGCGATTGGATTTCACTCAAAACTAACCAAATGACTACTCCCACCATATTATGATGTTAACCAAGTTTTGGGGTCGATCCAAAATCAATAGGTGTGAGAAATTGGACAATTCAAGTTCAACGGCAGTTCGTTCCTAATTGGAGTTGTTGGTGTATTCCATACTTCTAGCGACTGGATTTCACACAAAACTCACCAAATGACTCCTCCCACCATCTTATGATGTTGCCCAAGTTTTGGGCTCGATCTGAAATCAATAGGTGTTCCAAATTGGACAATTCAAGTTCAACGGCAGTTCGTTCCTAATTGGAGTGGTTGGTGTATTCCATACTTCTAGCAATTGGATTTCACTAGAAACTCACCAAATGACTCCTCCCACCATATTATGATGTTGCCCAAGTTTGGCGCTCGATCCGAAATCAATAGGTGGGAGAAATTGGACAATTCAAGTTCAACGGCAGTTCGTTCCTAATTGGAGTGGTTAGTGTATTCCATACTTCTTGCGATTGGATTTTACTCAAAACTAACCAAATGACTCCTCCCACCATATTATGATGTTGCCCAAGTTTTGGGCTGGATCCGAAATCAATAGGTGTGAGAAATTGGACAGTTCAAGTTCAACGACAGTTCGTTCCTAATTGGAGTGGTTGGTGTATTCCACACTTCTAGCAATTGGATTTCACTCAAAACTCACCAAATGACTCCTCCCACCATATTATGATGTTGCCCAAGTTTTGGGCTGGATCCGAAATCAATAGGTGTGAGAAATTGGACAGTTCAAGTTCAACGACAGTTCGTTCCTAATTGGAGTGGTTGGTGTATTCCACACTTCTAGCGATTGGATTTCACTCAAAACTCACCAAATGACTCTTCCCACCATATTATGATGTTGCCCAAGTTTGGGGCTCGATCCGAAATCAATAGGTGTTCCAAATTGGACAATTAAAGTTCAACGGCAGTTCATTCCTAATTGGAGTGGTTGGTGTATTCCATACTTCTGGCGATTGGATTTCACTCAAAACAAACCAAATGACTACTCCCACCATATTATGATGTTGCCCAAGTTTTGGGCTCGATCCAAAATCAATAGGTGTTAGAAATTGGACAATTCAAGTTCAACGGCAGTTCGTTCCTAATTGGAGTGGTTGGTGTATTCCACACTTCTAGCAATTGGATTTCACTCAAAACTCACCAAATGACTCCTCCCACCATATCGTGCTGTTGCCCAAGTTTTGGGCTCGATCCGAAATCAATAGGTGTTAGAAATTGGACAATTCAAGTTCAACGGCAGTTCGTTCCTAATTGGAGTGGTTGGTGTATTCCATACTTCTACTGATTGGATTTCACTCAAAACTCACCAAATGACTCCTCCCACCATATTATGATGTTTTCCAAGTTTGGGGCTCGATCCGAAATCAATAGGTGTTCCAAATTGGACAATTAAAGTTCAACGGCAGTTCATTTCTAATTGGAGTGGTTGGTGTATTCCATACTTCTGGCGATTGGATTTCACTCAAAACAAACCAAATGACTACTCCCACCATATTATGATGTTGCCCAAGTTTTGGGCTCGATCCAAAATCAATAGGTGTTAGAAATTGGACAATTCAAGTTCAACGGCAGTTCGTTCCTAATTGGAGTGGTTGGTGTATTCCACACTTCTAGCAATTGGATTTCACTCAAAACTCACCAAATGACTCCTCCCACCATATTGTGCTGTTGCCCAAGTTTTGGGCTCGATCCGAAATCAATAGGTGTTAGAAATTGGACAATTCAAGTTCAACGGCAGTTCGTTCATAATTGGAGTGGTTGGTGTATTCCATACTTCTACTGATTGGATTTCACTCAAAACTCACCAAATGACTCCTCCCACCATATTATGATGTTGCCCAAGTTTGGGGCTCGATCCGAAATCAATAGGTGTTCCAAATTGGACAATTAAAGTTCAACGGCAGTTCATTCCTAATTGGAGTGGTTGGTGTATTCCATACTTCTGGCGATTGGATTTCACTCAAAACAAACCAAATGACTACTCCCACCATATGATGATGTTGCCCAAGTTTTGGGCTCGATCCAAAATCAATAGGTGTTAGAAATTGGACAAATCAAGTTCAACGGCACTTCGTTCCTAATTAGAGTGGTTGGTGTATTCCACACTTCTAGCGATTGGATTTCACTCAAAAGTCACCAAATGACTCCTCCCACCATATTATGCTGTTGCCCAAGTTTTGGGCTCGATCCGAAATCAATAGGTGTCAGAAATTGGACAATTCAAGTTCAATGGCAGTTCGTTCCTAATTGGAGTGGTCGGTGTATTCCATACTTCAAGCGATTGGATTTCCCTCAAAACTCACCAAATGAATCCTCCCACCATATTATGATGTTGCCCAAGTTTTGGGCTCGATCCGAAATCAATAGGTGTTAGAAATTGGACAATTCAAGTTCAACGGCAGTTCGTTCCTAGTTGGAGTGGTTGGTGTATTCCATACTTCTAGCGATTGGATTTCACTCAAAACTCAGCAAATGACTCCTCCCACCATATTATGATGTTGCCCAAGTTTGGGGCTTGATCCGAAATGAATATGTGTGAGAAATTGGTAATTCAAGTTCAACGGCAGTTCGTTCCTAATTGGAGTGGTTGGTGTATTCCATACTTCTAGCAATTGGATTTCACTCAAAACTCACCAAACGACTCCTCCCACCATATTATGATGTTGCCCAAGTTTTGGGCTCGATCCGAAATCAATAGGTGTGAGAAATTGGACAATTCAAGTTCAACGGCAGTTCGTTCCTAATTGGAGTGGTTGGTGTATTCCATACTTCTAGCGATTGGATTTCACTCAAAACAACTCCCACCTTATTATGATGTTGCCCATGTTTTGGGCTCTATCTGAAATCAATTGGTGTGGGAAATTGGACAATACAAGTTCAACGGCAGTTCGTTCCTAATTGGAGTGGTTGGTGTATTCCACACTTCTAGCGATTGGATTTCACTCAAAACTCACTGAATGACTCCTCCCACCATATTATGATGTTGCCCAAGTTTTGCGCTCGATCCGAAATCAATAGGTGTGAGAAATTGGACAATTCAAGTTCAACGGCAGTTCGTTCCTAATTGGAGTGGTTGGTGTATTCCGTACTTCTAGCGATTGGATTTCACTCAAAACTCACCAATCGACTCCTCCCACCACATTATGTTGTTGCCCAAGTTTTGGGCTCAATCCGAAATCAATAGGTGTTCGAAATTGGACAATTCAAGTTCAACGGCAGTTCGTTCCTAATTGGAGTGGTTGGTGTATTCCATAATTCTAGCGATTGGATTTTACTCAAAACTAACCAAAAGACTCCTCCCACCATATTATGATGTTGCCCAAGTTTTGGGCTCGATCCGAAATCAATAGGTGTTACAAATTCGACAATTCAAGTTCAACCGCAGTTCGTTCCTAAATGGAGTGGTTGGTGTATTCCATACTTTTAGCGATTGGATTTCACTCAAAACTCACCAAATGACTCCTCCCACCATATTATGATGTTGCCCAAGTTTGGGGCTTGATCCGAAATCAGTAGGTGTTCCAAATTGGACAATTAAAGTTCAACGGCAGTTCATTCCTACTTGGAGTGGTTGGTGTATTCCATACTTCTGGCGATTGGATTTCACTCAAAACAAACCAAATGACTACTCCCACCATATTATGCTGTTGCCCAAGTTTTGGGCTCGATCCGAAATCAATAGGTGTTACAAATTCGACAATTCAAGTTCAACGGCAGTTCGTTCCAAAATGGAGTGGTTGGTGTATTCCATACTTTTAGCGATTGGATTTCACTCAAAACTCACCAAATGACTCCTTCCACCATATTATGCTGTTGCCCAAGTTTTGGGCTCGATCCGAAATCAATAGGTGTTCCAAATTGGACAATTCAAGTTCAACGGCAGTTCGTTCCTAATTGGAGTGGTTGGTGTATTCCATACTTCTAGCGTTTGGATTTCACTCAAAACTAACCAAATGACTCCTCCCACCATATTATGATGTTGCCCAAGTTTTGGGCTGGATCCGAAATCAATAGGTGTGAGAAATTGGACAGTTCAAGTTCAACGACAGTTCGTTCCTAATTGGAGTGGTTGGTGTATTCCACACTTCTAGCGATTGGATTTCACTCAAAACTCACCAAATGACTCCTCCCACCATATTATGATGTTGCCCAAGTTTTGGGCTCGATCCGAAATCAATAGGTGTGAGAAATTTAACAATTCAAGTTCAACGGCAGTTCGTTCCTAACTGGAGTGGTTGGTGTATTCCACACTTCTAGAGATTGGATTTCACTCAAAACTCACCAAATGACTCCTCCCAACATATTATGCTGTTGCCCAAGTTTTGGGCTCGATCCGAAATCAATCGGTGTGAGAAATTGGACAATTCAAGTTCAACGGCAGTTCGTTCCTAATTGGAGTGGTTGGTGTATTCCATACTTCTAGCGATTGGATCTCACTCAAAACTCACCAAATGACTCCTCCCACCATATTATGATGTTGCCCATGTTTTGGGCTCGATCCGAAATCAATAGGTGTGAGAAATTGGACAATTCAAGTTCAACGGCAGTTCGTTCCTAATTGGAGTGGTTGGTGTATTCCACACTTCTAGTGATTGGATTTCACTCAAAACTCACCAAATGACTCCTCCCACCATATTATGATGTTGCCCAAGTTTTGGGCACGATCCGAAATCAATAGGTGTGAGAAATTGGACAATTCAAGTTCAACGGCAGTTCGTTCCTAATTGGAGTGGTTGGTGTATTCCATACTTCTAGCGATTGGATTTGACTCAAAACTAACTAAATGACTCCTCCCACCATATTATGATGTTGCCCAAGTTATGCGCTCGATCCGAAATCAATAGGTGTGGGAAATTGGACAAATCAAGTTCAACGGCAGTTCGTTCCTAATTGGAGTGGTTGGTGTATTCCACACTTCTAGCGATTGGATTTCACTCAAAACTCACTAAATGACTCCTCCCACCATATTATGATGTTGCCCAACTTTTGCACTCGATCCGAAATCAATAGGTGTGAGAAATTGGACAATTCAAGTTCAACGGCAGTTTGTTCCTAATTGGAGTGGTTGGCGTATTCCATACTTCTTGCGATTGGATTTCACTGAAAACTCACCAAACGACTCCTCCCACCAAATTATGATGTTGCCCAAGTTTTGGGCTCGATCCGAAATCAATAGGTGTCAGAAATTGGACAATTCAAGTTCAATGGCAGTTCGTTCCTAATTGGAGTGGTCGGTGTATTCCATACTTCTAGCGATTGGATTTCCCTCAAAACTCACCAAATGAATCCTCCCACCATGTTATGATGTTGCCCAAGTTTGGGGCTCGATCCGAAATCAATAGGTGTGAGAAATTGGACAATTCAAGTTCAACGGCAGTTCGTTCCTAGTTGGAGTGGTTGGTGTATTCCATACTTCTAGCGATTGGATTTCACTCAAAACTCACCAAATGACTCCTCCCACCATATTATGATGTTGCCCAAGTTTGGGGCTTGATCCGAAATGAATATGTGTGAGAAATTGGACAATTCAAGTTCAACGGCAGTTCGTTCCTAATTGGAGTGGTTGGTGTATTCCATACTTCTAGCGATTGGATTTCACTCAAAACTCACCAAATGACTCCTCCCACCATCTTATGATGTTGCCCAAGTTTGGGGCTCGATCCGAAATCAATAGGTGTTCCAAATTGGACAATTCAAGCTCAACGGCAGTTCGTTCCTAATTGGAGTGGTTGGTGTATTCCATACTTCTAGCAATTGGATTTCCCTCAAAACTCACCAAATGACTCCTCCCACCATATTATGATGTTGCCCAAGTTTTGGGCTCGATCCGAAATCAATAGGTGTGAGAAATTGGACAATTCAAGTTCAACGGCAGTTCGTTCCTAATTGGAGTGGTTGGTGTATTCCATACTTCTAGCGATTGGATTTCACTCAAAACTCCTCCCACCTTATTATGATGTTGCCCATGTTTTGGGCTCTATCTGAAATCAATAGGTGTGGGAAATTGGACAATACAAGTTCAACGGCAGTTCGTTCCTAATTGGAGTGGTTGGTGTATTCCATAATTCTAGCGATTGGATTTTACTCAAAACTAACCAAATGACTCCTCCCACCATATTATGATGTTGCCCAAGTTTTGGGCTCGATCCGAAATCAATAGGTGTGAGAAATTGGACAATTCAAGTTCAACGGCAGTTCGTTTCTAATTGGAGTGGTTGGTGTATTCCATACTTTTAGCGATTGGATTTCACTCAAAACTAACCAAATGACTACTCCCACCATATTATGATGTTAACCAAGTTTTGGGGTCGATCCAAAATCAATAGGTGTGAGAAATTGGACAGTTCAAGTTCAACGACAGTTCGTTCCTAATTGGAGTGGTTGGTGTATTCCACACTTCTAGCGATTGGATTTCACTCAAAACTCACCAAATGCCTCCTCCCACCATATTATGATGTTGCCCTAGTTTTGGGCTCGATCCGAAATCAATAGGTGTCAGAAATTTAACAATTCAAGTTCTACGGCAGTTCGTTCCTAACTGGAGTGGTTGGTGTATTCCACACTTCTAGAGATTGGATTTCACTCAAAACTCACCAAATGACTCCTCCCACCATATTATGCTGATGCCCAAGTTTTGGGCTCGATCCGAAATCAATTGGTGTGAGAAATTGGACAATTCAAGTTCAACGGCAGTTCGTTCCTAATTGGAGTGCTTGGTGTATTCCGTACTTCTAGCGATTGGATTTCACTCAAAACTCACCAATCGACTCCTCCCACCATATTATGATGTTGCCCAAGTTTTGGGCTCGATCCGAAATCAATAGTTTTTCGAAATTGGACAATTCAAGTTCAACGGCAGTTCGTTCCTAATTGGAGTGGTTGGTGTATTCCATACTTCTAGCGATTGGATTTCACTCAAAACTCACCAAATGACTCCTCCCACCATATTATGATGTTGCCCAAGTTTTGGGGTCGATCCAAAATCAATAGGTGTTAGAAATTGGACAATTCAAATTCGACGGCAGTTCGTTCCTCATTGGAGTGGTTGGTGTATTCCATACTTCTAGCGATTGGATTTCACTCAAAACTAACCAAATGACACCTCCCACCATGTTATGATGTTGCCCAAGTTTTGGGCTCGATCCGAAATCAATAGGTGTTACAAATTCGACAATTCAAATTCAACGGCAGTTCGTTCCTAAATGGAGTGGTTATTCCATACTTTTAGCGATTGTATTTCAATCAAAACTAACCAAATGACTACTCCCACGATATTATGATGTTAACCAAGTTTTGTGGTCGATCCAAAATCAATAGGTGTGAGAAATTGGACAATTCAAGTTCAACGACAGTTCGTTCCTAATTGGAGTGGTTGATGTATTCCATACTTCTAGCGATTGGATTTCACTCAAAACTCACCAAATGACTCCTCCCACCATATTATGATGTTGCCCAAGTTTGGGGCTCGATCCGAAATCAATAGGTGTTCCAAATTGGACAATTAAAGTTCAACGGCAGTTCATTCCTAATTGGAGTGGTTGGTGTATTCCATACTTCTGGCGATTGGATTTCACTCAAAACAAACCAAATGACTACTCCCACCATATTATGATGTTGCCCAAGTTTTGGGGTCGATCCAAAATCAATAGGTGATAGAAATTGGACAATTCAAATTCGACGGCAGTTCGTTCCTCATTGGAGTGGTTGGTGTATTCCACACTTCTAGCGATTGGATTTCACTCAAAACTCACCAAATGACTCCTTCCACCATATTATGCTGTTGCCCATGTTTTGGGCTCGATCCGAAATCAATAGGTGTTCCAAATTGGACAATTCTAGTTCAACGGCAGTTCGTTCCTAATTGGAGTGGTTGGTGTATTCCATACTTCTAGTGTTTGGATTTCACTCAAAACTAACCAAATGACTCCTCCCACCATATTATGATGTTGCCCAAGTTTTGGGCTGGATCCGAAATCAATAGGTGTGAGAAATTGGACAGTTCAAGTTCAACGACAGTTCGTTCCTAATTGGAGTGGTTGGTGTATTCCACACTTCTAGCGATTGGATTTCACTCAAAACTCACCAAATGCCTCCTCCCACCATATTATGATGTTGCCCAACTTTGGGGCTCGATCCGAAATCAATAGGTGTTCCAAATTGGACAATTCAAGTTCAACGGCAGTTCGTTCCTAATTGGAGTGGTTGGTGTATTGCATACTTCTAGCGATTGGATTTCACTCAAAACTCACCAAATGACTCCTC
This sequence comes from Prunus avium, assembly GCF_965620075.1. Taxonomy (NCBI): domain Eukaryota; kingdom Viridiplantae; phylum Streptophyta; class Magnoliopsida; order Rosales; family Rosaceae; genus Prunus; species Prunus avium. The sequence continues at coordinate 10,816,080 of NC_142290.1, forward strand.
CCACCATATTATGATGTTGCCCAAGTTTTGGGCTCGATCCGAAATCAATAGGTGTGAGAAATTGGACAATTCAAGTTCAACGGCAGTTCGTTCCTAATTGGGGTGGTTGGTGTATTCCATACTTCTAGCGATTGGATTTCACTCAAAACACACCAAATGACTCCTTCCACCATATTATGATGTTGCCCAAGTTTGGGGCTCGATCCGAAATCAATAGGTGTTCCAAATTGGACAATTAAAGTTCAACGGCAGTTCATTTCTAATTGGAGTGGTTGGTGTATTCCATACTTCTGGCGATTGGATTTCACTCAAAACAAACCAAATGACTACTCCCACCATATTATGATGGTGCCCAAGTTTTGGGCTCGATCCGAAATCAATACGTGTGAGAAATTTAACAATTCAAGTTCAACGGCAGTTCGTTCCTAATTGGAGTGGTTGGTGTATTCCACACTTCTAGCGATTGGATTTCACTCAAAACTCACCAAATGACTCCTCCCACCATATTATGCTGTTGCCCAAGTTTTGGGCTCGATCCGAAATCAATAGGTGGTCCAAATTGGACAATTCAAGTTCAACGGCAGTTCGTTCCTAATTGGAGTGGTTGGTGTATTCCATACTTCTAGCCATTGGATTTCACTCAAAACTAACCAAATGACTCCTCCCACCATATTATGATGTTGCCCAAGTTTTGGGCTGGATCCGAAGTCAATAGATGTGAGAAATTGGACAGTTCAAGTTCAACGACAGTTCGTTCCTAATTGGAGTGGTTGGTGTATTCCACACTTCGAGCGATTGGATTTCACTCAAAACTGACCAAATGACTCCTCCCACCATATTATGACGTTGCCCTAGTTTTGGGCTCGATCCGAAATCAATAGGTGTTCCAAATTGGACAATTCAAGTTCAACGGCAGTTCGTTCCTAATTGGAGTGGTTAGTGTATTCCACACTTCTAGCGATTGGATTTCACTCAAAACTCACCAAATGACTCCTCCCACCATATTATGATGTTGCCCAAGTTTTGGGCTCGATCCGAAATCAATCGGTGTGAGAAATTGGACAATTCAAGTTCAATGGCAGTTCGTTCCTAATTGGAGTGCTTGGTGTATTCCATACTTCTAGCGATTGGATTTCACTCAAAACTCACCAAATGACACCTCCCACCATATTACGATGTTGCCTAAGTTTTGGGCTCGATCCGAAATCAATAGGTGTGAGAAATTGGACAATTCAAGTTCAACGGCAGTTCGTTCCTAATTGGAGTGGTTGGTGTATTCCACACTTCTAGGGATTGGATTTCACTCAATATTCACCAAATGACTCCTCCCACCATATTATGATGTTGCACAAGTTTTGGGCTTGATCCGAAATCAATAGGTGTGAGAAATTGGACAATTCAAGTTCAACGGCAGTTCGTTCCTAATAGGAGTGGTTGGTGTATTCCATACTTCTAGCGATTGGATTTCACTCAAAACTCACCAAATAACTCCTCCCACCATATTATAATGTTGCCCAAGTTTGGGGCTCGATCCGAAATCAATAGGTGTTCGAAATTGGACAATTCAAGTTCAACGGCAGTTCGTTCCTAATTGGAGTGGTTGGTGTATTCCATACTTCTAGCGATTGGATTTCACTCAAAACTCACCAAATGACTCCTCCCACCATATTATTATGTTGCCCAAGTTTGGGGCTCGATCCGAAATCGATAGGTGTTCGAAATTGGACAATTCAAGTTCAATGGCAGTTCGTTCCTAATTGGAGTGGTTGGTGTATTCCATACTTCTAGCGATTGGATTTCACTCAAAACTCACCAAATGACACCTCCCACCATATTATGATATTGCCCAAGTTTGGGGCTCGATCCGAAATCAATAGGTGTGAGAATTTGGACAATTCAAGTTCAACGGCAGTTCGTTCCTAATTGGAGTGGTTGCTGTATTCCATAATTCTAGCGATTGGATTACACTCAAAACTCACAAATGACTCCTCCCACCATATTATGATGTTGCCCAAGTTTTGGGCTCGATCCGATATCAATAGGTCTTCCAATTTGACAGTTAGAGTTCAACGGCAGTTCGTTCCTAATTGGACTGGTTGGTGTATTCCGTACTTCTAGCGATTGGATTTCACTCAAAAGTAACCAAATGACTCCTCCCACCATATTATGATGTTGCCCAAGTTTTGGGCTCGATCCGAAATAATAGGTGTGAGAAATTGGACAATTGAAGTTCAACGGAAGTTCGTTCCTAATTGGAGTGGTTGGTGTATTCCACACTTCTAGCGATTGGATTTCACTCAAAACTCACCAAATGACTCCTCCCACCATATTATGATGTTGCCCAAGTTTTAGGCTCGATCCGAAATCAATCGGTGTGAGAAATTGGACAATTCAAGTTCAATGGCAGTTCGTTCCTAATTGGAGTGGTTGGTGTATTCCATACTTCTAGCGATTGGATTTCACTCAAAACTCACCAAATGACTCCTCCCACCATATTACGATGTTGCCTAAGTTTTGGGCTCGATCCGAAATCAATAGGTGTGAGAAATTGGACAATTCAAGTTCAATGGCAGTTCGTTCCTAATTGGAGTGGTTGGTGTATTCCATACTTCTAGCAATTGGATTTCACTCAAAACTCACCAAATGACACCTCCCACCATATTATGATATTGCCCAAGTTTGGGGCTCGATCCGAAATCAATAGGTGTGAGAATTTGGACAATTCAAGTTCAACGGCAGTTCGTTCCTAATTGGAGTGGTTGCTGTATTCCATAATTCTAGCGATTGGATTACACTCAAAACTCACAAATGACTCCTCCCACCATATTATGATGTTGCCCAAGTTTTGGGCTCGATCCGAAATCAATAGGTGTGAGAAATTGAACAATTCAAGTTCAACGGCAGTTCGTTCCTAATTGCAGTGGTTCGTGTATTCCATACTTCTAGCGATTGGATTTCACTCAAAACTCACCAAATGAATCCTCCCACCATACTATGATGTTGCCCAAGTTTTGGGCTCAATCCGATATCAATAGGTCTTCCAATTTGACAGTTAGAGTTCAACGGCAGTTCGTTCCTAATTGGACTGGTTGGTGTATTCCATACTTCTAGCGATTGGATTTCACTCAAAAGTAACCAAATGACTCCTCCCACCATATTATGATGTTGCCCAAGTTTTGGGCTCGATCCGAAATAATAGGTGTGAGAAATTGGACAATTCAAGTTCAACGGAAGTTCGTTCCTAATTGGAGTGGTTGGTGTATTCCATACTTCTAGCGATTGGATTTCACTCAAAACTCACCAAATGACTCCTCCCACCATATTATGTTGTTGCCCAAGTTTTGGGGTCGATCCGAAATCAATAGGTGTTCCAAATTGGATAATTCAAGTTCAACGGCAGTTCGTTCCTAATTGCAGTGGTTGGTGTATTCCATACTTCTAGCGATTGGATTTCACTCAAAACTCACCAGATGACTCCTCCCACCATATTATGATGTTGCCCAAGTTTTGAGCTCGATCCGATATCAATAGGTCTTCCAATTTGACAGTTAGAGTTCAACGGCAGTTGGTTCCTAATTGGACTGGTTGGTGTATTCCATACTTCTAGCGATTGGATTTCACTCAAAAGTAACCAAATGACTCCTCCCACCATATTATGATGTTGCCCAAGTTTTGGGCTCGATTCGAAATCTATAGGTGTGAGAAATTGGACAATTCAAGTTCAACGGCAGTTCGTTCCTAATTGGATTGGTTGGTGTATTCCATACTTCTAGGGATTGGATTTCACTCAAAACTCACCAAATGACTCCTCCCACCATATTATGATGTTGCCCAAGTTTCGGGCTCGGTCCGAAATCAATAGGTGTGAGAAATTGGACAATTCAAGTTCAACGGCAGATCGTTCCTAAATGGAGTGGTTAGTGTCTTCCATACTTCTAGCGATTGGATTTCACTCAAAACTAACGAAATGACTCCTCCCACCAAATTATGATGTTGCCCAAGTTTTGGGCTCGATACGAAATCAATAGGTGTTCCAAATTGGACAATTCAAGTTCAACGGCAGTTCGTTCCTAATTGGAGTGGTTGGTGTATTCCATACTTTTAGCGATTGGATTTCACTCAAAACTCCTCCCACCATATTATGATGTTGCCCAAGTTTTGGGCTCGATCCGAAATCAACAGGTGTGGGAAATTGGACAATCCAAGTTCAACGACAGTTCGTTCCTAATGGGAGTGGTTGGTGTATTCCACACTTCTAGGGATTGGATTTCACTCAAAACTCACAAAATGACTCCTCCCACCATATTATGATGTTGCCCAAGTTTTGGGCTCGATCCGAAATCAATAGGTGTGAGAAATTGGACAATTCAAGTTCAACGGCAGATCGTTCCTAATTGGAGTCGTTAGTGTATTCCATACTTCTAGCGATTGGATTTCACTCAAAACAAACCAAATGACTCCTCCCACCATATTATGTTGTTGCCCAAGTTTTGGGCTCGATCCGAAATCAATAGGTGTTCCAAATTGGACAATTCAGGTTCAACGGCAGTTCGTTCCTACTGGGAGTGGTTCGTGTATTCCATACTTCTAGCGATTGGATTTCCCTCAAAACTCACCAAATGACTCCTCCCACCATATTATGATAGTTTTGGGCACGATCCGAAATGAATAGGTGTGAGAAATTGGACAATTAAAGTTCAATGGCAGTTCGTTCCTAATTTGAGTGGTTGGTGTATTCCATACTTCTAGCGATTGGATTTCACTCAAAACTCACCAAATGACTCCTCCCACCATATTATGATGTTGCCCAAGTTTTGGGCTCGATCCGAAAGCAATAGGTGTTCCAAATTGGAAAATTCAAGTATAACGGCAGTTCGTTCTAAACGGGAGTGGTTGGTGTATTCCATACTTCTAGCGATTGGATTTCACTCAAAACTCACCAAATGACTCCTCCCACCACATTATGATGTAGCCCAAGTTTTGGGCTCGATCCGAAATCAATAGGTGTGAGAAATTGGACAATTCAAGTTCAACGGCAGTTCGTTCCAAATTGGAGTGGTTGGAGTATTCCATACTTCTAGCAATTGGATTTCACTCAAAACTCACCAAATGACACCTCCCACCACATTATGATGTTGCCCAAGTTTTGGGCTCGATCCGAAATCAATAGGTGTGAGAAAATGGACAATTCAAGTTCAACGGCAGATTGTTCCTAATTGGAGTGCTTGGTGTATTCCATACTTCTAGCGATTGGATTTCACTCAAAACTCACCAAATGACTCCTGCCACCGTATTATGATATTGCCCAAGTTTTGGGCTCGATCCGAAATCAATAGGGGTTCCAAATTGGACAATTCAAGTTCAACGGCAGTTCGTTCCTAATTGGAGTGGTTGGTGTGTTCCATACTTCTAGCGATTGGATTTCACTCAAAACTAACCAAATGACTCCTCCCACCACATTATGATGTTGCCCAAGTTTTGGGCTCGATCCGAAATCAATAGGTGTTCCAAATTGGAAAACTCAAGCATAACGGCAATTCGTTCCTAATTGGAGTGGTCGGTGTATTCCATACTTCTAGCGATTGGATTTCACTCAAAACTCACCAAATGACTCCTCCCACCATATTATGATGTTGCCCAAGTTTGGGGCTCGGTCCGAAATCAATAGGTGTGAGAAATTGGACAATTCAAGTTCAACGGCAGTTCGTTCCTAATTGGAGTGGTAGGTGTATTCCATACTTCTAGCGATTGGATTTCACTCAAAACTCACCAAATGACTCCTCCCACAATATTATGATGTAGCCCAAGTTTGGGGCTCGGTCCGAAATCGATAGGTGTGAGAAATTGGACAATTCAAGTTCAATGGCAGTTCGTTCCTAATTGGAGTGCTTGGTGTATTCCACACTTCTAGCGATTGGATTTCACTCAAAACTCACCAAATGACTCCTTCCACCATATTATGATGTTGCCCAAGTTTGGGGCTCGGTCCGAAATCAATAGGTGTTCGAAATTGGACAATTCAAGTTCAACGGCAGTTCGTTCCTAATTGGAGTGGTTGGTGTATTCCATACTTCTAGCGATTGGATTTCACTCAAAACTAACCAAATGACTCCTCCCACCACATTATGATGTTGCCCAAGTTTTGGGCTCGATCCGAAATCAATAGGTGTGAGAAATTGGTCAATTCAAGTTCAACGGCAGTTCGTTCCAAATTGGAGTGGTTGGTGTATTCCATACTTCTAGCGATTGGATTTAACTCAAAACTCACCAAATGACTCATCGCACCATATTACGATGTTGCCCAAGTTTTGGGCCCGATCCGAAATCAATAGGTGTTCCAAATTGGACAATTCATGTTCAACGGCAGTTCGTACCTAATTGGAGTGGTTGGTGTATTCCATATTTCTAACGATTGGATTTCACTCAAAACTCACCAAATGACTCCTCCCACCATGTTATGGTGTTGTCCAAGTTTAGGGCTCGATCCGAAATCAATAGGTGTTCGAAATTGGACAATTCAAGTTCAACGGCAGTTCGTTCCGAATTGGAGTGGTTGGTGTATTCCATACTTCTAGCGATTGGATTTCACTCAAAACTCACCAAATGACTCCTCCCACCATATTATGACGTTGCCCAAATTTTGGGCTCGATCCGAAATCAATAGGTGTGAGAAATTGGTCAATTCAAGTTCAACGGCAGTTCGTTCCTAATTGGAGTGCTTGGTGTATTCCATACTTCTAGAGATTGGATTTCACTCAAAACTCACCAAATGACTCGTCCCACCATATTATGATGTTGCCCAAGTTTTGGGCTCGATCCGAAATCAATAGGTGTTCCAAATTGGACAATTCAGGTTCAACGGCAGTTCGTTCCTACTGGGAGTGGTTCGTGTATTCCATACTTCTAGCGATTGGATTTCCCTCAAAACTCACCAAATGACTCCTCCCACCATATTATGATAGTTTTGGGCACGATCCGAAATGAATAGGTGTGAGAAATTGGACAATTCAAGTTCAATGGCAGTTCATTCCTAATTTGAGTGGTTGGTGTATTCCATACTTCTAGCGATTGGATTTCACTCAAAACTCACCAAATGACTCTTCCCACCATATTATGATGTTGCCCAAGTTTTGGGCTCGATCCGAAATCAATAGGTGTGAGAAATTGGACAATTCAAGTTCAACGGAAGTTCGTTCCAAATTGGAGTGGTTGGTGTATTCCATATTTCTAGCGATTGGATTTCACTCAAAACACACCAAATGACTCCTCCCACCATATTATGATGTTGCCCAAGTTTGGGGCTCGATCCGAAATCAATACGTGTGAGAAATTGGACAATTCAAGTTTAACGGCAGTTCGTTCCTAATTGGAGTGGTTGGTGTATTCCATACTTCTAGCGATTGGATTTCACTCAAAACTCACCAAATGACTCCCCCAACCATATTAATATGTTGCCCAAGTTTTGGGCTCGATCCGAAGGCAATAGGTCTTCCAAATTGGACAATTCAAATTCAACGGAAGTTCGTTCCTAATTGGAGTGGTTGGTGTATTCCACACTTCTAGCGATTGGATTTCACTCAAAACTCACCAAATGACTCCTCCCACCATATTATGATGTTGCCCAAGTTTTGGGCTCGATCCGAAATCAATAGGTGTTCCAAATTGGAAAATTCAAGTATAACGGCAGTTCGTTCTAAACTGGAGTGGTTGGTGTATTCCATACTTCTAGTGATTGGATTTCACTCAAAACTCACCAAATGACTCCTCCCACCACATTATGATGTAGCCCAAGTTTTGGGCTCGATCCGAAATCAATAGGTGTGAGAAATTGGACAATTCAAGTTCAACGGCAGTTCGTTCCTAATTGGAGTGGTTGGAGTATTCCATACTTCTAGCAATTGGATTTCACTCAAAACTCACCAAATGACACCTCCCACCACATTATGATGTTGCCCAAGTTTTGGGCTCGATCCGAAATCAATAGGTGTGAGAAATTGGACAATTCAAGTTCAACGGCAGATCGTTCCTAATTGGAGTGCTTGGTGTATTCCATACTTCTAGCGATTGGATTTCACTCAAAACTCACCAAATGACTCCTGCCACCGTATTATGATATTGCCCAAGTTTTGGGCTCGATCCGAAATCAATAGGGGTTCCAAATTGGACAATTCAAGTTCAACGGCAGTTCGTTCCTAATCGGAGTGGTTGGTGTGTTCCATACTTCTAGCGATTGGATTTCACTCAAAACTCACCAAATGACTCCTCCCACCATATTATGATGTTGCCCAAGTTTGGGGCTCCATCCGAAATCAATAGGTGTGAGAAATTGGACAATTCAAGTTCAACGGCAGTTCATTCCTAATTGGAGTGGTTGGTGTATTCCATACTTCTAGCGATTGGATTTCACTCAAAACTCACCAAATGACTCCTCCCACAAAATTATGATGTTGCCCAAGTTTTAGGCTCGATCCGAAATCAATAGATGTGAGAAATTGGACAATTCAAGTTCAACGGCAGTTCGTTCCTAATTGGATTGGTTGGTGTATTCCATACTTCTAGCGATTGGATTTCACTCAAAACTAACCAAACGACTCCTCCCACCATATTATGATGTTGCCCAAGTGTTGGGCTCGATCCGAAAACAATAGGTGCTCCAAATTGGTCAATTCAAGTTCAACGGCAGTTCGTTCCTAATTGGAGTGCTTGGTGTATTCCATACTTCTAGCGATTGGATTTCTCCCAAAACTCACCAAATGACTCCTCCCACCATATTATGATGTTGCCCAAGTTTTGGGCTTGATCCGAAATCAATAGGTGTGAGAAATTGGACAATTCAAGTTCAACGGCAGTTCGTTCCTAATTGGAGTGGTTGGTGTATTCCATACTTCAAGCGATTGGATTTCACTCAAAACTCACGAAATGACTCCTCCCACCATATTATGATATTGCCCAAGTTTTGGTCCCGATCCGAAATCAATAGGTGTTCCAAATTGGACAATTCAAGTTCAACGGCAGTTCGTTCCTAATTGGAGTGGTTGGTGTATTCCATACTTCTAGCGATTGGATTTCACTCAAAACTCACCAAATGACTCCTCCCACCATATTATTATGTTACCCAAGTTTGGGGCTCGATCCGAAATCAATAGGTGTGAGAAATTGGACAATTCAAGTTCAACGGCAGTTCGTTCCTAATTGGAGTGGTTGCTGTATTCCATACTTCTAGCGATTGGATTTCACTCAAAACTCACCAAAGGACTCCTTCCACCATATTATGATGTTGCCCAAGTTTTGGGCTCGATTCGAAATCAATAGGTATGAGAAATTGGACAATTCAAGTTCAACGGCAGTTCGTTCCTAATCGGAGTGGTTGGAGTATTCCATACTTCTAGCGATTGGATTTCACTCAAAACTCACCAAATGACTCCTCTCACCATATTATGATGATGCCCAAGTTTTGGGCTCGATCCGAAATCAATAGGTGTTCCAAATTGGAAAACTCAAGCATAACGGCAATTCGTTCCTAATTGGAGTGGTCGGTGTATTCCATACTTCTAGCGATTGGATTTCACTCAAAACTCACCAAATGACTCCTCCCACCATATTATGATGTTGCCCAAGTTTGGGGCTCGGTCCGAAATCAATAGGTGTGAGAAATTGGACAATTCAAGTTCAACGGCAGTTCGTTCCTAATTGGAGTGGTAGGTGTATTCCATACTTCTATCGATTGGATTTCACTCAAAACTCACCAAATGACTCCTTCCACAATATTATGATGTAGCCCAAGTTTGGGGCTCGGTCCGAAATCAATAGGTGTGAGAAATTGGACAATTCAAGTTCAATGGCAGTTCGTTCCTAATTGGAGTGCTTGGTGTATTCCACACTTCTAGCGATTGGATTTCACTCAAAACTCACCAAATGACTCCTCCCACCATATTATGATGTTGCCCAAGTTTGGGGATCGGTCCGAAATCAATAGGTGTTCGAAATTGGACAATTCAAGTTCAACGGCAGTTCGTTCCTAATTGGAGTGGTTGGTGTATTCCATACTTCTAGCGATTGGATTTCACTCAAAACTAACCAAATGACTCCTCCCACCACATTATGATGTTGCCCAAGTTTTGGGCTCGATCCGAAATCAATAGGTGTGAGAAATTGGTCAATTCAAGTTCAACGGCAGTTCGTTCCAAATTGGAGTGGTTGGTGTATTCCATACTTCTAGCGATTGGATTTAACTCAAAACTCACCAAATGACTCATCGCACCATATTACGATGTTGCCCAAGTTTTGGGCCCGATCCGAAATCAATAGGTGTTCCAAATTGGACAATTCATGTTCAACGGCAGTTCGTACCTAATTGGAGTGGTTGGTGTATTCCATATTTCTAACGATTGGATTTCACTCAAAACTCACCAAATGACTCCTCCCACCATATTATGATGTTGTCCAAGTTTAGGGCTCGATCCGAAATCAATAGGTGTTCGAAATTGGACAATTCAAGTTCAACGGCAGTTCGTTCCGAATTGGAGTTGTTGGTGTATTCCATACTTCTAGCGATTGGATTTCACTCAAAACTCACCAAATGACTCCTCCCACCATATTATGACGTTGCCCAAATTTTGGGCTCGATTCGAAATCAATAGGTGTTCCAAATTGGACAATTCAAGTTCAACGGCAGTTCGTTCCTAATTGGAGTGGTTGGTGTATTCCATACTTCTAGCGATTGGATTTCACTCAAAACTCACCAAATGACTCCTCGCACCATATTATGACGTTGCAAAAGTTTTGGGCTCGAGCCGAAATCAATAGGTGTGAGAAATTGGACAATTCAAGTTCAACGGTAGTTCGTTCCTAATTGGAGTGGTTGGTGTATTCCATACTTCTAGCGATTGGATTTCACTCAAAACTCACCAAATGACTCCTCCCACCATATTATGACGTTGCAAAAGTTTTGGGCTCGAGCCGAAATCAATAGGTGTGAGAAATTGGACAATTCAAGTTCAACGGAAGTTCGTTCCTAATTGGTGTGGTTGGTGTATTCCATACTTCTAGCGATTGGAGTTCACTCAAAACACACCAAATGACTCCTCCCACCATATTATGACGTTGCCCAATTTTTGGGCTCGATTCGAAATCAATAGGTGTTCCAAATTGGACAATTCAAGTTCAACGGCAGTTCGTTCCTAATTGGAGTGGTTGCTGGATTCAATACTTCTAGCGATTGGATTTCACTCAAAACTCACCAAATGACTCCTCCCACCATATTATGATGTTGCCCAAATTTTGGGCTCGATCCGAAATCAATAGGTGTTCCAAATTGGACAATTCAAGTTCAACGGCAGTTCGTTCCTAACTGGAGTGGTTGGTGTATTCCATACTTCTAGCGATTGGATTTCACTCAAAACTCGCCAAATGACTCTTCCCACCATATTGTGATGTTGCCCAAGTTTGGGGCTCGATCCGAAATCAATAGGTGTGAGAAATTGGACGCTTCAAGTTCAACGGCAGTTCGTTCCTAATTCGAGTGGTTGCTGTATTCCGTACTTCTAAAGATTGGATTTCAATCAAAACTCACGAAATGACTCCTCCCACCATATTATGATCTTGCCCAAGTTTTGGGCTCGATCCGAAATCAATAGGTGTTCCAAAATGGACAATTCAAGTTCAACGGCAGTTCGTTCCGAATTGGAGTGGTTGGTGTATTCCATACTTCTAGCGATTGGATTTCACTCAAAACTCACCAAATGACTCCTCCCACCATATTATGACGTTGCCCAAATTTTGGGCTCGATCCGAAATCAATAGGTGTGAGAAATTGGTCAATTCAAGTTCAACGGCAGTTCGTTCCTAATTGGAGTGGTTGGTGTATTCCATACTTCTAGCGATTGGATTTCACTCAAAACTCACCAAATGACTCCTCGCACCATATTATGACGTTGCAAAAGTTTTGGGCTCGAGCCGAAATCAATAGGTGTGAGAAATTGGACAATTCAAGTTCAACGGTAGTTCGTTCCTAATTGGAGTGGTTGGTGTATTCCATACTTCTAGCGATTGGATTTCACTCAAAACTCACCAAATGACTCCTCCCACCATATTATGACGTTGCCCAAATTTTGGGCTCGATCCGAAATCAATAGGTGTGAGAAATTGGTCAATTCAAGTTCAACGGCAGTTCATTCCTAATTGGAGTGCTTGGTGTATTCCATACTTCTAGCGATTGGATTTCACTCAAAACTCACCAAATGACTCCTCCCACCATATTATGACGTTGCCCAAATTTTGGGCTCGATCCGAAATCAATAGGTGTTCCAAATTGGACAATTCAAGTTCAACGGCAGTTCGTTCCGAATTGGAGTGGTTGGTGTATTCCATACTTCTAGTGATTGGATTTCACTCAAAACTCACCAAATGACTCCTCCCACCATATTATGATGTTGCCCAAGTTTTGGGCTTGATCCGAAATCAACAGGTGTGAGAAATTGGACAATTCAAGTTCAACGGCAGTTCGTTCCTAATTGGAGTGGTTGGTGTATTCCATACTTCTAGCGATTGGATTTCACTCAAAACTCACGAAATGACTCCTCGCACCATATTATGACGTTGCAAAAGTTTTGGGCTCGAGCCGAAATCAATAGGTGTGAGAAATTGGACAATTCAAGTTCAACGGTAGTTCGTTCCTAATTGGAGTGGTTGGTGTGTTCCATACTTCTAGCGATTGGATTTCACTCAAAACTCACCAAATGACTCCTCCCACCATATTATGACGTTGCAAAAGTTTTGGGCTCGAGCCGAAATCAATAGGTGTGAGAAATTGGACAATTCAAGTTCAACGGAAGTTCGTTCCTAATTGGAGTGGTTGGTGTATTCCATACTTCTAGCGATTGGAGTTCACTCAAAACACACCAAATGACTCCTCCCACCGTATTATGACGTTGCCCAATTTTTGGGCTCGATTCGAAATCAATAGGTGTTCCAAATTGGACAATTCAAGTTCAACGGCAGTTCGTTCCTAATTGGAGTGGTTTGTGTATTGCATACTTCTAGCGATTGGATTTCACTCAAAACTCACCAAATGACTCCTCCCACCATATTATGATGTTGCCCAAGTTTTGGGCTCGATCCGAAATCGATAGGTGGTCCAAATTGGAAAATTCAAGTATAACGGCAGTTCGTTCCTAACTGGAGTGGTTCGTGTATTCCGTACTTCTAGCGATTGGATTTCACTCAAAACTCACCAAATGAATCCTCCCACCATAACATGATGTTGCCCAAGTTTTGGGCTCGATCCGAAATCAATAGGTGTGAGAAATTGGTCAATTCAATTTCAACGAAAGTTCGTTCCCAATTGGAGTGGTTGGTGTATTCCGTCGTTCTAGCGATTGGATTTCACTCAAAACTCACCAAATGACTCCTCCCAACATATTATGATGTTGCCCAAGTTTTGGGCTCGATCCGAAATCAATAGGTGTGAGAAATTTAACAATTCAAGTTCAACGGCAGTTCGTTCCTAATTGGAGTGGTTGGTGTATTCCATACTTCTTGCGATTTGATTTCACTCAAAACTCACCGAATGACTCCTCCCACCATATTATGATGTTTCCCAACTTTGGGGCTCAATCCGAAATCAATAGGTGTGAGAAATTGGACAATTCAAGTTCAACGGCAGTTCGTTCCTAATTGGAGTGGTTGGTGTATTCAATACGTCTAGCGATTGGATTTCACTGAAAACTCACCAAAGGACTCCTCCCACCATAATATGATGTTGCCCAAGTTTTGGGCTCGTTCCGAAATCAATAGGTGTTCCAAATTGGACAATTCAAGTTCAACGGCAGTTCGTTCCTAATTGGAGTGGTTGGTGTATTCCATACGTCCAGCGATTGGATTTCACTCAAAACTCACCAAATGACTCCTCCCGCCATATTATGATGTTGCCCAAGTTTTGGGCTCGATCCGAAATCAATAGGTGTTCCAAATTGGAAAAGTCAAGTTCAGTGGCAGTTCGTTCCTAATTGGAGTGGTTGGTGTATTCCATACTTCTAGCGATTGGATTTCAGTAAAAACTAACCAAATGACTCCTCCCACCATATTATGATGTTGCCCAAGTTTTGGGCTCGATCCGAAATCAATAGGTGTTCCAAAATTGGACAATTCAAGTTCAACGGCAGTTCGTTCCTAATTGGAGTGGTTGGTGTATTCCATTCTTCTAGCGATTGGATTTCACTCAAAACTCACCAAACCACTCCTCCCACCATATTGTGTTGTTGCCCAAGTTTTGGGCTCGATCCGAAATCAGTAGGTGTTCCAAATTGGACAATTCAAGTTCAACGGCACCTCGTTCCTAATTGGAGTGGTTGGTGTATTCCATACTTCTAGCGATTGGATTTCACTCAAAACTCACCAAATGACTCCACCCACCATATTATGATGTTGCCTAAGTTTTGGGCTCGATTCGAAATCAATAGGTGTGATAAATTGGACAATTCAAGTTCAACAGCAGTTCATTCCTAATTGGAGTGGTTGGTGTATTCCATACTTCTAGCGATTGGATTTCACTCATAACTTACCAAATGACTTTTCCCACCATATTATGATGTTGCCCAACTTTTGGGGTCGATCCGAAATCAATAGGTGTTCCAAATTGGACAATTCAAGTTCAACAGCAGTTCGTTCCTAATTGGAGTGGTTGGTGTATTCCATATTTCTAGCGATTGGATTTCACTCAAAACTAACCAAATGACTCCTCCCGCCATATTATGATGTTGCCCAAGTTTTGGGCTCGATCCGAAATCAATAGGTGTGATAACTTGGACAATTCAAGTTCAACAGCAGTTCGTTCCTAATTGGAGTGGTTGGTGTATTCCATACTTCTAGCGATTGGATTTCACTCAAAACTCACCAAATGACTCCTCCCACTATATTATGTTGTTGCCCAAGTTTTGGGCTTGATCCGAAATCAATAGGTCTGAGAAATTGGTCAATTCAATTTCAACGACAGTTCGTTCCGAATTGGAGTGGTTGGTGCATTCCATACGTCCAGCGATTGGATTTCACTCAAAACTCACCAAATGACTCCTCCCACAATATTATGATGTTGCCCAAGTTTTGGGCTCGATCCGAAATCAATAGGTGTTCCAAATTGGACAAGTCAAGTTCAACGGCAGTTCGTTCCTAATTGGAGTGGTTGGTGTATTCCATACTTCTAGCGATTGGATTTCACTGAAAATTCACCAAATGACTCCTCCCACCATATTATGATGTTGCCCAAGTTTTGGGCTCGATCCGAAATCAATAGGTGTTCCAAATTGGACAATTCAAGTTCAACGGCAGTTCGTTCCTAATTGGAGTGGTTGGTGTATTCCATACTTCTAGCGATTGGATTTCACTCAAAACTCACCAAATGACTCCTCCCACCATATTATGATGTTGCCCAAGTTTTGGGCTCGATCCGAAATCAATAGGTGTTCCAAATTGGACAATTCAAGTTCAACGGCAGTTCGTTCCTAACTGGAGTGGTTGGTATATTCCATACTTCTAGCGATTGGATTTCACTCAATACTCACCAAATGACTCCTCCCACCATATTATGATGTTGCCCAAGTTATGGGCTCGATCCGAAATCAATAGGTGTTCCAAATTGGACAATTCAAGTTCAACGGCAGTTCGTTCCTAACTGGAGTGGTTGGTAAATTCCATACTTCGAGCGATTGGATTTCACTCAATACTCACCAAATGAGTCCTCCCACCATATTATGATGTTGCCCATGTTTTGGGCTCGATCCGAAATCAACAGGTGTTCCGAATTGGACAATTCAAGTTCAACGGCAGTTCGTTCCTAACTGGAGTGGTTGGTGTATTCCATACTTCT
Organism: Prunus avium; assembly: GCF_965620075.1. Taxonomy (NCBI): domain Eukaryota; kingdom Viridiplantae; phylum Streptophyta; class Magnoliopsida; order Rosales; family Rosaceae; genus Prunus; species Prunus avium. The sequence goes on from NC_142290.1 coordinate 10,831,942, forward strand.
AGCGATTGGATTTCACTCAAAACTCGCCAAATGACTCTTCCCACCATATTATGATGTTGCCCAAGTTTGGGGCTCGATCCGAAATCAATAGGTGTGAGAAATTGGACAATTCAAGTTCAACGGCAGTTCGTTCCTAATTCGAGTGGTTGCTGTATTCCATATTTCTAAAGATTGGATTTCACTCAAAACTCACGAAATGACCCCTCCCACCATATTATGATCTTGCCCAAGTTTTGGGCTCGATCCGAAATCAATAGGTGTTCCAAAATGGACAATTGAAGTTCAACGGTTGTCCTTCCTAACTGGAGTGGTTGGTGTATTCCATACTTCTAGCGATTATATTTCACTCAAAACTCACCAAATGACTCCTCCCACCATATTATGATGTTGCCCAAGTTTGGGGCTCGATCCGAAATCAATAGGTGTGTGAAATTGGTCAATTCAAGTTCAACGGCAGTTCGTTCCTAATTGGAGTGCTTGGTGTATTCCATACTTCTAGCGATTGGATTTCACTCAAAACTAACCAAATGACTCCTCCCACCATATTATGATGTTGCCCAAGTTTTGGGCTCGATCCGAAATCAATAGGTGTGATAACTTGGACAATTCAAGTTCAACAGCAGTTCGTTCCTAATTGGAGTGGTTGGTGTATTCCATACTTCTAGCGATTGGATTTCACTCAAAACTCACCAAATGACTCCTCCCACTATATTATGTTGTTGCCCAAGTTTTGGGCTTGATCCGAAATCAATAGGTCTGAGAAATTGGTCAATTCAATTTCAACGACAGTTCGTTCCGAATTGGAGTGGTTGGTGCATTCCATACGTCCAGCGATTGGATTTCACTCAAAACTCACCAAATGACTCCTCCCACAATATTATGATGTTGCCCAAGTTTTGGGCTCGATCCGAAATCAATAGGTGTTCCAAATTGGACAAGTCAAGTTCAACGGCAGTTCGTTCCTAATTGGAGTGGTTGGTGTATTCCATACTTCTAGCGATTGGATTTCACTGAAAATTCACCAAATGACTCCTCCCACCATATTATGATGTTGCCCAAGTTTTGGGCTCGATCCGAAATCAATAGGTGTTCCAAATTGGACAATTCAAGTTCAACGGCAGTTCGTTCCTAATTGGAGTGGTTGGTGTATTCCATACTTCTAGCGATTGGATTTCACTCAAAACTCACCAAATGACTCCTCCCACCATATTATGATGTTGCCCAAGTTTTGGGCTCGATCCGAAATCAATAGGTGTTCCAAATTGGACAATTCAAGTTCAACGGCAGTTCGTTCCTAACTGGAGTGGTTGGTATATTCCATACTTCTAGCGATTGGATTTCACTCAATACTCACCAAATGACTCCTCCCACCATATTATGATGTTGCCCAAGTTATGGGCTCGATCCGAAATCAATAGGTGTTCCAAATTGGACAATTCAAGTTCAACGGCAGTTCGTTCCTAACTGGAGTGGTTGGTAAATTCCATACTTCGAGCGATTGGATTTCACTCAATACTCACCAAATGAGTCCTCCCACCATATTATGATGTTGCCCATGTTTTGGGCTCGATCCGAAATCAACAGGTGTTCCGAATTGGACAATTCAAGTTCAACGGCAGTTCGTTCCTAACTGGAGTGGTTGGTGTATTCCATACTTCTAGCGATTGGATTTCACTCAAAACTCGCCAAATGACTCTTCCCACCATATTATGATGTTGCCCAAGTTTGGGGCTCGATCCGAAATCAATAGGTGTGAGAAATTGGACAATTCAAGTTCAACGGCAGTTCGTTCCTAATTCGAGTGGTTGCTGTATTCCATATTTCTAAAGATTGGATTTCACTCAAAACTCACGAAATGACCCCTCCCACCATATTATGATCTTGCCCAAGTTTTGGGCTCGATCCGAAATCAATAGGTGTTCCAAAATGGACAATTGAAGTTCAACGGTTGTCCTTCCTAACTGGAGTGGTTGGTGTATTCCATACTTCTAGCGATTATATTTCACTCAAAACTCACCAAATGACTCCTCCCACCATATTATGATGTTGCCCAAGTTTGGGGCTCGATCCGAAATCAATAGGTGTGTGAAATTGGTCAATTCAAGTTCAACGGCAGTTCGTTCCTAATTGGAGTGCTTGGTGTATTCCATACTTCTAGCGATTGGATTTCACTCAAAACTAACCAAATGACTCCTCCCACCATATTATGATGTTGCCCAAGTTTTGGGCTCGATCCGAAATCAATAGGTGTTCCAAATTGGACAATTCAAGTTCAACGGCAATTCGTTCCTAATTGGAGTGGTTGGTGTATTCCATACTTCTAGTGATTGGATTTCACTCAAAACTCACCAAATGACTCCTCCCACCATATTATGATGTTGCCCAAGTTTTGGGCTCGATCCAAAATCAATAGGTGTTCCAAATTGGACAATTCAAGTTCAGCGGCAGTTCGTTCCTAACTGGAGTGGTTTGTGTATTCCATACTTCTAGCGATTTGATTTCACTCAAAACTCACCAAATGACTCCACCCACCATATTATGATGTTGCCCATGTTTTGGGCTCGATCCGAAATCAATAGGTGTTCCAAATTGGACAATTCAAGTTCAACGGCAGTTCGTAACTAATTGGAGTGGTTGGTGTATTCCATACTTCTTGCGACTGGATTTCCCTCAAAACTCACCAAATGACTCCTCCCACCATATTATGATGTTGCCCAAGTTTTGGGCTCGATCCGAAATCAATAGGTGTTCCAAATTGGACAATTCAAGTTCAACGGCAGTTCGTTCCTAACTGGAGTGGTTGGTGTATTCCATACTTCTAGCGATTGGATTTCACTCAAAACTCGCCAAATGACTCTTTCCACCATATTGTGATGTTGCCCAAGTTTGGGGCTCGATCCGAAATCAATAGGTGTGAGAAATTGGACGCTTCAAGTTCAACGGCAGTTCGTTCCTAATTCGAGTGGTTGCTGTATTCCATACTTCTAAAGATTGGATTTCACTCAAAACTCACGAAATGACTCCTCCCACCATATTATGATCTTGCCCAAGTTTTGGGCTCGATCCGAAATCAATAGGTGTTCCAAAATGGACAATTCAAGTTCAACGGCAGTCCTTCCTAACTGGAATGGTTGGTGTATTCCATACTTCTAGCGATTGTATTTCACTCAAAACTCACCAAATGACTCCTCCCACCATATTATGATGTTGCCCATGTTTTGGGCTCGATCCGAAATCAATAGGTGTGAGAAATTGGTCAATTCAATTTCAACGACAGTTCGTTCCTAATCGGAATAGTCGTTGTATTCCATACGTCTAGCGATTGGATTTCACTCAAAACACACCAAATGACTCCTCCCACCATATTATGATGTTGCCCAAGTTTTGGGATCGATCCGAAATCAATAGGAGTTCCAGATTGGACAATTCAAGTTCAACGGCAGTTCGTTCCTAATTGGAGTGGTTGGTGTTTTCCATACTTCTAGCGATTGGATTTCACTCAAAACTCACCAAATGACTCTTCCCACCGTATTATGATGTTGCCCAAGTTTGGGGCTCGATCCGAAATCAATAGGTGTTCCAAATTGTACAATTCAAGTTCAACGTCAGTTCGTTCCTAATTGGAGTGGTTGGTGTATTCCATACTTCTAGCGATTGGATTTCACTCAAAACTCACCAAATGACTCCTCCCACCATATTATGATGTTGCCCATGTTTTGGGACCGATCCGAAATCAATAGGTGTGAGAAATTGGTCAATTCAATTTCAACGACAGTTCGTTCCTAATTGGAGTGGTTGGTGTATTCCATACGTCTAGCGATTGGATTTCACTCAAAACTCACTAAATGACTCCTCCCACCATATTATGATGTTGCCCAAGTTTTGGGCTCGATCCAAAATCAATAGTTGTAAGAAATTGGACAATTCAAGTTCAAAGGAAGTTCGTTCCAAATTGGAGGGTTTGGGGTAATTCATAGTTCTAGCGATTGGATTTCACTCAAAACACACCAAATATCTCCTCCCACCATATTATGATGTTGCCCGAGTTTTGGGCTCGATCCGAAATCAATAGGTGTAAGAAATTGGACAATCCAAGTTCAACGGCAGTTCGTTCCTAATTGGAATGGTTGGTTTATTCCATTATTCTAGCGATTGGATTTCACTCAAAACACACCAAATGACTCCTCCCATCATATTATGATGTTGGCCAAGTTTTTGGCTCGATCCGAAATCAATAGGTGTTCCAAATTGGACAATTCAAGTTCAACGGCAGTTCGTTCCTAATTGGAGTGGTTGGTGTATTCCATACTGTTGCGTCGATTCAGCTGCACCAAAATGGATTCAGCTGCATCCTCAACTTGTGATACTCGCAAGTGCACGAGCCGTTCGGTAGTATAGCATATGTAAGTGCGAGGTCGATCCCTCGAGGATTGGTGATTGAATGATCCAATTTGTTTCCCCTACACAAAATAGAATTGAAAAAGAAAATAAATAAAACAAGAAAAAAAAGAAATAACTCAAGCAAATAAGTTCCCAAGTTCAATTAGATTAACGGATTGATTCTAGCTAAAGTATGATTAAGCCATGGTGTTTGGTCATAACCTTGTGTTCCTAATTCCCTAATTTGATCATTTGTTGTCTAACCTAAAACTAAGCATTAGGAACCCATTAAGTATAGAAGAACAATTTAAACAACCAAGCATGTATCTAATCCCTGTTGTCGAATGTCCATACATACTCTTCCTATTCATAGTTCAATTCGAATTAAAGCATGGTGTCTACTCTTAATTCAAACCAAGATAGCTAACATGCAAGCCTAAATGGTGATCAATCATTCAAACTAGCATATTAACTTATAAGCATAATGAATAAGAACAAAAATCATAATTGAAACTTGGAAACTAATTAAACTTGAATACTTAAGAAAGAATGTACATTACAAATAAAAGTAAAGTGGAACTAAGAAAACTTGAAGGAAAATTTAGTAAACTCATTTTGTTACAACAATTGACAACTTGAAAGGAAACTAAGAGAATTTGAGGGAGAGAAGGGAAGGGAGCTCTAGAGAAGTGTTTGAGAGCTCCCCCCCTTGGGGTGTGTTTTGAAGCTTGAAGGCTTCTCTATTTATAGGGCTAAGAGGGAGGAACAACATGATGAATTCCCACACCATCCTTCATCTTTTGCTGCACCTCAAGCTTTCATCACATGGGTTCAAAGGTGGTCAGATGTGGCTGCCCTTTGCTGCCAACCCATGTGGTTGCCTTTTGGTTGCTGAAAAACGAGTTTTCTGAACCAGTATTGGTGTAGGAAGGCCAGAGGTTTCAAAACGTATCCCATGGGGCTCAAATTTGGATATGTTATACTAGACACCCATTGGAACAACTTCTATGAAGAAAGTATTTCCATCGGACCAGTAGAAGTGTGTGTTTTGGCCCTTGCAAGTTGGCAGCCGAACAGAGACTGGAATTGACTTCATTTCATCTTTTCTTTCCTTTTTGATTCACATGCATGCACATGCTTCCTCTTTCAATTAAAACCTGATTTCCAGCTCCAAAGTGATCTGCCAATTCAATTCCCATGTTCAAAGGCTGAAGCAAAATGCCTCTCATCATTCCTCATTCTTCCCTCTCTCCTTTCTCTTTGCTTCCCATGCATGCACATGCTTTCTCAATAATAGCTCCAGCATGTACCAACTTGCTCCTTTAGAATTTCATAGCTGGAATGCCTCCTCACTTCACTCATTATGCTGGGTGCAAAGTCAGTTATAGCTGGGGTGAGGCACATGGCTAAAAGGAGGCACATGGAGGCACATGACAAAGCTGGCAGCTGCAAATCCTCCTGAGCAGGGTTCAGTGTTGGATGGGCTGAGGACTCCAGATATGTTCAATTGGGATGAAATTTAGATATGTTGTAGTAGACACCCATTGGAACACGTTTCATGAAGATCTTCACCTCATCCGAGCCCCAGAGAATGCTGATCCAAGGCCAAGAAGTTGACCTACAAAACTGGGCTGGAAATGGGCTGTAGCCAAAATTAGTTTGTCTTTAAGATCATCTTCCATTCACCCAAATCAGGCCCTATGATGCATGGATTGCATCATTTCCTATCCAAAGCCATCATTGTTACCTAAAACTCAATGAACTGAAAGATAAACACAAGAAAGATTAAAAGCACAAGTTTAACTAAAAAACATAACCAATTCATAAGCTAGAAGGGTACAAAATGATATACAATTATGAACCGATCACATACTTCTAGCGATTGGATTTCACTCAAAACTCACCAAATGACTCCTCCCACCATATTATGATGTTGCACAAGTTTGGGGTTCGATCCGAAATCAATAGGTGTGAGAAATTGGACAATTCAAGTTCAACGGCAGTTCGTTCCTAATGGGAGTGGTTGGTGTATTCCATACTTCTAGCGATTGGATCTCAGTCAAAACTCACCAAACGACTCCTCCCACCATATTATGATTTTGCCCAAGTTTTGGGTTTGATCCGAAATCAATAGGTGTGAGAAATTGGACAATTCAAATTCAACGGCAGTTCGTTCCTAATGGGAGTGGTTGGTGTATTCCATACTTCTAGCGATTGGATTTCACTCAAAACTCACCAAATGACTCCTCCCACCATATTATGATGTTGTCCCAAGTTTGGGGCTCGGTCCGAAATCAATAGGTGTGAGAAATTGGACAATTCAAGTTCAACGGCAGTTCGTTCCTAATGGGAGTGGTCGGTGTATTCCATACTTCTAGCGATTGGATTTCACTCAAAACTCACCAAATGACTCCTCCCACCATATTATGATGTTGCCCAAGTTTGGGGCTCGGTCCGAAATCAATAGGTGTGAGAAATTGGACAATTCAAGTTCAACGGCAGTTCGTTCCTAATGGGAGTGGTTGGTGTATTCCATACTTCTAGCGATTGGATTTCACTCAAAACTCACCAAATGACTCCTCCCACCATATTATGATGTTGCCCAAGTTTGGGACTCGGTCCGAAATCAATAGGTGTGAGAAATTGGACAATTCAAGTTCAACGGCAGTTCGTTCCTAATGGGAGTGGTTGGTGTATTCCATACTTCTAGCGATTGGATTTCACTCAAAACTCACCAAATGACTCCTCCCACCATATAATAATGTTGCCCAAGTTTGGGGCTCGATCCGAAATCAATAGGTGTGAGAAATTGGACAATTCAAGTTCAATGGCAGTTCGTTCCTAATTGGAGTGGTTGGTGTATTCCATACTTCTAGCGATTGGATTTCACTCAAAACTCACCAAATGACTCCTCCCACCATATTATGATGTTGTCCAAGTTTGGGGCACGATCCGAAATCAATAGGAGTGAGAAATTGGACAATTCAAGTTCAACGGCAGTTCGTTCCTAATTGGAGTGGTTGGTGTATTCCATAATTCTAGCGATTGGATTTCACTCAAAACACACCAAATGACTCCTCCCACCATATTATGATGTTGCCCAAGTTTTGGGCTCGATCCGAAATCAATAGGTGTTCCAAATTGGACAATTCAAGTTCAACGACAGTTCGTTCCTAATGGGAGTGGTTGGTGTATTCCATACTTATAGCGATTGGATTCCACTCAAAACTAACCAAATGACTCCTCCCACCATATTATGATGTTTCCCAAGTTTTGGGCTCGATCCGAAATCATTTGGTGTTCCAAATTGGACAATTCAAGTTCAACGGCAGTTCGTTCCTAATTGGAGTGGTTGGGGTATTCCATACTTCTAGTGATTGGATTTCACTCAAAACTCACCAAATGAATCCTCCCACCATATTATGATGTTGCCCAAGTTTTGGGTTTGATCCGAAATAAATCGGTGTGAGAAATTGGACAATTCAAGTTCAACGGCAGTTCGTTCCTAATGGGAGTGGTTGGTGTATTCCATACTTCTAGCGATTGGATTTCACTCAAAACTCACCAAATGACTCCTCCCACCATATTATGATGTTGCCCAAGTTTGGGGCACGATCCGAAATCAATAGGAGTGAGAAATTGGACAATTCAAGTTCAGCGGCAGTTCGTTCCTAATTGGAGTGGTTGGTGTATTCCATACTTCTAGCGATTGGATTTCACTCAAAACTCACCAAATGACTCCTCCCACCATATTATGATGTTGCCCAAGTTTTGGGCTCGATCCGAAATCAATAGGTGTTCCAAATTGGACAATTCAAGTTCAACGGCAGTTTGTTCCTAATTGGAGTGGTTGGTGTATTCCATACTTCTTGCGATTGGATTTCACTCAAAACTCACCAAATGACTCGTTTCACCATATTATGATGTTGCCCAAGTTTTGGGCTCGATCCGAAATCAATAGGTGTTCCAAATTGGACAATTCAAGTTCAACGGCAGTTCGTTCCGAATTGGAGTGGTTGGTGTATTCCATACTTCTAGCGATTGGATTTCACTCAAAACTCACCAAATGACTCCTCCCACCATATTATGATGTTGCCCAACTTTTGGGCTTGATCCGAAATCAATAGGAGTGAGAAATTGGTCAATTCAATTTCAATGACAGTTCGTTCCTAATCGGAGTAGTTGTTGTGTTCCATACTTCTAGCGATTGGATTTCACTCAAAACACAACAAATGAGTCCTCCCACCATATTATGATGTTGCCCAAGTTTTGGGCTCGATCCGAAATCAATAGGTGTTCCAAATTGGACAATTCAAGTTCAACGACAGTTCGTTCCTACTTGGAGTGGTTGGTGTATTCCATACTTCTAGCGATTGGATTCCACTCAAAACTAACCAAATGACTCCTCCCACCATATTATGATGTTGCCCAAGTTTGGGGCTCGGTCCGAAATCAGTAGGTGTGAGAAATTGGACAATTCAAGTTCAACGGCAGTTCGTTCCTAATGGGAGTGGTTGGTGTATTCCATACTTCTAGCGATTGGATTTCACTCAAAACTCACCAAATGACTCCTCCCACCATATTATGATGTTGCCCAAGTTTGGGGCACTATCCGAAATCAATAGGAGTGAGAAATTGGACAATTCAAGTTCAACGGCAGTTCGTTCCTAATTGGAGTGGTTGGTGTATTCCATACTTCTAGCGATTGGATTTCACTCAAAACTCACCAAATGACTCCTCCCACCATATTATGATGTGGCCCAAGTTTTGGGCTCGATCTGAAATCAATAGGAGTTCCAAATTGGACAATTCAAGTTCAACGACAGTTCGTCCCTAATGGGAGTGGTTGGTGTATTCCATACTTATAGCGATTGGATTCCACTCAAAACTAACCAAATGACTCCTCCCACCATATTATGTTGTTGCCCAAGTTTTGGGATCGATCCGAAATCAATAGGTGTTCCAGATTGGACAATTCAAGTTCAACGGCAGTTCGTTCCTAATTGGAGTGGTTGATGTATTCCATACTTCTAGCGATTGGATTTCACTCAAAACTCACCAAATGACTCCTCCCACCATATTATGATGTGGCCCAAGTTTTGGGCTCGATCTGAAATCAATAGGAGTTCCAAATTGGACAATTCAAGTTCAACGGCAGTTCGTTCCTAATTGGAGTGGTTGGTGTATTCCATACTTCTAGCGATTGGATTTCACTCAAAACTCTCCAAATGACACCTCCCACCATATTATGATGTTGCCCAAGTTTTGGGTTTGATCCGAAATCAATAGGTGTTCCAAATTGGACAATTCAAGTTCGACGGCAGTTCGTTCCTAATTGGAGTGGTTGGTGTATTCCATACTTCTAGCGATTGGATTTCACTCAAAACTCACCAAATGACTCCTCCCACCATATTATGATGTTGTCCAAGTTTGGGCCACGATCCGAAATCAATAGGAGTGAGAAATTGGACAATTCAAGTTCAACGGCAGTTCGTTCCTAATTGGAGTGGTTGGTGTATTCCATAATTCTAGCGATTGGATTTCACTCAAAACACACCAAATGACTCCTCCCACCATATTATGATGTTGCCCAAGTTTTGGGCTCGATCCGAAATCAATAGGTGTTCCAAATTGGACAATTCAAGTTCAACGACAGTTCGTTCCTAATGGGAGTGGTTGGTGTATTCCATACTTATAGCGATTGGATTCCACTCAAAACTAACCAAATGACTCCTCCCACCATATTATGATGTTTCCCAAGTTTTGGGCTCGATCCGAAATCATTTGGTGTTCCAAATTGGACAATTCAAGTTCAACGGCAGTTCGTTCCTAATTGGAGTGGTTGGGGTATTCCATACTTCTAGCGATTGGATTTCACTCAAAACTCACCAAATGAATCCTCCCACCATATTATGATGTTGCCCAAGTTTTGGGTTTGATCCGAAATAAATCGGTGTGAGAAATTGGACAATTCAAGTTCAACGGCAGTTCGTTCCTAATGGGAGTGGTTGGTGTATTCCATACTTCTAGCGATTGGATTTCACTCAAAACTCACCAAATGACTCCTCCCACCATATTATGATGTTGCCCAAGTTTGGGGCACGATCCGAAATCAATAGGAGTGAGAAATTGGACAATTCAAGTTCAACGGCAGTTCGTTCCTAATTGGAGTGGTTGGTGTATTCCATACTTCTAGCGATTGGATTTCACTCAAAACTCACCAAATGACTCCTCCCACCATATTATGATGTTGCCCAAGTTTTGGGCTCGATCCGAAATCAATAGGTGTTCCAAATTGGACAATTCAAGTTCAACGGCAGTTTGTTCCTAATTGGAGTGGTTGGTGTATTCCATACTTCTTGCGATTGGATTTCACTCAAAACTCACCAAATGACTCGTTTCACCATATTATGATGTTGCCCAAGTTTTGGGCTCGATCCGAAATCAATAGGTGTTCCAAATTGGACAATTCAAGTTCAACGGCAGTTCGTTCCGAATTGGAGTGGTTGGTGTATTCCATACTTCTAGCGATTGGATTTCACTCAAAACTCACCAAATGACTCCTCCCACCATATTATGATGTTGCCCAACTTTTGGGCTTGATCCGAAATCAATAGGAGTGAGAAATTGGTCAATTCAATTTCAATGACAGTTCGTTCCTAATCGGAGTAGTTGTTGTGTTCCATACTTCTAGCGATTGGATTTCACTCAAAACACAACAAATGAGTCCTCCCACCATATTATGATGTTGCCCAAGTTTTGGGCTCGATCCGAAATCAATAGGTGTTCCAAATTGGACAATTCAAGTTCAACGACAGTTCGTTCCTAATTGGAGTGGTTGGTGTATTCCATACTTCTAGCGATTGGATTCCACTCAAAACTAACCAAATGACTCCTCCCACCATATTATGATGTTGCCCAAGTTTGGGGCTCGGTCCGAAATCAGTAGGTGTGAGAAATTGGACAATTCAAGTTCAACGGCAGTTCGTTCCTAATGGGAGTGGTTGGTGTATTCCATACTTCTAGCGATTGGATTTCACTCAAAACTCACCAAATGACTCCTCCCACCATATTATGATGTTGCCCAAGTTTGGGGCACTATCCGAAATCAATAGGAGTGAGAAATTGGACAATTCAAGTTCAACGGCAGTTCGTTCCTAATTGGAGTGGTTGGTGTATTCCATACTTCTAGCGATTGGATTTCACTCAAAACTCACCAAATGACTCCTCCCACCATATTATGATGTGGCCCAAGTTTTGGGCTCGATCTGAAATCAATAGGAGTTCCAAATTGGACAATTCAAGTTCAACGACAGTTCGTCCCTAATGGGAGTGGTTGGTGTATTCCATACTTATAGCGATTGGATTCCACTCAAAACTAACCAAATGACTCCTCCCACCATATTATGTTGTTGCCCAAGTTTTGGGATTGATCCGAAATCAATAGGTGTTCCAGATTGGACAATTCAAGTTCAACGGCAGTTCGTTCCTAATTGGAGTGGTTGATGTATTCCATACTTCTAGCGATTGGATTTCACTCAAAACTCACCAAATGACTCCTCCCACCATATTATGATGTGGCCCAAGTTTTGGGCTCGATCTGAAATCAATAGGAGTTCCAAATTGGACAATTCAAGTTCAACGGCAGTTCGTTCCTAATTGGAGTGGTTGGTGTATTCCATACTTCTAGCGATTGGATTTCACTCAAAACTCTCCAAATGACACCTCCCACCATATTATGATGTTGCCCAAGTTTTGGGTTTGATCCGAAATCAATAGGTGTTCCAAATTGGACAATTCAAGTTCGACGGCAGTTCGTTCCTAATTGGAGTGGTTGGTGTATTCCATACTTCTAGCGATTGGATTTCACTGAAAACTCACTAAATGACTCCTCCCACCATATTATCATGTTGCCCAAGTTTGGGGCCCAGTCCGAAATCAATAGGTGTGAGAAATGGGACAATTCAAGTTCAACGGCAGTTCGTTTCTAATGGGAGTGGTTGGTGTATTCCATACTTCTAGCGATTGGATTTCACTCAAAACACACCAAATGACTCCTCCCATCATATTATGATGTTGCCCAAGTTTTGGGTTCGATCCGAAATCAATAGGTGTGAGAAATCGGACAATACAAGTTCAACGGCAGTTCGTTCCTAATTGGAGTGGTTGGTGTATTCCATACTTCTAGCGATTGGTTTCACTCAAAACTCACCGAATGACTCCTCGCACCATATTATGATGTTGCCCAAGTTTTGGGCTCGATCCGAAATCAATAGGTGTTCCAAATTGGACAATTCAAGTTCAACGGCAGTTCGTTCCTAATTGGAGTGGTTGGTGTATTCCATACTTCTAGCGATTGGATTCCACTCAAAACTAACCAAATGAGTCCTCCCACCATATTATGATGTTGCCCAAGTTTTGGGCTCGATCCGAAATCAATAGGTGTGAGAAATTGGACAATTCAAGTTCAACGGCAGTTCGTTCCTAATGGGAGTGGTTGGTGTATTCCATACTTCTAGCGATTGGATTTCACTCAAAACTCACCAAATGACTCCTGCCACCATATTATGATGTTGCCCCATGTTTGGGGCTCGGTCCGAAATCAATAGGTGTGAGAAATCGGACAATTCAAGTTCAACGGCAGTTCGTTCCTAATGGGAGTGGTTGGTGTATTCCATACTTCTAGCGATTGGATTTCACTCAAAACACACCGAATGACTCCTCCCACCATATTATGATGTTGCCCAAGTTTTGGGCTCGATCCGAAATCAGTAGGTGTGAGAAATTGGACAATTCAAGTTCAACGGCAGTTCGTTCCTAATGGGAGTGGTTGGTGTATTTGATCGGTTCATAATTGTATATCATTTTGTACCCTTCTAGCTTATGATTTGGTTATGTTTTTGAGTTAAACTTGTGCTTTTAATCCTTTTTGTGTTTATCTTTCAGTTCATTGAGCTTTAGGTAATAATGATGGCTTTAGAGAGCATAATTCATGCAATTCAAGCATGTTAAGGCCTAATTTGGATGAATGGATGAAGAGCTTAAAGACAAACTCATTTTGGCTACAGCCCCCTGCCAGTCCAGTTCCGTAGGTCATATTGCAAGCTTTGTTTCAACAACCTACATAGCTCGAATGAGGCCACATTCTTCATGAAAGTTGTTCCAATTGGTGTGTACTATAACATATCCAAAATTCAGCCCCATTGGATAAATCTGGAGTCCGTTACCTAGCAAACACAGAACCATGCTCAGGATGGATCTTATCAGCGCGGAAAATGAGTTAGCAATTTGTTTTGGCCTTAACTTCCTCCTCCGACCTTGGATTGGCCCAAATAACATATGGCTGGAAAGAAGACATTCTGAACTTCAATTTCGAGTGCTTAAAGTCCTAATTTGATTAAGAGAAGCCCAAGTTGTAAGCCCTTGAAGTTGCTGGTCATGCTGACCTCAGCATGTGCTGGTTGGATGCTTGGTCATGGTGAGCTAGGTATGAGCTATCATTTCTGGTTGGAAGCTTGGTCATGGTGACATGAAGATGAGCTAGGGCTGCTGGTGGGATCTATTGGTGAAGTGCATCAACCAATTCAAGATTTTCTAATACAAGTGCATCACCCAATTTAGATTTTCTAATACAAGTGCATCAACCATTTCAGATTTTATAAAACAAGTGTTGTATGCATTAGCCATATTGAATTCAGATTTTCACTTCCCCTAGGCCTATAAATAGGGAAGTTCTCTAAGCTTGTAAAAACACCCCAAGGGGGGAGCTCTCAAACACTTCTCTAGAGCTCCCTTCCCTTCTCTCCCTCAAATTCTCTTAGTTTCTCTTTCTAGTTTTCAATTGTTATAATGAGATCTTTGTGCTGAAATTCTCCTTAAGTTTTTCCAAGTTCTACTTAATTTTCATTGTTATGTAAATTCTTTTCTTTAGTTTCAAGTTTGATTAGTTTCCAAGTTTCAATTATGGTTTTTGTTCTTATTCATTATGCTTATAAGTTAATATGCTAGTTTGAATGATTGATCACCATTTAGGCTTGCATGTTAGCTATCTTGGTTTGAATTAAGAGTAGACACCATGCTTTAATTCGAATTGAACTATGAATAGGAAGAGTATGTATGGACATTCGACAACAGGGATTAGATACATACTTGGTTGTTTAAAATGTTCTTCTATGCTTAATGGGTTCCTAATGCTTAATTTTAGGTTAGACAACAAATGATCAAATTAGGGAATTAGGAACACAAGGTTATGACCACACACCATGGCTTAATCATACTTTAGCTAGAATCAATCCATTAATCTAATTGAACTTGGGAACTTATCTGCTTGAGTTAGTTATTTCTTTCTTCCTTGTTTTATTTATTTCCTTTCTTTTTCATTTCTGTTTTGTGTAGGAAAAATGAATTGGATCATTCAATCACCAATCCTCGTGGGATCGACCTCGCACTTACATATGCTATACTACCAAACGGCTCGTGCACTTGCGAGTATCACAAGTTGAGCACTTGCGAGTATCCATACTTCTAGCGATTGGATTCCACTCAAAACTAACCAAATGACTCCTACCACCATATTATGATGTTGCCCAAGTTTTGGGATCGATCCGAAATCAATAGGTGTTCCAGATTGGACAATTCAAGTTCAACGGCAGTTCGTTCCTAATTGGAGTGGTTGATGTATTCCATACTTCTAGCTATTGGATTTCACTCAAAACTCACCAAATGACTACTGCCACCATATTATGATGTTGCCCAAGTTTGGGGCTCGATCCAAAATCAATAGGTGTGAGAAATTGGACAATTCAAGTTCAACGGCAGTTCGTTCCTAATTGGAGTGGTTGGTGTATTCCATACTTCTAGCAATTGGATTTCTCTCAAAACTCACCAAATGACTCCTCCCACCATATTATGATGTTGCCCAAGTTTTGGGCTCGATCCGAAATTAATAGGTGTTCCAAATTGGACAATTCCAGTTCAACGGCAGTTCGTTCCTAATGGGAGTGGTTGGTGTATTCCATACTTCTAGCGATTGGATTCCACTCAAAACTAACCAAATGACTCCTCCCACCATATTATGATGTTGCCCAAGTTTTGGGCTCGATCCGAAATCATTAGGTGTTCCAAATTGGACAATTCAAGTTCAACGGCAGTTTGTTCCTAATGGGAGTGGTTGGTGTATTCCATACTTCTAGCGATTGGATTTCACTCAAAACTCACCAAATGACTCCTCCCACCATATTATGTTCTTGCCCAAGTTTTGGGCTCGATCCGAAATCAATAGGTCTGAGAAATTGGACTATTCAAGTTCAACGGCAGTTCGTTCCTAATTGGATTGGTTGGTGTATTCCACACTTCAAGCGATTGGATTTCACTCAAAACTCACCAAATGACTCCAGCCACCATATTATGATGTTGCCCCAAGTTTGGGGCTCGGTCCGAAATCAATAGGTGTGAGAAATCGGACAATTCAAGTTCAACATCAGTTCGTTCCTAGTTGGAGTGGTTGGTGTATTCTACACTTCTAGCGTTTGGATTTCACTCAAAACTCACCAAATGACTCCTCCCACCACATTATGATGTTGCCCCAAGTTTGGGGCTCGGTCCGAATTCAATAGGTGTTAGAAATTGGACAATTCAAGTTCAACGGCAGTTCGTTCCTAATTGGAGTGGTTGATGTATTCCATCATTCTAGCGAGTGGATTTCACGCAAAAGTCACCAAATGACTCCTCCCACCATATTATGATGTTGCACACGTTTGGGGTTCGATCCGAAATCAATCGGTGTGAGAAATTGGACAATTCAAGTTCAACGGCAGTTCGTTCCTAATGGGAGTGGTTGGTGTATTCCATACTTCTAGCGATTGGATTTCACTCAAAACACACCAAATGACTCCTCCCACCATATTATGATGTTGCTCAAGTTTTGGGTTCGATCCGAAATCAATAGGTGTTCCAAATTGGACAATTCAAGTTCAACGGAAGTTCGTTCCTAATTGGAGTGGTTGGTGTATTCCATACTTCTAGCGATTGGATTCCACTCAAAACTAACCAAATGACTCCTCCCACCATATTATGATGTTGCCCAAGTTTTGGGCTCGATCCGAAATCAATAGGTGTTCCAAATTGGACAATTCAAGTTCAACGGCAGTTCGTTCCTAATTGGAGTGGTTGGTGTATTCCATACTTCTAGCGATTGGATTTCACTCAAAACTCACCAAATGACTCCTCCCACAATATTATGATGTTGCGCCAAGTTTGTGGCTCGGTCCGAATTCAACAGGTGTGAGAAATTGGACAATTCAAGTTCAACGGCAGTTCGTTCCTAATTGGAGTGGTTCATGTATTCCATACTTCTAGGGATTGGATTTCACTCAAAACTCAGAAAATGACTCCTCCTACCATATTATAATGTTGCCCAAGTTTTGGGCTCGATCCGAAGTCAATAAGTGTGAGTAATTGGTCAATTCAATTTCAACGACAGTTCGTTCCTAATCGGAGTAGTTGTTGTATTCCATACTTCTAGCGATTGGATTTCACTCAAAACCCACCAAATGACTCCTCCCACCATATTATGATGTTGCCCAAGTTTTGGGTTTGATCCGAAATAAATAGGAGTGAGAAATTGGACAATTCAAGTTCAACGGCAGTTCGTTCCTAATTGGAGTGGTTGGTGTATTCCATACTTCTAGCGATTGGATTTCAGTCAAAACTCACCAAATGACTCCTCCCACCATATTATGATGTTGCCCAAGTTTGGGGCTCGATCCGAAATCAATAGGTCTGAGAAATTGGACAATTCAAGTTCAACGGCAGTTCGTTCCTAATTGGAGTGGTTGGTGTATTCCATACTTCTAGCGATTGGATTTCACTCAAAACTCACCAAATGACCCCTCCCACCACATTATGATGTTGCCCAAGTTTTGGGCTCGATCCGAAATCAATAGGTGTTCCAAATTGGACAATTCAAGTTCAACGGCAGTTCGTTCCTAATTGGAGTGGTTGGTGTATTCCATACTTCTAGCGATTGGATTTCACTCAAAACTCACCAAATGACTCCTCCCACGATATTATGATGTTGCCCAAGTTTTGGGCTCGATCCGAAATCAATAGGTGTTCCAAATTGGACAATTCAAGTTCAACGGCAGTTCGTCCCTAATTGGAGTGGTTGGTGTATTCCATACTTCTAGCGATTGGATTTCAGTCAAAACTCACCAAATGACTCCTCCCACCATATTATGATGTTGCCCAAGTTTGGGGCTCGATCCGAAATCAATAGGTGTGAGAAATTGGACAATTCAAGTTCAACGGCAGTTCGTTCCTAATTGGAGTGGTTGGTGTATTCCATACTTCTAGCGATTGGATTTCACTCAAAACTCACCAAATGACTCCTCCCACCATATTATGATGTTGCCCAAGTTTTGGGCTCGATCCGAAATCAATAGGTGTGAGAAATTGGACAATTCAAGTTCAACGGCAGTTCGTTCCAAATTGGAGTGGTTGGTGTATTCCATAATTCTAGCGATTGGATTTCACTCAAAACTCACCAAATGACTCCTCCCACCATATTATGATGTTGCCCAAGTTTTTGGCTCGATCCGAAATCAATAGGTGTTCCAAATTGGACAATTCAAGTTCAACGGCAGTTCGTTCCTAATTGGAGTGGTTGGTGTATTCCATACTTCTAGCGATTGGATTTCACTCAAAAATAACCAAATGACTCCTCCCACCATATTATGATGTTGCCCAAGTTTTGGTCTCGATCCGAAATCAATAGGTGTTCCAAATTGGACAATTCAAGTTCAACGTCAGTTCGTTTCTAGTTGGAGTGGTTGGTGTATTCTACACTTCTAGCGATTGGATTTCACTCAAAACTCACCAAATGACTCCTGCCACCATATTATGATGTTGCCCCAAGTTTGGGGCTCGGTCCGAATTCAATAGGTGTGAGAAATTGGACAATTCAAGTTCAACGGCAGTTCGTACCTAATTGGAGTGGTTGGTGTATTCCATACTTCAAACGATTGGATTTCACTCAAAACTCACCAAATGACTCCTCGCACCATATTATGATGTTGCCCAAGTTTTGGGCTCGATCCGAAATCAATAGGTGTTCCAAATTGGACAATTCAAGTTCAACGGCAGTTCGTTCCTAATTGGAGTTGTTGGTGTATTCCATACTTCTAGCGATTGGATTTCACTCAAAACTTACCAAATGACTCCTCCCACCATATTATGATGTTGCCCAAGTTTGGGTCTCGATCCGAAATCAATAGGTGTGAGAAATTGGACAATTCAAGTTCAACGG
This sequence comes from Prunus avium, assembly GCF_965620075.1. Lineage (NCBI taxonomy): Eukaryota > Viridiplantae > Streptophyta > Magnoliopsida > Rosales > Rosaceae > Prunus > Prunus avium. The sequence continues at coordinate 10,850,627 of NC_142290.1, forward strand.
CAGTTCGTTCCTAATTGGAGTGGTTGGTGTATTCCATACTTCTAGCGATTGGTTTCTCTCAAAACTCACTAAATGACTACTCCCACCATATTATGATGTTGCCCAAGTTTTGGCCTCGATCCGAAATGAATAGGTCTTCCAAATTGAACAATTGAAGTTCAACGGCAGTTCGTTCCTAATTGGAGTGGTTGGTGTATTCCATACTTCTTGCGATTGGATTTCACTCAAAACTCACCAAATTGCTCCTCCCACGATATTATGATGTTGCCCAACTTTTGGGCTCGATCCGAAATCAATAGGTGTTCCAAATTGGACAATTCAAGTTCAACGGCAGTTCGTTACTAATTGGAGTGGTTCGTGTATTCCATACTTCTAGCGATTGGATTTCACTAAAAACTCACCAAATGACTCCTCACACCATATTATGATGTTGCACAAGTTTGGGGTTCGATCCGAAATCAATAGGTGTGAGAAATTGGACAATTCAAGTTCAGTGGCAGTTCGTTCCTAATGGGAGTGGTGTGTGTATTCCATACATCTAGCGATTGGATTTCACTCAAAACTCTCCAAATGACTCCTCCCACCATATTATGAGGTTGCCCAAGTTTTGGGCTCGATCCGAAATCAATAGGTGTGAGAAATTGGACAATTCAAGTTCAACGACAGTTCTTTCCTAATTGGAGTGGTTGGTGTATTCCATACTTCTAGCGATGGGATTTCACTCAAAAATAACCAAATGACTCCTCCCACCATATTATGTTGTTGCCCAAGTTTTGGGCTCGATCCGAAATCAATAGGTGTTCCAAATTGGACAGTTCAACTTCAACGGCAGTTCGTTCCTAATTGGAGTGGTTGGGGTATTCCATACTTCTAGCGATTGGATTTCACTCAAAACTCACCAAATGACTCCTCCCACCATATTATGATGTTGCCCAAGTTTGGGGCCCGATCCGAAATCAATAGGTGTGAGAAATTGGACAATTCAAGTTCAACGGCAGTTCGTTCCTAATTGGAGTGGTTGGTGTATTCCACACTTCTAGCGATTGGATTTCATTCAAAACTCACCAAATGACTCCTCCCACCATCTTATGATGTTGCCCAAGTTTGGGGATCGATCCGAAATCAATAAGAGTGAGAAATTGGACAATTAAAGCTCAACGGCAGTTCGTTCCAAATTAGAGTGGTTGGTGTATTCCATACTTCCAGCGACTGGATTTCACTCAAAACTCACCAAATGACTCCTACCACCATATTATGATTTTGCCCAAGTTTTGGCCTCGATCCCAAATGAATAGGTCTTCCAAATTGAACAATTGAAGTTCAACAGCAGTTCGTTCCTAATTGGAGTGGTTGGTGTATTCCATACTTCTTGCGATTGGATTTCACTCAAAACTCACCAAATTACTCCTCCCACGATATTATGATGTTGCCCAACTTTTGGGCTCGATCCGAAATCAATAGGTGTTCCAAATTGGACATTTCAAGTTCAACGGCAGTTCGTTACTAATTGGAGTGGTTCGTGTATTCCATACTTCTAGCGATTGGATTTCACTCAAAACACACCAAATGACTCCTCCCACCATATTATGATGTTGCACAAGTTTGGGGTTCGATCCGAAATCAATAGGTGTGAGAAATTGGACAATTCAAGTTCAACGGCAGTTCGTTCCTAATGGGAGTGGTGTGTGTATTCCATACTTCTAGCGATTGGATTTCACTCAAAAATAACCAAATGACTCCTCCCACCATATTATGACGTTGCCCAAGTTTTGGGCTCGATCCGAAATCAATAGGTGTGAGAAATTGGACAATTCAAGTTCAACGACAGTTCTTTCCTAATTGGAGTGGTTGGTGTATTCCATACTTCTAGCGATGGGATTTCACTCAAAAATAACCAAATGACTCCTCCCACCATATTATGACGTTGCCCAAGTTTTGGGCTCGATCCGAAATCAATAGGTGTGAGAAATTGCACAATTCAATTTCAACGGCAGTTCGTTCCTAATTGGAGTGGTTCGTGTATTCCACACTTCTAGCGATTGGATTTCACTCAAAACTCCGCAAATGACTCCTCCCACCATATTATGATGTTGCCCAAGTTTTGGGCTCGATCCGAAATCAATAGGTGTGAGAAATTGGACAATTCAAGTTCAACGGCAGTTCGTTCCTAATTGGAGTGGTTGGTGTATTCCATACTTCTAGCGATTGGATTTCACTCAAAACGAACCAAATGACTCCTCCCACCATATTATGATATTGCCCAAGTTTTGGGCTCGATCCGAAATCAATAGGTGTGAGAAATTGGACAATTCAAGTTCAACGGCAGGTCGTACCAAATTGGAGTGGTTGGTCTATTCCATACTTCTAGTGATTGGATTTCCCTCAAAACTCACCAAATGACTCCTCCCACCATATTATGATGTTGCCCAAGTTTTGGGCTCGATCCGAAATCAATAGGTGTTCCAAATTGGACAATTCAAGTTCAACGACAGTTCGTTCCAAATTGGAGTGGTTGGTGTATTCCATACCTCTAGCGATTGGATTTCATTCAAAACTCACCAAATGACTCCTCCCACCATATTATGATGTTGCCCAAGTTTTGGGCCCGATCCGAAATCAATAGGTGTTCCAAATTGGACAATTCAAGTTCAACGGCAGTTCGTTCCTAATTGGAGTGTTTGGTGTATTCCATACTTCTAGCGATTGGATTTCACTCAAAACTAACCAAATGACACCTCCCACCATATTATGATGTTGCCCAAGTTTTGGGCTCGATCCGAAATCAATAGGTGTGAGAAATTGGACAATTCATGTTCAACGGCAGTTCGTTCCTAATTGGAGTGGTTGGTGTATACCATACTTCTAGCGATTGGATTTCACTCAAAACTCACCAAATGACTCCTCCCACCATATTATGATGTTGCCCAAGTTTTGGGCTCGATCCGAAATCAATAGGTGTGAGAAATTGGACAATTCAAGTTCGACGGCAGTTCGTTCCTAATTGGAGTGGTTGGTGTATTCCATACTTCTAGCGATTGGATTTCACTCAAAACTCACCAAATGACTCCTCCCACCATATTATGTTGTTGCCCAAGTTTTGGGCTCGATACGAAATCAATAGGTGTTCCAAATTGGACAATTCAAGTTCAACGGCAGTTCGTTCCTAATTGGGGTGGTTGGTGTATTCCATACTTCTAGCGATTGGATTTCACTCAAAACTAACCAAATGACTCCTCCCACCGTGTTATGTTGTTGCCCAAGTTTTGGGCTCGATCCGAAATCAATAGGTGTGGGAAATTGGACAATTCAATTTCAACGGCAGATCGTAACTAAATTGGAGTGGTTGGTGTATTCCATACTTCTAGCGATTGGATTTCACTCAAAACTCACCAAATGACTCCTCCCACCATATTATGATGTTGCCCAAGTTTTGGGCTCGATCCGAAATCAATAGGTGTTCCAAATTGGACAATTCAAGTTCAACGGCAGTTCGTTCCTAATTGGAGTGGTTGGTGTATTCCATACTTCTAGCGATTGGATTTCACTCAAAACTAACCGAATGACTCCTCCCACCATATTATGATGTTGCCCAAGTTTTGGGCTCGATCCGAAAGCAATAGATGTTCCAAATTGGACAATTCAAGTTCAACGGCAGTTCGTTCCTAATTGGAGTGGTTGGTGTATTCCATACTTCTAGCGATTGGATTTCACTCAAAACTCACCAAATGACTCCTCCCACCATATTATGATGTTGCCCAAGTTTTGGGCTCGATCCGAAATCAATAGGTCTCCCAAATTTGACAATTAGAGTTCAACGGCAGTTCGTTCCTAATTGGAGTGGTTGGTGTATTCCATACTTCTAGCGATTGGATTTCACTCAAAACTCACCAAATGACTCCTCCCACCATGTTATGATGTTGCCCAAGTTTTGGGCTCGATCCGAAATCAATAGGTGTGAGAAACTGGACAATTCAAGTTCAACGGCAGTTCGTTCCTAATTGGAGTGGTTGGTGTATTCCATACTTCTAGCGATTGGATTTCACTCAAAACTAACCAAATGACTCCTCCCACCATATTATGATGTTGCCCAAGTTTTGGGCTCGATCCGAAATCAATAGGTGTGAGAAATTGGACAATTCATGTTCAACGGCAGTTCGTTCCTAATTGGAGTGGTTGGTGTATTCCATACTTCTAGCGATTGGATTTCACTCAAAACTCACCAAATGACTCCTCCCACCATATTATGATGTTGCCCAAGTTTTGGGCTCGATCCGAAATCAATAGGTGTTCCAAATTGGACAATTCAAGTTCAACGACAGTTCGTTCCAAATTGGAGTGGTTGGTGTATTCCATACCTCTAGCGATTGGATTTCATTCAAAACTCACCAAATGACTCCTCCCACCATATTATGATGTTGCCCAAGTTTTGGGCCCGATCCGAAATCAATAGGTGTTCCAAATTGGACAATTCAAGTTCAACGGCAGTTCGTTCCTAATTGGAGTGTTTGGTGTATTCCATACTTCTAGCGATTGGATTTCACTCAAAACTAACCAAATGACACCTCCCACCATATTATGATGTTGCCCAAGTTTTGGGCTCGATCCGAAATCAATAGGTGTGAGAAATTGGACAATTCATGTTCAACGGCAGTTCGTTCCTAATTGGAGTGGTTGGTGTATACCATACTTCTAGCGATTGGATTTCACTCAAAACTCACCAAATGACTCCTCCCACCATATTATGATGTTGCCCAAGTTTTGGGCTCGATCCGAAATCAATAGGTGTGAGAAATTGGACAATTCAAGTTCGACGGCAGTTCGTTCCTAATTGGAGTGGTTGGTGTATTCCATACTTCTAGCGATTGGATTTCACTCAAAACTCACCAAATGACTCCTCCCACCATATTATGTTGTTGCCCAAGTTTTGGGCTCGATACGAAATCAATAGGTGTTCCAAATTGGACAATTCAAGTTCAACGGCAGTTCGTTCCTAATTGGGGTGGTTGGTGTATTCCATACTTCTAGCGATTGGATTTCACTCAAAACTAACCAAATGACTCCTCCCACCGTGTTATGTTGTTGCCCAAGTTTTGGGCTCGATCCGAAATCAATAGGTGTGGGAAATTGGACAATTCAATTTCAACGGCAGATCGTAACTAAATTGGAGTGGTTGGTGTATTCCATACTTCTAGCGATTGGATTTCACTCAAAACTCACCAAATGACTCCTCCCACCATATTATGATGTTGCCCAAGTTTTGGGCTCGATCCGAAATCAATAGGTGTTCCAAATTGGACAATTCAAGTTCAACGGCAGTTCGTTCCTAATTGGAGTGGTTGGTGTATTCCATACTTCTAGCGATTGGATTTCACTCAAAACTAACCAAATGACTCCTCCCACCATATTATGATGTTGCCCAAGTTTTGGGCTCGATCCGAAAGCAATAGATGTTCCAAATTGGACAATTCAAGTTCAACGGCAGTTCGTTCCTAATTGGGGTGGTTGGTGTATTCCATACTTCTAGCGATTGGATTTCACTCAAAACTAACCAAATGACTCCTCCCACCGTGTTATGTTGTTGCCCAAGTTTTGGGCTCGATCCGAAATCAATAGGTGTGCGAAATTGGACAATTCAATTTCAACGGCAGATCGTAACTAAATTGGAGTGGTTGGTGTATTCCATACTTCTAGCGATTGGATTTCACTCAAAACTCACCAAATGACTCCTCCCACCATATTATGATGTTTCCCAAGTTTTGGGCTCGATCCGAAATCAATAGGTGTTCCAAATTGGACAATTCAAGTTCAACGGCAGTTCGTTCCTAATTGGAGTGGTTGGTGTATTCCATACTTCTAGCGATTGGATTTCACTCAAAACTAACCAAATGACTCCTCCCACCATATTATGTTGTTGCCCAAGTTTTGGGCTCGATCCGAAATCAATAGGTGTGAGAAATTGGACAATTCATGTTCAACGGCAGTTCGTTCCTAATTGGAGTGGTTGGTGTATTCCATACTTCTAGCGATTGGATTTCACTCAAAACTCACCAAATGACTCCTCCCACCATATTATGGTGTTGCCCAAGTTTTGGGCTCGATCCGAAATCAATAGGTGTTCCAAATTGGACAATTCAAGTTCAACGGCAGTTCGTTCCGAATTGGAGTGGTTGGTGTATTCCATACTTCTAGCGATTGGATTTCACTCAAAACTCACCAAATGACTCCTCCCACCATATTATGATGTTGCCCAAGTTTTGGGCTCGATCCGAAATCAATAGGTCTCCCAAATTTGACAATTAGAGTTCAACGGCAGTTCGTTCCTAATTGGAGTGGTTGGTGTATTCCATACTTCTAGCGATTGGATTTCACTCAAAACTCACCAAATGACTCCTCCCACCATGTTATGATGTTGCCCAAGTTTTGGGCTCGATCCGAAATCAATAGGTGTGAGAAACTGGACAATGCAAGTTCAACGGCAGTTCGTTCCTAATTGGAGTGGTTGGTGTATTCCATACTTCTTGCGATTGGATTTCACTCAAAACTAACCAAATGACTCCTCCCACGATATTATGATGTTGCCCAAGTTTTGGGCTCGATCCGAAATCAATAGGTGTGAGAAATTGGACAATTCATGTTCAACGGCAGTTCGTTCCTAATTGGAGTGGTTGGTGTATTCCATACTTCTAGCGATTGGATTTCACTCAAAACTCACCAAATGACTCCTCCCACCATATTATGATGTTGCCCAAGTTTTGGGCTCGATCCGAAATCAATTGGTGTTCCAAATTGGACAATTCAAGTTCAACGGCAGTTCGTTCCGAATTGGAGTGGTTGGTGTATTCCATACTTCTAGCGATTGGATTTCACTCTAAACTCACCAAATGACTCCTCCCACCATATTATGATGTTGCCCAAGTTTTGAGCTCGATCCGAACTCAATAGATGTGAGAAATTGGACAATTCAATTTCAACGGCATTTCTTTCCTAATTGGAGGGGTTGGTGTATTCCATACTTCTAGCGACTGGATTTCACGCAAAACCCACCAAATGACTCCTCCCACCATATTATGATGTTGCCCAAGTTTGGGGCTCGATCCGAAATCAATAGGTGTGATAAATTGGACAATTCAAGTTCAACGGCAGGTCGTTCCTAATTGGAGTGGTTGTTGTATTCCATACTTCTAGCGATTGGATTTCACTCAAAACTCACCAATTGACTCCTCCCACCATAATATGATGTTGCCCAAGTTTTGGGCTCGATCCGAAAGCAATAGATGTTCCAAATTGGACAATTCAAGTTCAACGGCAGTTCGTTCCTAATTGGAGTGGTTGGTGTATACCATACTTCTAGGGATTGGATTTCACTCAAAACTCACCAAATGACTCCTCCCACCATATTATGATGTTGCCCAAGTTTTGGGCTCGATCCGAAATCAATAGGTGTGAGAAATTGGACAATTCAAGTTCGACGGCAGTTCGTTCCTAATTGGAGTGGTTGGTGTATTCCATACTTCTAGCGATTGGATTTCACTCAAAACTCACCAAATGACTCCTCCCACCATATTATGTTGTTGCCCAAGTTTTGGGCTCGATACGAAATCAATAGGTGTTCCAAATTGGACAATTCAAGTTCAACGGCAGTTCGTTCCTAATTGGGGTGGTTGGTGTATTCCATACTTCTAGCGATTGGATTTCACTCAAAACTAACCAAATGACTCCTCCCACCGTGTTATGTTGTTGCCCAAGTTTTGGGCTCGATCCGAAATCAATAGGTGTGCGAAATTGGACAATTCAATTTCAACGGCAGATCGTAACTAAATTGGAGTGGTTGGTGTATTCCATACTTCTAGCGATTGGATTTCACTCAAAACTCACCAAATGACTCCTCCCACCATATTATGATGTTTCCCAAGTTTTGGGCTCGATCCGAAATCAATAGGTGTTCCAAATTGGACAATTCAAGTTCAACGGCAGTTCGTTCCTAATTGGAGTGGTTGGTGTATTCCATACTTCTAGCGATTGGATTTCACTCAAAACTAACCAAATGACTCCTCCCACCATATTATGATGTTGCCCAAGTTTTGGGCTCGATCCGAAATCAATAGGTGTTCCAAATTGGACAATTCAAGTTCAACGGCAGTTCGTTCCGAATTGGAGTGGTTGGTGTATTCCATACTTCTAGCGATTGGATTTCACTCTAAACTCACCAAATGACTCCTCCCACCATATTATGGTGTTGCCCAAGTTTTGAGCTCGATCCGAACTCAATAGGTGTGAGAAATTGGACAATTCAATTTCAACGGCATTTCTTTCCTAATTGGAGGGGTTGGTGTATTCCATACTTCTAGCGACTGGATTTCACTCAAAACCCACCAAATGTCTCCTCCCACCATATTATGATGTTGCCCAAGTTTGGGGGTCGATCCGTAATCAATAGGTGTGATAAATTGGACAATTCAAGTTCAACGGCAGTTCGTTCCTAATTGGAGTGGTTGGTGTATTCCATACTTCTAGCGATTGGATTTCACTCAAAACTCACCAATTGACTCCTCCCACCATATTATGATGTTGCCCAAGTTTTGGGCTCGATCCGAAAGCAATAGATGTTCCAAATTGGACAATTCAAGTTCAACGGCAGTTCGTTCCTAATTGGAGTGGTTGGTGTATTCCATACTTCTTGCGATTGGATTTCACTCAAAACTCACCAAATGACTCCTCCCACCATATTATGATGTTGCCCAAGTTTTGGGCTCGATCCGAAATCAATAGGTCTCCCAAATTTGACAATTAGAGTTCAACGGCAGTTCGTTCCTAATTGGAGTGGTTGGTGTATTCCATACTTCTAGCGATTGGATATCACTCAAAACTCACCAAATGACTCCTCCCACCATGTTATGATGTTGCCCAAGTTTTGGGCTCGATCCGAAATCAATAGGTGTGAGAAACTGGACAATTCAAGTTCAACGGCAGTTCGTTCCTAATTGGAGTGGTTGGTGTATTCCATACTTCTAGCGATTGGATTTCACTCAAAACTCACCAAATGACTCCTCCCACCATATTATGATGTTGCCCAAGTTTTGGGCTCGATCCGAAACCAATAGGTGTGAGAAATTGGACAATTCAAGTTCAACGGCAGTTCGTTCCTAATTGGAGTGGTTGGTGGTGATTGGATTTCACTCAAAACTCACCAAATGACTCCTCCCACCATATTATGATGTTGCCTAAGTTTTGGGCTCGATCCGAAATCAATAGGTGTTCCAAATTGGACAATTCAAGTTCAACGGCAGTTCGTTCTTAATTGGAGTGGTTGGTGTATTCCATACTTCTAGCGATTGGATTTCACTCAAAACTCACCAAATGACTCCTCCCACCGTATTATGATGTTGCCCATGTTTTGGGCTCGATCCGAAATCAATAGGTGTGAGAAATTTGACAATACAAGTTCAACGGCAGTTCGTTCCTAATTGGAGTGGTTGCTGTATTCCACACTTCTAGCGATTGGATTTCACTCAAAACTCACCAAATGACTCCTCCCACCATATTATGATGTTGCCCAAGTTTTGGGCTCGATCCGAAATCAATAGGTGTTCCAAATTGGACAATTCAAGTTCAACGGCAGTTCGTTCCGAATTGGAGTGGTTGGTGTATTCCATACTTCTAGCGATTGGATTTCACTCTAAACTCACCAAATGACTCCTCCCACCATATTATGGTGTTGCCCAAGTTTTGAACTCGATCCGAACTCAATAGGTGTGAGAAATTGGACAATTCAATTTCAACGACATTTCTTTCCTAATTGGAGGGGTTGGTGTATTCCATACTTCTAGCGACTGGATTTCACTCAAAACCCACCAAATGACTCCTCCCACCATATTATGATGTTGCCCAAGTTTGGGGCTCGATCCGTAATCAAATGGTGTGATAAATTGGACAATTCAAGTTCAACGGCAGTTCGTTCCTAATTGGAGGGGTTGGTGTATTCCATACTTCTAGCGATTGGATTTCACTCAAAACTCACCAATTGACTCCTCCCACCATATTATGATGTTGCCCAAGTTTTGGGCTCGATCCGAAAGCAATAGATGTTCCAAATTGGACAATTCAAGTTCAACGGCAGTTCGTTCCTAATTGGAGTGGTTGGTGTATTCCATACTTCTAGTATTGGATTTCACTCAAAACTCACCAAATGACTCCTCCCACCATATTATGATGTTGCCCAAGTTTTGGGCTCGATCCGAAATCAATAGGTCTCCCAAATTTGACAATTAGAGTTCAACGGCAGTTCGTTCCTAATTGGAGTGGTTGGTGTATTCCATACTTCTAGCGATTGGATTTCACTCAAAACTCACCAAATGACTCCTCCCACCATTTTATGATGTTGCCCAAGTTTTGGGCTCGATCCGAAATCAATAGGTGTGAGAAACTGGACAATTCAAGTTCAACGGCAGTTCGTTCCTAATTGGAGTGGTTGGTGTATTCCATACTTCTAGCGATTGGATTTCACTCAAAACTCACCAAATGACTCCTCCCACCATATTATGATGTTGCCCAAGTTTTGGGCTCGATCCGAAACCAATAGGTGTGAGAAATTGGACAATTCAAGTTCAACGGCAGTTCGTTCCTAATTGGAGTGGTTGGTGGTGATTGGATTTCACTCAAAACTCACCAAATGACTCCTCCCACCATATTATGATGTTGCCTAAGTTTTGGGCTCGATCCGAAATCAATAGGTGTTCCAAATTGGACAATTCAAGTTCAACGGCAGTTCGTTCCTAATTGGAGTGGTTGGTGTATTCCATACTTCAAGCGATTGGATTTCACTCAAAACTCACCAAATGACTCCTCCCACCATATTTTGTTGTTGCCCAAGTTTTGGGCTCGATCTGAAATTAATAGGTGTTCCAAATTGGACAATTCAAGTTCAACGGCAGTTCGTTCTTAATTGGAGTGGTTGGTGTATTCCATACTTCTAGCGATTGGATTTCACTCAAAACTCACCAAATGACTCCTCCCACCGTATTATGATGTTGCCCATGTTTTGGGCTCGATCCGAAATCAATAGGTGTGAGAAATTTGACAATACAAGTTCAACGGCAGTTCGTTCCTAATTGGAGTGGTTGCTGTATTCCATACTTCTAGCGATTGGATTTCACTCAAAACTCACCAAATGACTCCTCCCACCATATTATGATGTTGCCCAAGTTTTGGGCTCGATCCGAATTCAATAGGTGTGTGAAATTGGTCAATTCAATTTCAACGACAGTTCTTTCCTAATTGGAGTGGTTGGTGTATTCCATACTTCTAGCGATTGGATTTCACTCAAAACTCACCAAATGACTCCTCCCACCATATTATGATGTGGACCAAGTTTTGGGCTCAATCCGAAATCAATAGGAGTTCCAAATTGGACAATTCAAGTTCAACGGCAGTTCATTCCTAATTGGAGTGGTTGGTGTATTCCATACTTCTAGCGATTGGATTTCACTCAAAACCCAACAAATGACTCCTCCCACCATATTATGATGTGGACCAAGTTTTGGGCTCAATCCGAAATCAATAGGTGTTCCAAATTGGACAATTCAAGTTCAACGTCAGTTCGTTCCTAATTGGAGTGGTTGGTGTATTCCTTACTTCTAGCGATTGGATTTCACTCAAAACTCACCAAATGACTCCTCCCACCATATTATGATGTTGCCCAAGTTTTGGGCTCGATCCGAAATCAACAGGTGTGAGAAATTGGTCAATTCAATTTGAACGGCATTTTGTTCCTAATTGGAGTGGTTGGTGTATTCCATACTTCTAGCGATTGGATTTCACTCAAAACTCACCAAACGACTCCTCCCACCATATTATGACGTTGCCCAAGTTTTGGGCTCGATCCGAAATCAATAGGTGTTCCAAATTGGACAATTCAAGTTCAACGGCAGTTCGTTCCTAATTGGAGTGGTTGGTGTATTCTATACTTCTAGCGATTGGATTTCACTCAAAACTCACCAAATGACTCCTCCCACCATATTATGATGTTGCCCAAGTTTTGGGCTCGATCCGAAATCAATAGGTGTTCGAAATTGGACAATTCAAGTTCAACGGCAGTTGGTTCCTAATTGGAGTGGTTGGTGTATTCCATACTTCTAGAGATTGGATTTCACTCAAAACTCACCAAACGACTTCTCCCACCATATTATGATGTTGCCCAAGTGTTGGGCTCTATCCGAAATCAATAGGTGTTGCAAATTGGACAATTCAAGTTCAACGGCAGTTCGTTCCTAATTGGAGTGGTTGGTGTATTCTATACTTCTAGCGATTGGATTTCACTCAAAACGCACCAAATGACTCCTCCCACCATATTATGATGTTGCCCAAGTTTTGAGCTCGATCCGAAATCAATAGGTGTGAGAAATTGGACAATTCAAGTTCAACGGCAGTTCGTTCCTAATTGTTGTGGTTGGTGTATTCCATACTTCTAGCGATTGGATTTCACTCAAAACTCACCAAATGACTCCTCCCACCATATTATGATGTTGCCCAAGTTTTGGGCTCGATCCGAAATCAATAGGTGTTCCAAATTGAACAATTCAAGTTCAAGGGCAGTTCGTTCCTAATTCTAGTGGTTGGTGTATTCCACACTTCTAGCGATTGGATTTCACTCAAAACTCACCAAATGACTCCTCCCACCATATTGTGATGTTGCCCAAGTTTTGGGCTCGATCCGAAATCAATAGGTGTTCGAAATTGGACAATTCAAGTTCAACGGCAGTTCGTTCCTAATTGAAGTGGTTGGTGTATTCCATATTTCTTGCGATTGGATTTCACTCAAAACTCACCAAATGACTCCTCCCACCATATTATGATGTTGCCCAAGTTTTGGGCTCGATTTGTGTTCCAAATTGGACAATTCAAGTTCAACGGCAGTTCGTTCCTAATTGGAGTGGTTGGTGTATTCCATACTTCTAGCGATTGGATTTCACTCAAAATGCACCAAATGACTCCTCCCACGATATTATGATGTTGCCCAAGTTTTGGGCTCGATCCGAAATCAATAGGTGTGAGAAATTGGACAATTCAACTTCAACGGCAGTTCGTTCCTAATTGGAGTGGTTGGTGTATTCCATACTTCTAGCGATTGGATTTCACTCAAAACTCACCAAATGACTCCTCCCACCATATTATGATGTTGCCCAAGTTTTGGGCTCGATCCGAAATCAATAGGTGTTCGAAATTGAACAATTCAAGTTCAACCGCAGTTCGTTCCTAATTGGAGTGGTTGGTGTATTCCACACTTCTAGCGATTGGATTTCACTCAAAACTCACCAAATGACTCCTCCCACCATATTATGATGTTGCCCAAGTTTTGGGCTCGATCCGAAATCAATAGGTGTTCGAAATTGGACAATTCAAGTTCAACGGCAGTTCGTTCCTAATTGAAGTGGTTGGTGTATTCCATACTTCTTGCGATTGGATTTCACTCAAAACTCACCAAATGACTCCTCCCACCATATTATGATGTTGCCCAAGTTTTGGGCTCGATTTGTGTTCCAAATTGGACAATTCAAGTTCAACGGCAGTTCGTTCCTAATTGGAGTGGTTGGTGTATTCCATACTTCTAGCGATTGGATTTCACTCAAAACTCACCAAATGACTCCTCCGACCATATTATGATGTTGCCCAAGTTTTGGGCTCGATCCGAAATCAATAGGTGTTCGAAATTGGACAATTCAAGTTCAACGGCAGTTCGTTCCTAATTGAAGTGGTTGGTGTATTCCATATTTCTTGCGATTGGATTTCACTCAAAACTCACCAAATGACTCCTCCCACCATATTATGATGTTGCCCAAGTTTTGGGCTCGATTTGTGTTCCAAATTGGACAATTCAAGTTCAACGGCAGTTCGTTCCTAATTGGAGTGGTTGGTGTATTCCATACTTCTAGCGATTGGATTTCACTCAAAATGCACCAAATGACTCCTCCCACGATATTATGATGTTGCCCAAGTTTTGGGCTCGATCCGAAATCAATAGGTGTGAGAAATTGGACAATTCAACTTCAACGGCAGTTCGTTCCTAATTGGAGTGGTTGGTGTATTCCATACTTCTAGCGATTGGATTTCACTCAAAACTCACCAAATGACTCCTCCCACCATATTATGATGTTGCCCAAGTTTTGGGCTCGATCCGAAATCAATAGGTGTTCGAAATTGAACAATTCAAGTTCAACCGCAGTTCGTTCCTAATTGGAGTGGTTGGTGTATTCCACACTTCTAGCGATTGGATTTCACTCAAAACTCACCAAATGACTCCTCCCACCATATTATGATGTTGCCCAAGTTTTGGGCTCGATCCGAAATCAATAGGTGTTCGAAATTGGACAATTCAAGTTCAACGGCAGTTCGTTCCTAATTGAAGTGGTTGGTGTATTCCATACTTCTTGCGATTGGATTTCACTCAAAACTCACCAAATGACTCCTCCCACCATATTATGATGTTGCCCAAGTTTTGGGCTCGATTTGTGTTCCAAATTGGACAATTCAAGTTCAACGGCAGTTCGTTCCTAATTGGAGTGGTTGGTGTATTCCATACTTCTAGCGATTGGATTTCACTCAAAACTCACCAAATGACTCCTCCGACCATATTATGATGTTGCCCAAGTTTTGGGCTCGATCCGAAATCAATAGGTGTGAGAAATTGGACAATTCAACTTCAACGGCAGTTCGTTCCTAATTGGAGTGGTTGGTGTATTCCATACTTCTAGCGATTGGATTTCACTCAAAACTCACCAAATGACTCCTCCCACCATATTATGATGTTGGCCAAGTTTTGGGCTCGATCCGAAATCAATAGGTGTTCAAAATTGGACAATTCAAGTTGAACGGAAGTTCGTTCCGAATTGGAGTGGTTGGTGTATTCCATACTTCTAGCGATTGGATTTCACTAAAAACTGACCAAATGTCTCCTCCCACCATATTATGATGTTGCCCAAGTTTTGGGCTCGATCCCAAATCAATAGGTGTGAGAAATTGGACAATTCAAGTTCAACGGCAGTTCGTTCCTAATTGGAGTGGTTGGTGTATTCCATACTTCTAGCGATTGGATTTCACTCAAAACTCACCAAATGACTCCTCCCACCATATTATGATGTTGCCCAAGTTTTGGGCTCGATCCGAAATCAATAGGTGTTCGAAATTGGACAATTCAAGTTCAACGGCAGTTCGTTCCTAATTGGAGTGGTTGGTGTATTCCATACTTCTATCGATTGGATTTCATTCAAAACTAACCAAATGACTCCTCCCACCATTTTATGATGTTGCCCAAGTTTTGGGCTCGATCCGAAATCAATAGGTGTGAGAAATTGGACAATTCAAGTTCAACGGCAGTTCGTTCCTAATTGAAGTGGTTGGTGTATTCCATACTTCTAGCGATTGGATTTCACTCAAAACTCACCAAATGACTTCTCCCACCATAATATGATGTTGCCCAAGTGTTGGGCTCTATCCGAAATCAATAGGTGTTGGAAATTGGACAATTCAAGTTCAACGGCAGTTCGTTACTAATTGGAGTGGTTGGTGTATTCTATACTTCTAGCGATTGGATTTCACTCAAAACGCACCAAATGACTCCTCCCACCATATTATGATGTTGCCCAAGTTTTGAGCTCGATCCGAAATCAATAGGTGTGAGAAATTGGACAATTCAAGTTCAACGGCAGTTCGTTCCTAATTGGAGTGGTTGGTGTATTCCGTACTTCTAGCGATTGGATTTCACTCAAAACTCACCAAATGACTCCTCCCACCATATTATGATGTTGCCCAAGTTTTGGGCTCGATCCGAAATCAATAGGTGTTCGAAATTGGACAATTCAAGTAGAACGGCAGTTCGTTCCTAATGGGAGTGGTTGGTGTATTCCATACTTCTAGCGATTGGATTTCACCCAGAATGCACCAAATGACTCATCCCACCATATTATGATGTTGCCCAACTTTTGGGCTCGATCCGAAATCAATAGGTGTTGCAAATTGGACAATTCAAGTTCAACGACAGTTCGTTCCTAATGGGAGTGGTTGGTGTATTCCATACTTCTAGCGATTGGATTTCACCCAAAACTCACCAAATGACTCATCCCACCATATTATGATGTTGCCCAAGTTTTGAGCTCGATCCGAAATCAATAGGTGTTCGAAATTGGACAATTCAAGTTCAACGGCAGTTCGTTCCTAATTGGAGTGGTTGGTGTATTCCATACTTCTAGCGATTGGATTTCACTCAAAACTCACCAAATGACTCCTCCCACCATATTATGATGTTGCCCAAGTTTTGGGCTCGATCCGATGTCAATAGGTGTTCCAAATTGGACAATTCAAGTTCAACGGCAGTTCGTTCCAAATTGGAGTGGTTGGTGTATTCCATCCTTCTAGCGATTGGATTTCACTCAAAACTCACGAAATGACTCCTCCCACCATATTATGATATTGCCCAAGTTTTGGGCTCGACCCTAAATCAATTGGTGTTCCAAATTGGACAATTCAAGTTCAACGGCAGTTCGTTCCTAATTGGAGTGGATGGTGTATTCCATACTTCTAGCGATTGGATTTCACTCAAAACTCACCAAATGACTCCCCCCACCATATTATGATGTTGCCCAGGTTTGGGGCTCGATCCGAAATCGATAGGTGTGAGAAATTGGACAATTCAAGGTCAACGGCATTTCGTTCCTAATTGGAGTGGTTGGTGTATTCCATACTTCTAGCAGTTGGATTTCACTCAAAACTCACCAAATGACTCCTCCCACCATATTATGATGTTGCCCAAGTTTTGGGCTCGATCCGATATCAATAGGTGTACCAAATTGGACAATTCAAGTTCAACGGCAGTTCGCTCCTAATTGGAGTGGTTGGTGTATTCCACACTTCTCGCGATTGGATTTCACTCAAAACTCCCCAAATGACTCCTCCCCCCATATTATGATGTCGCCCAAGTTTTGGGCTCGATACGAAATCAATAGGTGTTCCAAGTTGGACAATTCAAGTTCTACGGCAGTTCATTCCTAATTGGAGTGGTTGGTGTCTTCCAAACTTCTAGCGATTGGATTTCACTTAAAACTCACCAAATGACTCGTCCCACCGTATTATGATGTTGCCCAAGTTTTGGGCTCGATCCGAAATCAATAGGTGTTCCAAATTGGACAATTCAAGTTCAACGGCAGTTCGTTCCTAATTGGAGTGGTTGGTGTATTCCATACTTCTAGCGATTGGATTTCACTCAAAACTCACCAAAGGACTCCTCCCACCATATTATGATGTTGCCCAAGTTTTGGGCTCGATTCGAAATCAATAGGTGTGAGAAATTGGACAATTCAAGTTCAACGGCAGTTCGTTCCTAATTGTAGTGATTGGTGTATTCCATACTTCTAGCGATTGGATTTCACTCAACACTCACCAAATGACTCCTCCCACCATATTATGATGTTGCCCAAGTTTGGGGCTCGATCCGAAATCAATAGGTGTGAGAAATTGGACAATTCAAGTTCGACGGCAGTTCGTTACTAATTGGAGTGGTTGGTGTATTCCATACTTCTAGCTATCGGATTTCACTCAAAACTCACCAAATGACTCCTCCCACCAAATTATGACGTTGCCCAAGTTTTGCGGCTCGATCCGAAATCAATAGGTGTGAGAAATTGGACAATTCAAGTTCAACGGCATATCGTTCCTAATTGGAGCGGTTGGTGTATTCCATACTTCTAGCGATTGGATTTCACTCAAAACTCACCAAATGACTCCTCCCACCATATTATGATGTTGGCCAAGTTTTGGGCTCGATCCGAAATGATTTGGCGTTCAAAATTGGACAGTTCAAGTTCAACGGCAGTTCGTTCCTAATTGGAGTGGTTGGTGTATTCCATACTTCTAGCGATTGGATTTCACTCAGAACTCACCAAATGACTCCTCCCACCATGTTATGATATTGCCCAAGTTTTGGGCTCGATCCGAAATCAATAGGTGTTCCAAATTGGACAATTCAAGTTCAACGGCAGTTCATTCCTAATTGGAGTGGTTGGTGTCTTCCATACTTCTAGCGATTGGATTTCACTCAAAACTCACCAAATGACTCCTCCCACCATATTATGATGTTGCACAAGTTTGGGGTTCGATCCGAAATCAATAGGTGTTAGAAATTGGACAATTCAATTTCAACGGCAGTTCGTTCCTAATGGGAGTGGTTGGTGTATTCCATACTTCTAGCGATTGGATTTCACTCAAAACTCACCAAATCACTCCTCCCACCATATTATGATGTTGCCCAAGTTTGGGGCTCGATCCGAAATCAATAGGTGTGAGAAATTGGACAATTCAAGTTCAACGACATATCGTTCCTAATTGGAGCGGTTGGTGTATTCCATACTTCTAGCGATTGGATTTCACTCAAAACTCACCAAATGACTCCTCCCACCATATTATGTTGTTGGCCAAGTTTTGGGCTCGATCCGAAATGATTTGGCGTTCAAAATTGGACAGTTCAAGTTCAACGGCAGTTCGTTCCTAATTGGGGTGGTTGGTGTATTCCATTCTTCTAGCGATTGGATTTCACTCAGAACTCACCAAATGACTCCTCCCACCATGTTATGATGTGGCCCAAGTTTTGGGCTCGATCCGAAATCAGTAGGTTTGAGAAATTGGACAATTCAATTTCAACGGCAGTTCGTTCCTAATTGGAGAGGTTGGTGTCTTCCATACTTCTAGCGATTGGATTTCACTCAAAACTCACCAAATGAGTCCTCCCAATATATTATGATGTAGCCCACGTTTTGGGCCCGATCCGAAATCAATAGGTGTGAGAAATTGGACAATTCAAGTTCAACGGTAGTTCGTTCCTAATTGGAGTGGTTGGTGTCTTCCATACTTCTAGCGATTGGATTTCACTCAAAACTAACCAAATGACTCCTCCCACCATATTATGATGTTGGCCAAGTTTTGGGCTCGATCCGAAATGATTTGGCGTTCAAAATTGGACAGTTCAAGTTCAACGGCAGTTCGTTCCTAATTGGGCTGGTTGGTGTATTCCATTCTTCTAGCGATTGGATTTCACTCAGAACTCACCAAATGACTCCTCCCACCAAATTATGACGTTGCCCAAGTTTTGGGCTCCATCCGAAATCAATAGGTGTGAGAAATTGGACAATTCAAGTTCAACGACAGTTCGTTCCTAATTGGAGTGGTTGGTGTATTCCATACTTCTAGCGATTGGATTTCACTCAAAACTCCCCAAATGACTCCTCCCACCATGTTATGATATTGCCCAAGTTTTGGGCTCGATCCGAAATCAATAGGTGTTCCAAATTGGACAATTCAAGTTCAACGGCAGTTCATTCCTAATTGGAGTGGTTGGTGTCTTCCATACTTCTAGCGATTGGATTTCACTCAAAACTCACCAAATGACTCCTCCCACCATATTATGATGTTGCACAAGTTTGGGGATCGATCCGAAATCAATAGGTGTTAGAAATTGGACAATTCAATTTCAACGGCAGTTCGTTCCTAATGGGAGTGGTTGGTGTGTTCCATACTTCTAGCGATTGGATTTCACACAAAACTCACCAAATCACTCCTCCCACCATATTATGATGTTGCCCAAGTTTGGGGCTCGATCCGAAATCAATAGGTGTGAGAAATTGGACAATTCAAGTTCAACGGCATATCATTCCTAATTGGAGCGGTTGGTGTATTCCATACTTCTAGCGATTGGATTTCACTCAAAACTCACCAAATGACTCTTCCCACCATATTATGATGTTGCACAAGTTTGGGGTTCGATCCGAAATCAATAGGTGTTAGAAATTAGACAATTCAAGTTCAACGGCAATTCGTTCCTAATGGGAGTGGTTGGTGTATTCCATACTTCTAGCGATTGGATTTCACTCAAAACTCACCAAATGACTCCTCCCACCATATTATGATGTTGCCCAAGTTTGGGGCTCGATCCGAAATCAATAGGTGTGAGAAATTGGACAATTCAAGTTCAACGGCATATCATTCCTAATTGGAGCGGTTGGTGTATTCCATACTTCTAGCGATTGGATTTCACTCAAAACTCACCAAATGTCTCCTCCCACCATATTATGATGTTGGCCAAGTTTTGGGCTCGATCCGAAATCATTTGGCGTTCGAAATTGGACAATTCAAGTTCAACGGCAGTTCGTTCCTAATTGGAGTGGTTGGTGTATTCCATACTTCTAGCGATTGGATTTCACTCAAAACTCACCAAAGGGTTCCTCCCACCATATTATGATGTTGCACAAGTTTGGGGTTCGATCCGAAATCAATAGGTGTTAGAAATTGGACAATTCAAGTTCAACGGTATATCGTTCCTAATTGGAGCGGTTGGTGTATTCCGTACTTCTAGCGATTGGATTTCACTCAAAACTCACCAAATGACTCCTCCCAGCATATTATGATGTTGGCCAAGTTTTGGGCTCGATCCGAAATGATTTGGTGTTCAAAATTGGACAATTCAAGTTCAACGGCAGTTCGTTCCTAACTGGAGTGGTTGGGGTATTCCATACTTCTAGCGATTGGATTTCACTCAAAACTCACCACATGACTCCTCCCACCATATTATAATGTTGCCCAAGTTTTGTGCTCGATCCGAAGTCAATAGGTGTGAGAAATTGGACAATTCAAGTTCAACGGCATTTCGTTCCTAATCGGAGTGGTTGGTGTATTCCATACTTCTAGCGATTGGATTTCACTCAAAACTCACCAAATGACTCCTCCCACCATGTTATGATATGGCCCTAGTTTTGGGCTCGATCCGAAATCAATAGGTGTTCCAAATTGGACAATTCAAGTTCAACGGCAGTTCGTTCCTAATTGGAGTGGTTGGTGTATTCCATACTTTTAGCGATTGGATTTCACTCAAAACTCACCAAATGACTCTTCCCACCATATTATGATGTTGCACAAGTTTGGGGTTCGATACGAAATCAATAGGTGTTAGAAATTGGTCAATTCAAGTTCAACGGCAGTTCGTTCCTAGTGGGAGTGGTTGGTGTATTCCATACTTTTAGCGTTTGGATTTCACTCAAAACTCACCAAATGACTCCTCCCACCATATTATGATGTTGCCCAAGTTTGGGGCTCGATCCGAAATCAATAGGTGTGAGAAATTGGACAATTCAAGTTCAACGGCAGTTCGTTCCTAATTGGAGTGGTTGAGGTATTCCGTACTTCTAGCGATTGGATTTCACTCAAAACTAACCAAATGACTCCTCCCACCATATTATGATGTTGCCCAAGTTCTGGGCTCGATCCGAAGTCAATAGGTGTGAGAAATTGGAAAATTCAAGTTCAACGGCATTTCGTTCCTAATCGGAGTGGTTGGTGTATTCCATACTTCTAGCGATTGGATTTCACTCAAAACTCACCAAATGACTCCTCCCACCATGTTATGATATGACCCAAGTTTTGGGCTCGATCCGAAATCAATAGGTGTTCCAAATTGGACAATTCAAGTTCAACGGCAGTTCGTTCCTAATTGGAGTGGTTGGTGTATTCCATACTTCTAGCGATTGGATTTCACTCAAAACTCACCAAATGACTCCTCCCACCATATTATGTTGTGGCCCAAGTTTTGGGCTCGATCTGAAATCAATAGGAGTTCCAAATTGGACAATTCAAGTTCAACGACAGTTCGTTCCTAATTGGAGTGGTTGGTGTATTCCATACTTTTAGCGATTGGATTTCACTCAAAACTCACCAAATGACTCTTCCCACCATATTATGATGTTGCACAAGTTTGGGGTTCGATCCGAAATGAATAGGTGTTAGAAATTGGACAATTCAAGTTCAACGGCTGTTCGTTCCTAATGGGAGCGGTTGGTGTATTCCATACTTCTAGCGATTGGATTTCACTCAAAACTCACCAAATGGCTCCTCCCACCATATTATGATGTTGGCCAAGTTTTGGGCTCGATCCGAAATCAATTGGTGTTCGAAATTGGACAATTCAAGTTCAACGGCAGTTCGTTCCTAATTGGAGTGGTTGGTGTATTCCATACTTCTAGCGATTGGATTTCACTCAAAACTCACCAAATGACACCAAATGACTCCTCCCACCATATTATGATGTTGCCCAAGTTTGGGGCTCGATCCGAAATCAATAGGTGTGAGAAATTGGACTATTCAAGTTCAACGGCAGTTCGTTACTAATTGGAGTGGTTGCTGTATTCCATAATTCTTGCGATTGGATTTCACTCAAAACTCACCAAATGACTCCTCCCACCATATTATGATGTTGCCCAAGTATGGGGCTCGATCCGAAATCAATAGGTGTGAGAAACTGGACAATTCAAGTTCAACGGCAGTTCGTTCCTAATTGGAGTGGTTGGTGTATTCCATACTTCTAGCGATTGGATTTCACTCAAAACTCACCAAATGACTCCTCCCCCCATATTATGATGTTGCCCAAGTTTTGGGCTCGATACGAAATCAATAGGTGTTCCAAATTGGACAATTCAAGTTCAACGGCAGTTCGTTCCTAATTGGAGTGGTTGGTGTCTTCCATACTTCTAGCGACTGGATTTCACTCAAAACTCACCAAATGACTCCTCCCACCGTATTATGATGTTGCCCAAGTTTGGGGATCGATCCGAAATCAATAGGTGTTCCAAATTGGACAATTCAAGTTCAACGGCAGTTCGTTCCTAATTGGAGTGGTTGGTGTATTCCATACTTCTAGCGATTGGATTTCACTGAAAACTCACCAAAGGACTCCTCCCACCGTATTATGATGTTGCACAAGTTTGGGGTTCGATCCGAATTCAATAGGTGTTAGAAATTGGACAATTCAATTTCGACGGCAGTTCGTTCCTAATTGGAGTGGTTGGTGTATTCCATACTTCTAGCGATTGGATTTCACTCAAAACTCACCGAATGAGTCCTCCCACCATATTATGATGTTGCCCAAGTTTGGGGCTCGATCCGAAGTCAATAGGTGTGAGAAATTGGACAATTCAAGTTCAACGGCATATCATTCCTAATTGGAGCGGTTGGTGTATTCCATACTTCTAGCGATTGGATTTCACTCAAAACTCACCAAATGACTCCTCCCACCATATTATGATGTTGGCCAAGTTTTGGGCTCGATCCGAAATCATTTGGTGTTCGAAATTGGACAATTCAAGTTCAACGGCAGTTCGTTCCTAATTGGAGTGGTTGGTGTATTCCATACTTCTAGCGATTGGATTTCACTCAAAACTCACCAATTGACTCCTCCCACCCTATTATGATGTTGCCCAAGTTTTGGGCTCGATCCGAAATCAATAGGTTTGAGAAATTGGACAATTCAAATTCAACGGCAGTTCGTTCCTAATTGGAGTGGTTGGTGTATTCCATACTTCTAGCGATCGGATTTCACTCAAAACTCACCAAATGACTCCTCCCACCAAATTATGACATTGCCCAAGTTTTGGGGCTTGATCCGAAATCAATAGGTGTGAGAAATTGGACAATTCAAGTTCAACGGCATATCGTTCCTAATTGGAGCGGTTGGTGTATTCCATACTTCTAGCGATTGGATTTCTCTCAAAACTCACCAAATGACTCCTCCCACCATATTATGATGTTGGCCAAGTTTTGGGCTCGATCCGAAATGATTTGGTGTTCAAAATTGGACAATTCAAGTTCAACGGCAGTTCGTTCCTAACTAGAATGGTTGGTGTATTCCTTACTTCTAGCGATTGGATTTCACTCAAAACTCACCAAATGACTCCTCCCACCATATTATGATGTAGCCCATGTTTTGGGCTCGATCCGAAATCAATAGGTGTGAGAAATTGGAGAATTCAAGTTCAACGGCAGTTCGTTCCTAATTGGAGTGGTTGGTGTATTCCATACTTCTAGCGATTGGATTTCACTCAAAACTCACCAATTGACTCCTCCCACCCTATTATGATGTTGCCCAAGTTTTGGGCTCGATCCGAAATCAATAGGTTTGAGAAATTGGACAATTCAAATTCAACGGAAGTTCGCTCCTAATTGGAGTGGTTGGTGTATTCCATACTTCTTGAGATTGGATTTCACTCAAAACTCACCAAATGACTCCTCCCACCATATTATCATGTTGCCCAAGTTTGGGGCTTGATTCGAAATCAATAGGTGTGAGAAATTGGACAATTCAAGTTCAACGGCAGTTCGTTCCTAATTGGAGTGGTTGAGGTATTCCGTACTTCTAGCGATTGGATTTCACTCAAAACTAACCAAATGACTCCTCCCACCATATTATGATGTTGCCCAAGTTCTGGGCTCGATCCGAAATCAATAGGTTTGAGAACTTGGACAATTCAAGTTCAACGGCATTTCGTTCCTAATTGGAGTGGTTGGTGTATTCCATACTTCTAGCTATTGGATTTCACTCACAACTCACCAAATGACTCCTCCCACTATGTTATGATATGGCCCAAGTTTTGGGCTCGATCCGAAATCAATAGGTGTTCCAAATTGGACAATTCAAGTTCAACGGCAGTTCGTTCCTAATTGGAGTGGTTGGTGTCTTCCATACTTCTAGCGATTGGATTTCACTCAAAACTCACCAAATGACTCCTCCCACCATATTATGATGTTGCCCAAGTTTTGGGCTCGATCCGAAATCGATAGGTGTGAGAAATTGGACAAGTCAAGGTCAACGGCAGTTCGTTCCTAATTGGAGTGGTTGGTGTATTCCACACTTCTAGCGATTGGATTTCACTCAAAACTCCCCAAATGACTCCTCCCACCATATTATGATGTTGCCCAAGTTTTGGGCTCGATCCGAAATCGATAGGTGTGAGAAATTGGACAAGTCAAGGTCAACGGCAGTTCGTTCCTAATTGGAGTGGTTGGTGTATTCCACACTTCTAGCGATTGGATTTCACTCAAAACTCCCCAAATGACTCCTCCCACCATATTATGATGTTGCCCAAGTTTTGGGCTCGATCCGAAATCGATAGGTGTGAGAAATTGGACAATTCAAGGTCAACGGCAGTTCGTTCCTAATTGGAGTGGTTGTTGTATTCCATACTTCTAGCAACTGGATTTCACTCAAAACTCACCAAATGACTCCTCCCACCATATTATGATGTTGCCCAAGTTTTGGGCTCGATCCGATGTCAATAGGTGTTCCAAATTGGACAATTCAAGTTCAACGGCAGTTCGTTCCAAATTGGAGTGGTTGGTGTATTCCATCCTTCTAGCGATTGGATTTCACTCAAAACTCACGAAATGACTCTTCCCACCATATTATGATATTGCCCAAGTTTTGGGCTCGACCCTAAATCAATTGGTGTTCCAAATTGGACAATTCAAGTTCAACGGCAGTTCGTTCCTAATTGGAGTGGATGGTGTATTCCATACTTCTAGCGATTGGATTTCACTCAAAACTCACCAAATGACTCCCCCCACCATATTATGATGTTGCCCAGGTTTGGGGCTCGATCCGAAATCGATAGGTGTGCGAAATTGGACAATTCAAGGTCAACGGCAGTTCGTTCCTAATTGGAGTGGTTGGTGTATTCCATACTTCTAGCAGTTGGATTTCACTCAAAACTCACCAAATGACTCCTCCCACCATATTATGATGTTGCCCAAGTTTTGGGCTCGATACGAAATCAATAGGTGTTCCAAATTGGACAATTCAAGTTCAACGGTAGTTCGTTCCTAATTGGAGTGGTTGGTGTCTTCCATACTTCTAGCGATTGGATTTCACTTAAAACTCACCAAATGACTCGTTCCACCGTATTATGATGTTGCCCAAGTTTTGGGCTCGATCCGAAATCAATAGGTGTTCCAAATTGGACAATTCAAGTTCAACGGCAGTTCGTTCCTAATTGGAGTGGTTGGTGTATTCCATACTTCTAGCGATTGGATTTCACTCAAAACTCACCAAAGGACTCCTCCCACCATATTATGATGTTGCCCAAGTTTTGGGCTCGATTCGAAATCAATAGGTGTGAGAAATTGGACAATTCAAGTTCAACGGCAGTTCGTTCCTAATTGTAGTGATTGGTGTATTCCATACTTCTAGCGATTGGATTTCACTCAACACTCACCAAATGACTCCTCCCACCATATTATGATGTTGCCCAAGTTTGGGGCTCGATCCGAAATCAATAGGTGTGAGAAATTGGACAATTCAAGTTCGACGGCAGTTCGTTACTAATTGGAGTGGTTGGTGTATTCCATACTTCTAGCGATCGGATTTCACTCAAAACTCACCAAATGACTCCTCCCACCAAATTATGACGTTGCCCAAGTTTTGCGGCTCGATCCGAAATCAATAGGTGTGAGAAATTGGACAATTCAAGTTCAACGGCATAACGTTCCTAATTGGAGCGGTTGGTGTATTCCATACTTCTAGCGATTGGATTTCACTCAAAACTCACCAAATGACTCCTCCCACCATATTATGATGTTGGCCAAGTTT
The DNA here is from genome assembly GCF_965620075.1 of Prunus avium. Lineage (NCBI taxonomy): Eukaryota > Viridiplantae > Streptophyta > Magnoliopsida > Rosales > Rosaceae > Prunus > Prunus avium. Next base: position 10,877,073 of record NC_142290.1, read on the forward strand.
TGGGCTCGATCCGAAATGATTTGGCGTTCAAAATTGGACAGTTCAAGTTCAACGGCAGTTCGTTCCTAATTGGGGTGGTTGGTGTATTCCATACTTCTAGCGATTGGATTTCACTCAGAACTCACCAAATGACTCCTCCCACCATATTATGATGTGGCCCAAGTTTTGGGCTCGATCCGAAATCAGTAGGTTTGAGAAATTGGACAATTCAATTTCAACCGCAGTTCGTTCCTAATTGGAGAGGTTGGTGTCTTCCATACTTCTAGCGATTGGATTTCACTCAAAACTCACCAAATGAGTCCTCCCAATATATTATGATGTAGCCCACGTTTTGGGCCCGATCCGAAATCAATAGGTGTGAGAAATTGGACAATTCAAGTTCAACGGCAGTTCGTTCCTAATTGGAGTGGTTGGTGTCTTCCATACTTCTAGCGATTGGATTTCACTCAAAACTATCCAAAAGACTCCTCCCACCATATTATGATGTTGCCCAAGTTTTGGGCTTGATCCGAAATCAATAGGTGTTCCAAATTAGACAATTCAAGTTCAACGGCAGTTCGTTCCTAATTGGAGTGGTTGGTGTATTCCATACTTCTAGCGATCGGATTTCACTCAAAACTCACCAAATGACTCCTCCCACCAAATTATGACGTTGCCCAAGTTTTGGGCTCCATCCGAAATCAATAGGTGTGAGAAATTGGACAATTCAAGTTCAACGGCAGTTCGTTCCTAATTGGAGTGGTTGGTGTATTCCATACTTCTAGCGATTCGATTTCACTCAAAACTCCCCAAATGACTCCTCCCACCATGTTATGATATTGCCCAAGTTTTGGGCTCGATCCGAAATCAATAGGTGTTCCAAATTGGACAATTCAAGTTCAACGGCAGTTCATTCCTAATTGGAGTGGTTGGTGTCTTCCATACTTCTAGCGATTGGATTTCACTCAAAACTCACCAAATGACTCCTCCCACCATATTATGATGTTGCACAAGTTTGGGGTTCGATCCGAAATCAATAGGTGTTAGAAATTGGACAATTCAATTTCAACGGCAGTTCGTTCCTAATGGGAGTGGTTGGTGTATTCCATACTTCTAGCGGTTGGATTTCACTCAAAACTCACCAAATCACTCCTCCCACCATATTATGATGTTGCCCAAGTTTGGGGCTCGATCCGAAATCAATAGGTGTGAGAAATTGGACAATTCAAGTTCAACGGCATATCATTCCTAATTGGAGCGGTTGGTGTATTCCATACTTCTAGCGATTGGATTTCACTCAAAACTCACCAAATGACTCTTCCCACCATATTATGATGTTGCACAAGTTTGGGGTTCGATCCGAAATCAATAGGTGTTAGAAATTAGACAATTCAAGTTCAACGGCAATTCGTTCCTAATGGGAGTGGTTGGTGTATTCCATACTTCTAGCGATTGGATTTCACTCAAAACTCACCAAATGACTCTTCCCACCATATTATGATGTTGCACAAGTTTGGGGTTCGATCCGAAATCAATAGGTGTTAGAAATTGGACAATTCAAGTTCAACGGCAGTTCGTTCCTAATGGGAGTGGTTGGTGTATTCCATACTTCTAGCGATTGGATTTCACTCAAAACTCACCAAATGACTCCTCCCACCATATTATGATGTTGCCCAAGTTTGGGGCTCGATCCGAAATCAATAGGTGTGAGAAATTGGACAATTCAAGTTCAACGGCAGTTCGTTCCTAATTGGAGTGGTTGAGGTATTCCGTACTTCTAGCGATTGGATTTCACTCAAACCTAACCAAACGACTCCTCCCACCATATTATGATGTTGCCCAAGTTTTGGGCTCGATCCGAAATCAATATGTTTTCGAAATTGGACAATTCAAGTTCAACGGCTGTTCGTTCCTAATTGGAGTGGTTGGTGTATTCCATACTTCTAGCGATTGGATTTCACTCAAAACTCACCAAATGACTCCTCCCACCATATTATGGTGTTGCCCAAGTGTGGGGCTCGATCCGAAATCAATAGGTGGGAGAAATTGGACAATTCAAGTTCAACGGCAGTTCGTTCCTAATGGGAGTGGTTGGTGTATTCCATACTTCTAGCGATTGGATTTCACTCAAAACTCACCAAATGACTCCTCCCACCATATTATGATGTTGCCCAAGTTTTGGGCTCGATCCGAAATGATTTGGTGTTCAAAATTGGACAATTCAAGTTCAACGGCAGTTCGTTCCTAACTAGAGTGGTTGGTGTATTCCATACTTCTAGCGATTGGATTTCACTCAAAACTCACCAAATGACTCCTCCCACCATATTATGATGTAGCCCATGTTTTGGTCTCGATCCGAAATCAATAGGTGTGAGAAATTGGAGAATTCAAGTTCAACGGCAGTTCGATCCTAATTGGAGTGGTTGGTGTATTCCATACTGCTAGCGATTGGATTTCACTCAAAACTCACCAATTGACTCCTCCCACCCTATTATGATGTTGCCCAAGTTTTGGGCTCGATCCGAAATCAATAGGTTTGAGAAATTGGACAATTCAAATTCAACGGAAGTTCGTTCCTAATTGGAGTGGTTGGTGTATTCCATACTTCTTGCGATTGGATTTCACTCAAAACTCACCAAATGACTCCTCCCACCATATTATGATGTTGCCCAAGTTCTGAGCTCGATCCGAAATCAATAGGTTTGAGAAATTGGACAACTCAAGTACAACGGCAGTTCATTCCTAATTGCAGTGGTTGGTGTATTCCATACTTCAAGCGATTGGATTTCACTCAAAACTCACCAAATGACTCCTCCCACCATACTATGATGTTGCCCAAGTTTTGGGCTCGATCCGAAATCAATAGGTCTTCCAAATTTGACAATTAGAGTTCAACGGCAGTTCGTTCCTAATTGTAGTGGTTGGTGTATTACATACTTCTAGCGATTGGATTTCACTCAAAACTAACCAAATGACTCCTCCCACCATATTATGATGTTGCCCAAGTTTGGGGCTCGATCCGAAATCAATAGGTGTGAGAAATTGGACAATTCAAGTTCAACGGCAGTTCGTTCCAAATTGGAGTGGTCGGTGTATTCCATACTTCTAGAGATTGGATTTCACTCAAAACTCACCAATTGACTCCACCCACCATATTATGATGTTGCCCAAGTTTGGGGCTCGATCCCAAATCAATAGGTGTGAGAAATTGGACAATTCAAGTTCAACGGCAGATCGTTCCTAATTGGAGTGGTTGTTGTATTTTATACTTCTAGCGATTGGATTTCACTCAAAACTCACCAATTGACTCCTCCCACCATATTATGATGTTACCCAAGTTTTGGGCTCGGTCCGAAATCAATGGGTGTTCCAAATTGGACAATTCAAGTTCAACGGCAGTTCGTTCCTAATTGGAGTGGTTGGTGTATTCCATACTTCTAGCGATTGGATTTCACTCAAAACGCAACAAAAGACTCCTCCCACCATATTATGATGTTGCCCAAGTGTTGGGCTCGATCCGAAATCAATAGGTGTTCCAAATTGGACAATTCAAGTTCAACGGCAGTTCCTTCCTAATTCGAGGGGTTGGTGTGTTCCATACTTCTAGCGATTGGATTTCACTCAAAACTCACCAAATGACTCCTCCCACCATATTATGATGTTGCCCAAGTTTTGGGCTCGATCCGAAATCAATAGGGGTGAGAAATTGGACAATTCAAGTTCAACGGCAGTTCGTTCCTAATTGGAGTGGTTGGTGTATTCCATACTTCTAGCGATTGGATTTCATTCAAAACTCCCCAAATGACTCCTCCCACCATATTATGATGTTGCCCAAGTTTTGGGCTCGATCCGAAATCAATTGTTGTTCGAAATTGGACAATTCAAGTTCAACGGCAGTTCGTTCCTAATTGGAGTGGTTGGTGTATTCCATACTTCTAGCGATTGGATTTCACTCAAAACGCAACAAAAGACTCCTCCCACCATATTATGATGTTGCCCAAGTTTTGGGCTAGATCCGAAATCAATAGGTGTTCCAAATTGGACAATTCAAGTTCAACGACAGTTCGTTCCAAATTCGAGGGGTTGGTGTGTTCCATACTTCTAGCGATTGGATTTCACTCAAAACTAACCAAATGACTCCTCCCACCATATTATGATGTTGCCCAAGTTTGGGGCTCGATCCGAAATCAAAAGGTGTGAGAAATTGGACAATTCAGGTTCAACGGCAGTTCGTTCCTAATTGGAGTGGTTGGTGTATTCCATACTTCTAGCGATTGGATTTCACTCAAAAGTCACCAAATGACTCCTCCCACCATATTATGATGTTTCCCAAGTTTTGGGCTCGATCCGAAATCAATAGGTGTGAGAAATTGGACAATTCAAGTTCAACGGCAGTTCGTTCCTAATTGGAGTGGTTGGTGTATTCCATACTTCTAGCGATTGGATTTCATTCAAAACTCACCAAATGACTCCTCCCACCATATTATGATGTTGCCCAAGTTTTGGGCTCGATCCGAAATCAATTGTTGTTCGAAATTGGACAATTCAAGTTCAACGGCAGTTCCTTCGTAATTGGAGTGGTTGGTGTATTCCATACTTCCAGCGATTGGATTTCACTCAAAACTCACCAAATGACTCCTCCCACCATATTATGATGTTGCCCAAGTTTGGGGCTCGATCCGAAATCAATAGGTGTGAGAAATTGGACAATTCAAGTTCAACGACAGTTCGTTCCTAATTGGAGTGGTTGGTGTATTCCAAACTTCTAGCGATTGGATTTCACTAAAAACTCACCAAATGACTCCTCCCACCGTATTATGATGTTGCCTAAGTTTTGGGCTCGATCCGAAATCAATAGGTCTTCCAAATTTGACAATTAGAGTTCAACGGCAGTTCGTTCCTAATTGGAGTGGTTGGTGTATTCCATACTTCTAGCTATTGGATTTCACTCAAAACTAACAAAATGACTCCTCCCACCATATTATGATTTTGCCCAAGTTTTGGGCTCGATCCGAAATCAATAGGTGTGAGAAATTGGACAATTCAAGTTCAACGGCAGTTCGTTCCTAATTGGAGTGGTTGGTGTATTACATAATTCTAGCGATTGGATTTCACTCAAAACTCACCAAACGACTCCTCCCACCATATTATGATGTTGCCCAAGTTTTGGGCTCCATCCGAAAACAATAGGTGTGAGAAATTGGAAAATCCAAGTTTAACGGCAGTTCGTTCCTAATTGGGGTGATTGGTGTATTCCATACTTCAAGCGATTGGATTTCACTCAAAACTCACCAAATGACTCCTCCAACCATATTATGATGTTGCCCAAGTTTTGGGCTCGATCCGAAATCAATATGTTTTCGAAATTGGACAATTCAAGTTCAACGGCTGTTCGTTCCTAATTGGAGTAGTTGGTGTATTCCATACTTCTAGCGATTGGATTTCACTCAAAACTCACCAAATGACTCCTCCCACCATATTATGATGTTGCCCAAGTTTGGGGCTCGATCCGAAATCAATAGGTGTTCCAAATTGGACAATTCAAGTTCAACGGCAGTTCATTCCTAATTGGAGTGGTTGGAGTATTCCATACTTCTAGCGATTGGATTTCACTCAAAACTCACCAAATGTCTCCTCCCACCATATTATGGTGTTGCCCAAGTGTGGGGCTCGATCCGAAATCAATAGGTGTGAGAAATTGGACAATTCAAGTTCAACGGCAGTTCGTTCCTAATTGGGGTGGTTGGTGTATTCCATACTTCTAGCGATTGGATTTCACTCAAAACTCACCAAATGACTCCTCCCACCATATCATGATGTTGCCCAAGTTTTGGGCTCGATCCTAAATCAATAGGTCTTCCAAATTTGACAATTAGAGTTCAATGGCAGTTCGTTCCTAATTGGAGTGGTTGGTGTATTCCATACTTCTAGCAATAGGATTTCACTCAAATCTCACCAAATGACTCCTCCCACCATATTATTATGTTGCACAAGTTTGGGGTTCGATCCGAAATCAATAGGTGTGAGAAATTGGGCAATTCAAGTTCAACGGCAGTTCGTTCCTAATTGGAGTGGTTGGTGTATTCCATACTTCTAGCCATTGGATTTCACTCAAAACTCACCAAATGACTCCTCCCACCATATTATGATGTTGCCCAAGTTTTGGGCTCGAGCCGAAATCAATAGGTGTGTGAAATTGGACAATTCAAGTTCAACGGAAGTTCATTCCTAATTGGAGTGGTTGGTGTATTCCATACTTCAAGCGATTGGATTTCACTCAAAACTCACCAAATGACTCCTCCCACCATATTATGATGTTGCCCAAGTTTGGGGCTTGATCCGAAATCAATAGGGGTTCCAAATTGGACAATTCAAGTTCAACGGCAGTTCGTTCCTAATTGGAGTGGTTGGTGTATTCAATAATTCTAGCGATTGGATTTCACTCAAAACTCACCAATTGACTCCTCCCACCATATTATGATGTTGCCCAAGTTTTGGGCTCGTTCCGAAATCAATAGGTGTAAGAAATTGGACAATTCAAGTTCAACGGCAGTTCGTTCCTAATTGGAGTGGTTGGTGTATTCCAAACTTCTAGCAATTGGATTTCACTCAAAACTCACCAAATGACTCCTCCCACCGTATTACGATGTTGCCCAAGTTTTGGGCTCGATCTAAAATCAATAGGTGTGAGAAATTGGACAATTCAAGTTCAACGGCAGTTCGTTCCTAATTGGAGTGGTTGTTGTATTCCATACTTCTAGCGATTGGATTTCACTCAAAACTCACCAAATGACTCCTCCCACCATATTATGATGTTGCCTAAGTTTTGGGCTCGATCCGAAATCAATAGGTGTTCCAAATTGGACAATTCAAGTTCAACGGCAGTTCGTTCCTAATTGGAGTGGTTAGTGTATTCCATACTTCTAGCGATAGGATTTCACTCAAATCTCACCAAATGACTCCTCCCACCATATTATGATGTAGCCCAAGTTTTGGGCTCGATCCGAAATCAATAGGTGTTCCAAATTGGACAATACAAGTTCCACGGCAGTTCGTTCCTAATTGGAGTCGTTGGTGTATTCCATACTTCTAGCGACTGGATTTCTCTCAAAACTCACCAAATGACTCCTCCCACCATATTATGATGTTGCCCAAGTTTTGGGCTCGATACGAAATCAATAGGTGTTCCAAATTGGACAATTCAAGTTCAACGGCAGATAGTTCCTAATTGGAGTGATTGGTGTATTCCATACTTCTAGCCATTGGATTTCACTCAAAACTCACCAAATGACTCCTCCCACCATATTATGATGTTGCCCAAGTTTTGGGCTCGATCCGAAAACAATAGGTGTGAGAAATTGGACAATCCAAGTTCAACGACAGTTCGTTCCTAATTGGAGTGGTTGGTGTATTCCATACTTCTAGCGATTGGATTTCACTCAAAACTCACCAAATGACTCCTCCCACCATATTATGATGTTGCCCAAGATTTGGGCTCGATCCGAAATCAATAGGTCTTCCAAATTTGACAATTAGAGTTCGACGGTAGTTCGTTCCTAATTGGAGTGGTTGGTGTATTCCATACTTCTAGCGATTGGATTTCACTAAAAACTCACCAAATGACTCCTCCCACCGTATTATGATGTTGCCTAAGTTTTGGGCTCGATCCGAAATCAATAGGTCTTCCAAATTTGACAATTCAAGTTCAACGGAAGTTCGTTCCTAATTGGAGTGGTTGGTGTATTCCATACTTCTAGCGACTGGATTTCACTCAAAACTCACCAAATGACTCCTCCCACCATATTATTATGTTGCCCATGTTTTGGGCTCGATCTGAAATCAATAGGTGTGAGAAATTGGACAATTCAAGTTCAACGGCAGTTCGTTCCTAATTGGAGTGGTTGGTGTATTCCATACTTCTAGCGACTGGATTTCACTCAAAACTCACCAAATGACTCCTCCCACCATATTATGATGTTGCCCAAGTTTTGGGCTCGATCCGAAATCCATAGGTGTGAGACATTGGACAATTCAAGTTCAACGGCAGTTCATTCCTTATTGGAGTGGTTGGTGTATTCCATACTTCTAGGGATTGGATTTCACTCAAAACTCACCAAATGACTCCTCCCACCATATTATGATGTTGCCTAAGTTTTGGGCTCTATCCGAAATCAATAGGTGTGAGAAATTGGACAATTCAAGTTCAACGGCAGTTCGTTCCTAATTGGGGTGGTTGGTGTATTCCATACTTCTAGCGATTGGATTTCACTCAAAACAAACCAAATGACTCCTCCCACCACATTATGATGTTGCCCAAGCTTTGGGCTAGATCCGAAGTCAATAGGTGTGAGAAATTGGACAATTCAAGTTCAACGGCAGTTCGTTCCTAATTGGAGTGGTTGGTGTATTCCACACTTCTAGCGATTGGATTTCACTCAAAACTCACCAAAGGACTCCTCCCACCATATTATGATGTTGCCCAAGTTTTGGGCTCGATCCGAAATCAATAGGTGTGAAAAATTGGACTATTCAAGTTCAACGGCAGAGTGGTTGGTGTATTCCATACTTCTAGCGATTGGATTTCACTCAAAACTCACCAATTGACTCCTCCCACCATATTATGATGTTGCCCAAGTTTTGGGCTCGATCCGAAATCAATAGGTGTGAAAAATTGGGCAATTCAAGTTCAACGGCAGTTCGTTCCTAATTGGAGTGGTTGGTGTATTCCATATTTCTAGCGATTGGATTTCACTCAAAACTCACCAATTGACTCCTCCCACCGTATTATGATGTTGCCCAACTTTTGGGCTCGATCCGAAATCAATAGGTGTTCCAAATTGGACAATTCAAGTTCAACGGCTGTTCGTTCCTAATTGCAGTGGTTAGTGTATTCCATACTTCAAGCGATTGGATTTCACTCAAAACTGACCAAATGACTCCTCCCACCATATTATGATGTTGCCCAAGTTTTGGGCTCGATCCGAAATCAATAGATGTGAGAAATTGGACAATTCAAGTTCAACGGCAGTTCGTTCCTAATTGGAGTGGTTGGTGTATTCCATACTTCTAGCGATTGGATTTCACTCAAAACTCACCAAACGACTCCTCTCACCATATTATAATGTTGCCCAAGTTCGGGGCTCGATCCGAAATCAATAGGTGTGAGAAATTGGACAATTCAAGTTCAACGGCAGTTCGTTCCTAATTGGAGTGGTTGGTGTATTACATAATTCTAGCGATTGGATTTCACTCAAAACTCACTAAATGACTCCTCCCACCATATTATGATGTTGCCCAAGTTTTGGGCTCGATCCGAAATCAGTAGGTGTGAGAAATTGGACAATTCAAGTTCAACGGCAGTTCGTTCCTAATTGGAGTGGTTGGTGTATTCCATACTTCTAGCGATTGGATTTCACTCTAAACTCACCAAATGACTCCTCCCACCATATTATGATGTTGCCCAAGTTTTGGGCTCGATCCGAAATCAATAGGTGTGAGAAATTGGACAATTCAGGTTCAACGGCAGTTCGTTCCTAATTGCAGTGGTTGGTGTATTCCATACTTCTAGCGATTGCGTTTCACTCAAAACTCACCGAATGACTCCTCCCACCATATTATGATGTTACCCAAGTTTTGGGCTCGATCCGAAATCAACAGATGTTCCAAATTGGACAATTCAAGTTCAACGACAGTTCGTTCCTAATTGGAGTGGTTGGTGTATTCCATACTTCTAGCAGTTGGATTTCACTCAAAACTAACCAAATGACTCCTCCCACCATATTATGATGTTGCCCAAGTTTTGGGCTCGATCCGAAATCAATAGGTGTGAGAAATTGGACAATTCAAGTTCAACGGAAGTTCGTTCCTAATTGGAGTGGTTGGTGTATTCCATACTTCTTGCGATTGGATTTCACTCAAAACTCACCAATTGACTCCTCCCACCATATTATGATGTTGCCCAAGTTTGGGGCTCGATCCGAAATGAATAGGTGTGAGAAATTGGGCAATTCAAGTTCAACGGCAGTTCGTTCCTAATTGGAGTGGTTGGTGTATTCCATATTTCTAGCGATTGGATTTCACTCAAAACTCACCAATTGACTCCTCCCACCGTATTATGATGTTGCCCAACTTTTGGGCTCGATCCGAAATCAATAGGTGTGAGAAATTGGACAATTCAAGTTCAACGGCAGTTCGTTCCTAATTGGAGTGGTTGGTGTATTCCATACTTCTAGCGATTGGATTTCACTCAAAACTCACCAAATGACTCCTCCCACCATATTATGATGTTGCCCAAGTTTTTGGCTCGATCCGATATCAATAGGTGTGAGAAATTGGACAATTCAAGTTCAACGGCAGTTCGTTCCTAATTGCAGTGGTTGGTGTATTCCATACTTCTAGCGATTGCATTTCACTCAAAACTCACCGAATGACTCCTCCCACCATATTATGATGTTACCCAAGTTTTGGGCTCAATCCGAAATCAACAGATGTTCCAAATTGGACAATTCAAGTTCAACGACAGTTCGTTCCTAATTGGAGTGGTTGGTGTATTCCATACTTCTAGCGGTTGGATTTCACTCAAAACTAACCAAATGACTCCTCCCACCATATTATGATGTTGCCCAAGTTTTGGGCTCGATCCGAAATCAATAGGTGTGAGAAATTGGACAATTCAAGTTCAACGGCAGTTCGTTCCTAATTGGAGTGGTTGGTGTATTCCATACTTCTAGCGATTGGATTTCACTCAAAACTCACCAAATGACTCCTCCCACCATATTATGATGTTGCCCAAGTTTTGGGCTCGATCCGAAATCAATAGGTGTGAGAAATTGGACAATTCAAGTTCAACGGAAGTTCGTTCCAAATTGGAGTGGTTGGTGTATTCCATACTTCTTGCGATTGGATTTGACTCAAAACTCACGAAATGACTCCTCCCACCATATTATGATGTTGCCCAAGTTTGGGGCTCGATCCGAAATCAATAGGTGTGAGAAATTGAACAATTCAAGTTCAACGGCAGTTCGTTCCTAATTGGAGTGGTTGGTGTATTCCACACTTCTAGCGATTGGATTTCACTCAAAACTCACCAAATGACTCCTCCCACCATATTATGATGTTGCCCAACTTTGGGGCTCGTTCCGAAATCAATAGGTGTGAGAAATTGGTCAATTCAATTTCAACGACAGTTCATTTCTAATCGGAGTAGTTGTTGTATTCCATACTTCTAGCGATTGGATTTCACTCAAAACTCACCAAATGACTCCTCCCACCATATTATGATATTGCCCAAGTTTTGGGCTCGATCCGAAATCAATAGGTGTGAGAAATTGGACAATACAAGTTCAACGGCAGTTCGTTCCAAATTGGAGTGGTTGGTGTATTCCATACTTCTAGAGATTGGATTTCACTCAAAACTCACCAATTGACTCCTCCCACCATATTATGATGTTGCCCAAGTTTTGGGCTCAATCCGAAATCAATAGGTGTTCCAAATTGGACATTTCAAGTTCAACGGCAGTTCGTTCCTAATTGGAGTGGTTGTTGTATTCCATACTTCTAGGGGTTGGATTTCACTCAAAACTGACCAAATGACTCCTCCCACCATATTATGATGTTGCCCAAGTTTGGGGCTCGATCCGAAATCAATAGGTGTGAGAAATTGGACAATTCAAGTTCAACGGCAAATCGTTCCTAATTGGAGTGGTTGGTGTATTCCATACTCCTAATTGGAGCATAAAACAATTGTTTACAAGACTTCGAATCGTCATGATTAGATTTTTTTTCTTTTACATGATCAAAACTCCTTATACCTTCATTTACATTGATTCAAACTCCTTTCCAAACACCAAATTATTTTGAAGGCCCAAAAATGAATTTTCAAACAACCGGCACTTAATCACAACTTTCTCTTTTCTTTCACCAATTGTGTGATTTTTTTTGATGTAATATCCCTTCCCAAACTTAGCTTGAAAAACACATCCGAATTAGATGTCATGAATTCCTTAGAAAGGTAAATATTTGTTTTTCGGGCTAAGGCGAGGAAATAAAATTGGTTAAATGAAAGAAAAGTTTTACATGTAGGCTCAAAATGGTTAACAATGGAAAATCATGCTTAAGCATGCATAAGGTTAGCTTGAAAGGCACAAACGATCCAAAGAAGGCCTTAATATCATTTCTTTAAATGTCATGAAATCAAATTGCATAAGAATGAATGACTTTTAAGTGTTCAACCAAATCAATGAATAATGAGATCAAACAACAACTTTGATGACAAGAAATTAAGAGTATATATATAACACTCATGAAATGAAGTACAATGCTCAAAAGCTCACTTTATATGGTTGGTTATATAAGTCTAATTTATGCTTGATACAATTCTTTGGGTCATGCAAATCCTTTAATTGGAAAATTATGAAACAAATGGCAAGTGCAAAGAAGGTTTCGAACATGTCATGCTAGAACGATGCCAAATTAATTAATTAATTATTTATTGTTTTACAATAAAAATTTACAAGGAAAACAAAATAAATAATAAATAAAATTCAATTTTCATTTAAGTCATGCAAACATTTATCACAATCTCATCAAATGTGTTCGGAAAGTGAATAAAATCAAAATCAAAATCAAAATCAAAATCAAAATCAAAATAAAAGCAAGACTTAACAAAATAAAATTAAAATAAAAACAAGCAAATAAATAAATAAATAAATAAATTAAGGAAAAACCAAATTTACATGCTAAACTCCAATACCCCCAAACCTAGAAATGAACATTGTCCTCAATGTTTAAAAATTAGGAACAAGCAATGTCATAACAAGAAATGAAAGGTACTAAAGTAAATATAAATCACAAAACACACAAGAATTAAAATACACTAATAAAATAAAATAATTACAAAAATAAAAATTACAAAACAAACAAACAAAAAATGAAACAGTAAACCCTAATCACACAATTCTGAAACCCAAAAAAAAAAAAATTAATTTGAAGCCCAAAGCCCACAATTTCGAAACACAAACCATGGTGAATTTAACCCACTTTGAAACCCAAACTAAGGTGAAACCCGACCCAAAATGAATTCCGAAGCCCACACATTTTAATTTTAATTTTTTTTAAAAAAATAGATAAAACGTGAATTGGAAGTGCAAAGGGTGGGATTTCTGAAAAGAAAGCACGTAGTCCCTAATGTCGTCTCATGGTTAGTCACGGGCAGAAAGCAGAAGCCACGTGTTGACAGATAGAAGCGCCGCAGATTTCACAAGCAGAAATTACGGGCTCATGGAAAGGCGCGAAGACTTTACTGAACGCGTTCGTTCAGAAAAGACATGTCGTGATAAATGAGTTGGGTATGGTTGGAAAGCGAGAAGGTTGTGGGACTCGATGAATGCTGGAGATTCAGAAATGCTTAGACGCTGCAATGGCTAGGGTTTGTCAAAGACTATATCTATAAGAAGGAAAAAGAAGGGGATAAAAACAAAACCACAAACTCAGAAACACAAAAGAGAAAAGAAGAAAAAAAGTGAGAAATCAAATGGCCTCTTCCTACCCATTTTCGTTGGATCTCAACCTAGCTCCACCGACTCAGACATTGGGCCAAGCAGCGGCACCAGTATGGATGCCCTACTTTGGCTCCTCACGGGGGCCTGGGTCTGTCAATGACTCAATACTCCTAGACAACGATGTTGCTATTGGAGTTGGCAGAAATTTAGTGACTCCCAAAGATATACGTGTGTTCGGGGCAAGGGATGACAACCGGGTCACGAGTGATGCCCTGGCAATGAGCGTGCAGAGTACAGCATGTGTGTCGCAAGTTTGGGTCATCGCCTACTTGCGAAGTGCACGGCAACGGCGCCAAAAACTTGTTGTGTGGATTTCAGCTGCACCAAAATTGATTAAGTTGCATCCTCAACTTGTGATACTCGCAAGTGCACGAGCCGTTCGGTAGTATAGCGTATGTAAGTGCGAGGTCGATCCCACGAGGATTGGTGATTGAATGATCCAATTCATTTTCCCTACACAAAACAGAAATGAAAAAAAAGCAAGGAAATAAATAAAACAAGGAAGAAAGAAATAACTAACTCAAGCAGATAAGTTCCCAAGTTCAATTAGATTATCGGATTGATTCTAGCTAAAGTATGATTAAGCCATGGTGTTTGGTCATAACCTTGTGTTCCTAATTCCCTAATTTGATCATTTGTTGTCTAACCTAAAATTAAGCATTAGGAACCCATTAAGCATAGAAGAACAATTTAAACAACCAAGCATGTATCTAATCCCTGTTGTCGAATGTCCATACATACTCTTCCTATTCATAGTTCAATTCGAATTAAAGCATGGTGTATACTCTTAATTCAAACCAAGATAGCTAACATGCAAGCCTAAATGGTGATCAATCATTCAAACTAGCATATTAACTTATAAGCATAATGAATAAGAACATGAACCATAATTGAAACTTGGAAACTAATCAAACTTGAAACTAAAGAAAAGAATTTACATAATGAAAAGTAAAGTGGAACTAAGAAAAACTTAAGGAAAATTTCAGCACAAAAGATTTCATTACAACAATTGAAAACTAGAAAGAGAAACTAAGAGAATTCGAGGGAGAGAAGGGAAGGGAGCTCTAGAGAAGTGTTTGAGAGCCCCCCCCCTTGGGGTGTGTTTACAAGCTTAGAGAACATCCCTATTTATAGGCCTAGGGGAAGTGAAAATCTGAATTTGATATGGCTAATGCATACAACACTTGTATTTGATATGGTTGATGCACTTCACCAATAAATCCCACCAGCAGCCCTAGCTCATCTTCATGTCACCATGACCAAGCTTCCAACCAGCTACAATAGCTCATGCCTAGCTCACCATGACAAAGCTTCCAACCAGAAACAATAGCTCATCCTGAGGTCAGCATGACCAGCAACTTCAAGGGCTTACAAATTGGGCTTCACTTAAGCAAATGATGACTTTAAGATGTCCATTGCGAAGTTCAGAATGTGTCTGAACCAACCATACAAGTATTAGCCCAATCCAAGCTCGGATGAAGAAGCTAAGGCCAAAACAAATTGCTAACTCGTTTTTGCTCGCTGACAAAATCCATCCTGAGCATGGTTCTGTGTTTGCTAGGTGACAGACTCCATATTTATCCAATGGGGCTGAATTTTGGATATGTTATAGTATACGCCCATTGGAACAACTTTCATGAAGAATGCTGCCTCATCCGAGCTGTGTAGGTTGCTGAAACTCACCAAATGATAATACTTCTAGCGATTGGATTTCACTCAAAACTCACCAAATGACTCCTCCCACCATATTATGATGTTGCCCAACTTTGGGGCTCGATCCGAAATCAATAGGTGTGAGAAATTGGTCAATTCAATTTCAACGACAGTTCATTCCTAATTGGAGTGGTTGGTGTATTCCACACTTCTAGAGATTGGATTTCACTCAAATCTCACCAAATCTCTCCTCCCACCATATTATGATGTTGCCCAAGTTTTGGGCTCGATCCGAAATCAATAGCTGTTCCAAATTGGACAATTCAAGTTCAACGGCAGTTCGTTCCTAATTGGAGTGGTTGGTGTATTCCATACTTCTAGCGATTGGATTTCACTCAAAACTCACCAAATGACTCCTCCCACCATATTATGATGTTGCCCAAGTTTTGGGCTCGATCCGAAATCAATAGGTGTGAGAAATTGGACAATTCAAGTTCAACGGAAGTTCGTTCCTAATTGGAGTGGTTGGTGTATTCCATACTTCTAGCGATTGGATTTCACTCAAAACTCACCAAATGACTCCTCCCACCATATTATGATGTTGCCCAACTTTGGGGCTCGATCCGAAATCAATAGGCCTGAGAAATTGGACAATTCAAGTTCAACGGCAGTTCGTTCCTAATTGGAGTGGTTGGTGTATTACATACGTCTAGCAATTGGATTTCACTCAAAACTCACCAAATGACTCCTCCCACCATATTATGATGTTGCCCAAGTTTTGGGCTCGATCCGAAATCAATAGGTGTGAGAAATTGGTCAATTCAATTTCAACGACAGGTCATTCCTAATTGGAGTGGTTGGTGTATTCCACACTTCTAGCGATTGGATTTCACTCAAAACTCACCAAATGACTCCTCCAACCATATTATGATGTTGCCCAAGTTTTGGGCTCGATCCGAAACCAATAGGTGTGAGAAATTGGACAATTCATGTTCAACGGCAGTTCGTTCCTAATTGGAGTGGTTGGTGTATTCCATACGTCTAGCGATTGGATTTCACTCAAAACTCACCAAATGACTCCTCCCACCGTATTATGTTGTTGCCCAAGTTTTGGGCTCAATCTGAAATCAATAGGTGTGAGAAATTGGGCAATTCAAGATCAACGGGAGTTCGTTCCTAATTGTAGTGGTTGGTGTATTCCCTACTTCTAGCGATTGGATTTCACTCAAAACTCACCAAATGACTCCTCCCACCATATTATGATGTTGCCCAAGTTTTGGGCTCGATCCGAAATCAATAGGTGTTCCAAATTGGGCACTTCAAGTTCAACGGCAGTTCGTTCGTAATTGGAGTGGTTGGTGTATTCCATACTTCTAGCGATTGGATTTCACTCAAAACTCACCAAATGACTCCTCCCACCATATTATGATGTTGCCCAACTTTGGGGCTCGATCCGAAATCAATAGGTGTGAGAAATTGGTCATTTCAATTTCGACGACAGTTCATTCCCAATCGGGGTAGTTGCTGTATTCCATACTTCGAGCGATTGGATTTCACTCAAAACTCACCAAATGACTCCTCCCACTATATTATGATGTTGCCCAAGTTTTGGCCTCGATCCGAAATCAATAGCTGTGAGAAATTGGGCAATTCAAGTTCAACGACAGTTCGTTCCTAATTGTAGTGGTTGGTGTATTCCATACTTCTAGCGATTGGATTTCACTCAAAACTCACGAAATGACTCCTCGAACCATATTATGATGTTGCCCAAGTTTTGGGCTTGATCCGAAATCAATAGGTGTTCCAAATTGGACAATTCAAGTTCAACGGCAGTTCGTTCCTAATTGGAGTGGTTGGTGTATTCCGTACTTCTAGCGATTGGATTTCACTCAAAACTCACCAAATGACTCTTCCCACCATATTATGATATTGCCCGAGTTTTGGGCTCGATCTGAAATCAATAGGTATTCCAAATTGGACAATTCAAGTTCAACGGCAGTTCGTTCCTAATTGGAGTGGTTGGTGTATTCCATACTTCTAGAGATTGGATTTCACTCAAAACTCACCAAATGACTCCTCCCACCATATTATGTGGTTGCCCAAGTTTTGGACTCGATCCGAAATCAATAGGTTTTCCAAATTTGACAATTAGAGTTCAACGGCAGTTCGTTCCTAATTGGAGTGGTTGGTGTATTCCATACTTCTAGCGATTGGATTTCACTCAAAACTCACCAAATGAGTCCTCCCACCATATTATGATGTTGCCCAAGTTTGGTCCTCGATTCGAAATCAATAGGTGTGAGAAATTGGACAATTCAAGTTCAACGGCAGTTCGTTCCTAATTGGAGTGGCTGGTGTATTCCATGCTTCTAGCGATTGGATTTCTCTCAAAACTCACCAAATGACTCCTCCCACCATATTATGATGTTGCCCAAGTTTTGGGCTCGATCCGAAATCAATAGGTCTTCCAAATTGGACAATTCAAGTTCAACGTCAGTTCGTTCCTAATTGGAGTGGTTGGTGTATTCCATACTTCTAGCGATTGGATTTCACTCAAAACTCACCAAATGACTCTTCCCACCATATTATGGTATTGCCCAAGTTTTGGGCTCGATCCGAAATCAATAGGTGTTCCAAATTGGACAATTCAAGTTCAACTGCAGTTCCTTCCTAATTGGAGTGGTCGGTGTATTCCGTACTTCAGGCGATTGGATTTCACTCAAAACTCACCAAATGACTCCTCCCACCATATTATGATGTTGCACAAGTTTGGGGTTCGATCCGAAATCAATAGGTGTGAGAAATTGGACAATTCAAGTTCAATGGCAGTTCGTTCCTAATGGGAGTGGTTGGTGTATTCCATACTTCTAGCGATTGGATTTCACTCAAAACTCACCAAATGAGTCCTCCCACCATCTTATGATGTTGCCCAAGTTTGGGCCTCGATTCGAAATCAATAGGTGTGAGAAATTGGACAATTCAAGTTCAACGGCAGTTCGTTCCTAATTGGAGTGGTTGGTGTATTCCATACTTCTAGCGATTGGATTTCACTCAAAACCCACCAAATGGCTCCTCCCACCATATTATGATGTTGCCCAAGTGTGGGGCTCGATCCGAAATCAATAGGTGTTCGAAATTGGACAATTCAAATTCAACGGCAGTTCGTTCCTAATTGGAGTGGATGGTGTATTCCGTACTTCTAGCGATTGGATTTCACTCAAAACTCACCAAATGACTCCTCCCACCATATTATGATGTTGCCCAGGTTTTGGGCTCGATCCGAAATCAATAGGTGTGAGAAATTGGACAATTCAAGTTCAACGGCAGTTCGTTCCTAATTGGAGTGGCTGGTGTATTCCATGCTTCTAGCGATTGGATTTCTCTCAAAACTCACCAAATGACTCCTCCCACCATATTATGATGTTGCCCAAGTTTTGGGCTCGATCCGAAATCAATAGGTGTGAGAAATTGGACAATTCAAGTTCAACGGCAGTTCGTTCCTAATTGGAGTGGTTGGTGTATTCCATACTTCTAGCGATTGGATTTCACTAAAAACTCACCAAATGACTCTTCCCACCATATTATGTTATTGCCCAAGTTTTGGGCTCGATCCGAAATCAATAGGTGTTCCAAATTGGACAATTCAAGTTCAACGGCAGTTCGTTCCTAATTGGAGTGGTTGGTGTATTCCATACTTCCAGCGATTGGATTTCACTCAAAACTCACCAAATGACTCCTCCCACCATATTATGATGTTGCACAAGTTTGGGGTTCGATAAGAAATCAATAGGTGTGAGAAATTGGACAATTCAAGTTCAACGGCAGTTCGTTCCTAATGGGAGTGGTTGGTGTATTCCATACTTCTAGCGATTGGATTTCAGTCAAAACTCACCAAATGACTCCTCCCACCATATTATGATGTTGCCCAAGTTTTGGGCTCGATCCGAAATCAATAGTTGTTCCAAATTGGACAATTCAACTTCAACGGCAGTTCGTTCCTAATTGGAGTGGTTGGTGTATTCCATACTTCTAGCGATTGGATTTCACTCAAAACTCACCAAATGACTCCTCCCACCATATTATGATGTTGCCCAAGTTTTGGGCTCGATCCGAAATCAATAGGTGTGAGAAATTGGACAATTCACGTTCAACGGCAGTTCGTTCCTAATTGGAGTGGTTGGTGTATTCCATACTTCTAGCGATTGGATTTCACTCAAAACTCCCCAAATAACTCTTCCCACCATATTATGATATTGCCCAAGTGTTGGGCTCGATCCGAAATCAATAGGTGTTCCAAATTGGACAATTCAAGTTCAACGGCAGTTCGTTCCTAATTGGAGTGGTTGGTGTATTCCATACTTCTAGCGATTGGATTTCACTCAAAACTCACCAAATGACTCTTCCCACCATATTATGATATTGCCCAAGTTTTGGGCACGATCCGAAATGAATAGGTGTGACAAATTGGACAATTCAAGTTCAACGGCAGTTCGTTCCTAATTGGAGTGGTTGGTGTATTCCATACTTCTAGCGATTGGATTTCACTCAAAACTCACCAAATGACTCCTCCCACCATATTATGATGTTGCCCAGGTTTGGGGCTCGATCCGAAATCAATAGGTGTGAGAAATTGGACAATTCAAGTTCAACGGCAGTTCGTTCCTAATTGGAGTGGTTGGTGTATTCCATAGTTCGAGCAATTGGATTTCACTCAAAACTCACCAAATGACTCCTCCCACCATATTATGATGTTGCCCAGGTTTTGGGCTCGATCCGAAATCAATAGATGTGAGAAATTGGACAATTCAAGTTCAACGGCAGTTCGTTCCTAATTGGAGTGGTTGGTGTATTCCATACTTCTAGCGATTGGATTTCACTCAAAACTCACCAAATGACTATTCCCACCATATTATGATATTGCCCAAGTTTTGGGCTCGATCCGAAATCAATAGGTGTTCCAAATTGGACAATTCAAGTTGAACGGCAGTTCGTTCCTAATTGGAGTGGTTGGTGTATTCCATACTTCTAGCGATTGGATTTCACTCAAAACTCACCAAATGACTCCTCCCACCATATTATGATGTTTCCCAGGTTTGGGGCTCGATCCGAAATCAATAGGGGTTCGAAATTGGACAATTCAAGTTCAACGGCAGTTCGTTCCTAATAGGAGTGGTGGGTGTATTCCATACTTCTAGCGATTGGATTTCACTCAAAACTCACCAAATGACTCCTCCCACCATATTATGAGGTTGCCCAAGTTTTGGGCTCGATCCGAAATCAATAGGTGTTCGAAATTGGACAATTTAAGTTCAACGGCAGTTCGTTCCTAATTGGAGTGGTTGGTGTATTCCATACTTCTAGCGATTGGATTTCACTCAAAACTCACCAAATCACTCCTCCCACCATATTATGTTGTTGCCCAGGTTTGGGGCTTGATCCGAAATCAATAGGTGTTCGAAATTGTACAATTCAAGTTCAACGGCAGTTCGTTCCTAATTGGAGTGGTTGGGGTATTCCATGCTTCTAGCGATTG
This sequence comes from Prunus avium, assembly GCF_965620075.1. Classification (NCBI taxonomy): domain Eukaryota; kingdom Viridiplantae; phylum Streptophyta; class Magnoliopsida; order Rosales; family Rosaceae; genus Prunus; species Prunus avium. The sequence goes on from NC_142290.1 coordinate 10,897,797, forward strand.
GATTTCTCTCAAAACTCACCAAATGACTCCTCCCACCATATTATGATGTTGCCCAAGTTTTGGGCTCGATCCGAAATCAATAGGTGTGAGAAATTGGACAATTCAAGTTCAACGGAAGTTCGTTCCTAATAGGAGTGGTTAGTGTATTCCATACTTCTAGCGATTGGATTTCACTCAAAACTCACCAAATGACTCTTCCCACCATAATATGATATTGCCCAAGTTTTGGGCTCGATCCGAAATCAATAGGTGTTCCAAATTGGACAATTCAAGTTCAACGGCAGTTCGTTCCCAATTGGAGTGGTTGGTGTATTCCATACCTCTAGCGATTGGATTTCACTCAAAACTCACCAAATGACTCCTCCCACCATATTATGTTGTTGCCCAAGTTTGGGGCTCGAACCGAAATCAGTAGGTGTGAGAAATTGGACAATTCAAGTTCAACGTCAGTTCGTTCCTAATTGGAGTGGTTGGTGTATTCCATAGTTCGAGCAATTGGATTTCACTCAAAACTCACCAAATGACTCCTCCCACCATATTATGATGTTGCCCAAGTTTTGGGCTCGATCCGAAATCAATAGGTGTGAGAAATTGGACAATTCAAGTTCAACGGCAGTTCGTTCCTAATTGGAGGGGTTGGTGTATTCCATATTTCTAGCGATTGGATTTCACTCAAAACTCAGCTAATGACTCCTCCCACCATATTATGATGTTGCACAAGTTTGGGGTTCGATCCGAAATCAATAGGTGTGAGAAATTGGACAATTCAAGTTCAACGGCAGTTCGTTCCTAATGGGAGTGGTTGGTGTATTCCATACTTCTAGCGAATGGATTTCACTCAAAACTCACCAAATGACTCCTCCCACCGTATTATGATGTTGCCCAAGGTTTGGGCTCGATCCGAAATCAATAGGTGTGAGAAATTGGACAATTCAAGTTCAACGGCAGTTCGTTCCTAATTGGAGTGCTTGGTGTATCCCATACTTCTAGCGGTTGGATTTCACTCAAAACTCACCAAATGACTCCTCCCACCATATTATGATGTTGCCCAAGTTCTGGGCTCGATCCGAAGTCAATAGGTGTGAGAAATTGGACAATTCAAGTTCAACGGCAGTTCGTTCCTAATTGGAGTGGTTGGTGTATTCCACACTTCTAGCGATTGGATTTCACTCAAAACTCCCCACATGACTCTTCCCACCATATTATGATATTGCCCAAGTTTTGGGCTCGATCCGAAATCAATAGGTGTTCCAAATTGGACAATTCAAGTTCAACGGCAGTTCGTTCCTAATTGGAGTGGTTGGTGTATTCCATACTTCTAGCGATTGGATTTCACTCAAAACTCACCAAATGACTCCTCCCACCATATTATGATGTTGCCCAGGTTTGGAGCTCGATCCGAAATCAATAGGTGTTCGAAATTGGACAATTCAAGTTCAACGGCAGTTCGTTCCTAATTAGAGTGGTTGGTGTATTCCATGCTTCTAGCGATTGGATTTCTCTCAAAACTCACCAAATGACTCCTCCCATCATATTATGATGTTGCCCAAGTTTTGGGCTAGATCCGAAATCAATAGGTGTTCGAAATTGGACAATTCAAGTTCAACGGCAGTTCGTTCCTAATTGGAGTGGTTGGTGTATTCCATACTTCTAGCGATTGGATTTCACTCAAAACTCACCAAATGACTCCTTCCACCATATTATGATGTTGCCCAGGTTTGGGGCTCGATCCGAAATCAATAGGTGTGGGAAATTGGACAATTCAAGTTCAACGGCAGTTCGTTCCAAATTGGAGTGGTTGGTGTATTCCATACTTCTAGCGATTGGATTTCACTCAGAACTCACCAAATGACTCCTCCCACCATATTATGATGTTGCCCAAGTTTTGGGCTCGATCCGAAATCAATAGGTGCGAGAAAATGGACAATTCAAGTACAACGGCAGTTCGTTCCTAATGGGAGTGGTTGGTGTATTCCATACTTCTAGCGATTGGATTTCACTCAAAACTCACCAAATGACTCCTCCCACCATATTATGATGTTGCCCAAGTTTGGGGCTCGATCCGAAATCAGTAGGTGTGAGAAATTGGACAATTCAAGTTCAACGGCAGTTCGTTCCTAATTGGAGTGGTTGGTGTATTCCATAGTTCGAGCAATTGGATTTCACTCAAAACTCACCAAATGACTCCTCCCACCATATTATGATGTTGCCCAAGTTTTGGGCTCGATCCGAAATCAATAGATGTGAGAAATTGGACAATTCAAGTTCAACGGCAGTTCGTTCCTAATTGGAGTGGTTGGTGTATTCCATACTTCTAGCGATTGGATTTCACTCAAAACTCACCAAATGACTCTTCCCACCATATTATGATATTGCCCAAGTTTTGGGCTCGATCCGAAATCAATAGGTGTTCCAAATTGGACAATTCAAGTTGAACGGCAGTTCGTTCCTAATTGGAGTGGTTGGTGTATTCCATACTTCTAGCGATTGGATTTCACTCAAAACTCACCAAATGACTCCTCCCACCATATTATGATGTTGCCCAGGTTTGGGGCTCGATCCAAAATCAATAGGGGTTCGAAATTGGACAATTCAAGTTCAACGGCAGTTCGTTCCTAATAGGAGTTGTGGGTGTATTCCATACTTCTAGCGATTGGATTTCACTCAAAACTCACCAAATGACTCCTCCCACCATATTATGATGTTGCCCAAGTTTTGGGCTCGATCCGAAATCAATAGGTGCGAGAAATTGGACAATTCAAGTACAACGGCAGTTCGTTCCTAATGGGAGTGGTTGGTGTATTCCATACTTCTAGCGATTGGATTTCACTCAAAACTCACCAAATGACTCCTCCCACCATATTATGATGTTGCCCAAGTTTGGGGCTCGATCCGAAATCAGTAGGTGTGAGAAATTGGACAATTCAAGTTCAACGGCAGTTCGTTCCTAATTGGAGTGGTTGGTGTATTCCATAGTTCGAGCAATTGGATTTCACTCAAAACTCACCAAATGACTCCTCCCACCATATTATGATGTTGCCCAAGTTTTGGGCTCGATCCGAAATCAATAGAAGTGAGAAATTGGACAATTCAAGTTCAACGGCAGTTCGTTCCTAATTGGAGTGGTTGGTGTATTCCATACTTCTAGCGATTGGATTTCACTCAAAACTCACCAAATGACTCTTCCCACCATATTATGATATTGCCCAAGTTTTGGGCTCGATCCGAAATCAATAGGTGTTCCAAATTGGACAATTCAAGTTGAACGGCAGTTCGTTCCTAATTGGAGTGGTTGGTGTATTCCATACTTCTAGCGATTGGATTTCACTCAAAACTCACCAAATGACTCCTCACACCATATTATGATGTTGCCCAGGTTTGGGGCTCGATCCGAAATCCATAGGGGTTCGAAATTGGACAATTGAAGTTCAACGGCAGTTCGTTCCTAATAGGAGTTGTGGGTGTATTCCATACATCTAGCGATTGGATTTCACTCAAAACTCACCAAATGACTCCTCCCACCATATTATGAGGTTGCCCAAGTTTTGGGCTCGATCCGAAATCAATAGGTGTTCGAAATTGGACAATTTAAGTTCAACGGCAGTTCGTTCCTAATTGGAGTGGTTGGTGTATTCCATACTTCTAGCGATTGGATTTCACTCAAAACTCACCAAATCACTCCTCCCACCATATTATGATGTTGCCCAGGTTTGGGGCTTGATCCGAAATCAATAGGTGTTCGAAATTGTACAGTTCAAGTTCAACGGCAGTTCGTTCCTAATTGGAGTGGTTGGGGTATTCCATGCTTCTAGCGATTGGATTTCTCTCAAAACTCACCAAATGACTCCTCCCACCATATTATGATGTTGCCCAAGTTTTGGGCTCGATCCGAAATCAATAGGTGTGAGAAATTGGACAATTCAAGTTCAACGTCAGTTCGTTCCTAATTGGAGGGGTTGATGTATTCCATATTTCTAGCGATTGGATTTCACTCAAAACTCACCTAATGACTCCTCCCACCATATTATGATGTTGCACAAGTTTGGGGTTCGATCCGAAATCAATAGGTGTGAGAAATTGGACAATTCAAGTTCAACGGCAGTTCGTTCCTAATTGGAGTGGTTGGTGTATTCCATACTTCTAGCGATTGGATTTCACTCAAAACTCACCAAATGACTCCTTCCACGATATTATGATGTTGCCCAGGTTTGGGGCTCGATCCGAAATCAATAGGTGTGGGAAATTGGACAATTCAAGTTCAACGGCAGTTCGTTCCAAATTGGAGTGGTTGGTGTATTCCATACTTCTAGCGATTGGATTTCACTCAAAACTCACCAAATGACTCCTCCCACCATATTATGATGTTGCCCAAGTTCTGGGCTCGATCCGAAGTCAATAGGTGTGAGAAATTGGACAATTCAAGTTCAACGGCAGTTCATTCCTAATAGGAGTGGTTGGAGTATTCCATACTTCTAGCGATTGGATTTCACTCAAAACTCACCAAAGGACTCCTCCCACCATATTATGATATTGCCCTAGTTTTGGGCTCGATCCGAACACAATAGGTGTTCCAAATTGGACAATTCAAGTTCAACGGCAGTTCGTTCCTAATTGGAGTGGTTGGTGTATTCCATACTTCTAGCGATTGGATTTCACTCAAAACTAACCAAATGACTCCTCCCACCATATTATGATGTTTCCCAAGTTTTGGGCTTGATCCGAAATCAATAGGTGTGAGAAATTGCAGGATTCAAGTTCAACGGCAGTTGGTTCCTAATTGGAGTGGTTGGTGTATTGCACACTTCAAGCGATTGGATTTCACTCAAAACTCCCCAAATGACTCCTCCCACCATATTATGATGTTGCCCAAGTTTTGGGCTCGATCCGAAATCAGTAGGTGTGAGAAATTGGACAATTCAAGTTCAACGGCAGTTCGTTCCTAACTGTAGTGGTTGGTGTATTCCATACTTCTAGCGATTGGATTTCACTCAAAACTCACCAAATGACTCCTCCCACGATATTATGATGTTGCCCAGGTTTGGGGCTCGATCCGAAATCAATAGGTGTGAGAAATTGGACAATTCAAGTTCAACGGCAGTTCGTTCCTAATTGGAGTGGTTGGTGTATTCCATGTTTCTAGCGATTGGATTTCTCTCAAAACTCACCAAATGACTCCTCCCACCATATTATGATGTTGCCCAAGTTTTGGGCTCGATCCAAAATCAATAGGTGTGAGAAATTGGACAATTCAAGTTCAACGGCAGTTCATTCCTAATAGGAGTGGTTGGAGTATTCCATACTTCTAGCGATTGGATTTCACTCAAAACTCACCAAATGACTCTTCCCACCATATTATGATGTTGCCCAAGTTTTGGGCTCGATCCGAAATCAATAGGTGTTCCAAGTTGGACAATTCAAGTTCAACGGCAGTTCGTTCCTAATTGGAGTGGTTGGTGTATTCCATACTTCTAGCGATTGGATTTCACTCAAAACTCACCAAATGACTCCTCCCACCATATTATGCTGTTGCCCAAGTTTTGGGCTTGATCCGAAATCAATAGGTGTGAGAAATTCGACAATTCAAGTTCAACGGTAGTTCGTTCCTAATTGGAGTGGTTGGGGTATTCCATACTTCTAGCGATTGGATTTCACTCAAAACTCACCAAATGACTCCTCCCACCATATGATGATGTTGCACAAGTTTCGGGTTCGATCCGAAATCAGTAGGTGTGAGAAATTGGACAATTCAAGTTCAACGACAGTTCATTCCTAATGGGAGTGGTTGGGGTATTCCATACTTCTAGCGATTGGATTTCACTGAAAACTCACCAAATGACTCCTCCCACCATATGATGATGTTGCACAAGTTTCGGGTTCGATCCGAAATCAGTAGGTGTGAGAAATTCGACAATTCAAGTTCAACGGTAGTTCGTTCCTAATTGGAGTGGTTGGTGTATTCCATACTTCTAGCGATTGGATTTCACTCAAAACTCCCCAAATGACTCCTCCCACCATATTATGATGTTGCTCAAGTTTTGGGCTCGATCCGAAATCAATAGGTGTTCCAAATTGGACAATTCAAGTTCAACGGCAGTTCGTTCCTAATTGGAGTGGTTGGTGTATTCCATACTTCTAGCGATTGGATTTCACTCAAAACTCACCAAATGACTCCTCCCACCATATTATGATGTTGCCCAAGTTTTGGGCTTGATCCGAAATCAATAGGTGTGAGAAATTGGACAATTCAAGTTCAACGGCAGTTCGTTCCTAATGGGAGTGGTTGGTGTATTCCATGCTTCTAGCGATTGGATTTCTCTCAAAACTCACCGAATGACTCCTCCCACCATATTATTATGTTGCCCAAGTTTTGGGCCCGATCCGAAATCAATAGGTGTGAGAAATTGGACAATTCAAGTTCAACGGCAATTCGTTCCTAATTGGAGTGGTTGGAGTATTACATACTTCTAGCGATTGGATTTCACTCAAAACTCACCAAATCACTCCTCCCACCACATTATGATGTTGCCCAAGTTTTGGGCTCGATACGAAATCAATTGGTGTTCGAAATTGGACAATTCAAGTTCAACGGCAGTTCGTTCCTAATTGGAGTGGTTGGTGTATTCCACACTTCTAGCGATTGGATTTCACTCAAAACTCACGAAATGACTCCTCCCACCATATTATGCTGTTGCCCAAGTTTGGGGCTCGATCCGACATCAATAGGTGTGAGAAATTGGACAATTCAATTTCAACGGCAGTTCGTTCCTAATTGGAGTGGTTGGTGTATTCCATACTTCTAGCGATTGGATTTCACTCAAAACTCACCAAATGACTCCTCCCACCAAATTATGATATTTCCCAAGTTTTGGGCTCGATACGAAATCAATAGGTGTTCCAAATTTGACAATTCAAGTTCAACGGCAGTTCGTTCCTAATTGGAGTGGTTGGTGTATTCCATACTTCTAGCAATTGGATTTCACTCAAAACTCACCAAATGACTCCTCCCACCATATTATGATGTTGCCCAAGTTTGGGGCTCGATCCGAAATCAATAGGTGTGAGAAATTGGACAATTCAAGTTCAACGGCAGTTCGTTCCTAATTGGAGTGGTTCGTGTATTCCATACTTCTAGCGATTGGATTTCACTCAAAACTCACCAAATGACTCCTCCCACCGTATTATGATGTTGCCCAAGTTTGGGGCTCGATCCAAAATCAATAGGTGTGAGAAATTGGACAATTCAATTTCAACGGCAGTTCGTTCCTAATTGGAGTGGTTGGTGTATTCCATACTTCTAGCGATTGGATTTGACTCAAAACTCACCAAATGACTCCTCCCACCATATTATGATGTTGCCCAAGTTTGGGGCTCGATCCGAAGTCAATAGGTGTGAGAAATTGGACAATTCAAGTTCAACGGCAGATCGTTCCTAATTGGAGTGGTTGGTGTATTCCATACTTCTAGCGATTGGATTTCACTCAAAACAAACCAAATGACTCCTCCCACCATATTATGATATTGCCCAAGTTTTGGGCTCGATCCGAAATCAATAGGTGTTCCAAATTGGACAATTCAAGTTCAACGGCAGTTCGTTCCTAATTGGAGTGGTTGGTGTATTCCATACTTCTAGCGATTGGATTTCACTCAAAACTCACCAAATGACTCCTCCCACCATATTATGTTGTTGCCCAAGTTTGGGGCTCGATCCGAAATCAATAGGTGTGAGAAATTGGACAATTCAAGTTCAACGGCAGTTCGTTCCTAATTGGAGTGGTTGGTGTATTCCATACTTCTAGCGATTGGATTTCACTCAAAACTCCCCAAATGACTCCTCCCACCAATTTTATGTTGTTGCCCAAGTTTGGGGCTCGATCCGAAATCAATAGGTGTGAGAAATTGGACAATTCAAGTTCAACGGCAGTTCGTTCCTAATTGGAGTGGTTGGTGTATTCCATACTTCTAGCGATTGGATTTCACTCAAAACTCACCAAATGACTCCTCCCACCAATTTTTGATATTTCCCAAGTTTTGGGCTCGATCCGAAATCAATAGGTGTTCCAAATTTGACAATTCAAGTTCAACGGCAGTTCGTTCCTAATTGGAGTGGTTGGTGTATAACATACTTCTAGCGATTGGATTTCACTCAAAACTCACCAAAGGACTCCTCCCACCATATTATGATGTTGCCCAAGTTTTGGGCTCGATTCGAATTCAATAGGTGTGAGAAATTGGACAATTCAAGTTCAACGGCAGTTCGTTCCTAATTGGAGTGGTTGGTGTATTCCATACTTCTAGCGATTGGATTTCACTCAAAACTCACCAAATGACTCCTCTCACCATATTAGGATGTTGCCCAAGCTTTGGGCTCGATCCGAAATCAATAGGTGTGAGAAATTGGACAATTCAAGTTCAACGGCAGCTCGTTCCTAATTGGAGTGGTTGGTGAATTCCATACTTCTAGCGATTGGATTTCACTCAAAACTCACCAAATGACTCCTCTCACCATATTAGGATGTTGCCCAAGCTTTGGGCTCGATCCGAAATCAATAGGTGTTCCAAATTGGACAATTCAAGTTCAACGGCAGTTCGTTCCTAATTGCAGTGGTTGGTGTATTCCATACTTCTAGCGATTGGATTTCACTCAAAACAAACCAAATGACTCCTCCCACCATATTATGATGTTGCCCACGATTTGGGCTCGATCCGAAATCAATTGGTGTTCGAAATTGGACAATTCAAGTTCAACGGCAGTTCATTCCTAATGGGAGTGGTTGGTGTATTCCATACTTGTAGCGATTGGATTTCACTCAAAACTCACCAAATGACTCCTCCCACCATATGATGATGTTGCACAAGTTTCGGGTTCGATCCGAAATCAGTAGGTGTGAGAAATTGGACAATTCAAGTTCAACGGCAGTTCGTTCCTAATTGGAGTGGTTGGTGTATTCCATACTTCTAGCGATTGGATTTCACTCAAAACTCACCAAATGACTCCTCCCACCATATTATGTTGTTGCCCAAGTTTTGGGCTCGATCTGAAATCAATAGGTGTGAGAAATTGGACAATTCAAGTTCAACGGCAGTTCGTTCCTAATTGGAGTGGTTGGTGTATTCCATACTTCTAGGGATTGGATTTCACTCAAAACTCGCAAAATGAATCCTCCCACCATATTATGATGTTGCCCAAGTTTTGGGCCCGATCCGAAATCAATAGGTGTTCCAAATTGGACAATTCAAGTTCAACGGCAATTCGTTCCTAATTGGAGTGGTTGGTGTATTCCATACTTCTAGCGATTGGATTTCACTCAAAACTCATGAAATGACTCCTCCCACCATATTATGATGTTGCCCAAGTTTTTGGCTCGATCCGAAATCAATAGGTGTGAGAAATTGGACAATTCAAGTTCAACGGCAGTTCATTCCTAATTGGAGTGGTTGGTATATTCCATACTTCTAGGGATTGGATTTCACTCAAAACTCACCAAATGACTCCTCCCACCATATTATGATGTTGACCAAGTCTTGGGCTCGATCCGAAATCAATAGGTGTTCCAAAATGGACAATTCAATTTCAACGGAAGTTCGTTCCTAATTGGAGTGGTTGGTGTATTCCAGACTTCTTGCGATTGGATTTCACTCAAAACTCACCAAATGACTCCTCCGACCACATTATGATGTTGCCCAAGTTTGGGGCTCGATCCGAAATCAATAGGTGTGAGAAATTGGACAACTCAAGTTCAACGGCAGTTCGTTCCAAATTGGAGTGGTTGGTGTATTCCATACTTCTAGAGATTGGATTTCACTCAAAACTCACCAAATGACTCCTCCCACCATATTATGAAGTTGCCCAAGCTTTGGGCTCGATCCGAAATCAATAGGTGTTCCAAATTGGACAATTCAAGTTCAACGGCAGTTCGTACCTAATTGGAGTGGTTGGTGTATTCCATACTTCTAGCGATTGGATTTCAGTCAAAACTCACCAAATGACTCCTCCCACCATATTATGATGTTGCCCAAGTTTTGGGCTCGATCCGAAATCAATAGGTGTGAGAAATTGGAAAATTCAAGTTCAACGGCAGTTCGTTCCTAATTGGAGTGGTTGGTGTATTCCATACTTCTAGCGATTGGATTTCACTGAAAACTCACCAAATGACTCCTCCCACCATATTATGATGTTGCCCAAGTTTTGGGCTCTATCCGAAATCAACAGGTGTTCCAAATTGGGAAATTCAAGTTCAACGGCAGTTCGTTCCTAATTGGAGTGGTTGGTGTATTCCACACTTCTAGCGATTGGATTTCACTCAAAACTCATCAAATGACTCCTCCCACCATATTATGATATTGCCCAAGTTTTGGGCTCGATCCGAAATCAATAGGTGTTCCAAATTGGACAATTCAAGTTCAACGGCAGTTCGTTCCTAATCGGAGTGGTTCGTGTATTCCATACTTCTAGCGATTGGATTTCACTCAAAACTCACCAAATGACTCCTCCCACCATATTATGATGTTGCCCAAGTTTTGGGCTCTATCCGAAATTAATAGGTGTGAGAAATTGGACAATTCAAGTTCAACGGCAGTTCGTTCCTAATTCGGGTGGTTGCTGTATTCCAGACTTCTAGCGATTGGATTTCACTCAAAACTCACCAAATCACTCCTCCCACCATATTATGATGTTGCCCAAGTTTGGGGCTCGATCCGAAATCAATAGGTGTGAGAAATTGGACAATTCAAGTTCAACGGCAGATCGTTCCTAATTGGAGTGATTGGTGTATTCCACACTTCTAGCGATTGGATTTCACTCAAAACTCACCAAATGACTCCTCCGACAATATTATGATGTTGCCCAAGTTTTGGGCTCGATCCGAAATCAATAGGTGTTCCAAATTGGACAATTCAAGTTCAACGGCAATTCGTTCCTAATTGGGGTGGTTGGTGTATTCCATACTTCTAGCGATTGGATTTCACTCAAAACTAACCAAATGACTCCTCCAGCCATATTATGATGTTGCCCAAGTTTTGGGCTCGATCCGAAATCAATAGGTGTTCCAAATTGGACAATTCAAGTTCAACGGCAGTTCGTACCTAATTGGAGTGGTTGGTGTATTCCATACTTCTAGCGATTGGATTTCACTCAAAACTCACCAAATGACTCCTCCCACCATATTATGATGTTGCCCAAGTTTTGGGCTCGATCCGAAATCAATACGTGTGAGAAATTGGAAAATTCAAGTTCAACGGCAGTTCGTACCTAATTGGAGTGGTTGGTGTATTCCATACTTCTAGCGATTGGATTTCACTCAAAACTCACCAAATGACTCCTCCCACCATATTATGATGTTGCCCAAGTTTTGGGCTCGATCCGAAATCAATACGTGTGAGAAATTGGAAAATTCAAGTTCAACGGCAGTTCGTTCCTAATTGGAGTGGTTGGTGTATTCCATACTTCTAGCGATTGGATTTCACTGAAAACTCACCAAATGACTCCTCCCACCATATTATGATGTTGCCCAAGTTTTGGGCTCTATCCGAAATCAACAGGTGTTCCAAATTGGGAAATTCAAGTTCAACGGCAGTTCGTTCCTAATTGGAGTGGTTGTTGTATTCCACACTTCTAGCGATTGGATTTCACTCAAAACTTACCAAATGACTCCTCCCACCATATTATGATATTGCCCAAGTTTTGGGCTCGATCCGAAATCAATAGGTGTTCCAAATTGGACAATTCAAGTTCAACGACAGTTCGTTCCAAATTGGAGTGGTTGGTGTATTCCATACCTCTAGCGATTGGATTTCACTCAAAACTAACCAAATGACTCCTCCCACCATATTATGATGTTGCCCAAGTTTTGGGCTCGATCCGAAATCAATAGGTGTGAGAAATTGGATAATTCAAGTTCGACGGCAGTTCGTTCCTAATTGGAGTGGTTGGTGTATTCCATACTTCTAGCGATTGGATTTCACTCAAAACTCACCAAATGACTCCTCCCACCATATTATGTTGTTGCCCAAGTTTGGGGCTCGATCAGAAGTCAATAGGTGTGATAAATTGGACAATTCAAGTTCAACGGCAGTTCGTTCCTAATTGGAGTGGTTGGTGTATTCCATACTTCTAGCGATTGGATTTCACTCAAAACTCACCAAATTACTCCTCCCACCATATTATGTTGTTGCCCAAGTTTTGGGCTCGATACGAAATCAATAGGTGTTCCAAATTGGACAATTCAAGTTCAACGGCAGTTCGTTCCTAATTGGGGTGGTTGGTGTATTCCATACTTCTAGCGATTGGATTTCACTCAAAACTAACCAAATGACTCCTCCCACCGTATTATGTTGTTGCCCAAGTTTTGGGCTCGATCCGAAATCAATAGGTGTGCGAAATTGGACAATTCAATTTGAACGGCAGATCGTAAATAAATTGGAGTGGTTGGTGTATTCCATACTTCTAGCGATTGGATTTCACTCAAAACTCACCAAATGACTCCTCCCACCATATTATGATGTTGCCCAAGTTTTGGGCTCGATCCGAAATCAATAGGTGTTCCAAATTGGACAATTCAAGTTCAACGGCAGTTCGTTCCTAATTGGAGTGGTTGGTGTATTCCATACTTCTAGCGATTGGATTTCACTCAAAACTAACCAAATGACACCTCCCACCATATTATGATGTTGCCCAAGTTTTGGGCTCGATCCGAAATCAATAGGTGTGAGAAATTGAACAATTCATGTTCAACGGCAGTTCGTTCCTAATTGGAGTGGTTGGTGTATTCCATACTTCTAGCGATTGGATTTCACTCAAAACTCACCAAATGACTCCTCCTACCATATTATGATGTTGCCCAAGTTTTGGGGTCGATCCGAAATCAATAGGTGTTCCAAATTGGACAATTCAAGTTCAACGGCAGTTCGTTCCGAATTGGAGTGGTTGGTGTATTCCATACTTCTAGCGATTGGATTTCACTCTAAACTCACCAAATGACTCCTCCCACCATATTATGATGTTGCCCAAGTTTTGAGCTCGATCCGAACTCAATAGATGTGAGAAATTGGACAATTCAATTTCAACGGCATTTCTTTCCTAATTGGAGGGGTTGGTGTATTCCATACTTCTAGCGACTGAATTTCACTCAAAACCTACCAAATGACTCCTCCCACCATATTATGATGTTGCCCAAGTTTGGGGCTCGATCAGAAATCAATAGGTGTGATAAATTGGACAATTCAAGTTCAACGGCAGTTCGTTCCTAATTGGAGTGGTTGGTGTATTCCATACTTCTAGCGATTGGATTTCACTCTAAACTCACCAAATGACTCCTCCCACCATATTATGATGTTGCCCAAGTTTTGAGCTCGATCCGAACTCAATAGATGTGAGAAATTGGACAATTCAATTTCAACGGCATTTCTTTCCTAATTGGAGGGGTTGGTGTATTCCATACTTCTAGCGATTGGATTTCACTCAAAACTAACCAAATGACTCCTCCCACCATATTATGATGTTGCCCAAGTTTTGGGCTCGATCCGAAATCAATAGGTGTGAGAAATTGGACAATTCAAGTTCGACGGCAGTTCGTTCCTAATTGGAGTGGTTGGTGTATTCCATACTTCTAGCGATTGGATTTCACTCAAAACTCACCAAATGACTCCTCCCACCATATTATGTTGTTGCCCAAGTTTTGGGCTCGATACGAAATCAATAGGTGTTCCAATTTGGACAATTCAAGTTCAACGGCAGTTCGTTCCTAATTGGGGTGGTTGGTGTATTCCATACTTCTAGCGATTGGATTTCACTCAAAACTAACCAAATGACTCCTCTCACCGTGTTATGTTGTTGCCCAAGTTTTGGGCTCGATCCGAAATCAATAGTTGTGCGAAATTGGACAATTCAATTTCAACGGCAGATCGTAACTAAATTGGAGTGGTTGGTGTATTCCATACTTCTAGCGATTGGATTTCACTCAAAACTCACCAAATGACTCCTCCCACCATATTATGATGTTGCCCAAGTTTTGGGCTCGATCCGAAATCAATAGGTGTTCCAAATTGGACAATTCAAGTTCAACGGCAGTTCGTTCCTAATTGGAGTGGTTGGTGTATTCCATACTTCTAGCGATTGGATTTCACTCAAAACTAACCAAATGACTCCTCCCACCATATTATGATGTTGCCCAAGTTTTGGGCTCGATCCGAAATCAATAGGTGTGAGAAATTGGACAATTCAAGTTAAACGGCAGTTCGTTCCTAATTGGAGTGGTTGGTGTATTCCATACTTCTAGCGATTGGATTTCACTCAAAACTCACCAAATGACTCCTCCCACCATATTATGTTGTTGCCCAAGTTTTGGGCTCGATACGAAATCAATAGGTGTTCCAAATTGGACAATTCAAGTTCAACGGCAGTTCGTTCCTAATTGGGGTGGTTGGTGTATTCCATACTTCTAGCGATTGGATTTCACTCAAAACTAACCAAATGACTCCTCCCACCGTGTTATGTTGTTGCCCAAGTTTTGGGCTCAATCCGAAATCAATAGGTGTGCGAAATTGGACAATTCAATTTCAACGGCAGATCGTAACTAAATTGGAGTGGTTGGTGTATTCCATACTTCTAGCGATTGGATTTCACTCAAAACTCACCAAATGACTCCTCCCACCATATTATGATGTTGCCCAAGTTTTGGGCTCGATCCGAAATCAATAGGTGTTCCAAATTGGACAATTCAAGTTCAACGGCAGTTCGTTCCTAATTGGAGTGGTTGGTGTATTCCATACTTCTAGCGATTGGATTTCACTCAAAACTCACCAAATGACTCCTCCCACCATATTATGATGTTGCCCAAGTTTTGGGCTCGATCCAAAATCAATAGGTGTTCCAAATTGGACAATGCAAGTTCAACGGCAGTTCGTTCCGAATTGGAGTGGTTGGTGTATTCCATACTTCTAGCGATTGGATTTCACTCTAAACTCACCAAATGACTCATCCCACCATATTATGATGTTGCCCAAGTTTTGAGCTCGATCCGAACTCAATAGGTGTGAGAAATTGAACAATTCAATTTCAACGGCATTTCTTTCCTAATTGGAGGGGTTGGTGTATTCCATACTTCTAGCGACTGGATTTCACTCAAAACCCACCAAATGACTCCTCCCACCATATTATGATGTTGCCCAAGTTTGGGGCTCGATCCGAAATCAATAGGTGTGATAAATTGGACAATTCAAGTTCAACGGCAGTTCGTTCCTAATTGGAGTGGTTGGTGTATTCCATACTTCTAGCGATTGGATTTCACTCAAAACTCACCAAATGACTCCTCCCACCATATTATGATGTTGCCCAAGTTTTGGGCTCGATTCGAAATCAATAGGTCATCCAAATTTGACAATTAGAGTTCAACGGCAGTTCGTTCCTAATTGGAGTGGTTGGTGTATTCCATACTTCTAGCGATTGGATTTCACTCAAAACTCACCAAATGACTCCTCCCACCATATTATGATGTTGCCCAAGTTTTGGGCTCGATCCGAAATCAATAGGTCATCCAAATTTGACAATCAGAGTTCAACGGCAGTTCGTTCCTAATTGGAGTGGTTGGTGTATTCCACACTTCTAGCGATTGGATTTCACTCAAAACTCACCAAATGACTCCCCCCACCACATTTTGTTGTTGCCCAAGTTTTGGGCTCGATCTGAAATTAATTGGTGTTCCAAGTTGGACAATTCAAGTTCAACGGCAGTTCGTTCCTAAATGGAGTGGTTGGTGTATTCCATACTTCTAGTGATTGGATTTCACTCAAAACTCACCAAATGACTCCTCCCACCATATTATGATGTGGTCCAAGTTTGGGGCTCGATCCGAAATCAATAGGTGTGAGAAATTGGACAATTCAAGTTCAACGGCAGTTCGTTCCTAATTGGAGTGGTTGGTGGCGATTAGATTTCACTCAAAACTCACCAAATGACTCCTCCCACCATATTATGATGTTGCCCAAGTTTTGGGCTCGATCCGAAATCAATAGGTGTTCCAAATTGGACAATTCAAGTTCAACGGCAGTTCGTTCCTAATTGGAGTGGTTGGTGTATTCCATACTTCTAGCGATTGGATTTCACTCAAAACTCACCAAATGACTCCTCCCACCATATTATGATGTTGCCCAAGTTTGGGGCTCGATCCGAAATCAATAGGTGTGAGAAATTGGACAATTCAAGTTCAACGGCAGTTCGTTCCTAATTGGAGTGGTTGGTGTATTCCATACTTCAAGCGATTGGATTTCACTCAAACCTCACCAAATGACTACTCCCACCATAATATGATGTTGCCCAAGTTTTGGGCTCGATCCGAAATCAATAGGTGTTCCAAATTGGAATATTCAAGTTCAACGGCAGTTCGTTCCAAATTGGAGTGGTTGGTGTATTCCATACTTCTAGCGATTGGATTTCACTCAAAACTCACCAAATGACTCCTCCCACCATATTTTGTTGTTGCCCAAGTTTTGGGCACGATCTGAAATTAATAGGTGTTCCAAATTGGACAATTCAAGTTCAACGGCAGTTCGTTCCTAATTGGAGTGGTTGGTGTATTCCATACTTCTAGCGATTGGATTTCACTCAAAACTCACCAAATGACTCCTCCCACCGTTTTATGATGTTGCCCAAGTTTTGGGCTCGATCCGAAATCAATAGGTGTGAGAAATTTGACAATACAAGTTCAACGGCAGTTCGTTCCTAATTGGAGTGGTTGCTGTATTCCATACTTCTAGCGACTGGATTTCACTCAAAACTCACCAAATGACTCCTCCCACCATATTATGATGTTGCCCAAGTTTTGGGCTCGATCCGAATTCAATAGGTGTGTGAAATTGGTCAATTCAATTTCAACGACAGTTCTTTCCTAATTGGAGTGGTTGGTGTATTCCCTACTTCTAGCGATTGGATTTCACTCAAAACTCACCAAATGACTCCTCCCACCATATTATGATGTGGACCAAGTTTTGGGCTCAATCCGAAATCAATAGGTGTTCCAAATTGGACAATTCAAGTTCAACGGCAGTTCATTCCTAATTGGAGTGGTTGGTGTATTCCATACTTCTAGCGATTGGATTTCACTCAAAACTCACCAAATGACTCCTCCCACCATATTATGATGTTTCCCAAGTTTTGGGCTCGATCCGAAATCAATAGGTGTTCAAAATTGGACAATTCAAGTTGTACGGCAGTTCGTTCCTAATTGGAGTGGTTGGTGTATTCCATACTTCTAGCGATTGGATTTCACTCAAAACACACGAAACGACTCCTCCCACCATATTATGATGTGGACCAAGTTTTGGGCTCAATCCGAAATCAATAGGTGTTCCAAATTGGACAATTCAAGTTCAACGGCAGTTCGTTCCTAATTGGAGTGGTTGGTGTATTCCATACTTCTAGCGATTGGATTTCCCTCAAAACTCACCAAATGACTCCTCCCACCATATTATGATGTTGCCCAAGTTTTGGGCTCGATCCGAAATCAATAGGTGTTCCAAATTGGACAATTCAAGTTCAACGGCAGTTCGTTCCTAATTGGAGTGGTTGGTGTATTCCATACTTCTAGCGATTGGATTACACTCAAAACTCACCAAATGACTCCTCCCACCAAATTATGATGTTGCCCAAGTTTGGGGCTCGATCCGAAATCAATAGGTGTTCCAAATTGGACAATTAAAGTTCAACGGCAGTTCATTCCTAATTGGAGTGGTTGGTGTATTCCATACTTCTGGCGATTGGATTTCGCTCAAAACAAACCAAATGACTACTCCCACCATATTATGATGTTGCCCAAGTTTTGGGCCTGATCCAAAATCAATAGGTGTTAGAAATTGGACAAATCAAGTTCAACGGCAGTTCGTTCCTAATTGGAGTGGTTGGTGTATTCCACACTTCTAGCGATTGGATTTCACTCAAAAGTCACCAAATGACTCCTCCCACCATATTATGCTGTTGCCCAAGTTTTGGGCTCGATCCGAAATCAGTAGGTGTTCCAAATTGGACAATTCAAGTTCAACGGCAGTTCGTTCCTAATTGGAGTGGTTGGTGTATTCCATACTTCTAGCAATTGGATTTCACTAGAAACTCACCAAATGACTCCTCCCACCATATTATGATGTTGCCCAAGTTTTGCGCTCGATCCGAAGTCAATAGGTGGGAGAAATTGGACAATTCAAGTTCAACGGCAGTTCGTTCCTAATTGGAGTGGTTAGTGTATTCCATACTTCTTGCGATTGGATTTTACTCAAAACTAACCAAATGACTCCTCCCACCATATTATGATGTTGCCCAAGTTTTGGGCTCGATCCGAAATCAATAGGTGTTACAAATTCGACAATTCAAGTTCAACGGCAGTTCGTTCCTAAATCGAGTGGTTGATGTATTCCATACTTTTAGCGATTGGATTTCACTCAAAACAAACCAAATGACTACTCCCACCATATTATGATGTTGCCCAAGTTTTGGGCTCGATCCAAAATCAATAGGTGTCAGAAATTGGACAATTCAAGTTCAATGGCAGTTCGTTCCTAATTGGAGTGGTCGGTGTATTCCATACTTCTAGCGATTGGATTTCCCTCAAAACTCACCAAATGAATCCTCCCACCATATTATGATGTTGCCCAAGTTTGGGGCTCGACCCGAAATCAATAGGTGTGAGA
This sequence comes from Prunus avium, assembly GCF_965620075.1. Classification (NCBI taxonomy): domain Eukaryota; kingdom Viridiplantae; phylum Streptophyta; class Magnoliopsida; order Rosales; family Rosaceae; genus Prunus; species Prunus avium. The sequence goes on from NC_142290.1 coordinate 10,916,469, forward strand.
AATTGGACAATTCAAGTTCAACGGCAGTTCGTTCCTAGTTGGAGTGATTGGTGTATTCCATACTTCTAGCGATTGGATTTCACTCAAAACTCACCAAATGACTCCTCCCACCATATTATGATGTTGCCCAAGTTTTGGGCTCGATCCAAAATCAATAGGTGTTAGAAATTGGACAAATCAAGTTCAACGGCAGTTCGTTCCTAATTGGAGTGGTTGGTGTATTCCACACTTCTAGCGATTGGATTTCACTCAAAACTCACCAAATGACTCCACCCACCATATTATGATGTTGCCCATGTTTTGGGCTCGATCCGAAATCAATAGGTGTTCCAAATTGGACAATTCAAGTTCAACGGCAGTTCGTAACTAATTGGAGTGGTTGGTGTATTCCATACTTCTTGCGACTGGATTTCACTCAAAACTCACCAAATGAATCCTCCCACCATATTATGATGTTGCCCAAGTTTTGGGCTCGATCCGAAATCAATAGGTGTTCCAAATTGGACAATTCAAGTTCAACGGCAGTTCGTTCCTAACTGGAGTGGTTGGTGTATTCCATACTTCTAGCGATTGGATTTCACTCAAAACTCGCCAAATGACTCTTCCCACCATATTGTGATGTTGCCCAAGTTTGGGGCTCGATCCGAAATCAATAGGTGTGAGAAATTGGACGCTTCAAGTTCAACGGCAGTTCGTTCCTAATTCGAGTGGTTGCTGTATTCCATACTTCTAAAGATTGGATTTCACTCAAAACTCACGAAATGACTCCTCCCACCATATTATGATCTTGCCCAAGTTTTGGGCTCGATCCGAAATCAATAGGTGTTCCAAAATGGACAATTCAAGTTCAACAGCAGTCCTTCCTAACTGGAGTGGTTGGTGTATTCCATACTTCTAGCGATTGTATTTCACTCAAAACTCACCAAATGACTCCTCCCACCATATTATGATGTTGCCCATGTTTTGGGCTCGATCCGAAATCAATAGGTGTGAGAAATTGGTCAATTCAATTTCAACGACAGTTCGTTCCTAATTGGAGTGGTTGGTGTATTCCATACGTCTAGCGATTGGATTTCACTCAAAACTCACCAAATGACTCCTCCCACCATATTATGATGTTGCCCAAGTTTTGGGCTCGATCCGAAATCAATAGGAGTTCCAAATTGGACAATTCAAGTTCAACGGCAGTTCGTTCCTAATTGGAGTGGTTGGTGTTTTCCATACTTCTAGCGATTGGATTTCACTCAAAACTCACCAAATGACTCTTCCCACTGTATTATGATGTTGCCCAAGTTTGGGGCTCGATCCGAAATCAATAGGTGTTCCAAATTGTACAATTCAAGTTCAACGTCAGTTCGTTCCTAATTGGAGTGGTTGGTGTATTCCATACTTCTAGCGATTGGATTTCACTCAAAACTCACCAAATGACTCCTCCCACCATATTATGATGTTGCCCATGTCTTGGGACCGATCCGAAATCAATAGGTGTGAGAAATTGGTCAATTCAATTTCAACGACAGTTCGTTCCTAATTGGAGTGGTTGGTGTATTCCATACGTCTAGCGATTGGATTTCACTCAAAACTCACTAAATGACTCCTCCCACCATATTATGATGTTGCCCAAGTTTTGGGCTCGATCCGAAATCAATCGTTGTAAGAAATTGGACAATTCAAGTTCAAAGGAAGTTCGTTCCAAATTGGAGGGTTTGGGGTAATTCATAGTTCTAGCGATTGGATTTCACTCAAAACACACCAAATATCTCCTCCCACCATATTATGATGTTGCCCGAGTTTTGGGCTCGATCCGAAATCAATAGGTGTAAGAAATTGGACAATCCAAGTTCAACGGCAGTTCGTTCCTAATTGGAATGGTTGGTTTGTTCCATTATTCTAGCGATTGGATTTCACTCAAAACACACCAAATGACTCCTCCCATCATATTATGATGTTGGCCAAGTTTTTGGCTCGATCCGAAATCAATAGGTGTTCCAAATTGGACAATTCAAGTTCAACGACAGTTCGTTCCTAATTGGAGTGGTTGGTGTATTCCATACTGTTGCATCGATTCAGCTGCACCAAAATGGATTCAGCTGCATCCTCAACTTGTGATACTCGCAAGTGCACGAGCCGTTCGGTAGTATAGCATATGTAAGTGCGAGGTCGATCCCTCGAGGATTGGTGATTGAATGATCCAATTTGTTTCCCCTACACAAAATAGAATTGAAAAAGAAAATAAATAAAACAAGAAAAAAAAAGAAATAACTCAAACAAATAAGTTCCCAAGTTCAATTAGATTAACGGATTGATTCTAGCTAAAGTATGATTAAGCCATGGTGTTTGGTCATAACCTTGTGTTCCTAATTCCCTAATTTGATCATTTGTTGTCTAACCTAAAACTAAGCATTAGGAACCCATTAAGTATAGAAGAACAATTTAAACAACCAAGCATGTATCTAATCCCTGTTGTCGAATGTCCATACATACTCTTCCTATTCATAGTTCAATTCGAATTAAAGCATGGTGTCTACTCTTAATTCAAACCAAGATAGCTAACATGCAAGCCTAAATGGTGATCAATCATTCAAACTAGCATATTAACTTATAAGCATAATGAATAAGAACAAAAATCATAATTGAAACTTGGAAACTAATTAAACTTGAATACTTAAGAAAGAATGTACATTACAAATAAAAGTAAAGTGGAACTAAGAAAACTTGAAGGAAAATTTAGTAAACTCATTTTGTTACAACAATTGACAACTTGAAAGGAAACTAAGAGAATTTGAGGGAGAGAAGGGAAGGGAGCTCTAGAGAAGTGTTTGAGAGCTCCCCCCCTTGGGGTGTGTTTTGAAGCTTGAAGGCTTCTCTATTTATAGGGCTAAGAGGGAGGAACAACATGATGAATTCCCACACCATCCTTCATCTTTTGCTGCACCTCAAGCTTTCATCACATGGGTTCAAAGGTGGTCAGATGTGGCTGCCCTTTGCTGCCAACCCATGTGGTTGCCTTTTGGTTGCTGAAAAACGAGTTTTCTGAACCAGTATTGGTGTAGGAAGGCCAGAGGTTTCAAAACGTATCCCATGGGGCTCAAATTTGGATATGTTATACTAGACACCCATTGGAACAACTTCTATGAAGAAAGTATTTCCATCGGACCAGTAGAAGTGTGTGTTTTGGCCCTTGCAAGTTGGCAGCCGAACAGAGACTGGAATTGACTTCATTTCATCTTTTCTTTCCTTTTTGATTCACATGGATGCACATGCTTCCTCTTTCAATTAAAACCTGATTTCCAGCTCCAAAGTGATCTGCCAATTCAATTCCCATGTTCAAAGGCTGAAGCAAAATGCCTCTCATCATTCCTCATTCTTCCCTCTCTCCTTTCTCTTTGCTTCCCATGCATGCACATGCTTTCTCAATAATAGCTCCAGCATGTACCAACTTGCTCCTTTAGAATTTCATAGCTGGAATGCCTCCTCACTTCACTCATTATGCTGGGTGCAAAGTCAGTTATAGCTGGGGTGAGGCACATGGCTAAAAGGAGGCACATGGAGGCACATGACAAAGCTGGCAGCTGCAAATCCTCCTGAGCAGGGTTCAGTGTTGGATGGGCTGAGGACTCCAGATATGTTCAATTGGGATGAAATTTAGATATGTTGTAGTAGACACCCATTGGAACACGTTTCATGAAGATCTTCACCTCATCCGAGCCCCAGAGAATGCTGATCCAAGGCCAAGAAGTTGACCTACAAAACTGGGCTGGAAATGGGCTGTAGCCAAAATTAGTTTGTCTTTAAGATCATCTTCCATTCACCCAAATCAGGCCCTATCATGCATGGATTGCATCATTTCCTATCCAAAGCCATCATTGTTACCTAAAACTCAATGAACTGAAAGATAAACACAAGAAAGATTAAAAGCACAAGTTTAACTAAAAAACATAACCAATTCATAAGCTAGAAGGGTACAAAATGATATACAATTATGAACCGATCACATACTTCTAGCGATTGGATTTCACTCAAAACTCACCAAATGACTCCTCCCACCATATTATGATGTTGCACAAGTTTGGGGTTCGATCCGAAATCAATAGGTGTGAGAAATTGGACAATTCAAGTTCAACGGCAGTTCGTTCCTAATGGGAGTGGTTGGTGTATTCCATACTTCTAGCGATTGGATCTCAGTCAAAACTCACCAAACGACTCCTCCCACCATATTATGATTTTGCCCAAGTTTTGGGTTTGATCCGAAATCAATAGGTGTGAGAAATTGGACAATTCAAATTCAACGGCAGTTCGTTCCTAATGGGAGTGGTTGGTGTATTCCATACTTCTAGCGATTGGATTTCACTCAAAACTCACCAAATGACTCCTCCCACCATATTATGATGTTGTCCCAAGTTTGGGGCTCGGTCCGAAATCAATAGGTGTGAGAAATTGGACAATTCAAGTTCAACGGCAGTTCGTTCCTAATGGGAGTGGTCGGTGTATTCCATACTTCTAGCGATTGGATTTCACTCAAAACTCACCAAATGACTCCTCCCACCATATTATGATGTTGCCCAAGTTTGGGGCTCGGTCCGAAATCAATAGGTGTGAGAAATTGGACAATTCAAGTTCAACGGCAGTTCGTTCCTAATGGGAGTGGTTGGTGTATTCCATACTTCTACCGATTGGATTTCACTCAAAACTCACCAAATGACTCCTCCCACCATATAATAATGTTGCCCAAGTTTGGGGCTCGATCCGAAATCAATAGGTGTGAGAAATTGGACAATTCAAGTTCAATGGCAGTTCGTTCCTAATTGGAGTGGTTGGTGTATTCCATACTTCTAGCGATTGGATTTCACTCAAAACTCACCAAATGACTCCTCCCACCATATTATGATGTTGTCCAAGTTTGGGGCACGATCCGAAATCAATAGGAGTGAGAAATTGGACAATTCAAGTTCAACGGCAGTTCGTTCCTAATTGGAGTGGTTGGTGTATTCCATACTTCTAGCGATTGGTTTCACTCAAAACTCACCAAATGACTCCTCGCACCATATTATGATGTTGCCCAAGTTTTGGGCTCGATCCGAAATCAATAGGTGTTCCAAATTGGACAATTCAAGTTCAACGGCAGTTCGTTCCTAATTGGAGTGGTTGGTGTATTCCATACTTCTAGCGATTGGATTTCACTCAAAACTCACCAAATGACTCCTGCCACCATATTATGATGTTGCCCCATGTTTGGGGCTCGGTCCGAAATTAATAGGTGTGAGAAATCGGACAATTCAAGTTCAACGACAGTTCGTTCCTAATGGGAGTGGTTGGTGTATTCCATACTTCTAGCGTTTGGATTTCACTCAAAACACACCGAATGACTCCTCCGACCATATTATGATGTTGCCCAAGTTTTGGGCTCGATCCGAAATCAATAGGTGTTCCAAATTGGACAATTCAAGTTCAACGACAGTTCGTTCCTAATGGGAGTGGTTGGTGTATTCCATACTTATAGCGATTGGATTCCACTCAAAACTAACCAAATGACTCCTCCCACCATATTATGATGTTTCCCAAGTTTTGGGCTCGATCCGAAATCAATAGGTGTTCCAAATTGGACAATTCAAATTCAACGGCAGTTCGTTCCTAATTGGAGTGGTTGGGGTATTCCATACTTCTAGCGATTGGATTTCACTCAAAACTCACCAAATGAATCCTCCCACCATATTATGATGTTGCCCAAGTTTTGGGTTTGATCCGAAATAAATCGGTGTGAGAAATTGGACAATTCAAGTTCAACGGCAGTTCGTTCCTAATGGGAGTGGTTGGTGTATTCCACACTTCTAGCGGTTGGATTTCACTCAAAACTCACCAAATGACTCCTCCCACCATATTATGATGTTGCCGAAGTTTGGGGCACGATCCGAAATCAATAGGAGTGAGAAATTGGACAATTCAAGTTCAACGGCAGTTCGTTCCTAATTGGAGTGGTTGGTGTATTCCATACTTCTAGCGATTGGATTTCACTTAAAACTCACCAAATGACTCCTCCCACCATATTATGATGTTGCCCAAGTTTTGGGCTCGATCCGAAATCAATAGGTGTTCCAAATTGGACAATTCAAGTTCAACGGCAGTTTGTTCCTAATTGGAGTGGTTGGTGTATTCCATACTTCTTGCGATTGGATTTCACTCAAAACTCACCAAATGACTCCTCCCACCATATTATGATGTTGCCCAAGTTTTGGGCTCGATCCGAAATCAATAGGTGTTCCAAATTGGACAATTCAAGTTCAACGGCAGTTCGTTCCTAATTTGAGTGGTTGGTGTATTCCATACTTCTAGCGATTGGATTTCACTCAAAACTCACCAAATGACTCCTCCCACCATATTATGATGTTGCCCCATGTTTGGGGCTCGGTCCGAAATTAATAGGTGTGAGAAATCGGACAATTCAAGTTCAACGGCAGTTCGTTCCTAATGGGAGTGGTTGGTGTATTCCATACTTCTAGCGTTTGGATTTCACTCAAAACACACCGAATGACTCCTCCCACCATATTATGATGTTGCCCAAGTTTTGGGCTCGATCCGAAATCAATAGGTGTTCCAAATTGGACAATTCAAGTTCAACGACAGTTCGTTCCTAATGGGAGTGGTTGGTGTATTCCATACTTCTAGCGATTGGATTCCACTCAAAACTAACCAAATGAGTCCTCCCACCAGATTATGATGTTGCCCAAGTTTTGGGCTCGATCCGAAATCAATAGGTGTTCCAAATTGGACAATTCAAGTTCAACGGCAGTTCGTTCCTAATTGGAGTGGTTGATGTATTCCATACTTCTAGCGATTGGATTTCACTCAAAACTCACCAAATGACTCCTCCCACCATATTATGATGTGGCCCAAGTTTTGGGCTCGATCTGAAATCAATAGGAGTTCCAAATTGGACAATTCAAGTTCAACGGCAGTTCGTTCCTAATTGGAGTGGTTGGTGTATTCCATACTTCTAGCGATTGGATTTCACTCAAAACTCTCCAAATGACACCTCCCACCATATTATGATGTTGCCCAAGTTTTGGGTTTGATCCGAAATCAATAGGTGTTCCAAATTGGACAATTCAAGTTCGACGGCAGTTCGTTCCTAATTGGAGTGGTTGGTGTATTCCATACTTCTAGCGATTGGATTTCACTGAAAACTCACTAAATGACTCCTCCCACCATATTATGATGTTGCCCAAGTTTGGGGCTCGGTCCGAAATCAATAGGTGTGAGAAATGGGACAATTCAAGTTCAACGGCAGTTCGTTTCTAATGGGAGTGGTTGGTGTATTCCATACTTCTAGCGATTGGATTTCACTCAAAACACACCAAATGACTCCTCACATCATATTATGATGTTGCCCAAGTTTTGGGTTCGATCCGAAATCAATAGGTGTGAGAAATCGGACAATTCAAGTTCAACGGCAGTTCGTTCCTAATTGGAGTGGTTGGTGTATTCCATACTTCTAGCGATTGGTTTCACTCAAAACTCACCAAATGACTCCTCGCACCATATTATGATGTTGCCCAAGTTTTGGGCTCGATACGAAATCAATAGGTGTTCCAAATTGGACAATTCAAGTTCAACGGCAGTTCGTTCCTAATTGGAGTGGTTGGTGTATTCCATACTTCTAGCGATTGGATTCCACTCAAAACTAACCAAATGAGTCCTCCCACCAGATTATGATGTTGCCCAAGTTTTGGGCTCGATCCGAAATCAATAGGTGTGAGAAATTGGACAATTCAAGTTCAACGGCAGTTCGTTCCTAATGGGAGTGGTTGGTGTATTCCATACTTCTAGCGATTGGATTTCACTCAAAACTCACCAAACGACTCCTGCCACCACATTATGATGTTGCCCCATGTTTGGGGCTCGGTCCGAAATCAATAGGTGTGAGAAATCGGACAATTCAAGTTCAACGGCAGTTCGTTCCTAATGGGAGTGGTTGGTGTATTCCATACTTCTAGCGTTTGGATTTCACTCAAAACACACCGAATGACTCCTCCCACCATATTATGATGTTGCCCAAGTTTTGGGCTCGATCCGAAATCAGTAGGTGTGAGAAATTGGACAATTCAAGTTCAACGGCAGTTCGTTCCTAATGGGAGTGGCTGGTGTATTCCATACTTCTAGCGATTGGATTCCACTCAAAACTAACCAAATGACTCCTACCACCATATTATGATGTTGCCCAAGTTTTGGGATCGATCCGAAATCAATAGGTGTTCCAGATTGGACAATTCAAGTTCAACGGCAGTTCGTTTCTAATTGGAGTGGTTGATGTATTCCATACTTCTAGCTATTGGATTTCACTCAAAACTCACCAAATGACTCCTGCCACCATATTATGATGTTGCCCAAGTTTGGGGCACGATCCAAAATCAATAGGTGTGAGAAATTGGACAATTCAAGTTCAACGGCAGTTTGTTCCTAATGGGAGTGGTTGGTGTATTCCATACTTCTAGCGATTGGATTTCACTCAAAACTCACCAAATGACTCCTCCCACCATATTATGTTGTTGCCCAAGTTTTGGGCTCGATCCGAAATCAATAGGTCTGAGAAATTCGACTATTCAAGTTCAACGGCAGTTCGTTCCTAATTGGAGTGGTTGGTGTATTCCATACTTCTAGCAATTGGATTTCACTCAAAACTCACCAAATGACTCCTCCCACCATATTATGATGTTGCCCAAGTTTTGGGCTCGATTCGAATTTAATAGGTGTTCCAAATTGGACAATTTCAGTTCAACGGCAGTTCGTTCCTAATGGGAGTGGTTGGTGTATTCCATACTTCTAGCGATTGGATTCCACTCAAAACTAACCAAATGACTCCTCCCACCATATTATGATGTTGCCCAAGTTTTGGGCTCGATCCGAAATCAATAGGTGTTCCAAATTGGACAATTCAAGTTCAACGGAAGTTCGTTCCTAATTGGAGTGGTTGGTGTATTCCATACTTCTAGCGATTGGATTCCACTCAAAACTAACCAAATGACTCCTTGCACCATATTATGATGTTGCCCAAGTTTTGGGCTTGATCCGAAATCAATAGGTCTGTGAAATTGGACAATTCAAGTTCAACGGCAGTTCGTTCCTAATTGGTGTGGTTGGTGTATTCCATACTTCTAGCGATTGGATTTCACTCAAAACTCACCAAATGACTCCTCCCACCATATTATGATGTTGCCCAAGTTTTGGGCTCGATCCGAAATCAATAGGTGTGAGAAATTGGTCAATTCAATTTCTACGACAGTTCGTTCCTAATCGTAGTAGTTTTTGTATTCCATACTTCTAGTGATTGGATTTCACTCAAAACACACCAAATGACTCCTCCCACCATATTATGATGTTGCCCCAAGTTTGGGGCTCGGTCCGAAATCAATAGGTGTGAGAAATTGGACAATTCAAGTTCAACGGCAGTTCGTTCCTAATGGGAGGGGTTGGTGTATTCCATACTTCTAGCGATTGGATTTCACACAAAACTCACCAAATGACTCCTCCCACAATATTATGATGTTGCACAAGTTTGGGGTTCGATCCGAAATCAATAGGTGTGAGAAATTGGACAATTCAAGTTCAACGACAGTTCGTTCCTAATGGGAGTGGTTGGTGTATTCCATACTTCTAGCGATTGGATTTCACTCAAAACTCACTAAATGACTCCTCCCACCATATTATGATGTTGCCCAAGTTTTGGGTTTGATCCGAAATCAATAGGTGTGAGAAATTGGACAATTCAAGTTCAACGGCAGTTCGTTCCTAATGGGAGTGGTTGTTGTATTCCATACTTCTAGCGATTGGATTTCACTCAAAACTCACCAAATGACTCCTCCCACAATATTATGATGTTGCGCCAAGTTTGGGGCTCGGTCCGAATTCAATAGGTGTGAGAAATTGGACAATTCAAGTTTAACGGCAGTTCGTTCCTAATTGGAGTGGTTCATGTATTCCATACTTCTAGGGATTGGATTTCACTCAAAACTCAGCAAATGACTCCTCCTACCATATTATGATGTTGCCCAAGTTTTGGGCTCGATCCGAAGTCAATAGGTGTGAGTAATTGGTCAATTCAATTTCAACGACAGTTCGTTCCTAATCGGAGTAGTTGTTGTATTCCATATTTCTAGCGATTGGATTTCACTCAAAACCCACCAAATGACTCCTCCCACCATATTATGATGTTGCCCAAGTTTTGGGTTTGATCCGAAATAAATAGGAGTGAGAAATTGGACAATTCAAGTTCAACGGCAGTTCGTTCCTAATTGGAGTGGTTGGTGTATTCCATATTTCTAGCGATTGGATTTCACTGAAAAATCACCAAATGACTCCTCCCACCATATTATCATGGTGCCCAAGTTTTGGGCTCGATCCGAAATCAATAGGAGTGAGAAATTGGACAATTCAAGTTCAACGCCATTCGTTCCTAATTGGAGTGGTTGGTGTATTCCATACTTCTAGCGATTGGATTTCACTCAAAACTCACCAAATGAGTCCTCCCACCATATTATGATGTTGCCCAAGTTTTGGGCTCGATCCGAAATCAATAGGTGTGAGAAATTGGACAATTCAAGTTCAACGGCAGTTCGTTCCAAATTGGAGTGGTTGGTGTATTCCATAATTCTAGCGATTGGATTTCACTCAAAACTCACCAAATGACTCATCACACCATATTACGATGTTGCCCAACTTTTGGGCCCAATCCGAAATCAATAGGTGTTCCAAATTGGACAATTCAAGTTCAACGGCAGTTCGTTCCTAATTGGAGTGGTTGGTGTATTCCATACTTCTAGCGATTGGATTTCAGTCAAAACTCACCAAATGACTCCTCCCACCATATTATGATGTTGCCCAAGTTTGGGGCTCGATCCGAAATCAATAGGTGTGAGAAATTGGACAATTCAAGTTCAACGGCAGTTCGTTCCTAATTGGAGTGGTTGGTGTATTCCATACTTCTAGCGATTGGATTTCACTCAAAACTCACCAAATGACTCCTCCCACCATATTATGATGTTGTCCAAGTTTGGGGATCGATCCGAAATCAATAAGAGTGAGAAATTGGACAATTCAAGCTCAACGGCAGTTCGTTCCAAATTGGAGTGGTTGGTGTATTCCATACTTCTAGCGATTGGATTTCACTCAAAACTCACCAAATGACTCCTCCCACGATATTATGATGTTGCCCAAGTTTTGGGCTCGATCCGAAATCAATAGGTGTGAGAAATTGGTCAATTCAATTTCAACGACAGTTCGTTCCTAATCGGAATAGTCGTTGTATTCCATACTTCTAGCGATTGGATTTCACTCAAAACACACCAAATGACTCCTCCCACCATATTATGATGTTGCTCAAGTTTTGGGCTCGATCCGAAATCAATAGGTGTTCCAAATTGGACAATTCAAGTTCAACGGCAGTTCGTTCCTAATTGGAGTGGTTGGTGTATTCCATACTTCTAGCGATTGGATTTCACTCAAAAATAACCAAATGACTCCTCCCACCATATTATGTTGTTGCCCAAGTTTTGGTCTCGATCCGAAATCAATAGGTGTTCCAAATTGGACAATTCAAGTTCAACGTCAGTTCGTTCCTAGTTGGAGTGGTTGGTGTATTCTACACTTCTAGCGATTGGATTTCACTCAAAACTCACCAAATGACTCCTCCCACCATATTATGATGTTGCGCCAAGTTTGGGGCTCGGTCCGAATTCAATAGGTGTGAAAAATTGGACAATTCAAGTTTAACGGCAGTTCATACCTAATTGGAGTGGTTGGTGTATTCCATATTTCAAACGATTGGATTTCACTCAAAACTCACCAAATGACTCCTCGCACCATATTATGATGTTGCCCAAGTTTTGGGCTCGATCCGAAATCAATAGGTGTTCCAAATTGGACAATTCAAGTTCAACGGCAGTTCGTTCCTAATTGGAGTTGTTGGTGTATTCCATACTTTTAGCGATTGGATTTCACTCAAAACTTACCAAATGACTCCTCCCACCATATTATGATGTTGCCCAAGTTTGGGTCTCGATCCGAAATCAATAGGTGTGAGAAATTGGACAATTCAAGTTCAACGGCAGTTCGTTCCTAATTGGAGTGGTTGGTGTATTCCATACTTCTAGCGATTGGTTTCTCTCAAAACTCACTAAATGACTCCTCCCACCATATTATGATGGTGCCCAAGTTTTGGCCTCGATCCGAAATCAATAGGTGTTCCAAATTGGACAATTCAAGTTCAACGGCAGTTCGTTACTAATTGGAGTGGTTGGTGTATTCCATACTTCTAGCGATTGGATTTCACTCAAAACTCACCAAATGACTCCTTCCACCATATTATGATGTTGCCCAACTTTTGGGCTCGATCCGAAATCAATAGGTGTTCCAAATTGGACAATTCAAGTTCAACGGCAGTTCGTTCCTAATGGGAGTGGTTGGTGTATTCCACACTTCTAGCGATTGGATTTCACTCAAAACTCACCAAATGACACCTCCCACCCTATTATGAGGTTGCCCAAGTTTTGGGCTCGATCCGTAATCAATAGGTGTGAGAAATTGGACAATTGAAGTTCAACGACAGTTCTTTCCTAATTGGAGTGGTTGGTGTATTCCATACTTCTAGCGATTGGATTTCACTCAAAAATAACCAAATGACTCCTCCCACCATATTATGTTGTTGCCCAAGTTTTGGACTCGATCCGAAATCAATAGGTGTTCCAAATTGGACAATTCAAGTTCAACGGCAGTTCGTTCCTAATTGGAGTGGTTGGTGTATTCCATACGTCTAGCGATTGGATTTCACTCAAAACTCACCAAATGACTGCACCCACCATATTATGTTGTTGCCCAAGTTTTGGGCTCGATCCGAAATCAATAGGTGTTCCAAACTGGACAATTCAAGTTCAACGGCAGTTCGTTCCTAATTGGAGTGGTTGGTGTATTCCATACTTCTAGCGATTGGATTTCACTCAAAACTCACCAAATGACTGCACCCACCATATTATGTTGTTGCCCAAGTTTTGGGCTCGATCCGAAATCAATAGGTGTTCCAAGTTGGACAATTCAAGTTCAACGGCAGTTCGTTCCTAATTGGAGTGGTTGGTGTATTCCATACTTCTAGCGATTTGATTTCACTCAAAACTCACCAAATGACTCCTCCCACCATATTTTGATGTTGCCCAAGTTTTGGGCTCGATCCGAAATGAATAGGTGTTCCAAATTGGACAATTCAAGTTCAACAGCAGTTCGTACCTAATTGGAGTGGTTGGTGTATTCCATACTTCAAACGATTGGATTTCACTCAAAACTCACCAAATGACTCCTCGCACCATATTATGATGTTGCCCAAGTCTTGGGCTCGATCCGAAATCAATAGGTGTTCAAAATTGGACAATTCAAGTTCAACGGCAGTTCGTTCCTAGTTGGAGTTGTTGGTGTATTCCATACTTCTAGCGATTGGATTTCACTCAAAAATAACCAAATGACTCCTCCCACCATATTATGTTGTTGCCCAAGTTTTGGGCTCGATCCGAAATCAATAGGTGTTCCAAATTGGACAATTCAAGTTCAACGGCAGTTCGTTCCTAATTGGAGTGGTTGGGGTATTCCATACTTCTAGCGATTGGATTTCACTCAAAACTCACCAAATGACTCCTCCCACCATATTATGATGTTGCCCAAGTTTTGGCCTCGATCCGAAATGAATAGGTCTTCCAAATTGGACAATTCAAGTTCAACGGCAGTTCGTTCCTGATTGGAGTGGTTGGTGTATTCCATACTTCTAGCGATTGGATTTCACTCAAAACTCACCAAATGACTCCTCCCACCATATTATGATGTTGCCCAAGTTTTGGGGTCGATCCGAAATCCATAGGTGTTCCAAATTGGACAATTCAAGTTCAACGGCAGTTCGTTTCTAATTGGAGTGGTTGGTGTATTCCATACGTCTAGCGATTGGATTTCACTCAAAACTCACCAAATGACTGCACCCACCATATTATGTTGTTGCCCAAGTTTTGGGCTCGATCCGAAATCAATAGGTGTTCAAAACTTGACAATTCAAGTTCAACGGCAGTTCGTTCCTAATTGGAGTGGTTGGTGTATTCCATACTTCTAGCGATTGGATTTCACTCAAAACTCACCAAATGACTCCTCCCACCATATTTTGATGTTGCCCAAGTTTTGGGCTCGATCCGAAATCAATAGGTGTTCCAAATAGGACAATTCAAGTTCAACGGCAGTTCGTTCCCAGTTGGAGTGGTTGGTGTATTCCATACTTCTAGCGATTGGATTTCACTCAAAACTCACCAAATGACTCCTCCCACCATATTATGATGTTACCCAAGTTTTGGGCTCGATCCGAAATCAATAGGTGTTCCAAATTGGACAATTCAAGTTCAACGGCAGTTCGTTCCTAATCGGAGTGGTTCGTGTATTCCATACTTCTAGCGATTGGATTTCACTCAAAACTCACCAAATGACTCCTCCCACCATATTATGATGTTTCCCATGTTTTGGGCTCTATCCGAAATTAATAGGTGTGAGAAATTGGACAATTCAAGTTCAACGGCAGTTCATTCCTAAATGGAGTGGTTGGTGTATTCCATACTTCTAGCGATTGGATTTCACTCAAAACTCACCAAATGACTCCTCCCACCATATTATGATGTTGCCCAAGTTTTGGCCTCGATCCGAAATCAACAGGTGTTCCAAATTGGGAAATTCAAGTTCAACGGCAGTTCGTTCCTAATTGGAGTAGTTGGTGTATTCCCCACTTCTAGCGATTGGATTTCACTCAAAACTCATCAAATGACTCCTCCCACCATATTATGGTGTTGCCCAAGTTTTGGTCTCGATCCGAAATCAATAGGTGTTCCAAATTGGACAATTCAAGTTCAACGGCAGTTCGTTCCTAATTGGAGTGGTTGGTGTATTCCATACGTCTAGCGATTGGATTTCACTCAAAACTCTCCAAATGACTCCACCCACCATATTATGTTGTTGCCCATGTTTTGGGCTCGATCCGAAATCAATAGGTGTTCCAAATTGGACAATTCAAGTTCAACGGCAGTTAGTTCCTAATTGGAGTGGTTGGTGTATTCCATACTTCTAGCGATTGGATTTCACTCAAAACTCACCAAATGACTCCTCCCACCATATTTTGATGTTGCCCAAGTTTTGGGCTCGATCCGAAATCAATAGGTGTTCCAAATTGGACAATTCAAGTTCAACGGCAGTTCGTTCCTAGTTGGAGTGGTTGGTGTATTCCATACTTCTAGAGATTGGATTTCACTCAAAACTTACCAAATGACTCCTCCCACCATATTATGATGTTGCCCAAGTTTTGGGCTCTATCCGAAATTAATAGGTGTGAGAAATTGGACAATTCAAGTTCAACGGCAGTTCGTTCCTAATTGGAGTGGTTGGTGTATTCCATACTTCTAGCGATTGGATTTCACTCAAAACTCACCAAATCACTCCTCCCACCATATAATGATTTTGCCCAAGTTTTGGGCTCGATCCGAAATCAATAGGTGTTCCAAATTGGACAATTCAAGTTGAACGGCAGTTCGTTCCTAATTGGAGTGGTCGGTGTATTCCATACTTCTAGCGATTGGATTTCACTCAAAACTAACCAAATGACTCCTCCCACCATATTATGATGTTGCCCAAGTTTTGGGCTCGATCCGAACTCAATAGGTGTGACAAATTGGACAATTCAAGTTCAACGGCAGTTCGTTCCTATCTGGAGTGGTTGGTGTATTCCATACTTCTAGCGATTGGATTTCACCCAAAACTCACCAAATGACTCCTCCCACCATATTATGATGTTGCCCAAGTTTGGGGCTCGATCTGAAATCAATAGCTGTGAGAAATTGGACAATTCAAGTTCACCGGCAGTTCGTTCCTAATTGGAGTGGTCGGTGTATTCCATACTTCTAGCGATTGGATTTCATTCAAAACTCACCAAATGACTCCTCCCACCATATTATGTTGTTGCCCAAGTTTTGGGCTCTATCCGAAATTAATAGGTGTGAGAAATTGGACAATTCAAGTTCAACGGCAGTTCGTTCCGAATTGGAGTGGTCGGTGTATTCCATACTTCTAGCGATTGGATTTCACTCAAAACTCACCACATGACTCCTCCCACTATATTATGATGTTGCCCAAGTTTTGGGCTAGATCCGAAATCAATGGGTTTTCCAAATTGGACAATTCAAGTTCAACGGCAGTTCGTTCCTAATTGGAGTGGTTGGTGTATTCCATACTTCTAGCGATTGGATTTCACTCAAAACTCACCAAATGACTCCTCCCACCATATTATGATGTTGCCCAACTTTTGGGCTCGATCCGAAATCAACAGGTGTTCCAAATTGGGAAATTCAAGTTCAACGGCAGTTCGTTCCTAATTGGAGTAGTTGGTGTATTCCACACTTCTAGCGATTGGATTTCACTCAAAACTCACCAAATGACTCCTCCCACCATATTATGGTGTTGCCCAAGTTTGGGGCTCGATCCGAAATCGATAGGTGTGAGAAATTGGACAATTCAAGTTCAACGGCAGTTCGTTCCTAATTGGAGTGGTTGGTGTATTCCATACTTCTAGCAATTGGATTTCACTCAAAACTCACCACATGACTCCTCCCACCATATTATGATGTTGTCCAAGTTTTGGGCTAGATCCGAAATCAATGGGTTTTCCAAATTGGACAATTCAAGTTCAACGGCAGTTCGTTCCTAATTGGAGTGGTCGGTGTATTCCATACTTCTAGCGATTGGATTTCACTCAAAACTCACCAAATGACTCCTCCCACCATATTATGATATTACCTAAGTTTTGGGCTCGATCCGAAATCAATAGGTGTTCCAAATTGGACAATTCAAGTTCAACGGCAGTTCGTTCCTAATCGGAGTGGTTCGTGTATTCCATACTTCTAGCGATTGGATTTCACTCACAACTCACCAAATGACTCCTCCCACCATATTATGATGTTGCCCATGTTTTGGGCTCTATCCGAAATTAATAGGTGTGAGAAATTGGACAATTCAAGTTCAACGGCAGTTCGTTCCTAATTGGAGTGGTTGGTGTATTCCATACTTCTAGCGATTGGATTTCACTCAAAACTCACCAAATGACTCCTCCCACCATATTATGATGTTGCCCAAGTTTTGGCCTCGATCCGAAATCAACAGGTGTTCCAAATTGGGAAATTCAAGTTCAACGGCAGTTCGTTCCTAATTGGAGTAGTTGG
The DNA here is from genome assembly GCF_965620075.1 of Prunus avium. NCBI lineage: Eukaryota > Viridiplantae > Streptophyta > Magnoliopsida > Rosales > Rosaceae > Prunus > Prunus avium. The sequence continues at coordinate 10,933,739 of NC_142290.1, forward strand.
TGTATTCCCCACTTCTAGCGATTGGATTTCACTCAAAACTCATCAAATGACTTCTCCCACCATATTATGGTGTTGCCCAAGTTTTGGTCTCGATCCGAAATCAATAGGTGTTCCAAATTGGACAATTCAAGTTCAACGGCAGTTCGTTCCTAATTGGAGTGGTTGGTGTATTCCATACGTCTAGCGATTGGATTTCACTCAAAACTCTCCAAATGACTCCACCCACCATATTATGTTGTTGCCCATGTTTTGGGCTCGATCCGAAATCAATAGGTGTTCCAAATTGGACAATTCAAGTTCAACGGCAGTTCGTTCCTAATTGGAGTGGTTGGTGTATTCCATACTTCAAGCGATTGGATTTCACTCAAAACTCACCAAATGACTCCTCCCACCATATTATTATGTTGCACAAGTTTGGGGTACGATCCGGAATAAATAGGAGTGAGAAATTGGACAATTCAAGTTCAACGGCAGTTCGTTCCTAATTGGAGTAGTTGGTGTATTCCATACTTCTAGCGATTGGATTTCACTCAAAACTCACCACATGACTCCTCCCACCATATTATGATGTTGCCCAAGTTTTGGGCTAGATCCGAAATCAATGGGTTTTCCAAATTGGACAATTCAAGTTCAACGGCAGTTCGTTCCTAATTGGAGTGGTCGGTGTATTCCATACTTCTAGCGATTGGATTTCACTCAAAACTCACCAAATGACTCCTCCCACCATATTATGATGTTACCCAAGTTTTGGGCTCGATCCGAAATCAATAGGTGTTCCAAATTGGACAATTCAAGTTCAACGGCACTTCGTTCCTAATCGGAGTGGTTCGTGTATTCCATACTTCTAGCGATTGGATTTCACTCAAAACTCACCAAATGACTCCTCCCACCATATTATGATGTTGCCCAAGTTTTGGGCTCGATCCGAAATCAATAGGTGTTCCAAATTGGACAATTCAAGTTCAACGGCAGTTCGTTCCTAATCGGAGTGGTTCGTGTATTCCATACTTCTAGCGATTGGATTTCACTCAAAACTCACCAAATGACTCCTCCCACCATATTATGATGTTGCCCAAGTTTTGGGCTCTATCCGAAATTAATAGGTGTGAGAAATTGGACAATTCAAGTTCAACGGCAGTTCGTTCCTAATTGGAGTGGTTGGTGTATTCCATACTTCTAGCGATTGGATTTCACTCAAAACTCCCCAAATGACTCCTCCCACCATATTATGATGTTGCCCAAGTTTTGGGCTCGATCCGAAATCAATAGTTGTGAGAAATTGGTCAATTCAATTTCAACAGCATTTCTTTCCTAGTTGGAGTGGTTGGTGTTTTCCATACTTCTAGCGATTCGATTTCACTCAAAACTCACCAAATGACTCCTCCCACCATATTATGTTGTTGCCCAAGTTTTGGGCTCGATCCGAAATCAATAGGTGCGAGAAATTGGACAATTCAAGTTCAACGTAAGTTCGTTCCTAATTGGAGTGGTTGGTGTATTCCATACTTCTGGGGATTGGATTTGACTCAAAACTCACCAAATGACTCCTCCCACCATATTATGGTGTTGCCCAAGTTTGGGGCTCGATCCGAAATCGATAGGTGTGAGAAATTGGACAATTCAAGTTCAACGGCAGTTCGTTCCTAATTGGAGTGGTTGGTGTATTCCATACTTCTAGCAATTGGATTTCACTCAAAACTCACCACATGACTCCTCCCACCATATTATGATGTTGTCCAAGTTTTGGGCTAGATCCGAAATCAATGGGTTTTCCAAATTGGACAATTCAAGTTCAACGGCAGTTCGTTCCTAATTGGAGTGGTCGGTGTATTCCATACTTCTAGCGATTGGATTTCACTCAAAACTCACCAAATGACTCCTCCCACCATATTATGATATTACCTAAGTTTTGGGCTCGATCCGAAATCAATAGGTGTTCCAAATTGGACAATTCAAGTTCAACGGCAGTTCGTTCCTAATCGGAGTGGTTCGTGTATTCCATACTTCTAGCGATTGGATTTCACTCACAACTCACCAAATGACTCCTCCCACCATATTATGATGTTGCCCATGTTTTGGGCTCTATCCGAAATTAATAGGTGTGAGAAATTGGACAATTCAAGTTCAACGGCAGTTCGTTCCTAATTGGAGTGGTTGGTGTATTCCATACTTCTAGCGATTGGATTTCACTCAAAACTCACCAAATGACTCCTCCCACCATATTATGATGTTGCCCAAGTTTTGGCCTCGATCCGAAATCAACAGGTGTTCCAAATTGGGAAATTCAAGTTCAACGGCAGTTCGTTCCTAATTGGAGTAGTTGGTGTATTCCCCACTTCTAGCGATTGGATTTCACTCAAAACTCATCAAATGACTCCTCCCACCATATTATGGTGTTGCCCAAGTTTTGGTCTCGATCCGAAATCAATAGGTGTTCCAAATTGGACAATTCAAGTTCAACGGCAGTTCGTTCCTAATTGGAGTGGTTGGTGTATTCCATACGTCTAGCGATTGGATTTCACTCAAAACTCTCCAAATGACTCCACCCACCATATTATGTTGTTGCCCATGTTTTGGGCTCGATCCGAAATCAATAGGTGTTCCAAATTGGACAATTCAAGTTCAACGGCAGTTCGTTCCTAATTGGAGTGGTTGGTGTATTCCATACTTCAAGCGATTGGATTTCACTCAAAACTCACCAAATGACTCCTCCCACCATATTATTATGTTGCACAAGTTTGGGGTACGATCCGGAATCAATAGGAGTGAGAAATTGGACAATTCAAGTTCAACGGCAGTTCGTTCCTAATTGGAGTAGTTGGTGTATTCCATACTTCTAGCGATTGGATTTCACTCAAAACTCACCACATGACTCCTCCCACCATATTATGATGTTGCCCAAGTTTTGGGCTAGATCCGAAATCAATGGGTTTTCCAAATTGGACAATTCAAGTTCAACGGCAGTTCGTTCCTAATTGGAGTGGTCGGTGTATTCCATACTTCTAGCGATTGGATTTCACTCAAAACTCACCAAATGACTCCTCCCACCATATTATGATGTTACCCAAGTTTTGGGCTCGATCCGAAATCAATAGGTGTTCCAAATTGGACAATTCAAGTTCAACGGCACTTCGTTCCTAATCGGAGTGGTTCGTGTATTCCATACTTCTAGCGATTGGATTTCACTCAAAACTCACCAAATGACTCCTCCCACCATATTATGATGTTGCCCAAGTTTTGGGCTCGATCCGAAATCAATAGGTGTTCCAAATTGGACAATTCAAGTTCAACGGCAGTTCGTTCCTAATCGGAGTGGTTCGTGTATTCCATACTTCTAGCGATTGGATTTCACTCAAAACTCACCAAATGACTCCTCCCACCATATTATGATGTTGCCCAAGTTTTGGGCTCTATCCGAAATTAATAGGTGTGAGAAATTGGACAATTCAAGTTCAACGGCAGTTCGTTCCTAATTGGAGTGGTTGGTGTATTCCATACTTCTAGCGATTGGATTTCACTCAAAACTCCCCAAATGACTCCTCCCACCATATTATGATGTTGCCCAAGTTTTGGGCTCGATCCGAAATCAATAGTTGTGAGAAATTGGTCAATTCAATTTCAACAGCATTTCTTTCCTAGTTGGAGTGGTTGGTGTTTTCCATACTTCTAGCGATTCGATTTCACTCAAAACTCACCAAATGACTCCTCCCACCATATTATGTTGTTGCCCAAGTTTTGGGCTCGATCCGAAATCAATAGGTGCGAGAAATTGGACAATTCAAGTTCAACGTAAGTTCGTTCCTAATTGGAGTGGTTGGTGTATTCCATACTTCTGGGGATTGGATTTGACTCAAAACTCACCAAATGACTCCTCCCACCATATTATGATGTTGCCCAAGTTTGGGGCTCGATCCGAAATCAATAGGTGTGAGAAATTGGACAATCCAAGTTGAACCGCAGTTCGTTCCTAATGGGAGTGGTTGGTGTATTCCATGCTTCTAGCGATTGCATTTCTCCCAAAACTCACCGAATGACTCCTCCCACCATATTATTATGTTGCCCAAGTTTTGGGCTCGATCCGAAATCAATAGGTGTGAGAAATTGGACAATTCAAGTTCAACGGCAGTTCGTTCCTAATTGGAGTGGTTGGTGTATTCCATACTTCTAGCGATTGGATTTCACTCAAAACTCCCCCAATGACTCTTCCCACCATATTATGATATTGCCCAAGTTCTGGGCTCGATCCGAAATCAATAGGTGTTCCAAATTGGACAATTCAAGTTCGACGGCACTTCGTTCCTAACTGGAGTGGTTGGTGTATTCCATACTTCAAGTGATTGGATTTCACTCAAAACTCACCAAAAGACTCCTCCCACCATATTATGATGTTGCCCAAGTTTTAGGCTCGATCCGAAATCAATAGGTGTGAGAAATTGGACAATTCAAGTGCATTGGCAGTTCTTTCCTAATTGGAGTGGTTGGTGTATTCCACACTTCTAGCGATTGGATTTCACTCAAAACTCACCAAATGACTCCTCCCGCCATATTGCGATGTTGCCCAAGTTTTGGGCTAGATCCGAAATCAATAGGTGTGAGAAATTGGACAATTCAAGTTAAACGGCAGATCGTTCCTAATTGGATTGGTTGGTGTATTCCATACTTCTAGCGATTGGATTTCAGTCAAAACTCACCAAATGACTCCTCCCACCATATTATGATGTTGCACAAGTTTTGGGCTCGATCCGAAATCAATTGGTGTTCGAAATTGGACAATTCATGTTCAACGGCAGTTCGTTCCTAATTGGAGTGGTTGGTGTATTCCATACTTCTAGCGATTGGATTTCACTCAAAACTCACCAAATGACTCCTCCCACCATATTATGCTGTTGCCCAAGTTTTGGGTTTGATCCGAAATCAATAGGTGTGAGAAATTGGACAATTCAATTTCAACGGCAGTTCGTTCCTAATTGGAGTGGTTGGTGTATTCAATACTTCTAGCGATTGGATTTGAAACAAAACTCCCCAAATGACTCCTCCCACCATATTATGTTGTTGCCCAAGTTTTGGGCTCGATCCGAAATCAATAGGTGTGAGAAATTGGACAATTCAAGTTCAACGGCAGTTCGTTCCTAATTGGAGTGGTTGGTGTATTCCATACTTCTAGCGATTGGATTTCACTCAAAACTCACCAAATGACTCCTCCCACCACATTATGATGTTGCCCAAGTTTTGGGCTCGATCCGAAATCAATTGGTGTTCGAAATTGGACAATTCAAGTTCAACGGCAGTTCGTTCCTCATTGGAGTGGTTGGTGTATTCCATAATTCTAGCGATTGGATTTCACTCAAAACTCACCAAATGACTCCTCCCACCATATTATGATGCTGCCCAAGTTTTGGGCTCGATCCGAAATTAATAGGTGTGAGAAATTGGTCAATTCAATTTCAACGGCATTTCGTTCCTAATTGGAGTGGTTGGTGTATTCCATAATTCTAAAGATTGGATTTCACTCAAAATTCACCAAATGACTCCTCCCACCATATTATGATGTTGCCCAAGTTTTGGGCTCGATCCGAAATCAACAGGTGTGAGAAATTGGACAATTGAAGTTCAACGGTAGTTCGTTCCTAATTGGAGTGGTTGGTGTATTCCATACTTCTAGCGATTGGATTTCACTCAAAACTCACCAAATGACTCCTCCCACCATATTATGACGTTGCAAAAGTTTTGGGCTCGAGCCGAAATCAATAGGTGTGAGAAATTGGACAATTCAAGTTCAACGGCACTTCGTTCCTAATTGGAGTGGTTCGTGTATTCCATACTTCTAGCGATTGGATTTCACTCAAAACTCACCAAAGGACTCCTCCCACCATATTATGATGTTTCCCAAGTTTGGGGCTCGACCCGAAATCAATAGGTGTGAGAAATTGGACAATTCAATTTCAACGGCAGTTCGTTCCTAATGGGAGTGGTCGGTGTATTCCATACTTCTAGCGATTGGATTTCACTCAAAACTCACCAAATGACTCCTCTCACCATATTAGGATGTTACCCAAGGTTTGGGCTCGATCCGAAATCAATATGTGTGAGAAATTGGACAATTCAAGTTCAACGGCAGTTCGTTTCTAACTAGAGTGGTTGGGGTATTCCATACCTCTGGCGATTGGATTTCATTCAAAACTCACCAAATGACTCCTCCCACCATATTATGATGTTGCCCAAGTTTTGGGCTTGATCCGAAATCAATAGGTGTTCCAAATTGGACAATTCAAGTTCAATGGCAGTTCGTTCGTAATTGGCGTGGTTGGTGTATTCCATACTTCTAGCGATTGGATTTCACTCAAAACTCACCAAACGACTCCTCCCACCATATTGAGTTGTTGCCCAAGTTTTGGGCTCGATCCCAAATCAGTAGCTGTTCCAAATTGGACAATTCAAGTTCAACGGCAGCACGTTCCTAATTGGAGTGGTTGGTGTATTCCATACTTCTAGCGGTTGGATTTCACTCAAAACTAACCAAATGACTCCTCCCACCATATTATGATGTTGCCCAACTTTTGGGCTCGATCCGAAATCAATAGGTGTTCCAAATTGGACAATTCAAGTTCAACGGCAGTTCGTTCCTAATTGGAGTGGTTGGTGTATTCCATACTTCTAGCGATTGGATTTCACTCAAAACTCACCAAACGACTCCTCCCACCATATTGTGTTGTTGCCCAAGTTTTAGGCTCGATCCGAAATCAGTAGGTGTTCCAAATTGGACAATTCAAGTTCAACGGCAGCTCGTTCCTAGTTGGAGTGGTTGGTGTATTCCGTACTTCTAGCGATTGGATTTCACTCAAAACACACCAAATGACTCCTCCCACCATATTATGATGTTGCCCAAGTTTTGGGCTCGATTCGAAATCAATAGGTATGATAAATTGGACAATTCAAGTTCAACAGCAGTTCGTTCCAAATTGGAGTGGTTGGTGTATTCCATACTTCTAAGGATTGGATTTCACTCAAAACTCACCAAACGACTCCTCCCACCATATTGAGTTGTTGCCCAAGTTTTGGGCTCGATCTGAAATCAGTAGCTGTTCCAAATTGGACAATTCAAGTTCAACGGCAGCACGTTCCTAATTGAAGTGGTTGGTGTATTCCATACTTCTAGCAGTTGGATTTCACTGAAAACTAACCAAATGACTCCTCCCACCATATTATGATGTTGCCCAAGTTTTGGGCTCGATCCGAAATCAATAGGTGTGAGAAATTGGACAATTCGAGTTCAACGGCAGTTCGTTCCTAATTGGAGTGGTTGGTGTATTCCATACTTCTAGCGACTGGATTTCACTCAAAACTCACCAAATGACTCCTCCCACCATATTATGATGTTGCCCAAGTTTTGGGCTCGATCCGTAATCAGTAGGTGTTCCAAATTGGACAATTCAAGTTCAACGACAGCTCGTTCCTAATTGGAGTAGTTGGTGTATTCCATACTTCTAGCGATTGGATTTCACTCAAAACTCCCCAAATGACTCCTCCCACCATATTATGATGTTGCCCAAGTTTTGGGCCCGATCCGAAATCAATAGGTGTTCCAAATTGGACAATTCAAGAGTTCAACGGCAGTTCGTTCCTAATTGGAGTGGTTGGTGTATTCCATGCTTCTAGCGATTGGATTTCACTCAAAACTCCCCAAATGACTCCTCCCACCATATTATGATGTTGCCCAAGTTTTGGGCTCGATCCGAAATCAATAGGTATTCCAAATTGGACAATTCAAGAGTTCAACGGCAGTTCATTCCTAATTGGAGTGGTTGGTGTATTCCATACTTCTAGCGATTGGATTTCACTCAAAACACACCAAATGACTCCTCCCACCATATTATGATGTTGCCCAAGTTTTGGGCTCGATTCGAAATCAATAGGTGTGATAAATTGGACAATTCAAGTTCAACAGCAGTTCGTTCCTAATTGGAGTGGTTGGTGTATTCCATACTTCTAAGGATTGGATTTCACTCAAAACTCACCAAACGACTCCTCCCACCATATTGAGTTGTTGCCCAAGTTTTGGGCTCGATCCGAAATCAGTAGCTGTTCCAAATTGGACAATTCAAGTTCAACGGCAGCACGTTCCTAATTGGAGTGGTTGGTGTATTCCATACTTCTAGCAGTTGGATTTCACTCAAAACTAACCAAATGACTCCTCCCACCATATTATGATGTTGCCCAAGTTTTGGGCTCGATCCGAAACCAATAGGTGTTCCAAATTGGACAATTCAAGTTCAACGGCAGTTCGTTCCTAATTGGAGTGGTTGGTGTATTCCATACTTCTAGCGATTGGATTTCACTCAAAACTCACCAAATGACTCCTCCCACCATATTATGATGTTGCCCAAGTTTTGGGCTCGATCCGAAATCAATAGGTGTTCGAAATTGGACAATTCAAGTTCAACGACAGCTCGTTCCTAATTGGAGTGGTTGGTGTATTCCATACTTCTAGCGATTGGATTTCACTCAAAACTCCCCAAATGACTCCTCCCACCATATTATGATGTTGCCCAAGTTTTGGGCTCGATCCGAAATCAACAGGTGTTCCGAATTGGACAATTCAAGTTCAACGGCAGTTCGTTCCTAACTGGAGTGGTTGGTGTATTCCACACTTCTAGCGATTGGATTTCACTCAAAACTCACCAATTGACTCCTCCCACCATATTACGATGTTGCCCAAGTTTTGGGCTCGATACGAAATCAATAGGTGTGATAAATTGGACAATTCAAGTTCAATGGCAGTTCGTTCCTAATTGGAGTTCCCATACTTCTGGCGATTTGATTTCACTCAAAACTCGCCAAATGACTCCTCCCACCATATAATGATGTTGCCCAAGTTTTGGGCTCGATCCAAAATCAATAGGTGTTCCAAATTGGACAATTCAAGTTCTACGGCAGTTCGTTCATAATTGCAGTGGTTGGTGTATTCCATACTTCTAGCGATTGGATTTCACTCAAAACTCACCAAATGACTCCTCCCACCATATTGTATTGTTGCCCAAGTTTTGGGCTCGATCCGGAATCAGTAGGTGTTCCAAATTGGACAATTCAAGTTCAACGGCAGCTCGTTCCAAATTGGAGGGGTTAGTGTATTCCATACTTCTAGCGATTGGATTTCACTCAAAACTCACCAAATGACTCCTCCCACCATATTATGATGTTGCCCAAGTTTTGGGCTCGATTCGAAATCAATAGGTGTGATAAATTGGACAATTCAAGTTCAACGGAAGTTCGTTCCTAATTGGAGTGGTTGGTGTATTCCACACTTCTAGCGATTGGATTTCACTCAAAACTAACCAAATGACTCCTCCCACCATATTATGATGTTGCCCAAGTTTTGGGCTCGATCCGAAATCAATAGGTGTTCCAGATTGGACAATTCAAGTTCAACGGCAGTTCGTTCCTAATTGGAGTGGTTGGTGTATTCCATACTTCTAGCGGTTGGATTTCACTCAAAACTAACCAAATGACTCCTCCCACCATATTATGATGTTGCCCAAGTTTTGGGCTCGATCCGAAATCAATAGGTGTTCCAAATTGGACAATTCAAGTTCAACGGCAGTTCGTTCCTAATTTGGGTGGTTGGTGTATTCCATACTTCTAGCGAATGGATTTCACCCAAAACCCACCAAATGACCCCTCCCACCATTTTATTATGTTGCCCAGGTTTTGGGCTCGATCCGAAATCAATAGGTGTTCCAAATTGGACAATTCAAGTTCAACGGCAGTTCGTTCCTAACTGGAGTGGTTGGTAAATTCCATACTTCTAGCGAATGGATTTCACTCAATACTCACCAAATGACTCCTCCCACCATAATATGATGTTGCCCAAGTTTTGGGCTCGATCCGATATCAACAGGTTTTCCGAATTGGACAATTCAAGTTCAACGGCAGTTCGTTCCTAACTGGAGTGGTTGGTGTATTCCACACTTCTAGTGATTGGATTTCACTGAAAACTCACCAATTGACTCCTCCCACAATATTATGATGTTGCCCAAGTTTTGGACTCGATCCGAAATCAATACGTGTGATAAATTGGACAATTCAAGTTCAACGGCAGTTCGATCCTAATTGGAGTGGTTATTGTATTCCATACTTCTAGAGATTTGATTTCACTCAAAACTCGCCAAATGACTCCTCCCACCATATTATGATGTTGGCCAAGTTTTGGGCTCGATCCAAAATCAATAGGTGTTCCAAATTGGACAATTCAAGTTCAACGGCAGTTCGTTCCTAATTGGAGTGGTTGGTGTATTCCATACTTCTAGCGATTGGATTTCACTCTAAACTCACCAAATGACTCCTCCCACCATATTATGATGTTGCCCAAGTTTTGGGCTCGATCCGAAATCAATAGGTGTTCCAAATTGGACAATTCAAGTTCAACGGCAGTTCGTTCCTAATTGGAATGGTTGGTGTAATCCATACTTCTAGCGATTGGATTTCACTCAAAACTCTCCAAACGACTCCTCCCACCATATTATGATGTTGCCCAAGTTTTGGGCTCGATCTGAAATCAATAGGTGTTCCAAATTGGACAATTCAAGTTCAACGGTAGTTCGTTCCTAATTGGAGTGGTTGGTGTATTCCATACTTCTAGCGATTGGATTTTACTCAAAACTAACCAAATGACTCCTCCCACCATATTATGATGTTGCCCAAGTTTTGGGCTCGATCCGAAATCAATAGGTGTTCCAGATTGGACAATTCAAGTTCAACGGCAGTTCGTTCCTAATTGGAGTGGTTGGTGTATTCCATACTTCTAGCAATTGGATTTCACTCAAAACTCACCAGATGACTTCTCCCACCATATTATGCTATTGCCCAAGTTTTGGGCTCGATACGAAGTTAATAGGTGTGAGAAATTGGACAATTCAATTTCAACGGCAGTTTGTTCCTAATTGGAGTGGTTGGTGTATTCCATACTTCTAGCGATTGGATTTCACTCAAAAGTCACTAGATGACTCCTCCCACCATATTCTCTGTTGCCCAAGGTTTGGGCTCGATCCGAAGTTAATAGGTGTGAGAAATTGGACAATTCAATTTCAACGGCAGTTCGTTCCTAATTGGAGTGGTTGGTGTATTCCATACTTCTAGCGATTGGATTTCACTCAAAACTCACCAAAGGACTCCTCCAACCATATCATGATGTTGCCCAAGTTTTGGGCTCGATCCGAAATCAATAGGTGAAAGAAATTGGACTATTCAAGTTCAACGGCAGTTCGTTCCTAATTGGAGTGGTTGGTGTATTCCATACTTCTAGCGATTGGATTTCACTCAAAACTCACCAAATGACTCCTCCCACCATATTATGATGTTGCCCAAGTTTGGGGCTCGATCCGAAATCAATAGGTGTGAGAAATTGGACAATTCAAGTTCAACGACAGTTCGTTCCTAATTGTTGTGGTTGGTGTCTTCCATACTTCTAGCGATTGGATTTCACTCAAAACTCACCAAATGACTCCTCCCACCATGTTATGGTGTTGCCCAAGTTTTGGGCTCGATCCGAAATCAATAGGTGTTCCAAATTGGACAATTCAAGTTGAACGGCAGTTCGTTCCTAATTGGAGTGGTTGGTGTATTCCATACTTCTACCGATTGGATTTCACTCAAAACTCACCAAATGACTCCTCCCACCATATTAAGATGTTGCCCAGGTTTTGGGCTCGATCCGAAATCAATAGGTGTTCCAAATTGGACAATTCAAGTTCAACGGCAGTTCGTTCCTAATTGGAGTGGTTGGTGTATTCCATACTTCTAGCGATTGGAATTCACTCAAAACCCACGAAATGACTCCTCCCACCATATTATGTTGTTGCCCAAGTTTTGGGCTCGATCCGAAATCAATAGGTGTGAGAAATTGGACAATTCAAGTTCAATGGCAGTTCGTTCCTAGTTGGAGTGGTTGGTGTATTCCACACTTCTAGCGATTGGATTTCACTCAAAACTCACCAAATGACTCCTCCCACCGTATGATGATGTTGCCCGAGTTTTGGGCTCGATCCGAAATCAATGGGTCTGAGAAATTGGTCAATTCAATTTGAACGACAGTTCATTCCTAATTGGAGTGGTTGGTGTATTCCATACTTCTAGCGATTGGATTTCACTCAAAACCCACCAAATGACTCCTCCCACCATATTATGCTGTTGCCCAAGTTTTGGGCTCGATCCGAAGTTAATAGGTGTGAGAAATTGGACAATTTAATTTCAACGGCAGTTCGTTCCTAATTGGATTTCACTCAAAACTCACCAAATGACTCCTCCCACCATATTATGATGTTGCACAAGTTTGGGGTTCGATCCGGAATCAATAGGTGTTAGAGATTGGACAATTCAAGTTCAACGGCAGTTCGTTCCTAACGGGAGTGGTTGGTGTGTTCCATACTTCTAGCGATTGGATTTCACTCAAAACTCACCGAATGACTCCTCCCACCATATTATGATGTTGCCCAAGTTTTGGGCTCGATCCGAAATCAATAGGTGTTCCAAATTGGACAATTCAAGTTCAACGGCAGTTCGTTCCAAATTGGAGTGGTTGGTGTGTTCCATACTTCTAGCGATTGGATTTCACTCAAAACCCACCAAATGACTCCTCCCACCATATTATGATGTTGCGCAAGTTTGGGGCTCGATCCGGAATCAATAGGTGTTCCAAATTGGACAATTCAAGTTCAACGACGATTCGTTCCTAATTGGAGTGGTTGGTGTATTCCATACTTCTAGCGATTGGATTTCACTCAAAACTCACCAAAGGACTCCTCCAACCATATCATGATGTTGCCCAATTTTGGGCTCGATCCGAAATCAATAGGTGAAAGAAATTGGACTATTCAAGTTCAACGGCAGTTCGTTCCTAATTGGAGTGGTTGGTGTATTCCATACTTCTGGCGATTGGATTTCACTCAAAACTCACCAAATGACTCCTCCCACCATATTATGATGTTGCCCAAGTTTGGGACTCGATCCGAAATCAATAGGTGTGAGAAATTTTACAATTCAAGTTCAACGGCAGTTCGTTCCTAATTGGAGTGGTTGGTGTCTTCCATACTTCTAGCAATTGGATTTCACTCAAAACTCACCAAATGACTCCTCCCACCATATTATGGTGTTGCCCAAGTTTTGGGCTCGATCCGAAATCAATTGGTGTTCCAAATTGGACAATTCAAGTTGAACGGCAGTTCGTTCCTAATTGGAGTGGTTGGTGTATTCCATACTTGTAGCGATTGGATTTCACTCAAAACTCACCAAATGACTCCTCCCACCATATTTGGATGTTGGCCAAGTTTCGGGCTCGATCCGAAATCAATAGGTGTTCCAAATTGGACAATTCAAGTTCAACGGCAGTTCGTTCCTAATTGGAGTGGTTGGTGTATTCCATAATTCTGGCGATTGGATTTCACTCAAAACTAACCAAATGACTACTCCCACCATATTATGATGTTGCCTAAGTTTTGGGCTCGATCCGAAATCAATAGGTGATCCAAATTGGACAATTCAAGTTCAACGGCAGTTCGTTCCTAATTGGAGTGGTTGGTGTATACCACACTTCTAGCGATTGGATTTCACTAAAAACTCACCAAATTACTCCTCCCACCATATTATGATGTTGCCCAAGTTTTGGGCTCGATCCGAAATCAATAGGTGTGAGAAATTGGACAATTCAAGTTCAACGGCAGTTCGTTCCTAATTGGAGTGGTTGGTGTATTCAATACTTCTAGCGATTGGATTTCACTCAAAACTCACCAAATGACTCCTCCCACCATCTTATGATGTTGCCCAAGTTTGGGGCTCTATCCGACACCAATAGGTGTTCCAAATTGGACAATTCAATTTCAACAGCAGTTCGTTCCTAATTGGAGTGGTTGGTGTATTCCATACTTCTAGCGATTGGATTTCACTGAAAACTCACCAAATGACTCCTCCCACCATAGTATGATGTTGCCCAAGTTTTGGGCTCGATCCGAAATCAATAGGTGTTCCAAATTGGACAATTCAAGTTCAACGGCAGTTCGTTCCTAATTTGAGTGGTTGGTGTATTCCATAATTCTAGCGATTGGATTTCACTCAAAACTCACCAAATGAGTCCTCCCACCATATTATGATGTTGCCCAAGTTTTGGGCCCGATCCAAAATCAATAGGTGTGAGAAATTGGACAATTCAAGTTCAACGGCAGTTCGTTCCTAATTGGAGTGGTTGGTGTATTCCATACTTCTAGCGATTGGATTTCACTCAAAACTCACCAAATGACTCCTCCCACCATCTTATGATGTTGCCCAAGTTTGGGGCTCTATCCGACACCAATAGGTGTTCCAAATTGGACAATTCAATTTCAACAGCAGTTCGTTCCTAATTGGAGTGGTTGGTGTATTCCATACTTCTAGCGATTGGATTTCACTCAAAACTCACCAAATGACTCCTCCCACCATATTATGATGTTGCCCAAGTTTGGGGCTCAATCCGAAATCAATAGGTGTGAGAAATTGGACAATTCAAGTTCAACGGCAGTTCGTTCCTAATTGGAGTGCTTGCTGTATTCCATAATTCTAGCGATTGGATTACACTCAAAACTCACAAATGACTCCTCCCACCATCTTATGATGTTGCCCAAATTTTGGGCTCGATCCGAAATCAATAGGTGTGAGAAATTGGACAATTCAAGTTCAACGGCAGTTCGTTCCTAATTGGAGTGGTTGGTGTATTCCACACTTCTAGCGATTCGATTTCACTCAAAACTCTCCAAATGACTCCTCCCACCATATTATGATATTGCCTAAGTTTTGGGCTCGATCCGAAATCAATAGGTGTTCCAAATTGGACAATTCAAGTTCAACGGCAGTTCGTTCCTAATTGGAGTGGTTGGTGTATTCCACACTTCTAGCGATTGGATTTCACTCAAAACTCACCAAATGACTCCTCCCACCATATTATGATGTTGCCCAAGTTTTGGGCTCGATCCGAAATCAATAGGTGTGGGAAATTGGACAATTCAAGTTCAACGGCAGTTCGTTCCTAATTGGAGTCGTTGGTGTATTCCATACTTCTAGCGATTGGATTACACTCAAAACTCACCAAATGACTCCTCCCACCATCTTATGATGTTGCCCAAGTTTTGGGCTCTATCCGAAACCAATAGTTGTTCCAAATTGGACAATTCAATTTCAACGGCAGTTCGTTCCTAATTGGAGTGGTTGGTTTATTCCATACTTCTAGCGATTGGATTTCACTCAAAACTCACCAAATGACTCCTCCCACCATATTATGATGTTGCCCAAGTTTGGGGCTCGATCCGAAATCAATAGGTGTGAGAAATTGGACAATTCAAGTTCAACGGCAGTTCGTTCCTAATTGGAGTGCTTGCTGTATTCCATAATTCTAGCGATTGGATTACACTCAAAACTCACAAATGACTCCTCCCACCATATTATGATGTTGCCCAAGTTTTGGGCTCGATCCGAAATCAATAGGTGTGAGAAATTGGACAATTCAAGTTCAACGGCAGTTTGTTCCTAATTGGAGTGGTTGGTGTATTCCATACCTCTAGCGATTGGATTTCACTCAAAACTCACCAAAAGAGTCCTCCCACCATATTATGATGTTGCCCAAGTTTTGGGCTCGATCCAAGATCAATAGGTGTGGGAAATTCGACAATTCAAGTTCAACGGCAGTTCGTTCCTAATTGGAGTGGTTGGTGTATTCCATACTTCTAGCGATTGGATTTCACTCAAAACTCACCAAAGGACTCCTCCCACCATATTATGATGTTGCCCAAGTTTTGGGCTCGATTCGAAATCAATAGGTGTGAGAAATTGGACAATTCAAGTTCAACGACAGATCGTTCCTAATTGGAGTGGTTGGTGTATTCCGTACTTCTAGCGATTGGATTTCACTAAAAACTCACCAAATGACTCCTCCCACCATATTATGATGTTGCCCAAGTTTGGGGCTCGATCCGAAATCAATAGGTGTGAGAAATTGGACAATTCAAGTTCAAAGGCAGATCGTTCCTAATTGGAGTGGTTTGTGTATTCCATACTTCTAGCGATTGGATTTCACTCAAAACTCACCAAATGACTCCTCCCACCATATTATGATATTGCCCAAGTTTTGGGCTCGATCCGAAATCAATAGGTGCGAGAAATTGGACAATTCAAGTTCAACGGCAGTTCTTTCCTAATTGGAGTGGTTGGTGTATTCCATACTTCTTGCGATTTGATTTCACTCAAAACTCACCAAATGACTCCTCCCACCATATTATGATATTGCCCAAGTTTTGGGCTCGATCCGAAATCAATAGGTGTTCCAAATTGGACAATTCAAGTTCAACGACACTTCGTTCCTAATTGGAGTGGTTGGTGTATTCCACACTTCTAGCGATTGGATTTCACTCAAAACTCACCAAATGACTCCTCCCACCATATTATGATGTTGCCCAAGTTTTGGGCTCGATCCGAAATCAATAGGTGTGAGAAATTGGACAATTCAAGTTCAACGGCAGTTCGTTCCTAATTGGAGTGGTTGGTGTATTCCATACTTCTAGCGATTGGATTTCACTCAAAACTCACCAAATGACTCCTCCCACCATCTTATGATGTTGCCCAAGTTTTGGGCTCTATCCGAAACCAATAGGTGTTCCAAATTGGACAATTCAATTTCAACGGCAGTTCGTTCCTAATTGGAGTGGTTGGTGTATTCCATACTTCTAGCGATTGGATTTCACTGAAAACTCACCAAATGACTCCTCCCACCATAGTATGATGTTGCCCAAGTTTTGGGCTCGATCCGAAATCAATAGGTGTTCCAAATTGGACAATTCAAGTTCAACGGCAGTTCGTTCCTAATTTGAGTGGTTGGTGTATTCCATAATTCTAGCGATTGGATTTCACTCAAAACTCACCAAATGAGTCCTCCCACCATATTATGATGTTGCCCAAGTTTTGGGCCCGATCCAAAATCAATAGGTGTGGGAAATTGGACAATTCAAGTTCAACGGCAGTTCGTTCCTAATTGGAGTGCTTGCTGTATTCCATAATTCTAGCGATTGGATTACACTCAAAACTCACAAATGACTCCTCCCACCATCTTATGATGTTGCCCAAATTTTGGGCTCGATCCGAAATCAATAGGTGTGAGAAATTGGACAATTCAAGTTCAACGGCAGTTCGTTCCTAATTGGAGTGGTTGGTGTATTCCACACTTCTAGCGATTCGATTTCACTCAAAACTCATCAAATGACTCCTCCCACCATATTATGGTGTTGCCCAAGTTTTGGTCTCGATCCGAAATCAATAGGTGTTCCAAATTGGACAATTCAAGTTCAACGGCAGTTCGTTCCTAATTGGAGTGGTTGGTGTATTCCATACTTCTCGCGATTGGATTTCACTCAAAACTAACCAAATGACTACTCCCACCATATTATGATGATGCCTAAGTTTTGGGCTCGATCCGAAATCAATAGGTGTTCCAAATTGGACAATTCAAGTTCAACGGCAGTTCGTTCCTAATTTGAGTGGTTGGTGTATTCCATAATTCTTGCGATTGGATTTCACTGAAAACTCACCAAATGACTCCTCCCACCATATTATGATGTTGCCCAAGTTTTGGGCTCGATCCGAAATCAATAGGTGTGAGAAATTGGAGAATTCAAGTACAACGGCAGTTCGTTCCTGATTGTAGTGGTTAGTGTATTCCATACTTCTAGCGATTGGGTTTCACTCAAAACTCACCAAATGACTCCTCCCACCATATGAAGATGTTGCCCAAGTTTTGGGCTCGATCCGAAATCAATAGGTGTTCCAAATTGGACAATTCATTGGTGTATTCCATACTTCTAGCGACTGGATTTCACTCAAAACTCACCAAATGACTCCTCCCACCATATTATGATGTTGCCCAAGTTTTGGGCTCGATCCGAAATCAATAGGTGTGAGAACTTGGACAATTCAAGTTCAACGGCAGTTCGTTCCTAATCGTAGTGGTTGGTGTATTCCATACTTCTAGTGATTGGATTTCACTCAAAACTCACCAAATGACTCCTCCCACCATATTATGATGTTGCCCTAGTTTGGGGCTCGATCCGAAATCAATAGGTGTTCCAAAATGGACAATTCAAGTTCAACGGCAGTTCGTTCCTAATTGGAGTGGTTGGTGTATTCCATACTTCTAGCGAATGGATTTCACTCAAAACTCACCAAAGGAATTCTCCCACCATATTATGATGTTGCCCAAGTTTGGGGCTCGATCCGAAATCAATAGGTGTTCGAAATTGGACAATTCAAGTTCAACGGCAGTTCGTTCCTAATTGGAGTGGTTGGTGTATTCCATACTTCTAGCGATTGGATTTCACTCAAAACTCACCAAATGACTCCTCCCACCATATTATGATGTTGCCCAAGTTTAGGGCTCGATCCGAAATCTATAGGTGTGAGAAATTGGACAATTCAAGTTCAACGGCAGTTCGTTCCTAATTGGAGTGGTTGTTGTATTCCATAATTCTAGCGATTGGATTACACTCAAAACTCACAAGTGACACCTCCCACCATATTATGATGTTGCCCAAGTTTTGGGCTCGATTCGAAATCAATAGGTGTGAGAAATTGGACAATTCAAGTTCAACGGCAGTTCGTTCCTAATCGTAGTGGTTGGTGTATTCCATACTTCTAGTGATTGGATTTCACTCAAAACTCACCAAATGACTCCTCCCACCATATTATGATGTTGCCCTAGTTTGGGGCTCGATCCGAAATCAATAGGTGTTCCAAATTGGACAATTCAATTTCAACGGCAGTTCGTTCCTAATTGGAGTGGTTGGTGTATTCCATACTTCTAGCGATTGGATTTCACTCAAAACTAACGAAATGACTCCTCCCACCATATTATGATGTTGCCCAAGTTTTGGGGTCGATACGAAATCAATAGGTGTGAGAAATTGGACAATTCAAGTTCAACGGCAGTTCGTTCCTAATTGTAGTGGTTGGTGTATTCCACACTTCTAGCGATTGGATTGCACTCAAAACTCACCAAATGACTCCTCCCACCATATTATGTTGTTGCCCAAGTTTTGGGCTCGATTCGAAATCAATAGGTGTTCGAAATTGGACAATTCAAGTTCAACGGCAGTTCGTTCCTAACTGGAGTGGTTGGTGTATTCCATACTTCTAGCGATTGGATTTCCCTCAAAACTCACCAAATGACTCCTCCCACCATATTATGATGTTGCCCAAGTTTGGGGCTCGATCCGAAATCTATAGGTGTGAGAAATTGGACAATTCAAGTTCAACGGCAGTTCCTTCCTAACTGGAGTGGTTGCTGTATTCCATAATTCTAGCGATTGGATTACACTCAAAACTCACAAATGACACCTCCCACCATATTATGATGTTGCCCAAGTTTTGGGCTCGATTCGAAATCAATAGGAGTGAGAAATTGGACAATTCAAGTTCAACGGCAGTTCGTTCCTAATTGGAGTGGTTGGCGTACTCCATACTTGTAGCGATTGGATTTCACTCAAAACCCACCAAATGACTCCTCCCACCATATTATGATGTTGCCCAAGTGTTGGGCTCGATCCGAAATCAATAGGTGTGAGAAATTGGACAATTCAAGTTCAACGGCAGTTCGTTCCTAATTGGAGTGGTTGGTGTATTCCATACTTCTAGCAATTGGATTTCACTCAAAACTCACGAAATGACTTCTCGCACCATAGTATGATGTTGTCCAAGTTTTGGGCTCGATCCGAAATCAATAGGTGTTCCAAATTGGACAATTCAAGTTCAACGGCAGTTCGTTCCTAATTTGAGTGGTTGGTGTATTCCATAATTCTTGCGATTGGATTTCACTCAAAACTCACCAAATGACTCCTCCCACCATATTATGATGTTGCCCAAGTTTTGGGCTCGATCCGAAATCAATAGGTGTGAGAAATTGGAGAATTCAAGTACAACGGCAGTTCGTTCCTGATTGTAGTGGTTAGTGTATTCCATACTTCTAGCGATTGGGTTTCACTCAAAACTCACCAAATGACTCCTCCCACCATATTAAGATGTTGCCCAAGTTTTGGGCTCGATCCGAAATCAATAGGTGTTCCAATTTGGACAATTCATTGGTGTATTCCATACTTCTAGCGATTGGATTTCACTCAAAACTCACCAAATGACTCCACCCACCGTATTATGATGTTGCCCAAGTTTGGGGCTCGATCCGAAATCAATAGGTGTGAGAAATTGGACAATTCAAGTTCAACGGCAGTTCGTTCCTAATTGGAGTGGTTGGCGTACTCCATACTTCTAGCGACTGGATTTCACTCAAAACTCACCAAATGACTCCTCCCACCATATTATGATGTTGCCCAAGTTTTGGGCTCGATCCGAAATCAATAGGTGTGAGAAATTTGACAGTTCAAGTTCAACGGCAGTTCGTTCCTAATTGGTGTGGTTGGTGTATTCCATACTTCTAGCGATTGGATTTCACTGAAAACTCACCAAATGACTCCTCCCACCATAGTATGATGTTGCCCAAGTTTTGGGCTCGATCCGAAATCAATAGGTGTGAGAAATTGGACAATTCAAGTTCAACGGCAGTTCGTTCCTAATCGTAGTGGTTGGTGTATTCCATACTTCTAGTGATTGGATTTCACTCAAAACTCACCAAATGACTCCTCCCACCATATTATGATGTTGCCCAAGTTTGGGGCTCGATCCGAAATCAATAGGTGTTCCAAATTGGACAATTCAATTTCAACGGCAGTTCGTTCCTTATTGGAGTGGTTGGTGTATTCCATACTTCTAGCGATTGGATTTCACTCAAAACTAACCAAATGACTCCTCCCACCATATTATGATGTTGCCCAAGTTTTGGGCTCGATACGAAATCAATAGGTGTGAGAAATTGGACAATTCAAGTTCAACGGCAGTTCCTTCCTAATTGGAGTGGTTGGTGTATTCCACACTTCTAGCGATTGGATTGCACTCAAAACTCACCAAATGACTCCTCCCACCATATTATGATGTTGCCCAAGTTTTGGGCTCGATCCGAAATCAATAGGTGTTCGAAATTGGACAATTCAAGTTCAAAGGCAGTTCGTTCCTAATTGGAGTGGTTGGTGTATTCCATAATTCTAGCGATTGGATTTCACTCAAAACTCACCAAATGACTCCTCCCACCATATTATGCTCTTGCCCAAGTTTTGGGCTCGATCCGAAATCAATAGGTGTTCCAAATTGGACAATTCAAGTTCAACTGCAGTTCGTTCCTAATTGGAGTGGTTGGTGTACTCCATACTTCTAGCGATTGGATTTCACTCAAAACTAACCAAATGACTCCTCCCACCATATTACGATGTTGCCCAAGTTTTGGGCTGGATCCGAAATCAATAGGTGTGAGAAATTGGACAGTTCAAGTTCAACGACAGTTCGTTCCTAATTGGAGTGATTGGTGTATTCCACACTTCTAGCGATTGGATTTCACTCAAAACTCACCAAATGACTCCTCCCACCATATTATGGTGTTGCCCAAGTTTTGGGCTCGATCCGAAATCAATCGGTGTGAGAAATTGGACAATTCAAGTTCAACGGCAGTTCGTTCCTAATTGGAGTGGTTGGTGTATTCCATACTTCTAGCGATTGGATTTCACTCAAAACTCACCAAATGACTCCTCCCTCCATATTATAATGTTGCCCAAGTTTGGGGCTCGATCCGAAATCAATAGGTGTGAGAAATTGGACAATTCAAGTTCAACGGCAGTTCGTTCCTAATCGTAGTGGTTGGTGTATTCCATACTTCTAGTGATTGGATTTCACTCAAAACTCACCAAATGACTCCTCCCACCATATTATGATGTTGCCCAAGTTTGGGGCTCGATCCGAAATCAATAGGTGTTCCAAATTGGACAATTCAATTTCAACGGCAGTTCGTTCCTTATTGGAGTGGTTGGTGTATTCCATACTTCTAGCGATTGGATTTCACTCAAAACTAACCAAATGACTCCTCCCACCATATTATGATGTTGCCCAAGTTTTGGGCTCGATACGAAATCAATAGGTGTGAGAAATTGGACAATTCAAGTTCAACGGCAGTTCCTTCCTAATTGGAGTGGTTGGTGTATTCCACACTTCTAGCGATTGGATTGCACTCAAAACTCACCAAATGACTCCTCCCACCATATTATGATGTTGCCCAAGTTTTGGGCTCGATCCGAAATCAATAGGTGTTCGAAATTGGACAATTCAAGTTCAAAGGCAGTTCGTTCCTAATTGGAGTGGTTGGTGTATTCCATAATTCTAGCGATTGGATTTCACTCAAAACTCACCAAATGACTCCTCCCACCATATTATGCTCTTGCCCAAGTTTTGGGCTCGATCCGAAATCAATAGGTGTTCCAAATTGGACAATTCAAGTTCAACTGCAGTTCGTTCCTAATTGGAGTGGTTGGTGTACTCCATACTTCTAGCGATTGGATTTCACTCAAAACTAACCAAATGACTCCTCCCACCATATTACGATGTTGCCCAAGTTTTGGGCTGGATCCGAAATCAATAGGTGTGAGAAATTGGACAGTTCAAGTTCAACGACAGTTCGTTCCTAATTGGAGTGGTTGGTGTATTCCACACTTCTAGCGATTGGATTTCACTCAAAACTCACCAAATGACTCCTCCCACCATATTATGGTGTTGCCCAAGTTTTGGGCTCGATCCGAAATCAATCGGTGTGAGAAATTGGACAATTCAAGTTCAACGGCAGTTCGTTCCTAATTGGAGTGGTTGGTGTATTCCATACTTCTAGCGATTGGATTTCACTCAAAACTCACCAAATGACTCCTCCCTCCATATTATAATGTTGCCCAAGTTTGGGGCTCGATCCGAAATCAATAGGTGTGAGAAATTGGACAATTCAAGTTCAACGGCAGTTCGTTCCTAATTGGAGTGGTTGGTGTATTCCATACTTCTAGCGATTGGATTTCACTCAAAACTCACCAAATGACTCCTCCCACCATAATATGATGTTGCCCAAGTTTTGGGCTCGATCCGAAATCAATAGGTGTTCCAAATTGGACAATTCAAGTTCAACGGCAATTCGTTTCTAATTGGAGTGGTTGGTGTATTCCATACTTCTAGCGATTGGATTTCACTCAAAACTCACCAAATGACTCCTCCCTCCATATTATAATGTTGCCCAAGTTTGGGGCTCGATCCGAAATCAATAGGTGTGAGAAATTGGACAATTCAAGTTCAACGGCAGTTCGTTCCTAATTTGAGTGGTTCGTGTATTCCATAATTCTACCGATTGGATTTCACTCAAAACCCACCAAATGACTCCTCCCACCATACTATGATGTTGCCCAAGTTTTGGGCTCGATCCGAAATCAATAGGTGTGAGAAATTGGAGAATTCAAGTACAACGGCAGTTCGTTCCTGATTGTAGTGGTTAGTGTATTCCATACTTCTAGCGATTGGATTTCACTCAAAACTAACCAAATGACTCCTCCCACCATATTATGATGTTGCCCAAGTTTGGGGCTCGATCCGAAATCAATAGGTGTGAGAAATTGGACAATTCAAGTTCAACGGCAGTTCTTTCCTAATTGGAGTGGTTGGTGTATTCCACACTTCTAGCGATTGGATTTCACTCAAAACTCACCAAATGACTCCTCCCACCATATTATGATGTTGCCCAAGTTTTGGGCTCGATCCGAAATCAATAGGTATTCCAAATTGGAAAACTCAAGTATAACGGCAATTCGTTCCTAATTGGAGTGGTCGGTGTATTCCATACTTCTAGCGATTGGATTTGACTCAAAACTCACCAAATGACTCCTCCAACCATATTATGATGTTGCCCAAGTTTGGGGCTCGGTCTGAAATCAATAGGTGTGAGAAATTGGACAATTCAAGTTCAACAGCAGTTCGTTCCAAATTGGAGTGGTTGGTGTATTCCATACTTCTAGCGATTGGATTTCACTCAAAACTCACCAAATGACTCCTCCCACAATATTATTATGTAGCCCAAGTTTCGGGCTCGGTCCGAAATCAATAGGTGTGAGAAATTGGACAATTAAAGTTCAACGGCAGTTCGTTCCTAATTGGAGTGGTTGGTGTATTCCGAACTTCTAGCGATTGGATTTCACTCAAAACTCACCAAAGGACTCCTCCCACCATATTATGATGTTGCCCAAGTTTGGGGCTCGGTCCGAAATCAATAGGTGTTCCAAATTGGACAATTCAAGTTCAACGGCAATTCGTTCCTAATTGGAGTGGTTGGTGTATTCCATACTTCTAGAGATTGGATTTCACTCAAAACTCACAAATGACTCCTCTCACCATATTAGGATGTCGCCCAAGTTATGGGCTCGATCCGAAATCAATAGGTGTTCCAAATTGGACAATTCAAGTTCAACGGAAATTCATTCCTAATTGGAGTGGTTGGTGTATTCCATACTTCTTGCGATTGGATTTCACTCAAAACTCAGCAAATGACTCCTCCCACCATATTATGATGTTGCCCAAGTTTTGGGCTCTATCCGAAATCAATAGGTGTTCCAAATTGGACAATTCAAGTTCAACGGCAGTTCGTTCCTAATTGGAGTGGTTGGTGTATTCCATACTTCTAGCGATTGTATTTCACTCAAAACTCACCAAACGACTCCTCCCACCATATTATGTTGTTGCCCAAGTTTTGGGCTCGATCCGAAATCAATAGTTGTTCCAAATTGGACAATTCAAGTTCAACGGCAGTTCGTTCCTAATTGGAGTGGTTGGTGTATTCCATACTTCTAGCGATTGGATTTCACTCAAAACCCACCAAATGACCCCTCCCACCATATTATGATGTTGCCCAAGTTTCGGGCTCCATCCGAAATCAATAGGTGTTCCAAATTGGACAATTCAAGTTCAACGGCAGTTCGTTCCTAACTGGAGTGGTTGGTGTATTCCACACTTCTTGTGATTGGATTTCACTCAAAACTCACCAAATGACTCCTCCCACCATACTATGATGTTGCCCAAGTTTTGGGCTCTATCCGAAATCAATAGGTGTTCGAAATTGGACAATTCAAGTTCAACGGCAATTCGTTCCTAATTGGAGTGGTTGGTGTATTCCACACTTCTAGCGATTGGATTTCACTCAAAACTCACAAAATGACTCCTCCCACCATATTGTGATGTTGCCCAAGTTTTGGGCTCGATCCGAAATCAATAGGTCTGAGAAATTGGTCAATTCAATTTGAACGACAGTTCGTTCCTAACTGGAGTGGTTGGTGTATTCCATACGTCCAGCGATTGGATTTCACTCAAAACTCACCAAATGACTCGTCCCACCATGTTATGATGTTGCCCAAGTTTTGGGCTCGATCCGAAATCAATAGGTGTTCCAAATTGGATAATTCAAGTTCAACGGCAATTCGTTCCTAATTGGAGTGGTTGGTGTATTCCATACTTCTAGCGATTGGATTTCACTCAAAACTAACCAACTGACTACTCCCACCATATTATGATGTTGCCCAAGTTTTGGGCTCGATCCAAAATCAATAGGTGTGAGAAATTGGACAATTCAAGTTCAACGGCAGTTCGTTCCTAGTTGGAGGGGTTGGTGTATTCCACACTTCTAGCGATTGGATTTCACTCAAAACTCACCAAATGACTCCTCCCACCATATTATGATGTTGCCCAAGTTTTGGTTTCGATCCGAAATCAATAGGTCTGAGAAATTGGTCAATTCAATTTGAACGACAGTTCGTTCCTTATTGGAGTGGTTGGTGTATTCCATACATCTAGCGATTGGATTTCACTCAAAACCCACCAAATGACTCCTCCCACCATATTATGATGTTGCCCAAGTTTTGGGCTCGATCCGAAATCAATAGGTGTTCCAAATTGGACAATTCAAGTTCAACGGCAGTTCGTTCCTAGTTGGAGTGGTTGGTGTATTCCATACTTCTAGCGATTTGATTTCACTCAAAACTCACCAAATGACTCCTCCCACCATATTATGATGTTGCCCAAGTTTTGGGCTCGATCCGAAATCAATAGGTCTGAGAAATTGGTCAATTCAATTTGAACGACAGTTCGTTCCTTATTGGAGTGGTTGGTGTATTCCATACGTCTAGCGATTGGATTTCACTCAAAACCCACCAAATGACTCCTCCCACCATATTATGATGTTGCCCAAGTTTTGGGCTCGATCCGAAATCAATAGGTGTTCCAAATTGGACAATTCAAGTTCAACCGCAGTTCGTTCCTAACTGGAGTGGTTGGTGTATTCCATACTTCTTCCGAATGGATTTCACTCAAAACTCACCAAATGACTCCTCCCACCATGTTATGATGTTGCCCAAGTTTTGGGCTCGATCCGGAATCAATAGGTGTTCCAAATTGGACAATTCAAGTTCAACGGCAATTCGTTCCTAATTGGAGTGGTTGGTGTATTCCATACTTCTAGCGATTGGATTTCACTCAAAACTCACCAAATGACTCCTCCCACCATATTATGATGTTGCCCAAGTTTTGGGATCGATCCGAAATCAATAGGTGTTCCAAATTGGACAATTAAAGTTCAACGCCAGTTCGTTCCTAATTGGAGTGGTTGGTGTATTCCATACTTCTGGCGATTGGATTTCACTCAAAACCCACCAAATGACTCCTCCCACCATATTATGATGTTGCCCAAGTTTCGGGCTCGATCCGAAATCAATACGTGTTCCAAATTGGACAATTCAAGTTCAACGGCAGTTCGTTCCTAACTGGATTGGTTTTTGTATTCCATACTTCTTGCGATTGGATTTCACTCACAACTCACCAAATGACTCCTCCCACCATATTATGATGTTGCCCAAGTTTTGGGCTCGATACGAAATCAAAAGGTGTTCCAAATTGGACAATTCAAGTTCAACGGCAGTTCTTTCCTACTTGGGGTGGTTTGTGTATTCCATACTTCTAGCGATTGGAATTCACTCAAAACTAACCGAATGACTCCTCCCGCCATATTATAATGTTGCCCAAGTTTTGGGCTCGATCCGAAATAAATAGGTGTGAGAAATTGGACAATTCAAGTTCAACGGCAGTTCGTTCCAAATTGGAGTGGTTGGTGTATTCCATACTTCTAGCGATTGGATTTCACTCAAAACTCAAAAAATGACTCCTCCCACCATATTATGATGTTGTACAGGTTTTGGGCTCGATCCGAAATCAATAGGTGTGAGAAATTGGACAATTCAAGTTCAACGGCAGTTCATTCCTAATTGGAGTGGTTGGTGTATTCCATACTTCTAGCGATTGGATTTCACCCAAAACTCACCAAATGATTCCTCCCACCATATTATGGGGTTGCCCAAGTTTTGGGCTCGATCCGAAATCAATAGGTGTTCCAAATTGGACAATTCAAGTTCAACGGCAGTTCGTTCCTAGTTGGAGTGGTTGGTGTATTCCATACTTCTAGCGATTTGATTTCACTCAAAACTCACCAACTGAGTCCTCCCACCATATTATGATGTTGCCGAAGTTTTGGGCTCGATCCGAAATCAATAGGTGTGAGAAATTGGACAATTCAAGTTCAACGGAAATTCGTTCCTAATTGGAGTGGTTGGTTTATTCCATACTTCTTGCGATTGGATTTCACTCAAAACTCACCCAATGACTCCTCCCACCATATTATGATGTTGCCCAAGTTTGGGGCTCGATCCGAAATCAATAGGTGTGAGAAATTGGACCATTCAAGTTCAACGGCAGTGCGTTCCTAATTGGAGTGGTTCCATACTTCTAGAGATTGGATTTCACTCAAACCTCACCGATTGACTCCACCCACCATATTATGATGTTGCCCATGTTTTGGGCTCGATCCGAAATCAATAGGTGCGAGAAATTGGACAATTCAAGTTCAACGGAAGTTCGTTCCTAATTGGAGTGGTTGGGGTATTCCAGACTTCAAGCGATTGGATTTCACTCAAAACTCACCAAATGACTCCTCCCACCATATTATGATGTTGCCCAAGTTTTGGGTTCGATCCGAAATCAATAGGTCTTCCAAATTTGACAATTAGAGTTCAACGGCAGTTCGTTCCTAATTGGAGTGGTTGGTGTATTCCATACTTCTAGCGATTGAATTTAACTCAAAACTAACGAAATGACTCCTCCCACCATATTTTGATGTTGCCCAAGTTTGGGGCTCGATCCGAAATCAATAGGTGTGAGAAATTGGACAATTCAAGTTCAACGGCAGTTCGTTCCTAATTGCAGTGGTTGGTGTATTCCATACTTCTAGCGATTGGATTTGACTCAAAACTCACCAAATGACTCCTCCCACCATATTATGATGTTGCCCAAGTTTTGGGCTCGATCCGAAATCAATAGGTCTTCCAAATTGGACAATTAGAGTTCAGCGGCAGTTCGTTCCTAATTGGAGTGGTTGGTGTATTCCATACTTCTAGCGATTGGATTTCACTCAAAACTAACCAAATGACTCCCCCCACCATATTATGATGTTGCCCAAGTTTTGGGCTCGATCCGAAATCAATAGGTGTGAGAAATTGGACAATTCAAGTTTAACGGCAGTTCGTTCCAAATTGGAGTGGTTGGTGTATTCCATACTTCTAGCGATTGGATTTCACTCAAAACTCACCAAATGACTCCTCCCACCATATTATGATGTTGCCCAAGTTTTGGGCTCGATCCGAAATCAATAGGTGTTCCAAATTGGACAATTCAAGTTTCACGGCAGTTCGTCCCTATTTGGAGTGGTTGGTGTATTCCATACTTCTAGAGATTGGATTTCAATCAAAACTCACCAATTCACTCCTCCCACCATATTATGATGTTGCCCAAGTTTTGGGCTCGATCCGAAATCAATAGGTGTTCCAAATTGGACAATTCAAGTTCAACGGCAGTTCGTTCCAAATTGGAGTGGTTGGTGTATTCCATACTTCTAGCGATTGGATTTCACTCAAAACACACCAAATGACTCCTCCCACCATATTATGATGTTGCCCAAGTTTTGGAATCGATCCGAAATCAATAGGTGTTCCAAAGTGGACAATTCATGTTTCACGGCAGTTCGTCCCTAATTGGAGTGGTTGGTGTATTCCATACTTCTAGAGATTGGATTTCAATCAAAACTCACCAATTGACTCCTCCCACCATATTAGGATGTTGCCCAAGTTTTGGGCTCGATCCGAAATCAATAGGTGTTCCAAATGGGACAATTCAAGTTCAACGGCAGTTCGTTCCTAATTGCAGTGGTTGGTGTATTCCATACTTCAAGCGATTGGATTTCACTCAAAACTCACGAAATGACTCCTCCCACCAAATTATGATGTTGCCCAAGTTTTGGGCTCGATCCGAAATCAATAGGTGTTCCAAATTGGACAATTCAAGTTCAACGGCAGTTCGTTCCAAATTGGAGTGGTTGGTGTATTCCATACTTCTAGCGATTGGATTTCACTCAAAACTCACCAAATGACTCCTCCCACCATATTATGATGTTGCCCATGTTTTGGGCTCGATCCGAAATCAATAGGTGTGAGAAATTGGACAATTCAAGTTCAACGGCAGTTCGTTCCTAATGGGAGTGGTTGGTGTATTCCATACTTCTAGCGATTGGATTTCACTCAAAACTCACCAAATGACTCCTCCCACCATATTATGATGTTGCCCAAGTTTGGGGTTCGATCCGAAATCAATAGGCGTTAGAAATTGGACAATTCAAGTTCAACGGCAGTTCGTTCCTAAGGGGAGTGGTTGGTGTATTCCATACTTCTAGGGATTGGATTTCACTCAAAACACACCAAATGACTCCTCCCAACATATTATGATGTTGCCCAAGTTTGGGGCTCGTTCCGAAATCAATAGGTGTGAGAAAATGGACAATTCAAGTTCAACGGCAGTTCGTTCCTAATTGGAGTGGTTGGTGTATTCCAAACTTCTAGCGATTGGATTTCACCAAAAACTCACCAAATGACTCCTCCCACCGTATTATGTTGTTGCCCAAGTTTTGGGCTCGATCCGAAATCAATAGTTTTTCCAAATTTGACAATTCAAGTTCAACGGCAGTTCGTTCCTAATTGGAGTGGTTGGTGTATTCCATACTTCTAGCGATTGGAGTTCACTCAAAACTCACCAAATGACTCCTCCCACCATATTATGATGTTGCCCAAGTTTGGGGCTCGATCCGAAATCAATAGTTGTGAGAAATTGGACAATTCAAGTTCAACGGCAGTTCGTTCCTAATTGGATTGGTTGGTGTATTCCATTCTTCTAGCGATTGGATTTCACTCAAAACTCACCAAACGACTCCTCTCACCATATTATGATGTTGCCCAAGTTTGCGGCTCGATCCGAAATCAATAGGTGTGGGAAATTGGACAATTCAAGTTCAACGGCAGTTCGTTCCAAATTGGAGTGGTTGGTGAATTACATAATTCTAGCGATTGGATTTCACTCAAAACTCACCAAATGACTCCTCCCACCATATTATGATGTTGCACAAGTTTGGGGTTCGATCCGAAATCAATAGGTGTGAGAAATTGGACAATTCAAGTTGAACGGCAGTTTGTTCCAAATGGGAGTGGTTGGTGTATTCCATACTTCTAGCGATTGGATTTCACTCAAAACTCACCAAATGACTCCTCCCACCATATTATGATGTTGCCCAATGTTTGAGCAAGATCCGAAATCAATAGGTGTGAGAAATTGGACAGTTCAAGTTCAACGGCAGTTCGTTCCTAATTGGAGTGGTTGGTGTATTCCACACTTCTAGCGATTGGATTTCACTCAAAACTCACCAAATGACTCCTCCCACCATATTATGACGTTGCCCAAGTTTTGGGCTCGATTTGAAATCAATAGGTGTGAGAAATTGGACAATTCAAGTTCAACGACAGTTCGTTCCTAATTGGAGTGGTTGGTGTATTCCATACTTCTAGCGATTGGATTTCACTCAAAACTCACCAAATGACTCCTCCCACCATATTATGATGTTGCCCAAGTTTTGGGCTCGATCCGAAATCAATAGGTGTGAGAAATTGGACAATTCAAGTTCAACGGCAGTTCGTTCCTAATTGGAGTGGTTGGTGTATTCCATACTTCTAGCGATGGGATTTCACTCAACTCTCGCCAAATGACTCCTTCCACCATATTATGATGTTGCCCAAGTTTTGGGCTCGATCCGAAATCAATAGGTGTGAGAAATTGGACAACTCAAGTTCAACGGCAGTTCGTTCCGAATTGGAGTGGTTGGTGTATTCCATACTTCTAGCGATTGGATTTCACTCAAAACTCACCAAAGGACTCCTCCCACCGTATTATGATGTTGCCCAAGTTTCGGGCTCGATCCGAAATCAATAGGCGTGAGAAATTGGACAATTCAAGTTCAACGGCAGATCGTTCCTAATTGGAGTGGTTGGTGTATTCCACACTTCTAGCGACTGGATTTCACTCAAAACTCACCAAATGACTCCTCCCACCATATTATGGTATCGCCCAAGTTTTGGGCTCGATCTGAAATCAATTGGTGTTCCAAATTGGACAATTCAAGTTCAACGGCAGTTCGTTCCTTATTGGAGTGGTTGCTGTTTTGCGATCGATCCGAAATCAATAGGTGTTCCAAATTTGACAATTCAAGTTCAACGGCAGTTCGTTCCTAATTGGAGTGGTTGGTCTATTCCATACTTCTAGCGATTGGATTTCACTCAAAACTCACCAAATGACTCCTCCCACCATATTATGATGTTCCCCAAGTTTTGGGCTCGATCCAAAATCAATAGGTGTGAGAAAGTGGACAATTCATGTTTAACGGCAGTTCGTTCCTAATTGGAGTGGTTGGTGTAATCCACACTTCTAGCGATTGGATTTCACTCAAAACTAACCAAATGACTCCTCCCACCATATTATGATGTTGCCCAAGTTTTGGGCTCGATCCGAAAACAATAGGCGTGAGAAATTGGACAATTCAAGTTCAACGGCAGTTCGTTCCTAATTGGAATGGTTGGTGTATTCCACACTTCTAGCGATTGGATTTCACTCAAAACTCACCAAATGACTCCTCCCACCATATTGTGATGTTGCCCAAGTTTTGGGCTCGATCCGAAATCAATAGGTGTGAGAAATTGGACAATTCAAATTCCACGGCAGTTCGTTCCTAATTGGAGTGGTTGGTGTATTCCATACTTCTAGCGATTGGATTTCACTCAAAACTCCTCCCACCTTATTATGACGTTGCCCATGTTTTGGGGTCGATCTGAAATCAATAGGTGTGGGAAATTGGACAATCCAAGTTCAATGGCAGTTCGTTCCTAATTGGAGTGGTTGGTGTATTCCATACTTCTAGCGATTGGATTTCACTCAAAACTCCCCAAATGACTCCTCCCACCATATTATGATGTTGCCCAAGTTTGGGGCTCGATCCGAAATCAATACGTGTGAGAAATTGGACAATTCAAGTTCAACGGCAGTTCGTTCCTAATCATAGCGGTTGGTGTATTCCATACTTCTAGCGATTGGATTTCACTCAAAACTCACCAAATGACTCCTCCCACCATATTATGACGTTGCCCTAGTTTGGGGCTCGATACGAAATCTATAGGTGTGAGAAATTGGACAATTCAAGTTCAACGGCAGTTCCTTCCTAATTGGTGCGGTGGGTGTCTTCCACACTTCCAGCGATTGGATTTCACTCAAAACTCACCAAATGACTCCTCCCACCATATTATGATGTTGCCCAAGTTTTGGGCTCGATACAAAATCAATAGGTGTGAGAAATTGGACAATTCATGTTTAACGGCAGTTCGTTCCTAATTGGAGTGGTTGGTGCAATCCACACTTCTAGCGATTGGATTTCATTCAAAACTAACCAAATGACTCCTCCCACCATATTATGATGTTGCCCGAGTTTTGGGCTCGATCCGAAAACAATAGGCGTGAGAAATTGGACAATTCAAGTTCAACGGCAGTTCGTTCCTAATTGGAATGGTTGGGATTTTCCACACTTCTAGCGATTGGATTTCACTCAAAACTCAAAAAATGACTCCTCCCACCATATTAGGATGTTGCCCAAGTTTTGGGCTCGATCCGAAATCAATAGGTGTGAGAAATTGGACAATTCAAATTCAACGGCAGTTCGTTCCTAATTGGAGTGGTTGGTGTATTCCATACTTCTAGCGATTGGATTTCACTCAAAACTCCTCCCACCTTATTATGATGTTGCCCATGTTTTGGGCTCGATCTGAAATCAATAGGTATGGGAAATTGGACAATCCAAGTTCAACGGCAGTTCGTTCCGAATTGGAGTGGTTGGTGTATTCCAGAATTCTAGGGATTGGATTTCTCTCAAAACTCACCAAATGACTCCTCCCACCATATTATGATGTTGCCCAAGTTTTGGGCTCGATCCGAAATCAATAGGTGTGAGAAATTGGACAATTCAAGTTCAACGGCAGTTCGTTCCTAATCGTAGTGGTGGGTGTATTCCATACTTCTAGCGATTGGATTTCACTCAAAACTAACCAAATGACTCCTCCCACCATATTATGATGTTGCCCAAGTTTTGGGCTCGATCCGAAATCAATAGGTGTTACAAAGTCGACAATTCAAGTTGAACGGCAGTTCGTTCCTAAATGGAGTGGTTGGTGTATTCCATACTTTTAGCGATTGGATTTCACTCAAAACTAACCAAATGACTACTCCCACCATATTATGATGTTAACCAAGTTTTGGGGTCGATCCAAAATCAATAGGTGTGAGAAATTGGACAATTCAAGTTCAACGGCAGTTCGTTCCTAATTGGAGTTGTTGGTGTATTCCATACTTCTAGCGACTGGATTTCACTCAAAACTCACCAAATGACTCCTCCCACCATCTTATGATGTTGCCCAAGTTTTGGGCTCGATTTGAAATCAAAAGGTGTTCCAAATTGGACAATTCAAGTTCAACGGCAGTTCGTTCCTAATTGGAGTGGTTGGTGTATTCCATACTTCTAGCAATTGGATTTCACTAGAAACTCACCAAATGACTCCTCCCACCATATTATGATGTTGCCCAAGTTTGGCGCTCGATCCGAAATCAATAGGTGGGAGAAATTGGACAATTCAAGTTCAACGGCAGTTCGTTCCTAATTGGAGTGGTTAGTGTATTCCATACTTCTTGCGATTGGATTTTACTCAAAACTAACCAAATGACTCCTCCCACCATATTATGATGTTGCCCAAGTTTTGGGCTCGATTCGAAATCAATAGGTGTTACAAATTCGACAATTCAAGTTCAACGGCAGTTCGTTCCTAAATGGAGTGGTTGGTGTATTCCATACTTTTAGCAAATGGATTTCACTCAAAACAAACCAAATGACTACTCCCACCATATTATGATGTTGCCCAGGTTTTGGGCTCGATCCAAAATAAATAGGTGTTAGAAATTGGACAATTCAAGTTCAACGGCAGTTCGTTCCTAATTGGAGTGGTTGGTGTATTCCACACTTCTAGCAATTGGATTTCACTCAAAACTCACCAAATGACTCCTCCCACCATATTATGATGTTGCCCAAGTTTTGGGCTGGATCCGAAATCAATAGGTGTGAGAAATTGGACAGTTCAAGTTCAACGACAGTTCGTTCCTAATTGGAGTGGTTGGTGTATTCCACACTTCTAGCGATTGGATTTCGCTCAAAACTCACCAAATGACTCCTCCCACCATATTATGATGTTGCCGAAGTTTGGGGCTCGATCCGAAATCAATAGGTGTTCCAAATTGGACAATTAAAGTTCAACGGCAGTTCATTCCTAATTGGAGTGGTTGGTGTATTCCATACTTCTGGCGATTGGATTTCACTCAAAACAAACCAAATGACTACTCCCACCATAATATGATGTTGCCCAAGTTTTGGGCTCGATCCAAAATCAATAGGTGTTAGAAATTGGACAACTCAAGTTCAACGGCAGTTCGTTCCTAATTGGAGTGGTTGGTGTATTCCACACTTCTAGCGATTGGATTTCACTCAAAAGTCACCAAATGACTCCTCCCACCATATTATGCTGTTGCCCAAGTTTTGGGCTCGATCCGAAATCAGTTGGTGTTCCAAATTGGACAATTCAAGT
The DNA here is from genome assembly GCF_965620075.1 of Prunus avium. Classification (NCBI taxonomy): domain Eukaryota; kingdom Viridiplantae; phylum Streptophyta; class Magnoliopsida; order Rosales; family Rosaceae; genus Prunus; species Prunus avium. The sequence goes on from NC_142290.1 coordinate 10,968,838, forward strand.
TCAACGGCAGTTCGTTCCTAATTGGAGTGGTTGGTGTATTCCACACTTCTAGCGATTGGATTTCACTCAAAACTCACCAAATGCCTCCTCCCACCATATTATGATGTTGCCCTAGTTTTGGGCTTGATCCGAAATCAATAGGTGTTAGAAATTTAACAATTCAAGTTCTACGGCAGTTCGTTCCTCATTGGAGTGGTTGGTGTATTCCACACTTCTAGCGATTTGATTTCACTCAAAACTCACCAAATGACTCCTTCCACCATATTATGATGTTGCCCAAGTTTTGGGCTGGATCCGAAATCAATAGGTGTGAGAAATTGGACAGTTCAAGTTCAACGACAGTTCGTTCCTAATTGGAGTGGTTGGTGTATTCCACACTTCTAGCGATTGGATTTCACTCAAAACTCACCGAATGCCTCCTCCCACCATATTATGATGTTGCCCAACTTTGGGGCTCGATCCGAAATCAATAGGTGTTCCAAATTGGACAATTCAAGTTCAACGGCAGTTCGTTCCTAATTGGAGTGGTTGGTGTATTGCATACTTCTAGCGATTGGATTTCACTCAAAACTCACCAAATGACTCCTCCCACCATATTATGATGTTGCCCAAGTTTTGGGCTCGATCCGAAATCAATAGGTGTGAGAAATTGGACAATTCAAGTTCAACGGCAGTTCGTTCCTAATTGGGGTGGTTGGTGTATTCCATACTTCTAGCGATTGGATTTCACTCAAAACACACCAAATGACTCCTTCCACCATATTATGATGTTGCCCAAGTTTGGGGCTCGATCCGAAATCAATAGGTGTTCCAAATTGGACAATTAAAGTTCAACGGCAGTTCATTCCTAATTGGAGTGGTTGGTGTATTCCATACTTCTGGCGATTGGATTTCACTCAAAACAAACCAAATGACTACTCCCACCATATTATGATGGTGCCCAAGTTTTGGGCTCGATCCGAAATCAATAGGTGTGAGAAATTTAACAATTCAAGTTCAACGGCAGTTCGTTCCTAATTGGAGTGGTTGGTGTATTCCACACTTCGAGCGATTGGATTTGACTCAAAACTGACCAAATGACTCCTCCCACCATATTATGACGTTGCCCAAGTTTTGGGCTCGATCCGAAATCAATAGGTGTTCCAAATTGGACAATTCAAGTTCAACGGCAGTTCGTTCCTAATTGGAGTGGTTAGTGTATTCCACACTTCTAGCGATTGGATTTCACTCAAAACTCACCAAATGACTCCTCCCACCATATTATGATGTTGCCCAAGTTTGGGGCTCGATTCGAAATCAATAGGTGTGAGAAATTGGACAATTCAAGTTCAACGGCAGTTCGTTCCTAATTGGAGTGGTTGGTGTATTCCATACTTCTAGCGATTGGATTTTACTCAAAACTCACCAAATGACTCCTCCCACCATATTACGATGTTGCCTAAGTTTTGGGCTCGATCCGAAATCAATAGGTGTGAGAAATTGGACAATTCAAGTTCAACGGCAGTTCGTTCCTAATTGGAGTGGTTGGTGTATTCCACACTTCTAGGGATTGGATTTCACTCAATATTCACCAAATGACTCCTCCCACCATATTATGATGTTGCCCAAGTTTTGGGCTTGATCCGAAATCAATAGGTGTGAGAAATTGGACAATTCAAGTTCAACGGCAGTTCGTTCCTAATAGGAGTGGTTGGTGTATTCCATACTTTTAGCGATTGGATTTCACTCAAAACTCCTCCCACCATATTATGATGTTGCCCAAGTTTTGGGCTCGATCCGAAATCAACAGGTGTGGGAAATTGGACAATCCAAGTTCAACGACAGTTCGTTCCTAATGGGAGTGGTTGGTGTATTCCACACTTCTAGGGATTGGATTTCACTCAAAACTCACAAAATGACTCCTCCCACCATATTATGATGTTGCCCAAGTTTTGGGCTCGATCCGAAATCAATAGGTGTGAGAAATTGGACAATTCAAGTTCAACGGCAGATCGTTCCTAATTGGAGTCGTTAGTGTATTCCATACTTCTAGCGATTGGATTTCACTCAAAACTAACCAAATGACTCCTCCCACCATATTATGATGTTGCCCAAGTTTTGGGCTCGATCCGAAATCAATAGGTGTTCCAAATTGGACAATTCAGGTTCAACGGCAGTTCGTTCCTACTGGGAGTGGTTCGTGTATTCCATACTTCTAGCGACTGGATTTCCCTCAAAACTCACCAAATGACTCCTCCCACCATATTATGATAGTTTTGGGCACGATCCGAAATGAATAGGTGTGAGAAATTGGACAATTCAAGTTCAATGGCAGTTCGTTTCTAATTTGAGTGGTTGGTGTATTCCATACTTCTAGCCATTGGATTTCACTCAAAACTCACCAAATGACTCCTCCCACCATATTATGATGTTGCCCAAGTTTTGGGCTCGATCCGAAATCAATAGGTGTGAGAAATTGGACAATTCAAGTTCAACGGAAGTTCGTTCCAAATTGGAGTGGTTGGTGTATTCCATATTTCTAGCGATTGGATTTCACTCAAAACACACCAAATCACTCCTCCCACCATATTATGATGTTGCCCAAGTTTGGGGCTCGATCCGAAATCAATACGTGTGAGAAATTGGACAATTCAAGTTTAACGGCAGTTCGTTCCTAATTGGAGTGGTTGGTGTATTCCATACTTCTAGCGATTGGATTTCACTCAAAACTCACCAAATGACTCCCCCAACCATATTAATATGTTGCCCAAGTTTTGTGCTCGATCCGAAGGCAATAGGTCTTCCAAATTGGACAATTCAAATTCAACGGAAGTTCGTTCCTAATTGGAGTGGTTGGTGTATTCCATACTTCTAGCGATTGGATTTCACTCAAAACTCACCAAATGACTCCTCCCACCACATTATGATGTAGCCCAAGTTTTGGGCTCGATCCGAAATCAATAGGTGTGAGAAATTGAACAATTCAAGTTCAACGGCAGATCGTTCCTAATTGGAGTGCTTGGTGTATTCCATACTTCTAGCGATTGGATTTCACTCAAAACTCACCAAATGACTCCTGCCACCGTATTATGATATTGCCCAAGTTTTGGGCTCGATCCGAAATCAATAGGGGTTCCAAATTGGACAATTCAAGTTCAACGGCAGTTCGTTCCTAATTGGAGTGGTTGGTGTGTTCCATACTTCTAGAGATTGGATTTCACTCAAAACTCACCAAATGACTCCTCCCACCATATTATGATGTTGCCCAAGTTTGGGGCTCCATCCGAAATCAATAGGTGTGAGAAATTGGACAATTCAAGTTCAACGGCAGTTCATTCCTAATTGGAGTGGTTGGTGTATTCCATACTTCTAGCGATTGGATTTCACTCAAAACTCACCAAATGACTCCTCCCACCAAATTATGATGTTGCCCAAGTTTTAGGCTCGATCCGAAATCAATAGATGTGAGAAATTGGACAATTCAAGTTCAACGGCAGTTCGTTCCTAATTGGATTGGTTGGTGTATTCCATACTTCTAGCGATTGGATTTCACTCAAAACTAACCAAACGACTCCTCCCACCATATTATGATGTTGCCCAAGTGTTGGGCTCGATCCGAAAACAATAGGTGCTCCAAATTGGTCAATTCAAGTTCAACGGCAGTTCGTTCCTAATTGGAGTGCTTGGTGTATTCCATACTTCTAGCGATTGGATTTCTCCCAAAACTCACCAAATGACTCCTCCCACCATATTATGATGTTGCCCAAGTTTTGGGCTTGATCCGAAATCAATAGGTGTGAGAAATTGGACAATTCAAGTTCAACGGCAGTTCGTTCCTAATTGGAGTGGTTGGTGTATTCCATACTTCTAGCGATTGGATTTCACTCAAAACTCAGGAAATGACTCCTCCCACCACATTATGATATTGCCCAAGTTTTGGGCTCGATCCGAAATCAATAGGTGTTCCAAATTGGACAATTCAAGTTCAACGGCAGTTCGTTCCTAATTGGAGTGGTTGGTGTATTCCATACTTCTAGCGATTGGATTTCACTCAAAACTCACCAAATGACTCCTCCCACCATATTATTATGTTGCCCAAGTTTGGGGCTCGATCCGAAATCAATAGGTGTGAGAAATTGGACAATTCAAGTTCAACGGCAGTTCGTTCCTAATTGGAGTGGTTGCTGTATTCCATACTTCTAGCGATTGGATTTCACTCAAAACTCACCAAAGGACTCCTTCCACCATATTATGATGTTGCCCAAGTTTTGGGCTCGATTCGAAATCAATAGGTGTGAGAAATTGGACAATTCAAGTTCAACGGCAGTTCGTTCCTAATTGGAGTGGTTGGAGTATTCCATACTTCTAGCGATTGGATTTCACTCAAAACTCACCAAGTGACTCCTCTCACCATATTATGATGATGCCCAAGTTTTGGGCTCGATCCGAAATCAATAGGTGTTTCAAATTGGAAAACTCAAGCATAACGGCAATTCGTTCCTAATTGGAGTGGTCGGTGTATTCCGTACTTCTAGCGATTGGATTTCACTCAAAACTCACCAAATGACTCCTCCCACCATATTATGATGTTGCCCAAGTTTGGGGCTCGTTCCGAAATCAATTGGTGTGAGAAATTGGACAATTCAAGTTCAACGGCAGTTCGTTCCTAATTGGAGTGGTAGGTGTATTCCATACTTCTAGCGATTGGATTTCACTCAAAACTCACCAAATGACTCCTCCCACAATATTATGATGTAGCCCAAGTTTGGGGCTCGGTCCGAAATCAATAGGTGTGAGAAATTGGACAATTCAAGTTCAATGGCAGTTCGTTCCTAATTGGAGTGCTTGGTGTATTCCACACTTCTAGCGATTGGATTTCACTCAAAACTTACCAAATGACTCCTCCCACCACATTATGATGTTGCCCAAGTTTGGGTCTCGATCCGAAATCAATAGGTGTGAGAAATTGGACAATTCAAGTTCAACGGCAGTTCGTTCCTAATTGGAGTGGTTGGTGTATTCCATACTTCTAGCGATTGGTTTCTCTCAAAACTCACTAAATGACTACTCCCACCATATTATGATGTTGCCCAAGTTTTGGCCTCGATCCGAAATGAATAGGTCTTCCAAATTGAACAATTGAAGTACAACGGCAGTTCATTCCTAATTGGAGTGGTTGGTGTATTCCATACTTCTTGCGATTGGATTTCACTCAAAACTCACCAAATGACTCCTCCCACCATATTATGATGTTGCCCAAGTTTGGGGCTCCATCCGAAATCAATAGGTGTGAGAAATTGGACAATTCAAGTTCAACGGCAGTTCATTCCTAATTGGAGTGGTTGGTGTATTCCATACTTCTAGCGATTGGATTTCACTCAAAACTCACCAAATGACTCCTCCCACCAAATTATGATGTTGCCCAAGTTTTAGGCTCGATCCGAAATCAATAGATGTGAGAAATTGGACAATTCAAGTTCAACGGCAGTTCGTTCCTAATTGGATTGGTTGGTGTATTCCATACTTCTAGCGATTGGATTTCACTCAAAACTAACCAAACGACTCCTCCCACCATATTATGATGTTGCCCAAGTGTTGGGCTCGATCCGAAAACAATAGGTGCTCCAAATTGGTCAATTCAAGTTCAACGGCAGTTCGTTCCTAATTGGAGTGCTTGGTGTATTCCATACTTCTAGCGATTGGATTTCTCCCAAAACTCACCAAATGACTCCTCCCACCATATTATGATGTTGCCCAAGTTTTGGGCTTGATCCGAAATCAATAGGTGTGAGAAATTGGACAATTCAAGTTCAACGGCAGTTCGTTCCTAATTGGAGTGGTTGGTGTATTCCATACTTCTAGCGATTGGATTTCACTCAAAACTCAGGAAATGACTCCTCCCACCACATTATGATATTGCCCAAGTTTTGGGCTCGATCCGAAATCAATAGGTGTTCCAAATTGGACAATTCAAGTTCAACGGCAGTTCGTTCCTAATTGGAGTGGTTGGTGTATTCCATACTTCTAGCGATTGGATTTCACTCAAAACTCACCAAATGACTCCTCCCACCATATTATTATGTTGCCCAAGTTTGGGGCTCGATCCGAAATCAATAGGTGTGAGAAATTGGACAATTCAAGTTCAACGGCAGTTCGTTCCTAATTGGAGTGGTTGCTGTATTCCATACTTCTAGCGATTGGATTTCACTCAAAACTCACCAAAGGACTCCTTCCACCATATTATGATGTTGCCCAAGTTTTGGGCTCGATTCGAAATCAATAGGTGTGAGAAATTGGACAATTCAAGTTCAACGGCAGTTCGTTCCTAATTGGAGTGGTTGGAGTATTCCATACTTCTAGCGATTGGATTTCACTCAAAACTCACCAAGTGACTCCTCTCACCATATTATGATGATGCCCAAGTTTTGGGCTCGATCCGAAATCAATAGGTGTTTCAAATTGGAAAACTCAAGCATAACGGCAATTCGTTCCTAATTGGAGTGGTCGGTGTATTCCGTACTTCTAGCGATTGGATTTCACTCAAAACTCACCAAATGACTCCTCCCACCATATTATGATGTTGCCCAAGTTTGGGGCTCGTTCCGAAATCAATTGGTGTGAGAAATTGGACAATTCAAGTTCAACGGCAGTTCGTTCCTAATTGGAGTGGTAGGTGTATTCCATACTTCTAGCGATTGGATTTCACTCAAAACTCACCAAATGACTCCTCCCACAATATTATGATGTAGCCCAAGTTTGGGGCTCGGTCCGAAATCAATAGGTGTGAGAAATTGGACAATTCAAGTTCAATGGCAGTTCGTTCCTAATTGGAGTGCTTGGTGTATTCCACACTTCTAGCGATTGGATTTCACTCAAAACTCACCAAATGACTCCTCCCACCATATTATGATGTTGCCCAAGTTTGGGGCTCGGTCCGAAATCAATAGGTGTTCGAAATTGGACAATTCAAGTTCAACGGCAGTTCGTTCCTAATTGGAGTGGTTGGTGTATTCCATACTTCTAGCGATTGGATTTCACTCAAAACTAACCAAATGACTCCTCCCACCACATTATGATGTTGCCTAAGTTTTGGGCTCGATCCGAAATCAATAGGTGTGAGAAACTGGTCAATTCAAGTTCAACGGCAGTTCGTTCCAAATTGGAGTGGTTGGTGTATTCCATACTTCTAGCGATTGGATTTAACTCAAAACTCACCAAATGACTCATCGCACCATATTACGATGTTGCCCAAGTTTTGGGCCCGATCCGAAATCAATAGGTGTTCCAAATTGGACAATTCATGTTCAACGGCAGTTCGTACCTAATTGGAGTGGTTGGTGTATTCCATATTTCTAACGATTGGATTTCACTCAAAACTCACCAAATGACTCCTCCCACCATATTATGATGTTGTCCAAGTTTAGGGCTCGATCCGAAATCAATAGGTGTTCGAAATTGGACAATTCAAGTTCAACGGCAGTTCATTCCGAATTGGAGTGGTTGGTGTATTCCATACTTCTAGCGATTGGATTTCACTCAAAACTCACCAAATGACTCCTCCCACCACATTATGATGTAGCCCAAGTTTTGGGCTCGATCCGAAATCAATAGGTGTGAGAAATTGGACAATTCAAGTTCAACGGCAGATCGTTCCTAATTGGAGTGCTTGGTGTATTCCATACTTCTAGCGATTGGATTTCACTCAAAACTCACCAAATGACTCCTGCCACCGTATTATGATATTGCCCAAGTTTTGGGCTCGATCCGAAATCAATAGGGGTTCCAAATTGGACAATTCAAGTTCAACGGCAGTTCGTTCCTAATTGGAGTGGTTGGTGTGTTCCATACTTCTAGCGATTGGATTTCACTCAAAACTCACCAAATGACTCCTCCCACCATATTATGATATTGCCCAAGTTTGGGGCTCCATCCGAAATCAATAGGTGTGAGAAATTGGACAATTCAAGTTCAACGGCAGTTCATTCCTAATTGGAGTGGTTGGTGTATTCCATACTTCTAGCGATTGGATTTCACTCAAAACTCACCAAATGACTCCTCCCACCAAATTATGATGTTGCCCAAGTTTTAGGCTCGATCCGAAATCAATAGATGTGAGAAATTGGACAATTCAAGTTCAACGGCAGTTCGTTCCTAATTGGATTGGTTGGTGTATTCCATACTTCTAGCGATTGGATTTCACTCAAAACTAACCAAACGACTCCTCCCACCATATTATGATGTTGCCCAAGTGTTGGGCTCGATCCGAAAACAATAGGTGCTCCAAATTGGTCAATTCAAGTTCAACGGCAGTTCGTTCCTAATTGGAGTGCTTGGCGTATTCCATACTTCTAGCGATTGGATTTCTCCCAAAACTCACCAAATGACTCCTCCCACCATATTATGATGTTGCCCAAGTTTTGGGCTTGATCCGAAATCAATAGGTGTGAGAAATTGGACAATTCAAGTTCAACGGCAGTTCGTTCCTAATTGGAGTGGTTGGTGTATTCCATACTTCTAGCGATTGGATTTCACTCAAAACTCAGGAAATGACTCCTCCCACCACATTATGATATTGCCCAAGTTTTGGCCTCGATCCGAAATCAATAGGTGTTCCAAATTGGGCAATTCAAGTTCAACGGCAGTTCGTTCCTAATTGGAGTGGTTGGTGTATTCCATACTTTTAGCGATTGGATTTCACTCAAAACTCACCAAATGACTCCTCCCACCATATTATTATGTTGCCCAAGTTTGGGGCTCGATCCGAAATCAATAGGTGTGAGAAATTGGACAATTCAAGTTCAACGGCAGTTCGTTCCTAATTGGAGTGGTTGCTGTATTCCATACTTCTAGCGATTGGATTTCACTCAAAACTCACCAAAGGACTCCTTCCACCATATTATGATGTTGCCCAAGTTTTGGGCTCGATTCGAAATCAATAGGTGTGAGAAATTGGACAATTCAAGTTCAACGGCAGTTCGTTCCTAATTGGAGTGGTTGGAGTATTCCATACTTCTAGCGATTGGATTTCACTCAAAACTCACCAAGTGACTCCTCTCACCATATTATGATGATGCCCAAGTTTTGGGCTCGATCCGAAATCAATAGGTGTTTCAAATTGGAAAACTCAAGCATAACGGCAATTCGTTCCTAATTGGAGTGGTCGGTGTATTCCGTACTTCTAGCGATTGGATTTCACTCAAAACTCACCAAATGACTCCTCCCACCGTATTATGATGTTGCCCAAGTTTGGGGCTCGTTCCGAAATCAATTGGTGTGAGAAATTGGACAATTCAAGTTCAACGGCAGTTCGTTCCTAATTGGAGTGGTAGGTGTATTCCATACTTCTAGCGATTGGATTTCACTCAAAACTCACCAAATGACTCCTCCCACAATATTATGATGTAGCCCAAGTTTGGGGCTCGGTCCGAAATCAATAGGTGTGAGAAATTGGACAATTCAAGTTCAACGGCAGTTCATTCCGAATTGGAGTGGTTGGTGTATTCCATACTTCTAGCGATTGGATTTCACTCAAAACTCACCAAATGACTCCTCCCACCATATTATGACGTTGCCCAAATTTTGGGCTCGATCCGAAATCAATAGGTGTGAGAAATTGGTCAATTCAAGTTCAACGGCAGTTCGTTCCTAATTGGAGTGCTTGGTGTATTCCATACTTCTAGCGATTGGATTTCACTCAAAACTCACCAAATGACTCCTCCCACCATATTATGACGTTGCCCAAATTTTGGGCTCGATCCGAAATCAATAGGTGTTCCAAATTGGACAATTCAAGTTCAACGGCAGTTCGTTCCGAATTGGAGTGGTTGGTGTATTCCATACTTCAAGTGATTGGATTTCACTCAAAACTCACCAAATGACTCCTCCCACCATATTATGATGTTGCCCAAGTTTTGGGCTTGATCCGAAATCAACAGGTGTGAGAAATTGGACAATTCAAGTTCAACGGCAGTTCGTTCCTAATTGGAGTGGTTGGTGTATTCCATACTTCTAGCGATTGGATTGCACTCAAAACTCACCAAATGACTCCTCGCACCATATTATGACGTTGCAAAAGTTTTGGGCTCGAGCCGAAATCAATAGGTGTGAGAAATTGGACAATTCAAGTTCAACGGTAGTTCGTTCCTAATTGGAGTGGTTGGTGTATTCCATACTTCTAGCGATTGGATTTCACTCAAAACTCACCAAATGACTCCTCCCACCATATTATGACGTTGCAAAAGTTTTGGGCTCGAGCCGAAATCAATAGGTGTGAGAAATTGGACAATTCAAGTTCAACGGAAGTTCGTTCCTAATTGGAGTGGTTGGTGTATTCCATACTTCTAGGGATTGGAGTTCACTCAAAACACACCAAATGACTCCTCCCACCATATTATGACGTTGCCCAATTTTTGGGCTCGATTCGAAATCAATAGGTGTTCCAAATTGGACAATTCAAGTTCAACGGCAGTTCGTTCCTAATTGGAGTGGTTGCTGTATTCAATACTTCTAGCGATTGGATTTCACTCAAAACTCACCAAATGACTCCTCCCACCATATTATGATGTTGCCCAAGTTTTGGGCTCGATCCGAAATCAATAGGTGTTCCAAATTGGACAATTCAAGTTCAACGGCAGTTCGTTCCTAACTGGAGTGGTTGGTGTATTCCATACTTCTAGCGATTGGATTTCACTCAAAACTCGCCAAATGACTCTTCCCACAATATTGTGATGTTGCCCAAGTTTGGGGCTCGATCCGAAATCAATAGGTGTGAGAAATTGGACGCTTCAAGTTCAACGGCAGTTCGTTCCTAATTCGAGTGGTTGCTGTATTCCATACTTCTAAAGATTGGAGTTCACTCAAAACTCACGAAATGACTCCTCCAACCATATTATGATCTTGCCCAAGTTTTGGGCTCGATCCGAAATCAATAGGTGTTCCAAAATGGACAATTCAAGTTCAACGGCAGTTCGTTCCGAATTGGAGTGGTTGGTGTATTCCATACTTCTAGCGATTGGATTTCACTCAAAACTCACCAAATGACTCCTCCCACCATATTATGACGTTGCCCAAATTTTGGGCTCGATTCGAAATCAATAGGTGTGAGAAATTGGTCAATTCAAGTTCAACGGCAGTTCGTTCCTAATTGGAGTGCTTGGTGTATTCCATACTTCTAGCGATTGGATTTCACTCAAAACTCACCAAATGACTCCTCCCACCATATTATGACGTTGCCCAAATTTTGGGCTCGATCCGAAATCAATAGGTGTTCCAAATTGGACAATTCAAGTTCCACGGCAGTTCGTTCCGAATCGGAGTGGTTGGTGTATTCCATACTTCTAGCGATTGGATTTCACTCAAAACTCACCAAATGACTCCTCCCACCATATTATGATGTTGCCCAAGTTTTGGGCTTGATCCGAAATCAACAGGTGTGAGAAATTGGACAATTCATGTTCAACGGCAGTTCGTACCTAATTGGAGTGGTTGGTGTATTCCATATTTCTAACGATTGGATTTCACTCAAAACTCACCAAATGACTCCTCCCACCATATTATGATGTTGTCCAAGTTTAGGGCTCGATCCGAAATCAATAGGTGTTCGAAATTGGACAATTCAAGTTCAACGGCAGTTCATTCCGAATTGGAGTGGTTGGTGTATTCCATATTTCTAGCGATTGGATTTCACTCAAAACTCACCAAATGACTCCTCCCACCATATTATGACGTTGCCCAAATTTTGGGCTCGATCCGAAATCAATAGGTGTGAGAAATTGGTCAATTCAAGTTCAACGGCAGTTCGTTCCTAATTGGAGTGCTTGGTGTATTCCATACTTCTAGCGATTGGATTTCACTCAAAACTCACCAAATGACTCCTCCCACCATATTATGATGTTGCCCAAGTTTTGGGCTTGATCCGAAATCAACAGGTGTGAGAAATTGGACAATTCAAGTTCAACGGCAGTTCGTTCCTAATTGGAGTGGTTGGTGTATTCCATACTTCTAGCGATTGGATTGCACTCAAAACTCACCAAATGACTCCTCGCACCATATTATGACGTTGCAAAAGTTTTGGGCTCGAGCCGAAATCAATAGGTGTGAGAAATTGGACAATTCAAGTTCAACGGTAGTTCGTTCCTAATTGGAGTGGTTGGTGTATTCCATACTTCTAGCGATTGGATTTCACTCAAAACTCACCAAATGACTCCTCCCACCATATTATGACGTTGCAAAAGTTTTGGGCTCGAGCCGAAATCAATAGGTGTGAGAAATTGGACAATTCAAGTTCAACGGAAGTTCGTTCCTAATTGGAGTGGTTGGTGTATTCTATACTTCTAGGGATTGGAGTTCACTCAAAACACACCAAATGACTCCTCCCACCATATTATGACGTTGCCCAATTTTTGGGCTCGATTCGAAATCAATAGGTGTTCCAAATTGGACAATTCAAGTTCAACGGCAGTTCGTTCCTAATTGGAGTGGTTGCTGTATTCAATACTTCTAGCGATTGGATTTCACTCAAAACTCACCAAATGACTCCTCCCACCATATTATGATGTTGCCCAAGTTTTGGGCTCGATCCGAAATCAATAGGTGTTCCAAATTGGACAATTCAAGTTCAACGGCAGTTCGTTCCTAACTGGAGTGGTTGGTGTATTCCATACTTCTAGCGATTGGATTTCACTCAAAACTCGCCAAATGACTCTTCCCACAATATTGTGATGTTGCCCAAGTTTGGGGCTCGATCCGAAATCAATAGGTGTGAGAAATTGGACGCTTCAAGTTCAACGGCAGTTCATTCCTAATTCGAGTGGTTGCTGTATTCCATACTTCTAAAGATTGGATTTCACTCAAAACTCACGAAATGACTCCTCCAACCATATTATGATCTTGCCCAAGTTTTGGGCTCGATCCGAAATCAATAGGTGTTCCAAAATGGACAATTAGAGTTCAACGGCAGTTCGTTCCGAATTGGAGTGGTTGGTGTATTCCATACTTCTAGCGATTGGATTTCACTCAAAACTCACCAAATGACTCCTCCCACCATATTATGACGTTGCCCAAATTTTGGGCTCGATCCGAAATCAATAGGTGTGAGAAATTGGTCAATTCAAGTTCAACGGCAGTTCGTTCCTAATTGGAGTGCTTGGTGTATTCCATACTTCTAGCGATTGGATTTCACTCAAAACTCACCAAACGACTCCTCCCACCATATTATGACGTTGCCCAAATTTTGGGCTCGATCCGAAATCAATAGGTGTTCCAAATTGGACAATTCAAGTTCCACGGCAGTTCGTTCCGAATTGGAGTGGTTGGTGTATTCCATACTTCTAGTGATTGGATTTCACTCAAAACTCACCAAATGACTCCTCCCACCATATTATGATGTTGCCCAAGATTTGGGCTTGATCCGAAATCAACAGGTGTGAGAAATTGGACAATTCAAGTTCAACGGCAGTTCGTTCCTAATTGGAGTGGTTGGTGTATTCCATACTTCTAGCGATTGGATTTCACTCAAAACTCACCAAATGACTCCTCGCACCATATTATGACGTTGCAAAAGTTTTGGGCTCGAGCCGAAATCAATAGGTGTGAGAAATTGGACAATTCAAGTTCAACGGAAGTTCGTTCCTAATTGGAGTGGTTGGTGTATTCCATACTTCTAGCGATTGGAGTTCACTCAAAACACACCAAATGACTCCTCCCACCATATTATGACGTTGCCCAATTTTTGGGCTCGATTCGAAATCAATAGGTGTTCCAAATTGGACAATTCAAGTTCAACGGCAGTTCGTTCCTAATTGGACTGGTTGCTGTATTCAATACTTCTAGCGATTGGATTTCACTCAAAACTCACCAAATGACTCCTCCCACCATATTATGATGTTGCCCAAGTTTTGGGCTCGATCCGAAATCAATAGGTGTTCCAAATTGGACAATTCAAGTTCAACGGCAGTTCGTTCCTAACTGGAGTGGTTGGTGTATTCCATACTTCTAGCGATTGGATTTCACTCAAAACTCGCCAAATGACTCTTCCCACCATATTGTGATGTTGCCCAAGTTTGGGGCTCGATCCGAAATCAATAGGTGTGAGAAATTGGACGCTTCAAGTTCAACGGCAGTTCGTTCCTAATTCGAGTGGTTGCTGTATTCCATACTTCTAAAGATTGGATTTCACTCAAAACTCACGAAATGACTCCTCCAACCATATTATGATCTTGCCCAAGTTTTGGGCTCGATCCGAAATCAATAGGTGTTCCAAAATGGACAATTCAAGTTCAACGGCAGTTCGTTCCGAATTGGAGTGGTTGGTGTATTCCATACTTCTAGCGATTGGATTTCACTCAAAACTCACCAAATGACTCCTCCCACCATATTATGACGTTGCCCAAATTTTGGGCTCGATCCGAAATCAATAGGTGTGAGAAATTGGTCAATTCAAGTTCAACGGCAGTTCGTTCCTAATTGGAGTGCTTGGTGTATTCCATACTTCTAGCGATTGGATTTCACTCAAAACTCACCAAATGACTCCTCCCACCATATTATGACGTTGTCCAAATTTTGGGCTCGATCCGAAATCAATAGGTGTTCCAAATTGGACAATTCAAGTTCCACGGCAGTTCGTTCCGAATTGGAGTGGTTGGTGTATTCCATACTTCTAGTGATTGGATTTCACTCAAAACTCACCAAATGACTCCTCCCACCATATTATGATGTTGCCCAAGTTTTGGGCTTGATCCGAAATCAACAGGTGTGAGAAATTGGACAATTCAAGTTCAACGGCAGTTCGTTCCTAATTGGAGTGGTTGGTGTATTCCATACTTCTAGCGATTGGATTTCACTCAAAACTCACCAAATGACTCCTCGCACCATATTATGACGTTGCAAAAGTTTTGGGCTCGAGCCGAAATCAATAGGTGTGAGAAATTGGACAATTCAAGTTCAACGGTAGTTCGTTCCTAATTGGAGTGGTTGGTGTATTCCATACTTCTAGCGATTGGATTTCAGTCAAAACTCACCAAATGACCCCTCCCACCATATTATGACGTTGCAAAAGTTTTGGGCTCGAGCCGAAATCAATAGGTGTGAGAAATTGGACAATTCAAGTTCAACGGAAGTTCGTTCCTAATTGGAGTGGTTGGTGTATTCCATACTTCTAGCAATTGGAGTTCACTCAAAACACACCAAATGACTCCTCCCACCATATTATGACGTTGCCCAATTTTTGGGCTCGATTCGAAATCAATAGGTGTTCCAAATTGGACAATTCAAGTTCAACGGCAGTTCGTTCCTAATTGGAGTGGTTTGTGTATTGCATACTTCTAGCGATTGGATTTCACTCAAAACTCACCAAATGACTCCTCCCACCATATTATGATGTTGCCCAAGTTTTGGGCTCGATCCGAAATCGATAGGTGTTCCAAATTGGAAAATTCAAGCATAACGGCAGTTCGTTCCTAACTGGAGTGGTTCGTGTATTCCGTACTTCTAGCGATTGGATTTCACTCAAAACTCACCAAATGACTCCTCCCACCATAACATGATGTTGCCCAAGTTTTGGGCTCGATCCGAAATCAATAGGTGTGAGAAATTGGTCAATTCAATTTCAACGAAAGTTCGTTCCTAATTGGAGTGGTTGGTGTATTCCGTCGTTCTAGCGATTGGATTTCACTCAAAACTCACCAAATGACTCCTCCCAACATATTATGATGTTGCCCAAGTTTTGGGCTCGATCCGAAATCAATAGGTGTGAGAAATTTAACAATTCAAGTTCAACGGCAGTTCGTTCCTAATTGGAGTGGTTGGTGTATTCCATACTTCTTGCGATTGGATTTCACTCAAAACTCACCGAATGACTCCTCCCACCATATTATGATGTTGCCCAAGTTTGGGGCTCAATCCGAAATCAATAGGTGTGAGAAATTGGACAATTCAAGTTCAACGGCAGTTCGTTCCTAATTGGAGTGGTTGGTGTATTCAATACGTCTAGCGATTGGATTTCACTGAAAACTCACCAAAGGACTCCTCCCACCATAATATGATGTTGCCCAAGTTTTGGGCTCGATCCGAAATCAATAGGTCTGAGAAATTGGTCAATTCAATTTCAACAACAGTTCGTTCCTAATTGGAGTGGTTGGTGTATTCCATACGTCCAGTGATTGGATTTCACTCAAAACTCACCAAATGACTCCTCCCACCATATTATGATGTTTCCCAAGTTTTGGGCTCGATCCGAAATCAATAGGTGTTCCAAATTGGACAATTCAAGTTCAACGGCAGTTCGTTCCTAATTGGAGTGGTTGGTGTATTCCATACTTCTAGCGATTGGATTTCACTCAAAACTAACCAAATGACGCCTCCCACCATATTATGATGTTGCCCAAGTTTTGGGCTCGATCCGAAATCAATAGGTGTTCCAAATTGGACAATTCAAGTTCAACGGCAGTTCGTTCCTAACTGGAGTGGTTGGTATATTCCATACTTCTAGCGATTGGATTTCACTCAATACTCACCAAATGACTCCTCCCACCATATTATGATGTTGCCCAAGTTATGGGCTCGATCCGAAATCAATAGGTGTTCCAAATTGGACAATTCAAGTTCAACGGCAGTTCGTTCCTAACTGGAGTGGTTGGTAAATTCCATAGTTCGAGCGATTGGATTTCACTCAATACTCACCAAATGAGTCCTCCCACCATATTATGATGTTGCCCATGTTTTGGGCTCGATCCGAAATCAACAGGTGTTCCGAATTGGACAATTCAAGTTCAACGGCAGTTCGTTCCTAACTGGAGTGGTTGGTGTATTCCATACTTCTAGCGATTGGATTTCACTCAAAACTCGCCAAATGACTCTTCCCACCATATTATGATGTTGCCCAAGTTTGGGGCTCGATCCGAAATCAATAGGTGTGAGAAATTGGACAATTCAAGTTCAACGGCAGTTCGTTCCTAATTCGAGTGGTTGCTGTATTCCATATTTCTAAAGATTGGATTTCACTCAAAACTCACGAAATGACTCCTCCCACCATATTATAATCTTGCCCAAGTTTTGGGCTCGATCCGAAATCAATAGGTGTTCCAAAATGGACAATTCAAGTTCAACGGTTGTCCTTCCTAACTGGAGTGGTTGGTGTATTCCATACTTCTAGCGATTATATTTCACTCAAAACTCACCAAATGACTCCTCCCACCATATTATTATGTTGCCCAAGTTTGGGGCTCGATCCGAAATCAATAGGTGTGTGAAATTGGTCAATTCAAGTTCAACGGCAGTTCGTTCCTAATTGGAGTGCTTGGTGTATTCCATACTTCTAGCGATTGGATTTCACTCAAAACTAACCAAATGACTCCTCCCACCATATTATGATGTTGCCCAAGTTTTGGGCTCGATCCGAAATCAATAGGTGTTCCAAATTGGACAATTCAAGTTCAACGGCAGTTCGTTCCTAATTGGAGTGGTTGGTGTATTCCATACTTCTAGTGATTGGATTTCACTCAAAACTCCCCAAATGACTCCTCCCACCATATTATGATGTTGCCCAAGTTTTGGGCTCGATCCAAAATCAATAGGTGTTCCAAATTGGACAATTCAAGTTCAGCGGCAGTTCGTTCCTAACTGGAGTGGTTTGTGTATTCCATACTTCTAGCGATTCGATTTCACTCAAAACTCACCAAATGACTCCACCCACCATATTATGATGTTGCCCATGTTTTGGGCTCGATCCGAAATCAATAGGTGTTCCAAATTGGACAATTCAAGTTCAACGGCAGTTCGTTCCTAACTGGAGTGGTTGGTGTATTCCATACTTCTAGCGATTGGATTTCACTCAAAACTCGCCAAATGACTCTTCCCACCATATTGTGATGTTGCCCAAGTTTGGGGCTCGATCCGAAATCAATAGGTGTGAGAAATTGGACGCTTCAAGTTCAACGGCAGTTCGTTCCTAATTCGAGTGGTTGCTATATTCCATACTTCTAAAGATTGGATTTCACTCAAAACTCACGAAATGACTCCTCCCACCATATTATGATCTTGCCCAAGTTTTGGGCTCGATCCGAAATCAATAGGTGTTCCAAAATGGACAATTCAAGTTCAACGGCAGTCCTTCCTAACTGGAGCAGTTGGTGTATTCCATACTTCTAGCGATTGTATTTCACTCAAAACTCACCAAATGACTCCTCCCACCATATTATGATGTTGCCCATGTTTTGGGCTCGATCCGAAATCAATAGGTGTGAGAAATTGGTCAATTTAATTTCAACGACAGTTCGTTCCTAATTGGAGTGGTTGGTGTATTCCATACGTCTAGTGATTGGATTTCACTCAAAACTCACCAAATGACTCCTCCCACCATATTATGATGTTGCCCAAGTTTTGGGCTCGATCCGAAATCAATAGGAGTTCCAAATTGGACAATTCAAGTTCAACGGCAGTTCGTTCCTAATTGGAGTGGTTGGTGTTTTCCATACTTCTAGCGATTGGATTTCACTCAAAACTCACCAAATGACTCTTCCCACCGTATTATGATGTTGCCCAAGTTTGGGGCTCGATCCGAAATCAATAGGTGTTCCAAATTGTACAATTCAAGTTCAACGTCAGTTCGTTCCTAATTGGAGTGGTTGGTGTATTCCATACTTCTAGCGATTGGATTTCACTCAAAACTCACCAAATGACTCCTCCCACCATATTATGATGTTGCCCTTGTTTTGGGACCGATCCGAAATCAATAGGTGTGAGAAATTGGTCAATTCAATTTCAACGACAGTTCGTTCCTAATTGGAGTGGTTGGTGTATTCCATACGTCTAGCGATTGGATTTCACTCAAAACTCACTAAATGACTCCTCCCACCATATTATGATGTTGCCCAAGTTTTGGGCTCGATCCGAAATCAATAGTTGTAAGAAATTGGACAATTCAAGTTCAAAGGAAGTTCGTTCCAAATTGGAGGGTTTGGGGTAATTCATAGTTCTAGCGATTGGATTTCACTCAAAACACACCAAATATCTCCTCCCACCATATTATGATGTTGCCCGAGTTTTGGGCTCGATCCGAAATCAATAGGTGTAAGAAATTGGACAATCCAAGTTCAACGGCAGTTCGTTCCTAATTGGAATGGTTGGTTTATTCCATTATTCTAGCGATTGGATTTCACTCAAAACACACCAAATGACTCCTCCCATCATATTATGATGTTGGCCAAGTTTTTGGCTCGATCCGAAATCAATAGGTGTTCCAAATTGGACAATTCAAGTTCAACGGCAGTTCGTTCCTAATTGGAGTGGTTGGTGTATTCCATACTGTTGCGTCGATTCAGCTGCACCAAAATGGATTCAGCTGCATCCTCAACTTGTGATACTCGCAAGTGCACGAGCGTTCGGTAGTATAGCATATGTAAGTGCGAGGTCGATCCCTCGAGGATTGGTGATTGAATGATCCAATTTGTTTCCCCTACACAAAATAGAATTGAAAAAGAAAATAAATAAAACAAGAAAAAAAAGAAATAACTCAAGCAAATAAGTTCCCAAGTTCAATTAGATTAACGGATTGATTCTAGCTAAAGTATGATTAAGCCATGGTGTTTGGTCATAACCTTGTGTTCCTAATTCCCTAATTTGATCATTTGTTGTCTAACCTAAAACTAAGCATTAGGAACCCATTAAGTATAGAAGAACAATTTAAACAACCAAGCATGTATCTAATCCCTGTTGTCGAATGTCCATACATACTCTTCCTATTCATAGTGCAATTCGAATTAAAGCATGGTGTCTACTCTTAATTCAAACCAAGATAGCTAACATGCAAGCCTAAATGGTGATCAATCATTCAAACTAGCATATTAACTTATAAGCATAATGAATAAGAACAAAAATCATAATTGAAACTTGGAAACTAATTAAACTTGAATACTTAAGAAAGAATGTACATTACAAATAAAAGTAAAGTGGAACTAAGAAAACTTGAAGGAAAATTTAGTAAACTCATTTTGTTACAACAATTGACAACTTGAAAGGAAACTAAGAGAATTTGAGGGAGAGAAGGGAAGGGAGCTCTAGAGAAGTGTTTGAGAGCTCCCCCCCTTGGGGTGTGTTTTGAAGCTTGAAGGCTTCTCTATTTATAGGGCTAAGAGGGAGGAACAACATGATGAATTCCCACACCATCCTTCATCTTTTGCTGCACCTCAAGCTTTCATCACATGGGTTCAAAGGTGGTCAGATGTGGCTGCCCTTTGCTGCCAACCCATGTGGTTGCCTTTTGGTTGCTGAAAAACGAGTTTTCTGAACCAGTATTGGTGTAGGAAGGCCAGAGGTTTCAAAACGTATCCCATGGGGCTCAAATTTGGATATGTTATACTAGACACCCATTGGAACAACTTCTATGAAGAAAGTATTTCCATCGGACCAGTAGAAGTGTGTGTTTTGGCCCTTGCAAGTTGGCAGCCGAACAGAGACTGGAATTGACTTCATTTCATCTTTTCTTTCCTTTTTGATTCACATGCATGCACATGCTTCCTCTTTCAATTAAAACCTGATTTCCAGCTCCAAAGTGATCTGCCAATTCAATTCCCATGTTCAAAGGCTGAAGCAAAATGCCTCTCATCATTCCTCATTCTTCCCTCTCTCCTTTCTCTTTGCTTCCCATGCATGCACATGCTTTCTCAATAATAGCTCCAGCATGTACCAACTTGCTCCTTTAGAATTTCATAGCTGGAATGCCTCCTCACTTCACTCATTATGCTGGGTGCAAAGTCAGTTATAGCTGGGGTGAGGCACATGGCTAAAAGGAGGCACATGGAGGCACATGACAAAGCTGGCAGCTGCAAATCCTCCTGAGCAGGGTTCAGTGTTGGATGGGCTGAGGACTCCAGATATGTTCAATTTGGATGAAATTTAGATATGTTGTAGTAGACACCCATTGGAACACGTTTCATGAAGATCTTCACCTCATCCGAGCCCCAGAGAATGCTGATCCAAGGCCAAGAAGTTGACCTACAAAACTGGGCTGGAAATGGGCTATAGCCAAAATTAGTTTGTCTTTAAGATCATCTTCCATTCACCCAAATCAGGCCCTATCATGCATGGATTGCATCATTTCCTATCCAAAGCCATCATTGTTACCTAAAACTCAATGAACGGAAAGATAAACACAAGAAAGATTAAAAGCACAAGTTTAACTAAAAAACATAACCAATTCATAAGCTAGAAGGGTACAAAATGATATACAATTATGAACCGATCACATACTTCTAGCGATTGGATTTCACTCAAAACTCACCAAATGACTCCTCCCACCATATTATGATGTTGCACAAGTTTGGGGTTCGATCCGAAATCAATAGGTGTGAGAAATTGGACAATTCAAGTTCAACGGCAGTTCGTTCCTAATGGGAGTGGTTGGTGTATTCCATACTTCTAGCGATTGGATCTCAGTCAAAACTCACCAAATGACTCCTCCCACCATATTATGATTTTGCCCAAGTTTTGGGTTTGATCCGAAATCAATAGGTGTGAGAAATTGGACAATTCAAATTCAACGGCAGTTCGTTCCTAATGGGAGTGGTTGGTGTATTCCATACTTCTAGCGATTGGATTTCACTCAAAACTCACCAAATGACTCCTCCCACCATATTATGATGTTGTCCCAAGTTTGGGGCTCGGTCCGAAATCAATAGGTGTGAGAAATTGGACAATTCAAGTTCAACGGCAGTTCGTTCCTAATGGGAGTGGTCGGTGTATTCCATACTTCTAGCGATTGGATTTCACTCAAAACTCACCAAATGACTCCTCCCACCATATTATGATGTTGCCCAAGTTTGGGGCTCGGTCCGAAATCAATAGGTGTGAGAAATTGGACAATTCAAGTTCAACGGCAGTTCGTTCCTAATGGGAGTGGTTGGTGTATTCCATACTTCTAGCGATTGGATTTCACTCAAAACTCACCAAATGACTCCTCCCACCATATAATAATGTTGCCCAAGTTTGGGGCTCGATCCGAAATCAATAGGTGTGAGAAATTGGACAATTCAAGTTCAATGGCAGTTCGTTCCTAATTGGAGTGGTTGGTGTATTCCATACTTCTAGCTATTGGATTTCACTCAAAACTCACCAAATGACTCCTCCCACCATATTATGATGTTGTCCAAGTTTGGGGCACGATCCGAAATCAATAGGAGTGAGAAATTGGACAATTCAAGTTCAACGGCAGTTCGTTCCTAATTGGAGTGGTTGGTGTATTCCATAATTCTAGCGATTGGATTTCACTCAAAACACACCAAATGACTCCTACCACCATATTATGATGTTGCCCAAGTTTTGGGCTCGATCCGAAATCAATAGGTGTTCCAAATTGGACAATTCAAGTTCAACGACAGTTCGTTCCTAATGGGAGTGGTTGGTGTATTCCATACTTATAGCGATTGGTTTCCACTCAAAACTAACCAAATGACTCCTCCCACCATATTATGATGTTTCCCAAGTTTTGGGCTCGATCCGAAATCAATAGGTGTTCCAAATTGGACAATTCAAGTTCAACGGCAGTTCGTTCCTAATTGGAGTGGTTTGGGTATTCCATACTTCTAGCGATTGGATTTCACTCAAAACTCACCAAATGAATCCTCCCACCATATTATGATGTTGCCCAAGTTTTGGGTTTGATCCGAAATAAATCGGTGTGAGAAATTGGCCAATTCAAGTTCAACGGCAGTTCGTTCCTAACGGGAGTGGTTGGTGTATTCCATACTTCTAGCGATTGGATTTCACTCAAAACTCACCAAATGACTCCTCCCACCATATTATGATGTTGCCCAAGTTTGGGGCACGATCCGAAATCAATAGGAGTGAGAAATTGGACAATTCAAGTTCAACGGCAGTTCGTTCCTAATTGGAGTGGTTGGTGTATTCCATACTTCTAGCGATTGGATCTCAGTCAAAACTCACCAAATGACTCCTCCCACCATATTATGATTTTGCCCAAGTTTTGGGTTTGATCCGAAATCAATAGGTGTGAGAAATTGGACAATTCAAATTCAACGGCAGTTCGTTCCTAATGGGAGTGGTTGGTGTATTCCATACTTCTAGCGATTGGATTTCACTCAAAACTCACCAAATGACTCCTCCCACCATATTATGATGTTGTCCCAAGTTTGGGGCTCGGTCCGAAATCAATAGGTGTGAGAAATTGGACAATTCAAGTTCAACGGCAGTTCGTTCCTAATGGGAGTGGTCGGTGTATTCCATACTTCTAGCGATTGGATTTCACTCACAACTCACCAAATGACTCCTCCCACCATATTATGATGTTGCCCAAGTTTGGGGCTCGGTCCGAAATCAATAGGTGTGAGAAATTGGACAATTCAAGTTCAACGGCAGTTCGTTCCTAATGGGAGTGGTTGGTGTATTCCATACTTCTAGCGATTGGATTTCACTCAAAACTCACCAAATGACTCCTCCCACCATATAATAATGTTGCCCAAGTTTGGGGCTCGATCCGAAATCAATAGGTGTGAGAAATTGGACAATTCAAGTTCAATGGCAGTTCGTTCCTAATTGGAGTGGTTGGTGTATTCCATACTTCTAGCTATTGGATTTCACTCAAAACTCCCCAAATGACTCCTCCCACCATATTATGATGTTGTCCAAGTTTGGGGCACGATCCGAAATCAATAGGAGTGAGAAATTGGACAATTCAAGTTCAACGGCAGTTCGTTCCTAATGGGAGTGGTCGGTGTATTCCATACTTCTAGCGATTGGATTTCACTCAAAACACACCAAATGACTCCTCCCACCATATTATGATGTTGCCCAAGTTTGGGGCTCGGTCCGAAATCAATAGGTGTGAGAAATTGGACAATTCAAGTTCAACGGCAGTTCGTTCCTAATGGGAGTGGTTGGTGTATTCCATACTTCTAGCGATTGGATTTCACTCAAAACTCACCAAATGACTCCTCCCACCATATAATAATGTTGCCCAAGTTTGGGGCTCGATCCGAAATCAATAGGTGTGAGAAATTGGACAATTCAAGTTCAATGGCAGTTCGTTCCTAATTGGAGTGGTTGGTGTATTCCATACTTCTAGCTATTGGATTTCACTCAAAACTCACCAAATGACTCCTCCCACCATATTATGATGTTGTCCAAGTTTGGGGCACGATCCGAAATCAATAGGAGTGAGAAATTGGACAATTCAAGTTCAACGGCAGTTCGTTCCTAATTGGAGTGGTTGGTGTATTCCATAATTCTAGCGATTGGATTTCACTCAAAACACACCAAATGACTCCTCCCACCATATTATGATGTTGCCCAAGTTTTGGGCTCGATCCGAAATCAATAGGTGTTCCAAATTGGACAATTCAAGTTCAACGACAGTTCGTTCCTAATGGGAGTGGTTGGTGTATTCCATACTTATAGCGATTGGTTTCCACTCAAAACTAACCAAATGACTCCTCCCACCATATTATGATGTTTCCCAAGTTTTGGGCTCGATCCGAAATCAATAGGTGTTCCAAATTGTACAATTCAAGTTCAACGGCAGTTCGTTCCTAATTGGAGTGGTTGGGGTATTCCATACTTCTAGCGATTGGATTTCACTCAAAACTCACCAAATGAATCCTCCCACCATATTATGATGTTGCCCAAGTTTTGGGTTTGATCCGAAATAAATCGGTGTGAGAAATTGGACAATTCAAGTTCAACGGCAGTTCGTTCCTAATGGGAGTGGTTGGTGTATTCCATACTTCTAGCGATTGGATTTCACTCAAAACTCACCAAATGACTCCTCCCACCATATTATGATGTTGCCCAAGTTTGGGGCACGATCCGAAATCAATAGGAGTGAGAAATTGGACAATTCAAGTTCAACGGCAGTTCGTTCCTAATTGGAGTGGTTGGTGTATTCCATACTTCTAGCGATTGGATTTCACTCAAAACTCACCAAATGACTCCTCCCACCATATTATGATGTTGCCCAAGTTTTGGGCTCGATCCGAAATCAATAGGTGTTCCAAATTGGACAATTCAAGTTCAATGGCAGTTTGTTCCTAATTGGAGTGGTTGGTGTATTCCATACTTCTTGCGATTGGATTTCACTCAAAACTCACCAAATGACTCCTTTCACCATATTATGATGTTGCCCAAGTTTTGCGCTCGATCCGAAATCAATAGGTGTTCCAAAGTGGACAATTCAAGTTCAACGGCAGTTCGTTCCGAATTGGAGTGGTTGGTGTATTCCATACTTCTAGCGATTGGATTTCACTCAAAACTCACCAAATGACTCCTCCCACCATATTATGATGTTGCCCAACTTTTGGGCTTGATCCGAAATCAATAGGAGAGAGAAATTGGTCAATTCAATTTCAATGACAGTTCGTTCCTAATCGGAGTAGTTGTTGTGTTCCATACTTCTAGCGATTGGATTTCAATCAAAACACAACAAATGAGTCCTCCCACCATATTATGATGTTGCCCAAGTTTTGGGCTCGATCCGAAATCAATAGGTGTTCCAAATTGGACAATTCAAGTTCAACGACAGTTCGTTCCTAATTGGAGTGGTTGGTGTATTCCATACTTCTAGCGATTGGATTCCACTCAAAACTAACCAAATGACTCCTCCCACCATATTATGATGTTGCCCAAGTTTGGGGCTCGGTCCGAAATCAATAGGTGTGAGAAATTGGACAATTCAAGTTCAACGGCAGTTCGTTCCTAATGGGAGTGGTTGGTGTATTCCATACTTCTAGCGATTGGATTTCACTCAAAACTCACCAAATGACTCCTCCCACCATATTATGATGTTGCCCAAGTTTGGGGCACTATCCGAAATCAATAGGAGTGAGAAATTGGACAATTCAAGTTCAACGGCAGTTCGTTCCTAATTGTAGTGGTCGGTGTATTCCATACTTCTAGCGATTGGATTTCACTCAAAACTCACCAAATGACTCCTCCCACCATATTATGATGTGGCCCAAGTTTTGGGCTCGATCTGAAATCAATAGGAGTTCCAAATTGGACAATTCAAGTTCAACGACAGTTCGTCCCTAATGGGAGTGGTTGGTGTATTCCATACTTATAGCGATTGGATTCCACTCAAAACTAACCAAATGACTCCTCCCACCATATTATGATGTTGCCCAAGTTTTGGGATCGATCCGAAATCAATAGGTGTTCCAGATTGGACAATTCAAGTTCAACGGCAGTTCGTTCCTAATTGGAGTGGTTGATGTATTCCATACTTCTAGCGATTGGATTTCACTCAAAACTCACCAAATGACTCCTCCCACCATATTATGATGTGGCCCAAGTTTTGGGCTCGATCTGAAATCAATAGGAGTTCCAAATTGGACAATTCAAGTTCAACGGCAGTTCGTTCCTAATTGGAGTGGTTGGTGTATTCCATACTTCTAGCGATTGGATTTCACTCAAAACTCTCCAAATGACACCTCCCACCATATTATGATGTTGCCCAAGTTTTGGGTTTGATCCGAAATCAATAGGTGTTCCAAATTGGACAATTCAAGTTCGACGGCAGTTCGTTCCTAATTGGAGTGGTTGGTGTATTCCATACTTCTAGCGATTGGATTTCACTGAAAACTCACTAAATGACTCCTCCCACCATATTATCATGTTGCCCAAGTTTGGGGCCCTGTCCGAAATCAATAGGTGTGAGAAATGGGACAATTCAAGTTCAACGGCAGTTCGTTTCTAATGGGAGTGGTTGGTGTATTCCATACTTCTAGCGATTGGATTTCACTCAAAACACACCAAATGACTCCTCCCATCATATTATGATGTTGCCCAAGTTTTGGGTTCGATCCGAAATCAATAGGTGTGAGAAATCGGACAATTCAAGTTCAACGGCAGTTCGTTCCTAATTGGAGTGGTTGGTGTATTCCATACTTCTAGCGATTGGTTTCACTCAAAACTCACCAAATGACTCCTCGCACCATATTATGATGTTGCCCAAGTTTTGGGCTCGATCCGAAATCAATAGGTGTTCCAAATTGGACAATTCAAGTTCAACGGCAGTTCGTTCCTAATTGGAGTGGTTGGTGTATTCCATACTTCTAGCGATTGGATTCCACTCAAAACTAACCAAATGAGTCCTCCCACCATATTATGATGTTGCCCAAGTTTTGGGCTCGATCCGAAATCAATAGGTGTGAGAAATTGGACAATTCAAGTTCAACGGCAGTTCGTTCCTAATGGGAGTGGTTGGTGTATTCCATACTTCTAGCGATTGGATTTCACTCAAAACTCACCAAATGACTCCTGCCACCATATTATGATGTTGCCCCATGTTTGGGGCTCGGTCCGAAATCAATAGGTGTGAGAAATCGGACAATTCAAGTTCAACGGCAGTTCGTTCCTAATGGGAGTGGTTGGTGTATTCCATACTTCTAGCGATTGGATTTCACTCAAAACACACCGAATGACTCCTCCCACCATATTATGATGTTGCCCAAGTTTTGGGCTCGATCCGAAATCAGTAGGTGTGAGAAATTGGACAATTCAAGTTCAACGACAGTTCGTTCCTAATGGGAGTGGTTGGTGTATTCCATACTTCTAGCGATTGGATTCCACTCAAAACTAACCAAATGACTCCTACCACCATATTATGATGTTGCCCAAGTTTTGGGATCGATCCGAAATCAATAGGTGTTCCAGATTGGACAATTCAAGTTCAACGGCAGTTCGTTCCTAATTGGAGTGGTTGATGTATTCCATACTTCTAGCTATTGGATTTCACTCAAAACTCACCAAATGACTACTGCCACCATATTATGATGTTGCCCAAGTTTGGGGCTCGATCCAAAATCAATAGGTGTGAGAAATTGGACAATTCAAGTTCAACGGCAGTTCGTTCCCAATTGGAGTGGTTGGTGTATTCCATACTTCTAGCAATTGGATTTCACTCAAAACTCACCAAATGACTCCTCCCACCATATTATCATGTTGCCCAAGTTTTGGGCTCGATCCGAAATTACTAGGTGTTCCAAATTGGACAATTCCAGTTCAACGGCAGTTCGTTCCTAACGGGAGTGGTTGGTGTATTCCATACTTCTAGCGATTGGATTCCACTCAAAACTAACCAAATGACTCCTCCCACCATATTATGATGTTGCCCAAGTTTTGGGCTCGATCCGAAATCAATAGGTGTTCCAAATTGGACAATTCAAGTTCAACGGCAGTTTGTTCCTAATGGGAGTGGTTGGTGTATTCCATACTTCTAGCGATTGGATTTCACTCAAAACTCACCAAATGACTCCTCCCACCATATTATGTTGTTGCCCAAGTTTTGGGCTCGATCCGAAATCAATAGGTCTGAGAAATTGGACTATTCAAGTTCAACGGCAGTTCGTTCCTAATTGGAGTGGTTGGTGTATTCCACACTTCAAGCGATTGGATTTCACTCAAAACTCACCAAATGACTCCTGCCACCATATTATGATGTTGCCCCAAGTTTGGGGCTCGGTCCGAAATCAATAGGTGTGAGAAATCGGACAATTCAAGTTCAACATCAGTTCGTTCCTAGTTGGAGTGGTTGGTGTATTCTACACTTCTAGCGATTGGATTTCACTCAAAACTCACCAAATGACTCCTCCCACAATATTATGATGTTGCCCCAAGTTTGGGGCTCGGTCCGAATTCAATAGGTGTTAGAAATTGGACAATTCAAGTTCAACGGCAGTTCGTTCCTAATTGGGGTGGTTGATGTATTCCATACTTCTAGCGAGTGGATTTCACGCAAAAGTCACCAAATGACTCCTCCCACCATATTATGATGTTGCACACGTTTGGGGTTCGATCCGAAATCAATCGGTGTGAGAAATTGGACAATTCAAGTTCAACGGCAGTTCGTTCCTAATGGGAGTGGTTGGTGTATTCCATACTTCTAGCGATTGGATTTCACTCAAAACACACCAAATGACTCCTCCCACCATATTATGATGTTGCTCAAGTTTTGGGTTGGATCCGAAATCAATAGGTGTTCCAAATTGGACAATTCAAGTTCAACGAAAGTTCGTTCCTAATTGGAGTGGTTGGTGTATTCCATACTTCTAGCGATTGGATTCCACTCAAAACTAACCAAATGACTCCTTGCACCATATTATGATGTTGCCCAAGTTTTGGGCTTGATCCGAAATCAATAGGTCTGTGAAATTGGACAATTCAAGTTCAACGGCAGTTCGTTCCTAATTGGTGTGGTTGGTTTATTCCATACTTCTAGCGATTGGATTTCACTCAAAACTCACCAAATGACTCCTCCCACCATATTATGATGTTGCCCAAGTTTTGGGCTCGATCCGAAATCAATAGGTGTGAGAAATTGGACAATTCAAGTTCAACGGCAATTCGTTCCTAATGGGACTGGTTGGTGTATTCCATACTTCTAGCGATTGGATTTCACTCAAAACTCACTAAATGACTCCTCCCACCATATTATGATGTTGCCCAAGTTTTGGGTTTGATCCGAAATCAATAGGTGTGAGAAATTGGACAATTCAAGTTCAACGGCAGTTCGTTCCTAATGGGAGTGGTTGGTGTATTCCATACTTCTAGCGATTGGATTTCACTCAAAACTCACCAAATGACTCCTCCCACAATATTATGATGTTGCGCCAAGTTTGGGGCTCGGTCCGAATTCAATAGGTGTGAGAAATTGGACAATTCAAGTTCAACGGCAGTTCGTTCCTAATTGGAGTGGTTCATGTATTCCATACTTCTAGGGATTGGATTTCACTCAAAACTCAGCAAATGACTCCTCCTACCATATTATGATGTTGCCCAAGTTTTGGGCTCGATCCGAAGTCAATAAGTGTGAGTAATTGGTCAATTCAATTTCAACGACAGTTCGTTCCTAATCGGAGTAGTTGTTGTATTCCATACTTCTAGCGATTGGATTTCACTCAAAACCCACCAAATGACTCCTCCCACCATATTATGATGTTGCCCAAGTTTTGGGTTTGATCCGAAATAAATAGGAGTGAGAAATTGGACAATTCAAGTTCAACGGCAGTTCGTTCCTAATTGGAGTGGTTGGTGTATTCCGTATTTCTAGCGATTGGATTTCACTGAAAAATCACCAAATGACTCCTCCCACCATATTATCATGTTGCCCAAGTTTTGGGCTCGATCCGAAATCAATAGGAGTGAGAAATTGGACAATTCAAGTACAACGCCATTCGTTCCTAATTGGAGTGGTTGGTGTATTCCATACTTCTAGCGATTGGATTTCACTCAAAACTCACCAAATGACTCCTCCCACCATATTATGATGTTGCCCAAGTTTTGGGCTCGATCATAAATCAATAGGTGTGAGAAATTGGACAATTCAAGTTCAACGGCAGTTCGTTCCAAATTGGAGTGGTTGGTGTATTCCACAATTCTAGCGATTGGATTTCACTCAAAACTCACCAAATGACTCATCACACCATATTACGATGTTGCCCAAGTTTTGGGCCCAATCCGAAATCAATAGGTGTTCCAAATTGGACAATTCAAGTTCAACGGCAGTTCGTCCCTAATTGGAGTGGTTGGTGTATTCCATACTTCTAGCGATTGGATTTCAGTCAAAACTCACCAAATGACTCCTCCCACCATATTATGATGTTGCCCAAGTTTGGGGCTCGATCCGAAATCAATAGGTGTGAGAAATTGGACAATTCAAGTTCAACGGCAGTTCGTTCCTAATTGGAGTGGTTGGTGTATTCCATACTTCTAGCGATTGGATTTCACTCAAAACTCACCAAATGACTCCTCCCACCATATTATGATGTTGCCCAAGTTTGGGGTCGATCCGAAATCAATAGGTGTGAGAAATTGGACAATTCAAGTTCAACGGCAGTTCGTTCCAAATTGGAGTGGTTGGTGTATTCCATAATTCTAGCGATTGGATTTCACTCAAAACTCACCAAATGACTCATCACACCATATTACGATGTTGCCCAAGTTTTGGGCCCAATCCGAAATCAATAGGTGTTCCAAATTGGACAATTCAAGTTCAACGGCAGTTCGTCCCTAATTGGAGTGGTTGGTGTATTCCATACTTCTAGCGATTGGATTTCAGTCAAAACTCACCAAATGACTCCTCCCACCATATTATGATGTTGCCCAAGTTTGGGGCTCGATCCGAAATCAATAGGTGTTCCAAATTGGACAATTGAAGTTCAACGGCAGTTCGTTCCTAATTGGAGTGGTTGGTGTATTCCATACTTCTAGCGATTGGATTTCACTCAAAACTCACCAAATGACTCCTCCCACGATATTATGATGTTGCCCAAGTTTTGGGCTCGATCCGAAATCAATAGGTGTGAGAAATTGGTCAATTCAATTTCAACGACAGTTCGTTCCTAATCAGAATAGTCGTTGTATTCCATACTTCTAGCGATTGGACTTCACTCAAAACACACCAAATGACTCCTCCCACCATATTATGATGTTGCCCAAGTTTTGGGCTCGATCCGAAATCAATAGGTGTTCCAAATTGGACAATTCATGTTCAACGGCAGTTCGTTCCTAATTGGAGTGGTTGGTGTATTCCATACTTCTAGCGATTGGATTTCACTCAAAAATAACCAAATGACTCCTCCCACCATATTATGATGTTGCCCAAGTTTTGGTCTCGATCCGAAATCAATAGGTGTTCCAAATTGGACAATTCAAGTTCAACGTCAGTTCGTTTCTAGTTGGAGTGGTTGGTGTATTCTACACTTCTAGCGATTGGATTTCACTCAAAACTCACCAAATGACTCCTGCCACCATATTATGATGTTGCCCCAAGTTTGGGGCTCGGTCCGAATTCAATAGGTGTGAGAAATTGGACAATTCAAGTTCAACGGCAGTTCGTACCTAATTGGAGTGGTTGGTGTATTCCATACTTCAAACGATTGGATTTCACTCAAAACTCACCAAATGACTCCTCGCACCATATTATGATGTTGCCCAAGTTTTGGGCTCGATCCGAAATCAATAGGTGTTCCAAATTGGACAATTCAAGTTCAACGGCAGTTCGTTCCTAATTGGAGTTGTTGGTGTGTTCCATACTTCTAGCGATTGGATTTCACTCAAAACTTACCAAATGACTCCTCCCACCACATTATGATGTTGCCCAAGTTTGGGTCTCGATCCGAAATCAATAGGTGTGAGAAATTGGACAATTCAAGTTCAACGGCAGTTCGTTCCTAATTGGAGTGGTTGGTGTATTCCATACTTCTAGCGATTGGTTTCTCTCAAAACTCACTAAATGACTACTCCCACCATATTATGATGTTGCCCAAGTTTTGGCCTCGATCCGAAATGAATAGGTCTTCCAAATTGAACAATTGAAGTACAACGGCAGTTCATTCCTAATTGGAGTGGTTGGTGTATTCCATACTTCTTGCGATTGGATTTCAGTCAAAACTCACCAAATGACTCCTCCCACCATATTATGATGTTGCCCAAGTTTTGAGCTCGATCCGAACTCAATAGATGTGAGAAATTGGACAATTCAATTTCAACGGCATTTCTTTCCTAATTGGAGGGGTTGGTGTATTCCATACTTCTAGCGACTGGATTTCACTCAAAACCCACCAAATGACTCCTCCCACCATATTATGATGTTGCCCAAGTTTGGGGCTCGATCCGAAATCAATAGGTGTTCCAAATTGGACAATTCAAGTTCAACGGCAGTTCGTTCCTAATTGGAGTGGTTCGTGTATTCCATACTTCTAGCGATTGGATTTCACTCAAAACTCACCAAATGACTCCTCCCACCATATTATGATGTTGCACAAGTTTGGGGTTCGATCCGAAATCAATAGGTGTGAGAAATTGGACAATTCAAGTTCAACGGCAGTTTGTTCCTAATGGGAGTGGTGTGTGTATTCCATACTTCTAGCGATTGGATTTCACTCAAAACTCACCAAATGACTCCTCCCACCATATTATGATGTTGCCCAAGTTTTGGGCTCGATCCGAAATCAATAGCTGTTCCAAATTGGACAATTCAAGTTCAACGGCAGTTCGTTCCTAATTGGAGTGGTTGGTGTATTCCATACTTCTAGCGATTGGATTTCACTCAAAACTCACCAAATGACTCCTCCCACGATATTATGATGTTGCCCAAGTTTTGGGCTCGATCCGAAATCAATAGGTGTGAGAAATTGGTCAATTCAATTTCAACGACAGTTCGTTCCTAATCAGAATAGTCGTTGTATTCCATACTTCTAGCGATTGGACTTCACTCAAAACACACCAAATGACTCCTCCCACCATATTATGATGTTGCCCAAGTTTTGGGCTCGATCCGAAATCAATAGGTGTTCCAAATTGGACAATTCATGTTCAACGGCAGTTCGTTCCTAATTGGAGTGGTTCGTGTATTCCATACTTCTAGCGATTGGATTTCACTCAAAACTCACCAAATGACTCCTCCCACCATATTATGATGTTGCCCAAGTTTTGGGCTCGATCCGAAATCAATTGGTGTTCCAAATTGGACAATTCAAGTTCAACGGCAGTTCGTTCCGAATTGGAGTGGTTGGTGTATTCCATACTTCTAGCGATTGGATTTCACTCTAAACTCACCAAATGACTCCTCCCACCATATTATGATGTTGCACAAGTTTGGGGTTCGATCCGAAATCAATAGGTGTGAGAAATTGGACAATTCAAGTTCAACGGCAGTTTGTTCCTAATGGGAGTGGTGTGTGTATTCCATACTTCTAGCGATTGGATTTCACTCAAAACTCACCAAATGACTCCTCCCACCATATTATGATGTTGCCCAAGTTTTGGGCTCGATCCGAAATCAATAGGTGTTCCAAATTGGACAATTCAAGTTCAACGGCAGTTCGTTCCTAATTGGAGTGGTTGGTGTATTCCATACTTCTAGCGATTGGATTTCACTCAAAACTCACCAAATGACTCCTCCCACGATATTATGATGTTGCCCAAGTTTTGGGCTCGATCCGAAATCAATAGGTGTGAGAAATTGGTCAATTCAATTTCAACGACAGTTCGTTCCTAATCAGAATAGTCGTTGTATTCCATACTTCTAGCGATTGGACTTCACTCAAAACACACCAAATGACTCCTCCCACCATATTATGATGTTGCCCAAGTTTTGGGCTCGATCCGAAATCAATAGGTGTTCCAAATTGGACAATTCATGTTCAACGGCAGTTCGTTCCTAATTGGAGTGGTTCGTGTATTCCATACTTCTAGCGATTGGATTTCACTCAAAACTCACCAAATGACTCCTCCCACCATATTATGATGTTGCCCAAGTTTTGGGCTCGATCCGAAATCAATTGGTGTTCCAAATTGGACAATTCAAGTTCAACGGCAGTTCGTTCCGAATTGGAGTGGTTGGTGTATTCCATACTTCTAGCGATTGGATTTCACTCTAAACTCACCAAATGACTCCTCCCACCATATTATGATGTTGCCCAAGTTTTGAGCTCGATCCGAACTCAATAGATGTGAGAAATTGGACAATTCAATTTCAACGGCATTTCTTTCCTAATTGGAGGGGTTGGTGTATTCCATACTTCTAGCGACTGGATTTCACTCAAAACCCACCAAATGACTCCTCCCACCATATTATGATGTTTCCCAAGTTTGGGGCTCGATCCGAAATCAATAGGTGTTCCAAATTGGACAATTCAAGTTCAACGGCAGTTCGTTCCTAATTGGAGTGGTTGGTGTATTCCATACTTCTAGCGATTGGATTTCACTCAAAACTCACCAAATGACTCCTCCCACGATATTATGATGTTGCCCAAGTTTTGGGCTCGATCCGAAATCAATAGGTGTGAGAAATTGGTCAATTCAATTTCAACGACAGTTCGTTCCTAATCAGAATAGTCGTTGTATTCCATACTTCTAGCGATTGGACTTCACTCAAAACACACCAAATGACTCCTCCCACCATATTATGATGTTGCCCAAGTTTTGGGCTCGATCCGAAATCAATAGGTGTTCCAAATTGGACAATTCATGTTCAACGGCAGTTCGTTCCTAATTGGAGTGGTTCGTGTATTCCATACTTCTAGCGATTGGATTTCACTCAAAACTCACCAAATGACTCCTCCCACCATATTATGATGTTGCCCAAGTTTTGGGCTCGATCCGAAATCAATTGGTGTTCCAAATTGGACAATTCAAGTTCAACGGCAGTTCGTTCCGAATTGGAGTGGTTGGTGTATTCCATACTTCTAGCGATTGGATTTCACTCTAAACTCACCAAATGACTCCTCCCACCATATTATGATGTTGCCCAAGTTTTGAGCTCGATCCGAACTCAATAGATGTGAGAAATTGGACAATTCAATTTCAACGGCATTTCTTTCCTAATTGGAGGGGTTGGTGTATTCCATACTTCTAGCGACTGGATTTCACTCAAAACCCACCAAATGACTCCTCCCACCATATTATGATGTTGCCCAAGTTTGGGGCTCGATCCGAAATCAATAGGTGTTCCAAATTGGACAATTCAAGTTCAACGGCAGTTCGTTCCTAATTGGAGTGGTTCGTGTATTCCATACTTCTAGCGATTGGATTTCACTCAAAACTCACCAAATGACTCCTCCCACCATATTATGATGTTGCACAAGTTTGGGGTTCGATCCGAAATCAATAGGTGTGAGAAATTGGACAATTCAAGTTCAACGGCAGTTCGTTCCTAATGGGAGTGGTGTGTGTATTCCATACTTCTAGCGATTGGATTTCACTCAAAACTCACCAAATGACTCCTCCCACCATATTATGATGTTGCCCAAGTTTTGGGCTCGATCCGAAATCAATAGGTGTTCCAAATTGGACAATTCAAGTTCAACGGCAGTTCGTTCCTAATTGGAGTGGTTGGTGTATTCCATACTTCTAGCGATTGGATTTCACTCAAAACTCACCAAATGACTCCTCCCACGATATTATGATGTTGCCCAAGTTTTGGGCTCGATCCGAAATCAATAGGTGTTCCAAATTGGACAATTCAAGTTCAACGGCAGTTCGTTCCTAATTGGAGTTGTTGGTGTGTTCCATACTTCTAGCGATTGGATTTCACTCAAAACTTACCAAATGACTCCTCCCACCACATTATGATGTTGCCCAAGTTTGGGTCTCGATCCGAAATCAATAGGTGTGAGAAATTGGACAATTCAAGTTCAACGGCAGTTCGTTCCTAATTGGAGTGGTTGGTGTATTCCATACTTCTAGCGATTGGTTTCTCTCAAAACTCACTAAATGACTACTCCCACCATATTATGATGTTGCCCAAGTTTTGGCCTCGATCCGAAATGAATAGGTCTTCCAAATTGAACAATTGAAGTTCAACGGCAGTTCGTTCCTAATTGGAGTGGTTGGTGTATTCCATACTTCTTGCGATTGGATTTCACTCAAAACTCACCAAATGACTCCTCCCACCATATTATGATGTTGCCCAAGTTTTGGGCTAGATCCGAAATCAATTGGTGTTCCAAATTGGACAATTCAAGTTCAACGGCAGTTCGTTCCGAATTGGAGTGGTTGGTGTATTCCATACTTCTAGCGATTGGATTTCACTCTAAACTCACCAAATGACTCCTCCCACCATATTATGATGTTGCCCAAGTTTTGAGCTCGATCCGAACTCAATAGATGTGAGAAATTGGACAATTCAATTTCAACGGCATTTCTTTCCTAATTGGAGGGGTTGGTGTATTCCATACTTCTAGCGACTGGATTTCACTCAAAACCCACCAAATGACTCCTCCCACCATATTATGATGTTGACCAAGTTTGGGGCTCGATCCGAAATCAATAGGTGTTCCAAATTGGACAATTCAAGTTCAACGGCAGTTCGTTCCTAATTGGAGTGGTTCGTGTATTCCATACTTCTAGCGATTGGATTTCACTCAAAACTCACCAAATGACTCCTCCCACCATATTATGATGTTGCACAAGTTTGGGGTTCGATCCGAAATCAATAGGTGTGAGAAATTGGACAATTCAAGTTCAACGGCAGTTCGTTCCTAATGGGAGTGGTGTGTGTATTCCATACTTCTAGGGATTGGATTTCACTCAAAACTCTCCAAATGACTCCTCCCACCATATTATGAGGTTGCCCAAGTTTTGGGCTCGATCCGAAATCAATAGGTGTGAGAAATTGGACAATTCAAGTTCAACGACAGTTCTTTCCTAATTGGAGTGGTTGGTGTATTCCATACTTCTAGCGATGGGATTTCACTCAAAAATAACCAAATGACTCCTCCCATCATATTATGTTGTTGCCCAAGTTTTGGGCTCGATCCGAAATCAATAGGTGTTCCAAATTGGACAGTTCAACTTCAATTGCAGTTCGTTCCTAATTGGAGTGGTTGGGGTATTCCATACTTCTAGCGATTGGATTTCACTCAAAACTCACCAAATGACTCCTCCCACCATATTATGATGTTGCCCAAGTTTGGGGCTCGATCCGAAATCAATAGGTGTGAGAAATTGGACAATTCAAGTTCAACGGCAGTTCGTTCCTAATTGGAGTGGTTGGTGTATTCCATACTTCTAGCGATTGGATTTCATTCAAAACTCACGAAATGACTCCTCCCACCATATTATGATGTTGCCCAAGTTTGGGGATCGATCCGAAATCAATAAGAGTGAGAAATTGGACAATTCAAGCTCAACGGCAGTTCGTTCCAAATTAGAGTGGTTGGTGTATTCCATACTTCTAGCGACTGGATTTCACTCAAAACTCACCAAATGACTCCTACCACCATATTATGATTTTGCCCAAGTTTTGGCCTCGATCCCAAATGAATAGGTCTTCCAAATTGAACAATTGAAGTTCAACGGCAGTTCGTTCCTAATTGGAGTGGTTGGTGTATTCCATACTTCTTGCGATTGGATTTCACTCAAAACTCACCAAATTACTCCTCCCACGATATTATGATGTTGCCCAACTTTTGGGCTCGATCCGAAATCAATAGGTGTTCCAAATTGGACAATTCAAGTTCAACGGCAGTTCGTTACTAATTGGAGTGGTTCGTGTATTCCATACTTCTAGCGATTGGATTTCACTCAAAACTCACCAAATGACTCCTCCCACCATATTATGATGTTGCACAAGTTTGGGGTTCGATCCGAAATCAATAGGTGTGAGAAATTGGACAATTCATGTTCAACGGCAGTTCGTTCCTAATGGGAGTGGTGTGTGTATTCCATACTTCTAGCGATTGGATTTCACTCAAAACTCACCAAATGACTCCTCCCACCATATTATGAGGTTGCCCAAGTTTTGGGCTCGATCCGAAATCAATAGGTGTGAGAAATTGGACAATTCAAGTTCAACGACAGTTCTTTCCTAATTGGAGTGGTTGGTGTATTCCATACTTCTAGCGATGGGATTTCACTCAAAAATAACCAAATGACTCCTCCCACCATATTATGTTGTTGCCCAAGTTTTGGGCTCGATCCGAAATCAATAGGTGTTCCAAATTGGACAGTTCAACTTCAACGGCAGTTCGTTCCTAATTGGAGTGGTTGGGGTATTCCATACTTCTAGCGATTGGATTTCTCTCAAAACTCACCAAATGACTCCTCCCACCATATTATGATGTTGCCCAAGTTTGGGGCTCGATCCGAAATCAATAGGTGTGAGAAATTGGACAATTCAAGTTCAACGGCAGTTCGTTCCTAATTGGAGTGGTTGGTGTATACCATACTTCTAGCGATTGGATTTCATTCAAAATTCACCAAATGACTCCTCCCACCATATTATGATGTTGCCCAAGTTTGGGGATCGATCCGACATCAATAAGAGTGAGAAATTGGACAATTCAAGCTCAACGGCAGTTCGTTCCAAATTAGAGTGGTTGGTGTATTCCATACTTCTAGCGACTGGATTTCACTCAAAACTCACCAAATGACTCCTACCACCATATTATGATTTTGCCCAAGTTTTGGCCTCGATCCCAAATGAATAGGTCTTCCAAATTGAACAATTGAAGTTCAACGGCAGTTCGTTCCTAATTGGAGTGGTTGGTGTATTCCATACTTCTTGCGATTGGATTTCACTCAAAACTCACCAAATTACTCCTCCCACGATATTATGATGTTGCCCAAGTTTTGGGCTCGATCCGAAATCAATAGGTGTTCCAAATTGGACAATTCAAGTTCAACGGCAGTTCGTTACTAATTGGAGTGGTTCGTGTATTCCATACTTCTAGCGATGGGATTTCACTCAAAAATAACCAAATGACTCCTCCCACCATATTATGTTGTTGCCCAAGTTTTGGGCTCGATCCGAAATCAATAGGTGTTCCAAATTGGACAGTTCAACTTCAACGGCAGTTCGTTCCTAATTGGAGTGGTTGGGGTATTCCATACTTCTAGCGATTGGATTTCACTCAAAACTCACCAAATGACTCCTCCCACCATATTATGATGTTGCACAAGTTTGGGGTTCGATCCGAAATCAATAGGTGTGAGAAATTGGACAATTCAAGTTCAACGGCAGTTCGTTCCTAATGGGAGTGGTGTGTGTATTCCATACTTCTAGTGATTGGATTTCACTCAAAACTCACCAAATGACTCCTCCCACCATATTATGAGGTTGCCCAAGTTTTGGGCTCGATCCGAAATCATTAGGTGTGAGAAATTGGACAATTCAAGTTCAACGACAGTTCTTTCCTAATTGGAGTGGTTGGTGTATTCCATACTTCTAGCGATGGGATTTCACTCAAAAATAACCAAATGACTCCTCCCACCATATTATAATGTTGCCGAAGTTTTGGGCTCGATCCGAAATCAATAGGTCTGAGAAATTGGACAATTCAATTTCAACGGCAGTTCGTTCCTAATTGGAGTGGTTGGTGTATTCCACACTTCTAGCGATTGGATTTCACTCAAAACTCCCCAAATGACTCCTCCCACCATATTATGATGTTGCCCAAGTTTTGGGCTCGATCCGAAATCAATAGGTGTGAGAAATTGGACAATTCAAGTTCAACGGCAGTTCGTTCCTAATTGGAGTGGTTGGTGTATTCCATACTTCTAGCGATTGGATTTCACTCAAAACGAACCAAATGACTCCTCCCACCATATTTTGAAATTGCCCAAGTTTTGGGCTCGATCCGAAATCAATAGGTGTTCCAAATTGGACAATTCAAGTTCAACGACAGTTCGTTCCAAATTGGAGTGGTTGGTGTATTCCATACCTCTAGCGATTGGATTTCACTCAAAACTCACCAAATGACTCCTCCCACCATATTATGATGTTGCCCAAGTTTTGGGCTCGATCCGAAATCAATAGGTGTTCCAAATTGGACAATTCAAGTTCAACGGCAGTTCGTTCCTAATTGGAGTGTTTGGTGTATTCCATACTTCTAGCGACTGGATTTCACTCAAAACTAACCAAATGACACCTCCCACCATATTATGATGTTGCCCAAGTTTTGGGCTCGATCCGAAATCAATAGGTGTGAGAAATTGGACAATTCATGTTCAACGGCAGTTCGTTCCTAATTGGAGTGGTTGGTGTATTCCATACTTCTAGCGATTGGATTTCACTCAAAACTCACCAAATGACTCCTCCTACCATATTATGATGTTGCCCAAGTTTTGGGCTCGATCCGAAATCAATAGGTGTTCCAAATTGGACAATTCAAGTTCAACGGCAGTTCGTTCCGGATTGGAGTGGTTGGTGTATTCCATACTTCTAGCGATTGGATTTCACTCTAAACTCACCAATTGACTCCTCCCACCATATTATGATGTTGCCCAAGTTTCGGGCTCGATCCGAAATCAATAGGTCTTCCAAATTTGACAATTGGAGTTCAACGGCAGTTCGTTCCTAATTGGAGTGGTTGGTGTATCCCACATTTCTAGCAATTGGATTTCACTCAAAACTCCCCAAATGACTCCTCCCACCATATTATGATGTTGCCCAAGTTTTGGGCTCGATCCGAAATCAATAGGTGTGAGAAATTGGACAATTCAATTTCAACGGCAGTTCGTTCCTAACTGGAGTGGTTGGTGTATTCCACACTTCTAGCGATTGGATTTCACTCAAAACTCACCAAATCACTCCTCCCACCATATTATGATGTTGCCCAAGTTTTGGGCTCGATCCGAAATCAATAGGTGTAAGAAATTGGACAATTCAAGTTCAATGGCAGTTCATTCCTAATGGAAGTGGTGTGTGTATTCCATACTTCTAGTGATTGGATTTCCCTCAAAACTCACCAAATGACTCCTCCCACCATATTATGAGGTTGCCCAAGTTTTGGGCTCGATCCGAAATCAATAGGTGTGAGAAATTGGACAATTCAAGTTCAACGACAGTTCTTTCCTAATTGGAGTGGTTGGTGTATTCCATACTTCTAGCGATGGGATTTCACTCAAAAATAACCAAATGACTCCTCCCACCATATTATAATGTTGCCGAAGTTTTGGGCTCGATCCGAAATCAATAGGTCTGAGAAATTGGACAATTCAATTTCAACGGCAGTTCGTTCCTAATTGGAGTGGTTGGTGTATTCCACACTTCTAGCGATTGGATTTCACTCAAAACTCCCCAAATGACTCCTCCCACCATATTATGATGTTGCCCAAGTTTTGGGCTCGATCCGAAATCAATAGGTGTGAGAAATTGGACAATTCAAGTTCAACGGCAGTTCGTTCCTAATTGGAGTGGTTGGTGTATTCCATACTTCTAGCGATTGGATTTCACTCAAAACGAACCAAATGACTCCTCCCACCATATTATGAAATTGCCCAAGTTTTGGGCTCGATCCGAAATCAATAGGTGTTCCAAATTGGACAATTCAAGTTCAACGACAGTTCGTTCCAAATTGGAGTGGTTGGTGTATTCCATACCTCTAGAGATTGGATTTCACTCAAAACTCACCAAATGACTCCTCCCACCATATTATGATGTTGCCCAAGTTTTGGGCTCGATCCGAAATCAATAGGTGTTCCAAATTGGACAATTCAAGTTCAACGGCAGTTCGTTCCTAATTGGAGTGTTTGGTGTATTCCATACTTCTAGCGACTGGATTTCACTCAAAACTAACCAAATGACACCTCCCACCATATTATGATGTTGCCCAAGTTTTGGGCTCGATCCGAAATCAATAGGTGTGAGAAATTGGACAATACATGTTCAACGGCAGTTCGTTCCTAATTGGAGTGGTTGGTGTATTCCATACTTCTAGCGATTGGATTTCACTCAAAACTCACCAAATGACTCCTCCTACCATATTATGATGTTGCCCAAGTTTTGGGCTCGATCCGAAATCAATAGGTGTTCCAAATTGGACAATTCAAGTTCAACGGCAGTTCGTTCCGGATTGGAGTGGTTGGTGTATTCCATACTTCTAGCGATTGGATTTCACTCTAAACTCACCAATTGACTCCTCCCACCATATTACGATGTTGCCCAAGTTTCGGGCTCGATCCGAAATCAATAGGTCTTCCAAATTTGACAATTAGAGTTCAACGGCAGTTCGTTCCTAATTGGAGTGGTTGGAGATTCCATACTTCTAGTGATTGGATTTCACTCAAAACTAACCAAATGACTCATCCCACCATATTATGATGTTGCCCATGTTTTGGGCTTGATCCGAAATCAATAGGTGTTCGAAATTTGACAATTCAAGTTCAACGGCAGTTCGTTCCAAATTGGACTGGTTGGTGTATTCCATACTTCTAGAGATTGGATTTCACTCAAAACTCACCAATTGACTCCTCCCACCATATTATGATGTTGCCCAAGTTTTGGGCTCGATTCGAAATCAATAGGTGTTCCAAATTAGACAATTCAAGTTCAACGGCAGTTCGTTCCTAATTGGAGTGGTTGGTGTATTCCATACTTCTAGCGATTGGATTTCACTCAAAACTAACCAAATGACTCCTCCCACCATATTATGATGTTGCCCAAGTTTTGGGCTCGGTCCGAAATCAATAGGTGTGAGAAATTGGACAATTCAATTTCAACGGCAGTTCGTTCCTAATTGGAGTGGTTGGTGTATTCCACATTTCTAGCGATTGGATTTCACTCAAAACTCCCCAAATGACTCCTCCCACCATATTATGATGTTGCCCAAGTTTTGGGCTCGATCCGAAATCAATAGGTGTGAGAAATTGGACAATTCAATTTCAACGGCAGTTCGTTCCTAACTGGAGTGGTTGGTGTATTCCACACTTCTAGCGATTGGATTTCACTCAAAACTCACCAAATCACTCCTCCCACCATATTATGATGTTGCCCAAGTTTTGGGCTCGATCCGAAATCAATAGGTGTAAGAAATTGGACAATTCAAGTTCAATGGCAGTTCATTCCTAATTGGAGTGGTTGGTGTATTCCATACTTCTAGCGATTGGATTTCACTCAAAACTCACCAAATGACTCCTCCCACCATATTATGTTGTTGCCCAAGTTTTGGGCTCGATACGAAATCAATAGGTGTTCCAAATTGGACAATTCAAGTTCAACGGCAGTTCGTTCCTAATTGGGGTGGTTGGTGTATTCCATACTTCTAGCGATTGGATTTCACTCAAAACTAACCAAATGACACCTCCCACCATATTATGATGTTGCCCAAGTTTTGGGCTCGATCCGAAATCTATAGGTGTGAGAAATTGAACAATTCATGTTCAACGGCAGTTCGTTCCTAATTGGAGTGGTTGGTGTATTCCATACTTCTAGCGATTGGATTTCACTCAAAACTCACCAAATGACTCCTCCCACCATATTATGTTGTTGCCCATGTTTTGGGCTCGATCCGAAATCAATAGGTGTTCGAAATTTGACAATTCAAGTTCAACGGCAGTTCGTTCCAAATTGGACTGGTTGGTGTATTCCATACTTCTAGAGATTGGATTTCACTCAAAACTAACCAAATGACACCTCCCACCATATTATGATGTTGCCCAAGTTTTGGGCTCGATCCGAAATCTATAGGTGTGAGAAATTGAACAATTCATGTTCAACGGCAGTTCGTTCCTAATTGGAGTGGTTGGTGTATTCCATACTTCTAGCGATTGGATTTCACTCAAAACTCACCAAATGACTCCTCCCACCATGTTATGATGTTGCCCAAGTTTTGGGCTCGATCCGAATTCAATAGGTGTGAGAAATTGGACAATTCATGTTCAACATCAGTTCGTTCCTAATTGGAGTGGTTGGTGTATTCCATACTTCTAGCGATTGGATTTCACTCAAAACTCACCAAATGACTCCTCCCACCATATTATGATGTTGCCCAAGTTTTGGGCTCGATCCGAAATCAATAGGTGTTCCAAATTGGACAATTCAAGTTCAACGGCAGTTCGTTACGAATTGGAGTGGTTGGTGTATTCCATACTTCTAGCGATTGGATTTCACTCTAAACTCACCAAATGACTCCTCCCACCATATTATGATGTTGCCCAAGTTTTGAGCTCGATCCGAACTCAATAGGTGTGAGAAACTGGAC
Organism: Prunus avium; assembly: GCF_965620075.1. Taxonomy (NCBI): domain Eukaryota; kingdom Viridiplantae; phylum Streptophyta; class Magnoliopsida; order Rosales; family Rosaceae; genus Prunus; species Prunus avium. Next base: position 11,013,246 of record NC_142290.1, read on the forward strand.
AATTCAAGTTCAACGGCAGTTCGTTCCTAATTGGAGTGGTTGGTGTATTCCATACTTCTAGCGATTGGATTTCACTCAAAACTAACCAAATGACTCCTCCCACCATATTATGATGTTGCCCAAGTTTTGGGCTCGATCCGAAATCAATAGGTGTGAGAAATTGGACAATTCATGTTCAACGGCAGTTCGTTCCTAATTGGAGTGGTTGGTGTATTCCATACTTCTAGCGATTGGATTTCACTCAAAACTCACCAAATGACTCCTCCCACCATATTATGATGTTGCCCAAGGTTTGGGCTCGATCCGAAATCAATAGGTGTTCCAAATTGGACAATTCAAGTTCAACGGCAGTTCGTTCCGAATTGGAGTGGTTGGTGTATTCCATACTTCTAGCGATTGGATTTCACTCTAAACTCACCAAATGACTCCTCCCACCATATTATGATGTTGCCCAAGTTTTGGGCTCGATCCGAACCCAATAGATGTGAGAAATTGGACAATTCAATTTCAACGGCATTTCTTTCCTAATTGGAGGGGTTGGTGTATTCCATACTTCTAGCGACTGGATTTCACTCAAAACCCACCAAATGACTCCTCCCACCATATTATGATGTTGCCCAAGTTTGGGGCTCGATCCGAAATCAATAGGTGTGATAAATTGGACAATTCAAGTTCAACGGCAGTTCGTTCCTAATTGGAGTGGTTGTTGTATTCCATACTTCTAGCGATTGGATTTCACTCAAAACTCACCAATTGACTCCTCCCACCATATTATGATGTTGCCCAAGTTTTGGGCTCGATCCGAAAGCAATAGATGTTCCAAATTGGACAATTCAAGTTCAACGGCAGTTCATTCCTAATAGGAGTGGTTGGTGTATACCATACTTCTAGCGATTGGATTTCACTCAAAACTCACCAAATGACTCCTCCCACCATATTATGATGTTGCCCAAGTTTTGGGCTCGATCCGAAATCAATAGGTGTGAGAAATTGGACAATTCAAGTTCGACGGCAGTTCGTTCCTAATTGGAGTGGTTGGTGTATTCCATACTTCTAGCGATTGGATTTCACTCAAAACTCACCAAATGACTCCTCCCACCATATTATGTTGTTGCCCAAGTTTTGGGCTCGATACGAAATCAATAGGTGTTCCAAATTGGACAATTCAAGTTCAACGGCAGTTCGTTCCTAATTGGGGTGGTTGGTGTATTCCATACTTCTAGCGATTGGATTTCACTCAAAACTAACCAAATGACTCCTCCCACCGTGTTATGTTGTTGCCCAAGTTTTGGGCTCGATCCGAAATCAATAGGTGTGCGAAATTGGACAATTCAATTTGAACGGCAGATCGTAACTAAATTGGAGTGGTTGGTGTATTCCATACTTCTAGCGATTGGATTTCACTCAAAACTCACCAAATGACTCCTCCCACCATATTATGATGTTTCCCAAGTTTTGGGCTCGATCCGAAATCAATAGGTGTTCCAAATTGGACAATTCAAGTTCAACGGCAGTTCGTTCCGAATTGGAGTGGTTGGTGTATTCCATACTTCTAGCGATTGGATTTCACTCTAAACTCACCAAATGACTCCTCCCACCATATTATGATGTTGCCCAAGTTTTGAGCTCGATCCGAACTCAATAGATGTGAGAAATTGGACAATTCAATTTCAACGGCATTTCTTTCCTAATTGGAGGGGTTGGTGTATTCCATACTTCTAGCGATTGGATTTCACTCAAAACTCACCAAATGACTCCTCCCACCATATTATGATGTTGCCCAAGTTTTGGGCTCGATCCGAAATCAATAGGTCTCCCAAATTTGACAATTAGAGTTCAACGGCAGTTCGTTCCTAATTGGAGTGGTTGGTGTATTCCATACTTCTAGCGATTGGATTTCACTCAAAACTCACCAAATGACTCCTCCCACCATGTTATGATGTTGCCCAAGTTTTGGGCTCGATCCGAAATCAATAGGTGTGCGAAATTGGACAATTCAATTTGAACGGCAGATCGTAACTAAATTGGAGTGGTTGGTGTATTCCATACTTCTAGCGATTGGATTTCACTCAAAACTAACCAAATGACTCCTCCCACCATATTATGATGTTGCCCAAGTTTTGGGCTCGATCCGAAATCAATAGGTGTGAGAAATTGGACAATTCATGTTCAACGGCAGTTCGTTCCTAATTGGAGTGGTTGGTGTATTCCATACTTCTAGCGATTGGATTTCACTCAAAACTCACCAAATGACTCCTCCCACCATATTATGATGTTGCCCAAGTTTTGGGCTCGATCCGAAATCAATAGGTGTTCCAAATTGGACAATTCAAGTTCAACGGCAGTTCGTTCCGAATTGGAGTGGTTTGTGTATTCCACACTTCTAGCGATTGGATTTCACTCAAAACTCACCAAATGACTCCTCCCACCATATTATGATGTTGCCCAAGTTTTGGGCTCGATCCGAAATCAATAGGTCTCCCAAATTTGACAATTAGAGTTCAACGGCAGTTCGTTCCTAATTGGAGTGGTTGGTGTATTCCATACTTCTAGCGATTGGATTTCACTCAAAACTCACCAAATGACTCCTCCCACCATGTTATGATGTTGCCCAAGTTTTGGGCTCGATCCGAAATCAATAGGTGTGAGAAACTGGACAATTCAAGTTCAACGGCAGTTCGTTCCTAATTGGAGTGGTTGGTGTATTCCATACTTCTAGCGATTGGATTTCACTCAAAACTAACCAAATGACTCCTCCCACCATATTATGATGTTGCCCAAGTTTTGGGCTCGATCCGAAATCAATAGGTGTGAGAAATTGGACAATTCAAGTTCAACGGCAGTTCGTTCCTAATTGGAGTGGTTGGTGTATTCCATACTTCTAGCGATTGGATTTCACTCAAAACTCACCAAATGACTCCTCCCACCATATTATGATGTTGCCCAAGTTTTGGGCTCGATCCGAAATCAATAGGTGTTCCAAATTGGACAATTCAAGTTCAACGGCAGTTCATTCCGAATTGGAGTGGTTGGTGTATTCCATACTTCTAGCGATTGGATTTCACTCTAAACTCACCAAATGACTCCTCCCACCATATTATGATGTTGCCCAAGTTTTGAGCTCGATCCGAACTCAATAGATGTGAGAAATTGGACAATTCAATTTCAACGGCATTTCTTTCCAAATTGGAGGGGTTGGTGTATTCCATACTTCTAGCGATTGGATTTCACTCAAAACTCACCAAATGACTCCTCCCACCATATTATGATGTTGCCCAAGTTTTGGGCTCGATCCGAAATCAATAGGTCTCCCAAATTTGACAATTAGAGTTCAACGGCAGTTCGTTCCTAATTGGAGTGGTTGGTGTATTCCATACTTCTAGCGATTGGATTTCACTCAAAACTCACCAAATGACTCCTCCCACCATGTTATGATGTTGCCCAAGTTTTGGGCTCGATCCGAAATCAATAGGTGTGAGAAACTGGACAATTCAAGTTCAACGGCAGTTCATTCCTAATTGGAGTGGTTGGTGTATTCCATACTTCTAGCGATTGGATTTCACTCAAAACTAACCAAATGACTCCTCCCACCATATTATTATGTTGCCCAAGTTTTGGGCTCGATCCGAAATCAATAGGTGTGAGAAATTGGACAATTCAAGTTCAACGGCAGTTCGTTCCTAATTGGAGTGGTTGGTGTATTCCATACTTCTAGCGATTGGATTTCACTCAAAACTCACCAAATGACTCCTCCCACCATATTATGATGTTGCCCAAGTTTTGGGCTCGATCCGAAATCAATAGGTGTTCCAAATTGGACAATTCAAGTTCAACGGCAGTTCGTTCCGAATTGGAGTGGTTGGTGTATTCCATACTTCTAGCGATTGGATTTCACTCTAAACTCACCAAATGACTCCTCCCACCATATTATGATGTTGCCCAAGTTTTGAGCTCGATCCGAACTCAATAGATGTGAGAAATTGGACAATTCAATTTCAACGGCATTTCTTTCCTAATTGGAGGGGTTGGTGTATTCCATACTTCTAGCGACTGGATTTCACTCAAAACCCACCAAATGACTCCTCCCACCATATTATGATGTTGCCCAAGTTTGGGGTTCGATCCGAAATCAATAGGTGTGATAAATTGGACAATTCAAGTTCAACGGCAGTTCGTTCCTAATTGGAGTGGTTGTTGTATTCCATACTTCTAGCGATTGGATTTCACTCAAAACTCACCAATTGACTCCTCCCACCATATTATGATGTTGCCCAAGTTTTGGGCTCGATCCGAAAGCAATAGATGTTCCAAATTGGACAATTCAAGTTCAACGGCAGTTCGTTCCTAATTGGAGTGGTTGGTGTATACCATACTTCTAGCGATTGGATTTCACTCAAAACTCACCAAATGACTCCTCCCACCATATTATGATGTTGCCCAAGTTTTGGGCTCGATCCGAAATCAATAGGTGTGAGAAATTGGACAATTCAAGTTCGACGGCAGTTCCTTCCTAATTGGAGTGGTTGGTGTATTCCATACTTCTAGCGATTGGATTTCACTCAAAACTCACTAAATGACTCCTCCCACCATATTATGTTGTTGCCCAAGTTTTGGGCTCGATACGAAATCAATAGGTGTTCCAAATTGGACAATTCAAGTTCAACGGCAGTTCGTTCCTAATTGGGGTGGTTGGTGTATTCCATACTTCTAGCGATTGGATTTCACTCAAAACTAACCAAATGACTCCTCCCACCGTGTTATGTTGTTGCCCAAGTTTTGGGCTCGATCCGAAATCAATATGTGTGCGAAATTGGACATTTCAATTTCAACGGCAGATCGTAACTAAATTGGAGTGGTTGGTGTATTCCATACTTCTAGCGATTGGATTTCACTCAAAACTCACCAAATGACTCCTCCCACCATATTATGATGTTTCCCAAGTTTTGGGCTCGATCCGAAATCAAAAGGTGTTCCAAATTGGACAATTCAAGTTCAACGGCAGTTCGTTCCTAATTGGAGTGGTTGGTGTATTCCATACTTCTAGCGATTGGATTTCACTCAAAACTAACCAAAAGACTCCTCCCACCATGTTATGATGTTGCCCAAGTTTTGGGCTCGATCCGAAATCAATAGGTGTGAGAAACTGGACAATTCAAGTTCAACGGCAGTTCATTCCTAATTGGAGTGGTTGGTGTATTCCATACTTCTAGCGATTGGATTTCACTCAAAACTAACCAAATGACTCCTCCCACCATATTATTATGTTGCCCAAGTTTTGGGCTCGATCCGAAATCAATAGGTGTGAGAAATTGGACAATTCAAGTTCAACGGCAGTTCGTTCCTAATTGGAGTGGTTGGTGTATTCCATACTTCTAGCGATTGGATTTCACTCAAAACTCACCAAATGACTCCTCCCACCATATTATGATGTTGCCCAAGTTTTGGGCTCGATCCGAAATCAATAGTTTTTCCAAATTGGACAATTCAAGTTCAACGGCAGTTCGTTCCGAATTGGAGTGGTTGGTGTATTCCATACTTCTAGCGATTGGATTTCACTCTAAACTCACCAAATGACTCCTCCCACCATATTATGATGTTGCCCAAGTTTTGAGCTCGATCCGAACTCAATAGATGTGAGAAATTGGACAATTCAATTTCAACGGCATTTCTTTCCTAATTGGAGGGGTTGGTGTATTCCATACTTCTAGCGACTGGATTTCACTCAAAACCCACCAAATGACTTCTCCCACCATATTATGATGTTGCCCAAGTTTGGGGTTCGATCCGAAATCAATAGGTGTGATAAATTGGACAATTCAAGTTCAACGGCAGTTCGTTCCTAATTGGAGTGGTTGTTGTATTCCATACTTCTAGCGATTGGATTTCACTCAAAACTCACCAATTGACTCCTCCCACCATATTATGATGTTGCCCAAGTTTTGGGCTCGATCCGAAAGCAATAGATGTTCCAAATTGGACAATTCAAGTTCAACGGCAGTTCGTTCCTAATTGGAGTGGTTGGTGTATACCATACTTCTAGCGATTGGATTTCACTCAAAACTCACCAAATGACTCCTCCCACCATATTATGATGTTGCCCAAGTTTTGGGCTCGATCCGAAATCAATAGGTGTGAGAAATTGGACAATTCAAGTTCGACGGCAGTTCCTTCCTAATTGGAGTGGTTGGTGTATTCCATACTTCTAGCGATTGGATTTCACTCAAAACTCACTAAATGACTCCTCCCACCATATTATGTTGTTGCCCAAGTTTTGGGCTCGATACGAAATCAATAGGTGTTCCAAATTGGACAATTCAAGTTCAACGGCAGTTCGTTCCTAATTGGGGTGGTTGGTGTATTCCATACTTCTAGCGATTGGATTTCACTCAAAACTAACCAAATGACTCCTCCCACCGTGTTATGTTGTTGCCCAAGTTTTGGGCTCGATCCGAAATCAATATGTGTGCGAAATTGGACATTTCAATTTCAACGGCAGATCGTAACTAAATTGGAGTGGTTGGTGTATTCCATACTTCTAGCGATTGGATTTCACTCAAAACTCACCAAATGACTCCTCCCACCATATTATGATGTTTCCCAAGTTTTGGGCTCGATCCGAAATCAAAAGGTGTTCCAAATTGGACAATTCAAGTTCAACGGCAGTTCGTTCCTAATTGGAGTGGTTGGTGTATTCCATACTTCTAGCGATTGGATTTCACTCAAAACTAACCAAAAGACTCCTCCCACCATGTTATGATGTTGCCCAAGTTTTGGGCTCGATCCGAAATCAATAGGTGTGAGAAATTGGACAATTCATATTCAACGGCAGTTCGTTCCTAATTGGAGTGGTTGGTGTATTCCATACTTCTAGCGATTGGATTTCACTCAAAACTCACCAAATGACTCCTCCCACCATATTATGATGTTGCCCAAGTTTTGGGCTCGATCCGAAATCAATAGGTGTTCCAAATTGGACAATTCAAGTTCAACGGCAGTTCGTTCCGAATTGGTGTGGTTGGTGTATTCCATACTTCTAGCGATTGGATTTCACTCAAAACTCACCAAATGACTCCTCCCACCATATTATGATGTTGCCCAAGTTTTGGGCTCGATCCGAAATCAATAGGTCTCCCAAATTTGACAATTAGAGTTCAACGGCAGTTCGTTCCTAATTGGAGTGGTTGGTGTATTCCATACTTCTAGCGATTGGATTTCACTCAAAACTCACCAAATGACTCCTCCCACCATGTTATGATGTTGCCCAAGTTTTGGGCTCGATCCGAAATCAATAGGTGTGAGAAACTGGACAATTCAAGTTCAACGGCAGTTCGTTCCTAATTGGAGTGGTTGGTGTATTCCATACTTCTAGCGATTGGATTTCACTCAAAACTAACCAAATGACTCCTCCCACCATATTATGATGTTGCCCAAGTTTTGGGCTCGATCCGAAATCAATAGGTGTGAGAAATTGGACAATTCATGTTCAACGGCAGTTCGTTCCTAATTGGAGTGGTTGGTGTATTCCATACTTCTAGCGATTGGATTTCACTCAAAACTCACCAAATGACTCCTCCCACCATATTATGATGTTGCCCAAGTTTTGGGCTCGATCCGAAATCAATTGGTGTTCCAAATTGGACAATTCAAGTTCAACGGCAGTTCGTTCCGAATTGGAGTGGTTGGTGTATTCCATACTTCTAGCGATTGGATTTCACTCTAAACTCACCAAATGACTCCTCCCACCATATTATGATGTTGCCCAAGTTTTGAGCTCGATCCGAACTCAATAGATGTGAGAAATTGGACAATTCAATTTCAACGGCATTTCTTTCCTAATTGGAGGGGTTGGTGTATTCCATACTTCTAGCGACTGGATTTCACTCAAAACCCACCAAATGACTCCTCCCACCATATTATGATGTTGCCCAAGTTTGGGGTTCGATCCGAAATCAATAGGTGTGATAAATTGGACAATTCAAGTTCAACGGCAGTTCGTTCCTAATTGGAGTGGTTGTTGTATTCCATACTTCTAGCGATTGGATTTCACTCAAAACTCACCAATTGACTCCTCCCACCATATTATGATGTTGCCCAAGTTTTGGGCTCGATCCGAAAGCAATAGATGTTCCAAATTGGACAATTCAAGTTCAACGGCAGTTCGTTCCTAATTGGAGTGGTTGGTGTATACCATACTTCTAGCGATTGGATTTCACTCAAAACTCACCAAATGACTCCTCCCACCATATTATGATGTTGCCCAAGTTTTGGGCTCGATCCGAAATCAATAGGTGTGAGAAATTGGACAATTCAAGTTCGACGGCAGTTCATTCCTAATTGGAGTGGTTGGTGTATTCCATACTTCTAGCGATTGGATTTCACTCAAAACTCACTAAATGACTCCTCCCACCATATTATGTTGTTGCCCAAGTTTTGGGCTCGATACGAAATCAATAGGTGTTCCAAATTGGACAATTCAAGTTCAACGGCAGTTCGTTCCTAATTGGGGTGGTTGGTGTATTCCATACTTCTAGCGATTGGATTTCACTCAAAACTAACCAAATGACTCCTCCCACCGTGTTATGTTGTTGCCCAAGTTTTGGGCTCGATCCGAAATCAATATGTGTGCGAAATTGGACAATTCAATTTCAACGGCAGATCGTAACTAAATTGGAGTGGTTGGTGTATTCCATACTTCTAGCGATTGGATTTCACTCAAAACTCACCAAATGACTCCTCCCACCATATTATGATGTTTCCCAAGTTTTGGGCTCGATCCGAAATCAAAAGGTGTTCCAAATTGGACAATTCAAGTTCAACGGCAGTTCGTTCCTAATTGGAGTGGTTGGTGTATTCCATACTTCTAGCGATTGGATTTCACTCAAAACTAACCAAAAGACTCCTCCCACCATGTTATGATGTTGCCCAAGTTTTGGGCTCGATCCGAAATCAATAGGTGTGAGAAATTGGACAATTCATGTTCAACGGCAGTTCGTTCCTAATTGGAGTGGTTGGTGTATTCCATACTTCTAGCGATTGGATTTCACTCAAAACTCACCAAATGACTCCTCCCACCATATTATGATGTTGCCCAAGTTTTGGGCTCGATCCGAAATCAATAGGTGTTCCAAATTGGACAATTCAAGTTCAACGGCAGTTCGTTCCGAATTGGTGTGGTTGGTGTATTCCATACTTCTAGCGATTGGATTTCACTCAAAACTCACCAAATGACTCCTCCCACCATATTATGATGTTGCCCAAGTTTTGGGCTCGATCCGAAATCAATAGGTCTCCCAAATTTGACAATTAGAGTTCAACGGCAGTTCGTTCCTAATTGGAGTGGTTGGTGTATTCCATACTTCTAGCGATTGGATTTCACTCAAAACTCACCAAATGACTCCTCCCACCATGTTATGATGTTGCCCAAGTTTTGGGCTCGATCCGAAATCAATAGGTGTGAGAAACTGGACAATTCAAGTTCAACGGCAGTTCCTTCCTAATTGGAGTGGTTGGTGTATTCCATACTTCTAGCGATTGGATTTCACTAAAAACTAACCAAATGACTCCTCCCACCATATGATGATGTTGCCCAAGTTTTGGGCTCGATCCGAAATCAATAGGTGTGAGAAATTGGACAATTCATGTTCAACGGCAGTTCGTTCCTAATTGGAGTGGTTGGTGTATTCCATACTTCTAGCGATTGGATTTCACTCAAAACTCACCAAATGACTCCTCCCACCATATTATGATGTTGCCCAAGTTTTGGGCTCGATCCGAAATCAATTGGTGTTCCAAATTGGACAATTCAAGTTCAACGGCAGTTCGTTCCGAATTGGAGTGGTTGGTGTATTCCATACTTCTAGCGATTGGATTTCACTCTAAACTCACCAAATGACTCCTCCCACCATATTATGATGTTGCCCAAGTTTTGAGCTCGATCCGAACTCAATAGATGTGAGAAATTGGACAATTCAATTTCAACGGCATTTCTTTCCTAATTGGAGGGGTTGGTGTATTCCATACTTCTAGCGACTGGATTTCACTCAAAACCCACCAAATGACTCCTCCCACCATATTATGATGTTGCCCAAGTTTGGGGCTCGATCCGAAATCAATAGGTGTGATAAATTGGACGATTCAAGTTCAACGGCAGTTCGTTCCTAATTGGAGTGGTTGTTGTATTCCATACTTCTAGCGATTGGATTTCACTCAAAACTCACCAATTGACTCCTCCCACCATATTATGATGTTGCCCAAGTTTTGGGCTCGATCCGAAAGCAATAGATGTTCCAAATTGGACAATTCAAGTTCAACGGCAGTTCGTTCCTAATTGGAGTGGTTGGTGTATACCATACTTCTAGCGATTGGATTTCACTCAAAACTCACCAAATGACTCCTCCCACCATATTATGATGTTGCCCAAGTTTTGGGCTCGATCCGAAATCAATAGGTGTGAGAAATTGGACAATTCAAGTTCGACGGCAGTTCATTCCTAATTGGAGTGGTTGGTGTATTCCATACTTCTAGCGATTGGATTTCACTCAAAACTCACTAAATGACTCCTCCCACCATATTATGTTGTTGCCCAAGTTTTGGGCTCGATACGAAATCAATAGGTGTTCCAAATTGGACAATTCAAGTTCAACGGCAGTTCGTTCCTAATTGGGGTGGTTGGTGTATTCCATACTTCTAGCGATTGGATTTCACTCAAAACTAACCAAATGACTCCTCCGACCGTGTTATGTTGTTGCCCAAGTTTTGGGCTCGATCCGAAATCAATATGTGTGCGAAATTGGACAATTCAATTTCAACGGCAGATCGTAACTAAATTGGAGTGGTTGGTGTATTCCATACTTCTAGCGATTGGATTTCACTCAAAACTCACCAAATGACTCCTCCCACCATATTATGATGTTTCCCAAGTTTTGGGCTCGATCCGAAATCAAAAGGTGTTCCAAATTGGACAATTCAAGTTCAACGGCAGTTCGTTCCTAATTGGAGTGGTTGGTGTATTCCATACTTCTAGCGATTGGATTTCACTCAAAACTAACCAAAAGACTCCTCCCACCATGTTATGATGTTGCCCAAGTTTTGGGCTCGATCCGAAATCAATAGGTGTGAGAAATTGGACAATTCATGTTCAACGGCAGTTCGTTCCTAATTGGAGTGGTTGGTGTATTCCATACTTCTAGCGATTGGATTTCACTCAAAACTCACCAAATGACTCCTCCCACCATATTATGATGTTGCCCAAGTTTTGGGCTCGATCCGAAATCAATAGGTGTTCCAAATTGGACAATTCAAGTTCAACGGCAGTTCGTTCCGAATTGGTGTGGTTGGTGTATTCCATACTTCTAGCGATTGGATTTCACTCAAAACTCACCAAATGACTCCTCCCACCATATTATGATGTTGCCCAAGTTTTGGGCTCGATCCGAAATCAATAGGTCTCCCAAATTTGACAATTAGAGTTCAACGGCAGTTCGTTCCTAATTGGAGTGGTTGGTGTATTCCATACTTCTAGCGATTGGATTTCACTCAAAACTCACCAAATGACTCCTCCCACCATGTTATGATGTTGCCCAAGTTTTGGGCTCGATCCGAAATCAATAGGTGTGAGAAACTGGACAATTCAAGTTCAACGGCAGTTCGTTCCTAATTGGAGTGGTTGGTGTATTCCATACTTCTAGCGATTGGATTTCACTAAAAACTAACCAAATGACTCCTCCCACCATATTATGATGTTGCCCAAGTTTTGGGCTCGATCCGAAATCAATTGGTGTTCCAAATTGGACAATTCAAGTTCAACGGCAGTTCGTTCCGAATTGGAGTGGTTGGTGTATTCCATACTTCTAGCGATTGGATTTCACTCTAAACTCACCAAATGACTCCTCCCACCATATTATGATGTTGCCCAAGTTTTGAGCTCGATCCGAACTCAATAGATGTGAGAAATTGGACAATTCAATTTCAACGGCATTTCTTTCCTAATTGGAGGGGTTGGTGTATTCCATACTTCTAGCGACTGGATTTCACTCAAAACCCACCAAATGACTCCTCCCACCATATTATGATGTTGCCCAAGTTTGGGGCTCGATCCGAAATCAATAGGTGTGATAAATTGGACGATTCAACTTCAACGGCAGTTCGTTCCTAATTGGAGTGGTTGTTGTATTCCATACTTCTAGCGATTGGATTTCACTCAAAACTCACCAATTGACTCCTCCCACCATATTATGATGTTGCCCAAGTTTTGGGCTCGATCCGAAAGCAATAGATGTTCCAAATTGGACAATTCAAGTTCAACGGCAGTTCGTTCCTAATTGGAGTGGTTGGTGTATACCATACTTCTAGCGATTGGATTTCACTCAAAACTCACCAAATGACTCCTCCCACCATATTATGATGTTGCCCAAGTTTTGGGCTCGATCCGAAATCAATAGGTGTGAGAAATTGGACAATTCAAGTTCGACGGCAGTTCGTTCCTAATTGGAGTGGTTGGTGTATTCCATACTTCTAGCGATTGGATTTCACTCAAAACTCACCAAATGACTCCTCCCACCATATTATGTTGTTGCCCAAGTTTTGGGCTCGATACGAAATCAATAGGTGTTCCAAATTGGACAATTCAAGTTCAACGGCAGTTCGTTCCTAATTGGGGTGGTTGGTGTATTCCATACTTCTAGCGATTGGATTTCACTCAAAACTAACCGAATGACTCCTCCCACCGTGTTATGTTGTTGCCCAAGTTTTGGGCTCGATCCGAAATCAATAGGTGTGCGAAATTGGACAATTCAATTTCAACGGCAGATCGTAACTAAATTGGAGTGGTTGCTGTATTCCATACTTCTAGCGATTGGATTTCACTCAAAACTCACCAAATGACTCCTCCCACCATGTTATGATGTTGCCCAAGTTTTGGGCTCGATCCGAAATCAATAGGTGTGAGAAACTGGACAATTCAAGTTCAACGGCAGTTCGTTCCTAATTGGAGTGGTTGGTGTATTCCATACTTCTAGCGATTGGATTTCACTCAAAACTCACCAAATGACTCCTCCCACCATATTATGATGTTGCCCAAGTTTTGGGCTCGATCCGAAACCAATAGGTGTGAGAAATTGGACAATTCAAGTTCAACGGCAGTTCGTTCCTAATTGGAGTGGTTGGTAGTGATTGGATTTCACTCAAAACTCACCAAATGACTCCTCCCACCATATTATGATGTTTCCCAAGTTTTGGGCTCGATCCGAAATCAATAGGTGTTCCAAATTGGACAATTCAAGTTCAACGGCAGTTCGTTCCTAATTGGAGTGGTTGGTGTATTCCATACTTCTAGCGATTGGATTTCACTCAAAACTCACCAAATGACTCCTCCCACCATATTATGATGTTGCCCAAGTTTTGGGCTCAATCCGAAACCAATAGGTGTGAGAAATTGGACAATTCAAGTTCAACGGCAGTTCATTCCTAATTGGAGTGGTTGGTGTATTCCATACTTCTAGCGATTGGATTTCACTCAAAACTCACCAAATGACTCCTCCCACCATATTTTGTTGTTGCCCAAGTTTTGGGCTCGATCTGAAATTAATAGGTGTTCCAAATTGGACAATTCAAGTTCAACGGCAGTTCGTTCTTAATTGGAGTGGTTGGTGTATTCCATACTTCTAGCGATTGGATTTCACTCAAAACTCACCAAATGACTCCTCCCACCGTATTATGATGTTGCCCATGTTTTGGGCTCGATCCGAAATCAATAGGTGTGAGAAATTTGACAATACAAGTTCAACGGCAGTTCGTTCCTAATTGGAGTGGTTGCTGTATTCCATACTTCTAGCGATTGGATTTCACTCAAAACTCACCAAATGACTCCTCCCACCATATTATGGTGTTGCCCAAGTTTTGGGCTCGATCCGAATTCAATAGGTGTGTGAAATTGGTCAATTCAATTTCAACGACAGTTCTTTCCTAATTGGAGTGGTTGGTGTATTCCATACTTCTAGCGATTGGATTTCACTCAAAACTCACCAAATGACTCCTCCCACCATATTATGATGTGGACCAAGTTTTGGGCTCAATCCGAAATCAATAGGTGTTCCAAATTGGACAATTCAAGTTCAATGGCAGTTCATTCCTAATTGGAGTGGTTGGTGTATTCCATACTTCTAGCGATTGGATTTCACTCAAAACCCACCAAATGACTCCTCCCATCATATTATGATGTGGACCAAGTTTTGGGCTCAATCCGAAATCAATAGGTGTTCCAAATTGGACAATTCAAGTTCAACGTCAGTTCGTTCCTAATTGGAGTGGTTGGTGTATTCCTTACTTCTAGCGATTGGATTTCACTCAAAACTCACCAAATGACTCCTCCCACCATATTATGATGTTGCCCAAGTTGTGGGCTCGATCCGAAATCAACAGGTGTGAGAAATTGGTCAATTCAATTTGAACGGCATTTTGTTCCTAATTGGAGTGGTTGGTGTATTCCATACTTCTAGCGATTGGATTTCACTCAAAACTCACCAAACGACTCCTCCCACCATATTATGACGTTGCCCAAGTTTTGGGCTCGATCCGAAATCAATAGGTGTTCCAAATTGGACAATTCAAGTTCAACGGCAGTTCGTTCCTAATTGGGGTGGTTGGTGTATTCCTTACTTCTAGCGATTGGATTTCACTCAAAACTCACCAAATGACTCCTCCCACCATATTATGATGTTGCCCAAGTTTTGGGCTCGATCCGAATTCAATAGGTTTGTGAAATTGGTCAATTCAATTTCAACGACAGTTCTTTCCTAATTGGAGTGGTTGGTGTATTCCATACTTCTAGCGATTGGATTTCACTCAAAACTCACCAAATGACTCCTCCCACCATATTATGATGTTGCCCAAGTTTTGGGCTCGATCCGAAATCAATAGGTGTTCGAAATTGGACAATTCAAGTTCAACGGCAGTTGGTTCCTAATTGGAGTGGTTGGTGTATTCCATACTTCTAGCGATTGGATTTCACTCAAAACTCACCAAATGACTTCTCCCACCATATTATGATGTTGCCCAAGTGTTGGGCTCTATCCGAAATCAATAGGTGTTGCAAATTGGACAATTCAAGTTCAACGGCAGTTCGTTCCTAATTGGAGTGGTTGGTGTATTCTATACTTCTAGCGATTGGATTTCACTCAAAACGCACCAAATGACTCCTCCCACCATATTATGATGTTGCCCAAGTTTTGAGCTCGATCCGAAATCAATAGGTGTGAGAAATTGGACAATTCAAGTTCAACGGCAGTTCGTTCCTAATTGTTGTGGTTGGGGTATTCCATACTTCTAGCGATTGGATTTCACTCAAAACTCACCAAATGACTCCTCCCACCATATTATGATGTTGCCCAAGTTTTGGGCTCGATCCGAAATCAATAGGTGTTCGAAATTGAACAATTCAAGTTCAAGGGCAGTTCGTTCCTAATTCTAGTGGTTGGTGTATTCCACACTTCTAGCGATTGCATTTCACTCAAAACTCACCAAACGACTCCTCCCACCATATTATGATGTTGCCCAAGTTTTGGGCTCGATCCGAAATCAATAGGTGTTCGAAATTGGACAATTCAAGTTCAACGGCAGTTCGTTCCTAATTGAAGTGGTTGGTGTATTCCATATTTCTTGCGATTGGATTTCACTCAAAACTCACCAAATGACTCCTCCCACCATATTATGATGTTGCCCAAGTTTTGGGCTCGATTTGTGTTCCAAATTGGACAATTCAAGTTCAACGGCAGTTCGTTCCTAATTGGAGTGGTTGGTGTATTCCATACTTCTAGCGATTGGATTTCACTCAAAATGCACCAAATGACTCCTCCCACGATATTATGATGTTGCCCAAGTTTTGGGCTCGATCCGAAATCAATAGGTGTGAGAAATTGGACAATTCAACTTCAACGGCAGTTCGTTCCTAATTGGAGTGGTTGGTGTATTCCATACTTCTAGCGATTGGATTTCACTCAAAACTCACCAAATGACTCCTCCCACCATATCATGATGTTGCCCAAGTTTTGGGCTCGATCCGAAATCAATAGGTGTTCGAAATTGAACAATTCAAGTTCAACGGCAGTTCGTTCCTAATTGGAGTGGTTGGTGTATTCCACACTTCTAGCGATTGGATTTCACTCAAAACTCACCAAATGACTCCTCCCACCATATTATGATGTTGCCCAAGTTTTGGGCTCGATCCGAAATCAATAGGTGTTCGAAATTGGACAATTCAAGTTCAACGGCAGTTCGTTCCTAATTGAAGTGGTTGGTGTATTCCATACTTCTTGCGATTGGATTTCACTCAAAACTCACCAAATGACTCCTCCCACCATATTATGATGTTGCCCAAGTTTTGGGCTCGATTTGGGTTCCAAATTGGACAATTCAAGTTCAACGGCAGTTCGTTCCTAATTGGAGTGGTTGGTGTATTCCATACTTCTAGCGATTGGATTTCACTCAAAACGCACCAAATGACTCCTCCCACGACATTATGATGTTGCCCAAGTTTTGGGCTCGATCCGAAATCAATAGGTGTGAGAAATTGGACAATTCAACTTCAACGGCAGTTCGTTCCTAATTGGAGTGGTTGGTGTATTCCATACTTCTAGCGATTGGATTTCACTCAACACTCACCAAATGACTCCTCCCACCATATTATGATGTTGCCCAAGTTTTGGGCTCGATCCGAAATCAATAGGTGTTCAAAATTGGACAATTCAAGTTGAACGGCAGTTCGTTCCTAATTGGAGTGGTTGGTGTATTCCATACTTCTAGCGATTGGATTTCACTCAAAACTCACCAAATGACTCCTCCCACCATATTATGATGTTGCCCAAGTTTTGGGCTCGATCCGAAATCAATAGGTGTTCAAAATTGAACAATTCAAGTTCTACGGCAGTTCGTTCCTAATTGGAGTGGTTGGTGTATTCCACACTTCTAGCGATTGGATTTCACTCAAAACTCACCAAATGACTCCTCCCACCATATTATGATGTTGCCCAAGTTTCGGGCTCGATCCGAAATCAATAGGTGTTCGAAATTGGACAATTCAAGTTCAACGGCAGTTCGTTCCTAATTGAAGTGGTTGGTGTATTCCATACTTCTTGCGATTGGATTTCACTCAAAACTCACCAAATGACTCCTCCCACCATATTATGATGTTGCCCAAGTTTTGGGCTCGATTTGTGTTCCAAATTGGACAATTCAAGTTCAACGGCAGGTCGTTCCTAATTGGAGTGGTTGGTGTATTCCATACTTCTAGCGATTGGATTTCACTCAAAACGCACCAAATGACTCCTCCCACGACATTATGATGTTGCCCAAGTTTCGGGCTCGATCCGAAATCAATAGGTGTTCCAAATTGGACAATTCAAGTTCCACGGCAGTTCGTTCCTAATTGGAGTCGTTGGTGTATTCCATACTTCTAGCGACTGGATTTCTCTCAAAACTCACCAAATGACTCCTCCCACCATATTATGATGTTGCCCAAGTTTTGGGCTCGATCCGAAAACAATAGGTGTGAGAAATTGGACAATCCAAGTTCAACGACAGTTCGTTCCTAATTGGAGTGGTTGGTGTATTCCATACTTCTAGCGATTGGATTTCACTCAAAACTCACCAAATGACTCCTCCCACCATATTATGATGTTGCCCAAGTTTTGGGCTCGATTCGAAATCAATAGGTCTTCCAAATTTGACAATTAGAGTTCAACGGTAGTTCGTTCCTAATTGGAGTGGTTGGTGTATTCCATACTTCTAGCGATTGGATTTCACTCAAAACTCCCCAAATGACTCCTCCTACCATTTTATGATGTTGCCCAAGTTTGGGGCTCGATCCGTAATCAACAGGTGTGAGAAATTGGACAATTCAAGTTCAACGGAAGTTCGTTCCTAATTGGAGTGGTTGGTGTATTCCGTACTTCTAGCGACTGGATTTCACTCAAAACTCACCAAATGACTCCTCCCACCATATTATTATGTTGCCCATGTTTTGGGCTCGATCTGAAATCAATAGGTGTGAGAAATTGGACAATTCAAGTTCAACGGCAGTTCGTTCCTAATTGGAGTGGTTGGTGTATTCCATACTTCTAGCGATTAGATTTCCCTCAAAACTCACCAAATGACTCTTCCCACCATATTATGATATTGCCCAAGTTTTGGGCTCGATCCGAAATCAATAGGTGTGAGAAATTGGTCATTTCAAGTTCAACGACAGTTCATTCCCAATCGGGGTAGTTGCTATATTCCATACTTCGAGCGATTGGATTTCACTCAAAACTCCCCAAATGACTCCTCCCACTATATTATGATGTTGCCCAAGCTTTGGCCTCGATCCGAAATCAATAGCTGTGAGAAATTGGGCAATTCAAGTTCAACGACAGTTCGTTCCTAATTGTAGTGGTTGGTGTATTCCATACTTCTAGCGATTGGATTTCACTCAAAACTCACGAAATGACTCCTCGAACCATATTATGATGTTGCCCAAGTTTTGGGCTTGATCCGAAATGAATAGGTGTTCCAAATTGGACAATTCAAGTTCAACGGCAGTTCGTTCCTAATTGGAGTGGTTGGTGTATTCCATACTTCTAGCGATTGGATTTCACTCAAAACTCACGAAATGACTCTTCCCACCATATTATGATATTGCCCGAGTTTTGGGCTCGATCTGAAATCAATAGGTATTCCAAATTGGACAATTCAAGTTCAACGGCAGTTCGTTCCTAATTGGAGTGGTTGGTGTATTCCATACTTCTAGCGATTGGATTTCACTCAAAACTCACCAAATGACTCCTCCCACCATATTATGTGGTTGCCCAAGTTTTGGACTCGATCCGAAATCAATAGGTCTTCCAAATTTGACAATTAGAGTTCAACGGCAGTTCGTTCCTAATTGGAGTGGTTGGTGTATTCCATACTTCTAGCGATTGGATTTCACTCAAAACTCACCAAATGACTCCTCCCACCATATTATGATGTTGCCCAAGTTTGGGCCTCGATTCGAAATCAATAGGTGTGAGAAATTGGACAATTCAAGTTCAACGGCAGTTCGTTCCTAATTGGAGTGGTTGGTGTATTCCATACTTCTAGCGATTAGATTTCCCTCAAAACTCACCAAATGACTCTTCCCACCATATTATGATATTGCCCAAGTTTTGGGCTCGATCCGAAATCAATAGGTCTTCCAAATTGGACAATTCAAGTTCAACGTCAATTCGTTCCTAATTGGAGTGGTTGGTGTATTCCATACTTCTAGCGATTGGATTTCACTCAAAACTCACCAAATGACTCTTCCCACCATATTATGGTATTGCCCAAGTTTTGGGCTCGATCCGAAATCAATAGGTGTTCCAAATTGGACAATTCAAGTTCAACTGCAGTTCGTTCCTAATTGGAGTGGTTGGTGTATTCCATACTTCAGGCGATTGGATTTCACTCAAAACTCACCAAATGACTCCTCCCACCATATTATGATGTTGCACAAGTTTGGGGTTCGATCCGAAATCAATAGGTGTGAGAAATTGGACAATTCAAGTTCAATGGCAGTTCGTTCCTAATGGGAGTGGTTGGTGTATTCCATACTTCTAGAGATTGGATTTCACTCAAAACTTACCAAATGAGTCCTCCCACCATATTATGATGTTGCCCAAGTTTTGGGCTCGATCCGAAATCAATAGGTGTGAGAAATTGGACAATTCAAGTTCAACGGCAGTTCGTTCCTAATTGGAGTGGTTGGTGTATTCCATACTTCTAGCGATTGGATTTCACTCAAAACCCACCAAATGGCTCCTCCCACCATATTATGATGTTGCCCAAGTGTGGGGCTCGATCCGAAATCAATAGGTGTTCGAAATTGGACAATTCAAGTTCAACGGCAGTTCGTTCCTAATTGGAGTGGATGGTGTATTCCGTACTTCTAGCGATTGGATTTCACTCAAAACTCACCAAATGACTCCTCCCACCATATTATGATGTTGCCCAGGTTTTGGGCTCGATCCGAAATCAATAGGTGTGAGAAATTGGACAATTCAAGTTCAACGGCAGTTCGTTCCTAATTGGAGTGGCTGGTGTATTCCATGCTTCTAGCGATTGGATTTCTCTCAAAACTCACCAAATGACTCCTCCCACCATATTATGATGTTGCCCAAGTTTTGGGCTCAATCCGAAATCAATAGGTGTGAGAAATTGGACAATTCAAGTTCAACGGCAGTTCGTTCCTAATTGGAGTGGTTGGTGTATTCCATACTTCTAGCGATTGGATTTCACTAAAAACTCACCAAATGACTCTTCCCACCATATTATGATATTGCCCAAGTTTTGGGCTCGATCCGAAATCAATAGGTGTTCCAAATTGGACAATTCAAGTTCAACGGCAGTTCGTTCCTAATTGGAGTGGTTGGTGTATTCCATACTTCCAGCGATTGGATTTCACTCAAAACTCACCAAATGACTCCTCCCACCATATTATGATGTTGCACAAGTTTGGGGTTCGATCCGAAATCAATAGGTGTGAGAAATTGGACAATTCAAGTTCAACGGCAGTTCGTTCCTATTGGGAGTGGTTGGTGTATTCCATACTTCTAGCGATTGGATTTCAGTCAAAACTCACCAAATGACTCCTCCCACCATATTATGATGTTGCCCAAGTTTTGGGCTCGATCCGAAATCAATAGTTGTTCCAAATTGGACAATTCAACTTCAACGGCAGTTCGTTCCTAATTGGAGTGGTTGGTGTATTCCATACTTCTAGCGATTGGATTTCACTCAAAACTCACCAAAGGACTCCTCCCACCATATTATGATGTTGCCCAAGTTTTGGGCTCGATCCGAAATCAATAGGTGTGAGAAATTGGACAATTCACGTTCAACGGCAGTTCGTTCCTAATTGGAGTGGTTGGTGTATTCCATACTTCTAGCGATTGGATTTCACTCAAAACTCCCCAAATAACTCTTCCCACCATATTATGATATTGCCCAAGTGTTGGGCTCTTTTCCGAAATCAATAGGTGTTCCAAATTGGACAATTCAAGTTCAACGGCAGTTCGTTCCTAATTGGAGTGGTTGGTGTATTCCATACTTCTAGCGATTGGATTTCACTCAAAACTCACCAAATGACTCCTCCCACCATATTATGATGTTGCACAGGTTTGGGGTTCGATCCGAAATCAATAGGAGTGAGAAACTTTACAATTCAAGTTCAACGGCAGTTCGTTCCTAATGGGAGTGGTTGGTGTATTCCATACTTCTAGCGATTGGATTTCACTCAAAACTCACCAAATGACTCCTCCCACCATATTATGAGGTTGCCCAAGTTTTGGGCTCGATCCGAAATCAATAGGTGTTCGAAATTGGACAATTTAAGTTCAACGGCAGTTCGTTCCTAATTGGAGTGGTTGGTGTATTCCATACTTCTAGCGATTGGATTTCACTCAATACTCACCAAATCACTCCTCCCACCATATTATGATGTTGCCCAGGTTTGGGGCTTGATCCAAAATCAATAGGTGTTCGAAATTGTACAATTCAAGTTCAACGGCAGTTCGTTCCTAATTGGAGTGGTTGGGGTATTCCATGCTTCTAGCGATTGGATTTCTCTCAAAACTCACCAAATGACTCCTCCCACCATATTATGATGTTGCCCAAGTTTTGGGCTCGATCCGAAATCAATAGGTGTGAGAAATTGGACAATTCAAGTTCAACGGAAGTTCGTTCCTAATAGGAGTGGTTGGTGTATTCCATACTTCTAGCGATTGGATTTCACTCAAAACTCACCAAATGACTCTTCCCACCATAATATGATATTGCCCAAGTTTTGGGCTCGATCCGAAATCAATAGGTGTTCCAAATTGGACAATTCAAGTTCAACGGCAGTTCGTTCCCAATTGGAGTGGTTGGTGTATTCCATACCTCTAGCGATTGGATTTCACTCAAAACTCACCAAATGACTCCTCCCACCATATTATGTTGTTGCCCAAGTTTGGGGCTCGAACCGAAATCAGTAGGTGTGAGAAATTGGACAATTCAAGTTCAACGTCAGTTCATTCCTAATTGGAGTGGTTGGTGTATTCCATAGTTCGAGCAATTGGATTTCACTCAAAACTCACCAAATGACTCCTCCCACCATATTATGATGTTGCCCAAGTTTTGGGCTCGATCCGAAATCAATAGGTGTGAGAAATTGGACAATTCAAGTTCAACGGCAGTTCGTTCCTAATGGGAGTGGTTGGTGTATTCCATACTTCTAGCGAATGGATTTCACTCAAAACTCACCAAATGACTCCTCCCACCGTATTATGATGTTGCCCAAGTTTTGGGCTCGATCCGAAATCAATAGGTGTGAGAAATTGGACAATTCAAGTTCAACGGCAGTTCGTTCCTAATTGGAGTGGTTGGTGTATTCCATACTTCTAGCGATTGGATTTCACTCAAAACTCACCAAATGACTCCTCCCACCATATTATGATGTTGCCCAAGTTCTGGGCTCGATCCGAAGTCAATAGGTGTGAGAAATTGGACAATTCAAGTTCAACGGCAGTTCGTTCCTAATTGGAGTGGTTGGTGTATTCCATACTTCTAGCGATTGGGTTTCACTCAAAACTCCCCACATGACTCTTCCCACCATATTATGATATTGCCCAAGTTTTGGGCTCGATCCGAAATCAATAGGTGTTCCAAATTGGACAATTCAAGTTCAACGGCAGTTCGTTCCTAATTGGAGTGGTTGGTGTATTCCATACTTCTAGCGATTGGATTTCACTCAAAACTCACCAAATGACTCCTCCCACCATATTATGATGTTCCCCAGGTTTGGAGCTCGATCCGAAATCAATAGGTGTTCGAAATTGGACAATTCAAGTTCAACGGCAGTTCGTTCCTAATTAGAGTGGTTGGTGTATTCCATGCTTCTAGCGATTGGATTTCTCTCAAAACTCACCAAATGACTCCTCCCACCATATTATGATGTTGCCCAAGTTTTGGGCTAGATCCGAAATCAATAGGTGTTCCAAATTGGACAATTCAAGTTCAACGGCAGTTCGTTCCTAATTGGAGTGGTTGGTGTATTCCATACTTCTAGCGATTGGATTTCACTCAAAACTCACCAAATGACTCCTCCCACTATATTATGATGTTGCCCAGGTTTGGGGCTCGATCCGAAATCAATAGGGGTTCGAAATTGGACAATTCAAGTTCAACGGCAATTCGTTCCTAATAGGAGTGGTGGGTGTATTCCATACTTCTAGCGATTGGATTTCACTCAAAACTCACCAAATGACTCCTCCCACCATATTATGAGGTTGCCCAAGTTTTGGGCTCGATCCGAAATCAATAGGTGTTCGAAATTGGACAATTTAAGTTCAACGGCAGTTCGTTCCTAATTGGAGTGGTTGGTGTATTCCATACTTCTAGCGATTGGATTTCACTCAAAACTCACCAAATGACTCCTTCCACCATATTATGATGTTGCCCAGGTTTGGGGCTCGATCCGAAATCAATAGGTGTGGGAAATTGGACAATTCAAGTTCAACGGCAGTTCGTTCCAAATTGGAGTGGTTGGTGTATTCCATACTTCTAGCGATTGGATTTCACTCAAAACTCACCAAATGACTCCTCCCACCATATTATGATGTTGCCCAAGTTCTGGGCTCGATCCGAAGTCAATAGGTGTGAGAAATTGGACAATTCAAGTTCAACGGCAGTTCATTCCTAATAGGAGTGGTTGGAGTCTTCCATACTTCTAGCGATTGGATTTCACTCAAAACTCACCAAAGGACTCCTCCCACCATATTATGATATTGCCCTAGTTTTGGGCTCGATCCGAACACAATAGGTGTTCCAAATTGGACAATTCAAGTTCAACGGCAGTTCGTTCCTAATTGGAGTGGTTGGTGTATTCCATACTTCTAGCGATTGGATTTCACTCAAAACTAACCAAATGACTCCTCCCACCATATTATGATGTTTCCCAAGTTTTGGGCTTGATCCGAAATCAATAGGTGTGAGAAATTGCAGAATTCAAGTTCAACGGCAGTTCGTTCCTAATTGGAGTGGTTGGTGTATTGCACACTTCAAGCGATTGGATTTCACTCAAAACTCCCCAAATGACTCCTCCCACCATATTATGATGTTGCCCAAGTTTTGGGCTCGATCCGAAATCAGTAGGTGTGAGAAATTGGACAATTCAAGTTCAACGGCAGTTCGTTCCTAACTGTAGTGGTTGGTGTATTCCATACTTCTAGCGATTGGATTTCACTCAAAACTCACCAAATGACTCCTCCCACGATATTATGATGTTGCCCAGGTTTGGGGCTCGATCCGAAATCAATAGGTGTGAGAAATTGGACAATTCAAGTTCAACGGCAGTTCGTTCCTAATTGGAGTGGTTGGTGTATTCCATGTTTCTAGCGATTGGATTTCTCTCAAAACTCACCAAATGACTCCTCCCACCATATTATGATATTGCCCAAGTTTTGGGCTCGATCCGAAATCAATAGGTGTGAGAAATTGGACAATTCAAGTTCAACGGCAGTTCATTCCTAATAGGAGTGGTTGGAGTATTCCATACTTCTAGCGATTGGATTTCACTCAAAACTCACCAAATGACTCTTCCCACCATATTATGATATTGCCCAAGTTTTGGGCTCGATCCGAAATCAATAGGTGTTCCAAATTGGACAATTCAAGTTCAACGGCAGTTCGTTCCTAATTGGAGTGGTTGGAGTATTACATACTTCTAGCGATTGGATTTCATTCAAAACTCACCAAATCACTCCTCCCACCACCTTATGATGTTGCCCAAGTTTTGGGCTCGATACGAAATCAATTGGTGTTCGAAATTGGACAATTCAAGTTCAACGGCAGTTCGTTCCTAATTGGAGTGGTTGGTGTATTCCACACTTCTAGCGATTGGATTTCACTCAAAACTCACGAAATGACTCCTCCCACCATATTATGCTGTTGCCCAAGTTTGGGGCTCGATCCGAAATCAATAGGTGTGAGAAATTGGACAATTCAATTTCAACGGCAGTTCGTTACTAATTGGAGTGGTTGGTGTATTCCATACTTCTAGCGATTGGATTTCACTCAAAACTCACCAAATGACTCCTCCCACCAAATTATGATATTTCCCAAGTTTTGGGCTCGATACGAAATCAATAGGTGTTCCAAATTTGACAATTCAAGTTCAACGGCAGTTCGTTCCTAATTGGAGTGGTTGGTGTATTCCATACTTCTAGCAATTGGATTTCACTCAAAACTCACCAAATGACTCCTCCCACCATATTATGATGTTGCCCAAGTTTGGGGCTCGATCCGAAATCAATAGGTGTTCCAAATTGGACAATTCAATTTCAACGGCAGTTCGTTCCTAATTGGGGTGGTTGGTGTATTCCATACTTCTAGCGATTGGATTTCACTCAAAACTAACCAAATGACTCCTCCAGCCATATTATGATGTTGCCCAAGTTTTGGGCTCGATCCGAAATCAACAGGTGTTCCAAATTGGACAATTCAAGTTCAACGGCAGTTCGTACCTAATTGGAGTGGTTGGTGTATTCCATACTTCTAGCGATTGGATTTCTCTCAAAACTCACCAAATGACTCCTCCCACCATATTATGATATTGCCCAAGTTTTGGGCTCGATCCGAAATCAATAGGTGTGAGAAATTGGACAATTCAAGTTCAACGGCAGTTCATTCCTAATAGGAGTGGTTGGAGTATTCCATACTTCTAGCGATTGGATTTCACTCAAAACTCACCAAATGACTCTTCCCACCATATTATGATATTGCCCAAGTTTTGGGCTCGATCCGAAATCAATAGGTGTTCCAAATTGGACAATTCAAGTTCAACGGCAGTTCGTTCCTAATTGGAGTGGTTGGAGTATTACATACTTCTAGCGATTGGATTTCATTCAAAACTCACCAAATCACTCCTCCCACCACCTTATGATGTTGCCCAAGTTTTGGGCTCGATACGAAATCAATTGGTGTTCGAAATTGGACAATTCAAGTTCAACGGCAGTTCGTTCCTAATTGGAGTGGTTGGTGTATTCCACACTTCTAGCGATTGGATTTCACTCAAAACTCACGAAATGACTCCTCCCACCATATTATGCTGTTGCCCAAGTTTGGGGCTCGATCCGAAATCAATAGGTGTGAGAAATTGGACAATTCAATTTCAACGGCAGTTCGTTCCTAATTGGAGTGGTTGGTGTATTCCATACTTCTAGCGATTGGATTTCACTCAAAACTCACCAAATGACTCCTCCCACCAAATTATGATATTTCCCAAGTTTTGGGCTCGATACGAAATCAATAGGTGTTCCAAATTTGACAATTCAAGTTCAACGGCAGTTCGTTCCTAATTGGAGTGGTTGGTGTATTCCATACTTCTAGCAATTGGATTTCACTCAAAACTCACCAAATGACTCCTCCCACCATATTATGATGTTGCCCAAGTTTGGGGCTCGATCCGAAATCAATAGGTGTGAGAAATTGGACAATTCAAGTTCAACGGCAGTTCGTTCCTAATTGGAGTGGTTGGTGTATAACATACTTCTAGCGATTGGATTTCACTCAAAACTCACCAAAGGACTCCTCCCACCATATTATGATGTTGCCCAAGTTTTGGGCTCGATTCGAAATCAATAGGTGTGAGAAATTGCACAATTCAAGTTCAACGGCAGTTCGTTCCTAATTGGAGTGGTTGGTGTATTCCATACTTCTAGCGATTGGATTTCACTCAAAACTCACCAAATGACTCCTCTCACCATATTAGGATGTTGCCCAAGGTTTGGGCTCGATCCGAAATCAATAGGTGTGAGAAATTGGACAATTCAAGTTCAACGGCAGTTCGTTCCTAATTGGAGTGGTTGGGGTATTCCATACTTCTAGCGATTGGATTTCACTCAAAACTCACCAAATGACTCCTCCCACCGTATTCTGATGTTGCCCAAGTTTGGGGCTCGATCCAAAATCAATAGGTGTGAGAAATTGGACAATTCAATTTCAACGGCAGTTCGTTCCTAATTGGAGCGGTTGGTGTATTCCATACTTCTAGCGATTGGATTTGACTCAAAACTCACCAAATGACTCCTCCCACCATATTATGATGTTGACCAAGTTTGGGGCTCGATCCGAAGTCAATAGGTGTGAGAAATTGGACAATTCAAGTTCAACGGCAGATCGTTCCTAATTGGAGTGGTTGGTGTATTCCATACTTCTAGCGATTGGATTTCACTCAAAACTCACCAAATGACTCCTCTCACCATATTAGGATGTTGCCCAACCTTTGGGCTCGATCCGAAATCAATAGGTGTGAGAAATTGGACAATTCAAGTTCAACGGCAGTTCGTTCCTAATTGGAGTGGTTGGGGTATTCCATACTTCTAGCGATTGGATTTCACTCAAAACTCACCAAATGACTCCTCCCACCATATTATGATGTTGCCCAAGTTTGGGGCTCGATCCAAAATCAATAGGTGTGAGAAATTGGACAATTCAATTTCAACGGCAGTTCGTTCCTAATTGGAGTGGTTGGTGTATTCCATACTTCTAGCGATTGGATTTCACTCAAAACTCACCAAATGACTCCTCCCACCATATTATGATGTTGCCCAAGTTTGGGGCTCGATCCGAAATCAATAGGTGTGAGAAATTGGACAATTCAAGTTCAACGGCAGATCGTTCCTAATTGGAGTGGTTGGTGTATTCCATACTTCTAGCGATTGGATTTCACTCAAAACTAACCAAATGACTCCTCCGACCATATTATGATATTGCCCAAGTTTTGGGCTCGATCCGAAATCAATAGGTGTTCCAAATTGGACAATTCAAGTTCAACGGCAGTTCGTTCCTAATTGGAGTGGTTGGTGTATTCCATACTTCTAGCGATTGGATTTCCCTCAAAACTCACCAAATGACTCCTCCCACCATATTATGTTGTTGCCCAAGTTTGGGGCTCGATCCGAAATCAATAGGTGTGAGAAATTGGACAATTCAAGTTCAACGGCAGTTCGTTCCTAGTTGGAGTGGTTGGTGTATTCCATACTTCTAGCGATTGGATTTCACTCAAAACTCACCAAAGGACTCCTCCCACCATATTATGATGTTGCCCAAGTTTTGGGCTCGATTCGAAATCAATAGGTGTGAGAAATTGGACAATTCAAGTTCAACGGCAGTTCGTTCCTAATTGGAGTGGTTGGTGTATTCCATACTTCTAGCGATTGGATTTCACTCAAAACTCACCAAATGACTCCTCCCACCATATTATGATGTTGCCCAAGTTTGGGGCTCGATCCGAAATCAATAGGTGTGAGAAAGTGGACAATTCAAGTTCAACGGCAGATCGTTCCTAATTGGAGTGGTTGGTGTATTCCATACTTCTAGCGATTGGATTTCACTCAAAACTAACCAAATGACTCCTCCCACCATATTATGATATTGCCCAAGTTTTGGGCTCGATCCGAAATCAATAGGTGTTCCAAATTGGACAATTCAAGTTCAACGGCAGTTCGTTCCTAATTGGAGTGGTTGGTGTATTCCATACTTCTAGCGAATGGATGTCACTCAAAACTCACCAAATGACTCCTCCCACCATATTATGTTGTTGCCCAAGTTTGGGGCTCGATCCGAAATCAATAGGTGTGAGAAATTGGACAATTCAAGTTCAACGGCAGTTCGTTCCTAATTGGAGTGGTTGGTGTATTCCATACTTCTAGCGATTGGATTTCACTCAAAACTCACCAAAGGACTCCTCCCACCATATTATGATGTTGCCCAAGTTTTGGGCTCGATTCGAAATCAATAGGTGTGAGAAATTGGACAATTCAAGTTCAACGGCAGTTCGTTCCTAATTGGAGTGGTTGGTGTATTCCATACTTCTAGCGATTGGATTTCACTCAAAACTCACCAAATGACTCCTCCCACCATATTAGGATGTTGCCCAAGCTTTGGACTCGATCCGAAATCAATAGGTGTGAGAAATTGGACAATTCAAGTTCAACGGCAGTTCGTTCCTAATTGGAGTGGTTGGGGTATTCCGTACTTCTAGCGATTGGATTTCTCTCAAAACTCACCAAATGACTCCTCCCACCATATTATGATGTTGCCCAAGTTTGGGGCTCGATCCAAAATCAATAGGTGTGAGAAATTGGACAATTCAATTTGAACGGCAGTTCGTTCCTAATTGGAGTGGTTGGTGTATTCCATACTTCTAGCGATTGGATTTCACTCAAAACTCACCAAATGACTCCTCCCACCATATTATGATGTTGCCCAAGTTTGGGGCTCGATCCGAAATCAATAGGTGTGAGAAATTGGACAATTCAAGTTCAACGGCAGATCGTTCCTAATTGGAGTGGTTGGTGTATTCCATACTTCTAGCGATTGGATTTCACTCAAAACTCACCAAATGACTCCTCCCACCAATTTTTGATATTTCCCAAGTTTTGGGCTCGATCCGAAATCAATAGGTGTTCCAAATTTGACAATTCAAGTTCAGCGGCAGTTCGTTCCTAATTGGAGTGGTTGGTGTATAACATACTTCTAGCGATTGGATTTCACTCAAAACTCACCAAAGGACTCCTCCCACCATATTATGATGTTGCCCAAGTTTTGGGCTCGATTCGAATTCAATAGGTGTGAGAAATTGGACAATTCAAGTTCAACGGAAGTTCGTTCCTAATTGGAGTGGTTGGTGTATTCCATACTTCTAGCGATTGGATTTCACTCAAAACTCACCAAATGACTCCTCTCACCATATTAGGATGTTGCCCAAGCTTTGGGCTCGATCCGAAATCAATAGGTGTGAGAAATTGGACAATTCAAGTTCAACGGCAGCTCGTTCCTAATTGGAGTGGTTGGTGAATTCCATACTTCTAGCGATTGGATTTCACTCAAAACTCACCAAATGACTCCTCTCACCATATTAGGATGTTGCCCAAGCTTTGGGCTCGATCCGAAATCAATAGGTGTTCCAAATTGGACAATTCAAGTTCAACGGCAGTTCGTTCCTAATTGGAGTGGTTGGTGTATTCCACACTTCTAGCGATTGGATTTCACTCAAAACTAACCAAATGACTCCTCCCACCATATTATGATGTTGCCCAAGTTTTGGGCTCGATCCGAAATCAATAGGTGTGAGAAATTCGACAATTCAAGTTCAACGGCAGTTCGTTCCTAATTGGAGTGGTTGGTGTATTCCATACTTCTAGCGAATGGATGTCACTCAAAACTCACCAAATGACTCCTCCCACCATATTATGTTGTTGCCCAAGTTTGGGGCTCGATCCGAAATCAATAGGTGTGAGAAATTGGACAATTCAAGTTCAACGGCAGTTCGTTCCTAATTGGAGTGGTTGGTGTATTCCATACTTCTAGCGATTGGATTTCACTCAAAACTCACCAAAGGACTCCTCCCACCATATTATGATGTTGCCCAAGTTTTGGGCTCGATTCGAAATCAATAGGTGTGAGAAATTGGACAATTCAAGTTCAACGGCAGTTCGTTCCTAATTGGAGTGGTTGGTGTATTCCATACTTCTAGCGATTGGATTTCACTCAAAACTCACCAAATGACTCCTCCCACCATATTAGGATGTTGCCCAAGCTTTGGACTCGATCCGAAATCAATAGGTGTGAGAAATTGGACAATTCAAGTTCAACGGCAGTTCGTTCCTAATTGGAGTGGTTGGGGTATTCCGTACTTCTAGCGATTGGATTTCTCTCAAAACTCACCAAATGACTCCTCCCACCATATTATGATGTTGCCCAAGTTTGGGGCTCGATCCAAAATCAATAGGTGTGAGAAATTGGACAATTCAATTTGAACGGCAGTTCGTTCCTAATTGGAGTGGTTGGTGTATTCCATACTTCTAGCGATTGGATTTCACTCAAAACTCACCAAATGACTCCTCCCACCATATTATGATGTTGCCCAAGTTTGGGGCTCGATCCGAAATCAATAGGTGTGAGAAATTGGACAATTCAAGTTCAACGGCAGATCGTTCCTAATTGGAGTGGTTGGTGTATTCCATACTTCTAGCGATTGGATTTCACTCAAAACTCACCAAATGACTCCTCCCACCAATTTTTGATATTTCCCAAGTTTTGGGCTCGATCCGAAATCAATAGGTGTTCCAAATTTGACAATTCAAGTTCAACGGCAGTTCGTTCCTAATTGGAGTGGTTGGTGTATAACATACTTCTAGCGATTGGATTTCACTCAAAACTCACCAAAGGACTCCTCCCACCATATTATGATGTTGCCCAAGTTTTGGGCTCGATTCGAATTCAATAGGTGTGAGAAATTGGACAATTCAAGTTCAACGGAAGTTCGTTCCTAATTGGAGTGGTTGGTGTATTCCATACTTCTAGCGATTGGATTTCACTCAAAACTCACCAAATGACTCCTCTCACCATATTAGGATGTTGCCCAAGCTTTGGGCTCGATCCGAAATCAATAGGTGTGAGAAATTGGACAATTCAAGTTCAACGGCAGCTCGTTCCTAATTGGAGTGGTTGGTGAATTCCATACTTCTAGCGATTGGATTTCACTCAAAACTCACCAAATGACTCCTCTCACCATATTAGGATGTTGCCCAAGCTTTGGGCTCGATCCGAAATCAATAGGTGTTCCAAATTGGACAATTCAAGTTCAACGGCAGTTCGTTCCTAATTGCAGTGGTTGGTGTATTCCATACTTCTAGCGATTGGATTTCACTCAAAACAAACCAAATGACTCCTCCCACCATATTATGATGTTGCCCACGTTTTGGGCTCGATCCGAAATCAATAGGTGTGAGAAATCGGACAATTTAAGTTCAACGGCTGTTCTTTCCTAATTGGAGTGGTTGGTGTATTCCATACTTCTAGCGATTGGATTTCACATGAAAGTCACCAAATGACTCCTCCCACAATATTATGATGTTGCCCAAGTTTTGGGCTCGATCCGAAATCAATAGGTGTTCCAAATTGGACAATTCAAGTTCGACGGCAGTTCGTTCCTAATTGGAGTGGTTGCTGTATTCCATACTTCTAGCGATTGGATTTCACTCAAAACTCACCAAATGACTCCTCCCACCATATTATGATGTTGCCCAAGTTTGGGGCACTATCCGAAATCAATAGGAGTGAGAAATTGGACAATTCAAGTTCAACGGCAGTTCGTTCCTAATTGGAGTGGTTGGTGTATTCCATACTTCTAGCGATTCGATTTCACTCAAAACTAACCAAATGACTCCTCCCACCATATTATGATGTTGCCCAAGTTTTGGGCTCGATCCGAAATCAATAGGTGTTCCAAATTGGACAATTCAAGTTCAACGGCAATTCGTTCCTAATTGGAGTGGTTGGTGTATTCCATACTTCTAGCGATTGGATTTCACTCAAAACTCACGAAATGACTCCTCCCACCATATTATGATGTTGCCCAAGTTTTTGGCTCAATCCGAAATCAATAGGTGTTCCAAATTAGACAATTCAAGTTCAACGGCAGTTCATTCCTAATTGGAGTGGTTGGTGTATTCCATACTTCTAGGGATTGGATTTCACTCAAAACTCACCAAATGACTCCTCCCACCATATTATGATGTTGACCAAGTCTTGGGCTCGATCCGAAATCAATAGGTGTTCCAAAATGGACAATTCAAGTTCAACGGAAGTTCGTTCCTAATTGGAGTGGTTGGTGTATTCCAGACTTCTTGCGATTGGATTTCACTCAAAACTCACCAAATGACTCCTCCGACCACATTATGATGTTGCCCAAGTTTGGGGCTCGATCCGAAATCAATAGGTGTGAGAAATTGGACAACTCAAGTTCAACGGCAGTTCGTTCCAAATTGGAGTGGTTGGTGTATTCCATACTTCTAGAGATTGGATTTCACTCAAAACTCACCAAATGACTCCTCCCACCATATTATGATGTTGCCCAAGTTTTGGGCTCGATCCGAAATCAATAGGTGTTCCAAATTGGACAATTCAAGTTCAGCGGCAGTTCGTTCCTAATTGGAGTGGTTGGTGTATTCCACACTTCTAGCGATTGGATTTCACTCAAAACTAACCAAATGACTCCTCCCACCATATTATGATGTTGCCCAAGTTTTGGGCTCGATCCGAAATCAATAGGTGTGAGAAATTCGACAATTCAAGTTCAACGGCAGTTCGTTCCTAATGGGAGTGGTTGGTGTATTCCATACTTCTAGCGATTGGATTTCACTCAAAACTCCACAAATGACTCCTCCCACCATATTATGATGTTACCCAAGTTTTGGGCTCGATCCGAAATCAATAGGTGTTCCAAATTGGACAATTCAAGTTCAACGGCAGTTCGTTCCTAATCGGAGTGGTTCGTGTATTCCATACTTCTAGCGATTGGATTTCACTCAAAACTCACCAAATGACTCCTCCGACAATATTATGATGTTGCCCAAGTTTTGGGCTCGATCCGAAATCAATAGGTGTTCCAAATTGGACAATTCAATTTCAACGGCAGTTCGTTCCTAATTGGGGTGGTTGGTGTATTCCATACTTCTAGCGATTGGATTTCACTCAAAACTAACCAAATGACTCCTCCAGCCATATTATGATGTTGCCCAAGTTTTGGGCTCGATCCGAAATCAACAGGTGTTCCAAATTGGACAATTCAAGTTCAACGGCAGTTCGTACCTAATTGGAGTGGTTGGTGTATTCCATACTTCTAGCGATTGGATTTCACTCAAAACTCACCAAATGACTCCTCCCACCATATTATGATGTTGCCCAAGTTTTGGGCTCGATCCGAAATCAATAGGTGTGAGAAATTGGAAAATTCAAGTTCAACGGCAGTTCGTTCCTAATTGGAGTGGTTGGTGTATTCCATACTTCTAGCGATTGGATTTCACTGAAAACTCACCAAATGACTCCTCCCACCATATTATGATGTTGCCCAAGTTTTGGGCTCAATCCGAAATCAACAGGTGTTCCAAATTGGGAAATTCAAGTTCAACGGCAGTTCGTTCCTAATTGGAGTGGTTGGTGTATTCCACACTTCTAGCGATTGGATTTCACTCAAAACTCACCAAATGACTCCTCCCACCATATTATGATATTGCCCAAGTTTTGGGCTCGATCCGAAATCAATAGGTGTTCCAAATTGGACAATTCAAGTTCAACGGCAGTTCGTTCCTAATTGGGGTGGTTGGTGTATTCCATACTTCTAGCTATTGGATTTCACTCAAAACTAACCAAATGACTCCTCCAGCCATATTATGATGTTGCCCAAGTTTTGGGCTCGATCCGAAATCAATAGGTGTTCCAAATTGGACAATTCAAGTTCAACGGCAGTTCGTTCCTAATCGGAGTGGTTCGTGTATTCCATACTTCTAGCGATTGGATTTCACTCAAAACTCACCAAATGACTCCTCCCACCATATTATGATGTTGCCCAAGTTTTGGGCTCTATCCGAAATTAATAGGTGTGAGAAATTGGACAATTCATGTTCAACGGCAGTTCGTACCTAATTGGAGTGGTTGGTGTATTCCATACTTCTAGCGATTGGATTTCACTCAAAACTCCCCAAATGACTCCTCCCACCATATTATGATGTTGCCCAAGTTTTGGGCTCGATCCGAAATCAATAGTTGTGAGAAATTGGTCAATTCAATTTCAACAGCATTTCTTTCCTAGTTGGAGTGGTTGGTGTTTTCCATACTTCTAGCGATTCGATTTCACTCAAAACTCACCGAATGACTCCTCCCACCATATTATGATGTTGCCCAAGTTTTGGGCTCGATCCGAAATCAATAGGTGTGAGAAATTGGACAATTCAAGTTCAACGGCAGTTCGTTCCAAATTGGAGTGGTTGGTGTATTCCATACTTCTAGAGATTCGATTTCACTCAAAACTCACCAAATGACTCCTCCCACCATATTATGATGTTGCCCAAGTTTTGGGCTCGATCCGAAATCAATAGGTGTTCCAAATTGGACAATTCAAGTTCAACGGCAATTCGTTCCTAATTGGAGTGGTTGGTGTATTCCATACTTCTAGCGATTGGATTTTACTCAAAACTCACGAAATGACTCCTCCCACCATATTATGATGTTGCCCAAGTTTTGGGCTCGATCCGAAATCAATAGGTGTTCCAAATTGGACAATTCAAGTTCAACGGCAGTTCATTCCTAATTGGAGTGGTTGGTGTATTCCATACTTCTAGGGATTGGATTTCACTCAAAACTCACCAAATGACTCCTCCCACCATATTATGATGTTGCCCAAGTCTTGGGCACGATCCGAAATCAATAGGTGTTCCAAAATGGACAATTCAAGTTCAACGGAAGTTCTTTCCTAATTGGAGTGGTTGGTGTATTCCACACTTCTAGCGATTGGATTTCACTCAAAACTAACCAAATGACTCCTCCCACCATATTATGATGTTGCCCAAGTTTTGGGCTCGATCCGAAATCAATGGGTGTGAGAAATTGGACAATTCAAGTTCAATGGCAGTTTGTTCCTAATTGGAGTGGTTGGTGTATTCCATACTTCTAGCGATTGGATTTCACTGAAAACTAACCAAATGACTCCTCCCACCATATTATGATGTTGCCCAAGTTTTGGGTTCGATCCGAAATCAGTAGGTGTGAGAAATTGGACAATTCAAGTTCGACGGCAGTTCGTTCCTAATTGGAGTGGTTGGTGTATTCCATACTTCTAGCGATTGGATTTCACTCAAAACTCACCAAATGACTCCTCCTACCATATTATGATGTTGCCCAAGTTTTGGGCTCGATCCGAAATCAATAGGTGTTCCAAATTGGACAATTCAAGTTCAACGGCAGTTCGTTCCGAATTGGAGTGGTTGGTGTATTCCATACTTCTAGCGATTGGATTTCACTCTAAACTCACCAATTGACACCTCCCACCATATTATGATGTTGCCCAAGTTTCGGGCTCGATCCGAAATCAATAGGTCTTCCAAATTTGACAATTAGAGTTCAACGGCAGTTCGTTCCTAATTGGAGTGGTTGGAGATTCCATACTTCTAGTGTTTGGATTTCACTCAAAACAAACCAAATAACTCATCCCACCATATTATGATGTTGCCCAAGTTTTGGGCTCGATCCGAAATCAATAGGTGTTCGAAATTTGACAATTCAAGTTCAACGGCAGTTCGTTCCAAATTGGACTGGTTGGTGTATTCCATACTTCTAGAGATTGGATTTCACTCAAAACTCACCAATTGACTCCTCCCACCATATTATGATGTTGCCCAAGTTTTGGGCTCGATCCGAAATCAATAGGTGTTCCAAATTAGACAATTCAAGTTCAACGGCAGTTCGTTCCTAATTGGAGTGGTTGGTGTATTCCATACTTCTAGCGATTGGATTTCACTCAAAACTAACCAAATGACTCCTCCCACCATATTATGATGTTGCCCAAGTTTTGGGCTCGGTCCGAAATCA
The DNA here is from genome assembly GCF_965620075.1 of Prunus avium. NCBI lineage: Eukaryota > Viridiplantae > Streptophyta > Magnoliopsida > Rosales > Rosaceae > Prunus > Prunus avium. The sequence continues at coordinate 11,049,705 of NC_142290.1, forward strand.
ATAGGTGTGAGAAATTGGACAATTCAATTTCAACGGCCGTTCGTTCCTAATTGGAGTGGTTGGTGTATTCCACACATCTAGCGATTGGATTTCACTCAAAACTCCCCAAATGACTCCTCCCACCATATTATGATGTTGCCCAAGTTTTGGGATCGATCCGAAATCAATAGGTGTGAGAAATTGGACAATTCAAGTTCAACGGCAGTTCGTTCCTAATTGGAGTGGTTGGTGTATTCCATACTTCTAGCGATTGGATTTCACTCAAAACGAACCAAATGACTCCTCCCCCCATATTATGATATTGTCCAAGTTTTGGGCTCGATCCGAAATCAATAGGTGTGAGAAATTGGACAATTCAAGTTCAACGGCAGGTCGTACCAAATTGGAGTGGTTGGTCTATTCCATACTTCTAGCGATTGGATTTCACTCAAAACTCACCAAATGACTCCTCCCACCATATTATGATGTTGCCCAAGTTTTGGGCTCGATCCGAAATCAATAGGTGTTCCAAATTGGACAATTCAAGTTCAACGACAGTTCGTTCCAAATTGGAGTGGTTGGTGTATTCCATACCTCTAGCGATTGGATTTCACTCAAAACTAACCAAATGACTCCTCCCACCATATTATGATGTTGCCCAAGTTTTGGGTTCGATCCGAAATCAATAGGTGTGAGAAATTGGACAATTCAAGTTCGACGGCAGTTCGTTCCTAATTGGAGTGGTTGGTGTATTCCATACTTCTAGCGATTGGATTTCACTCAAAACCCACCAAATGACTCCTCCCACCGTATTATGATGTTGCCCAAGTTTGGGGCTCGATCAGAAATCAATAGGTGTGATAAATTGGACAATTCAAGTTCAACGGCAGTTCGTTCCTAATTGGAGTGGTTGGTGTATTCCATACTTCTAGCGATTGGATTTCACTCAAAACTCACCAATTGACTCCTCCCACCATATTATGATGTTGCCCAAGTTTTGGGCTCGATCCGAAAGCAATAAATGTTCCAAATTGGACAATTCAAGTTCAACGGCAGTTCGTTCCTAATTGGAGTGGTTGGTGTATACCATACTTCTAGCGATTGGATTTCACTCAAAACTCACCAAATGACTCCTCCCACCATATTATGATGTTGCCCAAGTTTTGGGCTCGATCCGAAATCAATAGGTGTGAGAAATTGGATAATTCAAGTTCGACGGCAGTTCGTTCCTAATTGGAGTGGTTGGTGTATTCCATACTTCTAGCAATTGGATTTCACTCAAAACTCACCAAATGACTCCTCCCACCATATTATGTTGTTGCCCAAGTTTTGGGCTCGATACGAAATCAATAGGTGTTCCAAATTGGACAATTCAAGTTCAACGGCAGTTCGTTCCTAATTTGGGTGGTTGGTGTATTCCATACTTCTAGCGATTGGATTTCACTCAAAACTAACCAAATGACTCCTCCCACCGTATTATGTTGTTGCCCAAGTTTTGGGCTCGATCCGAAATCAATAGGTGTGCGAAATTGGACAATTCAATTTGAACGGCAGATCGTAACTAAATTGGAGTGGTTGGTGTATTCCATACTTCTAGCGATTGGATTTCACTCAAAACTCACCAAATGACTCCTCCCACCATATTATGATGTTGCCCAAGTTTTGGGCTCGATCCGATATCAATAGGTGTTCCAAATTGGACAATTCAAGTTCAACGGCAGTTCGTTCCTAATTGGAGTGGTTGGTGTATTCCATACTTCTAGCGATTGGATTTCACTCAAAACTAACCAAATGACACCTCCCACCATATTATGATGTTGCCCAAGTTTTGGGCTCGATCCGTAATCAATAGGTGTGAGAAATTGAACAATTCATGTTCAACGGCAGTTCGTTCCTAATTGGAGTGGTTGGTGTATTCCATACTTCTAGCGATTGGATTTCACTCAAAACTCACCAAATGACTCCTCCTACCATATTATGATGTTGCCCAAGTTTTGGGGTCGATCCGAAATCAATAGGTGTTCCAAATTGGACAATTCAAGTTCAACGGCAGTTCGTTCCGAATTGGAGTGGTTGGTGTATTCCATACTTCTAGCGATTGGATTTCACTCTAAACTCACCAAATGACTCCTCCCACCATATTATGATGTTGCCCAAGTTTTGAGCTCGATCCGAACTCAATAGATGTGAGAAATTGGACAATTCAATTTCAACGGCATTTCTTTCCTAATTGGAGGGGTTGGTGTATTCCATACTTCTAGCGACTGGATTTCACTCAAAACCCACCAAATGACTCCTCCCACCATATTATGTTGTTGCCCAAGTTTGGGGCTCGATCAGAAATCAATAGGTGTGATAAATTGGACAATTCAAGTTCAACGGCAGTTCGTTCCTAATTAGAGTGGTTGGTGTATTCCATACTTCTAGCGATTGGATTTCACTCAAAACTCACCAATTGACTCCTCCCACCATATTATGATATTGCCCAAGTTTTGGGCTCGATCCGAAAGCAATAGATGTTCCAAATTGGACAATTCAAGTTCAACGGCAGTTCGTTCCTAATTGGAGTGGTTGGTGTATACCATACTTCTAGCGATTGGATTTCACTCAAAACTCCCCAAATGACTCCTCCCACCATATTATGATGTTGTCCAAGTTTTGGGCTCGATCCGAAATCAATAGGTGTGAGAAATTGGACAATTCAAGTTCGACGGCAGTTCGTTCCTAATTGGGGTGGTTGGTGTATTCCATACTTCTAGCGATTGGATTTCACTCAAAACTCACCAAATGACTCCTCCCACCATATTATGTTGTTGCCCAAGTTTTGGGCTCGATACGAAATCAATAGGTGTTCCAAATTGGACAATTCAAGTTCAGCGGCAGTTCGTTCCTAATTGGGGTGGTTGGTGTATTCCATACTTCTAGCGATTGGATTTCACTCAAAACTAACCAAATGACTCCTCCCACCGTGTTATGTTGTTGCCCAAGTTTTGGGCTCGATCCGAAATCAATAGGTGTGCGAAATTGGACAATTCAATTTCAACGGCAGATCGTAACTAAATTGGAGTGGTTGGTGTATTCCATACTTCTAGCGATTGGATTTCACTCAAAACTCACCAAATGACTCCTCCCACCATATTATGATGTTGCCCAAGTTTTGGGCTCGATCCGAAATCAATAGGTGTTCCAAATTGGACAATTCAAGTTCAACGGCAGTTCGTTCCTAATTGGAGTGGTTGGTGTATTCCATACTTCTAGCGATTGGATTTCACTCAAAACTAACCAAATGACTCCTCCCACCATATTATGATGTTGCCCAAGTTTTGGGCTCGATCCGAAATCAATAGGTGTGAGAAATTGGACAATTCAAGTTCGACGGCAGTTCGTTCCTAATTGGAGTGGTTGGTGTATTCCATACTTCTAGCGATTGGATTTCACTCAAAACTCACCAAATGACTCCTCCCACCATATTATGTTGTTGCCCAAGTTTTGGGCTCGATACGAAATCAATAGGTGTTCCAAATTGGACAATTCAAGTTCAACGGCAGTTCGTTCCTAATTGGGGTGGTTGGTGTATTCCATACTTCTAGCGATTGGATTTCACTCAAAACTAACCAAATGACTCCTCCCACCGTGTTATGTTGTTGCCCAAGTTTTGGGCTCGATCCGAAATCAATAGGTGTGCGAAATTGGACAATTCAATTTCAACGGCAGATCGTAACTAAATTGGAGTGGTTGGTGTATTCCATACTTCTAGCGATTGGATTTCACTCAAAACTCACCAAATGACTCCTCCCACCATATTATGATGTTGCCCAAGTTTTGGGCTCGATCCGAAATCAATAGGTGTTCCAAATTAGACAATTCAAGTTCAACGGCAGTTCGTTCCTAATTGGAGTGGTTGGTGTATTCCATACTTCTAGCCATTGGATTTCACTCAAAACTCACCAAATGACTCCTCCCACCATATTATGATGTTGCCCAAGTTTTGGGCTCGATCCGAAATCAATAGGTCTCCCAAATTTGACAATTAGAGTTCAACGGCAGTTCGTTCCTAATTGGAGTGGTTGGTGTATTCCATACTTCTAGCGATTGGATTTCACTCAAAACTCACCAAATGAATCCTCCCACCATGTTATGATGTTGCCCAAGTTTTGGGCTCGATCCGAAATCAATAGGTGTGAGAAACTGGACAATTCAAGTTCAACGGCAGTTCGTTCCTAATTGGAGTGGTTGGTGTATTCCATACTTCTAGCGATTGGATTTCACTCAAAACTAACCAAATGACTCCTCCCACCATATTATGATGTTGCCCAAGTTTTGGGCTCGATCCGAAATCAATAGGTGTGAGAAACTGGACAATTCAAGTTCAACGGCAGTTCGTTCCTAATTGGAGTGGTTGGTGTATTCCATACTTCTAGCGATTGGATTTCACTCAAAACTAACCAAATGACTCCTCCCACCATATTATGATGTTGCCCAAGTTTTGGGCTCGATCCGAAATCAATAGGTCATCCAAATTTGACAATTAGAGTTCAACGGCAGTTCGTTCCTAATTGGAGTGGTTGGTGTATTCCATACTTCTAGCGATTGGATTTCACTCAAAACTCACCAAATGACTCCTCCCACCATATTATGATGTTGCCCAAGTTTTGGGCTCGATCCGAAATCAATAGGTGTGAGAAATTGGACAATTCAAGTTCAACGGCAGTTCGTTCCTAATTGGGGTGGTTGGTGTATTCCATACTTCTAGCGATTGGATTTCACTCAAAACTAACCAAATGACTCCTCCCACCGTGTTATGTTGTTGCCCAAGTTTTGGGCTCGATCCGAAATCATTAGGTGTGCGAAATTGGACAATTCAATTTCAACGGCAGATCGTAACTAAATTGGAGTGGTTGGTGTATTCCATACTTCTAGCGATTGGATTTCACTCAAAACTCACCAAATGACTCCTCCCACCATATTATGATGTTGCCCAAGTTTTGGGCTCGATCCGAAATCAATAGGTGTTCCAAATTGGACAATTCAAGTTCAACGACAGTTCTTTCCTAATTGGAGTGGTTGGTGTATTCCATACTTCTAGCGATTGGATTTCACTCAAAACTCACCAAATGACTCCTCCCACCATATTATGATGTTGCCCAAGTTTTGGGCTCGATCTGAAATTAATTGGTGTTCCAAGTTGGACAATTCAAGTTCAACGGCAGTTCGTTCCTAAATGGAGTGGTTGGTGTATTCCATACTTCTAGTGATTGGATTTCACTCAAAACTCACCAAATGACTCCTCCCACCATATTATGATGTGTTCCAAGTTTGGGGCTCGATCCGAAATCAATAGGTGTGAGAAATTGGACAATTCAAGTTCAACGGCAGTTCGTTCCTAATTGGAGTGGTTGGTGGCGATTAGATTTCACTCAAAACTCACCAAATGACTCCCCCCACCACATTTTGTTGTTGCCCAAGTTTTGGGCTCGATCTGAAATTAATTGGTGTTCCAAGTTGGACAATTCAAGTTCAACGGCAGTTCGTTCCTAAATGGAGTGGTTGGTGTATTCCATACTTCTAGTGATTGGATTTCACTCAAAACTCACCAAATGACTCCTCCCACCATATTATGATGTGGTCCAAGTTTGGGGCTCGATCCGAATTCAATAGGTGTGTGAAATTGGTCAATTCAATTTCAACGACAGTTCTTTCCTAATTGGAGTGGTTGGTGTATTCCATACTTCTAGCGATTGGATTTCACTCAAAACTCACCAAATGACTCCTCCCACCATATTATGATGTGGACCAAGTTTTGGGCTCAATCCGAAATCAATAGGTGTTCCAAATTGGACAATTCAAGTTCAACGGCAGTTCATTCCTAATTGGAGTGGTTGGTGTATTCCATACTTCTAGCGATTGGATTTCACTCAAAACTCACCAAATGACTCCTCCCACCATATTATGATGTTGCCCAAGTTTTGGGCTCGATCCGAAATCAATAGGTGTTCAAAATTGGACAATTCAAGTTGTACGGCAGTTCGTTCCAAATTGGAGTGGTTGGTGTATTCCATACTTCTAGCGATTGGATTTCACTCAAAACACACCAAACGACTCCTCCCACCATATTATGATGTGGACCAAGTTTTGGGCTCAATCCGAAATCAATAGGTGTTCCAAATTGGACAATTCAAGTTCAACGGCAGTTCGTTCCTAATTGGAGTGGTTGGTGTATTCCATACTTCTAGCGATTGGATTTCCCTCAAAACTCACCAAATGACTCCTCCCACCATATTATGATGTTGCCCAAGTTTTGGGCTCGATTCGAAATCAATAGGTGTTCCAAATTGGACAATTCAAGTTCAACGTCAGTTCGTTCCTAATTGGAGTGGTTGGTGTATTCCTTACTTCTAGCGATTGGATTTCACTCAAAACTCCCCAAATGACTCCTCCCACCATATTATGTTGTTGCCCAAGTTTTGGGCTCGATCCGAAATCAACAGGTGTGAGAAATTGGTCAATTCAATTTGAACGGCATTTTGTTCCTAATTGGAGTGGTTGGTGTATTCCATACTTCTAGCGATTGGATTTCACTCAAAACTCACCAAACGACTCCTCCCACCATATTATGACGTTGCCCAAGTTTTGGGCTCGATCCGAAATCAATAGGTGTTCCAAATTGGACAATTCAAGTTCAACGGCAGTTCGTTCCTAATTGGAGTGGTTGGTGTATTCCTTACTTCTAGCGATTGGATTTCACTCAAAACTCACCAAATGACTCCTCCCACCATATTATGATGTTGCCCAAGTTTTGGGCTCGATCCGAATTCAATAGGTGTGTGAAATTGGTCAATTCAATTTCAACGACAGTTCTTTCCTAATTGGAGTGGTTGGTGTATTCCATACTTCTAGCGATTGGATTTCACTCAAAACTCACCAAATGACTCCTCCTACCATATTATGATGTTGCCCAAGTTTTGGGCTCGATCCGAAATCAATAGGTGTTCAAAATTGGACAATTCAAGTTGTACGGCAGTTCGTTCCTAATTGGAGTGGTTGGTGTATTTCATACTTCTAGCGATTGGATTTCACTCAGAACACACCAAACGACTCCTCCCACCATATTATGATGTGGACCAAGTTTTGGGCTCAATCCGAAATCAATAGGTGTTCCAAATTGGACAATTCAAGTTCAACGGGAGTTCGTTCCTAATTGGCGTGGTTTGTGTATTCCATACTTCTAGCGGCTGGATTTCACTCAAAACTCACCAAATGACTCCTCCCACCATATTATGATGTTGCCCAAGTTTGGGGCTCGATTTGTGTTCCAAATTGGACAATTCAAGTTCAACGGCAGTTCGTTCCTAATTGGTGTGGTTGGTGTATTCCATACTTCTAGCGACTGGATTTCCCTCAAAACTCACCAAATGACTCCTCCCACCATATTATGATGTTGCCCAAGTTTTGGGGTCGATCCGAAATCAATAGGTGTTCCATATTGGACAATTCAAGTTCAACGTCAGTTCGTTCCTAATTGGAGTGGTTGGTGTATTCCTTACTTCTAGCGATTGGATTTCACTCAAAACTCACCAAATGACTCCTCCCACCATATTATGTTGTTGCCCAAGTTTTGGGCTCGATTCGAAATCAACAGGTGTGAGAAATTGGTCAGTTCAATTTGAACGGCATTTTGTTCCTAATTGGAGTGGTTGGTGTATTCCATACTTCTAGCGATTGGATTTCACTCAAAACTCACCAAACGACTCCTCCCACCATATTATGACGTTGCCCAAGTTTTGGGCTCGATCCGAAATCAATAGGTGTTCCAAATTGGACAATTCAAGTTCAACGGCAGTTCGTTCCTAATTGGAGTGGTTGGTGTATTCCTTACTTCTAGCGATTGGATTTCACTCAAAACTCACCAAATGACTCCTCCCACCATATTATGATGTTGCCCAAGTTTTGGGCTCGATCCGAATTCAATAGGTGTGTGAAATTGGTCAATTTAATTTCAACGACAGTTCTTTCCTAATTGGAGTGGTTGGTGTATTCCATACTTCTAGCGATTGGATTTCACTCAAAACTCACCAAATGACTCCTCCTACCATATTATGATGTTGCCCAAGTTTTGGGCTCGATCCGAAATCAATAGGTGTTCAAAATTGGACAATTCAAGTTGTACGGCAGTTCGTTCCTAATTGGAGTGGTTGGTGTATTTCATACTTCTAGCGATTGGATTTCACTCAGAACACACCAAACGACTCCTCCCACCATATTATGATGTGGACCAAGTTTTGGGCTCAATCCGAAATCAATAGGTGTTCCAAATTGGACAATTCAAGTTCAACGGGAGTTCGTTCCTAATTGGAGTGGTTTGTGTATTCCATACTTCTAGCGGCTGGATTTCACTCAAAACTCACCAAATGACTCCTCCCACCATATTATGATGTTGCCCAAGTTTGGGGCTCGATTTGTGTTCCAAATTGGACAATTCAAGTTCAACGGCAGTTCGTTCCTAATTGGAGTGGTTGGTGTATTCCAAACTTCTAGCGATTGGATTTCACTCAAAACTCACCACATGACTCCTCCCACCATATTACGATGTGGACCAAGTTTTGGGCTCAATCCGAAATCAATAGGTGTTCCAAATAGGACAATTCAAGTTCAACGGCAGTTCGTTCCTAATTGGAGTGGTTGGTGTATTCCATACTTCTAGCGAATGGATTTCACTCAAAACTCACCAAATGACTCCTCCCACCATATTATGATGTTGCCCAAGTTTTGGGCTCGATCCGAAATCAATAGGTGTTCGAAATTGGACAATTCAAGTTGAACGGCAGTTCGTTCCTAATGGGAGTGGTTGGTGTATTCCATACTTCTAGCGATTGGATTTCACCCAAAACTCACCAAATGACTCATCCCACCATATTATGATGTTGCCCAACTTTTGGGCTCGATCCGAAATCAATAGGTGTTGCAAATTGGACAATTCAAGTTCAACGACAGTTCGTTCCTAATGGGAGTGGTTGGTGTATTCCATACTTCTAGCGATTGGATTTCACCCAAAACTCACCAAATGACTCATCCCACCATATTATGATGTTTCCCAAGTTTTGAGCTCGATCCGAAATCAATAGGTGTGAGAAATTGGACAATTCAAGTTCAACGGCAGTTCGTTCCTAATTGGAGTGGTTGGTGTATTCCATACTTCTAGCGATTGGATTTCACTCAAAACTCACCAAATGACTCCTCCCACCATATTATGATGTTGCCCAAGTTTTGGGCTCGATCCGAAATCAATAGGTGTGAGAAATTGGACAATTCAAGTTCAACGGCAGTTCGTTCTTAATTGGAGTGGTTGGTGTATTCCATACTTCTAGCGATTGGATTTCACTCAAAACTCACCAAATGACTTCTCCCACCATATTATGATGTTGCCCAAGTGTTGGGCTCTATCCGAAATCAATAGGTGTTGCAAATTGGACAATTCAAGTTCAACGGCAGTTCGTTCCTAATTGGAGTGGTTGGTGTATTCTGTACTTCTAGCGATTGGATTTCACTCAAAACGCACCAAATGACTCCTCCCACCATATTATGATGTTGCCCAAGTTTTGAGCTCGATCCGAAATCAATAGGTGTGAGAAATTGGACAATTCAAGTTCAACGGCAGTTCGTTCCTAATTGTTGTGGTTGGTGTATTCCATACTTCTAGCGATTGGATTTCACTCAAAACTCACCAAATGACTCCTCCCACCATATTATGATGTTGCCCAAGTTTTGGGCTCGATCCGAAATCAATAGGTGTTCGAAATTGAACAATTCAAGTTCAACGGCAGTTCGTTCCTAATTGGAGTGGTTGGTGTATTCCACACTTCTAGCGATTGGATTTCACTCAAAACTCACCAAATGACTCCTCCCACCATATTATGATGTTGCCCAAGTTTTGGGCTCGATCCGAAATCAATAGGTGTTCGAAATTGGACAATTGAAGTTCAACGGCAGTTCGTTCCTAATTGAAGTGGTTGGTGTATTCCATATTTCTTGCGATTGGATTTCACTCAAAACTCACCAAATGACTCCTCCCACCATATTATGATGTTGCCCAAGTTTTGGGCTCGATTTGTGTTCCAAATTGGACAATTCAAGTTCAACGGCAGTTCGTTCCTAATTGGAGTGGTTGGTGTATTCCATACTTCTAGCGATTGGATTTCACTCAAAACGCACCAAATGACTCCTCCCACGATATTATGATGTTGCCCAAGTTTTGGGCTCGATCTGAAATTAATAGGTGTTCCTGATTGGACAATTCAAGTTCAACGGCAGTTCGTTCCTAATGTGAGTGGTTGGTGTATTCCATACTTCTAGCGATTGGATTTCATCCAAAACTCACCAAATGACTCATCCCACCATATTATGATGTTGCCCAACTTTTGGGCTCGATCCGAAATCAATAGGTGTTGCAAATTGGACAATTCAAGTTCAACGACAGTTCGTTCCTAATGGGAGTGGTTGGTGTATTCCATACTTCTAGCGATTGGATTTCACCCAAAACTCACCAAATGACTCATCCCACCATATTATGATGTTGCCCAAGTTTTGAGCTCGATCCGAAATCAATAGGTGTAAGAAATTGGACAATTCAAGTTCAACTGCAGTTCGTTCCTAATTGGAGTGGTTGGTGTATTCCATACTTCTAGCGATTGGATTTCACTCAAAACTCACCAAATGACTCCTCCCACCATATTATGATGTTGCCCAAGTTTTGGGCTCGATCCGAACTCAATAGGTGTTCGAAATTGGACAATTCAAGTTCAACGGCAGTTCGTTCCTAATTGGAGTGGTTGGTGTATTCCATACTTCTAGCGATTGGATTTCACTCAAAACTCACCAAATGACTCCTCCCACCATATTATGATGTTGCCCAAGTTTTGGGCTCGATCCGAAATCAATAGGTGTTCGAAATTGGACAATTCAAGTTCAACGGAAGTTCGTTCCTAATTGGAGTGGTTGGTGTATTCCATACTTCTAGCGATTGGATTTCACTCAAAACTCACCAAATGACTTCTCCCACCATATTATGATGTTGCCCAAGTGTTGGGCTCTATCCGAAATCAATAGGTGTTGAAAATTGGACAATTCAAGTTCAACGGCAGTTCGTTCCTAATTGGAGTGGTTGGTGTATTCTATACTTCTAGCGATTGGATTTCACTCAAAACGCACCAAATGACTCCTCCCACCATATTATGATGTTGCCCAAGTTTTGAGCTCGATACGAAATCAATAGGTGTGAGAAATTGGACAATTCAAGTTCAACGGCAGTTCGTTCCTAATTGGAGTGGTTGGTGTATTCCATACTTCTAGCGATTGGATTTCACTCAAAACTCACCAAATGACTCCTCCCACCATATTATGATGTTGCCCAAGTTTTGGGCTCGATCCGAAATCAATAGGTGTCCGAAATTGAACAATTCAAGTTCAACGGCAGTTCGTTCCTAATTGGAGTGGTTGGTGTATTCCATACTTCTAGCGATTGGATTTCACTCAAAACTAACCAAACGACACCTCCCACCATATTATGATGTTGCCCAAGTTTTGGGCTCGATCCGAAATCAATAGGTGTGAGAAATTGAACAATTCATGTTCAACGGCAGTTCGTTCCTAATTGGAGTGGTTGGTGTATTCCATACTTCTAGCGATTGGATTTCACTCAAAACTCACCAAATGACTCCTCCTACCATATTATGATGTTGCCCAAGTTTTGGGGTCGATCCGAAATCAATAGGTGTTCCAAATTGGACAATTCAAGTTCAACGGCAGTTCGTTCCGAATTGGAGTGGTTGGTGTATTCCATACTTCTAGCGATTGGATTTCACTCTAAACTCACCAAATGACTCCTCCCACCATATTATGATGTTGCCCAAGTTTTGAGCTCGATCCGAACTCAATAGATGTGAGAAATTGGACAATTTAATTTCAACGGCATTTCTTTCCTAATTGGAGGGGTTGGTGTATTCCATACTTCTAGCGACTGGATTTCACTCAAAACCCCCCAAATGACTCCTCCCACCATATTATGATGTTGCCCAAGTTTGGGGCTCGATCAGAAATCAATAGGTGTGATAAATTGGACAATTCAAGTTCAACGGCAGTTCGTTCCTAATTGGAGTGGTTGGTGTATTCCATACTTCTAGCGATTGGATTTCACTCAAAACTCACCAATTGACTCCTCCCACCATATTATGATATTGCCCAAGTTTTGGGCTCGATCCGAAAGCAATAGATGTTCCAAATTGGACAATTCAAGTTCAACGGCAGTTCGTTCCTAATTGGAGTGGTTGGTGTATACCATACTTCTAGCGATTGGATTTCACTCAAAACTCCCCAAATGACTCCTCCCACCATATTATGATGTTGCCCAAGTTTTGGGCTCGATCCGAAATCAATAGGTGTGAGAAATTGGACAATTCAAGTTCGACGGCAGTTCGTTCCTAATTGGAGTGGTTGGTGTATTCCATACTTCTAGCGATTGGATTTCACTCAAAACTCACCAAATGACTCCTCCCACCATATTATGTTGTTGCCCAAGTTTTGGGCTCGATACGAAATCAATAGGTGTTCCAAATTGGACAATTCAAGTTCAACGGCAGTTCGTTCCTAATTGGGGTGGGTGGTGTATTCCATACTTCTAGCGATTGGATTTCACTCAAAACTAACCAAATGACTCCTCCCACCGTGTTATGTTGTTGCCCAAGTTTTGGGCTCGATCCGAAATCAATAGGTGTGCAAAATTGGACAATTGAATTTCAACGGCAGATCGTAACTAAATTGGAGTGGTTGGTGTATTCCATACTTCTAGCGATTGGATTTCACTCAAAACTCACCAAATGACTACTCCCACCATATTATGATGTTGCCCAAGTTTTGGGCTCGATCCGAAATCAATAGGTGTTCCAAATTGGACAATTCAAGTTCAACGGCAGTTCGTTCCTAATTGGAGTGGTTGGTGTATTCCATACTTCTAGCCATTGGATTTCACTCAAAACTCACCAAATGACTCCTCCCACCATATTATGATGTCGCCCAAGTTTTGGGCTCGATCCGAAATCAATAGGTCTCCCAAATTTGACAATTAGAGTTCAACGGCAGTTCGTTCCTAATTGGAGTGGTTGGTGTATTCCATACTTCTAGCGATTGGATTTCACTCAAAACTCACCAAATGACTCCTCCCACCATGTTATGATGTTGCCCAAGTTTTGGGCTCGATCCGAAATCAATAGGTGTGAGAAACTGGACAATTCAAGTTCAACGGCAGTTCGTTCCTAATTGGAGTGGTTGGTGTATTCCATACTTCTAGCGATTGGATTTCACTCAAAACTAACCAAATGACTCCTCCCACCATATTATGATGTTGCCCAAGTTTTGGGCTCGATCCGAAATCAATAGGTGTGAGAAATTGGACAATTCATGTTCAACGGCAGTTCGTTCCTAATTGGAGTGGTTGGTGTATTCCATACTTCTAGCGATTGGATTTCACTCAAAACTCACCAAATGACTCCTCCCACCATATTATGATGTTGCCCAAGTTTTGGGCTCGATCCAAAATGAATAGGTGTTCCAAATTGGACAATTCAAGTTCAACGGCAGTTCGTTCCGAATTGGAGTGGTTGGTGTATTCCATACTTCTAGCGATTGGATTTCACTCTAAACTCACCAAATGACTCCTCCCACCATATTATGATGTTGCCCAAGTTTTGAGCTCGATCCGAACTCAATAGGTGTGAGAAATTGGACAATTCAATTTCAACAGCATTTCTTTCCTAATTGGAGGGGTTGGTGTATTCCATACTTCTAGCGACTGGATTTCACTCAAAACCCACCAAATGACTCCTCCCACCATCTTATGATGTTGCCCAAGTTTGGGGCTCGATCCGAAATCAATAGGTGTGATAAATTGGACAATTCAACTTCAACGGCAGTTCGTTCCTAATTGGAGTGGTTGGTGTATTCCATACTTCTAGCGATTGGATTTCACTCAAAACTCACCAAATGACTCCTCCCACCATATTATTGTTAAGCTCATAATTTCATACATATACATGCCCAATTTACTTACTTCTTTTGCTTAGTTCCTATAATTCTAAGTTATTTCCCTCCCTTTGTGTGTTTTGTAGGCCAATAGAGCAAGAGAGCATAATTCATGCAATTCAAGCATGTTAAGGCCTAATTTGGATGAATGGAAGAAGAGCTTAAAAGACAAACTCATTTTGGCTACAGCCCCCTGCCAGTCCAGTTCCGTAGGTCATATTGCAAGCTTTGTTTCAGCAACCTACACAGCTCGGATGAGGCAGCATTCTTCATGAAAGTTGTTCCAATGGGTGTGTACTATAACATATCCAAAATTCAGCCCCATTGGATAAATATGGAGTCTGTTACCTAGCAAACACAGAGCCATGCTCAGGATGGATTTTATCAGCGCGCAAAATGAGTTAGCAATTTGTTTTGGCCTTAACTTCCTCCTCCGACCTTGGATTGGCCCAAATGACATATGGCTGGAAAGAAGACATTCTGAACTTCAATTTCGAGTGCTTAAAGTCCTAATTTGATTAAGAGAAGCCCAAGTTGTAAGCCCTTGAAGTTGCTGGTTATGCTGACCTCAGCATGTGCTGGTTGGATGCTTGGTCATGGTGAGCTAGGTATGAGCTATCATTTCTGGTTGGAAGCTTGGTCATGGTGACATGAAGATGAGCTAGGGCTGCTGGTGGGATCTATTGGTGAAGTGCATCAACCAATTCAGATTTTATAATGCAAGTGTTGTATGCATTAGCCATATTGAATTCAGATTTGTCACTCCCCTCTCCCTATAAATACCACATCCATTCCACATTCAAGACACAACAAATCCTGAGATTCACAACCCCCACAATTCACTCCAACCATCCTCAAACACTCTCAAAATCCCAAACACTCCAACAATCACCAAAACAACTCCAGCAAACCTCTCTTCCATTTCCCTACGAATTTCATCTTCCTTAGCCATCACCACTCACTCAAACTCATCCCAAATCACCTCCATATCCTTCATACATCTTTCTAGAAGTGGGGAAGCTCTTGGAGAAGCATTAGAAGTGGAGAAGCACTTGGAGAAGCCTTGGACACCACAAGAACTTCAGAAAAAGGGTTTTTCTACTCTTATTGTATTCATTATGTTTTCTCATTTCTGTTCAAGTCTCTTTTCCATTATGAGTAGCTAAATCCATAACTAGGGCTTCGATGTAACCTAACATGAATATTCTGGGTTTATAAGTTTGGAGTTTCAAGTTTGATTCATGATTCATGTTCTTATTCATTATGCTTATAAGTTAACATGCTTGTTTGAATGATTGATCACCATTAGAACTTGTTTGTTAACTATCTTGGTTTGAATTAAGAGTATACACCATGCTTTAATTCGAATTGAACTATGAATAGGAAGAGTATGTATGGACATTCGACAACAGGGATTAGATACATACTTGGTTGTTTAAAATGTTCTTCTATGCTTAATGGGTTCCTAATGCTTAATTTTAGGTTAGACAACAAATGATCAAATTAGGGAATTAGGAACACAAGGTTAGGACCAAACACCATGGCCTAATCATACTTTAGCTAGAATCAATCTTTGAATCTGAATTAGACTTGTTACTTGAATCTTTATAACCCAGAATTGAATTGTTATGGTGATTCGAATGCCCTAGTCTCAAAATCTGTTTTCCAACTCTTAAAACCACTCTTTGTTACATTTGTTTACTTGTTTTTGTTTGCAATTTCATTTTGCTTCTTTTGTTCAACAATCACAACCACTCTTGTTTTAAATTCTGTTTTAGACATAACCTCCTACTTTCTTGAATTTGGTAATCTAAGTACATAACTAGTTTTAACTTCTCAGTCTTCGTGGGTACGACCTCGTACTTGTCTTGCTATACTACTAATTGCCCCGTACAATTGCGAGTTAACATAATATTAACAACAAATTTTGGCGCCGTTGCCGGGGACTGAACGAAAGTTCTTCCCTGGTTATGTGCCCAAGGTTACCCTATTCTTTTTAGTGTTTCTAATTAATCTAATTTTCTGTTTCAGGTAGTTTATGTCTAAAAATCCATTACTTGAACAAGTGAGGTCTTCGTTCCAACGTTCTAGATCTTTGAACGCAGGACCATCATTGCAACCCAGACGAGTGACCTCTGAAATTCAGAATCGTCTAGAAAGGGAGTTGTCAACTGCAAAAGAGCAAGCTCTTGCTACATTTACAAGTCTTGCTCTCCACACTGAACTTCCCGGTTCTTCACTTTCAAATTCGGAAGCAAGTTCAGACCAAGAAGAAGAAGAAATGATGGCTGCCATTGAGTTCATGGGAGAACTTGATATCCCAACAATTCCAGCATCTCCTTCAAGCATTTTGCTGCCCACTGTAGCTCGAAATTATGAGCTTAAATCTTCTCATCTTAATATGCTGCCTTCCTTTTATGGTTTACCTAATGAAGATCCATTGACTCATATAAAGGATATTTTTAATGTTGTGAGTTCTTTTCCCTTGACAGGTGTGACAGAAGATCAACTTCGAATGAGAGTGTTTCCATACACTTTAAAGGATAAGGCGAAGTATTGGTTGAATTCTTTGAAGCCTGGTTCACTCACTACATGGTCTGCCATTCAAAAGAAGTTCCTGGAAAAATACTTCTCCACGCAAAAGACCGA
Source organism: Prunus avium (assembly GCF_965620075.1). Lineage (NCBI taxonomy): Eukaryota > Viridiplantae > Streptophyta > Magnoliopsida > Rosales > Rosaceae > Prunus > Prunus avium. The sequence continues at coordinate 11,066,403 of NC_142290.1, forward strand.
CATGCTTAGGGACAAGATCTTGTTATTTGCACAGCAAGATGATGAATCGTTTTGTGAAGCATGGGAGAAATTCAATGGGTTGCTCAACCAATGTCCTCATCATGGGATTCCATTGAAGCTTCAAATGCGTATGTTTTATAAAGGACTAACCCCTTCTAGTCATAATATAGTCACCAATTTTGCAGGTGGTTCTTTTAAAACCAAAACTCCAGAAGAAACGTACGAACTCTTTGAGGAGATAGCAATGGAGACCCAACATACGGATACAAGAGGTAAACGTGTTATTAGTGGTTCTAATGATGCTTCTAGTGTGCAGATTTCAAAACTGGAACAAAAGCTAGATGCTCTTCTTGCATTAAACTCAAGAAGCCCTCCGAAGGAAGTGTGTAGCATTTGTGAATCTCATGACCATGCTACCACAGCTTGTCCACTTGGGGCTGGATATCCAGAATTTGTGCAAGAGCAAGCTAAGTTGGTAAATTCCTACAACCAAGGTCCAAGAAATGATCCATACTCTCAAAGTTATAATCCAGGTTGGAGGAATCATCCAAACTTTTCATGGAGAAATACCCAGAATCAAGCAAATCCCCCTTCATTCCAAAGGCCACAACAATCATCATCATCATTGGAAGATATAGTGAAGCAGATGGCAATCAACCAATCCAATTTTCAGCAAACTACACAAGCTGCCATCTCCAAATTGGAAGTCCAATTAGGCCAAATAGCTGCTGAAATAACTCAAAGAGTGCCTGGGAAATGGCCAAGCCAAACTGAGATCAATCCAAAGAACCCAGAAGCCAAGGCCATTCATGTGCTCAGATCAGGTAAGATCATTGATAATAAAGATGATTCTAATCTTTCAAATGATGTTGTGATTGTAGAAAATGAAGAGGAGGAGACCATGGCCACGGAAGGAGAACAACTCAAAACTTCTCAATCTGCTCCTAAGGCCAAATCAGATTCTCAGAAATCCGATCAATTCCAATTGCATAAAAGGGATGACAAATTTGTGCCACCACATCTTCAAGAAGATAGATACGTGCCACCCGCTCCATATGTTCCACAGATTCCATTTCCAGGCCGTCTTAAGAAAGCAAAGCAAGATAAGGCTTTTAAAGAGATTTATGATATTTTGAGTAAAGTTAATATCAATTTGCCTTTGCTTGATCTTATTGAACAGATTCCTGCATATGGAAAATTCATCAAGGACTTGAAAACTCACAAGCTCAATTTCGCTCCAAATGAAGGAGTAAAGCTCGACCAGAATGTAAGTGCTGTATTGCAAAGGAAGCTTCCACCAAAACTAGATGATCCTGGCAGCTTTGACATTCCCATTAACATTGGAGGCAAGAAGGTTGGAAGAGCCATGTTGGACTTGGGAGCAAGCATCAATGTTTTGCCATATTCAGTTTATCAAGAGCTTGGCTTAGAAGGGATGAAGAAGACTTCAATGCGACTTGAACTAGCTGATCATTCTATAAAATATCCAAAAGGTATTGTAGAAGATATTCTAGTTCAAGTTAATACACTAATTCTCCCTGCTGATTTTGTAGTGATGGACATGGAAGACAATCCAAATGGAGATCGTGTTGATCCCATTCTCCTAGGCAGGCCATTCATGGCCACTGCAGACACAATCATCAAAGTGAAAGATAGCACTCTCTCCATGACTGTTTTGGGTGAAACTGTTGAATTTAAAATGCTTAATGCTCTATCTCAACCTTCTATCTCTCTTGATTCTTGCTTTTCAATTGATGTTGTGGATCATGAGGTTTCTTCCAAAATTTTGCAGAGAAAGTCTAATGATGCTCTAGAAGCTGTCTTAACACAAGAAGAGGAAGATCTTTGTGAACCGGAGTTCCAAGAAGTGGTGGCTGCCTTAGAAGTGTTTCCGCCATACCCACCATCCTTTAGGCCACCAATCGAGCCTCTTGGACCATCATCCACGAAATTGGAGCCATCCATTGTCATCCCACCAAAGCTAGAACTTAAACCTCTTCCCAATAATCTTAAATATACATATTTGGGTGCTAACGAAACTCTCCCTGTTATAATTGCTGCAGGTCTCTCCTCACATGAAGAAGAGAGCTTAATTAAAGTTCTAAAAGAGCATAAAACAGCCATTGGGTGGACCATAGCAGACATCAAAGGAATTAGTCCAAGCATGTGCATGCACCGGATTTTAATGGAAGAAGACAGCAAACCATCTCGTGATGCCCAAAGGAGGCTAAATCCCAACATGAAAGAGGTGGTTAGAGCTGAAGTTTTAAAGCTACTCGATGTAGGAATCATCTACCCAATTTCAGATTCTAAGTGGGTGAGCCCTGTGCAAGTTGTTCCAAAGAAGTCCGGAATCACCGTTGTGAAGAATGAGAAGAATGAGCTAGTTCCTACACGAACTGTCACTGGTTGGAGAGTTTGCATTGATTACAGGAAGTTGAACACATCCACTAGAAAAGATCATTTCCCCTTACCTTTTATTGATCAAATGCTTGAACGTTTATCTGGCCATGCTTACTATTGTTTTCTTGATGGTTTTTCAGGTTATAATCAAATTCCCATTGCTCCGGAAGACCAAGAGAAAACCACATTCACATGCCCATTTGGTACGTTTGCTTATAGAAGGATGCCATTCGGTTTATGCAATGCCCCAGCAACTTTCCAAAGATGCATGATGTCAATCTTTTCAGATATGGTGGAACGATTCATTGAGGTATTTATGGATGATTTTTCAGTTTTTGGTTCCTCTTTTGATAATTGTCTTCACCACTTGTCTCTAGTGCTTAAAAGATGCCAGGAAACAAATCTGATTTTGAATTGGGAGAAGTGTCACTTCATGGTGAGACAAGGCATTGTACTAGGCCATGTGATTTCAAGCAAGGGAATCGAAGTGGATAAAGCCAAGATCGACCTCATCTCAAATCTTCCACCCCCTACCTCTGTTAAAGGAATTAGAAGCTTTCTAGGTCATGCTGGATTCTATAGAAGGTTCATCAAAAATTTCTCAAGCATTACAAGGCCATTGTGTAATCTCCTTGCTAAGGATGCTGTTTTTGAGTTTAATGAAGCTTGCATGGAAGCTTTTTCTACCTTGAAGAGGGAGCTAACTTCAGCCCCTATTATCATAGCTCCGGATTGGTCTTTACCATTTGAAATAATGTGTGATGCCTCTGACTTTGCTATTGGTGCAGTTTTAGGTCAAAAGAAGAACAAGCTACCCCATGTGATTCATTATGCTAGCCGGACCTTGAATGATGCTCAAATCAACTACTCCACAACAGAGAAGGAGTTGCTTGCTGTGGTTTTTGCTTTAGAAAAATTTCGTTCTTACCTTGTTGGTTCTAAAGTAATTGTTTATTCTGACCATGCAGCCCTTAGATACTTGCTCACTAAGAAGGATGCCAAACCACGCTTGTTTAGATGGATTCTCTTGCTGCAAGAATTCGATTTGGAGATTCGAGATAAGAAGGGATGTGAGAATGTGGTAGCTGATCATTTGAGCAGAATTGTGGTTGAAGAAAAAGGAGGAGCTGTGCTACCCTTGAATGAGACTTTCCCTGATGAACAACTATATGCTGCCCAAGTCAAAGAGCCATGGTATGCTGATTTTGTTAATTATCTTGCTTGTGGTGTTCTTAGAAATGATCTAACTTCTCAGGATAAGAAGAAGTTCTTTTCCATGGTGAAACATTATGTATGGGATGAACCTTTCTTATTCAAGCATTGCCCGGATCAACTCATCAGAAGATGTGTTCCAGAAGAAGAGCAAGAAAGCATACTTAGGCATAGCCACGAATTGGCCTGTGGAGGTCACTTTGGAGCTAAGAAAACAGCACTTAAAATTCTGCAATCTGGTTTCTTTTGGCCCACTCTATTTAAAGATGCATTTAATTTTTGTGTTAAGTGTGATAGGTGCCAAAGGATGGGGAACATAAGTCGCAGGAATGAAATGCCATTGAATAACATACTTGTTGTGGAGCTCTTCGATGTGTGGGGTATTGATTTCATGGGACCATTCCCATCTTCCTTTGGTTATACTTACATACTTGTTGCTGTTGATTATGTGTCTAAATGGGTGGAAGCCATAGCCACCAAAACCAATGATTATAAGGTGGTGCTGAAGTTCTTGAAGGATAATATTTTCACAAGGTTTGGTACTCCAAGGGCTGTCATTAGTGATGGAGGCAGCCACTTCTGTAACAAGCCATTCGAAGCACTCATGAAGAAGTACAACATCACCCATCGAGTCTCTACACCATATCATCCGCAAACTTCTGGTCAAGTGGAAATAAGCAATAGAGAAATTAAGCACATCCTGGAGAAGGTGGTGAACAATACAAGGAAAGATTGGGCAGCCAAGCTCAATGATGCATTATGGGCTTATAGGACAGCATATAAGACTCCCATTGGAATGAGCCCTTATCGTCTTGTGTTTGGGAAAGCTTGTCACCTGCCAATGGAGCTTGAACACAATGCTTTTTGGGCCATCAAGAAGTTAAATTTTGATCTAGACAAGGCAGGCCATGCAAGAAAGTTTCAGCTGAATGAATTGGAAGAAATTAGACATGAGTCTTATGAGAATGCAAAGCTTTACAAAGAACGAACCAAGAGTTACCATGACAGAAACATTCAACGGAAAGAGTTCTCCAAAGGTATGTCAGTTCTTTTGTTTAACTCACGTTTGCGTCTCTTTCCAGGAAAATTGAAGTCTAGATGGCAAGGCCCATTCACCGTGGTCAATGTTTCTCCCTATGGAGCTGTGGAGATTCAAAACCCTAAAGATGGCTCGACTTTCAAAGTAAATGGACAACGTTTAAAGCCATTCTATGAGGGAGTTTCAGCTGGCATCCAAACTGGCCATGTGGTAGATCAACTTCCCTTCGTACCATCAACTTAGCTGATTGCACAATGTCTTGCCAAGACAGTAACTAAGGCGCTTCTTGGGAGGCAACCCATGTGTTCAAGAAGAAGGTGCTTGGTAGCAATCGACCTAATCGCATCAAGGGGGAGCATTTCAATCCTTTCTCTTTACTTGTTATTATTTTAAATTTCTGTTTTTTTTTTTTTTTTTTTATAAAAATTTAAAAAAAATTTAAAAATTTAAAAATTTAAAAAGATTTTTCATATGAGCTAACTTATGGTAACTCCAGTGAGCACTTCCGTCAATACAGTGTCTAGGAGTTCTTTAGGCGACACCTTCGGTGTCTAAGAAGTTTGGGTTTTAAGCGGGACCATTGTGACCCCTCCAACCTTCCCGGATCCCCTGGCTGTGTTTTCTGAGGCCCTTAACTGGTCATCCATGAGTTGCTTATATATTCATTTTTTTTATTTTTTATTTTTCCTAAACCTTCTTCTAAACTTTTCCCTTTATCATTTGTTTGTTCTCAATCATCTTTTGTATGCTTTCACATTGAGGACAATGTTCAATTCAGGTCTGGGGGGAAGGTTTTCAATTTCAATTTTCTTATCCATTTGTGTTTTCAATTTTCGTTCTCTTGTCACAATTTTATTTTTTATTTTTTTTATTTTTTTTTTATTTTTTATTTTTATTTTTTTTAAAGAATGTCATACAATCAATGCTATGGAGCTGCTATTTGAGGTTTTCATATCAGAATTTTGCACTTCACAAAGCTTTTGCTCTTAGAATTCTGGTGGCTAAAGTACCACGCTCAAATTCTTGAAGGAAAATAGTGGAGACTACCCTAGTGAGCTATATCGAGCCTAATTGCTTTCTTGAGAGGGTTTAAAGTGTTCTATTTCTCATCCATACTTATTTTCTTCAATTCACTCTAATTGATCTCATTATTCCATTTTGATTGAATACTAAGGATGATTCTCTTTTGCAGATATCATGTGCTTGCTCTCATTCATGAATGAACTCATTGAAGTGATGCTAGGCTATGTGTGCATAACCATTCTATGTGCTTTCTTTTCACCCTACCTATATGTGTGTTCCATCAACCCTCTTGAAGCCAAACACTTAAAGCCTTTTCTTCTATCACCCTCATCATTTCCCTACCTTTGTATCTCAATCTGAGATACTTGACCTATTGTAGCCATACCCTATAGCTTAGAAATATACCAAGGTGTGCCAAGATAAAGTTTGAAGCAAGGAAGTTGCAGCCATGTACCTAAATAAAGATGATGTGAATCTGTGCAATGAAGTTAATGAAGATGCAGATCAAATCAACGAAGATGAAAGTGTTTCGATTTGATCTAAGTGTGAAAAATAAAGTCTATGCCAGGAGATACCATGAAGTTTGCTGCCATGCCAATCTAAATCAATGATGCCTTGCAGATTAATGAAGCATGCAACCTTGGTATGTTCTTAAGTTATTTGTTTTTCCTTCCAATTCTTCCATTTCCCCTAAACCTTAGCCTTTCATTACAACATTGTGAAAGACCTAGCTGATCTTTGAGGATGTATTCATGGGTGCTGGTAAGTATGTGTGTATCTCTATTCTTAGTATTTAATTCCTTTCATGAGATCTAACCAAATTTGTGCTTCTATTTCATACACTCACTTATGCTTTCTTGAGAGAATTAAAACATAGGTTCTGAGTGATTGAGTGTTATCTGTGAGAATTAGAGTCGAAGCATGTTCTCTATTCAAGGTTTGAGTGTGCTTGCTTTGAAACTGTGTGCCTTTGAGCTATAGCTTCCACTTGTACACACTGATTGATGACCTATCTTGGCAACTCTATGGTGTTGGAGGTATGACTAAAACTTTCTTTCATTTTCATTAGTTGATTTCAAAGTTGTTTTTCTAACCATTTTGTTTTGTAGAGTTAGAAAAACGTTTGTGGGTATCGTATCTGTTAAACCCTCAGGAGACACAACTCCTCCTACTAGGGATGCCTAGAGGTTTAAAGGCTTGTTGCATACGCTCAATGCAATCGAGTTACCTACGAAAGTGGTCTAGTTAACTTCTTGTTTTGTTTTTATCTTTGTTTCTCTTTTGTTTTGCTCGAGGACTAGCAAAATCTAAGTTTGGGGGTGTGTTAAGCTCATAATTTCATACATATACATGCCCAATTTACTTACTTCTTTTGCTTAGTTCCTATAATTCTAAGTTATTTCCCTCCCTTTGTGTGTTTTGTAGGCCAATAGAGCAAGAGAGCATAATTCATGCAATTCAAGCATGTTAAGGCCTAATTTGGATGAATGGAAGAAGAGCTTAAAAGACAAACTCATTTTGGCTACAGCCCCCTGCCAGTCCAGTTCCGTAGGTCATATTGCAAGCTTTGTTTCAGCAACCTACACAGCTCGGATGAGGCAGCATTCTTCATGAAAGTTGTTCCAATGGGTGTGTACTATAACATATCCAAAATTCAGCCCCATTGGATAAATATGGAGTCTGTTACCTAGCAAACACAGAGCCATGCTCAGGATGGATTTTATCAGCGCGCAAAATGAGTTAGCAATTTGTTTTGGCCTTAACTTCCTCCTCCGACCTTGGATTGGCCCAAATGACATATGGCTGGAAAGAAGACATTCTGAACTTCAATTTCGAGTGCTTAAAGTCCTAATTTGATTAAGAGAAGCCCAAGTTGTAAGCCCTTGAAGTTGCTGGTTATGCTGACCTCAGCATGTGCTGGTTGGATGCTTGGTCATGGTGAGCTAGGTATGAGCTATCATTTCTGGTTGGAAGCTTGGTCATGGTGACATGAAGATGAGCTAGGGCTGCTGGTGGGATCTATTGGTGAAGTGCATCAACCAATTCAGATTTTATAATGCAAGTGTTGTATGCATTAGCCATATTGAATTCAGATTTGTCACTCCCCTCTCCCTATAAATACCACATCCATTCCACATTCAAGACACAACAAATCCTGAGATTCACAACCCCCACAATTCACTCCAACCATCCTCAAACACTCTCAAAATCCCAAACACTCCAACAATCACCAAAACAACTCCAGCAAACCTCTCTTCCATTTCCCTACGAATTTCATCTTCCTTAGCCATCACCACTCACTCAAACTCATCCCAAATCACCTCCATATCCTTCATACATCTTTCTAGAAGTGGGGAAGCTCTTGGAGAAGCATTAGAAGTGGAGAAGCACTTGGAGAAGCCTTGGACACCACAAGAACTTCAGAAAAAGGGTTTTTCTACTCTTATTGTATTCATTATGTTTTCTCATTTCTGTTCAAGTCTCTTTTCCATTATGAGTAGCTAAATCCATAACTAGGGCTTCGATGTAACCTAACATGAATATTCTGGGTTTATAAGTTTGGAGTTTCAAGTTTGATTCATGATTCATGTTCTTATTCATTATGCTTATAAGTTAACATGCTTGTTTGAATGATTGATCACCATTAGAACTTGTTTGTTAACTATCTTGGTTTGAATTAAGAGTATACACCATGCTTTAATTCGAATTGAACTATGAATAGGAAGAGTATGTATGGACATTCGACAACAGGGATTAGATACATACTTGGTTGTTTAAAATGTTCTTCTATGCTTAATGGGTTCCTAATGCTTAATTTTAGGTTAGACAACAAATGATCAAATTAGGGAATTAGGAACACAAGGTTAGGACCAAACACCATGGCCTAATCATACTTTAGCTAGAATCAATCTTTGAATCTGAATTAGACTTGTTACTTGAATCTTTATAACCCAGAATTGAATTGTTATGGTGATTCGAATGCCCTAGTCTCAAAATCTGTTTTCCAACTCTTAAAACCACTCTTTGTTACATTTGTTTACTTGTTTTTGTTTGCAATTTCATTTTGCTTCTTTTGTTCAACAATCACAACCACTCTTGTTTTAAATTCTGTTTTAGACATAACCTCCTACTTTCTTGAATTTGGTAATCTAAGTACATAACTAGTTTTAACTTCTCAGTCTTCGTGGGTACGACCTCGTACTTGTCTTGCTATACTACTAATTGCCCCGTACAATTGCGAGTTAACATAATATTAACAACAATTATGATGTTGCCCAAGTTTTGGGCTCGATCCGAAATCAATAGGTCATCCAAATTTGACAATTAGAGTTCAACGGCAGTTCGTTCCTAATTGGAGTGGTTGGTGTATTCCATACTTCTAGCGATTGGATTTCACTCAAAACTCACCAAATGACTCCTCCCACCATATTATGATGTTGCCCAAGTTTTGGGCTCGATCCGAAATCAATAGGTGTGAGAAATTGGACAATTCAAGTTCAACGGCAGTTCGTTCCTAATTGGGGTGGTTGGTGTATTCCATACTTCTAGCGATTGGATTTCACTCAAAACTAACCAAATGACTCCTCCCACCGTGTTATGTTGTTGCCCAAGTTTTGGGCTCGATCCGAAATCAATAGGTGTCCGAAATTGGACAATTCAATTTCAACGGCAGATCGTAACTAAATTGGAGTGGTTGGTGTATTCCATACTTCTAGCGATTGGATTTCACTCAAAACTCACCAAATGACTCCTCCCACCATATTATGATGTTGCCCAAGTTTTGGGCTCGATCCAAAATCAATAGGTGTTCCAAATTGGACAATTCAAGTTCAACGGCAGTTCGTTCCGAATTGGAGTGGTTGGTGTATTCCATACTTCTAGCGATTAGATTTCACTCTAAACTCACCAAATGACTCCTCCCACCATATTATGATGTTGCCCAAGTTTTGAGCTCGATCCGAACTCAATAGGTGTGAGAAATTGGACAATTCAATTTCAACGGCATTTCTTTCCTAATTGGTGGGGTTGGTGTATGCCATACTTCTAGCGACTGGATTTCACTCGAAACCCACCAAATGACTCCTCCCACCATATTATGATGTTGCCCAAGTTTGGGGCTCGATCCGAAATCAATAGGTGTGATAAATTGGACAATTCAAGTTCAACGGCAGTTCGTTCCTAATTGGAGTGGTTGGTGTATTCCATACTTCTAGCGATTGGATTTCACTCAAAACTCACCAAATGACTCCTCCCACCATATTATGATGTTGCCCAAGTTTTGGGCTCAATCCGAAATCAATAGGTCATCCAAATTTGACAATTAGAGTTCAACGGCAGTTCGTTCCTAATTGGAGTGGTTGGTGTATTCCATACTTCTAGCGATTGGATTTCACTCAAAACTCACCAAATGACTCCTCCCACCATATTATGATGTTGCCCAAGTTTTGGGCTCGATCCGAAATCAATAGGTGTGAGAAATTGGACAATTCAAGTTCAACGGCAGTTCGTTCCTAATTGGAGTGGTTGGTGTATTCCATACTTCTAGCGATTGGATTTCACTCAAAACTAACCAAATGACTCCTCCCACCATATTATGATGTTGCCCAAGTTTTGGGCTCGATCCGAAATCAATAGGTGTGAGAAATTGGACAATTCATGTTCAACGGCAGTTCGTTCCTAATTGGAGTGGTTGGTGTATTCCATACTTCTAGCGATTGGATTTCACTCAAAACTCACCAAATGACTCCTCCCACCATATTATGATGTTGCCCAAGTTTTGGGCTCGATCTGAAATTAATTGGTGTTCCAAGTTGGACAATTCAAGTTCAACGGCAGTTCGTTCCTAAATGGAGTGGTTGGTGTATTCCATACTTCTAGTGATTGGATTTCACTCAAAACTCACCAAATGACTCCTCCCACCATATTATGATGTGGTCCAAGTTTGGGGCTCGATCCGAACTCAATAGGTGTGAGAAATTGGACAATTCAAGTTCAACGGCAGTTCGTTCCTAATTGGAGTGGTTGGTGGCGATTAGATTTCACTCAAAACTCACCAAATGACTCCTCCCACCATATTATGATGTTGCCCAAGTTTTGGGCTCGATCCGAAATCAATAGGTGTTCCAAATTGGACAATTCAAGTTCAACGGCAGTTCGTTCCTAATTGGAGTGGTTGGTGTATTCCATACTTCTAGCGATTGGATTTCACTCAAAACTCACCAAATGACTCCTCCCACCATATTATGATGTTGCCCAAGTTTGGGGCTCGATCCGAAATCAATAGGTGTGAGAAATTGGACAATTCAAGTTCAACGGCAGTTCGTTCCTAATTGGAGTGGTTGGTGTATTCCATACTTCTAGCGATTGGATTTCACTCAAAACTAACCAAATGACTCCTCCCACCATATTATGATGTTGCCCAAGTTTTGGGCTCGATCCGAAATCAATAGGTCATCCAAATTTGACAATTAGAGTTCAACGGCAGTTCGTTCCTAATTGGAGTGGTTGGTGTATTCCATACTTCTAGCGATTGGATTTCACTCAAAACTCACCAAATGACTCCCCCCACCACATTTTGTTGTTGCCCAAGTTTTGGGCTCGATCTGAAATTAATTGGTGTTCCAAGTTGGACAATTCAAGTTCAACGGCAGTTCGTTCCTAAATGGAGTGGTTGGTGTATTCCATACTTCTTGTGATTGGATTTCACTCAAAACTCACCAAATGACTCCTCCCACCATATTATGATGTGGTCCAAGTTTGGGGCTCGATCCGAAATCAATAGGTGTGAGAAATTGGACAATTCAAGTTCAACGGCAGTTCGTTCCTAATTGGAGTGGTTGGTGGCGATTAGATTTCACTCAAAACTCACCAAATGACTCCTCCCACCATATTATGATGTTGCCCAAGTTTTGGGCTCGATCCGAAATCAATAGGTGTTCCAAATTGGACAATTAGAGTTCAACGGCAGTTCGTTCCTAATTGGAGTGGTTGGTGTATTCCACACTTCTAGCGATTGGATTTCACTCAAAACTCACCAAATGACTCCTCCCACCGTTTTATGATGTTGCCCAAGTTTTGGGCTCGATCCGAAATCAATAGGTGTGAGAAATTTGACAATACAAGTTCAACGGCAGTTCGTTCCTAATTGGAGTGGTTGCTGTATTCCATACTTCTAGCGATTGGATTTCACTCAAAACTCACCAAATGACTCCTCCCACCATATTATGATGTTGCCCAAGTTTTGGGCTCGATCCGAATTCAATAGGTGTGTGAAATTGGTCAATTCAATTTCAACGACAGTTCTTTCCTAATTGGAGTGGTTGGTGTATTCCATACTTCTAGCGATTGGATTTCATTCAAAACTCACCAAATGACTCCTCCCACCATATTATGATGTGGACCAAGTTTTGGGCTCAATCCGAAATCAATAGGTGTTCCAAATTGGACAATTCAAGTTCAACAGCAGTTCATTCCTAATTGGAGTGGTTGGTGTATTCCATACTTCTAGCGATTGGATTTCACTCAAAACTCACCAAATGACTCCTCCCACCATATTATGATGTTGCCCAAGTTTTGGGCTCGATCAGAAATCAATAGGTGTTCAAAATTGGACAATTCAAGTTGTACGGCAGTTCGTTCCTAATTGGAGTGGTTGGTGTATTCCATACTTCTAGCGATTGGATTTCACTCAAAACACACCAAACGACTCCTCCCACCATATTATGATGTGGACCAAGTTTTGGGCTCAATCCGAAATCAATAGGTGTTCCAAATTGGACAATTCAAGTTCAACGGCAGTTCGTTCCTAATTGGAGTGGTTGGTGTATTCCATACTTCTAGCGATTGGATTTCCCTCAAAACTCACCAAATGACTCCTCCCACCATATTATGATGTTGCCCAAGTTTTGGGCTCGATCCGAAATCAATAGGTGTTCCAAATTGGACAATTCAAGTTCAACGTCAGTTCGTTCTTAATTGGAGTGGTTGGTGTATTCCTTACTTCTAGCGATTGGATTTCACTCAAAACTCACCAAATGACTCCTCCCACCATATTATGTTGTTGCCCAAGTTTTGGGCTCGATCCGAAATCAACACGTGTGAGAAATTGGTCAATTCAATTTGAACGGCATTTTGTTCCTAATTGGAGTGGTTGGTGTATTCCATACTTCTAGCGATTGGATTTCACTCAAAACTCACCAAACGACTCCTCCCCCCATATTATGACGTTGCCCAAGTTTTGGGCTCGATCCGAAATCAATAGGTGTTCCAAATTGGACAATTCAAGTTCAACGGCAGTTCGTTCCTAATTGGAGTGGTTGGTGTATTCCTTATTTCTAGCGATTGGATTTCACTCAAAACTCACCAAATGACTCCTCCCACCATATTATGATGTTGCCCAAGTTTTGGGCTCGATCCGAATTCAATAGGTGTGTGAAATTGGTCAATTCAATTTCAACGACAGTTCTTTCCTAATTGGAGTGGTTGGTGTATTCCATACTTCTAGCGATTGGATTTCACTCAAAACTCACCAAATGACTCCTCCTACCATATTATGATGTTGCCCAAGTTTTGGGCTCGATCCGAAATCAATAGGTGTTCAAAATTGGACAATTCAAGTTGTACGGCAGTTCGTTCCTAATTGGAGTGGTTGGTGTATTTCATACTTCTAGCGATTGGATTTCACTCAGAACAAACCAAACGACTCCTCCCACCATATTATGATGTGGACCAAGTTTTGGGCTCAATCCGAAATCAATAGGTGTTCCAAATTGGACAATTCAAGTTCAACGGGAGTTCGTTCCTAATTGGAGTGGTTTGTGTATTCCATACTTCTAGCGGCTGGATTTCACTCAAAACTCACCAAATGACTCCTCCCACCATATTATGATGTTGCCCAAGTTTGGGGCTCGATTTGTGTTCCAAATTGGACAATTCAAGTTCAACGGCAGTTCGTTCCTAATTGGAGTGGTTGGTGTATTCCACACTTCTAGCGATTGGATTTCCCTCAAAACTCACCAAATGACTCCTCCCACCATATTATGATGTTGCCCAAGTTTTGGGCTCGATCCGAAATCAATAGGTGTTCCAAATTGGACAATTCAAGTTCAACGTCAGTTCGTTCCTAATTGGAGTGGTTGGTGTATTCCTTACTTCTAGCGATTGGATTTCACTCAAAACTCACCAAATGACTCCTCCCACCATATTATGTTGTTGCCCAAGTTTTGGGCTCGATCCGAAATCAACAGGTGTGAGAAATTGGTTAATTCAATTTGAACGGCATTTTGTTCCTAATTGGAGTGGTTGGTGTATTCCATACTTCTAGCGATTGGATTTCACTCAAAACTCACCAAACGACTCCTCCCACCATATTATGACGTTGCCCAAGTTTTGGGCTCGATCCGAAATCAATAGGTGTTGCAAATTGGACAATTCAAGTTCAACGACAGTTCGTTCCTAATGGGAGTGGTTGGTGTATTCCATACTTCTAGCGATTGGATTTCACCCAAAACTCACCAAATGACTCATCCCACCATATTATGATGTTGCCCAACTTTTGGGCTCGATCCGAAATCAATAGGTGTTGCAAATTGGACAATTCAAGTTCAACGACAGTTCGTTCCTAATGGGAGTGGTTGGTGTATTCCATACTTCTAGCGATTGGATTTCACTCAAAACTCACCAAATGACTCATCCCACCATATTATGATGTTGCCCAAGTTTTGAACTCGATCCGAAATCAATAGGTGTGAGAAATTGGACAATTCAAGTTCAACGGCAGTTCGTTCCTAATTGGAGTGGTTGGTGTATTCCATACTTCTAGCGATTGGATTTCACTCAAAACTCACCAAATGACTCCTCCCACCATATTATGATGTTGCCCAAGTTTTGGGCTCGATCCGAAATCAATAGGTGTCCGAAATTGGACAATTCAAGTTCAACGGCAGTTCGTTCTTAATTGGAGTGGTTGGTGTATTCCATACTTCTAGCGATTGGATTTCACTCAAAACTCACCAAATGACTCCTCCCACCATATTATGATGTTGCCCAAGTTTTGGGCTCGATCCGAAATCAATAGGTGTTCGAAATTGGACAATTCAAGTTCAACGGCAGTTGGTTCCTAATTGGAGTGGTTGGTGTATTCCATACTTCTAGCGATTGGATTTCACTCAAAACTCACCAAATGACTTCTCCCACCATATTATGATGTTGCCCAAGTGTTGGGCTCCATCTGAAATCAATAGGTGTTGCAAATTGGACAATTCAAGTTCAACGGCAGTTCGTTCCTAATTGGAGTGGTTGGTGTATTCTATACTTCTAGCGATTGGATTTCACTCAAAACGCACCAAATGACTCCTCCCACCATATTATGATGTTGCCCAAGTTTTTAGCTCGATCCGAAATCAATAGGTGTGAGAAATTGGACAATTCAAGTTCAACGGCAGTTCGTTCCTAATTGTTGTGGTTGGTGTATTCCATACTTCTAGCGATTGGATTTCACTCAAAACTCACCAAATGACTCCTCCCACCATATTATGATGTTGCCCAAGTTTTGGGCTCGATCCGAAATCAATAGGTGTTCGAAATTGAACAATTCAAGTTCAACGGCAGTTCGTTCCTAATTGGAGTGGTTGGTGTATTCCACACTTCTAGCGATTGGATTTCACTCAAAACTCACCAAATGACTCCTCCCACCATATTATGATGTTGCCCAAGTTTTGCGATCGATCCGAAATCAATAGGTATGAGAAATTGGACAATTCAAGTTCAACGGCAGTTCGTTCCTAATTGGAGTGGTTGGTGTATTCTATACTTCTAGCGATTGGATTTCACTCAAAACGCACCAAATGACTCCTCCCACCATATTATGATGTTGCCCAAGTTTTTAGCTCGATCCGAAATCAATAGGTGTTCCAAATTGGACAATTCAAGTTCAACGGCAGTTCGTTCCTAATTGGAGTGGTTGGTGTATTCCTTATTTCTAGCGATTGGATTTCACTCAAAACTCACCAAATGACTCCTCCCACCATATTATGATGTTGCCCAAGTTTTGGGCTCGATCCGAATTCAATAGGTGTGTGAAATTGGTCAATTCAATTTCAACGACAGTTCTTTCCTAATTGGAGTGGTTGGTGTATTCCATACTTCTAGCGATTGGATTTCACTCAAAACTCACCAAATGACTCCTCCTACCATATTATGATGTTGCCCAAGTTTTGGGCTCGATCCGAAATCAATAGGTGTTCAAAATTGGACAATTCAAGTTGTACGGCAGTTCGTTCCTAATTGGAGTGGTTGGTGTATTTCATACTTCTAGCGATTGGATTTCACTCAGAACAAACCAAACGACTCCTCCCACCATATTATGATGTGGACCAAGTTTTGGGCTCAATCCGAAATCAATAGGTGTTCCAAATTGGACAATTCAAGTTCAACGGGAGTTCGTTCCTAATTGGAGTGGTTTGTGTATTCCATACTTCTAGCGGCTGGATTTCACTCAAAACTCACCAAATGACTCCTCCCACCATATTATGATGTTGCCCAAGTTTGGGGCTCGATTTGTGTTCCAAATTGGACAATTCAAGTTCAACGGCAGTTCGTTCCTAATTGGAGTGGTTGGTGTATTCCACACTTCTAGCGATTGGATTTCCCTCAAAACTCACCAAATGACTCCTCCCACCATATTATGATGTTGCCCAAGTTTTGGGCTCGATCCGAAATCAATAGGTGTTCCAAATTGGACAATTCAAGTTCAACGTCAGTTCGTTCCTAATTGGAGTGGTTGGTGTATTCCTTACTTCTAGCGATTGGATTTCACTCAAAACTCACCAAATGACTCCTCCCACCATATTATGTTGTTGCCCAAGTTTTGGGCTCGATCCGAAATCAACAGGTGTGAGAAATTGGTTAATTCAATTTGAACGGCATTTTGTTCCTAATTGGAGTGGTTGGTCTATTCCATACTTCTAGCGATTGGATTTCACTCAAAACTCACCAAACGACTCCTCCCACCATATTATGACGTTGCCCAAGTTTTGGGCTCGATCCGAAATCAATAGGTGTTGCAAATTGGACAATTCAAGTTCAACGACAGTTCGTTCCTAATGGGAGTGGTTGGTGTATTCCATACTTCTAGCGATTGGATTTCACCCAAAACTCACCAAATGACTCATCCCACCATATTATGATGTTGCCCAACTTTTGGGCTCGATCCGAAATCAATAGGTGTTGCAAATTGGACAATTCAAGTTCAACGACAGTTCGTTCCTAATGGGAGTGGTTGGTGTATTCCATACTTCTAGCGATTGGATTTCACTCAAAACTCACCAAATGACTCATCCCACCATATTATGATGTTGCCCAAGTTTTGAACTCGATCCGAAATCAATAGGTGTGAGAAATTGGACAATTCAAGTTCAACGGCAGTTCGTTCCTAATTGGAGTGGTTGGTGTATTCCATACTTCTAGCGATTGGATTTCACTCAAAACTCACCAAATGACTCCTCCCACCATATTATGATGTTGCCCAAGTTTTGGGCTCGATCCGAAATCAATAGGTGTCCGAAATTGGACAATTCAAGTTCAACGGCAGTTCGTTCTTAATTGGAGTGGTTGGTGTATTCCATACTTCTAGCGATTGGATTTCACTCAAAACTCACCAAATGACTCCTCCCACCATATTATGATGTTGCCCAAGTTTTGGGCTCGATCCGAAATCAATAGGTGTTCGAAATTGGACAATTCAAGTTCAACGGCAGTTGGTTCCTAATTGGAGTGGTTGGTGTATTCCATACTTCTAGCGATTGGATTTCACTCAAAACTCACCAAATGACTTCTCCCACCATATTATGATGTTGCCCAAGTGTTGGGCTCCATCTGAAATCAATAGGTGTTGCAAATTGGACAATTCAAGTTCAACGGCAGTTCGTTCCTAATTGGAGTGGTTGGTGTATTCTATACTTCTAGCGATTGGATTTCACTCAAAACGCACCAAATGACTCCTCCCACCATATTATGATGTTGCCCAAGTTTTTAGCTCGATCCGAAATCAATAGGTGTGAGAAATTGGACAATTCAAGTTCAACGGCAGTTCGTTCCTAATTGTTGTGGTTGGTGTATTCCATACTTCTAGCGATTGGATTTCACTCAAAACTCACCAAATGACTCCTCCCACCATATTATGATGTTGCCCAAGTTTTGGGCTCGATCCGAAATCAATAGGTGTTCGAAATTGAACAATTCAAGTTCAACGGCAGTTCGTTCCTAATTGGAGTGGTTGGTGTATTCCACACTTCTAGCGATTGGATTTCACTCAAAACTCACCAAATGACTCCTCCCACCATATTATGATGTTGCCCAAGTTTTGCGATCGATCCGAAATCAATAGGTATGAGAAATTGGACAATTCAAGTTCAACGGCAGTTCGTTCCTAATTGGAGTGGTTGGTGTATTCTATACTTCTAGCGATTGGATTTCACTCAAAAACGCACCAAATGACTCCTCCCACCATATTATGATGTTGCCCAAGTTTTGGGCTCGATCCGAAATCAATAGGTATGAGAAATTGGACAATTCAAGTTCAACGGCAGTTCGTTCCTAATTGGAGTGGTTGGTGTATTCCATACTTCTAGCGATTGGATTTCACTCAAAACTCACCAAATGACTCCTCCCACCATATTATGATGTTGCCCAAGTTTTAGGCTCGATCCGAAATCAATAGGTGTTCCAAATTGGACAATTCAAGTTCAACGGCAGTTCATTCCTAATTGGAGTGGTTGGTGTATTCCATACTTCTTGCGATTGGATCTCACTCAAAACTCACCAAATGACTCCTCCCACCATGTTATGATGTTGCCCAAATTTTGGGATCGATCCGAAATAAATAGGTGTGAGAAATTGCACAATTCAAGTTCAACGGCAGTTCGTTCCTAATTGCAGTGGTTGGTGTATTCCATACTTCAAGCGATTGGATTTCACTCAAAACACACCAAATGAGTCCTCCCACCAGGTTATGATGTTGCCCAAGTTTTGGGCTCGATCCGAAATCAATTAGTGTGAGAAATTGTACAATTCAAGTTCAACGGGAGTTCGTTCCTAATTGGGGTGGTTGGTGTATTCCACACTTCTAGCGATTGGATTTCACTCAAAACGCACCAAATGACTCCTCCCACCATATTATGATGTTGCCCAAGTTTTGGGCTCGATCCGAAATCAATAGGTGTGAGAAATTGGACAATTCAAGTTCAACGGCAGTTCGTTCCTAATTGCAGTGGTTGGTGTATTCCATACTTCAAGCGATTGGATTTCACTCAAAACACACCAAATGACTCCTCCCACCATGTTATGATGTTGCAAATGTTTTGGGCTCGATCCGAAATCAATTGGTGTGAGAAATTGGACAATTCAATTTCAACGGCAGTTCGTTCCTAATTGGAGTGGTTGGTGTATTCCATACTTCTAGCGATTGGATTTCACTCAAACCTCACCAAATGACTCCTCCCACCATATTATGATGTTGCCCAAGTTTTGGGCTCGATCCGAAATCAATAGGTGTTCCAAATTGGACAATTCAAGTTCAACGGCAGTTCGTTCCTAATTGGAGTGGTTGCTGTATTCCATACTTCTAGCGATTGGATTTCACTCAAAACTCACCAATTGCCTCCTCCCACCATATTGTGATGTTGCCCAAGTTTTGGGCTCGATCCGAAATCAATAGGTGTGAGAAATTTTACAATTCAAGTTCAACGGAAGTTCGTTCCTAATTGGAGTGGTTGGTGTACTCCATACTTCTTGCGATTGGATTTCACTCAAAACTAAACAAATGACTCCTCCCACCATATTATGATGTTGCCCAAGTTTTGGGATCGATCCGATATCAATAGGTGTGAGAAATTGGACAATTCAAGTTCAACGGCAGTTCGTTCCTAATTGGAGTGGTTGGTGTATGCCATACTTCTAGCGTTTGGATTTCACTCAAAACTCACCAAATGACTCCTCCCACCATATTATGATGTTGCCCAAGTTTTGGGATCGATCCGATATCAATAGGTGTGAGAAATTGGTCAATTCAATTTCAACGGCATTTCGTTCCTAATTGGAGTGGTTGGTGTATTCCATTCTTCTAGCGATTGGATTTCACTCAAAACTCAACAAATGACTCCTCCCACCATATTATGATGTTGCCCAAGTTTTGGGCTCGATCCGAAATCAATAGGTGTGAGAAATTGGACAATTCAAGTTCAACGACAGTTCGTTCCTAATTGGTGTGGTTGGTGTATTCCATACTTCTTGCGATTGAATCTCACTCAAAACTCACAAAATGACTACTCCCACCATGTTATGATGTTGCCCAAGTTTTGGGCTCGATCCGAAATCAATTGGTGTGAGAAATTGGACAATTCACGTTCAACGGCAGTTCGTTCCTAATTGGAGTGGTTGGTGTATTCCATACTTCTAGCGATTGGATTTAACTCAAAACTCACCAAATGACTCCTCCCACCATATTATGATGTTGCCCAAGTTTTGGACTCGATCCGAAATCAATGGGTCTTCCAAATTTGACAATTAGAGTTCAACGGCAGTTCGTTCCTAATTGGAGTGGTTGGTGTATTCCATACTTCTAGCGATTGGATTTCACTCAAAACTAACGAAATGACTCCTCCCATCATATTATGATGTTGCCCAAGTTTTGGGCTCGATCCGAAATCAATAGGTGTTCCAAATTGGACAATTCAAGTTGAACGACAGTTCGTTCCTAATTGGAGTGGTTGGTGTATTCCGTACTTCTAGCGCTTGGATTTCACTCAAAACTCACCAAATGACTCCTCCCACCATATTATGATGTTGCCCAAGTTTTGGGCCCGATCGGAAATCAGTAGGTGTTCCAAATAGGACAATTCAAGTTCAACGGCAGGTCGTTCCTAATTGGAGTGGTTGGTGTATTCCATACTTCTAGCGATTGGATTTCACTCAAAACTCACCAAATGACTCCTCCCACCATATTATGATGTTGCCCAAGTTTGGGGTTCGATCCGAAATCAATAGGTGTGAGAAATTGGACAATTCAAGTTCAACGGCAGATCGTTCCTAATTGGAGTGGTTGGTGTATTCCATACTTCTAGCGATTGGATTTCACTCAAAAGTCACCAAATGACTCCTCCCACCATATTATGATGTTGCCCAAGTTTTGGGCTCGATTCGAAATCAATAGGTTTGAGAAATTGGACAATCCAAGTTCAACGGCAGTTCGTTCCTAATTGGAGTGGTTGGTGTATTCCATACTTCTAGCGATTGGATTTCACTCAGAACTCACCAAATGACTCCTCCCACCATATTATGACGTTGCCCAAGTTTTGGTCTCGTTCCGAAATCAATAGCTGTGAGAAATTGGACAATTCAAGTTCAACGGCAGTTCGTTCCTAATTGGAGTGGTTGGTGTATTCCATACTTCTAGCGATTGGATTTCACTCAAAACTCACCAAATGACTCCTCCCACCATATTATGATGTTGCCTAAGTTTGGGGTTCGATCCGAAATCAATAGGTGTGAGAAATTGGACAATTCAAGTTCAACGGCAGATCGTTCCTAATTGGAGTGGTTGGTGTATTCCATACTTCTAGCGATTGGATTTCTCTCAAAAGTCACCAAATGACTCCTCCCACCATATTACGATGTTGCCCAAGTTTTGGGCCCGATCCGAAATCAATAGGTGTTCCAAATTGGACAATTCAAGTTCAACGGCAGGTGATTCCTATTTGGAGTGGTTGGTGTATTCCATACTTCTAGCGATTGAATTTCACTCAGAACTCACCAAATGACTCCTCCCACCATATTATGATGTTGCCCAAGTTTTGGGCTCGATCCGAAATCAATAGGTGTTCCAAATTGGACAATTCAAGTTCAACGGCAGATCGTTCCTAATTGGAGTGGTTGGTGTATTCCATACTTCAAGCGATTGGATTTCACTCAAAACTAACCAAATGACTCCTCCCATCATATTATGATGTTGCCCAAGTTTTGGGCTCGATCCGAAATCAATAGGTGTTCCAAATTGGACAATTCAAGTTGAACGACAGTTCGTTCCTAATTGGAGTGGTTGGTGTATTCCATACTTCTAGCGATTGGATTTCTCTCAAAAGTCACCAAATGACTACTCCCACCATATTACGTTGTTGCCCAAGTTTTGGGCCCGATCCGAAATCGATAGGTGTTCTAAATTGGACAATTCAAGTTCGACGGCAGGTCGTTCCTAATTGGAGTGGTTGTTGTATTCCATACTTCTAGCGATTGGATTTCACTCAGAACTCACCAAATGACTCCTCCCACCATATTATGTTGTTGCCCAAGTTTTGGGCTCGATACGAAATCAATAGGTGTGAGAAATTGGACAATTCAAGTTCAACGGCAGATCGTTCCTAATTGGAGTGGTTGGTGTATTCCATACTTCTAGCGATTGGATTTCTCTCAAAAGTCACCAAATGACTACTCCCACCATATTACGTTGTTGCCCAAGTTTTGGGCCCGATCCGAAATCGATAGGTGTTCTAAATTGGACAATTCAAGTTCGACGGCAGGTCGTTCCTAATTGGAGTGGTTGTTGTATTCCATACTTCTAGCGATTGGATTTCACTCAGAACTCACCAAATGACTCCTCCCACCATATTATGATGTTGCCCAAGTTTTGGGCTCGATACGAAATCAATAGTTGTTCGAAATTGGACAATTCAAGTTCAACGGCTGTTCGTTCCTAATTGTAGTGGTTGGTGTATTCCATACTTCTAGCGATTGGATTTCACTCAAAACTCACCAAATGACTCCTCCCACCATATTATGATGTTGCCCAAGTTTTGGGCTCTATCCGAAATCGATAGGTGTGTGAAATTGGACAATTCAAGTTCAACGGCAGTTCGTTCCTAATTGGAGTGGTTGGTGTATTCCACACTTCTAGCGATTGGATTTCACTCAAAACTCACCAAATGACTCCTCCCACCATATTATGATGTTGCCCAAGTTTGGAGGACATGGTTTTGAGGAGCCCTTATCTGCGCATTCGGTGGTGCAAGGGACAGTTCAAGGCTAAGATCATCAAGGTGAGTGCATGAGGATGCCATTGTTTTGTTTTTGGATTTTTTGATGTTTTCTCTAAATTTGCAGGAAGAAATGCGGGGTGCTCTTCTACTTCACCGAGATGAGTTTAAATAGACTTATGCAGATGAGGGAGCCGAAAGCACTTCGGATCTCGAGGGTGCTATCCTGTGCTCTTTTCTCTCGGATCCCTTCATTTCTGGCGCAAATTGCGAGCACGTTTTTTTTTTTTAAAAGGGAGCATGTCTACACTTTCACTTAGTTTTGCCTCCCTGTTTTCTGATGTTTGTGTTTTTGCTTTTTCAGTTTTTATTTTATTTTATTTTATTTTATTTTATTTTCAATTATTTTCTTCTTGTTTGACTGGTTTCTTAATAATGTAGTTGGAAGAAGAGACAAAATTAAAGATGCGTCTTGGACACCTGGTGCAAGAATCCCAACTCTTCTTTTAAATTATTGTTTGAATTGCTTGTTTATTTCATTTTATTTATTTATTTATTTATTTTGTTTTTTATTTAATTAGGTAGTATAATTTAAAACTCATAGGATATTCTTTGAAGGAGCTAAATTTTTGGTAACTCCAGTGAGCAACCGCAGTCTATACAGTGTCTAGGAGTTCTTTAAGGCGACACCTTCGGTGTCTAAGAAGTTAGGGTTTTAAGCGGGACCATTGTGACCCCTCCAACCTTCCCGGAACCCCTGGCTGTGTTTTCTGAGGCCCTTAACTGGTCATCCTTAAGTTTTTCTCTTAAAAGAAGAAGCAGTTATTTGTGTATTTACTTAACTAAAAATAAAAAATAAAAATAAAAAAAAATCTTGTTTGGGTCTTCGTGTTTTTGTTTGATTGTCGTTCTTTACATTTAGGGTCAATCGTTTCTTTGAGATAGCTAACGTTTTTATTTCCCAATTAAAGAAAGAAAAACAAAACACACATACACTTTAAAATTAAATAATAAATAAAAACTGAAATCATTTCTTCTTGGCGCTCGGTGTCTCGACCATAGGAGCTTTGAGTTTGGCCCTCTGGCTGTCCTCTTCCGGGGCTTCACGCACAGCCTCTTGGGGCTCATCACTTGAGCTCCCAAAGATCGCAATCTTAGCTTGAGCGTAACTACTCTCGCGATCCGCTTGCTTGCGTTTACCCGGTCGGTCTAGGTCCTCCAGTTGCTTTCTCATGTCGCGAGAGTACAACTCTACCATCTTTGATAGATTTTTATTCTCGTCTCGCAATACTTCTAGCTGGTGTCGATTCACCTCCACAATCCTTGAACTCTCCCTTTTCAAGCTTTTTATAGCACTCTGACAGTCTTCAACCAAACTTCGCTCTGCCGCCAACTGAGCTTTAAGCACCTCTACCTCATGGGACTTCACAAGTAGGCGATGACCCAAACTTGCGACACATGCTGTACTCTGCACGCTCAGTGCCAGGGCATCACTCGTGACCCGGTTGTCATCCCTTGTCCCGAACACACGTATATCTTTGGGAGTCACTAAATTTCTGCAAACTCCAATGGCAACATCGTTGTCCAGGAGTATTGAGTCATTGACAGTCACAGGCCCCCGTGCGGAGGCAAAGTAGGGCATCCATACTGGTGCTACTGCTTGGCCTCGTGTCTGAGTCGGTGGAGCTAGGTTGAGATCTAACGAAAAGGGGTAGGAAGAAGCCATTTGATTTCTCACTTTTTTTTTCTTTTTCTTGCTTCTTTTCTCTTTTGTGTTTCTGAGTTTGTGTGTTTTTTGTTTTTTGTTTTTTTCCCTTCTTTTTCCTTCTTATAGATGTAGTCTTTGACAAACAAACCCTAGCCGTTGCAGCGTCTAAGCGTTTTCTGAATATCCAGCGTTCCTCGAGTCCCACAACCTTCTCACTTTCCAACCGTTTCCAACTCATTTGTCACGACTTGCTTTGTCTGAACGGACGCGTTCAGCAAAGTCGTCGCGCCTTTCCATGAGCCCGTAATTTTCGCTTGTGGATCTGCGGCGCCTCTATGCGTCGACACGTGGCTCCTGCTTTCTGCCCGTGACTATCCATGAAACGACATCAGGGACCACATTCCCTCTTTTTAGAAATCCCGCTTTGCGCTCATAATTCACGTTTTATCTTTTTAAGAAAAAAATTAAATTTAAACGTGTGGGCTTCAGATTTCATGTTGGGTCGGGTTTTACCGTTGTTGGGTTAATTTCATTTTGGGTTGGGCTTTCAATTGTTTGGGTTTCAGTTTGTGTAAGACTATCTGTTAGGGCTTACTGTTTTGAGTGTTTTACTGTTTCGTGTTTTTATTTATTTATTTATTTTATTTTATTTTATTTTATTGTTTGTTTTGTAATTTTTATTTTGTAATTGTTTTATTTTATTTTTGTATGTTTTGTGATTTTTATTTGCTTTAATACCCTTCATTTGTTGTTATGACATTGGTTGTGGCTAATTTTTAAACATTGAGGACAATGTTCATTTCTAGGTTTGGGGGTATTGGAGTTTAGCAAGTAAATTTGGTTTTTCTTAAAATTAAAAAAAATAATAATTGAAAAAAAAAATATATATATTTATTTTTTTGCTTGTTTTTATTTTAAGTATTGTTTTGTTTTGTTTTTGTTTTGAGTCATTTTCCGAACACTTATGATAAGATAGTGATAAATGTTTGCATGACTTAAATAAAAATTGGATTTCATTTTATTTTAGTGTTTTTTTTTCTTTATTAAAAAATAAAAAAAAATTTGGCATTGTTCTAGCATGATATGTTTGAAACCTTCTTTACACTTGCCATTTGTTTCATAATTTTCCAATTAAAGGATTTGCATGACCCAAAGAATTGTATCAAGCACAAATTAGACTTATATAACCATATAAAGTGAGCTTTTGAGCCTTGTACTTCAATTCATGAGTGTTATATACATACTCTTATTTTCTTGTCATCAAAGTTGTTGTTTGATCTCATTATTTATTGATTTGGTTGAACACTTAAAAGTCATTCATTCTTATGCAATTTGACTTCACGACATTTAAGAAGTGATATTAAGGCCCTCTTTGGATCGTTTGTGCCTTTCAAGCTAACCTTATGCATGCTTAAGCATGATTTTCCATTGTTAACCATTTTGAGCCTACATGTAAACCTTTTCTTTCATTTAACCAATTATATTTCCTCGCCTTAGCCTGAAAAACAAATATTTACCTTTCTAAAGAACTCATGAGCTTTAATTGGGATGTGTTTTTCATACTAAGTTTGGGAATTTCGAAGAAAAAAAAAAATCACACAATTGGTGAAAGAAAAGAGAAAAGTTGTGATTAAGTGGTGGTTGAATGAAATTTCATTTTTGGGCCTTCAAAATAAATTGGTGGTTGTTCAGGAAAGGAGTGAATCAATGTAAATGAAGGGTATAAGGAGTTTTGATCAGGTAAAAGAAAAAAATCTAATCGTGATGATTCGAAGTCTTGTAAACAATTATTTTATGCTCTTGCATTGCGAGTTCCTTGGACTTTGTATTATCCATATCCTTCATTTCTTACTCACCTTACACCCTTGGCCCCATTACAACCCATGTTAAAGACCTAAATTGATCTTAAATGTCATGTGGTTGAATTGCATTCATTTTTCTACTTTTAAGTGTTTGACATCCTTCTTGAGATCATATTAATGCAAGTTCTTCATATTTCTATTGCGAGTTAAGTCCCTTATGGTTTAACTCTATTCTCATGTTTATAACTGAGTGTGCATTATAGCCCTCTTCTGAGTGATTCATTTGTGAGAGGACAACTTTGGTGAGATTTGAAGTTGAACTTATGCTTTGTATGATTTTTGAAATTGTGTGAAAACTAAGATTGGGGAATTTGTTGCATTTGGCTATCACACTACTACACTTTGAGCATATTGTGTTTAGAACTTTGCCGCTTTGTAAATAATGTCTAAAAATTGAGCTTTTATCGTTAAAACGTTTAAGTCATGTGCATGAGTCATTTCTCTTCAGAAAATGTTCGGAAAAATTGTTTTAAGTTCTTTGTGTTTTTGTGTTTGTTTTTGTTTTTGGTTTTGCTTAAGGACTAACAATCTTTAAGTTTTCTAATTACTTTGTTTTACAGAGTCAGTAAAACGTTTGTGGGTATCGTATCTGTTAAACCCTCAGGAGACACAACTCCTCCTACTAGGGATGCCTAGAGGTTTAAAGGCTTGTTGCATATGCTAAATGCAATCGAGTTACCTACGAAAGTGGTTTAGTTAACTTCTAGTTTTGTTTTTAACTTTGTTTTGTGTTGTTTTGCTCGAGGACTAGCAAAATCTAGGTTTGGGGGTATTTGATCGGTTCATAATTGTATATTATTTCTTACCCTTCTAGCTTATGATTTGGTTATGTTTTTGAGTTAAACTTGTGCTTTTAATCCTTTTTGTGTTTATGTTTCAGTTAATTGAGCTTTAGGTAACAATGATGGCTTTGGAGAACATAATTCATGCAATTCAAGCATGTTAAGGCCTAATTTGGATGAATTGATGAAGAGCTTAAAGACAAATTCATTATGGCTACAGCCCCCTGCCAGTCCAGTTCCGTAGGTCATATTGCAAGCTTTATTTCAGCAACCTACATAGCTCGGATGAGGCCACATTCTTCATGAAAGTTTCTCCAATTGGTGTGTACTATAACATATCCAAAATTCAGCCCCATTGGATAAATCTGGAGTCCGTTACCTAGCAAACACAGAACCATGCTCAGGATGGATCTTATCAGCGCGGAAAATGAGTTAGCAATTTGTTTCGGCCTTAACTTCTTCCTCCGACCTTGGATTGGCCCAAATAACATATGGCTGGAAAGAGGACATTCTGAAATTCAATTTAGAGTGCTTAAAGTCCTAATTTGATTAAGAGAAGCCCAAGTTGTAAGCCCTTGAAGTTGCTGGTCATGCTGACCTCAGCATGTGCTGGTTGGATGCTTGGTCATGGTGAGCTAGGTATGAGCTATCATTTCTGGTTGGAAGCTTGGTCATGGTGACATGAAGATGAGCTAGGGCTGCTGGTGGGATTTATTAGTGAAGTGCATCAACCATTTCAGATTTTATAATGGAAGTGTTGTATGCATTAGTGAAGTGCATCAACCATTTCAGATTTTATAAAACAAGTGTTGTATGCATTAGCCATACTTAATTCAGATTTTCAGCTTCCTTAGGCCTATATATAGTGAGGTTTCCCAAGCTTGTAAACACACCCCAAGGGGGGGAGCTCTCAAACACTTCTCTAGAGCTCCCTTTCCTTCTCTCCCTCAAATTCTCTTAGTTTTGCTTTCTAGTTCTCAATTCTAGCTTTCTTTAATGTTTTCTTAGTTGTAATTTATTTTTCTTGTAATGTACATTCTTTTCTTTAGTTTCAAGTTTGATTAGTTTCCAAGTTTCAATTATGGTTTTTGTTCTTATTCATTATTCATTATGCTTATTTGTTCTCTAGGGAATTAGGAACACAAGGTTATGACCACACACCATGGCTTAATCATACTTTAGCTAGAATCAATCCATTAATCTAAATTGAACTTGGGAACTTATTTGCTTGAGTAACTTATTTCTTTCTTCCTTGTTTTATGTTCTTTGTTTTTGTTTCTATTTTGTGTAGGGAAACTAAATTGGATCATTCAATCACCAATCCCTGTGGAATCGACCTCGCACTTACATATGCTATACTACCAACGGTTCGTGCACTTGCGAGTATCACAAGTTGAGGATGCAGTTTAATCCATTTTGGTGGAGCTAAATCTACGCAACATGTACCAAATTGGACAATTCAAGTTCAACGGCAGTTCGCTCCTAATTGGAGTGGTTGGTGTATTCCACACTTCTCGCGATTGGATTTCACTCAAAACTCCCCAAATGACTCCTCCCCCCATATTATGATGTTGCCCAAGTTTTGGGCTCGATACGAAATCAATAGGTGTTCCAAATTGGACAATTCAAGTTCAACGGCAGTTCGTTCCTAATTGGAGTGGTTGGTGTCTTCCATACTTCTAGTGATTGGATTTCACTTAAAACTCACCAAATGACTCGTCCCACCGTATTATGATGTTGCCCATGTTTTGGGCTCGATCCGAAATCAATAGGTGTTCCAAATTGGACAATTCAAGTTCAACGGCAGTTCGTTCCTAATTGGAGTGGTTGGTGTATTCCATACTTCTAGCGATTGGATTTCACTCAAAACTCACCAAAGGACTCCTCCCACCATATTATGATGTTGCCCAAGTTTTGGGCTCGATTCGAAATCAATAGGTGTGAGAAATTGGACAATTCAAGTTCAACGGCAGTTCGTTCCTAATTGTAGTGATTGGTGTATTCCATACTTCTAGCGATTGGATTTCACTCAACACTCACCAAATGACTCCTCCCACCATATTATGATGTTGCCCAAGTTTGGGGCTCGATCCGAAATCAATAGGTGTGAGAAATTGGACAATTCAAGTTCGACGGCAGTTCGTTACTAATTGGAGTGGTTGGTGTATTCCATACTTCTAGCGATCGGATTTCACTCAAAACTCACCAAATGACTCCTCCCACCAAATTATGACGTTGCCCAAGTTTTGGGGCTCGATCCGAAATCAATAGGTGTGAGAAATTGGACAATTCAAGTTCAACGGCATATCGTTCCTAATTGGAGCGGTTGGTGTATTCCATACTTCTAGCGATTGGATTTCACTCAAAACTCACCAAATGACTCCTCTCACCATATTATGATGTTGGCCAAGTTTTGGGCTCGATCCGAAATGATTTGGCGTTCAAAATTGGACAGTTCAAGTTCAACGGCAGTTCGTCCCTAATTGGAGTGGTTGGTGTATTCCATACTTCTAGCAATTGGATTTCACTCAGAACTAACCAAATGACTCCTCCCACCATATTATGATGTGGCCCAAGTTTTGGGCTCGATCCGAAATCAATAGGTTTGAGAAATTGGACAATTCAATTTCAACGGCAGTTCGTTCCTAATTGGAGAGGTTGGTGTCTTCCATACTTCTAGCGATTGGATTTCACTCAAAACTCACCAAATGAGTCCTCCCAATATATTATGATGTAGCCCACGTTTTGGGCCCGATCCGAAATCAATAGGTGTGAGAAATTGGACAATTCAAGTTCAACGGCAGTTCGTTCCTAATTGGAGTGGTTGGTGTCTTCCATACTTCTAGCGATTGGATTTCACTCAAAACTAACCAAAAGACTCCTCCCACCATATTATGATGTTGCCCAAGTTTTGGGCTTGATCCGAAATCAATAGGTGTTCCAAATTAGACAATTCAAGTTCAACGGCAGTTCGTTCCTAATTGGAGTGGTTGGTGTATTCCATACTTCTAGCGATCGGATTTCACTCAAAACTCACCAAATGACTCCTCCCACCAAATTATGACGTTGCCCAAGTTTTGGGCTCCATCCAAAATCAATAGGTGTGAGAAATTGGACAATTCAAGTTCAACGGCAGTTCGTTCCTAATTGGAGTGGTTGGTGTATTCCATAGTTCTAGCGATTGGATTTCACTCAAAACTCCCCAAATGACTCCTCCCACCATGTTATGATATTGCCCAAGTTTTGGGCTCGATCCGAAATCAATAGGTGTTCCAAATTGGACAATTCAAGTTCAACGGCAGTTCGTTCCTAATTGGAGTGGTTGGTGTCTTCCATACTTCTAGCGATTGGATTTCACTCAAAACTCACCAAATGACTCCTCCCAACATATTATGATGTTGCACAAGTTTGGGGTTCGATCCGAAATCAATAGGTGTTAGAAATTGGACAATTCAATTTCAACGGCAGTTCGTTCCTAACGGGAGTGGTTGGTGTATTCCATACTTCTAGCGATTGGATTTCACTCAAAACTCACCAAATCACTCCTCCCACCATATTATGATGTTGCCCAAGTTTGGGGCTCGATCCGAAATCAATAGGTGTGACAAATTGGACAATTCAAGTTCAACGGCATATCATTCCTAATTGGAGCGGTTGGTGTATTCCATACTTCTAGCGATTGGATTTCACTCAAAACTCACCAAATGGCTCCTCCCACCATATTATGGTGTTGGCCAAGTTTTGGGCTCGATCCGAAATCATTTGGTGTTCGAAATTGGACAATTCAAGTTCAACGGCAGTTCGTTCCTAATTGGAGTGGTTGGTGTATTCCATACTTCTAGCGATTGGATTTCACTCAAAACTCACCAAATGACACCAAATGACTCCTCCCACCATATTATGATGTTGCCCAAGTTTGGGGCTCGATCCGAAATCAATAGGTGTGAGAAATTGGACTATTCAAGTTCAACGGCAGTTCGTTACTAATTGCAGTGGTTGCTGTATTCCATAATTCTAGCGATTGGATTTCACTCAAAACTCACCAAATGACTCCTCCCACCATATTATGATGTTGCCCAAGTTTGGGGCTCGATCCGAAATCAATAGGAGGAAGAAATTGGACAATTCAAGTTCAATGGCAGTTCGTTCCTAATTGGTGTGGTTGGTGTATTCCATACTTCTAGCGATTGGATTTCACTCAAAACTAACCAAATGACTCCTCCCACGATATTATGATGTTGCCCTTGTTTTGGGCTCGGTCCGAAATCAATAGGTGTGAGAAACTGGACAATTCAAGTTCAACGGCAGTTCGTTCCTAATTGGAGTGGTTGGTGTATTCCATACTTCTAGCGATTGGATTTCACTCAAAACTCACCAAAGGACTCCCCCACCATATTATGATGTTGCACAAGTTTGGGGTTCGATCCGAAATCAATAGGTGTTAGATATTGGACAATTCAAGTTCAACGGCATATCGTTCCTAATTGGAGCGGTTGGTGTATTCCATACTTCTAGCGATTGGATTTCACTCAAAACTCACCAAATGACTCCTCCCAGCATATTGTGATGTTGGCCAAGTTTTGGGCTCGATCCGAAATGATTTGGTGTTCAAAATTGGACAATTCAAGTTCTACGGCAGTTCGTTCCTAACCGGAGTGGTTGGTGTATTCCATACTTCTTGCGATTGGATTTCACTCAAAACTCACCACATGACTCCTCCCACCATATTATAATGTTGCCCAAGTTTTGTGCTCGATCCGAAGTCAATAGGTGTGAGAAATTGGACAATTCAAGTTCAACGGCAGTTCGTTCCTAATTGGAGTGGTTGAGGTATTCCGTACTTCTAGCGATTGGATTTCACTCAAAACTAACCAAATGACTCCTCCCACCATATTATGATGTTGCCCAAGTTCTGGGATCGATCCGAAATGAATAGGTTTGAGAAATTGGACAATTCAAGTTCAACGGCATTTCGTTCCTAATTGGAGTGGTTGGTGTATTCCATACTTCTAGCGATTGGATTTCACTCAAAACTCTCCAAATGACTCCTCCCACCATGTTATGATATGGCCCTAGTTTTGGGCTCGATCCGAAATCAATAGGTGTTCCAAATTGGACAATTCAAGTTCAACGGCAGTTCGTTCCTAATTGGAGTGGTTGGTGTATTCCATACTTTTAGCGATTGGATTTCACTCAAAACTCACCAAATGACTCTTCCCACCATATTATGATGTTGCACAAGTTTGGGGTTCGATCCGAAATCAATAGGTGTGAGAAATTGGACAATTCAAGTTCAACGGCAGTTCGTTCCTAATTGGAGTGGTTGAGGTATTCCGTACTTCTAGCGATTGGATTTCACTCAAAACTAACCAAATGACTCCTCCCACCATATTATGATGTTGCCCAAGTTCTGGGCTCGATCCGAAATCAATAGGTTTGAGAAATTGGACAATTCAAGTTCAACGGCATTTCGTTCCTAATTGGAGCGGTTGGTGTATTCCATACTTCTAGCGATTGGATTTCACTCAAAACTCACCAAATGACTCCTCCCACCATGTTATGATATGACCCAAGTTTTGGGCTCGATCCGAAATCAATAGGTGTTCCAAATTGGACAATTCAAGTTCAACGGCAGTTCGTTCCTAATTGGAGTGGCTGGTGTATTCCATACTTTTACCGATTGGATTTCACTCAAAACTCACCAAATGACTCTTCCCACCATATTATGATGTTGCACAAGTTTGGGGTTCGATCTGAAATCAATAGGTGTTAGAAATTGGACAATTCAAGTTCAACGGCTGTTCGTTCCTAATGGGAGCGGTTGGTGTATTCCATACTTCTAGCGATTGGATTTCACTCAAAACTCACCAAATGGCTCCTGCCACCATATTATGATGTTGGCCAAGTTTTGGGCTCGATCCGAAATCAATTGGTGTTCGAAATTGGACAATTCAAGTTCAACGGCAGTTCGTTCCTAATTGGAGTCGTTGGTGTATTCCATACTTCTAGCGATTGGATTTCACTCAAAACTCACCAATTGACTCCTCCCACCCTATTATGATGTTGCCCAAGTTTTGGGCTCGATCCGAAATCAATAGGTTTGAGAAATTGGACAATTCAAATTCAACGGAAGTTCGCTCCTAATTGGAGTGGTTGGTGTATTCCATACTTCTTGCGATTGGATTTCACTCAAAACTCACCAAATGACTCCTCCCACGATATTATGATGTTGCCCAAGTTTGGGGCTTGATTCGAAATCAATAGGTGTGAGAAATTGGACAATTCAAGTTCAACGGCAGTTCGTTCCTAATTGGAGTGGTTGAGGTATTCCGTACTTCTAGCGATTGGATTTCACTCAAAACTAACCAAATGACTCCTCCCACCATATTATGATGTTGCCCAAGTTCTGGGCTCGATCCGAAATCAATAGGTTTGAGAACTTGGACAATTCAAGTTCAACGGCATTTCGTTCCTAATTGGAGTGGTTGGTGTATTCCATACTTCTAGCGACTGGATTTCTCTCACAACTCACCAAATGACTCCTCCCACTATGTTATGATATGGCCCAAGTTTTGGGCTCGATCCGAAATCAATAGGTGTTCCAAATTGGACAATTCAAGTTCAACGGCAGTTCGTTCCTAATTGGAGTGGTTGGTGTATTCCATACTTTTAGCGATTGGATTTCACTCAAAACTCACCAAATGACTCTTCCCACCATATTATGATGTTGCCCAAGTTTGGGGTTCGATCCGAAATCAATACGTGTTAGAAATTGGACAATTCAAGTTCAACGGCAGTTCGTTCCTAATGGGAGTGGTTGGTGTATTCCATACTTCTAGCGATTGGATTTCACTCAAAACTCACCGAATGACTCCTCCCACCATATTATGATGTTGGCCAAGTTTTGGGCCCGATCCGAAATGATTTGGTGTTCAAAATTGGACAATTCAAGTTCAACGGCAGTTCGTTCCTAACTAGAGTGGTTGCTGTATTCCATACTTCTAGCGATTGGATTTCACTCAAAACTCACCAAATGACTCCTCCCACCATATTATGATGTAGCCCATGTTTTGGTCTCGATCCGAAATCAATAGGTGTGAGTAATTGGAGAATTCAAGTTCAACGGCAGTTCGTTCCTAATTGGAGTGGTTGGTGTATTCCATACTTCTAGCGATTGGATTTCACTCAAAACTCACCAATTGACTCCTCCCACCCTATTATGATGTTGCCCAAGTTTTGGGCTCGATCCGAAATAAATAGGTTTGAGAAATTGGACAATTCAAATTCAACGGAAGTTCGTTCCTAATTGGAGTGGTTGGTGTATTCCATACTTCTTGCGATTGGATTTCACTCAAAACTCACCAAATGACTCCTCCCACCATATTATGATGTTGCACAAGTTCTGAGCTCGATCCGAAATCAATAGGTTTGAGAAATTGGACAATTCAAGTACAACGGCAGTTCATTCCTAATTGCAGTGGTTGGTGTATTCCATACTTCAAGCGATTGGATTTCACTCAAAACTCACCAAATGACTCCTCCCACCATATTATGATGTTGCCCAAGTTTTGGGCTCGATCCGAAATCAATAGGTCTTCCAAATTTGACACTTAGAGTTCAACGGCAGTTCGTTCCTAATTGGAGTGGTTGGTGTATTACATACTTCTAGCGATTGGATTTCACTCAAAACTAACCAAATGACTCCTCCCACCATATTATGATGTTGCCCAAGTTTGGGGCTCGATCCGAAATCAATAGGTGTGAGAAATTGGACAATTCAAGTTCAACGGCAGTTCGTTCCAAATTGGAGTGGTTTGTGTATTCCATACTTCTAGAGATTGGATTTCACTCAAAACTCACCAATTGACTCCACCCACCATATTATGATGTTGCCCAAGTTTGGGGCTCGATCCCAAATCAATAGGTGCGAGAAATTGGACAATTCAAGTTCAACGGCAGATCGTTCCTAATTGGAGTGGTTGGTGTATTTTATACTTCTAGCGATTGGATTTCACTCAAAACTCACCAATTGACTCCTCCCACCATATTATGATGTTACCCAAGTTTTGGGCTCGGTCCGAAATCAATGGGTGTTCCAAATTGGACAATTCAAGTTCAACGGCAGTTCGTTCCTAATTGGAGTGGTTGGTGTATTCCATACTTCTAGCGATTGGATTTCACTCAAAACGCAACAAAAGACTCCTCCCACCATATTATGATGTTGCCCAAGTTTTGGGCTAGATCCGAAATCAATAGGTGTTCCAAATTGGACAATTCAAGTTCAACGGCAGTTCGTTCCTAATTCGAGGGGTTGAGGTGTTCCATACTTCTAGCGATTGGATTTCACTCAAAACTCACCAAATGACTCCTCCCACCATATTATGATGTTGGCCAAGTTTTGGGCTCGATCCGAAATCAATAGGTCTTCCAAATTTGACAATTAGAGCTCAACGGCAGTTCGTTCCTAATTGGAGTGGTTGGTGTATTCCATATTTCTAGCAATTGGATTTCACTCAAAACTAACAAAATGACTCCTCCCACCATATTATGATTTTGCCCAAGTTTTGGGCTCTATCCGAAATCAATAGGTGTGAGAAATTGGACAATTCAAGTTCAACGGCAGTTCGTTCCTAATTGGAGTGGTTGGTGTATTACATAATTCTAGCGATTGGATTTCACTCAAAACTCACCAAACGACTCCTCCCACCATATTATGATGTTGCCCAAGTTTTGGGCTCGATCCGAAAACAATAGGTGTGAGAAATTGGACAATCCAAGTTCAACGGCAGTTCGTTCCTAATTGGGGTGGTTGGTGTATTCCATACTTCAAGCCATTGGATTTCACTCAAAACTCCCCAAATGACTCCTCCAACCATATTATGATGTTGCCCAAGTTTTGGGCTCGGTCCGAAATCAATGGGTGTTCCAAATTGGACAATTCAAGTTCAACGGCAGTTCGTTCCTAATTGGAGTGGTTGGTGTATTCCATACTTCTAGCGATTGGATTTCACTCAAAACGCAACAAAAGACTCCTCCCACCATATTATGATGTTGCCCAAGTTTTGGGCTAGATCCGAAATCAATAGGTGTTCCAAATTGGACAATTCAAGTTCAACGGCAGTTCGTTCCTAATTCGAGGGGTTGAGGTGTTCCATACTTCTAGCGATTGGATTTCACTCAAAACTCACCAAATGACTCCTCCCACCATATTATGATGTTGGCCAAGTTTTGGGCTCGATCCGAAATCAATAGGTCTTCCAAATTTGACAATTAGAGCTCAACGGCAGTTCGTTCCTAATTGGAGTGGTTGGTGTATTCCATATTTCTAGCAATTGGATTTCACTCAAAACTAACAAAATGACTCCTCCCACCATATTATGATTTTGCCCAAGTTTTGGGCTCTATCCGAAATCAATAGGTGTGAGAAATTGGACAATTCAAGTTCAACGGCAGTTCGTTCCTAATTGGAGTGGTTGGTGTATTACATAATTCTAGCGATTGGATTTCACTCAAAACTCACCAAACGACTCCTCCCACCATATTATGATGTTGCCCAAGTTTTGGGCTCGATCCGAAATCAATAGGTGTGAGAAATTGGACAATTCAAGTTCAACGGCAGTTCGTTCCTAATTGGAGTGGTTGGTGTATTCCATACTTTTAGCGATTGGATTTCACTCAAAACTCACCAAATGACTCTTCCCACCATATTATGATGTTGCACAAGTTTGGGGTTCGATCCGAAATCAATACGTGTTAGAAATTGGACAATTCAAGTTCAACGGCAGTTCGTTCCTAATGGGAGTGGTTGGTGTATTCCATACTTCTAGCGATTGGATTTCACTCAAAACTCACCGAATGACTCCTCCCACCATATTATGATGTTGGCCAAGTTTTGGGCCCGATCCGAAATGATTTGGTGTTCAAAATTGGACAATTCAAGTTCAACGGCAGTTCGTTCCTAACTAGAGTGGTTGCTGTATTCCATACTTCTAGCGATTGGATTTCACTCAAAACTCACCAAATGACTCCTCCCACCATATTATGATGTAGCCCATGTTTTGGTCTCGATCCGAAATCAATAGGTGTGAGTAATTGGAGAATTCAAGTTCAACGGCAGTTCGTTCCTAATTGGAGTGGTTGGTGTATTCCATACTTCTAGCGATTGGATTTCACTCAAAACTCACCAATTGACTCCTCCCACCCTATTATGATGTTGCCCAAGTTTTGGGCTCGATCCGAAATAAATAGGTTTGAGAAATTGGACAATTCAAATTCAACGGAAGTTCGTTCCTAATTGGAGTGGTTGGTGTATTCCATACTTCTTGCGATTGGATTTCACTCAAAACTCACCAAATGACTCCTCCCACCATATTATGATGTTGCCCAAGTTTTGGGCTCGATCCGAAATCAATAGGTCTTCCAAATTTGACACTTAGAGTTCAACGGCAGTTCGTTCCTAATTGGAGTGGTTGGTGTATTACATACTTCTAGCGATTGGATTTCACTCAAAACTAACCAAATGACTCCTCCCACCATATTATGATGTTGCCCAAGTTTGGG
This sequence comes from Prunus avium, assembly GCF_965620075.1. Classification (NCBI taxonomy): domain Eukaryota; kingdom Viridiplantae; phylum Streptophyta; class Magnoliopsida; order Rosales; family Rosaceae; genus Prunus; species Prunus avium. The sequence continues at coordinate 11,104,016 of NC_142290.1, forward strand.
GCTCGATCCGAAATCAATAGGTGTGAGAAATTGGACAATTCAAGTTCAACGGCAGTTCGTTCCTAATTGGAGTGGTTGGTGTATTCCATACTTCTAGCGATTGGATTTCACTCAAAACTCACCAATTGACTCCACCCACCATATTATGATGTTGCCCAAGTTTGGGGCTCGATCCCAAATCAATAGGTGCGAGAAATTGGACAATTCAAGTTCAACGGCAGATCGTTCCTAATTGGAGTGGTTGGTGTATTTTATACTTCTAGCGATTGGATTTCACTCAAAACTCACCAATTGACTCCTCCCACCATATTATGATGTTACCCAAGTTTTGGGCTCGGTCCGAAATCAATGGGTGTTCCAAATTGGACAATTCAAGTTCAACGGCAGTTCGTTCCTAATTGGAGTGGTTGGTGTATTCCATACTTCTAGCGATTGGATTTCACTCAAAACGCAACAAAAGACTCCTCCCACCATATTATGATGTTGCCCAAGTTTTGGGCTAGATCCGAAATCAATAGGTGTTCCAAATTGGACAATTCAAGTTCAACGGCAGTTCGTTCCTAATTCGAGGGGTTGAGGTGTTCCATACTTCTAGCGATTGGATTTCACTCAAAACTCACCAAATGACTCCTCCCACCATATTATGATGTTGGCCAAGTTTTGGGCTCGATCCGAAATCAATAGGTCTTCCAAATTTGACAATTAGAGCTCAACGGCAGTTCGTTCCTAATTGGAGTGGTTGGTGTATTCCATATTTCTAGCAATTGGATTTCACTCAAAACTAACAAAATGACTCCTCCCACCATATTATGATTTTGCCCAAGTTTTGGGCTCTATCCGAAATCAATAGGTGTGAGAAATTGGACAATTCAAGTTCAACGGCAGTTCGTTCCTAATTGGAGTGGTTGGTGTATTACATAATTCTAGCGATTGGATTTCACTCAAAACTCACCAAACGACTCCTCCCACCATATTATGATGTTGCCCAAGTTTTGGGCTCGATCCGAAAACAATAGGTGTGAGAAATTGGACAATCCAAGTTCAACGGCAGTTCGTTCCTAATTGGGGTGGTTGGTGTATTCCATACTTCAAGCCATTGGATTTCACTCAAAACTCCCCAAATGACTCCTCCAACCATATTATGATGTTGCCCAAGTTTTGGGCTCGATCCGAAATCAATATGTTTTTCGAAATTGGACAATTCAAGTTCAACGGCAGTTCGTTCCTAATTGGAGTGGTTGGTGTATTCCATACTTCTAGCGATTGGATTTCACTCAAAACTCACCAAATGACTCCTCCCACCATATTATGATGTTGCCCAAGTTTGGGGCTCGATCCGAAATCAATAGGTGTTCCGAATTGGACAATTCAAGTTCAACGGCAGTTCATTCCTAATTGGAGTGGTTGGAGTATTCCATACTTCTAGCGATTGGATTTCACTCAAAACTCACCGAATGTCTCCTCCCACCATATTATGGTGTTGCCCAAGTGTGGGGCTCGATCCGAAATCAGTAGGTGTGAGAAATTGGACAATTCAAGTTCAACGGCAGTTCGTTCCTAATTGGAGTGGTTGGTGTATTCCATACTTCTAGCGATTGGATTTCACTCAAAACTCACCAAATGATTCCTCCCACCATATTATGATGTTGCCCAAGTTTTGGGCTCGATCCGAAATCAATAGGTGTGAGAAATTGGACAATTCAAGTTCAACGGCAGTTCGTTCCTAATTGGACTGGTTGGTGTATTCCATAGTTCTAGCAATTGGATTTCACTCAAAACTCACCAAATGACTCCTCCCACCATATTATGATGTTGCCCAAGTTTTGGGCTCGATCCGAAATCAATAGGTGTGAGAAATTGGACAATTCAAGTTCAACGGCAGTTCATTCCTAATTGGAGTGGTTGGCATATTCCATACTTCTAGCGATTGGATTTCACTCAAAACTCACCAAACGACTCCTCTCACCATATTATGATGTTGCCCAAGTTTGGGGCTCGATCGGAAATCAATAGGTGTGAGAAATTGGACAATTGAAGTTCAACGGCATTTCGTTCCTAATTGGAGTGGTTGGTGTATTCCATACTTCTAGCGATTGGATTTCACTCAAAACTCACCAAATGACTCCTCCAACCATATTATGATGTTGCCCAAGTTTTGGGCTCGATCCGAAATCAATATGTTTTCGAAATTGGAAAATTCAAGTTCAGCGGCAGTTCGTTCCTAGTTGGAGTGGTTGGTGTATTCCATACTTCTAGCGATTGGATTTCACTCAAAACTCACCAAATGACTCCTCCCACCATATTATGATGTTGCCCAAGTTTTGGGCTCGATCCGAAATCAATAGGTGTGAGAAATTGGACAATTCAAGTTCAACGGCAGTTCTTTCCTAATTGGAGTGGTTGGCGTATTCCATACTTCTAGCGATTGGATTTCACTCAAAACTCACCAAATGACTCCTCCCACCATATTATGATGTTGCCCAAGTTTTGGGCTCGATCCTAAATCAATAGGTCTTCCAAATTTGACAATTAGAGTTCAACGGCAGTTCGTTCCTAATTGGAGTGGTTGGTGTATTCCATACTTCTAGCAATAGGATTTCACTCAAATCTCACCAAATGACTCTGTTGTTAATATTATGTTAACTCGCAATTGTACGGGGCAATTAGTAGTATAGCAAGACAAGTACGAGGTCGTACCCACGAAGACTGAGAAGTTCAAATTAGTTATGTACTTAGATTACCAAATTCAAGAAGTTAGGAAGTCTAGTCTAAAACAGAATTTAAAAGTGAGAGTGATTGTGATTGTGAAAAGAAGTGAGCAAACTGAAATTGCAAATGGAAGCAATTAAACAAGTGTAACAAAGAGTGATTTTGAAGGGCTGGAAAACGGATTTGGAGACTAGGGCATTCGATTCACCATAACAATTCAATTCTGGGTTATAAGGAGTCAAGTAACAAGTCTAATTCAGATTCAAAGATTGATTCTAGCTAAAGTATGATTAGGCCATGGTGTCTGGTCCTAACCTTGTGTTCCTAATTCCCTAATTTGATCATTTGTTGTCTAACCTAAAATTAAGCATTAGGAACCCATTAAGCATAGAAGAACAATTTAAACAACCAAGCATGTATCTAATCCCTGTTGTCGAATGTCCATACATACTCTTCCTATTCATAGTTCAATTCGAATTAAAGCATGGTGTATACTCTTAATTCAAACCAAGATATACAAATCAAAATGGTAGCTAAGCATTCCGATCAGCATATAGGCAAGTAGGCAAAATGAATAAAAACATGAATCATGAATCAAACTTGAAACTCCAAACTTCAAACTTATAAACCCAGAATATTCATGTTAGGTTACATCGAAACCCTAGTTATGGATTTAGCTACTCATAATGGAAAAGAAACTAAAACAGAATTGGGAAAACATAATGAATGTCATAAGAGTAGAAAAACCCTTTTCTGAAGTTCTTGTGGTGTCCAATGCTTCTTCAAGAGCTTCTCCACGTCTGGAAGGATGTATGAAGGATATGGAGGTGATTTAGGATGAGTTTGAGTGAGTGGTGATGGTTGAGAGAGAGGAAATTCGTAGGAAATAGAAGGGAGGTTTTCTGGAGCTGTTTTGGTGTTTTGGGGCAGTTTAGAGTATCTGGCTGTGTACCTAGAGTGTATGGGGTGGATGTGTGTTTTTGAAGCTTGAAGACTCCTCTATTTATAGGACTAAGAGGGGGGGACATCATGATGAACTCCCACACCATCCTTCATCCTTTTGCTGCTGCACCTCAAGCTTTCATCACATGCATGCACAGGTGGTCAGATGTGGCTGCCTTTTGCATGTGGTGGCTTCCCTTTGCTGCCAAAGTCATGTGGTGGTCTTCTTTTGCTGCCAAAGTCATGTGGTCTGGGGTGAGGCACATGGCTAAAGGGAGGTACAAGAAGGCACATGACAAAAGCTCATCAGCTGGCAGCTGCACTCCTGAGCATGGTGGATATTTTGATGGAACCACGGATTGGGCTTAGCTTCATCAATGGATATGTTTGAGTAGTCCATCTTGCAGTTCAGAATATCCTCTTTCCAACCACATGTTATTTGGGCCAATCCAAGCTTGGATGAAAGAGATAGGTCCGGAATGAATTTGTAACTCAGCCAGCTCGTTTTTGAGCCATTGTGCAACTTCTCTTATCCAAAGCCACCATTGCTACCTAAGGCCCAATAAACTGAATGACAAACAGAAAAGGGATTAAAAGCACAAGTTTAACTCAACAACATAACCAAATCATAAGCTAGAGGGGTACAAAATGATATACAATTATGAACTGATCAGACTCCTCCCACCATATTATTATGTTGCACAAGTTTGGGGTTCGATCCGAAATCAATAGGTGTGAGAAATTGGGCAATTCAAGTTCAACGGCAGTTCGTTCCTAATTGGAGTGGTTGGTGTATTCCATACTTCTAGCCATTGGATTTCACTCAAAACTCACCAAATGACTCCTCCCACCATATTATGATGTTGCCCAAGTTTTGGGCTCGATCCGAAATCAATAGGTGTGTGAAATTGGACAATTCAAGTTCAACGGAAGTTCATTCCTAATTGGAGTGGTTGGTGTATTCCATACTTCAAGCGATTGGATTTCACTCAAAACTCACCAAATGACTCCTCCCACCATATTATGATGTTGCCCAAGTTTGGGGCTTGATCCGAAATCAATAGGGGTTCCAAATTGGACAATTCAAGTTCAACGGCAGTTCGTTCCTAATTGGAGTGGTTGGTGTATTCAATACTTCTAGCGATTGGATTTCACTCAAAACTCACCAATTGACTCCTCCCACCATATTATAATGTTGCCCAAGTTTTGGGCTCGTTCCGAAATCAATAGGTGTAAGAAATTGGACAATTCAAGTTCAACGGCAGTTCGTTCCTAATTGGAGTGGTTGGTGTATTCCATACTTCTAGCAATTGGATTTCACTCAAAACTCACCAAATGACTCCTCCCACCGTATTACGATGTTGCCCAAGTTTTGGGCTCGATCTAAAATCAATAGGTGTGAGAAATTGGACAATTCAACTTCAACGGCAGTTCGTTCCTAATTGGAGTGGTTGTTGTATTCCATACTTCTAGCGATTGGATTTCACTCAAAACTCACCAAATGACTCCTCCCACCATATTATGATGTTGCCTAAGTTTTGGGCTCGATCCGAAATCAATAGGTGTTCCAAATTGGACAATTCAAGTTCAACGGCAGTTCGTTCCTAATTGGAGTGGTTAGTGTATTCCATACTTCTAGCGATAGGATTTCACTCAAACCTCACCAAATGACTCCTCCCACCATATTATGATGTTGCCCAAGTTTTGGGCTTGATCCGAAATCAATAGGTGTGAGAAATTGGACAATTCAAGTTCAACGGCAGATAGTTCCTAATTGGAGTGATTGGTGTATTCCATACTTCTAGCCATTGGATTTCACTCAAAACTAACCAAATGACTCCTCCCACCATATTATGATGTTGCCCAAGTTTTGGGCTCGATCCGAAATCAATAGGTGTGAGAAATTGGACAATTCAAGTTCAACGGCAGTTCGTTCCTAATTGGAGTGGTTGGTGTATTCCATACTTCTAGTGACTGGATTTCACTCAAAACTGACCAAATGAGTCCTCCCACCATATTATGATGTTGCCCAAGTTTTGGGCTCGATCCGAAATCAATAGGTGTGAGAAATTGGACAATTCAAATTCAACAGCAGATAGTTCCTAATTCGAGTGATTGGTGTATTCCATACTTCTAGAGATTGGATTTCACTCAAAACTCACCAAATGACTCCTCCCATCATATTATGATGTTGCCCAAGTTTTGGGCTCGATCCGAAATCAATAGGTGTGAGAAATTGGACAATTCAAGTTCAACGGCAGATCGTTCCTAATTGGAGTGGTTGGTGTTTTCCATACTTCAAGCGATTGGATTTCACTCAAAACTCACCAAATGACTCCTTCCACCATATTATGATGTTGCCCAAGTTTTGGGCTCGATCCGAAATCAATAGGTGTTCCAAATTGGACAATTCAAGTTCAACGGCAGTTCGTTCCTAATTGGAGTCGTTGGTGTATTCCATACTTCTAGCGACTGGATTTCTCTCAAAACTCACCAAATGACTCCTCCCACCATATTATGATGTTGCCCAAGTTTTGGGCTTGATACGAAATCAATAGGTGTTCCAAATTGGACAATTCAAGTTCAACGGCAGATAGTTCCTAATTGGAGTGATTGGTGTATTCCATACTTCTAGCCATTGGATTTCACTCAAAACTCACCAAATGACTCCTCCCACCATATTATGATGTTGCCCAAGTTTTGGGCTCGATCCGAAAACAATAGGTGTGAGAAATTAGACAATCCAAGTTCAACGACAGTTCGTTCCTAATTGGAGTGGTTGGTGTATTCCATACTTCTAGCGATTGGATTTCACTCAAAACTCACCAAATGACTCCTCCAACCATATTATGATGTTGCCCAAGTTTTGGGCTCGATCCGAAATCAATATGTTTTCGAAATTGGACAATTCAAGTTCAATGGCAGTTCGTTCCTAATTGGAGTGGTTGGTGTATTCCATACTTCTAGCGATTGGATTTCACTCAAAACTCACCAAATGACTCCTCCCACCATATTATGATGTTGCCCAAGTTTGGGGCTCGATCCGAAATCAACAGGTGTGAGAAATTGGACAATTCAAGTTCAACGGCAGTTCGTTCCTAATTGGAGTGGTTGGTGTATTCCATACTTCTAGCGATTGGATTTCACTCAAAACTAACCAAATGACTCCTCCCACCATATTATGATGTTGCCCAAGTTTTGGGCTCGATCCGAAATCAATAGGTGTTAGAAATTGGACAATTCAAGTTCAACGGCAGTTCGTTCCTAATTGGAGTGGTTGTTGTATTCCATACTTCTAGCGATTGGATTTCACTCAAAACTCACCAAATGACTCCTCCCACCATGTTATGGTGTTGCCCAAGTGTGGGGCTCGATCCGAAATCAGTAGGTGTGAGAAATTGGACAATTCAAGTTCAACGGCAGTTCGTTCCTAATTGGAGTGGTTGGTGTATTCCATACTTCTAGCGATTGGATTTCACTCAAAACTCACCAAATGATTCCTCCCACCATATTATGATGTTGCCCAAGTTTTGGGCTCGATCCGAAATCAATAGGTGTGAGAAATTGGACAATTCAAGTTCAACGGCAGTTCGTTCCTAATTGGACTGGTTGGTGTATTCCATACTTCTAGCGATTGGATTTCTCTCAAAACTCACCAAATGACTCCTCCCACCATATTATGATGTTGCCCAAGTTTTGGGCTCGATCCGAAATCAATAGGTCTTCCAAATTTGACAATTAGAGTTCAACGGCAGTTCGTTCGTAATTGGAGTGGTTGGTGTATTCCATACTTCTAGCGATTGGATTTCATTCAAAACTAACCAAATGACTCCTCCGACCATTTGATGATGTTGCCCAAGTTTTGGGCTCGATTCGAAATCAATAGGTGTGAGAAATTGGACAATTCAAGTTCAACGGCAGATAGTTCCTAATTGGAGTGATTGGTGTATTCCATACTTCTAGCCATTGGATTTCACTCAAAACTCGCCAAATGACTCCTCCCACCATATTATGATGTTGCCCAAGTTTTGGGCTCGATCCGAAATCAATAGGTGTGAGAAATTGGACAATTCAAGTTCAACGGCAGATCGTTCCTAATTGGAGTGGTTGGTGTTTTCCATACTTCAAGCGATTGGATTTCACTCAAAACTCACCAAATGACTCCTCCCACCATATTATGATGTTGCCCAAGTTTTGGGCTCGATCCGAAATCAATAGGTGTTCCAAATTGGACAATTCAAGTTCAACGGCAGTTCGTTCCTAATTGGAGTCGTTGGTGTATTCCATACTTCTAGCGACTGGATTTCTCTCAAAACTCACCAAATGACTCTGTTAAGCTCATAATTTCATACATATACATGCCCTATTTACTTACTTCTTTTGCTTAGTTTCCTAGATTTCTAAGTTATTGGCCTCCCTTTGTGTGTTTTGTAGGCCAAAAGAGCAAGAGAGCATAATTGATGCAATCCATGCATGTTAGGGCCTAATTTGGATGAATGGATGAAGAGCTTAAAGACAAACTCAATTTTGGCTACAGTCCCCTGCCAGCTCAGTTTCGTAGGTCATATTGCAAGCTTTGTTTCAGCAATCTACATAGCTCGTATGAGGCCACATTCTTCATGAAAGTTGTTCCAATGGGTGTTTAATATAACATATCCAAAGTTCAGCCCCATTGGATAAATATGGAGTCTGTTACCTAGCAAACACAGAGCCATGCTCAGGATGGATTTTATCAGCGCGCAAAATGAGTTAGCAATTTGTTTTGGCCTTAACTTCCTCCTCCGACCTTGGATTGGCCCAAATGATATATGGCTGGAAAGAAGACATTCTGAACTTCAAGTTTGAGTGCTTAAAGGCTTAATTTGCTTAAGGGAAGCCCAATTCGTAAGCCCTTGAAGTTGCTGGTCATGCTGACCTCAGGATGAGCTATTGTTTCTGGTTGGAAGCTTGGTCATGGTGAGCTAGGTATGAGCTATAATTTCTGGTTGGAAGCTTGGTCATGGTGACATGAAGATGAGCTAGGGCTGCTGGTGGGATCTATTGGTGAAGTGCATCAACCAATTCAAGATTTTCTAATACAAGTGCATCACCCAATTTAGATTTTCTAATACAAGTGCATCAACCATTTCAGATTTTATAAAACAAGTGTTGTATGCATTAGCCATATTGGATACAGCTGCACCAAAATGGATACAGCTGCATCCTCAACTTGTGATACTCGCAAGTGCACGAGCCGTTCGGTAGTATAGCGTATGTAAGTGCGAGGTCGATCCCACGAGGATTGGTGATTGAATGATCCAATTCATTTTCCCTACACAAAACAGAAATGAAAAAGAAAGGAAATAAATAAAACAAGGAAGAAATAACTCAAGCAAATAAGTTCCCAAGTTCAATTAGATTAACGGATTGATTCTAGCTAAAGTATGATTAAGCCATGGTGTTTGGTCATAACCTTGTGTTCCTAATTCCCTAATTTGATCATTTGTTGTCTAACCTAAAATTAAGCATTAGGAACCCATTAAGAATAGAAGAACATTTTAAACAACCAAGTATGTATCTAATCCCTGTTGTCGAATGTCCATACATACTCTTCCTATTCATAGTTCAATTCGAATTAAAGCATGGTGTATACTCTTAATTCAAACCAAGATAGCTAACATGCAAGCCTAAATGGTGATCAATCATTCAAACTAGCATATTAACTTATAAGCATAATGAATAAGAACAAAAACCATAATTGAAACTTGGAAACTAATTCAACTTGAAAACTTAAGAAAAGAATTTACATTACAAAGAAAAATAAACTACAACTAAGAAGCAAAAGGAAAGCTAGAATTGAGAACTAGAAAGCAAAATTAAGAGAATTTGAGGGAGAGAAGGGAAGGGAGCTCTAGAGAAGTGTTTGAGAGCTCCCCCCCTTGGGGTGTGTTTACAAGCTTAGAGAACTTCCCTATTTATAGGCCTAGGGGAAGTGAAAATCTGAATTCAATATGGCTAATGCATACAACACTTGTTTTATAAAATCTGAAATGGTTGATGCACTTGTATTAGAAAATCTAAATTGGGTGATGCACTTGTATTAGAAAATCTTGAATTGGTTGATGCACTTCACCAATAGATCCCACCAGCAGCCCTAGCTCATCTTCATGTCACCATGACCAAGCTTCCAACCAGAAATGATAGCTCATACCTAGCTCACCATGACCAAGCTTCCAACCAGAAACAATAGCTCATCCTGAGGTCAGCATGACCAGAAACTTCAAGGGCTTACGAATTGGGCTTCCCTTAAGCAAATTAAGACTTTAAGCACTCAAACTTGAAGTTCAGAATGTCTTCTTTCCAGCCATATATCATTTGGGCCAATCCAAGGTCGGAGGAGGAAGTTAAGGCCAAAACAAATTGCTAACTCATTTTGCGCGCTGATAAAATCCATCCTGAGCATGGCTCTGTGTTTGCTAGGTAACAGACTCCATATTTATCCAATGGGGCTGAATTTTGGATATGTTATATTAAACACCCATTGGAACAACTTGCATGAAGAATGTGGCCTCATCCGAGCTATGTAGGTTGCTGAAACAAAGCTTGCAATATGACCTACGAAACTGAGCTGGCAGGGGACTGTAGCCAAAATTGAGTTTGTCTTTAAGCTCTTCATCCATTCATCCAAATTAGTCCCTAACATGCATGGATTGCATCAATTATGCTCTCTTGCTCTTTTGGCCTACAAAACACACAAAGGGAGGCCAATAACTTAGAAATCTAGGAAACTAAGCAAAAGAAGTAAGTAAATAGGGCATGTATATGTATGAAATTATGAGCTTAACAGACTCCTCCCACCATATTATGATGTTGCCCAAGTTTTGGGCTCGATACGAAATCAATAGGTGTGAGAAATTGGACAATTCAAGTTCAACGGCAGTTCGTTCCTAATTGGAGTGGTTGGTGTATTCCATACTTCTAGCGACTGGATTTCACTCAAAACAAACCAAATGACTCCTCCCACCACATTATGATGTTGCCCAAGTTTTGGGCTTGATCTGAAATCAATAGGTGTGAGAAATTGGACAATTCAAGTTCAACGGCAGTTCGTTCCTAATTGGAATGGTTGGTGTATTCCATACTTCTAGAGATTGGATTTCACTCAAAACTCACCAATTGACTCCTCCCACCATATTATGATGTTGCCCAAGTTTTGGGCTCGATCCGAAATCAATAGGTGTGAGAAATTGGACAATTCAAGTTCAACGGCAGTTCGTTCCTAATTGGAGTGGTTGGTGTATTCCATACTTCTAGAGATTGGATTTCACTCAAAACTCACCAATTGACTCCTCCCACCATATTATGATGTTGCCCAAGTTTTGGGCTCGATCCGAAATCAATAGGTGTGAGAAATTGGACAATTCAAGTTCAACGGCAGTTCGTTCCTAATTGGAGTGGTTGGTGTATTCCATACTTCTAGCGACTGGATTTCACTCAAAACTAACCAAATGACTCCTCCCACCATATTATGATGTTGCCCAAGTTTTGGGCTCGATACGAAATCAATAGGTGTTCCAAATTGGACAATTCAAGTTCAACGGCAGTTCGTTCCTAATTGGGGTGGTTGGTGTATTCCATACTTCTAGCGATTGGATTTCACTCAAAACAAACCAAATGACTCCTCCCACCACATTATGATGTTGCCCAAGTTTTGGGCTCGATCCGAAATCAATAGGTGTGAGAAATTGGACAATTCAAGTTCAACGGCAGTTCGTTCCTAATTGGAGTGGTTGGTGTATTCCATACTTCTAGCGACTGGATTTCACTCAAAACTCACCAAATGACTCCTCCCACCATATTATGATGTTGCCCAAGTTTTGGGCTCGATCTGAAATCAATAGGTGTGAGAAATTGGACAATTCAAGTTCCACGGCAGTTCGTTCCTAATTGGAGTGGTTGGTGTATTCCATACTTCTAGAGATTGGATTTCACACAAAACTCACCAATTGACTCCTCCCACCATATTATGATGTTGCCCAAGTTTTGCGCTCGATCCGAAATCAATAGGTGTGAGAAAATGGACAACTCAAGTTCAACGGCAGTTCGTTCCTAATTGGAGTGGTTGCTGTATTCCATACTTCTAGCGACTGGATTTCTCTCAAAACTCACCAAATGACTCCTCCCACCATATTATGATGTTGCCCAAGTTTTGGGCTCGATACGAAATGAATAGGTGTTCCAAATCGGACAATTCAAGTTCAACGGCAGTTCGTTCCTAATTGGGGTGGTTGGTGTATTCCATACTTCTAGCGATTGGATTTCATTCAAAACAAACCAAATGACTCCTCCCACCACATTATGATGTTGCCCAAGTTTTGGGCTCAATCCGAAATCAATAGGTGTGAGAAATTGGACAATTCAAGTTCAACGGCAGTTCGTTCCTAATTGGTGTGGTTGGTGTATTCCATACTTCTAGCGACTGGATTTCACTCAAAACTAACCAAATGACTCTTCCCACCGTATTATGATGTTGCCCAAGTTTTGGGCTCGATCCGAAATCAATAGGTGTGAGAAATTGGACAATTCAAGTTCAACGGCAGATAGTTCCTAATTGGAGTGATTGGTGTATTCCATACTTCTAGAGATTGGATGTCACTCAAAACTCACCAAATGACTCCTCCCACCATATTATGATGTTGCCTAAGTTTTGGGCTCGATCTGAAATCAATAGGTGTGAGAAATTGGACAATTCAAGTTCAACGGCAGTTCGTTCCTAATTGGAGTGGTTGGTGTATTCCATACTTCTAGCTACTGGATTTCACTCAAAACTCACCAATTGACTCCTCCCACCATATTATGATGTTGTCCAAGTTTTGGGCTTGATCTGAAATCAATAGGTGTGATAAATTGGACAATTCAAGTTCAACGGCAGTTCGTTCCTAATTGGAATGGTTGGTGTATTCCATACTTCTAGAGATTGGATTTCACTCAAAACTCACCAATTGACTCCTCCCACCATATTATGATGTTGCCCAAGTTTTGGGCTCAATCCGAAATCAATAGGTGTGAGAAATTGGACAATTCAAGTTCAACGGCAGTTCGTTCCTAATTGGAGTGGTTGGTGTATTCCATACTTCTAGCGACTGGATTTCACTCAAAACTCACCAAATGACTCCTCCCACCATATTATGATGTTGCCCAAGTTTTGGGCTCGATCTGAAATCAATAGGTGTGAGAAATTGGACAATTCAAGTTCAACGGCAGTTCGTTCCTAATTGGAGTGGTTGGTGTATTCCATACTTCTAGAGATTGGATTTCACTCAAAACTCACCAATTGACTCCTCCCACCATATTATGATGTTGCCCAAGTTTTGCGCTCGATCCGAAATCAATAGGTGTGAGAAATTGGACAATTCAAGTTCAACGGCAGTTCGTTCCTAATTGGAGTGGTTGCCATATTCCATACTTCTAGGGATTGGATTTCACTCAAAACTAACCAAATGACTCCTCCCACCATATTATGACGTTGCCCAAGTTTGGGGTTCGATCCGAAATCAATAGGTGTGAGAAATTGGACAATTCAAGTTCAACGGCAGTTCGTTCCTAATTGGAGTGGTAGGTGTATTCCATACTACTAGCGACTGGATTTCTCTCAAAACTCACCAAATGACTCCTCCCACCATATTACGATGTTGCCCAAGTTTTGGGCTCGATACGAAATCAATAGGTGTTCCAAATTGGACAATTCAAGTTCAACGGCAGTTCGTTCCTAATTGGGGTGGTGGTGTATTCCATACTTCTAGCGATTGGATTTCACTCAAAACAAACCAAATGACTCCTCCCACCACATTATGATGTTGCCCAAGTTTTGGGCTCGATCCGAAATCAATAGGTGTGAGAAATTGGACAATTCAAGTTCAACGGCAGTTCGTTCCTAATTGGAGTGGTTGGTGTATTCCATACTTCTAGCGACTGGATTTCACTCAAAACTCACAAAATGACTCCTCCCACCATATTATGATGTTGCCCATGTTTTGGGCTCGATCTGAAATCAATAGGTGTGAGAAATTGGACAATTCAAGTTCAACGGCAGTTCGTTCCTAATGGGAGTGGTTGGTGTATTCCATACTTCTAGCGACTGGATTTCACTCAAAACTCACCAAATGACTCCTCCCACCATATTATGATGTTGCCCAAGTTTTGGGCTCGATCCGAAATCCATACGTGAGAGAAATTGGACAATTCAAGTTCAACGGCAGTTCATTCCTTATTGGAGTGGTTGGTGTATTCCATACTTCTAGGGATTGGATTTCACTCAAAACTCACCAAATGACTCCTCCCACCATAGTATGATCTTGCCTAAGTTTTGGGCTCGATCCGAAATCAATAGGTGTGAGAAATTGGACAATTCAAGTTCAACGGCAGTTCGTTCCTAATTGGGGTGGTTGGTGTATTCCATACTTCTAGCGATTGGATTTCACTCAAAACAAACCAAATGACTCCTCCCACCACATTATGATGTTGCCCAAGCTTTGGGCTCGATCCGAAGTCAATAGGTGTGAGAAATTGGACAATTCAAGTTCAACGGCAGTTCGTTCCTAATTGGAGTGGTTGGTGTATTCCACACTTCTAGCGATTGGATTTCACTCAAAACTCACCAAAGGACTCCTCCCACCATATTATGATGTTGCCCAAGTTTTGGGCTCGATCCGAAATCAATAGGTGTGAAAAATTGGACTATTCAAGTTCAACGGCAGAGTGGTTGGTGTATTCCATACTTCTAGCGATTGGATTTCACTCAAAACTCACCAATTGACTCCTCCCACCATATTATGATGTTGCCCAAGTTTTGGGCTCGATCCGAAATCAATAGGTGTGAAAAATTGGGCAATTCAAGTTCAACGACAGTTCGTTCCTAATTGGAGTGGTTGGTGTATTCCATATTTCTAGCGATTCGATTTCACTCAAAACTCACCAATTGACTCCTCCCACCGTATTATGATGTTGCCCAAGTTTTGGGCTCGATCCGAAATCAATAGGTGTTCCAAATTGGACAATTCAAGTTCAACGGCTGTTCGTTCCTAATTGCAGTGGTTGGTGTATTCCATACTTCAAACGATTGGATTTCACTCAAAACTGACCAAATGACTCCTCCCACCATATTATGATGTTGCCCAAGTTTTGGGCTCGATCCGAAATCAATAGATGTGAGAAATTGGACAATTCAAGTTCAACGGCTGTTTGTTCCTAATTGCAGTGGTTGGTGTATTCCATACTTCAAGCGATTGGATTTCACTCAAAACTCACCAAATGACTCCTCCCACCATATTATGATGTTGCCCAAGTTTTGGGCTCGATCCGAAATCAATAGGTGTGAGAAATTGGACAATTCAAGTTCAACGGCAGTTCGTTCCTAATTGGAGTGGTTGGTGTATTCCATACTTCTAGCGATTGGATTTCACTCAAACCTCACCAAACGACTCCTCTCACCATATTATGATGTTGCCCAAGTTCGGGGCTCGATCCGAAATCAATAGGTGTGAGAAATTGGACAATTCAAGTTCAACGGCAGTTCGTTCCTATTGGGAGTGGTTGGTGTATTCCGTACTTCTAGCGATTGGATTTCACTCAAAACTCACCAAATGACTCCTCCCACCATATTACGCTGTTGCCCAAGTTTTGGGTTCGATCCGAAATCAATAGGTGTGAGAAATTGGATAATTCAATTTCAACGGCAGTTCGTTCGTAATTGGAGTGGTTGGTGTATTCCATACTTCTAGCGATTGGATTTCACTCAAAACTCCCCAAATGACTCCTCCCACCATATTATGATGTTGCCCAAGTTTTGGGCTCGATACGAAATCAATAGGTACGAGAAATTGGACAATTCAAGTTCAACGGCAGTTCGTTCCTAATTGGAGTGGTTGGTGTATTCCATACTTCTAGCGATTGGATTTCACTCAAAACTCACCAAATGACTCCTCCCACCATATTATGATGTTGACGAAGTTTGGCGCTCGGTCCGAAATTAATAGGTGTGAGAAATTGGACAATTCAAGTTCAACGGCAGTTCGTTCCTAATTGGAGTGGTTGGTGTATTCCATACTTCTAGAGATTGGATTTCACTTAAAACTCACCAAATGACTCCTCCCACCATATTATGATGTCTGCCAAGTTTTGGGCTCGATCCGCAATCAATAGGTGTTCCAAATTGGACAATTCATGTGCGACGGCAGTTCGGTCCTAATAAGAGTGGTTGGTGTATTCCACACTTCTAGCAATTGGATTTCACTAAAAAGTCCCCAAATGACTCCTCCCACCATATTATGATGTTGCCCAAGTTTTGGGCTCGATCCGAAATCAATAGATGTTCCAAATTGGACAATTCAAGTTCAACGGCAGTTCGTTCCTAATTGGAGTGGTTGGTGTATTCCATACTTCTAGCGATTGGATTTCACTCAAAACTCCCCAAATGACTCCTCCCACCATATTATGATGTTGCCCAAGTTTTGGGCTCGATACGAAATCAATAGGTACGAGAAATTGGACAATTCAAGTTCAACGGCAGTTCGTTCCTAATTGGAGTGGTTGGTGTATTCCATACTTCTAGAGATTGGATTTCACTTAAAACTCACCAAATGACTCCTCCCACCATATTATGATGTTGCCCAAGTGTTGGGCTCGATCCGAAATCAATAGATGTTCCAAATTGGACAATTCAAGTTCAACGGCAGTTCGTTCCTAATTGGAGTGGTTGGTGTATTCCGTACTTCTAGCGATTGGATTTCACTAAAAACTCACCAAATGACTCCTCCCACCATATTATGATGTTGACGAAGTTTGGGGCTCGGTACGAAATCAATAGTTGTTCGAAATTGGACAATTCAAGTTCAACGGCTGTTCGTTCCTAATTGTAGTGGTTGGTGTATTCCATACTTCTAGCGATTGGATTTCACTCAAAACTCACCAAATGACTCCTCCCACCATATTATGATGTTGCCCAAGTTTTGGGCTCTATCCGAAATCAATAGGTGTGAGAAATTGGACAATTCAAGTTGAACGGCAGTTCGTTCCTAATTGGAGTGGTTGGTGTATTCCACACTTCTAGCGATTGGATTTCACTCAAAACTCACCAAATGACTCCTCCCACCATATTATGATGTTGCCCAAGTTTTGGGCTCGATCCGAAATCGATAGGTGCGAGAAATTGGACAATTCAAGGTCAACGGCAGTTCGTTCCTAGTTGGAGTGGTTGGTGTATTCCACACTTCTAGCAATTGGATTTCACTCAAAACTCCCCAAATGACTCCTCCCACCATATTATGATGTTGCCCAAGTTTTGGGCTCGATCCGAAATCGATAGGTGTGAGAAATTGGACAATTCAAGGTCAACGGCAGTTCGTTCCTAATTGGACTGGTTGTTGTATTCCATACTTCTAGCAGTTGGATTTCACTCAAAACTCACCAAATGACTCCTCCCACCATATTATGATGTTGCCCAAGTTTTGGGATCGATCCGATGTCAATAGGTGTTCCAAATTGGACAATTCAAGTTCAACGGCAGTTCGTTCCAAGTTGGAGTGGTTGGTGTATTCCATACTTCTAGCGATTGGATTTCACTCAAAACACACGAAATGACTCTTCCCGCCATATTATGATATTGCCCAAGTTTTGGGCTCGATCCTAAATCAATTGGTGTTCCAAATTGGACAATTCGAGTTCAACGGCAGTTCGTTCCTAATTGGAGTGGATGCTGTATTCCATACTTCTAGCGATTGGATTTCACTCAAAACACACGAAATGACTCTTCCCACCATATTATGATATTGCCCAAGTTTTGGGCTCGATCCTAAATCAATTGGTGTTCCAAATTGGACAATTCAAGTTCAACGGCAGTTCGTTCCTAATTGGAGTGGTTGGTGTCTTCCATACTTCTAGCGAATGGATTTCACTTAAAACTCACCAAATGACTCCTCCCACCGTATTATGATGTTGCCCAAGTTTTGGGCTCGTTCCGAAATCAATAGGTGTTCCAAATTGGACAATTCAAGTTCAACGGCAGTTCGTTCCTAATTGGAGTGGTTGGTGTATTCCATACTTCTAGCGATTGGATTTCACTCAAAACTCACCAAATGACTCCTCCCACCATATTATGATGTTGCCCAAGTTTTGGGCTCGATCCGAAATCAATAGGTCTTCCAAATTTGACAATTAGAGTTCAACGGCGGTTCGTTCCTAATTGGAGTGGTTGGTGTATTCCATACTTCTAGCGATTGGATTTCACTCAAAACTCCCCAAATGACTCCTCCTACCATTTTATGATGTTGCCCAAGTTTGGGGCTCGATCCGTAATCAACAGGTGTGAGAAATTGGACAATTCAAGTTCAACGGAAGTTCGTTCCTAATTGGAGTGGTTGGTGTATTCCACACTTCTAGCGATTGGATTTCACTGAAAACTCCCCAAATGACTCCTCCCACCATATTATGATGTTGCCCAACTTTGGGGCTCGTTCCGAAATCAATAGGGATGAGAAATTGGTCAATTCAATTTCAACGACAGTTCATTTCTAATCGGAGTAGTTGTTGTATTCCATTCTTCTAGCGATTGGATTTCACTCAAAACTCACCAAATGACTCCTCCCACCATATTATGATATTGCCCAAGTTTTGGGCTCGATCCGAAATCAATAGGTGTGAGAAATTGGACAATACAAGTTCAACGGCAGTTCGTTCCAAATTGGAGTGGTTGGTGTATTCCATACTTCTACCGATTGGATTTCACTCAAAACTCACCAAGTGACTCCTCCCACCATATTATGATGTTGCCCAAGTTTTGGGCTCGATCCGAAATCAATAGGTGTGAGAAATTGGACAATTCAAGTTCAACGGAAGTTCGTTCCTAATTGGAGTGGTTGGTGTATTCCATACTTCTTGCGATTGGATTTCACTCAAAACTCACCAATTGACTCCTCCCACCATATTATGATGTTGCCCAAGTTTGGGGCTCGATCCGAAATGAATAGGTGTGAGAAATTGGGCAATTCAAGTTCAACGGCAGTTCGTTCCTAATTGGAATGGTTGGTGTATTCCATATTTCTAGCGATTGGATTTCACTCAAAACTCACCAAATGACTCCTCCCACCATATTATGATGTTGCCCAAGTTTTGGGCTCGATCCGAAATCAATAGGTGTGAGAAATTGGACAATTCAAGTTCAACGGCAGTTCGTTCCTAATTGCAGTGGTTGGTGCATTCCATACTTCTAGCGATTGCATTTCACTCAAAACTCACCAAGTGACTCCTCCCACCATATTATGATGTTGCCCAAGTTTGGGGCTCGATCCAAAATGAATAGGTGTGAGAAATTGGGCAATTCAAGTTCAACGGCAGTTCGTTCCTAATTGGAGTGGTTGGTGTATTCCATATTTCTAGCGATTGGATTTCACTCAAAACTCACCAATTGACTCCTCCCACCGTATTATGATGTTGCCCAACTTTTGGGCTCGATCCGAAATTAATAGGTGTTCCAAATTGGACAATTCAAGTTCAACGGCTGTTCGTTCCTAATTGCAGTGGTTGGTGTATTCCATACTTCAAGCGATTGGATTTCACTCAAAACTCACCAAATGACTCCTCCCACCATATTATGATGTTGCCCAAGTTTTGGGCTCGATCCGAAATCAATAGGTGTTCCAAATTGGACAATTCAAGTTCAACGGCTGTTTGTTCCTAATTGCAGTGGTTGGTGTATTCCATACTTCAAGCGATTGGATTTCACTCAAAACTCACCAAACGACTCCTCCCACCATATTATGATGTTGCCCAAGTTTTGGGCTCGATCCGAAATCAATAGGTGTGAGAAATTGGACAATTCAAGTTCAACGGCAGTTCGTTCCTAATTGGAGTGGTTGGTGTATTCCATACTTCTAGCGATTGGATTTCACTCAAAACTCACCAAACGACTCCTCTCACCATATTATGATGTTGCCCAAGTTCGGGGCTCGATCCGAAGTCAATAGGTGTGAGAAATTGGACAATTCAAGTTCAACGGCAGTTCGTTCCTAATTGGAGTGGTTGGTGTATTACATAATTCTAGCGATTGGATTTCACTCAAAACTCACTAAATGACTCCTCCCACCATATTATGATATTGCCCAAGTTTTGGGCTCGATCCGAAATCAATAGGTGTGAGAAATTGGACAATTCAAGTTCAACGGCAGTTCGTTCCTAATTGGAGTGGTTTGTGTATTCCATACTTCTAGCGATTGGATTTCACTCAAAACTCACCAAATGACTCCTCCCACCATATTATGATGTTGCCCAAGTTTTGGGCTCGATCCGAAATCAATAGGTGTGAGAAATTGGACAATTCAAGTTCAACGGCAGTTCGTTCCTAATTGCAGTGGTTGGTGTATTCCATACTTCTAGCGATTGCATTTCACTCAAAACTCACCGAATGACTCCTCCCACCATATTATGATGTTACCCAGGTTTTGGGCTCGATCCGAAATCAACAGATGTTCCAAATTGGACAATTCAAGTTCAACGACAGTTCGTTCCTAATTGGAGTGGTTGGTGTATTCCATACTTCTAGCGGTTGGATTTCACTCAAAACTAACCAAATGACTCCTCCCACCATATTATGATGTTGCCCAAGTTTTGGGCTCGATCCGAAATCAAAAGGTGTGAGAAATTGGACAATTCAAGTTCAACGGCAGTTCGTTCCTAATTGGAGTGGTTGGTGTATTCCATACTTCTAGCGATTGGATTTCACTCAAAACTCACCAAATGACTCCTCCCACCATATTATGATGTTGCCCAAGTTTTGGGCTCAATCCGAAATCAATAGGTGTGAGAAATTGGACAATTCAAGTTCAACGGAAGTTCGTTCCAAATTGGAGTGGTTGGTGTATTCCATACTTCTTGTGATTGGATTTCACTCAAAACTCACCAATTGACTCCTCCCACCATATTATGATGTTGCCCAAGTTTGGGGCTCGATCCGAAATGAATAGGTGTGAGAAATTGGGCAATTCAAGTTCAACGGCAGTTCGTTCCTAATTGGAGTGGTTGGTGTATTCCATATTTCTAGCGATTGGATTTCACTCAAAACTCACCAATTGACTCCTCCCACCGTATTATGATGTTGCCCAACTTTTGGGCTCGATCCGAAATCAATAGGTGTGAGAAATTGGACAATTCAAGTTCAACGGAAGTTCGTTCCAAATTGGAGTGGTTGGTGTATTCCATACTTCTTGCGATTGGATTTCACTCAAAACTCACCAATTGACTCCTCCCACCATATTATGATGTTGCCCAAGTTTTGGGCTCGATCCGAAATCAATAGGTGTGAGAAATTGGACAATTCAAGTTCAACGGCAGTTCGTTCCTAATTGGAGTGGTTGTTGTATTTCATACTTCTAGGGGTTGGATTTCACTCAAAACTGACCAAATGACTCCTCCCACCATATTATGATGTTGCTCAAGTTTGGGGCTCGATCCGAAATCAATAGGTGTTAGAAATTGGACAATTCAAGTTCAACGGCAGATCGTTCCTAATTGGAGTGTTTGGTGTATTCCATACTCCTAATTGGAGCATAAAACAATTGTTTACAAGACTTCGAATCGTCACGATTAGATTTTTTTTTCTTTTACATGATCAAAACTCCTTATACCTTCATTTACATTGATTCAAACTCCTTTCCAAACACCAAATTATTTTGAAGGCCCAAAAATGAATTTTCAAACAACCGCCACTTAATCACAACTTTCTCTTTTCTTTCACCAATTGTGTGATTTTTTTTTTTTTTTTTTTTTGATGTAATATCCCTTCCCAAACTTAGCTTGAAAAACACATCCGAATTAGAGCTCATGAATTCCTTAGAAAGGTAAATATTTGTTTTTCGGGCTAAGGCGAGGAAATAAAATTGGTTAAATGAAAGAAAAGTTTTACATGTAGGCTCAAAATGGTTAACAATGGAAAATCATGCTTAAGCATGCATAAGGTTAGCTTGAAAGGCACAAACGATCCAAAGAAGGCCTTAATATCATTTCTTTAAATGTCATGAAATCAAATTGCATAAGAATGAATGACTTTTAAGTGTTCAACCAAATCAATGAATAATGAGATCAAACAACAACTTTGATGACAAGAAATTAAGAGTATATGTATAACACTCATGAAATGAAGTACAATGCTCAAAAGCTCACTTTATATGGTTGGTTATATAAGTCTAATTTATGCTTGATACAATTCTTTGGGTCATGCAAATCCTTTAATTGGAAAATTATGAAACAAATGGCAAGTGCAAAGAAGGTTTCGAACATGTCATGCTAGAACGATGCCAAATTAATTAATTATTTATTTATTTTTTTACAATAAAAATTTACAAGGAAAACAAAATAAATAATAAATAAAATTCAATTTTCATTTAAGTCATGCAAACATTTATCACAATCTCATCAAATGGGTTCGGAAAGTGAATAAAATCAAAATCAAAATCAAAATCAAAATCAAAATAAAAGCAAGACTTAACAAAATAAAATAAAAATAAAAACAAGCAAATAAATAAATAAATAAATAAATTAAGGAAAAACCAAATTTACATGCTAAACTCCAATACCCCCAAACCTAGAAATGAACATTGTCCTCAATGTTTAAAAATTAGGAACAAGCAATGTCATAACAAGAAATGAAAGGTACTAAAGTAAATATAAATCACAAAACACACAAGAATTAAAATACACTAATAAAATAAAATAATTACAAAAATAAAAATTACAAAACAAACAAACAAAAAATGAAACAGTAAACCCTAATCACACAATTCTGAAACCCAAAAAAAAAAAAATTAATTTGAAGCCCAAAGCCCACAATTTCGAAACACAAACCATGGTGAATTTAACCCACTTTGAAACCCAAACTAAGGTGAAACCCGACCCAAAATGAATTCCGAAGCCCACACATTTTAATTTTAATTTTTTTTAAAAAAATAGATAAAACGTGAATTGGAAGTGCAAAGGGTGGGATTTCTGAAAAGAAAGCACGTGGTCCCTAATGTCGTCTCATGGTTAGTCACGGGCAGAAAGCAGAAGCCACGTGTTGACAGATAGAAGCGCCGCAGATTTCACAAGCAGAAATTACGGGCTCATGGAAAGGCGCGAAGACTTTACTGAACGCGTTCGTTCAGAAAAGACATGTCGTGATAAATGAGTTGGGTATGGTTGGAAAGCGAGAAGGTTGTGGGACTCGATGAATGCTGGAGATTCAGAAATGCTTAGACGCTGCAATGGCTAGGGTTTGTCAAAGACTATATCTATAAGAAGGAAAAAGAAGGGGATAAAAACAAAACCACAAACTCAGAAACACAAAAGAGAAAAGAAGAAAAAAAGTGAGAAATCAAATGGCCTCTTCCTACCCATTTTCGTTGGATCTCAACCTAGCTCCACCGACTCAGACATTGGGCCAAGCAGCGGCACCAGTATGGATGCCCTACTTTGGCTCCTCATGGGGGCCTGGGTCTGTCAATGACTCAATACTCCTAGACAACGATGTTGCTATTGGAGTTGGCAGAAATGTAGTGACTCCCAAAGATATACGTGTGTTCGGGGCAAGGGATGACAACCGGGTCACGAGTGATGCCCTGGCAATGAGCGTGCAGAGTACAGCATGTGTGTCGCAAGTTTGGGTCATCGCCTACTTGCGAAGTGCACGGCAACGGCGCCAAAAACTTGTTGTGTGGATTTCAGCTGCACCAAAATTGATTAAGTTGCATCCTCAACTTGTGATACTCGCAAGTGCACGAGCCGTTCGGTAGTATAGCGTATGTAAGTGCGAGGTCGATCCCACGAGGATTGGTGATTGAATGATCCAATTCATTTTCCCTACACAAAACAGAAATGAAAAAAAAGCAAGGAAATAAATAAAACAAGGAAGAAAGAAATAACTAACTCAAGCAGATAAGTTCCCAAGTTCAATTAGATTATCGGATTGATTCTAGCTAAAGTATGATTAAGCCATGGTGTTTGGTCATAACCTTGTGTTCCTAATTCCCTAATTTGATCATTTGTTGTCTAACCTAAAATTAAGCATTAGGAACCCATTAAGCATAGAAGAACAATTTAAACAACCAAGCATGTATCTAATCCCTGTTGTCGAATGTCCATACATACTCTTCCTATTCATAGTTCAATTCGAATTAAAGCATGGTGTATACTCTTAATTCAAACCAAGATAGCTAACATGCAAGCCTAAATGGTGATCAATCATTCAAACTAGCATATTAACTTATAAGCATAATGAATAAGAACATGAACCATAATTGAAACTTGGAAACTAATCAAACTTGAAACTAAAGAAAAGAATTTACATAATGAAAAGTAAAGTGGAACTAAGAAAAACTTAAGGAAAATTTCAGCACAAAAGATTTCATTACAACAATTGAAAACTAGAAAGAGAAACTAAGAGAATTCGAGGGAGAGAAGGGAAGGGAGCTCTAGAGAAGTGTTTGAGAGCTCCCCCCCTTGGGGTGTGTTTACAAGCTTAGAGAACATCCCTATTTATAGGCCTAGGGGAAGTGAAAATCTGAATTTGATATGGCTAATGCATACAACACTTGTATTTGATATGGTTGATGCACTTCACCAATAAATCCCACCAGCAGCCCTAGCTCATCTTCATGTCACCATGACCAAGCTTCCAACCAGCTACAATAGCTCATGCCTAGCTCACCATGACCAAGCTTCCAACCAGAAACAATAGCTCATCCTGAGGTCAGCATGACCAGCAACTTCAAGGGCTTACAAATTGGGCTTCACTTAAGCAAATGATGACTTTAAGATGTCCATTGCGAAGTTCAGAATGTGTCTGAACCAACCACACAAGTATTAGCCCAATCCAAGCTCGGATGAAGAAGCTAAGGCCAAAACAAATTGCTAACTCGTTTTTGCTCGCTGACAAAATCCATCCTGAGCATGGTTCTGTGTTTGCTAGGTGACAGACTCCATATTTATCCAATGGGGCTGAATTTTGGATATGTTATAGTATACGCCCATTGGAACAACTTTCATGAAGAATGCTGCCTTATCCGAGCTGGGTAGGTTGCTGAAACAAAGCTTGCAATATGACCTACGGAACTGGACTGGCAGGGGGCTGTAGCCAAAATGAGTTTGTCTTTAAGCACTTCTTCCCTTTATCCAAATCAGGCTTTAACATGCATGGATTACATCATTTCATATCCAAAGCCATCATTGTTACCTAAAGCTGAAAGATAAACACAAAAAGGATTAAAAGCACAAGTTTAACTCAAAAACATAACCAAATCATAAGCTAGAAGGGTACAAAATGATATACAATTATGAACCGATCAATGACTCCTCCCACCATATTATGATGTTGCCCAAGTTTTGGGCTCGATCCGAAATCAATAGGTGTGAGAAATTGGACAATTCAAGTTCAACGGAAGTTCGTTCCTAATTGGTGTGGTTGGTGTATTCCATACTTCTAGCGATTGGATTTCACTCAAAACTCACCAAATGACTCCTCCCACCATATTATGATGTTGCCCAACTTTGGGGCTCGATCCGAAATCAATAGGTGTGAGAAATTGGTCAATTCAATTTCAACGACAGTTCATTCCTAATTGGAGTGGTTGGTGTATTCCACACTTCTAGCGATTGGATTTCACTCAAAACCCACCAAATCTCTCCTCCCACCATATTATGATGTTGCCCAAGTTTTGGGCTCGATCCGAAATCAATAGGTGTTCCAAATTGGACAATTCAAGTTCAACGGCAGTTCGTTCCTAATTGGAGTGGTTGGTGTATTCCATACTTCTAGCGATTGGATTTCACTCAAAACTCACCAAATGACTCCTCCCACCATATTATGATGTTGCCCAAGTTTTGGGCTCGATCCGAAATCAATAGGTGTGAGAAATTGGACAATTCAAGTTCAACGGAAGTTCGTTCCTAATTGGAGTGGTTGGTGTATTCCATACTTCTAGCGATTGGATTTCACTCAAAACTCACCAAATGACTCCTCCCACCATATTATGATGTTGCCCAACTTTGGGGCTCGATCCGAAAACAATAGGTGTGAGAAATTGGACAATTCAAGTTCAACGGCAGTTCGTTCCTAATTGGAGTGGTTGGTGTATTACATACGTCTAGCGATTGGATTTCACTCAAAACTCACCAAATGACTCCTCCCACCATATTATGATGTTGCCCAAGTTTTGGGCTCGATCCGAAATCAATAGGTGTGAGAAATTGGTCAATTCAATTTCAACGACAGTTCATTCCTAAATGGAGTGGTTGGTGTATTCCACACTTCTAGCGATTGGATTTCACTCAAAACTCACCAAATGACTCCTCCCACCATATTATGATGTTGCCCAAGTTTGGGGCTCGATCCGAAACCAATAGGTGTGAGAAATTGGACAATTCATGTTCAACGGCAGTTCGTTCCTAATTGGAGTGGTTGGTGTATTCCATACGTCTAGCGATTGGATTTCACTCAAAACTCACCAAATGACTCCTCCCACCGTATTATGTTGTTGCCCAAGTTTTGGGCTCGATCCGAAATCAATAGGTGTGAGAAATTGGGCAATTCAAGATCAACGGCAGTTCGTTCCTAATTGTAGTGGTTGGTGTATTCCATACTTCTAGGGATTGGATTTCACTCAAAACTCACCAAATGACTCCTCCCACCATATTATGATGTTGCCCAAGTTTTGGGCTCGATCCGAAATCAATAGGTGTTCCAAATTGGGCACTTCAAGTTCAACGGCAGTTCGTTCGTAATTGGAGTGGTTGGTGTATTCCATACTTCTAGCGATTGGATTTCACTCAAAACTCACGAAATGACTCCTCCCACCATATTATGATGTTGCCCAACTTTGGGGCTCGATCCGAAATCAATAGGTGTGAGAAATTGGTCATTTCAATTTCAACGACAGTTCATTCCCAATCGGGGTAGTTGCTGTATTCCATACTTCGAGCGATTGGATTTCACTCAAAACTCACCAAATGACTCCTCCCACTATATTATGATGTTGCCCAAGTTTTGGCCTCGATCCGAAATCAATAGCTGTGAGAAATTGGGCAATTCAAGTTCAACGACAGTTCGTTCCTAATTGTAGTGGTTGGTGTATTCCATACTTCTAGCGATTGGATTTCACTCAAAACTCACGAAATGACTCCTCGAACCATATTATGATGTTGCCCAAGTTTTGGGCTTGATCCGTAATCAATAGGTGTTCCAAATTGGACAATTCAAGTTCAACGGCAGTTCGTTCCTAATTGGAGTGGTTGGTGTATTCCATACTTCTAGCAATGGGATTTCACCCAAAACTCACCAAATGACTCTTCCCACCATATTATGATATTGCCCGAGTTTTGGGCTCGATCTGAAATCAATAGGTATTCCAAAGTGGACAATTCAAGTTCAACGGCAGTTCGTTCCTAATTGGAGTGGTTGGTGTATTCCATACTTCTAGCGATTGGACTTCACTCAAAACTCATCAAATGACTCCTCCCACCATATTATGTGGTTGCCCAAGTTTTGGACTGGATCCGAAATCAATAGGTCTTCCAAATTTGACAATTAGAGTTCAACGGCAGTTCGTTCCTAATTGGAGTGGTTGGTGTATTCCATACTTCTAGCAATTGGATTTCACTCAAAACTCACCAAATGACTCCTCCCACCATATTATGATGTTGCCCAAGTTTGGGCCTCGATTCGAAATCAATAGGTGTGAGAAATTGGACAATTCAAGTTCAACGGCAGTTCGTTCCTAATTGGAGTGGTTGGTGTATTCCATACTTCTAGCGATTAGATTTCCCTCAAAACTCACCAAATGACTCTTCCCACCATATTATGATATTGCCCAAGTTTTGGGCTCGATCCGAAATCAATAGGTCTTCCAAATTGGACAATTCAAGTTCAACGGCAGTTCGTTCCTAATTGGAGTGGTTGGTGTATTCCATACTTCTAGCGATTGGATTTCACTCAAAACTCACCAAATGACTCTTCCCACCATATTATGGTATTGCCCAAGTTTTGGGCTCGATCCGAAATCAATAGGTGTTCCAAATTGGACAATTCAAGTTCAACTGCAGTTCGTTCCTAATTGGAGTGGTTGGTGTATTCCATACTTCAGGCGATTGGATTTCACTCAAAACTCACCAAATGACTCCTCCCACCATATTATGATGTTGCCCAGGTTTGGGGCTCGATCCGAAATCAATAGGTGTGAGAAATTGGACAATTCAAGTTCAACGGCAGTTCGTTCCTAATTGGAGTGGCTGGTGTATTCCATGCTTCTAGCGATTGGATTTCTCTCAAAACTCTCCAAATGACTCCTCCCACCATATTATGATGTTGCCCAAGTTTTGGGCTCGATCCGAAATCAATAGGTGTGAGAAATTGGACAATTCAAGTTCAACGGCAGTTCGTTCCTAATTGGAGTGGTTGGTGTATTCCATACTTCTAGCGATTGGATTTCACTCAAAACTCACCAAATGACTCTTCCCACCATATTATGATATTGCCCAAGTTTTGGGCTCGATCCGAAATCAATAGGTGTTCCAAATTGGACAATTCAAGTTCAACGGCAGTTCGTTCCTAATTGGAGTGGTTGGTGTATTCCATACTTCCAGCGATTGGATTTCACTCAAAACTCACCAAATGACACCTCCCACCATATTATGATGTTGCACAAGTTTGGGGTTCGATCCGAAATCAATAGGTGTGAGAAATTGGACAATTCAAGTTCAACGGCAGTTCGTTCCTAATGGGAGTGGTTGGTGTATTCCATACTTCTAGCAATTGGATTTCAATCAAAACTCACCAAATGACTCCGCCCACCATATTATGATGTTGCCCAAGTTTTGGGCTCGATCCGAAATCAATAGTTGTTCCAAATTGGACAATTCAACTTCAACGGCAGTTCGTTCCTAATTGGAGTGGTTGGTGTATTCCATACTTCTAGCGATTGGATTTCACTCAAAACTCACCAAATGACTCCTCCCACCATATTTTGATGTTGCCCAGGTTTGGGGCTCGATCCGAAATCAATAGGTGTGATAAATTGGACAATTCAAGTTCAACGGCAGTTCGTTCCTAATTGGAGTGGTTGGTGTGTTCCATACTTTTAGCGATTGGATTTCACTCAAAACTCACCAAATGACTCTTCCCACCATAATATGATATTGCCCAAGTTTTGGGCTCGATCCGAAATCAATAGGTGTTCCAAATTGGACAATTCAAGTTGAACGGCAATTCGTTCCTAATTGGAGTGGTTGGTGTATTCCATGTTTCTAGCGATTGGATTTCTCTCAAAACTCACCAAATGACTCCTCCCACCATATTATGATGTTGCCCAAGTATTGGGATCGATCCGAAATCAATAGGTGTGAGAAATTGGACAATTCAAGTTCAACGGCAGTTCGTTCCTAATTGGAGTGGTTGGTGTATTCCACACTTCAAGCGATTGGATTTCACTCAAAACTAACCAAATGACTCCTCCCACCATATTATGATGTTGCCCAAGTTTTGGGCTCGATTCGAAATCAATAGGTGTGAGAAATTGGAGAATTCAAGTTCAACGGCAGTTCGTTCCTAATTGGAGTGGTTGGTGTATTCCACACTTCAAGCGATTGGATTTCACTCAAAACTCCCCAAATGACTCCTCCCACCATATTATGATGTTGCCCAAGTTTTGGGCTCGATCCGAAATCAGTCGGTGTGATAAATTGGACAATTCAAGTTCAACGGACGTTCGTTCCTAACTGGAGTGGTTGGTGTATTCCATACTTCTAGCGATTGGATTTCACTCAAAACTCACCAAATGACTACTCCCACCACATTATGATGTTGCCCAAGTTTTAGGCTCGATCCGAAAACAATAGGTGTTCCAAATTGGAGAATTCAAGTTCAACGGCAGTTCATTCCTAATTGGAGTGGTTGGTGTATTCCATACTTCTAGCGATTGGATTTCACTCAAAACTCACCAAATGACTCCTCCCACCATATTATGATGTTGCCCAGGTTTGGGGCTCGATCCGAAATCAATAGGTGTGAGAAACTTTACAATTCAAGTTCAACGGCAGTTCGTTCCTAATGGGAGTGGTTGGTGTATTCCATACTTCTAGTGATTGGATTTCACTCAAAACTAACCAAATGACTCCTCCCACCATATTATGACGTTGCCCAAGTTTTGGGCTCGATCCGAAATCAATAGGTGTTCGAAATTGGACAATTCAAGTTCAACGGCATTTCGTTCCTAATTGCAGTGGTTGGTGTATTCCTTACTTCTAGCGATTGGATTTCACTCAAAACTCACCGAATGACTCTTCCCACCATATTATGATTTTGCCCAAGTTTTGGGCTCGATCCGAAATCAATAGGTGTGACAAATTGGACAATTCAAGTTCAACGGCAGTTCGTTCCTAATTGGAGTGGTTGGTGTATTCCATACTTCTAGCGATTGGATTTCACTCAAAACTCACCAAATGACTCCTCCCACCATATTATGATGTTGCCCAGGTTTGGGGCTCGATCCGAAATCAATAGGTGTGAGAAATTGGACAATTCAAGTTCAACGGCAGTTCGTTCCTAATTGGAGTGGTTGGTGTATTCCATGCTTCTAGCGATTGGATTTCTATCAAAACTCACCAAATGACTCCTCCCACCATATTATGATGTTGCCCAAGTTTTGGGCTCGATCCGAAATCAATAGGTGTGAGAAATTGGACAATTCAAGTTCAACGGCAGTTCATTCCTAATTGGAGTGGTTGGTGTATTCCATTCTTCTAGCGATTGCATTTCACTCAAAACTCACCAAATGACTCCTCCCACCATATTATGATGTTGCACAAGTTTGGGGTTCGATCCGAAATCAATAGGTGTGAGAAATTGGACAATTCAAGTTCAACGGTAGTTCGTTCCTAATAGGAGTGGTTGGTGTATTCCATACTTCTAGCGATTGGATTTCACTCAAAACTCACCAAATGACTCCTCCCACCATATTATGACGTTACCCAAGTTTTGGGCTAGATCCGAAATCAATAGGTGTTCGAAATTGGACAATTCAAGTTCAACGGCAGTTCGTTCCTAATTGGAGTGGTTGGTGTATTCCATACTTCTAGCGATTGGATTTCACTCAAAACTCACCAAATGACTCCTTCCACCATATTATGATGTTGCCCAGGTTTGGGGCTCGATCCGAAATCAATAGGTGTGGGAAATTGGACAATTCAAGTTCAACGGCAGTTCGTTCCAAATTGGAGTGGTTGGGGTATTCCATACTTCTAGCGATTGGATTTCACTCAAAACTCACCAAATGACTCCTCCCACCATATTATGATGTTGCCCAAGTTTTGGGCTCGATCCGAAATCAATAGGTGCGAGAAATTGGACAATTCCAGTACAACGGCAGTTCGTTCCTAATGGGAGTGGTTGGTGTATTCCATACTTCTAGCGATTGGATTTCACTCAAAACTCACCAAATGACTCCTCCCACCATATTATGATGTTGCCCAAGTTTGGGGCTCGATCCGAAATCAATAGGTGTGAGAAATTGGACAATTCAAGTTCAACGGTAGTTCGTTCCTAATAGGAGTGGTTGGTGAATTCCATACTTCTAGCGATTGGATTTCACTCAAAACTCACTAAATGACTCCTCCCACCATATTATGATGTTGCCCAAGTTTTGCGCTCGATCCGAAAACAATAGGTGTTCCAAATTGGACAATTCAAGTTCAACGGCAGTTCGTTCCTAATTGGAGTGGTTGGTGTATTCCACACTTCAAGCGATTGGATTTCACTCAAAACTAACCAAATGACTCCTCCCACCATATTATGATGTTGCCCAAGTTTTGGGCTCGATTCGAAATCAATAGGTGTGAGAAATTGGAGAATTCAAGTTCAACGGCAGTTCGTTCCTAATTGGAGTGGTTGGTGTATTCCACACTTCAAGCGATTGGATTTCACTCAAAACTCCCCAAATGACTCCTCCCACCATATTATGATGTTGCCCAAGTTTTGGGCTCGATCCGAAATCAGTCGGTGTGATAAATTGGACAATTCAAGTTCAACGGACGTTCGTTCCTAACTGGAGTGGTTGGTGTATTCCATACTTCTAGCGATTGGATTTCACTCAAAACTCACCAAATGACTACTCCCACCACATTATGATGTTGCCCAAGTTTTAGGCTCGATCCGAAAACAATAGGTGTTCCAAATTGGAGAATTCAAGTTCAACGGCAGTTCATTCCTAATTGGAGTGGTTGGTGTATTCCATACTTCTAGTGATTGGATTTCACTCAACACTCACCAAATGACTCCTCCCACCATATTTTGACGTTGCCCAAGTTTTGGGCTCGATCCGAAATCAATAGGTGTTCGAAATTGGACAATTCAAGTTCAACGGCATTTCGTTCCTAATTGCAGTGGTTGGTGTATTCCTTACTTCTAGCGATTGGATTTCACTCAAAACTCACCAAATGACTCTTCCCACCATATTATGATTTTGCCCAAGTTTTGGGCTCGATCCGAAATCAATAGGTGTGACAAATTGGACAATTCAAGTTCAACGGCAGTTCGTTCCTAATTGGAGTGGTTGGTGTATTCCATACTTCTAGCGATTGGATTTCACTCAAAACTCACCAAATGACTCCTCCCACCATATTATGATGTTGCCCAGGTTTGGGGCTCGATCCGAAATCAATAGGTGTGAGAAATTGGACAATTCAAGTTCAACGGCAGTTCGTTCCTAATTGGAGTGGTTGGTGTATTCCATGCTTCTAGCGATTGGATTTCTCTCAAAACTCACCAAACGACTCCTCCCACCATATTATGATGTTGCCCAAGTTTTGGGCTCGATCCGAAATCAATAGGTGTGAGAAATTGTACAATTCAAGTTCAACAGCAGTTCGTTCCTAATTGGAGTGGTTGGTGTATTCCATACTTCTAGCGATTGGATTTCACTCAAAACTCACCAAATGACTCTTCCCACCATATTATGATATTTCCCAAGTTTTGGGCTCGATCCGAAATCAATAGGTGTTCCAAATTGGACAATTCAAGTTCAACGGCAGTTCATTTCTAATTGGAGTGGTTGGTGTATTCCATTCTTCTAGCGATTGCATTTCACTCAAAACTCACCAAATGACTCCTCCCACCATATTATGATGTTGCACAAGTTTGGGGTTCGATCCGAAATCAATAGGTGTGAGAAATTGGACAATTCAAGTTCAACGGTAGTTCGTTCCTAATAGGAGTGGTTGGTGTATTCCATACTTCTAGCGATTGGATTTCACTCAAAACTCACCAAATGACTCCTCCCACCATATTATGACGTTACCCAAGTTTTGGGCTAGATCCGAAATCAATAGGTGTTCGAAATTGGACAATTCAAGTTCAACGGCAGTTCGTTCGTAATTGGAGTGGTTGGTGTATTCCATACTTCTAGCGATTGGATTTCACTCAAAACTCACCAAATGACACCTTCCACCATATTATGATGTTGCCCAGGTTTGGGGCTCGATCCGAAATCAATAGGTGTGGGAAATTGGACAATTCAAGTTCAACGGCAGTTCGTTCCAAATTGGAGTGGTTGGGGTATTCCATACTTCTAGCGATTGGATTTCACTCAAAACTCACCAAATGACTCCTCCCACCATATTATGATGTTGCCCAAGTTTTGGGCTCGATCCGAAATCAATAGGTGCGAGAAATTGGACAATTCAAGTACAACGGCAGTTCGTTCCTAATGGGAGTGGTTGGTGTATTCCATACTTCTAGCGATTGGATTTCACTCAAAACTCACCAAATGACTCCTCCCACCATATTATGATGTTGCCCAAGTTTGGGGCTCGATCCGAAATCAGTAGGTGTGAGAAATTGGACAATTCAAGTTCAACGGCAGTTCGTTCCTAATTGGAGTGGTTGGTGTATTCCATAGTTCGAGCAATTAGATTTCACTCAAAACTCTCCAAATGACTCCCCCCACCATATTATGATGTTGCCCAAGTTTTGGGCTCGATCCGAAATCAATAGGGGTTCGAAATTGGACAATTCAAGTTCAACGGCAGTTCGTTCCTAATAGGAGTGGTGGGTGTATTCCATACTTCTAGCGATTGGATTTCACTCAAAACTCACCAAATGACTCCTCCCACCATATTATGACGTTACCCAAGTTTTGGGCTAGATCCGAAATCAATAGGTGTTCGAAATTGGACAATTCAAGTTCAACGGCAGTTCGTTCCTAATTGGAGTGGTTGGTGTATTCCATACTTCTAGCGATTGGATTTCACTCAAAACTCACTAAATGACTCCTCCCACCATATTATGATGTTCCCCTAGTTTTGCGCTCGATCCGAGAACAATAGGTGTTCCAAATTGGACAATTCAAGATCAACGGCAGTTCGTTCCTAATTGGAGTGGTTGGTGTATTCCACACTTCAAGCGATTGGATTTCACTCAAAACTAACCAAATGACTCCTCCCACCATATTATGTTGTTGCCCAAGTTTTGGGCTCGATTCGAAATCAATAGGTGTGAGAAATTGGATTATTCAAGTTCAACGGCAGTTCGTTCCTAATTGGAGTGGTTGGTGTATTCCACACTTCAAGCGATTGGATTTCACTCAAAACTCCCCAAATGACTCCTCCCACCATATTATGATGTTGCCCAAGTTTTGGGCTCGATCCGAAATCAGTCGGTGTTCCAAATTGGACAATTCAAGTTCAACGGCAGTTCATTCCTAATTGGAGTGGTTGGTGTATTCCATACTTCTAGCGATTGGATTTCACTCAAAACTCACCAAATGACTCCTCCCACCATATTATGATGTTGCCCAGGTTTGGGCCTCGATCCGAAATCAATAGGTGTGAGAAATTGGACAATTCAAGTTCAACGGCAGTTCGTTCCTAATTGGAGTGGTTGGTGTGTTCCATACTTTTAGCGATTGGATTTCACTCAAAACTCACCAAATGACTCCTCCCACCATATTATGACGTTGCCCAAGTTTTTGGCTCGATCCGAAATCAATAGGTGTGCGAAATTGGACAATTCAAGTTCAACGGCCGTTCGTTCCTAACTGGAGTGGCTGGTGTATTCCATACTTCTAGCGATTGGATTTCACTCAAAACTCACCAAATGACTCCTCCCACCATATTATGACGTTGCCCAAGTTTTAGGCTCGATCCGAAATCAATAGGTGTTCGAAATTGGACAATTTAAGTTCAACGGCAGTTCGTTCCTAATTGGAGTGGTTGGTGTATTCCATACTTCTAGAGATTGGATTTCACTCAAAACTCACCAAATCACTCCTCCCACCATATTATGATGTTGCCCAGGTTTGGGGCTTGATCCGAAATCAATAGGTGTTCGAAATTGTACAATTCAAGTTCAACGGCAGTTCGTTCCTAATTACAGTGGTTGGGGTATTCCATGCTTCTAGCGATTGGATTTCTCTCAAAACTCACCAAATGACTCCTCCCACCATATTATGATGTTGCCCAAGTTTTGGGCTCGATCCGAAATCAATAGGTGTGAGAAATTGGACAATTCAAGTTCAACGGAAGTTCGTTCCTAATAGGAGTGGTTGGTGTATTCCATACTTCTAGCGATTGGATTTCACTCAAAACTCACCAAATGACTCTTCCCCCCATAATATGATATTGCCCAAGTTTTGGGCTCGATCCGAAATCAATAGGTGTTCCAAATTGGACAATTCAAGTTGAACGGCAATTCGTTCCTAATTGGAGTGGTTGGTGTATTCCATGTTTCTAGCGATTGGATTTCTCTCAAAACTCACCAAATGACTCCTCCCACCATATTATGATGTTGCCCAAGTATTGGGATCGATCCGAAATCAATAGGTGTGAGAAATTGGACAATTCAAGTTCAACGGAAGTTCGTTCCTAACTGGAGTGGTTGGTGTATTCCATACATCTAGCGATTGGATTTCACTCAAAACTCACCAAATGACTCCTCCCACCATATTATGATGTTGCCCAAGTTTTGGGCTCGATCCGAAATCAATAGCTGTGAGAAATTGGAGAATTCAAGTTCAACGGCAATTCGTTCCTAATTGGAGTGATTGGTGTATTCCAAACTTCAAGCGATTGGATTTCACTCAAAACTAACCAAATGACTCCTCCAACCATATTATGATGTTGCCCAAGTTTTTGGCTCGATCCGAAATCAATAGGTGTGAGAAATTGGACAATTCAAGTTCAACGGCAGTTCATTCCTAATTGGAGTGGTTGGTGTATTCCATACTTCTAGCGATTGGATTTCTCTCAAAACTCACCAAATGACTCCTCCCACCATATTATGATGTTGCCCAAGTTTTTGGCTCGATCCGAAATCAATAGGTGTGAGAAATTGGACAATTCAAGTTCAACGGCAGTTCATTCCTAATTGGAGTGGTTGGTGTATTCCATACTTCTAGCGATTGGATTTCTCTCAAAACTCACCAAATGACTCCTCCCACCATATTATGATGTTGCCCAAGTTTTGGGCTCGATCCGAATTCAATAGGTGTGCGAAATTGGACAATTCAAGTTCAACGGCAGTTCATTCCTAATTGGAGTGGTTGGTGTATTCCATACATCTAGCGATTGGATTTCACTCAAAACTCACCAAATGACTCCTCCCACCATATTATGATGTTGCCCAAGTTTTGGCCTCGATACGAAATCAATAGGTGTGAGAAATTGGACACTTCAAGTTCAACGGCAGTTCGTTCCAAATTGGAGTGGTTGGTGTATTCCATACTTCTAGCGATTGGATTTCACTCAAAACTCACCAAATGACTCCTCCCACCCATTTATGATGTTGCCCAAGTTTTGGGCTCGATCCGAAATCAATAGGTGTGAGAAATTGGACAATTCAAGTTCAACGGCAGTTCATTCCGAATTGGAGTGGTTGGTGTATTCCATACTTCTAGCGATTGGATTTCTCTCAAAACTCACCAAATGACTCCTCCCACCATATTATGATGTTGCCCAAGTTTTGGGCTCGATCAGAAATCAATAGGTGTGAGAAATTGGACAATTCAAGTTCAACGGCAGTTCGTTCCTAATTGGAGTGGTTGGTGTATTACATACTTCTGGCGATTGGATTTCACTCAAACCTCCCTAAATGACTCCTCCCACCATATTATGATGTTGCCCTAGTTTTGGGCTCGATCCGAACACAATAGGTGTTCCAAATTGGACAATCCAAGTTCAACGGCAGTTCGTTCCTAATTGGAGTGGTTGGTGTATTCCATACTTCTAGAGATTGGATTTCACTCAAAACTAACCAAATGACTCCTCCCACCATATTCTGATGTTGCCCAGGTTTGGGGCTCGATCCGAAATCAATAGGTGTGAGAAATTGGACAATTCAAGTTCAACGGCAGTTCGTTCCTAATTGGAGTGGTTGGTGTATTCCATGTTTCTAGCGATTGGATTTCTCTCAAAACTCACCAAATGACTCCTCCCACCATATTATGATGTTGCCCAAGTTTGGGGCTCAATCCGAAATCAATAGGTGTGAGAAATTGGACAATTCAAGTTCAACGGCAGATCGTTCCTAATTGGAGTGGTTGATGTATTCCATACTTCTAGCGATTGGATTTCACTCAAAACTCACCAAATGACTCCTCCCACGATATTCTGATGTTGCCCAGGTTTGGGGCTCGATCCGAAATCAATAGGTGTGAGAAATTGGACAATTCAAGTTCAACGGCAGTTCATTCCTAATAGGAGTAGTTGGGGTATTCCATACTTCTAGCGATTGGATTTCACTCAAAACTCACTAAATGACTCTTCCCACCATTTTATGATATTGCGCAAGTTTTGGGCTCGATCCGAAATCAATAGGTGTTCCAAATTGGACAATTCAAGTTCAACTGCAGTTCGTTCCTAATTGGAGTGGTTGGTGTATTCCATACTTCTAGAGATTGGATTTCACTCAAAACTCACCAAATGACTCCTCCCACCATATGATGATGTTGCACAAGTTTCGGGTTCGATCCGAAATCAGTAGGAGTGAGAAATTGGACAATTCAAGTTCAACGGCCGTTTGTTCCTAATGGGAGTGGTTGGTGTATTCCATACTTCTAGCGATTGGATTTCACTCAAAACTCACCAAATGACTCCTCCCACCATATTATGCTGTTGCCCAAGTTTTGGGCTTGATCCGAAATCAATAGGTGTGAGAAATTCGACAATTCAAGTTCAACGGTAGTTCGTTCCTAATTGGAGTGGTTGGTGTATTCCATACTTCTAGCGATTGGATTTCACTCAAAACTCCCCAAATGACTCCTCCCACCATATTATGATGTTGCCCAAGTTTTGGGCTCTATCCGAATTCAGTAGGTGTGAGAAATTGGACAATTCAAGTTCAACGGCAGTTCGTTCCTAACTGGAGTGGTTGGTGTATTTCATACTTCTAGCGATTGGATTTCACTCAAAACTCACCAAATGACTCCTCCCACCATATTATGATGTTGCCCATGTTTGGGGCTTGATCCGAAATCAATAGGTGTGAGAAATTGGACAATTCAAGTTCGACGGCAGTTCGTTCCTAATTGGAGCGGTTGGTGTCTTCCATACTTCTAGCGAATGGATTTCACTCAAAACTCACCAAATGACTCCTCCCACCATATTATGATGTTGCTCAAGTTTTGGGCTCGATCCGAAATCAATAGGTGTTCCATATTGGACAATTCAAGTTCAACGGCAGTTCGTTCCTAATTGGAGTGGTTGGTGTATTCCATACTTCTAGCGATTGGATTTCACTCAAAACTCACCAAATGACTCCTCCCACCATATTATGATGTTGCCCAAGTTTTGGGCTTGATCCGAAATCAATAGGTGTGAGAAATTGGACAATTCAAGTTCAACGGCAGTTCGTTCCTAATGGGAGTGGTTGGTGTATTCCATGCTTCTAGCGATTGGATTTCTCTCAAAACTCACCGAATGACTCCTCCCACCATATTATTATGTTGCCCAAGTTTTGGGCCCGATCCGAAATCAATAGGTGTGAGAAATTGGACAATTCAAGTTCAACGGCAGTTCGTTCCTAATTTTAGTGGTTGGAGTATTACATACTTCTAGCGATTGGATTTCACTCAAAACTCACCAAATCACTCCTCCCACCACATTATGATGTTGCCCAAGTTTTGGGCTCGATACGAAATCAATTGGTGTTCGAAATTGGACAATTCAAGTTCAACGGCAGTTCGTTCCTAATTGGAGTGGTTGGGGTATTCCATACTTCTAGCGATTGGATTTCACTCAAAACTCACCAAATGACTCCTCCCACCATATTATGATGTTGCCCAAGTTTGGGGCTCGATCCAAAATCAATAGGTGTGAGAAATTGGACAATTCAATTTCAACGGCAGTTCGTTCCTAATTGGAGTGGTTGGTGTATTCCATACTTCTAGCGATTGGATTTCACTCAAAACTCACCAAATGACTCCTCCCACCATATTATGATGTTGCCCAAGTTTGGGGCTCAATCCGAAATCAATAGGTGTGAGAAATTGGACAATTCAAGTTCAACGGCAGATCGTTCCTAATTGGAGTGGTTGATGTATTCCATACTTCTAGCGATTGGATTTCACTCAAAACTCACCAAATGACTCCTCCCACCAATTTTTGATATTTCCCAAGTTTTGGGCTCGATCCGAAATCAATAGGTGTTCCAAATTTGACAATTCAAGTTCAACGGCAGTTCGTTCCTAATTGGAGTGGTTGGTGTATAACATACTTCTAGCGATTGGATTTCACTCAAAACTCACCAAAGGACTCCTCCCACCATATTATGATGTTGCCCAAGTTTTGGGCTCGATTCGAATTCAATAGGTGTGAGAAATTGGACAATTCAAGTTCAACGGCAGTTCGTTCCTAATTGGAGTGGTTGGTGTATTCCATACTTCTAGCGATTGGATTTCACTCAAAACTCACCAAATGACTCCTCTCACCATATTAGGATGTTGCCCAAGCTTTGGGCTCGATACGAAATCAATAGGTGTTCCAAATTGGACAATTCAAGTTCAACGGCAGATCGTTCCTAATTGGAGTGGTTGGTGTATTCCATACTTCTAGCGATTGGATTTCACTCAAAACTAACCAAATGACTCCTCCCACCGTATTATGTTGTTGCCCAAGTTTTGGGCTCGATCCGGAATAAATAGGTGTGCGAAATTGCACAATTCAATTTGAACGGCAGATCGTAACTAAATTGGAGTGGTTGGTGTATTCCATACTTCTAGCGATTGGATTTCACTCAAAACTCACCAAATGACTCCTCCCACCATATTATGATGTTGCCCAAGTTTTGGGCTCGATCCGAAATCAATAGGTGTTCCAAATTGGACAATTCAAGTTCAACGACAGTTCGTTCCGAATTGGAGTGGTTGGTGTATTCCATACCTCTAGCGATTGGATTTCACTCAAAACTAACCAAATGACTCCTCCCACCATATTATGATGTTGCCCAAGTTTTGGGTTCGATCCGAAATCAATAGGTGTGAGAAATTGGACAATTCAAGTTCGACGGCAGTTCGTTCCTAATTGGAGTGGTTGGTGTATTCCATACTTCTAGCGATTGGATTTCACTCAAAACTCACCAAATGACTCCTCCCACCATATTATGTTGTTGCCCAAGTTTTGGGCTCGATACGAAATCAATAGGTGTGAGAAATTGAACAATTCATGTTCAACGGCAGTTCGTTCCTAATTGGAGTGGTTGGTGTATTCCATACTTCTAGCGATTGGATTTCACTCAAAACTCACCAAATGACTCCTCCTACCATATTATGATGTTGCCCAAGTTTTGAGCTCGATCCGAACTCAATAGATGTGAGAAATTGGACAATTCAATTTCAACGGCATTTCTTTCCTAATTGGAGGGGTTGGTGTATTCCATACTTCTAGCGACTGGATTTCACTCAAAACCCACCAAATGACTCCTCCCACCATATTATGATGTTGCCCAAGTTTGGGGCTCGATCAGAAATCAATAGGTGTGATAAATTGGACAATTCAAGTTCAACGGCAGTTCGTTCCTAATTGGAGTGGTTGGTGTATTCCATACTTCTAGCGATTGGATTTCACTCAAAAGTCACCAATTGACTCCTCCCACCATATTATGATGTTGCCCAAGTTTTGGGCTCGATCCGAAAGCAATAGATGTTCCAAATTGGACAATTCAAGTTCAACGGCAGTTCGTTCCTAATTGGAGTGGTTGGTGTATACCACACTTCTAGCGATTGGATTTCACTCAAAACTCACCAAATGACTCCTCCCACCATATTATGATGTTGCCCAAGTTTTGGGCTCGGTCCGAAATCAATAGGTGTGAGAAATTGGACAATTCAAGTTCGACGGCAGTTCGTTCCTAATTGGAGTGGTTGGTGTATTCCATACTTCTAGCGATTGGATTTCACTCAAAACTCACCAAATGACTCCTCCCACCATATTATGTTGTTGCCCAAGTTTTGGGCTCGATACGAAATCAATAGGTGTTCCAAATTGGACAATTCAAGTTCAACGGCAGTTCGTTCCTAATTGGGGTGGTTGGTGTATTCCATACTTCTAGCGATTGGATTTCACTCAAAACTAACCAAATGACTCCTCCCACCGTGTTATGTTGTTGCCCAAGTTTTGGGCTCGATCCGAAATCAATAGGTGTGCGAAATTCGACAATTCAATTTCAACGGCAGATCGTAACTAAATTGGAGTGGTTGGTGTATTCCATACTTCTAGCGATTGGATTTCACTCAAAACTCACAAAATGACTCCGCCCACCATATTATGATGTTGCCCAAGTTTTGGGCTCGATCCGAAATCAATAGGTGTTCCAAATTGGACAATTCAAGTTCAACGGTAGTTCGTTCCTAATTGGAGTGGTTGGTGTATTCCATACTTCTGGCGATTGGATTTCACTCAAAACTAACCAAATGACTCCTCCCACCATATTATGATGTTGCCCAAGTTTTGGGATCGATCCGAAATCAATAGGTGTGAGAAATTGGACAATTCATGTTCAACGGCAGTTCGTTCCTAATTGGAGTGGTTGGTGTATTCCATACTTCTAGCGATTGGATTTCACTCAAAACGAACCAAATGACTCCTCCCACCATATTATGATATTGCCCAAGTTTTGGGCTCGATCCGAAATCAATAGGTGTGAGAAATTGGACAATTCAAGTTCAACGGCAGGTCGTACCAAATTGGAGTGGTTGGTCTATTCCATACTTCTAGCGATTGGATTTCACTCAAAACTCACCAAATGACTCCTCCCACCATATTATGATGTTGCCCAAGTTTTGGGCTCGATCCGAAATCAATAGGTGTTCCAAATTGGACAATTCAAGTTCAACGACAGTTCGTTCCGAATTGGAGTGGTTGGTGTATTCCATACCTCTAGCGATTGGATTTCACTCAAAACTAACCAAATGACTCCTCCCACCATATTATGATGTTGCCCAAGTTTTGGGTTCGATCCGAAATCAATAGGTGTGAGAAATTGGACAATTCAAGTTCGACGGCAGTTCGTTCCTAATTGGAGTGGTTGGTGTATTCCATACTTCTACCGATTGGATTTCACTCAAAACTCACCAAATGACTCCTCCCACCATATTATGTTGTTACCAAAGTTTTGGGCTCGATACGAAATCAATAGGTGTTCCAAATTGGACAATTCAAGTTCAACGGCAGTTCGTTCCTAATTGGGGTGGTTGGTGTATTCCATACTTCTAGCGATTGGATTTCACTCAAAACTAACCAAATGACTCCTCCCACCGTATTATGTTGTTGCCCAAGTTTTGGGCTCGATCCGAAATCAATAGGTGTGCGAAATTGCACAATTCAATTTGAACGGCAGATCGTAACTAAATTGGAGTGGTTGGTGTATTCCATACTTCTAGCGATTGGATTTCACTCAAAACTCACCAAATGACTCCTCCCACCATATTATGATGTTGCCCAAGTTTTGGGCTCGATCCGAAATCAATAGGTGTTCCAAATTGGACAATTCAAGTTCAACGACAGTTCGTTCCAAATTGGAGTGGTTGGTGTATTCCATACCTCTAGCGATTGGATTTCACTCAAAACTAACCAAATGACTCCTCCCACCGTATTATGTTGTTGCCCAAGTTTTGGGCTCGATCCGAAATCAATAGGTGTGCGAAATTGCACAATTCAATTTGAACGGCAGATCGTAACTAAATTGGAGTGGTTGGTCTATTCCATACTTCTAGCGATTGGATTTCACTCAAAACTCACAAAATGACTCCGCCCACCATATTATGATGTTGCCCAAGTTTTGGGCTCGATCCGAAATCAATAGGTGTTCCAAATTGGACAATTCAAGTTCAACGGTAGTTCGTTCCTAATTGGAGTGGTTGGTGTATTCCATACTTCTGGCGATTGGATTTCACTCAAAACTAACCAAATGACTCCTCCCACCATATTATGATGTTGCCCAAGTTTTGGGATCGATCCGAAATCAATAGGTGTGAGAAATTGGACAATTCATGTTCAACGGCAGTTCGTTCCTAATTGGAGTGGTTGGTGTATTCCATACTTCTAGCGATTGGATTTCACTCAAAACGAACCAAATGACTCCTCCCACCATATTATGATATTGCCCAAGTTTTGGGCTCGATCCGAAATCAATAGGTGTGAGAAATTGGACAATTCAAGTTCAACGGCAGGTCGTACCAAATTGGAGTGGTTGGTCTATTCCATACTTCTAGCGATTGGATTTCACTCAAAACTCACCAAATGACTCCTCCCACCATATTATGATGTTGCCCAAGTTTTGGGCTCGATCCGAAATCAATAGGTGTTCCAAATTGGACAATTCAAGTTCAACGACAGTTCGTTCCGAATTGGAGTGGTTGGTGTATTCCATACCTCTAGCGATTGGATTTCACTCAAAACTAACCAAATGACTCCTCCCACCATATTATGATGTTGCCCAAGTTTTGGGATCGATCCGAAATCAATAGGTGTGAGAAATTGGACAATTCATGTTCAACGGCAGTTCGTTCCTAATTGGAGTGGTTGGTGTATTCCATACTTCTAGCGATTGGATTTCACTCAAAACGAACCAAATGACTCCTCCCACCATATTATGATATTGCCCAAGTTTTGGGCTCGATCCGAAATCAATAGGTGTGAGAAATTGGACAATTCAAGTTCAACGGCAGGTCGTACCAAATTGGAGTGGTTGGTCTATTCCATACTTCTAGCGATTGGATTTCACTCAAAACTCACCAAATGACTCCTCCCACCATATTATGATGTTGCCCAAGTTTTGGGCTCGATCCGAAATCAATAGGTGTTCCAAATTGGACAATTCAAGTTCAACTGCAGTTCGTTCCGAATTGGAGTGGTTGGTGTATTCCATACTTCTAGCGATTGGATTTCACTCTAAACTCACCAAATGACTCCTCCCACCATATTATGATGTTGCCCAAGTTTTGGGCTCGATCCGAAATCAATAGGTGTTCCAAATTGGACAATTCAAGTTCAACGACAGTTCGTTCCAAATTGGAGTGGT
Organism: Prunus avium; assembly: GCF_965620075.1. Classification (NCBI taxonomy): domain Eukaryota; kingdom Viridiplantae; phylum Streptophyta; class Magnoliopsida; order Rosales; family Rosaceae; genus Prunus; species Prunus avium. The sequence continues at coordinate 11,148,225 of NC_142290.1, forward strand.
TGGTGTATTCCATACCTCTAGCGATTGGATTTCACTCAAAACTAACCAAATGACTCCTCCCACCATATTATGATGTTGCCCAAGTTTTGGGTTCGATCCGAAATCAATAGGTGTGAGAAATCGGACAATTCAAGATCGACGGCAGTTCGTTCCTAATTGGAGTGGTTGGTGTATTCCATACTTCTAGCGATTGGATTTCACTCAAAACTAACCAAATGACTCCTCCCACCGTATTATGTTGTTGCCCAAGTTTTGGGCTCGATACGAAATCAATAGGTGTTCCAAATTGGACAATTCAAGTTCAACGGCAGTTCGTTCCTAATTGGGGTGGTTGGTGTATTCCATACTTCTAGCGAATGGATTTCACTCAAAACTAACCAAATGACTCCTCCCACCGTATTATGTTGTTGCCCAAGTTTTGGGCTCGATCCGAAATCAATAGGTGTGCGAAATTGGACAATTCAATTTGAACGGCAGATCGTAACTAAATTGGAGTGGTTGGTGTATTCCATACTTCTAGCGATTGGATTTCACTCAAAACTCACCAAATGACTCCTCCCACCATATTATGATGTTGCCCAAGTTTTGGGCTCGATCCGAAATCAATAGGTGTTCCAAATTGGACAATTCAAGTTCAACGGCAGTTCGTTCCGAATTGGAGTGGTTGGTGTATTCCATACTTCTAGCGATTGGATTTCACTCTAAACTCACCAAATGACTCCTCCCACCATATTATGATGTTGCCCAAGTTTTGGGCTCGATCCGAAATCAATAGGTGTTCCAAATTGGACAATTCAAGTTCAACGGCAGTTCGTTCCGAATTGGAGTGGTTGGTGTATTCCATACTTCTAGCGATTGGATTTCACTCTAAACTCACCAAATGACTCCTCCCACCATATTATGATGTTGCCCAAGTTTTGGGCTCGATCCGAAATCAATAGGTGTTCCAAATTGGACAATTCAAGTTCAACGACAGTTCGTTCCAAATTGGAGTGGTTGGTGTATTCCATACCTCTAGCGATTGGATTTCACTCAAAACTAACCAAATGACTCCTCCCACCATATTATGATGTTGCCCAAGTTTTGGGTTCGATCCGAAATCAATAGGTGTGAGAAATTGGACAATTCAAGTTCGACGGCAGTTCGTTCCTAATTGGAGTGGTTGGTGTATTCCATACTTCTAGCGATTGTATTTCACTCAAAACTAACCAAATGACTCCTCCCACCATATTATGTTGTTGCCCAAGTTTTGGGCTCGATACGAAATCAATAGGTGTTCCAAATTGGACAATTCAAGTTCAACGGCAGTTCGTTCCTAATTGGGGTGGTTGGTGTATTCCATACTTCTAGCGATTGGATTTCACTCAAAACTAACCAAATGACTCCTCCCACCATATTATGTTGTTGCCCAAGTTTTGGGCTCGATCCGAACTCAATAGATGTGAGAAATTGGACAATTCAATTTCAACGGCATTTCTTTCCTAATTGGTGTGGTTGGTGTATTCCATACTTCTAGCGATTGGATTTCACTCAAAACTCACCAAATGACTCCTCCCACCATATTATGATGTTGCCCAAGTTTTGGGCTCGATCCGAAATCAATAGGTGTTCCAAATTGGACAATTCAAGTTCAACGGCAGTTCGTTCCTAATTGGAGTGGTTGGCGTATTCCATACTTCTAGCGATTGGATTTCACTCAAAACTAACCAAATGACACCTCCCACCATATTATGATGTTGCCCAAGTTTTGGGCTCGATCCGAAATCAATAGGTGTGAGAAATTGAACAATTCATGTTCAACGGCAGTTCGTTCCTAATTGGAGTGGTTGGTGTATTCCATACTTCTAGCGATTGGATTTCACTCAAAACTCACCAAATGACTCCTCCTACCATATTATGATGTTGCCCAAGTTTTGGGCTCGATCCGAAATCAATAGGTGTTCCAAATTGGACAATTCAAGTTCAACGGCAGTTCGTTCCGAATTGGAGTGGTTGGTGTATTCCATACTTCTAGCGATTGGATTTCACTCTAAACTCACCAAATGACTCCTCCCACCATATTATGATGTTGCCCAAGTTTTGAGCTCGATCCGAACTCAATAGATGTGAGAAATTGGACAATTCAATTTCAACGGCATTTCTTTCCTAATTGGAGGGGTTGGTGTATTCCATACTTCTAGCGACTGGATTTCACTCAAAACCCACCAAATGACTCCTCCCACCATATTATGATGTTTCCCAGGTTTGGGGCTCGATCAGAAATCAATAGGTGTGATAAATTGGACAATTCAAGTTCAACGGCAGTTCGTTCCTAATTGGAGTGGTTGGTGTATTCCATACTTCTTGCGATTGGATTTCACTCAAAACTCACCAATTGACTCCTCCCACCATATTATGATGTTGCCCAAGTTTTGGGCTCGATCCGAAAGCAATAGATGTTCCAAATTGGACAATTCAAGTTCAACGGCAGTTCGTTCCTAATTGGAGTGGTTGGTGTATTCCATACTTCTAGCGATTGGATTTCACTCAAAACTCACCAATTGACTCATCCCACCATATTATGATGTTGCCCAAGTTTTGGGCTCGATCCGAAAGCAATAGATGTTCCAAATTGGACAATTCCAGTTCAACGGCAGTTCGTTCCTAATTGGAGTGGTTGGTGTATTCCATACTTCTAGCGATTGGATTTCACTCAAAACTCACCAAATGACTCCTCCCACCATATTATGATGTTGCCCAAGTTTTGGGCTCGATCCGAAATCAATAGGTCTCCCAAATTTGACAATTAGAGTTCAACGGCAGTTCGTTCCTAATTGGGGTGGTTGGTGTATTCCATACTTCTAGCGATTGGATTTCACTCAAAACTCACCAAATGACTCCTCCCACCATGTTATGATGTTGCCCAAGTTTTGGGCTCGATCCGAAATCAATAGGTGTTGCAAATTGGACAATTCAAGTTCAACGACAGTTCGTTCCTAATGGGAGTGGTTGGTGTATTCCATACTTCTAGCGATTGGATTTCACCCAAAACTCACCAAATGACTCATCCCACCATATTATGATGTTGCCCAAGTTTTGAGCTCGATCCGAAATCAATAGGTGTTAGAAATTGGACAATTCAAGTTCAACTGCAGTTCGTTCCTAATTGGAGTGGTTGGTGTATTCCATACTTCTAGCGATTGGATTTCACTCAAAACTCACCAAATGACTCCTCCCACCATATTATGATGTTGCCCAAGTTTTGGGCTCGATCCGAAATCAATAGGTGTTCGAAATTGGACAATTCAAGTTCAACGGCAGTTCGTTCCTAATTGGAGTGGTTGGTGTATTCCGTACTTCTAGCGATTGGATTTCACTCAAAACTCACCAAATGACTCCTCCCACCATATTATGATGTTGCCCAAGTTTTGGGCTCGATCCGAAATCAATAGGTGTTCGAAATTGGACAATTCAAGTTGAACGGCAGTTCGTTCCTAATGGGAGTGGTTGGTGTATTCCGTACTTCTAGCGATTGGATTTCACCCAAAACTCACCAAATGACTCATCCCACCATATTATGATGTTGCCCAACTTTTGGGCTCGATCCGAAATCAATAGGTGTTGCAAATTGGACAATTCAAGTTCAACGACAGTTCGTTCCTAATGGGAGTGGTTGGTGTATTCCATACTTCTAGCGATTGGATTTCACCCAAAACTCACCAAATGACTCATCCCACCATATTATGATGTTGCCCAAGTTTTGAGCTCGATCCGAAATCAATAGGTGTTAGAAATTGGACAATTCAAGTTCAACTGCAGTTCGTTCCTAATTGGAGTGGTTGGTGTATTCCATACTTCTAGCGATTGGATTTCACTCAAAACTCACCAAATGACTCCTCCCACCATATTATGATGTTGCCCAAGTTTTGGGCTCGATCCGAAATCAATAGGTGTTCGAAATTGGACAATTCAAGTTCAACGGCAGTTCGTTCCTAATTGGAGTGGTTGGTGTATTCCATACTTCTAGCGATTGGATTTCACTCAAAACTCACCAAATGACTCCTCCGACCATATTATGATGTTGCCCAACTTTTGGGCTCGATCCGAAATCAATAGGTGTTCGAAATTGGACAATTCAAGTTCAACGGCAGTTCGTTCCTAATTGGAGTGGTTGGTGTATTCCATACTTCTAGCGATTGGATTTCACTCAAAACTCACCAAATGACTTCTCCCACCATATTATGATGTTGCCCAAGTGTTGGGCTCTATCCGAAATCAATAGGTGTTGCAAATTGGACAATTCAAGTTCAACGGCAGTTCGTTCCTAATTGGAGTGGTTGGTGTATTCTATACTTCTAGCGATTGGATTTCACTCAAAACGCACCAAATGACTCCTCCCACCATATTATGATGTTGCCCAAGTTTTTAGCTCGATCCGAAATCAATCGGTGTGAGAAATTGGACAATTCAAGTTCAACGGCAGTTCGTTCCTAATTGGAGTGGTTGGTGTATTCCATACTTCTAGCGATTGGATTTCACTCAAAACTCACCAAATGACTCCTCCCACCATATTATGATGTTGCCCAAGTTTTGGGCTCGATCCGAAATCAATAGGTGTTCGAAATTGGACAATTCAAGTTCAACGGCAGTTCGTTCCTAATTGGAGTGGTTGGTGTATTCCATACTTCTAGCGATTGGATTTCACTCAAAACTCACCAAATGACTCCTCCGACCATATTATGATGTTGCCCAACTTTTGGGCTCGATCCGAAATCAATAGGTGTTCGAAATTGGACAATTCAAGTTCAACGGCAGTTCGTTCCTAATTGGAGTGGTTGGTGTATTCCATACTTCTAGCGATTGGATTTCACTCAAAACTCACCAAATGACTTCTCCCACCATATTATGATGTTGCCCAAGTGTTGGGCTCTATCCGAAATCAATAGGTGTTGCAAATTGGACAATTCAAGTTCAACGGCAGTTCGTTCCTAATTGGAGTGGTTGGTGTATTCTATACTTCTAGCGATTGGATTTCACTCAAAACGCACCAAATGACTCCTCCCACCATATTATGATGTTGCCCAAGTTTTTAGCTCGATCCGAAATCAATCGGTGTGAGAAATTGGACAATTCAAGTTCAACGGCAGTTCGTTCCTAATTGGAGTGGTTGGTGTATTCCATACTTCTAGCGATTGGATTTCACTCAAAACTCACCAAATGACTCCTCCCACCATATTATGATGTTGCCCAAGTTTTGGGCTCGATCCGAAATCAATAGGTGTTCGAAATTGGACAATTCAAGTTCAACGGCAGTTCGTTCCTAATTGGAGTGGTTGGTGTATTCCATACTTCTAGCGATTGGATTTCACTCAAAACTCACCAAATGACTCCTCCGACCATATTATGATGTTGCCCAACTTTTGGGCTCGATCCGAAATCAATAGGTGTTCGAAATTGGACAATTCAAGTTCAACGGCAGTTCGTTCCTAATTGGAGTGGTTGGTGTATTCCATACTTCTAGCGATTGGATTTCACTCAAAACTCACCAAATGACTTCTCCCACCATATTATGATGTTGCCCAAGTGTTGGGCTCTATCCGAAATCAATAGGTGTTGCAAATTGGACAATTCAAGTTCAACGGCAGTTCGTTCCTAATTGGAGTGGTTGGTGTATTCTATACTTCTAGCGATTGGATTTCACTCAAAACGCACCAAATGACTCCTCCCACCATATTATGATGTTGCCCAAGTTTTGAGCTCGATCCGAAATCAATAGGTGTGAGAAATTGGACAATTCAAGTTCAACGGCAGTTCGTTCCTAATTGGAGTGGTTGGTGTATTCCATACTTCTAGCGATTGGATTTCACTCAAAACTCACCAAATGACTCCTCCCACCATATTATGATGTTGCCCAAGTTTTGGGCTCGATCCGAAATCAATAGGTGTTCGAAATTGAACAATTCAAGTTCAACGGCAGTTCGTTCCTAATTGGAGTGTGTTGCGTAGATTCAGCTGCACCAAAATGGATTAAGCTGCATCCTCAACTTATGATACTCGCAAGTGCACGAGCCGTTTGGTAGTATAGCATATGTAAGTGCGAGGTCGATCCCACGAGGATTGGTGATTGAATGATCCCATTCATTTTCCCTACACAAAACAGAAATGAAAAAGAAAGAACATAAAACAAGGAAGAAAGAAAATAACTAACTCAAGTAGATAAGTTCCCAAGTTCAATTAGATTAACGGATTGATTCTAGCTAATGTATGATTAAGCCATGGTGTGTGGTCATAACCTTGTGTTCCTAATTCCCTAATTTGATCATTTGTTGTCTAACCTAAAATTAAGCATTAGGAACCCATTAAGCATAGAAGAACATTTTAAACAACCAAGTATGTATCTAATCCCTGTTGTCGAATGTCCATACATACTCTTCCTATTCATAGTTCAATTCGAATTAAAGCATGGTGTCTACTCTTAATTCAAACCAAGATAGCTAACATGCAAGCCTAAATGGTGATCAATCATTCAAACTAGCATATTAACTTATAAGCACAATGAATAAGAACAAAAACCATAATTGAAACTTGGAAACTAATCAAACTTGAAACTAAAGAAAAGAATTTACATAACAATGAAAATTAAGTAGAACTTGGAAAAACTTAAGGAGAATTTCAGCACAAAGATCTCATTATAACAATTGAAAACTAGAAAGAGAAACTAAGAGAATTTGAGGGAGAGAAGGGAAGGGAGCTCTAGAGAAGTGTTTGAGAGCTCCCCCCCTTGGGGTGTTTTTACAAGCTTAGAGAACTTCCCTATTTATAGGCCTAGGGGAAGTGAAAATCTGAATTCAATATGGCTAATGCATACAACACTTGTTTTATAAAATCTGAAATGGTTGATGCACTTGTATTAGAAAATCTAAATTGGGTGATGCACTTGTATTAGAAAATCTTGAATTGGTTGATGCACTTCACCAATAGATCCCACCAGCAGCCCTAGCTCATCTTCATGTCACCATGACCAAGCTTCCAACCAGAAATGATAGCTCATACCTAGCTCACCATGACCAAGCATCCAACCAGCACATGCTGAGGTCAGCATGACCAGCAACTTCAAGGGCTTACAACTTGGGCTTCTCTTAATCAAATTAGGACTTTAAGCACTCGAAATTGAAGTTCAGAATGTCTTCTTTCCAGCCATATGTTATTTGGGCCAATCCAAGGTCGGATGAAGAAGTTAAGGCCGAAACAAATTGCTAACTCATTTTCCGCGCTGATAAGATCCATCCTGAGCATGGTTCTGTGTTTCCTAGGTAACGGACTCCAGATTTATCCAATGGGGCTGAATTTTGGATATGTTATAGTACACACCAATTGGAACAACTTTCATGAAGAATGTGGCCTCATTCGAGCTATGTAGGTTGCTGAAACAAGGCTTGACATATGACCTACGAAACTGGACTGGCAGGGGGCTGTAGCCAAAATGAGTTTGTCTTTAAGCTCTTCTTCCCTTTATCCAAATCAGGCTTTAACATGCATGGATTGCATCATTTCCTATCCAAAGCCATCATTGTTCCCTAAAGCTGAAAGATAAACACAAAAAGGATTAAAAGTACAAGTTTAACTCAAAAACATAACCAAATCATAAGCTAGAAGGGTACAAAATGATATACAATTATGAACCGATCAGAGTGGATGGTGTATTCCACACTTCTAGCGATTGGATTTCACTCAACACTCACCAAATGACTCCTCCCACCATACTATGATGTTGCCCAAGTTTTGGGCTCGATCCGAAATCAACAGGTGTGAGAAATTGGTCAATTCAATTTGAACGGCATTTTGTTCCTAATTGGAGTGGATGGTGTATTCCATACTTCTAGCGATTGGATTTCACTCAAAACTCACCAAACGACTCCTCCCACCATATTATGACGTTGCCCAAGTTTTGGGCTCGATTTGTGTTCCAAATTGGACAATTCAAGTTCAACGGCAGTTCGTTCCTAATTGGAGTGGTTGGTGTATTCCATACTTCTAGCGATTGGATTTCACTCAAAACGCACCAAATGACTCCTCCCACGATATTATGATGTTGCCCAAGTTTTGGGCTCCATCCGAAATCAATAGGTGTGAGAAATTGGACAATTCAACTTCAACGGCAGTTCGTTCCTAATTGGAGTGGTTGGTGTATTCCATACTTCTAGCGATTGGATTTCACTCAAAACTCACCAAATGACTCCTCCCACCATATTATGATGTTGCCCAAGTTTTGGGCTCGATTTGTGTTCCAAATTGGACAATTCAAGTTCAACGGCAGTTCGTTCCTAATTGGAGTGGTTGGTGTATTCCATACTTCTAGCGATTGGATTTCACTCAAAACGCACCAAATGACTCCTCCCACGATATTATGATGTTGCCCAAGTTTTGGGCTCGATCCGAAATCAATAGGTGTGAGAAATTGGACAATTCAACTTCAACGGCAGTTCGTTCCTAATTGGAGTGGTTGGTTTATTCCATACTTCTAGCGATTGGATTTCACTCAAAACTCACCAAATGACTCCTCCCACCATATTATGATGTTGCCCAAGTTTTGGGCTCGATCCGAAATCAATAGGTGTTCAAAATTGGACAATTCAAGTTGAACGGCAGTTCGTTCCTAATTGGAGTGGTTGGTGTATTCCATACTTCTAGCGATTGGATTTCACTAAAAACTGACCAAATGTCTCCTCCCACCATATTATGATGTTGCCCAAGGTTTGGGCTCGATCCGAAATCAATAGGTGTGAGAAATTGGACATTTCAAGTTCAACGGCAGTTCGTTCCTAATTGGAGTGGTTGGTGTATTCCATACTTCTAGCGATTGGATTTCACTCAAAACTCACCAAATGACTCCTCCCACCATATTATGATGTTGCCCAAGTTTTGGGCTCGATTTGTGTTCCAAATTGGACAATTCAAGTTCAACGGCAGTTCGTTCCTAATTGGAGTGGTTGGTGTATTCCATACTTCTAGCGATTGGATTTCACTCAAAACGCACCAAATGACTCCTCCCACGATATTATGATGTTGCCCAAGTTTTGGGCTCGATCCGAAATCAATAGGTGTGAGAAATTGGACAATTCAACTTCAACGGCAGTTCGTTCCTAATTGGAGTGGTTGGTTTATTCCATACTTCTAGCGATTGGATTTCACTCAAAACTCACCAAATGACTCCTCCCACCATATTATGATGTTGCCCAAGTTTTGGGCTCGATCCGAAATCAATAGGTGTTCAAAATTGGACAATTCAAGTTGAACGGCAGTTCGTTCCTAATTGGAGTGGTTGGTGTATTCCATACTTCTAGCGATTGGATTTCACTAAAAACTGACCAAATGTCTCCTCCCACCATATTATGATGTTGCCCAAGGTTTGGGCTCGATCCGAAATCAATAGGTGTGAGAAATTGGACATTTCAAGTTCAACGGCAGTTCGTTCCTAATTGGAGTGGTTGGTGTATTCCATACTTCTAGCGATTGGATTTCACTCAAAACTCACCAAATGACTCCTCCCACCATATTATGATGTTGCCCAAGTTTTGGGCTCGATCCGAAATCAATAGGTGTTCGAAATTGAACAATTCAAGTTCAACGGCAGTTCGTTCCTAATTGGAGTGGTTGGTGTATTCCACACTTCTAGCGATTGGATTTCACTCAAAACTCACCAAATGACTCCTCCCACCATACTATGATGTTGCCCAAGTTTTGGGCTCGATCCGAAATCAATAGGTGTTCGAAATTGGACAATTCAAGTTCAACGGCAGTTCGTTCCTAATTGAAGTGGTTGGTGTATTCCATACTTCTTGCGATTGGATTTCACTCAAAACTCACCAAATGACTCCTCCCACCATATTATGATGTTGCCCAAGTTTTGGGCTCGATTTGTGTTCGAAATTGGACAATTCAAGTTCAACGGCAGTTCGTTCCTAATTGGAGTGGTTGGTGTATTCCATACTTCTAGCGATTGGATTTCACTCAAAACGCACCAAATGACTCCTCCCACGATATTATGATGTTGCCCAAGTTTTGGGCTCGATCCGAAATCAACAGGTGTGAGAAATTGGACAATTCAACTTCAACGGCAGTTCGTTCCTAATTGGAGTGGTTGGTGTATTCCATACTTCTAGCGATTGGATTTCACTCAAAACTCACCAAATGACTCCTCCCACCATATTATGATGTTGCCCAAGTTTTGGGCTCGATCCGAAATCAATAGGTGTTCAAAATTGGACAATTCAAGTTAAACGGCAGTTCGTTCCTAATTGGAGTGGTTGGTGTATTCCATACTTCTAGCGATTGGATTTCACTAAAAACTGACCAAATGTCTCCTCCCACCATATTATGATGTTGCCCAAGTTTTGGGCTCGATCCGAAATCAATAGGTGTGAGAAATTGGACAATTGAAGTTCAACGGCAGTTCATTCCTAATTGGAGTGGTTGGTGTATTCCATACTTCTAGCGATTGGATTTCACTCAAAACTAACCAAATGACTCCTCCCACCATTTTATGATGTTGCCCAAGTTTTGGGCTCGATCCGAAATCAATAGGTGTGAGAAATTGGACAATTCAAGTTAAACGACAGTTCGTTCCTAATGGGAGTGGTTGGTGTATTCCATACTTCTAGCGATTGGATTTCACCCAAAACTCACCAAATGACTAATCCCACCATATTATGATGTTGCCCAAGTTTTGAGCTCGATCCGAAATCAATAGGTGTTCGAAATTGGACAATTCAAGTTCAACGGCAGTTCGTTCCTAATTGGAGTGGTTGGTGTATTCCATACTTCTAGCGATTGGATTTCACTCAAAACTCACCAAATGACCCCTCCCACCATATTATGATGTTGCCCAAGTTTTGGGCTCGATCCGAAATCAATAGGTGTTCGAAATTGGACAATTCAAGTTCAACGGCAGTTCGTTCCTAATTGGAGTGGTTGGTGTATTCCATACTTCTAGCGATTGGATTTCACTCAAAACTCACCAAATGACTTCTCCCACCATAATATGATGTTGCCCAAGTGTTGGGCTCTATCCGAAATCAATAGGTGTTGGAAATTGGACAATTCAAGTTCAACGGCAGTTCGTTCCTAATTGGAGTGGTTGGTGTATTCTATACTTCTAGCGATTGGATTTCACTCAAAACGCACCAAATGACTCCTCCCACCATATTATGATGTTGCCCAAGTTTTGAGCTCGATCCGAAATCAATAGGTGTGAGAAATTGGACAATTCAAGTTCAACGGCAGTTCGTTCCTAATTGGAGTGGTTGGTGTATTCCATACTTCTAGCGATTGGATTTCACTCAAAACTCACCAAATGACTCCTCCCACCATATTATGATGTTTCCCAAGTTTTGGGCTCGATCCGAAATCAATAGGTGTTCGAAATTGGACAATTCAAGTTCAACGGCAGTTCGTTCTTAATTGGAGTGGTTGGTGTATTCCATACTTCTAGCGATTGGATTTCACTCAAAACTCACCAAATGACTTCTCCCACCATAATATGATGTTGCCCAAGTGTTGGGCTCTATCCGAAATCAATAGGTGTTGGAAATTGGACAATTCAAGGTCAACGGCAGTTCGTTCCTAATTGGAGTGGTTGGTGTATTCTATACTTCTAGCGATTGGATTTCACTCAAAACGCACCAAATGACTCCTCCCACCATATTATGATGTTGCCCAAGTTTTGAGCTCGATCCGAAATCAATAGGTGTGAGAAATTGGACAATTCAAGTTCAAGGGCAGTTCGTTCCTAATTGGAGTGGTTGGTGTATTCCATACTTCTAGCGATTGGATTTCACTCAAAACTCACCAAATGACTCCTCCCACCATATTATGATGTTTCCCAAGTTTTGGGCTCGATCCGAAATCAATAGGTGTTCGAAATTGGACAATTCAAGTTCAACGGCAGTTCGTTCCTAATTGGAGTGGTTGGTGTATTCCATACTTCTAGCGATTGGATTTCACTCAAAACTCACCAAATGACTTCTCCCACCATAATATGATGTTGCCCAAGTGTTGGGCTCTATCCGAAATCAATAGGTGTTGGAAATTGGACAATTAAAGGTCAACGGCAATTCGTTCCTAATTGGAGTGGTTGGTGTATTCTATACTTCTAGCGATTGGATTTCACTCAAAACGCACCAAATGACTCCTCCCACCATATTATGATGTTGCCCAAGTTTTGAGCTCAATCCGAAATCAATAGGTGTGAGAAATTGGACAATTCAAGTTCAACGGCAGTTCGTTCCTAATTGGAGTGGTTGGTGTATTCCATGCTTCTAGCGATTGGATTTCACTCAAAACTCACCAAATGACTCGTCCCACCATATTATGATATTGCCCAAGTTTTGGGCTCGATCCGAAATCAATAGGTGTTCAAAATTGGACAAATCAAGTTGAACGGCAGTTCGTTCCTAATTGGAGTGGTTGGTGTATTCTGTTAAGCTCATAATTTCATACATATACGTGCCCAATTTACTTACTTCTTTTGCTTAGTTCCTATAATTCTAAGTTATTTCCCTCCCTTTGTGTGTTTTGTAGGCCAATAGAGCAAGAGAGCATAATTCATGCAATTCAAGCATGTTAAGGCCTAATTTGGATGAATGGAAGAAGAGCTTAAAAGACAAACTCATTTTGGCTACAGCCCCCTGCCAGTCCAGTTCCGTAGGTCATATTGCAAGCTTTGTTTCAGCAACCTACACAGCTCGGATGAGGCATCATTCTTCATGAACGTTGTTCCAATGGGTGTGTACTATAACATATCCAAAATTCAGCCCCATTGGATAAATATGGAGTCTGTTACCTAGCAAACACAGAGCCATGCTCAGGATGGATTTTATCAGCGCGCAAAATGAGTTAGCAATTTGTTTTGGCCTTAACTTCCTCCTCCGACCTTGGATTGGCCCAAATGATATATGGCTGGAAAGAAGACATTCTGAACTTCAATTTCGAGTGCTTAAAGTCCTAATTTGATTAAGAGAGGCCCAAGTTGTAAGCCCTTGAAGTTGCTGGTTATGCTGACCTCAGCATGTGCTGGTTGGATGCTTGGTCATGGTGAGCTAGGTATGAGCTATCATTTCTGGTTGGAAGCTTGGTCATGGTGACATGAAGATGAGCTAGGGCTGCTGGTGGGATCTATTGGTGAAGTGCATCAACCAATTCAGATTTTATAATGCAAGTGTTGTATGCATTAGTGAAGTGCATCAACCAATTCATCTTTTATAATGCAAGTGTTGTATGCATTAGCCATATTGAATTCAGATTTGTCACTCCCCTCTCCCTATAAATACCACATCCATTCCACATTCAAGACACAACAAATCCTGAGATTCACAACCCCCACAATTCACTCCAACCATCCTCAAACACTCTCAAAATCCCAAACACTCCAACAATCACCAAAACAACTCCAGCAAACCTCTCTTCCATTTCCCTACGAATTTCATCTTCCTTAGCCATCACCACTCACTCAAACTCATCCCAAATCACCTCCATATCCTTCATACATCTTTCTAGAAGTGGGGGAGCTCTTGGAGAAGCATTAGAAGTGGAGAAGCACTTGGAGAAGCCTTGGACACCACAAGAACTTCGGAAAAAGGGTTTTTCTACTCTTATTGTATTCATTATGTTTTCTCATTTCTGTTCAAGTCTCTTTTCCATTATGAGTAGCTAAATCCATAACTAGGGCTTCGATGTAACCTAACATGAATATTCTGGGTTTATAAGTTTGGAGTTTCAAGTTTGATTCATGATTCATGTTCTTATTCATTATGCTTATAAGTTAACATGCTTGTTTGAATGATTGATCACCATTAGAACTTGTTTGTTAACTATCTTGGTTTGAATTAAGAGTATACACCATGCTTTAATTCGAATTGAACTATGAATAGGAAGAGTATGTATGGACATTCGACAACAGGGATTAGATACATACTTGGTTGTTTAAAATGTTCTTCTATGCTTAATGGGTTCCTAATGCTTAATTTTAGGTTAGACAACAAATGATCAAATTAGGGAATTAGGAACACAAGGTTAGGACCAAACACCATGGCCTAATCATACTTTAGCTAGAATCAATCTTTGAATCTGAATTAGACTTGTTACTTGAATCTTTATAACCCAGAATTGAATTGTTATGGTGATTCGAATGCCCTAGTCTCAAAATCTGTTTTCCAACTCTTAAAACCACTCTTTGTTACATTTGTTTACTTGTTTTTGTTTGCAATTTCATTTTGCTTCTTTTGTTCAACAATCACAACCACTCTTGTTTTAAATTCTGTTTTAGACATAACCTCCTACTTTCTTGAATTTGGTAATCTAAGTACATAACTAGTTTTAACTTCTCAGTCTTCGTGGGTACGACCTCGTACTTGTCTTGCTATACTACTAATTGCCCCGTACAATTGCGAGTTAACATAATATTAACAACAAATTTTGGCGCCGTTGCCGGGGACTGAACGAAAGTTCTTCCCTGGTTATGTGCCCAAGGTTACCCTATTCTTTTTAGTGTTTCTAATTAATCTAATTTTCTGTTTCAGGTAGTTTATGTCTAAAAATCCATTACTTGAACAAGTGAGGTCTTCGTTCCAACGTTCTAGATCTTTGAACGCAGGACCATCATTGCAACCCAGACGAGTGACCTCTGAAATTCAGAATCGTCTAGAAAGGGAGTTGTCAACTGCAAAAGAGCAAGCTCTTGCTACATTTACAAGTCTTGCTCTCCACACTGAACTTCCCGGTTCTTCACTTTCAAATTCGGAAGCAAGTTCAGACCAAGAAGAAGAAGAAATGATGGCTGCCATTGAGTTCATGGGAGAACTTGATATCCCAACAATTCCAGCATCTCCTTCAAGCATTTTGCTGCCCACTGTAGCTCGAAATTATGAGCTTAAATCTTCTCATCTTAATATGCTGCCTTCCTTTTATGGTTTACCTAATGAAGATCCATTGACTCATATAAAGGATATTTTTAATGTTGTGAGTTCTTTTCCCTTGACAGGTGTGACAGAAGATCAACTTCGAATGAGAGTGTTTCCATACACTTTAAAGGATAAGGCGAAGTATTGGTTGAATTCTTTGAAGCCTGGTTCACTCACTACATGGTCTGCCATTCAAAAGAAGTTCCTGGAAAAATACTTCTCCACGCAAAAGACCGACATGCTTAGGGACAAGATCTTGTTATTTGCACAGCAAGATGATGAATCGTTTTGTGAAGCATGGGAGAAATTCAATGGGTTGCTCAACCAATGTCCTCATCATGGGATTCCATTGAAGCTTCAAATGCGTATGTTTTATAAAGGACTAACCCCTTCTAGTCATAATATAGTCACCAATTTTGCAGGTGGTTCTTTTAAAACCAAAACTCCAGAAGAAACGTACGAACTCTTTGAGGAGATAGCAATGGAGACCCAACATACGGATACAAGAGGTAAACGTGTTATTAGTGGTTCTAATGATGCTTCTAGTGTGCAGATTTCAAAACTGGAACAAAAGCTAGATGCTCTTCTTGCATTAAACTCAAGAAGCCCTCCGAAGGAAGTGTGTAGCATTTGTGAATCTCATGACCATGCTACCACAGCTTGTCCACTTGGGGCTGGATATCCAGAATTTGTGCAAGAGCAAGCTAAGTTGGTAAATTCCTACAACCAAGGTCCAAGAAATGATCCATACTCTCAAAGTTATAATCCAGGTTGGAGGAATCATCCAAACTTTTCATGGAGAAATACCCAGAATCAAGCAAATCCCCCTTCATTCCAAAGGCCACAACAATCATCATCATCATTGGAAGATATAGTGAAGCAGATGGCAATCAACCAATCCAATTTTCAGCAAACTACACAAGCTGCCATCTCCAAATTGGAAGTCCAATTAGGCCAAATAGCTGCTGAAATAACTCAAAGAGTGCCTGGGAAATGGCCAAGCCAAACTGAGATCAATCCAAAGAACCCAGAAGCCAAGGCCATTCATGTGCTCAGATCAGGTAAGATCATTGATAATAAAGATGATTCTAATCTTTCAAATGATGTTGTGATTGTAGAAAATGAAGAGGAGGAGACCATGGCCACGGAAGGAGAACAACTCAAAACTTCTCAATCTGCTCCTAAGGCCAAATCAGATTCTCAGAAATCCGATCAATTCCAATTGCATAAAAGGGATGACAAATTTGTGCCACCACATCTTCAAGAAGATAGATACGTGCCACCCGCTCCATATGTTCCACAGATTCCATTTCCAGGCCGTCTTAAGAAAGCAAAGCAAGATAAGGCTTTTAAAGAGATTTATGATATTTTGAGTAAAGTTAATATCAATTTGCCTTTGCTTGATCTTATTGAACAGATTCCTGCATATGGAAAATTCATCAAGGACTTGAAAACTCACAAGCTCAATTTCGCTCCAAATGAAGGAGTAAAGCTCGACCAGAATGTAAGTGCTGTATTGCAAAGGAAGCTTCCACCAAAACTAGATGATCCTGGCAGCTTTGACATTCCCATTAACATTGGAGGCAAGAAGGTTGGAAGAGCCATGTTGGACTTGGGAGCAAGCATCAATGTTTTGCCATATTCAGTTTATCAAGAGCTTGGCTTAGAAGGGATGAAGAAGACTTCAATGCGACTTGAACTAGCTGATCATTCTATAAAATATCCAAAAGGTATTGTAGAAGATATTCTAGTTCAAGTTAATACACTAATTCTCCCTGCTGATTTTGTAGTGATGGACATGGAAGACAATCCAAATGGAGATCGTGTTGATCCCATTCTCCTAGGCAGGCCATTCATGGCCACTGCAGACACAATCATCAAAGTGAAAGATAGCACTCTCTCCATGACTGTTTTGGGTGAAACTGTTGAATTTAAAATGCTTAATGCTCTATCTCAACCTTCTATCTCTCTTGATTCTTGCTTTTCAATTGATGTTGTGGATCATGAGGTTTCTTCCAAAATTTTGCAGAGAAAGTCTAATGATGCTCTAGAAGCTGTCTTAACACAAGAAGAGGAAGATCTTTGTGAACCGGAGTTCCAAGAAGTGGTGGCTGCCTTAGAAGTGTTTCCGCCATACCCACCATCCTTTAGGCCACCAATCGAGCCTCTTGGACCATCATCCACGAAATTGGAGCCATCCATTGTCATCCCACCAAAGCTAGAACTTAAACCTCTTCCCAATAATCTTAAATATACATATTTGGGTGCTAACGAAACTCTCCCTGTTATAATTGCTGCAGGTCTCTCCTCACATGAAGAAGAGAGCTTAATTAAAGTTCTAAAAGAGCATAAAACAGCCATTGGGTGGACCATAGCAGACATCAAAGGAATTAGTCCAAGCATGTGCATGCACCGGATTTTAATGGAAGAAGACAGCAAACCATCTCGTGATGCCCAAAGGAGGCTAAATCCCAACATGAAAGAGGTGGTTAGAGCTGAAGTTTTAAAGCTACTCGATGTAGGAATCATCTACCCAATTTCAGATTCTAAGTGGGTGAGCCCTGTGCAAGTTGTTCCAAAGAAGTCCGGAATCACCGTTGTGAAGAATGAGAAGAATGAGCTAGTTCCTACACGAACTGTCACTGGTTGGAGAGTTTGCATTGATTACAGGAAGTTGAACACATCCACTAGAAAAGATCATTTCCCCTTACCTTTTATTGATCAAATGCTTGAACGTTTATCTGGCCATGCTTACTATTGTTTTCTTGATGGTTTTTCAGGTTATAATCAAATTCCCATTGCTCCGGAAGACCAAGAGAAAACCACATTCACATGCCCATTTGGTACGTTTGCTTATAGAAGGATGCCATTCGGTTTATGCAATGCCCCAGCAACTTTCCAAAGATGCATGATGTCAATCTTTTCAGATATGGTGGAACGATTCATTGAGGTATTTATGGATGATTTTTCAGTTTTTGGTTCCTCTTTTGATAATTGTCTTCACCACTTGTCTCTAGTGCTTAAAAGATGCCAGGAAACAAATCTGATTTTGAATTGGGAGAAGTGTCACTTCATGGTGAGACAAGGCATTGTACTAGGCCATGTGATTTCAAGCAAGGGAATCGAAGTGGATAAAGCCAAGATCGACCTCATCTCAAATCTTCCACCCCCTACCTCTGTTAAAGGAATTAGAAGCTTTCTAGGTCATGCTGGATTCTATAGAAGGTTCATCAAAAATTTCTCAAGCATTACAAGGCCATTGTGTAATCTCCTTGCAAAGGATGCTGTTTTTGAGTTTAATGAAGCTTGCATGGAAGCTTTTTCTACCTTGAAGAGGGAGCTAACTTCAGCCCCTATTATCATAGCTCCGGATTGGTCTTTACCATTTGAAATAATGTGTGATGCCTCTGACTTTGCTATTGGTGCAGTTTTAGGTCAAAAGAAGAACAAGCTTCCCCATGTGATTCATTATGCTAGCCGGACCTTGAATGATGCTCAAATCAACTACTCCACAACAGAGAAGGAGTTGCTTGCTGTGGTTTTTGCTTTAGAAAAATTTCGTTCTTACCTTGTTGGTTCTAAAGTAATTGTTTATTCTGACCATGCAGCCCTTAGATACTTGCTCACTAAGAAGGATGCCAAACCACGCTTGATTAGATGGATTCTCTTGCTGCAAGAATTCGATTTGGAGATTCGAGATAAGAAGGGATGTGAGAATGTGGTAGCTGATCATTTGAGCAGAATTGTGGTTGAAGAAAAAGGAGGAGCTGTGCTACCCTTGAATGAGACTTTCCCTGATGAACAACTATATGCTGCCCAAGTCAAAGAGCCATGGTATGCTGATTTTGTTAATTATCTTGCTTGTGGTGTTCTTAGAAATGATCTAACTTCTCAGGATAAGAAGAAGTTCTTTTCCATGGTGAAACATTATGTATGGGATGAACCTTTCTTATTCAAGCATTGCCCGGATCAACTCATCAGAAGATGTGTTCCAGAAGAAGAGCAAGAAAGCATACTTAGGCATAGCCACGAATTGGCCTGTGGAGGTCACTTTGGAGCTAAGAAAACAGCACTTAAAATTCTGCAATCTGGTTTCTTTTGGCCCACTCTATTTAAAGATGCATTTAATTTTTGTGTTAAGTGTGATAGGTGCCAAAGGATGGGGAACATAAGTCACAGGAATGAAATGCCATTGAATAACATACTTGTTGTGGAGCTCTTCGATGTGTGGGGTATTGATTTCATGGGACCATTCCCATCTTCCTTTGGTTATACTTACATACTTGTTGCTGTTGATTATGTGTCTAAATGGGTGGAAGCCATAGCCACCAAAACCAATGATTATAAGGTGGTGCTGAAGTTCTTGAAGGATAATATTTTCACAAGGTTTGGTACTCCAAGGGCTGTCATTAGTGATGGAGGCAGCCACTTCTGTAACAAGCCATTTGAAGCACTCATGAAGAAGTACAACATCACCCATCGAGTCTCTACACCATATCATCCGCAAACTTCTGGTCAAGTGGAAATAAGCAATAGAGAAATTAAGCACATCCTGGAGAAGGTGGTGAACAATACAAGGAAAGATTGGGCAGCCAAGCTCAATGATGCATTATGGGCTTATAGGACAGCATATAAGACTCCCATTGGAATGAGCCCTTATCGTCTTGTGTTTGGGAAAGCTTGTCACCTGCCAATGGAGCTTGAACACAATGCTTTTTGGGCCATCAAGAAGTTAAATTTTGATCTAGACAAGGCAGGCCATGCAAGAAAGTTTCAGCTGAATGAATTGGAAGAAATTAGACATGAGTCTTATGAGAATGCAAAGCTTTACAAAGAACGAACCAAGAGTTACCATGACAGAAACATTCAACGGAAAGAGTTCTCCAAAGGTATGTCAGTTCTTTTGTTTAACTCACGTTTGCGTCTCTTTCCAGGAAAATTGAAGTCTAGATGGCAAGGCCCATTCACCGTGGTCAATGTTTCTCCCTATGGAGCTGTGGAGATTCAAAACCCTAAAGATGGCTCGACTTTCAAAGTAAATGGACAACGTTTAAAGCCATTCTATGAGGGAGTTTCAGCTGGCATCCAAACTGGCCATGTGGTAGATCAACTTCCCTTCGTACCATCAACTTAGCTGATTGCACAATGTCTTGCCAAGACAGTAACTAAGGCGCTTCTTGGGAGGCAACCCATGTGTTCAAGAAGAAGGTGCTTGGTAGCAATCGACCTAATCGCATCAAGGGGGAGCATTTCAATCCTTTCTCTTTACTTGTTATTATTTTAAATTTCTGTTTTTTTTTTTTTTAATAAAAATTTTAAAAAAAATT
Source organism: Prunus avium (assembly GCF_965620075.1). NCBI lineage: Eukaryota > Viridiplantae > Streptophyta > Magnoliopsida > Rosales > Rosaceae > Prunus > Prunus avium. The sequence continues at coordinate 11,168,488 of NC_142290.1, forward strand.
TAAAATTTAAAAATTTAAAAAGATTTTTCATATGAGCTAACTTATGGTAACTCCAGTGAGCACTTCCGTCAATACAGTGTCTAGGAGTTCTTTAGGCGACACCTTCGGTGTCTAAGAAGTTTGGGTTTTAAGCGGGACCATTGTGACCCCTCCAACCTTCCCGGATCCCCTGGCTGTGTTTTCTGAGGCCCTTAACTGGTCATCCATGAGTTGCTTATATATTCATTTTTTTTATTTTTTTATTTTTCCTAAACCTTCTTCTAAACTTTTCCCTTTATCATTTGTTTGTTCTCAATCATCTTTTGTATGCTTTCACATTGAGGACAATGTTCAATTCAGGTCTGGGGGGAAGGTTTTCAATTTCAATTTTCTTATCCATTTGTGTTTTCAATTTTCGTTCTCTTGTCACAATTTTTTTTTTATTTTTTTTTATTTTTTTTTATTTTTTTTTTATTTTTTTTAAAGAATGTCATACAATCAATGCTATGGAGCTGCTATTTGAGGTTTTCATATTAGAATTTTGCACTTCACAAAGCTTTTGCTCTTAGAATTCTGGTGGCTAAAGTACCACGCTCAAATTCTTGAAGGAAAATAGTGGAGACTACCCTAGTGAGCTATATCGAGCCTAATTGCTTTCTTGAGAGGGTTTAAAGTGTTCTATTTCTCATCCATACTTATTTTCTTCAATTCACTCTAATTGATCTCATTATTCCATTTTGATTGAATACTAAGGATGATTCTCTTTTGCAGATATCATGTGCTTGCTCTCATTCATGAATGAACTCATTGAAGTGATGCTAGGCTATGTGTGCATAACCATTCTATGTGCTTTCTTTTCACCCTACCTATATGTGTGTTCCATCAACCCTCTTGAAGCCAAACACTTAAAGCCTTTTCTTCTATCACCCTCATCATTTCCCTACCTTTGTATCTCAATCTGAGATACTTGACCTATTGTAGCCATACCCTATAGCTTAGAAATATACCAAGGTGTGCCAAGATAAAGTTTGAAGCAAGGAAGTTGCAGCCATGTACCTAAATAAAGATGATGTGAATCTGTGCAATGAAGTTAATGAAGATGCAGATCAAATCAACGAAGATGAAAGTGTTTCGATTTGATCTAAGTGTGAAAAATAAAGTCTATGCCAGGAGATACCATGAAGTTTGCTGCCATGCCAATCTAAATCAATGATGCCTTGCAGATTAATGAAGCATGCAACCTTGGTATGTTCTTAAGTTATTTGTTTTTCCTTCCAATTCTTCCATTTCCCCTAAACCTTAGCCTTTCATTACAACATTGTGAAAGACCTAGCTGATCTTTGAGGATGTATTCATGGGTGCTGGTAAGTATGTGTGTATCTCTATTCTTAGTATTTAATTCCTTTCATGAGATCTAACCAAATTTGTGCTTCTATTTCATACACTCACTTATGCTTTCTTGAGAGAATTAAAACATAGGTTCTGAGTGATTGAGTGTTATCTGTGAGAATTAGAGTCGAAGCATGTTCTCTATTCAAGGTTTGAGTGTGCTTGCTTTGAAACTGTGTGCCTTTGAGCTATAGCTTCCACTTGTACACACTGATTGATGACCTATCTTGGCAACTCTATGGTGTTGGAGGTATGACTAAAACTTTCTTTCATTTTCATTAGTTGATTTCAAAGTTGTTTTTCTAACCATTTTGTTTTGTAGAGTTAGAAAAACGTTTGTGGGTATCGTATCTGTTAAACCCTCAGGAGACACAACTCCTCCTACTAGGGATGCCTAGAGGTTTAAAGGCTTGTTGCATACGCTCAATGCAATCGAGTTACCTACGAAAGTGGTCTAGTTAACTTCTTGTTTTGTTTTTATCTTTGTTTCTCTTTTGTTTTGCACGAGGACTAGCAAAATCTAAGTTTGGGGGTGTGTTAAGCTCATAATTTCATACATATACATGCCCAATTTACTTACTTCTTTTGCTTAGTTCCTATAATTCTAAGTTATTTCCCTCCCTTTGTGTGTTTTGTAGGCCAATAGAGCAAGAGAGCATAATTCATGCAATTCAAGCATGTTAAGGCCTAATTTGGATGAATGGAAGAAGAGCTTAAAAGACAAACTCATTTTGGCTACAGCCCCCTGCCACTCCAGTTCCGTAGGTCATATTGCAAGCTTTGTTTCAGCAACCTACACAGCTCGGATGAGGCATCATTCTTCATGAAAGTTGTTCCAATGGGTGTGTACTATAACATATCCAAAATTCAGCCCCATTGGATAAATATGGAGTCTGTTACCTAGCAAACACAGAGCCATGCTCAGGATGGATTTTATCAGCGCGCAAAATGAGTTAGCAATTTGTTTTGGCCTTAACTTCCTCCTCCGACCTTGGATTGGCCCAAATGATATATGGCTGGAAAGAAGACATTCTGAACTTCAATTTCGAGTGCTTAAAGTCCTAATTTGATTAAGATAAGCCCAAGTTGTAAGCCCTTGAAGTTGCTGGTTATGCTGACCTCAGCATGTGCTGGTTGGATGCTTGGTCATGGTGAGCTAGGTATGAGCTATCATTTCTGGTTGGAAGCTTGGTCATGGTGACATGAAGATGAGCTAGGGCTGCTGGTGGGATCTATTGGTGAAGTGCATCAACCAATTCAGATTTTATAATGCAAGTGTTGTATGCATTAGTGAAGTGCATCAACCAATTCATCTTTTATAATGCAAGTGTTGTATGCATTAGCCATATTGAATTCAGATTTGTCACTCCCCTCTCCCTATAAATACCACATCCATTCCACATTCAAGACACAACAAATCCTGAGATTCACAACCCCCACAATTCACTCCAACCATCCTCAAACACTCTCAAAATCCCAAACACTCCAACAATCACCAAAACAACTCCAGCAAACCTCTCTTCCATTTCCCTACGAATTTCATCTTCCTTAGCCATCACCACTCACTCAAACTCATCCCAAATCACCTCCATATCCTTCATACATCTTTCTAGAAGTGGGGAAGCTCTTGGAGAAGCATTAGAAGTGGAGAAGCACTTGGAGAAGCCTTGGACACCACAAGAACTTCAGAAAAAGGGTTTTTCTACTCTTATTGTATTCATTATGTTTTCTCATTTCTGTTCAAGTCTCTTTTCCATTATGAGTAGCTAAATCCATAACTAGGGCTTCGATGTAACCTAACATGAATATTCTGGGTTTATAAGTTTGGAGTTTCAAGTTTGATTCATGATTCATGTTCTTATTCATTATGCTTATAAGTTAACATGCTTGTTTGAATGATTGATCACCATTAGAACTTGTTTGTTAACTATCTTGGTTTGAATTAAGAGTATACACCATGCTTTAATTCGAATTGAACTATGAATAGGAAGAGTATGTATGGACATTCGACAACAGGGATTAGATACATACTTGGTTGTTTAAAATGTTCTTCTATGCTTAATGGGTTCCTAATGCTTAATTTTAGGTTAGACAACAAATGATCAAATTAGGGAATTAGGAACACAAGGTTAGGACCAAACACCATGGCCTAATCATACTTTAGCTAGAATCAATCTTTGAATCTGAATTAGACTTGTTACTTGAATCTTTATAACCCAGAATTGAATTGTTATGGTGATTCGAATGCCCTAGTCTCAAAATCTGTTTTCCAACTCTTAAAACCACTCTTTGTTACATTTGTTTACTTGTTTTTGTTTGCAATTTCATTTTGCTTCTTTTGTTCAACAATCACAACCACTCTTGTTTTAAATTCTGTTTTAGACATAACCTCCTACTTTCTTGAATTTGGTAATCTAAGTACATAACTAGTTTTAACTTCTCAGTCTTCGTGGGTACGACCTCGTTGGAGTGGTTGGTGTATTCCATACTTCTAGCGATTGGATGTCACTCAAAACTCACCAAATGACTCCTCCCACCATATTATGATGTTGCCCAAGTTTTGGGCTCGATACGAAATCAATAGGTGTTCCAAATTGGACAATTCAAGTTCAACGGCAGTTCATTCCTAATTGGAGTGGTTGGTGTATTCCATACTTCTAGGGATTGGATTTCACTCTAAACTCACCAAATGACTCCTCCCACCATATTATGCTGGTATCCAAGATTTGGGCTCGATCCGAAATCAATAGGTGTTCCAAATTGGACAATTCAAGTTCAACGGCAGTTCGTTCCTAATTGGAGTGGTTGGTGTATTCCATACTTCTAGTGATTGGATTTCACTCAAAACTCCCCAATTGACTCCTCCCACCATATTATGATGTTGCCCAAGTTTTGGGCTCGATCCGAAATCAATAGGTTTGAGAAATTGGACAATTCAAATTCAATGGAAGTTCGTTCCTAATTGGAGTGGTTGGTGTATTCCATACTTCTAGCGATTGGATGTCACTCAAAACTCACCAAATGACTCCTCCCACCATATTATGATGTTGCCCAAGTTTTGGGCTCGATACGAAATCAATAGGTGTTCCAAATTGGACAATTCAAGTTCAACGACAGTTCGTTCCTAATTGGAGTGGTTGGTGTATTCCATACTTCTTGCGATTGGATTTCACTCAAAACTCACCAATTGACTCCTCCCACCATATTATGATGTTGCCCAAGTTTTGGGCTCGATCCGAAATCAATAGGTTTGAGAAATTGGATAATTCAAATTCAACGGAAGTTCGTTCCTAATTGGAGTGGTTGGTGTATTCCATACTTCTAGCGATTGGATGTCACTCAAAACTCACCAAATGACTCCTCCCACCATATTATGATGTTGCCCAAGTTTTGGGCTCGATACGAAATCAATAGGTGTTCCAAATTGGACAATTCAAGTTCAACGGCAGTTCGTTCCTAATTGGAGTGGTTGGTGTATTCCATACTTCTTGCGATTGGATTTCACTCAAAACTCACCAAATGACTCCTCCCACCATATTATGATGTTGCCCAAGTTTTGGGCTCGATCCGAAATCAATAGGTTTGAGAAATTGGACAATTCAAATTCAACGGAAGTTCGTTCCAAATTGGAGTGGTTGGTGTATTCCATACTTCTAGAGATTGGATTTCTCTCAAAACTCACCAAATGACTCCTCCCACCATGTTATGATGTTCCCCAAGTTTTGGGCTCGATCCGAAATCAATAGTTGTGAGAAATTGGACAATTCAAGTGCAACGGCAGTTCGTTCCTAATTGGAGTGGTTGGTGTATTCCATACTTCTAGGGATTGGATTTCACTCTAAACTCACCAAATGACTCCTCCCACCATATTATACTGGTACCCAAGATTTGGGCTCGATCCGAAATCAATAGGTGTTCCAAATTGGACAATTCAAGTTCAACGGCAGTTCGTTCCTAATTGGAGTGGTTGGTGTATTCCATACTTCTAGCGATTGGATTTCACTCAAAACACACCAATTGACTCCTCCCACCATATTATGATGTTGCCCAAGTTTTGGGCTCGATCCGAAATCAATAGGTTTGAGAAATTGGACAATTCAAATTCAACGGAAGTTCGTTCCTAATTGGAGTGGTTGGTGTATTCCATACTTCTTGCGATTGGATTTCACTCAAAACTCAAGAAATGACTCCTCCCACCATATTATGATGTTGCCCAAGTTTGTGGCTTGATCCGAAATCAATAGGTGTGAGAAACTGGACAATTCAAGTTCAACGGCAGTTCGTTCCTAATTGGAGTGGTTGATGTATTCCATACTTCTAGCGATTGGATTTCACTCAAAACTCACCAATTGACTCCTCCAACCATATTATGATGTTGCCCAAGTTTTGGGCTTGAACCGAAATCAATAGGTGTGAGAAATTGGACAATTCAAGTTCAACAGCAGTTCGTAACTAATTGGAGTGGTTGGTGTATTCCATACTTCTTGCGATTGGATTTCACTCAAAACTCAAGAAATGACTCCTCCCACCATATTATGGTGTTGCCCAAGTTTGTGGCTTGATCCGAAATCAATAGGTGTCAGAAACTGGACAATTCAAGTTCAACGACAGTTCGTTCCTAATTGGAGTGGTTGATGTATTCCATACTTCTAGCGATTGGATTTCACTCAAAACTCACCAAATGACTCCTCCCACCATATTATGATGTTGCCCAAGTTTTGGGCTTGATCCGAAATCAATAGGTCTTCCAAATTTGACAATTAGAGTTCAACGGCAGTTCGTTCCTAATTGGAGTGGTTGGTGTATTCCATACTTCTAGCGATTGTATTTCACTCAAAACTAACCAATTGACTCCCCCAACCATATTATGATGTTGCCCAAGTTTGGGGCTCGATCCGAAATCAATAGGTGTGAGAAATTGGACAATTCAAGTTCAACGGCAGTTCGTTCCAAATTGGAGTGGTTGGTGTATTTTATACTTCTAGCGATTGGATTTCACTCAAAACTCACCAACTGACTCCTCCCACAATATTATGATGTTGCCCAAGTTTGGGGCTCGATCCCAAATCAATGGGTGTGAGAAATTGGACAATTCAAGTTCAACGGCAGATCGTTCCTAATTGGAGTGGTTGGTGTATTTTATACTTCTAGCGATTGGATTTCACTCAAAACTCACCAATTGACTCCTCCCACCATATTATGATGTTGCCCAAGTTTTGGGCTCGATCCGAAATCAATGGGTGTTCCCAATTGGACAATTCAAGTTCAACGGCAGTTCGTTCCTAATTGGAGTGGTTGGTGTATTCCATACTTCTAGAATTGGATTTCTCTCAAAACTCACCAATTGACTCCTCCCACCATATTATGATGTTGCCCAAGTTTTGGGCTCGATCCGAAATCAATAGGTGTTCCAAATTGGACAATTCAAGTTCAACGGCAGTTCGTTCCTAATTGGAGGGGTTGGTGTATTCCATACTTCTAGCGATTGGATTTCACTCAAAACTAACCAAATGACTCCTCCCACAATATTATGATGTTGCCCAAGTTTTGGGCTTGATCCGAAATCAATAGGTGTTCCAAATTGGACAATTCAAGTTCAACGGCAGTTCGTTTATAATTGGAGTGGTTGGAGTATTACATAATTCTAGCGATTGGATTTCACTCAAAACTCACCAAATGACTCCCCCAACCATATTATGATGTTGCCCAAGTTTTGGGCTCGATCCGAAATCAATAGGTGTGAGAAATTGGTCAATTCAATTTCAACGACAGTTCTTTCCTAATTGGAGTGGTTGGTGTATTCCATACTTCTAGCGATTGGATTTCACTCAAAACTCACCAAATGACTCCTCCCACCATATTATGATGTTGCCCAAGTTTTGGGCTCGATCCGAAATCAATAGGTGTGAGAAATTGGACAATTCAAGTTCAACGGCAGTTCGTTCCAAATTGGAGTGGTTGGTGTATTCCATACTTCTAGAGATTGGATTTCTCTCAAAACTCACCAATTGACTCCTCCCACCATATTATGATGTTGCCCAAGTTTTGGGCTCGATCCGAAATCAATAGGTGTTCCAAATTGGACAATTCAAGTTCAACGGCAGTTCGTTTCTAATTGGAGTGGTTGGAGTATTGCATAATTCTAGCGATTGGATTTCACTCAAAACTCACCAAATGACTCCCCCAACCATATTATGATGTTGCCCAAGTTTGGGGCTCGATCCGAAATCAATAGGTGTGAGAAATTGGACAATTCAAGTTCAACGGCAGATCGTTCCTAATTGGAGTGGTTGGTGTATTTTATATGTCTAGCGATTGGATTTCACTCAAAACTCACCAAATGACTCCTCCCACCATATTATGATATTGCCCAAGTTTTGGGCTCGATCCGAAATCAATTGGTGTTCGAAATTGGACAATTCAAGTTCAACGGCAGTTCGTTCCTAATTGGATTGGTTGGTGTATTCCATACTTCTAGCTATTGGATTTCACTCAAAACTAACCAAATGACTCCTCCCACCATATTATGATTTTGCCCATGTTTTGGGCTCGATCCGAAATCAATAGGTGTGAGAAATTGGACAATTTAAGTTCAACGGCAGTTCGTTCCTAATTGGAGTGGTTGGTGTATTACATAATTCTAGCGATTGGATTTTACTCAAAACACACCAAATGACTCCTCCCACCATATTATGATGTTGCCCAAGTTTTGGGCTCGATCCAAAATCAATAGGTGTGAGAAATTGGACAATTCAAGTTTAACGGAAGTTCGTTCCTAATTGGAGTGGTTGGTGTATTCCATACTTCTAGCGATTGGATTTCACTCAAAACTCACCAAATGACAACTCTCACCATATTATGATGTTGCCCAAGTTTGGGGCTCGATTCGAAATCAATAGGTGTGAAAAATTGGACAATTCAAGTTCAACGGCAGTTCGTTCTTAATTGGAGTGGTTGGTGTATTGCATACTTCTAGCGATTGGATTTCACTCAAAACTCACCAAATGACTCCTCCCACCATATTATCATGTTGCCCAAGTTTTGGGCTCGATCCGAAATCAATAGGTATGAGAAATTGGGCTATTCAAGTTCAACGGCAGTTCGTTCCTAATTGTACTGGTTGGTGTATTCCAAATTTCTAGCGATTGGATTTCACTCAAAACTCACCAAATGACTGCTCCCACCATATGATGATGTTGCCCAAGTTTTGGGCTCGATCCGAAATCAATAGGTGTTCCAAATTGGACAATTCAAGTTCAACGGCAGTTCGTTCCTAATTGGAGTGGTTGGTGTATTCCACACTTCTAGCGATTGGATTTCACTCAAAACTCACCAAATGACTCCTCCCACCACATTATGATGTTGCCCAAGTTTTGGGCTCGATCCGAAATCAATAGGTGTGTGAAATTGGACAATTCAAGTTTAACGGAAGTTCGTTCCTAATTGGAGTGGTTGTTGTATTCCATACTTCTAGCGATTGGATTTCACTCAAAACTCACCAAATGACTCCTCTCACCATATTATGATGTTGCCCAAGTTTGGGGCTCGATTCGAAATCAATAGGTGTGAAAAATTGGACAATTCCAGTTCAACGGCAGTTCGTTCTTAATTGGAGTGGTTGGTGTATTCCATACTTCTAGCGATTGGATTTCACTCAAAACTCACCAAATGACTCCTCCCACCATATTATGATGTTGCCCAAGTTTTGGGCTCGATCCGAAATCAATAGGTGTGAGAAATTGGACAATTCAAGTTCAACGGCAGTTCGTTCCTAATTGGAGTGGGTGCTGTATTCCATACTTCTAGAGATTGGATTTCACTCAAAACACACCAAATGACTGCTCTCACCATATTATGAAGTTGCCCAAGTTTTGGTCTCGAACCGAAATCAATAGGTGTTCCAAATTGGACAATTCAAGTGCAACAACAGTTCGTTCCTAATTGGAGTGGTTGGTGTATGCCATACTTCTAGCGATTGGATTTCACTCAAAACTCACCAAATGACTCCTCCCACCATATTATGATGTTGCCCACGTTTTGGGCCTGATCTGAAATCAATAGGTGTTCCAAATTGGACAATTCAAGTTCAACGGCAATTCGTTCCTAATTGGAGTGGTTGGTGTATTCCACACTTCTAGCGATTGGATTTCACTCAAAACTCACCAAAGGACTCCTCCCACCATATTATGATGTTGCCCAAGTTTTGGGCTCGATCCGAAATCAATAGGTGTGAAAAATTGGATAATTCAAGTTCAACGGCAGTTCGTTCCTAATTGGAGTGGTTGGTGTATTCCATACTTCCAGCGATTGGATTTCACTCAAAACTCACCAATTGACTCCTCCCACCATATTATGATGTTGCCCAAGTTTCGGGCTCGATCCGAAATCAATAGGTTTTCCAAATTGGACAATTCAAGTTCAACGTCAGTTCGTTCCTAACTGGAGTGGTTGGTGTATTCCATACTTCTAGCGACAGGATTTCACTCAAATCTCACCAAATGACTCCTCCCACCATATTATTATGTTGCACAAGTTTGGGGTTCGATCCGAAATCAATAGGTGTGAAAAATTGGACAATTCAAGTTCAACGGCAGTTCGTTCCTAATCGGAGTGATTGGGGTATTCCATACTTCTAGAGATTGGATTTCACTCAAAACTCACCAAATGACTCCTCCCACCATATTATGATGTTGCCCAAGTTTTGGGCTCGATCCGAAATCAATAGGTCTTCCAAATTAGACAGTTAGAGTTCAACAGCAGTTCGTTCCTAATTGGAGTGGTTGGTGTATTCCATACTTCTAGCGATTGGATTTCATTCAAAACTAACCAAATGACTCCTCCCACCATATTATGATGTTGCCCAAGTTTTGGGCTCGATCCGAAATCAATAGGTGTGAGAAATTGGACAATTCAACTTCAACGGCAGTTCGTTCCTAATTGGAGTGGTTGCTGTATTCCATACTTCTAGAGATTGGATTTCAATCAAAACTCACCAATTGACTCCTCCCACCATATTATGATGTTGCCCAAGTTTTGGGCTCGATCTGAAATCAATAGGTGTTCCAAATTGGACAATTCAAGTTCAACGGCAGTTCGTTCCTAATTGGAGTGGTTGCTGTATTCCATACTTCTAGCGATTGGATTTTACTCAAAACTCACCAATTGACTCCTCCCACCATATTATGATGTTGCCCAAGTTTTGGGCTCGATACGAAATCGATAGGTGTTCAAAATTGGACAATTCAAGTTCAACGGCAGTTCATTCGTAATTGGAGTGGTTGGTGTATTCCACACTTCTAGAAATTGGGCAACTCAAGATCAACGGCAATTCGTTCCTAATTGTAGTGGTTGGTGTATTCCATACTTCTAGCGATTGGATTTCACTCAAAACTCACCAAATGACTCCTCCCACCATATTATGGTGTTGCCCAAGTTTTGGGCTCGATCCGAAATCAATAGGTGTTCCAAATTGGACACTTCAAGTTCAACGGCAGTTCGTTCGTAATTGGAGTGGTTGGTGTATTCCATACTTCTAGCGATTGGATTTCACTCAAAACTCACCAAATGACTCCTCCCACAATATTATGATGTAGCCCAAGTTTGGGGCTCGGTCCGAAATCAATAGGTGTGAGAAATTGGACAATTCAAGTTCAACGGCAGTTCGTTCCAAATTGGAGTGGTTGGTGTATTCCATACTTCTAGCGATTGGATTTCACTCAAAACTCACCAAATGACTCCTCCCACCATATTATGATGTTGCCCAAGTTTTGGACTCGATCCGAAATCAATAGGTGTTCCAAATTGGACAATTCAAGTTCAACGGCAGTTCGTTCCTAATTGCAGTGGTTGGTGTATTCCATACTTCTAGCGATTGGATTTCACTCAAAACTCACCAAATGACTCCTCCCACCATATTATGATGTTGCCCAAGTTTTGGGCTCGATCCGAAATCAATAGGTGTGAGAAATTGGACAATTCAATTTCAACGGCAGGTCGTTCCTAATTGGAGTGGTTGGTGTATTCCATACTTCTAGCGATTGGATTTCACTCAAAACTCACCAAATGACTCTTCCCACCATATTATGATATTGCCCAAGTTTTGGGCTCGATCCGAAATCAATAGGTGTTCCAAATTGGACAATTTAAGTTCAACGGCAGTTCGTTCCTAATTGGAGTGGTTGGTGTATTCCATACTTCTAGCGATTGGATTTCACTCAAAACTCACCAAATGACTCCTCCCACCATATTATGATGTTGCACAAGTTTGGGGTTCGATCCGAAATCAGTAGGTGTGAGAAATTGGACAATTCAAGTTCAACGGCAGTTCGTTCCTAATGGGAGTGGTTGGTGTATTCCATACTTCTAGCGATTGTATTTCACTCAAAGCTCACCAAATGACCCCTCCCACCATATTATGATGTTGCCCAAGTTTTGGGCTCGATCCGAAATCAATAGGTGTTCCAAATTGGACAATTCAAGTTCAACGGCAGTTCGTTCCTAATTGCAGTGGTTGGTGTATTCCATACTTCTAGCGATTGGATTTCACTTAAAACTCACCAAATGACTGCTCCCACCATATTATGATGTTGCCCAAGTTTTGGGCTCGATCCGAAATGAATAGTTGTGAGAAATTGGACAATTCAATTTCAACGGCAGGTCGTTCCTAATTGGAGTGGTTTGTGTGTTCCATACTTCTAGCGATTGGATTTCACTCAAAACTCATCAAATGACTCCTCCCACCATACTATGATGTTGCCCAAGTTTTGGGCTCGATCCGAAATCAATAAGTGTGAGAAATTGGGCAATTCAAGTTCAACGGCAGTTCGTTCCAAATGGGAGTGGTTGGTGTATTCCATACTTCTAGCGATTGGATTTCACTCAAAACTCACCAAATGACTCCTCCCACCATATTATGATGTTGCCCAAGTTTTGGACTCGATCCGAAATCAATAGGTGTTCCAAATTGGACAATTCAAGTTCAACGGCAGTTCGTTCCTAATTGCAGTGGTTGGTGTATTCCATACTTCTAGCGATTGTATTTCACTCAAAGCTCACCAAATGACCCCTCCCACCATATTATGATGTTGCCCAAGTTTTGGACTCGATCCGAAATCAATAGGTGTTCCAAATTGGACAATTCAAGTTCAACGGCAGTTCGTTCCTAATTGCAGTGGTTGGTGTATTCCATACTTCTAGCGATTGTATTTCACTCAAAGCTCACCAAATGACCCCTCCCACCATATTATGATGTTGCCCAAGTTTTGGGCTCGATCCGAAATCAATAGGTGTTCCAAATTGGACAATTCAAGTTGAACGGCAGTTCGTTCCTAATTGCAGTGGTTGGTGTATTCCATACTTCTAGCGATTGGATTTCACTCAAAACTCACCAATTGACTCCTCCCACCATATTATGATGTTGCCCAAGTTTCGGGCTCGATCCGAAATCAATAGGTGTTCGAAATTGGACACTTCAAGTTCAACGACAGTTCGTTCGTAATTGGAGTGGTTGGTGTATTCCATAATTCTAGCGATTGGATTTCACTCAAAACTAACCAAATGACTCCTCCCACCATATTATGATGTTGCCCAAGTTTTGGGCTCGATCCGAAATCAATAGGTGTTCCAAATTGGACAATTCAAGTTCAACGACAGTTCGTTCCTAATTGGAGTGGTTGGTGTATTCCATACATCTAGCGATTGGATTTCACTGAAAACTCACCAAATGACTCCTCCCACGATATTATGATGTTGCCCAGGATTGGGGCTCGATCCGAAATCAATAGGTGTGAGAAATTGGACAATTCAAGTTCAACGGCAGTTCGTTCCTAGTTGGAGTGGTTGGTGTATTCCATAGTTCTAGCAATTGGATTTAAATCAAAACTCACCAAATGACTCCTCCCACCATATTATGATGTTGCCCAAGTTTTGGGTTCGATCCGAAATCAATAGGTGTTCCAAATTGGACAATTCAAGTTCAACGGCAGTTCGTTCCTAAATGCAGTGGTTGGTGTATTCCATACTTCTAGCGATTGGATTTCACTGAAAATTGAACAAATGACTCCTCCCACCATATTATGATGTTGCCCAAGTTTTGGACTCGATCCGAAGTCAATAGTTCTTTCAAATTTGACAATTAGAGTTCAACGGCAGTTCGTTCCTAATTGGAGTGGTTGGTGTATTCCATACTTCTAGCGATTGGATTTCACTCAAAACTAACCAAATGACTCCCCCCACCATATTATGATGTTGCCCAAGTTTGCGGCTCGATCCGAAATCAATAGGTGTGAGAAATTGGACAATTCAAGTTCAACGGCAGTTCGTTCCTAATTGGAGTGGTTGGTGTATTCCATACTTCTAGCGATTGGATTTCACTCAAAACTAACCAAATGAGTCCCCCCACCATATTATGATGTTGCCCAAGTTTGCGGCTCGATCCGAAATCAATTGGTGTGAGAAATTGGACAATTCAAGTTCAACGGCAGTTCGTTCCTAATTGGAGTGGTTGGTGTATTCCATACTTCTAGCGATTGGATTTCACTCAAAACTAACCAAATGACTCCTCCCACCATATTATGATGTTGCCCAAGTTTTGGGCTCGATCCGAAATCAATAGGTGTGATAAATTGGACAATTCAAGTTCAACGGCAGTTCGTTCCTAATTGGAGTGGTTGGTGTATTCCATAGTTCTAGCAATTGGATTTCACTCAAAACTCACCAAATGACTCCTCCCACCATATTATGATGTTGCCCAAGTTTTGGGCTCGATCCGAAATCAATAGGTGTTCCAAACTGGACAATTCAAGTTCAACGGTAGTTCGTTCCTAATTACAGTGGTTGGTGTATTCCATATTTCTAGCGATTGGATTTCACTAAAAACTCAACAAATGACTACTCCCACCATATTATGATGTTGCCCAAGTTTTGGACTCGATCCGAAGTCAATAGTTCTTTCAAATTTGACAATTAGAGTTCAACGGCAGTTCGTTCCTAATTGGAGTGGTTGGTGTATTCCATACTTCTAGCGATTGGATTTCACTCAAAACTAACCAAATGACTCCCCCCACCATATTATGATGTTGCCCAAGTTTGCGGCTCGATCCGAAATCAATAGGTGTGAGAAATTGGACAATTCAAGTTCAACGGCAGTTCGTTCCTAATTGGAGTGGTTGGTGTATTCCATACTTCTAGCGATTGGATTTCACTCAAAACTAACCAAATGAGTCCCCCCACCATATTATGATGTTGCCCAAGTTTGCGGCTCGATCCGAAATCAATTGGTGTGAGAATTTGGACAATTCAAGTTCAACGGCAGTTCGTTCCTAATTGGAGTGGTTGGTGTATTCCACACTTCTAGCGATTGGATTTCACTCAAAACTAACCAAATGACTCCTACCACCATATTGTGATGTTGCCCAAGTTTTGGCCTCGATCCGAAATCAATAGGTGTGAGAAATTGGACACTTCAAGTTCAACGGCAGTTCGTTCCAAATTGGAGTGGTTGGTGTATTCCATACTTCTAGCAATTGGATTTCACTCAAAACTCACCAAATGACTCCTCCCACCCATTTATGATGTTGCCCAAGTTTGGGGCTCGATCCGAAATCAATAGGAGTGAGAAATTGGACAATTCAAGTTCAACGGCAGTTCATTCCTAATTGGAGTGGTTGGTGTATTCCAAACTTCTAGCGATTGGATTTCTCTCAAAACTCAACAAATGACTCCTCCCACCATATTATGATGTTGCCCAAGTTTTGGGCTCGATCAGAAATCCATAGGTGTCTGAAATTGGACAATTCAAGTTCAACGGCAGTTCGTTCCTAATTGGAGTGGTTGGTGTATTCCATACTTCTAGCGAATGGATTTCACTCAAAACTCACTAAATGACTCCTCCCACCATATTATGATGTTGCCCTAGTTTTGGGCTTGATTCGAAAACAATACGTGTTCGAAATTGGACAATTCAAGTTCAACGGCAGTTCGTTCCTAATTGGAGTGGTTGGTGTATTCCATACTTCTAGCGATTGGATTTCACTCAAAACTCACCAAATGACACCTCCCACCACATTATGATGTTCCCCAAGTTTTGGGCTCGATCCGAAATCAAAAGGTGTTCCAAATTGGACAATTCAAGTTCAACGGAAGTTCGTTCCTAATTGGAGTGGTTGGTGTATTCCATACATCTAGCGTTTGGATTTCACTCAAAACTCACCAAATGACTCCTCCCATGATATTATGATGTTGCCCAGGTTTGGGGCTCTATCCGAAATCAATAGGTGTGAGAAATTGGAGAATTCAAGTTCAACGGCAGTTCGTTTCTAACTGGAGGGGTTGGTGTGTTCCATACTTCTTGCGATTGGATTTCACTCAAAACTCACCAAATGACTCCTCCGACCATATTATGATGTTGCCCAAGTTTTGGGCTCTATCCGAAATCAATAGGTGTTAGAAATTGAACAATTCAAGTTCAACGGCAGTTCGTTCCTAATTGAAGTGGTTGGTGTATTCCATACTTCTAGCGATTCGATTTCACTCAAAACTCACCAAACGACTACTCCCACCATATTATGATATTGCCCAAGTTTTGGGCTCGATCCAAAATCAATAGGTGTTCCAAATTGGACAATTCAAGTTCAACGGCAGTTCGTTCCTAATTGGAATGGTTGGTAAATCCCATACTTCTAGCGATTGGATTTCACTCAATACTCACCAAATGACTACTCCCACCATATTATGATGTTGCCCAAGTTTTGGGCTCGATCCGAAATCAACAGGTGTTCCAAATTGGACAATTCAAGTTCAACGGCAGTTCGTTCCTAACTGGAGTGGTTGGTGTATTCCACACTTCTAACGATTGGATTTCACTCAAAACTCACCAATAGACTCCTCCCACCATATGATGATGTTACCCAAGTTTTGGGCTCGATCCGAAATCAATAGGTGTGATAAATTGGACAATTCAAGTTCAACGGCAGTTCGTTCCTAATTGGAGTGGTTGGTGTATACCATACTTCTAGCGATTTGATTTCACTCAAAACTCGCCAAATGACTCCTCCCACCATATTATGGTGTTGCCCAAGTTTTGGGCTCGATCCAAAATCAATAGGTGTTCCAAATTGGACAATTCAAGTTCAACGGCAGTTCGTTCATAATTGGAGTGGTTGGTGTATTCCATACGTCCAGCGATTGGATTTCACTCAAAACTCACCAAATGACTCCTCCCACCATATTATGAGGTTGCCCAAGTTTTGGGCTCGATCCGAAATCAATAGGTGTTCCAAATTGGACAATTCAAGTTCAACGGCAGTTCGTTCCTAATTGGAGGGGTTGGTGTATTCCATACTTCTAGCGATTGGATTTCACCCAAAACTCAACAAATGACCCCTCCCACCATTTTATTATGTTGCCCAGGTTTTGGGCTCGATCCGAAATCAATAGGTGTTCCAAATTGGACAATTCAAGTTCAACGGCAGTTCGTTCCTAATTGGGGTGGTTGGTGTATTCCATAGTTCTAGCAATTGGATTTCACTCAAAACTCACCAAATGACTCTTCCCACCATATTATGATGTTGCCCAAGTTTGGGGCTCGATCCGAATTCAATAGGTGTGAGAAATTGGACAATTCAAGTTCAACGGCAGTTCGTTCCTAATTGGAGTGGTTGGTGTATTCCATACTTCTAGCGATTGGATTTCACTCAAAACTAACCAAATGACTCCTCCCACCATATTATGATGTTGCCCAAGTTTTGGGCACGATCCGAAATCAGTAGGTGTTCCAAATTGGATAATTCAAGTTCAACGGCAGTTCGTTCCTAATTGGGGTGGTTGGTGTATTCCATACTTCTAGCGATTGGATTTCACTCAAAACTAACCAAATGACTCCTCCCACCATATTATGCTATTGCCCAAGTTTTGGGCTCGATCCGAAATCAATAGGTCCGAGAAATTGGTCAATTCAATTTCAACGATAGTTCGTTCCTAATTGTAGTGGTTGGTGTATTCCGTACGTCTAGCGATTGTATTTCACTCGAAACTCACCAAATGACTCCACCCACAATATTATGATGTTGCCCAAGTTTTGGGCTCGATCCGAAATCAATAGGTGTTCCAAATTGGACAATTCACGTTCAAAGGCAGTTCGTTCCTAATTGGAGTGGTTGGTGTATTCCACACTTCTAGCGATTGGATTTCACTCAAAACTCACCAAATGACTCCTCCCACCATATTATGAGGTTGCCCAAGTTTTGGGCTCGATCCGAAATCAATAGGTGTTCCAAATTGGACAATTCAAGTTCAACGGCAGTTCGTTCCTAATTGGAGGGGTTGGTGTATTCCATACTTCTAGCGATTGGATTTCACCCAAAACTCAACAAATGACCCCTCCCACCATTTTATTATGTTGCCCAGGTTTTGGGCTCGATCCGAAATCAATAGGTGTTCCAAATTGGACAATTCAAGTTCAACGGCAGTTCGTTCCTAATTGGGGTGGTTGGTGTATTCCATAGTTCTAGCAATTGGATTTCACTCAAAACTCACCAAATGACTCTTCCCACCATATTATGATGTTGCCCAAGTTTGGGGCTCGATCCGAATTCAATAGGTGTGAGAAATTGGACAATTCAAGTTCAACGGCAGTTCGTTCCTAATTGGAGTGGTTGGTGTATTCCATACTTCTAGCGATTGGATTTCACTCAAAACTAACCAAATGACTCCTCCCACCATATTATGATGTTGCCCAAGTTTTGGGCACGATCCGAAATCAGTAGGTGTTCCAAATTGGATAATTCAAGTTCAACGGCAGTTCGTTCCTAATTGGGGTGGTTGGTGTATTCCATACTTCTAGCGATTGGATTTCACTCAAAACTAACCAAATGACTCCTCCCACCATATTATGCTATTGCCCAAGTTTTGGGCTCGATCCGAAATCAATAGGTCCGAGAAATTGGTCAATTCAATTTCAACGATAGTTCGTTCCTAATTGTAGTGGTTGGTGTATTCCGTACGTCTAGCGATTGTATTTCACTCGAAACTCACCAAATGACTCCACCCACAATATTATGATGTTGCCCAAGTTTTGGGCTCGATCCGAAATCAATAGGTGTTCCAAATTGGACAATTCACGTTCAAAGGCAGTTCGTTCCTAATTGGAGTGGTTGGTGTATTCCACACTTCTAGCGATTGGATTTCACTCAAAACTCACCAAATGACTCCTCCCACCATATTATGATGTTGCCCAAGCTTTGGGCGCGATCCGAAATCAATAGGTGTGAGAAATTGGGCAATTCAAGTTCAACAGCAGTTCGTTCCTAATTGTACTGGTTGGTGTATTCCATACTTCTAGCGATTGGATTTCACTAAAAACTCACCAAATTACTCCTCCCACCATATTACGATGTTGCCCAAGTTTTGGACTCGATCCGAAATCAATAGGTCTTCCAAATTTGACAATTAGAGTTCAACGGCAGTTCGTTCCTAACTGGAGTGGTTGGTGTATTCCATACTTCTAGCGATTGGATTTCACTCAATACTAACCAAATGACTCCTCCCACCATATTATGATGTTGCCCAAGTTTTGGGCTCGATCCGAAATCAATAGGTGTGAGAAATTGGACAATTCAAGTTCAACGGCAGTTCGTTCCTAATTGGAGTGGTTGGTGTATTCCATACTTCTAGCGATTGGATTTCACTCAAAACTCACCAAATGACTACTCCCACCATATTATGATGTTGCCCAAGTTTGGGGCTCTATCCGAAATCAATAGGTGTGTGAAATTGGACAATTCAAGTTCAACGGCAGTTCCTTCCAAATTGGAGTGGTTGGTGTATTCCATACTTCTAGCGTTTGGATTTCTCTCAAAACTCACCAAATGACTCCTCCCACCATATTATGATGTTGCCCAAGTTTTGGGCTCGAGCCGAAATCAATAGGTGCGGGAAATTGGACATTTCAAGTGCAACGGCAGTTCGTTCCTAATTGGAGTGGTTGGTGTATTCCATACTTCTAGCGATTGGATTTCACTCAAAACTGACCAAATGACTCCTCCCACCATATTATGATGTTGCCCAAGTTTTGGGCTCGATCCGAAATCAATAGGTTTTCCAAATTGGACAATTCAAGTTCAACGGCAGTTCGTTCCTAATTGGAGTGGTTGGTGTATTCCATACCTCTAGCGATTGGATTTCACTAAAAACTCACCAAATGACTCCTCCCACCATATTATGTTGTTGCCCAAGTTTTGGGCTCGATCCGAAATCAATAGGTGTTCCAAATTGGACAATTCAAGTTCAACGGCAGTTCGTTCCTAATTGGAGTGGTTGTTGTATTCCATACTTCTAGCGATTGGATTTCACTCAAAACTCACCAAATGACTCCTCCCACCATATTATGCTGTTGCCCAAGATTTGGGCTCGATCCGAAATCAATAGGTGTTCCAAATTGGACATTTCAAGTTCAACGACAGTTCGTTCCTAATTGGAGTGGTTGGTGTATTCCAAACTTCTAGCGATTGGATTTCACTCAAAACTCACCAAATGACTCCTCCCACCATATTATGATGTTGCCCAAGTTTCGGGCTCGATCTGAAATCAATAGGTGTGAGAAATTGGACAATTCAATTTCAACGACAGTTCGTTCCTAATTGGAGTGGTTGGTGTATTCCATACTTCTAGCGAATGGATTTCACTCAAAACTCACCAAATGACTCCTCCCACCATATTATGATGTTGCCCAAGTTTTGGGCTCGATCCGAAATCAATAGGTGTGAGAAATTGGACAATTCAAGTTCAACGGCAGTTCGTTCCTAATTGGAGTGGTTGGTGTATTCCATACTTCTAGCGATTGGATTTCACCAAAAACTCACCAAATGACTCCTCCCACCATATTATGTTGTTGCCCAAGTTTTGGGCTCGATCCGAAATCAATAGGTGTTCCAAATTGGACAATTCAAGTTCAACGGCAGTTCGTTCCTAATTGGAGTGGTTGTTGTATTCCATACTTCTAGCGATTGGATTTAACTAAAAACTCACCAAATGACTCCTCCCACCATATTATGTTGTTGCCCAAGTTTTGGGCTCGATCCGAAATCAATAGGTGTTCCAAATTGGACAATTCAAGTTCAACGGCAGTTCGTTCCTAATTGGAGTGGTTGTTGTATTCCATACTTCTAGCGATTGGATTTCACTCAAAACTCACCAAATGACACCTCCCACCATATTACGCTGTTGCCCAAGATTTGGGCTCGATCCGAAATCAATAGGTGTTCCAAATTGGACAATTCAAGTTCAACGACAGTTCGTTCCTAATTGGAGTGGTTGGTGTATTCCATACTTCTAGCGATTGGATTTCACTCAAAACTCACGAAATGACTCTTCCCACCATATTATGATGATGCACAAGTTTGGGGTTTGATCCGAAATCAATAGATGTGAGAAATTGGACAATTCAAGTTCAACGGCAGTTCGTTCCTAATTGGAGTGGTTGGTGTATTCCATACTTCTAGCGATTGGATTTCATTCAAAACTCACCAAATGACTCCTCCCACCATATTATGTTGTTGCCCAAGTTTTGGGCTCGATCCGAAATCAATAGGTGTTCCAAATTGGACAATTCAAGTTCAACGGCAGTTCGTTCCTAATTGGAGTGGTTGTTGTATTCCATACTTCTAGCGATTGGATTTCACTCAAAACTCACCAAATGACTCCTCCCACCATATTACGCTGTTGCCCAAGATTTGGGCTCGATCCGAAATCAATAGGTGTTCCAAATTGGACAATTCAAGTTCAACGACAGTTCGTTCCTAATTGGAGTGGTTGGTGTATTCCAAACTTCTAGCGATTGGATTTCACTCAAAACTCACCAAATGACTCCTCCCACCATATTATGATGTTGCCCAAGTTTCGGGCTCGATCTGAAATCAATAGGTGTGAGAAATTGGACAATTCAATTTCAACGACAGTTCGTTCCTAATTGGACTGGTTGGTGTATTCCATACTTCTAGCGAATGGATTTCACTCAAAACTCACCAAATGACTCCTCCCACCATATTATGATGTTGCCCAAGTTTTGGGCTCGATCCGAAATCAATAGGTATTCCAAATTGGACAATTCAAGTTCAACGGCAGTTCGTTCCTAATTGGAGTGGTTGGTGTATTCCATACTTCTAGCGATTGGATTTCACCCGAAACTCACCAAATGACTCCTCCCACCATATTATGATGTTGCCCAAGTTTGGGGCTCGATCCGAAATCAATAGGTGTTCCATATTGCACAATTCAAGTTCAACGGCAGTTCGTTCCTAATAGGAGTGGTTGGTGTATTCCATAGTTCTAGCGATTGGATTTCACTCAAAACTCACCAAATGACTCCTCCCACCATATTATGATGTTGCCCAAGTTTTGGGCCCGATACGAAATCAATAGGTGTTCCAAATTGGACAATTCAAGTTCAACGGCAGTTCGTTCCTAATTGGAGTGGTTGGTGTATTCCATACTTCTAGCGATTGGATTTCACTCAAAACTTCCCAAATGACTCCTCCCACCATATTATGATGTTGCCCAAGTTTTGGGCTCGATCCGAAATCAATAGGTGTGAGAAATTGGACAATTCAAGTTCAACGGCAGTTCGTTCCTAATTGGAGTGGTTGGTGTATTCCATACTTCTAGCGATTGGATTTCACTCAAAACTAACGAAATGACTCTTCCCACCATATTATGATGATGCACAAGTTTGGGGTTTGATCCGAAATCAATAGATGTGAGAAATTGGACAATTCAAGTTCAACGGCAGTTCGTTCCTAATTGGAGTGGTTGGTGTATTCCATACTTCTAGCAATTGGATTTCACTCAAAACCCACCAAATGACTCCTCCCACCATATTATGATGTTGCCCAAGTTTTGGGCTCGATCCAAATTCAGTAGGTGTGAGAAATTGGTCAATCCAATTTCAACGGCATTTCGTTCCTAATTGGAGTGGTTGGTGTGTTCCATACTTCTAGCGATTGGATTTCACTCAAAACTCACCAAATGACTCCTCCCACCATATTATGATGTTGCTCAAGTTTTGGGCTCGATCCGAAATCAATAGGTGTGAGAAATTGGACAATTCAATTTCAATGACAATTCGTTCCTAATTGGAGTGGTTGGTGTATTCCATACTTCTAGCGATTGGATTTCACTCAAAACTAACCAAATGACTCCTCCCCCCATATTATGATGTTGCCCAAGTTTTGGGCTCGATCCGAAATCAATAGGTGTTCCAAATTGGACAATTCAAGTTCAACGGCAGTTCGTTCCTAATTGGAGTGGTTGGTGTATTCCATACTTCTAACAATTGGATTTCACTCAAAACTCACCAAATGACTCCTCCCACCATATTATGATGTTGCCAAAGTTTTGGGCTCGATCCGAAATCAATAGGTGTGAGAAATTGGACAATTCAAGTTCAACGGCAGTTCGTTCCTAATTGGAGTGGTTGGTGTATTCCATACTTCTAGCGATTGGATTTCACTCAAAACTCACGAAATGACTCCTCCCACCATATTATGATGTTGCCCATGTTTTGGGCTCGATCCGAAATCAATAGGTGTTCCAAATTGGACAAATCAAGTTCAACGACAGTTCGTTCCTAATTGGAGTGGTTGGTGTATTCCATACTTCTAGCGATTGGATTTCACTCAAAACTGACCAAATGACTCCTCCCACCATATTATGATGTTGCCCAACTTTTGGGCTCGATCCGAAATCAACAGGTGTGGGAAATTGGTCAATCCAATTTCAACGGCATTTCGTTCCTAATTGGAGTGGTTGGTGTGTTCCATACTTCTAGCGATTGGATTTCACTCAAAACTCACCAAATGACTCCTCCCACCATATTATGATGTTGCCCAAGTTTTGGGCTCGATCCGAAATCAATAGTTGTGAGAAATTGGACAATTCAAGTTCAATGGCAGTTCGTTCCTAATTGGAGTGGTTGGTGTATTCCATACTTCTAGCGATTGGATTTCACTCAAAACTCACCAAATGAATCCTCCCGCCATATTATGATGTTGCCCAAGTTTTGGGCTCGATCCGAAATCAATAGGTGTGAGAAATTGGACAATTCAAGTTCAACGGCAGTTCGTTCCTAATTGGAGTGGTTGGTGTATTCCATACTTCTAGCAATTGGATTTCACTCAAAACCCACCAAATGACTCCTCCCACCATATTATGATGTTGCCCAAGTTTTGGGCTCGATCCAAATTCAGTAGGTGTGAGAAATTGGTCAATCCAATTTCAACGGCATTTCGTTCCTAATTGGATTGGTTGGTGTGTTCCATACTTCTAGCGATTGGATTTCACTCAAAACTCACCAAATGACTCCTCCCACCATATTATGATGTTGCTCAAGTTTTGGGCTCGATCCGAAATCAATAGGTGTGAGAAATTGGACAATTCAAGTTCAACGGCAGTTCGTTCCTAATTGTAGTGGTTGGTGTATTCCATACTTCCAGCGATTGGATTTCACTCAAAACTCACCAAATGACTCCTCCCACCATATTATGACGTTGCCCAAGTTTTGGGCTCGATCCGAAATCAACAGGCGTGAGAAATTGGACAATTCAAGTTCAACGGCAGTTCGTTCCTAATTGGAGTGGTTGGTGTATTCCATACTTCTAGCGATTTGATTTCACTCAAAATTCACCAAATGACTCCTCCCACCATATTATGATGTTGCCCAAGTTTGGGGCTCGATCCGAAATCAATAGGTGTGAGAAATTGGACAATTCAAGTTCGACTGCAGTTCGTTCCTAATTGGAGTGGTTGGTGTATTCCATACTTCTTTGATTGGATTTCACTCCAAACTCACCAAAGGACTCCTCCCACCATATTATGATGTACCCCAAGTTTGGGGATCGATCCGAAATCAATAGCTGTCAGAAATTGGACAATTCAAGTTCAACGACAGTTCGTTCCTAATTGGAGTGGTTGGTGTATTCCATACTTCTAGCGATTGGATTTCAGTCTAAACTAACCAAATGACTCCTCCCACCATATTATGATGTTGCCCAAGTTTTGGGTTCGATCCGAAATCAATAGGTGTGAGAAATTGGACAATTGAAGTTCCACGGAAGTTCGTTTCTAATTGGAGTGGTTGGTGTATTCCATAGTTCTAGCAATTGGATTTCACTTAAAACTCAACAAATGACTCCTCCCACCATATTGTGATGTAGCCAAAAGTTTGCGGCTCGATCCGAAATCAATAGGTGTGAGAAATTGGACAATTCAAGTTCAACGGCAGTTTGTTCCTAATTGGAGTGGTTGGTGTATTCTCTTCTAGCGATTGGATTTCACTTAAAACTCACCAAATGACTCCTCCCACCATATTATGATGTTGCCCAAGTTTTGGACTCGATCCGAAATCAATAGGTGTTCCAAATTGGACAATTCAAGTTCAACGGCAGTTCGTTCCTAATTGCAGTGGTTGGTGTATTCCATAGTTCTAGAGATTGGATTTCACTCAAAACTCACCAAATGACTCCTCCCACCGTATTATGATGTTGCCCAAGTTTTGGTCTCGATCCGAAATCAATAGGTGTGACAAATTGGACAATTCAAGTTCAACGGAAGTTGGTTCCCAATTGGACTGGTTGGTGTATTCCATACTTCTAGCGATTGGATTTCACTCAAAACTCACCAAATGACTCCTCCCACCATATTATGCTGTTGCCCAAGTTTTGGGCTCGATCCGATATCAATAGGTGTGAGAAATTGGACAATTCAAGTTCAACGGCAGTTCATTCCTAATTGGAGTGATTGGTGTATTCCATACTTCTAGCGATTGGATTTCACTCAAAACTCACCAAATGACTCCTCCCACCATATTATGATGTTGCCCAAGTTTCGGGCTCGATCTGAAATCAATAGGTGTGAGAAATTGGACAATTCAATTTCAACGACAGTTCGTTCCTAATTGGAGTGGTTGGTGTATTCCATACTTCTAGCGATTGGATTTCACTCAAAACCCACCAAATGACTCCTCCCACCATATTATGATGTTGCCCAAGTTTTGGGCTCGATCCAAATTCAATAGGTGTGAAAAATTGGTCAATTCAATTTCAACGACAGTTCTTTCCAAATTGGAGTGGTTGGTGTATTCCATACTTCTAGCAATTGGATTTCACTCAAAACTCACCAAATGACTCCTCCCACCATATTATGATGTTGCCCAAGTTTTGGGCTCGATCCGAAATCAATAGGTGTGAGAAATTGGTCAATTCAATTTCAACGACAATTCGTTCCTAATTGGAGTGGTTGGTGTATTCCATACTTCTAGCGATTGGATTTCACTCAAAACTCACCAAATGACTCCACCCACCATATTTTGTTGTTGCCCAAGTTTTGGGCTCTATCTGAAATTAATTGGCGTTCCAAATTGGACAATTCAAGTTCAACGGCAGTTCGTTCCTAAATGGAGTGATTGGTGTATTCCATACTTCTAGCGATTGGATTTCACTCAAAACTCACCAAATGACTCCTCGCACCGTATTATGATGTTGCCCAAGTTTTGGGCTCGATCCGAACTCAATAGGTGTGAGAAATTGGACAATTCAAGTTCAACGGCAGTTCGTTCCTAATTGAAGGGTTGGTGTATTCCATACTTCTAGCGATTGGATTTCACTCAAAACTGACCAAATGACTCCTCCCACCATATTATGATGTTGCCCAAGTTTGGGGCTCGATCCGAAATCAATAGCTGTCAGAAATTGGACAATTCAAGTTCAACGACAGTTCGTTCCTAATTGGAGTGGTTGGTGTATTCCATACTTCTAGCGATTGGATTTCAGTCTAAACTAACCAAATGACTTCTCCCACCATATTATGATGTTGCCCAAGTTTTGGGCTCGATCCGAAATCAATAGGTGTTCCAAATTGGACAATTCAAGTTCAACGGCAGTTCGTTCCTAATTGGTTTGGTTGGTGTATTCCATACTTCTAGCGATTGGATTTCACTCAAAACTCACCAAATGACTCCTCCCACCATATTATGATGTTGCCCAAGTTTTGGGCTCGATCCGAAATCAATAGGTGTTCCAAATTGGACAATTCAAGTTCAACGGCAGTTGGTTCCTAATTGGTTTGGTTGGTGTATTCCATACTTCTAGCGATTGGATTTCACTCAAAATTCCCCAAATGACTCCTCCCACCATATTATGATGTTGCCCAAGTTTTGGGCTCGATCCGAGATCAATAGGTGTTCCAAATTGGACAATTCAAGTATAACGGCAGTTCGTTCCTAACTGGAGTGGTTGGTGTATTCCATACTTCTAGCGATTGTATTTCACTCAAAACTCACCAAATGACTCCTCCCACTATATTATGATGTTGCCCAAGTTTTGGGCTCGATCCGAAGTCAATAGGTGTTCCAAATTGGACAATTCAAGTTTAACGGCAGTTCGTTCCTAATTGGAGTGGTTGGTGTATTCCATACTTCTAGCGATTGGATTTCACTCAAAACCCACCAAATGACTCCTCCCACCATATTATGATGTTGCCCAAGTTTTGGGCTCGATCCGAAATCAATAGGTGTGAGAAATTGGACAATTGAAGTTCAACGGCAGTTCGTTCCTAATTGGAGTGGTTGGTGTATTCCATACTTCTAGCGATTGGATTTCACTCAAAATTCACCAAATGACTCCTCCCACCATATTATGATGTTGCCCAGGTTTTGGGCTCGATCCGAAATCAATAGGTGTTCGAAATTGGACAATTCAAGTATAACGGCAGTTCGTTCCTAACTGGAGTGGTTGGTGTTTTCCATACTTCTAGCGATTGGATTTCACTCAAAACCCACCAAATGACTCCTCCCACCATATTATGGTGTTGCCCAAGTTTTAGGCTCGATCCAAATTCAGTAGGTGTGAGAAATTGGTCAATTCAATTTCAACGACAGTTTTTTCCAAATTGGAGTGGTTGGTGTATTCCATACTTCTAGCAATTGGATTTCACTCAAAACTCACCAAATGACTCCTCCCACCATATTCTGATGTTGCCCAAGTTCTGGGCTCGATCCGAAATCAATAGGTGTGAGAAATTGGTCAATTCAATTTCAACGACAATTCGTTCCTAATTGGATTGGTTGGTGTATTCAATACTTCTAGCGATTGGATTTCACTCAAAACTCACCAAATGACTCCCCCCACCATATTTTGTTGTTGCCCAAGTTTTGGGGTCAATCTGAAATTAATTGGTGTTCCAAATTGGACAATTCAAGTTCAACGGCAGTTCGTTCCTAAATGGAGTGGTTGGTGTATTCCATACTTGTAGCGATTGGATTTCACTCAAAACTCACCAAATGACTCCTCGCACCGTATTATGATGTTGCCCATGTTTTGGGCTCGATCCGAAATCAATAGGTGTGAGAAATTGGACAATTCAAGTTCAACGGCAGTTCGTCCCTAATTGGAGTGGTTGGTGTATTCCATACTTCTAGCGATTGGATTTCACTCAAAACTCACCAAATGACTCCTCCCACCATATTATGGTGTTGCCCAAGTTTGGGGCTCGATCCGAAATCAATAGGTTTTCCAAATGGGACAATTCAAGTTCAACGGCAGTTCGTTCCTAATTGGTTTGGTTGGTGTATTGCATACTTCTAGCGATTGGATTTCACTCAAAACTCACCAAATGACTCCTCCCACCATATTATGATGTTGCCCAAGTTTTGGGCTCGATCCTAAATCAATAGGTGTTCCAAATTGGACAATTCAAGTATAACGGCAGTTCGTTCCGAACTGGAGTGGTTGGTGTATTCCATACTTCTAGCGATTGGATTTCACTCAAAACTCACCAAATGACTCCTCCCACCATATTATGATGTTGCCCAAGTTTTGGGCTCGATCCGAAATCAATAGGTGTGAGAAATTGGTCAATTCAATTTCAACGACAGTTCTTTCCTAATTGGGGTGGTTGGTGTATTCCATACTTCTAGCAATTGGATTACACTCAAAACTTACCAAATGACTCCTCCCACCATATTATGTTGTTGCCCATGTTTTGGGCTCGATCCGAAATCAATAGGTGTTCCAAATTGGACAATTCAAGTTCAACGGCAGTTCGTTCCTAATTGGAGTGGTTGGTGTATTCCATACTTCTAGCGATTGGATTTCACTCAAAACCCACCAAATGACTCCTCCCACCATATTATGATGTTGCCCAAGTTTTGGGCTCGATCCAAATTCAGTAGGTGTGAGAAATTGGTCAATTCAATTTCAACGACAGTTCTTTCCAAATTGGAGTGGTTGGTGTATTCCATACTTCTAGCGATTGGATTTCACTCAAAACTCACCAAATGACTCCTCCCACCATATTATGATGTTGCCCAAGTTTTGGGCTCGATCCGAAATCAATAGGTGTTCCAAATTGGACAATTCAAGTATAACGGCAGTTCGTTCCTAACTGGAGTGGTTGGTGTATTCCATACTTCTAGCGATTGGATTTCACTCAAAACTCACCAAATGACTACTCCCACCATATTATGATGTTGCCCAAGTTTTGGGCTCGATCCGAAATCAATAGGTGTGAGAAATTGGTCAATTCAATTTCAACGACAGTTCTTTCCTAATTGGAGTGGTTGGTGTATTCCATACTTCTAGCGATTGGATTTCACTCAAAACTCACCAAATGACTCCTCCCACCATATTATGATGTTGCACAAGTTTTGGGCTCGATCCGAATTCAATAGGTGTGAGAAATTGGACAATTCAAGTTCAACGGCAGTTCGTTCCAAATTGGAGTGGTTGGTGTATTCCACACTTCTAGCGATTGGATTTCACTTAAAATTTACCAAATGACTCCTCCCACCATATTATGATGTTGCCCAAGTTTTGGGCTCGATCCGAAATCAATGGGTGTTCCAAATTGGACAATTCAAGTTCAACGGCAGTTCGTTCCAAATTGGAGTGGTTGGTGTATTCCATACTTCTAGCGATTGGATTTCACTCAAAACTCACCAAATTACCCCTCCCACCATATTATGATGTTGCCCAAGTTTTGGGCTCGATCCGAAATCAATAGGTGTTCAAAATTGGACAATTCAAGTTGTACGGCAGTTCGT
This sequence comes from Prunus avium, assembly GCF_965620075.1. Taxonomy (NCBI): domain Eukaryota; kingdom Viridiplantae; phylum Streptophyta; class Magnoliopsida; order Rosales; family Rosaceae; genus Prunus; species Prunus avium. The sequence goes on from NC_142290.1 coordinate 11,197,943, forward strand.
TCCTAATTAGAGTGGTTGGTGTATTCCATACTTCTAGTGATTGGATTTCACTCGAAACTCACCAAATGACTCCTGCCACCATATTATGATGTTGCGCAAGTTTTGGGCTCGATCCGAAATCAATAGGTGTGAGAAATTGGTCAAATCAATTTGAACGGCATTTCTTTCCTAATTGGAGTGGTTGGTGTATTCCATACTTCTAGCGATTGGATTTCTCTCAAAACTCACAAAACGACTCCTCCCACCATATTATGACGTTGCCCAAGTTTTGGGCTCGATCCGAAATCAATAGCTGTTGCAAATTGGACAATTCAAGTTCAACGGCAGTTCGTTCCTAATTGGAGTGGTTGGTGTATTCCGTACTTCTAGCGATTGGATTTCACTCAAAACTCACCAAATGACTCCTCCCACCAGATTATGACGTTGCCCAAGATTTGGGCTCGATCCGAAATCAATAGGTGTTCCAAATTGGACAATTCAAGTTCAATGGCGGTTCGTTCCTAATTGGAGTGATTGGTGTATTCCATACTTCTAGCGATTGGATTTCACTCAAAACTAACCAAATGATTCCTCCCACCATATTATCATGTTGCCCAAGTTTTGGGCTCGATCCGAAATCAATAGGTGTGAGAATTTGGACAATTCAAGTTCAACGGCAGTTCGTTCCTAATTGGAGTGGTTGGTGTATTCCATATTTCTAGCGATTGGATTTCACTCAACACACACCAAATGACTCCTCCCACCATATTATGATGTTGCCCAAGTTTTGGGCTCGATCCGAAATCAATAGGTGTTCCAAATTGGACAATACAAGTTCAATGGCAGTTCGTTCCTAATTGGAGTGGTTGGTGTATTCCATACTTCTAGGGATTGGATTTCACTCAAAACTCACCAAATGACTCCTCCTTGGTTATTATGATGTTGCCCAAGTTTTGGACTCGATCCGAAATCAATAGGTGTTCAAAATTGGACAATTCAAGTTCAACGGCAGTTCGTTCCTAATTGGAGTGGTTGGTGTATTCCATACTTCTAGCGATTGGATTTCACTCAAAAGTCACCAAATGACTCCTCCCACCATATTATGATGTTGCCCAAGTTTGGGGCTCGATCCGAAATCAATAGGTGTTCCAAATTGGACAATTCAAGTATAACGGCAGTTCGTTCCTAACTGGAGTGGTTGGTGTATTCCATACTTCTAGCGATTGGATTTCACTCAAAACTCACCAAATGACTCCTCCCACCATATTATGATGTTGCCCAAGTTTTGGGCTCGATCCGAAATCAATAGGTGTGAGAAATTGGTCAATTCAATTTCAACGACAGTTCTTTCCTAATTGGAGTGGTTGGTGTATTCCATACTTCTAGCGATTGGATTTCACTCAAAACTCACCAAATGACTCCTCCCACCATATTATGATGTTGCCCAAGTTTTGGGCTCGATCCGAAATCAATAGGTGTTCCAAATTGGACAATTCAAGTTCAACGGCAGTTCGTTCCTAATTGGAGTGGTTTTTGTATTCCATACTTCTAGCGATTGGATTTCACTCAAAACCCACCAAATGACTCCTCCCACCATATTATGATGTTGCCCAAGTTTTGGGCTCGATCCAAATTCAGTAGGTGTGAGAAATTGGTCAATTCAATTTCAACGACAGTTATTTCCAAATTGGAGTGGTTGGTGTATTCCATACTTCTAGCGATTGGATTTCACTCAAAACTCACCAAATGACTCCTCCCACCATATTATGATGTTGCCCAAGTTTTGGGCTCGATCTGAAATCAATAGGTGTTCCAAATTGGACAATTCAAGTATAACGGCAGTTCGTTCCTAACTGGAGTGGTTGGTGTATTCCATACTTCTAGCGATTGGATTTCACTCAAAACTCACCAAATGACCCCTCCCACCATATTATGATGTTGCCCAAGTTTTGGGCTCGATCCGAAATCAATAGGTGTGAGAAATTGGTCAATTCAATTTCAACGACAGTTCTTTCCTAATTGGAGTGGTTGGTGTATTCCATACTTCTATCGATTGGATTTCACTCAAAACTCACCAAATTACTCCCCCCACCATATTATGATGTTGCCCAAGTTTTGGGCTCGATCCGAAATCAATAGGTGTTCAAAATTGGACAATTCAAGTTGTACGGCAGGTCGTTCCTAATTAGAGTGGTTGGTGTATTCCATACTTCTAGCGATTGGATTTCACTCGAAACTCACCAAATGACTCATGCCACCATATTATGTTGTTGCCCAAGTTTTGGGCTCGATCCGAAATCAATAGGTGTGAGAAATTGGTCAAATCAATTTGAACGGCATTTCGTTCCTAATTGGAGTGGTTGGTGTATTCCATACTTCTAGCGATTGGATTTCTCTCAAAACTCACAAAACGACTCCTCCCACCATATTATGACGTTGCCCAAGTTTTTGGCTCGATCCGAAATCAATAGCTGTTGCAAATTGGACAATTCAAGTTCAACGGCAATTCGTTCCTAATTGGAGTGGTTGGTGTATTCCGTACTTGTAGCGATTGGATTTCACTCAAAACTCACCAAATGACTCCTCCCACCAGATTATGACGTTGCCCAAGATTTGGGCTCGATCCGAAATCAATAGGTGTTCCAAATTGGACAATTCAAGTTCAATGGCGGTTCGTTCCTAATTGGAGTGATTGGTGTATTCCATACTTCTAGCGATTGGATTTCACTCAAAACTAACCAAATGACTCCTCCCACCATATTATCATGTTGCCCAAGTTTTGGACTCGATCCGAAATCAATAGGTGTGAGAATTTGGACAATTCAAGTTCAACGGCAGTTCGTTCCTAATTGGAGTGGTTGGTGTATTCCATATTTCTAGCGATTGGATTTCACTCAAAACACACCAAATGACTCCTCCCACCATATTATGATGTTGCCCAAGTTTTGGGCTCGATCCGAAATCAATAGGTGTTCCAAATTGGACAATTCAAGTTCAATGGCAGTTCGTTCCTAATTGGAGTGGTTGGTGTATTCCATACTTCTAGGGATTGGATTTCACTCAAAACTCACCAAATGACTCCTCCTTGGTTATTATGATGTTGCCAAAGTTTTGGACTCGATCCGAAATCAATAGGTGTTCAAAATTGGACAATTCAAGTTCAACGGCAGTTCGTTCCTAATTGGAGTGGTTGGTGTATTCCATACTTCTAGCGATTGGATTTCACTCAAAACTCACCAAATGACTCCTCCCACCATATTATGATGTTGCCCAAGTTTTGGGCTCGATCCAAATTCAGTAGGTGTGAGAAATTGGTCAATTCAATTTCAACGACAGTTCTTTCCAAATTGGAGTGGTTGGTGTATTCCATACTTCTAGCGATTGGATTTCACTCAAAACTCACCAAATGACTCCTCCCACCATATTATGATGTTGCCCAAGTTTTGGGCTCGATCCGAAATCAATAGGTGTTCCAAATTGGACAATTCAAGTATAACGGCAGTTCGTTCCTAACTGGAATGGTTGGTGTATTCCATACTTCTAGCGATTGGATTTCACTCAAAACTCACCAAATGACTCCTCCTTGGTTATTATGATGTTGCCAAAGTTTTGGACTCGATCCGAAATCAATAGGTGTTCAAAATTGGACAATTCAAGTTCAACGGCAGTTCGTTCCTAATTGGAGTGGTTGGTGTATTCCATACTTCTAGCGATTGGATTTCACTCAAAACTCACCAAATGACTCCTCGCACCGTATTATGATGTTGCCCAAGTTTTGGGCTCGATCCGAAATCAATAGGTGTGAGAATTTGGACAATTCAAGTTCAACGGCAGTTCGTTCCTAATTGGAGTGGTTGGTGTATTCCATACTTCTAGCGATTGGATTTCACCCAAAACTCACCAAATGACTCCTCCCACCATATTATGATGTTGCCCAAGTTTGGGGCTCGATCCGAAATCAATAGGTGTTCCAAATTGGACAATTCAAGTTCAACGGCAGTTCGTTCCTAATTGGTTTGGTTGGTGTATTCCATACTTCTAGCGATTGGATTTCACTCAAAACTCACCAAATGACTCCTCCCACCATATTATGATGTTGCCCAAGTTTTGGGCTCGATCCGATATCAATAGGTGTTCCAAATTGGACAATTCAAGTATAACGGCAGTTCGTTCCTAACTGGAGTGGTTGGTGTATTCCATACTTCTAGCGATTGGATTTCACTCAAAACTCACCAAATGACTCCTCCCACCAGATTATGACGTTGCCCAAGATTTGGGCTCGATCCGAAATCAATAGGTGTTCCAAATTGGACAATTCAAGTTCAATGGCGGTTCGTTCCTAATTGGAGTGATTGGTGTATTCCATACTTCTAGCGATTGGATTTCACTCAAAACTAACCAAATGACTCCTCCCACCATATTATCATGTTGCCCAAGTTTTGGACTCGATCCGAAATCAATAGGTGTGAGAATTTGGACAATTCAAGTTCAACGGCAGTTCGTTCCTAATTGGAGTGGTTGGTGTATTCCATATTTCTAGCGATTGGATTTCACTCAAAACACACCAAATGACTCCTCCCACCATATTATGATGTTGCCCAAGTTTTGGGCTCGATCCGAAATCAATAGGTGTTCCAAATTGGACAATTCAAGTTCAATGGCAGTTCGTTCCTAATTGGAGTGGTTGGTGTATTCCATACTTCTAGGGATTGGATTTCACTCAAAACTCACCAAATGACTCCTCCTTGGTTATTATGATGTTGCCAAAGTTTTGGACTCGATCCGAAATCAATAGGTGTTCAAAATTGGACAATTCAAGTTCAACGGCAGTTCGTTCCTAATTGGAGTGGTTGGTGTATTCCATACTTCTAGCGATTGGATTTCACTCAAAACTCACCAAATGACTCCTCGCACCGTATTATGATGTTGCCCAAGTTTTGGGCTCGATCCGAAATCAATAGGTGTGAGAATTTGGACAATTCAAGTTCAACGGCAGTTCGTTCCTAATTGGAGTGGTTGGTGTATTCCATACTTCTAGCGATTGGATTTCACCCAAAACTCACCAAATGACTCCTCCCACCATATTATGATGTTGCCCAAGTTTGGGGCTCGATCCGAAATCAATAGGTGTTCCAAATTGGACAATTCAAGTTCAACGGCAGTTCGTTCCTAATTGGTTTGGTTGGTGTATTCCATACTTCTAGCGATTGGATTTCACTCAAAACTCACCAAATGACTCCTCCCACCATATTATGATGTTGCCCAAGTTTTGGGCTCGATCCGATATCAATAGGTGTTCCAAATTGGACAATTCAAGTATAACGGCAGTTCGTTCCTAACTGGAGTGGTTGGTGTATTCCATACTTCTAGCGATTGGATTTCACTCAAAACTCACCAAATGACTCCTCCAACCATATTATGATGTTGCCCAAGTTTTGGGCTCGATCCGAAATCAATAGGTGTGAGAAATTGGTCAATTCAATTTCAACGACAGTTCTTTCCTAATTGGAGTGGTTGGTGTATTCCTTACTTCTAGCGATTGGATTTCACTCAAAACTCACCAAATGACTCCTCCCACCATATTATGATGTTGCCCAAGTTTTGGGCTCGATCCGAATTCAATAGGTGTGAGAAATTGGACAATTCAAGTTCAACGGCAGTTCGTTCCAAATTGGAGTGGTTGGTGTATTCCACACTTCTAGCGATTGGATTTCACTTAAAATTCACCCAATGACTCCTCCCACCATATTATGATGTTGCCCAAGGTTTGGGCTCGATCCGAAATCAATAGGTGTTCCAAATTGGACAATTCAAGTTCAACGGCAGTTCGTTCCTAATTGGTTTGGTTGGTGTATTCCATACTTCTAGCGATTGGATTTCACTCAAAACTCACCAAATGACTCCTCCCACCATATTATGATGTTGCCCAAGTTTTGGGCTCGATCCGAAATCAATAGGTGTTCCAAATTGGACAATTCAAGTTCAATGGCAGTTCGTTCCTAATTGGAGTGGTTGGTGTATTCCATACTTCTAGGGATTGGATTTCACTCAAAACTCACCAAATGACTCCTCCTTGGTTATTATGATGTTGCCAAAGTTTTGGACTCGATCCGAAATCAATAGGTGTTCAAAATTGGACAATTCAAGTTCAACGGCAGTTCGTTCCTAATTGGAGTGGTTGGTGTATTCCATACTTCTAGCGATTGGATTTCACTCAAAACTCACCAAATGACTCCTCGCACCGTATTATGATGTTGCCCAAGTTTTGGGCTCGATCCGAAATCAATAGGTGTTCCAAATTGGACAATTCAAGTTCAATGGCAGTTCGTTCCTAATTGGAGTGGTTGGTGTATTCCATACTTCTAGGGATTGGATTTCACTCAAAACTCACCAAATGACTCCTCCTTGGTTATTATGATGTTGCCCAAGTTTTGGGCTCGATCCGAAATCAATAGGTGTGGGAAATTGGACAATTCAAGTTCAACGGCAGTTCGTTCCTAATTGGAGTGGTTGGTGTATTCCGTACTTCTAGCGACTGGATTTCACTCAAAACTCACCAAATGACTCCTCCTTGGTTATTATGATGTTGCCCAAGTTTTGGGCTCGATCCGAAATCAATAGGTGTTCCAAATTGGAAAATTGAAGTTCAACGGCAGTTCGTTCCTAATTGGAGTGGTTGGTGTATTCTATACTTCTAGCGATTGGATTTCACTCAAAACTCACCAAATGACTCCACCCACCATATTATGATGTTGCCCAAGTTTTGAGCTCGATCCGAAATCAATAGGTGTGAGAAATTGGACAATTCAAGTTCAACGGCAGTTCGTTCCTAATTGGAGTGGTTGGTGTATTCCATACTACTAGCGGTTGGATTTCACTCAAAACTCACCAAATGCCTCCTCCCACCATATTATGATGTTGCCCAAGTTTTGGGCTCGATCCGAAATCAATAGGTGTTCCAAGTCGGACAATTCAAGTTCAACGGCAGTTCGTTCCTAATTGGAGTGGTTGGTGTATTCTATACTTCTAGGGATTGGATTTCACTCAAAACGCACCAAATGACTCCTCCCACCATATTATGATGTTGCCCAAGTTTTGGGCTTGATCCGAAATCAATAGGTGTGAGAAATTGGACAATTCAAGTTCAACGGCAGTTCGTTCCTAATTGGAGTGGTTGGTGTATTCCGTACTTCTAGCGACTGGATTTCACTCAAAACTCACCAAATGACTCCTCCTTGGTTATTATGATGTTGCCCAAGTTTTGGGCTCGATCCGAAATCAATAGGTGTTCCAAATTGGAAAATTGAAGTTCAACGGCAGTTCGTTCCTAATTGGAGTGGTTGGTGTATTCTATACTTCTAGCGATTGGATTTCACTCAAAACTCACCGAATGACTCCACCCACCATATTATGATGTTGCCCAAGTTTTGAGCTCGATCCGAAATCAATAGGTGTGAGAAATTGGACAATTCAAGTTCAACGGCAGTTCGTTCCTAATTGGAGTGGTTGGTGTATTCCATACTACTAGCGGTTGGATTTCACTCAAAACTCACCAAATGCCTCCTCCCACCATATTATGATGTTGCCCAAGTTTTGGGCTCGATCCGAAATCAATAGGTGTTCCAAGTCGGACAATTCAAGTTCAACGGCAGTTCGTTCCTAATTGGAGTGGTTGGTGTATTCTATACTTCTAGGGATTGGATTTCACTCAAAACGCACCAAATGACTCCTCCCACCATATTATGATGTTGCCCAAGTTTTGGGCTCGATCCGAAATCAATAGGTGTGAGAAATTGGACAATTCAAGTTCAACGGCAGTTCGTTCCTAATTGGAGTGGTTGGTGTATTCCGTACTTCTAGCGACTGGATTTCACTCAAAACTCACCAAATGACTCCTCCTTGGTTATTATGATGTTGCCCAAGTTTTGGGCTCGATCCGAAATCAATAGGTGTTCCAAATTGGAAAATTGAAGTTCAACGGCAGTTCGTTCCTAATTGGAGTGGTTGGTGTATTCTATACTTCTAGCGATTGGATTTCACTCAAAACTCACCAAATGACTCCACCCACCATATTATGATGTTGCCCAAGTTTTGAGCTCGATCCGAAATCAATAGGTGTGAGAAATTGGACAATTCAAGTTCAACGGCAGTTCGTTCCTAATTGGAGTGGTTGGTGTATTCCATACTACTAGCGGTTGGATTTCACTCAAAACTCACCAAATGCCTCCTCCCACCATATTATGATGTTGCCCAAGTTTTGGGCTCGATCCGAAATCAATAGGTGTTCCAAGTCGGACAATTCAAGTTCAACGGCAGTTCGTTCCTAATTGAAGTGGTTGGTGTATTCCATACTTCTAGCAATTCGATTTCACTCAAAACGCACCAAATGACTCCTCCCACCATATTATGATGTTGCCCAAGTTTTGGGCTCGATCCGAAATCAATAGGTTTGAGAAATTGGACAATTCAAGTTCAACGGCAGTTCGTTCCTAATTGGAGTGGTTGGTGTATTCCATACTTCTAGCGATTGGATTTCACTCAAAACTCACCAAATGACTCCTCCCACCATGTTATGATGTTGCCCAAGTTTTGGGCTCGATCCGAAATCAATAGGTGTGAGAAATTGGACAATTCAAGTTCAACGGCAGTTCGTTCCTAATTGGAGTTGTTGGTGTATTCCGTACTTCTAGCGATTGGATTTCACTCAAAACTCACCAAATGACTCCTCCCACCGTATTATGATGTTGCCCAAGTTTGGGGCTCGATCCGAAATCAATAGGTGTTCCAAATTGGACAATTCAAGTTCAACGGCAGTTCGTTCCTAATTGGTTTGGTTGGTGTATTCCATACTTCTAGCGTTTGGATTTCACTCAAAACTCACCAAATGACTCCTCCCACCATATTATGATGATGCCCAAGTTTTGGGCTCGATCCGAAATCAATAGGTGTTCCAAGTTGGACAATTCAAGTTCAACGGCAGTTCGTTCCTAATTGGAGTGGTTGGTGTATTCTATACTTCTAGCGATTGGATTTCACTGAAAACTCACCAAACGACTCCTCCCACAATATTATGACGTTGCCCAAGTTTTGGGATCGATCCGAAATCAATAGGTGTTCCAAATTGGACAATTCAAGTTCAACGGCAGTTCGTTCCTAATTGGAGTGGTTGGTGTATTCCAAACTTCTAGCGATTGGATTTCACTCAAAACTCACCAAATGACACCTCCCACCATATTATGATGTTGCCCAACTTTTGGGCTTGATCCGAAATCAATAGGTGTTCCAAATTGGACAATTCAAGTTCTACGGCAGTTCGTTCCTAATTGGAGTGGTTGGTGAATTCCATACTTCTAGCGATTGGATTTCACTCGAAACTCACCAAAAGACTCCTCCCACCATATTATGATGTTGCCCAAGTTTTGGGCTCGATCCGAAATCAATAGTTGTGAGAAATTGGTCAATTCAATTTGAACGGCAGTTCGTTCCTAATAGGTCTTCCGAATTTGACAATTAGAGTTCAGCGGCAGTTCGTTCCTAATTGGAGTGGTTGGTGCATTCCGTACTTCTAACGATTGGATTTCACTCAAAACTCACCGAATGACTCCTCCCACCATATTATGATGTTGCCCAAGTTTGGGGCTCGATCCGAAATCAAAAGGTGTGAGAAATTGGACAATGCAAGTCCAACGGCAGTTCATTCCTAGTTGCAGTGGTTGGTGTATTCCATACTTCTAGCGATTGGATTTCACTCAAAACTCACCAAATGACTCCTCCCACCATATTATGATGTTGCCCAAGTTTTGGGCTCGATCCGAAATCAATAGGTGTGAGAAATTGGACAATTCAAGTTCAACGGCAGTTCGTTCCTAATTGGAGTGGGTGCTGTATTCCATACTTCTAGAGATTGGATTTCACTCAAAACTCACCAAACGACTCCTCCCACAATATTATGATGTTGCCCAAGTTTTGGGATCGATCCGAAATCAATAGGTGTTCCAAATTGGACAATTCAAGTTCAACGGCAGTTCGTTCCTAATTGGAGTGGTTGGTGTATTCCAAACTTCTAGCGATTGGATTTCACTCAAAACTCACCAAATGACTCCTCCCACCATATTATGACGTTGCCCAAGATTTGGGCTCGATCCGAAATCAGTTGGTGTTCCAAATTGGACAATTCAAGTTCAACGGCAGTTCGTTCCTAAATGGAGTGGTTGGTGTATTCCATACTTCTAGCGATTGGATTTCACTCAAAACTCACCAAATGACTCCTCCCACCATATTATGATGTTGCCCAAGTTTTGGGCTCGATCCGAAATCAATAGCTGTTCCAAATTGGACAATTCAAGTTCAACGGCAGTTCGTTCCTAATTGGTTTGGTTGGTGTATTCCATACTTCTAGCGATTGGATTTCACTCAAAACTCACCAAATGACTCCTTCCACCATATTATGATGTTGCCCAAGTTTTGGGCTCGATCCGAAATCAATAGGTGTTCCAAATTGGACAATTCAAGTTCAACGGCAGTTCGTTCCTAATTGGTTTGGTTGGTGTATTCCATACTTCTAGCGATTGGATTTCACTCAAAACTCACCAAATGACTCCTCCCACCATATTATGATGTTGCCCAAGTTTTGGGCTCGATCCGAAATCAATAGGTGTTCCAAATTGGACAATTCAAGTTCAACGGCAGTTCGTTCCTAATTGGTTTGGTTGGTGTATTCCATACTTCTAGCGATTGGATTTCACTCAAAACTCACCAAATGACTCCACCCACCATATTATGATGTTGCCCAAGTTTTGAGCTCGATCCGAAATCAATAGGTGTTCCAAATTGGACAATTCAAGTTCAACGGCAGTTCGTTCCTAATTGGAGTGGTTGGTGTATTCCAAACTTCTAGCGATTGGATTTCACTCAAAACTCACTGTTGTTAATATTATGTTAACTCGCAATTGTACGGGGCAATTAGTAGTATAGCAAGACAAGTACGAGGTCGTACCCACGAAGACTGAGAAGTTAAAACTAGTTATGTACTTAGATTACCAAATTCAAGAAAGTATGAGGTTATGTCTAAAACAGAATTTAAAACAAGAGTGGTTGTGATTGTTGAACAAAAGAAGCAAAATGAAATTGCAAACAAAAACAAGTAAACAAATGTAACAAAGAGTGGTTTTAAGAGTTGGAAAACAGATTTTGAGACTAGGGCATTCGAATCACCATAACAATTCAATTCTGGGTTATAAAGATTCAAGTAACAAGTCTAATTCAGATTCAAAGATTGATTCTAGCTAAAGTATGATTAGGCCATGGTGTTTGGTCCTAACCTTGTGTTCCTAATTCCCTAATTTGATCATTTGTTGTCTAACCTAAAATTAAGCATTAGGAACCCATTAAGCATAGAAGAACATTTTAAACAACCAAGTATGTATCTAATCCCTGTTGTCGAATGTCCATACATACTCTTCCTATTCATAGTTCAATTCGAATTAAAGCATGGTGTATACTCTTAATTCAAACCAAGATAGTTAACAAACAAGTTCTAATGGTGATCAATCATTCAAACAAGCATGTTAACTTATAAGCATAATGAATAAGAACATGAATCATGAATCAAACTTGAAACTCCAAACTTATAAACCCAGAATATTCATGTTAGGTTACATCGAAGCCCTAGTTATGGATTTAGCTACTCATAATGGAAAAGAGACTTGAACAGAAATGAGAAAACATAATGAATACAATAAGAGTAGAAAAACCCTTTTTCTGAAGTTCTTGTGGTGTCCAAGGCTTCTCCAAGTGCTTCTCCACTTCTAATGCTTCTCCAAGAGCTTCCCCACTTCTAGAAAGATGTATGAAGGATATGGAGGTGATTTGGGATGAGTTTGAGTGAGTGGTGATGGCTAAGGAAGATGAAATTCGTAGGGAAATGGAAGAGAGGTTTGCTGGAGTTGTTTTGGTGATTGTTGGAGTGTTTGGGATTTTGAGAGTGTTTGAGGATGGTTGGAGTGAATTGTGGGGGTTGTGAATCTCAGGATTTGTTGTGTCTTGAATGTGGAATGGATGTGGTATTTATAGGGAGAGGGGAGTGACAAATCTGAATTCAATATGGCTAATGCATACAACACTTGCATTATAAAAGATGAATTGGTTGATGCACTTCACTAATGCATACAACACTTGCATTATAAAATCTGAATTGGTTGATGCACTTCACCAATAGATCCCACCAGCAGCCCTAGCTCATCTTCATGTCACCATGACCAAGCTTCCAACCAGAAATGATAGCTCATACCTAGCTCACCATGACCAAGCATCCAACCAGCACATGCTGAGGTCAGCATAACCAGCAACTTCAAGGGCTTACAACTTGGGCTTATCTTAATCAAATTAGGAACAACTTTCATGAAGAATGATGCCTCATCCGAGCTGTGTAGGTTGCTGAAACAAAGCTTGCAATATGACCTACGGAACTGGAGTGGCAGGGGGCTGTAGCCAAAATGAGTTTGTCTTTTAAGCTCTTCTTCCATTCATCCAAATTAGGCCTTAACATGCTTGAATTGCATGAATTATGCTCTCTTGCTCTATTGGCCTACAAAACACACAAAGGGAGGGAAATAACTTAGAATTATAGGAACTAAGCAAAAGAAGTAAGTAAATTGGGCATGTATATGTATGAAATTATGAGCTTAACACACCCCCAAACTTAGATTTTGCTAGTCCTCGAGCAAAACAAAAGAGAAACAAAGATAAAAACAAAACAAGAAGTTAACTAGACCACTTTCGTAGGTAACTCGATTGCATTGAGCGTATGCAACAAGCCTTTAAACCTCTAGGCATCCCTAGTAGGAGGAGTTGTGTCTCCTGAGGGTTTAACAGATACGATACCCACAAACGTTTTTCTAACTCTACAAAACAAAATGGTTAGAAAAACAACTTTGAAATCAACTAATGAAAATGAAAGAAAGTTTTAGTCATACCTCCAACACCATAGAGTTGCCAAGATAGGTCATCAATCAGTGTGTACAAGTGGAAGCTATAGCTCAAAGGCACACAGTTTCAAAGCAAGCACACTCAAACCTTGAATAGAGAACATGCTTCGACTCTAATTCTCACAGATAACACTCAATCACTCAGAACCTATGTTTTAATTCTCTCAAGAAAGCATAAGTGAGTGTATGAAATAGAAGCACAAATTTGGTTAGATCTCATGAAAGGAATTAAATACTAAGAATAGAGATACACACATACTTACCAGCACCCATGAATACATCCTCAAAGATCAGCTAGGTCTTTCACAATGTTGTAATGAAAGGCTAAGGTTTAGGGGAAATGGAAGAATTGGAAGGAAAAACAAATAACTTAAGAACATACCAAGGTTGCATGCTTCATTAATCTGCAAGGCATCATTGATTTAGATTGGCATGGCAGCAAACTTCATGGTATCTCCTGGCATAGACTTTATTTTTCACACTTAGATCAAATCGAAACACTTTCATCTTCGTTGATTTGATCTGCATCTTCATTAACTTCATTGCACAGATTCACATCATCTTTATTTAGGTACATGGCTGCAACTTCCTTGCTTCAAACTTTATCTTGGCACACCTTGGTATATTTCTAAGCTATAGGGTATGGCTACAATAGGTCAAGTATCTCAGATTGAGATACAAAGGTAGGGAAATGATGAGGGTGATAGAAGAAAAGGCTTTAAGTGTTTGGCTTCAAGAGGGTTGATGGAACACACATATAGGTAGGGTGAAAAGAAAGCACATAGAATGGTTATGCACACATAGCCTAGCATCACTTCAATGAGTTCATTCATGAATGAGAGCAAGCACATGATATCTGCAAAAGAGAATCATCCTTAGTATTCAATCAAAATGGAATAATGAGATCAATTAGAGTGAATTGAAGAAAATAAGTATGGATGAGAAATAGAACACTTTAAACCCTCTCAAGAAAGCAATTAGGCTCGATATAGCTCACTAGGGTAGTCTCCACTATTTTCCTTCAAGAATTTGAGCGTGGTACTTTAGCCACCAGAATTCTAAAAGCAAAAGCTTTGTGAAGTGCAAAATTCTAATATGAAAACCTCAAATAGCAGCTCCATAGCATTGATTGTATGACATTCTTTAAAAAAATTAAATAAATTAAAAATAAAAAAAATAAAAAAATAAAAAAAAAATAGTGACAAGAGAACGAAAATTGAAAACACAAATGGATAAGAAAATTGAAATTGAAAACCTTCCCCCCAGACCTGAATTGAACATTGTCCTCAATGTGAAAGCATACAAAAGATGATTGAGAACAAACAAATGATAAAGGGAAAAGTTTAGAAGAAGGTTTAGGAAAAATAAAAAATAAAAAAAATGAATATATAAGCAACTCATGGATGACCAGTTAAGGGCCTCAGAAAACACAGCCAGGGGATCCGGGAAGGTTGGAGGGGTCACAATGGTCCCGCTTAAAACCCAAACTTCTTAGACACCGAAGGTGTCGCCTAAAGAACTCCTAGACACTGTATTGACGGAAGTGCTCACTGGAGTTACCATAAGTTAGCTCATATGAAAAATCTTTTTAAATTTTTAAATTTTTTTTTTTTTTTTTTAAATTTTTATAAAAAAAGAAACAGAAATTTAAAATAATAACAAGTAAAGAGAAAGGATTGAAATGCTCCCCCTTGATGCGATTAGGTCGATTGCTACCAAGCACCTTCTTCTTGAACACATGGGTTGCCTCCCAAGAAGCGCCTTAGTTACTGTCTTGGCAAGACATTGTGCAATCAGCTAAGTTGATGGTACGAAGGGAAGTTGATCTACCACATGGCCAGTTTGGATGCCAGCTGAAACTCCCTCATAGAATGGCTTTAAACGTTGTCCATTTACTTTGAAAGTCGAGCCATCTTTAGGGTTTTGAATCTCCACAGCTCCATAGGGAGAAACATTGACCACGGTGAATGGGCCTTGCCATCTAGACTTCAATTTTCCTGGAAAGAGACGCAAACGTGAGTTAAACAAAAGAACTGACATACCTTTGGAGAACTCTTTCCGTTGAATGTTTCTGTCATGGTAACTCTTGGTTCGTTCTTTGTAAAGCTTTGCATTCTCATAAGACTCATGTCTAATTTCTTCCAATTCATTCAGCTGAAACTTTCTTGCATGGCCTGCCTTGTCTAGATCAAAATTCAACTTCTTGATGGCCCAAAAGGCATTGTGTTCAAGCTCCATTGGTAGGTGACAAGCTTTCCCAAACACAAGACGATAAGGGCTCATTCCAATGGGAGTCTTATATGCAGTCCTATAAGCCCATAATGAATCATTGAGCTTAGCTACCCAATCTTTCCTTGTATTGTTCACCACCTTCTCCAGGATGTGCTTAATTTCTTTATTGCTTATTTCCACTTGACCAGAAGTTTGCGGATGATATGGTGTAGAGACTCGATGGGTGATGTTGTACTTCTTCATGAGTGCTTCGAATGGCTTGTTACAAAAGTGGCTGCCTCCATCACTAATGACAGCCCTTGGAGTACCAAACCTTGTGAAAATATTATCCTTCAAGAACTTCAACACCACCTTATAATCATTGGTTTTGGTGGCTATGGCTTCCACCCATTTAGACACATAATCAACAGCAACAAGTATGTAAGTATAACCAAAGGAAGATGGGAATGGCCCCATGAAATCAATACCCCACACATCGAAGAGCTCCACAACAAGTATGTTATTCAATGGCATTTCGTTCCTGCGACTTATGTTCCCCATCCTTTGGCACCTATCACACTTAACACAAAAATTAAATGCATCTTTAAATAGAGTGGGCCAAAAGAAACCAGATTGCAGAATTTTAAGTGCTGTTTTCTTAGCTCCAAAGTGACCTCCACAGGCCAATTCGTGGCTATGCCTAAGTATGCTTTCTTGCTCTTCTTCTGGAACACATCTTCTGATAAGTTGATCCGGGCAATGCTTGAATAAGAAAGGTTCATCCCATACATAATGTTTCACCATGGAAAAGAACTTCTTCTTATCCTGAGAAGTTAGATCATTTCTAAGAACACCACAAGCAAGATAATTAACAAAATCAGCATACCATGGCTCTTTGACTTGGGCAGCATATAGTTGTTCATCAAGGAAAGTCTCATTCAAGGGTAGCACAGCTCCTCCTTTTTCTTCAACCACAATTCTGCTCAAATGATCAGCTACCACATTCTCACATCCCTTCTTATCTCGAATCTCCAAATCGAATTCTTGCAGCAAGAGAATCCATCTAATCAAGCGTGGTTTGGCATCCTTCTTAGTGAGCAAGTATCTAAGGGCTGCATGGTCAGAATAAACAATTACTTTAGAACCAACAAGGTAAGAACGAAATTTTTCTAAAGCAAAAACCACAGCAAGCAACTCCTTCTCTGTTGTGGAGTAGTTGATTTGAGCATCATTCAAGGTCCGGCTAGCATAATGAATCACATGGGGCAGCTTGTTCTTCTTTTGACCTAAAACTGCACCAATAGCAAAGTCAGAGGCATCACACATTATTTCAAATGGTAAAGACCAATCCGGAGCTATGATAATAGGGGCTGAAGTTAGCTCCCTCTTCAAGGTAGAAAAAGCTTCCATGCAAGCTTCATTAAACTCAAAAACAGCATCCTTAGCAAGGAGATTACACAATGGCCTTGTAATGCTTGAGAAATTTTTGATGAACCTTCTATAGAATCCAGCATGACCTAGAAAGCTTCTAATTCCTTTAACAGAGGTAGGGGGTGGAAGATTTGAGATGAGGTCGATCTTGGCTTTATCCACTTCGATTCCCTTGCTTGAAATCACATGGCCTAGTACAATGCCTTGTCTCACCATGAAGTGACACTTCTCCCAATTCAAAATCAGATTTGTTTCCTGGCATCTTTTAAGCACTAGAGACAAGTGGTGAAGACAATTATCAAAAGAGGAACCAAAAACTGAAAAATCATCCATAAATACCTCAATGAATCGTTCCACCATATCTGAAAAGATTGACATCATGCATCTTTGGAAAGTTGCTGGGGCATTGCATAAACCGAATGGCATCCTTCTATAAGCAAACGTACCAAATGGGCATGTGAATGTGGTTTTCTCTTGGTCTTCCGGAGCAATGGGAATTTGATTATAACCTGAAAAACCATCAAGAAAACAATAGTAAGCATGGCCAGATAAACGTTCAAGCATTTGATCAATAAAAGGTAAGGGGAAATGATCTTTTCTAGTGGATGTGTTCAACTTCCTGTAATCAATGCAAACTCTCCAACCAGTGACAGTTCGTGTAGGAACTAGCTCATTCTTCTCATTCTTCACAACTGTGATTCCGGACTTCTTTGGAACAACTTGCACAGGGCTCACCCACTTAGAATCTGAAATTGGGTAGATGATTCCTACATCGAGTAGCTTTAAAACTTCAGCTCTAACCACCTCTTTCATGTTGGGATTTAGCCTCCTTTGGGCATCACGAGATGGTTTGCTGTCTTCTTCCATTAAAATCCGGTGCATGCACATGCTTGGACTAATTCCTTTGATGTCTGCTATGGTCCACCCAATGGCTGTTTTATGCTCTTTTAGAACTTTAATTAAGCTCTCTTCTTCATGTGAGGAGAGACCTGCAGCAATTATAACAGGGAGAGTTTCGTTAGCACCAAATATGTATATTTAAGATTATTGGGAAGAGGTTTAAGTTCTAGCTTTGGTGGGATGACAATGGATGGCTCCAATTTCGTGGATGATGGTCCAAGAGGCTCGATTGGTGGCCTAAAGGATGGTGGGTATGGCGGAAACACTTCTAAGGCAGCCACCACTTCTTGGAACTCCGGTTCACAAAGATCTTCCTCTTCTTGTGTTAAGACAGCTTCTAGAGCATCATTAGACTTTCTCTGCAAAATTTTGGAAGAAACCTCATGATCCACAACATCAATTGAAAAGCAAGAATCAAGAGAGATAGAAGGTTGAGATAGAGCATTAAGCATTTTAAATTCAACAGTTTCACCCAAAACAGTCATGGAGAGAGTGCTATCTTTCACTTTGATGATTGTGTCTGCAGTGGCCATGAATGGCCTGCCTAGGAGAATGGGATCAACACGATCTCCATTTGGATTGTCTTCCATGTCCATCACTACAAAATCAGCAGGGAGAATTAGTGTATTAACTTGAACTAGAATATCTTCTACAATACCTTTTGGATATTTTATAGAATGATCAGCTAGTTCAAGTCGCATTGAAGTCTTCTTCATCCCTTCTAAGCCAAGCTCTTGATAAACTGAATATGGCAAAACATTGATGCTTGCTCCCAAGTCCAACATGGCTCTTCCAACCTTCTTGCCTCCAATGTTAATGGGAATGTCAAAGCTGCCAGGATCATCTAGTTTTGGTGGAAGCTTCCTTTGCAATACAGCACTTACATTCTGGTCGAGCTTTACTCCTTCATTTGGAGCGAAATTGAGCTTGTGAGTTTTCAAGTCCTTGATGAATTTTCCATATGCAGGAATCTGTTCAATAAGATCAAGCAAAGGCAAATTGATATTAACTTTACTCAAAATATCATAAATCTCTTTAAAAGCCTTATCTTGCTTTGCTTTCTTAAGACGGCCTGGAAATGGAATCTGTGGAACATATGGAGCGGGTGGCACGTATCTATCTTCTTGAAGATGTGGTGGCACAAATTTGTCATCCCTTTTATGCAATTGGAATTGATCGGATTTCTGAGAATCTGATTTGGCCTTAGGAGCAGATTGAGAAGTTTTGAGTTGTTCTCCTTCCGTGGCCATGGTCTCCTCCTCTTCATTTTCTACAATCACAACATCATTTGAAAGATTAGAATCATCTTTATTATCAATGATCTTACCTGATCTGAGCACATGAATGGCCTTGGCTTCTGGGTTCTTTGGATTGATCTCAGTTTGGCTTGGCCATTTCCCAGGCACTCTTTGAGTTATTTCAGCAGCTATTTGGCCTAATTGGACTTCCAATTTGGAGATGGCAGCTTGTGTAGTTTGCTGAAAATTGGATTGGTTGATTGCCATCTGCTTCACTATATCTTCCAATGATGATGATGATTGTTGTGGCCTTTGGAATGAAGGGGGATTTGCTTGATTCTGGGTATTTCTCCATGAAAAGTTTGGATGATTCCTCCAACCTGGATTATAACTTTGAGAGTATGGATCATTTCTTGGACCTTGGTTGTAGGAATTTACCAACTTAGCTTGCTCTTGCACAAATTCTGGATATCCAGCCCCAAGTGGACAAGCTGTGGTAGCATGGTCATGAGATTCACAAATGCTACACACTTCCTTCGGAGGGCTTCTTGAGTTTAATGCAAGAAGAGCATCTAGCTTTTGTTCCAGTTTTGAAATCTGCACACTAGAAGCATCATTAGAACCACTAATAACACGTTTACCTCTTGTATCCGTATGTTGGGTCTCCATTGCTATCTCCTCAAAGAGTTCGTACGTTTCTTCTGGAGTTTTGGTTTTAAAAGAACCACCTGCAAAATTGGTGACTATATTATGACTAGAAGGGGTTAGTCCTTTATAAAACATACGCATTTGAAGCTTCAATGGAATCCCATGATGAGGACATTGGTTGAGCAACCCATTGAATTTCTCCCATGCTTCACAAAACGATTCATCATCTTGCTGTGCAAATAACAAGATCTTGTCCCTAAGCATGTCGGTCTTTTGCGTGGAGAAGTATTTTTCCAGGAACTTCTTTTGAATGGCAGACCATGTAGTGAGTGAACCAGGCTTCAAAGAATTCAACCAATACTTCGCCTTATCCTTTAAAGTGTATGGAAACACTCTCATTCGAAGTTGATCTTCTGTCACACCTGTCAAGGGAAAAGAACTCACAACATTAAAAATATCCTTTATATGAGTCAATGGATCTTCATTAGGTAAACCATAAAAGGAAGGCAGCATATTAAGATGAGAAGATTTAAGCTCATAATTTCGAGCTACAGTGGGCAGCAAAATGCTTGAAGGAGATGCTGGAATTGTTGGGATATCAAGTTCTCCCATGAACTCAATGGCAGCAATGACAACTCCCTTTCTAGACGATTCTGAATTTAAGAGGTCACTCGTCTGGGTTGCAATGATGGTCCTGCGTTCAAAGATCTAGAACGTTGGAACGAAGACCTCACTTGTTCAAGTAATGGATTTTTAGACATAAACTACCTGAAACAGAAAATTAGATTAATTAGAAACACTAAAAAGAATAGGGTAACCTTGGGCACATAACCAGGGAAGAACTTTCGTTCAGTCCCCGGCAACGGCGCCAAAATTTGTTGTTAATATTATGTTAACTCGCAATTGTACGGGGCAATTAGTAGTATAGCAAGACAAGTACGAGGTCGTACCCACGAAGACTGAGAAGTTAAAACTAGTTATGTACTTAGATTACCAAATTCAAGAAAGTAGGAGGTTATGTCTAAAACAGAATTTAAAACAAGAGTGGTTGTGATTGTTGAACAAAAGAAGCAAAATGAAATTGCAAACAAAAACAAGTAAACAAATGTAACAAAGAGTGGTTTTAAGAGTTGGAAAACAGATTTTGAGACTAGGGCATTCGAATCACCATAACAATTCAATTCTGGGTTATAAAGATTCAAGTAACAAGTCTAATTCAGATTCAAAGATTGATTCTAGCTAAAGTATGATTAGGCCATGGTGTTTGGTCCTAACCTTGTGTTCCTAATTCCCTAATTTGATCATTTGTTGTCTAACCTAAAATTAAGCATTAGGAACCCATTAAGCATAGAAGAACATTTTAAACAACCAAGTATGTATCTAATCCCTGTTGTCGAATGTCCATACATACTCTTCCTATTCATAGTTCAATTCGAATTAAAGCATGGTGTATACTCTTAATTCAAACCAAGATAGTTAACAAACAAGTTCTAATGGTGATCAATCATTCAAACAAGCATGTTAACTTATAAGCATAATGAATAAGAACATGAATCATGAATCAAACTTGAAACTCCAAACTTATAAACCCAGAATATTCATGTTAGGTTACATCGAAGCCCTAGTTATGGATTTAGCTACTCATAATGGAAAAGAGACTTGAACAGAAATGAGAAAACATAATGAATACAATAAGAGTAGAAAAACCCTTTTTCTGAAGTTCTTGTGGTGTCCAAGGCTTCTCCAAGTGCTTCTCCACTTCTAATGCTTCTCCAAGAGCTTCCCCACTTCTAGAAAGATGTATGAAGGATATGGAGGTGATTTGGGATGAGTTTGAGTGAGTGGTGATGGCTAAGGAAGATGAAATTCGTAGGGAAATGAAAGAGAGGTTTGCTGGAGTTGTTTTGGTGATTGTTGGAGTGTTTGGGATTTTGAGAGTGTTTGAGGATGGTTGGAGTGAATTGTGGGGGTTGTGAATCTCAGGATTTGTTGTGTCTTGAATGTGGAATGGATGTGGTATTTATAGGGAGAGGGGAGTGACAAATCTGAATTCAATATGGCTAATGCATACAACACTTGCATTATAAAAGATGAATTGGTTGATGCACTTCACTAATGCATACAACACTTGCATTATAAAATCTGAATTGGTTGATGCACTTCACCAATAGATCCCACCAGCAGCCCTAGCTCATCTTCATGTCACCATGACCAAGCTTCCAACCAGAAATGATAGCTCATACCTAGCTCACCATGACCAAGCATCCAACCAGCACATGCTGAGGTCAGCATAACCAGCAACTTCATATTGCGCGCTGATAAAATCCATCCTGAGCATGGCTCTGTGTTTGCTAGGTAACAGACTCCATATTTATCCAATGGGGCTGAATTTTGGATATGTTATAGTACACACCCATTGGAACAACTTTCATGAAGAATGCTGCCTCATCCGAGCTGTGTAGGTTGCTAAAACAAAGCTTGCAATATGACCTACGGAACTGGACTGGCAGGGGGCTGTAGCCAAAATGAGTTTGTCTTTTAAGCTCTTCTTCCATTCATCCAAATTAGGCCTTAACATGCTTGAATTGCATGAATTATGCTCTCTTGCTCTATTGGCCTACAAAACACACAAAGGGAGGGAAATAACGTAGAATTATAGGAACTAAGCAAAAGAAGTAAGTAAATTGGGCATGTATATGTATGAAATTATGAGCTTAACACTCACCAAATGACACCTCCCACCATATTATGATGTTGCCCAAGTTTTGGGCTTGATCCGAAATCAATAGGTGTTCCAAATTGGACAATTCAAGTTCAACGGCAGTTCGTTCCTAATTGGAGTGGTTGGTGAATTCCATACTTCTAGCAATTGGATTTCACTCGAAACTCACCAAAAGACTCCTCCCACCATATTATGATGTTGCCCAAGTTTTGGGCTCGATCCGAAATCAATAGTTGTGAGAAATTGGTCAATTCAATTTGAACAGCAGTTCGTTCCTAATTGGAGTGGTTGGTGTATTCCATACTTCTAGCGATTGGATTTCACTGAAAACTCACCAAACGACTCCTCCCACAATATTATGACGTTGCCCAAGTTTTGGGATCGATCCGAAATGAATAGGTGTTCCAAATTGGACAATTCAAGTTCAACGGCAGTTCGTTCCTAATTGGAGTGGTTGGTGTATTCCAAACTTCTAGCGATTGGATTTCACTCAAAACTCACCAAATGACTCCTCCCACCATATTATGACGTTGCCCAAGATTTGGGCTCGATCCGAAATCAATAGGTGTTCCAAATTGGACAATTCAAGTTCAACGGCAGTTCGTTCCTAATTGGAGTGGTTGGTGTATTCCATACTTCTAGCGATTGGATTTCACTCAAAACTAACCAAATGACTCCTCCCACCATATTTTGTTGTTGCCCAAGTTTTGGGCTCGATCCGAAATCAATAGGTGTGAGAATTTGGACAATTCAAGTTCAACGGCAGTTCGTTCCTAATTGGAGTGGTTGGTGTATTCCATACTTCTAGCGATTGGATTTCACTCAAAACTCACCAAATGACTCCTCCCACCATATTATGTTGTGGACCAAGTTTTGGGCTCAATCCGAAATCAATAGGTGTTCCATATTGGACAATTCAAGTTCAACGGCAGTTCTTTCCCAATTGGAGTGGTTGGTGTATTCCATACTTCTAGCGATTGGATTTCACTCAAAACTCACCAAATGACTCCTCCCACCATATTATGATGTTGCCCAAGTTTTGGGCTCGATCCGAAATCAATAGGTGTTCAAAATTGGACAATTCAAGTTGTACGGCAGTTCGTTCCTAATTAGAGTGGTTGGTGTATTCCATACTTCTAGCGTTTGGATTTCACTCAAAACTAACCAAATGACTCCTCCCACCATATTATGATGTTGCCCAAGTTTTGGGCTCGATCCGAAATCAATAGGTGTGAGAAATTGGTCAATTCAATTTGAACGGCATTTCGTTCCTAATTGGGGTGGTTGGCGTATTCCATACTTCTAGCGATTGGATTTCACTCAAAACTCCCCAAACGACTCCTCCCACAATATTATGACGTTGCCCAAGTTTTGGGATCGATCCGAAATCAATAGGTGTTCCAAATTGGACAATTCAAGTTCAACGGCAGTTCGTTCCTAATTGGAGTGGTTGGTGTATTCCAAACTTCTAGCGATTGGATTTCACTCAAAACTCACCAAATGACTCCTCCCACCATATTATGACGTTGCCCAAGATTTGGGCTCGATCCGAAATCAATAGGTGTTCCAAATTGGACAATTCAAGTTCA
The DNA here is from genome assembly GCF_965620075.1 of Prunus avium. Taxonomy (NCBI): domain Eukaryota; kingdom Viridiplantae; phylum Streptophyta; class Magnoliopsida; order Rosales; family Rosaceae; genus Prunus; species Prunus avium. The sequence continues at coordinate 11,221,647 of NC_142290.1, forward strand.
ACGGCAGTTCGTTCCTAATTGGAGTGGTTGGTGTATTCCATACTTCTAGCGATTGGATTTCACTCAAAACTAACCAAATGACTCCTCCCACCATATTTTGTTGTTGCCCAAGTTTTGGGCTCGATCCGAAATCAATAGGTGTGAGAATTTGGACAATTCAAGTTCAACGGCAGTTCGTTCCTAATCGGAGTGGTTGGTGTATTCCATACTTCTAGCGATTGGATTTCACTCAAAACTCACCAAATGACTCCTCCCACCATATTATGTTGTGGACCAAGTTTTGGGCTCAATCCGAAATCAATAGGTGTTCCATATTGGACAATTCAAGTTCAGCGGCAGTTCTTTCCTAATTGGAGTGGTTGGTGTATTCCATACTTCTAGCGATTGGATTTCACTCAAAACTCACCAAATGACTCCTCCCACCATATTATGATGTTGCCCAAGTTTTGGGCTCGATCCGAAATCGATAGGTGTTCAAAATTGGACAATTCAAGTTGTACGGCAGTTCGTTCATAATTAGAGTGGTTGGTGTATTCCATACTTCTAGCGTTTGGATTTCACTCAAAACTAACCAAATGACTCCTCCCACCATATTATGATGTTGCCCAAGTTTTGGGCTCGATCCGAAATCAATAGGTGTGAGAAATTGGTCAATTCAATTTGAACGGCATTTCGTTCCTAATTGGGGTGGTTGGCGTATTCCATACTTCTAGCGATTGGATTTCACTCAAAACTCCCCAAACGACTCCTCCCAAAATATTATGACGTTGCCCAAGTTTTGGGATCGATCCGAAATCAATAGGTGTTCCAAATTGGACAATTCAAGTTCAACGGCAGTTCGTTCCTAATTGGAGTGGTTGGTGTATTCCAAACTTCTAGCGATTGGATTTCACTTAAAACTCACCAAATGACTCCTCCCACCATATTATGACGTTGCCCAAGATTTGGGCTCGATCCGAAATAAATAGGTGTTCCAAATTGGACAATTCAAGTTCAACGGCAGTTCGTTCCTAATTGGAGTGGTTGGTGTATTCCATACTTCTAGCGATTGGATTTCACTCAAAACTAACCAAATGACTCCTCCCACCATATTTTGTGGTTGCCCAAGTTTTGGGCTCGATCCGAAATCAATAGGTGTGAGAATTTGGACAATTCAAGTTCAACGGCAGTTCGTTCCTAATTGGAGTGGTTGGTGTATTCCATACTTCTAGCGATCGGATTTCACTCAAAACTCACCAAATGACTCCTCCCACCATATTATGTTGTGGACCAAGTTTTGGGCTCAATCCGAAATCAATAGGTGTTCCATATTGGACAATTCAAGTTCAACGACAGTTCTTTCCTAATTGGAGTGGTTGGTGTATTCCATACTTCTAGCGATTGGATTTCACTCAAAACTCACCAAATGACTCCTCCCACCATATTATGATGTTGCCCAAGTTTTGGGCTCGATCCGAAATCAATAGGTGTGAGAAATTGGTCAATTCAATTTGAACGGCATTTCGTTCCTAATTGGGGTGGTTGGCGTATTCCATACTTCTAGCGATTGGATTTCACTCAAAACTAACCAAATGACTCCTCCCACCATATTTTGTTGTTGCCCAAGTTTTGGGCTCGATCCGAAATCAATAGGTGTGAGAATTTGGACAATTCAAGTTCAACGGCAGTTCGTTCCTAATTGGAGTGGTTGGTGTATTCCATACTTCTAGCGATTGGATTTCACTCAAAACTCACCAAATGACTCCTCCCACCATATTATGTTGTGGACCAAGTTTTGGGCTCAATCCGAAATCAATAGGTGTTCCATATTGGACAATTCAAGTTCAACAGGAGTTCTTTCCTAATTGGAGTGGTTGGTGTATTCCATACTTCTAGCGATTGGATTTCACTCAAAACTAACCAAATGACTCCTCCCACCATATTACAATGTTGCCCAAGTTTTGGGCTCGATCCGAAATCAATAGGTGTGAGAATTTGGACAATTCAAGTTCAACGGCAGTTCGTTCCTAATTGGAGTGGTTGGTGTATTCCATACTTCTAGCGATTGGATTTCACTCAAAACTCACCAAATGACTACTCCCACCATATTATGTTGTGGACCAAGTTTTGGGCTCAATCCGAAATCAATAGGTGTTCCATATTGGACAATTCAAGTTCAACGGCAGTTCTTTCCTAATTTTTGTGGTTGGTGTATTCCATACTTCTAGCGATTGGATTTCACTCAAAACTCACCAAATGACTCCTCCCACCATATTATGATGTTGCCCAAGTTTTGGGCTCGATCCGAAATCGATAGGTGTTCAAAATTGGACAATTCAAGTTGCACGGCAGTTCGTTCCTAATTAGAGTGGTTGGTGTATTCCATACTTCTAGCGTTTGGATTTCACTCAAAACTAACCAAATGACTCCTCCCACCATATTATGATGTTGCCCAAGTTTTGGGCTCGATCCGAAATCAATAGGTGTGAGAAATTGGTCAATTCAATTTGAACGGCATTTCGTTCCTAATTGGGGTGGTTGGCGTATTCCATACTTCTAGCGATTGGATTTCACTCAAAACTCCCCAAACGACTCCTCCCACAATATTATGACGTTGCCCAAGTTTTGGGATCGATCCGAAATCAATAGGTGTTCCAAATTGGACAATTCAAGTTCAACGGCAGTTCGTTCCTAATTGGAGTGGTTGGTGTATTCCAAACTTCTAGCGATTGAATTTCACTCAAAACTCACCAAATGACTCCTCCCACCATATTATGACGTTGCCCAAGATTTGGGCTCGATCCGAAATCAATTGGTATTCCAAATTGGACAATTCAAGTTCAACGGCAGTTCGTTCCTAAATGGAGTGGTTGGTGTATTCCAAGCTTCTAGCGATTGGATTTCACTCAAAACTCACCAAATGACTCCTCCCACCATATTATGATGTTGCCCAAGTTTTGGGCTCGATCCGAAATCAATTGTTGTGAGAAATTGGTCAATTCAATTTGAACGGCAGTTCGTTCCTAATCGGAGTGGTTGGTGTATTCCATACTTCTAGCGATTGGATTTCACTGAAAACTCACCAAACGACTCCTCCCACAATATTATGACGTTGCCCAAGTTTTGGGATCGATCCGAAATCAATAGGTGTTCCAAATTGGACAATTCAAGTTCAACGGAAGTTCGTTCCTAATTGGAGTGGTTGGTGTATTCCAAACTTCTAGCGATTGGATTTCACTCAAAACTCACCAAATGACTCCTCCCACCATATTATGACGTTGCCCAAGATTTGGGCTCAATCCGAAATCAATAGGTGTTCCAAATTGGACAATTCAAGTTCAACGGCAGTTCGTTCCTAATTGGAGTGGTTGGTGTATTCCATACTTCTAGCGATTGGATTTCACTGAAAACTAACCAAATGACTCCTCCCACCATATTTTGTTGTTGCCCAAGTTTTGGGCTCGATCCGAAATCAATAGGTGTGAGAATTTGGACAATTCAAGTTCAACGGCAGTTCGTTCCTAATTGGAGTGGTTGGTGTATTCCATACTTCTAGCGATTGGATTTCACTCAAAACTCACCAAATCACTCCTCCCACCATATTATGTTGTGGACCAAGTTTTGGGCTCAATCCGAAATCAATAGGTGTTCCATATTGGACAATTCAAGTTCAACAGCAGTTCTTTCCTAATTGGAGTGGTTGGTGTATTCCATACTTCTAGCGATTGGATTTCACTCAAAACTAACCAAATGACTCCTCCCACCATATTATGATGTTGCCCAAGTTTTGGGCTCGATCCGAAATCAATAGGTGTTCCAAATTGGACAATTCAAGTTCAACGGCAGTTCGTTCCTAATTGGAGTGGTTGGTGAATTCCATACTTCTAGCGATTGGATTTCACTCAAAACTCACCAAATGACTCCTCCCACCATATTATGATGTTGCCCAAGTTTTGGGCTCGATCCGAAATCAATAGTTGTGAGAAATAGGTCAATTCAATTTGAACGGCAGTTCGTTCCTAATTGGAGTGGTTGGTGTATTCCATACTTCTATCGATTCGATTTCACTCAAAACTCACCAAATGACTCCTCCCACCATATTATGATGTTGCCCAAGTTTTGGGCGCGATCCGAAATCAATAGGTGTTCCAAATTGGACAATTCAAGTTCAACGGCAGTTCGTTCCTAACTGGAGTGGTTGGTGTATTCCATACTTCTAGCGATTGGATTTCACTCAAAACTAACCAAATGACTCCTCCCACCATATTATGATGTTGCCCAAGTTTTGGGCTCGATCCGAAATCAATAGGTGTTCCAAATTGGACAATTCAAGTTCAACGGCAGTTCGTTCCTAATTGGAGTGGTTGGTGAATTCCATACTTCTAACGATTGGATTTCACTCAAAACTCACCACATGACACCTCCCACCATATTATGATATTGCCCAAGTTTTGGGCGCGATCCGAAATCAATAGGTGTTCCAAATTGGACAATTCAACTTAAACGGAAGTTCGTTCCTAATTGGAGTGGTTGGTGTCTTCCATACTTCTAGCGATTGGATTTCACACAAAACGGACCAAATGACTCCTCCCACCATATTATGATGTTGCCCAAGTTTGGGGCTCGATCCGAAATCAATAGGTGTGAGAATTTGGACAATTCAAGTTCAACGGCAGTTCGTTCCTAATTGGAGTGGTTGGTGTATTCCATACTTCTAGCGATTGGATTTCACTCAAAACTCACCAAATGACTCCTCCCACCATATTATGATGTTGCCCAAGTTTGGGGCTCGATCCGAAATCAATAGGTGTTAGAAATTGGACAATTCAAGTTCAACGGCAGTTCGTTCCTAATTGGAGTGGTTGGTGTATTCCATACTTCTAGCGATTGGATTTCTCTCAAAACTCACCAAATGACTCCTCCCACCATATTATGATGTTGCCCAAGTTTGGGGCTCGATCCGAAATCAATAGGTGTGAGAAATTGGACAATTCAAGTTCAACGGCAGTTCGTTCCTAATTGGAGTGGTTGGTGTATTCCATACTTCTAGCGATTGGATTTCTCTCAAAACTCACCAATTGACTCCTCCCACCATATTATGATGTTGCCCAAGTTTTCGGCTCGATCCGAAATCAATAGGTGTGAGAAATTGGACAATTCAAGTTCAACGGCAGTTCGTTCCTAATTGGAGTGGTTGGTGTATTCCATACTTCTAGCGATTGGATTTCACTCAAAACTCACCAAATGACTCCTCCCACCAAGTTCAACGGCAGTTCGTTCCTAATTGAAGTGGTTGGTGTATTCCATACTTCTAGAGATTGGATTTTACTCAAAACTCACCAAATGACTCCTCCCACCATAATATGATGTTGCCCAAGTTTTGGGCTTGATCCGAAATCAATAGGTGTTCGAAATTGGACAATTCAAGTTCAACGGCAGTTCGTTCCGAATTGGAGTGGTTGGTGAATTCCCTACTTCTAGCGATTGGATTTCACTCAAAACTCACCACATGATTCCTCCCACCATATTATGATGTTGCCCAAGTTTTGGGCGCTATCCGAAATCAATAGGTGTTCCAAATTGGACAATTCAAGTTAAACGGCAGTACGTTCCTAATTGGAGTCGTTGGTGTATTCCATACTTCTAGGGATTGGATTTCACTCAAAACTCACCAAATGACACCTCCCACCATATTATGATGTTGCCCAAGTTTTGGGCTCGATCCGAAATCAATAGGTGTTCAAAATTGGACAATTCAAGTTCAACGGCAGTACGTTCCTAATTGGAGTGGTTGGTGTATTCCATACTTCAACCGATTGGATTTCACTCAAAACTCACCAAATGACTCCTCCCACCAAGTTCAACGGCAGTTCGTTCCTAATTGGAGTGGTTAGTGTATTCCATACTTCTAGCGATTGGATTTTACTCAAAACTCACCAAATGACTCCTCCCACCATATTATGATGTTGCCCATGTTTTTGACTCGATCCGAAATCAATGGGTCTTCCAAATTTGACAATTAGAGTTCAGCGGCAGTTCATTCCTAATTGGAGTGGTTGGTGTATTCCATACTTCTAGCGATTGGATTTCACTCAAAACTCACCAAATGACTCCTCCAACCATATTATGATGTTGCCCAAGTTTTGGGCTCGATCCCAAATCAATACGTTTTCGAAATTGGACAATTCAAGTTCAACGGCAGTTCGTTCCTAATTGGAGTGGTTGGTGTATTCCATACTTCTAGCGATTGGATTTCACACAAAACGGACCAAATGACTCCTCCCACCATATTATGATGTTGCCCAAGTTTGGGGCTCGATCCGAAATCAATAGGTGTGAGAAATTGGACAATTCAAGTTCAACGGCATTTCGTTCCTAATTGGAGTGGTTGGTGTATTCCATACTTCTAGCGATTGGATTTCACTCAAAACTAACCAAATGACTCCTCCCACCATATTATGATGTTGCCCAAGTTTTGGGCTCGATCCGAAATCAATAGGTGTGAGTAATTGGACAATTCAAGTTCAACGGCAGTTCGTTCCTAATTGGAGTGGTCGGTGTATTCCACACTTCTAGCGATTGGATTTCACTCAAAACTCACCAAATGACTCCTCCCACCATATTATGATGTTGCCCAAGTTTTGGGCTCGATCCGAAATCAATAGGTGTGAGAAATTGGACAATTCAAGTTCAACGGCAGTTCGTTCCTAATTGGAGTGGTTGGTGTATTCCATACTTCTAGCGATTGGATTTCACTCAAAACTCACCAAATGACTCCTCCCACCAAGTTCAACGGCAGTTCGTTCCTAATTGGAGTGGTTAGTGTATTCCATACTTCTAGCGATTGGATTTTACTCAAAACTCACCAAATGACTCCTCCCACCATATTATGATGTTGCCCAAGTTTGGGGTTCGATCCGAAATCAATAGGTGTTCCAAATTGCACAATTCAAGTTGAACGGCAGTTCGTTCCTAATTGGAGTGGTTGGTGTATTCCGTACTTCTAGCGATTGGATTTCACTCAAAACTCACCAAATGACTCCTCCCACCATATTATGATGTTGCCTAAGTTTTGGGCTCGATCCGAAATCAATAGGTGTGAGAAATTGGACAATTCAAGTTCAACGGCAGTTCGTTCCTAATTGGAGTGGGTGCTGTAGTCCATACTTCTAGAGATTGGATTTCCCTCAAAACTCACCGAATGACTCCTCCCACCATATTATGATGTTGCCCAAGTTTCGGGCTCGATCCGAAATCAATAGGTGTGAGAAATTGGACAATTCAAGTTCAACGGCAGTTCGTTCCTAATTGGAGTGGTTGGTGTAGTCCATACTTCTAGCGATTGGATTTCACTCAAAACTCACCAAATGACTCCTCCAACCATATTATGATGTTGCCCAAGTTTTGGGCTCGATCCGAAATAAATACGTTTTCGAAATTGGACAATTCAAGTTAAACGGCAGTTCGTTCCTAATTGAAGTGGTTGGTGTATTCCATACTTCTAGCGATTGGATTTCACACAAAACGGACGAAATGACTCCTCCCACCATATTATGATGTTGCCCAAGTTTGGGGCTCGATCCGAAATCAATAGGTGTGAGAAATTGGACAATTCAAGTTCAACGGCATTTCGTTCCTAATTGGAGTGGTGGGTGTATTCCATACTTCTAGCGATTGGATTTCACTCAAAACTCACCGAATGACTCCTCCCACCATATTATGTTTTTGCCCAAGTTTTGGGCTCGATCCGAAATCAATAGGTCTTCCGAATTTGACAATTAGAGTTCAGCGGCAGTTCGTTCCTAATTGGAGTGGTTGGTGTATTCCATACATCTAGCGATTGGATTTCACTCAAAACTCACCAAATGACTCCTCCCACCATATTATGATGTTGCCCAAGTTTTGGGCACGTTCAGAAATCAATAGGTGTTAGAAATTGGACAATCCAAGTTCAACGGCAGTTCGTTCCTAGTTGCAGTGGTTGGTGTATTCCATACTTCTAGCGATTGGATTTCACTCAAAACTCACCAAATGACTCCTCCCACCATATTATGATGTTGCCCAAGTTTTGGGGACGTTCCGAAATGAATAGGTGTTAGAAATTGGACAATTCAAGTTCAACGGCAGTTCGTTCCTAATTGGAGTGGTTGTTGTATTCCATACTTCTAGCAATTGGATTTCACTCAAAACTCACCAAATGACTCCTCCCACCATATTATGGTGTTGCCCAAGTTTGGGGCTCGATCCGAAATCAATAGGTGTGAGAAATTGGACAATTCAAGTTCAACGGCAGTTCGTTCCAAATTGGAGTGGTTGGTGTATTCCATACTTCTAGCGATTGGATTTCACTCAAAACTCACCAAATGATTCCTCCCACCATATTATGTTGTTGCCCAAGTTTTGGGCTCGACCCGAAATCAATAGGTCTTCCAAATTTGACAATTGGAGTTCAACGGCAGTTCGTTCCTAATTGGAGTGGTTGGTGTATTCCATACTTCTAGCGATTGGATTTCACTGAAAACTAACCAAATGATTCCTCCCACCATATTATGATGTTGCCCAAGTTTTGGGCTAGATCCGAAATCAATAGGTGTTCCAAATTGGACAATTCAAGTTCAACGGCAGTTCGTTCCTAATTGGAGTGGTTGGTGTATTCCACAGTTCTAGCGATTGGATTTCACTCGAAACTCACCAAATGACTCCTCCCACCATATTATGATGTTGCCCAACTTTTGGGCTCGATCCGAAATCAGTAGTAGTGTGAAATTGGACAATTCAAGTTCAACGTCAGTTCGTTCCTAATTGGACTGGTTGGTGTATTCCATACTTCTAGCGATTGGATTTCACTCAAAACTCACCAAATGACTCCTCTCACCATATTATGATGTTGCCCAAGTTTGGGGCTCGATTCGAAATCAATAGGTGTTCCAAATTCGACAATTCAAGTTCAACGGCAGTTCGTTCTTAATTGGAGTGGTTGGTGTATTCCATACTTCTAGCAATTGGATTTCACTCAAAACTCACCAAATGACTCCTCCCACCATATTATGATGTTGCCCAAGTTTTGGGCTCGATCCGAAATCAATAGGTGTGAGAAATTAGACAATTCAAGTTCAATGGCAATTCGTTCCTAATTGGAGTGTGTGCTGTATTCCATACTTCTAGAGATTCGATTTCACTCAAAACTCACCAAATGACTCCTCTCACCATATCATGAAGTTGCCCAAGTTTTGGTCTCGATCCGAAATCAATAGGTGTTCCAAATTGGACAATTCAAGTTCAACGGCAGTTTGGTCCTAATTGGAGTGGTTTGTCTATTCCATACTTCTAGCGATTGGATTTCACTTAAAACTCACCAAATGACTCCTCCCACCAAGCTCAACGGCAGTTCATTCCTAATTGGAGTGGTTGGTGTATTCCATACTTCTAGCGATTGGATTTTACTCAAAACTCACCAAATGACTCCTCCCACCATATTATGATGTTGCCCAAGTTTTGGGCTTGATCCGAAATCAATAGGTGTTCGAAATTGGACAATTCAAGTTCAACGGCAGTTCGTTCCTAATTGGAGTGGTTGGTGCATTCCATACTTCTAACGATTGGATTTCACTCAAAACTCACCGAATGACTCTGTTGTTAATTATTATGTTAACTCGCAATTGTACGGGGCAATTAGTAATATAGCAAGACAAGTACGAGGTCGTACCCACGAAGACTGAGAAGTTCAAATTAGTTATGTACGTAGATTACCGAATTCAAGAAGTTAGGAAGTTAAGTCTAAAACAGAAATTAAAGTGAGAGTGATTGTGATTGTGAAAGGATGTGAGCAAACTGAAATTGCGAATGAAAGCAAATAAACAAGTGTAACAAAGAGTGGTTTTAAGAGTTGGAAAACAGATTTGGAGACTAGGGCATTCGAATCACCATAACAATTCAATTCTGGGTTATATGGAGTCAAGTAACAAGTCTAATTCAGATTCAAAGATTGATTCTAGCTAAAGTATGATTAGGCCATGGTGTTTGATCCTAACCTTGTGTTCCTAATTCCCTAATTTGATCATTTGTTGTCTAACCTAAAATTAAGCATTAGGAACCCATTAAGCATAGAAGAACAATTTAAACAACCAAGCATGTATCTAATCCCTGTTGTCGAATGTCCATACATACTCTTCCTATTCATAGTTCAATTCGAATTAAAGCATGGTGTCTACTCTTAATTCAAACCAAGATAGTTAACAAACAAGTTCTAATGGTGATCAATCATTCAAACAAGCATGTTAACTTATAAGCATAATGAATAAGAACATGAATCATGAATCAAACTTGAAACACCAAACTTATAAACCCAGAATATTCATGTTAGGTTACATCGAAGCCCTAGTTATGGATTTAGTTACTCATAATGGAAAAGAAACTAAAATAGAAATGGGAAAACATAATGAATGCCATAAGAGTAGAAAAACCCTTTTCTGAAGTTCTTGTAGTGTCCAATGCTTCTCCAAGAGCTTCTCCACGTCTAGAAGGATGTATGAAGGATATGGAGGTGATTTGAGATGAGCTTGAGTGAGTGGTGATGGATGAGAAAGAGGAAATTCGTAGGGAAATGGAAGGGAGGTTTTCTGGAGCTGTTTTGGTGATTTTGGGACAGTTTAGAGTATTGGGTTGATTGCTTGAGTGTTTGGGGTTGTGGGAATGTATGAGGATGATTTCTGGATGATGGAAGTGTGGAGGATGGCTGAAGTGAATTTTGTAGCTTGAAGACTCCTCTATTTATAGGGCTAAGAGGGAGGAACATCATGATGAAATCCAACACCACCATTCCTCATTTAATACAACCCATAACTCCCACTTCATCTTGTCTATGTTAGTGTGGTTGGAATCAATCCCATCCCATACTTCTTTTGCTGCACCTCAAGCTTTCTTCACATGGGATCAAAGGTGATCAATTGTGGCTGCCTTTTGCTGCCAACCCATGTGGTCTTCTTTTGGTTGTTGAACAAAAACGAGTCTTCTGAACCAGACTTGGTGTAGGAAGGCCAGAGGTTTCAAAACTTATCCAATGGGGCTCAAATCTGGATATGTTATAGTAGACACCCATTGGAACAACTTCTATGAAGAAAGTATTCCCATCGGAGCAGTAGAAGTATGCGTTTTGGGCCTCGCAATTTGGCTGCCGAACAGAGACTGGAATTGACTTCATTTCATTTATGCTTTACATGCATGCACATGCTTTCTCTATAATAACTCCAGCATGTACCAACTTGATCCTTTAGAATTTCATAGCTGGAATGCCTCCCCACTTCACTCATTATGTTGGATCCAAAGTCAGTTGCAGCATGGGTGAGGCACATGGAGGCACATGACAAAGCTGGCAGCTGCAAATCCTCCTGAGCAGGGTTGAGTGTTGGGCGGGCTGAGCACTCCACAAATGTCCAATTGGGCTGAAATTTGGATATGTTGTACTAGACACCCATTGGAACAAGTTTCATGAAGATCTTCACCTCATCCAAGCCCCATAGCATGCTGATCCAAGGCCAAGAAGCTGACCTACGAAATTGGGCTGGAAAGGAGTTGTAGCCAAAATGTGTTTGTCTTTAAGCCCTTCTTCCATTCACCCAAATCAAGCCTTAACATGCATGGATTGCATCATTTCCTATCCAAAGTCATCATTGTTACCTAAATGTCAATTAACTGAAAGATAAACACAAAAAGGATTAAAAGCACAAGTTTAACTCAAACACATAGCCAAATCATAAGCTAGAAGGGTACAAAATGATATACAATTATGAACCGATCAGACTCCTCCCACCATATTATGATGTTGCCCAAGTTTGGGGCTCGATCCAAAATCAAAAGGTGTGAGAAATTGGACAATTCAAGTTCAACGGCAGTTCGTTCCTAGTTGTAGTGGTTGGTGTATTCCATACTTCTAGCGATTGGATTTCACTCAAAACTCACCAAATGACTCCTCCCACCATATTATGATGTTGCCCAAGTTTTGGGCTCGATCCGAAATCAATAGGTGTGAGAAATTGGACAATTCAAGTTCAACGGCAGTTCGTTCCTAATTGGAGTGGGTGCTGTATTCCATACTTCTTGAGATTGGATTTCACTCAAAACTCACCAAACGACTCCTCCCACCATATTATGACGTTGCCCAAGTTTTGGGCTCGATCCGAAATCAATAGGGGTTCCAAATTGGACAATTCAAGTTCAACGGCAGTTCGTTCCTAATTGGAGTGGTTGGTGTATGCCATACTTCAAGCGATTGGATTTCACTCAAAACTCACCGAATGACTCCTCCCACCATATTATGTTTTTGCCCAAGTTTTGGGCTCGATCCGAAATCAATAGGTCTTCCGAATTTGACAATTAGAGTTCAGCGGCAGTTCGTTCCTAATTGGAGTGGTTGGTGCATTCCGTACTTCTAACGATTGGATTTCACTCAAAACTCACCGAATGACTCCTCCCACCATATTATGATGTTGCCCAAGTTTGGGGCTCGATCCGAAATCAAAAGGTGTGAGAAATTGGACAATGCAAGTCCAACGGCAGTTCATTCCTAGTTGCAGTGGTTGGTGTATTCCATACTTCTAGCGATTGGATTTCACTCAAAACTCACCAAATGACTCCTCCCACCATATTATGATGTTGCCCAAGTTTTGGGCTCGATCCGAAATCAATAGGTGTGAGAAATTGGACAATTCAAGTTCAACGGCAGTTCGTTCCTAATTGGAGTGGGTGCTGTATTCCATACTTCTAGAGATTGGATTTCACTCAAAACTCACCAAACGACTCCTCCCACCATATTATGACGTTGCCCAAGTTTTGGGCTCGATCCGAAATCAATAAGTGTTCCAAATTGGAGAATTCAAGTTCAACGGCAGTTCGTTCCTAATTGGAGTGGTTGGTGTATGCCATACTTCAAGCGATTGGATTTCACTCAAAACTCCCCACATGACTCCTCCCACCATATTATGATGTTGCCCAAGTTTTTGGCTCGATCCGAAATCAATAGGTGTGAGAAATTGGACAATTCAAGTTCAACGGCAGTTCGTTCCTAATTGGAGTGGTTGCTGTATTCCATACTTCTAGAGATTGGATTTCAATCAAAACTCACCAATTGACTCCTCCCACCATATTATGATGTTGCCCAAGTTTTGGGCACGATCTGAAATCAATAGGTGTTCCAAATTGGACAATTCAAGTTCAACGGCAGTTCGTTCCAAATTGGAGTGGTTGGTGTATTCCATACTTCTAGCGATTGGATTTCACTCTAAACTCACCAAATGACTCCTCCCACCATTTATGACGTTGCCCAAGTTTGGGGCTTGATCCGAAATCAATAGGTGTTCGAAATTGGACAATTCAAGTTCAACGGCAGTTCATTCCAAATTGGAGTGGTTGGTGTACTCAATACTTCTAGCGATTGGATTTCACTCAAAACTCACCAATTGACTCCTCCCACCATATTATGATGTTGCCCAAGTTTTGGTCTCGATCCGAAATCAATAGGTGTGAGAAATTGGACAATTCAAGTTCAACGGCAGTTCGTTCCTAATTGGAGTGGTTGGTGTATTCCATACTTCTAGCAATTGGATTTCACTCAAAACTCACCAAATGACTCCTCCCACCATATTATGATGTTTCCCAAGTTTTGGGCTCGATCCGAAATCAATAGGTCTTCCAAATTTGACAATTAGAGTTCAACGGCAGTTCGTTCCTAATTGGAGTGGTTGGTGTATTCCATACTTCTAGCGATTGGATTTCACTCAATACTAACCAAATGACTCCTCCCACCATATTTTGATGTTGCCCATGTTTTGGGCTCGATCCGAAATCAATAGGTGTGAGTAATTGGACAATTCAAGTTCAACGGCAGTTCGTTCCAAATTGGAGTGGTTGGTCTATTCCATACTTCTAGAGGTTGGATTTCACTCAAAACTAACCAAATGACTCCTCCCACCATATTATGAAGTTGCCCAAGTTTTGGGCTCGATCCAAAATCAATAGGTGTGAGAAATTGGACATTTCAAGTTCAACGGCAGTTCGTTCCTAGTTGGAGTGGTTGTTGTATTCCATACTACTAGCGATTGGATTTCACTCAAAACTCACCAAATGACTCCTCCCACCATATTATGATGTTGCCCAAGTTTTTGGCTCGATCCGAAATCAATAGGTGTTCCAAATTGGACAATTCAAGTTCAACGGCAGTTCGTTCCTAATTGGAGTGGTTGGTGTATTCCATACTTCTAGCGATAGGATTTCACTCAAATCTAACCAAATGACTCCTCCCACCATATTATTATGTTGCACAAGTTTGGGGTTCGATCCGAAATCAATAGGTGTGAGAAATTGGACAATTCAAGTTCAACGGCAGTTCGTTCCTAATTGGATTGATTGGGGTATTCCATACTTCTAGCGATTGGATTTCACCCAAAACTCACCAAATGACTCCTCCCACCATATTATGATGTTGCCCAAGTTTTGGGCTCGATCCGAAATCAATAGGTCTTCCAAATTAGACAATTAGAGTTCAACGGCAGTTCGTTCCTAATTTGAGTGGTTGGTGTATTCCATACTTCTAGCGATTGGATTTGACTCAAAACTAACCAAACGACTCCTCCCACCATATTATGATGTTGCCCAAGTTTTGGGCTTGATCCGAAATCAATAGGTGTGAGAAATTGGACAATTCAAGTTCAACGGCAGTTCGTTCCTAATTGGAGTGGTTGGTGTATTCCATACTTCTAGCAATTGGATTTCACTCAAAACTCACGAAATGACTCCTCCCACCATATTATGGTGTTGCCCAAGTTTGGGGCTCGATCCGAAATCAAAAGGTGTGAGAAATTGGACAATTCAAGTTCAACGGCAGTTCCTTCCTAATTGGAGTGGTTGGTGTATTCCATACTTCTAGCGATTGGATTTCACTCAAAACAAACCAAATGACTCCTCCCACCACATTATGTTGTTGCCCAAGCTTTGGGCTCGATCCGAAATCAATAGGTGTGAGAAATTGGACAATTCAAGTTCAACGGCAGTTCGTTCCTAATTGGAGTGGTTGGTGTATTCCACACTTCTAGCGAGTGGATTTCACTCAAAACTCACCAAAGGACTCCTCCCACCATATTATGATGTTGCCCAAGTTTTGGGCTCGATCCAAAATCAATAGGTGTGAAAAATTGGACAATTCAAGTTCAACGGCAGTTCGTTCCAAATTGGAGTGGTTGGTGTATTCCATACTTCTAGCGATTGGATTTCACTCAAAACTCATCAATTGACTCCACCCACCATATTATGATGTTGCCCAAGTTTTGGGCTCGATCCGAAATCAATACGTGTTCCAAATTGGACACTTCAAGTTCAACGGCAGTTCGTTCGTAATTGGAGTGGTTGGTGTATTCCATACTTCTAGCGATTGGATTTCACTCAAAACTAACCAAATGACTCCTCCCACCATATTATGATGTAGCCCAAGTTTTGGGCTCGATCCGAAATTAATAGGTGTTCCAAATTGGACAATTCAAGTTCAACGGCAGTTCGTTCCTAATTGGAGTGGTTGGTGTATTCCATACTTCTAGCGATTGGATTTCACTCAAAACTCACCAAATGACTCCTCCGACCATATTACGATGTTGCCCAAGTTTTGGGCTCGATCCGAAATAAATAGGTGTGAGAAATTGGGGAATTCAAGTTCAACGGCAATTCGTTCCTAATTGTAGTGGTTGGTGTATTCCATACTTCTAGCGATTGCATTTCACTCAAAACTCACAAAATGACTCCTCCCACCATATTATGATGTTGCCCAAGTTTGGGGCTCGATCCGAAATCAATAGGTGTGAGAATTTGGTCAATTCAATTTCAACGACAGTTCATTCCTAATCGGGGTAGTTGTTGTATTCCATACTTCTAGCGATTGGATTTCACTCAAAACTCACCAAATATCTCCTCCCACCATATTATGATGTTGCCCAAGTTTTGGGCTCGATCCGAAATCAATAGGTGTTCCAAATTGGACAATTCAAGTTCAACGGCAGTTCGTTCCTAATTGGAGTGGTTGGTGTATTCCATACTTCTAGCGATTGGATTTCACTCAAAACTCACCAAATGACTCCTCCCACCATATTATGATGTTGCCCAAGTTTTGGGCTCGACCCGAAATCAATAGGTGTGAGAAATTGGACAATTCAAGTTCAACGGAAGTTCGTTCCTAATTGGAGTGGATGGTGTATTCCATACTTCTTGCGATTGGATTTGACACAAAACTCACCAAATGACTCCTCCCACCATATTATGATGTTGCCCAAGTTTGGGGCTCGATCCGAAATCAATAGGTGTGAGAAATTGGACAATTCAAGTTCAACGGCAGTTCGTTCCTAATTTGAGTGGTTGGTGTATTCCATACGTCTAGCGATTGGATTTCACTCAAAACTCACCAAATGACTCCTCCCACCATATTATGATGTTGCCCAAGTTTTGGGCTAGATCCGAAATCAATAGGTGTTCCAAATTGGACAATTCAAGTTCAACGGCAGTTCGTTCCCAATTGCAGTGGTTGGTGTATTCCATACTTCTAGCGATTGGATTTCACTCAAAACTCACCAAATGACTCCTCCCACCATATTATGATGTTACCCAAGTTTTGGCCTCGATGCGAAATCAATAGGTGTGAGAAATTGGGCAATTCAAGATCAACGGCAATTCGTTCCTAATTGTAGTGGTTGTTGTATTCCATACTTCTAGCGATTGGATTTCACTCAAAACTCACCAAATGTCTCCTCCCACCATATTATGATGTTGCCCAAGTTTTGGGCTCGATCCGAAATCAATAGGTGTTCCAAATTGGACAATTCAAGTTCAACGGCAGTTCGTTCCTAATTGGAGTGGTTGGTGTATTCCATACTTCTAGCGATTGGATTTCACTCAAAACTCACCAACTGACTCCTCCCACCATATTATGATGTTGCCCAGGTTTTGGGCTCGATCCGAAATCAATAGGTGTTCCAAATTGGACAATTCAAGTTCAACGGCAGTTCGTTCCCAATTGCAGTGGTTGGTGTATTCCATACTTCTAGCGATTGGATTTCACTCAAAACTCACCAAATGACTCCTCCCACCATATTATGATGTTACCCAAGTTTTGGGCTCGATCCGAAATCAATAGGTGTTCCAAATTGGACACTTCAAGTTCAACGGCAGTTCGTTCGTAATTGGAGTGGTTGGTGTATTCCATACTTCTAGCGATTGGATTTCACTCAAAACTCACCAAATGACTCCTCCCACCATATTATGATGTTACCCAAGTTTTGGCCTCGATCCGAAATCAATAGGTGTGAGAAATTGGGCAATTCAAGATCAACGGCAATTCGTTCCTAATTGTAGTGGTTGGTGTATTCCATACTTCTAGCGATTGGATTTCACTCAAAACTCACCAAATGACTCCTCCCACCATATTATGATGTTGCCCAAGTTTTGGGCTCGATCCGAAATCAATAGGTGTGAGAAATTGGACAATTCAAGTTCAACGGAAGTTCGTTCCTAATTGGAGTGGATGGTGTATTCCATACTTCTTGCGATTGGATTTGACACAAAACTCACCAAATGACTCCTCCCACCATATTATGATGTTGCCCAAGTTTGGGGCTCGATCCGAAATCAATAGGTGTGAGAAATTGGACAATTCAAGTTCAACGGCAGTTCGTTCCTAATTTGAGTGGTTGGTGTATTCCATACGTCTAGCGATTGGATTTCACTCAAAACTCACCAAATGACTCCTCCCACCATATTATGATGTTGCCCAAGTTTTGGGCTAGATCCGAAATCAATAGGTGTTCCAAATTGGACAATTCAAGTTCAACGGCAGTTCGTTCCCAATTGCAGTGGTTGGTGTATTCCATACTTCTAGCGATTGGATTTCACTCAAAACTCACCAAATGACTCCTCCCACCATATTATGATGTTACCCAAGTTTTGGCCTCGATGCGAAATCAATAGGTGTGAGAAATTGGGCAATTCAAGATCAACGGCAATTCGTTCCTAATTGTAGTGGTTGTTGTATTCCATACTTCTAGCGATTGGATTTCACTCAAAACTCACCAAATGTCTCCTCCCACCATATTATGATGTTGCCCAAGTTTTGGGCTCGATCCGAAATCAATAGGTGTTCCAAATTGGACAATTCAAGTTCAACGGCAGTTCGTTCCTAATTGGAGTGGTTGGTGTATTCCATACTTCTAGCGATTGGATTTCACTCAAAACTCACCAACTGACTCCTCCCACCATATTATGATGTTGCCCAGGTTTTGGGCTCGATCCGAAATCAATAGGTGTTCCAAATTGGACAATTCAAGTTCAACGGCAGTTCGTTCCCAATTGCAGTGGTTGGTGTATTCCATACTTCTAGCGATTGGATTTCACTCAAAACTCACCAAATGACTCCTCCCACCATATTATGATGTTACCCAAGTTTTGGGCTCGATCCGAAATCAATAGGTGTTCCAAATTGGACACTTCAAGTTCAACGGCAGTTCGTTCGTAATTGGAGTGGTTGGTGTATTCCATACTTCTAGCGATTGGATTTCACTCAAAACTCACCAAATGACTCCTCCCACCATATTATGATGTTACCCAAGTTTTGGCCTCGATCCGAAATCAATAGGTGTGAGAAATTGGGCAATTCAAGATCAACGGCAATTCGTTCCTAATTGTAGTGGTTGGTGTATTCCATACTTCTAGCGATTGGATTTCACTCAAAACTCACCAAATGACTCCTCCCACCATATTATGGTGTTCCCCAAGTTTTGGGCTCGATCCGAAATCAATAGGTGTGAGAAATTGGTCAATTCAATTTCAACGACAGTTCATTCCTAATCGGGGTAGTTGTTGTATTCCATACTTCTAGCGATTGGATTTCACTCAAAACTCACCAAATGACTCCTCCCACCATATTATGATGTTGCCCAAGTTTTGGGCTAGATCCGAAATCAATAGGTGTTCCAAATTGGTCAATTCAATTTCAACGACAGTTCATTCCTAATCGGGGTAGTTGTTGTATTCCATACTTCTAGCGATTGGATTTCACTCAAAACTCACCATATGTCTCCTCCCACCATATTATGATGTTGCCCAAGTTTTGGGCTCGATCCGAAATCAATAGGTGTTCAAAATTGGACAATTCAAGTTCAACGGCAGTTCGTTCCTAATTGGAGTGGTTGATGTATTCCATACTTCTAGCGATTGGATTTCACTCAAAACTCACCAAATGACTCCTCCCACCATATTATGATGTTGCCCAAGTTTTGGGCTCGATCCGAAATCAATAGGTGTGAGAAATTGGACAATTCAAGTTCAACGGAAGTTCGTTCCTAATTGGAGTGGATGGTGTATTCCATACTTCTAGCGATTGGATTTGACACAAAACTCACCAAATGACTCCTCCCACCATATTATGATGTTGCCCAAGTTTTGGGCTCGATTCGAAATCAATAGGTGTTAGAAATTGGACAATTCAAGTTCAATGGCAGTTCGTTCCTAATTTGAGTGGTTGGTGTATTCCATACGTCTAGCGATTGGATTTCACTCAAAACTCACCAAATGACTCCTCCCACCATATTATGATGTTGCCCAAGTTTGGGGCTAGATCCGAAATCAATAGGTGTGAGAAATTGGACAATTCAAGTTCAACGGCACATCGTTCCTAATTGGATTGGTTGGTGTATTCCATACTTCAAGCGATTGGATTTCACTCAAAACACACCAAATGACTCCTCCCACCATATTATGATGTTGCCCAAGTTTGGGGCTCGATCCGAAATCCATAGGTGTGAGAAATTGGACAATTCAAGTTCAACGGCAGTTCATTCCTAATTGGAGTGGTTGGTGTATTCCATACTTCTAGGGATTGGATTTCACACAAAACTCACCAAATGACTCCTCCCACGATATTATGATGTTGCCCAAGTTTTGGGCTCGATCCGAAATCAATAGGTGTTAGAAATTGGAAAATTCAAGATCAACGGCAATTCGTTCCTAATTGTAGTGGTTGGTGTATTCCATACTTCTAGCGATCGGATTTCACTCAAAACAAACCAAATGACTCCTCCCACCATATTAAGATGTTGCCCAATTTTTGGGTTCGATCCGAAATCAATAGGTGTGAGAAATTGGACAATTCAAGATCAACGGCAATTCGTTCCTAATTGTAGTGGTTGTTGTATTCCATACTTCTAGCGATGGGATTTCACTCAAAACTCACCAAATGTCTCCTCCCACCATATTATGATGTTGCCCAAGTTTTGGGCTCGATCCGAAATCAATAGGTGTTCCAAATTGGACAATTCAAGTTCAACGGCAGTTCGTTCCTAATTGGAGTGGTTGGTGTATTCCATACTTCTAGCGATTGGATTTCACTCAAAACTCACCAAATGTCTCCTCCCACCATATTATGATGTTGCCCAAGTTTTGGGCTCGATCCGAAATCAATAGGTGTTCCAAATTGGACAATTCAAGTTCAACGGCAGTTCGTTCCTAATTGGAGTGGTTGGTGTATTCCATACTTCTAGCGATTGGATTTCACTCAAAACTCACCAACTGACTCCTCCCACCATATTATGATGTTGCCCAGGTTTTGGGCTCGATCCGAAATCAATAGGTGTTCCAAATTGGACAATTCAAGTTCAACGGCAGTTCGTTCCCAATTGCAGTGGTTGGTGTATTCCATACTTCTAGCGATTGGATTTCACTCAAAACTCACCAAATGATTCCTCCCACCATATTATGATGTTACCCAAGTTTTGGGCTCGATCCGAAATCAATAGGTGTTCCAAATTGGACACTTCAAGTTCAACGGCAGTTCGTTCGTAATTGGAGTGGTTGGTGTATTCCATACTTCTAGCGATTGGATTTCACTCAAAACTCACCAAATGACTCCTCCCACCATATTATGATGTTGCCCAACTTTGGGGCTCGATCCGAAATCAATAGGTGTGAGAAATTGGTCAATTCTATTTCAACGACAGTTCATTCCTAATCGGGGTAGTTGTTGTATTCCATACTTCTAGCGATTGGATTTCACTCAAAACTCACCAAATGACTCCTCCCACCATATTATGATGTTGCCCAAGTTTTGGGCTCGATCCAAAATCAATAGGTGTGAAAAATTGGACAATTCAAGTTCAACGGCAGTTCGTTCCAAATTGGAGTGGTTGGTGTATTCCATACTTCTAGCGATTGGATTTCACTCAAAACTCATCAATTGACTCCACCCACCATATTATGATGTTGCCCAAGTTTTGGGCTCGATCCGAAATCAATACGTGTTCCAAATTGGACACTTCAAGTTCAACGGCAGTTCGTTCGTAATTGGAGTGGTTGGTGTATTCCATACTTCTAGCGATTGGATTTCACTCAAAACTCACCAAATGACTCCTCCCACCATATTATGATGTTGCCCAAGTTTTTGGCTCGATCCGAAATCAATAGGTGTGAGAAATTGGGCAATTCAAGTTCAACGGCAGTTCGTTCCTAATTGTAGTGGTTGGTGTATTCCATACTTCTAGCGATTGGATTTCACTCAAAACTCACCAAATGACTCCTCGAACCATATTATGATGTTGCCCAAGTTTTGGGCTTGATCCGAAATCAATAGGTGTTCCAAATTGGACAATTCAAGTTAAACGGCAGTTCGTTCCTAATTGGAGTGGTTGGTGTATTCCATACTTCTAGCGATTGGATTTCACTCAAAACCCACCAAATGACTCCTCCCACCATACTATGATGTTGCCCAAGTTTTGGGCTCGATCCGAAATCAATAGGTGTGAGAAATTGGTCAATTCAAGTTCAACAGCAGTTCGTTCCTAATTGGTGTGGTTGGTGTATTCCATACTTCTAGCGATTGGATTTCACTCAAAACTCACCAAATGTCTCCTCCCACCATATTATGATGTTGCCCAAGTTTTGGGCTCGATCCGAAATCAATAGGTGTTCCAAATTGGACAATTCAAGTTCAACGGCAGTTCGTTCCTAATTGGAGTGGTTGGTGTATTCCATACTTCTAGAGATTGGAATTCACTCAGAACTCACCAAATGACTCCTCCCACCATATTATGATGTTGCCCAAGTTTTGGGCTCGATCCGAAATCAATAGGTGTTCCAAATTGGAAAATTCAAGTTCAACGGCAGTTCGTTCCTAATTGGAGTGGTTGGTGTATTCCATACTTCTATCGACTGGATTTCACTCAAAACTCACCAAATGACACCTCCCATGGTATTATGATGTTGCCCAGGTTTGGGGCTCAATACGAACTCAATAGGTGTGAGAAATTGGACAATTCAAGTTCATCGGCAGTTCGTTCCTAATTGGAGTGGTTGGTGTATTCCATGTTTCTAGTGATTGGATTTCGCTCAAAACTCACCAAATGACTCCTCCCACCATATTATGATGTTGCCCAAGTTTTGGGCTCGATCCGAAATCAATAGGTGTCATAAATTGGACAATTCAAGTTCAACGGCAGTTCGTTCCTAATTGGAGTGGTTGGAGTATTCCATACTTCTAGCGATTGGATTTCACTCAAAACTCACCAAATGACTCTTCCCACCTTATTATGATATTGCCCAAGTTTTGGGCTCGATCCGAAATCAATAGGTATTCCAAATTGTACAATTCAAGTTCAACGGCAGTTCGTTCCTAATTGGAGTGGTTTGGTGTATTCCATACTTCTAGCAATTGGATTTCACTCAAAACTCACCAAATGACTCCTCCCGCCATATTATGATGTTGCACAGGTTTGGGGTTCGATCCGAAATCAATAGGTGTGAGAAATTGGACAATTCAAGTTTAACGGCAGTTCGTTCCTAATGGGAGTGGTTGGTGTATTCCATACTTCTAGCGATTGGATTTCACTCAAAACTCACCAAATGACTCCTCCCACCATATTATGATGTTGCCCAAGTTTGGGGCTCGATCCGAAATCAATAGGTGTGAGAAATTGGACAATTCAAGTTCAACGACAGTTCGTTCCTAATTGGAGTGGTTGGTGTATTCCACACTTCTAGCGATTGGATTTCACTCAAAACTCACCAAATGACTCCTCCCACCACATTATGATGTTGCCCAAGTTTTGGGCTCGATCTGAAATCAATAGGTGTTCCAAATTGGACAATTCAAGTTCAACGGCAGTTCGTTCCTAATTGGAGTGGTTGGTGTATTCCATACTTCTGGCGATTGGATTTCACTCAAAACTCACCAAATGACTCCTCCCACGGTATTATGATGTGGCCCAGGTTTGGGGCTCGATCCGAAATCAATAGGTGTGAGAAATTGGACAATTCAAGTTCATCGGCAGTTCGTTCCTAATTGGAGGGGTTGGTGTATTCCATGTTTCTAGTGATTGGATTTCGCTCAAAACTCACCAAATGACTCGTCCCACCATATTATGATGTTGCCCAAGTTTTGGGCTCGATCCGAAATCAATAGGTGTCAGAAATTGGACAATTCAAGTTCAACGGCAGTTCGTTCCTAATAGGAGTGGTTGGTGTATTCCATACTTCTAGCGATTGGATTTCACTCAAAACTCACCAAATGACTCTTCCCACCTTATTATGATATTGCCCAAGTTTTGGGCTCGATCCGAAATCAATAGGTATTCCAAATTGGACAATTCAAGTTCAACGGCAGTTCGTTCCTAATTAGAGTGGTTTGGTGTATTCCATACTTCTAGCGATTGGATTTCACTCAAAACTCACCAAATGACTCCTCCCACCATATTATGATGTTGCACAAGTTTGGGGTTCGATCCGAAATCAATAGGTGTGAGAAATTGGACAATTCAAGTTTAACGGCAGTTCGTTCCTAATTGGAGTGGTTGGTGTATTCCATACTTCTAGCGATGGGATTTCACTCAAAACTCACCAAATGACTCCTCCCACCATATTATGATGTTGCCCAAGTTTTGGACTCGATCAGAAATCAATAGGTGTGAGAAATTGAACAATTCAAGTTCAACGGCAGTTCGTTCCTAATTGGAGTGGTTGGTGTATTCCATACTTCTAGCGATTGGATTTCACTCAAAACTCCCCAAATGACTCCTCCCACCATATTATGATGTTGCCCAAGTTTTGGGCTCGATCCGAAATCAATAGGTGTGAGAAATTGGACAATTCAAGTTCAACGGCAGTTCGTTCCTAACTGGAGTGGTTGGTGTATTCCATACTTCTAGCGATTGGATTTCACTCAAAACTCACCAAATGACTCCTCCCACCACATGATGATGTTGCCCAAGTTTTGGGCTCGATCCGAAATCAATAGGTGTTCCAAATTGGACAATTCAAGTTCAACGGCAGTTCGTGCCTAATTGGAGTGGTTGGTGTATTCCATACTTCTAGCGATTGGATTTTACTCAAAACTCACCAAATGACTTTGTTGTGTAGATACAGCTTCACCAAAATGGATTAAGCTGCATCCTCAACTTGTGATACTCGCAAGTGCACGAGCTGTTCGGTAGTATAGCGAATGTAAGTGCGAGGTCGATCCCACGAGGATTGGTGATTGAATGATCCAATTCATTTTCCCTACACAAAACAGAAATGAAAAAAAAAAGGAAATAAATAAAACAAGAAAGAAAGAAAATAACTAACTCAAGTAGATAAGTTCCCAAGTTCAATTAGATTAACGGATTGATTCTAGCTAATGTATGATTAAGCCATGGTGTTTGGTCATAACCTTGTGTTCCTAATTCCCTAATTTGATCATTTGTTGTCTAACCTAAAATTAAGCATTAGGAACCCATTAAGCATAGAAGAACAATTTAAACAACCAAGCATGTATCTAATCCCTGTTGTCGAATGTCCATACATACTCTTCCTATTCATAGTTCAATTCGAATTAAAGCATGGTGTATACTCTTAATTCAAACCAAGATAGCTAACATGCAAGCCAAAATGGTGATCAATCATTCAAACAAGCATATTAACTTATAAGCATAATGAATAAGAACAAAAACCATAATTGAAACTTGGAAACTAATTCAACTTGAAACTAAAGAAAGAATGTACATAAGGAAAAGTAAAGTAGAACTAAGAAATACTTAAGCAGAATTTCAGCACAAATATTTCATTACAACAATTGAAAACTAGAAAATGAAACTAAGAGAATTTGAGAGAGAGAAGGGAAGGGAGCTCTAGAGAAGTGTTTGAGAGCTCCCCCCCTTGGGGTGTGTTTACAAGCTTAGAGAACTTCCCTATTTATAGGCCTAGGGGAAGTGAAAATCTGAATTCAATATGGCTAATGCATACAACACTTGTTTTATAAAATCTGAAATGGTTGATGCACTTGTATTAGAAAATCTAAATTGGGTGATGCACTTGTATTAGAAAATCTTGAATTGGTTGATGCACTTCACCAATAGATCCCACCAGCAGCCCTAGCTCATCTTCATGTCACCATGACCAAGCTTCCAACCAGAAATGATAGCTCATACCTAGCTCACCATGACCAAGCATCCAACCAGCACATGCTGAGGTCAGCATGACCAGCAACTTCAAGGGCTTACAACTTGGGTTTCTCTTAATCAAATTAGGACTTTAAGCACTCGAAATTAAAGTTCAGAATGTCTTCTTTCCAGCCATATGTTATTTGGGCCAATCCAAGGTCGGAGGAAGAAGTTAAGGCCGAAACAAATTGCTAACTCATTTTCCGCGCTGATAAGATCCATCCTGAGCATGGTTCTGTGTTTGCTAGGTAACGGACTCCATATTTATCCAATGGGGCTGCAATTTGGATATGTTATAGTACACACCAATTGGAACAACTTTCATGAAGAATGTGGCCTCATTCGAGCTATGTAGGTTGTTGAAACAAAGCTTTCAATATGACCTACGGAACTGGACTGGCAGGGGGCTGTAGCCAAAATGAGTTTGTCTTTAAGCTCTTCATCCATTCATCCAAATTAGGCCTTAACATGCTTGAATTGCATGAATTATGCTCTCTAAAGCCATCATTATTACCTAAAGCTCAATGAACTGAAAGATAAACACAAAAAGGATTAAAAGCACAAGTTTAACTCAAAAACATAACCAAATCATAAGCTAGAAGGGTACAAAATGATATACAATTATGAACCGATCGAGACTCCTCCCACGATATTATGATGTTGCCCAGATTTGGGGCTCGATCCGAAATCAATAGGTGTGAGAAATTGGACAATTCAAGTTCAACGGCAGTTCGTTCCTAATTGGAGTGGTTGGTGTATTCCACATTTCTAGCGATTGGATTTTTCTCAAAACTCACCAAATGACTCCTTCCACCATATTATGATGTTGCCCAAGTTTTGGGCTCGATCTGAAATCAATACGTGTGAGAAATTGGACAATTCAAGTTCAATGGCAGTTCGTTCCTAATTGGAGTGGTTGGTGTATTCCATACTTCTAGCGATTGGATTTCACTCAAAACTCACCAAATGACTCTTCCCACCATATTATGATATTGCCCAAGTTTTGGGCTCGATCCGAAATCAATAGGTGTTCCAAATTGGACAATTTAAGTTCAACGGCAGTTCGTTCCCAATTGGAGTGGTTGGTGTATTCCATACTTCTGGCGATTGGATTTCACTCAAAACTCACCAAATGACTCTTCCCACCATATTATGATATTGCCCAAGTTTTGGGCTCGATCCGAAATCAATAGGTGTTCCAAATTGGACAATTCAAGTTCAACGGCAGGTCGTTCCTAATTGGAGTGGTTGGTGTATTCCATACTTCTAGCGATTGGATTTCACTCAAAATTCACCAAATGACTCCCACCATATTATGCTGTTGCCCAAGTTTTGGGCTCGATCCGAAATCAATCGGTGTGCGAAATTGGACAATTCAATTTCAACGGCAGTTCGTTCCTAATTGGAGTGGTTGGTGTATTCCATACTTCTAGTGATTGGATTTCACTCAAAACTCACCAAATGACTCTTCCCACCATATTATGATATTGCCCAAGTTTTGGGCACGATCCAAAATCAATAGGTGTTCCAAATTGGACAATTTAAGTTCAACGGCAGTTCGTTCCCAATTGGAGTGGTTGGTGTATTCCAGACTTCTGGCGATTGGATTTCACTCAAAACTCACCAAATGACTCATCCCACCATATTATGATGTTGCACAAGTTTGGGGTTCGATCCGAAATCAATAGGTGTGAGAAATTGGCCAATTCAAGTTCAACGGCAGTTCGTTCCTAATGGGAGTGGTTGGTGTATTCCATACTTCTAGCGATTGGATTTCACTCAAAACTCACCAAATGACTCCTCCCACCATATTATGATGTTGCCCAAGTTTTGGGCTCGATCCGAAATCAAAGGTGTTCCAAATTGGACAATTCAAGTTCAACGGCAGTTCGTTTCTAATTGGAGTGGTTGGTGTATTCCACACTTCTAGCGATTGGATTTCACTCAAAACTCACCAAATGACTCCTCCCACCATATTATGATGTTGCCCAAGTTTTGGACTCGATCCGAAATGAATAGGTGTGAGAAATTGGACAATTCAAGTTCAACGGCAGTTCGTTCGAAATTGCAGTGGTTGGTGTATTCCATACTTCTAGCGATTGGATTTCACTCAAAACTCACCAAATGACTCCTCCCACCATATTATGATGTTGCCCAAGTTTTGGGCTCGATCCGAAATCAATAGGTGTTCCAAATTGGACAATTCAAGTTCAACGGCAGGTCGTTCCTAATTGGAGTGGTTGGTGTATTCCATACTTCTAGCGATTGGATTTCACTCAAAATTCACCAAATGACTCCCACGATATTATGCTGTGGCCCAAGTTTTGGGCTCGATGATCGGTTCATAATTGTATATCATTTTGTACCCTTCTAGCTTATGATTTGGTTATGTTATTAAGTTAAACTTGTGCTTTTAATCCATTTTCTGTTTTGATAAGTCCATAATTTCATACACTTGCTTGCCTTCTTTACTTAGTGATTTTGCTTAGTTTCTCTTTATTTTGAGTCACTTACCTCTATTTGTGTGTTTTGTAGGTTAAGATAGCAAGAGATCACATTTGATGCTATCCATGCATGTTAAGGGCTGATTGGCAAAGAGCAAGAGCTTAAAGACAAAACCAAAGTTGGGCCACACTTCTTGTCAGTCCAGTTTCGTAAGTCACCTTGCAGGTCTCATTTCAGCAATCTGCACAATTCGGATGAGGAGACATTCTTCACAGAAGTTGTTCAATTGGGTGTCTAGTATAACATATCCAAAATGCAGCCCAATTGAACATATGTGGAGTCCTTAGCCCGTCCAACACGGAACCATGCTCAGGAGGATTTGCAGCTGCCAGCTTTGAGCCTTGTCTCCTCCTTTAAGCCATGTGCCTCACCCATGCTGCAACTGACTTTGGATCCAACATAATGAGTGAAGTGGGGAGGCATTCCAGCTATGAAATTATAAAGGAGCAAGTTGGTACATGCTGGAGTTATTATAGAGAAAGCATGTGCATGCATGTAAAGCAAAGAAATGAAATGAAGTCAATTCCAGTCTCTATTCGGCTGCCAACTTGCAAGGCCCAAAACGCACACTTCTACTGCTCCGATGGGAATACTTTCTTCATAGAAGTTGTTCCAATGGGTGTCTAGTATAACATATCCAAATTTGAGCACCATTGGATACTTTTTGAAACCTCTGGCCTTCCTACACCAAGAATGGTTCAGAAAACTCGTTTTTCAGCAACCAAAAGACAACCACATGGGTTGGCAACCAAAAGGCAATCACATGGGTTGGCAGCAAAGGCAGCCACAACTGATCACCTTTGAACCCATGTGAAGATGCTTGAGGTGCAGCAGCAAAAGATGAAGGATGGTGTGGGAATCCGTCATGATGTTCCTCCCTCTTAGCCCTATAAATAGAGAAGCCTCCAAGCTTCATAAATCACACCCCAAGGGGGGGAGCTCTCAAACACTTCTCTAGAGCTCCCTTCCCTTCTCTCCCTCAAATTCTCTTAGTTTCTCTTTCTAAGTTGTCAATTGTTGTAACAAAATGAGTTTACTAAATTTTCTTTCAAGTTTTCTTAGTTCCACTTTACTTTTATTGTAATGTACATTCTTTCTTAAGTTTCAAGTTTAATTAGTTTCCAAGTTTCAATTATGGTTTTTGTTCTTATTCATTATGCTTATAAGTTAATAGGCTAGTTTGAATGATTGATCACCATTTAGGCTTGCATGTTAGCTATCTTGGTTTGAATTAAGAGTAGACACCATGCTTTAATTCGAATTGAACTATGAATAAGAAGACTATGTATGGACATTCGACAACAGGGATTAGATACATGCTTGGTTGTTTAAATTGTTCTTCTATGCTTAATGGGTTCCTAATGCTTAGTTTTAGGTTAGACAACAAATGATCAAATTAGGGAATTAGGAACACAAGGTTATGACCAAACACCATGGCTTAATCATACTTTAGCTAGAATCAATCCGTTAATCTAATTGAACTTGGGAACTTATCTGCTTGAGTTATTTCCTTTTTTCTTGTTTTATTTATAATCTTTTTCATTTCTGTTTTATGTAGGGGAAATGAATTGGATCATTCAATCACCAATCCTCGTGGGATCGACCTCGCACTTACATATGCTATACTACCAAACGGCTCGTGCACTTGCGAGTATCACAAGTTGAGGATGCAGCTGAATCTATTTTGGTGCAGCTGAATCAACGCAACACTCGATCCGAAATCAATAGGTGTGAGAAATTGGACAATTCAATTTCAACGGCAGTTCGTTCCTAATTGGAGTGGTTGGTGTATTCCACACTTCTAGCGATTGGATTTCACTCAAAACTCACCAAATGACTCTTCCCACCATATTATGATATTACCCAAGTTTTGGGCTCGATCCGAAATCAATAGGTGTTCCAAATTAGACAATTCAAGTTCAACAGCAGGTCGTTCCAAATTGGAGTGGTTGGTGTATTCCATACTTCTAGCGATTGGATTTCACTCAAAATTCACCAAATGACTCCCACCATATTATGCTGTTGCCCAAGTTTTGGGCTCGATCCGAAATCAATAGGTGTGAGAAATTGGACAATTCAATTTCAACGGCAGTTCGTTCCTAATGGAAGTGGTTGGTGTATTCCATACTTCTAGCGATTGGATTTCACTCAAAACTCACCAAATGACTCCTCCCACCATATTATGATGTTGCCCAAGTTTTGGACTCGATCCGAAATCAATAGGTGTTCCAAATTGGACAATTCAAGTTCAACTGCAGTTCGTTCCTAATTGCAGTGGTTGGTGTATTGCATACTTCTAGCTATTGGATTTCACTCAAAACTCACAAAATGACACCTCCCACCATATTATGATGTTGCCCATGTTTTGGGCTAGATCCGAAATCAATATATGTTCCAAATTGGACAATTCAAGTTCAACGGCAGTTCGTTCCTAATTGCAGTGGTTCGTGTATTCCATACTTCTAGCGATTGGATTTCACTCAAAACTCACCAAATGACTCCTCCCACCATATTATGATGTTGCCCAAGTTTTGGGCTCTATCCGAAATCAAAGGTGTTCCAAATTGGACAATTCAAGTTCAATGGCAGTTCGTTTCTAATTGGAGTGGTTGGTGTATTCCATACTTCTCGCGATTGGATTTCACTCAAAACACACCAAATGACTCCTCCCACCATATTATGATGTTGCCCAAGTTTTGGACTCGATCCGAAATGAATAGGTATTCCGAATTGGACAATTCAAGTTCAACGGCAGTTCGTTCCTAATTGCAGTGGTTGGTGTATTCCATACTTCTAGCGATTGGATTTCACTCAAAACTCACCAAATGACTCCTCCCACCATATTATGATGTTGCCCAAGTTTTGGGCTCGATCCGAAATCAATAGGTGTGAGAAATTGGACAATTCAAGTTCAACGGCAGTTCGTTCCTAATGGGAGTGGTTGGTGTATTCCATACTTCTAGCGATTAGATTTCACTCAAAACTCACCAAATGACTCTTCCCACCATATTATGATATTGCCCAAGTTTTGGACTCGATCCGAAATGAATAGGTATTCCGAATTGGACAATTCAAGTTCAACGGCAGTTCGTTTCTAATTGGAGTGGTTGGTGTATTCCATACTTCTAGCGATTGGATTTCACTCAAAACTCACCAAGTGACTCCTCCCACCATATTATGATGTTGCACAAGTTTGGGGTTCGATCCGAAATCAATAGGTGTGAGAAATTGGACAATTCAAGTTCAACGGCAGTTCGTTCCCAATGGGAGTGGTTGGTGTATTCCATACTTCTAGCGATTGGATTTCACTCAAAACTCACCAAATGACTCCTCCCACCATATTATGATGTTGCCCAAGTTTTGGGCTCTATCCGAAATCAAAGGTGTTCCAAATTGGACAATTCAAGTTCAACGGCAGTTCGTTTCTAATTGGAGTGGTTGGTGTATTCCATACTTCTCGCGATTGGATTTCACTCAAAACTCACCAAATGACTCCTCCCACCATATTATGATGTTGCCCAAGTTTTGGACTTGATCCGAAATCAATAGGTGTTCCAAATTGGACAATTCAAGTTCAACGGCAGTTCGTTCCTAATTGCAGTGGTTGGTGTATTCCATACTTCTAGCGATTGGATTTCACTCAAAACTCACCAAATGACTCCTCCCACCATATTACGATGTTGCCCAAGTTTTGGGCTCGATCCGAAATCAATAGGTGTTCCAAATTGGACAATTCAAGTTCAACGGCAGTTCGTTCCTAATGGGAGTGGTTGGTGTATTCCATACTTCTAGCGATTGGATTTCACTCAAAACTCACCAAATGACTCCTCCCACCATATTATGATGTTGCCCAAGTTTTGGGCTAGATCCGAAATCAATAGGTGTTCCAAATTGGACAATTTAAGTTCAACGGCAGTTCGTTCCCAATTGGAGTGGTTGGTGTATTCCATACTTCTGGTGATTGGATTTCACTCAAAACTCACCAAATGACTCCGCCCACCATATTATGATGTTGCCCAAGTTTTGGGCTCGATCCGAACTTAAAGGTGTTCCAAATTGGACAATTCAAGTTCAACGGCAGTTCGTTTCTAATTGGAGTGGTTGGTGTATTCCATACTTCTCGCGATTGGATTTCACTCAAAACTCACCAAATGACTCCTCCCACCATATTATGATGTTGCCCAAGTTTTGGACTCGATCCGAAATCAATAG
Source organism: Prunus avium (assembly GCF_965620075.1). Taxonomy (NCBI): domain Eukaryota; kingdom Viridiplantae; phylum Streptophyta; class Magnoliopsida; order Rosales; family Rosaceae; genus Prunus; species Prunus avium. The sequence goes on from NC_142290.1 coordinate 11,253,833, forward strand.
GTGTTCCAAATTAGACAATTCAAGTTCAACAGCAGGTCGTTCCAAATTGGAGTGGTTGGTGTATTCCATACTTCTAGCGATTGGATTTCACTCAAAACTCACCAAATGACTCCTCCCACCATATTATGATGTTGCCTAAGTTTTGGGCTCGATCCGAAATCAATAGGTGTTCCAAATTGGACAATTCAAGTTCAACGGCAGTTCGTTCCTAATTGGAGTGGTTGGTGTATTCCACACTTCTAGCGATTGGATTTCACTCAAAACTCACCAAATGACTCCTCCCACCATATTATGATGTTGCCCAAGTTTTGGGCACGATCCGAAACCAATAGGTGTTCCAAATTGGACAATTCATGTTCAACGGCAGTTCGTTTCTAATGGGAGTGGTTGGTGTATTCCATAGTTCTAGCGATTGGATTTCACTCAAAACTCACCAAATGACTCCTCCCACCATATTATGATGTTGCCCAAGTTTGGGGCTCGATCCGAAATCAATAGGTGTGAGAAAGTGGACACTTCAAGTTCCACGGCAGTTCGTTCCTAATTGGAGTGGTTGGTGTATTCCATACTTCTAGCGATTGGATTTCACTCAAAACTCACCAAATGACTCCTCCCACCATATTATGATGTTGCCCAAGTTTTGGGCTCGATCCGAAATCAATAGGTGTGAGAAATTGGACAACTCAAGTTCAACGGCAGTTCGTTCCGAATTGGAGTGGTTGGTGTATTCTATACTTCTAGTGAATGGATTTCACCCAAAACTCACCAAATGACTCCTCCCACCATATTATGATGTTGCCCACGTTTGGGGCTCGATCCGAAATCAATAGGTGTGAGAAATTGGATAATTCAAGTTCAACGGCAGTTCGTTCCTCATTGGTGTGGTTGGTGTATTCCATACTTCTAGCGATTGGATTTCACTCAAAACTCACCAAATGACTCCTCCCACCATATTATGATGTTGCACAGGTGTGGGGTTCGATCCGAAATCAATAGGTGTTCCAAATTGGACAATTCAAGTTCAACGGCAGTTCGTTCCTAATTGGCGTGGTTGGTGTATTCCATACTTCAAGCGATTGGATTTCACTCAAAACTCACCAAATGATTCCTCCCACCATATTATGATGTTGCCCAAGTTTGGGGCTAGATCCGAAATCAATAGGTGTGAGAAATTGGACAATTCAAGTTCAATGGCAGTTCTTTCCTAATTGGAGTGGTTGGTGTCTTCCATACTTCTAGCGATTGGATTTCACTCAAAACTCACCAAATGACTCCTCCCACCATATCATGTTGTTGCCCAAGTTTTGGGCTTGATCCGAAATCGATAGGTGTGAGAAATTGGACAATTCAAGTTCAACGGCAGTTCGTTCCTAATTGGAGTGGTTGGTGTGTTCCATACTTCTAGCGATTGGATTTCACTCAAAACTCACCAAGTGACTCCTCCCACCATATTATGATGTTGCACAAGTTTGGGGTTCGATCCGAAATCAATAGGTGTGAGAAATTGGACAATTCAAGTTCAACGGCAGTTCGTTCCCAATGGGAGTGGTTGGTGTATTCCATACTTCTAGCGATTGGATTTCACTCAAAACTCACCAAATGACTCCTCCCACCATATTATGATGTTGCCCAAGTTTTGGGCTCTATCCGAAATCAAAGGTGTTCCAAATTGGACAATTCAAGTTCAACGGCAGTTCGTTTCTAATTGGAGTGGTTGGTGTATTCCATACTTCTAGCGATTGGATTTCACTCAAAACTCACCAAATGACTCCTCCCACCATATTATGATGTTGCCCAAGTTTTGGGCACGATCCGAAATCAATAGGTGTTCCAAATTGGACAATTCAAGTTGAACGGCAGTTCGTTCCTAATTGGAGTGGTTGGTGTATTCCATACTTCTAGCGATTGGATTTCACTCAAAACTCACCAAATGACTCCACCCACCATATTTGGATGTTGCCCAAGTTTGGGGCTCGATCCGAAATCAATAGGTGTTCCAAATTGGACAATTCAAGTTGAACGGCAGTTCGTTCCTAATTGGAGTGGTTGGTGTATTCCATACTTCTATCGATTGGATTTCACTCAAAACTCACCAAATGACTCCTCCCACCATATTTGGATGTTGCCCAAGTTTGGGGCTTGATCCGAAATCAATAGATGTGAGAAATTGGACAATTCAAGTTCAACGGCAGTTCGTTCCTAATTGGAGTGGTTGGTGTATTCCATACTTCTAGCGATTGGATTTCACTCAAAACTCACCAAATGACTCCTCCCACCATATTATGATGTTGCCCAAGTTTTGGGCACGATCCGAAATCAATAGGTGTTCCAAATTGGACAATTCATGTTCAACGGCAGTTCGTTTCTAATGGGAGTGGTTGGTGTATTCCATAGTTCTAGCGATTGGATTTCACTCAAAACTCACCAAATGACTCCTCCCACCATATTATGATGTTGCCCAAGTTTGGGGCTCGATCCGAAATCAATAGGTGTGAGAAATAGGACAATTCAAGTTCAACGGCAGTTCGTTCCTAATTGGAGCGGTTGGTGTATTCCATACTTCTAGCGATTGGATTTCACTCAAAACTCACCAAATGACTCCTCCCACCATATTATGATGTTGCCCAAGTTTTGGGCACGATCCGAAATCAATAGGTGTTCCAAATTGGACAATTCATATTCAACGGCAGTTCGTTTCTAATGGGAGTGGTTGGTGTATTCCATAGTTCTAGCGATTGGATTTCACTCAAAACTCACCAAATGACTCCTCCCACCATATTTGGATGTTGCCCAAGTTTGGGGCTCGATCCGATATCAATAGGTGTTCCAAATTGGACAATTCAAGTTGAACGGCAGTTCGTTCCTAATTGGAGTGGTTGGTGTATTCCATACTTTCTAGCGATTGGATTTCACTCAAAACTCACCAAATGACTCCTCCCACCATATTATGATGTTGCCCAAGTTTTGGGCTTGATCCGAAATCAATAGGTGTGAGAAATTGGACAATTCAAGTTCAACGGCAGTTCGTTCCTAATTGGAGTGGTTGGTGTATTCCATACTTCTAGCGATTGGATTTCACTCAAAACTCACCAAATGACTCCTCCCACCATATTATGTTGTTGCCCAAGTTTTGGGCACGATCCGAAATCAATAGGTGTTCCAAATTGGACAATTCAAGTTCAACGGCAGTTCGTTCCTAATTGGAGTGGTTGGTGTATTCCATACTTCTAGCGATTGGATTTCACTCAAAACCCACCAAATGATTCCTCCCACCATATTATGATATTGCCCATGTTTTGGGCTCGATCCGAAATCAATAGGTGTTCCAAATTGGACAATTCATGTTCAACGGCAGTTCGTTCCTAATTGGAGTGGTTGGTGTATTCCATACTTCTAGCGATTGGTTTTCACTCAAAACTCACCAAATGACTCCTCCCACCATATTATCATATTGCCTAAGTTTTGGGCTCGATCCGAAATCAATAGGTGTTCCAAATTGGACAATTCAAGTTCAACGGCATTTCGTTCCTAATTGGAGTGGTTTGTGTATTCCATAGTTCTAGCGATTGGATTTCACTCAAAACTCACCAAATGACTCCTCCCACCATATTATGATGTTGCCCATGTTTTGCGCTCGATCCGAAATCAACAGGTGTGAGAAATTGGACAATTCAAGTTCAACGGCAGTTCGTTCCTAATTGGAGTGGTTGGTGTATTCCATAGTTCTAGCGATTGGATTTCACTCAAAACTAACCAAATGACTACTCCCCCCATATTATGATGTTGCCCAAGTTTTGGGCTCTATCCGAAATCAATAGGTGTTCCAAATTGGACAATTCAAGTTGAACGGCAGTTTGTTCCTAATTGGAGTGGTTGGTGTATTCCATACTTCTAGCGATTGGATTTCACTCAAAACTCACCAAATGACTCCTCCCACCATATTATGATGTTGCCCAAGTATTGGGCTTGATCCGAAATCAATAGGTGTTCGAAATTGGACAATTCAAGTTCAACGGCAGTTCGTTCCTAATTGGAGTGGTTGGTGTATTCCATACTTCTAGCGATTGGATTTCACTCAAAACTCACCAAATGACTCCTCCCACCATATTATGATGTTGCCCAAGTTTTGGGCTTGATCCGAAATCAATAGGTGTGAGAAATTGGACAATTCAAGTTCAACGGCAGTTCTTTCCTAATTGTAGTGGTTGGTGTATTCCATACTTCTAGCGATTGGATTTCACCCAAAACTCACCAAATGACTCCTCCCACCATATTATGATGTTGCCCAAGTTTGGGGCTCGATCCGAAATCAATAGGTGTGAGAAATTGGACAATTCAAGTTCAACGGCAGTTCGCTCCTCATTGGTGTGGTTGGTGTATTCCATACTTCTAGCAATTGGATTTCACTCAAAACTCACCAAATGACTCCTCCCACCATATTATGATGTTGCCCAAGTTTGAGGCTCGTTTCGAAATAAATAGGCGTGAGAAATTGGACAATTCAAGTTCAATGGCAGATCGTTCGTAATTGGAGTGGTTGGTGTATTCCATACTTCTAGCGATTGGATTTCACTCAAAACTCACCAAGTGACTCCTCCCACCATATTATGATATTGCCCAAGTTTTGGGCTCGATCCGAAATCAATAGGTGTTCCAAATAGGACAATTCAAGTTCAACGGCAGTTCGTTCCTAATTGGAGTGGTTGGTGTATTCCATACTTCTAGCGATTGGATTTCACTCAAAACTCACCAAATGACTCCGCCCACCATATCTTGCCCAAGTTTTGGGCTCGATCCGAAATCAATAGGTGTTCCAAATTGGATAATTCAATTTCAACGGCAGTTCGTTCCTAATTGGAGTGGTTGGTGTATTCCATACTTCTAGCGATTGGATTTCACTCAAAACTCACCAAATGACTCCTCCCACCATATTATGATGTTGCACTGGTTTGGGGTTCGATCCGAAATCAATAGGTGTTAGAAATTGGACAATTCAAGTTCAACGACAGTTCGTTCCTAATGGGAGTGGTTGGTGTATTCCATACTTCTAGCGATTGGATTTCACTCAAAACTCCCCAAATGACTCCTCCCACCATATTATGATGTTGCCCAAGTTTTGGGCCCGATCCGAAATCAATAGGTGTGAGAAATAGGACAATTCAAGTTCAACGGCAGTTCGTTCCTAATTGGAGTGGTTGGTGTATTCCATACTTCTAGCGATTGGATTTCACTCAAAACTGACCAAATGACTCCTCCCACCATATTATGATGTTGCACAAGTTTGGGGCTCGATCCGAAATCAATATGTGTGACAAATTGGACAATTCAAGTTCAACGACAGTTCGTTCCTAATTGGAGTGGTTGGTGTATTCCATACTTCTAGCGATTGGATTTCACTCAAAACTCACCAAAAGACTCCGCCCACCATATTATGATGTTGCCCAAGTTTTGGGCTTGATCCGAAATCAATAGGTGTGAGAAATTGGACAATTCAAGTTCAACGGCAGTTCGTTCCTAATTGGAGTGGTTGGTGTATTCCATACTTCTAGCGATTGGATTTCACTCAAAACTCACCAAATGACTCCTCCCACCATATTATGATGTTGCCCAAGTTTTGGGCTCGATCCGAAATCAGTAGGTGTGAGAAATTGGACAACTCAAGTTCAACGGCAGTTTGTTCCTAATTGGAGTGGTTGGTGTATTCCATACTTCTAGCGATTGGATTTCACTCAAAACTCACCAAATGACTCCTCCCACCATATTATGATGTTGCCCAAGTTTTGGGCTTGATCCGAAATCAATAGGTGTTCGAAATTGGACAATTCAAGTTCAACGACAGTTCGTTCCTAATTGGAGTGGTTGGTGTATTCCATACTTCTAGCGATTGGATTTCACTCAAAACTCACCAAATGACTCCTCCCACCATATTATGATGTTTCCCAAGTTTTGGGCTCTATCCGAAATCAATAGGTGTTCCAAATTGGACAATTCAAGTTCAACGGCAGTTCGTTCCTAATTGGAGTGGTTGGTGTATTCCATACTTCTAGCGATTGGATTTCACTCAAAACTCACCAAATGACTCCTCCCACCATATTATGATGTTTCCCAAGTTTTGGGCTCGATACGAAATCAATAGGTTTTCCAAATTGGACAATTCAAGTTCAACGGCAGTTCATTCCTAATTGGAGTGGTTGGTGTATTCCATACTTCTAGCGTTTGGATTTCACTCAAAACTCACCAAATGACTCCTCCCACAATATTATGATGTTGCCCAAGTTTTGGGCTCGATCCGAAATCAATAGGTGTGATAAATTGGACAATTGAAGTTCCACGGAAGTTCGTTCGTAATTGGAGTGGTTGGTGTATTCCATAGTTCTAGCGATTGGATTTCACTCAAAACTCACCAAATGACTCCTCCCACCATATTATGATGTTGCCCAAGTTTTGGGCTCGATACGAAATCAATAGGTGTTCCAAATTGGACAATTCAAGTTCAACGGCAGTTCGTTCCTAATTGGATTGGTTGTGGTATTCCATACTTCTAGCGATTGGATTTCACTCAAAACTCACCAAATGACTCCGCCCACCATATCTTGCCCAAGTTTTGGGCTCGATCCGAAATCAATAGGTGTTCCAAATTGGACAATTCAAGTTCAACGGCAGTTCGTTCCTGATTGGAGTGGTTGGTGTATTCCATACTTCTAGCGTTTGGATTTCACTCAAAACTCACCAAATGACTCCTCCCACCATATTATGATGTTGCCCAAGTTTTGGGCTCGATCCGAAATCAATAGGTGTAATAAATTGGACAATTGAAGTTCCACGGAAGTTCGTTCCTAATTGGAGTGGTTGGTGTATTCCATAGTTCTAGCGATTGGATTTCACTCAAAACTCACCAAATGACTCCTCCCACCATATTATGATGTTGCCCAAGTTTTGGGCTCGATACGAAATCAATAGGTGTTCCAAATTGGACAATTCAAGTTCAACGGCAGTTCGTTCCTAATTGGATTGGTTGGGGTATTCCATACTTCTAGCAATTGGATTTCACTCAAAACTCACCAAATGACTCCTCCCACCATATTATGATGTTGCCCAAGTTTTGGGCTCGATCCGAAATCAATAGGTGTGATAAATTGGACAATTGAAGTTCCACGGAAGTTCGTTCGTAATTGGAGTGGTTGGTGTATTCCATAGTTCTAGCGATTGGATTTCACTCAAAACTCACCAAATGACTCCTCCCACCATATTATGATGTTGCCCAAGTTTTGGGCTCGATACGAAATCAATAGGTGTTCCAAATTGGACAATTCAAGTTCAACGGCAGTTCGTTCCTAATTGGATTGGTTGTGGTATTCCATACTTCTAGCGATTGGATTTCACTCAAAACTCACCAAATGACTCCTCCCACCATATTATGATGTTGCCCAAGTTTTGGGCTCGATCCGAAATCAATAGGTGTTCCAAATTGGACAATTCAAGTTCAACGGCAGTTCGTTCCTAATTGGAGTGGTTGGTGTATTCCATACTTCTAGCGTTTGGATTTCACTCAAAACTCACCAAAAGACTCCTCCCACCATATTATGATGTTGCCCAAGTTTTGGGCTCGATCCGAAATCAATAGGTGTGATAAATTGGACAATTGAAGTTCCACGGAAGTTCGTTCCTAATTGGAGTGGTTGGTGTATTCCATAGTTCTAGCGATTGGATTTCACTCAAAACTCACCAAATGACTCCTCCCACCATATTATGATGTTGCCCAAGTTTTGGGCTCGATACGAAATCAATAGGTGTTCCAAATTGGACAATTCAAGTTCAACGGCAGTTCGTTCCTAATTGGAGTGGTTGGTGTATTCCATACTTCTAGCGTTTGGATTTCACTCAAAACTCACCAAATGACTCCTCCCACCATATTATGATGTTGCCCAAGTTTGGGGCTCGATTCAAAATCAATAGGTGTGAGAAATTTGACAATTCAAGTTCAACGGCAGTTCGTTCCTAATTGGAGTGGTTGGTGTATTCCATAGTTCTAGCAATTGGATTTCACTCAAAACTCACCAAATGACTCCTCCCACCATATTATGATGTTGCCCAAGTTTTGGGCTCGATCCGAAATCAATAGGTGTTCCAAATTGGACAATTCAAGTTCAACGGCAGTTCGTTCCTAATTGTAGTGGTTGGTGTATTACATAGTTCTAGCTATTGGATTTCACTCAAAACTCACTAATTGACTCCTCCCACCATATTATGATGTTTCCCTAGTTTTGGGCTCGATCCGAAAACAATAGGTGTTCCAAATTGGACAATTCAAGTTCAACGGCAGTTCGTACCGAATTGGAGTGGTTGGTGTATTCCATACTTCTAGCGATTGGATTTCACTAAAAACTAACCAAATGACTCCTCCCACCATATTATGATGTTGCCCAGGTTTTGGGCTCGATCCGAAGTCAATAGGTGTGAGAAATTGGAGAATTGAAGTTCAACGGCAGTTCGTTCCTAATTGGAGTGGTTGGTGTATTCCACAGTTCTAGCGATTGGATTTCACTCAAAACTCCCCAAATGACTCCTCCCACCATATTATGATGTTGCCCAAGTTTTGGGCTCGATCCGAAATCAATAGGTGTGAGAAATTGGACAATTCAAGTTCAACGGCAGTTCGTTCTTAATGGGAGTGGTTGGTGTATTCCATACATCTAGCGATTGGATTTCACTCAAAACTCACCAAATGACTCCTCCCACCATATTATGATGTTGCCCAAGTTTTTGGCTCGATCCGAAATCAATAGGTGTTCCAAATTGGACAATTCAAGTTCAACGGCAGTTCGTTCCTAATTGCAGTGGTTGGTGTATTCCGTACTTCTAGCGATTGGATTTCATTGAAAACTGAACAAATGACTCCTCCCACCATATTATGATGTTGCCCAAGTTTTGGACTCGATCCGAAGTCAATAGTTCTTTCGAATTTGACAATTAGAGTTCAACGGCAGTTCGTTCCTAATTGGAGTGGTTGGTGTATTCCATACTTCTAGCGATTGGATTTCATTCAAAACACACCAAATGACTCCTCCCACCATATTATGACGGTGCCCAAGTTTTGGGCTCGATCCGAAATCAATAGGTGTGAGAAATTGGAGAATTCAAGTTCAACGGCAATTCGTTCCTAATTGGAGTGATTGGTGTATTCCACACTTCAAGCGATTGGATTTCACTCAAAACTCCCCAAATGACTCCTCCCTCCATATTAAGATGTTGCCCAAGTTTTGGGCTCGATCCGAAATCAATAGGTGTGAGAAATTGGACAATTCAAGTTCAACGGCAGTTCGTTCCTAATTGGAGTGGTTGGTGTATTCCATACTTCTAGCGATTGGATTTCTCTCAAAACTCACCAAATGACTCCTCCCACCATATTATGATGTTGCCCAAGTTTTGGGCTCGATCAGAAATCAATAGGTGTGAGAAATTGAAGAATTCAAGTTCAACGGCAGTTCGTTCCTAATTGGAGTGGTTGGTGTATTGCACACTTCAAGCGATTGGATTTCACTTAAAACTCACCAAATGACTCCTCCCGCCATATTATGATGTTGCCCAAGTTTTGGGCTCGATCCGAAATCAATAGGTGTTCCAAATTGGACAATTCAAGTTCAACGGCAGTTCGTTCCTAATTGGAGTGGTCGGTGTATTCCATACTTCTAGCGATTGGATTTCACTCAAAACTCACCAAACGACTCCTCCCACCATATTGAGTTGTTGCCCAAGTTTTGGGCTCGATCCGAAATCAGTAGCTGTTCCAAATTGGACAATTCAAGGTCAACTGCAGCTCGTTCCTAATTGGAGTGGTTGGTGTATTCCATACTTCTAGCGATTGGATTTCACTCAAAACTAACCAAATGACTCCTCCCACCATATTATGATGTTGCCCAAGTTTTGGGCTCGATCCGAAATCAATAGGTGTTCCAAATGGGACAATTCAAGTTCAACGGCAGTTCGTTCCTAATTGGAGTGGTTGGTGTATTCCATACTTCTAGCGATTGGATTTCACTCAAAACACACCAAATGACTCCTCCCACCATATTATGATGTTGCCCAAGTTTTGGGCTCGATCCGAAATCAATAGGTCTGAGAAATTGGTCAATTCAATTTCAACGACAATTCGTTCCTAATTGGAGTGGTTGGTGTATTCCATACGTCCAGCGATTGGATTTCACTCAAAACTCCCCAAATGACTCCTCCCACCATGTTATGATGTTGCCCAAGTTTTGGGCTCGATCCGAGATCAATAGGTGTTCGATATTGGACAATTCAAGTTCAATGGCAGTTCGTTCCTAATTGGAGTGGTTGGTGTATTCCATACTTCTAGGGATTGGATTTCACTTACAAGTCACCAAATGACTCCTCCCACCATATTATGATGTTGCCCAAGTTTTGGCCTCGATCCGAAATCTATAGGTGTTCCAAATTAGACAACTCAAGTTCAACGGCAGTTCGTTCCTAATTGGAGTGGTTGGTGTATTCCATACCTCTAGCGATTGGATTTCAGTCAAAACTAACCAAATGACTCCTCCCACAATATTATAATGTTGCCCAAGTTTTGGGATCGATCCGAAATCAATAGGTGTTCCAAATTGGACAATTCAAGTTCAACGGCAGTTCGTTCCTAATTGGAGTGGTTGGTGTATTCCATACTTCTAGCGATTAGATTTCACTCAAAACTCGCCAAATGACTCCTCCCACCATATTACGATGTTGCCCAAGTTTTGGGCTCGATCCAAAATCAATAGGTGTTCCAAATTGGACAATTCAAGTTCAACGGCAGTTCGTTCATAATTGGAGTGGTTGGTGTATTCCATACTTCTAGCGATTAGATTTCACTCAAAACTCACCAAATGACTCCTCCCACCATATTATGATGTTGCCCAAGTTTTGGGCTCGATCCGAAATCAATAGGTGTTCCGAATTGGACAATTCAACTTCAACGGCAGTTCCTTCCTAACTGGAGTGGTTGGTAAATTCCATACTTCTAGCGATTGGATTTCACTCATTACTCACCAAATGACTCCACCCACCGTATTATGATGTTGCCCAAGTTTTGGGCTCGATCCGAAATCAACAGGTGTTCCGAATTGGACAATTCAAGTTCAACGGCAGTTCGTTCCTAACTGGAGTGGTTGGCGTATTCCATACTTCTAGCGATTTGATTTCACTCAAAACTCGCCAAATGACTCCTCCCACCATATTACGATGTTGCCCAAGTTTTGGGCTCGATCCTAAATCAATAGGTGTTCCAAATTGGACAATTCAAGTTCAACGGCAGTTCGTTTATAATTGGAGTGGTTGGTGTATTCCATACGTCCAGCGATTGGACTTCACTCAAAACTCACCAAATGACTCCTCCCACCATATTTTGTTGTTCCCCAAGTTTTTTGCTCGATCCGAAATCAATAGGTGTTCCAAATTGGACAATTCAAGTTCAACGGCAGTTCGTTCCTAATTGGAGTGGTTTGTGTATTCCATACTTCTAGCGATTGGATTTCACTCAAAACTCACCAAATGACTCTTCCCACCATATTATGATGTTGCCCAAGTTTGGGGCTCGATCCGAAATCAATAGGTGTGAGAAATTGGACAATTCAAGTTCAACGGCAGTTCGTTCCTAATTGGAGTGGTTCGTGTATTCCATACTTCTAGCGATTGGATTTCACTCAAAACTAACCAAATGACTCCTCCCACCATATTATGATGTTGCCCAAGTTTTGGACTCGATCCGAAATCAATGGGTGTTCCAAATTGGACAATTCAAATTCCACGGCAGTTCGTTCCTAATTGGAGTGGTTGGTGTATTCCACACTTCTAGCGATTGGATTTCACTCAAAACTCACCAACTGACTCCTCCCACCATATTATGTTGTTACCCAAGTTTTGGGCTCGATCCGAAATCAATAGGGGTTCCAAATTGGACAATTCAAGTTCAACGGCAGTTCGTTCCTAACTGGAGTGGTTGGTGTATTCCATACTTCTAGCGATTGGATTTCACTCAAAACTCACCAATTGACTCCTCCCACCATATTATGTTGTTGCCCAAGTTTTGGGCTCGATCCGAAATCAATAGGTGTGATAAATTGGACAATTCAAGTTCAACGGCAGTTCGTTCCTAATTGGAGTGGTTGGTGTATTCCATACTTCTAGCGATTTGATTTCACTCAAAACTCACCAAATGACTCCTCCCACCGTATTATGATGTTTCCCATGTTTTGGGCTCTATCCGAAATCAATAGGTGTTCAAAATTGGACAATTCAAGTTCAACGGCAGTTCGTTCCTAATTGGAGTGGTTGGTGTATTCCATACTTCTAGCGATTGGATTTCACTCAAAACCCACGAAATGACTCCACCGACCATATTATGTTGTTGCCCAAGTTTTAGGCTCGATCCGAAATCAATAGCTGTTCCAAATTGGACAATTCAAGTTCAACGGCAGTTCGTTCCCAATTGGAGTGGTTGGTGTATTCCATACTTCTATCGATTGGATTTCACTCAAAACCCACCAAATGACCCCTCCCACCATATTATGATGTTGCCCAAGTTTCGGGCTCGATCCGAAATCAATAGGTGTTCCACATTGGACAATTCAAGTTCAACGGCAATTCGTTCCTAATTGGAGTGGTTGGTGTATTCCATACTTCTAGCGATTGGATTTCACTCAAAACTAACCAAATGACTACTCCCACCCTATTATGATGTTGCCCAAGTTTTGGGCTCGATCCAAAATCAATAGGTGTGAGAAATTGGACAATTCAAGTTCAACGGCAGTTCGTTCATAACTGGAGTGGTTGGTGTATTCCATACGTCTAGCGATTGGAATTCACCCAAAACTCACCAAATGACTCCTCCCACCATATTATGATGTTGCCCAAGTTTTGGGCTCGATCCGAAATCAGTAGGTCTTAGAAATTGGTCAATTCAATTTGAACGACAGTTCGTTCCTAATTGGAGTGGTTGGTGTATTCCATACGTCCAGCGATTGGATTTCACTCAAAACTCACCAAATGACTCCTCCCACCATATTATGATGTTGCCCAAGTTTTGGGCTCGATCCGAAATCAATAGGTGTTCCAAATTGGACAATTCAAGTTCAACGGCAGTTCGTTCCTAATTGGTGTGGTTGGTGTATTCCATACTTCTAGCGGTTGGATTTCACCCAAAACTCACCAAATGACTCCTCCCACCATATTATGATGTTGCCCAAGTTTTGGGCTCGATCCGAAATCAGTAGGTCTTAGAAATTGGTCAATTCAATTTGAACGACAGTTCGTTCCTAACTGGAGTGGTTGGTGTATTCCATACTTCTTGCGATTGGATTTCCCTCAAAACTCACCAAATGACTCCTCCCACCATATTATGATGTTGCCCAAGTTTTGGGCACGATCCGAAATCAATAGGTGTTCCAAATTGGACAATTCAAGTTCAACGGCAGTTCGTTCCTACCTGGAGTGGTTGGTGTATTCCATACTTCTTCCGAATGGATTTCACTCAAAACTCACCAAATGACTCCTCCCACCATATTATGATGTTGCCCAAGTTTTGGGCTCGATCTGAAATCCACAGGTGTTCCAAATAGGACAATTCAAGTTCAACGGCAGTTCGTTCCTAATTGGAGTGGTTGGTGTATTCCATACTTCTAGCGATTGGATTTCTATCAAAACTCACCAAATGACTCCTCCCACCATATTATGATGTTGCCCAAGTCTTGGGCTCGATCCGAAATCAATAGGTGTTCCAAATTGGACAATTCAAGTTCAACGGCAGTTCGTTCCTAACTGGAGTGGTTGGTGTATTCCATACTTCTTCCGAATGGATTTCACTCAAAACTCACCAAATGACTCCTCCCACCATATTATGATGTTGCCCAAGTTTTGGGCTGGATCCGAAATCAATAGGTGTTCCAAATAGGACAATTCAAGTTGAACGGCAGTTCGTTCCTAATTGGAGTGGTTGGTGTATTCCATACTTCTAGCGATTGGATTTCACTCAAAACTAACCACATGACTACTCCCACCCTATTATGATGTTGCCCAAGTTTTGGGCTCGATCCAAAATCAATAGGTGTGAGAAATTGGACAATTCAAGTTCAACGGCAGTTCGTTCCTAATTGGAGTGGTTGGTGTATTCCATACTTCTAGCGATTGGATTTCTATCAAAACTCACCAAATGACTCCTCCCACCATATTATGATGTTGCCCAAGTCTTGGGCTCGATCCGAAATCAATAGGTGTTCCAAATTGGACAATTCAAGTTCAACGACAGTTTGTTCCTAATTGGAGTGGTTGGTGTATTCCATACTTCTAGCGATTGGACTTCACTCAAAACTCACCAAATGACTCCTCCCACCATATTTTGTTGTTCCCCAAGTTTTTTGCTCGATCCGAAATCAATAGGTGTTCCGAATTGGACAATTCAAATTCCTCGGCAGTTCGTTCCTTACTGGAGTGGTTGGTGTATTCCATACTTCTAGCGATTGGATTTCACTCAAAACTCACCAACTGACTCCTCCCACCATATTATGTTGTTACCCAGGTTTTGGGCTCGATCCGAAATCAATAGGTGTTCCAAATTGGACAATTCAAGTTCAACGGCAGTTAGTTCCTAACTGGAGTGGTTGGTGTATTCCATACTTCTAGCGATTGGATTTCACTCAATACTCACCAAATGACTCCTCCCACCATATTATGATGTTGCCCAAGTTATGGGCTCGATCCGAAGTCAATAGGTGTTCCAAATTAGACAATTCAAGTTCAACGGCAGTTCGTTCGTAACTGGAGTGGTTGGTGTATTCCATACTTCTAGCGATTGGATTTCACTCAAAACTCACCAATTGACTCCTCCCACCATATTATGATGTTCCCCAAGTGTTGGGCTCGATCCGAAATCAATAGGTGTGATAAATTGAACAATTCAAGTTCAACGGCAGTTCGTTCCTAATTGGTGTGGTTGGTGTATTCCATACTTCTAGCGATTTGATTTCACTCAAAACTCACCAAATGACTCCTCCCACCAAATTATGATGTTGCCCAAGTTTTGGGCTCTATCCGAAATCAATAGGTGTTCCAAATTGGACAATTCAAGTTCAACGGCAGTTCGTTCCTAATTGGAGTGGTCAGTATATTCCATACTTCTAGCGATTGGATTTCACTCAAAACTCACCAAACGACTCCTCCCACCATATTATGATGTTGCCCAAGTTTTGTGCTCGATCCGAAATCAATAGGTGTGATAAATTGGACAATTCTGGTTCAATGGCAGTTCGTTCCTAATTGGAGTGGTTAGTGTATTCCATACTTCTAGCGATTTGATTTCACTCAAAACTCACCGAATGACTCCTCCCACTGTATTATGATGTTGCCCAAGTTTTGGGCTCGATCCGAAATCAATAGGTGTTCCAAATTGGACAATTCAAGTTCAACGGCAGTTCGTTCCTAATTGGAGTGGTTGGTGTATTCCATACTTCTAGCGATTGGATTTCAATCAAAACCCACGAAATGACTCCACCGACCATATTATGTTGTTGCCCAAGTTTTAGGCTCGATCCGAAATCAATAGCTGTTCCAAATTGGACAATTCAAGTTCAACGGCAGTTCGTTCCTAATTGGAGTGGTTGGTGTATTCCATACTTCTATCGATTGGATTTCACTCAAAACCCACCAAATGACCCCTCCCACCATATTATGATGTTGCCCAAGTTTCGGGCTCGATCCGAAATCAATAGGTGTTCCAAATTGGACAATTCAAGTTCAACGGCAGTTCGTTCCTAACTGGAGTGGTTGGTGTATTCCATACTTCTTGCGATTGGATTTCACTCAAAACTCACCAAATGACTGTTGTGTAGATACAACTGCACCAAAATGGATTCAGTTGCATCCTCAACTTGTGATACTCGCAAGTGCACGAGCCGTTCGGTAGTATAGCGTATGTAAGTGCGAGGTCGATCCCACGAGGATTGGTGATTGAATGATCCAATTTGTTTCCCCTATACAAAATAGAAATGAAAAAAGAAAATAAATAAAACAAGAAAGAATGAAATAACTCAAGCAAATAAGTTCCCAAGTTCAATTAGATTAACGGATTGATTCTAGCTAAAGTATGATTAAGCCATGGTGTTTGGTCATAACCTTGTGTTCCTAATTCCCTAATTTGATCATTTGTTGTCTAACCTAAAATTAAGCATTAGGAACCCATTAAGCATAGAAGAACAATTTAAACAACCAAGCATGTATCTAATCCTTGTTGTCGAATGTCCATACATACTCTTCCTATTCATAGTTCAATTCGAATTAAAGCATGGTGTATACTCTTAATTCAAACCAAGATAGCTAACATGCAAGCCTAAATGGTGATCAATCATTCAAACTAGCATATTAACTTATAAGCATAATGAATAAGAACATGAACCATAATTGAAACTTGGAAACTAATCAAACTTGAAACTAAAGAAAAGAATTTACATAACAAAGAAAAATAAATTACAACTAAGAAGCAAAAGGAAAGCTAGAATTGAGAACTAGAAAGCAAAATTAAGAGAATTTGAGGGAGACAAGGGAAGGGAGCTCTAGAGAAGTGTTTGAGAGCTCCCCCCCTTGGGGTGTGTTTACAAGCTTGGGAAACCTCACTATATATAGGCCTAAGGAAGCTGAAAATCTGAATTAAGTATGGCTAATGCATACAACACTTGTTTTATAAAATCTGAAATGGTTGATGCACTTCACTAATGCATACAACACTTCCATTATAAAATCTGAAATGGTTGATGCACTTCACTAATAAATCCCACCAGCAGCCCTAGCTCATCTTCATGTCACCATGACCAAGCTTCCAACCAGAAATAATAGCTCATCCTGAGGTCAGCATGACCAGCAACTTCAAGGGCTTACGAATTGGGCTTCCCTTAAGCAAATTAAGACTTTAAGCACTCAAACTTGAAGTTCAGAATGTCTTCTTTCCAGCCATATATCATTTGGGCCAATCCAAGGTCGGAGGAGGAAGTTAAGGCCAAAGCAAATTGCTAACTCATTTTGCGCGCTGATAAAATCCATCCTGAGCATGGCTCTGTGTTTGCTAGGTAACAGACTCCATATTTATCCAATGGGGCTGAATTTTGGATATGTTATATTACACACCCATGGGAACAACTTTCATGAAGAATGTGGCCTCATCCGAGTTATGTAGGTTGCTGAAACAAAGCTTGCAATATGACCTACGAAACTGGGCTGGCAGGGGACTGTAGCCAAAATTGAGTTTGTCTTTAAGCTCTTCTTCCCTTCATCCAAATTAGGCCTTAACATGCTTGAATTGCATGAATTATGCTCTCATGCTCCTTTGGCCTACAAAACACACAAAGGGAGGCAAATAACATAGAAATCTAGGAAACTAAGTAAAAGAAGTAAGTAAATAGGGCATGTATATTTATGAAATTATGAGCTTAACACACCCCCAAACTTAAATTTTGCTAGTCCTCGAGCAAAACAAAAGAAAAACAAAGCTAAAAACAAAACAAGAAGTTAACTAGACCACTTTCGTAGGTAACTCGATTGCATTGAGCGTATGCAACAAGCCTTTAAACCTCTAGGCATCCCTAGTAGGAGGAGTTGTGTCTCCTGAGGGTTTAACAGATACGATACCCACAAACGTTTTACTGACTCTACAAAACAAAGTAGTTAGAAAACTTAATAGATTTGTTAGCCCTTAAGCAAAAGAAAACAAAACAAAATACAAAAACCGTTAACCTTCCAACCGGACAAAAATGTTAAACTTCATAGACATGTGTTGCATTCCTAAAAGGACACAAATTAATGTGCAAACAACCAATTAAAAATACCCACAAGTGCACGAATCTATCGAAGTATAGATTATGTAAGTACGGGGTCGATCCCACGAAGAACTTGTCGGCTTCCTATAAGTTCTAATTTGAGTACAAAGAGAACACTTAATTAACACACCACAAATGCACAAATGAAAGAGGGAAACTAGAAATGAGTAAAGAAGTGTAAAAGAAATAAAACAACACAAGAAAACTAAAGAAAAACACAAACAGCACTTTTTATCACCCTTTTATCACCTATGAACAGTGCTAAAGCGACCGGTCGTGAGGCAGAAGCGACCGGTCGTTTTTGGGCAGAGTCGAAACTCAAATTTTGACGTGAAAAGCGACCGGTCGTCAGGTAAAAGCGACCGGTCGTTTTTGGGCAGATTCGTTTTCTCTGTTTTTCAGTTTCGACCTCTGTCCAGTGTTTTGCCTATAACTTTCCAACCGTACGTCCAAAATTCACGTTCTTTATACGGTTGGATTCAGCACAGAAAATGCAAGAACACAGCACGGACCAAAAGTCCAAAACAGTTACGAAAATAAACAGAATTCAGTAAACAAGACACACAATGTAACAAACACATAACTCACACACACATTGGGGGGGGGGGGGGGGTTTGGTTTGGTTCAAGTGACCTAATTCTATTGCATGAAAGTAAATGGACTTTGAATTTAAATGAGAATGGCAGAGATGAATTATCAAAATGTGAAAGTACCAAGTAACAAACACTAGGGTTTCGGAATCCACCCTAAACAATTCTACCTATGTTCATGGATACTCAAGTGATGAACTCTAAACTTGTTGATGAAGATGTTCGCAATCAAGACCATGGGTCGTGGCTCAAGACGCATTGATTCTCTCTAATATACGTAAAGTGCATGGTTCGTGCTACAATACTTGTGCCCTCCCCATAACCGAACCTAGGTATGGTTCGTACTTCGATTCAATTACAAGGAGAACCCATTAAGTTCAAAGAGAATATGAACATCACAAGAATCCTAATAGCATGGTGTTTACATTAGGTATTCAAGAAACCAATTCACATGGATGGTTCTTACTCCATCCATTTATTGCTTAGGAAAACATGAAGATACACATAATCCCAACAATCTCAAGAAGCATGCTTTCAAAGATGGCCAACCAAGGAAAAACACACATCAAGGATAGATTAATTTGGTGAATTGGAATTCATCAACAATATCTAGAAATTCATACACTCAAGCATCAAAACAATAAGGTAATCATGTTTAGGGCTTCAACCTAAGCCCTAGCTATGGAGTTTAGTTCCTCATAATCATTTCAAACACAAATTCGAAATATAACTAGAAAGAGTTTACAGATTTGGAAATGATGAAAGCTTGAAGTCTTCAATGGTGGAAGTCTTCTTCTCCACTTAGCTTGGCTGCACCTTGGCCTTCTCCAAGCTCCAAGCTCTCCAAAATCTGCTCTCCTCTGTGTAGAATGATAAAATGGATAGGCTACCCACGTTCAAAACCTCTCCCACTTCAGATTGCAATTAACTTTCCATTGCCCATCAATTTCCAGCTCACAAATATAATATAAAACTCATACTTTCCTTAAAGCCTTTGCCCTTGTCCCCTTTGCTATGATGAAGTCTTGACTTCACAAAGATGCCAAATGCTTCAGAAAATATCTCATTTACAAAGGTAATTTCTTGTTACCAAGAGTTATGGTAACAAGAAGAATCAAGATGACACAAAGGAGGTAAAAGCTGGCCAATTCCGGATTTCCAGAGCTGTGGTAACATGCTGGATTGGTTGGATAGGCAATACTTGTCCAATGGAGCTCAAATTTGGATATGTTGTAGTTAACATCCATTGGAACAAGTCTCATGAAGATCATGACCTCATCCGAGCACCAGAGCATGTTGATCCCAGGCCAAGAAGTTGACCTACGAAAATGAACAAAAACAAAGTTTATAACCAATAATGCACTTTTAGCTCATTTTCATTCCAACCAAGGTAAAATCTAAGAAAACACAAAAAGGAAGTAAAAAGTTATAAAATGTCAAGAACTAACTCAAAATAGTGGGTGAATAACATGAAAAATCATGTGTAAAAATGAACCGAACAAACTTCCCAAACTTATCTTTTGCTAGTCCTCGAGCAAAACAGAAATTAAAACAAGACTCGAAACAAATCTTTCCGAACACTTTCCAAAGAGAGAGCGACTCATGCAAACGACTCAAAAGTTTTCACAAGAAAAACTCAGTTTAGACATTAGTCACAAGGCGGCAAAGTTCAGAACACAACATGCTCAAGTGTAGTAGTGTGATGGCCAAATGAAACTCATTCTCCAATTTCAGTTTTCACACAACTTCAAAAATCATACCAAGCACAAATGTAACTTCAAATCTCACCAAAGTTGTCCTCTCACAAATGAATCACTCGGAAGAGGGTTACAATGCAACACTCAATAGTAAATATGAGAATAGAGTTAAACCATAAGGGACTTAACTCAAAATTAGCAAGATGAAAAACATGCATGAATATGATCTCAAGAAGGATGCCAAACACTTAAAAGCTGAAAAATGTGTGCAAAACAACCACATGACATTTAGGATCAATTTAGGTCTTTACCATGGGTTGTAATGGGGCTAAGGGTGTAAGGTGAGTAAGAAATGAAGGATAAGGATACAACAAAGTCCAAGGAACTCACAATGTAAGAGCATATAATCGTTGACTAAAAGACTTTGAAACATCACGCTTGAGATTTTCACTCATTTATTTTTTTATTTTTATTTTTTATATGTGATCAATTAGACCACAAAGCCTTATACCTCCACTAATTACGATTCACATTCCTTCCTTCCATTTGAACAACCAAGAAACATGGAATTGAATTTGAAACCATTGCCACTTAACCACGACTTTTCTCTTTTCTTTCACCCTTTGAGTGAGGTACTCTTCTTTTTTTTTTTTTTTCTTTTTTTCGAAATGTAATAACAAACTTCCCAAACTTAGCATGAAAAACACATCTAAATTAAAGCTCATGAGTTCCTTAGAAAGGTAAATTCTTGTTTTTCAGGCTAAGGCTAGAAGTAATAATTGGTTACTTGAAAGAAAAGGCATACATATAGGCTCAAGGTGGTTAACAATGGAAAATCATGCATAAGGTTAGCTTGAAAGGCACAAACGGTCCAAAGAGGGCCTTAATATCATTTCTCAAATGTCATGTAATCAAATTGCACAATAATGAGTGACTTTTAAGTGCTCAACCAAATCAATGAATAATGAGATCAAACAACAACTCAGATGACAAGAAAAGTAAGAATATGTGTATAACACTCATGAATTGAAGCACAAGGCTCAAAGCTCACATTATATGGTTATACAAGTCTAATTCATGCTTGATACAATTCTTTGGATCATGCAAGTCCCTCAACTAGAGAATTATGAAACAAATGGCAAGTGCGTAGAGGGTTTCAAACATATCATGCTAGAACGATGCCATTTAGTGAATAACAAATTATTTTTTTTTTTAGCATTTTCAATCAAGTCATTTAAACATTCATCACAATCTCATCATATATGTCCGGAAAGTGACTTAAGAACAAAAAAGACTCAAAACAGAAAAGAAAACAAAATAAAAGAAAGTAAGAATTTAAGTGAAACGAAAAAGACTTGCTATCCCTTCCCAAACTTAGAAACAAACATTGTCCTCAATGTTAAAGAATTCAGGCATCAACAACGTTATAACAAGAATTAAAGGGAATAAAGCAGTTAAATACAAGAACAAACACGAAAAAACAACTACAACACGGTTGCAAAAACAAAAACAAAAACGAAACCAAACAGAAACAAATAAAACAGTAAGCCCTAACAACAGTCTTACACATGCAGAAATCCAACCCAATGAAACGCATAAACCAAATGAAAGCCCAACCCAAACGAAAGCCCAAAAGCGAAGAAAGTAAATAAAACAAAGAAACCAAGTCAGAAGCACAAAGAGCGAGGACTCAGTAAAATAGAAAAAGTGGGCCCTGAAGTCTCGACACCTGTGAGTCACGGGAAACAAAGTGAGAGACGTGTCGACAAGCAGAGGTCTCTCTCACGGTCCCAAGCCAGAATTATTGGCTTCATAGGAAGGCGTGACGACTTTCGTTTCTCAAAAACGCTGAAAGGCGGAACTGTAATTAAATGGGTTGGGGACCAGGTGGGGTGACCTAAGGGGATAGGCCGTAAGGGCCGCGCAAAACGCAGAAGCGCAGTGGCTAGGGTTACGTAAAAACTAACTCTATAAAAGAAGAAGAGAAAGAGTTGGGGAAAAACACACAAACGTAGAAACACACAACAGAGGAAAGAAAGAACAAAAGAAAAGAAAGTTCAAATGGCTTCTTCCTACCCATTCTCGCTGGATCTCAACCTAGCTCCACCGACTCAGACTCGGGGCCAAGCAGTGGCACCAGTGTGGATGCCCTACTTTGCCTCTGCACGGGGGCACGTGACAGTGAACGACTCGATACTACTGGACAACGATGTTGCCCTTGGAGTTGCTAGAAATCTAGTAACTCCCAAGGATATACGGGTGCTGGGATCAAAGGATGACAACCGGGTCGTGAGCGATGCTCTGGCACTAAGCGTGCAAAGCACCGCAACAGTCGCAAGTGTGGGTCATCGCCTACTTGCGAAGTCCCATGAGGTGGAGGTGCTGAGAGGTCAGTTGGCGGCAGAGCGAAGTATGGTGGAAGAATGCCAGAGTATTATTAAAAGCTTAAAAAGGGAAAGGGCAAGGATAGTGGAGGTGAATCGACACCAGCTGGAGGCGTTGCGGGAAGAGAACAAAAATCTCTCAAAGATGGTAAGTGTTTACGCCCATGACATGAGAAAGCAGCTGGAGGACCTGGACCAACCGAGTAAACGCAAGAAAACAGATCGCGAGAGTAGGTACGCTCAAGCTAAGAGTGCGATCTTTGGGAGCTCGAGTGATGAGCCCCAAGAGGCTGTGCGTGAAGCCCCGGAAGAGGATAGCCATAGGGCTAAGCTCAAAGGTCCAATGGCCGAGACACCGAGCACTGTGAAAGAATAATTTCTAATGTATTAGTGGTGTGCCTGGTTGTCTTTGCCATTTCCGTGTATTTTATTTTATTTTATTTTATTTTTAATTTTTAATTTCTCGTTTCCGGAAATAAAAAGAAAAGAAAGTTGCAAAAGACAAAGAAGAAAAACAAAACGCACTTCCCCAAACCGGAATAAAAGGAATGCGACAAACGAAAACGACACAAATCACACTTCCCCAACTGAAATAAAACAAAATCGACAAACTGAAAAGAAATCAAAACATAATGCACCAGAAAACAGGGAGGAAAAGAAAGCAAAGCGAAAGTAGAAATGCTTCCCCTTTAACTGGACGCAACCGCAAATTGCGCAGGAAATGCAAAGTGGTGTCGGCTCCCTTATGAGCATATGTCTATTTAAACCACTTCTCGGTTGAAAGAAGGAGTACCCTGCATTTCATCCTGCAAACTCAAGAAAAACCATCAAAAAGTCCAGACATAAAAATCAATGGCATCCCCAGATATGCTTATTGATGACCTTAACCTTGAGTTGTCGCTTGCACCACCAAATGCCCAGACACGGGCTCCTCCAAACCCTATCTTCCCAAACTCCTCATACCACCATGGCTCAGCCTCAAACTTCTCTGAGGTGGTGCCGTGTAGGGCAGTACTGCCGGAAGGCATGACTGTCAGCAGACTTACAGTTGCAGATCATCTGCATGTGGCGCAGAGGTCTGACAGGATGGCAGTGGACGAGTCCCACAATCTAACCGTGCTCAACGCGGTCTCGGCCACAAATTTGGGCATGCGCCTACTGGCGAGAACACGAGAGTGCGGGGCACTGAGTGAGGAGGTGGCGGCCCTGAAAGCTCTGGTGGCGGACCTGCAGAAGCGGCTCTACAGTGCCAATCAGCATGTAGAGATGCTGCAAAAAAGGAATGAAGATCATGTAGAGCTGCTGCAGATTCTACAAGCAAGAACAGACAGGGGCAATTAGCAGAGGCCTCAGGTGGCGCAGAATGCAACAAAGAACATGTGATTAGGAATTTTATGTACGCTTTTCATTAATGTGTTTGTAATCACATGTTATGAAATAAAATAAGCATTCACGCCCAATTCTGATTGTGCATTAATGAATTGAAAACACTTCCCAAACTTATATGAAACACTGTTTTTAAAAAAAGGAGATTGAAGAATAAACAATGTCATATAGAAAAATTGGGATGGACAAAAAGAAAATAAACAACCACAAACTTCAATAAAGAAGAAAAACAAAGAAAAACAAGTTAGAAACACAAACAAGTAAAGGAAAGCAAAAGTAAGAAAAACAAAGAGAAACAACAAGAAAATCCTAATTACCTTGGTTGGAAAATTGTAACCCTAACTCAAAAAATAAAAAATAAAAAATAAAAAAAAAGAAAGTTTGAGTCTAGAGAAACTCCACTTTGAAGCGATTAGGACGACAACAAACTTCTCTGTTCACCTTGGGTTGCCTCCCAAGAAGCGCTAAGTTTAAAGTCTTTTGCCGGACTTCCAACATACTATGGTCACTTGGGGGGCTTTGGCTCAATCGCCTCCTTGTGCCGAACATGAAGTTTCTTCAAATCTCTTTGCCATCTAATCAACCCATTTCGTATTCTTTTCTTTTTATGCGCGTGAGTAGATTTCAAAAGTAATTTTGAGCGCTCTTCAATACGTGGATTAGATGGATGAGGCACATATTTAGGATTGGGTGGCCTTCTCATTTGAGTAGAAGGAATGACATTGAACATGTGATTGGTATTTGGAACATGGATGTTCAGCTTGTCTTCCTCTAGTACTTCAAAAACAGAATAAGACATTAGATTAATTGAAGCACCTAAATCAAGTAAAGGTTTCTCAAACAATTTATCACCAATTATACAAGGAATTGTGAAACTTCCTGGATCTTGTAACTTAGGAGGGAGCTTCCTTTGTAAAACAGCAGAAACCTCTTCCGTTGGTGCAACCGTTTCATCATTTTTGAAGTTCCTCTTGTTGGTACAAAGATCCTCCAAGAGAGGAATGTTGACTTGCACCTTCCTACAAGTTTCCAATATGTCCTTGGCATGTTGAATTTTTTTGGAACTCATAAGCCTGTGAGGAAAAGGAGCACGTAAGATTTCTTCATCAGTAGGTTCACGACTTACCTTCTCCTTTCTTGCCCTTCTCGCAAGTTCATGCTTTGGGATCCATTCGGATGGAGAAGCAGCTTGTTTATTTTCCTTCATGTTGATTTCATCCTTTTCCTTAGGCTCAGTCACTTGCTCAACCTGCATCTCATCATCAATTTTAATTAGACTTTCAGAATTATCAACCTCACCATTTACCTTACCAGTTCTCAAGGTAACTGCTTGAACATGCTCATGCCCGGTTGGTATCACTGTTTGGTTAGGCATCATCCCAACTTCCCTTTGACTCAAAGCTGTAGCAATTTGCCCCACTTGATTTTCTAGATTGGCAATGGCCTTATTCATTTTTTGCATGTGGGTATCATTCCTCTGCATGTGGGTGTCATTCCTCTGCATGATGAAATTATCTGTGTTTCTAACCATTGAAGCAACAATTTCTTCCAAAGTTGGTCCTTGAGGTGGTTGGTGAGATTGACTAAGTGGTGGTGGATTATAATATTGGGGTTGACCATAAGGTGGACAAGTATTATGTTGGCCTTGATATGGTTGATATGACCCTTGTTGAAAATTTGGATTGTCGGTCCACCAGAAGTTTGAAAGATTTCTCCACTCCGGATTGTATGTTTGTTGGAAATATTCATTCATAGTCAACTCATTCTGAAATGAGCCAAAATCATTTGCTTCCTCCATCACAAATTTATTGGAGTAATCTTGCATAGTAAGTTCCACAATTTCAGTTGCGGCTGCCATTGGTGATGGTGGAGGTGACTCGTCGGATGTTCCTATAAGAAAAAGAAACAAAAACAAATCAAGATAAAATGAAACAATAATAAATAAACAAAAATAAAACTAAGTACCCTAAACATACTCAAACAAAACATATAAGCAACCGTGCCAGTTCCCCGGCAACGGCGCCAAAAATTGTTGCATTCCTAAAAGGACACAAATTAATGTGCAAACAACCAATTAAAAATACCCGCAAGTGCACGAATCTATCGAAGTATAGATTATGTAAGTACGGGGTCGATCCCACGAAGAACTTGTCGGCTTCCTATAAGTTCTAATTTGAGTACAAAGAGAACACTTAATTAACACACCACAAATGCACAAATGAAAGAGGGAAACTAGAAATGAGTAAAGAAGTGTAAAAGAAATAAAACAACACAAGAAAACTAAAGAAAAACACAAACAGCACTTTTTATCACCCTTTTATCACCTATGAACAGTGCTAAAGCGACCGGTCGTGAGGCAGAAGCGACCGGTCGTTTTTGGGCAGAGTCGAAACTCAAATTTTGACGTGAAAAGCGACCGGTCGTCAGGTAAAAGCGACCGGTCGTTTTTGGGCAGATTCGTTTTCTCTGTTTTTCAGTTTCGACCTCTGTCCAGTGTTTTGCCTATAACTTTCCAACCGTACGTCCAAAATTCACGTTCTTTATACGGTTGGATTCAGCACAGAAAATGCAAGAACACAGCATGGACCAAAAGTCCAAAACAGTTACAAAAATAAACAGAATTCAGTAAACAAGACACACAATGTAACAAACACACAACTCACACACACATTGGGGGGGGGGGGGGGGTTTGGTTTGGTTCAAGTGACCTAATTCTATTGCATGAAAGTAAATGGACTTTGAATTTAAATGAGAATGGCAGAGATGAATTATCAAAATGTGAAAGTACCAAGTAACAAACACTAGGGTTTCGGAATCCACCCTAAACAATTCTACCTATGTTCATGGATACTCAAGTGATGAACTCTAAACTTGTTGATGAAGATGTTCGCAATCAAGACCATGGGTCGTGGCTCAAGACGCATTGATTCTCTCTAATATACGTAAAGTGCATGGTTCGTGCTACAATACTTGTGCCCTCCCCATAACCGAACCTAGGTATGGTTCGTACTTCGATTCAATTACAAGGAGAACCCATTAAGTTCAAAGAGAATATGAACATCACAAGAATCCTAATAGCATGGTGTTTACATTAGGTATTCAAGAAACCAATTCACATGGATGGTTCTTACTCCATCCATTTATTGCTTAGGAAAACATGAAGATACACATAATCCCAACAATCTCAAGAAGCATGCTTTCAAAGATGGCCAACCAAGGAAAAACACACATCAAGGATAGATTAATTTGGTGAATTGGAATTCATCAACAATATCTAGAAATTCATACACTCAAGCATCAAAACAATAAGGTAATCATGTTTAGGGCTTCAACCTAAGCCCTAGCTATGGAGTTTAGTTCCTCATAATCATTTCAAACACAAATTCGAAATATAACTAGAAAGAGTTTACAGATTTGGAAATGATGAAAGCTTGAAGTCTTCAATGGTGGAAGTCTTCTTCTCCACTTAGCTTGGCTGCACCTTGGCCTTCTCCAAGCTCCAAGCTCTCCAAAATCTGCTCTCCTCTGTGTAGAATGATAAAATGGATAGGCTACCCACGTTCAAAACCTCTCCCACTTCAGATTGCAATTAACTTTCCATTGCCCATCAATTTCCAGCTCACAAATATAATATAAAACTCATACTTTCCTTAAAGCCTTTGCCCTTGTCCCCTTTGCCATGATGAAGTCTTGACTTCACAAAGATGCCAAATGCTTCAGAAAATATCTCATTTACAAAGGTAATTTCTTGTTACCAAGAGTTATGGTAACAAGAAGAATCAAGATGACACAAAGGAGGTAAAAGCTGGCCAATTCCGGATTTCCAGAGCTGTGGTAACATGCTGGATTGGTTGGATAGGCAATACTTGTCCAATGGAGCTCAAATTTGGATATGTTGTAGTTAACATCCATTGGAACAAGTCTCATGAAGATCATGACCTCATCCGAGCACCAGAGCATGTTGATCCCAGGCCAAGAAGTTGACCTACGAAAATGAACAAAAACAAAGTTTATAACCAATAATGCACTTTTAGCTCATTTTCATTCCAACCAAGGTAAAATCTAAGAAAACACAAAAAGGAAGTAAAAAGTTATAAAATGTCAAGAACTAACTCAAAATAGTGGGTGAATAACATGAAAAATCATGTGTAAAAATGAACCGAACAACATGGCTCAACAAGGAACAAAACAAGCACTAAGGAAGTTCTAAACATTATTCAAGTGCTACCACAATCTCACAAAAATCATGCTCAAGGTGTGTGTGTGTGAAGTAGCCATGAAGATACAACTCATGCTTCTCAAACAACGATATGAATTCTTGCAAGAATGAACACAAGTTTGCCAAGCTAAACCAAAATCAATAGGACTTTACTCATGGATGTAATGTAATGGTTAGAAAAGGAATGGATATTGAAATACAAAGTCTAAGGAACAAAGTAGAGCATGTCATATAAACTAGATCATTTTCATTTGAAATGTAAGGCACATAAATTGAAAAGCTCACAACACCAGATTTTGCAATTGAATCACTTCAAAATTTGATTTTGACATTTACACACTTTGTATAAAATTTGGCCCAATTTTGCGGCTCTTTACCCTAGATCACCTTTATTTCTCCTTATATCACCCTAGGGTCGTGACTACATTGGCCACACTTCTTTTCTCTTTTTCTTTTGAATTTTTTTTTTCTTTAGCTCATTTATTGCCTTGAATACAATCTGAAATACAATCATACTCTACATGTCCCCTAGATGGTAGGATGTTTAATGGATGATAAGGTGATAGAAAGAAATGGCTAAGTGTTTGGGCACAAAAGGGTTTACAATGGAATATGTATTGTATGGGTTGATGGAGGAAAAAGAAAGAGGCTTAACAAAGATGGCCTAAATCATATCTTAGTTATAACTTAACATTCCAGTGAATCACACAAGCAAAAATGCATACAATTGGGTAAGACATGCAAGAGTTGTATAATCATGGCTAAAGTGCATAGAAAGCTCAAGCATAATTATGTGAGACTTAGCTAGCAAAAGAATAAGATTCAGACCTAACACAATGCTTATCAAATTCCTAAGAGCCATATTAAAAGTTAGACTCAAGATTTATCATT
The DNA here is from genome assembly GCF_965620075.1 of Prunus avium. Lineage (NCBI taxonomy): Eukaryota > Viridiplantae > Streptophyta > Magnoliopsida > Rosales > Rosaceae > Prunus > Prunus avium. The sequence continues at coordinate 11,282,855 of NC_142290.1, forward strand.
GGTGTGGGAAGGAAAACTGAAAATGACTCAAAGAAAAGAAACATAAAAGAAAAACGTGAGGTTTCAAATTGCTATTCTGCTCAATTTCAACATATAATCTGTTTTGACATGTAACTTTCAAACCACTTGGTCAAATTTAACGTTCTTTACGTTGTTGGATTCAACATGAAAAAATGAAGAACACAACGTAGACCAAACTTTCAAAACAGTAGCAGAAAAAAAAAATTGTAGCAATGAAGAAGCCTACGTTTTCAGACACAAACACAAAAGCTAAAAACTTTCCAGCACCCCCAAACTTAAATGAAGCATTGTCCTCAATGTTAAAGCAAAGTAAAGATGATTGAGAACATGTAAATGATAAGGGGAAAAGTTAAGAAGAAGGTTTAGAAAGAAAAAAAAAAAAGAATATATAAGCAACTCACGGATGACCAGTTAAGGGCCTCAGAAAACACAGCCAGGGGATCCGGGAAGGTTGGAGGGGTCACAATGGTCCCGCTTAAAACCCAAACTTCTTAGACACCGAAGGTGTCGCCTAAAGAACTCCTAGACACTGTATTGACGGAAGTGCTCACTGGAGTTACCATAAGTCAGCTCATATGAAAAATCTTTTTAAATTTTTAAAATTTTCATTTTTTTAATTTTTTATAAAAAAAAGAAACAGAAATTTAAAATAATAACAAGTAAAGAGAAAGGATTGAAATGCTCCCCCTTGAAGCGATTAGGTCGAGCGTGATGCATTTGGAGGTCGCGACTTCTCCCACTACTCCACACTTCCTATCTTTGAAGTTGTCATCTCTCTCCAATTTTATTGAGCTATTTACATTGCTAAAACAAACACACACAAAAACTTGAAACGGAATTAAAGGATTATGAAATATTAAAAAAAAACTAAAAATGAAAAGGAAAAATCAACACAAGTCCAATTCCATGCTTCAAAGCAACAAGCACCAATGGGTTGTGTAAGCTGGGACTTAAACCCAGTTCTCTTGCTTGTTGGGCAATTGTCCTTTTCTGTTGGACTACAAACACAACTTGTCCATTAACGTCATTAACTTTAAAACTTGAAATTGTCCAGTTAAGAAAAAAAAATAAAGTAGGAAAGCCAAATAGAATCAAACAATGTTACCGGTCCCCGGCAACGGCGCCAAAAACTTGTTGTGTAGATACAACTGCACCAAAATGGATTCAGTTGCATCCTCAACTTGTGATACTCGCAAGTGCACGAGCCGTTCGGTAGTATAGCGTATGTAAGTGCGAGGTCGATCCCACGAGGATTGGTGATTGAATGATCCAATTTGTTTCCCCTACACAAAATAGAAATGAAAAAAGAAAATAAATAAAACAAGAAAGAATGAAATAACTCAAGCAAATAAGTTCCCAAGTTCAATTAGATTAACGGATTGATTCTAGCTAAAGTATGATTAAGCCATGGTGTTTGGTCATAACCTTGTGTTCCTAATTCCCTAATTTGATCATTTGTTGTCTAACCTAAAATTAAGCATTAGGAACCCATTAAGCATAGAAGAACAATTTAAATAACCAAGCATGTATCTAATCCCTGTTGTCGAATGTCCATACATACTCTTCCTATTCATAGTTCAATTCGAATTAAAGCATGGTGTATACTCTTAATTCAAACCAAGATAGCTAACATGCAAGCCTAAATGGTGATCAATCATTCAAACTAGCATATTAACTTATAAGCATAATGAATAAGAACATGAACCATAATTGAAACTTGAAAACTAATCAAACTTGAAACTAAAGAAAAGAATTTACATAACAAAGAAAAATAAATTACAACTAAGAAGCAAAAGGAAAGCTAGAATTGAGAACTAGAAAGCAAAATTAAGAGAATTTGAGGGAGACAAGGGAAGGGAGCTCTAGAGAAGTGTTTGAGAGCTCCCCCCCTTGGGGTGTGTTTACAAGCTTGGGAAACCTCACTATATATAGGCCTAAGGAAGCTGAAAATCTGAATTAAGTATGGCTAATGCATACAACACTTGTTTTATAAAATCTGAAATGGTTGATGCACTTCACTAATGCATACAACACTCCCATTATAAAATCTGAAATGGTTGATGCACTTCACTAATAAATCCCACCAGCAGCCCTAGCTCATCTTCATGTCACCATGACAAAGCTTCCAACCAGAAATAATAGCTCATCCTGAGGTCAGCATGACCAGCAACTTCAAGGGCTTACGAATTGGGCTTCCCTTAAGCAAATTAAGACTTTAAGCACTCAAACTTGAAGTTCAGAATGTCTTCTTTCCAGCCATATATCATTTGGGCCAATCCAAGGTCGGAGGAGGAAGTTAAGGCCAAAGCAAATTGCTAACTCATTTTGCGCGCTGATAAAATCCATCCTGAGCATGGCTCGGTGTTTGCTAGGTAACAGACTCCATATTTATCCAATGGGGCTGAATTTTGGATATGTTATATTACACACCCATTGAAACAACTTTCATGAAGAATGTGGCCTCATCCGAGTTATGTAGGTTGCTGAAACAAAGCTTGCAATATGACCTACGAAACTGGGCTGGCAGGGGACTGTAGCCAAAATTGAGTTTGCCTTTAAGCTCTTCTTCCCTTCATCCAAATTAGGCCTTAACATGCTTGAATTGCATGAATTATGCTCTCATGCTCCTTTGGCCTACAAAACACACAAAGGGAGGCAAATAACATAGAAATCTAGGAAACTAAGCAAAAGAAGTAAGTAAATAGGGCATGTATATTTATGAAATTATGAGCTTAACAATGACTCCTCCCACCATATTATGATGTTGCCCAAGTTTTGGGCTCGATCCGAAATCAATAGGTGTTCCAAATTGGACAATTCAAGTTCAACGGCAATTCGTTCCTAATTGGAGTGGTTGGTGTATTCCATACTTCTAGCGATTGGATTTCACTCAAAACTAACCCAATGACTACTCCCACCCTATTATGATGTTGCCCAAGTCTTGGGCTCGATCCAAAATCAATAGGTGTGAGAAATTGGACAATTCAAGTTCAACGGCAGTTCGTTCCTAATTGGAGTGGTTGGTGTATTCCATACGTCTAGCGATTGGATTTCACCCAAAACTCACCAAATGACTCCTCCCACCATATTATGATGTTGCCCAAGTTTTGGGCTCGATCCGAAATCAGTAGGTCTTAGAAATTGGTCAATTCAATTTGAACGACAGTTCGTTCCTAATTGGAGTGGTTGGTGTATTCCATACGTCCAGCGATTGCATTTCACTCAAAACTCACCAAATGACTCCTCCCACTATGTTATGATGTTGCCCAAGTTTTGGGCTCGATCCGAAATCAATAAGTGTTCCAAATTGGACAATTCAAGTTCAACGGCAATTCGCTTCTAATTGGAGTGGTTGGTGTATTCCATACTTCTAGCGATTGGATTTCACTCAAAACTCACCAAATGACTCCTCCCACCATATTATGATGTTGCCCAAGTTTCGGGCTCGATCCGAAATCAATAGGTGTTCCAAATTGGACAATTCAAGTTCCACGGCAGTTCGTTCCTAACTGGAGTGGTTGGTGTATTCCATACTTCTTCCGAATGGATTTCACTCAAAACTCACCAAATGACTCCTCCCACCATATTATGATGTTGCCCAAGTTTTGGGCTCGATCCGAAATCAATAGGTGATCCAAATAGGACAATTCAAGTTCAACGGCAGTTCGTTCCAAATTGGAGTGGTTGGTGTATTCCATACTTCTAGCGAATGGATTTCACTCAAAACTCCCCAAATGACTCCTCCCACCATATTATGATGTTGCCCAAGTTTTGGGCTCGATCCAAAATCAATAGGTGTTCCAAATTGAACAATTCAAGTTCAACGGCAGTTCGTTCCTAACTGGAGTGGTTGGTGTATTCCATACTTCTAGCGAATGGATTTCACTCAAAACTCCCCAAATGACTCCTCCCACCATATTATGATGTTGCCCAAGTTTTGGGCTCGATCCGAAATCAATAGGTGTGAGAAATTGGACAATTCAAGTTCAACGGCAGTTCGTTCCTAATTGGAGTGGTTGCTGCATTCCATACTTCTAGGGATTGGATTTCACTCAAAACTAACCAAATGACTACTCCAACCATATTATGATGTTGCCCAAGTTTTGGGCTCGATTCAAAATCAATAGGTGTGAGAAATTGGACAATTCAAGTTCAACGGCAGTTCGTTCCTAATTGGAGTGGTTGGTGTATTCCATACTTCTCGCGATTGGATTTCACTCAAAACTAACCAAATGACTACTCCAACCATATTATGATGTTGCCCAAGTTTTGGGCTCGATTCAAAATCAATAGGTGTGAGAAATTGGACAATTCAAGTTCAACGGCAGTTCGTTCCTAATTGGAGTGGTTGGTGTATTCCACACTTCTAGCGATTGGATTTCACTCAAAACTCACCAAATGACTCCTCCCACCATATTATGATTCTGCCCAAGTTTTGGGCTCGATCCGAAATCAATAGGTGTGAGAAATTGGGCAATTCAAGTTCAACGGCATTTCGTTCCTAATTGGAGTGGTTGGTGTATTCCATACTTCTTGCGATTGGATTCCACCCAAAACTCACCAAATGACTCCTCCCACCATATTATGATGTTGCCCAAGTTTGGGGCTGGATCCGAAATCAATAGGTGTTCCAAATTGGACAATTGAAGTTCAACGGCAGATCGTTCCTAATTGGAGTGGTTGGTGTATTCCACACTTCTAGCGATTGGATTTCACTCAAAACTCACCAAATGACTCCTCCCACCATATTATGATGTTGCCCAAGTTTCGGGCTCGATCCGAAATCAATAGGTGTTACAAATTGGACAATTCAAGTTCAACGGAAGTTCGTTCCTAATTGGAGTGGTTGGTGTATTCCGAACTTCTAGCGATTGGATTTCACTAAAAACTCACCAAAGGACTCCTCCCACGGTATAATGATGTTGCCCAAGTTTTGGGCTCGATCCGAAATCATTAGGTCTTCCAAATTTGACAATTAGAGTTCAACGTCAGTTCGTTCCTAATTGGAGTGGTTGGTGTATTCCGTACTTCTAGCGATTGGATTTCTCTCAAAACGGACCAAATGACTCCTCCCACCATATTATGATGTTGCCCAAGTTTGGGGCTCGATCCGAAATCAATAGGTGTGAGAAATTGGACAATTCAAGTTCAACGGCAGTTCGTTCCTAATTGGAGTGGTTGGTGTATTCCATACATCTAGCGATTGGATTTCACTCAAAACTCACCAAATGACTCCTCCCACCATATTATGATGTTGCCCAAGTTTTGGGCTCCATCCGAAATCAATAGGTCTTCCGAATTTGACAATTAGAGTTCAGCGGCAGTTCGTTCCTAATTGGAGTGGTTGGTGTATTCCATACTTCTTGCGATTGGATTTCACTCAAAACAAACGAAATGACTCCTCCCACCATGTTATGATGTTGCCTAAGTTTTGGGCTCGATCCGAAATCAATAGGTGTTAGAAATTGGACAATTCAAGTTCAACGGCAGTTCGTTCCTAATTGGAGTGGTTGTTGTATTCCATACTTCTAGCGATTGGATTTCACTCAAAACTCACCAAATGACTCCTCCCACCATATTATGATGTTGCCCAAGTTTGGGGCTCGATCCGAAATCAATAGGCGTGAGAAATTGGACAATTCAAGTTCAACGGAAGTTCGTTCCTAATTGGAGTGGTTGGTGTATTCCATACTTCTAGCGATTGGATTTCACTCAAAACTCACCAAATGACTCCTCCCAGCATATTATGGTGTTGCCCAAGTTTGGGGCTCGATCAGAAATCAATAGGTGTGAGAAATTGGACAATTCAAGTTCAACGGCAGTTCGTTCCTAATTGGAGTGGTTGGTGTATTCCATACTTCTAGCGATTGGATTTCACTCAAAACTCACCAAATAACTCCTCCCACCATATTATGATGTTGCCCAAGTTTTGGGTTCATTCCGAAATCAATAGGTCTTCCAAATTTGACAATTAGAGTTCAACGGCAGTTCGTTCCTAATTGGAGTGGTTGGTGTATTCCATACTTCTAGCGATCGGATTTCACTCAAAAATAGCCAAATGACTCCTCCCACCATATTTTGATGTTGCCCAAGTTTTGGGCTCGATCCGAAATCAATAGGTGTGAGAAATTGGACAATTCAAGTTCAACGGCAGTTCGTTCCTAATTGGAATGGTTGGTGTATTCCATACTTCTAGCGATTGGATTTCACTCAAAACTCACCAAATGACTCCTCCCACCATATTATGATGTTGCCCAGGTTTTGGGCTCGATCCGAAACCAATAGGTCTTCCAAATTTGACAATTAGAGTTCAACGGCAGTTCATTCCTAATTGGAGCGGTTCGTGTATTCCATACTTCTAGCGATTGTATTTCACTCAAAACTCACCAAATGACTCCTCCCACCATATTATGATGTTGCCCAAGTTTTGGGCTCGATCCGAAATCAATAGGTCTTCCAAATTCGACAATTAGGGTTCAATGGCAGTTCGTTCCTAATTGGAGTGGTTGGTGTATTCCATACTTCTAGCGATTGGATTTCACTCAAAACTAGCCAAATGACTCCTCCCACCATATTATGATGTTGCCCAAGTTTGGGGCTCGATCCGAAATCAATAGGTGTCAAAAAATTGGACAATTCAAGTTCAACGGCAGTTCGTTCTGAATTGGAGTGGTTGGTGTATTCCATACTTCTAGGGATTGGATTTCACTCAAAACTCACAAAATGACTACTCCCACCATATTATGATGTTGCCCAAGTTTTGGGCTCGATCCGAAATCAATAGCTGTGAGAAATTGGACAATTCAAGTTCAACGGCAGTTCGTTCCTAACTGGAGTGGGTGCTGTATTCTATACTTCTAGAGATTGGATTTCACTCAAAACTCACCAAATGACTCCTCTCACCATATTATGAAGTTGCCCAAGTTTTGGGCTAGATCCGAAATCAATAGGTGTTCCAAATTGGACAATTCAAGTTCAACGGCAGCTCGTTCCGAATTGGAGTGGTTGGTGTATGCCATACTTCTAGCGATTGGATTTCACTCAAAACTCACCAAATGACTCCTCCCACCATATTACGATGTTGCCCAAGTTTCGGGCTCGATCCGAAATCAATAGGTGTGAGAAATTGGACAATTCAAGTTCAACGGCAAATCGTTCCTAATTGGAGCGATTGGTGTATTCCATACTTCTAGAGATTGGATTTCACTCAAAACTCACCAAATGACTCCTCCCACCATATTATGATGTTGCCCAAGTTTTGGGCTCGATCCGAAATCAATAGGTGTGAGAAATTGGACAATTCAAGTTCAACGGCAGATCGTTCCTAATTGGAGTGGTTGGTGTATTCCGTACTTCTTGCGATTGGATTTCACTCAAAACTAACGAAATGACTCCTCCCACCATATTAAGATGTTGCCTAAGTTTTCGGCTCGATCCGAAATCAATAGGTGTGAGAAATTGGACAATTCAAGTTCAATGGCAGTTCGTTCCTAACTGGAGTGGTTGGTATATTCCATACTTCTAGCGATTGGATTTCACTCAATACTCACAAAAAGACTCCTCCCACCATATTATGATGTTTCCCAAGTTTTGGGCTCGATCCGAAATCAATAGGTGTGAGAAATTGGACAATTCAAGTTCAGCGGCAGTTCATTCCTAACTGGAGTGGTTGGTGTATTCCATACTTCTAGGGATTGGATTTCACTCAAAACTAACCAAATGACTCCTCCCACCATATTATGATGTTGCCCAAGTTTGGGGCTCGATCCGAAATCAATAGGTGTGAGAAATTGGACAATTCAAGTTCAACGGCAGATCGTTCCTAATTGGAGTGGTTGGTGTATTCCATACTTCAAGCGATTAAATTTCACACCAAACTCACCAAATGACTCCTCCCACCATATTATGATGTTGCCCAAGTTTTGGGCTCGATCCGAAATCAATAGGTGTTCCAAATTGGACAATTCAAGTTCAACGGCAGTTCGTTCCTAATTGGAGTGGTTGGTGTATTCCATACTTCTAGCGACTGGATTTCTCTCAAAACTCACCAAATGACTCCTCCCACCATATTATGATGTTGCCCAAGTTTTGGGCTCGATACGAAATCAGTAGGGGTTCCAAATTGGACAATTCAAGTTCAACAGCAGTTCGTTCCTAATTGGGGGGGGTTGGTGTATTCCATACTTCTAGCGATTGGATTTCACTCAAAAAAAACCAAATGACTCCTCCCACCACATTATGATGTTGCCCAAGTTTTGGGCTCGATCCGAAATCAATAGGTGTTCCAAATTGGACAATTCAAGTTCAACGGCAGTTCGTTCCTAATTGGAGTGGTTGGTGTATTCCACACTTCTAGCGATTGGATTTCACTCAAAACTCCCCAAATGACTCCTCCCACCATATTATGATGTTGCCCAAATTTTGGGCTCGATCCGAAATCAATAGGTGTGAGAAATTGGACTATTCAAGTTCAACGGCAGTTCGTTCCTAATTGGAGTGGTTGGTATATTCCATACTTCCAGCGATTGGATTTCACTCAAAACTCACAAAATGACTCCTCCCACCACATTATGATGTTGCCCAAGTTTTGGGCTCGATCCGAAATCAATAGGTGTTCCAAATTGGACAATTCAAGTTCAACGGCAGTTCATTCCTAACTGGAGTGGTTGGTGTATTCCATACTTCTAGGGATTGGATTTCACTCAAAACTCACCAAATGACTCCTCCCACCATATTATGATGTTGCCCAAGTTTGGGGTCGATCCGAAATCAATAGGTGTGAGAAATTGGACAATTCAAGTTCAACCGCAGATCGTTCCTAATTGGAGTGGTTGGTGTACTCCATACTTCAAGCGATTGGATTTCACTCAAAACTCACCAAATGACTCCTCCCACCATATTATGATGTTGCCCAAGTTTTGGGCTCGATCCGAAATCAACAGGTCTTTCAAATTTGACAATTAGAGTTCAACGGCAGTTCGTTCCTAATTGGAGTGGTTGGTGTATTCCATACTTCAAGCGATTGGATTTCACTCCAAACTCACCAAATGACTCCTCCCACCATATTATGATGTTGCCCAAGTTTTGGGCTCGATACGAAATCAATAGGTGTTCCAAATTGGACAATTCAAGTTCAACGGCAGTTCGTTCCTAATTGAGGTGGTTGGTGTATTCCATACTTCTAGCGATTGGATTTCACTCAAAACAAACCAAATGACTCCTCCCACCACATTATGATGTTGCCCAAGTTTTGGGCTCGATCCGAAATCAATAGGTGTGAGAAATTGGACAATTAAAGTTCAACGGCAGTTCGTTCCTAATTGGAGTGGTTGGTGTATTCCGTACTTCTAGCTACTGGATTTCACTCAAAACTCACCAAATGACTCCTCCCACGATATTATGATGTTGCCCTTGTTTTGGGCTCGATCCGAAATCAATAGGTGTGAGAAATTGGACAATTCAAGTTCAACGGCAGTTCGTTCCTAATTGGAGTGGTTGGTGTATTCCATACTTCTAGCGATTGGATTTCACTCAAAACTCACCAAATGACTCCTCCCACCGTATTATGATGTTGCCCAAGTTTGGGGCTCGATCCGATATCAATAGGTGTGAGAAATTGGACAATTCAAGTTCAATGGCAGTTCGTTCCTAATTGGAGTGGTTGGTGTATTCCATACTTCTAGCGATTGGATTTCATTCAAAACTCACAAGATGACTCCTCCCACCATATTATGATGTTGCCCAAGTTTTGGGCTCGATCCGAAATCAATAGGTGTGAGAAATTGGACAATTCAAGTTCAACGGCAGTACATTCCTAATTGGAGTGGTTGGTGTATTCCATACTTCTATGGATTGGATTTCACTCAAAACTCACCAAATGACTCCTCCCACCATATTATGATGTTGCCCAAGTTTTGGGCTTGATCCGAAATCAATAGGTGTGAGAAATTGGACAATTCAAGTTCAACGGCAGTTCGTTCCTAGTTGGAGTGGTTGGTGTATTCCATACTTCTAGCGATTGGATTTCACTCAAAACTCACCAAATGACTCCTCCCACCATATTATGATGTTGCCCAAGTTTGGGGCTCGATTCGAAATCAATAGGTGTGAGAAATTGGATAGTTCAAGTTCAACGGCAGATCGTTCCTAATTGGAGTGGTGGGTGTATTCCATAGTTCTAGCGATTGGATTTCACTCAAAACTCGCCAGATGACTCCTCCCACCATATTATGCTGTTGCCCAAGTTTTGGGCTCGATCCGAAGTTAATAGGTGTGAGAAATTGGACAATTCAATTTCAACGGCAGTTCGTTCCTAATTGGAGTGGTTGGTGTATTCCATACTTCTAGCGATTGGATTTCACTCAAAACTCACCAAATGACTCCTCCCACCAAATTATGATGTTGCCCAAGTTTTCGGCTCGATCCGAAATCAATAGGTGTCAGAAATTGGACAATTCAAGTTCAACGGCAGTTCGTTCCTAATTGGAGTGGTTGGTGTATTCCATACTTCTAGCGATTCGATTTCCCTCAAAACTCACCAAATGAATCCTCCCACCATATTATGATGTTGCCCAAGTTTGGGGCTCGATCCGAAATCAATAGGTGTTCCAAATTGGACAATTCAAGTTCAACGGCAGTTCGTTCCTAGTTGGAGTGGTTGGTGTATTCCACACTTCTAGCGATTGGATTTCACTCAAAACTCACCAAATGACTCCTCCCACCATATTATGATGTTGCCCAAGTTTTGGGCTCGATCCGAAATCAATAAGTGTGAGAAATTGGACAATTCAAGTTCAACGGCAGTTCGTTCCTAATTGGAGTGGTTGGTGTATTCCATACTTCTAGCGATTGGATTTCACTCAAAACTCACCAAATGACTCCTCCCACCACATTATGATGTTGCCCAAGTTTTGGGCTCGATCCAAAATCAATAGGTGTGAGAAATTGGACAATTCAACTTCAACGGCATTTCGTTCCTAATTGGAGTGGTTGGTGTATTCCATACTTCTAGCGATTGGATTTCACTCAAAACTCACCAAAAAACTCCTCCCACCATCTTATGATGTTGCCCAAGTTTGGGGCTCGATCCGAAATCAATAGGTGTTCCAAATTGGACAATTCAAGTTCAACGGAAGTTCGTTCCTAATTGGAGTGGTTGGTGTATTCCATACTTCTAGCGATTGGATTTCACTCAAAACTCACCAAATGACTCCTCCCACCATATTATGATGTTGCCCATGTTTTGGGCTCGATCCGAAATCAATAGGTGTGAGAAATTGGACAATTCAAGTTCAACGGCAGTTCGTTCCTAATTGGAGTGGTTGGTGTATTCCATATTTCTAGCGATTGGATTTCACTCAAAACTCCTCCCACCTTATTATGATGTTGCCCATGTTTTGGGCTCTATCTGAAATCAATAGGAGTGGGAAATTGGACAATCCAAGTTCAAGGGCAGTTCGTTCCTAATTGGAGTGGTTGGTGTATTCCACACTTCTAGCGATTGGATTTCACTCAAACCTCACTAAATGACTCCTCCCACCATATTATGATGTTGCCCAAGTTTTGGGCTCGATCCGAAATCAATAGGTGTGAGAAATTGGACAATTCATGTTCAACGGCAGTTCGTTCCTAATTGGAGTGGTTGGTGTATTCCATACTTCTAGCGATTGGATTTCACTCAAAACTCACCAAACGACTCCTCCCACCATATTATGATGTTGCCCAAGTTTTGGGCTCGATCCGAAATCAATAAGTGTGAGAAATTGGACAATTCAAGTTCAACGGCAGTTCGTTCCTAATTGGAGTGGTTGGTGTATTCCATATTTCTAGCGATTGGATTTCACTCAAAACTCCTCCCACCTTATTATGATGTTGCCCATGTTTTGGGCTCTATCTGAAATCAAAAGGAGTGGGAAATTGGACAATCCAAGTTCAAGGGCAGTTCGTTCCTAATTGGAGTGGTTGGTGTATTCCACACTTCTAGCGATTGGATTTCACTCAAACCTCACTAAATGACTCCTCCCACCATATTATGATGTTGCCCAAGTTTTGGGCTCGATCCGAAATCAATAGGTGTGAGAAATTGGACAATTCATGTTCAACGGCAGTTCGTCCCTAATTGGAGTGGTTGGTGTATTCCATACTTCTAGCGATTGGATTTCACTCAAAACTCACCAAACGACTCCTCCCACCATATTATGATGTTGCCCAAGTTTTGGGCTCGATACGAAATCAATAAGTGTGAGAAATTGGACAATTCAAGTTCAACGGCAGTTCGTTCCTAATTGGAGTGGTTGGTGTATTCCATACTTCTAGAGATTGGATTTCACTCAAAACTCACCAAATGACTCCTCCCACCATATTATGATGTTGCCCAAGTTTTGGGCTCGATCCGAAATCAATAGGTGTTCCAAATTGGACAATTCAAGTTCAACGGCAGTTCGTTCCTAATTGGAGTGGTTGGTGTATTCCATACTTCTAGCGATTGGATTTCACTCAAAACTCACCAAATGATTCCTCCCACCATATTATGATGTTGCCCAAGTTTTGGGCTCGATCCGAACTTAATAGGTCTTCCAAATTTGACAGTTAGAGTTCAACGGCAGTTTGTTCCTAATTGGACTGGTTGGTGTATTCCATACTTCTAGCGATTGGATTTCACTCAAAACTAACCAAATGACTCCTCCCACCATATTATGATGTTGCCCAAGTTTTGGGCTCGATCCGAAATCTATAGGTGTGAGAAATTGGACAATTCAAGTTCAACGGAAGTTCGTTCCTAATTGGAGTGGTTGCTGTATTCCGTACTTCTAGCGATTGGATTTCACTCAAAACTCACCAAATGACTCCTCCCACCATATTATGATGTTGCCCAAGTTTTGGGCTCGATCCGAAATCAATAGGTGTTCCAAATTGGACAATTCAAGTTCAACGGCAGTTCGTTCCTAATTGCAGTGGTTGGTGTATTCCATACTTCTAGCGATTGGATTTCACTCAAAACTCACCAAATGACTCCTCCCACCATATTATGATGTTGCCCAAGTTTTGGGCTCGATCCGAAATCAATAGGTGTTCCAAATTGGACAATTCAAGTTCAACGGCAGTTCGTTCCTAATTGCAGTGGTTGGTGTATTCCATAGTTCAGGCGATTGGATTCCACTCAAAACTCACCAAATGACTCCTCCCACCATATTATGATGTTGCCCAAGTTTGGGGCTCGATCCGAAATCTATAGGTGTGAGAAATTGGACAATTCAAGTTCAACGGAAGTTCGTTCCTAATTGGAGTGGTTGCTGTATTCCGTACTTCTAGCGATTGGATTTCACTCAAAACTCACCAAATGACTCCTCCCACCATATTATGATGTTGCCCAAGTTTTGGGCTCGATCCGAAATCAATAGGTGTTCCAAATTGGACAATTCAAGTTCAACGGCAGTTCGTTCCTAATTGCAGTGGTTGGTGTATTCCATACTTCTAGCGATTGGATTTCACTCAAAACTCACCAAATGACTCCTCCCACCATATTATGATGTTGCCCAAGTTTTGGGCTCGATCCGAACTCAATAGGTCTTCCAAATTTGACAGTTAGAGTTCAACGGCAGTTCGTTCCTAATTGGACTGGTTGGTGTATTCCATACTTCTAGCGATTGGATTTCACTCAAAACTAACCAAATGACTCCTCCCACCATATTATGATGTTGCCCAAGTTTTGGGCTCGATCCGAAATAATAGCTGTGAGAAATTGGACAATTCAAGTTCAACGGCAGTTCGTTCCTAATTGGAGTGGTTGCTGTATTCCATACTTCTAGCTATTGGATTTCACTCAAAACTCACCAAATGACTCCTCCCACCATATTATGATGTTGCCCAAGTTTGGAGCTCGATCCGAAATCAATAGGTGTGAGAAATTGGACAATTCAAGTTCAACGGCAGTTCGTTCCTAATTGGAGTGGTTGGTGTATTCCATTGTTCAGGCGATTGGATTTCACTCAAAACTCAAAAAATGACTCCTCCCACCATATTATGATGTTGCCCAAGTTTGGGGCTCGATCCGAAATCTATAGGTGTGAGAAATTGGACAATTCAAGTTCAACGGAAGTTCGTTCCTAATTGGAGTGGTTGCTGTATTCCGTACTTCTAGCGATTGGATTTCACTCAAAACTCACCAAATGACTCCTCCCACCATATTATGATGTTGCCCAAGTTTTGGGCTCGATCCGAAATCAATAGGTGTTCCAAATTGGACAATTCAAGTTCAACGGCAGTTCGTTCCAAATTGCAGTGGTTGGTGTATTCCATACTTCTAGCGATTGGATTTCACTCAAAACTCACCAAATGACTCCTCCCACCATATTATGATGTTGCCCAAGTTTTGGGCTCGATCCGAAGTTAATAGGTGTGAGAAATTGGACAATTCAAGTTCAACGGCAGTTCGTTCCTAATTGGAGTGGTTGGTGTATTCCATACTTCTAGCGATTGGATTTCACTCAAAACTCACCAAATGACTCCTCCCACCATATTATGATGTTGCCCAAGTTTTGGGCTCGATCCGAAATCAATAGGTGTTCCAAATTGGAAAATTCAAGTTCAACGGCAGTTCGTTCCTAATTGGAGTGGTTGGTGTATTCCATACTTCTAGCGATTGGATTTTACTCAAAAAAACCAAATGACTCCTCCCACCACATTATGATGTTGCCCAAGTTTTGGGCTCGATCCGAAATCAATAGGTGTTCCAAATTGGACAATTCAAGTTCAACGGCAGTTCGTTCCTAATTGGAGTGGTTGGTGTATTCCACACTTCTAGCGATTGGATTTCACTCAAAACTCCCCAAATGACTCCTCCCACCATATTATGATGTTGCCCAAATTTTGGGCTCGATCCGAAATCAATAGGTGTGAGAAATTGGACAATTCAAGTTCAACGGCAGTTCGTTCCTAATTGGAGTGGTTGGTGTATTCCATACTTCTAGCGATTGGATTTCCCTCAAAACTCACCAAATGACTCCTCCCACCATCTGATGATGTTGCCCAAGTTTGGGGCTCGATCCGAAATCATTAGGTGTTCCAAATTGGACAATTCAAGTTCAACGGCAGTTCGTTCCTAATTGGAGTGGTTGGTGTATTCCATACTTCTAGCGATTGGATTTCACTCAAAACTCACCAAATGACTCCTCCCACCATATTATGATGTTGCCCATGTTTTGGGCTCGATCCGAAATCAATAAGTGTGAGAAATTGGACAATTCAAGTTCACCGACCGTTCGTTCCTAATTGGAGTGGTTGGTGTATTCCATACTTCTAGCGATTGGATTTCACTCAAAACTCCTCCCACCTTATTATGATGTTGCCCATGTTTTGGGCTCTATCTGAAATCAATAGGTGTGGGAAATTGGACAATCCAAGTTCAAGGGCAGTTCGTTCCTAATTGGAGTGGTTGGTGTATTCCATACTTCTAGCGATTGGATTTCACTCAAAACTCACCAAACGACTCCTCCCACCATTTTATGATGTTGCCCAAGTTTTGGGCTCGATCCGAAATCAATAGGTGTTCCAAATTGGAAAATTCAAGTTCAACGGCAGTTCGTTCCTAATTGGAGTGGTTGGTGTATTCCATACTTCTAGCGATTGGATTTTACTCAAAACTAACCAAATGACTCCTCCCACCATGTTATGATGTTGCCCAAGTTTTGGGCTCGATCCGAAATCATAGGTGTTACAAATTCGACAATTCAAGTTCAACGGCAGTTCGTTCCTAAATGGAGTGGTTGGTGTATTCCATACTTTTAGCGATTGGATTTCACTCAAAACTAACCAAATGACTACTCCCACCATATTATGATGTTAACCAAGTTTTGGGCTCAATCCAAAATCAATAGGTGTGAGAAATTGGACAATTGAAGTTCAACGGCAGTTCGTTCCTAATTGGAGTGGTTGGTGTATTCCACACTTCTAGCGATTGGATTTCACTCAAAACTCACAAAATGACATCTCCCACCAAATTATGATGTTGCCCAAGTTTTGGGCTCGATCCGAAATCAATAGGTGTGAGAAATTGGACAATTCAAGTTCAACGACAGTTCGTTCCTAATTGGAGTGGTTGGTGTATTCCATACATCTAGCGATTGGATTTCACTCAAAACTCACCAAATGACTCCTCCCACCATATTATGATGTTGCCCAAGTTTTGGGCTCGATCCAAAATCAATAGGTGTGAGAAATTGGACAATTCAAGTTTAACGGCAGTTCGTTCCTAATTGGAGTGGTTGGTGTATTCCACACTTCTAGCGATTGGATTTCACTCAAAACTAACCAAATCACTCCTCCCACCATATTATGATGTTGCCCAAGTTTGGGGCTCGATCCGAAATCAATAGGTGTGAGAAATTGGACAATTCAAGTTCAACGGCAGTTCGTTCCTAATTGGAATGGTTGGTGTCTTCCACACTTCTAGCGATTGCATTTCACTCAAAACTCACCAAATGACTCCTCCCACCATATTATGATGTTGCCCAAGTTTTGGCCTCGATCCGAAATCAATAGGTGTTAGAAATTGGACAATTCAAATTCAACGGCAGTTCGTTCCTAATTGGAGTGGTTGGTGTATTCTATACTTCTAGCGATTGGATTTCACTCAAAACTCCTCCCACCTTATTATGATGTTGCCCATGTTTTGGGCTCGATCTGAAATCAATAGGTGTTCCAAATTGGACAATTCAAGTTCAACGGCAGTTCGTTCCTAATTGGAGTGGTTGGTGTATTCTATACTTCTAGCGATTGGATTTCACTCAAAACTAAACAAATGACTCCTCCCACCATATTATGATGTTGCCCAAGTTTTGGGCTCGATCCGAAATCAATAGGTGTGAGAAATTGGACAATTCAAGTTCAACGGCAGTTCGTTCCTAATTGGCGTGGTTGGTGTATTCCATACTTCTAGCGATTGGACTTCACTCAAAACTCACCAAATGACTCCTCCCACAATATTATGATGTAGCCCAAGTTTGGGGCTCTGTCCGAAATCAATAGGTGTGAGAAATTGGACAATTCAAGTTCAACGGCAGTTCGTTCCTAATTGGAGTGGTTGGTGTATTCCATACTTCTAGCGATTGGATTTCACTCAAAACTCACCAAATGACTCCTCCCATCAAATTATGATGTTGCCCAAGTTTTGGGCTCGATCCGAAATCAATAGGTCTTCCAAATTTGACAGTTAGAGTTCAACGGCAGTTCGTTCCTAATTGGACTGGTTGGTGTATTCCATACTTCTAGCGATTGGATTTCACTCAAAACTAACCAAATGACTCCTCCCACCATATTATGATGTTGCCCAAGTTTTGGGCTCGATCCGAAATAATAGGTGTGAGAAATTGGACAATTCAAGTTCAACGGCAGTTCGTTCCTAATTGGAGTGGTTGGTGTATTCCATACTTCTAGCGATTGGATTTCACTCAAAACTCATCCCACCTTATTATGATGTTGCCCATGTTTTGGGCTCTATCTGAAATCAATAGGAGTGGGAAATTGGACAATCCAAGTTCAAGGGCAGTTCGTTCCTAATTTGTGTGGTTGGTGTATTCCACACTTCTAGCGATTGGATTTCACTCAAACCTCACTAAATGACTCCTCCCACCATATTATGATGTTGCCCAAGTTTTGGGCTCGATCCGAAATCAATAGGTGTGAGAAATTGGACAATTCATGTTCAATGGCAGTTCGTTTCTAATTGGAGTGGTTGGTGTATTCCATACTTCTAGCGATTGGATTTCACTCAAAACTCACCAAACGACTCCTCCCACCATATTATGATGTTGCCCAAGTTTTGGGCTCGATCCGAAATCAATAAGTGTGAGAAATTGGACAATTCAAATTCAACGGCAGTTCGTTCCTAATTGGAGTGGTTGGTGTATTCCATACTTTTAGCGATTGGATTTCACTCAAAACTAACCAAATGACTACTCCCACCATATTATCATGTTAACCAAGTTTTGGGCTCAATCCAAAATCAATAGGTGTGAGAAATTGGACAATTGAAGTTCAACGGCAGTTCGTTCCTAATTGGAGTGGTTGGTGTATTCCACACTTCTAGCGTTTGGATTTCACTCAAAACTCACCAAATGACATCTCCCACCAAATTATGATGTTGCCTAAGTTTTTGGCTCGATCCGAAATCAATAGGTGTTAGAAATTGGACAATTCAAATTCAACGGCAGTTCGTTCCTAATTGGAGTGGTTGGTGTATTCCATACTTCTAGCGATTGGATTTCACTCAAAACTCCTCCCACCTTATTATGATGTTGCCCATGTTTTGGGCTCGATCTGAAATCAATAGGTGTGGGAAATTGGACAATCCAAGTTCAACGGCAGTTCGTTCCTAATTGGAGTGGTTGGTGTATTCCACACTTCTAGGGATTGGATTTCTCTCAAAACTAGCCAAATGACTCCTCCCACCATATTATGATGTTGCCCAAGTTTTGGGCTCGATCCGA
Organism: Prunus avium; assembly: GCF_965620075.1. Classification (NCBI taxonomy): domain Eukaryota; kingdom Viridiplantae; phylum Streptophyta; class Magnoliopsida; order Rosales; family Rosaceae; genus Prunus; species Prunus avium. The sequence continues at coordinate 11,301,361 of NC_142290.1, forward strand.
AATCAATAGGTGTGAGAAATTGGACAATTCAAGTTCAACGGCAGTTCGTTCCTAATCGTAGTGGTTGGTGTATTCCATACTTCTAGCGATTGGATTTCACAGAAAACTCACCAAATGACTCCTCCCACCATATTATGATGTTGCCCTAGTTTGGGGCTCGATCCGAAATCAATAGGTGTTCCAAATTGGACAATTCAAGTTCAACGGCAGTTCGTTCCTAATTGGAGTGGTTGGTGTATTCTATACTTCTAGCGATTGGATTTCACTCAAAACTAAACAAATGACTCCTCCCACCATATTATGATGTTGCCCAAGTTTTGGGCTCGATCCGAAATCAATAGGTGTGAGAAATTGGACAATTCAAGTTCAACGGCAGTTCGTTCCTAATTGGAGTGGTTGGTGTATTCCACACTTCTAGGGATTGGATTTCACTCAAAACTCACCAAATGAGTCCTCCCACCATATTATGATGTTGCCCAAGTTTGGGGCTCGGTCCGAAATCAATAGGTGTTCCAAATTGGACAATTCAAGTTCAACGGCAGTTCGTTCCTAATTGGAGTGGTTGGTGTATTCCATACTTCTAGCGATTGGATTTAATTCAAAACTCACCAAATGACTCCTCCCACAATATTATGATGTACCCCAAGTTTGGGGCTCGGTCCGAAATCAATAGGTGTGAGAAATTGGACAATTCAAGTTCAACGGCAGTTCGTTCCTAATTGGAGTGGTTGGTGTATTCCATACTTCTAGCGATTGGATTTCACTCAAAACTCACCAAACGACTCCTCCCACCATATTATGATGTTGCCCAAGTTTTGGGCTCGATCCGAAATCAATAGGTGTTCCAAATTGGACAATTCAAGTTCAACGGCAGTTCGTTCCTAATTGGAGTGGTTGGTGTATTCCATACTTCTAGCGATTGGATTTTACTCAAAACTAACAAAATGACTCCTCCCACCATATTATGATGTTGCCCAAGTTTTGGGCTCGATCCGAAATCAATAGGTGTTATAAATTCGACAATTCAAGTTCAACGGCAGTTCGTTCCTAAATGGAGTGGTTGGTGTATTCCATACTTTTAGCGATTGGATTTCACTCAAAACTAACCAAATGACTACTCCCACCATATTATGATGTTAACCAAGTTTTGGGCTCAATCCAAATTCAATTGGTGTGAGAAATTGGACAATTGAAGTTCAACGGCAGTTCGTTCCTAATTGGAGTGGTTGGTGTATTCCATACTTCTAGCGATTGGATTTCACTCAAAACTCACCAAATGACTCCTCCCACCATATTATGATGTTACCCAAGTTTTGGGCTCGATCCGAAATCAATAGGTGTGAGAAATTGGAGTGGTTGATGTATTCCATACTTCTAGCGATTGGATTTCACTCAAAACTCCTCCCACCATATTATGATGTTGCCCGTGTTTTGGGCTCGATCTGAAATCAATAGGTGTGGGAAATAGGACAATTCAAGTTCAACGGCAGTTCGTTCCTAATTTGAGTGGTTGGTGTATTCTATACTTCTAGCGATTGGATTTCACTCAAAACTAAACAAATGACTCCTCCCACCATATTATGATGTTGCCCAAGTTTTGGGCTCGATCCGAAATCAATAGGTGTGAGAAATTGGACAATTCAAGTTCAACGGCAGTTCGTTCCTAATTGGAGTGGTTGGTGTATTCCACACTTCTAGCGATTGGATTTCACTCAAAACTCACCAAATGACTCCTCCCACCATATTATGATGTTGCCCAAGTTTGGGGCTCGGTCCGAAATCAATAGGTGTTCCAAATTGGACAATTCAAGTTCAACGGCAGTTCGTTCCTAATTGGAGTGGTTGGTGTATTCCATACTTCTAGCGATTGGATTTAATTCAAAACTCACCAAATGACTCCTCCCACAATATTATGATGTACCCCAAGTTTGGGGCTCGGTCCGAAATCAATAGGTGTGAGAAATTGGACAATTCAAGTTCAACGGCAGTTCGTTCCTAATTGGAGTGGTTGGTGTATTCCATACTTCTAGCGATTGGATTTCACTCAAAACTCACCAAACGACTCCTCCCACCATATTATGATGTTGCCCAAGTTTTGGGCTCGATCCGAAATCAATAGGTGTTCCAAATTGGACAATTCAAGTTCAACGGCAGTTCGTTCCTAATTGGAGTGGTTGGTGTATTCCATACTTCTAGCGATTGGATTTTACTCAAAACTAACCAAATGACTCCTCCCACCATATTATGATGTTGCCCAAGTTTTGGGCTCGATCCGAAATCAATAGGTGTTATAAATTCGACAATTCAAGTTCAACGGCAGTTCGTTCCTAAATGGAGTGGTTGGTGTATTCCATACTTTTAGCGATTGGATTTCACTCAAAACTAACCAAATGACTACTCCCACCATATTATGATGTTAACCAAGTTTTGGGCTCAATCCAAATTCAATAGGTGTGAGAAATTGGACAATTGAAGTTCAACGGCAGTTCGTTCCTAATTGGAGTGGTTGGTGTATTCCATACTTCTAGCGATTGGATTTCACTCAAAACTCACCAAATGACTCCTCCCACCATATTATGATGTTACCCAAGTTTTGGGCTCGATCCGAAATCAATAGGTGTGAGAAATTGGAGTGGTTGGTGTATTCCATACTTCTAGCGATTGGATTTCACTCAAAACTCCTCCCACCATATTATGATGTTGCCCATGTTTTGGGCTCGATCTGAAATTGGATTTCTCTCAAAACTAGCCAAATGACTCCTCCCACCATATTATGATGTTGCCCAAGTTTTGGGCTCGATCCGAAATCAGTAGGTGTGAGAAATTGGACAATTCAAGTTCAACGGCAGCTCGTTCCTAATTGGAGTGGTTGGTGTATTCCATACTTCTAGCGATTGGATTTCACTCAAAACTCACCAAATGACTCCTCCCAACATATTATGATGTTACCCAAGTTTGGGGCTCGATCCGAAATCAATAGGTGTGAGAAATTGGACAATTCAAGTTCAAAGGCAGTTCGTTCCTAATTGGAGTGGTTGGTGTATTCCATACTTCTAGCGATTGGATTTCTCTCAAAACTCACCAAATGACTCCTCCCACCATATTATGATGTTGCCCAAGTTTTGCGCTCGATCCGAAATCAATAGGTGTTCGAAATTGGACAATTCAAGTTCAACGGCAATTCGTTCCTAATTGGGGTGGTTGGTGTATTCCGTACTTCTAGCGAATGGATTTCACTCAAAACTCACCAAAGGACTCCTCCCACCACATTATGATGTTGCCCAAATTTGGGGCTCGATCCGAAATCAATAGGTGTTCGAAATTGGACAATTCAATTTCAACGGCAGTTCGTTCCTAATTGGAGTGGTTGGGGTATTCCATACTTCTAGCGATTGGATTTCACTCAAAACTCACCAAATGACTCCTCCCACCATATCATGATGTTGCCCAAGTTTGGGGCTCGATCCGAAATCTATAGGTGTGAGAAATTGCACAATTCAAGTTCAACGGCAGTTCGTTCGTAATTGGAGTGGTTGCTGTATTCCATAATTCTAGCGATTGGATGACACTCAAAACTCACAAATGACACCGCCCACCATATTATGATGTTGCCCAAGTTTTGGGCTCGATTCGAAATCAATAGGTGTGAGAAATTGGACAATTCAAGTTCAACGACTGTTCGTTCCTAATTGGAATGGTTGGTGTATTCCACACTTCTAGCGATTGGATTTCACTCAAAACTCACCAAATGACTCCTCCCACCATATTATGATGTTGCCCAAGTTTTGGGCTCGATCCGAAATCAATAGGTGTTAGAAATTGGACAATTCAAATTCAACGGCAGTTCGTTCCTAATTGGAGTGGTTGGTGTATTCCGTACTTCTACCGATTGGATTTCACACAAAACTCCTCCCACCTTATTATGATGTTGCCCATGTTTTGGGCTCAATCTGAAATCAATAGGTGTGGGAAATTGGACAATCCTAGTTCAACGGCAGTTCGTTCCTAATTGGAGTGGTTGGTGTATTCCACACTTCTAGGGATTGGATTTCCCTCAAAACTCACCAAATGACTCCTCCCACCATATTATGATGTTGCCCAAGTTTTGGGCTCGATCCGAAATCAATAGGTGTGAGAAATTGGACAATTCAAGTTCAACGGCAGTTCGTTCCTAATCGTAGTGGTTGGTGTATTCCATACTTCTAGCGATTGGATTTCGCACAAAACTCACCAAATGACTCCTCCCACCATATTATGATGTTGCCCTAGTTTGGGGCTCGATCCGAAATCAATAGGTGTTCCAAATTGGACAATTCAAGTTCAACGGCAGTTCGTTCCTAATTGGAGTGGTTGGTGTATTCTATACTTCTAGCGATTGGATTTCACTCAAAACCAAACAAATGACTCCTCCCACCATATTGTGATGTTGCCCAAGTTTTGGGCTCGATCCGAAATCAATAGGTGTTCGAAATTGGACAATTCAAGTTCAACGGCAGTTCGTTCCTAATTGGAGTGGTTGGTGTATTCCATACTTCTAGCGATTGGATTTCCCTGAAAACTCACCAAATGAATCCTCACACCATATTATGATGTTGCCCAAGTTTGGGGCTCGATCCGAAATCAATAGGTGTGAGAAATTGGACAATTCAAGTTCAACGGCAGTTCGTTCCTAGTTGGAGTGGTTGGTGTATTCCACACTTCTAGCGATTGGATTTCACTCAAAACTCACCAAATGACTCCTCCCACCATATTATGATGTTGCCCAAGTTTTGGGCTCGATCCGAAATCAATAAGTGTGACAAATTGGACAATTCAAGTTCAACGGCAGTTCGTTCCTAATTGGAGTGGTTGGTGTATTTCATACTTCTAGAGATTGGATTTCACTCAAAACTCACCAAATGACTCCTCCCACCACATTATGATGTTGCCCAAGTTTTGGGCTCGATCCAAAATCAATAGGTGTGAGAAATTGGACAATTCAAGTTCAACGGCAGTTCGTTCCTAATTGGAATGGTTGGTGTATTCCACACTTCTAGCGATTGGATTTCACTCAAAACTCACCAAATGACTCCTCCCACCATATTATGATGTTGCCCAAGTTTTGGGCTCGATCCGAAATCAATACGTGTGAGAAATTGGACAATTCAAGTTCAACGGCAGTTCGTTCCTAATTGGAGTGGTTGGTGTATTCCATACTTCTAGCGATTGGATTTCACTCAAAACTCACCAAATGACTCCTCCCACCATCTTATGATGTTGCCAAAGTTTGGGGCTCGATCCGAAATCAATAGGTGTTCCAAATTGGACAATTCAAGTTCAACGGCAGTTCGTTCCTAATTGGAGTGGTTGGTGTATTCCATACTTCTAGCGATTGGATTTCACTCAAAACTCACCAAATGACTCCTCCCACCATATTATGATGTTGCCCAAGTTTTGGGCTCAATCCGAAATCAATAGGTGTGAGAAATTGGACAATTCAAGTTCAACGGCAGTTCGTTCCTAGTTGGAGTGGTTGGTGTATTCCATACTTCTAGCGATTGGATTTCACTCAAAACTCACCAAATGACTCCTCCCACCATATTATGATGTTGCCCTAGTTTGGGGCTCGATCCGAAATCAATAGGTGCTCCAAATTGGACAATTCAAGTTCAACGGCAGTTCGTTCCTAATTGGAGTGGTTGGTGTATTCTATACTTCTAGCGATTGGATTTCACTCAAAACCAAACAAATGACTCCTCCCACCATATTATGATGTTGCCCAAGTTTTGGGCTCGATCCGAAATCAATAGGTGTTCGAAATTGGACAATTCAAGTTCAACGGCAGTTCGTTCCTAATTGGAGTGGTTGGTGTATTCCATACTTCTAGCGATTGGATTTCACTCAAAACTCACCAAATGACTCCTCCCTCCATATTATGATGTTGCCCAAGTTTGGGGCTCGGTCCGAAATCAATAGGTGTTCGAAATTGGACAATTCAATTTCAACGGCAGTTCGTTCCTAATTGGAGTGGTTGGTGTATTCCATACTTCTAGCGATTGGATTTCACTCAAAACTCACCAAATGACTCCTCCCACCTTATTATGATGTTGCCCAAGTTTTGGGCTCGATCCGAAAGCAATCGGTGTGAGAAATTGGACAATTCAAGTTCAACGGCAGTTCGTTCCTAATTGGAGTGGTTGGTGTATTCCATACTTCTAGCGATTGGATTTCACTCAAAACTCATCAAATGAGTCCTCCCACCATATTATGATGTTGCCCAAGTTTTGGGCTCGATCCGAAATCAATAGATGTTCCAAATTGGACAATTCAAGTTCAACGGCAGTTCGTTCCTAATTGGAGTGGTTGGTATATTCCATACTTCTAGCGATTGGATTTCACTGAAAACTCACCAAATGACTCCTCCCACCATAGTATGATGTTGCCCAAGTTTTGGGCTCGATTCGAAATCAATAGGTGTTCCAAATTGGACAATTCAAGTTCAACGGCAGTTCGTTCCTAATTGGAGTGGTTGGTGTATTCCATAGTTCTAGCGATTGGATTTCACTCAAAACTCTCCAAATGACTCCTCCCACCATATTATGATGTTGCCCAACTTTTGGGCTCGATCCGAAATCAATAGGTATGAGAAATTGGACAATTCAAGTTCAACGGCAGTTCGTTCCTAATTGGAGTGGTTGGTGTATTCCATAATTCTAGCGATTGGATTTCTCTCAAAACTCACCAAATGACTCCTCCCACCATATTATGATGTTGCCCAAGTTTGGGGCTCGATCCGAAATCAATAGGTGTGAGAAATTGGACAATTCAAGTTCAACGGCAGTTCGTTCCTAATTGGAGTGGTTGGTGTATTCCATACTTCTAGCGATTGGATTTCACTCAAAACTCACCAAATGACTCCTCCCACCATATTATGATGTTGCCCAAGTTTGGGGCTCGATCCGAAATCAATAGGTGTGAGAAATTGGACAATTCAAGTTCAACGGCAGTTCGTTCCTAACTGGAGTGGTTGGTGTATTCCATACTTCTAGCGATTGGATTTCACTCAAAACTCACCAAATGACTCCTCCCACCATATTATGATGTTGCCCAAGTTTGGGGCTCGATCCGAAATCTATAGGTGTGAGAAATTGGACAATTCAAGTTCAACGGCAGTTCGTTCCTAATTGGAGTGGTTGCTGTATTCCATACTTCTAGTGATTGGATTTCACTCAAAACTCACCAAATGACTCCTCCCTCCATATTATGATGTTGCCCAAGTTTTGGGCTCGATCCGAAGTCAATAGGTGTTCCAAATTGGACAATTCAAGTTCAACGGCAGTTCGTTCCTAATTGGAGTGGTTGGTGTATTCCATACTTCTAGCGATTGGATTTCACTCAAAACTCACCAAATGACTCCTCCCACCATATTATGATGTTGCCCAAGTTTTGGGTTCGATCCGAAATCAATAGGTTTTCTAAATTTGACTATTAGAGTTCAACGGCAGTTCGTTCCTAATTGGACTGGTTGGTGTATTCCATACTTCTAGCGATTGGATTTCCCTCAAAACTAACCAAATGACTCCTCCCACCATATTATGATGTGGCCCATGTTTTGGGCTCGATCCGAAATAATAGGTGTGAGAAATTGGACAGTTCAAGTTCAATGGCAGTTCGTTCCTAATTGGAGTGGTTGCTGTATTCCATACTTCTAGCAATTGGATTTCACTCAAAACTCACCAATTGACTCCTCCCACCATATTATGATGTTGCCCAAGTTTGGGGCTCGTTCTGAAATCAATAGGTGTTCCAAATTGGACAATTCAAGTTCAACCGCAGTTCGTTCCTAATTGGCGTGGTTGGTGTATTCTATACTTCTAACGATTGGATTTCACCCAAAACTCACCAAATGACCCCTCCCACCATATTATGGTGTTGCACAAGTTTGGGGTTCGATCCTAAATCAATAGGTGTTCCAAATTGGACAAATCAAGTTCAACGGCAGTTCGTTCCTAATTGGAGTGGTTAGTGTATTCCATACTTCTAGTGATTGGATTTCCCTCAAAACTCACCAAATGACTCCTCCCACCATAGTATGATAGTTTTGGGCAGGATCCGAAATCAATAGGTGTGAGAAATTGGACAATTCAAGTTCAACGGCAGTTCGTTCCTACTAGGAGTGGTTGGTGTATTCCATACTTCTAGCGATTGGATTTCACTCAAAACTCACCAAATGACTCCCCCAACCATATTATGATGTTGCCCAAGTTTTGGGCTCGATCCGAAAGCAATAGGTCTTCCAAATTGGACAATTCAAGTTCAACGACAGTTCGTTCCTAATTGGTGTGGTTGGTGTATTCCATACTTCTAACGATTGGATTTCACCCAAAACTCCCCAAATGACTCCTCCCGCCATATTTTGGTGTTGCACAAGTTTGGGGTTCGATCCGAAATCAATAGGTGTGAGAAATTGGACAATTCAAGTTTGACGGCAGTTCGTTCCTAATTGGAGTGGTTGGTGTATTCCATACTTCTAGCGATTGGATTTCACTCAAAACTCACCAAATGACTCCTCCCACCATATTATGATGTTGCCCAAGTTTTGGGCTCGATCCGAAATCAATAGGTGTTCCAAATTGGACAATTCAAGTTCAACGGCAGTTCGTTCCTACTGGGAGTGGTTGGTGTATTCCATACTTCTAGCGATTGGATTCCACTCAAAACTCACCAAATGACTCCTCCCACCATATTATGATGTTGCCCAAGTTTTGGGCTCGATCCGAAATCAATAGGTGTTCCAAATTGGACAATTCAAGTTCAACGGCAGTTCGTTCCTACTAGGAGTGGTTGGTGTATTCCATACTTCTAGCGATTGGATTTCACTCAAAACTCACCAAATGACTCCCCCAACCATATTATGATGTTGCCCAAGTTTTGGGCTCGATCCGAAAGCAATAGGTCTTCCAAATTGGACAATTCAAGTTCAACGACAGTTCGTTCCTAATTGGAATGGTTGGTGTATTCCATACTTCTAGCGATTGGATTTCACTCAAAACTCACCAAATGACTCCTCCCACCATATTATGATGTTGCCCAAGTTTTGGGCTCGATCCGAAATCAATAGGTGTGAGAAATTGGACAATTCAAGTTGAACGGCAGTTCGTTCCTAATTTGAGTGGTTGGTGTATTCCACACTTCTAGCGATTGGATTTCACTCAAAACTCACCAAATGACTCCCCCCACCATATTATGATGTTGCCCAAGTTTTGGGCTCGATCCGAAATCAATAGGTCTTCCAAATTGGACAATTCAAGTTCAACGGCAGTTCGTTCCTAATTGGAGTGGTTGGTGTATTCCATACTTCTAGCGATTGTATTTCATTCAAAACTCACCAAATGACTCCTCACACCATATTATGATGGTGCCCAAGTTTTGGGCTCGATCTGAAATCAATAGGTGTGAGAAATTGGACAATTCAAGTTCAACGGCAGTTCGTTCCCAATTGGAGTGGTTGGTGTATTCCATACTTCTACCGATTGGATTTCACTCAAAACTCACCAAATGACTCCTCCCACCATATTATGATGTTGCCCAAGTTTTGGGCTCGATCCGAAATCAGTAGGTGTTCCAAATTGGAAAATTCAAGTATAACGGTAGTTCGTTCCAAACTGGAGTGGTTGGTGTATTCCATAGTTCTAGCGATTGGATTTCACTCAAAACTCACCAAATGACTCCTCCCACCGTATTATGATATCGCCCAAGTTTTGGGCTCGATCCGAAATCAATAGGTGTTCCAAACTGGACAATTCAAGTTCAACAGCAGTTCGTTCCTAATTGGAGTGGTTGGTGTATTCCACACTTCTAGCGATTGGATTTCACTCAAAACTCACCAAATGACTCCCCCAACCATATTATGATGTTGCCCAAGCTTTGGGCTCGATCCGAAAGCAATAGGTCTTCCAAATTGGACAATTCAAGTTCAACGGCAGTTCGTTCCTAATTGGCGTGGTTGGTGTATTCCATATATCTAGTGATTGGATTTCACTCAAAACTCACCAAATGACTCCTCCCACCATATTATGATGTTGCCCAAGTTTTGGGCTCGATCCGAAATCAATAGGTGTGAGAAATTGGTCAATTCAATTTCAACGAAAGTTCGTTCCCAATTGGAATGGTTGGTGTATTCCATACTTCTAGCGATTGGATTTCACTCAAAACTCACCAAATGACTCCTCCCACCATATTATGACGTTGCCCAAGTTTTGGGCTCGATCCGAAATCAAGACGTGTGAGAAATTGGACAATTCAAGTTCAACGGCAGTTCGTTCCTAATTGGAGTGGTTGGTGTATTCCATACTTCTAGCGATTGGATTTCACTCAAAACTCCTCCCACCTTATTATGATGTTGCCCATGTTTTGGGCTCTGTCTGAAATCAATAGGTGTGGGAAATTGGACAATACAAGTTCAACGACAGTTCGTTCCTAATTGGAGTGGTTGGTGTATTCCATACTTCTAGCGATTGGATTTCACTCAAAACTCACCAAATGACTCTTCCCACCATATTATGATGTTGCCCAAGTTTGGGGCTCGATCCGAAATCAATAGGTGTGAGAAATTGGACATTTCAAGTTCGACGGCAGTTCGTTCCTAATTGGAGTGGTTCGTGTATTCCATACTTCTAGTGATTGGATTTCACTCAAAACTAACCAAATGACTCCTCCCACCATATTATGACGTTGCCCAAGTTTTGGGCACGATCCGAAATCAGTAGGTGTTCCAAATTGGATAATTCGAGTTCAACGGCAGTTCGTTCCTAATTGGAGTTGTTGGTGTATTCGATACTTCTAGCGATTGGATTTCACTCAAAACTAACCAAATGACTCCTCCCACCATATTATGATGTTGCCCAAGTTTTGGGCTCGATCCGAAATCAATAGGTGTTCCAAATTGGACAATTCAAGTCCAACGGCAGTTCGTTCCTAATTGGAGTGGTTGGTGTATTCCATACTTCTAGCGATTGGATTTCACTCAAAACCCACGAAATGACTCCTCCCACCATATTATGTTGTTGCCCAAGTTTTGGGCTCGATCCGAAATCAATAGGTGTTCCAAATTGGACAATTCAAGTTGAACGGCAGTTCGTTCCAAATTGGAGTGGTTGGTGTATTCCATACTTCTAGCGATTGGATTTCACTCAAAACTCACCAAATGACTCCTCCCACCATATTATGATGTTGCACAAGTTTTGGGCTCGATCCGAAATCAATAGGTGTGATAAATTAGACAATTCAAGTTCAACGGCAGTTCGTTCCTAATCGGAGTGGTTGGTGTATTCCATACTTCTAGCGATTGGATTTTACTCAAAACTCACCAAATGACTCCTCCCACCATATTGTGATGTTGCCCAAGTTTTGGGCTCGATCCGAAATCAATAGGTGTTCCAAATTGGACAAGTCAAGTCCAACGGCAGTTCGTTCCTAATTGGAGTGGTTGGTGTATTCCATACTTCAAGTGATTGGATTTCACTCAAAACTCACCAAATGACTCCTCCCACCACATTATGATGTTGCCCAAGTTTTGGGCTCGATCCGAAATCAATAGGTCTGAGAAATTGGTCAATTCAATTTGAACGACAGTTCGTTCCTAATTGGAGTGGTTAGTGTATTCCATACGTCGAGCGATTGGATTTCGCTCAAAACTCACCAAATGACTCCTCCCACCATGTTATGATGTTGCCCAAGTTTTGGGCTCGATCCGAAATCAATAGGTGTTCCAAATTGGGCAATTCAAGTTCAGCGGCAATTCGTTCCTAATTGGAGTGGTTGGTGTATTCCATACTTCTAGTGATTGGATTTCACACAAAACTAACCAAATGACTACTCGCACCATATTATGATGTTGCCCAAGTTTTGGGCTCGATCCAAAATCAATAGGTGTGAGAAATTGGACAATTCAAGTTCAACGGCAGTTCGTTCCTAGTTGGAGTGGTTGGTGTATTCCACACTTCTAGCGATTGGATTTCACTCAAAACTCACCAAATGACTCCTGCCACCATATTATGATGTTGCCCAAGTTTTGGGCTCGATCCGAAATCAATAGGTGTGAGAAATTGAACAATTCAAGTTCGACGGCAGTTCATTCCTAGTTGGAGTGGTTGGTGTATTCCACACTTCTAGCGATTGGATTTCACTCAAAACTCACCAAATGACTACTCCAACCATATTATGATGTTGCCCAGGTTTTGGGCTCGATCCAAAATCAATAGGTGTGAGAAATTGGACAATTCAAGTTCAACGGCAGTTCGTTCCTAGTTGGAGTGGTTGGTGTATTCCACACTTCTAGCATTGGATTTCACTCAAAACTCACCAAATGACACCTGCCACCATATTATGATGTTGCCCAAGTTTTGGGCTCGATCCAAAATCAATAGGTGTGAGAAATTGGACATTTCAAGTTCGACGGCAGTTCGTTCCTAATTGGAGTGGTTCGTGTATTCCATACTTCTAGTGATTGGATTACACTCAAAACTAACCAAATGACTCCTCCCACCATATTATGACGTTGCCCAAGTTTTGGGCACGATCCGAAATCAGTAGGTGTTCCAAATTGGATAATTCGAGTTCAACGGCAGTTCGTTCCAAATTGGGGTGGTTGGTGTATTCCATACTTCTAGCGATTGGATTTCCCTCAAAAATCACCAACTGACTCCTCCCACCATATTATGATGTTGCCCAAGTTTTGGGGTCGATCCGAAATCAATTGGTGTTCCAAATTGGACAATTCAAGTTCAACGGCAGTTCGTTCCTAACTAGAGTGGTTGGTATATTCCATACTTCTAGCGATTGGATTTCACTCAATACTTACCAAATGACTCCTCCCACCATATTATGTTGTTGCCCAAGTTATGGGCTCGATGCGAAATCAATAGGTGTTCCAAATTGGACAATTCAAGTTCAACGGCAGTTCGTTCCTAACTGGAGTGGTTGGTGTATTCCATACTTCTAGCGATTGGATTTCACTCAAAACTCACCAATTGACTCCTCCCACCATATTATGATGTTGCCCAAGTTTTGGGCTCGATCCGAAATCAATAGGTGTGATAAATTGGACAATTCAAGTTCAACGGCAGTTCGTTCCTAATTGGAGTGGTTGGTGTATTCCATACTTCTAGCGATTTGATTTCACTCAAAACTCACCAAATGACTCCTCCCACCGTATTATGATGTTGCCCAAGTTTTGGGCTCGATCCGAAATCAATAGGTGTTCCAAATTGGACAATTCAAGTTCAACGGCAGTTCGTTCCTAATTGGAGAGGTCGGTGTATTCCATACTTCTAGCGATTGGATTTCACTCAAAACTCACCAAACGACTCCTCCCACCATATTATGATGTTGCCCAAGTTTTGTGCTCGATCCGAAATCAATAGGTGTGATAAATTGTACAATTCAGGTTCAACGGCAGTTCGTTCCCAATTGGAGTGGTTAGTGTATTCCATACTTCTAGCGATTTGATTTAACTCAAAACTCACCGAATGACTCCTCCCACCGTATTATGATGTTGCCCAAGTTTTGGGCTCGATCCGAAATCAATAGGTGTTCCAAATTGGACAATTCAAGTTCAACGGCAGTTCGTTCCTAATTGGAGTGGTTGGTGTATTCCATACGTCCAGCAATTGGATTCCACTCAAAACTCACAAAATGACTCCTCCCACCATGTTATGATGTTGCCCAAGTTTTGGGCTCGATCCGGAATCAATAGGTGTTCCGAATTGGACAATTTAAGTTCAACGGCAATTCGTTCCTAATTGGAGTGGTTGGTGTATTCCATACTTCTAGCGATTGGATTTCACTCAAAACTCACCAAATGACTTCTCCCACCATATTATGATGTTGCCCAAGTTTTGGGCTCGATCCGAAATGAATAGGTGTTCCAAATTGGACAATTCAAGTTTCACGGCAGTTAATCCCTAATTGGAGTGGTTGGTGTATTCCATACTTCTAGAGATTGGATTTCACTGAAAACTCTCCAATTCACTCCTCCCACCATATTATGTTGTTGCCCAACTTTTGGGCTCGATCCGAAATCAATAGGTGTGAGAAATTGGACAATTCAAGTTCAACGGCAGTTCGTTCCTAATTGGAGTGGTTGGTGTATTCCATACTTCTAGAGATTGGATTTCACTCAAAACTCACAAATGACTCCTCCCACCATATTATGATGTTGCCCAAGTTTTGGGCTCGATCCGAAATCAATAGGTGTTAGAAATTGGACAATTCAAGTTCAACGGCAGTTCTTTCCTAATGGGAGTGGTTGGTGTATTCCATACTTCTAGCGATTGGATTTCACTCAAAACTCACCAAATGACTCCTCGCACCATATTATGATGTTGCCCAAGTTTGGGGTTCGATCCGAAATCAATAGGTGTTAGAAATTGGACAATTCAAGTTCAACGGCAGTTCGTTCCTAAGGGGTGTGGTTGGTGTATTCCATACTTCTAACGATTGGATTTCACTCAAAACTCACAAATGACTCCTCCCACCATATTATGATGTTGCCCAAGTTTTGGGCTCGATCCGAAATCAATAGGTGTTCCAAATTTTACAATTCAAGTTCAACGGCAGTTCGTTCCTAATTGGAGTGGTTGGTGTATTCCATACTTCTAGCGATTTGATTTCACTCAAAACTCACCAATTGACTCCTCCCACCATACTATGATGTTGCCCAAGTTTTGGGCTCGATCCGAAATCAATAGGTGTGAGAAATTGGACAATTCAAGTTCAACGGAAGTTCGTTCCTAATTGGAGTGGTTGGTTTATTCCATACTTCTTGCGATTGGATTTCACTCAAAACTAACCCAATGACTCCTCCCACCATATTATGATGTTGCCCATGTTTGGGGCTCGATCCGAAATCAATAGGTGTGAGAAATTGGACCATACAAGTTCAACGGCAGTTCGTTCCTAATTAGAGTGGTTCCATACTTCTAGCGATTGGATTTCACTCAAACCTCACCAATTGACTCCACCCACCATATTATGATGTTGCCCAAGTTTTGGGCTCGATCCGAAATCAATAGGTTTGAGAAATTGGACAATTCAAATTCAACGGAAGTTCGTTCCTAATTGGAGTGGTTGGTGTATTCCATACTTCTTGCGATTGGATTTCACTCAAAACTCACCAAATGACTCCTCCCACCATATTATGATGTTGCCCAGGTTTGGGGCTCGATCCGAAATCAATAGGTGTGGGAAATTGGACAATTCAAGTTCAACGTCAGTTCGTTCCAAATTGGAGTGGTTGGTGTATTCCATACTTCTAGCGATTGGATTTCACTCAAAACTCACCAAATGACTCCTCCCACCATATTATGATGTTGCCCAAGTTTTGGGCTCGATCCGAAATCAATAGGTGTGAGAAATTGGACAATTTAAGTTCAACGACAGTTCGTTCCTAATTGGAGTGGTTGGTGTATTCCATACTTCTAGCGATTGGATTTCACTCAAAACTCTCCAATTGACTCCTCCCACCATATTAGGATGTTGCCCAAGTTTTGGGCTCGATCCGAAATCAATAGGTGTTCCAAATTGGACAATTCAAGTTCAACGGGAGTTCGTTCCTAATTGCAGTGGTTGGTGTATTCCATACTTCAAGCGATTGGATTTCACTCAAAACTCACCAAATGACTCCTCCCACCATATTATGATGTTGCCCAAGTTTTGGGCTCGATCCGAAATCAATAGGTCTTCCAAATTGGACAATTACAGTTCAACGGCAGTTCGTTCCTAATTGGAGTGGTTGGTGTATTCCATACTTCTAGCGATTGGATTTCACTCAAAACTAACCAAATGACTCCTCCCACCATATTATGATGTTGCCCAAGTTTTGGGCTCGATCCGAAATCAATAGGTGTGAGAAATTGGACAATTCAAGTTCAACGGCAGTTCGTTCCTAGTTGGAGTGGTTGGTGTATTCCACACTTCTAGCGATTGGATTTCACTCAAAACTCACCAAATGACTCCTGCCACCATATTATGATGTTGCCCAAGTTTTGGGCTCGATCCGAAATCAATAGGTGTGAGAAATTGAACAATTCAAGTTCGACGGCAGTTCATTCCTAGTTGGAGTGGTTGGTGTATTCCACACTTCTAGCGATTGGATTTCACTCAAAACTCACCAAATGACTACTCCAACCATATTATGATGTTGCCCAGGTTTTGGGCTCGATCCAAAATCAATAGGTGTGAGAAATTGGACAATTCAAGTTCAACGGCAGTTCGTTCCTAGTTGGAGTGGTTGGTGTATTCCACACTTCTAGCATTGGATTTCACTCAAAACTCACCAAATGACACCTGCCACCATATTATGATGTTGCCCAAGTTTTGGGCTCGATCCAAAATCAATAGGTGTGAGAAATTGGACATTTCAAGTTCGACGGCAGTTCGTTCCTAATTGGAGTGGTTCGTGTATTCCATACTTCTAGTGATTGGATTACACTCAAAACTAACCAAATGACTCCTCCCACCATATTATGACGTTGCCCAAGTTTTGGGCACGATCCGAAATCAGTAGGTGTTCCAAATTGGATAATTCGAGTTCAACGGCAGTTCGTTCCAAATTGGGGTGGTTGGTGTATTCCATACTTCTAGCGATTGGATTTCCCTCAAAAATCACCAACTGACTCCTCCCACCATATTATGATGTTGCCCAAGTTTTGGGGTCGATCCGAAATCAATAGGTGTTCCAAATTGGACAATTCAAGTTCAACGGCAGTTCGTTCCTAACTAGAGTGGTTGGTATATTCCATACTTCTAGCGATTGGATTTCACTCAATACTTACCAAATGACTCCTCCCACCATATTATGTTGTTGCCCAAGTTATGGGCTCGATCCGAAATCAATAGGTGTTCCAAATTGGACAATTCAAGTTCAACGGCAGTTCGTTCCTAACTGGAGTGGTTGGTGTATTCCATACTTCTAGCGATTGGATTTCACTCAAAACTCACCAATTGACTCCTCCCACCATATTATGATGTTGCCCAAGTTTTGGGCTCGATCCGAAATCAATAGGTGTGATAAATTGGACAATTCAAGTTCAACGGCAGTTCGTTCCTAATTGGAGTGGTTGGTGTATTCCATACTTCTAGCGATTTGATTTCACTCAAAACTCACCAAATGACTCCTCCCACCGTATTATGATGTTGCCCAAGTTTTGGGCTCGATCCGAAATCAATAGGTGTTCCAAATTGGACAATTCAAGTTCAACGGCAGTTCGTTCCTAATTGGAGAGGTCGGTGTATTCCATACTTCTAGCGATTGGATTTCACTCAAAACTCACCAAACGACTCCTCCCACCATATTATGATGTTGCCCAAGTTTTGTGCTCGATCCGAAATCAATAGGTGTGATAAATTGGACAATTCAGGTTCAACGGCAGTTCGTTCCCAATTGGAGTGGTTAGTGTATTCCATACTTCTAGCGATTTGATTTAACTCAAAACTCACCGAATGACTCCTCCCACCGTATTATGATGTTGCCCAAGTTTTGGGCTCGATCCGAAATCAATAGGTGTTCCAAATTGGACAATTCAAGTTCAACGGCAGTTCGTTCCTAATTGGAGTGGTTGGTGTATTCCATACGTCCAGCAATTGGATTCCACTCAAAACTCACAAAATGACTCCTCCCACCATGTTATGATGTTGCCCAAGTTTTGGGCTCGATCCGGAATCAATAGGTGTTCCGAATTGGACAATTTAAGTTCAACGGCAATTCGTTCCTAATTGGAGTGGTTGGTGTATTCCATACTTCTAGCGATTGGATTTCACTCAAAACTCACCAAATGACTTCTCCCACCATATTATGATGTTGCCCAAGTTTTGGGCTCGATCCGAAATGAATAGGTGTTCCAAATTGGACAATTCAAGTTTCACGGCAGTTAATCCCTAATTGGAGTGGTTGGTGTATTCCATACTTCTAGAGATTGGATTTCACTGAAAACTCTCCAATTCACTCCTCCCACCATATTATGTTGTTGCCCAACTTTTGGGCTCGATCCGAAATCAATAGGTGTGAGAAATTGGACAATTCAAGTTCAACGGCAGTTCGTTCCTAATTGGAGTGGTTGGTTTATTCCATACTTCTTGCGATTGGATTTCACTCAAAACTAACCCAATGACTCCTCCCACCATATTATGATGTTGCCCATGTTTGGGGCTCGATCCGAAATCAATAGGTGTGAGAAATTGGACCATACAAGTTCAACGGCAGTTCGTTCCTAATTAGAGTGGTTCCATACTTCTAGCGATTGGATTTCACTCAAACCTCACCAATTGACTCCACCCACCATATTATGATGTTGCCCAAGTTTGGGGCTCGATCCGAAATCAATAGGTTTGAGAAATTGGACAATTCAAATTCAACGGAAGTTCGTTCCCAATTGGAGTGGTTAGTGTATTCCATACTTCTAGCGATTTGATTTAACTCAAAACTCACCAAATGACTCCTCCCACCATATTATGATGTTGCCCAAGTTTTGGGCTCGATCCGAAATCAATAGGTGTGAGAAATTGGACAATTTAAGTTCAACGAGAGTTCGTTCCTAATTGGAGTGGTTGGTGTATTCCATACTTCTAGCGATTGGATTTCACTCAAAACTCTCCAATTGACTCCTCCCACCATATTAGGATGTTGCCCAAGTTTTGGGCTCGATCCGGAATCAATAGGTGTTCCGAATTGGACAATTTAAGTTCAACGGCAATTCGTTCCTAATTGGAGTGGTTGGTGTATTCCATACTTCTATGGATTCGATTTCACTCAAAACTCAACAAATGACTCCTCCCACCATATTATGATGTTGCCCAAGTTTTGGGCTCGATCCGAAATCAATAGGTGTTAGAAATTGGACAATTCAAGTTCAACGGCAGTTCTTTCCTAATGGGAGTGGTTGGTGTATTCCATACTTCTAGCGATTGGATTTCACTCAAAACTCACCAAATGACTCCTCGCACCATATTATGATGTTGCCCAAGTTTGGGGTTCGATCCGAAATCAATAGGTGTTTGAAATTGGACAATTCAAGTTCAACGGCAGTTCGTTCCTAAGGGGTGTGGTTGGTGTATTCCATACTTCTAACGATTGGATTTCACTCAAAACTCACAAATGACTCCTCCCACCATATTATGATGTTGCCCAAGTTTTGGGCTCGATCCGAAATCAATAGGTGTTCCAAATTTTACAATTCAAGTTCAACGGCAGTTCGTTCCTAATTGGAGTGGTTGGTGTATTCCATACTTCTAGCGATTTGATTTCACTCAAAACTCACCAATTGACTCCTCCCACCATACTATGATGTTGCCCCAGTTTTGGGCTCGATCCGAAATCAATAGGTGTGAGAAATTGGACAATTCAAGTTCAACGGAAGTTCGTTCCTAATTGGAGTGGTTGGTTTATTCCATACTTCTTGCGATTGGATTTCACTCAAAACTAACCCAATGACTCCTCCCACCATATTATGATGTTGCCCATGTTTGGGGCTCGATCCGAAATCAATAGGTGTGAGAAATTGGACCATACAAGTTCAACGGCAGTTCGTTCCTAATTAGAGTGGTTCCATACTTCTAGCGATTGGATTTCACTCAAACCTCACCAATTGACTCCACCCACCATATTATGATGTTGCCCAAGTTTTGGGCTCGATCCGAAATCAATAGGTTTGAGAAATTGGACAATTCAAATTCAACGGAAGTTCGTTCCCAATTGGAGTGGTTAGTGTATTCCATACTTCTAGCGATTTGATTTAACTCAAAACTCACCAAATGACTCCTCCCACCATATTATGATGTTGCCCAAGTTTTGGGCTCGATCCGAAATCAATAGGTGTGAGAAATTGGACAATTTAAGTTCAACGACAGTTCGTTCCTAATTGGAGTGGTTGGTGTATTCCATACTTCTAGCGATTGGATTTCACTCAAAACTCTCCAATTGACTCCTCCCACCATATTAGGATGTTGCCCAAGTTTTGGGCTCGATCCGAAATCAATAGGTGTTCCAAATTGGACAATTCAAGTTCAACGGGAGTTCGTTCCTAATTGCAGTGGTTGGAGTATTCCATACTTCAAGCGATTGGATTTCACTCAAAACTCACCAAATGACTCCTCACACCATATTATGATGTTGCCCAAGTTTTGGGCTCGATCCGAAATCAATAGGTCTTCCAAATTGGAGAATTACAGTTCAACGGCAGTTCGTTCCTAATTGGAGTGGTTGGTGTATTCCATACTTCTAGCGATTGGATTTCACTCAAAACTAACCAAATGACTCCTCCCACCATATTATGATGTTGCCCAAGTTTTGGGCTCGATCCGAAATCAATAGGTGTGAGAAATTGGACAATTCAAGTTCAACGGCAGTTCGTTCCATATTGGAGTGGTTGGTGTATTCCACACTTCTAGCGATTGGATTTCACTCAAAACTCACCAAATGACTCCTCCCACCATATTATGATGTTGCCCAAGTTTTGGGCTCAATACGAAATCAATAGGTTTTCCAAATTGGACAATTCAAGTTCAACGTCAGTTCGTTCCAAATTGGAGTGGTTGGTGTATTCCATACTTCTAGCGATTGGATTTCACTCAAAACTCACCAAATGACTCCTCCCACCATATTATGATGTTGCCCAAGTTTTGGGCTCGATCCGAAATCAATAGCTGTGAGAAATTGGACAATTCAAGTTCAACGGCAGTTCGTTCCAAATTGGAGTGGTTGGTGTATTCCACACTTCTAGCGATTGGATTTCACTCAAAACTCACCAAATGACTCCTCCCACCATATTATGATGTTGCCCAAGTTTTGGGCTCGATCCGAAATCAATAGGTGTTCCAAATTGGACAATTCAAGTTCAACGTCAGTTCGTTCCAAATTGGAGTGGTTGGTGTATTCCATACTTCTAGCGATTTGATTTCACTCAAAACTCACCAAATGACTCCTCCCACCATATTATGATGTTGCCCAAGTTTTGGGCTCGATCCTAAATCAATACGTGTTCCAAATTGGACAATTCAAGTTTCACGGCAGTTCGTCCCTAATTGGAGTGGTTGGTGTATTCCATACTTCTAGAGATTGGATTTCACTGAAAACTCACCAATTCACTCCTCCCACCATATTATGTTGTTGCCCAACTTTTGGGCTCGATCCGAAATCAATAGGTGTGAGAAATTGGACAATTCAAGTTCAACGGCAGTTCGTTCCTAATTGGACTGGTTGCAGTATTCCATACTTCTATGGATTCGATTTCACTCAAAACTCACCAAATGACTCCTCCCACCATATTATGATGTTGCCCAAGTTTTGGGCTCGATCCGAAATCAATAGGTGTTAGAAATTGGACAATTCAAGTTCAACGGCAGTTCTTTCCTAATGGGAGTGGTTGGTGTATTCCATACTTCTAGCGATTGGATTTCACTCAAAACTCACCAAATGACTCCTCGCACCATATTATGATGTTGCCCAAGTTTGGGGTTCGATCCGAAATCAATAGGTGTTAGAAATTGGACAATTCAAGTTCAACGGCAGTTCGTTCCTAAGGGGTGTGGTTGGTGTATTCCATACTTCTAACGATTGGATTTCACTCAAAACTCACAAATGACTCCTCCCACCATATTATGATGTTGCCCAAGTTTTGGGCTCGATCCGAAATCAATAGGTGTTCCAAATTTTACAATTCAAGTTCAACGGCAGTTCGTTCCTAATTGGAGTGGTTGGTGTATTCCATACTTCTAGCGATTTGATTTCACTCAAAACTCACCAATTGACTCCTCCCACCATACTATGACGTTGCCCAAGTTTTGGGCTCGATCTGAAATCAATAGGTGTGAGAAATTGGACAATTCAAGTTCAACGGAAGTTCGTTCCTAATTGGAGTGGTTGGTTTATTCCATACTTCTTGCGATTGGATTTCACTCAAAACTAACCCAATGACTCCTCCCACCATATTATGATGTTGCCCAAGTTTGGGGCTCGATCCGAAATCAATAGGTGTGGGAAATTGGACAATTCAAGTTCAACGGCAGTTCGTTCCTAATTGGAGTGGTTGGTGTATTCCATACTTCTAGCGATTGGATTTCACTCAAAACTCACCAAATGACTCCTCCCACCATATTATGATGTTGCCCAAGTTTGGGGCTCGATCCGAAATCAATAGGTGTGGGAAATTGGACAATTCAAGTTCAACGGCAGTTCGTTCCTAATTGGAGTGGTTGGTGTATTCCATACTTCTAGGGATTGGATTTCACTCAAAACTCACCAAATGACTCCTCACACCATATTGTGATGTTGCCCAAGTTTTGTGCTCTATCCGAAATCAATAGGTGTGAGAAATTGGACAATTTAAGTTCAACGACAGTTCGTTCCTAATTGGAGTGGTTGGTGTATTCCATACTTCTAGCGATTGGATTTCACTCAAAACTCTCCAATTGACTCCTCCCACCATATTAGGATGTTGCCCAAGTTTTGGGCTCGATCCGAAATCAATAGGTGTTCCAAATTGGACAATTCAAGTTCAACGGCAGTTCGTTCCTAATTGCAGTGGTTGGTGTATTCCATACTTCAAGCGATTGGATTTCACTCAAAACTCACCAAATGACTCCTCCCACCATATTATGATGTTGCCCAAGTTTTGGGCTCGATCCGAAATCAATAGGTCTTCCAAATTGGACAATTACAGTTCAACGGCACTTCGTTCCTAATTGGAGTGGTTGGTGTATTCCATACTTCTACCGATTGGATTTCCCTCAAAACTAACCAAATGACTCCTCCCACCATATTATGACGTTGCCCAAGTTTTGGGCTCGATCCGAAATCAATAGGTGTTCCAAATTGGACAATTCAAGTTTCACGGCAGTTCGTCCCTAATTGGAGTGGTTGGTGTATTCCATACTTCTAGAGATTGGATTTCACTGAAAACTCACCAATTCACTCCTCCCACCATATTATGTTGTTGCCCAACTTTTGGGCTCGATCCGAAATCAATAGGTGTGAGAAATTGGACAATTCAAGTTCAACGGCAGTTCGTTCCTAATTGGACTGGTTGCTGTATTCCATACTTCTATGGATTCGATTTCACTCAAAACTCACCAAATGACCCCTCCCACCGTATTATGATGTTGCCCAAGTTTTGGGCTCGATCCGAAATCAATAGGTGTTAGAAATTGGACAATTCAAGTTCAACGGCAGTTCTTTCCTAATGGTAGTGGTTGGTGTATTCCATACTTCTAGCGATTGGATTTCACTCAAAACTCACCAAATGACTCCTCGCACCATATTATGATGTTGCCCAAGTTTGGGGTTCGATCCGAAATCAATAGGTGTTAGAAATTGGACAATTCAAGTTCAACGGCAGTTCGTTCCTAAGGGGAGTGGTTGGTGTATTCCATACTTCTAACGATTGGATTTCACTCAAAACTCACAAATGACTCCTCCCACCATATTATGATGTTGCCCAAGTTTTGGGCTCGATCCGAAATCAATATGTGTTCCAAATTTTACAATTCAAGTTCAACGGCAGTTCGTTCCTAATTGGAGTGGTTGGTGTATTCCGTACTTCTAAAGACTGGATTTCACTCAAAATTCACAAAATGACTCCTCCCACCATATTCTGATGTTGCCCAAGTGTTGGGCTCGATCCGAAATCAATAGGAGTGAGAAATTGGACAATTCAAGTTCAACGGCAGTTCGTTCCAAATTGGAGTGGTTGGTGTATTCCATACTTCTAGCGATTGGATTTCACTCAAAACTCACCAAATGACTCCTCCCACCATATTATGATGTTGCCCAAGTTTTGGGCTCGATCCGAAATCAATAGGTGTTCCAAATTGGACAATTCAAGTTTCACGGCAGTTCGTCCCTAATTGGAGTGGTTGGTGTATTTAGAGATTGGATTTCACTCAAAACTCCCCAATTCACTCCTCCCACCATATTATGATGTTGCCCAAGTTTTGGGCTCGATCCGAAATCAATAGGTGTTCCAAATTGGACAATTCAAGTTCACCGGCAGTTCGTTCCTAATTGGAGTGGTTGGTGTATTCCATACTTCTAAAGATTGGATTTCACTCAAAACTCACCAGATGACTCCTCCCACCATATTATGATGTTGCCCAAGTTTTGGGCTCGATCCGAATTCAATAGGTGTGAGAAATTGGACAATTAAAGTTCAACGGCAGTTCATTCCTAATTAAAGTGGTTGGTGTATTCCATACTTCTAGGGATTGGATTTCACTCAAAACTCACCAGATGACTCCTCCCACCATATTATGATGTTGCCCAAGTTTTGGGCTCGATCCGAATTCAATAGGTGTGAGAAATTGGACAATTAAAGTTCAACGGCAGTTCGTTCCTAATTGGAGTGGTTGGTGTATTCCATACTTCTAGCGATTGGATTTCACTCAAAACTCTCCAATTGACTCCTCCCACCATATTAGGATGTTGCCCAAGTTTTGGGCTCGATCCGAAATCAATAGGTGTTCCAAATTGGACAATTCAAGTTCAACGGCAGTTCGTTCCTAATTGCAGTGGTTGGTGTATTTCATACTTCCAGCGATTGGATTTCACTCAAAACTCACCAAATGACTCCTCCCACCATATTATGATGTTGCCCAAGTTTTGGGCTCGATCCGAAATCAATAGGTCTTCCAAATTTGACAATTAGAGTTCAACGGCAGTTCGTTCCTAATTAGAGTGGTTGGTGTATTCCATACTTCTAGCGATTGGATTTCACTCAAAACTAACCAAATGACTCCTCCCACCATATTATGATGTTGCCCAAGTTTTGGGCTCGATCCGAAATCAATAGGTGTGAGAAATTGGAAAATTCAAGTTCAACGGCAGTTCGTTCCAAATTGGAGTGGTTGGTGTATTCCATACTTCTAGCGATTGGATTTCACTCAAAACTCACGAAATGACTCCTCCCACCGTATTATGATGTTGCCCAAGTTTTGGGCTCGATCCGAAATCAATAGGTGTTCCAAATTGGACAAGTCAAGTTTCACGGCAGTTCGTTCCTAATTGGAGTGGTTGCTGGATTCCATACTTCTAGACATTGGATTTCACTCAAAACTCACCAATTGACTCCTCCCTCCATATTATGATGTTGCCAAAGTTTTGGGCTCGATCCGAAATCAATAGGTGTGAGAAATTGGACAATTCAAGTGCAACGGCAGTTCGTTCCTAATTGGAGTGGTTGGTGTATTCCATACTTCTAGCGATTGGATTTCACTCAAAACTAACCAAATGACTCCTCCCACCATATTATGATGTTGCCCAAGTTTTGGGCTCCATCCGAAATCAATAGGTGTGAGAAATTGGACAATTCAAGTTCAACGGCAGTTCGTTCCAAATTGGAGTGGTTGGTGTATTCCATAGTTCTAGCGATTGGATTTCACTCAAAACTCACCAAATGACTCCTCCCGCCATATTATGATGTTGCCCAAGTTTTGGGCTCGATCCGAAATCAATAGGTGTTCCAAATTGGACAAGTCAAGTTTCACGGCAGTTCGTTCCTAATTGGAGTGGTTGGTGTATTCCATACTTCTAGAGATTGGATTTCACTCAAAACTCACCAATTGACTCCTCCCACCATATTATGATGTTGCCCAAGTTTTGGGCTCGATCCGAAATCAATAGGTGTGAGAAATTGGACAATTCAAGTTCAACGGCAGTTCGTTCCTAATTGGAGTGGTTGCTGTATTCCATACTTCTAGGGATTGGATTTCACTCAAAACTCACCAAATGACTCCTCCCACCATATTATGATGTTGCCCAAGTTTTGGGCTCGATCCAAAATCAATAGGTGTTCCAAATTGGACAATTCAAGTTCAACGGCAGTTCGTTCCTAATTGGAGTGGTTGGTGTATTCCATAATTCTAGCGATTGGATTTCACTCAAAACTCACCAAATGACTCCTCCCACCATATTATGATGTTGCCCAAGTTTTGGGCTCGATCCGAAATCAATAGGTGTTCCAAATTCGACAATTCAAGTTCAACGTCAGTTCGTTCTAAATTGGAGTGGTTGGTGTATTCCATACTTCTTGCGATTGGATTTCACTCAAAACTCACCATATGACTCCTCCCACCATATTATGATGTTGCCCAAGTTTTGGGCTCGATCCGAAATCAATAGGTGTTCCAAATTGGACAAGTCAAGTTTCACGGCAGTTCGTTCCTAATTGGAGTGGTTGGTGTATTCCATACTTCTAGAGATTGGATTTCACTCAAAACTCACCAATTGACTCCTCCCACCATATTATGATGTTGCCCAAGTTTTGGGCTCGATCCGAAATCAATAGGTGTGAGAAATTGGACAATTCAAGTTCAACGGCAGTTCGTTCCTAATTGGAGTGGTTGCTGTATTCCATACTTCTAGGGATTGGATTTCACTCAAAACTCACCAAATGACTCCTCCCACCATATTATGATGTTGCCCAAGTTTTGGGCTCGATCCAAACTCAATAGGTGTTCCAAATTGGACAATTCAAGTTCAACGGCAGTTCGTTCCTAATTGGAGTGGTTGGTGTATTCCATAATTCTAGCGATTGGATTTCACTCAAAACTCACCAAATGACTCCTCCCACCATATTATGATGTTGCCCAAGTTTTGGGCTCGATCCGAAATCAATAGGTGTTCCAAATTCGACAATTCAAGTTCAACGTCAGTTCGTTCCAAATTGGAGTGGTTGGTGTATTCCATACTTCTTGCGATTGGATTTCACTCAAAACTCACCAAATGACTCCTCCCACCATATTATGATGTTGCCCAAGTTTTGGGCTCGATCCAAAATCAATAGGTGTTCCAAATTGGACAATTCAAGTTTCACGGCAGTTCGTCCCTAATTGGAATGGTTGGTGTATTCCATACTTCTAGAGATTGGATTTCACTCAAAACTCACCAATTCACTCCTCCCACCATATTATGATGTTGCCCAAGTTTTGGGCTCGATCCGAAATCAATAGGTGTGAGAAATTGGACAATTCAAGTTCAACGGCAGTTCGTTCCTAATTGGAGTGGTTGCTGTATTCCATACTTCTATGGATTCGATTTCACTCAAAACTCACCAAATGACTCCTCCCACCATATTATGATGTTGCCCAAGTTTTGGGCTCGATCCGAAATCAATAGGTGTTAGAAATTGCACAATTCAAGTTCAACGGCAGTTCGTTCCAAATTGGAGTGGTTGGTGTATTCCATACTTCTAGCGATTGGATTTCACTCAAAACTCACCAAATGACTCCTCCCGCCATATTATGATGTTGCCCAAGTTTTGGGCTCGATCCGAAATCAATAGGTGTTCCAAATTGGACAAGTCAAGTTTCACGGCAGTTCGTTCCTAATTGGAGTGGTTGGTGTATTCCATACTTCTAGAGATTGGATTTCACTCAAAACTCACCAATTGACTCCTCCCACCATATTATGATGTTGCCCAAGTTTTGGGCTCGATCCGAAATCAATAGGTGTGAGAAATTGGACAATTCAAGTTCAACGGCAGTTCGTTCCTAATTGGAGTGGTTGCTGTATTCCATACTTCTAGGGATTGGATTTCACTCAAAACTCACCAAATGACTCCTCCCACCATATTATGATGTTGCCCAAGTTTTGGGCTCGATCCAAAATCAATAGGTGTTCCAAATTGGACAATTCAAGTTCAACGGCAGTTCGTTCCTAATTGGAGTGGTTGGTGTATTCCATAATTCTAGCGATTGGATTTCACTCAAAACTCACCAAATGACTCCTCCCACCATATTATGATGTTGCCCAAGTTTTGGGCTCGATCCGAAATCAATAGGTGTTCCAAATTCGACAATTCAAGTTCAACGTCAGTTCGTTCTAAATTGGAGTGGTTGGTGTATTCCATACTTCTTGCGATTGGATTTCACTCAAAACTCACCATATGACTCCTCCCACCATATTATGATGTTGCCCAAGTTTTGGGCTCGATCCGAAATCAATAGGTGTTCCAAATTGGACAAGTCAAGTTTCACGGCAGTTCGTTCCTAATTGGAGTGGTTGGTGTATTCCATACTTCTAGAGATTGGATTTCACTCAAAACTCACCAATTGACTCCTCCCACCATATTATGATGTTGCCCAAGTTTTGGGCTCGATCCGAAATCAATAGGTGTGAGAAATTGGACAATTCAAGTTCAACGGCAGTTCGTTCCTAATTGGAGTGGTTGCTGTATTCCATACTTCTAGGGATTGGATTTCACTCAAAACTCACCAAATGACTCCTCCCACCATATTATGATGTTGCCCAAGTTTTGGGCTCGATCCAAACTCAATAGGTGTTCCAAATTGGACAATTCAAGTTCAACGGCAGTTCGTTCCTAATTGGAGTGGTTGGTGTATTCCATAATTCTAGCGATTGGATTTCACTCAAAACTCACCAAATGACTCCTCCCACCATATTATGATGTTGCCCAAGTTTTGGGCTCGATCCGAAATCAATAGGTGTTCCAAATTCGACAATTCAAGTTCAACGTCAGTTCGTTCCAAATTGGAGTGGTTGGTGTATTCCATACTTCTTGCGATTGGATTTCACTCAAAACTCACCAAATGACTCCTCCCACCATATTATGATGTTGCCCAAGTTTTGGGCTCGATCCGAAATCAATAGGTGTTCCAAATTGGACAATTCAAGTTTCACGGCAGTTCGTCCCTAATTGGAATGGTTGGTGTATTCCATACTTCTAGAGATTGGATTTCACTCAAAACTCACCAATTCACTCCTCCCACCATATTATGATGTTGCCCAAGTTTTGGGCTCGATCCGAAATCAATAGGTGTGAGAAATTGGACAATTCAAGTTCAACGGCAGTTCGTTCCTAATTGGAGTGGTTGCTGTATTCCATACTTCTATGGATTCGATTTCACTCAAAACTCACCAAATGACTCCTCCCACCATATTATGATGTTGCCCAAGTTTTGGGCTCGATCCGAAATCAATAGGTGTTAGAAATTGCACAATTCAAGTTCAACGGCAGTTCGTTCCAAATTGGAGTGGTTGGTGTATTCCATACTTCTAGCGATTGGATTTCACTCAAAACTCACCAAATGACTCCTCCCGCCATATTATGATGTTGCCCAAGTTTTGGGCTCGATCCGAAATCAATAGGTGTTCCAAATTGGACAAGTCAAGTTTCACGGCAGTTCGTTCCTAATTGGAGTGGTTGGTGTATTCCATACTTCTAGAGATTGGATTTCACTCAAAACTCACCAATTGACTCCTCCCACCATATTATGATGTTGCCCAAGTTTTGGGCTCGATCCGAAATCAATAGGTGTGAGAAATTGGACAATTCAAGTTCAACGGCAGTTCGTTCCTAATTGGAGTGGTTGCTGTATTCCATACTTCTAGGGATTGGATTTCACTCAAAACTCACCAAATGACTCCTCCCACCATATTATGATGTTGCCCAAGTTTTGGGCTCGATCCAAAATCAATAGGTGTTCCAAATTGGACAATTCAAGTTCAACGGCAGTTCGTTCCTAATTGGAGTGGTTGGTGTATTCCATAATTCTAGCGATTGGATTTCACTCAAAACTCACCAAATGACTCCTCCCACCATATTATGATGTTGCCCAAGTTTTGGGCTCGATCCGAAATCAATAGGTGTTCCAAATTCGACAATTCAAGTTCAACGTCAGTTCGTTCTAAATTGGAGTGGTTGGTGTATTCCATACTTCTTGCGATTGGATTTCACTCAAAACTCACCATATGACTCCTCCCACCATATTATGATGTTGCCCAAGTTTTGGGCTCGATCCGAAATCAATAGGTGTTCCAAATTGGACAAGTCAAGTTTCACGGCAGTTCGTTCCTAATTGGAGTGGTTGGTGTATTCCATACTTCTAGAGATTGGATTTCACTCAAAACTCACCAATTGACTCCTCCCACCATATTATGATGTTGCCCAAGTTTTGGGCTCGATCCGAAATCAATAGGTGTGAGAAATTGGACAATTCAAGTTCAACGGCAGTTCGTTCCTAATTGGAGTGGTTGCTGTATTCCATACTTCTAGGGATTGGATTTCACTCAAAACTCACCAAATGACTCCTCCCACCATATTATGATGTTGCCCAAGTTTTGGGCTCGATCCAAACTCAATAGGTGTTCCAAATTGGACAATTCAAGTTCAACGGCAGTTCGTTCCTAATTGGAGTGGTTGGTGTATTCCATAATTCTAGCGATTGGATTTCACTCAAAACTCACCAAATGACTCCTCCCACCATATTATGATGTTGCCCAAGTTTTGGGCTCGATCCGAAATCAATAGGTGTTCCAAATTCGACAATTCAAGTTCAACGTCAGTTCGTTCCAAATTGGAGTGGTTGGTGTATTCCATACTTCTTGCGATTGGATTTCACTCAAAACTCACCAAATGACTCCTCCCACCATATTATGATGTTGCCCAAGTTTTGGGCTCGATCCGAAATCAATAGGTGTTCCAAATTGGACAATTCAAGTTTCACGGCAGTTCGTCCCTAATTGGAATGGTTGGTGTATTCCATACTTCTAGAGATTGGATTTCACTCAAAACTCACCAATTCACTCCTCCCACCATATTATGATGTTGCCCAAGTTTTGGGCTCGATCCGAAATCAATAGGTGTGAGAAATTGGACAATTCAAGTTCAACGGCAGTTCGTTCCTAATTGGAGTGGTTGCTGTATTCCATACTTCTATGGATTCGATTTCACTCAAAACTCACCAAATGACTCCTCCCACCATATTATGATGTTGCCCAAGTTTTGGGCTCGATCCGAAATCAATAGGTGTTAGAAATTGCACAATTCAAGTTCAACGGCAGTTCGTTCCAAATTGGAGTGGTTGGTGTATTCCATACTTCTAGCGATTGGATTTCACTCAAAACTCACCAAATGACTCCTCCCGCCATATTATGATGTTGCCCAAGTTTTGGGCTCGATCCGAAATCAATAGGTGTTCCAAATTGGACAAGTCAAGTTTCACGGCAGTTCGTTCCTAATTGGAGTGGTTGGTGTATTCCATACTTCTAGAGATTGGATTTCACTCAAAACTCACCAATTGACTCCTCCCACCATATTATGATGTTGCCCAAGTTTTGGGCTCGATCCGAAATCAATAGGTGTGAGAAATTGGACAATTCAAGTTCAACGGCAGTTCGTTCCTAATTGGAGTGGTTGCTGTATTCCATACTTCTAGGGATTGGATTTCACTCAAAACTCACCAAATGACTCCTCCCACCATATTATGATGTTGCCCAAGTTTTGGGCTCGATCCAAAATCAATAGGTGTTCCAAATTGGACAATTCAAGTTCAACGGCAGTTCGTTCCTAATTGGAGTGGTTGGTGTATTCCATAATTCTAGCGATTGGATTTCACTCAAAACTCACCAAATGACTCCTCCCACCATATTATGATGTTGCCCAAGTTTTGGGCTCGATCCGAAATCAATAGGTGTTCCAAATTCGACAATTCAAGTTCAACGTCAGTTCGTTCTAAATTGGAGTGGTTGGTGTATTCCATACTTCTTGCGATTGGATTTCACTCAAAACTCACCATATGACTCCTCCCACCATATTATGATGTTGCCCAAGTTTTGGGCTCGATCCGAAATCAATAGGTGTTCCAAATTGGACAAGTCAAGTTTCACGGCAGTTCGTTCCTAATTGGAGTGGTTGGTGTATTCCATACTTCTAGAGATTGGATTTCACTCAAAACTCACCAATTGACTCCTCCCACCATATTATGATGTTGCCCAAGTTTTGGGCTCGATCCGAAATCAATAGGTGTGAGAAATTGGACAATTCAAGTTCAACGGCAGTTCGTTCCTAATTGGAGTGGTTGCTGTATTCCATACTTCTAGGGATTGGATTTCACTCAAAACTCACCAAATGACTCCTCCCACCATATTATGATGTTGCCCAAGTTTTGGGCTCGATCCAAACTCAATAGGTGTTCCAAATTGGACAATTCAAGTTCAACGGCAGTTCGTTCCTAATTGGAGTGGTTGGTGTATTCCATAATTCTAGCGATTGGATTTCACTCAAAACTCACCAAATGACTCCTCCCACCATATTATGATGTTGCCCAAGTTTTGGGCTCGATCCGAAATCAATAGGTGTTCCAAATTCGACAATTCAAGTTCAACGTCAGTTCGTTCCAAATTGGAGTGGTTGGTGTATTCCATACTTCTTGCGATTGGATTTCACTCAAAACTCACCAAATGACTCCTCCCACCATATTATGATGTTGCCCAAGTTTTGGGCTCGATCCGAAATCAATAGGTGTTCCAAATTGGACAATTCAAGTTTCACGGCAGTTCGTCCCTAATTGGAATGGTTGGTGTATTCCATACTTCTAGAGATTGGATTTCACTCAAAACTCACCAATTCACTCCTCCCACCATATTATGATGTTGCCCAAGTTTTGGGCTCGATCCGAAATCAATAGGTGTGAGAAATTGGACAATTCAAGTTCAACGGCAGTTCGTTCCTAATTGGAGTGGTTGCTGTATTCCATACTTCTATGGATTCGATTTCACTCAAAACTCACCAAATGACTCCTCCCACCATATTATGATGTTGCCCAAGTTTTGGGCTCGATCCGAAATCAATAGGTGTTAGAAATTGCACAATTCAAGTTCAACGGCAGTTCGTTCCAAATTGGAGTGGTTGGTGTATTCCATACTTCTAGCGATTGGATTTCACTCAAAACTCACGAAATGACTCCTCCCACCGTATTATGATGTTGCCCAAGTTTTGGGCTCGATCCGAAATCAATAGGTGTTCCAAATTGGACAAGTCAAGTTTCACGGCAGTTCGTTCCTAATTGGAGTGGTTGCTGGATTCGATACTTCTAGACATTGGATTTCACTCAAAACTCACCAATTGACTCCTCCCACCATATTATGATGTTGCCAAAGTTTTGGGCTCGATCCGAAATCAATAGGTGTGAGAAATTGGACAATTCAAGTGCAACGGCAGTTCGTTCCTAATTGGAGTGGTTGGTGTATTCCATACTTCTAGCGATTGGATTTCACTCAAAACTAACCAAATGAGTCCTCCCACCATATTATGATGTTGCCCAAGTTTTGGGCTCCATCCGAAATCAATAGGTGTGAGAAATTGGACAATTCAAGTTCAACGGCAGTTCGTTCCAAATTGGAGTGGTTGGTGTATTCCATACTTCTAGCGATTGGATTTCACTCAAAACTCACCAAATGACTCCTCCCACCATATTATGATGTTGCCCAAGTTTTGGGCTCGATCCGAAATCAATAGGTGTTCCAAATTGGACAAGTCAAGTTTCACGGCAGTTCGTTCCTAATTGGAGTGGTTGGTGTATTCCATACTTCTAGAGATTGGATTTCACTCAAAACTCACCAATTGACTCCTCCCACCATATTATGATGTTGCCCAAGTTTTGGGCTCGATCCGAAATCAATAGGTGTTAGAAATTGCACAATTCAAGTTCAACGGCAGTTCGTTCTAAATTGGAGTGGTTGGTGTATTCCATACTTCTAGCGATTGGATTTCACTCAAAACTCACGAAATGACTCCTCCCACCGTATTATGATGTTGCCCAAGTTTTGGGCTCGATCCGAAATCAATAGGTGTTCCAAATTGGACAAGTCAAGTTTCACGGCAGTTCGTTCCTAATTGGAGTGGTTGCTGGATTCCATACTTCTAGACATTGGATTTCACTCAAAACTCACCAATTGACTCCTCCCACCATATTATGATGTTGCCAAAGTTTGGGGCTCGATCCGAAATCAATAGGTGTTAGAAATTGCACAAATCAAGTTCAACGGCAGTTCGTTCCAAATTGGAGTGGTTGGTGTATTCCATACTTCTAGCGAATGGATTTCACTCAAAACTCACCAAATGACTCCTCCCACCATATTATGATGTTGCCCAAGTTTTGGGCTCGATCCGAAATCAATAGGTGTGAGAAATTGGACAATTCAAGTTCAACGGCAGTTCGTTCCTAATTGGAGTGGTTGGTGTATTCCATACTTCTAGCGATTGGATTTCACTCAAAACTCACCAAATGACTCCTCCCACCATATTATGATGTTGCCCAAGTTTGGGGCTCGATCCGAAATCAATAGGTGTGTGAAATTGGACAATTCAAGTTCAACGGCAGTTCGTTCCTAATTGGAGTGGTTGTTGTATTCCATACTTCTAGCAATTGGATTTCACTCAAAACTCACCAAATGACTCCTCCCACCAAATTATGATGTTGCCCAAGTTTTGGGCTCGATCCGAAATCAATAGGTGTGAGAAATTAGACAATTCAAGTTCAACGGCAGATCGTTCCTAATTGGAGTGGTTGCTGTATTCCATACCTCTAGCGATTGGATTTCACCCAAAACTCACCAAATGACTCCTCCCACCATATTATGATGTTGCCCAAGTTTGGGGCTCGATCCGAAATCAATAGGTGTTCCAAATTGGACAAGTCAAGTTCAACGGCAGTTCGTTCCGAAATGGAGTGGTTGGTGTATTCCATACTTCTAGCGAATGGATTTCACCCAAAACTCACCAAATGACTCCTCCCACCATATTATGATGTTGCCCACGTTTGGGGCTCGATCCGAAATCAATAGGTGTGAGAAATTTGACAATTCAAGTTCAACGGCAGTTCGTTCCTCATTGGAGTGGTTGGTGTATTCCATACTTCTAGCGATTGGATTTCACTCAAAACTCACCAAATGACTCCTTCCACCATATTATGATGTTGCCCAAGTTTCGGGCTCGATCCGAAATCAATAGGTGTTCCAAATTGGACAATTCAAGTTCAACGGCAGATCGTTCCTAATTGGAGTGGTTGGTGTATTCCATACTTCTAGTGATTGGATTTCACTCAAAACTCCCCAAATGACTCCTCCCACCATATTATGATATTGCCCAAGTTTTGGGCTCGATCCGAAATCAATAGGTGTTCCAAATTGGACAATTCAAGTTCAACGGCAGTTCGTTCCTAATTGGAGTGGTTGGTGTATTCCATACTTCTAGCGATTGGATTTCACTCAACTCTCACCAAATGACTCCTCCCACCAAATTATGCTGTTGCCCATGTTTTGGGCTCGATCCGAAATCAATAGGTGTGAGAAATTGGACAACTCAAGTTCAACGGCAGTTCGTTCCGAATTGGAGTGGTTGTTGTATTCCATACTTCTAGCGAATGGATTTCACCCAAAACTCACCAAATGACTCCTCCCACAATATTATGATGTTGCCCACGTTTGGGGATCGATCCGAAATCAATAGGTGTGAGAAATTGGACAATTCAAGTTCAACGGCAGTTCGTTCCTCATTGGAGTGGTTGGTGTATTCCATACTTCTAGCGATTGGATTTCACTCAAAACTAACCAAATGACTCCTCCCACCATATTAAAATGTGGCCCAAGTTTGGGGCTCGATCCGAAGTCAATAGGCGTGAGAAATTGGACAATTCAAGTTCAACGGCAGATCGTTCCTAATTGGAGTGGTTGGTGAATTCCACCCTTCTAGCGATTGGATTTCACTCAAAACTCACCAAATGACTCCTCCCACCATATTATGATATTGCCCAAGTTTTGGGCTCGATCCGAAATCAATAGGTGTTCCAAATTGGACAATTCAAGTTCAACGGCAGATCGTTCCTAATTGGAGTGGTTGGTGTATTCCATACTTCTAGCGATTGGATTTCACTCAAAACTCACCAAATGACTCCTCCCACCATATTATGATATTGCCCAAGTTTTGGGCTCGATCCGAAATCAATAGGTGTTCCAAATTGGACAATTCAAGTTCAACGGCAGTTCATTCCTAATTGGAGTGGTTGGTGTATTCCATACTTCTAGCGAATGGATTTCACCCAAAACTCACCAAATGACTCCTCCCACCATATTATGATGTTGCACAGGTTTGGGGTTCGATCCGAAATCAGTAGGTGTTAGAAATTGGACAATTCAAGTTGAACGGCAGTTCGTTCCTAATGGGAGTGGTTGGTATAATCCATACTTCTAGCGATTGGATTTCACTCAAAACTCACCAAATGACTCGTCCCACCATATTATGATGTTGCCCAAGTTTTGGGCTCGATCCGAAATCAATAGGTGTGAGAAATTGGACAATTCAAGTTCAACGGCAGTTCGTTCCTAATTGGAGTGGTTGGTGTATTCCACACTTCTAGCGAATGGATTTCACTCAAAACCCACCAAATGACTCCTCCCACCATATTATGATGTTGCCCAAGTTTTGGGCTCGATCCGAAACCAAAAGGTGTGAGAAATTGGACAATTCAAGTTCAACGGCAGTTCGTTCCTAATTGGAGTGGTAGGTGTATTCCACACTTCTAGCGAATGGATTTCACTCAAAACTCACCAAATGACTCCTCCCACCATATTATGATGTTGCCCAAGTTTTGGGCTCGATCCGAAATCAATAGGTGTGAGAAATTGGACAATTCAAGTTCAACGGCAGATCGTTCCTAATTGGAGTGGTTTGTGTATTCCATACTTCTAGCGATTGGATTTCACTCAAAACTCACCAAATGACTCCTCCTACCATATTATGATGTTGCCCAAGTTTTGGGATCGATCCGAAATCAATAGGTGTGAGAAATTGGACAATTCAAGTTCAACGGCAGTTCGTTCCTCATTGGAGTGGTTGGTGTATTCCATACTTCTAGCGATTGGATTTCACTCAAAACTAACCAAATGACTCCTCCCACCATATTAAAATGTTGCCCAAGTTTGGGGCTCGATCCGAAGTCAATAGGCGTGAGAAATTGGACAATTCAAGTTCAACGGCAGATCGTTCCTAATTGGAGGGGTTTGTGTATTCCATACTTCTAGCGATTGGATTTCACTCAAAACTCACCAAATGACTCCTCCCACCATATTATGATGTTCCCCAAGTTTTGGGCTCAATCCGAAATCAATAGGTGTTCCAAATTGGACAATTCAAGTTCAACGGCAGTTCGTTCCTAATTGGAGTGGTTGGTGTATTGCATACTTCTAGCGATTGGATTTCACTCAAAACTCACCAAATGACTCCTCCCACCATATTATGATGTTGCCCATGTTTTGGGCTCGATCCGAAATCAATAGGTGTTCCAAATTGGACAATTCAAGTTCAACGGCAGTTCGTTCCTAATTGGAGTGGTTGGTGTATTCCATACTTCTAGCGATTGCATTTCCCTCAAAACTCACCAAATGAAACCTCCCACCATATTATGATGTTGCCCAAGTTTGGGGCTCGATCCGAAATCAATAGGTGTGAGAAATTGGACAATTCAAGTTCAACGGCAGTTCGTTCCTAGTTGGAGTGGTTGGTGTATTCCACACTTCTAGCAATTGGATTTCACTCAAAACTCACCAAATGACTCTTCCCACCACATTATGATGTTGCCCAAGTTTTGGGCTCGATCCAAAATCAATAGGTGTGAGAAATTGGACAATTCAAGTTCAACGGCAGTTCGTTCCTAATTGGAGTGGTTGGTGTATTCCACACTTCTAGCGATTGGATTTCACTCAAAACTCACCAAATGACTCCTCCTACCGTATTATGATGTTGCCCAAGTTTTGGGCTCGATCCGAAATCAATAGGTGTGAGAATTGGACAATTCAAGTTCAACGACAGTTCGTTCCTAATTGTAGTGGTTGGTGTATTCCATACTTCTAGCGATTGGATTTCACTCAAAACTCACCAAATGACTCCTCCCACCATCTTATGATGTTGCCCAAGTTTGGGGCGCGATCCGAAATCAATAGGTGTTCCAAATTGGACAATTCAAGTTCAACGGCAGTTCGTTCCTAATTGGAGTGGTTGGTGTATTCCATACTTGTAGCGATTGGATTTCACTCAAAACTCACTGGCGCTGTTGCGTAGATTTAGCTCCACCAAAATGGATTAAGCTGCATCCTCAACTTGTGATACTCGCAAGTGCACGAACCGTTGGTAGTATAGCATATGTAAGTGCGAGGTCGATTCCACAGGGATTGGTGATTGAATGATCCAATTTAGTTTCCCTACACAAAATAGAAACAAAAACAAAGAACATAAAACAAGGAAGAAAGAAATAAGTAACTCAAGCAAATAAGTTCCCAAGTTCAATTTAGATTAATGGATTGATTCTAGCTAAAGTATGATTAAGCCATGGTGTGTGGTCATAACCTTGTGTTCCTAATTCCCTAATTTGATCATTTGTTGTCTAACCTAAAATTAAGCATTAGGAACCCATTAAGCATAGAAGAACATTTTAAACAACCAAGTATGTATCTAATCCCTGTTGTCGAATGTCCATACATACTCTTCCTATTCATAGTTCAATTCGAATTAAAGCATGGTGTATACTCTTAATTCAAACCAAGATAGCTAACATGCAAGCCTAAATGGTGATCAATCTTTCAAACTAGCATATTAACTTATAAGCATAATGAATAAGAACAAAAACCATAATTGAAACTTGGAAACTAATTCAACTTGAAAACTTAAGAAAAGAATTTACATA
Organism: Prunus avium; assembly: GCF_965620075.1. Classification (NCBI taxonomy): domain Eukaryota; kingdom Viridiplantae; phylum Streptophyta; class Magnoliopsida; order Rosales; family Rosaceae; genus Prunus; species Prunus avium. The sequence goes on from NC_142290.1 coordinate 11,339,866, forward strand.
ACAAAGAAAAATAAATTACAACTAAGAAAACATTAAGGAAACTAAGAGAACTTTGAGGAAGAAAGGAAGTGTTTGAGAACTTTGAGGAGGGAGAAGAAAGTGTTTGGGAACTTTAGAGAATTTTGGAAGAACATGTGTTTGAGAGCTTTGAGGATTTTGGAAGGGAATGTGTTTAAGACATGGGGAATTTGGAAGAGAGTGTTTAGGAACTTTGAGAATTTGGAAGAGAGTGGTTGAGAACTTGGAGGATGTTTGTGAACTTGGAGAATTTGAGAACTTAGGGAAGGAAGAGAAATGTGTTTGTGAAGTGTTTGAGACATGGAGACTTTTGGAAGAGAAGGGAAGTAGAGAGATGTTTGAGAACTTTGAGGATTTTGGAAGAACATGTGTTTGAAAGCTTTAGAGAATTTGATGAAGGAAATGGGAGAAGTGTTTGGGAAGTGTTTGGAGAAGAGAGTATTTGAAGAATTTAGAAGAAGAGAAAGGAAAAGTGTTTGATATTTAGTACAAAGAAATTTTAATAGAATGATCTTATTACAACAATTGAGAACTACAAAGGGAAACTAAGAGAATTTGAGGGAGAAAAGGGAAGGGAGTTCTAGAGAAGTGCTTGAGAGCTCCCCCCCTTGGAGTGTTATTACAAGCTTAGAGAACTTCCCTATTTATAGGCCTAGGGGAAGTGAAAATCAGAATTCAATAAGACTAATGCATACAACACTTGAATTATAAAATCTGAAATGGTTGATGCACTTGTATTAGAAAATCTGAAATGGGTGATGCACTTGTATTAGAAAATCTTGAATTGGTTGATGCACTTCACCACTAAATCCCACCAGCAGCCCTAGCTCATCTTCATGTCACCATGACCAAGCTTCCAACCAGAAATGATAGCTCATACCTAGCTCACCATGACCAAGCATCCAACCAGCACATGCTGAGGTCAGCATGACCAGCAACTTCAAGGGCTTACAACTTGGGCTTCTCTTAATCAAATTAGGACTTTAAGCACTCTAAATTGAAGTTCAGAATGTCTTCTTTCCAGCCATATGTTATTTGGGCCAATCCAAGGTCGGAGGAAGAAGATAAGGCCGAAACAAACTGCTAACTCATTTTCCGCGCTGATAAGATCCATCCTGAGCATGGTTCTGTGTTTGCTAGGTAACGGACTCCAAATTTATCCAATGGGGCTGAATTTTGGATATGTTATAGTACACATCAATTGGAACAACTTTCATGAAGAATGTGGCCTCATCCGAGCTATGTAGGTTGCTGAAACAAAGCTTGCAATATGACCTACGGAACTGGACTGGCAGGGGGCTGTAGCCATAATGAATTTGTCTTTAAGCTCTTCATCAATTCATCCAAATTAGGCCTTAACATGCTTGAATTGCATGAATTATGTTCTCCAAAGCCATCATTGTTACCTAAAGCTCAATTAACTGAAAGATAAACACAAAAAGGATTAAAAGCACAAGTTTAACTCAAAAACATAACCAAATCATAAGCTAGAAGGGTAAGAAATAATATACAATTATGAACCGATCACTCACCAAATGACTCCTCCCACCATATTATGATGTTGCCCAAGTTTTGGGCTCGATCCGAAATCAATAGGTGTGAGAAATTGGACAATTGAAGTTCAACGGCAGTTCGTTCCTAATTGGAGTGGTTGGTGTATTCCATACTTCTAGCGATTGGATTTCACTCAAAACTCCTCCCACCTTATTATGATGTTGCCCATGTTTTGGGCTCTATCTGAAATCAATAGGTGTGGGAAATTGGACAATCCAAGTTCAACGGCAGTTCGTTCCTAATTGGAGTGGTTGGTGTATTCCACTCTTCTAGCGATTGGATTTCACTCAAAACCCACTAAATGACTCCTCCCACCATATTATGATGTTGCCCAAGTTTTGGGCTCGATCCGAAATCAATAGGTGTGAGAAATTGGATAATTCAAGTTCAACGGCAGTTCGTTCCTAATTGGAGTGGTTGGTGTATTCCATACTTCTAGCGATTGGATTTCACTCAAAACTCACCAAACGACTCCTCCCACCATATTATGATGTTGCCCCAGTTTTGGGCTCGATCCGAAATCAATAGGTGTTACAAATTCGACAATTCAAGTTCAACGGCAGTTCGTTCCTAAATGGAGTGGTTGGTGTATTCCATACTTTTAGCGATTGGATTTCACTCAAAACTAACCAAATGACTACTCCCACCATATTATGATGTTAACCAAGTTTTGGGCTCGATCCAAAATCAATAGGTGTGAGAAATTGGACAATTCAAGTTCAACGGCAGTTCGTTCCAAATTGGAGTGGTTGGTGTATTCCACACTTCTAGGGATTGGATTTCACTCAAAACTCACGAAATGACTCCTCCCACCATATTATGATGTTGCCCAAGTTTTGGGCTCGATCCAAAATCAATAGGTGTGAGAAATTGGACAATTCAAGTTTAACGGCAGTTCGTTCCTAATTGGAGTGGTTGGTGTATTCCACACTTCTAGCGATTGGATTTCACTCAAAACTAACCAAATGACTCCTCCCACCATATTATGATGTTGCCCAAGTTTTGGGCTCGATCCGAAATCAATAGGTGTGAGAAATTGGACAATTAGAGTTCAACGGCAGTTCGTTCCTGATTGGAATGGTTGGTGTATTCCACACTTCTAGCGATTGGATTTCACTCAAAACTCACCAAATGACTCCTCCCACCATATTATGATGTTGCCCAAGTTTTGGGCTCGATCCGAAATCAATAGGTGTGAGAAATTGGACAATTCAAATTCAACGGCAGTTCGTTCCTAATTGGAGTGGTTGGTGTATTCCACACTTCTAGCGATTGGATTTCACTCAAAACTCACCAAATGACTCCTCCCCCCATATTATGATGTTGCCCAAGTTTTGGGCTCGATCCAAAATCAATGGGTGTGAGAAATTGGACAATTCAAGTTTAACGGCAGTTCGTTCCTAATTGGAGTGGTTGGTGTATTCCTCACTTCTAGCGATTGGATTTCACTCAAAACTCAACAAATGACTCCTCCCACCATGTTATGATGTTGCCCAAGTTTTGGGCTTGATCCGAAATCAATAGGTGTGAGAAATTGGACAATTCAAGTTCAGCGGCAGTTCGTTCCTAATTGGAGTGGTTGGTGTATTCCGTACTTCTAGCGATTGGATTTCACTCAAAAATCAACAAATGACTCCTCCCACCATGTTATGATGTTGCCCAAGTTTTGGGCTTGATCCGAAATCAATAGGTGTGAGAAATTGGACAATTCAAGTTCAGCGGCAGTTCGTTCCTAATTGGAGTGGTTGGTGTATTCCGTACTTCTAGCGATTGGATTTCACTCAAAACTCAACAAATGACTCCTCCCACCATATTATGATGTTGCGCAAGTTTTGGGCTTGATCCGAAATCAATAGGTGTGAGAAATTGGACAATTCAAGTTCAACGGCAGATCGTTCCTAATTGGAGTGGTTTGTGCATTCCATACTTCTAGCGATTGGATTTCACTCAAAACTCACCAAATGACTCCTCCCACCATATTATCATATTGCCCAAGTTTTGGGCTCGATCCGAAATCAATAGGTGTTAGAAATTGGACAATTCAAATTCAAGGGCAGTTCGTTCCTAATTGGAGTGGTTGGTGTATTCCATACTTCTAGCGATTGGATTTCACCCAAAACTCCTCCCACCTTATTATGATGTTGCCCATGTTTTGGGCTCTATATGAAATCAATAGGTGTGGGAAATTGGACAATACAAGTTCAACGGCAGTTCGTTCCTAATTGGAGTGGTTGGTGTATTCCAGACTTCTAGCGATTGGATTTCACTCAAAACTCCTCCCACCTTATTATGATGTTGCCCATGTTTTGGGCTCGATCTGAAATCCATAGGTGTGGGAAATTGGACAATCCAAGTTCAACGGCAGTTCGTTCCTAATTGGAGTGGTTGGTTTATTCCACACTTCTAGCGATTGGATTTCACTCAAAACTCAACAAATGACTCCTCCCACCATATTATGATGTTGCCCAAGTTTTGGGCTAGATCCAAAATCAATAGGTGTGAGAAATTGGACAATTCAAGTTTAACGGCAGTTCGTTCCTAATTGGAGTGGTTGGTGTATTCCACACTTCTAGCGATTGGATTTCACTCAAAACTAACCAAATGACTCCTCTCACCATATTATGATGTTGCCCAAGCTTTGGGCTCGATCCGAAATCAATAGGTGTGAGAAATTGGACAATTCAAATTCAAGGGCAGTTCGTTCCTAATTGGAGTGGTTGGTGTATTCCATACTTCTAGCGATTGGATTTCACCCAAAACTCCTCCCACCTTATTATGATGTTGCCCATGTTTTGGGCTCAATCTGAAATCAATAGGTGTGGGAAATTGGACAATCCAAGTTCAACGGCAGTTCGTTCCTAATTGGAGTGGTTGGTGTATTCCATACTTCTAGCGATTGGATTTCACTCACAACTCACCAAATGACTCCTCCTACCATATTATGCTGTTGCCAAAGTTTTGGGCTCGATCCGAAATCAATAGGGGTTCCAAATTGGACAATTCAAGTTCAACGGCAGTTCGTTCCTAATTGGAGTGGTTGGTGTATTCCGTACTTCTAACCATTGGATTTCACTCAAAACTAACCAAATGACTCCTCCCACCATATTATGATGTTGCCCAAGTTTTGGGCTGGATCCGAAATCAATAGGTTTGAGAAATTGGACAGTTCAAGTTCAACGACAGTTCGTTCCTAATTGGAGTGGTTGGTGTATTCCACACTTCTAGCGATTGGATTTCACTCAAAACTCACCAAATGACTCCTCCCACCATATTATGATGTTCCCCAAGTTTTGGGCTCGATCCGAAATCAACAGGTGCGAGAAATTTAACAATTCAAGTTCAACGGCAGTTCGTTCCTAATTGGAGTTGTTGGTGTATTCCACACTTCTAGCAATTGGATTTCACTCAAAACTCACCAAATGACTCCTCCCACCAAATTATGATGTTGCCCAAGTTTTGGGCTCGATCCGAAATCAATAGGTGTAAGAAATTGGACAATTCAAGTTCAACGGCTGTTCGTTCCTAATTGGAGTGGTTGGTGTATTCCATACTTCTAGCGATTGGATTTCCCAAAAAACTCACCAAATGAATCCCCCCACCATATTATGTTGTTGCCCAAGTTTGGGGCTTGATCCGAAATCAATAGGTGTGAGAAATTGGACAATTCAAGTTCGACGGCAGTTCGTTCCTAGTTGGAGTGGTTGGTGTATTCCACACTTCTTGCGATTGGATTTCACTCAAAACTCACCAAATGACTCCTCCCACCATATTATGATGTTGCCCAAGTTTTGGGCTCGATCCGAAATCAATAAGTGTGAGAAATTGGACAATTCAAGTTCCACGGCAGTTCGTTCCTAATTGGAGTGGTTGGTGTATTCCACACTTCTAGCGATTGGATTTCACTCAAAACTCACCAAATGACACCTCCCACCACATTATGATGTTGCCCAAGTTTTGGGCTCGATCCAAAATCAATAGGTGTGAGAAATTGGACAATTCAAGTTCAACGGCAGTTCGTTCCTAATTGGAGTGGTTGGTGTATTCCACACTTCTAGCGATTGGATTTCACTCAAAACTCACCAAATGACTCCTCCCACCATATTATGATGTTGCCCAACTTTTGGGCTCGATCCGAAATCAATAGGTGTGAGAAATTGGACAATTCAAGTTCAACGGCAGTTCGTTCCTAATTGGAGTGGGTGGTGTATTCCATACTTCTAGCGATTGCATTTCCCTCAAAACTCACCATATGAAACCTCCCACCATATTATGATGTTGCCCAAGTTTGGGGCTCGATCCGAAATCAATAGGTGTGAGAAATTGGACAATTCAAGTTCAACGGCAGTTCGTTCGTAGTTGGAGTGGTTGGTGTATTCCACACTTCTAGCGATTGGATTTCACTCAAAACTCACCAAATGACTCCTCCCACCATATTATGATGTTGCCCAAGTTTTGGGTTCAATCCGAAATCAATAGGTGTGAGAAATTGGACAATTGAAGTTCAACGGCAGTTCGTTCCTAATTGGAGTGGTTGGTGTATTCCATAATTCTAGCGATTGGATTTCACTCAAAACTCCTCCCACCTAATTATGATGTTGCCCATGTTTTGGGCTCTATCTGAAATCAATACGTGTGGGAAATTGGACATTCCAAGTTCAACGGCAGTTCGTTCCTAATTGGAGTGGTTGGTGTATTCCACACTTCTAGCGATTGGATTTCACTCAAAACCCACTAAATGACTCCTCCCACCATATTATGATGTTGCCCAAGTTTTGGGCTCGATCCGAAATCAATAGGTGTGAGAAATTGGACAATTAAAGTTCAACGGCAGTTCGTTCCTAATTGGAGTGGTTGGTGTATTCCATACTTCTAGCGATTGGATTTCACTCCAAACTCACCAAACGACTCCTCCCACCATATTATGATGTTGCCCAAGTTTTGGGCTCGAACCGAAATCAATAGGTGTTCCAAATTGGACAATTCAAGTTCAACGGCAGTTCGTTCCTAATTGAAGTGGTTGGTGTATTCCTCACTTCTAGCGATTGGATTTCACTCAAAACTCACCAAATGACTCCTCCCACCATATTATGATGTTGCCCAAGTTTTGGGCTCGATCCGAAATCAATAGGTGTGAGAAATTAGACAATTCAAGTTCAACGGCAGTTCGTTCCTAATTGGAGTGGTTGGTGTATTCCAGACTTCTAGCGATTGGATTTCACTCAAAACTCCTCCCACCTTATTATGATGTTGCCCAAGTTTTGGGCTAGATCCAAAATCAATAGGTGTGAGAAATTCGACAATTCAAGTTTAACGGCAGTTCGTTCCTAATTGGAGTGGTTGGTGTATTCCACACTTCTAGCGATTGGATTTCACTCAAAACTAACCAAATGACTCCTCCCACCATATTATGATGTTGCCCAAGTTTTGGGCTCGATCCGAAATCAATAGGTGTGAGAAATTGGACAATTCAAATTCAAGGGCAGTTCGATCCTAATTGGAGTGGTTGGTGTATTCCATACTTCTAGCGATTGGATTTCACCCAAAACTCCTCCCACCTTATTATGATGTTGCCCATGTTTTGGGCTCGATCTGAAATCAATAGGTGTGGGAAATTGGACAATCCAAGTTCAACGGCAGTTCGTTCCTAATTGGAGTGGTTGGTGTATTCCACACTTCTAGGGATTGGATTTCTCTCAAAACTCACCAAATGACTCCTCCAACCATATTATGATGTTGCCCAAGTTTTGGGCTCGATCCGAAATCAATAGGTGTGAGAAATTGGACAATTCATGTTCAACGGCAGTTCGTTCCTAATCGTAGTGGTTGGTGTATTCCATACTTCTAGCGATTGGATTTCACTCAAAACTCACCAAATGACTCCTCCCACCATATCATGATGTTGCCCTAGTTTGGGGCTCGATCCGAAATCAATAGGTGTTCCAAATTGGATAATTCAAGTTCAACGGCAGGTCGTTCCTAATTGGAGTGGTTGGTGTATTCCATACTTCTAGTGATTGGATTTCACTCAAAACTCACCAAATGACTCCTCCCACCATATTACGTTGTTGCCCAAGTTTTGGGCTCGATCCGAAATCAATAGGTGTTCCAAATTGGACAATTCAAGTTCAACGGCAGTTCGTTCCTAATTGGAGTGGTTGGTGTATTCCATACTTCTAGCGATTGGATTTCACTCAAAACTCACCAAATGACTCCTCCTACCATATTATGCTGTTGCCCAAGTTTTGGGCTCGATCCGAAATCAATAGGGGTTCCAAATTGGACAATTCAAGTTCAACGGCAGTTCGTTCGTAATTGGAGTGGTTGGTGTATTCCATACTTCTAGCCATTGGATTTCACTCAAAACTAACCAAATGACTCCTCCCACCATATTATGATGTTGCCCAAGTTTTGGGCTGGATCCGAAATCAATAGGTGTGAGAAATTGGACAGTTCAAGTTCAACGACAGTTCGTTCCTAGTTGGAGTGGTTGGTGTATTCCGCACTTCTTGCGATTGGATTTCACTCAAAACTCACCAAATGACTCCTCCCACCATATTATGATGTTGCCCAAGTTTTGGGCTCGATCCGAAATCAATAAGTGTGAGAAATTGGACAATTCAAGTTCAACGGCAGTTCGTTCCTAATTGGAGTGGTTGGTGTATTCCACACTTCTAGCGATTGGATTTCACTCAAAACTCACCAAATGACTCCTCCCACCACATTATGATGTTGCCCAAGTTTTGGGCTCGATCCAAAATCAATAGGTGTGAGAAATTGGACAATTCAAGTTCAACGGCAGTTCGTTCCTAATTGGAGTGGTTGGTGTATTCCATACTTCTAGCGATTGGATTTCACTCAAAACTCACCAAATGACTCCTTCCACCATCTTATGATGTTGCCCAAGTTTGGGGCTCGATCCGAAATCAATAGGTGTTCCAAATTGGACAATTCAAGTTCAACGGCAGTTCGTTCCAAATTGGAGTGGTTGGTGTATTCCACACTTCTAGCGATTGGATTTCACTCAAAACTCACTAAATGACTCCTCCCACCATATTATGATGTTGCCCAAGTTTTGGGCTCGATCCGAAATCAATAGGTGTGAGAAATTGGACAATTCAAGTTCAACGGCAGTTCGTTCCTAATTGGAGTGGTCGGTGTATTCCATACTTCTAGCGATTGGATTTCCCTCAAAACTCACCAAATGAATCCTCCCACCATTTTATGATGTTGCCCAAGTTTGGGGCTCGATACGAAATCAATAGGTGTGAGAAATTGGACAATTCAAGTTCAACGGCAGTTCGTTCCTAGTTGGAGTGGTTGGTGTATTCCATACTTCTAGCGATTGGATTTCACTCAAAACTCACCAAATGACTCCTCCCACCATATTATGAGGTTGCCCAAGTTTTGGGTTCGATCCGAAATCAATAGGTGTGAGAAATTGGACAATTCAAGTTCAACGGCAGTTCGTCCCTAATTGGAGTGGTTGGTGTATTCCATACTTCTAGCGATTGGATTTCACTCAAAACTCCTCCCACCATATTATGATGTTGCCCATGTTTTGGGCTCTATCTGAAATCAATAGGTGTGGGAAATTGGACAATACAAGTTCAACGGCAGTTCGTTCCTAATTGGAGTGGTTGGTGTATTCCACACTTCTAGCGATTGGATTTCACTCAAAACTCACTAAATGACTCCTCCCACCATATTATGATGTTGCCCAAGTTTTGCGCTCGATCCGAAATCAATAGGTGTGAGAAATTGGACAATTCAAGTTCAACGGAAGTTCGTTCCTAATTGGAGTGGTTGGTGTATTCCACACTTCTAGCGATTGGATTTCACTCAAAACTCACTAAATGACTCCTCCCACCATATTATGATGTTGCCCAAATTTTGGGCTCGATCCGAAATCAATAGGTGTGAGAAATTGGACAATTCAAGTTCAACGGCAGTTCGTTTCTAATTGGAGTGGTTGGTGTATTCCATACTTCTAGCGAATGGATTTCACTCAAAACTCACCAAAGGACTCCTCCCACAATATGATGTTGCCCAAGTTTGGGGCTCGATCCGAAATCAATAGGTGTTCGAAATTGGAGAATTCAAGTTCAACGGCAGTTCGTTCCTAATTGGAGTGGTTGGTGTATTCCACACTTCTAGCGATTGGATTTCACTCAAAACTAACCAAATGACTCCTCCCACCATATTATGATGTTGCCCAAGTTTTGGGCTCGATCCGAAATCAATAGGTGTTACAAATTCGACAATTCAAGTTCACCGGCAGTTCGTTCCTAAATGGAGTGGTTGGTGTATTCCACACTTCTAGCGATTGGATTTCACTCAAAACTCACCAAATGACTCCTCCCACCATATTATGATGTTGCCCAAGTTTTGGGCTTGATCCGAAATCAATAGGTGTGAGAAATTGGACAATTCAAGTTCAACGGCAGTTCGTTCCTAATTGGAGTGGTCGGTGTATTCCATACTTCTAGCGATTGGATTTCCCTCAAAACTCACCAAATGAATCCTCCCACCATATTATGATGTTGCCCAAGTTTGGGGCTCGATACGAAATCAATAGGTGTGAGAAATTGGACAATTCAAGTTGAACGGCAGTTCGTTCCTAGTTGGAGTGGTTGGTGTATTCCATACTTCTAGCGATTGGATTTCACTCAAAACTCACCAAATGACTCCTCCCACCATATTATGAGGTTGCCCAAGTTTTGGGTTCGATCCGAAATCAATAGGTGTGAGAAATTGGACAATTCAAGTTCAACGGCAGTTCGTCCCTAATTGGAGTGGTTGGTGTATTCCATACTTCTAGCGATTGGATTTCACTCAAAACTCCTCCCACCATATTATGATGTTGCCCATGTTTTGGGCTCTATCTGAAATCAATAGGTGTGGGAAATTGGACAATACAAGTTCAACGGCAGTTCGTTCCTAATTGGAGTGGTTGGTGTATTCCACACTTCTAGCGATTGGATTTCACTCAAAACTCACTAAATGACTCCTCCCACCATATTATGATGTTGCCCAAGTTTTGCGCTCGATCCGAAATCAATAGGTGTGAGAAATTGGACAATTCAAGTTCAACGGCAGTTCGTTCCTAATTGGTGTGGTTGGTGTATTCCACACTTCTAGCGATTGGATTTCACTCAAAACTCACTAAATGACTCCTCCCACCATATTATGATGTTGCCCAAATTTTGGGCTCGATCCGAAATCAATAGGTGTGAGAAATTGGACAATTCAAGTTCAACGGCAGTTCGTTTCTAATTGGAGTGGTTGGTGTATTCCATACTTCTAGCGAATGGATTTCACTCAAAACTCACCAAAGGACTCCTCCCACAATATGATGTTGCCCAAGTTTGGGGCTCGATCCGAAATGAATAGGTGTTCGAAATTGGACAATTCAAGTTCAACGGCAGTTCGTTCCTAATTGGAGTGGTTGGTGTATTCCACACTTCTAGCGATTGGATTTCACTCAAAACTAATCAAATGACTCCTCCCACCATATTATGATGTTGCCCAAGTTTTGGTCTCGATCCGAAATCAATAGGTGTTACAAATTCGACAATTCAAGTTCACCGGCAGTTCGTTCCTAAATGGAGTGGTTGGTGTATTCCACACTTCTAGCGATTGGATTTCACTCAAAACTCACCAAATGACTCCTCCCACCATATTATGATGTTGCCCAAGTTTTGGGCTCGATCCGAAATCAATAGGTGTGAGAAATTGGACAATTCAAGTTCAACGGCAGTTCGTTCCTAATTGGAGTGGTCGGTGTATTCCATACTTCTAGCGATTGGATTTCCCTCAAAACTCACCAAATGAATCCTCCCACCATATTATGATGTTGCCCAAGTTTGGGGCTCGATACGAAATCAATAGGTGTGAGAACTTGGACAATTCAAGTTCAACGGCAGTTCGTTCCTAGTTGGAGTGGTTGGTGTATTCCATACTTCTAGCGATTGGATTTCACTCAAAACTCACCAAATGACTCCTCCCACCATATTATGAGGTTGCCCAAGTTTTGGGTTCGATTCGAAATCAATAGGTGTGAGAAATTGGACAATTCAAGTTCAACGGCAGTTCGTCCCTAATTGGAGTGGTTGGTGTACTCAATACTTCTAGCGATTGGATTTCACTCAAAACTCCTCCCACCATATTATGATGTTGCCCATGTTTTGGGCTCTATCTGAAATCAATAGGTGTGGGAAATTGGACAATACAAGTTCAACGGCAGTTCGTTCCTAATTGGAGTGGTTGGTGTATTCCACACTTCTAGCGATTGGATTTCACTCAAAACTCACTAAATGACTCCTCCCACCATATTATGATGTTGCCCAAGTTTTGCGCTCGATCCGAAATCAATAGGTGCTCGAAATTGGACAATTCAAGTTCAACGGCAGTTCATTCCTAATTGGAGTGGTTGGTGTATTCCATAATTCTAGCGATTGGATTTTACTCAAAACTAACCAAATGACTCCTCCCACCATATTATGATGTTGCCCAAGTTTTGTGCTCGATCCGAAATCAATAGGTGTTACAAATTCGACAATTCAAGTTCAACGGCAGTTCGTTCCTAAATGGAGTGGTTGGTGTATTCCATACTTTTAGCGATTGGATTTCACTCAAAACTAACCAAATGACTACTCCCACCATATTATGATGTTAACCAAGTTTTGGGGTCGATCCAAAATCAATAGGTGTGAGAAATTGGACAATTCAAGTTCAACGGCAGTTCGTTCCTAATTGGAGTGGTTGGTGTATTCCATACTTCTAGCGATTGGATTTCACTCAAAACTCACCAAATGACTCCCCCAACCATATTATGATGTTGCCCAAGTTTTGGGCTCGATCCGAAGGCAATAGGTCTTCCAAATTGGACAATTCAAATTCATCGGAAGTTCGTTCCTAATTGGAGTGGTTGGTGTATTCCGTACTTCTAGCGATTGGATTTCACTCAAAACTCACCAAATGACTCCTCCCACCATATTATGATGTTGCCCAAGTTTTGGGCTTGATCCGAAAGCAATAGGTGTTCCAAATTGGAAAATTCAAGTATAACGGCAGTTCGTTCCTAACTGGAGTGGTTGGTGTATTCCATACTTCTAGCGATTGGATTTCACTCAAAACACACCAAATGACTCCTCCCACCATATTATGAAGTTGCCCAAGTTTTGGGCTCGACCCGAAATCAATAGGTGTGAGAAATTGGACAATTCAAGTTCAACGGCAGATCGTTCCTAATTGGAGTGGTTGGTGTATTCCATACTTCTAGCGATTGGATTTCACTCAAAACTCACCAAATGACTCCTGCCACCATATTATGATATTGCCCAAGTTTTGGGCTCGATCCGAAATCAATAGGGGTTCCAAATTGGACAATTCAAGTTCAACGGCAGTTTGTTCCTAATTGGAGTGGTTGGTGTGTTCCATACTTCTAGCGATTGGATTTCACTCAAAACTCACCAAATGACTCCTCCCACCATATTATGATGTTGCCCAAGTTTGGGGCTCGATCCGAAATCAATAGGTCTGAGAAATTGGACAATTCAAGTTCAACGGCAGTTCGTTCCTAATTGGAGTGGTTGGTGTATTCCATACTTCTAGCGATTGTATTTCACTCAAAACTAACCAAATGACTCCTCCCACCATATTATGATGTTGCCCAAGTTTGGGGCTCGATCCGAAATCAATAGGTGTGAGAAATTGGACAATTCAAGTTCAACGGCTGTTCATTCCTAATTGGAGTGGTTGGTGTATTCCATACTTCTAGCGATTGGATTTCACTCAAAACTCACCAAATGACTCCTCCCACCATGTTATGATGTTTCCCAAGTTTTGGGCTCGATCTGAAATCAATAGGTGTGAGAAATTGGGCAATTCAAGTTCAACGACAGTTCGTTCCTAATTGGAGTGGTTGGTGTATTCCATACTTCTAGCGATTGTATTTCACTCAAAACTCACCAAATGACTCCTCACACCATATTATGAGGGAGCCCAGGTTTTGGGCTTGATCCGAAATCAATAGGTGTGAGAAATAGGACAATTCAAGTTCAACGGCAGTTCGTTCCTAATTGGAGTGGTTGGTGTATTCCATACTTCTAGCGATTGGATTTCACTGAAAACTCACCAAATGACTCCTCCCACCATATTATGATGTTGCCCAAGTTTTGGGCTCGATCCGAAATCAATAGGTGTTTCGAATTGGACAATTCAAGTTCAACGGCAGTTCGTTCCCAATTGGAGTGCTTGGTGTATTCCATACTTCTAGCGACTGGATTTCACTCAAAACTCACAAAATGACTCCTCCCACCATATTATAATGTTTCCCAAGTTTTGGGCTCGATCCGAAATCAATAGGTGTGAGAAATTGGACAATTCAAGTTCAACGGCAGTTCGTTCCTAATTGGAGTGGTTGGTGTATTCCATACTTCTAGCGATTGGATTTCACTCAAAACTCACCAAATGACTCCTCCCACCATATTATGATGTTGCCCAAGTTTTCGGCTCGATCCGAAATCAATAGGTTTTCTAAATTTGACTATTAGAGTTCAACGGCAGTTCGTTCCTAATTGGATTGGTTGGTGTATTCCATACATCTAGCGATTGGATTTCACTCAAAACTCACCAAATGACTCCTCCCACCATGTTATGATGTTGCCCAAGTTTTGGGCTCGATCCGAAATCAATAGGTGTGAGAAACTGGACAATTCAAGTTCAACGGCAGTTCGTTCCTAATTGGAGTGGTTGGTGTATTCCATACTTGTAGCGATTGGATTTCACTCAAAACTAACCAAATGACTCCTCCCACCATATTATGATGTTGCCCAAGTTTTGGGCTCGATCCGAAATCAATAGGTGTGAGAAATTGGACAATTCATGTTCAACGGCAGTTCGTTCCTAATTGGAGTGGTTGGTGTATTCCATACTTCTAGCGATTGGATTTCACTCTAAACTCACCAAATGACTCCTCCCACCATATTATGATGTTGCCCAAGTTTTGAGCTCGATCCGAACTCAATAGGTGTGAGAAATTGGACAATTCAATTTCAACGGCATTTCTTTCCTAATTGGAGGGGTTGGTGTATTCCATACTTCTAGCGACTGGATTTCACTCAAAACCCACCAAGTGACTCCTCCCACCATATTATGATGTCGCCCAAGATTGGGGCTCGATCCGAAATCAATAGGTGTGATAAATTGGACAATTCAAGTTCAACGGCAGTTCGTTCCTAATTGGAGTGGTTGGTGTATTCCATACTTCTAGCGATTGGATTTCACTCAAAACTCACCAAATGACTCCTCCCACCATATTATGATGTTGCCCAAGTTTTGGGCTCGATCCGAAATCAATAGGTCATCCAAATTTGACAATTAGAGTTCAACGGCAGTTCGTTCCTAATTGGAGTGGTTGGTGTATTCCATACTTCTAGCGATTGGATTTCACTCAAAACTCACCAAATGACTCCCCCCACCACATTTTGTTGTTGCCCAAGTTTTGGGCTTGATCTGAAATTAATTGGTGTTCCAAGTTGGACAATTCAAGTTCAACGGCAGTTCGTTCCTAAATGGAGTGGTTGGTGTATTCCATACTTTTAGCGATTGGATTTCACTCAAAACTCACCAAATGACTCCTCCCACCATATTATGAGGTTGCCCAAGTTTTGGGTTCGATCCGAAATCAATAGGTGTGAGAAATTGGACAATTCAAGTTCAACGGCAGTTCGTCCCTAATTGGAGTGGTTGGTGTATTCCATACTTCTAGCGATTGGATTTCACTCAAAACTCCTCCCACCATATTATGATGTTGCCCATGTTTTGGGCTCTATCTGAAATCAATAGGTGTGGGAAATTGGACAATACAAGTTCAACGGCAGTTCGTTCCTAATTGGAGTGGTTGGTGTATTCCACACTTCTAGCGATTGGATTTCACTCAAAACTCACTAAATGACTCCTCCCACCATATTATGATGTTGCCCAAGTTTTGCGCTCGATCCGAAATCAATAGGTGTGAGAAATTGGACAATTCAAGTTCAACGGCAGTTCGTTCCTAATTGGTGTGGTTGGTGTATTCCACACTTCTAGCGATTGGATTTCACTCAAAACTCACTAAATGACTCCTCCCACCATATTATGATGTTGCCCAAATTTTGGGCTCGATCCGAAATCAATAGGTGTGAGAAATTGGACAATTCAAGTTCAACGGCAGTTCGTTTCTAATTGGAGTGGTTGGTGTATTCCATACTTCTAGCGAATGGATTTCACTCAAAACTCACCAAAGGACTCCTCCCACAATATGATGTTGCCCAAGTTTGGGGCTCGATCCGAAATGAATAGGTGTTCGAAATTGGACAATTCAAGTTCAACGGCAGTTCGTTCCTAATTGGAGTGGTTGGTGTATTCCACACTTCTAGCGATTGGATTTCACTCAAAACTAATCAAATGACTCCTCCCACCATATTATGATGTTGCCCAAGTTTTGGTCTCGATCCGAAATCAATAGGTGTTACAAATTCGACAATTCAAGTTCACCGGCAGTTCGTTCCTAAATGGAGTGGTTGGTGTATTCCACACTTCTAGCGATTGGATTTCACTCAAAACTCACCAAATGACTCCTCCCACCATATTATGATGTTGCCCAAGTTTTGGGCTCGATCCGAAATCAATAGGTGTGAGAAATTGGACAATTCAAGTTCAACGGCAGTTCGTTCCTAATTGGAGTGGTCGGTGTATTCCATACTTCTAGCGATTGGATTTCCCTCAAAACTCACCAAATGAATCCTCCCACCATATTATGATGTTGCCCAAGTTTGGGGCTCGATACGAAATCAATAGGTGTGAGAACTTGGACAATTCAAGTTCAACGGCAGTTCGTTCCTAGTTGGAGTGGTTGGTGTATTCCATACTTCTAGCGATTGGATTTCACTCAAAACTCACCAAATGACTCCTCCCACCATATTATGAGGTTGCCCAAGTTTTGGGTTCGATTCGAAATCAATAGGTGTGAGAAATTGGACAATTCAAGTTCAACGGCAGTTCGTCCCTAATTGGAGTGGTTGGTGTATTCCATACTTCTAGCGATTGGATTTCACTCAAAACTCCTCCCACCATATTATGATGTTGCCCATGTTTTGGGCTCTATCTGAAATCAATAGGTGTGGGAAATTGGACAATACAAGTTCAACGGCAGTTCGTTCCTAATTGGAGTGGTTGGTGTATTCCACACTTCTAGCGATTGGATTTCACTCAAAACTCACTAAATGACTCCTCCCACCATATTATGATGTTGCCCAAGTTTTGCGCTCGATCCGAAATCAATAGGTGCTCGAAATTGGACAATTCAAGTTCAACGGCAGTTCATTCCTAATTGGAGTGGTTGGTGTATTCCATAATTCTAGCGATTGGATTTTACTCAAAACTAACCAAATGACTCCTCCCACCATATTATGATGTTGCCCAAGTTTTGTGCTCGATCCGAAATCAATAGGTGTTACAAATTCGACAATTCAAGTTCAACGGCAGTTCGTTCCTAAATGGAGTGGTTGGTGTATTCCATACTTTTAGCGATTGGATTTCACTCAAAACTAACCAAATGACTACTCCCACCATATTATGATGTTAACCAAGTTTTGGGGTCGATCCAAAATCAATAGGTGTGAGAAATTGGACAATTCAAGTTCAACGGCAGTTCGTTCCTAATTGGAGTGGTTGGTGTATTCCATACTTCTAGCGATTGGATTTCACTCAAAACTCACCAAATGACTCCCCCAACCATATTATGATGTTGCCCAAGTTTTGGGCTCGATCCGAAGGCAATAGGTCTTCCAAATTGGACAATTCAAATTCATCGGAAGTTCGTTCCTAATTGGAGTGGTTGGTGTATTCCGTACTTCTAGCGATTGGATTTCACTCAAAACTCACCAAATGACTCCTCCCACCATATTATGATGTTGCCCAAGTTTTGGGCTTGATCCGAAAGCAATAGGTGTTCCAAATTGGAAAATTCAAGTATAACGGCAGTTCGTTCCTAACTGGAGTGGTTGGTGTATTCCATACTTCTAGCGATTGGATTTCACTCAAAACACACCAAATGACTCCTCCCACCATATTATGAAGTTGCCCAAGTTTTGGGCTCGACCCGAAATCAATAGGTGTGAGAAATTGGACAATTCAAGTTCAACGGCAGATCGTTCCTAATTGGAGTGGTTGGTGTATTCCATACTTCTAGCGATTGGATTTCACTCAAAACTCACCAAATGACTCCTGCCACCATATTATGATATTGCCCAAGTTTTGGGCTCGATCCGAAATCAATAGGGGTTCCAAATTGGACAATTCAAGTTCAACGGCAGTTTGTTCCTAATTGGAGTGGTTGGTGTGTTCCATACTTCTAGCGATTGGATTTCACTCAAAACTCACCAAATGACTCCTCCCACCATATTATGATGTTGCCCAAGTTTGGGGCTCGATCCGAAATCAATAGGTCTGAGAAATTGGACAATTCAAGTTCAACGGCAGTTCGTTCCTAATTGGAGTGGTTGGTGTATTCCATACTTCTAGCGATTGTATTTCACTCAAAACTAACCAAATGACTCCTCCCACCATATTATGATGTTGCCCAAGTTTGGGGCTCGATCCGAAATCAATAGGTGTGAGAAATTGGACAATTCAAGTTCAACGGCTGTTCATTCCTAATTGGAGTGGTTGGTGTATTCCATACTTCTAGCGATTGGATTTCACTCAAAACTCACCAAATGACTCCTCCCACCATGTTATGATGTTTCCCAAGTTTTGGGCTCGATCTGAAATCAATAGGTGTGAGAAATTGGGCAATTCAAGTTCAACGACAGTTCGTTCCTAATTGGAGTGGTTGGTGTATTCCATACTTCTAGCGATTGTATTTCACTCAAAACTCACCAAATGACTCCTCACACCATATTATGAGGGAGCCCAGGTTTTGGGCTTGATCCGAAATCAATAGGTGTGAGAAATAGGACAATTCAAGTTCAACGGCAGTTCGTTCCTAATTGGAGTGGTTGGTGTATTCCATACTTCTAGCGATTGGATTTCACTGAAAACTCACCAAATGACTCCTCCCACCATATTATGATGTTGCCCAAGTTTTGGGCTCGATCCGAAATCAATAGGTGTTTCGAATTGGACAATTCAAGTTCAACGGCAGTTCGTTCCCAATTGGAGTGCTTGGTGTATTCCATACTTCTAGCGACTGGATTTCACTCAAAACTCACAAAATGACTCCTCCCACCATATTATAATGTTTCCCAAGTTTTGGGCTCGATCCGAAATCAATAGGTGTGAGAAATTGGACAATTCAAGTTCAACGGCAGTTCGTTCCTAATTGGAGTGGTTGGTGTATTCCATACTTCTAGCGATTGGATTTCACTCAAAACTCACCAAATGACTCCTCCCACCATATTATGATGTTGCCCAAGTTTTCGGCTCGATCCGAAATCAATAGGTTTTCTAAATTTGACTATTAGAGTTCAACGGCAGTTCGTTCCTAATTGGATTGGTTGGTGTATTCCATACATCTAGCGATTGGATTTCACTCAAAACTCACCAAATGACTCCTCCCACCATGTTATGATGTTGCCCAAGTTTTGGGCTCGATCCGAAATCAATAGGTGTGAGAAACTGGACAATTCAAGTTCAACGGCAGTTCGTTCCTAATTGGAGTGGTTGGTGTATTCCATACTTGTAGCGATTGGATTTCACTCAAAACTAACCAAATGACTCCTCCCACCATATTATGATGTTGCCCAAGTTTTGGGCTCGATCCGAAATCAATAGGTGTGAGAAATTGGACAATTCATGTTCAACGGCAGTTCGTTCCTAATTGGAGTGGTTGGTGTATTCCATACTTCTAGCGATTGGATTTCACTCTAAACTCACCAAATGACTCCTCCCACCATATTATGATGTTGCCCAAGTTTTGAGCTCGATCCGAACTCAATAGGTGTGAGAAATTGGACAATTCAATTTCAACGGCATTTCTTTCCTAATTGGAGGGGTTGGTGTATTCCATACTTCTAGCGACTGGATTTCACTCAAAACCCACCAAGTGACTCCTCCCACCATATTATGATGTCGCCCAAGATTGGGGCTCGATCCGAAATCAATAGGTGTGATAAATTGGACAATTCAAGTTCAACGGCAGTTCGTTCCTAATTGGAGTGGTTGGTGTATTCCATACTTCTAGCGATTGGATTTCACTCAAAACTCACCAAATGACTCCTCCCACCATATTATGATGTTGCCCAAGTTTTGGGCTCGATCCGAAATCAATAGGTCATCCAAATTTGACAATTAGAGTTCAACGGCAGTTCGTTCCTAATTGGAGTGGTTGGTGTATTCCATACTTCTAGCGATTGGATTTCACTCAAAACTCACCAAATGACTCCCCCCACCACATTTTGTTGTTGCCCAAGTTTTGGGCTTGATCTGAAATTAATTGGTGTTCCAAGTTGGACAATTCAAGTTCAACGGCAGTTCGTTCCTAAATGGAGTGGTTGGTGTATTCCATACTTCTAGTGATTGGATTTCACTCAAAACTCACCAAATGACTCCTCCCACCATATTATGATGTTGCCCAAGTTTTGGGCTCGATCCGAAATCAATAGGTGTGAGAAATTGGACAATTCAAGTTCAACGGCAGTTCGTTCCTAATTGGAGTGGTTGGTGTATTCCATACTTCTAGCGATTGGATTTCACTCAAAACTCACCAAATGACTCCCCCCACCACATTTTGTTGTTGCCCAAGTTTTGGGCTCGATCTGAAATTAATTGGTGTTCCAAGTGGGACAATTCAAGTTCAACGGCAGTTCATTCCTAAATGGAGTGGTTGGTGTATTCCATACTTCTAGTGATCGGATTTCACTCAAAACTCACCAAATGACTCCTCCCACCATATTATGATGTGGTCCAAGTTTGGGGCTCGATCCGAAATCAATAGGTGTGTGAAATTGGACAATTCAAGTTCAACGGCAGTTCGTTCCTAATTGGAGTGGTTGGTGTATTCCATACTTCTAGCGATTGGATTTCACTCAAAACTCACCAAATGACTCCTCCCACCATATTATGATGTTGCCCAAGTTTTGGGCTCGATCCGAATTCAATAGGTGTGTGAAATTGGTCAATTCAATTTCAACGACAGTTCTTTCCTAATTGGAGTGGTTGGTGTATTCCATACTTCTAGCGATTGGATTTCACTCAAAACTCACCAAATGACTCCTCCTACCATATTATGATGTTGCCCAAGTTTTGGGCTCGATCCGAAATCAATAGGTGCTCCAAATTGGACAATTCAAGTTCAACGGCAGTTCGTTCCTAATTGGAGTGGTTGGTGTATTCCATACTTCTAGCGATTGGATTTCACTCAAAACTCACCAAATGACTCCTCCTACCATATTATGATGTTGCCCAAGTTTTGGGCTCGATCCGAAATCAATAGGTGCTCCAAATTGGACAATTCAAGTTCAACGGCAGTTCGTTCCTAATTGGAGTGGTTGGTGTATTCCATACTTCTAGCGATTGGATTTCACTCAAAACTCACCAAATGACTACTCCCACCATAATATGATGTTGCCCAAGTTTTGGGCTCGATCCGAAATCAATAGGTGTTCCAAATTGGAATATTCAAGTTCAACGGCAGTTCGTTCCAAATTGGAGTGGTTGGTGTATTCCACACTTCTAGCGATTGGATTTCACTCAAAACTCACCAAATGACTCCTCCCACCATATTTTGTTGTTGCCCAAGTTTTGGGCACGATCTGAAATTAATAGGTGTTCCAAATTGGACAATTCAAGTTCAACGGCAGTTCGTTCCTAATTGGAGTGGTTGGTGTATTCCATACTTCTAGCGATTGGATTTCACTCAAAACTCACCAAATGACTCCTCCCACCGTTTTATGATGTTGCCCAAGTTTTGGGCTCAATCCGAAATCAATAGGTGTGAGAAATTGGAATATTCAAGTTCAACGGCAGTTCGTTCCAAATTGGAGTGGTTGGTGTATTCCATACTTCTAGCGATTGGATTTCACTCAAAACTCA
The DNA here is from genome assembly GCF_965620075.1 of Prunus avium. Lineage (NCBI taxonomy): Eukaryota > Viridiplantae > Streptophyta > Magnoliopsida > Rosales > Rosaceae > Prunus > Prunus avium. The sequence continues at coordinate 11,361,514 of NC_142290.1, forward strand.
CCAAATGACTCCTCCCACCATATTTTGTTGTTGCCCAAGTTTTGGGCACGATCTGAAATTAATAGGTGTTCCAAATTGGACAATTCAAGTTCAACGGCAGTTCGTTCCTAATTGGAGTGGTTGGTGTATTCCATACTTCTAGCAGTTGGATTTCACTCCAAACTCACCAAATGACTCCTCCCACCATATTATGATGTTGCCCAAGTTTTGGGCTCGATTTGTGTTCCAAATTGGACAATTCAAGTTCAACGGCAGCTCTTTCCTAATTGGAGTGGTTGGTGTATTTCATACTTCTTGCGATTGGATTTCACTCAAAACTCACCAAATGACTCCTCCCACCATATTATGATGTTGCCCAAGTTTTGGGCTCGATTTGTGTTCCAAATTCGACAATTCAAGTTCAACTGCAGTTCGTTCCTAATTGGAGTGGTTGGTGTATTCCATACTTCTAGCGATTGGATTTCACTCAAAACTCACCAAATGACTCCTCCCACCATATTATGATGTTGCCCAAGTTTTGGGCTCGATCCGAAATCAATAGGTGTTCAAAATTGGACAATTCAAGTTGAACGGCAGTTCGTTCCTAATTGCAGTGGTTGGTGTATTCCATACTTCTAGCGATTGGATTTCACTAAAAACTGACCAAATGTCTCCTCCCACCATATTATGATGTTGCCCAAGTTTTGGGCTCGATCCGAAATCAATAGGTGTGAGAAATTCGACAATTCAAGTTCAACGGCAGTTCGTTCCTAATTGGAGTGGTTGGTGTATTCCATACTTCTAGCGATTGGATTTCACTCAAAACTCACCAAATGAGTCCTCCCACCATATTATGATGTTGCCCAAGTTTTGGGCTCGATCCGAAATCAATAGGTGTGAGAAATTGGACAATTCAACTTCAACGGCAGTTCGTTCTTAATTGGAGTGGTTGGTGTATTCCATACTTCTAGCGATTGGATTTCACTCAAAACTCACCAAATGACTCCTCCCACCATATTATGATGTTGCCCAAGTTTTGGGCTCGATCCGAAATCAGTAGGTGTTCGAAATTGGACAATTCAAGTTCAACGGCAGTTCGTTCCTAATTGGAGTGGTTGGTGTATTCTATACTTCTAGCGATTGGATTTCACTCAAAACGCACCAAATGACTCCTCCCACCATATTATGATGTTGCCCAAGTTTTGAGCTCGATCCGAAATCAATAGGTGTGAGAAATTGGACAATCCAAGTTCAACGGCAGTTCGTTCCTAATTGGAGTGGTTGGTGTATTCCACACTTCTAGCGATTGGATTTCACTCAAAACTCACCAAATGACTCCTCCCACCATATTTTGTTGTTGCCCAAGTTTTGGGCACGATCTGAAATTAATAGGTGTTCCAAATTGGACAATTCAAGTTCAACGGCAGTTCGTTCCTAATTGGAGTGGTTGGTGTATTCCATACTTCTAGCAGTTGGATTTCACTCAAAACTCACCAAATGACTCCTCCCACCATATTATGATGTTGCCCAAGTTTTGGGCTCGATTTGTGTTCCAAATTGGACAATTCAAGTTCAACGGCAGCTCTTTCCTAATTGGAGTGGTTGGTGTATTTCATACTTCTTGCGATTGGATTTCACTCAAAACTCACCAAATGACTCCTCCCACCATATTATGATGTTGCCCAAGTTTTGGGCTCGATTTCTGTTCCAAATTCGACAATTCAAGTTCAACGGCAGTTCGTTCCTAATTGGAGTGGTTGGTGTATTCTATACTTCTAGCGATTGGATTTCACTCAAAACTCACCAAATGACTCCTCCCACCATATTATGATGTTGCCCAAGTTTTGAGCTCGATCCGAAATCAATAGGTGTGAGAAATTGGACAATCCAAGTTCAACGGCAGTTCGTTCCTAATTGGAGTGGTTGGTGTATTCCACACTTCTAGCGATTGGATTTCACTCAAAACTCACCAAATGACTCCTCCCACCATACTATGATGTTGCCCAAGTTTTGGGCTCGATCCGAAATCAATAGGTGTTCGAAATTGGACAATTCAAGTTCAACGGCAGTTCGTTCCTAATTGAAGTGGTTGGGGTATTCCATACTTCTTGCGATTGGATTTCACTCAAAACTCACCAAATGACTCCTCCCACCATATTATGATGTTGCCCAAGTTTTGGGCTCGATTTGTGTTCCAAATTGGACAATTCAAGTTCAACGGCAGTTCGTTCCTAATTGGAGTGGTTGGTGTATTCCATACTTCTAGCGATTGGATTTCACTCAAAACGCACCAAGTGACTCCTCCCACGATATTATGATGTTGCCCAAGTTTTGGGCTCGATCCGAAATGAATAGGTGTGAGAAATTGGACAATTCAAGTTCAACGGCAGTTCGTTCCTAATTGGAGTGGTTGGTGTATTCCATACTTCTAGCGATTGGATTTCACTCAAAACTCACCAAATGACTCCTCCCACCATATTATGATGTTGCCCAAGTTTTGGGCTCGATCCGAAATCAATAGTTGTGAGAAATTGGACAATTCAAGTTCAACGGCAGTTCCTTCCTAATTGGAGTGGTTGGTGTATTCCATACTTCTAGCGATTGGATTTCACTCAAAACTGACCAAATGACTCCTCCCACCATATTATGATGTTGCCCAAGTTTTGGGCTCGATCCGAAATCAATAGGTGTTCCAAATTGGCCAATTCAAGTTCAACGGCAGTTCGTTCCTAATTGGAGTGGTTGGTCTATTCCATACTTCTAGCGATTGGATTTCACTCAAAACTCACCAAATGACTCCTCCCACCATATTATGACGTTGCCCAAGTTTTGGGCTCGATCCGAAATCAATAGGTGTTCGAAATTGAACAATTCAAGTTCAACGGCAGTTCGTTCCTAATTGGAGTGGTTGGTGTATTCCATACTTCTAGTGTTTGGATTTCACTCAAAACTCACCAAATGACTCCTCCTACCATATTATGATGTTGCCCAAGTTTTGGGCTAGATCCGAAATCAATAGGTGTTCAAAATTGGACAATTCAAGTTGTACGGCATTTCGTTCCAAATTGGAGTGGTTGGTGTATTCCATACTTCTAGCGATTGGATTTCACTCAAAACTCAACAAATGACTCCTCCCACCATATTATGATGTTGCCCAAGTTTTGGGCTCGATCCGAAATCAATAGGTGTTCCAAATTGGACAATTCAAGTTCAACGGCAGTTCGTTCCTAATTGGAGTGGTTGGTGTATTCTATACTTCTAGCGATTGGATTTCACTCAAAACGCACCAAATGACTCCTCCCACCATATTATGATGTTGCCCAAGTTTTGAGCTCGATCCGAAATCAATAGGTGTGAGAAATTGGACAATTCAATTTCAATGGCATTTCGTTCCTAATTGGAGTGGTTGGTGTATTCCATACTTCTAGCGATTGGATTTCACTCAAAACTCAACAAATGACTCCTCCCACCATATTATGATGTTGCCCAAGTTTTGGGCTCGATCCGAAATCAATAGGTGTTCCAAATTGGACAATTCAAGTTCAACGGCAGTTCGTTCCTAATTGGAGTGGTTGGTGTATTCCATACTTCTAGCGATTGGATTTCACTCAAAACTCACCAAATGACTCCTCCCACCATATTATGATGTTGCCCAAGTTTTGGGCTCGATCCGAAATCAATAGGTGTTCCAAATTGGCCAAGTCAAGTTCAACGGCAGTTCGTTCCTAATTGGAGTGGTTGTTCTATTCCATACTTCTAGCGTTTGGATTTCACTCAAAACTCACCAAGTGACTCCTCCCACCATATTATGACGTTGCCCAAGTTTTGGGCTCGATCCGAAATCAATAGGTGTTCAAAAATGGACAATTCAAGTTCAACGGCAGTTCGTTCCTAATTGGTGTGGTTGGTGTATTCCATACTTCTAGCGATTGGATTTCACTCAAAACTCACCAAATGACTCCTCCCACCATATTATGATGTTGCCCAAGTTTTGGGATCGATCCGAAATCAATAGGTATGAGAAATTGGACAATTCAAGTTCAACGGCAGTTCGTTCCTAATTGGAGTGGTTGGTGTATTCTATACTTCTAGCGATTGGATTTCACTCAAAACGCACCAAATGACTCCTCCCACCATATTATGATGTTGCCCAAGTTTTGGGCTCGATCCGAAATCAATAGGTATGAGAAATTGGACAATTCAAGTTCAACGGCAGTTCGTTCCTAATTGGAGTGGTTGGTGTATTCCATACTTCTAGCGATTGGATTTCACTCAAAACTCACCAAATGACTCCTCCCACCATATTATGATGTTGCCAAAGTTTTTGGCTCGATCCGAAATCAATAGGTGTTCCAAATTGGACAATTCAAGTTCAACGGCAGTTCGTTCCTAATTGGAGTGGTTGGTGTATTACATACTTCTAGCGATTGGATTTCACTCAAAACGCACCAAATGACTCCTCCCACCATATTGTGATGTTGCCCAAGTTTTGGGCTCGATCCGAAATCAATAGGTGTGAGAAATTGGACAATTCAAGTTCAACGGCAGTTCGTTCCTAATTGCAATGGTTGGTGTATTCCATACTTCAAGCGATTGGATTTCACTCAAAACACACCAAATGACTCCTCCCACCATGTTATGATGTTGCAAAAGTTTTGGGCTCGATCCGAAATCAATTGGTGTGAGAAATTGGACAATTGAAGTTCAACGGCAGTTCATTCCTAATTGGAGTGGTTGGTGTATTCCACACTTCTAGCGATAGGATTTCACTCAAAACTCACCAAATAACTCCTCCCACCATATTATGATGTTGCCCAAGTTTTGGGCTCGATCCGAAATCAATAGGTGTTCGAAATTGGACAATTCAAGTTGAACGACAGTTCGTTCCTAATTGGAGTGGTTGGTGTATTCCGTACTTCTAGCGATTGGATTTCACTCAAAACTCACCAAATGACTCCTCCCACCATATTATGATGTTGCCCAAGTTTTGGGCTCGATCGGAAATCAGTAGGTGTTCCAAATAGGACAATTCAAGTTCAACGGCAGGTCGTTCCTAATTGGAGTGGTTGGTGTATTCCATACTTCTAGCGATTGGATTTCACTCAAAACTCACCAAATGACTCCTCCAACCATATTATGATGTTGCCCAAGTTTGGGGTTCGATCCGAAATCAATAGGTGTGAGAAATTGGACAATTCAAGTTCAACGGCAGATCGTTCCTAATTGGAGTGGTTGGTGTATTCCATACTTCTAGCGATTGGATTTCACTCAAAAGTCACCAAATGACTCCTCCCACCATATTATGATGTTGCCCAAGTTTTGGGCTCGATTCGAAATCAATAGGTTTGAGAAATTGGACAATTCAAGTTCAACGGCAGTTCGTTCCTAATTGGAGTGGTTGGTGTATTCCATACTTCTAGCGATTGGATTTCACTCAAAACTCACCAAATGACTCCTCCCACCATATTATGATGTTGCCCAAGTTTGGGGTTCGATCCGAAATCAATAGGTGTGAGAAATTGGACAATTCAAGTTCAACGGCAGATCGTTCCGAATTGGAGTGGTTGGTGTATTCCATACTTCTAGCGATTGGATTTCTCTCAAAAGTCACCAAATGACTCCTCCCACCATATTACGATGTTGCCCAAGTTTTGGGCCCGATCCGAAATCAATAGGTGTTCCAAATTGGACAATTCAAGTTCAACGGCAGGTGATTCCTAATTGGAGTGGTTGGTGTATTCCATACTTCTAGCGATTGAATTTCACTCAGAACTCACCAAATGACTCCTCCCACCATATTATGATGTTGCCCAAGTTTTGGGCTCGATCCGAAATCAATAGGTGTTCCAAATTGGACAATTCAAGTTCAACGGCAGATCGTTCCTAATTGGAGTGGTTGGTGTATTCCATACTTCAAGCGATTGGATTTCACTCAAAACTAACCAAATGACTCCTCCCATCATATTATGATGTTGCCCAAGTTTTGGGCTCGATCCGAAATCAACAGGTGTTCCAAATTGGACAATTCAAGTTGAACGACAGTTCGTTCCTAATTGGAGTGGTTGGTGTATTCCATACTTCTAGCGATTGGATTTCTCTCAAAAGTCACCAAATGACTACTCCCACCATATTACGTTGTTGCCCAAGTTTTGGGCCCGATCCGAAATCGATAGGTGTTCTAAATTGGACAATTCAAGTTCGACGGCAGGTCGTTCCTAATTGGAGTGGTTGTTGTATTCCATACTTCTAGCGATTGGATTTCAATCAGAACTCACCAAATGACTCCTCCCACCATATTATGATGTTGCCCAAGTTTTGGGCTCGATACGAAATCAATAGGTGTGAGAAATTGGACAATTCAAGTTCAACGGCAGATCGTTCCTAATTGGAGTGGTTGGTGTATTCCATACTTCTAGCGATTGGATTTCTCTCAAAAGTCACCAAATGACTACTCCCACCATATTACGTTGTTGCCCAAGTTTTGGGCCCGATCCGAAATCGATAGGTGTTCTAAATTGGACAATTCAAGTTCGACGGCAGGTCGTTCCTAATTGGAGTGGTTGTTGTATTCCATACTTCTAGCAATTGGATTTCACTCAGAACTCACCAAATGACTCCTCCCACCATATTATGATGTTGCCCAAGTTTTGGGCTCGATACGAAATCAATAGTTGTTCGAAATTGGACAATTCAAGTTCAACGGCTGTTCGTTCCTAATTGTAGTGGTTGGTGTATTCCATACTTCTAGCGATTGGATTTCACTCAAAACTCACCAAATGACTCCTCCCACCATATTATGATGTTGCCCAAGTTTTGGGCTCTATCCGAAATCGATAGGTGTGAGAAATTGGACAATTCAAGTTCAACGGCAGTTCGTTCCAAATTGGAGTGGTTGGTGTATTCCACACTTCTAGCGATTGGATTTCACTCAAAACTCACCAAATGACTCCTCCCACCATATTATGATGTTGCCCAAGTTTGGGGGTCGATCCGAAATCAATATGTGTGAGAAATTGGACAATTCAAGTTCAGCGGCAGTTCGTTCCTAATTGGAGTGGTTGGTGTATTCCACATTTCTAGCGATTGGATTTCACTCAAAACTCCCCAAATGACTCCTCCCACCATATTATGATGTTGCCCAAGTTTTGGGCTCGATCCGAAATCGATAGGTGTGAGAAATTGGACAATTCAAGGTCAACGGCAGTTCGTTCCTAATTGGAGTGGTTGGTGTATTCGAAACTTCTAGCAGTTGGATTTCACTCAAAACTCACCAAATGACTCCTCCCACCATATTATGATGTTTGCCGAGTTTTGGGCTCGATCCGAAATCAAAAGGTGTTCCAAATTGGACAATTCAAGTTCAACGGCAGTTCGTTCCTAATTGGAGTGGTTGGTGTATTCCACACTTCTAGCAATTGGATTTCACTAAAAACTCCCCAAATGACTCCTCCCACCATATTATGATGTTGCCCAAGTTTTGGCCTGGATCCGAAATCAATAGGTGTGAGAAATTGGACAATTCAAGTTCAACGGCAGTTCGTTCCTAATTGGAGTGGTTGGTGTATTCCATACTTCTAGCGACTGGATTTCACTCAAAACTCACCAAATGACTCCTCCCACCATATTATGATGTTGCCCAAGTTTGGGGCTCGATCCGAAATCAATAGGTGTGAGAAATTGGACAATTCAAGTTCAACGGCAGTTCGTTCCTAATTGGAGTGGTTGGTGTATTCCATACTTCTAGCGATTGGATTTCACTCAAAACTCACCAAATGACTCCTCCCACCATATTATGATGTTGCCCAAGTTTTGGGCGCTATCCGAAATCAATAGGTGTGAGAAATTGGACAATTCAAGTTCAACGGCAGTTCGTTCCTCATTGGAGTGGTTGGTGTATTCCACACTTCTAGCGATTGGATTTCACTCAAAACTCACCAAATAACTCCTCCCACAATATTATGATATTGCCCAAGTTTTTGGGCTCGATCCTAAATCAATAGGTGTTCCAAATTGGACAATTCAAGCTCAACGGCAGTTCGTTCCTAATTGGAGTGGTTGGTGTATTCCATACTTCTAGCGTTTGGATTTCACTCAAAACTTACCAAACGACTCCTCCCACCATATTATGAGGTTGCCCAAGTTTTGGGCTCGATCCGAAATCAATAGGTGTGAGAAATTGGACAATTCAAGTTCAACGGCAGTTCGTTCCTAATTGGAGTGGTTGGTGTATTCCATACTTCTAGTGATTGGATTTCACTCAAAACTCACCAAATGACTCCTCCCACCATATTATGATGTTGCCCAAGTTTGGGGCTCGATCCGAAATCAATAGGTGTGAGAAATTGGACAATTCAAGTTCGACGGCAGTTCGTTCCTAATTGGAGTGGTTGGTGTCTTCCATACTTCTAGCGATTGGATTTCACTCAAAACTCACCAAATGACTCCTCCCACCATATTATGATGTTGCCCAAGTTTTGGGCTCGATCCGAAATCGATAGGTGTGAGAAATTGGACAAGTCAAGGTCAACGGCAGTTCGTTCCTAATTGGAGTGGTTGGTGTATTCCACACTTCTAGCGATTGGATTTCACTCAAAACTCCCCAAATGACTCCTCCCACCATATTATGATGTTGCCCAAGTTTTGGGCTCGATCCGAAATCGATAGGTGTGAGAAATTGGACAATTCAAGGTCAACGGCAGTTCGTTCCTAATTGGAGTGGTTGTTGTATTCCATACTTCTAGCGGTTGGATTTCACCCAAAACTCACCAAATGACTCCTCCCACCATATTATGATGTTGCCCAAGTTTTGGGCTCGATCCGATGTCAATAGGTGTTCCAAATTGGACAATTCAAGTTCAACGGCAGTTCGTTCCAAATTGGAGTGGTTGGTGTATTCCATACTTCTAGCGATTGGATTTCACTCAAAACTCACGAAATGACTCTTCCCACCATATTATGATATTGCCCAAGTTTTGGGCTCGACCCTAAATCAATTGGTGTTCCAAATTGGACAATTCAAGTTCAACGGCAGTTCGTTCCTAATTGGAGTGGATGGTGTATTCCATACTTCTAGCGATTGGATTTCACTCAAAACTCACCAAATGACTCCTCCCACCATATTATGATGTTGCCCAGGTTTGGGGCTCGATCCGAAATCGATAGGTGTGAGAAATTGGACAATTCAAGGTCAACGGCAGTTCGTTCCTAATTGGAGTGGTTGGTGTATTCCATACTTCTAGCAGTTGGATTTCACTCAAAACTCACCAAATGACTCCTCCCACCATATTATGATGTTGCCCAAGTTTTGGGCTCGATCCGATATCAATAGGTGTACCAAATTGGACAATTCAAGTTCAACGGCAGTTCGTTCCTAATTGGAGTGGTTGGTGTATTCCATACTTCTAGCGATTGGATTTCACTCAAAACTCCCCAAATGACTCCTCCCACCATGTTATGATACTGCCCAAGTTTTGGGCTCGATCCGAAATCAATAGGTGTTCCAAATTGGACAATTCAAGTTCAACGGCAGTTCGTTCCTAATTGGAGTGGTTGGTGTCTTCCATACTTCTAGCGATTGGATTTCACTCAAAACTCACCAAATGACTCCTCCCACCATATTATGATGTTGCACAAGTTTGGGGTTCGATCCGAAATCAATAGGTGTTAGAAATTGGACAATTCAATTTCAACGGCAGTTCGTTCCTAATGGGAGTGGCTGGTGTATTCCATACTTCTAGCGATTGGATTTCACTCAAAACTCACCAAATCACTCCTCCCACCATATTATGATGTTGCCCAAGTTTGGGGCTCGATCCGAAATCAATAGGTGTGAGAAATTGGACAATTCAAGTTCAACGGCATATCATTCCTAATTGGAGCGGCCGGTGTATTCCATACTTCTAGCGATTGGATTTCACTCAAAACTCACCAAATGACTCTTCCCACCATATTATGATGTTGCACAAGTTTGGGGTTCGATCCGAAATCAATAGGTGTTAGAAATTAGACAATTCAAGTTCAACGGCAATTCGTTCCTAATGGGAGTGGTTGGTGTATTCCATACTTCTAGCGATTGGATTTCACTCAAAACTCACCAAATGACTCTTCCCACCATATTATGATGTTGCACAAGTTTGGGGTTCGATCCGAAATCAATAGGTGTTAGAAATTAGACAATTCAAGTTCTACGGCAATTCGTTCCTAATGGGAGTGGTTGGTGTATTCCATACTTCTAGCGATTGGATTTCACTCAAAACTCACCAAATGACTCCTCCCACCATATTATGATGTTGCCCAAGTTTGGGGCTCGATCCGAAATCAATAGGCGTGAGAAATTGGACAACTCAAGTTCAACGGCATATCATTCCTAATTGGAGCGGCCGGTGTATTCCATACTTCTAGCGATTGGATTTCACTCAAAACTCACCAAATGACTCTTCCCACCATATTATGATGTTGCACAAGTTTGGGGTTCGATCCGAAATCAATAGGTGTTAGAAATTAGACAATTCAAGTTCAACGGCAATTCGTTCCTAATGGGAGTGGTTGGTGTATTCCATACTTCTAGCGATTGGATTTCACTCAAAACTCACCAAATGACTCCTCCCACCATATTATGATGTTGCCCAAGTTTGGGGCTCGATCCGAAATCAATAGGTGTGAGAAATTGGACAATTCAAGTTCAACGGCATATCATTCCTAATTGGAGCGGTTGGTGTATTCCATACTTCTAGCGATTGGATTTCACTCAAAACTCACCAAATGGCTCCTCCCACCATATTATGGTGTTGGCCAAGTTTTGGGCTCGATCCGAAATCATTTGGTGTTCGAAATTGGACAATTCAAGTTCAACGGCAGTTCGTTCCTAATTGGAGTGGTTGGTGTATTCCATACTTCTAGCGATTGGATTTCACTCAAAACTCACCAAATGACACCAAATGACTCCTCCCACCATATTATGATGTTGCCCAAGTTTGGGGCTCGATCCGAAGTCAATAGGTGTGAGAAATTGGACTATTCAAGTTCAACGGCAGTTCGTTACTAATTGCAGTGGTTGCTGTATTCCAAAATTCTAGCGATTGGATTTCACTCAAAACTCACCAAATGACTCCTCCCACCATATTATGATGTTGCCCAAGTTTGGGGCTCGATCCGAAATCAATAGGAGGAAGAAATTGGACAATTCAAGTTCAATGGCAGTTCGTTCCTAATTGGTGTGGTTGGTGTATTCCATACTTCTAGCGATTGGATTTCACTCAAAACTAACCAAATGACTCCTCCCACGATATTATGATGTTGCCCTTGTTTTGGGCTCGATCCGAAATCAATAGGTGTGAGAAACTGGACAATTCAAGTTCAACGGCAGTTCGTTCCTAATTGGAGTGGTTGGTGTATTCCATACTTCTAGCGATTGGATTTCACTCAAAACTCACCAAAGGACTCCCCCACCATATTATGATGTTGCACAAGTTTGGGGTTCGATCCGAAATCAATAGGTGTTAGATATTGGACAATTCAAGTTCAACGGCATAACGTTCCTAATTGGAGCGGTTGGTGTATTCCATACTTCTAGCGATTGGATTTCACTCAAAACTCACCAAATGACTCCTCCCAGCATATTGTGATGTTGGCCAAGTTTTGGGCTCGATCCGAAATGATTTGGTGTTCAAAATTGGACAATTCAAGTTCAACGGCAGTTCGTTCCTAACTGGAGTGGTTGGTGTATTCCATACTTCTAGCGATTGGATTTCACTCAAAACTCACCACATGACTCCTCCCACCATATTATAATGTTGCCCAAGTTTTGTGCTCGATCCGAAGTCAATAGGTGTGAGAAATTGGACAATTCAAGTTCAACGGCAGTTCGTTCCTAATTGAAGTGGTTGAGGTATTCCGTACTTCTAGCGATTGGATTTCACTCAAAACTAACCAAATGACTCCTCCCACCATATTATGATGTTGCCCAAGTTCTGGGATCGATCCGAAATCAATAGGTTTGAGAAATTGGACAATTCAAGTTCAACGGCATTTCGTTCCTAATTGGAGTGGTTGGTGTATTCCATACTTCTAGCGATTGGATTTCACTCAAAACTCTCCAAATGACTCCTCCCACCATGTTATGATATGGCCCTAGTTTTGGGCTCGATCCGAAATCAGTAGGTGTTCCAAATTGGACAATTCAAGTTCAACGGCAGTTCGTTCCTAATTGGAGTGGTTGGTGTATTCCATACTTCTAGCGATTGGATTTCACTCAAAACTCACCAAATGACTCCTCCCACCATGTTATGATATGACCCAAGTTTTGGGCTCGATCCGAAATCAATAGGTGTTCCAAATTGGACAATTCAAGTTCAACGGCAGTTCGTTCCTAATTGGAGTGGCTGGTGTATTCCATACTTTTAGCGATTGGATTTCACTCAAAACTCACCAAATGACTCTTCCCACCATATTATGATGTTGCACAAGTTTGGGGTTCGATCCGAAATCAATAGGTGTTAGAAATTGGACAATTCAAGTTCAACGGCTGTTCGTTCCTAATGGGAGCGGTTGGTGTATTCCATACTTCTAGCGATTGGATTTCACTCAAAACTCACCAAATGGCTCCTCCCACCATATTATGATGTTGGCCAAGTTTTGGGCTCGATCCGAAATCAATTGGTGTTCGAAATTGGACAATTCAAGTTCAACGGCAGTTCGTTCCTAATTGGAGTCGTTGGTGAATTCCATACTTCTAGCGATTGGATTTCACTCAAAACTCACCAATTGACTCCTCCCACCCTATTATGATGTTGCCCAAGTTTTGGGCTCGATCCGAAATCAATAGGTTTGAGAAATTGGACAATTCAAATTCAACGGAAGTTCGCTCCTAATTGGAGTGGTTGGTGTATTCCACACTTCTTGCGATTGGATTTCACTCAAAACTCACCAAATGACTCCTCCCACGATATTATGATGTTGCCCAAGTTTGGGGCTTGATTCGAAATCAATAGGTGTGAGAAATTGGACAATTCAAGTTCAACGGCAGTTCGTTCCTAATTGGAGTGGTTGAGGTATTCCGTACTTCTAGCGATTGGATTTCACTCAAAACTAACCAAATGACTCCTCCCACCATATTATGATGTTGCCCAAGTTCTGGGCTCGATCCGAAATCAATAGGTTTGAGAACTTGGACAATTCAAGTTCAACGGCATTTCGTTCCTAATTGGAGTGGTTGGTGTATTCCATACTTCTAGCGATTGGATTTCACTCACAACTCACCAAATGACTCCTCCCACTATGTTATGATATGGCCCAAGTTTTGGGCTCGATCCGAAATCAATAGGTGTTCCAAATTGGACAATTCAAGTTCAACGGCAGTTCGTTCCTAATTGGAGTGGTTGGTGTATTCCATACTTTTAGCGATTGGATTTCACTCAAAACTCACCAAATGACTCTTCCCACCATATTATGATGTTGCACAAGTTTGGGGTTCGATCCGAAATCAATAGGTGTTAGAAATTGGACAATTCAAGTTCAACGGCAGTTCGTTCCTAATGGGAGTGATTGGTGTATTCCATACTTCTAGCGATTGGATTTCACTCAAAACTCACCGAATGACTCCTCCCACCATATTATGATGTTGGCCAAGTTTTGGGCTCGATCCGAAATGATTTGGTGTTCAAAATTGGACAATTCAAGTTCAACGGCAGTTCGTTCCTAACTAGAGTGGTTGCTGTATTCCATACTTCTAGCGATTGGATTTCACCCAAATCTCACCAAATGACTCCTCCCACCATATTATGATGTAGCCCATGTTTTGGTCTCGATCCGAAATCAATAGGTGTGAGAAATTGGAGAATTCAAGTTCAACGGCAGTTCGTTCCTAATTGGAGTGGTTGGTGTATTCCATACTTCTAGCGATGGGATTTCACTCAAAACTCACCAATTGACTCCTCCCACCCTATTATGATGTTGCCCAAGTTTTGGGCTCGATCCGAAATCAATAGGTTTGAGAAATTGGACAATTCAAATTCAACGGAAGTTCGTTCCTAATTGGAGTGGTTGGTGTATTCCATACTTCTTGCGATTGGATTTCACTCAAAACTCACCAAATGACTCCTCCCACCATATTATGATGTTGCCCAAGTTCTGAGCTCGATCCGAAATCAATAGGTTTGAGAAATTGGACAATTCAAGTACAACGGCAGTTCATTCCTAATTGCAGTGGTTGGTGTATTCCATACTTCAAGCGATTGGATTTCACTCAAAACTCACCAAATGACTCCTCCCACCATATTATGATGTTGCCCAAGTTTTGGGCTCGATCCGAAATCAATAGGTCTTCCAAATTTGACAATTAGAGTTCAACGGCAGTTCGTTCCTAATTGGAGTGGTTGGTGTATTACATACTTCTAGCGATTGGATTTCACTCAAAACTAACCAAATGACTCCTCCCACCATATTATGATGTTGCCCAAGTTTGGGGCTCGATCCGAAATCAATAGGTGTGACAAATTGGACAATTCAAGTTCAACGGCAGTTCGTTCCAAATTGGAGTGGTTTGTGTATTCCATACTTCTAGAGATTGGATTTCACTCAAAACTCACCAATTGACTCCACCCACCATATTATGATGTTGCCCAAGTTTGGGGCTCGATCCCAAATCAATAGGTGTGAGAAATTGGACAATTCAAGTTCAACGGCAGATCGTTCCTAATTGGAGTGGTTGGTGTATTTTATACTTCTAGCGATTGGATTTCACTCAAAACTCACCAATTGACTCCTCCCACCATATTATGATGTTACCCAAGTTTTGGGCTCGGTCCGAAATCAATGGGTGTTCCAAATTGGACAATTCAAGTTCAACGGCAGTTCGTTCCTAATTGGAGTGGTTGGTGTATTCCATACTTCTAGCGAATGGATTTCACTCAAAACGCAACAAAAGACTCCTCCCACCATATTATGATGTTGCCCAAGTTTCGGGCTCGATCCGAAATCAATAGGAGTTCCAAATTGGACAATTCAAGTTCAACGGCAGTTCGTTCCTAATTCGAGGGGTTGAGGTGTTCCATACTTCTAGCGATTGGATTTCACTCAAAACTCACCAAATGACTCCTCCCACCATATTATGATGTTGCCCAAGTTTTGGGCTCGATCCGAAATCAATAGGGGTGAGAAATTGGACAATTCAAGTTCAACGGCAGTTCGTTCCTAATTGGAGTGGTTGGTGTATTCCATACTTCTAGCGATTGGATTTCATTCAAAACTCACCAAATGACTCCTCCCACCATATTATGATGTTGCCCAAGTTTTGGGCTCGATCCGAAATCAATTGTTGTTCGAAATTGGACAATTCAAGTTCAACGGCAGTTCGTTCCTAATTGGAGTGGTTGGTGTATTCCATACTTCTAGCGATTGGATTTCACTCAAAACGAAACAAAAGACTCCTCCCACCATATTATGATGTTGCCCAAGTTTTGGGCTAGATCCGAAATCAATAGGAGTTCCAAATTGGACAATTCAAGTTCAACGGCAGTTCGTTCCTAATTCGAGGGGTTAGTGTGTTCCATACTTCTAGCGATTGGATTTCACTCAAAACTAACCAAATGACTCCTCCCACCATATTATGATGTTGCCCAAGTTTGGGGCTCGATCCGAAATCAAAAGGTGTGAGAAATTGGACAATTCAAGTTCAACGGCAGTTCGTTCCTAATTGGAGTGGTTGGTGTATTCCATACTTCTAGCGATTGGATTTCACTCAAAACTCACCAAATGATTCCTCCCACCATATTATGATGTTGCCCAAGTTTTGGGCTCGATCCGAAATCAATAGGGGTGAGAAATTGGACAATTCAAGTTCAACGGCAGTTCGTTCCTAATTGGAGTGGTTGGTGTATTCCATACTTCTAGTGATTGGATTTCACTCAAAACTCACCAAATGACTCCTCCCACCATATTATGATGTTGCCCAAGTTTTGGGCTCGATCCGAAATCAACAGGTGTGAGAAATTGGACAATTCAAGTTCAACGGCAGTTCGTTCCTAATTGGAGTGGTTGGTGTATTCCATACTTCTAGCGATTGGATTTCATTCAAAACTCACCAAATGACTCCTCCCACCATATTATGATGTTGCCCAAGTTTTGGGCTCGATCCGAAATCAATTGTTGTTCGAAATTGGACAATTCAAGTTCAACGGCAGTTCGTTCCTAATTGGAGTGGTTGGTGTATTCCATACTTCTAGCTATTGGATTTCACTCAAAACTAACAAAATGACTCCTCCCACCATATTATGATTTTGCCCAAGTTTTGGGCTCTATCCGAAATCAATAGGTGTGAGAAATTGGACAATTCAAGTTCAACGGCAGTTCGTTCCTAATTGGAGTGGTTGGTGTATTACATAATTCTAGCGATTGGATTTCACTCAAAACTCACCAAACGACTCCTGCCACCATATTATGATGTTGCCCAAGTTTTGGGCTCGATCCGAAAACAATAGGTGTGAGAAATTGGACAATCCAAGTTCAACGGCAGTTCGTTCCTAATTGGGGTGGTTGGTGTATTCCATACTTCATGCGATTGGATTTCACTCAAAACTCACCAAATGACTCCTCCCACCATATTATGATGTTGCCCAAGTTTTGGGCTCGATCCGAAATCAATATGTTTTCGAAATTGGACAATTCAAGTTCAATGGAAGTTCGTTCCTAATTGGAGTGGTTGGTGTATTCCATACTTCTAGCGATTGGATTTCACTCAAAACTCACCAAATGACTCCTCCCACCATATTATGTTGTTGCCCAAGTTTGGGGCTCGATCCGAAATCAATAGGTGTTCCGAATTGGACAATTCAAGTTCAACGGCAGTTCATTCCTAATTGGAGTGGTTGGAGTATTCCATACTTCTAGCGATTGGATTTCACTCAAAACTCACCGAATGTCTCCTCCCACCATATTATGGTGTTGCCCAAGTGTGGGGCTCGATCCGAAATCAATAGGTGTGAGAAATTGGACAATTCAAGTTCAACGGCAGTTCGTTCCTAATTGGAGTGGTTGGTGTATTCCATACTTCTAGCGATTGGATTTCACCCAAAACTCACCAAATGATTCCTCCCACCATATTATGATGTTGCTCAAGTTTTGGGCTCGATCCGAAATCAATAGGTGTGAGAAATTGGACAATTCAAGTTCAACGGCAGTTCGTTCCTAATTGGACTGGTTGGTGTATTCCATAGTTCTAGCGATTGGATTTCACTCAAAACTCACCAAATGACTCCTCCCACCATATTATGATGTTGCCCAAGTTTTGGGCTCGATCCGAAATCAATAGGTGTGAGAAATTGGACAATTCAAGTTCAACGGCAGTTCATTCCTAATTGGAGTGGTTGGCGTATTCCATACTTCTAGCGATTGGATTTCACTCAAAACTCACCAAATGACTCCTCCCACCATGTTATGATGTTGCCCAAGTTTTGGGCTCGATCCGAAATGAATAGGTGGGAGAAACTGGACAATTCAAGTTCAACGGCAGTTCGTTCCTAATTGGAGTGGTTGGTGTATTCCATACTTCTAGCGATTGGATTTCACTCAAAACTAACCAAATGACTCCTCCCACCATATTATGATGTTGCCCAAGTTTTGGGCTCGATCCGAAATCAATAGGTGTTCCAAATTGGACAATTCAAGTTCAACGGCAGTTCGTTCCGAATTGGAGTGGTTGGTGTATTCCATACTTCTAGCGATTGGATTTCACTCTAAACTCACCAAATGACTCCTCCCACCACATTATGATGTTGCCCAAGTTTTGAGCTCGATCCGAACTCAATAGGTGTGAGAAATTGGACAATTCAATTTCAACGGCATTTCTTTCCTAATTGGAGGGGTTGGTGTATTCCATACTTCTAGCGACTGGATTTCACTCAAAACCCACCAAATGACTCCTCCCACCATATTATGATATTGCCCAAGTTTTGGGCTCGATCCGAAATCAATAGGTGTTCCAAATTGGACAATTCAAGTTCAACGGCAGTTCGTTCCGAATTGGAGTGGTTGGTGTATTCCATACTTCTAGCGATTGGATTTCACTCTAAACTCACCAAATGACTCCTCCCACCATATTATGATGTTGCCCAAGTTTTGAGCTCGATCCGAACTCAATAGGTGTGAGAAATTGGACAATTCATGTTCAACGGCAGTTCGTTCCTAATTGGAGTGGTTGGTGTATTCCATACTTCTAGCGATTGGATTTCACTCAAAACTCACCAAATGACTCCTCCCACCATATTATGTTGTTGCCCAGGTTTGGGGCTCGATCCGAAATCGATAGGTGTGAGAAATTGGACAATTCAAGGTCAACGGCAGTTCGTTCCTAATTGGAGTGGTTGGTGTATTCCATACTTCTAGCAGTTGGATTTCACTCAAAACTCACCAAATGACTCCTCCCACCATATTATGATGTTGCCCAAGTTTTGGGCTCGATCCGATATCAATAGGTGTACCAAATTGGACAATTCAAGTTCAACGGCAGTTCGCTCCTAATTGGAGTGGTTGGTGTATTCCACACTTCTCGCGATTGGATTTCATTCAAAACTCACCAAATGACTCCTCCCACCATATTATGATGTTGCCCAAGTTTTGGGCTCGATCCGAAATCAATAGGTGTTCCAAATTGGACAATTCAAGTTCAACGGCAGTTCGTTCCGAATTGGAGTGGTTGGTGTATTCCATACTTCTAGCGATTGGATTTCACTCTAAACTCACCAAATGACTCCTCCCACCATATTATGATGTTGCCCAAGTTTTGAGCTCGATCTGAACTCAATAGGTGTGAGAAATTGGACAATTCAATTTCAACGGCATTTCTTTCCTAATTGGAGGGGTTGGTGTATTCCATACTTCTAGCGACTGGATTTCACTCAAAACCCACCAAATGACTCCTCCCACCATATTATGATGTTGCCCAAGTTTGGGGCTCGATCCGAAATCAATAGGTGTGATAAATTGGACAATTTAAGTTCAACGGCAGTTCGTTCCTAATTGGAGTGGTTGGTGTATTCCATACTTCTAGCGATTGGATTTCACTCAAAACTCACCAATTGACTCCTCCCACCATATTTTGATGTTGCCCAAGTTTTGGGCTCGATCCGAAAGCAGTAGATGTTCCAAATTGGACAATTCAAGTTCAACGGCAGTTCGTTCCTAATTGGAGTGGTTGGTGTATTCCATACTTCTAGCGATTGGATTTCACTCAAAACTCACCAAATGACTCCTCCCACCATATTATGATGTTGCCCAAGTTTTGGGCTCGATGCGAATTCAATAGGTGTTCCAAATTGGACAATTCAAGTTCAGCGGCAGTTCGTTCCTAATTGGAGGGGTTGGTGTATTCCACACTTCTAGCGATTGGATTTCACTGAAAACTCACCAAATGACTCCTCCCACGATATTATGATGTTGCCCAGGATTGGGGCTCGATCCGAAATCAATAGGTGTGAGAAATTGGACAATTCAAGTTCAACGGCAGTTCGTTCCTAGTTGGAGTGGTTGGTGTATTCCATAGTTCTAGCAATTGGATTTAAATCAAAACTCACCAAATGACTCCTCCCACCATATTATGATGTTGCCCAAGTTTTGGGTTCGATCCGAAATCAATAGGTGTTCCAAATTGGACAATTCAAGTTCAACGGCAATTCGTTCCTAAATGCAGTGGTTGGTGTATTCCATACTTCTAGCAATTGGATTTCATTGAAAATTGAACAAATGACTCCTCCCACCATATTATGATGTTGCCCAAGTTTTGGACTCGATCCGAAGTCAATAGTTCTTTCAAATTTGACAATTAGAGTTCAACGGCAGTTCGTTCCTAATTGGAGTGGTTGGTGTATTCCATACTTCTAGCGATTGGATTTCACTCAAAACTAACCAAATGACTCCCCCCACCATATTATGATGTTGCCCAAGTTTGCGGCTCGATCCGAAATCAATAGGTGTGAGAAATTGGACAATTCAAGTTCAACGGCAGTTCGTTCCTAATTGGAGTGGTTGGTGTATTCCATACTTCTAGCGATTGGATTTCACTCAAAACTAACCAAATGAGTCCCCCCACCATATTATGATGTTGCCCAAGTTTGCGGCTCGATCCGAAATCAATAGGTGTGAGAAATTGGACAATTCAAGTTCAACGGTAGTTCGTTCCTAATTGGAGTGGTTGGTGTATTCCATACTTCTAGCGATTGGATTTCACTCAAAACTAACCAAATGACTCCTCCCACCATATTATGATGTTGCCCAAGTTTTGGCCTCGATCCGAAATCAATAGGTGTGATAAATTGGACAATTCAAGTTCAACGGCAGTTCGTTCCAAATTGGAGTGGTTGGTGTATTCCATACTTCTAGCGATTGGATTTCACTCAAAACTCACCAAATGACTCCTCCCACCATATTATGATGTTGCCCAAGTTTTGGGCTCGATCCGAAATCAATAGGTGTGAAAAATTGTACAATTCAAGTTCAACGGCAGTTCGTTCCTAATTGGAGTGGTTGGTGTATTCCATAGTTCTAGCAATTGGATTTCACTCAAAACTCACCAAATGACTCCTCCCACCATATTATGATGTTGCCCAACTTTTGGGCTCGATCCGAAATCAATAGGTGTTCCAAACTGGACAATTCAAGTTCAACGGTAGTTCGTTCCTAATTACAGTGGTTGGTGTATTCCATATTTCTAGTGATTGGATTTCACTGAAAACTCAACAAATGACTACTCCCACCATATTATGATGTTGCCCAAGTTTTGGACTCGATCCGAAATCAATAGGTCTTCCAAATTTGACAATTAGAGTTCAATGGCAGTTCGTTCCTAATTGGAGTGGTTGGTGTATTCCATACTTCTAGCGATTGGATTTCACTCAAAACTAACCAAATGACTCCTACCACCATATTATGATGTTGCCCAAGTTTTGGCCTCGATCCGAAATCAATAGGTGTGAGAAATTGGACACTTCAAGTTCAACGGCAGTTCGTTCCAAATTGGAGTGGTTGGTGTATTCCATACTTCTAGCAATTGGATTTCACTCAAAACTCACCAAATGACTCCTCCCACCCATTTATGATGTTGCCCAAGTTTGGGGCTCGATCCGAAATCAATAGGAGTGAGAAATTGGACAATTCAAGTTCAACGGCAGTTCATTCCTAATTGGAGTGGTTGGTGTATTCCAAACTTCTAGCGATTGGATTTCTCTCAAAACTCACCAAATGACTCCTCCCACCATATTATGATGTTGCCCAAGTTTTGGGCTCAATCAGAAATCCATAGGTGTCTGAAATTGGACAATTCAAGTTCAACGGCAGTTCGTTCCTAATTGGAGTGGTTGGTGTATTCCATACTTCTAGCGAATGGATTTCACTCAAAACTCACTAAATGACTCCTCCCACCATATTATGATGTTGCCCTAGTTTTGGGCTTGATTCGAAAACAATAGGTGTTCGAAATTGGACAATTCAAGTTCAACGCCAGTTCGTTCCTAATTGGAGTGGTTGGTGTATTCCATACTTCTAGCGATTGGATTTCACTCAAAACTAACCAAATGACTCCTCCCACCATATTATGATGTTGCCCAAGTTTTGGGCTAGATCCGAAATCAGTAGGTGTGAGAAATTGGAGAATTCAAGTTCAACGGCAGTTCGTTCCTAATTGGAGTGGTTGGTGTATTGCACACTTCAAGCGATTTGATTTCACTCAAAACTCCCCAAATGACTCCTCCCACCATATTATGTTGTTGCCCAAGTTTTGGGCTCGATCCGAAATCAGTAGGTGTGAGAAATTGGACAATTCAAGTTCAACGGCAGTTCGTTCCTAACTGGAGTGGTTGGTGTATTCCATACTTCTAGCGATTGGATTTCACTCAAAACTCACCAAATGACTCCTCCCACCACATTATGATGTTCCCCAAGTTTTGGGCTCGATCCGAAATCAAAAGGTGTTCCAAATTGGACAATTCAAGTTCAACGGAAGTTCGTTCCTAATTGGAGTGGTTGGTGTATTCCATACATCTAGCGTTTGGATTTCACTCAAAACTCACCAAATGACTCCTCCCATGATATTATGATGTTGCCCAGGTTTGGGGCTCTATCCGAAATCAATAGGTGTGAGAAATTGGAGAATTCAAGTTCAACGGCAGTTCGTTCCTAACTGGAGGGGTTGGTGTTTTCCATACTTCTTGCGATTGGATTTCACTCAAAACTCACCAAATGACTCCTCCGACCATATTATGATGTTGCCCAAGTTTTGGGCTCTATCCGAAATCAATAGGTGTTAGAAATTGAACAATTCAAGTTCAACGGCAGTTCGTTCCTAATTGAAGTGGTTGGTGTATTCCATACTTCTAGCGATTGGATTTCACTCAAAACTCACCAAACGACTACTCCCACCATATTATGATATTGCCCAAGTTTTGGGCTCGATCCGAAATCAATAGGTGTTCCAAATTGGACAATTCAAGTTCAACGGCAGTTCGTTCCTAATTGGAATGGTTGGTAAATCCCATACTTCTAGCGATTGGATTTCACTCAAAACTCACCAAATGACTACTCCCACCATATTATGATGTTGCCCAAGTTTTGGGCTCGATCCGAAATCAATAGGTGTGATAAATTGGACAATTCAAGTTCAACGGCAGTTCGTTCCTAATTGGAGTGGTTGGTGTATTCCATACTTCTAGCGATTTGATTTCACTCAAAACTCGCCAAATGACTCCTCCCACCATATTATGTTGTTGCCCACGTTTTGGGCTCGATCCAAAATCAATAGGTGTTCCAAATTGGACAATTCAAGTTCAACGGCAGTTCGTTCATAATTGGAGTGGTTGGTGTATTCCATACGTCCAGCGATTGGATTTCACCCAAAACTCACCAAATGACTCCTCCCACCATATTATGAGGTTGCCCAAGTTTTGGGCTCGATCCGAAATCAATAGGTGTTCCAAATTGGACAATTCAAGTTCGACGGCAGTTCGTTCCAAATTGGAGGGGTTGGTGTAT
The DNA here is from genome assembly GCF_965620075.1 of Prunus avium. Lineage (NCBI taxonomy): Eukaryota > Viridiplantae > Streptophyta > Magnoliopsida > Rosales > Rosaceae > Prunus > Prunus avium. The sequence continues at coordinate 11,384,506 of NC_142290.1, forward strand.
TCCATACTTCTAGCGATTGGATTTCACCCAAAACTCAACAAATGACCCCTCCCACCATTTTATTATGTTGCCCAGGTTTTGGGCTCGATCCGAAATCAATAGGTGTTCCAAATTGGACAATTCAAGTTCAACGGCAGTTCGTTCCTAATTGGGGTGGTTGGTGTATTCCATAGTTCTAGCAATTGGATTTCACTCAAAACTCACCAAATGACTCTTCCCACCATATTATGATGTTGCCCAAGTTTGGGGCTCGATCCGAATTCAATAGGTGTGAGAAATTGGACAATTCAAGTTCAACGGCAGTTCGTTCCTAATTGGAGTGGTTGGTGTATTCCATACTTCTAGCGATTGGATTTCACTCAAAACTAACCAAATGACTCCTCCCACCATATTATGATGTTGCCCAAGTTTTGGGCACGATCCGAAATCAGTAGGTGTTCCAAATTGGATAATTCAAGTTCAACGGCAGTTCGTTCCTAATTGGGGTGGTTGGTGTATTCCATACTTCTAGCGATTGGATTTCACTCAAAACTAACCAAATGACTCCTCCCACCATATTATGCTATTGCCCAAGTTTTGGGCTCGATCCGAAATCAATAGGTCCAAGAAATTGGTCAATTCAATTTCAACGATAGTTCGTTCCTAATTGTAGTGGTTGGTGTATTCCGTACGTCTAGCGATTGTATTTCACTCGAAACTCACCAAATGACTCCACCCACCATATTATGATGTTGCCCAAGTTTTGGGCTCGATCCGAAATCAATAGGTGTTCCAAATTGGACAATTCACGTTCAAAGGCAGTTCGTTCCTAATTGGAGTGGTTGGTGTATTCCACACTTCTAGCGATTGGATTTCACTCAAAACTCACCAAATGACTCCTCCCACCATATTATGATGTTGCCCAAGCTTTGGGCGCGATCCGAAATCAATAGGTGTGAGAAATTGGGCAATTCAAGTTCAACAGTAGTTCGTTCCTAATTGTACTGGTTGGTGTATTCCATACTTCTAGCGATTGGATTTCACTAAAAACTCACCAAATGACTCCTCCCACCATATTACGATGTTGCCCAAGTTTTGGACTCGATCCGAAATCAATAGGTCTTCCAAATTTGACAATTAGAGTTCAACGGCAGTTCGTTCCTAACTGGAGTGGTTGGTGTATTCCATACTTCTAGCGATTGGATTTCACTCAATACTAACCAAATGACTCCTCCCACCATATTATGATGTTGCCCAAGTTTTGGGCTCGATCCGAAATCAATAGGTGTGAGAAATTGGACAATTCAAGTTCAACGGCAGTTCGTTCCTAATTGGAGTGGTTGGTGTATTCCATACTTCTAGCGATTGGATTTCACTCAAAACTCCCCAAATGACTACTCCGACCATATTATGATGTTGCCCAAGTTTGGGGCTCTATCCGAAATCAATAGGTGTGTGAAATTGGACAATTCAAGTTCAACGGCAGTTCGTTCCAAATTGGAGTGGTTGGTGTATTCCATACTTCTAGCGTTTGGATTTCTCTCAAAACTCACCAAATGACTCCTCCCACCATATCATCATGTTGCCCAAGTTTTGGGATCGATCAGAAATCAATAGGTGTGAGAAATTGGACAATTCAAGTTCAACGGCAGTTCGTTCCTAATTGGAGTGGTTGGTGTATTCCATACTTCTAGCGAATGGATTTCACTCAAAACTCACCAATTGACTCCTCCCACCGTATTACGATGTTGCCCAAGTTTTGGGATCGATCCGAAATCAATAGGTGTTCCAAATTGGACAGTTCAAGTTCAACGGCAGTTCGTTCCAAATTGGAGTGGTTGGTGCATTCCATACTTCTAGCGATTGGATTTCACTCAAAACTCACCAAATGACTCCTCCCACCATATTATGATGTTGCCCAAGTTTGGGGCTCGATCCGAAATCAATAGGTGTTCCAAAATGGACAATTCAAGTTCAACGGCAGTTCGTTCCTAATTGGAGTGGTTGGTGTATTCCATACTTCTAGAGATAGGATTTCTCCCAAAACTCACCAAAGGATTCCTCCCACCATATTATGATGTTGCCCAAGTTTTGGGCTCGTTCCGAAATCAATAGGTGTGAGAAATTGGTCAATTCAATTGCAACGACAGTTCGTTCCTAATTGCAGTGGTTGGTGTATTCCATACTTCTAGCAATTGGATTTCACTCAAAACTCACGAAATGAATCTTCCCGCCATATTATGATGATGCACAAGTTTGGGGTTTGATCCGAAATCAATAGATGTGAGAAATTGGACAATTCAAGTTCAACGGCAGTTCGTTCCTAGTTGGAATGGTTGGTGTATTCCATAGTTCTAGCGATTGGATTTCACTCAAAACTAACCAAATGACTCCTCCCACCATATTATGATATTGCCCAAGTTTTGGGCTCGAGCCGATATCAATAGGTGTGAGAAATTGGACAATTCAAGTTCAACGGCAGTTCGTTCCTAATTGGAGTGGTTGGTGTATTCCATACTTCTAGCGATTGGATTTCACTAAAAACTCACCAAATGACTCCTCCCACCATATTATGTTGTTGCCCAAGTTTTGGGCTCGATCCGAAATCAATAGGTGTTCCAAATTGGACAATTCAAGTTCAACGGCAGTTCGTTCCTAATTGGAGTGGTTGTTGTATTCCATACTTCTAGCGATTGGATTTCACTCAAAACTCACCAAATGACTCCTCACACCATATTACGCTGTTGCCCAAGATTTGGGCTCGATCCGAAATCAATAGGTGTTCCAAATTGGACAATTCAAGTTCAACGACAGTTCGTTCCTAATTGGAGTGGTTGGTGTATTCCAAACTTCTAGCGATTGGATTTCACTCAAAACTCACCAAATGACTCCTCCCACCATATTATGATGTTGCCCAAGTTTTGGGCTCGATCCGAAATCAATAGGTGTGAGAAATTGGACAATTCAAGTTCAACGGCAGTTCGTTCCTAATTGGAGTGGTTGGTGTATTCCATACTTCTAGCGATTGGATTTCACTAAAAACTCACAAAATGACTCCTCCCACCATATTATGTTGTTGCCCAAGTTTTGGGCTCGATCCGAAATCAATAGGTGTTCCAAATTGGACAATTCAAGTTCAACGGCAGTTCGTTCCTAATTGGAGTGGTTGTTGTATTCCATACTTCTAGCGATTGGATTTCACTTAAAACTCACCAAATGACTCCTCCCACCATATTACGCTGTTGCCCAAGATTTGGGATCGATCCGAAATCAATAGGTGTTCCAAATTGGACAATTCAAGTTCAACGACAGTTCGTTCCTAATTGGAGTGGTTGGTGTATTCCATACTTCTAGCGATTGGATTTCACTCAAAACTCACGAAATGACTCTTCCCACCATATTATGATGATGCACAAGTTTGGGGTTTGATCCGAAATCAATAGATGTGAGAAATTGGACAATTCAAGTTCAACGGCAGTTCGTTCCTAATTGGAGTGGTTGGTGTATTCCATACTTCTAGCGATTGGATTTCATTCAAAACTCACCAAATGACTCCTCCCACCATATTATGATGTTGCCCAAGTTTTGGGCTCGAGCCGAAATCAATAGGTGCGGGAAATTGGACAATTCAAGTGCAACGGCAGTTCGTTCCTAATTGGAGTGGTTGGTGTATTCCATACTTCTAGCGATTGGATTTCACTCAAAACTGACCAAATGACTCCTCCCACCATATTATGATGTTGCCCAAGTTTTGGGCTCGATCCGAAATCAATAGGTGTGAGAAATTGGTCAATCCAATTTCAACGGCATTTCGTTCCTAATTGGAGTGGTTGGTGTGTTCCATACTTCTAGCGATTGGGTTTCACTCAAAACTCACCAAATGACTCCTCCCACCATATTATGATGTTGCCCAAGTTTTGGGCTCGATCCGAAATCAATAGTTGTGAGAAATTGGACAATTCAAGTTCAATGGCAGTTCGTTCCTAATTGGAGTGGTTGGTGTATTCCATACTTCTAGCGATTGGATTTCACTCAAAACACACCAAATGACTCCTCCCACCATATTATGATGTTGCGCAAGTTTTTGGCTCGATCCGAAATCAATAGGTGTTCCAAATTGGACAATTCAAGTTCTATGGCAGTTCGTTCCTAATTGGAGTGGTTGGTGTATTCCATACTTCTAGGGATTGGATTTCACTCAAAACTCACCAAATGACTCCTCCTTGGTTATTATGATGTTGCCCAACTTTTGGACTCGATCCGAAATCAATAGGTGTTCAAAATTGGACAATTCAAGTTCTATGGCAGTTCGTTCCTAATTGGAGTGGTTGGTGTATTCCATACTTCTAGCGATTGGATTTCACTCAAAACTCACCAAATGACTCCTCGCACCGTATTATGATGTTGCCCAAGTTTTGGGCTCGATCCGAAATCAATAGGTGTGAGAAATTGGACAATTCAAGTTCAACGGCAGTTCGTTCCTAATTGGAGTGGTTGGTGTATTCCATACTTCTAGCGATTGGATTTCACTCAAAACTCACCAAATGACTCCTCCCACCATATTATGATGTTACCCAAGTTTTGGGCTCGATCCGAAATCAATAGGTGTTCCAAATTGGACAATTCAAGTTCAACGGCACTTCGTTCCTAATCGGAGTGGTTCGTGTATTCCATACTTCTAGCGATTGGATTTCACTCAAAACTCACCAAATGACTCCTCCCACCATATTATGAAGTTGCCCAAGTTTTGGGCTCGATCCGAATTCAATAGGTGTGAGAAATTGGACAATTCAAGTTCAACGGCTGTTCGTTCCAAATTGGAGTGGTTGGTGTATTCCACACTTCTAGCGATTGGATTTCACTTAAAATTCACCAAATGACTCCTCCCACCATATTATGATGTTGCCCAAGGTTTGGGCTCGATCCGAAATCAATAGGTGTTCCAAATTGGACAATTCAAGTTCAACGGCAGTTCGTTCCAAATTGGAGTGGTTGGTGTATTCCATACTTCTAGCGATTGGATTTCACTCAAAACGCACCAAATGACTCCTCCCACCATATTATGATGTTGCCCAAGTTTTGGGCTTGATCCAAATTCAATAGGTGTGAGAAATTGGTCAATTCAATTTCAACGACAGTTCTTTCCAAATTGGAGTGGTTGGTGTATTCCATACTTCTAGCGATTGGATTTCACTCGAAACACACCAAATGACTCCTCCCACCATATTATGATGTTGCCCAAGTTTTGGGCTCGATCCGAAATCAATAGGTGTTCCAAATTGGACAATTCAAGTTCAATGGCAGTTCGTTCCTAATTGGAGTGGTTGGTGTATTCCATACTTCTAGGGATTGGATTTCACTCAAAACTCACCAAATGACTCCTCCTTGGTTATTATGATGTTGCCCAAGGTTTGGGCTCGATCCGAAATCAATAGGTGTGAGAAATTGGACAATTCAAGTTCAACGGCAGTTCGTTCCTAATTGGAGTGGTTGGTGAATTCCGTACTTCTAGCGACTGGATTTCACTCAAAACTCACCAAATGACTCCTCCTTGGTTATTATGATGTTGCCCAAGTTTTGGGCTCGATCCGAAATCAATAGGTGTTCCAAATTGGAAAATTGAAGTTCAACGGCAGTTCGTTCCTAATTGGAGTGGTTGGTGTATTCTATACTTCTAGCGATTGGATTTCACTCAAAACGCACCAAATGACTCCACCCACCATATTATGATGTTGCCCAAGTTTTGGGCTTGATCCAAATTCAATAGGTGTGAGAAATTGGTCAATTCAATTTCAACGACAGTTCTTTCCAAATTGGAGTGGTTGGTGTATTCCATACTTCTAGCGATTGGATTTCACTCAAAACTAACCAAATGACTCCTCCCACCATATTATGATGTTGCCCAAGTTTTGGGCTCGATCCGAAATCAATAGGTGTGAGAAATTGGACAATTCAAGTTCAACGGCAGTTCGTTCCTAATTGGAGTGGTTGGTGTATTCCACACTTCTAGCGATTGGATTTCACTCAAAACTCACCAAATGACTCCTCCCACCATATATGATGTTGCCCATGTTTTGGGCGCGATCCGAAATCAATAGGTGTTCCAAATTGGACAATTCAAGTTCAACGGCAGTTCGTTCCTAATTGGAGTGGTTGGTGTATTCCATACTTCTAGGGCTTGGATTTCACTCAAAACTCACCAAATGACTCCTCCCACCATATTATGATGTTGCCCAAGGTTTGGGCTCGATCCGAAATCAATAGGTGTTCCAAATTGGACAATTCAAGTTCAACGGCAGTTCGTTCCTAATTGCAGTGGTTGGTGTATTCCATACTTCTAGCGATTGGATTTCACTCAAAACTCACCAAATGACTCCTCCCACCATATTATGATGTTGCCCAAGGTTTGGGCTCGATCCGAAATCAATAGGTGTTCCAAATTGGACAATTCAAGTTCAACGGCAGTTCGTTCCTAATTGCAGTGGTTGGTGTATTCCATACTTCTAGCGATTGGATTTCACTCAAAACTCACCAAATGACTCCTCCCACCATATTATGATGTTGCCCAAGTTTTGGGCTCGATCCGAAATCAATAGGTGTGAGAAATTGGACAATTCAAGTTCAACGGCAGTTCGTTCATAATTTTAGTGGTTGGTGTATTCCGTACTTCTAGCGATTGGATTTCACTCAAAACTCACCAAATGACTCCTCCCACCGTATTATGATGTTGCCCAAGTTTGGGGCTCGATCCGAAATCAATAGGTGTTCCAAATTGGACAATTCAAGTTCAACGGCAGTTCGTTCCAAATTGGTTTGGTTGGTGTATTCCATACTTCTAGCGTTTGGATTTCACTCAAAACTCACCAAATGACTCCTCCCACCATATTATGATGATGCCCAAGTTTTGGGCTCGATCCGAAATCAATAGGTGTTCCAAGTTCGACAATTCAAGTTCAACGGCAGTTCGTTCCTAATTGGAGTGGTTGGTGTATTCTACACTTCTAGCGATTGGATTTCACTCAAAACGCACCAAATCACTCCACCCACCATATTATGATGTTGCCCAAGTTTTGAGCTCGATCCGAAACCAATAGGTGTGAGAAATTGGACAATTGAAGTTCAACGGCAGTGCGTTCATAATTGGAGTGGTTGGTGTATTCCAAACTTCTAGCGATTGGATTTCACTCAAAACTCACCAAATGACACCTCCCACCATATTATGATGTTGCCCAACTTTTGGGCTTGATCCGAAATCAATAGGTGTTCCAAATTGGACAATTCAAGTTCAACGGCAGTTCGTTCCTAATTGGGGTGGTTGGTGAATTCCATACTTCTAGCGATTGGATTTAACTCGAAACTCACCAAAAGACTCCTCCCACCATATTATGATGTTGCCCAAGTTTTGGGCTCGATCCGAAATCAATAGTTGTGAGAAATTGGTCAATTCAATTTGAACGGCAGTTCGTTCCTAATTGGAGTGGTTGGTGTATTCCATACTTCTAGCGATTGGATTTCACTCAAAACCCACCAAACGACTCCTCCCACAATATTATGACGTTGCCCAAGTTTTGGGATCGATCCGAAATCAATAGGTGTTCCAAATTGGACAATTCAAGTTCAACGGCAGTTCGTTCCTAATTGAAGTGGTTGGTGTATTCCAAACTTCTAGCGATTGGATTTCACTCAAAACTCTCCAAATGACTCCTCCCACCATATTATGACGTTGCCCAAGATTTGGGCTCGATCCGAAATCAATAGTTGTGAGAAATTGGTCAATTCAATTTGAACGGCAGTTCGTTCCTAAATGGAGTGGTTGGTGTATTCCATACTTCTAGCGATTGGATTTCACTCAAAACTCACCAAATGACTCCTCCCACCATATTATGATGTTGCCCAAGTTTTGGGCTCGATCCGAAATCAATAGGTGTTCCAAATTGGACAATTCAAGTTCAACGGCAGTTCGTTCCTAATTGGTTTGGTTGGTGTATTCCATACTTCTAGCGTTTGGATTTCACTCAAAACTCACCAAATGACTCCTCCCACCATATTATGATGATGCCCAAGTTTTGGGCTCGATCCGAAATCAATAGGTGTTCCAAGTTGGACAATTCAAGTTCAACGGCAGTTCGTTCCTAATTGGAGTGGTTGGTGTATTCTATACTTCTAGCGATTGGATTTCACTCAAAACGCACCAAATGACTCCACCCACCATATTATGATGTTGCCCAAGTTTTGAGCTCGATCCGAAACCAATAGGTGTGAGAAATTGGACAATTGAAGTTCAACGGCAGTGCGATCATAGTTGGAGTGGTTGGTGTATTCCAAACTTCTAGCGATTGGATTTCACTCAAAACTCACCAAATGACACCTCCCACCGTATTATGATGTTGCCCAACTTTTGGGCTTGATCCGAAATCAATAGGTGTTCCAAATTGGACAATTCAAGTTCAACGGCAGTTCGTTCCTAATTGGAGTGGTTGGTGAATTCCATACTTCTAGCGATTGGATTTCACTCGAAACTCACCAAAAGACTCCTCCCACCATATTATGATGTTGCCCAAGTTTTGGGCTCGATCCGAAATCAATAGGTGTTCCAAATTGGACAATTCAAGTTCAACGGCAGTTCGTTCCTAATTGGAGTGGTTGGTGAATTCCATACTTCTAGCGATTGGATTTCACTCAAAACTCACCAAATGACTCCTCCCACCATATTATGATGTTGCCCAAGTTTTGGGCTCGATCCGAAATCAATAGTTGTGAGAAATAGGTCAATTCAATTTGAACGGCAGTTCGTTCCTAATTGGAGTGGTTGGTGTATTCCATACTTCTATCGATTGGATTTCACTCAAAACTCACCAAATGACTCCTCCCACCATACTATGATGTTGCCCAAGTTTTGGGCTCGATCCGAAATCAATAGGTGTTCCAAATTAGACAATTCAAGTTCAACGGCAGTTCGTTCCTAATTGGAGTGGTTGGTGTATTCCATACTTCTAGCGATTGGATTTCACTCAAAACGCACCAAATGAATCCTCCCACCATATTATGATGTTGCCCAAGTTTTGGGCTCGATCCGAAATCAATAGGTGTTGGAAATTGGACAATTCAAGTTCAACGGCAGTTCGTTCCTAATTGGAGTGGTTGGTGTATTCCATACATCTAGCGATTGGATTTCACTCAAAACTCACCAAATGACTCCTCCCACCATATTATCATTTTGCCCAAGTTTTGGGCTCGATCCGAAATCAATAGGTGTTCCAAGTTGGACAATTCAAGTTCAACGGCAGTTCGTTCCTAATTGGAGTGGTTGGTGAATTCCATACTTCTAACGATTGGATTTCACTCAAAACTCACCACATTACACCTCCCACCATATTATGATATTGCCCAACTTTTGGGCGCGATCCGAAATCAATAGGTGTTCCAAATTGGACAATTCAACTTAAACGGAAGTTCGTTCCTAATTGGAGTGGTTGGTGTCTTCCATACTTCTAGCGATTGGATTTCACACAAAACGGACCAAATGACTCCTCCCACCATATTAGGATGTTGCCCAAGTTTGGGGCTCGATCCGAAATCAATAGGTGTGAGAATTTGGACAATTCAAGTTCAACGGCAGTTCGTTCCTAATTGGAGTGGTTGGTGTATTCCATACTTCTAGCGATTGGATTTCACTCAAAACTCACCCAATGACTCCTCCCACCATATTATGATGTGGACCAAGTTTTGGGCTCAATCCGATATCAATAGGTGTTCCAAATTGGACAATTCAAGTTCAACGGCAGTTCGTTCCTAATTGGAGTGGTTGGTGTATTCCATACTTCTAGCGATTGGATTTCACTCAAAACTCACCAAATGACTCCTCCCACCATATTATGATGTTTCCCAAGTTTTGGGCTCGATCCGAAATCAATAGGTGTTCCAAGTTGGACAATTCAAGTTCAACGGCAGTTCGTTCCTAATTGGAGTGGTTGGTGTATTCTATACTTCTAGCGATTGGATTTCACTCAAAACGCACCAAATGACTCCTCCCACCATATTATGATGTGGACCAAGTTTTGGGCTCAATCCGAAATCAATAGGTGTTCCAAATTGGACAATTCAAGTTCAACGGCAGTTCGTTCCTAATTGGAGTGGTTGGTGTATTCCATACTTCTAGCAACTGGATTTCACTCAAAACTCACCAAATGACTCCTCCCACCATATTATGATGTTGCCCAAGTTTTGGGCTCGATCCGAAATCAAAAGGTGTTCCAAATTGGACAATTCAAGTTCAACGGCAGTTCGTTCCTAATTGTAGTGGTTGGTGTATTCCATACTTCTAGCGATTGGATTTCACTCAAAACTCACCAAATGACTCCTCCCACCACGTTATGATGTTGCCCAAGTTTTGGGCTCGATCCGAAATCAATTGGTGTGAGAAATTGGACAATTCAAGTTCAACGGCAGTTCGTTCCTAATGGGAGTGGTTGGTGTATTCCACACTTCTAGCGATTGGATTTCACTCAAAACTCACCAAATGACTCCTCCCACCATATTATGATGTTGCCCAAGTTTTGGGCTCGATCAGAAATCAATACGTGTGAGAAATTGGACAATACAATTTCAAAGGCAGTTCGTTCCTAATTGGAGTGGTTGGTGTATTCCATACTTCTAGCGATTGGATTTCACTCAAAACTCACCAAATGACTCCTCCCACCATATTATGATGTTGCCCTAGTTTTGGACTCGATCCGAAATCAATGGGTCTTCCAAATTTGACAATTAGAGTTCAACGGCAGTTCATTCCTAATTGGAGTGGTTGGTGTATTCCATACTTCTAGCGATTGGATTTCACTCAAAACTCACCAAATGACTCCTCCCACCATATTATGACGTTGCCCAAGATTTGGGCTCGATCCGAAATCAATAGGTGTGAGAAATTGGTCAATTCAATTTGAACGGCAGTTTGTTCCTAATTGGAGTGGTTGGTGTATTCCATACTTCTAACGATTGGATTTCACTCAAAACTCACCACATTACACCTCCCACCATATTATGATATTGCCCAAGTTTTGGGCGCGATCCGAAATCAATAGGTGTTCCAAATTGGACAATTCAACTTAAACGGAAGTTCGTTCCTAATTGGAGTGGTTGGTGTCTTCCATACTTCTAGCGATTGGATTTCACACAAAACGGACCAAATGACTCCTCCCACCATATTAGGATGTTGCCCAAGTTTGGGGCTCGATCCGAAATCAATAGGTGTGAGAATTTGGACAATTCAAGTTCAACGGCAGTTCGTTCCTAATTGGAGTGGTTGGTGTATTCCATACTTCTAGCGATTGGATTTCACTCAAAACTCACCCAATGACTCCTCCCACCATATTATGATGTGGACCAAGTTTTGGGCTCAATCCGATATCAATAGGTGTTCCAAATTGGACAATTCAAGTTCAACGGCAGTTCGTTCCTAATTGGAGTGGTTGGTGTATTCCATACTTCTAGCGATTGGATTTCACTCAAAACTCACCAAATGACTCCTCCCACCATATTATGATGTTTCCCAAGTTTTGGGCTCGATCCGAAATCAATAGGTGTTCCAAGTTGGACAATTCAAGTTCAACGGCAGTTCGTTCCTAATTGGAGTGGTTGGTGTATTCTATACTTCTAGCGATTGGATTTCACTCAAAACGCACCAAATGACTCCTCCCACCATATTATGATGTGGACCAAGTTTTGGGCTCAATCCGAAATCAATAGGTGTTCCAAATTGGACAATTCAAGTTCAACGGCAGTTCGTTCCTAATTGGAGTGGTTGGTGTATTCCATACTTCTAGCAACTGGATTTCACTCAAAACTCACCAAATGACTCCTCCCACCATATTATGATGTTGCCCAAGTTTTGGGCTCGATCCGAAATCAAAAGGTGTTCCAAATTGGACAATTCAAGTTCAACGGCAGTTCGTTCCTAATTGTAGTGGTTGGTGTATTCCATACTTCTAGCGATTGGATTTCACTCAAAACTCACCAAATGACTCCTCCCACCACGTTATGATGTTGCCCAAGTTTTGGGCTCGATCCGAAATCAATTGGTGTGAGAAATTGGACAATTCAAGTTCAACGGCAGTTCGTTCCTAATGGGAGTGGTTGGTGTATTCCACACTTCTAGCGATTGGATTTCACTCAAAACTCACCAAATGACTCCTCCCACCATATTATGATGTTGCCCAAGTTTTGGGCTCGATCAGAAATCAATACGTGTGAGATATTGGACAATACAATTTCAAAGGCAGTTCGTTCCTAATTGGAGTGGTTGGTGTATTCCATACTTCTAGCGATTGGATTTCACTCAAAACTCACCGAATGACTCCTCCCACCATATTATGATGTTGCCCTAGTTTTGGACTCGATCCGAAATCAATGGGTCTTCCAAATTTGACAATTAGAGTTCAACGGCAGTTCATTCCTAATTGGAGTGGTTGGTGTATTCCATACTTCTAGCGATTGGATTTCACTCAAAACTCACCAAATGACTCCTCCCACCATATTATGACGTTGCCCAAGATTTGGGCTCGATCCGAAATCAATAGGTGTGAGAAATTGGTCAATTCAATTTGAACGGCAGTTTGTTCCTAATTGGAGTGGTTGGTGTATTCCATACTGCTAGCGATTGGATTTCACTGAAAACTAACCAAATGACTCCTCCCACCATATTATGATGTTGCCCAAGTTTTGGGCTCGATCCGAAATCAATAGGTGTTCCAAATTGGACAATTCAAGTTGAACGGCAGTTCGTTCCGAATTGGAGTGGTTGGTGTATTCCATACTTCTAGCGATTGGATTTCACTCAAAACTCACCAAATGACTCCTCCCACCATATTATGATGTTGCCCAAGTTTGGGGCTCGATCCGAAATCAATAGGTGTGAGAAATTGGACAATTCAAGTTCAACGGCAGTTCGTTCCTAATTGGAGTGGTTGGTGTATTCCATACTTCTAGCGATTGGATTTCACTCAAAACTCACCAAATGACTCCTCCCACCATATTATGATGTTGCCCAAGTTTTGGGCTCGATCCGAAATCAATAGGTGTGAGAAATTGGACAATTCAAGTTCAACGGCAGTTCGTTCCTAATTGGAGTGGTTGGTGTATTCCATACTTCAAGCGATTGGATTTCACTCAAAACACACCAAATGACTCCTCCCACCATGTTATGATGTTGCCCAAGTTTTGGGCTCGATCCGAAATCAATTGGTGTGAGAAATTGGACAATTCAAGTTCAACGGCAGTTCGTTCCTAATTGGAGTGGTTGGTGTATTCCACACTTCTAGCGATTGGATTTCACTCAAAACTCACCAAATGACTCCTCCCACCATATTATGATGTTGCCCAAGTTTTGGGCTCGATCAGAAATCAATACGTGTGAGAAATTGGACAATACAATTTCAAAGGCAGTTCGTTCCTAATTGGAGTGGTTGGTGTATTCCATACTTCTAGCGATTGGATTTCACTCAAAACTCACCAAATGACTCCTCCCACCATATTATGATGTTGCCCTAGTTTTGGACTCGATCCGAAATCAATGGGTCTTCCAAATTTGACAATTAGAGTTCAGCGGCAGTTCATTCCTAATTGGAGTGGTTGGTGTATTCCATACTTCTAGCGATTGGATTTCACTCAAAACTAACCAAATGACTCCTCCCACCAGATTATGATGTTGCCCAAGTTTTGGGCTCGATCCGAAATCAATAGGTGTGAGTAATTGGACAATTCAAATTCGACGGCAGTTCGTTCCTAATTGGAGTGGTTGGTGTATTCCATACTTCTAGCAATTGGATTTCACTCAAAACTCACCAAATGACTCCTCCCACCATATTATGATGTTGCCCAAGTTTTGGGCTCGATCCGAAATCAATAGGTGTGAGAAATTGGACAATTCAAGTTCAACGGCAGTTCGTTCCTAATTGGAGTGGTTGGTGTATTCCATACTTCTAGCGATTGGATTTCACTCAAAACTCACCAAATGACTCCTCCCACCAAGTTCAACGGCAGTTCGTTCCTAATTGGAGTGGTTAGTGTATTCCATACTTCTAGCGATTGGATTTTACTCAAAACTCACCAAATGACTCCTCCCACCATATTATGATGTTGCCCAAGTTTTGGGCTTGATCCGAAATCAATAGGTGTTCGAAATTGGACAATTGAAGTTCAACGGCAGTTCGTTCCTAATTGGAGTGGTTGGTACATTCCATACTTCTAACGATTGGATTTCACTCAAAACTCACCGAATGACTCCTCCCACCATATTATGATGATGCCCAAGTTTGGGGCTCGATCCAAAATCAAAAGGTGTGAGAAATTGGACAATTCAAGTTCAACGGCAGTTCGTTCCTAGTTGCAGTGGTTGGTGTATTCCATACTTCTAGCGATTGGATTTCAATCAAAACTCACCAAATGACTCCTACCACCATATTATGATGTTGCCCAAGTTTTGGACTCGATCCGATATCAATGGGTCTTCCAAATTTGACAATTAGAGTTCAGCGGCAGTTCATTCCTAATTGGAGTGGTTGGTGTATTCCATACTTCTAGCGATTGGATTTCACTCAAAACTCACCAAATGACTCCGCCAACCATATTATGATGTTGCCCAAGTTTTGGGCTCGATCCGAAATCAATACGTTTTCGAAATTGGACAATTCAAGTTCAACGGCAGTTCGTTCCTAATTGGAGTGGTTGGTGTATTCCATACTTCTAGCGATTGGATTTCACACAAAACGGACCAAATGACTCCTCCCACCATATTATGATGTTGCCCAAGTTTGGTGCTCGATCCGAAATCAATAGGTGTGAGAAATTGGACAATTCAAGTTCAACGGCATTTCGTTCCTAATTGGAGTGGTTGGTGTATTCCATACTTCTAGCGATTGGATTTCACTCAAAACTCACCGAATGACTCCTCCCACCATATTATGTTTTTGCCCAAGTTTTGGGCTCGATCCGAATTCAATAGGTCTTCCGAATTTGACAATTAGAGTTCAGCGGCAGTTCGTTCCTAATTGGAGTGGTTGGTGTATTCCATACATCTAGCGATTGGATTTCACTCAAAACTCACCAAATGACTCCTCCCACCATATTATGATGTTGCCCAAGTTTTGGGCACGTTCCGAAATCAATAGGTGATAGAAATTGGACAATTCAAGTTCAACGGCAGTTCGTTCCTAATTGGAGTGGTTGTTGTATTCCATACTTCTAGCGATTGGATTTCACTCAAAACTCACCAAATGACTCCTCCCACCATATTATGATGTTGCCCTAGTTTTGGACTCGATCCGAAATCAATGGGTCTTTCAAATTTGACAATTAGAGTTCAACGGCAGTTCATTCCTAATTGTAGTGGTTGGTGTATTCCATACTTCTAGCGATTGGATTTCACTCAAAACTAACCAAATGACTCCTCCCACCATATTATGATGTTGCCCAAGTTTTGGGCTCGATCCGAAATCAATAGGTGTGAGAAATTGGACAATTCAAGTTCAACGGCAGTTCGTTCCTAGTTGCAGTGGTTGGTGTATTCCATACTTTTAGCGATTGGATTTCACTCAAAACTCACCAAATGACTCCTCCCACCATATTATGATGTTGCCCAAGTTTGGGGCTCGATCCGAAATCAATAGGTGTGAGAAATTGGACAATTCAAGTTCAACGGCATTTCGTTCCTAATTGGAGTGGTTGGTGTATTCCATACTTCTAGCGATTGGATTTCACTCAAAACTCACCGAATGACTCCTCCCACCATATTATGTTTTTGCCCAAGTTTTGGGCTTGATCCGAATTCAATAGGTCTTCCGAATTTGACAATTAGAGTTCAGCGGCAGTTCGTTCCTAATTGGAGTGGTTGGTGTATTCCATACATCTAGCGATTGGATTTCACTCAAAACTCACCAAATGACTCCTCCCACCATATTATGATGTTGCCCAAGTTTTGGGCACGTTCCGAAATCAATAGGTGATAGAAATTGGACAATTCAAGTTCAACGGCAGTTCGTTCCTAATTGGAGTGGTTGTTGTATTCCATACTTCTAGCGATTGGATTTCACTCAAAACTCACCAAATGACTCCTCCCACCATATTATGATGTTGCCCTAGTTTTGGACTCGATCCGAAATCAATGGGTCTTTCAAATTTGACAATTAGAGTTCAACGGCAGTTCATTCCTAATTGTAGTGGTTGGTGTATTCCATACTTCTAGCGATTGGATTTCACTCAAAACTAACCAAATGACTCCTCCCACCATATTATGATGTTGCCCAAGTTTTGGGCTCGATCCGAAATCAATAGGTGTGAGAAATTGGACAATTCAAGTTCAACGGCAGTTCGTTCCTAGTTGCAGTGGTTGGTGTATTCCATACTTTTAGCGATTGGATTTCACTCAAAACTCACCAAATGACTCTTCCCACCATATTATGATGTTGCCCAAGTTTGGGGCTCGATCCGAAATCAATAGGTGTGAGAAATTGGACAATTCAAGTTCAACGGCATTTCGTTCCTAATTGGAGTGGTTGGTGTATTCCATACTTCTAGCGATTGGATTTCACTCAAAACTCACCGAATGACTCCTCCCACCATAATATGTTTTTGCCCAAGTTTTGGGCTCGATCCGAATTCAATAGGTCTTCCGAATTTGACAATTAGAGTTCAGCGGCAGTTCGTTCCTAATTGGAGTGGTTGGTGTATTCCATACATCTAGCGATTGGATTTCACTCAAAACTCACCAAATGACTCCTCCCACCATATTATGATGTTGCCCAAGTTTTGGGCACGTTCCGAAATCAATAGGTGATAGAAATTGGACAATTCAAGTTCAACGGCAGTTCGTTCCTAATTAGAGTGGTTGTTCTATTCCATACTTCTAGCGATTGGATTTCACTCAAAACTCACCAAATGACTCCTCCCACCATATTATGATGTTGCCCTAGTTTTGGACTCGATCCGAAATCAATGGGTCTTTCAAATTTGACAATTAGAGTTCAACGGCAGTTCATTCCTAATTGTAGTGGTTGGTGTATTCCATACTTCTAGCGATTGGATTTCACTCAAAACTAACCAAATGACTCCTCCCACCATATTATGATGTTGCCCAAGTTTTGGGCTCGATCCGAAATCAATAGGTGTGAGTAATTGGACAATTCAAGTTCAACGGCAGTTCTTTCCTAATTGGAGTGGTTGGTGTATTCCACACTTCTAGCGATTGGATTTCACTCAAAACTCACCAAATGACTCCTCCCACCATATTATGATGTTGCCCAAGTTTTGGGCTCGATCCGAAATCAATAGGTGTGAGAAATTGGACAATTCAAGTTCAACGATAGTTCGTTCCTAATTGGAGTGGTTGGTGTATTCCATACTTCTAGCGATTGGATTTCACTCAAAACTCACCAAATGACTCCTCCCACCAAGTTCAACGGCAGTTCGTTCCTAATTGGAGTGGTTAGTGTATTCCATACTTCTAGCGATTGGATTTTACTCAAAACTCACCAAATGACTCCTCCCACCATATTATGATGTTGCCCAAGTTTTGGGCTTGATCCGAAATCAATAGGTGTTCGAAATTGGACAATTCAAGTTCAACGGCAGTTCGTTCCTAATTGGAGTGGTTGGTGCATTCCATACTTCTAACGATTGGATTTCACTCAAAACTCAACGAATGACTCCTCCGACCATATTATGATGTTGCCCAAGTTTGGGGCTCGATCCAAAGTCAAAAGGTGTGAGAAATTGGACAATTCAAGTTCAACGGCAGTTCGTTCCTAATTGGAGTGGTTGGTGTATTCCGTACTTCTAGCGATTGGATTTCACTCAAAACTCACCAAATGACTCCTCCCACCATATTATGATGTTGCCTAAGTTTTGGGCTCGATCCGAAATCAATAGATGTGAGAAATTGGACAATTCAAGTTCAACGGCAGTTCGTTCCTAATTGGAGTGGGTGCTGTATTCCATACTTCTAGAGATTGGATTTCACTCAAAACTCACCAAATGACTCCTCCCACCATATTATGATGTTGCCCAAGTTTTGGGCTGGATCCGAAATCAATAGGTCTTCCAAATTTGACAATTAGAGTTCAACGGCAGTTCGTTCCTTATTGGAGTGGTTGGTGTATTCCATACTTCTAGCTATTGGATTTCACTCAAAACTAACCAAATGACTCCTCCCACCATATTATGATTTTGCCCAAGTTTTGGGCTCGATCCGAAATCAATAGGTGTGAGAAATTGGACAATTTAAGTTCAACGGCAGTTCGTTCCTAATTGTAGTGGTTGGTGTATTACATAATTCTAGCGATTGGATTTCCCTCAAAACTCACCGAATGACTCCTCCCACCATATTATGATGTTGCCCAAGTTTCGGGCTCGATCCGAAATCAATAGGTGTGAGAAATTGGACAATTCAAGTTCAACGGCAGTTCGTTCCTAATTGGAGTGGTTGGTGTATTCCATACTTCTAGCGATTGGATTTCACTCAAAACTCACCAAATGACTCCTCCAACCATATTATGATGTTGCCCAAGTTTTGGGCTCGATCCGAAATCAATACGTTTTCGAAATTGGACAATTCAAGTTAAACGGCAGTTCGTTCCTAATTGGAGTGGTTGGTGTATTCCATACTTCTAGCGATTGGATTTCACACAAAACGGACGAAATGACTCCTCCCACCATATTATGATGTTGCCCAAGTTTGGGGCTCGATCTGAAATCAATAGGTGTGAGAAATTGGACAATTCAAGTTCAACGGCATTTCGTTCCTAATTGGAGTGGTGGGTGTATTCCATACTTCTAGCGATTGGATTTCACTCAAAACTCACCGAATGACTCCTCCCACCATATTATGTTTTTGCCCAAGTTTTGGGCTCGATCCGAAATCAATAGGTCTTCCGAATTTGACAATTAGAGTTCAGCGGCAGTTCGTTCCTAATTGGAGTGGTTGGTGTATTCCATACATCTAGCGATTGGATTTCACTCAAAACTCACCAAATGACTCCTCCCACCATATTATGATGTTGCCCAAGTTTTGGGCACGTTCCGAAATCAATAGGTGTTAGAAATTGGACAATTCAAGTTCAACGGCAGTTCGTTCCTAGTTGCAGTGGTTGGTGTATTCCATACTTCTAGCGATTGGATTTCACTCAAAACTCACCAAATGACTCCTCCCACCATATTATGATGTTGCCCAAGTTTTGGGGACGTTCCGAAATCAATAGGTGTTAGAAATTGGACAATTCAAGTTCAATGTCAGTTCGTTCTTAATTGGAGTGGTTGTTGTATTCCATACTTCTAGCGATTGGATTTCACTCAAAACTCACCAAATGACTCCTCCCACCATATTATGGTGTTGCCCAAGTTTGGGGCTCGATCCGAAATCAATAGGTGTGAGAAATTGGACAATTCAAGTTCAACGGCAGTTCGTTCCAAATTGGAGTGGTTGGTGTATTCCATACTTCTAGCGATTGGATTTCACTCAAAACTCACCAAATGATTCCTCCCACCATATTATGTTGTTGCCCAAGTTTTGGGCTCGATCCGAAATCAATAGGTCTTCCAAATTTGACAATTGGAGTTCAACGGCAGTTCGTTCCTAATTGGAGTGGTTGGTGTATTCCATACTTCTAGCGATTGGATTTCACTGAAAACTAACCAAGTGACTCCTCCCACCATATTATGATGTTGCCCAAGTTTTGGGCTAGATCCGAAATCAATAGGTGTTCCAAATTGGACAATTCAAGTTCAACGGCAGTTCGTTCCTAATTGGAGTGGTTGGTGTATTCCATACTTCTAGCGATTGGATTTCACTCGAAACTCACCAAATGACTCCTCCCACCATATTATGATGTTGCCCAACTTTTGGGCTCGATCCGAAATCAGTAGTAGTGTGAAATTGGACAATTCAAGTTCAACGTCAGTTCGTTCCTAATTGGACTGGTTGGTGTATTCCATACTTCTAGCGATTGGATTTCACTCAAAACTCACCAAATGACTCCTCTCACCATATTATGATGTTGCCCAAGTTTGGGGCTCGATTCGAAATCAATAGGTGTTCCAAATTGGACAATTCAAGTTCAACGGCAGTTCGTTCTTAATTGGAGTGGTTGGTGTATTCCATACTTCTAGCAATTGGATTTCACTCAAAACTCACCAAATGACTCCTCCCACCATATTATGATGTTGCCCAAGTTTTGGGCTCGATCCGAAATCAATAGGTGTGAGAAATTAGACAATTCAAGTTCAATGGCAATTCGTTCCTAATTGGAGTGTGTGCTGTATTCCATACTTCTAGAGATTCGATTTCACTCAAAACTCACCAAATGACTCCTCTCACCATATCATGAAGTTGCCCAAGTTTTGGGCACGTTCCGAAATCAATAGGTGTTAGAAATTGGACAATTCAAGTTCAACGGCAGTTCGTTCCTAGTTGCAGTGGTTGGTGTATTCCATACTTCTTGCGATTGGATTTCACTCAAAACTCACCAAATGACTCCTCCCACCATATTATGATGTTGCCCAAGTTTTGGGCACGTTCCGAAATCAATAGGTGTTAGAAATTGGACAATTCAAGTTCAACGGCAGTTCGTTCCTAGTTGCAGTGGTTGGTGTATTCCATACTTCTTGCGATTGGATTTCACTCAAAACTCACCAAATGACTCCTCCCACCATATTATGATGTTGCCCAAGTTTTGGGGACGTTCCGAAATCAATAGGTGTTAGAAATTGGACAATTCAAGTTCAATGTCAGTTCGTTCTTAATTGGAGTGGTTGTTGTATTCCATACTTCTAGCGATTGGATTTCACTCAAAACTCACCAAATGACTCCTCCCACCATATTATGGTGTTGCCCAAGTTTGGGGCTCGATCCGAAATCAATAGGTGTGAGAAATTGGACAATTCAAGTTCAACGGCAGTTCGTTCCAAATTGGAGTGGTTGGTGTATTCCATACTTCTAGCGATTGGATTTCACTCAAAACTCACCAAATGATTCCTCCCACCATATTATGTTGTTGCCCAAGTTTTGGGCTGGATCCGAAATCAATAGGTCTTCCAAATTTGACAATTAGAGTTCAACGGCAGTTCGTTCCTTATTGGAGTGGTTGGTGTATTCCATACTTCTAGCGATTGGATTTCACTCAAAACTAACCAAATGACTCCTCCCACCATATTATGATGTTGCCCAAGTTTTGGGCTCGATCCGAAATAATAGGTGTGAGAAATTGGACAATTCAAGTTCAACGGCAGTTCGTTCCTAATTGGAGTGGTTGGTGTATTCCATACTTCTAGCAATTGGATTTCACTCAAAACTCACCAAATGACTCCTCCCACCATATTATGATGTTGCCCAAGTTTTGGGCTCGATCCGAAATCAATAGGTGTGAGAAATTGGACAATTCAAGTTCAACGGCAGTTCGTTCCTAATTGGAGTGGTTGTTGTATTCCATACTTCTAGCGATTGGATTTCACTCAAAACTCACCAAATGACTCCTCCCTCCATATTATGATGTTGCCCAAGTTTTGGGCTCGATCCGAAATCAATAGGTGTTCCAAGTTGGACAATTCAAGTTCAACGGCAGTTCGGTCCTAATTGGAGTGGTTTGTCTATTCCATACTTCTAGCGATTGGATTTCACTTAAAACTCACCAAATGACTCCTCCCACCAAGTTTAACGGCAGTTCATTCCTAATTGGAGTGGTTGGTGTATTCCATACTTCTAGCGATTGGATTTTACTCAAAACTCACCAAATGACTCCTCCCACCATATTATGATGTTGCCCAAGTTTTGGGCTTGATCCGAAATCAATAGGTGTTCGAAATTGGACAATTCAAGTTCAACGGCAGTTCGTTCCTAATTGGAGTGGTTGGTGCATTCCATACTTCTAACGATTGGATTTCACTCAAAACTCACCGAATGACTCTGTTGTTAATTATTATGTTAACTCGCAATTGTACGGGGCAATTAGTAATATAGCAAGACAAGTACGAGGTCGTACCCACGAAGACTGAGAAGTTCAAATTAGTTATGTACGTAGATTACCGAATTCAAGAAGTTAGGAAGTTAAGTCTAAAACAGAAATTAAAGTGAGAGTGATTGTGATTGTGAAAGGATGTGAGCAAACTGAAATTGCGAATGAAAGCAAATAAACAAGTGTAACAAAGAGTGGTTTTAAGAGTTGGAAAACAGATTTGGAGACTAGGGCATTCGAATCACCATAACAATTCAATTCTGGGTTATATGGAGTCAAGTAACAAGTCTAATTCAGATTCAAAGATTGATTCTAGCTAAAGTATGATTAGGCCATGGTGTTTGATCCTAACCTTGTGTTCCTAATTCCCTAATTTGATCATTTGTTGTCTAACCTAAAATTAAGCATTAGGAACCCATTAAGCATAGAAGAACAATTTAAACAACCAAGCATGTATCTAATCCCTGTTGTCGAATGTCCATACATACTCTTCCTATTCATAGTTCAATTCGAATTAAAGCATGGTGTCTACTCTTAATTCAAACCAAGATAGTTAACAAACAAGTTCTAATGGTGATCAATCATTCAAACAAGCATGTTAACTTATAAGCATAATGAATATGAACATGAATCATGAATCAAACTTGAAACACCAAACTTATAAACCCAGAATATTCATGTTAGGTTACATCGAAGCCCTAGTTATGGATTTAGTTACTCATAATGGAAAAGAAACTAAAATAGAAATGGGAAAACATAATGAATGCCATAAGAGTAGAAAAACCCTTTTCTGAAGTTCTTGTAGTGTCCAATGCTTCTCCAAGAGCTTCTCCACGTCTAGAAGGATGTATGAAGGATATGGAGGTGATTTGAGATGAGCTTGAGTGAGTGGTGATGGATGAGAAAGAGGAAATTCGTAGGGAAATGGAAGGGAGGTTTTCTGGAGCTGTTTTGGTGATTTTGGGACAGTTTAGAGTATTGGGTTGATTGCTTGAGTGTTTGGGGTTGTGGGAATGTATGAGGATGATTTCTGGATGATGGAAGTGTGGAGGATGGCTGAAGTGAATTTTGTAGCTTGAAGACTCCTCTATTTATAGGGCTAAGAGGGAGGAACATCATGATGAAATCCAACACCACCATTCCTCATTTAATACAACCCATAACTCCCACTTCATCTTGTCTATGTTAGTGTGGTTGGAATCAATCCCATCCCATACTTCTTTTGCTGCACCTCAAGCTTTCTTCACATGGGATCAAAGGTGATCAATTGTGGCTGCCTTTTGCTGCCAACCCATGTGGTCTTCTTTTGGTTGTTGAACAAAAACGAGTCTTCTGAACCAGACTTGGTGTAGGAAGGCCAGAGGTTTTAAAACTTATCCAATGGGGCTCAAATCTGGATATGTTATAGTAGACACCCATTGGAACAACTTCTATGAAGAAAGTATTCCCATCGGAGCAGTAGAAGTATGCGTTTTGGGCCTCGCAATTTGGCTGCCGAACAGAGACTGGAATTGACTTCATTTCATTTATGCTTTACATGCATGCACATGCTTTCTCTATAATAACTCCAGCATGTACCAACTTGATCCTTTAGAATTTCATAGCTGGAATGCCTTCCCACTTCACTCATTATGTTGGATCCAAAGTCAGTTGCAGCATGGGTGAGGCACATGGAGGCACATGACAAAGCTGGCAGCTGCAAATCCTCCTGAGCAGGGTTGAGTGTTGGGCGGGCTGAGCACTCCACAAATGTCCAATTGGGCTGAAATTTGGATATGTTGTACTAGACACCCATTGGAACAAGTTTCATGAAGATCTTCACCTCATCCAAGCCCCATAACATGCTGATCCAAGGCCAAGAGGCTGACCTACGAAATTGGGCTGGAAAGGAGTTGTAGCCAAAATGTGTTTGTCTTTAAGCCCTTCTTCCATTCACCCAAATCAAGCCTTAACATGCATGGATTGCATCATTTCCTATCCAAAGTCATCATTGTTACCTAAATGTCAATTAACTGAAAGATAAACACAAAAAGGATTAAAAGCACAAGTTTAACTCAAACACATACCCAAATCATAAGCTAGAAGGGTACAAAATGATATACAATTATGAACCGATCAGACTCCTCCCACCATATCATGATGTTGCCCAAGTTTGGGGCTCGATCCAAAATCAAAAGGTGTGAGAAATTGGACAATTCAAGTTCAACGGCAGTTCGTTCCTAGTTGTAGTGGTTGGTGTATTCCATACTTCTAGCGATTGGATTTCACTCAAAACTCACCAAATGACTCCTCCCACCATATTATGATGTTGCCCAAGTTTTGGGCTCGATCCGAAATCAATAGGTGTGAGAAATTGGACAATTCAAGTTCAACGGCAGTTCGTTCCTAATTGGAGTGGGTGCTGTATTCCATACTTCTTGAGATTGGATTTCACTCAAAACTCACCAAACGACTCCTCCCACCATATTATGATGTTGCCCAAGTTTTGGGCTCGATCCGAAATCAATAGGTCTTCCAAATTAGACAATTAGAGTTCAACGGCGGTTCGTTCCTAATTGGAGTGGTTGGTGTATTCCATACTTCTAGCGATTGGATTTGACTCAAAACTAACCAAACGACTCCTCCCACCATATTATGATGTTGCCCAAGTTTGGGGCTCGATCCGAAATCAATAGGTGTGAGAAATTGGACAATTCAAGTTCAACGGCAGTTCGTTCCTAATTGGAGTGGTTGGTGTATTCCATACTTCTAAAGATTGGATTTCACTCAAAACTCACCAAATGACTCCTCCCACCAAGTTCAACGGCAGTTCGTTCCTAATTGGAGTGGTTGGTGTATTCCATACTTCTAGAGATTGGATTTTACTCAAAACTCACCAAATGACTCCTCCCACCATAATATGATGTTGCCCAAGTTTTGGGCTTGATCCGAAATCAATAGATGTTCGAAATTGGACAATTCAAGTTCAACGGCAGTTCGTTCCGAATTGGAGTGGTTGATGAATTCCCTACTTCTAGCGATTGGATTTCACTCAAAACTCACCACATGATTCCTCCCACCATATTATGATGTTGCCCAAGTTTTGGGCGCTATCCGAAATCAATAGGTGTTCCAAATTGGACAATTCAAGTTAAACGGCAGTACGTTCCTAATTGGAGTCGTTGGTGTATTCCATACTTCGAGGGATTGGATTTCACTCAAAACTCACCAAATGACACCTCCCACCATATTATGATGTTGCCCAAGTTTTGGGCTCGATCCGAAATCAATAGGTGTTCAAAATTGGACAATTCAAGTTCAACGGCAGTACGTTCCTAATTGGAGTGGTTGGTGTATTCCATACTTCTACCGATTGGATTTCACTCAAAACTCACCAAATGACTCCTCCCACCATATTATGATGTTGCCCAAGTTTTGGGCCCGATCCGAAATCAATATGTGTTCGAAATTGAACAATTCAAGTTCAACGGCAGTTCGTTCCTAATTGGAGTGGTTGGTGTATTCCATACTTCTAGCGATTGGATTTCACTCAAAACTCACCAAATGACTCCTCCCACCATATTATGACGTTGCCCAAGATTTGGGCTCGATCCGAAATCAATAGGTGTTCCAAATTGGACAATTCAAGTTCAACGGCAGTTCGTTCCTAATTAGAGTGGTTGGTGTATTCCATACTTCTAGTGATTGGATTTCACTCTAAACTAACCAAATGACTCCTCCCACCATATTATGATGTTGCCCAAGTTTTGGGCTCGATCCGAAATCAATAGGTGTGAGAATTTGGACAATTCAAGTTCAACGGCAGTTCGTTCCTAATTGGAGCGGTTGGTGTATTCCATACTTCTAGCGATTGGATTTCACTCAAAACTCACGAAATGACTCCTCCCACCATATTATGATGTTGCCCAAGTTTTGGGCTCGATCCGAAATCAATAGGTGTTCCAAATTGGACAATTTAAGTTCAACGGCAGTTCGTTCCTAATTGGGGTGGTTGGTGTATTCCATACTTCTAGCGATTGGATTTCACTCAAAACTCACCAAATGACTCCTCCCACCATATTATGATGTGGACCAAGTTTTGGGCTCGATCCGAAATCAATAGGTGTTCCAAATTGGACAATTCAAGTTCAACGGCAGTTCGTTCCTAATTGGGGCGGTTGGTGTATTCCATACTTCTAGCGATTGGATTTCACTCAAAACTCACCAAATGACTCCTCCCACCATATTATGATGTTGCCCAAGTTTTGGGCTCGATCCGAAATCAATAGGTGTTCCAAGTTGGACAATTCAAGTTCAACGACAGTTCGTTCCTAATTGGAGTGGTTGGTGTATTCTATACTTCTAGCGATTCGATTTCACTCAAAACGCACCAAATGACTCCTCCCACCATATTATGATGTTGCCCAAGTTTTGGGCTCGATCCGAAATCAGTAGGTGTGAGAAATTGGTCAATTCAATTTGAACGGCAGTTCGTTCCTAATTGGAGTGGTTGGTGTATTCCATACTTCTAGCGATTGGATTTCACTCAAAACTCACCAAATGACTCCTCCCACCATATTATGATGTTGCCCAAGTTTTGGGCTCGATCCGAAATCAATAGGTGTGAGAAATTGGACAATTCAAGTTCAACGGCAGTTCGTTCCTAATTGGAGTGGTTGGTGTATTCCATACTTCAAGCGATTGGATTTCACTCAAAACACACCAAATGACTCCACCCACCATGTTATGATGTTGCCCAAGTTTTGGGCTCGATCCGAAATCAATTGGTGTGAGAAATTGGACAATTCAAGTTCAACGGCAGTTCGTTCCTAATTGGAGTGGTTGGTGTATTCCATACTTCTAGGGATTGGATTTCACTCAAAACTCACCAAATGACTCCTCCCACCATATTATGATGTTGCCCAAGTTTTGGGCTCGATCCGAAATCAATAGGTGTTCAAAATTGGACAATTCAAGTTCAACGGCAGTTCGTTCCTAATTGGAGTGGTTGGTGTATTCCATACTTCTAGCGATTGGATTTCACTCAAAACTCACCACATGACTCCTCCCACCATATTATGTTGTTGCCCAAGTTTTGGGCACGATCCGAAATCAATAGGTGTTCCAAATTGGACAATTCAAGTTCAACGGCAGTTCGTTCCTAATTGGAGTGGTTTGTGTATTCCATGCTTCTAGCGATTGGATTTCACTCAAAACTCCCCCAATGACTCCTCCCACCATATTATGATGTTGCCCAAGTTTTGGGCCCGATCCGAAATCAATAGGTGTGAGAAATAGGACAATTCAAGTTCAACGGCAGTTCATTCCTAATTGGAGTGGTTGGTGTATTCCATACTTCTAGCGATTGGATTTCACTCAAAACTCACCAAATGACTCCTCCCACCATATTATGATGTTTCCCAAGTTTTGGGCTCTATCCGAAATCAATAGGTGTTCCAAATTGGACAATTCAAGTTCAACGGCAGTTCGTTCCTAATTGGAGTGGTTGGTGTATTCCATACTTCTAGCGATTGGATTTCACTCAAAACTAACCAAATGACTCCTCCCACCATATCATGATGTTGCCCAAGTGTTGGGCTCGATCCGAAATCAATATGTGTGACAAATTGGACAATTCAAGTTCAACGGCAGTTCGTTCCTAATTGGAGTGGTTGGTGTATTCCATACTTCTAGGGATTGGATTTCACTCAAAACTCACCAAATGACTCCTCCCACCATATTATGATGTTGCCCAAGTTTTGGGCTCGATCCGAAATCAATAGGTGTTCAAAATTGGACAATTCAAGTTCAACGGCAGTTCGTTCCTAATTGGAGTGGTTGGTGTATTCCATACTTCTAGCGATTGGATTTCACTCAAAACTCACCACATGACTCCTCCCACCATATTATGTTGTTGCCCAACTTTTGGGCACGATCCGAAATCAATAGGTGTTCGAAATTGGACAATTCAAGTTCAACGGCAGTTCGTTCCTAATTGGAGTGGTTTGTGTATTCCATGCTTCTAGCGATTGGATTTCACTCAAAACTCCCCCAATGACTCCTCCCACCATATTATGATGTTGCCCAAGTTTTGGGCCCGATCCGAAATCAATAGGTGTGAGAAATAGGACAATTCAAGTTCAACGGCAGTTCATTCCTAATTGGAGTGGTTGGTGTATTCCATACTTCTAGCGATTGGATTTCACTCAAAACTCACCAAATGACTCCTCCCACCATATTATGATGTTTCCCAAGTTTTGGGCTCTATCCGAAATCAATAGGTGTTCCAAATTGGACAATTCAAGTTCAACGGCAGTTCGTTCCTAATTGGAGTGGTTGGTGTATTCCGTACTTCTAGCGATTGGATTTCACTCAAAACTAACCAAATGACTCCTCCCACCATATTATGATGTTGCCCAAGTTTTGGGCTCGATCCGAAATCAATAGGTGTGAGAAATTGGACAATTCAAGTTCAACGGCAGTTCGTTCCTAATTGGAGTGGTTGGTGTATTCCATATTTCTAGCGATTCGATTTCACTCAAAACTCACCAAATGACTGCTCCCACCATATTATGATGTTGCCCAAGTTTTGGGCTCGATCCAAAATCAATAGGTGTCGGAAATTGGTCAATTCAATTTCAACCACAGTTCGTTCCTAATTGGAGTGGTCGGTGTATTCCATACTTCTAGCAATTGGATTTCACTCAAAACTCACCAAATGACTCCTCCCACCACATTATGATATTGCCCAAGTTTTGGGCTCGATCCGAAATCAACAGGTGTTCCAAATAGGACAATTCAAGTTCAACGGCAGTTCGTTCCTAATTGGAGTGGTTGGTGTATTCCATACTTCTAGCGATTGGATTTCACTCAAAACTCACCAAATGACTCCGCCCACCACATTATGATCTTGCCCAAGTTTTGGGCCCGATCCGAAATCAATAGTTGTTCCAAATTGGATAATTCAATTTCAACGGCAGTTCGTTCCTAATTGGAGTGGTTGGTGTATTCCATACTTCTAGCGATTGGATTTCACTCAAAACTCACCAAATGACTCCTCCCACCATATTATGATGTTGCACAGGTTTGGGGTTCGATCCGAAATCAATAGGTGTTAGAAATTGGACAATTCAAGTTCAACGACAGTTCGTTCCTAATGGGAGTGGTTGGTGTATTCCATACTTCTAGCGATTGGATTTCACTCAAAACTCCCCAAATGACTCCTCCCACCATATTATGATGTTGCCCAAGTTTTGGGCCCGATCCGAAAAAAATAGGTGTGAGAAATAGGACAATTCAAGTTCAACGGCAGTTCGTTCCTAATTGGAGTGGTTGGTGTATTCCATACTTCTCGCGATTGGATTTCACTCAAAACTGACAAAATGACTCCTCCCACCATATTATGATGTTGCCCAAGTTTGGGGCTCGATCCGAAATCAATATGTGTGACAAATTTGGCAATTCAAGTTCAACGGCAGTTCGTTCCTAATTGGAGTGGTTGGTGTATTCCATACTTCTAGCGATTGGATTTCACTCAAAACTCACCAAAAGACTCCGCCCACCATATTATGATGTTGCCCAAGTTTTGGGCTCGATCCGAAATCAATAGGTGTTCCAAATGGGACAATTCAAGTTCAACGGCAGTTCGTTCCTAATTGGAGTGGTTGGTGTATTCCATACTTCTAGCGATTGGATTTCACTCAAAACTAACCAAATGACTCCTCCCACCATATTATGATGTTGCCCAAGTTTTGGGCTCGATCCGAAATCAATAGGTGTGAGAAATTGGGCAATTCAAGTTCAACGGCAGTTAGTTCCTAATTGGAGTGGTAGTTGTATTCCATACTTCTAGCGATTCGATTTCACTTAAAACTCACCAAATGACTCCTCCCGCCATATTATGATGTTGCCCAAGTTTTGGGCTCGATCCGAAATCAATAGGTGTTCCAAATTGGACAATTCAAGTTCAACGGCAGTTCGTTCCTAATTGGAGTGGTCGGTGTATTCCATACTTCTAGCGATTGGATTTCACTCAAAACTCACCAAACGACTCCTCCGACCATATTGAGTTGTTGCCCAAGTTTTGGGCTCGATCCGAAATCAGTAGCTGTTCCAAATTGGACAATTCAAGTTCAACCGCAGCTCGTTCCTAATTGGAGTGGTTGGTGTATTCCATACTTCTAGCGATTGGATTTCACTCAAAACTAACCAAATGACTCCTCCCACCATATTATGATGTTGCCCAAGTTTTGGGCTCGATCCGATATCAATAGGTGTTCCAAATTGGACAATTCAAGTTCAACGGCAGTTCGTTCCTAATTGGAGTGGTTGGTGTATTCCATACTTCTAGCGATTGGATTTCACTCAAAACACACCAAATGACTCCTCCCACCATATTATGATGTTGCCCAAGTTTTGGGCTCGATCCGAAATCAATAGGTCTGAGAAATTGGTCAATTCGATTTCAACGACAATTCGTTCCTAATTGGAGTGGTTGGTGTATTCCATACGTCCAGCGATTGGATTTCACTCAAAACTCACCAAATGACTCCTCCCACCATGTTATGATGTTGCCCAAGTTTTGGGCTCGATCCGAGATCAATAGGTGTTCGAAATTGGACAATTCAAGTTCAATGGCAGTTCGTTCCTAATTGGAGTGGTTGGTGTATTCCATACTTCTAGGGATTGGATTTCACTTACAAGTCACCAAATGACTCCTCCACCATATTATGATGTTGCCCAAGTTTTGGCCTCGATCCGAAACCAATAGGTGTTCCAAATTAGACAATTCAAGTTCAACGGCAGTTCGTTCCTAATTGGAGTGGTTGGTGTATTCCATACCTCTAGCGATTGGATTTCAGTCAAAACTAACCAAATGACTCCTCCCACAATATTATAATGTTGCCCAAGTTTTGGGATCGATCCGAAATCAATAGGTGTTCCAAATTGGACAATTCAAGTTCAACGGCAGTTCGTTCCTAATTGGAGTGGTTGGTGTATTCCATACTTCTAGCGATTAGATTTCACTCAAAACTCGCCAAATGACTCCTCCCACCATATTACGATGTTGCCCAAGTTTTGGGCTCGATCCAAAATCAATAGGTGTTCCAAATTGGACAATTCAAGTTCAACGGCAGTTCGTTCATAATTGGAGTGGTTGGTGTATTCCATACTCATAGCGATTAGATTTCACTCAAAACTCACCAAATGACTCCTCCCACCATATTATGATGTTGCCCAAGTTTTGGGCTCGATCCGAAATCAATAGGTGTTCCAAATTGGACAATTCAAGTTCAACGGCAGTTCGTTCCTAACTGGAGTGGTTGGTATATTCCATACTTCTAGCGATTGGATTTCACTCAATACTCACCAAATGACTCCTCCCACCATATTATGATGTTGCCCAAGTTATGGGCTCGATCCGAAATCAATAGGTGTTCCGAATTGGACAATTCAACTTCAACGGCAGTTCGTTCCTAACTGGAGTGGTTGGTAAATTCCATACTTCTAGCGATTGGATTTCACTCATTACTCACCAAATGACTCCTCCCACCATATTATGATGTTGCCCAAGTTTTGGGCTCGATCCGAAATCAACAGGTGTTCCGAATTGGACAATTCAAGTTCAACGGCAGTTCGTTCCTAACTGGAGTGGTTGGTGTATTCCATACTTCTAGCGATTTGATTTCACTCAAAACTCGCCAAATGACTCCTCCCACCATATTACGATGTTGCCCAAGTTTTGGGCTCGATCCAAAATCAATAGGTGTTCCAAATTGGACAATTCAAGTTCAACGGCAGTTCGTTTATAATTGGAGTGGTTGGTGTATTCCATACGTCCAGCGATTGGATTTCACTCAAAACTCACCAAATGACTCCTCCCACCATATTATGAGGTTGCCCACGTTTTGGGCTCGGTCCGAAATCAAAAGGTGTTCCAAATTGGACAATTCAAGTTCATCGGCAGTTCGTTCCTAATTGGAGTGGTTGGTGTATTCCATACTTCTAGCGATTGGACTTCACTCAAAACTCACCAAATGACTCCTCCCACCATATTTTGTTGTTCCCCAAGTTTTTTGCTCGATCCGAAATCAATAGGTGTTCCAAATTGGACAATTCAAGTTCAACGACAGTTCGTTCCTAATTGGAGTGGTTTGTGTGTTCCATACTTCTAGCGATTGGATTTCACTCAAAACTCACCAAATGACTCTTCCCACCATATTATGATGTTGCCCAAGTTTGGGGCTCGATCCGAAATCAATAGGTGTGAGAAATTGGACAATTCAAGTTCAACGGCAGTTCGTTCCTAATTGGAGTGGTTCGTGTATTCCATACTTCTAGCGATTGGATTTCACTCAAAACTAACCAAATGACTCCTCCCACCATATTATGATGTTGCCCAAGTTTTGGACTCGATCCGAAATCAATGGGTGTTCCAAATTGGACAATTCAAATTCCACGGCAGTTCGTTCCTAATTGGAGTGGTTGGTGTATTCCATACTTCTAGCGATTGGATTTCACTCAATACTCACCAAATGACTCCTCCCACCATATTATGATGTTGCCCAAGTTATGGGCTCGATCCGAAGTCAATAGGTGTTCCAAATTGGACAATGCAAGTTCAACGGCAGTTCATTCCTAACTGGAGTGGTTGGTGTATTCCATACTTCTAGCGATTGGATTTCACTCAAAACTCACCAATTGACTCCTCCCACCATATTATGATGTTGCCCAAGTTTTGGGCTCGATCCGAAATCAATAGGTGTGATAAATTGGACAATTCAAGTTCAACGGCAGTTCGTTCCTAATTGGAGTGGTTGGTGTATTCCATACTTCTAGCGATTTGATTTCACTCAAAACTCTCCAAATGACTCCTCCCACCGTATTATGATGTTTCCCATGTTTTGGGCTCTATCCGAAATCAATAGGTGTTCCAAATTGGACAATTCAAGTTCAACGGCAGTTCGTTCCTAATTGGAGTGGTTGGTGTATTCCATACTTCTAGCGATTGGATTTCACTCAAAACCCACGAAATGACTCCACCGACCATATTATGTTGTTGCCCAAGTTTTAGGCTCGATCCGAAATCGATAGCTGTTTCAAATTGGACAATTCAAGTTCAACGGCAGTTTGTTCCTAATTGGAGTGGTTGGTGTATTCCATACTTCTATCGATTGGATTTCACTCAAAACCCACCAAATGACCCCTCCCACCATATTATGATGTTGCCCAAGTTTCGGGCTCGATCCGAAATCAATAGGTGTTCCAAATTGGACAATTCAAGTTCAACGGCAATTCGTTCCTAATTGGAGTGGTTGGTGTATTCCATACTTCTAGCGATTGGATTTCACTCAAAACTAACCAAATGACTACTCCCACCCTATTATGATGTTGCCCAAGTTTTGGGCTTGATCCGAAATCAGTAGGTCTTAGAAATTGGTCAATTCAATTTGAACGACAGTTCGTTCCTAATTGGAGTGGTTGGTGTATTCCATACGTCCAGCGATTGGATTTCACTCAAAACTCACCAAATGACTCCTCCCACCATATTATGATGTTGCCCAAGTTTTGGGCTCGATCCGAAATCAATAGGTGTGAGAAATTGGACAATTCAAGTTCAACGGCAGTTCGTTCCTAATTGGTGTGGTTGGTGTATTCCATACTTCTAGCGGTTGGATTTCACCCAAAACTCACCAAATAACTCCTCCCACCATATTATGATGTTGCCCAAGTTTTGGGCTCGATCCGAAATCAGTAGGTCTTAGAAATTGGTCAATTCAATTTGAACGACAGTTCGTTCCTAACTGGAGTGGTTGGTGTATTCCATACTTCTTGCGATTGGATTTCCCTCAAAACTCACCAAATGACTCCTCCCACCATATTATGATGTTGCCCAAGTTTTGGGCACGATCCGAAATCAATAGGTGTTCCAAATTGGACAATTCAAGTTCAACGGCAGTTCGTTCCTAACTGGAGTGGTTGGTGTATTCCATACTTCTTCCGAATGGATTTCACTCAAAACTCACCAAATGACTCCTCCCACCATATTATGATGTTGCCCAAGTTTTGGGCTCGATCCGAAATCCATAGGTGTTCCAAATAGGACAATTCAAGTTCAACGGCAGTTCGTTCCTAATTGGAGTGGTTGGTGTATTCCATACTTCTAGCGATTGGATTTCTATCAAAACTCACCAAATGACTCCTCCCACCATATTATGATGTTTCCCAAGTCTTGGGCTCGATCCGAAATCAATAGGTGTTCCAAATTGGACAATTCAAGTTCAACGGCAGTTCGTTCCTAACTGGAGTGGTTGGTGTATTCCATACTTCTTCCGAATGGATTTCACTCAAAACTCACCAAATGACTCCTCCCACCATATTATGATGTTGCCCAAGTTTTGGGCTCGATCCGAAATCAATAGGTGTTCCAAATAGGACAATTCAAGTTCAACGGCAGTTCGTTCCTAATTGGAGTGGTTGGTGTATTCCATACTTCTAGCGATTGGATTTCACTCAAAACTAACCACATGACTACTCCCACCCTATTATGATGTTGCCCAAGTTTTGGGCTCGATCCAAAATCAATAGGTGTGAGAAAATGGACAATTCAAGTTCAACGGCAGTTCGTTCCTAATTGGAGTGGTTGGTGTATTCCATACTTCTAGCGATTGGATTTCTATCAAAACTCACCAAATGACTCCTCCCACCATATTATGATGTTGCCCAAGTCTTGGGCTCGATCCGAAATCAATAGGTGTTCCAAATTGGACAATTCAAGTTCAACGGCAGTTTGTTCCTAATTGGAGTGGTTGGTGTATTCCATACTTCTAGCGATTGGACTTCACTCAAAACTCACCAAATGACTTCTCCCCCCATATTTTGTTGTTCCCCAAGTTTTTTGCCCGATCCGAAATCAATAGGTGTTCCGAATTGGACAATTCAAATTCCACGGCAGTTCGTTCCTTACTGGAGTGGTTGGTGTATTCCATACTTCTAGCGATTGGATTTCACTCAAAACTCACCAACTGACTCCTCCCACCATATTATGTTGTTACCCAAGTTTTGGGCTCGATCCGAAATCAATAGGTGTTCCAAATTGGACAATTCAAGTTCAACGGCAGTTCGTTCCTAACTGGAGTGGTTGGTGTATTCCATACTTCTAGCGATTGGATTTCATTCAATACTCACCAAATGACTCCTCCCACCATATTATGATGTTGCCCAAGTTATGGGCTCGATCCGAAGTCAATAGGTGTTCCAAATTGGACAATTCAAGTTCAACGGCAGTTCGTTCCTAACTGGAGTGGTTGGTGTATTCCATACTTCTAGCGATTGGATTTCACTCAAAACTCACCAA
The DNA here is from genome assembly GCF_965620075.1 of Prunus avium. Taxonomy (NCBI): domain Eukaryota; kingdom Viridiplantae; phylum Streptophyta; class Magnoliopsida; order Rosales; family Rosaceae; genus Prunus; species Prunus avium. The sequence goes on from NC_142290.1 coordinate 11,419,813, forward strand.
TTGACTCCTCCCACCATATTATGATGTTGCCCAAGTGTTGGGCTCGATCCGAAATCAATAGGTGTGATAAATTGAACAATTCAAGTTCAACGGCAGTTCGTTCCTAATTGGTGTGGTTGGTGTATTCCATACTTCTAGCGATTTGATTTCACTCAAAACTCACCAAATGACTCCTCCCACCGTATTATGATGTTGCCCAAGTTTTGGGCTCAATCCGAAATCAATAGGTGTTCCAAATTGGACAATTCAAGTTCAACGGCAGTTCGTTCCTAATTGGAGTGGTCGGTATATTCCATACTTCTAGCGATTGGATTTCACTCAAAACTCACCAAACGACTCCTCCCACCATATTATGATGTTGCCCAAGTTTTGTGCTCGATCCGAAATCAATAGGTGTGATAAATTGGACAATTCAGGTTCAACGGCAGTTCGTTCCTAATTGGAGTGGTTAGTGTATTCCATACTTCTAGCGATTTGATTTCACTCAAAACTCACCGAATGACTCCTCCCACCGTATTATGATGTTGCCCAAGTTTTGGGCTCGATCCGAAATCAATAGGTGTTCCAAATTGGACAATTCAAGTTCAACGGCAGTTCGTTCCTAATTGGAGTGGTTGGTGTATTCCATACTTCTAGCGATTGGATTTCAATCAAAACCCACGAAATGACTACACCGACCATATTATGTTGTTGCCCAAGTTTTAGGCTCGATCCGAAATCAATAGCTGTTCCAAATTGGACAATTTAAGTTCAACGGCAGTTCGTTCGTAATTGGAGTGGTTGGTGTATTCCATACTTCTATCGATTGGATTTCACTCAAAACCCACCAAATGACCCCTCCCACCATATTATGATGTTGCCCAAGTTTCGGGCTCGATCCGAAATCAATAGGTGTTCCAAATTGGACAATTCAAGTTCAACGGCAGTTCGTTCCTAACTGGAGTGGTTGGTGTATTCCATACTTCTTGCGATTGGATTTCACTCAAAACTCACCAAATGACTGTTGTGTAGATACAACTGCACCAAAATGGATTCAGTTGCATCCTCAACTTGTGATACTCGCAAGTGCACGAGCCGTTCGGTAGTATAGCGTATGTAAGTGCGAGGTCGATCCCACGAGGATTGGTGATTGAATGATCCAATTTGTTTCCCCTACACAAAATAGAAATGAAAAAAGAAAATAAAGAAAACAAGAAAGAATGAAATAACTCAAGCAAATAAGTTCCCAAGTTCAATTAGATTAACGGATTGATTCTAGCTAAAGTATGATTAAGCCATGGTGTTTGGTCATAACCTTGTGTTCCTAATTCCCTAATTTGATCATTTGTTGTCTAACCTAAAATTAAGCATTAGGAACCCATTAAGCATAGAAGAACAATTTAAACAACCAAGCATGTATCTAATCCCTGTTGTCGAATGTCCATACATACTCTTCCTATTCATAGTTCAATTCGAATTAAAGCATGGTGTATACTCTTAATTCAAACCAAGATAGCTAACATGCAAGCCTAAATGGTGATCAATCATTCAAACTAGCATATTAACTTATAAGCATAATGAATAAGAACATGAACCATAATTGAAACTTGGAAACTAGTCAAACTTGAAACTAAAGAAAAGAATTTACATAACAAAGAAAAATAAATTACAACTAAGAAGCAAAAGGAAAGCTAGAATTGAGAACTAGAAAGCAAAATTAAGAGAATTTGAGGGAGACAAGGGAAGGGAGCTCTAGAGAAGTGTTTGAGAGCTCCCCCCCTTGGGGTGTGTTTACAAGCTTGGGAAACCTCACTATATATAGGCCTAAGGAAGCTGAAAATCTGAATTAAGTATGGCTAATGCATACAACACTTGTTTTATAAAATCTGAAATGGTTGATGCACTTCACTAATGCATACAACACTTCCATTATAAAATCTGAAATGGTTGATGCACTTCACTAATAAATCCCACCAGCAGCCCTAGCTCATCTTCATGTCACCATGACCAAGCTTCCAACCAGAAATAATAGCTCATCCTGAGGTCAGCATGACCAGCAACTTCAAGGGCTTACGAATTGGGCTTCCCTTAAGCAAATTAAGACTTTAAGCACTCAAACTTGAAGTTCAGAATGTCTTCTTTCCAGCCATATATCATTTGGGCCAATCCAAGGTCGGAGGAGGAAGTTAAGGCCAAAGCAAATTGCTAACTCATTTTGCGCGCTGATAAAATCCATCCTGAGCATGGCTCTGTGTTTGCTAGGTAACAGACTCCATATTTATCCAATGGGGCTGAATTTTGGATATGTTATATTACACACCCATTGGAACAACTTTCATGAAGAATGTGGCCTCATCCGAGTTATGTAGGTTGCTGAAACAAAGCTTGCAATATGACCTACGAAACTGGGCTGGCAGGGGACTGTAGCCAAAATTGAGTTTGTCTTTAAGCTCTTCTTCCCTTCATCCAAATTAGGCCTTAACATGCTTGAATTGCATGAATTATGCTCTCATGCTCCTTTGGCCTACAAAACACACAAAGGGAGGCAAATAACATAGAAATCTAGGAAACTAAGCAAAAGAAGTAAGTAAATAGGGCATGTATATTTATGAAATTATGAGCTTAACACACCCCCAAACTTAAATTTTGCTAGTCCTCGAGCAAAACAAAAGAAAAACAAAGCTAAAAACAAAACAAGAAGTTAACTAGACCACTTTCGTAGGTAACTCGATTGCATTGAGCGTATGCAACAAGCCTTTAAACCTCTAGGCATCCCTGGTAGGAGGAGTTGTGTCTCCTGAGGGTTTAACAGATACGATACCCACAAACGTTTTACTGACTCTACAAAACAAAGTAGTTAGAAAACTTAATAGATTTGTTAGCCCTTAAGCAAAACAAAACAAAACAAAATACAAAAACCGTTAACCTTCCAACCGGACAAAAATGTTAAACTTCATAGACATGTGTTGCATTCCTAAAAGGACACAAATTAACGTGCAAACAACCAATTAAAAATACCCGCAAGTGCACGAATCTATCGAAGTATAGATTATGTAAGTACGGGGTCGATCCCACGAAGAACTTGTCGGCTTCCTATAAGTTCTAATTTGAGTACAAAGAGAACACTTAATTAACACACCACAAATGCACAAATGAAAGAGGGAAACTAGAAATGAGTAAAGAAGTGTAAAAGAAATAAAACAACACAAGAAAACTAAAGAAAAACACAAACAGCACTTTTTATCACCCTTTTATCACCTATGAACAGTGCTAAAGCGACCGGTCGTGAGGCAGAAGCGACCGGTCGTTTTTGGGCAGAGTCGAAACTCAAATTTTGACGTGAAAAGCGACCGGTCGTCAGGTAAAAGCGACCGGTCGTTTTTGGGCAGATTCGTTTTCTCTGTTTTTCAGTTTCGACCTCTGTCCAGTGTTTTGCCTATAACTTTCCAACCGTACGTCCAAAATTCACGTTCTTTATACGGTTGGATTCAGCACAGAAAATGCAAGAACACAGCACGGACCAAAAGTCCAAAACAGTTACGAAAATAAACAGAATTCAGTAAACAAGACACACAATGTAACAAACACACAACTCACACACACATTGGGGGGGGGGGGGGGGTTTGGTTTGGTTCAAGTGACCTAATTCTATTGCATGAAAGTAAATGGACTTTGAATTTAAATGAGAATGGCAGAGATGAATTATCAAAATGTGAAAGTACCAAGTAACAAACACTAGGGTTTCGGAATCCACCCTAAACAATTCTACCTATGTTCATGGATACTCAAGTGATGAACTCTAAACTTGTTGATGAAGATGTTCGCAATCAAGACCATGGGTCGTGGCTCAAGACGCATTGATTCTCTCTAATATACGTAAAGTGCATGGTTCGTGCTACAATACTTGTGCCCTCCCCATAACCGAACCTAGGTATGGTTCGTACTTCGATTCAATTACAAGGAGAACCCATTAAGTTCAAAGAGAATATGAACATCACAAGAATCCTAATAGCATGGTGTTTATATTAGGTATTCAAGAAACCAATTCACATGGATGGTTCTTACTCCATCCATTTATTGCTTAGGAAAACATGAAGATACACATAATCCCAACAATCTCAAGAAGCATGCTTTCAAAGATGGCCAACCAAGGAAAAACACACATCAAGGATAGATTAATTTGGTGAATTGGAATTCATCAACAATATCTAGAAATTCATACACTCAAGCATCAAAACAATAAGGTAATCATGTTTAGGGCTTCAACCTAAGCCCTAGCTATGGAGTTTAGTTCCTCATAATCATTTCAAACACAAATTCGAAATATAACTAGAAAGAGTTTACAGATTTGGAAATGATGAAAGCTTGAAGTCTTCAATGGTGGAAGTCTTCTTCTCCACTTAGCTTGGCTGCACCTTGGCCTTCTCCAAGCTCCAAGCTCTCCAAAATCTGCTCTCCTCTGTGTAGAATGTTAAAATGGATAGGCTACCCACGTTCAAAACCTCTCCCACTTCAGATTGCAATTAACTTTCCATTGCCCATCAATTTCCAGCTCACAAATATAATATAAAACTCATACTTTCCTTAAAGCCTTTGCCCTTGTCCCCTTTGCCATGATGAAGTCTTGACTTCACAAAGATGCCAAATGCTTCAGAAAATATCTCATTTACAAAGGTAATTTCTTGTTACCAAGAGTTATGGTAACAAGAAGAATCAAGATGACACAAAGGAGGTAAAAGCTGGCCAATTCCGGATTTCCAGAGCTGTGGTAACATGCTGGATTGGTTGGATAGGCAATACTTGTCCAATGGAGCTCAAATTTGGATATGTTGTAGTTAACATCCATTGGAACAAGTCTCATGAAGATCATGACCTCATCCGAGCACCAGAGCATGTTGATCCCAGGCCAAGAAGTTGACCTACGAAAATGAACAAAAACAAAGTTTATAACCAATAATGCACTTTTAGCTCATTTTCATTCCAACCAAGGTAAAATCTAAGAAAACACAAAAAGGAAGTAAAAAGTTATAAAATGTCAAGAACTAACTCAAAATAGTGGGTGAATAACATGAAAAATCATGTGTAAAAATGAACCGAACAAACTTCCCAAACTTATCTTTTGCTAGTCCTCGAGCAAAACAGAAATTAAAACAAGACTCGAAACAAATCTTTCCGAACACTTTCCAAAGAGAGAGCGACTCATGCAAACGACTCAAAAGTTTTCACAAGAAAAACTCAGTTTAGACATTAGTCACAAGGCGGCAAAGTTCAGAACACAACATGCTCAAGTGTAGTAGTGTGATGGCCAAATGAAACTCATTCTCCAATTTCAGTTTTCACACAACTTCAAAAATCATACCAAGCACAAATGTAACTTCAAATCTCACCAAAGTTGTCCTCTCACAAATGAATCACTCGGAAGAGGGTTACAATGCAACACTCAATAGTAAATATGAGAATAGAGTTAAACCATAAGGGACTTAACTCAAAATTAGCAAGATGAAAAACATGCATGAATATGATCTCAAGAAGGATGCCAAACACTTAAAAGCTGAAAAATGTGTGCAAAACAACCACATGACATTTAGGATCAATTTAGGTCTTTACCATGGGTTGTAATGGGGCTAAGGGTGTAAGGTGAGTAAGAAATGAAGGATAAGGATACAACAAAGTCCAAGGAACTCACAATGTAAGAGCATATAATCGTTGACTAAAAGACTTTGAAATATCACGCTTGAGATTTTCACTCATTTATTTTTTTATTTTTATTTTTTATATGTGATCAATTAGACCACAAAGCCTTATACCTCCACTAATTACGATTCACACTCCTTCCTTCCATTTGAACAACCAAGAAACATGGAATTGAATTTGAAACCATTGCCACTTAACCACGACTTTTCTCTTTTCTTTCACCCTTTGAGTGAGGTACTCTTCTTTTTTTTTTTTTTTCTTTTTTTCGAAATGTAATAACAAACTTCCCAAACTTAGCATGAAAAACACATCTAAATTAAAGCTCATGAGTTCCTTAGAAAGGTAAATTCTTGTTTTTCAGGCTAAGGCTAGAAGTAATAATTGGTTACTTGAAAGAAAAGGCATACATATAGGCTCAAGGTGGTTAACAATGGAAAATCATGCATAAGGTTAGCTTGAAAGGCACAAACGGTCCAAAGAGGGCCTTAATATCATTTCTCAAATGTCATGTAATCAAATTGCACAATAATGAGTGACTTTTAAGTGCTCAACCAAATCAATGAATAATGAGATCAAACAACAACTCAGATGACAAGAAAAGTAAGAATATGTGTATAACACTCATGAATTGAAGCACAAGGCTCAAAGCTCACATTATATGGTTATACAAGTCTAATTCATGCTTGATACAATTCTTTGGATCATGCAAGTCCCTCAACTAGAGAATTATGAAACAAATGGCAAGTGCGTAGAGGGTTTCAAACATATCATGCTAGAACGATGCCATTTAGTGAATAACAAATTTTTTTTTTTTTTAGCATTTTCAATCAAGTCATTTAAACATTCATCACAATCTCATCATATATGTCCGGAAAGTGACTTAAGAACAAAAAAGACTCAAAACAGAAAAGAAAACAAAATAAAAGAAAGTAAGAATTTAAGTGAAACGAAAAAGACTTGCTATCCCTTCTCAAACTTAGAAACAAACATTGTCCTCAATGTTAAAGAATTCAGGCATCAACAACGTTATAACAAGAATTAAAGGGAATAAAGCAGTTAAATACAAGAACAAACACGAAAAAACAACTACAACACGGTTGCAAAAACAAAAACAAAAACGAAACCAAACAGAAACAAATAAAACAGTAAGCCCTAACAATAGTCTTACACATGCAGAAATCCAACCCAATGAAACGCATAAACCAAATGAAAGCCCAACCCAAACGAAAGCCCAAAAGCGAAGAAAGTAAATAAAACAAAGAAACCAAGTCAGAAGCACAAAGAGCGAGGACTCAGTAAAATAGAAAAAGTGGGCCCTGAAGTCTCGACACCTGTGAGTCACGGGAAACAAAGTGAGAGACGTGTCGACAAGCAGAGGTCTCTCTCACGGTCCCAAGCCAGAATTATTGGCTTCATAGGAAGGCGTGACGACTTTCGTTTCTCAAAAACGCTGAAAGGCGGAACTGTAATTAAATGGGTTGGGGACCAGGTGGGGTGACCTAAGGGGATAGGCCGTAAGGGCCGCGCAAAACGCAGAAGCGCAGTGGCTAGGGTTACGTAAAAACTAACTCTATAAAAGAAGAAGAGAAAGAGTTGGGGAAAAACACACAAACGTAGAAACACACAACAGAGGAAAGAAAGAACAAAAGAAAAGAAAGTTCAAATGGCTTCTTCCTACCCATTCTCGCTGGATCTCAACCTAGCTCCACCGACTCAGACTCGGGGCCAAGCAGTGGCACCAGTGTGGATGCCCTACTTTGCCTCTGCACGGGGGCACGTGACAGTGAACGACTCGATACTACTGGACAACGATGTTGCCCTTGGAGTTGCTAGAAATCTAGTAACTCCCAAGGATATACGGGTGCTGGGATCAAAGGATGACAACCGGGTCGTGAGCGATGCTCTGGCACTAAGCGTGCAAAGCACCGCAACAGTCGCAAGTGTGGGTCATCGCCTACTTGCGAAGTCCCATGAGGTGGAGGTGCTGAGAGGTCAGTTGGCGGCGGAGCGAAGTATGGTGGAAGAATGCCAGAGTATTATTAAAAGCTTAAAAAGGGAAAGGGCAAGGATAGTGGAGGTGAATCGACACCAGCTGGAGGCGTTGCGGGAAGAGAACAAAAATCTCTCAAAGATGGTAAGTGTTTACGCCCATGACATGAGAAAGCAGCTGGAGGACCTGGACCAACCGGGTAAACGCAAGAAAACAGATCGCGAGAGTAGGTACGCTCAAGCTAAGAGTGCGATCTTTGGGAGCTCGAGTGATGAGCCCCAAGAGGCTGTGCGTGAAGCCCCGGAAGAGGATAGCCATAGGGCTAAGCTCAAAGGTCCAATGGCCGAGACACCGAGCACTGTGAAAGAATAATTTCTAATGTATTAGTGGTGTGCCTGGTTGTCTTTGCCATTTCCGTGTATTTTATTTTATTTTATTTTATTTTTAATTTTAAATTTCTCGTTTCCGGAAATAAAAAGAAAAGAAAGTTGCAAAAGACAAAGAAGAAAAACAAAACGCACTTCCCCAAACCGGAATAAAAGGAATGCGACAAACGAAAACGACACAAATCACACTTCCCCAACTGAAATAAAACAAAATCGACAAACTGAAAAGAAATCAAAACATAATGCACCAGAAAACAGGGAGGAAAAGAAAGCAAAGCGAAAGTAGAAATGCTTCCCCTTTAACTGGACGCAACCGCAAATTGCGCAGGAAATGCAAAGTGGTGTCGGCTCCCTTATGAGCATATGTCTATTTAAACCACTTCTCGGTTGAAAGAAGGAGTACCCTGCATTTCATCCTGCAAACTCAAGAAAAACCATCAAAAAGTCCAGACATAAAAATCAATGGCATCCCCAGATATGCTTATTGATGACCTTAACCTTGAGTTGTCGCTTGCACCACCAAATGCCCAGACACGGGCTCCTCCAAACCCTATCTTCCCAAACTCCTCATACCACCATGGCTCAGCCTCAAACTTCTCTGAGGTGGTGCCGTGTAAGGCAGTACTGCCGGAAGGCATGACTGTCAGCAGACTTACAGTTGCAGATCATCTGCATGTGGCGCAGAGGTCTGACAGGATGGCAGTGGACGAGTCCCACAATCTAACCGTGCTCAACGCGGTCTCGGCCACAAATTTGGGCATGCGCCTACTGGCGAGAACACGAGAGTGCGGGGCACTGAGTGAGGAGGTGGCGGCCCTGAAAGCTCTGGTGGCGGACCTGCAGAAGCGGCTCTACAGTGCCAATCAGCATGTAGAGATGCTGCAAAAAAGGAATGAAGATCATGTAGAGCTGCTGCAGATTCTACAAGCAAGAACAGACAGGGGCAATTAGCAGAGGCCTCAGGTGGCGCAGAATGCAACAAAGAACATGTGATTAGGAATTTTATGTACGCTTTTCATTAATGTGTTTGTAATCACATGTTATGAAATAAAATAAGCATTCACGCCCAATTCTGATTGTGCATTAATGAATTGAAAACACTTCCCAAACTTATATGAAACACTGTTTTTAAAAAAAGGAGATTGAAGAATAAACAATGTCATATAGAAAAATTGGGATGGACAAAAAGAAAATAAACAACCACAAACTTCAATAAAGAAGAAAAACAAAGAAAAACAAGTTAGAAACACAAACAAGTAAAGGAAAGCAAAAGTAAGAAAAACAAAGAGAAACAACAAGAAAATCCTAATTACCTTGGTTGGAAAATTGTAACCCTAACTCAAAAAATAAAAATAAAAAAATAAAAAAAAAGAAAGTTTGAGTCTAGAGAAACTCCACTTTGAAGCGATTAGGACGACAACAAACTTCTCTGTTCACCTTGGGTTGCCTCCCAAGAAGCGCTAAGTTTAAAGTCTTTTGCCGGACTTCCAACATACTATGGTCACTTGGGGGGCTTTGGCTCAATCGCCTCCTTGTGCCGAACATGAAGTTTCTTCAAATCTCTTTGCCATCTAATCAACCCATTTCGTATTCTTTTCTTTTTATGCGCGTGAGTAGATTTCAAAAGTAATTTTGAGCGCTCTTCAATACGTGGATTAGATGGATGAGGCACATATTTAGGATTGGGTGGCCTTCTCATTTGAGTAGAAGGAATGACATTGAACATGTGATTGGTATTTGGAACATGGATGTTCAGCTTGTCTTCCTCTAGTACTTCAAAAACAGAATAAGACATTAGATTAATTGAAGCACCTAAATCAAGTAAAGGTTTCTCAAACAATTTATCACCAATTATACAAGGAATTGTGAAACTTCCTGGATCTTGTAACTTAGGAGGGAGCTTCCTTTGTAAAACAGCAGAAACCTCTTCCGTTGGTGCAACCGTTTCATCATTTTTGAAGTTCCTCTTGTTGGTACAAAGATCCTCCAAGAGAGGAATGTTGACTTGCACCTTCCTACAAGTCTCCAATATGTCCTTGGCATGTTGAATTTTTTTGGAACTCATAAGCCTGTGAGGAAAAGGAGCACGTAAGATTTCTTCATCAGTAGGTTCACGACTTACCTTCTCCTTTCTTGCCCTTCTCGCAAGTTCATGCTTTGGGATCCATTCGGATGGAGAAGCAGCTTGTTTATTTTCCTTCATGTTGATTTCATCCTTTTCCTTAGGCTCAGTCACTTGCTCAACCTGCATCTCATCATCAATTTTAATTAGACTTTCAGAATTATCAACCTCACCATTTACCTTACCAGTTCTCAAGGTAACTGCTTGAACATGCTCATGCCCGGTTGGTATCACTGTTTGGTTAGGCATCATCCCAACTTCCCTTTGACTCAAAGCTGTAGCAATTTGCCCCACTTGATTTTCTAGATTGGCAATGGCCTTATTCATTTTTTGCATGTGGGTATCATTCCTCTGCATGTGGGTGTCATTCCTCTGCATGATGAAATTATCTGTGTTTCTAACCATTGAAGCAACAATTTCTTCCAAAGTTGGTCCTTGAGGTGGTTGGTGAGATTGACTAAGTGGTGGTGGATTATAATATTGGGGTTGACCATAAGGTGGACAAGTATTATGTTGGCCTTGATATGGTTGATATGACCCTTGTTGAAAATTTGGATTGTCGGTCCACCAGAAGTTTGAAAGATTTCTCCACTCCGGATTGTATGTTTGTTGGAAATATTCATTCATAGTCAACTCATTCTGAAATGAGCCAAAATCATTTGCTTCCTCCATCACAAATTTATTGGAGTAATCTTGCATAGTAAGTTCCACAATTTCAGTTGCGGCTGCCATTGGTGATGGTGGAGGTGACTCGTCGGATGTTCCTATAAGAAAAAGAAACAAAAACAAATCAAGATAAAATGAAACAATAATAAATAAACAAAAATTAAACTAAGTACCCTAAACATACTCAAACAAAACATATAAGCAACCGTGCCAGTTCCCCGGCAACGGCGCCAAAAATTGTTGCATTCCTAAAAGGACACAAATTAATGTGCAAACAACCAATTAAAAATACCCGCAAGTGCACGAATCTATCGAAGTATAGATTATGTAAGTACGGGGTCGATCCCACGAAGAACTTGTCGGCTTCCTATAAGTTCTAATTTGAGTACAAAGAGAACACTTAATTAACACACCACAAATGCACAAATGAAAGAGGGAAACTAGAAATGAGTAAAGAAGTGTAAAAGAAATAAAACAACACAAGAAAACTAAAGAAAAACACAAACAGCACTTTTTATCACCCTTTTATCACCTATGAACAGTGCTAAAGCGACCGGTCGTGAGGCAGAAGCGACCGGTCGTTTTTGGGCAGAGTCGAAACTCAAATTTTGACGTGAAAAGCGACCGGTCGTCAGGTAAAAGCGACCGGTCGTTTTTGGGCAGATTCGTTTTCTCTGTTTTTCAGTTTCGACCTCTGTCCAGTGTTTTACCTATAACTTTCCAACCGTACGTCCAAAATTCACGTTCTTTATACGGTTGGATTCAGCACAGAAAATGAAAGAACACAGCACGGACCAAAAGTCCAAAACAGTTACGAAAATAAACAGAATTCAGTAAACAAGACACACAATGTAACAAACACACAACTCACACACACATTGGGGGGGGGGGGGGGGTTTGGTTTGGTTCAAGTGACCTAATTCTATTGCATGAAAGTAAATGGACTTTGAATTTAAATGAGAATGGCAGAGATGAATTATCAAAATGTGAAAGTACCAAGTAACAAACACTAGGGTTTCGGAATCCACCCTAAACAATTCTACCTATGTTCATGGATACTCAAGTGATGAACTCTAAACTTGTTGATGAAGATGTTCGCAATCAAGACCATGGGTCGTGGCTCAAGACGCATTGATTCTCTCTAATATACGTAAAGTGCATGGTTCGTGCTACAATACTTGTGCCCTCCCCATAACCGAACCTAGGTATGGTTCGTACTTCGATTCAATTACAAGGAGAACCCATTAAGTTCAAAGAGAATATGAACATCACAAGAATCCTAATAGCATGGTGTTTACATTAGGTATTCAAGAAACCAATTCACATGGATGGTTCTTACTCCATCCATTTATTGCTTAGGAAAACATGAAGATACACATAATCCCAACAATCTCAAGAAGAATGCTTTCAAAGATGGCCAACCAAGGAAAAACACACATCAAGGATAGATTAATTTGGTGAATTGGAATTCATCAACAATATCTAGAAATTCATACACTCAAGCATCAAAACAATAAGGTAATCATGTTTAGGGCTTCAACCTAAGCCCTAGCTATGGAGTTTAGTTCCTCATAATCATTTCAAACACAAATTCGAAATATAACTAGAAAGAGTTTACAGATTTGGAAATGATGAAAGCTTGAAGTCTTCAATGGTGGAAGTCTTCTTCTCCACTTAGCTTGGCTGCACCTTGGCCTTCTCCAAGCTCCAAGCTCTCCAAAATCTGCTCTCCTCTGTGTAGAATGATAAAATGGATAGGCTACCCACGTTCAAAACCTCTCCCACTTCAGATTGCAATTAACTTTCCATTGCCCATCAATTTCCAGCTCACAAATATAATATAAAACTCATACTTTCCTTAAAGCCTTTGCCCTTGTCCCCTTTGCCATGATGAAGTCTTGACTTCACAAAGATGCCAAATGCTTCAGAAAATATCTCATTTACAAAGGTAATTTCTTGTTACCAAGAGTTATGGTAACAAGAAGAATCAAGATGACACAAAGGAGGTAAAAGCTGGCCAATTCCGGATTTCCAGAGCTGTGGTAACATGCTGGATTGGTTGGATAGGCAATACTTGTCCAATGGAGCTCAAATTTGGATATGTTGTAGTTAACATCCATTGGAACAAGTCTCATGAAGATCATGACCTCATCCGAGCACCAGAGCATGTTGATCCCAGGCCAAGAAGTTGACCTACGAAAATGAACAAAAACAAAGTTTATAACCAATAATGCACTTTTAGCTCATTTTCATTCCAACCAAGGTAAAATCTAAGAAAACACAAAAAGGAAGTAAAAAGTTATAAAATGTCAAGAACTAACTCAAAATAGTGGGTGAATAACATGAAAAATCATGTGTAAAAATGAACCGAACAACATGGCTCAACAAGGAACAAAACAAGCACTAAGGAAGTTCTAAACATTATTCAAGTGCTACCACAATCTCACAAAAATCATGCTCAAGGTGTGTGTGTGTGAAGTAGCCATGAAGATACAACTCATGCTTCTCAAACAACGATATGAATTCTTGCAAGAATGAACACAAGTTTGCCAAGCTAAACCAAAATCAATAGGACTTTACTCATGGATGTAATGTAATGGTTAGAAAAGGAATGGATATTGAAATACAAAGTCTAAGGAACAAAGTAGAGCATGTCATATAAACAAGATCATTTTCATTTGAAATGTAAGGCACATAAATTGAAAAGCTCACAACACCAGATTTTGCAATTGAATCACTTCAAAATTTGATTTTGACATTTACACACTTTGTATAAAATTTGGCCCAATTTTGCGGCTCTTTACCCTAGATCACCTTTATTTCTCCTTATATCACCCTAGGGTCGTGACTACATTGGCCACACTTCTTTTCTCTTTTTCTTTTGAATTTTTTTTTTCTTTAGCTCATTTATTGCCTTGAATACAATCTGAAATACAATCATACTCTACATGTCCCCTAGATGGTAGGATGTTTAATGGATGATAAGGTGATAGAAAGAAATGGCTAAGTGTTTGGGCACAAAAGGGTTTACAATGGAATATGTATTGTATGGGTTGATGGAGGAAAAAGAAAGAGGCTTAACAAAGATGGCCTAAATCATATCTTAGTTATAACTTAACATTCCAGTGAATCACACAAGCAAAAATGCATACAATTGGGTAAGACATGCAAGAGTTGTATAATCATGGCTAAAGTGCATAGAAAGCTCAAGCATAATTATGTGAGACTTAGCTAGCAAAAGAATAAGATTCAGACCTAACACAATGCTTATCAAATTCCTAAGAGCCATATTAAAAGTTAGACTCAAGATTTATCATTGGTGTGGGAAGGAAAACTGAAAATGACTCAAAGAAAAGAAACATAAAAGAAAAACGTGAGGTTTCAAATTGCTATTCTGCTCAATTTCAACATATAATCTGTTTTGACATGTAACTTTCAAACCACTTGGTCAAATTTAACGTTCTTTACGTTGTTGGATTCAACATGAAAAAATGAAGAACACAACGTAGACCAAACTTTCAAAACAGTAGCAGAAAAAAAAAATTGTAGCAATGAAGAAGCCTACGTTTTCAGACACAAACACAAAAGCTAAAAACTTTCCAGCACCCCCAAACTTAAATGAAGCATTGTCCTCAATGTTAAAGCAAAGTAAAGATGATTGAGAACATGTAAATGATAAGGGGAAAAGTTAAGAAGAAGGTTTAGAAAGAAAAAAAAAAAAGAATATATAAGCAACTCACGGATGACCAGTTAAGGGCCTCAGAAAACACAGCCAGGGGATCCGGGAAGGTTGGAGGGGTCACAATGGTCCCGCTTAAAACCCAAACTTCTTAGACACCGAAGGTGTCGCCTAAAGAACTCCTAGACACTGTATTGACGGAAGTGCTCACTGGAGTTACCATAAGTCAGCTCATATGAAAAATCTTTTTAAATTTTTAAATTTTTCATTTTTTTAATTTTTTATAAAAAAAAGAAACAGAAATTTAAAATAATAACAAGTAAAGAGAAAGGATTGAAATGCTCCCCCTTGAAGCGATTAGGTCGAGCGTGATGCATTTGGAGGTCGCGACTTCTCCCACTACTCCACACTTCCTATCTTTGAAGTTGTCATCTCTCTCCAATTTTATTGAGCTATTTACATTGCTAAAACAAACACACACAAAAACTTGAAACGGAATTAAAGGATTATGAAATATTAAAAAAAAACTAAAAATGAAAAGGAAAAATCAACACAAGTCCAATTCCATGCTTCAAAGCAACAAGCACCAATGGGTTGTGTAAGCTGGGACTTAAACCCAGTTCTCTTGCTTGTTGGGCAATTGTCCTTTTCTGTTGGACTACAAACACAACTTGTCCATTAACGTCATTAACTTTAAAACTTGAAATTGTCCAGTTAAGAAAAAAAAATAAAGTAGGAAAGCCAAATAGAATCAAACAATGTTACCGGTCCCCGGCAACGGCGCCAAAAACTTGTTGTGTAGATACAACTGCACCAAAATGGATTCAGTTGCATCCTCAACTTGTGATACTCGCAAGTGCACGAGCCGTTCGGTAGTATAGCGTATGTAAGTGCGAGGTCGATCCCACGAGGATTGGTGATTGAATGATCCAATTTGTTTCCCCTACACAAAATAGAAATGAAAAAAGAAAATAAATAAAACAAGAAAGAATGAAATAACTCAAGCAAATAAGTTCCCAAGTTCAATTAGATTAACGGATTGATTCTAGCTAAAGTATGATTAAGCCATGGTGTTTGGTCATAACCTTGTGTTCCTAATTCCCTAATTTGATCATTTGTTGTCTAACCTAAAATTAAGCATTAGGAACCCATTAAGCATAGAAGAACAATTTAAATAACCAAGCATGTATCTAATCCCTGTTGTCGAATGTCCATACATACTCTTCCTATTCATAGTTCAATTCGAATTAAAGCATGGTGTATACTCTTAATTCAAACCAAGATAGCTAACATGCAAGCCTAAATGGTGATCAATCATTCAAACTAGCATATTAACTTATAAGCATAATGAATAAAAACATGAACCATAATTGAAACTTGGAAACTAATCAAACTTGAAACTAAAGAAAAGAATTTACATAACAAAGAAAAATAAATTACAACTAAGAAGCAAAAGGAAAGCTAGAATTGAGAACTAGAAAGCAAAATTAAGAGAATTTGAGGGAGACAAGGGAAGGGAGCTCTAGAGAAGTGTTTGAGAGCTCCCCCCCTTGGGGTGTGTTTACAAGCTTGGGAAACCTCACTATATATAGGCCTAAGGAAGCTGAAAATCTGAATTAAGTATGGCTAATGCATACAACACTTGTTTTATAAAATCTGAAATGGTTGATGCACTTCACTAATGCATACAACACTTCCATTATAAAATCTGAAATGGTTGATGCACTTCACTAATAAATCCCACCAGCAGCCCTAGCTCATCTTCATGTCACCATGACCAAGCTTCCAACCAGAAATAATAGCTCATCCTGAGGTCAGCATGACCAGCAACTTCAAGGGCTTACGAATTGGGCTTCCCTTAAGCAAATTAAGACTTTAAGCACTCAAACTTGAAGTTCAGAATGTCTTCTTTCCAGCCATATATCATTTGGGCCAATCCAAGGTCGGAGGAGGAAGTTAAGGCCAAAGCAAATTGCTAACTCATTTTGCGCGCTGATAAAATCCATCCTGAGCATGGCTCTGTGTTTGCTAGGTAACAGACTCCATATTTATCCAATGGGGCTGAATTTTGGATATGTTATATTACACACCCATTGGAACAACTTTCATGAAGAATGTGGGCTCATCCGAGTTATGTAGGTTGCTGAAACAAAGCTTGCAATATGACCTACGAAACTGGGCTGGCAGGGGACTGTAGCCAAAATTGAGTTTGTCTTTAAGCTCTTCTTCCCTTCATCCAAATTAGGCCTTAACATGCTTGAATTGCATGAATTATGCTCTCATGCTCCTTTGGCCTACAAAACACACAAAGGGAGGCAAATAACATAGAAATCTAGGAAACTAAGCAAAAGAAGTAAGTAAATAGGGCATGTATATTTATGAAATTATGAGCTTAACAATGACTCCTCCCACCATATTATGATGTTGCCCAAGTTTTGGGCTCGATCCGAAATCAATAGGTGTTCCAAATTGGACAATTCAAGTTCAACGGCAATTCGTTCCTAATTGGAGTGGTTGGTGTATTCCATACTTCTAGCGATTGGATTTCACTCAAAACTAACCCAATGACTACTCCCACCCTATTATGATGTTGCCCAAGTTTTGGGCTCGATCCAAAATCAATAGGTGTGAGAAATTGGACAATTCAAGTTCAACGGCAGTTCGTTCCTAATTGGAGTGGTTGGTGTATTCCATACGTCTAGCGATTGGATTTCACCCAAAACTCACCAAATGACTCCTCCCACCATATTATGATGTTGCCCAAGTTTTGGGCTCGATCCGAAATCAGTAGGTCTTAGAAATTGGTCAATTCAATTTGAACGACAGTTCGTTCCTAATTGGAGTGGTTGGTGTATTCCATACGTCCAGCGATTGCATTTCACTCAAAACTCACCAAATGACTCCTCCCACTATGTTATGATGTTGCCCAAGTTTTGGGCTCGATCCGAAATCAATAAGTGTTCCAAATTGGACAATTCAAGTTCAACGGCAATTCGCTTCTAATTGGAGTGGTTGGTGTATTCCATACTTCTAGCGATTGGATTTCACTCAAAACTCACCAAATGACTCCTCCCACCATATTATGATGTTGCCCAAGTTTCGGGCTCGATCCGAAATCAATAGGTGTTCCAAATTGGACAATTCAAGTTCAACGGCAGTTCGTTCCTAACTGGAGTGGTTGGTGTATTCCATACTTCTTCCAAATGGATTTCACTCAAAACTCACCAAATGACTCCTCCCACCATATTATGATGTTGCCCAAGTTTTGGGCTCGATCCGAAATCAATAGGTGATCCAAATAGGACATTCAAGTTCAACGGCAGTTCGTTCCAAATTGGAGTGGTTGGTGTATTCCATACTTCTAGCGAATGGATTTCACTCAAAACTCCCCAAATGACTCCTCCCACCATATTATGATGTTGCCCAAGTTTTGGGCTCGATCCAAAATCAATAGGTGTTCCAAATTGGACAATTCAAGTTCAACGGCAGTTCGTTCCTAACTAGAGTGGTTGGTGTATTCCATACTTCTAGCAAATGGATTTCACTCAAAACTCCCCAAATGACTCCTCCCACCATATTACGATGTTGCCCAAGTTTTGGGCTCGATCCGAAATCAATAGGTGTTCCAAATTGGACAATTCAAGTTTCACGGCAGTTCGTTCCTAACTGGAGTGGTTGGTGTATTCCATACTTCTAGAGATTGGATTTCACTCAAAACTCGCCCATTGACTCCTCCCACCATATTATGATGTTGCCCAAGTTTTGGGCTCGATCCGAAATCAATAGGTGTGAGAAATTGGACAATTCAAGTTCAACGACAGTTCGTTCCTAATTGGAGTGGTTGCTGCATTCCATACTTCTAGGGATTGGATTTCACTCAAAACTCACCAAATGACTCCTCCCACCATATTATGATATTGCCCAAGTTTTGGGCTCGATCCGAAATCAATAGGTGTTAGAAATTGGACAATTCAAGTTCAACGGCAGTTCGTTCCTAATGGGAGTGGTTGGTGTATTCCATACTTCTAACGATTGGATTTCACTCAAAACTTCCCAAATGACTCCTCCCAGCATATTATGATGTTGCCCAGGTTTTGGGCTCGATCCGAAATCAATAGGTGTGAGAAATTGGACAATTCAAGTTCAACGGCAGTTCGTTCCAAATTGGAGTGGTTGGTGTATTCCATACTTCTAGCGAATGGATTTCACTCAAAACTCCCCAAATGACTCCTCCCACCATATTATGATGTTGCCCAAGTTTTGGGCTCGATCCAAAATCAATAGGTGTTCCAAATTGGACAATTCAAGTTCAACGGCAGTTCGTTCCTAACTAGAGTGGTTGGTGTATTCCATACTTCTAGCAAATGGATTTCACTCAAAACTCCCCAAATGACTCCTCCCACCATATTATGATGTTGCCCAAGTTTTGGGCTCGATCCGAAATCAATAGGTGTTCCAAATTGGACAATTCAAGTTTCACGGTAGTTCGTTCCTAACTGGAGTGGTTGGTGTATTCCATACTTCTAGAGATTGGATTTCACTCAAAACTCGCCCATTGACTCCTCCCACCATATTATGATGTTGCCCAAGTTTTGGGCTCGATCCGAAATCAATAGGTGTGAGAAATTGGACAATTCAAGTTCAACGGCAGTTCGTTCCTAATTGGAGTGGTTGCTGCATTCCATACTTCTAGGGATTGGATTTCACTCAAAACTCACCAAATGACTCCTCCCACCATATTATGATATTGCCCAAGTTTTGGGCTCGATCCGAAATCAATAGGTGTTAGAAATTGGACAATTCAAGTTCAACGGCAGTTCGTTCCTAATGGGAGTGGTTGGTGTATTCCATACTTCTAACGATTGGATTTCACTCAAAACTTCCCAAATGACTCCTCCCAGCATATTATGATGTTGCCCAGGTTTTGGGCTCGATCCGAAATCAATAGGTGTGAGAAATTGGACAATTCAAGTTCAACGGCAGTTCGTTCCAAATTGGAGTGGTTGGTGTATTCCATACTTCTAGCGAATGGATTTCACTCAAAACTCCCCAAATGACTCCTCCCACCATATTATGATGTTGCCCAAGTTTTGGGCTCGATCCAAAATCAATAGGTGTTCCAAATTGGACAATTCAAGTTCAACGGCAGTTCGTTCCTAACTAGAATGGTTGGTGTATTCCATACTTCTAGCAAATGGATTTCACTCAAAACTCCCCAAATGACTCCTCCCACCATATTATGATGTTGCCCAAGTTTTGGGCTCGATCCGAAATCAATAGGTGTTCCAAATTGGACAATTCAAGTTTCACGGCAGTTCGTTCCTAACTGGAGTGGTTGGTGTATTCCATACTTCTAGAGATTGGATTTCACTCAAAACTCGCCCATTGACTCCTCCCACCATATTATGATGTTGCCCAAGTTTTGGGCTCGATCCGAAATCAATAGGTGTGAGAAATTGGACAATTCAAGTTCAACGGCAGTTCGTTCCTAATTGGAGTGGTTGCTGCATTCCATACTTCTAGGGATTGGATTTCACTCAAAACTCACCAAATGACTCCTCCCACCATATTATGATATTGCCCAAGTTTTGGGCTCGATCCGAAATCAATAGGTGTTAGAAATTGGACAATTCAAGTTCAACGGCAGTTCGTTCCTAATGGGAGTGGTTGGTGTATTCCATACTTCCAACGATTGGATTTCACTCAAAACTTCCCAAATGACTCCTCCCAGCATATTA
Organism: Prunus avium; assembly: GCF_965620075.1. Taxonomy (NCBI): domain Eukaryota; kingdom Viridiplantae; phylum Streptophyta; class Magnoliopsida; order Rosales; family Rosaceae; genus Prunus; species Prunus avium. The sequence goes on from NC_142290.1 coordinate 11,440,067, forward strand.
TGATGTTGCCCAGGTTTTGGGCTCGATCCGAAATCAATAGGTGTGAGAAATTGGACAATTCAAGTTCAACGGCAGTTCGTTCCAAATTGGAGTGGTTGGTGTATTCCATACTTCTAGCGATTGGATTTCACACAAAACTCACCAAATGACTCCTCCCACCATATTATGATGTTGCCCAAGTTTTGGGCTCGATCCAAAATCAATAGGTGTGAGAAATTGGACAATTCAAGTTCAACGGCAGTTCGTTCCTAATTGGAGTGGTTGGTGTATTCCACACTTCTAGCGATTGGATTTCACTCAAAACTCACCAAATGACTCCTCCCACCATATTATGATTCTGCCCAAGTTTTGGGCTCGATCCGAAATCAATAGGTGTGAGAAATTGGGCAATTCAAGTTCAACGGCATTTCGTTCCTAATTGGAGTGGTTGGTGTATTCCATACTTCTTGCGATTGGATTCCACCCAAAACTCACCAAATGACTCCTCCCACCATATTATGATGTTGCCCAAGTTTGGGGCTGGATCCGAAATCAATAGGTGTTCCAAATTGGACAATTCAAGTTCAACGGCAGTTCGTTCCTAATTGGAGTGGTTGGTGTATTCCACACTTCTAGCGATTGGATTTCACTCAAAACTCACCAAATGACTCCTCCCACCATATTATGATGTTGCCCAAGTTTCGGGCTCGATCCGAAATCAATAGGTGTTACAAATTGGACAATTCAAGTTCAACGGCAGTTCGTTCCTAATTGGAGTGGTTGGTGTATTCCATACTTCTAGCGATCGGATTTCACTCAAAAATAGCCAAATGACTCCTCCCACCATATTTTGATGTTGCCCAAGTTTTGGGCTCGATCCGAAATCAATAGGTGTGAGAAATTGGACAATTCAAGTTCAACGGCAGATCGTTCCTAATTGGAGTGGTTGGTGTATTCCATACTTCAAGCGATTAAATTTCACACCAAACTCACCAAATGACTCCTCCCACCATATTATGATGTTGCCCAAGTTTTGGGCTCGATCCGAAATCAATAGGTGTTCCAAATTGGACAATTCAAGTTCAACGGCAGTTCGTTCCTAATTGGAGTGGTTGGTGTATTCCACACTTCTAGCGATTGTATTTCACTCAAAACTCACCAAATGACTCCTCCCACCATATTATGATGTTGCCCAAATTTTGGGCTCGATCCGAAATCAATAGGTGTGAGAAATTGGACTATTCAAGTTCAACGGCAGTTCGTTCCTAATTGGAGTGGTTGGTATATTCCATACTTCTAGCGATTGGATTTCACTCAAAACTCACAAAATGACTCCTCCCACCATATTATGATGTTGCCCAAGTTTTGGGCTCGATCCGAAATCAATAGGTGTTCCAAATTGGACAATTCAAGTTCAACGGCGGTTCATTCCTAACTGGAGTGGTTGGAGTATTCCATACTTCTAGGGATTGGATTTCACTCAAAACTCACCAAATGACTCCTCCCACCATATTATGATGTTTCCCAAGTTTGGGGTCGATCCGAAATCAATAGGTGTGAGAAATTGGACAATTCAAGTTCAACCACAGATCGTTCCTAATTGGAGTGGTTGGTGTACTCCATACTTCAAGCGATTGGATTTCACTCAAAACTCACCAAATGACTCCTCCCACCATATTATGATGTTGCCGAAGTTTGGGGCTCGATCCGAAATCAATAGGTGTGAAAAATTGGACAATTCAAGTTCAACGGCAGTTCGTTCCTAATTGGAGTGGTTGGTGTATTCCATACTTCTAGAGATTGGATTTCATTCAAAACTCACAAAATGACTCCTCCCACCATATTATGATGTCGCCCAAGTTTTGGGCTCGATCCGAAATCAATAGGTGTGAGAAATTGGACAATTCAAGTTCAAGGGCAGTACATTCCTAATTGGAGTGGTTGGTGTATTCCATACTTCTATGGATTGGATTTCACTCAAAACTCACCAAATGACTCCTCCCACCATATTATGATGTTGCCCAAGTTTTGGGCTTGATCCGAAATCAATAGGTGTGAGAAATTGGACAATTCAAGTTCAACGGCAGTTCGTTCCTAGTTGGAGTGGTTGGTGTATTCCATACTTCTAGCGATTGGATTTCACTCAAAACTCACCAAATGACTCCTCCCACCATATTATGATGTTGCCCAAGTTTGGGGCTCGATTCGAAATCAATAGGTGTGAGAAATTGGATAGTTCAAGTTCAACGGCAGATCGTTCCTAATTGGAGTGGTGGGTGTATTCCATACTTCTAGCGATTGGATTTCACTCAAAACTCACCAAATGACTCCTCCCACCATAGTATGATATTGCCCAAGTTTTGGGCTCAATCCGAAATCAATAGGTTTTCCAAATTGGACAATTCAAGTTCAACGGCAGTTCGTTCCTAATTGGAGTGGTTGGTGTATTCCATAGTTCTAGCGATTGGATTTCACTCAAAACTCGCCAGATGACTCCTCCCACCATATTATGCTGTTGCCCAAGTTTTGGGCTCGATCCGAAGTTAATAGGTGTGAGAAATTGGACAATTCAATTTCAACGGCAGTTCGTTCCTAATTGGAGTGGTTGGTGTATTCCATACTTCTAGCGATTGGATTTCACTCAAAACTCACCAAATGACTCCTCCCACCAAATTATGATGTTGCCCAAGTTTTCGGCTCGATCCGAAATCAATAGGTGTCAGAAATTGGACAATTCAAGTTCAACGGCAGTTCGTTCCTAATTGGAGTGGTTGGTGTATTCCATACTTCTAGCGATTCGATTTCCCTCAAAACTCACCAAATGAATCCTCCCACCATATTATGATGTTGCCCAAGTTTGGGGCTCGATCCGAAATCAGTAGGTGTTCCAAATTGGACAATTCATGTTCAACGGCAGTTCGTTCCTAGTTGGAGTGGTTGGTGTATTCCACACTTCTAGCGATTGGATTTCACTCAAAACTCACCAAATGACTCCTCCCACCATATTATGATGTTGCCCAAGTTTTGGGCTCGATCCGAAATCAATAAGTGTGAGAAATTGGACAATTCAAGTTCAACGGCAGTTCGTTCCAAATTGGAGTGGTTGGTGTATTCCATACTTCTAGCGATTGGATTTCACTCAAAACTCACCAAAGGACTCCTCCCACCACATTATGATGTTGCCCAAGTTTTGGGCACGATCCAAAATCAATAGGTGTGAGAAATTGGACAATTCAAGTTCAACGGCATTTCGTTCCTAATTGGAGTGGTTGGTGTATTCCATACTTCTAGCGATTGGATTTCACTCAAAACTCACCAAACGACTCCTCCCACCATCTTATGATGTTGCCCAAGTTTGGGGCTCGATCCGAAATCAATAGGTGTTCCAAATTGGACAATTCAAGTTCAACGGCAGTTCGTTCCTAATTGGAGTGGTTGGTGTATTCCATACTTCTAGCGATTGGATTTCACTCAAAACTCACCAAATGACTCCTCCCACCATATTATGATGTTGCCCATGTTTTGGGCTCGATCCGAAATCCGTAGGTGTGAGAAATTGGACAATTCAAGTTCAACGGCAGTTCGTTCCTAATTGGAGTGGTTGGTGTATTCCATATTTCTAGCGATTGGATTTCACTCAAAACTCCTCCCACCTTATTATGATGTTGCCCATGTTTTGGGCTCTATCTGAAATCAATAGGAGTGGGAAATTGGACAATCCAAGTTCAAGGGCAGTTCGTTCCTAATTGGAGTGGTTGGTGTATTCCACACTTCTAGCGATTGGATTTCACTCAAACCTCACTAAATGACTCCTCCCACCATATTATGATGTTGCCCAAGTTTTGGGCTCGATCCGAAATCAATAGGTGTGAGAAATTGGACAATTCATGTTCAACGGCAGTTCGACCCTAATTGGAGTGGTTGGTGTATTCCATACTTCTAGCGATTGGATTTCACTCAAAACTCACCAAACGACTCCTCCCACCATATTGTGATGTTGCCCAAGTTTTGGGCTCGATCCGAAATCAATAAGTGTGAGAAATTGGACAATTCAAGTTCAACGGCAGTTCGTTCCTAATTGGAGTGGTTGGTGTATTCCATACTTCTAGAGATTGGATTTCACTCAAACCTCACTAAATGACTCCTCCCACCATATTATGATGTTGCCCAAGTTTTGGGCTCGATCCGAAATCAATAGGTGTGAGAAATTGGACAATTCATGTTCAGCGGCAGTTCATCCCTAATTGGAGTGGTTGGTGTATTCCATAGTTCTAGCGATTGGATTTCACTCAAAACTCACCAAACGACTCCTCCCACCATATTATGATGTTGCCCAAGTTTTGGGCTCGATCCGAAATCAATAAGTGTGAGAAATTGGACAATTCAAGTTCAACGGCAGTTCGTTCCTAATTGGAGTGGTTGGTGTATTCCATACTTCTAGAGATTGGATTTCACTCAAAACTCACCAAATGACTCCTCCCACCATATTATGATGTTGCCCAAGTTTTGGGCTCGATCCGAAATCAATAGGTGTTCCAAATTGGACAATTCAAGTTCAACGGCAGTTCGTTCCTAATTGGAGTGGTTGGTATATTCCATACTTCTAGCGATTGGATTTCACTCAAAACTCACCAAATGACTCCTCCCACCATAGTATGATGTTGCCCAAGTTTTGGGCTCGATCCGAAATCAATAGGTGTTCCAAATTGGACAATTCAAGTTCATCGGCAGTTCGTTCCTAATTGGAGTGGTTGGTGTATTCCATACTTCTAGCGATTGGATTTCACTCAAAACTCACCAAATGACTCCTCCCACCATATTATGATGTTGCCCAAGTTTTGGGCTCGATCCGAACTCAATAGGTCTTCCAAATTTGACAGTTAGAGTTCAACGGCAGTTCGTTCCTAATTGGACTGGTTGGTGTATTCCATACTTCTAGCGATTGGATTTCACTCAAAACTAACCAAATGACTCCTCCCACCATATTATGATGTTGCCCAAGTTTTGGGCTCGATCCGAAATAATAGCTGTGAGAAATTGGACAATTCAAGTTCAACGGCAGTTCGTTCCTAATTGGAGTGGTTGCTGTATTCCATACTTCTAGCTATTGGATTTCACTCAAAACTCACCAAATGACTCCTCCCACCATATTATGATGTTGCCCAAGTTTGGAGCTCGATCCGAAATCAATAGGTGTGAGAAATTGGACAATTCAAGTTCAACGGCAGTTCGTTCCTAATTGGAGTGGTTGGTGTATTCCATAGTTCAGGCGATTGGATTTCACTCAAAACTCACCAAATGACTCCTCCCACCATATTATGATGTTGCCCAAGTTTGGGGCTCGATTCGAAATCTATAGGTGTGAGAAATTGGACAATTCAAGTTCAACGGCAGTTCGTTCCTAATTGGAGTGGTTGCTGTATTCCGTACTTCTAGCGATTGGATTTCACTCAAAACTCACCAAATGACTCCTCCCACCATATTATGATGTTGCCCAAGTTTTGGGCTCGATCCGAAATCAATAGGTGTTCCAAATTGGACAATTCAAGTTCAACGGCAGTTCGTTCCTAAATGGAGTGGTTGGTGTATTCCATACTTTTAGCGATTGGATTTCACTCAAAACTAACCAAATGACTACTCCCACCATATTATGATGTTAACCAAGTTTTGGGCTCAATCCAAAATCAATAGGTGTTCCAAATTGGACAATTCAAGTTCAACGGCAGTTCGTTCCTAATTGGAGTGGTTGGTGTATTCCATACTTCTAGCGATTGGACTTCACTCAAAACTCACCAAATGACTCCTCCCACAATATTATGATGTAGCCCAAGTTTGGGCTCTGTCCAAAATCAATAGGTGTGAGAAATTGGACAATTCAAGTTCAACGGCAGTTCGTTCCTAATTGGAGTGGTTGGTGTATTCCATACTTCTAGCGATTGGATTTCACTCAAAACTCACCAAATGACTCCTCCCATCATATTATGATGTTGCCCAAGTTTTGGGCTCGATCCGAAATCAATAGGTCTTCCAAATTTGACAGTTAGAGTTCAACGGCAGTTCGTTCCTAATTGGACTGGTTGGTGTATTCCATACTTCTAGCGATTGGATTTCACTCAAAACTAACCAAATGACTCCTCCCACCATATTATGATGTTGCCCAAGTTTTGGGCTCGATCCGAAATAATAGGTGTGAGAAATTGGACAATTCAAGTTCAACGGCAGTTCGTTCCTAATTGGAGTGGTTGCTGTATTCCATACTTCAAGTTATTGGATTTCACTCAAAACTCACCAAATGACTCCTCCCACCATATTATGATGTTGCCCAAGTTTGGGGCTCGATCCGAAATCAATAGGTGTGAGAAATTGGACAATTCAAGTTCAACGGCAGTTCGTTCCTAATTGGAGTGGTTGCTGTATTCCATACTTCTAGCGATTGGATTTCACTCAAAACTCACCAAATGACTCCTCCCACCATATTATGATGTTGCCCAAGTTTTGGGCTCGATCCGAAATCAATAGGTGTTCCAAATTGGACAATTCAAGTTCAACGGTAGTTCGTTCCTAATTGGAGTGGTTAGTGTATTCCATACTTCTAGCGATTGGATTTCACTGAAAACTCACCAAATGACTCCTCCCACCGTAGTATGATGTTGCCCAAGTTTTGGGCTCGATCCGAAATCAATAGGTGTTCCAAATTGGACAATTCAAGTTCAACGGCAGTTCGTTCCTAATTGGAGTGGTTGGTGTATTCCATACTTCAGGCGATTGGATTTCACTCAAAACTCACCAAATGACTCCTCCCACCATATTATTATGTTGCCCAAGTTTGGGGCTCGATCCGAAATCTATAGGTGTGAGAAATTGGACAATTCAAGTTCAACGGCAGTTCGTTCCTAATTGGAGTGGTTGCTGTATTCCATACTTCTAGCGATTGGATTTCACTCAAAACTCACCAAATGACTCCTCCCACCATATTATGATGTTGCCCAAGTTTTGGGCTCGATCCAAAATCAATAGGTGTTCCAAATTGGACAATTCAAGTTCAACGGCAGTTCGTTCCTAATTGCAGTGGTTGGTGTATTCCATACTTCTAGCGATTGGATTTCACTCAAAACTCACCAACTGACTCCTCCCACCATATTATGATGTTGCCCAAGTTTTGGGCTCGATCCGAAATCAATAGGTGTGAGAAATTGGACAATTCAAGTTCAACGACAGTTCGTTCCTAATTGGAGTGGTTGGTGTATTCCATACTTCTAGCGATTGGATTTCCCTCAAAACTCACCAAATGACTCCTCCCACCATCTTATGATGTTGCCCAAGTTTGGGGCTCGATCCGAAATCAATAGGTGTTCCAAATTGGACAATTCAAGTTCAACGGCAGTTCGTTCCTAATTGGAGTGGTTGGTGTATTCCATACTTCTACATATTGGATTTCACTCAAAACTCACCAAATGACTCCTTCCACCATATTATGATGTTGCCCAAGTTTTGGGCTCGATCCGAAATCAATAGGTCTTCCAAATTTGACAGTTAGAGTTCAACGGCAGTTCGTTCCTAATTGGACTGGTTGGTGTATTCCATACTTCTAGCGATTGGATTTCACTCAAAACTAACCAAATGACTCCTCCCACCATATTATGATGTTGCCCAAGTTTTGGGCTCGATCCGAAATAATAGGTGTGAGAAATTGGACAATTCAAGTTCAACGGCAGTTCGTTCCGAATTGGAGTGGTTGCTGTATTCCATACTTCTAGCTATTGGATTTCACTCAAAACTCACCAAATGACTCCTCCCACCATATTATGATGTTGCCCAAGTTTGGGGCTCGATCCGAAATCAATAGGTGTGAGAAATTGGACAATTCAAGTTCAACGGCAGTTCGTTCCTAATTGGAGTGGTTGGTGTATTCCATACTTCAGGCGATTGGATTTCACTCAAAACTCACCAAATGACTCCTCCCACCATATTATGATGTTGCCCAAGTTTGGGGATCGATCCGAAATCTATAGGTGTGAGAAATTGGACAATTCAAGTTCAACGGCAGTTCGTTCCTAATTGGAGTGGTTGCTGTATTCCATACTTCTAGCGATTGGATTTCACTCCAAACTCACCAAATGACTCCTCCCACCATATTATGATGTTGCCCAAGTTTTGGGCTCGATCCGAAATCAATAGGTGTTCCAAATTGGACAATTCAAGTTCAACGGCAGTTCGTTCCTAATTGCAGTGGTTGGTGTATTCCATACTTCTAGCGATTGGATTTCCCTCAAAACTCACCAACTGACTCCTCCCACCATATTATGATGTTGCCCAAGTTTTGGGCTCGATCCGAAATCAATAGGTGTGAGAAATTGGACAATTCAAGTTCAACGACAGTTCGTTCCTAATTGGAGTGGTTGGTGTATTCCATACTTCTAGCGATTGGATTCCCTCAAAACTCACCAAATGACTCCTCCCACCATCTTATGATGTTGCCCAAGTTTGGGGCTCGATCCGAAATCAATAGGTGTTCCAAATTGGACAATTCAAGTTCAACGGCAGTTCGTTCCTAATTGCAGTGGTTGGTGTATTCCATACTTCTAGCGATTGGATTTCACTCGAAACTCACCAAATGACTCCTCCCACCATCTTATGATGTTGCCCAAGTTTTGGGCTCGATCCGAAATCAATAGGTGTGAGAAATTGGACAATTCAAGTTCAACGGCAGTTCGTTCCTAATTGGAGTGGTTGGTGTATTCCATACTTCTAGCGATTGGATTTCACTCAAAACTCCTCCCACCTTATTATGATGTTGCCCATGTTTTGGGCTCTATCTGAAATCAATAGGTCTGGGAAATTGGACAATCCAAGTTCAAGGGCAGTTCGTTCCTAATTGGAGTGGTTGGTGTATTCCACACTTCTAGCGATTGGATTTCACTCAAACCTCACTAAATGATTCCTCCCACCATATTATGATGTTGCCCAAGTTTTGGGCTCGATCCGAAATCAATAGGTGTGAGAAATTGGACAATTCAAGTTCAACGGCAGTTCGTTCCTAATTGGAGTGGTTGGTGTATTCCATACTTCTAGCGATTGGACTTCACTCAAAACTCCTCCCACCTTATTATGATGTTGCCCATGTTTTGGGCTCTATCTGAAATCAATAGGAGTGGGAAATTGGACAATCCAAGTTCAAGGGCAGTTCGTTCCTAATTGGAGTGGTTGGTGTATTCCACACTTCTAGCGATTGGATTTCACTCAAACCTCACTAAATGACTCCTCCAACCATATTATGATGTTGCCCAAGTTTTGGGCTCGATCCGAAATCAATAGGTGTGAGAAATTGGACAATTCATGTTCAACGGCAGTTCGTTCCTAATTGGAGTGGTTGGTGTATTCCATACTTCTAGAGATTGGATTTCACTCAAAACTCACCAAACGACTCCTCCCACCATATTATGATGTTGCCCAAGTTTTGGGCTCGATCCGAAATCAATAAGTGTGAGAAATTGGACAATTCAAGTTCAACGGCAGTTCGTTCCTAATTGGAGTGGTTGGTGTATTCCATACTTTTAGCGATTGGATTTCACTCAAAACTAACCAAATGACTACTCCCACCATATTATCATGTTAACCAAGTTTTGGGCTCAATCCAAAATCAATAGGTGTGAGAAATTGGACAATTGAAGTTCAACGGCAGTTCGTTCCTAATTGGAGTGGTTGGTGTATTCCACACTTCTAGCGTTTGGATTTCACTCAAAACTCACCAAATGACATCTCCCACCAAATTATGATGTTGCCCAAGTTTTTGGCTCGATCCGAAATCAATAGGTGTTTGAAATTGGACAATTCAAATTCAACGGCAGTTCGTTCCTAATTGGAGTGGTTGGTGTATTCCATACTTCTAGCGATTGGATTTCACTCAAAACTCCTCCCACCTTATTATGATGTTGCCCATGTTTTGGGCTCGATCTGAAATCAATAGGTGTGGGAAATTGGACAGTCCAAGTTCAACGGCAGTTCGTTCCTAATTGGAGTGGTTGGTGTATTCCACACTTCTAGGGATTGGATTTCTCTCAAAACTAGCCAAATGACTCCTCCCACCATATTATGATGTTGCCCAAGTTTTGGGCTCGATCCGAAATCAATAGGTGTGAGAAATTGGACAATTCAAGTTCAACGGCAGTTCGTTCCTAATTGGAGTGGTTGGTGTATTCCACACTTCTAGCGATTGGATTTCACTCAAAACTCACCAAATGACTCCTCCCACCATATTATGATGTTGCCCAAGTTTGGGGCTCGGTCCGAAATCAATAGGTGTTCCAAATTGGACGATTCAAGTTCAACGGCAGTTCGTTCCTAATTGGAGTGGTTGGTGTATTCCATACTTCTAGCGATTGGATTTAATTCGAAACTCACCAAATGACTCCTCCCACAATATTATGATGTACCCCAAGTTTGGGGCTCGGTCCGAAATCAATAGGTGTGAGAAATTGGACAATTCAAGTTCAACGGCAGTTCGTTCCTAATTGGAGTGGTTGGTGTATTCCATACTTCTAGCGATTGGATTTCACTCAAAACTCACCAAACGACTCCTCCCACCATATTATGATGTTGCCCAAGTTTTGGGCTCGATCCGAAATCAATAGGTGTTCCAAATTGGACAATTCAAGTTCAACGGCAGTTCGTTCCTAATTGGAGTGGTTGGTGTATTCCATACTTCTAGCGATTGGATTTTACTCAAAACTAACCAAATGACTCCTCCCACCATATTATGATGTTGCCCAAGTTTTGGGCTCGATCCGAAATCAATAGGTGTTATAAATTCGACAATTCAAGTTCAACGGCAGTTCGTTCCTAAATGGAGTGGTTGGTGTATTCCATACTTTTAGCGATTGGATTTCACTCAAAACTAACCAAATGACTACTCCCACCATATTATGATGTTAACCAAGTTTTGGGCTCAATCCAAATTCAATAGGTGTGAGAAATTGGACAATTGAAGTTCAACGGCAGTTCGTTCCTAATTGGAGTGGTTGGTGTATTCCATACTTCTAGCGATTGGATTTCACTCAAAACTCACCAAATGACTCCTCCCACCATATTATGATGTTACCCAAGTTTTGGGCTCGATCCGAAATCAATAGGTGTGAGAAATTGGAGTGGTTGGTGTATTCCATACTTCTAGCGATTGGATTTCACTCAAAACTCCTCCCACCATATTATGATGTTGCCCATGTTTTGGGCTCGATCTGAAATCAATAGGTGTGGGAAATTGGACAATTCAAGTTCAACGGCAGTTCGTTCCTAATTTGAGTGGTTGGTGTATTCTATACTTCTAGCGATTGGATTTCACTCAAAACTAAACAAATGACTCCTCCCACCATATTATGATGTTGCCCAAGTTTTGGGCTCGATCCGAAATCAATAGGTGTGAGAAATTGGACAATTCATGTTCAACGGCAGTTCATTCCGAATTGGAGTGGTTGGTGTATTCCACACTTCTAGCGATTGGATTTCACTCAAAACTCACCAAATGACTGATCGGTTCATAATTGTATATCATTTTGTACCCTTCTAGCTTATGATTTGGTTATGTTTTTGAGTTAAACTTGTGCTTTTAATCCTTTTTGTGTTTATCTTTCAGTTAATTGACATTTAGGTAACAATGATGACTTTGGATAGGAAATGATGCAATCCATGCATGTTATGGGCTGATTGGCATATGAGGAATATGAGCTTAAAGATAAACTAATTTTGGCTACAGCCCATTTCCAGCCCAGTTTCGTAGGTCAACTTCTTGGCCTTGGATCAGAATGTTGTGGGGCTCGGATGAGGTGAAGATCTTCATGAAAGTTGTTCCATTGGGTGTGTACTATAACATATCCAAATTTCAGCCCAATTGAACATGTCTGGAGTCCTTAGCCCGTCCAACACTGAACCCTGCTCAGGAGGATTTGCAACTGCCAGCTTTGAGCCTTGTCTCCTCCTTTAAGCCATGTGCCTCACCCATGCTGCAACTGACTTTGGATCCAACATAATGAGTGAAGTGGGGAGACATTCCAGCTATGAAATTCTAAAGGATCAAGTTGGTACATGATGGAGCTATTAAAGAGAAAGCATGTGCATGCATGTAAAACATAAATGAAATGAAGTCAATTCCAGTCTCTGCTCGGCAGCCAAAATTCAAGGCCCAAAACGCACACTTCTACTGCTCCGATGGGAATACTTTCTTCATAGAAGTTGTTCCAATGGGTGTCTACTATAACATATCCAAATTTGAGCCCCATTGGATAAGTTTTGAAACCTCTGGATTTTCTACACCAAGTCTGGTTCAGAAGACTCGTTTTTGTTCAACAACCAAAAGAAGACCACATGGGTTGGCAGCAAAAGGCAGCCACAATTGATCACCTTTGATCCCATGTGAAGAAAGCTTGAGGTACAGCAAAAGAAGTATGGGATGAGATTGATTCCAACCACACTAACATAGACAAGATGGGGTGGGAGTTATGGGTTGTACTAAAGAAGGAATGGTGGTGTTGAATTTCATCATGATGTTCCTCCCTCTTAGCCCTATAAATAGAGAAGTCTTCAAGCTTCATAAATCACACCCCAAGGGGGGGAGCTCTCAAACACTTCTCTAGAGCTCCCTTCCCTTCTCTCCCTCAAATTCTCTTAGTTTCTCTTTCTAAGTTTTCAATTGTTGTAATGAAATATTTGTGCTGAAATTCTCCTTAAGTTTTTCAAGTTCTACTTTACTTTTATTTGTAATGTACATTCTTTCTTAAGTATTCAAGTTTAATTAGTTTCCAAGTTTCAATTATGATTTTTGTTCTTATTCATTATGCTTATAAGTTAATATGCTAGTTTGAATGATTGATCACCATTTAGGCTTGCATGTTAGCTATCTTGGTTTGAATTAAGAGTAGACACCATGCTTTAATTCGAATTGAACTATGAATAAGAAGAGTATGTATGGACATTCGACAACAGGGATTAGATACATGCTTGGTTGTTTAAATTGTTCTTCTATGCTTAATGGGTTCCTAATGCTTAGTTTTAGGTTAGACAACAAATGATCAAATTAGGGAATTAGGAACACAAGGTTATGACCACACACCATGGCTTAATCATACTTTAGCTAGAATCAATCCATTAATCTAATTGAACTTGGGAACTTATTTGCTTGAGTTATTTCCTTTTTTTTCTTGTTTTATTTATTTTCTTTTTCATTTCTGTTTTGTGTAGGAGAAATGAATTGGATCATTCAATCACCAATCCTCGTGGGATCGACCTCGCACTTACATATGCTATACTACCAAACGGCTCGTGCACTTGCGAGTATCACAAGTTGAGGATGCGGCTGAATCTATTTTGGTGCAGCTGAATCGAAGCAACAATGACACCTCCCACCATATTATGATGTTGCCCAAGTTTGGGGCTCGGTCCGAAATCAATAGGTGTTCCAAATTGGACAATTCAAGTTCAACGGCAGTTCGTTCCTAATTGGAGTGGTTGGTGTATTCCATACTTCTAGCGATTGGATATAATTCGAAACTCACCAAATGACTCCTCCCACAATATTATGATGTACCCCAAGTTTGGGGCTCGGTCCGAAATCAATAGGTGTGAGAAATTGGACAATTCAAGTTCAACGGCAGTTCGTTCCTAATTGGAGTGGTTGGTGTATTCCATACTTCTAGCGATTGGATTTCACTCAAAACTCACCAAACGACTCCTCCCACCATATTATGATGTTGCCCAAGTTTTGGGCTCGATCCGAAATCAATAGGTGTTATAAATTCGACAATTCAAGTTCAACGACAGTTCGTTCCTAAATGGAGTGGTTGGTGTATTCCATACTTTTAGCGATTGGATTTCACTCAAAACTAACCAAATGACTACTCCCACCATATTATGATGTTAACCAAGTTTTGGGCTCAATCCAAATTCAATAGGTGTGAGAAATTGGACAATTGAAGTTCAACGGCAGTTCGTTCCTAATTGGAGTGGTTGGTGTATTCCATACTTCTAGCGATTGGATTTCACTCAAAACTCACCAAATGACTCCTCCCACCATATTATGATGTTACCCAAGTTTTGGGCTCGATCCGAAATCAATAGGTGTGAGAAATTGGAGTGGTTGGTGTATTCCATACTTCTAGCGATTGGATTTCACTCAAACCTCCTCCCACCATATTATGATGTTGCCCATGTTTTGGGCTCGATCTGAAATTGGATTTCTCTCAAAACTAGCCAAATGACTCCTCCCACCATATTATGATGTTGCCCAAGTTTTGGGCTCGATCCGAAATCAGTAGGTGTGAGAAATTGGACAATTCAAGTTCAACGGCAGCTCGTTCCTAATTGGAGTGGTTGGTGTATTCCATACTTCTAGCGATTGGATTTCACTCAAAACTCACCAACTGACTCCTCCCACCATATTATGATGTTGCCCAAGTTTTGGGCTCGATCCGAAATCAATAGGTGTTAGAAATTGGACAATTCAAATTCAACGGCAGTTCGTTCCTAATTGGAGTGGTTGGTGTATTCCATACTTCTACCGATTGGATTTCACACAAAACTCCTCCCACCTTATTATGATGTTGCCCATGTTTTGGGCTCGATCTGAAATCAATAGGTGTGGGAAATTGGACAATCCTAGTTCAACGGCAGTTCGTTCCTAATTGGAGTGGTTGGTGTATTCCCCACTTCTAGGGATTGGATTTCTCTCAAAACTCACCAAATGACTCCTCCCACCATATTATGATGTTGCCCAAGTTTTGGGCTCGATCCGAAATCAATAGGTGTGAGAAATTTGACAATTCAAGTTCAACGGCAGTTCGTTCCTAATCGTAGTGGTTGGTGTATTCCATACTTCTAGCGATTGGATTTCACACAAAACTCACCAAATGACTCCTCCCACCATATTATGATGTTGCCCTAGTTTGGGGCTCGATCCGAAATCAATAGGTGTTCCAAATTGGACAATTCAAGTTCAACGGCAGTTCGTTCCTAATTGGAGTGGTTGGTGTATTCTATACTTCTAGCGATTGGATTTCACTCAAAACCAAACACATGACTCCTCCCACCATATTATGATGTTGCCCAAGTTTTGGGCTCGATCCGAAATCAATAGGTGTTCGAAATTGGACAATTCAAGTTCAACGGCAGTTCGTTCCTAATTGGAGTGGTTGGTGTATTCCATACTTCTAGCGATTGGATTTCCCTGAAAACTCACCAAATGAATCCTCACACCATATTATGATGTTGCCCAAGTTTGGGGCTCGATCCGAAATCAATAGGTGTGAGAAATTGGACAATTCAAGTTCTACGGCAGTTCGTTCCTAGTTGGAGTGGTTGGTGTATTCCACACTTCTAGCGATTGGATTTCACTCAAAACTCACCAAATGACTCCTCCCACCATATTATGATGTTGCCCAAGTTTTGGGCTCGATCCGAAATCAATAAGTGTGACAAATTGGACAATTCAAGTTCAACGGCAGTTCGTTCCTAATTGGAGTGGTTGGTGTATTCCATACTTCTAGAGATTGGATTTCACTCAAAACTCACCAAATGACTCCTCCCACCACATTATGATGTTGCCCAAGTTTTGGGCTCGATCCAAAATCAATAGGTGTGAGAATTTGGACAATTCAAGTTCAACGGCAGTTCGTTCCTAATTGGAATGGTTGGTGTATTCCACACTTCCAGCGATTGGATTTCACTCAAAACTCACCAAATGACTCCTCCCACCATATTATGATGTTGCCCAAGTTTTGGGCTCGATCCGAAATCAATACGTGTGAGAAATTGGACAATCCAAGTTCAACGGCAGTTCGTTCCTAATTGGAGTGGTTGGTGTATTCCATACTTCTAGCGATTGGATTTCACTCAAAACTCACCAAATGACTCCTCCCACCATCTTATGATGTTGCCCAAGTTTGGGGCTCGATCCGAAATCAATAGGTGTTCCAAATTGGACAATTCAAGTTCAACGGCAGTTCGTTCCTAATTGGAGTGGTTGGTGTATTCCATACTTCTAGCGATTGGATTTCACTCAAAACTCACCAAATGACTCCTCCCACCATATTATGATGTTGCCCAAGTTTTGGGCTCAATCCGAAATCAATAGGTGTGAGAAATTGGACAATTCAAGTTCAACGGCAGTTCGTTCCTAATTGGAGTGGTTGGTGTATTCCATACTTCTAGCGATTGGATTTCACTCAAAACTCCTCCCACCTTATTACGATGTTGCCCATGTTTTGGGCTCTATCTGAAATCAATAGGTGTGGGAAATTGGACAATCCAAGTTCAACGGCAGTTCGTTCCTAATTGGAATGGTTGGTGTATTCCATACTTCTAGCGATTGGATTTTACTCAAAACTAACCAAATGACTCCTCCCACCATATTATGATGTTGCCCAAGTTTTGGGCTCGATCCGAAATCAATAGGTGTTCGAAATTGGACAATTCAAGTTCAACGGCAGTTCGTTCCTAATTGGAGTGGTTGGTGTATTCCATACTTCTAGCGATTGGATTTTACTCAAAACTAACCAAATGACTCCTCCCACCATATTATGATGTTGCCCAAGTTTTGGGCTCGATCCGAAATCAATAGGTGTTACAAATTCGACAATTCAAGTTCAACGGCAGTTCGTTCCTAAATGAAGTGGTTGGTGTATTCCATACTTTTAGCGATTGGATTTCACTCAAAACTAACCAAGTGACTACTCCCACCATGTTATGATGTTAACCAAGTTTTGGGCTCGATCCAAAATCAATAGGTGTGAGAAATTGGACAATTCAAGTTCGACGGCAGTTCGTTCCGAATTGGAGTGGTTGGTGTATTCCATACTTCTAGCAATTGGATTTCACTCAAAACTCCTCCCACCTTATTATGATGTTGCCCAAGTTTTGGGCTCGATCTGAAATCAATAGGTGTGGGAAATTGGACATTCCAAGTTCAACGGCAGTTCGTTCCTAATTGGAGTGGTTGGTGTATTCCACACTTCTAGGGATTGGATTTCTCTCAAAACTCACCAAATGACTCCTCCCACCATATTATGATGTTGCCCAAGTTTTGGGCTCGATCCAAAATCAATAGGTGTGAGAAATTGGACAATTCAAGTTCAACGGCAGTTCGTTCCTAATCGTAGTGGTTGGTGTATTCCGTACTTCTAGCGATTGGATTTCACTCAAAATTCACCAAATGACTCCTCCCACCATATTATGGTGTTGCCCTAGTTTGGGGCTCGATCCGAAATCAATAGGTGTTCCAAATTGGACAATTCAAGTTCAACGGCAGTTCGTTCCTAATTGGAGTGGTTGGTGTATTCCATACTTCTAGCGATTGGATTTCACTCAAAACTCACCAAATGACTCCTCCCACCATATTATGTTGTTGCCCAAGTTTTGGGCTCGATCCGAAATTAATAGGTGTGAGAAATTGGACAATTCAAGTTCAACGGCAGTTCGTTCCTAATTGGAGTGGTTGGTGTATTCCATACTTCTAGCGATTGGATTTCACTCAAAACTCACCAAATGACTCCTCCCACCATACTATGATGTTGCCCAAGTTTGGGGCTCGATCCGAAATCAATAGGTGTGAGAAATTGGACAATTCAAGTTCAACGGCTGTTCGTTCCTAATTGGAGTGGTTGGTGTACTCCATACTTCTAGCGATTGGATTTCACTTAAAACTCACCAAATGACTCCTCCCACCATATTATGATGTTGCCCAAGTTTTGGGCTCGATCCGAAATCAATAGGTGTTCAAAATTGGACAATTCAAGTTCAACGGCAGTTCGTTCCTAATTGGAGTGGTTGGTGTATTCCATACTTCTAGCGAATGGATTTCACTGAAAACTCACCAAAGGACTCCTCCCCCCATATTATGATGTTGCCCAAGTTTGGGGCTCGATCCGAAATCAATAGGTCTTCGAAATTTGACAATTCAATTTCAACGGCAGTTCGTTCCTAATTGGAGTGGTTGGTGTATTCCATACTTCTAGGGATTGGATTTCACTCAAAACTCACCAAATGACTCCTCCCACCATATTATGATGTTGCCCAAGTTTGGGGCTCGATCCGAAATCTATAGGTGTGAGAAATTGGACAATTCAAGTTCAACGGCAGTTCGTTCCTAATTGGAGTGGTTGCTGTATTCCATAATTCTAGCGATTGGATTACACTCAAAACTCACAAATGACACCTCCCACCATATTATGATGTTGCCCAGGTTTTGGGTTCGATTCGAAATCAATAGGTGTGAGAAATTGGACATTTCAAGTTCAACGGTAGTTCGTTCCTAATTGGAGTGGTTGGTGTATTCCATACTTCTAGCGATTGGATTTCACTCAAAACTCACCAAATGACTCCTCCCACCATATTATGATGTTGCCCAGGTTTGGGGCTCGATCCGAAATCAATAGGTGTGAGAAATTGGACAATTCAAGTTCAACGGCAGTTCGTTCCTAATTGGAGTGGTTGCTGTATTCCACAATTCTAACGATTGGATTACACTCAAAACTCACAAAAGACTCCTCCCACCATATTATGATGTTGCCCAAGTTTTGGGCTCGATCCGAAATCAATAGGTGTGAGAAATTGGGTAATTCAAGTTCAACGGCAGTTCGTTTCCAATTGGAGTGGTTGGTGTATTCCATACTTCTAGCGATTGGATTTCACTCAAAACTCACCAAATGAGTACTCCCACCATGTTATGATGTTGCCCAAGTTTTGGGCTCGATCCGAAATCAATAGGTGTGGGAAATTGGACAATTCAAGTTCAACGGCAGTTCGTTCCTAATTGGAGTGGTTGGTGTATTCCATACTTCTAGCGAATGGATTTCACTCAAAACTCACCAAAGGACTCCTCCGACCATATTATGATGTTGCCCAAGTTTGGGGCTCGATACGAAATCAATAGGTGTTAGAAATTGGACAATTCAAGTTCAACGGCAGTTCGTTCCTAATTGGAGTGGTTGGTGTATTCCACACTTCTAGCGATTGGATTTCACTCAAAACTCACCAAATGACTCCTCCCACCATACTATGATGTTGCCCAAGTTTTGGGCTCGATCCGAAATCAATAGTTGTGAGAAATTGGACAATTCACGTTCTACGGCAGTTCGTTCCTAATTGGAGTGGTTGCTGTATTCCATACTTCTAGCGATTGGATTTCACTCAAAACTCACCAAATGACACCTCCCACCATATTATGATGTTGCCCAAGTTTTGGGCTCGATCCGAAATCAATAGGTGTGAGAAATTGGACAATTCACGTTCAACGGCAGTTCGTTCCTAATTGGAGTGGTTACTGTATTCCATACTTCTAGAGATTGGATTTCACTCAAAACTCACCAAAGGACTCCTCCGACCATATTATGATGTTGCCCAAGTTTGGGGCTCGATACGAAATCAATAGGTGTTAGAAATTGGACAATTCAAGTTCAACGGCAGTTCGTTCCTAATTGGAGTGGTTGGTGTATTCCATACTTCTAGCGAATGGATTTCACTCAAAACTCACCAAAGGACTCCTCCGACCATATTATGATGTTGCCCAAGTTTGGGGCTCGATACGAAATCAATAGTTGTTAGAAATTGGACAATTCAAGTTCAACGGCAGTTCGTTCCTAATTGGAGTGGTTGGTGTATTCCACACTTCTAGCGATTGGATTTCACTCAAAACTCACCAAATGACTCCTCCCACCATATTATGATGTTGCCCAAGTTTTGGGCTCGATCCGAAATCAATAGGTGTTCCAAATTGGACAATTCAAGTTCACCGTCAGTACGTTCCTAATTGGAGTGGTTGGTGTATTCCACAATTCTAGCGATTGGATTTCACTCAAAACTCACCAAATGACTCCTCCCACCATATTATGATGTTGCCCAAGTTTGGGGCTCGATCCGAAATCAATAGGTGTTCCAAATTGGACAATTCAACTTCAACGGCAGTTCGTTCCTAATTGAAGTGGTTGGTGTATTCCATACTTCTAGCGATTGGATTTCACTCAAAACTCCCCAAATGACACCTCCCACCATATTATGATATTGCCCAGGTTTGGGGCTCGATCCGAAATCAATAGGTGTGAGAAATTGGACAATTCAAGTTCAACGGCAGTTCGTTCCTAATTGGAGTGGTTGCTGTATTCCATAATTCTAACGATTGGATTACACTCAAAACTGACAAAAGACTCCTCCCACCATATTATGATGTTGCCCAAGTTTTGGGCTCGATCCGAAATCAATAGGTGTGAGAAATTGGGTAATTCAAGTTCAACGGCAGTTCGTTCCTAATTCGAGTGGTTGGTGTATTCCATACTTCTAGCGATTGGATTTCACTCAAAACTCACCAAATGAGTCCTCCCACCATCTTATGATGTTGCCCAAGTTTGGGGCTCGATCCGAAATCTATAGGTGTGAGAAATTGGACAATTCAAGTTCAACGGCAGTTCGTTCCTAATTGGAGTGGTTGTTGTATTCTATAATTCTAGCGATTGGATTACACTCAAAACTCACAAATGACACCTTCCACCGTATTATGATGTTGCCCAAGTTTTGGGCTCGATCCGAAATAATAGGTGTAAGAAATTAGACTATTCAAGTTCAACGGCAGTTCGTTCCTAATTGGAGTGGTTGGTGTATTCCATACTTCTAGCGATTGGATTTCACTCAAAACTCACCAAATGACTCCTCCCACCATATTATGATGTTGCCCAAGTTTTGGGCTCGATCCGAAATCAATAGGTCTTCCAAATTTGACAGTTAGAGTTCAACGGCAGTTCGTTCCTAATTGGACTGGTTGGTGTATTCCATACTTCTAGCGATTGGATTTCACTCAAAACTAACCAAATGACTCCTCCCACCATATTATGATGTTGCCCAAGTTTTGGGCTCGATCCGAAATAATAGGTTTGAGAAATTGGACAATTCAAGTTCAACGGCAATTCGTTCCTAATTGGAGTGGTTGCTGTATTCCATACTTCTAGCTATTGGATTTCACCCAAAACTCACCAATTGACTCCTCCCACCATATTATGATGTTGCCCATGTTTTGGGCTCGATCCGAAATCAATAGGTGTGAGAAATTGGACAATTCAAGTTCAATGGCAGTTCGTTCCTAATTGGAGTGGTTGGTGTATTCCATACTTCTAGGGATGGATTTCACTCAAAACTCACCAAATGACTCCTCCTAACATATTATGATGTTGTCCAAGTTTCGGGCTCGATCCGAAATCAATAGGTGTGAGAAATTGGACAATTCAAGTTCAACGGCAGTTCGTTCCTAATTGGAGTGGTTGGTGTATTCCATACTTCTAGGGATTGGATTTCACTCAAAACTCACCAAATGACTCCTCCCACCATATTATGATGTTGCCCAAGTTTTGGGCTCGATCCGAAATCAATAGGTGTTCCAAATTGGACAATTCAAGTTCAACGGCAGTTCGTTCCAAATTGGAGTGGTTGGTGTATTCCATACTTCTAGCGATTGGATTTCACTCAAAACTAACCAAATGACTCCTCCCACCATGTTATGATGTTGCCCAAGTTTTGGGCTCGATCCGAAATCAATAGGTGTTCCAAATTGGACAATTCAAGTTCAACGGCAGTTCGTTCCTAATTGGAGTGGTTGGTGTATTCCATACTTCTAGCGATTGGATTTCACTCAAAAATCACCAAATGACTCCTCCCACCATATTATGATGTTGCCCAAGTTTTGGGCTCGATCCGAAATCAGTAGGTGTTTGAAATTGGACAATTCAAGTTCAACGGCAGTTCGTTCTTAATTGGAGTGGTTGGTGTATTCCATACTTCTAGCGATTCGATTTCACTCAAAACTCACCAAATGACTCCTCCCACCTTATTATGATGTTGCCCAAGTTTGGGGCTCGATCCGAAATCAATAGGTGTGAGAAATTGGACAATTCAAGTTCAATTGCAGTTTGTTCCTAATTGGAGTGGTTGCTGTATTCCATAATTCTAGCGATTGGATTTCACTCAAAACTCACCAAATGACACCTCCCACCATATTATGATGTTGCCCAAGTTTTGGGCTCGATCCGAAATCAATCGGTGTGAGGAATTGGACAATTCAAGTTCAACGGTAGTTCGTTCCTAATTGGAGTGGTTGGTGTATTCCATACTTCTAGCGATTGGATTTCACTCAAAACTCATCAAATGAGTCCTCCCACCATATTATGATGTTGCCCAAGTTTTGGGCTCGATCCAAAATCAATAGGTGTTCCAAATTGGACAATTCAAGTTCAACGGCAGTTCGTTCCTAATTGGAGTGGTTGGTGTATTCCATACTTCTAGCGATTGGATTTCACTCAAAAATCACCAAATGACTCCTCCCACCATATTATGATGTTGCCCAAGTTTTGGGCTCGATCCGAAATCAGTAGGTGTTTGAAATTGGACAATTCAAGTTCAACGGCAGTTCGTTCCTAATTGGAGTGGTTGGTGTATTCCATACTTCTAGCGATTCGATTTCACTCAAAACTCACCAAATGACTCCTCCCACCTTATTATGATGTTGCCCAAGTTTGGGGCTCGATCCGAAATCAATAGGTGTTCCAAATTGGACAATTCAAGTTCAACGGCAGTTCGTTCCTAATTGGAGTGGTTGGTGTATTCCATACTTCTAGCGATTGGATTTCACTCAAAAATCACCAAATGACTCCTCCCACCATATTATGATGTTGCCCAAGTTTTGGGCTCGATCCGAAATCAGTAGGTGTTTGAAATTGGACAATTCAAGTTCAACGGCAGTTCGTTCCTAATTGGAGTGGTTGGTGTATTCCATACTTCTAGCGATTCGATTTCACTCAAAACTCACCAAATGACTCCTCCCACCATATTATGATGTTGCCCAAGTTTGGGGCTCGATCCGAAATCAATAGGTGTGAGAAATTGGACAATTCAAGTTCAATTGCAGTTTGTTCCTAATTGGAGTGGTTGCTGTATTCCCTAATTCTAGCGATTGGATTTCACTCAAAACTCACCAAATGACTCCTCCCACCATATTATGATGTTGCCCAAGTTTTGGGCTCGATCTGAAATCAGTAGGTGTTTGAAATTGGACAATTCAAGTTCAACGGCAGTTCGTTCCAAATTGGAGTGGTTGGTGTATTCCATACTTCTAGCGATTGGATTTCACTCAAAACTAACCAAATGACTCCTCCCACCATGTTATGATGTTGCCCAAGTTTTGGGCTCGATCCGAAATCAATAGGTGTTCCAAATTGGACAATTCAAGTTCAACGGCAGTTCGTTCCTAATTGGAGTGGTTGGTGTATTCCATACTTCTAGCGATTGGATTTCACTCAAAAATCACCAAATGACTCCTCCCACCATATTATGATGTTGCCCAAGTTTTGGGCTCGATCCGAAATCAGTAGGTGTTTGAAATTGGACAATTCAAGTTCAACGGCAGTTCGTTCCTAATTGGAGTGGTTGGTGTATTCCATACTTCTAGCGATTCGATTTCACTCAAAACTCACCAAATGACTCCTCCCACCTTATTATGATGTTGCCCAAGTTTGGGGCTCGATCCGAAATCAATAGGTGTTCCAAGTTGGACAATTCAAGTTCAACGGCAGTTCGTTCCTAATTGGAGTGGTTGGTGTATTCCATACTTCTAGCGATTGGATTTCACTCAAAAATCACCAAATGACTCCTCCCACCATATTATGATGTTGCCCAAGTTTTGGGCTCGATCCGAAATCAGTAGGTGTTTGAAATTGGACAATTCAAGTTCAACGGCAGTTCGTTCCTAATTGGAGTGGTTGGTGTATTCCATACTTCTAGCGATTCGATTTCACTCAAAACTCACCAAATGACTCCTCCCACCTTATTATGATGTTGCCCAAGTTTGGGGCTCGATCCGAAATCAATAGGTGTGAGAAATTGGACAATTCAAGTTCAATTGCAGTTTGTTCCTAATTGGAGTGGTTGGTGTATTCCATACTTCTAGCGATTGGATTTCACTCAAAACTCACCAAATGACTCCTCCCACCATATTATGATGTTGCCCAAGTTTTGGGCTCGATCCAAAATCAATAGGTGTTCCAAATTGGATAATTCAAGTTCACCGGCAGTTCGTTCCTAATTGCAGAGGTTGGTGTATTCCATACTTCTAGCGATTGGATTTCACTCAAAACTCACCAAATGACTCCTCCCACCATATTATGATGTGGCCCAAGTTTGGGGCTCGATCCGAAATACTAGGTGTGAGAAATTGGACAATTCAAGTTCAACGGCAGTTCGTTCCTAATTGGAGTGGTTGGTGTATTCCATATTTCTAGCGATTGGATTTCACTAAAAACCCACCAATTGACTCCTCCCACCATATTATGATGTGCCCAAGTTTGGGGCTCGATCCGAAATCAATAGGTATGAGAAATTGGACAATTCAAGTCCAACGGCAGTTCGTTCCTAATTGGAGTGGTTGGTGTATTCCATACTTCTAGCGATTGGATTTCACTCAAAACTCACCAAATGACTCCTCCCACCATATTATGATGTTGCCCAAGTTTTGGGCTCGATCCAAAATCAATAGGTGTTCCAAATTGGATAATTCAAGTTCACCGGCAGTTCGTTCCTAATTGCAGAGGTTGGTGTATTCCATACTTCTAGCGATTGGATTTCACTCAAAACTCACCAAATGACTCCTCCCACCATATTATGATGTGGCCCAAGTTTGGGGCTCGATCCGAAATACTAGGTGTGAGAAATTGGACAATTCAAGTTCAACGGCAGTTCGTTCCTAATTGGAGTGGTTGGTGTATTCCATATTTCTAGCGATTGGATTTCACTAAAAACCCACCAATTGACTCCTCCCACCATATTATGATGTGCCCAAGTTTGGGGCTCGATCCGAAATCAATAGGTATGAGAAATTGGACAATTCAAGTCCAACGGCAGTTCGTTCCTAATTGGAGTGGTTGGTGTATTCCATACTTCTAGCGATTGGATTTCACTCAAAACTCACCAAATGATTCCTCCCACCATATTATGATCTTGCCCAAGTTTGGGGCCCGTTCCGAAATCAATAGGTGTGAGAAATTGGACAATTCAAGTTCAACGGCAGTTCGTTCCTAATTGGAGTGGTTAGTGTATTCCATATTTCTAGCGATTGGATTTCACTCAAAACTAGCCAAATGACTCCTCCCACCACATTATGATGTTGCCCAAGTTTTGGGCTCGATCCGAAATCAACAGGTGTTCCAAATTGGACAATTCAAGTTCAACGGCAGTTCGTTCCTAATTGGAGTGGTTGGTGTATTCCATACTTCTAGCGATTGGATTTCACTCAAAACTCCTCCCACCATATTATGATGTTGCCCAAGTTTTGGGTTCGATCTAAAATCAATAGGTGTGGGAAATTGGACAATCCAAGTTCAACGGCAGTTCGTTCCTAATTGGAGTGGTTGGTGTATTCCAGACTTCTAGGGATTGGATTTCACTCAAAACTCACCAAATGACTCCTCCCACCATATTATGATGTTTCCCAAGTTTTGGGATTGATCCGAAATCAATAGGTGTGAGAAATTGGACAATTCAAGTTCAACGGCAGTTTGTTCCTAATTGTAGTGGTTGGTGTATTCCATACTTCTAGCGATTGGATTTCACTCAAAACTCACCAAATGACTCCTCCCACCATATTATGATGTTGCCCAAGTTTGGGGCTCGATCCGAAATCAATAGGTGTTCCCAATTGGACAATTCAAGTTCAATGGCAATTCGTTCCTAATTGGAGTGGTTGGTGTATTCCATACTTCTAGCGATTGGATTTCACTCAAAACTCACCAAATGACTCCTCCCACCATATTATGATGTTGCCCAAGTTTTTGGCTCGATCCGAAATCAATAGGTGTTCCAAATTGGACAATTCAAGTTCAATGGCAGTTCTTTCCTAATTGGAGTGGTTGGTGTATTCCATACTTCTAGCGATTGGATTTCACTCAAAACTCACCAAATGACTCCTCCCAACATATTATGATGTTGTCCAAGTTTCGGGCTCGATCCGAAATCAATAGGTGTGAGAAATTGGACAATTCAAGTTCAACGGCAGTTCGTTCCTAATTGGAGTGGTTGGTGTATTCCATACTTCTAGGGATTGGATTTCACTCAAAACTCACCAAATGACTCCTCCCACCATATTATGATGTTGCCCAAGTTTTGGGCTCGATCCGAAATCAATAGGTGTTCCAAATTGGACAATTCAAGTTCAACGGCAGTTCGTTCCAAATTGGAGTGGTTGGTGTATTCCATACTTCTAGCGATTGGATTTCACTCAAAACTAACCAAATGACTCCTCCCACCATGTTATGATGTTGCCCAAGTTTTGGGCTCGATCCGAAATCAATAGGTGTTCCAAATTGGACAATTCAAGTTCAACGGCAGTTCGTTCCTAATTGGAGTGGTTGGTGTATTCCATACTTCTAGGGATTGGATTTCACTCAAAACTCACCAAATGACTCCTCCCACCATATTATGATGTTGCCCAAGTTTTGGGCTCGATCCGAAATCAATAGGTGTTCCAAATTGGACAATTCAAGTTCAACGGCAGTTCGTTCCAAATTGGAGTGGTTGGTGTATTCCATACTTCTAGCGATTGGATTTCACTCAAAACTAACCAAATGACTCCTCCCACCATGTTATGATGTTGCCCAAGTTTTGGGCTCGATCCGAAATCAATAGGTGTTCCAAATTGGACAATTCAAGTTCAATGGCAGTTCTTTCCTAATTGGAGTGGTTGGTGTATTCCATACTTCTAGCGATTGGATTTCACTCAAAACTCACCAAATGACTCCTCCCAACATATTATGATGTTGTCCAAGTTTCGGGCTCGATCCGAAATCAATAGGTGTGAGAAATTGGACAATTCAAGTTCAACGGCAGTTCGTTCCTAATTGGAGTGGTTGGTGTATTCCATACTTCCAGGGATTGGATTTCACTCAAAACTCACCAAATGACTCCTCCCACCATATTATGATGTTGCCCAAGTTTTGGGCTCGATCCGAAATCAATAGGTGTTCCAAATTGGACAATTCAAGTTCAACGGCAGTTCGTTCCAAATTGGAGTGGTTGGTGTATTCCATACTTCTAGCGATTGGATTTCACTCAAAACTAACCAAATGACTCCTCCCACCATGTTATGATGTTGCCCAAGTTTTGGGCTCGATCCGAAATCAATAGGTGTTCCAAATTGGACAATTCAAGTTCAACGGCAGTTCGTTCCTAATTGGAGTGGTTGGTGTATTCCATACTTCTAGCGATTGGATTTCACTCAAAAATCACCAAATGACTCCTCCCACCATATTATGATGTTGCCCAAGTTTTGGGCTCGATCCGAAATCAGTAGGTGTTTGAAATTGGACAATTCAAGTTCAACGGCAGTTCGTTCCTAATTGGAGTGGTTGGTGTATTCCATACTTCTAGCGATTCGATTTCACTCAAAACTCACCAAATGACTCCTCCCACCTTATTATGATGTTGCCCAAGTTTGGGGCTCGATCCGAAATCAATAGGTGTGAGAAATTGGACAATTCAAGTTCAATTGCAGTTTGTTCCTAGTTGGAGTGGTTGCTGTATTCCATAATTCTAGCGATTGGATTTCACTCAAAACTCACCAAATGACTCCTCCCACCATATTATGATGTTGCCCAAGTTTTGGGCTCGATCCGAAATCAATCGGTGTGAGGAATTGGACAATTCAAGTTCAACGGTAGTTCGTTCCTAATTGGAGTGGTTGGTGTATTCCATACTTCTAGCGATTGGATTTCACTCAAAACTCACCAAATGACTCCTCCCACCATATTATGATGTTGCCCAAGTTTGGGGCTCGATCCGAAATCAATAGGTGTTCCAAATTGGACAATTCAAGTTCAACGGCAGTTCGTTCCTAATTGGAGTGGTTGGTGTATTCCATCCTTCTAGCGATTGGATTTCACTGAAAACTCACCAAATGACTCCTCCCACCATAGTATGATGTTGCCGAAGTTTTGGGCTCGATCCGAAATCAATAGGTGTTCCAAATTGGACAATTCAAGTTCAACGGCAGTTCGTTCCTAATTGGAGTGGTTGGTGTATTCCATACTTCTAGCGATTGGATTTCACTCAAAACTAACCAAATGACTCCTCCCACCATGTTATGATGTTGCCCAAGTTTGGGGCTCGATCCGAAATCAATAGGTGTTCCAAATTGGACAATTCAAGTTCAACGGCAGTTCGTTCCTAATTGGAGTGGTTGGTGTATTCCATACTTCTAGCGATTGGATTTCACTCAAAACTAACCGAATGACTCCTCCCACCATGTTATGATGTTGCCCAAGTTTGGGGCTCGATCCGAAATCAATAGGTGTTCCAAATTGGACAATTCAAGTTCAACGGTAGTTCGTTCCTAATTGGAGTGGTTGGTGTATTCCATACTTCTAGCGATTGGATTTCACTCAAAACTCACCAAATGACTCCTCCCACCATATTATGATGTTGCCCAAGTTTGGGGCTCGATCCGAAATCAATAGGTGTTCCAAATTGGACAATTCAAGTTCAACGGCAGTTCGTTCCTAATTGGAGTGGTTGGTGTATTCCATACTTCTAGCGATTGGATTTCACTCAAAACTCACCAAATGACTCCTCCCACCATATTATGATGTTGCCCAAGTTTGGGGCTCGATCCGAAATCAATAGGTATGAGAAATTGGACAATTCAAGTCCAACGGCAGTTCGTTCCTAATTGGAGTGGTTGGTGTATTCCATACTTCTAGCGATTGGATTTCACTCAAAACTCACCAAATGACTCCTCCCACCATATTATGATGTTGCCCAAGTTTTGGGCTCGATCCAAAATCAATAGGTGTTCCAAATTGGATAATTCAAGTTCAACGGCAGTTCGTTCCTAATTGCAGTGGTTGGTGTATTCCATACTTCTAGCGATTGGATTTCACTCAAAACTCACCAAATGACTCCTCCCACCATATTATGATGTGGCCCAAGTTTTGGGCTCGATCCGAAATACTAGGTGTGAGAAATTGGACAATTCAAGTTCAACGGCAGTTCGTTCCTAATTGGAGTGGTTGGTGTATTCCATATTTCTAGCGATTGGATTTCACTAAAAACCCACCAATTGACTCCTCCCACCATATTATGATGTTGCCCAAGTTTTGGGCTCGATGCGAAATCAATAGGTGTGAGAAATTGGACAATTCACGTTTTTACGGCAGTTCGTTCCTAATTGGAGTGGTTGGTGTATTCCATATTTCTAGCGATTGGATTTCACTCAAAACTAGCCAAATGACTCCTCCCACCATATTATGATGTTGCCCAAGTTTTGGGCTCGATCCGAAATCAACAGGTGTTCCAAATTGGACAATTCAAGTTCAACGGCAGTTCGTTCCTAATTGGAGTGGTTGGTGTATTCCATACTTCTAGCGATTGGATTTCACTCAAAACTCCTCCCACCATATTATGATGTTGCCCAAGTTTTGGGTTCGATCTAAAATCAATAGGTGTGGGAAATTGGACAATCCAAGTTCAACGGCAGTTCGTTCCTAATTGGAGTGGTTGGTGTACTCCACACTTCTAGGGATTGGATTTCACTCAAAACTCACCAAATGACTCCTCCCACCATATTATGATGTTTCCCAAGTTTTGGGATTGATCCGAAATCAATAGGTGTGAGAAATTGGACAATTCAAGTTCAACGGCAGTTTGTTCCTAATTGTAGTGGTTGGTGTATTCCATACTTCTAGCGATTGGATTTCACTCAAAACTCACCAAATGACTCCTCCCACCATATTATGATGTTGCCCAAGTTTGGGGCTCGATCCGAAATCAATAGGTGTTCCAAATTGGACAATTCAAGTTCAATGGCAATTCGTTCCTAATTGGAGTGGTTGGTGTATTCCATACTTCTAGCGATTGGATTTCACTCAAAACTCACCAAATGACTCCTCCCACCATATTATGATGTTGCCCAAGTTTTTGGCTCGATCCGAAATCAATAGGTGTTCCAAATTGGACAATTCAAGTTCAATGGCAGTTCTTTCCTAATTGGAGTGGTTGGTGTATTCCATACTTCTAGCGATTGGATTTCACTCAAAACTCACCAAATGACTCCTCCTGATCGGTTCATAATTGTATATCATTTTGTACCCTTCTAGCTTATGATTTGGTTATGTTTTTGAGTTAAACTTGTGCTTTTAATCCTTTTTGTGTTTATCTTTCAGTTAATTGACATTTAGGTAACAATGATGACTTTGGATAGGAAATGATGCAATCCATGCATGTTAAGGCTTGATTTGGGTGAATGGAAGAAGGGCTTAAAGACAAACACATTTTGGCTACAACTCCTTTCCAGCCCAATTTCGTAGGTCTGCTTCTTGGCCTTGGATCAGCATGCTATGGGGCTTGGATGAGGTGAAGATCTTCATGAAACTTGTTCCAATGGGTGTCTAGTACAACATATCCAAAGTTCAGCCCAATTGGACATTTGTGGAGTGCTCAGCCCACCCAACACTCAACCCTGCGCAGGAGGATTTGCAGCTGCCAGCTTTGTCATGTGCCTCCATGTGCCTCACCCATGCTGCAACTGACTTTGGATCCAACATAATGAGTGAAGTGGGGAGGCATTCCAGCTATGAAAGTCTAAAGGATCAAGTTGGTACATGCTGGAGTTATTATAGAGAAAGCAAGTGCATGCATGTAAAGCATAAATGAAATGAAGTCAACTCCAGTCTCTGTTCGGCAGCCAAATTGTAAGGCCCAAAACGCATACTTCTACTGCTCCGATGGGAATACTTTCTTCATAGAAGTTGTTCCAATGGGTGTCTACTATAACATATCCGAATTTGAGCCCCATTGGATAAGTTTTGAAACCTCTGGCCTTCCTACACCAAGTCTGGTTCAGAAGACTCGTTTTTGTTCAACAACCAAAAGAAGACCACATGGGTTGGCAGCAAAAGGCAGCCACAATTGATCACCTTTGATCCCATGTGAAGAAAGCTTGAGGTGCAGCAAAAGAAGTATGGGATGGGATTGATTCCAACCACACTAACATAGACAAGATGAAGTGGGAGTTATGGGTTGTATTAAATGAGGAATGGTGGTGTTGGATTTCATCATGATGTTCCTCCCTCTTAGCCCTATAAATAGAGGAGTCTTCAAGCTACAAAATTCACTTCAGCCATCCTCCACACTTCCATCATCCAGAAATCATCCTCATACATTCCCACAACCCCAATCACTCAAGCAATCAACCCAATACTCTAAACTGTCCCAAAATCACCAAAACAGCTCCAGAAAACCTCCCTTCCATTTCCCTACGAATTTCCTCTTTCTCATCCATCACCACTCACTCAAGCTCATCTCAAATCACCTCCATATCCTTCATACATCCTTCTAGACGTGGAGAAGCTCTTGGAGAAGCATTGGACACTACAAGAACTTCAGAAAAGGGTTTTTCTACTCTTATGGCATTCATTATGTTTTCCCATTTCTATTTTAGTTTCTTTTCCATTATGAGTAACTAAATCCATAACTAGGGCTTCGATGTAACCTAACATGAATATTCTGGGTTTATAAGTTTGGTGTTTCAAGTTTGATTCATGATTCATGTTCATATTCATTATGCTTATAAGTTAACATGCTTGTTTGAATGATTGATCACCATTAGAACTTGTTTGTTAACTATCTTGGTTTGAATTAAGAGTAGACACCATGCTTTAATTCGAATTGAACTATGAATAGGAAGAGTATGTATGGACATTCGACAACAGGGATTAGATACATGCTTGGTTGTTTAAATTGTTCTTCTATGCTTAATGGGTTCCTAATGCTTAATTTTAGGTTAGACAACAAATGATCAAATTAGGGAATTAGGAACACAAGGTTAGGATCAAACACCATGGCCTAATCATACTTTAGCTAGAATCAATCTTTGAATCTGAATTAGACTTGTTACTTGACTCCATATAACCCAGAATTGAATTGTTATGGTGATTCGAATGCCCTAGTCTCCAAATCTGTTTTCCAACTCTTAAAACCACTCTTTGTTACACTTGTTTATTTGCTTTCATTCGCAATTTCAGTTTGCTCACATACTTTCACAATCACAATCACTCTCACTTTAATTTCTGTTTTAGACTTAACTTCCTAACTTCTTGAATTCGGTAATCTACGTACATAACTAATTTGAACTTCTCAGTCTTCGTGGGTACGACCTCGTACTTGTCTTGCTATATTACTAATTGCCCCGTACAATTGCGAGTTAACATAATAATTAACAACACCTCCCACCATATTATGATGTTGCCCAAGTTATGGGCTCGATCCGAAATCAATAGGTGTTCCAAATTGGATAATTCAAGTTCAACCGCCGTTCGTTCCTAATTGCAGTGGTTGGTGTATTCCATACTTCTAGCGATTAGATTTCACTCAAAACTCACCACATGACTCCTCCCACCATATTATGATGTTGCCCAAGTTTTGGGCTCGATCCGAAATCAATAGGTCTTCCAAATTTGACAGTTAGAGTTCAACGGCAGTTCGTTCCCAATTGGACTGGTTGGTGTATTCCATACTTCTAGCGATTGGATTTCACTCAAAACTAACCAAATGACTCCTCCCACCATATTATGATGTTGCCCAAGTTTTGGGCTCGATCCGAAATAATAGGTGTGAGAAAGTGGACAATTCAAGTTCAACGGCAGTTCGTTCCTAATTGGAGTGGTTGCTGTATTCCATACTTCTAGCTTTTGGAATTCACTCAAAACTCACCAATTGACTCCTCCCACCATATTATGATGTTGCCCAAGTTTTGGGCTCGATCCGAAATCAATAGGTGTGAGAAATTGGACAATTCAAGTTCAACGGCAGTTCGTTCCTAATCGGAGTGGTTGGTGTATTCCATACTTCTAGCGATTGGATTTCACTCAAAACTCACCAAATGACTCCTCCCACCATATTATGTTGTTGCCCAAGTTTGGGGCTCGGTCCGAAATCAATAGGTGTGAGAAATTGGACAATTCAAGTTCAACGGCAGTTCGTTCCTAATTGGAGTGGTTAGTGTATTCCATACTTCTAGCGATTGGATTTCACTCAAAACTAACCAAATGACTCCTCCCACCATATTATGATGTTGCCCAAGTTTTTGGCTCGATCCGAAATCAATAGGTGTTCCGAATTGGACAATTCAAGTTCAACGGCAGTTCGTTCCTAATTGCAGTGGTTGGTGTATTCCATACTTCTAGCGATTGGATTTCACTCAAAACTCCTGCCACCATATTATGATGTTGCCCAAGTTTTGGGCTCGATCCGAAATCAATAGGTGTTCCAAATTGGACAATTCAAGTTCAACGGCAGTTCGTTCCTAATTGGAGTGGTTAGTGTATTCCATACTTCTAGCGATTGGATTTCACTGAAAACTCACCAAATGACTCCTCCCACCGTAGTATGATGTTGCCCAAGTTTTGGGCTCGATCCGAAATCAGTAGGTGTTCCAAATTGGACAATTCAAGTTCAACGGCAGTTCGTTCCTAATTGGAGTGGTTGGTGTATTCCATACTTCTAGCGATTGGATTTCACTCAAAACTCACCAAATGACTCCTCCCACCATATTATGATGTTGCCCAAGTTTGGGGCTCGATCCGAAATCAATAGGTATGAGAAATTGGACAATTCAAGTTCAATGGCAGTTCGTTCCTAATTGGAGTGGTTGGTGTATTCCATACTTCTAGCGATTGGATTTCACTCAAAACTCACCAAATGACTCCTCCCACCATATTGTGATGTTGCCCAAGTTTGGGGCTCGGTCCGAAATCAATAGGTGTGAGAAATTGGACAATTCAAGTTCAACGGCAGTTCGTTCCTAATTGGAGTGGTTTGTGTATTCCATACTTCTAGCGATTGGATTTCACTCAAAACTAACCAAATGACTCCTCCCACCATATTATGATGTTGCCCAAGTTTTGGGCTCGATCCGAAATCAATAGGTGATCCAAATTGTTCAATTCAAGTTCAACGGCAGTTCGTTCCTAATTGGAGTGGTTGGTGTATTCCATACTTCTAGCGATTGGATTTCACTCAAAACTCCTGCCACCATATTATGATGTTGCCCAAGTTTTGGGCTCGATCCGAAATCAATAGGTGTTCCAAATTGGACAATTCAAGTTGAACGGCAGTTCGTTCCTAATTGGAGTGGTTAGTGTATTACATACTTCTAGCGATTGGATTTCACTGAAAACTCACCAAATGACTCCTCCCACCGTAGTATGATGTTGCCCAAGTTTTGGGCTCGATCCGAAATCAATAGGTGTTCCAAATTAGACAATTCAAGTTCAACGACAGTTCGTTCCTAATTGGAGTGGTTGGTGTATTCCATACTTCTAGCGATTGGATTTCACTCAAAACTCACCAAATGACTCCTCCCACCATATTATGATGTTGCCCAAGTTTGGGGCTCGATCCGTAATCAATAGGTATGAGAAATTGGACAATTCAATTTCAACGGCA
Organism: Prunus avium; assembly: GCF_965620075.1. Classification (NCBI taxonomy): domain Eukaryota; kingdom Viridiplantae; phylum Streptophyta; class Magnoliopsida; order Rosales; family Rosaceae; genus Prunus; species Prunus avium. Next base: position 11,474,552 of record NC_142290.1, read on the forward strand.
GTTCATTCCTAATTGGAGTGGTTGGTGTATTCCATAATTCTAGCGATTGGATTTCTCTCAAAACTCACCAAATGACTCCTCCCACCATATTATGATGTTGCCCAAGTTTGGGGCTCGATCCGAAATCAATAGGTGTGAGAAATTGGACAATTCAAATTCAACGGCAGTTCGTTCCTAATTGGAGTGGTTGGTGTATTCCATACTTCTAGCGATTGGATTTCACTCAAAACTCACCAAATGACTCCTCCCACCATATTATGATGTTGCCCAAGTTTGGGGCTCGATCCGAAATCTATAGGTGTGAGAAATTGGACAATTCAAGTTCAACGGCAGTTCGTTCCTAATTGGAGTGGTTGCTGTATTCCATACTTCTAGCGATTGGATTTCACCCAAAACTCACCAAATGAGTCCTCCCACCATATTATGATGTTGCCCAAGTTTTGGGCTCGATCCGAAATCAATAGGTGTTCCAAATTGGACAATTCAAGTTCAACGGCAGTTCGTTCCTAATTGCAGTGGTTGGTGTATTCCATACTTCTAGCGATTGGATTTCACTCAAAACTCACCAAATGACTCCTCCCACCATATTATGATTAAGCCCAAGTTTTGGGCTCGATCCGAAATCAATAGGTCTTCTAAATTTGACTATTAGAGTTCAACGGCAGTTCGTTCCTAATTGGACTGGTTGGTGTATTCCATACTTCTAGCGATTGGATTTCACTCAAAACTAACCAAATGACTCCTCCCACCATATTATGATGTGGCCCAAGTTTCGGGCTCGATCCGAAATAATAGGTGTGAGACATTGGACAATTCAAGTTCAACGGCAGTTCGTTCCTAATTGGAGTGGTTGCTGTATTCCATACTTCTAGCAATTGGATTTCACTCAAAACTCACCAAATGACTCCTCCCACCATATTATGATGTTGCCCAAGTTTGGGGCTCGATCCGAAATCAATAGGTGTGAGAAATTGGACAATTCAAATTCAACGGCAGTTCGTTCCTAATTGGAGTGGTTGGTGTATTCCATACTTCTAGCGATTGGATTTCACTCAAAACTCACCAAATGACTCCTCCCACCATATTATGATGTTGCCCAAGTTTGGGGCTCGATCCGAAATCTATAGGTGTGAGAAATTGGACAATTCAAGTTCAACGGCAGTTCGTTCCTAATTGGAGTGGTTGCTGTATTCCATACTTCTAGCGATTGGATTTCACCCAAAACTCACCAAATGAGTCCTCCCACCATATTATGATGTTGCCCAAGTTTTGGGCTCGATCCGAAATCAATAGGTGTTCCAAATTGGACAATTCAAGTTCAACGGCAGTTCGTTCCTAATTGCAGTGGTTGGTGTATTCCATACTTCTAGCGATTGGATTTCACTCAAAACTCACCAAATGACTCCTCCCACCATATTATGATTATGCCCAAGTTTTGGGCTCGATCCGAAATCAATAGGTCTTCTAAATTTGACTATTAGAGTTCAACGGCAGTTCGTTCCTAATTGGACTGGTTGGTGTATTCCATACTTCTAGCGATTGGATTTCACTCAAAACTAACCAAATGACTCCTCCCACCATATTATGATGTGGCCCAAGTTTCGGGCTCGATCCGAAATAATAGGTGTGAGACATTGGACAATTCAAGTTCAACGGCAGTTCGTTCCCAATTGGAGTGGTTGCTGTATTCCATACTTCTAGCAATTGGATTTCACTCAAAACTCACCAAATGACTCCTCCCACCATATTATGATGTTGCCCAAGTTTGGGGCTCGATCCGAAATCAATAGGTGTGAGAAATTGGACAATTCAAATTCAACGGCAGTTCGTTCCTAATTGGAGTGGTTGGTGTATTCCATACTTCTAGCGATTGGATTTCACTCAAAACTCGCCAAATGACTCCTCCTACCATATTATGATGTTGCCCAAGTTTGGGGCTCGATCCGAAATCTATAGGTGTGAGAAATTGGACAATTCAAGTTCAACGGCAGTTCGTTCCTAATTGGAGTGGTTGCTGTATTCCATACTTCTAGCGATTGGATTTCACTCAAAACTCACCAAATGAGTCCTCCCACCATATTATGATTTTGCCCAAGTTTTGGGCTCGATCCGAAATCAATAGGTGTTCCAAATTGGACAATTCAAGTTCAACGGCAGTTCGTTCCTAATTGCAGTGGTTGGTGTATTCCATACTTCTAGCGATTGGATTTCACTCAAAACTCACCAAATGACTCCTCCCACCATATTATGATTATGCCCAAGTTTTGGGCTCGATCCGAAATCAATAGGTCTTCTAAATTTGACTATTAGAGTTCAACGGCAGTTCGTTCCTAATTGGACTGGTTGGTGTATTCCATACATCTAGCGATTGGATTTCACTCAAAACTAACCAAATGACTCCTCCCACCATATTATGATGTGGCCGAAGTTTCGAAATAATAGGTGTGAGACATTGGACAATTCAGGTTCAACGGCAGTTCGTTCCTAATTGGTGTGGTTGGTGTATTCCATACTTCTAACGATTGGATTTCACCCAAAACTCACCAAATGACTCCTCCCACCATATTATGGTGTTGCTCAAGTTTGGGGTTCGATCCGAAATCAATAGGTGTGAGAAATTGGACAATTCAAGTTCAACGGCAGTTCGTTCCAAATTGGAGTGGTTGGTGTATTCCATACTTCTAGCGATTGGATTTCACTCAAAACTCACCAAATGACTCCTCCCACCATATTATGATATTGCCCAAGTTTTGGGCTCGATCCGAAATCAATAGGTGTTCCAAATTGGACAATTCAGGTTCAACGGCAGTTCGTTCCTAATTGGTGTGGTTGGTGTATTCCACACTTCTAACGATTGGATTTCACCCAAAACTCACCAAATGACTCCTCCCACCATGTTATAATGTTGCCCAAGTTTTGGGCTCGATCCGAAATCAGTAGGTGTTCCAAATTGGACAATTCAAGTTCAACGACAGTTCGTTCCTAATTGGAGTGGTTAGTGTATTCCATACTTCTAGCGATTGGATTTCCCTCAAAACTCACTAAATGACTCCTCCCACCATATTATGATAGTTTTGGGCACGATCCGAAATCAATAGGTGTGAGAAATTGGACAATTCAAGTTCAATGGCAGTTCGTTCCTAATTGGAGTGGTTGGTGTATTCCATACTTCTAGCGATTGGATTTCACTCAAAACTCACCAAACGACTCCCCCAACCATATTATGATGTTGCCCAAGTTTTGGGCTTGATCCGAAAGCAATAGGTCTTCCAAATTGGACAATTCAAGTTCAACGGTAGTTCGTTCCTAATTGCAGTGGTTGGTGTATTCCATACTTCTAGCGATTGGATTTCACTCAAAACTCACCAAATGACTCCTCCCACCATATTATGATGTTGCCCAAGTTTTGGGCTCGATCCGAAATCAATAGGTCTTATAAATTTGACAACTAGAGTTCAACGGCAGTTCGTTCCTAATTGGACTGGTTGGTGTATTCCATACTTCTAGCGATTGGATTTCACTCAAAACTAACCAAATGACTCCTCCCACCATATTATGATGTGGCCCAAGTTTTGTGCTTGATCCGAAATAATAGGTGTGCGAAAATGGACAATTCAAGTTCAACGGCAGTTCGTTCCTAATTGGAGTGGTTGCTGTATTCCATACTTCTAGCAATTGGATTTCACTCAAAACTCACCAATTGACTCCTCCCACCATATTATTATGTTGCCCAAGTTTTGGGCTCGATGCGAAATCAAGAGGTGTGAGAAATTGGACAATTCAAGTTCAACGGCAGTTCGTTCCTAATTGGAGTGGTTAGTGTATTCCATACTTCTAGCGATTGGATTTCACTCAAAACTAACCAAATGACTCCTCCCACCATATTATGATGTTGCCCAAGTTTTGGGCTCGATCCGAAATCAATAGGTGTGAGAAATTGGTCAATTCAATTTCAACGGCAGTTCGTTCCTAATTGGAGTGGTTGGTGTATTCCATACTTCTAGCGATTGGATTTCACTCAAAACTCACCAAATGACTCCCCCAACCATATTATGATGTTGCCCAAGTTTTGGGCTCGATCCGAAAGCAATAGGTCTTCCAAATTGGACAATTCCAGTTCAACGGCAGTTCGTTCCTAATTGGAGTGGTTGGTGTATTCCATATATCTAGCGATTGGATTTCACTCAAAACTCACCAAATGACTCCTCCCACCATATTATGAAGTTGCCCAAGTTTTGGGCTCGATCCGAAATCAATAGGTGTGAGAAATTGGACAATTCAAGTTCAACAGCAGTTCGTTCCTAATTGGAGTGGTTGCTGTATTCCATACTTCTAGCCATTGGATTTCACTCAAAACTCACCAAATGACTCCTCCCACCATATTATGATGTTGCCCAAGTTCGGGGCTCGATCCGAAATCAATAGGTGTGAGAAATTGGACAATTCAAGTTCAACGGCAGTTCGTTCCTAATTGGAGTGGTTGGTGTATTCCGTACTTCTAGCGATTGTATTTCACTCAAAACTCACCAAATGACTCCTCACACCATATTAAGATGGGATTTTGCTCAAAACTCACCAAATGACTCCTCCCACCACATTATGATGTTGCCCAAGTTTGGGGCTCGATCCGAAATCAATAGGTGTGAGAAATTGGACAATTCAAGTTCAACGGCAGTTCGTTCCTAATTGGAGTGGTTGGTGTATTCCACACTTCTAGCGATTGGATTTCACTCAAAACTCACCACATGACTCCCCCCACCATATTATGATGTTGCCCAAGTTTTGGGCTCGATCCGAAATCAATAGGTCTTCCAAATTGGACAATTCAAGTTCAACGGCAATTCGTTCCTAATTGGTGTGGTTGGTGTATTCCACACTTCGAGCGATTGGATTTCTCTCAAAACTCACCAAATGACTCCTCCCACCATATTATTATGTTGCCCAAGTTTTGGACTCGATCCGAAATCAATAGGGGTTCGAAATTGGACAATTCAAGTTCAACTGCAGTTTGTTCCTAATTGGAGTGGTTGGTGTTTTCCATACTTCCAGCGATTGGATTTCACTCAAAACTCACTAAATGACTCCTCCCACCATATTATGATATTGCCCAAGTTTTGGGCTCGATCCGAAATCAATAGGTGTTCCAAATTGGACAATTCAGGTTCAACGGCAGTTCGTTCCTAATTGGTGTGGTTGGTGTATTCTATACTTCTAACGATTGGATTTCACCCAAAACTCACCAAATGACTCCTGCCACCATATTATGGTGTTGCACAAGTTTGGGGTTCGATCCGAAATCAGTAGGTGTGAGAAATTGGACAATTCAAGTTCAACGGCAGTTCGTTCCTACTGGGAGTGGTTGGTGTATTCCATACTTCTAGCGATTGGATTTCACTCAAAACTCACCAAATGACTCCTCCCACCATGTTATAATGTTGCCCAAGTTTTGGGCTCGATCCGAAATCAATAGGTGTTCCAAATTGGACAATTCAAGTTCAACGGCAGTTCGTTCCTAACTGGAGTGGCTAGTGTATTCCAAGCTTCTAGCGATTGGATTTCCCTCAAAACTCACTAAATGACTCCTCCCACCATATTATGATAGTTTTGGGCTCGATCCGAAATCAATAGGTGTGGGAAATTGGACAATTCAAGTTCAACGGCAGTTCGTTCCTAATTGGAGTTGTTGCTGTATTCCATACTTCTAGCGATTGGATTTCACTCAAAACTCACCAAATGACTCCTCCCACCATATTATGATGTTGCCCAAGTTTGGGGCTCGATCCGAAATCAATAGGTGTGAGAAATTGGACAATTCAAGTTCAACGGCAGTTCGTTCCTAATTGGAGTGGTTGGTGTATTCCACACTTCTAGCGATTGGATTTCACTCAAAACTCACCAAATGACTCCTCCCACCATATTATGATGTTGCCCAAGTTTTGGGCTCGATCCGAAATCAATAGGTGTGAGAAATTGGACAATTCAAGTTCAACGGCAGTTCGTTCCTAATTGGAGTGGTTGGTGTATTCCATACTTCTAGCGATTGGATTTCACTCAAAACTCACCAAAGGACTCCTCCCACCATATTATGATGTTGCCCAAGTTTTGGTCTCGATTCGAAATCAATAGGTGTGAGAAATTGGACAATTCAAGTTCAATGGCAGTTCGTTCCTAATTGGAGTAGTTAGTGTATTCCTTACTTCTAGCGATTGGATTTCACTCAAAACTCACAAAATGACACCTCTCACCGTACTAGGATGTTGCCCAAGTTTTGGGCTCGATCCGAAATCAATAGGTGTTCCAAATTGGACAATTCATGTTCAACGGCAGTTCGTTCCTAATTGGAGTGGTTGGTGTATTCCATACTTCTAGCGATTGGATTTCTCTCAAAACTAACCAAATGACTCCTCCCACCATATTATGATGTTGCCCATGTTTTGGGCTCAATCCGAAATCAATAGGTGTCAGAAATTGGACAATTCAAGTTCAACGGCAGTTCGTTCCTGATTGGAGTGGTTGGTGTATTCCACACTTTTAGCGATTGGATTTCACTCAAAACTCACCAAATGACTCCTCCCACCATTTTATGATGTTGCCCAAGTTTTGGGCTCGATCCGAAATAATAGGTGTGAGAAATTGGACAATTCAAGTTCAACGGCAGTTCGTTCCCAATAGGAGTGGTTGGTGTATTCCACACTTCTAGCGATTGGATTTCACTCAAAACTCACCAAATGACTGCTCCCACCATATTATGATGTTGCCCAAGTTTTGGGCTCGATCCGAAATCAATAGGTGTTCCAAATTGGACAATTCAAGTTCAACGGCAGTTCGTTCCTAATTGAAGAGGTCGGTGTATTCCATACTTCTAGCGATTGGATTTCACTCAAAACTCACCAAACGACTCCTCCCACCATATTATGATGTTGCCCAAGTTTCGTGCTCGATCCGAAATCAATAGGTGTGATAAATTGGACAATTCAGGTTCAACGGCAGTTCGTTCCTAATTGGAGTGGTTAGTGTATTCCATACTTCTAGCGATTTGATTTAACTCAAAACTCACCGAATGACTCCTCCCACCGTATTATGATGTTGCCCAAGTTTTGGGCTCGATCCGAAATCAATAGGTGTTCCAAATTGGACAATTCAATTTCAACGGCAGTTCGTTCCTAATTGGAGTGGTTGGTGTATTCCATACGTCCAGCAATTGGATTCCACTCAAAACTCACAAAATGACTCCTCCCACCATGTTATGATGTTGCCCAAGTTTTGGGCTCGATCCGGAATCAATAGGTGTTCCGAATTGGACAATTTAAGTTCAACGGCAATTCGTTCCTAATTGGAGTGGTTGGTGTATTCCATACTTCTAGCGATTGGATTTCACTCAAAACTAACCAAATGACTCCTCCCACCATATTATGATGTTGCCCAAGTTTTGGGCTCGATCCGAAATCAATAGGTGTGAGAAATTGGACAATTCAAGTTCAACGGCAGTTCGTTCCAAATTGGAGTGGTTGGTGTATTCCATACTTCTAGCGATTGGATTTCACTCAAAACTCACCAAATGACTCCTCCAACCATATTATGATGTTGCCCAAGTTTCGTGCTCGATCCGAAATCAATAGGTGTGATAAATTGGACAATTCAGGTTCAACGGCAGTTCGTTCCTAATTGGAGTGGTTAGTGTATTCCATACTTCTAGCGATTTGATTTAACTCAAAACTCACCGAATGACTCCTCCCACCGTATTATGATGTTGCCCAAGTTTTGGGCTCGATCCGAAATCAATAGGTGTTCCAAATTGGACAATTCAATTTCAACGGCAGTTCGTTCCTAATTGGAGTGGTTGGTGTATTCCATACGTCCAGCAATTGGATTCCACTCAAAACTCACAAAATGACTCCTCCCACCATGTTATGATGTTGCCCAAGTTTTGGGCTCGATCCGGAATCAATAGGTGTTCCGAATTGGACAATTTAAGTCCAATGGCAATTCGTTCCTAATTGGAGTGGTTGGTGTATTCCATACTTCTAGCGATTGGATTTCACTCAAAACTAACCAAATGACTCCTCCCACCATATTATGATGTTGCCCAAGTTTTGGGCTCGATCCGAAATCAATAGGTGTGAGAAATTGGACAATTCAAGTTCAACGGCAGTTCGTTCCATATTGGAGTGGTTGGTGTCTTCCACACTTCTAGCGATTGGATTTCACTCAAAACTCACCAAATGACTCCTCCCACCATATTATGATGTTGCCCAAGTTTTGGGCTCGATCCGAAATCAATAGGTGTTCCAAATGGGACAATTCAAGTTCAACGTCAGTTCGTTCCAAATTGGAGTGGTTGGTGTATTCCATACTTCTAGCGATTGGATTTCACTCAAAACTCACCAAATGACTCCTCCCACCATATTATGATGTTGCCCAAGTTTTGGGCTCGATCCGAAATCAATAGGTGTGAGAAATTGGACAATTCAAGTTCAACGGCAGTTCGTTCCAAATTGGAGTGGTTGGTGTACTCCACACTTCTAGCGATTGGATTTCACTCAAAACTCACCAAATGACTCCTCCCACCATCTTATGATGTTGCCCAAGTTTTGGGCTCGATCCGAAATCAATAGGTGTTCAAAATTGGACAATTCAAGTTCAACGTCAGTTCGTTCCAAATTGGAGTGGTTGGTGTATTCCATACTTCTAGCGATTGGATTTCACTCAAAACTCACCAAATGACTCCTCGCACCATATTATGATGTTTCCCAAGTTTGGGGTTCGATCCGAAATCAATAGGTGTTAGAAATTGGACAATTCAAGTTCAACGGCAGTTCGTTCCTAAGGGGAGTGGTTGGTGTATTCCATACTTCTAACGATTGGATTTCACTCAAAACTCACAAATGACTCCTCCCACCATATTATGATGTTGCCCAAGTTTTGGGCTCGATCCGAAATCAATAGGTGTTCCAAATTTTACAATTCAAGTTCAACGGCAGTTCGTTCCTAATTGGAGTGGTTGGTGTATTCCATACTTCTAGCGATTTGATTTCACTCAAAACTCACCAATTGACTCCTCCCACCATATTATGATGTTGCCCAAGTTTGGGGTTCGATCCGAAATCAATAGGTGTTAGAAATTGGACAATTCAAGTTCAACGGCAGTTCGTTCCTAAGGGGAGTGGTTGGTGTATTCCATACTTCTAACGATTGTATTTCACTCAAAACTCACAAATGACTCCTCCCACCATATTATGATGTTGCCCAAGTTTTGGGCTCGATCCGAAATCAATATGTGTTCCAAATTTTACAATTCAAGTTCAACGGCAGTTCGTTCCTAATTGGAGTGGTTGGTGTATTCCGTACTTCTAAAGACTGGATTTCACTCAAAATTCACAAAATGACTCCTCCCACCATATTATGATGTTGCCCAAGTGTTGGGCTCGATCCGAAATCAATAGGAGTGAGAAATTGGACAATTCAAGTTCAACGGCAGTTCGTTCCAAATTGGAGTGGTTGGTGTATTCCATACTTCTAGCGATTGGATTTCACTCAAAACTCACCAAATGACTCCTCCCACCATATTATGATGTTGCCCAAGTTTTGGGCTCGATCCGAAATCAATAGGTGTTCCAAATTGGACAATTCAAGTTTCACGGCAGTTCGTCCCTAATTGGAGTGGTTGGTGTATTTAGAGATTGGATTTCACTCAAAACTCACCAATTCACTCCTCCCACCATATTATGATGTTGCCCAAGTTTTGGGCTCGATCCGAAATCAATAGGTGTTCCAAATTGGACAATTCAAGTTCACCGGCAGTTCGTTCCTAATTGGAGTGGTTGGTGTATTCCATACGTCCAGGGATTGGATTTCACTCAAAACTCACCAGATGACTCCTCCCACCATATTATGATGTTGCCCAAGTTTTGGGCTCGATTCGAATTCAATAGGTGTGAGAAATTGGACAATTCAAGTTCAACGGCAGTTCATTCCTAATTGGAGTGGTTGGTGTATTCCATACTTCTAGGGATTGGATTTCACTCAAAACTCACCAGATGACTCCTCCCACCATTTTATGATGTTGCCCAAGTTTTGGGCTCGATCCGAATTCAATAGGTGTGAGAAATTGGACAATTCAAGTTCAACGACAGTTTGTTCCTAATTGGAGTGGTTGGTGTATTCCACACTTCTAGCGAATGGATTTCACTCAAAACTCACCAAATGACTCCTCCCACCATATTATGATGTTGCCCAAGTTTTGGGCTCGATCCGAAATCAATAGGTGTGAGAAATTGCACAATTCAAGTTCAACGACAGTTCGTTCCTAATTGGAGTGGTTGGTGTATTCCACACTTCTAGCGATTGGATTTCACTCAAAACTCCCCAAATGACTCCTCCCACCATATTATGATGTTGCCCAAGTTTTGGGCTCGATCCGAAATCAATAGGTGTGAGAAATTGGACAATTCATGTTCTACGGCAGTTCGTTCCTAATTGGAGTGGTTGGTGTATACCATACTTCTAGCGATTGGATTTCACTCAACTCTCACCAAATGACTCCTCCCACCATATTATGATGTTGCCCAAGTTTTGGCCTCGATCCGAAATCAATAGGTGTGAGAAATTGGACAACTCAAGTTCAACGGCAGTTCGTTCCGAATTGGAGTGGTTGGTGTATTCCATACTTCTAGCGAATGGATTTCACCCAAAACTCACCAAATGACTCCTCCCACCATATTATGATGTTGCCCACGTTTGGGGCTCGATCCGTAATCAATAGGTGTGAGAAATTGGACAATTCAAGTTCAACGTCAGTTCGTTCCTCATTGGAGTGGTTGGTGTATTCCACACTTCTAGCGATTGGATTTCACTCAAAACTCACCAAATGACTCCTCCCACCATATTATGTTGTTGCCCAAGTTTAGGGCTCGATCCGAAATCAATAGGTGTGAGACATTGGACAATTCAAGTTCAACGGCAGTTCGTTCCTTATTGGAGTGTTTGGTGTATTCCATACTTCTAGCGATTGGATTTCACTGAACTCTCACCAAATGACTCCTCCCACAATATTATGATGTTGCCCAAGTTTTGGGCTCGATCCGAAATCAATAGGTGTGAGAAATTGGACAATTCAAGTTCAACGGTAGGTCGTTCCTAATTGGAGTGGTTGGTGTATTCCACACTTCTAGCGATTGGATTTCACTCAAAACTCACCAAATGACTACTCCCACCATATTATGACATTGCCCAAGTTTTGGGCTCGATCCGAAATCAATAGGTGTTCCAAATTGGACAATTCAAGTTCAACGGCAGATCGTTCCTAATTGGAGTGGTTGGTGTATTCCATACTTCTAGCGATTGGATTTCACTCAAAACTCACCAAATGACTCCTCCCACCAAATTATGATATTGCCCAAGTTTTGGGCTCGATCTGAAATCAATAGGCGTGAGAAATTGGACAATTCAAGTTCAACGGCAGATCGTTCCTAATTGGAGTGGTTGGTGTATTCCACACTTCTAGCGATTGGATTTCACTCAAAACTCACCAAATGACTCCTCCCACCATATTATGATATTGCCCAAGTTTTGGGCTCAATCCGAAATCAATAGGTGTTCCAAATTGGACAATTTAAGTTCAACGGCAGATCGTTCCTAATTGGAGTGGTTGGTGTATTCCACACTTCTAGCGATTGGATTTCACTCAAAACTCACCAAATGACTCCTCCCACCATATTATGATATTGCCCAAGTTTTGGGCTCAATCCGAAATCAATAGGTGTTCCAAATTGGACAATTTAAGTTCAACGGCAGATCGTTCCTAATTGGAGTGGTTGGTGTATTCCATACTTCTAGCGAATGGATTTCACCCAAAACTCACCAAATGACTCCTCCCACCATATTATGATGTTGCACAATTTTGGGGTTTGATCCGAAATCAATAGTTGTTAGAAATTGGAAAATTCAAGTTCAACGGCAGTTCGTTCCTAATGGGAGTGGTTGGTATAATCCATACTTCTAGCGATTGGATTTCACTCAAAACTCACCAAATGACTCCTCCCACCATATTATGATGTTGCCCAAGTTTTGGGCTCGATCCGAAATCAATAGGTGTGAGAAATTGGAAAATTCAAGTTCAACGGCAGTTCGTTCCTAATTGGAGTGGTTGGGGTATTCCACACTTCTAGCGAATGGATTTCACTCAAAACTCACCAAATGACTCCTCCCACCATATTATGATGTTGCCCAAGTTTTGGGCTCGATCCGAAATCAATAGGTGTTCCAAATTGGACAATTCAAGTTCAACGGCAGATCGTTCCTAATTGGAGTGGTTGGTGTATTCCATACTTCTAGCGATTGGATTTCACTCAACTCTCACCAAATGACTCCTCCCACCATATTATGCTGTTGCCCAAGTTTTGGGCTCGATCCGAAATCAATAGGTGTTCCAAATTGGACAACTCAAGTTCAACGGCAGTTCGTTCCGAATTGGAGTGGTTGTTGTATTCCATACTTCTAGCGAATGGATTTCACCCAAAACTCACCAAATGACTCCTCCCACAATATTACGATGTTGCCCACGTTTGGGGATCGATCCGAAATCAATAGGTGTGAGAAATTGGACAATTCAAGTTCAACGGCAGTTCGTTCCTCATTGGAGTGGTTGGTGTATTCCATACTTCTAGCGATTGGATTTCACTCAAAACTAACCAAATGACTCCTCCCACCATATTAAAATGTTGCCCAAGTTTGGGGCTCGATCCGAAGTCAATAGGCGTGAGAAATTGGACAATTCAAGTTCAATGGCAGATCGTTCCTAATTGGAGTGGTTGGTGAATTCCACACTTCTAGCGATTGGATTTCACTCAAAACTCACCATATGACTCCTCCCACCATATTATGATATTGCCCAAGTTTTGGGCTCGATCCGAAATCAATAGGTGTTCCAAATTGGACAATTCAAGTTCAACGGCAGATCGTTCCTAATTGGAGTGGTTGGTGTATTCCATACTTCTAGCGATTGGATTTCACTCAAAACTCACCAAATGACTCCTCCCACCATATTATGATATTGCCCAAGTTTTGGGCTCGATCCGAAATCAATAGGTGTTCCAAATTGGACAATTCAAGTTCAACGGCAGTTCATTCCTAATTGGAGTGGTTGGTGTATTCCATACTTCTAGCGAATGGATTTCACCCAAAACTCACCAAATGACTCCTCCCACCATATTATGATGTTGCACAGGTTTGGGGTTCGATTCGAAATCAGTAGGTGTTAGAAATTGGACAATTCAAGTTGAACGGCAGTTCGTTCCTAACGGGAGTGGTTGGTATAATCCATACTTCTAGCGATTGGATTTCACTCAAAACTCACCAAATGACTCCTCCCACCATATTATGATGTTGCCCAAGTTTTGGGCTCGATCCGAAATCAATAGGTGTCAGAAATTGGACAATTCAAGTTCAACGGCAGTTCGTTCCTAATTGGAGTGGTTGGTGTATTCCACACTTCTAGCGAATGGATTTCACTCAAAACCCACCAAATGACTCCTCCCACCATATTATGATGTTGCCCAAGTTTTGGGCTCGATCCGAAATCAAAAGGTGTGAGAAATTGGACAATTCAAGTTCAACGGCAGTTCGTTCCTAATTGGAGTGGTTGGTGTATTCCACACTTCTAGCGAATGGATTTCACTCAAAACTCACCAAATGACTCCTCCCACCATATTATGATGTTGCCCAAGTTTTGGGCTCGATCCGAAATCAAAAGGTGTGAGAAATTGGACAATTCAAGTTCAACGGCAGTTCGTTCCTAATTGGAGTGGTTGGTATATTCCATACTTCTAGCGATTGGATTTCACTCAAAACTCACCAAATGACTCCTCCCACCATATTATGATGTTGCCCAAGTTTTGAGCTCGATCCGAAATCAATAGGTGTGAGAAATTGGACAATTCAAGTTCAACGGCAGATCCTTCCTAATTGGAGTGGTTTGTGTATTCCATACTTCTAGCGATTGGATTTCACTCAAAACTCACCAAATGACTCCTCCTACCATATTATGATGTTGCCCAAGTTTTGGGCTCGATCCGAAATCAATAGGTGTGAGAAATTGGACAATTCAAGTTCAACGGCAGTTCTTTCCTAATTGGAATGGTTGGTGTATTCCGTACTTCTAGCGATTGGATTTCACTCAAAACTCACCAAATGACTCCTCCCACCATATTATTATGTTGCCCAAGTTTGAGGCTCGATCCGAAATCAATAGGTGTGAGAAATTGGACAATTCAAGTTCAACGGCAGATCGTTCCTAATTGGAGTGGTTTGTGTATTCCATACTTCTAGCGATTGGATTTCACTCAAAACTCACCAAATGACTCCTTCCACCAAATTATGATGTTGCCCATGTTTTGGGCTCGATCCGAAATCAATAGGTGTGAGAAATTGGACAATTCAAGTTCAACGGCAGTTCGTTCCTAATTGGAGTGGTTGGTGTATTCCATACTTCTAGCGATTGGATTTCACTCAAAACTCAACAAATGACTCCTCCCACCATATTATGATGTTGCGCAAGTTTTGGGCTTGATCCGAAATCAATAGGTGTGAGAAATTCGACAATTCAAGTTCAGCGGCAGTTCGTTCCTAATTGGAGTGGTTGGTGTATTCCGTACTTCTAGCGATTGGATTTCACTCAAAACTCACCAAATGACTCCTCCCACCATATTATGATGTTGCCCAAGTTTGGGGCTCGATCCGAAATCAATAGGTGTGAGAAAATGGACAATTCAAGTTCAACGGCAGATCGTTCCTTATTGGAGGGGTTTGTGTATTCCATACTTCTAGCGATTGGATTTCACTCAAAACTCACCAAATGACTCCTCCCACCATATTATGGTATTGCCCAAGTTTTGGGCTCGATCCGAAATCAATAGGTGTGAGAAATTGGACAATTCAAGTTCGACGGCAGTTCTTTCCTAGTTGGAGTGGTTGGTGTATTCCATACTTCTAGCGATTTGATTTCACTCAAAACTCACCAAATGACTCCTCCCACCATATTATGATGTTCCCCAAGTTTTGGGCTCAATCCGAAATCAATAGGTATTCCAAATTGGACAATTCAAGTTCAACGGCAGTTCGTTCCTAATTGGAGTGGTTGGTGTATTGCATACTTCTAGCGATTGGATTTCACTCAAAACTCACCAAATGACTCCTCCCACCATATTATGATGTTGCCCATGTTTTGGGCTCGATCCGAAATCAATAGGTGTTCCGAATTGGACAATTCAAGTTCAACGGCAGTTCGTTCCTAATTGGAGTGGTTGGTGTATTCCATACTTCTAGCGATTGCATTTCCCTCAAAACTCACCAAATGAAACCTCCCACCATATTATGATGTTGCCCAAGTTTGGGGCTCGATCCGAAATCAGTAGGTGTGAGAAATTGGACAATTCAAGTTCAACGGCAGTTCGTTCCTAGTTGGAGTGGTTGGTGTATTCCACACTTCTAGCAATTGGATTTCACTCAAAACTCACCAAATGACTCTTCCCACCACATTATGATGTTGCCCAAGTTTTGGGCTCGATCCAAAATCAATAGGTGTGAGAAATTGGACAATTCAAGTTCAACGGCAGTTCGTTCCTAATTGGAGTGGTTGGTGTATTCCACACTTCTAGCGATTGGATTTCACTCAAAACTCACCAAATGACTCCTCCTACCGTATTATGATGTTGCCCAAGTTTTGGGCTCGATCCGAAATCAATAGGTGTGAGAATTGGACAATTCAAGTTCAACGACAGTTCGTTCCTAATTGTAGTGGTTGGTGTATTCCATGCTTCTAGCGATTGGATTTCACTCAAAACTCACCAAATGACTCCTCCCACCATCTTATGATGTTGCCCAAGTTTGGGGCGCGATCCGAAATCAATAGGTGTTCCAAATTGGACAATTCAAGTTCAACGGCAGATCGTTCCTAATTGGAGTGGTTTGTGTATTCCATACTTCTAGCGATTGGATTTCACTCAAAACTCACCAAATGACTCCTTCCACCAAATTATGATGTTGCCCATGTTTTGGGCTCGATCCGAAATCAATAGGTGTGAGAAATTGGACAATTCAAGTTCAACGGCAGTTCGTTCCTAATTGGAGTGGTTGGTGTATTCCATACTTCTAGCGATTGGATTTCACTCAAAACTCAACAAATGACTCCTCCCACCATATTATGATGTTGCGCAAGTTTTGGGCTTGATCCGAAATCAATAGGTGTGAGAAATTCGACAATTCAAGTTCAGCGGCAGTTCGTTCCTAATTGGAGTGGTTGGTGTATTCCGTACTTCTAGCGATTGGATTTCACTCAAAACTCACCAAATGACTCCTCCCACCATATTATGATGTTGCCCAAGTTTGGGGCTCGATCCGAAATCAATAGGTGTGAGAAAATGGACAATTCAAGTTCAACGGCAGATCGTTCCTTATTGGAGGGGTTTGTGTATTCCATACTTCTAGCGATTGGATTTCACTCAAAACTCACCAAATGACTCCTCCCACCATATTATGGTATTGCCCAAGTTTTGGGCTCGATCCGAAATCAATAGGTGTGAGAAATTGGACAATTCAAGTTCGACGGCAGTTCTTTCCTAGTTGGAGTGGTTGGTGTATTCCATACTTCTAGCGATTTGATTTCACTCAAAACTCACCAAATGACTCCTCCCACTATATTATGATGTTCCCCAAGTTTTGGGCTCAATCCGAAATCAATAGGTATTCCAAATTGGACAATTCAAGTTCAACGGCAGTTCGTTCCTAATTGGAGTGGTTGGTGTATTGCATACTTCTAGCGATTGGATTTCACTCAAAACTCACCAAATGACTCCTCCCACCATATTATGATGTTGCCCATGTTTTGGGCTCGATCCGAAATCAATAGGTGTTCCGAATTGGACAATTCAAGTTCAACGGCAGTTCGTTCCTAATTGGAGTGGTTGGTGTATTCCATACTTCTAGCGATTGCATTTCCCTCAAAACTCACCAAATGAAACCTCCCACCATATTATGATGTTGCCCAAGTTTGGGGCTCGATCCGAAATCAATAGGTGTGAGAAATTGGACAATTCAAGTTCAACGGCAGTTCGTTCCTAGTTGGAGTGGTTGGTGTATTCCACACTTCTAGCAATTGGATTTCACTCAAAACTCACCAAATGACTCTTCCCACCACATTATGATGTTGCCCAAGTTTTGGGCTCGATCCAAAATCAATAGGTGTGAGAAATTGGACAATTCAAGTTCAACGGCAGTTCGTTCCTAATTGGAGTGGTTGGTGTATTCCACACTTCTAGCGATTGGATTTCACTCAAAACTCACCAAATGACTCCTCCTACCGTATTATGATGTTGCCCAAGTTTTGGGCTCGATCCGAAATCAATAGGTGTGAGAATTGGACAATTCAAGTTCAACGACAGTTCGTTCCTAATTGTAGTGGTTGGTGTATTCCATACTTCTAGCGATTGGATTTCACTCAAAACTCACCAAATGACTCCTCCCACCATCTTATGATGTTGCCCAAGTTTGGGGCGCGATCCGAAATCAATAGGTGTTCCAAATTGGACAATTCAAGTTCAACGGCAGTTCGTTCCTAATTGGAGTGGTTGGTGTATTCCACACTTCTAGCGATTGGATTTCACTCAAAACTAACCAAATGACTCCTCTCACCATATTATGATGTTGCCCAAGTTTTGGGCTCGATCCGAAATCAATAGGTGTGAGAAATTGGACAATTCAAATTCAAGGGCAGTTCGTTCCTAATTGGAGTGGTTGGTGTATTCCATACTTCTAGCGATTGGATTTCACCCAAAACTCCTCCCACCTTATTATGATGTTGCCCATGTTTTGGGCTCAATCTGAAATCAATAGGTGTGGGAAATTGGACAATCCAAGTTCAACGGCAGTTCGTTCCTAATTGGAGTGGTTGGTGTGTTCCACACTTCTAGGGATTGGATTTCTCTCAAAACTCACCAAATGACTCCTCCAACCATATTATGATGTTGCCCAAGTTTTGGGCTCGATCCGAAATCAATAGGTGTGAGAAATTGGACAATTCAAGTTCAACGGCAGGTCGTTCCTAGTCGTAGTGGTTGGTGTATTCCATACTTCTAGCGATTGGATTTCACTCAAAACTCACCAAATGACTCCTCCCACCATATTATGATGTTGCCCTATTTTGGGGCTCGATCCGAAATCAATGGGTGTTCCAAATTGGACAATTCAAGTTCAACGGCAGGTCGTTCCTAATTGGAGTGGTTGGTGTATTCCATACTTCTAGTGATTGGATTTCACTCAAAACTCACCAAATGACTCCTCCCACCATATTATGCTGTTGCCCAAGTTTTGGGCTCGATCCGAAATCAATAGGTGTTCCAAATTGGACAATTGAAGTTCAACGGCAGTTCGTTCCTAATTGGAGTGGTTGGTGTATTCCATACTTCTAGCGATTGGATTTCACTCAAAACTCCTCCCACCTTATTATGATGTTGCCCATGTTTTGGGCTCTATCTGAAATCGATAGGTGTGAGAAATTGGGTAATTCAAGTTCAACGGCAGTTCGTTCCTAATTGGAGTGGTTGGTGTATTCCATGCTTCTAGCGATTGGATTTCACTCAAAACTCACCAAACGACTCCTCCCACCATATTATGATGTTGCCCCAGTTTTGGGCTCGATCCGAAATCAATAGGTGTTACAAATTCGACAATTCAAGTTCAACGGCAGTTCGTTCCTAAATGGAGTGGTTGGTGTATTCCATACTTTTAGCGATTGGATTTCACTCAAAACTAACCAAATGACTACTCCCACCGTATTATGATGTTAACCAAGTTTTGGGCTCGATCCAAAATCAATAGGTGTGAGAAATTGGACAATTCAAGTTGAACGGCAGTTCGTTCCTAATTGGAGTGGTTGGTGTATTCCACACTTCTAGGGATTGGATTTCACTCAAAACTCACGAAATGACTCCTCCCACCGTATTATGATGTTGCCCAAGTTTTGGGCTCGATCCAAAATCAATAGGTGTGAGAAATTGGACAATTCAAGTTTAACGGCAGTTCGTTCCTAATTGGAGTGGTTGGTGTATTCCACACTTCTAGCGATTGGATTTCACTCAAAACTAACCAAATGACTCCTCCCACCATATTATGATGTTGCCCAAGTTTTGGGCTCGATCCGAAATCAATAGGTGTGAGAAATTGGACAATTCAAGTTCAACGGCAGTTCGTTCCTAATTGGAATGGTTGGTGTATTCCACACTTCTAGCGATTGGATTTCACTCAAAACTCACCAAATGACTCCTCCCACCATATTATGATGTTGCCCAAGTTTTGGGCTCGATCCGAAATCAATAGGTGTGAGAAATTGGACAATTCAAATTCAACGGCAGTTCGTTCCTAATTGGAGTGGTTGGTGTATTCCACACTTCTAGTGATTGGATTTCACTCAAAACTCACCAAATGACTCCTCCCCCCATATTATGATGTTGCCCAAGTTTTGGGCTCGATCCAAAATCAATGGGTGTGAGAAATTGGACAATTCAAGTTTAACGGCAGTTCGTTCCTAATTGGAGTGGTTGGTGTATTCCACACTTCTAGCGATTGGATTTCACTCAAAACTCAACAAATGACTCCTCCCACCATGTTATGATGTTGCCCAAGTTTTGGGCTTGATCCGAAATCAATAGGTGTGAGAAATTGGACAATTCAAGTTCAGCGGCAGTTCGTTCCTAATTGGAGTGGTTGGTGTATTCCGTACTTCTAGCGATTGGATTTCACTCAAAACTCCTCCCACCTAATTATGATGTTGCCCATGTTTTGGGCTCTATCTGAAATCAATAGGTGTGGGAAATTGGACAATCCAAGTTCAACGGCAGTTCGTTCCTAACTGGAGTTGTTGGTGTATTCCACACTTCTAGGGATTGGATTTCTCTCAAAACTCACCAAATGACTCCTCCCACCATATTATGATGTTGCCCAAGTTTTGGGCTCGATCCGAAATCAATAGGTGTGGGAAATTGCACAATTCAAGTTCAACGGCAGTTCGTTCCTAATTGGAGTGGTTGGTGTATTCCACACTTCTAGCGATTGGATTTCACTCAAAACTCACCAAATGACTCCTCCCACCATATTATGATGTTGCCCAAGTTTTGGGCTAGATCCAAAATCAATAGGTGTGAGAAATTGGACAATTCAAGTTTAACGGCAGTTCGTTCCTAATTGGAGTGGTTGGTGTATTCCACACTTCTAGCGATTGGATTTCACTCAAAACTAACCAAATGACTCCTCTCACCATATTATGATGTTGCCCAAGTTTTGGGCTCGATCCGAAATCAATGGGTGTTCCAAATTGGACAATTCAAGTTCAACGGCAGGTCGTTCCTAATTGGAGTGGTTGGTGTATTCCATACTTCTAGTGATTGGATTTCACTCAAAACTCACCAAATGACTCCTCCCACCATATTATTCTGTTGCCCAAGTTTTGGGCTCGATCCGAAATCAATAGGTGTTCCAAATTGGACAATTCAAGTTCAACGGCAGTTCGTTCCTAATTGGAGTGGTTGGTGTATTCCATACTTCTAGCGATTGGATTTCACTCACAACTCACCAAATGACTCCTCCTACCATATTATGCTGTTGCCCAAGTTTTGGGCTCGATCCGAAATCAATAGGGGTTCCAAATTGGACAATTCAAGTTCAACGGCAGTTCGTTCCTAATTGGAGTGGTTGGTGTATTCCGTACTTCTAGCCATTGGATTTCACTCAAAACTAACCAAATGACTCCTCCCACCATATTATGATGTTGCCCAAGTTTTGGGCTGGATCCGAAATCAATAGGTATGAGAAATTGGACAATTCAAGTTTAACGGCAGTTCGTTCCTAATTGGAGTGGTTGGTGTATTCCACACTTCTAGCGATTGGATTTCACTCAAAACTAACCAAATGACTCCTCTCACCATATTATGATGTTGCCCAAGTTTTGGGCTCGATCCGAAATCAATAGGTGTGAGAAATTGGACAATTCAAATTCAAGGGCAGTTCGTTCCTAATTGGAGTGGTTGGTGTATTCCATACTTCTAGCGATTGGATTTCACCCAAAACTCCTCCCACCTTATTATGATGTTGCCCATGTTTTGGGCTCAATCTGAAATCAATAGGTGTGGGAAATTGGACAATCCAAGTTCAACGGCAGTTCGTTCCTAATTGGAGTGGTTGGTGTGTTCCACACTTCTAGGGATTGGATTTCTCTCAAAACTCACCAAATGACTCCTCCAACCATATTATGATGTTGCCCAAGTTTTGGGCTCGATCCGAAATCAATAGGTGTGAGAAATTGGACAATTCAAGTTCAACGGCAGGTCGTTCCAAGTCGTAGTGGTTGGTGTATTCCATACTTCTAGCGATTGGATTTCACTCAAAACTCACCAAATGACTCCTCCCACCATATTATGATGTTGCCCTATTTTGGGGCTCGATCCGAAATCAATGGGTGTTCCAAATTGGACAATTCAAGTTCAACGGCAGGTCGTTCCTAATTGGAGTGGTTGGTGTATTCCATACTTCTAGTGATTGGATTTCACTCAAAACTCACCAAATGACTCCTCCCACCATATTATGCTGTTGCCCAAGTTTTGGGCTCGATCCGAAATCAATAGGTGTTCCAAATTGGACAATTCAAGTTCAACGGCAGTTCGTTCCTAATTGGAGTGGTTGGTGTATTCCATACTTCTAGCGATTGGATTTCACTCACAACTCACCAAATGACTCCTCCTACCATATTATGCTGTTGCCCAAGTTTTGGGCTCGATCCGAAATCAATAGGGGTTCCAAATTGGACAATTCAAGTTCAACGGCAGTTCGTTCCTAATTGGAGTGGTTGGTGTATTCCGTACTTCTAGCCATTGGATTTCACTCAAAACTAACCAAATGACTCCTCCCACCATATTATGATGTTGCCCAAGTTTTGGGCTGGATCCGAAATCAATAGGTGTGAGAAATTGGACAATTCAAGTTTAACGGCAGTTCGTTCCTAATTGGAGTGGTTGGTGTATTCCACACTTCTAGCGATTGGATTTCACTCAAAACTAACCAAATGACTCCTCTCACCATATTATGATGTTGCCCAAGTTTTGGGCTCGATCCGAAATCAATAGGTGTGAGAAATTGGACAATTCAAATTCAAGGGCAGTTCGTTCCTAATTGGAGTGGTTGGTGTATTCCATACTTCTAGCGATTGGATTTCACCCAAAACTCCTCCCACCTTATTATGATGTTGCCCATGTTTTGGGCTCAATCTGAAATCAATAGGTGTGGGAAATTGGACAATCCAAGTTCAACGGCAGTTCGTTCCTAATTGGAGTGGTTGGTGTATTGCATACTTCTAGCGATTGGATTTCACTCAAAACTCACCAAATGACTCCTCCCACCATATTATGATGTTGCCCATGTTTTGGGCTCGATCCGAAATCAATAGGTGTTCCAAATTGGACAATTCAAGTTCAACGGCAGTTCGTTCCTAATTGGAGTGGTTGGTGTATTCCATACTTCTAGCGATTGGATTTCACTCACAACTCACCAAATGACTCCTCCTACCATATTATGCTGTTGCCCAAGTTTTGGGCTCGATCCGAAATCAATAGGGGTTCCAAATTGGACAATTCAAGTTCAATGGCAGTTCGTTCCTAGTTGGAGTGGTTGGTGTATTGCATACTTCTAGCGATTGCATTTCCCTCAAAACTCACCAAATGAAACCTCCCACCATATTATGATGTTGCCCAAGTTTGGGGCTCGATCCGAAATCAATAGGTGTGAGAAATTGGACAATTCAAGTTCAACGGCAGTTCGTTCCTAGTTGGAGTGGTTGGTGTATTCCACACTTCTAGCGATTGGATTTCACTCAAAACTCACCAAATGACTACTCCCACCATATTATGATGTTGCCCAAGTTTTGGGCTCAATCCGAAATCAAAAGGTGTGAGAAATTGGACAATTGAAGTTCAACGGCAGTTCGTTCCTAATTGGAGTGGTTGGTGTATTCCGCACTTCTAGCAATTGGATTTCACTCAACACTCACCAAATGACTCCTCCCACCATATTATGATGTTGCCCAAGTTTTGGGCTCGATCCGAAATCAACAGGTGCGAGAAATTTAACAATTCAAGTTCAACGGCAGTTCGTTCCTAATTGGAGTTGTTGGTGTATTCCACACTTCTAGCAATTGGATTTCACTCAACACTCACCAAATGACTCCTCCCACCATATTATGATGTTGCCCAAGTTTTGGGCTCGATCCGAAATCAATAGGTGTTCCAAACTGGACAATTCAAGTTCAACGGCAGTTCGTTCCTAATTGGAGTGGTTGGTGTATTCCATACTTCTAGCGATTGGATTTCACTCAAAACTCACCAAATGACTCCTCCCACCAAATTATGATGTTGCCCAAGTTTTGGGCTCGATCCGAAATCAATAGGTGTCAGAAATTGGACAATTCAAGTTCAACGGCTGTTCGTTCCTAATTGGAGTGGTTGGTGTATTCCATACTTCTAGCGATTGGATTTCCCTCAAAACCCACCAAATGAATCCCCCCACCATATTATGTTGTTGCCCAAGTTTGGGGCTTGATCCGAAATCAATAGGTGTGAGAAATTGGACAATTCAAGTTCGACGGCAGTTCGTTCCTAGTTGGAGTGGTTGGTGTATTCCACACTTCTTGCGATTGGATTTCACTCAAAACTCACCAAATGACTCCTCCCACCATATTATGATGTTGCCCAAGTTTTGGGCTCGATCCGAAATCAATAAGTGTGAGAAATTGGACAATTCAAGTTCAACGGCAGTTCGTTCCTAATTGGAGTGGTTGGTGTATTCCACACTTCTAGCGATTGGATTTCACTCAAAACTCACAAAATGACTCCTCCCACCACATTATGATGTTGCCCAAGTTTTGGGCTCGATCCAAAATCAATAGGTGTGAGAAATTGGACAATTCAAGTTCAACGGCAGTTCGTTCCTAATTGGAGTGGTTGGTGTATTCCACACTTCTAGCGATTGGATTTCACTCAAAACTCACCAAATGACTCCTCCCACCATATTATGATGTTGCCCAAGTTTTGGGCTCGATCCGAAATCAATAGGTGTGAGAAATTGGACAATTCAAGTTCAACGGCAGTTCGTTCCTAATTGGAGTGGTTGGTGTATTCCATACTTCTAGCAATTGGATTTCACTCAAAACTCACCAAATGACTCCTTCCACCATCTTATGATGTTGCCCAAGTTTGGGGCTCGATCCGAAATCAATAGGTGTTCCAAATTGGACAATTCAAGTTCAACGGCAGTTCGTTCCTAATTGGAGTGGTTGGTGTATTCCACACTTCTAGCGATTGGATTTCACTCAAAACTCACTAAATGACTCCTCCCACCACATTATGATGTTGCCCAAATTTTGGGCTCGATCCGAAATCAACAGGTGTGAGAAATTGGACAATTCAAGTTCAACAGCAGTTCGTTTCTAATTGGAGTGGTTTGTGTATTCCATACTTCTAGCGAATGGATTTGACTCAAAACTCACCAAAGGACTCCTCCCACAATATGATGTTGCCCAAGTTTGGGGCTCGATCCGAAATCAATAGATGTGAGAAATTGGACAATTCAAGTTCAACGGCAGATCGTTCCTAATTGGAGTGGTTTGTGCATTCCATACTTCTAGCGATTGGATTTCACTCAAAACTCACCAAATGACTCCTCCCACCATATTATCATATTGCCCAAGTTTTGGGCTCGATCCGAAATCAATAGGTGTGAGAAATTGGACAATTCAAGTTCAACGGCAGTTCTTTCCTAATTGGAGTGGTTGGTGTATTCCATACTTCTAGCGATTTGATTTCACTCAAAACTCACCAAATGACTCCTCCCACCATATTATGATGTTCCCCAAGTTTTGGGCTCAATCCGAAATCAATAGGTGTTCCAAATTGGACAATTCAAGTTCAACGGCAGTTCGTTCCTAATTGGAGTGGTTGGTGTATTGCATACTTCTAGCGATTGGATTTCACTCAAAACTCACCAAATGACTCCTCCCACCATATTATGATGTTGCCCATGTTTTGGGCTCTATCCGAAATCAATAGGTGTTCCAAATTGGACAATTCAAGTTCAACGGCAATTCGTTCCTAATTGGAGTGGTTGGTGTATTCCATACTTCTAGCGATTGCATTTCACTCAAAACTCACCAAACGACTCCTCCCACCATATTATGATGTTGCCCAAGTTTGGGGCTCGAACCGAAATCAATAGGTGTGAGAAATTGGACAATTCAAGTTCAACGGCAGTTCGTTCGTAGTTGGAGTGGTTGGTGTATTCCACACTTCTAGCGATTGGATTTCACTCAAAACTCACCAAATGACTCCTCCCACCATATTATGATGTTGCCCAAGTTTTGGGCTCAATCCGAAATCAATAGGTGTGAGAAATTGGACAATTGATGTTGAACGGCAGTTCGTTCCTAATTGGAGTGGTTGGTGTATTCCATACTTCTAGCGATTGGATTTCACTCAAAACTCCTCCCACCTAA
Organism: Prunus avium; assembly: GCF_965620075.1. Lineage (NCBI taxonomy): Eukaryota > Viridiplantae > Streptophyta > Magnoliopsida > Rosales > Rosaceae > Prunus > Prunus avium. The sequence goes on from NC_142290.1 coordinate 11,500,134, forward strand.
TTATGATGTTGCCCATGTTTTGGGCTCTATCTGAAATCAATACGTGTGGGAAATTGGACAATCCAAGTTCAACGGCAGTTCGTTCCTAATTGGAGTGGTTGGTGTATTCCACACTTCTAGGGATTGGATTTCACTCAAAACCCACTAAATGACTCATCCCACCATATTATGATGTTGCCCAAGTTTTGGGCTCGATCCGAAATCAATAGGTGTGGGAAATTGCACAATTCAAGTTCAACGGCAGTTCGTTCCTAATTGGAGTGGTTGGTGTATTCCACACTTCTAGCGATTGGATTTCACTCAAAACTCACCAAATGACTCCTCCCACCATATTATGATGTTGCCCAAGTTTTTGGCTAGATCCAAAATCAATAGGTGTGTGAAATTGGACAATTCAAGTTTAACGGCAGTTCGTTCCTAATTGGAGTGGTTGGTGTATTCCACACTTCTAGCGATTGGATTTCACTCAAAACTAACCAAATGACTCCTCCCACCATATTATGATGTTGCCCAAGTTTAGGGCTCGATCCGAAATCAATAGGTGTGAGAAATTGGACAATTCAAATTCAAGGGCAGTTCGTTCCTAATTGGAGTGGTTGGTGTATTCCATACTTCTAGCGATTGGATTTCACCCAAAACTCCTCCCACCTTATTATGATGTTGCCCATGTTTTGGGCTCGATCGGAAATCAATAGGTGTGGGAAATTGGACAATCCAAGTTCAACGGCAGTTCGTTCCTAATTGGAGTGGTTGGTGTATTCCACACTTCTAGGGATTGGATTTCTCTCAAAACTCACCAAATGACCCCTCCAACCATATTATGATGTTGCCCAAGTTTTGGGCTCGATCCGAAATCAATAGGTGTGAGAAATTGGACAATTCATGTTCAACGGCAGTTCGTTCCTAATCGTAGTGGTTGGTGTATTCCATACTTCTAGCGATTGGATTTCACTCAAAACTCACCAAATGACTCCTCCCACCGTATTATGATGTTGCCCTAGTTTGGGGCTCGATCCGAAATCAATAGGTGTTCCAAATTGGACAATTCAAGTTCAACGGCAGTTCGTTCCTAATTGGAGTTGTTGGTGTATTCCACACTTCTAGCAATTGGATTTCACTCAAAACTCACCAAATGACTCCTCCCACCATATTATGATGTTGCCCAAGTTTTGGGCTCGATCCGAAATCAATAGGTGTTCCAAACTGGACAATTCAAGTTCAACGGCAGTTCGTTCCTAATTGGAGTGGTTGGTGTATTCCATACTTCTAGCGTTTGGATTTCACTCAAAACTCACCAAATGACTCCTCCCACCAAATTATGATGTTGCCCAAGTTTTGGGCTCGATCCGAAATCAATAGGTGTCAGAAATTGGACAATTCAAGTTCAACGGCTGTTCGTTCTTAATTGGAGGGGTTGGTGTATTCCATACTTCTAGCGATTGGATTTCCCTCAAAACTCACCAAATGAATCCCCCCACCATATTATGTTGTTGCCCAAGTTTGGGGCTTGATCCGAAATCAATAGGTGTGAGAAATTGGACAATTCAAGTTCGACGGCAGTTCGTTCCTAGTTGGAGTGGTTGGTGTATTCCATACTTCTTGCGATTGGATTTCACTCAAAACTCACCAAATGACTCCTCCCACCATATTATGATGTTGCCCAAGTTTTGGGCTCGATCCGAAATCAATAAGTGTGAGAAATTGGACAATTCAAGTTCAACGGCAGTTCGTTCCTAATTGGAGTGGTTGGTGTATTCCACACTTCTAGCGATTGGATTTCACTCAAAACTCACGAAATGACTCCTCCCACCACATTATGATGTTGCCCAAGTTTTGGGCTCGATCCAAAATCAATAGGTGTGAGAAATTGGACAATTCAAGTTCAACGGCAGTTCGTTCCTAATTGGAGTGGTTGGTGTATTCCACACTTCTAGCGATTGGATTTCACTCAAAACTCACCAAATGACTCCTCCCACCATATTATGATGTTGGCCAAGTTTTGGGCTCGATCCGAAATCAATATTTGTGAGAAATTGAACAATTCAAGTTCAACGGCAGTTCGTTCCTAATTGGAGTGGTTTGTGTATTCCATACTTCTAGCGATTGGATTTCACTCAAAACTCACCAAATGACTCCTTCCACCATCTTATGGTGTTGCCCAAGTTTGGGGCTCGATCCGAAATCAATAGGTGTTCCAAATTGGACAATTCAAGTTCAACGGCAGTTCGTTCCAAATTGGAGTGGTTGGTGTATTCCACACTTCTAGCGATTGGATTTCACTCAAAACTCACTAAATGACTCCTCCCACCATATTATGATGTTGCCCAAATTTTGGTCTCGATCCGAAATCAATAGGTGTGAGAAATTGGACAATTCAAGTTCAACGGCAGTTCGTTTCTAATTGGAGTGGTTGTTGTATTCCATACTTCTAGCGAATGGATTTCACTCAAAACTCACCAAAGGACTCTTTCCACAATATGATGTTGCCCAAGTTTGGGGCTCGATCCGAAATCAATAGGTGTTCGAAATTGGACAATTCAAGTTCAACGGCAGTTCGTTCCTAATTGGAGTGGTTGGTGTATTCCACACTTCTAGCGATTGGATTTCACTCAAAACTAACCAAATGACTCCTCCCACCATATTATGATGTTGCCCAAGTTTTGGGCTCGATCCGAAATCAATAGGTGTTACAAATTCGACAATTCAAGTTCAGCGGCAGTTCGTTCCTAAATGGAGTGGTTGGTGTATTCCATACTTTTAGCGATTGGATTTCACTCAAAACTAACCAAATGACTACTCCCACCATATTATGATGTTAACCAAGTTTTCGGGTCTATCCAAAATCAATAGGTGTGAGAAATTGGACAATTCAAGTTCAACGGCAGTTCGTTCCTAATTGGAGTGGTTGGTGTATTCCATACTTCTAGCGATTGGATTTCACTCAAAACTCACCAAATGACTCCTCCCACCATCTTATGATGTTGCCCAAGTTTGGGGCTCGATCCGAAATCAATAGGTGTTCCAAATTGGACAATTAAAGTTCAACGGCAGTTCATTCCTAATTGGAGTGGTTGGTGTATTCCATACTTCTGGCGATTGGATTTCACTCAAAACAAACCAAATGACTACTCCCACCATATTATGATGTTGCCCAAGTTTTGGGGTCTATCCAAAATCAATTGGTGTTAGAAATTGGACAATTCAAGTTCAACGGCAGTTCGTTCCTAATTGGAGTGGTTGGGGTATTCCACACTTCTAGCAATTGGATTTCACTCAAAACTCACCAAATGACTCCTACCACCATATTATGCTGTTGCCTAAGCTTTGGGCTCGATCCGAAATCAATAGGTGTTCCAAATTGGACAATTCAAGTTCAACGGCAGTTCGTTCCTAATTGGAGTGGTTGGTGTATTCCACACTTCTAGCGATTGGATTTCACTCAAAACTCACCAAATGACTCCTCCCACCATATTATGATGTTGCCCAAGTTTTGGGCTAGATCCAAAATCAATAGGTGTGAGAAATTGGACAATTCAAGTTTAACGGCAGTTCGTTCCTAATTGGAGTGGTTGGTGTATTCCACACTTCTAGCGATTGGATTTCACTCAAAACTAACCAAATGACTCCTCCCACCATATTATGATGTTGCCCAAGTTTTGGGCTCGATCCGAAATCAATAGGTGTGAGAAATTGGACAATTCAAATTCAAGGGCAGTTCGTTCCTAATTGGAGTGGTTGGTGTATTCCATACTTCTAGCGATTGGATTTCACCCAAAACTCCTCCCACCTTATTATGATGTTGCCCATGTTTTGGGCTCGATCTGAAATCAATAGGTGTGGGAAATTGGACAATCCAAGTTCAACGGCAGTTCGTTCCTAATTGGAGTGGTTGGTGTATTCCACACTTCTAGGGATTGGATTTCTCTCAAAACTCACCAAATGACCCCTCCAACCATATTATGATGTTGCCCAAGTTTTGGGCTCGATCCGAAATCAATAGGTGTGAGAAATTGGACAATTCATGTTCAACGGCAGTTCGTTCCTAATCGTAGTGGTTGGTGTATTCCATACTTCTAGCGATTGGATTTCACTCAAAACTCATCAAATGACTCCTCCCACCATATTATGATGTTGCCCAAGTTTTGGGCTCGATCCGAAATCAATAAGTGTGAGAAATTGGACAATTCAAGTGCAACGGCAGTTCGTTCCTAATTGGAGTGGTTGGTGTATTCCACACTTCTAGCGATTGGATTTCACTCAAAACTCACCAAATGACTCCTCCCACCACATTATGATGTTGCCCAAGTTTTGGGCTCGATCCAAAATCAATAGGTGTGAGAAATTGGACAATTCAAGTTCAACGGCAGTTCGTTCCTAATTGGAGTGGTTGGTGTATTCCACACTTCTAGCGATTGGATTTCACTCAAAACTCACCAAATGACTCCTCCCACCATATTATGATGTTGCCCAAGTTTTGGGCTCGATCCGAAATCAATAGGTGTGAGAAATTGGACAATTCAAGTTCAACGGCAGTTCGTTCCTAATTGGAGTGGTTGGTGTATTCCATACTTCTAGCGATTGGATTTCACTCAAAACTCACCAAATGACTCCTTCCACCATCTTATGGTGTTGCCCAAGTTTGGGGCTCGATCCGAAATCAATAGGTGTTCCAAATTGGACAATTCAAGTTCAACGGCAGTTCGTTCCTAATTGGAGTGGTTGGTGTATTCCACACTTCTAGCGATTGGATTTCACTCAAAACTCACCAAATGACTCCTCCCACCATATTATGATGTTGCCCAAGTTTTGGGCTCGATCCGAAATCAATAGGTGTGAGAAATTGGACAATTCAAGTTCAACGGCAGTTCGTTCCTAATTGGAGTGGTTGGTGTATTCCATACTTCTAGCGATTGGATTTCACTCAAAACTCACCAAATGACTCCTCCCACCATATTATGATGTTGCCCAAGTTTGGGGCTCGATCCGAAATCAATAGGTGTTCCAAATTGGACAATTAAAGTTCAACGGCAGTTCATTCCTAATTGGAGTGGTTGGTGTATTCCATACTTCTCCCGATTGGATTTCACTCAAAACAAACCAAATGACTACTCCCACCATATTATGATGTTGCCCAAGTTTTGGGCTCGATCCAAAATCAATAGGTGTTAGAAATTGGACAGTTCAAGTTCAACGGCAGTTCGTTCCTAATTGGAGTGGTTGGTGTATTCCACACTTCTAGCGATTGGATTTCACTCAAAAGTCACCAAATGACTCCTCCCACCATATTATGCTGTTGCCCAAGTTTTGGGCTCGATCCGAAATCAATAGGTGTTCCAAATTGGACAATTCAAGTTCAACGGCAGTTCGTTCCTAATTGGAGTGGTTGGTGTATTCCATACTTCTAGCCATTGGATTTCACTCAAAACTAACCAAATGACTCCTCCCACCATATTATGATGTTGCCCAAGTTTTGGGCTGGATCCGAAACCAATAGGTGTGAGAAATTGGACAGTTCAAGTTCAACGACAGTTCGTTCCTAATTGGAGTGGTTGGTGTATTCCACACTTCTAGCGATTGGTTTCACTCAAAACTCACCAAATGACACCTCCCACCATATTATGATGTTGCCCAAGTTTTGGGCTCGATCCAAAATCAATAGGTGTTAGAAATTGGACAATTCAAGTTCAACGGCAGTTCGTTCCTAATTGGAGTGGTTGGTGTATTCCACACTTCTAGCGATTGGATTTCACTCAAAAGTCACCAAATGACTCCTCCCACCATATTATGCTGTTGCCCAAGTTTTGGGCTCGATCCGAAATCAATAGGTGTTCCAAATTGGAGAATTCAAGTTCAACGGCAGTTCGTTCCTAATTGGAGTGGTTGGTGTATTCCATACTTCTAGCCATTGGATTTCACTCAAAACTAACCAAATGACTCCTCCCACCATATTATGATGTTGCCCAAGTTTTGGGCTGGATCCGAAACCAATAGGTGTGAGAAATTGGACAGTTCAAGTTCAACGACAGTTCGTTCCTAATTGGAGTGGTTGGTGTATTCCACACTTCTAGCGATTGGTTTCACTCAAAACTCACCAAATGACACCTCCCACCATATTATGATGTTGCCCAAGTTTTGGGCTCGATCCGAAATCAATAGGTGTGAGAAATTTAACAATTCAAGTTCAACGGCAGTTCGTTCCTAATTGGAGTGGTTGGTGTATTCCACACTTCTAGCGATTGGATTTCACTCAAAACTCACCAAATGACTCCTCCCACCATATTCTGATGTTGCCCAAGTTTTGGGCTTGATCCGAAATCAATAGGTGTTCCAAATTGGACAATTCAAGTTCAACGGCAGTTCGTTCCTAATTGGAGTGGTTGGTGTATTCCACACTTCTAGCGATTGGATTTCACTCAAAACTCACCAAATGACTCCTCCCACCATATTATGATGTTGCCCAAGTTTTGGGCTCGATCCGAAATCAATAGGTGTGAGAAATTTAACAATTCAAGTTCAACGGCAGTTCGTTCCTAATTGGAGTGGTTGGTGTATTCCACACTTCTAGCGATTGGATTTCACTCAAAACTCACCAAATGACTCCTCCCACCATATTATGCTGTTGCCTAAGCTTTGGGCTCGATCCGAAATCAATAGGTGTTCCAAATTGGACAATTCAAGTTCAACGGCAGTTCGTTCCTAATTGGAGTGGTTGGTGTATTCCACACTTCTAGCGATTGGATTTCACTCAAAACTCACCAAATGACTCCTCCCACCATATTATGATGTTGCCCAAGTTTTGGGCTCGATCCGAAATCAATAGGTGTGAGAAATTTAACAATTCAAGTTCAACGGCAGTTCGTTCCTAATTGGAGTGGTTGGTGTATTCCACACTTCTAGCGATTGGATTTCACTCAAAACTCACCAAATGACTCCTCCCACCATATTATGATGTTGCCCAAGTTTGGGGCTCGATCCGAAATCAATAGGTCTGAGAAATTGGACAATTCAAGTTCAACGGCAGTTCGTTCCTAATTGGAGTGGTTGGTGTATTCCATACTTCTAGCGATTGGATTTCACTCAAAACTCACCAAATGGCTCCTCCCACCAAATTATGATGTTGCCCAAGTTTTAGGCTCGATCCGAAATCAATAGGTCTGAGAAATTGGACAATTCAAGTTCAACGGCAGTTCGTTCCTAATTGGAGTGGTTGGTGTATTCCATACTTCTAGCGATTGGATTTCACTCAAAACTCACCAAATGACTCCCCCCACTATATTATGATGTTGCCCAAGTTTTGGGCTCGATCCGAAATCAATAGGTCTTCCAAATTGGACAATTCAAGTTCAACGGCAGTTCGTTCCTAATTGGAGTGGTTGGTGTATTCCATACTTCTAGCGATTGTATTTCACTCAAAAATAACCAAATGACTCCTCCCACCATGTTATGATGTTGCCCAAGTTTTGGGCTCGATCTGAAATCAATAGGTGTGAGAAATTGGGCAATTCAAGTTCAACGGCAGTTCGTTCCTAATTGGAGTGGTTGGTGTATTCCATACTTCTAGCGATTGTATTTCACTCAAAACTCACCAAATGACTCCTCACACCATATTATGAGGGAGCCCAGGTTTTGGGCTTGATCCGAAATCAATAGGTGTGAGAAATTGGACAATTCAAGTTCAACGGCAGTTCGTTCCTAATTGGAGTGGTTGGTGTATTCCATACTTCTAGCGATTGGATTTCACTCAAAACTCACCAAATGACTCCTCTCACCATATTATGATGATGCCCAAGTTTTGGGCTCGATCCGAAATCAATAGGTGTTCCAAATTGGAAAACTCAAGCATAACGGCAATTCGTTCCTAATTGGAGTGGTCGGTGTATTCCATACTTCTAGCGATTGGATTTCACTCAAAACTCACCAAATGACTCCTCCCACCATATTATGATGTTGCCCAAGTTTGGGGCTCGGTCCGAAATCAATAGGTGTGAGAAATTGGACAATTCAAGTTCAACGGCAGTTCGTTCCTAATTGGAGTGGTAGGTGTATTCCATACTTCTAGCAATTGGATTTCACTCAAAACTCACCAAATGACTCCTCCCACAATATTATGATGTAGCCCAAGTTTGGGGCTCGGTCCGAAATCAATAGGTGTGAGAAATTGGACAATTCAAGTTCAATGGCAGTTCGTTCCTAATTGGAGTGCTTGGTGTATTCCACACTTCTAGCGATTGGATTTCACTCAAAACTCACCAAATGACTCCTCCCACCATATTATGATGTTGCCCAAGTTTGGGGCTCGGTCCGAAATCAATAGGTGTTCGAAATTGGACAATTCAAGTTCAACGGCAGTTCGTTCCTAATTGGAGTGGTTGGTGTATTCCATACTTCTAGCGATTGGATTTTACTCAAAACTAACCAAATGACTCCTCCCACCACATTATGATGTTGCCCAAGTTTTGGGCTCGATCCGAAATCAATAGGTGTGAGAAGTTGGTCAATACAAGTTCAACGGCAGTTCGTTCCAAATTGGAGTGGTTGGTGTATTCCATACTTCTAGCGATTGGATTTAACTCAAAACTCACCAAATGACTCATCGCACCATATTACGATGTTGCCCAAGTTTTGGGCCCGATCCGAAATCAATAGGTGTTCCAAATTGGACAATTCATGTTCAACGGCAGTTCGTACCTAATTGGAGTGGTTGGTGTATTCCATACTTCTAGCGATTGGATTTCACTCAAAACTCACCAAATGACTCCTCCCACCATATTATGACGTTGCAAAAGTTTTGGGCTCGAGCCGAAATCAATAGGTGTGAGAAATTGGACAATTCGAGTTCAACGGAAGTTAGTTCCTAATTGGAGTGGTTGGTGTATTCCATACTTCTAGCGATTGGAGTTCACTCAAAACACACCAAATGACTCCTCCCACCATATTATGACGTTGCCCAATTTTTGGGCTCGATTCGAAATCAATAGGTGTTCCAAATTGGACAATTCAAGTTCAACGGCAGTTCGTTCCTAATTGGAGTGGTTGCTGTATTCAATACTTCTAGCGATTGGATTTCACTCAAAACTCACCAAATGACTCCTCCCACCATATTATGATGTTGCCCAAGTTTTGGGCTCGATCCGAAATCAATAGGTGTTCCAAATTGGACAATTCAAGTTCAACGGCAGTTCGTTCCTAACTGGAGTGGTTGGTTTATTCCATACTTCTAGCGATTGGATTTCACTCAAAACTCGCCAAATGACTCTTCCCACCATATTGTGATGTGGCCCAAGTTTGGGGCTCGATCCGAAATCAATAGGTGTGAGAAATTGGACGCTTCAAGTTCAACGGCAGTTCGTTCCTAATTCGAGTGGTTGCTGTATTCCATACTTCTAAAGATTGGATTTCACTCAAAACTCACGAAATGACTCCTCCCACCATATTATGATCTTGCCCAAGTTTTGGGCTCGATCCGAAATCAATAGGTGTTCCAAAATGGACAATTCAAGTTCAACGGCAGTTCGTTCCGAATTTTAGTGGTTGGTGTATTCCATACTTTTAGCGATTGGATTTCACTCAAAACTCACCAAATGACTCCTCCCACCATATTATGACGTTGCCCAAATTTTGGGCTCGATCCGAAATCAATAGGTTTGAGAAATTGGTCAATTCAAGTTCAACGGCAGTTCGTTCCTAATTGGAGTGCCTGGTGTATTCCATACTTCTAGCGATTGGATTTCACTCAAAACTCACCAAATGACTCCTCCCACCATATTATGACGTTGCCCAAATTTTGGGCTCGATCCGAAATCAATAGGTGTTCCAAATTGGAAAATTCAAGTTCAACGGCAGTTCGTTACGAATTGGAGTGGTTGGTGTATTCCATACTTCTAGTGATTTGATTTCACTCAAAACTCACCAAATGACTCCTCCCACCATATTATGATGTTGCCCAAGTTTTGGGCTTAATCCGAAATCAACAGGTGTGAGAAATTGGACAATTCAAGTTCAACGGCAGTTCGTTCCTAATTGGAGTGGTTGGTGTATTCCATACTTCTAGCGATTGGATTTCACTCAAAACTCACCAAATGACTCCTCGCACCATATTATGACGTTGCAAAAGTTTTGGGCTCGAGCCGAAATCAATAGGTGTGAGAAATTGGACAATTCAAGTTCAACGGTAGTTCGTTCCTAATTGGAGTGGTTGGTGTATTCCATACTTCTAGCGATTGGATTTCACTCAAAACTCACCAAATGACTCCTCCCACCATATTATGACGTTGCCCAATTTTTGGGCTCGATTCGAAATCAATAGGTGTTCCAAATTGGACAATTCAAGTTCAACGGCAGTTCGTTCCTAATTGGAGTGGTTTGTGTATTGCATACTTCTAGCGATTGGATTTCACTCAAAACTCACCAAATGACTCCTCCCACCATATTATGATGTTGCCCAAGTTTTGGGCTCGATCCGAAATCGATAGGTGTTCCAAATTGGAAAATTCAAGTATAACGGCAGTTCGTTCCTAACTGGAGTGGTTCGTGTATTACGTACTTCTAGCGATTGGATTTCACTCAAAACTCACCAAATGACTCCTCCCACCATAACATGATGTTGCCCAAGTTTTGGGCTCGATCCGAAATCAATAGGTGTGAGAAATTGGTCAATTCAATTTCAACGAAAGTTCGTTCCTAATTGGAGTGGTTGGTGTATTCCGTCGTTCTAGCGATTGGATTTCACTCAAAACTCACCAAATGACTCCTCCCAACATATTATGATGTTGCCCAAGTTTTGGGCTCGATCCGAAATCAATAGGTGTGAGAAATTTAACAATTCAAGTTCAACGGCAGTTCGTTCCTAATTGGAGTGGTTGGTGTATTCCATACTTCTTGCGATTGGATTTCACTCAAAACTCACCGAATGACTCCTCCCACCATATTATGATGTTGCCCAAGTTTGGGCCTCAATCCGAAATCAATAGGTGTGAGAAATTGGACAATTCAAGTTCAACGGTAGTTCGTTCCTAACTGGAGTGGTTGGTGTATTCCATACTTCTAGCGATTGGATTTCACTCAAAACTCACCAAAGGACTCCTCCCACCATATTATGATGTTGCCCAAGTTTTGGGCTCGATTCGAAATCAATAGGTGTGAGAAATTGGACAATTCAAGTTCAACGGCAGTTCGTTCCTAATTGGAGTGGTTGGTGTATTCCATACTTCTAGCGATTGGATTTCACTCAAAAGTCACCAAATGACTCCTCCCACCATATTATGATGTTGCCCAAGTTTGGGCTCGATCCGAACTCAATAGGTGTGAGAAATTGGACAATTCAAGTTCAACGGCAGTTCGTTCCTAATTGGAGTGGTTGGTGTATTCAATACGTCTAGCAATTGGATTTCACTGAAAACTCACCAAATGACTCCTCCCACCATAATATGATGTTGCCCAAGTTTTGGGCTCGATCCGAAATCAATAGGTGTTCCAAATTGGACAATTCAAGTTCAACGGCAGTTCGTTCCTAATTGGAGTGGTTGGTGTATTCCATACGTCCAGCGATTGGATTTCACTCAAAACTCACCGAATGACTCCTCCCGCCATATTATGATGTTGCCCAAGTTTTGGGCTCGATCCGAAATCAATAGGTGTTCCAAATTGGAAAAGTCAAGTTCAGTGGCAGTTCGTTCCTAATTGGAGTGGTTGGTGTATTCCATACTTCTAGCGATTGGATTTCAGTAAAAACTAACCGAATGACTCCTCCCACCATATTATGATGTTGCCCAAGTTTGGGCTCGATCCGAACTCAATAGGTGTGAGAAATTGGACAATTCAAGTTCAACGGCAGTTCGTTCCTAATTGGAGTGGTTGGTGTATTCAATACGTCTAGCAATTGGATTTCACTGAAAACTCACCAAATGACTCCTCCCACCATAATATGATGTTGCCCAAGTTTTGGGCTCGATCCGAAATCAATAGGTGTTCCAAATTGGACAATTCAAGTTCAACGGCAGTTCGTTCCTAATTGGAGTGGTTGGTGTTTTCCATACTTCTAGCGATTGGATTTCACTCAAAACTCACCAAATGACTCTTCCCACCGTATTATGATGTTGCCCAAGTTTGGGGCTCGATCCGAAATCAATAGGTGTTCCAAATTGTACAATTCAAGTTCAACGTCAGTTCGTTCCTAATTGGAGTGGTTGGTGTATTCCATACTTCTAGCGATTGGGTTTCACTCAAAACTCACCAAATGACTCCTCCCACCATATTATGATGTTGCCCATGTTTTGGGACCGATCCGAAATCAATAGGTGTGAGAAATTGCTCAATTCAATTTCAACGACAGTTCGTTCCTAATTGGAGTGGTTGGTGTATTCCATACTTCTAGCGATTGGATTTCACTCAAAACTCACTAAATGACTCCTCCCACCATATTATGATGTTGCCCAAGTTTTGGGCTCGATCCGAAATCAATAGTTGTAAGAAATTGGACAATTCAAGTTCAAAGGAAGTTCGTTCCAAATTGGAGGGTTTGGGGTAATTCATAGTTCTAGCGATTGAATTTCACTCAAAACACACCAAATATCTCCTCCCACCATATTATGATGTTGCCCGAGTTTTGGGCTCGATCCGAAATCAATAGGTGTAAGAAATTGGACAATCCAAGTTCAACGGCAGTTCGTTCCTAATTGGAATGGTTGGTTTATTCCATTATTCTAGCGATTGGATTTCACTCAAAACACACCAAATGACTCCTCCCATCATATTATGATGTTGGCCAAGTTTTTGGCTCGATCCGAAATCAATAGGTGTTCCAAATTGGACAATTCATGTTCAACGGCAGTTCGTTCCTAATTGGAGTGGTTGGTGTATTCCATACTGTTGCGTCGATTCAGCTGCACCAAAATGGATTCAGCTGCATCCTCAACTTGTGATACTCGCAAGTGCACGAGCCGTTCGGTAGTATAGCATATGTAAGTGCGAGGTCGATCCCTCGAGGATTGGTGATTGAATGATCCAATTTGTTTCCCCTACACAAAATAGAATTGAAAAAGAAAATAAATAAAACAAGAAAAAAAAGAAATAACTCAAGCAAATAAGTTCCCAAGTTCAATTAGATTAACGGATTGATTCTAGCTAAAGTATGATTAAGCCATGGTGTTTGGTCATAACCTTGTGTTCCTAATTCCCTAATTTGATCATTTGTTGTCTAACCTAAAACTAAGCATTAGGAACCCATTAAGTATAGAAGAACAATTTAAACAACCAAGCATGTATCTAATCCCTGTTGTCGAATGTCCATACATACTCTTCCTATTCATAGTTCAATTCGAATTAAAGCATGGTGTCTACTCTTAATTCAAACCAAGATAGCTAACATGCAAGCCTAAATGGTGATCAATCATTCAAACTAGCATATTAACTTATAAGCATAATGAATAAGAACAAAAATCATAATTGAAACTTGGAAACTAATTAAACTTGAATACTTAAGAAAGAATGTACATTACAAATAAAAGTAAAGTGGAACTAAGAAAACTTGAAGGAAAATTTAGTAAACTCATTTTGTTACAACAATTGACAACTTGAAAGGAAACTAAGAGAATTTGAGGGAGAGAAGGGAAGGGAGCTCTAGAGAAGTGTTTGAGAGCTCCCCCCCTTGGGGTGTGTTTTGAAGCTTGAAGGCTTCTCTATTTATAGGGCTAAGAGGGAGGAACAACATGATGAATTCCCACACCATCCTTCATCTTTTGCTGCACCTCAAGCTTTCATCACATGGGTTCAAAGGTGGTCAGATGTGGCTGCCCTTTGCTGCCAACCCATGTGGTTGCCTTTTGGTTGCTGAAAAACGAGTTTTCTGAACCAGTATTGGTGTAGGAAGGCCAGAGGTTTCAAAACGTATCCCATGGGGCTCAAATTTGGATATGTTATACTAGACACCCATTGGAACAACTTCTATGAAGAAATTATTTCCATCGGACCAGTAGAAGTGTGTGTTTTGGCCCTTGCAAGTTGGCAGCCGAACAGAGACTGGAATTGACTTCATTTCATCTTTTCTTTCCTTTTTGATTCACATGCATGCACTTGCTTCCTCTTTCAATTAAAACCTGATTTCCAGCTCCAAAGTGATCTGCCAATTCAATTCCCATGTTCAAAGGCTGAAGCAAAATGCCTCTCATCATTCCTCATTCTTCCCTCTCTCCTTTCTCTTTGCTTCCCATGCATGCACATGCTTTCTCAATAATAGCTCCAGCATGTACCAACTTGCTCCTTTAGAATTTCATAGCTGGAATGCCTCCTCACTTCACTCATTATGTTGGGTGCAAAGTCAGTTATAGCTGGGGTGAGGCACATGGCTAAAAGGAGGCACATGGAGGCACATGACAAAGCTGGCAGCTGCAAATCCTCCTGAGCAGGGTTCAGTGTTGGATGGGCTGAGGACTCCAGATATGTTCAATTGGGATGAAATTTAGATATGTTGTAGTAGACACCCATTGGAACACGTTTCATGAAGATCTTCACCTCATCCGAGCCCCAGAGAATGCTGATCCAAGGCCAAGAAGTTGACCTACAAAACTGGGCTGGAAATGGGCTGTAGCCAAAATTAGTTTGTCTTTAAGATCATCTTCCATTCACCCAAATCAAGCCCTATCATGCATGGATTGCATCATTTCCTATCCAAAGCCATCATTGTTACCTAAAACTCAATGAACTGAAAGATAAACACAAGAAAGATTAAAAGCACAAGTTTAACTTAAAAACATAACCAATTCATAAGCTAGAAGGGTACAAAATGATATACAATTATGAACCGATCACATACTTCTAGCGATTGGATTTCACTCAAAACTCACCAAATGACTCCTCCCACCATATTATGATGTTGCACAAGTTTGGGGTTCGATCCGAAATCAATAGGTGTGAGAAATTGGACAATTCAAGTTCAACGGCAGTTCGTTCCTAATGGGAGTGGTTGGTGTATTCCATACTTCTAGCGATTGGATCTCAGTCAAAACTCACCAAATGACTCCTCCCACCATATTATGATTTTGCCCAAGTTTTGGGTTTGATCCGAAATCAATAGGTGTGAGAAATTGGACAATTCAAATTCAACGGCAGTTCGTTCCTAATGGGAGTGGTTGGTGTATTCCATACTTCTAGCGATTGGATTTCACTCAAAACTCACCAAATGACTCCTCCCACCATATTATGATGTTGTCCCAAGTTTGGGGCTCGGTCCGAAACCAATAGGTGTGAGAAATTGGACAATTCAAGTTCAACGGCAGTTCGTTCCTAATGGGAGTGGTCGGTGTATTCCATACTTCTAGCGATTGGATTTCACTCAAAACTCACCAAATGACTCCTCCCACCATATTATGATGTTGCCCAAGTTTGGGGCTCGGTCCGAAATCAATAGGTGTGAGAATTGGACAATTCAAGTTCAACGGCAGTTCGTTCCTAATGGGAGTGGTTGGTGTATTCCATACTTCTAGCGATTGGATTTCACTCAAAACTCACCAAATGACTCCTCCCACCATATAATAATGTTGCCCAAGTTTGGGGCTCGATCCGAAATCAATAGGTGTGAGAAATTGGACAATTCAAGTTCAATGGCAGTTCGTTCCTAATTGGAGTGGTTGGTGTATTCCATACTTCTAGCGATTGGATTTCACTCAAAACTCACCAAATGATTCCTCCCACCATACTATGATGTTGTCCAAGTTTGGGGCACGATCCGAAATCAATAGGAGTGAGAAATTGGACAATTCAAGTTCAACGGCAGTTCGTTCCTAATTGGAGTGGTTGGTGTATTCCATAATTCTAGCGATTGGATTTCACTCAAAACACACCAAATGACTCCTCCCACCATATTATGATGTTGCCCAAGTTTTGGGCTCGATCCGAAATCAATAGGTGTTCCAAATTGGACAATTCAAGTTCAACGACAGTTCGTTCCTAATGGGAGTGGTTGGTGTATTCCATACTTATAGCGATTGGATTCCACTCAAAACTAACCAAATGACTCCTCCCACCATATTATGATGTTTCCCAAGTTTTGGGCTCGATCCGAAATCAATAGGTGTTCCAAATTGGACAATTCAAGTTCAACGGCAGTTCGTTCCTAATTGGAGTGGTTGGGGTATTCCATACTTCTAGCGATTGGATTTCACTCAAAACTCACCAAATGAATCCTCCCACCATATTATGATGTTGCCCAAGTTTTGGGTTTGATCCGAAATAAATCGGTGTGAGAAATTGGACAATTCAAGTTCAACGGCAGTTCGTTCCTAATGGGAGGGGTTGGTGTATTCCATACTTCTAGCGATTGGATTTCACTCAAAACTCACCAAATGACTCCTCCCACCATATTATGATGTTGCCCAAGTTTGGGGCACGATCCGAAATCAATAGGAGTGAGAAATTGGACAATTCAAGTTCAACGGCAGTTCGTTCCTAATTGGAGTGGTTGGTGTATTCCATACTTCTAGCGATTGGATTTCACTCAAAACTCACCAAATGACTCCTCCCACCATATTATGATGATGCCCAAGTTTTGGGCTCGATCCGAAATCAATAGGTGTTCCAAATTGGACAATTCAAGTTCAACGGCAGTTTGTTCCTAATTGGAGTGGTTGGTGTATTCCATACTTCTTGCGATTGGATTTCACTCAAAACTCACCAAATGACTCCTCCCACCATATTATGATGTTGCCCAAGTTTTGGGCTCGATCCGAAATCAATAGGTGTTCCAAATTGGACAATTCAAGTTCAACGGCAGTTTGTTCCTAATGGGAGTGGTTGGTGTATTCCATACTTCTAGCGATTGGATTTCACTCAAAACTCACCAAATGACTCCTCCCACCATATTATGTTGTTGCCCAAGTTTTGGGCTCGATCCGAAATCAATAGGTCTGAGAAATTGGACT
Organism: Prunus avium; assembly: GCF_965620075.1. Taxonomy (NCBI): domain Eukaryota; kingdom Viridiplantae; phylum Streptophyta; class Magnoliopsida; order Rosales; family Rosaceae; genus Prunus; species Prunus avium. The sequence goes on from NC_142290.1 coordinate 11,517,047, forward strand.
ATTCAAGTTCAACGGCAGTTCGTTCCTAATTGGAGTGGTTGGTGTATTCCACACTTCAAGCGATTCGATTTCACTCAAAACTCACCAAATGACTCCTGCCACCATATTATGATGTTGCCCCAAGTTTGGGGCTCGGTCCGAAATCAATAGGTGTGAGAAATCGGACAATTCAAGTTCAACGTCAGTTCGTTCCTAGTTGGAGTGGTTGGTGTATTCTACACTTCTAGCGATTGGATTTCACTCAAAACTCACCAAATGACTCCTCCCACCATATTATGATGTTGCCCCAAGTTTGGGGCTCGGTCCGAATTCAATAGGTGTGAGAAATTGGACAATTCAAGTTCAACGGCAGTTCGTTCCTAATGGGAGTGGTTGGTGTATTCCATACTTCTAGCGAGTGGATTTCACGCAAAAGTCACCAAATGACTCCTCCCACCATATTATGCTGTTGCACACGTTTGGGGTTCGATCCGAAATCAATCGGTGTGAGAAATTGGACAATTCAAGTTCAACGGCAGTTCGTTCCTAATGGGAGTGGTTGGTGTATTCCATACTTCTAGCGATTGGATTTCACTCAAAACACACCAAATGACTCCTCCCACCATATTATGATGTTGCTCAAGTTTTGGGTTCGATCCGAAATCAATAGGTGTTCCAAATTGGACAATGCAAGTTCAACGGAAGTTCGTTCCTAATTGGAGTGGTTGGTGTATTCCATACTTCTAGCGATTGGATTCCACTCAAAACTAACCAAATGACTCCTTGCACCATATTATGATGTTGCCCAAGTTTTGGGCTGGATCCGAAATCAATAGGTCTGTGAAATTGGACAATTCAAGTTCAACGGCAGTTCGTTCCTAATTGGTGTGGTTGGTGTATTCCATACTTCTAGCGATTGGATTTCACTCAAAACACACCGAATGACTCCTCCCACCATATTATGATGTTGCCCAAGTTTTGGGCTCGATCCGAAATCAGTAGGTGTGAGAAATTGGACAATTCAAGTTCAACGACAGTTCGTTCCTAATGGGAGTGGTTGGTGTATTCCATACTTCTAGCGATTGGATTTCACTCAAAACACACCAAATGACTCCTCCCACCATAATATGATGTTGCTCAAGTTTTGGGTTCGATCCGAAATCAATAGGTGTTCCAAATTGGACAATTCAAGTTCAACGGAAGTTCGTTCCTAATTGGAGTGGTTGGTGTATTTCATACTTCTAGCGATTGGATTCCACTCAAAACTAACCAAATGACTCCTTGCACCATATTATGATGTTGCCCAAGTTTTGGGCTTGATCCGAAATCAATAGGTCTGTGAAATTGGACAATTCAAGTTCAACGGCAGTTCGTTCCTAATTGGTGTGGTTGGTGTATTCCATACTTCTAGCGATTGGATTTCACTCAAAACTCACCAAATGACTCCTCCCACCATATTATGATGTTGCCCAAGTTTTGGGCTCGATCCGAAATCAATAGGTGTGAGAAATTGGTCAATTCAATTTCTACGACAATTCGTTCCTAATCGTAGTAGTTTTTGTATTCCATACTTCTAGTGATTGGATTTCACTCAAAACACACCAAATGACTCCTCCCACCATATTATGATGTTGCCCCAAGTTTGGGGCTCGGTCCGAAATCAATAGGTGTGAGAAATTGGACAATTCAAGTTCAACGGCAGTTCGTTCCTAATGGGAGGGGTTGGTGTATTCCATAGTTCTAGCGATTGGATTTCACACAAAACTCACCAAATGACTCCTCCCACAATATTATGATGTTGCACAAGTTTGGGGTTCGATCCGAAATCAATAGGTATGAGAAATTGGACAATTCAAGTTCAACGACAGTTCGTTCCTAATGGGAGTGGTTGGTGTATTCCATACTTCTAGCGATTGGATTTCACTCAAAACTCACTAAATGACTCCTCCCACCATATTATGATGTTGCCCAAGTTTTGGGTTTGATCCGAAATCAATAGGTGTGAGAAATTGGACAATTCAAGTTCAACGGCAGTTCGTTCCTAATGGGAGTGGTTGGTGTATTCCATACTTCTAGCGATTGGATTTCACTCAAAACTCACCAAATGACTCATCACACCATATTACGATGTTGCCCAAGTTTTGGGCCCAATCCGAAATCAATAGGTGTTCCAAATTGGACAATTCAAGTTCAACGGCAGTTCGTCCCTAATTGGAGTGGTTGGTGTATTCCACACTTCTAGCGATTGGATTTCACTCAAAACTCACCAAATGACTCCTCCCACCATATTATGCTGTTGCCTAAGCTTTGGGCTCGATCCGAAATCAATAGGTGTTCCAAATTGGACAATTCAAGTTCAACGGCAGTTCGTTCCTAATTGGAGTGGTTGGTGTATTCCATACTTCTAGCGATTGGATTTCACTCAAAAATAACCAAATGACTCCTCCCACCATATTATGATGTTGCCCAAGTTTTGGTCTCGATCCGAAATCAATAGGTGTTCCAAATTGGACAATTCAAGTTCAACGTCAGTTCGTTTCTAGTTGGAGTGGTTGGTGTATTCTACACTTCTAGCGATTGGATTTCACTCAAAACTCACCAAATGACTCGTCGCACCATATTATGATGTTGCCCAAGTTTTGGGCTCGATCCGAAATCAATAGGTGTTCCAAATTGGACAATTCAAGTTCAACGTCAGTTCGTTTCTAGTTGGAGTGGTTGGTGTATTCCGTACTTCAAACGATTGGATTTCACTCAAAACTCACCAAATGACTCGTCGCACCATATTATGATGTTGCCCAAGTTTTGGTCTCGATCCGAAATCAATAGGTGTTCCAAATTGGACAATTCAAGTTCAACGTCAGTTCGTTTCTAGTTGGAGTGGTTGGTGTATTCTGTACTTCAAACGATTGGATTTCACTCAAAACTCACCAAATGACTCGTCGCACCATATTATGATGTTGCCCAAGTTTTGGGCTCGATCCGAAATCAATAGGTGTTCCAAATTGGACAATTCAAGTTCAACGGCAGTTCGTTCCTAATTGGAGTTGTTGGTGTATTCCATACTTCTAGCGATTGGATTTCACTCAAAACTTACCAAATGACTCCTCCCACCATATTATGCTGTTGCCCAAGTTTGGGTCTCGATCCGAAATCAATAGGTGTGAGAAATTGGACAATTCAAGTTCAACGGCAGTTCGTTCCTAATGGGAGTGGTGTGTGTATTCCATACTTCTAGCGATTGGATTTCACTCAAAACTCACCAAATGACTCCTCCCACCATATTATGATGTTGCCCAAGTTTTGGCCTCGATCCGAAATGAATAGGTCTTCCAAATTGAACAATTGAAGTTCAACGGCAGTTCGTTCCTAATTGGAGTGGTTGGTGTATTCCATACTTCTTGCGATTGGATTTCACTCAAAACTCACCAAATTACTCCTCCCACCATATTATGATGTTGCCCAAGTTTGGGGCTCGATCCGAAATCAATAGGTGTGAGAAATTGGACAATTCAAGGTCAACGGCAGTTCGTTCCTAATTGGAGTGGTTGGTGTATTCCATACTTCTAGCGATTGGATTTCATTCAAAACTCACCAAATGACTCATCCCACCATATTATGATGTTGCCCAAGTTTGGGGATCGATCCGAAATCAATAAGAGTGAGAAATTGGACAATTCAAGCTCAACGGCAGTTCGTTCCAAATTAGAGTGGTTGGTGTATTCCATACTTCTAGCGATTGGTTTCTCTCAAAACTCACTAAATGACTCCTCCCACCATATTATGATGTTGCCCAAGTTTTGGCCTCGATCCGAAATGAATAGGTCTTCCAAATTGAACAATTGAAGTTCAACGGCAGTTCGTTCCTAATTGGAGTGGTTAGTGTACTCCATACTTCTTGCGATTGGATTTCACTCAAAACTCACCAAATTACTCCTCCCACGATATTATGATGTTGCCCAACTTTTGGGCTCGATCCGAAATCAATAGGTGTTCCAAATTGGACAATTCAAGTTCAACGGCAGTTCGTTACTAATTGGAGTGGTTCGTGTATTCCATACTTCTAGCGATTGGATTTCACTCAAAACTCACCAAATGACTCCTCCCACCATATTATGATGTTGCACAAGTTTGGGGTTCGATCCGAAATCAATAGGTGTGAGAAATTGGACAATTCAAGTTCAACGGCAGTTCGTTCCTAATGGGAGTGGTGTGTGTATTCCATACTTCTAGCGATTGGATTTCACTCAAAACTCACCAAATGACTCCGCCCACCATATTATGAGGTTGCCCAAGTTTTGGGCTCGATCCGAAATCAATAGGTGTGAGAAATTGGACAATTCAAGTTCAACGACAGTTCTTTCCTAATTGGAGTGGTTGGTGTATTCCATACTTCTAGCGATGGGATTTCTCTCAAAAATGACCAAATGACTCCTCCCACCATATTATGTTGTTGCCCAAGTTTTGGGCTCGATCCGAAATCAATAGGTGTTCCAAATTGGACAGTTCAACTTCAACGGCAGTTCGTTCCTAATTGGAGTGGTTGGGGTATTCCATACTTCTAGCGATTGGATTTCACTCAAAACTCACCAAATGACTCCTCCCACCATATTATGTTGTTGCCCAAGTTTGGGGCTCGATCCGAAATCAATAGGTGTGAGAAATTGGACAATTCAAGTTCAATGGCAGTTCGTTCCTAATTGGAGTGGTTGGTGTATTCCATACTTCTAGCGATTGGATTTCACTCAAAACTCACCAAATGACTCCTCCGACCATATTATGCTGTTGCCCAAGTTTGGGGATCGATCCGAAATCAATAAGAGTGAGAAATTGGACAATTCAAGCTCAACGGCAGTTCGTTCCAAATTAGAGTGGTTGGTGTATTCCATACTTCTAGCGACTGGATTTCACTCAAAACTCACCAAATGACTCCTACCACCATATTATGATTTTGCCCAAGTTTTGGCCTCGATCCCAAATGAATAGGTCTTCCAAATTGAACAATTGAAGTTCAACGGCAGTTCGTTCCTAATTGGAGTGGTTGGTGTGTTCCATACTTCTAGTGATTGGATTTCACTCAAAACTCACCAAATGAGTCCTCCCACCATATTATGATGTTGCCCAAGTTTTGGGCTCGATCCGAAATCAATAGGTGTTCCAAATTGGACAATTCAAGTTCAACGACAGTTCGTTCCAAATTGGAGTGGTTGGTGTATTCCATACCTCTAGCGATTGGATTTCACTCAAAACTCACCAAATGACTCCTCCCACCATATTATGATGTTGCCCAAGTTTTGGGCTCGATCCGAAATCAATAGGTGTTCCAAATTGGACAATTCAAGTTCCACGGCAGTTCGTTCCTAATTGGAGTGTTTGGTGTATTCCATACTTCTAGCGATTGGATTTCACTCAAAACTCACCAAATGACTCCTCCCACCATATTATGATGTTGCCCAAGTTTTGGGCTCGATCCGAAATCAATAGGTGTTCCAAATTGGACAATTCAAGTTCCACGGCAGTTCGTTCCTAATTGGAGTGTTTGGTGTATTCCATACTTCTAGCGATTGGATTTCACTCAAAACTAACCAAATGACTCCTCCCACCATATTATGATGTTGCCCAAGTTTTGGGCTCGGTCCGAAATCAATAGGTGTGAGAAATTGGACAATTCAATTACAACGGCAGTTCGTTCCTAGTTGGAGTGGTTGGTGTATTCCACACTTCTAGCGATTGGATTTCACTCAAAACTCCCCAAATGACTCCTCCCACCATATTATGATGTTGCCCAAGTTTTGGGCTCGATCCGAAATCAATAGGTGTGAGAAATTGGACAATTCAATTTCAACGGCAGTTCGTTCCTAATTGGAGTGGTTGGTGTATTCCACACTTCTAGCGATTGGATTTCACTCAAAACTCCCCAAATGACTCCTCCCACCATATTATGATGTTGCCCAAGTTTTGGGCTCGATCCGAAATCAATAGGTGTGAGAAATTGGACAATTCAAGTTCAATGGCAGTTCGTTCCTAATTGGAGTGGTTGGTGTATTCCACACTTCTAGCGATTGGATTTCACTCAAAACGAACCAAATGACTCCTCCCACCATATTATGATATTGCCCAAGTTTTGGGCTCGATCCGAAATCAATAGGTGTGAGAAATTGGACAATTCAAGTTCAACGGCAGGTCGTACCAAATTGGAGTGGTTGGTCTATTCCATACTTCTAGTGATTGGATTTCACTCACAACTCACCAAATGACTCCTCCCACCATATTATGATGTTGCCCAAGTTTTGGGCTCGATCCGAAATCAATAGGTGTTCCAAATTGGACAATTCAAGTTCAACGACAGTTCGTTCCAAATTGGAGTGGTTGGTGTATTCCATACCTCTAGCGATTGGATTTCACTCAAAACTAACCAAATGACTCCTCCCACCATATTATGATGTTGCCCAAGTTTTGGGTTCGATCCGAAATCAATAGGTGTGAGAAATTGGACAATTCAAGTTCGACGGCAGTTCGTACCTAATTGGAGTGGTTGGTGTATTCCATACTTCTAGCGATTGGATTTCACTCAAAACTAACCAAATGACTCCTCGCACCATTTTATGATGTTGCCCAAGTTTTGGGCTCGATCCGAAATCAATAGGTGTGAGAAATTGGACAATTCAAGTTCAACGGCAGTTCGTTCCTAATTGAAGTGGTTGGTGTATTCCATACTTCTTGCGATTGGATTTCACTCAAAACTCACCAAATGACTCCCCCCACCATATTATGATGTTGCCCAAGTTTTGGGCTCGATTTGTGTTCCAAATTGGACAATTCAAGTTCAACGGCAGTTCGTTCCTAATTGGAGTGGTTGGTGTATTCCATACTTCTAGCGATTGGATTTCACTCAAAACGCACCAAATGACTCCTCCCACGATATTATGATGTTGCCCAAGTTTTGGCCTCGATCCGAAATCAATAGGTGTGAGAAATTGGACAATTCAACTTCAACGGCAGTTCGTTCCTAATTGGAGTGGTTGGTGTATTCCATACTTCTAGCGATTGGATTTCACTCAAAACTCACCAAATGACTCCTCCCACCATATTATGATGTTGCCCAAGTTTTGGGCTCGATCCCAAATCAATAGGTGTTCAAAATTGGACAATTCAAGTTGAACGGCAGTTCGTTCCTAATTGGAGTGGTTGGTGTATTCCATACTTCTAGCGATTGGATTTCACTAAAAACTGACCAAATGTCTCCTCCCACCATATTATGATGTTGCCCAAGTTTTGGGCTCGATCCGAAATCAATAGGTGTGAGAAATTGGACAATTCAAGTTCAACGGCAGTTCGTTCCTAATTGGAGTGGTTGGTGTATTCCATACTTCTAGCGATTGGATTTCACTCAAAACTCACCAAATGACTCCTCCCACCATATTATGATGTTGCCCAAGTTTTGGGCTCGATCCGAAATCAATAGGTGTTCAAAATTGGACAATTCAAGTTGAACGGCAGTTCGTTCCTAATTGGAGTGGTTGGTGTATTCCATACTTCTAGCGATTGGATTTCACTAAAAACTGACCAAATGTCTCCTCCCACCATATTATGATGTTGCCCAAGTTTTGGGCTCGATCCGAAATCAATAGGTGTGAGAAATTGGACAATTCAAGTTCAACGGCAGTTCGTTCCTAATTGGAGTGGTTGGTGTATTCCATACTTCTAGCGATTGGATTTCACTCAAAACTCACCAAATGACTCCTCCCACCATATTATGATGTTGCCCAAGTTTTGGGCTCGATCCGAAATCAATAGGTGTTCGAAATTGGACAATTCAAGTTCAACGGCAGTTCGTTCCTAATTGGAGTGGTTGGTGTATTCCATACTTCTAGCGATTGGATTTCACTCAAAACTAACCAAATGACTCCTCGCACCATTTTATGATGTTGCCCAAGTTTTGGGCTCGATCCGAAATCAATAGGTGTGAGAAATTGGACAATTCAAGTTCAACGGCAGTTCGTTCCTAATTGAAGTGGTTGGTGTATTCCATACTTCTAGCGATTGGATTTCACTCAAAACTCACCAAATGACTTCTCCCACCATAATATGATGTTGCCCAAGTGTTGGGCTCTATCCGAAATCAATAGGTGTTGGAAATTGGACAATTCAAGTTCAACGGCAGTTCGTTCCTAATTGGAGTGGTTGGTGTATTCTATACTTCTAGCGATTGGATTTCACTCAAAACGCACCAAATGACTCCTCCCACCATATTATGATGTTGCCCAAGTTTTGAGCTCGATCCGAAATCAATAGGTGTGAGAAATTGGACAATTCAAGTTCAACGGCAGTTCGTTCCTAATTGGAGTGGTTGGTGTATTCCATACTTCTAGCGATTGGATTTCACTCAAAACTCACCAAATGACTCCTCCCACCATATTATGATGTTGCCCAAGTTTTGGGCTCGATCCGAAATCAATAGGTGTTCGAAATTGGACAATTCAAGTTGAACGGCAGTTGGTTCCTAATGGGAGTGGTTGGTGTATTCCATACTTCTAGCGATTGGATTTCACCCAGAACGCACCAAATGACTCATCCCACCATATTATTATGTTGCCCAACTTTTGGGCTCGATCCGAAATCAATAGGTGTTGCAAATTGGACAATTCAAGTTCAACGACAGTTCGTTCCTAATGGGAGTGGTTGGTGTATTCCATACTTCTAGCGATTGGATTTCACCCAAAACTCACCAAATGACTCATCCCACCATATTATGATGTTGCTGTTCGGTTCATTTTTACACATTATTTTTCATGTTATTCACCCACTATTTTGAGTTAGTTCTTGACATTTTATAGCTTTTTATAGCTTGTCATGGTGAAGTTGAACCACTAGGTAATTGCATTTCACAACATTCAATTTGCCAACAGAAACTAGGTAGTTGCACACACAACATGCAATTGCATTCACAGTTTGCGAAAACCAACTTTCTGTTGTCAATTATGTTCGATTCCAATTCACCCACTATTTTGAGTTAGTTTTAACATTTTATAGCTTTTTACTTCCTTTTTGTGTTTTCTTAGATTTTACCTTGGTTGGGATGAAAATGAGCTAAAAGTGCATTATTAGTCATAAATTCTGTTTTTGTTCATTTTCGTAGGTCAACTTCTTGGCCTGGGATCAACATGCTCTGGTGCTCGGATGAGGTCATGATCTTCATGAGACTTGTTCCAATGGATGTTAACTACAACATATCCAAATTTGAGCTCCATTGGACAAGTATTGCCTATCCAACCAATCCAGCATGTTACCACAGCTCTGGAAATCCGGATTTGGCCAGCTTTTACCTCCTTTGTGTCATCTTAATTTCTTGTTACCATAACTCTTGGTAACAAGGAATTACCTTTGTAAATGAGATATTTTCTGAAGCTTTTGGCATCTTTGTGAAGTCAAGGCTTCATCATGGCAAAGGGGACAAGGGCAAAGGCTTTAACTAAAGTATGAGTTTTATATTATATTGGTGAGCTGGAAATTGATGGGCAATGGAAAGTTAATTGCAATCTGAAGTGGGAGAGGTTTTGAACGTGGGTAGCCAATTCATTCTATCATTCTACACAATTGAGAGCAGATTTTGGAGAGTTTGGAGCTAGGAGAAAGCCAAGGTGCAGCCAAGAAAAGTGGAGAAGAAGACTTCCACCATTGATGATCTTGAAGCTTTCATCATTTTCTGAAAATCTGTAAACTCTTTCTAATTTCATTTTGAGTTTGTATTTGAAATAAGTATGAGCAACTAAACTCTATAGCTAGGGCTTAGGTTGAAGCCCTAAACATGATTACCTTATTGTTTTGATACTTGAGTGTATGAATTTCTAGATATTGTTGATGAATTCCAATTCACCAAATTAATCTATCCTTGATGTGTGTTTTTCCTTGGTTGGCCATCTTTGAAAGCATGCTTCTTGAGATTGTTGGGATTATGTGTATCTTCATGTTATCCTAAGCAATAAATGGATGAAGTAAGAATCATCCATGTGAATTGGTTTCTTGAATACCTAATGTAAACACCATGCTATTAGGATTCTTGTGATGTTCATATTCTCTTTGAACTTAATGGGTTCTCCTTGTAATTGAATCAAAGTACGAACCATACCTAGGTTCGGTTATGGGGAGGGCACAAGTATTGTAGCACGAACCATGCACTTTACGTATATTAGAGAGAATCAATGCGTCTTGAGCCACGACCCATGGTCTTGATTGCGAACATTTTCATCAACACATTTAGAGTTCATCACTTGAGTATTCATGAACTTTGGTAGAATTGTTTAGGGTGGATTCCGAAACCCTAGTGTTTGTTACTTGGTACTTTCACATTTTGATAATTCATCTCTGCCTTTCTCATTTAAATTCAAAGTCCATTTACTTTCATGCAATAGAAATAGGTCACTTGAAACAAATCAAAACCCCCCCCTCAATGTGTGTGTGAGTTGTGTGTTCGACACGTGGTGTGTCTTTGTTACTGAAATTTATTTGTTTCCGTAATTGTTTTGGACTTTTGGTCTGCGAGTGTTCTTCCAATTTCTGTGCTGAATCCAACCGTATAAAGAACGTAAATTTTGGACATACGGTTGGAAAGTTATAGGTCAAACACTGGACAGAGGTCGAAACTGTAAAAATAGAGAAACGAATCTGTTCAAATGGTGATAAAAGGGTGATAGAAAGTGCTGTTTGTGTTTTTCTCTAGTTTTCTTGTGTTGTTCCATTTCTTTTACACTTCTTTACTCATTTCTAGTTTCCCTCTTTCATTTGTGCATTTGTGGTGTGTTAAATAAGTGTTCTTTATGTACTCAAATTAGAACTTATAGGAAGCCGACAAGTTCTTCGTGGGATCGACCCCGTACTTACATAATCTATACTTCGATAGATTCGTGCACTTGCGGGTATTTTTAATGGGTTGTTTGCACATTAATTTGTGTCCTCTTAGGAATGCAACAGTTGCCCAAGTTTTGAGCTCGATCCGAAATCAATAGGTGTTCGAAATTGGACAATTCAAGTTCAACGGCAGTTCGTTCCTAATTGGAGTGGTTGGTGTATTCCATACTTCTAGCGATTGGATTTCACTCAAAACTCACCAAATGACTCCTCCCACCATATTATGATGTTGCCCAAGTTTTGGGCTCGATCCGAAATCAATAGGTGTTCGAAATTGGACAATTCAAGTTCAACGGCAGTTCGTTCCTAATTGGAGTGGTTGGTGTATTCCATACTTCTAGCGATTGGATTTCACTCAAAACTCACCAAATGACTTCTCCCACCATAATATGATGTTGCCCAAGTGTTGGGCTCTATCCGAAATCAATAGGTGTTGGAAATTGGACAATTCAAGTTCAACGGCAGTTCGTTCCTAACTGGAGTGGTTGGTGTATTCTATACTTCTAGCGATTGGATTTCACTCAAAACGCACCAAATGACTCCTCCCACCATATTATGATGTTGCCCAAGTTTTGAGCTCGATCCGAAATCAATAGGTGTGAGAAATTGGACAATTCAAGTTCAACGGCAGTTCGTTCCTAATTGGAGTGGTTGGTGTATTCCATACTTCTAGCGATTGGATTTCACTCAAAACTCACCAAATGACTCCTCCCACCATATTATGATGTTGCCCAAGTTTTGGGCGCTATCCGAAATCAATAGGTGTGAGAAATTGGACAATTCAAGTTCAACGGCAGTTCGTTCCTAATTGGAGTGGTTGGTGTATTCCACACTTCTAGCAATTGGATTTCACTCAAAACGCACCAAATGACTTCTCCCACCATATTATGATGTTGCCCAAGTTTTGAGCTCGATCCGAAATCAATAGGTGTGAGAAATTGGACAATTCAAGTTCAACGGCAGTTCGTTCCTAATTGGAGTGGTTGGTGTATTCCATACTTCTAGCGATTGGATTTCACTCAAAACTCACCAAATGACTCCTCCCACCATATTATGATGTTGCCCAAGTTTTGGGCTCGATCCGAAATCAATAGGTGTTCGAAATTGAACAATTCAAGTTCAACGGCAGTTCGTTCCTAATTGGAGTGGTTAGTGTATTCCACACTTCTAGCGATTGGATTTCACTCAAAACTCACCAAATGACTCCTCTCACCATATTATGATGTTGCCCAAGTTTTGGGCTCGATCCGAAATCAAAGGTGTTCGAAATTGGACAATTCAATTTCAACGGCAGCTCGTTCCTAATTGAAGTGGTTGGTGTATTCCATACTTCTTGCGATTGGATTTCACTCAAAACTCACCAAATGACTCCTCCCACCATATTATGATGTTGCCCAAGTTTTGGGCTCGATCCGAAATCAATAGGTGTTCAAAATTGGACAATTCAAGTTGAACGGCAGTTCGTTCCTAATTGGAGTGGTTGGTGTATTCCATACTTCTAGCGATTGGATTTCACTCAAAACTGACCAAATGTCTCCTCCCACCATATTATGATGTTGCCCAAGTTTTGGGCTCGATCCGAAATCAATAGGTGTGAGAAATTGGACAATTCAAGTTCAACGGCAGTTCGTTCCTAACTGGAGTGGTTGGTGTATTCCATACTTCTAGCGATTGGATTTCACTCAAAACTCACCAAATGACTCCTCCCACCATATTATGATGTTGCCCAAGTTTTGGGCTCTATCCGAAATCAATAGGTGTTCGAAATTGGACAATTCAAGTTGAACGGCAGTTCGTTCCAAATGGGAGTGGTTGGTGTATTCCACACTTCTGGCGATTGGATTTCACCCAAAACTCACCAAATAACTCATCCCACCATATTATGACGTTGCCCAAGTTTTGAGCTCGATCCGAAATCAATAGGTGTTGCAAATTGGACAATTCAAGTTCAACGACAGTTCGTTCCTAATGGGAGTGGTTGGTGTATTCCATACTTCTAGCGATTGGATTTCACTCAAAACTCACCAAATGACTCCTCCCACCATATTATGATGTTGCCCAGGTTTGGGGCTCGATCCGAAATCGATAGGTGTGAGAAATTGGACAATTCAAGGTCAACGGCAGTTCGTTCCTAATTGGAGTGGTTGGTGTATTCCATACTTCTAGCGATTGAATTTCACTCAGAACTCACCAAATGACTCCTCCCACCATATTATGATGTTGCCCAAGTTTTGGGCTCGATCCGAAATCAATAGGTGTTCCAAATTGGACAATTCAAGTTCAACGGCAGATCGTTCCTAATTGGAGTGGTTGGTGTATTCCATACTTCAAGCGATTGGATTTCACTCAAAACTAACCAAATGACTCCTCCCATCATATTATGATGTTGCCCAAGTTTTGGGCTCGATCCGAAATCAATAGGTGTTCCAAATTGGACAATTCAAGTTGAACGACAGTTCGTTCCTAATTGGAGTGGTTGGTGTATTCCATACTTCTAGCTATTGGATTTCTCTCAAAAGTCACCAAATGACTACTCCCACCATATTACGTTGTTGCCCAAGTTTTGGGCCCGATCCGAAATCGATAGGTGTTCTAAATTGGACAATTCAAGTTCGACGGCAGGTCGTTCCTAATTGGAGTGGTTGTTGTATTCCATACTTCTAGCGATTGGATTTCACTCAGAACTCACCAAATGACTCCTCCCACCATATTATGATGTTGCCCAAGTTTTGGGCTCGATACGAAATCAATAGTTGTTCGAAATTGGACAATTCAAGTTCAACGGCTGTTCGTTCCTAATTGTAGTGGTTGGTGTATTCCATACTTCTAGCGATTGGATTTCACTCAAAACTCACCAAATGACTCCTCCCACCATATTATGATGTTGCCCAAGTTTTGGGCTCTATCCGAAATCAATCGGTGTGAGAAATTGGACAATTCAAGTTCAACGGCAGTTCGTTCCTAATTGGAGTGGTTGGTGTATTCCACACTTCTAGCGATTGGATTTCACTCAAAACTCACCAAATGACTCCTCCCACCATATTATGATGTTGCCCAAGTTTGGGGCTCGATCCGAAATCAATAGGTGTTCGAAATTGGACAATTCAAGTTCAACGGCAGTTGGTTCCTAATTAGAGTGGTTGGTGTATTCCACACTTCTAGCAATTGGATTTCACTAAAAACTCCCCAAATGACTCCTCCCACCATATTATGATGTTGCCCAAGTTTTGGCCTCGATCCGAAATCGATAGGTCTGAGAAATTGGACAAGTCAAGGTCAACGGCAGTTCGTTCCTAATTGGAGTGGTTGGTGTATTCCACACTTCTAGCGATTGGATTTCACTCAAAACTCCCCAAATGACTCCTCCCACCATATTATGATGTTGCCCAAGTTTTGGGCTCGATCCGAAATCGATAGGTGTGAGAAATTGGACAATTCAAGGTCAACGGCAGTTCGTTCCTAATTGGAGTGGTTGTTGTATTCCATACTTCTAGCAGTTGGATTTCACTCAAAACTCACCAAATGACTCCTCCCACCATATTATGATGTTGCCCAAGTTTTGGGCTCGATCCGATGTCAATAGGTGTTCCAAATTGGACAATTCAAGTTCAACGGCAGTTCGTTCCAAATTGGAGTGGTTGGTGTATTCCATCCTTCTAGCGATTGGATTTCACTCAAAACTCACGAAATGACTCTTCCCACCATATTATGATATTGCCCAAGTTTTGGGCTCGACCCTAAATCAATTGGTGTTCCAAATTGGACAATTCAAGTTCAACGGCAGTTCGTTCCTAATTGGAGTGGATGGTGTATTCCATACTTCTAGCGATTGGATTTCACTCAAAGCTCACCAAATGACTCCCCCCACCATATTATGATGTTGTCCAGGTTTGGGGCTCGATCCGAAATCGATAGGTGTGAGAAATTGGACAATTCAAGGTCAACGGCAGTTCGTTCCTAATTGGTGTGGTTGGTGTATTCCATACTTCTAGCGATTGGATTTCACTCAAAACTCACCAAATGACTCCTCCCACCATATTATGATGTTGCCCAAGTTTGGGGCTCGATCCGAAATCAATAGGTGTGAGAAATTGGACAATTCAAGTTCAACGGCAGTTCGTTCCTAATTGGAGTGGTTGGTGTATTCCATACTTCAAGCGATTGGATTTCACTCAAAACTCACCAAATGACTCCTCCCACCATATTATGATGTTGCCCAAGTTTTGGGCTCGATTCGAAATCAATAGGTGTGAGAAATTGGACAATTCAAGTTCAACGGCAGTTCGTTCCTAATTGTAGTGATTGGTGTATTCCATACTTCTAGCGATTGGATTTCACTCAACACTCACCAAATGACTCCTCCCACCATATTATGATGTTGCCCAAGTTTGGGGCTCGATCCGAAATCAATAGGTGTGAGAAATTGGACAATTCATGTTCGACGGCGGTTCGTTACTAATTGGAGTGGTTGGGGTATTCCATACTTCTAGCGATCGGATTTCACTCAAAACTCACCAAATGACTCCTCCCACCAAATTATGACGTTGCCCAAGTTTTGCGGCTCGATCCGAAATCAATAGGTGTGAGAAATTGGACAATTCAAGTTCAACGGCATATCGTTCCTAATTGGAGCGGTTGGTGTATGCCATACTTCTAGCGATTGGATTTCACTCAAAACTCACCAAATGACTCCTCCCACCATATTATGATGTTGGCCAAGTTTTGGGCTCGATCCGAAATGATTTGGCGTTCAAAATTGGACAGTTCAAGTTCAACGGCAGTTCGTTCCTAATTGGAGTGGTTGGTGTATTCCATACTTCTAGCGATTGGATTTCACTCAGAACTCACCAAATGACTCCTCCCACCATATTATGATGTGGCCCAAGTTTTGGGCTCGATCCGAAATCAGTAGGTTTGAGAAATTGGACAATTCAATTTCAACCGCAGTTCGTTCCTAATTGGAGAGGTTGGTGTCTTCCATACTTCTAGCGATTGGATTTCACTCAAAACTCACCAAATGAGTCCTCCCAATATATTATGATGTAGCCCACGTTTTGGGCCCGATCCGAAATCAATAGGTGAGAGAAATTGGACAATTCAAGTTCAACGGCAGTTCGTTCCTAATTGGAGTGGTTGGTGTCTTCCATACTTCTAGCGATTGGATTTCACTCAAAACTAACCAAAAGACTCCTCCCACCATATTATGATGTTGCCCAAGTTTTGGGCTTGATCCGAAATCAATAGGTGTTCCAAATTAGACAATTCAAGTTCAACGGCAGTTCGTTCCTAATTGGAGTGGTTGGTGTATTCCATACTTCTAGCGATCGGATTTCACTCAAAACTCACCAAATGACTCCTCCCACCAAATTATGACGTTGCCCAAGTTTTGGGCTCCATCCGAAATCAATAGGTGTGAGAAATTGGACAATTCAAGTTCAACGGCAGTTCGTTCCTAATTGGAGTGGTTGGTGTATTCCATACTTCTAGCGATTGGATTTCACTCAAAACTCCCCAAATGACTCCTCCCACCATGTTATGATATTGCCCAAGTTTTGGGCTCGATCCGAAATCAATAGGTGTTCCAAATTGGACAATTCAAGTTCAACGGCAGTTCATTCCTAATTGGAGTGGTTGGTGTCTTCCATACTTCTAGCGATTGGATTTCACTCAAAACTCACCAAATGACTCCTCCCACCATATTATGATGTTGCACAAGTTTGGGGTTCGATCCGAAATCAATAGGTGTTAGAAATTGGACAATTCAATTTTAACGGCAGTTCGTTCCTAATGGGAGTGGTCGGTGTATTCCATACTTCTAGCGATTGGATTTCACTCAAAACTCACCAAATCACTCCTCCCACCATATTATGATGTTGCCCAAGTTTGGTGCTCGATTCGAAATCAATAGGTGTGAGAAATTGGACAATTCAAGTTCAACGGCATATCGTTCCTAATTGGAGCGGTTGGTGTATTCCATACTTCTAGCGATTGGATTTCACTCAAAACTCACCAAATGACTCCTCCCACCATAATATGATGTTGGCCAAGTTTTGGGCTCGATCCGAAATGATTTGGCGTTCAAAATTGGACAGTTCAAGTTCAACGGCAGTTCGTTCCTAATTGGAGTGGTTGGTGTATTCCATACTTCTAGCGATTGGATTTCACTCAAAACTCACCAAATGACTCCTCCCACCATATTATGATGTTGCCCAAGTTTGGGGCTCGATCCGAAATCAATAGGTGTGAGAAATTGGACAATTCAAGTTCAACGGCATATCATTCCTAATTGGAGCGGTTGGTGTATTCCATACTTCTAGCGATTGGATTTCACTCAAAACTCACCAAATGGCTCCTCCCACCATATTATGATGTTGGCCAAGTTTTGGGCTCGATCCGAAATCATTTGGTGTTCGAAATTGGACAATTCAAGTTCAACGGCAGTTCGTTCCTAATTGGAGTGGTTGGTGTATTCCATACTTCTAGCGATTGGATTTCACTCAAAACTCACCAAATGACACCAAATGACTCCTCCCACCATATTATGATGTTGCCCAAGTTTTGTGCTCGATCCGAAATCAACGGCAGTTCGTTACTAATTGCAGTGGTTGCTGTATTCCATAATTCTAGCGATTGGATTTCACTCAAAACTCACCAAATGACTCCTCCCACCATATTATGATGTTGCCCAAGTTTGGGGCTCGATCCGAAATCAATAGGAGGAAGAAATTGGACAATTCAAGTTCAATGGCAGTTCGTTCCTAATTGGTGTGGTTGGTGTATTCCATACTTCTAGCGATTGGATTTCACTCAAAACTAACCAAATGACTCCTCCCACGATATTATGATGTTGCCCTTGTTTTGGGCTCGATCCGAAATCAATAGGTGTGAGAAACTGGACAATTCAAGTTCAACGGCAGTTCGTTCCTAATTGGAGTGGTTGGTGTATTCCATACTTCTAGCGATTGGATTTCACTCAAAACTCACCAAAGGACTCCTCCCACCATATTATGATGTTGCACAAGTTTGGGGTTCGATCCGAAATCAATAGGTGTTAGAAATTGGACAATTCAAGTTCAACGGCATATCGTTCCTAATTGGAGCGGTTGGTGTATTCCATACTTCTAGCGATTGGATTTCACTCAAAACTCACCAAATGACTCCTCCCAGCATATTATGATGTTGGCCAAGTTTTGGGCTCGATCCGAAATGATTTGGTGTTCAAAATTGGACAATTCAAGTTCAACGGCAGTTCGTTCCTAACTGGAGTGGTTGGGGTATTCCATACTTCTAGCGATTGGATTTCACTCAAAACTCACCACATGACTCCTCCCACCATATTATAATGTTGCCCAAGTTTTGTGCTCGATCCGAAGTCAATAGGTGTGAGAAATTGGACAATTCAAGTTCAACGGCAGTTCGTTCCTAATTGGAGTGGTTGAGGTATTCCGTACTTCTAGCAATTGGATTTCAGTCAAAACTAAACAAATGACTCCTCCCACCATATTATGATGTTGCCCAAGTTCTGGGATCGATCCGAAATCAATAGGTTTGAGAAATTGGACAATTCAAGTTCAACGGCATTTCGTTCCTAATCGGAGTGGTTGGTGTATTCCATACTTCTAGCGATTGGATTTCACTCAAAACTCACCAAATGACTCCTCCCACCATGTTATGATATGGCCCTAGTTTTGGGCTCGATCCGAAATCAATAGGTGTTCCAAATTGGACAATTCAAGTTCAACGGCAGTTCGTTCCTAATTGGAGTGGTTGGTGTATTCCATACTTTTAGCGATTGGATTTCACTCAAAACTCACCAAATGACTCTTCCCACCATATTATGATGTTGCACAAGTTTGGGGTTCGATACGAAATCAATAGGTGTTAGAAATTGGTCAATTCAAGTTCAACGGCAGTTCGTTCCTAGTGGGAGTGGTTGGTGTATTCCATACTTTTAGCGATTGGATTTCACTCAAAACTCACCAAATGACTCCTCCCACCATATTATGATGTTGCCCAAGTTTGGGGCTCGATCCGAAATCAATAGGTGTGAGAAATTGGACAATTCAAGTTCAACGGCAGTTCGTTCCTAATTGGAGTGGTTGAGGTATTCCGTACTTCTAGCGATTGGATTTCACTCAAAACTAACCAAATGACTCCTCCCACCATATTATGATGTTGCCCAAGTTCTGGGCTCGATCCGAAATCAATAGGTTTGAGAAATTGGACAATTCAAGTTCAACGGCATTTCGTTCCTAATTGGAGTGGTTGGTGTATTCCATACTTCTAGCGATTGGATTTCACTCAAAACTCCCCAAATGACTCCTCCCACCATGTTATGATATGACCCAAGTTTTGGGCTCGATCCGAAATCAATAGGTGTTCAAAATTGGACAATTCAAGTTCAACGGCAGTTCGTTCCTAATTGGAGTGGCTGGTGTATTCCATACTTTTAGCGATTGGATTTCACTCAAAACTCACCAAATGACTCTTCCCACCATATTATGATGTTGCACAAGTTTGGGGTTCGATCCGAAATCAATAGGTGTTAGAAATTGGACAATTCAAGTTCAACGGCTGTTCGTTCCTAATGGGAGCGGTTGGTGTATTCCATACTTCTAGCGATTGGATTTCACTCAAAACTCACCAAATGGCTCCTCCCACCATATTATGATGTTGGCCAAGTTTTGGGCTCGATCCGAAATCAATTGGTGTTCGAAATTGGACAATTCAAGTTCAACGGCAGTTCGTTCCTAATTGGAGTGGTTGGTGTATTCCATACTTCTAGCGATTGGATTTCACTCAAAACTCCCCAAATGACTCCTCCCCCCATATTATGATGTTGCCCAAGTTTTGGGCTCGATACGAAATCAATAGGTGTTCCAAATTGGACAATTCAAGTTCAACGGCAGTTCGTTCCTAATTGGAGTGGTTGGTGTCTTCCATACTTCTAGCGATTGGATTTCACTCAAAACTCACCAAATGACACCAAATGACTCCTCCCACCATATTATGATGTTGCCCAAGTTTGGGGCTCGATCCGAAATCAATAGGTGTGAGAAATTGGACTATTCAAGTTCAACGGCAGTTCGTTACTAATTGGAGTGGTTGCTGTATTCCATAATTCTTGCGATTGGATTTCACTCAAAACTCACCAAATGACTCCTCCCACCATATTATGATGTTGCCCAAGTTTGGGGCTCGATCCGAAATCAACAGGTGTGAGAAACTGGACAATTCAAGTTCAACAGCAGTTCGTTCCTAATTGGAGTGGTTGGTGTATTCCATACTTCTAGCGATTGGATTTCACTCAAAACTCCCCAAATGACTCCTCCCCCCATATTATGATGTTGCCCAAGTTTTGGGCTCGATACGAAATCAATAGGTGTTCCAAATTGGACAATTCAAGTTCAACGGCAGTTCGTTCCTAATTGGAGTGGTTGGTGTCTTCCATACTTCTAGCGATTGGATTTCACTCAAAACTCACCAAATGACTCCTCCCACCGTATTATGATGTTGCCCAAGTTTGGGGCTCGATCCGAAATCAATAGGTGTTCCAAATTGGACAATTCAAGTTCAACGGCAGTTCGTTCCTAATTGGAGTGGTTGGTGTCTTCCATACTTCTATCGACTGGATTTCACTCAAAACTCACCAAATGACTCCTCCCACCGTATTATGATGTTGCCCAAGTTTGGGGCTCGATCCGAAATCAATAGGTGTTCCAAATTGGACAATTCAAGTTCAACGGCAGTTCGTTCCTAATTGGAGTGGTTGGTGTATTCCATACTTCTAGCGATTGGATTTCACTGAAAACTCAGCAAAGGACTCCTCCCACCATATTATGATGTTGCACAAGTTTGGGGTTCGATCCGAATTCAATAGGTGTTAGAAATTGGACAATTCAATTTCAACGGCAGTTCGTTCCTAATTGGAGTGGTTGGTGTATTCCATACTTCTAGCGATTGGATTTCACTCAAAACTCACCGAATGACTCCTCCCACCATATTATGATGTTGCCCAAGTTTGGGGCTCGATCCGAAGTCAATAGGTGTGAGAAATTGGACAATTCAAGTTCAACGGCATATCATTCCTAATTGGAGCGGTTGGTGTATTCCATACTTCTAGCGATTGGATTTCACTCAAAACTCACCAAATGGCTCCTCCCACCATATTATGATGTTGGCCAAGTTTTGGGCTCGATCCGAAATCATTTGGTGTTCGAAATTGGACAATTCAAGTTCAATGGCAGTTCGTTCCTAATTGGAGTGGTTGGTGTATTCCATACTTCTAGCGATTGGATTTCACTCAAAACTCACCAAATGACACCAAATGACTCCTCCCACCATATTATGATGTTGCCCAAGTTTTGTGCTCGATCCGAAATCAACGGCAGTTCGTTACTAATTGCAGTGGTTGCTGTATTCCATAATTCTAGCGATTGGATTTCACTCAAAACTCACCAAATGACTCCTCCCACCATATTATGATGTTGCCCAAGTTTGGGGCTCGATCCGAAATCAATAGGAGGAAGAAATTGGACAATTCAAGTTCAATGGCAGTTCGTTCCTAATTGGTGTGGTTGGTGTATTCCATACTTCTAGCGATTGGATTTCACTCAAAACTAACCAAATGACTCCTCCCACGATATTATGATGTTGCCCTTGTTTTGGGCTCGATCCGAAATCAATAGGTGTGAGAAACTGGACAATTCAAGTTCAACGGCAGTTCGTTCCTAATTGGAGTGGTTGGTGTATTCCATACTTCTAGCGATTGGATTTCACTCAAAACTCACCAAAGGACTCCTCCCACCATATTATGATGTTGCACAAGTTTGGGGTTCGATCCGAAATCAATAGGTGTTAGAAATTGGACAATTCAAGTTCAACGGCATATCGTTCCTAATTGGAGCGGTTGGTGTATTCCATACTTCTAGCGATTGGATTTCACTCAAAACTCACCAAATGACTCCTCCCAGCATATTATGATGTTGGCCAAGTTTTGGGCTCGATCCGAAATGATTTGGTGTTCAAAATTGGACAATTCAAGTTCAACGGCAGTTCGTTCCTAACTGGAGTGGTTGGGGTATTCCATACTTCTAGCGATTGGATTTCACTCAAAACTCACCACATGACTCCTCCCACCATATTATAATGTTGCCCAAGTTTTGTGCTCGATCCGAAGTCAATAGGTGTGAGAAATTGGACAATTCAAGTTCAACGACAGTTCGTTCCTAATTGGAGTGGTTGAGGTATTCCGTACTTCTAGCAATTGGATTTCAGTCAAAACTAACCAAATGACTCCTCCCACCATATTATGATGTTGCCCAAGTTCTGGGATCGATCCGAAATCAATAGGTTTGAGAAATTGGACAATTCAAGTTCAACGGCATTTCGTTCCTAATCGGAGTGGTTGGTGTATTCCATACTTCTAGCGATTGGATTTCACTCAAAACTCACCAAATGACTCCTCCCACCATGTTATGATATGGCCCTAGTTTTGGGCTCGATCCGAAATCAATAGGTGTTCCAAATTGGACAATTCAAGTTCAACGGCAGTTCGTTCCTAATTGGAGTGGTTGGTGTATTCCATACTTTTAGCGATTGGATTTCACTCAAAACTCACCAAATGACTCTTCCCACCATATTATGATGTTGCACAAGTTTGGGGTTCGATACGAAATCAATAGGTGTTAGAAATTGGTCAATTCAAGTTCAACGGCAGTTCGTTCCTAGTGGGAGTGGTTGGTGTATTCCATACTTTTAGCGATTGGATTTCACTCAAAACTCACCAAATGACTCCTCCCACCATATTATGATGTTGCCCAAGTTTGGGGCTCGATCCGAAATCAATAGGTGTGAGAAATTGGACAATTCAAGTTCAACGGCAGTTCGTTCATAATTGGAGTGGTTGAGGTATTCCGTACTTCTAGCGATTGGATTTCACTCAAAACTAACCAAATGACTCCTCCCACCATATTATGATGTTGCCCAAGTTCTGGGCTCGATCCGAAATCAATAGGTTTGAGAAATTGGACAATTCAAGTTCAACGGCATTTCGTTCCTAATTGGAGTGGTTGGTGTATTCCATACTTCTAGCGATTGGATTTCACTCAAAACTCCCCAAATGACTCCTCCCACCATGTTATGATATGACCCAAGTTTTGGGCTCGATCCGAAATCAATAGGTGTTCCAAATTGGACAATTCAAGTTCAACGGCAGTTCGTTCCTAATTGGAGTGGCTGGTGTATTCCATACTTTTAGCGATTGGATTTCACTCAAAACTCACCAAATGACTCTTCCCACCATATTATGATGTTGCACAAGTTTGGGGTTCGATCCGAAATCAATAGGTGTTAGAAATTGGACAATTCAAGTTCAACGGCTGTTCGTTCCTAATGGGAGCGGTTGGTGTATTCCATACTTCTAGCGATTGGATTTCACTCAAAACTCACCAAATGGCTCCTCCCACCATATTATGATGTTGGCCAAGTTTTGGGCTCGATCCGAAATCAATTGGTGTTCGAAATTGGACAATTCAAGTTCAACGGCAGTTCGTTCCTAATTGGAGTGGTTGGTGTATTCCATACTTCTAGCGATTGGATTTCACTCAAAACTCCCCAAATGACTCCTCCCCCCATATTATGATGTTGCCCAAGTTTTGGGCTCGATACGAAATCAATAGGTGTTCCAAATTGGACAATTCAAGTTCAACGGCAGTTCGTTCCTAATTGGAGTGGTTGGTGTCTTCCATACTTCTAGCGATTGGATTTCACTCAAAACTCACCAAATGACACCAAATGACTCCTCCCACCATATTATGATGTTGCCCAAGTTTGGGGCTCGATCCGAAATCAATAGGTGTGAGAAATTGGACTATTCAAGTTCAACGGCAGTTCGTTACTAATTGGAGTGGTTGCTGTATTCCATAATTCTTGCAATTGGATTTCACTCAAAACTCACCAAATGACTCCTCCCACCATATTATGATGTTGCCCAAGTTTGGGGCTCGATCCGAAATCAATAGGTGTGAGAAATTGGACAATTCAAGTTCAACGGCAGTTCGTTCATAATTGGAGTGGTTGAGGTATTCTGTACTTCTAGCGATTGGATTTCACTCAAAACTAACCAAATGACTCCTCCCACCATATTATGATGTTGCCCAAGTTCTGGGCTCGATCCGAAATCAATAGGTTTGAGAAATTGGACAATTCAAGTTCAACGGCATTTCGTTCCTAATTGGAGTGGTTGGTGTATTCCATACTTCTAGCGATTGGATTTCACTCAAAACTCCCCAAATGACTCCTCCCACCATGTTATGATATGACCCAAGTTTTGGGCTCGATCCGAAATCAATAGGTGTTCCAAATTGGACAATTCAAGTTCAACGGCAGTTCGTTCCTAATTGGAGTGGCTGGTGTATTCCATACTTTTAGCGATTGGATTTCACTCAAAACTCACCAAATGACTCTTCCCACCATATTATGATGTTGCACAAGTTTGGGGTTCGATCCGAAATCAATAGGTGTTAGAAATTGGACAATTCAAGTTCAACGGCTGTTCGTTCCTAATGGGAGCGGTTGGTGTATTCCATACTTCTAGCGATTGGATTTCACTCAAAACTCACCAAATGGCTCCTCCCACCATATTATGATGTTGGCCAAGTTTTGGGCTCGATCCGAAATCAATTGGTGTTCGAAATTGGACAATTCAAGTTCAACGGCAGTTCGTTCCTAATTGGAGTGGTTGGTGTATTCCATACTTCTAGCGATTGGATTTCACTCAAAACTCCCCAAATGACTCCTCCCCCCATATTATGATGTTGCCCAAGTTTTGGGCTCGATACGAAATCAATAGGTGTTCCAAATTGGACAATTCAAGTTCAACGGCAGTTCGTTCCTAATTGGAGTGGTTGGTGTCTTCCATACTTCTAGCGATTGGATTTCACTCAAAACTCACCAAATGACACCAAATGACTCCTCCCACCATATTATGATGTTGCCCAAGTTTGGGGCTCGATCCGAAATCAATAGGTGTGAGAAATTGGACTATTCAAGTTCAACGGCAGTTCGTTACTAATTGGAGTGGTTGCTGTATTCCATAATTCTTGCAATTGGATTTCACTCAAAACTCACCAAATGACTCCTCCCACCATATTATGATGTTGCCCAAGTTTGGGGCTCGATCCGAAATCAATAGGTGTGAGAAACTGGACAATTCAAGTTCAACAGCAGTTCATTCCTAATTGGAGTGGTTGGTGTATTCCATACTTCTAGCGATTGGATTTCACTCAAAACTCCCCAAATGACTCCTCCCCCCATATTATGATGTTGCCCAAGTTTTGGGCTCGATACGAAATCAATAGGTGTTCCAAATTGGACAATTCAAGTTCAACGGCAGTTCGTTCCTAATTGGAGTGGTTGGTGTCTTCCATACTTCTAGCGATTGGATTTCACTCAAAACTCACCAAATGACTCCTCCCACCGTATTATGATGTTGCCCAAGTTTGGGGCTCGATCCGAAATCAATAGGTGTTCCAAATTGGACAATTCAAGTTCAACGGCAGTTCGTTCCTAATTGGAGTGGTTGGTGTCTTCCATACTTCTAGCGACTGGATTTCACTCAAAACTCACCAAATGACTCCTCCCACCGTATTATGATGTTGCCCAAGTTTGGGGCTCGATCCGAAATCAATAGGTGTTCCAAATTGGACAATTCAAGTTCAACGGCAGTTCGTTCCTAATTGGAGTGGTTGGTGTATTCCATACTTCTAGCGATTGGATTTCACTGAAAACTCAGCAAAGGGCTCCTCCCACCATATTATGATGTTGCACAAGTTTGGGGTTCGATCCGAATTCAATAGGTGTTAGAAATTGGACAATTCAATTTCAACGGCAGTTCGTTCCTAATTGGAGTGGTTGGTGTATTCCATACTTCTAGCGATTGGATTTCACTCAAAACTCACCGAATGACTCCTCCCACCATATTATGATGTTGCCCAAGTTTGGGGCTCGATCCGAAGTCAATAGGTGTGAGAAATTGGACAATTCAAGTTCAACGGCATATCATTCCTAATTGGAGCGGTTGGTGTATTCCATACTTCTAGCGATTGGATTTCACTCAAAACTCACCAAATGACTCCTCCCACCATATTATGATGTTGGCCAAGTTTTGGGCTCGATCCGAAATCATTTGGTGTTCGAAATTGGACAATTCAAGTTCAACGGCAGTTCGTTCCTAATTGGAGTGGTTGGTGTATTCCATACTTCTAGCAGTTGGATTTCACTCAAAACTCACCAAATGACTCCTCCCACCATATTATGATGTTGCCCAAGTTTTGGGCTCGATCCGATGTCAATAGGTGTTCCAAATTGGACAATTCAAGTTCAACGGCAGTTCGTTCCAAATTGGAGTGGTTGGTGTATTCCATCCTTCTAGCGATTGGATTTCACTCAAAAGTCACCAAAGGACTCCTCCCACCATATTATGATGTTGCCCAAGTTTTGGGCTCGATTCGAAATCAATAGGTGTGAGAAATTGGACAATTCAAGTTCAACGGCAGTTCATTCCTAATTGTAGTGATTGGTGTATTCCATACTTCTAGCGATTGGATTTCACTCAAAACTCCCCAAATGACTCCTCCCCCCATATTATGATGTTGCCCAAGTTTTGGGCTCGATACGAAATCAATAGGTGTTCCAAATTGGACAATTCAAGTTAAACGGCAGTTCGTTCCTAATTGGAGTGGTTGGTGTCTTTCATACTTCTAGCGATTGGATTTCACTTAAAACTCACCAAATGACTCGTCCCACCGTATTATGATGTTGCCCAAGTTTTGGGCTCGATCCGAAATCAATAGGTGTTCCAAATTGGACAATTCAAGTTCAACGGCAGTTCGTTCCTAATTGGAGTGGTTGGTGTATTCCGTACTTCTAGCGATTGGATTTCACTCAAAACTCACCAAAGGACTCCTCCCACCATATTATGATGTTGCCCAAGTTTTGGGCTCGATTCGAAATCAATAGGTGTGAGAAATTGGACAATTCAAGTTCAACGGCAGTTCATTCCTAATTGTAGTGATTGGTGTATTCCATACTTCTAGCGATTGGATTTCACTCAACACTCACCAAATGACTCCTCCCACCATATTATGACGTTGCCCAAGTTTGGGGCTCGATCCGAAATCAATAGGTGTGAGAAATTGGACAATTCAAGTTCGACGGCAGTTCGTTACTAATTGGAGTGGATGGTGTATTCCATACTTCTAGCGATCGGATTTCACTCAAAACTCACCAAATGACTCCTCCCACCAAATTATGACGTTGCCCAAGTTTTGCGGCTCGATCCGAAATCAATAGGTGTGAGAAATTGGACAATTCAAGTTCAACGGCATATCGTTCCTAATTGGAGCGGTTGGTGTATTCCATACTTCTAGCGATTGGATTTCACTCAAAACTCACCAAATGACTCCTCCCACCATATTATGATGTTGGCCAAGTTTTGGGCTCGATCCGAAATGATTTGGCGTTCAAAATTGGACAGTTCAAGTTCAACGGCAGTTCGTTCCTAATTGGAGTGGTTGGTGTATTCCATACTTCTAGCGATTGGATTTCACTCAGAACTCACCAAATGACTCCTCCCACCATATTATGATGTGGCCCAAGTTTTGGGCTCGATCCGAAATCAGTAGGTTTGAGAAATTGGACAATTCAATTTCAACCGCAGTTCGTTCCTAATTGGAGAGGTTGGTGTCTTCCATACTTCTAGCGATTGGATTTCTCTCAAAACTCACCAAATGAGTCCTCCCAATATATTATGATGTAGCCCACGTTTTGGGCCCGATCCGAAATCAATAGGTGTGAGAAATTGGACAATTCAAGTTCAACGGCAGTTCGTTCCTAATTGGAGTGGTTGGTGTCTTCCATACTTCTAGCGATTGGATTTCACTCAAAACTAACCAAAAGACTCCTCCCACCATATTATGATGTTGCCCAAGTTTTGGGCTTGATCTGAAATCAATAGGTGTTCCAAATTAGACAATTCAAGTTCAACGGCAGTTCGTTCCTAATTGGAGTGGTTGGTGTATTCCATACTTCTAGCGATCGGATTTCACTCAAAACTCACCAAATGACTCCTCCCACCAAATTATGACGTTGCCCAAGTTTTGGGCTCCATCCGAAATCAATAGGTGTGAGAAATTGGACAATTCAAGTTCAACGGCAGTTCGTTCCTAATTGGAGTGGTTGGTGTCTTCCATACTTCTAGCGATTGGATTTCACTCAAAACTCACCAAATGACTCCTCCCACCATATTATGATGTTGCACAAGTTTGGGGTTCGATCCGAAATCAATAGGTGTTAGAAATTGGACAATTCAATTTCAACGGCAGTTCGTTCCTAATGGGAGTGGTTGGTGTATTCCATACTTCTAGCGATTGGATTTCACTCAAAACTCACCAAATGACTCCTCCCACCATATTATGATGTTGCCCAAGTTTGGGGCTCGATCCGAAATCAATAGGTGTGACAAATTGGACAATTCAAGTTCAACGGCATATCATTCCTAATTGGAGCGGTTGGTGTATTCCATACTTCTAGCGATTGGATTTCACTCAAAACTCACCAAATGACTCTTCCCACCATATTATGATGTTGCACAAGTTTGGGGTTCGATCCGAAATCAATAGGTGTTAGAAATTAGACAATTCAAGTTCAACGGCAATTCGTTCCTAATGGGAGTGGTTGGTGTATTCCATACTTCTAGCGATTGGATTTCACTCAAAACTCACCGAATGACTCCTCCCACCATATTATGATGTTGCCCAAGTTTGGGGCTCGATCCGAAATCAATAGGTGTGAGAAATTGGACAATTCAAGTTCAACGGCATATCATTCCTAATTGGAGCGGTTGGTGTATTCCATACTTCTAGCGATTGGATTTCACTCAAAACTCACCAAATGGCTCCTCCCACCATATTATGATGTTGGCCAAGTTTTGGGCTCGATCCGAAATCATTTGGTGTTCGAAATTGGACAATTCAAGTTCAACGGCAGTTCGTTCCTAATTGGATTGGTTGGTGTATTCCATACTTCTAGCGATTGGATTTCACTCAAAACTCACCAAATGACACCAAATAACTCCTCCCACCATATTATGATGTTGCCCAAGTTTGGGGCTCGATCCGAAATCAATAGGTGTGAGAAATTGGACTATTCAAGTTCAACGGCAGTTCGTTACTAATTGCAGTGGTTGCTGTATTCCATAATTCTAGCGATTGGATTTCACTCAAAACTCACCAAATGACTCCTCCCACCATATTATGATGTTGACCAAGTTTGGGGCTCGATCCGAAATCAATAGGAGGAAGAAATTGGACAATTCAAGTTCAATGGCAGTTCGTTCCTAATTGGTGTGGTTGGTGTATTCCATACTTCTAGCGATTGGATTTCACTCAAAACTAACCAAATGACTCCACCCACGATATTATGATGTTGCCCTTGTTTTGGGCTCGATCCGAAATCAATCGGTGTGAGAAACTGGACAATTCAAGTTCAACGGCAGTTCGTTCCTAATTGGAGTGGTTGGTGTATTCCATACTTCTAGCGATTGGATTTCACTCAAAACTCACCAAAGGACTCCTCCCACCATATTATGATGTTGCACAAGTTTGGGGTTCGATACGAAATCAATAGGTGTTAGAAATTGGTCAATTCAAGTTCAACGGCAGTTCGTTCCTAGTGGGAGTGGTTGGTGTATTCCATACTTTTAGCGATTGGATTTCACTCAAAACACACCAAATGACTCCTCCCACCATATTATGATGTTGCCCAAGTTTGGGGCTCGATCCGAAATCAATAGGTGTGAGAAATTGGACAATTCAAGTTCAACGGCATTTCGTTCCTAATTGGAGTGGTTGGTGTATTCCATACTTCTAGCGATTGGATTTCACTCAAAACTCACCAAATGACTCCTCCCACCATGTTATGATATGACCCAAGTTTTGGGCTCGATCCGAAATCAATAGGTGTTCCAAATTGGACAATTCAAGTTCAACGGCAGTTCGTTCCTAATTGGAGTGGCTGGTGTATTCCATACTTTTAGTGATTGGATTTCACTCAAAACTCACCAAATGACTCCTCCCACCATATTATGATGTTGCACAAGTTTGGGGTTCGATCCGAAATCAATAGGTGTTAGAAATTGGACAATTAAATTTCAACGGCAGCTCGTTCCTAATGGGAGTGGTTGGTGTATTCCATACTTCTAGCGATTGGATTTCACTCAAAACTCACCAAATGGCTCCTCCCACCATATTATGATGTTGGCCAAGTTTTGGGCTCGATCCGAAATCAATTGTTGTTCGAAATTGGACAATTCAAGTTCAACGGCAGTTCGTTCCTAATTGGAGTGGTTGGTGTATTCCATACTTCTAGCGATTGGATTTCACTCAAAACTCACCAAATGACACCAAATGACTCCTCCCACCATATTATGATGTTGCCCAAGTTTGGGGCTCGATCCGAAATCAATAGGTGTGAGAAATTGGACTATTCAAGTTCAACGGCAGTTCGTTACTAATTGGAGTGGTTGCTGTATTCCATAATTCTTGCGATTGGATTTCACTCAAAACTCACCAAATGACTCCTCCCACCATATTATGATGTAGCCCAAGTTTGGGGCTTGATCCGAAATCAATAGGTGTGAGAAACTGGACAATTCAAGTTCAACGGCAGTTCGTTCCTAATTGGAGTGGTTGGTGTATTCCATACTTCTAGCGATTGGATTTCACTCAAAACTACCCAAATGACTCCTCCCCCCATATTATGATGTTGCCCAAGTTTTGGGCTCGATACGAAATCAATAGGTGTGACAAATTGGACAATTCAAGTTCAACGGCAGTTCGTTCCTAATTGGAGTGGTTGGTGTATTACATAATTCTACCGATTGGATTTCACTCAAAACTCACCAAATGACTCCTCCCACCGTATTATGATGTTGCCCAAGTTTGGGGCTCGATCCGAAATCAATAGGTGTGAGAAATTGGACAATTCAAGTTCAACGGCAGTTCGTTCCTAATTGGAGTGGTTGGTGTCTTCCATACTTCTAGCGACTGGATTTCACTCAAAACTCACCAAATGACTCCTCCCACCGTATGATGATGTTGCCCAAGTTTGGGGCTCGATCCGAAATCAATGGGTGTTCCAAATTGGACAATTCAAGTTCAACGGCAGTTCGTTCCTAATTGGAGTGGTTGGTGTATTCCATACTTCTAGCGATTGGATTTCACTCAAAACGCAACAAAAGACTCCTCCCACCATATTATGATGTTGCCCAAGTGTTGGGCTCGATCCGAAATCAATAGGTGTTCCAAATTGGACAATTCAAGTTCAACGGCAGTTCCTTCCTAATTCGAGGGGTTGGTGTGTTCCATACTTCTAGCGATTGGATTTCACTCAAAACTCACCAAATGACTCCTCCCACCATATTATGATGTTGCCCAAGTTTTGGGCTCGATCCGAAATCAATAGGGGTGCGAAATTGGACAATTCAAGTTCAACGGCAGTTCGTTACTAATTGCAGTGGTTGCTGTATTCCATAATTCTAGCGATTGGATTTCACTCAAAACTCACCAAATGACTCCTCCCACCATATTATGATGTTGACCAAGTTTGGGGCTCGATCCGAAATCAATAGGAGGAAGAAATTGGACAATTCAAGTTCAATGGCAGTTCGTTCCTAATTGGTGTGGTTGGTGTATTCCATACTTCTAGCGATTGGATTTCACTCAAAACTAACCAAATGACTCCACCCACGATATTATGATGTTGCCCTTGTTTTGGGCTCGATCCGAAATCAATCGGTGTGAGAAACTGGACAATTCAAGTTCAACGGCAGTTCGTTCCTAATTGGAGTGGTTGGTGTATTCCATACTTCTAGCGATTGGATTTCACTCAAAACTCACCAAAGGACTCCTCCCACCATATTATGATGTTGCACAAGTTTGGGGTTCGATACGAAATCAATAGGTGTTAGAAATTGGTCAATTCAAGTTCAACGGCAGTTCGTTCCTAGTGGGAGTGGTTGGTGTATTCCATACTTTTAGCGATTGGATTTCACTCAAAACACACCAAATGACTCCTCCCACCATATTATGATGTTGCCCAAGTTTGGGGCTCGATCCGAAATCAATAGGTGTGAGAAATTGGACAATTCAAGTTCAACGGCATTTCGTTCCTAATTGGAGTGGTTGGTGTATTCCATACTTCTAGCGATTGGATTTCACTCAAAACTCACCAAATGACTCCTCCCACCATGTTATGATATGACCCAAGTTTTGGGCTCGATCCGAAATCAATAGGTGTTCCAAATTGGACAATTCAAGTTCAACGGCAGTTCGTTCCTAATTGGAGTGGCTGGTGTATTCCATACTTTTAGTGATTGGATTTCACTCAAAACTCACCAAATGACTCCTCCCACCATATTATGATGTTGCACAAGTTTGGGGTTCGATCCGAAATCAATAGGTGTTAGAAATTGGACAATTAAATTTCAACGGCAGCTCGTTCCTAATGGGAGTGGTTGGTGTATTCCATACTTCTAGCGATTGGATTTCACTCAAAACTCACCAAATGGCTCCTCCCACCATATTATGATGTTGGCCAAGTTTTGGGCTCGATCCGAAATCAATTGTTGTTCGAAATTGGACAATTCAAGTTCAACGGCAGTTCGTTCCTAATTGGAGTGGTTGGTGTATTCCATACTTCTAGCGATTGGATTTCACTCAAAACTCACCAAATGACACCAAATGACTCCTCCCACCATATTATGATGTTGCCCAAGTTTGGGGCTCGATCCGAAATCAATAGGTGTGAGAAATTGGACTATTCAAGTTCAACGGCAGTTCGTTACTAATTGGAGTGGTTGCTGTATTCCATAATTCTTGCGATTGGATTTCACTCAAAACTCACCAAATGACTCCTCCCACCATATTATGATGTAGCCCAAGTTTGGGGCTTGATCCGAAATCAATAGGTGTGAGAAACTGGACAATTCAAGTTCAACGGCAGTTCGTTCCTAATTGGAGTGGTTGGTGTATTCCATACTTCTAGCGATTGGATTTCACTCAAAACTACCCAAATGACTCCTCCCCCCATATTATGATGTTGCCCAAGTTTTGGGCTCGATACGAAATCAATAGGTGTGACAAATTGGACAATTCAAGTTCAACGGCAGTTCGTTCCTAATTGGAGTGGTTGGTGTATTACATAATTCTACCGATTGGATTTCACTCAAAACTCACCAAATGACTCCTCCCACCGTATTATGATGTTGCCCAAGTTTGGGGCTCGATCCGAAATCAATAGGTGTGAGAAATTGGACAATTCAAGTTCAACGGCAGTTCGTTCCTAATTGGAGTGGTTGGTGTCTTCCATACTTCTAGCGACTGGATTTCACTCAAAACTCACCAAATGACTCCTCCCACCGTATTATGATGTTGCCCAAGTTTGGGGCTCGATCCGAAATCAATGGGTGTTCCAAATTGGACAATTCAAGTTCAACGGCAGTTCGTTCCTAATTGGAGTGGTTGGTGTATTCCATACTTCTAGCGATTGGATTTCACTCAAAACGCAACAAAAGACTCCTCCCACCATATTATGATGTTGCCCAAGTGTTGGGCTCGATCCGAAATCAATAGGTGTTCCAAATTGGACAATTCAAGTTCAACGGCAGTTCCTTCCTAATTCGAGGGGTTGGTGTGTTCCATACTTCTAGCGATTGGATTTCACTCAAAACTCACCAAATGACTCCTCCCACCATATTATGATGTTGCCCAAGTTTTGGGCTCGATCCGAAATCAATAGGGGTGCGAAATTGGACAATTCAAGTTCAACGGCAGTTCGTTACTAATTGCAGTGGTTGCTGTATTCCATAATTCTAGCGATTGGATTTCACTCAAAACTCACCAAATGACTCCTCCCACCATATTATGATGTTGACCAAGTTTGGGGCTCGATCCGAAATCAATAGGAGGAAGAAATTGGACAATTCAAGTTCAATGGCAGTTCGTTCCTAATTGGTGTGGTTGGTGTATTCCATACTTCTAGCGATTGGATTTCACTCAAAACTAACCAAATGACTCCACCCACGATATTATGATGTTGCCCTTGTTTTGGGCTCGATCCGAAATCAATCGGTGTGAGAAACTGGACAATTCAAGTTCAACGGCAGTTCGTTCCTAATTGGAGTGGTTGGTGTATTCCATACTTCTAGCGATTGGATTTCACTCAAAACTCACCAAAGGACTCCTCCCACCATATTATGATGTTGCACAAGTTTGGGGTTCGATACGAAATCAATAGGTGTTAGAAATTGGTCAATTCAAGTTCAACGGCAGTTCGTTCCTAGTGGGAGTGGTTGGTGTATTCCATACTTTTAGCGATTGGATTTCACTCAAAACACACCAAATGACTCCTCCCACCATATTATGATGTTGCCCAAGTTTGGGGCTCGATCCGAAATCAATAGGTGTGAGAAATTGGACAATTCAAGTTCAACGGCATTTCGTTCCTAATTGGAGTGGTTGGTGTATTCCATACTTCTAGCGATTGGATTTCACTCAAAACTCACCAAATGACTCCTCCCACCATGTTATGATATGACCCAAGTTTTGGGCTCGATCCGAAATCAATAGGTGTTCCAAATTGGACAATTCAAGTTCAACGGCAGTTCGTTCCTAATTGGAGTGGCTGGTGTATTCCATACTTTTAGTGATTGGATTTCACTCAAAACTCACCAAATGACTCCTCCCACCATATTATGATGTTGCACAAGTTTGGGGTTCGATCCGAAATCAATAGGTGTTAGAAATTGGACAATTAAATTTCAACGGCAGCTCGTTCCTAATGGGAGTGGTTGGTGTATTCCATACTTCTAGCGATTGGATTTCACTCAAAACTCACCAAATGGCTCCTCCCACCATATTATGATGTTGGCCAAGTTTTGGGCTCGATCCGAAATCAATTGTTGTTCGAAATTGGACAATTCAAGTTCAACGGCAGTTCGTTCCTAATTGGAGTGGTTGGTGTATTCCATACTTCTTGCGATTGGATTTCACTCAAAACTCACCAAATGACACCAAATGACTCCTCCCACCATATTATGATGTTGCCCAAGTTTGGGGCTCGATCCGAAATCAATAGGTGTGAGAAATTGGACTATTCAAGTTCAACGGCAGTTCGTTACTAATTGGAGTGGTTGCTGTATTCCATAATTCTTGCGATTGGATTTCACTCAAAACTCACCAAATGACTCCTCCCACCATATTATGATGTAGCCCAAGTTTGGGGCTTGATCCGAAATCAATAGGTGTGAGAAACTGGACAATTCAAGTTCAACGGCAGTTCGTTCCTAATTGGAGTGGTTGGTGTATTCCATACTTCTAGCGATTGGATTTCACTCAAAACTACCCAAATGACTCCTCCCCCCATATTATGATGTTGCCCAAGTTTTGGGCTCGATACGAAATCAATAGGTGTGACAAATTGGACAATTCAAGTTCAACGGCAGTTCGTTCCTAATTGGAGTGGTTGGTGTATTACATAATTCTACCGATTGGATTTCACTCAAAACTCACCAAATGACTCCTCCCACCGTATTATGATGTTGCCCAAGTTTGGGGCTCGATCCGAAATCAATAGGTGTGAGAAATTGGACAATTCAAGTTCAACGGCAGTTCGTTCCTAATTGGAGTGGTTGGTGTCTTCCATACTTCTAGCGACTGGATTTCACTCAAAACTCACCAAATGACTCCTCCCACCGTATTATGATGTTGCCCAAGTTTGGGGCTCGATCCGAAATCAATGGGTGTTCCAAATTGGACAATTCAAGTTCAACGGCAGTTCGTTCCTAATTGGAGTGGTTGGTGTATTCCATACTTCTAGCGATTGGATTTCACTCAAAACGCAACAAAAGACTCCTCCCACCATATTATGATGTTGCCCAAGTGTTGGGCTCGATCCGAAATCAATAGGTGTTCCAAATTGGACAATTCAAGTTCAACGGCAGTTCCTTCCTAATTCGAGGGGTTGGTGTGTTCCATACTTCTAGCGATTGGATTTCACTCAAAACTCACCAAATGACTCCTCCCACCATATTATGATGTTGCCCAAGTTTTGGGCTCGATCCGAAATCAATAGGGGTGCGAAATTGGACAATTCAAGTTCAACGGCAGTTCGTTCCTAATTGGAGTGGTTGGTGTATTCCATACTTCTAGCGATTGGATTTCATTCAAAACTCACCAAATGACTCCTCCCACCATATTATGATGTTGCCCAAGTTTTGGGCTCGATCCGAAATCAATTGTTGTTCGAAATTGGACAATTCAAGTTCAACGGCAGTTCGTTCCTAATTGGAGTGGTTGGTGTATTCCATACTTCTAGCGATTGGATTTCACTCAAAACGCAACAAAAGACTCCTCCGACCATATTATGATGTTGCCCAAGTTTTGGGCTAGATCCGAAATCAGTAGGTGTTCCAAATTGGACAATTCAAGTTCAACGGCAGTTCGTTCCTAATTCGAGGGGTTGGTGTGTTCCATACTTCTAGCGATTGGATTTCACTCAAAACTAACCAAATGACTCCTCCCACCATATTATGATGTTGCCCAAGTTTGGGGCTCGGTCCGAAATCAAAAGGTGTGAGAAATTGGACAATTCAAGTTCAACGGCAGTTCGTTCCTAATTGGAGTGGTTGGTGTATTCCATACTTCTAGCGATTGGATTTCACTCAAAACTCACCAAATGACTCCTCCCACCATATTATGATGTTGCCCAAGTTTTGGGCTCGATCCGAAATCAATAGGTGTGAGAAATTGGACAATTCAAGTTCAACGGCAGTTCGTTCCTAATTGGAGTGGTTGGTGTATTCCATACTTCTAGCGATTGGATTTCATTCAAAACTCACCAAATGACTCCTCCCACCATATTATGATGTTGCCCAAGTTTTGGGCTCGATCCGAAATCAATTGTTGTTCGAAATTGGACAATTCAAGTTCAACGGCAGTTCGTTCCTAATTGGAGTGGTTGGTGTATTCCATACTTCCAGCGATTGGATTTCACTCAAAACTCACCAAAGGACTCCTCCCACCATATTATGATGTTGCCCAAGTTTGGGGCTCGATCCGAAATCAATAGGTGTGAGAAATTGGACAATTCAAGTTCAACGAAAGTTCGTTCCTAATTGGAGTGGTTGGTGTATTCCAAACTTCTAGCGATTGGATTTCACTAACAACTCACCAAATGACTCCTCCCACCGTATTATGATGTTGCCCAAGGTTTGGGCTCGATCCGAAATCAATAGGTCTTCCAAATTTGACAATTAGAGTTCAACGGCCGTTCGTTCCTAATTGGAGTGGTTGGTGTATTCCATACTTCTAGCTATTGGATTTCACTCAAAACTAACAAAATGACTCCTCCCACCATATTATGATTTTGCCCAAGTTTTGGGCTCGATCCGAAATCAATAGGTGTGAGAAATTGGACAATTCAAGTTCAACGGCAGTTCGTTCCTAATTGGAGTGGTTGGTGTATTACATAATTCTACCGATTGGATTTCACTCAAAACTCACCAAACGACTCCTCCCACCATATTATGATGTTGCTCAAGTTTTGGGCTCGATCCGAAAACAATAGGTGTGAGAAATTGGACAATTCAAGTTCAACGGCAGTTCGTTCCTAATTGGAGTGGTTGGTGTATTCCATACTTCTAGCGATTGGATTTCACTCAAAAGTCACCAAATGACTCCTCCCACCATATTATGATGTTGCCCAAGTTTTGGGCTCGATCCGAAATCAATAGGTGTGAGAAATTGGACAATTCAAGTTCAACGGCAGTTCGTTCCTAATTGGAGTGGTTGGTGTATTCCATACTTCTAGCGATTGGATTTCATTCAAAACTCACCAAATGACTCCTCCCACCATATTATGATGTTGCCCAAGTTTTGGGCTCGACCCGAAATCAATTGTTGTTCGAAATTGGACAATTCAAGTTCAACGGCAGTTCGTTCCTAATTGGAGTGGTTGGTGTATTCCATACTTCCAGCGATTGGATTTCACTCAAAACTCACCAAATGACTCCTCCCACCATATTATGATGTTGCCCAAGTTTGGGGCTCGATCCGAAATCAATAGGTGTGAGAAATTGGACAATTCAAGTACAACGACAGTTCGTTCCTAATTGGAGTGGTTGGTGTATTCCAAACTTCTAGCGATTGGATTTCACTAAAAACTCACCAAATGACTCCTCCCACCGTATTATGATGTTGCCCAAGTTTTGGGCTCGATCCGAAATCAATAGGTCTTCCAAATTTGACAATTAGAGTTCAACGGCAGTTCGTTCCTAATTGGAGTGGTTGGTGTATTCCATACTTCTAGCTATTGAATTTCACTCAAAACTAACAAAATGACTCCTCCCACCATATTATGATTTTGCCCAAGTTTTGGGCTCGATCCGAAATCAATAGGTGTGAGAAATTGGACAATTCAAGTTCAACGGCAGTTCGTTCCTAATTGGAGTGGTTGTTGTATTACATAATTCTAGCGATTGGATTTCACTCAAAACTCACCAAATGACTCCTTCCACCATATTATGATGTTGCCCAGGTTTGGGGCTCGATCCGAAATCAATAGGTGTGGGAAATTGGACAATTCAAGTTCAACGGCAGTTCGTTCCAAATTGGAGTGGTTGGTGTATTCCATACTTCTAGCGATTGGATTTCACTCAAAACTCACCAAATGACTCCTCCCACCATATTATGATGTTGCCCAAGTTCTGGGCTCGATCCGAAGTCAATAGGTGTGAGAAATTGGACAATTCAAGTTCAACGGCAGTTCATTCCTAATAAGAGTGGTTGGAGTATTCCATACTTCTAGCGATTGGATTTCACTCAAAACTCACCAAAGGACTCCGCCCACCATATTATGATATTGCCCTAGTTTTGGGCTCGATCCGAACACAATAGGTGTTCCAAATTGGACAATTCAAGTTCAACGGCAGTTCGTTCCTAATTGGAGTGGTTGGTGTATTCCATACTTCTAGCGATTGGATTTCACTCAAAACTAACCAAATGACTCCTCCCACCATATTATGATGTTTCCCAAGTTTTGGGCTCAATCCGAAATCAATAGGTGTGAGAAATTGCAGAATTCAAGTTCAACGGCAGTTCGTTCCTAATTGGAGTGGTTGGTGTATTGCACACTTCAAGCGATTGGATTTCACTCAAAACTCCCCAAATGACTCCTCCCACCATATTATGATGTTGCCCAAGTTTTGGGCTCGATCCGAAATCAGTAGGTGTGAGAAATTGGACAATTCAAGTTCAACGGCAGTTCGTTCCTAATTGGAGTGGTTGGTGTATTCCATGTTTCTAGCGATTGGATTTCTCTCAAAACTCACCAAATGACTCCTCCCACCATATTATGATGTTGCCCAAGTGTTGGGCTCGATCCGAAATCAATAGGTGTGAGAAATTGGACAATTCAAGTTCAACGGCAGTTCATTCCTAATAGGAGTGGTTGGAGTATTCCATACTTCTAGCGATTGGATTTCACTCAAAACTCACCAAATGACTCTTCCCACCATATTATGATATTGCCCAAGTTTTGGGCTCGATCCGAAATCAATAGGTGTTCCAAATTGGACAATTCAAGTTCAACGGCAGTTCGTTCCTAATTGGAGTGGTTGGTGTATTCCATACTTCTAGCGATTGGATTTCACTTAAAACTCACCAAATGACTCCTCCCACCATATTATGCTGTTGCCCAAGTTTTGGGCTTGATCCGAAATCAATAGGTGTGAGAAAGTCGACAATTCAAGTTCAACGGTAGTTCGTTCCTAATTGGAGTGGTTGGGGTATTCCATACTTCTAGCGATTGGATTTCACTCAAAACTCACCAAATGACTCCTCCCACCATATGATGATGTTGCACAAGTTTCGGGTTCGATCCGAAATCAGTAGGTGTGAGAAATTGGACAATTGAAGTTCAACGGCAGTTCGTTCCTAATGGGAGTGGTTGGTGTATTCCATACTTCTAGCGATTGGATTTCACTCAAAACTCACCAAATGACTCCTCCCACCATATTATGCTGTTGCCCAAGTTTTGGGCTTGATCCGAAATCAATAGGTGTGAGAAATTCGACAATTCAAGTTCAACGGTAGTTCGTTCCTAATTGGAGTGGTTGGTGTATTCCATACTTCTAGCGATTGGATTTCACTCAAAACTCCCCAAATGACTCCTCCCACCATATTATGATGTTGCCCAAGTTTTGGGCTCGATCCGAAATCAGTAGGTGTGAGAAATTGGACAATTCAAGTTCAACGGCAGTTCGTTCCTAACTGCAGTGGTTGGTGTATTCCATACTTCTAGCGATTGGATTTCACTCAAAACTCACCAAATGACTCCTCCCACCATATTATGATATTGCCCATGTTTGGGGCTTGATCCGAAATCAATAGGTGTGAGAAATTGGACAATTCAAGTTCGACGGCAGTTCGTTCCAAATTGGAGCGGTTGGTGTCTTCCATACTTCTAGCGAATGGATTTCACTCAAAACTCACCAAATGACTCCTTCCACCATATTATGATGTTGCTCAAGTTTTGGGCTCGATCCGAAATCAATAGGTGTTCCAAATTGGACAATTCAAGTTCAACGGCAGTTCGTTCCTAATTGGAGTGGTTGGTGTATTCCATACTTCTAGCGATTGGATTTCACTCAAAACTCACCAAATGACTCCTCCCACCATATTATGATGTTGCCCAAGTTTTGGGCTTGATCCGAAATCAATAGGTGTGAGAAATTGGACAATTCAAGTTCAACGGCAGTTCGTTCCTAATGGGAGTGGTTGGTGTATTCCATGCTTCTAGCGATTGGATTTCTCTCAAAACTCACCGAATGACTCCTCCCACCATATTATTATGTTGCCCAAGTTTTGGGCCCGATCCGAAATCAATAGGTGTGAGAAATTGGACAATTCAAGTTCAACGGCAGTTCGTTCCTAATTGGAGTGGTTGGAGTATTACATACTTCTAGCGATTGGATTTCACTCAAAACTCACCAAATCACTCCTCCCACCACATTATGATGTTGCCCAAGTTTTGGGCTCGATACGAAATCAATTGGTGTTCGAAATTGGACAATTCAAGTTCAACGGCAGTTCGTTCCTAATTGGAGTGGTTGGTGTATTCCACACTTCTAGCGATTGGATTTCACTCAAAACTCACCAAATGACTCCTCCCACCATATTATGATGTTGCCCAAGTTTTGGGCTTGATCCGAAATCAATAGGTGTGAGAAATTGGACAATTCAAGTTCAACGGCAGTTCGTTCCTAATGGGAGTGGTTGGTGTATTCCATGCTTCTAGCGATTGGATTTCTCTCAAAACTCACCGAATGACTCCTCCCACCATATTATTATGTTGCCCAAGTTTTGGGCCCGATCCGAAATCAATAGGTGTGAGAAATTGGACAATTCAAGTTCAACGGCAGTTCGTTCCTAATTGGAGTGGTTGGAGTATTACATACTTCTAGCGATTGGATTTCACTCAAAACTCACCAAATCACTCCTCCCACCACATTATGATGTTGCCCAAGTTTTGGGCTCGATACGAAATCAATTGGTGTTCGAAATTGGACAATTCAAGTTCAACGGCAGTTCGTTCCTAATTGGAGTGGTTGGTGTATTCCACACTTCTAGCGATTGGATTTCACTCAAAACTCACCAAATGACTCCTCCCACCATATTTTGATGTTGCCCAAGTTTTGGGCTTGATCCGAAATCAATAGGTGTGAGAAATTGGACAATTCAAGTTCAACGGCAGTTCGTTCCTAATGGGAGTGGTTGGTGTATTCCATGCTTCTAGCGATTGGATTTCTCTCAAAACTCACCGAATGACTCCTCCCACCATATTATTATGTTGCCCAAGTTTTGGGCCCGATCCGAAATCAATAGGTGTGAGAAATTGGACAATTCAAGTTCAACGGCAGTTCGTTCCTAATTGGAGTGGTTGGAGTATTACATACTTCTAGCGATTGGATTTCACTCAAAACTCACCAAATCACTCCTCCCACCACATTATGATGTTGCCCAAGTTTCGGGCTCGATACGAAATCAATTGGTGTTCGAAATTGGACAATTCAAGTTCAACGGCAGTTCGTTCCTAATTGGAGTGGTTGGTGTATTCCACACTTCTAGCGATTGGATTTCACTCAAAACTCACGAAATGACTCCTCCCACCATATTATGCTGTTGCCCAAGTTTGGGGCTCGATCCGAAATCAATAGGTGTGAGAAATTGGACAATTCAATTTCAACGGCAGTTCGTTCCTAATTGGACTGGTTGGTGTATTCCATACTTCTAGCGATTGGATTTCACTCAAAACTCACCAAATGACTCCTCCCACCAAATTATCATATTTCCCATGTTTTGGGCTTGATACGAAATCAATAGGTGTTCCAAATTTGACAATTCAAGTTCAACGGCAGTTCGTTCCTAATTGGAGTGGTTGGTGTATTCCATACTTCTAGCAATTGGATTTCACTCAAAACTCACCAAATGACTCCTCCCACCATATTATGATGTTGCCCAAGTTTGGGGCTCGATCCGAAATCAATAGGTGTGAGAAATTGGACAATTCAAGTTCAACGGCAGTTCGTTCCTAATTGGAGTGGTCGGTGTATAACATACTTCTAGCGATTGGATTTCACTCAAAACTCACCAAATGACTCCTCTCACCATATTAGGATGTTGCCCAAGCTTTGGGCTCGATCCGAAATCAATAGGTGTGAGAAATTGGACAATTCAAGTTCGACGGCAGTTCGTTCCTAATTGGAGTGGTTGGTGTATAACATACTTCTAGCGATTGGATTTCACTCAAAACTCACCAAATGACTCCTCTCACCATATTAGGATGTTGCCCAAGTTTTGGGCTCGATCCGAACTCAATAGGTGTGAGAAATTGGACAATTCAAGTTCGACGGCAGTTCGTTCCTAATTGGAGTGGTTGGTGTATAACATACTTCTAGCGATTGGATTTCACTCAAAACTCACCAAAGGACTCCTCCCACCATATTATGATGTTGCCCAAGTTTGGGGCTCGATTCGAAATCAATAGGTGTGAGA
Source organism: Prunus avium (assembly GCF_965620075.1). Lineage (NCBI taxonomy): Eukaryota > Viridiplantae > Streptophyta > Magnoliopsida > Rosales > Rosaceae > Prunus > Prunus avium. Next base: position 11,560,105 of record NC_142290.1, read on the forward strand.
AATTGGACCATTCAAGTTCAACGGCAGTTCGTCCTAATTGGAGTGGTTGGTGTATTCCATACTTCTAGCGATTGGATTTCACTCAAAACTCACCAAATGACTCCTCTCACCATATTAGGATGTTGCCCAAGCTTTGGGCTCGATCCGAAATCAAAAGGTGTGGGAAATTGGACAATTCAAGTTCAACGGCAGTTCGTTCCTAATTGGAGTGGTTGGGGTATTCCATACTTCTAGCGATTGGATTTCACTCAAAACTCACCAAATGACTCCTCCCACCGTATTATGATGTTGCCCAAGTTTGGGGCTCGATCCAAAATCAATAGGTGTGAGAAATTGGACAATTCAATTTCAACGGCAGTTCGTTCCTAATTGGAGTGGTTGGTGTATTCCATACTTCTAGCGATTGGATTTGACTCAAAACTCACCAAATGACTCCTCCCACCATATTATGATGTTGCCCAAGTTTGGGGCTCGATCCGAAGTCAATAGGTGTGAGAAATTGGACAATTCAAGTTCAACGGCAGATCGTTCCTAATTGGAGTGGTTGGTGTATTCCATACTTCTAGCGATTGGATTTCACTCAAAACAAACCAAATGACTCCTCCCACCATATTATGATATTGCCCAAGTTTTGGGCTCGATCCGAAATCAATAGGTGTTCCAAATTGGACAATTCAAGTTCAACGGCAGTTCGTTCCTAATTGGAGTGGTTGGTGTATTCCATACTTCTAGCGATTGGATTTCACTCAAAACTCACCAAATGACTCCTCCCACCATATTATGTTGTTGCCCAAGTTTGGGGCTCGATCCGAAATCAATAGGTGTGAGAAATTGGACAATTCAAGTTCAACGGCAGTTCGTTCCTAATTGGAGTGGTTGGTGTATTCCATACTTCTAGCGATTGGATTTCACTCAAAACTCACCAAAGGACTCCTCCCACCATATTATGATGTTGCCCAAGTTTTGGGCTCGATTCGAAATCAATAGGTGTGAGAAATTGGACAATTCAAGTTCAACGGCAGTTCGTTCCTAATTGGAGTGGTTGGTGTATTCCATACTTCTAGCGATTGGATTTCACTCAAAACTCACCAAATGACTCCTCTCACCATATTAGGATGTTGCCCAAGCTTTGGGCTCGATCCGAAATCAATAGGTGTGAGAAATTGGACAATTCAAGTTCAACGGCAGCTCGTTCCTAATTGGAGTGGTTGGTGAATTCCATACTTCTAGCGATTGGATTTCACTCAAAACTCACCAAATGACTCCTCTCACCATATTAGGATGTTGCCCAAGCTTTGGGCTCGATCCGAAATCAATAGGTGTTCCAAATTGGACAATTCAAGTTCAACGGCAGTTCGTTCCTAATTGCAGTGGTTGGTGTATTCCATACTTCTAGCGATTGGATTTCACTCAAAACAAACCAAATGACTCCTCCCACCATATTATGATGTTGCCCACGTTTTGGGCTCGATCCGAAATCAATAGGTGTGAGAAATTGGACAATTTAAGTTCAACGGCAGTTCTTTCCTAATTGGAGTGGTTGGTGTATTCCATACTTCTAGCGATTGGATTTCACTTAAAAGTCACCAAATGACTCCTCCCATAATATTATGATGTTGCCCAAGTTTTGGGCTCGATCCGAAATCAATAGGTGTTCTAAATTGGACAATTCAAGTTCGACGGCAGTTCGTTCCTAATTGGAGTGGTTGCTGTATTCCATACTTCTAGCGATTGGATTTCACTCAAAACTCACGAAATGACTCCTCCCACCATATTATGATGTTGCCCAAGTTTTGGGCTCGATCCGAAATCATTTGGTGTTCGAAATTGGACAATTCAAGTTCAACGGCAGTTCGTTCCTAATGGGAGTGGTTGGTGTATTCCATACTTGTAGCGATTGGATTTCACTCAAAACTCACCAAATGACTCCTCCCACCATATGATGATGTTGCACAAGTTTCGGGTTCGATCCGAAATCAGTAGGTGTGAGAAATTGGACAATTCAAGTTCAACGGCAGTTCGTTCCTAATGGGAGTGGTTGGTGTATTCCATACTTCTAGCGATTGGATTTCACTCAAAACTCACCAAATGACTCCTCCCACCATATTATGTTGTTGCCCAATTTTTGGGCTTGATCCGAAATCAATTGGTGTTCGAAATTGGACAATTCAAGTTCAACGGCAGTTCGTTCCTAATTGGAGTGGTTGGTGTATTCCATACTTCTAGCGATTCGATTTCACTCAAAACTCACCAAATGACTCCTCCCACCATATTATGTGGTTGCCCAAGTTTTGGGCTCGATCCGAAATCAATAGGTGTGAGAAATTGGACAATTCAAGTTCAACGGCAGTTCGTTCCTAATTGGAGTGGTTGGTGTATTCCATACTTCTAGGGATTGGATTTCACTCAAAACTCACAAAATGACTACTCCCACCATATTATGATGTTGCCCAAGTTTTGGGCTCGATCCGAAATCAATAGGTGTTCCAAATTGGACAATTCAAGTTCAACGGCAATTCGTTCCTAATTGGAGTGGTTGGTGTATTCCATACTTCTAGCGATTGGATTTCACTCAAAACTCACGAAATGACTCCTCCCACCATATTATGATGTTGCCCAAGTTTTTGGCTCGATCCGAAATCAATAGGTGTTCCAAATTGGACAATTCAAGTTCAACGGCAGTTCATTCCTAATTGGAGTGGTTGGTGTATTCCATACTTCTAGGGATTGGATTTCACTCAAAACTCACCAAATGACTCCTCCCACCATATTATGATGTTGACCAAGTCTTGGGCTCGATCCGAAATCAATAGGTGTTCCAAAATGGACAATTCAAGTTCAACGGAAGTTTGTTCCTAATTGGAGTGGTTGGTGTATTCCAGACTTCTTGCGATTGGATTTCACTCAAAACTCACCGAATGACTCCTCCCACCATATTATGATGTTGACCAAGTCTTGGGCTCGATCCGAAATCAATAGGTGTTCCAAATTGGACAATTCAAGTTCAGCGGCAGTTCGTTCCTAATTGGAGTGGTTGGTGTATTCCACACTTCTAGCGATTGGATTTCACTCAAAACTAACCAAATGACTCGTCCCACCATATTATGATGTTGCCCAAGTTTTGGGCTCGATCCGAAATCAATAGGTGTGAGAAATTGGACAATTCAAGTTCAACGGCAGTTCGTTCCTAATTGGGGTGGTTGCTGTATTCCAGACTTCTAGCGATTGGATTTCACTCAAAACTCACCAAATCACTCCTCCCACCATATTATGATGTTGCCCAAGTTTGGGGCTCGATCCGAAATCAATAGCTGTGAGAAATTGGACAATTCAAGTTCAACGGCAGATCGTTCCTAATTGGAGTGATTGGTGTATTCCACACTTCTAACGATTGGATTTCACTCAAAACTCACCAAATGACTCCTCCGACAATATTATGATGTTGCCCAAGTTTTGGGCTCGATCCGAAATCAATAGGTGTTCCAAATTGGACAATTCAAGTTCAACGGCAGTTCGTTCCTAATTGGGGTGGTTGGTGTATTCCATACTTCTAGCGATTGGATTTCACTCAAAACTAACCAAATGACTCCTCCAGCCATATTATGATGTGGCCCAAGTTTTGGGCTCGATCCGAAATCAATAGGTGTTCCAAATTGGACAATTCAAGTTCAACGGCAGTTCGTACCTAATTGGAGTGGTTGGTGTATTCCATACTTCTAGCGATTGGATTTCACTCAAAACTCACCAAATGACTCCTCCCACCATATTATGATGTTGCCCAAGTTTTGGGCTCGATCCGAAATCAACAGGTGTTCCAAATTGGGAAATTCAAGTTCAACGGCAGTTCGTTCCTAATTGGAGTAGTTGGTGTATTCCACACTTCTAGCGATTGGATTTCACTCAAAACTCACCAAATGACTCCCCCCACCATATTATGGTGTTGCCCAAGTTTGGGGCTCGATCCGAAATCAATAGGTGTGAGAAATTGGACAATTCAAGTTCAACGGCAGTTCGTTCCTAATTGGAGTGGTTGGTGTATTCCATACTTCTAGCGTTAGGATTTCACTCAAAACTCACCAAATGACTCCTCCCACCATATTATTATGTTGCACAAGTTTGGGGTACGATCCGGAATCAATAGGAGTGAGAAATTGGACAATTCAAGTTCAACGGCAGTTCGTTTCTAATGGGAGTGGTTGGTGTATTCCATACTTCTAGCAATTGGATTTCACTCAAAACTCACCAAATGACTCCTCCCACCATATTATGATGTTACCCAAGTTTTGGGCTCGATCCGAAATCAATAGGTGTTCCAAATTGGACAATTCAAGTTCAACGGCAGTTCGTTCCTAATCGGAGTGGTTCGTGTATTCCATACTTCTAGCGATTGGATTTCACTCAAAACTCACCAAATGACTCCTCCCACCATATTATGATGTTGCCCAAGTTTTGGGCTCGATCCGAAATCAATAGGTGTTCCAAATTGGACAATTCAAGTTCAGCGGCAGTTCGTTCCTAATTGGAGTGGTTGGTGTATTCCACACTTCTAGCGATTGGATTTCACTCAAAACTAACCAAATGACTCCTCCCACCATATTATGATGTTGCCCAAGTTTTGGGCTCGATCCGAAATCAATAGGTGTGAGAAATTGGACAATTCAAGTTCAACGACAGTTCGTTCCTAATTGGAGTGGTTGCTGTATTCCAGACTTCTAGCGATTGGATTTCACTCAAAACTCACCAAATCACTCCTCCCACCATATTATGATGTTGCCCAAGTTTGGGGCTCGATCCGAAATCAATAGGTGTTCCAAATTGGACAATTCAAGTTCAACGGCAGATCGTTCCTAATTGGAGTGATTGGTGTATTCCATACTTCTAGCGATTGGATTTCACTCAAAACTAACCAAATGACTCCTCCAGCCATATTATGATGTTGCCCAAGTTTTGGGCTCGATCCGAAATCAATAGGTGTTCCAAATTGGACAATTCAAGTTCAACGGCAGTTCGTACCTAATTGGAGTGGTTGGTGTATTCCATACTTCTAGCGATTGGATTTCACTCAAAACTCACCAAATGACTCCTCCCACCATATTATGATGTTGCCCAAGTTTTGGGCTCAATCCGAAATCAACAGGTGTTCCAAATTGGGAAATTCAAGTTCAACGGCAGTTCGTTCCTAATTGGAGTGGTTGGTGTATTCCACACTTCTAGCGGTTGGATTTCACTCAAAACTCACCAAATGACTCCTCCCACCATATTATGATATTGCCCAAGTTTTGGGCTTGATCCGAAATCAATAGGTGTTCCAAATTGGACAATTCAAGTTCAACGGCAGTTCGTTCCTAATTGGGGTGGTTGGTGTATTCCATACTTCTAGCGATTGGATTTCACTCAAAACTAACCAAATGACTCCTCCAGCCATATTATGATGTTGCCCAAGTTTTGGGCTCGATCCGAAATCAATAGGTGTTCCAAATTGGACAATTCAAGTTCAACGGCAGTTCGTTCCTAATCGGAGTGGTTCGTGTATTCCATACTTCTAGCGATTGGATTTCACTCAAAACTCACCAAATGACTCCTCCCACCATATTATGATGTTGCCCAAGTTTTGGGCTCTATCCGAAATTAATAGGTGTGAGAAATTGGACAATTCATGTTCAACGGCAGTTCGTACCTAATTGGAGTGGTTGGTGTATTCCATACTTCTAGCGATTGGATTTCACTCAAAACTCCCCAAATGACTCCTCCCACCATATTATGATGTTGCCCAAGTTTTGGGCTCGATCCGAAATCAATAGTTGTGAGAAATTGGTCAATTCAATTTCAACAGCATTTCTTTCCTAGTTGGAGTGGTTGGTGTTTTCCATACTTCTAGCGATTCGATTTCACTCAAAACTCACCGAATGACTCCTCCCACCATATTATGATGTTGCCCAAGTTTTGGGCTCGATCCGAAATCAATAGGTGTGAGAAATTGGACAATTCAAGTTCAACGGCAGTTCGTTCCAAATTGGAGTGGTTGGTGTATTCCGTACTTCTAGAGATTCGATTTCACTTAAAACTCACCAAATGACTCCTCCCACCATATTATGATGTTGCCCAAGTTTTGGGCTCGATCCGAAATCAATAGGTGTTCCAAATTGGACAATTCAAGTTCAACGGCAATTCGTTCCTAATTGGAGTGGTTGGTGTATTCCATACTTCTAGCGATTGGATTTCACTCAAAACGAACCAAATGACTCCTCCCACCATATTATGATATTGCCCAAGTTTTGGGCTCGATCCGAAATCAATAGGTGTGAGAAATTGGACAATTCAAGTTCAACGGCAGGTCGTACCAAATTGGAGTGGTTGGTCTATTCCATACTTCTAGCGATTGGATTTCACTCAAAACTCACCAAATGACTCCTCCCACCATATTATGATGTTGCCCAAGTTTTGGGCTCGATCCGAAATCAATAGGTGTGATAAATTGGACAATTCAAGTTCAACGGCAGTTCGTTCCTAATTGGAGTGGTTGGTGTATTCCATACTTCTAGCGATTGGATTTCACTCAAAACTCACCAATTGACTCCTCCCACCACATTATGATGTTGCCCAAGTTTTGGGCTCGATCCGAAAGCAATAGATGTTCCAAATTGGACAATTCAAGTTCAACGGCAGTTCGTTCCTAATTGGAGTGGTTGGTGTATTCCATACTTCTAGCGATTGGATTTCTCTCAAAACTCACCAAATGACTCCTCCCACATATTATGTTGTTGCCCAAGTTTTGGGCTCGATCCGAAATCAATGGGTGTGAGAAATTGGACAATTCAAGTTCAATGGCAGTTTGTTCCTAATTGGAGTGGTTGGTGTATTCCATACTTCTAGCGATTAGATTTCACTCAAAACTAACCAAATGACTCCTCCCACCATATTATGATGTTGCCCAAGTTTTGGGTTCGATCCGAAATCAATAGGTGTGAGAAATTGGACAATTCAAGTTCGACGGCAGTTCGTTCCTAATTGGAGTGGTTGGTGTATTCCATACTTCTAGCGATTGGATTTCACTCAAAACTCACCAAATGACTCCTCCCACCATATTATGATGTTGCCCAAGTTTTGGGCTCGATACGAAATCAATAGGTATTCCAAATTCGACAATTCAAGTTCAACGGCAGTTCGTTCCTAATTGGAGTGGTTAGTGTATTCCATACTTCTAGCGATTGGATTTCACTCAAAACTCACCAAATGACTCATCCCACCAATTATGATGTTGCCCAAGTTTTGGGTTCGATCCGAAATCAATAGGTGTGAGAAATTGGACAATTCAAGTTCGACGACAGTTCGTTCCTAATTGGAGTGGTTGGTTTATTCCATACTTCTAGCGATTGGATTTTACTCAAAACTCACCAAATGACTCCTCCCACCGTATTATGTTGTTGCCCAAGTTTTGGGCTCGATCCGAAATCAATAGGTGTGCGAAATTAGACAATTCAATTAGAACGGCAGATCGTAACTAAATTGGAGTGGTTGGTGTATTCCATACCTCTAGCGATTGGATTTCACTCAAAACTAACCAAATGACTCCTCCCACCATATTATGATGTTGCCCAAGTTTTGGGTTCGATCCGAAATCAATAGGTGTGAGAAATTGGACAATTCAAGTTCGACGGCAGTTCGTTCCTAATTGGAGTGGTTGGTGTATTCCATACTTCTAGCGATTGGATTTCACTCAAAACTCACCAAATGACTCCTCCCACCGTATTATGTTGTTGCCCAAGTTTTGGGCTCGATACGAAATCAATAGGTGTTCCAAATTGGGAAATTCAAGTTCAACGGCAGTTCGTTCCTAATTGGAGTGGTTGGTGTATTCCACACTTCTAGCGATTGGATTTCACTCAAAACTCACCAAATGACTCCTCCCACCATATTATGATATTGCCCAAGTTTTGGGCTTGATCCGAAATCAATAGGTGTTCCAAATTGGACAATTCAAGTTCAACGGCAGTTCGTTCCTAATTGGGGTGGTTGGTGTATTCCATACTTCTAGCGATTGGATTTCACTCAAAACTAACCAAATGACTCCTCCAGCCATATTATGATGTTGCCCAAGTTTTGGGCTCGATCCGAAATCAATAGGTGTTCCAAATTGGACAATTCAAGTTCAACGGCAGTTCGTTCCTAATCGGAGTGGTTCGTGTATTCCATACTTCTAGCGATTGGATTTCACTCAAAACTCACCAAATGACTCCTCCCACCATATTATGATGTTGCCCAAGTTTTGGGCTCTATCCGAAATTAATAGGTGTGAGAAATTGGACAATTCATGTTCAACGGCAGTTCGTACCTAATTGGAGTGGTTGGTGTATTCCATACTTCTAGCGATTGGATTTCACTCAAAACTCCCCAAATGACTGCTCCCACCATATTATGATGTTGCCCAAGTTTTGGGCTCGATCCGAAATCAATAGTTGTGAGAAATTGGTCAATTCAATTTCAACAGCATTTCTTTCCTAGTTGGAGTGGTTGGTGTTTTCCATACTTCTAGCGATTCGATTTCACTCAAAACTCACCGAATGACTCCTCCCACCATATTATGATGTTGCCCAAGTTTTGGGCTCGATCCGAAATCAATAGGTGTGAGAAATTGGACAATTCAAGTTCAACGGCAGTTCGTTCCAAATTGGAGTGGTTGGTGTATTCCGTACTTCTAGAGATTCGATTTCACTCAAAACTCACCAAATGACTCCTCCCACCATATTATGATGTTGCCCAAGTTTTGGGCTCGATCCGAAATCAATAGGTGTTCCAAATTGGACAATTCAAGTTCAACGGCAATTCGTTCCTAATTGGAGTGGTTGGTGTATTCCATACTTCTAGCGATTGGATTTCACTCAAAACGAACCAAATGACTCCTCCCACCATATTATGATATTGCCCAAGTTTTGGGCTCGATCCGAAATCAATAGGTGTGAGAAATTGGACAATTCAAGTTCAACGGCAGGTCGTACCAAATTGAAGTGGTTGGTCTATTCCATACTTCTAGCGATTGGATTTCACTCAAAACTCACCAAATGACTCCTCCCACCATATTATGATGTTGCCCAAGTTTTGGGCTCGATCCGAAATCAATAGGTGTGATAAATTGGACAATTCAAGTTCAACGGCAGTTCGTTCCTAATTGGAGTGGTTGGTGTATTCCATACTTCTAGCGATTGGATTTCACTCAAAACTCACCAATTGACTCCTCCCACCACATTATGATGTTGCCCAAGTTTTGGGCTCGATCCGAAAGCAATAGATGTTCCAAATTGGACAATTCAAGTTCAACGGCAGTTCGTTCCTAATTGGAGTGGTTGGTGTATTCCATACTTCTAGCGATTGGATTTCTCTCAAAACTCACCAAATGACTCCTCCCACATATTATGTTGTTGCCCAAGTTTTGGGCTCGATCCGAAATCAATGGGTGTGAGAAATTGGACAATTCAAGTTCAATGGCAGTTTGTTCCTAATTGGAGTGGTTGGTGTATTCCATACTTCTAGCGATTAGATTTCACTCAAAACTAACCAAATGACTCCTCCCACCATATTATGATGTTGCCCAAGTTTTGGGTTCGATCCGAAATCAATAGGTGTGAGAAATTGGACAATTCAAGTTCGACGGCAGTTCGTTCCTAATTGGAGTGGTTGGTGTATTCCATACTTCTAGCGATTGGATTTCACTCAAAACTCACCAAATGACTCCTCCCACCATATTATGATGTTGCCCAAGTTTTGGGCTCGATACGAAATCAATAGGTATTCCAAATTCGACAATTCAAGTTCAACGGCAGTTCGTTCCTAATTGGAGTGGTTAGTGTATTCCATACTTCTAGCGATTGGATTTTACTCAAAACTCACCAAATGACTCCTCCCACCGTATTATGATGTTGCCCAAGTTTTGGGCTCGATCCGAAATCAATAGGTGTGAGAAATTGGACAATTCAAGTTCAACGGCAGTTCGTTCCTAATTGGAGTGGTTGGTGTATTCCATACTTCTAGCGATTGGATTTCACTCAAAACGAACCAAATGACTCCTCCCCCCATATTATGATATTGCCCAAGTTTTGGGCTCGATCCGAAATCAATAGGTGTGAGAAATTGGACAATTCAAGTTCGACGGCAGGTCGTACCAAATTGGAGTGGTTGGTCTATTCCATACTTCTAGCGATTGGATTTCACTCAAAACTCACCAAATGACTCCTCCCACCATATTATGGTGTTGCCCAAGTTTTGGGCTCGATCCGAAATCAATAGGTGTTCCAAATTGGACAATTCAAGTTCAACGACAGTTCGTTCCAAATTGGAGTGGTTGGTGTATTCCATACCTCTAGCGATTGGATTTCACTCAAAACTAACCAAATGACTCCTCCCACCATATTATGATGTTGCCCAAGTTTTGGGTTCGATCCGAAATCAATAGGTGTGAGAAATTGGACAATTCAAGTTCGACGGCAGTTCGTTCCTAATTGGAGTGGTTGGTGTATTCCATACTTCTAGCGATTGGATTTCACTCAAAACTCACCAAATGACTCCTCCCACCATATTATGTTGTTGCCCAAGTTTTGGGCACGATACGAAATCAATAGGTGTTCCAAATTGGACAATTCAAGTTCAACGGCAGTTCGTTCCTAATTGGGGTGGTTGGTGTATTCCATACTTCTAGCGATTGGATTTCACTCAAAACAAACCAAATGACTCCTCCCACCATATTATGATGTTGCCCACGTTTTGGGCTCGATCCGAAATCAATAGGTGTGAGAAATTGGACAATTTAAGTTCAACGGCAGTTCGTTCCTAATTGGAGTGGTTGGTGTATTCCATACTTCTAGCGATTGGATTTCACTCAAAACTCACCAAATGACTCCTCCCACCGTATTATGTTGTTGCCCAAGTTTTGGGCTCGATACGAAATCAATAGGTGTTCCAAATTGGACAATTCAAGTTCAACGGCAGTTCGTTCCTAATTGGGGTGGTTAGTGTATTCCATACTTCTAGCGATTGGATTTCACTCAAAACTCACCAAATGACTCCTCCCACCAATTATGATGTTGCCCAAGTTTTGGGTTCGATCCGAAATCAATAGGTGTGTGAAATTGGACAATTCAAGTTCGACGACAGTTCGTTCCTAATTGGAGTGGTTGGTGTATTCCATACTTCTAGCGATTGGATTTCACTCAAAACTCACCAAATGACTCCTCCCACCGTATTATGTTGTTGCCCAAGTTTTGGGCTCGATACGAAATCAATAGGTGTTCCAAATTGGACAATTCAAGTTCAACGGCAGTTCGTTCCTAATTGGGGTGGTTGGTGTATTCCATACTTCTAGCGATTGGATTTCACTCTAAACTCACCAATTGACTCCTCCCACCATATTATGATGTTGCCCAAGTTTCGGGCTCGATCCGAAATCAATAGGTCTTCCAAATTTGACAATTAGAGTTCAACGGCAGTTCGTTCCTAATTGGAGTGGTTGGAGATTCCATACTTCTAGTGATTGGATTTCACTCAAAACAAACCAAATGACTCATCCCACCATATTATGATGTTGCCCAAGTTTTGGGCTCGATCCGAAATCAATAGGTGTTCGAAATTTGACAATTCAAGTTCAACGGCAGTTCGTTCCAAATTGGACTGGTTGGTGTATTCCATACTTCTAGCGATTGGATTTCACTCAAAACTAACCAAATGACTCCTCCCACCATATTATGATGTTGCCCAAGTTTTGGGCTCGGTCCGAAATCAATATGTGTGAGAAATTGGACAATTCAATTTCAACGGCAGTTCGTTCCTAATTGGAGTGGTTGGTGTATTCCACACTTCTAGCGATTGGATTTCACTCAAAACTCCCCAAATGACTCCTCCCACCATATTATGATGTTGCCCAAGTTTTGGGCTCGATCCGAAATCAATAGGTGTGAGAAATTGGACAATTCAAGTTCAACGGCAGTTCGTTCCTAATTGGAGTGGTTGGTGTATTCCATACTTCTAGCGATTGGATTTCACTCAAAACGAACCAAATGACTCCTCCCCCCATATTATGATATTGCCCAAGTTTTGGGCTCGATCCGAAATCAATAGGTGTGAGAAATTGGACAATTCAAGTTCAACGGCAGGTCGTACCAAATTGGAGTGGTTGGTCTATTCCATACTTCTAGCGATTGGATTTCACTCAAAACTCACCAAATGACTCCTCCCACCATATTATGGTGTTGCCCAAGTTTTGGGCTCGATCCGAAATCAATAGGTGTTCCAAATTGGACAATTCAAGTTCAACGACAGTTCGTTCCAAATTGGAGTGGTTGGTGTATTCCATACCTCTAGCGATTGGATTTCACTCAAAACTAACCAAATGACTCCTCCCACCATATTATGATGTTGCCCAAGTTTTGGGTTCGATCCGAAATCAATAGGTGTGAGAAATTGGACAATTCAAGTTCGACGGCAGTTCGTTCCTAATTGGAGTGGTTGGTGTATTCCATACTTCTAGCGATTGGATTTCACTCAAAACTCACCAAATGACTCCTCCCACCATATTATGTTGTTGCCCAAGTTTTGGGCACGATACGAAATCAATAGGTGTTCCAAATTGGACAATTCAAGTTCAACGGCAGTTCGTTCCTAATTGGGGTGGTTGGTGTATTCCATACTTCTAGCGATTGGATTTCACTCAAAACAAACCAAATGACTCCTCCCACCATATTATGATGTTGCCCACCTTTTGGGCTCGATCCGAAATCAATAGGTGTGAGAAATTGGACAATTTAAGTTCAACGGCAGTTCGTTCCTAATTGGAGTGGTTGGTGTATTCCATACTTCTAGCGATTGGATTTCACTCAAAACTCACCAAATGACTCCTCCCACCGTATTATGTTGTTGCCCAAGTTTTGGGCTCGATACGAAATCAATAGGTGTTCCAAATTGGACAATTCAAGTTCAACGGCAGTTCGTTCCTAATTGGGGTGGTTAGTGTATTCCATACTTCTAGCGATTGGATTTCACTCAAAACTCACCAAATGACTCCTCCCACCAATTATGATGTTGCCCAAGTTTTGGGTTCGATCCGAAATCAATAGGTGTGTGAAATTGGACAATTCAAGTTCGACGACAGTTCGTTCCTAATTGGAGTGGTTGGTGTATTCCATACTTCTAGCGATTGGATTTCACTCAAAACTCACCAAATGACTCCTCCCACCGTATTATGTTGTTGCCCAAGTTTTGGGCTCGATACGAAATCAATAGGTGTTCCAAATTGGACAATTCAAGTTCAACGGCAGTTCGTTCCTAATTGGGGTGGTTGGTGTATTCCATACTTCTAGCGATTGGATTTCACTCTAAACTCACCAATTGACTCCTCCCACCATATTATGATGTTGCCCAAGTTTCGGGCTCGATCCGAAATCAATAGGTCTTCCAAATTTGACAATTAGAGTTCAACGGCAGTTCGTTCCTAATTGGAGTGGTTGGAGATTCCATACTTCTAGTGATTGGATTTCACTCAAAACAAACCAAATGACTCATCCCACCATATTATGATGTTGCCCAAGTTTTGGGCTCGATCCGAAATCAATAGGTGTTCGAAATTTGACAATTCAAGTTCAACGGCAGTTCGTTCCAAATTGGACTGGTTGGTGTATTCCATACTTCTAGCGATTGGATTTCACTCAAAACTAACCAAATGACTCCTCCCACCATATTATGATGTTGCCCAAGTTTTGGGCTCGGTCCGAAATCAATATGTGTGAGAAATTGGACAATTCAATTTCAACGGCAGTTCGTTCCTAATTGGAGTGGTTGGTGTATTCCACACTTCTAGCGATTGGATTTCACTCAAAACTCCCCAAATGACTCCTCCCACCATATTATGATGTTGCCCAAGTTTTGGGCTCGATCCGAAATCAATAGGTGTGAGAAATTGGACAATTCAAGTTCAACGGCAGTTCGTTCCTAATTGGAGTGGTTGGTGTATTCCATACTTCTAGCGATTGGATTTCACTCAAAACGAACCAAATGACTCCTCCCCCCATATTATGATATTGCCCAAGTTTTGGGCTCGATCCGAAATCAATAGGTGTGAGAAATTGGACAATTCAAGTTCAACGGCAGGTCGTACCAAATTGGAGTGGTTGGTCTATTCCATACTTCTAGCGATTGGATTTCACTCAAAACTCACCAAATGACTCCTCCCACCATATTATGGTGTTGCCCAAGTTTTGGGCTCGATCCGAAATCAATAGGTGTTCCAAATTGGACAATTCAAGTTCAACGACAGTTCGTTCCAAATTGGAGTGGTTGGTGTATTCCATACCTCTAGCGATTGGATTTCACTCAAAACTAACCAAATGACTCCTCCCACCATATTATGATGTTGCCCAAGTTTTGGGTTCGATCCGAAATCAATAGGTGTGAGAAATTGGACAATTCAATTTCAACGGCATTTCTTTCCTAATTGGAGGGGTTGGTGTATTCCATACTTCTAGCGACTGGATTACACTCAAAACCCACCAAATGACTCCTCCCACCATATTATGATGTTGCCCAAGTTTGGGGCTCGATCAGAAATCAATAGGTGTGATAAATTGGACAATTCAAGTTCAACGGCAGTTCGTTCCTAATTGGAGTGGTTGGTGTATTCCATACTTCTAGCGATTGGATTTCACTCAAAACTCACCAATTGACTCCTCCCACCATATTATGATGTTGCCCAAGTTTTGGGCTCGATCCGAAATCAATAGGTGTGAGAAATTGGACAATTCATGTTCAACGGCAGTTCGTTCCTAATTGGAGTGGTTGGTGTATTCCATACTTCAAGCGATTGGATTTCACTCAAAACTCACCAAATGACTCCTCCCACCATATTATGATGTTGCCCAAGTTTTGAGCTCGATCCGAACTCAATAGATGTGAGAAATTGCACAATTCAATTTCAACGGCATTTCTTTCCTAATTGGAGGGGTTGGTGTATTCCATACTTCTAGCGACTGGATTTCACTCAAAACCCACCAAATGACTCCTCCCACCATATTATGATGTTGCCCAAGTTTGGGGCTCGATCAGAAATCAATAGGTGTGATAAATTGGACAATTCAAGTTCAACGGCAGTTCGTTCCTAATTGGAGTGGTTGGTGTATTCCATACTTCTAGCGATTGGATTTCACTCAAAACTCACCAATTGACTCCTCCCACCATATTATGATGTTGCCCAAGTTTTGGGCTCGATCCGAAAGCAATAGATGTTCCAAATTGGACAATTCAAGTTCAACAGCAGTTCGTTCCTAATTGGAGTGGTTGGTGTATACCATACTTCTAGCGATTGGATTTCACTCAAAACTCACCAAATGACTCCTCCCACCATATTATGATGTTGCCCAAGTTTTGGGCTCGATCCGAAATCAATAGGTGTGAGAAATTGGACAATTCAAGTTCGACGGCAGTTCATTCCTAATTGGAGTGGTCGGTGTATTCCATACTTCTAGCGATTGGATTTCACTCAAAACTCACCAAATGACTCCTCCCACCATATTATGTTGTTGCCCAAGTTTTTGGCTCGATACGAAATCAATAGGTGTTCCAAATTGGACAATTCAAGTTCAACGGCAGTTCGTTCCTAATTGGGGTGGTTGGTGTATTCCTTACTTCTAGCGATTGGATTTCACTCAAAACTAACCAAATGACTCCTCCCACCGTGTTATGTTGTTGCCCAAGTTTTGGGCTCGATCCGAAATCAATAGGTGTGCGAAATTGGACAATTCAATTTCTACGGCAGATCGTAACTAAATTGGAGTGGTTGGTGTATTCCATACTTCTAGCGATTGGATTTCACTCAAAACTCACCAAATGTCTCCTCCCACCATATTATGATGTTGCCCAAGTTTTGGGCTCGATCCGAAATCAATAGGTGTTCCAAATTGGACAATTCAAGTTCAACGGCAGTTCGTTCCTAATTGGAGTGGTTGGTGTATTCCATACTTCTAGCGATTGGATTTCACTCAAAACTAACCAAATAACTCCTCCCACCATATTATGATGTTGCCCAAGTTTTGGGCTCGATCCGAAATCAATAGGTCTCCCAAATTTGACAATTAGAGTTCAACGGCAGTTCGTTCCTAATTGGAGTGGTTGGTGTATTCCATACTTCTAGCGATTGGATTTCACTCAAAACTCACCAAATGACTACTCCCACCATGTTATGATGTTGCCCAAGTTTTGGGCTCGATCCGAAATCAATAGGTGTGAGAAACTGGACAATTCAAGTTCAACGGCAGTTCGTTCCTAATTGGAGTGGTTGGTGTATTCCATACTTCTAGCGATTGGATTTCACTCAAAACTAACCAAATGACTCCTTCCACCATATTATGATGTTGCCCAAGTTTTGGGCTCGATCCGAAATCAATAGGTGTGAGAAATTGGACAATTCATGTTCAACGGCAGTTCGTTCCTAATTGGAGTGGTTGGTGTATTCCATACTTCAAGCGATTGGATTTCACTCAAAACTCACCAAATGACTCCTCCCACCATATTATGATGTTGCCCAAGTTTTGGGCTCGATCCAAAATCAATAGGTGTTCCAAATTGGACAATTCAAGTTCAACGGCAGTTCGTTCCGAATTGGAGTGGTTGGTGTATTCCATACTTCTAGCGATTGGATTTCACTCTAAACTCACCAAATGACTCCTCCCACCATATTATGATGTTGCCCAAGTTTTGAGCTCGATCCGAACTCAATAGGTGTGAGAAATTGGACAATTCAATTTCAACGGCATTTCTTTCCTAATTGGAGGGGTTGGTGTATTCCATACTTCTAGCGATTGGATTTCACTCAAAACTCACCAAATGACTCCTCCTGCCATATTATGATGTTGCCCAAGTTTTGGGCTCGATCCGAAATCAATAGGTGTTCAAAATTGGACAATTCAAGTTGTACGGCAGTTCGTTCCTAATTGGAGTGGTTGGTGTATTCCATACTTCTAGCGATTGGATTTCACTCAGAACACACCAAACGACTCCTCCCACCATATTATGATGTGGACCAAGTTTTGGGCTCAATCCGAAATCAATAGGTGTTCCAAATTGGACAATTCAAGTTCAACGGGAGTTCGTTCCTAATTGGAGTGGTTGGTGTATTCCATACTTCTAGCGGCTGGATTTCACTCAAAACTCACCAAATGACTCCTCCCACCATATTATGATGTTGCCCAAGTTTGGGGCTCGATTTGTGTTCCAAATTGGACAATTCAAGTTCAACGGCAGTTCGTTCCTAATTGGAGTGGTTGGTGTATTCCAAACTTCTAGCGATTGGATTTCACTCAAAACTCACCAAATGACTCCTCCCACCATATTATGATGTTGCCCAAGTTTCGGGCTCGATCTGAAATCAATAGGTGTGAGAAATTGGACAATTCAATTTCAACGACAGTTCGTTCCTAATTGGAGTGGTTGGTGTATTCCATACTTCTAGCGAATGGATTTCACTCAAAACTCACCAAATGACTCCTCCCACCATATTATGATGTTGCCCAAGTTTTGAGCTCGATCCGAAATCAATAGGTGTGAGAAATTGGACAATTCAAGTTCAACTGCAGTTCGTTCCTAATTGGAGTGGTTGGTGTATTCCATACTTCTAGCGATTGGATTTCACTCAAAACTCACCAAATGACTCCTCCCACCATATTATGATGTTGCCCAAGTTTTGGGCTCGATCCGAAATCAATAGGTGTTCGAAATTGGACAATTCAAGTTCAACGGCAGTTCGTTCCTAATTGGAGTGGTTGGTGTATTCCATACTTCTAGCGATTGGATTTCACTCAAAACTCACCAAATGACTCCTCCCACCATATTATGATGTTGCCCAAGTTTTGGGCTCGATCCGAAATCAATAGGTGTTCAAAATTGGACAATTCAAGTTGAACGGCAGTTCGTTCCTAATTGGAGTGGTTGGTGTATTCCATACTTCTAGCGATTGGATTTCACTAAAAACTGACCAAATGTCTCCTCCCACCATATTATGATGTTGCCCAAGTTTTGGGCTCGATCCGAAATCAATAGGTGTGAGAAATTGGACAATTCAAGTTCAACGGCAGTTCGTTCCTAATTGGAGTGGTTGGTGTATTCCATACTTCTAGCGATTGGATTTCACTCAAAACTCACCAAATGACTCCTCCCACCATATTATGATGTTGCCCAAGTTTTGGGCTCGATCCGAAATCAATAGGTGTGAGAAATTGGACAATTCAAGTTCAACGGCAGTTCCTTCCTAATTGGAGTGGTTGGTGTATTCCATACTTCTAGCGATTGGATTTCACTCAAAACTGACCAAATGACTCCTCCCACCATATTATGGTGTTGCCCAAGTTTTGGGCTCGATCCGAAATCAATAGGTGTTCCAAATTGGCCAATTCAAGTTCAACGGCAGTTCGTTCCTAATTGGAGTGGTTGGTCTATTCCATACTTCTAGCGATTGGATTTCACTCAAAACTCACCAAATGACTCCTCCCACCATATTATGACGTTGCCCAAGTTTTGGGCTCGATCCGAAATCAATACGTGTTCGAAATTGAACAATTCAAGTTCAACGGCAGTTCGTTCCTAATTGGAGTGGTTGGTGTATTCCATACTTCTAGTGTTTGGATTTCACTCAAAACTCACCAAATGACTCCTCCCACCATATTATGATGTTGCCCAAGTTTTGGGATCGATCCGAAATCAATAGGTGTGAGAAATTGGACAATTCAATTTCAATGGCATTTCGTTCCTAATTGGAGTGGTTGGTGTATTCCATACTTCTAGCGATTGGATTTCACTCAAAACTCAACAAATGACTCCTCCCACCATATTATGATGTTGCCCAAGTTTTGGGCTCGATCCGAAATCAATAGGTGTTCCAAATTGGACAATTCAAGTTCAACGGCAGTTCGTTCCTAATTGGAGTGGTTGGTGTATTCCATACTTCTAGCGATTGGATTTCACTCAAAACTCACCAAATGACTCCTCCCACCATATTATGATGTTGCCCAAGTTTTGGGCTCGATCCGAAATCAATAGGTGTTCCAAATTGGCCAATTCAAGTTCAACGGCAGTTCGTTCCTAATTGGAGTGGTTGGTCTATTCCATACTTCTAGCGTTTGGATTTCACTCAAAACTCACCAATTGACTCCTCCCACCATATTATGACGTTGCCCAAGTTTTGGGCTCGATCCGAAATCAATAGGTGTTCCAAATTGGACAATTCAAGTTCAACGGCAGTTCGTTCCTAATTGGAGTGGTTGGTGTATTCCATACTTCTAGCGATTGGATTTCACTCAAAACTAACCAAATAACTCCTCCCACCATATTATGATGTTGCCCAAGTTTTGGGCTCGATCCGAAATCAATAGGTCTCCCAAATTTGACAATTAGAGTTCAACGGCAGTTCGTTCCTAATTGGAGTGGTTGGTGTATTCCATACTTCTAGCGATTGGATTTCACTCAAAACTCACCAAATGACTACTCCCACCATGTTATGATGTTGCCCAAGTTTTGGGCTCGATCCGAAATCAATAGGTGTGAGAAACTGGACAATTCAAGTTCAACGGCAGTTCGTTCCTAATTGGAGTGGTTGGTGTATTCCATACTTCTAGCGATTGGATTTCACTCAAAACTAACCAAATGACTCCTTCCACCATATTATGATGTTGCCCAAGTTTTGGGCTCGATCCGAAATCAATAGGTGTGAGAAATTGGACAATTCATGTTCAACGGCAGTTCGTTCCTAATTGGAGTGGTTGGTGTATTCCATACTTCAAGCGATTGGATTTCACTCAAAACTCACCAAATGACTCCTCCCACCATATTATGATGTTGCCCAAGTTTTGGGCTCGATCCAAAATCAATAGGTGTTCCAAATTGGACAATTCAAGTTCAACGGCAGTTCGTTCCGAATTGGAGTGGTTGGTGTATTCCATACTTCTAGCGATTGGATTTCACTCTAAACTCACCAAATGACTCCTCCCACCATATTATGATGTTGCCCAAGTTTTGAGCTCGATCCGAACTCAATAGGTGTGAGAAATTGGACAATTCAATTTCAACGGCATTTCTTTCCTAATTGGAGGGGTTGGTGTATTCCATACTTCTAGCGATTGGATTTCACTCAAAACTCACCAAATGACTCCTCCCACCATATTATGATGTTGCCCAAGTTTTGGGCTCGATCCGAAATCAATAGGTGTTCAAAATTGGACAATTCAAGTTGAACGGCAGTTCGTTCCTAATTGGAGTGGTTGGTGTATTCCATACTTCTAGCGATTGGATTTCACTAAAAACTGACCAAATGTCTCCTCCCACCATATTATGATGTTGCCCAAGTTTTGGGCTCGATCCGAAATCAATAGGTGTGAGAAATTGGACAATTCAAGTTCAACGGCAGTTCGTTCCTAATTGGAGTGGTTGGTGTATTCCATACTTCTAGCGATTGGATTTCACTCAAAACTCACCAAATGACTCCTCCCACCATATTATGATGTTGCCCAAGTTTTGGGCTCGATCCGAAATCAATAGGTGTGAGAAATTGGACAATTCAAGTTCAACGGCAGTTCCTTCCTAATTGGAGTGGTTGGTGTATTCCATACTTCTAGCGATTGGATTTCACTCAAAACTGACCAAATGACTCCTCCCACCATATTATGGTGTTGCCCAAGTTTTGGGCTCGATCCGAAATCAATAGGTGTTCCAAATTGGCCAATTCAAGTTCAACGGCAGTTCGTTCCTAATTGGAGTGGTTGGTCTATTCCATACTTCTAGCGATTGGATTTCACTCAAAACTCACCAAATGACTCATCCCACCATATTATGACGTTGCCCAAGTTTTGGGCTCGATCCGAAATCAATACGTGTTCGAAATTGAACAATTCAAGTTCAACGGCAGTTCGTTCCTAATTGGAGTGGTTGGTGTATTCCATACTTCTAGTGTTTGGATTTCACTCAAAACTCACCAAATGACTCCTCCCACCATATTATGATGTTGCCCAAGTTTTGGGATCGATCCGAAATCAATAGGTGTGAGAAATTGGACAATTCAATTTCAATGGCATTTCGTTCCTAATTGGAGTGGTTGGTGTATTCCATACTTCTAGCGATTGGATTTCACTCAAAACTCAACAAATGACTCCTCCCACCATATTATGATGTTGCCCAAGTTTTGGGCTCGATCCGAAATCAATAGGTGTTCCAAATTGGACAATTCAAGTTCAACGGCAGTTCGTTCCTAATTGGAGTGGTTGGTGTATTCCATACTTCTAGCGATTGGATTTCACTCAAAACTCACCAAATGACTCCTCCCACCATATTATGGTGTTGCCCAAGTTTTGGGCTCGATCCGAAATCAATAGGTGTTCCAAATTGGCCAATTCAAGTTCAACGGCAGTTCGTTCCTAATTGGAGTGGTTGGTCTATTCCATACTTCTAGCGTTTGGATTTCACTCAAAACTCACCAATTGACTCCTCCCACCATATTATGACGTTGCCCAAGTTTTGGGCTCGATCCGAAATCAATAGGTGTTCAAAAATGGACAATCCAAGTTCAACGGCAGTTCGTTCCTAATTGGTGTGGTTGGTGTATTCCATACTTCTAGCGATTGGATTTCACTCAAAACTCACCAAATGACTCCTCCCACCATATTATGATGTTTCCCAAGTTTTGGGCTCGATCCGAAATCAATAGTTATGAGAAATTGGACAATTCAAGTTCAACGGCAGTTCGTTCCTAATTGGAGTGGTTGGTGTATTCCATACTTCTAGCGATTGGATTTCACTCAAAACTCACCAAATGACTCCTCCCACCATATTATGATGTTGCCCAAGTTTTAGGCTCGATCCGAAATCAATAGGTGTTCCAAATTGGACAATTCAAGTTCAACGGCAGTTCGTTCCTAATTGGAGTGGTTGGTGTATTACATACTTCTAGCGATTGGATTTCACTCAAAACGCACCAAATGACTCCTCCCACCATATTGTGATGTTGCCCAAGTTTTGGGCTCGATCCGAAATCAATAGGTGTGAGAAATTGGATAATTCAAGTTCAACGGCAGTTCGTTCCTAATTGGAGTGGTTGGTGTATTCCATACTTCTAGCGATTGGATTTCACTCAAAACTCACCAAACGACTCCTCCCACCATATTATGATGTTGCCCCAGTTTTGGGCTCGATCCGAAATCAATAGGTGTTACAAATTCGACAATTCAAGTTCAACGGCAGTTCGTTCCTAAATGGAGTGGTTGGTGTATTCCATACTTTTAGCGATTGGATTTCACTCAAAACTAACCAAATGACTACTCCCACCATATTATGATGTTAACCAAGTTTTGGGCTCGATCCAAAATCAATAGGTGTGAGAAATTGGACAATTCAAGTTCAACGGCAGTTCGTTCCTAATTGCAGTGGTTGGTGTATTCCATACTTCTTGCGATTGGATTTCACTCAAAACACACCAAATGAGTCCTCCCACCAGGTTATCATGTTGCCCAAGTTTTGGGCTCGATCCGAAATCAATTGGTGTGAGAAATTGGACAATTCAAGTTCAACGGCAGTTCGTTCCTAATTGGAGTGGTTGCTGTATTCCATACTTCTAGCGATTGGATTTCACTCAAAACTCACCAATTGCCTCCTCCCACCATATTGTGATGTTGCCCAAGTTTTGGGCTCGATCCGAAATCAATAGGTGTGAAAAATTGGACAATTCAAGTTCAACGGAAGTTCGTTCCTAATTGGAGTGGTTGGTGTACTCCATACTTCTTGCGATTGGATTTCACTCAAAACTAAACAAATGACTCCTCCCACCGTATTATGATGTTGCAAAAGTTTTGGGATCGATCCGATATCAATAGGTGTGAGAAATTGGACAATTCATGTTCAACGGCAGTTCGTTCCTAATTGGAGTGGTTGGTGTATTCCATACTTCTAGCGTTTGGATTTCACTCAAAACTCACCAAATGACTCCTCCCACCATATTATGATGTCGCCCAAGTTTTGGGATCGATCCGATATCAATAGGTGTGAGAAATTGGTCAATTCAATTTCAACGGCATTTCGTTCCTAATTGGAGTGGTTGGTGTATTCCATTCTTCTAGCGATTGGATTTCACTCAAAACTCAACAAATGACTCCTCCCACCATATTATGATGTTGCCCAAGTTTTGGGCTCGATCCGAAATCAATACGTGTTCCAAATTGGACAATTCAAGTTCAACGGCAGTTCGTTCCTAATTGGTGTGGTTGGTGTATTCCATACTTCTTGCGATTGAATCTCACTCAAAACTCACAAAATGACTACTCCCACCATGTTATGTTGTTGCCCAAGTTTTGGGATCGATCCGATATCAATAGGTGTGAGAAATTGGACAATTCATGTTCAACGGCAGTTCGTTCCTAATTGGAGTGGTTGGTGTATTCCATACTTCTAGCGTTTGGATTTCACTCAAAACTCACCAAATGACTCCTCCCACCATATTATGATGTTGCCCAAGTTTTGGGATCGATCCGATATCAATAGGTGTGAGAAATTGGTCAATTCAATTTCAACAGCATTTCGTTCCTAATTGGAGTGGTTGGTATATTCCATTCTTCTAGCGATTGGATTTCACTCAAAACTCAACAAATGACTCCTCCCACCATATTATGATGTTGCCCAAGTTTTGGGCTCGATCCGAAATCAATACGTGTTCCAAATTGGACAATTCAAGTTCAACGGCAGTTCGTTCCTAATTGGTGTGGTTGGTGTATTCCATACTTCTTGCGATTGAATCTCACTCAAAACTCACAAAATGACTACTCCCACCATGTTATTATGTTGCCCAAGTTTTGGGCTCGATCCGAAATCAATTGGTGTGAGAAATTGGACAATTCACGTTCAACGGCAGTTCGTTCCTAATTGGGTTGGTTGGTGTATTCAACACTTCTAGCGATTGGATTTCACTCAAAACTCACCAAATGACTCCTCCCACCATATTATGATGTTGCCCAAGTTTTGGGCTCGATCCGAAATCAATAGGTGTGCAAAAATGGACAATTCAAGTTCAACGGCAGTTCGTTCCTAATTGGTGTGGTTGGTGTATTCCATACTTCTAGCGATTGGATTTCACTCAAAACTCACCAAATGACTCCTCCCACCATATTATGATGTTGCCCAAGTTTTGGGCTCGATCCGAAATCAATAGGTGTTCCAAATTGGACAATTCAAGTTCAACGGCAGGTCGTTCCTAATTGGAGTGGTTGGTGTATTCCATACTTCTAGCGATTGGATTTCACTCAAAACTCACCAAATGACTCCTCCCACCATATTATGTTGTTGCCCAAGTTTTGGACTCGATCCGAAATCAATGGGTCTTCCAAATTTGACAATTAGAGTTCAACGGCAGTTCGTTCCTAATTGGAGTTGTTGGTGTATTCCATACTTCTAGCGATTGGATTTCACTCGAAACTAGCCAAATGACTCCTCCCATCATATTATGATGTTGCCCAAGTTTTGGGCTCGATCCGAAATCAATAGGTGTTCCAAATTGGACAATTCAAGTTGAACGACAGTTCGTTCCTAATTGGAGTGGTTGGTGTATTCCGTACTTTCTAGCGATTGGATTTCACTCAAAACTCACCAAATGACTCCTCCCACCATATTATGATGTTGCCCAAGTTTGGGGTTCGATCCGAAATCAATAGGTGTGAGAAATTGGACAATTCAAGTTCAACGGCAGATCGTTCCTAATTGGAGTGGTTGGTGTATTCCATACTTCTAGCGATTGGATTTCACTCAAAAGTCACCAAATGACTCCTCCCACCATATTATGATGTTGCCCAAGTTTTGGGCTCGATTCGAAATCAATAGGTTTGAGAAATTGGACAATTCAAGTTCAACGGCAGTTCGTTCCTAATTGGAGTGGTTGGTGTATTCCATACTTCTAGCGATTGGATTTCACTCAGAACTCACCAAATGACTCCTCCCACCGTATTATGACGTTGCCCAAGTTTTGGTCTCGATCCGAAATCAATAGGTGTTCCAAATTGGACAATTCAAGTTCAACGGCAGTTCGTTCCTAATTGGAGTGGTTGGTGTCTTCCATACTTCTAGCGATTGGATTTCACTCAAAACTCACCAAATGACTCCTCCCACCATATTATGATGTTGCCCAAGTTTGGGGTTCGATCCGAAATCAATAGGTGTGAGAAATTGGACAATTCAAGTTCAACGGCAGATCGTTCCTAATTGGAGTGGTTGGTGTATTCCATACTTCTAGCGATTGGATTTCTCTCAAAAGTCACCAAATGACTCCTCCCACCATATTACGATGTTGCCCAAGTTTTGGGCCCGATCCGAAATCAATAGGTGTTCCAAATTGGACAATTCAAGTTCAACGGCAGGTGATTCCTAATTGGAGTGGTTGGTGTATTCCATACTTCTAGCGATTGAATTTCTCTCAGAACTGACCAAATGACTCCTCCCACCATATTATGATGTTGCCCAAGTTTTGGGCTCGATTCGAAATCAATAGGTGTTCCAAATTGGACCATTCAAGTTCAACGGCAGATCGTTCCTAATTGGAGTGGTTGGTGTATTCCATACTTCAAGCGATTGGATTTCACTCAAAACTAACCAAATGACTCCTCCCATCATATTATGATGTTGCCCAAGTTTTGGGCTCGATCCGAAATCAATAGGTGTTCCAAATTGGACAATTCAAGTTGAACGACAGTTCGTTCCTAATTGGAGTGGTTGGTGTATTCCATACTTCTAGCGATTGGATTTCTCTCAAAAGTCACCAAATGACTACTCCGACCATATTACGTTGTTGCCCAAGTTTTGGGCCCGATCCGAAATCGATAGGTGTTCTAAATTGGACAATTCAAGTTCGACGGCAGGTCGTTCCTAATTGGAGTGGTTGTTGTATTCCATACTTCTAGCGATTGGATTTCACTCAGAACTCACCAAATGACTCCTCCCACCATATTATGATGTTGCCCAAGTTTTGGGATCGATACGAAATCAATAGGTGTGAGAAATTGGACAATTCAAGTTCAACGGCAGATCGTTCCTAATTGGAGTGGTTGGTGTATTCCATACTTCTAGCGATTGGATTTCTCTCAAAAGTCACCAAATGACTACTCCCGCCATATTACGTTGTTGCCCAAGTTTTGGGCCCGATCCGAAATCGATAGGTGTTCTAAATTGGACAATTCAAGTTCGACGGCAGGTCGTTCCTAATTGGAGTGGTTGTTGTATTCCATACTTCTAGCGATTGGATTTCACTCAGAACTCACCAAATGACTCCTCCCACCATATTATGATGTTGCCCAAGTTTTGGGCTCGATACGAAATCAGTAGTTGTTCGAAATTGGACAATTCAAGTTCAACGGCTGTTCGTTCCTAATTGTAGTTGTTGGTGTATTCCATACTTCTAGCGATTGGATTTCACTCAAAACTCACCAAATGACTCCTCCCACCATATTATGATGTTGCCCAAGTTTTGGGCTCTATCCAAAATCGATAGGTGTGAGAAATTGGACAATTCAAGTTCAACGGCAGTTCGTTCCTAATTGGAGTGGTTGGTGTATTCCACACTTCTAGCGATTGGATTTCACTCAAAACTCACCAAATGACTCCTCCCACCATATTATGATGTTGCCCAAGTTTGGGGGTCGATCCGAAATCAATAGGTGTGAGAAATTGGACAATTCAAGTTCAACGGCAGTTCGTTCCTAATTGGAGTGGTTGGTGTATTCCACACTTCTAGCGATTGGATTTCACTCAAAACTCCCCAAATGACTCCTCCCACCATATTATGATGTTGCCCAAGTTTTGGGCTCGATCCGAAATCGATAGGTGTGAGAAATTGGACAATTCAAGGTCAACGGCAGTTCGTTCCTAATTGGAGTGGTTGGTGTATTCGATACTTCTAGCAGTTGGATTTCACTCAAAACTCACCAAATGACTCCTCCCACCATATTATGATGTTTGCCAAGTTTTGGGCTCGATCCGAAATCAATAGGTGTTCCAAATTGGACAATTCAAGTTCAACGGCAGGTGATTCCTAATTGGAGTGGTTGGTGTATTCCATACTTCTAGCGTTTGGATTTCACTCAAAACTCACCAAATGACTCCTCCCACCATATTATGATGTTGCCCAAGTTTTGGGATCGATCCGATATCAATAGGTGTGAGAAATTGGACAATTCAAGTTCAACGGCAGTTCGTGTTAGAAATGTGCCCTAAGAGCCAATACATTTGATGTAATCTCCTTAGAATACATTTCGTATATGATAAATAAAGGGCAATATTATTTTGTTATCTTTTATGTCGTGTAAAGAAACAAAAGTCCAGGGTGTACTAAATAAGAGATAAAGTAATCTAAAGAAGTTTAGATTCGGGAGACCTTTAATCTCTAACTGTAGTATCTCAAAATGTTCCTAATCATAAGGTTATCAAATGGGCATTGATAAACCGTCAAGATTGGCACATACTATGTATGCTCAATGATGAGGATGGTTTGTCTCAAACCATTTGTGTAGTTGACACTAATACAAGTATGTGGGTGCTCATTAGTGAATGAGTACACTGAACGCGATCAACCGCAGTTCTCGTATGGAGTATTTATCTATATGTCAAACGAGAACTTATAGTTGCAATAATGCAAATTAGTCCTTAGACCTGAGGCATCATGGTTGTCTTGTGATGCGTTATTGATCTTTGATAACTCACAAAGGCAAGTCGTAAAAGATTTTCCTTATGTGTTATTGAGATCTCTTAATTCATCATGGAGATATGTGAATGTACAATAAGGAATCTCTACCTTTGATAAGAAAAGGAGAATGTTTCAAGATATGATTCAGTGAATCTTCGGCCGAAGTACTTGAACATGATTTAAAAAGTGTTTTAATTATGTTCTATTGAATCATATGAGGTTAATCATATTAGGGGTTTGACATTATCAATCTGTACCCTAATAATATGATTGGAAACATTGTATAAGAGAAGGACCGTATTGCATTGCAATTCCAACTGAATAGGTTCTTCATCTATTCTAATTAGCTTGGGTAGCCATGATATATTGCTAGATGTCACTCTTGGCTTGTGGAAGTCCTAGGACTGATTGTGATCAATCCAAAATAAAGGAAGAATTAAAAAGGGGTTTTAATTCCAGTTGGTTAGAAAGAGTTCTAATGTTTTCCCACTGCCTTGCTAAATTAGAACCTAATGGATCGCACACCTTAAATGGTTAACTTTGAGTAATACAAATGAGAATGAGGAAATCAATTTGATTGATTTGATGTGGATGATTTACTACGTGTAAAAATATATTTGGGCCTCGGTAATAGTTAATGAGAAGCCCAAATGGTTGGGTATCAAGCCCATGGACTTAAGACACCTAAATTATGGCTTAAGTGTCATAAGGCCCAATTTTGGAAGCCCAATGGGGTTTGGCCGAAAATGCTTAAGTAAAGGTGTATGGGAATTGTTTCCATAAGCTCATTTACACACAAACACAATCCAACATCAACCAAATAGGTTTGGGAGATCAAAGAGAGACAATTGTGAGTTTTCAAGAGAGAAACACAATCATCTTTCAAAGGGGTTTAGATTGAAACCAATCTTGAGGATCTTGCACTAGCATCCTTGTATTCTCAAGATACTTCTTCTCATCTCAAGGTTCCATTGGTGTGGAGACTTAGAGGCCATATACTTTTGTGGCTCACAAGGAGGAGAAAGATCAAGAGGAGATCAACAAAGGGAAATCATCAAGAGAAGACCAAAACACAACTTGGTTCATATAATTGCTTCAAGGGTAATTATATCTTATCCTTTCTCTTGAATTTTCATTTATGAAATACATATCAATGTTCATGGCTTAAGATACTTGGAAGAAGTTTTGTTTTGAATTTAAACAACCACCATATTCTTCCGCTGCAATTAATTTGATTAATTTGTATGTTTAATGTTCAAATCAACTTCTTAAAAATGTTTTAAAACCAACAATTGGTATCAGAGCCATAGGTCATGAACTTGATATGTTTCTAGGGTTTAGAGATGCATATGTGGGTTATAAATTCATTTAAAAGTATAATGGTTATACTTGATTTATTTTGATATGATTGAATGTAAATCAAATGGAGTGAAAGGGGTTGTTTGGGATTTTGAATTTCCGGATTTATGTTTTGATGATTGATGCTCTCTTTGTATGCATATATGTATGTATGAACATTAGAGCATAGTTGCATTAAAACCCCATGATTTTAACTTCATGAAATATATGATATTAAGAGCATGAGATGGTTAAAATGGAATATGGATTTTTCCGGAAATAGCATGAACATTCATATAAGTTCATATGCATGTTCTTGGTGTTCTTGATGTTCTTGTTATGGGATCTTTTTGATCCATAAGTTAGGTGACTAATTTTGATGATTGTGTTTAGTGGAATTTTCCACCAAAATAGGTCAAAAGATGATGATGGTGTTTTATTATAAAATTAAAAGTTTTTCAAAATGTTTCCACTCAATAAACATTTACCCACCACACTAAAATTAATAAGATTACTTTGGTGAGTGTGTGGGGCTATCTAGATTTAAATTATGATGATTTGATTTAAAATGCAAAAGTTGTTCAAATTATTCCCATCACTAATTTTTTACCCACCACACTAAAATTAATTTTGATTACTTTGGTGAGTGTGGTTGGCCTACCTAGTCACATTCATGATTATTCACCTTGTTGGAATAATCATGATCACCACTTTGTATTATACAAATGCATGCTTTAACCCCACACCCTAGTGGATCAACTTTGGATCCATTATTAATTGATGAATAATTTTGGACTTGCAATATATGATAAGTGTAACTATGTCCAAAAGATTTCCACAATTACTTTTGCTATTGTAGTAAAACGTTTTCACTCCATGGTAAATATATTTTGAATATGGTTACCACTTGAATTAAACCCACATATGTATGCAACCCAAGAGCATGTATTAACATTGCTAGTTTAATTGTTTAAAGCGTTTAAATAATTAAAGGATGGTTATGGACTTAGACCAAACAATTGAGCTATGTGATTGGCCGCTTATTGGATATGTATTCATTTTGATTGGCTATGTAATATTGAAATGGCTTTCATGCCTAATTTATTTGGCTATGTAATATTGAAATGGCTTTCATGCCTAATTTATTTTTATGCGCGCGTAATTAAAATGAATCACCTTCCAAGACCATGATCCAACATGGTGGCTCGTGTTGGATCAACAAGAAAGTCCATAATCATCCTATAAGCCCAATGCAATTTGAATGTTCGGTAATGACAATAATTAACCAATTAGTAGCACCATGTATTCTCGCTATCTTAAGCAAATGGTTTCTAAAATATTTAGTGGGAGTATTATGTGCTACTAATATGTTGCATTGGGAACCATTTAATGAGATTAGATAGGTAATTTTAACAGGATTAAAATTGGATTAAAATGAGACCAAATTAACTACCCTCAAAGCAATATTAAGTTGATAAGCGAAATGGCATTTTGAATGCTATTTTGTGGCCTTCCACCGTGGTAGTCTCTTATTGGGTGGCACATTTACACTTTGTTGTACCTCAGTGAGGCAACATCCAGTACTTGTAACCATCCAAGGGAAGCCTATTACACATACTTGATGTAGTGCGGATAGATAACGAGTGTGGCCAACAAATCGTTAGGTTGAGGTCATGCTTGAAACCCTATACCCACAAGCATGGTGGGAATAACTTAACTAAGATGAACGAAACCAATAAACTGTTAGGTTGAGGTCTAGTTCTCTAGAGGCCATAGTGATGGGTATTCACATGAATGATGTGATTGGATAAGAGTATCCTCTCATTAGTAAGATAGCAATCCAACAAACTGTTAGGTTGAGGAAAACTATATGAAATTGAGACTCCCATCCCCACTAAGAGTTTCAACGGAAACTCTCGGATTTCAAGAGGGATATGAAATTTGCCAAAAATAGTGGGAGCTACCATCATGACTTAAAGACCCTAAGTTTTTGGTAGAAGATTAATCTAAATTAAAATTTGTTTATGTTGTTGCAGAATTTTCAAATGGCCGTTAAAAACCCAATCTCATCGATACTTAACAATTACATCCTTGATGGCACGAACTATCCGGGTTGGCTTCGCAAAATGAAACTTGTCCTTAAAATGGATGAGATTGATTATGTGTTGACACAAGCCCCACCACATATTGCTCCTGACGAAGAAGCTACTCAGGAAGAGATAACTGCTTATGAGAAGCATGTTAAGGATGATAGTAGAGGTAAATGTTACTTACTAGCATCCATGAATGATGAGCTACTAAAACAACATGAAGATATGGAAGATTGTGCTTCCATATTGCTTCACCTTAATGAGCTTTATGGTGAAGCTACTCGTAGCTTGCGATTCAATACAATATGTGAACTTGTCAACACAAAGATGACAAGAGGGACTCCGGTTAATCAGCATGGTCTCAAGATAATATCATTACTTGAGAAATTAGAAAAATTGGATTGTCCATTTAATGCTGAAGTTCAACAAGATTTTTTTCTTTCGTCCCTCTCATCAGATTTTTCCCAATTTGTTATGAACTATAATATGGGAAAGATGGAAAGTTCTTTATCTGAGCTACTCAATATGGCTATAGTAGCTGAAAAGAATATCTCAAAGGATAAAGGGCTGAAAGGGACAGTTGCGGTGTTTGAAAAGAGTTCTTCCTCCTCTTCCAAATCCAAACCGAAAGGTAAGGATAAGGGAAAGAAGAAGAAAGGTTTTCTAAAACCCAAGGAAAGAAAAATAACAAAGAAAGGCAAGGAACCGAAAGGAACTTGCTTTCACTGTGGAAAGGATGGACATTGGAAGAGAAATTGCAAGGATTACCTTGCAAGCTTAAAGAACAAGCCTTCGGAAGGTAACACTCTTGTTCTTGAATCAGTTTTTACAGTTAATACTTCTACCTGGATAGTTGATTCAGGAGCTAGTCAACATATTTGCAATTGTGTGCAGGGACTAGTAGGAAGTAGAAGACTCGGAAAAGGAGAAATGGTGCTAACTGTGGGTAATGGCACTAAGGTAGCTGCCAAAGCTGTAGGCACCTATCGTCTCAATCTACCTTCCGGGGAGACCCTGAATTTGAATAATTGTTATTTCATTTCTGGTTGTGTAAAGAACTTAATATCTGTCTCTATGCTTTTAAGAGACGGATTTGTTGTTTTGTTTGACAAACTACTTTGTTCTATTTCACATAATAATCGAATTATTGCTTATGCAAATTTGATTGATGGTCTTTTTCATTTAGAAATGAATGGTAGTATTAACTGTATAGATAAAGATGCACCTAGACCTAAAAGGCCTAGAGAAGTGGATAACTCAACTAAATTGTGGCACCTCAAACTTGGACACATTGGCCAAGATAGGATTCACCGGATGGCAAAAGATGGATGCCTTGGATCTTTAGACCCTGCTCCTATGCCTACTTGTGAATCTTGTCTACAAGGTAAAATGACCAAGTCTCCTTTTACAGGAAAAGGAGAAAGAGTTACAGAGTTGTTGGGGTTAATCCACACAGATGTTTGTGGACCTTTGTCTACAAACGCAAGGGGAGGTTATTCATACTTCATTACCTTTACTGATGATCATTCACGGTTCGGGTACTTATACTTAATGAAGCATAAGTCTGAATCTTTTGAAAAGTTTCAGGAATTCAGAAATGAAGTTGAAAACCAAACAGGCAAGAGTATTAAAATCCTTAGATCCGATCGAGGAGGTGAATACTTAAGCACAGAGTTTCTTGATTACCTCAAGGAACATGGCATCTTATCACAATGGACTCCACCAGGGACTCCACAACATAATGGGGTTTCTGAAAGGAGAAATCGAACCTTAATGGATATGGTTCGTTCCATGATGAGCTATACTGATTTACCTATATCCTTTTGGGGATATGCACTTGAAACAGCAATTCATTTGTTAAATAGAGTGCCTTCCAAGTCTGTTCCACAAACTCCATACGAAATGTGGTTTGGGAAGAAACCAAGTCTTGGTTATATCAAGATTTGGGGTTGTCCAGCATATGTCAAAAGACAAGATGTGGATAAACTAGATGCAAGGTCAGTGAAGTGTAGATTTATCGGGTATCCCAAGGAAACTATGGGATATTACTTCTATCACATCGACGAGCAAAAGGTGTTCGTCGCAAGGTCAGCTACCTTCCTGGAAAGAGAATACGCTCTTGATGGGAAAGGGGGACATGAGATAGAACTCAAGGAATTGTCCAAAGAGCTAGAAATCAACACTGAACTGAATGCAATCCCAGATCCACAAACTGATATGACACAAACTCCGCGTAGTTCAAGTAGGGTTAGAAGAATGCCTGAGAGGTATTACGGTTTCCTTCATGAAAACGAAGGAGAGTTAAATCTCCTAAGTGATTGTAAGGATATTGAAGACCCTTCGAACTACAATGAGGCAATGTCAGACATTGACTCACAGAAATGGCTTGGAGCCATGAAATCCGAAATGGATTCTATGTATACCAACCAAGTCTGGACTCTAGTTGATCCGCCTCCTGGTATTGTACAAATAGGAAATAAATGGATCTTTAAGAGGAAGATAGGCTCAGATGGGAAAATAGAAACCTACAAGGCAAGGCTAGTAGCAAAGGGCTACAAGCAGAGAGAAGGGATTGACTATGAAGAAACCTTCTCTCCTGTTGCTATGACAAAGTCTATTCGGATTTTGCTTGCAATAGCTGCATACCATGATTATGAGATTTGGCAAATGGATGTGAAGACGGCTTTTCTTAATGGCCACCTTCAGGAAGAACTATACATGGATCAACCTGAAGGCTTCATTTCTACAGCTGATAAGCATAAGGTATGCAAGCTACATAAATCCATTTATGGGTTGAAGCAAGCTTCTAGGAGTTGGAACATCCGCTTTGATGAAGTTGTCAAATCGTTTGACTTCATGCAAAACATGGATGACCAATGTGTGTACAAAAAGGTCAGTGGGAGTTCGGTAGTATTCCTAGTGTTGTATGTAGATGACATACTGATTATTGGAAACGATATAGGAATGCTATCTTCAGTGAAGCTGTGGCTCACTAAATCATTCGCAATGAAAGATTTAGGAGAGGCATCTTATATACTTGGTATAAAGATTTATCGTGATAGATCTCAGAGAATAATTGGATTATCTCAATCCTTGTATATAGATAAGGTGCTAAAGAGATTTCATGTGGAACAATCTAAGAAAGGGTTACTTCCAGTTAGACATGGACTTCACCTTTCTAAGAACATGTGTCCGAAAACTCCTGAAGATATACAGCAGATGAGTAAAATCCCTTATGCATCAGCAATAGGGAGTCTCATGTATGCCATGGTTTGTACAAGACCGGATATCAGTTATGCTGTTAGTATAACAAGTAGATATCAGTCAAACCCAGGATTAGATCATTGGGGAGCCGTTAAGTGTATCCTTAAATACTTACGAAGAACTAAGGATATGTTCCTTATTTATGGAGGAACATCAGAGTTACAAGTGGAAGCGTTTACCGATTCTGATTTCGCATCTGATGTTGATGATCGTAAATCCACATCTGGGTATGTCTTCATTCTGAATGGAGGCGCTGTTAGTTGGAGAAGCTGTAAACAAAGTGTTACGGCTGACTCCACCACTGAAGCTGAGTACATTGCTGCCTCAGAAGCGGCAAAGGAAGCTGTTTGGATGAAAAAGTTCATTACCGAACTAAATGTGGTTCCAACCATAATGTCACCAGTGCCTTTGTACTGTGACAATAATGGGGCGATAGCTCAAGCCAAGGAACCAAGGTCTCATCAGAGATCCAAACACATTGAAAGAAAATTCCACAAGATTCGAGAACTCATTTCGAATGGTGATGTGTGCATCCTAAAGGTTGCATCAGCAGACAACGTAGCAGATCCACTCACTAAGCCTATGTCACAGTCACAACTGGATAGACATACAGAGAAAATGGGTATTAGATACATGGCTAAATGGCTCTAGTGCAAGTGGGAGATTGTTAGAAATGTGCCCTAAGAGCCAATACATTTGATGTAATCTCCTTAGAATACATTTCGTATATGATAAATAAAGGGCAATATTATTTTGTTATCTTTTATGTCGTGTAAAGAAACAAAAGTCCAGGGTGTACTAAATAAGAGATAAAGTAATCTAAAGAAGTTTAGATTCGGGAGACCTTTAATCTCTAACTGTAGTATCTCAAAATGTTCCTAATCATAAGGTTATCAAATGGGCATTGATAAACCGTCAAGATTGGCACATACTATGTATGCTCAATGATGAGGATGGTTGGTCTCAAACCATTTGTGTAGTTGACACTAATACAAGTATGTGGGTGCTCATTAGTGAATGAGTACACTGAACGCGATCAACCGCAGTTCTCGTATGGAGTATTTATCTATATGTCAAACGAGAACTTATAGTTGCAATAATGCAAATTAGTCCTTAGACCTGAGGCATCATGGTTGTCTTGTGATGCGTTATTGATCTTTGATAACTCACAAAGGCAAGTCGTAAAAGATTTTCCTTATGTGTTATTGAGATCTCTTAATTCATCATGGAGATATGTGAATGTACAATAAGGAATCTCTACCTTTGATAAGAAAAGGAGAATGTTTCAAGATATGATTCAGTGAATCTTCGGCCGAAGTACTTGAACATGATTTAAAAAGTGTTTTAATTATGTTCTATTGAATCATATGAGGTTAATCATATTAGGGGTTTGACATTATCAATCTGTACCCTAATAATATGATTGGAAACATTGTATAAGAGAAGGACCGTATTGCATTGCAATTCCAACTGAATAGGTTCTTCATCTATTCTAATTAGCTTGGGTAGCCATGATATATTGCTAGATGTCACTCTTGGCTTGTGGAAGTCCTAGGACTGATTGTGATCAATCCAAAATAAAGGAAGAATTAAAAAGGGGTTTTAATTCCAGTTGGTTAGAAAGAGTTCTAATGTTTTCCCACTGCCTTGCTAAATTAGAACCTAATGGATCGCACACCTTAAATGGTTAACTTTGAGTAATACAAATGAGAATGAGGAAATCAATTTGATTGATTTGATGTGGATGATTTACTACGTGTAAAAATATATTTGGGCCTCGGTAATAGTTAATGAGAAGCCCAAATGGTTGGGTATCAAGCCCATGGACTTAAGACACCTAAATTATGGCTTAAGTGTCATAAGGCCCAATTTTGGAAGCCCAATGGGGTTTGGCCGAAAATGCTTAAGTAAAGGTGTATGGGAATTGTTTCCATAAGCTCATTTACACACAAACACAATCCAACATCAACCAAATAGGTTTGGGAGATCAAAGAGAGACAATTGTGAGTTTTCAAGAGAGAAACACAATCATCTTTCAAAGGGGTTTAGATTGAAACCAATCTTGAGGATCTTGCACTAGCATCCTTGTATTCTCAAGATACTTCTTCTCATCTCAAGGTTCCATTGGTGTGGAGACTTAGAGGCCATATACTTTTGTGGCTCACAAGGAGGAGAAAGATCAAGAGGAGATCAACAAAGGGAAATCATCAAGAGAAGACCAAAACACAACTTGGTTCATATAATTGCTTCAAGGGTAATTATATCTTATCCTTTCTCTTGAATTTTCATTTATGAAATACATATCAATGTTCATGGCTTAAGATACTTGGAAGAAGTTTTGTTTTGAATTTAAACAACCACCATATTCTTCCGCTGCAATTAATTTGATTAATTTGTATGTTTAATGTTCAAATCAACTTCTTAAAAATGTTTTAAAACCAACAGTTCGTTCCTAATTGGAGTGGTTGGTGTATTCCATACTTCTAGCGACTGGATTTCACTCAAAACTCACCAAATGACTCCTCCCACCATATTATGATGTTACCCAAGTTTGGGGCTCGATCCGAAATCAATAGGTGTGAGAAATTGGACAATTCAAGTTCAACGGCAGTTCGTTCCTAATTGGAGTGGTTCGTGTATTCCATACTTCTAGCGATTGGATTTCACTCAAAACTCACCAAATGACTCCTCCCACCATACTATGATGTTGCCCAAGTTTTGGGCGCTATCCGAAATCAATAGGTGTGAGAAATTGGACAATTCAAGTTCAACGGCAGTTCGTTCCTAATTGGAGTGGTTGGTGTATTCCACACTTCTAGCGATTGGATTTCACTCAAAACTCACCAAATAACTCCTCCCACCATATTATGATATTGCCCAAGTTTTGGGCTCGATCCTAAATCAATAGGTGTTCCAAATTGGACAATTCAAGCTCAACGGCAGTTCGTTCCTAATTGGAGTGGTTGGTGTATTCCATACTTCTAGCGATTGGATTTCACTCAAAACTTACCAAACGACTCCTCCCACCATATTATGAGGTTGCCCAAGTTTTGGGCTCGATCCGAAATCAATAGGTGTGAGAAATTGGACAATTCAAGTTCAACGGCAGTTCGTTCCTAATTGGAGTGGTTGGTGTATTCCATACTTCTAGTGATTGGATTTCACTCAAAACTCACCAAATGACTCCTCCCACCATATTATGATGTTGCCCAAGTTTTGGGCTCGATCCGATATCAATAGGTGTACCAAATTGGACAATTCAAGTTCAACGGCAGTTCGCTCCTAATTGGAGTGGTTGGTGTATTCCACACTTCTCGCGATTGGATTTCACTCAAAACTCCCCAAATGACTCCTCCCCCCAAATTATGATGTTGCCCAAGTTTCGGGCTCGATACGAAATCAATAGGTGTTCCAAATTGGACAATTCAAGTTCAACGGCAGTTCGTTCCTAATTGGAGTGGTTGGTGTCTTCCATACTTCTAGCGATTGGATTTCACTTAAAACTCACCAAATGACTCGTCCCACCGTATTATGATGTTGCCCATGTTTTGGGCTCGATCCGAAATCAATAGGTGTTCCAAATTCGACAATTCAAGTTCAACGGCAGTTCGTTCCTAATTGGAGTGGTTGGTGTATTCCATACTTCTAGCGATTGGATTTCACTCAAAACTCACCAAATGACTCCTCCCACCATATTATGATGTTGCCCAAGTTTGGGGCTCGATCCGAAATCAATAGGTGTGAGAAATTGGACAATTCAAGTTCGACGGCAGTTCGTTACTAATTGGAGTGGTTGGTGTATTCCATACTTCTAGCGATCGGATTTCACTCAAAACTCACCAAATGACTCCTCCCACCAAATTATGACGTTGCCCAAGTTTTGGGGCTCGATCCGAAATCAATAGGTGTGAGAAATTGGACAATTCAAGTTCAACGGCATATCGTTCGTAATTGGAGCGGTTGGTGTATTCCATACTTCTAGCGATTGGATTTCACTCAAAACTCACCAAAAGACTCCTCTCACCATATTATGATGTTGGCCAAGTTTTGGGCTCGATCCGAAATGATTTGGCGTTCAAAATTGGACAGTTCAAGTTCAACGGCAGTTCGTTCCTAATTGGAGTGGTTGGTGTATTCCATACTTCTAGCGATTGGATTTCACTCAGAACTAACCAAATGACTCCTCCCACCATATTATGATGTGGCCCAAGTTTTGGGCTCGATCCGAAATCAATAGGTTTGAGAAATTGGACAATTCAATTTCAACGGCAGTTCGTTCCTAATTGGAGAGGTTGGTGTCTTCCATACTTCTAGCGATTGGATTTCACTCAAAACTCACCAAATGAGTCCTCCCAATATATTATGATGTAGCCCACGTTTTGGGCCCGATCCGAAATCAATAGGTGTGAGAAATTGGACAATTCAAGTTCAACGGCAGTTCGTTCCTAATTGGAGTGGTTGGTGTCTTCCATACTTCTAGCGATTGGATTTCACTCAAAACTAACCAAAAGACTCCTCCCACCATATTATGATGTTGCCCAAGTTTTGGGCTTGATCCGAAACCAATAGGTGTTCCAAATTAGACAATTCAAGTTCAACGGCAGTTCGTTCCTAATTGGAGTGGTTGGTGTATTCCATACTTCTAGCGATCGGATTTCACTCAAAACTCACCAAATGACTCCTCCCACCAAATTATGACGTTGCCCAAGTTTTGGGCTCCATCCGAAATCAATAGGTGTGAGAAATTGGACAATTCAAGTTCAACGGCAGTTCGTTCCTAATTGGAGTGGTTGGTGTATTCCATACTTCTAGCGATTGGATTTCACTCAAAACTCCCCAAATGACTCCTCCCACCATGTTATGATATTGCCCAAGTTTTGGGCTCGATCCGAAATCAATAGGTGTTCCAAATTGGACAATTCAAGTTCAACGGCAGTTCGTTCCTAATTGGAGTGGTTGGTGTCTTCCATACTTCTAGCGATTGGATTTCACTCAAAACTCACCAAATGACTCCTCCCACCATATTATGATGTTGCACAAGTTTGGGGTTCGATCCGAAATCAATAGGTGTTAGAAATTGGACAATTCAATTTCAACGGCAGTTCGTTCCTAATGGGAGTGGTTGGTGTATTTCATACTTCTAGCGATTGGATTTCACTCAAAACTCACCAAATCACTCCTCCCACCATATTATGATGTTGCCCAAGTTTGGGGCTCGATCCGAAATCAATAGGTGTGAGAAATTGGACAATTCAAGTTCAACGGCATATCATTCCTAATTGGAGCGGTTGGTGTATTCCATACTTCTAGCGATTGGATTTCACTCAAAACTCACCAAATGACTCTTCCCACCATATTATGATGTTGCACAAGTTTGGGGTTCGATCCGAAATCAATAGGTGTTTGAAATTAGACAATTCAAGTTCAACGGCAATTCGTTCCTAATGGGAGTGGTTGGTGTATTCCATACTTCTAGCGATTGGATTTCACTCAAAACTCACCAAATGACTCCTCCCACCATATTATGGTGTTGCCCAAGTTTGGGGCTCGATCCGAAATCAATAGGTGTGAGAAATTGGACAATTCAAGTTCAACGGCATATCATTCCTAATTGGAGCGGTTGGTGTATTCCATACTTCTAGCGATTGGATTTCACTCAAAACTCACCAAATGGCTCCTCCCACCATATTATGGTGTTGGCCAAGTTTTGGGCTCGATCCGAAATCATTTGGTGTTCGAAATTGGACAATTCAAGTTCAACGGCAGTTCGTTCCTAATTGGAGTGGTTGGTGTATTCCATACTTCTAGCGATTGGATTTCACTCAAAACTCACCAAATGACACCAAATGACTCCTCCCACCATATTATGATGTTGCCCAAGTTTGGGGCTCGATCCGAAATCAATAGGTGTGAGAAATTGGACTATTCAAGTTCAACGGCAGTTCGTTACTAATTGCAGTGGTTGCTGTATTCCATAATTCTAGCGATTGGATTTCACTCAAAACTCACCAAATGACTCCTCCCACGATATTATGATGTTGCCCTTGTTTTGGGCTCGATCCGAAATCAATAGGTGTGAGAAACTGGACAATTCAAGTTCAACGGCAGTTCGTTCCTAACTGGAGTGGTTGGTGTATTCCATACTTCTAGCGATTGGATTTCACTCAAAACTCACCAAAGGACTCCCCCACCATATTATGATGTTGCACAAGTTTGGGGTTCGATCCGAAATCAATAGGTGTTAGATATTGGACAATTCAAGTTCAACGGCATAACGTTCCTAATTGGAGCGGTTGGTGTATTCCATACTTCTAGCGATTGGATTTCACTCAAAACTCACCAAATCACTCCTCCCAGCATATTGTGATGTTGGCCAAGTTTTGGGCTCGATCCGAAATCAATAGGTGTTCAAAATTGGACAATTCAAGTTCAACGGCAGTTCGTTCCTAACTGGAGTGGTTGGTGTATTCCATACTTCTAGCGATTGGATTTCACTCAAAACTCACCACATGACTCCTCCCACCATATTATAATGTTGCCCAAGTTTTGTGCTCGATCCGAAGTCAATAGGTGTGAGAAATTGGACAATTCAAGTTCAACGGCAGTTCGTTCCTAATTGGAGTGGTTGGTGTATTCCATACTTCTAGCGATTGGATTTCACTCAAAACTCACCAAACGACTCCTCCCACCATATTATGACGTTGCCCAAGTTTTGGGCTCGATCCGAAATCAATAGGTGTTCCAAATTGGACAATTCAAGTTCAACGGCAGTTCGTTCCTAATTGGAGTGGTTGGTGTATTCCTTACTTCTAGCGATTGGATTTCACTCAAAACTCACCAAATGACTCCTCCCACCATATTATGATGTTGCCCAAGTTTTGGGCTCGATCCGAATTCAATAGGTGTGTGAAATTGGTCAATTCAATTTCAACGACAGTTCTTTCCTAATTGGAGTGGTTGGTGTATTCCATACTTCTAGCGATTGGATTTCACTCAAAACTCACCAAATGACTCCTCCTGCCATATTATGATGTTGCCCAAGTTTTGGGCTCGATCCGAAATCAATAGGTGTTCAAAATTGGACAATTCAAGTTGTACGGCAGTTCGTTCCTAATTGGAGTGGTTGGTGTATTCCATACTTCTAGCGATTGGATTTCACTCAGAACACACCAAACGACTCCTCCCACCATATTATGATGTGGACCAAGCTTTGGGCTCAATCCGAAATCAATAGGTGTTCCAAATTGGACAATTCAAGTTCAACGGGAGTTCGTTCCTAATTGGAGTGGTTGGTGTATTCCATACTTCTAGCGGCTGGATTTCACTCAAAACTCACCAAATGACTCCTCCCACCATATTATGATGTTGCCCAAGTTTGGGGCTCGATTTGTGTTCCAAATTGGACAATTCAAGTTCAACGGCAGTTCGTTCCTAATTGGAGTGGTTGGTGTATTCCTAACTTCTGGCGATTGGATTTCACTCAAAACTCACCAAATGACTCCTCCCACCATATTACGTTGTGGACCAAGTTTTGGGCTCAATCCGAAATCAATAGGTGTTCCAAATAGGACAATTCAAGTTCTACGGCAGTTCGTTCCTAATTGGAGTGGTTGGTGTATTCCATACTTCTAGCGATTGGATTTCACTCAAACCTCACCAAATGACTCCTCCCACCATATTATGATGTTGCCCAAGTTTTGGGCTCGATCCGAAATCAATAGGTGTTCGAAATTGGACAATTCAAGTTGAACGGCAGTTCGTTCCTAATGGGAGTGGTTGGTGTATTCCATACTTCTAGCGATTGGATTTCACCCAAAACTCACCAAATGACTCATCCCACCATATTATGATGTTGCCCAACTTTTGGGCTCGATCCGAAATCAATAGGTGTTGCAAATTGGACAATTCAAGTTCAACGACAGTTCGTTCCTAATGGGAGTGGTTGGTGTATTCCATACTTCTAGCGATTGGATTTCACCCAAAACTCACCAAATGACTCATCCCACCATATTATGATGTTGCCCAAGTTTTGAGCTCGATCCGAAATCAATAGGTGTGAGAAATTGGACAATTCAAGTTCAACGGCAGTTCGTTCCTAATTGGAGTGGTTGGTGTATTCCATACTTCTAGCGATTGGATTTCACTTAAAACTCACCAAATGACTCCTCCCACCATATTATGATGTTGCCCAAGTTTTGGGCTCGATCCGAAATCAATAGGTGTCCGAAATTGGACAATTCAAGTTCAACGGCAGTTCGTTCTTAATTGGAGTGGTTGGTGTATTCCATACTTCTAGCGATTGGATTTCACTCAAAACTCACCAAATGACTCCTCCCACCATATTATGATGTTGCCCAAGTTTTGGGCTCGATCCGAAATCAATAGGTGTTCGAAATTGGACAATTCAAGTTCAACGGCAGTTGGTTCATAATTGGAGTGGTTGGTGTATTCCATACTTCTAACGATTGGATTTCACTCAAAACTCACCAAGTGACTTCTCCCACCATATTATGATGTTGCCCAAGTGTTGGGCTCTATTCGAAATCAATAGGTGTTGCAAATTGGACAATTCAAGTTCAACGGCAGTTCGTTCCTAATTGGAG
This sequence comes from Prunus avium, assembly GCF_965620075.1. Taxonomy (NCBI): domain Eukaryota; kingdom Viridiplantae; phylum Streptophyta; class Magnoliopsida; order Rosales; family Rosaceae; genus Prunus; species Prunus avium. Next base: position 11,603,127 of record NC_142290.1, read on the forward strand.
TGGTTGGTGTATTCTATACTTCTAGCGATTGGATTTCACTCAAAACGCACCAAATGACTCCTCCCACCATATTATGATGTTGCCCAAGTTTTGACCTCGATCCGAAATCAATAGGTGTGAGAAATTGGACAATTCAAGTTCAACGGCAGTTCGTTCCTAATTGTTGTGGTTGGTGTATTCCATACTTCTAGCGATTGGATTTCACTCAAAACTCACCAAATGACTCCTCCCACCATATTATGATGTTGCCCAAGTTTTGGGCTCGATCCGAAATCAATAGGTGTTCGAAATTGAACAATTCAAGTTCAACGGCAGTTCGTTCCTAATTGGAGTGGTTGGTGTATTCCACACTTCTAGCGATTGGATTTCACTCAAAACTCACCAAATGACTCCTCCCACCATATTATGATGTTGCCCAAGTTTTGGGCTCGATCCGAAATCAATAGGTGTTCGAAATTGGACAATTCAAGTTCAACGGCAGTTCGTTGCTAATTGAAGTGGTTGGTGTATTCCATATTTCTTGCGATTGGATTTCACTCAAAACTCACCAAATGACTCCTCCCACCATATTATGATGTTGCCCAAGTTTTGGGCTCGATCCGAAATCAATAGGTGTTCGAAATTGGACAATTCAAGTTCAACGGCAGTTCGTTCCTAATTGGAGTGGTTGGTGTATTCCATACTTCTAGCGATTGGATTTCACTCAAAACTCACCAAATGACTTCTCCCACCATATTATGATGTTGCCCAAGTGTTGGGCTCTATCCGAAATCAATAGGTGTTGCAAATTGGACAATTCAAGTTCAACGGCAGTTCGTTCCTAATTGGAGTGGTTGGTGTATTCTATACTTCTAGCGATTGGATTTCACTCAAAACGCACCAAATGACTCCTCCCACCATATTATGATGTTGCCCAACTTTTGGGCTCGATCCGAAATCAATAGGTGTTGCAAATTGGACAATTCAAGTTCAACGACAGTTCGTTCCTAATGGGAGTGGTTGGTGTATTCCATACTTCTAGCGATTGGATTTCACCCAAAACTCACCAAATGACTCATCCCACCATATTATGATGTTGCCCAAGTTTTGAGCTCGATCCGAAATCAATAGGTGTGAGAAATTGGACAATTCAAGTTCAACTGCAGTTCGTTCCTAATTGGAGTGGTTGGTGTATTCCATACTTCTAGCGATTGGATTTCACTCAAAACTCACCAAATGACTCCTCCCACCATATTATGATGTTTCCCAAGTTTTGGGCTCGATCCGAAATCAATAGGTGTTCGAAATTGGACAATTCAAGTTCAACGGCAGTTCGTTCCTAATTGGAGTGGTTGGTGTATTCCATACTTCTAGCGATTGGATTTCACTCAAAACTCACCAAATGACTCCTCCGACCATATTATGATGTTGCCCAAGTTTTGGGCTCGATCCGAAATCAATAGGTGTTCGAAATTGGACAATTCAAGTTCAACGGCAGTTCGTTCCTAATTGGAGTGGTTGGTGTATTCCACACTTCTAGCGATTGGATTTCACTCAAAACTCACCAAATGACTCCTCCCACCATATTATGATGTTGCCCAAGTTTTGGGATCGATCCGAAATCAATAGGTGTTCGAAATTGGACAATTCAAGTTCAACGGCAGTTCGTTGCTAATTGAAGTGGTTGGTGTATTCCATATTTCTTGCGACTGGATTTCACTCAAAACTCACCAAATGACTCCTCCCACCATATTATGATGTTGCCCAAGTTTTGGGCTCGATTTGTGTTCCAAATTGGACAATTCAAGTTCAACGGCAGTTCGTTCCTAATTGGAGTGGTTGTTGTATTCCATACTTCTAGCGATTGGATTTCACTCAAAACGCACCAAATGACTCCTCCCACGATATTATGATGTTGCCCAAGTTTTGGGCTCGATCTGAAATTAATAGGTGTTCCTAATTGGACAATTCAAGTTCAACGGCAGTTCGTTCCTAATGGGAGTGGTTGGTGTATTCCATACTTCTAGCGATTGGATTTCATCCAAAACTCACCAAATGACTCATCCCACCATATTATGATGTTGCCCAACTTTTGGGCTCGATCCGAAATCAATAGGTGTTGCAAATTGGACAATTCAAGTTCAACGACAGTTCGTTCCTAATGGGAGTGGTTGGTGTATTCCATACTTCTAGCGATTGGATTTCACCCAAAACTCACCAAATGACTCATCCCACCATATTATGATGTTGCCCAAGTTTTGAGCTCGATCCGAAATCAATAGGTGTGAGAAATTGGACAATTCAAGTTCAACTGCAGTTCGTTCCTAATTGGAGTGGTTGGTGTATTCCATACTTCTAGCGATTGGATTTCACTCAAAACTCACCAAATGACTCCTCCCACCATATTATGATGTTGCCCAAGTTTTGGGCTCGATCCGAAATCAATAGGTGTTCGAAATTGGACAATTCAAGTTCAACGGCAGTTCGTTCCTAATTGGAGTGGTTGGTGTATTCCATACTTCTAGCGATTGGATTTCACTCAAAACTCACCAAATGACTCCTCCGACCATATTATGATGTTGCCCAAGTTTTGGGCTCGATCCGAAATCAATAGGTGTTCGAAATTGGACAATTCAAGTTCAACGGCAGTTCGTTCCTAATTGGAGTGGTTGGTGTATTCCATACTTCTAGCGATTGGATTTCACTCAAAACTCACCAAATGACTTCTCCCACCATATTATGATGTTGCCCAAGTGTTGGGCTCTATCCGAAATCAATAGGTGTTGCAAATTGGACAATTCAAGTTCAACGGCAGTTCGTTCCTAATTGGAGTGGTTGGTGTATTCTATACTTCTAGCGATTGGATTTCACTCAAAACGCACCAAATGACTCCTCCCACCATATTATGATGTTGCCCAAGTTTTGAGCTCGATCCGAAATCAATAGGTGTGAGAAATTGGACAATTCAAGTTCAACGGCAGTTCGTTCCTAATTGGAGTGGTTGGTGTATTCCATACTTCTAGCGATTGGATTTCACTCAAAACTCACCAAATGACTCCTCCCACCATATTATGATGTTGCCCAAGTTTTGGGCTCGATCCGAAATCAATAGGTGTTCGAAATTGAACAATTCAAGTTCAACGGCAGTTCGTTCCTAATTGGAGTGGTTGGTGTATTCCACACTTCTAGCGATTGGATTTCACTCAAAACTCACAAAATGACTCCTCCCACCATATTATGATGTTGCCCAAGTTTTGGGCTCGATCCGAAATCAATAGGTGTGAGAAATTGGACAATTCAAGTTCAACGGCAGTTCGTTCCTAATTGGAGTGGTTGGTGTATTCCATACTTCTTGCGATTGGATTTCACTCAAAACTCACCAAATGACTCCTCCCACCATATTATGATGTTGCCCAAGTTTTGGGCTCGATCCGAAATCAATAGGTGTGAGAAATTGGACAATTCAAGTTCAACGGCAGTTCGTTCCTAATTGGAGTGGTTGGTGTATTCCATACTTCTTGCGATTGGATTTCACTCAAAACTCACCAAATGACTCCTCCCACCATATTATGATGTCGCCCAAGTTTTGGGCTCAATTTGTGTTCCAAATTGGACAATTCAAGTTCAACGGCAGTTCGTTCCTAATTGGAGTGGTTGGTGTATTCCATACTTCTAGCGATTGGATTTCACTCAAAACGCACCAAATGACTCCTCCCACCATATTATGATGTTGCCCAAGTTTTGGGCTCGATCCGAAATCAATAGGTGTTCAAAATTGGACAATTCAAGTTGAACGTCAGTTCGTTCCTAATTGGAGTGGTTGGTGTATTCCATACTTCTAGCGATTGGATTTCACTAAAAACTGACCAAATGTCTCCTCCCACCATATTATGATGTTGCCCAAGTTTTGGGCTCGATCCGAAATCAATAGGTGTGAGAAATTGGACAATTCAAGTTCAACGGCAGTTCGTTCCTAATTGGAGTGGTTGGTGTATTCCATACTACTAGCGATTGGATTTCACTCAAAACTCACCAAATGACTCCTTGTTAAGCTCATAATTTCATACATATACGTGCCCATTTGCCTCTCTTTGTGTGTTTTGTAGGCAAAAAGAGCAAGAGAGCATAATTCATGCAATTCAAGCATGTTAAGGCCTAATTTGGATGAATGGATGAAGAGCTTAAAGACAAACTCATTTTGGCTACAGCCCCCTGCCAGTCCAGTTCCGTAGGTCATATTGCAAGCTTTGTTTCAACAACCTACATAGCTCGAATGAGGCCACATTCTTCATGAAAGTTGTTCCAATTGGTGTGTATTATAACATATCCAAAATTCAGCCCCATTGGATAAATCTGGATTCCGTTACCTAGCAAACACAGAACCATGCTCAGGATGGATCTTATCAGCGCGGAAAATGAGTTAGCAATTTGTTTCGGCCTTAACTTCTTCCTCCGACCTTGGATTGGCCCAAATAACATATGGCTGGAAAGAAGACATTCTGAACTTCAATTTTGAGTGCTTAAAGTTCTAATTTGATTAAGAGAAGCCCAAGTTGTAAGCCCTTGAAGTTGCTGGTCATGCTGACCTCAGCATGTGCTGGTTGGATGCTTGGTCATGGTGAGCTAGGTATGAGCTATCATTTCTGGTTGGAAGCTTGGTCATGGTGACATGAAGATGAGCTAGGGCTGCTGGTGGGATCTATTGGTGAAGTGCATCAACCAATTCAAGATTTTCTAATACAAGTGCATCACCCAATTTAGATTTTCTAATACAAGTGCATCAACAATTTCAGATTTTATAAAACAAGTGTTGTATGCATTAGCCATATTGAATTCAGATTTTCACTTCCCCTAGGCCTATAAATAGGGAAGTTCTCTAAGCTTGTAAACACACCCCAAGGGGGGGAGCTCTCAAACACTTCTCTAGAGCTCCCTTCCCTTCTCTCCCTCAAATTCTCTTAATTTTGCTTTCTAGTTCTCAATTCTAGCTTTGCTTTTGCTTCTTAGTTGTAATTTATTTTTCATTATGTAAATTCTTTTCTTTAGTTTCAAGTTTGATTAGTTTCCAAGTTTCAATTATGGTTCATGTTCTTATTCATTATGCTTATAAGTTAATATGCTAGTTTGAATGATTGATCACCATTAAGGCTTGCATGTTAGCTATCTTGGTTTGAATTAAGAGTAGACACCATGCTTTAATTCGAATTGAACTATGAATAGGAAGAGTATGTATGGACATTCGACAACAGGGATTAGATACATACTTGGTTGTTTAAAATGTTCTTCTATGCTTAATGGGTTCCTAATGCTTAATTTTAGGTTAGACAACAAATGATCAAATTAGGGAATTAGGAACACAAGGTTATGACCACACACCATGACTTAATCATACTTTAGCTAGAATCAATCCATTAATCTAAATTGAACTTGGGAACTTATTTGCTTGAGTTACTTTCTTATTTTCTTCCTTCTTTCATGTTCTTTGTTTTTGTTTTTGTTTTGTGTAGGGAAAATGAATTGAATCATTCAATCACCAATCCTCGTGGGATCGACCTCGCACTTACATACGCTATACTACCGAACGGCTCGTGCACTTGCGAGTATCACAAGTTGAGGATGCAGCTTAATCCATTTTGGTGCAGATGTATCTACGCAACACTCCTCCCACCATATTATGATGTTGCCCAAGTTTTGGGCTCGATCCGAAATCAAAAGGTGTTCGAAATTGAACAATTCAAGTTCAACGGCAGTTCGTTCCTAATTGGAGTGGTTGGTGTATTCCACACTTCTAGCGATTGGATTTCACTCAAAACTCACCAAATGACTCCTCCCACCATACTATGATGTTGCCCAAGTTTTGGGCTCGATCCGAAATCAATAGGTGTTCGAAATTGGACAATTCAAGTTCAACGGCAGTTCGTTCCTAATTGGAGTGGTTGGTGTATTCCATACTTCTAGCGATTGGATTTCACTCAAAACGCACCAAATGACTCCTCCCACGATATTATGATGTTGCCCAAGTTTTGGGCTCGATCCGAAATCAATAGGTGTGAGAAATTGGACAATTCAACTTCAACGGCAGTTCGTTCCTAATTGGAGTGGTTGGTGTATTCCATACTTCTAGCGATTGGATTTCACTCAAAACTCACCAAATGACTCCTCCCACCATATTATGATGTTGCCCAAGTTTTGGGCTCGATCCGAAATCAATAGGTGTTCAAAATTGGACAATTCAAGTTGAACGGCAGTTCGTTCCTAATTGGAGTGGTTGGTGTATTCCATACTTCTAGCGATTGGATTTCACTAAAAACTGACCAAATGTCTCCTCCCACCATATTATGATGTTGCCCAAGTTTTGGGCTCGATCCGAAATCAATAGGTGTGAGAAATTGGACAATTCAAGTTCAACGGCAGTTCGTTCCTAATTGGAGTGGTTGGTGTATTCCATACTTCTAGCGATTGGATTTCGCTCAAAACTCACCAAATGACTCCTCCCACCATATTATGATGTTGCCCAAGTTTTGGGCTCGATCCGAAATCAATAGGTGTGAGAAATTGGACAATTCAAGTTCAACGGCAGTTCGTTCCTAATTGGAGTGGTTGGTGTATTCCACACTTCTAGCGATTGGATTTCACTCAAAACTCACCAAATGACTCCTCCCACCATACTATGATGTTGCCCAAGTTTTGGGCTCGATCCGAAATCAATAGGTGTTAGAAATTGGACAATTCAAGTTCAACGGCAGTTCGTTCCTAATTGAAGTGGTTGGGGTATTCCATACTTCTTGCGATTGGATTTCACTCAAAACTCACCAAATGACTCCTCCCACCATATTATGATGTTGCCCAAGTTTTGGGCTCGATTTGTGTTCCAAATTGGACAATTCAAGTTCAACGGCAGTTCGTTCCTAATTGGAGTGGTTGGTGTATTCCATACTTCTAGCGATTGGATTTCACTCAAAACGCACCAAATGACTCCTCCCACCATATTATGATGTTGCCCAAGTTTTGGGCTCGATCCGAAATCAATAGTTATGAGAAATTGGACAATTCAAGTTCAACGGCAGTTCGTTCCTAATTGGAGTGGTTGGTGTATTCCATACTTCTAGCGATTGGATTTCACTCAAAACTCACCAAATGACTCCTCCCACCATATTATGATGTTGCCCAAGTTTTAGGCTCGATCCGAAATCAATAGATGTTCCAAATTGGACAATTCAAGTTCAACGGCAGTTCGTTCCTAATTGGAGTGGTTGGTGTATTACATACTTCTAGCGATTGGATTTCACTCAAAACGCACCAAATGACTCCTCCCACCATATTGTGATGTTGCCCAAGTTTTGGGCTCGATCCGAAATCAATTGGTGTGAGAAATTGGACAATTCAAGTTCAACGGCAGTTCGTTCCTAATTGGAGTGGTTGGTGTATTCCACACTTCTAGCGATTGGATTTCACTCAAAACGCACCAAATGACTCCTCCCACCATATTATGATGTTGCCCAAGTTTTGGGCTCGATCCGAAATCAATAGGTGTGAGAAATTGGACAATTCAAGTTCAACGGCAGTTCGTTCCTAATTGCAGTGGTTGGTGTATTCCATACTTCAAGCGATTGGATTTCACTCAAAACACACCAAATGACTCCTCCCACCATGTTATGATGTTGCAAAAGTTTTGGGCTCGATCCGAAATCAATTGGTGTGAGAAATTGGACAATTCAATTTCAACGGCAGTTCGATCCTAATTGGAGTGGTTGGTGTATTCCAAACTTCTAGCGATTGGATTTCACTCAAAACTCACCAAATGACTCCTCCCACCATATTATGATGTCGCCCAAGTTTTGGGCTCGATCCGAAATCAATAGGTGTTCCAAATTGGAGAATTCAAGTTCAACGGCAGTTCGTTCCTAATTGGAGTGGTTGCTGTATTCCATACTTCTAGCGATTGGATTTCAGTCAAAACTCACCAATTGCCTCCTCCCACCATATTGTGATGTTGCCCAAGTTTTGGGCTCGATCCGAAATCAATAGGTGTGAGAAATTGGACAATTCAAGTTCAACGGAAGTTCGTTCCTAATTGGAGTGGTTGGTGTACTCCATACTTCTTGCGATTGGATTTCACTCAAAACTAAACAAATGACTCCTCCCACCGTATTATGATGTTGCCCAAGTTTTGGGATCGATCCGATATCAATAGGTGTGAGAAATTGGACAATTCATGTTCAACGGCAGTTCGTTCCTAATTGGAGTGGTTGGTGTATTCCATACTTCTAGCGTTTGGATTTCACTCAAAACTCACCAAATGACTCCTCCCACCATATTATGATGTTGCCCAAGTTTTGGGATCGATCCGATATCAATAGGTGTGAGAAATTGGTCAATTCAATTTCAACGGCATTTCGTTCCTAATTGGAGTGGTTGGTGTATTCCATTCTTCTAGCGATTGGATTTCACTCAAAACTCAACAAATGACTCCTCCCACCATATTATGATGTTGCCCAAGTTTTGGGCTCGATCCGAAATCAATACGTGTTCCAAATTGGACAATTCAAGTTCAACGGCAGTTCGTTCCTAATTGGTGTGGTTGGTGTATTCCATACTTCTTGCGATTGAATCTCACTCAAAACTCACAAAATGACTACTCCCACCATGTTATTATGTTGCCCAAGTTTTGGGCTCGATCCGAAATCAATTGGTGTGAGAAATTGGACAATTCACGTTCAACGGCAGTTCGTTCCTAATTGGGTTGGTTGGTGTATTCAACACTTCTAGCGATTGGATTTCACTCAAAACTCACCAAATGACTCCTCCCACCATATTATGATGTTGCCCAAGTTTTGGGCTCGATCCGAAATCAATAGGTGTTCCAAATTGGACAATTCAAGTTCAACGGCAGGTCGTTCCTAATTGGAGTGGTTGGTGTATTCCATACTTCTAGCGATTGGATTTCACTCAAAACTCCCCAAATGACTCCTCCCACCATATTATGTTGTTGCCCAAGTTTTGGACTCGATCCGAAATCAATGGGTCTTCCAAATTTGACAATTAGAGTTCAACGGCAGTTCGTTCCTAATTGGAGTGGTTGGTGTATTCCATACTTCTAGCGATTGGATTTCACTCAAAACTAACCAAATGACTCCTCCCATCATATTATGATGTTGCCCAAGTTTTGGGCTCGATCCGAAATCAATAGGTGTTCCAAATTGGACAATTCAAGTTGAACGACAGTTCGTTCCTAATTGGAGTGGTTGGTGTATTCCGTACTTTCTAGCGATTGGATTTCACTCAAAACTCACCAAATGACTCCTCCCACCATATTATGATGTTGCCCAAGTTTTGGGCTCGATCGGAAATCAGTAGGTGTTCCAAATAGGACAATTCAAGTTCAACGGCAGGTCGTTCCTAATTGGAGTGGTTGGTGTATTCCATACTTCTAGCGATTGGATTTCACTCAAAACTCACCAAATGACTCCTCCCACCATATTATGATGTTGCCCAAGTTTGGGGTTCGATCCGAAATCAATAGGTGTGAGAAATTGGACAATTCAAGTTCAACGGCAGATCGTTCCTAATTGGAGTGGTTGGTGTATTCCATACTTCTAGCGATTGGATTTCACTCAAAAGTCACCAAATGACTCCTCCCACCATATTATGATGTTGCCCAAGTTTTGGGCTCGATTCGAAATCAATAGGTTTGAGAAATTGGACAATTCAAGTTCAACGGCAGTTCGTTCCTAATTGGAGTGGTTGGTGTATTCCATACTTCTAGCGATTGGATTTCACTCAGAACTCACCAAATGACTCCTCCCACCATATTATGACGTTGCCCAAGTTTTGGTCTCGATCCGAAATCAATAGGTGTTCCAAATTGGACAATTCAAGTTCAACGGCAGTTCGTTCCTAATTGGAGTGGTTGGTGTCTTCCATACTTCTAGCGATTGGATTTCACTCAAAACTCACCAAATGACTCCTCCCACCATATTATGATGTTGCCCAAGTTTGGGGTTCGATCCGAAATCAATAGGTGTGAGAAATTGGACAATTCAAGTTCAACGGCAGATCGTTCCTAATTGGAGTGGTTGGTGTATTCCATACTTCTAGCGATTGGATTTCTCTCAAAAGTCACCAAATGACTCCTCCCACCATATTACGATGTTGCCCAAGTTTTGGGCCCGATCCGAAATCAATAGGTGTTCCAAATTGGACAATTCAAGTTCAACGGCAGGTGATTCCTAATTGGAGTGGTTGGTGTATTCCATACTTCTAGCGATTGAATTTCACTCAGAACTCACCAAATGACTCCTCCCACCATATTATGATGTTGCCCAAGTTTTGGGCTCGATCCGAAATCAATAGGTGTTCCAAATTGGACCATTCAAGTTCAACGGCAGATCGTTCCTAATTGGAGTGGTTGGTGTATTCCATACTTCAAGCGATTGGATTTCACTCAAAACTAACCAAATGACTCCTCCCATCATATTATGATGTTGCCCAAGTTTTGGGCTCGATCCGAAATCAATAGGTGTTCCAAATTGGACAATTCAAGTTGAACGACAGTTCGTTCCTAATTGGAGTGGTTGGTGTATTCCATACTTCTAGCGATTGGATTTCTCTCAAAAGTCACCAAATGACTACTCCGACCATATTACGTTGTTGCCCAAGTTTTGGGCCCGATCCGAAATCGATAGGTGTTCTAAATTGGACAATTCAAGTTCGACGGCAGGTCGTTCCTAATTGGAGTGGTTGTTGTATTCCATACTTCTAGCGATTGGATTTCACTCAGAACTCACCAAATGACTCCTCCCACCATATTATGATGTTGCCCAAGTTTTGGGATCGATACGAAATCAATAGGTGTGAGAAATTGGACAATTCAAGTTCAACGGCAGATCGTTCCTAATTGGAGTGGTTGGTGTATTCCATACTTCTAGCGAATGGATTTCTCTCAAAAGTCACCAAATGACTACTCCCGCCATATTACGTTGTTGCCCAAGTTTTGGGCCCGATCCGAAATCGATAGGTGTTCTAAATTGGACAATTCAAGTTCAACGGCAGGTCGTTCCTAATTGTAGTGGTTGTTGTATTCCATACTTCTAGCGATTGGATTTCACTCAGAACTCACCAAATGACTCCTCCCACCATATTATGATGTTGCCCAAATTTTGGGCTCGATACGAAATCAGTAGTTGTTCGAAATTGGACAATTCAAGTTCAACGGCTGTTCGTTCCTAATTGTAGTGGTTGGTGTATTCCATACTTCTAGCGATTGGATTTCACTCAAAACTCACCAAATGACTCCTCCCACCATATTATGATGTTGCCCAAGTTTTGGGCTCTATCCAAAATCGATAGGTGTGAGAAATTGGACAATTCAAGTTCAACGGCAGTTCGTTCCTAATTGGAGTGGTTGGTGTATTCCACACTTCTAGCGATTGGATTTCACTCAAAACTCACCAAATGACTCCTCCCACCATATTATGATGTTGCCCAAGTTTGGGGGTCGATCCGAAATCAATAGGTGTGAGAAATTGGACAATTCAAGTTCAACGGCAGTTCGTTCCTAATTGGAGTGGTTGGTGTATTCCACACTTCTAGTGATTGGATTTCACTCAAAACTCCCCAAATGACTCCTCCCACCATATTATGATGTTTGCCAAGTTTTGGGCTCGATCCGAAATCAATAGGTGTTCCAAATTGGACAATTCAAGTTCAACGGCAGTTCGTTCCTAATTGGAGTGGTTGGTGTATTCCACACTTCTAGCAATTGGATTTCACTAAAAACTCCCCAAATGACTCCTCCCACCATATTATGATGTTGCCCAAGTTTTGGCCTCGATCCGAAATCAATAGGTGTGAGAAATTGGACAATTCAAGTTCAACGGCAGTTCGTTCCTAATTGGAGTGGTTGGTGTATTCCATACTTCTAGCGACTGGATTTCACTCAAAACTCACCAAATGACTCCTCCCACCATATTATGATGTTGCCCAAGTTTGGGGCTCGATCCGAAATCAATAGGTGTGAGAAATTGGACAATTCAAGTTCAACGGCAGTTCGTTCCTAATTGGAGTGGTTGGTGTATTCCATACTTCTAGCGATTGGATTTCACTCAAAACTCACCAAATGACTCCTCCCACCATACTATGATGTTGCCCAAGTTTTGGGCGCTATCCGAAATCAATAGGTGTGAGAAATTGGACAATTCAAGTTCAACGGCAGTTCGTTCCTAATTGGAGTGGTTGGTGTATTCCACACTTCTAGCGATTGGATTTCACTCAAAACTCACCAAATAACTCCTCCCACCATATTATGATATTGCCCAAGTTTTGGGCTCGATCCTAAATCAATAGGTGTTCCAAATTGGACAATTCAAGCTCAACGGCAGTTCGTTCCTAATTGGAGTGGTTGGTGTATTCCATACTTCTAGCGATTGGATTTCACTCAAAACTTACCAAACGACTCCTCCCACCATATTATGAGGTTGCCCAAGTTTTGGGCTCGATCCGAAATCAATAGGTGTGAGAAATTGGACAATTCAAGTTCAACGGCAGTTCGTTCCTAATTGGAGTGGTTGGTGTATTCCATACTTCTAGTGATTGGATTTCACTCAAAACTCACCAAATGACTCCTCCCACCATATTATGATGTTGCCCAAGTTTTGGGCTCGATCCGATATCAATAGGTGTACCAAATTGGACAATTCAAGTTCAACGGCAGTTCGCTCCTAATTGGAGTGGTTGGTGTATTCTGTTGTGTAGATACAGCTTCACCAAAATGGATTCAGTTGCATCCTCAACTTGTGATACTCGCAAGTGCACGAACCGTTCGGTAGTATAGCGTATGTAAGTGCGAGGTCGATCCCACGAGGATTGGTGATTGAATGATTCAATTCATTTTCCCTACACAAAACAGAAATGAAAAAGAAGGGAAATAAATAAAACAAGGAAGAAAGAAAATAACTAACTCAAGCAGATAAGTTCCCAAGTTCAATTAGATTAACGGATTGATTCTAGCTAATGTATGATTAAGCCATGGTGTGTGGTCATAACCTTGTGTTCCTAATTCCCTAATTTGATCATTTGTTGTCTGACCTAAAATTAAGCATTAGGAACCCATTAAGCATAGAAGAACAATTTAAACAACCAAGCATGTATCTAATCCCTGTTGTCGAATGTCCATACATACTCTTCCTATTCATAGTTCAATTCGAATTAAAGTATGGTGTCTACTCTTAATTCAAACCAAGATAGCTAACATGCAAGCCTAAATGGTGATCAATCATTCAAACTAGCATATTAACTTATAAGCATAATGAATAAGAACAAAAATCATAATTGAAACTTGGAAACTAATCAAACTTGAAACTAAAGAAAAGAATTTACATAACAATGAAAATTAAAGTAGAACTTGGAAAGACTTAAAGGAAAATTTCAGCACAAAGATCTCATTATAACAATTGAAAACTAGAAAGAGAAACTAAGAGAATTTGAGGGAGAGAAGGGAAGGGAGCTCTAGAGAAGTGTTTGAGAGCTCCCCCCCTTGGGGTGTGTTTACAAGCTTGGGAAACCTCACTATATATAGGCCTAAGGAAGCTGAAAATCTGAATTAAGTATGGCTAATGCATACAACACTTGTTTTATAAAATCTGAAATGGTTGATGCACTTCACTAATGCATACAACACTTCCATTATAAAATCTGAAATGGTTGATGCACTTGTATTAGAAAATCTTGAATTGGTTGATGCACCAATAGATCCCACCAGCAGCCCTAGCTCATCTTCATGTCACCATGACCAAGCTTCCAACCAGAAATGATAGCTCATACCTAGCTCACCATGACCAAGCATCCAACCAGCACATGCTGAGGTCAGCATGACCAGCAACTTCAAGGGCTTACAACTTGGGCTTCTCTTAATCAAATTAGGACTTTAAGCACTCAAACTTGAAGTTCAGAATGTCTTCTTTCCAGCCATATATCATTTGGGTCAATCCAAGGTCGGAGGAGGAAGTTAAGGCCAAAACAAATTGCTAACTCATTTTGTGCGCTGATAAAATCCATCCTGATCATGGCTCTGTGTTTGCTAGGTAACAGACTCCATATTTATCCAATGGGGCTGAATTTTGGATATGTTATATTACACACCCATTGGAACAACTTTCATGAAGAATGTGGCCTCATCCGAGCTATGTAGGTTGCTGAAACAAAGCTTGCAATATGACCTACGAAACTGGGCTGGCAGGGGACTGTAGCCAAAATTGAGTTTGTCTTTAAGCTCTTCATCCATTCATCCAAATTAGGCCCTAACATGCATGGATTGCATCATTTACTATCCAAAGCCATCATTATTACCTAAAGCTCAATGAACTGAAAGATAAACACAAAAAGGATTAAAAGCACAAGTTTAACTCAAAAACATAACCAAATCATAAGCTAGAAGGGTACAAAATGATATGTAAATATGCACCGATCAAATACCCCCAAACCTAGATTTTGCTAGTCCTCGAGCAAAACAAAAGGAAAACAAAGATAAAAACAAACAAGAAGTTAACTAGACCACTTTCGTAGGTAACTCGATTGCATTGAGCATATGCAACAAGCCTTTAAACCTCTAGGCATCCCTAGTAGGAGGAGTTGTGTCTCCTGAGGGTTTAACAGATACGATACCCACAAACGTTTTACTGGCTCTGTAAAACAAGGTAATTAGAAAACTTAAAAGATTGTTAGTCCTTAAGCAAAATAAAAAACAAAAACAAAAAAAATAATTACATTAACAAAAACAAAACAACACAAAACAAAAAAAAATTACAAAAATAAAAAGAACTCAAAACAATCTTTCCGAACATTTTCTGAAGAGAAATGACTCATGCACATGACTCAAAAGTTTTAACAATAAAAGCTCAATTTTAAACATTATTCACAAAGCGGCAAAGTTCAAAACATAATATGCTCAAAGTGTGGTAGTGTGATAGCCAAATGCAACAAATTCCCCAATCTTAGTTTTCACACAATTTCAAAAATCATACAAAGCACAAGTTCAACTTCAAATCTCACCAAAGTTGTCCTCTCACAAATGAATCACTCGGAAGATGGCTATAATGCAACACTCAGTTATAAACATGAGATTAGAGTTAAACCATAAAGACTTAACTCGAAATAGAAAGATGAAGAACTTGCATTAATATGATCTCAAGAAGGATGCCAAACACTTAAAAGTAGAAAAATGAATGCAATTCAACCACATGACATTTAAGATCAATTTAGGTCTTTAACATAGGTTGTAATGGGGCCAAGGGTGTAAGGTGAGTAAGAAATGAAAGGTATGGATAAAACAAAGTCCAAGGAACTCAAAATATAAGAGCATAAAACAATTTTTTACAAGACTTCGAATCATCACAATGAGAATTTATTTTTCTTTTACATGATCAAAACTCCTTATACCTTCATTTACATTGATTCACTCCTTTCCTGAACAACCACCAATTTATTTTGAAGGCCCAAAAATGAAACCCAAAAATGAAATTTCATTCAACCACCACTTAATCACAATTTTTCTCTTTTCTTTTCTTTTCTTTCACCAATTGAGTGAATTTTTTTTTTTCTTTATGTAATATCCCTTCCCAAACTTAGCATGAAAAACACATCCGAATTAGAGCTCATGAGTTCCTTAGAAAGGTAAATTCTTGTTTTTCGGGCTAAGGAGAGGAAATATAATTGGTAAAATGAAAGAAAAGGTTTACATGTAGGCTCAAAATGGTTAACAATGGAAAATCATGCTTAAGCATGCATAAGGTTAGCTTGAAAGGCACAAACGATCCAAAGAGGGCCTTAATATCACTTCTTAAATGTCATGAAATCAAATTGCATAAGAATGAATGACTTTTAAGTGTTCAACCAAATCAATGAATAATGAGATCAAACAACAACTTTGATGACAAGAAAATAAGAGTATGTATATAACACTCATGAATTGAAGTACAAGGCTCAAAAGCTCACATTATATGGTTATATAAGTCTAATTTATGCTTGATACAATTCTTTGGGTCATGCAAATCCTTTAATTGGAGAATTATGAAAAAAATGGCAAGTGCAAAGAAGGTTTCGAACATATCATGCTAGAACGATGCCAAATTAATTATATATATATATTTTTTTACAATAAAAATTTACAAGGAAAAAAAATTAATAATAATAAATAAATAAAATTCAATTTTCATTTAAGTCATGCAAACATTTATCACAATCTCATCAAATGTGTTCGGAAAGTGAATAAAATCAAAATCAAAATAAAATAAAAATAAAAATAAAAATAAAAGCAAGAATTAAACAAAATAAAGTAAAAATAAAAACAAGCAAATAAAAAAATTTAAATTAAATTAAGGAAAAACCAATTTTACATGCTAAACTCCAATACCCCCAAACCTAGAAATGAACATTGTCCTCAATGTTTAAAAATTAGGAACAAGCAATGTCATAACAAGAAATGAAAGGTACTAAAGTAAATATAAACCACAAATAAAATAAAAAATAAAAAAAACACAAATAAAATAAAATAATTACAAAAATAAAAATTACAAAACAAACAAACAAATAAACAAAAAAGAAAAAAAAAATGAAACAGTAAAACACTCGAAACAGAAAGCCCTAAACAGACAAAACAGTAAGCCCTAAACAGACAGTCTTACGCAAACCAAAACCCAAACAATTGAAAGCCCAACCCAAAAGAAAGTTAGCCCACCTTGAAACCTAACAACGGTGAAAACCTAACCCACAATGAAATCTGAAGCCCCACACGTTTGTTATTATTTTTATTTATTTATTTATTTATATTTATTATTTTTTTTTATTTAAAAAAAACGTGCAATGGGAGCGCAAAGAGTGTGATTTCTGAAAGGGAAGAGCGTGGTCCCTGATGCCTTGGTTCCTGGGAAGTCACGGGTGAAAGGGGTGAGGGACGTGTCGCCGCGCAGAAGCAGCTGTCACATCCCCCAAGCCAGAATTATTGGCTTCTTGGGTGAAGCGGGACGACTTTTTCACTAGAAGGTGGTGAAAGGTGAAAATGCAATTAAGGGGGGTTGGGAAACGGGTGCGACGACATATAGAGATAAGCCGTAAGGGCCGCACAGAACTCAGAACCGCAGCGGCTAGGGTTTAGCAGACTAAGTCTATAAAAGGTAAAAAGAAAGGGTAAAAAAAACACAAACTCAGAAACACACAAAAGAGAAAAAAAAGAAAGAAGAAAAGAGAGTGAGAAATCAAATGGCCTCTAACTACCCATTTTCATTGGATCTCAACCTAGCTCCACCGACTCAGACACGAGGCCAAGCAGCGGCACCAGTATGGATGCCCTACTTTGCTTCCGCACGGGGGCCTGTGACAGTAACTGACTCAATACTCCTGGACAACGATGTTGCCATTGGAGTGGCTAGAAATTTAGTGACTCCTAAAGATATACGTGTGCTGGGAACAAGGGATGACAACCGGGTCGTGAGTGATGCCCTGGCACTGAGCGTGCAGAGTACGGCAACAGTCGCAAGTTTGGGTCATCGCCTACTTGCGAAGTCCCATGAGGTAGAGGTGCTAAAGGGTCAGTTGGCGGCGGAGCGAAGTATGGTTGAGGAGTGTCAGACTGCTATAAAAAGCTTGAAAAGGGAGAGGTCAAGGATAGTGGAGGTGAATCGACACCAGCTAGAAGTATTGCGGGACGAGAATAAAAACCTATCAAAAATGGTAGAGTTGTACTCTCGCGACATGAGAAAACAGCTGGAGGACCTAGACCGACCGGGTAAACGCAAACAAGCAGATCGCGAGAGTAGTTACACTCAAGCTAAGATTGCGATCTTTGGGAGCTCAAGTGATGAGCCCCAAGAAGCTGTGTGTGAAGCCCTGGAAGAGGACAGCCAGAGGGCCAAACTCAAAGCTCCAATGGTCGAGACACCAAGCACCGAGAAGAAATGATTTCCTACTGCATTATTGTTGTTTTTATTTTATTTTGTTGTTTTTGTATTTTCGTTATTTTGTTTCAGAAATAAAAGAGTAAGGTTGCAGAAAGAAAAAGAAAAAGAAAAAGAAAACAAAGACGACAAACGGAAAAGAAAACACATTTCCCTAACTAAAATAAGATAAAGATGATAGCCGAAAGGGAAAAGCAAAAACACAAAGCTCTAGAAAATGAAAGTAACGGGCAAAAACATTAAACACCAGAAAACACGGAAAAAAGAAAAGTAAAGTAAAAGTAAAGGTGCTCCCCCTTGAAGCGATTAGGTCGAGCATGCCCGGGAAATCCGAAATGGTGTTGGCTCTCTCTCATCAGCATATGTCTATTTAAACCACACCCCTGCAAGCGGATGATACCCAGCATTTCTTCCTGCAAACTCAAGGAAAAACATCAAAAAATTCAGAAGCAAAACAAATGGCATCCTCATGCACTCACCTTGATGATCTCAACCTTGAGCTCTCACTTGCACCACCGAATGCCCAGACAAGGGCTCCTCCAAACACTGTCTTTCCAAACTCTTCATATCATCACGGCACGGCCTCAAACTTTGCTGAGGCAATACCGAACTTTTCTGAGGCACTGTCAAACAGAGCAGTGCTGCTAGGAGGCATGATTAGCAGCAAGCTCACTCCAACAGATCATTTGCATGTGGCACAGAGGTCTGATAAGGCAGCGGTAGAGGAGTCCCACAATTTAACTGTGCTCCACGCGGTCTCCGCTACCAATTTGGGCATGCGATTACTGGCGAGGACAAGGGAGTGTGCCGCGATGAGCGAGGAAATAGCTTCCTTGAAGGCTATGGTGGCGGACTTGCAGAAGCGGCTCTACTGTGCCAATCAGCACGTGGAAGCACTGCAGAGAAAAAATGAGGACCATGTGGAGCTGCTGCAGATTCTACAAGTGCGAGAAAATAGAGGCAAGCCATGATGATGATGGAGATGAAGAAGATGAAGAAGATGATGAAGAAGATGATGATGTTGTTTTTTTATTTTTATTGTTTTTATTTTTGTTTTGTTTTTTTGTTTTTTGTTTTTATGCAATGTTTGAATTGAAATAAAGTTTGTTTTTAACACTCAGAGAAAAAAAAAAAAAAAAAAAAACTAACTAACCATACCACGTAAATAAATACATAAACTAACTTAACAAAACAAAAACAAAAACAAAACAAAAACAAAGACTTAACAGAAAAGAAAACAAAGAAAATAAAAATAAAAATAAAAAAAACTTAATTTAAAAACACACGAATATACAAGCAACTCATGGATGACCAGTTAAGGGCCTCAGAAAACACAGCCAGGGGATCCGGGAAGGTTGGAGGGGTCACAATGGTCCCGCTTAAAACCCAAACTTCTTAGACACCGAAGGTGTCGCCTAAAGAACTCCTAGACACTGTATTAACGGAAGTGCTCACTGGGGTTACCATAAGTCGGCTCATATGAAAAATCTTTTTTTTTTTAATTTAAAAATTTTTAAGATAAGAAATAAAAACAAATTAAGATAAAATGAAACAACAAACCATAAACAAAAATGAACTAAGTACTGTAAACAAATTCAAACAAACAACATAAATTGTTGTACTAAAAGAAACAAACCAAGAAACCAAAGAAAAAAAACAAACAAACAACACTTTCTATCACCCGTTTATCACCATTTGGACAGATTCGTTTCTATGTTTTTCAGCTTCGACCTATGTTCAGTTTTTAGGCTATAACTTTCCAACCGTAAGTCCAAATTTTACGTTCTTTATATGGTTGGATTCAGCATAGAAAAACAAAGACCTCAACGCGGACCAAAAGGCAAAAACAACTACGGAAATAAACAGAATTCAAAGAAGAGAAAGGATTGAAATGCTCCCCCTTGAAGCGATTAGGTCGAGCGTGATGCACTTGGAGGTCGCGACTTCTCCCATTGCTCCACACTTCCCATTCTTATGATTGAGGTTGCCATCTCTCTCCATTTATTATTGAGCTATAATAAATTGCTAAAACAAACATAGAAAACTTGAAATAGAATTAAAAGGATTAGGAAATAAAAACTAAAATGAAAAGGAAAATCAATACACATCCAATTCCATGCTTCAAAGCAACAAGCACCAATGGGTTGTGTAAGCTGGGACTTAAACCCAGTTTCAGTTGCATCCTCAACTTGTGATACTCGCAAGTGCACGAACCGTTCGGTAGTATAGCGTATGTAAGTGCGAGGTCGATCCCACGAGGATTGGTGATTGAATGATTCAATTCATTTTCCCTACACAAAACAGAAATGAAAAAGAAGGGAAATAAATAAAACAAGGAAGAAAGAAAATAACTAACTCAAGCAGATAAGTTCCCAAGTTCAATTAGATTAACGGATTGATTCTAGCTAATGTATGATTAAGCCATGGTGTGTGGTCATAACCTTGTGTTCCTAATTCCCTAATTTGATCATTTGTTGTCTGACCTAAAATTAAGCATTAGGAACCCATTAAGCATAGAAGAACAATTTAAACAACCAAGCATGTATCTAATCCCTGTTGTCGAATGTCCATACATACTCTTCCTATTCATAGTTCAATTCGAATTAAAGTATGGTGTCTACTCTTAATTCAAACCAAGATAGCTAACATGCAAGCCTAAATGGTGATCAATCATTCAAACTAGCATATTAACTTATAAGCATAATGAATAAGAACAAAAATCATAATTGAAACTTGGAAACTAATCAAACTTGAAACTAAAGAAAAGAATTTACATAACAATGAAAATTAAAGTAGAACTTGGAAAGACTTAAAGGAAAATTTCAGCACAAAGATCTCATTATAACAATTGAAAACTAGAAAGAGAAACTAAGAGAATTTGAGGGAGAGAAGGGAAGGGAGCTCTAGAGAAGTGTTTGAGAGCTCCCCCCCTTGGGGTGTGTTTACAAGCTTGGGAAACCTCACTATATATAGGCCTAAGGAAGCTGAAAATCTGAATTAAGTATGGCTAATGCATACAACACTTGTTTTATAAAATCTGAAATGGTTGATGCACTTCACTAATGCATACAACACTTCCATTATAAAATCTGAAATGGTTGATGCACTTGTATTAGAAAATCTTGAATTGGTTGATGCACCAATAGATCCCACCAGCAGCCCTAGCTCATCTTCATGTCACCATGACCAAGCTTCCAACCAGAAATGATAGCTCATACCTAGCTCACCATGACCAAGCATCCAACCAGCACATGCTGAGGTCAGCATGACCAGCAACTTCAAGGGCTTACAACTTGGGCTTCTCTTAATCAAATTAGGACTTTAAGCACTCAAACTTGAAGTTCAGAATGTCTTCTTTCCAGCCATATATCATTTGGGTCAATCCAAGGTCGGAGGAGGAAGTTAAGGCCAAAACAAATTGCTAACTCATTTTGTGCGCTGATAAAATCCATCCTGATCATGGCTCTGTGTTTGCTAGGTAACAGACTCCATATTTATCCAATGGGGCTGAATTTTGGATATGTTATATTACACACCCATTGGAACAACTTTCATGAAGAATGTGGCCTCATCCGAGCTATTTAGGTTGCTGAAACAAAGCTTGCAATATGACCTACGAAACTGGGCTGGCAGGGGACGGTAGCCAAAATTGAGTTTGTCTTTAAGCTCTTCATCCATTCATCCAAATTAGGCCCTAACATGCATGGATTGCATCATTTACTATCCAAAGCCATCATTATTACCTAAAGCTCAATGAACTGAAAGATAAACACAAAAAGGATTAAAAGCACAAGTTTAACTCAAAAACATAACCAAATCATAAGCTAGAAGGGTACAAAATGATATGTAAATATGCACCGATCATATTCCACACTTCTCGCGATTGGATTTCACTCAAAACTCCCCAAATGACTCCTCCCCCCAAATTATGATGTTGCCCAAGTTTCGGCCTCGATACGAAATCAATAGTGTTCCAAATTGGACAATTCAAGTTCAACGGCAGTTCGTTCCTCATTGGAGTGGTTGGTGTCTTCCATACTTCTAGCGACTGGATTTCACTTAAAACTCACCAAATGACTCGTCCCACCGTATTATGATGTTGCCCATGTTTTGGGCTCGATCCGAAATCAATAGGTGTTCCAAATTGGACAATTCAAGTTCAACGGCAGTTCGTTCCTAATTGGAGTGGTTGGTGTATTCCATACTTCTAGCGATTGGATTTCACTCAAAACTCACCAAATGACTCCTCCCACCATATTATGATGTTGCCCAAGTTTGGGGCTCGATCCGAAATCAATAGGTGTGAGAAATTGGACAATTCAAGTTCGACGGCAGTTCGTTACTAATTGGAGTGGTTGGTGTATTCCATACTTCTAGCGATCGGATTTCACTCAAAACTCACCAAATGACTCCTCCCACCAAATTATGACGTTGCCCAAGTTTTGGGGCTCGATCCGAAATCAATAGGTGTGAGAAATTGGACAATTCAAGTTCAACGGCATATCGTTCGTAATTGGAGCGGTTGGTGTATTCCATACTTCTAGCGATTGGATTTCACTCAAAACTCACCAAATGACTCCTCTCACCATATTATGATGTTGGCCAAGTTTTGGGCTCGATCCGAAATGATTTGGCGTTCAAAATTGGACAGTTCAAGTTCAACGGCAGTTCGTTCCTAATTGGAGTGGTTGGTGTATTCCATACTTCTAGCGATTGGATTTCACTCAGAACTAACCAAATGACTCCTCCCACCATATTATGATGTGGCCCAAGTTTTGGGCTCGATCCGAAATCAATAGGTTTGAGAAATTGGACAATTCAATTTCAACGGCAGTTCGTTCCTAATTGGAGAGGTTGGTGTCTTCCATACTTCTAGCGATTGGATTTCACTCAAAACTCACCAAATGAGTCCTCCCAATATATTATGATGTAGCCCACGTTTTGGGCCCGATCCGAAATCAATAGGTGTGAGAAATTGGACAATTCAAGTTCAACGGCAGTTCGTTCCTAATTGGAGTGGTTGGTGTATTCCATACTTCTAGCGATTGGATTTCACTCAAAACTCCCCAAATGACTCCTCCCACCATGTTATGATATTGCCCAAGTTTTGGGCTCGATCCGAAATCAATAGGTGTTCCAAATTGGACAATTCAAGTTCAACGGCAGTTCGTTCCTAATTGGAGTGGTTGGTGTCTTCCATACTTCTAGCGATTGGATTTCACTCAAAACTCACCAAATGACTCCTCCCACCATATTATGATGTTGCACAAGTTTGGGGTTCGATCCGAAATCAATAGGTGTTAGAAATTGGACAATTCAATTTCAACGGCAGTTCGTTCCTAATGGGAGTGGTTGGTGTATTCCATACTTCTAGCGATTGGATTTCACTCAAAACTCACCAAATCACTCCTCCCACCATATTATGATGTTGCCCAAGTTTGGGGCTCGATCCGAAATCAATAGGTGTGAGAAATTGGACAATTCAAGTTCAACGGCATATCATTCCTAATTGGAGCGATTGGTGTATTCCATACTTCTAGCGATTGGATTTCACTCAAAACTCACCAAATGACTCTTCCCACCATATTATGATGTTGCACAAGTTTGGGGTTCGATCCGAAATCAATGTGTGTTAGAAATAAGACAATTCAAGTTCAACGGCAATTCGTTCCTAATGGGAGTGGTTGGTGTATTCCATACTTCTAGCGATTGGATTTCACTCAAAACTCACCAAATGACTCCTCCCACCATATTATGATGTTGCCCAAGTTTGGGGCTCGATCCGAAATCAATAGGTGTGAGAAATTGGACTATTCAAGTTCAACGGCAGTTCGTTACTAATTGCAGTGGTTGCTGTATTCCCTAATTCTAGCGATTGGATTTCACTCAAAACTCACCAAATGACTCCTCCCACGATATTATGATGTTGCCCTTGTTTTGGGCTCGATCCGAAATCAATAGGTGTGAGAAACTGGACAATTCAAGTTCAACGGCAGTTCGTTCCTAACTGGAGTGGTTGGTGTATTCCATACTTCTAGCGATTGGATTTCACTCAAAACTCACCAAAGGACTCCCCCACCATATTATGATGTTGCACAAGTTTGGGGTTCGATCCGAAATCAATAGGTGTTAGATATTGGACAATTCAAGTTCAACGGCATAACGTTCCTAATTGGAGCGGTTGGTGTATTCCATACTTCTAGCGATTGGATTTCACTCAAAACTCACCAAATCACTCCTCCCAGCATATTGTGATGTTGGCCAAGTTTTGGGCTCGATCCGAAATCAATAGGTGTTCAAAATTGGACAATTCAAGTTCAACGGCAGTTCGTTCCTAACTGGAGTGGTTGGTGTATTCCATACTTCTAGCGATTGGATTTCACTCAAAACTCACCACATGACTCCTCCCACCATATTATAATGTTGCCCAAGTTTTGTGCTCGATCCGAAGTCAATAGGTGTGAGAAATTGGACAATTCAAGTTCAACGGCAGTTCGTTCCTAATTGGAGTGGTTGAGGTATTCCGTACTTCTAGCGATTGGATTTCACTCAAAACTAACCAAATGACTCGTCCCACCATATTATGATGTTGCCCAAGTTCTGGGATCGATCCGAAATCAATAGGTTTGAGAAATTGGACAATTCAAGTTCAACGGCATTTCGTTCCTAATTGGAGTGGTTGGTGTATTCCATACTTCTAGCGATTGGATTTCACTCAAAACTCTCCAAATGACTCCTCCCACCATGTTATGATATGGCCCTAGTTTTGGGCTCGATCCGAAATCAATAGGTGTTCCAAATTGGACAATTCAAGTTCAACGGCAGTTCGTTCCTAATTGGAGTGGTTGGTGTATTCCATACTTTTAGCGATTGGATTTCACTCAAAACTCACCAAATGACTCTTCCCACCATATTATGATGTTGCACAAGTTTGGGGTTCGATACGGAATCAATAGGTGTTAGAAATTGGTCAATTCAAGTTCAACGGCAGTTCGTTCCTAATGGGAGTGGTTGGTGTATTCCATACTTTTAGCGATTGGATTTCACTCAAAACTCACCAAATGACTCCTCCCACCATATTCTGATGTTGCCCAAGTTTGGGGCTCGCTCCGAAATCAATAGGTGTGAGAAATTGGACAATTCAAGTTCAACGGCAGTTCGTTCCTAATTGGAGTGGTTGACGTATTCCGTACTTCTAGCGATTGGATTTCACTCAAAACTAACCAAATGACTCCTCCCACCATATTATGATGTTGCCCAAGTTCTGGGCTCGATCCGAAATCAATAGGTTTGAGAAATTGGACAATTCAAGTTCAACGGCATTTCGTTCCTAATTGGAGTGGTTGGTGTATTCCATACTTCTAGAGATTGGATTTCACTCAAAACTCACCAAATGACTCCTCCCACCATGTTATGATATGACCCAAGTTTTGGGCTCGATCCGAAATCAATAGGTGTTCGAAA
Organism: Prunus avium; assembly: GCF_965620075.1. Taxonomy (NCBI): domain Eukaryota; kingdom Viridiplantae; phylum Streptophyta; class Magnoliopsida; order Rosales; family Rosaceae; genus Prunus; species Prunus avium. Next base: position 11,628,518 of record NC_142290.1, read on the forward strand.
TTGGACAATTCATGTTTAACGGCAGTTCGTTCCTAATTGGAGTCGTTGGTGTATTCCATACTTCTAGCGATTGGATTTCACTCAAAACTCACCAATTGACTCCTCCCACCCTATTATGATGTTGCCCAAGTTTTGGGCTCGATCCGAAATCAATAGGTTTGAGAAATTGGACAATTCAAATTCAACGGAAGTTCGCTCCTAATTGGAGTGGTTGGTGTATTCCATACTTCTTGCGATTGGATTTCACTCAAAACTCACCAAATGACTCCTCCCACGATATTATGATGTTGCCCAAGTTTGGGGCTTGATTCGAAATCAATAGGTGTGAGAAATTGGACAATTCAAGTTCAACGACAGTTCGTTCCTAATTGGAGTGGTTGAGGTATTCCGTACTTCTAGCGATTGGATTTCACTCAAAACTTAGCAAATGACTCCTCCCACCATATTATGATGTTGCCCAAGTTCTGGGCTCGATCCGAAATCAATAGGTTTGAGAACTTGGACAATTCAAGTTCAACGGCATTTCGTTCCTAATTGGAGTGGTTGGTGTATTCCATACTTCTAGCGATTGGATTTCACTCACAACTCACCAAATGACTCCTCCCACTATGTTATGATATGGCCCAAGTTTTGGGCTCGATCCGAAATCAATAGGTGTTCCAAATTGGACAATTCAAGTTCAACGGCAGTTCGTTCCTAATTGGAGTGGTTGGTGTATTCCATACTTTTAGCGATTGGATTTCACTCAAAACTCACCAAATGACTCTTCCCACCATATTATGATGTTGCACAAGTTTGGGGTTCGATCCGAAATCAATAGGTGTTAGAAATTGGACAATTCAAGTTCAACGGCAGTTCGTTCCTAATGGGAGTGGTTGGTGTATTCCATACTTCTAGCGATTGGATTTCACTCAAAACTCACCGAATGACTCCTCCCACCATATTATGATGTTGGCCAAGTTTTGGGCTCGAACCGAAATGATTTGGTGTTCAAAATTGGACAATTCAAGTTCAACGGCAGTTCGTTCCTAACTAGAGTGGTTGCTGTATTCCATACTTCTAGCGATTGGATTTCACTCAAAACTCACCAAATGACTCCTCCCACCATATTATGATGTAGCCCATGTTTTGGTCTCGATCCGAAATCAATAGGTGTGAGAAATTGGAGAATTCAAGTTCAACGGCAGTTCGTTCCTAATTGGAGTGGTTGGTGTATTCCATACTTCTAGCGATTGGATTTCACTCAAAACTCACCAATTGACTCCTCCCACCCTATTATGATGTTGCCCAAGTTTTGGGCTCGATCCGAAATCAATAGGTTTGAGAAATTGGACAATTCAAATTCAACGGAAGTTCGTTCCTAATTGGTGTGGTTGGTGTATTCCATACTTCTTGCGATTGGATTTCACTCAAAACTCACCAAATGACTCCTCCCACCATATTATGATGTTGCCCAAGTTCTGAGCTCGATCCGAAATCAATAGGATTGAGAAATTGGACAATTCAAGTACAACGGCAGTTCATTCCTAATTGCAGTGGTTGGTGTATTCCATACTTCAAGCGATTGGATTTCACTCAAAACTCACCAAATGACTCATCCCACCATATTATGATGTTGCCCAAGTTTTGGGCTCCATCCGAAATCAATAGGTCTTCCAAATTTGACAATTAGAGTTCAACGGCAGTTCGTTCCTAATTGGAGTGGTTGGTGTATTACATACTTCTAGCGATTGGATTTCACTCAAAACTAACCAAATGACTCCTCCCACCATATTATGTTGTTGCCCAAGTTTGGGGCTCGATCCGAAATCAATAGGTGTGAGAAATTGGACAATTCAAGTTCAACGACAGTTCGTTCCAAATTGGAGTGGTTTGTGTATTCCATACTTTTAGAGATTGGATTTCACTCAAAACTCACCAATTGACTCCACCCACCATATTATGATGTTGCCCAAGTTTGGGGCTCGATCCCAAATCAATAGGTGTGAGAAATTGGACAATTCAAGTTCAACGGCAGATCGTTCCTAATTGGAGTGGTTGGTGTATTTTATACTTCTAGCGATTGGATTTCACTCAAAACTCACCAATTGACTCCTCCCACCATATTATGATGTTACCCAAGTTTTGGGCTCGGTCCGAAATCAATGGGTGTTCCAAATTGGACAATTCAAGTTCAACGGCAGTTCGTTCGTAATTGGAGTGGTTGGTGTATTCCATACTTCTAGCGATTGGATTTCACTCAAAACGCAACAAAAGACTCCTCCCACCATATTATGATGTTGCCCAAGTTTTGGGCTCGATCCGAAATCAATAGGTTTGAGAAATTGGACAATTCAAGTACAACGGCAGTTCATTCCTAATTGCAGTGGTTGGTGTATTCCATACTTCAAGCGATTGGATTTCACTCAAAACTCACCAAATGACTCCTCCCACCATATTATGATGTTGCCCAAGTTTTGGGCTCGATCCGAAATCAATAGGGGTGAGAAATTGGACAATTCAAGTTCAACGGCAGTTCGTTCCTAATTGGAGTGGTTGGTGTATTCCATACTTCTAGGGATTGGATTTCATTCAAAACTCACCAAATGACTCCTCCCACCATATTATGATGTTGCCCAAGTTTTGGGCTCGATCCGAAATCAATTGTTGTTCGAAATTGGACAATTCAAGTTCAACGGCAGTTCGTTCCTAATTGGAGTGGTTGGTGTATTCCATACTTCTAGCGATTGGATTTCACTCAAAACGCAACAAAAGACTCCTCCCACCATATTATGATGTTGCCCAAGTTTTGGGCTAGATCCGAAATCAATAGGTGTTCCAAATTGGACAATTCAAGTTCAACGGCAGTTCGTTCCTAATTCGAGGGGTTGGTGTGTTCCATACTTCTAGCGATTGGATTTCACTCAAAACTAACCAAATGACTCCTCCCACCATATTCTGATGTTGCCCAAGTTTGGGGATCGATCCGAAATCAAAAGGTGTGAGAAATTGGACAATTCAAGTTCAACGGCAGTTCGTTCCTAATTGGAGTGGTTGGTGTATTCCATACTTCTAGCGATTGGATTTCACTCAAAACTCACCAAATGACTCCTCCCACCATATTATGATGTTGCCCAAGTTTTGGGCTCGATCCGAAATCAATAGGTGTGAGAAATTGGACAATTCAAGTTCAACGGCAGTTCGTTCCTAATTGGAGTGGTTGGTGTATTCCATACTTCTAGCGATTGGATTTCATTCAAAACTCACCAAATGACTCCTCCCACCATATTATGATGTTGCCCAAGTTTTGGGCTTGATCCGAAATCAATTGTAGTTCGAAATTGGACAATTCAAGTTCAACGGCAGTTCGTTCCTAATTGGAGTGGTTGGTGTATTCCATACTTCCAGCGATTGGATTTCACTCAAAACTCACCAAATGACTCCTCCCACCATATTATGATGTTGCCCAAGTTTGGGGCTCGATCCGAAATCAATAGGTGTGAGAAATTGGACAATTCAAGTTCAACGACAGTTCGTTCCTAATTGGAGTGGTTGGTGTATTCCAAACTTCTAGCGATTGGATTTCACTAAAAACTCACCAAATGACTCCTCCCACCGTATTATGATGTTGCCCAAGTTTTGGGCTCGATCCGAAATCAATAGGTCTTCCAAATTTGACAATTAGAGTTCAACGGCAGTTCGTTCCTAATTGGAGTGGTTGGTGTATTCCATACTTCTAGCTATTGGATTTCATTCAAAACTAACAAAATGACTCCTCCCACCATATTATGATTTTGCCCAAGTTTTGGGCTCGATCCGAAATCAATAGGTGTGAGAAATTGGACAATTCAAGTTCAACGGCAGTGATCGGTTCATAATTTTATATCATTTTGTACCCTTCTAGCTTATGATTTGGTTATGTTTTTGAGTTAAACTTGTGCTTTTAATCCTTTTTGTGTTTATCTTTCAGTTAATTGACATTTAGGTAACAATGATGACTTTGGATAGGAAATGATGCAATCCATGCATGTTATGGGCTGATTGGCATATGAGGAATATGAGCTTAAAGACAAACTAATTTTGGCTACAGCCCATTTCCAGCCCAGTTTCGTAGGTCAACTTCTTGGCCTTGGATCAGCATTCTCTGGGGCTCGGATGAGGTGAAGATCTTCATGAAACTTGTTCCAATGGGTGTCTACTACAACATATCCAAATTTCAGCCCAATTGAACATATCTGGATTCCTTAGCCCGTCCAACACTGAACCATGCTCAGGAGGATTTGCAGCTGCCAGCTTTGAGCCTTGTCTCCTCCTTTAAGCCATGTGCCTCACCCATGCTGCAACTGACTTTGGATCCAACATAATGAGTGAAGTGGGGAGGCATTCCAGCAATGAAATTCTAAAGGAGCAAGTTGGTACATAATGGAGCTATTAAAGAGAAAGCATGTGCATGCATGTAAAGCATAAATGAAATGAAGTCAATTCCAGTCTCTGTTCGGCAGCCAAATTACAAGGCCCAAAACGCACAATTCTACTGCTTCGATGGGAATACTTTCTTCATAGAAGTTGTTCCAATGGGTGTCTAGTATAACATATCCAAATTTGAGCCCCATTGGATACGTTTTGAAACCTCTGGCCTTCCTACACCAAGACTGGTTCAGAAAACTCGTTTTTCAGCAACCAAAAGGAAGACCACATGGGTTGGCAGCAAAAGGCAGCCACAATTGATCACCTTTGATCCCATGTGAAGAAAGCTTGAGGTGCAGCAAAAGAAGTATGGGATGGGATTGATTCCAACCACACTAACATAGACAAGATGAAGTGTGAGTTATGGGTTGTATTAAAAGATGAAGGATGGTGTGGAAATCCATCATGATGTTCCTCCCTCTTAGCCCTATAAATAGAGAAGCCTTCAAGCTTCAAATCACACCCCAAGGGAGGGAGCTCTCAAACACTTCTCTAGAGCTCCCTTCCCTTCTCTCCCTCAAATTCTCTTAGTTTCCTTTCTAGTTTTCAATTGTTGTAATGAAATATTTGTGCTGAAATTCTCCTTAAGTTTTTCAAGTTCTACTTTACTTTTATTTGTAATATACATTCTTTCTAGCTTGGGGGATGTGAAAGCGGCCTCTGCGCGCCGACACGTCCCTCACCTCTTTTGCCCGTGACTTCCCAAGAACCGAGGCATTAGGGACCACATTTTCTCTTTTCAGAAATCCCGCCTTTGCGCTCCCAATTCACGTTTCTTCTTAAAAATAATAAATAATAAATAAAAAAAATGTGTGGGCTTCGGATTTCTTTGTGGGTCAGGTTTTCACCGTTGTTTAGGTTTCAAAGTGGGCTAACTTTCTTTTGGGTTGAGCTTTGAATTGTTTGGGTTTTGGTTTGCATTTTGGGTTGAGCTTTCAATCGTTTGGGTTCTTGTTTGCGTAAGACTGTCTGTTTAGGGCTTACTGTTTTGAGTGTTTTCATTTCTTTTTATTTGTTTGTTTGTTTTGTAATTTTTATTTTTGTAATTATTTTATTTTATTTGTGTTTTTTATTTGTGGTTTATATTTACTTTAGTACCTTTCATTTCTTGTTATGACATTGCTTGTTCCTAATTTTTAAACATTGAGGACAATGTTCATTTCTAGGTTTGGGGGTATTGGAGTTTAGCATGTAAATTTGGTTTTTCCTTAATTTTAAATTTTTTTTTTTATTTGCTTGTTTTTATTTTAATTTTATTTTGTTTAAGTCTTGCTTTTATTTTGATTTTATTTTGATTTTGATTTTATTCACTTTCCGAACACATTTGATGAGATTGTGATAAATGTTTGCATGACTTAAATGAAAATTGAATTTTATTTATTTATTTATTTATTTTCCTTGTAAATTTTTTTTTTGTAAAGTAAAAAAAAAATTTAATTAATTAATTTGGCATCGTTCTAGCATGATATGTTCGAAACCTTCTTTGCACTTGCCATTTGTTTCATAATTCTCCAATTAAAGGATTTGCATGACCTAAAGAATTGTATCAAGCATAAATTAGACTTATATAACCATATAATGTGAGCTTTTGAGCCTTGTGCTTCATTTCATGAGTGTTATACACATACTCTTATTTTCTTGTCATCAAAGTTGTTGTTTGATCTCATTATTCATTGATTTGGTTGAACACTTAAAAGTCATTCATTCTTTTGCAATTTGATTTCATGACATTTAAGAAATGATATTAAGGCCCTCTTTGGATCGTTTGTGCCTTTCAAGCTAACCTTATGCATGCTTAAGCATGATTTTCCATTGTTAACCATTTTGAGCCTACATGTAAACCTTTTCTTTCATTTTACCAATTATATTTCCTCGCCTTAGCCCGAAAAACAAATATTTACCTTTCTAAGGAACTCATGAGCTCTAATTCGGATGTGTTTTTCATGCTAAGTTTGGGAAGAGATATTACATAAAGAAAAAAAAAAAATAGAAGAGAAATTCACACAATTGGTGAAAGAAAAAAAAAAAAAAAAAAAAAGTTGTGATTAAGTGGTGGTTGATTAAAAATTCATTTTTGGGCCTTCAAAATAAATTGGCGTTTGGAAAGGAGTATGAATCAATGTAAATGAAGGTATAAGGAGTTTTGATCATGTAAAAGAAAAAATCTAATCGTGATGATTCGAAGTCTTGTAAACTATTATTTTATGCTCTTACATTTTGAGTTCCTTGGACTTTGTATTATCCATACCTTTCATTTCTTACTCACCTTACACCCTTGGCCCCATTACAACCTATAATAAAGACCTAAATTGATCTTAAATGTCATATGGTTGAATTGCATGCATTTTCTTACTTTTAAGTGTTTGGCATCCTTCTTGAGATCATATTAATGCAAGTTCTTCATGTTCCTATTTTGAGTTAAGTCCTTTATGGTTTAACTCCAATCTCATGTTTATAACTGAGTGATGCATTATAGCCCTCTTCTGAGTGATTCATTTGTGAGAGGACAACTTTGGTGAGATTTGAAGTTGAACTTGTGCTTGGTATGATTTTTGAAATTGTGTGAAAACTAAGATTGGGGAATTTGTTGCATTTGGCTATCACACTATACACTTTGAGCATGTTGTGCTTTGAACTTTGCCGCCTTGTAAATAATGTCTAAAATTTTGTTTTAACTTTTGAGTCATGTGCATGAGTCATTTCTCTTCAGAAAATGTTCGGAAAGATTGTTTTGAGTTTTATTTTTATTTCTTTTATTTTTGTTTTTGTTTTTGTTTTTGTTTTATTTTGCTTAAGGACTAACAAATTTAGTAAAGTTTTCTAACCACTTTGTTTTGTAGAGTTAGTAAAACGTTTGTGGGTATCGTTTCTGTTAAACCCTCAGGAGACACAACTCCTCCTACTAGGGATGCCTAGAGGTTTAAAGGCTTGTTGCATACGCTCAATGCAATCGAGTTACCTACGAAAGTGGTCTAGTTAACTTCTTGTTTTGCTTTTAACTTTGTTTTGTGTTGTTTTGTTAGAGGACTAGCAAAATCTAGGTTTGGGGGTATTTGATCGGTTCATAATTTTATATCATTTTGTACCCTTCTAGCTTATGATTTGGTTATGTTTTTGAGTTAAACTTGTGCTTTTAATCCTTTTTGTGTTTATCTTTCAGTTAATTGACATTTAGGTAACAATTATGACTTTGGATAGGAAATGATGCAATCCATGCATGTTATGGGCTGATTGGCATATGAGGAATATGAGCTTAAAGATAAACTAATTTTGGCTACAGCCCATTTCCAGCCCAGTTTCGTAGGTCAACTTCTTGGCCTTGGATCAGAATGCTGTGGGGCTCGGATGAGGTGAAGATCTTCATGAAAGTTGTTCCATTGGGTGTGTACTATAACATATCCAAATTTCAGCCCAATTGAACATGTCTGGAGTCCTTAGCCCGTCCAACACTGAACCATGCTCAGGAGGATTTGCAGCTGCCAGCTTTGAGCCTTGTCTCCTCCTTTAAGCCATGTGCCTCACCCATGCTGCAACTGACTTTGGATCCAACATAATGAGTGAAGTGGGGAGGCATTCCAGCAATGAAATTCTAAAGGAGCAAGTTGGTACATAATGGAGCTATTAAAGAGAAAGCATGTGCATGCATGTAAAGCATAAATGAAATGAAGTCAATTCCAGTCTCTGTTCGGCAGCCAAATTACAAGGCCCAAAACGCACAATTCTACTGCTTCGATGGGAATACTTTCTTCATAGAAGTTGTTCCAATGGGTGTCTAGTATAACATATCCAAATTTGAGCCCCATTGGATACGTTTTGAAACCTCTGGCCTTCCTACACCAAGACTGGTTCAGAAAACTCGTTTTTCAGCAACCAAAAGGAAGACCACATGGGTTGGCAGCAAAAGGCAGCCACAATTGATCACCTTTGATCCCATGTGAAGAAAGCTTGAGGTGCAGCAAAAGAAGTATGGGATGGGATTGATTCCAACCACACTAACATAGACAAGATGAAGTGTGAGTTATGGGTTGTATTAAAAGATGAAGGATGGTGTGGAAATCCATCATGATGTTCCTCCCTCTTAGCCCTATAAATAGAGAAGCCTTCAAGCTTCAAATCACACCCCAAGGGGGGGAGCTCTCAAACACTTCTCTAGAGCTCCCTTCCCTTCTCTCCCTCAAATTCTCTTAGTTTCCTTTCTAGTTTTCAATTGTTGTAATGAAATATTTGTGCTGAAATTCTCCTTAAGTTTTTCAAGTTCTACTTTACTTTTATTTGTAATGTACATTCTTTCTTAAGTATTCAAGTTTAATTAGTTTCCAAGTTTCAATTATGATTTTTGTTCTTATTCATTATGCTTATAAGTTAATATGCTAGTTTGAATGATTGATCACCATTTAGGCTTGCATGTTAGCTATCTTGGTTTGAATTAAGAGTAGACACCATGCTTTAATTCGAATTGAACTATGAATAGGAAGAGTATGTATGGACATTCGACAACAGGGATTAGATACATGCTTGGTTGTTTAAATTGTTCTTCTATGCTTAATGGGTTCCTAATGCTTAGTTTTAGGTTAGACAACAAATGATCAAATTAGGGAATTAGGAACACAAGGTTATGACCAAACACCATGGCTTAATCATACTTTAGCTAGAATCAATCCGTTAATCTAATTGTACTTGGGAACTTATTTGCTTGAGTTATTTCATTTTTCTTGTTTTATTTATTTTCTTTTTCATTTCTGTTTTGTGTAGGGAAAATGAATTGGATCATTCAATCACCAATCCTCGTGGGATCGACCTCGCACTTACATATGCTATACTACCAAACGGCTCGTGCACTTGCGAGTATCACAAGTTGAGGATGCAGCTGAATCCATTTTGGTGCAGCTGAATCGAAGCAACAGGCAGTTCGTTCCTAATTGGAGTGGTTGGTGTATTACATAATTCTAGCGATTGGATTTCACTCAAAACTCACCAAACGACTCCTCCCACCATATTATGATGTTGCCCAAGTTTTGGGCTCGATCCGAAAACAATAGGTGTGAGAAATTGGACAATTCAAGTTCAACGGCAGTTCGTTCCTAATTGGAGTGGTTGGTGTATTCCATACTTCTAGCGATTGGATTTCACTCAAAACTCACCAAATGACTCCTCCCACCATATTATGGTGTTGCCCAAGTTTTGGGCTCGATCCGAAATCAATAGGTGTGAGAAATTGGACAATTCAAGTTCAACGGCAGTTCGTTCCTAATTGGAGTGGTTGGTGTATTCCATACTTCTAGCGATTGGATTTCATTCAAAACTCACCAAATGACTCCTCCCACCATATTATGATGTTGCCCAAGTTTTGGGCTCGATCCGAAATCAATTGTTGTTCGAAATTGGACAATTCAAGTTCAACGGCAGTTCATTCCTAATTGGAGTGGTTGGCGTATTCCATACTTCTAGCGATTGGATTTCACTCAAAACTCACTAAACGACTCCTCTCACCATATTATGATGTTGCCCAAGTTTGGGGCTCGATCTGAAATCAATAGGTGTGAGAAATTGGACAATTCAAGTTCAACGGCATTTCGTTCCTAATTGGAGTGGTTGGTGTATTCCATACTTCTAGCGATTGGATTTCACTCAAAACTCACCAAATGACTCCTCCAACCATATTATGATGTTGCCCAAGTTTTGGGCTCGATCCGAAATCAATATGTTTTCGAAATTGGACAATTCAAGTTCAGCGGCAGTTCGTTCCTAGTTGGAGTGGTTGGTGTATTCCATACTTCTAGCGATTGGATTTCACTCAAAACTCACCAAATGACTCCTCCCACCATATTATGATGTTGCCCAAGTTTTGGGCTCGATCCGAAATCAATAGGTGTGAGAAATTGGACAATTCAAGTTCAACGGCAGTTCTTTCCTAATTGGAGTGGTTGGCGTATTCCATACTTCTAGCGATTGGATTTCACTCAAAACTCACCAAATGACTCCTCCCACCATATTATGATGTTGCCCAAGTTTTGGGCTCGATCCTAAATCAATAGGTCTTCCAAATTTGACAATTAGAGTTCAACGGCAGTTCGTTCCTAATTGGAGTGGTTGGTGTATTCCATACTTCTAGCAATAGGATTTCACTCAAATCTCACCAAATGACTCTGATGTTAATATTATGTTAACTCGCAATTGTACGGGGCAATTAGTAGTATAGCAAGACAAGTACGAGGTCGTACCCACGAAGACTGAGAAGTTCAAATTAGTTATGTACTTAGATTACCAAATTCAAGAAGTTAGGAAGTCTAGTCTAAAACAGAATTTAAAAGTGAGAGTGATTGTGATTGTGAAAAGAAGTGAGCAAACTGAAATTGCAAATGGAAGCAATTAAACAAGTGTAACAAAGAGTGATTTTGAAGGGCTGGAAAACGGATTTGGAGACTAGGGCATTCGATTCACCATAACAATTCAATTCTGGGTTATAAGGAGTCAAGTAACAAGTCTAATTCAGATTCAAAGATTGATTCTAGCTAAAGTATGATTAGGCCATGGTGTCTGGTCCTAACCTTGTGTTCCTAATTCCCTAATTTGATCATTTGTTGTCTAACCTAAAATTAAGCATTAGGAACCCATTAAGCATAGAAGAACAATTTAAACAACCAAGCATGTATCTAATCCCTGTTGTCGAATGTCCATACATACTCTTCCTATTCATAGTTCAATTCGAATTAAAGCATGGTGTATACTCTTAATTCAAACCAAGATATACAAATCAAAATGGTAGCTAAGCATTCCGATCAGCATATAGGCAAGTAGGCAAAATGAATAAAAACATGAATCATGAATCAAACTTGAAACTCCAAACTTCAAACTTATAAACCCAGAATATTCATGTTAGGTTACATCGAAACCCTAGTTATGGATTTAGCTACTCATAATGGAAAAGAAACTAAAACAGAATTGGGAAAACATAATGAATGTCATAAGAGTAGAAAAACCCTTTTCTGAAGTTCTTGTGGTGTCCAATGCTTCTTCAAGAGCTTCTCCACGTCTGGAAGGATGTATGAAGGATATGGAGGTGATTTAGGATGAGTTTGAGTGAGTGGTGATGGTTGAGAGAGAGGAAATTCGTAGGAAATAGAAGGGAGGTTTTCTGGAGCTGTTTTGGTGTTTTGGGGCAGTTTAGAGTATCTGGCTGTGTACCTAGAGTGTATGGGGTGGATGTGTGTTTTTGAAGCTTGAAGACTCCTCTATTTATAGGACTAAGAGGGGGGGACATCATGATGAACTCCCACACCATCCTTCATCCTTTTGCTGCTGCACCTCAAGCTTTCATCACATGCATGCACAGGTGGTCAGATGTGGCTGCCTTTTGCATGTGGTGGCTTCCCTTTGCTGCCAAAGTCATGTGGTGGTCTTCTTTTGCTGCCAAAGTCATGTGGTCTGGGGTGAGGCACATGGCTAAAGGGAGGTACAAGAAGGCACATGACAAAAGCTCCTCAGCTGGCAGCTGCACTCCTGCACTCAAGTTCAACGGCAGATAGTTCCTAATTGGAGTGATTGGTGTATTCCATACTTCTAGTCATTGGATTTCACTCAAAACTCACCAAATGACTCCTCCCACCATATTATGATGTTGCCCAAGTTTTGGGCTCGATCCGAAATCAATAGGTGTGAGAAATTGGACAATTCAAGTTCAACGGCAGTTCGTTCCTAATTGGAGTCATTGGTGTATTCCACACTTCTAGCGACTGGATTTCTCTCAAAACTCACCAAATGACTCCTCCCACCATATTATGATGTTGCCCAAGTTTTGGGCTCGATACGAAATCAATAGGTGTTCCAAATTGGACAATTCAAGTTCAACGGCAGATAGTTCCTAATTGGAGTGATTGGTGTATTCCATACTTCTAGCCATTGGATTTCACTCAAAACTCACCAAATGACTCCTCCCACCATATTATGATGTTGCCCAACTTTTGGGCTCGATCCGAAAACAATAGGTGTGAGAAATTGGACAATCCAAGTTCAACGACAGTTCGTTCCTAATTGGAGTGGTTGGTGTATTCCATACTTCTAGCGATTGGATTTCACTCAAAACTCACCAAATGACTCCTCCAACCATATTATGATGTTGCCCAAGTTTTGGGCTCGATCCGAAATCAATATGTTTTCGAAATTGGACAATTCAAGTTCAACGGCAGTTCGTTCCTAATTGGAGTGGTTGGTGTATTCCATACTTCTAGCGATTGGATTTCACTCAAAACTCACCAAATGACTCCTCCCACCATATTATGATGTTGCCCAAGTTTGGGGCTCGATCCGAAATCAACAGGTGTGAGAAATTGGACAATTCAAGTTCAACGGCAGTTCGTTCCTAATTGGAGTGGTTGGTGTATTCCATACTTCTAGCGATTGGATTTCACTCAAAACTAACCAAACGACTCCTCCCACCATATTATGATGTTGCCCAAGTTTTGGGCTCGATCCGAAATCAATAGGTGTTAGAAATTGGACAATTCAAGTTCAACGGCAATTCGTTCCTAATTGGAGTGGTTGTTGTATTCCATACTTCTAGCGATTGGATTTCACTCAAAACTCACCAAATGACTCCTCCCACCATGTTATGGTGTTGCCCAAGTGTTGGGATCGATCCGAAATCAGTAGGTGTGAGAAATTGGACAATTCAAGTTCAACGGCAGTTCGTTCCTAATTGTAGTGGTTGGTGTATTCCATACTTCTAGCGATTGGATTTCACTCAAAACTCACCAAATGATTCCTCCCACCATATTATGATGTTGCCCAAGTTTTGGGCTCGATCCGAAATCAATAGGTGTGAGAAATTGGACAATTCAAGTTCAACGGCAGTTCGTTCCTAATTGGAGTGGTTGGTGTATTCCATACTTCTAGCGATTGGATTTCTCTCAAAACTCACCAAATGACTCCTCCCACCATATTATGATGTTGCCCAAGTTTTGGGCTCGATCCGAAATCAATAGGTCTTCCAAATTTGACAATTAGAGTTCAACGGCAGTTCGTTCGTAATTGGAGTGGTTGGTGTATTCCATACTTCTAGCGATTGGATTTCATTCAAAACAAACCAAATGACTCCTCCGACCATTTGATGATGTTGCCCAAGTTTTGGGCTCGATTCGAAATCAATAGGTGTGAGAAATTGGACAATTCAAGTTCAACGGCAGTTCGTTCCTAATTGGAGTGGTTGTTGTATTCCATACTTCTAGCGATTGGATTTCACTCAAAACTCACCAGTTGACTCCTCCCACCATATTATGATGTTGCTCAAGTTTTGGGCTCGTTCCGAAATCAATAGGTGTGAGAAATTGGACAATTCAAGTTCAACGGCAGTTCGTTCCCAATTGGAGTGGTTGGTGTATTCCGTACTTCTAGCGATTGGATTTCACTCAAAACTCACAAAATTACTCCTCCCACCATATTCTGATGTTGCCCAAGTTTTGGGCTCGATATGAAATCAATAGGTGTTCCAAATTGGACAATTCAAGTTCAATGGCAGTTCGTTCCTAATTGGGGTGGTTGGTGTATTCCATACTTCTGGCGATTGGATTTCACTCAAAACAAACCAAATGACTCCTCCCACCACATTATGAGGTTGCCCAAGTTTTGGGCTCGATACGAAATCAATAGGTGTGAGAAATTGGACAATTCAAGTTCAACGGCAGTTCGTTCCTAATTGGAGTGGTTGTTGTATTCCATACTTCTAGCGATTGGATTTCACTCAAAACTCACCAAATGACTCCTCCCACCATATTATGATGTTGCCCAAGTTTTGGGCTCGATCCGAAATCAATAGGTGTTCCAAATTGGACAATTCAAGTTCAACGGCAGTTCGTTCCTAATTGGAGTCGTTGGTGTATTCCATACTTCTAGCGACTGGATTTCTCTTAAAACTCACCAAATGACTCCTCCCACCATATTATGATGTTGCCCAAGTTTTGGGCTCGATACGAAATCAATAGGTGTTCCAAATTGGACAATTCAAGTTCAACGGCAGATAGTTCCTAATTGGAGTGATTGGTGTATTCCATACTTCTAGCCATTGGATTTCACTCAAAACTGACCAAATGACTCCTCCCACCATATTATGATGTTGCCCAAGTTTTGGGCTCGATCCGAAATCAATAGGTGTGAGAAATTGGACAATTCAAGTTCAACGGCAGTTCGTTCCTAATTGGAGTGGTTGGTGTATTCCATACTTGTAGCGACTGGATTTCACTCAAAACTGACCAAATGAGTCCTCCCACCATATTATGATGTTGCCCAAGTTTTGGGCTCGATCCGAAATCAATAGGTGTGAGAAATTGGACAATTCAAGTTCAACGGCAGTTCGTTCCTAATTGGGGTGGTTGGTGTATTCCATACTTCTAGCGATTGGATTTCACTCAAAACAAACCAAATGACTCCTCCCACCACATTATGATGTTGCCCAAGTTTTGGGCTCGATCCGAAATCAATAGGTGTGAGAAATTGGACAATTCAAGTTCAACGGCAGATCGTTCCTAATTGGAGTGGTTGTTGTATTCCATACTTCAAGCGATTGGATTTCACTCAAAACTCGCCAAATGACTCCTCCCACCATATTATGATGTTGCCCAAGTTTTGGGTTCAATCCGAAATCAATAGGTGTTCCAAATTGGACAATTCAAGTTCAACGGCAGTTCGTTCCTAATTGGAGTGGTTGGTGTATTCCATACTTCTAGCGACTGGATTTCTCTCAAACCTCACCAAATGACTCCTCCCACCATATTATGATGTTGCCCATGTTTTGGGCTCGATACGAAATCAATAACTGTTCCAAATTGGACAATTCAAGTTCAACGGCAGTTCGTTCCTAATTGGAGTGGTTGGTGTATTCCATACTTGTAGCGACTGGATTTCACTCAAAACTCACCAATTGACTCCTCCCACCATATTATGATGTTGCCCAAGTTTTGGGCTCGATCCGAAATCCATAGGTGTGAGAAATTGGACAATTCAAGTTCAACGGCAGTTCATTCCTTATTGGAGTGGTTGGTGTATTCCATACTTCTAGGGATTGGATTTCACTCAAAACTCACCAAATGATTCCTCCCACCATATTATGATGTTGCCTAAGTTTTGGGCTCGATCCGAAATCAATAGGTGTGAGAAATTGGACAATTCAAGTTCAACGGCAGTTCGTTCCTAATTGGGGTGGTTGGTGTATTCCATACTTCTAGCGATTGGATTTCACTCAAAACTCACCAAATGGCTCCTCCCACCATATTATGATGTTGCCCAAGTTTGGGGCTCGATCCGAAATCAATTGGTGTGAGAAATTGGACAATTCAAGTTCAACGGCAGGTCGTTCCTAATTGGAGTGGTTGGTGTATTCCATACTTCTAGCGATTGGATTTCAATCAAAACTCACCAAATGACTCCTCCCACCATATTATGATGTTGCCCGAGTTTGGGGCTCGATTCGAAATCAATAGGTGTGAGAAATTGGACAATTCAAGTTCAACGGCAGTTCGTTCCTAATTGGAGTGGTTGGTGTATTCCATACTTCTAGCGATTAGATTTCACTCAAAACTCACCAAATTTGACAATTAGAGTTCAACGGCAGTTCGTTCCTAATTGGAGTGGTTGGTGTATTCCATACTTCTAGCGATTGGATTTCTCTCAAAACTCACCAAATGACTCCTCCCACCATATTATGATGTTGCCCAAGTTTTGGGCTCGATCCGAAATCAATAGGTGTGAGAAATTGGACAATTCAAGTTCAACGGCAGTTCGTTCCTAATTGGAGTGGTTGGTGTATTCCATACTTGTAGCGATTGGATTTCACTCAAAACTCACCAAATGACTCTTCCCACCATATTATGATATTGCCCAAGTTTTGGGCTCGATCCGAAATCAATAGGTGTTCCAAATTGGACAATTCAAGTTCAACGGCAGTTCGTTCCTAATTGGAGTGGTTGGTGTATTCCATACTTCCAGCAATTGGATTTCACTCAAAACTCACCAAATGACTCCTCCCACCATATTATGATGTTGCACAAGTTTAGGGTTCGATCCGAAATCAATAGGTGTGAGAAATTGGACAATTCAAGTTCAACGGCAGTTCGTTCCTGATTGGAGTGGTTGGTGTATTCCATACTACTTGCGATTGGATTTCACTCAAAACTCACCAAATGACTCCTCCCACCATATTATGATGTTGCACAGGTTTGGGGTTCGATCCGAAATCAATAGGTGTTAGAAATTGGACAATTCAAGTTCAACGGCAATTCGTTCCTAATGGGAGTGGTTGGTGTATTCCATACTTCTAGCGATTGGATTTCACTCAAAACTCACCAAATGACTCCTCCCACCATATTATGATGTTGCCCAAGTTTTGGGCTCGATCCGAATTCAATAGGTGTGTGAAATTGGTCAATTCAATTTCAACGACAGTTCTTTCCTAATTGGAGTGGTTGGTGTATTCCATACTTCTAGCGATTGGATTTAACTCAAAACTCACCAAATGACTCCTCCCACCATATTATGATGTTGCCCAAGTTTTGGGCTCGATCCGAAATCAATAGGTGTGAGAAATAGGACAATTCAAGTTCAACGGCAGTTCGTTCCTAATTGGAGTGGTTGGTGTATTCCATACTTCTAGCGATTGGATTTCACTCAAAACTCACCAAAAGACTCCTCCCACCATATTATGATGTTGCCCAAGTTTTGGGCACGATCCGAAATCAATAGGTGTTCCAAATTGGACAATTCAAGTTCAACGGCAGTTCGTTCCTAATTGGAGTGGTTGGTGTATTCCATACTTCTAGCGATTGGATTTCACTCAAAACTCACCAAATGACTCCTCCCACCATATTATGATGTTGCCCAAGTTTTGGGCTCGATGCGAAATCAATAGGTGTTCCAAATTGGACAATTCAAGTTCAACGGCAATTCGTTCCTAATTGGAGTGGTTGGTGTATTCCATACTTCTAGCGATTGGATTTGACTCAAAACTCACCAAATGACTCCTCCCACCATATTATGATGTTGCCCAAGTTTTGGGCTCGATCCGAAATCAATAGGTGTTCGAAATTGGACAATTCAAGTTCAACGGCAGTTCGTTCCTAATTGGAGTGGTTGGTGTATTCCATACTTCTAGCGATTGGATTTCACTCAAAACTCACCAAATGACTCCTCCCACCATATTATGATGTTGCCCAAGTTTTGGGCTCGATCCGAAATCAATAGGTGTTCCAAATTGGACAATTCAAGTTCAACGGCAGTTCGTTCCTAATTGAAGTGGTTGGTGTATTCCATACTTCTAGCGATTGGATTTCACTCAAAACTCACCAAATGACTCCTCCCACTATATTATGAGGTTGCCCAAGTTTTGGGATCGATCCGAAATCAATTGGTGTTCCAAATTGGACAATTCAAGTTGAACGGTAGTTCGTTCCTAATTGGAGTGGTTGGTGTATTCTATACTTCTAGCGATTGGATTTCACTCAAAACGCACCAAATGACTCCTCCCACCATATTATGATGTTGCCCAAGTTTTGGGCTCGATCCGAAATCAATTGGTGTGAGAAATTGGACAATTCAAGTTCAACGGCAGTTCGTTCCTAATTGGAGTGGTTGGTGTATTCCATACTTCTAGCGATTGGATTTCACTCAAAACTCCCCAAATGACTCCTCCCACCATATTATGATGTTGCCCAAGTTTTGGGCTCGATCCGAAATCAATAGGTGTTCCAAATTGGACAATTCAAGTTCAACGGCAGTTCGTTCCTAATTGGAGTGGTTGGTGTATTACATACTTCTAGCGATTGGATTTCGCTCAAAACAAACCAAATGACTACTCCCACCATATTATGATGTTGCCCAACTTTTGGGCTCTATCCAAAATCAATAGGTGTTCCAAATTGGACAATTCAAGTTCAACGGCAGTTCGTTCCTAATTGGAGTGGTTGGTGTATTCCTTACTTCTAGCGATTGGATTTCACTCAAAACTTACCAAGTGACTCCTCCCAGCATATTATGACGTTGCCCAAGTTTTGGGCTCGATCCGAAATGAATAGGTGTTCCAAATTGGACAATTCAAGTTCGACGGAAGTTCGTTCCTAATTGGAGTGGTTGGTGTATTCCATACTTCTAGCGATTGGATTTCACTCAAAACTCACCAAATGACTCCTCCAACCATATTATGAGGTTGCCCAAGTTTTGGGCTCGATCCGAAATCAATAGGTGTTCAAAATTGGATAATTCAAGTTGAACGGCAGTTCGTTCCTAATTGGAGTGGTTGGTGTATTCCATACTTCTAGCGATTGGATTTCACTCAAAACTCACCAAATGACTCCTCCCACCATATTATGATTATGCCCAAGTTTTGGGCTCGATCCGAAATCAATAGGTGTTCCAAATTGGACAATTCAAGTTCAACGGCAGTTCGTTCCAAATTGGAGTGGTTGGTGTATTCCATACTTCTAGCCATTGGATTTCACTCAAAACTCACCAAATGACTCCTCCCACCATATTATGATGTGGACCAAGTTTTGGGCTCAATCCGAAATCAATAGGTGTTCCAACTTGGACAATTCAAGTTCAACGGCAGTTCGTTCCTAATTGGAGTGGTTGGTGTATTCCATACTTCTAGCGATTGGATTTCACTCAAAACGCACCAAATGACTCCTCCCACCATATTATGATGTTGCCCAAGTTTTGGGCTCGATCCGAAATCAATAGGTGTGAGAAATTGGACAATTCAAGTTCAACGGCAGTTCGTTCCTAACTGCAGTGGTTGGTGTATTCCTTACTTCAAGCGATTGGATTTTACCCAAAACACACCAAATGACTCCTCCCACCATGTTATGATGTTGCAAAAGTTTTGGGCTCGATCCGAAATCAATTGGTGTGAGAAATTGGACAATTCAAGTTTAGCGGCAGTTCATTCCTAATTGGAGTGGTTGGTGTATTCCACACTTCTAGCGACAGGATTTCACTCAAAACTCACCAAATGACTCCTCCCACCATATTATGATGTTGCCCAAGTTTTGGGCTCGATCGGAAATCAATAGGTGTTCCAAATTGGACAATTCAAGTTCAACGGCAGTTCGTTCCTAATTGGAGTGGTTGGTGTATTCCATACTTCTTGCAATTGGATCTCACTCAAAACTCACCAAATGACTCCTCCCACCATGTTATGATGTTGCCCAAATTTTGGGATCGATCCGAAATCAATAGGTGTTCCAAATTGTACAATTCAAGTTCAACGGCAGTTCGTTCCTAATTGAAGTGGTTGGTGTATTCCATACTTCTAGCGATTGGATTTCACTCAAAACTCACCAAATGACTCCTCCCACCATGTTATGATGTTGCCCAAGTTTTGGGCTCGATCCGAAATCAATTGGTGTGAGAAATTGGACAATTCAAGTTCAACGGCAGTTCGTTCCTAATTGGAGTGGTTGGTGTATTCCACACTTCTAGCGATTGGATTTCACTCAAAACTCACCAAATGACTCCTCGCACCATATTACGATGTTGCCCAAGTTTTGGGCTCGATCAGAAATCAATACATGTGAGAAATTGGACAATTCAATTTCAACGGCAGTTCGTTCCTAATTGGAGGGGTTGGAGTATTCCATACTTCTAGCGATTGGATTTCACTCAAAACTCACCAAATGACTCCTCCCACCATATTTTGATGTTGCCTAAGTTTTGGGCTCGATCCGAAATCAATAGCTGTTCCAAATTGGACAATTCAAGTTCAACGGCAGTTCGTTCCTAATTGGAGTGGTTGCTGTATTCCATACTTCTAGCGATTGGATTTCACTCAAAACTCACCAATTGCCTCCTCCCACCATATTGTGATGTTGCCCAAGTTTTGGGCTCGATCCGAAATCAATAGGTGTGAGAAATTGGACAATTCAAGTTCAACGGAAGTTCGTTCCAAATTGGAGTGGTTGGTGTACTCCATACTTCTTGCGATTGGATTTCACTCAAAACTAAACAAATGACTCCTCCCACCATATTATGATATTGCCCAAGTTTTGGGATCGATCTGATATCAATAGGTGTGAGAAATTGGACAATTCAAGTTCAACGGCAGTTCGTTCCTAATTGGAGTGGTTGGTGTATTCCATACTTCTAGCGTTTGGATTTCACTCAAAACTCCCCAAATGACTCCTCCCACCATATTATGATGTTGCTCAAGTTTTGGGCTCGATTCGAAATCAATAGGTTTGAGAAATTGGACAATTCAAGTTCAACGGCAGTTCGTTCCTAATTGGATTGGTTGGTGTATTCCATACTTCTAGCGATTGGATTTCACTCAGAACTCACCAAATGACTCCTCCCACCATATTATGATGTTGCCCAAGTTTTGGGCTCGATCCGAAATCAATAGCTGTGAGAAATTGGACAATTCAAGTTCAACGGCAGTTCGTTCCTAATTGGAGTGGTTGGTGTATTCCATACTTCTAGCGATTGGATTTCTCTCAAAAGTCACCAAATGACTCCTCCCACCATATTACGATGTTGCCCAAGTTTTGGGCCCGATCCGAAATCAATAGGTGTTCCAAATTGGACAATTCAAGTTCAACGGCAGGTCATTCCTAATTGGAATGGTTGGTGTATTCCATACTTCTAGCGATTGAATTTCACTCAGAACTCACCAAATGACTCCTCCCACCATATTATGATGTTGCCCAAGTTTTGGGCTCGATCCGAAATCAATAGGTGTTCCAAATTGGACAATTCAAGTTCAACGGCAGTTCGTTCCTAATTGGAGTGGTTGGTGTATTCCATACTTCTAGCGATTGGATTTCACTCAAAACTAACCAAATGACTCCTCCCATCATATTATGATGTTGCCCAAGTTTTGGGCTCGATCCGAAATCAATAGGTGTTCCAAATTGGACAATTCAAGTTGAACGACAGTTCGTTCCTAATTGGAGTGGTTGGTGTATTCCATACTTCTAGCGATTGGATTTCTCTCAAAAGTCACCAAATGACTACTCCCACCATATTACGATGTTGCCCAAGTTTTGGGCCCGATCCGAAATCGATAGGTGTTCTAAATTGGACAATTCAAGTTCAACGGCAGGTCATTCCTAATTGGAGTGGTTGGTGTATTCCATACTTCTAGCGATTGGATTTCACTCAGAACTCACCAAATGACTCCTTCCACCATATTATGATGTTGCCCAAGTTTTGGGCTCGATACGAAATCAATAGTTGTTCGAAATTGGACAATTCAAGTTCAACGGCTGTTCGTTCCTAATTGTAGTGGTTGGTGTATTCCATACTTCTAGCGATTGGATTTCACTCAAAACTCACCAAATGACTCCTCCCACCATATTATGATGTTGCCCAAGTTTGGGGCTCGATCCGAAATCAATAGGTGTGAGAAATTGGACAATTCAAGTTCAACGACAGTTCGTTCCTAATTGGAGTGGTTGGTGTATTCCACACTTCTAGCGATTGGATTTCGCTCAAAACTCCCCAAATGACTCCTCCCACCATATTATGATGTTGCCCAAGTTTTGGGCTCGATCCGAAATCGATAGGTGTGAGAAATTGGACAATTCAAGGTCAACGGCAGTTCGTTCCTAATTGGAGTGGTTGGTGTATTCCATACTTCTAGCAGTTGGATTTCACTCAAAACTCACCAAATGACTCCTCCCACCATATTATGATGTCTGCCAAGTTTTGGGCTCGATCCGCAATCAATAGGTGTTCCAAATTGGACAATTCATGTGCGACGGCAGTTCGGTCCTAATAAGAGTGGTTGGTGTATTCCACACTTCTAGCGATTGGATTTCACTAAAAAGTCCCCAAATGACTCCTCCCACCATATTATGATGTTGCCCAAGTTTTGGGCTCGATCCGAAATCAATAGGTGTGAGAAATTTGACAATTCAAGTTCAACGGCAGTTCGTTCCTAATTGGAGTGGTTGGTGTATTCCATACTTCTAGCGATTGGATTTCACTCAAAACTCACCAAATGACTCCTCCCACCATATTATGATGTTGCCCAAGTTTGGGGCTCGATCCGAAATCAATAGGTGTGAGAAATTGGACAATTCAAGTTCAACGGCAGTTCGTTCCTAATTGGAGTGGTTGGTGTCTTCCATACTTCTAGCGATTGGATTTCACTCAAAACTTACCAAAGGACTCCTCCCACCATATTATGATGTTGCCCAGGTTTTGGGCTCGATCCGAAATCAATAGGTGTGAGAAATTGGACAATTCAAGGTCAACGGCAGTTCGTTCCTAGTTGGAGTGGTTGGTGTATTCCACACTTCTAGCGATTGGATTTCACTCAAAACTCCCCAAATGACTCCTCCCACCATATTATGATGTTGCCCAAGTTTTGGGCTCGATCCGATGTCAATAGGTGTTCCAAATTGGACAATTCAAGTTCAACGGCAGTTCGTTCCAAATTGGAGTGGTTGGTGTATTCCATACTTCTAGCGATTGGATTTCACTCAAAACACACGAAATGACTCTTCCCACCATATTATGATATTGCCCAAGTTTTGGGCTCGATCCTAAATCAATTGGTGTTCCAAATTGGACAATTCAAGTTCAACGGCAGTTCGTTCCTAATTGGAGTGGATGGTGTATTCCATACTTCTAGCGATTGGATTTCACTCAAAACTCACCAAATGACTCCTCCCACCATATTATGATGTTTGATCGGTTCATAATTGTATATCATTTTGTTCCCTTCTAGCTTATGATTTGGTTATGTTTTCGAGTTAAACTTGTGCTTTTAATCCTTTTTGTGTTTATCTTTCAGTTAATTGACATTTAGGTAACAATGATGACTTTGGATAGGAAATGATGCAATCCATGCATGTTAAGGCTTGATTTGGGTGAATGGAAGAAGAGCTTAAAGACAAACACATTTTGGCTCCTTTCCAGCCCAATTTCGTAGGTAAGCTTCTTGGCCTTGGATCAGCATGCTATGGGGCTCGAATGAGGTGAAGATCTTCATGAAACTTGTTCCAATGGGTGTCTACTACAACATATCCAAATTTCAGCCCAATTGGACATTTGTGGAGTGCTCAGCCCATCCAACACCCAACCTTGCTCAGCAGGATTTGCAGCTGCCAACTTTGAGCCTTATCTCCTCCTTTAAGCCATGTGCCTCACCCATGCTGCAACTGACTTTGGATCCAACATAATGAGTGAAGTGGGGAGGCATTCCAGCTATGAAATTCTAAAGGAGCAAGTTGGTACATGCTGGAGTTATTATAGAGAAAGCATGTGCATGCATGTAAAGCAAAGAAATAAAATGAAGTCAATTCCAGTCTCTGTTCGGCTGCCAACTTGCAAGGCCCAAAACGCACACTTCTACTGCTCCGATGGGAATACTTTCTTCATAGAAGTTATTCCAATGGGTGTCTAGTATAACATATCCAAATTTGAGCACCATTGGATACGTTTTGAAACCTCTGGCCTTCCTACACCAAGACTGGTTCAGAAAACTCGTTTTTCAGCAACCAAAAGGCAACCACATGGGTTGGCAACCAAAAGGCAACCACATGGGTTGGCAGCAAAGGCAGCCACAACTGATCACCTTTGAACCCATGTGAAGATGCTTGAGGTGCAGCAAAAGAAGTATGGGATGAGATTGATTCCAACCACATTAACATAGACAAGATGAAGTGTGAGTTATGGGTTGTATTAAAAGAGGAATGGTGGTGTTGGATTTCATCATGTTGCTCCTCCCTCTTAGCCCTATAAATAGAGAAGCCTTCAAGCTTCAAAACACACCCCAAGGGGGGGAGCTCTCAAACACTTCTCTAGAGCTCCCTTCCCTTCTCTCCCTCAAATTCTCTTAGTTTCCTTTCAAGTTGTCAATTGTTGTAACAAAATGAGTTTACTAAATTTTCCTTCAAGTTTTCTTAGTTCTACTTTACTTTTATTTGTAATGTACATTCTTTCTTAAGTATTCAAGTTTAATTAGTTTCCAAGTTTCAATTATGGTTTTTGTTCTTATTCATTATGCTTATAAGTTAATATGCTAGTTTGAATGATTGATCACCATTTAGGCTTGCATGTTAGCTATCTTGGTTTGAATTAAGAGTAGACACCATGCTTTAATTCGAATTGAACTATGGATAGGAAGAGTATGTATGGACATTCGACAACAGGGATTAGATACATACTTGGTTGTTTAAAATGTTCTTCTATGCTTAATGGGTTCCTAATGCTTAGTTTTAGGTTAGACAACAAATGATCAAATTAGGGAATTAGGAACACAAGGTTTTGACCAAACACCATGGCTTAATCATACTTTAGCTAGAATCAATCCATTAATCTAATTGAACTTGGGAACTTATTTGCTTGAGTTATTTCTTTTTTTTCTTGTTTTATTTATTTCCTTTTTCATTTCTATTTTGTGTAGGGAAAACAAATTGGATCATTCAATCACCAATCCTCGTGGGATCGACCTCGCACTTACATATGCTATACTACCAAACGGCTCGTGCACTTGCGAGTATCACAAGTTGAGGATGCAGCTGAATCTATTTTGGTGCAGCTGAATCGACGCAACAAGTTTTTGGCGCCGTTGCCGGGGATCGGTAACATTGTTTGATTCTATTTGATTTTCCTACTTTTTATTTATTTATAATGTTTAAAGTCTACTTAGTTCTCTATTGTTCATTCCTAATCCTTTTAATTCCATTTCAAGTTTGTGTGTTGGTTTTAGCAATTTATGACAGCTTAATAAAAATGGAGAGAGATGGCAACCTCAATCGTAAGAATGGGAAGTGTGGAGCAGTGGGAGAAGTCGACCTCCAAGTGCATCCATGCTCGACCTAATCGCTTCAAGGGGGAGCATTTCAATCCTTTCTCTTCTTTGAATTCTGTTTATTTCTGTTATTGTTTTTGCCTTTTGGTCCGCGTTGGGTTCTTTGTTTTTCTGTGCTGAATCCAACCATATAAATAACGTGAAATTGGGACTTACGGTTGGAAAGTTATGGCCTAAAAACTGAACACAGGTCGAAGCTGAAAAACATAGAAACGAATCTGTCCAAATGGTGATAAACGGGTGATAGAAAGTGCTGTTTGTTTGTTTTCTTTGGTTTCTTGGTTTGTTTCTTTTAGTACAACAATTTATGTTGTTTGTTCGAATTTGTTTACAGTACTTAGTTCATTTTCGTTTATGGTTTGTTGTTTCATTTTATCTTAATTTGTTTTTGTTTCTTATCTTAAAATTTTTTTTTTAAAAAAAAAAAAAGATTTTTCATATGAGCTGACTTATGGTAACCCCAGTGAGCACTTCCGTTAATACAGTGTCTAGGAGTTCTTTAGGCGACACCTTCGGTGTCTAAGAAGTTTGGGTTTTAAGCGGGACCATTGTGACCCCTCCAACCTTCCCGGATCCCCTGGCTGTGTTTTCTGAGGCCCTTAACTGGTCATCCGTGAGTTGCTTGTATATTTGTGTGTTTTTAAATTAAGTTTATTTTTATTTTCTTTGTTTTCTTTTCTGTTGTGTCTTTGTTTTTGATTTGTTTTTGTTTTTGTTTTGTTAAGTTAGTTTATGTATTTATTTACGTGGTTTGGTTGGTTAGTTTATTTCTGAGTGTTAAAACACATTTTTATTTCAAACGTTACTTTAAAAACAAAAAACAAAAAAACAAAACAAAAAAACAAAAAAACAAAAAAATAAAAATAAAAAAACAACATCATCTTCATCTTCTTCTTCATCTTCATCTTCATCATCATCATGGCTTGCCTCTATTTTCTCGCACTTGTAGAATCTGTAGCAGCTCTACATGGTCCTCATTCTTTCTCTGCAGTGCTTCCACATGCTGATTGGCACAGTAAAGCCGCTTCTGCAAGTCTGCCACCATAGCCTTCAAGGAAGCCACTTCCTCGTTCAGAGCTGTGCACTCCTGCATCCTCGCCAGTAATCGCATGCCCAAATTGGTAGCCGAGACCGCATGGAGCACAGATAAAGAGTGGGACTCATCCACTGCCATCTTGTCAGACCTACGTGCCACATGCAGATGATCTGCCGGTGTGAGTATACTGCCAATCATGCCACCCAACAGCACTGCTCTGTTCGGCATTGCCTCAGCAAAGTTCGGTATTGCCTCAGCAAAGTTTGAGGCCGTGCCGTGATGATATGTGGAGTTTGGGAAGACAGGGGTTGGAGGAGCCCTTATTTGGGCATTCGGAGGTGCAAGTGAGAGCTCAAGGTTGAGATCATCAAGGTGAGTGCATGAGGATGCCATTTGTTTTGCTTCTGAATTTTTTGATGTTTTTCCTTGAGTTGCAGGAAGAAATGCTGGGTATCATCCGCTTGCAGAGGTGTGGTTTAAATAGACATATGCTGATGAGAGAGAGCCAACACCATTTCGGATTTCCCGGGCATGCTCGACCTAATCGCTTCAAGGGGGAGCACATTAACTTTCACTTTACTTTTCTTTTTTCCGTGTTTTCTGGTGTTTTGTGTTTTTGCCCGTTACTTTCATTTTCTAGAACTTTGTGTTTTTGCTTTTCCCTTTCGGCTATCATCTTTATTTTATTTAAGTTTGGGAGATGCGCTTTCTTTTCCGTTTTCTTTTTCCTTCTGCAACTTTACTATTTTATTTCCGAAACAAAATAACCAAAAACAAAAACAACCAAAATAAAATAAAAACAACAATAATGCAGTAGGAAATCATTTCTTCTCGGTGCTTGGTGTCTCGACCATTGGAGCTTTGAGTTTGGCCCTCTGGCTGTCCTCTTCCGGGGCTTCACGCACAGCTTCTTGGGGCTCATCACTTGAGCTCCCAAAGATCGCAATCTTAGCTTGAGCGTAACTACTCTCGCGATCTGCTTGTTTGCGTTTACCCGGTCGGTCTAGGTCCTCCAGCTGTTTTCGCATGTCGCGAGAGTACAACTCTACCATTTTTGATAGGTTTTTATTCTCGTCCCGCAATACTTCTAGCTGGTGTCGATTCACCTCCACTATCCTTGCCCTCTCCCTTTTCAAGCTTTTTATAGCACTCTGACACTCTTCAACCA
Source organism: Prunus avium (assembly GCF_965620075.1). Classification (NCBI taxonomy): domain Eukaryota; kingdom Viridiplantae; phylum Streptophyta; class Magnoliopsida; order Rosales; family Rosaceae; genus Prunus; species Prunus avium. The sequence goes on from NC_142290.1 coordinate 11,655,968, forward strand.
TACTTCGCTCCGCCGCCAACTGACCCTTTAGCACCTCTACCTCATGGGACTTCGCAAGTAGGCGATGACCCAAACTTGCGACTGTTGCCGTACTCTGCACGCTCAGTGCCAGGGCATCGCTCACGACCCGGTTGTCATCCCTTGTCCCCAGCACACGTATATCTTTAGGAGTCACTAAATTTCTAGCCACTCCAATGGCAACATCGTTGTCCAGGAGTATTGAGTCAGTTACTGTCACAGGCCCCCGTGCGGAAGCAAAGTAGGGCATCCATACTGGTGCCGCTGCTTGGCCTCGTGTCTGAGTCGGTGGAGCTAGGTTGAGATCCAACGAAAAAGGGTAGGAAGATGCCATTTGATTTCTCACTCTTTGTTCTTCTTTCTTTTCTGTTTTGTGTGTTTCTGAGTTTGTGTTTTTCACCCGTTCTTTTTACCTTTTTATAGACTTAGTCTGCTAAACCCTAGCCGCTGCGGTTATGGGTTATGTGCGGCCCTTACGGCTTATCTCTATTTGTCGCCGCACCCGTTTCCCAACCCCCCTTAATTGCATTTTCACCTTTCACAACCTTCAAAGTGAAAAAGTCGTCCCGCTTCACCTAAGAGGCCAATAATTCTGGCTTGGGGGATGTGAAAGCGGCCTCTGCGCGCCGACACGTCCCTCACCTCTTTTGCCCGTGACCTCACAGGAGCCGAGACATCAGGGACCACATTCTCTCTTTTCAAAAATCCCGTCTTTGCACTCCCAATTCACGTGTCATCTTAAAAATTAAAAATTAAAAAAAAATAAAAAATAAAAAAAACGTGTGGGCTTCGGATTTCATTGTGGGTCGGGTTTTCACCGTTGTTTAGGTTTCAAAGTGAGTTAATTTTCTTTTGGGTTGGGCTTTCAATCGTTTGGGTTTTGGTTTGCGTAAGACTATTTGTTTAGGGCTTTCTGTTTCGAGTGTTTTACTGTTTCGTTTCTTTTGTTTGTTTGTTTTGTAATTTTTATTTTGTAATTATTTTGTTTTTGTATTTTAACTCTTGTGTGTTTTGTGATTTTTTATTGCTTTAATACCTTCATTTGTTATTTTTGACATTGCTTGTGCCTAAATTTTAAACATTGAGGACAATGTTCATTTCTAGGTTTGGGGGTATTGGAGTTTAACTTGTAAATTTGGTTTTTCCTTAATTTAAATTTTTTTTTATTTGCTTGTTTTTATTTTTATTTTATTTTGTTTAAGTCTTGCTTTTATTTTTTATTTTTATTTTGAGTCTTGTTTTATTTTGATTTTATTTCACTTTCCGAACACATTTGATGAGATTGTGATAAATGTTTGCATGACTTAAATGAAAATTGAATTTTATTTATTTATTATTATTATTTTTTATTGTAAAAAAAATAAAAATAAAAAAATTAATTAATTTGGCATCGTTCTAGCATGATATGTTCGAAACCTTCTTTGCACTTGCCATTTGTTTCATAATTTTCCAATTAAAGGATTTGCATGACCCAAAGAATTGTATCAAGCATAAATTAGACTTATATAACCATATAATGTGAGCTTTTGAGCCTTGTTCTTCATTTCATGAGTGTTATACACATACTCTTATTTTCTTGTCATCAAAGTTGTTGTTTGATCTCATTATTCATTGATTTGGTTGAACACTTAAAAGTCATTCATTCTTTTGCAATTTGATTTCATGACATTTAAGAAATGATATTAAGGCCCTCTTTGGATCGTTTGTGCCTTTCAAGCTAACCTTATGCATGCTTAAGCATGATTTTCCATTGTTAACCATTTTGAGCCTACATGTAAACCTTTTCTTTCATTTTACCAATTATATTTCCTCACCTTAGCCCGAAAAACAAATATTTACCTTTCTAAGGAACTCATGAGCTCTAATTCGGATGTGTTTTTCATGCTAAGTTTGGGAAGGGATATTACATAAAGAAAAAAAAAAAAAAAAAGTTGTGATTAAGTGGTGGTTGATTGAAAATTCATTTTTGGGCCTTCAAAATAAATTGGCATTTGGAAAGGAGTGTGAATCAATGTAAATGAAGGTATAAGGAGTTTTGATCATGTAAAAGAAAAAATCTAATCGTGATGATTCGAAGTCTTGTAAACTATTATTTTATGCTCTTACATTTTGAGTTCCTTGGACTTTGTATTATCCATACCTTTCATTTCTTACTCACCTTACACCCTTGGCCCCATTACAACCTATAATAAAGACCTAAATTGATCTTAAATGTCATATGGTTGAATTGCATGCATTTTCTTACTTTTAAGTGTTTGGCATCCTTCTTGAGATCATATTAATGCAAGTTCTTTATCTTCCTATTTTGAGTTAAGTCCTTTATGATTTAACTCTAATATCATGTTTATAACTGAGTGTTGCATTGTAGCCCTCTTCTGAGTGATTCATTTGTGAGAGGACAACTTTGGTGAGATTTGAAGTTGAACTTGTGCTTTGTATGATTTTTAAAATTGTGTAAAAACTAAGATTGGGGAATTTGTTGCATTTGTCTATCACACTACTACACTTTGAGCATGTTGTGTTTTGAACTTTGCCACCTTGTAAATAATATCTAAAATTGAGCTTTTATTGTTAAAACTTTTGAGTTATGTGCATGAGTCATCTCTCTTCAGAAAATGTTCGGAAAGATTGTTTTGAGTTTACTTTTTACATTTTTTTTAATTTATTTATTTATTTATTTTGGTTTTGTAATTATTTTTATTTTGGTTTTTGTGTTTATTTTATTTTGCTTAAGGACTAACAAATTTAGTAAAGTTTTCTAACCACTTTGTTTTGTAGAGTTAGTAAAACGTTTGTGGGTATCGTTTCTGTTAAACCCTCAGGAGACACAACTCCTCCTACTAGGGATGCCTAGAGGTTTAAAGGCTTGTTGCATATGCTCAATGCAATCGAGTTACCTGCGGAAGTGGTTTAGTTAACTTCTTGTTTTGTTTTTAACTTTGTTTTGTGTTGTTTTGCTCGAGGACTAGCAAAATCTAGGTTTGGGGGTATTTGATCGGTTCATAATTGTATATCATTTTGTACCCTTCTAGCTTATGATTTGGTTATGTTTTCGAGTTAAACTTGTGCTTTTAATCCTTTTTGTGTTTATCTTTCAGTTAATTGACATTTAGGTAACAATGATGACTTTGGATAGGAAATGATGCAATCCATGCATGTTAAGGCTTGATTTGGGTGAATGGAAGAAGAGCTTAAAGACAAACACATTTTGGCTCCTTTCCAGCCCAATTTCGTAGGTAAGCTTCTTGGCCTTGGATCAGCATGCTATGGGGCTCGAATGAGGTGAAGATCTTCATGAAACTTGTTCCAATGGGTGTCTACTACAACATATCCAAATTTCAGCCCAATTGGACATTTCTGGAGTGCTCAGCCCGTCCAACACCCAACCTTGCTCAGCAGGATTTGCAGCTGCCAACTTTGAGCCTTATCTCCTCCTTTAAGCCATGTGCCTCACCCATGCTGCAACTGACTTTGGATCCAACATAATGAGTGAAGTGGGGAGGCATTCCAGCTATGAAATTCTAAAGGAGCAAGTTGGTACATGCTGGAGTTATTATAGAGAAAGCATGTGCATGCATGTAAAGCAAAGAAATAAAATGAAGTCAATTCCAGTCTCTGTTCGGCTGCCAACTTGCAAGGCCCAAAACGCACACTTCTACTGCTCCGATGGGAATACTTTCTTCATAGAAGTTATTCCAATGGGTGTCTAGTATAACATATCCAAATTTGAGCACCATTGGATACGTTTTGAAACCTCTGGCCTTCCTACACCAAGACTGGTTCAGAAAACTCGTTTTTCAGCAACCAAAAGGCAACCACATGGGTTGGCAACCAAAAGGCAACCACATGGGTTGGCAGCAAAGGCAGCCACAACTGATCACCTTTGAACCCATGTGAAGATGCTTGAGGTGCAGCAAAAGAAGTATGGGATGAGATTGATTCCAACCACATTAACATAGACAAGATGAAGTGTGAGTTATGGGTTGTATTAAAAGAGGAATGGTGGTGTTGGATTTCATCATGTTGCTCCTCCCTCTTAGCCCTATAAATAGAGAAGCCTTCAAGCTTCAAAACACACCCCAAGGGGGGGAGCTCTCAAACACTTCTCTAGAGCTCCCTTCCCTTCTCTCCCTCAAATTCTCTTAGTTTCCTTTCAAGTTGTCAATTGTTGTAACAAAATGAGTTTACTAAATTTTCCTTCAAGTTTTCTTAGTTCTACTTTACTTTTATTTGTAATGTACATTCTTTCTTAAGTATTCAAGTTTAATTAGTTTCCAAGTTTCAATTATGGTTTTTGTTCTTATTCATTATGCTTATAAGTTAATATGCTAGTTTGAATGATTGATCACCATTTAGGCTTGCATGTTAGCTATCTTGGTTTGAATTAAGAGTAGACACCATGCTTTAATTCGAATTGAACTATGGATAGGAAGAGTATGTATGGACATTCAACAACAGGGATTAGATACATACTTGGTTGTTTAAAATGTTCTTCTATGCTTAATGGGTTCCTAATGCTTAGTTTTAGGTTAGACAACAAATGATCAAATTAGGGAATTAGGAACACAAGGTTTTGACCAAACACCATGGCTTAATCATACTTTAGCTAGAATCAATCCATTAATCTAATTGAACTTGGGAACTTATTTGCCTGAGTTATTTCTTTTTTTTCTTGTTTTATTTATTTCCTTTTTCATTTCTATTTTGTGTAGGGAAAAAAAATTGGATCATTCAATCACCAATCCTAGTGGGATCGACCTCGCACTTACATATGCTATACTACCAAACGGCTCGTGCACTTGCGAGTATCACAAGTTGAGGATGCAGCTGAATCTATTTTGGTGCAGCTGAATCGACGCAACCATGTTGCCCAGGTTTGGGGCTCGATCCGAAATCGATAGGTGTGAGAAATTGGACAATTCAAGGTCAACGGCAGTTCCTTCCTAATTGGAGTGGTTGGTGTATTCCATACTTCTAGCTGTTGGATTTCACTCGTAACTCACCAAATGACTCCTCCAACCATGTTATGATGTTGCCCAAGTTTTGGGCTCGATCCGATATCAATAGGTGTACCAAATTGGACAATTCAAGTTCAACGGCAGTTCGCTCCTAATTGGAGTGGTTGGTGTATTCCACACTTCTCGCGATTGGATTTCACTCAAAACTCCCCAAATGACTCCTCCCCCCATATTATGATGTTGCCCAAGTTTTGGGCTCGATACGAAATCAATAGGTGTTCCAAATTGGACAATTCAAGTTCAACGGCAGTTCGTTCCTAATTGGAGTGGTTGGTGTCTTCCATACTTCTAGCGAATGGATTTCACTTAAAACTCACCAAATGACTCCTCCCACCGTATTATGATGTTGCCCAAGTTTTGGGCTCGTTCCAAAATCAATAGGTGTTCCAAATTGGACAATTCAAGTTCAACGGCAGTTCGTTCCTAATTGGAGTGGTTGGTGTATTCCATACTTCTAGCGATTGGATTTCACTCAAAACTCACCAAATGACTCCTCCCACCATATTATGATGTTGCCCAAGTTTTGGGCTCGATCCGAAATCAATAGGTGTTCCAAATTGGACAATTCAAGTTCAACGGCAGTTCGTTCCTAATTGGAGTGGTTGGTGTACTCCATACTTCTAGCGATTGGATTTCACTCAAAACTCACCAAATGACTCCTCCCACCATATTATGATGTTGCCCAACTTTGGGGCTCGATCCGAAATCAATAGGTGTTCCAAATTAGACAATTCAAGTTCAACGGCAGTTCGTTCCTAATTGGAGTGGTTGGTGTATTCCATGCTTCTAGCGATTGGATTTCACTCAAAACTCACCAAATCCATCCTCCCACCATATTATGATGTTGCCCAAGTTTGGGGCTCGATCCGAAATCAATAGGTGTGACAAACTGGACTGTTCAAGTTCAACGGCAGTTCGTTACTAATTGGAGTGGTTGCTGTATTACACAATTCTAGCGATTGGATTTCACTCAAAACTCACCAAATGACTCCTCCCACCATATTATGATGTTGCCCTAGTTTTGGGCTCGATTCGAAATCAATAGGTGTGAGAAATTGGACAATTCAAGTTCAGCGGCAGTTCGTTCCTAATTGTAGTGGTTGGTGTATTCCATACTTCTAGCGATTGGATTTCACTCAATACTCACCAAATGACTCCTCCCACCATATTATGATGTTGCCCAAGTTTGGGGCTCGATCCGAAATCAATAGGTGTGAGAAATTGGACAATTCAAGTTCGACGGCAGTTCGTTCCTAATTGGAGTGGTTGGTGTATTCCATACTTCTAGCGATCGGATTTCACTCAAAACTCACCAAATGACTGCTCCCACCAAATTATGACGTTGCCCAAGTTGTGGGGCTCTATCCGAAATCAATAGGTGTGAGAAATTGGACAATTCAAGTTCAACGGCATATCGTTCCTAATTGGAGCGGTTGGTGTATTCCATACTTCTAGCGATTGGATTTCACTTAAAACTCACCAAATGACTCCTCCCACCATATTATGATGTTGGCCAAGTTTTGGGCTCGATCCGAAATGATTTGGCGTTCAAAATTTGACAATTCAAGTTCAACGGCAGTTCGTTCCTAATTGGAGTGGTTGGTGTATTCCATAATTCTGGCGATTGGATTTCACTCAGAACTCACCAAATGACTCCTCCCACCATATTATGATGTGGCCCAAGTTTTGGGCTCGATCCGAAATCAATAGGTTTGAGAAATTGGACAATTCAATTTCAACGGCAGTTCGTTCCTAATTGGAGAGGTTGGTGTCTTCCATACTTCTAGCGATTGGATTTCACTCAAAACTCACCAAATGAGTCCTCCCAATATATTATGATGTAGCCCACGTTTTGGGCCCGATCCGATATCAATAGGTGTGAGAAATTGGACAATTCAAATTCAACGGCAGTTCGTTTCTAATTGGAGTGGTTGGTGTCTTCCATACTTCTAGCGATTGGATTTCACTCAAAACTGACCAAAAGACTCCTCCCACCATATTATGATGTTGCCCAAGTTTTGGGCTCGATCCGAAATCAATAGGTGTTCCAAATTAGACAATTCAAGTTCAACGGCAGTTCGTTCCTAATTGGAGTGGTTGGTGTATTCCATACTTCTAGCGATCGGATTTCACTCAAAACTCACCAAATGACTCCTCCCACCAAATTATGACGTTGCCCAAGTTTTGGGCTCCATCCGAAATCAATAGGTGTGAGAAATTGGACAATTCAAGTTCAACGACAGTTCGTTCCTAATTGGAGTGGTTGGTGTATTCCATACTTCTAGCATTTGGATTTCACCCAAAACTCACCAAATGACTCCTCCCACAATACTATAACGTTGCCCAACTTTGGGGCTCGATCCGAAATCAATAGGTGTTCCAAATTAGACAATTCAAGTTCAACGGCAGTTCGTTCCTAATTGGAGTGGTTGGTGTATTCCATACTTCTAGCGATTGGATTTCACTCAAAACTCACCAAATGACTCCTCCCACCATATTATGATGTTGCCCAAGTTTGGGGCTCGATCCGAAATCAATAGGTTTGAGAAATTGGACAATTCAAGTTCAACGGCATACCGTTCCTAATTTTAGTGGTTGGTGTATTCCAGACTTCTAGCGATTGGATTTCACTCAAAACTCCCCAAATGACTCCTCCCACCATATTATGATATTGCCCAAGTTTTGGGCTCGATCCGAAATCAATAGGTGTTCCAAATTGGACAATTCAAGTTCAACGGCAGTTCGTTCCTAATTGGAGTGGTCGGTGTATTCCATACTTCTAGCGATTGGATTTCACTCAAAACTCACCAAATGACTGCTCCCACCATATTATGATGTTGCCCAAGTTTGGGGCTCGATCCGAAATCAATAGGTGTGAGAAATTGGACAATTCAAGTTCAACGGCATATCATTCCTAACTGGAGAGGTTGGTGTATTCCATACTTCTAGCGATTGGATTTCACTCAAAACCCACCAAATGACTCCTCCCACCATATTATGATGTTGGCCAAGTTTTGGGCTCGATCCGAAATCATTTGGTGTTCGAAATTGGACAATTAAAGTTCAACGGCAGTTCGTTCCTAATTGGAGTGGTTGGTGTATTCCATACTTCTAGCGATTGCATTTCACTCAAAACTCACCAAATGACTCCTCCCACCACATTATGATGTTGCCCAAGTTTGGGTTTCGATCCGAAATCAATAGGTGTGAGAAATTGGACAATTCAAGTTCAACGGCAGTTCGTTCCTAATTGGAGTGGTTGGTGTATTCCATACTTCTAGCGATCGGATTTCACTCAAAACTCACCAAATGACTCCTCCTACCAAATTATGACGTTGCCCAAGTTTTGGGGCTCGATCCGAAATCAATAGGTGTGAGCAATTGGACAATTCAAGTTCAACGGCATATCGTTCCTAATTGGAGCGGTTGGTGTATTCCATACTTCTAGCGATTGGATTTCACTCAAAACTCACAAAATGACTCCTCCCACCATATTATGATGTTGGCCAAGTTTTGGGCTCGATCCGAAACGATTTGGTGTTCAAAATTGGACAATTCAAGTTCAACGGCAGTTCGTTCCTAACTGGAGTGGTTGGTGTATTCCATACTTCTAGCGATTGGATTTCACTCAAAACTCACCACATGACTCCTCCCACCATATTATAATGTTGCCCAAGTTTTCGGCTCGATCCGAAATCAATAGGTGTGAGAAATTGGACAATTCAAGTTCAACGGCAGTTCGTTCCTAATTGGAGTGGTTGAGGTATTCCGTACTTCTAGCGATTGGATTTCACTCAAAACTAACCAAATGACTCCTCCCACCATATTATGATGTTGCCCAAGTTCTGGGCTCGATCCGAAATCAATAGGTGTTCCAAATTGGACAATTCGAGTTCAACGGCAGTTCGTTCCTAATTGGAGTGCTTGGTGTATTCCATACTTCTAGCGATTGGATTTCACTCAAAACTCACCAAATGACTCCTCCCACCATGTTATGATATGGCCCAAGTTTTAGGCTCGATCCGAAATCAATAGGTGTTCCAAATTGGACAATTCAAGTTCAAAGGCAGTTGGTTCCTAATTGGAGTGGTTGGTGTATTCCATACTTTTAGCGATTGGATTTCACTCAAAACTCACCAAATGACTCTTCCCACCATATTATGATGTTGCACAAGTTTGGGGTTCGATCCGAAATCAATAGGTGTTAGAAATTGGACAATTCAAGTTCAACGGCAGTTCGTTCCTAATGGGAGTGGTTGGTGTATTCCATACTTCTAGCGATTGGATTTCACTCAAAACTCACCAAATGACTCCTCCCACCATATTATGATGTTGCCCAAGTTTGGGGCTCGATCCGAAATCAATAGGTGTGAGAAATTGGACAATTCAAGTTCAACGGCATATCATTCCTAATTGGAGCGGTTGGTGTATTCCATACTTCTAGCGATTGGATTTCACTCAAAACTCACCAAATGGCTCCTCCCACCATATTATGATGTTGGCCAAGTTTTGGGCTCGATCCGAAATCATTCGGTGTTCGAAATTGGACAATTCAAGTTCAACGGCAGTTCGTTCCTAATTGGAGTGGTTGGTGTATTCCATACTTCTAGCGATTGGATTTCTCTCAAAACTCACCAAATGACACCAAATGACTCCTCCCACCATATTATGATGTTGCCCAAGTTTGGGGCTCGATCCGAAATCAATAGGTGTGAGAAATTGGACTATTCAAGTTCAACGGCAGTTCGTTACTAATTGGAGTGGTTGCTGTATTCCATAATTCTAGCGATTGGATTTCACTCAAAACTCACCAAATGACTCCTCCCACCACATTATGATGTTGCCCAAGTTTGGGGCTCGATCCGAAATCAATAGGTGTGAGAAATTGGACAATTCAAGTTCAACGGCAGTTCGTTCCTAATTGGAGTGGTTGGTGTCTTCCATACTTCTTGCGATTGGATTTCACTCAAAACTCACCAAATGACTCCTCCCACCGTATTATGATGTTGCCCAAGTTTGGGGCTCGATCCGAAATCAATAGGTGTTCGAAATTGGACAATTCAAGTTCAACGGCAGTTCGTTCCTAATTGGAGTGGTTGGTGTCTTCCATACTTCTAGCGATTGGATTTCACTCAAAACTCACCAAATGACTCCTCCCACCGTATTATGATGTTGCCCAAGTTTGGGGCTCGATCCGAAAGCAATAGGTGTTCCAAATTGGACAATTCATGTTCAACGGCAGTTCGTTCCTAATTGGAGTGGTTGGTGTATTCCACACTTCTAGCGATTGGATTTCACTGAAAACTCACCAAAGGACTCCTCCCACCATATTATGATGTTGCACAAGTTTGGGGTTCGATCCGAAATCAATAGGTGTTAGAAATTGGACAATTCAATTTCAACGGCAGTTCGTTCCTAACGGGAGTGGTTGGTGTATTCCATACTTCTAGCGATTGGATTTCACTCAAAACTCACCAAAGGACTCCTCCCACCATATTATGATGTTGCCCAAGTTTGGGGCTCGATCCGAAGTCAATAGGTGGGAGAAATTGGACAATTCAAGTTCAACGGCATATCATTCCTAATTGGAGCGGTTGGTGTATTCCATACTTCTAGCAATTGGATTTCACTCAAAACTCACCAAATGACTCCTCCCACCATATTATGATGTTGGACAAGTTTTGGGCTCGATCCGAAATCATTTGTTGTTCGAAATTGGACAATTCAAGTTCAACGGCAGTTCGTTCCTAACTGGAGTGGTTGGTGTATTCCATACTTCTAGCGATCGGATTTCACTCAAAACTCACCGAATGACTCCTCCCACCAAATTATGACATTGCCCAAGTTTTGGGGCTCGATCCGAAATCAATAGGTGTGAGAAATTGGACAATTCAAGTTCAACGGCATATCGTTCCTAATTGGAGCGGTTGGTGTATTCCATACTTCTAGCGATTGGATTTCTCTCAAAACACACCAAATGACTCCTCCCACCATATTATGATGTTGGCCAAGTTTTGGGCTCGATCCGAAATGATTTGGTGTTCAAAATTGGACAATTCAAGTTTAACGGCAGTTCGTTCCTAACTAGAGTGGTTGGTGTATTCCATACTTCAAGCGATTGGATTTCACTCAAAACTCACCAAATGACTCCTCCCACCATATTATGATGTAGCCCATGTTTTCGGCTCTATCCGAAATCAATAGGTGTGAGAAATTGGAGAATTCAAGTTCAACGGCAGTTAGTTCCTAATTGGAGTGGTTGGTGTATTCCATACTTCTAGCGATTGGATTTCACTCAACACTCACCAATTGACTCCTCCCACCCTATTTTGATGTTGCCCAAGTTTTGGGCTCGATCCGAAATCAATAGGTTTGAGAAATTGGACAATTCAAATTCAACGGAAGTTCGTTCCTAATTGGAGTGGTTGGTGTATTCCATACTTCTTGCGATTGGATTTCACTCAAAACTCACCAAATGACTCCTCCCACCATATTATGATGTTGCCCAAGTTTGGGGCTTGATCCGAAATCAATAGGTGTGAGAAATTGGACAATTCAAGTTCAACGGCAGTTCTTTCCAAATTGGAGTGGTTGGTGTATTCCATACTTCTAGCGATTGGATTTCACTCAAAACTCACCAATTGACCCCTCCCACCAAATTATGATGTTGCCCAAGTTTTGGGCTCGATCCGAAATCAATAGTTGTTCCAAATTGGACAATTCAAGTTCAACGGCAGTTCGTTCCTAATTGCAGTGGTTGGTGTATTCCATACTTCAAGCGATTGGATTTCACTCAAAACTCACCAAATGACTCCTCCCACCATATTATGATGTTGCCCAAGTTTGGGGCTCGATCCGAAATCAATAGGTGTGAGCAATTGGACAATTCAAGTTCAACGGCATATCGTTCCTAATTGGAGCGGTTGGTGTATTCCATACTTCTAGCGATTGGATTTCACTCAAAACTCACCAAATGACTCCTCCCACCATATTATGATGTTGCCTAAGTTTGGGGCTCGATCCGAAATCAAAAGGTGTAAGAAATTGGACAATTCAAGTTCAACGGCAGTTCGTTCCTAATTGGAGTGGTTGGTGTATTCCATACTTCTAGCGATTGGATTTCACTCAAAACTCACCAAATGACTCCTCCCACCATATTATGATGTTGCCCAAGTTTTGGGCTCGATCCGAAATCAATAGGTGTGAGAAATTGGACAATTCAAGTTGAACGGCAGTTCGTTCCTAATTGGAATGGTTTGTGTATTCCATACTTCCAGCGATTGGATTTCACTCAAAACTCACCTAATGACTCTTCCCACCATATTATGATGTTGCCCAAGTTTGGGGCTCGATCCTTAATCAATAGGTGTTAGAAATTGGACAATTCAAGTTCAACGGCAGTTCGTTCCTAATTGGAGTGGTTGGTGTATTCCAAACTTCTAGCGATTGGATTTCACTAAAAACTCACCAAATGACTCCTCCCACCGTATTATGATGTTGCCCAAGTTTTGGGCTCGATCCGAAATCAATAGGTCTTCCAAATTTGACAATTAGAGTTCAACGGCAGTTCGTTCCTAATTGGAGTGGTTGGTGTATTCCATACTTCTAGCGATTGGATTTCACTCAAAACTCACGAAATGACTCCTCCCACCATATTATGATGTTGCCCAAGTTTGGGGCTCGATCCGAAATCAACAGGTGTGAGAAATTGCACAATTCAAGTTCAACGGTAGTTCGTTCCTAATTGGAGTGATTGGTGTATTCCATATTTCTAGCGATTGGATTTCACTCAAAACTCTCCAAACGACTCCTCTCACCATATTATGATGTTGCCCAAGTTTGGGGCTCGATCCGAAATCAATAGGTGTTCCGTATTGGACACTTCAAGTTCAACGACAATTCGTTCCTAATTGGAGTGGTTGGTGTATTCCATACTTCTAGCGATTGGATTTCACTCCAAACTCACAAAATGACTCCTCCCACCATATTATGATGTTGCCCAAGTTTTGGGCTCGATCCGAAATCCGTAGGTGTGAGAAATTGGACAATTCAAGTTCAACGGCAGATAGTTCCTAATTGGAGTGATTGGTGTATTCCATACTTCTAGCGATTGGATTTCACTCAAAACTCACCAAATGACTCCTCCCACCATATTATGATGTTGCCCAAGTTTTGGGCTCGATCCGAAATCAATAGGTGTTCCAAATTCGACAATTCAAGTTCAACGGCAGTTCGTTCCTAATTGGAGTGGTTGGTGTATTCCATACTTCTAGAGATTGGATTTCACTCAAAACTCACCAATTGACTCCTCCCACCATATTATGATGTTGCCCAAGTTTTGGGCTTGATCTGAAATCAATAGGTGTGAGAAATTGGACAATTCAAGTTCAACGGCAGTTCGTTCCTAATTGGAGTGGTTGGTGTATTCCATACTTCTAGAGATGGGATTTCACTCAAAACTCACCAATTGACTCCTCCCACCATATTATGATGTTGCCCAAGTTTTGGGCTCGATCCGAAATCAATAGGTGTGAGAAATTGGACAATTCAAGTTCAACGGCAGATAGTTCCTAATTGGAGTGATTGGTGTATTCCATACTTCTAGCGATTGGATTTCACTCAAAACTCACCAAATGACTCCTCCCACCATATTATGATGTTGCCCAAGTTTTGGGCTCGATCCGAAATCAATAGGTGTTCCAAATTGGACAATTCAAGTTCAACGGCAGTTCGTTCCTAATTGGAGTGGTTGGTGTATTCCATACTTCTAGCGACTGGATTTCTCTCAAACCTCACCAAATGACTCCTCCCACCATATTATGATGTTGCCCATGTTTTGGGCTCAATCCGAAATCAATTGGTGTTAAAAATTGGACAATTCAAGTTCAACGGCAGTTCGTTCCTAATTGGAGTGGTTGGTGTATTCCATACTTCTAGCAATAGGATTTCACTCAAATCTCACCAAATGACTCCTCCCACCATATTATGATGTTGCCCAAGTTTTGGGCTCGATCCGAAATCAGTAGGTGTGAGAAATTGGACAATTCAAGTTCAACGGCGGTTCATTCCTAACTGGAGTGGTTGGTGTATTCCATACTTCTAGAGATTGGATTTCACTCAAAACTCACCAATTGACTCCTCCCACCATATTATGATGTTGCCCAAGTTTTGGGCTTGATCTGAAATCAATAGGTGTGAGAAATTGGACAATTCAAGTTCAACGGCAGTTCGTTCCTAATTGGAGTGGTTGGTGTATTCCATACTTCTAGAGAAGGGATTTCACTCAAAACTCACCAATTGACTCCTCCCACCATATTATGATGTTGCCCAAGTTTTGGGCTCGATCCGAAATCAATAGGTGTGAGAAATTGGGCAATTCAAGTTCAACGGCAGTTCGTTCCTAATTGGAGTGGTTGGTGTATTCCATACTTCTAGCGATTGGATTTCACTCAAAACTCACCAAATGACTCCTCCCACCATATTATGATGTTGCCCAAGTTTTGGGCTCGATCCGAAATCAATAGGTGTGTGAAATTGGACAATTCAAGTTCAACGGAAGTTCGTTCCTAATTGGAGTGGTTGGTGTATTCCATACTTCAAGCGATTGGATTTCACTCAAAATTCACCAAATGACTCCTCCCACCATATTATGATGTTGCCCAAGTTTGGGGCTTGATCCGAAATCAATAGGGGTTCCAAATTGGACAATTCAAGTTCAACGGCAGTTCGTTCCTAATTGGAGTGGTTGGTGTATTCAATACTTCTAGCGATTGGATTTCACTCAAAACTCACCAATTGACTCCTCCCACCATATTATGATGTTGCCCAGGTTTTGGGCTCGATCCGAAATCAATAGGTGTGAGAAATTGGACAATTCAAGTTCAACGGCAGTTCGTTCCTAATTGGAGTGGTTGTTGTATTCCATACTTCTAGCGATTGGATTTCACTCAAAACTCACCAAATGACTCCTCCCTCCATATTATGATGTTGCCCAAGTTTTGGGCTCGATCCGAAATCAATAGGTGTTCCAAGTTGGACAATTCAAGTTCAAAGGCAGTTCGTTCCTAATTGGAGTGGTTAGTGTATTCCATACTTCTAGCGATAGGATTTCACTCAAATCTCACCAAATGACCCCTCCCACCATATTATTATGTTGCACAAGTTTGGGGTTCGATCCGAAATCAATAGGTGTTCCAAATTGGACAATTCAAGTTCAACGGCAGTTCGTTCCTAATTGGAGTGGTTGGTGTATTCCATACTTCTAGCTATTGGATTTCACTCAAAACTCACCAAATGACTCCTCCCACCATATTATGATGTTGCCCAAGTTTTGGGCTCGATCCGAAATCAATAGGTCTTCCAAATTTGACAATTAGAGTTCAACGGCAGTTCGTTCGTAATTGGAGTGGTTGGGGTATTCCATACTTCTAGCGATTGGATTTCATTCAAAACTAACCAAATGACTCCTCCCACCATATGATGATGTTGCCCAAGTTTTGGGCTCGATCCGAAATCAATATGTGTGAGAAATTGGACAATTCAAGTTCAACGGCAGTTCGTTCCAAATTGGAGTGGTTGGTGTATTCCACACTTCTAGCGATTGGATTTCACTTAAAACTCACAAAATGACTCATCCCACCATATTATGATGTTGCCCAAGTTTTGGGCTCGATCCGAAATCAGTAGGTGTGAGAAATTGGACAATTCAAGTTCAACGGCAGTTCGTTCCTAATTGGAGTGGTTGTTGTATTCCATACTTCTAGCGTTTGGATTTCACTCAAAACTCACCAATTGACTCCTCCCACCATATTATGATGTTGCCCAAGTTTTGGGGTCGTTCCGAAATCAATAGATGCGAGAAATTGGACAATTCAAGTTCAACGGCAGTTCGTTCCCAATTGGAGTGGTTGGTGTATTCCGTACTTCTAGCGATTGGATTTCACTCAAAACTCACAAAATGACTCCTCCCACCATATTATGATGTTGCCCAAGTTTTGGGTTCAATCCGAAATCAATAGGTGTGAGAAATTGGACAATTCAAGTTCAACGGCAGTTCGTTCCTAATTGGAGTGGTTGGTGTATTCCATACTTCTAGCGATTGGATTTCACTCCAAACTCACAAAATGACTCCTCCCACCATATTATGATGTTGCCCAAGTTTTGGGCTCGATCCGAAATCAGTAGGTGTGAGAAATTGGACAATTCAAGTTCAACGGCGGTTCATTCCTAACTGGAGTGGTTGGTGTATTCCATACTTCTAGAGATTGGATTTCACTCAAAACTCACAAAATGTCTCCTCCCACCATATTATGATGTTGCCCAAGTTTTGGGCTCGATCCGAAATCAGTAGGTGTGAGAAATTGGACAATTCAAGTTCAACGGCAGTTCGTTCCTAATTGGAGTGGTTGGTGTATTCCATACTTCTAGAGATGGGATTTCACTCAAAACTCACCAATTGACTCCTCCCACCATATTATGATGTTGCCCAAGTTTTGGGCTCGATCCGAAATCAATAGGTGTGAGAAATTCGACAATTCAAGTTCAACGGCAGATAGTTCCTAATTGGAGTGATTGGTGTATTCCATACTTCTAGCGATTGGATTTCACTCAAAACTCACCAAATGACTCCTCCCACCATATTATGATGTTGCCCAAGTTTTGGGGTCGATCCGAAATCAATAGGTGTTCCAAATTGGACAATTCAAGTTCAACGGCAGTTCGTTCCTAATTGGAGTGGTTGGTGTATTCCATACTTCTAGCGACTGGATTTCTCTCAAACCTCACCAAATGACTCCTCCCACCATATTATGATGTTGCCCATGTTTTGGGCTCGATACGAAATCAATAGGTGTTCCAAATTGGACAATTCGAGTTCAACGGCAGTTCGTTCCTAATTGGGGTGGTTGGTGTATTCCATACTTCTAGAGATTAGATTTCTCTCAAAACTCACCAAATGACTCCTCCCACCATATTATGATGTTGTCCAAGTTTTGGGCTCGATCCGAAATCAATAGGTGTGAGAAATTGGACAATTCAAGTTCAACGGCAGTTCGTTCCAAATTGGAGTGGTTGGTGTATTCCACACTTCTAGCGATTGGATTTCACTTAAAACTCACAAAATGACTCCTCCCACCATATTATGATGTTGCCCAAGTTTTGGGCTCGATCCGAAATCAGTAGGTGTGAGAAATTGGACAATTCAAGTTCAACGGCAGTTCATTCCGAACTGGAGTGGTTGGTGTATTCCATACTTCTAGCAATTGGATTTCACTCAAAACTCACCAATTCACTCCTCCCACCATATTATGATGTTGCCCAAGTTTTGGGCTTGATCTGAAATCAATAGGTGTGAGAAATTGGACAATTCAATTTCAACGGCAGTTCGTTCCTAATTGGAGTGGTTGCTGTATTCCATACTTCTAGCGACTGGATTTCTCTCAAAACTCACCAAATGACTCCTCCCACCATATTATTATGTGGCCCAAGTTTTGGGCTCGATACGAAATCAATAGGTGTTCCAAACTGGACAATTCAAGTTCAACGGCAGTTCGTTCCTAATTGGGGTGGTTGGTGTATTCCATACTTCTAGCGATTGGATTTCACTCAAAACAAACCAAATGACTCCTCCCACCACATTATGATGTTGCCCAAGTTTTGGGCTCGATCCGAAATCAATAGGTGTGAGAAATTGGACAATTCAAGTTCAACGGCAGTTCGTTCCTAATTGGAGTGGTTGGTGTTTTCCATACTTCTAGCGACTGGATTTCACTCAAAACAAGCCAAATGACTCCTCCCACCATATTATGATGTTGCCCATGTTTTGGGCTCGATACGAAATCAATAGGTGTTCCAAATTGGACAATTCAAGTTCAACGGCAGTTCGTTCCAAATTGGAGTGGTTGGTGTATTCCACACTTCTAGCGATTGGATTTCACTTAAAACTCACAAAATGACTCCTCCCACCATATTATGATGTTGCCCAAGTTTTGGGCTCGATCCGAAATCAGTAGGTGTGAGAAATTGGACAATTCAAGTTCAACGGCAGTTCATTCCTAACTGGAGTGGTTGGTGTATTCCATACTTCTAGCAATTGGATTTCACTCAAAACTCACCAATTGACTCCTCCCACCATATTATGATGTTGCCCAAGTTTTGGGCTTGATCTGAAATCAATAGGTGTGAGAAATTGGACAATTCAATTTCAACGGCAGTTCGTTCCTAATTGGAGTGGTTGCTGTATTCCATACTTCTAGCGACTGGATTTCTCTCAAAACTCACCAAATGACTCCTCCCACCATATTATGATGTTGCCCATGTTTTGGGCTCGATACGAAATCAATAGGTGTTCCAAATTGGACAATTCAAGTTCAACGGCAGTTCGTTCCTAATTGGGGTGGTTGGTGTATTCCATACTTCTAGAGATTAGATTTCTCTCAAAACTCACCAAATGACTCCTCCCACCATATTATGATGTTGCCCAAGTTTTGGGCTCGATCCGAAATTAATAGGTGTTCCAAATTGGACAATTCAAGTTCAACGGCTGTTCATTCCTAATTGCAGTGGTTGGTGTATTCCATACTTCAAGCGATTGGATTTCACTCAAAACTCACCAAACGACTCCTCCCACCATATTATGATGTTGCCCAAGTTTTGGGCTCGATCCGAAATCAATAGGTGTGAGAAATTGGACAATTCAAGTTCAACGGCAGTTCGTTCCTAATTGGAGTGGTTGGTGTATTCCATACTTCTAGCGATTGGATTTCACTCAAAACTCACCAAACGACTCCTCTCACCATATTATGATGTTGCCCAAGTTCGGGGCTCGATCCGAAATCAATAGGTGTGAGAAATTGGACAATTCAAGTTCAACGGCAGTTCGTTCCTAATTGGAGTGGTTGGTGTATTACATAATTCTAGCGATTGGATTTCACTCAAAACTCACTAAATGACTCCTCCCACCATATTATGATATTGCCCAAGTTTTGGGCTCGATCCGAAATCAATAGGTGTGAGAAATTGGACAATTCAAGTACAACGGCAGATAGTTCCTAATTGGAGTGATTGGTGTATTCCATACTTCTAGAGATTGGATTTCACTCAAAACAAGCCAAATGACTCCTCCCACCATATTATGATGTTGCCCATGTTTTGGGCTCGATACGAAATCAATAGGTGTTCCAAATTGGACAATTCAAGTTCAACGGCAGTTCGTTCCTAATTGGGGTGGTTGGTGTATTCCATACTTCTAGAGATTAGATTTCTCTCAAAACTCACCAAATGACTCCTCCCACCATATTATGATGTTGCCCAAGTTTTGGGCTCGATCCGAAATCAATAGGTGTGAGAAATTGGACAATTCAAGTTCAACGGCAGTTCGTTCCAAATTGGAGTGGTTGGTGTATTCCACACTTCTAGCGATTGGATTTCACTTAAAACTCACAAAATGACTCCTCCCACCATATTATGATGTTGCCCAAGTTTTGGGCTCGATCCGAAATCAGTAGGTGTGAGAAATTGGACAATTCAAGTTCAACGGCAGTTCATTCCTAACTGGAGTGGTTGGTGTATTCCATACTTCTAGCAATTGGATTTCACTCAAAACTCACCAATTCACTCCTCCCACCATATTATGATGTTGCCCAAGTTTTGGGCTTGATCTGAAATCAATAGGTGTGAGAAATTGGACAATTCAATTTCAACGGCAGTTCGTTCCTAATTGGAGTGGTTGCTGTATTCCATACTTCTAGCGACTGGATTTCTCTCAAAACTCACCAAATGACTCCTCCCACCATATTATTATGTGGCCCAAGTTTTGGGCTCGATACGAAATCAATAGGTGTTCCAAACTGGACAATTCAAGTTCAACGGCAGTTCGTTCCTAATTGGGGTGGTTGGTGTATTCCATACTTCTAGCGATTGGATTTTACTCAAAACAAACCAAATGACTCCTCCCACCACATTATGATGTTGCCCAAGTTTTGGGCTCGATCCGAAATCAATAGGTGTGAGAAATTGGACAATTCAAGTTCAACGGCAGATAGTTCCTAATTGGAGTGATTGGTGTATTCCATACTGCTAGAGATTGGATTTCACTCAAAACAAGCCAAATGACTCCTCCCACCACATTATAATGTTGCCCAAGCTTTGGGCTCGATCCGAAGTCAATAGGTGTGAGAAATTGGACAATTCAAGTTCAACGGCAATTCGTTCCTAATTGGAGTGGTTGGTATATTCCATATTTCAAGCGATTGGATTTCACTCAAAACTCACCAATTGACTCCTCCCACCGTATTATGATGTTGCCCAACTTTTGGGCTCGATCCGAAATTAATAGGTGTTCCAAATTGGACAATTCAAGTTCAACGGCTGTTCGTTCCTAATTGCAGTGGTTGGTGTATTCCATACTTCAAGCGATTGGATTTCACTCAAAACTCACCAAACGACTCCTCCCACCATATTATGATGTTGCCCAAGTTTTGGGCTCGATCCGAAATCAATAGGTGTGAGAAATTGGACAATTCAAGTTCAACGGCAGTTCGTTCCTAATTGGAGTGGTTGGTGTATTCCATACTTCTAGCGTTTGGATTTCACTCAAAACTCACCAAACGACTCCTCTCACCATATTATAATGTTGCCCAAGTTCGGGGCTCGATCCGAAATCAATAGGTGTGAGAAATTGGACAATTCAAGTTCAACGGCAGTTCGTTCCTAATTGGAGTGGTTGGTGTATTACATAATTCTAGCGATTGGATTTCACTCAAAACTCACTAAATGACTCCTCCCACCATATTATGATATTGCCCAAGTTTTGGGCTCGATCCGAAATCAATAGGTGTGAGAAATTGGACAATTCAAGTTCAACGGCAGTTCGTTCCTAATTGGAGTGGTTGGTGTATTAGATAATTCTAGCGATTGGATTTCACTCAAAACTCACCAAATGACTCCTCCCACCATATTATGATGTTGCCCAAGTTTTGGGCTCGATCCGAAATCAATAGGTCTTCCAAATTTGACAATTAGAGTTCAACGGCGGTTCGTTCCTAATTGGAGTGGTTGGTGTATTCCATACTTCTAGCGATTGGATTTCACTCAAAACTCCCCAAATGACTCCTCCTACCATTTTATGATGTTGCCCAAGTTTGGGGCTCGATCCGTAATCAACAGGTGTGAGAAATTGGACAATTCAAGTTCAACGGAAGTTCGTTCCTAATTGGAGTGGTTGGTGTATTCCACACTTCTAGCGATTGGATTTCACACAAAACTCCCCAAATGACTCCTCCCACCATATTATGATGTTGCCCAACTTTGGGGCTCGTTCCGAAATCATTAGGGATGAGAAATTGGTTAATTCAATTTCAACGACAGTTCATTTCTAATCGGAGTAGTTGTTGTATTCCATACTTCTAGCGATTGGATTTCACTCAAAACTCACCAAATGACTCCTCCCACCATATGATGATGTTGCCCAAGTTTTGGGCTCGATCCGAAATCAATAGGTGTGAGAAATTGGACAATTCAAGTTCAACGGCAGTTCGTTCCTAATTGGAGTGGTTGGTGTATTACATAATTCTAGCGATTGGATTTCACTCAAAACTCACTAAATGACTCCTCCCACCATATTATAATGTTGCCCAAGTTTTGGGCTCGATCCGAAATCAATAGGTGTGAGAAATTGGACAATTCAAGTTCAACGGAAGTTCGTTCCTAATTGGAGTGGTTGGTGTATTCCATACTTCTTGCGATTGGATTTCACTCAAAACTCACCAATTGACTCCTCCCACCATATTATGATGTTGCCCAAGTTTGGGGCTCGATCCGAAATGAATAGGTGTGAGAAATTGGGCAATTCAAGTTCAACGGCAGTTCGTTCCTAATTGGAGTGGTTGGTGTATTCCATATTTCTAGCGATCGGATTTCACTCAAAACTCACCAATTGACTCATCCCACCATATTATGATGTTGCCCAAGTTTTGGGCTCGATCCGAAATCAATAGGTGTGAGAAATTGGACAATTCAAGTTCAACGGCAGTTCGTTCCTAATTGCAGTGGTTGGTGTATTCCATATTTCTAGCGATCGGATTTCACTCAAAACTCACCAAGTGACTCCTCCCACCATATTATGATGTTGCCCAAGTTTGGGGCTCGATCCAAAATGAATAGGTGTGAGAAATTGGGCAATTCAAGTTCAACGGCAGTTCGTTCCTAATTGGAGTGGTTGGTGTATTCCATATTTCTAGCGATTGGATTTCACTCAAAACTCACCAATTGACTCCTCCCACCGTATTATGATGTTGCCCAACTTTTGGGCTCGATCCGAAATTAATAGGTGATCCAAATTGGACAATTCAAGTTCAACGGCTGTTCGTTCCTAATTGCAGTGGTTGGTGTATTCCATACTTCAAGCGATTGGATTTCACTCAAAACTCACCAAATGACTCCTCCCACCATATTATGATGTTGCCCAAGTTTTGGGCTCGATCCGAAATCAATAGGTGTTCCAAATTGGACAATTCAAGTTCAACGGCTGTTTGTTCCTAATTGCAGTGGTTGGTGTATTCCATACTTCAAGCGATTGGATTTCACTCAAAATTCACCAAACGACTCCTCCCACCATATTATGATGTTGCCCAAGTTTTGGGCTCGATCCGAAATCAATAGGTGTGAGAAATTGGACAATTCAAGTTCAACGGCAGTTCGTTCCTAATTGGAGTGGTTGGTGTATTCTATACTTCTAGCGATTGGATTTCACTCAAAACTCACCAAACGACTCCTCTCACCATATTATGATGTTGCCCAAGTTCGGGGCTCGATCCGAAATCAAAAGGTGTGAGAAATTGGACAATTCAAGTTCAACGGCAATTCGTTCCAAATTGGAGTGGTTGGTGTATTCCATAATTCTAGCGATTGGATTTCACTCAAAACTCACCAAATGACTCATCACACCATATTACGATGTTGCCCAAGTTTTGGGCCCAATCCGAAATCAATAGGTGTTCCAAATTGGACAATTCAAGTTCAACGGCAGTTCGTCCCTAATTGGAGTGGTTGGTGTATTCCATACTTCTAGCGATTGGATTTCACTCAAAACTCACCAAATGACTCCTCCCACCATATTATGATGTTGCCCAAGTTTTGGGCTCGATCCGAAATCAAAAGGTGTGAGAAATTGGACAATTCAAGTTCAACGGCAGTTCGTTCCTAATTGGAGTGGTTGGTGTATTCCATACTTCTAGCGATTGGATTTCACTCAAAACTCACCAAATGACTCCTCCCACCATATTATAATGTTGCCCAAGTTTTGGGCTCAATCCGAAATCAATAGGTGTGAGAAATTGGACAATTCAAGTTCAACGGAAGTTCGTTCCAAATTGGAGTGGTTGGTGTATTCCATACTTCTTGTGATTGGATTTCACTCAAAACTCACCAATTGACTCCTCCCACCATATTATGATGTTGCCCAAGTTTGGGGCTCGATCCGAAATGAATAGGTGTGAGAAATTGGGCAATTCAAGTTCAACGGCAGTTCGTTCCTAATTGGAGTGGTTGGTGTATTCCATATTTCTAGCGATTGGATTTCACTCAAAACTCACCAATTGACTCCTCCCACCGTATTATGATGTTGCCCATTGTTGTTAATATTATGTTAACTCGCAATTGTACGGGGCAATTAGTAGTATAGCAAGACAAGTACGAGGTCGTACCCACGAAGACTGAGAAGTTAAAACTAGTTATGTACTTAGATTACCAAATTCAAGAAAGTAGGAGGTTATGTCTAAAACAGAATTTAAAACAAGAGTGGTTGTGATTGTTGAACAAAAGAAGCAAAATGAAATTGCAAACAAAAACAAGTAAACAAATGTAAGAAAGAGTGGTTTTAAGAGTTGGAAAACAGATTTTGAGACTAGGGCATTCGAATCACCATAACAATTCAATTCTGGGTTATAAAGATTCAAGTAACAAGTCTAATTCAGATTCAAAGATTGATTCTAGCTAAAGTATGATTAGGCCATGGTGTTTGGTCCTAACCTTGTGTTCCTAATTCCCTAATTTGATCATTTGTTGTCTAACCTAAAATTAAGCATTAGGAACCCATTAAGCATAGAAGAACATTTTAAACAACCAAGTATGTATCTAATCCCTGTTGTCGAATGTCCATACATACTCTTCCTATTCATAGTTCAATTCGAATTAAAGCATGGTGTATACTCTTAATTCAAACCAAGATAGTTAACAAACAAGTTCTAATGGTGATCAATCATTCAAACAAGCATGTTAACTTATAAGCATAATGAATAAGAACATGAATCATGAATCAAACTTGAAACTCCAAACTTATAAACCCAGAATATTCATGTTAGGTTACATCGAAGCCCTAGTTATGGATTTAGCTACTCATAATGGAAAAGAGACTTGAACAGAAATGAGAAAACATAATGAATGCAATAAGAGTAGAAAAACCCTTTTTCTGAAGTTCTTGTGGTGTCCAAGGCTTCTCCAAGTGCTTCTCCACTTCTAATGCTTCTCCAAGAGCTTCCCCACTTCTAGAAGGATGTATGAAGGATATGGAGGTGATTTGGGATGAGTTTGAGTGAGTGGTGATGGCTAAGGAAGATGAAATTCGTAGGGAAATGGAAGAGAGGTTTGCTGGAGTTGTTTTGGTGATTGTTGGAGTGTTTGGGATTTTGAGAGTGTTTGAGGATGGTTGGAGTGAATTGTGGGGGTTGTGAATCTCAGGATTTGTTGTGTCTTGAATGTGGAATGGATGTGGTATTTATAGGGAGAGGGGAGTGACAAATCTGAATTCAATATGGCTAATGCATACAACACTTGCATTATAAAAGATGAATTGGTTGATGCACTTCACTAATGCATACAACACTTGCATTATAAAATCTGAATTGGTTGATGCACTTCACCAATAGATCCCACCAGCAGCCCTAGCTCATCTTCATGTCACCATGACCAAGCTTCCAACCAGAAATGATAGCTCATACCTAGCTCACCATGACCAAGCATCCAACCAGCACATGCTGAGGTCAGCATAACCAGCAACTTCAAGGGCTTACAACTTGGGCTTCTCTTAATCAAATTAGGACTTTAAGCACTCGAAATTGAAGTTCAGAATGTCTTCTTTCCAGCCATATGTCATTTGGGCCAATCCAAGGTCGGAGGAGGAAGTTAAGGCCAAAACAAATTGCTAACTCATTTTGCGCGCTGATAAAATCCATCCTGAGCATGGCTCTGTGTTTGCTAGGTAACAGACTCCATATTTATCCAATGGGGATGAAATTTGGATATGTTATAGTACACACCCATTGGAACACCTTTCATGAAGAATGCTGCCTCATCCGAGCTGTGTAGGTTGCTGAAACAAAGCTTGAAATATGACCTACGGAACTGGACTGGCAGGGGGCTGTAGCCAAAATGAGTTTGTCTTTTAAGCTCTTCTTCCATTCATCCAAATTAGGCCTTAACATGCTTGAATTGCATGAATTATGCTCTCTTGCTCTATTGGCCTACAAAACACACAAAGGGAGGGAAATAACTTAGAATTATAGGAACTAAGCAAAAGAAGTAAGTAAATTGGGCATGTATATGTATGAAATTATGAGCTTAACACACCCCCAAACTTAGATTTTGCTAGTCCTCGAGCAAAACAAAAGAGAAACAAAGATAAAAACAAAACAAGAAGTTAACTAGACCACTTTCGTAGGTAACTCGATTGCATTGAGCGTATGCAACAAGCCTTTAAACCTCTAGGCATCCCTAGTAGGAGGAGTTGTGTCTCCTGAGGGTTTAACAGATACGATACCCACAAACGTTTTTCTAACTCTACAAAACAAAATGGTTAGAAAAACAACTTTGAAATCAACTAATGAAAATGAAAGAAAGTTTTAGTCATACCTCCAACACCATAGAGTTGCCAAGATAGGTCATCAATCAGTGTGTACAAGTGGAAGCTATAGCTCAAAGGCACACAGTTTCAAAGCAAGCACACTCAAACCTTGAATAGAGAACATGCTTCGACTCTAATTCTCACAGATAACACTCAATCACTCAGAACCTATGTTTTAATTCTCTCAAGAAAGCATAAGTGAGTGTATGAAATAGAAGCACAAATTTGGTTAGATCTCATGAAAGGAATTAAATACTAAGAATAGAGATACACACATACTTACCAGCACCCATGAATACATCCTCAAAGATCAGCTAGGTCTTTCACAATGTTGTAATGAAAGGCTAAGGTTTAGGGGAAATGGAAGAATTGGAAGGAAAAACAAATAACTTAAGAACATACCAAGGTTGCATGCTTCATTAATCTGCAAGGCATCATTGATTTAGATTGGCATGGCAGCAAACTTCATGGTATCTCCTGGCATAGACTTTATTTTTCACACTTAGATCAAATCGAAACACTTTCATCTTCGTTGATTTGATCTGCATCTTCATTAACTTCATTGCACAGATTCACATCATCTTTATTTAGGTACATGGCTGCAACTTCCTTGCTTCAAACTTTATCTTGGCACACCTTGGTATATTTCTAAGCTATAGGGTATGGCTACAATAGGTCAAGTATCTCAGATTGAGATACAAAGGTAGGGAAATGATGAGGGTGATAGAAGAAAAGGCTTTAAGTGTTTGGCTTCAAGAGGGTTGATGGAACACACATATAGGTAGGGTGAAAAGAAAGCACATAGAATGGTTATGCACACATAGCCTAGCATCACTTCAATGAGTTCATTCATGAATGAGAGCAAGCACATGATATCTGCAAAAGAGAATCATCCTTAGTATTCAATCAAAATGGAATAATGAGATCAATTAGAGTGAATTGAAGAAAATAAGTATGGATGAGAAATAGAACACTTTAAACCCTCTCAAGAAAGCAATTAGGCTCGATATAGCTCACTAGGGTAGTCTCCACTATTTTCCTTCAAGAATTTGAGCGTGGTACTTTAGCCACCAGAATTCTAAGAGCAAAAGCTTTGTGAAGTGCAAAATTCTGATATGAAAACCTCAAATAGCAGCTCCATAGCATTGATTGTATGACATTCTTTAAAAAAAATAAATAAATAAAAAAATATAAAAAAAAAAATAAAAAAAAAATAAAAAAAAAAAAATTGTGACAAGAGAACGAAAATTGAAAACACAAATGGATAAGAAAATTGAAATTGAAAACCTTCCCCCCAGACCTGAATTGAACATTGTCCTCAATGTGAAAGCATACAAAAGATGATTGAGAACAAACAAATGATAAAGGGAAAAGTTTAGAAGAAGGTTTAGGAAAAATAAAAAATAAAAAAAATGAATATATAAGCAACTCATGGATGACCAGTTAAGGGCCTCAGAAAACACAGCCAGGGGATCCGGGAAGGTTGGAGGGGTCACAATGGTCCCGCTTAAAACCCAAACTTCTTAGACACCGAAGGTGTCGCCTAAAGAACTCCTAGACACTGTATTGACGGAAGTGCTCACTGGAGTTACCATAAGTTAGCTCATATGAAAAATCTTTTTAAATTTTTAAATTTTTTTATTTTTTTTTTTAAATTTTTATTAAAAAAAAAAAAAAAAAAAAAAAAAAAACAGAAATTTAAAATAATAACAAGTAAAGAGAAAGGATTGAAATGCTCCCCCTTGATGCGATTAGGTCGATTGCTACCAAGCACATTCTTCTTGAACACATGGGTTGCCTCCCAAGAAGCGCCTTAGTTACTGTCTTGGCAAGACATTGTGCAATCAGCTAAGTTGATGGTACGAAGGGAAGTTGATCTACCACATGGCCAGTTTGGATGCCAGCTGAAACTCCCTCATAGAATGGCTTTAAACGTTGTCCATTTACTTTGAAAGTCGAGCCATCTTTAGGGTTTTGAATCTCCACAGCTCCATAGGGAGAAACATTGACCACGGTGAATGGGCCTTGCCATCTAGACTTCAATTTTCCTGGAAAGAGACGCAAACGTGAGTTAAATAAAAGAACTGACATACCTTTGGAGAACTCTTTCCGTTGAATGTTTCTGTCATGGTAACTCTTGGTTCGTTCTTTGTAAAGCTTTGCATTCTCATAAGACTCATGTCTAATTTCTTCCAATTCATTCAGCTGAAACTTTCTTGCATGGCCTGCCTTGTCTAGATCAAAATTTAACTTCTTGATGGCCCAAAAAGCATTGTGTTCAAGCTCCATTGGCAGGTGACAAGCTTTCCCAAACACAAGACGATAAGGGCTCATTCCAATGGGAGTCTTATATGCTGTCCTATAAGCCCATAATGCATCATTGAGCTTGGCTGCCCAATCTTTCCTTGTATTGTTCACCACCTTCTCCAGGATGTGCTTAATTTCTCTATTGCTTATTTCCACTTGACCAGAAGTTTGCGGATGATATGGTGTAGAGACTCGATGGGTGATGTTGTACTTCTTCATGAGTGCTTCGAATGGCTTGTTACAGAAGTGGCTGCCTCCATCACTAATGACAGCCCTTGGAGTACCAAACCTTGTGAAAATATTATCCTTCAAGAACTTCAGCACCACCTTATAATCATTGGTTTTGGTGGCTATGGCTTCCACCCATTTAGACACATAATCAACAGCAACAAGTATGTAAGTATAACCAAAGGAAGATGGGAATGGTCCCATGAAATCAATACCCCACACATCGAAGAGCTCCACAACAAGTATGTTATTCAATGGCATTTCATTCCTGCGACTTATGTTCCCCATCCTTTGGCACCTATCACACTTAACACAAAAATTAAATGCATCTTTAAATAGAGTGGGCCAAAAGAAACCAGATTGCAGAATTTTAAGTGCTGTTTTCTTAGCTCCAAAGTGACCTCCACAGGCCAATTCGTGGCTATGCCTAAGTATGCTTTCTTGCTCTTCTTCTGGAACACATCTTCTGATGAGTTGATCCGGGCAATGCTTGAATAAGAAAGGTTCATCCCATACATAATGTTTCACCATGGAAAAGAACTTCTTCTTATCCTGAGAAGTTAGATCATTTCTAAGAACACCACAAGCAAGATAATTAACAAAATCAGCATACCATGGCTCTTTGACTTGGGCAGCATATAGTTGTTCATCAGGGAAAGTCTCATTCAAGGGTAGCACAGCTCCTCCTTTTTCTTCAACCACAATTCTGCTCAAATGATCAGCTACCACATTCTCACATCCCTTCTTATCTCGAATCTCCAAATCGAATTCTTGCAGCAAGAGAATCCATCTAATCAAGCGTGGTTTGGCATCCTTCTTAGTGAGCAAGTATCTAAGGGCTGCATGGTCAGAATAAACAATTACTTTAGAACCAACAAGGTAAGAACGAAATTTTTCTAAAGCAAAAACCACAGCAAGCAACTCCTTCTCTGTTGTGGAGTAGTTGATTTGAGCATCATTCAAGGTCCGGCTAGCATAATGAATCACATGGGGCAGCTTGTTCTTCTTTTGACCTAAAACTGCACCAATAGCAAAGTCAGAGGCATCACACATTATTTCAAATGGTAAAGACCAATCCGGAGCTATGATAATAGGGGCTGAAGTTAGCTCCCTCTTCAAGGTAGAAAAAGCTTCCATGCAAGCTTCATTAAACTCAAAAACAGCATCCTTAGCAAGGAGATTACACAATGGCCTTGTAATGCTTGAGAAATTTTTGATGAACCTTCTATAGAATCCAGCATGACCTAGAAAGCTTCTAATTCCTTTAACAGAGGTAGGGGGTGGAAGATTTGAGATGAGGTCGATCTTGGCTTTATCCACTTCGATTCCCTTGCTTGAAATCACATGGCCTAGTACAATGCCTTGTCTCACCATGAAGTGACACTTCTCCCAATTCAAAATCAGATTTGTTTCCTGGCATCTTTTAAGCACTAGAGACAAGTGGTGAAGACAATTATCAAAAGAGGAACCAAAAACTGAAAAATCATCCATAAATACCTCAATGAATCGTTCCACCATATCTGAAAAGATTGACATCATGCATCTTTGGAAAGTTGCTGGGGCATTGCATAAACCGAATGGCATCCTTCTATAAGCAAACGTACCAAATGGGCATGTGAATGTGGTTTTCTCTTGGTCTTCCGGAGCAATGGGAATTTGATTATAACCTGAAAAACCATCAAGAAAACAATAGTAAGCATGGCCAGATAAACGTTCAAGCATTTGATCAATAAAAGGTAAGGGGAAATGATCTTTTCTAGTGGATGTGTTCAACTTCCTGTAATCAATGCAAACTCTCCAACCAGTGACAGTTCGTGTAGGAACTAGCTCATTCTTCTCATTCTTCACAACGGTGATTCCGGACTTCTTTGGAACAACTTGCACAGGGCTCACCCACTTAGAATCTGAAATTGGGTAGATGATTCCTACATCGAGTAGCTTTAAAACTTCAGCTCTAACCACCTCTTTCATGTTGGGATTTAGCCTCCTTTGGGCATCACGAGATGGTTTGCTGTCTTCTTCCATTAAAATCCGGTGCATGCACATGCTTGGACTAATTCCTTTGATGTCTGCTATGGTCCACCCAATGGCTGTTTTATGCTCTTTTAGAACTTTAATTAAGCTCTCTTCTTCATGTGAGGAGAGACCTGCAGCAATTATAACAGGGAGAGTTTCGTTAGCACCCAAATATGTATATTTAAGATTATTGGGAAGAGGTTTAAGTTCTAGCTTTGGTGGGATGACAATGGATGGCTCCAATTTCGTGGATGATGGTCCAAGAGGCTCGATTGGTGGCCTAAAGGATGGTGGGTATGGTGGAAACACTTCTAAGGCAGCCACCACTTCTTGGAACTCCGGTTCACAAAGATCTTCCTCTTCTTGTGTTAAGACAGCTTCTAGAGCATCATTAGACTTTCTCTGCAAAATTTTGGAAGAAACCTCATGATCCACAACATCAATTGAAAAGCAAGAATCAAGAGAGATAGAAGGTTGAGATAGAGCATTAAGCATTTTAAATTCAACAGTTTCACCCAAAACAGTCATGGAGAGAGTGCTATCTTTCACTTTGATGATTGTGTCTGCAGTGGCCATGAATGGCCTGCCTAGGAGAATGGGATCAACACGATCTCCATTTGGATTGTCTTCCATGTCCATCACTACAAAATCAGCAGGGAGAATTAGTGTATTAACTTGAACTAGAATATCTTCTACAATACCTTTTGGATATTTTATAGAATGATCAGCTAGTTCAAGTCGCATTGAAGTCTTCTTCATCCCTTCTAAGCCAAGCTCTTGATAAACT
The DNA here is from genome assembly GCF_965620075.1 of Prunus avium. Classification (NCBI taxonomy): domain Eukaryota; kingdom Viridiplantae; phylum Streptophyta; class Magnoliopsida; order Rosales; family Rosaceae; genus Prunus; species Prunus avium. The sequence goes on from NC_142290.1 coordinate 11,687,238, forward strand.
GAATATGGCAAAACATTGATGCTTGCTCCCAAGTCCAACATGGCTCTTCCAACCTTCTTGCCTCCAATGTTAATGGGAATGTCAAAGCTGCCAGGATCATCTAGTTTTGGTGGAAGCTTCCTTTGCAATACAGCACTTACATTCTGGTCGAGCTTTACTCCTTCATTTGGAGCGAAATTGAGCTTGTGAGTTTTCAAGTCCTTGATGAATTTTCCATATGCAGGAATCTGTTCAATAAGATCAAGCAAAGGCAAATTGATATTAACTTTACTCAAAATATCATAAATCTCTTTAAAAGCCTTATCTTGCTTTGCTTTCTTAAGACGGCCTGGAAATGGAATCTGTGGAACATATGGAGCGGGTGGCACGTATCTATCTTCTTGAAGATGTGGTGGCACAAATTTGTCATCCCTTTTATGCAATTGGAATTGATCGGATTTCTGAGAATCTGATTTGGCCTTAGGAGCAGATTGAGAAGTTTTGAGTTGTTCTCCTTCCGTGGCCATGGTCTCCTCCTCTTCATTTTCTACAATCACAGCATCATTTGAAAGATTAGAATCATCTTTATTATCAATGATCTTACCTGATCTGAGCACATGAATGGCCTTGGCTTCTGGGTTCTTTGGATTGATCTCAGTTTGGCTTGGCCATTTCCCAGGCACTCTTTGAGTTATTTCAGCAGCTATTTGGCCTAATTGGACTTCCAATTTGGAGATGGCAGCTTGTGTAGTTTGCTGAAAATTGGATTGGTTGATTGCCATCTGCTTCACTATATCTTCCAATGATGATGATGATTGTTGTGGCCTTTGGAATGAAGGGGGATTTGCTTGATTCTGGGTATTTCTCCATGAAAAGTTTGGATGATTCCTCCAACCTGGATTATAACTTTGAGAGTATGGATCATTTCTTGGACCTTGGTTGTAGGAATTTACCAACTTAGCTTGCTCTTGCACAAATTCTGGATATCCAGCCCCAAGTGGACAAGCTGTGGTATCATGGTCATGAGATTCACAAATGCTACACACTTCCTTCGGAGGGCTTCTTGAGTTTAATGCAAGAAGAGCATCTAGCTTTTGTTCCAGTTTTGAAATCTGCACACTAGAAGCATCATTAGAACCACTAATAACACGTTTACCTCTTGTATCCGTATGTTGGGTCTCCATTGCTATCTCCTCAAAGAGTTCGTACGTTTCTTCTGGAGTTTTGGTTTTAAAAGAACCACCTGCAAAATTGGTGACTATATTATGACTAGAAGGGGTTAGTCCTTTATAAAACATACGCATTTGAAGCTTCAATGGAATCCCATGATGAGGACATTGGTTGAGCAACCCATTGAATTTCTCCCATGCTTCACAAAACGATTCATCATCTTGCTGTGCAAATAACAAGATCTTGTCCCTAAGCATGTCGGTCTTTTGCGTGGAGAAGTATTTTTCCAGGAACTTCTTTTGAATGGCAGACCATGTAGTGAGTGAACCAGGCTTCAAAGAATTCAACCAATACTTCGCCTTATCCTTTAAAGTGTATGGAAACACTCTCATTCGAAGTTGATCTTCTGTCACACCTGTCAAGGGAAAAGAACTCACAACATTAAAAATATCCTTTATATGAGTCAATGGATCTTCATTAGGTAAACCATAAAAGGAAGGCAGCATATTAAGATGAGAAGATTTAAGCTCATAATTTCGAGCTACAGTGGGCAGCAAAATGCTTGAAGGAGATGCTGGAATTGTTGGGATATCAAGTTCTCCCATGAACTCAATGGCAGCCATCATTTCTTCTTCTTCTTGGTCTGAACTTGCTTCCGAATTTGAAAGTGAAGAACCGGGAAGTTCAGTGTGGAGAGCAAGACTTGTAAATGTAGCAAGAGCTTGCTCTTTTGCAGTTGACAACTCCCTTTCTAGACGATTCTGAATTTCAGAGGTCACTCGTCTGGGTTGCAATGATGGTCCTGCGTTCAAAGATCTAGAACGTTGGAACGAAGACCTCACTTGTTCAAGTAATGGATTTTTAGACATAAACTACCTGAAACAGAAAATTAGATTAATTAGAAACACTAAAAAGAATAGGGTAACCTTGGGCACATAACCAGGGAAGAACTTTCGTTCAGTCCCCGGCAACGGCGCCAAAATTTGTTGTTAATATTATGTTAACTCGCAATTGTACGGGGCAATTAGTAGTATAGCAAGACAAGTACGAGGTCGTACCCACGAAGACTGAGAAGTTAAAACTAGTTATGTACTTAGATTACCAAATTCAAGAAAGTAGGAGGTTATGTCTAAAACAGAATTTAAAACAAGAGTGGTTGTGATTGTTGAACAAAAGAAGCAAAATGAAATTGCAAACAAAAACAAGTAAACAAATGTAAGAAAGAGTGGTTTTAAGAGTTGGAAAACAGATTTTGAGACTAGGGCATTCGAATCACCATAACAATTCAATTCTGGGTTATAAAGATTCAAGTAACAAGTCTAATTCAGATTCAAAGATTGATTCTAGCTAAAGTATGATTAGGCCATGGTGTTTGGTCCTAACCTTGTGTTCCTAATTCCCTAATTTGATCATTTGTTGTCTAACCTAAAATTAAGCATTAGGAACCCATTAAGCATAGAAGAACATTTTAAACAACCAAGTATGTATCTAATCCCTGTTGTCGAATGTCCATACATACTCTTCCTATTCATAGTTCAATTCGAATTAAAGCATGGTGTATACTCTTAATTCAAACCAAGATAGTTAACAAACAAGTTCTAATGGTGATCAATCATTCAAACAAGCATGTTAACTTATAAGCATAATGAATAAGAACATGAATCATGAATCAAACTTGAAACTCCAAACTTATAAACCCAGAATATTCATGTTAGGTTACATCGAAGCCCTAGTTATGGATTTAGCTACTCATAATGGAAAAGAGACTTGAACAGAAATGAGAAAACATAATGAATGCAATAAGAGTAGAAAAACCCTTTTTCTGAAGTTCTTGTGGTGTCCAAGGCTTCTCCAAGTGCTTCTCCACTTCTAATGCTTCTCCAAGAGCTTCCCCACTTCTAGAAGGATGTATGAAGGATATGGAGGTGATTTGGGATGAGTTTGAGTGAGTGGTGATGGCTAAGGAAGATGAAATTCGTAGGGAAATGGAAGAGAGGTTTGCTGGAGTTGTTTTGGTGATTGTTGGAGTGTTTGGGATTTTGAGAGTGTTTGAGGATGGTTGGAGTGAATTGTGGGGGTTGTGAATCTCAGGATTTGTTGTGTCTTGAATGTGGAATGGATGTGGTATTTATAGGGAGAGGGGAGTGACAAATCTGAATTCAATATGGCTAATGCATACAACACTTGCATTATAAAAGATGAATTGGTTGATGCACTTCACTAATGCATACAACACTTGCATTATAAAATCTGAATTGGTTGATGCACTTCACCAATAGATCCCACCAGCAGCCCTAGCTCATCTTCATGTCACCATGACCAAGCTTCCAACCAGAAATGATAGCTCATACCTAGCTCACCATGACCAAGCATCCAACCAGCACATGCTGAGGTCAGCATAACCAGCAACTTCAAGGGCTTACAACTTGGGCTTCTCTTAATCAAATTAGGACTTTAAGCACTCGAAATTGAAGTTCAGAATGTCTTCTTTCCAGCCATATGTCATTTGGGCCAATCCAAGGTCGGAGGAGGAAGTTAAGGCCAAAACAAATTGCTAACTCATTTTGCGCGCTGATAAAATCCATCCTGAGCATGGCTCTGTGTTTGCTAGGTAACAGACTCCATATTTATCCAATGGGGATGAAATTTGGATATGTTATAGTACACACCCATTGGAACACCTTTCATGAAGAATGCTGCCTCATCCGAGCTGTGTAGGTTGCTGAAACAAAGCTTGAAATATGACCTACGGAACTGGACTGGCAGGGGGCTGTAGCCAAAATGAGTTTGTCTTTTAAGCTCTTCTTCCATTCATCCAAATTAGGCCTTAACATGCTTGAATTGCATGAATTATGCTCTCTTGCTCTATTGGCCTACAAAACACACAAAGGGAGGGAAATAACTTAGAATTATAGGAACTAAGCAAAAGAAGTAAGTAAATTGGGCATGTATATGTATGAAATTATGAGCTTAACACCCATCTTTTGGGCTCGATCCGAAATCAATAGGTGTGAGAAATTGGACAATTCAAGTTCAACGGCAGTTCGTTCCTAATTGGAGTGGTTGGTGTATTCCATACTTCTAGCGATTGGATTTCACTCAAAACTCACCAAATGACTCCTCCCACCATATTATGATGTTGCCCAAGTTTTGGGCTCGATCCGAAATCAATAGGTGTGAGAAATTGGACAATTCAAGTTCAACGGCAGTTCGTTCCTAATTGCAGTGGTTGGTGTATTCCATACTTCTAGCGATTGCATTTCACTCAAAACTCACCGAATGACTCCTCCCACCATATTATGATGTTACCCAAGTTTTGGGCTCGATCCGAAATCAACAGATGTTCCAAATTGGACAATTCAAGTTCAACGACAGTTCGTTCCTAATTGGAGTGGTTGGTGTATTCCATACTTCTAGCGGTTGGATTTCACTCAAAACTAACCAAATGACTCCTCCCACCATATTATGATGTTGCCCAAGTTTTGGGCTCGATCCGAAATCAAAAGGTGTGAGAAATTGGACAATTCAAGTTCAACGGCAATTCGTTCCAAATTGGAGTGGTTGGTGTATTCCATAATTCTAGCGATTGGATTTCACTCAAAACTCACCAAATGACTCATCACACCATATTACGATGTTGCCCAAGTTTTGGGCCCAATCCGAAATCAATAGGTGTTCCAAATTGGACAATTCAAGTTCAACGGCAGTTCGTCCCTAATTGGAGTGGTTGGTGTATTCCATACTTCTTGCGATTGGATTTCACTCAAAACTCACCAATTGACTCCTCCCACCATATTATGATGTTGCCCAAGTTTTGGGCTCGATCCGAAATCAATAGGTGTGAGAAATTGGACAATTCAAGTTCAACGGCAGTTCGTTCCTAATTGGAGTGGTTGTTGTATTTCATACTTCTAGGGGTTGGATTTCATTCAAAACTGACCAAATGACTCCTCCCACCATATTATGATGTTGCCCAAGTTTGGGGCTCGATCCGAAATCAATAGGTGTTAGAAATTGGACAATTCAAGTTCAACGGCAGATCGTTCCTAATTGGAGTGGTTGGTGTATTCCATACTCCTAATTGGAGCATAAAACAATTGTTTACAAGACTTCGAATCGTCACGATTAGATTTTTTTTTCTTTTACATGATCAAAACTCCTTATACCTTCATTTACATTGATTCAAACTCCTTTCCAAACACCAAATTATTTTGAAGGCCCAAAAATGAATTTTCAAACAACCGCCACTTAATCATAACTTTCTCTTTTCTTTCACAAATTGTGTGATTTTTTTTTTTTTTTTTTTTTGATGTAATATCCCTTCCCAAACTTAGCTTGAAAAACACATCCGAATTAGAGCTCATGAATTCCTTAGAAAGGTAAATATTTGTTTTTCGGGCTAAGGCGAGGAAATAAAATTGGTTAAATGAAAGAAAAGTTTTACATGTAGGCTCAAAATGGTTAACAATGGAAAATCATGCTTAAGCATGCATAAGGTTAGCTTGAAAGGCACAAACGATCCAAAGAAGGCCTTAATATCATTTCTTTAAATGTCATGAAATCAAATTGCATAAGAATGAATGACTTTTAAGTGTTCAACCAAATCAATGAATAATGAGATCAAACAACAACTTTGATGACAAGAAATTAAGAGTATATGTATAACACTCATGAAATGAAGTACAATGCTCAAAAGCTCACTTTATATGGTTGGTTATATAAGTCTAATTTATGCTTGATACAATTCTTTGGGTCATGCAAATCCTTTAATTGGAAAATTATGAAACAAATGGCAAGTGCAAAGAAGGTTTCGAACATGTCATGCTAGAACGATGCCAAATTAATTAATTAATTATTTATTTTTTTAAAATAAAAATTTACAAGGAAAACAAAATAAATAATAAATAAAATTCAATTTTCATTTAAGTCATGCAAACATTTATCACAATCTCATCAAATGTGTTCGGAAAGTGAATAAAATCAAAATCAAAATCAAAATCAAAATCAAAATCAAAATAAAAGCAAGACTTAACAAAATAAAATAAAAATAAAAACAAGCAAATAAATAAATAAATAAATAAATTAAGGAAAAACCAAATTTACATGCTAAACTCCAATACCCCCAAACCTAGAAATGAACATTGTCCTCAATGTTTAAAAATTAGGAACAAGCAATGTCATAACAAGAAATGAAAGGTACTAAAGTAAATATAAATCACAAAACACACAAGAATTAAAATACACTAATAAAATAAAATAATTACAAAAATAAAAATTACAAAACAAACAAACAAAAAATGAAACAGTAAACCCTAATCACACAATTCTGAAACCCAAAAAAAAAAAAATTAATTTGAAGCCCAAAGCCCACAATTTCGAAACACAAACCATGGTGAATTTAACCCACTTTGAAACCCAAACTAAGGTGAAACCCGACCCAAAATGAATTCCGAAGCCCACACATTTTCGTTGAAGCCCACACATTTTCGTTGGATCCCAAAATGAACGAACTGCCGTTGAACATGAATTCAGAAACACAAAAGAGAAAAGAAGAAAAAAAGTGAGAAATCAAATGGCCTCTTCCTACCCATTTTCGTTGGATCTCAACCTAGCTCCACCGACTCAGACATTGGGCCAAGCAGCGGCACCAGTATGGATGCCCTACTTTGGCTCCTCACGGGGGCCTGGGTCTGTCAATGACTCAATACTCCTAGACAACGATGTTGCTATTGGAGTTGGCAGAAATGTAGTGACTCCCAAAGATATACGTGTGTTCGGGGCAAGGGATGACAACCGGGTCACGAGTGATGCCCTGGCAATGAGCGTGCAGAGTACAGCATGTGTGTCGCAAGTTTGGGTCATCGCCTACTTGCGAAGTGCACGGCAACGGCGCCAAAAACTTGTTGTGTGGATTTCAGCTGCACCAAAATTGATTAAGCTGCATCCTCAACTTGTGATACTCGCAAGTGCACGAGCCGTTCGGTAGTATAGCGTATGTAAGTGCGAGGTCGATCCCACGAGGATTGGTGATTGAATGATCCAATTCATTTTCCCTACACAAAACAGAAATGAAAAAAAAGCAAGGAAATAAATAAAACAAGGAAGAAAGAAATAACTAACTCAAGCAGATAAGTTCCCAAGTTCAATTAGATTATCGGATTGATTCTAGCTAAAGTATGATTAAGCCATGGTGTTTGGTCATAACCTTGTGTTCCTAATTCCCTAATTTGATCATTTGTTGTCTAACCTAAAATTAAGCATTAGGAACCCATTAAGCATAGAAGAACAATTTAAACAACCAAGCATGTATCTAATCCCTGTTGTCGAATGTCCATACATACTCTTCCTATTCATAGTTCAATTCGAATTAAAGCATGGTGTATACTCTTAATTCAAACCAAGATAGCTAACATGCAAGCCTAAATGGTGATCAATCATTCAAACTAGCATATTAACTTATAAGCATAATGAATAAGAACATGAACCATAATTGAAACTTGGAAACTAATCAAACTTGAAACTAAAGAAAAGAATTTACATAATGAAAAGTAAAGTGGAACTAAGAAAAACTTAAGGAAAATTTCAGCACAAAAGATTTCATTACAACAATTGAAAACTAGAAAGAGAAACTAAGAGAATTCGAGGGAGAGAAGGGAAGGGAGCTCTAGAGAAGTGTTTGAGAGCTCCCCCCCTTGGGGTGTGTTTACAAGCTTAGAGAACATCCCTATTTATAGGCCTAGGGGAAGTGAAAATCTGAATTTGATATGGCTAATGCATACAACACTTGTATTTGATATGGTTGATGCACTTCACCAATAAATCCCACCAGCAGCCCTAGCTCATCTTCATGTCACCATGACCAAGCTTCCAACCAGCTACAATAGCTCATGCCTAGCTCACCATGACCAAGCTTCCAACCAGAAACAATAGCTCATCCTGAGGTCAGCATGACCAGCAACTTCAAGGGCTTACAAATTCGGCTTCACTTAAGCAAATGATGTCCATTGCGAAGTTCAGAATGTGTCTGAACCAACCACACAAGTATTAGCCCAATCCAAGCTCGGATGAAGAAGCTAAGGCCAAAACAAATTGCTAACTCGTTTTTGCTCGCTGACAAAATCCATCCTGAGCATGGTTCTGTGTTTGCTAGGTGACAGACTCCATATTTATCCAATGGGGCTGAATTTTGGATATGTTATAGTATACGCCCATTGGAACAACTTTCATGAAGAATGCTGCCTCATCCGAGCTGTGTAGGTTGCTGAAACAAAGCTTGCAATATGACCTACGGAACTGGACTGGCAGGGGGCTGTAGCCAAAATGAGTTTGTCTTTAAGCACTTCTTCCCTTTATCCAAATCAGGCTTTAACATGCATGGATTACATCATTTCATATCCAAAGCCATCATTGTTACCTAAAGCTGAAAGATAAATACAAAAAGGATTAAAAGCACAACTTTAACTCAAAAACATAACCAAATCATAAGCTAGAAGGGTACAAAATGATATACAATTATGAACCGATCAATGACTCCTCCCACCATATTATGATGTTGCCCAAGTTTTGGGCTCGATCCGAAATCAATAGGTGTGAGAAATTGGACAATTCAAGTTCAACGGAAGTTCGTTCCTAATTGGTGTGGTTGGTGTATTCCATACTTCTAGCGATTGGATTTCACTCAAAACTCACCAAATGACTCCTCCCACCATATTATGATGTTGCCCAACTTTGGGGCTCGATCCGAAATCAATAGGTGTGAGAAATTGGTCAATTCAATTTCAACGACAGTTCATTCCTAATTGGAGTGGTTGGTGTATTCCACACTTCTAGCGATTGGATTTCACTCAAAACCCACCAAATCTCTCCTCCCACCATATTATGATGTTGCCCAAGTTTTGGGCTCGATCCGAAATCAATAGGTGTTCCAAATTGGACAATTCAAGTTCAACGGCAGTTCGTTCCTAATTGGAGTGGTTGGTGTATTCCATACTTCTAGCGATTGGATTTCACTCAAAACTCACCAAATGACTCCTCCCACCATATTATGATGTTGCCCAAGTTTTGGGCTCGATCCGAAATCAATAGGTGTTCCGAATTGGGCACTTCAATTTCAACGGCAGTTCGTTCCTAATTGGAGTGGTTGGTGTATTCCATACTTCTAGCGATTGGATTTCACTCAAAACTCACCAAATGACTCCTCCCACCATATTATGATGTTGCCCAAGTTTTGGGCTCGATCCGAAATCAATAGGTGTGAGAAATTGGACAATTCAAGTTCAACGGAAGTTCGTTCCTAATTGGAGTGGTTGGTGTATTCCATACTTCTAGCGATTGGATTTCACTCAAAACTCACCAAATGACTCCTCCCACCATATTATGATGTTGCCCAACTTTGGGGCTCGATCCGAAATCAATAGGCCTGAGAAATTGGACAATTCAAGTTCAACGGCAGTTCGTTCCTAATTGGAGTGGTTGGTGTATTACATACGTCTAGCGATTGGATTTCACTCAAAACTCACCAAATGACTCCTCCCACCATATTATGATGTTGCCCAAGTTTTGGGCTCGATCCGAAATCAATAGGTGTGAGAAATTGGTCAATTCAATTTCAACGACAGTTCATTCCTAATTGGAGTGGTTGGTGTATTCCACACTTCTAGCGATTGGATTTCACTCAAAACTCACCAAATGACTCCTCCCACCATATTATGATGTTGCCCAAGTTTGGGGCTCGATCCGAAACCAATAGGTGTGAGAAATTGGACAATTCATGTTCAACGGCAGTTCGTTCCTAATTGGAGTGGTTGGTGTATTCCATACGTCTAGCGATTGGATTTCACTCAAAACTCACCAAATGACTCCTCCCACCGTATTATGTTGTTGCCCAAGTTTTGGGCTCGATCCGAAATCAATAGGTGTGAGAAATTGGGCAATTCAAGATCAACGGCAGTTCGTTCCTAATTGTAGTGGTTGGTGTATTCCATACTTCTAGCGATTGGATTTCACTCAAAACTCACCAAATGACTCCTCCCACCATATTATGATGTTGCCCAAGTTTTGGGCTCGATCCGAAATCAATAGGTGTTCCGAATTGGGCACTTCAAGTTCAACGGCAGTTCGTTCGTAATTGGAGTGGTTGGTGTATTCCATACTTCTAGCGATTGGATTTCACTCAAAACTCACCAAATGACTCCTCCCACCATATTATGATGTTGCCCAACTTTGGGGCTCGATCCGAAATCAATAGGCCTGAGAAATTGGACAATTCAAGTTCAACGGCAGTTCGTTCCTAATTGGAGTGGTTGGTGTATTACATACGTCTAGCAATTGGATTTCACTCAAAACTCACCAAATGACTCCTCCCACCATATTATGATGTTGCCCAAGTTTTGGGCTCGATCCGAAATCAATAGGTGTGAGAAATTGGTCAATTCAATTTCAACGACAGTTCATTCCTAATTGGAGTGGTTGGTGTATTCCACACTTCTAGCGATTGGATTTCACTCAAAACTCACCAAATGACTCCTCCCACCATATTATGATGTTGCCCAAGTTTGGGGCTCGATCCGAAACCAATAGGTGTGAGAAATTGGACAATTCATGTTCAACGGCAGTTCGTTCCTAATTGGAGTGGTTGGTGTATTCCATACGTCTAGCGATTGGATTTCACTCAAAACTCACCAAATGACTCCTCCCACCGTATTATGTTGTTGCCCAAGTTTTGGGCTCGATCCGAAATCAATAGGTGTGAGAAATTGGGCAATTCAAGATCAACGGCAGTTCGTTCCTAATTGTAGTGGTTGGTGTATTCCATACTTCTAGCGATTGGATTTCACTCAAAACTCACCAAATGACTCCTCCCACCATATTATGATGTTGCCCAAGTTTTGGGCTCGATCCGAAATCAATAGGTGTTCCGAATTGGGCACTTCAAGTTCAACGGCAGTTCGTTCGTAATTGGAGTGGTTGGTGTATTCCATACTTCTAGCGATTGGATTTCACTCAAAACTCACCAAATGACTCCTCCCACCATATTATGATGTTGCCCAACTTTGGGGCTCGATCCGAAATCAATAGGTGTGAGAAATTGGTCATTTCAATTTCAACGACAGTTCATTCCCAATCGGGGTAGTTGCTGTATTCCATACTTCGAGCGATTGGATTTCACTCAAAACTCACCAAATGACTCCTCCCACTATATTATGATGTTGCCCAAGTTTTGGCCTCGATCCGAAATCAATAGCTGTGAGAAATTGGGCAATTCAAGTTCAACGACAGTTCGTTCCTAATTGTAGTGGTTGGTGTATTCCATACTTCTAGCGATTGGATTTCACTCAAAACTCACGAAATGACTCCTCGAACCATATTATGATGTTGCCCAAGTTTTGGGCTTGATCCGTAATCAATAGGTGTTCCAAATTGGACAATTCATGTTCAACGGCAGTTCGTTCCTAATTGGAGTGGTTGGTGTATTCCATACTTCTAGCGATTGGATTTCACTCAAAACTCACCAAATGACTCTTCCCACCATATTATGATATTGCCCGAGTTTTGGGCTCGATCTGAAATCAATAGGTATTCCAAATTGGACAATTCAAGTTCAACGGCAGTTCGTTCCTAATTGGAGTGGTTGGTGTATTCCATACTTCTAGCGATTGGATTTCACTCAAAACTCATCAAATGACTCCTCCCACCATATTATGTGGTTGCCCAAGTTTTGGACTCGATCCGAAATCAATAGGCCTTCCAAATTTGACAATTAGAGTTCAACGGCAGTTCGTTCCTAATTGGAGTGGTTGGTGTATTCCATACTTCTAGCGATTGGATTTCACTCAAAACTCACCAAATGACTCCTCCCACCATATTATGATGTTGCCCAAGTTTGGGCCTCGATTCGAAAGCAATAGATGTTCCAAATTAGACAATTCAAGTTCAACGGCAGTTCGTTCCTAATTGGAGTGGTTGGTGTATTCCATACTTCTAGCGATTGGATTTCACTCAAAACTCACCAATTGACTCATCCCACCATATTATGATGTTGCCCAAGTTTTGGGCTCGATCCGAAAGCAATAGATGTTCCAAATTGGACAATTCAAGTTCAACGGCAGTTCGTTCCTAATTGGAGTGGTTGGTGTATTCCATACTTCTAGCGATTGGATTTCACTCAAAACTCACCAACTGACTCCTCCCACCATATTATGATGTTGCCCAAGTTTTGGGCTCGATCCGAAATCAATAGGTCTCCCAAATTTGACAATTAGAGTTCAACGGCAGTTCGTTCCTAATTGGGGTGGTTGGTGTATTCCATACTTCTAGCGATTGGATTTCACTCAAAACTCACCAAATGACTCCTCCCACCATGTTATGATGTTGCCCATGTTTTGGGCTCGATCCGAAATCAATAGGTGTGAGAAACTGGACAATTCAAGTTCAACGGCAGTTCGTTCCTAATTGGAGTGGTTGGTGTATTCCATACTTCTAGCGATTGGATTTCACTCAAAACTCACCAAACCACTCCTCCCACCATATTATGACGTTGCCCAAGTTTTGGGCTCGATCCGAAATCAATAGGTGTTCCAGATTGGACAATTCAAGTTCAACGGCAGTTCGTTCCTAATTGGAGTGGTTGTTGTATTCCTTACTTCTAGCGATTGGATTTCACTCAAAACTCACCAAATGACTCCTCCCACCATATTATGATGTTGCCCAAGTTTTGGGCTCCATCCGAATTCAATAGGTGTGTGAAATTGGTCAATTCAATTTCAACGACAGTTCTTTCCTAATTGGAGTGGTTGGTGTATTCCATACTTCTAGTGATTGGATTTCACTCAAAACTCACCAAATGACTCCTCCCACCATATTATGATGTTGCCCAAGTTTTGGGCTCGATCCGAAATCAATAGGTGTTCAAAATTGGACAATTCAAGTTGAACGGCAGTTCGTTCCTAATTGGAGTGGTTGGTGTATTCCATACTTCTAGCGATTGGATTTCACTAAAAACTGACCAAATGTCTCCTCCCACCATATTATGATGTTGCCCAAGTTTTGGGCTCGATCCGAAATCAATAGGTGTGAGAAATTGGACAATTCAAGTTCAACGGCAGTTCGTTCCTAATTGGAGTTGTTGGTGTATTCCATACTTCTAGCGATTGGATTTCACTCAAAACTCACCAAATGACTCCTCCCACCATATTATGATGTTGCCCAAGTTTTGGGCTCGATCCGAACTCAATAGGTGTGAGAAATTGGACAATTCAATTTCAACGGCATTTCTTTCCTAATTGGAGGGGTTGGTGTATTCCATACTTCTATCGACTGGATTTCACTCAAAACCCACCAAATGACTCCTCCCACCATATTATGATGTTGCCCAAGTTTGGGGCTCGATCCGAAATCAATAGGTGTGATAAATTGGACAATTTAAGTTCAACGGCAGTTCGTTCCTAATTGGAGTGGTTGGTGTATTCCATACTTCTAGCGATTGGATTTCACTCAAAACTCACCAATTGACTCCTCCCACCATATTTTGATGTTGCCCAAGTTTTGGGCTCGATCCGAAAGCAATAGATGTTCCAAATTGGACAATTCAAGTTCAACGGCAGTTCGTTCCTAATTGGAGTGGTTGGTGTATTCCATACTTCTAGCGATTGGATTTCACTCAAAACTCACCAATTGACTCATCCCACCATATTATGATGTTGCCCAAGTTTTGGGCTCGATCCGAAAGCAATAGATGTTCCAAATTGGACAATTCAAGTTCAACGGCAGTTCGTTCCTAATTGGAGTGGTTGGTGTATTCCATACTTCTAGCGATTGGATTTCACTCAAAACACACCAACTGACTCCTCCCACCATATTATGATGTTGCCCAAGTTTTGGGCTCGATCCGAAATCAATAGGTCTCCCAAATTTGACAATTAGAGTTCAACGGCAGTTCGTTCCTAATTGGGGTGGTTGGTGTATTCCATACTTCTAGCGATTGGATTTCACTCAAAACTCACCAAATGACTCCTCCCACCATGTTATGATGTTGCCCATGTTTTGGGCTCGATCCGAAATCAATAGGTGTGAGAAACTGGACAATTCAAGTTCAACGGCAGTTCGTTCCTAATTGGAGTGGTTGGTGTATTCCATACTTCTAGCGATTGGATTTCACTCAAAACTCACCAAACCACTCCTCCCACCATATTATGACGTTGCCCAAGTTTTGGGCTCGATCCGAAATCAATAGGTGTTCCAAATTGGACAATTCAAGTTCAACGGCAGTTCGTTCCTAATTGGAGTGGTTGTTGTATTCCTTACTTCTAGCGATTGGATTTCACTCAAAACTCACCAAATGACTCCTCCCACCATATTATGATGTTGCCCAAGTTTTGGGCTCCATCCGAATTCAATAGGTGTGTGAAATTGGTCAATTCAATTTCAACGACAGTTCTTTCCTAATTGGAGTGGTTGGTGTATTCCATACTTCTAGTGATTGGATTTCACTCAAAACTCACCAAATGACTCCTCCCACCATATTATGATGTTGCCCAAGTTTTGGGCTCGATCCAAAATCAATAGGTGTTCAAAATTGGACAATTCAAGTTGAACGGCAGTTCGTTCCTAATTGGAGTGGTTGGTGTATTCCATACTTCTAGCGATTGGATTTCACTAAAAACTGACCAAATGTCTCCTCCCACCATATTATGATGTTGCCCAAGTTTTGGGCTCGATCCGAAATCAATAGGTGTGAGAAATTGGACAATTCAAGTTCAACGGCAGTTCGTTCCTAATTGGAGTGGTTGGTGTATTCCATACTTCTAGCGATTGGATTTCACTCAAAACTCACAAAATGACTCCTCCCACCATATTATGATGTTGCCCAAGTTTTGGGCTCGATCCGAACTCAATAGGTGTGAGAAATTGGACAATTCAATTTCAACGGCATTTCTTTCCTAATTGGAGGGGTTGGTGTATTCCATACTTCTATCGACTGGATTTCACTCAAAACCCACCAAATGACTCCTCCCAACATATTATGATGTTGCCCAAGTTTGGGGCTCGATCCGAAATCAATAGGTGTGATAAATTGGACAATTTAAGTTCAACGGCAGTTCGTTCCTAATTGGAGTGGTTGGTGTATTCCATACTTCTAGCGATTGGATTTCACTCAAAACTCACCAATTGACTCCTCCCACCATATTTTGATGTTGCCCAAGTTTTGGGCTCGATCCGAAAGCAATAGATGTTCCAAATTGGACAATTCAAGTTCAACGGCAGTTCGTTCCTAATTGGAGTGGTTGGTGTATTCCATACTTCTAGCGATTGGATTTCACTCAAAACTCACCAAATGACTCCTCCCACCATATTATGATGTTGCCCAAGTTTTGGGCTCGATCCGAATTCAATAGGTGTTCCAAATTGGACAATTCAAGTTCAGCGGCAGTTCGTTCCTAATTGGAGGGGTTGGAGTATTCCACACTTCTAGCGATTGGATTTCACTCAAAACTCACCAAATGACTCCTCCCACCATATTATGATGTTGCCCAAGTTTTAGGCTCGATCCGAAATTAATAGGTGTGAGAAATTGGACAATTCAAGTTCAACGGCAGTTCGTTCCTAATTGGAGTGGTTGGTGTATTCCATACTTCTAGCGATTGGATTTCACTCAAAACTCACCAAATGACTCCTCCCACCAATTATGATGTTGCCCAAGTTTTGGGCTCGATCCGAAATCAATAGGTGTGAGAAATTGGACAATTCAAGTTAAATGGCAGTTCGTTCCTAATTGGAGTGGTTGGTGTATTCCATACTTCTAGAGATTGGATTTCACTCAAAACTCACCAATTGACTCCTCCAACCATATTATGATGTTGCCCAAGTTTTGGGCTCGATCCGAAAGCAACAGGTGTTCCAAATTGGACAATTCAAGTTCAACGGCAGTTCGTTCCTAATTGCAGCGGTCGGTGTATTCCATACTTCAGGCGATTGGATTTCACTCAAACCTAACCAAATGACTCCTCCCACCATATTATGATGTTGCCCAAGTTTTGGGCTCGATCCGAAATCAATAGGTCATCCAAATTTGACAATTAGAGTTCAACGGCAGTTCGTTCCTAATTAGAGTGGTTGGTGTATTCCATACTTCTAGCGATTGGATTTCACTCAAAATTCACCAAATGACTCCCCCCACCACATTTTGTTGTTGCCCAAGTTTTGGGCTCGATCTGAAATTAATTGGTGTTCCAAGTTGGACAATTCAAGTTCAACGGCAGTTCGTTCCTAAATGGAGTGGTTGGTGTATTCCATACATCTAGTGATTGGATTTCACTCAAAACTCACCAAATGACTCCTCCCACCATATTATGATGTTGTCCAAGTTTCGGGCTCGATCCGAAATCAATAGGTGTGAGAAATTGGACAATTCAAGTTCAACGGCAGTTCGTTCCTAATTGGAGTGGTTGCAGGCGATTGGATTTCACTCAAAACTCACCAAATTACTCCTGCCACCATATTATGATGTTGCCCAAGTTTTGGGCTCGATCCGAAATCAATAGGTGTTCCAAATTGGACAATTCAAGTTTAACGGCAGTTCGTTCCTAATTGGAGTGGTTGGTGTATTCCATACTTCTAGCGATTGGATTTCACTCAAAACTCACCAAATGACTCCTCCCACCATATTATGATGTTGCCCAAGTTTGGGGCTCGATCCGAAATCAATAGGTGTGAGAAATTGGACAATTCAAGTTCAACGGCAGTTCGTTCCTAATTGGAGTGGTTGGTGTATTCCATACTTCAAGCGATTGGATTTCACTCAAACCTCACCAAATGACTACTCCCACCATAATATGATGTTGCCCAAGTTTTGGGCTCGATCCGAAATCAATAGGTGTTCCAAATTGGAATATTGAAGTTCAACGGCAGTTCGTTCCAAATTGGAGTGGTTGGTGTATTCCATACTTCTAGCGATTGGATTTCACTCAAAACTCACCAAATGACTCCTCCCACCATATTTTGTTGTTGCCCAAGTTTTGGGCTCGATCTGAAATTAATAGGTGTTCCAAATTGGACAATTCAAGTTCAATGGCAGTTCGTTCCTAATTGGAGTGGTTGGTGTATTCCATACTTCTAGCGATTGGATTTCACCCAAAACTCACCAAATGACTCCTCCCACCGTATTATGATGTTGCCCAAGTTTTGGGCTCGATCAGAAATCAATAGGTGTGAGAAATTTGACAATACAAGTTCAACGGCAGTTCGTTCCTAATTGGAGTGGTTGCTGTATTCCATACTTCTAGCGATTGGATTTCACTCAAAAATCACCAAATGACTCCTCCCACCATATTATGATGTTGCCCAAGTTTTGGGCTCGATCCGAATTCAATAGGTGTGTGAAATTGGTCAATTCAATTTCAACGACAGTTCTTTCCTAATTGGAGTGGTTGGTGTATTCCATACTTCTAGCGATTGGATTTCACTCAAAACTCACCAAATGACTCCTCCCACCATATTATGATGTGGACCAAGTTTTGGGCTCAATCCGAAATCAATAGGTGTTCCAAATTGGACAATTCAAGTTCAACGGCAGTTCATTCCTAATTGGAGTGGTTGGTGTATTCCATACTTCTAGCGATTGGATTTCACTCAAAACTCACCAAATGACTCCTCCCACCATATTATGATGTTGCCCAAGTTTTGGGCTCAATCCGAAATCAATAGGTGTTCAAAATTGGACAATTCAAGTTGTACGGCAGTTCGTTCCTAATTGGAGTGGTTGGTGTATTCCATACTTCTAGCGATTGGATTTCACTCAAAACACACCAAACGACTCCTCCCACCATATTATGATGTGGACCAAGTTTTGGGCTCAATCCGAAATCAATAGGTGTTCCAAATTGGACAATTCAAGTTCAACGGCAGTTCGTTCCTAATTGGAGTGGTTGGTGTATTCCATACTTCTAGCGATTGGATTTCACTCAAAACTCACCAAATGACTCCTCCCACCATATTATGATGTTGCCCAAGTTTTGGGCTCGATCCGAAATCAATAGGTGTTCCAAATTGGACAATTCAAGTTCAACGTCAGTTCGTTCCTAATTGGAGTGGTTGGTGTATTCCTTACTTCTAGCGATTGGATTTCACTCAAAACTCACCAAATGACTCCTCCCACCATATTATGATGTTGTCCAAGTTTTGGGCTCGATCCGAAATCAACAGGTGTGAGAAATTGGTCAATTCAATTTGAACGGCATTTTGTTCGTAATTGGAGTGGATGGTGTATTCCATACTTCTAGCGATTGGATTTCACTCAAAACTCACCAAACCACTCCTCCCACCATATTATGACGTTGCCCAAGTTTTGGGCTCGATCCGAAATCAATAGGTGTTCCAAATTGGACAATTCAAGTTCAACGGCAGTTCGTTCCTAATTGGAGTGGTTGTTGTATTCCTTACTTCTAGCGATTGGATTTCACTCAAAACTCACCAAATGACTCCTCCCACCATATTATGATGTTGCCCAAGTTTTGGGCTCGATCCGAATTCAATAGGTGTGTGAAATTGGTCAATTCAATTTCAACGACAGTTCTTTCCTAATTGGAGTGGTTGGTGTATTCCATACTTCTAGTGATTGGATTTCACTCAAAACTCACCAAATGACTCCTCCCACCATATTATGATGTTGCCCAAGTTTTGGGCTCGATCCGAAATCAATAGGTGTTCAAAATTGGACAATTCAAGTTGAACGGCAGTTCGTTCCTAATTGGAGTGGTTGGTGTATTCCATACTTCTAGCGATTGGATTTCACTAAAAACTGACCAAATGTCTCCTCCCACCATATTATGATGTTGCCCAAGTTTTGGGCTCGATCCGAAATCAATAGGTGTGAGAAATTGGACAATTCAAGTTCAACGGCAGTTGGTTCCTAATTGGAGTGGTTGGTGTATTCCATACTTCTAGCGATTGGATTTCACTCAAAACTCACCAAATGACTCCTCCCACCATATTATGATGTTGCCCAAGTTTTGGGCTCGATCCGAAATCAATAGGTGTTCGAAATTGAACAATTCAATTCAACGGGAGTTCGTTCCTAATTGGAGTGGTTGGTGTATTCCACACTTCTAGCGATTGGATTTCACTCAAAACTCACCAAATGACTCCTCCCACCATATTATGATGTTGCCCATGTTTTGGGCTCGATCCGAAATCAATAGGTGTTCAAAATTGGACAATTCAAGTTGTACGGCAGTTCGTTCCTAATTGGAGTGGTTGGTGTATTCCATACTTCTAGCGATTGGATTTCACTCAAAACACACCAAACGACTCCTCCCACCATATTATGATGTGGACCAAGTTTTGGGCTCAATCCGAAATCAATAGGTGTTCCAAATTGGACAATTCAAGTTCAACGGCAGTTCGTTCCTAGTTGGAATGGTTGGTATATTCCATACTTCTAGCGATTGGATTTCACTCAAAACTAACCAAATGACACCTCCCACCATATTATGATGTTGCCCAAGTTTTGGGCTCGATCCGAAATCAATAGGTGTGAGAAATTGAACAATTCATGTTCAACGGCAGTTCGTTCCCAATTGGAGTGGTTGGTGTATTCCTTACTTCTAGCGATTGGATTTCACTCAAAACTCACCAAATGACTCCTCCCACCGTATTATGTTGTTGCCCAAGTTTTGGGCTCGATCCGAAATCAATAGGTGTGCGAAATTGGACAATTCAATTTGAACGGCAGATCGTAACTAAATTGGAGTGGTTGGTGTATTCCATACTTCTAGCGATTGGATTTCACTCAAAACTCACCAAATGACTCCACCCACCATATTATGACGTTGCCCAAGTTTTGGGCTCGATCCGAAATCAATAGGTGTTCCAAATTGGACAATTCAAGTTCAACGGCAGTTCGTTCCTAATTGGAATGGTTGGTGTATTCCATACTTTTAGCGATTGGATTTCACTCAAAACTAACCAAATGACACCTCCCACCATATTATGATGTTGCCCAAGTTTTGGGCTCGATCCGAAATCAATAGGTGTGAGAAATTGAACAATACATGTTCAACGGCAGTTCGTTCCTAATTGGAGTGGTTGGTGTATTCCATACTTCTAGCGATTGGATTTCACTCAAAACTCACCAAATGACTCCTCCTACCATATTATGATGTTGCCCAAGTTTTGGGCTCGATCCGAAATCAATAGGTGTTCCAAATTGGACAATTCAAGTTCAACGGCAGTTCGTTCCGAATTGGAGTGGTTGGTGTATTCTATACTTCTAGCGATTGGATTTCACTCAAAACGCACCATATTATGATGTTGCCCAAGTTTTGGGCTCGATTTGTGTTCCAAATTGGACAATTCAAGTTCAACGGCAGTTCGTTCCTAATTGGAGTGGTTGGTGTATTCCATACTTCTAGCGATTGGATTTCACTCAAAACGCACCAAATGACTCCTCCCATGATATTATGATGTTGCCCAAGTTTTGGGCTCGATCCGAAATCAATAGGTGTGAGAAATTGGACAATTCAACTTCAGCGGCAGTTCGTTCCTAATTGGAGTGGTTGGTGTATTCCATACTTCTAGCGATTGGATTTCACTCAAAACTCACCAAATGACTCCTCCCACCATATTATGATGTTGCCCAAGTTTTGGGCTCGATCCGAAATCAATAGGTGTTCAAAATTGGACAATTCAAGTTGAACGGCAGTTCGTTCCTAATTGGAGTGGTTGGTGTATTCCATACTTCTAGCGATTGGATTTCACTAAAAACTGACCAAATGTCTCCTCCCACCATATTATGATGTTGCCCAAGTTTTGGGCTCGATCCGAAATCAATAGGTGTGAGAAATTGGACAATTCAAGTTCAACGGCAGTTCGTTCCTAATTGGAGTGGTTGGTGTATTCCATACTTCTAGCGATTGGATTTCACTCAAAACTCACCAAATGACTCCTCCCACCATATTATGATGTTGCCCAAGTTTTGGGCTCGATCCGAAATCAATAGGTGTTCGAAATTGAACAATTCAAGTTCAACGGCAGTTCGTTCCTAATTGGAGTGGTTGGTGTATTCCACACTTCTAGCGATTGGATTTCACTCAAAACTCACGAAATGACTCCTCCCACCATACTATGATGTTGCCCAAGTTTTGGGCTCGATCCGAAATCAATAGGTGTTCGAAATTGGACAATTCAAGTTCAACGGCAGTTCGTTCCTAATTGAAGTGGTTGGTGTATTCCATGCTTCTTGCGATTGGATTTCACTCAAAACTCACCAAATGACTCCTCCCACCATATTATGATGTTGCCCAAGTTTTGGGCTCGATTTGTGTTCCAAATTGGACAATTCAAGTTCAACGGCAGTTCGTTCCTAATTGGAGTGGTTGGTGTATTCCATACTTCTAGCGATTGGATTTCACTCAAAACGCACCAAATGACTCCTCCCACGATATTATGATGTTGCCTAAGTTTTGGGCTCGATCCGAAATCAATAGGTGTGAGAAATTGGACAATTCAACTTCAACGGCAGTTCGTTCCTAATTGGAGTGGTTGGTGTATTCCATACTTCTAGAGATTGGATTTCACTCAAAACGCACCAGATGACTCCTCCCACCATATTATGATGTTGCCCAAGTTTTGGGCTCGATCCGAAATCAATAGGTGTTCGAAATTGGACAATTCAAGTTGAACGGCTGTTCGTTCCTAATGGGAGTGGTTGGTGTATTCCATACTTCTAGCGATTGGATTTCACCCAGAACTCACCAAATGGCTCATCCCACCATATTATGATGTTGCCCAACTTTTGGGCTCGATCCGAAATCAATAGGTGTTGCAAATTGGACAATTCAAGTTCAACGACAGTTCGTTCCTAATGGGAGTGGTTGGTGTATTCCATACTTCTAGCGATTGGATTTCACCCAAAACTCACCAAATGACTCATCCCACCATATTATGATGTTGCCCAAGTTTTGAGCTCGATCCGAAATCAATAGGTGTTCGAAATTGGACAATTCAAGTTCAACGGCAGTTCGTTCCTAATTGGAGTGGTTGGTGTATTCCATACTTCTAGCGATTGGATTTCACTCAAAACTCACCAAATGACTCGTCCCACCATATTATGATGTTGCCCAAGTTTTGGGCTCGATCCGAAATCAATAGGTGTTCGAAATTGGACAATTCAAGTTCAACGGTAGTTCGTTCCTAATTGGAGTGGTTGGTGTATTCCATACTTCTAGCGATTGGATTTCACTCAAAACTCACCAAATGACTTCTCCCACCATAATATGATGTTGCCCATGTGTTGGGCTCTATCCGAAATCAATAGGTGTTTGAAATTGGACAATTCAAGTTCAACGGCAGTTCGTTCCTAATTGGAGTGGTTGGTGTATTCTATACTTCTAGCGATTG
Source organism: Prunus avium (assembly GCF_965620075.1). NCBI lineage: Eukaryota > Viridiplantae > Streptophyta > Magnoliopsida > Rosales > Rosaceae > Prunus > Prunus avium. The sequence continues at coordinate 11,709,780 of NC_142290.1, forward strand.
GATTTCACTCAAAACGCACCAAATGACTCCTCCCACCATATTATGATGTTGCCCAAGTTTTGAGCTCGATCCGAAATCAATAGGTGTGAGAAATTGGACAATTCAAGTTCAACGGCAGTTCGTTCCTAATTGGAGTGGTTGGTGTATTCCATGCTTCTAGCGATTGGATTTCACTCAAAACTCACCAAATGACTCGTCCCACCATATTATGATATTGCCCAAGTTTTGGGCTCGATCCGAACTCAATAGGTGTTCAAAATTGGACAAATCAAGTTGAACGGCAGTTCGTTCCTAATTGGAGTGGTTGGTGTATTCCATACTTCTAGCGATTGGATTTCACTTAAAACTGACCAAATGACTCCTCCCACCATATTATGATGTTGCCCAGGTTTTGGGCTCGATCCGAAATCAATAGGTGTGAGAAATTGGAAAATTCAAGTTCAACGGCAGTTCGTTCCTAATTGGAGTGGTTGGTGTATTCCATACTTCTAGCGATTGGATTTCACTCAAAACACACCAAATGACTCCTCCCACCATATTATGATGTTGCCCAAGTTTTGGGCTCGATCCGAAATCAATAGGTGTTCGAAATTGGACAATTCAAGTTCAACGGCAGTTCGTTCCTCATGGGAGTGGTTGGTGTATTCCATACTTCTAGCGATCGGATTTCACCCAAAACTCACCAAATGACTCATCCCACCATATTATGATGTTGTCCAAGTTTTGAGCTCGATCCGAAATCAATAGGTGTTCGAAATTGGACAATTCAAGGTCAACGGCAGTTCGTTCCTAATTGGAGTGGTTGGCGTATTCCATACTTCTAGCAGTTGGATTTCACTCAAAACTCACCAAATGACTCCTCCCACCATATTATGATATTGCCCAAGTTTTGGGCTCGATCCGAAATCAATAGGTGTTCAAAATTGGACAAATCAAGTTGAACGGCAGTTCGTTCCTAATTGGAGTGGTTGGTGTATTCCATACTTCTAGCGATTGGATTTCACTCAAAACTCACCAATTGACTCCTCCCACCATATTATGATGTTGCCCAAGTTTTGGGCTCGATCCGAAATCAAAAGGTTTGAGAAATTGGACAATTCAAATTCAACGGAAGTTCGTTCCTAATTGGAGTGGTTGGTGTATTCCATATTTCCTGCGATTGGATTTCACTCAAAACTCTCCAAATGACTCCTCCCACCATATTATGATGTTTGCCAAGTTTTGGGCTCGATCCGAAATCAATAGGTGTTCCAAATTAGACAATTCAAGTTCGACGACAGTTCGGTCCTAATAAGAGTGGTTGGTGTATTCCACACTTCTAGAGATTGGATTTCACTCAAAACTCCCCAAATGACTCCTCCCACCATATTATGATGTTGCCCAAGTTTTGGGCTCGATCCGAAATCAATAGGTGTGAGAAATTGGACAATTCAAGGTCAACGGCAGTTCGTTCCTAATTGGAGTGGTTGGCGTATTCCATACTTCTAGCAGTTGGATTTCACTCAAAACTCACCAAATGACTCCTCCCACCATATTATGATGTTGCCCAAGTTTTGGGCTCGATCCGATATCAATAGGTGTTCCAAATTAGACAATTCAAGTTCAACTGCAGTTCATTCCTAATTGGAGTGGATGGTGTATTCCTTACTTCTAGCGATTGGATTTCACTCAAAACTCACCAAATGACTCCTCCCACCATATTATGTTGTTGCCCAAGTTTTGGGCTCGATCCGAAATCAATAGGTGTGAGAAATTGGACAATTCAAGTTCAACGGCAGTTCGTTCCTAATTGGAGTGGTTGATGTATTCCATACTTCTAGCGATTGGATTTCACTCAAAACTCACCAAATGACTCGTCCCACCATATTATGATGTTGCCCAAGTTTGGGGCTCGATCCGAAATCAATAGGTGTGAGAAATTGGACAATTCATGTTCAACGGCAGTTCGTTCCTAATTGGAGTGGTTGGTGTATTCCATACTTCTAGCGATTGGATTTCACTCAAAACTAACCAAATGACTCCTCCCACCATATTATGATGTTGCCCAAGTTTTGGGCTCGATCCGAAATCAATAGGTGTGAGAAATTGGAGAATTCAAGTTCAACGGCAGTTCGTTCCTAATTGGAGTGGTTGGTGTATTCCATACTTCTAGCAGTTGGATTTCACTCAAAACTCACCAAATGACTCCTCCCACCATATTATGATGTTGCCCAAGTTTTGGGCTCGATCCGATATCAATAGGTGTTCCAAATTGGACAATTCAAGTTCAACGGTAGTTCGTTCCAAATTGGAGTGGTTGGTGTATTCCATACTTCTAGCGATTGGATTTCACTCAAAACTCACGAAATGACTCTTCCCACCATATTATGATATTGCCCAAGTTTTGGGCTCGATCCTAAATCAATTGGTGTTCCAAATTGGACAATTCAAGTTCAATGGCAGTTCGTTCCTAATTGGAGTGGTTGGTGTATTCCATACTTCTAGCGATTGGATTTCACTCAAAACTCACCAAATGACTCCTCCCACCATATTATGATGTTGCCCAGGTTTGGGGCTCGATCCGAAATCGATAGGTGTGAGAAATTCGACAATTCAAGGTCAACGGCAGTTCGTTCCTAATTGGAGTGGTTGGTGTATTCCATACTTCTAGCAGTTGGAGTTCGCTCAAAACTCACCAAATGACTCCTCCCACCGTATTATGATGTTGCCCAAGTTTTGGGCTCGATCCGATATCAATAGGTGTTCCAAATTGGACAATTCAAGTTGAACGGCAGTTCGTTCCTAATTGGAGTGGTTGGTGTATTCCACACTTCTAGCGATTGGATTTCACTCAAAACTCCCCAAATCACTCCTCCCCCCATATTATGATGTTGCCCAAGTTTTGGGCTCGATCCGAAATCAGTACGTGTTCCAAATTGGACAATTCAAGTTCAACGGCAGTTCGTTCCTAATTGGAGTGGTTGGTGTATTCCACACTTCTAGCGATTGGATTTCACTCAAAACTCACCAAATGACTCCTCCCACCATATTATGATGTTGGCCAAGTTTTGGGCTCGATCCGAAATGATTTGGTGTTCAAAATTGTACAATTCAAGTTCAACGGCAGTTCGTTCCTAATTGGAGTGGTTGGTGTATTCCATACTTCTAGCGATTGGATTTCACTCAAAACTCACCAAATGACTTCTCCCACCATATTATGATGTTGCCCAAGTTTTGGGCTCGATCCGAAATCAATAGGTGTGAGAAATTGGACAATTCAAGTTCAACGGCAGTTCGTTCCTAATTGGAGTGGTTGGTGTATTCCATACTTCTAGCGATTGGATTTCACTCAAAACTCACCAAATGGCTCCTCCCACCATATTATGATGTTGCCCAAGTTTGGGGCTCGATCCGAAATCAATAGGTGTGAGAAATTGGACAATTCAAGTTCAACGGCAGTTCGTTCCTAATTGGAGTGGTTGGTGTCTTCCATACTTCTAGCGATTGGATTTCACTCAAAACTCACAAAATGACTCCTCCCACCATATTATGATGTTGCCCAAGTTTGGGGCTTGATCCGAAATCAATAGGTGTGAGAAATTGGACAATTCAAGTCCAACGGCAGTTCGTTCCTAATTGGAATGGTTGGTGTATTCCATACTTCTAGCGATTGGATTTCGCTCAAAAGTCACCAATTGACTCCTCCCACCATATTATGATGTTGCCCAAGTTTTGGGCTCGATCTGAAATCAATAGGTGTTCCAAATTGGACAATTCAAGTTCAACGGCAGTACGTTCCTAATTGGAGTGGTTGCTGTATTCCATACTTCTAGCGATTGGATTTCACTCAAAACTCACCAAATGACTCCTCCCACCATATTATGATGTTTCCCAAGTTTTGGGCTCGATACGAAATCAATAGGTTTTCCAAATTGGACAATTCAAGTTCAACGGCAGTTCGTTCCAAATTGGGGTGGTTGGTGTATTCCATACTTCTAGCGATTGGATTTCACTCGAAACTAACCAAATGACTCCTCCCACGATATTATGATGTTGCCCAAGTTTTGGGCTCGATCCGAAATCAATAGGTGTTCCAAATTGGACAATTCAAGTTCAACGGCAGTTCGTTCCTAATTGGGGTGGTTGGTGTATTCCATACTTCTAGGGATTGGATTTCACTCTAAACTCACCAAATGACTCCTCCCACCATATTATGATGTTGCCCAAGTTTTGGGCTCGATCCGAAATCAATACGTGTGAGAAATTGGAGAATTCAAGTTCAACGGCAGTTCGTTCCTAATTGGAGTGGTTGGAGTATTCCATACTTCTAGCAGTTGGATTTCATTCAAAACTCACCAAATGACTCCTCCCACCATATTATGATGTTGCCCAAGTTTTGGGCTCGATCCGATATCAATAGGTGTTCCAAATTGGACAATTCAAGTTCAACGGTAGTTCGTTCCAAATTGGAGTGGTTGGTGTATTCCATACTTCTAGCAATTGGATTTCACTCAAAACTCACGAAATGACTCTTCCCACCATATTATGATATTGCCCAAGTTTTGGGCTCGATCCTAAATCAATTGGTGTTCCAAATTGGACAATTCAAGTTCAACGGCAGTTCGTTCCTAATTGGAGTGGTTGGTGTATTCCACACTTCTAGCGATTGGATTTCACTCAAAACTCCCCAAATGACTCCTCTCCCCATATTATGATGTTGCCCAAGTTTTGGGCTCGATACGAAATCAATAGGTGTTCCAAATTGGACAATTCAAGTTCAACGACAGTTCGTTCCGAATTGGAGTGGTTGGTGTATTCCACACTTCTAGCGATTGGATTTCACTCAAAACTCACCAAATGACTCCTCCCACCATATTATGATGTTGGCCAAGTTTTGGGCTCGATCCGAAATGATTTGGTGTTCAAAATTGTACAATTCAAGTTCAACGGCAGTTCGTTCCTAATTGGTGTGGTTGGTGTATTCCATACTTCTAGCGATTGGATTGCACTCAAAACTCACCAAATGACTCCTCCCACCATATTATGATGTTGCCCAAGTTTTGGGCTTGATCCGAAATCAATAGGTGTGAGAAATTGGACAATTCAAGTTCAACGGCAGTTCGTTCCTAATTGGAGTGGTTGGTGTATTCCACACTTCTAGCAGTTGGATTTCACTCAAAACTCACCAAATGACTCCTCCCAACGTATTATGATGTTGCCCAAGTTTTGGGCTCGATCCGATATCAATAGGTGTTCCAAATTGGACAATTCAAGTTCAACGGCAGTTCGTTCCTAATTGGAGTGGTTGGTGTATTCCACACTTCTAGCGATTGGATTTCACTCAAAACTCCCCAAATGACTCCTCCCCCCATATTATGATGTTGCCCAAGTTTTGGGCTCGATCCGAAATCAGTAGGTGTTCCAAATTGGACAATTCAAGTTCAACGGCAGTTCGTTCCTAATTGGAGTGGTTGGTGTATTCCACACTTCTAGCGATTGGATTTCACTCAAAACTCACCAAATGACTCCTCCCACCATATTATGATGTTGGCCAAGTTTTGGGCTCGATCCGAAATGATTTGGTGTTCAAAATTGTACAATTCAAGTTCAACGGCAGTTCGTTCCTAATTGGAGTGGTTGGTGTGTTCCATACTTCTAGCGATTGGATTTCACTCAAAACTCACCAAATGACTTCTCCCACGATATTATGATGTTGCCCAAGTTTTGGGCTCGATCCGAAATCAATAGGTGTGAGAAATTGGACAATTCAAGTTCAACGGCAGTTCGTTCCTAATTGGAGTGGTTGGTGTATTCCATACTTCTAGCGATTGGATTTCACTCAAAACTCACCAAATGGCTCCTCCCACCATATTATGATGTTGCCCAAGTTTGGGGCTCGATCCGAAATCAATAGGTGTGAGAAATTGGACAATTCAAGTTCAACGGCAGTTCGTTCCTAATTGGAGTGGTTGGTGTCTTCCATACTTCTAGCGATTGGATTTCACTCAAAACTCACAAAATGACTCCTCTCCCCATATTATGATGTTGCCCAAGTTTTGGGCTCGATACGAAATCAATAGGTGTTCCAAATTGGACAATTCAAGTTCAACGACAGTTCGTTCCGAATTGGAGTGGTTGGTGTATTCCACACTTCTAGCGATTGGATTTCACTCAAAACTCCCCAAATGACTCCTCCCCCCATATTATGATGTTGCCCAAGTTTTGGGCTCGATCCGAAATCAGTAGGTGTTCCAAATTGGACAATTCAAGTTCAACGGCAGTTCGTTCCTAATTGGAGTGGTTGGTGTATTCCACACTTCTAGCGATTGGATTTCACTCAAAACTCACCAAATGACTCCTCCCACCATATTATGATGTTGGCCAAGTTTTGGGCTCGATCCGAAATGATTTGGTGTTCAAAATTGTACAATTCAAGTTCAACGGCAGTTCGTTCCTAATTGGTGTGGTTGGTGTATTCCATACTTCTAGCGATTGGATTGCACTCAAAACTCACCAAATGACTCCTCCCACCATATTATGATGTTGCCCAAGTTTTGGGCTCGATCCGAAATCAATACGTGTGAGAAATTGGAGAATTCAAGTTCAACGGCAGTTCGTTCCTAATTGGAGTGGTTGGAGTATTCCATACTTCTAGCAGTTGGATTTCATTCAAAACTCACCAAATGACTCCTCCCACCATATTATGATGTTGCCCAAGTTTTGGGCTCGATCCGATATCAATAGGTGTTCCAAATTGGACAATTCAAGTTCAACGGTAGTTCGTTCCAAATTGGAGTGGTTGGTGTATTCCATACTTCTAGCAATTGGATTTCACTCAAAACTCACGAAATGACTCTTCCCACCATATTATGATATTGCCCAAGTTTTGGGCTCGATCCTAAATCAATTGGTGTTCCAAATTGGACAATTCAAGTTCAACGGCAGTTCGTTCCTAATTGGAGTGGTTGGTGTATTCCACACTTCTAGCGATTGGATTTCACTCAAAACTCCCCAAATGACTCCTCTCCCCATATTATGATGTTGCCCAAGTTTTGGGCTCGATACGAAATCAATAGGTGTTCCAAATTGGACAATTCAAGTTCAACGACAGTTCGTTCCGAATTGGAGTGGTTGGTGTATTCCACACTTCTAGCGATTGGATTTCACTCAAAACTCACCAAATGACTCCTCCCACCATATTATGATGTTGGCCAAGTTTTGGGCTCGATCCGAAATGATTTGGTGTTCAAAATTGTACAATTCAAGTTCAACGGCAGTTCGTTCCTAATTGGTGTGGTTGGTGTATTCCATACTTCTAGCGATTGGATTGCACTCAAAACTCACCAAATGACTCCTCCCACCATATTATGATGTTGCCCAAGTTTTGGGCTTGATCCGAAATCAATAGGTGTGAGAAATTGGACAATTCAAGTTCAACGGCAGTTCGTTCCTAATTGGAGTGGTTGGTGTATTCCACACTTCTAGCAGTTGGATTTCACTCAAAACTCACCAAATGACTCCTCCCAACGTATTATGATGTTGCCCAAGTTTTGGGCTCGATCCGATATCAATAGGTGTTCCAAATTGGACAATTCAAGTTCAACGGCAGTTCGTTCCTAATTGGAGTGGTTGGTGTATTCCACACTTCTAGCGATTGGATTTCACTCAAAACTCCCCAAATGACTCCTCCCCCCATATTATGATGTTGCCCAAGTTTTGGGCTCGATCCGAAATCAGTAGGTGTTCCAAATTGGACAATTCAAGTTCAACGGCAGTTCGTTCCTAATTGGAGTGGTTGGTGTATTCCACACTTCTAGCGATTGGATTTCACTCAAAACTCACCAAATGACTCCTCCCACCATATTATGATGTTGGCCAAGTTTTGGGCTCGATCCGAAATGATTTGGTGTTCAAAATTGTACAATTCAAGTTCAACGGCAGTTCGTTCCTAATTGGAGTGGTTGGTGTGTTCCATACTTCTAGCGATTGGATTTCACTCAAAACTCACCAAATGACTTCTCCCACGATATTATGATGTTGCCCAAGTTTTGGGCTCGATCCGAAATCAATAGGTGTGAGAAATTGGACAATTCAAGTTCAACGGCAGTTCGTTCCTAATTGGAGTGGTTGGTGTATTCCATACTTCTAGCGATTGGATTTCACTCAAAACTCACCAAATGGCTCCTCCCACCATATTATGATGTTGCCCAAGTTTGGGGCTCGATCCGAAATCAATAGGTGTGAGAAATTGGACAATTCAAGTTCAACGGCAGTTCGTTCCTAATTGGAGTGGTTGGTGTCTTCCATACTTCTAGCGATTGGATTTCACTCAAAACTCACAAAATGACTCCTCTCCCCATATTATGATGTTGCCCAAGTTTTGGGCTCGATACGAAATCAATAGGTGTTCCAAATTGGACAATTCAAGTTCAACGACAGTTCGTTCCGAATTGGAGTGGTTGGTGTATTCCACACTTCTAGCGATTGGATTTCACTCAAAACTCCCCAAATGACTCCTCCCCCCATATTATGATGTTGCCCAAGTTTTGGGCTCGATCCGAAATCAGTAGGTGTTCCAAATTGGACAATTCAAGTTCAACGGCAGTTCGTTCCTAATTGGAGTGGTTGGTGTATTCCACACTTCTAGCGATTGGATTTCACTCAAAACTCACCAAATGACTCCTCCCACCATATTATGATGTTGGCCAAGTTTTGGGCTCGATCCGAAATGATTTGGTGTTCAAAATTGTACAATTCAAGTTCAACGGCAGTTCGTTCCTAATTGGTGTGGTTGGTGTATTCCATACTTCTAGCGATTGGATTGCACTCAAAACTCACCAAATGACTCCTCCCACCATATTATGATGTTGCCCAAGTTTTGGGCTTGATCCGAAATCAATAGGTGTGAGAAATTGGACAATTCAAGTTCAACGGCAGTTCGTTCCTAATTGGAGTGGTTGGTGTATTCCACACTTCTAGCAGTTGGATTTCACTCAAAACTCACCAAATGACTCCTCCCAACGTATTATGATGTTGCCCAAGTTTTGGGCTCGATCCGATATCAATAGGTGTTCCAAATTGGACAATTCAAGTTCAACGGCAGTTCGTTCCTAATTGGAGTGGTTGGTGTATTCCACACTTCTAGCGATTGGATTTCACTCAAAACTCCCCAAATGACTCCTCCCCCCATATTATGATGTTGCCCAAGTTTTGGGCTCGATCCGAAATCAGTAGGTGTTCCAAATTGGACAATTCAAGTTCAACGGCAGTTCGTTCCTAATTGGAGTGGTTGGTGTATTCCACACTTCTAGCGATTGGATTTCACTCAAAACTCACCAAATGACTCCTCCCACCATATTATGATGTTGGCCAAGTTTTGGGCTCGATCCGAAATGATTTGGTGTTCAAAATTGTACAATTCAAGTTCAACGGCAGTTCGTTCCTAATTGGAGTGGTTGGTGTGTTCCATACTTCTAGCGATTGGATTTCACTCAAAACTCACCAAATGACTTCTCCCACGATATTATGATGTTGCCCAAGTTTTGGGCTCGATCCGAAATCAATAGGTGTGAGAAATTGGACAATTCAAGTTCAACGGCAGTTCGTTCCTAATTGGAGTGGTTGGTGTATTCCATACTTCTAGCGATTGGATTTCACTCAAAACTCACCAAATGGCTCCTCCCACCATATTATGATGTTGCCCAAGTTTGGGGCTCGATCCGAAATCAATAGGTGTGAGAAATTGGACAATTCAAGTTCAACGGCAGTTCGTTCCTAATTGGAGTGGTTGGTGTCTTCCATACTTCTAGCGATTGGATTTCACTCAAAACTCACCAAATGACTCCTCCCACCATATTATGATGTTGCCCAAGTTTGGGGCTTGATCCGAAATCAATAGGTGTGAGAAATTGGACAATTCAAGTCCAACGGCAGTTCGTTCCTAATTGGAATGGTTGGTGTATTCCATACTTCTAGCGATTGGATTTCGCTCAAAAGTTACCAATTGACTCCTCCCACCATATTATGATGTTGCCCAAGTTTTGGGCTCGATGCGAAATCAATAGGTGTTCCAAATTGGACAATTCAAGTTCAACGGCAGTACGTTCCTAATTGGAGTGGTTGCTGTATTCCATACTTCTAGCGATTGGATTTCACTCAAAACTCACCAAATGACTCCTCCCACCATATTATGATGTTTCCCAAGTTTTGGGCTCGATCCGAAATGAATAGGTGTTCCAAATTGGACAATTCAAGTTCAACGGCAGTTCGTTCCTAATTGGAGTGGTTGGTGTATTCCATACTTCTAGCGATTGGATTTCACTCAAAACTCACCAATTGACTCCTCCCACCATATTATGATGTTGCCCAAGTTTTGGGCTCGATCCGAAATCAATAGGTTTGAAAAAATTGGACAATTCAAATTCAACGGAAGTTCGTTCCTAATTGGGGTGGTTGGTGTATTCCATACTTCTAGGGATTGGATTTCACTCTAAACTCACCAAATGACTCCTCCCACCATATTATGATGTTGCCCAAGATTTGGGCTCGATCCGAAATGAATAGGTGTTCCAAATTGGACAATTCAAGTTCAACGACAGTTCGTTCCTAATTGGAGTGGTTGTTGTATTCCATACTTCTAGCGATTGGATTTCACTCAAAACTCACCAATTGACTCCTCCCACCATATTATGATGTTGCCCAAGTTTTGGGCTCGATCCGAAATCAATAGGTTTGAAAAAATTGGACAATTCAAATTCAACGGAAGTTCGTTCCTAATTGGAGTGGTTGGTGTATTCCATACTTCTAGCGATTGGATGTCACTCAAAACTCACCAAATGACTCCTCCCACCATATTATGATGTTGCCCAAGTTTTGGGCTCGATACGAAATCAATAGGTGTTCCAAATCGGACAATTCAAGTTCAACGGCAGTTCGTTCCTAATTGGAGTGGTTGGTGTATTCCATACTTCTTGCGATTGGATTTCACTCAAAACTCACCAAATGACTCCTCCCACCACATTATGATGTTCCCCAAGTTTGGGGCTTGATCCGAAATCAATAGGTGTGAGAAATTGGACAATTCAAGTTGAACGGCAGTTCGTTCCTAATTGGAGTGGTCGGTGTATTCCATACTTCTATCGATTGGATTTCACTCAAAACTCACCAATAGACTCCTCCCACCATATTATGGTGTTGCCCAAGTTTTGGGCTCGATCCGAAATCAATAGGTGTTCCAAATTGGACAATTCAAGTTCAACGGCAGTTCGTTCCTAATTGGAGTGGTTGGTGTATTCCATACTTCTAGCGATTGGATTTCACTCAAAACTCACCAAATGACTCCTCCCACCATATTATGTTGTTGCCCAAGTTTTGGGCTCGATACGAAATCAATAGGTGTTCCAAATTGGGCAATTCAAGTTCAACGGCAGTTCGTTCCTAATTGGGGTGGTTGGTGTATTCCATACTTCTAGCGATTGGATTTCACTCGAAACTAACCAAATGACTCCTCCCACCATATTATGAAGTTGCCCAAGTTTTGGGCTCGATACGAAATCAATAGGTTTTCCAAATTGGACAATTCAAGTTCAACGGCAGTTCGTTCCTAATTGGGGTGGTTGGTGTATTCCATACTTCTAGCGATTGGATTTCACTCGAAACTAACCAAATGACTCCTCCCACGATATTATGATGTTGCCCAAGTTTTGGGCTCGATCCGAAATCAATAGGTGTTCCAAATTGGACAATTCAAGTTCAACGGCAGTTCGTTCCTAATTGGGGTGGTTGGTGTATTCCATACTTCTAGGGATTGGATTTCACTCTAAACTCACCAAATGACTCCTCCCACCATATTATGATGTTGCCCAAGATTTGGGCTCGATCCGAAATGAATAGGTGTTCCAAATTGGACAATTCAAGTTCAACGGCAGTTCGTTCCTAATTGGAGTGGTTGGTGTATTCCATACTTCTAGCGATTGGATTTCACTCAAAACTCACCAATTGACTCCTCCCACCATATTATGATGTTGCCCAAGTTTTCGGCTCGATCCGAAATCAATAGGTTTGAGAAATTGGACAATTCAAATTCAGCGGAAGTTCGTTCCTAATTGGAGTGGTTGGTGTATTCCATACTTCTAGCGATTGGATGTCACTCAAAACTCACCAAATGACTCCTCCCACCATATTATGATGTTGCCCAAGTTTTGGGCTCGATACGAAATCAATAGGTGTTCCAAATTGGACAATTCAAGTTCAACGGCAGTTCGTTCCTAATTGGAGTGGTCGGTGTATTCCATACTTCTTGCGATTGGATTTCACTCAAAACTCACCAAATGACTCCTCCCACCACATTATGATGTTGCCCAAGTTTGGGGCTTGATCCGAAATCAATAGGTGTGAGAAATTGGACAATTCAAGTTGAACGGCAGTTCGTTCCTAATTGGAGTGGTCGGTGTATTCCATACTTCTATCGATTGGATTTCACTAAAAACTCACCAATATACTCCTCCCACCATATTATGGTGTTGCCCAAGTTTTGGGCTCGATCCGAAATCAATAGGTGTTCCAAATTGGACAATTCAAGTTCAACGGCAGTTCGTTCCTAATTGGAGTGGTTGGTGTATTCCATACTTCTAGCGATTGGATTTCACTCAAAACTCACCAAATGACTCCTCCCACCATATTATGATGTTGCCCAACTTTTGGGCTCGATACGAAATCAATAGGTGTTCCAAATTGGACAATTCAAGTTCAACGGCAGTTCGTTCCTAATTGGGGTGGTTGGTGTATTCCATACTTCTAGCGATTGGATTTCACTCGAAACTAACCAAATGACTCCTCCCTCCATATTATGATGTTGCCCAAGTTTTGGGCTCGATCCGAAATCAATAGGTGTGAGAAATTAGACAATTCAAGTTCAACGGCAGTTCATTCCTAATTGGAGTGGTTGGTGTATTCCATACTTCTAGGGATTGGATTTCACTCTAAACTCACCAAATGACTCCTCCCACCATATTATGCTGGTATCCAAGATTTGGGCTCGATCCGAAATCAATAGGTGTTCCAAATTGGACAATTCAAGTTCAACGGCAGTTCGTTCCTAATTGGAGTGGTTGGTGTATTCCATACTTCTAGCGATTGGATTTCACTCAAAACTCCCCAATTGACTCCTCCCACCATATTATGATGTTGCCCAAGTTTTGGGCTCGATCCGAAATCAATAGGTTTGAGAAATTGGACAATTCAAATTCAACGGAAGTTCGTTCCTAATTGGAGTGGTTGGTGTATTCCATACTTCTAGCGATTGGATGTCACTCAAAACTCACCAAATGACTCCTCCCACCATATTATGATGTTGCCCAAGTTTTGGGTTCGATACGAAATCAATTGGTGTTCCAAATTGGACAATTCAAGTTCAACGGCAGTTCGTTCCTAATTGGAGTGGTTGGTGTATTCCATACTTCTTGCGATTGGATTTCACTCAAAACTCACCAATTGACTCCTCCCACCATATTATGATGTTGCCCAAGTTTTGGGCTCGATCCGAAATCAATAGGTTTGAGAAATTGGACAATTCAAATTCAACGGAAGTTCGTTCCTAATTGGAGTGGTTGGTGTATTCCATACTTCTAGCGATTGGATGTCACTCAAAACTCACCAAATGACTCCTCCCACCATATTATGATGTTGCCCAAGTTTTGGGCTCGATACGAAATCAATAGGTGTTCCAAATTGGACAATTCAAGTTCAACCGCAATTCGTTCCTAATTGGAGTGGTTGGTGTATTCCATACTTCTTGCGATTGGATTTCACTCAAAACTCACCAAATGACTCCTCCCACCATATTATGATGTTGCCCAAGTTTTGGGCTCGATCCGAAATCAATAGGTTTGAGAAATTGGACAATTCAAATTCAACGGAAGTTCGTTCCAAATTGGAGTGGTTGGTGTATTCCATACTTCTAGAGATTGGATTTCTCTCAAAACTCACCAAATGACTCCTCCCACCATGTTATGATGTTCCCCAAGTTTTGGGCTCGATCCGAAATCAATAGTTGTGAGAAATTGGACAATTCAAGTGCAACGGCAGTTCGTTCCTAATTGGAGTGGTTGGTGTATTCCGTACTTCTAGGGATTGGATTTCACTCTAAACTCACCAAATGACTCCTCCCACCATATTATGCTGGTACCCAAGATTTGGGCTCGATCCGAAATCAATAGGTGTTCCAAATTGGACAATTCAAGTTCAACGGCAGTTCGTTCCTAATTGGAGTGGTTGGTGTATTCCATACTTCTAGCGATTGGATTTCACTCAAAACACACCAATTGACTCCTCCCACCATATTATGATGTTGCCCAAGTTTTGGGCTCGATCCGAAATCAATAGGTTTGAGAAATTGGACAATTCAAATTCAACGGAAGTTCGTTCCTAATTGGAGTGGTTGGTGTATTCCATACTTCTTGCGATTGGATTTCACTCAAAACTCAAGAAATGACTCCTCCCACCATATTATGATGTTGCCCAAGTTTGTGGCTTGATCCGAAATCAATAGGTGTGAGAAACTGGACAATTCAAGTTCAACGGCAGTTCGTTCCTAATTGGAGTGGTTGATGTATTCCATACTTCTAGCGATTGGATTTCACTCAAACCTCACCAATTGACTCCTCCCACCATATTATGATGTTGCCCAAGTTTTGGGCTTGAACCGAAATCAATAGGTGTGAGAAATTGGACAATTCAAGTTCAACGGCAGTTCGTAACTAATTGGAGTGGTTGGTGTATTCCATACTTCTTGCGATTGGATTTCACTCAAAACTCAAGAAATGACTCCTCCCACCATATTATGATGTTGCCCAAGTTTGTGGCTTGATCCGAAATCAATAGGTGTCAGAAACTGGACAATTCAAGTTCAACGGCAGTTCGTTCCTAATTGGAGTGGGTGATGTATTCCATACTTCTAGCGATTGGATTTCACTCAAAACTCACCAAATGACTCCTCCCACCATATTATGATGTTGCCCAAGTTTTGGGCTTGATCCGAAATCAATAGGTCTTCCAAATTTGACAATTAGAGTTCAACGGCAGTTCGTTCCTAATTGGAGTGGATGGTGTATTCCATACTTATAGCGATTGGATTTCACTCAAAACTAACCAATTGACTCCCCCAACCATATTATGATGTTGCCCAAGTTTGGGGCTCGATCCGAAATCAATAGGTGTGAGAAATTGGACAATTCAAGTTCAACGGCAGTTCGTTCCAAATTGGAGTGGTTGGTGTATTTTATACTTCTAGCGATTGGATTTCACTCAAAACTCACCAATTGACTCCTCCCACAATATTATGATGTTGCCCAAGTTTGGGGCTCGATCCCAAATCAATGGGTGTGAGAAATTGGACAATTCAAGTTCAACGGCAGATCGTTCCTAATTGGAGTGGTTGGTGTATTTTATACTTCTAGCGATTGGATTTCACTCAAAACTCACCAATTGAATCCTCCCACCATATTGTGATGTTGCCCAAGTTTTGGGCTCGATCCGAATCAATGGGTGTTCCCAATTGGACAATTCAAGTTCAACGGCAGTTCATTCCAAATTGGAGTGGTTGGTGTATTCCATACTTCTAGCGATTGGATTTCACTCAAAACTCAACAAAAGACTCCTCCCACCATATTATGATGTTGCCCAAGTTTTGGGCTCGATCCGAAATCAATAGGTGTTCCAAATTGGACAATTCAAGTTCAACGGCAGTTCGTTCCTAATTGGAGGGGTTGGTGTATTCCATACTTCTAGCGATTGGATTTCACTCAAAACTAACCAAATGACTCCTCCCACAATATTATGATGTTGCCCAAGTTTTGGGATTGATCCGAAATCAATAGGTGTTCCAAATTGGACAATTCAAGTTCAACGGCAGTTCGTTTCTAATTGGAGTGGTTGGAGTATTACATAATTCTAGCGATTGGATTTCACTCAAAACTCACCAAATGACTCCTCCAACCATATTATGATGTTGCCCAAGTTTGGGGCTCGATCCGAAATCAATAGGTGTGAGAAATTGGACAATTCAAGTTCAACGGCAGTTCGTTCGTAATTGGAGTGGTTGGTGTATTCCACACTTCTAGCGATTGGATTTCACTCAAAACTCACCAAATGACTCCTCCCACCATATTATGATGTTGCCCAAGTTTTGGGCTCGATCCGAAACCAATAGGTGTGAGAAATTGGACAATTCAAGTTCAACGGCAGTTCGTTACAAATTGGAGTGGTTGGTGTATTCCATACTTCTAGAGATTGGATTTCTCTCAAAACTCACCAATTGACTCCTCCCACCATATTATGGTGTTGCCCAAGTTTTGGGCTCGATCCGAAATCAATAGGTGTTCCAAATTGGACAATTCAAGTTCAACGGCAGTTCGTTCCTAATTGGAGGGGTTGGTGTATTCCATACTTCTAGCGATTGGATTTCACTCAAAACTCACCAATTGACTCCTCCCACAATATTATGATGTTGCCCAAGTTTGGGGCTCGATCCCAAATCAATGGGTGTGAGAAATTGGACAATTCAAGTTCAACGGCAGATCGTTCCTAATTGGAGTGGTTGGTGTATTTTATACTTCTAGCGACTGGATTTCACTCAAAACTCACCAATTGACTCCTCCCACCATATTATGATGTTGCCCAAGTTTTGGGCTCGATCCGAAATCAATGGGTGTTCCCAATTGGACAATTCAAGTTCAACGGCAGTTCGTTCCTAATTGGGGTGGTTGGTGTATTCCATACTTCTAGCGATTGGATTTCACTCGAAACTAACCAAATGACTCCTCCCTCCATATTATGATGTTGCCCAAGTTTTGGGCTCGATCCGAAATCAATAGGTGTGAGAAATTAGACAATTCAAGTTCAACGGCAGTTCATTCCTAATAGGAGTGGTTGGTGTATTCCATACTTCTAGGGATTGGATTTCACTCTAAACTCACCAAATGACTCCTCCCACCATATTATGCTGGTATCCAAGATTTGGGCTCGATCCGAAATCAATAGGTGTTCCAAATTGGACAATTCAAGTTCAACGGCAGTTCGTTCCTAATTGGAGTGGTTGGTGTATTCCATACTTCTAGCGATTGGATTTCACTCAAAACTCCCCAATTGACTCCTCCCACCATATTATGATGTTGCCCAAGTTTTGGGCTCGATCCGAAATCAATAGGTTTGAGAAATTGGACAATTCAAATTCAACGGAAGTTCGTTCCTAATTGGAGTGGTTGGTGTATTCCATACTTCTAGCGATTGGATGTCACTCAAAACTCACCAAATGACTCCTCCCACCATATTATGATGTTGCCCAAGTTTTGGGCTCGATACGAAATCAATAGGTGTTCCAAATTGGACAATTCAAGTTCAACGGCAGTTCGTTCCTAATTGGAGTGGTTGGTGTATTCCATACTTCTTGCGATTGGATTTCACTCAAAACTCACCAAATGACTCCTCCCACCATATTATGATGTTGCCCAAGTTTTGGGCTCGATCCGAAATCAATAGGTTTGAGAAATTGGACAATTCAAATTCAACGGAAGTTCGTTCCAAATTGGAGTGGTTGGTGTATTCCATACTTCTAGAGATTGGATTTCTCTCAAAACTCACCAAATGACTCCTCCCACCATGTTATGATGTTCCCCAAGTTTTGGGCTCGATCCGAAATCAATAGTTGTGAGAAATTGGACAATTCAAGTGCAACGGCAGTTCGTTCCTAATTGGAGTGGTTGGTGTATTCCGTACTTCTAGGGATTGGATTTCACTCTAAACTCACCAAATGACTCCTCCCACCATATTATGCTGGTACCCAAGATTTGGGCTCGATCCGAAATCAATAGGTGTTCCAAATTGGACAATTCAAGTTCAACGGCAGTTCGTTCCTAATTGGAGTGGTTGGTGTATTCCATACTTCTAGCGATTGGATTTCACTCAAAACACACCAATTGACTCCTCCCACCATATTATGATGTTGCCCAAGTTTTGGGCTCGATCCGAAATCAATAGGTTTGAGAAATTGGACAATTCAAATTCAACGGAAGTTCGTTCCTAATTGGAGTGGTTGGTGTATTCCATACTTCTTGCGATTGGATTTCACTCAAAACTCAAGAAATGACTCCTCCCACCATATTATGATGTTGCCCAAGTTTGTGGCTTGATCCGAAATCAATAGCTGTGAGAAACTGGACAATTCAAGTTCAACGGCAGTTCGTTCCTAATTGGAGTGGTTGATGTATTCCATACTTCTAGCGATTGGATTTCACTCAAACCTCACCAATTGACTCCTCCCACCATATTATGATGTTGCCCAAGTTTTGGGCTTGAACCGAAATCAATAGGTGTGAGAAATTGGACAATTCAAGTTCAACGGCAGTTCGTAACTAATTGGAGTGGTTGGTGTATTCCATACTTCTTGCGATTGGATTTCACTCAAAACTCAAGAAATGACTCCTCCCACCATATTATGATGTTGCCCAAGTTTGTGGCTTGATCCGAAATCAATAGGTGTCAGAAACTGGACAATTCAAGTTCAACGGCAGTTCGTTCCTAATTGGAGTGGGTGATGTATTCCATACTTCTAGCGATTGGATTTCACTCAAAACTCACCAAATGACTCCTCCCACCATATTATGATGTTGCCCAAGTTTTGGGCTTGATCCGAAATCAATAGGTCTTCCAAATTTGACAATTAGAGTTCAACGGCAGTTCGTTCCTAATTGGAGTGGTTGGTGTATTCCATACTTATAGCGATTGGATTTCACTCAAAACTAACCAATTGACTCCCCCAACCATATTATGATGTTGCCCAAGTTTGGGGCTCGATCCGAAATCAATAGGTGTGAGAAATTGGACAATTCAAGTTCAACGGCAGTTCGTTCCAAATTGGAGTGGTTGGTGTATTTTATACTTCTAGCGATTGGATTTCACTCAAAACTCACCAATTGACTCCTCCCACAATATTATGATGTTGCCCAAGTTTGGGGCTCGATCCCAAATCAATGGGTGTGAGAAATTGGACAATTCAAGTTCAACGGCAGATCGTTCCTAATTGGAGTGGTTGGTGTATTTTATACTTCTAGCGATTGGATTTCACTCAAAACTCACCAATTGAATCCTCCCACCATATTGTGATGTTGCCCAAGTTTTGGGCTCGATCCGAAATCAATGGGTGTTCCCAATTGGACAATTCAAGTTCAACGGCAGTTCATTCCAAATTGGAGTGGTTGGTGTATTCCATACTTCTAGCGATTGTATTTCACTCAAAACTCAACAAAAGACTCCTCCCACCATATTATGATGTTGCCCAAGTTTTGGGCTCTATCCGAAATCAATAGGTGTTCCAAATTGGACAATTCAAGTTCAACGGCAGTTCGTTCCTAATTGGAGGGGTTGGTGTATTCCATACTTCTAGCGATTGGATTTCACTCAAAACTAACCAAATGACTCCTCCCACAATATTATGATGTTGCCCAAGTTTTGGGCTTGATCCGAAATCAATAGGTGTTCCAAATTGGACAATTCAAGTTCAACGGCAGTTCGTTTCTAATTGGAGTGGTTGGAGTATTACATAATTCTAGCGATTGGATTTCACTCAAAACTCACCAAATGACTCCTCCAACCATATTATGATGTTGCCCAAGTTTGGGGCTCGATCCGAAATCAATAGGTGTGAGAAATTGGACAATTCAAGTTCAACGGCAGTTCGTTCGTAATTGGAGTGGTTGGTGTATTCCACACTTCTAGCGATTGGATTTCACTCAAAACTCACCAAATGACTCCTCCCACCATATTATGATGTTGCCCAAGTTTTGGGCTTGATCCGAAATCAATAGGTGTGAGAAATTGGACAATTCAAGTTCAACGGCAGTTCGTTCCAAATTGGAGTGGTTGGTGTTTTCCATACTTCTAGAG
Source organism: Prunus avium (assembly GCF_965620075.1). Lineage (NCBI taxonomy): Eukaryota > Viridiplantae > Streptophyta > Magnoliopsida > Rosales > Rosaceae > Prunus > Prunus avium. The sequence goes on from NC_142290.1 coordinate 11,729,697, forward strand.
ATTGGATTTCTCTCAAAACTCACCAATTGACTCCTCCCACCATATTATGGTGTTGCCCAAGTTTTGGGCTCGATCCGAAATCAATAGGTGTTCCAAATTGGACAATTCAAGTTCAACGGCAGTTCGTTCCTAATTGGAGGGGTTGGTGTATTCCATACTTCTAGCGATTGGATTTCACTCAAAACTCACCAATTGACTCCTCCCACAATATTATGATGTTGCCCAAGTTTGGGGCTCGATCCCAAATCAATGGGTGTGAGAAATTGGACAATTCAAGTTCAACGGCAGATCGTTCCTAATTGGAGTGGTTGGTGTATTTTATACTTCTAGCGACTGGATTTCACTCAAAACTCACCAATTGACTCCTCCCACCATATTATGATGTTGCCCAAGTTTTGGGCTCGATCCGAAATCAATGGGTGTTCCCAATTGGACAATTCAAGTTCAACGGCAGTTCGTTCCTAATTGGAGTGGTTGGTGTATTCCATACTTCTAGCGATTGGATTTCACTCAAAACTCAACAAAAGACTCCTCCCACCATATTATGATGTTGCCCAAGTTTTGGGCTCGATCCGAAATCAATAGGTGTTCCAAATTGGACAATTCAAGTTCAACGGCAGTTCGTTCCTAATTGGAGGGGTTGGTGTATTCCATACTTCTAGCGATTGGATTTCACTCAAAACTAACCAAATGACTCCTCCCACAATATTATGATGTTGCCCAAGTTTTGGGCTTGATCCGAAATCAATAGGTGTTCCAAATTGGACAATTCAAGTTCAACGGCAGTTCGTTTCTAATTGGAGTGGTTGGAGTATTACATAATTCTAGCGATTGGATTTCACTCAAAACTCACCAAATGACTCCTCCAACCATATTATGATGTTGCCCAAGTTTGGGGCTCGATCCGAAATCAATAGGTGTGAGAAATTGGACAATTCAAGTTCAACGGCAGTTCGTTCGTAATTGGAGTGGTTGGTGTATTCCACACTTCTAGCGATTGGATTTCACTCAAAACTCACCAAATGACTCCTCCCACCATATTATGATGTTGCCAAAGTTTTGGGCTCGATCCGAAATCAATAGGTGTGAGAAATTGGACAATTCAAGTTCAACGGCAGTTCGTTCCAAATTGGAGTGGTTGGTGTATTCCATACTTTTAGAGATTGGATTTCTCTCAAAACTCACCAATTGACTCCTCCCACCATATTATGATGTTGCCCAAGTTTTGGGCTCGATCCGAAATCAATAGGTGTTCCAAATTGGACAATTCAAGTTCAACGGCAGTTCGTTCCTAATTGGAGGGGTTGGTGTATTCCATACTTCTAGCGATTGGATTTCACTCAAAACTAACCAAATGACTCCTCCCACAATATTATGATGTTGCCCAAGTTTTGGGCTCGATCCGAAATCAATAGGTGTTCCAAATTGGACAATTCAAGTTCAACGGCAGTTCGTTTCTAATTGGAGTGGTTGGAGTATTACATAATTCTAGCGATTGGATTTCACTCAAAACTCACCAAATGACTCCTCCAACCATATTATGATGTTGCCCAAGTTTGGGGCTCGATCCGAAATCAATAGGTGTGAGAAATTGGACAATTCAAGTTCAACGGCAGATCGTTCCTAATTGGAGTGGTTGGTGTATTTTATACGTCTAGCGATTGGATTTCACTCAAATCTCACCAAATGACTCCTCCCACCATATTATGATGTTGCCCAAGTTTTGGGCTCGATCCGAAATCAATAGGTGTGAGAAATTGGACAATTCAACTTCAACGGCAGTTCGTTCCTAATTGGAGTGGTTGCTGTATTCCATACTTCTAGAGATTGGATTTCAATCAAAACTCACCAATTGACTCCTCCCACCATATTATGATGTTGACCAAGTTTTGGGCTCGATCTGAAATCAATAGGTGTTCCAAATTGGACAATTCAAGTTCAACGGCAGTTCGTTCCTAATTGGAGTGGTTGCTGTATTCCATACTTCTAGCGATTGGATTTTACTCAAAACTCACCAATTGACTCCTCCCACTATATTATGATGTTGCCCAAGTTTTGGGCTCGATCCGAAATCGATAGGTGTTCAAAATTGGACAATTCAAGTTCAACGGCAGTTCGTTCGTAATTGGAGTGGTTGGTGTATTCCACACTTCTAGCGATTGGATTTCACTCAAAACTCACCAAATGACTCCTCCCACCATATTATGATGTTGCCAAAGTTTTGGGCTCGATCCGAAATCAATAGGTGTGAGAAATTGGACAATTCAAGTTCAACGGCAGTTCGTTCCAAATTGGAGTGGTTGGTGTATTCCATACTTTTAGAGATTGGATTTCTCTCAAAACTCACCAATTGACTCCTCCCACCATATTATGATGTTGCCCAAGTTTTGGGCTCGATCCGAAATCAATAGGTGTTCCAAATTGGACAATTCAAGTTCAACGGCAGTTCGTTCCTAATTGGAGGGGTTGGTGTATTCCATACTTCTAGCGATTGGATTTCACTCAAAACTAACCAAATGACTCCTCCCACAATATTATGATGTTGCCCAAGTTTTGGGCTCGATCCGAAATCAATAGGTGTTCCAAATTGGACAATTCAAGTTCAACGGCAGTTCGTTTCTAATTGGAGTGGTTGGAGTATTACATAATTCTAGCGATTGGATTTCACTCAAAACTCACCAAATGACTCCTCCAACCATATTATGATGTTGCCCAAGTTTGGGGCTCGATCCGAAATCAATAGGTGTGAGAAATTGGACAATTCAAGTTCAACGGCAGATCGTTCCTAATTGGAGTGGTTTGTGTATTTTATACGTCTAGCGATTGGATTTCACTCAAATCTCACCAAATGACTCCTCCCACCATATTATGATGTTGCCCAAGTTTTGGGCTCGATCCGAAATCAATAGGTGTGAGAAATTGGACAATTCAACTTCAACGGCAGTTCGTTCCTAATTGGAGTGGTTGCTGTATTCCATACTTCTAGAGATTGGATTTCAATCAAAACTCACCAATTGATTCCTCCCACCATATTATGATGTTGCCCAAGTTTTGGGCTCGATCTGAAATCAATAGGTGTTCCAAATTGGACAATTCAAGTTCAACGGCAGTTCGTTCCTAATTGGAGTGGTTGCTGTATTCCATACTTCTAGCGATTGGATTTTACTCAAAACTCACCAATTGACTCCTCCCACTATATTATGATGTTGCCCAAGTTTTGGGCTCGATCCGAAATCGATAGGTGTTCAAAATTGGACAATTCAAGTTCAACGGCAGTTCGTTCGTAATTGGAGTGGTTGGTGTATTCCATACTTCTAGAAATTGGGCAACTCAAGATCAACGGCAATTTGTTCCTAATTGTAGTGGTTGGTGTATTCCATACTTGTTCGGTTCATTTTTACACATGATTTTTCATGTTATTCACCCACTATTTTGAGTTAGTTCTTGACATTTTATAGCTTTTTACTTCTTTTTTTGTGTTTTCTTAGATTTTACCTTGGTTGGAATGAAAATGAGCTAAAAGTGCACTATTTGTTATAATTTCTGTTTTTGTTCATTTTCGTAGGTCAACTTCTTGGCCTGGGATCAACATGCTCCGGTGCTCGGATGAGGTCATGATCTTCACGAGACTTGTTCCAATGGATGTTAACTACAACATATCCAAATTTGAGCTCCATTGGACAAGTATTGCCCATCCAACCAATCCAGCATGTTACCACAGCTCTGAAAATCCGAACTTGGCCAGCTTTTACCTCCTTTGTGTTATTTTGATTTTCTTGTTACCATAACTCTTGGTAACAAGAAGTTACCTTAGCTTTGAGATAATTTCTGAAGCAATTGGCATCTTTGTGAGGACAAAGCTTCATGATGGAAAGGGGACAATGGGCTAAGGCTTTATCAAAGGTGGTAGTTTTATATTAAAAGGTAAATGCTGGAAAGGAGGAGAGAGGGAGAAGAAGTCAAAGGGCAATCTGATTTGGGGGAGCTTTGCAACGGGAGAGAGAGGCTATTCCATCAGTCTACACATTGAGAGCAGATTTTGGGAGAGTTGGAGCTAAGAGAAAGCCAAGGTGCAGCCAAGAAAAGTGGAGAAGAAGACTTCCACCATTGATGATCTTGAAGCTTTCATCATTTTCTGAAAATCTGTAAACTCTTTCTAATTTTATTTTGAGTTTGTATTTGGAATAAGTATGAGCAACTAAACTCCATAGCTAGGGCTTAGGTTGAAGCCCTAAACATGATTACCTTATTGTTTTGATGCTTGAGTGTATGAATTTCTAAATATTGTTGATGAATTCCAATTCACCAAATTAATCTATCCTTGATGTGTGTTTTTCCTTGGTTGGCCATCTTTGAAAGCATGCCTCTTGAGATTGTTGGGATTATGTGTATCTTCATGTTTTCCTAAGCAATAGATGGATGGAGTAAGAACCATCCATGTGAATTGGTTTCTTGAATACCTAATGTAAACACCATGCTATTAGGATTCTTGTGATGTTCATATTCTCTTTGAACTTAATGGGTTTTCCTTGTAATCGAATCGAAGTACGAACCATACCTAGGTTCGGTTATGAGGAGAGCACAAGTATTGTAGCACGAACCATGCACTTTACGTATATTAGAGAGAATCAATGCGTCTTGAGTCACGACCCATGGTCTTGATTGCGAACATCTTCATCAACACGTTTAGAGAGTTCATCACTTGAGTATTCATGAACTTTGGTAGAATTGTTTAGGGTGGATTCCGAAACCCTAGTGTGTGTTACATTTTAATTTCACATCTTGATAATTCATCTATGCCATTCTTGTTAAATTTAGAGTTCATTTACATTCATGCAATAGAAATAGGTCACTTGAAACAAATCAAACCCCCCCCCCCCAAAATGTGTGTGTGAGTTGCGTGTTTGACACGTTTTGTGTCTTTGTTACTGAATTTTATTTGTTTCTGTAATTGTTTTGGACTTTTGGTCCGCGATGTGTTCTTGCATTTTCTGTCCTGAATCCAACCGTATAAAGAACTTGAATTTTGGACATACGGTTGGAAAGTTATAGGTAAAACACTGGACAGAGGTCGAAACTGGAAAAACAGAGAAACGAATCTGCCCAAAAACGACCGGTCGTTACTGATCAGCGACCGGTCGCACTGTTCACTGTTCACAGCACTGTTCACAGGTGATAAAGTGGTGATAAAATGGCGATAGAAAATGCTGTTTGTGTTTTTGTTTAGTTTTCTTGTGTTGTTTCATTTCTTTTACACTTCTTTACTCATTTTTAGTTTCCATTTTGCATTTGTGCATTTGTGGTGTGTCAATTAAGTGTTCTTTACGTACTCAAATTAGAACTTATAGGAAGCCGACAAGTTCTTCGTGGGATCGACCCCGTACTTACATAATCTATACTTCAATAGATTCGTGCACTTGCGGGTATTTTTAATTGGTTGTTTGCACATTAATTTGTGTCCTCTTAGGAATGCAACAATACTTCTAGCGATTGGATTTCACTCAAAACTCACCAAATGACTCCTCCCACCATATTATGGTGTTGCCCAAGTTTTGGGCTCGATCCGAAATCAATAGGTGTTCCAAATTGGACACTTCAAGTTCAACGGCAGTTCGTTCGTAATTGGAGTGGTTGGTGTATTCCATACTTCTAGCGATTGGATTTCACTCAAAACTCACCAAATGACTCCTCCCACCATATTATCATGTTGCCCAAGTTTTGGGCTCGATCCGAAATCAATAGGTATGAGAAATTGGGCTATTCAAGTTCAACGGCAGTTCGTTCCTAATTGTACTGGTTGGTGTATTCCATACTTCTAGCGATTGGATTTCACTCAAAACTCACAAAATGACTCCTCCCACCATATTATGATGTTGCCCAACTTTGGGGCTCGATTCGAAATCAATAGGTGTGAGAAACTGGTCAATTCAATTTCAACGACAGTTCCTTCCTAATTGGAGTGGTTGGTGTATTCCACACTTCTAGCGATTGGATTTCACTCAAAACTCACCAAATGTCGCCTCCCACCATATTATGACGTTGCCCAAGTTTTGGGCTCGATCCGAAATCAATAGGTGTTCCAAATTGGACAATTCAAGTTCAACGGCAGTTCGTTCCTAATTGGAGTGGTTGGTTTATTCCATACATCTAGAGATTGGATTTCACTCAAAACTTACCAAATGACTCCTCCCACCATATTATGATGTTGCCCAAGTTTTGGCCTCGATCCGAAATCAATAGGTGTGATAAATTGGACAATTCAAGTTCGACGGCAGTTCGTTCCAAATTGGAGTGGTTGGTGTATTCCATACTTCTAGCGATTGGATTTCACTCAAAACTCACCAAATGACTCCTCCCACCATATTATGATGTTGCCCAAGTTTTGGACTCGATCCGAAATCAATAGGTGTTCCAAATTGGACAATTCAAGTTCAACGGCAGTTCGTTCCTAATTGCAGTGGTTGGTGTATTCCATACTTCTAGCGATTGGATTTCACTCAAAACTCACCAAATGACTGCTCCCACCATATTATGATGTTGCCCAAGTTTTGGGCTCGATCCGAAATGAATAGTTGTGAGAAATTGGACAATTCAATTTCAACGGCAGGTCGTTCCTAATTGGAGTGGTTTGTGTGTTCCATACTTCTAGCGATTGGATTTCACTCAAAACTCATCAAATGACTCCTCCCACCATACTATGATGTTGCCCAAGTTTTGGGCTCGATCCGAAATCAATAAGTGTGAGAAATTGGGCAACTCAAGTTCAACGGCAGTTCGTTCCAAATGGGAGTGGTTGGTGTATTCCATACTTCTAGCGATTGGATTTCACTCAAAACTCACCAAATGACTCCTCCTACCATATTATGATGTTGCCCAAGTTTTGGGCTCGATCCGAAATCAATAGGTGTTCCAAATTGGACAATTCACGTTCAACGGCAGTTCGTTCCTAATTGGAGTGGTTGGTGTATTCCACACTTCTAGCGATTGGATTTCACTCAAAACTCACCAAATGACTCCTCCCACCATATTATGATGTTGCCCAAGCTTTGGGCGCGATCCGAAATCAATTGGTGTGAGAAATTGGGCAATTCAAGTTCAACAGCAGTTCGTTCCTAATTGTACTGGTTGGTGTATTCCATACTTCTAGCGATTGGATTTCACTAAAAACTCACCAAATGACTCCTCCCACCATATTACGATGTTGCCCAAGTTTTGGACTCGATCCGAAATCAATAGGTCTTCCAAATTTGACAATTAGTGTTCAACGGCAGTTCGTTCCTAACTGGAGTGGTTGGTGTATTCCATACTTCTAGCGATTGGATTTCACTCAATACTAACCAAATGACTCCTCCCACCATATTATGATGTTGCCCAAGTTTTGGGCTCGATCCGAAATCAATAGGTGTGAGAAATTGGACAATTCAAGTTCAACGGCAGTTCGTTCCTAATTGGAGTGGTTGGTGTATTCCATACTTCTAGCGATTGGATTTCACTCAAAACTCACCAAATGACTACTCCCACCATATTATGATGTTGCCCAAGTTTGGGGCTCTATCCGAAATCAATAGGTGTGTGAAATTGGACAATTCAAGTTCAACGGCAGTTCGTTCCAATTTGGAGTGGTTGGTGTATTCCATACTTCTAGCGTTTGGATTTCTCTCAAAACTCACCAAATAACTCCTCCCACCATATCATCATGTTGCCCAAGTTTTGGGATCGATCAGAAATCAATAGGTGTGAGAAATTGGACAATTCAAGTTCAACGGCAGTTCGTTCCTAATTGGAGTGGTTGGTGTATTCCATACTTCTAGCGAATGGATTTCACTCAAAACTCACCACTTGACTCCTCCCACCGTATTATGATGTTGCCCAAGTTTTGGGATCGATCCGAAATCAATAGGTGTTCCAAATTGGACAGTTCAAGTTCAACGGCAGTTCGTTCCAAATTGGAGTGGTTGGTGCATTCCATACTTCTAGCGATTGGATTTCACTCAAAACTCACCAAATGACTCCTAACACCATATTATGATGTTGCCCAAGTTTGGGGCTCGATCCGAAATCAATAGGTGTGAGAAATTGGACAATTCAAGTTCAACGGCAGTTCGTTCCTAATCGGAGTGGTTGGTGTATTCCATACTTCTAGCGATTGGATTTCTCTCAAAACTCACCAAATGACCCCTCCCACCATATTATTATGTTGGCCAAGTTTTGGGCTCGATCAGAAATCAATAGGTCTGAGAAATTGGACATTTCAAGTTCAACGGCAGTTCGTTCCTAATTGGAGTGGTTGGTGTATTCCATACTTCTAGCGATTGGATTTCACACAAAACTCACCAAATGACTCCTCCCACCATATTATGATGTTGCCCAAGTTTTGGGCTCGATCAGAAATCAATAGGTGTGACAAATTGGACAATTCAAGTTCAACGGAAGTTCGTTCCTAATTGGAGTGGTTTGTGTATTCCATACTTCTAGCGATTGGATTTCACTCAAAACTCACCAAATGACTTCTCCCACCATATTATGATGTAGCCCAAGTTTCGGGCTCGATCCGAAATCAATAGGTGTGAGAAATTGGACAATTCAATATCAACGGCAGTTCGTTCCTAAGGGGAGTGGTTGGTGTATTCCATACTTCTAGCGATTGGATTTCACACAAAACTCACCAAATGACTCCTCCCACCATATTATGATGTTGCCCAAGTTTTGGGCTCGATCCGAAATCAATAGGTGTGACAAATTGGACAATTCAAGTTCAACGGAAGTTCGTTCCTAATTGGAGTGGTTGGTGTATTCCATACTTCTAGCGATTGGATTTCACTCAAAACTCACCAAATGACTCCTCCCACCATATTATGATGTAGCCCAAGTTTCGGGCTCGATCCGAAATCAATAGGTGTGAGAAATTGGACAATTCAAGATCAACGGCAGTTCGTTCCTAAGGGGAGTGGTTGGTGTATTCCATACTTCTAGCGATTGGATTTCACACAAAACTCACCAAATGACTCCTCCCACCATATTATGATGTTGCCCAAGTTTTGGGCTCGATCCGAAATCAATAGGTGTTCCAAAATGGACAATTCAAGTTCAACGGCAGTTCGTTCCTAATTGGAGTGGTTGGTGTATTCCATACTTCTAGAGATAGGATTTCTCCCAAAACTCACCAAAGGACTCCTCCCACCATATTATGATGTTGCCCAAGTTTTGGGCTCGTTCCGAAATCAATAGGTGTGAGAAATTGGTCAATTCAATTGCAACGACAGTTCGTTCCTAATTGCAGTGGTTGGTGTATTCCATACTTCTAGCGATTGGATTTCACTCAAAACTAACCAAATGACTCCTCCCACCATATTATGATATTGCCCAAGTTTTGGGCTCGAGCCGATATCAATAGGTGTGAGAAATTGGACGATTCAAGTTCAACGGCAGTTCGTTCCTAATTGGAGTGGTTGGTGTATTCCACACTTCTAGCGATTGGATTTCACTAAAAACTCACCAAATGACTCCTCCCACCATATTATGTTGTTGCCCAAGTTTTGTGCTCGATCCGAAATCAATAGGTGTTCCAAATTGGACAATTCAAGTTCAACGGCAGTTCGTTCCTAATTGGAGTGGTTGTTGTATTCCATACTTCTAGCGATTGGATTTCACTCAAAACTCACCAAATGACTCCTCCCACCATATTACGCTGTTGCCCAAGATTTGGGCTCGATCCGAAATCAATAGGTGTTCCAAATTGGACAATTCAAGTTCAACGACAGTTCGTTCCTAATTGGAGTGGTTGGTGTATTCCATACTTCTAGCGATTGGATTTCACTCAAAACTGACCAAATGACTCCTCCCACCATATTATGATGTTGCCCAAGTTTTGGGCTCGAGCCGAAATCAATAGGTGCGGGAAATTGGACAATTCAAGTGCAACGGCAGTTCGTTCCTAATTGGAGTGGTTGGTGTATTCCATACTTCTAGCGATTGGATTTCACACATAACTCACCAAATGACTCCTCCCACCATATTATGATGTTGCCCAAGTTTTGGGCTCGATCCGAAATCAATAGGTGTTCCAAAGTGGACAATTCAAGTTCAACGGCAGTTCGTTCCTAATTGGAGTGGTTGGTGTATTCCATACTTCTAGAGATAGGATTTCTCCCAAAACTCACCAAAGGACTCCTCCCACCATATTATGATGTTGCCCAAGTTTTGGGCTCGTTCCGAAATCAATAGGTGTGAGAAATTGGTCAATTCAATTGCAACGACAGTTCGTTCCTAATTGCAGTGGTTGGTGTATTCCATACTTCTAGCGATTGGATTTCACTCAAAACTAACCAAATGACTCCTCCCACCATATTATGATATTGCCCAAGTTTTGGGCTCGAGCCGATATCAATAGGTGTGAGAAATTGGACAATTCAAGTTCAACGGCAGTTCGTTCCTAATTGGAGTGGTTGGTGTATTCCATACTTCTAGTGATTGGATTTCACTAAAAACTCACCAAATGACTCCTCCCACCATATTATGTTGTTGCCCAAGTTTTGGGCTCGATCCGAAATCAATAGGTGTTCCAAATTGGACAATTCAAGTTCAACGGCAGTTCGTTCCTAATTGGAGTGGTTGTTGTATTCCATACTTCTAGCGATTGGATTTCACTCAAAACTCACCAAATGACTCCTCCCACCATATTACGCTGTTGCCCAAGATTTGGGCTCGATCCGAAATCAATAGGTGTTCCAAATTGGACAATTCAAGTTCAACGACAGTTCGTTCCTAATTGGAGTGGTTGGTGTATTCCATACTTCTAGCGATTGGATTTCACTCAAAACTGACCAAATGACTCCTCCCACCATATTATGATGTTGCCCAAGTTTTGGGCTCGAGCCGAAATCAATAGGTGCGGGAAATTGGACAATTCAAGTGCAACGGCAGTTCGTTCCTAATTGGAGTGGTTGGTGTATTCCATACGTCTAGCGATTGGATTTCACTCAAAACTGACCAAATGACTCCTCCCACCATATTATGATGTTGCCAAGTTTTGGGCTCGATCCGAAATCAATAGGTGTTCCAAATTGGACAATTCAAGTTCAACGGCAGTTCGTTCCTAATTGGAGTGGTTGGTGTATTCCATACTTCTAGAGATAGGATTTCTCCCAAAACTCACCAAAGGACTCCTCCCACCATATTATGATGTTGCCCAAGTTTTGGGCTCGTTCCGAAATCAATAGGTGTTCCAAATTGGACAATTCAAGTTCAACGGCAGTTCGTTCCTAATTGGAGTGGTTGTTGTATTCCATACTTCTAGCGATTGGATTTCACTCAAAACTCACCAAATGACTCCTCCCACCATATTACGCTGTTGCCCAAGATTTGGGCTCGATCCGAAATCAATAGGTGTTCCAAATTGGACAATTCAAGTTCAACGACAGTTCGTTCCTAATTGGAGTGGTTGGTGTATTCCAAACTTCTAGCGATTGGATTTCACTCAAAACTCACCAAATGACTCCTCCCACCATATTATGATGTTGCCCGAGTTTCGGGCTCGATCTGAAATCAATAGGTGTGAGAAATTGGACAATTCAATTTCAACGACAGTTCGTTCCTAATTGGAGTGGTTGGTGTATTCCATACTTCTAGCGAATGGATTTCACTCAAAACTCACCAAATGACTCCTCCCACCATATTATGATGTTGCCCAAGTTTTGGGCTCGATCCGAAATCAATAGGTGTTCCAAATTGGACAATTCAAGTTCAACGGCAGTTCGTTCCTAATTGGAGTGGTTGGTGTATTCCATACTTCTGGCGATTGGATTTCACTAAAAACTCACCAAATGACTCCTCCCACCATATTATGTTGTTGCCCAAGTTTTGGGCTCGATCCGAAATCAATAGGTGTTCCAAATTGGACAATTCAAGTTCAACGGCAGTTCGTTCCTAATTGGAGTGGTTGTTGTATTCCATACTTCTAGCGATTGGATTTCACTCAAAACTCACCAAATGACTCCTCCCACCATATTACGCTGTTGCCCAAGATTTGGGCTCGATCCGAAATCAATAGGTGTTCCAAATTGGACAATTCAAGTTCAACGACAGTTCGTTCCTAATTGGAGTGGTTGGTGTATTCCAAACTTCTAGCGATTGGATTTCACTCAAAACTCACCAAATGACTCCTCCCACCATATTATGATGTTGCCCAAGTTTCGGGCTCGATCTGAAATCAATAGGTGTGAGAAATTGGACAATTCAATTTCAACGACAGTTCGTTCCTAATTGGAGTGGTTGGTGTATTCCATACTTCTAGCGAATGGATTTCACTCAAAACTCACCAAATGACTCCTCCCACCATATTATGATGTTGCCCAAGTTTTGGGCTCGATCCGAAATCAATAGGTGTTCCAAATTGGACAATTCAAGTTCAACGGCAGTTCGTTCCTAATTGGAGTGGTTGGTGTATTCCATACTTCTAGCGATTGGATTTCACTCAAAACTCACGAAATGACTCTTCCCACCATATTACGATGATGCACAAGTTTGGGGTTTGATCCGAAATCAATAGATGTGAGAAATTGGACAATTCAAGTTCAACGGCAGTTCGTTCCTAATTGGAGTGGTTGGTGTATTCCATACTTCTAGCGATTGGATTTCATTCAAAACTCACCAAATGACTCCTCCCACCATATTATGATGTTGCCCAAGTTTTGGGCTCGAGCCGAAATCAATAGGTGCCGGAAATTGGACAATTCAAGTGCAACGGCAGTTCGTTCCTAATTGGAGTGGTTGGTGTATTCCATACTTCTAGCGATTGGATTTCACTCAAAACTGACCAAATGACTCCTCCCACCATATTATGATGTTGCCCAAGTTTTGGGCTCGATCCGAAATCAATAGGTGTTCCAAATTGGACAATTCAAGTTCAACGGCAGTTCGTTCCTAATTGGAGTGGTTGGTGTATTCCATACTTCTGGCGATTGGATTTCACTAAAAACTCACCAAATGACTCCTCCCACCATATTATGTTGTTGCCCAAGTTTTGGGCTCGATACGAAATCAACAGGTGTTCCAAATTGGACAATTCAAGTTCAACGGCAGTTCGTTCCTAATTGGAGTGGTTGTTGTATTCCATACTTCTAGCGATTGGATTTCACTCAAAACTCACCAAATGACTCCTCCCACCATATTACGCTGTTGCCCAAGATTTGGGCTCGATCCGAAATCAATAGGTGTTCCAAATTGGACAATTCAAGTTCAACGACAGTTCGTTCCTAATTGGAGTGGTTGGTGTATTCCAAACTTCTAGCGATTGGATTTCACTCAAAACTCACCAAATGACTCCCCCCACCATATTATGATGTTGCCCAAGTTTGGGGCTCGATCCGAAATCAATAGGTGTTCCATATTGCACAATTCAAGTTCAACGGCAGTTCGTTCCTAATAGGAGTGGTTGGTGTATTCCATACTTCTAGCGATTGGATTTCACTCAAAACTGACCAAATGACTCCTCCCACCATATTATGATGTTGCCCAAGTTTTGGGCCCGATACGAAATCAATAGGTGTTCCAAATTGGACAATTCAAGTTCAACGGCAGTTCGTTCCTAATTGGAGTGGTTGGTGTATTCCATACTTCTAGCGATTGGATTTCACTCAAAACTAACCAAATGACTCCTCCCACCATATTATGATGTTGCCCAAGTTTTGGGCTCGATCCGAAATCAATAGGTGTGAGAAATTGGACAATTCAAGTTCAACGGCAGTTCGTTCCTAATTGGAGTGGTTGGTGTATTCCATACTTCTAGCGATTGGATTTCACTCAAAACTAACGAAATGACTCTTCCCACCATATTATGATGATGCACAAGTTTGGGGTTTGATCCGAAATCAATAGATGTGAGAAATTGGACAATTCAAGTTCAACGGCCGTTCGTTCCTAATTGGAGTGGTTGGTGTATTCCATACTTCTAGCGATTGGATTTCATTCAAAACTCACCAAATGACTCCTCCCACCATATTATGATGTTGCCCAAGTTTTGGGCTCGATCCGAAATCATTAGGTGTGAGAAATTGGACAATTCAAGTGCAACGGCAGTTCGTTCCTAATTGCTGTGGTTGGTGTATTCCATACTTCTAGCGACTGGATTTCACTCAAAACTGACCAAATGAATCCTCCCACCATATTATGATGTTGCCCAAGTTTTGGGCTCGATCCGAAATCAATAGGTGTTCCGAATTGGACAATTCAAGTTCAACGGCAGTTCGTTCCTAATTGGAGTGGTTGGTGTATTCCATACTTCTAACAATTGGATTTCACTCAAAACTCACCAAATGACTCCTCCCACCATATTATGATGTTGCCCAAGTTTTGGGCTCAATCCGAAATCAATAGGTGTGAGAAATTGGTCAATTCAATTTCAATGACAATTCGTTCCTAATTGGAGTGGTTGGTGTATTCCATACTTCTAGCGATTGGATTTCACTCAAAACCCACCAAATGACTCCTCCCACCATATTACGATGTTGCCCAAGATTTGGGCTCGATCCGAAATCAGTAGGTGTTCCAAATTGGACAATTCAAGTTCAACAGCAGTTCGTTCCAAATTGGAGTGGTTGGTGTATTCCATACTTCTAGCGATTGGATTTCACTCAAAACTAACCAAATGACTCCTCCCCCCATATTATGATGTTGCCCTAGTTTGGGGCTCGATCCGAAATCTATAGGTGTTCCAAATTGGACAATTCAAGTATAACGGCAGTTCGTTCCTAACTGGAGTGGTTGGTGTTTTCTATACTTCTAGCGATTGGATTTCACTCAAAACACACCAAATGACTCCTCCCACCATATTACGCTGTTGCCCAAGTTTTGGGCTCGATCCGAAATCAATAGGTGTTCCAAATTGGACAAATCAAGTTCAACGGCAGTTCGTTCCTAATTGGAGTGGTTGGTGTATTCCATACTTCTAGCGATTGGATTTCACTCAAAACTGACCAAATGACTCCTCCCACCATATTATGTTGTTGCCCAAGTTTTGGGCTCGATCCGAAATCAATAGGTGTGAGAAATTGGTCAATCCAATTTCAACGGCATTTCGTTCCTAATTGGAGTGGTTGGTGTGTTCCATACTTCTAGCGATTGGATTTCACTCAAAACTCACCAAATGACTCCTCCCACCATATTATGATGTTGCCCAAGTTTTGGGCTCGATCCGAAATAAATGGTTGTGAGAAATTGGACAATTCAAGTTCAATGGCAGTTCGTTCCTAATTGGAGTGGTTGGTGTATTCCATACTTCTAGCGATTGGATTTCACTCAAAACTCACCAAATGACTCCTCCCACCATATTATGATGTTGCCCAAGGTTTGGGCTCGATCCGAAATCATTAGGTGTGAGAAATTGGACAATTCAAGATCAACTGCAGTTCGTTCCTAATTGGAGTGGTTGGTGTATTCCATACTTCTAGCAATTGGATTTCACTCAAAACCCACCAAATGACTCCTCCCACCATATTATGATGTTGCCCAAGTTTTGGGCTCGATCCAAATTCAGTAGGTGTGAGAAATTGGTCAGTCCAATTTCAACGGCATTTCGTTCCTAATTGGAGTGGTTGGTGTGTTCCATACTTCTAGCGATTGGATTTCACTCAAAACTCACCAAATGACTCCTCCCACCATATTATGATGTTGCCCAAGTTTTGGGCTCGATCCGATATCAATAGGGGTGAGAAATTGGACAATTCAAGTTCAACGGCAGTTCGTTCCTAATTGGAGTGATTGGTGTATTCCATACTTCTAGCGATTGGATTTCACTCAAAACTCACCAAATGACTCCTCCCACCATATTATGATGTTGCCCAAGTTTCGGGCTCGATCTGAAATCAATAGGTGTGAGAAATTGGACAATTCAATTTCAACGACAGTTCGTTCCTAATTGGAGTGGTTGGTGTATTCCATACTTCTAGCGATTGGATTTCACTCAAAACCCACCAAATGACTCCTCCCACCATATTATGATGTTGCCCAAGTTTTGGGCTCGATCCAAATTCAATAGGTGTGAAAAATTGGTCAATTCAATTTCAACGACAGTTCTTTCCAAATTGGAGTGGTTGGTGTATTCCATACTTCTAGCAATTGGATTTCACTCAAAACTCACCAAATGACTCCTCCCACCATATTATGATGTTGCCCAAGTTTTGGGCTCGATCCGAAATCAATAGGTGTGAGAAATTGGTCAATTCAATTTCAACGACAATTCGTTCCTAATTGGAGTGGTTGGTGTATTCCATACTTCTAGCGATTGGATTTCACTCAAAACTCACCAAATGACTCCCCCCACCATATTTTGTTGTTGCCCAAGTTTTGGGCTCTATCTGAAATTAATTGGCGTTCCAAATTGGACAATTCAAGTTCAACGGCAGTTCGTTCCTAAATGGAGTGATTGGTGTATTCCATACTTCTAGCGATTGGATTTCACTCAAAACTCACCAAATGACTCCTCGCACCGTATTATGATGTTGCCCAAGTTTTGGGCTCGATCCGAACTCAATAGGTGTGAGAAATTGGACAATTCAAGTTCGACGGCAGTTCGTTCCTAATTGGAGTGGTTGGTGTATTCCATACTTCCAGCGATTGGATTTCACTCAAAACCCACCAAATGACTCCTCCCACCATATTATGATGTTGCCCCTGTTTTGGGCTCGATCCGAAATCAATAGGTGTGAGAAATTGGACAATTCAAGTTCAACGGCAGTTCGTTCCTAATTGAAGGGTTGGTGTATTCCATACTTCTAGCGATTGGATTTCACTCAAAACTGACCAAATGACTCCTCCCACCATATTATGATGTTGCCCAAGTTTGGGGCTCGATCCGAAATCAATAGGTGTTCCAAATTGGACAATTCAAGTTCAACGGCAGTTCGTTCCTAATTGGTTTGGTTGGTGTATTCCATACTTCTAGCGATTGGATTTCACTCAAAACTCACCAAATGACTCCCCCCACCATATTATGATGTTGCCCAAGTTTTGGGCTCGATCCGAAATCAATAGGTGTTCCAAATTGGACAATTCAAGTGTAACGGCAGTTCGTTCCTAACTGGAGTGGTTGGTGTATTCCATACTTCTAGCGATTGGATTTCACTCAAAACTCACCCAATGACTCCTCCCACCATATTATGATGTTGCCCAAGTTTTGGGCTCGATCCGAAATCAATAGGTGTGAGAAATTGGTCAATTCAATTTCAATGACAGTTCTTTCCTAATTGGAGTGGTTGGTGTATTCCGTACTTCTAGCGATTGGATTTCACTCAAAACTCACCAAATGACTCCTCCCACCATATTATGATGTTGCCCAAGTTTTGGGCTCGATCCAAGATCAATAGGTGTTCCAAATTGGACAATTCAAGTATAACGGCAGTTCGTTCCTAACTGGAGTGGTTGGTGTATTACATACTTCTAGCGATTGTATTTCACTCAAAACTCACCAAATGACTACTCCCACCATATTATGATGTTGCCCAAGTTTTGGGCTCGATCCGATATCAATAGGTGTTCCAAATTGGACAATTCAAGTATAACGGCAGTTCGTTCCTAACTGGAGTGGTTGGTGTTTTCCATACTTCTAGCGATTGGATTTCACTCAAAACTCACCAAATGACACCTCCCACCATATTATGATGTTGCCCAAGTTTTGGGCTCGATCCGAAATCAATAGGTGTTCCAAATTGGACAATTCAAGTATAACGGCAGTTCGTTCCTAACTGGAGTGGTTGTTGTATTCCATACTTCTAGCGATTGGATTTCACTCAAAACTCACCAAATGACTCCTCCCACCATATTATGATGTTGCCCAAGTTTTGGGCTCGATCCGAAATCAATAGGTGTGACAAATTGGTCAATTCAATTTCAATGACAGTTCTTTCCTAATTGGAGTGGTTGGTGTATTTCATACTTCTAGCGATTGGATTTCACTCACAACTCACCAAATGACTCCTCCCACTATATTATGATGTTGCCCAAGTTTTGGGCTCGATCCGAAATCAATAGGTGTTCCAAATTGGACAATTCAAGTATAACGGCAGTTCGTTCCTAACTGGAGTGGTTGGTGTTTTCTATACTTCTAGCGATTGGATTTCACTCAAAACACACCAAATGACACCTCCCACCATATTATGATGTTGCCCAAGTTTTGGGCTCGATCCGAAATCAATAGGTGTTCCAAATTGGACAATTCAAGTATAACGGCAGTTCGTTCCTAACTGGAGTGGTTGGTGTATTCCATACTTCTAGCGATTGGATTTCACTCAAAACTCACCAAATGACTCCTTCCACCATATTATGATGTTGCCCAAGTTTTGGGCTCGATCCGAAATCAATACGTGTGAGAAATTGGTCAATTCAATTTCAACGACAGTTCTTTCCTAATTGGAGTGGTTGGTGTATTCCATACTTCTAGCAAGTGGATTTCACTCAAAACTCACCAAATGACTCCTCCCACCATATTATGATGTTGCCCAAGTTTTGGGCTCGATCCGAAGTCAATAGGTGTTCCAAATTGGACAATTCAAGTTCAACGGCAGTTCGTTCCTAATTGGAGTGGTTGGTGTATTCCATACTTCTAGCGATTGCATTTCACTCAAAACTCACCAAATGACTCCTCCCACCATATTATGATGTTGCCCAAGTTTTGGGCTCGATCCGAAATCAATAGGTGTGAGAAATTGGACAATTGAAGTTCAACGGCAGTTCGTTCCTAATTGGAGTGGTTGTTGTATTCCATACTTCTAGCGATTGGATTTCACTCAAAACTCACCAAATGACTCCTCCCACCATATTATGATGTTGCCCAGGTTTTGGGCTCGATCCGAAATCAATAGGTGTTCCAAATTGGACAATTCAAGTATAACGGCAGTTCGTTCCTAACTGGAGTGGTTGGTGTTTTCCTTACTTCTAGCGATTGGATTTCACTCAAAACCCACCAAATGACTCCTCCCACCATATTATGGTGTAGCCCATGTTTTAGGCTCGATCCAAATTCAGTAGGTGTGAGAAATTGGTCAATTCAATTTCAACGACAGTTTTTTCCAAATTGGAGTGGTTGGTGTATTCCATACTTCTAGCAATTGGATTTCACTCAAAACTCACCAAATGACTCCTCCCACCATATTCTGATGTTGCCCAAGTTCTGGGCTCGATCCGAAATCAATAGGTGTGAGAAATTGGTCAATTCAATTTCAACGACAATTCGTTCCTAATTGGATTGGTTGGTGTATTCCATACTTCTAGCGATTGGATTTCACTCAAAACTCACCAAATGACTCCCCCCACCATATTTTGTTGTTGCACAAGTTTTGGGGTCGATCTGAAATTAATTGGTGTTCCAAATTGGACAATTCAAGTTCAACGGCAGTTCGTTCCTAAATGGAGTGGTTGGTGTATTCCATACTTGTAGCGATTGGATTTCACTCAAAACTCACCAAATGACTCCTCGCACCGTATTATGATGTTGCCCATGTTTTGGGCTCGATCCGAAATCAATAGGTGTGAGAAATTGGACAATTCAAGTTCAACGGCAGTTCGTCCCTTATTGGAGTGGTTGGTGTATTCCATACTTCTAGCGATTGGATTTCACTCAAAACTCACCAAATGACTCCTCCCACCATATTATGGTGTTGTCCAAGTTTGGGGCTCGATCCGAAATCAATAGGTGTTCAAAATTGGACAATTCAAGTTGTACGGCAGTTCGTTCCTAATTAGAGTGGTTGGTGTATTCCATACTTCTTGTGATTGGATTTCACTCGAAACTCACCAAATGACTCCTGCCACCATATTATGATGTTGCCCAAGTTTTGGGCTCGATCCGAAATCAATAGGTGTGAGAAATTGGTCAAATCAATTTGAACGGCATTTCGTTCCTAATTGGAGTGGTTGGTGTATTCCATACTTCTAGCGATTGGATTTCTCTCAAAACTCACAAAACGACTCCTCCCACCATATTATGACGTTGCCCAAGTTTTGGGCTCGATCCGAAATCAATAGCTGTTGCAAATTGGACAATTCAAGTTCAACGGCAGTTCGTTCCTAATTGGAGTGGTTGGTGTATTCCGTACTTCTAGCGATTGGATTTCACTCAAAACTAATCAAATGACTCCTCCCACCATATTATCATGTTGCCCAAGTTTTGGGCTCGATCCGAAATCAATAGGTGTGAGAATTTGGACAATTCAAGTTCAACGGCAGTTCGTTCCTAATTGGAGTGGTTGGTGTATTCCATATTTCTAGCGATTGGATTTCACTCAAAACACACCAAATGACTCCTCCCAACATATTATGATGTTGCCCAAGTTTTGGGCTCGATCCGAAATCAATAGGTGTTCCAAATTGGAGAATTCAAGTTCAATGGCGGTTCGTTCCTAATTGGAGTGATTGGTGTATTCCGTACTTCTAGCGATTGGATTTCACTCAAAACTAATCAAATGACTCCTCCCACCATATTATGATGTTGCCCAAGTTTTGGGCTCGATCCGAAATCAATAGGTGTGAGAATTTGGACAATTCAAGTTCAACGGCAGTTCGTTCCTAATTGGAGTGGTTGGTGTATTCCATATTTCTAGCGATTGGATTTCACTCAAAACACACCAAATGACTCCTCCCAACATATTATGATGTTGCCCAAGTTTTGGGCTCGATCCGAAATCAATAGGTGTTCCAAATTGGAGAATTCAAGTTCAACGACAGTTCTTTCCTAATTGGAGTGGTTGGTGTATTCCATACTTCTAGCTATTGGATTTCACTCAAAACTCACCAAATTACTCTTCCCACCATATTATGATGTTGCCCAAGTTTTGGGCTCGATCCGAAATCAATAGGTGTTCAAAATTGGACAATTCAAGTTGTACGGCAGGTCGTTCCTAATTAGAGTGGTTGGTGTATTCCATACTTCTAGCGATTGGATTTCACTCGAAACTCACCAAATGACTCCTGCCACCGTATTATGTTGTTGCCCAAGTTTTGGGCTCGATCCGAAATCAATAGGTGTGAGAAATTGGTCAAATCAATTTGAACGGCATTTCGTTCCTAATTGGAGTGGTTGGTGTATTCCATACTTCTAGCGATTGGATTTCTCTCAAAACTCACAAAACGACTCCTCCCACCATATTATGACGTTGCCCAAGTTTTGGGCTCGATCCGAAATCAATAGCTGTTGCAAATTGGACAATTCAAGTTCAACGGCAGTTCGTTCCTAATTGGAGTGGTTGGTGTATTCCGTACTTCTAGCGATTGGATTTCACTCAAAACTCACCAAATGACTCCTCCCACCAGATTATGACGTTGCCCAAGATTTGGGCTCGATCCGAAATCAATAGGTGTTCCAAATTGGACAATTCAAGTTCAATGGCGGTTCGTTCCTAATTGGAGTGATTGGTGTATTCCGTACTTCTAGCGATTGGATTTCACTCAAAACTAATCAAATGACTCCTCCCACCATATTATCATGTTGCCCAAGTTTTGGGCTCGATCCGAAATCAATAGGTGTGAGAATTTGGACAATTCAAGTTCAACGGCAGTTCGTTCCTAATTGGAGTGGTTGGTGTATTCCATATTTCTAGCGATTGGATTTCACTCAAAACACACCAAATGACTCCTCCCAACATATTATGATGTTGCCCAAGTTTTGGGCTCGATCCGAAATCAATAGGTGTTCCAAATTGGAGAATTCAAGTTCAACGGCAGTTCTTTCCTAATTGGAGTGGTTGGTGTATTCCATACTTCTAGCTATTGGATTTCACTCAAAACTCACCAAATTACTCCTCCCACCATATTATGATGTTGCCCAAGTTTTGGGCTCGATCCGAAATCAATAGGTGTTCAAAATTGGACAATTCAAGTTGTACGGCAGGTCGTTCCTAATTAGAGTGGTTGGTGTATTCCATACTTCTAGCGATTGGATTTCACTCGAAACTCACCAAATGACTCCTGCCACCATATTATGTTGTTGCCCAAGTTTTGGGCTCGATCCGAAATCAATAGGTGTGAGAAATTGGTCAAATCAATTTGAACGGCATTTCGTTCCTAATTGGAGTGGTTGGTGTATTCCATACTTCTAGCGATTGGAATTCTCTCAAAACTCACAAAACGACTCCTCCCTCCATATTATGACGTTGCCCAAGTTTTGGGCTCGATCCGAAATCAATAGCTGTTGCAAATTGGACAATTCAAGTTCAACGGCAGTTCGTTCCTAATTGGAGTGGTTGGTGTATTCCGCACTTCTAGCGATTGGATTTCACTCAAAACTCACCAAATGACTCCTCCCACCAGATTATGACGTTGCCCAAGATTTGGGCTCGATCCGAAATCAATAGGTGTTCCAAATTGGACAATTCAAGTTCAATGGCGGTTCGTTCCTAATTGGAGTGATTGGTGTATTCCATACTTCTAGCGATTGGATTTCACTCAAAACTAACCAAATGACTCCTCCCACCACATTATCATGTTGCCCAAGTTTTGGGCTCGATCTGAAATCAATAGGTGTGAGAATTTGGACAATTCAAGTTCAACGGCAGTTCGTTCCTAATTGGAGTGGTTGGTGTATTCCATATTTCTAGCGATTGGATTTCACTCAAAACACACCAAATGACTCCTCCCACCATATTATGATGTTGCCCAAGTTTTGGGCTCGATCCGAAATCAATAGGTGTTCCAAATTGGACAATTCAAGTTCAAGGGCAGTTCGTTCCTAATTGGAGTGGTTGGTGTATTCCATACTTCTAGGGATTGGATTTCACTCAAAACTCACCAAATGACTCCTCCTTGGTTATTATGATGTTGCCCAAGTTTTGGACTCGATCCGAAATCAATAGGTGTTCAAAATTGGACAATTCAAGTTCAACGGCAGTTCGTTCCTAATTGGAGTGGTTGGTGTATTCCATACTTCTAGCGATTGGATTTCACTCAATACTCACTAAATGACTCCTCCCACCATATTATGTTGTTGCCCAAGTTTGGGGCTCGATCCGAAATCAATAGGTGTTCCAAATTGGACAATTCAAGTTCAACGGCATTTCGTTCCTAATTGGTTTGGTTGGTGTATTCCATACTTCTAGCGATTGGATTTCACTCAAAACTCACCAAATGACTCCTCCCACCATATTATGATGTTGCCCAAGTTTTGGGCTCGATCCGAAATCAATAGGTGTTCCAAATTGGACAACTCAAGTATAACGGCAGTTCGTTCCTAACTGGAGTGGTTGGTGTATTCCATACTTCTAGCGATTGGATTTCACTCAAAACTCACTAAATGACTCCTCCCACCATATTATGATGTTGCCCAAGTTTTGGGCTCGATCCGAATTCAATAGGTGTGAGAAATTGGACAATTCAAGTTCAACGGCAGTTCGTTCCAAATTGGAGTGGTTGGTGTATTCCATACTTCTAGCGATTGGATTTCACTCAAAACCCACCAAATGACTCCTCCCACCATATTATGATGTTGCCCAAGTTTTGGGCACGATCCAAATTCAATAGGTGTGAGAAATTGGTCAATTCAATTTCAACGACAGTTCTTTCCAAATTGGAGTTGTTGGTGTATTCCATACTTCTAGCGATTGGATTTCACTCAAAACTCACCAAATGACTCCTCCCACCATATTATGATGTGGACCAAGTTTTGGGCTCAATCCGAAATCAATAGGTGTTCCAAATTGGAGAATTCAAGTTCAACGGCAGTTCGTTCCTAATTGGTTTGGTTGGTGTATTCCATACATCTAGCGATTGGATTTCACTCAAAACTCACCAAATGACTCCTCCCACCATATTATGATGTTGCCCAAGTTTTGGGCTCGATCCGATATCAATAGGTGTTCCAAATTGGACAATTCAAGTATAACGGCAGTTCGTTCCTAACTGGAGTGGTTGGTGTATTCCATACTTCTAGCGATTGGATTTCACTCAAAACTCACCAAATGACTCCTCCCACCATATTATGATGTTGCCCAAGTTTTGGGCTCGATCCGAAATCAATAGGTGTGAGAAATTGGTCAATTCAATTTCAACGACAGTTCTTTCCTAATTGGAGTGGTTGGTGTATTCCATACTTCTAGCGATTGGATTTCACTCAAAACTCACTAAATGACTCCTCCCACCATATTATGATGTTGCCCAAGTTTTGGGCTCGATCCGAATTCAATAGGTGTGAGAAATTGGACAATTCAAGTTCAACGGCAGTTCGTTCCTAATTGGAGTGGTTGGTGTATTCCATACTTCTAGGGATTGGATTTCACTCAAAACTAACCAAATGACTCCTCCCACCATATTATGATGTTGCCCAAGTTTTGGGCTCGATCCGAAATCAATAGGTGTTCAAAATTGGACAATTCAAGTTCAACGGCAGTTCGTTCCTAATTGGAGTGGTTGGTGTATTCCATACTTCTAGCGATTGGATTTCACTCAAAACTCACCAAATGACTCCTCCCACCATATTATGATGTTGCCCAAGGTTTGGGCTCTATCCGAAATCAATAGGTGTTCCAAATTGGACAATTCAAGTTCAACGGCAGTTCGTTCCTAATTGGAGTGGTTGGTGAATTCCATACTTCTAGCAATTGGATTTCACTCGAAACTCACCAAAAGACTCCTCCCACCATATTATGATGTTGCCCAAGTTTTGGGCTCGATCCGAAATCAATAGGTGTGAGAAATTGATCAATTCAATTTGAACGGCATTTCGTTCCTAATTGGAATCGTTGGTGTATTCCATACTTCCAGCGATTGGATTTCACTCAAAACTCACCGAACGACTCCTCCCACCATATTATGACGTTGCCCAAGTTTTGGGCTCGATCCGAAATGAATAGGTGTTCCAAATTGGACAATTCAAGTTCAACGGCAGTTCGTTCCTAATTGGAGTGGTTGGTGTATTCCATACTTCTAGCGATTGGATTTCACTCAAAACTCACCAAATGACTCCTCCCACCAGATTATGACGTTGCCCAAGATTTGGGCTCGATCCGAAATCAATATGTGTTCCAAATTGGACAATTCAAGTTCAACGGCAGTTCGTTCCTAATTGGAGTGGTTGGTGTATTCCATACTTCTAGCGATTGGATTTCACTCAAAACTAACCAAATGACTCCTCCCACCATATTTTGATGTTGACCAAGTTTTGGGCTCGATCCGAAATCAATAGGTGTGAGAATTTGGACAATTCAAGTTCAACGGCAGTTCGTTCCTAATTGGAGTGGTTGGTGTATTCCATACTTCTAGCGATTGGATTTCACTCAAAACTCACCAAATGACTCCTCCCACCATATTATGATGTTGCCCAAGTTTTGGGCTCGATCCGAAATCAATAGGTGTGAGAAATTGGTCAATTCAATTTGAACGGCATTTCGTTCCTAATTGGAGTGGTTGGTGTTTTCCATACTTCTAGCGATTGGATTTCACTCAAAACTCACCAAACGACTCCTCCCACCATATTATGACGTTGCCCAAGTTTTGGGATCGATCCGAAATCAATAGGTGTTCCAAATTGGACAATTCAAGTTCAACGGCAGTTCGTTCCTAATTGGAGTGGTTGGTGTATTCCAAACTTCTAGCGATTGGATTTCACTCAAAACTCACCAAATGACTCCTCCCACCATATTATGACGTTGCCCAAGATTTGGGCTCGATCCGAAATCAATAGGTGTTCCAAATTGGACAATTCAAGTTCAACGGCAGTTCGTTCCTAATTGGAGTGGTTGGTGTATTCCATACTTCTAGCGATTGGATTTCACTCAAAACAAACCAAATGACTCCTCCCACCATATTTTGATGTTGCCCAAGTTTTGGGCTCGATACGAAATCAATAGGTGTGAGAATTTGGACAATTCAAGTTCAACGGCAGTTCGTTCCTAATTGGAGTGGTTGGTGTATTCCATACTTCTAGCGATTGGATTTCACTCAAAACTAACCAAATGACTCCTCCCACGATATTATCATGTTGCCCAAGTTTTGGGCTCGATCCGAAATCAATAGGTGTGAGAATTTGGACAATTCAAGTTCAACGGCAGTTCGTTCCTAATTGGAGTGGTTGGTGTATTCCATACTTCTAGCGATTGGATTTCACTCAAAACTAACCAAATGACTCCTCCCACCACATTATGATGTTGCCCAAGTTTTGGGCTCGATCCGAAATCAATAGGTGTTCCAAATTGGACAATTCAAGTTCAACGGCAGTTCGTTCCTAATTGGAGTGGTTGGTGAATTCCATACTTCTAGCGATTGGATTTCACTCAAAACTCACCAAATGACTCCTCCCACCATATTATGATGTTGCCCAAGTTTTGGGCTCGATCCGAAATCAATAGTTGTGAGAAATAGGTCAATTCAATTTGAACGGCAGTTCGTTCCTAATTGGAGTGGTTGGTGTATTCCATACTTCTATCGATTGGATTTCACTCAAAACTCACCAAATGACTCCTCCCACCATATTATGATGTTGCCCAAGTTTTGGGCTCGATCCGAAATCAATAGGTGTTCCAAATTGGACAATTCAAGTTCAACGGCAGTTCTTTCCTAATTGGAGTGGTTGGTGAATTCCATACTTCTAACGATTGGATTTCACTCAAAACTCACCACATGACACCTCCCACCATATTATGATATTGCCCAAGTTTTGGGCGCGATCCGAAATCAATAGGTGTTCCAAATTGGACAATTCAACTTAAACGGAAGTTCATTCCTAATTGGAGTGGTTGGTGTCTTCCATACTTCTAGCGATTGGATTTCACACAAAACGGACCAAATGACTCCTCCCACCATATTATGATGTTGCCCAAGTTTGGGGCTCGATCCGAAATCAAAAGGTGTTCCAAATTGGACAATTCAAGTTCAACGGCAGTTCGTTCCTAATTGTAGTGGTTGGTGTATTCCTTACTTCTAGCGATTGGATTTCACTCAAAACTCACCAAATGACTCCTCCCACCATATTATGATGTTGCCCAAGTTTTGGGCTCGATCCGAAATCAATAGGTGTTCCAAATTGGACAATTCAAGTTCAACGGCAGTTCGTTCCTAATTGGAGTGGTTGGTGTATTCCACACTTCTAGCGATTGGATTTCACTCAAAACTCACCAAATGACTCCTCCCACCATATTATGATGTGGTCCAAGTTTTGGGCTCAATCCGAAATCAATAGGTGTTCCAAATTGGACAATTCAAGTTCAACGGCAGTTCGTTCCTAATTGGAGTGGTTGGTGTATTCCATACTTCTAGCGATTGGATTTCACTCAAAACTCACCAAATGACTCCTCCCACCATATTATGATGTTGCCCAAGTTTGGTGCACGATCCGAAATCAATAGGAGTGAGAAATTGGACAATTCAAGTTCAACGGCAGTTCGTTCCTAATTGGAGTGGTTGGTGTATTCCATACTTCTAGCGATTGGATTTCACTCAAAACTCACCAAATGACTCCTGCCACCATATTATGATGTTGCCCCAAGTTTGGGGCCCGGTCCTAAATCAATAGGTGTTCCAAATTGGAAAATTCAAGTTCAACGACAGTTCGTTCCTAATTGGAGTGGTTGGTGTATTCCATACTTCTAGCGATTGGATTTAACTCAAAACTCACCAAATGACTCCTCCGACCACATTATGATGTTGCCCAAGTTTTGGGCTCGATCCGAAATCGATAGGTGTTCCAAATTGGACAATTCAAGTTCAACGGCAGTTCGTTCCTAATTGGAGTGGTTGGTGTATTCCATACTTCTAGCGATTGGATTCCACACAAAACTAAC
This sequence comes from Prunus avium, assembly GCF_965620075.1. NCBI lineage: Eukaryota > Viridiplantae > Streptophyta > Magnoliopsida > Rosales > Rosaceae > Prunus > Prunus avium. The sequence goes on from NC_142290.1 coordinate 11,757,452, forward strand.
CAAATGACTCCTCCCACCATATTATGATGTTGCCCAAGTTTTGGGCTCGATCCGAAATCAATAGGTGTTCCAAATTGGACAATTCAAGTTCATCGGCAGTTCGTTCCTAATTGGAGTGGTTGGTGTATTCCATACTTCTAGCGATTGGATTTCACTCAAAACTCACCAAATGACTCCTGCCACCATATTATGATGTTGCCCCAAGTTTGGGGCCCGGTCCTAAATCAATAGGTGTGAGAAATTGGACAATTCAAGTTCAACGGCAGTTCGTTCCTAATTGGGGTGGTTGGTGTATTCCATACTTCTAGCGATTGGATTAAACTCAAAACTCACCAAATGACTCCTCCCACCATATTATGATGTTGCCCAAGTTTTGGGCTCGATCCGAAATCAATAGGTGTTCCAAATTGGACAATTCAAGTTCAACGGAAGTTCGTTCCTAATTGGAGTGGTTGGTGTATTCCATACTTCTAGCGATTGGATTTCACTCAAAACTCACCAAATGACTCCTCCCACCATATTATGATGTTGCCCAAGTTTTGGGCTTGATCCGAAATCAATAGGAGTGAGAAATTGGTCAATTCAATTTAAATGACAGTTCGTTCCTAATCGGAGTAGTTGTTGTATTCCATACTTCTAGCGATTGGATTTCACTCAAAACACAAAAAATGAGTCCTCCCACCATATTATGATGTTGCCCAAGTTTTGGGCTCGATCCGAAATCAATACGTGTTCCAAATTGGACAATTCAAGTTCAACGACAGTTCATTCCTAATGGGAGTGGTTGGTGTATTCCATACTTCTAGCGATTGGATTCCACTCAAAACTAACCAAATGACTCCTCCCACCATAATATGATGTTGCCCAAGTTTGGGGCTCGGTCCGAAATCAATAAGTGTGAGAAATTGGACAATTCAAGTTCAACGGCAGTTCGTTCCTAATTGGAGTGGTTGGTGTATTCTACACTTCTAGCGATTGGATTTCACTCAAAACTCACCAAATGACTCCTCCCACCATAATATAATGTTGCCCAAGTTTGGGGCTCGATCCGAAATCAATAGGTTTGAGAAATTGGACAATTCAAGTTCAACGGCAGTTCGTTCCTAATTGGAGTGGTTGGTGTATTCCATACTTCTAGCGATTGGATTTCACTCAAAACTCACCAAATGACTCCTCCCACCATATTATGATGTTGCCCAAGTTTGGTGCATGATCCGAAATCAATAGGAGTGAGAAATTGGACAATTCAAGTTCAACGGCAGTTCGTTCCTAATTGGAGTGGTTGGTGTATTCCATACTTCTAGCGATTGGATTTCACTCAAAACTCACCAAATGACTCCTGCCACCATATTATGATGTTGCCCCAAGTTTGGGGCTCGGTCCGAAATCAATAGGTGTGAGAAATTGGACAATTCAAGTTCAACGTCAGTTCGTTCCTAGTTGGAGTGGTTGGTGTATTCTACACTTCTAGCGATTGGATTTCACTCAAAACTCACCAAATGACTCCTCCCACCATATTATGATGTTGCCCCAAGTTTGGGGCTCGGTCCGAATTCAATAGGTGTGAGAAATTGGACAATTCAAGTTCAACGGCAGTTCGTTCCTAATTGGAGTGGTTGATGTATTCCATACTTCTAGCGAGTGGATTTCACGCAAAATTCACCAAATGACTCCTCCCACCATATTATGATGTTGCACACGTTTGGGGTTCGATCTGAAATCAATAGGTGTGAGAAATTGGACAATTCAAGTTCAACGGAAGTTCGTTCCTAATGGGAGTGGTTGGTTTATTCCATACTTCTAGCGATTGGATTTCACTCAAAACACACCAAATGACTCCTCCCACCATATTATGATGTTGCTCAAGTTTTGGGTTCGATCCGAAATCAATTGGTGTTCCAAATTGGACAATTCAAGTTCAACGGAAGTTCGTTCCTAATTGGAGTGGTTGGTGTATTCTGTTGTTAATTATTATGTTAACTCGCAATTGTACGGGGCAATTAGTAATATAGCAAGACAAGTACGAGGTCGTACCCACGAAGACTGAGAAGTTCAAATTAGTTATGTACGTAGATTACCGAATTCAAGAAGTTAGGAAGTTAAGTCTAAAACAGAAATTAAAGTGAGAGTGATTGTGATTGTGAAAGGAAGTGAGCAAACTGAAATTGCAAATGAAAGCAAATAAACAAGTGTAACAAAGAGTGGTTTTAAGAGTTGGAAAACAGATTTGGAGACTAGGGCATTCGAATCACCATAACAATTCAATTCTGGGTTATATGGAGTCAAGTAACAAGTCTAATTCAGATTCAAAGATTGATTCTAGCTAAAGTATGATTAGGCCATGGTGTTTGGTCCTAACCTTGTGTTCCTAATTCCCTAATTTGATCATTTGTTGTCTAACCTAAAATTAAGCATTAGGAACCCATTAAGCATAGAAGAACAATTTAAACAACCAAGCATGTATCTAATCCCTGTTGTCGAATGTCCATACATACTCTTCCTATTCATAGTTCAATTCGAATTAAAGCATGGTGTCTACTCTTAATTCAAACCAAGATAGTTAACAAATAAGTTCTAATGGTGATCAATCATTCAAACAAGCATGTTAACTTATAAGCATAATGAATAAGAACATGAATCATGAATCAAACTTGAAACTCCAAACTTATAAACCCAGAATATTCATGTTAGGTTACATCGAAGCCCTAGTTATGGATTTAGCTACTCATAATGGAAAAGAAACTAAAATAGAAATGGGAAAACATAATGAATGCCATAAGAGTAGAAAAACCCTTTTCTGAAGTTCTTGTAGTGTCCAATGCTTCTCCAAGAGCTTCTCCACGTCTAGAAGGATGTATGAAGGATATGGAGGTGATTTGAGATGAGCTTGAGTGAGTGGTGATGGCTGAGAAAGAGGAAATTCGTAGGGAAATGGAAGGGAGGTTTTCTGGAGCTGTTTTGGTGATTTTGGGGCAGTTTAGAGTATTGGGTTGATTGCTTGAGTGTTTGGGGTTGTGGGAATGTATGAGGATGATTTCTGGATGATGGAAGTGTGGAGGATGGCTGAAGTGAATTTTGTAGCTTGAAGACTCCTCTATTTATAGGGCTAAGAGGGAGGAACATCATGATGAAATCCAACACCACCATTCCTCATTTAATACAACCCATAACTCCCACTTCATCTTGTCTATGTTAGTGTGGTTGGAATCAATCCCATCCCATACTTCTTTTGCTGCACCTCAAGCTTTCTTCACATGGGATCAAAGGTGATCAATTGTGGCTGCCTTTTGCTGCCAACCCATGTGGTCTTCTTTTGGTTGTTGAACAAAAACGAGTCTTTTGAACCAGACTTGGTGTAGGAAGGCCAGAGGTTTCAAAACTTATCCAATGGGGCTCAAATTTGGATATGTTATAGTAGACACCCATTGGAACAACTTCTATGAAGAAAGTATTCCCATCGGAGCAGTAGAAGTATGCGTTTTGGGCCTTGCAATTTGGCTGCCGAACAGAGACTGGAATTGACTTCATTTCATTTATGCTTTACATGCATGCACATGCTTTCTCAATAATAACTCCAGCATGTACCAACTTGATCCTTTAGACTTTCATAGCTGGAATGCCTCCCCACTTCACTCATTATGTTGGATCCAAAGTCAGTTGCAGCATGGGTGAGGCACATGGAGGCACATGACAAAGCTGGCAGCTGCAAATCCTCCTGAGCAGGGTTGAGTGTTGGGCGGGCTGAGCACTCCAAAAATGTCCAATTGGGCTGAAATTTGGATATGTTGTACTAGACACCCATTGGAACAAGTTTCATGAAGATCTTCACCTCATCCAAGCCCCATAGCATGCTGATCCAAGGCCAAGAAGCTGACCTACGAAATTGGGCTGGAAAGGAGTTGTAGCCAAAATGTGTTTGTCTTTAAGCCCTTCTTCCATTCACCCAAATCAAGCCTTAACATGCATGGATTGCATCATTTCCTATCCAAAGTCATCATTGTTACCTAAATGTCAATTAACTGAAAGATAAACACAAAAAGGATTAAAAGCACAAGTTTAACTCAAACACATAACCAAATCATAAGCTAGAAGGGTACAAAATGATATACAATTATGAACCGATCATATTCCATACTTCTAGCGATTGGATTCCACTCAAAACTAACCAAATGATTCCTCGCACCATATTATGATGTTGCCCAAGTTTTGGGCTCGATCCGAAATCAATAGGTCTGTGAAATTGGACAATTCAAGTTCAACGGTAGTTCGTTCCTAATTGTTGGTTGGTGTATTCCATACTTCTAGCGATTGGATTTCACTCAAAACTCACCAAATGACTCCTCCCACCATATTATGATGTTGCCCAAGTTTTGGGCTCGATCCGAAATCAATAGGTCTGAGAAATTGGTCAATTCAATTTCGACGACAGTTCGTTCCTAATCGTAGTAGTTGTTGTATTCCATACTTCTAGTGATTGGATTTCACTCAAAACACACAAAATGACTCCTCCCACCATATTATGATGTTGCCCCAAGTTTGGGGATCGGTCCGAAATCAATAGGTGTGAGAAATTGGACAATTCAAGTTCAACGGCAGTTCGTTACAAATGGGAGGGGTTGGTGTATTCCATACTTCTAGCGATTGGATTTCACACAAAACTCACCAAATGACTCCTCCCACAATATTATGATGTTGCACAAGTTTGGGGTTCGATCCGAAATCAATAGGTGTGAGAAATTGGACAATTCAAGTTCAACGACAGTTCGTTCCTAATGGGAGTGGTTGGTGTATTCCATATTTCTAGCGATTGGATTTCACTCAAAACTCACTAAATGACTCCTCCCACCATATTATGATGTTGCGCCAAGTTTGGGGCTCGGTCCGAATTCAATAGGTGTGAGAAATTGGACAATTCAAGTTCAACGGCAGTTCGTTCCTAATTGGAGTGGTTCATGTATTCCATACTTCTAGAGATTGGATTTCACTCAAAACTTTGCAAATGACCCCTCCCACCATATTATGATGTTGCCCAAGTTTTGGGCTCAATCCGAAATCAATAGGTGTGAGTAATTGTACAATTCAATTTCAACGACAGTTCGTTCCTAATCGGAGTAGTTGTTGTATTCCATACTTCTAGCGATTGGATTTCACTCAAAACCCACCAAATGACTCCTCCCACCATAATATAATGTTGCCCAAGTTTGGGGCTCGATCCGAAATCAATAGGTTTGAGAAATTGGACAATTCAAGTTCAACGACAGTTCATTCCTAATGGGAGTGGTTGGTGTATTCCATACTTCTAGCGATTGGATTCCACTCAAAACTAACCAAATGACTCCTCCCACCATAATATGATGTTGCCCAAGTTTGGGGCTCGGTCCGAATTCAATAGGTGTGAGAAATTGGACAATTCAAGTTCAACGGCAGTTCGTTCCTAATTGGAGTGGTTCATGTATTCCATACTTCTAGAGATTGGATTTCACTCAAAACTTTGCAAATGACCCCTCCCACCATATTATGATGTTGCCCAAGTTTTGGGCTCAATCCGAAGTCAATAGGTGTGAGTAATTGTACAATTCAATTTCAACGACAGTTCGTTCCTAATCGGAGTAGTTGTTGTATTCCATACTTCTAGCGATTGGATTTCACTCAAAACCCACCAAATGACTCCTCCCACCATATTATGATGTTGCCCAAGTTTTGGGTTTGATCCGAAATCAATAGGAGTGAGAAATTGGACAATTCAAGTTCAACGGCAATTCGTTCCTAATTGGAGTGGTTGGTGTATTCCATATTTCTAGCGATTGGATTTCACTGAAAAATCAAAAAATGACTCGTCCCACCATATTATGATGTTGCCCAAGTTTTGGGCTCGATCCGAAATCAATAGGAGTGAGAAATTGGACAATTCAAGTTCAACGCCATTCGTTCCTAATTGGAGTGGTTGGTGTATTCCATACTTCTAGCGATTGGATTTCACTCAAAACTCACCAAATGACTCCTCCCACCATATTATGATGTTGCCCAAGTTTTGGGGTCGATCCGAAATCAATAGGTGTGAGAAATTGGACAATTCAAGTTCAACGGCAGTTCGTTCCAAATTGGAGTGGTTGGTGTATTCCATACTTCTAGCGATTGGATTTCACTGAAAAATAACCAAATGACTCATCCCACCATATTATGATGTTGCCCAAGTTTTGGTCTAGATCCGAAATCAATAGGTGTTCCAAATTGGACAATTCAAGTTCAACGGCAGTTCGTTCCTAATTGGAGTGGTTGGTGTATTCCATACTTCTAGTGATTGGATTTCACTCAAAACTCACCAAATGACTCCTCCCACCATATTATGATGTTGCCCAAGTTTGGGGCTTGATCCGAAATCAATAGGTGTGAGAAATCGGACAATTCAAGTTCAACGGCAGTTCGTTCCTAATTGGAGTGGTTGGTGTATTCCGTACTTCTAGCGATTAGATTTCACTCAAAACTCACCAAATGACTCCTCCCACCATATTATGATGTTGCCCAAGTTTGGGGCTCGATCCGAAATCTATAGGTGTTCCAAATTGGACAATTCAAGTTCAACGGCAGTTCGTTCCTAATTGGAGTGGTTGGTGTATTCCATACTTCTAGCGATTGGATTTCACTCAAAACTCACCAAATGACTCCTCCCACCATATTATGATGTTGCCCAAGTTTGGGGCTCGATCCGAAATCAATAGGTGTGAGAAATCGGACAATTCAAGTTCAACGGCAGTTCGTTCCTAATTGGAGTGGTTGGTGTATTCCGTAATTCTAGCGATTGGATTTCACTCAAAACTCACCAAATCACTCCTCCCACCATATTATGATGTTGCCCAAGTTTGGGGCTCGATCCGAAATCAATAGGTGTGAGAAATTGGACAATTCAAGTTCAACGGCAGTTCGTTCCAAATTGGAGTGGTTGGTGTATTCCATACTTCTAGCGATTGGATTTCACTGAAAAATAACCAAATGACTCATCCCACCATATTATGATGTTGCCCAAGTTTTGGTCTAGATCCGAAATCAATAGGTGTTCCAAATTGGACAATTGAAGTTCAACGGCAGTTCGTTCCTAATTGGAGTGGTTGGTGTATTCCATACTTCTAGTGATTGGATTTCACTCAAAACTCACCAAATGACTCCTCCCACCATATTATGATGTTGCCCAAGTTTGGGGCTTGATCTGAAATCAATAGGTGTGAGAAATCGGACAATTCAAGTTCAACGGCAGTTCGTTCCTAATTGGAGTGGTTGGTGTATTCCGTACTTCTAGCGATTAGATTTCACTCAAAACTCACCAAATGACTCCTCCCACCATATTATGATGTTGCCCAAGTTTGGGGCTCGATCCGAAATCTATAGGTGTTCCAAATTGGACAATTCAAGTTCAACGGCAGTTCGTTCCTAATTGGAGTGGTTGGTGTATTCCATACTTCTAGCGATTGGATTTCACTCAAAACTCACCAAATGACTCCTCCCACCATATTATGATGTTGCCCAAGTTTGGGGCTCGATCCGAAATCAATAGGAGTGCGAAATCGGACAATTCAAGTTCAACGGCAGTTCGTTCCTAATTGGAGTGGTTGGTGTATTCCATAATTCTAGCGATTGGATTTCACTCAAAACACACCAAATGACTCCTCCCACCATATTATGATGTTGCCCAAGTTTGGGGCTCGATCCGAAATCTATAGGTGTTCCAAATTGGAGAATTCAAGTTCAACGGCAGTTCGTTCCTAATTGGAGTGGTTGGTGTATTCCATACTTCTAGCGATTGGATTTCACTCAAAACTCACCAAATGACTCCTCCCACCATATTTTGATGTTGCCCAAGTTTTCGGCTCGATCCGAAATCAATAGGTGTTCCAAATTGGACAATTCAAGTTCAACGGCAGTTCGTTCCTAGTTGGAGGGGTTGGTGTATTCCATACTTCTAGCGATTGGATTTCACTCAAAACTCCCCAAATGACTCCTCCCACCATATTATGATGTTGCCCAAGTTTTGGGCTTGATCCGAAATCAATAGGTGTTGCAAATTGGACAATTCAAGTTCAACGGCAGTTCGTTCCTAATAGGAGTGGTTGGTGTATTCCATACGTCTAGCGATTGGATTTCAATCAAAACTCACCAAATGACTCCTCCCACCATATTATGTTGTCGCCCAAGTTTGGGCTCGATCTGAAATCAATAGGTCTGAGAAATTGGACTATTCAAGTTCAACGGCAGTTCGTTCCTAATTGGAGTGGTTGGTGTATTCCATACTTCTAGCGATTGGATTTCACTCAAAACTCACCAAATGACACCTCCCCCACCCCACCATATTTTGATGTTGCCCAAGTTTGGGGCTCGATCCGAAATCAATAGGTGTGAGAAATTGGAGAATTCAAGTTCAACGGCAGTTCGTTCCTAATTGGAGTGGTTGGTGTATTCCATACTTCTAGCGATTGGATTTCACTCAAAACTCACCAAATGACTCCTCCCACCATATTATGATGTTGCCCAAGTTTTGGGCTCGATCCGAAATCAATAGGTGTTCCAAATTGGACAATTCAAGTTCAACGGCAGTTCGTTACCAACTGGAGTGGTTGGTGTATTCCGTACTGCTAAAGATTGGGTTTCACTCAAAACTCATCAAATGACTCCTCCCACCATATTATGAAGTTGCCCAAGTTTTGGGCTTGATCCGAAATCAATAGGTGTGAGAAATTGGACAATTCAAGTTCAACGGCAGTTCGTTCCTAATTGGAGTGGTTGGTGTATTCCATACTTCTAGCGATTGGATTTCACTCAAAACTCACCAAATGACTGCTCCCACCATATTATGATGTTGCCCAAGTTTCGGGCACGATCCGAAATTAATAGGTGTGAGAAATTGGACAATTCAAGTTCAACGGCAGTTCGTTCCTAGTTGGAGTGGTTGGTGTATTCCATACTTCTAGCGATTGGATTTTACTCAAAACGAACCAAATGAGTCCTCCCACCATATAATGATGTTGCCCAAGTTTTGGGCTCGATCCGATATCAATAGGTGTTCCAAATTGGAGAATTCAAGTTCAACGGCAGTTCGTTCCTAATTGGAGTGGTTGGTGTATTCCGTACTTCTAGCGATTGGATTTCACTCAAAACTCACCAAATGACTCCTCCCACCATATTTTGATGTTGCCCAAGTTTTCGGCTCGATCCGAAATCAATAGGTGTTCCAAATTGGACAATTCAAGTTCAACGGCAGTTCGTTCCTAGTTGGAGGGGTTGGTGTATTCCATACTTCTAGCGATTGGATTTCACTCAAAACTCCCCAAATGACTCCTCCCACCATATTATGATGTTGCCCAAGTTTTGGGCTTGATCCGAAATCAATAGGTGTTGCAAATTGGACAATTCAAGTTCAACGGCAGTTCGTTCCTAATAGGAGTGGTTGGTGTATTCCATACGTCTAGCGATTGGATTTCAATCAAAACTCACCAAATGACTCCTCCCACCATATTATGTTGTCGCCCAAGTTTGGGCTCGATCTGAAATCAATAGGTCTGAGAAATTGGACTATTCAAGTTCAACGGCAGTTCGTTCCTAATTGGAGTGGTTGGTGTATTCCATACTTCTAGCGATTGGATTTCACTCAAAACTCACCAAATGACTCCTCCCCCACCCCACCATATTTTGATGTTGCCCAAGTTTGGGGCTCGATCCGAAATCAATAGGTGTGAGAAATTGGAGAATTCAAGTTCAACGGCAGTTCGTTCCTAATTGGAGTGGTTGGTGTATTCCATACTTCTAGCGATTGGATTTCACTCAAAACTCACCAAATGACTCCTCCCACCATATTATGATGTTGCCCAAGTTTTGGGCTCGATCCGAAATCAATAGGTGTTCCAAATTGGACAATTCAAGTTCAACGGCAGTTCGTTACCAACTGGAGTGGTTGGTGTATTCCGTACTGCTAAAGATTGGGTTTCACTCAAAACTCATCAAATGACTCCTCCCACCATATTATGAAGTTGCCCAAGTTTTGGGCTTGATCCGAAATCAATAGGTGTGAGAAATTGGACAATTCAAGTTCAACGGCAGTTCGTTCCTAATTGGAGTGGTTGGTGTATTCCATACTTCTAGCGATTGGATTTCACTCAAAACTCACCAAATGACTGCTCCCACCATATTATGATGTTGCCCAAGTTTCGGGCACGATCCGAAATTAATAGGTGTGAGAAATTGGACAATTCAAGTTCAACGGCAGTTCGTTCCTAGTTGGAGTGGTTGGTGTATTCCATACTTCTAGCGATTGGATTTTACTCAAAACTAACCAAATGAGTCCTCCCACCATATAATGATGTTGCCCAAGTTTTGGGCTCGATCCGATATCAATAGGTGTTCCAAATTGGAGAATTCAAGTTCAACGGCAGTTCGTTCCTAATTGGAGTGGTTGGTGTATTCCGTACTTCTAGCGATTGGATTTCACTCAAAACTCACCAAATGACTCCTCCCACCATATTTTGATGTTGCCCAAGTTTTCGGCTCGATCCGAAATCAATAGGTGTTCCAAATTGGACAATTCAAGTTCAACGGCAGTTCGTTCCTAGTTGGAGGGGTTGGTGTATTCCATACTTCTAGCGATTGGATTTCACTCAAAACTCCCCAAATGACTCCTCCCACCATATTATGATGTTGCCCAAGTTTTGGGCTTGATCCGAAATCAATAGGTGTTGCAAATTGGACAATTCAAGTTCAACGGCAGTTCGTTCCTAATAGGAGTGGTTGGTGTATTCAATACGTCTAGCGATTGGATTTCAATCAAAACTCACCAAATGACTCCTCCCACCATATTATGTTGTCGCCCAAGTTTGGGCTCGATCTGAAATCAATAGGTCTGAGAAATTGGACTATTCAAGTTCAACGGCAGTTCGTTCCTAATTGGAGTGGTTGGTGTATTCCATACTTCTAGCGATTGGATTTCACTCAAAACTCACCAAATGACTCCTCCCCCACCCCACCATATTTTGATGTTGCCCAAGTTTGGGGCTCGATCCGAAATCAATAGGTGTGAGAAATTGGAGAATTCAAGTTCAACGGCAGTTCGTTCCTAATTGGAGTGGTTGGTGTATTCCATACGTCTAGCGATTGGATTTCACTCAAAACTCACCAAATGACTCCTCCCACCATATTATGTTGTTGCCCAAGTTTTGGGCTCGATATGAAATCAATAGGTCTGAGAAATTGAACTATTCAAGTTCAACGGCAGTTCGTTCCTAATTGGAGTGGTTGGTGTATTCCATACTTCTAGCGATTGGATTTCACTCAAAACTCACCAAATGACTCCTTCCACCATATTATGATGTTGCCCAAGTTTGGGGCTCGATCCGAAATCAATAGGTGTTGCAAATTGGACAATTCAAGTTCAACGGCAGTTCGTTCCTAATTGGAGTGGTTGGTGTATTCCATACGTCTAGCGATTGGATTTCAATCAAAACTCACCAAATGACTCCTCCCACCATATTATGTTGTTGCCCACGTTTGGGCTCGATCTGAAATCAATAGGTCTGAGAAATTGGACTATTCAAGTTCAACGGCAGTTCGTTCCTAATTGGAGTGGTTGGTGTATTCCATACTTCTAGCGATTGGATTTCACTCAAAACTCACCAAATGACTCCTCCCACCATATTATGTTGTTGCCCAAGTTTGGGGCTCGATCCGAAATTAATAGGTGTGAGAAATTGGAGAATTCAAGTTCAACGACAGTTCGTTCCTAATTGGAGTGGTTGGTGTATTCCATACGTCTAGCGATTGGATTTCACTCAAAACTCACCAAATGACTCCTCCCACCATATTATGTTGTTGCCCAAGTTTTGGGCTCGATATGAAATCAATAGGTCTGAGAAATTGAACTATTCAAGTTCAACGGCAGTTCGTTCCTAATTGGAGTGGTTGGTGTATTCCATACTTCTAGCGATTGGATTTCACTCAAAACTCACCAAATGACTCCTCCCACCATATTATGATGTTGCCCAAGTTTTGGGCTCGATCCTAAATCAATAGGTGTTCCAAATTGGACAATTCAAGTTCAAAGGCAGTTCGTTACCAACTGGAGTGGTTGGTGTATTCCGTACTGCTAAAGATTGGGTTTCACTCAAAACTCACCAAATGACTCCTCCCACCATATTATGAAGTTGCCCAAGTTTTGGGCTCGATCCAAAATCAAAAGGTGTGAGAAATTGGACAATTGAAGTTCAACGGCAGTTCGTTCCTAATTGGAGTGGTTGGTGTATTCCATACTTCTAGCGATTGGATTTCACTCAAAACTCACCAAATGACTCCTTCCACCATATTATGATGTTGCCCAAGTTTGGGGCTCGATCCGAAATCAATAGGTGTTGCAAATTGGACAATTCAAGTTCAACGGCAGTTCGTTCCTAATTGGAGTGGTTGGTGTATTCCATACGTCTAGCGATTGGATTTCAATCAAAACTCACCAAATGACTCCTCCCACCATATTATGTTGTTGCCCAAGTTTGGGCTCGATCTGAAATCAATAGATCTGAGAAATTGGACTATTCAAGTTCAACGGCAGTTCGTTCCTAATTGGAGTGGTTGGTGTATTCCATACTTCTAGCGATTGGATTCCACTCAAAACTAACCAAGTGACTCCTCCCACCATAATATGATGTTGCCCAAGTTTGGGGCTCGGTCCGAAATCAATAAGTGTGAGAAATTGGACAATTCAAGTTCAACGGCAGTTCGTTCCTAATTGGAGTGGTTGGTGTATTCCATACTTCTAGCGATTGGATTTCACTAAAAACTCACCAAATGACTCCTCCCACCGTATTATGTTGTTGCCCAAGTTTGGGGCTCGATCCGAAATCAATAGGTGTGAGAAATTGGAGAATTTAAGTTCAACGGCAGTTCGTTCCTAATTGGAGTGGTTGGTGTATTCCATACTTCTAGCGATTGGATTTCACTCAAAACTCACCAAATGACTCCTCCCACCATATTATGATGTTGCCCAAGTTTTGGGCTCGATCCGAAATCAATAGGTGTTCCAAATTGGACAATTCTAGTTCAACGGCAGTTCGTTCCTAATTGGAGTGGTTGGTGTATTCCATACGTCTAGCGATTGGATTTCACTCAAAATTCACCAAATGACTCCACCCACCATATTATGTTGTTGCCCAAGTTTTGGGCTCGATCCGAAATCAATGGGTCTGAGAAATTGAACTATTCAAGTTCAACGGCAGTTCGTTCCTAATTGGAGTGGTTGGTGTATTCCATACTTCTAGCGATTGGATTTCACTCAAAACACACCAAATGACTCCTCCCACCATATTATGTTGTTGCCCAAGTTTGGGGCTCGATCCGAAAGCAATAGGTGTGAGAAATTGGAGAATTCAAGTTCAACGGCAGTTCGTTCCCAATTGGAGTGGTTGGTGTATTCCATACTTCTAGCGATTGGATTTCACTCAAAACTCACCAAATGACTCCTCCCACCGTATTTTGATGTTGCCCAAGTTTTGGGCTCGATCTGAAATCAATAGGTGTTCCAAATTGGACAATTCAAGTTCAACGGCAGTTCGTTCCAAGTTGGAGTGGTTGGTGCATTCCATACTTCTAGCGATTGGATTTCACTCAAAACTCACCAAATGACTCCTCCCACCATATTATGATGTTACCCAAGTTTTGGGCTCGATCTGAAATCAATAGGAGCGAGAAATTGGACAATTCAAGTTCAACGGCAGTTCGTTCCTAATTGGAGTGGTTGGTGTATTCCATACTTCTAGCGATTGGATTTCACTCAAAACTCACCAAATGACTCCTCCCACCATATTTTGTTGTTGCCCAAGTTTTGGGCTCGATCCGAAATCAATAGGTGTTCCAAATTGGACAATTCAAATTCAACGGCAGTTCGTTCCTAGTTGGACTGGTTGGTGTATTCCATACTTCTAGCGATTGGATTTCACTCAAAACTCACCAAATGACTCCTCCCACCATATTATGATGTTACCCAAGTTTTGGGCTCGATCCGAAATCAATAGGTCTTCCAAATTGGACAATTCAAGTTCAACGGCAGTTCGTTCCTAATTGGAGTGGTCGGTGTATTCCATACTTCTAGCGATTGGATTTCACTCAAAACTAACCAAATGACTCCTCCCACCATTTTATGATGTTGCCCAAGTTTTAGGCTCGATCCGAAGTCAATAGGTGTGAGAAATTGGACAATTCAAGTTCAACGGCAGTTTGTTCCTAATTGGAGTGGTTGGTGTATTCCGTACTTCTAGCGATTGGATTTCACTCAAAACTCACCAATGACTCCTCCCACCATATTATTATGTTGCACAAGTTTGGGGTACGATCCGAAATCAATAGGAGTGAGAAATTGGACAATTCAAGTTCAATGGCAGTTCGTTCCTAATGGGAGTGGTTGGTGTATTCCATACTTCTAGCAATTGGATTTCACTCAAAACTCACCAAATGACTCCTCCCACCATGTTATGATGTTGCCCAAGTTTTGGGATCGATCCGAAATCAATAGGTGTGAGAAATTGGACAATTCAAGTTCAACGGCAGTTCGTTCCTAATTGGAGTGGTTGGTGTATTCCATACTTCTAGCGATTGGATTTCACTCAAAACTCACCAAATGACTCCTCCCACCATATTTTGTTGTTGCCCAAGTTTTGGGCTCGATCCGAAATCAATAGGTGTTCCAAATTGGACAATTCAAGTTCAACGGCGGTTCGTTCCTAGTTGGACTGGTTGGTGTATTCCATACTTCTAGCGATTGGATTTCACTCAAAACTCACCAAATGACTCCTCCCACCATATTATGATGTTACCCAAGTTTTGGGCTCGATCCGAAATCAATAGGTGTTCCAAATTGGACAATTCAAGTTCAACGGCAGTTCGTTCCTAATTGGAGTGGTCGGTGTATTCCATACTTCTAGCGATTGGATTTCTGTCAAAACTAACCAAATGACTCCTCCCACCATTTTATGATGTTGCCCAAGTTTTAGGCTCGATCCGAAGTCAATAGGTGTGAGAAATTGGACAATTCAAGTTCAACGGCAGTTTGTTCCTAATTGGAGTGGTTGGTGTATTCCGTACTTCTAGCGATTGGATTTCACTCAAAACTCACCACATGACTCCTCCCACCATATTATGATGTTGCCCAAGTTTTGGGCTAGATCCGAAATCAATAGGTGTTTCAAATCGGACAATTCAAGTTCAACGGCAGTTCGTTCCTAATTGGAGTGTTTGGTGTATTCCATACTTCTAGCGATTGGATTTCACTCAAAACTCACCAAATGACTCCTCCCACCATATTATGATGTTGCCCAAGTTTTGGGCTCGATCCGAAATCAACAGGTGTTCCAGATTGGGAAATTCAAGTTCAACGGCAGTTCGTTCCTAATTGGAGTAGTTGGTGTATTCCACACTTCTAGCGACTGGATTTCACTCAAAACTCACCAAATGACAACTCCCACCATTATGGTGTTGCCCAAGTTTGGGGCTCGATCCGAAATCAATAGGTGTGAGAAATTGGACAATTCAAGTTCAACGGCAGTTCGTTCCTAATTGGAGTGGTTGGTGTATTCCATACTTCTAGTGATTGGATTTCACTCAAAACTCACCAATGACTCCTCCCACCATATTATTATGTTGCACAAGTTTGGGGTACGATCCGAAATCAATAGGAGTGAGAAATTGGACAATTCAAGTTCAATGGCAGTTCGTTCCTAATGGGAGTGGTTGGTGTATTCCATACTTCTAGCAATTGGATTTCACTCAAAACTCACCAAATGACTCCTCCCACCATGTTATGATGTTGCCCAAGTTTTGGGATCGATCCGAAATCAATAGGTGTGAGAAATTGGACAATTCAAGTTCAACGGCAGTTCGTTCCTAATTGGAGTGGTTGGTGTATTCCATACTTCTAGCGATTCGATTTCACTCAAAACTCTCCAAATGACTCCTCCCACCATATTATGATGTTGCCCAAGTTTTGGGCTCGATCCGAAATCAATAGGTGTGAGAAATTAGAATATTCAAGTTCAACGGAAGTTCGTTACTAATTGGAGGGGTTGGTGTATTCCATACTTCTAGCGATTGGATTTCACTCAAAACTCTCCAAATGACTCCATCCACCATATTATGATGTTGCCCAAGTTTGGGGCTCGATCCGAAATCAATAGGTGTGAGAAATTGGACAATTCAAGTTCAATGGCAGTTCATTCCAAATTGGTGTGGTTGGTGTATTCCATACTTCTAGCGATTGGATTTCACTCAAAAATCACCAAATGACTCCTCCCACCATATTATGATGTTGCCCAAGTTTTGGTCTTGATCCGAAATCAATAAGTGTGAGAAATTGGACAATGCAAGTTCAACGGCAGTTCGTTCCTAATTGGAGTGGTTGGTGTATTCCGTACTTCTAGCGATTGGATTTCACTCAAAACTAACCAAATGACTCCTCCCACCAAATTATGATGTTGCCCAAGTTTTGGGCTCTATCCGAAATCAATAGGTGTGGGAAATTGGACAATCCAAGTTCAACGGCAGTTCGTTCCTAATTGGAGTGGTTGGTGTATTCCACACTTCTAGCTATTGGATTTCACTCAAAACTTACCAAATGACTCCTCCCACCATATTATGATGTTGCCCAAGTTTTGGGCTCGATCCGAAGTCAATAGGTGTGAGAAATTGGACAATTCAAGTTCAACGGCAGTTCGTTCCTAATTGGAGTGGTTGGTGTATTCCGTACTTCTAGCGATTGGATTTCACTCAAAACTCACCACATGACTCCTCCCACCATATTATGATGTTGCCCAAGTTTTGGGCTAGATCCGAAATCAATAGGTGTTTCAAATTGGACAATTCAAGTTCAACGGCAGTTCGTTCGTAATTGGAGTGGTCGGTGTATTCCATACTTCTAGCGATTGGATTTCACTCAAAACTAACCAAATGACTCCTCCCACCATTTTATGATGTTGCCCAAGTTTTGGGCTCGATCCGAAGTCAATAGGTGTGAGAAGTTGGACAATTCAAGTTCAACGGCAGTTCGTTCCTAATTGGAGTGGTTGGTGTATTCCGTACTTCTAGCGATTGGATTTCACTCAAAACTCACGAATGACTCCTCCCACCATATTATTATGTTGCACAAGTTTGGGGTACGATCCGAAATCAATAGGAGTGAGAAATTGGACAATTCAAGTTCAATGGCAGTTCGTTCCTAATGGGAGTGGTTGGTGTATTCCATACTTCTAGCAATTGGATTTCACTCAAAACTCACCAAATGACTCCTCCCACCATTTTATGATGTTGCCCAAGTTTTGGGCTCGATCCGAAATCAATAGGTGTGAGAAATTAGAATATTCAAGTTCAACGGAAGTTCGTTACTAATTGGAGGGGTTGGTGTATTCCATACTTCTAGCGATTGGATTTCACTCAAAACTCTCCAAATGACTCCTTCCACCATATTATGATGTTGCCCAAGTTTGGGGCTCGATCCGAAATCAATAGGTGTGAGAAATTGGACAATTCAAGTTCAATGGCAGTTCATTCCAAATTGGAGTGGTTGGTGTATTCCATACTTCTAGCGATTGGATTTCACTCAAAAATCACCAAATGACTCCTCCCACCATATTATGATGTTGCCCAAGTTTTGGTCTTGATCCGAAATCAATAAGTGTGAGAAATTGGACAATGCAAGTTCAACGGCAGTTCGTTCCTAATTGGAGTGGTTGGTGTATTCCGTACTTCTAGCGATTGGATTTCACTCAAAACAAACCAAATGACTCCTCCCACCAAATTATGATGTTGCCCAAGTTTTGGGCTCTATCCGAAATCAATAGGTGTGGGAAATTGGACAATCCAAGTTCAACGGCAGTTCGTTCCTAATTGGAGTGGTTGGTGTATTCCACACTTCTAGCTATTGGATTTCACTCAAAACTTACCAAATGACTCCTCCCACCATATTATGATGTTGCCCAAGTTTTGGGCTCGATCCGAAGTCAATAGGTGTGAGAAATTGGACAATTCAAGTTCAACGGCAGTTCGTTCCTAATTGGAGTGGTTGGTGTATTCCGTACTTCTAGCGATTGGATTTCACTCAAAACTCACCACATGACTCCTCCCACCATATTATGATGTTGCCCAAGTTTTGGGCTAGATCCGAAATCAATAGGTGTTTCAAATTGGACAATTCAAGTTCAACGGCAGTTCGTTCGTAATTGGAGTGGTCGGTGTATTCCATACTTCTAGCGATTGGATTTCACTCAAAACTAACCAAATGACTCCTCCCACCATTTTATGATGTTGCCCAAGTTTTGGGCTCGATCCGAAGTCAATAGGTGTGAGAAGTTGGACAATTCAAGTTCAACGGCAGTTCGTTCCTAATTGGAGTGGTTGGTGTATTCCGTACTTCTAGCGATTGGATTTCACTCAAAACTCAAGAATGACTCCTCCCACCATATTATTATGTTGCACAAGTTTGGGGTACGATCCGAAATCAATAGGAGTGAGAAATTGGACAATTCAAGTTCAATGGCAGTTCGTTCCTAATGGGAGTGGTTGGTGTATTCCATACTTCTAGCAATTGGATTTCACTCAAAACTCACCAAATGACTCCTCCCACCATTTTATGATGTTGCTCATGTTTTGGGATCGATCCGAAATCAATAGGTGTGAGAAAATGGACAATTCAAGTTCAACGGCAGTTCGTTCCTAATTGGAGTGGTTGGTGTATTCCATACTTCTAGCGATTCGATTTCACTCAAAACTCTCCAAATGACTCCTCCCACCATATTATGATGTTGCCCCAGTTTTGGGCTCGATCCGAAATCAATAGGTGTGAGAAATTAGAATATTCAAGTTCAACGGAAGTTCGTTACTAATTGGAGGGGTTGGTGTATTCCATACTTCTAGCGATTGGATTTCACTCAAAACTCACCAAATGACTCCTCCCACCATATTATGATGTTGCCCAAGTTTTGGGCTCGATACGAAATCAATAGGTGTGAGAAATTGGTCAATTCAATTTGAACTGCAGTTCGTTCCTAATTGGAGTGGTTCGTGTATTCCTTACTTCTAACGATTGGATTTCACTCAAAACTCACCAAATGACTCCTCCCACCATATTATGATGTGGACCAAGTTTTGGGCTCAATCCGAAATCAATAGGTGTTCCAAATTGGACAATTCAAGTTCAACGGCAGTTCGTTCCTAATTGAAGTGGTTGGTGTATTCCATACTTCTAGCTATTGGATTTCACTCAAAACTCACCAAATGACTCCTCCCACCATATTATGATGGTGCCCAAGGTTTGGGCTCGATCCGAAATCAATAGGTGTGAGAAATGGGACAATTCAAGTTCAACGGCAGTTCGTTCCTAATTGCAGTGGAAGGTGTATTCCATACTTCTAGCGATTGGATTTCACTCAAAACTCACCAAATGACTCCTCCCACCATATTATGACGTTGCCCAAGATTTGGGCTCGATCCGAAATCAATAGGTGTTCCAAATTGGACAATTCAAGTTCAACGGCAGTTCGTTCCTAATTGGAGTGGTTGGTGTATTCCATACTTCGAGCGATTGGATTTCACTCAAAACTCACCAAATGACTCCTCCCACCATATTATGATGTTTCCCAAGTTTTGGGCTCGATCCGAAATCAATAGGTGTTCCAAATTGGACAATTCAAGTTGAACGGCAGTTCATTCCTAATTGGAGTGGTTGGTGAATTCCATACTTCTAGCTATTGGATTTCACTCAAAACTCACCAAATGACTCCTCCCACCATATTATGATGTTGCCCAAGTTTTGGGCTCGATCCGAAATTAATAGGTGTGAGAATTTGGACAATTCAAGTTCAACGGCAGTTCATTCCTAATTGGAGTGGTTGGTGTATTCCTTACTTCTAACGATTGGATTTCACTCAAAACTCACCAAATGACTCCTCCCATCATATTATGATGTTGCCCAAGTTTTGGGCTCGATCCGAAATCAATAGGTGTGAGAAATTGGTCAATTCAATTTGAACGGCATTTCACAAAATTGGAGTGGTTGGTGTATTCCATACTTCTAGCGATTGGATTTCACTCAAAACTCACCAAACGACTCCTCCCACCATATTATGACGTTGCCCAAGTTTTGGGCTCGATCCGAAATCAATAGGTGTGAGAAATTCGACAATTCAAGTTCAACGGCAGTTCGTTCCTAATTGGAGTGGTTGGTGTGTTCCATACTTCTAGCGATTGGATTTCACTCAAAACTCACCAAATGAATCCTCCCAGCATAATATGATGTGGACCAAGTTTTGGGCTCAATCCGAAATCAATAGGTGTTCCAAATTGGACAGTTCAAGTTCAACAGCAGTTCGTTCCTAATTGGAGTGGAAGGTGTATTCCATACTTCTAGCGATTGGATTTCACTCAAAACTCACCAAATGACTCCTCCCACCATATTATGACGTTGCCCAAGATTTGGGCTCGATCCGAAATCAATAGGTGTTCCAAATTGGAACATTCAAGTTCAACGGCAGTTCGTTCCTAATTGGAGTGGTTGGTGTATTCCATACTTCTAGCGATTGGATTTCATTCAAAACTAACCAAATGACTCCTCCCACCATATTATGATGTTGCCCAAGTTTTGGGCTCGATCTGAAATCAATAGGTGGGAGAATTTGGACAATTCAAGTTCAACGGCAGTTCGTTCCTAATTGGAGTGGTTGGTGTATTCCATATTTCTAGCGATTGGATTTCTCTCAAAACTCACCAAATGACTCCTCCCACCATATTATGATGTTGCCCAAGTTTTGGGCTCGATCCGAAATCAATAGGTGTTCCAAATTGGACAATTCAAGTTCAATGGCAGTTCGTTCCTAGTTGGAGTGGTTGGTGTATTCCATACTTCTAGCGATTGGATTTCACTCAAAACTCACCAAATGACTCCTCCCACCATATTATGATGTTGCCCAAGTTTTGGGCTCGATCCGAAATCAATAGGTGTGAGAAATTGGACAATTCAAGTTCAACGGCAGTTCGTTCCTAATTGGATTGGTTGGTGTATTCCATATTTCTAGCGATTGGATTTCTCTCAAAACTCACCAAATGACTCCTCCCACCATATTATGATGTTGCCCAAGTTTTGGGCTCGATCCGAAATCAATAGGTGTTCCAAATTGGACAATTCAAGTTCAACGGCAGTTCGTTCCTAATTGGAGTGGTTGGTGAATTCCATACTTCTAGCGATTGGATTTCACTCAAAACTCACCAAATGACTCCTCCCACTATATTATGATGTTGCCCAAGTTTTGGGCTCGATCCGAAATCAATAGGTGTGAGAAATTGGTCAATTCAATTTGAACTGCAGTTCGTTCCTAATTGGAGTGGTTGGTGTATTCCATACTTCTAGCGATTGGATTTCACTCAAAACTCACCAAATGACTCCTCCCACCATATTATGATGTTGCCCAAGTTTTGGGCTCGATCCGAAATCAATAGGTGTGAGAAATTGGACACTTCAAGTTCAACGGCAGTTCGTTCCTAATTGGAGTGGTTGGTGTATTCCATACTTCTAGCGATTGGATTTCACTCAAAACTCACCAAATGACTCCTCCCACCATATTATGATGTTGCCCAAGTTTTGGGCTCAATCCGAAATCAATAGGTGTTCCAAATTGGACAATTCAAGTTCAACGGCAGTTCGTTCCTAATTGGAGTGGTTGGTGTATTCCATACTTCTAGCGATTGGATTTCACTCAAAACTAAAAAACTGACTCCTCCCAACATATTATGATGTTGCCCAAGTTTTGGGCTCGATCCGAAATCAAAAGCTGTGAGAATTTGGACAATTCAAGTTCAACGGCAGTTCGTTCCTAATTGGAGTGGTTGGTGTATTCCATACTTCTAGCGATTGGATTTCACTCAAAACTCACCAAACGACTCCTCCCACCATATTATGACGTTGCCCAAGTTTTGGGCTCGATCCGAAATCAATAGGTGTGAGAAATTGGACAATTCAAGTTCAACGGCAGTTCGTTCCTAATTGGAGTGGTTGGTGTGTTCCATACTTCTAGCGATTGGATTTCACTCAAAACTCACCAAATGAATCCTCCCAGCATAATATGATGTGGACCAAGTTTTGGGCTCAATCCGAAATCAATAGGTGTTCCAAATTGGACAATTCAAGTTCAACGGCAGTTCGTTCCTAATTGGAGTGGTTGGTGTATTCCATACTTCTAGCGATTGGATTTCACTCAAAACTAAAAAACTGACTCCTCCCACCATATTATGATGTTGCCCAAGTTTTGGGCTCGATCCGAAATCAAAAGCTGTGAGAATTTGGACAATTCAAGTTCAACGGCAGTTCGTTCCTAATTGGAGTGGTTGGTGTATTCCATACTTCTAGCGATTGGATTTCACTCAAAACTCACCAAACGACTCCTCCCACCATATTATGACGTTGCCCAAGTTTTGGGCTCGATCCGAAATCAATAGGTGTGAGAAATTGGACAATTCAAGTTCAACGGCAGTTCGTTCCTAATTGGAGTGGTTGGTGTGTTCCATACTTCTAGCGATTGGATTTCACTCAAAACTCACCAAATGAATCCTCCCAGCATAATATGATGTGGACCAAGTTTTGGGCTCAATCCGAAATAAATAGGTGTTCCAAATTGGACAATTCAAGTTCAACGGCAGTTCGTTCCTAATTGGAGTGGTTGGTGTATTCCATACTTCTAGCGATTGGATTTCACTCAAAACTCACCAAATGACTCCTCCCACCATATTATGATGGTGCCCAAGTTTTGGGCTCGATCCGAAATCAATAGCTGTGAGAAATGGGACAATTCAAGTTCAACGGCAGTTCGTTCCTAATTGGAGTGGAAGGTGTATTCCATACTTCTAGCGATTGGATTTCACTCAAAACTCACCAAATGACTCCTCCCACCATATTACGACGTTGCCCAAGATTTGGGCTCGATCCGAAATCAATAGGTGTTCCAAATTGGAACATTCAAGTTCAACGGCAGTTCGTTCCTAATTGGAGTGGTTGGTGTATTCCATACTTCTAGCGATTGTATTTCACTCAAAACTCACCAAACGACTCCTCCCACCATATTGTGTTGTTGCCCAAGTTTTGGGCTCGATCCAAAATCAGTAGGTGTTCCAAATTGGACAATTCAAGTTCAACGGCAGCTCGTTCCTAATTGGAGTGGTTGGTGTATTCCATACTTCTAGCGATTGGATTTCACTCAAAACTCACCAAATGACTCCTCCCACCATATTATGATGTTGCCCAAGTTTTGGGCCCGATCCGAATTCAATAGGTGTTCCAAATTCGACAATTCATGTTCAACGGCAGTTCGTTCCTAATTGGAGTGGTTGGTGTATTCCACACTTCTAGCGATTGGATTTCACTCAAAACGCACCAAATGACTCCTCCCACCATATTATCATGTTGCCCAAGTTTTGGGCTCGATCCGAAATCAATAGGTGTGAGAAATTGGACAATTCAAGTTCAACGGCAGTTCGTTCCTAATTGGAGTGGTTGGTCTATTCCATACTTCTAGCGATTGGATTTCACTCAAAACTCACCAAATGACTCCTCCCACCATATTATGATGTGGACCAAGTTTTGGGCTCAATCCGAAATCAATAGGTGTTCCAAATTGGACAATTCAAGTTCAACGGCAGTTCGTTCCTAATTGGAGTGGTTGGTGTATTCCAAACTTCTAGCGATTGGATTTCACTCAAAACTCACCAAACGACTCCTCCCACCATATTATGACGTTGCCCAAGTTTTGGGGTCGATCCGAAATCAATAGGTGTTCCAAATTGGACTTCAAGTTCAACGGCAGTTCGTTCCTAATTGGAGTGGTTGGTGAATTCCATACTTCTAGCGATTGGATTTCACTCAAAAGTCACCAAATGACTCCTCCCACTATATTATGATGTTGCCCAAGTTTTGGCCTCGATCCGAAATCAATAGGTGTGAGAAATTGGTCAATTCAATTTGAACTGCAGTTCGTTCCTAATTGGAGTGGTTGGTGTATTCCATACTTCTAGCGATTGGATTTCACTCAAAACTCACCAAATGACTCCTCCCACCATATTATGATGTTGCCCAAGTTTTGGGCTCGATCCGAAATCAATAGGTGTGAGAAATTGGACACTTCAAGTTCAACGGCAGTTCGTTCCTAATTGGAGTGGTTGGTGTATTCCATACTTCTATCGATTGGATTTCACTCAAAACTCACCAAATGACTCCTCCCACCATATTATGATGTTGCCCAAGTTTTGGGCCCGATTCGAAATCCATAGGTGTTCCAAATTCGACAATTCATGTTCATCGGCAGTTCGTTCCTAATTGGAGTGGTTGGTGTATTCCGTACTTCTAGCGATTGGATTTCACTCAAAACTCACCAATTGACTCCTCCCACCATATTATGATGTTGCCCAAGTTTTGGGCTCGATCCGAAATCAATGGGTTTTAGAAATTGGACAATTCAAATTCAATGGAAGTTCGTTCCTAATCGGAGTGGTTGGTGTATTCCATACTTCTTGCGATTGGATTTCACTCAAAACTCACCAAATCACTCCTCCCACCATATTATGATGTTGCCCAAGTTTGGGGCTTGAACCGAAATCAATAGGTGTGAGAAATTGGACAATTCAAGTTCAACGGCAGTTCGTTCCTAATTGGAGTGGTTGGTGTATTCCATACTTCTAGCGATTGGATTTCACTCAAAACTCACCAATTGACTCCTCCCACCATATTATGATGTTGCTCAAGTTTTGGGCTCGATCCGAAATCAATAGGTGTTCCAAATTGGACAATTCAAGTTCAACGGCAGTTCGTTCCTAATTGCAGTGGTTGGTGTATTCCATACTTCAACCGATTGGATTTCTCTCAAAACTCACCAAATGACTCCTCCCACCATATTATGATGTTGCCCAAGTTTTGGGCTCGATCCGAAATCAATAGGTCTTCCAAATTTGACAATTAGAGTTCAACGGCAGTTCGTTCCTAGTTGTTGTGGTTGGTGTATTCCATACTTCTAGCGATTGGATTTCACTCAAAACTTACCAAATGACTCCTCCCACCATATTATGATGTTGCCCAAATTTGGGGCTCGATCCCAAATCAATAGGTGTGAGAAATTGTATCATTCAAGTTCAACGGCAGATCGTTCCTAATTGGAGTGGTTGGTGTATTCCATACTTCTAGCGATTGAATTTCACTCAAAACACAACAAAAGACTCCTCCCACCATATTCTAATGTTGCCCCAGTTTTGGGCTCGATCCGAAATCAATAGGTGTTCCAAATTGGACAATTCAAGTTCAACGGCAGTTCGTTCCTAATTTGAGGGGTTGGTGTAATCCATACTTCTAGCGATTGGACTTCACTCAAAACTAACCAAATGACTCCTCCCACCGCATTATCATGTTGCCCAAGTTTTGGGCTCGATCCGAAATCAATAGGTGTTCCAAATTGGACAATTCATGTTCAACGGCAGTTCGTTCCTAATTGGAGTGGTTGGTGTATTCCAAACTTCTAGAGATTGGATTTCACTCAAAACTCACCAATTGACTCCTCCCACCATATTATGATGTTGCCCAAGTTTTGGGCTCGATCCGAAATGAATAGGTGTGATAAGTTGGACAATTCAAGTTCAACGGCAGTTCGTTCCTAATTGGAGTGGTTGGTGTATTCCATACTTCTAGAGATTGGATTTCACTCAAAACTCACCAATTGACTCCTCCCACCATATTATGGTGTTGCCCAAGTTTTGGGCTCGATCCGAAATCAATAGGTGTTCCAAATTGGACAATTCAAGTTCAACGGCAGTTCGTTCCTAATTGGAGTGGTTGATGTATTCCACACTTCTAGCGATTGGATTTCACTAAAAACTCACCAAATGACTCCTCCCACCGTATTATGATGTTGCCCAAGTTTTGGGCTCGATCCGAAATCAATAAGTCTTCCAAATTTGACAATTAGAGTTCAACGACAGTTCGTTCCTAATTGGAGTGGTTGGTGTATTCCATTGTTCTAGCGATTGGATTTCACTCAAAACTCACCAAATGAGTCCTCCCACCATATTATGATGTTGCCCAAGTTTTGGGCTCGATCCGAAATCAATTGGTGTTAAAAATTGGACAATTCAAGTTCAACGGCAGTTCGTTCCTAATTGGAGTAGTTGGTGTATTCCATACTTCTAGCGATTGGATTTCACTCAAAACTCACCAATTGACTCCTCCCACCATATTATGTTGTTGCCCAGGTTTGGGGCTCGATCCCAAATCAATAGGTGTGAGAAATTGGACAATTCAAGTTCAACGGCAGATCGTTCCTAATTGGAGTGGTTGGTGTATTCCATACTTCTAGCGATTGGATTTCACTCAAAACTCACCAATTGACTCCTCCCACCATATTATGTTGTTGCCCAGGTTTGGGGCTCGATCCCAAATCAATAGGTGTGAGAAATTGGACAATTCAAGTTCAACGGCAGATCGTTCCTAATTGGAGTGGTTGGTGTATTCCATACTTCTAGCGATTGGATTTTACTCAAAACGCAACAAAAGACTCCTCCCACCATATTATGATGTTGCCCAAGTTTTGGGCTCGATCCGAAAACAATAGATGTTCCAAATTGGACAATTCAAGTTCAACGGCAGTTCGTTCCTAATTGGAGTGGTTGGTGTATTCCATACTTCTAGAGATTGGATTTCATTCCAAATTCACCAAATGATTCCTCCCACCATATTATGATGTTGCCCAAGTTTTGGGCTCGATCCGAAAACAATAGATGTTCCAAATTGGACAATTCAAGTTCAACGGCAGTTCGTTCCTAGTTGGAGTGGTTGGTGTATTCCATAATTCTAGCGATTGGATTTCACCCAAAAGTCACCAAATGACTCCTCCCACCATATTATGATGTTGCCCAAGTTTTGGGCTTGATCCGAAATCAATAGGGGTGAGAAATTGGACAATTCAAGTTCAACGGCAGTTCATTCCTAATTGGAGTGGTTGGTGTATTCCATACTTCTAGCGACTGGATTTCACTCAAAACTCACCAAATGACTCCTCCCACCATATTATGATGTTGCCCAAATTTTGGGCTCGATCCGAAATCAATAGGTGTGTTGGACAATTCAAGTTCAACGGCAGTTCGTTCCTAATTCGAGTGGTTGGTGTATTCCATACTTCTAGCGATTGGATTTCACTCAAAACTCCTCCCACCTTATTATGATGTTGCCCATGTTTTGGGCTCGATCTGAAATCAATAGGTGTGGGAAGTTGGACAATCCAAGTTCAACGGCAGTTCGTTCCTAATTGGAGTGGTTGGTGTATTCAACACTTCTAGCGATTGGATTTCACTCAAAACTCACCAAATGACTCCTCCCACCATATTATGATGTTGCCCAAGTTTTGGGCTCTATCCGAAATCAATAGGTGTGAGAAATTGGACAATTCAAGTTCAACGGCAGTTTTTTCCTAATTGGAGTGGTTGGTGTATTCCATACTTCTAGCGATTGGATTTCACTCAAAACTCACCAAATGACTCCTCCCACCATCTTATGATGTTGCCCAAGTTTGGGGCTCTATCCGAAACCAATAGGTGTTCCAAATTGGACAATTCAAGTTCAACGGCAGTTCGTTCCTAATTGGAGTGGTTGGTGTATTCCATACTTCTAGCGATTGGATTTCACGCAAAACTCACCAAATGACTCCTCCCACCATGTTATGTTGTTGCCCAAGTTTGGGGCTCGATCCGAAATCAATAGGTGTGAGAAATTGTACAATTCAAGTTCAACGGCAGTTCGTTCCTAATTGGAGTGGTTGGTGTATTCCATACTTCTAGCAATTGGATTTCCCTCAAAACTCACCAAATGAATCGTCCCACCATATTATGATGTTGCCCAAGTTTGGGGCTCGATCCGAAATCAATAGATGTTCCAAATTGGACAATTCAAGTTCAACGGCAGTTCGTTCCTAATTGGAGTGGTTGGTGTATTCCATACTTCTAGCGATTGGATTTCACCCAAAATTAACCAAATGACTCCTCCCACCATATTATGATGTTGCCCAAGTTTTGGGCTTGGTCCGAAATCAATAGGGGTGAGAAATTGGACAATTCAAGTTCAACGGCAGTTCGTTCCTAATTGGAGTGGTTGGTGTATTCCATACTTCTAGCGATTGGATTTCACTCAAAACTCACCAAATGACTCCTCCCACCATATTATGATGTTGCCCAAGTTTTGGGCTCGATCCGAAATCAATAGGTGTTCGAAATTGGACAATTCAAGTTCAACGGCAGTTCATTCCTAATTGGAGTGGTTGGTGTATTCCATACTTCTAGCGATTGGATTTCACTCAAAACTCACCAAATGACTCCTCCCACCATCTTGTGATGGTGCCCAAGTTTGGGGCTCTATCCGAAACCAATAGGTGTTCCAAATTGGACAATTCAAGTTCAACGGCAGTTCGTTCCTAATTGGAGTGGTTGGTGTATTCCATACTTCTAGCGATTGGATTTCACCCAAAATTAACCAAATGACTCCTCCCACCATATTATGATGTTGCCCAAGTTTGGGGCTCGATCCGAAATCAATAGGTGTGAGAAATTGTACAATTCAAGTTCAACGGCAGTTCGTTCCTAATTGGAGTGGTTGGTGTATTCCATACTTCTAGGTATTGGATTTCATTCAAAACTCACCAAATTACTCCTCCCACCAAATTATGATGTTGCCCCAGTTTTGGGCTCGATCCGAAATCAATAGGTGTGAGAAATTGGACAATTCAAGTTCAACGGCAGTTCGTTCCTAATTGGAGTGGTTGGTGTATTCCATACTTCTAGCAATTGGATTTCCCTCAAAACTCACCAAATGAATCCTCCCACCATATTATGATGTTGCCCAAGTTTGGGGCTCGATCCGAATTCAATAGGTGTGAGAAATTGGACAATTCAAGTTCAACGGCAGTTCGTTCCTAATTGGAGTGGTTGGTGTATTCCACACTACTAGCGATTGGATTTCACTCAAAACTCACCAAATGACTCCTCCCACCATATTATGATGTTGCCTAAGTTTTGGGCTCGATCCGAAATCAATAGGTGTTCCAAATTGGACAATTCAAGTTCAACGGCAGTTCGTTCCTAATTGGAGTGGTTGGTGTATTCCATACTTCGGGCGATTGGATTTCACTCAAAACTAACCAAATGACTTCTCCCACCATATTATGATGTTGCCGAAGTTTTGGGCTCGATCCAAAATCAATAGGTGTGAGAAATTGGACAATTCAAGTTCAACGGCACTTCATTCCAAGTTGGAGTGGTTGGTGTATTCCACACTTCTAGCGATTGGATTTCACTCAAAACTCACCAAATGATTCCTCCCACCATATTATGATGTTGCCCAAGTTTTGGGCTCGATCCGAAATCAATAGATGTTCCAAATTGGACAATTCAAGTTCAACGGCAGTTCGTTCCTAATTGGAGTGGTTGGTGTATTCCATACTTCTAGCGATTGGATTTCACTCAAAACTCACCAAACTACTCCTCCCACAAAATTATGATGTTGCCCCAGTTTTGGGCTCGATCCGAAATCAATAGGTGTGAGAAATTGGACAATTCAAGTTCAACGGCAGTTCGTTCCTAATTGGAGTGGTTGGTGTATTCCATACTTCTAGCGATTGGATTTCCCTCAAAACTCACCAAATGAATCCTCCCACCATATTATGATGTTGCCCAAGTTTGGGGCTCGATCCGAAATCAATAGGTGTGAGAAATTGGACAATTCAAGTTCAACGGCAGTTCGTTCCTAATTGGAGTGGTTGGTGTATTCCACACTTCTAGCGATTCGATTTCACTCAAAACTCACCAAATGACTCCTCCCACCATATTATGATGTTGCCTAAGTTTTGGGCTCGATCCGAAATCAATAGGTGTTCCAAATTGGACAATTCAAGTTCAACGGCAGTTCGTTCCTAATTGGAGTGGTTGGTGTATTCCATACTTCTTGCGATTGGATTTCACTCAAAACTCACCAAATGACTCCTCCCACCATATTATGTTGTTGCCCAAATTTTGGGCTCGATCCGAAATCAATAGGTGTGGGAAATTGGACAATTCAAGTTCAACGGCAGTTCGTTCCTAATTGGAGTGGTTGGTGTATTCCATACTTCTACCGATTGGATTTCACTCAAATCTCCTCCCACCTTATTATGATGTTGCCCATGTTTTGGGCTCGATCTGAATTCAATAGGTGTGGGAAATTGGACAATCCAAGTTCAACGGCAGTTCGTTCCTAATTGGAGTGGTTGGTGTATTCCACACTTCTAGGGATTGGATTTCACTCAAAACTCACCAAATGACTCCTCCCACCATATTATGATGTTGCCCAAGTTTTGGGCTCGATCCGAAATCAATAGGTGTGAGAAATTGGACAATTCAAGTTCAACGGCAGTTCGTTCCTAATCGTAGTGGTTGGTGTATTCCATACTTCTAGAGATTGGATTTCACTCAAAACTCACCAAATGACTCCTCCCACCATATTATGATGTTGCCCTAGTTTGGGGCTCGATCCGAAATCAATAGGTGTTCCAAATTGGACAATTCAAGTTCAACGGCAGTTCGTTCCTAATTGGAGTGGTTGGTGTATACCATACTTCTAGCGATTGGATTTCACTCAAAACTAACCAAATGACTCCTCCCACCATATTATGATGTTGCCCAAGTTTTGGGCTCGATACGAAATCAATAGGTGTGAGAAATCGGACAATTCAAGTTCAACGGCAGTTCGTTCCTAATGGGAGTGGTTGGTGTATTCCACACTTCTAGCGATTGGATTTCACTCAAAACTCACCAAATGACTCCTCGCACCATATTATGTTGTTGCCCAAGTTGTGGGCTCGATCCGAAATCAATAGGTGTGAGAAATTGGACAATTGAAGTTCAACGGCAGTTCGTTCCTAATTGGAGTGGTTGGTGTATTTCATACTTCTAGCGATTGGATTTCCCTGAAAACTCACCAAATGACTCCTCCCACCATAGTATGATGTTGCCCAAGTTTTGGGCTCGATCCGAAATCAATAGGTGTTCCAAATTGGACAATTCAAGTTCAACGGCAGTTCGTTCCTAATTGGAGTGGTTGGTGTATTCCATACTTCTAGCGATTGGATTTCACTGAAAACTCACCAAATGACTCCTCCCACCATATTATGATGTTGCCCAAGTTGTGGGCTCGATCCGAAATCAATAGGTGTGAGAAATTGGACAATTCAAGTTCAACGGCAGTTCGTTCCTAGTTGGAGTGGTTGGTGTATTCCATAATTCTAGCGATTGGATTTCACTCAAAACTCACCAAATGACTCCTCCTACCATATTATGATGTTGCCCAAGTTTTGGGCTCGATCCGAAATCAATAGGTGTGAGAAATTGGAAAATTCAAGTTCAACGGCAGTTCGTTCCTAATTGTAGTGGTTAGTGTATTCCATACTTCTAGCGATTGGATTTCACTCAAAACTGACCAAATGACTCCTCCCACCATATTATGATGTTGCCCAAGTTTTGGGCTCGATCCGAAATCAATAGGTGTTCCAAATTGGACAATTCAAGTTCAACGGCAGCTCGTTTCTAATTGCAGTCGTTGGTGTATTCCATACTTCTAGCGATTGGATTTCACTCAAAACTCACCAAATGACTCCTCCCACCATATTATGTTGTTGCCCAAGTTTTGGGCTCGATCCGAAATCAATAGGTCTTCCAAATTTGACAGTTAGAGTTCAACGGCAGTTCGTTCCTAATTGGACTGGTTGGTGTATTCCATACTTCTAGCGATTGGATTTCACTCAAAACTAACCAAATGACTCCTCCCCCCATATTATGATGTTGCCCAAGTTTGGGGCTCGATCCGAAATCAATAGGTGTTCCAAATTGGACAATTCAAGTTCAACGACAGTTCGTTCCTAATTGGAGTGGTTGGTATATTCCACACTTCTAGCGATTGGATTTCACTCAAAACTCACCAAATGACTCCTCCCACCATATTATGCTGTTGCCCAAGTTTTGGGCTCGATCCGAAATCAATAGGTGTTCCAAATTGGACAATTCAAGTTCAACGGCAGTTCGTTCCTAATTGGAGTGGTTGGTGTATTCCATACTTCTAGCGATTGGATTTCACTCAAAACTCACCAAATGACTCCTCCCACCGTATTATGATGTTGCCCAAGTTTGGGGCTCGATCCGAAATCAGTAGGTGTGAAAAATTGGACAATTCAAGTTCAACGGCAGTTCGTTCCTAATTGGAGTGGTTGGCGTATTCCATACTTCTAGCGATTGGATTTCACTCAAAACTCACCAAATGACTCCTCCCACCATATTATGATGTTGCCCAAGTTTTGGGCTCGATCCGAAATCAATAGGTGTGAGAAATTGGACAATTCAAGTTCAACGGCAGTTCGTTCCTAATTGGAGTGGTTGGTGTATTCCATACTTCTAGCGATTGGATTTCACTCAAAACTCACCAAATGAATCCTCCCAGCATAATATGATGTGGACCAAGTTTTGGGCTCGATCCGAAATCAATAGGTCTTCCAAATTTGACAGTTAGAGTTCAACGGCAGTTCGTTCCTAATTGGACTGGTTGGTGTATTCCATACTTCTAGCGATTGGATTTCACTCAAAACTAAACAAATGACTCCTCCCACCATATTATGATGTTGCCCAAGTTTGGGGCTCGATCCGAAATCAATAGGTGTTCCAAATTGGACAATTCAAGTTCAACGACAGTTCGTTCCTAATTGGAGTGGTTGGTGTATTCCACACTTCTAGCGATTGGATTTCACTCAAAACTCACCAAATGACTCCTCCCACCATATTATGCTGTTGCCCAAGTTTTGGGCTCGATCCGAAATCAATAGGTGTTCCAAATTGGACAATTCAAGTTCAACGGCAGTTCGTTCCTAATTGGAGTGGTTGGTGTATTCCATACTTCTAGCGATTGGATTTCACTCAAAACTCACCAAATGACTCCTCCCACCGTATTATGATGTTGCCCAAGTTTGGGGCTCGATCCGAAATCAGTAGGTGTGAGAAATTGGACAATTCAAGTTCAACGGCAGTTCGTTCCTAATTGGAGTGGTTGGCGTATTCCATACTTCTAGCGATTGGATTTCACTCAAAACTCACCAAATGACTCCTCCCACCATATTATGACGTTGCCCAAGTTTTGGGCTCGATCCGAAATCAATAGGTGTGAGAAATTGGACAATTCAAGTTCAACGGCAGTTCGTTCCTAATTGGAGTGGTTGGTGTATTCCATACTTCTAGCGATTGGATTTCACTCAAAACTCCTCCCACCTTATTATGATGTTGCCCATGTTTTGGGCTCGATACGAAATCAATAGGTGTTCCAAATTGGACAATTCAAGTTCAACGGCAGTTCGTTCCTAATTGGAGTGGTTGGTGTATTCCATACTTCTAGCGATTGGATTTCACTCAAAACTCACCAAATGACTCCTCCCACCGTATGATGATGTTGCCCAAGTTTGGGGCTCGATCCGAAATCAGTAGGTGTGAAAAATTGGACAATTCAAGTTCAACGGCAGTTCGTTCCTAATTGGAGTGGTTGGCGTATTCCATACTTCTAGCGATTGGATTTCACTCAAAACTCACCAAATGACTCCTCCCACCATATTATGATGTTGCCCAAGTTTTGGGCTCGATCCGAAATCAATAGGTGTGAGAAATTGGACAATTCAAGTTCAACGGCAGTTCGTTCCTAATTGGAGTGGTTGGTGTATTCCATACTTCTAGCGATTGGATTTCACTCAAAACTCACCAAATGAATCCTCCCAGCATAATATGATGTGGACCAAGTTTTGGGCTCGATCCGAAATCAATAGGTCTTCCAAATTTGACAGTTAGAGTTCAACGGCAGTTCGTTCCTAATTGGACTGGTTGGTGTATTCCATACTTCTAGCGATTGGATTTCACTCAAAACTAAACAAATGACTCCTCCCACCATATTATGATGTTGCCCAAGTTTGGGGCTCGATCCGAAATCGATAGGTGTTCCAAATTGGACAATTCAAGTTCAACGACAGTTCGTTCCTAATTGGAGTGGTTGGTGTATTCCACACTTCTAGCGATTGGATTTCACTCAAAACTCACCAAATGACTCCTCCCACCATATTATGCTGTTGCCCAAGTTTTGGGCTCGATCCGAAATCAATAGGTGTTCCAAATTGGACAATTCAAGTTCAACGGCAGTTCGTTCCTAATTGGAGTGGTTGGTGTATTCCATACTTCTAGCGATTGGATTTCACTCAAAACTCACCAAATGACTCCTCCCACCGTATTATGATGTTGCCCAAGTTTGGGGCTCGATCCGAAATCAGTAGGTGTGAGAAATTGGACAATTCAAGTTCAACGGCAGTTCGTTCCTAATTGGAGTGGTTGGCGTATTCCATACTTCTAGCGATTGGATTTCACTCAAAACTCACCAAATGACTCCTCCCACCATATTATGACGTTGCCCAAGTTTTGGGCTCGATCCGAAATCAATAGGTGTGAGAAATTGGACAATTCAAGTTCAACGGCAGTTCGTTCCTAATTGGAGTGGTTGGTGTATTCCATACTTCTAGCGATTGGATTTCACTCAAAACTCCTCCCACCTTATTATGATGTTGCCCATGTTTTGGGCTCGATACGAAATCAATAGGTGTGAGAAATTGGACAATTCAAGTTCAACGGCAGTTCGTTCCTAATTGGAGTGGTTGGTGTGTTCCACACTTCTAGCGATTGGATTTCACTCAAAACTCACCAAATGACTCCTCCCACCATATTATGTTGTTGCCCAAGTTGTGGGCTCGATCCGAAATCAATAGGTGTGAGAAATTGGACAATTGAAGTTCAACGGCAGTTCGTTCCTAATTGGAGTGGTTGGTGTATTCCATACTTCTAGCGATTGGATTTCACTGAAAACTCACCAAATGACTCCTCCCACCATAGTATGATGTTGCCCAAGTTTTGGGCTCGATCCGAAATCAATAGGTGTAACAAATTGGACAATTCAAGTTCAACGGCAGTTCGTTCCAAATTGGAGTGGTTGGCGTATTCCATACTTCTAGCGATTGGATTTCACTCAAAACTCCTCCCACCTTATTATGATGTTGCCCATGTTTTGGGCTCGATACGAAATCAATAGGTGTTCCAAATTGGACAATTCAAGTTCAACGGCAGTTCGTTCCTAATTGGAGTGGTTGGTGTATTCCATACTTCTAGCGATTGGATTTCACTCAAAACTCACCAAATGACTCCTCCCACCGTATGATGATGTTGCCCAAGTTTGGGGCTCGATCCGAAATCAGTAGGTGTGAAAAATTGGACAATTCAAGTTCAACGGCAGTTCGTTCCTAATTGGAGTGGTTGGCGTATTCCATACTTCTAGCGATTGGATTTCACTCAAAACTCACCAAATGACTCCTCCCACCATATTATGATGTTGCCCAAGTTTTGGGCTCGATCCGAAATCAATAGGTGTGAGAAATTGGACAATTCAAGTTCAACGGCAGTTCGTTCCTAATTGGAGTGGTTGGTGTATTCCATACTTCTAGCGATTGGATTTCACTCAAAACTCACCAAATGAATCCTCCCAGCATAATATGATGTGGACCAAGTTTTGGGCTCGATCCGAAATCAATAGGTCTTCCAAATTTGACAGTTAGAGTTCAACGGCAGTTCGTTCCTAATTGGACTGGTTGGTGTATTCCATACTTCTAGCGATTGGATTTCACTCAAAACTAAACAAATGACTCCTCCCACCATATTATGATGTTGCCCAAGTTTGGGGCTCGATCCGAAATCAATAGGTGTTCCAAATTGGACAATTCAAGTTCAACGACAGTTCGTTCCTAATTGGAGTGGTTGGTGTATTCCACACTTCTAGCGATTGGATTTCACTCAAAACTCACCAAATGACTCCTCCCACCATATTATGCTGTTGCCCAAGTTTTGGGCTCGATCCGAAATCAATAGGTGTTCCAAATTGGACAATTCAAGTTCAACGGCAGTTCGTTCCTAATTGGAGTGGTTGGTGTATTCCATACTTCTAGCGATTGGATTTCACTCAAAACTCACCAAATGACTCCTCCCACCGTATTATGATGTTGCCCAAGTTTGGGGCTCGATCCGAAATCAGTAGGTGTGAGAAATTGGACAATTCAAGTTCAACGGCAGTTCGTTCCTAATTGGAGTGGTTGGCGTATTCCATACTTCTAGCGATTGGATTTCACTCAAAACTCACCAAATGACTCCTCCCACCATATTATGACGTTGCCCAAGTTTTGGGCTCGATCCGAAATCAATAGGTGTGAGAAATTGGACAATTCAAGTTCAACGGCAGTTCGTTCCTAATTGGAGTGGTTGGTGTATTCCATACTTCTAGCGATTGGATTTCACTCAAAACTCCTCCCACCTTATTATGATGTTGCCCATGTTTTGGGCTCGATACGAAATCAATAGGTGTGAGAAATTGGACAATTCAAGTTCAACGGCAGTTCGTTCCTAATTGGAGTGGTTGGTGTGTTCCACACTTCTAGCGATTGGATTTCACTCAAAACTCACCAAATGACTCCTCCCACCATATTATGTTGTTGCCCAAGTTGTGGGCTCGATCCGAAATCAATAGGTGTGAGAAATTGGACAATTGAAGTTCAACGGCAGTTCGTTCCTAATTGGAGTGGTTGGTGTATTCCATACTTCTAGCGATTGGATTTCACTGAAAACTCACCAAATGACTCCTCCCACCATAGTATGATGTTGCCCAAGTTTTGGGCTCGATCCGAAATCAATAGGTGTAACAAATTGGACAATTCAAGTTCAACGGCAGTTCGTTCCAAATTGGAGTGGTTGGCGTATTTCTCACACCTATTGATTTCGTATCGAGCCTAAAACTTGGGCAACATCATAATATGGTGGGAGGAGTCATTTGGTTAGTTTTGAGTGAAATCCAATCGCTAGAATTATGGAATACACCAACCACTCCAATTAGGAACGAACTGCCGTTGAACATGAATTGTCCAATTTGGAACACCTATTGATTTCGGATCAAGCCCAAAACTTGGGCAACATCATAATGTGGTGGGAGGAGTCATTTGGTGAGTTTTGAGTGAAATCCAATCGCTAGAAGTATGGAATACACCAACCACTCCAATTAGGTACGAACAGCCGTTGAACTTGAATTGTCCAATTTGGAACACCTATTGATTTCGGATCGAGCATAAAACTTGGGCAACATCACAATATGGTGGGAGGAGTCATTTGGTGAGTTTTGAGTGAAATCCAATCGCTAGAAATATGGAATACACCAACCACTCCAATTAGGAATGAACTGCCGTTGAACTTGAATTGTCCAATTTCTCACACCTATTGATTTCGGATCGAGCCCAAAACTTGGGCAACATCATAATATGGTGGGAGGAATCATTTGGTGCGTTTTGAGTGAAATACCATCGCTAGAAGTATAGAATACACCAACCGCTCCAATTAGGAACGAACTGCCGTTGAACTTGAATTGTCCAACTTGGAACACCTATTGATTTCGGATCGAGCCCAAAACTTGGGCAACCTCATAATATGGTGGGAGGAGTCATTTGGTGAGTTTTGAGTGAAATCCAATCGCTAGAAGTATGGAATACACCAACCACTCCAATTAGGAACGAACTGCCGTTGAACTTGAATTGTCCAAATTCTCACACCTATTGATTTCAGATCGAGCCCAAAACTTGGGCAACATCATAATATGGTGGGAGGAGTCATTTGGTTAGTTTTGAGTGAAATCCAATCGCTAGACGTATGGAATACACCAACCACTCCAATTAGGAACGAACTGCCGTTGAACTTGAATTGTCCAATTTCGAACACCTATTGATTTCGGATCGGGCCCAAAACTTGGGCAACATCATAATATGGTGGTAGGAGTCATTTGGTGAGTTTTGAGTGAAATCCAATCGCTAGAAGTATGGAATACACCAACCACTCCAATTAGGAACGAACTGCCGTTGAACTTGAATTGTCTAATTTCTCACACCTATTGATTTCGGATCGAGCCCAAAACTTGGGCAACATCATAATGTGGTGGGAGGAGTCATTTGGTGAGTTTTGAGTGAAATCCAATCGCTAGAAGTATGGAATACACCAACCACACCAATTAGGAGCGAACTGCCGTTGAACATGAATTGTCCAATTTGGAACACCTATTGATTTCGGATCAAGCCCAAAACTTGGGCAACATCATAATGTGGTGGGAGGAGTCATTTGGTGAGTTTTGAGTGAAATCCAATCGCTAGAAGTGTGGAATACACCAACCACTCCAATTAGGTACGAACTGCCGTTGAACTTGAATTGTCCAATTTGGAACACCTATTGACTTCGGATCGAGCCCAAAACTTGGGCAACATCACAATATGGTGGGAGGAGTCATTTGGTGAGTTTTGAGTGAAATCCAATCGCTAGAAGTATGGAATACACCAACCACTCCAATTAGGAACGAACTGCCGTTGAACTTGAATTGTCCAAATTCTCACACCTATTGATTTCAGATCGAGCCCAAAACTTGGGCAACATCATAATATGGTGGGAGGAGTCATTTGGTTAGTTTTGAGTGAAATCCAATCGCTAGACGTATGGAATACACCAACCACTCCAATTAGGAACGAACTGCCGTTGAACTTGAATTGTCCAATTTCGAACACCTATTGATTTCGGATCGGGCCCAAAACTTGGGCAACATCATAATATGGTGGTAGGAGTCATTTGGTGAGTTTTGAGTGAAATCCAATCGCTAGAAGTATGGAATACACCAACCACTCCAATTAGGAACGAACTGCCGTTGAACTTCAATTGTCCAATTTCTCACACCTATTGATTTCGGATCGGGCCCACAACTTGGGCAACAACATAATATGGTGGGAGGAGTCATTTGGTGAGTTTTGAGTGATATCCAATCGCTAGAAGTGTGGAATACACCAACCACTCCAATTAGGAACGAACTGCCGTTGAACATGAATTGTCCAATTTGGAACACCTATTGATTTCGGATCAAGCCCAAAACTTGGGCAACATCATAATGTGGTGGGAGGAGTCATTTGGTGAGTTTTGAGTGAAATCCAATCGCTAGAAGTATGGAATACACCAACCACTCCAATTAGGTACGAACAGCCGTTGAACTTGAATTGTCCAATTTGGAACACCTATTGATTTCGGATCGAGCCCAAAACTTGGGCAACATCACAATATGGTGGGAGGAGTCATTTGGTGGGTTTTGAGTGAAATCCAATCGCTAGAAATATGGAATACACCAACCACTCCAATTAGGAACGAACTACCGTTGAACTTGAATTGTCCAGTTTCTCACACCTATTGATTTCGGATCGAGCCCAAAACTTGGGCAACATCATAATATGGTGGGAGGAGTCATTTGGTGCGTTTTGAGTGAAATCCCATCGCTAGAAGTATAGAATACACCAACCACTCCAATTAGGAACGAACTGCCGTTGAACTTGAATTGTCCAACTTGGAACACCTATTGATTTCCGATCGAGCCCAAAACTTGGGCAACCTCATAATATGGTGGGAGGAGTCATTTGGTGAGTTTTGAGTGAAATCCAATCGCTACAAGTATGGAATACACCAACCACTCCAATTAGGAACGAACTGCCGTTGAACTTGAATTGTCCAAATTCTCACACCTATTGATTTCAGATCGAGCCCAAAACTTGGGCAACATCATAATATGGTGGGAGGAGTCATTTGGTTAGATTTTAGTGAAATCCAATCGCTAGACGTATGGAATACACCAACCACTCCAATTAGGAACGAACTGCCGTTGAACTTGAATTGTCCAATTTCGAACACCTATTGATTTCGGATCGGGCCCAAAACTTGGGCAACATCATAATATGGTGGTAGGAGTCATTTGGTGAGTTTTGAGTGAAATCCAATCGCTAGAAGTATGGAATACACCAACCACTCCAATTAGGAACGAACTGCCGTTGAACTTGAATTGTCGAATTTCTCACACCTATTGATTTCGGATCGAGCCCAAAACTTGGGCAACGTCATAATATGGTGGGAGGAGTCGTTTGGTGAGTTTTGAGTGAAATCCAATCGCTAGAAGTATGGAATACACCAACCACTCCAATTTTGTGAAATGCCGTTCAAATTGAATTGACCAATTTCTCACACCTGTTGATTTCGGATCGAGCCCAAAACTTGGGCAACATCATAATATGGTGGGAGGAGTCATTTGGTGAGTTTTGAGTGAAATCCAATAGCTAGAAGTATGGAATTCACCAACCACTCCAATTAGGTACGAACTGCCGTTGAACTTGAATTGTCCAATTTGGAACACATATTGATTTCGGATCGAGCCCAAAACTTGGGCAACATCACAATATGGTGGGAGGAGTCATTTGGTGAGTTTTGAGTGAAATCCAATCGCTAGAAGTATGGAATACGCCAACCACTCCAATTAGGAACGAACTGCCGTTGAACTTGAATTGTCCAATTTGGAACACCTATTGATTTCGGATCGAGCCCAAAACTTGGGCAACATCATACTA
Source organism: Prunus avium (assembly GCF_965620075.1). NCBI lineage: Eukaryota > Viridiplantae > Streptophyta > Magnoliopsida > Rosales > Rosaceae > Prunus > Prunus avium. Next base: position 11,798,080 of record NC_142290.1, read on the forward strand.
TGGTGGGAGGAGTCATTTGGTGAGTTTTCAGTGAAATCCAATCGCTAGAAGTATGGAATACACCAACCACTCCAATTAGGAACGAACTGCCGTTGAACTTCAATTGTCCAATTTCTCACACCTATTGATTTCGGATCGGGCCCACAACTTGGGCAACAACATAATATGGTGGGAGGAGTCATTTGGTGAGTTTTGAGTGATATCCAATCGCTAGAAGTGTGGAATACACCAACCACTCCAATCAGGAACGATCTGCCGTTGAACTTGAATTGTCCAAATTCTCACACCTATTGATTTCAGATCGAGCCCAAAACTTGGGCAACATCATAATATGGTGGGAGGAGTCATTTGGTTAGTTTTGAGTGAAATCCAATCGCTAGACGTATGGAATACACCAACCACTCCAATTAGGAACGAACTGCCGTTGAACTTGAATTGTCCAATTTCGAACACCTATTGATTTCGGATCGGGCCCAAAACTTGGGCAACATCATAATATGGTGGTAGGAGTCATTTGGTGAGTTTTGAGTGAAATCCAATCGCTAGAAGTATGGAATACACCAACCACTCCAATTAGGAACGAACTGCCGTTGAACTTGAATTGTCGAATTTCTCACACCTATTGATTTCGGATCGAGCCCAAAACTTGGGCAACGTCATAATATGGTGGGAGGAGTCGTTTGGTGAGTTTTGAGTGAAATCCAATCGCTAGAAGTATGGAATACACCAACCACTCCAATTTTATGAAATGCCGTTCAAATTGAATTGACCAATTTCTCACACCTGTTGATTTCGGATCGAGCCCAAAACTTGGGCAACATCATAATATGGTGGGAGGAGTCATTTGGTGAGTTTTGAGTGAAATCCAATAGCTAGAAGTATGGAATTCACCAACCACTCCAATTAGGTACGAACTGCCGTTGAACTTGAATTGTCCAATTTGGAACACATATTGATTTCGGATCGAGCCCAAAACTTGGGCAACATCACAATATGGTGGGAGGAGTCCTTTGGTGAGTTTTGAGTGAAATCCAATCGCTAGAAGTATGGAATACGCCAACCACTCCAATTAGGAACGAACTGCCGTTGAACTTGAATTGTCCAATTTGGAACACCTATTGATTTCGGATCGAGCCCAAAACTTGGGCAACATCATACTATGGTGGGAGGAGTCATTTGGTGAGTTTTCAGTGAAATCCAATCGCTAGAAGTATGGAATACACCAACCACTCCAATTAGGAACGAACTGCCGTTGAACTTGAATTGTCCAATTTCTCACACCTATTGATTTCGGATCGAGCCCAAAACTTGGGCAACATCATAATATGGTGGGAGGAGTCATTTGGTGAGTTTTGAGTGAAATCCAATCGCTAGAAGTATGGAATACGCCAACCACTCCAATTAGGAACGAACTGCCGTTGAACTTGAATTGTCCAATTTGTCACACCTACTGATTTCGGATCGAGCCCCAAACTTGGGCAACATCATAATACGGTGGGAGGAGTCATTTGGTGAGTTTTGAGTGAAATCCAATCGCTAGAAGTATGGAATACACCAACCACTCCAATTAGGAACGAACTGCCGTTGAACTTGAATTGTCCAATTTGGAACACCTATTGATTTCGGATCGAGCCCAAAACTTGGGCAACAGCATAATATGGTGGGAGGAGTCATTTGGTGAGTTTTGAGTGAAATCCAATCGCTAGAAGTGTGGAATACACCAACCACTCCAATTAGGAACGAACTGTCGTTGAACTTGAATTGTCCAATTTGGAACACCTATTAATTTCGGATCGAGCCCCAAACTTGGGCAACATCATAATATGGTGGGAGGAGTCATTTGTTTAGTTTTGAGTGAAATCCAATCGCTAGAAGTATGGAATACACCAACCAGTCCAATTAGGAACGAACTGCCGTTGAACTCTAACTGTCAAATTTGGAAGACCTATTGATTTCGGATCGAGCCCAAAACTTGGTCCACATCATATTATGCTGGGAGGATTCATTTGGTGAGTTTTGAGTGAAATCCAATCGCTAGAAGTGTGGAATACACCAACCACTCCAATCAGGAACGATCTGCCGTTGAACTTGAATTGTCCAAATTCTCACACCTATTGATTTCAGATCGAGCCCAAAACTTGGGCAACATCATAATATGGTGGGAGGAGTCATTTGGTGAGTTTTGAGTGAAATCCAATCGCTAGAAGTATGGAATACGCCAACCACTCCAATTAGGAACGAACTGCCGTTGAACTTGAATTGTCCAATTTGTCACACCTACTGATTTCGGATCGAGCCCCAAACTTGGGCAACATCATAATACGGTGGGAGGAGTCATTTGGTGAGTTTTGAGTGAAATCCAATCGCTAGAAGTATGGAATACACCAACCACTCCAATTAGGAACGAACTGCCGTTGAACTTGAATTGTCCAATTTGGAACACCTATTGATTTCGGATCGAGCCCAAAACTTGGGCAACAGCATAATATGGTGGGAGGAGTCATTTGGTGAGTTTTGAGTGAAATCCAATCGCTAGAAGTGTGGAATACACCAACCACTCCAATTAGGAACGAACTGTCGTTGAACTTGAATTGTCCAATTTGGAACACCTATTAATTTCGGATCGAGCCCCAAACTTGGGCAACATCATAATATGGTGGGAGGAGTCATTTGTTTAGTTTTGAGTGAAATCCAATCGCTAGAAGTATGGAATACACCAACCAGTCCAATTAGGAACGAACTGCCGTTGAACTCTAACTGTCAAATTTGGAAGACCTATTGATTTCGGATCGAGCCCAAAACTTGGTCCACATCATATTATGCTGGGAGGATTCATTTGGTGAGTTTTGAGTGAAATCCAATCGCTAGAAGTATGGAATACACCAACCACTCCAATTAGGAACGAACTGCCGTTGAACTTGAATTGTCCAATTTCTCACACCTATTGATTTCGGATCGAGCCCAAAACTTGGGCAACATCATAATATGGTGGGAGGAGTCATTTGGTGAGTTTTGAGTGAAATCCAATCGCTAGAAGTATGGAATACGCCAACCACTCCAATTAGGAACGAACTGCCGTTGAACTTGAATTGTCCAATTTTTCACACCTACTGATTTCGGATCGAGCCCCAAACTTGGGCAACATCATAATACGGTGGGAGGAGTCATTTGGTGAGTTTTGAGTGAAATCCAATCGCTAGAAGTATGGAATACACCAACCACTCCAATTAGGAACGAACTGCCGTTGAACTTGAATTGTCCAATTTCTCACACCTACTGATTTCGGATCGAGCCCAAAACTTGGTCCACATCATATTATGCTGGGAGGATTCATTTGGTGAGTTTTGAGTGAAATCCAATCGCTAGAAGTATGGAATACACCAACCACTCCAATTAGGAACGAACTGCCGTTGAACTTGAATTGTCCAATTTCTCACACCTATTGATTTCGGATCGAGCCCCAAACTTGGGCAACATCATAATATGGTGGGAGGAGTCATTTGTTTAGTTTTGAGTGAAATCCAATCGCTAGAAGTATGGAATACACCAACCAGTCCAATTAGGAACGAACTGCCGTTGAACTCTAACTGTCAAATTTGGAAAACCTATTGATTTCGGATCGAGCCCAAAACTTGGTCCACATCATATTATGCTGGGAGGATTCATTTGGTGAGTTTTGAGTGAAATCCAATCGCTAGAATTATGGAATACACCAACCACACCAATTAGGAACGAACTGCCGTTGAACTTGAATTGTCCAATTTCGAACACCTATTGATTTCTGATCGAGCTCAAAACTTGGGCAACATCATAATATGGTGGGAGAAGTCATTTGGTGCGTTTTGAGTGAAGTCCAATCGCTAGAAGTATAGAATACACCAACCACTCCAATTAGGAACAAACTGCCGTTGAACTTGAATTGTCCAAGTTGCAACACCTATTGATTTCGGATCGAGCCCAAAACTTGGGCAACATCATAATATGGTGGGAGGAGTCATTTGGTGAGTTTTGAGTGAAATCCAATCGCTAGAAGTATGGAATACGCCAACCACTCCAATTTGGAACGAACTGCCGTTGAACTTGAATTGTCCAATTTGGAACACCTATTGATTTCGGATCGAGCCCAAAACTTGGGCAACATCATACTATGGTGGGAGGAGTCATTTGGTGAGTTTTCAGTGAAATCCAATCGCTAGAAGTATGGAATACACCAACCACTCCAATTAGGAACGAACTGCCGTTGAACTTGAATTGTCCAATTTCTCACACCTATTGATTTCGGATCGAGCCCCAAACTTCGGCAACATCATAATATGGTGGGAGGAGTCATTTGTTTAGTTTTGAGTGAAATCCAATCGCTAGAAGTATGGAATACACCAACCAGTCCAATTAGGAACGAACTGCCGTTGAACTCTAACTGTCAAATTTGGAAGACCTATTGATTTCGGATCGAGCCCAAAACTTGGTCCACATCATATTATGCTGGGAGGATTCATTTGGTGAGTTTTGAGTGAAATCCAATCGCTAGAATTATGGAATACACCAACCACACCAATTAGGAACGAACTGCCGTTGAACTTGAATTGTCCAATTTCGAACACCTATTGATTTCTGATCGAGCTCAAAACTTGGGCAACATCATAATATGGTGGGAGAAGTCATTTGGTGCGTTTTGAGTGAAGTCCAATCGCTAGAAGTATAGAATACACCAACCACTCCAATTAGGAACGAACTGCCGTTGAACTTGAATTGTCCAAGTTGCAACACCTATTGATTTCGGATCGAGCCCAAAACTTGGGCAACATCATAATATGGTGGGAGGAGTCATTTGGTGAGTTTTGAGTGAAATCCAATCGCTAGAAGTGTGGAATACAACAACCACTCCAATTAGGAAAGAACTGCCATTGAACTTGAATTGTCCAATTTGGAAAACCTATTGATTTCGGATCGAGCCAAAAACTTGGGCAACATCATAATATGGTGGGAGGAGTCATTTGGTGAGTTTTGAGTGAAATCCAATCGCTAGAAGTATGGAATACACCAACCACTCCAACTAGGAACGAACTGCCATTGAACTTGAATTGTGCAATTTGGAACACCTATTGATTTCGGATCGAGCCCCAAACTTGGGCAACATCATAATATGGTGGGAGGAATCATTTGGTGAGTTTTGAGTGAAATCCAATCGCTAGAAGTATGGAATACACCAACCACTTCAATTAGGAACGAACTGCCGTTGAACTTGAATTGTCCAATTTCTGACACCTATTGATTTCGCATCGAGCCCAAAACTTGGGCAACATCCTAATATGGTGGGAGGAGTCAATTGGTGAGTTTTTAGTGAAATCCAATTGCTAGACGTATGGAATACAGCAACCACTCCAATTTGGAACGAACTGCCGTTGAACTTGAATTGTCCAATTTCTCACACCTATTATTTCGGATCGAGCCCAAAACTTGGGCCACATCATAATGTGGTGGGAGGAGTCATTTGGTTAGTTTTGAGTGAAATCCAATCGCTAGAAGTATGGAATACACCAACCACTCCAATTAGGAACGAACTGTCGTTGAACTCTAATTGTCAAATTTAGAAGACCTATTGATTTCGGATCGAGCCCAAAACTTGGGCAACATCATAATATGGTGGGAGGAGTCATTTGGTGACTTTTGAGTGAAATCCAATCGCTAGAAGTATGGAATACACCAACCACTGCAATTAGGAACGAACTGCCGTTGAACTTGAATTGTCCAATTTGGAACACCTATTGAGTTCGGATCGAGCCCGAAACTTGGGCAACATCATAATATAGTGGGAGGAGTCATTTGGTGAGTTTTGAGTGAAATCCAATCGCTAGAAGTATGGAATAAACCAACCACTCCAATTAGGAACGAACTGCCGTTGAATTGAATTGTCCAATTTGGAACACCTATTGATTTCGGATCGAGCCCAAAACTTGGGCAACATCATAATATGGTGGGAGGAGTCATTTGGTGAGTTTTGAGAGAAATCCAATCGCTAGAAGTGTGGAATACACCAACCACTCCAATTAGGAATGAACTGCCGTTGAACTTTAATTGTCCAATTTGGAACACCTATTGATTTCGGATCGAGCCCCAAACTTGGGCAACATCATAATATGGTAGGAGGAGTCATTTGGTGAGTTTTGAGTGAAATCCAATCGCTAGAAGTATGGAATACACCAACCACTCCAATTAGGAACGAACTGCCGTTGAATTTGAATTGCCCAATTTCTCACACCTATTGATTTCGGATCGAGCCCAAAACTTGGGCAACATCATAACATGGTGGGAGGAGTCATTTGGTTAGTTTTGAGTGAAATCCAATCGCTAGAAGTATGGAATACACCAACCACTCCAATTTGGAACGAATTGCCGTTGAACTTGAATTGTCCAATTTGGAACACCTATTGATTTCGGATCGAGCCCCAAACTTGGGCAACATCATAATATGGTGGGAGGAGTCATTTGGTGAGTTTTGAGTGAAATCCAATCGCTAGAAGTATGGAATACAGCAACCACTCCAATTTGGAACGAATTGCCGTTGAACTTCAATTGTCCAATTTGGAACACCTATTGATTTCGGATCGAGCCCAAAACTTGGGCAACATCATAATATGGTGGGGGGAGTCATTTGTTTAGTTTTGAGTGAAATCCAATCGCTAGAAGTATGGAATACACCAACCACTCCAATTAGGAACGAACTGCCGTTGAACTTGAATTGTCCAATTTGGAACACCTATTGATTTCGGATCGAGCCCAAAACTTGGGCAACATCATAATATGGTGGGAGGAGTCATTTGGTGAGTTTTGAGAGAAATCCAATCGCTAGAAGTGTGGAATACACCAACCACTCCAATTAGGAATGAACTGCCGTTGAACTTTAATTGTCCAATTTGGAACACCTATTGATTTCGGATCGAGCCCCAAACTTGGGCAACATCATAATATGGTAGGAGGAGTCATTTGGTGAGTTTTGAGTGAAATCCAATCGCTAGAAGTATGGAATACAGCAACCACTCCAATTAGGAACGAACTGCCGTTGAATTTGAATTGCCCAATTTCTCACACCTATTGATTTCGGATCGAGCCCAAAACTTGGGCAACATCATAACATGGTGGGATGAGTCATTTGGTTAGTTTTGAGTGAAATCCAATCGCTAGAAGTATGGAATACACCAACCACTCCAATTTGGAACGAATTGCCGTTGAACTTGAATTGTCCAATTCGGAACACCTATTGATTTCGGATCGAGCCCCAAACTTGGGCAACATCATAATATGGTGGGAGGAGTCATTTGGTGAGTTTTGAGTGAAATCCAATCGCTAGAAGTATGGAATACAGCAACCACTCCAATTTGGAACGAATTGCCGTTGAACTTCAATTGTCCAATTTGGAACACCTATTGATTTCGGATCGAGCCCCAAACTTGGGCAACATCATAATATGGTGGGAGGAGTCATTTGGTGAGTTTTGAGTGAAATCCAAACGCTAGAAGTATGGAATACACCAACCACTCCAATTAGGAACAAACTGCCGTTGAACTTGAATTGTCCAATTTAGAACCCCTATTGATTTCGGATCGAGCCCAAAACTTGGGCAACATCATAATATGGTGGGAGGAGTCATTTGGTGAGTTTTGAGAGAAATCCGATCGCTAGAAGGGTGGAATACACCAACCACTCCAATTAGGAATGAACTGCCGTTGAACTTGAATTGTCCAATTTCTCACACCTATTGATTTCGGGTCGAGCCCCAAACTTGGGCAACATCATAATATGGTGGGAGGAGTCATTTGTTTAGTTTTGAGTGAAATCCAATCGCTAGAAGTATGGAATACACCAACCACTCCAATTTGGAACGAATTGCCGTTGAACTTGAATTGTCCAATTTGGAACACCTATTGATTTCGGATCGAGCCCAAAACTTGGGCAACATCATAATATGGTGGGAGGAGTCATTTGGTGAGTTTTGAGTGAAATCCAATCCCTAGAAGTATGGAATACACCAACCACTCCAATTAGGAACGAACAGCCGTTGAAGTTGAATTGTCCAATTTCTCACACCTATTGATTTCGGATCGAGCCCAAAACATGGGCAACATCATAATATGGTGGGAGGAGTCATTTGGTTAGTTTTGAGTGAAATCGAATCGCTAGAAGTATGGAATACACTAACCACTCCAATTAGGAACGAACAGCCGTTGAAGTTGAATTGTCCAATTTCTCACACCTATTGATTTCGGATCGAGCCCAAAACATGGGCAACATCATAATATGGTGGGAGGAGTCATTTGGTGAGTTTTGAGTGAAATCCAATCCCTAGAAGTATGGAATACACCAACCACTCCAATTAGGAACGAACTGCCGTTGAACTTGAATTGTCCAATTTGGAACACCTATTGATTTCGGATCGAGCGCAAAACTTGGGCAACATCAAAATATGGTGGGAGGAGTCATTTGGTTAGTTTTGAGTGAAATCCAATCGCTAGAAGTATGGAATACACTAACCACTCCAATTAGGAACGATCTGCCGTTGAAATTGAATTGTCCAATTTCGAACACCTATTGATTTCGGATCGAGCCCCAAACTTGGGCAACATCATAATATGGTGGGAGGAGTCCTTTGGTAAGTTTTGAGTGAAATCCATCCGCTAGAAGTATGGAATACCCCAACCACTCCAATTAGGAACTAACTGCCGTTGAACTTGAATTGTCCAATTTGGAACACCTATTGATTTCGGATCGAGCCCAAAACATGGGCAACATCATAATATGGTGGGAGGAGTCAATTGGTGAGTTTTGAGTGAAATCCAATAGCTAGAAGTATGGAATACAGCAACCACTCCAATTAGGAACGAACTGCCGTTGAACTTGAATTGTCCAATTTGGAACACCTATTATTTCGGATCGAGCCCAAAACTTGGGCAACATCATAATATGGTGGGAGGAGTCATTTGGTGACTTTTGAGTGAAATCCAGTCGCTAGAAGTGTGGAATACACCAACCACTCCAATTAGGAACGAACTGTCGTTGAACTTGAACTGTCCAATTTCTCACACCTATTGATTTCGGATCCAACCCAAAACTTGGGCAACATCCTAATATGGTGGGAGGAGTCATTTGGTTAGTTTTGAGTGAAATCCAATCGCTAGAAGTGTGGAATACACCAACCACTCCAATTAGGAACGAACTTCCGTTGAACTTGAATTGTCCAATTTGGAACACCTATTGATTTCGGATCGAGCCCAAAACTTGGGCAACAGCATAATATGTTGGGAGGAGTCATTGGGTGAGTTTTGAGTGAAATCCAATCGCTAGAAGTGTGGAATACACCAACCACTCCAATTAGGAACGAACTGCCGTTGAACTTGAATTGTCCAATTTCTCACACCTATTGATTTCGGATCGAGCCCAAAACTTGGGGAACAACATAACATGGTGGGAGGAGTCATTTGGTGAGTTTTGAGTGAAATCCAATCGCTAGAAGTGTGGAATACACCAACCACTCCAATTAGGAACAAACTACCGTTGAACTTGAATTGTCCAATTTCTCACACCTATTGATTTCGGATCGAGCCCAAAACTTGGGCAACATCATAATATGGTGGGAGGAGTCATTTGTTTAGTTTTGAGTGAAATCCAATCACTAGAAGTATGGAATACACCAACCACTCCAATTAGGAACGAACTGCCGTTGAACTTGAATTGTCCAATTTGGAACACCTATTGATTTCGGATCGAGCCCCAAACTAGGGCAACATTATAATATGGTGGGAGGAGTCATTTGGTGAGTTTTGAGTGAAATCCAATCGCTAGAAGTATGGAATACACCAACCACTACGATTAGGAACGAACTGCCGTTGAACTTGAATTGTCCAATTTCTCACACCTATTATTTCGGATCGAGCCCAAAACTTGGGCAACATCATAATATGGTGGGAGGAGTCATTTGGTGACTTTTGAGTGAAATCCAATCGCCAGAAGTGTGGAATACACCAACCACTCCAATTAGGAACGAACTGTCGTTGAACTTGAACTGTCCAATTTCTCACACCTATTGATTTCGGATCCAGCCCAAAACTTGGGCAACATCATAATATGGTGGGAGGAGTCATTTGGTTAGTTTTGAGGGAAATCCAATCGCTAGAAGTGTGGAATACACCAACCACTCCAATTAGGAACGAACTGCCGTTGAACTTGAATTGTCCAATTTGGAACACCTATTGATTTCGGATCGAGCCCAAAACTTGGGCAACAGCATAATATGTTGGGAGGAGTCATTGGGTGAGTTTTGAGTGAAATCCAATCGCTAGAAGTGTGGAATACACCAACCCCTCCAATTAGGAACGAACTGCCGTTGAACTTGAATTGTCCAATTTCTAACACCTATTGATTTTGGATCGAGCCCAAAACTTGGGCAACATCATAATATGGTGGGAGTGTTGTTTTGAGTGAAATCCAATCGCCAGAAGTATGGAATACACCAACCACTCCAATTAGGAATGAACTGCCGTTGAACTTTAATTGTCCAATTTGGAACACCTATTGATTTCGGATCGAACCCCAAATTTGGGCAACATCATAATATGGTGGGAGGAGTCATTTGGTGAGTTTTGAGTGAAATCCAATCGCTAGAAATTTGGAATACACCAACCACTCCAATTAGGAACGAACTGCCGTTGAACTTGAATTGTCCAATTTCTCACAACTATTGATTTCGAATCGAACCCAAAACTTGGGCAACATCATAATATGGTGGGAGGTGTCATTTGTGAGTTTTGAGTGTAATCCAATAGCTAGAATTACGGAATACAGCAACCACTCCAATTAGGAACGAACTGCCGTTGAACTTGAATTGTCCAATTTCTCACACCTATAGATTTCGGATCGAGCCCCAAACTTGGGCAACATCATAATATGGTGGGAGGAGTCATTTGGTGAGTTTTGAGTGAAATCCAATCGCTAGAAGTATGGAATACACCAACCACTCCAATTAGGAACGAACTGCCGTTGAAATTGAATTGTCCAATTTCGAGCACCTATTGATCTCGGATCGAGCCCCAAACTTGGGCAACATCATAATATGGTGGGAGGAGTCCTTTGGTGAGTTTTGAGTGAAATCCATTCGCTAGAAGTATGGAATACACCAACCACTCCAATTAGGAACGAACTGCCGTTGAACTTGAATTGTCCAATTTGGAACACCTATTGATTTCGGATCGACCCCCAAACTTGGGCAACATCATAATATGGTGGGAGGAGTCATTTGGTGAGTTTTGTGTGAAATCCAATCGCTACAAGTATGGAATACACCAACCACTCCAATTTGGAACGAACAGCCGTTGAACTTGAATTGTCCAATTTCTCACACCTATTGATTTCGGATCGAGCCCCAAACTTGGGCAACAACATAATATGGTGGGAGGAGTCATTTGGTGAGTTTTGAGTGAAATCCAATCGCTAGAAGTATGGAATACACCAACCACTCCAATTTGGAACGAACTGCCGTTGAACTTGAATTGTCCAATTTCTCACACCTATTATTTCGGATCGAACCCCAAACTTGTGCAACATCATAATATGGTGGGAGGAGTCATTTGGTGAGTTTTGAGTGAACTCCGATCGCTAGAAGTACGGAATACACCAACCACTCCAATTAGGAACGAATTGTCGTTGAACTTGAATTGTCCAATTTGGAACACCTATTGACTTCGGATCGAGCCCAAAACTTAGGCAACAACATAATATGGTGGGAGGAGTCATTTGGTGAGTTTTGAGTGAAATCCAGTCGCTAGAAGTATGGAAGACAACAACCACTCCAATTAGGAACAAACCGCCGTTGAACTTAAATTGTCCTATTTCTCACACCTATTGATTTCGGATCGAGCCCCAAACTTGGGCAACATCATAATATGGTGGGAGGATTCATTTGGTGAGTTTTGAGGGAAATCCAATCGCTAGATGTATGGAATACACCAACCACTCCAATTAGGAACGAACTGCCGTTGAACTTGAATTGTCCAATTTCTGACACCTATTGATTTTGGATCGAGCCCAAAACTTGGGCAACATCATAATATGGTGGGAGGAGTCATTTGGTGAGTTTTGAGTGAAATCCAATCGCTAGAAGTATGGAATACACCAACCACTCCAATTAGGAACGAACAGCCGTTGAACTTGAATTGTCCAATTTGGAACACCTATTGACTTCGGATCGAGCCCAAAACTTGGGCAACAACATAATATGGTGGGAGGAGTCATTTGGTGAGTTTTGAGTGAAATCCAATCGCTAGAAGTATGGAAGACAACAACCACTCCAATTAGGAACAAACCGCCGTTGAACTTGAATTGTCCAATTTCTCACACCTATTGATTTCGGATCGAGCCCAAAACTTGGGCAACATCATAATATGGTGGGAGGAGTCATTTGGTGAGTTTTGAGTGAAATCCAACCGCTAGAAGTATGGAATACACCAACCACTCCCGTTAGGAACAAACTGCCGTTGAACTTGAATTGTCCAATTTCTAACACCTATTGATTTCGGATCGAACCCCAAACTTGTGCAACATCATAATATGGTGGGAGGAGTCATTTGGTGAGTTTTGTGTGAAATCCAATCGCTACAAGTATGGAATACACCAACCACTCCAATTTGGAACGAACTGCCGTTGAACTTGAATTGTCCAATTTCTCACACCTATTGATTTCGGATCGAGCCCAAAACTTGGGCATTATTATAATATGGTGGGAGGAGTCATTTGGTGAGTTTTGAGTGAAATCCAATATCTAGAAGTATGGAATACACCAATCGCTCCAATTAGGAACGATTTGCCGTTGAATTTGAATTGTCCAATTTCTCACACCTATTGATTTCGGATCGAGCCCAAAACTTGGGCAACATCATAATATGGTGGGAGGAGTCATTTGGTGAGTTTTGAGTGAAATCCAATCGCTAGAAGTATGGCACACACCAACCACTCCAATTCGGAACGAACTGCCGTTGAACTTGAATTGTCCAATTTGGAACACCTATTGATTTCGGATCGAGCCCAAAACTTGGGCAACTTCATAATATGGTGAGAGGAGTCATTTGGTGAGTTTTGAGTGAAATCCAATCTCTAGAAGTATCGAATACAGCACCCACTCCAGTTAGGAACGAACTGCCGTTGAACTTGAATTGTCCAATTTCTCACAGCTATTGATTTCGGATCGAGCCCAAAACTTGGGCAAATCATAATATGGTGGGAGTAGTCATTTTGTGAGTTTTGAGTGAAATCCAATCGCTAGAAGTATAGAATACACCAACCACTCCAATTAAGAACGAACTGCCGTTGAACTTGAATTGTCCAATTTTTCACACCTATTGATTTCGAATCAAGCCCCAAACTTGGGCAACATCGTAATATGGTGGGAGGAGTCATTTGGCTAGTTTTGAGTGAAATCCAATCGCTAGAAGTATGAAATACACCAACCACTCCAATTAGGAACGAACTGCCGTTGAACCCTAATTGTCGAATTTGGAAGACCAATTGATTTCGGATCGAGCCCAAAACTTGGGCAACATCATAATATGGTGGGAGGAGTCATTTGGTGAGTTTTGAGTGAAATCCAATCGCTAGAAGTACGAAATACACCAACCACTCTAATTAGGAACGAACTGCCGTTGAACTCTAATTGTCAAATTTGGAAGACCTATTGATTTCGGATCGAGCCCAAAACTTGGGCAACATCATAATATGGTGGGAGGAGTCATTTGGTGAGTTTTGAGTGAAATCCAATCGCTAGAAGTATGGAATACACCAACCACTCCAATTAGGAACGAACTGCCGTTGAACTTGAATTGTCCAATTTCTCAGACCTATTGATTTCGGATCGAGCCCAAAACTTGGGCAACATCAAAATATGGTGGGAGGAGTCATTTGGCTATTTTTGAGTGAAATCCGATCGCTAGAAGTATGGAATACACCAACCACTCCAATTAGGAACGAACGGCCGTTGAAATTGAATTGTCCAATTTCTCACACCTATTGATTTTCGATCGAGCCCCAAACTTGGGCAACACCATAACATGCTGGGAGGAGTCATTTGGTGAGTTTTGAGTGAAATCCAATCGCTAGAAGTATGGAATACACCAACCACTCCAATTAGGAACGAACTTCCGTTGAACTTGAATTGTCCAATTTCTCACACCAATTGATTTCGGATCGAGCCCCAAACTTGGGCAACATCATAATATGGTGGGAGGAGTCATTTGGTGAGTTTTGAGTGAATTCCAATCGCTAGAAGTATGGAATACAACAACCACTCCAATTAGGAACGAACTGCCGTTGAACTTGAATTGTCCAATTTCTAACACCTATTGATTTCGGATCGAGCCCAAAACTTGGGCAACATCATAATATGGTGGGAGGAGTCATTCAGTGAGTTTTGGGTGGAATCCAATCGCAAGAAGTATGGAATACACCAACCACTCCAATTAGGAACGAACTGCCGTTGAACTTGAATTGTCCAATTTCTCACACCTATTGATTTCGGATCGATCCCAAAACTTGGGCAACCTCATAATATGGTGGGAGGAGTCATTTTGTGAATTTTGAGTGAAATCCAATCTTTAGAAGTATGGAATACACCAACCACTCCAATTAGGAACGAACTGCCGTTGAACTTGAATTGTCCAATTTGGAACACCTATTGATTTCGTATCGAGCCCAAAACTTGGGCAACAACATAATATGGTGGGAGGAGTCATTTAGGGAGTTTTGAGTGAAATCCAATCGTTAGAAATATGGAATACACCAACCACTCCCATTAGGAACGAACTGCCGTTGAACTTGAATTGTCCAATTTCTAACACCTATTGATTTCGGATCGAACCCCAAAGTTGGGCAACTTCATAATATTGTGGGAGGAGTCATTTGGTGAGTTTTGAGTGAAATCCAATCGCTAGAAGTATAGAATACACCAACCACTCCCATTAGGAACGAACTGCCGTTGAACTTGAATTGTCCAATTTGGAACACCTATTGATTTCGGATCGAGCCCAAAACTTGGGCAACATCATAATATGGTGGGAGGAGTCATTTGGTGAGTTTTGAGTGAAATCCAATCGCTAGAAGTATGGAATACACCAACCACTCCAATTTGGAACGAACTGCCGTTGAACTTGAATTGTCCAATTTCTCACACCTATTGATTTCGGATCGAGGCTTAAACTTGGGCAACATCATAATATGGTGGGAGGTGTCATTTGGTGAGTTTTGAGTGAAATCCAATCGCTGGAAGTATGGAACACACCAACCACTCCAATTAGGAACGAAGTGCCGTTGAACTTGAATTGTCCAATTTCTCACACCTATTGATTTCGGATCGAGCCCAAAACTTGGGCAACATCATAATATGGTGGGAGGAGTCAATTGGTGAGTTTTGAGTGAAATTCAATCTCTAGAAGTATGGAATACACCAACCACTACAATTAGGAACGAACTTCCGTGAAACTTGAATTGTCCAATTGGGAACACCTATTCATTTCGGATCGAGCCCAAAACTTGGGCAACATCATGATATGGTGGGAGGAGTCATTTGCTGAGTTTTGAGTGAAATCCAATCGCTAGAAGTATGGAATACACCAACCACTCCCATTAGGAACGAACTGCCGTTGAACTTGAATTGTCCAATTTCTAACACCTATTGATTTCGGATCGAGCCCAAAACTTGGGCAACATCATAATATGGTGGGAGGAGTCATTTGGTGAGTTTTGAGTGAAATCCAATCCCTAGAAGTATGGAATGCAGCAACCACTCCAATTAGGAACGAACTGCCGTTGAACTTGAATTGTCCAATTTCTCACACCTATTGATTTCGGATCGAGCCCAAAACTTGGGCAACACCATAATATGGTGGGAGGAGTCAATTGGTGAGTTTTGATTGAAATCCAATCTCTAGAAGTATGGAATACACCAACCACTCCAGTTAGGAACGAACTGCCGTGAAACTTGAATTGTCCAATTTGGAACACCTATTGATTTCGGATCGAGCCCAAAACGTGGGCAACATCATAATATGGTGGGAGGAGTCATTTGGTGAGTTTTGGGTGAAATCCAATCGCTAGAAGTATGGAATACACCAACCACTCCGATTTGGAACGAACTGCCGTTGAACTTGAATTGTCCAATTTGGAACACCTATTGATTTCGGATCGAGCCCAAAACTTGGGCAAAATCATAATATGGTGGGAGGGGTCATTTGGGGAGTTTTGAGTGAAATCCAATCGCTAGAAGTATGGAATACACCAACCACTCCAATTTGGAACGAACTGCCGTTGAACTTGAATTGTCCAATTTGGAACACCTATTGATTTCGGATCGAGCCCAAAACTTGGGCAACTTCATAATATGGTGGGAGGAGTCAATTGGTGAGTTTTGAGTGAAATCCAATCGCTAGAAGTATGGAATACACCAACCACTCCAATTAGGAACGAACTGCCGTTGAACTTGAATTGTCCAATTTCTCACACCTATTGATTTCGGATCAAGCCCCAAACTTGGGCA
Organism: Prunus avium; assembly: GCF_965620075.1. NCBI lineage: Eukaryota > Viridiplantae > Streptophyta > Magnoliopsida > Rosales > Rosaceae > Prunus > Prunus avium. The sequence goes on from NC_142290.1 coordinate 11,814,650, forward strand.
ACATCATAATATGGTGGGAGGAGTCATTTGGTGAGTTTTGAGTGAAATCCAATCGCAAGAAGTATGGAATACAACAACCACTCCAATTCGGAACGAACTTCCGTTGAATTTGAATTGTCCAATTTCTCAAACCTATTGATTTCGGATCGAGCCCAAAACTTGGGCAACATCATAATATGGTGGGAGGAGTCATTTTGTGAATTTTGAGTGAAATCCAATCTTTAGAAGTATGGAATACACCAACCACTCCAATTAGGAACGAACTGCCATTGAACTTGAATTGTCCAATTTGGAACACCTATTGATTTCGGATCGACCCCAAAACTTGGGCAACATCATAATATGGTGGGAGGAGTCATTTGGTGAGTTTTGAGTGAAATCCAATCCCTAGAAGTATGGAATACACCAACCACTCCAATTAGGAATGAACTGCCGTTGAACGTGAATTGTCCAATTTCTCACACCTATTGATTTCGGATCGACCCCAAAACTTGGGCGACACCATAATATGGTGGGAGGAATCATTTGGTGAGTTTTGGGTGAAATCCAATCGCTAGAAGTATGGAATACACCAACCACTCCAATTAGGAATGAACTGCCGTTGAACTTGAATTGTCCAATTTCTCACACCTATTGATTTCGGATCGAGCCCAAAACCTGTACAACATCATAATATGGTGGGAGGAGTCAATTGGTGAGTTTTGAGTGAAATTCAATCTCTAGAAGTATGGAATACACCAACCACTCCAATTAGGAACGAACTGCCATTGAACTTGAATTGTCCAATTTGGAACACCTATTGATTTCGGATCGACCCCAAAACTTGGGCAACATCATAATATGGTGGGAGGAGTCATTTGGTGAGTTTTGAGTGAAATCCAATCGCTTGAAGTCTGGAATACCCCAACCACTCCAATTAGGAATGAACTTCCGTTGAACTTGAATTGTCCAATTTCTCACACCTATTGATTTCGGACCGAGCCCAAACCATGGGCAACATCATAATCTGGTGGGTGGAGTCAATTGGTGAGGTTTGAGTGAAATCCAATCGCTAGAAGTATGGAACCACTCCAATTAGGAACGAATTGCCATTGAACTTGAATTGTCCAATTTCTCTCACCTATTGATTTCGGATCGAGCCCCAAACTTGGGCAACATCATAATATGTTGGGAGGAGTCATTTGGTGAGTTTTGAGTGAAATCCAATCGCAAGAAGTATGGAATAAACCAACCACTCCAATTAGGAACGAACTTCCGTTGAACTTGAATTGTCCAATTTGTCACACCTATTGATTTAGGATCGAGCCCAAAACTTGGGCAACATCATAATATGGTGGGAGGAGTCAATTGGTGAGTTTTGAGTGAAATCCAATCGCTGGACGTATGGAATACACCAACCACTCCAATTAGGAACGAACTGTAGTTCAAATTGAATTGACCAATTTCTCAGACCTATTGATTTCGGATCGAGCCCAACACTTGGGCAACAGCATAATGTGGTGGGAGGAGTCATTTGGTGAGTTTTGAGTGAAATCCAATCGCTAGAAGTATGGAATACACCAACCACTCGAATTAGGAACGAACTGCCGTCGAACTTGAATTGTCCAATTTGGAACACCTATTGATTTCGGATCGAGCCCAAAACTTGGGCAACAACATAATATGGTGGGAGGAGTCATTTCGTGGGTTTTGAGTGAAATCCAATCGCTAGAAGTATGGAACACACCAACCACTCCAATTAGGAACGAACTGCCGTTGAACTTGAATTGTCCAATTTGGAACACCTATTGATTTCGGATCGAGCCCAAAACTTGGGCAACATCATAATATGGTGGGAGGAGTCATTTGGTGAGTTTTGAGTGAAATCCATTCGGAAGAAGTATGGAATACACCAACCACTCCAGTTAGGGACGAACTGCCGTTGAACTTGAATTGTCCAATTTGGAACACTTATTGATTTCGGATCGAGCCCGAAACTTGGGCAACATCATAATATGGTGGGAGGAGTCATTCGGTGGGTATTGAGTGAAATCCAATCGCTAGAAGTATGTAATACACCAACCACTCCGATTAGGAACGAACTGCCGTTGAACTTGAATTGTCCAATTTGGAACACCTATTGATTTCGGATCGAGCCCAAAACTTGGGCAACATCATAATATGGTGGGAGGAGTCATTTGGTGAGTTTTGAGTGAAATCCAATCGCAAGAAGTATGGAATACACCAACCACTCCAGTTAGGAACGAACTGCCGTTGAACTTGAATTGTCCAATTTGGAACACCTATTGATTTCGGATCGAGCCCGAAACTTGGGCAACAGCATAATATGGTGGGAGGAGTCATTTGGTGGGTTTTGAATGAAATCCAATCGCTAGAAGTATGGAATACACCAACCACACCAATTAGGAACGAACTGCCGTTGAACTTGAATTGTCCAATTTGGAACACCTATTGATTTCGGATCGAGCCCAAAACTTGGGCAACATCATAATATGGTGGGAGGAGTCATTTGGTGAGTTTTGAGTGAAATCCAATCGCTAGAAGTATGGAATACACCAACCACTCCAATTAGGAGCGAATTGCCGTTGAACTTGAATTGTCCAATTTGGAACACTTATTGATTTCGGATCGAGCCCAAAACTTGGGCAACATCATAACATGGTGGGAGGAGTCATTTGGTGAGTTTTCAGTGAAATCCAATCGCTGGACGTATGGAATACACCAACCACTCCAATTAGGAACGAACTGTCGTTCAAATTGAATTGACCAATTTCTAAGACCTACTGATTTCGGATCGAGCCCAAAACTTGGGCAACATCATAATATGGTGGGAGGAGTCATCTGGTGAGTTTTGAGTGAAATCCAATCGCTAGAAGTATGGAATACACCAACCACTCCAATTAGGAGCGAATTGCCGTTGAACTTGAATTGTCCAATTTGGAACACCTATTGATTTCGAATCGAGCCCAAAACTTGGGCAACATCATAACATGGTGGGAGGAGTCATTTGGTGAGTTTTGAGTGAAATCCAATCGCTGGACGTATGGAATACACCAACCACTCCAATTAGGAACGAACTGCCGTTGAACTTGAATTGTCCAATTTGGAACACGTATTGATTTCGGATCGAGCCCAAAACCTGGGCAACATAATAAAATGGTGGGAGGGGTCATTTGGTGAGTTTTGGGTGAAATCCAATCGCTAGAAGTATGGAATACACCAACCACTCCAATTAGGAACGAACTGCCGATGAACTTGAATTGTCCAATTTGGAACACCTATTGATTTCGGACCGAGCCCAAAACTTGGGCAACCTCATAATATTGTGGGAGGAGTCATTTGGTTAGTTTTGACTGAAATCCAATCGCTAGAAGTATGGAATACACCAACCACTCCAATTAGGAACGAACTGCCGTTGAACTTGAATTGTCCAATTTGGAACACCTATTGATTTCGGATCGAGGCCAAAACTTGGGCAACATCATAATATGGTGGGAGGAGTCATTTGGTGACTTTTAAGTGAAATCCAATCCCTAGAAGTATGGAATACACCAACCACTCCAATTAGGAACGAACTGCCATTGAACTTGAATTGTCCAATTTCGAACACCTATTGATCTCGGATCGAGCCCAAAACTTGGGCAACATCATAACATGGTGGGAGGAGTCATTTGGTGAGTTTTGAGTGAAATCCAATCGCTGGACGTATGGAATACACCAACCACTCCAATTAGGAACGAACTGTCGTTGAAATTGAATTGACCAATTTCTCAGACCTATTGATTTCGGATCGAGCCCAAAACTTGGGCAACATCATAATATGGTAGGAGGAGTCATTTGGTGTGTTTTGAGTGAAATCCAATCGCTAGAAGTATGGAATACACCAACCACTCCAATTAGGAACGAACTGTCGTTGAACTTGAATTGTCCAATTTGGAACACCTATTGATTTCGGATCGAGCCCAAAACTTAGGCAACATCATAATATGGTGGGAGGAGTCATTTGGTTTGTTTTGAGTGAAATCCAATCGCTAGAAGTATGGAATACACCAACCACTCCAATTAGGAACGAGCTGCCGTTGAACTTGAATTGTCCAATTTGGAACAGCTACTGATTTCGGATCGAGCCCAAAACTTGGGCAACAACTCAATATGGTGGGAGGAGTCGTTTGGTGAGTTTTGAGTGAAATCCAATCGCTAGAAGTATGGAATACAACTACCACTCCAATTAGGAAAGAACTGTCGTCGAAATTGAATAGACCAATTTCTCACACCTATTGATTTCGGATCGAGCCCAAAACTTGGGCAACCTCATAATATGGTGGGAGGAGTCATTTGGTGAGTTTTGAGTGAAATCCAATCGCTAGAAGTATAGAATACACCAACTCCAATTAGGAACGAACTGCCGTTGAACTTGAATTGTCCAATTTCTCACACCTATTGATTTCGGATCGAGCCCCAAACTTGGGCAACATCATAATATGGTGGGAGGAGTCATTTGGTGAGTTTTGAGTGAAATCCAATCGCTAGAAGTATGGAATACACCTTCCACTCCAATTAGGAACGAACTGCCGTTGAACTTGAATTGTCCAATTTGGAACACCTATTGATTTCTGATCGAACCCAAAACTTGGGCAACATCCTAATATGGTGAGAGGAGTCATTTGGTTAGTTTTGAGTGAAATCCAATCGCTAGAAGTATGGAATACACCAACCACTCCAATTAGGAACGAACTGCCGTTGAACTTGAATTGTCCAATTTCTCACACCTATTGACTTCGAATCGAGCACAAAACTTGGGAAACATCGTAATATGGTGGGAGGAGTCATTTGGTGAGTTTTGAGTGAAATCCAATCGCTAGAAGTACGGAATACACGAACCACTCCAATTAGGAACGAACTTTCGTTGAAATTGAATTGACCAATTTCTCAAACCTACTGATTTCGGATCGAGCCCAAAACTTGGGCAACATCATAATATGGTGGGAGGAGTCATTTGGTGAGTTTTGAATGAAATCCAATCGCTAGAAGTATGGAATACACTAACCATTCCAATTAGGAACGAACTGCCGTTGAACTTGAATTGTCCAATTTCTCACACCTATTGATTTCGGATCGAGCCCAAAACTTGGGCAACATCATAATATGGTGGGAGGAGTCATTTGGTGAGTTTTGAGTGAAATCCAATCGCTAGAAGTGTGGAATACACCAACCACTCCAATTAGGTACGAACTGCTGTTGAAATTGAATTGTCCAATTTCTCACACGTATTGATTTCTGATCGAGCCCAAAACTTGGGCAACATCATAATATGGTGGCGGGAGTCATTTGGTAAGTGTTGAGTGAAATCCAATCGCTAGAAGTATGGAGTACACCAACCACTCCACTTAGGAACGAACTGCCGTTGAACTTGAATTGTCCAATTTGGAACACCTATTGATTTCGGATCGAGCCTAAAACTTGGGCAACAACATAATATGGTGGGAGGAGTCATTTGGGGAGTTTTGAGTGAAATCCAATCGCTAGAAGTATGGAATACACGAACCACTCCAATTAGGTACGAACTGCCGTTGAACTTGAATTGTCCAATCTCTCACACCTATTGATTTCGGATCGAGCCCAAAACCTGGGCAACATAATAAAATGGTGGGAGGGGTCATTTGGTGAGTTTTGGGTGAAATCCAATCGCTAGAAGTATGGAATACACCAACCACTCCAATTAGGAACGAACTGCCGATGAACTTGAATTGTCCAATTTGGAACACCTATTAATTTCGGACCGAGCCCAAAACTTGGGCAACCTCGTAATATTGTGGGAGGAGTCATTTGGTTAGTTTTGACTGAAATCCAATCGCTAGAAGTATGGAATACACCAACCACTCCAATTAGGAACGAACTGTCGTTGAACTTGAATTGTCCAATTTGGAACACCTATTGATTTCGGATCGAGCCCAAAACTTGGGCAACATCATAATATGGTGGGAGGAGTCATTTGGTTAGTTTTGAGTGAAATCCAATCGCTAGAAGTATGGAATACACCAACCACTCCAATTAGGAACGAGCTGCCGTTGAACTTGAATTGTCCAATTTGGAACAGCTACTGATTTCGGATCGAGCCCAAAACTTGGGCAACAACTCAATATGGTGGGAGGAGTCGTTTGGTGAGTTTTGAGTGAAATCCAATCGCTAGAAGTATGGAATACAACAACCACTCCAATTAGGAAAGAACTGTCGTCGAAATTGAATAGACCAATTTCTCACACCTATTGATTTCGGATCGAGCCCAAAACTTGGGCAACCTCATAATATGGTGGGAGGAGTCATTTGGTGAGTTTTGAGTGAAATCCAATCGCTAGAAGTATAGAATACACCAACTCCAATTAGGAACGAACTGCCGTTGAACTTGAATTGTCCAATTTCTCACACCTATTGATTTCGGATCGAGCCCCAAACTTGGGCAACATCATAATATGGTGGGAGGAGTCATTTGGTGAGTTTTGAGTGAAATCCAATCGCTAGAAGTATGGAATACACCTTCCACTCCAATTAGGAACGAACTGCCGTTGAACTTGAATTGTCCAATTTGGAACACCTATTGATTTCTGATCGAACCCAAAACTTGGGCAACATCCTAATATGGTGAGAGGAGTCATTTGGTTAGTTTTGAGTGAAATCCAATCGCTAGAAGTATGGAATACACCAACCACTCCTATTAGGAACGAACTGCCGTTGAACTTGAATTGACCAATTTCTCAAACCTACTGATTTCGGATCGAGCCCAAAACTTGGGCAACATCATAATATGGTGGGAGGAGTCATTTGGTGAGTTTTGAATGAAATCCAATCGCTAGAAGTATGGAATACACTAACCACTCCAATTAGGAACGAACTGCCGTTGAACTTGAATTGTCCAATTTCTCACACCTATTGATTTCGGATCGAGCCCAAAACTTGGGCAACATCATAATATGGTTGGAGGAGTCATTTGGTGAGTTTTGAGTGAAATCCAATCGCTAGAAGTGCGGAATACACCAACCACTCCAATTAGGTACGAACTGCTGTTGAAATTGAATTGTCCAATTTCTCACACGTATTGATTTCTGATCGAGCCCAAAACTTGGGCAACATCATAATATGGTGGCGGGAGTCATTTGGTAAGTGTTGAGTGAAATCCAATCGCTAGAAGTATGGAGTACACCAACCACTCCACTTAGGAACGAACTGCCGTTGAACTTGAATTGTCCAATTTGGAACACCTATTGATTTCGGATCGAGCCTAAAACTTGGGCAACAACATAATATGGTGGGAGGAGTCATTTGGGGAGTTTTGAGTGAAATCCAATCGCTAGAAGTATGGAATACACGAACCACTCCAATTAGGTACGAACTGCCGTTGAACTTGAATTGTCCAATCTCTCACACCTATTGATTTCGGATCGAGCCCCAAACTTGGGCAACATCATAATATGGTGGGAGGAGTCATTTGGTGAGTTTTGAGTGAAATCCAATCGCTAGAAGTATGGAATACACCAACCACTCCAATTAGGAACGAACTGCCGTTGAACTTGAATTGTCCAATTTGGAACACCTATTGATTTCGGATCTAGCCCAAAACTTGGGCAACGTCATAATATGGTGGGAGGAGTCATTTGGTGAGTTTTGAGTGAAATCCAATCGCTAGAAGTATGGAATACACCAACCACTCCAATTAGGAACGAACTGCCGTTGAACTTGAATTGTCCAATTTCTCACACCTATTGATTTCGGCTCGAGCCCAAAACTTTTGCAACGTCATAATATGGTGCAAGGAGTCATTTGGTGAGTTTTGAGTGAAATCCAATCGCTAGAAGTATGGAATACACCAACCACTCCAATTAGGAACGAACTGCCGTTGAACTTGAATTGTCCAATTTCTCACACCTATTGATTTCGGATCGAGCCCAAAACTTGGGCAACATCATAATATGGTGGGAGGAGTCATTTGGTGAGTTTTGAGTGAAATCCAATCGCTAGAAGTATGGAATACACCAACCACTCCAATTAGGAACGAACTGCCGTTGAACTTGAATTGTCCAATTTCTCACACCTATTGATTTCGGATCGAGCCCAAAACTTGGGCAACATCATAATATGGTGGGAGGAGTCATTTGGTGAGTTTTGAGTGAAATCCAATCGCTAGAAGTATGGAATACTGATCGGTGCATATTTACATATCATTTTGTACCCTTCTAGCTTATGATTTGGTTATGTTTTTGAGTTAAACTTGTGCTTTTAATCCTTTTTGTGTTTATCTTTCAGTTCATTGAGCTTTAGGTAATAATGAGGGCTTTGGATAGTAAATGATGCAATCCATGCATGTTAGGGCCTAATTTGGATGAATGGATGAAGAGCTTAAAGACAAACTCAATTTTGGCTACAGTCCCCTGCCAGCCCAGTTTCGTAGGTCATATTGCAAGCTTTGTTTCAGCAACCTACATAGCTCGGATGAGGCCACATTCTTCATGAAAGTTGTTCCAATGGGTGTGTAATATAACATATCCAAAATTCAGCCCCATTGGATAAATATGGAGTCTGTTACCTAGCAAACACAAAGCCATGCTCAGGATGGATTTTATCAGCGCGCAAAATGAGTTAGCAATTTGTTTTGGCCTTAACTTCCTCCTCCGACCTTGGATTGGCCCAAATGATATATGGCTGGAAAGAAGACATTCTGAACTTCAAGTTTGAGTGCTTAAAGTCTTAATTTGCTTAAGGGAAGCCCAATTCGTAAGCCCTTGAAGTTGCTGGTCATGCTGACCTCAGGATGAGCTATTATTTCTGGTTGGAAGCTTGGTCATGGTGACATGAAGATGAGCTAGGGCTGCTGGTGGGATTTATTAGTGAAGTGCATCAACCATTTCAGATTTTATAATGGAAGTGTTGTATGCATTAGTGAAGTGCATCAACCATTTCAGATTTTATAAAACAAGTGTTGTATGCATTAGCCATACTTAATTCAGATTTTCAGCTTCCTTAGGCCTATATATAGTGAGGTTTCCCAAGCTTGTAAACACACCCCAAGGGGGGGAGCTCTCAAGCACTTCTCTAGAGCTCCCTTCCCTTCTCTCCCTCAAATTCTCTTAGTTTCCCTTTGTAGTTCTCAATTGTTGTAATAAGATCATTCTATTAAATTTTCTTTGTACTAAATATCAAACACTTTTCCTTTCTCTTCTTCTAATTCTCTAAAGCTTTCAAACACATGTTCTTCCAAAATCCTCAAAGTTCTCAAACATCTCTCTACTTCCCTTCTCTTCCAAAAGTCTCCATGTCTCAAACACTTCACAAACACATTTCTCTTCCTTCCCTAAGTTCTCAAATTCTCCAAGTTCACAAACATCCTCCAAGTTCTCAACCACTCTCTTCCAAATTCTCAAAGTTCCTAAACACTCTCTTCCAAAATCCACAAAGCTCTCAAAACACCTCTCTACTTTCTTCTCCAAATCCTCCAAGTTCTCAAACACTCTCTTCCAAATTCCCCATGTCTTAAACACATTCCCTTCCAAAATCCTCAAAGCTCTCAAACACATGTTCTTCCAAAATTCTCTAAAGTTCCCAAACACTTTCTTCTCCCTCCTCAAAGTTCTCAAACACTTCCTTTCTTCCTCAAAGTTCTCTTAGTTTCCTTAATGTTTTCTTAGTTGTAATTTATTTTTCTTTGTTATGTAAATTCTTTTCTTAAGTTTTCAAGTTGAATTAGTTTCCAAGTTTCAATTATGATTTTTGTTCTTATTCATTATGCTTATAAGTTAATATGCTAGTTTGAATGATTGATCACCATTTAGGCTTGCATGTTAGCTATCTTGGTTTGAATTAAGAGTATACACCATGCTTTAATTCGAATTGAACTATGAATAGGAAGAGTATGTATGGACATTCGACAACAGGGATTAGATACATGCTTGGTTGTTTAAAATGTTCTTCTATGCTTAATGGGTTCCTAATGCTTAATTTTAGGTTAGACAACAAATGATCAAATTAGGGAATTAGGAACACAAGGTTATGACCACACACCATGGCTTAATCATACTTTAGCTAGAATCAATCCATTAATCTAAATTGAACTTGGGAACTTATTTGCTTGAGTTACTTATTTCTTTCTTCCTTGTTTTATGTTCTTTGTTTTTGTTTCTATTTTGTGTAGGGAAACTAAATTGGATCATTCAATCACCAATCCCTGTGGAATCGACCTCGCACTTACATATGCTATACTACCAACGGTTCGTGCACTTGCGAGTATCACAAGTTGAGGATGCAGCTTAATCCATTTTGGTGGAGCTAAATCTACGCAACAAGTTTTTGGCGCCGTTGCCGGGGATTGGCAACATAGTTTGGTTCTATTTCTTTTCCCTACTTGTTTTATTTTTATTTTTTATTTTCATGTTTTTCTAGACAATTTCAAGTTTTAAAGTTAATGACGTTAATGGACAAGTTGTGTTTGTAGTCCAACAGAAAAGGACAATTGCCCAACAAGCAAGAGAACTGGGTTTAAGTCCCAGCTTACACAACCCATTGGTGCTTGTTGCTTTGAAGCATGGAATTGGACGTGTGTTGATTTTTCCTTTTCATTTTTAATTTTTTTTTATATTTCGTAATCCTTTAATTCCGTTTCAAGTTTTTGTGTGTATTTGTTTTAGCAATGTAAATAGCTCAATAAAAATGGAGAGAGATGGCAACTTCAAAGATAGGAAGTGTGGAGTAGTGGGAGAAGTCGCGACCTCCAAATGCATCACGCTCGACCTAATCGCTTCAAGGGGGAGCATTTCAATCCTTTCTCTTTACTTGTTATTATTTCTGTTTCTTTTTTTATAAAAATTTAAAAAAATAAAAAATTTAAAAATTTAAAAAGATTTTTCATATAAGCTGACTTATGGTAACTCCAGTGAGCACTTCCGTCAATACAGTGTCTAGGAGTTCTTTAGGCGACACCTTCGGTGTCTAAGAAGTTTGGGTTTTAAGCGGGACCATTGTGACCCCTCCAACCTTCCCGGATCCCCTGGCTGTGTTTTCTGAGGCCCTTAACTGGTCATCCGTGAGTTGCTTATATATTCATTTTTTATTTTTTATTTCTTTCTAAACCTTCTTCTTAACTTTTCCCCTTAGGAACGAACTGCCGTTGAACTTGAATTATCCAATTTCTCACACCTATTAATTTCGGATCGAGCCCAAAACTTGGGCAACATCACAATATGGTGGGAGGAGTCATTTGTGAGTTTTGAGTGTAATCCAATCGCTAGAATTATGGAATACAGCAACCACTCCAATTTGGAACGAACTGCCGTTGAACTTGAATTGTACAATTTCTCACACCTATTGATTTCGGATCGAGCCCCAAACTAGGGCAACATCATAATATGGTGGGAGGAGTCATTTGGTGAGTTTTGAGTGAAATCCAATCGCTAGAAGTATGGAATACACCAACCACTCCAATTAGGAACGAACTGCCGTTGAACTTGAATTGTCCAATTTGGAACACCTATTGTTTTCGGATAGAGCCCCAAACTTGGGCAACATCATAAGATGGTGGGAGGAGTCATTTGGTGAGTTTTGAGTGAAATCCAATCGCTAGAAGTATGGAATACACCAACCACTCCAATTAGAAACGAACTGCCGTTGAACTTGAATTGTCCAATTTCTCACACCTATTGATTTCGGATAGAGCCCAAAACTTGGGCAACATCATAATGTGGTGGGAGGAGTCATTTGGTGAGTTTTGAGTGAAATCCAATCGCTAGAAGTGTTGAATACACCAACCACTCCAATTAGGAACGAACTACCGTTGAACTTGAATTGTCCAATTTCTCACACCTATTGATTTTGGATCGAGCCCAAAACTTGGGCAACATCATAATGTGGTGGGAGGAGTCATTTGGTGAGTTTTGAGTGAAATCCAATCGCTGGAGGTATGGAATACACCAACCACTCCAATTAGGAACGAACTGCCGTTGAACTTGAATTGTCCAAGTTCTCACACTTATTGATTTCGGTTCGAGCCCAAAACTTGGGCAACATCATAATATGGTGGGAGGAGTCATTTGGAGAGTTTTGAGTGAAATCCAATCGCTAGAAGTGTGGAATACACCAACCACTCCAACTAGGAACGAAGTGCCGTTGAACTTGAATTGTCCAATTTCTCACACCTATTGATTTTGGATCGAGCCCAAAACTTCGGCAACATCATAATATGGTGGGAGTAGTCATTTCGTTAGTTTTGAGTGAAATCCAATCGCCCGAAGTATGGAATACACCAACCACTCCAATTAGGAACGAACTGCCGTTGAACTTGAATTGTCCAATTTGGAACATCTATTGATTTCGGATCAAGCCCAAAACTTGGGCAACATCATAATATGGTGGGAGGAATCATTTGGTGAGTTTTGAGCGAAATCCAATCGCTAGAAGTGTGGAATAAACCAACCACTCCAACTAGGAACGAAGTGCCGTTGAACTTGAATTGTCCAATTTCTCACACCTATTGATTTTGGATCGAGCCCAAAACTTCGGCAACATCATAATATGGTGGGAGAAGTCATTTGGTTAGTTTTGAGTGAAATCCAATCGCCCGAATAATGGAATACACCAACCACTCCAATTAGGAACGAACTGCCGTTGAACTTGAATTGTCCAATTTCTCACACCTATTGATTTCGGATAGAGCCCAAAACTTGGGCAACATCATAATATGGTGGGAGGAGTCATTTGGTTAGTTTTGAGTGAAATCCAATCGCTAGAAGTATGGAATACACCAACCACTCCAATTAGGAACGAACTGCCGTTGAACTTGAATTGTCCAATTTGGAACACCTATTGATTTCGGATCGAGCCCAAAACTTAGGCAACATCATAATATGGTGGGAGGAATCATTTGGTGAGTTTTGAGTGAAATCCAATCGCTAGAAGTGTGGAATACACCAACCACTCCAACTAGGAACGAAGTGCCGTTGAACTTGAATTGTCCAATTTCTCACACCTATTGATTTTGGATCGAGCCCAAAACTTCGGCAACATCATAATATGGTGGGAGAAGTCATTTGGTTAGTTTTGAGTGAAATCCAATCGCCCGAAGTATGGAATACACCAACCACTCCAATTAGGAACGAACTGCTGTGGAACTTGAATTGTCCAATTTGGAACACCTATTGATTTTGGATCGAGCCCAAAACTTAGGCAACATCATAATATGGTGGGAGGAGTCATTTGGTGAGTTTTGAGTGAAATCGAATCGCTAGAAGTGTGGAATACACCAACCACTCCAATTAGGAACGAACTGCCGTTGAACTTGAATTGTCCAATTTCTCACACCTATTGATTTCGGATCGAGCCCCAAACTTGGGCAACATCATAATATGGTGGGAGGATTCATTTGGTGAGTTTTGAGGGAAATCCAATCGCTAGAAGTATGGAATACACCAACCACTCCAATTAGGAACGAACTGCCGTTGACCTTGAATTGTCCAATTTGGAACACCTATTGATTTCGGATCGAGCCCAAAACTTAGGCAACATCATAATATGGTGGGAGGAATCATTTGGTGAGTTTTGAGTGAAATCCAATCGTTAGAAGTGTGGAATACACCAACCACTCCAACTAGGAACGAAGTGCCGTTGAACTTGAATTGTCCAATTTCTCACACCTATTGATTTTGGATCGAGCCCAAAACTTCGGCAACATCATAATATGGTGGGAGAAGTCATTTGGTTAGTTTTGAGTGAAATCCAATCGCCCGAAGTATGGAATACACCAACCACTCCAATTAGGAACGAACTGCCGTTGAACTTGAATTGTCCAATTTGGAACACCTATTGATTTCGGATCGAGCCCAAAACTTAGGCAACATCATAATATGGTGGGAGGAGTCATTTGGTGAGTTTTGAGTGAAATCGAATCGCTAGAAGTGCGGAATACACCAACCACTCCAATTAGGAACGAACTGCCGTTGAACTTGAATTGTCCAATTTCTCACACCTATTGATTTCGGATCGAGCCCCAAACTTGGGCAACATCATAATATGGTGGGAGGATTCATTTGGTGAGTCTTGAGGGAAATCCAATCGCTAGAAGTATGGAATACACCAACCACTCCAATTAGGAACGAACTGCCGTTGAACTTGAATTGTCCAATTTCTCACACCTATTGATTTCGGATAGAGCCCCAAACTTGGGCAACATCATAAGATGGTGGGAGGAGTCATTTGGTGAGTTTTGAGTGAAATCCAATCGCTAGAAGTATGGAATACACCAACCACTCCAATTAGAAACGAACTGCCGTTGAACTTGGATTGTCCAATTTCCCACACCTATTGATTTCAGATCGAGCCCAAAACATGGGCAACATCATAATAAGGTGGGAGGAGTTTTGAGTGAAATCCAATCGCTAGAAGTATGGAATACACCAACCACTCCAATTAGGAACGAACAGCCGTTGAACTTGAATTGTCCAATCTCCCACACGTATTGATTTCGGATCGAGCCCAAAATTTGGGCAACATCATAATATGGTGGGAGGAGTCATTTGGTGAGTTTTGAGTCAAATCCAATCGCTAGAAGTATGGAATACACCAACCACTCCAATTAGGAATGAACTGCCGTTGAACTTGAATTGTCCAATTTCTCACACCTATTGATTTCGGATCGAGCCCAAAACTTGGGCAACATCATAATATGGTGGGAGGAGTCATTTGGTGAGTTTTGAGTGAAATCCAATCGCTAGAAGTATGGAATACACCAACCACTCCAATTAGGAACGAACTGCCGTTGAACTTGAATTGTCCAATTTCTCACCCCTATTGATTTCGGATCAAGCCCAAAACTTGGGCAACATCATAATATGGTGGGAGGAGTCATTTTGTGAGTTTTGAGTGAAATCCAATCGCTAGAAGTATGGAATACACCAACCACTCCAATTAGGAACGAACTGCCGTTGAACTTGAATTGTCCAATTTGGAACACCTATTGGTTTCGGATAGAGCCCCAAACTTGGGCAACATCATAAGATGGTGGGAGGAGTCATTTGGTGAGTTTTGAGTGAAATCCAATCGCTAGAAGTATGGAATACACCAACCACTCCAATTAGGAACGAACTGCCGTTGAACTTGAATTGTCCAATTTCTCACACCTATTGATTTCGGATAGAGCCCAAAACTTGGGCAACATCATAATATGGTGGGAGGAGTCATTTGGTGAGTTTTGAGTGAAATCCAATCGCTAGAAGTGTTGAATACACCAACCACTCCAATTAGGAACGAACTGCCGTTGAACTTGGATTGTCCAATTTCCCACACCTATTGATTTCAGATCGAGCCCAAAACATGGGCAACATCATAATAAGGTGGGAGAAGTTTTGAGTGAAATCCAATCGCTAGAAGTATGGAATACACCAACCACTCCAATTAGGAACGAACTGCCGTTGAACTTGAATTGTCCAACACACCTATTGATTTCGGATCGAGCCCAAAATTTGGGCAACATCATAATATGGTGGGAGGAGTCATTTGGTGAGTTTTGAGTGAAATCCAATCGCTAGAAGTATGGAATACACCAACCACTCCAATTAGGAATGAACTGCCGTTGAACTTGAATTGTCCAATTTCTCACACCTATTGATTTCGGATCGAGCCCAAAACTTGGGCAACATCATAATATGGTGGGAGGAGTCATTTGGTGAGTTTTGGGTGAAATCCAATCGCGAGAAGTATGGAATACACCAACCACTCCAATTAGGAACGAACTGCCGTTGAACTTGAATTGTCCAATTTGGAACATCTATTGATTTCGGATCGAGCCCAAAACTTGGGCAACATCATAATATGGTGGGAGGAATCATTTGGTGAGTTTTGAGTGAAATCCAATCGCTAGAAGTGTGGAATACACCAACCAATCCAACTAGGAACGAACTGCCGTTGAACTTGAATTGTCCAATTTCTCACACCTATTGATTTTGGATCGAGCCCAAAACTTCGGCAACATCATAATATGGTGGGAGAAGTCATTTGGTTAGTTTTGAGTGAAATCCAATCGCCCGAAGTATGGAATACACCAACCACTCCAATTAGGAACGAACTGCCGTTGAACATGAATTGTCCAATTTGGAACACCTATTGATTTCGGATCGAGTCCAAAACTTAGGAAACATCATAATATGGTGGGAGGAGTCATTTGGTGAGTTTTGACTGAAATCGAATCGCTAGAAGTGTGGAATACACCAACCACTCCAATTAGGAACGAACTGCCGTTGAACTTGAATTGTACAATTTCTCACACCTATGGATTTCGGATCGAGCCCCAAACTTGGGCAACATCATAATATGGTGGGAGGAGTCATTTGGTGAGTTTTGCGTGAAATCCAATCGCTAGAAGTATGGAATACACCAACCACTCCAATTAGGAACGAACTGCCGTTGAACTTGAATTGTCCAATTTGGAACACCTATTGGTTTCGGATAGAGCCCCAAACTTGGGCAACATCATAAGATGGTGGGAGGAGTCATTTGGTGAGTTTTGAGTGAAATCCAATCGCTAGAAGTATGGAATACACCAACCACTCCAATTAGGAACGAACTGCCATTGAACTTGAATTGTCCAATTTCTCACACCTATTGATTTCGGATAGAGCCCAAAACTTGGGCAACATCATAATATGGTGGGAGGAGTCATTTGGTGAGTTTTGAGTGAAATCCAATCGCTAGAAGTGTTGAATACACCAACCACTCCAATTCGGAACGAACTGCCGTCGAACTTGGATTGTCCAACTTCCCACACCTATTGATTTCAGATCGAGCCCAAAACATGGGCAACATCATAATAAGGTGGGAGGAGTTTTGAGTGAAATCCAATCGCTAGAAGTATGGAATACACCAACCACTCGAATTAGGAACGAACTGCCGTTGAACTTGAATTGTCCAACACACCTATTGATTTCGGATCGAGCCCAAAATTTGGGCAACATCATAATATGGTGGGAGGAGTCATTTGGTGAGTTTTGAGTGAAATCCAATCGCTAGAAGTATGGAATACACCAACCACTCCAATTAGGAATGAACTGCCGTTGAACTTGAATTGTCCAATTTCTCACACCTATTGATTTCGGATCGAGCCCAAAACTTGGGCAACATCATAATATGGTGGGAGGAGTCATTTGGTGAGTTTTGAGTGAAATCCAATCGCTAGAAGTATGGAATACACCAACCACTCCAATTAGGAACGAATTGCCGTTGAACATGAATTGTCGAATTTGGAACACCTATTGATTTCGGATCGGGCCCAAAACTTGGGCAACTTCATAATATGGTGGGAGGAGTCATTTGGTGAGTTTTGAGTGAAATCCAATCGCTAGAAGTATGGAATACACCAACCACTCCAATTAGGAACGAATTGCCGTTGAACATGAATTGTCGAATTTGGAACACCTATTGATTTCAGATCGGGCCCAAAACTTGGGCAACATCATAATATGGTGGGAGGAGTCATTTGGTGAGTTTTGAGTGAAATCCAATCGCTAGAAGTATGGAATACACCAACCACTCCAATTAGGAACGAACTGCAGTTCAAATTGAATTGACCAATTTCTCACACCTATTGATTTCGGATCGAGTCCAAAACTTGGGCAACATCATAATATAGTGGGAGGAGTCATTTGGTGAGTTTTGAGTGAAATCCAATTGCTAGAAGTATGGAATTCACCAACCACTCCAATTAGGAACGAACTGCCGTTGAACTTGAATTGTCCAATTTGGAACACCTATTGATTTCGGATCGAGCCCAAAACTTGGGCAACATTATAATATGGTGGGAGGAGTCATTTGGTGAGTTTTCAGAGAAATCCAATCGCTAGAAGTATGGAATACACCAACCACTCCAATTAGGAACGAACTGCCGTTGAACTTGAAATGTCCAATTTCTCACACCTATTGATTTCGGATCGAGCCCAAAACTTGGGCAACATCATAATATGGTGGGAGGAGTCATTTGGTGCGTTTTGAGTGAAATCCCATCGCTAGAAGTATAGAATACACCAACCACTCCAATTAGGAACGAACTGCCGTTGAACTTGAATTGTCCAACTTGGAACACCTATTGATTTCGGATCGAGCCCAAAACTTGGGCAACCTCATAATATGGTGGGAGGAGTCATTTGGTGAGTTTTGAGTGAAATCCAATCGCAAGAAGTATGGAATACACCAACCACTACAATTACGAACGAACTGCCGTTGAACTTGAATTGTCCAATTTCGAACACCTATTGATTTCGGATCGGGCCCAAAACTTGGGCAACATCATAATATGGTGGGAGGAGTCATTTAGTGAGTTTTGAGTGAAATCCAATCGCTAGAAGTATGGAATACACCAACCACTCCAATTAGGAACGAAATGCCGTTGAACTTGAATTGTCCAATTTCTCACACCTATTGATTTCGGATCGAGCCCAAAACTTGGGCAACATCATAATATCGTGGGAGGAGTCATTTGGTGCGTTTTGAGTGAAATCCAATCGCAAGAAGTATGGAATACACCAACCACTCCAATTAGGAACGAACTGCCGTTGAACTTGAATTGTCCAATTTGGAACACCTATTGATTTCGGATTGAGCCCAAAACTTGGTCCACATCATAAAATGGTGGGAGGGGTGATTTGGTGAGTTTTGCGTGAAATCCAATCGCAAGAAGTATGGAATACACCAACCACTCCAATTAGGAACGAACTGCCGTTGAACTTGAATTGTCCAATTTCGAACACCTATTGATTTCGGATCGGGCCCAAAACTTGGGCAACATCATAATATGGTGGGAGGAGTCATTTGGTGAGTTTTGAGTGAAATCCAATCGCTAGAAGTATGGAATACACCAACCACTCCAATTAGGAACGAACTGCCGTTGAACTTGAATTGTCCAAATTCTCACACCTATTGATTTCAGATCGAGCCCAAAACTTGGGCAACATCATAATATGGTAGGAGGAGTCATTTGGTTAGTTTTGAGTGAAATCCAATCGCTAGAAGTATGGAATACACCAACCACTCCAATTAGGAACGAACTGCCGTTGAACTTGAATGTTCCAATTTCCCACCATATTATGATGTTGCACAAGTTTGGGGTTCGATCCGAAATCAATAGGTGTGAGAAATTGGACAATTCAAGTTCAACGGCAGTTCGTTCCTAATGGGAGTGGTTGGTGTATTCCATACTTCTAGCGATTGGATTTCAGTCAAAACTCACCAAATGACTCCTCCCACCATATTATGATGTTGCCCAAGTTTTGGACTCGATCCGCAATCAATAGGTGTTCCAAATTGGACAATTCAAGTTCAACGGCAGTTCGTTCCTAATTGGAGTGGTTGGTGTCTTCCATACTTCTAGCGATTGGATTTCACTCAAAACTCACCAAATGACTCCTCCCACCGTATTATGATGTTGCCCAAGTTTGGGGCCCGATCCGAAATCAATAGGTGTTCCAAATTGGACAATTCAAGTTCAACGGCAGTTTGTTCCTAATTGGAGTGGTTGGTGTATTCCATACTTCTAGCGATTGGATTTCACTGAAAACTCACCAAAGGACTCCTCCCACCATATTATGATGTTGCACAAGTTTGGGGTTCGATCCGAAATCAATAGGTGTTAGAAAGTGGACAATTCAATTTCAACGGCAGTTCGTTCCTAATGGGAGTGGTTGGTGTATTCCGTACTTCTAGCGATTGGATTTCACTCAAAACTCACCAAAGGACTCCTCCCACCATATTATGATGTTGCCCAAGTTTGGGGCTCGATCCGAAGTCAATAGGTGGGAGAAATTGGACAATTCAAGTTCAACGGCATATCATTCCTAATTGGAGCGGTTGGTGTATTCCATACTTCTAGCGATTGGATTTCACTCAAAACTCACCAAATGACTCCTCCCACCATATTATGATGTTGGCCAAGTTTTGGGCTCGATCCGAAATCATTTGGTGTTCGAAATTGGACAATTCAAGTTCAACGGCAGTTCGTTCCTAATTGGAGTGGTTGGTGTATTCCATACTTCTAGTGATTGGATTTCACTGAAAGCTCACCAAATGACTCCTCCCACCGTATTATGATGTTGCCCAAGTTTGGGGCTCGATCCGAAATCAATAGGTGTTCCAAATTGGACAATTCAAGTTCAACGGCAGTTCGTTCCTAATTGGAGTGGTTGGTGTATTCCATACTTCTAGCGATTGGATTTCACTCAAAACTCACCAAATGACTCCTCCCACCATATTATGATGTTGCCCAAGTTTTGGGCTCGATCCGAAATCAATTGTTGTTCGAAATTGGACAATTCAAGTTCCACGGCAGTTCGTTCCTAATTGGAGTGGTTGGTGTATTCCATACTTCCAGCGATTGGATTTCACTCAAAACTCACCAAATGACTCCTCCCACCATATTATGATGTTGCCCAAGTTTTGGGCTTGATCCGAAATCAATAGGTGTTCGAAATTGGACAATTCAAGTTCAACGGCAGTTCGTTCCTAATTGGAGCGGTTGGTGCATTCCATACTTCTAGCGCTTGGATTTCACTCAAAACTCACCAAATGACTCCTCCCACCATATTATTATGTTGCCCAAGTTTGGGGCTCGATCCGAAATCAAAAGGTGTAAGAAATTGGACAATTCAAGTTCAACGGCAGTTCGTTCCTAATTGGAGTGGTTGGTGTATTCCATACTTCTGGCGATTGGATTTCACTCAAAACTCACCAAATGACTCCTCCCACCATATTATGATGTTGCCCAAGTTTTGGGCTCGATCCGAAATCAATAGGTGTGAGAAATTGGACAATTCAAGTTGAACGGCAGTTCGTTCCTAATTGGAGTGGTTGGTGTATTCCATACTTCTAGCGATTGGATTTCATTCAAAACTCACCAAGTGACTCCTCCCACCATATTATGATGTTGCCCAAGTTTTGGGCTCGATCCGATATCAATTGTTGTTCGAAATTGGACAATTCAAGTTCAACGGCAGTTCGTTCCTAATTGGAATGGTTGGTGTATTCCATACTTCCAGCGTTTGGATTTCACTCAAAACTCACCAAATGACTCCTCCCACCATATTATGATGTTGCCCAAGTTTGGGGCTCGATCCGAAATCAATAGGTGTGAGAAATTGGACAATTCAAGTTCAACGACAGTTCGTTCCTAATTGGAGTGGTTGGTGTATTCCAAACTTCTAGCGATTGGATTTCACTAAAAACTCACCAAATGACTCCTCCCACCGTATTATGATGTTGCCCAAGTTTTGGGCTCGATCCGAAATCAATAGGTCTTCCAAATTTGACAATTAGAGTTCAGCGGCAGTTCGTTCCTAATTGGAGTGGTTGGTGTATTCCACACTTCTAGCTATTGGATTTCACTCAAAACTAACGAAATGACTCCTCCCACCATATTATGATTTTGCCCAAGTTTTGGGCTCGATCCGAAATCAATAGGTGTGAGAAATTGGACAATTCAAGTTCAACGGCAGTTCGTTCCTAATTGGAGTGGTTGGTGTATTACATAATTCTAGCGATTGGATTTCACTCAAAACTCACCAAATGACTCCTCCCACCATATTATGATGTTGCCCAAGTTTTGGGCTCGATCCGAAAACAATAGGTGTGAGAAATTGGACAATCCAAGTTCAACGGCAGTTCGTTCCTAATTGGAGTGGTTGGTGTATTCCATACTTCAAGCGATTGGATTTCACTGAAAACTCACCAAATGACTCCTCCAACCATATTATGATGTTGCCCAAGTTTTGGGCTCGATCCGAAATCAATATGTTTTCGAAATTGGACAATTCAAGTTCAACGGCAGTTCGATCCTAATTGGAGTGGTTGGTGTATTCCACACTTCTAGCGATTGGATTTCACTCAAAACTCACCAAATGACTCCTCCCACCATATTATGATGTTGCCCAAGTTTGGGGCTCGATCCGAAATCAATAGGTGTGAGAAATTGGACAATTCAAGTTCAACGGCAGTTCGTTCCTAATTGGAGTGGTTGGTGTATCCCATACTTCTAGCGATTGGATTTCACTCAAAACTCCCCAAATGACTCCTCCTACCATTTTATGATGTTGCCCATGTTTTGGGCTCGATCCGAAATCAATAGGTGTGAGAAATTGGACAATTCAAGTTCAACGGCAGTTCGTTCCAAATTGGAGTGGTTGGTGTATTCCACGCTTCTAGCGATTGGATTTCACTTAAAACTCACAAAATGACTCCTCCCACCATATTTTGATGTTGCCCAAGTTTTGGGCTCGATCCGAAATCAGTAGGTGTGAGAAATTGGACAATTCAAGTTCAACGGCAGTTCATTCCTAACTGGAGTGGTTGGTGTATTCCATACTTCAAGCGATTGGATTTCACTGAAAACTCACCAAATGACTCCTCCAACCATATTATGATGTTGCCCAAGTTTTGGGCTCGATCCGAAATCAATATGTTTTCGAAATTGGACAATTCAAGTTCAACGGCAGTTCGATCCTAATTGGAGTGGTTGGTGTATTCCACACTTCTAGCGATTGGATTTCACTCAAAACTCACCAAATGACTCCTCCCACCATATTATGATGTTGCCCAAGTTTTGGACTTGATATGAAATCAATTGGTGTGAGAAATTGGACAATTCAATTTCAACGGCAGTTCGTTCCTAATTGGAGTGGTTGCTGTATTCCATACTTCTAGCGACTGGATTTCTCTCAAAACTCACCAAATGACTCCTCCCACCATATTATTATGTTGCCCAAGTTTTGGGCTCGATACGAAATCAATAGGTGTTCCAAATTGGACAATTCAAGTTCAACGGCAGTTCGTTCCTAATTGGGGTGGTTGGTGTATTCCATACTTCTAGAGATTAGATTTCTCTCAAAACTCACCAAATGACTCCTCCCACCATATTATGATGTTGCCCAAGTTTTGGGCTCGATCCGAAATCAATAGGTGTGAGAACTTGGACAATTCAAGTTCAACGGCAGTTCGTTCAAAATTGGAGTGGTTGGTGTATTCCACACTTCTAGCGATTGGATTTCACTTAAAACTCACAAAATGACTCCTCCCACCATATTATGATGTTGCCCAAGTTTTGGGCTCGATCCGAAATCAGTAGGTGTGAGAAATTGGACAATTCAAGTTCAACGGCAGTTCATTCCTAACTGGAGTGGTTGGTGTATTCCATACTTCTAGCAATTGGATTTCACTCAAAACTCACCAATTGACTCCTCCCACCATATTATGATGTTGCCCAAGTTTTGGACTTGATATGAAATCAATAGGTGTGAGAAATTGAACAATTCAATTTCAACGGCAGTTCGTTCCTAATTGGAGTGGTTGCTGTATTCCATACTTCTAGCGACTGGATTTCTCTCAAAACTCACCAAATGACTCCTCCCACCATATTATTATGTTGCCCAAGTTTTGGGCTCGATACGAAATCAATAGGTGTTCCAAATTGGACAATTCAAGTTCAACGGCAGTTCGTTCCTAATTGGGGTGGTTGGTGTATTCCATACTTCTAGCGATTGGATTTCACTCAAAACAAACCAAATGACTCCTCCCACCATATTATGATGTTGGCCAAGTTTTGGGCTCGATCCGAAATCAATAGGTGTGAGAAATTGGACAATTCAAGTTCAACGGAAGTTCGTTCCTAATTGGAGTGGTTGGTGTATTCCATACTTCTAGAGATTGGATTTCACTCAAAACTCACCAATTGACTCCTCCCACCATATTATGATGTTGCCCAAGTTTTGTGCTCGATCCAAAATCAATAGGTGTGAAAAATTGGACAATTCAAGTTCAACGGCAGTTCGTTCCCAATTGGAGTGGTTGGTGTATTCCGTACTTCTAGCGATTGGATTTCACTCAAAACTCACAAAATGACTCCTCCCACCATATTATGATGTTGCCCAAGTTTTGGGTTCAATCCGAAATCAATAGGTGTGAGAAATTGGACAATTCAAGTTCAACGGCAGTTCGTTCCTAATTGGAGTGGTTGGTGTATTCCATACTTCTAGCGATTGGATTTCACTCCAAACTCACAAAATGACTCCTCCCACCATATTATGATGTTGCCCAAGTTTTGGGCTCGATCCGAAATCAGTAGGTGTGAGAAATTGGACAATTCAAGTTCAACGGCGGTTCATTCCTAACTGGAGTGGTAGGTGTATTCCATACTTCTAGAGATTGGATTTCACTCAAAACTCACCAATTGACTCCTCCCACCATATTATGATGTTGCCCAAGTTTTGGGCTTGATCTGAAATCAATAGGTGTGAGAAATTGGACAATTCAAGTTCAACGGCAGTTCGTTCCTAATTGGAGTGGTTGGTGTATTCCATACTTCTAAAGATGGGATTTCACTCAAAACTCACCAATTGACTCCTCCCACCATATTATGATGTTGCCCAAGTTTTGGGCTCGATCCGAAATCAATAGGTGTGAGAAATTGGACAATTCAAGTTCAACGGCAGATAGTTCCTAATTGGAGTGATTGGTGTATTCCATACTTCTAGCGATTGGATTTCACTCAAAACTCACCAAATGACTCCTCCCACCATATTAAGATGTTGCCCAAGTTTTGGGCTCGATCCGAAATCAATAGGTGTGAGAAATTGGACAATTCAAGTTCAACGGCAGTTCGTTCCTAATTGGAGTGGTTGCTGTATTCCATACTTCTAGGGATTGGATTTCACTCAAAACTCACCAAATGACTCCTCCCACCATTTTATGATGTTGCCCAAGTTTTGGGTTCAATCCGAAATCAATAGGTGTTCCAAATTGGACAATTCAAGTTCAACGGCAGTTCGTTGCTAATTGGAGTGGTTGGTGTATTCCATACTTCTAGCGATTGGATTTCACTCAAAACTCACCAATTGACTCCTCCCACCATATTATGATGTTGCCCAAGTTTTGGACTTGATATGAAATCAATAGGTGTGAGAAATTGGACAATTCAATTTCAACGGCAGTTCGTTCCTAATTGGAGTGGTTGCTGTATTCCATACTTCTAGCGACTGGATTTCTCTCAAAACTCACCAAATGACTCCTCCCACCATATTATTATGTTGCCCAAGTTTTGGGCTCGATACGAAATCAATAGGTGTTCCAAATTGGACAATTCAAGTTCAACGGCAGTTCGTTCCTAATTGGGGTGGTTGGTGTATTCCATACTTCTAGAGATTAGATTTCTCTCAAAACTCACCAAATGACTCCTCCCACCATATTATGATGTTGCCCAAGTTTTGGGCTCGATCCGAAATCAATAGGTGTGAGAAATTGGACAATTCAAGTTCAACGGCAGTTCGTTCAAAATTGGAGTGGTTGGTGTATTCCACACTTCTAGCGATTGGATTTCACTTAAAACTCACAAAATGACTCCTCCCACCATATTATGATGTTGCCCAAGTTTTGGGCTCGATCCGAAATCAGTAGGTGTGAGAAATTGGACAATTCAAGTTCAACGGCAGTTCATTCCTAACTGGAGTGGTTGGTGTATTCCATACTTCTAGCAATTGGATTTCACTCAAAACTCACCAATTGACTCCTCCCACCATATTATGATGTTGCCCAAGTTTTGGACTTGATATGAAATCAATAGGTGTGAGAAATTGGACAATTCAATTTCAACGGCAGTTCGTTCCTAATTGGAGTGGTTGCTGTATTCCATACTTCTAGCGACTGGATTTCTCTCAAAACTCACCAAATGACTCCTCCCACCATATTATTATGTTGCCCAAGTTTTGGGCTCGATACGAAATCAATAGGTGTTCCAAATTGGACAATTCAAGTTCAACGGCAGTTCGTTCCTAATTGGGGTGGTTGGTGTATTCCATACTTCTAGCGATTGGATTTCACTCAAAACAAACCAAATGACTCCTCCCACCATATTATGATGTTGGCCAAGTTTTGGGCTCGATCCGAAATCAATAGGTGTGAGAAATTGGACAATTCAAGTTCAACGGAAGTTCGTTCCTAATTGGAGTGGTTGGTGTATTCCATACTTCTAGCGACTGGATTTCACTCAAAACTGACCAAATGACTCCTCCCACCATATTATGATGTTGCCCAAGTTTTGGGCTCGATCCGAAATCAATAGGTGTGAGAAATTTGACAATTCAACTTCAACGGCAGATAGTTCCTAATTGGAGTGATTGGTGTATTCCATACTTCTAGAGATTGGATTTCACTCAAAACAAGCCAAATGACTCCTCCCACCACATTATAATGTTGCCCAAGCTTTGGGCTCGATCCGAAGTCAATAGGTGTGAGAAATTGGACAATTCAAGTTCAACGGCAGTTCGTTCCTAATTGGAGTGGTTGGTGTATTCCACACTTCTAGCGATTGGATTTCACTCAAAACTCACCAAAGGACTCCTCCCACCATATTATGATGTTGCCCATGTTTGGGGATCGATCCAAAATGAATAGGTGTGAGAAATTGGGCAATTCAAGTTCAACGGCAGTTCGTTCCTAATTGGAGTGGTTGGTGTATTCCATATTTCTAGCGATTGGATTTCACTCAAAACTCACCAATTGACTCCTCCCACCGTATTATGATGTTGCCCAACTTTTGGGCTCGATACAAAATTAATAGGTGTTCCAAATTGGACAATTCAAGTTCAACGGCTGTTCGTTCCTAATTGCAGTGGTTGGTGTATTCCATACTTCAAGCGATTGGATTTCACTCAAAACTCACCAAATGACTCCTCCCACCATATTATGATGTTGCCCAAGTTTTGGGCTCGATCCGAAATCAATAGGTGTTCCAAATTGGACAATTCAAGTTCAACGGCTGTTTGTTCCTAATTGCAGTGGTTGGTGTATTCCATACTTCAAGCGATTGGATTTCACTCAAAACTCACCAAACGACTCCTCCCACCATATTATGATGTTGCCCAAGTTTTGGGCTCTATCCGAAATCAATAGGTGTGAGAAATTGGACAATTCAAGTTCAACGGCAGTTTGTTCCTAATTGGAGTGGTTGGTGTATTCCATACTTCTAGCAATTGGATTTCACTCAAAACTCACCAAACGACTCCTCTCACCATATTATGATGTGGCCCAAGTTCGGGGCTCGATTCGAAATCAATAGGTGTGAGAAATTGGACAATTCAAGTTCAACGGCAGTTCGTTCCTAATTGGAGTGGTTGGTGTATTACATAATTCTAGCGATTGGATTTCACTCAAAACTCACTAAATGACTCCTCCCACCATATTATGATATTGCCCAAGTTTTGGGCTCGATCCGAAATCAATAGGTGTGAGAAATTGGACAATTCAAGTTCAACGGCAGTTCGTTCCTAATTGGAGTGTTTGGTGTATTCCATACTTCTAGCGATTGGATTTCACTCAAAACTCACCAAATGACTCCTCCCACCATATTATGATGTTGCCCAAGTTTTGGGCTCGATCCGAAATCAATAGGTCTTCCAAATTTGACAATTAGAGTTCAACGGCGGTTCGTTCCTAATTGGAGTGGTTGGTGTATTCCATACTTCTAGCGATTGGATTTCACTCAAAACTCCCCAAATGACTCCTCCTACCATTTTATGATGTTGCCCAAGTTTGGGGCTCGATCCGTAATCAACAGGTGTGAGAAAGTGGACAATTCAAGTTCAACGGAAGTTCGTTCCTAATTGGAGTGGTTGGTGTATTCCATACTTCTAGCGATTGGATTTCACTGAAAACTAACCAAATGACTCTTCCCACCATATTATGATGTTGCCCAAGTTTTGGGCTCGATCCGAAATCAATAGGTGTGAGAAATTGGACAATTCAAGTTCAACGGAAGTTCGTTCCTGGTTGGAGTGGTTGGTGTATTCCACACTTCTTGCGATTGGATTTCACTCAAAACTCACCAATTGACTCCTCCCACCATATTATGATGTTGCCCAAGGTTGGGGCTCGATCCGAAATGAATAGGTGTGAGAAATTGGGCAATTCAAGTTCAACGGCAGTTCGTTCCTAATTGGAGTGGTTGGTGTATTCCATATTTCTAGCGATTGGATTTCACTCAAAATTCACCAATTGACTCCTCCCACCGTATTATTATGTTGCCCAACTTTTGGGCTCGATCCGAAATCAATAGGTGTGAGAAATTGGACAATTCAAGTTCAACGGCAGTTCGTTCCTAATTGGAGTGGTTGGTGTCTTCCATACTTCTAGCGATTGGATTTCACTCAAAACTCACCAAATGACTCCTCCCACCATATTATGATGTTGCCCAAGTTTTGGGCTCGATCCGAAATCAATAGGTGTGAGAAATTGGACAATTCAAGTTCAACGGCAGTTCGTTCCTAATTGCAGTGGTTGGTGTATTCCATACTTCTAGCGATTGCATTTCACTCAAAACTCACCGAATGACTCCTCCCACCATATTATGATGTTACCCAAGTTTTGGGCTCGATCCGAAATCAACAGATGTTCCAAATTGGACAATTCAAGTTCAACGACAGTTCGTTCCTAATTGGAGTGGTTGGTGTATTCCATACTTCTAGCGGTTGGATTTCACTCAAAACTAACCAAATGACTCCTCCCACCATATTATGATGTTGCCCAAGTTTAGGGCTCGATCCGAAATCAATAGGTGTGAGAAATTGGACAATTCAAGTTCAACGGCAGTTCGTTCCTAATTGGAGTGGTTGGTGTATTTCATACTTCTAGCGATTGGATTTCACTCAAAACTCACCAAATGACTCCTCCCACCATATTATGATGTTGCCCAAGTTTTGGGCTCGATCCGAAATCAATAGGTGTGAGAAATTGGACAATTCAAGTTCAACGGAAGTTCGTTCCAAATTGGAGTGGTTGGTGTATTCCATACTTCTTGCGATTGGATTTCACTCAAAACTCACCAAATGACTCCTCCCACCATATTATGATGTTGCCCAAGTTTGGGGCTCGATCCGAAATCAATAGGTGTGAGAAATTGGACAATTCAAGTTCGACGGCAGTTCGTTCCTAATTGGAGTGGTTGGTGTATTCCACACTTCTAGCGATTGGATTTCACTCAAAACTCACCAAATGACTCCTCCCACCATATTATGATGTTGCCCAACTTTGGGGCTCGTTCCGAAATCAATAGGGATGAGAAATTGGTCAATTCAATTTCAACGACAGTTCATTTCTAATCGGAGTAGTTGTTGTATTCCATACTTCTAGCGATTGGATTTCACTCAAAACTCACCAAATGACTCCTCCCACCATATTATGATATTGCCCAAGTTTTGGGCTCGATCCGAAATCAATAGGTGTGAGAAATTGGACAATACAAGTTCAACGGCAGTTCGTTCCAAATTGGAGTGGTTGGTGTATTCCATACTTCTGGAGATTGGATTTCACTCAAAACTCACCAATTGACTCCTCCCACCATATTATGATGTTGCCCAAGTTTTGGGCTCAATCCGAAATCAATAGGTGTTCCAAATTGGACAATTCAAGTTCAACTGCAGTTCGTTCCTAATTGGAGTGGTTGTTGTATTTCATACTTCTAGGGGTTGGATTTCACTCAAAACTGACCAAATGACTCCTCCCACCATATTATGATGTTGCCCAAGTTTGGGGCTCGATCCGAAATCAATAGGTGTTAGAAATTGGACAATTCAAGTTCAACGGCAGATCGTTCCTAATTGGAGTGGTTGGTGTATTCCATACTCCTAATTGGAGCATTAAATAATTGTTTACAAGACTTCGAATCGTCACGATTAGATTTTTTTTTCTTTTACATGATCAAAACTCCTTATACCTTCATTTACATTGATTCAAACTCCTTTCCAAACACCAAATTATTTTGAAGGCCCAAAAATGAATTTTCAAACAACCGCCACTTAATCACAACTTTCTCTTTTCTTTCACCAATTGTGTGATTTTTTTTGATGTAATATCCCTTCCCAAACTTAGCTTGAAAAACACATCCGAATTAGAGCTCATGAATTCCTTAGAAAGGTAAATATTTGTTTTTCAGGCTAAGGCGAGGAAATAAAATTGGTTAAATGAAAGAAAAGTTTTACATGTAGGCTCAAAATGGTTAACAATGGAAAATCATGCTTAAGCATGCATAAGGTTAGCTTGAAAGGCTCAAACGATCCAAAGAAGGCCTTAATATCATTTCTTTAAATGTCATGAAATCAAATTGCATAAGAATGAATGACTTTTAAGTGTTCAACCAAATCGATGAATAATGAGATCAAACAACAACTTTGATGACAAGAAATTAAGAGTATATGTATAACACTCATGAAATGAAGTACAATGCTCAAAAGCTCACTTTATATGGTTGGTTATATAAGTCTAATTTATGCTTGATACAATTCTTTGGGTCATGCAAATCCTTTAATTGGAAAATTATGAAACAAATGGCAAGTGCAAAGAAGGTTTCGAACATGTCATGCTAGAACGATGCCAAATTAATTAATTAATTATTTATTTTTTTACAATAAAAATTTACAAGGAAAACAAAATAAATAATAAATAAAATTCAATTTTCATTTAAGTCATGCAAACATTTATCACAATCTCATCAAATGTGTTCGGAAAGTGAATAAAATCAAAATCAAAATCAAAATCAAAATCAAAATCAAAATAAAAGCAAGACTTAACAAAATAAAATAAAAATAAAAACAAGCAAATAAATAAATAAATAAATAAATAAAGGAAAAACCAAATTTACATGCTAAACTCCAATACCCCCAAACCTAGAAATGAACATTGTCCTCAATGTTTAAAAATTAGGAACAAGCAATGTCATAACAAGAAATGAAAGGTACTAAAGTAAATATAAATCACAAAACACACAAGAATTAAAATACACTAATAAAATAAAATAATTACAAAAATAAAAATTACAAAACAAACAAACAAAAAATGAAACAGTAAACCCTAATCACACAATTCTGAAACCCAAAAAAAAAAAATTAATTTGAAGCCCAAAGCCCACAATTTCGAAACACATACCATGGTGAATTTAACCCACTTTGAAACCCAAACTAAGGTGAAACCCGACCCAAAATGAATTCCGAAGCCCACACATTTTAATTTTAATTTTTTTAAAAAAAATAGATAAAACGTGAATTGGAAGTGCAAAGGGTGGGATTTCTGAAAAGAAAGCACGTGGTCCCTAATGTCGTCTCATGGTTAGTCACGGGCAGAAAGCAGAAGCCACGTGTTGACAGATAGAAGCGCCGCAGATTTCACAAGCAGAAATTACGGGCTCATGGAAAGGCGCGAAGACTTTACTGAACGCGTTCGTTCAGAAAAGACATGTCGTGATAAATGAGTTGGGTATGGTTGGAAAGCGAGAAGGTTGTGGGACTCGATGAATGCTGGAGATTCAGAAATGCTTAGACGCTGCAATGGCTAGGGTTTGTCAAAGACTATATCTATAAGAAGGAAAAAGAAGGGGATAAAAACAAAACCACAAACTCAGAAACACAAAAGAGAAAAGAAGAAAAAAAAGTGAGAAATCAAATGGCCTCTTCCTACCCATTTTCGTTGGATCTCAACCTAGCTCCACCGACTCAGACATTGGGCCAAGCAGCGGCACCAGTATGGATGCCCTACTTTGGCTCCTCACGGGGGCCTGGGTCTGTCAATGACTCAATACTCCTAGACAACGATGTTGCTATTGGAGTTGGCAGAAATGTAGTGACTCCCAAAGATATACGTGTGTTCGGGGCAAGGGATGACAACCGGGTCACGAGTGATGCCCTGGCAATGAGCGTGCAGAGTACAGCATGTGTGTCGCAAGTTTGGGTCATCGCCTACTTGCGAAGTGCACGGCAACGGCGCCAAAAACTTGTTGTGTGGATTTCAGCTGCACCAAAATTGATTAAGCTGCATCCTCAACTTGTGATACTCGCAAGTGCACGAGCCGTTCGGTAGTATAGCGTATGTAAGTGCGAGGTCGATCCCACGAGGATTGGTGATTGAATGATCCAATTCATTTTCCCTACACAAAACAGAAATGAAAAAAAAGCAAGGAAATAAATAAAACAAGGAAGAAAGAAATAACTAACTCAAGCAGATAAGTTCCCAAGTTCAATTAGATTATCGGATTGATTCTAGCTAAAGTATGATTAAGCCATGGTGTTTGGTCATAACCTTGTGTTCCTAATTCCCTAATTTGATCATTTGTTGTCTAACCTAAAATTAAGCATTAGGAACCCATTAAGCATAGAAGAACAATTTAAACAACCAAGCATGTATCTAATCCCTGTTGTCGAATGTCCATACATACTCTTCCTATTCATAGTTCAATTCGAATTAAAGCATGGTGTATACTCTTAATTCAAACCAAGATAGCTAACATGCAAGCCTAAATGGTGATCAATCATTCAAACTAGCATATTAACTTATAAGCATAATGAATAAGAACATGAACCATAATTGAAACTTGGAAACTAATCAAACTTGAAACTAAAGAAAAGAATTTACATAATGAAAAGTAAAGTGGAACTAAGAAAAACTTAAGGAAAATTTCAGCACAAAAGATTTCATTACAACAATTGAAAACTAGAAAGAGAAACTAAGAGAATTCGAGGGAGAGAATGGAAGGGAGCTCTAGAGAAGTGTTTGAGAGCTCCCCCCCTTGGGGTGTGTTTACAAGCTTAGAGAACATCCCTATTTATAGGCCTAGGGGAAGTGAAAATCTGAATTTGATATGGCTAATGCATACAACACTTGTATTTGATATGGTTGATGCACTTCACCAATAAATCCCACCAGCAGCCCTAGCTCATCTTCATGTCACCATGACCAAGCTTCCAACCAGCTACAATAGCTCATGCCTAGCTCACCATGACCAAGCTTCCAACCAGAAACAATAGCTCATCCTGAGGTCAGCATAACCAGCAACTTCAAGGGCTTACAAATTGGGCTTCACTTAAGCAAATGATGACTTTAAGATGTCCATTGCAAAGTTCAGAATGTGTCTGAACCAACCACACAAGTATTAGCCCAATCCAAGCTCGGATGAAGAAGCTAAGGCCAAAACAAATTGCTAACTCGTTTTTGCTCGCTGACAAAATCCATCCTGAGCATGGTTCTGTGTTTGCTAGGTGACAGACTCCATATTTATCCAATGGGGCTGAATTTTGGATATGTTATAGTATACGCCCATTGGAACAACTTTCATGAAGAATGCTGCCTCATCTGAGCTGTGTAGGTTGCTGAAACAAAGCTTGCAATATGACCTACGGAACTGGACTGGCAGGGGGCTGTAGCCAAAATGAGTTTGTCTTTAAGCACTTGGACAATTCAAGTTCAACGGAAGTTCGTTCCTAATTGGTGTGGTTGGTGTATTCCATACTTCTAGCGATTGGATTTCACTCAAAACTCACCAAATGACTCCTCCCACCATATTATGATGTTGCCCAACTTTGGGGCTCGATCCGAAATCAATAGGTGTGAGAAATTGGTCAATTCAATTTCAACGACAATTCATTCCTAATTGGAGTGGTTGGTGTATTCCACACTTCTAGCGATTGGATTTCACTCAAAACTCACCAAATCTCTCCTCCCACCATATTATGATGTTGCCCAAGTTTTGGGCTCGATCCGAAATCAATAGGTGTTCCAAATTGGACAATTCAAGTTCAACGGAAGTTCGTTCCTAATTGGAGTGGTTGGTGTATTCCATACTTCTAGTGATTGGATTTCACTCAAAACTCACCAAATGACTCCTCCCACCATATTATGATGTTGCCCAACTTTGGGGCTCAATCCGAAATCAATAGGCCTGAGAAATTGGACAATTCAAGTTCAACGGCAGTTCGTTCCTAATTGGAGTGGTTGGTGTATTACATACGTCTAGCGATTGGATTTCACTCAAAACTCACCAAATGACTCCTCCCACCATATTATGATGTTGCCCAAGTTTTGGGCTCGATCCGAAATCAATAGGTGTGAGAAATTGGTCAATTCAATTTCAACGACAGTTCATTCCTAATTGGAGTGGTTGGTGTATTCCACACTTCTAGCGATTGGATTTCACTCAAAACTCACCAAATGACTCCTCCCACCATATTACGATGTTGCCCAAGTTTTGGGCTCGATCCGAAACCAATAGGTGTGAGAAATTGGACAATTCATGTTCAACGGCAGTTCGTTCCTAATTGGAGTGGTTGGTGTATTCCATACGTCTAGCGATTGGATTTCACTCAAAACTCACCAAATGACTCCTCCCACCGTATTATGTTGTTGCCCAAGTTTTGGGCTCGATCCGAAATCAATAGGTGTGAGAAATTGGGCAATTCAAGATCAACGGGAGTTCGTTCCTAATTGTAGTGGTTGGTGTATTCCATACTTCTAGCGATTGGATTTCACTCAAAACTCACCAAATGACTCCTCCCACCATATTATGATGTTGCCCAAGTTTTGGGCTCCATCCGAAATCAATAGGTATTCCAAATTGGGCACTTCAAGTTCAACGGCAGTTCGTTCGTAATTGGAGTGGTTGGTGTATTCCATACTTCTAGCGATTGGATTTCACTCAAAACTCACCAAATGACTCCTCCCACCATATTATGATGTTGCCCAACTTTGGGGCTCGATCCGAAATCAATAGGTGTGAGAAATTGGTCATTTCAATTTCAACGACAGTTCATTCCCAATCGGGGTAGTTGCTGTATTCCATACTTCGAGCGATTGGATTTCACTCAAAACTCACCAAATGACTCCTCCCACTATATTATGATGTTGCCCAAGTTTTGGCCTCGATCCGAAATCAATAGTTGTGAGAAATTGGGCAATTCAAGTTCAACGACAGTTCGTTCCTAATTGTAGTGGTTGGTGTATTCCATACTTCTAGCGATTGGATTTCACTCAAAACTCACGAAATGACTCCTCGAACCATATTATGATGTTGCCCAAGTTTTGGGCTTGATCCGAAATCAATAGGTGTTCCAAAATTGGACAATTCAAGTTCAACAGCAGTTCGTTCCTAATTGGTGTGGTTGGTGTATTCCATACTTCTAGCGATTGGATTTCACTCAAAACTCACCAAATGACTCTTCCCACCATATTATGATATTGCCCGAGTTTTGGGCTCGATCTGAAATCAATAGGTATTCCAAATTGGACAATTCAAGTTCAACGGCAGTTCGTTCCTAATTGGAGTGGTTGGTGTATTCCATACTTCTAGCGATTGGATTTCACTCAAAACTCACCAAATGACTCCTCCCACCATATTATGTGGTTGCCCAAGTTTTGGACTCGATCCGAAATCAATAGGTCTTCCAAATTTGACAATTAGAGTTCAACGGCAGTTCGTTCCTAATTGGAGTGGTTGGTGTATTCCATACTTCTAGCGATTGGATTTCACTCAAAACTCACCAAATGACTCCTCCCACCATATTATGATGTTGCCCAAGTTTGGGCCTCGATTCGAAATCAATAGGTGTGAGAAATTGGACAATTCAAGTTCAATGGCAGTTCGTTCCTAATTGGAGTGGTTGGTGTATTCCATGCTTCTAGTGATTAGATTTCCCTCAAAACTCACCAAATGACTCTTCCCACCATATTATGATATTGCCCAAGTTTTGGGCTCGATCCGAAATCAATAGGTCTTCCAAATTGGACAATTCAAGTTCAACGGCAGTTCGTTCCTAATTGGAGTGGTTGGTGTATTCCATACTTCTAGCGATTGGATTTCACTAAAAACTCACCAAATGACTCCTCCCACCATATTATGATGTTGACGAAGTTTGGGGCTCGGTCCGAAATTAATAGGTGTGAGAAATTGGACAATTCAAGTTCAACGGCAGTTCGTTCCTAATTGGAGTGGATGGTGTATTCCGTACTTCTAGCGATTGGATTTCACTCAAAACTCACCAAATGACTCCTCCCACCATATTATGATGTTGCCCAGGTTTGGGGCTCGATCCGAAATCAATAGGTGTGAGAAATTGGACAATTCAAGTTCAACGGCAATTCGTTCCTAATTGGAGTGGCTGGTGTATTCCATGCTTCTAGCGATTGGATTTCTCTCAAAACTCCCCAAATGACTCCTCCCACCATATTATGATGTTGCCCAAGTTTTGGGCTCGATCCGAAATCAATAGGTGTGAGAAATTGGACAATTCAAGTTCAACGGTAGTTCGTTCCTAATTGGAGTGGTTGGTGTATTCCATACTTCTAGCGATTGGATTTCACTCAAAACTCACCAAATGACTCTTCCCACCATATTATGATATTGCCCAAGTGTTGGGCTCGATCCGAAATCAATAGGTGTTCCAAATTGGACAATTCAAGTTCAACGGCAGTTCGTTCCTAATTGGAGTGGTTGGTGTATTCCATACTTCCAGGGATTGGATTTCACTCAAAACTCACCAAATGACTCCTCCCACCATATTATGATGTTGCACAGGTTTGGGGTTCGATCCGAAATCAATAGGTGTGAGAAACTTTACAATTCAAGTTCAACGGCAGTTCGTTCCTAATGGGAGTGGTTGGTGTATTCCATACTTCTAGCGATTGGATTTCACTCAAAACTCACCAAATGACTCCTCCCACCATATTATGACGTTGCCCAAGTTTTGGGCTCGATCCGAAATCAATAGGTGTTCGAAATTGGACAATTCAAGTTCAACGGCATTTCGTTCCTAATTGCAGTGGTTGGTGTATTCCTTACTTCTAGCGATTGGATTTCACTCAGAACTCACCAAATGACTCTTCCCACCATATTATGATATTGCCCAAGTTTTGGGCTCGATCCGAAATCAATAGGTGTGACAAACTGGACAATTCAAGTTCAACGGCATTTCGTTCCTAATTGCAGTGGTTGGTGTATTCCATACTTCTAGCGATTAGATTTCACTCAAAACTCACCAAATGACTCCTCCCACCATATTATGATGTTGCCCAGGTTTGGGGCTCGATCCGAAATCAATAGGTGTGAGAAATTAGACAATTCAAGTTCAACGGCAGTTCGTTCCTAATTGGAGTGGTTGGTGTATTCCATGCTTCTAGCGATTGGATTTCTCTCAAAACACACCAAATGACTCCTCCCACCATATTATGATGTTGCCCAAGTTTTGGGCTCGATCCGAAATCAATAGGTGTGAGAAATTGGACAATTCAAGTTCAACGGCAGTTCGTTCCTAATTGGAGTGGTTGGTGTATTCCATACTTCTAGCGATTGGATTTCACTCAAAACTCACCAAATGACTCTTCCCACCACATTATGATATTGCCCAAGTTTTGGGCTCGATCCGAAATCAATAGGTGTTCCAAATTGGACAATTCAAGTTCAACGGCAGTTCATTCCTAATTGGAGTGGTTGGTGTATTCCATTCTTCTAGCGATTGCATTTCACTCAAAACTCACCAAATGACTCCTCCAACCATATTATGATGTTGCACAAGTTTGGGGTTCGATCCGAAATCAATAGGTGTGAGAAATTGGACAATTCAAGTTCAACGGCAGTTCGTTCCTAATAGGAGTGGTTGGTGTATTCCATACTTCTAGCGATTGGATTTCACTCAAAACTCACCAAATGACTCCCCCCACCATATTATGACGTTACCCAAGTTTTGGGCTCGATCCGAAATCAATAGGTGTTCGAAATTGGACAATTCAAGTTCAACGGCAGTTCGTTCCTAATTGGAGTGGTTAGTGTATTCCATACTTCTAGCGATTGGATTTCACTCAAAACTCACCAAATGACTCCTCCCACCATATTATGATGTTGCCCAAGTTTTGGGCTCGATCCGAAATCAATAGGTGTGAGAAATTGGACAATTCAAGTTCAACGGCAGTTCGTTCTTAATTGGAGGGGTTGGTGTATTCCATATTTCTAGCGATTGGATTTCACTCAAAACTCACCTAATGACTCCTCCCACCATATTATGATGTTGCACAAGTTGGGGTTCGATCCGAAATCAATAGGTGTGAGAAATTGGACAATTCAAGTTCAACGGCAGTTCGTTCCTAATGGGAGTGGTTGGTGTATTCCATACTTCTAGCGATTGGATTTCACTCAAAACTCACCAAATGACTCCTCCCACCGTATTATGATGTTGCCCAAGTTTTGGGCTCGATCCGAAATCAATAGGTGTGAGAAATTGGACAATTCAAGTTCAACGGCAGTTCGTTCCTAATTGGAGTGGTTGGTGTATTCCATACTTCTAGCGATTGGATTTCACTCAAAACTCACCAAATGACTCCTCCCACCATATTATGATGTTGCCCAAGTTCTGGGCTCGATCCGAAGTCAATAGGTGTGAGAAATTGGACAATTCAAGTTCAACGGCAGTTCGTTCCTAATTGGAGTGGTTGGTGTATTCCATACTTCTAGCGATTGGATTTCACTCAAAACTCACCAAATGACTCTTCCCACCACATTATGATATTGCCCAAGTTTTGGGCTCGATCCGAAATCAATAGGTGTTCCAAATTGGACAATTCAAGTTCAACGGCAGTTCATTCCTAATTGGAGTGGTTGGTGTATTCCATTCTTCTAGCGATTGCATTTCACTCAAAACTCACCAAATGACTCCTCCCACCATATTATGATGTTGCACAAGTTTGGGGTTCGATCCGAAATCAATAGGTGTGAGAAATTGGACAATTCAAGTTCAACGGCAGTTCGTTCCTAATAGGAGTGGTTGGTGTATTCCATACTTCTAGCGATTGGATTTCACTCAAAACTCACCAAATGACTCCCCCCACCATA
The DNA here is from genome assembly GCF_965620075.1 of Prunus avium. Classification (NCBI taxonomy): domain Eukaryota; kingdom Viridiplantae; phylum Streptophyta; class Magnoliopsida; order Rosales; family Rosaceae; genus Prunus; species Prunus avium. Next base: position 11,853,342 of record NC_142290.1, read on the forward strand.
TTATGACGTTACCCAAGTTTTGGGCTCGATCCGAAATCAATAGGTGTTCGAAATTGGACAATTCAAGTTCAACGGCAGTTCGTTCCTAATTGGAGTGGTTAGTGTATTCCATACTTCTAGCGATTGGATTTCACTCAAAACTCACCAAATGACTCCTCCCACCGTATTATGATGTTGCCCAAGTTTTGGGCTCGATCCGAAATCAATAGGTGTTCCAAATTGGACAATTCAAGTTCAACGGCAGTTCGTTCCGAATTGGAGTGGTTGGTGTATTCCATACTTCTAGCGATTGGATTTCACTCAAAACTAACCAAATCACTCCTCCCACCATATTATGATGTTGCCCAGGTTTTGGGCTCGATCCGAAATCAATAGGTGTGAGAAATTGGAGAATTCAAGTTCAACGGCAGTTCGTTCCTAATTGGAGTGGTTGGTGTATTCCACACTTCTAGCGATTGGATTTCACTCAAAACTCCCCAAATGACTCCTCCCACCATATTATGATGTTGCCCAGGTTTTGGGCTCGATCCGAAATCAATAGGTGTGAGAAATTGGACAATTCAAGTTCAACGGCAGTTCGTTCCTAATTGGAGTGGTTGGTGTATTCCACACTTCTAGCGATTGGATTTCACTCAAAACTCCCCAAATGACTCCTCCCACCATATTATGATATTGCCCAAGTTTTGGGCTCGATCCGAAATCAATAGGTGTGAGAAATTAGACAATTCAAGTTCAACGGCAGTTCGTTCCTAATAGGAGTGGTTGGTGTATTCCATACTTCTAGCGATTGGATTTCACTCAAAACTCACCAAATGACTCCTCCCACCATATTATGAGGTTGCCCAAGTTTTGGGCTCGATCCGAAATCAATAGGTGTTCGCAATTGGACAAATCAAGTTCAACGGCAGTTCGTTCGTAATTGGAGTGGTTGGTGTATTCCATACTTCTAGCGATTGGATTTCACTCAAAACTCACCAAATGACTCCTCCCACCATATTATGATGTTGCCCAGGTTTGGGGCTCGATCCGAAATCAATAGGTGTTCGAAATTGGACAATTCAAGTTCAACGGCTGTTCGTTCCTAATTGGAGTGGTTGGTGTATTCCATGCTTCTAGCGATTGGATTTCTCTCAAAACTCACCAAATGACTCCTCCCACCATATTATGATGGTGCCCAAGTTTTGGGCTCGATCCGAAATCAATAGGTGTGAGAAATTGGACAATTCAAGTTCAACGGAAGTTCGTTCCAAATAGGAGTGTTTGGTGTATTCCATACGTCTAACGATTGGACTTCACTCAAAACTCACCAAATGACTCTTCCCACCATATTATGATATTGCCCAAGTTTTGGGCTCGATCCGAAATCAATAGGTGTTCCAAATTGGACAATTCAAGTTCAACGGCAGTTCGTTCCTAATTGGAGTGGTTGGTGTATTCCATACTTCTAGCGATTGGATTTCACTCAGAACTCACCAAATGACTCCTCCCACCATATTATGATGTTGCACAAGTTTGGGGTTCGATCCGAAATCAATAGGTGTGAGAAATTGGACAATTCAAGTTCAACGGCAGTTCGTTCCTAATGGGAGTGGTTGGTGTATTCCATACTTCTAGCGATTGGATTTCACTCAAAACACACCAAATGACTCCTCCCACCATATTATGATTTTGCCCAAGTTTTGGGCTCGATCCGAAATCAATAGGTGTTCCAAATTGGACAATTCAAGTGCAACGGCAGTTCGTTCCTAATTGGAGTGGTTGGTGTATTCCATACTTCTAGCGATTGGATTTCACTCAAAACTCACCAAATGACTCCTCCCACCATATTATGATGTTGCACAAGTTTGGGGTTCGATCCGAAATCAATAGGTGTGAGAAATTGGACAATTCAAGTTCAACGGCTGTTCGTTCCTACTGGGAGTGGTTGGTGTATTCCATACTTCTAGCGATTGGATTTGACTCAAAACTCACCAAATGACTCCTCCCACCATATTATGATGTTGCCCAAGTTTTGGGCTCGATCCGAAATCAATAGGTGTTCCAAATTGGACAATTCAAGTTCAACGGCAGTTCGTTCCTAATTGGAGTGGTTGGTGTATTCCATACTTCTAGCGATTGGATTTCACTCAAAACTCACCAAATGACTCCTCCCACCATATTATGACGTTGCCCAAGTTTTGGGCATGATCCGAAATCAATAGGTGTTCGAAATTGGACAATTCAAGTTCAACGGCAGTTCGTTCCTAATTGGAGTGGTTGGTGTATTCCACACTTCTAGCGATTGGATTTCACTGAAAACTCACCAACTGACTCCTCCCACCATATTATGATGTTGCCCTGGTTTTGGGCTCAATCCGAAAACAATAGGTGTTCCAAATTGGACAATTCAAGTTCAACGGCAGTTCGTTCCGAATTGGAGTGGTTGGTGTATTCCATACTTCTAGCGATTAGATTTCACTCAAAACTAACCAAATGACTCCTCCCACCATATTATGATGTTGCCTAGGTTTTGGGCTCGATCCGAAATCAATAGGTGTGAGAAATGGGAGAATTCAAGTTCAACGGCAGTTCGTTCCTAATTGGAGTGGTTGGTGTATTCCGCACTTCTAGCGATTGGATTTCACTCAAAACTCTGCAAATGACTCTTCCCACCATATTATGATATTGCCCAAGTTTTGGGCTCGATCCTAAATCAATAGGTGTGAGAAATTGGACAGTTCAAGTTCAACGGCAGTTCGTTCCTAATTGGAGTGGTTGGTGTATTCCATACTTCTAGCGATTGGATTTCACTCAAAACTCACTAAATGACTCCTCCCACCATATTATGATGTTGCCCTAGCTTTGGGCTCGATCCGAAAACAATAGGTGTTCCAAATTGGACAATTCAAGTTCAACGGCAGTTCGTTCCTAATTGGAGTGGTTGGTGTGTTCCATACTTTTAGCGATTGGATTTCACTCAAAACTCACCAAATGACTCCTCCCACCATATTATGATGTTGCCCAAGTTTTGGGCTCGATCCGAAATCAATAGATGTTCCGAATTGGACAATTCAAGTTCAACGGCAGTTCGTTCCTAATTGGAGTGGTTGGTGTATTCCACACTTCAAGCGATTGGATTTCACTCAAAACTAACCAAATGACTCCTCTCACCATATTATGATGTTGCCCAAGTTTTGGGCTCGATTCGAAATCAATAGGTGTGAGAAATTGGAGAATTCAAGTTCAACGGCAGTTCTTTCCTAATTGGAGTGGTTGGTGTATTCCACACTTCAAGCGATTGGATTTCACTCAAAACTCCCCAAATGACTCCTCCCACCATATTATGATGTTGCCCAAGTTTTGGGCTCGATCCGAAATCAGTCGGTGTGAGAAATTGGACAATTCAAGTTCAACGGCCGTTCGTTCCTAACTGGAGTGGTTGGTGTATTCCATACTTCTAGCGATTGGATTTCACTCAAAACTCACCAAATGACTCCTCCCACCACATTATGATGTTGCCCAAGTTTTGGGCTCGATCCGAAAACAATAGGTGTTCCAAATTGGACAATTCAAGTTCAACGGAAGTTCGTTCCTAATTGGAGTGGTTGGTGTATTCCATACTTCTAGTGATTGGATTTCACTCAAAACTCACCAAATGACTCCTCCCACCATATTATAATGTTGCCCAAGTTTTGGGCTCGATCCGAAATCAATAGGTGTTCCAAATTGGACAATTCAAGTTGAACGGCAATTCGTTCCTAATTGGAGTGGTTGGTGTATTCCATGTTTCTAGCGATTGGATTTCTCTCAAAACTCACCAAATGACTCCTCCCACCATATTATGATGTTGCCCAACTTTTGGGCTCAATCCGAAATCGATAGGTGTGAGAAATTGGACAATTCAAGTTCAACGGCAGTTCGTTCCTAACTGGAGTGGTTCGTGTATTCCATACTGATCGGTTCATAATTGTATATCATTTTGTACCCTTCTAGCTTATGATTTGGTTATGTTTTTGAGTTAAACTTGTGCTTTTAATCCTTTTTGTGTTTATCTTTCAGTTAATTGACATTTAGGTAACAATGATGACTTTGGATAGGAAATGATGCAATCCATGCATGTTAAGGCTTGATTTGGGTGAATGGAAGAAGGGCTTAAAGACAAACACATTTTGGCTACAACTCCTTTCCAGCCCAATTTCGTAGGTCAGCTTCTTGGCCTTGGATCAGCATGCTATGGGGCTTGGATGAGGTGAAGATCTTCATGAAACTTGTTCCAATGGGTGTCTAGTACAACATATCCAAAGTTCAGCCCAATTGGACATTTGTGGAGTGCTCAGCCCACCCAACACTCAACCCTGCTCAGGAGGATTTGCAGCTGCCAGCTTTGTCATGTGCCTCCATGTGCCTCACCCATGCTGCAACTGACTTTGGATCCAACATAATGAGTGAAGTGGGGAGGCATTCCAGCTATGAAAGTCTAAAGGATCAAGTTGGTACATGCTGGAGTTATTATAGAGAAAGCATGTGCATGCATGTAAAGCATAAATGAAATGAAGTCAACTCCAGTCTCTGTTCGGCAGCCAAATTGTAAGGCCCAAAACACATACTTCTACTGCTCCGATGGGAATACTTTCTTCATAGAAGTTGTTCCAATGGGTGTCGACTATAACATATCCAAATTTGAGCCCCATTGGATAAGTTTTGAAGCCTCTGGCCTTCCTACACCAAGTCTGGTTCAGAAGACTCGTTTTTGTTCAACAACCAAAAGAAGACCACATGGGTTGGCAGCAAAAGGCAGCCACAATTGATCACCTTTGATCCCATGTGAAGAAAGCTTGAGGTGCAGCAAAAGAAGTATGGGATGGGATTGATTCCAACCACACTAACATAGACAAGATGAAGTGGGAGTTATGGGTTGTATTAAATGAGGAATGGTGGTGTTGGATTTCATCATGATGTTCCTCCCTCTTAGCCCTATAAATAGAGGAGTCTTCAAGCTACAAAATTCACTTCAGCCATTGATCGGTTCATAATTGTATATCATTTTGTACCCTTCTAGCTTATGATTTGGTTATGTTTTTGAGTTAAACTTGTGCTTTTAATCCTTTTTGTGTTTATCTTTCAGTTCATTGAGCTTTAGGTAATAATGATGGCTTTGGATAGTAAATGATGCAATCCATGCATGTTAGGGCCTAATTTGGATGAATGGATGAAGAGCTTAAAGACAAACTCAATTTTGGCTACAGTCCCCTGCCAGCCCAGTTTCGTAGGTCATATTGCAAGCTTTGTTTCAGCAACCTACATAGCTCGGATGAGGCCACATTCTTCATGAAAGTTGTTCCAATGGGTGTATACTATAACATATCCGAAATTCAGCCCCATTGGATAATTTTGGAGTCTGTTACCTAGCAAACACAGAGCCATGCTCAGGATGGATTTTATCAGCGCGCAAAATGAGTTAGCAATTTGTTTTGGCCTTAACTTCCTCCTCCGACCTTGGATTGGCCCAAATGATATATGGCTGGAAAGAAGACATTCTGAACTTCAAGTTTGAGTGCTTAAAGTCTTAATTTGCTTAAGGGAAGCCCAATTCGTAAGCCCTTGAAGTTGCTGGTCATGCTGACCTCAGGATGAGCTATTATTTCTGGTTGGAAGCTTGGTCATGGTGACATGAAGATGAGCTAGGGCTGCTGGTGGGATTTATTAGTGAAGTGCATCAACCATTTCAGATTTTATAATGGAAGTGTTGTATGCATTAGTGAAGTGCATCAACCATTTCAGATTTTATAAAACAAGTGTTGTATGCATTAGCCATACTTAATTCAGATTTTCAGCTTCCTTAGGCCTATATATAGTGAGGTTTCCCAAGCTTGTAAACACACCCCAAGGGGGGGAGCTCTCAAACACTTCTCTAGAGCTCCCTTCCCTTCTCTCCCTCAAATTCTCTTAGTTTCTCTTTCTAGTTTTCAATTGTTGTAATGAAATCTTTTGTGTTGAAATTCTCCTTAAGTTTTTCCAAGTTCTACTTAATTTTCATTGTTATGTAAATTCTTTTCTTTAGTTTCAAGTTTGATTCGTTTCCAAGTTTCAATTATGATTTTTGTTCTTATTCATTATGCTTATAAGTTAATATGCTAGTTTGAATGATTGATCACCATTTAGGCTTGCATGTTAGCTATCTTGGTTTGAATTAAGAGTAGACACCATGCTTTAATTCGAATTGAACTATGAATAGGAAGAGTATGTATGGACATTCGACAACAGGGATTAGATACATGCTTGGTTGTTTAAATTGTTCTTCTATGCTTAATGGGTTCCTAATGCTTAATTTTAGGTTAGACAACAAATGATCAAATTAGGGAATTAGGAACACAAGGTTATGACCACACACCATGGCTTAATCATACTTTAGCTAGAATCAATCCATTAATCTAAATTGAACTTGGGAACTTATCTGCTTGAGTTAGTTATTTTCTTTCTTTCTTGTTGTATTTATTTCCTTTTGTTTTCATTTATGTTTTGTGTAGGGAAATGAATTGGATCATTCAATCACCAATCCTCGTGGGATCGACCTCGCACTTACATATGCTAAACTACCAACGGCTCGTGCACTTGCGAGTATCACAAGTTGAGGATGCAACTGAATCCATTTTGGTGCAGCTGTATCTACACAACAAGTTTTTGGCGCCGTTGCCGGGGATCGGTAACATTGTTTGATTCTATTTGGCTTTCCTACTTTATTTTTTTTTCTTAACTAGACAATTTCTTGTTTTAAAGTTAATGACGTTAATGGACAAGTTGTGTTTGTAGTCCAACAGAAAAGGACAATTGCCCAACAAGCAAGAGAACTGGGTTTAAGTCCCAGCTTACACAACCCATTGGTGCTTGTTGCTTTGAAGCATGGAATTGGATGTGTGTTGATTTTCCTTTTCATTTTAGTTTTTATTTCCTCATCCTTTTAATTCTATTTCAAGTTTTCTATGTTTGTTTTAGCAATTTATTATAGCTCAACAATAAATGGAGAGAGATGGCAACCTCAATCATAAGAATGGGAAGTGTGGAGCAATGAGAGAAGTCGCGACCTCCAAGTGCATCACACTCGACCTAATTGCTTCAAGGGGGAGCATTTCAATCCTTTCTCTTCTTTGAATTCTGTTTATTTTCGTAGTTGTTTTTGCCTTTTGGTCCCCGTTGAGTTCTTTGTTTTTCTATGCTGAATCCAACCATATAAAGAACGTAAAATTTGGACTTACGGTTGGAAAGTTATAGCCTAAAAACGGAACAGAGGTCGAAGCTGAAAAACATAGAAACGAATCTGTCCAAATGGTGATAAACGGGTGATAGAAAGTGCTGTTTGTTTTTTTTTTTTCTTTGGTTTCTTGGTTTAGTACAACAATTTATGTTGTTTGTTTGAATTTGTTTACAGTACTTAGTTCATTTTTGTTTATGGTTTGTTGTTTCATTTTATCTTAATTTGTTTTTATTTCTTATCTTAAAAATTTTTTTAAAAAAAAAAAAAAAAGATTTTTCATATGAGCCGACTTATGGTAACTCCAGTAAGCACTTCCGTCAATACAGTGTCTAGGAGTTCTTTAGGCGACACCTTCGGTGTCTAAGAAGTTTGGGTTTTAAGCGGGACCATTGTGACCCCTCCAACCTTCCCGGATCCCCTGGCTGTGTTTTCTGAGGCCCTTAACTGGTCATCCGTGAGTTGCTTGTATATTCGTGTGTTTTTAAATTAAGTTTTATTTATTTATTTATTTTCTTTGTTTTCTTTTCTGTATAGTCTTTGTTTTTGTTTTGTTAAGTTAGTTTATTTATTTATTTACGTGGTATTGTTAGTTAGTTTATTTCTGAGTGTTAAAACACATTTTTATTTCAAACGCTGCATTAAAAAACAAAAAAAAACAAAACAACAAAACAACAAAAATAAAAAAAATAAAAAAAATAAAATAAAATAAAAAAACTTCTTCTTCTTCTTCTTCTTCTTCATCTTCATCATCATCATGGCTTGCCTCTATTTTCTCTTACTTGCAGAATCTGCAGCAGCTCGACATGGTCCTCATTTTTCCTCTGCAGTGCTTCCACGTGCTGATTGGCACAGTAGAGACGCTTCTGCAAGTCCGCCACCATAGCCTTCAAGGAAGCTATTTCCTCGCTCATCGCGGCACACTCCCTTGTCCTCGCCAGTAATCGCATGCCCAAATTGGTAGCGGAGACCGCGTGGAGCACAGTTAAATTGTGGGACTCCTCTACCGCTGCCTTATCAGACCTCTGTGCCACATGCAGATGATCTGTCGGAGTGAGCTTGCTGCTAATCATGCCTCCTAGCAGCACTGCTCTGTTCGACAGTGCCTCAGAAAAGTTCGGTATTGCCTCAGCAAAGTTTGAGGCCGTGCCGTGATGATATGAAGAGTTTGGAAAGACAGTGTTTGGAGGAGCCCTTGTCTGGGCATTCGGTGGTGCAAGTGAGAGCTCAAGGTTGAGATCATCAAGGTGAGTGCATGAGGATGCCATTTTTTTTTCTGTTTCTGGATTTTTTGATGTTTTTCCTTGAGTTGCAGGAAGAAATGCTGGGTATCATCCGCTTGCAGAGGTGTGGTTTAAATAGACATATGCTGATGAGAGAGAGCCAACACCATTTCGGATTTCCCGGGCATGCTCGACCTAATCGCTTCAAGGGGGAGCACCTTTACTTTTACTTTACTTTTTTCCGTGTTTTCTGGTGTTTAATGTTTTTGCCCGTTACTTTCATTTTCTAGAGCTTTGTGTTTTTGCCTTTCCCTTTCGGCTATCATCTTTATCTTATTTTAGTTAGGGAACTGTGCTTCCATTTCCGTTTGTCGTCTTCGTTTGATTTAAGTTTGGAAAGTGTGCTTTTTTTTCCGTTTTCTTTTTCCTTTTGCAAATTTACTCTTTTATTTCCAAAACAAAATAAAGACAAAAACAACCAAAATAAAATAAAATAAAAACATCAATAATGCAGTAGAAGTCATTTCTTCTCAGTGCTTGGTGTCTCGACCATTGGAGCTTTGAGTTTGGCCCTCTGGCTGTCCTCTTCCGGGGCTTCACGCACAGCTTCTTGGGGCTCATCACTTGAGCTCCCAAAGATCGCAATCTTAGCTTGAGCGTAACTACTCTCGCGATCTGCTTGTTTGCGTTTACCCGGTCTGTCTAGGTCCTCCAGCTGCTTTCGCATGTCGCGAGAATACAACTCTACCATCTTTGATAGGTTTTTATTCTCGTCCCGCAATACTTCTAGCTGGTGTCGATTCACCTCCACTATCCTTGACCTTTCCCTTTTCAAGCTTTTTATAGCACTCTGACAATCTTCAACCATACTTCGCTCCGCCGCCAACTGAGCTTTGAGCACCTCTACCTCATGGGACTTCGCAAGTAGGCGATGACCCAAACTTGCGACTGTTGCTGTACTCTGCACGCTCAGTGCCAGGGCATCGCTCACGACCCGGTTGTCATCCCTTGTCCCCAGAACACGTATATCTTTAGGAGTCACTAAATTTCTAGCCACTCCAATGGCAACATCGTTGTCCAGGAGTATTGAGTCAGTTACTGTCACAGGCCCCCGTGCGGAAGCAAAGTAGGGCATCCATACTGGTGCCGCTGCTTGGCCTCGTGTCTGAGTCGGTGGAGCTAGGTTGAGATCCAACGAAAATGGGTAGTTAGAGGCCATTTGATTTCTCACTCTCTTTTCTTCTTTCTTTCTTTTCTCTTTTGTGTGTTTCTGAGTTTGCGTTTTTTTTCACCCTTTCTTATAGACTTAGTCTTTGACAAACCCTAGCCATTACAGCATCTGAGCATTTTCTGAATCTCCAAGCATTCCTTGAGTCCCACAACCTTCTCGCCTTCCAACCATACCCAACTCATTTATCATGACGTGTCTTTTCTGAACGAACGCGTTCAGTAAAGTCTTCGCGCCTTTCCATGAGCCCGTAATTTTTGCTTGTGGAGTCTGCGGCGCCTCTATGCGTCGACACGTGTCTCGCCCTGTCTGTTGGTCTCTTACACTGAACCGAGACATCATGACCCATGTTAAAATCCCGCTCTTTGTGTTGCTAATCACGGTTCGATAGTTTGTTTTTACAAAACTAAATAATAATAAAAAGCCGGAAATGTAAACAAATTGTGGGTCGGGTTTCACTTTAGTTTGGGTTTCAAAGTGGGTTAAATTCACCGTGGTTTGTGTTTCGAAATTGTGGGCTTTGGGCTTCAAAATTTTTTTGGGTTTCAGAATTGTGTGATTAGGGTTTACTGTTTCATTTTTTTTTTTTTTTTTTTTTTTTTGTTTGTTTGTTTGTGTTGTAATTTTTATTTTATAATTATTTTGTTTTTCTTTTCTTTTGTGATTTTGTGATTTTTTTTTTATTTGCTTTAATACCTTTCATTTGTTGTTATGACATTGTTTGTGGCTAATTTTTAAACATTGAGGACAATGCTCATTTCTAGGTTTGGGGGTATTGGAGTTTAGCAAGTAAACTTGGTTTTTCTTAAAATTTTAAAAAAATAAAAAATAAAATTTTTTTTTAAATTTCTTTCTTGTTTTGAATCTTGTTTTGTTTAGTCACTTTCTGAACACATTTGATGAGATTGTGATAAATGTTGCATGACTTAAATAAAAAATTGAATTTTATTTTTTATTTATTTATTTTTTCCTTGTAAATTTTTATTGTAAAAAAATAATAATTAATTAATTAATTAATTTGGCATCGTTCTAGCATGACATGTTCGAAACCTTCTTTGCACTTGCCATTTGTTTCATAATTTTCCACTTAAAGGATTTGCATGATCTAAAGAATTGTATCAAGCATAAATTAGACTTATATAACCATATAATGTGAGCTTTTGAGCCTTGTGCTTCATTTCATGAGTGTTATACACATACTCTTATTTTCTTGTCATCAAAGTTGTTGTTTGATCTCATTATTCATTGATTTGGTTGAACACTTAAAAGTCATTCATTCTTATGCAATTTGACTTCATGACATTTTAAGAAGTGATATTAAGGCCTTCTTTGGATCGTTTGTGCATTTCAAGCTAACCTTATTCATGCTTAAGCATGATTTTCCATTGTTTACCATTTTGAGCCTACATGTAAACCTTTTCTTTCATTTTACCAATTATATTTCCTCGCCTTAGCCCGAAAAACAAATATTTACCTTTCTAAGGAATTCATGAGCTCTAATTCGGATGTGTTTTTCATGCTAAGTTTGGGAAGGGATATTACATAAAGAGAAAAAAAAAAAAAAAATTTCACTCAATTGGTGAAAGAAAAGAAAAGAAAAGAGAAAAATTGTGATTAAGTGGTGGTTGAATGAAATTTCATTTTTGGGTTTCATTTTTGGGCCTTCTAAATAAATTGGTGTTTGTTCAATTCAAGGAAAGGAGTATGAATAATTGTAAATGAAGGTATAAGGAGTTTTGATCGTGTAAAAGAAAAAATATAATCGTGATGATTCGAAGTCTTGCAAACAATTGTTTTATGCTCTTATATTTTGAGTTCCTTGGACTTTGTATTATCCATACCTTTCATTTCTCACTCACCTTACACCCTTGACCCCATTACAACCTATAATAAAGACCTAAATTGATCTTAAATGTCATGTGCTTGAATTGCATTCATTTTTCTACTTTTAAGTGTTTGGCCTCCTTCTTGAGATCATATTAATGCAAGTTCTTCATCTTCCTATTTTTGAGTTAAGTACCTTATGATTTAACTCTAATCCCATGTCTATAACTGAGTGTTGCATTGTAGCCCTCTTCTGAGTGATTCATTTGTGAGAGGACAACTTTGGTGAGATTTGAAGTTGCATTTGTGCTTGGTATGATTTTTGAAATTGTGTGGAAACTAAGATTGGGGAATTTGTTGCATTTGGCTATCACACTACTACACTTTGAGCATATTATGTTTTGAACTTTGCCGCTTTGTGAATAATGTCTAAAATTGAGCTTTTATTGTCAAAACGTTTAAGTCATGTGCATGAGTCATTTCTCTTCACAAAATGTTCGGAAAGATTGTTTTGAGTTTTTATTTTGATTTTGATTTTTTTTGTTTTTTGTGTTTTGTGTTTTGTTTTTATTTTTATGTTTGTTTTTTGTTTTGGTTTTGCTTAAGAACTAACAAATCTAATAAGTTTTCTAACCATTTTGTTTTGTAGAGTTAGAAAAACGTTTGTGGGTATCGTAACTGTTAAACCCTCAGGAGACACAACTCCTCCTACTAGGGATGCCTAGAGGTTTAAAGGCTTGTTGCATTCGCTCAATGCAATCGAGTTACCTACGAAAGTGGTCTAGTTAACTTCTTGTTTTGTTTTTAACTTTGTTTTGTGTTGTTTTGCTCGAGGACTAGCAAAATCTAGGTTTGGGGGTATTTGATCGGTTCATAATTGTATATCATTTTGTACCCTTCTAGCTTATGATTTGGTTATGTTTTTGAGTTAAACTTGTGCTTTTAATCCTTTTTGTGTTTATCTTTCAGTTCATTGAGCTTTAGGTAATAATGATGGCTTTGGATAGTAAATGATGCAATCCATGCATGTTAGGGCCTAATTTGGATGAATGGATGAAGAGCTTAAAGACAAACTCAATTTTGGCTACAGTCCCCTGCCAGCCCAGTTTCGTAGGTCATATTGCAAGCTTTGTTTCAGCAACCTACATAGCTCGGATGAGGCCACATTCTTCATGAAAGTTGTTCCAATGGGTGTATACTATAACATATCCGAAATTCAGCCCCATTGGATAATTTTGGAGTCTGTTACCTAGCAAACACAGAGCCATGCTCAGGATGGATTTTATCAGCGCGCAAAATGAGTTAGCAATTTGTTTTGGCCTTAACTTCCTCCTCCGACCTTGGATTGGCCCAAATGATATATGGCTGGAAAGAAGACATTCTGAACTTCAAGTTTGAGTGCTTAAAGTCTTAATTTGCTTAAGGGAAGCCCAATTCGTAAGCCCTTGAAGTTGCTGGTCATGCTGACCTCAGGATGAGCTATTATTTCTGGTTGGAAGCTTGGTCATGGTGACATGAAGATGAGCTAGGGCTGCTGGTGGGATTTATTAGTGAAGTGCATCAACCATTTCAGATTTTATAATGGAAGTGTTGTATGCATTAGTGAAGTGCATCAACCATTTCAGATTTTATAAAACAAGTGTTGTATGCATTAGCCATACTTAATTCAGATTTTCAGCTTCCTTAGGCCTATATATAGTGAGGTTTCCCAAGCTTGTAAACACACCCCAAGGGGGGGAGCTCTCAAACACTTCTCTAGAGCTCCCTTCCCTTCTCTCCCTCAAATTCTCTTAGTTTCTCTTTCTAGTTTTCAATTGTTGTAATGAAATCTTTTGTGTTGAAATTCTCCTTAAGTTTTTCCAAGTTCTACTTAATTTTCATTGTTATGTAAATTCTTTTCTTTAGTTTCAAGTTTGATTCGTTTCCAAGTTTCAATTATGATTTTTGTTCTTATTCATTATGCTTATAAGTTAATATGCTAGTTTGAATGATTGATCACCATTTAGGCTTGCATGTTAGCTATCTTGGTTTGAATTAAGAGTAGACACCATGCTTTAATTCGAATTGAACTATGAATAGGAAGAGTATGTATGGACATTCGACAACAGGGATTAGATACATGCTTGGTTGTTTAAATTGTTCTTCTATGCTTAATGGGTTCCTAATGCTTAATTTTAGGTTAGACAACAAATGATCAAATTAGGGAATTAGGAACACAAGGTTATGACCACACACCATGGCTTAATCATACTTTAGCTAGAATCAATCCATTAATCTAAATTGAACTTGGGAACTTATCTGCTTGAGTTAGTTATTTTCTTTCTTTCTTGTTGTATTTATTTCCTTTTGTTTTCATTTATGTTTTGTGTAGGGAAATGAATTGGATCATTCAATCACCAATCCTCGTGGGATCGACCTCGCACTTACATATGCTAAACTACCAACGGCTCGTGCACTTGCGAGTATCACAAGTTGAGGATGCAACTGAATCCATTTTGGTGCAGCTGTATCTACACAACAGCCATCCTCCACACTTCCATCATCCAGAAATCCTCCTCATACATTCCCACAACCCCAAACACTCAAGCAATCAACCCAATACTCTAAACTGCCCCAAAATCACCAAAACAGCTCCAGAAAACCTCCCTTCCATTTCCCTACGAATTTCCTCTTTCTCAGCCATCCTCCACACTTCCATCATCCAGAAATCCTCCTCATACATTCCCACAACCCCAAACACTCAAGCAATCAACCCAATACTCTAAACTGCCCCAAAATCACCAAAACAGCTCCAGAAAACCTCCCTTCCATTTCCCTACGAATTTCCTCTTTCTCAGCCATCACCACTCACTCAAGCTCATCTCAAATCACCTCCATATCCTTCATACATCCTTCTAGACGTGGAGAAGCTCTTGGAGAAGCATTGGACACTACAAGAACTTCAGAAAAGGGTTTTTCTACTCTTATGGCATTCATTATGTTTTCCCATTTCTATTTTAGTTTCTTTTCCATTATGAGTAGCTAAATCCATAACTAGGGCTTCGATGTAACCTAACATGAATATTCTGGGTTTATAAGTTTGGAGTTTCAAGTTTGATTCATGATTCATGTTCTTATTCATTATGCTTATAAGTTAACATGCTTGTTTGAATGATTGATCACCATTAGAACTTGTTTGTTAACTATCTTGGTTTGAATTAAGAGTAGACACCATGCTTTAATTCAAATTGAACTATGAATAGGAAGAGTATGTATGGACATTCGACAACAGGGATTAGATACATGCTTGGTTGTTTAAATTGTTCTTCTATGCTTAATGGGTTCCTAATGCTTAATTTTAGGTTAGACAACAAATGATCAAATTAGGGAATTAGGAACACAAGGTTAGGACCAAACACCATGGCCTAATCATACTTTAGCTAGAATCAATCTTTGAATCTGAATTAGACTTGTTACTTGACTCCATATAACCCAAAATTGAATTGTTATGGTGATTCGAATGCCCTAGTCTCCAAATCTGTTTTCCAACTCTTAAAACCACTCTTTGTTACACTTGTTTATTTGCTTTCATTTGCAATTTCAGTTTGCTCACTTCCTTTCACAATCACAATCACTCTCACTTTAATTTCTGTTTTAGACTTAACTTCCTAACTTCTTGAATTCGGTAATCTACGTACATAACTAATTTGAACTTCTCAGTCTTCGTGGGTACGACCTCGTACTTGTCTTGCTATATTACTAATTGCCCCGTACAATTGCGAGTTAACATAATAATTAACAACACATACTTCTAGCGATTGGATTTCACTCAAAACTCACCAAATGACTCCTCCCACCACATTATGATGTTGCCCAAGTTTTGGGCTCTATCCGAAATCAATAGCTGTTCCAAATTGGACAATTCAAGTTCAACGGAAGTTCGTTCCTAATTGGAGTGGTTGGTGTATTCCATACTTCTAGCGATTGGATTTCACCCAAAACTCACCAAATGACTCCTCCCACGATATTATGATGTTGCCCAGGTTTGGGGCTCGATCCGAAATCAATAGGTGTGAGAAATTGGACAGTTCAAGTTCAACGGCAGTTCGTTCCTAATTGGAGTGGTTGGTGTATTCCATGTTTCTATAGATTGGATTTCTCTCAAAACTCACCAAATGACTCCTCCCACCATATTATGATGTTGCCCAAGTTTTGGGCTCGATCCGAAATCAATAGGTGTGAGAAATTGGACAATTCAAGTTCAACGGAAGTTCGTTCCTAATTGGAGTGGTTGGTGTATTCCATACTTCTAGCGATTGGATTTCACTCAAAACTCACCAAATGACTCCTCCCACCATATTATGATGTTGCCCAAGTTTGGGGCTCGATCCGAAATCACTAGGTGTGAGAAATTGGACAATTCAAGTTCAACGGCAGTTCGTTCCTAATTGGAGTGGTTGGTGTATTCCATACTTCTAGCAATTGGATTTCACTCAAAACTAACCAAATGACTCCTACCACCATATTATGATGTTGCCCAAGTTTTGGCCTCGATACGAAATCAATAGGTGTGAGAAATTGGACACTTCAAGTTCAACGGCAGTTCGTTCCAAATTGGAGTGGTTGGTGTATTCCATACTTCTAGCGATTGGATTTCACTCAAAACTCACCAAATGACTCCTCCCACCCATTTATGATGTTGCCCAAGTTTGGGGTTCGATCCGAAATCAATAGGTGTGAGAAATTGGACAATTCAAGTTCAACGGCAGTTCATTCCTAATTGGAGTGGTTGGTGTATTCCATACTTCTAGCGATTGGATTTGTCTCAAAACTCACCAAATGACTCCTCCCACCATATTATGATGTTGCCCAAGTTTTGGGCTCGATCAGAAATCAATAGGTGTGAGAAATTGGACAATTCAAGTTCAACGGCAGTTCGTTCCTAATTGGAGTGGTTGGTGTATTCCATACTTCTAGCGATTGGATTTCACTCAAACCTCCCTAAATGACTCCTCCCACCATATTATGATGTTGCCCTAGTTTTGGGCTCGATCCGAACACAATAGGTGTTCCAAATTGGACAATTCAAGTTCAACGGCAGTTCGTTCCTAATTGGAGTGGTTGGTGTATTCCATACTTCTAGCGATTGGATTTCACTCAAAACTAACCAAATGACTCCACCCACCATATTATGATGTTTCCCAAGTTTTGGGCTCGATCCGAAATCAATAGGTGTGAGAAATTGCAGAATTCAAGTTCAACGGCAGTTCGTTCCTAATTGGAGTGGTTGGTGTATTGCACACTTCAAGCGATTGGATTTCACTCAAAACTCCCCAAATGACTCCTCCCACCATATTATGATGTTGCCCAAGTTTTGGGCTCGATTCGAAATCAGTAGGTGTGAGAAATTGGACAATTCAAGTTCAACGGCAGTTCGTTCCTAACTGTAGTGGTTGGTGTATTCCATACTTCTAGCGATTGGATTTCACTCAAAACTCACCAAATGACTCCTCCCACGATATTATGATGTTGCCCAGGTTTGGGGCTCGATCCGAAATCAATAGGTGTGAGAAATTGGACAATTCAGGTTCAACGGCAGTTCGTTCCTAATTGGAGTGGTTGGTGTATTCCATGTTTCTAGCGATTGGATTTCTCTCAAAACTCACCAAATGACTCCTCCCACCATATTATGATGTTGCCCAAGTTTTGGGCTCGATCCGAAATCAATAGGTGTGAGAAATTGGACAATTCAAGTTCAACGGCAGTTCATTCCTAATAGGAGTGGTTGGTGTATTCCATACTTCTAGTGATTGGATTTCACTCAAAACTCACCAAATGACTCTTCCCACCATATTATGATATTGCCCAAGTTTTGGGATCGATCCGAAATCAATAGGTGTTCCAAATTGGACAATTCAAGTTCAACGGCAGTTCGTTCCTAATTGGAGTGGTTGGTGTATTCCATACTTCTAGCGATTGGATTTCACTCAAAACTCACCAAATGATTCCTCGCACCATATTATGATGTTGCCCAAGTTTGGGGCTCGATCCGAAATCAATAGGTGTGAGAAATTGGACAATTCAAGTTCAACGGCAGATCGTTCCTAATTGGAGTGGTTGGTGTATTCCATACTTCTAGCGATTGGATTTCACTCAAAACAAACCAAATGACTCCTCCCACCATATTATGATATTGCCCAAGTTTTGGTCTCGATCCGAAATCAATAGGTGTTCCAAATTGGACAATTCAAGTTCAACGGCAGTTCGTTCCTAATTGGAGTGGTTGGTGTATTCCATACTTCTAGCGATTGGATTTCACTCAAAACTCACCAAAGGACTCCTCCCACCATATTATGATGTTGCCCAAGTTTTGGGCTTGATCCGAAATCAATAGGTGTGAGAAATTGGACAATTCAAGTTCAACGACAGTTCGTTCCTAATGGGAGTGGTTGGTGTATTCCATGCTTCTAGCGATTGCATTTCTCTCAAAACTCACCGAATGACTCCTCCCACCATATTATTATGTTGCCCAAGTTTTGGGCCCGATCCGAAATCAATAGGTGTGAGAAATTGGACAATTCAAGTTCAACGGCAGTTCGTTCCTAATTGGAGTGGTTGGAGTATTACATACTTCTAGCGATTGGATTTCACTCAAAACTCACCAAATCACTCCTCCCACCACATTATGATGTTGCCCAAGTTTTGGGCTCGATACGAAATCAATTGGTGTTCGAAATTGGACAATTCAAGTTCAACGGCAGTTCGTTCCTAATTGGAGTGGTTGGTGTATTCCACACTTCTAGCGATTGGATTTCACTCAAAACTCACGAAATGACTCCTCCCACCATATTATGCTGTTGCCCAAGTTTGGGGCTCGATCCGAAATCAATAGGTGTGAGAAATTGGACAATTCAATTTCAACGGCAGTTCGTTCCTAATTGGAGTGGTCGGTGTATTCCATACTTCTAGCGATTGGATTTCACTCAAAACTCACCAAATGACTCCTCCCACCAAATTATGATATTTCCCAAGTTTTGGGCTCGATACGAAATCAGTAGGTGTTCCAAATTTGACAATTCAAGTTCAACGGCAGTTCGTTCCTAATTGGAGTGGTTGGTGTATTCCATACTTCTAGCAATTGGATTTCACTCAAAACTCACCAAATGAATCCTCCCACCATATTATGATGTTGCCCAAGTTTGGGGCTCGATCCGAAATCAATAGGTGTGAGAAATTGGACAATTCAAGTTCAACGGCAGTTCGTTCCTAATTGGAGTGGTTGGTGTATAACATACTTCTAGCGATTGGATTTCACTCAAAACTCACCAAAGGACTCCTCCCACCATATTATGATGTTGCCCAAGTTTTGGGCTCGATTCGAAATCAATAGGTGTGAGAAATTGGACAATTCAAGTTCAACGGCAGTTCGTTCCTAATTGGAGTGGTTGGTGTATTCCATACTTCTAGCGATTGGATTTCACTCAAAACTCACCAAATGACTCCTCTCACCATATTAGGATGTTGCCCAAGTTTGGGGCTCGATCCGAAATCAATAGGTGTGAGAAATTGGACAATTCAAGTTCAACGGCAGATCGTTCCTAATTGGAGTGGTTGGTGTATTCCATACTTCTAGCGATTGGATTTCACTCCAAACACACCAAATGACTCCTCCCACCAATTTTTGATATTTCCCAAGTTTTGGGCTCGATCCGAAATCAATAGGTGTTCCAAATTGGAAAACTCAAGTATAACGGCAATTCGTTCCTAATTGGAGTGGTCGGTGTATTCCATACTTCTAGCGATTGGATTTCACTCAAAACAAACCAAATGACTCCTCCCACCATATTATGATGTTGCCCACGTTTTGGGCTCGATCCGAAATCAATAGGTGTGAGAAATTGGACAATTCAAGTTCAACGGCAGTTTTTTCATAATTGGAGTGGTTGGTGTATTCCATACTTCTAGCGATTGGATTTCACTTAAAAGTCACCAAATGACTCCTCCCACCATATTATGATGTTGCCCAAGTTTTGGGCTCGATCCGAAATCAATAGGTGTTCCAAATTGGACAATTCAAGTTCGACGGCAGTTCGTTCCTAATTGGAGTGGTTGCTGTATTCCATACTTCTAGCGATTGGATTTCACTCAGAACTCACCAAATGACTCCTCCCACCATATTATGATGTTGCCCAAGTTTTGGGCTCGATCCGAAATCAATTGGTGTTCGAAATTGGACAATTCAAGTTCAACGGCAGTTCGTTCCTCATTGGAGTGGTTGGTGTATTCCGTACTTCTGGCGATTGGATTTCACTCAAAACTCACCAAATGACTCCTTCCACCATATTACGATACTGCCCAAGTTTTGGGCTCGATCCGAAATTAATAGGTGTAAGAGATTGGTCAATTCTATTTCGACGGCATTTCGTTCCTAATTGGATTGGTTGGTGTATTCCACACTTCTAGTGATTGGATTTCACTCAAAACTCACCAAATGATTCCTCCCACCATATTATGATGTTGCCCAAGTTTTGGGCTCGATCCAAAATCAATAGGTGTGAGAAATTGGACAATTCAAGTTCAACGGCAGTTCGTTCCTAATTGGAGTGGTTGGTGTATTCCATACTTCTAGAGATTGGATTTCACTCAAAACTCCCGAAATGACTCCTCCCACCATATTATGACGTTGCCCAAGTTTTGGGCTCGATTCAAAATCAATAGGTGTTCCAAATTGGAAAACTCAAGTATAACGGCAATTCGTTCCTAATTGGAGTGGTCGGTGTATTCCATACTTCTAGCGATTGGATTTCACTCAAAACTCACCAAATGACTCCTCCCACCATATTATGATGTTGCCCAAGTTTTGGGCTCGTTTCGAAATCAATAGGTGTGAGAAATTGGACAATTCAAGTTCAACGGCAGTTCGTTCCTAATTGGAGTGTTTGGTGTATTCCATACTTCTAGCGATTGGATTTCACTCAAAACTCACCAAATGACTACTCTCACCATATTAGGATGTTGCCCAAGCTTTGGGCTCGATCCGAAATCAATAGGTGTGAGAAATTGGACAATTCAAGTTCAACGGCAGTTCGTTCCTAATTGGAAAACTCAAGTATAACGGCAATTCGTTCCTAATTGGAGTGGTCGGTGTATTCCATACTTCTAGCGATTGGATTTCACTCAAAACTCACCAAATGACTCCTCCCACAATATTATGATGTAGCCCAAGTTTGGGGCTCGGTCCGAAATCAATAGGTGTGAGAAATTGGACAATTCAAGTTCATCGGCAGTTCGTTCCTAATTGGAGTGGTTGGGGTATTCCATACTTCTAGCGATTGGATTACACTCAAAACTCACCAAATGCCTCCTCCCACAATATTATGACGTAGCCCAAGTCTGGGGCTCGGTCCGAAATCAATAGGTGTGAGAAATTGGACAATTCAAGTTCAACGGCAGTTCGTTCCTAATTGGAGTGGTTGGTGTATTCCATACTTCTAGCGATTGGATTTCACTCAAAACTCACCAAATGACTCCTCCGACCATATTATGATGGTGCCCAAGTTTGGGGCTCGATCCGAAATCAATAGGTGTGAGAAATTGGACAATTCAAGTTCAACGGCAGTTCGTTCCTAATTGGAGTGGTTGGTGTATTCCATACTTCTAGAGATTGGATTTCACTCAAAACTCACGAAATGACTCCTCCCACCATATTATGTCGTTGCCCAAGTTTTGGGCTCGATTCAAAATCAATAGGTGTTCCAAATTGGAAAACTCAAGTATAACGGCAATTCGTTCCTAATTGGAGTGGTCGGTGTATTCCATACTTCTAGCGATTGGATTTCACTCAAAACTCACCAAATGACTCCTCCCACCATATTATGGTGTCGCCCAAGTTTGGGGCTCGGTCCGAAATCAATAGGAGTGAGAAATTGGACAATTCAAGTTCAACGGCAGTTCGTTCCTAATTGGAGTGGTTGGTGTATTCCACACTTCTAGCGATTGGATTTCACTCAAAACTCACCAAATGACTCCTCCCACCATATTATGTTGTTGCCCAAGTTTTGGGCTCTATCCGAAATTAATAGGTGTGAGAAATTGGACAATTCAAGTTCAACGGCAGTTCGTTCCGAATTGGAGTGGTCGGTGTATTCCATACTTCTAGCGATTGGATTTCACTCAAAACTCACCAAATGACTCCTCCCACCATATTATGTTGTTGCCCAAGTTTTGGGCTCTATCCGAAATCAATAGGTGTGAGAAATTGGACAATTCAAGTTCATCGGCAGTTCGTTCCTAATTGGAGTGGTTGGGGTATTCCATACTTCTAGCGATTGGATTACTCTCAAAACTCACCAAATGCCTCCTCCCACAATATTATGACGTAGCCCAAGTCTGGGGCTCGGTCCGAAATCAATAGGTGTGAGAAATTGGACAATTCAAGTTCAACGGCAGTTCGTTCCTAATTGGAGTGGTTGGTGTATTCCATACTTCTAGCGATTGGATTTCACTCAAAACTCACCAAATGACTCCTCCGACCATATTATGATGTCCCCCAGGTTTTGGGCTCGATCCGAAATCAATAGGTGTTCCAAATTGGACAATTCAAGTTCAACGGCAGTTCGTTCCTAATTGGAGTGGTTGGTGTAGTCCATACTTCTTGCGATTGGATTTCACTCCAAACTAACCAAATGACTCCTCCCACCATATTATGATGTTGCCCAAGTTTTGGGCTCGATCCGAAATCAATAGGTGTGAGAAATTGGACAATTCATGTTCAACGGCAGTTCGTTCCTAATTGGAGTGGTTGGTGTATTCCATACTTCTAGCGATTGGATTTCACTCAAAACTCACCAAATGACTCCTCCCACCATATTATGATGTTGCCCAAGTTTTGGGCTCGATCCGAAATCAATAGGTGTTCCAAATTGGACAATTCAAGTTCAACGGCAGTTCGTTCCGAATTGGAGTGGTTGGTGTATTCCATATTTCTAGCGATTGGATTTCACTCTAAACTCACCAAATGACTCCTCCCACCATATTATGGTGTTGCCCAAGTTTTGAGCTCGATCCGAACTCAATAGGTGTGAGAAATTGGACAATTCAATTTCAACGGCATTTCTTTCCTAATTGGAGGGTTTGGTGTATTCCATACTTCTAGCGACTGGATTTCACTCAAAACCCACCAAATGACTCCTCCCACCATATTATGATGTTGGCCAAGTTTGGGGCTCGATCCGAAATCAATAGGTGTGATAAATTGGACAATTCAAGTTCAACGGTAGTTCGTTCCTAATTGGAGTGGTTGGTGTATTCCATACTTCTAGCGATTGGATTTCACTCAAAACTCACCAATTGACTCCTCCCACCATATTATGATGTTGCCCAAGTTTTGGGCTCGATCCGAAAGCAATAGATGTTCCAAATTGGACAATTCAAGTTCAACGGCAGTTCGTTCCTAATTGGAGTGGTTGGTGTATACCATACTTCTAGCGATTGGATTTCACTCAAAACTCACCAAATGACACCTCCCACCATATTATGTTGTTGCCCAAGTTTTGGGCTCGATCCGAAATCAATAGGTGTGAGAAATTGGACAATTCTAGTTCGACGGCAGTTCGTTCCTAATTGGAGTGGTTGGTGTATTCCATACTTCTAGCGATTGGATTTCACTCAAAACTCACCAAATGACTCCTCCCACCATATTATGTTGTTGCCCAAGTTTTGGGCTCGATCCGAATTCAATAGGTGTTCCAAATTGGACAATTCAAGTTCAACGGCAGTTCGTTCCTAATTGGAGTGGTTGGTGTATTCCATACTTCTAGCGATTGGATTTCACTCAAAACTCACCAAATGACTCCTCCCACCATATTATGTTGTTGCCCAAGTTTTGGGCTCGATCCGAATTCAATAGGTGTTCCAAATTGGACAATTCAAGTTCAACGGCAGTTCGTTCCTAATTGGAGTGGTTGGTGTATTCCATACTTCTAGCGATTGGATTTCACTCAAAACTCACCAAATGACTCCTCCCACCATATTATGATGTTGCCCAAGTTTTGGGCTCGATCCGAAATCAATAGGTCTCCCAAATTTGACAATTAGAGTTCAACGGCAGTTCGTTCCTAATTGGAGTGGTTGGTGTATTCCATACTTCTAGCGATTGGATTTCACTCAAAACTCACCAAATGACTCCTCCCACCATATTATGATGTTGCCCAAGTTTTGGGCTCGATCCGAAATCAATAGGTGTTCCAAATTGGACAATTCAAGTTCAACGGCAGTTCGTTCCGAATTGGAGTGGTTGGTGTATTCCATACTTCTAGCGATTGGATTTCACTCTAAACTCACCAAATGACTCCTCCCACCATATTATGATGTTGCCCAAGTTTTGAGCTCGATCCGAACTCAATAGGTGTGAGAAATTGGACAATTCAATTTCAACGGCATTTCTTTCCTAATTGGAGGGGTTGGTGTATTCCACACTTCTAGCGACAGGATTTCACTCAAAACCCACCAAATGACTCCTCCCACCACATTATGATGTTGCCCAAGTTTGGGGCTCGATCCGAAATCAATAGGTTTGATAAATTGGACAATTCAAGTTCAACGGCAGTTCGTTCCTTATTGGAGTGGTTGGTGTATTCCATACTTCTAGCGATTGGATTTCACTCAAAACTCACCAATTGACTCCTCCCACCATATTTTGATGTTGCCCAAGTTTTGGGCTCGATCCGAAAGCAATAGATGTTCCAAATTGGACAATTCAAGTTCAACGGCAGTTCGTTCCTAATTGGAGTGGTTGGTGTATTCCATACTTCTAGCGATTGGATTTCACTCAAAACTCACCAAATGACTCCTCCCACCATATTATGATGTTGCCCAAGTTTTGGGCTCGATCCGAATTCAATAGGTGTTCCAAATTGGACAATTCAAGTTCAACGGCAGTTCGTTCCTAATTGCAGCGGTTGGTGTATTCCATACTTCAGGCGATTGGATTTCACTCAAACCTAACCAAATGACTCCTCCCACCATATTATGATGTTGCCCAAGTTTTGGGCTCGATCCGAAATCAATAGGTCATCCAAATTTGACAATTAGAGTTCAACGGCAGTTCGTTCCTAATTGGAGTGGTTGGTGTATTCCATACTTCTAGCGATTGGATTTCACTCAAAACTCACCAAATGACTCCCCCCACCACATTTTGTTGTTGCCCAAGTTTTGGGCTCGATCTGAAATTAATTGGTGTTCCAAGTTGGACAATTCAAGTTCAACGGCAGTTCGTTCCTAAATGGAGTGGTTGGTGTATTCCATACTTCTAGTGATTGGATTTCACTCAAAACTCACCAAATGACTCCTCCCACCATATTATGATGTTGTCCAAGTTTGGGGCTCGATCCGAAATCAATAGGTGTGAGAAATTGGACAATTCAAGTTCAACGGCAGTTCGTTCCTAGTTGGAGTGGTTGGTGGCGATTGGATTTCACTCAAAACTCACCAAATGACTCCTCCCACCATATTATGATGTTGCCCAAGTTTTGGGCTCGATCCGAATTCAATAGGTGTGTGAAATTGGTCAATTCAATTTCAACGACAGTTCTTTCCTAATTGGAGTGGTTGGTGTATTCCATACTTCTAGCGATTGGATTTCACTCAAAACTCACCAAATGACTCCTCCCACCATATTATGATGTTGCCCAAGTTTTGGGCTCGATCCGAAATCAATAGGTGTTCAAAATTGGACAATTCAAGTTGTACGGCAGTTCGTTCCTAATTGGAGTGGTTGGTGTATTCCATACTTCTAGCGATTGGATTTCACTCAAAACTCACCAAATGACTCCTCCCACCATATCACGATGTGGACCAAGTTTTGGGCTCAATCCGAAATCAATAGGTGTTCCAAATAGGACAATTCAAGTTCAACCGCAGTTCGTTCCTAATTGGAGTGGTTGGTGTATTCCATACTTCTAGCGATTGGATTTCACTCAAAACTCACCAAATGACTCCTCCCACCATATTATGATGTTGCCCAAGTTTTGGGCTCGATCCGAAATCAATAGGTGTTCGAAATTGGACAATTCAAGTTGAACGGCAGTTCGTTCCTAATGGGAGTGGTTGGTGTATTCCATACTTCTAGCGATTGGATTTCACCCAAAACTCACCAAATGACTCATCCCACCATATTATGATGTTGCCCAACTTTTGGGCTCGATCCGAAATCAATAGGTGTTGCAAATTGGACAATTCAAGTTCAACGACAGTTCGTTCCTAATGGGAGTGGTTGGTGTATTCCATACTTCTAGCGATTGGATTTCACTCAAAACTCACCAAATGTCTCCTCCCACCATATTACGATGTTGCCCAAGTTTTGGGCTCGATCCGAAATCAATAGGTGTTCGAAATTGGACAATTCAAGTTCAACGGCAGTTCGTTCCTAATTGGAGTGGTTGGTGTATTCCATACTTCTAGCGATTGGATTTCACTCAAAACTCACCAAATGACTCCTCCGACCATATTATGAGGTTGCCCAAGTTTTGGGCTCGATCCGAAATCAATAGGTGTTCGAAATTGGACAATTCAAGTTCAACGGCAGTTCGTTCCTAATTGGAGTGGTTGGTGTATTCCATACTTCTAGCGATTGGATTTCACTCAAAACTCACCAAATGACTTCTCCCACCATATTATGATGTTGCCCAAGTGTTGGGCTCTATCCGAAATCAATAGGTGTTGCAAATTGGACAATTCAAGTTCAACGGCAGTTCGTTCCTAATTGGAGTGGTTGGTGTATTCTATACTTCTAGCGATTGGATTTCACTCAAAACGCACCAAATGACTCCTCCCACCATATTATGATGTTGCCCAAGTTTTGAGCTCGATCCGAAATCAATAGGTGTGAGAAATTGGACAATTCAAGTTCAACGGCAGTTCGTTCCTAATTGGAGTGGTTGGTGTATTCCATACTTCTAGCGATTGGATTTCACTCAAAACTCACCAAATGACTCCTCCCACCATATTATGATGTTGCCCAAGTTTTGGGCTCGATCCGAAATCAATAGGTGTTCGAAATTGAACAATTCAAGTTCAACGGCAGTTCGTTCCTAATTGGAGTGGTTGGTGTATTCCACACTTCTAGCGATTGGATTTCACTCAAAACTCACCAAATGACTCCTCCCACCATACTATGATGTTGCCCAAGTTTTGGGCTCGATCCGAAATCAATAGGTGTTCGAAATTGGACAATTCAAGTTCAACGGCAGTTCGTTCCTAATTGAAGTGGTTGGTGTATTCCATACTTCTAGCGATTGGATTTCACTCAAAACGCACCAAATGACTCCTCCCACGATATTATGATGTTGCCCAAGTTTTGGGCTCGATCCGAAATCAATAGGTGTGAGAAATTGGACAATTCAACTTCAACGGCAGTTCGTTCCTAATTGGAGTGGTTGGTGTATTCCATACTTCTAGCGATTGGATTTCACTCAAAACTCACCAAATGACTCCTCCCACGATATTATGATGTTGCCCAAGTTTGGGGCTCGATCCGAAGTCAATAGGTGTGAGAAATTGGACAATTCAAGTTCAACGGCATATCATTCCTAATTGGAGCGGTTGGTGTATTCCATACTTCTAGCGATTGGATTTCACTCAAAACTCACCAAATGAATCCTCCCACCATATTATGATGTTGGCCAAGTTTTGGGCTCGATCCGAAATCATTTGGTGTTCGAAATTGGACAATTCAAGTTCAACGGCAGTTCGTTCCTAATTGGAGTGGTTGGTGTATTCCACACTTCTAGCGATTGGATTTCACTCAAAACTCACCAAATGACTCCTCCCACCATATTATGATGTTGCCCAGGTTTGGGGCTCGATCCGAAATCAATAGGTGTGAGAAATTGGACAATTCAAGTTCAACGGCAGTTCGTTCCTAATTGGAGTGGTTGGTGTATTCCATACTTCTAGCGATCGGATTTCACTCAAAACTCACCAAATGACTCCTCCCACCAAATTATGACATTGCCCAAGTTTTGGGGCTTGATCCGAAATCAATAGGTGTGAGAAATTGGACAATTCAAGTTCAACTGCATATCGTTCCTAATTGGAGCGGTTGGTGTATTCCATACTTCTAGCGATTGGATTTCACTCAAAACTCACCAAATGACTCCTCCCACCATATTATGATGTAGCCCAGGTTTTGGGCTCGATCCGAAATCAATAGGTGTGAGAAATTGGAGAATTCAAGTTCAACGGCAGTTCGTTCCTAATTGGAGTGGTTGGTGTATTCCATACTTCTTGCGATTGGATTTCACTCAAAACTCACCAAATGACTCCTCCCACCATATTATGATGTTGCCCAAGTTTGGGGCTTGATTCAAAATCAATAGGTGTGAGAAATTGGACAATTCAAGTTCAACGGCAGTTCGTTCCTAATTGGAGTGGTTGACGTATTCCGTACTTCTAGCGATTGGATTTCACTCAAAACTAACCAAATGACTCCTCCCACCATATTATGATGTTGCCCAAGTTCTGGGCTCGATCCGAAATCAATAGGTTTGAGAACTTGGACAATTCAAGTTCAACGGCATTTCGTTCCTAATTGGAGTGGTTGGTGTATTCCATACTTCTAGCGATTGGATTTCACTCACAACTCACCAAAATGACTCCTCCCACTATGTTATGATATGGCCCAAGCTTTGGGCTCGATCCGAAATCAATAGGTGTTCCAAATTGGACAATTCAAGTTCAACGGCAGTTCGTTCCTAATTGGAGTGGTTGGTGTATTCCATACTTCTAGCGATTGGATTTCACTCAAAACTCACCAATTGACTCCTCCCACCCTATTATGATGTTGCCCAAGTTTTGGGCTCGATCCGAAATCAATAGGTTTGAGAAATTGGACAATTCAAATTCAACGGAAGTTCGTTCCTAATTGGAGTGGTTGGTGTATTCCATACTTCTTGCGATTGGATTTCACTCAAAACTCACCAAATGACTCCTCCCACCATATTATGATGTTGCCCAAGTTCTGAGCTCGATCCGAAATCAATAGGTTTGAGAAATTGGACAATTCAAGTACAACGGCAGTTCATTCCTAATTGCAGTGGTTGGTGTATTCCATACTTCAAGCGATTGGATTTCACTCAAAACTCACCAAATGACTCCTTCCACCATATTATGATGTTGCCCAAGTTTTGGGCTCGATCCGAAATCAATAGGTCTTCCAAATTTGACAATTAGAGTTCAACGGCAGTTCGTTCCTAATTGGAGTGGTTGGTGTATTACATACTTCTAGCGATTGGATTTCACTCAAAACTAACCAAATGACTCCTCCCACCATATTATGATGTTGCCCAAGTTTGGGGCTCGATCCGAAATCAATAGGTGTGAGAAATTGGACAATTCAAGTTCAACGGCAGTTCGTTCCAAATTGGAGTGGTTGGTGTATTCCATACTTCTAGAGATTGGATTTCACTCAAAACTCACCAATTGACACCACCCACCATATTATGATGTTGCCCAAGTTTGGGGCTCGATCCCAAATCAATAGGTGTGAGAAATTGGACAATTCAAGTTCAACGGCAGATCGTTCCTAATTGGAGTGGTTGGTGTATTTTATACTTCTAGCGATTGGATTTCACTCAAAACTCACCAATTGACTCCTCCCACCATATTATGATGTTACCCAAGTTTTGGGCTCGGTCCGAAATCAATGGGTGTTCCAAATCGGACAATTCAAGTTCAACGGCAGTTCGTTCCTAATTGGAGTGGTTGGTGTATTCCATACTTCTCGCGATTGGATTTCACTCAAAACGCAACAAAAGACTCCTCCCACCATATTATGATGTTGCCCAAGTTTTGGGCTAGATCCGAAATCAATAGGTGTTCCAAATTGGACAATTCAAGTTCAACGGCAGTTCGTTCCTAATTCGAGGGGTTGGTGTGTTCCATACTTCTAGCGATTGGATTTCACTCAAAACTAACCAAATGACTCCTCCCACCATATTATGATGTTTCCCAAGTTTGGGGCTCGATCCGAAATCAAAAGGTGTGAGAAATTGGACAATTCAAGTTCAACGGCAGTTCGTTCCTAATTGGAGTGGTTGGTGTATTCCATACTTCCAGCGATTGGATTTCACTCAAAACTGACCAAATGACTCCTCCCACCATATTATGATGTTGCCCAAGTTTTGGGCTCGATCCGAAATCAATTGTTGTTCGAAATTGGACAATTCAAGTTCAACGGCAGTTCGTTCCTAATTGGAGTGGTTGGTGTATTCCATACTTCCAGCGATTGGATTTCACTCAAAACTCACCAAATGACTCCTCCCACCATATTATGATGTTGCCCAAGTTTGGGGCTCGATCCGAAATCAATAGGTGTGAGAAATTGGACAATTCAAGTTCAACGACAGTTCGTTCCTAATTGGAGTGGTTGGTGTATTCCAAACTTCTAGCGATTGGATTTCACTAAAAACTCACCAAATGACTCCTCCCACCGTATTATGATGTTGCCCAAGTTTTGGGCTCGATCCGAAATCAATAGGTCTTCCAAATTTGACAAATAGAGTTCAACGGCAGTTCGTTCCTAATTGGAGTGGTTGGTGTATTCCATACTTCTAGCTATTGGATTTCACTCAAAACTAACAAAATGACTCCTCCCACCATATTATGATTTTGCCCAAGTTTTGGGCTCGATCCGAAATCAATAGGTGTGAGAAATTGGACAATTCAAGTTCAACGGCAGTTCGTTCCTAATTGGAGTTGTTGGTGTATTACATAATTCTAGCGATTGGATTTCACTCAAAACTCACCAAACGACTCCTCCCACCATATTATGATGTTGCCCAAGTTTTGGGCTCGATCCGAAAACAATAGGTATGAGAAATTGGAAAATTCAAGTTCAACGGCAGTTCGTTCCTAATTGGAGTGGTTGGTGTATTCCATACTTCTAGCGATTGGATTTCACTCAAAACTCACCAAATGACTCCTCCCACCATATTATGATGTTGCCCAAGTTTTGGGCTCGATCCGAAATCAGTAGGTGTGAGAAATTGGACAATTCAAGTTCAACGGCAGTTCGTTCCTAATTGGAGTGGTTGGTGTATTCCATACTTCTAGCGATTGGATTTCATTCAAAACTCACCAAATGACTCCTCCCACCATATTATGATGTTGCCCAACTTTGGGGCTCGTTCCGAAATCAATAGGTGTGAGAAATTGGTCAATTCAATTTCAACGACAGTTCATTTCTAATCGGAGTAGTTGTTGTATTCCATACTTCTAGCGATTGGATTTCACTCAAAACTCACCAAATGACTCCTCCCACCATATTATGATATTGCCCAAGTTTTGGGCTCGATCCGAAATCAATAGGTGTGAGAAATTGGACAATACAAGTTCAACGGCAGTTCGTTCCAAATTGGAGTGGTTGGTGTATTCCATACTTCTAGAGATTGGATTTCACTCAAAACTCACCAATTGACTCCTCCCACCATATTATGATGTTGCCCAAGTTTTAGGCTCAATCCGAAATCAATAGGTGTTCCAAATTGGACAATTCAAGTTCAACGGCAGTTCGTTCCTAATTGGAGTGGTTGTTGTATTCCATACTTCTAGGGGTTGGATTTCACTCAAAACTGACCAAATGACTCCTCCCACCATATTATGATGTTGCCCAAGTTTGGGGCTCGATCCGAAATCAATAGGTGTGAGAAATTGGACAATTCATGTTCAACGGCAGATCGTTCCTAATTGGAGTGGTTGGTGTATTCCATACTCCTAATTGGAGCATAAAACAATTGTTTACAAGACTTCGAATCGTCACGATTAGATTTTTTTTCTTTTACATGATCAAAACTCCATATACCTTCATTTACATTGATTCAAACTCCTTTCCAAACACCAAATTATTTTGAAGGCCCAAAAATGAATTTTCAAACAACCGCCACTTAATCACAACTTTCTCTTTTCTTTCACCAATTGTGTGATTTTTTTTGATGTAATATCCCTTCCCAAACTTAGCTTGAAAAACACATCCGAATTAGAGCTCATGAATTCCTTAGAAAGGTAAATATTTGTTTTTCGGGCTAAGGCGAGGAAATAAAATTGGTTAAATGAAAGAAAAGTTTTACATGTAGGCTCAAAATGGTTAACAATGGAAAATCATGCTTAAGCATGCATAAGGTTAGCTTGAAAGGCACAAACGATCCAAAGAAGGCCTTAATATCATTTCTTTAAATGTCATGAAATCAAATTGCATAAGAATGAATGACTTTTAAGTGTTCAACCAAATCAATGAATAATGAGATCAAACAACAACTTTGATGACAAGAAATTAAGAGTATATGTATAACACTCATGAAATGAAGTACAATGCTCAAAAGCTCACTTTATATGGTTGGTTATATAAGTCTAATTTATGCTTGATACAATTCTTTGGGTCATGCAAATCCTTTAATTGGAAAATTATGAAACAAATGGCAAGTGCAAAGAAGGTTTCGAACATGTCATGCTAGAACGATGCCAAATTAATTAATTAATTATTTATTTTTTTACAATAAAAATTTACAAGGAAAACAAAATAAATAATAAATAAAATTCAATTTTCATTTAAGTCATGCAAACATTTATCACAATCTCATCAAATGTGTTCGGAAAGTGAATAAAATCAAAATCAAAATCAAAATCAAAATAAAAGCAAGACTTAACAAAATAAAATAAAAATAAAAACAAGCAAATAAATAAATAAATAAATAAATAAAGGAAAAACCAAATTTACATGCTAAACTCCAATACCCCCAAACCTAGAAATGAACATTGTCCTCAATGTTTAAAAATTAGGAACAAGCAATGTCATAACAAGAAATGAAAGGTACTAAAGTAAATATAAATCACAAAACACACAAGAATTAAAATACACTAATAAAATAAAATAATTACAAAAATAAAAATTACAAAACAAACAAACAAAAAATGAAACAGTAAACCCTAATCACACAATTCTGAAACCCAAAAAAAAAAATAATAATTTGAAGCCCAAAGCCCACAATTTCGAAACACAAACCATGGTGAATTTAACCCACTTTGAAACCCAAACTAAGGTGAAACCCGACCCAAAATGAATTCCGAAGCCCACACATTTTAATTTTAATTTTTTTAAAAAAAAAATAGATAAAACGTGAATTGGAAGTGCAAAGGGTGGGATTTCTGAAAAGAAAGCACGTGGTCCCTAATGTCGTCTCATGGTTAGTCACGGGCAGAAAGCAGAAGCCACGTGTTGACAGATAGAAGCGCCGCAGATTTCACAAGCAGAAATTACGGGCTCATGGAAAGGCGCGAAGACTTTACTGAACGCGTTCGTTCAGAAAAGACATGTCGTGATAAATGAGTTGGGTATGGTTGGAAAGCGAGAAGGTTGTGGGACTCGATGAATGCTGGAGATTCAGAAATGCTTAGACGCTGCAATGGCTAGGGTTTGTCAAAGACTATATCTATAAGAAGGAAAAAGAAGGGGATAAAAACAAAACCACAAACTCAGAAACACAAAAGAGAAAAGAAGAAAAAAAGTGAGAAATCAAATGGCCTCTTCCTACCCATTTTCGTTGGATCTCAACCTAGCTCCACCGACTCAGACATTGGGCCAAGCAGCGGCACCAGTATGGATGCCCTACTTTGGCTCCTCACGGGGGCCTGGGTCTGTCAATGACTCAATACTCCTAGACAACGATGTTGCTATTGGAGTTGGCAGAAATTTAGTGACTCCCAAAGATATACGTGTGTTCGGGGCAAGGGATGACAACCGGGTCACGAGTGATGCCCTGGCAATGAGCGTGCAGAGTACAGCATGTGTGTCGCAAGTTTGGGTCATCGCCTACTTGCGAAGTGCACGGCAACGGCGCCAAAAACTTGTTGTGTGGATTTCAGCTGCACCAAAATTGATTAAGCTGCATCCTCAACTTGTGATACTCGCAAGTGCACGAACCGTTCGGTAGTATAGCGTATGTAAGTGCGAGGTCGATCCCACGAGGATTGGTGATTGAATGATCCAATTCATTTTCCCTACACAAAACAGAAATGAAAAAAAAGCAAGGAAATAAATAAAACAAGGAAGAAAGAAATAACTAACTCAAGCAGATAAGTTCCCAAGTTCAATTAGATTATCGGATTGATTCTAGCTAAAGTATGATTAAGCCATGGTGTTTGGTCATAACCTTGTGTTCCTAATTCCCTAATTTGATCATTTGTTGTCTAACCTAAAATTAAGCATTAGGAACCCATTAAGCATAGAAGAACAATTTAAACAACCAAGCATGTATCTAATCCCTGTTGTCGAATGTCCATACATACTCTTCCTATTCATAGTTCAATTCGAATTAAAGCATGGTGTATACTCTTAATTCAAACCAAGATAGCTAACATGCAAGCCTAAATGGTGATCAATCATTCAAACTAGCATATTAACTTATAAGCATAATGAATAAGAACATGAACCATAATTGAAACTTGGAAACTAATCAAACTTGAAACTAAAGAAAAGAATTTACATAATGAAAAGTAAAGTGGAACTAAGAAAAACTTAAGGAAAATTTCAGCACAAAAGATTTCATTACAACAATTGAAAACTAGAAAGAGAAACTAAGAGAATTCGAGGGAGAGAAGGGAAGGGAGCTCTAGAGAAGTGTTTGAGAGCTCCCCCCCTTGGGGTGTGTTTACAAGCTTAGAGAACATCCCTATTTATAGGCCTAGGGGAAGTGAAAATCTGAATTTGATATGGCTAATGCATACAACACTTGTATTTGATATGGTTGATGCACTTCACCAATAAATCCCACCAGCAGCCCTAGCTCATCTTCATGTCACCATGACCAAGCTTCCAACCAGCTACAATAGCTCATGCCTAGCTCACCATGACCAAGCTTCCAACCAGAAACAATAGCTCATCCTGAGGTCAGCATGACCAGCAACTTCAAGGGCTTACAAATTGGGCTTCACTTAAGCAAATGATGACTTTAAGATGTCCATTGTTAAGTTCAGAATGTGTCTGAACCAACCACACAAGTATTAGCCCAATCCAAGCTCGGATGAAGAAGCTAAGGCCAAAACAAATTGCTAACTCGTTTTTGCTCGCTGACAAAATCCATCCTGAGCATGGTTCTGTGTTTGCTAGGTGACAGACTCCATATTTATCCAATGGGGCTGAATTTTGGATATGTTATAGTATACGCCCATTGGAACACCTTTCATGAAGAATTCTGCCTCATCCGAGCTGTGTAGATTGCTGAAACAAAGCTTGCAATATGACCTACGGAACTGGACTGGCAGGGGGCTGTAGCCAAAATGAGTTTGTCTTTAAGCACTTCTTCCCTTTATCCAAATCAGGCTTTAACATGCATGGATTACATCATTTCATATCCAAAGCCATCATTGTTACCTAAAGCTGAAAGATAAACACAAAAAGGATTAAAAGCACAAGTTTAACTCAAAAACATAACCAAATCATAAGCTAGAAGGGTACAAAATGATATACAATTATGAACTGATCAATGACTCCTCCCACCATATTATGATGTTGCCCAAGTTTTGGGCTCGATCCGAAATCAATAGGTGTGAGAAATTGGACAATTCAAGTTCAACGGAAGTTCGTTCCTAATTGGTGTGGTTGGTGTATTCCATACTTCTAGCGATTGGATTTCACTCAAAACTCACCAAATGACTCCTCCCACCATATTATGATGTTGCCCAACTTTGGGGCTCGATCCGAAATCAATAGGTGTGAGAAATTGGTCAATTCAATTTCAACGACAATTCATTCCTAATTGGAGTGGTTGGTGTATTCCACACTTCTAGCGATTGGATTTCACTCAAAACTCACCAAATCTCTCCTCCCACCATATTATGATGTTGCCCAAGTTTTGGGCTCGATCCGAAATCAATAGGTGTTCCAAATTGGACAATTCAAGTTCAACGGCAGTTCGTTCCTAATTGGAGTGGTTGGTGTATTCCATACTTCTAGCGAATGGATTTCACTCAAAACTCACCAAATGACTCCTCCAACCATATTATGATGTTGCCCAAGTTTTGGGCTTGATCCGAAATCAATAGGTGTTCCAAATTGGACAATTCAAGTTCAACGGCAGTTCGTTCCTAATTGGAGTGGTTGGTGTATTCCATACTTCTAGCAATTGGATTTCACCCAAAACTCACCAAATGACTCCTCGAACCATATTATGATGTTGCCCAAGTTTTGGGCTTGATCCGAATTCAATAGGTGTTCCAAATTGGACAATTCAAGTTCAACGGCAGTTCGTTCCTAATTGGAGTGGTTGGTGTATTCCATACTTCTAGCGATTGGATTTCACTCAAAACTCACCAAATGACTCTTCCCACCATATTATGATATTGCCCAAGTTTTGGGCTCGATCCGAAATCAATAGGTATTCCAAATTGGACAATTCAAGTTCAACGGCAGTTCGTTCCTAATTGGAGTGGTTGGTGTATTCCATACTTCTAGCGATTGGATTTCAGTCAAAACTCACCAAATGACTCCTCCCACCATATTATGATGTTGCCCAAGTTTTGGACTCGATCCGAAATCAATAGGTGTTCCAAATTGGACAATTCAACTTCAACGGCAGTTCGTTCCTAATTGGAGTGGTAGGTGTATTCCATACTTCTAGCCATTGGATTTCACTCAAAACTCACCAAATTATGATGTTGCCCATGTTTTGGGCTCTATCCGAAATCAATAGGTGTTCCAAATTGGACAATTCAAGTTCAACGGCAGTTCGTTCCTAATTGGAGTGGTTGGTGTATTCCATACTTCTTGCGATTGGATTTCACTCAAAACTCACCAAATGACTCCTCCCACCATATTATGATGTTGCACAGGTTTGGGGTTCGATCCGAAATCAATAGGTGTTAGAAATTGGACAATTCAAGTTCAACGGCAATTCGTTCCTAATGGGAGTGGTTGGTGTATTCCATACTTCTAGCGATTGGATTTCACTCAAAACTCACCAAATGACTCCTCCCACCATATTATGATGTTGCCCAAGTTGTGGGCTCGATCCGAAATCAATAGGGGTTCCAAATAGGACAATTCAAGTTCAACGGCAGTTCGTTCCTAATTGGAGTGGTTGGTGTATTCCGTACTTCTAGCGATTGGATTTCACTCAAAACTCACCAAATGACTCCTCCCACCATATTATGATGTTGCCCAAGTTTTGGGCTCGATCCGAATTCAATAGGTGTGTGAAATAGGTCAATTCAATTTCAACGACAGTTCTTTCCTAATTGGAGTGGTTGGTGTATTCCATACTTCTAGCGATTGGATTTCACTCAAAACTCACCAAATGACTCCTCCCACCATATTATGATGTTGCCCAAGTTTTGGGCTCGATCCGAAATCAATTGGTGTGAGAAATAGGACAATTCAAGTTCAACGGCAGTTCGTTCCTAATTGGAGTGGTTGGTGTATTCCATACTTCTAGCGATTGGATTTCACTCAAAACTCACCAAAAGACTCCTCCCACCATATTATGATGTTGCCCAAGTTTTGGGCACGATCCGAAATCAATAGGTGTTCCAAATTGGACAATTCAAGTTCAACGGCAGTTCGTTCCTAATTGGAGTGGTTGGTGTATTCCATACTTCTAGCGATTGGATTTCACTCAAAACTCACCAAATGACTCCTCCCACCATATTATGATGTTGCCCAAGTTTTGGGCTCGATGCGAAATCAATAGGTGTTCCAAATTGGACAATTCAAGTTCAACGGCAATTCGTTCCTAATTGGAGTGGTTGGTGTATTCCATACTTCTAGCGATTGGATTTGACTCAAAACTCACCAAATGAATCCTCCCACCATATTATGATGTTGCCCAAGTTTTGGGTTCGATCCGAAATCAATAGTTGTTCAAAATTGGACAATTCAAGTTGAACGGCAGTTCGTTCCTAATTGGAGTGGTTGGTGTATTCCATACTTCTAGCGATTGGATTTCACTCAAAACTCACCAAATGACTCCTCCCACCATATTATGATGTTGCCCAAGTTTTGGGCTCGATCCGATATCAATAGGTGTTCGAAATTGGACAATTCAAGTTCAACGGCAGTTCGTTCCTAATTGGAGTGGTTGGTGTATTCCATACTTCGAGCGATTGGATTTCACTCAAAACTCACCAAATGACTCCTCCCACCATATTATGATGTTGCCCAAGTTTTGGGCTCGATCCGAAATCAATAGGTGTTCCAAATTGGACAATTCAAGTTCAACGGCAGTTCGTTCCTAATTGAAGTGGTTGGTGTATTCCATACTTCTAGCGATTGGATTTCACTCAAAACTCACCAAATGACTCCTCCCACCATATTATGAGGTTGCCCAAGTTTTGGGATCGATCCGAAATCAATTGGTGTTCCAAATTGGACAATTCAAGTTCAACGGTAGTTCGTTCCTAATTGGAGTGGTTGGTGTATTCTATACTTCTAGCGATTGGATTTCACTCAAAACGCACCAAATGACTCCTCCCACCATATTATGATGTTGCCCAAGTTTTGGGCTCGATCCGAAATCAATAGGTGTGAGAAATTGGACAATTCAAGTTCAACGGCAGTTCGTTCCTAATTGGAGTGGTTGGTGTATTCCATACTTCTAGCGATTGGATTTCACTCAAAACTCACCAAATGACTCCTCCCACCATATTATGATTATGCCCAAGTTTTGGGCTCGATCCGAAATCAATAGGTGTTCCAAATTGGACAATTCAAGTTCAACGGCAGTTCGTTCCAAATTGGAGTGGTTGGTGTATTCCATACTTCTAGCCATTGGATTTCACTCAAAACTCACCAAATGACTCCTCCCACCATATTATGATGTGGACCAAGTTTTGGGCTCAATCCGAAATCAATAGGTGTTCCAACTTGGACAATTCAAGTTCAACGGCAGTTCGTTCCTAATTGGAGTGGTTGGTGTATTCCATACTTCTAGCGATTGGATTTCACTCAAAACGCACCAAATGACTCCTCCCACCATATGATGATGTTGCCCAAGTTTTGGGCTCGATCCGAAATCAATAGGTGTGAGAAATTGGACAATTCAAGTTCAACGGCAGTTCGTTCCTAACTGCAGTGGTTGGTGTATTCCATACTTCAAGCGATTGGATTTTACCCAAAACACACCAAATGACTCCTCCCACCATGTTATGATGTTGCAAAAGTTTTGGGCTCGATCCGAAATCAATTGGTGTGAGAAATTGGACAATTCAAGTTTAACGGCAGTTCATTCCTAATTGGAGTGGTTGGTGTATTCCACACTTCTAGCGACAGGATTTCACTCAAACCTCACCAAATGACTCCTCCCACCATATTATGAGGTTGCCCAAGTTTTGGGATCGATCCGAAATCAATTGGTGTTCCAAATTGGACAATTCAAGTTCAACGGTAGTTCGTTCCTAATTGGAGTGGTTGGTGTATTCTATACTTCTAGCGATTGGATTTCACTCAAAACGCACCAAATGACTCCTCCCACCATATTACGATGTTGCCCAAGTTTTGGGCTCGATCCGAAATCAATAGGTGTGAGAAATTGGACAATTCAAGTTCAACGGCAGTTCGTTCCTAATTGGAGTGGTTGGTGTATTCCATACTTCTAGCGATTGGATTTCACTCAAAACTCCCCAAATGACTCCTCCCACCATTTTATGATGTTGCCCAAGTTTTGGGCTCGATCCGAAATCAATAGGTGTTCCAAATTGGACAATTCAAGTTCAACGGCAGTTCGTTCCTAATTGGAGTGGTTGGTGTATTACATACTTCTAGCGATTGGATTTCACTCAAAACAAACCAAATGACTACTCCCACCATATTATGATGTTGCCCAACTTTTGGGCTCTATCCAAAATCAATAGGTGTTCCAAATTGGACAATTCAAGTTCAACGGCAGTTCGTTCCTAATTGGAGTGGTTGGTGTATTCCATACTTCTAGCGATTGGATTTCACTCAAAACTTACCAAGTGACTCCTCCCAGCATATTATGACGTTGCCCAAGTTTTGGGCTCGATCCGAAATCAATAGGTGTTCCAAATTGGACAATTCAAGTTCGACGGAAGTTCGTTCCTAATTGGAGTGGTTGGTGTATTCCATACTTCTAGCGATTGGATTTCACTCAAAACTCACCAAATGGCTCCTCCAACCATATTATGAGGTTGCCCAAGTTTTGGGCTCGATCCGAAATCAATAGGTGTTCAAAATTGGATAATTCATGTTGAACGGCAGTTCGTTCCTAATTGGAGTGGTTGGTGTATTCCATACTTCTAGCGATTGGATTTCACTCAAAACTCACCAAATGACTCCTCCCACCATATTATTATTATGCCCAAGTTTTGGGCTCGATCCGAAATCAATAGGTGTTCCAAATTGGACAATTCAAGTTCAACGGCAGTTCGTTCCAAATTGGAGTGGTTGGTGTATTCCATACTTCTCGCCATTGGATTTCACTCAAAACTCACCAAATGACTCCTCCCACCATATTATGATGTGGACCAAGTTTTGGGCTCAATCCGAAATCGATAGGTGTTCCAACTTGGACAATTCAAGTTCAACGGCAGTTCGTTCCTAATTGGAGTGGTTGGTGTATTCCATACTTCTAGCGATTGGATTTCACTCAAAACGCACCAAATGACTCCTCCCACCATATTATGATGTTGCCCAAGTTTTGGGCTCGATCCGAAATCAATAGGTGTGAGAAATTGGACAATTCAAGTTCAACGGCAGTTCGTTCCTAACTGCAGTGGTTGGTGTATTCCATACTTCAAGCGATTGGATTTTACCCAAAACACACCAAATGACTCCTCCCACCATGTTATGATGTTGCAAAAGTTTTGGGCTCGATCCGAAATCAATTGGTGTGAGAGATTGGACAATTCAAGTTTAACGGCAGTTCATTCCTAATTGGTGTGGTTGGTGTATTCCACACTTCTAGCGACAGGATTTCACTCAAAACTCACCAAATGACTCCTCCCACCATATTATGATGTTGCCCAAGTTTTGGGCTCGATCCGAAATCAATAGGTGTTCCAAATTGGACAATTCAAGTTCAACTGCACTTCGTTCCTAATTGGAGTGGTTGGTGTATTCCATACTTCTAGCGATTGGATTTGACTCAAAACTCACCAAATGAATCCTCCCACCATATTATGATGTTGCCCAAGTTTTGGGTTCGATCCGAAATCAATAGTTGTTCAAAATTGGACAATTCTAGTTGAACGGCAGTTCGTTCCTAATTGGAGTGGTTGGTGTATTCCATACTTCTAGCGATTGGATTTCACTCAAAACTCACCAAATGACTCCTCCCACCATATTATGATGTTGCCCAAGTTTTGGGCTCGATCCGATATCAATAGGTGTTCGAAATTGGACAATTCAAGTTCAACGGCAGTTCGTTCCTAATTGGAGTGGTTGGTGTATTCCATACTTCGAGCGATTGGATTTCACTCAAAACTCACCAAATGACTCCTCCCACCATATTATGATGTTGCCCAAGTTTTGGGCTCGATCCGAAATCAATAGGTGTTCCAAATTGGACAATTCAAGTTCAACGGCAGTTCGTTCCTAATTGAAGTGGTTGGTGTATTCCATACTTCTAGCGATTGGATTTCACTCAAAACTCACCAAATGACTCCTCCCACCATATTATGAGGTTGCCCAAGTTTTGGGATCGATCCGAAATCAATTGGTGTTCCAAATTGGACAATTCAAGTTCAACGGTAGTTCGTTCCTAATTGAAGTGGTTGGTGTATTCCATACTTCTGGCGATTGGATTTCACTCAAAACTAAACAAATGACTGCTCCCACCATATTATGATGTTGCCCAAGTTTTGGGATCGATCCGATATCAATAGGTGTGAGAAATTGGACAATTCAAGTTCAACGGCAGTTCGTTCCTAATTGGAGTGGTTGGTGTATTCCATACTTCTAGCGTTTGGATTTCACTCAAAACTCCCCAAATGACTCCTCCCACCATATTATGATGTTGCCCAAGTTTTGGGCTCGATTCGAAATCAATAGGTTTGAGAAATTGGACAATTCAAGTTCAACGGCAGTTCGTTCCTAATTGGAGTGGTTGGTGTATTCCATACTTCTAGCGATTGGATTTCACTCAGAACTCACCAAATGACTCCTCCCACCATATTATGATGTTGCCCAAGTTTTGGGCTCGATCCGAAATCAATAGCTGTGAGAAATTGGACAATTCAAGTTCAACGGCAGTTCGTTCCTAATTGGAGTGGTTGGTGTATTCCATACTTCTAGCGTTTGGATTTCACTCAAAACTCCCCAAATGACTCCTCCCACCATATTATGATGTTGCCCAAGTTTTGGGCTCGATCCGAAATCAATAGGGGTTCCAAATTGGACAATTCAAGTTGAACGACAGTTCGTTCCTAATTGGAGTGGTTGGTGTATTCCATACTTCTAGCGATTGGATTTCTCTCAAAAGTCACCAAATGACTACTCCCACCATATTACGATGTTGCCCAAGTTTTGGGCCCGATCCGAAATCGATAGGTGTTCTAAATTGGACAATTCAAGTTCAACGGCAGGTCGTTCCTAATTGGAGTGGTTGGTGTATTCCATACTTCTAGCGATTGGATTTCACTCAGAACTCACCAAATGACTCCTTCCACCATATTATGATGTTGCCCAAGTTTTGGGCTCGATACGAAATCAATAGTTGTTCGAAATTGGACAATTCAAGTTCAACGGCTGTTCGTTCCTAATTGTAGTGGTTGGTGTATTCCATACTTCTAGCGATTGGATTTCCCTCAAAACTCACCAAATGACTCCTCCCACCATATTATGATGTTGCCCAAGTTTTGGGCTCTATCCGAAATCAATAGGTGTGAGAAATTGGACAATTCAAGTTGAACGGCAGTTCGTTCCTAATTGGAGTGGTTGGTGTATTCCACACTTCTAGCGATTGGATTTCACTCAAAACTCACCAAATGACTCCTCCCACCATATTATGATGTTGCCCAAGTTTGGGGCTCGATCCGAAATCAATAGGTGTGAGAAATTGGACAATTCAAGTTCAACGGCAGTTCGTTCCTAATTGGAGTGGTTGGTGTATTCCACACTTCTAGCGATTGGATTTCACTCAAAACTCCCCAAATGACTCCTCCCACCATATTATGATGTTGCCCAAGTATTGGGCTCGATCCGAAATCGATAGGTGTGAGAAATTGGACAATTCAAGGTCAACGGCAGTTCGTTCCTAATTGGAGTTGTTGGTGTATTCCATACTTCTAGCAGTTGGATTTCACTCAAAACTCACCAAATGACTCCTCCCACCATATTATGATGTCTGCCAAGTTTTGGGCTCGATCCGCAATCAATAGGTGTTCCAAATTGGACAATTCATGTGCGACGGCAGTTCGGTCCTAATAAGAGTGGTTGGTGTATTCCACACTTCTAGCGATTGGATTACACTCAAAACTCCCCAAATGACTCCTCCCACCATATTATGATGTTGCCCAAGTTTTGGGCTCGATCCGAAATCAATAAGTGTGATAAATTGGTCAATTCAATTTCAACGACAGTTCGTTCCTAATTGGAGTGGTTGGTGTATTCCGTACTTCTAGCGATTGGATTTCACTCAAAACTCACCAAATGACTCCTCCCGCCATATTATGACGTTGCCCAAGTTTTGGGCTCGATCCGAAATCAATAGGTGTGAGAAATTGGACAATTCAAGTTCAACGGCAGTTCGTTCCTAATTGGAGTGGTTGGTGTATTCCACACTTCTAGCAATTGGATTTCCCTAAAAAGTCCCCAAATGACTCCTCCCACCATATTATGATGTTGCCCAAGTTTTGGGCTCGATCCGAAATCAATAGGTGTGAGAAATTGGACAATTCAAGTTCAACGGCAGTTCGTTCCTAATTGGAGTGGTTGGTGTATTCCATACTTCTAGCGATTGGATTTCACTCAAAACTCACCAAATGACTCCTCCCACCATATTATGATGTTGCCCAAGTTTGGGGCTCGATCCGAAATCAATAGGTGTGAGAAATTGGACAATTCAAGTTCAACGGCAGTTCGTTCCTAATTGGAGTGGTTGGTGTCTTCCATA
Source organism: Prunus avium (assembly GCF_965620075.1). NCBI lineage: Eukaryota > Viridiplantae > Streptophyta > Magnoliopsida > Rosales > Rosaceae > Prunus > Prunus avium. The sequence continues at coordinate 11,896,938 of NC_142290.1, forward strand.
CTTCTAGCGATTGGATTTCACTCAAAACTTACCAAAGGACTCCTCCCACCATATTATGATGTTGCCCAGGTTTTGGGCTCGATCCGAAATCGATAGTGTGAGAAATTGGACAAGTCAAGGTCAACGGCAGTTCGTTCCTAGTTGGAGTGGTTGGTGTATTCCGCACTTCTAGCGATTGGATTTCACTCAAAACTTCCCAAATGACTCCTCCCACCATATTATGATGTTGCCCAAGTTTTGGGCTCGATCCGAAATCGATAGGTGTGAGAAATTGGACAATTCAAGGTCAACGGCAGTTCGTTCCTAATTGGAGTGGTTGTTGTATTCCATACTTCTACCAGTTGGATTTCACTCAAAACTCACCAAATGACTCCTCCCACCATATTATGATGTTGCCCAAGTTTTGGGCTCGATCCGATGTCAATAGGTGTTCCAAATTGGACAATTCAAGTTCAACGGCAGTTCGTTCCAAATTGGAGTGGTTGGTGTATTCCATACTTCTAGCGATTGGATTTCACTCAAAACACACGAAATGACTCTTCCCACCATATTATGATATTGCCCAAGTTTTGGGTTCGATCCTAAATCAATTGGTGTTCCAAATTGGACAATTCAAGTTCAACGGCAGTTCGTTCCAAATTGGAGTGGATGGTGTATTCCATACTTCTAGCGATTGGATTTCACTCAAAACTCACCAAATGACTCCTCCCACCATATTATGATGTTGCCCAGGTTTGGGGCTTGATCCGAAATCGATAGGTGTGAGAAATTGGACAATTCAAGGTCAACGGCAGTTCGTACCTAATTGGAGTGGTTGGTGTATTCCATACTTCTAGCAGTTGGATTTCACTCAAAACACACCAAATGACTCCTCCGACCATGTTATGATGTTGCCCAAGTTTTGGGCTCGATCCGATATCAATAGGTGTACCAAATTGGACAATTCAAGTTCAACGGCAGTTCGCTCCTAATTGGAGTGGTTGGTGTATTCCACACTTCTCGCGATTGGATTTCACTCAAAACTCCCCAAATGACTCCTCCCCCCATATTATGATGTTGCCCAAGTTTTGGGCTCGATACGAAATCAATAGGTGTTCCAAATTGGACAATTCAAGTTCAACGGCAGTTCGTTCCTAATTGGAGTGGTTGGTGTCTTCCATACTTCTAGCGATTGGATTTCACTTAAAACTCACCAAATGACTCCTCCCACCGTATTATGATGTTGCCCAAGTTTTGGGCTCGATCCGAAATCAATAGGTGTTCCAAATTGGACAATTCAAGTTCAACGGCAGTTCGTTCCTAATTGGAGTGGTTGGTGTATTCCATACTTCTAGCGATTGGATTTCACTCAAAACTCACCAAATGACTCCTCCCACCATATTATGATGTTGCCCAAGTTTTGGGCTCGATCCGATATCAATAGGTGTTCCAAATTGGACAATTCAAGTTCAACGGCAGTTCGTTCCTAATTGGGGTGGTCGGTGTATTCCATACTTCTAGCAATTGGATTTCACTCAAAACTAACCAAATGACTCCTCCCACAATATTATGATGTTGCCCAGGTTAGGGGCTCGATCAGAAATCAATAGGTGTGAGAAATTGGACAATTCAAGTTCAACGGCAGTTCGTTCCTAATTGGAGTGGTTGGTGTATTCCATGCTTCTAGCGATTGGATTTCTCTCAAAACTCACCAAATGACTCCTCCCGCCATATTATGATGGTGCCCAAGTTTTGGGCTCGATCCGAAATCAATAGGTGTGAGAAATTGGACAATTCAAGTTCAACGGCAGTTCGTTCCTAATTGGTGTGGTTGGTGTAGTCCATGCTTCTAGCGATTGGATTTCACTCAAAACTCACCAAATCCATCCTCCCACCATATTATGATGTTGCCCAAGTTTGGGGCTCGATCCGAAATCAATAGGTTTGAGAAATTGGACAATTCAAGTTCAACGGCATACCGTTCCAAATTTTAGTGGTTGGTGTATTCCATACTTCTTGCGATTGGATTTCACTCAAAACTCCCCAAATGACTCCTCCCACCATATTATGATATTGCCCAAGTTTTGGGCTCGATCCGAAATCAATAGGTGTTCCAAATTGGACAATTCAAGTTCAACGGCAGTTCGTTCCTAATTGGAGTGGTCAGTGTATTCCATACTTCTAGCGATTGGATTTCACTCAAAACTCACCAAATGACTCCTCCCACCATATTATGATGTTGCCCTAGTTTTGGGCTCGATTCGAAATCAATAGGTGTGAGAAATTGGACAATTCAAGTTCAACGGCAGTTCGTTCCTAATTGTAGTGGTTGGTGTATTCCATACTTCTAGCGATTGGATTTCACTCAATACTCACCAAATGACTCCTCCCACCATATTATGATGTTGCCCAAGTTTGGGGCTCGATCCGAAATCAATAGGTGTGAGAAATTGGACAATTCAAGTTCGATGGCAGTTCGTTCCTAATTGGAGTGGTTGGTGTATTCCATACTTCTAGCGATCGGATTTCACTCAAAACTCACCAAATAACTCCTCCCACCAAATTATGACGTTGCCCAAGTTGTGGGGTTCGATCCGAAATCAATAGGTGTGAGAAATTGGACAATTCAAGTTCAACGGCATATCGTTCCTAATTGGAGCGGTTGGTGTATTCCATACTTCTAGCGATTGGATTTCACTCAAAACTCACCAAATGACTCCTCCCACCATATTATGATGTTGGCCAAGTTTTGGGCTCGATCCGAAATGATTTGGCGTTCAAAATTGGACAATTCAAGTTCAACGGCAGTTCGTTCCTAATTGGAGTGGTTGGTGTATTCCATACTTCTAGCGATTGGATTTCACTCAGAACTCACCAAATGACTCCTCCCACCATATTATGATGTGGCCCAAGTTTTGGGCTCGATCCGAAATCAATAGGTTTGAGAAATTGGACAATTCAATTTCAACGGCAGTTCGTTCCTAATTGGAGAGGTTGGTGTCTTCCATACTTCTAGCGATTGGATTTCACTCAAAACTCACCGAATGAGTCCTCCCAATATATTATGATGTAGCCCACGTTTTGGGCCCGATCCGATATCAATAGGTGTGAGAAATTGGACAATTCAAATTCAACGGCAGTTCGTTCCTAATTGGAGTGGTTGGTGTCTTCCATACTTCTAGCGATTGGATTTCACTCAAAACTAACCAAAAGACTCCTCCCACCATATTATGACGTTGCCCAAGTTTTGGGCTCGATCCGAAATCAATAGGTGTTCCAAATTAGACAATTCAAGTTCAACGGCAGTTCGTTCCTAATTGGAGTGGTTGGTGTATTCCATACTTCTAGCGATCGGATTTCACTCAAAACTCACCAAATGGCTCCTCCCACCAAATTATGACGTTGCCCAAGTTGTGGGGCTCGATCCGAAATCAATAGGTGTGAGAAATTGGACAATTCAAGTTCAACCGCATATCGTTCCTAATTGGAGTGGTTGGTGTATTCCATACTTCTAGCGATTGGATTTCACTCAAAACTCACCAAATGACTCCTCCCACCATATTATGATGTTGGCCAAGTTTTGGGCTCGATCCGTAATGATTTGGCGTTCAAAATTGGACAATTCAAGTTCAACGGCAGTTCGTTCCTAATTGCAGTGGTTGGTGTATTCCATACTTCTAGCGATTGGATTTCACTCAGAACTCACCAAATGACTCCTCCCACCATATTATGATGTGACCCAAGTTTTGGGCTCGATCCGAAATCAATAGGTTTGAGAAATTGGACAATTCAATTTCAACGGCAGTTCGTTCCTAATTGGAGTGGTTGGTGTCTTCCATACTTCTAGCGATTGGATTTCACTCAAAACTAACCAAAAGACTCCTCCCACCATATTATGATGTTGCCCAAGTTTTGGGCTCGATCCGAAATCAATAGGTGTTCCAAATTAGACAATTCAAGATCAACGGCAGTTCGTTCCTAATTGGAGTGGTTGGTGTATTCCATACTTCTAGCGATCGGATTTCACTCAAAACTCACCAAATGACTCCTCCCACCAAATTATGACCTTGCCCAAGCTTTGGGCTCCATCCGAAATCAATAGGTGTGAGAAATTGGACAATTCAAGTTCAACGGCAGTTCGTTCCTAATTGGAGTGGTTGGTGTATTCCATACTTCTAGCATTTGGATTTCACCCAAAACTCACCAAATGACTCCTCCCACAATATTATAATGTTGCCCAACTTTGGGTCTCGATCCGAAATCAATAGGTGTTCCAAATTAGACAATTCAAGTTCAACGGCAGTTCGTTCCTAATTGGAGTGGTTGGTGTATTCCATACTTCTAGCGATTGGATTTCACTCAAAACTCACCAAATGACTCCTCCCACCATATTATGATGTTGCCCAAGTTTGGGGCTCGATCCGAAATCAATAGGTTTGAGAAATTGGACAATTCAAGTTCAACGGCATACCGTTCCAAATTTTAGTGGTTGGTGTATTCCATACTTCTTGCGATTGGATTTCACTCAAAACTCCCCAAATGACTCCTCCCACCATATTATGATATTGCCCAAGTTTTGGGCTCGATCCGAAATCAATAGGTGTTCCAAATTGGACAATTCAAGTTCAACGGCAGTTCGTTCCTAATTGGAGTGGTCAGTGTATTCCATACTTCTAGCGATTGGATTTCACTCAAAACTCACCAAATGACTCCTCCCACCATATTATGATGTTGGCCAAGTTTTAGGCTCGATCCGAAATCATTTGGTGTTCGAAATTGGACAATTCAAGTTCAACGGCAGTTCGTTCCTAATTGGAGTGGTTGGTGTATTCCATACTTCTAGCGATTGGATTTCACTCAAAACTCACCAAAGGACTCCTCCCACCATATTATGATGTTGCCCAAGTTTTGGTCTCGATTCGAAATCAATAGGTGTGAGAAATTGGACAATTCAAGTTCAACGGCAGTTCGTTCCTAATTGTAGTGGTTGGTGTATTCCGTACTTCTAGCGATTGGATTTCACTCAACACTCACCAAATGACTCCTCGCACCATATTATGATGTTGCCCAAGTTTGGGGCTCGATCCGAAATCAATAGGTGTGAGAAATTGGACAGTTCAAGTTCAACGGCATATCATTCCTAATTGGAGTGGTTGGTGTATTCCATACTTCTAGCGATTGGATTTCACTCAAAACTCACCAAATGACACCAAATGACTCCTCCAACCATATTATGATGTTGCCCAAGTTTGGGGCTCGATCCGAAATCAATAGGTGTGAGAAATTTGACTATTCAAGTTCAACGGCAGTTCGTTACTAATTGGAGTGGTTGCTGTATTCCATAATTCTAGCGATTGGATTTCACTCAAAGCTCACCAAATGACTCCTCCCACCATATTATGATGTTGCCCAAGTTTGGGGCTCGATCCGAAATCAATAGGAGGAAGAAATTGGACAATTGAAGTTCAATGGCAGTTCGTTCCTAATTGGTGTGGTTGGTGTATTCCATACTTCTAGCGATTGGATTTCACTCAAAACTAACCAAATGACTCCTCCCACGATATTATGATGTTGCCCAAGTTTTGGGCTCGATCCGAAATCAATAGGTGTCTGAAACTGGACAATTCAAGTTCAACGGCAGTTCGTTCATAATTGGAGTGGTTGTTGTATTCCATTCTTCTAGCGATTGGATTTCACTCAAAACTCATCAAGGGACTCCTCCCACCATATTATGTTGTTGCCCAAGTTTTGGGCTCGATCCGAAATCAATAGTTGTGAGAAATTGGTCAATTCAAGTTCGACGGCAGTTCGTTCCTAATTGGAGTGGTTGGTGTATTCCATACTTCTAGCGATTGGATTTCACTCAAAACTCACCAAAGGACTCCTCCCACCATATTATGATGTTGCACAAGTTTGGGGTTCGATCCAAAATCAATAGGTGTTAGAAATTGGACAATTCAATTTCAACGGCAGTTCGTTCCTAATGGGAGTGGTTGGTGTATTCCATACTTCTAGCGATTGGATTTCACTCAAAACTCACCAAATGACTCCTCCCACTACATTATGATGTTGCCCAAGTTTGGGGCTCGATCCGAAATCAATAGGTGTGAGAAATTGGACAATTCAAGTTCAACGGCATATCATTCCTAACTGGAGAGGTTGGTGTATTCCATACTTCTAGCGATTGGATTTCACTCAAAACCCACCAAATGACTCCTCCCACCATATTATGATGTTGCCCAAGTTTTGGGCTCGATCCGAAATCATTTGGTGTTCGAAATTAGACAATTAAAGTTCAACGGCAGTTCGTTCCTAATTGGAGTGGTTGGTGTATTCCATACTTCTAGCGATTGGATTTCACTCAAAACTCACCAAATGACTCCTCCCACCACATTATGATGTTGCCCAAGTTTGGGGCTCGATCCGAAATCAATAGGTGAGAGAAATTGGACATTTCAAGTTCAACGGCAGTTCGTTCCTAATTGGAGTGGTTGGTGTATTCCATACTTCTAGCGATCGGATTTCACTCAAAACTCACCAAATGACTCCTCCCACCAAATTATGACGTTGCCCAAGTTTTGGGGCTCGATCCGAAATCAATAGGTGTGAGCAATTGGACAATTCAAGTTCAATGGCATATCGTTCCTAATTGGAGCGGTTGGTGTATTCCATACTTCTAGCGATTGGATTTCACTCAAAACTCACCAAATGAATCCTCCCACCATATTATGATGTTGGCCAAGTTTTGGGCTCGATCCGAAATGATTTGGTGTTCAAAATTGGACAATTCAAGTTCAACGGCAGTTCGTTCCTAACTGGAGTGGTTGGTGTATTCCATACTTCTAGCGATTGGATTTCACTCAAAACTCACCACATGACTCCTCCCACCATATTATAATGTTGCCCAAGTTTTGGGCTCGATCCGAAATCAATAGGTGTGAGAAATTGGACAATTCAAGTTCAACGGCAGTTCGTTCCTAATTGGAGTGGTTGAGGTATTCCGTACTTCTAGCGATTGGATTTCACTCAAAACTAACCAAATGACTCCTCCCACCATATTATGATGTTGCCCAAGTTCTGGGCTCGATCCGAAATCAATAGGTTTGAGAAATTGGACAATTCAAGTTCAACGGCATTTCGTTCCTAATTGGAGTGGTTGGTGTATTCCATACTTCTAGCGATTGGATTGCACTCAAAACTCACCAAATGACTCCTCCCACCATGTTATGATATGGCCCAAGTTTTAGGCTCGATCCGAAATCAATAGGTGTTCCAAATTGGACAATTCAAGTTCAACGGCAGTTGGTTCCTAATTGGAGTGGTTGGTGTATTCCATACTTTTAGCGATTGGATTTCACTCAAAACTCACCAAATGAGTCTTCCCACCATATTATGATGTTGCACAAGTTTGGGGTTCTATCCGAAATCAATAGGTGTTAGAAATTGGACAATTCAAGTTCAACGGCAGTTCGTTCCTAATGGGAGTGGTTGGTGTATTCCATACTTCTAGCGATTGGATTTCACTCAAAACTCACCAAATGACTCCTCCCACCATATTATGATGTTGCCCAAGTTCTGGGCTCGATCCGAAATCAATAGGTGTGAGAAATTGGACAATTCAAGTTCAACGGCATATCATTCCTAATTGGAGCGGTTGATGTATTCCATACTTCTAGCGATTGGATTTCACTCAAAACTCACCAAATGGCTCCTCCCACCATATTATGATGTTGACCAAGTTTTGGGCTCGATCCGAAATCATTCGGTGTTCGAAATTGGACAATTCAAGTTCAACGGCAGTTCGTTCCTAATTGGAGTGGTTGGTGTATTCCATACTTCTAGCGATTGGATTTCTCTCAAAACTCACCAAATGACACCAAATGACACCTCCCACCGTATTATGATGTTGCCCAAGTTTGGGGCTCGATCCGAAATCAATAGGTGTGAGAAATTGGACTATTCAAGTTCAACGGCAGTTCGTTACTAATTGGAGTGGTTGCTGTATTCCATAATTCTAGCGATTGGATTTCACTCAAAACTCACCAAATGACTCCTCCCACCATATTATGATGTTGCCCAAGTTTGGGGCTCGATCCGAAATCAATAGGCGTGAGAAATTGGACAATTCAAGTTCAACGGCAGTTCGTTCCTAATTGGAGTGGTTGGTGTATTCCATACTTCTAGCGATTGGATTTCACTCAAAACTAACCAAATGACTCCTCCCACGATATTATGATGTTGCCCAAGTTTTGGGCTCGATCCGAAATCATTAGGTGTGAGAAACTGGACAATTCAAGTTCAACGGCAATTCGTTCCTAATTGGAGTGGTTGGTGTATTCCATACTTCTAGCGATTGGATTTCACTCAAAACTCACCAAATGACTCCTCCCACCGTATTATGATGTTGCCCAAGTTTGGGGCTCGATCCGAAATCAATAGGTGTTACAAATTGGACAATTCAAGTTCAACGGCAGTTCGTTCCTAATTGGAGTGGTTGGTGTCTTCCATACTTCAAGCGATTGGATTTCACTCAAAACTCACCCAATGACTCCTCCCACCGTATTATGATGTTGCCCAAGTTTGGGGCTCGATCCGAAATCAATAGGTGTTCCAAATTGGACAATTCAAGTTCAACGGCAGTTCGTTCCTAATTGGAGTGGTTGGTGTATTCCATACTTCTACCGATTGGATTTCACTAAAAACTCACCAAAGGACTCCTCCCACCATATTATGATGTTGCACAAGTTTGGGGTTCGATCCGAAATCAATAGGTGTTAGAAATTGGACAATTCAATTTCAACGGCAGTTCGTTCCTAATGGGAGTGGTTGGTGTATTCCATACTTCTAGCGATTGGATTTCACTCAAAACTCACCAAAGGACTCCTCCCACCATATAATGATGTTGCCCAAGTTTGGGGCTCGATCCGAAGTCAATAGGTGGGAGAAATTGGACAATTCAAGTTCAACGGCATATCATTCCTAATTGGAGCGGTTGGTGTATTCCATACTTCTAGCGATTGGATTTCACTCAAAACTCACCAAATGACTCCTCCCACCATATTATGATGTTGGCCAAGTTTTGGGCTCGATCCGAAATCATTTGTTGTTCGGAATTGGACAATTCAAGTTCAACGGCAGTTCGTTCCTAATTGGAGTGGTTGGTGTATTCCATACTTCTAGCGATTGGATTTCACTCAAAACTCACCAAATGACTCCTCCCACCATATTATGATGTTGCCCAGGTTTGGGGCTCGATCCGAAATCACTAGGTGTGAGAAATTGGACAATTCAAGTTCAACGGCAGTTCGTTCCTAATTGGAGTGGTTGGTGTATTCCATACTTCTAGCGATCGGATTTCACTCAAAACTCACCGAATGACTCCTCCCACCAAATTATGACATTGCCCAAGTTTGGGGGCTCGATCCGAAATCAATAGGTGTGAGAAATTGGACAATTCAAGTTCAACGGCATATCGTTCCTAATTGGAGCGGTTGGTGTATTCCATACTTCTAGCGATTGGATTTCTCTCAAAACTCACCAAATGACTCCTCCCACCATATTATGATGTTGGCCAAGTTTTGGGCTCGATCCGAAATGATTTGGTGTTCAAAATTGGACAATTCAAGTTCAACGGCAGTTCGTTCCTAACTTGAGTGGTTGGTATACCATACTTCTAGCGATTGGATTTCACTCAAAACTCAACAAATGACTCCTCCCACCATATTATGATGTTGCCCATGTTTTGGGCTCGATCCGAAATCAATAGGTGTGAGAACTTGGAGAATTCAAGTTCAACGGCAGTTCGTTCCTAATTGGAGTGGTTGGTGTATTCCATACTTCTAGCGAATGGATTTCACTCAACACTCACCAATTGACTCCTCCCACCCTATTATGATGTTGCCCAAGTTTTGGGCTCGATCCGAAATCAATAGGTTTGAGAAATTGGACAATTCAAATTCAACGGAAGTTCGTTCCTAATTGGAGTGGTTGGTGTATTCCATACTTCTTGCGATTGGATTTCACTCAAAACTCACCAAATGACTCCTCCCACCATATTATGATGTTGCCCAAGTATTGGGCTCGATCCGAAAACAATAAGTGTGAGAAATTGGACAATCCAAGTTCAACGGCAGTTCGTTCCTAATTGGAGTGGTTGGTGTATTCCATACTTCAAGCGATTGGATTTCACTCAAAACTCACCAAATGACTCCTCCAACCATATTATGATGTTGTCCAAGTTTTGGGCTCGATCAAAAATCAATAGGTCTTCCAAATTTGACAATTAGAGTTCAACGGCGGTTCGTTCCTAATTGGAGTGGTTGGTGTATTCCATACTTCTAGCGATTGGATTTCACTCAAAACTCCCCAAATGACTCCTCCTACCATTTTATGATGTTGCCCAAGTTTGGGGCTCGATCCGTAATCAACAGGTGTGAGAAATTGGACAATTCAATTTCAACGGCAGTTCGTTCCTAATTGGAGTGGTTGGTGTATTACATACGTCTAGCGATTGGATTTCACTCAAAACTCACCAAATGACTCCTCCCACCATATTATGATGTTGCCCAAGTTTTGGGCTCGATCCGAAATCAATAGGTGTGAGAAATTGGTCAATTCAATTTCAACGACAGTTCATTCCTAATTGGAGTGGTTGGTGTATTCCACACTTCTAGCGATTGGATTTCACTCAAAACTCACCAAATGACTCCTCCCACCATATTATGATGTTGCCCAAGTTTGGGGCTCGATCCGAAACCAATAGGTGTGAGAAATTGGACAATTCATGTTCAACGGCAGTTCGTTCCTAATTGGAGTGGTTGGTGTATTCCATACGTCTAGCGATTGGATTTCACTCAAAACTCACCAAATGACTCCTCCCACCGTATTATGTTGTTGCCCAAGTTTTGGGCTCGATCCGAAATCAATAGGTGTGAGAAATTGGGCAATTCAAGATCAACGGCAGTTCGTTCCTAATTGTAGTGGTTGGTGTATTCCATACTTCTAGCGATTGGATTTCACTCAAAACTCACCCAATGACTCCTCCCACCATATTATGATGTTGCCCAACTTTTGGGCTCGATCCGAAATCAATAGGTGTTCCAAATTGGGCACTTCAAGTTCAACGGCAGTTCGTTCGTAATTTTAGTGGTTGGTGTATTCCAAACTTCTAGCGATTGGATTTCACTCAAAACTCACCAAATGACTCCTCCCACCATATTATGATGTTGCCCAACTTTGGGGCTCGTTCCGAAATCAATAGGGATGAGAAATTGGTCAATTCAATTTCAACGACAGTTCATTTCTAATCGGAGTAGTTGTTGTATTCCATACTTCTAGCGATTGGATTTCACTCAAAACTCACCAAATGACTCCTCCCACCATATTATGATATTGCCCAAGTTTGGGGCTCGATCCGAAATCAATAGGTGTGAGAAATTGGACAATTCAAGTTCAACGGCAATTCGTTCCTAATTGTAGTGGTTGGTGTAGTCCATACTTCTAGCGACTGGATTTCTCACAAAACTCACCAAATGACTCCTCCCACCATATTATGATATTGCCCAAGTTTTGGGCTCGATCCGAAATCGATAGGTGTGAGAAATTGGAGAGTACAAGTTCAACGGCAGTTCGTTCCAAATTGGAGTGGTTGGTGTATTCCATACTTCTACCGATTGGATTTCACTCAAAACTCACCAAGTGACTCCTCCCACCATATTATGATGTTGCCCAACTTTTGGGCTCGATCCGAAATCAATAGGTGTGAGAAATTGGACAATTCAAGTTCAACGGCGGTTCATTCCTAATTGGAGTGGTTGGTGTATTCCATACTTCTAGCGATTGGATTTCTCTCAAAACTCACCAAATGACTCCTCCCACCATATTATGATGTTGCCCAAGTTTTGGGCTCGATACGAAATCAATAGGTGTGAGAAATTGGAAACTTCAAGTTCAACGGCAGTTCGTTCCAAATTGGAGTGGTTGGTGTATTCCATACTTCTAGTGATTCGATTTCACTCAAAACTAACCAAATGACTCCTCCCACCATATTATGTTGTTTCCCAAGTTTTGGGCTCGATCCGAAATCAGTAGGTGTGAGAAATTGGACAATTCAAGTTCAACGGCAGTTCGTTCCTAACTGTAGTGGTTGGTGTATTCCATACTTCTAGCGATTGGATTTCACTCAAAACTCACCAAATGACTCCTCCCACCATATTATGATGTTGCCCAGGTTTGGGGCTCGATCCGAAATCAATAGGTGTGAGAAATTGGACAATTCAAGTTCAACGGCAGTTCGTTCCAAATTGGAGTGGTTGGTGTATTCCATGTTTCTAGCGATTGGATTTCTCTCAAAACTCACCAAATGACTCCTCCCACCATATTATGATGTTGCCCAAGTTTTGGGCTCGATCCGAAATCAATAGGTGTGAGAAATTGGACAATTCAAGTTCAACGGCAGTTCATTCCTAATATGAGTGGTTGGTGTATTCCATACTTCTAGCGATTGGATTTCACTCAAAACTCACCAAATGACTCTTCCCACCATATTATGATATTGCCCAAGTTTTGGGCTCGATCCGAAATCAATAGGTGTTCCAAATTGGACAATTCAAGTTCAACGGCAGTTCGTTCCAAATTGGAGTGGTTGGTGTATTCCATACTTCTAGCGATTGGATTTCACTCAAAACTCACCAAATGACTCCTCCCACCATATGATGATGTTGCACAAGTTTCGGGTTCGATCCGAAATCAGTAGGTGTGAGAAATTGGACAATTCAAGTTCAACGGCAGTTCGTTCCTAATGGGAGTGGTTGGTGTATTCCATACTTCTAGCGATTGGATTTCACTCAAAACTCACCAAATGACTCCTCCCACCATATTATGCTGTTGCCCAAGTTTTGGGCTTGATCTGAAATCAATAGGTGTGAGAAATTCGACAATTCAAGTTCAACGGTAGTTCGTTCCTAATTGGAGTGGTTGGTGTATTCCATACTTCTAGCGATTGGATTTCACTCAAAACTCCCCAAATGACTCCTCCCACCATATTATGATGTTGCCCAAGTTTTGGGCTCGATCCGAAATCAGTAGGTGTGAGAAATTGGACAATTCAAGTTCAACGGCAGTTCGTTCCTAACTGGAGTGGTTGGTGTATTCCATACTTCTAGCGATTGGATTTCACTCAAAACTCACCAAATGACTCCTCCCACCATATTATGATGTTGCCCATGTTTGGGGCTTGATCCGAAATCAATAGGTGTGAGAAATTGGAAAATTCAAGTTCGACGGCAGTTCGTTCCTAATTGGAGCGGTTGGTGTCTTCCATACTTCTTGCGAATGGATTTCACTCAAAACTCACCAAATGACTCCTCCCACCATATTATGATGTTGCTCAAGTTTTGGGCTCGATCTGAAATCAATAGGTGTTCCAAATTGGACAATTCAAGTTCAACGGCAGTTCGTTCCTAATTGGAGTGGTTGGTGTATTCCATACTTCTAGAGATTGGATTTCACTCAAAACTCACCAAATGACTCCTCCCACCATATTATGATGTTGCCCAAGTTTTGGGCTTGATCCGAAATCAATAGCTGTGAGAAATTGGACAATTCAAGTTCAACGGCAGTTCGTTCCTAATGGGAGTGGTTGGTGTATTCCATGCTTCTAGAGATTGGATTTCTCTCAAAACTCACCGACTGACTCCTCCCACCATATTATTATGTTGCCCAAGTTTTGGGCCCGATCCGAAATCAATAGGTGTGAGAAATTGGACAATTCAAGTTCAACGGCAGTTCGTTCCTAATTGGAGTGGTTGGAGTATTACATACTTCAAGCGATTGGATTCACTCAAAACTCACCAAATCACTCCTCCCACCACATTATGATGTTGCCCAAGTTTTGGGCTCGATACGAAATCAATTGGTGGTCGAAATTGGACAATTCAAGTTCAACGGCACTTCGTTCCTAATTGGAGTGGTTGGTGTATTCCACACTTCTAGCGATTGGATTTCACTCAAAACTCACGAAATGACTCCTCCCACCATATTATGCTGTTGCCCAAGTTTGGGGTTCGATCCGAAATCAATAGGTGTGAGAAATTGGACAATTCAATTTCAACGGCAGTTCGTTCCTAATTGGAGTGGTTGGTGTATTCCATACTTCTAGCGATTGGATTTCACTCAAAACTCACCAAATGACTCCTCCCACCATATTATGATGTTGCACAAGTTTGGGGTTCGATCCGAAATCAATAGGTGTGAGAAATTGGACAATTCAAATTCAACGGCAGTACGTTCCTATTGGGAGTGGTTGGTGTATGCCATACTTCTAGCGATTGGATTTCACTCAAAACTCACCAAATCACTCCTCCCACCACATTATGATGTTGCCCAAGTTTTGGGCTCGATCCGAAATCAATTCGTGTTCGAAATTGGACAATTCAAGTTCAACGGCAGTTCGTTCCTAATTGGAGTGGTTGGTGTATTCCACACTTCTAGCGATTGGATTTCACTCAAAACTCACCAAATGACTCCTCCCACCATATTATGATGTTGACGAAGTTTGGGGCTCGGTCCGAAATTAATAGGTGTGAGAAATTTGACAATTCAAGTTCAACGGCAGTTCGTTCCTAATTGCAGTGGTTGGTGTATTCCATACTTCAAGAGATTGGATTTCACTTAAAACTCACCAAATGACTCCTCCCACCATATTATTATGTTGCCCAAGTTTTGGGCCCGATCCGAAATCAATAGGTGTGAGAAATTGGACAATTCAAGTTCAACGGCAGTTCGTTCCTAATTGGAGTGGTTGGAGTATTACATACTTCAAGCGATTGGATTCACTCAAAACTCACCAAATCACTCCTCCCACCACATTATGATGTTGCCCAAGTTTTGGGCTCGATACGAAATCAATTGGTGGTCGAAATTGGACAATTCAAGTTCAACGGCACTTCGTTCCTAATTGGAGTGGTTGGTGTATTCCACACTTCTAGCGATTGGATTTCACTCAAAACTCACGAAATGACTCCTCCCACCATATTATGCTGTTGCCCAAGTTTGGGGTTCGATCCGAAATCAATAGGTGTGAGAAATTGGACAATTCAATTTCAACGGCAGTTCGTTCCTAATTGGAGTGGTTGGTGTATTCCATACTTCTAGCGATTGGATTTCACTCAAAACTCACCAAATGACTCCTCCCACCATATTATGATGTTGCACAAGTTTGGGGTTCGATCCGAAATCAATAGGTGTGAGAAATTGGACAATTCAAATTCAACGGCAGTACGTTCCTATTGGGAGTGGTTGGTGTATGCCATACTTCTAGCGATTGGATTTCACTCAAAACTCACCAAATCACTCCTCCCACCACATTATGATGTTGCCCAAGTTTTGGGCTCGATCCGAAATCAATTGGTGTTCGAAATTGGACAATTCAAGTTCAACGGCAGTTCGTTCCTAATTGGAGTGGTTGGTGTATTCCACACTTCTAGCGATTGGATTTCACTCAAAACTCACCAAATGACTCCTCCCACCATATTATGATGTTGACGAAGTTTGGGGCTCGGTCCGAAATTAATAGGTGTGAGAAATTTGACAATTCAAGTTCAACGGCAGTTCGTTCCTAATTGGAGTGGTTGGTGTATTCCATACTTCTAGAGATTGGATTTCACTTAAAACTCACCAAATGACTCCTCCCACCATATTATGATGTTGCCCAAGTTTTGGGCTCGATCCGAAATCAATAGGTGTGAGAAATTGGACAATTAAATTTCAACGGCAGTTCGTTCGTAATTGGAGTGGTTGGTGTATTCCATACTTCTAGCGATTGGATTTCACTCAAAACTCCCCAAATGACTCCTCCCACCATATTATGATGTTGCCCAAGTTTTGGGATCGATACGAAATCAATAGGTACGAGAAATTGGACAATTCAAGTTCAACGGCAGTTCGTTCCTAATTGGAGTGGTTGGTGTATTCCCTACTTCTAGCGATTGGATTTCACTCAAAACTCACCAAATGACTCCTCCCACCATATTATGATGTTGACGAAGTTTGGGGCTCGGTCCGAAATTAATAGGTGTGAGAAATTGGACAATTCAAGTTCAACGGCAGTTCGTTCCTAATTGGAGTGGTTGGTGTATTCCATACTTCTAGAGATTGGATTTCACTTAAAACTCACCAAATCACTCCTCCCACCATATTATGATGTTGCCCAAGTTTTGGGCTCGATCCGAAATCAATAGATGTTCCAAATTGGACAATTCAAGTTCAACGGCAGTTCGTTCCTAATTGGAGTGGTTGGTGTATTACATACTTCTAGCGATTGGGTTTCACTCAAAACTACCCAAATGACTCCTCCCACCATATTATGATGTTGCCCAAGTTTTGGGCTCGATACGAAATCAATAGGTACGAGAAATTGGACAATTCAAGTTCAACGGCAGTTCGTTCCTAATTGGAGTGGTTGGTGTATTCCATACTTCTTGCGATTGGATTTCACTCAAAACTAACCAAATGACTCCTCCCACCATATTATGATGTTGCCCATGTTTTGGGCTCTATCCGAAATCAATAGGTGTTCCAAATTGGATAATTCAAGTTCAACGGCAGTTCGTTCCTAATTGGAGTGGTTGGTGTATTCCATACTTCTAGCGATTGGATTTCACTCAAAACTCAACAAATGACTCCTCCCACCATATTATGATGTTGCACAGGTGTGGGTTTCGATCCGAAATCAATAGGTGTTAGAAATTGGACAATTCAAGTTCAACGGCAATTCGTTCCTAATGGGAGTGGTTGGTGTATTCCATACTTCTAGCGATTGGATTTCACTCAAAACTCACCAAAGGACTCCTCCCACCATATTATGATGTTACCCAAGTTTTGGGCTCGATTCGAAATCAATAGGGGTGAGAAATTGGACAATTCAAGTTCAACGGCAGTTCGTTCCTAATTGGAGTGGTTGGTGTATTCCATACTTCTAGCGATTGGATTTCACTCAAAACTAACCAAATGACTCCTCCCACCATATTATGATGTTGCCCAAGTTTTGGGCTCTATCCGAAATCAATAGTTGTTCCAAATTGGACAATTCAAGTTCAACGGCAGTTCGTTCCTAATTGGAGTAGTTGGTGTATTCCATACTTCTAGCGATTGGATTTCACTCAAAACTCACCAAATGACTCCTCCCACCATATTATGATGTTGCCCAAGCTTTGGGCTCGATCCGAAATCAATAGGTGTGAGAAATTGGACAATTCAAGTTCAACGGCAGTTCGTTCCTAATTGGAGTGGTTGGGGTATTCCATACTTCTAGCGATTGGATTTCACTCAAAACTCACCAAATGACTCCTCCCACCATATTATGATGTTGCCCAAGTTTGGGGCTCGATCCGAAATCAATAGGTGTGAGAAATTGGACAATTCAAGTTCAACGGCTGATCGTTCCTAATTGGAGTGGTTGGTGTATTCCATACTTCTAGCGATTGGATTTCACTCAAAACAAACAAAATGACTCCTCCCACCATATTATGATATTGCCCAAGTTTTGGGCTCGATCCGAAATCAATAGGTGTTCCAAATTGGACAATTCAAGTTCAACGGCAGTTCGTTCCTAATTGGAGTGGTTGGTGTATTCCATACTTCTAGCGATTGGATTTCACTCAAAACTCACCAAAGGACTCCTCCCACCATATTATGATGTTGCCCAAGTTTTGGGCTCGATTCGAAATCAATAGGTGTGAGAAATTGGACAATTCAAGTTCAACGGCAGTTCGTTCCTAATTGGAGTGGTTGGTGTATTCCATACTTCTAGCGATTGGATTTCACTCAAAACTCACCAAATGACTCCTCTCACCATATTAGGATGTTGCCCAAGCTTTGGACTCGATTCGAAATCAATAGGTGTGAGAAATTGGACAATTCAAGTTCAACGGCAGTTCGTTCCTAATTGGAGTGGTTGGTGTATTCCATACTTCTAGCGATTGGATTTCACTCAAAACTCACCGAAGGACTCCTCCCACCATATTATGATGTTGCCCAAGTTTTGGGCTCGATTCGAATTCAATAGGTGTGAGAAATTGGACAATTCAAGTTCAACGGCAGTTCGTTCCTAATTGGAGTGGTTGGTGTATTCCATACTTCTAGCGATTGGATTTCACTCAAAACTCACCAAATGACTCCTCTCACCATATTAGGATGTTGCCCAAGCTTTGGGCTCGATCCGAAATCAATAGGTGTTCCAAATTGGACAATTCAAGTTCAACGGCAGTTCGTTCCTAATCGCAGTGGTTGGTGTATTCCATACTTCTAGCGATTGGATTTCACTCAAAAAAAACCAAATGACTCCTCCCACCATATTATGATGTTGCCCACGTTTTGGGCTCGATCCGAAATCAATAGGTGTGAGAAATTGGACAATTCAAGTTCAACGGCAGTTCGTTCCTAATTGGAGTGGTTGGTGTATTCCATACTTCTAGCGATTGGATTTCACTTAAAAGTCACCAAATGACTCCTCCCACCATATTATGATGTTGCCCAAGTTTTGGGCTCGATCCGAAATCAATAGGTGTTCCAAATTGGACAATTCAAGTTCGACGGCAGTTCGTTCCTAATTGGAGTGGTTGCTGTATTCCATACTTCTAGCGATTGGATTTCACTCAAAACTCACCAAATGACTCCTCCCACCATATTATGATGTTGCCCAAGTTTTGGGCTCGATCCGAAATCAATTTGTGTTCGAAATTGGACAATTCAAGTTCAACGGCAGTTCGTTCCTCATTGGAGTGGTTGGTGTATTCCGTGCTTCTGGCGATTGGATTTCACTCAAAACTCACCAAATGACTCCTCCCACCATATTCCAATACTGCCCAAGTTTTGGGCTCGATCCGAAATTAATAGGTGTAAGAGATTGGTCAATTCTATTTCGACGGCATTTCGTTCCTAATTGGAGTGGTTGGTGTATTCCATACTTCTAGCGATTGGATTTCACTCAAAACTCACCAAATGATTCCTCCCACCATATTATGATGTTGCCCAAGTTTTGGGCTCGATCCGAAATCAATAGGTGTGAGAAATTGGACAATTCAAGTTCAACGGAATTTCGTTCCTAATTGGAGTGGTTGGTGTATTCCACACTTCCAGCGATTGGATTTCACTCAAAACTCACCAAATGACTCCTCCCACCATATTATGATGTTGCCCAAGTTTGGGGCTCGGTCCGAAATCAATAGGTGTGGGAAATTGGACAATTCAAGTTCAACGGCAGTTCGTTCCTAATTGGAGTGGTTGGTGTATTCCATACTTCTAGCGATTGGATTTCACTCGAAACTCACCAAATGACTCCTCCCACCATATTATGATGTTGCCGAAGTTTGGGGCTCGATCCGAAATCAATAGGTGTGAGAAATTGGACAATTCAAGTTCAACGGCAGATCGTTCCTAATTGAAGTGGTTGGTGTATTCCATACTTCTAGCGATTGGATTTCACTCAAAACAAACCAAATGACTCCTCCCCCCATATTATGATATTGACCAAGTTTTGGGCTCGATCCGAAATCAATAGGTGTTCCAAATTGGACAATTCAAGTTCAACGGCAGTTCGTTCCTAATTGGAGTGGTTGGTGTATTCCATACTTCTAGCGATTGGATTTCACTCAAAACTCACCAAATGACTCCTCCCACCATATTATGATGTTGCCCAAGTTTGGGGTACGATCCGGAATCAATAGGAGTGAGAAATTGGACAATTCAAGTTCAACGGCAGTTCGTTCCTAATGGGAGTGGTTGGTGTATTCCATACTTCTAGCGATTGGATTTCACTCAAAACTCACCAAATGACTCCTCCCACCATATTCCAATACTGCCCAAGTTTTGGGCTCGATCCGAAATTAATAGGTGTAAGAGATTGGTCAATTCTATTTCGACGGCATTTCGTTCCTAATTGGAGTGGTTGGTGTATTCCATACTTCTAGCGATTGGATTTCACTCAAAACTCACCAAATGATTCCTCCCACCATATTATGATGTTGCCCAAGTTTTGGGCTCAATCCGAAATCAATAGGTGTGAGAAATTGGACAATTCAAGTTCAACGGCAGTTCGTTCCTAATTGGAGTGGTTGGTGTATTCCATACTTCTAGCGATTGGATTTCACTCAAAAAAAACCAAATGACTCCTTGATCGGTTCATAATTGTATATCATTTTGTACCCTTCTAGCTTATGATTTGGTTATGTTTTTGAGTTAAACTTGTGCTTTTAATCCTTTTTGTGTTTATCTTTCAGTTCATTGAGCTTTAGGTAATAATGAGGGCTTTGGATAGTAAATGATGCAATCCATGCATGTTAGGGCCTAATTTGGATGAATGGATGAAGAGCTTAAAGACAAACTCAATTTTGGCTACAGTCCCCTGCCAGCCCAGTTTCGTAGGTCATATTACAAGCTTTGTTTCAGCAACCTACATAGCTCGGATGAGGCCACATTCTTCATGAAAGTTGTTCCAATGGGTGTATACTATAACATATCCGAAATTCAGCCTCATTGGATAATTGTGGAGTCTGTTACCTAGCAAACACAGAGCCATGCTCAGGATGGATTTTATCAGCGCGCAAAATGAGTTAGCAATTTGTTTTGGCCTTAACTTCCTCCTCCGACCTTGGATTGACCCAAATCATATATGGCTGGAAAGAAGACATTCTGAACTTCAAGTTTGAGTGCTTAAAGTCTTAATTTGCTTAAGGGAAGCCCAATTCGTAAGCCCTTGAAGTTGCTGGTCATGCTGACCTCAGGATGAGCTATTATTTCTGGTTGGAAGCTTGGTCATGGTGACATGAAGATGAGCTAGGGCTGCTGGTGGGATTTATTAGTGAAGTGCATCAACCATTTCAGATTTTATAATGGAAGTGTTGTATGCATTAGTGAAGTGCATCAACCATTTCAGATTTTATAAAACAAAGTGTTGTATGCATTAGCCATACTTAATTCAGATTTTCAGCTTCCTTAGGCCTATATATAGTGAGGTTTCCCAAGCTTGTAAAAACACCCCAAGGGGGGGAGCTCTCAAACACTTCTCTAGAGCTCCCTTCCCTTCTCTCCCTCAAATTCTCTTAGTTTCTCTTTCTAGTTTTCAATTGTTGTAATGAAATCTTTTGTGTTGAAATTTTCCTTAAGTTTTTCTTAGTTCCACTTTACTTTTCATTATGTAAATTCTTTTCTTTAGTCTCAAGTTTGATTAGTTTCCAAGTTTCAATTATGGTTCATGTTCTTATTCATTATGCTTATAAGTTAATATGCTAGTTTGAATGATTGATCACCATTAAGGCTTGCATGTTAGCTATCTTGGTTTGAATTAAGAGTATACACCATGCTTTAATTCGAATTGAACTATGAATAGGAAGAGTATGTATGGACATTCGACAACAGGGATTAGATACATGCTTGGTTGTTTAAATTGTTCTTCTATGCTTAATGGGTTCCTAATGCTTAATTTTAGGTTAGACAACAAATGATCAAATTAGGGAATTAGGAACACAAGGTTATGACCACACACCATGGCTTAATCATACATTAGCTAGAATCAATCCGTTAATCTAATTGAACTTGGGAACTTATCTGCTTGAGTTAGTTATTTTCTTTCTTCCTTGTTTTATTTATTTCCCTTCTTTTTCATTTCTGTTTTGTGTAGGGAAAATGAATTGAATCATTCAATCACCAATCCTCGTGGGATCGACCTCGCACTTACATACGCTATACTACCGAACGGCTCGTGCACTTGCGAGTATCACAAGTTGAGGATGCAGCTGAATCCATTTTGGTGCAGCTGTATCTACGCAACAAGTAACTCAAGCAAATAAGTTCCCAAGTTCAAATTAGATTAACGGATTGATTCTAGCTAATGTATGATTAAGCCATGGTGTGTGGTCATAACCTTGTGTTCCTAATTCCCTAATTTGATCATTTGTTGTCTAACCTAAAATTAAGCATTAGGAACCCATTAAGCATAGAAGAACAATTTAAACAACCAAGTATGTATCTAATCCCTGTTGTCGAATGTCCATACATACTCTTCCTATTCATAGTTCAATTCGAATTAAAGCATGGTGTATACTCTTAATTCAAACCAAGATAGCTAACATGCAAGCCTAAATGGTGATCAATCATTCAAACTAGCATATTAACTTATAAGCATAATGAATAAGAACATGAACCATAATTGAAACTTGGAAACTAATTCAACTTGAAAACTTAAGAAAAGAATTTACATTACAAAGAAAAATAAACTACAACTAAGAAGCAAAAGGAAAGCTAGAATTGAGAACTAGAAAGCAAAATTAAGAGAATTTGAGGGAGAGAAGGGAAGGGAGCTCTAGAGAAGTGTTTGAGAGCTCCCCCCCTTGGGGTGTGTTTACAAGCTTGGGAAACCTCACTATATATAGGCCTAAGGAAGCTGAAAATCTGAATTAAGTATGGCTAATGCATACAACACTTGTTTTATAAAATCTGAAATGGTTGATGCACTTCACTAATGCATACAACACTTCCATTATAAAATCTGAAATGGTTGATGCACTTCACTAATAAATCCCACCAGCAGCCCTAGCTCATCTTCATGTCACCATGACCAAGCTTCCAACCAGAAATGATAGCTCATACCTAGCTCACCATGACCAAGCATCCAACCAGCACATGCTGAGATCAGCATGACCAACAACTTCAAGGGCTTACAACTTGGGCTTCTCTTAATCAAATTAGGACTTTAAGCACTCGAAATTGAAGTTCAGAATGTCTTCTTTCCAGCCATATGTTATTTGGGCCAATCCAAGGTCGGAGGAGGAAGTTAAGGCCAAAACAAATTGCTAACTCATTTTCCGCGCTGATAAGATCCATCCTGAGCATGGTTCTGTGTTTGCTAGGTAACAGACTCCAAAATTATCCAATGGGGCTGAATTTCGGATATGTTATAGTATACACCCATTGGAACAACTTTCATGAAGAATGTGGCCTCATCCGAGCTATGTAGGTTGCTGAAACAAAGCTTGCAATATGACCTACGAAACTGGGCTGGCAGGGGACTGTAGCCAAAATTGAGTTTGTCTTTAAGCTCTTCATCCATTCATCCAAATTAGGCCCTAACATGCATGGATTGCATCATTTACTATCCAAAGCTATCATTATTACCTAAAGCTCAATGAACTGAAAGATAAACACAAAAAGGATTAAAAGCACAAGTTTAACTCAAAAACATAACCAAATCATAAGCTAGAAGGGTACAAAATGATATACAATTATGAACCGATCAAATACCCCCAAACCTAGATTTTGCTAGTCCTCGAGCAAAACAACACAAAACAAAGTTAAAAACAAAACAAGAAGTTAACTAGACCACTTTCGTAGGTAACTCGATTGCATTGAGAGTATGCAACAAGCCTTTAAACCTCTAGGCATCCCTAGTAGGAGGAGTTGTGTTGGAGGTCGCGACTTCTCCCACTACTCCACACTTCCTATCTTTGAAGTTGCCATCTTTCTCCATTTTTATTGAGCTATTTACATTGCTAAAACAAACACACACACAAACTTGAAACGGAATTAAAGGATTACGAAATATAAAAAAAAAAAAACTAAAAATGAAAAGGAAAAATCAACACAAGTCCAATTCCATGCTTCAAAGCAACAAGCACCAATGGGTTGTGTAAGCTGGGACTTAAACCCAGTTCTCTTGCTTGTTGGGCAATTGTCCTTTTCTGTTGGACTACAAACACAGCTTGTCCATTAACGTCATTAACTTTAAAACTTGAAATTGTCCAGTTAAGAAAAAAAAAACAAATTAAAGTAGGAAAGCCAAATAGAATCAAACAATGTTACCGATCCCCGGCAACGGCGCCAAAAACTTGTTGTGTGGATACAGCTGCACCAAAATGGATTCAGTTGCATCCTCAACTTGTGATACTCGCAAGTGCACGAGCCGTTCGGTAGTATAGCGTATGTAAGTGCGAGGTCGATCCCACGAGGATTGGTGATTGAATGATTCAATTCATTTTCCCTACACAAAACAGAAATGAAAAAGAAAGGAAATAAATAAAACAAGGAAGAAAGAAAATAACTAACTCAAGTAGATAAGTTCCCAAGTTCAATTTAGATTAATGGATTGATTCTAGCTAAAGTATGATTAAGCCATGGTGTGTGGTCATAACCTTGTTTTCCTAATTCCCTAATTTGATCATTTGTTGTCTAACCTAAAATTAAGCATTAGGAACCCATTAAGCATAGAAGAACATTTTAAACAACCAAGTATGTATCTAATCCCTGTTGTCGAATGTCCATACATACTCTTCCTATTCATAGTTCAATTCGAATTAAAGCATGGTGTATACTCTTAATTCAAACCAAGATAGCTAACATGCAAGCCTAAATGGTGATCAATCATTCAAACTAGCATATTAACTTATAAGCATAATGAATAAGAACAAAAACCATAATTGAAACTTGGAAACTAATTCAACTTGAAAACTTAAGAAAAGAATTTACATAACAAAGAAAAATAAATTACAACTAAGAAAACATTAAGGAAACTAAGAGAACTTTGAGGAAGAAAGGAAGTGTTTGAGAACTTTGAGGAGGGAGAAGAAAGTGTTTGGGAACTTTAGAGAATTTTGGAAGAACATGTGTTTGAGAGCTTTGAGGATTTTGGAAGGGAATGTGTTTAAGACATGGGGAATTTGGAAGAGAGTGTTTGAGAACTTGGAGGATTTGGAGAAGAAAGTAGAGAGGTGTTTTGAGAGCTTTGTGGATTTTGGAAGAGAGTGTTTAGGAACTTTGAGAATTTGGAAGAGAGTGGTTGAGAACTTGGAGGATGTTTGTGAACTTGGAGAATTTGAGAACTTAGGGAAGGAAGAGAAATGTGTTTGTGAAGTGTTTGAGACATAAAAAAAAAAAAAAAAAAAAAAAAAAAAAAAAAAAAAAAAACAAACCAATAAACCAAAGAAAAACACAAACAGCACTTTCTATCACCCGTTTACCACCATTTGGACAGATTCGTTTCTCTGTTTTTCAGCTTCGACCTGTGTTCAGTTTTTAGGCTATAACTTTCCAACCGTAAGTCCAAATTTCACGTTCTTTATATCGTTGGATTCAGCATGAAAAAATAAAGAACACAACGTGGACCAAACTTTCAAAACAGTAGCAGAAAAAAAAAATTGTAGCAATGAAGAAGCCTACGTTTTCAGACACAAACACAAAAGCTAAAAACTTTCCAGCAAAAAAAAAAAAAAAAAAAAAAAAAAAAAAAAAAAAAAAAAAAAGGATTAAGCTGCAACGGCTAGGGTTTGTTTGTCAAAGACTACATCTATAAGAAGGAAAAAGAAGGGAAAAAAAAACAAAAAACAAAAAAACACACAAACTCAGAAACACAAAAGAGAAAAGAAGCAAGAAAAAGAAAAAAAAAAGTGAGAAATCAAATGGCTTCTTCCTACCCCTTTTCGTTAGATCTCAACCTAGCTCCACCGACTCAGACACGAGGCCAAGCAGTAGCACCAGTATGGATGCCCTACTTTGCCTCCGCACGGGGGCCTGTGACTGTCAATGACTCAATACTCCTGGACAACGATGTTGCCATTGGAGTTTGCAGAAATTTAGTGACTCCCAAAGATATACGTGTGTTCGGGACAAGGGATGACAACCGGGTCACGAGTGATGCCCTGGCACTGAGCGTGCAGAGTACAGCATGTGTCGCAAGTTTGGGTCATCGCCTACTTGCGAAGTCCCATGAGGTAGAGGTGCTTAAAGCTCAGTTGGCGGCGGAGCGAAGTTTGGTTGAAGACTGTCAGAGTGCTATAAAAAGCTTGAAAAGGGAGAGGTCAAGGATTGTGGAGGTGAATCGACACCAGCTAGAAGTATTGCGAGACGAGAATAAAAATCTATCAAAGATGGTAGAGTTGTACTCTCGCGACATGAGAAAGCAACTGGAGGACCTAGACCGACCGGGTAAACGCAAGCAAGCGGATCGCGAGAGTAGTTACGCTCAAGCTAAGATTGCGATCTTTGGGAGCTCAAGTGATGAGCCCCAAGAGGCTGTGCGTGAAGCCCCGGAAGAGGACAGCCAGAGGGCCAAACTCAAAGCTCCTATGGTCGAGACACCGAGCGCCAAGAAGAAATGATTTCAGTTTTTATTTATTATTTAATTTTAAAGTGTATGTGTGTTTTTTTTTTCTTTAATTGGGAAATAAAAACGTTAGCTATCTCAAAGAAACGATTGACCCTAAATGTAAAGAACGACAATCAAACAAAAACACGAAGACCCAAACAAGATTTTTTTTTTTTTTTATTTTTTATTTTTAGTTAAGTAAATACACAAATAACTGCTTCTTCTTTTAAGAGAAAAACTTAAGGATGACCAGTTAAGGGCCTCAGAAAACACAGCCAGGGGTTCCGGGAAGGTTGGAGGGGTCACAATGGTCCCGCTTAAAACCCTAACTTCTTAGACACCGAAGGTGTCGCCTTAAAGAACTCCTAGACACTGTATAGACTGCGGTTGCTCACTGGAGTTACCAAAAATTTAGCTCCTTCAAAGAATATCCTATGAGTTTTAAATTATACTACCTAATTAAATAAAAAACAAAATAAATAAATAAATAAATAAACTGAAATAAACACGCAATTCAAACAATAATTTAAAAGAAGAGTTGGGATTCTTGCACCAGGTGTCCAAGACGCATCTTTAATTTTGTCTCTTCTTCCAACTACATTATTAAGAAACCAGTCAAACAAGAAGAAAATAATTGAAAATAAAATAAAATAAAATAAAATAAAATAAAAACTGAAAAAGCAAAAACACAAACATCAGAAAACAGGGAGGCAAAAGTAAGTGAAAGTGTAGACATGCTCCCTTTTAAAAAAAAAACGTGCTCGCAATTTGCGCCAGAAATGAAGGGATCCGAGAGAAAAGAGCACAGGATAGCACCCTCGAGATCCGAAGTGCTTTCGGCTCCCTCATCTGCATAAGTCTATTTAAACTCATCTCGGTGAAGTAGAAGAGCACCCCGCATTTCTTCCTGCAAATTTAGAGAAAACATCAAAAAATCCAAAAACAAAACAATGGCATCCTCATGCACTCACCTTGATGATCTTAGCCTTGAACTGTCCCTTGCACCACCGAATGCGCAGATAAGGGCTCCTCAAAACCATGTCTTCCCAAACTCCACATATCATCACGGTACGGCCTCAAACTTTGCTGAGGTAATACCGAACTTTTCTGAGGCAATGCCGAACAGAGCAGCGCTGCTTGGAGGCATGATTGGCAGCAAGCTCACACCGACAGATCATCTGCATGTGGCACAGAGGTCTGACAAAGCAGCGGTGGAGGAGTCCAATAATTTAACTGTTCTCCATGCGGTCTCGGCTACCAATTTGGGTATGCGATTGCTGGCGAGAACACGGGAGTGTGCCGCGATGAGCGAGGAAATAACTTCCTTGAAGGCTATGGTGGCGGACTTGCAGAAGCGGCTCTACTGTGCCAATCAGCACGTGGAAGCACTGCAGAGAAAAAATGAGGACCATGTGGAGCTGCTGCAGATTCTGCAAGTAAGAGACAATAGAGGCATGCCATGAAGATGAAGATGAAGATGAAGAAGTTGTTTTTATTTTTAATTTACTTGAATGTTTTTTTTGTTTTTTGTTTTTTTTGTTTTTTTTTTGTTTTACTTTTTTTTTTCTTTGTTTGTAATGTTTGAAATGAAATAAAAATGTGTTTTTAACACTCAGAAATAAACTAACTAACCACACCACGTAAATAAATAAACTAACCTAACAAAACAAAAAAAAGAACAAAAAAAACAACAAAGAAGTTCCAAATTGCAATTTACAAGGAAAATTAAATAAAAACTCAAATTTCAATTTTTTTTTAAACTTTTTAATTTTATTATTTTTGTTTTGTGTGTTTTTTTTCAAAAAAAACAAAACAAAACAAAACAAAAATAATAAAATTAAAAAGTTTAAAAAAAAATTGAAATTTGAGTTTTTATTTAATTTTCCTTGTAAATTGCAATTTGGAACTTCTTTGTTGTTTTTTTTTTCTTTGTGTGGTCAGTTAGTTGTAAATAATAATAAATTAAAAAAAAAAAATCAATTTGGAAGTTCTTTGTTTTCTTTTATGTTCTTTTTTTTGTTTTGTTAGGTTAGTTTATTTATTTACGTGGTGTGGTTAGTTAGTTTATTTCTGAGTGTTAAAAACACATTTTTATTTCATTTCAAACATTACAAACAAAGAAAAAAAAAAGTAAAACAAAAAAAAAACAAAAAAAACAAAAAACAAAAAAAACATTCAAGTAAATTAAAAATAAAAACAACTTCTTCATCTTCATCTTCATCTTCATGGCATGCCTCTATTGTCTCTTACTTGCAGAATCTGCAGCAGCTCCACATGGTCCTCATTTTTTCTCTGCAGTGCTTCCACGTGCTGATTGGCACAGTAGAGCCGCTTCTGCAAGTCCGCCACCATAGCCTTCAAGGAAGTTATTTCCTCGCTCATCGCGGCACACTCCCGTGTTCTCGCCAGCAATCGCATACCCAAATTGGTAGCCGAGACCGCATGGAGAACAGTTAAATTATTGGACTCCTCCACCGCTGCTTTGTCAGACCTCTGTGCCACATGCAGATGATCTGTCGGTGTGAGCTTGCTGCCAATCATGCCTCCAAGCAGCGCTGCTCTGTTCGGCATTGCCTCAGAAAAGTTCGGTATTACCTCAGCAAAGTTTGAGGCCGTACCGTGATGATATGTGGAGTTTGGGAAGACATGGTTTTGAGGAGCCCTTATCTGCGCATTCGGTGGTGCAAGGGACAGTTCAAGGCTAAGATCATCAAGGTGAGTGCATGAGGATGCCATTGTTTTGTTTTTGGATTTTTTGATGTTTTCTCTAAATTTGCAGGAAGAAATGCGGGGTGCTCTTCTACTTCACCGAGATGAGTTTAAATAGACTTATGCAGATGAGGGAGCCGAAAGCACTTCGGATCTCGAGGGTGCTATCCTGTGCTCTTTTCTCTCGGATCCCTTCATTTCTGGCGCAAATTGCGAGCACGTTTTTTTTTTAAAAGGGAGCATGTCTACACTTTCACTTACTTTTGCCTCCCTGTTTTCTGATGTTTGTGTTTTTGCTTTTTCAGTTTTTATTTTATTTTATTTTATTTTATTTTATTTTCAATTATTTTCTTCTTGTTTGACTGGTTTCTTAATAATGTAGTTGGAAGAAGAGACAAAATTAAAGATGCGTCTTGGACACCTGGTGCAAGAATCCCAACTCTTCTTTTAAATTATTGTTTGAATTGCGTGTTTATTTCAGTTTATTTATTTATTTATTTATTTTGTTTTTTATTTAATTAGGTAGTATAATTTAAAACTCATAGGATATTCTTTGAAGGAGCTAAATTTTTGGTAACTCCAGTGAGCAACCGCAGTCTATACAGTGTCTAGGAGTTCTTTAAGGCGACACCTTCGGTGTCTAAGAAGTTAGGGTTTTAAGCGGGACCATTGTGACCCCTCCAACCTTCCCGGAACCCCTGGCTGTGTTTTCTGAGGCCCTTAACTGGTCATCCTTAAGTTTTTCTCTTAAAAGAAGAAGCAGTTATTTGTGTATTTACTTAACTAAAAATAAAAAATAAAAAAAAAAAAAAATCTTGTTTGGGTCTTCGTGTTTTTGTTTGATTGTCGTTCTTTACATTTAGGGTCAATCGTTTCTTTGAGATAGCTAACGTTTTTATTTCCCAATTAAAGAAAAAAAAAACACACATACACTTTAAAATTAAATAATAAATAAAAACTGAAATCATTTCTTCTTGGCGCTCGGTGTCTCGACCATAGGAGCTTTGAGTTTGGCCCTCTGGCTGTCCTCTTCCGGGGCTTCACGCACAGCCTCTTGGGGCTCATCACTTGAGCTCCCAAAGATCGCAATCTTAGCTTGAGCGTAACTACTCTCGCGATCCGCTTGCTTGCGTTTACCCGGTCGGTCTAGGTCCTCCAGTTGCTTTCTCATGTCGCGAGAGTACAACTCTACCATCTTTGATAGATTTTTATTCTCGTCTCGCAATACTTCTAGCTGGTGTCGATTCACCTCCACAATCCTTGACCTCTCCCTTTTCAAGCTTTTTATAGCACTCTGACAGTCTTCAACCAAACTTCGCTCCGCCGCCAACTGAGCTTTAAGCACCTCTACCTCATGGGACTTCGCAAGTAGGCGATGACCCAAACTTGCGACACATGCTGTACTCTGCACGCTCAGTGCCAGGGCATCACTCGTGACCCGGTTGTCATCCCTTGTCCCGAACACACGTATATCTTTGGGAGTCACTAAATTTCTGCAAACTCCAATGGCAACATCGTTGTCCAGGAGTATTGAGTCATTGACAGTCACAGGCCCCCGTGCGGAGGCAAAGTAGGGCATCCATACTGGTGCTACTGCTTGGCCTCGTGTCTGAGTCGGTGGAGCTAGGTTGAGATCTAACGAAAAGGGGTAGGAAGAAGCCATTTGATTTCTCACTTTTTTTTTTCTTTTTCTTGCTTCTTTTCTCTTTTGTGTTTCTGAGTTTGTGTGTTTTTTTGTTTTTTGTTTTTTTTTCCCTTCTTTTTCCTTCTTATAGATGTAGTCTTTGACAAACAAACCCTAGCCGTTGCAGCTTAATCCATTTTGGTGGAGCTAAATCTACGCAACAAGTTTTTGGCGCCGTTGCCGGGGATCGGTAACATTGTTTGATTCTATTTGGCTTTCCTACTTTATTTTTTTTTTCTTAACTGGACAATTTCAAGTTTTAAAGTTAATGACATTAATGGACAAGTTGTGTTTGTAGTCCAACAGAAAAGGACAATTGCCCAACAAGCAAGAGAACTGGGTTTAAGTCCCAGCTTACACAACCCATTGGTGCTTGTTGCTTTGAAGCATGGAATTGGACATGTGTTGATTTTTCCTTTTCATTTTTAGTTTTTTTTTTATATTTCGTAATCCTTTAATTCTGTTTCAAGTTTTTTGTGTTCGTTTTAGCAATTTATGATAGCTTAATAAAAATGGAGAGAGATGGCAACCTCAATCATAAGAATGGGGAGTGTGGAGCAGTGGGAGAAGTCGCGACCTCCAAATGCATCATGCTCGACCTAATCGCTTCAAGGGGGAGTATTCCAATCCTTTCTCTTTAGTTGTTTTGTTATTACTTCAGTAATTTTAATTTTCTATTTCTTTTATTAAAAAAAAATTAAAAAAGATTTTTTATATTAGCTGACTCGTGGTAACTCCAGTGAGCGTCTCCGTCAATACAGTGTCTAGGAGTTCTTTAGGCGACACCTTCGGTGTCTAAGAAGTTTGGGTTTTAAGTGGGACCTTTGTGACCCCTCCAACCTTCCCGGATCCCCTGGCTGTGTTCATGAGCTCTAATTCGGATGTGTTTTTCAGGCTAAGTTTGGGAAGGGATATTACATCCAAAAAAAAAAAAAAAAAAAAAAAAAAAAAAAAAAAAAATTCACACAATTGGTGAAAGAAAAGAGAAAGTTGTGATTAAGTGGCGGTTGTTTGAAAATTCATTTTTGGGCCTTCAAAATAATTTGGTGTTTGGAAAGGAGTTTGAATCAATGTAAATGAAGGTATAAGGAGTTTTGATCATGTAAAAGAAAAAAAAATCTAATCGTGATGATTCGAAGTCTTGTAAACAATTGTTTTATGCTCTTACATTGCGAGTTCCTTGGACTTTGTATTATCCATACCTTTCATTTCTTACTCACCTTACACCCTTGGCCCCATTACAACCTATACTAAAGACCTAAATTGATCTTAAATGTCATGTGGTTGAATTGCATCCATTTTTCTACTTTTAAGTGTTTGGCATCCTTCTTGAGATCATATTAATGCAAGTTCTTCATTTTCCTATTTTGAGTTAAGTCCCTTATGATTTAACTCTAATCTCATGTTTATAATTGAGTGTTGCATTGTAGCCCTCTTCTGAGTGATTCATTTGTGAGAGGACAACTTCGGTGAGATTTGAAGTAGCATTTGTGCTTGGTATGATTTTTGAAATTGTGTGAAAACTAAGATTGGGGAATTTGTTGCATTTGGCTATCACACTAATACACTTTGAACATGTTATGTTTTGAACTTTGCCGCCTTGTAAATAATGTCTAAAATTGAGCTTTTAAACTTTTGAGTCATGTGCATGAGTCATTTATCTTCATAAAATGTTCGGAAAGATTGTTTTGAGTTTTTATTTATTTATTTTTATTTTTATTTTTGTTTTGTTTTTGTAATTATTTTTGTTTTTGTTTTTTATTTTGCTTACGGACTAACAATCTTTTAAGTTTTCTAATTACCTTGTTTTACAGAGTCAGTAAAACGTTTGTGGGTATCGTATCTGTTAAACCCTCAGGAGACACAACTCCTCCTACTAGGGATGCCTAGAGGTTTAAAGGCTTGTTGCATATGCTCAATGCAATCGAGTTACCTACGAAAGTGGTCTAGTTAACTTCTTGTTTGTTTTTATCTTTGTTTTCCTTTTGTTTTGCTCGAGGACTAGCAAAAATCTAGGTTTGGGGGTATTTGATCGGTTCATAATTGTATATCATTTTGTACCCTTCTAGCTTATGATTTGGTTATGTTTTTGAGTTAAACTTGTGCTTTTAATCCTTTTTGTGTTTATCTTTCAGTTCATTGAGCTTTAGGTAATAATGAGGGCTTTGGATAGTAAATGATGCAATCCATGCATGTTAGGGCCTAATTTGGATGAATGGATGAAGAGCTTAAAGACAAACTCAATTTTGGCTACAGTCCCCTGCCAGCCCAGTTTCGTAGGTCATATTGCAAGCTTTGTTTCAGCAACCTACATAGCTCGGATGAGGCCACATTCTTCATGAAAGTTGTTCCAATGGGTGTATACTATAACATATCCGAAATTCAGCCTCATTGGATAATTGTGGAGTCTGTTACCTAGCAAACACAGAGCCATGCTCAGGATGGATTTTATCAGCGCGCAAAATGAGTTAGCAATTTGTTTTGGCCTTAACTTCCTCCTCCGACCTTGGATTGACCCAAATCATATATGGCTGGAAAGAAGACATTCCGAACTTCAAGTTTGAGTGCTTAAAGTCTTAATTTGCTTAAGGGAAGCCCAATTCGTAAGCCCTTGAAGTTGCTGGTCATGCTGACCTCAGGATGAGCTATTATTTCTGGTTGGAAGCTTGGTCATGGTGACATGAAGATGAGCTAGGGCTGCTGGTGGGATTTATTAGTGAAGTGCATCAACCATTTCAGATTTTATAATGGAAGTGTTGTATGCATTAGTGAAGTGCATCAACCATTTCAGATTTTATAAAACAAAGTGTTGTATGCATTAGCCATACTTAATTCAGATTTTCAGCTTCCTTAGGCCTATATATAGTGAGGTTTCCCAAGCTTGTAAAAACACCCCAAGGGGGGGAGCTCTCAAACACTTCTCTAGAGCTCCCTTCCCTTCTCTCCCTCAAATTCTCTTAGTTTCTCTTTCTAGTTTTCAATTGTTGTAATGAAATCTTTTGTGTTGAAATTTTCCTTAAGTTTTTCTTAGTTCCACTTTACTTTTCATTATGTAAATTCTTTTCTTTAGTCTCAAGTTTGATTAGTTTCCAAGTTTCAATTATGGTTCATGTTCTTATTCATTATGCTTATAAGTTAATATGCTAGTTTGAATGATTGATCACCATTAAGGCTTGCATGTTAGCTATCTTGGTTTGAATTAAGAGTATACACCATGCTTTAATTCGAATTGAACTATGAATAGGAAGAGTATGTATGGACATTTGACAACAGGGATTAGATACATGCTTGGTTGTTTAAATTGTTCTTCTATGCTTAATGGGTTCCTAATGCTTAATTTTAGGTTAGACAACAAATGATCAAATTAGGGAATTAGGAACACAAGGTTATGACCACACACCATGGCTTAATCATACATTAGCTAGAATCAATCCGTTAATCTAATTGAACTTGGGAACTTATCTGCTTGAGTTAGTTATTTTCTTTCTTCCTTGTTTTATTTATTTCCCTTCTTTTTCATTTCTGTTTTGTGTAGGGAAAATGAATTGAATCATTCAATCACCAATCCTCGTGGGATCGACCTCGCACTTACATACGCTATACTACCGAACGGCTCGTGCACTTGCGAGTATCACAAGTTGAGGATGCAGCTGAATCCATTTTGGTGCAGCTGTATCTACGCAACACTCCTCCCACCATATTATGATGTTGCCCACGTTTTGGGCTCGATCCGAAATCAATAGGTGTGAGAAATTGGACAATTCAAGTTCAACGGCAGTTCGTTCCTAATTGGAGTGGTTGGTGTATTCCATACTTCTAGCGATTGGATTTCACTTAAAAGTCACCAAATGACTCCTCCCACCATATTATGATGTTGCCCAAGTTTGGGGCTCGATCCAAAATCAATAGGTGTGAGAAATTGGACAATTCAATTTCAACGGCAGTTCGTTCCTAATTGGAGTGGTTGGTGTATTCCACACTTCTAGCGATTGGATTTCACTCAAAACACCCCAAATGACTCCTCCCACCATATTATGATGTTGCCCAAGTTTTGGGCTCGATCCGAAATCAATAGGTGTGAGAAATTGGACAATTCAAGTTCAACGGCAGTTCGTTCCTAATTGGAAAACTCAAGTATAACGGCAATTCGTTCCTAATTGGAGTGGTCGGTGTATTCCATACTTCTAGCGATTGGATTTCACTCAAAACTCACCAAATGACTCCTCCCACAATATTATGATGTAGCCCAAGTTTGGGGCTCGGTCCGAAATCAATAGGTGTGAGAAATTGGACAATTGAAGTTCAACGGCAGTTCGTTCCTAATTGGAGTGGTTGGTGTATTCCACACTTCTAGCGATTGGATTTCACTCAAAATTCACCAAATGACTCCTCCCACCATATTATGATGTTGCACAAGTTTGGGGCTCGGTCCGAAATCAATAGGTGTGAGAAATTGGACAATTCAAGTTCATCGGCAGTTCGTTCCTAATTGGAGTGGTTGGGGTATTCCATACTTCTAGCGATTGGATTACACTCAAAACTCACCAAATGACTCCTCCCACAATATTATGACGTAGCCCAAGTTTGGGGCTCGGTCCGAAATCAATAGGTGTGAGAAATTGGACAATTCAAGTTCAACGGCAGTTCGTTCCTAATTGGAGTGGTTGGTGTATTCCATACTTCTAGCGATTCGATTTCACTCAAAACTCACCAAATGACTCCTCCCACCATATTATGTTGGTGCCCAAGTTTGGAGCTCGATCCGAAATCAATAGGTGTGAGAAATTGGACAATTCAAGTTCAACGGCAGTTCGTTCCTAATTGGAGTGGTTGGTGTATTCCATACTTCTGGAGATTGGATTTCACTCAAAACTCACGAAATGACTCCTCCCACCATATTATGACGTTGCCCAAGGTTTGGGCTCGATTCAAAATCAATAGGTGTTCCAAATTGGAAAACTCAAGTATAACGGCAATTCGTTCCTAATTGGAGTGGTCGGTGTATTCCATACTTCTAGCGATTGGATTTCACTCAAAACTCACCAAATGACTCCTCCCACCATATTATGGTGTTGCCCAAGTTTGGGGCTCGGTCCGAAATCAATAGGAGTGAGAAATTGGACAATTCAAGTTCAACGGCAGTTCGTTCCTAATTGGAGTGGTTGGTGTATTCCACACTTCTAGCGATTGGATTTCACTCAAAACTCACCAAATGACTCCTCCCACCATATTATGTTGTTGCCCAAGTTTTGGGCTCTATCCGAAATTAATAGGTGTGAGAAATTGGACAATTCAAGTTCAACGGCAGTTCGTTCCTAATTGGAGTAGTTGGTGTATTCCACACTTCTAGGGATTGGATTTCACTCAAAATTCACCAAATGACTCCTCCCACCATATTATGGTGTTGCCCAAGTTTCGGGCTCGATCCGAAATCAATAGGTGTGAGAAATTGGACAATTCAAGTTCAACGGCAGTTCGTTCCTAATTGGAGTGGTTGGTGTATTCCATACTTCTAGCGTTAGGATTTCACTCAAAACTCACCAAATGACTCCTCCCACCATATTATTATGTCGCACAAGTTTGGGGTACGATCCGGAATCAATAGGAGTGAGAAATTGGACAATTCAAGTTCAACGGCAGTTCGTTCCTAATGGGAGTGGTTGGTGTATTCCATACTTCTAGCGATTGGATTTCACTCAAAACTCACCAAATGACTCCTCCCACCATATTATGATGTTACCCAAGTTTTGGGCTCGATCCGAAATCAATAGGTGTTCTAAATTGGACAATTCAAGTTCAACGGCACTTCGTTCCTAATCGGAGTGGTTCGTGTATTCCATACTTCTAGCGATTGGATTTCACTCAAAACTCACCAAATGACTCCTCCCACCATATTATGATGTTGCCCAAGTTTTGGGCTCGATCCGAAATCAATAGGTGTTCCAAATTGGACAATTCAAGTTCAACGGCAGTTCGTTCCTAATCGGAGTGGTTCGTGTATTCCATACTTCTAGCGATTGGATTTCACTCAAAACTCACCAAATGACTCCTCCCACCATATTATGATGTTGCCCAAGTTTTGGGCTCGATCCGAAATCAACAGGTGTTCCAAATTGGGAAATTCAAGTTCAACGGCAGTTCGTTCCTAATTGGAGTAGTTGGTGTATTCCACACTTCTAGCGATTGGATTTCACTCAAAACTCACCAAATGACTCCCCCCACCATATTATGGTGTTGCCCAAGTTTGGGGCTCGATCCGAAATCAATAGGTGTGAGAAATTGGACAATTCAAGTTCAACGGCAGTTCGTTCCTAATTGGAGTGGTTGGTGTATTCCATACTTCTAGCGTTAGGATTTCACTCAAAACTCACCAAATGACTCCTCCCACCATATTATTATGTTGCACAAGTTTGGGGTACGATCCGGAATCAATAGGTGTGAGAAATTGGACAATTCAAGTTCAACGGCAGTTCGTTCCTAATGGGAGTGGTTGGTGTATTCCATACTTCTAGCGATTGGATTTCACTCAAAACTCACCAAATGACTCCTCCCACCATATTATGATGTTACCCAAGTTTTGGGCTCGATCCGAAATCAATAGGTGTTCCAAATTGGACAATTCAAGTTCAACGGCAGTTCGTTCCTAATCGGAGTGGTTCGTGTATTCCATACTTCTATCGATTGGATTTCACTCAAAACTCACCAAATGACTCCTCCCACCATATTATGATGTTGCCCAAGTTTTGGGCTCGATCCGAAATCAATAGGTGTTCCAAATTGGACAATTCAAGTTCAGCGGCAGTTCGTTCCTAATTGGAGTGGTTGGTGTATTCCACACTTCTAGCGATTGGATTTCACTCAAAACTAACCAAATGACTCCTCCCACCATATTATGATGTTGCCCAAGTTTTGGGCTCGATCCGAAATCAATAGGTGTGAGAAATTGGACAATTCAAGTTCAACGGCAGTTCGTTCCTAATTGGAGTGGTTGCTGTATTCCAGACTTCTAGCGATTGGATTTCACTCAAAACTCACCAAATCACTCCCCCCACCATATTATGATGTTGCCCAAGTTTGGGGCTCGATCCGAAATCAATAGGTGTGAGAAATTGGACAATTCAAGTTCAACGGCAGATCGTTCCTAATTGGAGTGATTGGTGTATTCCATACTTCTAGCGATTGGATTTCACTCAAAACTCTCCAAATGACTCCTCCGACAATATTATGATGTTGCCCATGTTTTGGGCTCGATCCGAAATCAATAGGTGTTCCAAATTGGACAATTCGAGTTCAACGGCA
The DNA here is from genome assembly GCF_965620075.1 of Prunus avium. Lineage (NCBI taxonomy): Eukaryota > Viridiplantae > Streptophyta > Magnoliopsida > Rosales > Rosaceae > Prunus > Prunus avium. The sequence goes on from NC_142290.1 coordinate 11,934,740, forward strand.
GTTCGTTCCTAATTGGGGTGGTTGGTGTACTCCATACTTCTAGCGATTGGATTTCACTCAAAACTAACCAAATGACTCCTCCAGCCATATTATGATGTTGCCCAAGTTTTGGGCTCGATCCGAAATCAATAGGTGTTCCAAATTGGACAATTCAAGTTCAACGGCAGTTCGTACCTAATTGGAGTGGTTGGTGTATTCCACACTTCTAGCGATTGGATTTCACTCAAAACTCACCAAATGACTCCTCCCACCATATTATGATGTTGCCCAAGTTTTGGGCTCGATCCGAAATCAATAGGTGTGAGAAATTGGAAAATTCAAGTTCAACGGCAGTTCGTTCCTAATTGGAGTGGTTGGTGTATTCCATACTTCTAGCGATTGGATTTCACTGAAAACTCACCAAATGACTCCTCCCACCATATTATGATGTTGTCCAAGTTTTGGGCTCAATCCGAAATCAACAGGTGTTCCAAATTGGGAAATTCAAGTTCAACGGCAGTTCGTTCCTAATTGGAGTGGTTGGTGTATTCCACACTTCTAGCGATTGGATTTCACTCAAAACTCACCAAATGACTCCTCCCACCATATTATGATATTGCCCAAGTTTTGGGCTCGATCCGAAATCAATAGGTGTTCCAAATTGGACAATTCAAGTTCAACGGCAGTTCGTTCCTAATTGGGGTGGTTGGTGTATTCCATACTTCTAGCGATTGGATTTCACTCAAAACTAACCAAATGACTCCTCCAGCCATATTGTGATGTTGCCCAAGTTTTGGGCTTGATCCGAAATCAATAGGTGTTCCAAATTGGACAATTCAAGTTCAACGGCAGTTCGTTCCTAATCGGAGTGGTTCGTGTATTCCATACTTCTAGCGATTCGATTTCACTCAAAACTCACCAAATGACTCCTCCCACCATATTATGATGTTGCCCAAGTTTGGGGCTCGATCCGAAATCAATAGGTGTGAGAAATTGGACAACTCAAGTTCAACGGCAGTTCGTTCCAAATTGGAGTGGTTGGTGTATTCCATACTTCTAGAGATTCGATTTCAGTCAAAACTCACCAACTGACTCCTCGCACCATATTATGACGTTGCCCAAGTTTTGGGCTCGATCCGAAATCAATAGGTGTTCCAAATTGGACTATTCAAGTTCAACGGCAGTTCGTTCCTAATTGGAGTGGTTGGTGTATTCCACACTTCTAGCGATTGGATTTCACTCAAAACTAACCAAATGACTCCTCCCACCATATTATGATGTTGCCCAAGTTTTGGGCTCGATCCGAAATCAATAGGTGTGAGAAATTGGACAATTCAAGTTCAACTGCAGTTCGTTCCTAACTGGAGTGGTTGGTGTATTCCATACTTCTAGCGATTGGATTTCACTCAAAACTCACCAAATGACTCCTCCCACCATATTATGATGTTGCCCAAGTTTTGGGCTCGATACGAAATCAATAGGTATTCCAAATTCGACAATTCAAGTTCAACGGCAGTTCGTTCCTAATTGGAGTGGTTAGTGTATTCCATACTTCTAGCGATTGGATTTCACTCAAAACTCACCAAATGACTCCTCCCACCATATTATGATATTGCCCAAGTTTTGGGCTCGATCCGAAATCAATAGGTGTTAGAAATTGGACAATTCAAGTTCAACGGCAGGTCGTACCAAATTGGAGTGGTTGGTCTATTCCATACTTCTAGCAATTGGATTTCACTCAAAACTCACCAAATGACCCCACCCACCATATTATGATGTTGCCCAAGTTTTGGGCTCGATCCGAAATCAATAGGTGTTCCAAATTGGACAATTCAAGTTCAACGACAGTTCGTTCCAAATTGGATTGGTTGGTGTATTCCATACCTCTAGCGATTGGATTTCACTCAAAACTAACCAAATGACTCCTCCCACCATATTATGATGTTGCCCAAGTTTTGGGTTCGATCCGAAATCAATAGGTGTGAGAAATTGGACAATTCAAGTTCGACGGCAGTTCGTTCCTAATTGGAGTGGTTGGTGTATTCCATACTTCTAACGATTGGATTTCACTCAAAACTCACCAAATGACTCCTCCCACATATTATGTTGTTGCCCAAGTTTTGGGCTCGATCCGAAATCAATGGGTGTGAGAAATTGGACAATTCAAGTTCGACGGCAGTTCGTTCCTAATTGGAGTGGTTGGTGTATTCCATACTTCTAGCGATTGGATTTCACTCAAAACTCACCAAATGACTCCTCCCACCATATTATGTTGTTGCCCAAGTTTTGGGCTCGATACGAAATCAATAGGTGTTCCAAATTGGACAATTCAAGTTCAACGGCAGTTCGTTCCTAATTGGGGTGGTTGGTGTATTCCATACTTCTAGCGATTGGATTTCACTCGAAACTCACCAAATGACTCCTCCCACCGTATTATGTTGTTGCCCAAGTTTTGGGCTCGATCCGAAATCAATAGGTGTGCGAAATTGGACAATTCAATTTGAACGGCAGATCGTAACTAAATTGGAGTGGTTGGTGTATTCCACACTTCTAGCGATTGGATTTCACTCAAAACTAACCAAATGACTCCTCCCACGATATTATGATGTTGCCCAAGTTTTGGGCTCGATCCGAAATCAATAGGTGTGAGAAATTGGACAATTCAAGTGAAATCCAATCGCTAGAAGTATGGAATAGACCAACCACTCCAATTTGGTACGACCTGCCGTTGAACTTGAATTGTCCAATTTCTCACACCTATTGATTTCGGATCGAGCCCAAAACTTGGGCAATATCATAATATGGTGGGAGGAGTCATTTGGTTCGTTTTGAGTGAAATCCAATCGCTAGAAGTATGGAATACATCAACCACTCCAATTAGGAACGAACTGCCGTTGAACTTGAATTGTCCAATTTCTCACACCTATTGATTTCGGATCGAGCCCAAAACTTGGGCAACAACATAATATGGTGGGAGGAGTCATTTGGTTAGTTTTGAGTGAAATCCAATCGCTAGAAGTGTGGAATACACCAACCACTCCAATTTAGTTACGATCTGCCGTTCAAATTGAATTGTCCAATTTCGCACACCTATTGATTTCGGATCGAGCCCAAAACTTGGGCAACAACATAATACGGTGGGAGGAGTCATTTGGTGAGTTTTGAGTGAAATCCAATCGCTAGAAGTATGGAATACACCAACCACCCCAATTAGGAACGAACTGCCGTTGAACTTGAATTGTCCAATTTGGAACACCTATTGATTTCGTATCGAGCCCAAAACTTGGGCAACAACATAATATGGTGGGAGGAGTCATTTGGTGAGTTTTGAGTGAAATCCAATCGCTAGAAGTATGGAATACACCAACCACTCCAATTAGGAACGAACTGTCGTTGAACTTGAATTGTCCAATTTGGAACACCTATTGTGTTCGGATCGAGCCCAAAACTAGGGCAACATCATAATATGGTGGGAGGAGTCATTTAGGGAGGTTTGAGTGAAATCCAATCGCTAGAAGTATGGAATACACCAACCACTCCAATTAGGAACGAACTGCCGTTGAACTTGAATTGTCCAATTTCTCACACCTATTGATTTCGGATCGAACCCAAAACTTGGGCAACATCATAATATGGTGGGAGGAGTCATTTGGTGAGTTTTGAGTGAAATCCAATCTCTAGAAGTATGGAATACACCAATCAGTCCAATTTGGAACGAACTGCCGTTCAACTTGAATTGTCAAATTTCGAACACCTATTGATTTCGGATCGAGCCCAAAACTTGGGCAACATCATAATATGGGGGGATGAGTCATTTGGTTTGTTTTGAGTGAAATCCAATCACTAGAAGTATGGAATCTCCAACCACTCCAATTAGGAACGAACTGCCGTTGAACTCTAATTGTCAAATTTGGAAGACCTATTGATTTCGGATCGAGCCCGAAACGTGGGCAACATCATAATATGGTGGGAGGAGTCAATTGGTGAGTTTAGAGTGAAATCCAATCGCTAGAAGTATGGAATACACCAACCACTCCAATTCGGAACGAACTGCCGTTGAACTTGAATTGTCCAATTTGGAACACCTATTGATTTCGGATCGAGCCCAAAACTTGGGCAACATCATAATATGGTAGGAGGAGTCATTTGGTGAGTTTTGAGTGAAATCCAATCGCTAGAAGTATGGAATACACCAACCAATCCAATTAGGAACGAACTGCCGTCGAACTTGAATTGTCCAATTTCTCACACCTATTGATTTCGGATCGAACCCAAAACTTGGGCAACATCATAATATGGTGGGAGGAGTCATTTGGTTAGTTTTGAGTGAAATCCAATCGCTAGAAGTATGGAATACACCAACCACTCCAATTAGGAACAAACTGCCATTGAACTTGAATTGTCCAATTTCTCACACCCATTGATTTCGGATCGAGCCCAAAACTTGGGCAACATCATAATATGGTGGGAGGTGTCATTTGGTTAGTTTTGAGTGAAATCCAATCGCTAGAAGTATGGAATACACCAAACACTCCAATTAGGAACGAACTGCCGTTGAACTTGAATTGTCCAATTTGGAACACCTATTGATTTCGGATCGAGCCCAAAACTTGGGCAACATCATAATATGGTGGGAGGAGTCATTTGGTGAGTTTTGAGTGAAATCCAATCGCTAGAGGTATGGAATACACCAACCACTCCAATTTAGTTACGATCTGCCGTTCAAATTGAATTGTCCAATTTCGCACACCTATTGATTTCGGATCGAGCCCAAAACTTGGGCAACAACATAATACGGTGGGAGGAGTCATTTGGTGAGTTTTAAGTGAAATCCAATCGCTAGAAGTATGGAATACACCAACCAACCCAATTAGGAACGAACTGCCGTTGAACTTGAATTGTCCAATTTGGAACACCTATTGATTTCGTATCGAGCCCAAAACTTGGGCAACAACATAATATGGTGGGAGGAGTCATTTGGTGAGTTTTGAGTGAAATCCAATCGCTAGAAGTATGGAATACACCAACCACTCCCGTTAGGAACGAACTGCCGTCGAACTTGAATTGTCCAATTTCTCACACCTATTGATTTCGGATCGAACCCAAAACTTGGGCAACATCATAATATGGTGGGAGGAGTCATTTGGTTAGTTTTGAGTGAAATCCAATCGCTAGAAGTATGGAATACACCAACCACTCCAATTAGGAACAAACTGCCCTTGAACTTGAATTGTCCAATTTCTCACACCCATTGATTTCGGATCGAGCCCAAAACATGGGCAACAACATAATATGTGGGAGGAGTCATTTGGTGAGTTTTGAGTGAAATCCAATCGCTAGAAGTATGGAATACACCAACCACTCCAATTTGGAACGAACTGCCGTTGAACTTGAGTTGTCCAATTTCTCACACCTATTGATTTCGGATCGAGCCCCAAACTTGGTCAACATCATAATGTGGTCGGAGGAGTCATTTGGTGAGTTTTGAGTGAAATCCAATCGCAAGAAGTCTGGAATACACCAACCACTCCAATTAGGAACGAACTTCCGTTGAACTTGAATTGTCCATTTTGGAACACCTATTGATTTCGGATCGAGCCCAAGACTTGGGCAACATCATAATATGGTGGGAGGAGTCATTTGGTGAGTTTTGAGTGAAATCCAATCCCTAGAAGTATGGAATACACCAACCACTCCAATTAGGAATGAACTGCCGTTGAACTTGAATTGTCCAATTTCTCACAACTATTGATTTCGGATCGAGCCCAAAACTTGGGCAACATCATAATATGGTGGGAGGAGTCATTTGGTGAGTTTTGAGTGAAATCGAATCTCTAGAAGTATGGAATACACCAACCACTCCAATTTGGAACGAACTGCCGTTGAACTTGAATTGTCCAATTTCTCACACCTATTGATTTCGGATCGAGCCCAAAACTTGGGCAACATCATAATATGGTGGGAGGAGTCATTCGGTGAGTTTTGAGTGAAATCGAATCGCTAGAAGTATGGAAAACACCAACCACTCCAACTAGGAAAGAAATGCTGTTGAAATTGAATTGACCAATTTCTCACAACTATTGATTTCGGATCGAGCCCAAAACTTGGGCAACATCATAATATGGTGGGAGGAGTCATTTGGGGAGTTTTGAGTGAAATCCAATCGCTAGAAGTATGGAATACACCAACCACTCCAATTAGGAACGAACTGCCGTTGAACTTGAATTGTCCAATTTCTCACACCTATTAATTTCGGATAGAGCCCAAAACTTGGGCAACATCATAATATGGTGGGAGGAGTCATTTGGTGGGTTTTGAGTGAAATCCAATCGCTAGAAGTATGGAATACACGAACCACTCCGATTAGGAACGAACTGCCGTTGAACTTGAATTGTCCAATTTGGAACACCTATTGATTTCGGATCGAGCCCAAAAATTGGGCAACATCATAATATGGCTGGAGGAGTCATTTGGTTAGTTTTGAGTGAAATCCAATCGCTAGAAGTATGGAATACACCAACCACCCCAATTAGGAACGAACTGCCGTTGAACTTGAACTGTCCAATTTGGAACACCTATTGATTTCGGATCGAGCCCAAAACTTGGGCAATATCATAATATGGTGGGAGGAGTCATTTGGTGAGTTTTGAGTGAAATCCAATCGCTAGAAGTGTAGAATACACCAACCACTCCAATTAGGAACGAACTGCCGTTGAACTTGAATTTCCGAATTTGGAACACCTGTTGATTTCGGATTGAGCCCAAAACTTGGGCAACATCATAATATGGTGGGAGGAGTCATTTGGTGAGTTTTCAGTGAAATCCAATCGCTAGAAGTATGGAATACACCAACCACTCCAATTAGGAACGAACTGCCGTTGAACTTGAATTTTCCAATTTCTCACACCTATTGATTTCGGATCGAGCCCAAAACTTGGGCAACATCATAATATGGTGGGAGCAGTCATTTGGTGAGTTTTGAGTGAAATCCAATCGCTAGAAGTATGGAATACACCAACCACTCCAATTAGGTACGAACTGCCGTTGAACTTGAATTTTCCAATTTCTCACACCTATTGATTTCGGATCGAGCCCAAAACTTGGGTAACATCATAATATGGTGGGAGGAGTCATTTGGTGAGTTTTGAGTGAAATCCAATCGCTAGAAGTATGGAATACACCAACCACTCCCATTAGGAACGAACTGCCGTTGAACTTGAATTGTCCAATTTCTCACTCCTATTGATTCCGGATCGTACCCCAAACTTGTGCAACACAATAATATGGTGGGAGGAGTCATTTGTTGAGTTTTGATTGAAATCCTAACGCTAGAAGTATGGAATACACCAACCACTCCAATTAGGAACGAACTGCAGTTGAACTTGACTTGTCCAATTTCTCACACCTATTGATTTCGGATTGAGCCCCAAACTTGGGCAACACCATAATATGGTGGGGGGAGTCATTTGGTGAGTTTTGAGTGAAATCCAATCGCTAGAAGTGTGGAATACACCAACTACTCCAATTAGGAACGAACTGCCGTTGAACATGAATTTCCCAATTTGGAACACCTGTTGATTTCGGATCGAGCCCAAAACTTGGGCAACATCATAATATGGTGGGAGGAGTCATTTGGTGAGTTTTGAGTGAAATCCAATCGCTAGAAGTATGGAATACACCAACCACTCCAATTAGGTACGAACTGCCGTTGAACTTGAATTGTCCAATTTGGAACACCTACTGATTTCGGATCGAGCCCAAAACTTGGGCAACATCATAATATGGCTGGAGGAGTCATTTGGTTAGTTTTGAGTGAAATCCAATCGCTAGAAGTATGGAATACACCAACCACCCCAATTAGGAACGAACTGCCGTTGAACTTGAATTGTCCAATTTGGAACACCTATTGATTTCGGATCGAGCCCAAAACTTGGGCAACATCATAATATTGTCGGAGGAGTCATTTGGTGAGTTTTGAGTGAAATCCAATCGCTAGAAGTGTGGAATACACCAATCACTCCAATTAGGAATGAACTGCCGTTGAACTTGAATTGTCCAATTTGGAACACCTATTGATTTCGGATCGAGCCAAAAACTTGGGCAACATCATAATATGGTGGGAGGAGTCATTTCGTGAGTTTTGAGTGAAATCCAATCGCTAGAAGTCTGGAATACAGCAACCACTACAATTAGGAACGAACTGCCGTTGAACTTGAATTGTCCAATTTCTCACACCTATTGATTTCGGATCGAGCCCAAAACTTGGGCAACATCATAATATGGTGGGAGGAGTCATTTGGTTAGTTTTGAGTGAAATCCAATCGCTAGAAGTGTGGAATACACCAATCACTCCAATTAGGAACGAACTTCCGTTGAACTTGAATTGTCCATTTTGGAACACCTATTGATTTCGGATCGAGCCCAAGACTTGGGCAACATCATAATATGGTGGGAGGAGTCATTTGGTGAGTTTTGAGTGAAATCCAATCCCTAGAAGTATGGAATACACCAACCACTCCAATTAGGAATGAACTGCCGTTGAACTTGAATTGTCCAATTTGGAACACCTATTGATTTCGGATCGAGCCAAAAACTTGGGCAACATCATAATATGGTGGGAGGAGTCATTTCGTGAGTTTTGAGTGAAATCCAATCGCTAGAAGTATGGAATACACCAACCACTCCAATTAGGAACGAATTGCCGTTGAAGAGAATTGTCCAATTTGGAACACCTATTGATTTCGGATCGAGCCCAAAACTTGGGCAACATCATAATATGGTGGGAGGAGTCATTTTGTGAGTTTTGAGTGAAATCCAATCCCTAGAAGTATGGAATACACCAACCACTCCAATTAGGAACGAACTGCCGTTGAACTTGAATTGTCCAATTTCTCACACCTATTAATTTCGGATAGAGCCCAAAACTTGGGCAACAACATAATATGGTGGGAGGAGTCATTTGGTGAGTTTTGAGTGAAATCCAATCGCTAGAAGTGTGGAATACACCAACCACTCCAATTAGGAACGAACTGCCGTTGAACTTGAATTGTCCAATTTCTCACTCCTATTGATTTCGGACCGAGCCCCAAACTTGGGCAACACCATAATATGGTGGGAGGAGTCATTTGGTGAGTTTTGAGTGAAATCCAATCGCTAGAAGTATGGAATACACCGACCACTCCAATTAGGAACGAATTGCCGTTATACTTGAGTTTTCCAATTTGGAACACCTATTGATTTTGAATCGAGCCCAAAACTTGGGCAACGTCATAATATGGTGGGAGGAGTCATTTCGTGAGTTTTGAGTGAAATCCAATCTCTAGAAGTATGGAATACACCAACCACTCCAATTAGGAACGAACTGCCGTTGAACTTGAATTGTCCAATTTCTCACACCTATTGATTTCGGATCCAGCCCCAAACTTGGGCACCATCATAATATGGTGGGGGGAGTCATTTGGTGAGTTTTGAGTGAAATCCAATCGCTAGAAGTATGGAATACACCAACCACTCCAATTAGGAACGAACTGCCGTTGAACTTGAATTGTCCAATTTCTCACACCTTTTGATTTCGGACCGAGCCCCAGACTTGGGCTACGTCATAATATTGTGGGAGGAGTCATTTGGTGAGTTTTGAGTGTAATCCAATCGCTAGAAGTATGGAATACCCCAACCACTCCAATTAGGAACGAACTGCCGATGAACTTGAATTGTCCAATTTCTCACACCTATTGATTTCGGACCGAGCCCCAAACTTGTGCAACATCATAATATGGTGGGAGGAGTCATTTGGTGAATTTTGAGTGAAATCCAATCGCTAGAAGTGTGGAATACACCAACCACTCCAATTAGGAACGAACTGCCGTTGAACTTCAATTGTCCAATTTCTCACACCTATTGATTTCGGACCGAGCCCCAAACTTGGGCTACATCATAATATTGTGGGAGGAGTCATTTGGTGAGTTTTGAGTGAAATCCAATCGCTAGAAGTATGGAATACACCGACCACTCCAATTAGGAACGAATTGCCGTTATACTTGAGTTTTCCAATTAGGAACGAACTGCCGTTGAACTTGAATTGTCCAATTTCTCACACCTATTGATTTCGGATCGAGCCCAAAACTTGGGCAACATCATAATATGGTGGGAGGAGTCATTTGGGGTGTTTTGAGTGAAATCCAATCGCTAGAAGTGTGGAATACACCAACCACTCCAATTAGGAACGAACTGCCGTTGAAATTGAATTGTCCAATTTCTCACACCTATTGATTTCGAATCGAGCCCAAAACTTGGGCAACATCATAATAACCATATTATGATGTTGCCCAAGTTTTGGGCTCGATTCCACACTTAGGAACGAATTGCCGTTATACTTGAGTTTTCCAATTTGGAACACCTATTGATTTTGAATCGAGCCCAAAACTTGGGCAACGTCATAATATGGTGGGAGGAGTCATTTCGTGAGTTTTGAGTGAAATCCAATCTCTAGAAGTATGGAATACACCAACCACTCCAATTAGGAACGAATTGCCGTTGAACTTGAATTGTCCAATTTCTCACACCTATTGATTTCGGATCGAGCCCCAAACTTGGGCACCATCATAATGTGGTGGGAGGAGTCATTTGGTGAGTTTTGAGTGAAATCCAATCGCTAGAAGTATGGAATACACCAACCACTCCAATTAGGAACGAACTGCCGTTGAACTTGAATTGTCCAATTTCTCACACCTATTGATTTTGGATCGAGCCCAAAACTTGGGCAACATCATAATATGGTGGGAGGAATCATTTGGTGAGTTTTGAGTGAAATCCAATCGCTAGAAGTATGGAATACACCAACCAATCCAATTAGGAACGAAATGCCGTCGAAATAGAATTGACCAATCTCTTACACCTATTAATTTCGGATCGAGCCCAAAACTTGGGCAGTATCGTAATATGGTGGGAGGAGTCATTTGGTGAGTTTTGAGTGAAATCCAATCGCCAGAAGTACGGAATACACCAACCACTCCAATGAGGAACGAACTGCCGTTGAACTTGAATTGTCCAATTTCTAACACCAATTGATTTCGGATCGAGCCCAAAACTTGGGCAACATCTTAATATGGTGGGAGGAGTTATTTGGTGAGTTCTGAGTGAAATCCAATCGCTAGAAGTATGGAATACAGCAACCACTCCAATTAGGAACGAACTGCCGTCGAACTTGAATTGTCCAATTTGGAACACCTATTGATTTCGGATCGAGCCCAAAACTTGGGCAACATCATAATATGGTGGGAGGAGTCATTTGGTGAATTTTAAGTGAAATCCAATCGCTAGAAGTATGGAATACACCAACCACTCCAATTAGGAAAGAACTGCCGTTGAACTTGAATTGTCCAATTTCTCACACCTATTGATTTCGGATCGAGCCCAAAACGTGGGCAACATCATAATATGGTGGGAGGAGTCATTTGGTTTGTTTTGAGTGAAATCCAATCGCTAGAAGTATGGAATACACCAACCACTGCAATTAGGAACGAACTGCCGTTGAACTTGAATTGTCCAATTTGGAACACCTATTGATTTCGGATCGAGCCCAAAGCTTGGGCAACATCCTAATATGGTGAGAGGAGTCATTTGGTGAGTTTTGAGTGAAATCCAATCGCTAGAAGTATGGAATTCACCAACCACTCCAATTAGGAACGAGCTGCCGTTGAACTTGAATTGTCCAATTTCTCACACCTATTGATTTCGGATCGAGCCCAAAGCTTGGGCAACATCCTAATATGGTGAGAGGAGTCATTTGGTGAGTTTTGAGTGAAATCCAATCGCTAGAAGTATGGAATACACCAACCACTCCAATTAGGAACGAACTGCCGTTGAACTTGAATTGTCCAATTTCTCACACCTATTGAATTCGAATCGAGCCCAAAACTTGGGCAACATCATAATATGGTGGGAGGAGTCCTTTGGTGAGTTTTGAGTGAAATCCAATCGCTAGAAGTATGTTATACACCAACCACTCCAATTAGGAACGAACTGCCGTTGAACTTAAATTGTCAAATTTGGAACACCTATTGATTTCGGATCGAGCCCAAAACTTGGGAAATATCAAAAATTGGTGGGAGGAGTCATTTGGTGAGTTTTGAGTGAAATCCAATCGCTAGAAGTATGGAATACACCAACCACTCCAATTAGGAACGATCTGCCGTTGAACTTGAATTGTCCAATTTCTCACACCTATTGATTTCGGATCGAGCCCCAAACTTGGGCAACATCATAATATGGTGGGAGGAGTCATTTGGTGAGTTTTGAGTGAAATCCAATCGCTAGAAGTGTGGAATACACCAACCACTCCAATTAGGAACGAACTGCCGTTGAAATTGAATTGTCCAATTTCTCACACCTATTGATTTCGAATCGAGCCCAAAACTTGGGCAACATCATAATATGGTGGGAGGAGTCATTTGGTGAGTTTTGAGTGAAATACAATCGCTAGAAGTATGGAATACACCGACCACTCTAATTAGGAACGAATTGCCGTTATACTTGAGTTTTCCAATTTGGAACACCTATTGATTTTGAATCGAGCCCAAAACTTGGGCAACGTCATAATATGGTGGGAGGAGTCATTTCGTGAGTTTTGAGTGAAATCCAATCTCTAGAAGTATGGAATACACCAACCACTCCAATTAGGAACGAACTGCCGTTGAACTTGAATTGTCCAATTTCTCACACCTATTGATTTCGGATCGAGCCCCAAACTTGGGCAACATCATAATATGGTGGGAGGAGTCATTTGGTGAGTTTTGAGTGAAATCCAATCGCTAGAAGTGTGGAATACACCAACCACTCCAATTAGGAACGAACTGCCGTTGAACTTGAATTGTCCAATTTCTGACACCTATTGATTTTGGATCGAGCCCAAAACTTGGGCAACATCATAATATGGTGGGAGGAATCATTTGGTGAGTTTTGAGTGAAATCCAATCGCTAGAAGTATGGAATACACCAACCAATCCAATTAGGAACGAAATGCCGTCGAAATAGAATTGACCAATCTCTTACACCTATTAATTTCGGATCGAGCCCAAAACTTGGGCAGTATCGTAATATGGTGGGAGGAGTCATTTGGTGAGTTTTGAGTGAAATCCAATCGCCAGAAGTACGGAATACACCAACCACTCCAATGAGGAACGAACTGCCGTTGAACTTGAATTGTCCAATTTCTAACACCAATTGATTTCGGATCGAGCCCAAAACTTGGGCAACATCATAATATGGTGGGAGGAGTCATTTGGTGAGTTCTGAGTGAAATCCAATCGCTAGAAGTATGGAATACAGCAACCACTCCAGTTAGGAACGAACTGCCGTCGAACTTGAATTGTCCAATTTGGAACACCTATTGATTTCGGATCGAGCCCAAAACTTGGGCAACATCATAATATGGTGGGAGGAGTCATTTGGTGACTTTTAAGTGAAATCCAATCGCTAGAAGTATGGAATACACCAACCACTCCAATTTGGAAAGAACTGCCGTTGAACTTGAATTGTCCAATTTCTCACACCTATTGATTTCGGATCGAGCCCAAAACGTGGGCAACATCATAATATGGTGGGAGGAGTCATTTGGTTTGTTTTGAGTGAAATCCAATCGCTAGAAGTATGGAATACACCAACCACTGCAATTAGGAACGAACTGCCGTTGAACTTGAATTGTCCAATTTGGAACACCTATTGATTTCGGATCGAGCCCAAAGCTTGGGCAACATCCTAATATGGTGAGAGGAGTCATTTGGTGAGTTTTGAGTGAAATCCAATCGCTAGAAGTATGGAATTCACCAACCACTCCAATTAGGAACGAGCTGCCGTTGAACTTGAATTGTCCAATTTCTCACACCTATTGATTTCGGATCGAGCCCAAAGCTTGGGCAACATCCTAATATGGTTAGAGGAATCATTTGGTGAGTTTTGAGTGAAATCCAATCGCTAGAAGTATGGAATACACCAACCACTCCAATTAGGAACGAACTGCCGTTGAACTTGAATTGTCCAATTTCTCACACCTATTGAATTCGAATCGAGCCCAAAACTTGGGCAACATCATAATATGGTGGGAGGAGTCCTTTGGTGAGTTTTGAGTGAAATCCAATCGCTAGAAGTATGTTATACACCAACCACTCCAATTAGTAACGAACTGCCGTTGAACTTGAATTGTCAAATTTGGAACACCTATTGATTTCGGATCGAGCCCAAAACTTGGGAAATATCAAAAATTGGTGGGTGGAGTCATTTGGTGAGTTTTGAGTGAAATCCAATCGCTAGAAGTATGGAATACACCAACCACTCCAATTAGGAACGATCTGCCGTTGAACTTGAATTGTCCAATTTCTCACACCTATTGATTTCGGATCGAGCCCCAAACTTGGGCAACATCATAATATGGTGGGAGGAGTCATTTGGTGAGTTTTGAGTGAAATCCAATCGCTAGAAGTATGGAATACACCAACCACTCCAATTAGGAACGAACTGCCGTTGAAATTGAATTGTCCAATTTCTCACACCTATTGATTTTGGATCGAGCCCCAAACTTGGGCAACATCATAATATGGTGGGAGGAGTCATTTGGTGAGTTTTGAGTGAAATCCAATCGCTAGAAGTATGGAATACCCCAACCACTCCAATTAGGAACGAACTGCCGTTGAACTTGAATTGTCCAATTTCTCACACCTATTGATTTCGGATCGAGCCCAAAGCTTGGGCAACATCCTAATATGGTGAGAGGAGTCATTTGGTGAGTTTTGAGTGAAATCCAATCGCTAGAAGTATGGAATACACCAACCATTCCAATTAGGAACGAACTGCCGTTGAACTTGAATTGTCCAATTTCTCACACCTATTGATTTCGAATCGAGCCCAAAACTTGGGCAACATCATAATATGGTGGGAGGAGTCCTTTGGTGAGTTTTGAGTGAAATCCAATCGCTAGAAGTATGGAATACACCAACCACTCCAATTAGGAACGAACTGCCGTTGAACTTGAATTGTCCACTTTCTCACACCTATTGATTTCGGATCGAGCCCCAAACTTGGGCAACAACATAATATGGTGGGAGGAGTCATTTGGTGAGTTTTGAGTGAAATCCAATCGCTAGAAGTATGGAATACACCAACCACTCCAATTAGGAACGAACTGCCGTTGAACTTGAATTGTCCAATTTGGAACACCTATTGATTTCGGATCGAGCCCAAAACTTGGGCAATATCATAATATGGTGGGAGGAGTCATTTGGTTTGTTTTGAGTGAAATCCAATCGCTAGAAGTATGGAATACACCAACCACTCCAATTAGGAACGATCTGCCGTTGAACTTGAATTGTCCAATTTCTCACACCTATTGATTTCGGATCGAGCCCCAAACTTAGGCAACATCATAATATGGTGGGAGGAGTCATTTGGTGAGTTTTGAGTGAAATCCAATCGCTAGAAGTATGGAATACACCAACCACTCCAATTAGGAACGAACTGCCGTTGAAATTGAATTGTCCAATTTCTCACACCTATTGATTTTGGATCGAGCCCCAAACTTGGGCAACATCATAATATGGTGGGAGGAGTCATTTGGTGAGTTTTGAGTGAAATCCAATCGCTAGAAGTATGGAATACCCCAACCACTCCAATTAGGAACGAACTTCCGTTGAACTTGAATTCTCCAATTTCTCACACCTATTGATTTCGGATCGAGACCAAAACCTGGGCAACCTCATAATATGGTGGGAGGAGTCATTTGGTTAGTTTTTAGTGAAATCCAATCGCTAGAAGTATGGAATACACCAACCACTCCAATTCGTAACGAACTGCCGTTGAACTTGAATTGTCCAATTTGGAACACCTATTGTTTTCGGATCGAGCCCAAAACTAGGGCAACATCATAATATGGTGGGAGGAGTCAGTTGGTGAGTTTTGAGTGAAATCCAATCGCTAGAAGTATGTAATACACCAACCACTCCAATTAGGAACGAACTGCCGTTGAACTTGCATTGTCCAATTTCGAACACCTATTGATTTCGGATCGTGCCCAAAACTTGGGCAACGTCATAATATGGTGGGAGGAGTCATTTGGTGAGTTTTGAGTGAAATCCAATCGCTAGAAGTATGGAATACACCAACCACTCCCATTAGCAACGAACTGCCGTCGAACTTGAATTGTACAATTTCTCACACCTATTGATTTCGGATCGAACCCAAAACTTGGGCAACATCATAATATGGTGGGAGGAGTCATTTGGTGAGTTTTGAGAGAAATCCAATCACTAGAAGCATGGAATACACCAACCACTCTAATTAGGAACGAACTGCCGTTGAACTTGAATTGTCCAATTTCGAACACCTATTGATTTCGGATCGAGCTCCAAACCTGGGCAACATCATAATATGGTGGGAGGAGTCATTTGGTGAGTTTTGAGTGAAATCCAATCGCTAGAAGTATGGAATACACCAACCACTCCAATTAGGAACGAACTGCCGTTGAACTTGAATTGTCCAATTTGGAACACCTATTGATTTCGGATCGAGCCCAAAACTTGGGCAATATCATAATATGGTGGGAAGAGTCATGTGGGGAGTTTTGAGTGAAATCCAATCGCTAGAAGTATGGAATACACCAACCACTCCAATTAGGAACGAACTGCCGTTGAACTTGAAGTGTCCAATTTCTCACACCTATTGATTTCTGATCGAGCCCAAAACTTGGGCAACATCATAATATGGTGGTAGGAGTCATTTGGTTAGTTTTGAGTGAAATCCAATTGCTAGAAGTATGGAATACACCAACCACTCCAATTAGGAACGAACTGCCGTTGAACTTGAATTGTCCAATTTCTCACACCTAGTGATTTCGGATCGAGCCCCAAACTTGGGCAACATCATAATATGGTGGGAGGAGTCATTTGGTGAGTTTTGAGTGAAATCCAATCGCTAGAAGTATGGAATACACCAACCACTCCAATTAGGAACGAACTTCCGTTGAACTTGAATTATCCAATTTCTCACACCTATTGATTTCGGATCGAGCCCAAAACTTGGGCAACATCATAATATGGTGGGAGGAGTCATTTGGTGAGTTTTGAGAGAAATCCAATCTATAGAAACATGGAATACACCAACCACTCCAATTAGGAACGAACTGCCGTTGAACTTGAACTGTCCAATTTCTCACACCTATTGATTTCGGATCGAGCCCCAAACCTGGGCAACAGCATAATATCGTGGGAGGAGTCATTTGGTGAGTTTTGGGTGAAATCCAATCGCTAGAAGTATGGAATACACCAACCACTCCAATTAGGAACGAACTTCCGTTGAACTTGAATTGTCCAATTTGGAACAGCTATTGATTTCGGATAGAGCCCAAAACTTGGGCAACATCATAATGTGGTGGGAGGAGTCATTTGGTGAGTTTTGAGTGAAATCCAATCGCTAGAAGTATGGAATACACGAACCACTCCAGTTAGGAACGAACTGCCGTTGAACTTGAATTGTCCAATTTCTCACACCTATTGATTTCGGATCGAGCCAAAAACTTGGGCAACATCATAATATGGTGGGAGGAGTCATTTGGTGAGTTTTGAGAGAAATCCAATCGCTAGAAGTTTGGAATACACCAACCACTCCAATTAGGAATGAACTGCCGTTGAACTTGAATTGTCCAATTTCTCACACATATTGATTTCGGATCGAGCCAAAAACTTGGGCAACATCATAATATGGTGGGAGGAGTCATTTGGTTAGTTTTGAGTGAAATCCAATCGCTTGAAGTTTGGAATACACCAATCACTCCAATTAGGAACGAATTGCCGTTGAACTTGAATTCTCCAATTTCTCACACCTATTGATTTCGGATCGAGCCCAAAACTTGGGCAACATCATAATATGGTGGGAGGAGTTATTTGGTGAGTTTTGAGTGAAATCCAATCGCTAGATGTATGGAATACACCAACCACTCCAGTTAGGAACGAACTTCCGTTGAACTTGAATTGTCCAATTTCTCACACCTATTGATTTCGGATCGATCCCAATACTTTGGCAACATCATAATATGGTGGGAGGAGTCATTTGGTGAGTTTTGAGAGAAATCCAATCGCTAGAAACATGGAATACACCAACCACTCCAATTAGGAACGAATTGCCGTTCAACTTGAATTGTCCAATTTGGAACACCTATTGATTTCGGATCGAGCCCAAAACTTGGGCAACATCATAATGTGGTGGGAGGAGTCATTTGGTGATTTTTGAGTGAAATCCAATCGCTAGAAGTATGGAATACACCAACCACTCCAATTAGGAACGAACTGCCGTTGAACTTGAATTGTCCAATTTCTCAGGCCTATTGATTTCGGATCGAGCCCCAAAGTTGGGCAACATCATAATATGGTGGGAGGAGTCATTTGCTGAGTTTTGAGTGAAATCCAATCGCTAGAAGTATGGAATACACCAACCACTCCAATTAGGAACGAACTGCCGTTGAACTTGAATTGTCCAATTTCTCACACCTATTGATTTCGGATCGAGCCCAAAACTTGGGCAACATCAGAATATGGTGGGAGGAGTCATTTGGTGAGTTTTGAGTGAAATCCAATCGCTAGAAGTATGGAATACACCAACCACTCCAATTAGGAACGAACTGCCGTTGAACTTGAATTGTCCAATTTGGAACACCTATTGATTTCGGATCGAGCCCAAAATTTGGGCAACATCATAATATGGTGGTAGGAGAGAGTTGGTGAGTTTTGAGTGAAATCCAATCGCTAGAAGTGTGGAATACACCAACCACTCCAATTAGGAATGAACTGTCGTTGAAATTGAATTGACCAATTTCTCACACCTATTGATTTCGTATCGAGCCCCAAAGTTGGGCAACATCATAATATGGTGGGAGGAGTCATTTGGTGAGTTTTGAGTGAAATCCAATCGCTAGAAGTATGGAATACACCAACCACACCAATTAGGAACGAACTTCCGTTGAACTTGAATTGTCCAATTTCTCACACCTATTGATTTCGGATCGAGCCCAAAACTTGGGCAACATCATAATATGGTGGGAGGAGTCATTGATCGGTTCATAATTGTATATCATTTTGTACCCTTCTAGCTTATGATTTGGTTATGTTTTTGAGTTAAACTTGTGCTTTTAATCCTTTTTGTGTTTATCTTTCAGCTTTAGGTAACAATGATGGCTTTGGATATGAAATGATGTAATCCATGCATGTTAAAGCCTGATTTGGATAAAGGGAAGAAGTGCTTAAAGACAAACTCATTTTGGCTACAGCCCCCTGCCAGTCCAGTTCCGTAGGTCATATTGCAAGCTTTGTTTCAGCAACCTACACAGCTCGGATGAGGCAGCATTCTTCATGAAAGTTGTTCCAATGGGCGTATACTATAACATATCCAAAATGCAGCCCCATTGGATAAATATGGAGTCTGTCACCTAGCAAACACAGAACCATGCTCAGGATGGATTTTGTCAGCGAGCAAAAACGAGTTAGCAATTTGTTTTGGCCTTAGCTTCTTCATCCGAGCTTGGATTGGGCTAATACTTGTGTGGTTGGTTCAGACACATTCTGAACTTCGCAATGGACATCTTAAAGTCATCATTTGCTTAAGTGAAGCCCAATTTGTAAGCCCTTGAAGTTGCTGGTCATGCTGACCTCAGGATGAGCTATTGTTTCTGGTTGGAAGCTTGGTCATGGTGAGCTAGGCATGAGCTATTGTAGCTGGTTGGAAGCTTGGTCATGGTGACATGAAGATGAGCTAGGGCTGCTGGTGGGATTTATTGGTGAAGTGCATCAACCATATCAAATACAAGTGTTGTATGCATTAGCCATATCAAATTCAGATTTTCACTTCCCCTAGGCCTATAAATAGGGATGTTCTCTAAGCTTGTAAACACACCCCAAGGGGGGGAGCTCTCAAACACTTCTCTAGAGCTCCCTTCCCTTCTCTCCCTCGAATTCTCTTAGTTTCTCTTTCTAGTTTTCAATTGTTGTAATGAAATCTTTTGTGCTGAAATTTTCCTTAAGTTTTTCTTAGTTCCACTTTACTTTTCATTATGTAAATTCTTTTCTTTAGTTTCAAGTTTGATTAGTTTCCAAGTTTCAATTATGGTTCATGTTCTTATTCATTATGCTTATAAGTTAATATGCTAGTTTGAATGATTGATCACCATTTAGGCTTGCATGTTAGCTATCTTGGTTTGAATTAAGAGTATACACCATGCTTTAATTCGAATTGAACTATGAATAGGAAGAGTATGTATGGACATTCGACAACAGGGATTAGATACATGCTTGGTTGTTTAAATTGTTCTTCTATGCTTAATGGGTTCCTAATGCTTAATTTTAGGTTAGACAACAAATGATCAAATTAGGGAATTAGGAACACAAGGTTATGACCAAACACCATGGCTTAATCATACTTTAGCTAGAATCAATCCGATAATCTAATTGAACTTGGGAACTTATCTGCTTGAGTTAGTTATTTCTTTCTTCCTTGTTTTATTTATTTCCTTGCTTTTTTTTCATTTCTGTTTTGTGTAGGGAAAATGAATTGGATCATTCAATCACCAATCCTCGTGGGATCGACCTCGCACTTACATACGCTATACTACCGAACGGATCGTGCACTTGCGAGTATCACAAGTTGAGGATGCAGCTTAATCAATTTTGGTGCAGCTGAAATCCACACAACAAGTTTTTGGCGCCGTTGCCGTGCATTTCGCAAGTAGGCGATGACCCAAACTTGCGACACACATGCTGTACTCTGCACGCTCATTGCCAGGGCATCACTCGTGACCCGGTTGTCATCCCTTGCCCCGAACACACGTATATCTTTGGGAGTCACTAAATTTCTGCCAACTCCAATAGCAACATCGTTGTCTAGGAGTATTGAGTCATTGACAGACCCAGGCCCCCGTGAGGAGCCAAAGTAGGGCATCCATACTGGTGCCGCTGCTTGGCCCAATGTCTGAGTCGGTGGAGCTAGGTTGAGATCCAACGAAAATGGGTAGGAAGAGGCCATTTGATTTCTCACTTTTTTTCTTCTTTTCTCTTTTGTGTTTCTGAGTTTGTGGTTTTGTTTTTATCCCCTTCTTTTTCCTTCTTATAGATATAGTCTTTGACAAACCCTAGCCATTGCAGCGTCTAAGCATTTCTGAATCTCCAGCATTCATCGAGTCCCACAACCTTCTCGCTTTCCAACCATACCCAACTCATTTATCACGACATGTCTTTTCTGAACGAACACGTTCAGTAAAGTCTTCGCGCCTTTCCATGAGCCCGTAATTTCTGCTTGTGAAATCTGCGGCGCTTCTATCTGTCAACACGTGGCTTCTGCTTTCTGCCCGTGACTAACCCTGAGACGACATTAGGGACCACGTGCTTTCTTTTCAGAAATCCCACCCTTTGCACTTCCAATTCACGTTTTATCTATTTTTTAAAAAAAAATTAAAATTAAAATGTGTGGGCTTCGGAATTCATTTTGGGTCGGGTTTCACCTTAGTTTGGGTTTCAAAGTGGGTTAAATTCACCATGGTTTGTGTTTCGAAATTGTGGGCTTTGGGCTTCAAATTAATTTTTTTTTTTTGGGTTTCAGAATTGTGTGATTAGGGTTTACTGTTTCATTTTTTGTTTGTTTGTTTTGTAATTTTTATTTTTGTAATTATTTTATTTTATTAGTGTATTTTAATTCTTGTGTGTTTTGTGATTTATATTTACTTTAGTACCTTTCATTTCTTGTTATGACATTGCTTGTTCCTAATTTTTAAACATTGAGGACAATGTTCATTTCTAGGTTTGGGGGTATTGGAGTTTAGCATGTAAATTTGGTTTTTCCTTAATTTATTTATTTATTTATTTATTTGCTTGTTTTTATTTTTATTTTATTTTGTTAAGTCTTGCTTTTATTTTGATTTTGATTTTGATTTTGATTTTGATTTTGATTTTATTCACTTTCCGAACACATTTGATGAGATTGTGATAAATGTTTGCATGACTTAAATGAAAATTGAATTTTATTTATTATTTATTTTGTTTTCCTTGTAAATTTTTATTGTAAAAAAATAAATAAATAATTAATTAATTTGGCATCGTTCTAGCATAACATGTTCGAAACCTTCTTTGCACTTGCCATTTGTTTCATAATTTTCCAATTAAAGGATTTGCATGACCCAAAGAATTGTATCAAGCATAAATTAGACTTATATAACCAACCATATAAAGTGAGCTTTTGAGCATTGTACTTCATTTCATGAGTGTTATACATATACTCTTAATTTCTTGTCATCAAAGTTGTTGTTTGATCTCATTATTCATTGATTTGGTTGAACACTTAAAAGTCATTCATTCTTATGCAATTTGATTTCATGACATTTAAAGAAATGATATTAAGGCCTTCTTTGGATCGTTTGTGCCTTTCAAGCTAACCTTATGCATGCTTAAGCATGATTTTCCATTGTTAACCATTTTGAGCCTACATGTAAAACTTTTCTTTCATTTAACCAATTTTATTTCCTCGCCTTAGCCCGAAAAACAAATATTTACCTTTCTAAGGAATTCATGAGCTCTAATTCGGATGTGTTTTTCAAGCTAAGTTTGGGAAGGGATATTACATCAAAAAAAATCACACAATTGTTTTATGCTCCAATTAGGAGTATGGAATACACCAACCACTCCAATTAGGAACGATCTACCGTTGAACTTGAATTGTCCAATTTCTAACACCTATTGATTTCGGATCGAGCCCCAAACTTGGGCAACATCATAATATGGTGGGAGGAGTCATTTGGTCAGTTTTGAGTGAAATCCAACCCCTAGAAGTATGAAATACAACAACCACTCCAATTAGGAACGAACTGCCGTTGAACTTGAATTGTCCAATTTGGAACACCTATTGATTTCGGATTGAGCCCAAAACTTGGGCAACATCATAATATGGTGGGAGGAGTCAATTGGTGAGTTTTGAGTGAAATCCAATCTCTAGAAGTATGGAATACACCAACCACTCCAATTTGGAACGAACTGCCGTTGAACTTGTATTGTCCAATTTCTCACACCTATTGATTTCGGATCGAGCCCAAAACTTGGGCAATATCATAATATGGTGGGAGGAGTCATTTGGTGAGTTTTGAGTAAAATCCAATCGCTAGAAGTATGGAATACAACAACTACTCCGATTAGAAATGAACTGTCGTTGAAATTGAATTGACCAATTTCTCATCCCTATTGATTTCGGAACGAGCCCCAAAGTTGGGCAACATCATAATATGGTGGGAGGAGTCATTTGGTGAGTTTTGAGTGAAATCCAATCGCTAGAAGTGTGGAATACACCAACCACTCCAATTAGGAACGAACTGCCGTTGAACTTGAATTGTCCAATTTCTCACACCTATTGATTTCGGATCGAGCCCCAAACTTGGGCAACATCATAATATGGTGGGAGGAGTCATTTGGTGAGTTCTGAGTGAAATCCAATCGCAAGAAGTATGGAATACACCAACCACTCCAATTTGGAACGAACTTCCGTTGAACTTGAATTGTCCAATTTCTCACACCTATTGATTTCGGATCGAGCCCAAAACTTGGGCAACATCATAATATGGTGGGAGGAGTCATTTGGTGAGTTTTGAGAGAAATTCAATCGCTAGAAGTATGGAATACACCAACCACTCCAATTAGGAACGAACTGCCGTTGAACTTGAATTGTCCAATTTCTCACACCTATTGATTTCGGATCGAGCCCAAAACTTGGGCAACATCATAATATGGTGGGAGGAGTCATTTGGTTAGTTTTGAGTGAAATCCAACCGCTAGAAGTATGGAATACACCAACCACTCCAATTAGGAACGAACTGTCGTTGAACTTGAATTGTCCAATTTGGAACATCTGTTGATTTCGGATCGAGCCCAAAACTTGGTTAACATCATAATATGGTGGGAGGAGTCATTCGGTGAGTTTTGAGTGAAATGCAATCGCTAGAAGTATGGAATACACCAACCACTGCAATTAGGAACGAACTGCCGTTGAACTTGAATTGTCCAATTTCTCACACCTATTGATTTCGGATCGAGCCCAAAACTTGGGCAACATCATAATATGGTGGGAGGAGTCATTTGGTGAGTTTTGAGTGAAATCCAATCGCTAGAAGTATGGAATACACCAACCACTCCAATTAGGAACGAACTGCCGTTGAACTTGAATTGTCCAATTTCTCACACCTATTGATTTCGGATCGAGCCCAAAAGTTGGGCAACATCATAATACGGTGGGAGGAGTCAATTGGTGAGTTTTGAGTGAAATCCAATCGCTAGAAATATGGAATACACCAACCACTCCAATTAGGAACGAACTGCCGTTGAACTTGAATTGCCCAATTTCTCACACCTATTCATTTCGGATCGAGCCCAAAACTTGGGCAACATCATAATATGGTGGGAGGAGTCAATTGGGGAGTTTTGAGTGAAATCCAATCGCAAGAAGTATGGAATACACCAACCACTCCAATTAGGAACGAACTTCCGTTGAACTTGAATTGTCCAATTTCTCACACCTATTGATTTCGGATCGAGCCCAAAACTTGGGCAACATCATAATATGGTGGGAGGAGTCATTTGGTTAGTTTTGAGTGAAATCCAATCGCTAGAAGTATGGAATACACCAACCACTCCAATTAGGAACGAACTTCCGTTGAACTTGAATTGTCCAATTTCTCACACCTGTTGATTACGGATCGAGCCCCAAACTTGGGCAACATCATAAAATGGTAGGAGGAGTCATTTGGGGAGTTTTGAGTGAAATCCAATCGCTAGAAGTATGGAATACACCAACCACTCCAATTAGGAACGAACCGCCGTTGAACTCTAATTGTCAAATTTGGAAGACCTATTGATTTCGGATCGAGCCCAAAACTTGGGCAACATCATAATATGGTGGGAGGAGTCATTTGGTGAGTTTTGAGTGAAATCCAATCGCTAGAAGTATGGAATACACCAACCACTCCAATTAGGAACGAACTGCCGTTGAACTTGAATTGTCCAATTTCTCACACCTATTGATTTCGGATCGAGCCCAAAACTTGGGCAATATCATAATATGGTGGGAGGAGTCATTTAGTGAGTTTTGAGTGAAATCCAATCGCTAGAATTATGTAATACACCAACCACTCCAATTAGGAACGAACTGCCGTTCAACTTGAATTGTCCAATTTCTCACACCTATTGATTTCGAATCGAGCCCCGAACTTGGGCAACATCATAATATGGTGAGAGGAGTCGTTTGGTGAGTTTTGAGTGAAATCCAATCGCTAGAAGTATGGAATACACCAACCACTCCAATTAGGAACGAACTGCCGTTGAACTTGAATTGTCCAATTTCTCCCACCTATTGATTTCGGATCGAGCCCAAAACTTGGGCAACATCATAATATGGTGGGAGGAGTCGTTTGGTGAGTTTTGAGTGAAATCCAATCTTTTGAAGTACGGAATACACCAACCACTGCAATTCGGAACAAACAGCCGTTGAACTTGAATTGTCCAATTTGGAACACCTATTGATTTCGGATCGAGCCCAAAACTTGGGCAACATCATAATATGGTGGGAGGAGTCATTTGGTGAGTTTTGAGTGAAATCCAATCGCTTGAAGTATGGAATACACCAACCACTGCAATTAGGAACGAACAACCGTTGAACTTGAATTGTCCAATTTGGAACACCTATTAATTTCGGATCGAGCCCAAAAGTTGGGCAACATCATAATACGGTGGGAGGAGTCAATTGGTGAGTTTTGAGTGAAATCCAATCGCTAGAAATATGGAATACACCAACCACTCCAATTAGGAACGAACTGCCGTTGAACTTGAATTGCCCAATTTCTCACACCTATTCATTTTGGATCGAGCCCCAAACATGGGCAACATCAGAATATGGTGGGAGGAGTCACTTGGTGAGTTTTGAGTGAAATCCAATCGGTAGAAGTATGGAATACACCAACCACTCCAATTACGAACGAACTGCCGTTGAACTTGAATTGTCCAATTTTTCACACCTATTGATTTTGGATCGAGCACAAAACTTGGGCAACATCATAATATGGTGGGAGGAGTCAATTGGTGAGTTTTGAGTGAAATCCAATCGCTAGAAGTATGGAATACACCAACCACTCCAATTAGGAACGAACTGCCGTTGAACTTGAATTGTCCAATTTTTCACACCTATTGATTTCGGATCGAGCCCAAAGCTTGGGCAACATCATAATATGGTGGGAGGAGTCCTTTGGTGAGTTTTGAGTGAAATCCAATCGATAGAAGTGTGGAATACACCAACCACTCCAATTAGGAACGAACTGCCGTTGAACTTGAATTGTCCAATTTCTCACACCTATTGACTTCGGATCGAGCTCAAAGCTTGGGCAACATTATAATGTGGTGGGAGGAGTCATTTGGCTTGTTTTGAGTGAAATCCAATCTCTAGAAGTATGGAATACACCAATCACTCCAATTAGGAACTATCTGCCGTTGAACTTGAATTGTCCAATTTCTCACACCTATTGAGTTCGGATCGAGCCCAAAACTTGGGCAACATCATAATATGGTGGGAGGAGTCATTTGGTCAGTTTTGAGTGAAATCCAGTCGCTAGAAGTACGGAATACACCAACCACTCCAATTAGGAACGAACTGCCGTTGAACTTGAATTGTCCAATTTCTCACACCTATTGATTTCGGATCGAGCCCAAAACTTGGCCAGCATCATAATATGGTGGGAGGAGTCATTTGGTTTGTTTTGAGTGAAATCCAATCGCTAGAAGTATGGAATACACCAACCACCCCAATTAGGAACGAAATGCCGTTGAACTTGAATTGTCCAATTTGGAACACCTATTGATTTCGTATCGAGCCCAAAACTTGGGCAACATAATAATATGGTGGGAGGAGTCATTTGGTGAGTTTTGAGAGAAATCCAGTCGCTAGAAGTATGGAATACAGCAACCACTCCAATTAGGAACGAACTGCCGTTGAAATTGAATTGTCCAATTTCTCACACCTATTGATTTCATATCAAGTCCAAAACTTGGGCAACATCATAATATGGTGGGAGGAGTCAATTGGTGAGTTTTGAGTGAAATCCAATTGCTAGAAGTATGGAATACACCAACCACTCCAGTTAGGAATGAACTGCCGTTGAACTTGAATTGTCCAATTTCTCACACCTACTGATTTCGGATCGAGCCCAAAACTTGATCAACATCATAATATGGTGGGAGGAGTCATTTTGTGAGTTTTAAGAGAAATCCAATCGCTAGAAGTGTGGAATACACCAACCACTCCAATTTTGAACGAACTGCCGTTGAACTTGAATTGTCCAATTTCTCACACCTATTGATTTCGGATCGAGCCCCAAACTTGGGCAACATCATAATATGGTGGGAGGAGTCATTTGGTGAGTTTTGAGAGAAATCTAATCTCTAGAAGTATGGAATACACCAACCACCCCAATTAGGAACGAACTGCCGTTGAACTTGAATTGTCCAATTTGGAACACCTATTGATTTCGTATCGAGCCCAAAACATGGGAAACATCATAATATGGTGGGAGGAGTCATTTGGTGAGGTTTGAGAGAAATCCAGTCGCTAGAAGTATGGAATACACCAACCACTCCAATTAGGAACGAACTGCCGTTGAACTTGAATTGTCCAATTTGGAACACCTATTGATTTCGGATTGAACCCAAAACTTGGGCAACATCATAATATGGTGGGAGGAGTCATTTGGTGAGTTTTGAGTGAAATCCAATCCCTAGAAGTATGGAATACAGCAACCACTCCAATTAGGAACGAACTGCCGTTGAACTTGAATTGTCCAATTTCTCACACCTATTGATTTCGGATCGAGCCCAAAACTTGGGCAACATCTTAATATGGTGGGAGGAGTCATTTGGTGAGTTTTGAGTGAAATCCAATCGCTAGAAGTATGGAATACACCAATCACTCCAATTAGGAACTATCTGCCGTTGAACTTGAATTGTCCAATTTCTCACACCTATTGATTTCGGATCGAGCCCAAAACTTGGGGAACATCATAATATGGTGGGAGGAGTCAATTGGTGAGTTTTGAGTGAAATCCCATCTCTAGAAGTATGGAATACACCAACCACTCCAATTAGGAACGAACTGCCGTTGAACTTGAATTGTCCAATTTCTCACACCTATTGATTTCAGATCAAGCCCAAAACTTGGGCAACATCATAATATGGTGGGAGGAGTCAATTGGTGAGTTTTGAGTGAAATCCAATCTCTAGAAGTATGGAATACACCAACCACTCCAGTTAGGAATGAACCGCCGTTGAACTTGAATTGTCCAATTTCTCACACCTACTGATTTCGGATCGAGCCCAAAACTTGGGCAACATCATAATATGGTGGGAGGAGTCATTTTGTGAGTTTGGAGTGAAATCCAATCGCTAGAAGTATGGAATACACCAACCACTCCAATTAGGAACGAACTGCCGTTGAACTTGAATTGTCCAATTTCTCACACCTATTGATTTCGGATTGAACCCAAAACTTGGGCAACATCATAATATGGTGGGAGGAGTCATTTTGTGAGTTTTGAGTGAAATCCAATCACTAGAAGTACGGAATACACCAACCACTCCAATTGGGAACGAACTGCCGTTGAACTTGAATTGTCCAATTTCTCACATCTATTGATTTCGGAACGAGCCCAAAACTTGGGCAACATCATAATATGGTGGGAGGAGTCAATTGGTGAGTTTTGAGTGAAATCCAATCGCTAGAAGTATGGAATACAACAACCACTCCAATTAGGAACGAACTGCCGTTGAACTTGAATTGTCCAATTTCTCACACCTATTGATTTCGGATCGAGCCCAAAACTTGGGCAACATCATCATATGGTGGGAGGAGTCATTTGGTTAGTTTTGAATGAAATCCAATCGCTAGAAGTATGGAATACACCAACCACTCCAATTACGAACGAACTGCCGTTGAACTCTAATTGTCAAATTTGGAAGACCTATTGATTTCGGATCGAGCCCAAAACTTGGGCAACATCATAATATGGTGGGAGGAGTCATTTGGTGAGTTTTGAGTGAAATCCAATCGCTAGAAGTATGGAATACACCAACCACTCCAATTAGGAACGAACTGCCGTTGAACTTGAATTGTCCAATTTGGAACACCTATTGATTTCGGATCGAACCCCAAACTTGTGCAACATAATAATATGGTGGGAGGGGTCATTTGGTGAGATTTGAGTGAAATCCTATCGCTAGAAGTATAGAATACACTAACCACTCCAATTAGGAACGAACTGCCGTTGAACTTGAATTGTCCAATTTGGAACACCTATTGATTTCGGATCGAGCCCAAAACTTGGGCAACATCATAATACGGAGGGAGGAGTCATTGGTGAGTTTTGAGTGAAATTCAATCGCTAGAAGTATGGAATACAACAACCACTCCAATTAGGAACGAACTGCCGTTGAACTTGAATTGTCCAATTTCTCACACCTATTGATTTCGGATCGAGCCCAAAACTTGGGCAACATCATAATATGGTGGGAGGAGTCATTTGGTGAGTTTTGAGTGAAATCCAATTGCTAGAAGTATGGAATACACCAACCACTCCAATTAGGAACGAACTGCCGTTGAACTTGAATTGTCCAATTTCTCACACCTATTGATTTCGGAACGAGCCCAAAACCTGGGCAACATCATAATATGGTGGGAGGAGTCAATTGGTGTGTTTTGAGTGAAATCCAATCGCTAGAAGTATTGAATACACCAACCACTCCAATTAGGAACGAACTGCCGTTGAACTTGAATTGTCCAATTTGGAACCCCTATTGATTTCGGATCAAGCCCCAAACTTGGGCAACATCATAATATGGTGGGAGGAGTCATTTGGTGAGTTTTGAGTGAAATCCAATCGCTTGAAGTATGGAATACACCAACCACTCCAATTAGGAACGAACTTCCGTTGAACTTGAATTGTCCAATTTCACACACCTATTGATTTCGGATCGAGCCCAAAACTTGGGCAACATCATAATATGGTGGGAGGAGTCATTTGGTGAGTTTTGAGTGAAATCCAATCGCTAGAAGTATGGAATACACCAACCACTCCAATTAGGAACGAACTGCCGTTGAACTTGAATTGCCCAATTTCTCACACCTATTGATTTCGGATCGAACCCCAAACTTGTGCAACATAATAATATGGTGGGAGGAGTCATTTGGTGAGATTTGAGTGAAATCCTATTGCTAGAAGTATGGAATACACCAACCACTCCAATTAGGAACGAACTGCCGTTGAACTTGAATTGTCCAATTTTTAACACCTATTGATTTCGGATTGAGCCCAAAACTTGGGCAACATCATAATATGGTGGGAGGAGTCATTTGGTGAGTTTTGAGTGAAATCCAATCGCTAGAAGTATGGAATACACCAACCACTCCGATTAGGAACGAATTGTCGTTGAACTTGAAGTGTCCAATACGGAACACCTATTGATTTCGGATCGAGCCCCAAACTTGGGCAACATCATAATATGGTGAGAGGAGTCGTTTGGAGAGTTTTGAGTGAAATCCAATCGCTAGAAGTGTGGAATACACCAATCACTCCAATTAGGAACGAACTACCGTTGAACTTGAATTGTGCAATTTCTCACACCTGTTGATTTCGGATCGAGCCCCAAACTTGGGCAACATCATAATATGGTGGGAGGAGTCATTTCGTTAGTTTTGAGTGAAATCCAATAGCTAGAAGTATGGAATACACCAACCACTCCAATTAGGAACGAACTGCTGTTGAACTCTAATTGTCAAATTTGGAAGACCTATTGATTTCGGATCGAGCCCAAAACTTGGGCAACATCATAATACGGTTTGAGGAGTCATTTGGTGAGTTTTTAGTGAAATCCAATCGCTAGAAGTTTGGAATACACCAACCACTCCAATTAGGAATGAACTGCCGTTGAACTTGAATTGTCCAATTTCTCACACCTATTGATTTCGGATCGAGCCCCAAACTTGGGCAACATCATAATATGGTGGGAGGAGTCATTTGGTGAGTTTTGAGTGAAATCCAAACGCTGGAAGTATGGAATACACCAACCATTCCAATTAGGAACGAACTGCCGTTGAACTTGAATTGTCCAATTTCGAACAACAATTGATTTCGGATCGAGCCCAAAACTTGGGCAACATCATAATATGGTGGGAGGAGTCACTTGGTGAGTTTTGAATGAAATCCAATCACTAGAAGTATGGAATACACCAACCACTCCAATTAGGAACGAACTGCCGTTGAACTTGAATTGTCCAGTTTCTCACACCTAATGATTTCGGATCGAGCCCAAAACTTGGGCAACATCATAATATCGTGGGAGGAGTCATTTGGTTAGTTTTGAGTGAAATCCAATCGCTAGAAGTATGGAATACACCAACCACTCCAATTAGGAACGAACTGCCGTTGAACTTGAATTGTCCAATTTCTCACACCTATTGATTTCGGATCGAGCCCCAAACTTGGGCAACATCATAATATGGTGGGAGGAGTCATTTGGTGAGTTTTGAGTGAAATTCAATCGCTAGAATTATGGAATACAGCAACCACTCCAATTAGTAACGAACTGCCGTTGAACTTGAATAGTCCAATTTCTCACACCTATTGATTTCGGATCGAGCCCCAAACTTGGGCAACATCATAATATGGTGGGAGGAGTCATTTGGTGTCATTTGGTGAGTTTTGAGAGAAATCCAATCGCTAGAAGTATGGAATACACCAACCACTCCAATTAGGAACGAACTGCCGTTGAACTTGAATTGTCCAATTTCGAACACCGAATGATTTCGGATCGAGCCCAAAACTTGGCCAACATCATAATATGGTGGGAGGAGCCGTTTGGTGAGTTTTGAGTGAAATCCAATCGCTAGAAGTATGGAATACACCAACCGCTCCAGTTAGGAATGATATGCCGTTGAACTTGAATTGTCCAATTTCTCACACCTATTGATTTCGGATCGAGCCCCAAACTTGGGCAACATCATAATATGGTGGGAGGAGTCATTTGGGGAGTTTTGAGTGAAATCCAATCGCTAGAAGTATGGAATACACCAACCACTCCCATTAGGAACGAACTGCCGTTGAACTTGAATTGTCCAATTTGGAACACCTATTGATTTCGGATCGAGCCCCAAACTTGGGCAACATCATAATACGGTGGGAGGAGTCATTTGGTGAGTTTTGAGTGAAATCCAATCGCTAGAAGTATGGAAGACACCAACCACTCCAATTAGGAACGAACTGCCGTTGAACTTGAATTGTCCAATTTGGAACACCTATTGATTTCGTATCGAGCCGAAAACTTGGGCAACAACATAATTTGGGGGGAGGAGTCATTTGGGGAGTTTTGAGTGAAATCCAATCGCTAGAAGTATGGAATACACCAACCACTCCAATTAGGAACGAACTGCCGTTGAACTTGAATTGTCCAGTTTCTCACAACTAATGATTTCGGATCGAGCCCAAAACTTGGGCAACATCATAATATCGTGGGAGGAGTCATTTGGTTAGTTTTGAGTGAAATCCAATCGCTAGAAGTATGGAATACACCAACAACTCCAATTAGGAACGAACTGCCGTTGAACTTGAATTGTCCAATTTCTCACACCTATTGATTTCGGATCGAGCCCCAAACTTGGGCAACATCATAATATGGTGGGAGGAGTCATTTGGTGAGTTTTGAGTGAAATCCAATCGCTAGAATTATGGAATACAGCAACCACTCCAATTAGTAACGAACTGCCGTTGAACTTTAATAGTCCAATTTCTCACACCTATTGATTTCGGATCGAGCCCCAAACTTGGGCAACATCCTAATATGGTGGGAGGAGTCATTTGGTGTCATTTGGTGAGTTTTGAGAGAAATCCAATCGCTAGAAGTATGGAATACACCAACCACTCCAATTAGGAACGAACTGCCGTTGAACTTGAATTGTCCAATTTCGAACACCGAATGATTTCGGATCGAGCGCAAAACTTGGCCAAAATCATAATATGGTGGGAGGAGCCAATTGGTGAGTTTTGAGTGAAATCCAATCGCTAGAAGTATGGAATACACCAACCGCTCCAATTAGGAATGATATGCCGTTGAACTTGAATTGTCCAATTTCTCACACCTATTGATTTCGGTTCGAGCCCCAAACTTGGGCAACATCATAATATGGTGCGAGGAGTCATTCGGTGAGTTTTGAGTGAAATCCAATCGCTAAAAGTATGGAATACACCAACCACTCCAATTAGGAACCAACTGCCGTTGAACTTGAATTGTCTAATTTGGAACACCTATTGATTTCGGATCGAGCCTAAAACTTGGGCCATATCATAACATGGTGGGAGGAGTCGTTTGGTGAGTTTTGAGTGAAATCCAATCGCTAGAAGTATGGAATACACCAACCACTCCAATTAGGAACGAACTGTCGTTAAACTTGAATTGTCCAATTTGGAACACCTATTGATTTCGGATCGAGCCCAAAACTTGGGCAACATCGTAATATGGTGGGAGGAGTCATTTGGTTAGTTTTGAGTGAAATCCAATCGCTAGAAGTATGGAATACACCAACCACTCCAATTAGGAACGAACTGCCGTTGAACTTGAATTGTCCAATTTGGAACACCTATTGATTTCGGATCGAGCCCAAAACTTGGGCAACATCATAATATGGTGTGAGGAGTCATTTGGTGAGTTTTGAGTGAAATCCAATCGCTAGAAGTGTGGAATACACCAACCACTCCAATTAGGAACGAACTGCCGTTGAACTTGAATTGTCCAATATCTCACACCAATTGATTTCGGATCGAGCCCAAAACTTGGGCAACATCATAACATGGTGGGAGGAGTCATTTGGTGTGTTTTGAGTGAAATCCAATCGCTTGAAGTATGGAATACACCAACCACGGCAATTAGGAACGAACTGCCGTTGAACTTGAATTGTCCAATTTCTCACACCTATTTATTTCGGATCGATCCCAAAATTTGGGCAACATCATAACATGGTGGGAGGAGTTATTTGGTGAGTTTTGAGTGAGATCCAATCGCAAGAAGTATGGAATACACCAACCACTCCAATTAGGAACGAACTGCCGTTGAACTTGAATTGTCCAAGTTGGAACACCTATTGATTTCGGATTGAGCCCAAAACTTGGTCCACATCATAATATGGTGGGAGGAGTCATTTGGTGAGTTTTGAGTGAAATCCAATGGCTAGAAGTATGGAATACACCAACCACTCCAATTTGGAACGAACTGCTGTTGAACTTGAATTGTCCAATTTGGAACACCTATTGATTTCGGATCGAGCCCAAAACTTGGGCAACATCATAATATGGTGGGAGGAGTCATTTGGGGAGTTTTGAGTGAAATCCAATCGCTAGAAGTATGGAATACACCAACCACTCCAATTAGGAACGAACTGCCGTTGAACTTGAATTGTCCAATTTCTCACACCTATTGATTTCGGATCGAGCCCAAAACCTGGGCAACATCATAATATGGTGGGAGGAGTCATTTGGTGCATTTTGTGTGAAATCCAATCGCTAGAAGTATGGAATACACCAACCACTCCAATTAGGAACGAACTGCCGTTGAACTTGAATTGTCCAATTTCGAACACCTATTGATTTCGGATCGAGCCCAAAACTTGGGCAACATCATAATATGGTGGGAGGAGTCATTTGGTGAGTTTTGAGTGAAATCCAATCGCTAGAAGTATGGAATACACCAACCACTCCAACTAGGAACGAACTCCCGTTCAACTTGAATTGTCCAATTTTGAACAACTATTGATTTCGGATCGAGCCCAAAACTTGGGCAACATCATAATATGGTGGGAGGATTCATTTGGTGAGTTTTGAGTCAAATCCAATTGCTAGAAGTATGGAATACACCAACCACTCCAATTAGGAACGAATTGCCGTTGAACTTGAATTGTCCAATTTGGAACACCTATTGATTTCGCATCGAGCCCAAAACTTGGGCAAAATCATAATATGGTGGGAGGACTCATTTGGTGAGTTTTGAGTGAAATCCAATCGCTAGAAGTATGGAATACACCAACCACTCCAATTAGGAACGAACTGCCGTTGAACTTGAATTGTCCAATTTGGAACACCTACTGATTTCGGATCGTGCCCAAAACTTGGGCAACATCATAATATGGTGGGAGGAGTCTTTTGGTGAGTTTTGAGTGAAATCCAATCGCTAGAAGTATGGAATACACCAACCACTCCAATTAGGAACGAACTGCCGTTGAACTTGAATTGTCCTATTTCTCACACCTATTGATTTCGGATCGAGCCCAAAACTTGGGCAACATCATAATATGGTGGGAGGAGTCATTTGGTGAGTTTTGAGTGAAATCCAATCGCTAGAAGTATGGAATACACCAACCACTCCAATTAGGAAAGAACTGTCGTTGAAATTGAATTGACCAATCTCACACACCTATTGAATTCGGATCGAGCCCAAAACTTGGGCAACATCATAATATGGTGGGAGGAGTCATTTGGTGAGTTTTGAGTGAAATCCAATCGCTAGAAGTACGGAATACACCAACCACTCCAATTAGGAACGAACTGCCGTTGAACTTGAATTGTCCTATTTGGAACACCTATTGATTTCGGATCGAGCCCACAACTTGGGCAACATCATAATATGGTGGGAGGAGTCATTTGGTGAGTTTTGAGTGAAATCCAATCGCTAGAAGTATGGAATACACCAACCACTCCCATTAGGAACGAATTGCCGTTGAACTTGAATTGTCCAATTTCGAACACCTATTGATTTCGGATCGAGCCCAAAACTTGGGCAACATCATAATATGGTGGGAGGAGTCATTTGGTGAGTTTTGAGTGAAATCCAATCGCTAGAAGTATGGAATACACCAACCACTCCAACTAGGAACGAACTGCCATTCAACTTGAATTGTCCAATTTTGAACAACTATTGATTTCGGATCGAGCCCAAAACTTGGGCAACATCATAATATGGTGGGAGGATTCATTTGGTGAGTTTTGAGTCAAATCCAATTGCTAGAAGTATGGAATACACCAACCACTCCAATTAGGAACGAATTGCCGTTGAACTTGAATAGTCCAATTTGGAACACCTATTGATTTCGCATCGAGCCCAAAACTTGGGCAACATCATAATATGGTGGGAGGACTCATTTGGTGAGTTTTGAGTGAAATCCAATCGCTAGAAGTATGGAATACACCAACCACTCCAATTAGGAACGAACTGCCGTTGAACTTGAATTGTCCAATTTGGAACACCTACTGATTTCGGATCGTGCCCAAAACTTGGGCAACATCATAATATGGTGGGATGAGTCTTTTGGTGAGTTTTGAGTGAAATCCAATCGCTAGAAGTATGGAATACACCAACCACTCCAATTAGGAACGAACTGCCGTTGAACTTGAATTGTCCTATTTCTCACACCTATTGATTTCGGATCGAGCCCAAAACTTGGGCAACATCATAATATGGTGGGAGGAGTCATTTGGTGAGTTTTGAGTGAAATCCAATCGCTAGAAGTATGGAATACACCAACCACTCCAATTAGGAAAGAACTGTCGTTGAAATTGAATTGACCAATCTCACACACCTATTGAATTCGGATCGAGCCCAAAACTTGGGCAACATCATAATATGGTGGGAGGAGTCATTTGGTGAGTTTTGAGTGAAATCCAATCGCTAGAAGTACGGAATACACCAACCACTCCAACTAGGAACGAACTGCCGTTCAACTTGAATTGTCCAATTTTGAACAACTATTGATTTCGGATCGAGCCCAAAACTTGGGCAACATCATAATATGGTGGGAGGATTCATTTGGTGAGTTTTGAGTCAAATCCAATTGCTAGAAGTATGGAATACACCAACCACTCCAATTAGGAACGAATTGCCGTTGAACTTGAATTGTCCAATTTGGAACACCTATTGATTTCGCATCGAGCCCAAAACTTGGGCAACATCATAATATGGTGGGAGGACTCATTTGGTGAGTTTTGAGTGAAATCCAATCGCTAGAAGTATGGAATACACCGACCACTCCAATTAGGAACGAACTGCCGTTGAACTTGAATTGTCCAATTTGGAACACCTATTGATTTCGGATAGATCCCAAAACATGGGCAACATCATAATTTGGTGAGTTTTGAGTGAAATCCAATGGCTAGAAGTATGGAATACTCCTACCACTCCAATTAGGAACGAACTGCCGTTGAACTTGAATTGTCCAATTTGGAACATCTATTGATTTCGGATCGAGCCCCAAACTTGGGCAATATCATAATATGGTGGGAGGAGTCATTTGGTGAGTTTTCAGAGAAATCCAATCGCTAGAAACAGGGAATACCCCAACCACTCCAATTAGGAACGAACTGCCGTTGAACTTGAATTGTCCAATTTCTCACACCTATTGATTTCGGATCGAGCCCCAAACCTGGGCAACATCATAATATCGTGGGAGGAGTCATTTGGTGAGTTTTAAGTGAAATCCAATCTCTAGAAGTATGGAATACACCAACCACTCCAATTAGGAACGAACTGCCGTTGAACTTGAATTGTCCAATTTCTCACACCTATTAATTTCGGACCGAGCCCCAAACTTCGTCAACATCATAATATGGTGGGAGGAGTCATTTGGTGAGTTTTGAGTGAAATCCAATCGCTAGAAGTTTGGAATACACCAACCACTCCAATTAGGAACGAACTGCCGTTGAACTTGAATTGTCCAATTTCTCGTACCTATTGATTTCGTATCGAGCCCAAAACTTGGGCAACATCATAATATGGTGGGAGGAGTCATTTGGGGAGTTTTGAGTGAAATCCAATCGCTAGAAGTATGGAATACACCAACCACTCCAATTAGGAACGAACTGCCGTTGAACTTGAATTGTCAAATTTGGAACATCTATTGATTTCGAATCGAGCCCAAAACTTGGGCAACATCATAATATGGTGGGAGG
This sequence comes from Prunus avium, assembly GCF_965620075.1. Taxonomy (NCBI): domain Eukaryota; kingdom Viridiplantae; phylum Streptophyta; class Magnoliopsida; order Rosales; family Rosaceae; genus Prunus; species Prunus avium. The sequence goes on from NC_142290.1 coordinate 11,972,802, forward strand.
AGTCATTTGGTGAGTTTTAAGTGAAATCCAATCTCTAGAAGTATGGAATACACCAACCACTCCAATTAGGAACGAACTGCCGTTGAACTTGAATTGTCCAATTTCTCACACCTATTAATTTCGGACCGAGCGCCAAACTTCGTCAACATCATAATATGGTGGGAGGAGTCATTTGGTGAGTTTTGAGTGAAATCCAATCGCTAGAAGTATGGAATACACCAACCACTCCAATTAGGAACGAACTGCCGTTGAACTTGAATTGTCCAATTTCTCGTACCTATTGATTTCGTATCGAGCCCAAAACTTGGGCAACATCATAATATGGTGGGAGGAGTCATTTGGGGAGTTTTGAGTGAAATCCAATCGCTAGAAGTATGGAATACACCAACCACTCCAATTACGAACGAACTGCCGTTGAAATTGAATTGTCCAATTTCTCACACCTATTGATTTCGGATCGAGCCCAAAACTTGGGCAACATCATCATATGGTGGGAGGAGTCATTTGGTGAGTTTTGAGTGAAATCCAATCGCTAGAAGTATGGAATACACCAACCACTCCCAATAGGAACGAACTGCCGTTGAACTTGAATTGTCCAATTTCTCACACCTACTGATTTTGGATCGAACCAGAAACTTGTGCAACATCATAATATGGTGGGAGGAGTCATTTGGTGAGTTTTGAGTGAAATCCAATCGCTAGAAGTATGGAATACACCAACCACTCCAATTAGGAACGAACTGCCGTTGAACTTGAATTGTCCAATTTCTCACACCTACTGATTTCGGATCGAACCAGAAACTTGTGCAACATCATAATATGGTGGGAGGAGTCATTTGGTGAGTTTTGAGTGAAATCCAATCGCTAGAAGTATGGAATACACCAACCACTCCAATTAGGAACGAACTGCTGTTGAACTTGAATTGTCCAATTTCTCACACCTATTAATTTCGGACCGAGCCCCAAACTTCGTCAACATCATAATATGGTGGGAGGAGTCATTTGGTGAGTTTTGAGTGAAATCCAATCGCTAGAAGTTTGGAATACACCAACCACTCCAATTTGGAACGAACTGCCGTTGAACTTGAATTGTCCAATTTCTCGTACCTATTGATTTCGTATCGAGCCCAAAACTTGGGCAACATCATAATATGGTGGGAGGAGTCATTTGGGGAGTTTTGAGTGAAATCCAATCGCTAGAAGTATGGAATACACCAACCACTCCAATTAGGAACGAACTGCCGTTGAACTTGAATTGTCAAATTTGGAACATCTATTGATTTCGGATCGAGCCCAAAACTTGGGCAACATCATAATATGGTGGGAGGAGTCATTTGGTGAGTTTTAAGTGAAATCCAATCTCTAGAAGTATGGAATACACCAACCACTCCAATTAGGAACGAACTGCCGTTGAACTTGAATTGTCCAATTTCTCACACCAATTAATTTCGGACCGAGCGCCAAACTTCGTCAACATCATAATATGGTGGGAGGAGTCATTTGGTGAGTTTTGAGTGAAATCCAATCGCTAGAAGTATGGAATACACCAACCACTCCAATTTGGAACGAACTGCCGTTGAACTTGAATTGTCCAATTTCTCGTACCTATTGATTTCGTATCGAGCCCAAAACTTGGGCAACATCATAATATGGTGGGAGGAGTCATTTGGGGAATTTTGAGTGAAATCCAATCGCTAGAAGTATGGAATACACCAACCACTCCAATTACGAACGAACTGCCGTTGAAATTGAATTGTCCAATTTCTCACACCTATTGATTTCGGATCGAACCCAAAACTTGGGCAACAGCATAATATGGTGGGAGGAGTCATTTGGTGAGTTTTGAGTGAAATCCAATCGCTAGAAGTATGGAATACACCAACCACTCCCAATAGGAACGAACTGCCGTTGAACTTGAATTGTCCAATTTCTCACACCTACTGATTTCGGATCGAACCAGAAACTTGTGCAACATCATAATATGGTGGGAGGAGTCATTTGGTGAGTTTTGAGTGAAATCCAATCGCTAGAAGTATGGAATACACCAACCACTCCAATTAGGAACGAACTGCCGTTGAACTTGAATTGTCCAATTTCTCACACCTATTGATTTCGGATCGAGCCCAAAACTTGGGCAACATCATAATATGGTGGGAGGAGTCATTTGGTGAGTTTTCAGAGAAATCCAATCGCTAGAAACAGGGAATACACCAACCACTCCAATTAGGAACGAACTGCCGTTGAACTTGAATTGTCCAATGTTGCTTCGATTCAGCTGCACCAAAATGGATTCAGCTGCATCTTCAACTTGTGATACTCGCAAGTGCACGAGCCGTTCGGTAGTATAACATATGTAAGTGCGAGGTCGATTCCACAGGGATTGGTGATTGAATAATCCAATTCAGTTTTCCTACACAAAACAGAAGAACAAGAAAGAAAATAAATAAAACAAGAAAGAAAGAAAAGAAAATAACTCAAGTAGATAAGTTCCCAAGTTCAATTAGATTAACGGATTGATTCTAGCTAAAGTATGATTAAGCCATGGTGTTTGGTCAAAACCTTGTGTTCCTAATTCCCTAATTTGATCATTTGTTGTCTAACCTAAAATTAAGCATTAGGAACCCATTAAGCATAGAAGAACATTTTAAACAACCAAGTATGTATCTAATCCCTGTTGTCGAATGTCCATACATACTCTTCCTATTCATAGTTCAATTCGAATTAAAGCATGGTGTCTACTCTTAATTCAAACCAAGATAGCTAACATGCAAGCCTAAATGGTGATCAATCATTCAAACTAGCATATTAACTTATAAGCATAATGAATAAGAACAAAAACCATAATTGAAACTTGGAAACTAATTAAACTTGAATACTTAAGAAAGAATGTACATTACAAATAAAAGTAAAGTGGAACTAAGAAAACTTGAAGGAAAATTTAGTAAACTCATTTTGTTACAACAATTTACAACTTGAAAGGAAACTAAGAGAATTTGAGGGAGAGAAGGGAAGGGAGCTCTAGAGAAGTGTTTGAGAGCTCCCCCCCTTGGGGTGTGATTTGAAGCTTGAAGGCTTCTCTATTTATAGGGCTAAGAGGGAGGAACAACATGATGAAATCCAACACCACCATTCCTCTTTTAATACAACCCATAACTCACACTTCATCTTGTCTATGTTAGTGTGGTTGGAATCAATCTCATCCCATACTTCTTTTGCTGCACCTCAAGCTTTCTTCACATGGGATCAAAGGTGATCAATTGTGGCTGCCTTTTGCTGCCAACCCATGTGGTCTTCTTTTGGTTGTTGAATAAAAACGAGTCTTCTGAACCAGACTTGGTGTAGGAAGGCCAGAGGTTTCAAAACTTATCCAATGGGGCTCAAATTTGGATATGGTATAGTAGACACCCATTGGAACAACTTCTATGAAGAAAGTATTCCCATCGGAGCAGTAGAAGTATGCGTTTTGGGCCTTGCAATTTGGCTGCCGAACAGAGACTGGAATTGACTTCATTTCATTTATGCTTTACATGCATGCACATGCTTTCTCTATAATAACTCCAGCATGTACCAACTTGATCCTTTAGAGTGGTTGGTGTATTCCATACTTCCAGCGATTGGATTTCACTCAAAACTCACCAAATGACTCTTCCCACCATATTATGATGTTGCCCAACTTTGGGGCTCGATCCGAAATCAATAGGTGTGAGAAATTGGACAATTCAAGTTCAACGGCAGTTCATTCCTAATTGGAGTGGTTGGTGTATTACATACGTCTAGCGATTGGATTTCACTCAAACCTCACCAAATGACTCCTCCCACCATATTATGATGTTGCCCAAGTTTTGGGCTTGATCCGAAATCAATAGGTGTGAGAAATTGGACAATTCAAGTTGAACGGCAGTTCGTTCCTAATTGGAGTGGTTGGTGTATTCCATACTTCTAGTGATTGGATTTCATTCAAAACTCACCAAGTGACTCCTCCCACCATATTATGATGTTGCCCAAGTTTTGGGCTCGATCCGAAATCAATGGTTGTTCGAATTTGGACAATTCAAGTTCAACGGCAGTTCGTTCCTAATTGGAATGGTTGGTGTATTCCATACTTCCAGCGATTGGATTTCACTCAAAACTCACCAAATGACTCCTCCCACCATATTATGATGTTGCCCAAGTTTGGGGCTCGATCCGAAATCAATAGGTGTGAGAAATTGGACAATTCAAGTTCAACGGCAGTTCGTTCCTAATTGGAGTGGTTGGTGTATTCCAAACTTCTAGCGATTGGATTTCTCTAAAAACTCACCAAATGACTCCTCCCACCGTATTATGATGTTGCCCAAGTTTTGGGCTCGATCCGAAATCAATAGGTCTTCCAAATTTGAGAATTAGAGTTCAACGGCAGTTCGTTCCTAATTGGATTGGTTGGTGTATTCCATACTTCTAGCTATTGGATTTCACTCAAAACTAACGAAATGACTCCTCCCACCATATTATGATTTTGCCCAAGTTTTGGGCTCGATCCGAAATCAATAGGTGTGAGAAATTGGACAATTCAAGTTCAACGGCAGTTCGTTCCTAATTGGAGTGGTTGGTGTATTACATAATTCTAGCGATTGGATTTCACTCAAAACTCACCAAATGACTCCTCCCACCATATTATGATGTTGCCCAAGTATTGGGCTCGATCCGAAAACAATAGGTGTGAGAAATTGGACAATCCAAGTTCAACGGCAGTTCGTTCCTAATTGGAGTGGTTGGTGTATTCCATACTTCAAGCGATTGGATTTCACTCAAAACTCACCAAATGATTCCTCCAACCATATTATGATGTTGCCCAAGTTTTGGGCTCGATCCGAAATCAATATGTTTTCGAAATTGGACAATTCAAGTTCAACGGCAGTTCGATCCTAATTGGAGTGGTTGGTGTATTCCACACTTCTAGCGATTGGATTTCACTGAAAACTCACCAAATGACTCCTCCCACCATATTATGATGTTGCCAAATTTTGGGGCTCGATCCGAAATCAATAGGTGTGAGAAATTGGACAATTCAAGTTCAACGGCAGTTCGTTCCTAATTGTAGTGGTTGGTGTAGTCCATACTTCTAGCGACTGGATTTCTCTCAAAACTCACCAAATGACTCCTCCCACCATATTATGATGTTGCCCAAGTTTTGGGCTCGATACGAAATCAATTTGTGTTCCAAATTGGACAATTCAAGTTCAACGGCAGTTCGTTCCTAATTGGAGTGGTTGGTGTATTCCATACTTCAAGCGATTGGATTTCACTCAAAACTCACCAAATGATTCCTCCCACCATATTATGATGTTGCCCAAGTTTTGGGCTCGATCCGAAATCAATAGGTGTGAGAAATTGGACAATTCAAGTTCAACGGCAGTTCGTTCCTAATTGGACTGGTTGGTGTATTCCATACTTCTAGCGATTGGATTTCATTCAAAACTCACCAAATGACTCCTCCCACCATATTATGATGTTGCTCAAGTTTTGGGCTCGATCCGAAATCAATAGGTGTGAGAAATTGGACAATTCAAGTTCAACGGCATTTCGTTCCTAATTGGAGTGGTTGGTGTATTACATAATTCTAGCGATTGGATTTCACTCAAAACTCACCAAATGACTCCTCCCACCATATTATGATGTTGCCCAAGTATTGGGCTCGATCCGAAAACAATAGGTGTGAGAAATTGGGCAATCCAAGTTCAACGGCAGTTCGTTCCTAATTGGAGTGGTTGGTGTATTCCATACTTCAAGCGATTGGATTTCACTCAAAACTCACCAAATGATTCCTCCAACCATATTATGATGTTGCCCAAGTTTTGGGCTCGATCCGAAATCAATATGTTTTCGAAATTGGACAATTCAAGTTCAACGGCTGTTCGATCCTAATTGGAGTGGTTGGTGTATTCCACACTTCTAGCGATTGGATTTCACTCAAAACTCACCAAATGACTCCTCCCACCATATTATGATGTTGCCAAATTTTGGGGCTCGATCCGAAATCAATAGGTGTGAGAAATTGGACAATTCAAGTTCAACGGCAGTTCGTTCCTAATTGTAGTGGTTGGTGTAGTCCATACTTCTAGCGACTGGATTTCTCTCAAAACTCACCAAATGACTCCTCCCACCATATTATGATGTTGCCCAAGTTTTGGGCTCGATACGAAATCAATTTGTGTTCCAAATTGGACAATTCAAGTTCAACGGCAGTTCGTTCCTAATTGGAGTGGTTGGTGTATTCCATACTTCAAGCGATTGGATTTCACTCAAAACTCACCAAATGATTCCTCCCACCATATTATGATGTTGCCCAAGTTTTGGGCTCGATCCGAAATCAATAGGTGTGAGAAATTGGACAATTCAAGTTCAACGGCAGTTCGTTCCTAATTGGACTGGTTGGTGTATTCCATACTTCTAGCGATTGGATTTCATTCAAAACTCACCAAATGACTCCTCCCACCATATTATGATGTTGCTCAAGTTTTGGGCTCGATCCGAAATCAATAGGTGTGAGAAATTGGACAATTCAAGTTCAACGGCAGTTCGTTCCTAATTGGAGTGGTTGGTGTATTACATAATTCTAGCGATTGGATTTCACTCAAAACTCACCAAATGACTCCTCCCACCATATTATGATGTTGCCCAAGTTTTGGGCTCGATCCGAAAACAATAGGTGTGAGAAATTGGACAATCCAAGTTCAACGGCAGTTCGTTCCTAATTGGAGTGGTTGGTGTATTCCATACTTCAAGCGATTGGATTTCACTCAAAACTCACCAAATGACTCCTCCATCCATATTATGATGTTGCCCAAGTTTTGGGCTCGATCCGAAATCAATATGTTTTCGAAATTGGACAATTCAAGTTCAACGGCAGTTCGATCCTAATTGGAGTGGTTGGTGTATTCCACACTTCTAGCGATTGGATTTCACTCAAAACTCACCAAATGACTCCTCCCACCATATTATGATGTTGCCCAAGTTTGGGGCTCGATCCGAAATCAATAGGTGTGAGAAATTGGACAATTCAAGTTCAACGGCAGTTCGTTCCTAATTGGAGTGGTTGGTGTATTCCATACTTCTAGCGATTGGATTTCACTCAAAACTCCCCAAATGACTCCTCCTACCATTTTATGATGTTGCCCAAGTTTTGGGCTCGATCCGAAATCAATAGGTGTGAGAAATTGGACAACTCAAGTTCAACGGCAGTTCGTTCCAAATTGGAGTGGTTGGTGTATTCCACGCTTCTAGCGATTGGATTTCACTTAAAACTCACAAAATGACTCCTCCCACCATATTTTGATGTTGCCCAAGTTTTGGGCTCGATCCGAAATCAGTAGGTGTGAGAAATTGGACAATTCAAGTTCAACGGCAGTTCATTCCTAACTGGAGTGGTTGGTGTATTCCATACTTCTAGCAATTGGATTTCACTCAAAACTCACCAATTGACTCCTCCCACCATATTATGATGTTGCCCAAGTTTTGGGCTTGATCTGAAATCAATAGGTGTGAGAAATTGGACAATTCAAGTTCAACGGCAGTTCGTTCCTAATTGGAGTGGTTGCTGTATTCCATACTTCTAGCGACTGGATTTCTCTTAAAACTCACCAAATGACTCCTCCCACCATATTATTATGTTGCCCAAGTTGTGGGCTCGATACGAAATCAATAGGTGTTCCAAATTGGACAATTCAAGTTCAACGGCAGTTCGTTCCTAATTGGGGTGGTTGGCGTATTCCATACTTCTAGCGATTGGATTTCAGTCAAAACAAACCAAATGACTCTTCCCACCACATTATGATGTTGCCCAAGTTTTGGGCTCGATCCGAAATCAATAGGTGTGAGAAATTGGACAGTTCAAGTTCAACGGCAGATAGTTCCTAATTGGAGTGATTGGTGTATTCCATACTTCTAGATATTGGATTTCACTCAAAACTCACCAAATGACTCCTCCCACCATATTATGATGTTGCCCAAGTTTTGGGCTCGATCCGAAATCAATAGGTGTGAGAAATTGGACAATTCAAGTTCAACGGCAGTTCGTTCCTAATTGGAGTGGTTGCTGTATTCCATACTTCTAGGGATTGGATGTTGCGTCGATTCAGCTGCACCAAAATCGATTCAGCTGCATCCTCAACTTGTGATACTCGCAAGTGCACGAGCCGTTTGGTAGTATAGCATATGTAAGTGCGAGGTCGATCCCACGAGGATTGGTGATTGAATGATCCAATTTGTTTCCCCTACACAAAATAGAAATGAAAAAAAGAAAATAAATAAAACAAGAAAGAATGAAATAACTCAAGCAAATAAGTTCCCAAGTTCAATTAGATTAACGGATTGATTCTAGCTAAAGTATGATTAAGCCATGGTGTTTGGTCATAACCTTGTGTTCCTAATTCCCTAATTTGATCATTTGTTGTCTAACCTAAAACTAAGCATTAGGAACCCATTAAGCATAGAAGAACAATTTAAACAACCAAGCATGTATCTAATCCCTGTTGTCGAATGTCCATACATACTCTTCCTATTCATAGTTCAATTCGAATTAAAGCATGGTGTCTACTCTTAATTCAAACCAAGATAGCTAACATGCAAGCCTAAATGGTGATCAATCATTCAAACTAGCATATTAACTTATAAGCATAATGAATAAGAACAAAAATCATAATTGAAACTTGGAAACTAATTAAACTTGAATACTTAAGAAAGAATGTACATTACAAATAAAAGTAAAGTGGAACTAAGAAAAACTTAATCAGAATTTCAAAATTTCATTACAACAATTGAAAACTTAGAAAGAGAAACTAAGAGAATTTGAGGGAGAGAAGGGAAGGGAGCTCTAGAGAAGTGTTTGAGAGCTCCCCCCCTTGGGGTGTGTTTTGAAGCTTGATGGCTTCTCTATTTATAGGGCTAAGAGGGAGGAACACCATGATGGATTCCCACACCATCCTTCATCTTTTGCTGCACCTCAAGCTTTCATCACATGGGTTCAAAGGTGGTCAGATGTGGCTGCCCTTTGCTGCCAACCCATGTGATTGCCTTTTGCTGCCAACCCATGTGGTTGCCTTTTGGTTGCTGAACAAAAACGAGTCTTCTGAACCAGACTTGGTGTAGGAAGGCCAGAGGTTTCAAAACTTATCCAATGGGGCTCAAATTTGGATATGTTATAGTAGACACCCATTGGAACAACTTCTATGAAGAAAGTATTTCCATCGGACCAGTAGAAGTGTGCGTTTTGGCCCTTGCAAGTTGGCAGCCGAACAAAGACTGGAATTGACTTCATTTCATCTTTTCTTTCCTTTTTGATTCACATGCATGCACATGCTTTCTCTATAATAACTCCAGCATGTACCAACTTGATCCTTTAGAATTTCATAGGCCTTGAAAGTTGGCAGCCGAACAGAGACTGGAATTGACTTCATTTCATTTATGCTTTACATGCATGCACATGCTTTCTCTATAATAACTCCAGCATGTACCAACTTGATCCTTTAGAATTTCATAGCTGGAATGCCTCCCCACTTCACTCATTATGTTGGATCCAAAGTCAGTTGCAGCATGGGTGAGGCACATGGCTTAAAGGAGGAGACAAGGCTCAAAGCTGGCAGCTGCAAATCCTGCTGAGCAAGGTTGAGTGTTGGGCGGGCTGAGCACTCCACAAATGTCCAATTGGGCTGAAATTTGGATATGTTGTACTAGACACCCATTGGAACAAGTTTCATGAAGATCTTCACCTCATCCAAGCCCCATAGCATGCTGATCCAAGGCCAAGAAGCTGACCTACGAAATTGGGCTGGAAAGGAGTTGTAGCCAAAATGTGTTTGTCTTTAAGCCCTTGTTCCATTCACCCAAATCAAGCCTTAACATGCATGGATTGCATCATTTCCTATCCAAAGTCATCATTGTTACCTAAATGTCAATTAACTGAAAGATAAACACAAAAAGGATTAAAAGCACAAGTTTAACTCAAAAACATAACCAAATCATAAGCTAGAAGAGTACAAAATGATATACAATTATGAACCGATCAAATACCTCCAAACCTAGATTTTGCTAGTCCTCGAGCAAAACAACACAAAACAAAGTTAGAAACAAAATAAGAAGTTAACTAAACCACTTCCGCAGGTAACTCGATTGCATTGAGCAAATGCAACAAGCCTTTAAACCTCTAGGCATCCCTAGTAGGAGGAGTTGTGTCTCCTGAGGGTTTAACAGAAACGATACTCACAAACGTTTTACTCACTCTACAAAACAAAGTGGTTAGAAAACTTTACTAAATTTGTTAGTCCTTAAGCAAAATAAAACAAAAACAAAAACCAAAATAAAAATAATTACAAAACCAAAATTTTTTTTTTAAAAAAAAAAAAAAAAGCAAAATAAAAGAAACATAAAAACAGAAATAATTAAAAACTCAAAACAATCTTTCCGAACATTTTATGAAGAGAAATGACTCATGCACATGACTCAAAAATAAAAGCTCAGTTTTTAGACAATATTTACAAGGTGGCAAAGTTCAAAACACAACATGCTCAAAGTGTAGTAGTGTGATAGCCAAATGCAACAAATTCCCCAATCTTAGTTTTTACACAATTTCAAAAATCATACCAAACACAAATGCAACTTCAAATCTCACCAAAGTTGTCCTCTCACAAATGAATCACTCAGAAGAGGGCTACAATGCAACACTCAGTTATAAACATGAGATTAGAGTTAAATCATAAGGGACTTAACTCAAAAATAGGAAGATGAAGAACTTGCATTAATATGATCTCAAGAAGGATGCCAAACACTTTAAAGTAAGAAAATGCATGCAATTCAACCATATGACATTTAAGATCAATTTAGGTCTTTATTATAGGTTGTAATGGGGCTAAGGGTGTAAGGTGAGTGAGAAATGAAAGGTATGGATAATACAAAGTCCAAGGAACTCACAATGTAAGAGCATAAAAAAAAGTTTACAAGACTTCGAATCATCACGATTAGATTTTTTTCTTTTACATGATCAAAACTCCTTATACCTTCATTTACATTGATTTAAACTCCTTTCCAAACACCAAATATTTTTGAAGGCCCAAAAATGAATTTTCAATCAACCACCACTTAATCACAACATTTTTTTTTTTCTTTTCTTTTCTTTCACCAATTGTGTGAATTTCTCTTCTTTTTTTTTTCTTTATGTAATATCCCTTCCCAAACTTAGCATGAAAAACACATCCGAATTAGAGCTCATGAGTTCCTTAGAAAGGTAAATATTTGTTTTTCGGGCTAAGGTGAGGAAATATAATTGGTAAAATGAAAGAAAAGGTTTACATGTAGGCTCAAAATGGTTAACAATGGAAAATCATGCTTAAGCATGCATAAGGTTAGCTTGAAAGGCACAAACGATCCAAAGAGGGCCTTAATATCATTTCTTAAATGTCATGAAATCAAATTGCAAAAGAATGAATGACTTTTAAGTGTTCAACCAAATCAATGAATAATGAGATCAAACAACAACTTTGATGACAAGAAAATAAGAGTATGTGTATAACACTCATGAAATGAAGCACAAGGCTCAAAAGCTAACATTATATGGTTATATAAGTCTAATTTATGCTTGATACAATTCTTTGGGTCATGCAAATCCTTTAATTGGAAAATTATGAAACAAATGGCAAGTGCAAAGAAGGTTTCGAACATATCATGCTAGAACGATGCCAAATTTATTTATTTAATTTTTTTTTTTTTGAAATAAAAAAATTTACAAGGAAAAAAATAAATAATAAAAAAAAATTCAATTTTCATTTAAGTCATGCAAACATTTATCACAATCTCATCAAATGTGTTCGGAAAGTGAATAAAATCAAAATAAAAATAAAATAAAAATAAAAGCAAGACTTAAACAAAATAAAATAAAAATAAAAACAAGCAAATAAAAAAAAATTTAAAATTAAGGAAAAACCAAATTTACATGCTGAACTCCAATACCCCCAAACCTAGAAATGAACATTGTCCTCAATGTTTAAAAATTAGGAACAAGCAATGTCATAACAACAAATGAAGGTATTAAAGCAAATAAAAATAACAAAATACAAAAATAAAATAAAAGAAAATAATTACAAAATAAAAATTACAAAACAAACAAACAAATAAAAAGAAACAGTAAAAACACTCGAAACAGAAAGCCCTAAACAAACAGTCTTACGCAAACCAAAAACCCAAACGATTGAAAGCCCAACCCAAACGAAAGTTAGCCCACTTTGAAACCTAAACAACGGTGAAAACCCGACCCACAACGAAATCCGAAGCCCACAAATTTTTTCATTTTTTCATTTTTTTTATTTTTAAGATGACACGTGAATTGGGAGTGCAAAGACGGGATTTTTGAAAAGAGAAAATGTGGTCCCTAATGCCTCGGTTCCTGGGAAGTCACGGGTGAAAGGGGTGAGGGACGTGTCAGCGTGCAGAAGCAGCTGTCACATCCCCCAAGCCAGAATTATTGGCCTCTTGGGTGAAGCGGGACGACTTTTCACTTTGAAGGTTGTGAAAGGTGAAAATGCAATTAAGGGGAGGTTGGGAAATGGGTGCGGCGATATATAGAGATAAGCCATAAGGGCCGCACATAACCCAGAACCGCAGCGGCTAGGGTTTAGCAGACTAAGTCTATAAAAAGGTAAAAAAGAACGGGTGAAAAACACAAACTCAGAAACACACAAAAGAGAAAAGAAAGAAGAAAAGAAAGTGAGAAATCAAATGGCCTCTTCCTACCCTTTTTCGTTGGATCTCAACCTAGCTCCACCGACTCAGACACGAGGCCAAGCAGCGGCACCAGTATGGATGCCCTACTTTGCTTCCGCACGGGGGCCTGTGACAGTAACTGACTCAATACTCCTGGACAACGATGTTGCCATTGGAGTGGCTAGAAATTTAGTGACTCCTAAAGATATACGTGTCCTGGGGACAAGGGATGACAACCGGGTCGTGAGCGATGCCCTGGCACTGAGCGTGCAGAGTACGGCAACAGTCGCAAGTTTGGGTCATCGCCTACTTGCGAAGTCCCATGAGGTAGAGGTGCTAAAGGGTCAGTTGGCGGCGGAGCGAAGTATGGTTGAAGAGTGTCAGAGTGTTATAAAAAGCTTGAAAAGGGAGAGGGCAAGGATAGTGGAGGTGAATCGACACCAGCTAGAAGTATTGCGGGACGAGAATAAAAACCTATCAAAAATGGTAGAGTTGTACTCTCGCGACATGCGAAAGCAGCTAGAGGACCTAGACCGATCGGGTAAACGCAAACAAGCAGATCGCGAGAGTAGTTACGCTCAAGCTAAGATTGCGATCTTTGGGAGCTCAAGTGATGAGCCCCAAGAAGCTGTGCGTGAAGCCCCGGAAGAGGACAGCCAGAGGGCCAAACTCAAAGCTCCAATGGTCGAGACACCAAGCACGGAGAAGAAATGATTTCCTACTGCATTATTGTTGTTTTTATTTTATTTTGGTTGTTTTTGTTTTTGGTTATTTTGTTTCGGAAATAAAATAGTAAAGTTGCAGAAGGAAAAAGAAAACGGAAAAGAAAGCGCATCTCCCAAACTTAAATCAAACGAAGACGACAAACGGAAAAAGAAAGCACAGTTCCCTAACTAAAATAAAATAAAGATGATAGCCGAAAGGAAAAAGCAGAAACACAAAGCTTTAGAAAATGAAAGTAACGGGCAAAAATATTAAACACCAGAAAACACGGAAAAAAGAAAAGTAAAGTGAAAGTAAAGGTGCTCCCCCTTGAAGCGATTAGGTCGAGCATGCCCGGGAAATCCGAAATGGTGTTGGCTCTCTCTCATCAGCATATGTCTATTTAAACCAAACCTCTGCAAGCGGATGATACCCAGCATTTCTTCCTGCAAACTCAAGGAAAAACATCAAAAAATTCAGAAGCAAAACAAATGGCATCCTCATGCACTCACCTTGATGATCTCAACCTTGAGCTCTCACTTGCACCACCGAATGCCCAGACAAGGGCTCCTCCAACTCCTGTCTTCCCAAACTCCACATATCATCACGGCACGGCCTCAAACTTTGCTGAGGCAATGCCGAACAGAGCAGTGCGGTTGGGTGGCATGATTGGCAGTATACTCACACCGGCAGATCATCTGCATGTGGCACGTAGGTCTGACAAGATGGCAGTGGATGAGTCCCACTCTTTATCTGTGCTCCATGCGGTCTCGGCTACCAATTTGGGCATGCGATTACTGGCGAGGATGCGGGAGTGCACAGCGCTGAACGAGGAAGTGGCTTCCTTGAAGGCTATGGTGGCAGATTTGCAGAAGCGGCTCTACTGTGCCAATCAGCATGTGGAAGCACTGCAGAGAAAGAATGAGGACCATGTAGAGCTGCTACAGATTCTACAAGTGCGAGAAAATAGAGGCAAGCCATGATGATGATGAAGATGAAGATGAAGAAGAAGATGATGATGAAGTTGTTTTTTATTTTTTATTTTTTTTAATTTTTGTTTTTTTAATTTTTTTTTTGTTTTTTTTTAATGTAACGTTTGAAATAAAAATGTGTTTTAACACTCAGAAATAAACTAACCAACCAAACCACGTAAATAAATACATAAACTAACTTAACAAAACAAAAACAAAAACAAATCAAAAACAAAGACACAACAGAAAAGAAAACAAAGAAAATAAAAATAAACTTAATTTAAAAACACACGAATATACAAGCAACTCACGGATGACCAGTTAAGGGCCTCAGAAAACACAGCCAGGGGATCCGGGAAGGTTGGAGGGGTCACAATGGTCCCGCTTAAAACCCAAACTTCTTAGACACCGAAGGTGTCGCCTAAAGAACTCCTAGACACTGTATTGACAGAAGTGCTCACTGGGGTTACCATAAGTCAGCTCATATGAAAAATCTTTTTAAAATTTTTAAGATAAAAAAAAACAAAAACAAATTAAGATAAAATGAAACAACAAACCATAAATGAAAATGAACTAAGTACTCTAAACAAACTCAAACAAACGAAATAAATTGTTGTACTAAAAGAAACAAACCAAGAAACCCAAGAAAAACACAAACAGCACTTTCTATCGCCTATTTATCACCATTTGGACAGATTCGTTTCTCTGTTTTTCAGCTTCGACCTGTGTTCAGTTTTTAGGCCATAACTTTCCAACCGCAAGTCCAAATTTCACGTTCTTTATATGGTTGGATTCAGCACAGAAAAACAAAGAACCCTACGCGGACCAAAAGGCAAAAACAATAACAGAAATAAACAGAATTCAAAGAAGAGAAAGGATTGAAATGCTCCCCCTTGAAGCGATTAGGTCGAGCATGGATGCACTTGGAGGTCGACTTCTCCCATTGCTCCACACTTCCCATTCTTACGATTGAGGTTGCCATCTCTCTCCATTTTTATTAAGCTGTCATAAATTGCTAAAACCAACACACAAACTTGAAATGGAATTAAAAGGATTAGGAATGAACAATAGAGAACTAAGTAGACTTTAAACATTATAAATAAATAAAAAGTAGGAAAATCAAATAGAATCAAACAATGTTACCGATCCCCGGCAACGGCGCCAAAAACTTGTTGCGTCGATTCAGCTGCACCAAAATAGATTCAGCTGCATCCTCAACTTGTGATACTCGCAAGTGCACGAGCCGTTTGGTAGTATAGCATATGTAAGTGCGAGGTCGATCCCACGAGGATTGGTGATTGAATGATCCAATTTGTTTCCCCTACACAAAATAGAAATGAAAAAAAGAAAATAAATAAAACAAGAAAGAATGAAATAACTCAAGCAAATAAGTTCCCAAGTTCAATTAGATTAACGGATTGATTCTAGCTAAAGTATGATTAAGCCATGGTGTTTGGTCATAACCTTGTGTTCCTAATTCCCTAATTTGATCATTTGTTGTCTAACCTAAAACTAAGCATTAGGAACCCATTAAGCATAGAAGAACAATTTAAACAACCAAGCATGTATCTAATCCCTGTTGTCGAATGTCCATACATACTCTTCCTATTCATAGTTCAATTCGAATTAAAGCATGGTGTCTACTCTTAATTCAAACCAAGATAGCTAACATGCAAGCCTAAATGGTGATCAATCATTCAAACTAGCATATTAACTTATAAGCATAATGAATAAGAACAAAAATCATAATTGAAACTTGGAAACTAATTAAACTTGAAAACTCACGACTGGATTTCACTCAAAACTCACGAAATGACTCCTCCCACCATATTATGATGTTGCCCAAGTTTGGGGCTCGATCCGAAATCAACAGGTGTGAGAAATTGCACAATTCAAGTTCAACGGTAGTTCGTTCCTAATTGGAGGGATTGGTGTATTCCATACTTCTAGCGATTGGATTTCACTCAAAACTCTCCAAACGACCCCTCTCACCATATTATGATGTTGCCCAAGTTTGGGGCTCGATCCGAAATCAATAGGTGTTCCATATTGGACACTTCAAGTTCAACGACAATTCGTTCCTAATTGGAGTGGTTGGTGTATTCCATACTTCTAGCGATTGGATTTCACTCAAAACTCACCAAATGACTCCTCCCACCATATTATGATGTTGCCCAAGTTTTGGGCTCAATCCGAAATCAATAGGTGTTAAAAATTGGACAATTCAAGTTCAACGGCAGTTCGTTCCTAATTGGAGTGGTTGGTGTATTCCATACTTCTAGCAATAGGATTTCACTCAAATCTCACCAAATGACTCCTCCCACCATATTATTATGTTGCACAAGTTTGGGGTTCGATCCGAAATCAATAGGTGTGAGAAATTGGGCAATTCAAGTTCAACGGCAGTTCGTTCCTAATTGGAGTGGTTGGTGTATTCCATACTTCTAGTGATTGGATTTCACTCAAAACTCACCAAATGACTCCTCCCACCATATTATGATGTTGCCCAAGTTTTGGGCTCGATCCGAAATCAATAGGTGTGTGAAATTGGACAATTCAAGTTCAACGGAAGTTCGTTCCTAATTGGAGTGGTTGGTGTATTGCATACTTCAAGCGATTGGATTTCACTCAAAACTCACCAAATGACTCCTCCCACCATATTATGATGTTTCCCAAGTTTGGGGCTTGATCCGAAATCAATAGGGGTTCCAAATTGGACAATTCAAGTTCAACGGCAGTTCGTTCCTAATTGGAGTGGTTGGTGTATTCCATACTTCAAGCGATTGGATTTCACTCAAAACTCACCAAATGACTCCTCCCACCATATTATGATGTTGCCCAAGTTTGGGGCTTGATCCGAAATCAATAGGGGTTCCAAATTGGACAATTCAAGTTCAACGGCAGTTCGTTCCTAATTGGAGTGGTTGGTGTATTCAATACTTCTAGCGATTGGATTTCACTCAAAACTCACCAATTGACTCCTCCCACCATATTATGATGTTGCCCAGGTTTTGGACTCGTTCCGAAATCAATAGGTGTGAGAAATTGGACAATTCAAGTTCAACGGCAGTTCGTTCCTAATTGGAGTGGTTGGTGTATTCCATACTTCTAGCAATTGGATTTCCCTCAAAACTCACCAAATGACTCCTCCCACCATATGATGATGTTGCCCAAGTTTTGGGCTCGATCCGAAATCAATACGTGTGAGAAATTGGACAATTCAAGTTCAACGGCAGTTCGTTCCTAATTGGAGTGGTTAGTGTATTCCACACTTCTAGCGATTGGATTTCACTTAAAACTCACAAAATGACTCCTCCCACCATATTATGATGTTGCCCAAGTTTTGGGCTCGATCCGAAATCAGTAGGTGTGAGAAATTGGACAATTCAAGTTCAACGGCAGTTCATTCCTAACTGGAGTGGTTGGTGTATTCCATACTTCTAGCAATTGGATTTCACTCAAAACTCACCAATTGACTCCTCCCACCATATTATGATGTTGCCCAAGTTTTGGGCTTGATCTGAAATCAATAGGTGTGAGAAATTGGACAATTCAATTTCAACGGCAGTTCGTTCCTAATTGGAGTGGTTGCTGTATTCCATACTTCTAGCGACTGGATTTCTCTCAAAACTCACCAAATGACTCCTCCCACCATATTATTATGTTGCCCAAGTTTTGGGCTCGATACGAAATCAATAGGTGTTCCAAATTGGACAATTCAAGTTCAACGGCAGTTCGTTCCTAATTGGGGTGGTTGGTGTATTACATACTTCTAGCGATTGGATTTCACTCAAAATAAACCAAATGACTCCTCCCACCACATTATGATGTTGCCCAAGTTTTGGGCTCGATCCGAAATCAATAGGTGTGAGAAGTTGGACAATTCAAGTTCAACGGCAGTTCGTTCCTAATTGGAGTGGTTGGTGTATTCCATACTTCTAGCGACTGGATTTCACTCAAAACTGACCAAATGACTCCTCCCACCATATTATGATGTTGCCCAAGTTTTAGGCTCGATCCGAAATCAATAGGTGTGAGAAATTGGACAATTCAAGTTCAACGGCAGATAGTTCCTAATTGGAGTGATTGGTGTATTCCATACTTCTAGAGATTGGATTTCACTCAAAACAAGCCAAATGACTCCTCCCACCACATTATAATGTTGCCCAAGCTTTGGGCTCGATCCGAAGTCAATAGGTGTGAGAAATTGGACAATTCAAGTTCAACGGCAGTTCGTTCCTAATTGGAGTGGTTGGTATATTCCATATTTCTAGCGATTGGATTTCACTCAAAACTCATCAATTGACTCCTCCCACCGTATTATGATGTTGCCCAACTTTTGGGCTCGATCCGAAATTAATAGGTGTTCCAAATTGGACAATTCAAGTTCAACGGCTGTTCGTTCCTAATTGCAGTGGTTGGTGTATTCCATACTTCAAGCGATTGGATTTCACTCAAAACTCACCAAATGACTCCTCCCACCATATTATGATGTTGCCCAAGTTTTGGGCTCGATCCGAAATCAATAGGTGTTCCAAATTGGACAATTCAAGTTCAACGGCTGTTTGTTCCTAATTGCAGTGGTTGGTGTATTCCAAACTTCAAGCGATTGGATTTCACTCAAAACTAACCAAATGACTACTCCCACCATATTATGATGTTGCCCAAGTTTTGGGCTCGATCCGAAATCAATAGGTGTGAGAAATTGGACAATTCAAGTTCAACGGCAGTTCGTTCCTAATTGGAGTGGTTGGTGTATTCCATACCTCTAGCGATTGGATTTCACTCAAAACTCACCAAACGACTCCTCTCACCATATTATGATGTTGCCCAAGTTCGGGGCTCGATCCGAAATCAATAGGTGTGAGAAATTGGACAATTCAAGTTGAACGGCAGTTCGTTCCTAATTGGAGTGGTTGGTGTATTACATAATTCTAGCGATTGGATTTCACTCAAAACTCACTAAATGACTCCTCCCACCATATTATGATATTGCCCAAGTTTTGGGCTCGATCCGAAATCAATAGGTGTGAGAAATTGGACAATTCAAGTTCAACGGCAGTTCGTTCCTAATTGGAGTGGTTGGTGTATTCCATACTTCTAGCGATTGCATTTC
Organism: Prunus avium; assembly: GCF_965620075.1. Classification (NCBI taxonomy): domain Eukaryota; kingdom Viridiplantae; phylum Streptophyta; class Magnoliopsida; order Rosales; family Rosaceae; genus Prunus; species Prunus avium. Next base: position 11,992,320 of record NC_142290.1, read on the forward strand.
ACTCAAAACTCACCAAATGACTCCTCCCACCATATTATGATGTTGCCCAAGTTTTGGGCTCGATCAAAAATCAATAGGTGTTCCAAATTTGACAATTAGAGTTCAACGGCAGTTCGTTCCTAATTGGAGTGGTTGGTGTATTCCATACTTCTAGCGATTGGATTTCACTCAAAACTCCCCAAATGACTCCTCCTACCATTTTATGATGTTGCCCAAGTTTGGGGCTCGATCCGTAATCAACAGGTGTGGGAAATTGGACAATTCAAGTTCAACGGAAGTTCGTTCCTAATTGGAGTGGTTGGTGTATTCCACACTTCTAGCGATTGGAATTCACTCAAAACTCACCAAATGACTCCTTCCACCATATTATGATGTTGCCCAAGTTTTGGGCTCGATCCGAAATCAATAGGTGTGAGAAATTGGACAATACAAGTTCAACGGCAGTTCGTTCCAAATTGGAGTGGTTGGTGTATTCCATACTTCTACCGATTGGATTTCACTCAAAACTCACCAAGTGACTCCTCCCACCATATTATGATGTTGCCCAAGTTTTGGGCTCGATCCGAAATCAATAGGTGTGAGAAATTGGACAATTCAAGTTCAACGGAAGTTCGTTCCTAATTGGAGTGGTTGGTGTATTCCATACTTCTTGCGATTGGATTTCACTCAAAACTCACCAATTGACTCCTCCCACCATATTATGATGTTGCCCAAGTTTGGGGCTCGATCCGAAATGAATAGGTGTGAGAAAGTGGGCAATTCAAGTTCAACGGCAGTTCGTTCCTAATTGGAGTGGTTGGTGTATTCCATATTTCTAGCGATTGGATTTCACTCAAAACTCACCAATTGACTCCTCCCACCATATTATGATGTTGCCCAAGTTTTGGTCTCGATCCGAAATCAATAGGTGTGAGAAATTGGACAATTCAAGTTCAACGGCAGTTCGTTCCTAATTGCAGTGGTTGGTGTATTCCATACTTCTAGCGATTGCATTTCACTCAAAACTCACCAAGTGACTCCTCCCACCATATTATGATGTTGCCCAAGTTTGGGGCTCGATCCAAAATGAATAGGTGTGAGAAATTGGGCAATTCAAGTTCAACGGTAGTTCGTTCCTAATTGGAGTGGTTGGTGTATTCCATATTTCTAGCGATTGGATTTCACTCAAAACTCACCAATTGACTCCTCCCACCGTATTATGATGTTGCCCAACTTTTGGGCTCGATCCGAAATTAATAGGTGTTCCAAATTGGACAATTCAAGTTCAACGGCTGTTCGTTCCTAATTGCAGTGGTTGGTGTATTGTTGTATAGATACAGCTGCACCAAAATGGATTAAGCTGCATCCTCAACTTGTGATACTCGCAAGTGCACGAGCCGTTCGGTAGTATAGCGTATGTAAGTGCGAGGTCGATCCCACGAGGATTGGTGATTGAATGATCCAATTTAGTTTCCCTACACAAAATAAAATCTGAAATGGTTGATGCACTTCACTAATGCATACAACACTTCCATTATAAAATCTGAAATGGTTGATGCACTTCACTAATAAATCCCACCAGCAGCCCTAGCTCATCTTCATGTCACCATGACCAAGCTTCCAACCAGAAATAATAGCTCATCCTGAGGTCAGCATGACCAGCAACTTCAAGGGCTTACGAATTGGGACTCCGTTAAGCAAATTAAGACTTTAAGCACTCAAAATTGAAGTTCAGAATGTCTTCTTTCCAGCCATATATCATTTGGGCCAATCCAAGGTCGGAGGAGGAAGTTAAGGCCAAAACAAATTGCTAACTCATTTTGCGCGCTGATAAAATCCATCCTGAGCATGGCTCTGTGTTTGCTAGGTAACAGACTCCATATTTATCCAATGGGGCTGAAGTTTGGATATGTTATATTACACACCCATTGGAACAACTTTCATGAAGAATGTGGCCTCATCCGAGCTATGTAGGTTGCTGAAACAAAGCTTGCAATATGACCTACGAAACTGAGCTGGCAGGGGACTGTAGCCAAAATTGAGTTTGTCTTTAAGCTCTTCATCCATTCATCCAAATTAGGCCCTAACATGCATGGATTGCATCATTTACTATCCAAAGTCCTCATTATTACCTAAAGCTCAATGAACTGAAAGATAAACACAAAAAGGATTAAAAGCACAAGTTTAACTCAAAAACATAACCAAATCATAAGCTAGAAGGGTACAAAATGATATGTAAATATGCACCGATCAAATACCCCCAAACCTAGATTTTGCTAGTCCTCGAGCAAAACAAAAGGAAAACAAAGATAAAAACAAACAAGAAGTTAACTAGACCACTTTCGTAGGTAACTCGATTGCATTGAGCATATGCAACAAGCCTTTAAACCTCTAGGCATCCCTAGTAGGAGGAGTTGTGTCTCCTGAGGGTTTAACATATACGATACCCACAAACGTTTTACTGACTCTATAAAACAAGCTAATTAGAAAACTTAAAAGATTGTTAGTCCTTAAGCAAAATAAAAAAAACAAAAAAAAATAAAAAATAATAATAATTACATTAACAAAAACAAAACAAAAAAACAAAACAAAACAAAACAAAACAAAACAAAATTACAAAAATAAAAAGAACTCAAAACAATCTTTCCGAACATTTTCTGAAGAGAAATGACTCATGCACATGACTCAAAAGTTTTAACAATAAAAGCTCAATTTTAAACATTATTCACAAAGCGGCAAAGTTCAAAACATAATATGCTCAAAGTGTGGTAGTGTGATAGCCAAATGCAACAAATTCCCCAATCTTAGTTTTCACACAATTTCAAAAATCATACAAAGCACAAGTTCAACTTCAAATCTCACCAAAGTTGTCATCTCACAAATGAATCACTCGGAAGAGGGCTATAATGCAACACTCAGTTATAAACATGAGATTAGAGTTAAACCATAAAGACTTAACTCGAAATAGAAAGATGAAGAACTTGCATTAATATGATCTCAAGAAGGATGCCAAACACTTAAAAGTAGAAAAATGAATGCAATTCAACCACATGACATTTAAGATCAATTTAGGTCTTTAGCATAGGTTGTAATGGGGCCAAGGGTGTAAGGTGAGTAAGAAATGAAGGGTATGGATAAAACAAAGTCCAAGAAACTCAAAATATAAGAGCATAAAACAATTGTTTACAAGACTTCGAATCATCACGATTAGATTTTTTCTTTTACACGATCAAAACTCCTTATACCTTCATTTACATTGATTCAAACTCCTTTCCAAACACCAAATTATTTTGAAGGCCCAAAAATGAATTTTCAAACAACCGCCACTTAATCACAACTTTCTCTTTTCTTTCACCAATTGTGTGATTTTTTTTTTCTTCGAAATGTAACACCCATTCCCAAACTTAGTATGAAAAACACATCCCAATTAAAGCTCATGAGTTCCTTAGAAAGGTAAATATTTGTTTTTCGGGCTAAGGCGAGGAAATAAAATTGGTAAATGAAAGAAAAGGGTTTACATGTAGGCTCAAAATGGTTAACAATGGAAAATCATGCTTAAGCATGCATAAGGTTAGCTTGAAAGGTACAAACGATCCAAAGAGGGCCTTAATATCATTTCTTAAATGTCATGAAATCGAATTGCAAAAGAATGAATGACTTTTAAGTATTCAACCAAATCAATGAATAATGAGATCAAACAACAACTTTGATGACAAGAAAATAAGAGTATGTGTATAACACTCATGAAATGAAGCACAAGGCTCAAAAGCTCACATTTATGGTTATATAAGTCTAATTTATGCCTGATACAATTCTTTGGGTCATGCAAATCCTTTAATTGGAGAATTATGAAACAAATGGCAAGTGCAAAGAAGGTTTCAAACATATCATGCTAGAACGATGCCAAATTAATTATATATATATATATTTTTTACAATAAAAATTTACAAGGAAAAAAAAAATAATAAATAAATAAAATTCAATTTTCATTTAAGTCATGCAAACATTTATCACAATCTCATCAAATGTGTTCGGAAAGTGAATAAAATCAAAATCAAAATAAAATAAAAATAAAAATAAAAATAAAAGCAAGACTTAAACAAAATAAAGTAAAAATAAAAACAAGCAAATAAAAAAAAAAATTAAATTAAATTAAGGAAAAACCAATTTTACATGCTAAACTCCAATACCCCCAAACCTAGAAATGAACATTGTCCTCAATGTTTAAAAATTAGGAACAAGCAATGTCATAACAAGAAATGAAAGGTACTAAAGTAAATATAAACCACAAATAAAAAAAACAAAAAAAAAACAAATAAAATAAAAAAATTACAAAACAAACAAACAAATAAACAAAAAAGAAAAAAAAAAATGAAACAGTAAAACACTCGAAACAGAAAGCCCTAAACAGACAAAACAGTAAGCCCTAAACAGAGAGTCTTACGCAAACCAAAACCCAAACAATTGAAAGCCCAACCCAAAAGAAAGTTAGCCCACCTTGAAACCTAACAACGGTGAAAACCTAACCCACAATTTGTTTTCATTTCCGGCTTTTTATTATTATTTAGTTTTGTAAAAACAAACTATCGAACCGTGAATAGCAACACAAAGAGCGGGATTTTAACATGGGTCATGATGTCTCGGTTCAGTGTAAGGGACCAACAGACAGGGTGAGACACGTGTCGACACATAGAGGCGCCGCAGACTCCACAAGCAAAAATTACGGGCTCATGGAAAGGCGTGAAGACTTTACTGAACGCGTTCGTTCAGAAAAGACACGTCGTGATAAATGAGTTGGGTATGGTTGGAAGGCGAGAAGGTTGTGGGACTCAAGGAATGCTGGAGATTCAGAAAATGCTCAGATGCTGCAATGGCTAGGGTTTGTCAAAGACTAAGTCTATAAGAAAGGGTGAAAAAAAACGCAAACTCAGAAACACACAAAAGAGAAAAGAAAGAAAGAAGAAAAGAGAGTGAGAAATCAAATGGCCTCTAACTACCCATTTTCGTTGGATCTCAACCTAGCTCCACCGACTCAGACACGAGGCCAAGCAGCGGCACCAGTATGGATGCCCTACTTTGCTTCCGCACGGGGGCCTGTGACAGTAACTGACTCAATACTCCTGGACAACGATGTTGCCATTGGAGTGGCTAGAAATTTAGTGACTCCTAAAGATATACGTGTTCTGGGGACAAGGGATGACAACCGGGTCGTGAGCGATGCCCTGGCACTGAGCGTGCAGAGTACGGCAACAGTCGCAAGTTTGGGTCATCGCCTACTTGCGAAGTCCCATGAGGTAGAGGTGCTGAAAGGTCAGTTGGCGGCGGAGCGAAGTATGGTTGAGGAGTGTCAGACTGCTATAAAAAGCTTGAAAAGGGAGAGGTCAAGGATAGTGGAGGTGAATCGACACCAGCTAGAAGTATTGCGGGACGAGAATAGAAACCTATCAAAGATGGTAGAGTTGTACTCTCGCGACATGCGAAAACAGCTGGAAGACCTAGACCGACCGGGTAAACGCAAACAAGCAGATCGCGAGAGTAGTTACGCTCAAGCTAAGATTGCGATCTTTGGGAGCTCAAGTGATGAGCCCCAAGAAGCTGTGCGTGAAGCCCCGGAAGAGGACAGCCAGAGGGCCAAACTCAAAGCTCCAATGGTCGAGACACCAAGCACCGAGAAGAAATGATTTCCTACTGCATTATTGTTGTTTTTATTTTATTTTGTTGTTTTTGTATTTTCGTTATTTTGTTTCGGAAATAAAAGAGTAAGGTTGCAGAAAGAAAAAGAAAAAGAAAAAGATAACAAAGACGACAAACGGAAAAGAAAACACATTTCCCTAACTAAAATAAGACAAAGAAGATAGCCGAAAGGGAAAGGCAAAAACACAAAACACTAGAAAATGAAAGTAACGGGCAAAAACATAAAACACCAGAAAACACGGAAAAAAGAAAAGTAAAGTGAAAGTTAATGTGCTCCCCCTTGAAGCGATTAGGTCGAGCATGCCCGGGAAATCCGAAATGGTGTTGGCTCTCTCTCATCAGCATATGTCTATTTAAACCACACCTCTGCAAGCGGATGATACCCAGCATTTCTTCCTGCAAACTCAAGGAAAAACATCAAAAAATTCAAAAGCAAAACAAATGGCATCCTCATGCACTCACCTTGATGATCTCAACCTTGAGCTCTCACTTGCACCACCGAATGCCCAGACAAGGGCTCCTCCAAACACTGTCTTTCCAAACTCTTCATATCATCACGGCACGGCCTCAAACTTTGCTGAGGCAATACCGAACTTTTCTGAGACACTGTCGAACAAAGCAGTGCTGCTAGGAGGCATGATTAGCAGCAAGCTCACTCCGACAGATCATCTGCATGTGGCACAGAGGTCTGATAAGGCAGCGGTAGAGGAGTCCCACAATTTAACTGTGCTCCACGCGGTCTCCGCTACCAATTTGGGCATGCGATTACTGGCGAGGACAAGGGAGTGTGCGGCGATGAGCGAGGAAATAGCTTCCTTGAAGGCTATGGTGGCGGACTTGCAGAAGCGGCTCTACTGTGCCAATCAGCACGTGGAAGCACTGCAGAGAAAAAATGAGGACCATGTGGAGCTGCTGCAGATTCTACAAGTAAGAGAAAACAGAGGCATGCCATGAAGATGAAGATGAAGATGAAGAAGTTGTTTTTATTTTTAATTTACTTGAATGTTTTTTTTGTTTTTTTTTGTTTTAAACTTTTTATCTTTTTGAATGCAATGTTTGAATAAAAATGTGTTTTTAACACTCAGAAATAAACTAACTAACCACACCACGTAAATAAATAAACTAACCTAATAAAACAAAAAAAACATAAAAGAAAACCATGAAGTTCCAAATTGAATTTTTTTAAATTTTTTTTTTTTTTTTTTTTTTGTTATTATTATTTACAACTAACTGACCACACAAAGAAAAAAAACAACAAAGAAGTTCCAAATTGCAATTTACAAGGAAAAATAAAAACCCAAATTTCAAATTTCAAATTTTTTTTTTATATTTATTATTATTGTTTTTAAAACACACAAATATACAAGCAACTCACGGATGACCAGTTAAGGGCCTCAGAAAACACAGCCAGGGGATCCGGGAAGGTTGGAGGGGTCACAATGGTCCCGCTTAAAACCCAAACTTCTTAGACACCGAAGGTGTCGCCTAAAGAACTCCTAGACACTGTATTAACGGAAGTGCTCACTGGAGTTACCATAAGTCAGCTCATATGAAAAATCTTTTTAAAATTTTTAAGATAAGAAACAAAAACAAATTAAGATAAAATGGAACAACAAACCATAAACGAAAATGAACTAAGTACTCTAAACAAATTCAAACAAACAACATAAATTGTTGTACTAAAAGAAACAAACCAATAAACCAAAGAAAAACACAAACAGCACTTTCTATCACCCGTTTATCACCATTTGGACAGATTCGTTTCTATGTTTTTCAGCTTCGACCTCTGTTCAGTTTTTAGGCTATAACTTTCCAACCGTAAGTCCAAATTTTACGTTCTTTATAAAGTTAGATTCAGCATAGAAAAACAAAGAACTCAACGCGGACCAAAAGGCAAAAACAATTACGAAAATAAACAGAATTCAAAGAAGAGAAAGGATTGAAATGCTCCCCCTTGAAGCGATTAGGTCGAGCATGGATGCACTTGGAGGTCGCGACTTCTCCCACTACTCCACACTTCCTATCTTTGAAGTTGCCATCTCTCTCCATTTTTATTGAGCTATTTACATTGCTAAAACAAACACATACAAAAACTTGAAACGGAATTAAAGGATTACGAAATATATATAAAAAAACTAAAAATGAAAGGGAAAATCAACACAAGTCCAATTCCATGCTTCAAAGCAACAAGCACCAATGGGTTGTGTAAGCTGGGACTTAAACCCAGTTCTCTTGCTTGTTGGGCAATTGTCCTTTTCTGTTGGACTACAAACACAACTTGTCCATTAACGTCATTAACTTTAAAACTTGAAATTGTCTAGTTAAGAAAAAAAAATAAAGTAGGAAAGCCAAATAGAATCAAACAATGTTACCGATCCCCGGCAACGGCGCCAAAAACTTGTTGTATAGATACAGCTGCACCAAAATGGATTAAGCTGCATCCTCAACTTGTGATACTCGCAAGTGCACGAGCCGTTCGGTAGTATAGCGTATGTAAGTGCGAGGTCGATCCCACGAGGATTGGTGATTGAATGATCCAATTTAGTTTCCCTACACAAAATAGAAACAAAAACAAAGAACATAAAACAAGGAAGAAAGAAATAACTAACTCAAGCAGATAAGTTCCCAAGTTCAATTAGATTAACGGATTGATTCTAGCTAAAGTATGATTAAGCCATGGTGTTTGGTCATAACCTTGTGTTCCTAATTCCCTAATTTGATCATTTGTTGTCTAACCTAAAATTAAGCATTAGGAACCCATTAAGCATAGAAGAACAATTTAAACAACCAAGCATGTATCTAATCCCTGTTGTCGAATGTCCATACATACTCTTCCTATTCATAGTTCAATTCGAATTAAAGCATGGTGTCTACTCTTAATTCAAACCAAGATAGCTAACATGCAAGCCTAAATGGTGATCAATCATTCAAACTAGCATATTAACTTATAAGCATAATGAATAAGAACAAAAACCATAATTGAAACTTGGAAACTAATCAAACTTGAAACTAAAGAAAAGAATTTACATAATGAAAAGTAAAGTGGAACTAAGAAAAACTTAAGGAGAATTTCAGCACAAATATTTCATTACTACAATTGAAAACTAGAAAATGAAACTAAGAGAATTTGAGGAAGAGAAGGGAAGGGAGCTCTAGAGAAGTGTTTGAGAGCTCCCCCCCTTGGGGTGTGTTTACAACCTTGGGAAACCTCACTATATATAGGCCTAAGGAAGCTGAAAATCTGAATTAAGTATGGCTAATGCATACAACACTTGTTTTATAAAATCTGAAATGGTTGATGCACTTCACTAATGCATACAACACTTCCATTATAAAATCTGAAATGGTTGATGCACTTCACTAATAAATCCCACCAGCAGCCCTAGCTCATCTTCATGTCACCATGACCAAGCTTCCAACCAGAAATAATAGCTCATCCTGAGGTCAGCATGACCAGCAACTTCAAGGGCTTACGAATTGGGACTCCCTTAAGCAAATTAAGACTTTAAGCACTCAAACTTGAAGTTCAGAATGTCTTCTTTCCAGCCATATATCATTTGGGCCAATCCAAGGTCGGAGGAGGAAGTTAAGGCCAAAACAAATTGCTAACTCATTTTGCGCGCTGATAAAATCCATCCTGAGCATGGCTCTGTGTTTGCTAGGTAACAGACTCCATATTTATCCAATGGGGCTGAAGTTTGGATATGTTATATTACACACCCATTGGAACAACTTTCATGAAGAATGTGGCCTCATCCGAGCTATGTAGGTTGCTGAAACAAAGCTTGCAATATGACCTACGAAACTGGGCTGGCAGGGGACTGTAGCCAAAATTGAGTTTGTCTTTAAGCTCTTCATCCATTCATCCAAATTAGGCCCTAACATGCATGGATTGCATCATTTACTATCCAAAGCCCTCATTATTACCTAAAGCTCAATGAACTGAAAGATAAACACAAAAAGGATTAAAAGCACAAGTTTAACTCAAAAACATAACCAAATCATAAGCTAGAAGGGTACAAAATGATATGTAAATATGCACCGATCATGTATTCCATACTTCAAGCGATTGGATTTCACTCAAAACTCACCAAATGACTCCTCCCACCATATTATGATGTTGCCCAAGTTTTGGGCTCGATCCGAAATCAATAGGTGTTCCAAATTGGACAATTCAAGTTCAACGGCTGTTTGTTCCTAATTGCAGTGGTTGGTGTATTCCATACTTCAAGCGATTGGATTTCACTCAAAACTCACCAAACGACTCCTCCCACCATATTATGATGTTGCCCAAGTTTTGGGCTCGATCCGAAATCAATAGGTGTGAGAAATTGGGCAATTCAAGTTCAACGGCAGTTCGTTCCTAATTGGAGTGGTTGGTGTATTCCATATTTCTAGCGATTGGATTTCACTCAAAACTAACCAAATGACTCCTCCCACCATATTATGATGTTGCCCAAGTTTTGGGCTCGATCCGAAATCAAAAGGTGTGAGAAATTGGACAATTCAAGTTCAACAGCAGTTCGTTCCTAATTGGAGTGGTTGGTGTATTCCATACTTCTAGCGATTGGATTTCACTCAAAACTCACCAAATGACTCCTCCCACCATATTATGATGTTGCCCAAGTTTTGGGCTCGATCCGAAATCAATAGGTGTGAGAAATTGGACAATTCAAGTTCAACGGAAGTTCGTTCCAAATTGGAGTGGTTGGTGTATTCCATACTTCTTGCGATTGGATTTCACTCAAAACTCACCAAATGACTCCTCCCACCATATTATGATGTTGCCCAAGTTTGGGGCTCGATCCGAAATCAATAGGTGTGAGAAATTGGACAATTCAAGTTCAACGGCAGTTCGTTCCTAATTGGAGTGGTTGGTGTATTCCACACTTCTAGCGATTGGATTTCACTCAAAACTCACCAAATGACTCCTCCCACCATATTATGATGTTGCCCAACTTTGGGGCTCGTTCCGAAATCAATAGGGATGAGAAATTGGTCAATTCAATTTCAACGACAGTTCATTTCTAATCGGAGTAGTTGTTGTATTCCATACTTCTAGCGATTGGATTTCACTCAAAACTCACCAAATGACTCCTCCCACCATATTATGATATTGCCCAAGTTTTGGGCTCGATCCGAAATCAATAGGTGTGAGAAATTGGACAATACAAGTTCAACGGCAGTTCGTTCCAAATTGGAGTGGTTGGTGTATTCCATACTTCTAGAGATTGGATTTCACTCAAAACTCACCAATTGACTCCTCCCACCATATTATGATGTTGCCCAAGTTTTGGGCTCAATCCGAAATCAATAGGTGTTCCAAATTGGACAATTCAAGTTCAACGGCAGTTCGTTCCTAATTGGAGTGGTTGTTGTATTTCATACTTCTAGGGGTTGGATTTCACTCAAAACTGACCAAATGACTCCTCCCACCATATTATGATGTTGCCCAAGTTTGGGGCTCGATCCGAAATCAATAGGTGTTAGAAATTGGACAATTCAAGTTCAACGGCAGATCGTTCCTAATTGGAGTGGTTGGTGTATTCCATACTCCTAATTGGAGCATAAAACAATTGTTTACAAGACTTCGAATCGTCACGATTAGATTTTTTTTTCTTTTACATGATCAAAACTCCTTATACCTTCATTTACATTGATTCAAACTCCTTTCCAAACACCAAATTATTTTGAAGGCCCAAAAATGAATTTTCAAACAACCGCCACTTAATCACAACTTTCTCTTTTCTTTCACCAATTGTGTGATTTTTTTTTTTTTTTTTTTGATGTAATATCCCTTCCCAAACTTAGCTTGAAAAACACATCCGAATTAGAGCTCATGAATTCCTTAGAAAGGTAAATATTTGTTTTTCGGGCTAAGGCGAGGAAATAAAATTGGTTAAATGAAAGAAAAGTTTTACATGTAGGCTCAAAATGGTTAACAATGGAAAATCATGCTTAAGCATGCATAAGGTTAGCTTGAAAGGCACAAACGATCCAAAGAAGGCCTTAATATCATTTCTTTAAATGTCATGAAATCAAATTGCATAAGAATGAATGACTTTTAAGTGTTCAACCAAATCAATGAATAATGAGATCAAACAACAACTTTGATGACAAGAAATTAAGAGTATATGTATAACACTCATGAAATGAAGTACAATGCTCAAAAGCTCACTTTATATGGTTGGTTATATAAGTCTAATTTATGCTTGATACAATTCTTTGGGTCATGCAAATCCTTTAATTGGAAAATTATGAAACAAATGGCAAGTGCAAAGAAGGTTTCGAACATGTCATGCTAGAACGATGCCAAATTAATTAATTAATTATTTATTTTTTTACAATAAAAATTTACAAGGAAAACAAAATAAATAATAAATAAAATTCAATTTTCATTTAAGTCATGCAAACATTTATCACAATCTCATCAAATGTGTTCGGAAAGTGAATAAAATCAAAATCAAAATCAAAATAAAAGCAAGACTTAACAAAATAAAATAAAAATAAAAACAAGTAAATAAATAAATAAATAAATAAATTAAGGAAAAACCAAATTTACATGCTAAACTCCAATACCCCCAAACCTAGAAATGAACATTGTCCTCAATGTTTAAAAATTAGGAACAAGCAATGTCATAACAAGAAATGAAAGGTACTAAAGTAAATATAAATCACAAAACACACAAGAATTAAAATACACTAATAAAATAAAATAATTACAAAAATAAAAATTACAAAACAAACAAACAAAAAATGAAACAGTAAACCCTAATCACACAATTCTGAAACCCAAAAAAAAAAAAATTAATTTGAAGCCCAAAGCCCACAATTTCGAAACACAAACCATGGTGAATTTAACCCACTTTGAAACCCAAACTAAGGTGAAACCCGACCCAAAATGAATTCCGAAGCCCACACATTTTAATTTTAATTTTTTTTTAAAAAATAGATAAAACGTGAATTGGAAGTGCAAAGGGTGGGATTTCTGAAAAGAAAGCACGTGGTCCCTAATGTCGTCTCATGGTTAGTCACGGGCAGAAAGCAGAAGCCACGTGTTGACAGATAGAAGCGCCGCAGATTTCACAAGCAGAAATTACGGGCTCATGGAAAGGCGCGAAGACTTTACTGAACGCGTTCGTTCAGAAAAGACATGTCGTGATAAATGAGTTGGGTATGGTTGGAAAGCGAGAAGGTTGTGGGACTCGATGAATGCTGGAGATTCAGAAATGCTTAGACGCTGCAATGGCTAGGGTTTGTCAAAGACTATATCTATAAGAAGGAAAAAGAAGGGGATAAAAACAAAACCACAAACTCAGAAACACAAAAGAGAAAAGAAGAAAAAAAAGTGAGAAATCAAATGGCCTCTTCCTACCCATTTTCATTGGATCTCAACCTAGCTCCACCGACTCAGACATTGGGCCAAGCAGCGGCACCAGTATGGATGCCCTACTTTGGCTCCTCACGGGGGCCTGGGTCTGTCAATGACTCAATACTCCTAGACAACGATGTTGCTATTGGAGTTGGCAGAAATGTAGTGACTCCCAAAGATATACGTGTGTTCGGGGCAAGGGATGACAACCGGGTCACGAGTGATGCCCTGGCAATGAGCGTGCAGAGTACAGCATGTGTGTCCCAAGTTTGGGTCATCGCCTACTTGCGAAGTGCACGGCAACGGCGCCAAAAACTTGTTGTGTGGATTTCAGCTGCACCAAAATTGATTAAGCTGCATCCTCAACTTGTGATACTCGCAAGTGCACGAGCCGTTCGGTAGTATAGCGTATGTAAGTGCGAGGTCGATCCCACGAGGATTGGTGATTGAATGATCCAATTCATTTTCCCTACACAAAACAGAAATGAAAAAAAAGCAAGGAAATAAATAAAACAAGGAAGAAAGAAATAACTAACTCAAGCAGATAAGTTCCCAAGTTCAATTAGATTATCGGATTGATTCTAGCTAAAGTATGATTAAGCCATGGTGTTTGGTCATAACCTTGTGTTCCTAATTCCCTAATTTGATCATTTGTTGTCTAACCTAAAATTAAGCATTAGGAACCCATTAAGCATAGAAGAACAATTTAAACAACCAAGCATGTATCTAATCCCTGTTGTCGAATGTCCATACATACTCTTCCTATTCATAGTTCAATTCGAATTAAAGCATGGTGTATACTCTTAATTCAAACCAAGATAGCTAACATGCAAGCCTAAATGGTGATCAATCATTCAAACTAGCATATTAACTTATAAGCATAATGAATAAGAACATGAACCATAATTGAAACTTGGAAACTAATCAAACTTGAAACTAAAGAAAAGAATTTACATAATGAAAAGTAAAGTGGAACTAAGAAAAACTTAAGGAAAATTTCAGCACAAAAGATTTCATTACAACAATTGAAAACTAGAAAGAGAAACTAAGAGAATTCGAGGGAGAGAAGGGAAGGGAGCTCTAGAGAAGTGTTTGAGAGCTCCCCCCCTTGGGGTGTGTTTACAAGCTTAGAGAACATCCCTATTTATAGGCCTAGGGGAAGTGAAAATCTGAATTTGATATGGCTAATGCATACAACACTTGTATTTGATATGGTTGATGCACTTCACCAATAAATCCCACCAGCAGCCCTAGCTCATCTTCATGTCACCATGACCAAGCTTCCAACCAGCTACAATAGCTCATGCCTAGCTCACCATGACCAAGCTTCCAACCAGAAACAATAGCTCATCCTGAGGTCAGCATGACCAGCAACTTCAAGGGCTTACAAATTGGGCTTCACTTAAGCAAATGATGACTTTAAGATGTCCATTGCGAAGTTCAGAATGTGTCTGAACCAACCACACAAGTATTAGCCCAATCCAAGCTCGGATGAAGAAGCTAAGGCCAAAACAAATTGCTAACTCGTTTTTGCTCGCTGACAAAATCCATCCTGAGCATGGTTCTGTGTTTGCTAGGTGACAGACTCCATATTTATCCAATGGGGCTGAATTTTGGATATGTTATAGTATACGCCCATTGGAACAACTTTCATGAAGAATGCTGCCTCATCCGAGCTGTGTAGGTTGCTGAAACAAAGCTTCCCTTTATCCAAATCAGGCTTTAACATGCATGGATTACATCATTTCATATCCAAAGCCATCATTGTTACCTAAAGCTGAAAGATAAACACAAAAAGGATTAAAAGCACAAGTTTAACTCAAAAACATAACCAAATCATAAGCTAGAAGGGTACAAAATGATATACAATTATGAACCGATCAATGACTCCTCCCACCATATTATGATGTTGCCCAAGTTTTGGGCTCGATCCGAAATCAATAGGTGTGAGAAATTGGACAATTCAAGTTCAACGGAAGTTCGTTCCTAATTGGTGTGGTTGGTGTATTCCATACTTCTAGCGATTGGATTTCACTCAAAACTCACCAAATGACTCCTCCCACCATATTATGATGTTGCCCAACTTTGGGGCTCGATCCGAAATCAATAGGTGTGAGAAATTGGTCAATTCAATTTCAACGACAGTTCATTCCTAATTGGAGTGGTTGGTGTATTCCACACTTCTAGCGATTGGATTTCACTCAAAACTCACCAAATCTCTCCTCCCACCATATTATGATGTTGCCCAAGTTTTGGGCTCGATCCGAAATCAATAGGTGTTCCAAATTGGACAATTCAAGTTCAGCGGCAGTTCGTTCCTAATTGGAGTGGTTGGTGTATTCCATACTTCTAGCGATTGGATTTCACTCAAAACTCACCAAATGACTCCTCCCACCATATTATGATGTTGCCCAAGTTTTGGGCTCGATCCGAAATCAATAGGTGTTCCAAATTGGACAATTCAAGTTCAACGGAAGTTCGTTCCTAATTGGAGTGGTTGGTGTATTCCATACTTCTAGCGATTGGATTTCACTCAAAACTCACCAAATGACTCCTCCCACCATATTATGATGTTGCCCAACTTTGGGGCTCGATCCGAAATCAATAGGCCTGAGAAATTGGACAATTCAAGTTCAACGGCAGTTCGTTCCTAATTGGAGTGGTTGGTGTATTACATACGTCTAGCGATTGGATTTCACTCAAAACTCACCAAATGACTCCTCCCACCATATTATGATGTTGCCCAAGTTTTGGGCTCGATCCGAAATCAATAGGTGTGAGAAATTGGACAATTCATGTTCAACGGCAGTTCGTTCCTAATTGGAGTGGTTGGTGTATTCCATACGTCTAGCGATTGGATTTCACTCAAAACTCACCAAATGACTCCTCCCACCGTATTATGTTGTTGCCCAAGTTTTGGGCTCGATCCGAAATCAATAGGTGTGAGAAATTGGGAAATTCAAGAACAACGGCAGTTCGTTCCTAATTGTAGTGGTTGGTGTATTCCATACTTCTAGCGATTGGATTTCACTCAAAACTCACCCAATGACTCCTCCCACCATATTATGATGTTGCCCAAGTTTTGGGCTCGATCCGAAATCAATAGGTGTTCCAAATTGGGCACTTCAAGTTCAACGGCACTTCGTTCGTAATTGGAGTGGTTGGTGTATTCCATACTTCTAGCGATTGGATTTCACTCAAAACTCCCCAAATGACTCCTCCCACCATATTATGATGTTACCCAACTTTGGGGCTCGATCCGAAATCAATAGGTGTGAGAAATTGGTCATTTCAATTTCAACGACAGTTCATTCCCAATCGGGGTAGTTGCTGTATTCCATACTTCGAGCGATTGGATTTCACTCAAAACTCACCAAATGACTCCTCCCACTATATTATGATGTTGCCCAAGTTTTGGCCTCGATCCGAAATCAATAGCTGTGAGAAATTGGGCAATTCAAGTTCAACGACAGTTCGTTCCTAATTGTAGTGGTTGGTGTATTCCATACTTCTAGCGATTGGATTTCACTCAAAACTCACGAAATGACTCCTCGAACCATATTATGATGTTGCCCAAGTTTTGGGCTTGATCCGAAATCAATAGGTGTTCGAAATTGGACAATTCAAGTTCAACGGCAGTTCGTTCCTAATTGGAGTGGTTGGTGTATTCCATACTTCTAGCGATTGGATTTCACTCAAAACTCACCAAATGACTCTTCCCACCATATTATGATATTGCCCGAGTTTTGGGCTCGATCTGAAATCAATAGGTATTCCAAATTGGACAATTCAAGTTCAACGGCAGTTCGTTCCTAATTGGAGTGGTTGGTGTATTCCATACTTCTAGCGATTGGATTTCACTCAAAACTCATCAAATGACTCCTCCCACCATATTATGTGGTTGCCCAAGTTTTGGACTCGATCCGAAATCAATAGGTCTTCCAAATTTGACAATTAGAGTTCAACGGCAGTTCGTTCCTAATTGGAGTGGTTGGTGTATTCCATACTTCTAGCGATTGGATTTCACTCAAAACTCACCAAATGACTCCTCCCACCATATTATGATGTTGCCCAAGTTTGGGCTTGATCCGAAATCAATAGGTGTTCGAAATTGGACAATTCAAGTTCAACGGCAGTTCGTTCCTAATTGGAGTGGTTGGTGTATTCCATACTTCTAGCGATTGGATTTCACTCAAAACTCACCAAATGACTCTTCCCACCATATTATGATATTGCCCGAGTTTTGGGCTCGATCTGAAATCAATAGGTATTCCAAATTGGACAATTCAAGTTCAACGGCAGTTCGTTCCTAATTGGAGTGGCTGGTGTATTCCATGCTTCTAGCGATTGGATTTCTCTCAAAACTCACCAAATGACTCCTCCCACCATATTATGATGTTTCCCAAGTTTTGGGCTCGATCCGAAATCAATAGGTGTGAGAAATTGGACAATTCAAGTTCAACGGCAGTTCGTTCCTAATTGGAGTGGTTGGTGTATTCCATACTTCTAGCGATTGGATTTCACTCAAAACTCACCAAATGACTCTTCCCACCATATTATTATATTGCCCAAGTTTTGGGCTCGATCCGAAATCAATAGGTGTTCCAAATTGGACAATTCAAGTTCAACGGCAGTTCGTTCCTAATTGGAGTGGTTGGTGTATTCCATACTTCCAGCGATTGGATTTCACTCAAAACTCACCAAATGACTCCTCCTACCATATTATGATGTTGCACAAGTTTGGGGTTCGATCCGAAATCAATAGGTGTGAGAAATTGGACAATTCAAGTTCAACGGCAGTTCGTTCCTAATTGGAGTGGTTGGTGTATTCCATACTTCTAGCGATTGGATTTCACTCAAAACTCATCAAATGACTCCTCCCACCATATTATGTGGTTGCCCAAGTTTTGGACTCGATCCGAAATCAATAGGTCTTCCAAATTTGACAATTAGAGTTCAACGGCAGTTCGTTCCTAATTGGAGTGGTTGGTGTATTCCATACTTCTAGCGATTGGATTTCACTCAAAACTCACCAAATGACTCCTCCCACCATATTATGATGTTGCCCAAGTTTGGGCTTGATCCGAAATCAATAGGTGTTCGAAATTGGACAATTCAAGTTCAACGGCAGTTCGTTCCTAATTGGAGTGGTTGGTGTATTCCATACTTCTAGCGATTGGATTTCACTCAAAACTCACCAAATGACTCTTCCCACCATATTATGATATTGCCCGAGTTTTGGGCTCGATCTGAAATCAATAGGTATTCCAAATTGGACAATTCAAGTTCAACGGCAGTTCGTTCCTAATTGGAGTGGCTGGTGTATTCCATGCTTCTAGCGATTGGATTTCTCTCAAAACTCACCAAATGACTCCTCCCACCATATTATGATGTTTCCCAAGTTTTGGGCTCGATCCGAAATCAATAGGTGTGAGAAATTGGACAATTCAAGTTCAACGGCAGTTCGTTCCTAATTGGAGTGGTTGGTGTATTCCATACTTCTAGCGATTGGATTTCACTCAAAACTCACCAAATGACTCTTCCCACCATATTATTATATTGCCCAAGTTTTGGGCTCGATCCGAAATCAATAGGTGTTCCAAATTGGACAATTCAAGTTCAACGGCAGTTCGTTCCTAATTGGAGTGGTTGGTGTATTCCATACTTCCAGCGATTGGATTTCACTCAAAACTCACCAAATGACTCCTCCTACCATATTATGATGTTGCACAAGTTTGGGGTTCGATCCGAAATCAATAGGTGTGAGAAATTGGACAATTCAAGTTCAACGGCAGTTCGTTCCTAATGGGAGTGGTTGGTGTATTCCATACTTCTAGCGATTGGATTTCAGTCAAAACTCACCAAATGACTCCTCCCACCATATTATGATGTTGCCCAAGTTTTGGGCTCGATCCGAAATCAATAGTTGTTCCAAATTGGACAATTCAACTTCAACGGCAGTTCGTTCCTAATTGGAGTGGTTGGTGTATTCCATACTTCTAGCGATTGGATTTCACTCAAAACTCACCAAATGACTCCTCCCACCATATTATGATGTTGCCCAAGTTTTGGCTCGATCCGAAATCAATAGGTGTGAGAAATTGGACAATTCACGTTCAACGGCAGTTCGTTCCTAATTGGAGTGGTTGGTGTTGATCGGTTCATAATTGTATATCATTTTGTACCCTTCTAGCTTATGATTTGGTTATGTGTTTGAGTTAAACTTGTGCTTTTAATCCTTTTTGTGTTTATCTTTCAGTTAATTGACATTTAGGTAACAATGATGACTTTGGATAGGAAATGATGCAATCCATGCATGTTAAGGCTTGATTTGGGTGAATGGAAGAAGGGCTTAAAGACAAACACATTTTGGCTACAACTCCTTTCCAGCCCAATTTCGTAGGTCAGCTTCTTGGCCTTGGATCAGCATGCTATGGGGTTTGGATGAGGTGAAGATCTTCATGAAACTTGTTCCAATGGGTGTCTAGTACAACATATCCAAATTTCAGCCCAATTGGACATTTGTGGAGTGCTCAGCCCGCCCAACACTCAACCCTGCTCAGGAGGATTTGCAGCTGCCAGCTTTGTCATGTGCCTCCATGTGCCTCACCCATGCTGCAACTGACTTTGGATCCAACATAATGAGTGAAGTGGGGAGGCATTCCAGCTATGAAAGTCTAAAGGATCAAGTTGGTACATGCTGGAGTTATTATTGAGAAAGCATGTGCATGCATGTAAAGCATAAATGAAATGAAGTCAATTCCAGTCTCTGTTCGGCATCCAAATTGCAAGGCCCAAAACGCATACTTCTACTGCTCCGATGGGAATACTTTCTTCATAGAAGTTGTTCCAATGGGTGTCTACTATAACATATCCAAATTTGAGCCCCATTGGATAAGTTTTGAAACCTCTGGCCTTCCTACACCAAGTCTGGTTCAGAAGACTCGTTTTTGTTCAACAACCAAAAGAAGACCACATGGGTTGGCAGCAAAAGGCAGCCACAATTGATCACCTTTGATCCCATGTGAAGAAAGCTTGAGGTGCAGCAAAAGAAGTATGGGATGGGATTGATTCCAACCACACTAACATAGACAAGATGAAGTGGGAGTTATGGGTTGTATTAAATGAGGAATGGTGGTGTTGGATTTCATCATGATGTTCCTCCCTCTTAGCCCTATAAATAGAGGAGTCTTCAAGCTACAAAATTCACTTCAGCCATCCTCCACACTTCCATCATCCAGAAATCATCCTCATACATTCCCACAACCCCAAACACTCAAGCAATCAACCCAATACTCTAAACTGCCCCAAAATCACCAAAACAGCTCCAGAAAACCTCCCTTCCATTTCCCTACGAATTTCCTCTTTCTCAGCCATCACCACTCACTCAAGCTCATCTCAAATCACCTCCATATCCTTCATACATCCTTCTAGACATGGAGAAGCTCTTGGAGAAGCATTGGACACTACAAGAACTTCAGAAAAGGGTTTTTCTACTCTTATGGCATTCATTATGTTTTCCCATTTCTATTTTAGTTTCTTTTCCATTATGAGTAGCTAAATCCATAACTAGGGCTTCGATGTAACCTAACATGAATATTCTGGGTTTATAAGTTTGGAGTTTCAAGTTTGATTCATGATTCATGTTCTTATTCATTATGCTTATAAGTTAACATGCTTGTTTGAATGATTGATCACCATTAGAACTTGTTTGTTAACTATCTTGGTTTGAATTAAGAGTAGACACCATGCTTTAATTCGAATTGAACTATGAATAGGAAGAGTATGTATGGACATTCGACAACAGGGATTAGATACATGCTTGGTTGTTTAAATTGTTCTTCTATGCTTAATGGGTTCCTAATGCTTAATTTTAGGTTAGACAACAAATGATCAAATTAGGGAATTAGGAACACAAGGTTAGGACCAAACACCATGGCCTAATCATACTTTAGCTAGAATCAATCTTTGAATCTGAATTAGACTTGTTACTTGACTCCATATAACCCAGAATTGAATTGTTATGGTGATTCGAATGCCCTAGTCTCCAAATCTGTTTTCCAACTCTTAAAACCACTCTTTGTTACACTTGTTTATTTGCTTTCATTTGCAATTTCAGTTTGCTCACTTCCTTTCACAATCACAATCACTCTCACTTTAATTTCTGTTTTAGACTTAACTTCCTAACTTCTTGAATTCGGTAATCTACGTACATAACTAATTTGAACTTCTCATTCTTCGTGGGTACGACCTCGTACTTGTCTTGCTATATTACTAATTGCCCCGTACAATTGCGAGTTAACATAATAATTAACAACAGGTGTATTCCATACTTCTAGCGATTGGATTTCACACAAAACTCCCCAAATAACTCTTCCCACCATATTATGATATTGCCCAAGTGTTGGGCTCGATCCGAAATCAATAGGTGTTCCAAATTGGACAATTCAAGTTCAACGGCAGTTCGTTCCTAATTGGAGTGGTTGGTGTATTCCATACTTCTAGCGATTGGATTTCACTCAAAACTCACCAAATGACTCCTCCCACCATATTATGATGTGGCACAGGTTTGGGGTTCGATCCGAAATCAATAGGTGTGAGAAACTTTACAATTCAAGTTCAACGGCAGTTCGTTCCTAATGGGAGTGGTTGGTGTATTCCATACTTCTAGCGATTGGATTTCACTCAAAACTCACCAAATGACTCCTCCCACCATATTATGACGTTGCCCAAGTTTTGGGCTCGATCCGAAATCAATAGGTGTTCGCAATTCGACAATTCAAGTTCAACGGCAGTTCGTTCGTAATTGGAGTGGTTGGTGTATTCCATACTTCTAGCGATTGGATTTCACTCAAAACTCACCAAATGACTCCTCCCACCATATTATGATGTTGCCCAGGTTTGGGGCTCGATCCGAAATCAATAGGTGTGAGAAATTGGACAATTCAAGTTCAACGGCAGTTCGTTCCTAATTGGAGTGGTTGGTGTATTCCATGCTTCTAGCGATTGGATTTCTCTCAAAACTCACCAAATGACTCCTCCCACCATATTATGATGTTGCCCAAGTTTTGGGCTCGATCCGAAATCAATAGGTGTGAGAAATTGGACAATTCAAGTTCAACGGAAGTTCGTTCCTAATAGGAGTGGTTGGTGTATTCCATACTTCTAACGATTGGACTTCACTCAAAACTCACCAAATGACTCTTCCCACCATATTATGATATTGCCCAAGTTTTGGGCTCGATCCGAAATCAATAGGTGTTCCAAATTGGACAATTCAAGTTCAACGGCAGTTCGTTCCTAATTGGAGTGGTTGGTGTATTCCATACTTCTAGCGATTGGATTTCACTCAAAACTCACCAAATGACTCCTCCCACCATATTATGATGTTGCACAAGTTTGGGGTTCGATCCGAAATCAATAGGTGTGAGAAATTGGACAATTCAAGTTCAACGGCAGTTCGTTCCTAATGGGAGTGGTTGGTGTATTCCATACTTCTAGCGATTGGATTTCACTCAAAACTCACCAAATGACTCCTCCCACCATATTATGATGTTGCCCAAGTTTTGGGCTCGATCCGAAATCAATAGGTGTGAGAAATTGGAGAATTCAAGTTCAACGGCAATTCGTTCCTAATTGGAGTGATTGGTGTATTCCAAACTTCAAGCGATTGGATTTCACTCAAAACTAACCAAATGACTACTCCCACCATATTATGATGTTGCCCAAGTTTTGGGCTCGATCCGAAATCAATAGGTGTGAGAAATTGGACAATTCAAGTTCAACGGCAGTTCATTCCTAATTGGAGTGGTTGGTGTATTCCATACTTTTAGCGATTGGATTTCTCTCAAAACTCACCAAATGACTCCTCCCACCATATTATGATGTTGCCCAAGTTTTGGGCTCGATCCGAATTCAATAGGTGTGCGAAATTGGACAATTCAAGTTCAACGGCAGTTCATTCCTAATTGGAGTGGTTGGTGTATTCCATACATCTAGCGATTGGATTTCACTCAAAACTCACCAAATGACTCCTCCCACCATATTATGATGTTGCCCAAGTATTGGGCTCAATCCGAAATCGATAGGTGTGAGAAATTGGACAATTCAAGTTCAACGGCAGTTCGTTCCTAACTGGAGTGGTTCGTGTATTCCATACTTCTAGCGATTGGATTTCACTCAAAACTCACCAAATGACTCCTCCCACCACATTATGATGTTACCCAAGTTTTGGGCTCTATCCGAAATCAATAGCTGTTCCAAATTGGACAATTCAAGTTCAACGGAAGTTCGTTCCTAATTGGAGTGGTTGGTGTATTCCATACTTCTAGCGATTGGATTTCACCGAAAACTCACCAAATGACTCCTCCCACGATATTATGATGTTGCCCAGGTTTGGGGCTCGATCCGAAATCAATAGGTGTGAGAAATTGGACAGTTCAAGTTCAACGGCAGTTCGTTCCTAATTGGAGTGGTTGGTGTATTCCATGTTTCTATAGATTGGATTTCTCTCAAAACTCACCAAATGACTCCTCCCACCATATTATGATGTTGCCCAAGTTTTGGGCTCGATCCGAAATCAATAGGTGTGAGAAATTGGACAATTCAAGTTCAACGGAAGTTCGTTCCTAATTGGAGTGGTTGGTGTATTCCATACTTCTAGCGATTGGATTTCACTCAAAACTCACCAAATGACTCCTCCCACCATATTATGATGTTGCCCAAGTTTGGGGCTCGATCCGAAATCACTAGGTGTGAGAAATTGGACAATTCAAGTTCAACGGCAGTTCGTTCCTAATTGGAGTGGTTGGTGTATTCCATACTTCTAGCAATTGGATTTCATTCAAAACTAACCAAATGACTCCTACCACCATATTATGATGTTGCCCAAGTTTTGGCCTCGGTACGAAATCAATAGGTGTGAGAAATTGGACAATTCAAGTTCAACGGCAGTTCGTTCCTAACTGTAGTGGTTGGTGTATTCCATACTTCTAGCGATTGGATTTCACTCAAAACTCACCAAATGACTCCTCCCACGATATTATGATGTTGCCCAGGTTTGGGGCTCGATCCGAAATCAATAGGTGTGAGAAATTGGACAATTCAAGTTCAACGGCAGTTCGTTCCAAATTGGAGTGGTTGGTGTATTCCATGTTTCTAGCGTTTGGATTTCTCTCAAAACTCACCAAATGACTCCTCCCACCATATTATGATGTTGCCCAAGTTTTGGGCTCGATCCGAAATCAATAGGTGTGAGAAATTGGACAATTCAAGTTCAACGGCAGTTCATTCCTAATAGGAGTGGTTGGTGTATTCCATACTTCTAGCGATTGGATTTCACTCAAAACTCACCAAATGACTCTTCCCACCATATTATGATATTGCCCAAGTTTTGGGCTCGATCCGAAATCAATAGGTGTTCCAAATTGGACAATTCAAGTTGAACGGCAGTTCGTTCCTAATTGGAGTGGTTGGTGTATTCCATACTTCTAGCGATTGGATTTCACTCAAAACTCACCAAATGACTCCGCCCACCATATGATGATGTTGCACAAGTTTCGGGTTCGATCCGAAATCAGTAGGTGTGAGAAATTGGACAATTCAAGTTCAACGGCAGTTCGTTCCTAATGGGAGTGGTTGGTGTATTCCATACTTCTAGCGATTGGATTTCACTCAAAACTCACCAAATGACTCCTCCCACCATATTATGCTGTTGCCCAAGTTTTGGGCTTGATCCGGAATCAATAGGTGTGAGAAATTCGACAATTCAAGTTCAACGGTAGTTCGTTCCTAATTGGAGTGGTTGGTGTATTCCATACTTCTAGCGATTGGATTTCACTCAAAATTCCCCAAATGACTCCTCCCGCCATATTATGATGTTGCCCAAGTTTTGGGCTCGATCCGAAATCAGTAGGTGTGAGAAATTGGACAATTCAAGTTCAACGGCAGTTCGTTCCTAACTGGAGTGGTTGGTGTATTCCATACTTCTAGCGATTGGATTTCACTTAAAACTCACCAAATGACTCCTCCCACCATATTATGACGTTGCCCATGTTTGGGGCTTGATCCGAAATCAATAGGTGTGAGAAATTGGACAATTCAAGTTCGACGGCAGTTCGTTCCTAATTGGAGCGGTTGGTGTCTTCCATACTTCTAGCGAATGGATTTCACTCAAAACTCACCAAATGACTCCTCCCACAATATTATGATGTTGCTCAAGTTTTGGGCTCGATCCGAAATCAATAGGTGTTCCAAATTGGACAATTCAAGTTCAACGGCAGTTCGTTCCTAATTGGAGTGGTTGGTGTATTCCATACATCTAGCGATTGGATTTCACTCAAAACTCACCAAATGACTCCTCCCACCATATTATGATGTTGCCCAAGTTTTGGGCTCAATCCGAAATCGATAGGTGTGAGAAATTGGACAATTCAAGTTCAACGGCAGTTCGTTCCTAACTGGAGTGGTTCGTGTATTCCATACTTCTAGCGATTGGATTTCACTCAAAACTCACCAAATGACTCCTCCCACCACATTATGATGTTGCCCAAGTTTTGGGCTCTATCCGAAATCAATAGCTGTTCCAAATTGGACAATTCAAGTTCAACGGAAGTTCGTTCCTAATTGGAGTGGTTGGTGTATTCCATACTTCTAGCGATTGGATTTCACCCAAAACTCACCAAATGACTCCTCCCACGATATTATGATGTTGCCCAGGTTTGGGGCTCGATCCGAAATCAATAGGTGTGAGAAATTGGACAGTTCAAGTTCAACGGCAGTTCGTTCCTAATTGGAGTGGTTGGTGTATTCCATGTTTATATAGATTGGATTTCTCACAAAACTCACCAAATGACTCCTCCCACCATATTATGATGTTGCCCAAGTTTTGGGCTCGATCCGAAATCAATAGGTGTGAGAAATTGGACAATTCAAGTTCAACGGAAGTTCGTTCCTAATTGGAGTGGTTGGTGTATTCCATACTTCTAGCGATTGGATTTCACTCAAAACTCACCAAATGACTCCTCCCACCAAATTATGATGTTGCCCAAGTTTGGGGCTCGATCCGAAATCACTAGGTGTGAGAAATTGGACAATTCAAGTTCAACGGCAGTTCGTTCCTAATTGGAGTGGTTGGTGTATTCCATACTTCTAGCGATTGGATTTCACTCAAAACTCACCAAATGACTCCTCCCACGATATTATGATGTTGCCCAGGTTTGGGGATCGATCCGAAATCAATACGTGTGAGAAATTGGACAATTCAAGTTCAACGGCAGTTCGTTCCTAATTGGAGTGGTTGGTGTATTCCATGTTTCTAGCGATTGGATTTCTCTCAAAACTCACCAAATGACTCCTCCCACCATATTATGATGTTGCCCAAGTTTTGGGCTCGATCCGAAATCAATAGGTGTGAGAAATTGGACAATTCAAGTTCAACGGCAGTTCATTCCTAATAGGACTGGTTGGTGTATTCCATACTTCTAGCGATTGGATTTCCCTCAAAACTCACCAAATGACTCCTCCCACCATATTATGATATTGCCCAAGTTTTGGGCTCGATCCAAAATCAATAGGTGTTCCAAATTGGACAATTCAAGTCCAACGGTAGTTCGTTCCTAATTGGAGTGGTTGGTGTATTCCATACTTCTAGCGATTGGATTTCACTCAAAACTCACCAAATGACTCCTCCCACCATATGATGATGTTGCACAAGTTTCGGGTTCAATCCGAAATCAGTAGGTGTGAGAAATTGGACAATTCAAATTCAACGGCAGTTCGTTCCTAATGGGAGTGGTTGGTGTATTCCATACTTCTAGCGATTGGATTTCACTCAAAACTCACCAAATGACTCCTCCCACCATATTATGCTGTTGCCCAAGTTTTGGGCTTGATCTGAAATCAATACGTGTGAGAAATTCGACAATTCAAGTTCAACGGTAGTTCGTTCCTAATTGGAGTGGTTGGTGTATTCCATACTTCTAGCGATTGGATTTCACTCAAAACTCCCCAAATGACTCCTCCCACCATATTATGATGTTGCCCAAGTTTTGGGCTCGATCCGAAACCAGTAGGTGTGAGAAATTGGACAATTCAAGTTCAACGGCAGTTCGTTCCTAACTGGAGTGGTTGGTGTATTCCATACTTCTAGCGATTGGATTTCACTCAAAACTCACCAAATGACTCCTCCCACCATATTATGATGTTGCCCATGTTTGGGGCTTGATCCGAAATCAATAGGTGTGAGAAATTGGACAATTCAAGTTCGACGGCAGTTCGTTCCTAATTGGAGCGGTTGGTGTCTTCCATACTTCTTGCGAATGGATTTCACTCAAAACACACCAAATGACTCCTCCCACCATATTATGATGTTGCTCAAGTTTTGGGCTCGATCCGAAATCAATAGGTGTTCCAAATTGGACAATTCAAGTTCAACGGCAGTTCGTTCCTAATTGGAGTGGTTGGTGTATTCCATACTTCTAGCGATTGGATTTCACTCAAAACTCACCAAATGACTCCTCCCACCATATTATGATGTTGCCCAAGTTTTGGGCTTGATCCGAAATCAATAGGTGTGAGAAATTGGACAATTCAAGTTCAACGGCAGTTCGTTCCTAATGGGAGTTGTTGGTGTATTCCGTGCTTCTAGCGATTGGATTTCTCTCAAAACTCACCGAATGACTCCTCCCACCATATTATTATGTTGCCCAAGTTTTGGGCCCGATCCGAAATCAATAGGTGTGAGAAATTGGACAATTCAAGTTCAACGGCAGTTCGTTCCTAATTGGAGTGGTTGGAGTATTGCATACTTCTAGCGATTGGATTTCACTCAAAACTCACCAAATCACTCCTCCCACCACATTATGATGTTGCCCATGTTTTGGGCTCGATACGAAATCAATTGGTGTTCGAAATTGGACAATTCAAGTTCAACGGCAGTTCGTTCCTAATTGGAGTGGTTGGTGTATTCCACACTTCTAGCGATGGGATTTCACTCAAAACCCACGAAATGACTCCTCCCACCATATTATGATGTTGCCCAGGTTTTGGGCTCGATACGAAATCAATAGGTACGAGAAATTGGACAATTCAAGTTCAACGGCAGTTCGTTCCTAATTGGAGTGGTTGGTGTATTCCATACTTCTAGAGATTGGATTTTACTCAAAACTCACCAAATGAATCCTCCCCCCATATTATGATGTTGACGAAGTTTGGGGCTCGGTCCGAAATTAATAGGTGTGAGAAATTGGACAATTCAAGTTCAACGGCAGTTCGTTCCTAATTGGAGAGGTTGGTGTATTCCATACTTCTTGCGATTGGATTTCACTCAAAACTAACCAAATGACTCATCCCACCATATTATGATGTTGCCCATGTTTTGGGCTCTATCCGAAATCAATAGGTGTTCCAAATTGGATAATTCAAGTTGAACGGCAGTTCGTTCCTAATTGGAGTGGTTGGTGTATTCCATACTTCTAGCGATTGGATTTCACTCAAAACTCACCAAATGACTCCTCCCACCATATTATGACGTTGCACAGGTTTGGGTTTCGATCCGAAATCAATAGGTGTTAGAAATTGGACAATTCAAGTTCAACGGCAATTCGTTCCTAATGGGAGTGATTGGTGTATTCCATACTTCTAGCGATTGGATTTCACTCAAAACTCACCAAAGGACTCCTCCCACCATATTATGATGTTACCCAAGTTTTGGGCTCGATTCGAAATCAATAGGTGTGAGAAATTGGACAATTCAAGTTCAACGGCAGTTCGTTCCTAATTGGAGTGGTTGGTGTATTCCATACTTCTAGCGATTGGATTTCACTCAAAACTAACCAAATGACTCCTCCCACCATATTATGATGTTGCCCAAGTTTTGGGCTCGATCCGAAATCAATAGGTGTTCCAAATTGGACAATTCAAGTTCAACGGCAGTTCGTTCCTAATTGGAGTAGTTGGTGTATTCCATACTTCTAGCGATTGGATTTCACTCAAAACTCACCAAATGACTCCTCCCACCATATTATGATGTTGCACAAGTTTGGGGCTCGATCCGAAATCAATAGGTGTGAGAAATTGGACAATTCAAGTTGAACGGCAGTTCGTTCCTAATGGGAGTGGTTGGTGTATTCCATACTTCTAGCAATTGGATTTCACTCAAAACTCCCCAAATGACTCCTCCCACCATATTATGATGTTGCCCAAGTTTTGGGCTCGATACGAAATCAATAGGTACGAGAAATTGGACAATTCAAGTTCAACGGCAGTTCGTTCCTAATTGGAGTGGTTGGTGTATTCCACACTTCTAGCGATTGGATTTCACTCAAAACTCACCAAATGACTCCTCCCACCATATTATGATGTTGACGAAGTTTGGGGCTCGGTTTGAAATTAATAGGTGTGAGAAATTGGACAATTCAAGTTCAACGGCAGTTCGTTCCTAATTGGAGTGGTTGGTGTATTCCATACTTCTAGAGATTGGATTTCACTTAAAACTCAACAAATCACTCCTCCCACCATATTATGATGTTGCCCAAGTTTTGGGCTCGATCCGAAATCAATAGATGTTCCAAATTGGACCATTCAAGTTCAACGGCAGTTCGTTCCTAATTGGAGTGGTTGGTGTATTACATACTTCTAGCGATTGGGTTTCACTCAAAACTACCCAAATGACTCCTCCCACCATATTATGATGTTGCCCAAGTTTTGGGCTCGATACGAAATCAATAGGTACGAGAAATTGGACAATTCAAGTTCAACGGCAGTTCGTTCCTAATTGGAGTGGTTGGTGTATTCCATACTTCTAGCGATTGGATTTTACTCAAAACTCACCAAATGAATCCTCCCCCCATATTATGATGTTGACGAAGTTTGGGGCTCGGTCCGAAATTAATAGGTGTGAGAAATTGGACAATTCAAGTTCAACGGCAGTTCGTTCCTAATTGGAGAGGTTGGTGTATTCCATACTTCTTGCGATTGGATTTCACTCAAAACTCACCAAATGACTCCTCCCACCATATTATGATGTTGCACAAGTTTGGGGTTCGATCCGAAATCAATAGGTGTGAGAAATTGGACAATTCAAGTTGAACGGCAGTTCGTTCCTAATGGGAGTGGTTGGTGTATTCCATACTTCTAGCGATTGGATTTCACTCAAAACACACCAAATGACTCCTCCCACCATATTATGATGTTGCCCAAGTTTTGGGCTCGATCCGAAATCGATATGTGTGAGAAATTGGACAATTCAAGTTCAACGGCAGATCGTTCCTAATTGGAGTGGTTGGTGTATTCCATACTTCTAGCGATTGGATTTCACTCAAAACAAACCAAATGACTCCTCCCACCATATTATGATATTGCCCAAGTTTTGGGCTCGATCCGAAATCAATAGGTGTTCCAAATTGGACAATTCAAGTTCAACGGCAGTTCGTTCCTAATTGGAGTGGTTGGTGTATTCCATACTTCTAGCGATTGGATTTCACTCAAAACTCACCAAATGACTCCTCCCACCATATTATGTTGTTGCCCAAGTTTGGGGCTCGATCCGAAATCAACAGGTGTGAGAAATTGGACAATTCAAGTTCAACGGCAGTTCGTTCCTAATTGGAGTGGTTGGTGTATTCCATACTTCTAGCGATTGGATTTCACTCAAAACTCACCAAATGACTCCTCTCACCATATTAGGATGTTGCCCAAACTTTGGGCTCGATCCGAAATCAATAGGTGTTCCAAATTTGACAATTCAAGTTCAACGGCAGTTCGTTCCAAATTGGAGTGGTTGGTGTATAACATACTTCTAGCGATTGGATTTCACTCAAAACTCACCAAAGGACTCCTCCCACCATATTATGGTGTTGCCCAAGTTTGGGGCTCGGTCCGAAACGAATAGGAGTGAGAAATTGGACAATTCAAGTTCAACGGCAGTTCGTTCCTAATTGGAGTGGTTGGTGTATTCCATACTTCTAGCGATTGGATTTCACTCAAAACTCACCAAATGACTCCTCTCACCATATTAGGATGTTGCCCAAGCTTTGGGCTCGATCCGAAATCAATAGGTGTTCCAAATTTGACAATTCAAGTTCAACGGCAGTTCGTTCCTAATTGGAGTGGTTGGTGTATAACATACTTCTAGCGATTGGATTTCACTCAAAACTCACCAAAGGACTCCTCCCACCATATTATGGTGTTGCCCAAGTTTGGGGCTCGGTCCGAAATGAATAGGAGTGAGAAATTGGACAATTCAAGTTCAACGGCAGTTCGTTCCTAATTGGAGTGGTTGGTGTATTCCATACTTCTAGCGATTGGATTTCACTCAAAACTCACCAAATGACTCCTCTCACCATATTAGCATGTTGCCCAAGCTTTGGGCTCGATCCGAAATCAATAGGTGTGAGAAATTGGACAATTCAAGTTCAACGGCAGCTCGTTCCTAATTGTAGTGGTTGGTGAATTCCATACTTCTAGCGATTGGATTTCACTCAAAACTCACCAAATGACTCCTCTCACCATATTAGGATGTTGCCCAAGCTTTGGGCTCGATCCGAAATCAATAGGTGTTCCAAATTGGACAATTCAAGTTCAACGGCAGTTCGTTCCTAATTGCAGTGGTTGGTGTATTCCATACTTCTAGCGATTGGATTTCACTCAAAACAAACCAAATGACTCCTCCCACCATATTATGATGTTGCCCACGTTTTGGGCTCGATCCGAAATCAATAGGTGTGAGAAATTGGACAATTCAAGTTCAACGGCAGTTCGTTCCTAATTGGAGTGGTTGGTGTATTCCATACTTCTAGCGATTGGATTTCACTTAAAAGTCACCAAATGACTCCTCCCACCATATTATGATGTTGCCCAAGTTTTGGGCTCGATCCGAAATCAATAGGTGTTCCAAATTGGACAATTCAAGTTCGACGGCAGTTCGTTCCTAATTGGAGTGGTTGCTGTATTCCATACTTCTAGCGATTGGATTTCACTCAAAACTCACCAAATGACTCCTCCCACCATATTATGATGTTGCCCAAGTTTTGGGCTCGATCCGAAATCAATTGGTGTTCGAAATTGGACAATTCAAGTTAAACGGCAGTTCGTTCCTCATTGGAGTGGTTGGTGAATTCCGTACTTCTGGCGATTGGATTTCACTCAAAACTCACCAAATGACTCCTCCCACCGTATTACGATACTGCCCAAGTTTTGGGCTCGATCCGAAATTAATAGGTGTAAGAGATTGGTCAATTCTATTTCGACGGCATTTCGTTCCTAATTGGAGTGGTTGGTGTATTCCATACTTCTAGCGATTGGATTTCACTCAAAACTCACCAAATGACTCCTCCCACCATATTATGATGTTGCCCAAGTTTGGGGCTCGATCCGAAATCAATAGGTGTGAGAAATTGGACAATTCAAGTTCAACGGCAGATCGTTCCTAATTGGAGTGGTTGGTGTATTCCATACTTCTAGCGATTGGATTTCACTCAAAACAAACCAAATGACTCCTCCCACCATATTATGATATTGACCAAGTTTTGGGCTCGATCCGAAATCAATAGGTGTTCCAAATTGGACAATTCAAGTTCAACGGCAGTTCGTTCCTAATTGGAGTGGTTGGTGTATTCCATACTTCTAGCGATTGGATTTCACTCAAAACTCACCAAATGACTCCTCCCACCATATTATGTTGTTGCCCAAGTTTGGGGCTCGATCCGAAATCAATAGGTGTGAGAAATTGGACAATTCAAGTTCAACGGCAGTTCGTTCCTAATTGGAGTGGTTGGTGTATTCCATACTTCTAGCGATTGGATTTCACTCAAAACTCACCAAATGACTCCTCCCACCATATTATGATGTTACCCAAGTTTTGGGCTCGATCCGAATTCAATAGGTGTTCCAAATTGGACAATTCAAGTTCAACGGCACTTCGTTCCTAATCGGAGTGGTTCGTGTATTCCATACTTCTAGCGATTGGATTTCACTCAAAACTCACCAAATGACTCCTCCCACCATATTATGATGTTGCCCAAGTTTTGGGCTCAATCCGAAATCAATAGGTGTTCCAAATTGGACAATTCAAGTTCAACGGCAGTTCGTTCCTAGTCGGAGTGGTTCGTGTATTCCATACTTCTAGCGATTGGATTTCACTCAAAACTCACCGAATGACTCCTCCCACCATATTATGATGTTGCCCAAGTTTTGGGCTCGATCCGAAATCAATAGGTGTTCCAAATTGGACAATTCAAGTTCAACGGCAGTTCGTTCCTAATCGGAGTGGTTCGTGTATTCCATACTTCTAGCGATTGGATTTCACTCAAAACTCAGCAAATGACTCCTCCCACCATATTATGGTGTTGCCCAAGTTTGGGGCTCGGTCCGAAATCAATAGGAGTGAGAAATTGGACAATTCAAGTTCAACGGCACTTCGTTCCTAATCGGAGTGGTTCGTGTATTCCATACTTCTAGCGATTGGATTTCACTCAAAACTCACCAAATGACTCCTCCCACCGTATTACGATGTTGCCCAAGTTTTGGGCTCGATCCGAAATCAATAGGTGTTCCAAATTGGACAATTCAAGTTCAACGGCAGTTCGTTCCTAATCGGAGTGGTTCGTGTATTCCATACTTCTAGCGATTGGATTTCACTCAAAACTCACCAAATCACTCCTACCACCATATTATGATGTTGCCCAAGTTTTGGGCTTTATCCGAAATTAATAGGTGTGAGAAATTGGACAATTCAAGTTCAACGGCAGTTCGTTCCTAATTGGAGTGGTTGGTGTATTCCATACTTCTAGCGATTGGATTTCACTCAAAACTCCCCAAATGACTCCTCCCACCATATTATGATGTTGCCCAAGTTTTTGGCTCGATTCGAAATCAATAGTTGTTCCAAATTGGACAATTCAAGTTCAACGGCAGTTCATTCCTAATTGGAGTGGTTGGTGTATTCCATACTTCTAGGGATTGGATTTCACTCAAAACTCACCAAATAACTCCTCCCACCATATTATGATGTTGCCCAAGTCTTGGGCTCGATCCGAAATCAATAGGTGTTCCAAAATGGACAATTCAAGTTCAACGGCACTTCGTTCCTAATCGGAGTGGTTCGTGTATTCCATACTTCTAGCGATTGGATTTCACTCAAAACTCACCAAATGACTCCTCCCACCATATTATGATGTTGCCCAAGTTTTGGGCTCAATCCGAAATCAATAGGTGTTCCAAATTGGACAATTCAAGTTCAACGGCACTTCGTTCCTAATCGGAGTGGTTCGTGTATTCCATACTTCTAGCGATTGGATTTCACTCAAAACTCACCGAATGACTCCTCCCACCATATTATGATGTTGCCCAAGTTTTGGGCTCGATACGAAATCAATAGGTGTTCCAAATTAGACAATTCAAGTTCAACGGCAGTTCGTTCCTAATTGGGGTGGTTGGTGTATTCCATACTTCTAGCGATTGGATTTCACACAAAACTAACCAAATGACTCCTCCCACCGTGTTATGTTGTTGCCCAAGTTTTGGGCTCGATCCGAAATCAATAGGTGTGCGAAATTGGACAATTCAATTTGAACGGCAGATCGTAACTAAATTGGAGTGGTTGGTGTATTCCATACTTCTAGCGTTTGGATTTCACTCAAAACTCACCAAATGACTCCTCCCACCATATTATGATGTTGCCCAAGTTTTGGGCTCGATCCGAAATCAATAGGTGTTCCAAATTGGACAATTCAAGTTCAACGGCAGTTCGTTCCTAATTGGAATGGTTGGTGTATTCCATACTTCTAGCGATTGGATTTCACTCAAAACTAACCAAATGACACCTCCCACCATATTATGATGTTGCCCAAGTTTTGGGCTCGATCCGAAATCAATAGGTGTGAGAAATTGAACAATTCATGTTCAACGGCAGTTCGTTCCTAATTGGAGTGGTTGGTGTATTCCATACTTCTAGCGATTGGATTTCACTCAAAACTCACCAAATGACTCCTCCTACCATATTATGATGTTGCCCAAGTTTTGGGCTCGATCCGAAATCAATAGGTGTTCCAAATTGGACAATTCAAGTTCAACGGCAGTTCGTTCCGAATTGGAGTGGTTGGTGTATTCCATACTTCTAGCGATTGGATTTCACTCTAAACTCACCAAATGACTCCTCCCACCATATTATGATGTTGCCCAAGTTTTGAGCTCGATCTGAACTCAATAGATGTGAGAAATTGGACAATTCAATTTCAACGGCATTTCTTTCCTAATTGGAGGGGTTGGTGTATTCCATACTTCTAGCGACTGGATTTCACTCAAAACCCACCAAATGACTCCTCCCACCATATTATGATGTTGCCCAAGTTTGGGGCTCGATCAAAAATCAATAGGTGTGATAAATTGGACAATTCAAGTTCAACGGCAGTTCGTTCCTAATTGGAGTGGTTGGTGTATTCCATACTTCTAGCGATTGGATTTCACTCAAAACTAACCAAATGACACCTCCCACCATATTATGATGTTGCCCAAGTTTTGGGCTCGATCCGAAATCAATAGGTGTGAGAAATTGAACAATTAAAGTTCAACGGCAGTTCGTTCCTAATTGGAGTGGTTGGTGTATTCCATACTTCTAGCGATTGGATTTCACTCAAAACTCACCAATTGACTCCTCCCACCATATTATGATGTTGCCCAAGTTTTGGGCTCGATTCGAAAGCAATAGATGTTCCAAATTGGACAATTCAAGTTCAACGGCAGTTCGTTCCTAATTGGAGTGGTTGGTGTATACCATACTTCTAGCGATTGGATTTCACTCAAAACTCACCAAATGACTCCTCCCACCATATTATGATGTTGCCCAAGTTTTGGGCTCGATCCGAAATCAATAGGTGTGAGAAATTGGACAATTCAAGTTCGACGGCAGTTCGTTCCTAATTGGAGTGGTTGGTGTATTCCATACTTCTAGCGATTGGATTTCACTCAAAACTCACCAAATGACTCCTCCCACCATATTATGTTGTTGCCCAAGTTTTGGGCTCGATACGAAATCAATAGGTGTTCCAAATTGAACAATTCAAGTTCAACGGCAGTTCGTTCCTAATTGGGGTGGTTGGTGTATTCCATACTTCTAGCGATTGGATTTCACTCAAAACTAACCAAATGACTCCTCCCACCGTGTTATGTTGTTGCCCAAGTTTTGGGCTCGATCCGAAATCAATAGGTGTGCGAAATTGGACAATTCAATTTCAACGGCAGATCGTAACTAAATTGGAGTGGTTGGTGTATTCCATACTTCTAGCGATTG
Organism: Prunus avium; assembly: GCF_965620075.1. Taxonomy (NCBI): domain Eukaryota; kingdom Viridiplantae; phylum Streptophyta; class Magnoliopsida; order Rosales; family Rosaceae; genus Prunus; species Prunus avium. Next base: position 12,028,652 of record NC_142290.1, read on the forward strand.
GATTTCACTCAAAACTAACCAAATGACTCCTCCCACCGTGTTATGTTGTTGCCCAAGTTTTGGGCTCGATCCGAAATCAATAGGTGTGCGAAATTGGACAATTCAATTTCAACGGCAGATCGTAACTAAATTGGAGTGGTTGGTGTATTCCATACTTCTAGCGATTGGATTTCACCCAAAACTCACCAAATGACTCCTCCCACCATATTATGATGTTGCCCAAGTTTTGGGCTCGATCCGAAATCAATAGGTGTTCCAAATTGGACAATTCAAGTTCAACGGTAGTTCGTTCCTAATTGGAGTGGTTGGTGTATTCCATACTTCTAGTGATTGGATTTCACTCAAAACTAACCAAATGACTCCTCCCACCATATTATGATGTTGCCCAAGTTTTGGGCTCGATCCGAAATCAATAGGTGTGAGAAATTGGACAATTCATGTTCAACGGCAGTTCGTTCCTAATTGGAGGGGTTGGTGTATTCCATACTTCTAGCGACTGGATTTCACTCAAAACCCACCAAATGACTCCTCCCACCATATTATGATGTTGCCCAAGTTTGGGGCTCGATCCGAAATCAATAGGTCTCCCAAATTTGACAATTAGAGTTCAACGGCAGTTCGTTCCTAATTGGAGTGGTTGGTGTATTCCATACTTCTAGCGAATGGATTTCACTCAAAACTCACCAAATGACTCCTCCGACCATGTTATGATATTGCCCAAGTTTTGGGCTCGATCCGAAATCAATAGGTGTGAGAAACTGGACAATTCAAGTTCAACGGCAGTTCGTTCCTAATTGGAGTGGTTGGTGTATTCCATACTTCTAGCGATTGGATTTCACTCAAAACTAACCAAATGACTCCTCCCACCATATTATGAGGTTGCCCAAGTTTTGGGCTCGATCCGAAAGCAATAGGTGCGAGAAATTGGACAATTCATGTTCAACGGCAGTTCGTTCCTAATTGGAGTGGTTGGTGTATTCCATACTTCTAGCGATCGGATTTCACTCAAAACTCACCAAATGACTCCTCCCACCATATTATGATGTTGCCCAAGTTTTGGGCTCGATCCGAAATCAATAGGTGTTCCAAATTGGACAATTCAAGTTCAACGGCAGTTCGTTCCTAATTGCAGCGGTTGGTCTATTCCATACTTCAGGCGATTGGATTTCACTCAAACCTAACCAAATGACTCCTCCCACCATATTATGATGTTGCCCAAGTTTTGGGCTCGATCCAAAATCAATAGGTCATCCAAATTTGACAATTAGAGTTCAACGGCAGTTCGTTCCTAATTGGAGTGGTTGGTGTATTCCATACTTCTAGTGAATGGATTTCACTCAAAACTCACCAAATGACTCCCCCCACCACATTTTGTTGTTGCCCAAGTTTTGGGCTCGATCTGAAATTAATTGGTGTTCCAAGTTGGATAATTCAAGTTCAACGGCAGTTCGTTCCTAATTGGAGTGGTTGGTGTATTCCATACTTCTAGCGATTGGATTTCACTCAAAACTCACCAATTGACTCCTCCCACCATATTTTGATGTTGCCCAAGTTTTGGGCTCGATCCGAAAGCAATAGATGTTCCAAATTGGACAATTCAAGTTCAACGGCAATTCGTTCCTAATTGGAGTGGTTGGTGTATTCCATACTTCTAGCGATTGGATTTCACTCAAAACTCACCAAATGACTCCTCCCACCATATTATGATGTTGCCCAAGTTTTGGGCTCGATCCGAATTCAATAGGTGTTCCAAATTGGACAATTCAAGTTCAGCGGCAGTTCGTTCCTAATTGGAGTGGTTGGTGTATTCCACACTTCTAGCGATTGGATTTCACTCAAAACTAACCAAATGACTCCTCCCACCATATTATGATGTTCCCCAAGTTTTGGGCTCGATCCGAAATCAATAGGTGTGAGAAATTGGACAATTCAAGTTCAACGGCAGTTCGTTCCCAATTGGAGTGGTTGGTGTATTCCATACTTCTAGCGATTGGATTTCACTCAAAACTCACCAAATGACTCCTCCCACCATATTATGATGTTGCCCAAGTTTTGGGCTCGATACGAAATCAATTGGTGTTCCAAATTGGACTTTTCAAGTTCAACGGCAGTTCGTTCCTAATTGGAGTGGTTGATGTATTCCATACTTCTAGCGATTGGATTTCACTCAAAACTCACCAAATGACTCCTCCCACCAATTATGATGTTGCCCAAGTTTTGGGCTCGATCCGAAATCAATAGGTGTGAGAAATTGGACAATTCAAGTTCAATGGAAGTTCGTTCCTAATTGGAGTGGTTGGTGTATTCCATACTTCTAGAGATTGGATTTCACTCAAAACTCACCAATTGACTCCTCCAACCATATTATGATGTTGCCCAAGTTTTGGGCTCGATCCGAAAGCAACAGGTGTTCCAAATTGGACAATTCAAGTTCAACGGCAGTTCGTTCCTAATTGCAGCGGTTGGTGTATTCCATACTTGAGGCGATTGGATTTCACTCAAACCTAACCAAATGACTCCTCCCACCATATTATGATGTTGCCCAAGTTTTGGGCTCGATCCAAAATCAATAGGTCATCCAAATTTGACAATTAGAGTTCAACGGCAGTTCGTTCCTAATTGGAGTGGTTGGTGTATTCCATACTTCTAGCGATTGGATTTCACTCAAAACTCACCAAATGACTCCTCCCACCATATTATGATGTGGACCAAGTTTTGGGCTCAATCCGAAATCAATAGGTGTTCCAAATTGGACAATTCAAGTTCAACGGCAGTTCATTCCTAATTGGAGTGGTTGGTGTATTCCATACTTCTAGCGATTGGATTTCACTCAAAACTCACCAAATGACTCCTCCCACCATATTATGATGTTGTCCAAGTTTGGGGCTCGATCCGAAATCAATAGGTGTGAGAAATTGGACAATTCAAGTTCAACGGCAGTTCGTTCCTAATTGGAGTGGTTGGTGGCGATTGGATTTCACTCAAAACTCACCAAATGACTCCTCCCACCATATTATGATGTTGCCCAAGTTTTGGGCTCGATCCGAAATCAATAGGTGTTCCAAATTGGACAATTCAAGTTTAACGGCAGTTCGTTCCTAATTGGAGTGGTTAGTGTATTCCATACTTCTAGCGATTGGATTTCACTCAAAACTCACCAAATGACTCCTCCCACCATATTATGATGTTGCCCAAGTTTGGGGCTCGATCCGAAATCAATAGGTGTGAGAAATTGGACAATTCAAGTTCAACGGCAGTTCGTTCCTAATTGGAGTGGTTGGTGTATTCCATACTTCAAGCGATTGGATTTCACTCAAACCTCACCAAATGACTACTCCCACCATAATATGATGTTGCCCAAGTTTTGGGCTCGATCCGAAATCAATAGGTGTTCCAAATTGGAATATTCAAGTTCAACGGCAGTTCGTTCCAAACTGGAGTGGTTGGTGTATTCCATACTTCTAGCGATTGGATTTCACTCAAAACTCACCAAATGACTCCTCCCACCATATTTTGTTGTTGCCCAAGTTTTGGGCTCGATCTGAAATTAATAGGTGTTCCAAATTGGACAATTCAAGTTCAACGGCAGTTCGTTCCTAATTGGAGTGGTTGGCGTATTCCATACTTCTAGCGATTGGATTTCACTCAAAACTCACCAAATGACTCCTCCCACCGTATTATGATGTTGCCCAAGTTTTGGGCTCGATCCGAAATCAATAGGTGTGAGAAATTTGACAATACAAGTTCAACGGCAGTTCGTTCCTAATTGGAGTGGTTGCTGTATTCCATACTTCTAGCGATTGGATTTCACTCAAAACTCACCAAATGACTCCTCCCACCATATTATGATGTTGCCCAAGTTTTGGGCTCGATCCGAATTCAATAGGTGTGTGAAATTGGTCAATTCAATTTCAACGACAGTTCTTTCCTAATTGGAGTGGTTGGTGTATTCCATACTTCTAGCGATTGGATTTCACTCAAAACTCACCAAATGACTCCTCCCACCATATTATGATGTGGACCAAGTTTTGGGCTCAATCCGAAATCAATAGGTGTTCCAAATTGGACAATTCAAGTTCAACGGCAGTTCATTCCTAATTGGAGTGGTTGGTGTATTCCATACTTCTAGCGATTGGATTTCACTCAAAACTCACCAAATGACTCCTCCCACCATATTATGGTGTTGCCCAAGTTTTGGGCTCGATCCGAAATCAATAGGTGTTCAAAATTGGACAATTCAAGTTGTACGACAGTTCGTTCCTAATTGGAGTGGTTGGTGTATTCCATACTTCTAGCGATTGGATTTCACTCAAAACACACCAAACGACGCCTCCCACCATATTATGATGTGGACCAAGTTTTGGGCTCAATCCGAAATCAATAGGTGTTCCAAATTGGACAATTCAAGTTCAACGGCAGTTCGTTCCTAATTGGAGTGGTTGGTGTATTCCACACTTCTAGCGATTGGATTTCACTCAAAACTCACCAAATGACTCCTCCCACCATATTGTGATGTTGCCCAAGTTTTGGGCTCGATCCGAAATCAATAGGTGTTCGAAATTGGATAATTCAAGTTCAACGGCAGTTCGTTCCTAATTGAAGTGGTTGGTGTATTCCATATTTCTTGCGGTGGATTTCACTCAAAACTCACCAAATGACTCCTCCCACCATATTATGATGTTGCCCAAGTTTTGGGCTTGATTTGTGTTCCAAATTGGACAATTCAAGTTCAACGGCAGTTCGTTCCTAATTGGAGTGGTTGGTGTATTCCATACTTCTAGCGATTGGATTTCACTCAAAACGCACCAAATGACTCCTCCCACGATATTATGATGTTGCCCAAGTTTTGGGCTCGATCTGAAATTAATAGGTGTTCCAAATTGGACAATTCAAGCTCAACGACAGTTCGTTCCTAATGGGAGTGGTTGGTGTATTCCATACTTCTAGCGATTGGATTTCACCCAAAACTCACCAAATGACTCATCCCACCATATTATGATGTTGCCCAACTTTTGGGCTCTATCCGAAATCAATAGGTGTTGCAAATTGGACAATTCAAGTTCAACGACAGTTCGTTCCTAATGGGAGTGGTTGGTGTATTCTATACTTCTAGCGATTGGATTTCACTCAAAACGCACCAAATGACTCCTCCCACCATATTATGATGTTGCCCAAGTTTTGAGCTCGATCCGAAATCAATAGGTGTGAGAAATTGGACAATTCAAGTTCAACGGCAGTTCGTTCCTAATTGGAGTGGTTGGTGTATTCCATACTTCTAGCGATTGGATTTCACTCAAAACTCACTAAATGACTCCTCCCACCATATTATGATGTTGCCCAAGTTTTGGGCTCGATCCGAAATCAATAGGTGTTCGAAATTGAACAATTCAAGTTCAACGGCAGTTCGTTCCTAATTTTAGTGGTTGGTGTAATCCACACTTCTAGCGATTGGATTTCACTCAAAACTCACCAAATGACTCCTCCCACCATACTATGATGTTGCCCAAGTTTTGGGCTCGATTCGAAATCAATAGGTGTTCGAAATTGGACAATTCAAGTTCAACGGCAGTTCGTTCCTAATTGGAGTGGTTGGTGTATTCCATACTTCTAGCGATTGGATTTCACTCAAAACTCACTAAATGACTCCTCCCACCATATTATGATGTTGCCCAAGTTTTGGGCTCGATCCGAAATCAATAGGTGTTCGAAATTGAACAATTCAAGTTCAACGGCAGTTCGTTCCTAATTTTAGTGGTTGGTGTAATCCACACTTCTAGCGATTGGATTTCACTCAAAACTCACCAAATGACTCCTCCCACCATACTATGATGTTGCCCAAGTTTTGGGCTCGATTCGAAATCAATAGGTGTTCGAAATTGGACAATTCAAGTTCAACGGCAGTTCGTTCCTAATTGGAGTGGTTGGTGTATTCCATACTTCTAGCGATTGGATTTCACTCAAAACTCACCAAATGACTTCTCCCACCATAATATGATGTTGCCCAAGTGTTGGGCTCGATCCGAAATCAATAGGTGTTGCAAATTGGACAATTCAAGTTCAACGGCAGTTCGTTCCTAATTGGAGTGGTTGGTGTATTCTATACTTCTAGCGATTGGATTTCACTCAAAACGCACCAAATGACTCCTCCCACCATATTATGATGTTGCCCAAGTTTTGAGCTCGATCCGAAATCAATAGGTGTGAGAAATTGGACAATTCAAGTTCAACGGCAGTTCGTTCCTAATTGGAGTGGTTGGTGTATTCCATACTTCTAGCGATTGGATTTCACTCAAAACTCACGAAATGACTCCTCCCACCATATTATGATGTTGCCCAAGTTTTGGGCTCGATCCGAAATCAATAGGTGTTCGAAATTGAACAATTCAAGTTCAACGGCAGTTCGTTCCTAATTGGAGTGGTTGGTGTATTCCACACTTCTAGCGATTGGATTTCACTCAAAACTCACCAAATGACTCCTCTCACCATATTATGATGTTGCCCAAGTTTTGGGCTCGATCCGAAATCAATAGGTGTTCGAAATTGGACAATTCAAGTTCAACGGCAGTTCGTTCCTAATTGAAGTGGTTGGTGTATTCCATACTTCTTGCGATTGGATTTCACTCAAAACTCACCAAATGACTCCTCCCACCATATTATGATGTTGCCCAAGTTTTGGGCTCGATTTGTGTTCCAAATTGGACAATTCAAGTTCAACGGCAGTTCGTTCCTAATTGGAGTGGTTGGTGTATTCCATACTTCTAGCGATTGGATTTCACTCAAAACGCACCAAATGACTCCTCCCACGATATTATGATGTTGCCCAAGTTTTGGGCTCGATCCGAAATCAATAGGTGTGAGAAATTGGACAATTCAACTTCAACGGCAGTTCGTTCCTAATTGGAGTGGTTGGTGTATTCCATACTTCTAGCGATTGGATTTCACTCAAAACTCACCAAATGACTCCTCCCACCATATTATGATGTTGCCCAAGTTTTCGGCTCGATCCGAAATCAATAGGTGTTCAAAATTGGACAACTCAAGTTGAACGGCAGTTCGTTCCTAATTGGAGTGGTTGGTGTATTCCATACTTCTAGCGATTGGATTTCACTCAAAACTGACCAAATGTCTCCTCCCACCATATTATGATGTTGCCCAAGTTTTGGGCTCGATCCGAAATCAATAGGTGTTCGAAATTGGACAATTCAAGTTGAACGGCAGTTCGTTCCTAATGGGAGTGGTTGGTGTATTCCATACTTCTAGCGATTGGATTTCACCCAGAACTCACCAAATGAATCATCCCACCATATTATGATGTTGCCCAACTTTTGGGCTCGATCCGAAATCAATAGGTGTTGCAAATTGGACAATTCAAGTTCAACGGCAGTTCGTTCCTAATTGGAGTGGTTGGTGTATTCCATACTTCTAGCGATTGGATTTCACTCAAAACGCACCAAATGACTCCTCCCACGATATTATGATGTTGCCCAAGTTTTGGGCTCGATCCGAAATCAATAGGTGTGAGAAATTGGACAATTCAAGTTCAACGGCAGTTCGTTCCTAATTGGAGTGGTTGGTGTATTCCATACTTCTAGCGATTGGATTTCACTCAAAACTTACCAAATGACTCCTCCCACCATTTTATGATGTTGCCCAAGTTTTGGGCTCGATCCGAAATCAATAGGTGTGAGAAATTGGACAATTCAAGTTCAACGGCAGTTCGTTCCTAATTGGAGTGGTTGTTGTATTCCATATTTCTAGCGATTGGATTTCACTCAAAACGCACCAAATGACTCCTCCCACCATATTATGATGTTGCCCAAGTTTTGGGCTCGATCCGAAATCAATAGGTGTGAGAAATTGGACAATTCAAGTTCAACGGCAGTTCCATCCTAATTGGAGTGGTTGGTGTATTCCATACTTCCAGCGATTGGATTTCACTCAAAACTGACCAAATGACTCCTCCCACCATATTATGATGTTGCCCAAGTTTTGGGCTCGATCCGAAATCAATAGGTGTTCCAAATTGGCCAATTCAAGTTCAACGGCAGTTCGTTCCTAATTGGAGTGGTTGGTCTATTCCATACTTCTAGCGTTTGGATTTCACTCAAAACTCACCAAGTGACTCCTCCCACCATATTATGACGTTGCCCAAGTTTTGGGCTCGATCCGAAATCAATAGGTGTTCAAAATTGAACAATTCAAGTTCAACGGCAGTTCGTTCCTAATTGGAGTGGTTGGTGTATTCCATACTTCTAGCGTTTGGATTTCACTCAAAACTCACCAAATGACTCCTCCCACCATATTATGATGTTGCCCAAGTTTTGGGATCGATCCGAAATCAATAGGTGTGAGAAATTGGTCAATTCAATTTCAACGGCATTTCGTTCCTAATTGGAGGGGTTGGTGTATTCCATACTTCTAGCGATTGGATTTCACTCAAAACTCAACAAATGACTCCTCCCACCATATTATGATGTTGCCCAAGTTTTGGGCTCGATCCGAAATCAATAGGTGTTCCAAATTGGACAATTCAAGTTCAACGGCAGTTCGTTCCTAGTTGGAGTGGTTGGTGTATTCCCTACTTCTAGCGATTGGATTTCACTCAAAACTCACCAAATGACTCCTCCCACCATATTATGATGTTGCCCAAGTTTTGGGCTCGATCCGAAATCAATTGGTGTTCCAAATTGGACAATTCAAGTTCAACGGCAGTTCGTTCCTAATTGGAGTGGTTGGTGTATTCTATACTTCTAGCGATTGGATTTCACTCAAAACGCACCAAATGACTCCTCCCACCATATTATGATGTTGCCCAAGTTTTGGGCTCGATCCGAAATCAATAGGTGTGAGAAATTGGACAATTCAAGTTCAACGGCAGTTCGTTCCTAATTGGAGTGGTTGGTGTATTCCATACTTCTAGCGATTGGATTTCACTCAAAACTCACCAAATGACTCCTCCCACCATATTATGATGTTGCCCAAGTTTTAGGCTCGATCCGAAATCAATAGGTGTTCCAAATTGGACAATTCAAGTTCAACGGCAGTTCGTTCCTAATTGGAGTGGTTGGTGTATTACATACTTCTAGCGATTGGATTTCACTCAAAACAAACCAAATGACTACTCCCACCATATTATGATGTTGCCCAACTTTTGGGCTCTATCCAAAATCAATAGGTGTTCCAAATTGGACAATTCAAGTTCAACGGCAGTTCGTTCCTAATTGGAGTGGTTGGTGTATTCCATACTTCTAGCGATTGGATTTCACTCAAAACTCACCAAGTGACTCCTCCCACCATATTATGACGTTGCCCAGGTTTTGGGCTCGATCCGAAATCAATAGGTGTTCCAAATTGGACAATTCAAGTTCGACGGAAGTTCGTTCCTAATTGGAGTGGTTGGTGTATTCCATACTTCTAGCGATTGGATTTCACTCAAAACTCACCAAATGACTCCTCCCACCATATTATGAGGTTGCCCAAGTTTTGGGCTCGATCCGAAATCAATAGGTGTTCAAAATTGGACAATTCAAGTTGAACGGCAGTTCGTTCCTAATTGGAGTGGTTGGTGTATTCCATACTTCTAGCGATTGGATTTCACTCAAAACTCACCAAATGACTCCTCCCACCATATTATGATTATGCCCAAGTTTTGTGCTCGATCCGAAATCAATAGGTGTTCCGAATTGGACAATTCAAGTTCAACGGCAGTTCGTTCCAAATTGGAGTGGTTGGTGTATTCCATACTTCTAGCGATTGGATTTCACTCAAAACTCACCAAATGACTCCTCCCACCATATTATGATGTGGACCAACTTTTGGGCTCAATCCGAAATCAATAGGTGTTCCAACTTGGACAATTCAAGTTCAACGGCAGTTCGTTCCTAATATGGAGTGGTTGGTGTATTCCATACTTCTAGCGATTGGATTTCACTCAAAACTCACCAAATGACTCCTCGCACCATATTGTGATGTTGCCCAAGTTTTGGGCTCTATCCGAAATGAATAGGTGTGAGAAATTGGACAATTCAAGTTCAACGGCAGTTCGTTCCTAATTGCAGTGGTTGGTGTATTCCATACTTCAAGCGATTGGATTTCACTCAAAACACACCAAATGACTCCTCCCACCATGTTATGATGTTGCAAAAGTTTTGGGCTCGATCCGAAATCAATTGGTGTGAGAAATTGGACAATTGAAGTTCAACGGCAGTTCATTCCTAATTGGAGTGGTTGGTGTATTCCACACTTCTAGCGATAGGATTTCACTCAAAACTCACCAAATGACTCCTCCCACCATATTATGATGTTGCCCAAGTTTTGGGCTCGATCCGAAATCAATAGGTGTTCCAAATTGGACAATTCAAGTTCAACGGCAGTTCGTTCCTAATTGCAGTGGTTGCTGTATTCCATACTTCTAGCGACTGGATTTCACTCAAAACTCACCAATTGCCTCCTCCCACCATATTGTGATGTTGCCCAAGTTTTGGGCTCGATCCGAAATCAATAGGTGTTCCAAATTGGACAATTCAAGTTCAACGGCAGTTCGTTCCTAATTGCAGTGGTTGCTGTATTCCATACTTCTAGCGATTGGATTTCACTCAAAACTCACCAATTGCCTCCTCCCACCATATTGTGATGTTGCCCAAGTTTTGGGCTCGATCCGAAATCAATAGGTGTTCCAAATTGGACAATTCAAGTTCAACGGCAGTTCGTTCCTAATTGCAGTGGTTGCTGTATTCCATACTTCTAGCGATTGGATTTCACTCAAAACTCACCAATTGCCTCCTCCCACCATATTGTGATGTTGCCCAAGTTTTGGGCTCGATCCGAAATCAATTGGTGTGAGAAATTGGACAATTCAAGTTCAACGGAAGTTCGTTCCTAATTGGAGTGGTTGGTGTATTCCATACTTCTAGCGATTGGATTTCACTCAAAACACACCAGATAACCCCTCCCACCATGTTATGATGTTGCCCAAGTTTTGGGCTCGATCCGAAATCAATTGGTGTGAGAAATTGGACAATTCACGTTCAACGGCAGTTCGTTCCTAATTGGGTTGGTTTGTGTATTCCATACTTCTAGCGATTGGATTTCACTCAAAACTCACCAAATGACTCCTCCCACCATATTATGATGTTGCCCAAGTTTTGGGCTCGATCCGAAATGAATAGGTGTTCAAAAATGGACAATTCAAGTTCAACGGCAGTTCGTTCCTAATTGGTGTGGTTGGTGTATTCCATACTTCTAGCGATTGGATTTCACTCAAAACTCACCAAATGACTCCTCCCACCATATTATGATGTTGCCCAAGTTTTGGGCTCGATCCAAAATCAATAGGTGTTCCAAATTGGACAATTCAAGTTCAACGGCAGGTCGTTCCTAATTGGAGTGGTTGGTGTATTCCATACTTCTAGCGATTGGATTTCACTCAAAACTCACCAAATGACTCCTCCCACCATATTATGATGTTGCCCAAGTTTTGGACTCGATCCGAAATCAATGGGTCTTCCAAATTTGACAATTAGAGTTCAACGGCAGTTCGTTCCTAATTGGAGTGGTTGGTGTATTCCATACTTCTAGCGATTGGATTTCACTCAAAACTAACCAAATGACTCCTCCCATCATATTATGATGTTGCCCAAGTTTTGGGCTCGATCCGAAATCAATAGGTGTTCCAAATTGGACAATTCAAGTTGAACGACAGTTCGTTCCTAATTGGAGTGGTTGGTGTATTCCGTACTTCTAGCGATTGGATTTCACTCAAAACTCACCAAATGACTCCTCCCACCATATTATGATGTTGCCCAAGTTTTGGGCTCGATCGGAAATCAGTAGGTGTTCCAAATAGGACAATTCAAGTTCAACGGCAGGTCGTTCCTAATTGGAGTGGTTGGTGTATTCCATACTTCTAGCGATTGGATTTCACTCAAAACTCACCAAATGACTCCTCCCACCATATTATGATGTTGCCCAAGTTTGGGGTTCGATCCGAAATCAATAGGTGTGAGAAATTCGACAATTCAAGTTCAACGGCAGATCGTTCCTAATTGGAGTGGTTGGTGTATTCCATACTTCTAGCGATTGGATTTCTCTCAAAACTCACCAAATGACTCCTCCCACCATATTCTGATGTTGCCCAAGTTTTGGGCTCGATTCGAAATCAATAGGTTTGAGAAATTGGACAATTCAAGTTCAACGGCAGTTCGTTCCTAATTGGAGTGGTTGGTGTATTCCATACTTCTAGCGATTGGATTTCACTCAGAACTCACCAAATGACTCCTCCCACCATATTATGACGTTGCCCAAGTTTTGGTCTCGATCCGAAATCAATAGCTGCGAGAAATTGGACAATTCAAGTTCAACGGCAGTTCGTTCCTAATTGGAGTGGTTGGTGTATTCCATACTTCTAGCGATTGGATTTCTCTCAAAAGTCACCAAATGGCTCCTCCCACCATATTACGTTGTTGCCCAAGTTTTGGGCCCGATCCGAAATCAATAGGTGTTCCAAATTGGACAATTCAAGTTCAACGGCAGGTCATTCCTAATTGGAGTGGTTGGTGTATTCCATACTTCTAGCGATTGAATTTCACTCAGAACTCCCCAAATGACTCCTCCCACCATATTATGATGTTGCCCAAGTTTTGGGCTCGATACGAAATCAATAGTTGTTCGAAATTGGACAATTCAAGTTCAACGGCTGTTCGTTCCTAATTGTAGTGGTTGGTGTATTCCATACTTCTAGCGATTGGATTTCACTCAAAACTCACCAAATGACTCCTCCCACCATATTATGATGTTGCCCAAGTTTTGGGCTCTATCCGAAATCGATAGGTGTGAGAAATTGGACAATTCAAGTTCAACGGCAGTTCGTTCCTAATTGGAGTGGTTGGTGTATTCCACACTTCTAGCGATTGGATTTCACTCAAAACTCACCAAATGACTCCTCCCACCATATTATGTTGTTGCCCAAGTTTGGGGGTCGATCCGAAATCAATAGGTGTGAGAAATTGGACAATTCAAGTTCAACGGCAGTTCGTTCCTAATTGGAGTGGTTGGTGTATTCCACACTTCTAGCGATTGGATTTCACTCAAAACTCCCCAATGACTCCTCCCACCATATTATGATGTTGCCCAAGTTTTGGGCTCGATCCGAAATCGATAGGTGTGAGAAATTGGACAATTCAAGGTCAACGGCAGTTCGTTCCTAATTGGAGTGGTTGGTGTATTCCATACTTCTAGCAGTTGGATTTCACTCAAAACTCACCAAATGACTCCTCCCACCATATTATGATGTTTGCCAAGTTTTGGGCTCGATCCGAAATCAATAGGGGTTCCAAATTGGACAATTCAAGTTCAACGGCAGTTCGTTCCTAATTGGAGTGGTTGGTGTATTCCACACTTCTAGCAATTGGATTTCCCTAAAAACTCCCCAAATGACTCCTCCCACCATATTATGATGTTGCCCAAGTTTTGGCCTCGATCCGAAATCAATAGGTGTGAGAAATTGGACAATTCAAGTTCAACGGCAGTTCGTTCCTAATTGGAGTGGTTGGTGTATTCCATACTTCTAGCGACTGGATTTAACTCAAAACTCACCAAATGACTCCTCCCACCATATTATGATGTTGCCCAAGTTTGGGGCTCGATCCGAAATCAATAGGTGTGAGAAATTGGACAATTCAAGTTCAACGGCAGTTCGTTCCTAATTGGAGTGGTTGGTGTATTTGATAAGTTCATAATTTCACACATTTGCATGCCTTCGTTACTTAGTAATTTTGTTTAGTTTCTCTTTATTTCAAGTCACTTACCTATGTTTGTGTGTTCTATAGGTTGAAGGCAGCAAGAGATTGCTTTTGAAGCAAAATGGTGCAAAACGTGCAAAAACTGGATATTGAGTTAGAAGTTCATTTCGGACTTATCTTCTTCATCCGAGCTTGGATTGGGCCAATACTTGTGTGGTTGGATCAGAGAAATTCTGAACTTCAAAATGGATATCTTAAAGTCATATTTGGATTCAGCCAAACCCAATCCGTGAGCCCATCAAAATACACATCATTCTGACATGAGGATGAGCTGATGGATGCTTGGTCATGGTGAGCTAGGCATGAGCTATTGGTTTCTGGATGGATGCTTGATCATGCTGACATGAAGATGACCTATGGCTGCTGGTGGGATTTATTAGTGCAGCAACCAATTCTGATTATCTAAATACAAGTGTTGTATGCATTAGTCATATTCAATTCAGAATTCCCCTTTCCTTCTCCCTATAAATACCACTTCCATTCCACATCCCAGACACAATTCACTTCATCCATTACTTCCATACACACATTCAGATTCACCACAAAGAGAGAGAGAGAGCTAGCTGCAAAGGAGGGAGAGCTGGGAGCTGTCCTGGAAACTACCTTGCTGCCACCAGCTAGTTCTTCTATTCTCTTTATTCTACCTATGTATTTCTTATCTTCTGTATTCATAATTATGTTTAACTAATCCATTTTGTTAGGGCTTAGGATGAAGCCCTAGTCATGAATATTCAATGTTATGGATGATTTCATAGTTAATTGATTTCCTTGCTTTCATTATCAAGTTGTTAATCTCCAGCTTATTATGTGCTTGATGTATGTTTTCTTGGAGTAGCTAACTAGGATTTTATGCATCTAGCACAGGTTGGGAAGGGGTTTAGATTCACCAATTCTACTCTCCTTTCACAAGCAACACATGAATGGCCTAAGAATCATTCAAGGGGTTAATAACCATAGGTTGACTAGGACAGATACCATGTTCTAGGACTTGTGTGATTATCATATTCTCAAGGAACTTAATGACTCTTATATGCTTTATTCTAAGTAGAAACCATGCTTAGGTTGCATATTAGAGATCACGTGTTGTGTAGATACCATGCACAATTACATGCCTTAGGAGAATCATGCATCCTGCACCTAGATACCATAGGCTTGTATGCGATAATCTATTGTTAATGAAGCTTGAGTCAATTTCTATGCATTCATAACTTGGATAGGAAGACTAGTGGTAGATTCCAAGGCTCTAACACTTCTCAATCATTGTTTCACAACTTGTTCATTGCTGCCATTGTTTACTTCCAGCACTTCCATTTCATTCTCTTGTTTTCATTTAAACAACAAAAACCCCCCATTCGAGTGCGTGTGTGGTGCTAGGATTCTGTCCTAGACCTTGCCAATTGTTAGTTAGTTTGTTTCTTTGTTTTCAGTTTTTCCATCATTCTAAGTAGTTTAACTTGCAACCAAGTTACCATTCTCCGTGGGATCGACCTCGTATTTCATAAGCTATACTATAAATGGTTCGTGCACTTGCGAGAATTGAAGTTTCTATTTTTAATAACTCATTTTAGTTGTTAGGAATAGGCTCAACAAGTTTTTGGCGCCGTTGCCGGGGAACCGGTAACGATGGTGCTATAGTTAGATTACTTTGAGTGTTTTTGTTTTTGTTTTCGTTGGTTTTTATTTCTGTATTCTGTTTTTCTTTTTAGTTGTTATCTCCATTTGAAGGCACTAATTGGTTTCTTGTGTGTGCATATATGTCCGAATCTGATTCTGAGCCAATTTCACCAGGAACTTTTGCTGTACGTGTTGGTTTGAGGAGGAATTATAGTTCTTTAAGTGCTGAATCTGAGAGCTACGAATCTGAAGGTTCAAGCAAGATGGCAGAGATTCCAAACAACAACAATAATGATGAAGGAGGTGGTGCGCTTGTTGTCCAACCTAGGAAACCCCTGCGTGAATTTTCCATCCCCAAAGTCACTGATCAACCTTCGTGCATCGTCTATCCTCAACTCACAATTGACAGGTTTGAGCTTAGAAGTGGTATGATTCATCTTCTTCCAACTTATTATGGTAATACCACTGAGGATCCTTACATGCATGTTAAGCAATTCTTTGAAATATGTGCTACAATCAAAATTCAAGGACTTGATGATGAGCAGATTAAGATGAGGCTATTCCCATTCAGTTTAAAAGATAAGGCTAAGTCATGGTTATACTCTTTGCCTAATGCTTCAATTCGTACTTGGGATGAGCTTTCTAATAAGTTTTTGCAGAAATTCTTTCCAGCTCAAAAGACTAACAAGATTAGAAAGGAAATTCTTGGTTTCACACAAAGAGAAGGAGAAGCTTTTCATGAATGCTGGGAGAGGTACAAGGAGATGATGAGTTCTTGCCCACACCACAATATAGAGAGTTGGATGCAAATGCAATCTTTCTATGAAGGTTTGCTTGATTCCGAAAGGATGATGGTAGATGCAACAAGTGGAGAAGGACTGATGAACAAAACAGCAGATGAGGCTTTTACTCTCTTTGAATCTTTGAGTACCAACTCTCAACAATGGAGCTACAATAAAGGAAGAGGAGCTCCTATGAAAGCTGTGGTCTCTGAGGTAAGTACTAATAATGAGATTAATGCAAAACTTGATGTTATGTGTTCTTTGCTTCAACAGGCAGTGACTGGCCCTCTAGGAAGCAAAGAGGAAGTTCAAGACCAATCTTTTGCAAAGCACATGCTAGAGCAAGCAAATGCCCTTCAAGGAAGGAATCCTCAGAATGATCCTTACTCAAACACATACAATCCGGGGTGGAGAAATCATCCTAATTTCAGGTGGAGCAATAATTCAAATGTGCAACAATCTCAAGGACCTCCCCCAGGATTTCAAATACAACAAAGGCAATTCCAGCAAGCTCCCCAACAAGTACAAGAGCAAAGGGGTGATCAAATGGGAGAATTGCAAGACATGTTCAAGAAGTTCATGGGGCAACAGATGCAAACCAATCAGAATCTTCAAAATGCAGTGAACAAACTAGAAGTGCAAGTTGGGCAGATTGCATCCTCCATGAGCAATAGAGCATCCGGAACTTTTCCAAGCCAAACGGAGGTGAATCCAAGGCATCATGAGCAAGTTAAAGCAGTGCACATCTTGAGAAGTGGTAAACAAGTTGATAATAAGGTTGGAGATGCCAATGAAGAGCAAGAAGATGGAGAAAACGTGGAGATCATTCAGCCACCACAAGGGCAGCCCACAGGTTCCACCAAACAGCCCCTCAATTCTCTTGGAAAGAGCACAGGCCCTAAGGTATCATCTAATGCTAATCAAGTTCCAATTTCATCTAATGCTTTTAGGCCTATTGCACCCTTTCCCAGCAGGTTATCAAAGTCAAAGAAAGATCAAGGCTTGGATGAGATAATGGAAATATTCAAGAAAGTGCAAATCAACATCCCATTGCTCAATGCCATTGCTCAGATTCCAAAATATGCAAAATTTTTGAAGGATCTATGCACTAACAAGAGGAGATTCAAAGAGCATGAACAGGTTGCATTAAGTGAAGAGGTTAGTGCAGTCTTACAAAGAAAGCTACCTCCAAAGCTAAAGGATCCAGGTTCATTTTCTATACCTTGTATAGTTGGTGATTTTAAGTTTCAAAAAGCTTTGCTTGATCTTGGTGCATCCATTAACCTTATGCCATATCATGTTTATGAGAAACTTAACCTTGGTGAGTTGCAAGCCACATCTGTGAGCATTCAATTGGCAGATAGAACTATCAGGTACCCTAGGGGCATTCTAGAAGATGTTTTGGTGAAAGTAGAAGAGCTGATTTTGCCAGCTGATTTCTTGGTGTTGGAAATGGAAGAAGCACCAATTCATGACAATCAGTTACCACTCATTCTTGGTCGTCCATTCATGGCAACTGCCGGTGCAATTATTGATGTGAAGAAGGGTACATTGACTATGAACGTGTTTGATGAGACAATAGCATTCAAAGTGTTTGAAGCCTCCAAGTTTCCAAGTGATGAGCATGAAGTTTTCCAGCTTGATGCAATTGATAATATGGTGAAAGAAGCACTGCCAATGAGTTATTTGGAGCCTATTGAAGCATGCATCACACAAAGCATAAGGAAAGAAGAAGTGGACAGATTAGAGGCTGTGATCTCTCCTTTACTTCTTGAGCTTGTTTGCAGCATGGATAGCTACATAGAAGTGGGAAAGAGGTATGCAAACCAATTTGAATCTTTACCCGCACCTACTAATAAGGTTTTACCTTCTATTGTGCAGGCACCGGAGTTGGAATTAAAGCAATTGCCAACACACCTTAAATATGCTTATTTAGGTGAGAGTGAGACTCTACCTGTTATCATTGCCTCACACCTCGAACCAAATGATGAGAAGAAGCTTTTGAGGGTTCTAAAAGAGCACAAAACTGCGATTGGATGGAGCATTGCAGATATCAAAGGCATAAGCCCAACATCGTGCATGCATAGGATACTATTGGAGGACAATGCAGTGCCTAAGAGGGATGCCCAAAGACGTCTCAATCCAAACATGAAGGAGGTGGTAAGGAAAGAAGTAATGAAGCTTTTAGATGTTGGTATTATTTACCCTATTTCTGACAGTAAATGGGTGAGCCCAATACAAGTTGTCCCCAAGAAATCAGGTATCACAGTGGTGAAGAATGAAGCAAACGAGCTTGTACCAACACGGATGACCACGGGCTGGAGAGTTTGCATTGATTATAGGAAGCTCAACACAGCAACAAGCAAGGATCACTTCCCTCTTCCATTTATTGATCAAATGCTTGAGAGATTGGCTGGCCATAGCCACTATTGCTTCCTTGATGGATATTCAGGTTACAACCAAATCGCCATAGCCCCAGAAGATCAAGAGAAGACAACCTTCACATGTCCCTTTGGTACTTTTGCTTATAGGAGGATGCCCTTTGGTCTTTGCAACGCCCCAGCCACTTTCCAAAGGTGCATGATGAGCATTTTCTCCGACATGGTAGAAAGGTTTATTGAGGTATTCATGGATGACTTCTCTGTCTTTGGTGATTCTTTTGATCAATGTTTGCATAACTTATCTAAGGTGTTGGCTAGATGTGAACAAAATAACCTTGTGCTTAATTGGGAAAAATGTCATTTTATGGTTAACCAAGGCATAGTTCTTGGTCATGTCATCTCTAGTAATGGAATTGAGGTAGATAAAGCTAAGATTGATTTGATTGCTTCTATGCCCTCACCTACTTCTGTCAAAGAAGTACGTTCTTTCCTTGGCCATGCAGGTTTCTATAGGCGTTTCATTAAAGATTTTTCTAAGATTGCAAGGCCTTTGTGCAATCTCCTTGCCAAGGACATGGATTTTGTGTTTGATCAAAATTGTGAGAATGCTTTCAATGCTTTGAAAATGATGCTCACAACTGCCCCAATCATTATGCCACCGGATTGGAGCTTGCCTTTTGAACTGATGTGTGACGCCTCAGATTATGCTGTTGGAGCTGTTTTGGGGCAGCGAGTTGATAAGAAGCCACATGCCATCTACTATGCTAGTAGAACCCTCAACGATGCCCAACTCAACTATTCCACCACAGAGAAGGAGTTATTAGCTGTCATATTTGCTTTAGAGAAGTTCAGATCTTATTTGATTACTAACAAGGTCATTGTTTACACTGATCATGCAGCATTGAAATACTTGTTAGCTAAAAAGGATGCCAAGCCACGCCTCATTAGATGGATCCTCTTGTTGCAAGAGTTTGACTTGGAGATAAAAGATAAGAAAGGAAGTGAGAATGTGGTGGCTGATCACTTGAGTAGATTGGTGCATGTATCTAATGAAGAGGAGGATTCACTGCCATTGCGTGAAAGCTTCCCTGATGAGCAACTCTTCTCTATTTGTGCTTTGAATTCTCTTAATCCATTGCCTTGGTTTGCTGATATTGTTAACTACTTATGCACTAACGAACTCCCTACAGGGTTATCTACATTCCAACGTGACAAGCTTAGGAAACAAGCAAGATACTACTTTTGGGATGATCCATACCTATTCAAGCATTGTCCAGACCAAGTAATTCGAAGGTGTGTGCCTGAAGGTGATTTTAAGAGCATTCTAGAGTTTTGTCACTCCCATGCATGCGGAGGCCATTTTGGAGCAAAGAAGACTGCCAACAAAGTGCTACAATCAGGTTTCTTTTGGCCTACCCTTTTTAAGGATGCTTATACATTTTGTGCTTCATGTGATAGATGCCAACGGATGGGTAATTTGCATGCTAGAAATCAGATGCCTCTCACTAATATCTTAGTCATTGATATATTTGATGTTTGGGGAATTGATTTCATGGGCCCTTTTCCTACTTCTTATGGATTTGAATATATATTAGTTGCTGTCGATTATGTTTCCAAATGGGTGGAAGCCATTGCCACTAGAACTAATGATGCTAAGATTGTGATCAGTTTTCTCAGAGGAAATATTTTTACAAGGTTTGGCACACCAAGAGCAATCATTAGTGATGGTGGCTCCCATTTTGTTAACCAAGCTTTTGCAGCACTCTTGAAGAAGTATGGAATCAAGCATAAGGTGGCAACACCCTACCATCCTCAAACTAGTGGGCAGGTTGAGATAAGCAATAGGGAGATTAAGCACATACTTGAGAAGACAGTGAACACCACAAGGAAGGATTGGTACATGCGTTTGGAGGATGCATTGTGGGCTTATAGGACAGCTTATAAGACCCCCATAGGTATGTCTCCATATAGACTTGTTTTTGGTAAACCTTGTCACTTACCAGTGGAGCTTGAGCACAGGGCTTATTGGGCGATCAAGGCATTCAATTTTGACATGAAAGCTGCTGGTGAAAAGAGGAGGCTTCAACTCAATGAGTTGGAGGAGTTGCGACATGAGGCGTATGAGAACGCTAAGCTTTATAAGGAGAAAACAAAGCAGTATCATGACAAGAAGATTCTTAGGAAGACGTTTGAGGAAGGGCAGAAGGTTCTCTTATTCAATTCACGCCTTAAGCTCTTCCCAGGTAAGCTTCGTTCTCGGTGGATTGGCCCTTTTGTTATTACTAATGTGTTTGATCATGGCGCAGTGGAGATTCAAAATATTAAGGATGGCAGCACCTTCAAGGTGAACGGACATCGGTTGAAACCTTACTTTGATGCCAACTTTGATGCCAATATTGAGTCTCAAGCACTCAAGGAGCCTCCACCACTCTCTTGAAGCTCACCAAAGTTTGGACGTCCGGCTGAAGACATAAAACTTAGCGCTTCTTGGGAGGCAACCCAAGGTGATGAGGAGAAGATAGAATGTGCAAGGAGCTTGCTTGCGTCCTAATCGCTTCAAAGGGGAGTTGTTTTCTGAACTCTAACATTTGGTTATGTCTTTTCCTTATCTTCTTTCCTTTCATTTATGAGGCATTGCTTGTTCTTATACTCTAAACATTGAGGACAATGTTTCATTTAAGTTTGGGGGGAAGGATTCAGTTATGTTGTTTTATTGTCAAATTTTAAAATTTTTAAGTGTGTCTAGTGTCTAATAACGCAGGATTTTGTGTGTTGTTTCGTTATCCTTCCAAACACCTATGATAAGACTTGGATTTAATACTAATATGGTTTTTTCAGAAATTGATAGTCATTGTTTAAGGCCTATGTGTGATTCTGAGTGAACTTTGTCTTGCATGCCATCCTTGCACTTATTGAGCACTTTGCCAAGTTAGTCCAATTTCTTGCTACTTGGAGATGTTATGCAATTCTGCTTATTTCATGATCTTGGTTTCATGCTCTAGAACTTATTTGAATATCTCTTGAGACATTCTGTTGCCATACAATGCTTAGGAAGTGATTTAGGCCATGTTTAAATCGTTTGAGCCTTTCTAACCATCCCTCTACATGTATTCATCCCTAGTCAATCCATTTGAGCCTACGTTAAGCCTTTCTTTGTGTAAACCATTTCTACCATAATAAATCTCTGTTTCTTATCTTTACCTATTCTTTGAGCAATTAAAGCTATCTTTAAAGGAGAGTCATAAAGATTGCAAGGTTTTTGGAGCAAAAGTGAGTCATTAGTGCTGTAACCCAAGTGTTGAAAAGAAATAAGTTTTGGGGTATTGTTAACTAATCAAAAGAGGTAATGAAGTGTGACCAATGTAGTCACGGCCCTAGGGTGTTATAAGGAAAGATCATGGTGATCTAGGGTAAAGAGCCACAAAATTAGGCCAAATAACACATTTGAAGGTGCTGAAATTATGTTGAAAATCTGCTCATGTATGTGTTCCTTGCTTGTTACAAAGTTCAGTAATCTCTCATGCTTTTACCTATGCTTTAGTTGTGCTCAAAATGTTGTTATATCTCCATGTCTCCTCTTTCATTCAACCACTACCCTAAGCCTCATTACAACCCTTGTAAAGTCCTTTTGATCCTTGGTAATGTGTGGTATTACTGTGGAGAGCTGATTTCATAATGAGCTTATGGGGCTCGAAATTCTTGATTGTGCTTTAAGTGTGTGCGCATGTACTTATTTGAGTTGCAGGTGTTGTTCTGATTTGGCATTCACACACTACACTTAAGGATGTCATTGTAAGCTTTGCACACTCTTGAATCATGTGTGGAACTTAGATTGTGATTGTTGTGTTTCTTTGGAACCATATACTTTGATGATTCTTTGAGGATATTGTTTGGAAGGCTAGCTGCTTATTTTCTGTTTTCTAAGTTGTAGTTTTATTTTGTTTGCTCGAGGACTAGCAAAGTCTAAGTTTGGGGGTATTTGATAAGTTCATAATTTCACACATTTGCATGCCTTCGTTACTTAGTAATTTTGTTTAGTTTCTCTTTATTTCAAGTCACTTACCTATGTTTGTGTGTTCTATAGGTTGAAGGCAGCAAGAGATTGCTTTTGAAGCAAAATGGTGCAAAACGTGCAAAAACTGGATATTGAGTTAGAAGTTCATTTCGGACTTATCTTCTTCATCCGAGCTTGGATTGGGCCAATACTTGTGTGGTTGGATCAGAGACATTCTGAACTTCAAAATGGATATCTTAAAGTCATATTTGGATTCAGCCAAACCCAATCCGTGAGCCCATCAAAATACACATCATGCTGACATGAGGATGAGCTGATGGATGCTTGGTCATGGTGAGCTAGGCATGAGCTATTGGTTTCTGGATGGATGCTTGATCATGCTGACATGAAGATGACCTATGGCTGCTGGTGGGATTTATTAGTGCAGCAACCAATTCTGATTATCTAAATACAAGTGTTGTATGCATTAGTCATATTCAATTCAGAATTCCCCTTTCCTTCTCCCTATAAATACCACTTCCATTCCACATCCCAGACACAATTCACTTCATCCATTACTTCCATACACACATTCAGATTCACCACAAAGAGAGAGAGAGAGCTAGCTGCAAAGGAGGGAGAGCTGGGAGCTGTCCTGGAAACTACCTTGCTGCCACCAGCTAGTTCTTCTATTCTCTTTATTCTACCTATGTATTTCTTATCTTCTGTATTCATAATTATGTTTAACTAATCCATTTTGTTAGGGCTTAGGATGAAGCCCTAGTCATGAATATTCAATGTTATGGATGATTTCATAGTTAATTGATTTCCTTGCTTTCATTATCAAGTTGTTAATCTCCAGCTTATTATGTGCTTGATGTATGTTTTCTTGGAGTAGCTAACTAGGATTTTATGCATCTAGCACAGGTTGGGAAGGGGTTTAGATTCACCAATTCTACTCTCCTTTCACAAGCAACACATGAATGGCCTAAGAATCATTCAAGGGGTTAATAACCATAGGTTGACTAGGACAGATACCATGTTCTAGGACTTGTGTGATTATCATATTCTCAAGGAACTTAATGACTCTTATATGCTTTATTCTAAGTAGAAACCATGCTTAGGTTGCATATTAGAGATCACGTGTTGTGTAGATACCATGCACAATTACATGCCTTAGGAGAATCATGCATCCTGCACCTAGATACCATAGGCTTGTATGCGATAATCTATTGTTAATGAAGCTTGAGTCAATTTCTATGCATTCATAACTTGGATAGGAAGACTAGTGGTAGATTCCAAGGCTCTAACACTTCTCAATCATTGTTTCACAACTTGTTCATTGCTGCCATTGTTTACTTCCAGCACTTCCATTTCATTCTCTTGTTTTCATTTAAACAACAAAAACCCCCCATTCGAGTGCGTGTGTGGTGCTAGGATTCTGTCCTAGACCTTGCCAATTGTTAGTTAGTTTGTTTCTTTGTTTTCAGTTTTTCCATCATTCTAAGTAGTTTAACTTGCAACCAAGTTACCATTCTCCGTGGGATCGACCTCGTATTTCATAAGCTATACTATAAATGGTTCGTGCACTTGCGAGAATTGAAGTTTCTATTTTTAATAACTCATTTTAGTTGTTAGGAATAGGCTCAACAGTATTCCATACTTCTAGCGATTGGATTTCACTCAAAACTCACCAAATGACTCCTCCCACCATATTATGATGTTGCCCAAGTTTTGGGCGCTATCCGAAATCAATAGGTGTGAGAAATTGGACAATTCAAGTTCAACGGCAGTTCGTTCCTAATTGGAGTGGTTGGTGTATTCCACACTTCTAGCGATTGGATTTCACTCAAAACTCACCAAATAACTCCTCCCACCATATTATGATATTGCCCAAGTTTTGGGCTCGATCCTAAATCAATAGGTGTTCCAAATTGGACAATTCAAGCTCAACGGCAGTTCGTTCCTAATTGGAGTGGTTGGTGTATTCCATACTACCAGCGATTGGATTTCACTCAAAACTCACCAAATGACTCCTCCCACCATATTATGATGTTGCCCAAGTTTAGGGTTCGATCCGAAATCAATAGGTGTGAAAAATTGGACAATTGAAGTTCAACGGCAGTTCGTTCCTGATGGGAGTGGTTGGTGTTTTCCATACTTCTAGCTATTGGATTTCACTCAAAACTTACCAAACGACACCTCCCACCATATTATGAGGTTGCCCAAGTTTTGGGCTCGATCCGAAATCAATAGGTGTGAGAAATTGGACAATTCAAGTTCAACGGCAGTTCGTTCCTAATTGGAGTGGTTGGTGTATTCCATACTTCTAGTGATTGGATTTCACTCAAAACTCACCAAATGACTCCTCCTACCATATTATGATGTTGCCCAAGTTTGGAGCTCGATCTGAAATCAATACGTGTGAGAAATTGGACAATTCAAGTTCAACGGCAGTTCGTTCCTAATTGGAGTGGTTGGTGTCTTCCATACTTCTAGCGATTGGATTTCACTCAAAACTCACCAAATGACTCCTCCCACCATATTATGATGTTGCCCAAGTTTTGGGCTCGATCCGAAATCGATAGGTGTGAGAAATTGGACAAGTCAAGGTCAACGGCAGTTCGTTCCTAATTGGAGTGGTTGGTGTATTCCACACTTCTAGCGATTGGATTTCACTCAAAACTCCCCAAATGACTCCTCCCACCATATTATGGTGTTGCCCAAGTTTTGGGCTCGATCCAAAATCGATAGGTGTGAGAAATTGGACAATTCAAGGTCAACGGCAGTTCGTTCCAAATTGGAGTGGTTGTTGTATTCCATACTTCTAGCAGTTGGATTTCACTCAAAACTCACCAAATGACTCCTCCCACCATATTATGATGTTGCCCAAGTTTTGGGCTCGATCCGATGTCAATAGGTGTTCCAAATTGGACAATTCAAGTTCAACGGCAGTTCGTTCCAAATTGGAGTGGTTGGTGTATTCCAAACTTCTAGCGATTGGATTTCACTCAAAACTAACGAAATGACTCTTCCCACCATATTATGATATTGCCCAAGTTTTGGGCTCGACCCTAAATCAATTGGTGTTCCAAATTGGACAATTCAAGTTCAACGGCAGTTCGTTCCTAATTGGAGTGGATGGTGTATTCCATACTTCTAGCGATTGGATTTCACTCAAAACTCACCAAATGACTCCTCCCACCATATTATGATGTTGCCCAGGTTTGGGGCTCGATCCGAAATCGATAGGTGTGAGAAATTGGACAATTCAAGGTCAACGACAGTTCGTTCCTAATTGGAGTGGTTGGTGTATTCCATACTTCTAGCAGTTGGATTTCACTCAAAACTCACCAAAGGACTCCTCCCACCATATTATGATGTTGCCCAAGTTTTGGGCTCGATCCGATATCAATAGGTGTACCAAATTGGACAATTAAAGTTCAACGGCAGTTCGCTCCTAATTGGAGTGGTTGGTGTATTCCACACTTCTCGCGATTGGATTTCACTCAAAACTCCCCAAATGACTCCTCCCCCCATATTATGATGTTGCCCAAGTTTTGGGCTCAATACGAAATCAATAGGTGTTCCAAATTGGACAATTCAAGTTCAACGGCAGTTCGTTCCTAATTGGAGTGTTTTTTGTCTTCCATACTTCTAGCGATTGGATTTCACTTAAAACTCACCAAATGACTCGTCCCACCGTATTATGATGTTGCCCAAGTTTTGGGCTCGATCCGAAATCAATAGGTGTTCCAAATTGGACAATTCAAGTTCAACGGCAGTTCGTTCCTAATAGGAGTGGTTGGTGTATTCCATACTTCTAGCGATTGGATTTCACTCAAAACTCACCAAAGGACTCCTCCCACCATATTATGATGTTGCCCAAGTTTTGGGCTCGATTCGAAATCAATAGGTGTGAGAAATTGGACAATTCAAGTTCAACGGCAGTTCGTTCCTAATTGTAGTGATTGGTGTATTCCATACTTCTAGCGATTGGATTTCACTCAACACTCACCAAATGACTCCTCCCACCATATTATGATGTTGCCCAAGTTTGGGGCTCGATCCGAAATCAATAGGTGTGAGAAATTGGACAATTCAAGTTCAACGGCAGTTCGTTCCTAATTGGAGTGGTTGGTGTCTTCCATACTTCTAGCGATTGGATTTCACTCAAAACTCACCAAATGACTCCTCCCACCATATTATGATGTTGCACAAGTTTGGGGTTCGATCCGAAATCAACAGGTGTTAGAAATTGGACAATTCAATTTCAACGGCAGTTCGTTCCTAATGGGAGTGGTTGGTGTATTCCATACTTCTAGCCATTGGATTTCACTCAAAACTCACCAAATGACTCCTCCCACCAAATTATGACGTTGCCCAAGTTTTGGGGCTCGATCCGAAATCAATAGGTGTGAGAAATTGGACAATTCAAGTTCAACGGCAGTTCGTTCCTAATTGGAGTGGTTGGTGTCTTCCATACTTCTAGCGATTGGATTTCACTCAAAACTCACCAAATGACTCCTCCCACCATATTATGATGTTGCACAAGTTTGGGGTTCGATCCGAAATCAACAGGTGTTAGAAATTGGACAATTCAATTTCAACGGCAGTTCGTTCCTAATGGGAGTGGTTGGTGTATTCCATACTTCTAGCGATTGGATTTCACTCAAAACTCACCAAATCACTCCTCCCACCATATTATGATGTTGCCCAAGTTTGGGGCTCGATCCGAAATCAATAGGTGTGAGAAATTGGACAATTCAAGTTCAACGGCATATCATTCCTAATTGGAGCGGTTGGTGTATTCCATACTTCTAGCGATTGGATTTCACTCAGAACTCACCAAATGACTCCTCCCACCATATTATGATGTGGCCCAAGTTTTGGGCTCTATCCGAAATCAATAGGTTTGAGAAATTGGACAATTCAATTTCAACGGCAGTTCGTTCCAAATTGGAGTGGTTGGTGTATTCCATACTTCTAGCGATTGGATTTCACTCAAAACTCACGAAATGACTCTTCCCACCATATTATGATATTGCCCAAGTTTTGGGCTCGACCCTAAATCAATTGGTGTTCCAAATTGGACAATTCAAGTTCGACGGCAGTTCGTTACTAATTTGAGTGGTTGGTGTATTCCTTACTTCTAGCGATCGGATTTCACTCAAAACTCACCAAATGACTCCTCCCACCAAATTATGACATTGCCCAAGTTTTGGGGCTCGATCCGAAATCAATAGGTGTGAGAAATTGGACAATTGAAGTTCAACGGCAGTTCGTTCCTAATTGGAGTGGTTGGTGTCTTCCATACTTCTAGCGATTGGATTTCACTCAAAACTAACCAAAAGACTCCTCCCACCATATTATGATGTTGCCCATGTTTTGGGCTTGATCCGAAATCAATAGGTGTTCCAAATTAGACAATTCAAGTTCAACGGCAGTTCGTTCCTAATTGGAGTGGTTGGTGTATTCCATACTTCTAGCGATCGGATTTCACTCAAAACTCACCAAATGACTCCTCCCACCAAATTATGACGTTGCCCAAGTTTTGGGCTCCATCCGAAATCAATAGGTGTGAGAAATTGGACAATTCAAGTTCAACGGCAGTTCGTTCCTAATTGGAGTGGTTGGTGTATTCCATACTTCTAGCGATTGGATTTCACTCAAAACTCCCCAAATGACTCCTCCGACCATGTAATGATATTGCCCAAGCTTTGGGCTCGATCCGAAATCAATAGGTGTTCCAAATTGGACAATTCAAGTTCAACGGCAGTTCGTTCCTAATTGGAGTGGTTGGTGTCTTCCATACTTCTAGCGATTGGATTTCACTCAAAACTCACCAAATGACTCCTCCCACCATATTATGATGTTGCACAAGTTTGGGGTTCGATCCGAAATCAATAGGTGTTAGAAATTGGACAATTCAATTTCAACGGCAGTTCGTTCCTAATGGGAGTGGTTGGTGTATTCCATACTTCTAGCGATTGGATTTCACTCAAAACTCACCAAATCACTCCTCCCACCATATTATGATGTTGCCCAAGTTTGGGGCTCGTTCCGAAATCAATAGGTGTGAGAAATTGGACAATTCAAGTTCAACGGCATATCATTCCTAATTGGAGCGGTTGGTGTATTCCATACTTCTACCGATTGGATTTCACTCAAAACTCACCAAATGACTCTTCCCACCATATTATGATGTTGCACAAGTTTGGGGTTCGATCCGAAATCAATAGGTGTTAGAAATTAGACAATTCAAGTTCAACGGCAATTCGTTCCTAATGGGAGTGGTTGGTGTATTCCATGCTTCTAGCGATTGGATTTCCCTCAAAACTCACCAAATGACTCCTCCCACCATATTATGATGTTGCCCAAGTTTGGGGCTCGATCCGAATTCAATAGGTGTTAGAAATTGGACAATTCAAGTTCAACGGCAGTTCGTTCTTAATTGGAGTGGTTGGTGTATTCCATACTTCTAGCGATTGGATTTCACTCAAAACTCACCAAATGACTCCTCCCACCATATTATGATGTTGCCCAAGTTTGGGGCTCGATCCGAAGTCAATAGGTGTGAGAAATTGGACAATTCAAGTTCAACGGCATATCATTCGTAATTGGAGCGGTTGGTGTATTCCATACTTGTAGCGATTGGATTTCACTCAAAACTCACCAAATGACTCCTCCCACCATATTATGATGTTGCCCAAGTTTGGGGCTCGATCCGAAATCAATAGGTGTGAGAAATTGGACTATTCAAGTTCAACGGCAGTTCGTTACTAAATGCAGTGGTTGCTGTATTCCATAATTCTAGCGATTGGATATCACTCAAAACTCACCAAATGACTCCTCCCACCATATTATGATGTTGCCCAAGTTTGGGGCTCGATCCGAAATCAATAGGAGGAAGAAATTGGACAATTCAAGTTCAATGGCAGTTCGTTCCTAATTGGTGTGGTTGTTGTATTCCATACTTCTAGCGATTGGATTTCACTCAAAACTTCCCAAATGACTCCTCCCACCATGTTATGATATTGCCCAAGTTTTGGGCTCGATCCGAAATCAATAGGTGTTCCAAATTGGACAATTCAAGTTCAACAGCAGTTCGTTCCTAATTGGAGTGGTTGGTGTCTTCCATACTTCTAGCGATTGGATTTCACTCAAAACTCACCAAATGACTCCTCCCACCATATTATGATGTTGCACAAGTTTGGGGTTCGATCCGAAATCAATAGGTGTTAGAAATTGGACAATTCAATTTCAACGGCGGTCTTTCCTAATGGGAGTGGTTGGTGTATTCCATACTTCTAGCGATTGGATTTCACTCAAAACTCACCAAATCACTCCTCCCACCATATTATGATGTTGCCCAAGTTTGGGGCTCGATCCGAAATCAATAGGTGTGAGAAATTGGACAATTCAAGTTCAACGGCATATCATTCCTAATTGGAGCGGTTGGTGTATTCCATACTTCTAGCGATTGGATTTCACTCAAAACTCACCAAATGGCTCCTCCCACCATATTATGATGTTGGCCATGTTTTGGGCTCGATCCGAAATCATTTGGTGTTCGAAATTGGACAATTCAAGTTCAACGGCAGTTCGTTCCTAATTGGAGTGGTTGGTGTATTCCATACTTCTAGCGATTGGATTTCACTCAAAACTCACCAAATGACACCAAATGACTCCTCCCACCGTATTATGATGTTGCACAAGTTTGGGGCTCGATCCGAAATCAATAGGTGTTCCAAATTTTACAATTCAAGTTCAACGGCAGTTCGTTCCTAATTGGAGTGGTTGGTGTCTTCCATACTTCTAGCGATTGGATTTCACTCAAAACTCACCAAAGGACTCCTCCCACTATATTATGATGTTGCACAAGTTTGGGGTTCGATCCGAATTCAATAGGTGTTAGAAATTGGACAATTCAAGTTCAACGGCAGTTCGTTCGTAATTGGAGTGGTTGGTGTATTCCATACTTCTAGCGATTGGATTTCACTCAAAACTCACCAAATGACTCCTCCCACCATATTATGATGTTGCCCAAGTTTGGGGCTCGATCCGAAGTCAATAGGTGTGAGAAATTGGACAATTCAAGTTCAACGGCATATCATTCGTAATTGGAGCGGTTGGTGTATTCCATACTTCTAGCGATTGGATTTCACTCAAAACTCACCAAATGACTCCTCCCACCATATTATGATGTTGGCCAAGTTTTGGGCTCGATCCGAAATCATTTGGTGTTCGAAATTGGACAATTCAAGTTCAACGGCAGTTCGTTCCTAATTGGAGTGGTTGGTGTATTCCATACTTCTAGCGATTGGATTTCACTCAAAACTCACCAAATGACTCCTCCCACCATATTATGATGTTGCCCAGGTTTGGGGCTCGATCCGAAATCAATAGGTGTGAGAAATTGGACAATTCCAGTTCAACGGCAGTTCGTTCCTAATTGGAGTGGTTGGTGTATTCCATACTTCTAGCGATCGGATTTCACTCAAAACTCACCAAATGACTCCTCCCACCAAATTATGACATTGCCCAAGTTTTGGGGCTTGATCCGAAATCAATAGGTGTGAGAAATTGGACAATTCAAGTTCAACGGCATATCGTTCCTAATTGGAGCGGTTGGTGTATTCCATACTTCTAGCGATTGGATTTCTCTCAAAACTCACCAAATGACTCCTCCCACCATATTATGATGTTGGCCAAGTTTTGGGCTCGATCCGAAATGATTTGGTGTTCAAAATTGGACAATTCAAGTTCAACGGCAGTTCGTTCCTAACTAGAATGGTTGGTGTATTCCATACTTCTAGCGATTGGATTTCGCTCAAAACTCACCAAATGACTCCTCCCACCATATTATGATGTAGCCCATGTTTTGGGCTCGATCCGAAATCAAAAGGTGTGAGAAATTGGAGAATTCAAGTTCAACGGCAGTTCGTTCCTAATTGGAGTGGTTGGTGTATTCCATACTTCTAGCGATTGGATTTCACTCAAAACTCACCAATTGACTCCTCCCACCCTATTATGATGTTGCCCAAGTTTTGGGCTCGATCCGAAATCAATAGGTTTGAGAAATTGGACAATTCAAATTCAACGGAAGTTCGCTCCTAATTGGAGTGGTTGGTGTATTCCATACTTCTTGCGATTGGATTTCACTCAAAACTCACCAAATGACTCCTCCCACCATATTATGATGTTGCCCAAGTTTGGGGCTTGATTCGAAATCAATAGGAGTGAGAAATTGGACAATTCAAGTTCAACGGCAGTTCGTTCCTAATTGGAGTGGTTGAGGTATTCCGTACTTCTAGCGATTGGATTTCACTCAAAACTAACCAAATGACTCCTCCCACCATATTATGATGTTGCCCAAGTTCTGGGCTCGATCCGAAATCAATAGGTTTGAGAAATTGGACAATTCAAGTTCAACGGCATTTCGTTCCTAATTGGAGTGGTTAGTGTATTCCATACTTCTAGCGATGGGATTTCACTCAAAACTCACCAAATGACTCCTCCCACCATGTTATGATATGACCCAAGTTTTGGGCTCGATCCGAAATCAATAGGTGTTCCAAATTGGACAATTCAAGTTCAACGGCAGTTCGTTCCTAGTTGGAGTGGTTGGTGTATTCCATACTTTTAGCGATTGGATTTCACTCAAAACTCACCAAATGACTCTTCCCACCATATTATGATGTTGCACAAGTTTGGGGTTCGATCCGTAATTAATAGGTGTTAGAAATTGGACAATTCAAGATCAACGGCAGTTCGTTCCTAATGGGAGTGGTTGGTGTATTCCATACTTCTAGCGATTGGATTTCACTCAAAACTCACCGAATGACTCCTCCCACCATATTATGATGTTGGCCAAGTTTTGGGCTCGATCCGAAATGATTTGGTGTTCAAAATTGGACAATTCAAGTTCAACGGCACTTCGTTCCTAACTAGAGTGGTTGGTGTATTCCATACTTCTAGCGATTGGATTTCACTCAACACTCACCAAATGACTCCTCCCACCATATTATGATGTAGCCCATGTTTTGGTCTCGATCCGAAATCAATAAGTGTGAGAAATTGGAGAATTCAAGTTCAACGGCAGTTCGTTCCTAATTGGAGTGGTTGGTGTATTCCATACTTCTAGCGATTGGATTTCACTCAAAACTCACCAATTGACTCCTCCCACCCTATTATGATGTTGCCCAAGTTTTGGGCTCGATCCGAAATCAATAGGTTTGAGAAATTGGACAATTCAAATTCAACGGAAGTTCGTTCCTAATTGGAGTGGTTGGTGTATTCCATACTTCTTGCGATTGGATTTCACTCACAACTCACCAAATGACTCCTCCCACTATGTTATGATATGGCCCAAGTTTTGGGCTCGATCCGAAATCAATAGGTGTTCCAAATTGGACAATTCAAGTTCAACGGCAGTTCGTTCCTAATTGGACTGGTTGGTGTATTCCATACTTTTAGCGATTGGATTTCACTCAAAACTCACCAAATGACTCTTCCCACCATATTATGATGTTGCACAAGTTTGGGGTTCGATCCGAAATCAATAGGTGTTAGAAATTGGACAATTCAAGTTCAACGGCAGTTCGTTCCTAATGGGAGTGGTTGGTGTATTCCATACTTCTAGCGATTGGATTTCACTCAAAACTCACCAAATGACTCCTCCCACCATATTATGATGTTGCCCGAGTTCTGGGCTCGATCCGAAATCAATAGGTTTGAGAAATTGGACAATTCAAGTTCAACGGCATTTCGTTCCTAATTGGAGTGGTTAGTGTATTCCATACTTCTAGCGATTGGATTTCACTCAAAACTCACGAAATGACTCCTCCCACCATGTTATGATATGACCCAAGTTCTGGGCTCGATCCGAAATCAATAGGTGTTCCAAATTGGACAATTCAAGTTCAACGGCAGTTCGTTCCTAATTGGAGTGGTTGGTGTATTCCATACTTTTAGCGATTGGATTTCACTCAAAACTCACCAAATGACTCTTCCCACCATATTATGATGTTGCACAAGTTTGGGGTTCGATCCGAAATCAATAGGTGTTAGAAATTGGACAATTCAAGTTCAACGGCAGTTCGTTCCTAATGGGAGTGGTTGGTGTATTCCATACTTCTAGCGATTGGATTTCACTCAAAACTCACCGAATGACTCCTCCCACCATATTATGATGTTGGCTAAGTTTTAGGCTTGATCCGAAATGATTTGGTGTTCAAAATTGGACATTTCAAGTTCAACGGCAGTTCGTTCCTAACTAGAGTGGTTGGTGCATTCCATACTTCTAGCGATTGGATTTCACTCAAAACTCACCAATTGACTCCTCCCACCCTATTATGATGTTGCCCAAGTTTTGGGCTCGATCCGAAATCAATAGGTGTGAGAAATAGGACAATTCAAATTCAACGGAAGTTCGTTCCTAATTGGAGTGGTTGGTGTATTCCATACTTCTTGCGATTGGATTTCACTCAAAACTCACCAAATGACTCCTCCCACCATATTATGATGTTGCCCAAGTTTTGGGCTCGATCCGAAATCAATAGGTCATCCAAATTTGACAATTAGAGTTCAACGGCAGTTCGTTCCTAATTGGAGTGGTTGTTGTATTACATACTTCTAGCGATTGGATTTCACTCAAAACTAACCAAATGACTCCTCCCTCCATATTATGATGTTGCCCAAGTTTGGGGCTCGATCCGAAATCAATAGGTGTGAGAAATTGGACAATTCAAGTTCAACGGCAGTTCGTTCCAAATTGGAGTGGTTGGTGTATTCCATACTTCTAGAGATTGGATTTCACTCAAAACTCACCAATTGACTCCACCCACCATATTATGATGTTGCCCAAGTTTGGGGCTCGATCCCAAATCAATAGGTGTGAGAAATTGGACAATTCAAGTTCAACGGCAGATCGTTCCTAATTGGAGTGGTTGGTGTATTTTATACTTCTAGCGATTGGATTTCACCCAAAACTCACCAATTGACTCCTCCCACCATATTATGATGTTACCCAAGTTTTGGGATCGGTCCGAAATCAATGGGTGTTCCAAATTGGACAATTCAAGTTCAACGGCAGTTCGTTCCTAATTGGAGTGGTTGGTGTATTCCATACTTCTAGCGATTGGATTTCACTCAAAACGCAACGAAAGACTCCTCCCACCATATTATGATGTTGCCGAAGTTTTGGGCTCGATCCGAAATCAATAGGTGTTCCAAATTGGACAATTCAAGTTCAACGGCAGTTCGTTCCTAATTCGAGGGGTTGAGGTGTTCCATACTTCTAGCGATTGGCTTTCACTCAAAACTCACCAAATGACTCCTCCCACCATATTATGATGTTGCCCAAGTTTTGGGCTCGATCCGAAATCAATAGGGGTGAGAAATTGGACAATTCAAGTTCAACGGCAGTTCGTTCCTAATTGGAGTGGTTGGTGTATTCCATACTTCTAGCGATTGGATTTCACTCAAAACTCACCAATTGACTCCTCCCACCCTATTATGATGTTGCCCAAGTTTTGGGCTCGATCCGAAATCAATAGGTTTGAGAAATTGGACAATTCAAATTCAACGGAAGTTCGTTCCTAATTGGAGTGGTTGGTGTATTCCATACTTCTTGCGATTGGATTTCACTCACAACTCACCAAATGACTCCTCCCACTATGTTATGATATGGCCCAAGTTTTGGGCTCGATCCGAAATCAATAGGTGTTCCAAATTGGACAATTCAAGTTCAACGGCAGTTCGTTCCTAATTGGACTGGTTGGTGTATTCCATACTTTTAGCGATTGGATTTCACTCAAAACTCACCAAATGACTCTTCCCACCATATTATGATGTTGCACAAGTTTGGGGTTCGATCCGAAATCAATAGGTGTTAGAAATTGGACAATTCAAGTTCAACGGCAGTTCGTTCCTAATGGGAGTGGTTGGTGTATTCCATACTTCTAGCGATTGGATTTCACTCAAAACTCACCAAATGACTCCTCCCACCATATTATGATGTTGCCCGAGTTCTGGGCTCGATCCGAAATCAATAGGTTTGAGAAATTGGACAATTCAAGTTCAACGGCATTTCGTTCCTAATTGGAGTGGTTAGTGTATTCCATACTTCTAGCGATTGGATTTCACTCAAAACTCACGAAATGACTCCTCCCACCATGTTATGATATGACCCAAGTTCTGGGCTCGATCCGAAATCAATAGGTGTTCCAAATTGGACAATTCAAGTTCAACGGCAGTTCGTTCCTAATTGGAGTGGTTGGTGTATTCCATACTTTTAGCGATTGGATTTCACTCAAAACTCACCAAATGACTCTTCCCACCATATTATGATGTTGCACAAGTTTGGGGTTCGATCCGAAATCAATAGGTGTTAGAAATTGGACAATTCAAGTTCAACGGCAGTTCGTTCCTAATGGGAGTGGTTGGTGTATTCCATACTTCTAGCGATTGGATTTCACTCAAAACTCACCGAATGACTCCTCCCACCATATTATGATGTTGGCTAAGTTTTAGGCTTGATCCGAAATGATTTGGTGTTCAAAATTGGACATTTCAAGTTCAACGGCAGTTCGTTCCTAACTAGAGTGGTTGGTGCATTCCATACTTCTAGCGATTGGATTTCACTCAAAACTCACCAATTGACTCCTCCCACCCTATTATGATGTTGCCCAAGTTTTGGGCTCGATCCGAAATCAATAGGTGTGAGAAATAGGACAATTCAAATTCAACGGAAGTTCGTTCCTAATTGGAGTGGTTGGTGTATTCCATACTTCTTGCGATTGGATTTCACTCAAAACTCACCAAATGACTCCTCCCACCATATTATGATGTTGCCCAAGTTTTGGGCTCGATCCGAAATCAATAGGTCATCCAAATTTGACAATTAGAGTTCAACGGCAGTTCGTTCCTAATTGGAGTGGTTGTTGTATTACATACTTCTAGCGATTGGATTTCACTCAAAACTAACCAAATGACTCCTCCCTCCATATTATGATGTTGCCCAAGTTTGGGGCTCGATCCGAAATCAATAGGTGTGAGAAATTGGACAATTCAAGTTCAACGGCAGTTCGTTCCAAATTGGAGTGGTTGGTGTATTCCATACTTCTAGAGATTGGATTTCACTCAAAACTCACCAATTGACTCCACCCACCATATTATGATGTTGCCCAAGTTTGGGGCTCGATCCCAAATCAATAGGTGTGAGAAATTGGACAATTCAAGTTCAACGGCAGATCGTTCCTAATTGGAGTGGTTGGTGTATTTTATACTTCTAGCGATTGGATTTCACCCAAAACTCACCAATTGACTCCTCCCACCATATTATGATGTTACCCAAGTTTTGGGATCGGTCCGAAATCAATGGGTGTTCCAAATTGGACAATTCAAGTTCAACGGCAGTTCGTTCCTAATTGGAGTGGTTGGTGTATTCCATACTTCTAGCGATTGGATTTCACTCAAAACGCAACGAAAGACTCCTCCCACCATATTATGATGTTGCCGAAGTTTTGGGCTCGATCCGAAATCAATAGGTGTTCCAAATTGGACAATTCAAGTTCAACGGCAGTTCGTTCCTAATTCGAGGGGTTGAGGTGTTCCATACTTCTAGCGATTGGCTTTCACTCAAAACTCACCAAATGACTCCTCCCACCATATTATGATGTTGCCCAAGTTTTGGGCTCGATCCGAAATCAATAGGGGTGAGAAATTGGACAATTCAAGTTCAACGGCAGTTCGTTCCTAATTGGAGTGGTTGGTGTATTCCATACTTCTAGCGATTGGATTTCATTCAAAACTCACCAAATGACTCCTCCCACCATATTATGATGTTGCCCAAGTTTTGGGCTCGATCCGAAATCAATTGTTGTTCGAAATCGGACAATTCAAGTTCAACGGCAGTTCGTTCCTAATTGGAGTGGTTGGTGTATTCCACACTTCTAGCGATTGGATTTCACTCAAAACGCAACAAAAGACTCCTCCCACCATATTATGATGTTGCCCAAGTTTTGGGCTAGATCCGAAATCAATAGGTGTTCCAAATTGGACAATTCAAGTTCAACGGCAGTTCGTTCCTAATTGGAGTGGTTGGTGTATTCCATACTTCCAGCGATTGGATTACACTCAAAACTCACCAAATGACTCCTCCCACCATATTATGATGTTGCCCAAGTTTGGGGTTCGATTCGAAATCAATAGGTGTGAGAAATTGGACAATTCAAGTTCAACTACAGTTCGTTCCTAATTGGAGTGGTTGGTGTATTCGAAACTTCTAGCGATTGGATTTCACTAAAAACTCACCAAATGACTCCTCCCACCGTATTATGATGTTGCCCAAGTTTTGGGCTCGATCCGAAATCAATAGGTCTTCCAAATTTGACAATTAGAGTTCAACGGCAGTTCGTTCCTAATTGGAGTGGTTGGTGTATTCCATACTTCTAGCTATTGGATTTCACTCAAAACTAACAAAATGACTCCTCCCACCATATTATGAATTTGCCCAAGTTTTGGGCTCGATCCGAAATCAATAGGTGTGAGAAATTGGACAATTCAAGTTCAACGGCAGTTCGTTCCTAATTGGAGTGGTTGGTGTATTACATAATTCTAGCGATTGGATTTCACTCAAAACTCACCAAACGACTCCTCCCACCATATTATGATGTTGCCCAAGTTTTGGGCTCGATCCGAAAACAATAGGTGTGAGAAATTGGACAATCCAAGTTCAACGGCAGTTCGTTCCTAATTGGGGTGGTTGGTGTATTCCATACTTCAAGCGATTGGATTTCACTCAAAACACACCAAATGACTCCTCCAACCATATTATGATGTTGCCCAAGTTTTGGGCTCGATCCGAAATCAATAGGTGTGAGAAATTGGACAATTCAAGTTCAACGGCAGTTCGTTCCTAATTGGAGTGGTTGGTGTATTCCATACTTCTAGCGATTGGATTTCACTCAAAACTAACAAAATGACTCCTCCCACCATATTATGATTTTGCCCAAGTTTTGGGCTCGATCCGAAATCAATAGGTGTTCCAAATTGGACAATTCAAGTTCAACGGCAGTTCGTTCCTAATTGGAGTGGTTGGTGTATTCCATACTTCCAGCGATTGGATTACACTCAAAACTCACCAAATGACTCCTCCCACCATATTATGATGTTGCCCAAGTTTGGGGTTCGATCCGAAATCAATAGGTGTGAGAAATTGGACAATTCAAGTTCAACGACAGTTCGTTCCTAATTGGAGTGGTTGGTGTATTCCAAATTTCTAGCGATTGGATTTCACTAAAAACTCACCAAATGACTCCTCCCACCGTATTATGATGTTGCCCAAGTTTTGGGCTCGATCCGAAATCAATAGGTCTTCCAAATTTGACAATTAGAGTTCAACGGCAGTTCGTTCCTAATTGGAGTGGTTGGTGTATTCCATACTTCTAGCTATTGGATTTCACTCAAAACTAACAAAATGACTCCTCGCACCATATTATGATTTTGCATAAAGTTTTGGGCTCGATCCGAAATCAATAGGTGTGAGAAATTGGACAATTCAAGTTCAACGGCAGTTCGTTCCTAACTGGAGTGGTTGGTGTATTACATAATTCTAGCGATTGGATTTCACTCAAAACTCACCAGACGACTCCTCCCACCATATTATGATGTTGCCCAAGTTTTGGGCTCGATCCGAAAACAATAGGTGTGAGAAATTGGACAATTCAAGTTCAACGGCAGTTCGTTCCTAATTGGAGTGGTTGGTGTATTCCATACTTCTAGAGATTGGATTTCACTCAAAACTAACAAAATGACTCCTCCCACCATATTATGATTTTGCCCAAGTTTTGGGCTCGATCCGAAATCAATAGGTGTTCCAAATTGGACAATTCAAGTTCAACGGCAGTTCGTTCCTAATTGGAGTGGTTGGTGTATTCCATACTTCCAGCGATTGGATTACACTCAAAACTCACCAAATGACTCCTCCCACCATATTATGATGTTGCCCAAGTTTGGGGTTCGATCCGAAATCAATAGGTGTGAGAAATTGGACAATTCAAGTTCAACGACAGTTCGTTCCTAATTGGAGTGGTTGGTGTATTCCAAACTTCTAGCGATTGGATTTCACTAAAAACTCACCAAATGACTCCTCCCACCGTATTATGATGTTGCCCAAGTTTTGGGCTCGATCCGAAATCAATAGGTGTGAGAAATTGGACAATTCAAGTTCAACGGCAGTTCGTTCCTAATTGGAATGGTTGGTGTATTCCATACTTCTAGCGATTGGATTTCATTCAAAACTCACCAAATGACTCGTCCCACCATATTAGGATGTTGCCCAAGTTTTGGGCTCGATCCGAAATCAATTGTTGTTCGAAATTGGACAATTCAAGTTCAACGGCAGTTCGTTCCTAATTGGAGTGGTTGGTGTATTCCATACTTCCAGCGATTGGATTTCACTCAAAACTCACCAAATGACTCCTCCCACCATATTATGATGTTGCCCAAGTTTGGGGCTCGATCCGAAATCAATAGGTGTGAGAAATTGGACAATTCAAGTTCAACGACAGTTCGTTCCTAATTGGAGTGGTTGGTGTATTCCAAACTTCTAGCGATTGGATTTCACTAAAAACGCACCAAATGACTCCTCCCACCGTATTATGATGTTGCCCAAGTTTTGGGCTCGATCCGAAATCAATAGGTCTTCCAAATTTGACAATTAGAGTTCAACGGCAGTTCGTTCCTAATTGGAGTGGTTGGTGTATTCCATACTTCTAGCTATTGGATTTCACTCAAAACTAACAAAATGACTCCTCCCACCATATTATGATTTTGCCCAAGTTTTGGGCTCGATCCGAAATCAATAGGTGTGAGAAATTGGACAATTCAAGTTCAACGGCAGTTCGTTCCTAATTGGACTGGTTGGTGTATTCCATAGTTCTAGCGATTGGATTTCACTCAAAACTCACCAAATGACTCCTCCCACCATATTATGATGTTGCCCAAGTTTTGGGCTCGATCCGAAATCAATAGGTGTGAGAAATTGGACAATTCAAGTTCAACGGCAGTTCGTTCCTAATTGGAGTGGTTGGTGTATTACATAATTCTAGCGATTGGATTTCACTCAAAACTCACCAAACGACTCCTCCCACCATATTATGATGTTGCCCAAGTTTTGGGCTCGATCCGAAAACAATAGGTGTGAGAAATTGGACAATCCAAGTTCAACGGCAGTTCGTTCCTAATTGGGGTGGTTGGTGTATTCCATACTTCAAGCGATTGGATTTCACTCAAAACTCACCAAATGACTCCTCCAACCATATTATGATGTTGCCCAAGTTTTGGGCTCGATCCGAAACCAATATGTTTTCGAAATTGGACAATTCAAGTTCAACGGCAGTTCGTTCCTAATTGGAGTGGTTGGTGTATTCCATACTTCTAGCGATTGGATTTCACTCAAAACTCACCAAACGACTCCTCCCACCATATTATGATGTTGCCCAAGTTTGGGGCTCGATCCGAAATCAATAGGTGTTCCAAATTGGACAATTCAAGTTCAACGGCAGTTCATTCCTAATTGGAGTGGTTGGAGTATTCCATACTTCTAGCGATTGGATTTCACTCAAAACTCACCAAATGTCTCCTCCCACCATATTATGGTGTTCCCCAAGTGTGGGGCTCGATCCGAAATCAATAGGTGTGAGAAATTGGACAATTCAAGTTCAACGGCAGTTCGTTCCTAATTGGAGTGGTTGGTGTATTCCATACTTCTAGCGATTGGATTTCACTCAAAACTCACCAAATGATTCCTCCCACCATATTATGATGTTGCCCAAGTTTTGGGCTCGATCCGAAATCAATAGTTGTGAGAAATTGGACAATTCAAGTTCAACGGCAGTTCGTTCCTAATTGGACTGGTTGGTGTATTCCATAGTTCTAGCGATTGGATTTCACTCAAAACTCACCAAATGACTCCTCCCACCATATTATGATGTTGCCCAAGTTTTGGGCTCGATCCGAAATCAATAGGTGTGAGAAATTGGACAATTCAAGTTCAACGGCAGTTCATTCCTAATTGGAGTGGTTGGCGTATTCCATACTTCTAGCGATTGGATTTCACTCAAAACTCACCAAACGACTCCTCTCCCCATATTATGATGTTGCCCAAGTTTGGGGCTCGATCTGAAATCAATAGGTGTGAGAAATTGGACAATTCAAGTTCAACGGCATTTCGTTCCTAATTGGAGTGGTTGGTGTATTCCATACTTCTAGCGATTGGATTTCACTCAAAACTCACCAAATGACTCCTCCAACCATATTATGATGTTGCCCAAGTTTTGGGCTCGATCCGAAATCAATATGTTTTCGAAATTTGACAATTAGAGTTCAACGGCAGTTCGTTCCTAATTGGAGTGGTTGGTGTATTCCATACTTCTAGCAATAGGATTTCACTCAAATCTCACCAAATGACTCTGTTGTTAATATTATGTTAACTCGCAATTGTACGGGGCAATTAGTAGTATAGCAAGACAAGTACGAGGTCGTACCCACGAAGACTGAGAAGTTCAATTAGTTATGTACTTAGATTACCAAATTCAAGAAGTTAGGAAGTCTAGTCTAAAACAGAATTTAAAAGTGAGAGTGATTGTGATTGTGAAAAGAAGTGAGCAAACTGAAATTGCAAATGGAAGCAAATAAACAAGTGTAACAAAGAGTGATTTTGAAGGGCTGGAAAACGGATTTGGAGACTAGGGCATTCGATTCACCATAACAATTCAATTCTGGGTTATAAGGAGTCAAGTAACAAGTCTAATTCAGATTCAAAGATTGATTCTAGCTAAAGTATGATTAGGCCATGGTGTCTGGTCCTAACCTTGTGTTCCTAATTCCCTAATTTGATCATTTGTTGTCTAACCTAAAATTAAGCATTAGGAACCCATTAAGCATAGAAGAACAATTTAAACAACCAAGCATGTATCTAATCCCTGTTGTCGAATGTCCATACATACTCTTCCTATTCATAGTTCAATTCGAATTAAAGCATGGTGTATACTCTTAATTCAAACCAAGATATA
Organism: Prunus avium; assembly: GCF_965620075.1. Classification (NCBI taxonomy): domain Eukaryota; kingdom Viridiplantae; phylum Streptophyta; class Magnoliopsida; order Rosales; family Rosaceae; genus Prunus; species Prunus avium. The sequence continues at coordinate 12,071,303 of NC_142290.1, forward strand.
CAAATCAAAATGGTAGCTAAGCATTCCGATCAGCATATAGGCAAGTAGGCAAAATGAATAAAAACATGAATCATGAATCAAACTTGAAACTCCAAACTTCAAACTTATAAACCCAGAATATTCATGTTAGGTTACATCGAAACCCTAGTTATGGATTTAGCTACTCATAATGGAAAAGAAACTAAAACAGAATTGGGAAAACATAATGAATGTCATAAGAGTAGAAAAACCCTTTTCTGAAGTTCTTGTGGTGTCCAATGCTTCTTCAAGAGCTTCTCCACGTCTGGAAGGATGTATGAAGGATATGGAGGTGATTTAGGATGAGTTTGAGTGAGTGGTGATGGTTGAGAGAGAGGAAATTCGTAGGAAATAGAAGGGAGGTTTTCTGGAGCTGTTTTGGTGTTTTGGGGCAGTTTAGAGTATCTGGCTGTGTACCTAGAGTGTATGGGGTGGATGTGTGTTTTTGAAGCTTGAAGACTCCTCTATTTATAGGACTAAGAGGGGGGGACATCATGATGAACTCCCACACCATCCTTCATCCTTTTGCTGCTGCACCTCAAGCTTTCATCACATGCATGCACAGGTGGTCAGATGTGGCTGCCTTTTGCATGTGGTGGCTTCCCTTTGCTGCCAAAGTCATGTGGTGGTCTTCTTTTGCTGCCAAAGTCATGTGGTCTGGGGTGAGGCACATGGCTAAAGGGAGGTACAAGAAGGCACATGACAAAAGCTCATCAGCTGGCAGCTGCACTCCTGAGCATGGTGGATATTTTGATGGAACCACGGATTGGGCTTAGCTTCATCAATGGATATGTTTGAGTAGTCCATCTTGCAGTTCAGAATCTCCTCTTTCCAACCACATGTTATTTGGGCCAATCCAAGCTCGGATGAAAGAGATAGGTCCGGAATGAATTTGTAACTCAGCCAGCTCGTTTTTGAGCCATTGTGCAACTTCTCTTATCCAAAGCCACCATTGCTACCTAAGGCCCAATAAACTGAATGACAAACAGAAAAGGGATTAAAAGCACAAGTTTAACTCAACAACATAACCAAATCATAAGCTAGAGGGGTACAAAATGATATACAATTATGAACTGATCAGACTCCTCCCACCATATTATTATGTTGCACAAGTTTGGGGTTCGATCCGAAATCAATAGGTCTGAGAAATTGGGCAATTCAAGTTCAACGGCAGTTCGTTCCAAATTGGAGTGGTTGGTGTATTCCATACTTCTAGCCATTGGATTTCACTCAAAACTCACCAAATGACTCCTCCCACCATATTATGATGTTGCCCAAGTTTTGGGCTCGATCCGAAATCAATAGGTGTGTGAAATTGGACAATTCAAGTTCAACGGAAGTTCATTCCTAATTGGAGTGGTTGGTGTATTCCATACTTCAAGCGATTGGATTTCACTCAAAACTCACCAAATGACTCCTCCCACCATATTATGATGTTGCCCAAGTTTGGGGATTGATCCGAAATCAATAGGGGTTCCAAATTGGACAATTCAAGTTCAACGGCAGTTCGTTCCTAATTGGAGTGGTTGGTGTATTCAATACTTCTAGCGATTGGATTTCACTCAAAACTCACCAATTGACTCCTCCCACCATATTATGATGTTGCCCAAGTTTTGGGCTCGTTCCGAAATCAATAGGTGTAAGAAATTGGACAATTCAAGTTCAACGACAGTTCGTTCCTAATTGGAGTGGTTGGTGTATTCCATACTTCTAGCAATTGGATTTCACTCAAAACTCACCAAATGACTCCTCCCACCGTATTACGATGTTGCCCAAGTTTTGGGCTCGATCTAAAATCAATAGGTGTGAGAAATTGGACAATTCAAGTTCAACGGCAGTTCGTTCCTAATTGGAGTGGTTGTTGTATTCCATACTTCTAGCGATTGGATTTCACTCAAAACTCACCAAATGACTCCTCCCACCATATTATGATGTTGCCTAAGTTTTGGGCTCGATCCGAAATCAATAGGTGTTCCAAATTGGACAATTCAAGTTCAACGGCAGTTCGTTCCTAATTGGAGTGGTTAGTGTATTCCATACTTCTAGCGATAGGATTTCACTCAAATCTCACCAAATGACTCCTCCCACCATATTATGATGTTGCCCAAGTTTTGGGCTCGATCCGAAATCAATAGGTGTGAGAAATTGGACAATTCAAGTTCAACGGCAGATAGTTCCTAATTGGAGTGATTGGTGTATTCCATACTTCTAGCCATTGGATTTCACTCAAAACTCACCAAATGACTCCTCCCACCATATTATGATGTTGCCCAAGTTTTGGGCTCGATCCGAAATCAATAGGTGTGAGAAATTGGACAATTCAAGTTCAACGGCAGATCGTTCCTAATTGGAGTGGTTGGTGTTTTCCATACTTCAAGCGATTGGATTTCACTCAAAACTCACCAAATGACTCCTCCCACCATATTATGATATCCGAAATCAATAGGTGTTCCAAACTGGACAATTCAAGTTCAACGGCAGTTCGTTCCTAATTGGAGTCGTTGGTGTATTCCATACTTCTAGCGACTGGATTTCTCTCAAAACTCACCAAATGACTCCTCCCACCATATTATGATGTTGCCCAAGTTTTGGGCTCGATCCGAAATCAATAGGTGTGAGAAATTGGACAATTCAAGTTCAACGGCAGTTCGTTCCTAATTGGAGTGGTTGGTGTATTCCATACTTCTAGCGACTGGATTTCACTCAAAACTGACCAAATGAGTCCTCCCACCATATTATGATGTTGCCCAAGTTTTGGGCTCGATCCGAAATCAATAGGTGTTAGAAATTGGACAATTCAAATTCAACGGCAGATAGTTCCTAATTCGAGTGATTGGTGTATTCCATACTTCTAGAGATTGGATTTCACTCAAAACTCACCAAATGACTCCTCCCACCATATTATGATGTTGCCCAAGTTTTGGGCTCGATCCGAAATCAATAGGTGTGAGAAATTGGACAATTCAAGTTCAACGGCAGATCGTTCCTAATTGGAGTGGTTGGTGTTTTCCATACTTCAAGCGATTGGATTTCACTCAAAACTCACCAAATGACTCCTCCCACCATATTATGATGTTGCCCAAGTTTTGGGCTCGATCCGAAATCAATAGGTGTTCCAAATTGGACAATTCAAGTTCAACGGCAGTTCGTTCCTAATTGGAGTCGTTGGTGTATTCCATACTTCTAGCGACTGGATTTCTCTCAAAACTCACCAAATGACTCCTCCCACCATATTATGATGTTGCCCAAGTTTTGGGCTCGATACGAAATCAATAGGTGTTCCAAATTGGACAAGTCAAGTTCAACGGCAGATAGTTCCTAATTGGAGTGATTGGTGTATTCCATACTTCTAGCCATTGGATTTCACTCAAAACTCACCAAATGACTCCTCCCACCATATTATGATGTTGCCCAAGTTTTGGGCTCGATCTGAAATCAATAGGTGTGAGAAATTGGACAATTCAAGTTCAACGGCAGAAAGTTCCTAATTGGAGTGATTGGTGTATTCCATACTTCTAGCCATTGGATTTCACTCAAAACTCACCAAATGACTCCTCCCACCATATTATGATGTTGCCCAAGTTTTGGGCTCGATCCGAAATCAATAGGTGTGAGAAATTGGACAATTCAAGTTCAACGACAGTTCGTTCCTAATTGGAGTGGTTGGTGTATTCCATACTTCTAGCAATTGGATTTCACTCAAAACTCACCAAACGACTCCTCCCACCGTATTACGATGTTGCCCAAGTTTTGGGCTCGATCTAAAATCAATAGGTGTGAGAAATTGGACAATTCAAGTTCAACGGCAGTTCGTTCCTAATTGGAGTGGTTGTTGTATTCCATACTTCTAGCGATTGGATTTCACTCAAAACTGACCAAATGACTCCTCCCACCATATTATGATGTTGCCTAAGTTTTGGGCTCGATCCGAAATCAATAGGTGTTCCAAATTGGACAATTCAAGTTCAACGGCAGTTCGTTCCTAATTGGAGTGGTTAGTGTATTCCATACTTCTAGCGATAGGATTTCACTCAAATCTCACCAAATGACTCCTCCCACCATATTATGATGTTGCCCAAGTTTTGGGCTCGATCCGAAATCAATAGGTGTGAGAAATTGGACAATTCAAGTTCAACGGCAGATAGTTCCTAATTGGAGTGATTGGTGTATTCCATACTTCTAGCCATTGGATTTCACTCAAAACTCACCAAATGACTCCTCCCACCATATTATGATGTTGCCTAAGTTTTGGGCTCGATCCGAAATCAATAGGTGTGAGAAATTGGACAATTCAAGTTCAACGGCAGTTCATTCCTAATTGGGGTGGTTGGTGTATTCCATACTTCTAGCGATTGGATTTCACTCAAAAGAAACCAAATGACTCCTCCCACCACATTATGATGTTGCCCAAGCTTTGGGCTCGATCCGAAGTCAATAGGTGTGAGAAATTGGACAATTCAAGTTCAACGGCAGTTCGTTCCTAATTGGAGTGGTTGGTGTATTCCACACTTCTAGCGATTGGATTTCACTCAAAACTCACCAAAGGACTCCTCCCACCATATTATGATGTTGCCCAAGTTTTGGGCTCGATCCGAAATCAATAGGTGTGAAAAATTGGACTATTCAAGTTCAACGGCAGAGTGGTTGGTGTATTCCATACTTATAGCGATTGGATTTCACTCAAAACTCACCAATTGACTCCTCCCACCATATTATGATGTTGCCCAAGTTTTGGGCTCGATCCGAAATCAATAGGTGTGAAAAATTGGGCAATTCAAGTTCAACGGCAGTTCGTTCCTAATTGGAGTGGTTGGTGTATTCCATATTTCTAGCGATTGGATTTCACTCAAAACTCACCAATTGACTCCTCCCACCGTATTATGATGTTGCCCAACTTTTGGGCTCGATCCGAAATCAATAGGTGTTCCAAATTGGACAATTCAAGTTCAACGGCTGTTCGTTCCTAATTGCAGTGGTTGGTGTATTCCATACTTCAAGCGATTGGATTTCACTCAAAACTGACCAAATGACTCCTCCCACCATATTATGATGTTGCCCAAGTTTTGGGCTCTATCCGAAATCAATAGATGTGAGAAATTGGACAATTCAAGTTCAACGTCTGTTCGTTCCTAATTGGAGTGGTTGGTGTATTACATAATTCTAGCGATTGGATTTCATTCAAAACTCACTAAATGACTCCTCCCACCATATTATGATGTTGCCCAAGTTTTGGGCTCGATCCGAAATCAGTAGGTGTGAGAAATTGGACAATTCAAGTTCAACGGCAGTTCGTTCCTAATTGGAGTGGTTGGTGTATTCCATACTTCTAGCGATTGGATTTCACTCAAAACTCACCAAATGACTCCTCCCACCATATTATGATGTTGCCCAAGTTTTGGGCTCGATCCGAAATCAATGGGTCTTCCAAATTTGACAATTAGAGTTCAACGGTAGTTCGTTCCTAATTGGAGTGGTTGGTGTATTCCATACTTCTAGCGATTGGATTTCACTGAAAACTCCCCAAATGACTCCTCCTACCATTTTATGATGTTGCCCAAGTTTGGGGCTCGATTCGTAATCAACAGGTGTGAGAAATTGGACATTTCAAGTTCAACGGAAGTTCGTTCCTAATTGGAGTGGTTGGTGTATTCCATACTTCTAGCGATTGGATTTCACTCAAAACTAACCAAATGACTCCTCCCACCATATTATGATGTTGCCCAAGTTTTGGGCTCGATCCGAAATCAATAGGTGTGAGAAATTGGACAATTCAAGTTCAACGGAAGTTCGTTCCTAATTGGAGTGGTTGGTGTATTCCATACTTCTTGCGATTGGATTTCACTCAAAACTCACCAATTGACTCCTCCCACCATATTATGATGTTGCCCAAGTTTGGGGCTCGATCCGAAATGAATAGGTGTGAGAAATTGGGCAATTCAAGTTCAACGGCAGTTCGTTCCTAATTGGAGTGGTTGGTGTATTCCATATTTCTAGCGATTGGATTTCACTCAAAACTCACCAATTGACTCCTCCCACCGTATTATGATGTTGCCCAAGTTTTGGGCTCGATCCGAAATCAATAGGTGTTCCAAATTGGACAATTCAAGTTCAACGGCTGTTCGTTCCTAATTGCAGTGGTTGGTGTATTCCATACTTCAAGCGATTGGATTTCACTCAAAACTGACCAAATGACTCCTCCCACCATATTATGATGTTGCCCAAGTTTTGGGCTCGATCCGAAATCAATAGATGTGAGAAATTGGACAATTCAAGTTCAACGGCTGTTTGTTCCTAATTGCAGTGGTTGGTGTATTCCATACTTCAAGCGATTGGATTTCACTCAAAACTCACCAAATGACTCCTCCCACCATATTATGATGTTGCCCAAGTTTTGGGCTCGATCCGAAATCAATAGGTGTGAGAAATTGGACAATTCAAGTTCAACGGAAGTTCGTTCCTAATTGGAGTGGTTGGTGTATTCCATACTTCTTGCGATTGGATTTCACTCAAAACTCACCAATTGACTCCTCCCACCATATTATGATGTTGCCCAAGTTTGGGGCTCGATCCGAAATGAATAGGTGTGAGAAATTGGGCAATTCAAGTTCGACGGCAGTTCGTTCCTAATTGGAGTGGTTGGTGTATTCCATATTTCTAGCGATTGGATTTCACTCAAAACTCACCAATTGACTCCCCCCACCGTATTATGATGTTGCCCAACTTTTGGGCTTGATCCGAAATCAATAGGTGTGAGAAATTGGACAATTCAAGTTCAACGGCAGTTCGTTCCTAATTGGAGTGGTTGGTGTATTCCATACTTCTAGCGATTGGATTTCACTCAAAACTCACCAAATGACTCCTCCCACCATATTATGATGTTGCCCAAGTTTTGGGCTCGATCCGAAATCAATAGGTGTGAGAAATTGGACAATTCAGGTTCAACGGCAGTTCGTTCCTAAATGCAGTGGTTGGTGTATTCCATACTTCTAGCGATTGCATTTCACTCAAAACTCACCGAATGACTCCTCCCACCATATTACGATGTTACCCAAGTTTTGGGCTCCATCCGAAATCAACAGATGTTCCAAATTGGACAATTCAAGTTCAACGACAGTTCGTTCCTAATTGGAGTGGTTGGTGTATTCCATACTTCTAGCGGTTGGATTTCACTCAAAACTAACCAAATGACTCCTCCCACCATATTATGATGTTGCCCAAGTTTTGGGCTCGATCCGAAATCAATAGGTGTGAGAAATTGGACAATTCAAGTTCAACGGCAGTTCGTTCCTAATTGGAGTGGTTGGTGTATTCCATACTTCTAGCGATTGGAGTATATGTATAACACTCATGAAATGAAGTACAATGCTCAAAAGCTCACTTTATATGGTTGGTTATATAAGTCTAATTTATGCTTGATACAATTCTTTGGGTCATGCAAATCCTTTAATTGGAAAATTATGAAACAAATGGCAAGTGCAAAGAAGGTTTCGAACATGTCATGCTAGAACGATGCCAAATTAATTATTTATTTATTTATTTTTTTACAATAAAAATTTACAAGGAAAACAAAATAAATAATAAATAAAATTCAATTTTCATTTAAGTCATGCAAACATTTATCACAATCTCATCAAATGTGTTCGGAAAGTGAATAAAATCAAAATCAAAATCAAAATCAAAATCAAAATCAAAATAAAAGCAAGACTTAACAAAATAAAATAAAAATAAAAACAAGCAAATAAATAAATAAATAAATAAATTAAGGAAAAACCAAATTTACATGCTAAACTCCAATACCCCCAAACCTAGAAATGAACATTGTCCTCAATGTTTAAAAATTAGGAACAAGCAATGTCATAACAAGAAATGAAAGGTACTAAAGTAAATATAAATCACAAAACACACAAGAATTAAAATACACTAATAAAATAAAATAATTACAAAAATAAAAATTACAAAACAAACAAACAAAAAATGAAACAGTAAACCCTAATCACACAATTCTGAAACCCAAAAAAAAAAAAAAAAATTTGAAGCCCAAAGCCCACAATTTCGAAACACAAACCATGGTGAATTTAACCCACTTTGAAACCCAAACTAAGGTGAAACCCGACCCAAAATGAATTCCGAAGCCCACACATTTTAATTTTAATTTTTTTAAAAAAAATAGATAAAACGTGAATTGGAAGTGCAAAGGGTGGGATTTCTGAAAAGAAAGCACGTGGTCCCTAATGTCGTCTCATGGTTAGTCACGGGCAGAAAGCAGAAGCCACGTGTTGACAGATAGAAGCGCCGCAGATTTCACAAGCAGAAATTACGGGCTCATGGAAAGGCGCGAAGACTTTACTGAACGCGTTCGTTCAGAAAAGACATGTCGTGATAAATGAGTTGGGTATGGTTGGAAAGCGAGAAGGTTGTGGGACTCGATGAATGCTGGAGATTCAGAAATGCTTAGACGCTGCAATGGCTAGGGTTTGTCAAAGACTATATCTATAAGAAGGAAAAAGAAGGGGATAAAAACAAAACCACAAACTCAGCAACACAAAAGAGAAAAGAAGAAAAAAAGTGAGAAATCAAATGGCCTCTTCCTACCCATTTTCGTTGGATCTCAACCTAGCTCCACCGACTCAGACATTGGGCCAAGCAGCGGCACCAGTATGGATGCCCTACTTTGGCTCCTCACGGGGGCCTGGGTCTGTCAATGACTCAATACTCCTAGACAACGATGTTGCTATTGGAGTTGGCAGAAATTTAGTGACTCCCAAAGATATACGTGTGTTCGGGGCAAGGGATGACAACCGGGTCACGAGTGATGCCCTGGCAATGAGCGTGCAGAGTACAGCATGTGTGTCGCAAGTTTGGGTCATCGCCTACTTGCGAAGTGCACGGCAACGGCGCCAAAAACTTGTTGTGTGGATTTCAGCTGCACCAAAATTGATTAAGCTGCATCCTCAACTTGTGATACTCGCAAGTGCACGAGCCGTTCGGTAGTATAGCGTATGTAAGTGCGAGGTCGATCCCACGAGGATTGGTGATTGAATGATCCAATTCATTTTCCCTACACAAAACTGTTCGGTTCATTTTTACACATGATTTTTCATGTTATTCACCCACTATTTTGAGTTAGTTCTTGACATTTTATAGCTTTTTACTTCCTTTTTGTGTTTTCTTAGATTTTACCTTGGTTGGAATGAAAATGAGCTAAAAGTGCACTATTTGTTATAATTTCTGTTTTTGTTCATTTTCGTAGGTCAACTTCTTGGCCTGGGATCAACATGCTCCGGTGCTCGGATGAGGTCATGATCTTCACGAGACTTGTTCCAATGGATGTTAACTACAACATATCCAAATTTGAGCTCCATTGGACAAGTATTGCCCATCCAACCAATCCAGCATGTTACCACAGCTCTGAAAATCCGAACTTGGCCAGCTTTTACCTCCTTTGTGTTATTTTGATTTTCTTGTTACCATAACTCTTGGTAACAAGAAGTTACCTTAGCTTTGAGATAATTTCTGAAGCAATTGGCATCTTTGTGAGGACAAAGCTTCATGATGGCAAGGGGACAATGGGCTAAGGCTTTATCAAAGGTGGTAGTTTTATATTAAAAGGTAAAAGCTGGAAAGGAGGAGAGAGGGAGAAGAAGTCAAAGGGCAATCTGATTTGGGGGAGCTTTGCAACGGGAGAGAGAGGCTATTCCATCATTCTACACATTGAGAGCAGATTTTGGAGAGCTTGGAGCTAAGAGAAAGCCAAGGTGCAGCCAAGAAAAGTGGAGAAGAAGACTTCCACCATTGATGATCTTGAAGCTTTCATCATTTTCTGAAAATCTGTAAACTCTTTCTAATTTTATTTTGAGTTTGTATTTGGAATAAGTATGAGCAACTAAACTCCATAGCTAGGGCTTAGGTTGAAGCCCTAAACATGATTACCTTATTGTTTTGATGCTTGAGTGTATGAATTTCTAAATATTGTTGATGAATTCCAATTCACCAAATTAATCTATCCTTGATGTATGTTTTTCCTTGGTTGGCCATCTTTGAAAGCATGCCTCTTGAGATTGTTGGGATTATGTGTATCTTCATGTTTTCCTAAGCAATAGATGGATGGAGTAAGAACCATCCATGTGAATTAGTTTCTTGAATACCTAATGTAAACACCATGCTATTAGGATTCTTGTGATGTTCATATTCTCTTTGAACTTAATGGGTTTTCCTTGTAATCGAATCGAAGTACGAACCATACCTAGGTTCGGTTATGAGGAGAGCACAAGTATTGTAGCACGAACCATGCACTTTACGTATATTAGAGAGAATCAATGCGTCTTGAGCCACGACCCATGGTCTTGATTGCGAACATCTTCATCAACACGTTTAGAGAGTTCATCACTTGAGTATTCATGAACTTTGGTAGAATTGTTTAGGGTGGATTCCGAAACCCTAGTGTGTGTTACATTTTAATTTCACATCTTGATAATTCATCTATGCCATTCTTGTTAAATTTAGAGTTCATTTACATTCATGCAATAGAAATAGGTCACTTGAAACAAATCAAACCCCCCCCCAAAATGTGTGTGTGAGTTGCGTGTTTGATACGTGCTGTGTCTTTGATACTGAATTTTATTTGTTTCCGTAATTGTTTTGGACTTTTGGTCTGCGTTGTGTTATTGCATTTTCTGTTCTAAATCCAACCGTATAAAGAACGTGAATTTTCGACGTACGGTTGGAAAGTTATAGGCAAAACACTGGACAGAGGTCGAAACTGAAAAACAGAGAAACGAATCTGCCCAAAAACGACCGGTCGGTACTATTCACGACCGGTCGCTCATCACACGTTTATTGAAATTTCGACTCTGCCGAAAAACGACCGGTCGTCACTGTTCACGCGACCGGTCGTCACTGTTCACTGTTCACGTCACTGTTCACAGGTGATAAAATGGCGATAGAAAATGCTGTTTGTGTTTTTCTTTAGTTTTCTTGTGTTGTTTCATTTCTTTTGCACTTCTTTACTTATTTTTAGTTTCCATTTTGCATTTGCGTATTTGTGGTGTGTCAATTAAGTGTTCTTTACGTACTCAAATTAGAACTTATAGGGAGCCGACAAGTTCTTCGTGGGATCGACCCCGTACTTACATAATCTATACCTCATTAGATTCGTGCACTTGCGGGTATTTTTAATTGGTTGTTTGCACATTAATTTGTGTCCTTTTAGGAATGCAACAATTTTTGGCGCCGTTGCCGGGGAACTGGCACGGTTGCTTATCTGTTTTGTTTGAGTATGTTTAGAGTACTTAGTTTTATTTTTGTTTATTGATTGTTGTTTCATTTTATCTTGATTTGTTTTTGTTTCTTTTTCTTACAGGAACATCCGAGGAGTCATCTCCACCATCTCCAATGGCAGCCGCAACTGAAATTGTGGAACTTACTATGCAAGAATACTCCAATAAATTTGGGATGGAGGAAGCAAATGCATTTGGCTCATTTCAGAATGAGTTGACTATGAATGAATATTTCCAACAAACATACAATCCGGAGTGGAGAAATCATTCAAACTTCTGGTGGACCGACAATCCAAATTTTCAACAAGGGCCATATCAACCATATCAAGGCCAACATAATACTTGTCCACCTCATGATCAACCTCGACATTACACTCCACCACAATCTTACCAACAACCTCAAGGACCGACTTTGGAAGAAATTGTTGCTTCAATGATTAGAAACACAGATAATTTCATCATGCAGAGGAATGACACTCACATGCAGAGGAATGATACCCACATGCAGAAAATGAATAAGGCCATTGCCAATCTAGAAAATCAAGTGGGGCAAATTGCTATAGCTTTGAGTCAAAGGGAAGTTGGGATGATGCCTAACCAAACAGTGATACCAACCGGGCATGAGCATGTTCAAGCAGTTACCTTGAGAACTGGTAAGGTAATTGGTGAAATTGATGGTTCTAAAAATTTGATTCACAATGTTGATGACATGCAGGTTGAACAAGTGACTGAGCCTAAAGAAAAGGATGAAAGCAACAAAGAGAAAGATAAACAAGCAGCTTCTTCATCCGAATGGATCCCAAAGCATGAACTTGCAAGAAGGGCAAGAAAGGAGAAGGTAAGTCGTGAACCTACTGATGAAGAAATCTTACGTGCTCCTTTTCCTCACAGGCTTATGAGTTCCAAAAAAATTCAACATACCAAGGACATATTGGAAACTTGTAGGAAAGTGCAAGTCAACATTCCTCTATTGGAGGATCTTTGTACCAACAAGAGGAACTTCAAAAATGATGAAACGGTTGCACTAACGGAAGAGGTTTCTGTTGTTTTACAAAGGAAGCTTCCTCCCAAGTTGGAAGATCCAGGAAGTTTCACAATTCCATGTGTAATTGATGATAAATTGTTTGAGAAATCTTTAATTGATTTAGGTGCTTCAATTAATCTAATGCCTTATTCTGTTTTTGAAGTACTAGAGGAAGACAAGCTGAACATCCATGTTCCAAGTACCAACCATATGTTCAATGTCATTCCTTCTACTCAAATGAGAAGGCCACCCAATCCTAAATATGTGCCTCCTCCATCTAATCAACATATTGAAGAGCGCTTAAAATTGCTTTTGAAATCTACTCATGCGCATAAAAAGAAAAGAATACGAAATGGGTTGATTAGATGGCAAAGAGATTTGAAGAAACTTCATGTTCGGCACAAGGAGGCGATTGAGCCAAAACCCCCTAAGTGACCATGGTATGTTGGAAGTCCGGCAAAAGACTTTAAACTTAGCGCTTCTTGGGAGGCAACCCAAGGTGAATAGAAGAAGTTTGTTGTCGTCCTAATCGCTTCAAAGTGGAGTTTCTCTAGACTCAAACTTTCTTTTATTTTATTTTTATTTTATTTTATTTTTGAGTTAGGGTTACATTTTTCCAACCAAGGTAATTTCGAATTTCTTGTTGTTTCTCTTTGTTTTTCTTACTCTTTCTTTCTTTTATTTGTTTGTGTTTCTATTTTGTTAGTAAGTTTGGGAAGTAGATTGCTTCATGATTGCACACTCTGAACTTTGGCTCAAATGCTTATTCCATTTCATAACATGTGATTACATTTATAAACTTGAAAATGCATACATAAAATTCCTAATCACACGTTCATTGTTGCATTCTGCGCCACCTGAGGCTTCTGCTAATTGCCTCTGTCTGTTCTTGCTTGTAGAATCTGCAGCAGCTCTACATGATCTTCGTTCCTTTTCTGCAGCATCTCTACATGCTGGTTGGCGCTGTAGAGCCGCTTCTGCAGGTCCGCCACCAGAGCTTTCAGGGCTGCCACCTCCTCAGCCAGTGCTCTACATGCTGGTTGGCACTGTTCACGTCACTGTTCACTGTTCACGTCACTGTTCACAGGTGATAAAATGGCGATAGAAAATGCTGTTTGTGTTTTTCTTTAGTTTTCTTGTGTTGTTTCATTTCTTTTGCACTTCTTTACTTATTTTTAGTTTCCATTTTGCATTTGCGTATTTGTGGTGTGTCAATTAAGTGTTCTTTACGTACTCAAATTAGAACTTATAGGGAGCCGACAAGTTCTTCGTGGGATCGACCCCGTACTTACATAATCTATACCTCATTAGATTCGTGCACTTGCGGGTATTTTTAATTGGTTGTTTGCACATTAATTTGTGTCCTTTTAGGAATGCAACAAAAACAGAAATGAAAAAAAAGTAAGGAAATAAATAAAACAATGAAGAAAGAAATAACTAACTCAAGCAGATAAGTTCCCAAGTTCAATTAGATTATCGGATTGATTCTAGCTAAAGTATGATTAAGCCATGGTGTTTGGTCATAACCTTGTGTTCCTAATTCCCTAATTTGATCATTTGTTGTCTAACCTAAAATTAAGCATTAGGAACCCATTAAGCATAGAAGAACAATTTAAACAACCAAGCATGTATCTAATCCCTGTTGTCGAATGTCCATACATACTCTTCCTATTCATAGTTCAATTCGAATTAAAGCATGGTGTATACTCTTAATTCAAACCAAGATAGCTAACATGCAAGCCTAAATGGTGATCAATCATTCAAACTAGCATATTAACTTATAAGCATAATGAATAAGAACATGAACCATAATTGAAACTTGGAAACTAATCAAACTTGAAACTAAAGAAAAGAATTTACATAATGAAAAGTAAAGTGGAACTAAGAAAAACTTAAGGAAAATTTCAGCACAAAAGATTTCATTACAACAATTGAAAACTAGAAAGAGAAACTAAGAGAATTCGAGGGAGAGAAGGGAAGGGAGCTCTAGAGAAGTGTTTGAGAGCTCCCCCCCTTGGGGTGTGTTTACAAGCTTAGAGAACATCCCTATTTATAGGCCTAGGGGAAGTGAAAATCTGAATTTGATATGGCTAATGCATACAACACTTGTATTTGATATGGTTGATGCACTTCACCAATAAATCCCACCAGCAGCCCTAGCTCATCTTCATGTCACCATGACCAAGCTTCCAACCAGCTACAATAGCTCATGCCTAGCTCACCATGACCAAGCTTCCAACCAGAAACAATAGCTCATCCTGAGGTCAGCATGACCAGCAACTTCAAGGGCTTACAAATTGGGCTTCACTTAAGCAAATGATGACTTTAAGATGTCCATTGTTAAGTTCAGAATGTTTCTAAACCAACCACACAAGTATTAGCCCAATCCAAGCTCGGATGAAGAAGCTAAGGCCAAAACAAATTGCTAACTCGTTTTTGCTCGCTGACAAAATCCATCCTGAGCATGGTTCTGTGTTTGCTAGGTGACAGACTCCATATTTATCCAATGGGGCTGAATTTTGGATATGTTATAGTATACGCCCATTGGAACACCTTTCATGAAGAATGCTGCCTCATCCGAGCTGTGTAGATTGCTGAAACAAAGCTTGCAATATGACCTACGGAACTGGACTGGCAGGAGGCTGTAGCCAAAATGAGTTTGTCTTTAAGCACTTCTTCCCTTTATCCAAATCAGGCTTTAACATGCATGGATTACATCATTTCATATCCAAAGCCATCATTGTTACCTAAAGCTGAAAGATAAACACAAAAAGGATTAAAAGCACAAGTTTAACTCAAAAACATAACCAAATCATAAGCTAGAAGGGTACAAAACGATATACAATTATGAACCGATCAATGACTCCTCCCACCATATTATGATGTTGCCCAAGTTTTGGGCTCGATCCGAAATCAATAGGTGTGAGAAATTGGACAATTCAAGTTCAACGGAAGTTCGTTCCTAATTGGTGTGGTTGGTGTATTCCATACTTCTAGCGATTGGATTTCACTCAAAACTCACCAAATGACTCCTCCCACCATATTATGATGTTGCCCAACTTTGGGGCTCGATCCGAAATCAATAGGTGTGAGAAATTGGTCAATTCAATTTCAACGACAATTCATTCCTAATTGGAGTGGTTGGTGTATTCCACACTTCTAGCGATTGGATTTCACTCAAAACTCATCAAATCTCTCCTCCCACCATATTATGATGTTGCCCAAGTTTTGGGCTCGATCCGAAATCAATAGGTGTTCCAAATTGGACAATTCAAGTTCAACGGCAGTTCGTTCCTAATTGGAGTGGTTGGTGTATTCCATACTTCTAGCGATTGGATTTCACTCAAAACTCACCAAATGACTCCTCCCACCATATTATGATGTTGCCCAAGTTTTGGGCTCGATCCGAAATCAATAGGTGTGAGAAATGGGACAATTCAAGTTCAACGGAAGTTCGTTCCTAATTGGAGTGGTTGGTGTATTCCATACTTCTAGCGATTGGATTTCACTCAAAACTCACCAAATGACTCCTCCCACCATATTATGATGTTGCCCAACTTTGGGGCTCGATCCGAAATCAATAGGTGTTCCAAATTGGACAATTCAAGTTCAACGGCAGTTCGTTCCTAATTGGAGTGGTTGGTGTATTCCATAGTTCTAGCGATTCGATTTCACCCAAAACTCACCAAATGACTCCTCGAACCATATTATGATGTTGCAAAAGTTTTGGGCTCGATCCGAAATCAATAGGTGTGAGAAATTGGTCGATTCAATTTCAACGACAGTTCATTCCTAATTGGAGTGGTTGGTGTATTCCACACTTCTAGCGATTGGATTTCACTCAAAACTCACCAAATGTCTCCTCCCACCATATTATGATGTTGCCAAAGTTTTGGGCTCGATCCGAAATCAATAGGTGTTCCAAATTGGACAATTCAAGTTCAACGGCAGTTCGTTCCTAATTGGAGTGGTTGGTGTATTCCATACTTCTAGCGAATGGATTTCACTCAAAACTCACCAAATGACTCCTCCAACCATATTATGATGTTGCCCAAGTTTTGGGCTTGATCCGAAATCAATAGGTGTTCCAAATTGGACAATTCAAGTTCAACGGCAGTTCGTTCCTAATTGGAGTGGTTGGTGTATTCCATACTTCTAGCAATTGGATTTCACCCAAAACTCACCAAATGACTCCTCGAACCATATTATGATGTTGCAAAAGTTTTGGGCTTGATCCGAATTCAATAGGTGTTCCAAATTGGACAATTCAAGTTCAACGGCAGTTCGTTCCTAATTGGAGTGGTTGGTGTATTCCATACTTCTAGCGATTGGATTTCACTCAAAACTCACCAAATGACTCTTCCCACCATATTATGATATTGCCCAAGTTTTGGGCTCGATCCGAAATCAATAGGTATTCCAAATTGGACAATTCAAGTTCAACGGCAGTTCGTTCCTAATTGGAGTGGTTGGTGTATTCCATACTTCTAGCGATTGGATTTCACTCAAAACTCACCAAATGACTCCTCCCACCATATTATGTGGTTGCCCAAGTTTTGGACTCGATCCGAAATCAATAGGTCTTCCAAATTTGACAATTAGAGTTCAACGGCAGTTCGTTCCTAATTGGAGTGGTTGGTGTATTCCATACTTCTAGCGATTGGATTTCACTCAAAACTCACCAAATGACTCCTCCCACCATATTATGATGTTGCCCAAGTTTGGGGCTCGATTCGAAATCAATAGGTGTGAGAAACTGGACAATTCAAGTTCAACGGCAGTTCGTTCCTAATTGGAGTGGTTGGTGTATTCCATACTTCTAGTGAATAGATTTCACTCAAAACTCACCAAATGAATCTTCCCACCATATTATGGTATTGCCCAAGTTTTGGGCTCGATCCGAAATCAATAGGTGTTCCAAATTGGACAATTCAAGTTCAACGGCAGTTCGTTCCTAATTGGAGTGGTTGGTGTATTCCATAGTTCTAGCGATTGGATTTCACTCAAAACTCACCAAATGACTCCTCCCACCATATTATGATGTTGCACAAGTTTGGGGTTCGATCCGAAATCAATAGGTGTGAGAAATTGGACAATTCAAGTTCAACGGCAGTTCGTTCCTAATGGGAGTGGTTGGTGTATTCCATACTTCTAGCGATTGGATTTCACTCAAAACTTACCAAATGACTCCTCCCACCATATTATGATGTTGCCCATGTTTTGGGCTCGATCCGAAATCAATAGGTGTGAGAAATTGGACAATTCAAGTTCAACGGCAGTTCGTTCCTAATTGGAGTGGTTGGTGTATTCCATACTTCTAGCGATTGGATTTCACTCAAAACTCACGAAATGGGTCCTCCCACCATATTATGATGTTGCCCAAGTTTGGGGCTCGATCCGAAATCAATTGGTGTGAGAAATTGGACAATTCAAGTTGAACGGCAGGTCGTTCCTAATTGGAGTGGTTGGTGTATTCCATACTTCTAGCGATTGGATTTCACTCAAAACTCACCAAATGACTCCTCCCACCATATTATGATGTTGCCCGAGTTTGGGGCTCGATTCGAAATCAATAGGTGTGAGAAATTGGACAATTCAAGTTCAACGGCAGTTCGTTCCTAATTGGAGTGGTTGGTGTATTCCATACTTGTAGCGATTAGATTTCCCTCAAAACTCACCAAATGACTCCTCCCACCATATTATGTTATTGCCCAAGTTTTGGGCTCGATCCGAAATCAATAGGTCTTCCAAATTGGACAATTCAAGTTCAACGGCAGTTCGTTTCTAATTGGAGTGGTTGGTGTATTCCATACTTCTAGCGATTGGATTTCACTCAAAACTCACCAAATGACTCTTCCCACCATATTATGGTATTGCCCAAGTTTTGGGCTCGATCCGAAATCAATAGGTGTTCCAAATTTGACAATTCAAGTTCAACGGCAGTTCGTTCCTAATTGGAGTGGTTGGTGTATTCCATACTTCTAGCGATTGGATTTCACTCAAAACACACCAAATGACTCCACCCACCATATTATGATGTTGCCCAGGTTTGAGGCTCGATCCGAAATCAATAGGTGTGAGAAATTGGGCAATTCAAGTTCAACGGCAGTTCGTTCCTAATTGGAGTGGCTGGTGTATTCCATGCTTCTAGCGATTGGATTTCACTCAAAACTAACCAAATGACTCCTCCCACCATATTATGATGTTGCCCACGTTTTGGGCTCGATCCGAAATCAATAGGTGTGAGAAATTGGACAATTCAAGTTCAACGGCAGTTCGTTCCTAATTGGAGTGGTTGGTGTATTCCATACTTCCAGCGATTCGATTTCACTCAAAACTCACCAAATGACTCCTCCCACCATATTATGATGTTGCACAAGTTTGGGGTTCGATCCGAAATCAATAGGTGTGAGAAATTGGACAATTCAAGTTCAACGGCAGTTCGTTCCTAATGGGAGTTGTTGGTGTATTCCATACTTCTAGCGATTGGATTTCAGTCAAAACTCACCAAATGACTCCTCCCACCATATTATGATGTTGCCCAAGTTTTGGACTCGATCCGAAATCAATAGGTGTTCCAAATTAGACAATTCAACTTCAACGGCAGTTCGTTCCTAATTGGAGTGGTTGGTGTATTCCATACTTCTAGCGATTGGATTTCACTCAAAACTCACCAAATGACTCCTCCCACCATATTATGATGTTGCACAGTTTTGGGGTTCGATCCGAAATCAATAGGTGTGAGAAACTTTACAATTCAAGTTCAACGGCAGTTCGTTCCTAATGGGAGTGGTTGGTGTATTCCATACTTCTAGCGATTGGATTTCACTCAAAACTCACCAAATGACTCCTCCCACCATATTATGATGTTGCCCAAGTTTTGGGCTCGATCCGAAATCAATAGGTGTGAGAAATTGGACAATTCAAGTTCAACGGCAGTTCGTTCCTAATTGGAGTGGTTGGTGTATTCCATACTTCTAGCGATTGGATTTCACTCAAAACTCACCAAATGACTCTTCCCACCATATTATGATATTGCCCAAGTTTTGGGCTCGATCCGAAATCAATATGTGTTCCAAATTGGACAATTCAAGTTCAACGGCAGTTCGTTCCTAATTGGAGTGGTTTGTGTATTCCATACTTCTAGCGATTGGATTTCACTCAAAACTCACCAAATGACTATTCCCACCATATTATGATGCTGCACAGGTTTGGGGTTCGATCCGAAATCAATAGGTGTGAGAAACTGGACAATTCAAGTTCAACGGCAGTTCGTTCCTAATGGGAGTGGTCGGTGTATTCCATACTTCTAGCGATTGGATTTCACTCAAAACTCACCAAATGACTCCTCCCACGATATTATGATGTTGCCCAGGTTTGGGGCTCGATACGAAATCAATCGGTGTGAGAAATTGGACAATTCAAGTTCAACGGCAGTTCGTTCCTAATTGGAGTGGTTGGTGTATTCCCTGTTTCTAGCGATTGGATTTCTCTGAAAACTCACCAAATCACTCCTCCCACCATATTATGATATTGCCCAAGTTTGGGGCTCGATCCGAAATCAATAGATGTTCCAAATTGGACAATTCAAGTTCAACGGCAGTTCGTTCCTAATGGGAGTGGTTGGTGTATTCCATACTTCTAGCGATTGGATTTCACTCAAAACTCACCAAATGACTCCTCCCACCATATTATGTTGTTGCCCAAGTTTTGGGCTTGATCCGAAATCAATAGGTGTGAGAAATTCGACAATTCAAGTTCAACGGTAGTTCGTTCCTAATTGGAGTGGTTGGTGTATTCCATACTTCTAGCGATTGGATTTTACTCAAAACTCACCAAATGACTCCTCCCACCATATTATGATGTTGCCCAAGTTTGGGGCTCGATCCGAAATCAATAGGTGTGAGAAATTGGACAATTCAAGGGCATTGGCAGTTCGTTCCTAATTGGAGTGATTGGTGTATTCCATACTTCTAGCGATAGGATTTCACTCAAAACTCTCCAAATGACTCCTCCCACCATATTATGATGTTGCCCAAGTTTTCGGCTCGTTCCGAAATCAATAGGTGTGAGAAATTGGACAATTCAAGTGCATTTGCAGTTCTTTCCTAATTGGAGTGGTTGGTGTATTCCATACTTCTAGCGATTGGATTTCACTCAAAACTCACCAAATGACTCCTCCCACCATATTATGATGTTGCCCATGTTTGGGGCTTGATCCGAAATCAATAGGTGTGAGAAATTGGACAATTCAAGTTCGACGGCAGTTCGTTCCTAATTGGAGCGGTTGGTCTCTTCCATACTTCTAGCGATTGGATTTCACTCAAAACTCACCAAATGACTCCTCCCAGCATATTATGATGTTGCCCAAGTTTTGGGCTTGATCCGAAATCAATAGGTGTGAGAAATTGGACAATTCAAGTTCAACGGCAGTTCGTTCCTAATGGGAGTGGTTGGTGTATTCCATGCTTCTAGCGAATGGATTTATCTCAAAACTCACCGAATGACTCCTCCCACCATATTATTATGTTGACCAAGTTTTGGGCTCGATCCGAAATCAATAGGTGTGAGAAATTGGACAATTCAACTTCAACGGCAGTTCGTTCCTAATTGGAGTGGTTGGAGTATTACATACATCTAGCGATTGGATTTCACTCAAAACTCACCAAATCACTCCTCCCACCACATTATGATGTTGCCCAAGTTTTGGGCTCGATCCGAAATCAATTGGTGTTCGAAATCTGACAATTCCAGTTCAACGGCAGTTCGTTCCCAATTGGAGTGGTTGGTGTATTCCACACTTCTAGCGATTGGATTTCACTCAAAACTCACGAAATGACTCATCCCACCATATTATGCTGTTGCCCAAGTTTGGGGCTCGATCCGAAATCAATAGGTGTGAGAAATTGGACAATTCAAGTTCAACGGCAGTTCGTTCCTAATTGGAGTGGTTGGTGTATTCCCTGTTTCTAGCGGTTGGATTTCTCTGAAAACTCACCAAATGACTCCTCCCACCATATTATGATGTTGCCCAAGTTTTGGGCTCGATCTGAAATCAATAGGTGTGAGAAATTGGACAATTCAAGTTCAACGGCAGTTCGTTCCTAATTGGAGTGGTTGGTGTATTCCATACTTCTAGCGATTGGATTTCACTCAAAACTCACCAAATGACTCCTCCCACCATATTATGATGTTGCACAAGTTTCTGGTTCGATCCGAAATCAGTAGGTGTGAGAAATTGGACAATTCAAGTTCAACGGCAGTTCGTTCCTATTGGGAGTGGTTGGTGTATTCCATACTTCTAGCGATTGGATTTCACTCAAAACTCACCAAATGACTCCTCCCACCATATTATGCTGTTGCCCAAGTTTTGGGTTCGATCCGAAATCAATAGGTGTGAGAAATTGGACAATTCAATTTCAACGGCAGTTCGTAATTGGAGTGGTTGGTGTATTCCATACTTCTAGCGATTGGATTTCACTCAAAACTCCCCAAATGACTCCTCCCACCATATTATGATGTTGCCCAAGTTTTGGGCTCGATACGAAATCAATAGGTACGAGAAATTGGACAATTCAAGTTCAACGGCAGTTCGTTCCTAATTGGAGTGGTTGGTGTATTCCATACTTCTAGCGATTGGATTTCACTCAAAACTCACCAAATGACTCCTCCCACCATATTATGATGTTGACGAAGTTTGGCGCTCGGTCCGAAATTAATAGGTGTGAGAAATTGAACAATTCAAGTTCAACGGCAGTTCGTTCCTAATTGGAGTGGTTGGTGTATTCCATACTTCTAGAGATTGGATTTCACTTAAAACTCACCAAATGACTCCTCCCACCATATTATGATGTTGCCCAAGTTTTGGGCTCGATCCGAAATCAATAGATGTTCCAAATTGGACAATTCAAGTTCAACGGCAGTTCGTTCCTAATTGGAGTGGTTGGTGTATTCCATACTTCTAGCGATTGGATTTCACTCAAAACTCCCCAAATGACTCCTCCCACCATATTATGATGTTGCCCAAGTTTTGGGCTCGATACGAAATCAATAGGTACGAGAAATTGGACAATTCAAGTTCAACGGCAGTTCGTTCCTAATTGGAGTGGTTGGTGTATTCCAAACTTCTAGCGATTGGATTTCACTCAAAACTCACCAAATGACTCCTCCCACCATATTATGATGTTGACGAAGTTTGGGGCTCGGTCCGAAATTAATAGGTGTGAGAAATTGGACAATTCAAGTTCAACGGCAGTTCGTTCCTAATTGGAGTGGTTGGTGTATTCCATACTTCTAGAGATTGGATTTCACTTAAAACTCACCAAATGACTCCTCCCACCATATTATGATGTTGCCCAAGTTTTGGGCTCGATCCGAAATCAATAGATGTTCCAAATTGGACAATTCAAGTTCAACGGCAGTTCGTTCCTAATTGGAGTGGTTGGTGTATTCCATACTTCTAGCGATTGGATTTCACTAAAAACTCACCAAATGACTCTTCCCACCATATTATGATGTTGACGAAGTTTGGGGCTCGGTCCGAAATTAATAGGTGTGAGAAATTGGACAATTCAAGTTCAACGGCAGTTCGTTCCTAATTGGAGTGGTAGGTGTATTCCATACTTCTAGCCATTGGATTTCACTCAAGACTCACCAAATTATGATGTTGCCCATGTTTTGGGCTCTATCCGAAATCAATAGTTGTTCCAAATTGGACAATTCAAGTTCAACGGCATTTCGTTCCTAATTGGAGTGGTTGGTGTATTCCATACTTCTTGCGATTGGATTTCACTCAAAACTCACCAAATGACTCCTCCCACCATATTATGATGTTGCACAGGTTTGGGGTTCGATCCGAAATCAATAGGTGTTAGAAATTGGACAATTCAAGTGCAACGGCAATTCGTTCCTAATGGGAGTGGTTGGTGTATTCCATACTTCTAGCGATTGGATTTCACTCAAAACTCACCAAATGACTCCTCCCACCATATTATGATGTTGCCCAAGTTGTGGGCTCGATCCGAAATCAATAGGTGTTCCAAATAGGACAATTCAAGTTCGACGGCAGTTCGTTCCTAATTGGAGTGGTTGGTGTATTCCGTACTTCTAGCGATTGGATTTCACTCAAAACTCACCAAATGACTCCTCCCACCATATTATGATGTTGCCCAAGTTTTGGGCTCGATCCGAATTCAATAGGTGTGTGAAATTGGTCAATTCAATTTCAACGACAGTTCTTTCCTAATTGGAGTGGTTGGTGTATTCCATACTTCTAGCGATTGGATTTCACTCAAAACTCACCAAATGACTCCTCCCACCATATTATGATGTTGCCCAAGTTTTGGGCTCGATCCGAAATCAATAGGTGTGAGAAATAGGACAATTCAAGTTCAACGGCAGTTCGTTCCTAATTGGAGTGGTTGGTGTATTCCATACATCTAGCGATTGGATTTCACTCAAAACTCACCAAAAGACTCCTCCCACCATATTATGATGTTGCCCAAGTTTTGGGCACTATCCGAAATCAATAGGTGTTCCAAATTGGACAATTCAAGTTCAACGGCAGTTCGTTCCTAATTGGAGTGGTTGGTGTATTCCATACTTCTAGCGATTGGATTTCACTCAAAACTCACCAAATGACTCCTCCCACCATATTATGATGTTGCCCAAGTTTTGGGCTCGATCCGAAATCAATAGGTGTTCGAAATTGGACAATTCAAGTTCAACGGCAGTTCGTTCCTAATTGGAGTGGTTGGTGTATTCCATACTTCTAGCGATTGGATTTCACTCAAAACTCACCAAATGACTCCTCCCACCATATTATGATGTTGCCCATGTTTTGGGCTCGATCCGAAATCAATAGGTGTTCCAAATTGGACAATTCAAGTTCAACGGCAGTTCGTTCCTAATTGAAGTGGTTGGTGTATTCCATACTTCTAGCGATTGGATTTCACTCAAAACTCACCAAATGACTCCTCCCACCATATTATGAGGTTGCCCAAGTTTTGGGATCGATCCGAAATCAATTGGTGTTCCAAATTGGACAATTCAAGTTCAACGGTAGTTCGTTCCTAATTGGAGTGGTTGGTGTATTCTATACTTCTAGCGATTGGATTTCACTCAAAACGCACCAAATGACTCCTCCCACCATATTATGATGTTGCCCAAGTTTTGGGCTCGATCCGAAATCAATAGGTGTGAGAAATTGGACAATTCAAGTTCAACGGCAGTTCGTTCCTAATTGGAGTGGTTGAGGTATTCCGTACTTCTAGCGATTGGATTTCACTCAAAACTAACCAAATGACTCCTCCCACCATATTATGATGTTGCCCAAGTTCTGGGCTCGATCCGAAATCAATAGGTTTGAGAAATTGGACAATTCAAGTTCAACGGCATTTCGTTCCTAATTGGAGTGGTTGGTGTATTCCATACTTCTAGCGATTGGATTTCACTCAAAACTCACCAAATGACTCCTCCCACCATGTTATGATATGGCCCAAGTTTTAGGCTCGATCCGAAATCAATAGGTGTTCCAAATTGGACAATTCAAGTTCAACGGCAGTTGGTTCCTAATTGGAGTGGTTGGTGTATTCCATACTTTTAGCGATTGGATTTCACTCAAAACTCACCAAATGACTCTTCCCACCATATTATGATGTTGAACAAGTTTGGGGTTCGATCCGAAATCAATAGGTGTTAGAAATTGGACAATTCAAGTTCAACGGCAGTTCGTTCCTAATGGGAGTGGTTGGTGTATTCCATGCTTCTAGCGATTGGATTTCACTCAAAACTCACCAAATGACTCCTCCCACCATATTATGATTTTGCCCAAGTTTGGGGCTCGATCCGAAATCAATAGGTGTGAGAAATTGGACAATTCAAGTTCAACGGCATATCATTCCTAATTGGAGCGGTTGGTGTATTCCATACTTCTAGCGATTGGATTTCACTCAAAACTCACCAAATGGCTCCTCCCACCATATTATGATGTTGGCCAAGTTTTGGGCTCGATCCGAAATCATTCGGTGTTCGAAATTGGACAATTCAAGTTCAACGGCAGTTCGTTCCTAATTGGAGTGGTTGGTGTATTCCATACTTCTAGCGATTGGATTTCTCTCAAAACTCACCCAATGACACCAAATGACTCCTCCCACCATATTATGATGTTGCCCAAGTTTGGGGCTCGATCCGAAATCAATAGGTGTGAGAAATTGGACTATTCAAGTTCAACGGCAGTTCGTTACTAATTGGAGTGGTTGCTGTATTCCATAATTCTAGCGATTGGATTTCACTCAAAACTCACCAAATGACTCCTCCCACCATATTATGATGTTTCCCAAGTTTGGGGCTCGATCCGAAATCAATAGGTGTGATAAATTGGACAATTCAAGTTCAACGGCAGTTCGTTCCTAATTGGAGTGGTTGGTGTATTCCATACTTCTAGCGATTGGATTTCACTCAAAACTAACCAAATGACTCCTCCCACGATATTATGATGTTGCCCAAGTTTTGGGCTCGATCCGAAATCATTAGGTGTGAGAAACTGGACAATTCAAGTTCAACGGCAGTTCGTTCCTAATTGGAGTGGTTGGTGTATTCCATACTTCTAGCGATTGGATTTCACTAAAAACTCCCCAGATGACTCCTCCCCCCAAATTCTGATGTTGCCCAAGTTTTGGGCCCGATACGAAATCAATAGGTGTTCCAAATTGGACAATTCAAGTTCAACGGCAGTTCGTTCCTAATTGGAGTGGTTGGTGTCTTCCATACTTCTAGCGATTGGATTTCACTCAAAACCCACCAAATGACTCCTCCCACCGTATTATGATGTTGCCCAAGTTTGGGGCTCGATCCGAAATCAATAGGTGTTCCAAATTGGACAATTCAAGTTCAACGGCAGTTCGTTCCTAATTGGAGTGGTTGGTGTATTCCATACTTCTAGCGATTAGATTTCACTCAAAACTCACCAATTGACCCCTCCCACCAAATTATGATGTTGCCCAAGTTTTGGGCTCGATCCGAAATCAATAGGTGTTCCAAATTGGACAATTCAAGTTCAACGGCAGTTCGTTCCTAATTGCAGTGGTTGGTATATTCCATACTTCAAGCGATTGGATTTCACTCAAAACTCACCAAATGACTTCTCCCACCATATTATGATGTTGCCCAAGTTTTGGGCTCAATCCGAAATCAATAGGTGTTCCAAATTGGACAATTCAAGTTCAACGGCAGTTCGTTCCTAATTGGAGTGGTTGGTGTATTCCATACTTCTAGAGATGGGATTTCACTCAAAACTCACCAATTGACTCCTCCCACCATATTATGATGTTGCCCAAGTTTTGGGCTTGATCCGAAATCAATAGGTGTGAGAAATTGGACAATTCAAGTTCAACGGCAGTTCGTTCCAAATTGGAGTGGTTGGTGTATTCCACACTTCTAGCGATTGGATTTCACTTAAAACTCACAAAATGACTCCTCCCACCATATTATGATGTTGCCCAAGTTTTGGGCTCGATCCGAAATCAGTAGGTGTGAGAAATTGGACAATTCAAGTTCAACGGCAGTTCATTCCTAACTGGAGTGGTTGGTGTATTCCATACTTCTGGCAATTGGATTTCACTCAAAACTCACCAATTGACTCCTCCCACCATATTATGATGTTTCCCAAGTTTTGGGCTTGATCTGAAATCAATAGGTGTGAGAAATTGGACAATTCAATTTCAACGGCAGGTCGTTCCTAATTGGAGTGGTTGTTGTATTCCATACTTCTAGCGACTGGATTTCTCTCAAAACTCACCAAATGACTCCTCCCACCATATTATTATGTTGCCCAAGTTTTGGGCTCGATACGAAATCAATAGGTGTTCCAAATTGGACAATTCAAGTTCAACGGCAGTTCGTTCCTAATTGGGGTGGTTGGTGTATTCCATACTTCTAGCGATTGGATTTCACTCAAAACAAACCAAATGACTCCTCCCACCACATTATGATGTTGCCCAAGTTTTGGGTTCGATCCGAAATCAATAGGTGTGAGAAATTGGACAATTCAAGTTCAATGGCAGTTCGTTCCTAATTGGAGTGGTTGGTGTATTCCATACTTCTAGCGACTGGATTTCACTCAAAACTGACCAAATGACTCCTCCCACCATATTATGATGTTGCCCAAGTTTTGGGCTCGATCCGAAATCAATAGGTGTGAGAAATTGGACAATTCAAGTTCAACGGCAGTTCGTTCCTAATTGGAGTGGTTGGTGTATTCCATACTTCTACCGATTGGATTTCACTCAAAACTCAGCAATTGACTCCTCCCACCATATTATGATGTTGCCCAAGTTTTGGGCTCGATCCAAAATCAATAGGTGTGAAAAATTGGACAATTCAAGTTCAACGGCAGTTCGTTCCTAATTGGAGTGGTTGGTGTATTCCATACTTCTACCGATTGGATTTCACTCAAAACTCACCAAGTGACTCCTCCCACCATATTATGATGTTGCCCAAGTTTGGGGCTCGATCCAAAATGAATAGGTGTGAGAAATTGGGCAATTCAAGTTCAACGGCTGTTTGTTCCTAATTGCAGTGGTTGTTGTATTCCATACTTCAAGCGATTGGATTTCACTCAAAACTCACCAAACGACTCCTCCCACTATATTATGATGTTGCCCAAGTTCGGGGCTCGATCCGAAGTCAATAGGTGTGAGAAATTGGACAATTCAAGTTCAACGGCAGTTCGTTCCTAATTGGAGTGGTTGGTGTATTACATAATTCTAGCGATTGGATTTCACTCAAAACTCACTAAATGACTCCTCCCACCATATTATGATATTGCCCAAGTTTTGGGCTCGATCCGAAATCAATAGGTGTGAGAAATTGGACAATTCAAGTTCAACGGCAGTTCGTTCCTAATTGGAGTGGTTGGTGTATTCCATACTTCTACCGATTGGATTTCACTCAAAACTCACCAAATGACTCCTCCCACCATATTATGATGTTGCCCAAGTTTTGGGCTCGATCCGAAATCAATAGGTGTTCCAAATTTGACAATTAGAGTTCAACGGCGGTTCGTTCCTAATTGGAGTGGTTGTGTATTCCATACTTCTAGCGATTGGATTTCACTCAAAACTCCCCAAATGACTCCTCCTACCATTTTATGATGTTGCCCAAGTTTGGGGCTAGATCCGTAATCAACAGGTGTGAGAAATTGGACAATTCAAGTTCAACGGAAGTTCGTTCCTAATTGGAGTGGTTGGTGTATTCCATACTTCTAGCGATTGGATTTCACTCAAAACTAACCAAATGACTCCTCCCACCATATTATGATGTTGCCCAAGTTTTGGGCTCGATCCGAAATCAATAGGTGTGAGAAATTGGACACTTCAAGTTCAACGGAAGTTCGTTCCTAATTGGAGTGGTTGGTGTATTCCATACTTCTTGTGATTGGATTTCACTCAAAACTCACCAATTGACTCCTCCCACCATATTATGATGTTGCCCAAGTTTGAGGCTCGATCCGAAATTAATAGGTGTGAGAAATTGGGCAATTCAAGTTCAACGGCAGTTCGTTCCGAGTTGGAGTGGTTGGTGTATTCCATATTTCTAGCGATTGGATTTCACTCAAAACTCACCAATTGACTCCTCCCACCGTATTATGATGTTGCCCAACTTTTGGGCTCGATCCGAAATCAATAGGTGTGAGAAATTGGACAATACAAGTTCAACGGCAGTTCGTTCCAAATTGGAGTGGTTGGTGTATTCCATACTTCTACCGATTGGATTTCACTCAAAACTCACCAAGTGACTCCTCCCACCATATTGTGATGTTGCCCAAGTTTTGGGCTCGATCCGAAATCAATAGGTGTGAGAAATTGGACAATTCAAGTTCAACGGAAGTTCGTTCCTAATTGGAGTGGTTGGTGTATTCCATACTTCTTGCGATTGGATTTCACTCAAAACTCACCAATTGACTCCTCCCACCATATTATGATGTTGCCCAAGTTTGGGGCTCGATCCAAAATGAATAGGTGTGAGAAATTGGGCAATTCAAGTTCAACGGCAATTCGTTCCTAATTGGAGTGGTTGGTGTATTCCATATTTCAAGCGATTGGATGTCACTCAAAACTCACCAATTGACTCCTCCCACCGTATTATGATGTTGCCCAACTTTTGGGCTCGATCCGAAATCAATAGGTGTGAGAAATTGGACAATTCAAGTTCAACGGCAGTTCGTTCCTAATTGGAGTGGTTGGTGTATTCCATACTTCTAGCGATTGGATCTCACTCAAAACTCACCAAATGACTCCTCCCACCATATTATGATGTTGCCCAAGTTTTGGGCTCGATCCGAAATCAATAGGTGTGAGAAATTGGACAATTCAAGTTCAACGGCAGTTCGTTCCTAATTGCAGTGGTTGGTGTATTCCATACTTCTAGCGATTGCATTTCACTCAAAACTCACCAAGTGACTCCTCCCACCATATTATGATGTTGCCCAAGTTTGGGGCTCGATCCAAAATGAATAGGTGTGAGAAATTGGGCAATTCAAGTTCAACGGCAGTTCGTTCCTAATTGGAGTGGTTGGTGTATTCCATATTTCTAGCGATTGGATTTCACTCAAATCTCACCAATTGACTCCTCCCACCGTATTATGATGTTGCCCAACTTTTGGGCTCGATCCGAAATTAATAGGTGTTCCAAATTGGACAATTCAAGTTCAACGGCTGTTCGTTCCTAATTGCAGTGGTTGGTGTATTCCATACTTCAAGCGATTGGATTTCACTCAAAACTCACCAAATGACTCCTCCCACCATATTATGATGTTGCCCAAGTTTTGGGCTCGATCCGAAATCAATAGGTGTTCCAAATTGGACAATTCAAGTTCAACGGCTGTTTGTTCCTAATTGCAGTGGTTGGTGTATTCCATACTTCAAGCGATTGGATTTCACTCAAAACTCACCAAACGACTCCTCCCACCATATTATGATGTTGCCCAAGTTTTGGGCTCGATCCGAAATCAATAGGTGTGAGAAATTGGACAATTCAAGTTCAACGGCAGTTCGTTCCTAATTGGAGTGGTTGGTGTATTCCATACTTCTAGCGATTGGATTTCACTCAAAACTCACCAAACGACTCCTCTCACCATATTATGATGTTGCCCAAGTTCGGGGCTCGATCCGAAGTCAATAGGTGTGAGAAATTGGACAATTCAAGTTCAACGGCAGTTCGTTCCTAATTGGAGTGGTTGGTGTATTACATAATTCTAGCGATTGGATTTCACTCAAAACTCACTAAATGACTCCTCCCACCATATTATGATATTGCCCAAGTTTTGGGCTCGATCCGAAATCAATAGGTGTGAGAAATTGGACAATTCAAGTTCAACGGCAGTTCGTTCCTAATTGGAGTGGTTGGTGTATTCCATACTTCTACCGATTGGATTTCACTCAAAACTCACCAAATGACTCCTCCCACCATATTATGATGTTGCCCAAGTTTTGGGCTCGATCCGAAATCAATAGGTCTTCCAAATTTGACCATTAGAGTTCAACGGCGGTTCGTTCCTAATTGGAGTGGTTGGTGTATTCCATACTTCTAGCGATTGGATTTCACTCAAAACTCCCCAAATGACTCCTCCTACCATTTTATGATGTTGCCCAAGTTTGGGGCTCGATCCGTAATCAACAGGTGTGAGAAATTGGACAATTCAAGTTCAACGGAAGTTCGTTCCTAATTGGAGTGGTTGGTGTATTCCATACTTCTAGCGATTGGATTTCACTCAAAACTCACCAAATGACTCCTCCCAACATATTATGATGTTGCCCAAGTTTTGGGCTCGATCCGAAATCAATAGGTGTGAGAAATTGGACAATTCAAGTTCAACGGCAGTTCGTTCCTAATTGCAGTGGTTGGTGTATTCCATACTTCTAGCGATTGCATTTCACTCAAAACTCACCGAATGACTCCTCCCACCATATTATGATGTTACCCAAGTTTTGGGCTCGATCCGAAATCAACAGATGTTCCAAATTGGACAATTCAAGTTCAACGACAGTTCGTTCCTAATTGGAGTGGTTGGTGTATTCCACACTTCTAGCGATTGGATTTCACTCAAAACTCACCAAATGACTCCTCCCACCATATTATGACGTTGCCCAACTTTGGGGCTCGTTCCGAAATCAATAGGGATGAGAAATTGGTCAATTCAATTTCAACGACAGTTCATTTCTAATCGGAGTAGTTGTTGTATTCCATACTTCTAGCGATTGGATTTCACTCAAAACTCACCAAATGACTCCTCCCACCATATTATGATATTGCCCAAGTTTTGGGCTCGATCCGAAATCAATAGGTGTGAGAAATTGGACAATACAAGTTCAACGGCAGTTCGTTCCAAATTGGAGTGGTTGGTGTATTCCATACTTCTAGAGATTGGATTTCACTCAAAACTCACCAATTGACTCCTCCCACCATATTATGATGTTGCCCAAGTTTTGGGCTCGATCCGAAATCAATAGGTGTGAGAAATTGGACACTTCAAGTTCAACGGAAGTTTGTTCCTAATTGGAGTGGTTGGTGTATTCCATACTTCTTGTGATTGGATTTCACTCAAAACTCACCAATTGACTCCTCCCACCATATTATGATGTTGCCCAAGTTTGGGGCTCGATCCGAAATGAATAGGTGTGAGAAATTGGACAATTCAAGTTCAACGGCAGTTCGTTCCTAATTGCAGTGGTTGGTGTATTCCATACTTCTAGCGGTTGGATTTCACTCAAAACTAACCAAATGACTCCTCCCACCATATTATGATGTTGCCCAAGTTTTGGGCTCGATCCGAAATCAAAAGGTGTGAGAAATTGGACAATTCAAGTTCAACGGCAGTTCGTTCCTAATTGGAGTGGTTGGTGTATTCCATACTTCTAGCGATTGGATTTCACTCAAAACTCACCAAATGACTCCTCCCACCATATTATGATGTTGCCCAAGTTTTGGGCTCGATCCGAAATCAATAGGTGTGAGAAATTGGACAATTCAAGTTCAACGGAAGTTCGTTCCAAATTGGAGTGGTTGGTGTATTCCATACTTCTTGCGATTGGATTTCACTCAAAACTCACCAAATGACTCCTCCCACCATATTATGATGTTGCCCAAGTTTGGGGCTCGATCCGAAATCAATAGGTGTGAGAAATTGGACAATTCAAGTTCAACGGCAGTTCGTTCCTAATTGGAGTGGTTGGTGTATTCCACACTTCTAGCGATTGGATTTCACTCAAAACTCACCAAATGACTCCTCCCACCATATTATGACGTTGCCCAACTTTGGGGCTCGTTCCGAAATCAATAGGGATGAGAAATTGGTCAATTCAATTTCAACGACAGTTCATTTCTAATCGGAGTAGTTGTTGTATTCCATACTTCTAGCGATTGGATTTCACTCAAAACTCACCAAATGACTCCTCCCACCATATTATGATATTGCCCAAGTTTTGGGCTCGATCCGAAATCAATAGGTGTGAGAAATTGGACAATACAAGTTCAACGGCAGTTCGTTCCAAATTGGAGTGGTTGGTGTATTCCATACTTCTAGAGATTGGATTTCACTCAAAACTCACCAATTGACTCCTCCCACCATATTATGATGTTGCCCAAGTTTTGGGCTCAATCCGAAATCAATAGGTGTTCCAAATTGGACAATTCAAGTTCAACGGCAGTTCGTTCCTAATTGGAGTGGTTGTTGTATTTCATACTTCTAGGGGTTGGATTTCACTCAAAACTGACCAAGTGATTCCTCCCACCATATTGTGATGTTGCCCAAGTTTGGGGCTCGATCCGAAATCAATAGGTGTTAGAAATTGGACAATTCAAGTTCAACGGCAGATCGTTCCTAATTGGAGTGGTTGGTGTATTCCATACTCCTAATTGGAGCATAAAACAATTGTTTACAAGACTTCGAATCGTCACGATTAGATTTTTTTTTCTTTTACATGATCAAAACTCCTTATACCTTCATTTACATTGATTCAAACTCCTTTCCAAACACCAAATTATTTTGAAGGCCCAAAAATGAATTTTCAAACAACCGCCACTTAATCACAACTTTCTCTTTTCTTTCACCAATTGTGTGATTTTTTTTGATGTAATATCCCTTCCCAAACTTAGCTTGAAAAACACATCCGAATTAGAGCTCCTGAATTCCTTAGAAAGGTAAATATTTGTTTTTCGGGCTAAGGCGAGGAAATAAAATTGGTTAAATGAAAGAAAAGTTTTACATGTAGGCTCAAAATGGTTAACAATGGAAAATCATGCTTAAGCATGCATAAGGTTAGCTTGAAAGGCACAAACGATCCAAAGAAGGCCTTAATATCATTTCTTTAAATGTCATGAAATCAAATTGCATAAGAATGAATGACTTTTAAATGTTCAACCAAATCGATGAATAATGAGATCAAACAACAACTTTGATGACAAGAAATTAAGAGTATATGTATAACACTCATGAAATGAAGTACAATGCTCAAAAGCTCACTTTATATGGTTGGTTATATAAGTCTAATTTATGCTTGATACAATTCTTTGGGTCATGCAAATCCTTTAATTGGAAAATTATGAAACAAATGGCAAGTGCAAAGAAGGTTTCGAACATGTCATGCTAGAACGATGCCAAATTAATTAATTATTTATTTATTTTTTTACAATAAAAATTTACAAGGAAAACAAAATAAATAATAAATAAAATTCAATTTTCATTTAAGTCATGCAAACATTTATCACAATCTCATCAAATGTGTTCGGAAAGTGAATAAAATCAAAATCAAAATCAAAATCAAAATCAAAATCAAAATAAAAATAAAAGCAAGACTTAACAAAATAAAATAAAAATAAAAACAAGCAAATAAATAAATAAATAAATAAATTAAGGAAAAACCAAATTTACATGCTAAACTCCAATACCCCCAAACCTAGAAATGAACATTGTCCTCAATGTTTAAAAATTAGGAACAAGCAATGTCATAACAAGAAATGAAAGGTACTAAAGTAAATATAAATCACAAAACACACAAGAATTAAAATACACTAATAAAATAAAATAATTACAAAAATAAAAATTACAAAACAAACAAACAAAAAATGAAACAGTAAACCCTAATCACACAATTCTGAAACCCAAAAAAAATAATAATAATTTGAAGCCCAAAGCCCACAATTTCGAAACACAAACCATGGTGAATTTAACCCACTTTGAAACCCAAACTAAGGTGAAACCCGACCCAAAATGAATTCCGAAGCCCACACATTTTAATTTTAATTTTTTTTAAAAAAATAGATAAAACTTGAATTGGAAGTGCAAAGGGTAATTTCGAAACACAAACCATGGTGAATTTAACCCACTTTGAAACCCAAACTAAGGTGAAACCCGACCCAAAATGAATTCCGAAGCCCACACATTTT
The DNA here is from genome assembly GCF_965620075.1 of Prunus avium. Lineage (NCBI taxonomy): Eukaryota > Viridiplantae > Streptophyta > Magnoliopsida > Rosales > Rosaceae > Prunus > Prunus avium. The sequence continues at coordinate 12,106,064 of NC_142290.1, forward strand.
AATTTTAATTTTTTTTTAAAAAATAGATAAAACGTGAATTGGAAGTGCAAAGGGTGGGATTTCTGAAAAGAAAGCACGTGGTCCCTAATGTCGTCTCATGGTTAGTCACGGGCAGAAAGCAGAAGCCACGTGTTGACAGATAGAAGCGCCGCAGATTTCACAAGCAGAAATTACGGGCTCATGGAAAGGCGCGAAGACTTTACTGAACGCGTTCGTTCAGAAAAGACATGTCGTGATAAATGAGTTGGGTATGGTTGGAAAGCGAGAAGGTTGTGGGACTCGATGAATGCTGGAGATTCAGAAATGCTTAGACGCTGCAATGGCTAGGGTTTGTCAAAGACTATATCTATAAGAAGGAAAAAGAAGGGGATAAAAACAAAACCACAAACTCAGAAACACAAAAGAGAAAAGAAGAAAAAAAAGTGAGAAATCAAATGGCCTCTTCCTACCCATTTTCATTGGATCTCAACCTAGCTCCACCGACTCAGACATTGGGCCAAGCAGCGGCACCAGTATGGATGCCCTACTTTGGCTCCTCACGGGGGCCTGGGTCTGTCAATGACTCAATACTCCTAGACAACGATGTTGCTATTGGAGTTGGCAGAAATGTAGTGACTCCCAAAGATATACGTGTGTTCGGGGCAAGGGATGACAACCGGGTCACGAGTGATGCCCTGGCAATGAGCGTGCAGAGTACAGCATGTGTGTCCCAAGTTTGGGTCATCGCCTACTTGCGAAGTGCACGGCAACGGCGCCAAAAACTTGTTGTGTGGATTTCAGCTGCACCAAAATTGATTAAGCTGCATCCTCAACTTGTGATACTCGCAAGTGCACGAGCCGTTCGGTAGTATAGCGTATGTAAGTGCGAGGTCGATCCCACGAGGATTGGTGATTGAATGATCCAATTCATTTTCCCTACACAAAACAGAAATGAAAAAAAAGCAAGGAAATAAATAAAACAAGGAAGAAAGAAATAACTAACTCAAGCAGATAAGTTCCCAAGTTCAATTAGATTATCGGATTGATTCTAGCTAAAGTATGATTAAGCCATGGTGTTTGGTCATAACCTTGTGTTCCTAATTCCCTAATTTGATCATTTGTTGTCTAACCTAAAATTAAGCATTAGGAACCCATTAAGCATAGAAGAACAATTTAAACAACCAAGCATGTATCTAATCCCTGTTGTCGAATGTCCATACATACTCTTCCTATTCATAGTTCAATTCGAATTAAAGCATGGTGTATACTCTTAATTCAAACCAAGATAGCTAACATGCAAGCCTAAATGGTGATCAATCATTCAAACTAGCATATTAACTTATAAGCATAATGAATAAGAACATGAACCATAATTGAAACTTGGAAACTAATCAAACTTGAAACTAAAGAAAAGAATTTACATAATGAAAAGTAAAGTGGAACTAAGAAAAACCAAGTTTTGGGCTCGATCCGAAATCAATAGGTGTTCCAAATTGGACAATTCAAGTTGAACGGCAATTCGTTCCTAATTGGAGTGGTTGGTGTATTCCATGTTTCTAGCGATTGGATTTCTCTCAAAACTCACCAAATGACTCCTCCCACCATATTATGATGTTGCCCAGGTTTTGGGCTCGATCCGAAATCAATAGGTGTGAGAAATTGGAGAATTCAAGTTCAACGGCAGTTCGTTCCTAATTGGAGTGGTTGGTGTATTCCACACTTCAAGCGATTGGATTTCACTCAAAACTAACCAAATGACTCCTCCCACCATATTATGATGTTGCCCAAGTTTTGGGCTCGATTCGAAATCAATAGGTGTGAGAAATTGGAGAATTCAAGTTCAACGGCAGTTCGTTCCTAATTGGAGTGGTTGGTGTATTCCACACTTCAAGCGATTGGATTTCACTCAAAACTCCCCAAATGACTCCTCCCACCATATTATGATGTTGCCCAAGTTTTGGGCTCGATCCGAAATCAGTCGGTGTGAGAAATTGGACAATTCAAGTTCAACGGCCGTTCGTTCCTAACTGGAGTGGTTGGTGTATTCCATACTTCTAGCGATTGGATTTCACTCAAAACTCACCAAATGACTCCTCCGACCACATTATGATGTTGCCCAAGTTTTGGGCTCGATCCGAAAACAATAGGTGTTCCAAATTGGACAATTCAAGTTCAACGGAAGTTCGTTCCTAATTGGAGTGGTTGGTGTATTCCATACTTCTAGTGATTGGATTTCACTCAAAACTCACCAAATGACTCCTCCCACCATATTATAATGTTGCCCAAGTTTTGGGCTCGATCCGAAATCAATAGGTGTTCCAAATTGGACAATTCAAGTTGAACGGCAATTCGTTCCTAATTGGAGTGGTTGGTGTATTCCATGTTTCTAGCGATTGGATTTCTCTCAAAACTCACCAAATGACTCCTCCCACCATATTATGATGTTGCCCAAGTATTGGGATCGATCCGAAATCAATAGGTGTGAGAAATTGGACAATTCAAGTTCAACGGAAGTTCGTTCCTAACTGGAGTGGTTGGTGTATTCCATACATCTAGCGATTGGATTTCACTCAAAACTCACCAAATGACTCCTCCCACCATATTATGATGTTGCCCAAGTTTTGGGCTAGATCCGAAATCAATAGGTGTGAGAAATTGGAGAATTCAAGTTCAACGGCAATTCGTTCCTAATTGGAGTGATTGGTGTATTCCAAACTTCAAGCGATTGGATTTCACTCAAAACTAACCAAATGACTCCTCCCACCATATTATGATGTTGCCCAAGTTTTTGGCTCGATCCGAAATCAATAGGTGTGAGAAATTGGACAATTCAAGTTCAACGGCAGTTCATTCCTAATTGGAGTGGTTGGTGTATTCCATACTTCTAGCGATTGGATTTCTCTCAAAACTCACCAAATGACTCCTCCCACCATATTATGATGTTGCCCAAGTTTTTGGCTCGATCCGAAATCAATAGGTGTGAGAAATTGGACAATTCAAGTTCAACGGCAGTTCATTCCTAATTGGAGTGGTTGGTGTATTCCATACTTCTAGCGATTGGATTTCTCTCAAAACTCACCAAATGATTCCTCCCACCATATTATGATGTTGCCCAAGTTTTGGGCTCGATCCGAATTCAATAGGTGTGCGAAATTGGACAATTCAAGTTCAACGGCAGTTCATTCCTAATTGGAGTGGTTGGTGTATTCCATACATCTAGCGATTGGATTTCACTCAAAACTCACCAAATGACTCCTCCCACCATATTATGATGTTGCCCAAGTTTTGGGCTCAATCCGAAATTGATAGGTGTGAGAAATTGGACAATTCAAGTTCAACGGCAGTTCGTTCCTAACTGGAGTGGTTCGTGTATTCCATACTTCTAGCGATTGGATTTCACTCAAAACTCACCAAATGACTCCTCCCACCACATTATGATGTTGCCCAAGTTTTGGGCTCTATCCGAAATCAATAGCTGTTCCAAATTGGACAATTCAAGTTCAACGGAAGTTCGTTCCTAATTGGAGTGGTTGGTGTATTCCATACTTCTAGCGATTGGATTTCACCCAAAACTCACCAAATGACTGTTGTGTAGATACAGCTGCACCAAAATGGATTCAGTTGCATCCTCAACTTGTGATACTCGCAAGTGCACGAGCCGTTCGGTAGTATAGCGTATGTAAGTGCGAGGTCGATCCCACGAGGATTGGTGATTGAATGATTCAATTCATTTTCCCTACACAAAACAAAAATGAAAAAGAAGGGAAATAAATAAAACAAGGAAGAAAGAAAAATAACTAACTCAAGTAGATAAGTTCCCAAGTTCAATTAGATTAACGGATTGATTCTAGCTAATGTATGATTAAGCCATGGTGTGTGGTCATAACCTTGTGTTCCTAATTCCCTAATTTGATCATTTGTTGTCTAACCTAAAATTAAGCATTAGGAACCCATTAAGCATAGAAGAACAATTTAAACAACCAAGCATGTATCTAATCCCTGTTGTCGAATGTCCATACATACTCTTCCTATTCATAGTTCAATTCGAATTAAAGTATGGTGTCTACTCTTAATTCAAACCAAGATAGCTAACATGCAAGCCTAAATGGTGATCAATCATTCAAACTAGCATATTAACTTATAAGCATAATGAATAAGAACAAAAACCATAATTGAAACTTGGAAACTAATTCAACTTGAAAACTTAAGAAAAGAATTTACATAACAAAGAAAAATAAATTACAACTAAGAAAACATTAAGGAAACTAAGAGAACTTTGAGGAAGAAAGGAAGTGTTTGAGAACTTTGAGGAGGGAGAAGAAAGTGTTTGGGAACTTTAGAGAATTTTGGAAGAACATGTGTTTGAGAGCTTTGAGGATTTTGGAAGGGAATGTGTTTAAGACATGGGGAATTTGGAAGAGACTGTTTGAGAACTTGGAGGATTTGGAGAAGAAAGTAGAGAGGTGTTTTGAGAGCTTTGTGGATTTTGGAAGAGAGTGTTTAGGAACTTTGAGAATTTGGAAGAGAGTGGTTGAGAACTTGGAGGATGTTTGTGAACTTGGAGAATTTGAGAACTTAGGGAAGGAAGAGAAATGTGTTTGTGAAGTGTTTGAGACATGAAGACTTTTGGAAGAGAAGGGAAGTAGAGAGATGTTTGATATTTAGTACAAAGAAAATTTAATAGAATGATCTTATTACAACAATTGAGAACTACAAAGGGAAACTAAGAGAATTTGAGGGAGAGAAGGGAAGGGAGCTCTAGAGAAGTGCTTGAGAGCTCCCCCCCTTGGGGTGTGTTTACAAGCTTAGAGAACTTCCCTATTTATAGGCCTAGGGGAAGTGAAAATCTGAATTCAATATGGCTAATGCATACAACACTTGTTTTATAAAATCTGAAATGGTTGATGCACTTGTATTAGAAAATCTAAATTGGGTGATGCACTTCACCAATAGATCCCACCAGCAGCCCTAGCTCATCTTCATGTCACCATGACCAAGCTTCCAACCAGAAATGATAGCTCATACCTAGCTCACCATGACCAAGCATCCAACCAGCACATGCTGAGGTCAGCATGACCAGCAACTTCAAGGGCTTACAACTTGGGCTTCTCTTAATCAAATTAGGACTTTAAGCACTCGAAATTGAAGTTCAGAATGTCTTCTTTCCAGCCATATGTTATTTGGGCCAATCCAAGGTCGGAGGAAGAAGTTAAGGCCGAAACAAATTGCTAACTCATTTTCCGCGCTGATAAGATCCATCCTGAGCATGGTTCTGTGTTTGCTAGGTGACAGACTCCATATTTATCCAATGGGGCTGAATTTTGGATATGTTATAGTATACACCCATTGGAACAACTTTCATGAAGAATGTTGCATCATCCGAGCTATGTAGGTTGCTGAAACAAAGCTTGCAATATGACCTACGAAACTGGACTGGCAGGGGGCTGTAGCCAAAATTGAGTTTGTCTTTAAGCTCTTCTTCCCTTCATCCAAATTAGGCCTTAACATGCTTGAATTGCATGAATTATGCTCTCTAAAGCCATCATTATTACCTAAAGCTCAATGAACTGAAAGATAAACACAAAAAGGATTAAAAGCACAAGTTTAACTCAAAAACATAACCAAATCATAAGCTAGAAGGGTACAAAATGATATACAATTATGAACCGATCAATGACTCCTCCCACGATATTATGATGTTGCCCAGGTTTGGGGCTCGATCCGAAATCAATAGGTGTGAGAAATTGGACAGCTCAAGTTCAACGGCAGTTCGTTCCTAATTGGAGTGGTTGGTGTATTCCATGTTTCTATAGATTGGATTTCTCTCAAAACTCACCAAATGACTCCTCCCACCATATTATGATGTTGCCCAAGTTTTGGGCTCGATCCGAAATCAATAGGTGTGAGAAATTGGACAATTCAAGTTCAACGGAAGTTCGTTCCTAATTGGAGTGGTTGGTGTATTCCATACTTCTAGCGATTGGATTTCACTCAAAACTCACCAAATGACTCCTCCCACCATATTATGATGTTGCCCAAGTTTGGGGCTCGATCCGAAATCACTAGGTGTGAGAAATTGGACAATTCAAGTTCAACGGCAGTTCGTTCCAAATTGGCGTGGTTGGTGTATTCCATACTTCTAGCAATTGGATTTCACTCAAAACTAACCAAATGACTCCTACCACCATATTATGATGTTGCCCAAGTTTTGGCCTCGATACGAAATCAATAGGTGTGAGAAATTGGACACTTCAAGTTCAACGGCAGTTCATTCCAAATTGGAGTGGTTGGTGTATTCCATACTTCTAGCGATTGGATTTCACTCAAAACTCACCAAATGACTCCTCCCACCCATTTAAGATGTTGCCCAAGTTTGGGGCTCGATCCGAAATCAATAGGTGTGAGAAATTGGACAATTCAAGTTCAACGGCAGTTCATTCCTAATTGGAGTGGTTGGTGTATTCCATACTTCTAGCGATTGGATTTCACTCAAAACTCACCAAATGACTCCTCCCACCAAATTATGATATTGCCCAAGTTTTGGGCTCGATTCGAAATCAATAGGTGTGAGAAATTGGACAACTCAAGTTCAACGGCAGTTCGTTCCTAATTGGAGTGGTTGGTGTATTCCATACTTCTAACGATTGGATTTCACCCAAAACACACCAAATGACTGCTCCCACCATATTATGATGTTGCCCAAGTTTGGGGCTCGATACGAAATCAATAGGTGTTCCAAATTGGACAATTCAAGTTCAACGGCAGTTCGTTCCTAATTGGAGTGGTTGGTGTATTCCATACTTCTAGAGATTGGATTTCACTTAAAACTCACCAAACGACTCCTCCCACCATATTATGATGTTGCCCAAGTCTTGGGCTCGATCCGAAATCAATAGATGTTCCAAATTGGACAATTCAAGTTCAACGGCAGTTCGTTCCTAATTGGAGTGGTTGGTGTATTCCATACTTCTAGCGATTGGATTTCACTCAAAACTAACCAAATGACCCCTCCCACCATATTATGATGTTGCCCAAGTTTGGGGCTCGATACGAAATCAATAGGTGTTCCAAATTGGACAATTCAATTTCAACTGCAGTTCGTTCCTAATTGGAGTGGTTGGTGTATTCCATACTTCTAGCGATTGGATTTCACTCAAAACTCACCAAATGACTCCTCCCACCATATTATGATGTTGCCCACGTTTGGGGCTTGATCCGAAATCAATAGGTGTGAGAAATTGGACAGTTCAAGTTCAACGGCAGAACGTTCCTAATTGGAGTGGTTGGTGTATTCCATACTTCTAGCGATTGGATTTCACTCAAAACTCACCAACTGACTCCTCCCACCAAATTATGATATTTCCCAAGTTTTGGGCTCGATACGAAATCAATAGGTGTTCCAAATTTGACAATTCAAGTTCAACGGCAGTTCGTTCCTAATTGGAGTGGTTGGTGTATACCATACTTCTAGCAATTGGATTTCACTCAAAACTCACCAAATGACTCCTCCCACCATATTATGATGTTGCCCAAGTTTGGGGCTCGATCCGAAATCAATAGGTGTGAGAAATTGGACAATTCAAGTTCAACGGCAGTTCGTTCCTAATTGGAGTGGTTGGTGTATAACATACTTCTAGCGATTGGATTTCACTCAAAACTCACCAAAGGACTCCTCCCACCATATTATGATGTTGCCCAAGTTTGGGGCTCGATTCGAAATCAATAGGTGTGAGAAATTGGACAATTCAAGTTCAACGGCAGTTCGTTCCTAATTGGAGTGGTTGGTGTATTCCATACTTCTAGCGATTGGATTTCACTCAAAACTCCCCAAATGACTCCTCTCACCATATTAGGATGTTGCCCAAGCTTTGGGCTCGATCCGAAATCAATAGGTGTGAGAAATTGGACAATTCAAGTTCAACGGCAGTTCGTTGCTAATTGGAGTGGTTGGTGTATAACATACTTCTAGCGATTGGATTTCACTCAAAACTCACCAAAGGACTCCTCCCACCATATTATGATGTTGCCCAAGTTTTGGGCTCGATTCGAAATCAATAGGTGTGAGAAATTGGACAATTCAAGTTCAACGGCAGTTCGTTCCTAATTGGAGTGGTTGGTGTATTCCATACTTCTAGCGATTGGATTTCACTCAAAACTCACCAAATGACTCCTCTCACCATATTAGGATGTTGCCCAAGCTTTGGGCTCGATCCGAAATCAATAGGTGTGAGAAATTGGACAATTCAAGTTCAACGGCAGTTCGTTCCTAATTGGAGTGGTTGGGGTATTCCATACTTCTAGCGATTGGATTTCACTCAAAACTCACCAAATGACTCCTCCCACCATATTATGATGTTGCCCAAGTTTGGGGCTCAATCCAAAATCAATAGGTGTGAGAAATTGGACAATTCAATTTCGACGGCAGTTCGTTCCTAATTGTAGTGGTTGGTGTATTCCATACTTCTAGCGATTGGATTTCACTCAAAACTCACCAAATGACTCCTCCCACCATGTTATGATGTTGCCCAAGTTTGGGGCTCGATCCGAAATCAATAGGTGTGAGAAATTGGACAATTCAAGTTCAACGGCAGATCGTTCCTAATTGGAGTGGTTGGTGTATTCCATACTTCTAGCGATTGGATTTCACTCAAAACTCACCAAATGACTCCTCCTACCAAATTATGATATTTCCCAAGTTTTGGGCTCGATCCGAAATCAATAGGTGTTCCAAATTTGACAATTCATGTTCAACGGCAGTTCGTTCCTAATTGGAGTGGTTGGTGTATAACATACTTCTAGCGATTGGATTTGACTCAAAACTCCCCAAAGGACTCCTCCCACCATATTATGATGTTGCCCAAGTTTGGGGCTCGATTCGAAATCAATAGGTGTGAGAAATTGGACAATTCAAGTTCAACGGCAGTTCGTTCCTAATTGGAGTGGTTGGTGTATTCCATACTTCTAGCGATTGGATTTCACTCAAAACTCACCAAATGACTCCTCTCACCATATTAGGATGTTGCCCAAGCTTCGGGCTCGATCCGAAATCAATAGGTGTGGGAAATTGGACAATTCAAGTTCAACGGCAGTTCGTTCCTAATTGGAGTGGTTGGGGTATTCCATACTTCTAGCGATTGGATTTCACTCAAAACTCACCAAATGACTCCTCCCACCACATTATGATGTTGCCCAAGTTTGGGGCTCGATCCAAAATCAATAGGTGTGAGAAATTGGACAAATACAATTTCAACGGCAGTTCGTTCCTAATTGGAGTGGTTGGTGTATTCCATACTTCTAGCGATTGGATTTGACTCAAAACTCACCAAATGACTCCTCCCACCATATTATGATGTTGCCCAAGTTTGGGGCTCGATCCGAAATCAATAGGTGTGAGAAATTGGACAATTCAAGTTCAACGGCAGATCGTTCCTAATTGGAGTGGTTGGTGTATTCCATACTTCTAGCGATTGGATTTCACTCAAAACAAACCAAATGACTCCTCCCACCATATTATGATATTGCCCAAGTTTTGGGCTCGATCCGAAATCAATAGGTGTTCCAAATTGGACAATTCAAGTTCAACGGCAGTTCGTTCCTAATTGGAGTGGTTGGTGTATTCCATACTTCTAGCGATTGGATTTCACTCAAAACTCACCAAATGACTCCTCCCACCATATTATGTTGTTGCCCAAGTTTGGGGCTCGATCCGAAATCAATAGGTGTGAGAAATTGGACAATTCAAGTTCAACGGCAGTTCGTTCCTAATTGGAGTGGTTGGTGTATTCCATACTTCTAGCGATTGGATTTCACTCAAAACTCACCAAAGGACTCCTCCCACCATATTATGATGTTGCCCAAGTTTTGGGCTCGATTCGAAATCAATAGGTGTGAGAAATTGGACAATTCAAGTTCAACGGCAGTTCGTTCCTAATTGGAGTGGTTGTTGTACTCCATACTTCTAGCGATTGGATTTCACTCAAAACTCACCAAATGACTCCTCTCACCATATTAGGATGTTGCCCAAGCTTTGGGCTCGATCTGAAATCAATAGGTGTGAGAAATTGGACAATTCAAGTTCAACGGCAGTTCGTTCCTAATTGGAGTGGTTGGGGTATTCCATACTTCTAGCGATTGGATTTCACTCAAAACTCACCAAATGACTCCTCCCACCCTATTATGATGTTGCCCAAGTTTGGGGCTCGATCCAAAATCAATAGGTGTGAGAAATTGGACAATTCAATTTCAACGGCAGTTCGTTCCTAATTGGAGTGGTTGGTGTATTCCATACTTCTAGCGATTGGATTTGACTCAAAACTCACCAAATGACTCCTCCCACCATATTATGATGTTGCCCAAGTTTGGGGCTCGATCCGAAATCAATAGGTGTGAGAAATTGGACAATTCAAGTTCAACGGCAGATCGTTCCTAATTGGAGTGGTTGGTGTATTCCATACTTCTAGCGATTGGATTTCACTCAAAACAAACCAAATGACTCCTCCCACCTTATTATGATATTGCCCAAGTTTTTGGCTCGATCCGAAATCAATAGGTGTTCCAAATTGGACAATTCAAGTTCAACGGCAGTTCGTTCCTAATTGGAGTGGTTGGTGTATTCCATACTTCTAGCGATTGGATTTCACTCAAAACTCACCAAAGGACTCCTCCCACCATATTATGATGTTGCCCAAGTTTTGGGCTCGATTCGAAATCAATAGGTGTGAGAAATTGGACAATTCAAGTTCAACGGCAGTTCGTTCCTAATTGGAGTGGTTGGTGTATTCCATACTTCTAGCGATTGGATTTCACTCAAAACTCACCAAATGACTCCTCTCACCATATTAGGATGTTGCCCAAGCTTTGGGCTCGATCCGAAATCAATAGGTGTGAGAAATTGGACAATTCAAGTTCAACGGCAGTTCGTTCCTAATTGGAGTGGTTGGGGTATTCCATACTTCTAGCGATTGGATTTCACTCAAAACTCACCAAATGACCCCTCCCACCATATTATGATGTTGCCCAAGTTTGGGGCTCGATCCAAAATCAATAGGTGTGAGAAATTGGACAATTCAATTTCAACGGCAGTTCGTTCCTAATTGGGGTGGTTGGTGTATTCCATACTTCTAGCAATTGGATTTCACTCAAAACAAACCAAATGACTCCTCCCACCATATTATGATATTGCCCAAGGTTTGGGCTCGATCCGAAGTCAATAGGTGTTCCAAATTGGACAATTCAAGTTCAACGGCAGTTCGTTCCTAATTGGAGTGGTTGGTGTATTCCATACTTCTAGCGATTGGATTTCACTCAAAACTCACCAAATGACTCCTCCCACCATATTATGTTGTTGCCCAAGTTTGGGGCTCGATCCGAAATCAATAGGTGTGAGAAATTGGACAATTCAAGTTCAACGGCAGTTCGTTCCTAATTGGAGTGGTTGGTGTATTCCATACTTCTAGCGATTGGATTTCACTCAAAACTCACCAAAGGACTCCTCCCACCATATTATGATGTTGCACAAGTTTTGGGCTCGATTCGAAATCAATAGGTGTGAGAAATTGGACAATTCAAGTTCAACGGCAGTTCGTTCCAAATTGGAGTGGTTGGTGTATTCCATACTTCTAGCGATTGGATTTCACTCAAAACTCACCAAATGACTCCTCTCACCATATTAGGATGTTACCCAAGCTTTGGGCTCGATCCGAAATCAATAGGTGTGAGAAATTGGACAATTCAAGTTCAACGGCAGTTCGTTCCTAATTGGAGTGGTTGGGGTATTCCATACTTCTAGCGATTGGATTTCACTCAAAACTCACCAAATGACTCCTCCCACCAATTTATGATATTTCCCAAGTTTTGGGCTCGATCCGAAATCAATAGGTGTTCCAAATTTGACAATTCATGTTCAACGGCAGTTCGTTCCTAATTGGAGTGGTTGGTGTATAACATACTTCTAGCGATTGGATTTCACTCAAAACTCACCAAATCACTCCTCTCACCATATTAGGATGTTGCCCAAGCTTTGGGCTCGATCCGAAATCAATAGGTGTGAGAAATTGGACAATTCAAGTTCAACGGCAGCTCGTTCCTAATTGGAGTGGTTGGTGAATTCCATACTTCTAGCGATTGGATTTCACTCAAAACTCACCAAATGACTCCTCCCACCATATTATGATGTTGCCCAAGTTTTGGGCTCGATCCGAAATCAATAGGTGTTCCAAATTGGACAATTCAAGTTCGACGGCAGTTCGTTCCTAATTGGAGTGGTTGCTGTATTCCATACTTCTAGCGATTGGATTTCACTCAAAACTCACCAAATGACTCCTCCCACCATATTATGATGTTGCCCAAGTTTTGGGCTCGATCCGAAATCAATTGGTGTTCGAAATTGGACAATTCAAGTTCAACGGCAGTTCGTTCCTCATTGGAGTGGTTGGTGTATACCGTACTTCTGGCGATTGGATTTCACTCAAAACTCCCCAAATGACTCCTCCCACCATATTACGATACTGCCCAAGTTTTGGGCTCGATCCGAAATTAATAGGTGTAAGAGATTGGTCAATTCAATTTCGACGGCATTTCGTTCCTAATTGGAGTGCTTGGTGTATTCCATACTTCTAGCGATTGGATTTCACTCAAAACTCACCAAATGATTCCTCCCACCATATTATGATGTTGCCCAAGTTTTGGGCTCGATCCGAAATCTATAGGTGTTCCAAATTGGACAATTCAAGTTCAACGGCAGTTCGTTCCTAATTGAAGTGGTTGGTGTATTCCATAATTCTAGCGATTGGATTTCACTCAAAACTCACCAAATGACTCCTCCCACCATATTATGATGTTGCCCAAGTTTTGGGCTCAATCCGAAATCAATAGGTCTGAGAAACTGGTCAATTCAATTTGAACGACAGTTCGTTCCTAATTGGAGTGGTTGGTGTATTCCATAGTTCTAGCGATTGGATTTCACTCAAAACTCACTGTTGCGTAGATACAGCTGCACCAAAATGGATTCAGTTGCATCCTCAACTTGTGATACTCGCAAGTGCACGAGCCGTTTGGTAGTATAGCATATGTAAGTGCGAGGTCGATCCCACGAGGATTGGTGATTGAAAGATCCAATTCATTTTTCCTACACAAAACAGAAATGAAAAAGAAAGGAAATAAATAAAACAAGGAAGAAAGAAATAACTAACTCAAGTAGATAAGTTCCCAAGTTCAATTAGATTAATGGATTGATTCTAGCTAAAGTATGATTAAGCCATGGTGTGTGGTCATAACCTTGTGTTCCTAATTCCCTAATTTGATCATTTGTTGTCTAACCTAAAATTAAGCATTAGGAACCCATTAAGCATAGAAGAACATTTTAAACAACCAAGTATGTATCTAATCCCTGTTGTCGAATGTCCATACATACTCTTCCTATTCATAGTTCAATTCGAATTAAAGCATGGTGTCTACTCTTAATTCAAACCAAGATAGCTAACATGCAAGCCTAAATGGTGATCAATCATTCAAACTAACATATTAACTTATAAGCATAATGAATAAGAACAAAAATCATAATTGAAACTTGGAAACTAATCAAACTTGAAACTAAAGAAAAGAATTTACATAACAATGAAAATTAAAGTAGAACTTGGAAAGACTTAGAGGAAAATTTCAGCACAAAGATCTCATTATAACAATTGAAAACTAGAAAGAGAAACTAAGAGAATTTGAGGGAGAGAAGGGAAGGGAGCTCTAGAGAAGTGTTTGAGAGCTCCCCCCCTTGGAGTGTGTTTACAAGCTTGGGAAACCTCACTATATATAGGCCTAAGGAAGCTGAAAATCTGAATTAAGTATGGCTAATGCATACAACACTTGTTTTATAAAATCTGAAATGGTTGATGCACTTCACTAATGCATACAACACTTCCATTATAAAATCTGAAATGGTTGATGCACTTCACTAATAAATCCCACCAGCAGCCCTAGCTCATCTTCATGTCACCATGACCAAGCTTCCAACCAGAAATAATAGCTCATCCTGAGGTCAGCATGACCAGCAACTTCAAGGGCTTACGAATTGGGCTTCCCTTAAGCAAATTAAGACTTTAAGCACTCAAACTTGAAGTTCAGAATGTCTTCTTTCCAGCCATATATCATTTGGGCCAATCCAAGGTCGGAGGAGGAAGTTAAGGCCAAAACAAATTGCTAACTCATTTTGCGCGCTGATAAAATCCATCCTGAGCATGGCTCTGTATTTGCTAGGTAACAGACTCCATATTTATCCAATGGGGCTGAATTTTGGATATGTTATATTACACACCCATTGGAACAACTTTCATGAAGAATGTGGCCTCATCCGAGCTATGTAGGTTGCTGAAACAAAGCTTGCAATATGACTTACGAAACTGGACTGGCAGGGGGCTGTAGCCAAAATGAGTTTGTCTTTAAGCTCTTCATCCATTCATCCAAATTAGGCCTTAACATGCTTGAATTGCATGAATTATGCTCTCTAAAGCCATCATTATTACCTAAAGCTCAATGAACTGAAAGATAAACACAAAAAGGATTAAAAGCACAAGTTTAACTCAAAAACATAACCAAATCATAAGCTAGAAGGGTACAAAATGATATACAATTATGAACCGATCACTCACCAAAGGACTCCTCCCACCATATTATGATGTTGCCCAAGTTTTGGGCTCGATTCGAAATCAATAGGTGTGAGAAATTGGACAATTCAAGTTCAACGGCAGTTCGTTCCTAATTGGAGTGGTTGGTGTATTCCATACTTCTAGCGATTGGATTTCACTCAAAACTCCCCAAATGACTCCTCCCACCATATTACGATACTGCCCAAGTTTTGGGCTCGATCCGAAATTAATAGGTGTAAGAGATTGGTCAATTCAATTTCGACGGCAGTTCGTTCCTAATTGGAGTGGTTGGGGTATTCCATACTTCTAGCGATTGGATTTCACTCAAAACTCACCAAATGACTCCTCCCACCATATTATGATGTTGCCCAAGTTTGGGGCTAGATCCAAAATCAATAGGTGTGAGAAATTGGACAATTCAATTTCAACGGCAGTTCGTTCCTAATTGGAGTGGTTGGTGTATTCCATACTTCTAGCGATTGGATTTCACTCAAAACTCACCAAATGACTCCACCCACCATATTATGATGTTGCCCAAGTTTGGGGCTCGATCCGAAATCAATAGGTGTGAGAAATTGGACAATTCAAGTTCAACGGCAGATCGTTCCTAATTGGAGTGGTTGGTGTATTCCATACTTCTAGCGATTGGATTTCACTCAAAACTCACCAAATGACTCCTCCCACCAATTTTTGATATTTCCCAAGTTTTGGGCTCGATCCGAAATCAATAGGTGTTCCAAATTTGACAATTCAAGTTCAACGGCAGTTCGTTCCTAATTGGAGTGGTTGGTGTATAACATACTTCTAGCGATTGGATTTCACTCAAAACTCACCAAATCACTCCTCTCCCATATTCGAATGTTGCCCAAGCTTTGGGCTCGATCCGAAATCAATAGGTGTGAGAAATTGGACAATTCAAGTTCAACGGCAGCTCGTTCCTAATTGGAGTGGTTGGTGAATTCCATACTTCTAGCGATTGGATTTCACTCAAAACTCACCAAATGACTCCTCTCCCCATATTAGGATGTTGCCCAAGCTTTGGGCTCGATCCGAAATCAATAGGTGTTCCAAATTGGACAATTCAAGTTCAACGGCAGTTCGTTCCTAATTGCAGTGGTTGGTGTATTCCATACTTCTAGCGATTGGATTTGACTCAAAACTCACCAAATGACTCCTCTCCCCATATTAGGATGTTGCCCAAGCTTTGGGCTCGATCCGAAATCAATAGGTGTTCCAAATTGGACAATTCAAGTTCAACGGCAGTTCGTTCCTAATTGCAGTGGTTGGTGTATTCCATACTTCTAGCGATTGGATTTCACTCAAAACAAACCAAATGACTCCTCCCACCATATTATGATGTTGCCCACGTTTTGGGCTCGATCCGAAATCAATAGGTGTGAGAAATTGGACAATTCAAGTTCAACGGCAGTTCGTTCCTAATTGGAGTGGTTGGTGTATTCCATACTTCTAGCGATTGGATTTCACTCAAAACTCACCAAATGACTCCTCCCACCATATTATGACGTAGCCCAAGTTTGGGGCTCGGTCCGAAATCAATAGGTGTGAGAAATTGGACAATTCAAGTTCAACGGCAGTTCGTTCCTAATTGGAGTGGTTGGTGTATTCCATACTTCTAGCGATTGGATTTCCCTCAAAACTCACCAAATGACTCCTCCCACCATATTATGATAGTTTTGGGCACGATCCGAAATCAATAGGTGTGAGAAATTGGACAATTCAAGTTCAATGGCAGTTCGTTCCTAATTGGAGTGGTTGGTGTATTCCATACTTCTAGCGATTGGATTTCACTCAAAACTCACCAAATGACTCCCCCAACCATATTATGATGTTGCCCAAGTTTTGGGCTCGATCCGAAAGCAATAGGTCTTCCGAATTGGACAATTCAAGTTCAACGGCAGTTCGTTCCTAATTGGAGTGGTTGGTGTATTCCATATATCTAGCGATTGGATTTCACTCAAAACTCACCAAATGACTCCTCCCACCATATTATGATGTTGCGCAAGTTTTGGGCTCGATCCGAAATCAGTAGGGGTGAGAAATTGGTCAATTCAATTTCAACGAAGGTTCGTTCCTAATTGGAATGGTTGGTGTATTCCATACTTCTAGCGATTGGATTTCACTCAAAACTCACCAAATGACTCCTCCCCCCATATTATGATGTTGCCCAAGTTTTGGGCTCGATCCGAAATCAATAGGTGTGAGAAATTGGACAATTCAAGTTCAACGGCAGTTCGTTCCAAATTGGAGTGGTTGCTGTATTCCATACTTCTAGCGATTGGATTTCACTCAAAACTCACCAAATGACTCCTCCCACCATATTATGATGTTGCCCAAGTATGGGTCTCGATCCGAAATCAATAGGTGTGAGAAATTGGACAATTCAAGTTCAACGGCAGTTCGTTCCTAATTGGAGTGGTTGGTGTATTCCATACTTCGAGCGATTGGATTTCACACAAAACTCACCAAATGACCCCTCCCACCATTTTATTATGTTCCCCAGGTGTTGGGCTCGATCTGAAATCAATAGGTCTTCCAAATTGGACAATTCAAGTTCAAAGGCAGTTCGTTCCTAATTGGAGTGGTTGTTGTATTCCATACTTCTAGCGATTGGATTTCACTCAAAACTCACCAAATGACTCCTCCCACCATATTTTGTTGTTGCCCAAGTTTGGGGCTCGATCCGAAATCAATAGGTGTGATAAATTGGACAATTCAATTTCAACGGCAGTTCGTTCCTAACTGTAGTGGTTGGTATATTCCATACTTCTAGCGATTGGATTTCACTCAATACTCACCAAATGACTCCTCCCACCATATTATGATGTTGCCCAAGTTATGGGCTCGATCCGAAATCAATAGGTGTTCCAAATTGGACAATTCAAGTTCAACGGCAGTTCGTTCCTAATTGGAGTGGTTGGTGTATTCCATAATTCTAGCGATTGGATTTCACTCAAAACTCACCAAATGACTCCTCCCACCATATTATGATGTTGCCCAAGTTTTGGGCTCAATCCGAAATCAATAGGTCTGAGAAACTGGTCAATTCAATTTGAACGACAGTTCGTTCCTAATTGGAGTGGTTGGTGTATTCCATACGTCCAGCGATTGGATTTCACTCAAAACTCACCAAATGACTCCTCCCACCATGTTATGATGTTGCCCAAGGTTTGGGCTCGATCCGAAATCAATAGGTGTTCCAAATTGGACAATTCAAGTTCAACGGCAATTTGTTCCTAATTGGAGTGGTTGGTGTATTCCATACTTCTAGTGATTGGATTTCACACAAAACTAACCAAATGACTACTCCCACCATATTATGATGTTGCCCAAGTTTTGGGCTCGATCCAAAATCAATAGGCGAGAGAAATTGGACAATTCAAGTTCAACGGCAGTTCGTTCCTAACTGGAGTGGTTGGTGTATTCCATACTTCTTGCGATTGGATTTCACTCAAAACTCACCAAATGACTCCTCCCACCATATTATGATGTTGCCCAAGTTTGGGGCTCGATCCGGAATCAAGAGGTGTTCCAAATTGGACAATTCAAGTTCAACGGCAGTTCGTTCCTAACTGGAGTGGTTGGTCTATTCCATACTTCTTGCGATTGGATTTCACTCAAAACTCACCAAATGACTCCTCCCACCATATTATGATGTTGCCAAAGTTTTGGGCTCTATCCGAAATCAATAGGTGTTCCAAATTGGACAATTCAAGTTCAACGGCAGTTCGTTCCTAATTGGAGTGGTTGGTGTATTCCTTAATTCTAGCGATTGGATTTCACTCGAAACTCACCAAATGACTTCTCCCACCATATTATGATATTGCCCAAGTTTTGGGCTCGATCCGAAATCAATAGGTGTTCCAAATTGAACAATTCAAGTTCAACGGCAGTTCGTTCCTAATTGGAGTGGTTGGTGTATTCCATACTTCTAGCGATTGGATTTCACTCAAAACCCACGAAATGACTCCTCCCACCATATTATGTTGTTGCCCAAGTTTTGGGCTCGATCCGAAATCAATAGGTGTTCCAAATTGGACAATTCAAGTTCAACGACAGTTCGTTCCTAATTGGAGTGGTTGGTGTATTCCATACTTCTAGCGATTAGATTTCACTCAAAACTCACCAAATGACTCCTCCCACCATATTATGGTGTTGCCCAATTTTTGGGCTCGATCCAAAGTCAATAGGTGTGATAAATTGGACAATTCAAGTTCGACGGCAGTTCGTTCCTAATTCGAGTGGTTGGTGTATTCCATACTTCTAGCGATTGGATTTCACTCAAAACTAACCAAATGACTCCTCCCACCATATTATGATGCTGCCCAAGTTTTGGGCTCGATCCGAAATCAAAAGGTGTTCCAAATTGGACAATTCAAGTTAAACGGCAGTTCGTTCCTAATTGGAGTGGTTGGTGTATTCCATACTTCTACCGATTTGATTGCACTCAAAACACACCAAACGACTCCTCCCACCATATTATGATGTTGCCCAAGTTTTGGGCTCGATCCGAAATCAATAGGTGTTCCAAATTGGACAATTCAAGTTCAACAGCAGTTTGTTCCTAATTGGAGTGGTTGGTGTATTTCATACTTCTAGCGATTGGATTTCACTCAAAACTCAGCAAATGACTCCTCCCACCATATTATGATGTTGCCCAAGTTTTGGGCTCGATCCGAAATCAATAGGTGTTCCAAATTGGTCAATTCAATTTGAACTGCAGTTCGTTCCTAATTGGAGTGGTTGGTGTATTCCATACTTCTAGCGATTGGATTTCACTCAAAACTCACCAAATGACTCCTCCCACCATATTATGATGTTGACCAAGTTTTGGGCTCGATCCGAAATCAATAGGTGTTCCAAATTGGACAATTCAAGTTCAACGGCAGTTCGTTCCTAACTGGAGTGGTTGGTGTATTCCATACTTCTAGCGATTGGATTTCACTCAAAACTCACCAAATGACTCTTCCCACCATATTATGTTGTTGCCCAAGTTTGGGCTCGATCCGATATCAATAGGTGTGAGAAATTGGTCAATTCAAGTTCAACTGCAATTCGTTCCTAATTGGAGTGGTTGGTGTATTCCATACTTCTAGCGATTGGATTTCACTCAAAACTCACGAAATGACTCCTCCCACCATGTTATGATGTTGCCCAAGTTTTGGGCTCGATCCGAAATCAATAGGTGTGAGAAATTCGACACTTCAAGTTCAACGGCAGTTCGTTCCTAATTGGAGTGGTTGGTGTATTCCATAATTCTAGCGATTGGATTTCACTCAAAACTCACCAAATGACTCCTCCCACCATATTATGACGTTGCCCAAGATTTGGGCTCGATCCGAAATCAATAGGTGTGAGAATTTGGACAGTTCAAGTTCAACGGCAGTTCGTTCCTAATTGGAGTGGTTGGTGTATTCCATACTTCTAGCGATTGGATTTCACTCAAAACTCACCAAATGACTCCTCCCACCATATTATGATGTTGCCTAAGTTTTGGGCTCGATCCGAAATCAATAGGTGTTCCGAATTGGACAATTCAAGTTCAACGGCAGTTCGTTACTAATTGGAGTGGTTGGTGTATTCCATACTTGTAGGGATTGGATTTCACTCAAAACTCACCAAATGACTCCTCCCACCATGTTATGATGTGGACCAAGTTTTGGGCTCAATCCGAAATCAATAGGTGTTCCAAATTGGACAATTCAAGTTCAACAGCAGTTCGTTCCTAATTGGACTGGTTGGTGTATTCCATACTCATAGCGATTGGATTTCACTCAAAACTCAACAAATGACTCCTCCGACCATATTATGATGTTGCCCAGGTTTTGGGCTCGATCCGAAATCAATAGGTGTGAGAACTTGGCCAATTCAATTTGAACTGCAGTTCGTTCCTAATTGGAGTGGTTGGTGTATTCCATACTTCTAGCGATTGGATTTAACTCAAAACTCACCAAATGACTCCTCCCACCATATTATGATGTTGCCCAAGTTTTGGGCTCGATCCGAAATCAAAAGGTGTTCCAAATTGGACAATTCAAGTTCAACGGCAGTTCGTTCCTAATTGAAGTGGTTGGTGTATTCCATACTTCTAGCGATTGGATTTCACTCAAAACTCACCAAATGACTCCTCCAACCATATTACGATGTTGCCCAAGTTTTGGGCCCGATCCTAAATCAATAGGTGTTCCAAATTCGACAATTCAAGTTCAACGGCAGTTCGTTCCTAATTGGAGTGGTTGGTGTATTCCATACTTCTAGCGATTGGATTTCACTCAAAACTCACCAAATGACTCCTCCCACCATATTATGATGTGGACCAAGTTTTGGGCTCAATCCGAAATCAATAGGTGTTCAAAATTGGACAATTCAAGTTGAACGGCAGTTCGTTCCTAATTGGAGTGGTTGGTGTATTCCATACTTCTAGCGATTGGATTTCACTTAAAACTGACCAAATGACTCCTCCCACCATATTATGATGTTGCCCAAGTTTTGGTCTCGATCCGAAATCAATAGGTGTGAGAAATTGGAAAATTCAAGTTCAACGGCAGTTCGTTCCTAATTGGAGTGGTTGGTGTATTCCATACTTCTAGCGATTGGATTTCACTCAAAACTCACCAAATGACTCCTCCCACCATATTATGATGTTGCCCAAGTTTTGGGCTCGATCCAAAATCAATAGGTGTTCCAAATTGGACAATTCAAGTTCAACGGCAGTTCGTTCCTAATTGGAGTGGTTGGTGTATTCTATACTTCTAGCGATTGGATTTCACTCAAAAACGCACCAAATGACTCCTCCCACCATATTATGATGTTGCCCAAGTTTTGGGCTCGATCCGAAATCAAAAGGTGTGAGAAATTGGACAATTCAAGTTCAACGGCACTTCGTTCCTAATTGGAGTGGTTGGTGTATTCCATACTTCTAGCGATTGGATTTCACTCAAAACTCACCAAATGACTCCTCCCACCATATTATGATGTTGCCCAAGTTTTGGGCTCGATCCGAAATCAATAGGTGTTCCAAATTGGACAATTCAAGTTCAACGGCAGTTCGTTCCTAATTGGAGTGGTTGGTGTATTCCATACTTCTGGCGATTGGATTTCACTCAAAACTCACCAAATGACTCCTCCCACCATATGATGTTGTTGCCCAAGTTTTGGGCTCGATCCGAAATCAATAGGTGTTCCAAATTGGACAATTCAAGTTCAACGGCAGTTCGTTCCTAATTGGACTGGTTGGTGTATTCCACACTTCTAGCGATTGGATTTCACTCAAAACTCACCAAATGACTCCTCCCACTATATTATGATGTTGCCCAAGTTATGGGCTCGATCCGAAATCAATAGGTGTTCAAAATTGGACAATTCAAGTTGAACGGCAGTTCGTTCCTAATTGGAGTGGTTGGTGTATTCCATGCTTCTAGCGATTGGATTTCACTCAAAACTGACCAAATGACTCCTCCCACCATATTATGATGTTGCCCAAGTTTTGGGCTCGATCCGAAATCAATAGGTGTTCCAAATTGGACAATTCAAGTTCAACGGCAGTTCGTTCCTAATTGGAGTGGTTGGTGTATTCCACACTTCTAGCGATTGGATTTTTCTCAAAACTCACCAAATGACTCCTCCCACCATATTATGATGTTGCCCAAGTTTTGGGCTCGATCCGAAATCAATAGGTGTGAGAAATTGGACAATTCAAGTTCAACGGCAGTTCGTTCCTAATTGGAGTGGTTGGTGTATTCCATACTTCTAGCTACTGGATTTCACTCAGAACTCACCGAACGACTCCTCCCACCATATTATGATGTTGCCCAAGTGTTGGGCTCGATCCGAAATCAATAGGTGTTCCAAATTGGACAATTCAAGTTCAACGGCAGTTCGTTCCTAATTGTAGTGGTTGGTGTATTCCATACTTCTAGCGATTGGATTTCACTCAAAACTCACCAAATGACTCTGTTAAGCTCATAATTTCATACATATACATGCCCTATTTACTTACTTCTTTTGCTTAGTTTCCTAGATTTCTAAGTTATTTGCCTCCCTTTGTGTGTTTTGTAGGAAAATAGAGCAAGAGAGCATAATTCATGCAATTCAAGCATGTTAAGGCCTAATTTGGATGAATGGATGAAGAGCTTAAAGACAAACTCATTTTGGCTACAGCCCCTTGCCAGTCCAGTTCCGTAGGTCATATTGCATGCTTTGTTTCAGCAACCTACACAGCTCGGATGAGGCAGCATTCTTCATGAAAGTTGTTCCAATGGGTGTATACTATAACATATCCAAATTTCAACCCCATTGGATAAATATGGAGTCTGTTACCTAGCAAACACAGAGCCATGCTCAGGATGGATTTTATCAGCGCGCAAAATGAGTTAGTAATTTGTTTTGGCCTTAGCTTCCTCCTCCGACCTTGGATTGGCCCAAATGATATATGGCTGGAAAGAAGACATTCTGAACTTCACGTTTGAGTGCTTAAAGTCTTAATTTGCTTAAGGGAAGCCCAATTCGTAAGCCCTTGAAGTTTCTGGTCATGCTGACCTCAGGATGAGCTATTGTTTCTGGTTGGAAGCTTGGTCATGGTGAGCTAGGCATGAGCTATTGAGCTGGTTG
Organism: Prunus avium; assembly: GCF_965620075.1. Classification (NCBI taxonomy): domain Eukaryota; kingdom Viridiplantae; phylum Streptophyta; class Magnoliopsida; order Rosales; family Rosaceae; genus Prunus; species Prunus avium. The sequence continues at coordinate 12,129,307 of NC_142290.1, forward strand.
GAAGCTTGGTCATGGTGACATGAAGATGAGCTAGGGCTTCTGGTGGGATTTATTGGTGAAGTGCATCAACCAATTCAAATTTTCTAATACAAGTGCATCAACCATTTCAGATTTTATAAAACAAGTGTTGTATGCATTAGCCATATTGAATTCAGATTTTTCACTTCCTTAGGCCTATAAATAGGGAGGTTCTCTAAGCTTGTAAACACACCCCAAGGGGGGGAGCTCTCAAACACTTCTCTAGAGCTCCCTTCCCTTCTCTCCCTCAAATTCTCTTAGTTTTGCTTTCTAGTTCTCAATTCTAGCTTTCTTTAATGTTTTCTTAGTTGTAATTTATTTTTCTTGTAATGTACATTCTTTCTTAAGTATTCAAGTTTAATTAGTTTCCAAGTTTCAATAATGGTTTTTGTTCTTATTCATTATGCTTATAAGTTAATATGCTAGTTTGAATGATTGATCACCATTTAGGCTTGCATGTTAGCTATCTTGGTTTGAATTAAGAGTATACACCATGCTTTAATTCGAATTGAACTATGAATAGGAAGAGTATGTATGGACATTCGACAACAGGGATTAGATACATGCTTGGTTGTTTAAATTGTTCTTCTATGCTTAATGGGTTCCTAATGCTTAATTTTAGGTTAGACAACAAATGATCAAATTAGGGAATTAGGAACACAAGGTTATGACCACACACCATGGCTTAATCATACTTTAGCTAGAATCAATCCATTAATCTAAATTGAACTTGGGAACTTATTTGCTTGAGTTACTTATTTCTTTCTTCCTTGTTTTATGTTCTTTGTTTTTGTTTCTATTTTGTGTAGGGAAACTAAATTGGATCATTCAATCACCAATCCTCGTGGGATCGACCTCGCACTTACATACGCTATACTACCGAACGGCTCGTGCACTTGCGAGTATCACAAGTTGAGGATGCAACTGAATCCATTTTGGTGCAGCTGTATCTACGCAACAGACTCCTCCCACCATATTATGATGTTGCCCAAGTTTGGGGCTCAATCCGAAATCAATAGGTGTGAGAAATTGGACAATTCAAGTTCAACGGCAGTTCGTTCCTAATTGGAGTGGTTGGTGTCTTCCATACTTCTAGCGAATGGATTTCACTCAAAACTCACCAAATGACTCCTCCCACCATATTATGATGTTGCCCAAGTTTGGGGTTCGATTCGAAGTCAATAGGTGTGAGAAATTGGACAATTCAAGTTCAACGGCAGATCGTTCCTAATTGGAGTGGTTGGTGTTTTCCACACTTCTAGCGATTGGATTTCACTCGAAACTAACCAAATGACTCCTCCCACCATATTATGATGTTGCCCAAGTTTTGGACTCGATCCGAAGTCAATGGGTCTTACAAATTTGACAATAAGAGTTCAACGGCAGTTCGTTCCTAATTGGAGTGGTTGGTGTATTCCATACTTCTAGCGATTGGATTTCACTCAAAACTCACCAATTGACTCCTCCCACCATATTATGATGTTGCCCAAGTTTTGGGCTCGATCCGAAATCAATAGGTTTGAGAAATTGGACAATTCAAATTCAACGGAAGTTCGTTCCTAATTGGAGTGGTTGGTGTATTCCATACTTCCTGCGATTGGATTTCACTCAAAACTCACCAAATGACTCCTCCCACCATATTATGATGTTTGCCAAGTTTTGGGCTCGATCCGAAATCAATAGGTGTTCCAAATTGGACAATTCAAGTTCGACGGCAGTTCGGTCCTAATAAGAGTGGTTGGTGTATTCCACACTTCTAGCGATTGGATTTCACTCAAAACTCCCCAAATGACTCCTCCCACCATATTATGATGTTGCCCAAGTTTTGGGCTCGATCCGAAATCAATAGGTGTGAGAAATTGGACAATTCAAGGTCAACGGCAGTTCGTTCCTAATTGGAGTGGTTGGCGTATTCCATACTTCTAGCAGTTGGATTTCACTCAAAACTCACCAAATGACTCCTCCCACCATATTATGATGTTGCCCAAGTTTGGGGCTTGATCCGAAATCAATAGGTGTGAGAAATTGGACAATTCAAGTCCAACGGCAGTTCGTTCCTAATTGGAGTGGTTGGTGTATTCCATACTTCTAGCGATTGGATTTCGCTCAAAAGTCACCAATTGACTCCTCCCACCATATTATGATGTTGCCCAAGTTTTGGGCTCGATCCGAAATCAATAGGTGTTCCAAATTGGACAATTCAAGTTCAACGGCAGTACGTTCCTAATTGGAGTGGTTGCTGTATTCCATACTTCTAGCGATTGGATTCCACTAAAAACTCACCAAATGACTCCTCCCACCATATTATGATGTTGCCCAAGTTTTGGGCTCGATATGAAATCAATAGGTTTTCCAAATTGGACAATTCAAGTTCAACGGCAGTTCGTTCCTAATTCGGGTGGTTGGTGTATTCCATACTTCTAGCGATTGGATTTCACTCGAAACTAACCAAATGACTCCTCCCACGATATTCTGATGTTGCCCAAGTTTTGGGCTCGATCCGAAATCAATAGGTGTTCCAAATTGGACAATTCAAGTTCAACGGCAGTTCGTTCCTAATTGGGGTGGTTGGAGTATTCCATACTTCTAGGGATTGGATTTCACTCTAAACTCACCAAATGACTCCTCCCACCATATTATGATGTTGCCCAAGATTTGGGCTCGATCCGAAATGAATAGGTGTTCCAAATTGGACAATTCAAGTTCAACGGCAGTTCGTTCGTAATTGGAGTGGTTGGTGTATTCCATACTTCTAGCGATTGGATTTCACTCAAAACTCACCAATTGACTCCTCCCACCATATTATGATGTTGCCCAAGTTTTGGGCTCGATCCGAAATCAATAGGTTTGAGAAATTGGACAATTCAAATTCAACGGAAGTTCGTTCCTAATTGGAGTGGTTGGTGTATTCCATACTTCTAGCGATTGGATGTCACTCAAAACTCACCAAATGACTCCTCCCACCATATTATGATGTTGCCCAAGTTTTGGGCTCGATACGAAATCAATAGGTGTTCCAAATTGGACAATTCAAGTTCAACGGCAGTTCGTTCCTAATTGGAGTGGTTGGTGTATTCCATACTTCTAGCGATTGGATTTCACTCAAAACTCACCAAATGACTCCTCCCACCATATTATGATGTTGCCCCAGTTTTGGGCTCGATACGAAATCAATAGGTGTTCCAAATTGGACAATTCAAGTTCAACGGCAGTTCGTTCCTAATTGGGGTGGTTGGTGTATTCCATACTTCTAGCGATTGGATTTCACTCGAAACTAACCAAATGACTCCTCCCACCATATTATGATGTTGCCCAAGTTTTGGGCTCGATCCGAAATCAATAGGTGTGAGAAATTGGACAATTCAAGTTCAACGGCAGTTCGTTCGTAATTGGAGTGGTTGGTGTATTCCACACTTCTAGCGATTGGATTTCACTCAAAACTCACCAAATGACTCCTCCCACCATATTATGATGTTGCCCAAGTTTTGGGCTCGATCCGAAATCAATAGGTGTGAGAAATTGGACAATTCAAGTTCAACGGCAGTTCATTCCTAATCGGAGTGGTTGGTGTATTCCATACTTCTAGGGATTGGATTTCACTCTAAACTCACCAAATGACTCCTCCCACCATATTATGCTGGTACCCAAGATTTGGGCTCGATCCGAAATCAATTGGTGTTCCAAATTGGACAATTCAAGTTCAACGGCAGTTCGTTCCTAATTGGAGTGGTTGGTGTATTCGATACTTCTAGCGATTGGATTTCACTCAAAACTCACCAATTGACTCCTCCCACCATATTATGATGTTGCCCAAGTTTTGGACTCGATCCGAAATCAATAGGTTTGAGAAATTGGACAATTCAAATTCAACGGAAGTTCGTTCCTAATTGGAGTGGTTGGTGTATTGCATACTTCTAGAGATTGGATTTCTCTCAAAACTCACCAAATGACTCCTCCCACCATGTTATGATGTTCCCCAAGTTTTGGGCTCGATCCAAAATCAATAGTTGTGAGAAATTGGACAATTCAAGTTCAACGGCAGTTCGTTCCTAATTGGAGTGGTTGGTGTATTCCATACTTATAAAGATTGGATTTCACTCAAAACTCACAAAATGACTCCTCCCACCATATTATGCTGGTACCCAAGATTTGGGCTCGATCCGAAATCAATAGGTGTTCCAAATTGGACAATTCAAGTTCAACGGCAGTTCGTTCCTAATTGGAGTGGTTGGTGTATTCCATACTTCTAGCGATTGGATTTCACTCAAAAGTCACCAAATGACTCCTCCCACTATATTATGATGTTGCCCAAGTTTTGGGCTCGATCCGAAATCAATAGGTTTGAGAAATTGGACAATTCAAATTCAACGGAAGTTCGTTCCAAATTGGAGTGGTTGGTGTATTCCATACTTCTAGAGATTGGATTTCTCTCAAAACTCACCAAATGACTCCTCCCACCATATTATGATGTTGCCCAAGTTTTGGGCTCGATCCGAAATCAATAGGTGTGAGAAATTGGACAATTCAAGTTCAACGGCAGTTCGTTCCTAGTAGGAGTGGTCGGTGTATTCCATACTTCTATCGATTGGATTTCACTCAAAACTCACCAATAGACTCCTCCCACCATATTATGGGGTTGCCCAAGTTTTGGGCTCGATCCGAAATCAATAGGTGTTCCAAATTGGACAATTCAAGTTCAACGGCAGTTCGTTCCTAATTGGATTGGTTGGTGTATTCCATACTTCTAGCGATTGGATTTCACTCAAAAGTCACCAAATGACTCCTCCCACCATATTATGATGTTGCCCAAGTTTTGGGCTCGATACGAAATCAATAGGTGTTCCAAATTGGACAATTCAAGTTCAACGGCAGTTCGTTCCTAATTGGGGTGGTTGGTGTATTCCATACTTCTAGCGATTGGATTTCACTCGAAACTATCCAAATGACTCCTCCCACCATATTATGATGTTGCCCAAGTTTTGGGCTCGATCCGAAATCAATAGGTGTGAGAAATTGGACAATTCAAGTTCAACGGCAGTTCGTTCGTAATTGGAGTGGTTGGTGTATTCCACACTTCTAGCGATTGGATTTCACTCAAAACTCACCAAATGACTCCTCCCACCATATTATAATGTTGCCCAAGTTTTGGGCTCGATCCGAAATCAATAGGTGTGAGAAATTGGACAATTCAAGTTCAACGGCAGTTCGTTCCAAATTGGAGTGGTTGGTGTATTCCATACTTCTAGAGATTGGATTTCTCTCAAAACTCACCAAATGACTCCTCCCACCATGTTATGATGTTCCCCAAGTTTTGGGCTCGATCCGAAATCAATAGTTGTGAGAAATTGGACAATTCAAGTTCAACGGCAGTTCGTTCCTAATTGGAGTGGTTGGTGTATTCCATACTTCTAGGGATTGGATTTCACTCTAAACTCACCAAATGACTCCTCCCACCATATTATGCTGGTACCCAAGATTTGGACTCGATCCGAAATCAATAGGTGTTCCAAATTGGACAATTCAAGTTCAACGGCAGTTCGTTCCTAATTGGAGTGGTTGGTGTATTCCATACTTCTAGCGATTGGATTTCACTCAAAACACACCAATCGACTCCTCCCACCATATTATGATGTTGCCCAAGTTTTGGGCTCGATCCGAAATCAATAGGTTTGAGAAATTGGACAATTCAAATTCAACGGAAGTTCGTTCCTAATTGGAGTGGTTGGTGTATTCCATACTTCTTGCCATTGGATTTCACTCAAAACTCAAGAAATGACTCCTCCCACCATATTATGATGTTGCCCAAGTTTGTGGCTTGATCCGAAATCAATAGGTGTCAGAAACTGGACAATTCAAGTTCAACGGCAGTTCGTTCCTAATTGGAGTGGTTGATGTATTCCATACTTCTAGCGACTAGATTTCACTCAAAACTCACCAAATGACTCCTCCCACCATATTATGATGTTGCCCAAGTTTTGGGCTTGATCCGAAATCAATAGGTCTTCCAAATTTGACAATTAGAGTTCAACGGCAGTTCGTTCCTAATTGGAGTGGTAGGTGTATTCCATACTTCTAGCGATTGGATTTCACTCAAAACTAACCAATTGACTCCTCCAACGATATTATGATGTTGCCCAAGTTTGGGGCTCGATCCGAAATCAATAGGTGTGAGAAATTGGACAATTCAAGTTCAACGGCAGTTCGTTCCAAATTGGAGTGGTTGGTGTATTTTATACTTCTAGCGATTGGATTTCACTCAAAACTCACCAATTGACTCCTCCCACAATATTATGATGTTGCCCAAGTTTGGGGCTCGATCCCAAATCAATGGGTGTGAGAAATTGGACAATTCAAGTTCAACGGCAGATCGTTCCTAATTGGAGTGGTTGGTGTATTTTATACTTCTAGCGATTGGATTTCACTCAAAACTCACCAATTGACTCCTCCCACCATATTATGATGTTGCCCAAGTTTTGGGCTCGATCCGAAATCAATGGGTGTTCCCAATTGGACAATTCAAGTTCAACGGCAGTTCGTTCCTAATTGGAGTGGTTGGTGTATTCCATACTTCTAGCGATTGGATTTCACTCAAAACTCAACAAAAGACTCCTCCCACCATATTATGATGTTGCCCAAGTTTTGGGCTCGATCCGAAATCAATAGGTGTTCCAAATTGGACAATTCAAGTACAACGGCAGTTCGTTCCTAATTGGAGGGGTTGGTGTATTCCATACTTCTAGCGATTGGATTTCACTCAAAACTAACCAAATGACTCCTCCCACAATATTATGATGTTGCCCAAGTTTTGGGCTTGATCCGAAATCAATAGGTGTTCCAAATTGGAGAATTCAAGTTCAACGGCAGTTCGTTTCTAATTGGAGTGGTTGGAGTATTACATAATTCTAGCGATTGGATTTCACTCAAAACTCACCAAATGACTCCTCCAACCATATTATGATGTTGCCCAAGTTTGGGGCTCGATCCGAAATCAATAGGTGTGAGAAATTGGACAATTCAAGTTCAACGGCAGTTCGTTCGTAATTGGAGTGGTTGGTGTATTCCACACTTCTAGCGATTGGGTTTCACTCAAAACTCACCGAATGACTCCTCCCACCATATTATGATGTTGCCCAAGTTTTGGGCTCGATCCGAAATCAATAGGTGTTCCAAATTGGACAATTCAAGTTCAACGGCAGTTCGTTCCTAATTGGAGGGGTTGGTGTATTCCATACTTCTAGCGATTGGATTTCACTCAAAACTAACCAAATGACTCCTCCCACAATATTATGATGTTGCCCAAGTTTTGGGCTCGATCCGAAATCAATAGGTGTTCCAAATTGGACAATTCAAGTTCAACGGCAGTTCGTTTCTAATTGGAGTGGTTGGAGTATTACATAATTCTAGCGATTGGATTTCACTCAAAACTCACCGAATGACTCCTCCAACCATATTATGATGTTGCCCAAGTTTGGGGCTCGATCCGAAATCAATAGGTGTGTGAAATTGGACAATTCAAGTTCAACGGCAGATCGTTCCTAATTGGAGTGGTTGGTGTATTTTATACGTCTAGCGATTGGATTTCACTCAAAACTCACCAAATGACTCCTCCCACCATATTATGATGTTGCCCAAGTTTTGGGCTCGATCCGAAATCAATTGGTGTTCGAAATTGGACAATTCAAGTTCAACGGCAGTTCGTTCCTAATTGGAGTGGTTGGTGTATTCCATACTTCTAGCTATTGGATTTCACTCAAAACTAACCAAATGACTCCTCCCACCATATTATGATTTGCCCATGTTTTGGGCTCGATCCGAAATCAATAGGTGTGAGAAATTGGACAATTTAAGTTCAACGGCAGTTCGTTCCTAATTGGAGTGGTTGGTGTATTACATAATTCTAGCGATTGGATTTTACTCAAAAGTCACCAAATGACTCCTCCCACCATATTATGATGTTGCCCAAGTTTTGGGCTCGATCCAAAATCAATAGGTGTGAGAAATTGGACAATTCAAGTTCAACGGCAGTTCGTTCGTAATTGGAGTGGTTGGTGTATTCCACACTTCTAGCGATTGGGTTTCACTCAAAACTCACCAAATGACTCCTCCCACCATATTATGATGTTGCCCAAGTTTTGGGCTCGATCCGAAATCAATAGGTGTTCCAAATTGGACAATTCAAGTTCAACGGCAGTTCGTTCCTAATTGGAGGGGTTGGTGTATTCCATACTTCTAGCGATTGGATTTCACTCAAAACTAACCAAAGGACTCCTCCCACAATATTATGATGTTGCCCAAGTTTTGGGCTCGATCCGAAATCAATAGGTGTTCCAAATTGGACAATTCAAGTTCAACGGCAGTTCGTTTCTAATTGGAGTGGTTGGAGTATTACATAATTCTAGCGATTGGATTTCACTCAAAACTCACCGAATGACTCCTCCAACCATATTATGATGTTGCCCAAGTTTGGGGCTCGATCCGAAATCAATAGGTGTGTGAAATTGGACAATTCAAGTTCAACGGCATATCGTTCCTAATTGGAGTGGTTGGTGTATTTTATACTTCTAGCGATTGGATTTCACTCAAAACTCACCAAATGACTCCTCCCACCATATTATGATGTTGCCCAAGTTTTGGGCTCGATCCGAAATCAATTGGTGTTCGAAATTGGACAATTCAAGTTCAACGGCAGTTCGTTCCTAATTGGAGTGGTTGGTGTATTCCATACTTCTAGCTATTGGATTTCACTCAAAACTAACCAAATGACTCCTCCCACCATATTATGATTTGCCCATGTTTTGGGCTCGATCCGAAATCAATAGGTGTGAGAAATTGGACAATTTAAGTTCAACGGCAGTTCGTTCCTAATTGGAGTGGTTGGTGTATTACATAATTCTAGCGATTGGATTTTACTCAAAACTCACCAAATGACTCCTCCCACCATATTATGATGTTGCCCAAGTTTTGGGCTCGATCCAAAATCAATAGGTGTGAGAAATTGGACAATTCAAGTTTAACGGAAGTTCGTTCCTAATTGGAGTGGTTGGTGTATTCCATACTTCTAGCGATTGGATTTCACTCAAAACTCACCAAATGACTCCTCTCACCATATTATGATGTTGCCCAAGTTTGGGGCTCGATTCGAAATCAATAGGTGTGAAAAATTGGACAATTCATGTTCAACGGCAGTTCGTTCTTAATTGGAGTGGTTGGTGTATTCCATACTTCTAGCGATTGGATTTCACTCAAAACTCACCAAATGACTCCTCCCACCATATTATGATGTTGCCCAAGTTTTGGGCTCGATCCGAAATCAATAGGTGTGAGAAATTGGACAATTCAAGTTCAACGGCAGTTCGTTCGTAATTGGAGTGGTTGGTGTATTCAATACTTCTAGCGATTGGATTTCACTCAAAACTCACCAAATGATTCCTCCCACCATATTATGTTGTTGCCCAAGTTTTGGGCTCGATCCGAAATCAATAGGTCTTCCAAATTTGACAATTAGAGTTCAACGGTAGTTCGTTCCTAATTGGAGTGGTTGGTGTATTCCATACTTCTAGCGATTGGATTTCACTGAAAACTAACCAAATGACTCCTCCCACCATATTATGATGTTGCCCAAGTTTTGGGCTCGATCCGAAATCAATAGGTGTTCCAAATTGGACAATTCAAGTTCAACGGCAGTTCGTTCCTAATTGGAGTGGTTGGTGTATTCCACACTTCTAGCGATTGGATTTCACTCAAAACTCACCAAATGACTCCTCCCACCACATTATGATGTTGCCCAAGTTTTGGGCTCGATCCGAAATCAATAGGTGTGTGAAATTGGACAATTCAAGTTTAACGGAAGTTCGTTCCTAATTGGAGTGGTTGGTGTATGCCATACTTCTAGCGATTGGATTTCACTCAAAACTCACCAAATGACTCCTCCCACCATATTATGATGTTGCCCACGTTTTGGGCCTGATCTGAAATCAATAGGTGTTCCAAATTGGACAATTCAAGTTCAACGGCAGTTCGTTCCTAATTGCAGTGGTTGTGTATTCCATACTTCTAGCGATTGGATTTCACTCAAAACTCACCAATTGAGTCCTCCCACCATATTATGTTGTTGCCCACGTTTTGGGCATGGTCCGAAATCAATGGGTGTGAGAAATTGGACAATTCAAGTTCAACGGAAGTTCGTTCCTAATTGGAGTAGTTGGTGTATTCCATACTTCTAGCGATTGGATTTCACTCAAAACACACCAATTGACTCCTCCCACCATATTATGATGTTGCCCAAGTTTTGGGCTCGATCCGAAATCAATAGGTTTGAGAAATTGGACAATTCAAATTCAACGGAAGTTCGTTCCTAATTGGAGTGGTTGGTGTATTCCATACTTCTTGCCATTGGATTTCACTCAAAACTCAAGAAATGACTCCTCCCACCATATTATGATGTTGCCCAAGTTTGTGGCTTGATCCGAAATCAATAGGTGTCAGAAACTGGACAATTCAAGTTCAACGGCAGTTCGTTCCTAATTGGAGTGGTTGATGTATTCCATACTTCTAGCGACTGGATTTCACTCAAAACTCACCAAATGACTCCTCCCACCATATTATGATGTTGCCCAAGTTTTGGGCTTGATCCGAAATCAATAGGTCTTCCAAATTTGACAATTAGAGTTCAACGGCAGTTCGTTCCTAATTGGAGTGGTAGGTGTATTCCATAATTCTAGCGATTGGATTTCACTCAAAACTAACCAATTGACTCCTCCAACGATATTATGATGTTGCCCAAGTTTGGGGCTCGATCCGAAATCAATAGGTGTGAGAAATTGGACAATTCAAGTTCAACGGCAGTTCGTTCCAAATTGGAGTGGTTGGTGTATTTTATACTTCTAGCGATTGGATTTCACTCAAAACTCACCAATTGACTCCTCCCACAATATTATGATGTTGCCCAAGTTTGGGGCTCGATCCCAAATCAATGGGTGTGAGAAATTGGACAATTCAAGTTCAACGGCAGATCGTTCCTAATTGGAGTGGTTGGTGTATTTTATACTTCTAGCGATTGGATTTCACTCAAAACTCACCAATTGACTCCTCCCACCATATTATGATGTTGCCCAAGTTTTGGGCTCGATCCGAAATCAATGGGTGTTCCCAATTGGACAATTCAAGTTCAACGGCAGTTCGTTCCTAATTGGAGTGGTTGGTGTATTCCATACTTCTAGCGATTGGATTTCACTCAAAACTCAACAAAAGACTCCTCCCACCATATTATGATGTTGCCCAAGTTTTGGGCTCGATCCGAAATCAATAGGTGTTCCAAATTGGACAATTCAAGTTCAACGGCAGTTTGTTCCTAATTGGAGGGGTTGGTGTATTCCATACTTCTAGCGATTGGATTTCACTCAAAACTAACCAAATGACTCCTCCCACAATATTATGATGTTGCCCAAGTTTTGGGCTTGATCCGAAATCAATAGGTGTTCCAAATTGGAGAATTCAAGTTCAACGGCAGTTCGTTTCTAATTGGAGTGGTTGGAGTATTACATAATTCTAGCGATTGGATTTCACTCAAAACTCACCAAATGACTCCTCCAACCATATTATGATGTTGCCCAAGTTTGGGGCTCGATCCGAAATCAATAGGTGTGAGAAATTGGACAATTCAAGTTCAACGGCAGTTCGTTCGTAATTGGAGTGGTTGGTGTATTCCACACTTCTAGCGATTGGGTTTCACTCAAAACTCACCAAATGACTCCTCCCACCATATTATGATGTTGCCCAAGTTTTGGGCTCGATCCGAAATCAATAGGTGTTCCAAATTGGACAATTCAAGTTCAACGGCAGTTCGTTCCTAATTGGAGGGGTTGGTGTATTCCATACTTCTAGCGATTGGATTTCACTCAAAACTAACCAAATGACTCCTCCCACAATATTATGATGTTGCCCAAGTTTTGGGCTCGATCCGAAATCAATAGGTGTTCCAAATTGGACAATTCAAGTTCAACGGCAGTTCGTTTCTAATTGGAGTGGTTGGAGTATTACATAATTCTAGCGATTGGATTTCACTCAAAACTCACCGAATGACTCCTCCAACCATATTATGATGTTGCCCAAGTTTGGGGCTCGATCCGAAATCAATAGGTGTGTGAAATTGGACAATTCAAGTTCAACGGCAGATCGTTCCTAATTGGAGTGGTTGGTGTATTTTATACATCTAGCGATTGGATTTCACTCAAAACTCACCAAATGACTCCTCCCACCATATTATGATGTTGCCCAAGTTTTGGGCTCGATCCGAAATCAGTTGGTGTTCGAAATTGGACAATTCAAGTTCAACGGCAGTTCGTTCCTAATTGGAGTGGTTGGTGTATTCCATACTTCTAGCTATTGGATTTCACTCAAAACTAACCAAATGACTCCTCCCACCATATTATGATTTGCCCATGTTTTGGGCTCGATCCGAAATCAATAGGTGTGAGAAATTGGACAATTTAAGTTCAACGGCAGTTCGTTCCTAATTGGAGTGGTTGGTGTATTACATAATTCTAGCGATTGGATTTTACTCAAAACTCACCAAATGACTCCTCCCACCATATTATGATGTTGCCCAAGTTTTGGGCTCGATCCAAAATCAATAGGTGTGAGAAATTGGACAATTCAAGTTTAACGGAAGTTCGTTCCTAATTGTAGTGGTTGGTGTATTCCATACTTCTAGCGATTGGATTTCACTCAAAACTCACCAAATGACTCCTCTCACCATATTATGATGTTGCCCAAGTTTGGGGCTCGATTCGAAATCAATAGGTGTGAAAAATTGGACAATTCAAGTTCAACGGCAGTTCGTTCTTAATTGGAGTGGTTGGTGTATTCCATACTTCTAGCGATTGGATTTCACTCAAAACTCACCAAATGACTCCTCCCACCATATTATGACGTTGCCCAAGTTTTGGGCTCGATCCGAAATCAATAGGTGTGAGAAATTGGACAATTCAAGTTCAACGGCAGTTCGTTCGTAATTGGAGTGGTTGGTGTATTCAATACTTCTAGCGATTGGATTTCACTCAAAACTCACCAAATGATTCCTCCCACCAAATTATGTTGTTGCCCAAGTTTTGGGCTCGATCCGAAATCAATAGGTCTTCCAAATTTGACAATTAGTGTTCAACGGTAGTTCGTTCCTAATTGGAGTGGTTGGTGTATTCCATACTTCTAGCGATTGGATTTCACTGAAAACTAACCAAATGACTCCTCCCACCATATTATGATGTTGCCCAAGTTTTGGGCTCGATCCGAAATCAATAGGTGTTCCAAATTGGACAATTCAAGTTCAACGGCAGTTCGTTCCTAATTGGAGTGGTTGGTGTATTCCACACTTCTAGCGATTGGATTTCACTCAAAACTCACCAAATGACTCCTCCCACCACATTATGATGTTGCCCAAGTTTTGGGCTCGATCCGAAATCAATAGGTGTGTGAAATTGGACAATTCAAGTTTAACGGAAGTTCGTTCCTAATTGGAGTGGTTGGTGTATGCCATACTTCTAGCGATTGGATTTCACTCAAAACTCACCAAATGACTCCTCCCACCATATTATGATGTTGCCCACGTTTTGGGCCTGATCTGAAATCAATAGGTGTTCCAAATTGGACAATTCAAGTTCGACGGCAGTTCGTTCCTAATTGCAGTGGTTGTGTATTCCATACTTCTAGCGATTGGATTTCACTCAAAACTCACCAATTGAGTCCTCCCACCATATTATGTTGTTGCCCACGTTTTGGGCATGGTCCGAAATCAATGGGTGTGAGAAATTGGACAATTCAAGTTCAACGGAAGTTCGTTCCTAATTGGAGTAGTTGGTGTATTCCATACTTCAAGTGATTGGATTTCACTCTAAATTCACCAAATGACTCCTCCCACCATATTATGATGTTGCCCAAGTTTGGGGCTTGATCCGAAATCAATAGGTGTTCCAAATTGGACAATTCAAGTTCAACGGCAGTACGTTCCTAATTGGAGTGGTTGGTGTATTCAATACTTCTAGCGATTGGATTTCACTCAAAACTCACCAATTGACTCCTCCCACCACATTATGGTGTTGCCCAAGTTTTGGTCTCGATCCGAAATCAATAGATGTGAGAAATTGGACAATTCAATTTCAACGGCAGTTCGTTCGTAATTGGAGTGGTTGGTGTATTCCATACTTCTAGCAATTGGATTTCACTCAAAACTCACCAAATGACTCCTCCCACCACATTATGATGTTGCCCAAGTTTTGGGCTCGATCCGAAATCAATAGGTGTGTGAAATTGGACAATTCAAGTTTAACGGAAGTTCGTTCCTAATTGGAGTGGTTGTTGTATTCCATACTTCTAGCGATTGGATTTCACTCAAAACTAACCAAATGACTCCTCTCACCATATTATGATGTTGCCCAAGTTTGGGGCTCGATTCGAAATCAATAGGTGTGAAAAATTGGACAATTCCAGTTCAACGGCAGTTCGTTCTTAATTGGAGTGGTTGGTGTATTCCATACTTCTAGCGATTGGATTTCACTCAAAACTCACCAAATGACTCCTCCCACCATATTATGATGTTGCCCAAGATTTGGGCTCGATCCGAAATCAATAGGTGTGAGAAATTGGACAATTCAAGTTCAACGGCAGTTCGTTCCTAATTGGAGTGAGTGCTGTATTCCATACTTCTAGAGATTGGATTTCACTCAAAACTCACCAAATGACTGCTCTCACCGTATTATGAAGTTGCCCAAGTTTTGGTCTCGAACCGAAATCAATAGGTGTTCCAAATTGGACAATTCAAGTGCAACGGCAGTTCGTTCCTAATTGGAGTGGTTGGTGTATGCCATACTTCTAGCGATTGGATTTCACTCAAAACTCACCAAATGACTCCTCCCACCATATTATGATGTTGCCCACGTTTTGGGCCTGATCTGAAATCAATAGGTGTTCCAAATTGGACAATTCAAGTTCAACGGCAGTTCGTTCCTAATTGCAGTGGTTGTGTATTCCATACTTCTAGCGATTGGATTTCACTCAAAACTCACCAATTGAGTCCTCCCACCATATTATGTTGTTGCCCACGTTTTGGGCATGGTCCGAAATCAATGGGTGTGAGAAATTGGACAATTCAAGTTCAACGGAAGTTCGTTCCTAATTGGAGTAGTTGGTGTATTCCATACTTCAAGCGATTGGATTTCACTCTAAACTCACCAAATGACTCCTCCCACCATATTATGATGTTGCCCAAGTTTGGGGCTTGATCCGAAATCAATAGGTGTTCCAAATTGGACAATTCAAGTTCAACGGCAGTACATTCCTAATTGGAGTGGTTGGTGTATTCAATACTTCTAGCGATTGGTTTTCACTCAAAACTCACCAATTGACTCCTCCCACCACATTATGGTGTTGCCCAAGTTTTGGTCTCGATCCGAAATCAATAGATGTGAGAAATTGGACAATTCAATTTCAACGGCAGTTCGTTCGTAATTGGAGTGGTTGGTGTATTCCATACTTCTAGCAATTGGATTTCACTCAAAACTCACCAAATGACTCCTCCCACCATATTATGATGTTGCCCAGGTTTTGGTCTCGATCCGAAATCAATAGGTGTGAGTAATTGGACAATTCAAGTTCAACGGCAGTTCGTTCCTAAATGGAGTGGTTGTTGTATTCCATACTTCTAGCGATTGGATTTCACTCAAAACTCACCGAATGACTCCTCCCACCATATTATGATGTTGCCCAAGTTTTGGGCTCGATCCGAAATCAATAGGTGTTCCAAATTGGACAATTCAAGTTCAGCGGCAGTTCGTTCCTAATTGGAGTGGTTGGTGTATTCCATACTTCTAGCGATAGGATTTCCCTCAAATCTCACCAAATGACTCCTCCCACCATATTATTATGTTGCACAAGTTTGGGGCTCGATCCGAAATCAAAAGGTGTGAGAAATTGGACAATTCAAGTTCAACGGCAGTTCCTTCCTAATTGGAGTGGTTGGTGTATTCCATACTTCTACCGATTGGATTTCACTCAAAACAAACCAAATGACTCCTCCCACCACATTATGATGTTGCCCAAGCTTTGGGCTCGATCCGAAATCAATCGGTGTGAGAAATTGGACAATTCAAGTTCAACGGCAGTTCGTTCCTAATTGGAGTGGTTGGTGTATTCCACACTTCTAGCGATTGGATTTCACTCAAAACTCACAAAAGGACTCCTCCCACCATATTATGATGTTGCCCAAGTTTTGGGCTCGATCCGAAATCAATAGGTGTGAAAAATTGGATAATTCAAGTTCAACGGCAGTTCGTTCCTAATTGGAGTGGTTGGTGTATTCCATACTTCCAGCGATTGGATTTCACTCAAAACTCACGAATTGACTCCTCCCACCATATTATGATGTTGCCCAAGTTTCGGGCTCGATCCGAAATCAATAGGTGTTCCAAATTGGACACTTCAAGTTCAACGACAGTTCGTTCGTAATTGGAGTGGTTGGTGTATTCCATAATTCTAGCGATTGGATTTCACTCAAAACTAACCAAATGACTCCTCCCACCATATTATGATGTTGCCCAAGTTTTGGGCTCAATACGAAATCAATAGGTGTTCCAAATTGGACAATTCAAGTTCAACGGCAGTTCGTTCCTAATTGGAGTGGTTGGTGTATTCCATACTTCTAGCGATTGGATTTCACTCAAAACTAACCAAATGACTCCTCCCACCATATTATGATGTTGCCCAAGTTTTGGGCTCGATCCGAAATCAATAGGTTTTTGAAATTGGACAATTCAAATTCAACGGAAGTTCGTTCCTAATTGGAGTGGTTGGTGTATTCCATACTTCTAGCGATTGGATGTCACTCAAAACTCACCAAATGACTCCTCCCACCATATTATGATGTTGCCCAAGTTTTGGGCTCAATACGAAATCAATAGGTGTTCCAAATTGGACAATTCAAGTTCAACGGCAGTTCGTTCCTAATTGGAGTGGTTGGTGTATTCCATACTTCTAGCGATTGGATTTCACTCAAAACTAACCAAATGACTCCTCCCACCATATTATGATGTTGCCCAAGTTTTGGGCTCGATCCGAAATCAATAGGTGTGAGAAATTGGACAATTCAAGTTCAACGGCAGTTCGTTCCTAATTGGAGTGGTTGGTGTATTCCATACTTCTAGCGATTGAATTTCACTCAAAACTCACGAAATGACTCTTCCCACCATATTATGATGATGCACAAGTTTGGGGTTTGATCCGAAATCAATAGATGTGAGAAATTGGACAATTCAAGTAAAACGGCAGTTCGTTCCTAATTGGAGTGGTTGGTGTATTCCAAACTTCTAGCGATTTGATTTCACTCAGAACTCACCAAATGACTCCTCCCACCATATTATGATGTTGCCCAAGTTTCGGGCTCGATCTGAAATCAATAGGTGTGAGAAATTGGACAATTTAATTTCAACGACAGTTCGTTCCTAATTGGAGTGGTTGGTGTATTCCATACTTCTAGCGAATGGATTTCACTCAAAACTCACCAAATGACTCCTCCCACCATATTATGATGTTGCCCAAGTTTTGGGCTCGATCCGAAATCAATAGGTGTTCCAAATTGGACAATTCAAGTTCAACGGCAGTTCGTTCCTAATTGGAGTGGTTGGTGTATTCCATACTTCTAGCGATTGGATTTCACCCGAAACTCACCAAATGACTCCTCCCACCATATTATGATGTTGCCCAAGTTTGGGGCTCGATCCGAAATCAATAGGTGTTCCATATTGCACAATTCAAGTTCAACGGCAGTTCGTTCCTAATTGGAGTGGTTGGTGTATTCCATACTTCTAGCGATTGGATTTCACTCAAAACTCACCAAATGACTCCTCCCACCATATTATGTTGTTGCCCAAGTTTTGGGCTCGATACGAAATCAATAGGTGTTCCAAATTGGACAATTCAAGTTCAACGGCAGTTCGTTCCTAATTGGAGTGGTTGGTGTATTCCATACTTCTAGCGATTGGATTTCACTCAAAACTAACCAAATGACTCCTCCCACCATATTATGATGTTGCCCAAGTTTTGGGCTCGATCCGAAATCAATAGGTGTGAGAAATTGGACAATTCAAGTTCAACGGCAGTTCGTTCCTAATTGGAGAGGTTGGTGTATTCCATACTTCTAGCGATTGGATTTCACTCAAAACTAACGAAATGACTCTTCCCACCATATTATGATGATGCACAAGTTTGGGGTTTGATCCGAAATCAATAGATGTGAGAAATTGGACAATTTAATTTCAACGACAGTTCGTTCCTAATTGGAGTGGTTGGTGTATTCCATACTTCTAGCGAATGGATTTCACTCAAAACTCACCAAATGACTCCTCCCACCATATTATGATGTTGCCCAAGTTTTGGGCTCGATCCGAAATCAATAGGTGTTCCAAATTGGACAATTCAAGTATAACGGCAGTTCGTTCCTAACTGGAGTGGTTGGTGTATTCCATACTTCTAGCGATTGGATTTCACTCAAAACTAACGAAATGACTCTTCCCACCATATTATGATGATGCACAAGTTTGGGGTTTGATCCGAAATCAATAGATGTGAGAAATTGGACAATTCAAGTTCAACGGCAGTTCGTTCCTAATTGGAGTGGTTGGTGTATTCCATACTTCTAGCGATTGGATTTCATTCAAAACTCACCAAATGACTCCTCCCACCATATTATGATGTTGCCCAAGTTTTGGGCTCGAGCCGAAATCAATAGGTGCGGGAAATTGGACAATTCAAGTGCAACGGCAGTTCGTTCCTAATTGGAGTGGTTGGTGTATTCCATACTTCTAGCGATTGGATTTCACTCAAAACTGACCAAATGACTCCTCCCACCATATTATGATGTTGCCCAAGTTTTGGGCTCGATCCGAAATCAATAGGTGTTCCGAATTGGATAATTCAAGTTCAACGGCAGTTCGTTCCTAATTGGAGTGGTTGATGTATTCCATACTTCTAACAATTGGATTTCACTCAAAACTCACCAAATGACTCCTCCCACCATATTATGATGTTGCCCAAGTTTTGGGCTCAATCCGAAATCAATAGGTGTGAGAAATTGGTCAATTCAATTTCAATGACAATTCGTTCCTAATTGGAGTGGTTGGTGTATTCCATACTTCTAGCGATTGGATTTCACTCAAAACCCACCAAATGACTCCTCCCACCATATTATGATGTTGCCCAAGATTTGGGCTCGATCCGAAATCAGTAGGTGTTCCGAATTGGACAATTCAAGTTCAACAGCAGTTCGTTCCAAATTGGAGTGGTTGGTGTATTCCATACTTCTAGCGATTGGATTTCACTCAAAACTAATCAAATGACTCCTCCCCCCATATTATGATGTTGCCCAAGTTTTGGGCTCGATCCGAAATCAATAGGTGTTCCAAATTGGACAATTCAAGTTCAACGGCAGTTCGTTCCTAATTGGAGTGGTTGGTGTATTCCATACTTCTAGCGATTGGATTTCACTCAAAACTCACCAAATGACTCCTCCCACCATATTATGATGTTGCCCAAGTTTTGGGCTCGATCCGAAATCAATAGGTGTGAGAAATTGGTCAATCCAATTTCAACGGCATTTCGTTCCTAATTGGTGTGGTTGGTGTGTTCCATACTTCTAGCGATTGGATTTCACTCAAAACACACCAAATGACTCCTCCCACCATATTATGATGTTGCCCAAGTTTTGGGCTCGATCCGAAATCAATAGTTGTGAGAAATTGGACAATTGAAGTTCAATGGCAGTTTGTTCCTAATTGGAGTGGTTGGTGTATTCCATACTTCTAGCGATTGGATTTCACTCAAAACTCACCAAATGACTCCTCCCACCATATTATGATGTTGCCCAAGTTTTGGGCTCGATCCGAAATCAATAGGTGTGAGAAATTGGACAATTCAAGTTCAACGGCAGTTCGTTCCTAATTGGAGTGGTTGGTGTATTCCATACTTCTAGCGATTGAATTTCACTCAAAACCCACCAAATGACTCCTCCCACCATATTATGATGTTGCCCAAGTTTTGGGCTCGATCCAAATTCAGTAGGTGTGAGAAATTGGTCAATCCAATTTCAACGGCATTTCGTTCCTAATTGGAGTGGTTGGTGTGTTCCATACTTCTAGCGATTGGATTTCACTCAAAACTCACCAAATGACTCCTCCCACCATATTATGATGTTGCCCAAGTTTTGGGCTCGATCCGAAATCAATAGGTGTGAGAAATTGGACAATTCAAGTTCAACGGCAGTTCGTTCCTAATTGGAGTGGTTGGTGTATTCCATACTTCCAGCGATTGGATCTCACTCAAAACTCACCAAATGACTCCTCCCACCATATTATGACGTTGCCCAACTTTTGGGCTCGATCCGAAATCAACAGGCGTGAGAAATTGGACAATTCAAGTTCAACGGCAGTTCGTTCCTAATTGGAGTGGTTGGTGTATTCCATACTTCTAGCGATTTGATTTCACTCAAAATTCACCAAATGACACCTCCCACCATATTATGATGTTGCCCAAGTTTGGGGCTCGATCCGAAATCAATAGGTGTGAGAAATTGGACAATTCAAGTTCGACTGCAGTTCGTTCCTAATTGGAGTGGTTGGTGTATTCCGTACTTCTTTGATTGGATTTCACTCCAAACTCACCAAAGGACTCCTCCCACCATATTATGATGTACCCCAAGTTTGGGGCTCGATCCGAAATCAATAGCTGTCAGAAATTGGACAATTCAAGTTCAACGACAGTTCGTTCCTAATTGGAGTGGTTGGTGTATTCCATACTTCTAGCGATTCGATTTCAGTCTAAACTAACCAAATGGCTCCTCCCACCATATTATGATGTTGCCCAAGTTTTGGGCTCGATCCGAAATCAATAGGTGTGAGAAATTGGACAATTGAAGTTCCACGGAAGTTCGTTTCTAATTGGAGTGGTTGGTGTATTCCATAGTTCTAGCGATTGGATTTCACTTAAAACTCAACAAATGACTCCTCCCACCATATTGTGATGTAGCCAAAAGTTTGCGGCTCGATCCGAAATCAATAGGTGTGAGAAATTGGACAATTCAAGTTCAACGGCAGTTTGTTCCTAATTGGAGTGGTTGGTGTATTCTCTTCTAGCGATTGGATTTCACTTAAAACTCACCAAATGACTCCGCCCACCATATTATGATGTTGCCCAAGTTTTGGACTCGATCCGAAATCAATAGGTGTTCCAAATTGGACAATTCAAGTTTAATGGCAGTTCGTTCCTAATTGCAGTGGTTGGTGTATTCCATAGTTCTAGAGATTGGATTTCACTCAAAACTCACCAAATGACTCCTCCCACCGTATTATGATGTTGCCCAAGTTTTGGTCTCGATCCGAAATCAATAGGTGTGACAAATTGAACAATTCAAGTTCAACGGAAGTTGGTTCCTAATTGGACTGGTTGGTGTATTCCATACTTCTAGCAATTGGATTTCACTCAAAACTCACCAAATGACTCCTCCCACCATATTATGATGTTGCCCACGTTTTGGGCTCGATCCGATATCAATAGGTGTGAGAAATTGGACAATTCAAGTTCAACGGCAGTTCGTTCCTAATTGGAGTGATTGGTGTATTCCATACTTCTAGCGATTGGATTCCACTCAAAACTCACCAAATGACTCCTCCCACCATATTATGATGTTGCCCAAGTTTCGGGCTCGATCTGAAATCAATAGGTGTGAGAAATTGGACAATTCAATTTCAACGACAGTTCGTTCCTAATTGGAGTGGTTGGTGTATTCCATACTTCTAGCGATTGGATTTCACTCAAAACCCACCAAATGACTCCTCCCACCATATTATGATGTTGCCCAAGTTTTGGGCTCGATCCAAATTCAATAGGTGTGAAAAATTGGTCAATTCAATTTCAACGACAGTTCTTTCCAAATTGGAGTGGTTGGTGTATTCCATACTTCTAGCAATTGGATTTCACTCAAAACTCACCAAATGACTCCTCCCACCATATTATGAATTTGCCCAAGTTTTGGGCTCGATACGAAATCAATAGGTGTGAGAAATTGGTCAATTCAATTTCAACGACAATTCGTTCCTAATTGGAGTGGTTGGTGTATTCCATACTTCTAGCGATTGGATTTCACTCAAAACTCACCGAATGACTCCCCCCACCGTATTTTGTTGTTGCCCAAGTTTTGGGCTCTATCTGAAATTAATTGGCGTTCCAAATTGGACAATTCAAGTTCAACGGCAGTTCGTTCCTAAATGGAGTGATTGGTGTATTCCATACTTCTAGCGATTGGATTTCACTCAAAACTCACCAAATGACTCCTCGCACCGTATTATGATGTTGCCCAAGTTTTGGGCTCGATCCGAACTCAATAGGTGTGACAAATTGGACAATTCAAGTTCGACGGCAGTTCGTTCCTAATTGGAGTGGTTGGTGTATTCCATACTTCTAGCGATTGGATTTCACTCAAAACCCACCAAATGACTCCTCCCACCATATTATGATGTTGACCCAGTTTTGGGCTCGATCCGAAATCAATAGGTGTGAGAAATTGGACAATTCAAGTTCAACGGCAGTTCGTTCCTAATTGAAGGGTTGGTGTATTCCATACATCTAGCGATTGGATTTCACTCAAAACTGACCAAATGACTCCTCCCACAATATTATGATGTTGCCCAAGTTTGGGGCTCGATCCGAAATCAATAGGTGTTCCAAATTGGACAATTCAAGATAAACGGCAGTTCGTTCCTAATTGGTTTGGTTGGTGTATTCCATACTTCTAGCGATTGGATTTCACTCAAAACTCACCGAATGACTCCTCCCACCATATTATTATGTTACCCAAGTTTTGGGCTCGATCCGAAATCAATAGGTGTTCCAAATTGGACAATTCAAGTATAACGGCAGTTCGTTCCTAACTGGAGTGGTTGGTGTATTCCATACTTCTAGCGATTGGATTTCACTCAAAACTCACCCAATGACTCCTCCCACCATATTATGATGTTGCCCAAGTTTTGGGCTCGATGCGAAATCAATAGGTGTTCCAAATTGGACAATTCAAGTATAACGGCAGTTCGTTCCTAACTTGAGTGGTTGGTGTTTTCCATACTTCTAGCGATTGGATTTCACTCAAAACTCACCAAATGACACCTCCCACCATATTATGATGTTGCCCAAGTTTTGGGCTCGATCCGAAATCAATAGGTGTTCCAAATTGGACAATTCAAGTATAACGGCAGTTCGTTCCTAACTGGAGTGGTTGGTGTATTCCATACTTCTAGCGATTGGATTTCACTCAAAACTCACCAAATGACACCTCCCACCATATTATGATGTTGCCCAAGTTTTGGGCTCGATCCGAAATCAATAGGTGTTCCAAATTGGACAATTCAAGTATAACGGCAGTTCGTTCCTAACTGGAGTGGTTGGTGTATTCCATACTTCTAGCGATTGGATTTCACTCAAAACTCACCAAATGACTCCTTCCACCATATTATGATGGTGCCCAAGTTTTGGGCTCGATCCGAAATCAATACGTGTGAGAAATTGGTCAATTCAATTTCAACGACAGTTCTTTCCTAACTGGAGTGGTTGGTGTATTCCATACTTCTAGCGATTGGATTTCACTCAAAACTCACCAAATGACTCCTCCCACCATATTATCATGTTGCCCAAGTTTGGGGCTCGATCCGAAATCAATAGGTGTTCCAAATTGGACAATTCAAGTTCAACGGCAGTTCGTTCCTAATTGGTTTGGTTGGTGTATTCCATACTTCTAGCGATTGGATTTCACTCAAAATTCCCTAAATGACTTGTCCCACCATATTACGATGTTGCCCAAGTTTTGGGCTCGATCCGAGATCAATAGGTGTTCCAAATTGGACAATTCAAGTATAACGGCAGTTCTTTCCTAACTGGAGTGGTTGGTGTATTCCATACTTCTAGCGATTGGATTTCACTCAAAACTCACCAAATGACTCCTCCCACCATATTATGATGTTGCCCAAGTTTTGGGCTCGATCCGAAATCAATAGGTGTGACAAATTGGTCAATTCAATTTCAATGACAGTTCTTTCCTAATTGGAGTGGTTGGTGTATTCCATACTTCTAGCGATTGGATTTCACTCAAAACTCACCAAATGACTCCTCCCACTATATTATGATGTTGCCCAAGTTTTGGGCTCGATCCGAAATCAATAGGTGTTCCAAATTGGACAATTCAAGTATAACGGCAGTTCGTTCCTAACTGGAGTGGTTGGTGTTTTCCATACTTCTAGCGATTGGATTTCACTCAAAACTCACCAAATGACACCTCCCACCATATTATGATGTTGCCCAAGTTTTGGGCTCGATCCGAAATCAATAGGTGTTCCAAATTGGACAATTCAAGTATAACGGCAGTTCGTTCCTAACTGGAGTGGTTGGTGTATTCCATACTTCTAGCGATTGGATTTCACTCAAAACTCACCAAATGACTCCTTCCACCATATTATGATGGTGCCCAAGTTTTGGGCTCGATCCGAAATCAATAGGTGTGAGAAATTGGACAATTCAAGTTCAACGGCAGTTCGTTCCTAATTGGAGTGGTTGGTGTATTCCATACTTCTAGCGATTGGATTTCACTCAAAACTCACCAAATGACTCCTCCCACCATATTATGATGTTGCCCAGGTTTTGGGCTCGATCCGAAATCAATAGGTGTTCCAAATTGGACAATTCAAGTATAACGGCAATTCGTTCCTAACTGGAGTGGTTGGTGTTTTCCATACTTCTAGCGATTGGATTTCACTCAAAACCCACCAAATGACTCCACCCACCATATTATGGTGTTGCCCAAGTTTTAGGCTCGATCCAAATTCAGTAGGTGTGAGAAATTGGTCAATTCAATTTCAACGACAGTTTTTTCCAAATTGGAGTGGTTGGTGTATTCCATACTTCTAGCAATAGGATTTCACTCAAAACTCACCAATTGACTCCTCCCACCATATTCTGATGTTGCCCAAGTTCTGGGCTCGATCCGAAATCAATAGGTGTGAGAAATTGGTTAATTCAATTTCAACGACAATTCGTTCCTAATTGGATTGGTTGGTGTATTCCATACTTCTAGCGATTGGATTTCACTCAAAACTCACCAAATGACTCCCCCCACCATATTTTGTTGTTGCCCAAGTTTTGGGGTCGATCTGAAATTAATTGGTGTTCCAAATTGGACAATTCAAGTTCAACGGCAGTTCGTTCCTAAATGGAGTGGTTGGTGTATTCCATACTTGTAGCGATTGGATTTCACTCAAAACTCACCAAATGACTCCTCGCACCGTATTATGATGTTGCCCATGTTTTGGGCTCGATCCGAAATCAATAGGTGTGAGAAATTGGACAATTCAAGTTCAACGGCAGTTCGTTCCTAATTGGAGTGGTTGGTGTATTCCATACTTCTAGCGATTGGATTTCACTCAAAACCCACCAAATGACTCCTCCCACCATATTATGATGTTGCCCAAGTTTTGGGCTCGATCCGAAATCAATAGGTGTGAGAAATTGGACAATTCAAGTTCAACGACAGTTCTTTCCTAATTGGAGTGGTTGGTGTATTCCATACTTCTAGCAATTGGATTACACTCAAAACTTACCAAATGACTCCTCCCACCATATTATGATGTTGCCCATGTTTTGGGCTCGATCCGAAATCAATAGGTTTTCCAAATTGGACAATTCAAGTTCAACGGCAGTTCGTTCCTAATTGGAGTGGTTGGTGTATTCCATACTTCTAGCGATTGGATTTCACTCAAAACCCACCAAATGACTCCTCCCACCATATTATCATGTTGCCCAAGTTTTGGGCTCGATCCAAATTCAGTAGGTGTGAGAAATTGGTCAATTCAATTTGAACGACAGTTCTTTCCAAATTGGAGTGGTTGGTGTATTCCATACTTCTAGCGATTGGATTTCACTCAAAACTCACCAAATGACTCCTCCCACCATATTATGATGTTGCCCAAGTTTTGGGCTCGATCCGAAATCAATAGGTGTTCCAAATTGGACAATTCAAGTATAACGGCAGTTCGTTCCTAGTTGCAGTGGTTGGTGTATTCCATACTTCAAGCGATTGGATTTCACTCAAAACTCACCGAATGACTCCTCCCACCATATTATGATGTTGCCCAAGTTTTGGGCTCGATCCGAAATCAGTAGGTGTGAGAAATTGGTCAATTCAAATTCAACGACAGTTCTTTCCTAATTGGAGTGGTTGGTGTATTCCATACTTCTAGCGATTGGATTTCACTCAAAACACACCAAATGACTCCTCCCACCATATTATGATGTTGCCCAAGTTTTGGGCGCGATCCGAATTCAATAGGTGTGAGAAATTGGACAATTCAAGTTCAACGGCAGTTCGTTCCAAATTGGAGTGGTTGGTGTATTCCACACTTCTAGCGATTGGATTTCACTTAAAATTTACCAAATGACTCCTCCCACCATATTATGATGTTGCCCAAGTTTTGGGCTCGATCCGAAATCAATGGGTGTTCCAAATTGGACAATTCAAGTTCAACGGCAGTTCGTTCCAAATTCGAGTGGTTGGTGTATTCCATACTTCTAGCGATTGGATTTCACTCAAAACCCACCAAATGACTCCTCCCACCATATTATGATGTTGCCCAAGTTTTGGGCACGATCCAAATTCAATAGGTGTGAGAAATTGGTCAATTCAATTTCAACGACAGTTCTTTCCAAATTGGAGTTGTTGGTGTATTCCATACTTCTAGCGATTGGATTTCACTCAAAACTCACCAAATGACTCCTCCCACCAAATTATGATGTGGACCAAGTTTTGGGCTCAATCCGAAATCAATAGGTGTTCCAAATTGGAGAATTCAAGTTCAACGGCAGTTCTTTCCTAATTGGAGTGGTTGGTGTATTCCATACTTCTAGCGATTGGATTTCACTCAAAACTCACCAAATTACTCCTCCCACCATATTATGATGTTGCCCAAGTTTTGGGCTCGATCCGAAATCAATAGGTGTTCAAAATTGGACAATTCAAGTTGTACGGCAGTTCGTTCCTAATTTGAGTGGTTGGTGTATTCCATACTTCTAGCGATTGGATTTCACTCGAAACTCACCAAATGACTCTTGCCACCATATTATGATGTTGCCCAAGTTTTGGGCTCGATCCGAAATCAATAGGTGTGAGAATTTGGTCAAATCAATTTGAACGGCATTTCGTTCCTAATTGGAGTGGTTGGTGTATTCCATACTTCTAGCGATTGGATTTCTCTCAAAACTCACAAAACGACTCCTCCCACCATATTATGACGTTGCCCAAGTTTTGGGCTCGATCCGAAATCAATAGCTGTTGCAAATTGGACAATTCAAGTTCAACGGCAGTTCGTTCCTAATTGGAGTGGTTGGTGTATTCCGTACTTCTAGCGATTGGATGTCACTCAAAACTCACCAAATGACTCCTCCCACCAGATTATGACGTTGCCCAAGATTTGGGCTCGATCCGAAATCAATAGGTGTTCCAAATTGGACAATTCAAGTTCCATGGCGGTTCGTTCCTAATTGGAGTGATTGGTGTATTCCATACTTCTAGCGATTGGATTTCACTCAAAACTAACCAAATGACTCCTCCCACTATATTATCATGTAGCCCAAGTTTCGGGCTCGATCCGAAATCAATCGGTGTGAGAATTTGGACAATTCAAGTTCAACGGCAGTTCGTTCCTAATTGGAGTGGTTGGTGTATTCCATATTTCTAGCGATTGGATTTCACTCAAAACACACCAAATGACTCCTCCCACCATATTATGATGTTGCCCATGTTTTGGGCTCGATCCGAAATCAATAGGTGTTCCAAATTGGACAATTCAAGTTCAATGGAAGTTCGTTCCTAATTGGAGTGGTTGGTGTATTCCATACTTCTAGGGATTTGATTTCACTCAAATCTCACCAAATGACTCCTCCTTGGTTATTATGATGTTGCCCAAGTTTTGGACTCGATCCGAAATCAATAGGTGTTCAAAATTGGACAATTCAAGTTCAACGGCAGTTCGTTCCTAATTGGAGTGGTTGGTGTATTCCATACTTCTAGCGATTGGATTTCACTCATAACTCACCAAATGACTCCTCCCACCATATTATGATGTTGCCCAAGTTTGGGGCTCGATCCGAAATCAATAGGTGTTCCAAATTGGACAATTCAAGTTCAACGGCAGTTCGTTCCTAATTGGAGTGGTTGGTGTATTCCATACTTCTAGCGATTGGATTTCACTCAAAACTCACCAAATGACTCCTCCCACCATATTATGATGTTGCCCAAGTTTTGGGCTCGATCCGAAATCAATGGGTGTTTCAAATTGGACAATTCAAGTTCAACGGCAGTTCGTTCCAAATTGGAGTGGTTGGTGTATTCCATACTTCTAGCGATTGGATTTCACTCAAAACTCACCCAATGACTCCTCCCACCATATTATGATGTTTCCCAAGTTTTGGGCTCGATCCGAAATCAATAGGTGTTCCAAGTTGGACAATTCAAGTTCAACGGCAGTTCGTTCCTAATTGGAGTGGTTGGTGTATTCTGTACTTCTACCGATTGGATTTCACTCAAAACGCACCAAATGACTCCTCCCACCATATTATGATGTGGACCAAGTTTTGGGCTCAATCCGAAATCAATAGGTGTTCCAAATTGGACAATTCAAGTTCAACGGCAGTTCGTTCCTAATTGGAGTGGTTGGTGTATTCCATACTTCTAGCGATTGGATTTCACTCAAAACACACCAAATGACTCCTCCCACCATATTATGACGTTGCCCAAGTTTTGGGCTCGATCCGAAATCAATAGGTGTTCCAAATTGGACAATTCAAGTTCAACGGCAATTCGTTCCTAATTGGAGTGGTTGGTGTATTCCATACTTCTTGCGATTGGATTTCACTCAAAACTCACCAAATGACTCCTCCCACCATATTATGATGTTGCCCAAGTTTGGGGCTCGATCCGAAATCAATAGGTGTGAGAGATTGGACAATTCAAGTTCAACGGCAGTTCGTACCTAATTGGAGTGGTTTGTGTATTGCATACTTCCAGCGATTGGATTTCACTCAAAACTCACCAAATGACTCCTCCCACCATATTATGATGTTAGCCAAGTTTTGGGCTCGATCCGAAATCAATAGGTGTTCCAAATTGGAAAATTCAAGTATAACGGCAGTTCGTTCCTAACTGGAGTGGTTCGTGTATTCCATACTTCTAGCGATTGGATTTCACTCAAAACTCACCAAATGACTCCTCCCACCGTAATATGATGTTGCCCAAGGTTTGGTCTCGATCCGAAATCAATAGGTGTTCCAAATTGGACAATTCAGGTTCAACGGCAGTTCGTTCCTAATTGGAGTGGTTGGTGTATTGCATACTTCTAGCAATTTGATTTGACTCAAAACTCACCAAATGACTCCTTCCACCGTATTATTGTTATGTTGCCCGAATTTTGGGCTCGATCCGAAATCAATAGGTGTTCCAAATTGGACAATTCAAGTTCAACGGCAGTTCGTTCCTAAGTGGAGTGGTTGGTGTATTCCATACTTCTAGCGATTGGATTTCACTCAACACTCACCAAATGACTCCCGCCACCATATTATGATGTTGCCCAAGTTTTGGGCTCGATCAGAAATCAATACGTGTGAGAAATTGGACAATTCAATTTCAACAGCAGTTCGTACCTAATTGGAGTGGTTGGTGTATTCCATACTTCTAGCGATTTGATTTCACTCAAAACTCACCAAATGACTCCTCCCACCATATTATGATGATGTACAGGTTTTGGGTTCGATCCGAAATCAATAGGTGTGAGAAATTGGACAATTCAAGTTCAACGGCAGTTCATTCCTAATTGGAGTGGTTGGTGTATTCCATACTTCTAGCGATTGGATTTCATTCAAAACTCACCAAATGACTCCTCCCACCATATTATGATGTTGCCCAAGTTTTGGGCTCGATCCGAAACCAATAGGTGTGAGAAATTGGTCAATTCAATTTCAACGAAAGTTCGTTCCTAATTGGAGTGGTTGGTGTATTCCGTACTTCTAGCGATTGGATTTCACTCAAAACTCACCAAATGACTCCTCCCACCATATTATGATGTTGCCCAAGTTTTGGGCTCGATCCGAAATCAATAGGTTTGAGAAATTGGTCAATTCAATTTCAACGAAAGTTCGTTCCTAATTGGAGTGGTTCGTGTATTCCGTACTTCTAGCGATTGGATTTCACTCAAAACTCACCAAATGACTCCTCCCACCATATTATGATGTTGCCCAAGTTTTGTGCTCGATTCGAAATCAATAGGTGTGAGAAATTGGACAATTCAAGTTCAACGGCAGTTCGTTCCTAATTGGAGTGGTTGGTGTATTCCATACTTCTAGCGATTGGATTTCACTCAAAACTCACAAATGACTCCTCTCACCATATTAGAATGTTGCCCAAGTTTTGGGCTCGATCCGAAATCCATAGGTGTTCCAAATTGGACAATTCAAGTTCAACGGCAGTTCGTTCCTAATTGGAGTGGTTGGTGTATTCCATACTTCTAGAAATTGGATTTCACTCAAAACTCACCAAATGACTCCTCCCACCGTATTATGATGTTGCCCAAGTTTTGGGCTTGATCCGAAATCAATAGGTGTTCCAAATTGGACAATTCAAGTTCAACGGCAGTTCGTTCCTAATTGGAGTGGTTGGTGTATTCCACACTTCTAGCGATTGGATTTCACTCAAAACTCACCAAATGACTCCTCCCACCATATTATGATGTTGCCCAAGTTTGGGGCTCGATCAGAAATCAATAGGTGTGAGAAATTGGACAATTCAAGTTCAACGGCAGTTCGTTCCTAATTGGAGTGGTTGGTGTATTCCATACTTCTAGCGATTGGATTTCACTCAAAACTCACCAAATGACTCCTCCCACCATATTATGATGTTGCCCAAGTTTTGGGCTCGATCCAAAATCAATAGGTGTGTGAAATTGGACAATTCAAGTTCAACGGCAGTTCGTTCCTAATTGGAGTGGTAGATGTATTCCATACTTCTAGCGATTGGATTTCACTTAAAACTCACCAAATGACTCCTCCCGCCATATTATTAGGTTTCCCAAGTTTTGGGCTCGATCCGAAATCAATAGGTGTTCCAAATTGGACAATTCAAGTTCAACGGCAGTTCGTTCCTAGTTGGAGTGGTTGGTGTCTTCCATACTTCTAGCGATCGGATTTCACTCAAAACTCACCAAATGAATCCTCCCCCCATATTATGATGTTGCCCAAGTTTTGGGCTCGATCCGAAGTCAATAGGTGTTCCAAATTGGATAATTCAAGTTCAATGGCAGTTCGTTCCTAATTGGAGTGGTTGGTGTATTCCATACTTCTAGCGATTGGATTTCACTTAAAACTAACCAATTGATTCCTCCCACCATATTATGATGTTGCCCAAGTTTTGGGCTCGATCCGAAATCAATAGGTGTTCCAAATTGGACAATTCAAGTTCAACGGCAGTTCGTTCCTAATTGGAGTGGTTGGTGTATTCCATACTTCTAGCGATTGGATTTCATTCAAAACTCACCAAATGACTCCAACCACCATATTATGATGTTGCCCAAGTTTTCGGCTCGATCCGAATTCAAAAGTTGTGAGAAATTGGTCTATTCAATTTCGACGACAGTTCTTTCCTAATTGGAGTGGTTGATGTATTCCATACTTCTAGCGATTGGATT
The DNA here is from genome assembly GCF_965620075.1 of Prunus avium. Classification (NCBI taxonomy): domain Eukaryota; kingdom Viridiplantae; phylum Streptophyta; class Magnoliopsida; order Rosales; family Rosaceae; genus Prunus; species Prunus avium. The sequence goes on from NC_142290.1 coordinate 12,161,133, forward strand.
TCACTCAAAACTAACCAAATGACTCCTCCCACCATATTATGATGTTGCCCACGTTTTGGGCTCGATCCGAAATCAATAGGTGTTCCAAATTGGATAATTCAAGTTCAACGGCAGTTCGTTCCTAATTGGAGTGGTTGGTGTATTCCATACTTCTAGCGATTGGATTTCAGTCAAAACTAACCAAATGACTCCTCCCACCATATTATGATGTTGCCCAAGTTTTGGGCTCGATCCGAAATCAATAGGTGTTCCAAATTGGACAATTGAAGTTCAACGGCAGTTCGTTCCTAATTGGAGTGGTTGGTGTATTCCATACTTCTAGCGATTGGATTTCATTCAAAACTCACCAAATGACTCCACCCACCATATTATGATGTTGCCCAAGTTTTGGGCTCGATCCGAATTCAATAGGTGTGAGAAATTGGTCAATTCAATTTCAACGACAGTTCGTTCCTAATTGGAGTGGTTGGTGTATTCCGTACGTCCAGCGATTGGATTTCACTCAAAACTCACCAAATGACTCCTCCCACCATGTTATGATGTTGCCCCAGTTTTGGGGTCGATCCGAGATCAATAGGTGTTCGAAATTGGACAATTCAAGTTCAATGGCAGTTCGTTCCTAATTGGAGTGGTTGGTGTATTCCATACTTCTAGGGATTGGATTTCCCTTAAAAGTCACCAAATGACTCCTCCCACCATATTATGATGTTGCCCAAGTTTTGGCCTCGATCCGAAATCAATAGGTGTTCCAAATTGGACAATTCAAGTTCAACGGCAGTTCGTTCCTAATTGGAGTGGTTGGTGTATTCCATACTTCTAGCGATTGGATTTCAGTCAAAACTAACCAAATGACTCCTCCCACAATATTATGATGTTGCCCAAGTTTTGGGCTCGATCCGAAATCAATAGGTGTTCCAAATTGGACAATTCAAGTTCAGCGGCAGTTCGTTCCAAATTGGAGTGGTTGGTGTATTCCATACTTTTAGCGATTGGATTTCACTCAACACTCACCAAACGACTCCTCCGACCATATTGTGTTGTTGCCCAAGTTTTGGGCTCGATCCAAAATCAGTAGGTGTTCCAAATTGGACAATTCAAGTTCAACGTCCGCTCGTTCCTAATTGGAGTGGTTGGTGTATTCCATACTTCTAGCGATTAGATTTCACTCAAAACTCACCAAATGACTACTCCCACCATATTATGATGTTGCCCAAGTTATGGGCTCGATCCGAAATCAATAGGTGTTCCAAATTGGACAATCCAAGTTCAACGGCAGTTCGTTCCTAATCGGAGTGGTTGGTGTATTCCATACTTCTGGCGATTGGATTTCACTCAAAACTCACCAAATGACTCCTCGCAGCATATTATGGTGTTGCCCAAGTTTTGGGCTCGATCCGAAATCAATAGGTGTTCCAAATTGGACAATTCAAGTTCAACGGCAGTTCGTTTCTAATTGGAGTGGTTGGTGTATTCCATACTTCTAGCGATTGGATTTCACTCAAAACCCACGAAATGACTCCTCCCACCATATTATGTTGTTGCCCAAGTTTTGGGCTCGATCCGAAATAAATAGGTGTTCCAAATTGGACAATTCAAGTTCAACGGCAGTTCGTTCCTAATTGGAGTGGTTGGTGTATTCCATACTTCTAGCGATTGGATTTCACTCAAAACTCACCAAATGACTCCTCACACATATTATGATGTTGCCCAAGTTTTGGGCTCAATCCGAAATCAATAGGTGTTCCAAATTGGACAATTCAAGTTCAACGGCAATTCGTTCCTAATTGGAGTGGTTGGTGTATTCCATACTTCTAGTGATTGGATTTCACACAAAACTAACCAAATGACTACTCCCACCATATTATGATGTTGCCCAAGTTTTGGGCTCGATCCAAAATCAATAGGTGTGAGAAATTGGACAATTCAAGTTCAACGGCAGTTCGTTCCTAGTTGGAGTGGTTGGTGTATTCCACACTTCTAGCGATTGGATTTCACTCAAAACTCACCAAATGACTCCTGCCACCATATTATGATGTTGCCCAAGTTTTGGGCTCGATCCGAAATCAATAGGTCTGAGAAATTGGTCAATTCAATTAGAACGACAGTTCATTCCTAATTGGAATGGTTGGTGTATTCCATACGTCGAGCGAATGGATTTCACTCAAAACTCACCAAATGACTCCTCCCACCATATTATGATGTTGCCCAAGTTTTGGGCTCGATCCGAAATCAATAGGTCTGAGAAATTGGTCAATTCAATTTGAACGACAGTTCGTTCCTAATTGGAGTGGTTGGTGTATTCCATACGTCCAGCGATTGGATTTCACTCAAAACTCACCAAATGACTCCTCCCACCATGTTACGATGTTGCCCAAGTTTTGGGCTCGATCCGGAATCAATAGGTGTTCCAAATTGGACAATTCAAGTTCAACGGCAATTCGTTCCTAATTGGAGTGGTTGGTGTATTACATACTTCTAGCGATTGGATTTCACTCAAAACTCACCAAATGACTCCTCCCAGCATATTATGATGTTGCCCAAGTTTTGGGCTCGATCCGAAATCAATAGGTGTTAGAAATTGGACAATTCAAGTTCAACGGCAGTTCGTTCCAAATTCGAGTGGTTGGTGTATTCCATACTTCTAGCGATTGGATTTCACTCAAAACTCACCAAATGACTCCTCCCACCATATTATAATGTTGCCCAAGTTTTGGGCTCGATCCGAAATCAATAGGTCTTCCAAATTTGACAATTAGAGTTCAACGGCAGTTCGTTCCTAATTGGAGTGGTTGGTGTATTCCATACTTCTAGCGATAGGATTTCACTCAAATCTCACCAAATGACTCCTCCCACCATATTATTATGTTGCACAAGTTTGGGGTTCGATCCGAAATCAATAGGTGTGAGAAACTAGCCAAATGACTCCTCCCACCATATTATGATGTTGCCCAAGTTTTGGGCTCGATCCGAAATCCATAGGTGTGAGAAATTGGACAACTCAAGTTCAACGGCAGTTCGTTCCTAGTTGGAGTGGTTGGTGTATTCCATACTTCTAGCGACTGGATTTCACTCAAAACTCACCAAATGACTCCTCCCACCATATTATGATGTTGCCCAAGTTTGGGGTTCAATCCGAAATCAATAGGTGTTAGAAACTGGACAATTCAAGTTCAACGGCCGTTCGTTCCTAACGGGAGTGGTTGGTGTATCCCATACTTCTAGCGATTGGACTTCACTCAAAACTCACCAAATGACTCCTCCCACCATATTATGATGTTGCCCAAGTTTGGGCCTCGATCCGAAATCAATAGGTGTTCCAAATTGGACACTTCAAGTTCAACGACAATTCTTTCCTAATTGGAGTGGCTGGTGTATTCCATACTTCTAGCGATTGGATTTCACTCAAAACTCACCAAATGACTCCTCCCACCATATTATGATGTTGCACAAGTTTGGGGTTCGATCCGAAATCAATAGGTGTTAGAAATTGGACAATTCAAGTTCAACGGCAGTTCGTTCCTAGTGGGAGTGGTTGGTGTATTCCATACTTCAAGCGATTGGATTTCACTAAAAACTCTCCAAATGAATCCTCCCACCATATTATGATGTTGCCCAAGTTTTGGGCTCGATCCGAAATCAGTAGGTGTTCCAAACAGGACAATTCAAGTTCAACGGCAGTTCGTTCCTAATTGGAGTGGTTGGTGTATTCCATACTTCTAGCGAATGGATTTCACTCAAAACTCACCAAATGACTCCTCCCACCATATTATGATGTTGCCCAAGTTTGGGGCTCAATCCGAAATCAATAGGTGTGAGAAATTGGACAATTCAAGTTCAACGGCAGTTCGTTCCTAATTGGAGAGGTTGGTGTCTTCCACACTTCTAGGGATTGGATTTCACTCAAAACTCACCAAATGACTCCTCCCACCATATTATGATGTTGCCCAAGTTTTGGGTATGATCCGAAATCAATAGGTGTTCGAAATAGGACAATTCAAGTTCAACGGCAGTTCGTTCCTAATTGGAATGGTTGGTGTATTCCATACTTCTAGCGATTGGATTTCACTCAAAACTCACCAAATGACTCCTCCCACCATATTATGATGTTGCCCAAGTTTGGGGCTTGATCCGAAATCAATAGGTGTGAGACATTGGACAATTCATGTTCAACGGTAGTTCGTTCCTAATTGGAGTGGTTGGTGTATTCCATACTTCTAGAGATTGGATTTCACCCAAAACTCACCAAATGACTCCTCCCACCATATTATGATGTTGCCCAAGTTTGGGGCTCGATCCGAAATCAATAGGTGTTCAAAATTGGACAATTCAAATTCAACGGCAGTTCGTTCCTAATTGGAGTGGTTGGTGTATTCCATACTTCTAGCAATTGGATTTCACCAAAAACTCACCAAATGACTCCTCCCACCATATTATGATGTTGCCCAAGTTTGGGGCTCGATCCGAAATCAATAGGTGTTCCAAATTGGACAATTCAAGTTCAACGGCAGTTCGTTCCGAATTGGAGTTGTTGGTGTATTCCACACTTCTAGCGATTGGATTTCACTCAAAACTCACCCAATGACTCCTCCCACCATACTATGATGTTGCCCAAGTTTGGGGCTCGATCCGAAATCAATAGGTGTGAGAAATTGGACAATTCAAGTTCAACGGTAGTTCGTTCCAAATTGGAGTGGTTGGTGTATTCCATACTTCTAGCGATTGGATTTCACTCAAAACTCACCAAATGACTCCTCCCACCATATTATGATGTTGCCCAAGTTTGGGGCTCGATCCGAAATCAATAGGTGTTCCAAATTGGACAATTCAAGTTCAACGGCAGTTCGTTCCTAATTGGAGTTGTTGGTGTATTCCACACTTCTAGCGATTGGATTTCACTCAAAACTCACCCAATGACTCCTCCCACCATACTATGATGTTGCCCAAGTTTGGGGCTCGATCCGAAATCAATAGGTGTGAGAAATTGGACAATTCAAGTTCAACGGTAGTTCGTTCCAAATTGGAGTGGTTGGTGTATTCCATACTTCTAGCGATTGGATTTCACTCAAAACTCACCAAATGACTCCTCCCACCATATTATGATGTTGCCCAAGTTTGGGGCTCGATCCGAAATCAATAGGTGTGAGAAATTGGACAATTCAAGTTCAACGGCAATTCGTTCCTAATTGGAGTGGTTGGTGTATTCCATACTTCTAGCGATTGGATTTCACTCAAAAGTCACCAAATGACTCCTCCCACCATATTATGATGTTGCCCAAGTTTTGGGCTCGATCCGAAATCAATAGGTGTGAGAAATTGGACAACTCAAGTTCAGCGGCAGTTCGTTCCAAATTGGAGTGGTTGGTGTATTCCAAACTTCTAGCGAATGGATGTCACCCAAAACTCACCAAATGACTCCTCCCACCATATTATGATGTTGCCCAAGTTTGGGGCTCGATCCGAAATCAATAGGCGTTCCAAATTGGACAATTCAAGTTCAACGGAAGTTCGTTCCTAATTGGAGTGGTTGGTGTATTCCATACTTCTAGCGATTGGATTTCACTCAAAACTCACCAAATGACTCCTCCCACCATACTATGATGTTGCCCAAGTTTGGGGCTCGATCCGAAATCAATAGGTGTGAGAAATTGGACAATTCAAGTTCAACGGCAGTTCGTTCCTAATTGGAGTGGTTGGTGTATTCCATACTTCTAGCGATTGGATTTCACTCAAAACTCACCAAATGACTCCTCCCACCATATTATGATGTTGCCCAAGTTTTGAGCTCGATCCGAAATCAACAGGTGTGAGAAATTGCACAATTCAAGTTCAACGGCAGTTCGTTCCTAATTGGAGTGGTTGGTGTATTCCATACTTCTAGCGATTGGATTTCACTCAAAACTCACCAAATAACTCCTCCCACCAAATTATGTTGTTGCCCAAGTTTTGGGCTAGATCCGAAATCAATAGGTTTGAGAAATTGGACAATTCAAGTTCAACGGCAGTTCGTTCCTAATTGGAGTGGTTGGTGTATTCCATACTTCTAGCGATTGGATTTCACTCAAAACTCACCAAATGACTCCTCCCACCATATTATGATGTTGCCCAAGTTTTGGGCTCGATCCGAAATCAACAGGTGTGAGAAATTGCACAATTCAAGTTCAACGGCAGTTCGTTCCTAATTGGAGTGGTTGGTGTATTCCATACTTCTAGCGATTCGATTTCACTCAAAACTCACCAAATGACTCCTCCCACCAAATTATGTTGTTGCCCAAGTTTTGGGCTAGATCCGAAATCAATAGGTTTAAGAAATTGGACAATTCAAGTTGAACGGCAGTTCGTTCCTAATTGGAGTGGTTGGTGTATTCCATACTTCTAGCGATTCGATTTCACTCAAAACTCACCAAATGACTCCTCCCACCATACTATGATGTTGCCCAAGTTTGGGGCTCGATCCGAAATCAATAGGTGTGAGAAATTGGACAATTCAAGTTCAACGGCAGTTCGTTCCTAATTGTAGTGGTTGGTGTATTCCATACTTTTAGCGATTGGATTTCACTCAAAACTGACCAAATGACTCCTCCCACCATATTATGATGTTGCCCAAGTTTGGGGCTCTATCCGAAATCAATATGTGTGAGAAATTGGACAATTCAAGTTCAACGGCGGTTTGTTCCTAATTGGAGTGGTTGGTGTATTCCACACTTCTAGCGATTGGATTTCACTTAAAACTCACCAAATGACTCCTCTCACCATATTATGATGTTGCCCAGGTTTTGGGCTCGATCCGAAATCAATAAGTGTGAGAAATTGGACAATTCAAGTTCAACGGCAGTTCGTTCCTACTTGGAGTGGTTGGTGTATTTCATACTTCTAGAGATTGGATTTCACTCAAAACTCACCAAATGACTCCTCCCACCACATTATGATGTTGCCCAAGTTTTGGGCTCGATCCAAAATCAATAGGTGTGAGAAATTGGACAATTCAAGTTCAACGGCAGTTCGTTCCTAATTGGAGTGGTTGGTGTATTCCACACTTCTAGAGATTGGATTTCACTCAAAACTCACCAAATGACTCCTCCCACTATATTATGATGTTGCCCAAGTTTTGGGCTCGATCCGAAATCAATAGGTGTGAGAAATTGGACAATTCAAGTTCAACGGTAGTTCGTTCCTAATTGGAGTGGTTGGTGTATTCCATACTTCTATTGATTGGATTTCATTCAAAACTCACCAAATGACTCCTCCCACCATCTTATGATGTTGCCCAAGTTTGGGGCTCGATCCGAAATCAATAGGTGTTCCAAATTGGACAATTCAAGTTCAACGGCAGTTCGTTCCTAATTGGAGTGGTTGGTGTATTCCATACTTCTAGCGATTGGATTTCACTCAAAACTCACCAAATGACTCCTTCCACCATATTATGATGTTGCCCAAGTTTTGGGCTCGATCCGAAATCAATAGGTGTGAGAAATTGGACAATTCAAGTTCAACGGCAGTTCGTTCCTAATTGGAGTGGTTGGTGTATTCCATACTTCTAGCGATTCGATTTCACTCAAAACTCACCAAACGACTCCTCCCACCATATTATGATGTTGCCCAAGTTTTGGGCTCGATCCGAAATCAATTGGTGTTCCAAATTGGACAATTCAAGTTCAACGGCAGTTCGGTCCTAAATGGAGTGGTTGGTGTATTCCATACTTTTAGCGATTGGATTTCACTCAAAACTAACCAAATGACTACTCCCACCATATTATGATGTTAACCAAGTTTTGGGCTCGATCCAAAATCAATAGGTGTGAGAAATTGAACAATTCAAGTTCAACGACAATTCGTTCCTAACTGGAGTGGTTGGTATATTCCATATTTCTAGCGATTGGATTTCACTCAATACTAACCAAATGACTCCTTCCACCGTATTATTATTATGTTGCCCAAGTTTTGGGCTCGATCCGAAATCAATAGGTGTTCCAAATTGGACAATTCAAGTTCAACGGCAGTTCGTTCCTAAGTGGAGTGGTTGGTGTATTCCATACTTCTAGCGATTGGATTTCACTCAACACTCACCAAATGACTCCCGCCACCATATTATGATGTTGCCCAAGTTTTGGGCTCGATCAGAAATCAATACGTGTGAGAAATTGGACAATTCAATTTCAACAGCAGTTCGTACCTAATTGGAGTGGTTGGTGTATTCCATACTTCTAGCGATTTGATTTCACTCAAAACTCACCAAATGACTCCTCCGACCATATTATGATGTTGTACAGGTTTTGGGTTCGATCCGAAATCAATAGGTGTGAGAAATTGGACAATTCAAGTTCAACGGCAGTTCATTCCTAATTGGAGTGGTTGGTGTATTCCATACTTCTAGCGATTGGATTTCATTCAAAACTCACCAAATGACTCCTCCCACCATATTATGATGTTGCCCAAGTTTTGGGCTCGATCCGAAATCAATAGGTGTTCCAAATTGAACAATTCAAGTTCAACGACAGTTCGTTCCTAACTGGAGTGGTTGGTGTATTCCATATTTCTAGCGATTGGATTTCACTCAATACTAACCAAATGTCTCCTCCCACCATATTATGATGTCGCCCAAGTTATGGGCTCGATCCGAAATCAATAGGTGTGAGAAATTGGACAATTCAAGTTCAACGGCAGTTCTTGCCTAATTGGAGTGGTTGGTGTATTCCATACTTCTACCGATTGGATTTCACTCAAAACTCACCACATGACTCCTCCCACCATATTATGATGTTAGCCAAGTTTTGTGCTCGATCCGAAATCAATAGGTGTGATAAATTGGACAATTCAGGTTCAACGGCAGTTCGTTCCTAATTGGAGTGGTTGGTGTATTCCATACTTCTAGCGATTTGATTTCACTCAAAACTCACCGAATGACTCCTCCCACCATATTATGATGTCGCCCAAGTTATGGGCTCAATCCGAAATCAGTAGGTGTTCCAAATTGGACAATTCAAGTTCAACGGCAATTCGTTCCTAATTGGAGTGGTTGGTGTATTCCATACTTCTAGTGATTGGATTTCACTCAAAACTCACCAAACGGCTCCTCCCACCATATTATGATGTTACCCAAGTTTTGTGCTCGATCCGAAATCAATAGGTGTGATAAATTGGACAATTCAGGTTCAACGGCAGTTCGTTCCTAATTGGAGTGGTTGGTGTATTCCATACTTCTAGCGATTTGATTTCACTCAAAACTCACCGAATGACTCCTCCCACCGTATTATGATGTTGCCCAAGTTTTGGGCTCGATCCGAAATCAATAGGTGTTCCAAATTGAACAATTCAAGTTCAACGGCAGTTCGTTCCTAACTGGAGTGGTTGGTATATTCCATATTTCTAGCGATTGGATTTCACTCAATACTAACCAAATGTCTCCTCCCACCATATTATGATGTCGCCCAAGTTATGGGCTCGATCCGAAATCAATAGGTGTTCCAAATTGGACAATTCAAGTTCAACGGCAATTCGTTCCTAATTGGAGTGGTTGGTGTATTCCATACTTCTAGCGATTGGATTTCGCTCAAAACTCACCAAAGGACTCCTCCCACCATATTATGATGTTGCCCAAGTTTTGGGCTCGATCCGAAATAAATAGGTGTTCGAAATTGGACAATTCAAGTTCAACGGAAGTTCGTTCCTAATTGGAGTGGTCGGTGTATTCCATACTTCTAGCGATTGGATTTCACTCAAAACTCACCAAATGACTCCTCCCACCATATTATGATGTTTCCCAAGTTTTGGGCTCGATCCGAAATCAACAGGTGTGAGAAATTGGACAATTCAAGTTCAACGGCAGTTCGTTCCTAATTGGAGTGGTTGGTGTATTCCATACTTCTAGCGATTGGATTTCACTCAAAACTCACCAAATGACTCCTCGCACCATATTATGACGTTGCAAAAGTTTTGGGCTCGAGCCAAAATCAATAGGTGTGAAAAATTGGACAATTCAAGTTCAACGGCAGTTCGTTCCTAATTTTAGTGGTTGGTATATTCCATACTTCTAGCGATTGGATTTCACTCAAAACACACCAAATGACTCCTCCCACCATATTATGACGTTGCCCAAGTTTTGGGCTCGATCCGAAATCAATAGGTGTTCCAAATTGGACAATTCAAGTTCAACGGCAGTTCGTTCCTAATTGGAGTGGTTGGTGTATTCCATACTTCTTGCGATTGGATTTCACTCAAAACTCACCAAATGACTCCTCCCACCATATTATGATGTTGCCCAAGTTTGGGGCTCGATCCGAAATCAATAGGTGTGAGAGATTGGACAATTCAAGTTCAACGGGAGTTTGTACCTAATTGGAGTGGTTTGTGTATTGCATACTTCCAGCAATTGGATTTCACTCAAAACTCACCAAATGACTCCTCCCACCATATTATGATGTTAGCCAAGTTTTGGGCTCGATCCGAAATCAATAGGTGTTCCAAATTGGAAAATTCAAGTATAACGGCAGTTCGTTCCTAACTGGAGTGGTTCGTGTATTCCATACTTCTAGCGATTGGATTTCACTCAAAACTCACGAAATGACTCCTCCCACCGTAATATGATGTTGCCCAAGGTTTGGTCTCGATCCGAAATCAATAGGTGTTCCAAATTGGACAATTCAAGTTCAACGGCAGTTCGTTCCTAATTGGAGTGGTTGGTGTATTGCATACTTCTAGCAATTTGATTTCACTCAAAACTCACCAAATGACTCCTTCCACCGTATTATTATTATGTTGCCCAAGTTTTGGGCTCGATCCGAAATCAATAGGTGTTCCAAATTGGACAATTCAAGTTCAACGGCAGTTCGTTCCTAAGTGGAGTGGTTGGTGTATTCCATTCTTCTAGCGATTGGATTTCACTCAACACTCACCAAATGACTCCCGCCACCATATTATGATGTTGCCCAAGTTTTGGGCTCGATCAGAAATCAATACGTGTGAGAAATTGGACAATTCAATTTCAACAGCAGTTCGTACCTAATTGGAGTGGTTGGTGTATTCCATACTTCTAGCGATTTGATTTCACTCAAAACTCACCAAATGACTCCTCCGACCATATTATGATGTTGTACAGGTTTTGGGTTCGATCCGAAATCAATAGGTGTGAGAAATTGGACAATTCAAGTTCAACGGCAGTTCATTCCTAATTGGAGTGGTTGGTGTATTCCATACTTCTAGCGATTGGATTTCACTCAAAACTCACCACATGACTCCTCCCACCATATTATGATGTTGCCCACGTTTGGGGCTTGATCCGAAATCAATAGGTGTGAGAAATTGGACAATTCAAGTTCAACGGCAGTTCGTTCCTAATTGGAGTGGTTGGTGTATTCCATACTTCTAGCGATTGGATTTCACTCAAAACTCACCAAATGACTCCTCCCACCATATTATGATGTTGCCCACGTTTGGGGCTCGATCCGAAATCAATAGGTGTTCCAAATTGGACAATTCAAGTTCAACGGCAGTTCGTTCCTAATTGGAGTGGTTGGTGTATTCCGTACTTCTAGCGATTGGATTTCACTCAAAACTCACCAAATGACTACTCCCACCATATTATGATGTTGCCCAAGTTTGGGGCTAGATCCGAAATCAATAGGTGTGAGAAATTGGACAATTCAAGTTCAACGGCAGTTCGTTCCTAATTGGAGTGGTTGGTGTCTTCCATACTTCAAGCGATTGGATTTCACTCAAAACTCACCAAATGACTCCTCCCACCATATTATGATGTTGCCCAAGTTTTGGGCACGATCCGAAATCAATAGGTGTTCCAAATTGGACAATTCATGTTCAACGGCAGTTCGTTTCTAATGGGAGTGGTTGGTGTATTCCATAGTTCTAGCGATTGGATTTCACTCAAAACTCACCAAATGACTCCTCCCACCATATTATGATGTTGCCCAAGTTTGGGGCTCGATCCGAAATCAATAGGTGTGAGAAAGTGGACACTTCAAGTTCCACGGCAGTTCGTTCCTAATTGGAGTGGTTGGTGTATTCCATAGTTCTAGCGATTGGATTTCACTCAAAACTCACCAAATGACTCCTCCCACCATATTATGATGTTGCCCAAGTTTTGGGCTCGATCAGAAATCAATAGGTGTGAGAAATTGGACAATTCAAGTTCAACGGCAGTTCGTTCCTAATTGGAGTGGTTGGTGTATTCCATACTTCTAGAGATTGGATTTCTTTCAAAACTCACCAAATGACTCCACCCACCATATTTGGATGTTGCCCAAGTTTGGGGCTCGATCCGAAATCAATAGGTGTTCCAAATTGGACAATTCAAGTTGAACGGCAGTTCGTTCCTAATTGGAGTGGTTGGTGTATTCCATACTTCTAGCGATTGGATTTCACTCAAAACTCACCAAATGACTCCTCCCACCATATTAAGATGTTGCCCAAGTTTGGGGTTCGATCCGAAATCAATAGGTGTGAGAAATTGGACAATTCAAGTTCAACGGCAGTTCGTTCCTAATTGGAGTGGTTGGTGTATTCCATACTTCTAGCGATTGGATTTCACTCAAAACTCACCAAATGACTCCTCCCACCATATTATGATGTTGCCCACGTTTGGGGCTCGATCCGAAATCAATAGGTGTGAGAAATTGGACAATTCAAGTTCAACGGCAGTTCGTTCCTAATTGGAGTGGTTGGTGTCTTCCATACTTCTAGCGATTGGATTTCACTCAAAACTCACCAAATGACTCCTCCCACCATATTATTATGTTGCCCAAGTTTTGGGCACGATCCGAAATCAATAGGTGTTCCAAATTGGACAATTCATGTTCAACGGCAGTTCGTTTCTAATGGGAGTGGTTGGTGTATTCCATAGTTCTAGCGATTGGATTTCACTCAAAACTCACCAAATGACTCCTCCCACCATATTATGATGTTGCCCAAGTTTGGGGCTCGATCCGAAATCAATAGGTGTGAGAAAGTGGACACTTCAAGTTCCACGGCAGTTCGTTCCTAATTGGAGTGGTTGGTGTATTCCATAGTTCTAGCGATTGGATTTCACTCAAAACTCACCAAATGACTCCTCCCACCGTATTATGATGTTGCCCAAGTTTTGGGCTCGATCAGAAATCAATAGGTGTGAGAAATTGGACAATTCAAGTTCAACGGCAGTTCGTTCCTAATTGGAGTGGTTGGTGTATTCCATACTTCTAGCGATTGGATTTCACTCAAAACTCACCAAATGACTCCTCCCACCATATTTGGATGTTGCCCAAGTTTGGGGCTTGATCCGAAATCAATAGGTGTGAGAAATTGGACAATTCAAGTTCAACGGCAGTTCGTTCCTAATTGGAGTGGTTGGTGTCTTCCATACTTCGAGCGATTGGATTTCACTCAAAACTCACCAAATGACTGCTCCCACCATATTATGATGTTGCACAGGTTTGGGGTTCGATCCGAAATCAATGGGTGTTAGAAATTGGACAATTCAAGTTCAACGGCAGTTCATTCCTAATGGGAGTGGTTGGTGTATTCCATACTTCCAGCGATTGGATTTCACTCAAAACTCACCAAATGACTCCTTCCACCATATTATGATGTTGCCCAAGTTTTGGGCTCGATCCGAAATCAATAGGTGTGAGAAATAGGACAATTCAAGTTCAACGGCAGTTCGTTCGTAATTGGAGTGGTTGGTGTATTCCATACTTCTAGCGATTGGATTTCACTCAAAACTCACCAAATGACTCCTCCCACCATATTATGATGTTGCCCAAGTTTTGGGCACGATCCGAAATCAATAGGTGTTCCAAATTGGACAATTCATGTTCAACGGCAGTTCGTTTCTAATGGGAGTGGTTGGTGTATTCCATAGTTCTAGCGATTGGATTTCACTCAAAACTCACCAAATGACTCCTCCCACCATATTATGATGTTGCCCAAGTTTGGGGTTCGATCCGAAATCAATAGGTGTGAGAAATTGGACAATTCAAGTTCCACGGCAGTTCGTTCCTAATTGGTGTGGTTGGTGTATTCCATACTTCTAGCGATTGGATTTCACTCAAAACTCACCAAATGACTCCTCCCACCATATTATGATGTTGCCCAAGTTTTGGGCTCGATCCGAAATCAATAGGTGTGAGAAATTGGACAACTCAAGTTCAACGGCAGTTCGTTCCGAATTGGAGTGGTTGGTGTATTCTATACTTCTAGCGAATGGATTTCACCAAAAACTCACCAAATGACTCCTCCCACCATATTATGATGTTGCCCACGTTTGGGGCTCGATCCGAAATCAATAGGTGTGAGAAATTGGACAATTCAAGTTCAACGGCAGTTCGTTCCTCATTGGTGTGGTTGGTGTATTGTTGTTAATTATTATGTTAACTCGCAATTGTACGGGGCAATTAGTAATATAGCAAGACAAGTACGAGGTCGTACCCACGAAGACTGAGAAGTTCAAATTAGTTATGTACGTAGATTACCGAATTCAAGAAGTTAGGAAGTTAAGTCTAAAACAGAAATTAAAGTGAGAGTGATTGTGATTGTGAAAGGAAGTGAGCAAACTGAAATTGCAAATGAAAGCAAATAAACAAGTGTAACAAAGAGTGGTTTTAAGAGTTGGAAAACAGATTTGGAGACTAGGGCATTCGAATCACCATAACAATTCAATTCTGGGTTATATGGAGTCAAGTAACAAGTCTAATTCAGATTCAAAGATTGATTCTAGCTAAAGTATGATTAGGCCATGGTGTTTGGTCCTAACCTTGTGTTCCTAATTCCCTAATTTGATCATTTGTTGTCTAACCTAAAATTAAGCATTAGGAACCCATTAAGCATAGAAGAACAATTTAAACAACCAAGCATGTATCTAATCCCTGTTGTCGAATGTCCATACATACTCTTCCTATTCATAGTTCAATTTGAATTAAAGCATGGTGTCTACTCTTAATTCAAACCAAGATAGTTAACAAACAAGTTCTAATGGTGATCAATCATTCAAACAAGCATGTTAACTTATAAGCATAATGAATAAGAACATGAATCATGAATCAAACTTGAAACTCCAAACTTATAAACCCAGAATATTCATGTTAGGTTACATCGAAGCCCTAGTTATGGATTTAGCTACTCATAATGGAAAAGAAACTAAAATAGAAATGGGAAAACATAATGAATGCCATAAGAGTAGAAAAACCCTTTTCTGAAGTTCTTGTAGTGTCCAATGCTTCTCCAAGAGCTTCTCCACGTCTAGAAGGATGTATGAAGGATATGGAGGTGATTTGAGATGAGCTTGAGTGAGTGGTGATGGCTGAGAAAGAGGAAATTCGTAGGGAAATGGAAGGGAGGTTTTCTGGAGCTGTTTTGGTGATTTTGGGGCAGTTTAGAGTATTGGGTTGATTGCTTGAGTGTTTGGGGTTGTGGGAATGTATGAGGATGATTTATGGATGATGGAAGTGTGGAGGATGGCTGAAGTGAATTTTGTAGCTTGAAGACTCCTCTATTTATAGGGCTAAGAGGGAGGAACATCATGATGAAATCCAACACCACCATTCCTCATTTAATACAACCCATAACTCCCACTTCATCTTGTCTATGTTAGTGTGGTTGGAATCAATCCCATCCCATACTTCTTTTCCTGCACCTCAAGCTTTCTTCACATGGGATCAAAGGTGATCAATTGTGGCTGCCTTTTGCTGCCAACCCATGTGGTCTTCTTTTGGTTGTTGAACAAAAACGAGTCTTCTGAACCAGACTTGGTGTAGGAAGGCCAGAGGTTTCAAAACTTATCCAATGGGGCTCACATTTGGATATGTTATAGTAGACACCCATTGGAACAACTTCTATGAAGAAAGTATTCCCATCGGAGCAGTAGAAGTATGCGTTTTGGGCCTTACAATTTGGCTGCCGAACAGAGACTGGAGTTGACTTCATTTCATTTATGCTTTACATGCATGCACATGCTTTCTCTATAATAACTCCAGCATGTACCAACTTGATCCTTTAGACTTTCATAGCTGGAATGCCTCCCCACTTCACTCATTATGTTGGATCCAAAGTCAGTTGCAGCATGGGTGAGGCACATGGAGGCACATGACAAAGCTGGCAGCTGCAAATCCTCCTGAGCAGGGTTGAGTGTTGGGTGGGCTGAGCACTCCACAAATGTCCAATTGGGCTGAACTTTGGATATGTTGTACTAGACACCCATTGGAACAAGTTTCATGAAGATCTTCACCTCATCCAAGCCCCATAGCATGCTGATCCAAGGCCAAGAAGCTGACCTACGAAATTGGGCTGGAAAGGAGTTGTAGCCAAAATGTGTTTGTCTTTAAGCCCTTCTTCCATTCACCCAAATCAAGCCTTAACATGCATGGATTGCATCATTTCCTATCCAAAGTCATCATTGTTACCTAAATGTCAATTAACTGAAAGATAAACACAAAAAGGATTAAAAGCACAAGTTTAACTCAAAAACATAACCAAATCATAAGCTAGAAGGGTACAAAATGATATACAATTATGAACCGATCATGTATTCCATACTTCTAGCGATTGGATTTCACTCAAAACTCACCAAATGACTCCTCCCACCATATTATCTTGTTGCCCAAGTTTTGGGCACGATCCGAAATCAATAGGTGTTCCAAATTGGACAATTCAAGTTCAACGGCAGTTCGTTCCTAATTGGAGTGGTTGGTGTATTCCATACTTCTAGCGATTGGATTTCACTCAAAACCCACCAAATGACTCCTGCCACCATATTATGATATTGCCCATGTTTTGGGCTCGATTCGAAATCAATAGGTGTTCCAAATTGGACAATTCATGTTCAACGGCAGTTCGTTCCTAATTGGAGTGGTTGGTGTATTCCACACTTCTAGCGATTGGTTTTCACTCAAAACTCACCAAATGACTCCTCCCACCATATTATCATATTGCCTAAGTTTTGGGCTCGATCCGAAATCAATAGGTGTTCCAAATTGGACAATTCAAGTTCAACGGCATTTCGTTCCTAATTGGAGTGGTTTGTGTATTCCATACTTCTAGCGATTGGATTTCACTCAAAACTCACCAAATGACTCCTCCCACCATATTATGATGTTGCACAAGTTTGGGGTTCGATCCAAAATCAATAGGGGTTAGAAATTGGACAATTCAAGTTCAACGGCAATTCGTTCCTAACGGGAGTGGTTGGTGTATTCCATAGTTCTAGCGATTGGATTTCACTCAAAACTCACCAAATGACTCCTCCCACCATATTATGATGTTGCCCATGTTTTGGGCTCGATCCGAAATCAACAGGTGTGAGAAATTGGACAATTCAAGTTCAACGGCAGTTCGTTCCTAATTGGAATGGTTGGTGTACTCCACACTTCTAGCGATTGGATTTCACACAAAACTCACCAAATGATTCCTCCCATCATATTATGATATTGCCCAAGTTTTGGGCTCGATCCAAAATCAATAGGTGTTAGAAATTGGACAATTCAAGTTCAACGGCAATTCGTTCCTAACGGGAGTGGTTGGTGTATTCCATACTTTCTAGCGATTGGATTTCACTCAAAACTCACCAAATCACTCCTCCCACCATATTATGATGTTGCCCAAGTTTTGGGCTTGATCCGAAATCAATAGGTGTGAGAAATTGGACAATTCAAGTTCAACAGCGGTTCGTTCCTAATTGGATTGGTTGGTGTATTCCATACTTCTAGCGATTCGATTTCACTCAAAACTCACAAAAAGACTCCTCCCACCATATTATGATGTTGCCTAAGTTTTGGGCACGATCCGAAATCAATAGGTGTTCCAAATTGGACAATTCAAGTTCAACGGCAGTTCGTTCCTAATTGGAGTGGTTGGTGTATTCCATACTTCTAGCGATTGGATTTCACTCAAAACTAACCAAATGACTCCTCCCACCATATTATGATGTTGCCCAAGTTTTGTGCTCGATCCGAAATCAATAGGTGTGATAAATTGGACAATTCAAGTTCAACGGCAGTTCGTTCGTAATTGGAGTGGTTGGTGTATTCCACGCTTCTAGAGATTGGATTTCACTCAAAACTCACCAAATGACTCCTCCCACCATATTATGATGTTGCCCAAGTTTTGGGCTCGATCCGAAATCAATAGGTGTTCCAAATTGGACAATTCAAGTTCAACGGCAGTTCGTTCCTAATTGGAGTGGTTGGTGTATTCCATACTTCTAGCGATTGGATCTCACTGAAAACTCACCAAATGACTCCTCCCACCATAGTATGATGTTGCCCATGTTTTGGGCTCGATCCGAAATCAATAGGTGTTCCAAATTGGACAATTCAAGTTCAACGGCTGTTCGTTCCTAATTGGAGTGGTTGGTGTATTCCATACTTCTAGCGACTGGATTTCAATCAAAACTCACCAAATGACTCCTCCCACCATATTATGATGTTGCCCAAGTTTGGGGATCGATCCGAAATCAATAGGTGTTCCAAATTGGACAATTCAAGTTCAATGGCAGTTCGATCCTAATTGGAGTGGTTGGTGTATTCCATACTTCTAGCGATTGGATTTCACTCAAAACTCACCAAATGACTCCTCCCACCATATTATGATGTTGCCCAAGTTTTGGGCTCGATCTAAAATCAATAGGTGTTCCAAGTTGGATAATTCAAGTTCAACGGCAGTTCGTTCCTAATTGCAGTGGTTGGTGTATTCCATACTTCTAGCGATTGGATTTCACTCAAAACTCACCAAATGACTCCTCCCACCATATTATGATGTTGCCCAAGTTTTGGGCTCGATCCAAACTCAATAGGTCTTCCAAATTTGACAGTTAGAGTTCAACGGCAGTTCGTTCCTAATTGGACTGGTTGGTGTATTCCATACTTCTAGCGATTGGATTTCACTCAAAACTAACCAAATGACTCCTCCCACCATATTATGATGTTGCCCAAGTTTTGGGCTCGATCCGAAATAATAGGTGTGAGAAATTGGACAATTCAAGTTCAACAGCAGTTCGTTCCTAATTGGAGTGGTTGGTGTATTCCATACTTCTAGCTATTGGATTTCACTCAAAACTCACCAAATGACTCCTCCCACCATATTATGATGTTGCCCAAGTTTGGAGCTCGATCCGAAATCAATAGGTGTGAGAAATTGGACAATTCAAGTTCAACGGCAGTTCGTTCCTAATTGGAGTGGTTGGTGTATTCCATAGTTCAGGCGATTGGATTTCACTCAAAACTCACCAAATGACTCCTCCCACCATATTTTGACGTTGCCCAAGTTTGGGGCTCGATCCGAAATCTATAGGTGTGAGAAATTGGACAATTCAAGTTCAACGGCAGTTCGTTCCTAATTGGAGTGGTTGCTGTATTCCGTACTTCTAGCGATTGGATTTCACTCAAAACACACCAAATGACTCCTCCCACCATATTATGATGTTGCCCATGTTTTGGGCTCGATCCGAAATCAATAGGTGTGAGAAATTGGACAATTCAAGTTCAACGACAGTTCGTTCCTAATTGGAGTGGTTGGTGTATTCCATACTTCTAGCGATTGGATTTCACTCAAAACTCCTCCCACCTTATTATGATGTTGCCCATGTTTTGGGCTCTATCTGAAATCAATAGGTGTGGGAAATTGGACAATCCAAGTTCAAGGGCAGTTCGTTCCTAATTGGAGTGGTTGGTGTATTCCATACTTCTAGCGATTGGATTTCAATCAAAACTCACCAAACGACTCCTCCCACCATATTATGATGTTGCCCAAGTTTTGGGCTCGATCCGAAATCAATAGGTGTTCCAAATTGGACAATTCAAGTTCAACGGCAGTTCGTTCCTAATTGGAGTGGTTGGTGTATTCCATACTTCTAGCGATTGGATTTTACTCAAAACTAACCAAATGACTCCTCCCACCATGTTATGATGTTGCCCAAGTTTTGGGCTCGATCCGAAATCAATAGGTGTTACAAATTCGACAATTCAAGTTCAACGGCAGTTCGTTCCTAAATGGAGTGGTCGGTGTATTCCATACTTTTAGCGATTGGATTTCACTCAAAACTAACCAAATGACTACTCCCACCATATTATGATGTTAACCAAGTTTTGGGCTCAATCCAAAATCAATAGGTGTGAGAAATTGGACAATTGAAGTTCAACGGCAGTTCGTTCCTAATTGGAGTAGTTGGTGTATTCCACACTTCTAGCGATTGGATTTCACTCAAAACTCACAAAATGACATCTCCCACCAAATTATGATGTTGCCCTAGTTTTGGGCTCGATCCGAAATCAATAGGTGTGAGAAATTGGACAATTCAAGTTCAACGACAGTTCGTTCCTAATTGGAGTGGTTGGTGTATTCCATACATCTAGCGATTGGATTTCACTCAAAACTCACCAAATGACTCCTCCCACCATATTATGATGTTGCCCAAGTTTTGGGCTCGATCCAAAATCAATAGGTGTGAGAAATTGGACAATTCAAGTTTAACGGCAGTTCGTTCCTAATTGGTGTGGTTGGTGTATTCCACACTTCTAGCGATTGTATTTCACTCAAAACTAACCAAATGACTCCTCCCACCATATTATGATGTTGCCCAAGTTTGGGGCTCGATCCGAAATCAATAGGTGTGAGAAATTGGACAATTCAAGTTCAACGGCAGTTCGTTCCTAACTGGAATGGTTGGTGTCTTCCACACTTCTAGCGATTGGATTTCACTCAAAACTCACCAAATGACTCCTCCCACCATATTATGATGTTGCCCAAGTTTTGGGCTCGATCCAAAATCAATAGGTGTGAGAAATTGGACAATTCAAGTTTAACGGCAGTTCGTTCCTAATTGGTGTGGTTGGTGTATTCCACACTTCTAGCGATTGGATTTCACTCAAAACTAACCAAATGACTCCTCCCACCATATTATGATGTTGCCCAAGTTTGGGGCTCGATCCGAAATCAATAGGTGTGAGAAATTGGACAATTCAAGTTCAACGGCAGTTCGTTCCTAACTGGAATGGTTGGTGTCTTCCACACTTCTAGCGATTGGATTTCACTCAAAACTCACAAAATGACATCTCCCACCAAATTATGATGTTGCCCAAGTTTTGGGCTCGATCTGAAATCAATAGGTGTGGGAAATTGGACAATCCAAGTTCAACGGCAGTTCGTTCCTAATTGGAGTGGTTGGTGTATTCCACACTTCTAGGGATTGGATTTCTCTCAAAACTAGCCAAATGACTCCTCCCACCATATTATGATGTTGCCCAAGTTTTGGGCTCGATCCGAAATCAATAGGTGTAAGAAATTGGACAATTCAAGTTCAACGGCAGTTCGTTCCTAATCGTAGTGGTTGGTGTATTCCATACTTCTAGCGATTGGATTTCACACAAAACTCACCAAATGACTCCTCCCACCATATTATGTTGTTGCCCTGGTTTGGGGCTCGATCCGAAATCAATAGGTGTTCCAAATTGGACAATTCAAGTTCAACGGCAGTTCGTTCCTAATTGGAGTGGTTGGTGTATTCTATACTTCTAGCGATTGGATTTCACTCAAAACTAAACAAATGACTCCTCCCACCATATTATGATGTTGCCCAAGTTTTGGGCTCGATCCGAAATCAATAGGTGTGAGAAATTGGACAATTCAAGTTCAACGGCAGTTCGTTCCTAATTGGAGTGGTTGGTGTATTCCACACTTCTAGGGATTGGATTTCACTCAAAACTCACCAAATGACTCCTCCCACCATATTATGATGTTGCCCAAGTTTGGGGCTCGGTCCGAAATCAATAGGTGTTCCAAATTGGACAATTCAAGTTCAACGGCAGTTCGTTCCTAATTGGAGTGGTTGGTGTATTCCATACTTCTAGCGATTGGATTTCACTCAAAACTCACCAAATGACTCCTCCCACAATTTTATGATGTAGCCCAAGTTTGGGGCTCTGTCCGAAATCAATAGATGTGAGAAATTGGACAATTCAAGTTCAACGGCAGTTCGTTCCTAATTGGAGTGGTTGGTGTATTCCATACTTCTAGCGATTGGATTTCACTCAAAACTAACCAAATGACTCCTCCCACCATATTATGATGTTGCCCAAGTTTTGGGCTCGATCCGAAATAATAGGTGTGGGAAATTGGACAATTCAAGTTCAACGGCAGTTCGTTCCTAATTGGAGTGGTTGCTGTATTCCATACTTCTAGCTATTGGATTTCACTCAAAACTCACCAAATGACTCCTCCCACCATATTATGATGTTGCCCAAGTTTGGGGCTCGATCCGAAATCAATAGGTGTGAGAAATTGGACAATTCAAGTTCAACGGCAGTTCGTTCCTAATTGGAGTGGTTGGTGTATTCCATACTTCAGGCGATTGGATTTCACTCAAAACTCACCAAATGACTCCTCCCACCATATTATGATGTTGCCCAAGTTTGGGGCTCGATCCGAAATCTATAGGTGTGAGAAATTGGACAATTCAAGTTCAACGGCAGTTCGTTCCTAATTGGAGTGGTTGGTGTATTCCATACTTCTAGCGATTGGATTTCACTCAAAACTCACCAAATGACTCCTCCCACCATATTATGATGTTGCCCAAGTTTTGGGCTCGATCCGAAATCAATAGGTGTTCCAAATTGGACAATTCAAGTTCAACGGCAGTTCGTTCCTAATTGCAGTGGTTGGTGTATTCCATACTTCTAGCGATTGGATTTCACTCAAAACTCCTGCCACCATATTATGATGTTGCCCAAGTTTTGGGCTCGATCCGAAATCAATAGGTGTTCCAAATTGGACAATTCAAGTTCAACGGCAGTTCGTTCCTAATTGGAGTGGTTAGTGTATTCCATACTTCTAGCGATTGGATTTCACTCAAAACTCACCAAATGACTCCTCCCACCATATTATGATGTTGCCCAAGTTTTGGGCTCGATCCTAATTCAATAGGTGTGAGAAATTGGTCAATTCAATTTCAACGACAGTTCGTTCCTAATTGGATTGTTGGTGTATTCCATACTTCTAGCGATTGGATTTCACTAAAAACTCACCAAATGACTCCCCCCACCATATTATGATGTTGCCCAAGTTTTGGGGTCGATCCGAAATCAATAGGTCTTCCAAATTGGACAATTCAAGTTCGACGGCAGTTCGTTCCTAATTGGAGTGGTTGGTGTATTCCATACTTCTAGCGATTGTATTTCACTCAAAACTCACCAAATGACTCCTCGCACCATATTATGATGGTGCCCAAGTTTTGGGCTTGATCCGAAATCAATAGTTGTGAGAAATTGGACAATTCAAGTTCAACGGCAGTTCGTTCCTAATTGGAGTGGTTGGTGTATTCCATACTTCTAGCGATTGGATTTCACTCAAAACTCACCAAATGACTCCTCGCACCATATTATGATGGTGCCCAAGTTTTGGGCTCGATCCGAAATCAATAGTTGTGAGAAATTGGACAATTCAAGTTCAACGGCAGTTCGTTCCTAATTGGAGTGGTTGGTGTATTCCATACTTCTAGCGATTGGATTTCACTCAAAACTCACCAAATGACTCCCCCCACCATATTATGATGTTGCCCAAGTTTTGGGCTCGATCCGAAATCAATAGGTCTTCCAAATTGGACAATTCAAGTTCAACGGCAGTTCGTTCCTCATTGGAGTGGTTGGTGTATTCCATACTTCTAGCGATTGTATTTCACTCAAAACTCACCAAATGACTCCTCGCACCATATTATGATGGTGCCCAAGTTTTGGGCTCGATCCGAAATCAATAGTTGTGAGAAATTGGACAATTCAAGTTCAACGGCAGTTCGTTCCTAATTGGAGTGGTTGGTGTATTCCATACTTCAGGCGATTGGATTTCACTCAAAACTCACCAAATGACTCCTCCCACCATATTATGATGTTGCCCAAGTTTGGGGCTCGATCCGAAATCTATAGCTGTGAGAAATTGAACAATTCAAGTTCAACGGCAGTTCGTTCCTAATTGGAGTGGTTGCTGTATTCCATACTTCTAGCGATTGGATTTCACTCAAAACTCACCAAATGACTCCTCCCACCATATTATGATGTTGCCCAAGTTTTGGGCTCGATCCGAAATCAATAGGTGTTCCAAATTGGACAATTCAAGTTCAACGGCAGTTCGTTCCTAATTGCAGTGGTTGGTGTATTCCATACTTCTAGCGATTGGATTTCACTCAAAACTCCTGCCACCATATTATGATGTTGCCCAAGTTTTGGGCTCGATCCGAAATCAATAGGTGTTCCAAATTGGACAATTCAAGTTCAACGGCAGTTCGTTCCTAATTGGAGTGGTTAGTGTATTCCATACTTCTAGCGATTGGATTTCACTCAAAACTCACCAAATGACTCCTCCCACCATATTATGATGTTGCCCAAGTTTTGGGCTCGATCCTAATTCAATAGGTGTGAGAAATTGGTCAATTCAATTTCAACGACAGTTCGTTCATAATTGGATTGTTGGTGTATTCCATACTTCTAGCGATTGGATTTCACTAAAAACTCACCAAATGACTCCCCCCACCATATTATGATGTTGCCCAAGTTTTGGGGTCGATCCGAAATCAATAGGTCTTCCAAATTGGACAATTCAAGTTCAACGGCAGTTCGTTCCTAATTGGAGTGGTTGGTGTATTCCATACTTCTAGCGATTGTATTTCACTCAAAACTCACCAAATGACTCCTCGCACCATATTATGATGGTGCCCAAGTTTTGGGCTCGATCCGAAATCAATAGTTGTGAGAAATTGGACAATTCAAGTTCAACGGCAGTTCGTTCCTAATTGGAGTGGTTGGTGTATTCCATACTTCTAGCGATTGGATTTCACTCAAAACTCACCAAATGACTCCTCGCACCATATTATGATGGTGCCCAAGTTTTGGGCTCGATCCGAAATCAATAGTTGTGAGAAATTGGACAATTCAAGTTCAACGGCAGTTCGTTCCTAATTGGAGTGGTTGGTGTATTCCATACTTCTAGCGATTGGATTTCACTCAAAACTCACCAAATGACTCCCCCCACCATATTATGATGTTGCCCAAGTTTTGGGCTCGATCCGAAATCAATAGGTCTTCCAAATTGGACAATTCAAGTTCAACGGCAGTACGTTCCTCATTGGAGTGGTTGGTGTATTCCATACTTCTAGCGATTGTATTTCACTCAAAACTCACCAAACGACTCCTCGCACCATATTATGATGGTGCCCAAGTTTTGGGCTCGATCCGAAATCAATAGTTGTGAGAAATTGGACAATTCAAGTTCAACGGCAGTTCGTTCCTAATTGGAGTGGTTGGTGTATTCCATACTTCTAGCGATTAGATTTCACTCAAAACTCACCAAATGACTCCCCCCACCATATTATGATGTTGCCCAAGTTTTGGGCTCGATCCGAAATCAATAGGTCTTCCAAATTGGACAATTCAAGTTCAACGGCAGTTCGTTCCTAATTGGAGTGGTTGGTGTATTCCATACTTCTAGCGATTGTATTTCACTCAAAACTCACCAAATGACTCCTCCCACCATATTATGATGTTGCCCAAGTTTTGGGCTCGATCCTAATTCAATAGGTGTGAGAAATTGGTCAATTCAATTTCAACGACAGTTCGTTCCTAATTGGATTGTTGGTGTATTCCATACTTCTAGCGATTGGATTTCACTCAAAACTAACCAAATGACTCCTCCCACCATATTATGGTGTGGCCCAAGTTTTGGGCTCGATCCGAAATAATAGGTGTGAGAAATTGGACAATTCAAGTTCAACGGCAGTTCGTTCCTAATTGGAGTGGTTTCTGTATTCCATACTTCTAGCGATTGGATTTCAAACAAAACTCATCAAATGACTCCTCCCACCATATTATGTTGTTGCCCAAGTTTTGGGCTCGATCCGAAATCAATAGGTGTTCCAAATTGGACAATTCAAGTTCAACGGCAGTTCGTTCCTAATTGCAGTGGTTGGTGTATTCCATACTTCTAGCGATTGGATTTCACTCAAAACTCACCAAATGACTCCTCCCACCATATTATGATGTTGCCCAAGTTTTGGGCTCGATCCGAAATCAATAGGTCTTCTAAATTTGACAACAAGAGTTCAACGGCAGTTCGTTCCTAATTGGACTGGTTGGTGTATTCCATACTTCTAGCGATTGGATTTCACTCAAAACTAACCAAATGACTCCTCCCACCATATTATGATGTGGCCCAAGTTTTGGGCTAGATCCGAAATACTAGGTGTGAGAAATTGGACAATTCAAGTTCAACGGCAGTTCGTTCCTAATTGGAGTGGTTGGTGTATTCCATAGTTCTAGCATTTGGATTTCACTCAAAACTCACCAATTGACTCCTCCCACCATATTATTATGGTGCCCAAGTTTGGGGGTCGTTCTGAAATCAATAGGTGTGAGAAATGGGACAATTCAAGTTCAACGGCAGTTCGTTCCTAATTGGAGTGGTTAGTGTATTCCATACTTCTAGCGATTGGATTTCACTCAAAACTAACCAAATGACTCCTCCCACCATATTATGATGTTGCCCAAGTTTTGGGCTCGATTCGAAATCAATAGGTGTGAGAAATTGGTCAATTCAATTTCAACGGCAGTTCGTTCCTAATTGGAGTGGTTGGTGTATTCCATACTTCTAGCGATTGGATTTCACTCAAAACTCACCAAATGACTCCCCCAACCATATTATGATGTTGCCCAAGTTTTGGGCTCGATCCGAAAGCAATAGGTCTTCCAAATTGGACAATTCAAGTTCAACGGCAGTTCGTTCCTAATTGGAGTGGTTGGTGTATTCCATATATCTAGCGATTGTATTTCACTCAAAACTCACCAAATGACTCCTCCCACCATATTATGAAGTTGCCCGAGTTTTGGGCTCGATCCGAAATCAATAGGTGTGAGAAATTGGTCAATTCAATTTCAACGAAAGTTTGTTCCTAATTGGAATGGTTGGTGTATTCCATACTTCTAGCGATTGGATTTCACTCAAAACTCACCAAATGACTCCTCCCACCATATTATGATGTTGCCCAAGTTGTGGGCTCGATCCGAAATCAATAGGTGTGAGAAATTGGACAATTCAAGTTCAACAGCAGTTTGTTCCTAATTGGAGTGGTTGCTGTATTCCATACTTCTAGCGATTGGATTTCACTCAAAACTCACCAAATGACTCCCCCCCACCATATTATGATGGTGCCCAAGTTTTGGGCTCGATCCGAAATCAATAGGTGTGAGAAATTGGACAATTCAAGTTCAACGGCAGTTCGTTCCTAATTGGAGTGGTTGGTGTATTCCATACTTCTAGCGATTGGATTTCACTCAAAACTCACCAAATGACTCCTCCCACCATATTATGATGTTGCCCAAGTTTTGGGCTCGATCCGAA
Organism: Prunus avium; assembly: GCF_965620075.1. Classification (NCBI taxonomy): domain Eukaryota; kingdom Viridiplantae; phylum Streptophyta; class Magnoliopsida; order Rosales; family Rosaceae; genus Prunus; species Prunus avium. The sequence goes on from NC_142290.1 coordinate 12,188,484, forward strand.
ATCAATAGGTGTTCCAAATAGGACAATTCAAGTTCAACGGCAGTTCGTTCCCAATTGGAGTGCTTGGTGTATTCCATACTTCTAGCGATTGGATTTCACTCAGAACTCACAAAATGACTCCTCCCACCATATTATGATGTTGCCCAAGTTTTGGGCTCGATCCGAAATCAATAGGTGTGAGAAATTGGACGATTCAAGTTCAACGGCAGTTCGTTCCTAATTGGAGTGGTTGGTGTATTCCATACTTCTAGCGATTGGATTTCACTCAAAACTCACCAAATGACTCCTGCCACCATATTATGATGTTGCCCAAGTTTTGGGCTCGATCCTAATTTAATAGGTGAGAGAAATTGGTCAATTCAATTTCAACGACAGTTCGTTCCTAATTGGAGTGGTTGGTGTATTCCATACTTCTAGCGATTGGATTTCACTCAAAACTCACCAAACGACTCCTCCCACGATATTACGATGTTGCCCAAGTTTTGGGCTCGATCCGAAATCCATAGGTGTCCAAATTGGAATTTCAAGTTCAACGGCAGTTCGTTCCCAATAGGAGTGGTTGGTGTATTCCACACTTCTAGCGATTGGATTTCACTCAAAACTCACCAAATGACTCCTCCCACCATATTATGATGTTGCCCAAGTTTTGGGCTCGATCCGAAATCATTAGGTGTGAGAAATTGGACAATTCAAGTTCAACGGAAGTTCGTTCCTAATTGGAGTGGTTGGTGTATTCCAAATTTCTAGCGATTGGATTTCACTCAAAACTCACCAAATGACTCCTCCCACCATATTATGATGTTGCCCAAGTTTGGGGCTCGATCCGAAATCAATACGTGTGAGAAATTGGACAATTCAAGTTCAACGGCAGTTCGCTCCTAATTGGAGTGGTTGGTGTATTCCATACTTCTAGCGATTGGATTTCACTCAAAACTCACCAAATGACTCCCCCAACCATATTATGATGTTGCCCAAGTTTTGGGCTCGATCCGAAGGCAATAGGTCTTCCAAATTGGACAATTCAAATTCAACGGAAGTTCGTTCCTAATTGGAGTGGTTGGTGTATTCCATACTTCTAGCGATTGGATTTCACTCAAAACTCACCAAATGACTCCTCCCACCATATTATGATGTTGCCCAAGTTTTGGGCTCGATCCGAAATCAATAGGTGTGAGAAATTGGACAATTCAAGTTCAACGGCAGTTCGTTCCTGATTGGAGTGGTTGGTGTATTCCATACTTCTAGCGATTGGATTTCACTCAAAACTCACCAAATGACTCCTCCCACCAAATTATGATGTTGCCCAAGTTTTAGGCTCGATCCGAAATCAATAGGTGTGAGAAATTGGACAATTCAAGTTCAACGGCAGTTCGTCCATAATTGGAGTGGTTGGTGTATTCCATACTTCTAGCGAATGGATTTCACTCAAAACTCACCAAATGACTCCTCCCACCATATTATGGAGTTGCCCAAGTTTTGGGATCGATCCGAAATCAATGGGTGTGAGAAATTGGACAATTCAAGTTCAACGGCAGATCGTTCCTAATTGGAGTGGTTGGTTTATTCCATACTTCTAGCGATTGGATTTCACTCAAAACTCACCAAAGGACTCCTCCCACCATATTATGATGTTGCCCAAGTTTTGGTCTCGATTCGAAATCAATAGGTGTGAGAAATTGGACAATTCAAGTTCAATGGCAGTTCGTTCCTAATTGGAGCGGCTGGTGTATTCCTTACTTCTAGCGATTGGATTTCACTCAAAACTCACAAAATGACACCTCTCACCGTACTAGGATGTTGCCCAAGTTTTGGGCTCGATCCGAACTCAATAGGTGCTCCAAATTGGACAATTCATGTTCAACGGCAGTTCGTTCCTAATTGGAGTGGTTGGTGTATCCCATACTTCTAGCGATTGGATTTCACTCAAAACTAACCAAATGACTCCTCCCACCATATTATGATGTTGCCCATGTTTTGGGCTCAATCCGAAATCAATAGGTGTCAGAAATTGGACAATTCAAGTTCAACGGCAGTTCGTTCCTGATTGGAGTGGTTGGAGTATTCCACACTTTTAGCGATTGGATTTCACTCAAAACTCACCAAATGACTCCTCCCACCATTTTATGATGTTGCCCAAGTTTTGGGCTCGATCCGAAATCAATAGGTGTGAGAAATTGGACAATTCAAGTTCAACGGCAGTTCGTTCCTAATTGGAGTGGTTGGTGTATTCCATACTTCTAGAGATTGGATTTCACTCAAACCTCACCAAATGATTCCTCCCACCATATTATGATGTTGCCCAAGTTTTGGGCTCGATCCGAAATCAATAGGTGTTCCAAATTGGACAATTCAAGTTCGATGGCAGTTCGTTCCTAATTGGAGTGGTTGGTGTATTCCATACTTTTAGCGATTGGATTTCACTCAAAACTCAGCAAATGACTCCTCCCACCATATTATGATGTTGCCCAAGTTTTGGGCTCGATCCGAAATCAATAGGTGTTCGAAATTGGACAATTCAAGTTCAACGGCAGTTCGTTCCTCATTGGAGTGGCTGGTGTATTCCATACTTCTAGCGATTGGATTTCACTCAAAACTCACCAAATGACTCCTCCCACCATATTATGATGCTGCCCAAGTGTTGGGCTCGATCCGAAATTAATAGGTGTGAGAAATTGGTCAATTCAATTTCAACGGCATTTCGTTCCTATTTGGAGGGGTTGGTGTATTCCATACTTCTAGCGATTGGATTTCACTCAAAACTCACAAAATGACACCTCTCACCGTACTAGGATGTTGCCCAAGTTTTGGGCTCGATCCGAAATCAATAGTTGTGAGAAATTGGACAATTCATGTTCAACGGCAGTTCGTTCCTAATATGAGTGGTTGGTGTAATCCATACTTCTAGCGATTGGATTTCACTCAAAACTAACCAAATGACTCCTCCCACCATATTATGATGTTGCCCAAGTTTTGGGCTCAATCCGAAATCAATACGTGTCAGAAATTGGACAATTCAAGTTCAACGGCAGTTCGTTCCTAATTGGAGTGGTTGGTGTATTCCACACTTTTAGCGATTGGATTTCACTCAAAACTCACCAAATGACTCCTCCCACCATATTATGATATTGCCCAAGTTTTGGGCTCGATCCGAAATCAATAGGTGTGAGAAATTGGACAATTCAAATTCAACGGCAGTTCGTTCCTAATTGGAGTAGTTGGTGTATTCCATACTTCTAGCGATTGGATTTCACTGAAAACTAACAAAAGGACTCCTCCCACCATATTATGACGTTGCCCAAGTTTTGGGCTCGATCCGAAATCAATAGGTGTTCCAAATTGGACAATTCAAGTTCAACGGCAGTTCGTTCCTAATTGGAGTGGTTGGTGTATTCCATACTTCTAGGGATTGGATTTCACTCAAAACTCACCAAATGACTCCTCCCACCATATTATGATGTTGCCCAAGTTTTGGGCTCGATCCGAAATCAATAGGTGTGAGAAATTGGACAATTCAAGTTCAACGGCAGTTCGTTCCTAATTGGAGTGGTTGGTGTATTCCATACTTCTAGCGATTGGATTTCACTCAAACCTCACCAAATGACTCCTCCCACCATATTACGATGTTGCCCAAGTTTTGGGCTCGATCCGAAATCAATAGGTGTTCCAAATTGGACAATTCAAGTTCGACGGCAGTTTGTTCCTAATTGGAGTGGTTGGTGTATTCCATACTTCTAGCCATTGGATTTCACTCAAAACTCACCAAATGACTCCTCCCACGATATTATGATGTTGCCCAAGTTTTGGGCTCGATCCGAAATCAATAGGTGTTCGAAATTGGACAATTCAAGTTCAACGGCAGTTCGTTCCTCATTGGAGTGGTTGGTGTATTCCATACTTCTAGCGATTGGATTTCACTCAAAACTCACCAACTGACTCCTCCCACCATATTATGATGCTGCCCAAGTTTTGGGCTCGATCCGAAATTAATAGGAGTGAGAAATTGGTCAATTCAATTTCAACGGCATTTCGTTCCTAATTGGAGTGGTTGGTGTATTCCACACTTCTAGCGATTGGATTTCACTCAAAACTCACAAAATGACACCTCTCACCGTACTAGGATGTTGCCCAAGTTTTGGGCTCGATCCGAAATCAATAGGTGCTCCAAATTGGACAATTCAAGTTCGGCGGCAGTTCGTTCCTAATTGGAGTGGTTGGTGTATTCCATACTTCTAGCCATTGGGTTTCACTCAAAACTCACCAAATGACTCCTCCCCCCATATTATGATGTTGCCCAAGTTTTGGGATCGATCCGAAATCAATAGGTGTTCCAAATTGGACAATTCAAGTTCAACGGCAGTTCGTTCCTAATTGGAGTGGTTGGTGTATTCCATACTTCTAGCGATTGGATTTCACTCAAACCTCACCAAATGACTCCTCCCACCATATTATGATGTTGCCCAAGTTTTGGGCTCGATCCGAAATCAATAGGTGTTCCAAATTGGACAATTCAAGTTCGACGGCAGTTCGTTCCTAATTGGAGTGGTTGGTGTATTCCATACTTCTAGCGATTGGATTTCACTCAAAACTCACCAATTGACTCCTCCCACCATATTATGATGCTGCCCAAGTTTTGGGCTCGATCCAAAATTAATAGGTGTGAGAAATTGGTCAATTCAATTTCAACGGCATTTCGTTCCTAATTGGAGTGGTTGGTGTATTCCATACTTCTAGCGATTGGATTTCACTCAAAACTCACAAAATGACACCTCTCACCGTACTAGGATGTTGCCCAAGTTTTGGGCTCGATCCGAAATCAATAGGTGTTCCAAATTGGACAATTCATGTTCAACGGCAGTTCGTTCTTAATTGAAGTGGTTGGTGTATTCCATACTTCTAGGGATTGGATTTCACTCAAAACTCAACAAATGACTCCTCCCACCATATTATGATGTTGCCCAAGTTTTGGGCTCGATCCGAAATCAAAAGGTGTGAGAAATTGGACAATTCAAGTTCAACGGCAGTTCGTTCCTAATTGGAGTGGTTGGTGTATTCCATACTTCTAGCGATTGGATTTCACTCAAACCTCACCAAATGACTCCTCCCACCATATTATGATGTTGCCCAAGTTTTGGGATCGATCCGAAATCAATTGGTGTGAGAAATTGGTCAATTCAATTTCAACGGCATTTCGTTCCTAATTGGAGTTGTTGGTGTATTCCATACTTCTAGCAATTGGATTTCACTCAAAACTCAACAAATGACTCCTCCCACCATATTATGATGTTGCCCAAGTTTTGGGCTCGATCCGAAATCAATAGGTGTTCCAAATTGGACAATTCAAGTTCAACGGCAGTTCGTTCCTAATTGGAGTGGTTGGTGTATTCCATACTTCTTGCGATTGGATCTCACTCAAAACTCACCAAATGACTCCTCCCACCATGTTATGATGTTGCCCAAATTTTGGGATCGATCCGAAATAAATAGGTGTGAGAAATTGGACAATTCAAGTTCAACGGCAGTTCGTTCCTAATCGCAGTGGTTGGTGTATTCCATACTTCAAGCGATTGGATTTCACTCAAAACTCACCAAATGACTCCTCCCACCATGTTATGATGTTGCCCAAGTTTTGGGCTCGATCAGAAATCAATTGGGGTGAGAAATTGGACAATTCAAGTTTAACGGCAGTTCGTTCCTAATTGGAGTGGTTGGTGTATTCCACACTTCTTGCGATTGGATTTCACTCAAAACTCACCAATTGACTCCACCCACCATATTACGATGTTGCCCAAGTTTTGTGCTCGATCAGAAATCAGTACGTGTGAGAAATTGGACAATTCAATTTCAACGGCAGTTCGTTCTTAATTGGAGTGGTTGGTGTATTCCATACTTCTACCGATTGGATTTCACTCAAAACTCACCAAATGACTCCTCCCACCATATTATGATGTTGCCCAAGTTTTGGGCTCGATCCGAAATCAATAGGTGTTCCATTGGACAATTCAAGTTCAACGGCAGTTCGTTCCCAATTGTAGTGGTTGGTGTATTCCATACTTCTAGCGATTGGAATTCACTCAAAACTCACCAAATGACTCCTCCCCCCATATTATGATGTTGCCCAAGTTTTGGGCTCGATCCGAAATCAATAAACGTTCCAAATTGGACAATTCAAGTTCAACGGCAGTTCGTTCCTAATTGGAGTGGTTGGTGTATTCCACACTTCTAGCGATTGGATTTCACTCAAAACTCACCAATTGTCTCCTCCCACCATATTATGATGTTGCCCAAGTTTTGGGCTCGATCCGAAATCAATAGGTGTGAGAAATTGGACAATTCAAGTTCAACGGCAGTTTGTTCCTAATTGGAGTGGTTGGTGTATTCCATACTTCTAGCGATTGGATTTCTCTCAAAAGTCACCAAATGACTCCTCCCACCACATTATGAAGTTGCCCAAGTTTTGGGCTCGATCCAAAATCAATAGGTGTGAGAAATTGGACTATTCAAGTCCAACGGCAGTTCGTTCCTAATTGGAGTGGTTAGTGTATTCCACACTTCTAGCGATTGGATTTCACTCAAAACTCACCAAACGACTCCTCCCACCATACTATGATGTTGCCCAAGTTTTGGGCTCGATCCGTAATCAATAGGTGTGAGAAATTGGACAATTCAAGTTCAACGGCAGTTCGTTTCTAATTGCAGTCGTTGGTGTATTCCATACTTCTAGCGATTGGATTTCACTGAAAACTCACCAAATGACTCCTCCGACCATATTGTGATGTTGCCCAAGTTTTGGGATCGATCCGAAATCAATAGGTCTTCCAAATTTGACAGTTAGAGTTCAACGGCAGTTCGTTCCTAATTGGACTGGTTGGTGTATTCCATACTTCTAGCGATTGGATTTCACTCAAAACTAACCAAATGACTCCTCCCACCATATTATGACGTTGCCCAACTTTTGGGCTCGATCCGAAATAAATAGGTGTTCCAAATTGGACAATTCAAGTTCAACGGCACTTCGTTCCTAATTGGAGTGGTTGGTGTATTGCATACTTCTAGCGATTGGATTTCACTCAAAACTCACCAAATGACTCCTCCCACCATATTAAGATGTTGCCCAAGTTTTGGGCTCGATCCGAAATCAATAGGTGTTCCAAATTGGACAATTCAAGTTCAACGGCAGTTCGTTCCTAATTGGAGTGGTTGGTGTATTCCATACTTCTAGAGATTGGATTTCACTCAAAACTCACCAAATGACTCCTCCCACCAAATTATGACGTTGCCCAAGTTTTGGGCTCGATCCGAAATCAATAGGTGTGAGAAATTGGACAATTCAAGTTCAACGGCAGTTCGTTCCTAATTGGAGTGGTTGGTGTATTCCATACTTCTAGCGATTGGATTTCCCTCAAAACTCACCAAATGAATCCTCCCACCATATTATGATGTTGCCCAAGTTTTGGGCTCGATCCGAAATCAATAGGTGTGAGAAATTGGACAATTCAAGTTCAACGGCAGTTCGTTCCTAATTGGAGTGGTTGGTGTATTCCACACTTCTAGCGATTCGATTTCACTCAAAACTCACCAGATGACTCCTCCCACCATATTATGATGTTGCCTAAGTTTTGGGCTCGATCCGAAATCAATAGGTGTTCCAAATTGGACAATTCAAGTTCAACGGCATTTCATTCCTAATTGGAGTGGTTGGTGTATTCCATACTTCGGGCGATTGGATTTCACTCAAAACTAACCAAATGACTACTCCCACCATATTATGGTGTTGCCAAAGTTTTGGGCTCGATCCAAAATCAATAGGTGTGAGAAATTGGACAATTCAAGTTCAACGGCACTTCGTTCCTAGTTGGAGTGGTTGGTGTATTCCACACTTCTAGCGATTGGATTTCACTCAAAACTCACCAAATGACTCCTCCCATCATATTATGAAGTTGCCCGAGTTTTGGGCTCGATCCAAAATCAATAGGTGTGAGAAATTGGACAATTCAAGTTCAACGGCAGATCGTTCCTAATTGGAGTGGTTGGTGTATTTTATACTTCTAGCGATTGGATTTCACTCAAAACTCACCAATTCACTCCTCCCACCATATTATGATGTTGCCCAAGTTTTGGGCTTGATCCGAAATCAATAGGTGTGAGAAATTGGACAATTCAAGTTCAACGGCAGTTCGTTCCTAATTGGAGTGGTTGGTGTATTCCATACTTCTAGCGATTGGATTTCACTCAAAACTCACCAAATGACTCCTCCCACCACATTATGAAGTTGCCCGAGTTTTGGGCTCGATCCAAAATCAATAGGTGTGAGAAATTGGACAATTCAAGTCCAACGGCAGTTCGTTCCTAATTGGAGTGGTTGGTGTATTCCACACTTCTAGCGATTGGATTTCACTCAAAACTCACCAAACGACTCCTCCCACCATATTATGATGTTGCCCAAGTTTTGGGCTCGATCCGAAATCAATAGGTGTGAGAAATTGGACAATTCAAGTTCAACGACAGTTCGTTTCTAATTGCAGTCGTTGGTGTATTCCATACTTCTAGCGATTGGATTTCTCTCAAAACTCACCAAATGACTCCTCCCACCATATTATGATGTTGCCCAAGTTTTGGGCTCGATCCGAAATCAATAGGGGTTCGAAGTTGGATAATTGAAGTTCAACGGCAGTTTGTTCCTAATTGGAGTGGGTGGTGTATTCCATACTTCTAGCGATTGGATTTCACTCAAAACTCACCAAATGACTCCTCCCACCATATTATGATATTGCCCAAGTTTTGGGCTCGATCCGAAATCAATAGGAGTTCCAAATTGGACAATTCAAGTTCAACGGGAGTACGTTCCTAATTGGTGTGGTTGGTGTATTCCATACTTCTAACGATTGGATTTCACCCAAAACTCGACAAATGACTCCTCCCACCATATTATGGTGTTGCACAAGTTTGGGGTTTGATCCGAAATCAATAGGTGTGAGAAATTGGACAATTCAAGTTCAACTGCAGTTCGTTCCTAATTGGAGTGGTTGGTGTATTCCATACTTCTAGCGATTGGATTTTACTCAAAACTCACCAAATGACTCCTCTCACCATATTAGGATGTTGCCCAAGTTTTGGGCTCGATCCGAAATCAGTAGGTGTTCCAAATTGGACAATTCAAGTTCAACGGCAATTCGTTCCTAATTGGAGTGGTTGGTGTATTCCATACTTCTAGCGATTGGATTTCACTCAAAACTCACCAAACGGCTCCTCCCACCATATTATGATGTTACCCAGGTTTTGTGCTCGATCCGAAATCAATAGGTGTGATAAATTGGACAATTCAGGTTCAACGGCAGTTCGTTCCTAATTGGAGTGGTTGGTGTATTCCATACTTCTAGCGATTTGATTTCACTCAAAACTCACCGAATGACTCCTCCCACCGTATTATGATGTTGCCCAAGTTTTGGGCTCGATCCGAAATCAATAGGTGATCCAAATTGAACAATTCAAGTTCAACGGCAGTTCGTTCCTAACTGGAGTGGTTGGTATATTCCATATTTCTAGCGATTGGATTTCACTCAATACTAACCAAATGTCTCCTCCCACCATATTATGATGTCGCCCAAGTTATGGGCTCGATCCGAAATCAATAGGTGTTCCAAATTGGACAATTCAAGTTCAACGGCAGTTCGTTCCTAATTGGAGTGGTTGGTGTATTCCATACTTCTAGCGATTGGATTTCACTCAAAACTCACCAAAGGACTCCTCCCACCATATTATGATGTTGCCCAAGTTTTGGGCCCGATCCGAAATAAATAGGTGTTCGAAATTGGACAATTCAAGTTCAACGGAAGTTCGTTCCTAATTGGAGTGGTCGGTGTATTCCATACTTCTAGCGATTGGATTTCACTCAAAACTCACCAAATGACTCCTCGCACCATATTATGACGTTGCAAAAGTTTTGGGCTCGAGCCGAAATCAATAGGTGTGAGAAATTGGACAATTCAAGTTCAACGGCAGTTCGTTCCTAATTTTAGTGGTTGGTGTATTCCATACTTCTAGCGATTGGATTTCACTCAAAACACACCAAATGACTCCTCCCACCATATTATGACGTTGCCCAAGTTTTGGGCTCGATCCGAAATCAATAGGTGTTCCAAATTGGACAATTCAAGTTCAACGGCAGTTCGTTCCTAATTGGAGTGGTTGGTGTATTCCATACTTCTTGCGATTGGATTTCACTCAAAACTCACCAAATGACTCCTCCCACCATATTATGATGTTGCCCAAGTTTGGGGCTCGATCCGAAATCAATAGGTGTGAGAGATTGGACAATTCAAGTTCAACGGCAGTTCGAACCTAATTGGAGTGGTTTGTGTATTGCATACTTCCAGCGATTGGATTTCACTCAAAACTCACCAAATGACTCCTCCCACCATATTATGATGTTAGCCAAGTTTTGGGCTCGATCCGAAATCAATAGGTGTTCCAAATTGGAAAATTCAAGTATAACGGCAGTTCGTTCCTAACTGGAGTGGTTCGTGTATTCCATACTTCTAGCGATTGGATTTCACTTAAAACTCACCAAATGACTCCTCCCACCGTAATATGATGTTGCCCAAGGTTTGGTCTCGATCCGAAATCAATAGGTGTTCCAAATTGGACAATTCAAGTTCAACGGCAGTTCGTTCCTAATTGGAGTGGTTGGTGTATTGCATACTTCTAGCAATTTGATTTCACTCAAAACTCACCAAATGACTCCTTCCACCGTATTATTATTATGTTGCCCAAGTTTTGGGCTCGATCCGAAATCAATAGGTGTTCCAAATTGGACAATTCAAGTTCAACGGCAGTTCGTTCCTAAGTGGAGTGGTTGGTGTATTCCATACTTCTAGCGATTGGATTTCACTCAACACTCACCAAATGACTCCTCGCACCATATTATGACGTTGCAAAAGTTTTGGGCTCGAGCCGAAATCAATAGGTGTGAGAAATTGGACAATTCAAGTTCAACGGCAGTTCGTTCCTAATTTTAGTGGTTGGTGTATTCCATACTTCTAGCGATTGGATTTCACTCAAAACACACCAAATGACTCCTCCCACCATATTATGACGTTGCCCAAGTTTTGGGCTCGATCCGAAATCAATAGGTGTTCCAAATTGGACAATTCAAGTTCAACGGCAGTTCGTTCCTAATTGGAGTGGTTGGTGTATTCCATACTTCTTGCGATTGGATTTCACTCAAAACTCACCAAATGACTCCTCCCACCATATTATGATGTTGCCCAAGTTTGGGGCTCGATCCGAAATCAATAGGTGTGAGAGATTGGACAATTCAAGTTCAACGGCAGTTCGTACCTAATTGGAGTGGTTTGTGTATTGCATACTTCCAGCGATTGGATTTCACTCAAAACTCACCAAATGACTCCTCCCACCATATTATGATGTTAGCCAAGTTTTGGGCTCGATCCGAAATCAATAGGTGTTCCAAATTGGAAAATTCAAGTATAACGGCAGTTCGTTCCTGACTGGAGTGGTTCGTGTATTCCATACTTCTAGCGATTGGATTTCACTCAAAACTCACCAAATGACTCCTCCCACCGTAATATGATGTTGCCCAAGGTTTGGTCTCGATCCGAAATCAATAGGTGTTCCAAATTGGACAATTCAAGTTCAACGGCAGTTCGTTCCTAATTGGAGTGGTTGGTGTATTGCATACTTCTAGCAATTTGATTTCACTCAAAACTCACCAAATGACTCCTTCCACCGTATTATTATTATGTTGCCCAAGTTTTGGGCTCGATCCGAAATCAATAGGTGTTCCAAATTGGACAATTCAAGTTCAACGGCAGTTCGTTCCTAAGTGGAGTGGTTGGTGTATTCCATACTTCTAGCGATTGGATTTCACTCAACAGTCACCAAATGACTCCCGCCACCATATTATGATGTTGCCCAAGTTTTGGGCTCGATCAGAAATCAATACGTGTGAGAAATTGGACAATTCAATTTCAACAGCAGTTCGTACCTAATTGGAGTGGTTGGTGTATTCCGTACTTCTAGCGATTTGATTTCACTCAAAACTCACCAAATGACTCCTCCCACCATATTATGATGTTGTACAGGTTTTGGGTTCGATCCGAAATCAATAGGTGTGAGAAATTGGACAATTCAAGTTCAACGGCAGTTCATTCCTACCTGGAGTGGTTGGTGTATTCCATACTTCTAGTGATTGGATTTCATTCAAAACTCACCAAATGACTCCTCCCACCATATTATGATGTTGCCCAAGTTTTGGGCTAGATCCGAAATCAATAGGTGTTCCAAATTGAACAATTCAAGTTCAACGACAGTTCGTTCCTAACTGGAGTGGTTGGTATATTCCATATTTCTAGCGATTGGATTTCACTCAATACTGACCAAATGTCTCCTCCCACCATATTATGATGTCGCCCAAGTTATGGGCTCGATCCGAAATCAATAGGTGTAAGAAATTGGACAATTCAAGTTCAACGGCAGTTCGTTCCTAATTGGAGTGGTTGGTGTATTCCATACTTCTAGCGATTGGATTTCACTCAAAACTCACAAATGACTCCTCTCACCATATTAGGGTGTTGCCCAAGTTTTGGGCTCGATCCGAAATCAGTAGGTGTTCCAAATTGGACAATTCAAGTTCAACGGCGATTCGTTCCTAATTGGAGTGGTTGGTGTATTCCATACTTCTAGCGATTGGATTTCACTCAAAACTCACCAAACGGCTCCTCCCACCATATTATGATGTTACCCAAGTTTTGTGCTCGATCCGAAATCAATAGGTGTGAGAAATTGGACAATTCAGGTTCAACGGCAGTTCGTTCCTAATTGGAGTGGTTGGTGTATTCCATACTTCTAGCGATTTGATTTCACTCAAAACTCACCGAATGACTCCTCCCACCGTATTATGATGTTGCCCAAGTTTTGGGCTCGATCCGAAATCAATAGGTGTTCCAAATTGAACAATTCAAGTTCAACGGCAGTTCGTTCCTAACTGGAGTGGTTGGTCTATTCCATATTTCTAGCGATTGGATTTCACTCAATACTAACCAAATGTCTCCTCCCACCATATTATGATGTCGCCCAAGTTATGGGCTCGATCCGAAATCAATAGGTGTTCCAAATTGGACAATTCAAGTTCAACGGCAGTTCGTTCCTAATTGGAGTGGTTGGTGTATTCCATACTTCTAGCGATTGGATTTCACTCAAAACTCACCAAAGGACTCCTCCCACCATATTATGATGTTGCCCAAGTTTTGGGCCCGATCCGAAATAAATAGGTGTTCGAAATTGGACAATTCAAGTTCAACGGAAGTTCGTTCCTAATTGGAGTGGTCGGTGTATTCCATACTTCTAGCGATTGGATTTCATTCAAAACTCACCAAATGACTCCTCGCACCATATTATGACGTTGCAAAAGTTTTGGGCTCGAGCCGAAATCAATAGGTGTGAGAAATTGGACAATTCAAGTTCAACGGCAGTTCGTTCCTAATTTTAGTGGTTGGTGTATTCCATACTTCTAGCGATTGGATTTCACTCAAAACACACCAAATGACTCCTCCCACCATATTATGACGTTGCCCAAGTTTTGGGCTCGATCCGAAATCAATAGGTGTTCCAAATTGGACAATTCAAGTTCAACGGCAGTTCGTTCCTAATTGGAGTGGTTGGTGTATTCCATACTTCTTGCGATTGGATTTCACTCAAAACTCACCAAATGACTCCTCCCACCATATTATGATGTTGCCCAAGTTTGGGGCTCGATCCGAAATCAATAGGTGTGAGAGATTGGACAATTCAAGTTCACCGGCAGTTCGTACCTAATTGGAGTGGTTTGTGTATTGCATACTTCCAGCGATTGGATTTCACTCAAAACTCACCAAATGACTCCTCCCACCATATTATGATGTTAGCCAAGTTTTGGGCTCGATCCGAAATCAATAGGTGTTCCAAATTGGAAAATTCAAGTATAACGGCAGTTCGTTCCTAACTGGAGTGGTTCGTGTATTCCATACTTCTAGCGATTGGATTTCACTCAAAACTCACCAAATGACTCCTCCCACCGTAATATGATGTTGCCCAAGGTTTGGTCTCGATCCGAAATCAATAGGTGTTCCAAATTGGACAATTCAAGTTCAACGGCAGTTCGTTCCTAATTGGAGTGGTTGGTGTATTGCATACTTCTAGCAATTTGATTTCACTCAAAACTCACCAAATGACTCCTTCCACCGTATTATTATTATGTTGCCCAAGTTTTGGGCTCGATCCGAAATCAATAGGTGTTCCAAATTGGACAATTCAAGTTCAACGGCAGTTCGTTCCTAAGTGGAGTGGTTGGTGTATTCCATACTTCTAGCGATTGGATTTCACTCAACACACACCAAATGACTCCTCGCACCATATTATGACGTTGCAAAAGTTTTGGGCTCGAGCCGAAATCAATAGGTGTGAGAAATTGGACCATTCAAGTTCAACGGCAGTTCGTTCCTAATTTTAGTGGTTGGTGTATTCCATACTTCTAGCGATTGGATTTCACTCAAAACACACCAAATGACTCCTCCCACCATATTATGACGTTGCCCAAGTTTTGGAATCGATCCGAAATCAATAGGTGTTCCAAATTGGACAATTCAAGTTCAACGGCAGTTCGTTCCTAATTGGAGTGGTTGGTGTATTCCATACTTCTTGCGATTGGATTTCACTCAAAACTCACCAAATGACTCCTCCCACCATATTATGATGTTGCCCAAGTTTGGGGCTCGATCCGAAATCAATAGGTGTGAGAGATTGGACAATTCAAGTTCAACGGCAGTTCGTACCTAGTTGGAGTGGTTTGTGTATTGCATACTTCCAGCGATTGGATTTCACTCAAAACTCACCAAATGACTCCTCCCACCATATTATGATGTTAGCCAAGTTTTGGGCTCGATCCGAAATCAATAGGTGTTCCAAATTGGAAAATTCAAGTATAACGGCAGTTCGTTCCTAACTGGAGTGGTTCGTGTATTCCATACTTCTAGCGATTGGATTTCACTCAGAACTCACCAAATGACTCCTCCCACCGTAATATGATGTTGCCCAAGGTTTGGTCTCGATCCGAAATCAATAGGTGTTCCAAATTGGACAATTCAAGTTCAACGGCAGTTCGTTCCTAATTGGAGTGGTTGGTGTATTGCATACTTCTAGCAATTTGATTTCACTCAAAACTCACCAAATGACTCCTTCCACCGTATTATTATTATGTTGCCCAAGTTTTGGGCTCGATCCGAAATCAATAGGTGTTCCAAATTGGACAATTCAAGTTCAACGGCAGTTCGTTCCTAAGTGGAGTGGTTGGTGTATTCCATACTTCTAGCGATTGGATTTCACTCAACACTCACCAAATGACTCCCGCCACCATATTATGATGTTGCCCAAGTTTTGGGCTCGATCAGAAATCAATACGTGTGAGAAATTGGACAATTCAATTTCAACAGCAGTTCGTACCTAATTGGAGTGGTTGGTGTATTCCGTACTTCTAGCAATTTGATTTCACTCAAAACTCACCAAATGACTCCTCCCACCATATTATGATGATGTACAGGTTTTGGGTTCGATCCGAAATCAATAGGTGTGAGAAATTGGACAATTCAAGTTCAACGGCAGTTCATTCCTAATTGGAGTGGTTGGTGTATTCCATACTTCTAGCGATTGGATTTCATTCAAAACTCACCAAATGACTCCTCCCACCATATTATGATGTTGCCCAAGTTTTGGGCTCGATCCGAAACCAATAGGTGTGAGAAATTGGTCAATTCAATTTCAACGAAAGTTCATTCCTAATTGGAGTGGTTGGTGTATTCCGTACTTCTAGCGATTGGATTTCACTCAAAACTCACCAAATGACTCCTCCCACCATATTATGATGTTGCCCAAGTTTTGGGCTCGATCCGAAATCAATAGGTTTGAGAAATTGGTCAATTCAATTTCAACGAAAGTTCGTTCCTAATTGGAGTGGTTCGTGTATTCCGTACTTCTAGCGATTGGATTTCACTCAAAACTCACCAAATGACTCCTCCCACCATATTATGATGTTGCCCAAGTTTTGTGCTCGATTCGAAATCAATAGGTGTGAGAAATTGGACAATTCAAGTTCAACGGCAGTTCGTTCCTAATTTTTGTGGTTGGTGTATTCCATACTTCTAGCGATTGGATTTCACTCAAAACTCTCCAAAGGACTCCTCCCACCATATTATGATGTTGCCCAAGTTTTGGGCTCGATCCGAAATAAATAGGTGTTCGATATTGGACAATTCAAGTTTAACGGAAGTTCGTTCCTAATTGGAGTGGTCGGTGTATTCCATACTTCTAGCGATTGGATTTCACTCAAAACTCACCAAATGACTCGTCCCACCATATTATGATGTTGCCCAAGTTTTGGGCTCGATCCGAAATCAACAGGTGTGAGAAATTGGACAATTCAAGTTCAACGGCAGTTCGTTCCTAATTGGAGTGGTTGGTGTATTCCATACTTCTAGCGATTGGATTTCACTCAAAACTCACCAAATGACTCCTCGCACCATATTATGACGTTGCAAAACTTTTGGGCTCGAGCCGAAATCAATAGCTGTGAGAAATTGGACAATTCAAGTTCAACGGCAGTTCGTTCCTAATTTTAGTGGTTGGTGTATTCCATACTTCTAGCGATTGGATTTCACTCAAAACTCACCAAATGATTCGTCCCACCATATTATCATGTTGCCCAAGTTTTGGGCTCGATCCGAAATCAATAGGTGTGAGAAATTGGACAATTCAAGTTCAACGGCAGTTCGTTCCTAATTGGAGTGGTTGGTGTATTCCATACTTCTAGGGATTGGATTTCTCTCAAAACCCACCAAATGACTCCTCCCACCATATTATGATGTTGCCCAAGTTTTGGGCTCGATCCGAAATCAATAGGTGTGGGAAATTGGACAATTCAAGTTCAACGGTAGTTCGTTCCTAATTGGAGTGGTTGGTGTATTCCACACTTCTAGGGATTGGATTTCTCTCAAAACCCACCAAATGACTCCTCCCACCATATTATGATGTTGCCCAAGTTTTGGGCTCGATCCGAAATCAATAGGTGTGGGAAATTGGACAATTCAAGTTCAACGGTAGTTCGTTCCTAATTGGAGTGGTTGGTGTATTCCACACTTCTAGCGATTGGATTTCACTCAAAACTCTCCAAATGACTCCTCCCACCATATTATGTTGTTGCCCAAGTTTTGGGCTCGATCCAAAATCAATAGGTGTGAGAAATTGGACAATTCAAGTTCAACGGCAGTTCGTTCCTAATCGTAATGGTTGGTGTATTCCATACTTCTAGCGATTGGATTTCACACAAAACTCACCAAATGACTCCTCCCACCATATTGTGATGTTGCCCAAGTTTGGGGCTCGATCCGAAATCAATAGGTGTTCCAAATTGGACCATTCAAGTTCAGCGGCAGTTCGTTCCTAATTGGAGTGGTTGGTGTATTCCATACTTCTAGCGATTGGATTTCACTCAAAACCCACCAAACGTATTATGATGTTGCCCAAGTTTTGGGCTCGATCCGAAATCAATAGGTGTTCCAAATTGGACAATTCAAGTTCAACGGCAGTTCGTTCCTAATTGGAGTGGTTGGTGTATTCCATACTTCTAGCGATTGGATTTTACTCAAAACTAACCAAATGACTCCTCCCACCATATTATGATGTTGCCCAAGTTTTGGGCACGATCCGAAATCAATAGGTGTTACAAATTCGACAATTCAAGTTCAACGGCAGTTCGTTCCTAAATGGAGTGGTTGGTGTATTCCATACTTTTAGCGATTGGATTTCACTCAAAACTAACCAAATGACTACTCCCACCATATTATGATGTTAACCAAGTTTTGGGCTCGATCCAAAATCAATAGGTGTGAGAAATTGGACAATTCAAGTTCGACGGCAGTTCGTTCCTAATTGGAGTGGTTGGTGTATTCCACACTTCTAGCGATTGGATTTCACTAAAAACTCCTCCCACCTTATTATGATGTTGCCCATGTTTTGGGCTCGATCTGAAATCAATAGGTGTGGGAAATTGGACAATCCAAGTTCAATGGCAGTTCGTTCCTAATTGGAGTGGTTGGTGTATTCCACACTTCTAGGGATTGGATTTCTCTCAAAACTCACCAAATGACTCCTCCCACCATATTATGATGTTGCCCAAGTTTTGGGCTCGATCCGAAATCAATAGGTGTTCCAAATTGGACAATCAAAGTTCAACGGTAGTTCGTTCCTAATTGGAGTGGTTGGTGTATTCCACACTACTAGCGATTGGATTTCACTCAAAACTCTCCAAATGACTCCTCCCATCATATTATGTTGTTGCCCAAGTTTTGGGCTCGATCCAAAATCAATAGGTGTGAGAAATTGGACAATTCAAGTTCAACGGCAGTTCGTTCCTAATTGGAGTGGTTGGTGTATTCCATACTTCTAGCGATTGGATTTCACTCAAAACTCACCAAATGACTCCTCCCACCATATTATGATGTTGCCCAAGTTTTGGGCTCGATTCGAAATCAATAGGTGTGAGACATTGGACAATTCAAGTTCAATTGCAGTTTGTTCCTAATTGGAGTGGTAGGTGTATTCCATACTTCTAGCGATTGGATTTCACTCAAAACTCACCAAATGACTCCTCCCACCATATTATGATGTTTCCCAAGTTTGGGGCTCGATCCGAAATCAATAGGTGTTCCAAATTGGACAATTAAAGTTCAACGGCGGTTCATTCGTAATTGGAGTGGTTGGTGTATTCCATACTTCTGGCGATTGGATTTCACTCAAAACAGACCAAATGACTACTCCCACCATATTATGATGTTGCCCAAGTTTTGGGCTCGATCCAAAATCAATAGGTGTTAGAATTTGGACAATTCAAGTTCAACGGCAGTTCGTTCCTAATTGGAGTGGTTGGTGTATTCCACACTTCTAGCGATTGGATTTCACTCAAAACTCACCAAATGACTCCTCCCACCATAGTATGATGTTGCCCAAGTTTTGGGCTCGATCCGAAATCAATAGGTGTTCCAAATTGGACAATTCAAGTTCAACGGCAGTACGTTGCTAATTGGAGTGGTTGGTGTATTCCATACTTCTAGCGATTGGATTTTACTCAAAACTCACCAAATGACTCCTCCCACCATATTATGTTGTTGCCCAAGTTTTGGGCTCGATCCAAAATCAATAGGTGTGCGAAATTGGACAATTCAAGTTCAACGGCAGTTCGTTCCTAATTGGAGTGGTTGGTGTATTCCATACTTCCAGCGATTGGATTTCACTCAAAACTCACCAAATGAATCCTCCCACCATATTATGATGTTGCCCAAGTTTGGGGCTCGATCCGAAATCAATAGGTGTGAGAAATTGGACAATTCGAGTTCAACAGCAGTTCGTTCCTAATTGGAGTGGTTGGTGTATTCCATACTTCTAGCGATTGGATTTCACTCAAAACTCACCAAATGACTCCTCCCACCATATTACGATGTTGCCCAAGTTTGGGGCTCGATCAGAAATCAATAGGTGTGAGAAATTGGTCAATTCAATTTCAACGAAAGTTCGTTCCTAATTTGGAATGGTTGGTGTATTCCATACTTCTAGCGATTGGATTTCACTCAAAACTCACCAAATGACTCCTCCCACCATATTATGATGTTGCCCAAGTTTTGGGCTCGATCCAAAATCAATAGGTGTGAGAAATTGGACAACTCAAGTTCAACAGCAGTTCGTTCCTAATTGGAGTGGTTGTTGTATTCTATACTTCTAGCGATTGGATTTCACTCAAAACTCACCAAATGAATCGTCCCACCATATTATGATGTTGCCCAAGTTTGGGGCTCGATCCGAAATCAATTGGTGTGAGAAATTGGACAATTCAAGTTCAACGGCAGTTCGTTCCTAATTGGAGTGGTTGGTGTATTCCACACTTCTAGCGTTTGGATTTCACTCAAAACTCACCAAATGACTCCCCCCACCATATTATGATGTTGCCCAAGTTTTGGGCTCGATCCGAAATCAATAGGTCTTCCAAATTGGACAATTCAAGTTCAACGGCAGTTCGTTCCTAATTGGAGTGGTTGCTGTATTCCATACTTCAAGCGATTGGGTTTCACTCAAAACTACCCAAATGACTCCTCCCACCATATTATGATGTTGCCCAAGTTTTGGGTTCGATTCGAAATCAATAGGTGTGAGAAATTGGACAATTCAAGTTCAATGGCAGTTCGTTCCTAATTGGAGTGGTTGGTGTATTCCATACTTCTAGCGATTGGATTTTACTCAAAACTAACCAAATGACTCCTCCCACCATATTATGATGTGGCCCAAGTTTTGGGCTCGATCCGAAATCAATAGGTGTTACAAATTCGACAATTCAAGTTGAACGGAAGTTCGTTCCTAAATGGAGTGGTTGGTGTATTCCATACTTTTAGCGATTCGATTTCACTCCAAACTTACCAAATGACTACTCCCACCATATTATGATGTTAACCAAGTTTTGGGCTCGATCCAAAATCAATAGGTGTGAGAAATTGGACAATTCAAGTTCGACGGCAGTTCGTTCCTAATTGGAGTGGTTGGTGTATTCCACACTTCTAGCGATTGGATTTCACTAAAAACTCCACCCACCTTATTATGATGTTGCCCATGTTTTGGGCTCGATCTGAAATCAATAGGTGTGGGAAATTGGACAATCCAAGTTCAAAGGCAGTTCGTTCCTAATTGGAGTGGTTGGTGTATTCCACACTTCTAGGGATTGGATTTCACTCAAAACTCACCAAATGACTCCTCCCACCATATTATGATGTTGCCCAAGTTTTGGGCTCGATCCGAAATCAATAGGTGTGAGAAATTGGACAATTCAAGTTCAACGGCAGTTTTTTTCTAATTGGAGTGGTTGGTGTATTCCATACTTCTAGTGGTTGGATTTCACTAAAAACTCACCAAATGACTCCTCCCACCATATTATCATGTTGCCCTAGTTTTGGGCCCGATCCGAAATCAATAGGTGTTCCAAATTGGACAATTCAAGTTCAACGGCAGTTCGTTCCTAATTGGAGTGGTTGGTGTATTCCATACTTCTAGCGATTGGATTTCACTCAAAACTCACCAAATGACTCCTCGCACCATATTATGATGTTGCCCAAGTTTGGGGCTCGATCCGTAATCAATAGGTGTTCCAAATTGGACAATTCAAGTTCAATGGCAGTTCGTTCCTAATTGGAGTGGTTGCTGTATTCCACACTTCTAGCTATTGGATTTCACTCAAAACTGACCAATTGACTCCTCCCACCATATTATGATGTTGCCCAAGTTTTGGGCTCGATCCGAAATCAATAGGTGTGAGAAATTGGACAATTCAAGTTCAACGGCAGTTCGTTCCTAATTGGAGTGGTTGGTGTATTCCATACTTCTAGCGATTGGATTTCACTCAAAACTCACCAAATGACTCCTCCCACCATATTATGATGTTGCCCAAGTTTGGGGATCGATCAGAAATCAATAGGTGTGAGAAATTGGTCAATTCAATTTCAACGAAAGTTCGTTCCTAATTGGAATGGTTGGTGTATTCCATACTTCTAGCGATTGGATTTCACTCAAAACTCACCAAATGACTTGATCCGAAATCAATAGGTGTGAGAAATTGGACAACTCAAGTTCAACAGCAGTTCGTTCCTAATTGGAGTGGTTGTTGTATTCCATACTTCTAGCGATTGGATTTCACTCAAAACTCACCAAATGAATCCTCCCACCATATTATGATGTTGCCCAAGTTTGGGGCTCGATACGAAATCAATAGGTGTGAGAAATTGGACAATTCAAGTTGAACGGCAGTTCGTTCCTAATTGGAGTGGTTGGTGTATTCCACACTTCTAGCGTTTGGATTTCACTCAAAACTCACCAAATGACTCCCCCCACCATATTATGATGTTACCCAAGTTTTGGGCTCAATCCGAAATCAATAGGTCTTCCAAATTGGACAATTCAAGTTCAACGGCAGTTCGTTCCTAATTGGAGTGGTTGGTGTATTCCATACTTCTAGCGATTGTATTTCACTCAAAACTCACCAAATGACTCCTCACACCATATTATGATGGTGCCCAAGTTTTGGGCTCGATCCGAAATCAATAGGTGTGAGAAATTGGACAATTCAAGTTCAATGGCAGTTCGTTCCTAATTGGAGTGGTTTGTGTATTCCATACTTCTAGCGATTGGATTTCACTCAAAACTCACCCAATGACTTCTCCCACCATATTATGCTGTTGCCCAAGTTTTGGGCTCGATCCGAAATCAATAGGTGTTCCAAATTGGACAATTCAAGTTCAACGGCAGTTCGTTCCTAATTGGAGTGGTTGGTGTATTCCATACTTCAAGCGATTGGGTTTCACTCAAAACTACCCAAATGACTCCTCCCACCATATTATGATGTTGCCCAAGTTTTGGGTTCGATTCGAAATCAATAGGTGTCAGAAATTGGACAATTCAAGTTCAACGGCAGTTCGTTCCTAATTGGAGTGGTTGGTGTATTCCATACTTCTAGCGATTGGATTTTGTTGAGCCTATTCCTAACAACTAAAATGAGTTATTAAAAATAGAAACTTCAATTCTCGCAAGTGCACGAACCATTTATAGTATAGCTTATGAAATACGAGGTCGATCCCACGGAGAATGGTAACTTGGTTGCAAGTTAAACTACTTAGAATGATGGAAAAACTGAAAACAAAGAAACAAACTAACTAACAATTGGCAAGGTCTAGGACAGAATCCTAGCACCACACACGCACTCGAATGGGGGGTTTTTGTTGTTTAAATGAAAACAAGAGAATGAAATGGAAGTGCTGGAAGTAAACAATGGCAGCAATGAACAAGTTGTGAAACAATGATTGAGAAGTGTTAGAGCCTTGGAATCTACCACTAGTCTTCCTATCCAAGTTATGAATGCATAGAAATTGACTCAAGCTTCATTAACAATAGATTATCGCATACAAGCCTATGGTATCTAGGTGCAGGATGCATGATTCTCCTAAGGCATGTAATTGTGCATGGTATCTACACAACACGTGATCTCTAATATGCAACCTAAGCATGGTATCTACTTAGAATAAAGCATATAAGAGTCATTAAGTTCCTTGAGAATATGATAATCACACAAGTCCTAGAACATGGTATCTGTCCTAGTCAACCTATGGTTATTAACCCCTTGAATGATTCTTAGGCCATTCATGTGTTGCTTGTGAAAGGAGAGTAGAATTGGTGAATCTAAACCCCTTCCCAACCTGTGCTAGATGCATAAAATCCTAGTTAGCTACTCCAAGAAAACATACATCAAGCACATAATAAGCTGGAGATTAACAACTTGATAATGAAAGCAAGGAAATCAATTAACTATGAAATCATCCATAACATTGAATATTCATGACTAGGGCTTCATCCTAAGCCCTAACAAAATGGATTAGTTAAACATAATTATGAATACAGAAGATAAGAAATACATAGGTAGAATAAAGAGAATAGAAGAACTAGCTGGTGGCAGCAAGGTAGTTTCCAGGACAGCTCCCAGCTCTCCCTCCTTTGCAGCTAGCTCTCTCTCTCTCTCTCTTTGTGGTGAATCTGAATGTGTGTATGGAAGTAATGGATGAAGTGAATTGTGTCTGGGATGTGGAATGGAAGTGGTATTTATAGGGAGAAGGAAAGGGGAATTCTGAATTGAATATGACTAATGCATACAACACTTGTATTTAGATAATCAGAATTGGTTGCTGCACTAATAAATCCCACCAGCAGCCATAGGTCATCTTCATGTCAGCATGATCAAGCATCCATCCAGAAACCAATAGCTCATGCCTAGCTCACCATGACCAAGCATCCATCAGCTCATCCTCATGTCAGCATGATGTGTATTTTGATGGGCTCACGGATTGGGTTTGGCTGAATCCAAATATGACTTTAAGATATCCATTTTGAAGTTCAGAATGTCTCTGATCCAACCACACAAGTATTGGCCCAATCCAAGCTCGGATGAAGAAGATAAGTCCGAAATGAACTTCTAACTCAATATCCAGTTTTTGCACGTTTTGCACCATTTTGCTTCAAAAGCAATCTCTTGCTGCCTTCAACCTATAGAACACACAAACATAGGTAAGTGACTTGAAATAAAGAGAAACTAAACAAAATTACTAAGTAACGAAGGCATGCAAATGTGTGAAATTATGAACTTATCAAATACCCCCAAACTTAGACTTTGCTAGTCCTCGAGCAAACAAAATAAAACTACAACTTAGAAAACAGAAAATAAGCAGCTAGCCTTCCAAACAATATCCTCAAAGAATCACCAAAGTATATGGTTCCAAAGAAACACAACAATCACAATCTAAGTTCCACACATGATTCAAGAGTGTGCAAAGCTTACAATGACATCCTTAAGTGTAGTGTGTGAATGCCAAATCAGAACAACACCTGCAACTCAAATAAGTACATGCGCACACACTTAAAGCACAATCAAGAATTTCGAGCCCCATAAGCTCATTATGAAATCAGCTCTCCACAGTAATACCACACATTACCAAGGATCAAAAGGACTTTACAAGGGTTGTAATGAGGCTTAGGGTAGTGGTTGAATGAAAGAGGAGACATGGAGATATAACAACATTTTGAGCACAACTAAAGCATAGGTAAAAGCATGAGAGATTACTGAACTTTGTAACAAGCAAGGAACACATACATGAGCAGATTTTCAACATAATTTCAGCACCTTCAAATGTGTTATTTGGCCTAATTTTGTGGCTCTTTACCCTAGATCACCATGATCTTTCCTTATAACACCCTAGGGCCGTGACTACATTGGTCACACTTCATTACCTCTTTTGATTAGTTAACAATACCCCAAAACTTATTTCTTTTCAACACTTGGGTTACAGCACTAATGACTCACTTTTGCTCCAAAAACCTTGCAATCTTTATGACTCTCCTTTAAAGATAGCTTTAATTGCTCAAAGAATAGGTAAAGATAAGAAACAGAGATTTATTATGGTAGAAATGGTTTACACAAAGAAAGGCTTAACGTAGGCTCAAATGGATTGACTAGGGATGAATACATGTAGAGGGATGGTTAGAAAGGCTCAAACGATTTAAACATGGCCTAAATCACTTCCTAAGCATTGTATGGCAACAGAATGTCTCAAGAGATATTCAAATAAGTTCTAGAGCATGAAACCAAGATCATGAAATAAGCAGAATTGCATAACATCTCCAAGTAGCAAGAAATTGGACTAACTTGGCAAAGTGCTCAATAAGTGCAAGGATGGCATGCAAGACAAAGTTCACTCAGAATCACACATAGGCCTTAAACAATGACTATCAATTTCTGAAAAAACCATATTAGTATTAAATCCAAGTCTTATCATAGGTGTTTGGAAGGATAACGAAACAACACACAAAATCCTGCGTTATTAGACACTAGACACACTTAAAAATTTTAAAATTTGACAATAAAACAACATAACTGAATCCTTCCCCCCAAACTTAAATGAAACATTGTCCTCAATGTTTAGAGTATAAGAACAAGCAATGCCTCATAAATGAAAGGAAAGAAGATAAGGAAAAGACATAACCAAATGTTTAGAGTTCAGAAAACAACTCCCCTTTGAAGCGATTAGGACGCAAGCAAGCTCCTTGCACGTTCTATCTTCTCCTCATCACCTTGGGTTGCCTCCCAAGAAGCGCTAAGTTTTATGTCTTCAGCCGGACGTCCAAACTTTGGTGAGCTTCAAGAGAGTGGTGGAGGCTCCTTGAGTGCTTGAGACTCAATATTGGCATCAAAGTTGGCATCAAAGTAAGGTTTCAACCGATGTCCGTTCACCTTGAAGGTGCTGCCATCCTTAATATTTTGAATCTCCACTGCGCCATGATCAAACACATTAGTAATAACAAAAGGCCCAATCCACCGAGAACGAAGCTTACTTGGGAAGAGCTTAAGGCGTGAATTGAATAAGAGAACCTTCTGCCCTTCCTCAAACGTCTTCCTAAGAATCTTCTTGTCATGATACTGCTTTGTTTTCTCCTTATAAAGCTTAGCGTTCTCATACGCCTCATGTCGCAACTCCTCCAACTCATTGAGTTGAAGCCTCCTCTTTTCACCAGCAGCTTTCATGTCAAAATTGAATGCCTTGATCGCCCAATAAGCCCTGTGCTCAAGCTCCACTGGTAAGTGACAAGGTTTACCAAAAACAAGTCTATATGGAGACATACCTATGGGGGTCTTATAAGCTGTCCTATAAGCCCACAATGCATCCTCCAAACGCATGTACCAATCCTTCCTTGTGGTGTTCACTGTCTTCTCAAGTATGTGCTTAATCTCCCTATTGCTTATCTCAACCTGCCCACTAGTTTGAGGATGGTAGGGTGTTGCCACCTTATGCTTGATTCCATACTTCTTCAAGAGTGCTGCAAAAGCTTGGTTAACAAAATGGGAGCCACCATCACTAATGATTGCTCTTGGTGTGCCAAACCTTGTAAAAATATTTCCTCTGAGAAAACTGATCACAATCTTAGCATCATTAGTTCTAGTGGCAATGGCTTCCACCCATTTGGAAACATAATCGACAGCAACTAATATATATTCAAATCCATAAGAAGTAGGAAAAGGGCCCATGAAATCAATTCCCCAAACATCAAATATATCAATGACTAAGATATTAGTGAGAGGCATCTGATTTCTAGCATGCAAATTACCCATCCGTTGGCATCTATCACATGAAGCACAAAATGTATAAGCATCCTTAAAAAGGGTAGGCCAAAAGAAACCTGATTGTAGCACTTTGTTGGCAGTCTTCTTTGCTCCAAAATGGCCTCCGCATGCATGGGAGTGACAAAACTCTAGAATGCTCTTAAAATCACCTTCAGGCACACACCTTCGAATTACTTGGTCCGGACAATGCTTGAATAGGTATGGATCATCCCAAAAGTAGTATCTTGCTTGCTTCCTAAGCTTGTCACGTTGGAATGTAGATAACCCTGTAGGGAGTTCGTTAGTGCATAAGTAGTTAACAATATCAGCAAACCAAGGCAATGGATTAAGAGAATTCAAAGCACAAATAGAGAAGAGTTGCTCATCAGGGAAGCTTTCACGCAATGGCAGTGAATCCTCCTCTTCATTAGATACATGCACCAATCTACTCAAGTGATCAGCCACCACATTCTCACTTCCTTTCTTATCTTTTATCTCCAAGTCAAACTCTTGCAACAAGAGGATCCATCTAATGAGGCGTGGCTTGGCATCCTTTTTAGCTAACAAGTATTTCAATGCTGCATGATCAGTGTAAACAATGACCTTGTTAGTAATCAAATAAGATCTGAACTTCTCTAAAGCAAATATGACAGCTAATAACTCCTTCTCTGTGGTGGAATAGTTGAGTTGGGCATCGTTGAGGGTTCTACTAGCATAGTAGATGGCATGTGGCTTCTTATCAACTCGCTGCCCCAAAACAGCTCCAACAGCATAATCTGAGGCGTCACACATCAGTTCAAAAGGCAAGCTCCAATCCGGTGGCATAATGATTGGGGCAGTTGTGAGCATCATTTTCAAAGCATTGAAAGCATTCTCACAGTTTTGATCAAACACAAAATCCATGTCCTTGGCAAGGAGATTGCACAAAGGCCTTGCAATCTTAGAAAAATCTTTAATGAAACGCCTATAGAAACCTGCATGGCCAAGGAAAGAACGTACTTCTTTGACAGAAGTAGGTGAGGGCATAGAAGCAATCAAATCAATCTTAGCTTTATCTACCTCAATTCCATTACTAGAGATGACATGACCAAGAACTATGCCTTGGTTAACCATAAAATGACATTTTTCCCAATTAAGCACAAGGTTATTTTGTTCACATCTAGCCAACACCTTAGATAAGTTATGCAAACATTGATCAAAAGAATCACCAAAGACAGAGAAGTCATCCATGAATACCTCAATAAACCTTTCTACCATGTCGGAGAAAATGCTCATCATGCACCTTTGGAAAGTGGCTGGGGCGTTGCAAAGACCAAAGGGCATCCTCCTATAAGCAAAAGTACCAAAGGGACATGTGAAGGTTGTCTTCTCTTGATCTTCTCGGGCTATGGCGATTTGGTTGTAACCTGAATATCCATCAAGGAAGCAATAGTGGCTATGGCCAGCCAATCTCTCAAGCATTTGATCAATAAATGGAAGAGGGAAGTGATCCTTGCTTGTTGCTGTGTTGAGCTTCCTATAATCAATGCAAACTCTCCAGCCCGTGGTCATTCGTGTTGGTACAAGCTCGTTTGCTTCATTCTTCACCACTGTGATACCTGATTTCTTGGGGACAACTTGTATTGGGCTCACCCATTTACTGTCAGAAATAGGGTAAATAATACCAACATCTAAAAGCTTCATTACCTCTTTCCTTACCACCTCCTTCATGTTTGGATTGAGACGTCTTTGGGCATCCCTCTTAGGCACTGCATTGTCCTCCAATAGTATCCTATGCATGCACGATGTTGGGCTTATGCCTTTGATATCTGCAATGCTCCATCCAATCGCAGTTTTGTGCTCTTTTAGAACCCTCAAAAGCTTCTTCTCATCATTTGGTTCGAGGTGTGAGGCAATGATAACAGGTAGAGTCTCACTCTCACCTAAATAAGCATATTTAAGGTGTGTTGGCAATTGCTTTAATTCCAACTCCGGTGCCTGCACAATAGAAGGTAAAACCTTATTAGTAGGTGCGGGTAAAGATTCAAATTGGTTTGCATACCTCTTTCCCACTTCTATGTAGCTATCCATGCTGCAAACAAGCTCAAGAAGTAAAGGAGAGATCACAGCCTCTAATCTGTCCACTTCTTCTTTCCTTATGCTTTGTGTGATGCATGCTTCAATAGGCTCCAAATAACTCATTGGCAGTGCTTCTTTCACCATATTATCAATTGCATCAAGCTGGAAAACTTCATGCTCATCACTTGGAAACTTGGAGGCTTCAAACACTTTGAATGCTATTGTCTCATCAAACACGTTCATAGTCAATGTACCCTTCTTCACATCAATAATTGCACCGGCAGTTGCCATGAATGGACGATGTTGCGTAGATTTAGCTCCACCAAAATGGATTAAGCTGCATCCTCAACTTGTGATACTCGCAAGTGCACGAACCGTTGGTAGTATAGCATATGTAAGTGCGAGGTCGATTCCACAGGGATTGGTGATTGAATGATCCAATTTAGTTTCCCTACACAAAATAGAAACAAAAACAAAGAACATAAAACAAGGAAGAAAGAAATAAGTAACTCAAGCAAATAAGTTCCCAAGTTCAATTTAGATTAATGGATTGATTCTAGCTAAAGTATGATTAAGCCATGGTGTGTGGTCATAACCTTGTGTTCCTAATTCCCTAATTTGATCATTTGTTGTCTAACCTAAAATTAAGCATTAGGAACCCATTAAGCATAGAAGAACATTTTAAACAACCAAGTATGTATCTAATCCCTGTTGTCGAATGTCCATACATACTCTTCCTATTCATAGTTCAATTCGAATTAAAGCATGGTGTATACTCTTAATTCAAACCAAGATAGCTAACATGCAAGCCTAAATGGTGATCAATCATTCAAACTAGCATATTAACTTATAAGCATAATGAATAAGAACAAAAACCATAATTGAAACTTGGAAACTAATTCAACTTGAAAACTTAAGAAAAGAATTTACATAACAAAGAAAAATAAATTACAACTAAGAAAACATTAAGGAAACTAAGAGAACTTTGAGGAAGAAAGGAAGTGTTTGAGAACTTTGAGGAGGGAGAAGAAAGTGTTTGGGAACTTTAGAGAATTTTGGAAGAACATGTGTTTGAGAGCTTTGAGGATTTTGGAAGGGAATGTGTTTAAGACATGGGGAATTTGGAAGAGAGTGTTTGAGAACTTGGAGGATTTGGAGAAGAAAGTAGAGAGGTGTTTTGAGAGCTTTGTGGATTTTGGAAGAGAGTGTTTAGGAACTTTGAGAATTTGGAAGAGAGTGGTTGAGAACTTGGAGGATGTTTGTGAACTTGGAGAATTTGAGAACTTAGGGAAGGAAGAGAAATGTGTTTGTGAAGTGTTTGAGACATGGAGACTTTTGGAAGAGAAGGGAAGTAGAGAGATGTTTGAGAACTTTGAGGATTTTGGAAGAACATGTGTTTGAAAGCTTTAGAGAATTAGAAGAAGAGAAAGGAAAAGTGTTTGATATTTAGTACAAAGAAAATTTAATAGAATGATCTTATTACAACAATTGAGAACTACAAAGGGAAACTAAGAGAATTTGAGGGAGAGAAGGGAAGGGAGCTCTAGAGAAGTGTTTGAGAGCTCCCCCCCCTTGGGGTGTTATTACAAGCTTAGAGAACTTCCCTATTTATAGGCCTAGGGGAAGTGAAAATCAGAATTCAATAAGACTAATGCATACAACACTTGAATTATAAAATCTGAAATGGTTGATGCACTTGTATTAGAAAATCTGAAATGGGTGATGCACTTGTATTAGAAAATCTTGAATTGGTTGATGCACTTCACCACTAAATCCCACCAGCAGCCCTAGCTCATCTTCATGTCACCATGACCAAGCTTCCAACCAGAAATGATAGCTCATACCTAGCTCACCATGACCAAGCATCCAACCAGCACATGCTGAGGTCAGCATGGGCTTACAACTTGGGCTTCTCTTAATCAAATTAGGACTTTAAGCACTCTAAATTGAAGTTCAGAATGTCTTCTTTCCAGCCATATGTTATTTGGGCCAATCCAAGGTCGGAGGAAGAAGTTAAGGCCGAAACAAATTGCTAACTCATTTTCCGCGCTGATAAGATCCATCCTGAGCATGGTTCTGTGTTTGCTAGGTAACGGACTCCAGATTTATCCAATGGGGCTGAATTTTGGATATGTTATAGTACACACCAATTGGAGCAACTTTCATGAAGAATGTGGCCTCATCCGAGCTATGTAGATTGCTGAAACAAAGCTTGCAATATGACCTACGGAACTGGACTGGCAGGGGGCTGTAGCCATAATGAATTTGTCTTTAAGCTCTTCATCAATTCATCCAAATTAGGCCTTAACATGCTTGAATTGCATGAATTATGTTCTCCAAAGCCATCATTGTTACCTAAAGCTCAATTAACTGAAAGATAAACACAAAAAGGATTAAAAGCATAAGTTTAACTCAAAAACATAACCAAATCATAAGCTAGAAGGGTAAGAAATAATATACAATTATGAACCGATCAGACGACCAAGAATGAGTGGTAACTGATTGTCATGAATTGGTGCTTCTTCCATTTCCAACACCAAGAAATCAGCTGGCAAAATCAGCTCTTCTACTTTCACCAAAACATCTTCTAGAATGCCCCTAGGGTACCTGATAGTTCTATCTGCCAATTGAATGCTCACAGATGTGGCTTGCAACTCACCAAGGTTAAGTTTCTCATAAACATGATATGGCATAAGGTTAATGGATGCACCAAGATCAAGCAAAGCTTTTTGAAACTTAAAATCACCAACTATACAAGGTATAGAAAATGAACCTGGATCCTTTAGCTTTGGAGGTAGCTTTCTTTGTAAGACTGCACTAACCTCTTCACTTAATGCAACCTGTTCATGCTCTTTGAATCTCCTCTTGTTAGTGCATAGATCCTTCAAAAATTTTGCATATTTTGGAATCTGAGCAATGGCATTGAGCAATGGGATGTTGATTTGCACTTTCTTGAATATTTCCATTATCTCATCCAAGCCTTGATCTTTCTTTGACTTTGATAACCTGCTGGGAAAGGGTGCAATAGGCCTAAAAGCATTAGATGAAATTGGAACTTGATTAGCATTAGATGATACCTTAGGGCCTGTGCTCTTTCCAAGAGAATTGAGGGGCTGGTTGGTGGAACCTGTGGGCTGCCCTTGTGGTGGCTGAATGATCTCCACGTTTTCTCCATCTTCTTGCTCTTCATTGGCATCTCCAACCTTATTATCAACTTGTTTACCACTTCTCAAGATGTGCACTGCTTTAACTTGCTCATGATGCCTTGGATTCACCTCCGTTTGGCTTGGAAAAGTTCCGGATGCTCTATTGCTCATGGAGGATGCAATCTGCCCAACTTGCACTTCTAGTTTGTTCACTGCATTTTGAAGATTCTGATTGGTTTGCATCTGTTGCCCCATGAACTTCTTGAACATGTCTTGCAATTCTCCCATTTGATCACCCCTTTGCTCTTGTACTTGTTGGGGAGCTTGCTGGAATTGCCTTTGTTGTATTTGAAATCCTGGGGGAGGTCCTTGAGATTGTTGCACATTTGGATTATTGCTCCACCTGAAATTAGGATGATTTTTCCACCCCGGATTGTATGTGTTTGAGTAAGGATCATTCTGAGGATTCCTTCCTTGAAGGGCATTTGCTTGCTCTAGCATGTGCTTTGCAAAAGATTGGTCTTGAACTTCCTCTTTGCTTCCTAGAGGGCCAGTCACTGCCTGTTGAAGCAAAGAACACATAACATCAAGTTTTGCATTAATCTCATTATTAGTACTTACCTCAGAGACCACAGCTTTCATAGGAGCTCCTCTTCCTTTATTGTAGCTCCATTGTTGAGAGTTGGTACTCAAAGATTCAAAGAGAGTAAAAGCCTCATCTGCTGTTTTGTTCATCAGTCCTTCTCCACTTGTTGCATCTACCATCATCCTTTCGGAATCAAGCAAACCTTCATAGAAAGATTGCATTTGCATCCAACTCTCTATATTGTGGTGTGGGCAAGAACTCATCATCTCCTTGTACCTCTCCCAGCATTCATGAAAAGCTTCTCCTTCTCTTTGTGTGAAACCAAGAATTTCCTTTCTAATCTTGTTAGTCTTTTGAGCTGGAAAGAATTTCTGCAAAAACTTATTAGAAAGCTCATCCCAAGTACGAATTGAAGCATTAGGCAAAGAGTATAACCATGACTTAGCCTTATCTTTTAAACTGAATGGGAATAGCCTCATCTTAATCTGCTCATCATCAAGTCCTTGAATTTTGATTGTAGCACATATTTCAAAGAATTGCTTAACATGCATGTAAGGATCCTCAGTGGTATTACCATAATAAGTTGGAAGAAGATGAATCATACCACTTCTAAGCTCAAACCTGTCAATTGTGAGTTGAGGATAGACGATGCACGAAGGTTGATCAGTGACTTTGGGGATGGAAAATTCACGCAGGGGTTTCCTAGGTTGGACAACAAGCGCACCACCTCCTTCATCATTATTGTTGTTGTTTGGAATCTCTGCCATCTTGCTTGAACCTTCAGATTCGTAGCTCTCAGATTCAGCACTTAAAGAACTATAATTCCTCCTCAAACCAACACGTACAGCAAAAGTTCCTGGTGAAATTGGCTCAGAATCAGATTCGGACATATATGCACACACAAGAAACCAATTAGTGCCTTCAAATGGAGATAACAACTAAAAAGAAAAACAGAATACAGAAATAAAAACCAACGAAAACAAAAACAAAAACACTCAAAGTAATCTAACTATAGCACCATCGTTACCGGTTCCCCGGCAACGGCGCCAAAAACTTGTTGAGCCTATTCCTAACAACTAAAATGAGTTATTAAAAATAGAAACTTCAATTCTCGCAAGTGCACGAACCATTTATAGTATAGCTTATGAAATACGAGGTCGATCCCACGGAGAATGGTAACTTGGTTGCAAGTTAAACTACTTAGAATGATGGAAAAACTGAAAACAAAGAAACAAACTAACTAACAATTGGCAAGGTCTAGGACAGAATCCTAGCACCACACACGCACTCGAATGGGGGGTTTTTGTTGTTTAAATGAAAACAAGAGAATGAAATGGAAGTGCTGGAAGTAAACAATGGCAGCAATGAACAAGTTGTGAAACAATGATTGAGAAGTGTTAGAGCCTTGGAATCTACCACTAGTCTTCCTATCCAAGTTATGAATGCATAGAAATTGACTCAAGCTTCATTAACAATAGATTATCGCATACAAGCCTATGGTATCTAGGTGCAGGATGCATGATTCTCCTAAGGCATGTAATTGTGCATGGTATCTACACAACACGTGATCTCTAATATGCAACCTAAGCATGGTATCTACTTAGAATAAAGCATATAAGAGTCATTAAGTTCCTTGAGAATATGATAATCACACAAGTCCTAGAACATGGTATCTGTCCTAGTCAACCTATGGTTATTAACCCCTTGAATGATTCTTAGGCCATTCATGTGTTGCTTGTGAAAGGAGAGTAGAATTGGTGAATCTAAACCCCTTCCCAACCTGTGCTAGATGCATAAAATCCTAGTTAGCTACTCCAAGAAAACATACATCAAGCACATAATAAGCTGGAGATTAACAACTTGATAATGAAAGCAAGGAAATCAATTAACTATGAAATCATCCATAACATTGAATATTCATGACTAGGGCTTCATCCTAAGCCCTAACAAAATGGATTAGTTAAACATAATTATGAATACAGAAGATAAGAAATACATAGGTAGAATAAAGAGAATAGAAGAACTAGCTGGTGGCAGCAAGGTAGTTTCCAGGACAGCTCCCAGCTCTCCCTCCTTTGCAGCTAGCTCTCTCTCTCTCTTTGTGGTGAATCTGAATGTGTGTATGGAAGTAATGGATGAAGTGAATTGTGTCTGGGATGTGGAATGGAAGTGGTATTTATAGGGAGAAGGAAAGGGGAATTCTGAATTGAATATGACTAATGCATACAACACTTGTATTTAGATAATCAGAATTGGTTGCTGCACTAATAAATCCCACCAGCAGCCATAGGTCATCTTCATGTCAGCATGATCAAGCATCCATCCAGAAACCAATAGCTCATGCCTAGCTCACCATGACCAAGCATCCATCAGCTCATCCTCATGTCAGCATGATGTGTATTTTGATGGGCTCACGGATTGGGTTTGGCTGAATCCAAATATGACTTTAAGATATCCATTTTGAAGTTCAGAATGTCTCTGATCCAACCACACAAGTATTGGCCCAATCCAAGCTCGGATGAAGAAGATAAGTCCGAAATGAACTTCTAACTCAATATCCAGTTTTTGCACGTTTTGCACCATTTTGCTTCAAAAGCAATCTCTTGCTGCCTTCAACCTATAGAACACACAAACATAGGTAAGTGACTTGAAATAAAGAGAAACTAAACAAAATTACTAAGTAACGAAGGCATGCAAATGTGTGAAATTATGAACTTATCAGATTTCACTCAAAACTCACCAAATGACTCCTCCCACCATATTATGATGTTGCCCAAGTTTGGGGCTCGGTCCGAAATCAATAGGTGTGAGAAATTGGACAATTCAAGTTCAACGGCAGTTCGTTCCTAATTGGAGTGGTTAGTGTATTCCATACTTCTAGCGATTGGATTTCACTCAAAACTAACCAAATGAGTCCTCCCACCATATTATGATGTTGCCCAAGTTTTGGGCTCGATCCGAAATCAATAGGTGTTCCAAATTGGACAATTCAAGTTCAACGGCAGTTCGTTCCTAATTGGAGTGGTTGGTGTGTTCCATACTTCTAGCGATTGGATTTCACTCAAAACTCCTCCCACCATATTATGATGTTGCCCAAGTTTTGGGCTCGATCCGAAATCAATAGGTGTTCCAAATTGGACAATTCAAGGTCAACGGCAGTTCGTTCCTAATTGGAGTGGTTAGTATATTCCATACTTCTAGCGATTGGATTTCACTGAAAACTCACCAAATGACTCCTCCCACCGTAGTATGATGTTGCCCAAGTTTTGGGCTCGATCCGAAATCAATAGGTGTTCCAAATTGGACAATTCAAGTTCAACGGCAGTTCGTTCCTAATTGGAGTGGTTGGTGTATTCCATACTTCTAGCGATTGGATTTCACTAAAAACTCACCAAATGACTCCTCCCACCATATTATGATGTTGCCCAAGTTTGGGGCTCGATCCGAAATCAATAGGTGTGAGAAATTGGACAATTCAAGTTCAACGGCAGTTCGTTCCTAATTGGAGTGGTTGGTGTATTCCATACTTCTAGCGATTGGATTTCACTCAAAACTCACCAAATGACTCCTCCCACCATATTATGATGTTTCCCAAGTTTGGGGCTCGATCAGAAATCAATAGGTGTGAGAAATTGGTCAATTCAATTTCAACGAAAGTTCGTTCCTAATTGGAATGGTTGGTGTATTCCATACTTCTAGCGATTGGATTTCACTCAAAACTCACCAAATGACTCGATCCGAAATCAATAGGTGTGAGAAATTGGACAACTCAAGTTCAACAGCAGTTCGTTCCTAATTGGAGTGGTTGTTGTATTCCATACTTCTAGCGATTGGATTTCACTCAAAACTCACCAAATGAATCCTCCCACCATATTATGATGTTGCCCAAGTTTGGGGCTCGATCCGAAATCAATAGGTGTGAGAAATTGGACAATTCAAGTTGAACGGCAGTTCGTTCCTAATTGGAGTGGTTGGTGTATTCCACACTTCTAGCGATTGGATTTCACTCAAAACTCACCCAATGACTTCTCCCACCATATTATGCTGTTGCCCAAGTTTTGGGCTCGATCCGAAATCAATAGGTGTTCCAAATTGGACAATTCAGGTTCAACGGCAGTTCGTTCCTAATTGGAGTGGTTGGTGTATTCCATACTTCAACCGATTGGGTTTCACTCAAAACTACCCAAATGACTCCTCCCACCATATTATGATGTTGCCCAAGTTTTGGGTTCGATTTGAAATCAATAGGTGTCAGAAATTGGACAATTCAAGTTCAACGGCAGTTCGTTCCTAATTGGAGTGGTTGGTGTATTCCATACTTCTAGCAATTGGATTTTACTCAAAACTAACCAAATGACTCCTCCCACCATATTATGATGTTGCCCAAGTTTTGGGCTCGATCCGAAATCAATAGGTGTTACAAATTCGACAATTCAAGTTCAACGGCAGTTCGTTCCTAAATGGAGTGGTTGGTGTATTCCATACTTTTAGCGATTGGATTTCACTCAAAACAAACCAAATGACTACTCCCACCATATTATGATGTTAACCAAGTTTTGGGCTCGATCCAAAATCAATAGGTGTGAGAAATTGGACAATTCAAGTTCGACGGCAGTTCGTTCCTAATTGGAGTGGTTGGTGTTGTTAATATTATGTTAACTCGCAATTGTACGGGGCAATTAGTAGTATAGCAAGACAAGTACGAGGTCGTACCCACGAAGACTGAGAAGTTAAAACTAGTTATGTACTTAGATTACCAAATTCAAGAAAGTAGGAGGTTATGTCTAAAACAGAATTTAAAACAAGAGTGGTTGTGATTGTTGAACAAAAGAAGCAAAATGAAATTGCAAACAAAAACAAGTAAACAAATGTAACAAAGAGTGGTTTTAAGAGTTGGAAAACAGATTTTGAGACTAGGGCATTCGAATCACCATAACAATTCAATTCTGGGTTATAAAGATTCAAGTAACAAGTCTAATTCAGATTCAAAGATTGATTCTAGCTAAAGTATGATTAGGCCATGGTGTTTGGTCCTAACCTTGTGTTCCTAATTCCCTAATTTGATCATTTGTTGTCTAACCTAAAATTAAGCATTAGGAACCCATTAAGCATAGAAGAACATTTTAAACAACCAAGTATGTATCTAATCCCTGTTGTCGAATGTCCATACATACTCTTCCTATTCATAGTTCAATTCGAATTAAAGCATGGTGTATACTCTTAATTCAAACCAAGATAGTTAACAAACAAGTTCTAATGGTGATCAATCATTCAAACAAGCATGTTAACTTATAAGCATAATGAATAAGAACATGAATCATGAATCAAACTTGAAACTCCAAACTTATAAACCCAGAATATTCATGTTAGGTTACATCGAAGCCCTAGTTATGGATTTAGCTACTCATAATGGAAAAGAGACTTGAACAGAAATGAGAAAACATAATGAATACAATAAGAGTAGAAAAACCCTTTTTCTGAAGTTCTTGTGGTGTCCAAGGCTTCTCCAAGTGCTTCTCCACTTCTAATGCTTCTCCAAGTGCTTCTCCACTTCTAATGCTTCTCCAAGAGCTTCCCCACTTCTAGAAAGATGTATGAAGGATATGGAGGTGATTTGGGATGAGTTTGAGTGAGTGGTGATGGCTAAGGAAGATGAAATTCGTAGGGAAATGAAAGAGAGGTTTGCTGGAGTTGTTTTGGTGATTGTTGGAGTGTTTGGGATTTTGAGAGTGTTTGAGGATGGTTGGAGTGAATTGTGGGGGTTGTGAATCTCAGGATTTGTTGTGTCTTGAATGTGGAATGGATGTGGTATTTATAGGGAGAGGGGAGTGACAAATCTGAATTCAATATGGCTAATGCATACAACACTTGCATTATAAAAGATGAATTGGTTGATGCACTTCACTAATGCATACAACACTTGCATTATAAAATCTGAATTGGTTGATGCACTTCACCAATAGATCCCACCAGCAGCCCTAGCTCATCTTCATGTCACCATGACCAAGCTTCCAACCAGAAATGATAGCTCATACCTAGCTCACCATGACCAAGCATCCAACCAGCACATGCTGAGGTCAGCATAACCAGCAACTTCAAGGGCTTACAACTTGGGCTTCTCTTAATCAAATTAGGACTTTAAGCACTCGAAATTGAAGTTCAGAATGTCTTCTTTCCAGCCATATATCATTTGGGCCAATCCAAGGTCGGAGGAGGAAGTTAAGGCCAAAACAAATTTCTAACTCATTTTGCGCGCTGATAAAATCCATCCTGAGCATGGCTCTGTGTTTGCTAGGTAACAGACTCCATATTTATCCAATGGGGCTGAATGTTGGATATGTTATAGTACACACCCATTGGAACAACTTTCATGAAGAATGCTGCCTCATCCGAGCTGTGTAGGTTGCTGAAACAAAGCTTGCAATATGACCTACGGAACTGGACTGGCAGGGGGCTGTAGCCAAAATGAGTTTGTCTTTTAAGCTCTTCTTCCATTCATCCAAATTAGGCCTTAACATGCTTGAATTGCATGAATTATGCTCTCTTGCTCTATTGGCCTACAAAACACAC
Organism: Prunus avium; assembly: GCF_965620075.1. NCBI lineage: Eukaryota > Viridiplantae > Streptophyta > Magnoliopsida > Rosales > Rosaceae > Prunus > Prunus avium. Next base: position 12,227,623 of record NC_142290.1, read on the forward strand.
AAAGGGAGGGAAATAACTTAGAATTATAGGAACTAAGCAAAAGAAGTAAGTAAATTGGGCATGTATATGTATGAAATTATGAGCTTAACACACCCCCAAACTTAGATTTTGCTAGTCCTCGAGCAAAACAAAAGAGAAACAAAGATAAAAACAAAACAAGAAGTTAACTAGACCACTTTCGTAGGTAACTCGATTGCATTGAGCGTATGCAACAAGCCTTTAAACCTCTAGGCATCCCTAGTAGGAGGAGTTGTGTCTCCTGAGGGTTTAACAGATACGATACCCACAAACGTTTTTCTAACTCTACAAAACAAAATGGTTAGAAAAACAACTTTGAAATCAACTAATGAAAATGAAAGAAAGTTTTAGTCATACCTCCAACACCATAGAGTTGCCAAGATAGGTCATCAATCAGTGTGTACAAGTGGAAGCTATAGCTCAAAGGCACACAGTTTCAAAGCAAGCACACTCAAACCTTGAATAGAGAACATGCTTCGACTCTAATTCTCACAGATAACACTCAATCACTCAGAACCTATGTTTTAATTCTCTCAAGAAAGCATAAGTGAGTGTATGAAATAGAAGCACAAATTTGGTTAGATCTCATGAAAGGAATTAAATACTAAGAATAGAGATACACACATACTTACCAGCACCCATGAATACATCCTCAAAGATCAGCTAGGTCTTTCACAATGTTGTAATGAAAGGCTAAGGTTTAGGGGAAATGGAAGAATTGGAAGGAAAAACAAATAACTTAAGAACATACCAAGGTTGCATGCTTCATTAATCTGCAAGGCATCATTGATTTAGATTGGCATGGCAGCAAACTTCATGGTATCTCCTGGCATAGACTTTATTTTTCACACTTAGATCAAATCGAAACACTTTCATCTTCGTTGATTTGATCTGCATCTTCATTAACTTCATTGCACAGATTCACATCATCTTTATTTAGGTACATGGCTGCAACTTCCTTGCTTCAAACTTTATCTTGGCACACCTTGGTATATTTCTAAGCTATAGGGTATGGCTACAATAGGTCAAGTATCTCAGATTGAGATACAAAGGTAGGGAAATGATGAGGGTGATAGAAGAAAAGGCTTTAAGTGTTTGGCTTCAAGAGGGTTGATGGAACACACATATAGGTAGGGTGAAAAGAAAGCACATAGAATGGTTATGCACACATAGCCTAGCATCACTTCAATGAGTTCATTCATGAATGAGAGCAAGCACATGATATCTGCAAAAGAGAATCATCCTTAGTATTCAATCAAAATGGAATAATGAGATCAATTAGAGTGAATTGAAGAAAATAAGTATGGATGAGAAATAGAACACTTTAAACCCTCTCAAGAAAGCAATTAGGCTCGATATAGCTCACTAGGGTAGTCTCCACTATTTTCCTTCAAGAATTTGAGCGTGGTACTTTAGCCACCAGAATTCTAAGAGCAAAAGCTTTGTGAAGTGCAAAATTCTAATATGAAAACCTCAAATAGCAGCTCCATAGCATTGATTGTATGACATTCTTTAAAAAAATTAAATAAATTAAAAATATAAAAAATAAAAAATAAAAAAAAAATAAAAAATAGTGACAAGAGAACGAAAATTGAAAACACAAATGGATAAGAAAATTGAAATTGAAAACCTTCCCCCCAGACCTGAATTGAACATTGTCCTCAATGTGAAAGCATACAAAAGATGATTGAGAACAAACAAATGATAAAGGGAAAAGTTTAGAAGAAGGTTTAGGAAAAATAAAAAATAAAAAAAATGAATATATAAGCAACTCATGGATGACCAGTTAAGGGCCTCAGAAAACACAGCCAGGGGATCCGGGAAGGTTGGAGGGGTCACAATGGTCCCGCTTAAAACCCAAACTTCTTAGACACCGAAGGTGTCGCCTAAAGAACTCCTAGACACTGTATTGACGGAAGTGCTCACTGGAGTTACCATAAGTTAGCTCATATGAAAAATCTTTTTAAATTTTTAAATTTTTAAATTTTTTTTAAATTTTTATAAAAAAAAAAACAGAAATTTAAAATAATAACAAGTAAAGAGAAAGGATTGAAATGCTCCCCCTTGATGCGATTAGGTCGATTGCTACCAAGCACCTTCTTCTTGAACACATGGGTTGCCTCCCAAGAAGCGCCTTAGTTACTGTCTTGGCAAGACATTGTGCAATCAGCTAAGTTGATGGTACGAAGGGAAGTTGATCTACCACATGGCCCACATGGCCAGTTTGGATGCCAGCTGAAACTCCCTCATAGAATGGCTTTAAACGTTGTCCATTTACTTTGAAAGTCGAGCCATCTTTAGGGTTTTGAATCTCCACAGCTCCATAGGGAGAAACATTGACCACGGTGAATGGGCCTTGCCATCTAGACTTCAATTTTCCTGGAAAGAGACGCAAACGTGAGTTAAACAAAAGAACTGACATACCTTTGGAGAACTCTTTCCGTTGAATGTTTCTGTCATGGTAACTCTTGGTTCGTTCTTTGTAAAGCTTTGCATTCTCATAAGACTCATGTCTAATTTCTTCCAATTCATTCAGCTGAAACTTTCTTGCATGGCCTGCCTTGTCTAGATCAAAATTTAACTTCTTGATGGCCCAAAAAGCATTGTGTTCAAGCTCCATTGGCAGGTGACAAGCTTTCCCAAACACAAGACGATAAGGGCTCATTCCAATGGGAGTCTTATATGCTGTCCTATAAGCCCATAATGCATCATTGAGCTTGGCTACCCAATCTTTCCTTGTATTGTTCACCACCTTCTCCAGGATGTGCTTAATTTCTCTATTGCTTATTTCCACTTGACCAGAAGTTTGCGGATGATATGGTGTAGAGACTCGATGGGTGATGTTGTACTTCTTCATGAGTGCTTCGAATGGCTTGTTACAGAAGTGGCTGCCTCCATCACTAATGACAGCCCTTGGAGTACCAAACCTTGTGAAAATATTATCCTTCAAGAACTTCAGCACCACCTTATAATCATTGGTTTTGGTGGCTATGGCTTCCACCCATTTAGACACATAATCAACAGCAACAAGTATGTAAGTATAACCAAAGGAAGATGGGAATGGTCCCATGAAATCAATACCCCACACATCGAAGAGCTCCACAACAAGTATGTTATTCAATGGCATTTCATTCCTGCGACTTATGTTCCCCATCCTTTGGCACCTATCACACTTAACACAAAAATTAAATGCATCTTTAAATAGAGTGGGCCAAAAGAAACCAGATTGCAGAATTTTAAGTGCTGTTTTCTTAGCTCCAAAGTGACCTCCACAGGCCAATTCGTGGCTATGCCTAAGTATGCTTTCTTGCTCTTCTTCTGGAACACATCTTCTGATGAGTTGATCCGGGCAATGCTTGAATAAGAAAGGTTCATCCCATACATAATGTTTCACCATGGAAAAGAACTTCTTCTTATCCTGAGAAGTTAGATCATTTCTAAGAACACCACAAGCAAGATAATTAACAAAATCAGCATACCATGGCTCTTTGACTTGGGCAGCATATAGTTGTTCATCAGGGAAAGTCTCATTCAAGGGTAGCACAGCTCCTCCTTTTTCTTCAACCACAATTCTGCTCAAATGATCAGCTACCACATTCTCACATCCCTTCTTATCTCGAATCTCCAAATCGAATTCTTGCAGCAAGAGAATCCATCTAATCAAGCGTGGTTTGGCATCCTTCTTAGTGAGCAAGTATCTAAGGGCTGCATGGTCAGAATAAACAATTACTTTAGAACCAACAAGGTAAGAACGAAATTTTTCTAAAGCAAAAACCACAGCAAGCAACTCCTTCTCTGTTGTGGAGTAGTTGATTTGAGCATCATTCAAGGTCCGGCTAGCATAATGAATCACATGGGGCAGCTTGTTCTTCTTTTGACCTAAAACTGCACCAATAGCAAAGTCAGAGGCATCACACATTATTTCAAATGGTAAAGACCAATCCGGAGCTATGATAATAGGGGCTGAAGTTAGCTCCCTCTTCAAGGTAGAAAAAGCTTCCATGCAAGCTTCATTAAACTCAAAAACAGCATCCTTAGCAAGGAGATTACACAATGGCCTTGTAATGCTTGAGAAATTTTTGATGAACCTTCTATAGAATCCAGCATGACCTAGAAAGCTTCTAATTCCTTTAACAGAGGTAGGGGGTGGAAGATTTGAGATGAGGTCGATCTTGGCTTTATCCACTTCGATTCCCTTGCTTGAAATCACATGGCCTAGTACAATGCCTTGTCTCACCATGAAGTGACACTTCTCCCAATTCAAAATCAGATTTGTTTCCTGGCATCTTTTAAGCACTAGAGACAAGTGGTGAAGACAATTATCAAAAGAGGAACCAAAAACTGAAAAATCATCCATAAATACCTCAATGAATCGTTCCACCATATCTGAAAAGATTGACATCATGCATCTTTGGAAAGTTGCTGGGGCATTGCATAAACCGAATAGCATCCTTCTATAAGCAAACGTACCAAATGGGCATGTGAATGTGGTTTTCTCTTGGTCTTCCGGAGCAATGGGAATTTGATTATAACCTGAAAAACCATCAAGAAAACAATAGTAAGTATGGCCAGATAAACGTTCAAGCATTTGATCAATAAAAGGTAAGGGGAAATGATCTTTTCTAGTGGATGTGTTCAACTTCCTGTAATCAATGCAAACTCTCCAACCAGTGACAGTTCGTGTAGGAACTAGCTCATTCTTCTCATTCTTCACAACGGTGATTCCGGACTTCTTTGGAACAACTTGCACAGGGCTCACCCACTTAGAATCTGAAATTGGGTAGATGATTCCTACATCGAGTAGCTTTAAAACTTCAGCTCTAACCACCTCTTTCATGTTGGGATTTAGCCTCCTTTGGGCATCACGAGATGGTTTGCTGTCTTCTTCCATTAAAATCCGGTGCATGCACATGCTTGGACTAATTCCTTTGATGTCTGCTATGGTCCACCCAATGGCTGTTTTATGCTCTTTTAGAACTTTAATTAAGCTCTCTTCTTCATGTGAGGAGAGACCTGCAGCAATTATAACAGGGAGAGTTTCGTTAGCACCCAAATATGTATATTTAAGATTATTGGGAAGAGGTTTAAGTTCTAGCTTTGGTGGGATGACAATGGATGGCTCCAATTTCGTGGATGATGGTCCAAGAGGCTCGATTGGTGGCCTAAAGGATGGTGGGTATGGCGGAAACACTTCTAAGGCAGCCACCACTTCTTGGAACTCCGGTTCACAAAGATCTTCCTCTTCTTGTGTTAAGACAGCTTCTAGAGCATCATTAGACTTTCTCTGCAAAATTTTGGAAGAAACCTCATGATCCACAACATCAATTGAAAAGCAAGAATCAAGAGAGATAGAAGGTTGAGATAGAGCATTAAGCATTTTAAATTCAACAGTTTCACCCAAAACAGTCATGGAGAGAGTGCTATCTTTCACTTTGATGATTGTGTCTGCAGTGGCCATGAATGGCCTGCCTAGGAGAATGGGATCAATACGATCTCCATTTGGATTGTCTTCCATGTCCATCACTACAAAATCAGCAGGGAGAATTAGTGTATTAACTTGAACTAGAATATCTTCTACAATACCTTTTGGATATTTTATAGAATGATCAGCTAGTTCAAGTCGCATTGAAGTCTTCTTCATCCCTTCTAAGCCAAGCTCTTGATAAACTGAATATGGCAAAACATTGATGCTTGCTCCCAAGTCCAACATGGCTCTTCCAACCTTCTTGCCTCCAATGTTAATGGGAATGTCAAAGCTGCCAGGATCATCTAGTTTTGGTGGAAGCTTCCTTTGCAATACAGCACTTACATTCTGGTCGAGCTTTACTCCTTCATTTGGAGCGAAATTGAGCTTGTGAGTTTTCAAGTCCTTGATGAATTTTCCATATGCAGGAATCTGTTCAATAAGATCAAGCAAAGGCAAATTGATATTAACTTTACTCAAAATATCATAAATCTCTTTAAAAGCCTTATCTTGCTTTGCTTTCTTAAGACGGCCTGGAAATGGAATCTGTGGAACATATGGAGCGGGTGGCACGTATCTATCTTCTTGAAGATGTGGTGGCACAAATTTGTCATCCCTTTTATGCAATTGGAATTGATCGGATTTCTGAGAATCTGATTTGGCCTTAGGAGCAGATTGAGAAGTTTTGAGTTGTTCTCCTTCCGTGGCCATGGTCTCCTCCTCTTCATTTTCTACAATCACAACATCATTTGAAAGATTAGAATCATCTTTATTATCAATGATCTTACCTGATCTGAGCACATGAATGGCCTTGGCTTCTGGGTTCTTTGGATTGATCTCAGTTTGGCTTGGCCATTTCCCAGGCACTCTTTGAGTTATTTCAGCAGCTATTTGGCCTAATTGGACTTCCAATTTGGAGATGGCAGCTTGTGTAGTTTGCTGAAAATTGGATTGGTTGATTGCCATCTGCTTCACTATATCTTCCAATGATGATGATGATTGTTGTGGCCTTTGGAATGAAGGGGGATTTGCTTGATTCTGGGTATTTCTCCATGAAAAGTTTGGATGATTCCTCCAACCTGGATTATAACTTTGAGAGTATGGATCATTTCTTGGACCTTGGTTGTAGGAATTTACCAACTTAGCTTGCTCTTGCACAAATTCTGGATATCCAGCCCCAAGTGGACAAGCTGTGGTAGCATGGTCATGAGATTCACAAATGCTACACACTTCCTTCGGAGGGCTTCTTGAGTTTAATGCAAGAAGAGCATCTAGCTTTTGTTCCAGTTTTGAAATCTGCACACTAGAAGCATCATTAGAACCACTAATAACACGTTTACCTCTTGTATCCGTATGTTGGGTCTCCATTGCTATCTCCTCAAAGAGTTCGTACGTTTCTTCTGGAGTTTTGGTTTTAAAAGAACCACCTGCAAAATTGGTGACTATATTATGACTAGAAGGGGTTAGTCCTTTATAAAACATACGCATTTGAAGCTTCAATGGAATCCCATGATGAGGACATTGGTTGAGCAACCCCTTGAATTTCTCCCATGCTTCACAAAACGATTCATCATCTTGCTGTGCAAATAACAAGATCTTGTCCCTAAGCATGTCGGTCTTTTGCGTGGAGAAGTATTTTTCCAGGAACTTCTTTTGAATGGCAGACCATGTAGTGAGTGAACCAGGCTTCAAAGAATTCAACCAATACTTCGCCTTATCCTTTAAAGTGTATGGAAACACTCTCATTCGAAGTTGATCTTCTGTCACACCTGTCAAGGGAAAAGAACTCACAACATTAAAAATATCCTTTATATGAGTCAATGGATCTTCATTAGGTAAACCATAAAAGGAAGGCAGCATATTAAGATGAGAAGATTTAAGCTCATAATTTCGAGCTACAGTGGGCAGCAAAATGCTTGAAGGAGATGCTGGAATTGTTGGGATATCAAGTTCTCCCATGAACTCAATGGCAGCCATCATTTCTTCTTCTTCTTGGTCTGAACTTGCTTCCGAATTTGAAAGTGAAGAACCGGGAAGTTCAGTGTGGAGAGCAAGACTTGTAAATGTAGCAAGAGCTTGCTCTTTTGCAGTTGACAACTCCCTTTCTAGACGATTCTGAATTTCAGAGGTCACTCGTCTGGGTTGCAATGATGGTCCTGCGTTCAAAGATCTAGAACGTTGGAACGAAGACCTAACTTGTTCAAGTAATGGATTTTTAGACATAAACTACCTGAAACAGAAAATTAGATTAATTAGAAACACTAAAAAGAATAGGGTAACCTTGGGCACATAACCAGGGAAGAACTTTCGTTCAGTCCCCGGCAACGGCGCCAAAATTTGTTGTTAATATTATGTTAACTCGCAATTGTACGGGGCAATTAGTAGTATAGCAAGACAAGTACGAGGTCGTACCCACGAAGACTGAGAAGTTAAAACTAGTTATGTACTTAGATTACCAAATTCAAGAAAGTAGGAGGTTATGTCTAAAACAGAATTTAAAACAAGAGTGGTTGTGATTGTTGAACAAAAGAAGCAAAATGAAATTGCAAACAAAAACAAGTAAACAAATGTAACAAAGAGTGGTTTTAAGAGTTGGAAAACAGATTTTGAGACTAGGGCATTCGAATCACCATAACAATTCAATTCTGGGTTATAAAGATTCAAGTAACAAGTCTAATTCAGATTCAAAGATTGATTCTAGCTAAAGTATGATTAGGCCATGGTGTTTGGTCCTAACCTTGTGTTCCTAATTCCCTAATTTGATCATTTGTTGTCTAACCTAAAATTAAGCATTAGGAACCCATTAAGCATAGAAGAACATTTTAAACAACCAAGTATGTATCTAATCCCTGTTGTCGAATGTCCATACATACTCTTCCTATTCATAGTTCAATTCGAATTAAAGCATGGTGTATACTCTTAATTCAAACCAAGATAGTTAACAAACAAGTTCTAATGGTGATCAATCATTCAAACAAGCATGTTAACTTATAAGCATAATGAATAAGAACATGAATCATGAATCAAACTTGAAACTCCAAACTTATAAACCCAGAATATTCATGTTAGGTTACATCGAAGCCCTAGTTATGGATTTAGCTACTCATAATGGAAAAGAGACTTGAACAGAAATGAGAAAACATAATGAATACAATAAGAGTAGAAAAACCCTTTTTCTGAAGTTCTTGTGGTGTCCAAGGCTTCTCCAAGTGCTTCTCCACTTCTAATGCTTCTCCAAGTGCTTCTCCACTTCTAATGCTTCTCCAAGAGCTTCCCCACTTCTAGAAAGATGTATGAAGGATATGGAGGTGATTTGGGATGAGTTTGAGTGAGTGGTGATGGCTAAGGAAGATGAAATTCGTAGGGAAATGAAAGAGAGGTTTGCTGGAGTTGTTTTGGTGATTGTTGGAGTGTTTGGGATTTTGAGAGTGTTTGAGGATGGTTGGAGTGAATTGTGGGGGTTGTGAATCTCAGGATTTGTTGTGTCTTGAATGTGGAATGGATGTGGTATTTATAGGGAGAGGGGAGTGACAAATCTGAATTCAATATGGCTAATGCATACAACACTTGCATTATAAAAGATGAATTGGTTGATGCACTTCACTAATGCATACAACACTTGCATTATAAAATCTGAATTGGTTGATGCACTTCACCAATAGATCCCACCAGCAGCCCTAGCTCATCTTCATGTCACCATGACCAAGCTTCCAACCAGAAATGATAGCTCATACCTAGCTCACCATGACCAAGCATCCAACCAGCACATGCTGAGGTCAGCATAACCAGCAACTTCAAGGGCTTACAACTTGGGCTTCTCTTAATCAAATTAGGACTTTAAGCACTCGGAATTGAAGTTCAGAATGTCTTCTTTCCAGCCATATATCATTTGGGCCAATCCAAGGTCGGAGGAGGAAGTTAAGGCCAAAACAAATTTCTAACTCATTTTGCGCGCTGATAAAATCCATCCTGAGCATGGCTCTGTGTTTGCTAGGTAACAGACTCCATATTTATCCAATGGGGCTGAATGTTGGATATGTTATAGTACACACCCATTGGAACAACTTTCATGAAGAATGCTGCCTCATCCGAGCTGTGTAGGTTGCTGAAACAAAGCTTGCAATATGACCTACGGAACTGGACTGGCAGGGGGCTGTAGCCAAAATGAGTTTGTCTTTTAAGCTCTTCTTCCATTCATCCAAATTAGGCCTTAACATGCTTGAATTGCATGAATTATGCTCTCTTGCTCTATTGGCCTACAAAACACACAAAGGGAGGGAAATAACTTAGAATTATAGGAACTAAGCAAAAGAAGTAAGTAAATTGGGCATGTATATGTATGAAATTATGAGCTTAACAGTTGGTGTATTCCACACTTCTAGCGATTGGATTTCACTAAAACTCCTCCCACCTTATTATGATGTTGCCCATGTTTTGGGCTCGATCTGAAATCAATAGGCGTGGGAAATTGGACAATCCAAGTTCAACGGCAGTTCGTTCCTAATTGGAATGGTTGGTGTATTCCACACTTCTAGGGATTGGATTTCTCTCAAAACTCACCAAATGACTCCTCCCACCATATTATGATGTTGCCCAAGTTTTGGGCTCGATCCGAAATCAATAGGTGTGAGAAATTGGACAATTCAAGTTCAACGGTAGTTCATTCCTAATTGGAGTGGTTGGTGTATTCCACACTTCTAGCGATTGGATTTCACTCAAAACTCTCCAAATGACTCCTCCGACCATATTATGTTGTTGCCCAAGTTTTGGGCTCGATCCAAAATCAATAGGTGTGAGAAATTGGACAATTCAAGTTCAACGGCCGTTCGTTCCTAATTGGAATGGTTGGTGTATTCCATACTTCTAGCAATTGGATTTCACTCAAAACTCACCAAATGACTCCTCCCACCATATTATGATGTTGCCCAAGTTTGGGGCTCGATCCGAAATCAATAGGTGTGAGAAATTGGACAATTCAAGTTCAACGGCTGTTCGTTCCTAATTGGATTGGTTGGTGTATTCCATACTTCAAGCGATTGGATTTCACTCAAAACTCACCAAATGACTCCTCCCACCATATTATGATGTTGCCCAAGTTTTGGGCTCGATCCGAAATCAATAGGTGTTCGAAATTGGACAATTCAGGTTCAACGGCAGTTCGTTCCTAATCGTAATGGTTGGTGTATTCCATACTTCTAGCGATTGGATTTCACACAAAACTCACCAAATGACTCCTCCCACCATATTGTGATGTTGCCCTAGTTTGGTGCTCGATCCGAAATCAATAGGTATTCCAAATTGGACCATTCAAGTTCAGCGGCAGTTCGTTCCTAATTGGAGTGGTTGGTGTATTCCATACTTCTAGCGATTGGATTTCACTCAAAACCCACCAAACGTATTATGATGTTGCCCAAGTTTTGGGCTCGATCCGAAATCAATAGGTGTTCCAAATTGGACAATTCAAGTTCAACGGCAGTTCGTTCCTAATTGGAGTGGTTGGTGTATTCCATACTTCTAGCGATTGGATTTCACTCAAAACTCACCAAATGACTCCTCCCACCATATTATGATGTTGCCCAAGTTTGGGGCTCTATCCGAAATCAATAGGTGTGAGAAATTGGACAATTCAAGTTCAACGGTAGTTCGTTCCTAATTGGAGTGGTTGGTGTATTCCACACTTCTAGCGATTGGATTTCACTCAAAACTCACCAAATGACTCCCCCCACCATATTATGATGTTGCCCAAGTTTTGGGCTCGATCCGAAATCAATAGGTCTTCCAAATTGGACAATTCAAGTTCAACGGCAGTTCGTTCCTAATTGGAGTGGTTGGTGTATTCCATACTTCTAGCGATTGTATTTCACTCAAAACTCACCAAATGACTCCTCACACCATATTATGATGGTGCCCAAGTTTTGGGTTCGATCCGAAATCAATAGGTGTGAGAAATTGGACAATTCAAGTTCAACGGCAGCTCATTCCTAATTGGAGTGGTTGGTGTATTCCATACTTCTAGCGATTGGATTTCACTCAAAACTCACCAAATGACTCCTCCCACCATATTATGTTGTTGCCCAAGTTTTGGGCTCGATCTGAAATCAATAGGTCTTCTAAATTTGACAACTAGAGTTCAATGGCAGTTCGTTCCTAATTGGACTGGTTGGTGTATTCCATACTTCTAGCGATTGGATTTCACTCAAAACTAACCAAATGACTCCTCCCACCATATTATGATGTGGCCCAAGTTTTGGGCTCGATCCGAAATAATAGGTGTGAGAAATTGGACAATTCAAGTTCAACGGCAGTTCGTTCCTAATTGGAGTGGTTGCTGTATTCCATACTTCTAGCAATTGGATTTGACTCAAAACTCACCAATTGACTCCTCCCACCATATTATTATGTTGCCCAAGTTTTGGGCTCGATGCGAAATCAATAGGTGTGAGAAATTGCACAATTCACGTTCAACGGCAGTTCGTTCCTAATTGGAGTGGTTGGTGTATTCCATACTTCTAGCGATTGGATTTCACTCAAAACTCACCAAATGACTCCTCCCACCATATTACGATGTTGCCCAAGGTTGGGGGTCGTTCCGAAATCAATAGGTGTGAGAAATTGGACAATTCAAGTTCAACGGCAGTTCGTTCCTAATTGGAGTGGTTAGTGTATTCCATACTTCTTGCGATTGGATTTCACTCAAAACTAACCAAATGACTCCTCCCACCATATTATGATGTTGCCCAAGTTTTGGGCTCGATCCGAAATCAATAGGTGTGAGAAATTGGTCAATTCAATTTCAACGGCAGTTCGTTCCTAATTGGAGTGGTTGGTGTATTCCATACTTCTAGCGATTTGATTTCACTCAAAACTCACCAAATGACTCCCCCAACCATATTATGATGTTGCCCAAGTTTTGGGCTCGATCCGAAAGCAATAGGTCTTCCAAATTGGACAATTCAAGTTCAACGGCAGTTCGTTCCTAATTGGAGTGGTTGGTGTATTCCATATATCTAGCGATTGTATTTCAGTCAAAACTCACCAAATGACTTCCTCCCACCATATTATGAAGTTGCCCAAGTTTTGGGCTCGATCCGAAATCAATAGGTGTTCCAAATTGGACAATTCAAGTTCAACGGCAGTTCGTTCCCAATAGGAGTGGTTGGTGTATTCCATACTTCTACCGATTGGATTTCACTCAAAACTCACCAAATGACTCCTCCCACCATATTATGATGTTGCCCAAGTTTTGGGCTCAATCCGAAATCAATAGGTGTGAGAAATTGGACAATTCAAGTTCAACGGAAGTTCGTTCCTAATTGGAGTGGTTGGTGTATTCCATACTTCTAGCGATTGGATTTCACCCAAAACTAACCAAATGAATCCTACCACCATATTATGATGTAGCCCAAGTTTTGGGCTCGATCCGAAATCAATAGGTGTGAGAAATTGGACAATTCAAGTTCAACGGCAGTTCGTTCCTAATTGGAGTGGTTGGTGTATTCCATACTTCTAGCGATTGGATTTCACTCAAAACTCACCAAATGACACCTCCCACCACATTATATTGTTGCCCAAGTTTTGGGCTCGATCCGAAATCAATAGGTGTGAGAAATTGGACAGTTCAAGTACAACGGCAGTTCGTTCCTAATTGGAGTGGTTGGTGTATTCCAAACTTCTAGCGATTGGATTTCACTCAAAACTCACCAAATGACTCCTCCCACCAAATTATGATGTTGCCCAAGTTTTAGGCTCGGTCCGAAATCAATAGGTGTGAGAAATTGGACAATTGAAGTTCAACGGCAGTTCGTTCCTAATTGGAGTGGTTGGTGTATTCCACACTTCTAGCGATTGGATTTCACTCACAACTCACCAAATGACTCATCCCACCATATTATGATGTTGCCCAAGTTTGGGGCTCGGTCCGAAATCAATAGGTGTTCCAAATTGGACAATTCAAGTTCAACGGCAGTTCGTTCCTAATTGGAGTGGTTGGTGTATTCCGTACTTCTAGCGATTGGATTTCACTCAAAACTCACCAAATGACTCCTCCCACAATATTATGATGTACCCCAAGTTTGGGGCTCGGTCCGAAATCAATAGGTGTGAGAAATTGGACAATTCAAGTTCAACGGCAGTTCGATCCTAATTGGAGTGGTTGGTGTATTCCATACTTCTAGCGATTGGATTTCGCTCAAAACTCACCAAATGACTCCTCCCAGCATATTATGATAGTTTGGGGCTCGGTCCGAAATCAATAGGTGTGAGAAATTGGACAATTCAAGTTCAACGGCAGTTCGTTCCTAATTGGAGTGGTTGGTGTATTCCATACTTCTAGCGATTGGATTTCACTCAAAACTAACCAAATGACTCCTCCCACCATATTATGATGTGGCCCAAGTTTTGGGCTCTATCCGAAATCAATAGGTGTGAGAAATTGGACAATTCAAGTTCAACGGTAGTTCGTTCCTAATTGGAGTGGTTGGTGTATTCCACACTTCTAGCGATTGGATTTCACTCAAAACTCACCAAATGACTCCTCCCACCATATTATGATGTTGCCCATGTTTTGGGCTCGATCCGAAATCAATAGGTGTTCCAAATTGGACAATTCAAGTTCAACGGCAGTTCGTTCCTAATTGGAGTGGTTGGTGTATTCCACACTTCTAGCGATTGGATTTCACTCAAAACTAACCAAATGACTCCTCCCACCATATTATGATGTTGCCCAAGTTTTGGGCTCGATCCGAAATCAATAGGTGTGAGAAATTGGTCAATTCAATTTCAACGGCAGTTCGTTCCGAATTGGAGTGGTTGGTGTATTCCATACTTCTAGGGATTGGATTTCTCTCAAAACTCACCAAATGACTCCTCCCACCATATTATGATGTTGCCCAAGTTTTGGGCTCGATTCGAAATCAATAGGTGTGAGAAATGGGACAATTCAAGTTCAACGGCAGTTCATTCCTAATTGGAGTGGTTGGTGTATTCCATACTTCTGGCGATTGGATTTCACTCAAAACTCACCAAAGGACTCCTCCCACCATATTATGATGTTGCCCAAGTTTTGGGCTCGATTCGAAATCAATAGGTGTTAGAAATTGGACAATTCAAGTTCAACGGCAGTTCGTTCCTAATTGGAGTGGTTGGTGTATTCCATACTTCTAGCGATTGGATTTCACTCAAAACTCACCAAATGACTCCTCTCACGATATTATGATGTTGCCCAAGTTTTGGGCTCGATCCGAAATCAATAGGTGTTCCAAATTGGAAAACTCAAGTATAACGGCAATTCGTTCCTAATTGGAGTGGTCGGTGTATTCCATACTTCTAGCGATTGGATTTCACTCAAAACTCACCAAATGACTCCTCCCACCATATTACGATGTTGCCCAAGTTTGGGGCTCGGTCCGAAATCAATAGGTGTGAGAAATTGGACAATTTAAGTTCAATGGCAGTTCGTTCCTAATTGGAGTGGTTGGTGTATTCCATACTTCTAGCGATTGGATTTCACTCAAAACTCACAAAATGACACCTCTCACCGTACAAGGATGTTGCCCAAGTTTTGGGCTCGATCCGAAATCAATAGGTGTTCCAAATTGGCCAATTCATGTTCAACGGCAGTTCGTTCCTAATTGGAGTGGTTGGTGTATTCCATACTTCTAGCGATTGGATTTCACTCAAAACTAACCAAATGACTCCTCCCACCATATTATGATGTTGCCCAAGTTTTGGGCTCAATCCGAAATCAATAGGTGTCAGAAATTGGACAATTCAAGTTCAACGGCAGTTCGTTCCTAATTGGAGTGGTTGGTGTATTCCACACTTTTAGCGATTGGAATTCACTCAAAACTCACCAAATGACTCCTCCCACCATATTATGATGTTGCCCAAGTTCTGGGCTCGATCCGAATTCAATAGGTGTGAGAAATTGGACAATTCAAGTTCAACGCCAGTTCGTTCCAAATTGGAGTGGTTGGTGTATTCCATACTTCTAGCGATTGGATTTCACTCAAACCTCACCAAATGACTCCTCCCCCCATATTATGATGTTGCCCAAGTTTTGGGCTCGATCCGAAATGAATAGGTGTTCCAAATTGGACAATTCAAGTTCGATGGCAGTTCGTTCCTAATTGGAGTGGTTGGTGTATTCCATACTTCTAGCGATTTGATTTCACTCAAAACTCACCAAATGACTCCCCCAACCATATTATGATGTTGCCCAAGTTTTGGGCTCGATCCGAAAGCAATAGGTCTTCCAAATTGGACAATTCAAGTTCAACGTCAGTTCGTTCCTCATTGGAGTGGTTGGTGTATTCCATACTTCTAGCGATTGGATTTCACTCAAAACTCACCAAATGACTCCTCCCACCATATAATGATGTTGCCCAAGTTTTGGGCTCGATCCGATATCAATAGGTGTTCCAAATTGGACAATTCAAGTTCAACGGCAGTTCGTTCCAACTTGGAGTGGTTGGTGTATTCCATACTTCTTGCGATTGGATTTCACTCAAAACTCACCAAATGACTCCTCTCACGATATTATGATGTTGCCCAAGTTTTGGGCTCGATCCGAAATCAATAGGTGTTCCAAATTGGAAAACTCAAGTATAACGGCAATTCGTTCCTAATTGGAGTGGTCGGTGTATTCCATACTTCTAGCGATTGGATTTCACTCAAAACTGACCAAATGACTCCTCCCACCATATTATGATGCTGCCCAAGTTTTGGGCTCGATCCGAAATTAATAGGTGTGAGAAATTGGTCAATTCAATTTCAACGGCATTTCGTACCTAATTGGAGTGGTTGGTGTATTCCATACTTCTAGCGATTGGATGTTGAGCCTATTCCTAACAACTAAAATGAGTTATTAAAAATAGAAACTTCAATTCTCGCAAGTGCACGAACCATTTATAGTATAGCTTATGAAATACGAGGTCGATCCCACGGAGAATGGTAACTTGGTTGCAAGTTAAACTACTTAGAATGATGGAAAAACTGAAAACAAAGAAACAAACTAACTAACAATTGGCAAGGTCTAGGAC
Source organism: Prunus avium (assembly GCF_965620075.1). Taxonomy (NCBI): domain Eukaryota; kingdom Viridiplantae; phylum Streptophyta; class Magnoliopsida; order Rosales; family Rosaceae; genus Prunus; species Prunus avium. The sequence continues at coordinate 12,244,144 of NC_142290.1, forward strand.
AGAATCCTAGCACCACACACGCACTCGAATGGGGGGTTTTTGTTGTTTAAATGAAAACAAGAGAATGAAATGGAAGTGCTGGAAGTAAACAATGGCAGCAATGAACAAGTTGTGAAACAATGATTGAGAAGTGTTAGAGCCTTGGAATCTACCACTAGTCTTCCTATCCAAGTTATGAATGCATAGAAATTGACTCAAGCTTCATTAACAATAGATTATCGCATACAAGCCTATGGTATCTAGGTGCAGGATGCATGATTCTCCTAAGGCATGTAATTGTGCATGGTATCTACACAACACGTGATCTCTAATATGCAACCTAAGCATGGTATCTACTTAGAATAAAGCATATAAGAGTCATTAAGTTCCTTGAGAATATGATAATCACACAAGTCCTAGAACATGGTATCTGTCCTAGTCAACCTATGGTTATTAACCCCTTGAATGATTCTTAGGCCATTCATGTGTTGCTTGTGAAAGGAGAGTAGAATTGGTGAATCTAAACCCCTTCCCAACCTGTGCTAGATGCATAAAATCCTAGTTAGCTACTCCAAGAAAACATACATCAAGCACATAATAAGCTGGAGATTAACAACTTGATAATGAAAGCAAGGAAATCAATTAACTATGAAATCATCCATAACATTGAATATTCATGACTAGGGCTTCATCCTAAGCCCTAACAAAATGGATTAGTTAAACATAATTATGAATACAGAAGATAAGAAATACATAGGTAGAATAAAGAGAATAGAAGAACTAGCTGGTGGCAGCAAGGTAGTTTCCAGGACAGCTCCCAGCTCTCCCTCCTTTGCAGCTAGCTCTCTCTCTCTCTCTCTTTGTGGTGAATCTGAATGTGTGTATGGAAGTAATGGATGAAGTGAATTGTGTCTGGGATGTGGAATGGAAGTGGTATTTATAGGGAGAAGGAAAGGGGAATTCTGAATTGAATATGACTAATGCATACAACACTTGTATTTAGATAATCAGAATTGGTTGCTGCACTAATAAATCCCACTAGCAGCCATAGGTCATCTTCATGTCAGCATGATCAAGCATCCATCCAGAAACCAATAGCTCATGCCTAGCTCACCATGACCAAGCATCCATCAGCTCATCCTCATGTCAGCATGATGTGTATTTTGATGGGCTCACGGATTGGGTTTGGCTGAATCCAAATATGACTTTAAGATATCCATTTTGAAGTTCAGAATGTCTCTGATCCAACCACACAAGTATTGGCCCAATCCAAGCTCGGATGAAGAAGATAAGTCCGAAATGAACTTCTAACTCAATATCCAGTTTTTACACGTTTTGCACCATTTTGCTTCAAAAGCAATCTCTTGCTGCCTTCAACCTATAGAACACACAAACATAGGTAAGTGACTTGAAATAAAGAGAAACTAAACAAAATTACTAAGTAACGAAGGCATGCAAATGTGTGAAATTATGAACTTATCAAATACCCCCAAACTTAGACTTTGCTAGTCCTCGAGCAAACAAAATAAAACTACAACTTAGAAAACAGAAAATAAGCAGCTAGCCTTCCAAACAATATCCTCAAAGAATCATCAAAGTATATGGTTCCAAAGAAACACAACAATCACAATCTAAGTTCCACACATGATTCAAGAGTGTGCAAAGCTTACAATGACATCCTTAAGTGTAGTGTGTGAATGCCAAATCAGAACAACACCTGCAACTCAAATAAGTACATGCGCACACACTTAAAGCACAATCAAGAATTTCGAGCCCCATAAGCTCATTATGAAATCAGCTCTCCACAGTAATACCACACATTACCAAGGATCAAAAGGACTTTACAAGGGTTGTAATGAGGCTTAGGGTAGTGGTTGAATGAAAGAGGAGACATGGAGATATAACAACATTTTGAGCACAACTAAAGCATAGGTAAAAGCATGAGAGATTACTGAACTTTGTAACAAGCAAGGAACACATACATGAGCAGATTTTCAACATAATTTCAGCACCTTCAAATGTGTTATTTGGCCTAATTTTGTGGCTCTTTACCCTAGATCACCATGATCTTTCCTTATAACACCCTAGGGCCGTGACTACATTGGTCACACTTCATTACCTCTTTTGATTAGTTAACAATACCCCAAAACTTATTTCTTTTCAACACTTGGGTTACAGCACTAATGACTCACTTTTGCTCCAAAAACCTTGCAATCTTTATGACTCTCCTTTAAAGATAGCTTTAATTGCTCAAAGAATAGGTAAAGATAAGAAACAGAGATTTATTATGGTAGAAATGGTTTACACAAAGAAAGGCTTAACGTAGGCTCAAATGGATTGACTAGGGATGAATACATGTAGAGGGATGGTTAGAAAGGCTCAAACGATTTAAACATGGCCTAAGTCACTTCCTAAGCATTGTATGGCAACAGAATGTCTCAAGAGATATTCAAATAAGTTCTAGAGCATGAAACCAAGATCATGAAATAAGCAGAATTGCATAACATCTCCAAGTAGCAAGAAATTGGACTAACTTGGCAAAGTGCTCAATAAGTGCAAGGATGGCATGCAAGACAAAGTTCACTCAGAATCACACATAGGCCTTAAACAATGACTATCAATTTCTGAAAAAACCATATTAGTATTAAATCCAAGTCTTATCATAGGTGTTTGGAAGGATAACGAAACAACACACAAAATCCTGCGTTATTAGACACTAGACACACTTAAAAATTTTAAAATTTGACAATAAAACAACATAACTGAATCCTTCCCCCCAAACTTAAATGAAACATTGTCCTCAATGTTTAGAGTATAAGAACAAGCAATGCCTCATAAATGAAAGGAAAGAAGATAAGGAAAAGACATAACCAAATGTTAGAGTTCAGAAAACAACTCCCCTTTGAAGCGATTAGGACGCAAGCAAGCTCCTTGCACGTTCTATCTTCTCCTCATCACCTTGGGTTGCCTCCCAAGAAGCGCTAAGTTTTATGTCTTCAGCCGGACGTCCAAACTTTGGTGAGCTTCAAGAGAGTGGTGGAGGCTCCTTGAGTGCTTGAGACTCAATATTGGCATCAAAGTTGGCATCAAAGTAAGGTTTCAACCGATGTCCGTTCACCTTGAAGGTGCTGCCATCCTTAATATTTTGAATCTCCACTGCGCCATGATCAAACACATTAGTAATAACAAAAGGGCCAATCCACCGAGAACGAAGCTTACCTGGGAAGAGCTTAAGGCGTGAATTGAATAAGAGAACCTTCTGCCCTTCCTCAAACGTCTTCCTAAGAATCTTCTTGTCATGATACTGCTTTGTTTTCTCCTTATAAAGCTTAGCGTTCTCATACGCCTCATGTCGCAACTCCTCCAACTCATTGAGTTGAAGCCTCCTCTTTTCACCAGCAGCTTTCATGTCAAAATTGAATGCCTTGATCGCCCAATAAGCCCTGTGCTCAAGCTCCACTGGTAAGTGACAAGGTTTACCAAAAACAAGTCTATATGGAGACATACCTATGGGGGTCTTATAAGCTGTCCTATAAGCCCACAATGCATCCTCCAAACGCATGTACCAATCCTTCCTTGTGGTGTTCACTGTCTTCTCAAGTATGTGCTTAATCTCCCTATTGCTTATCTCAACCTGCCCACTAGTTTGAGGATGGTAGGGTGTTGCCACCTTATGCTTGATTCCATACTTCTTCAAGAGTGCTGCAAAAGCTTGGTTAACAAAATGGGAGCCACCATCACTAATGATTGCTCTTGGTGTGCCAAACCTTGTAAAAATATTTCCTCTGAGAAAACTGATCACAATCTTAGCATCATTAGTTCTAGTGGCAATGGCTTCCACCCATTTGGAAACATAATCGACAGCAACTAATATATATTCAAATCCATAAGAAGTAGGAAAAGGGCCCATGAAATCAATTCCCCAAACATCAAATATATCAATGACTAAGATATTAGTGAGAGGCATCTGATTTCTAGCATGCAAATTACCCATCCGTTGGCATCTATCACATGAAGCACAAAATGTATAAGCATCCTTAAAAAGGGTAGGCCAAAAGAAACCTGATTGTAGCACTTTGTTGGCAGTCTTCTTTGCTCCAAAATGGCCTCCGCATGCATGGGAGTGACAAAACTCTAGAATGCTCTTAAAATCACCTTCAGGCACACACCTTCGAATTACTTGGTCCGGACAATGCTTGAATAGGTATGGATCATCCCAAAAGTAGTATCTTGCTTGTTTCCTAAGCTTGTCACGTTGGAATGTAGATAACCCTGTAGGGAGTTCGTTAGTGCATAAGTAGTTAACAATATCAGCAAACCAAGGCAATGGATTAAGAGAATTCAAAGCACAAATAGAGAAGAGTTGCTCATCAGGGAAGCTTTCACGCAATGGCAGTGAATCCTCCTCTTCATTAGATACATGCACCAATCTACTCAAGTGATCAGCCACCACATTCTCACTTCCTTTCTTATCTTTTATCTCCAAGTCAAACTCTTGCAACAAGAGGATCCATCTAATGAGGCGTGGCTTGGCATCCTTTTTAGCTAACAAGTATTTCAATGCTGCATGATCAGTGTAAACAATGACCTTGTTAGTAATCAAATAAGATCTGAACTTCTCTAAAGCAAATATGACAGCTAATAACTCCTTCTCTGTGGTGGAATAGTTGAGTTGGGCATCGTTGAGGGTTCTACTAGCATAGTAGATGGCATGTGGCTTCTTATCAACTCGCTGCCCCAAAACAGCTCCAACAGCATAATCTGAGGCGTCACACATCAGTTCAAAAGGCAAGCTCCAATCCGGTGGCATAATGATTGGGGCAGTTGTGAGCATCATTTTCAAAGCATTGAAAGCATTCTCACAGTTTTGATCAAACACAAAATCCATGTCCTTGGCAAGGAGATTGCACAAAGGCCTTGCAATCTTAGAAAAATCTTTAATGAAACGCCTATAGAAACCTGCATGGCCAAGGAAAGAACGTACTTCTTTGACAGAAGTAGGTGAGGGCATAGAAGCAATCAAATCAATCTTAGCTTTATCTACCTCAATTCCATTACTAGAGATGACATGACCAAGAACTATGCCTTGGTTAACCATAAAATGACATTTTTCCCAATTAAGCACAAGGTTATTTTGTTCACATCTAGCCAACACCTTAGATAAGTTATGCAAACATTGATCAAAAGAATCACCAAAGACAGAGAAGTCATCCATGAATACCTCAATAAACCTTTCTACCATGTCGGAGAAAATGCTCATCATGCACCTTTGGAAAGTGGCTGGGGCGTTGCAAAGACCAAAGGGCATCCTCCTATAAGCAAAAGTACCAAAGGGACATGTGAAGGTTGTCTTCTCTTGATCTTCTGGGGCTATGGCGATTTGGTTGTAACCTGAATATCCATCAAGGAAGCAATAGTGGCTATGGCCAGCCAATCTCTCAAGCATTTGATCAATAAATGGAAGAGGGAAGTGATCCTTGCTTGTTGCTGTGTTGAGCTTCCTATAATCAATGCAAACTCTCCAGCCCGTGGTCATCCGTGTTGGTACAAGCTCGTTTGCTTCATTCTTCACCACTGTGATACCTGATTTCTTGGGGACAACTTGTATTGGGCTCACCCATTTACTGTCAGAAATAGGGTAAATAATACCAACATCTAAAAGCTTCATTACTTCTTTCCTTACCACCTCCTTCATGTTTGGATTGAGACGTCTTTGGGCATCCCTCTTAGGCACTGCATTGTCCTCCAATAGTATCCTATGCATGCACGATGTTGGGCTTATGCCTTTGATATCTGCAATGCTCCATCCAATCGCAGTTTTGTGCTCTTTTAGAACCCTCAAAAGCTTCTTCTCATCATTTGGTTCGAGGTGTGAGGCAATGATAACAGGTAGAGTCTCACTCTCACCTAAATAAGCATATTTAAGGTGTGTTGGCAATTGCTTTAATTCCAACTCCGGTGCCTGCACAATAGAAGGTAAAACCTTATTAGTAGGTGCGAGTAAAGATTCAAATTGGTTTGCATACCTCTTTCCCACTTCTATGTAGCTATCCATGCTGCAAACAAGCTCAAGAAGTAAAGGAGAGATCACAGCCTCTAATCTGTCCACTTCTTCTTTCCTTATGCTTTGTGTGATGCATGCTTCAATAGGCTCCAAATAACTCATTGGCAGTGCTTCTTTCACCATATTATCAATTGCATCAAGCTGGAAAACTTCATGCTCATCACTTGGAAACTTGGAGGCTTCAAACACTTTGAATGCTATTGTCTCATCAAACACGTTCATAGTCAATGTACCCTTCTTCACATCAATAATTGCACCGGCAGTTGCCATGAATGGACGACCAAGAATGAGTGGTAACTGATTGTCATGAATTGGTGCTTCTTCCATTTCCAACACCAAGAAATCAGCTGGCAAAATCAGCTCTTCTACTTTCACCAAAACATCTTCTAGAATGCCCCTAGGGTACCTGATAGTTCTATCTGCCAATTGAATGCTCACAGATGTGGCTTGCAACTCACCAAGGTTAAGTTTCTCATAAACATGATATGGCATAAGGTTAATGGATGCACCAAGATCAAGCAAAGCTTTTTGAAACTTAAAATCACCAACTATACAAGGTATAGAAAATGAACCTGGATCCTTTAGCTTTGGAGGTAGCTTTCTTTGTAAGACTGCACTAACCTCTTCACTTAATGCAACCTGTTCATGCTCTTTGAATCTCCTCTTGTTAGTGCATAGATCCTTCAAAAATTTTGCATATTTTGGAATCTGAGCAATGGCATTGAGCAATGGGATGTTGATTTGCACTTTCTTGAATATTTCCATTATCTCATCCAAGCCTTGATCTTTCTTTGACTTTGATAACCTGCTGGGAAAGGGTGCAATAGGCCTAAAAGCATTAGATGAAATTGGAACTTGATTAGCATTAGATGATACCTTAGGGCCTGTGCTCTTTCCAAGAGAATTGAGGGGCTGTTTGGTGGAACCTGTGGGCTGCCCTTGTGGTGGCTGAATGATCTCCACGTTTTCTCCATCTTCTTGCTCTTCATTGGCATCTCCAACCTTATTATCAACTTGTTTACCACTTCTCAAGATGTGCACTGCTTTAACTTGCTCATGATGCCTTGGATTCACCTCCGTTTGGCTTGGAAAAGTTCCGGATGCTCTATTGCTCATGGAGGATGCAATCTGCCCAACTTGCACTTCTAGTTTGTTCACTGCATTTTGAAGATTCTGATTGGTTTGCATCTGTTGCCCCATGAACTTCTTGAACATGTCTTGCAATTCTCCCATTTGATCACCCCTTTGCTCTTGTACTTGTTGGGGAGCTTGCTGGAATTGCCTTTGTTGTATTTGAAATCCTGGGGGAGGTCCTTGAGATTGTTGCACATTTGAATTATTGCTCCACCTGAAATTAGGATGATTTCTCCACCCCGGATTGTATGTGTTTGAGTAAGGATCATTCTGAGGATTCCTTCCTTGAAGGGCATTTGCTTGCTCTAGCATGTGCTTTGCAAAAGATTGGTCTTGAACTTCCTCTTTGCTTCCTAGAGGGCCAGTCACTGCCTGTTGAAGCAAAGAACACATAACATCAAGTTTTGCATTAATCTCATTATTAGTACTTACCTCAGAGACCACAGCTTTCATAGGAGCTCCTCTTCCTTTATTGTAGCTCCATTGTTGAGAGTTGGTACTCAAAGATTCAAAGAGAGTAAAAGCCTCATCTGCTGTTTTGTTCATCAGTCCTTCTCCACTTGTTGCATCTACCATCATCCTTTCGGAATCAAGCAAACCTTCATAGAAAGATTGCATTTGCATCCAACTCTCTATATTGTGGTGTGGGCAAGAACTCATCATCTCCTTGTACCTCTCCCAGCATTCATGAAAAGCTTCTCCTTCTCTTTGTGTGAAACCAAGAATTTCCTTTCTAATCTTGTTAGTCTTTTGAGCTGGAAAGAATTTCTGCAAAAACTTATTAGAAAGCTCATCCCAAGTACGAATTGAAGCATTAGGCAAAGAGTATAACCATGACTTAGCCTTATCTTTTAAACTGAATGGGAATAGCCTCATCTTAATCTGCTCATCATCAAGTCCTTGAATTTTGATTGTAGCACATATTTCAAAGAATTGCTTAACATGCATGTAAGGATCCTCAGTGGTATTACCATAATAAGTTGGAAGAAGATGAATCATACCACTTCTAAGCTCAAACCTGTCAATTGTGAGTTGAGGATAGACGATGCACGAAGGTTGATCAGTGACTTTGGGGATGGAAAATTCACGCAGGGGTTTCCTAGGTTGGACAACAAGCGCACCACCTCCTTCATCATTATTGTTGTTGTTTGGAATCTCTGCCATCTTGCTTGAACCTTCAGATTCGTAGCTCTCAGATTCAGCACTTAAAGAACTATAATTCCTCCTCAAACCAACACGTACAGCAAAAGTTCCTGGTGAAATTGGCTCAGAATCAGATTCGGACATATATGCACACACAAGAAACCAATTAGTGCCTTCAAATGGAGATAACAACTAAAAAGAAAAACAGAATACAGAAATAAAAACCAACGAAAACAAAAACAAAAACACTCAAAGTAATCTAACTATAGCACCATCGTTACCGGTTCCCCGGCAACGGCGCCAAAAACTTGTTGAGCCTATTCCTAACAACTAAAATGAGTTATTAAAAATAGAAACTTCAATTCTCGCAAGTGCACGAACCATTTATAGTATAGCTTATGAAATACGAGGTCGATCCCACGGAGAATGGTAACTTGGTTGCAAGTTAAACTACTTAGAATGATGGAAAAACTGAAAACAAAGAAACAAACTAACTAACAATTGGCAAGGTCTAGGACAGAATCCTAGCACCACACACGCACTCGAATGGGGGGTTTTTGTTGTTTAAATGAAAACAAGAGAATGAAATGGAAGTGCTGGAAGTAAACAATGGCAGCAATGAACAAGTTGTGAAACAATGATTGAGAAGTGTTAGAGCCTTGGAATCTACCACTAGTCTTCCTATCCAAGTTATGAATGCATAGAAATTGACTCAAGCTTCATTAACAATAGATTATCGCATACAAGCCTATGGTATCTAGGTGCAGGATGCATGATTCTCCTAAGGCATGTAATTGTGCATGGTATCTACACAACACGTGATCTCTAATATGCAACCTAAGCATGGTATCTACTTAGAATAAAGCATATAAGAGTCATTAAGTTCCTTGAGAATATGATAATCACACAAGTCCTAGAACATGGTATCTGTCCTAGTCAACCTATGGTTATTAACCCCTTGAATGATTCTTAGGCCATTCATGTGTTGCTTGTGAAAGGAGAGTAGAATTGGTGAATCTAAACCCCTTCCCAACCTGTGCTAGATGCATAAAATCCTAGTTAGCTACTCCAAGAAAACATACATCAAGCACATAATAAGCTGGAGATTAACAACTTGATAATGAAAGCAAGGAAATCAATTAACTATGAAATCATCCATAACATTGAATATTCATGACTAGGGCTTCATCCTAAGCCCTAACAAAATGGATTAGTTAAACATAATTATGAATACAGAAGATAAGAAATACATAGGTAGAATAAAGAGAATAGAAGAACTAGCTGGTGGCAGCAAGGTAGTTTCCAGGACAGCTCCCAGCTCTCCCTCCTTTGCAGCTAGCTCTCTCTCTCTCTCTCTTTGTGGTGAATCTGAATGTGTGTATGGAAGTAATGGATGAAGTGAATTGTGTCTGGGATGTGGAATGGAAGTGGTATTTATAGGGAGAAGGAAAGGGGAATTCTGAATTGAATATGACTAATGCATACAACACTTGTATTTAGATAATCAGAATTGGTTGCTGCACTAATAAATCCCACCAGCAGCCATAGGTCATCTTCATGTCAGCATGATCAAGCATCCATCCAGAAACCAATAGCTCATGCCTAGCTCACCATGACCAAGCATCCATCAGCTCATCCTCATGTCAGCATGATGTGTATTTTGATGGGCTCACGGATTGGGTTTGGCTGAATCCAAATATGACTTTAAGATATCCATTTTGAAGTTCAGAATGTCTCTGATCCAACCACACAAGTATTGGCCCAATCCAAGCTCGGATGAAGAAGATAAGTCCGAAATGAACTTCTAACTCAATATCCAGTTTTTGCACGTTTTGCACCATTTTGCTTCAAAAGCAATCTCTTGCTGCCTTCAACCTATAGAACACACAAACATAGGTAAGTGACTTGAAATAAAGAGAAACTAAACAAAATTACTAAGTAACGAAGGCATGCAAATGTGTGAAATTATGAACTTATCATTGGATTTCACTCAAAACTCACAAAATGACACCTCTCACCGTACTAGGATGTTGCCCAAGTTTTGGGCTCGATCCGAAATCAATAGGTGTTCCAAATTGGCCAATTCATGTTCAACGGCAGTTCGTTCCTAATTGGAGTGGTTGGTGTATTCCATACTTCTAGCGATTGGATTTCACTCAAAAATAACCAAATGACTCCTCCCACCATTTTATGTTGTTGCCCAAGTTTTGGGCTCGATCCGAAATCAATAGGTGTTCCATATTGGACAATTCAAGTTCAACGGCAGTTCGTTCCTAATTGGAGTGGTTGGGGTATTCCATACTTCTAGCGATTGGATTTCACTCAAAACTCACCAAATGACTCCTCCCACCATATTATGATTTTGCCCAAGTTTTGGCCTCGATCCGAAATGAATAGGTGTTCCAAATTGGACAATTCAAGTTCAACGGCAGTTCGTTCCTAATTGGAGTGGTTGGTGTATTCCATACTTCTAGCGATTGGATTTCACTCAAAACTCACCAAATGACTCCTCCCACCATATTATGATGTTGCCCAAGTTTGGGGGTCGATCCGAAATCAATAGGTGTTCCAAATTGGACAATTCAAGTTCAACGGCAGTTCGTTCCTAATTGGAGTGGTTGGTGTATTCCATACTTCTAGCGATTGGATTTCACTCAAAACTCACCAAATGACTCCTCCCACCATATTATGATGTTGCCCAAGTTTGGGGCTCGATCCGAAATCAATAGGTGTGAAAAATTGGACAATTCAAGTTCAACGGCAGTTCGTTCCGAATTGGAGTGGTTGGTGTATTCCAGACTTCTAGCGATTGGATTTCACTCAAAACTCACCAAATGACTCCTCCCACCATATTATGATGTTGCCCAAGTTTTGGCCTCGATCCGAAATGAATAGGTCTTCCAAATTGGACAATTCAAGTTCAACGGCAGTTCATTCCTAATTGGAGTGGTTGGTGTATTCCATACTTCTTGCGATTGGATTTCACTCAAAACTCACCAAATGACTCCTCCCACCATATTATGATGTTGCCCAACTTTTGGGCTCGATCCGAAATCAAAAGGTGTTACAAATTGGACAATTCAAGTTCAACGGCAGTTCGTTCATAATTGGAGTGGTTGGTGTATTCCATACGTCCAGCGATTGGATTTCACTCAAAACTCACCAAATGACTCCTCCCACCATATTATGATGTTGCCCAACTTTTGGGCACGATCCGAAATCAATAGGTGTTCCAAATTGGACAATTCAAGTTCAACGACAGTTCGTTCCTAATTGGAGTGGTTAGTGTATTCCATACTTCTAGCGATTGGATTTCACTCAAAACTCACCAAATGACTCCTCCCACCATATTATAATGTTGCCCAAGTTTTGGGGTCGATCCGAAATCAATAGGTGTTCCAAATTGGACAATTCAAGTTCAACGGCAGTTCGTTCCCAATTGGAGTGGTTGGTGTATTCCATACTTCTAGCGATTGGATTTCACTCAAAACTCACCAAATGACTCCTCTCACCATATTATGAGGTTGCCCAAGTTTGGGGCTCGATCCGAAATCAATAGGTGTGAGAAATTGGACAATTCAAGTTCAACGGCAGTTCGTTCCTAATTGGAGTGGTTGGTGTATTCCATACTTCTAGCGATTGGATTTCACTCAAAACTAACCAAATGACTCCTCCCACCATATTATGATGTCGCCTAAGTTTTGGGCTCGATCCGAAATCAATAGGTATTAGAAATTGGACAATTCAAGTTCAACGTCAGTTCATTCCTAATTGGAGTGGTTGGTGTATTCCATACTTCTAGCGATTGGATTTCACTCAAAACTCACCAAATGACTCCTCCCACCATATTATGATGTTGCCCAAGTTTTGGGCTCGATCCGAAATCAATAGGTGTGAGAAATTGGACAATTCAAGTTCAACGGCAGTTCGTTCCTAATTGGAGTGGTTGGTGTATTCCATACTTCTTGCGATTGGATTTCACTCAAAACTCAACAAATGACTCCTCCCACCATATTATGGTGTTGCCCAAGTTTTGGGCTCGATCCGAAATCAATAGGTGTGAGAAATTGGTCAATTCAATTTCAACGACAGTTCGTTCCTAATCGGAGTAGTTTTCGTATTCCATACTTCTAGCGATTGGATTTCGCTCAAAACTCACCAAATGACTCCTCCCACCATATTACGATGTTGCCCAAGTTTTGGGCTCGATCAAAAATCAATAGGTGCGAGAAATTGGACAATTCAAGTTCAACGGCAGTTCGTTCCTAATTGGAGTGGTTGGTGTATTCCATACTTCTAGCGATTGGATTTCACTCAAAACTCACCAAATGACTCCTCCCACCATATTATGACGTTGCCCAAGTTTGGGGCTCGGTCCGAAATCAATAGGTGTGAGAAATTGGACAATTCAAGTTCAATGGCAGTTCGTTCCTAATTGGAGTGGTTGGTGTATTCCATACTTCTAGCGATTGGATTTCACACAAAACTCACCAAATGACTCCTCCCACCATTTTATGATGTTGCCCAAGTTTTGGGCTCGATCCGAAATCAATAGGTGTGAGAAATTGGACAATTCAAGTTCAATGGCAGTTCGTTCCTAATTGGAGTGGTTGGTGTATTCCATACTTCTAGCGATTGGATTTCACACAAAACTCACCAAATGACTCCTCCGACCATATTATGATGTTGCCCAAGTTTTGGCCTCAATCCGAAATGAATAGGTCTTCCAAATTGGACAATTCAAGTTCAACGGCAGTTCGTTCCTAATTGGAGTGGTTGGTGTATTGCATACTTCTAGCGATTGGATTTCACTCAAAACTCACCAAATGACTCCTCCCACCAAATTATGATGTTGCCCAAGTTTGGGGCTCGATCCGAAATCAATAGGTGTGAGAAATTGGACAATTCAAGTTCAACGGCAGTTCGTTCCTAATTGGAGTGGTTGGTGTATTCCATACTTCTAGCGATTGGATTTCACTCAAAACTCACCAAATGACTTCTCCCTCCATATTATGATGTTGCCCAAGTTTTGGGCTCAATCCGAAATGAATAGGTCTTACAAATTGGACAATTCAAGTTCAACGGCAGTTCGTTCCTAATTGGAGTGGTTGGTGTATTCCATACTTCTTGCGATTGGATTTCACTCAAAACTCACCAAATGACTCCTCCCACCATATTATGATGTTGCCCAAGTTTGGGGATCGATCCGAAATCAATAGGTGTGAGAAATTGGACAATTCAAGTTCAACGGCAGTTCGTTCCTAATTGGAGTGGTTGGTGTATTCCATACTTCTAGCGACTGGATTTCACTCAAAACTCAACAAATGACTCCTCCCACCATATTATGGTGTTGCCCAAGTTTTGGGCTCGATCCGAAATCCATAGGTGTGAGAAATTGGTCAATTCAATTTCAACGACAGTTCGTTCGTAATCGGAGTAGTTATTGTATTCCATACTTCTAGCGATTGGATTTCACTTAAAACTCACCAAATGACTCCTCCCACCATATTAGGATGTTGCCCAAGTTTTGGGCTCGATCCGAAATCAATAGGTGTGAGAAATTGGACAATTCAAGTTCAACGGCAGTTCGTTCCTAATTGGACAGGTTGGTGTATTCCATACTTCTAGCGATTGGATTTCACTCAAAACTCACCAAATCACTCCTCCCACCATATTATGATGTTGCCCAAGTTTTGGCCTTGATCCGAAATGAATAGGTGTTCCAAATTGGACAATTCAAGTTCAATGCCAGTTCGTTCCTAATTGGAGTGGTTGGGGTATTCTATACTTCTAGCGATTGGATTTCACTCAAAACTCACCAAATGACTCCTCCCACCATATTATGTTGTTGCCCACGTTTTGGGCTCGATCCGAAATCAATAGGTGTTCCAAATTGGACAATTCAAGTTCAACGACAGTTCGTTCCTAATTGGAGTGGTTGGTGTATTCCATACTTTTAGCGATTTGATTTCACACAAAACTCACCAAATGACTCCTCCCACCATATTATGATGTTGCACAAGTTTGGGGTTCGATCCGAAATCAATAGGTGTGAGAAATTGGACAATTCAAGTTCAACGGCAGTTCGTTCCTAATGGGTGTGGTTTGTGTATACCATACTTCTAGCGATTGGATTTCACTCAAAACTCACCAAATGACTCCTCCCACCATATAATGATGTTGCCCAAGTTTTGGGCTCGATCCGATATCAATAGGTGTTCCAAATTGGACAATTCAAGTTCAACGGCAGTTCGTTCCAAATTGGAGTGGTCGGTGTATTCCATACTTCTAGCGATTGGATTTCACACAAAACTAACCAAATGACTCCTCCCACCATATTATGATGTTGCCCAAGTTTTGGGCTCGATCCGAAGTCAATAGGTGTGAGAAATTGGACAATTCAAGTTCAACGGCAGTTCGTTCCTATCTAGAGTGGTTGGTGTATTCCATACTTCTAGCGATTGGATTTCACTCAAAACTCACCAAATGACTCCTCCCACCATATGATGTTGTTGCCCAAGTTTGGGGCTCGTTCCGAAATCAATAGGTGTGTGAAATTGGAGAATTCAAGTTCAACGGCAGTTCGTTCCTAATTGGAGTGGTTCGTGTATTCCATACTTCTAGCGATTGGATTTCACTCAAAACTCACCAAATGACTCCTCCCACCATATTACGATGTTGCCCAAGTTTTGGGCTCGATCCGAAATTAATAGGTGTGAGAAATTGGACAATTCAAGTTCAACGGCAGTTCGTTCCTATCTAGAGTGGTTGGTGTATTCCATACTTCTAGCGATTGGATTTCACTCAAAACTCACCAAATGACTCCTCCCACCGTATTTTGATGTTGCCCAAGTTTTGGGCTCGATCCGAAATCAATAGGTGTTCCAAATTGGACCATTCAAGTTCAACGGCAGTTCGTTCCTAGTTGGAGTGGTTGGTTTATTCCATACTTCTAGCAATTGGATTTCACTCAAAACTCACCAAATGACTCCTCCCACCATATTTTGATGTTGCCCAAGTTTTGGGCTCGATCCGGAATCAATAGGTGTTCAAAATTGGACAATTCTTGTTCAACGGCAGTTCGTTCCAACTTGGAGTGGTTGGTGTATTCCATACTTCTAGCGATTGGATTTCACTCAAAACTCACCAAATGACTCCTCCCACCATATTATGATGTTACCCAAGTTTTGGGCTCAATCCGAAATCAATAGGTGTGAGAAATTGGACAATTCAAGTTCAACGGCAGTTCGTTCCTAATTG
The DNA here is from genome assembly GCF_965620075.1 of Prunus avium. Classification (NCBI taxonomy): domain Eukaryota; kingdom Viridiplantae; phylum Streptophyta; class Magnoliopsida; order Rosales; family Rosaceae; genus Prunus; species Prunus avium. The sequence continues at coordinate 12,259,724 of NC_142290.1, forward strand.
GAGTGGTTGGTGTATTCCATACTTCTAGCGATTGGATTTCACTCAAAACTCACCAAATGACTCCTCCCACCATATAATGATGTTGCCCAAGTTTTGGGCTCGATCCGATATCAATAGGTGTTCCAAATTGGACAATTCAAGTTCAACGGCAGTTCGTTCCTAATTGGAGTGGTTGGTGTATTCCATACTTCTAGCGATTGGATTTCACTCAAAACTCACCAAATGACTCCTCCCACCATATTATGATGTTGGCCAAGTTTGGGGCTCGATCCGAAATCAACAGGTGTGAGAAAATGGACAATTCAAGTTCAACGGTAGTTCGTTCCTAATTGGAGTGGTTGGTGTATTCCAAACTTCTAGGGATTGGATTTCACTAAAAACTCACCAAATGACTCCTCCCACCGTATTATGATGTTGCCCAAGTTTGGGCTCGATCCGAAATCAATAGGTCTTCCAAATTTGACAATTTGAGTTCAACGGCAGTTCGTTCCTAATTGGACTATTTGGTGTATTCCATACTTCTAGCGATTGGATTTCACTCAAAACTCACCAAATGACTCCTCCCACCATATTATGATGTTGCCCAAGTTTGGGGCTCGATCCGAAATCAATAGGTGTGAGAAATTGGACAATTCAAGTTCAACGGCAGTTCGTTCCTAATTGGAGTGGTTGGTGTATTCCATACTTCTAGCGATTGGATTTCACTCAAAACTGACCAAATGACTCGTCCCACCATATTATGTTGTTGCCTAAGTTTTGGGCTCGATCCGAAATCAATAGGTCTTCCGAATTTGACAATTAGAGTTCAGCGGCAGTTCGTTCCTAATTGGAGTGGTTGGTGTATTCCATACTTCTAGCGATTGGATTTCACTCAAAACTAACCAAATGACTCCTCCCACCATATTATGATGTTGCCTAAGTTTTGGGCTCGATCCGAAATTGATAGGTGTTAGAAATTGGACAATTCAAGTTCAACGGCAGTTCGTTCCTAATTAGAGTGGTTGTTGTATTCCATACTTCTAGCGATTGGATTTCACTCAAAACTCACCAAATGACTCCTCCCACCATATTATGATGTTGCCCAAGTTTTGGGCTCGATCCGAAATAAATAGGTCTTCCAAATTTGACAATTAGAGTTCAACGGCAGTTCGTTCCTAACTGGAGTGGTTGGTGTATTCCATACTTCTAGCGATTGGATTTCACTCAAAACTAGCCAAATGACTCCTCCCACCATATTTTGATGTTGCCCAAGTTTTGGGCTCGATCCGAAATCAATAGGTGTGAGAAATTGGACAATGCAAATTCAACGGCAGTTTGTTCCTAATTGGAGTGGTTGGTGTATTCCACACTTCTAGCGATTGGATTTCCCTCAAAACTCACCAAATGACTCCTCCCACCATATTATGATGTTGCCCAAATTTTGGGCTCGATCCGAAATCAATAGGTGTTCCAAATTGGACAATTCAAGTTCAACGGCACTTCGTTCCTAATTGGAGTGGTTGGTGTATTCCATACTTCTAGCGATTGGATTTCACTCAAAACTCACCAAATGACTCCTCCCACCATATTATGATGTTGCCCAAGTTTTGGGCTCGATACGAAATCAATAGGTGTGAGAAATTGGACAATTCAAGTTCAACGGCAGTTCGTTCTTAATTGGGGTGGTTGGTGTATTCCATACTTCTAGCGATTGGATTTCACTCAAAACTCACAAAATGACTCCTCCCACTATATTACGATGTTGCCCAAGTTTTGGGCTCGATCCGAAATCAATAGGTGTGAGAAATTGGACAATTCAAGTTCAACGACAGTTCGTTCCTAACTGGAGTGGGTGCGGTATTCGATACTTCTAGAGATTGGATTTCACTCAAAACTCACCAAATGACTCCTCTCACCATATTATGAAGTTGCCCAAGTTTTGGGCTCGATCCGAAATCAATAGGTGTTCCAAATTGGACAATTCAAGTTCAACGGCAGTTCGTTCCTAATTGGAGTGGTTGGTGTATGCCATACTTCTAGTGATTGGATTTCACTCAAAACTCACCAAATGACTCCTCCCACCATATTATGATGTTGCCCAAGTTTGGGGATCGATCCGAAATCAATAGGTGTGAGAAATTGGACAATTCAAGTTCAACCGCAGATCGTTCCTAATTCTAGTGGTTGGTGTATTCCATACTTCAAGCGATTGGATTTCACTCAAAACTCACCAAATGACTCCTCCCACCATATTATAATGTTGCCCAAGTTTTGGGCTCGATCCGAAATCAATAGGTCTTTCAAATTTGACAATTAGTGTTCAACGGCAGTTCGTTCCTAATTGGAGTGGTTGGTGTATTCCATACTTCAAGCGATTGGATTTCACTCAAAACTCACCAAATGACTCCTCCCACCACATTATGATGTTGCCCAAGTTTTGGGCTCGATCCGAAATCAATAGGTGTTCCAAATTGGACAATTCAAGTTGAACGGCAGTTCGTTCCTAATTGGAGTGGTTGGTGTATTCCACACTTCTAGCGATTGGATTTCACTCAAAACTCACCAAATGACTCCTCCCACCATATTATGATGTTGCCCAAATTTTGGGCTCGATCCGAAATCAATAGGTGTGAGAAATTGGACAATTCAAGTTCAACGGCAGTTCGTTCCTAATTGGAGTGGTTGGTATATTCCATACTTCTAGCGATTGGATTTCACTCAAAACTCACCAATTCACTCCTCCCACCATATTATGATGTTGCCCAAGTTTTTGGCTCGATCCGAAATCAATAGGTGTTCCAAATTGGACAATTCAAGTTCAACGGCAGTTCATTCCTAACTGGAGTGGTTGGTGTATTCCATACTTCTAGGGATTGGATTTCACTCAAAACTCACCAAATGACTCCTCCCACCATATTATGATGTTGCCCAAGTTTTGGGCTCGATCCGAAATCAATAGGTCTTTCAAATTTGACAATTAGTGTTCAACAGCAGTTCGTTCCTAATTGGAGTGGTTGGTGTATTCCACACTTCTAGCGATTGGATTTCACTCAAAACAAACCAAATGACTCCTCCCACCACATTATGATGTTGCCCAAGTTTTGGGCTCGATCCGAAATCAATAGGTGTGAGAAATTGGACAATTCAAGTTCAACGGCAGTTCGTTCCTAATTGGAGTGGTTGGTGTATTCCATATTTCTAGCGATTGGATTTCACTCAAAACTCACCAATTGAGTCCTCCCACCATATTATGATGTTGCCCAACTTTTGGGCTCGATCCGAAATCAATAGGTGTTCCAAATTGGACAATTCAAGTTCAACGACAGTTCGTTCCTAATTGGAGTGGTTGGTGTATTCCATACTTCTAGCGATTGGATTTCACTCAAAACTCACCAAATGACTCCTCCCACCAAATTATGATGTTGCCCAAGTTTTGGGCTCGATACGAAATCAGTAGGTGTTCCAAATTGGACAATTCAAGTTCAACGGCAGTTCGTTCCTAATTGGGGTGGTTGGTGTATTCCATACTTCTAGCGATTGGATTTCACTCAAAACAAACCAAATGACTCCTTCCACCACATTATGATGTTGCCCAAGTTTTGGGCTCGATCCGAAATCAATAGGTGTTCCAAATTGGATAATTCAAGTTCAACGGCAGTTCGTTCCTAATTGGAGTGGTTGGTGTATTCCACACTTCTAGCGATTGGATTTCACTCAAAACTCACCAAATGACTCCTCCCACCATATTATAACGTTGCCCAAATTTTGGGCTCGATCCGAAATCAATAGGTGTGAGAAATTGGACAATTCAAAATCAACGGCAATTCGTTCCTAATTGGAGTGGTTGGTGAATTACATAATTCTAGAGATTGGATTTCACTCAAAACTCACCAAATGACTCCTCCCACCATATTATGATGTTGCCCAAGTTTTGGGCTCGATCCGAAATCAATAGGTGTGAGAAATTGGACATTTCAAGTTCAACGGCAGTTCGTTCCTAATTGGAGTGGTTGGTGTATTCCATACTTCTGGCGATTGGATTTCACTCAAAACTCACCAAATGACTCCTCCCACCATATTATGATGTTGCCCAAGGTTTGGGCTCGATCCGAAATCAATAGGTCTTCCAAATTTGACAATTAGAGTTCAACGGCAGTTCGTTCCTAATTGGAGTGGTTGGTGTATTCCATACTTCTAGCAATTGGATTTCACTCAAAACTAGCCAAACGACTCCTCCCACCATATTATGATGTTGCCCAAGTTTGGGGCTTGATTCGAAATCAATAGGTGTGAAAAATTGGACAATTCAAGTTCAACGGCAGTTCGTTCTTAATTGGGGTGGTTGGTGTATTCCATCCTTCTAGCGATTGGATTTCACTCAAAACTCACAAAATGACTCCTCCCACTATATTATGATGTTGCCCAAGTTTTGGGCTCGATCCGAAATCAATAGGTGTGAGAAATTGGACAATTCAAGTTCAACGACAGTTCGTTCCTAACTGGAGTGGGTGCGGTATTCGATACTTCTAGAGATTGGATTTCACTCAAAACTCACCAAATGACTCCTCTCACCATATTATGAAGTTGCCCAAGTTTTGGGCTCGATCCGAAATCAATAGGTGTTCCAAAATGGACAATTCAAGTTCAACGGCAGTTCGTTCCTAATTGGAGTGGTTGGTGTATGCCATACTTCTAGTGATTGGATTTCACTCAAAACTCACCAAATGACTCCTCCCACCATATTATGATGTTTCCCAAGTTTTGGGCTCGATCCGAAATCAATAGGTGTGAGAAATTGGACAATTCAAGTTCAACGGCAGTTCGTTCCTAATTGGTGTGGTTGGTAAATTCCATACTTCTAGCGATTGGATTTCACTCAAAACTCACCAAATGACTCCTCCCACCATATTATGATGTTGCCCAAGTTTAGGGCTCGATCCGAAATCAATAGGTGTTCCAAATTGGACAATTCAAGTTCAACGGCAGTTCGTTCCTAATTGGAGTGGTTGGTGTATTCCATACTTCTAGCGACTGGATTTCTCTCAAAACTCACCAAATGACTCCTCCCACCATATTATGATGTTGCCCAAGTTTTGGGCTCGTTACGAAATCAATAGGTGTTCCAAATTGGACAATTCAAGTTCAACGGCAGTTCGTTCCTAATTGGGGTGGTTGGTGTATTCCATACTTCTAGGGATTGGATTTCACTCAAAACTCACCAAATGACTCCTCCCACCATATTTGACAATTAGTGTTCAACGGCAGTTCGTTCCTAATTGGAGTGGTTGGTGTATTCCATACTTCAAGCGATTGGATTTCACTCAAAACTCACCAAATGACTCCTCCCACCACATTATGATGTTGCCCAAGTTTTGGGCTCGATCCGAACTCAATAGGTGTTCCAAATTGGACAATTCAAGTTGAACGGCAGTTCGTTCCTAATTGGAGTGGTTGGTGTATTCCACACTTCTAGCGATTGGATTTCACTCAAAACTCACCAAATGACTCCTCCCACCATATTATGATGTTGCCCAAATTTTGGGCTCGATCCGAAATCAATAGGTGTGAGAAATTGGACAATTCAAGTTCAACGACAGTTCGTTCCTAATTGGAGTGGTTGGTATATTCCATACTTCTAGCGATTGGATTTCACTCAAAACTCACCAATTCACTCCTCCCACCATATTATGATGTTGCACAAGTTTTTGGCTCGATCCGAAATCAATAGGTGTTCCAAATTGGACAATTCAAGTTCAACGGCAGTTCATTCCTAACTGGAGTGGTTGGTGTATTCCATACTTCCAGGGATTGGATTTCACTCAAAACTCACCAAATGACTCCTCCCACCATATTATGATGTTGCCCAAGTTTGGGGATCGATCCGAAATCAATAGGTGTGAGAAATTGGACAATTGAAGTTCAACCGCAGATCGTTCCTAATTGGAGTGGTTGGTGTATTCCATACTTCAAGCGATTGGATTTCCCTCAAAACTCACCAAATGACTCCTCCCACCATATTATGATGTTGCACAAGTTTTGGGCTCGATCCGAAATCAATAGGTCTTTCAAATTTGACAATTAGAGTTCAACGGCAGTTCGGTCCTAATTGGAGTGGTTGGTGTATTCCATACTTCAAGCGATTGGATTTCACTCAAAACTCACCAAAGGACTCCTCCCACCATATTATGTTGTTGCCCAAGTTTTGGGTTCGATCCGAAATCAATAGGTGTGAGAAATTGGACAATTCAAGTTCAACGGCAGTTCGTTCCTAATTGGAGTGGTTGGTATATTCCATACTTCAAGCGATTGGATTTCCCTCAAAACTCACCAAATGACTCCTCCCACCATATTATGATGTTGCCCAAGTTTTGGGCTCGAACCGAAATCAATAGGTGTTCCAAATTGGACAATTCAAGTTCAACGGCAGTTCGTTCCTAATTGGAGTGGTTGGTGTATTCCATACTTCTAACGACTGGATTTCTCTCAAAACTAACCAAATGACTCCTCCCACCATATTATGATGTTGCCCAAGTTTTGGGCTCGATACGAAATCAGTAGGTGTTCCAAATTGGACAATTCAAGTTCAACGGCAGTTCGTTCCTAATTGGGGTGGTTGGTGTATTCCATACTTCTTGCGACTGGATTTCACTCAAAACTCACCAAATGACTCCTCCCACCATATTATGATGTTGCCCAAATTTTGGGCTCGATCCGAAATCAATAGGTGTGAGAAATTGGACAATTCAAGTTCAACGGCAGTTCGTTCCTAATTGGAGTGGTTGGTATATTCCATACTTCAAGGGATTGGATTTCACTCAAAACTCACCAAATGACTCCTCCCACCATATTATGATGTTGCCCAAGTTTTTGGCTCGATCCGAAATCAATAGGTGTTCCAAATTGGACAATTCAAGTTCAACGGCAGTTCATTCCTAACTGGAGTGGTTGGTGTATTCCATACTTCTAGGGATTGGATTTCACTCAAAACTCACCAAATGACTCCTCCCACCATATTATGATGTTGCCCAAGTTTGGGGATCGATCCGAAATCAATAGGTGTGAGAAATTGGACAATTCAAGTTCAACCGCAGATCGTTCCTAATTGGAGTGGTTGGTGTATTCCATACTTCAAGCGATTGGATTTCACTCAAAACTCACCAAATGACTCCTCCCACCATATTATAATGTTGCCCAAGTTTTGGGCTCGATCCGAAATCAATAGGTCTTTCAAATTTGACAATTAGTGTTCAACGGCAGTTCGTTCCTAATTGGAGTGGTTGGTGTATTCCATACTTCAAGCGATTGGATTTCACTCAAAACTCACCAAATGACTCCTCCCACCACATTATGATGTTGCCCAAGTTTTGGGCTCGATCCGAAATCAGTAGGTGTTCCAAATTGGACAATTCAAGTTGAACGGCAATTCGTTCCTAATTGGAGTGGTTGGTGTATTCCACACTTCTAGCGATTGGATTTCACTCAAAACTCACCAAATGACTCCTCCCACCATATTATGATGTTGCCCAAATTTTGGGCTCGATCCGAAATCAATAGGTGTGAGAAATTGGACAATTCAAGTTCAACGGCAGTTCGTTCCTAATTGGAGTGGTTGGTATATTCCATACTTCTAGCGATTGGATTTCACTCAAAACTCACCAATTCACTCCTCCCACCATATTATGATGTTGCCCAAGTTTTTGGCTCGATCCGAAATCAATAGGTGTTCCAAATTGGACAATTCAAGTTCAACGGCAGTTCATTCCTAACTGGAGTGGTTGGTGTATTCCATACTTCTAGGGATTGGATTTCACTCAAAACTCACCAAATGACTCCTCCCACCACATTATGATGTTGCCCAAGTTTTGGGCTCGATCCGAAATCAATAGGTGTTCCAAATTGGACAATTCAAGTTGAACGGCAGTTCGTTCCTAATTGGAGTGGTTGGTGTATTCCACACTTCTAGCGATTGGATTTCACTCAAAACTCACCAAATGACTCCTCCCACCATATTATGATGTTGCCCAAATTTTGGGCTCGATCCGAAATCAATAGGTGTTCCAAATTGGACAATTCAAGTTCAACGGCAGTTCGTTCCTAATTGGAGTGGTTGGTGTATTCCATACTTCAAGCGATTGGATTTCACTCAAAACTCACCAAAGGACTCCTCCCACCATATTATGTTGTTGCCCAAGTTTTGGGTTCGATCCGAAATCAATAGGTGTTCCAAATTGGACAATTCCAGTTCAACGGCAGTTCGTTCCTAATTGGAGTGGTTGGTGTATTCCATACTTCTTGCGATTGGATTTCACTCAAAACTCACCAAATGACTCCTCCCACCATATTATGATGTTGCCCAAATTTTGGGCTCGATCCGAAATCAATAGGTGTGAGAAATTGGACAATTCAAGTTCAACGGCAGTTCGTTCCTAATTGGAGTGGTTGGTATATTCCATACTTCAAGCGATTGGATTTCACTCAAAACTCACCAAATGACTCCTCCCACCATATTATGATGTTGCCCAAGTTTTTGGCTCGATCCGAAATCAATAGGTGTTCCAAATTGGACAATTCAAGTTCAACGGCAGTTCATTCCTAACTGGAGTGGTTGGTGTATTCCATCCTTCTAGGGATTGGATTTCACTCAAAACTCACCAAATGACTCCTCCCACCATATTATGATGTTGCCCAAGTTTGGGGATCGATCCGAAATCAATAGGTGTGAGAAATTGGACAATTCAAGTTCAACCGCAGATCGTTCCTAATTGGAGTGGTTGGTGTATTCCATACTTCAAGCGATTGGATTTCACTCAAAACTCACCAAATGACTCCTCCCACCATATTATAATGTTGCCCATGTTTTGGGCTCGATCCGAAATCAATAGGTCTTTCAAATTCGACAATTATTGTTCAACGGCAGTTCGTTCCTAATTGGAGTGGTTGGTGTATTCCATACTTCAAGCGATTGGATTTCACTCAAAACTCACCAAATGACTCCTCCCACCACATTATGATGTTGCCCAAGTTTTGGGCTCGATCCGAAATCAATAGGTGTTCCAAATTGGACAATTCAAGTTGAACGGCAGTTCGTTCCTAATTGGAGTGGTTGGTGTATTCCATACTTCTTGCGATTGGATTTCACTAAAAACTCACTAATTGACTCCTCCCACCATATTATGATGTTGCCCAAGTTTTGGGCTCGATCCGAAATCAATAGGTGTGAGAAATTGGACAATTCTAGTTCAACGGCAGTTCGTTCCTAATTGGAGTGGTTGGTGTATTCCATATTTCTAGCGATTGGATTTCACTCAAAAATCACCAATTGAGTCCTCCCACCATATTATGATGTTGCCCAAGTTTTGGGCTCGATACGAAATCAGTAGGTCTTCCAAATTGGACAATTCAAGTTCAACAGCAGTTCGTTCCTAATTGGGGTGGTTGGTGTATTCCATACTTCTAGCGATTGGATTTCACTCAAAACAAACCAAATGACTCCTCCCACCACATTATGATGTTGCCCAAGTTTTGGGCTCGATCCGAAATCAATAGGTGTTCCAAATTGGATAATTCAAGTTCAACGGCAGTTCGTTCCTAATTGGAGTGGTTGGTGTATTCCACACTTCTAGCGATTGGATTTCACTCAAAACTCACCAAATGACTCCTCCCACCATATTATAATGTTGCCCAAATTTTGGGCTCGATCCGAAATCAATAGGTGTGAGAAATTGGACAATTCAAGTTCAACGGCAGTTCGTTCCTAATTGGGGTGGTTGCTGTTTTCCATAATTCTAGCGATTGGATTACACTCAAAACTCACAAATGACACCTCCCACCATATTATGATGTTGCCCAAGTTTTGGGCTCGATTCGAAATCAATAGGTGTGAGAAATTGGACAATTCAAGTTCAACGGTAGTTCGTTCCTAATTGGAGTGGTTGGTGTATTCCGTACTTCTAGCGATTGGATTTCACTCAAAACTCACCAAATGACTCCTCCCACCATATTATGATGTTGCCCAAGTTGGGGCTCGATACGAAATCAATAGGTGTTCCCAATTGGACAATTAAAGTTCAACGGCAGTTCATTCCTAATTGGAGTGGTTGGTGTATTCCACACTTCTGGCGATTGGATTTCACTCAAAACAAACCAAATGACTACTCCCACCATATTATGATGTTGCCCAAGTTTTGGGCTCGATCCAAAATCAATAGGTTTTAGAAATTGGACAATTCAAGTGCAACGGCAGTTCGTTCCTAATTGGTGTGGTTGGTGTATTCCACACTTCTAGCGATTGGATTTCACTCAAAACTCACCAAATGACTCCTCCCACCATATTATGATGTTGCCCCAGTTTTGGGCTAGATCCAAAATCAATAGGTGTGAGAAATTGGACAATTCAAGTTCAACGGCAGTTCGTTCCTAATTGGAATGGTTGGTGTATTCCACACTTCTAGCGATTGGATTTCACTCAAAACTCACCAAATGACTCCTCCCACGTTATTATGATGTTGCCCAAGTTTTGGGCTTGACCCGAAATCAATAGGTGTGAGAAATTGGACAATTCAAATTCGACGGCAGTTCGTTCCTAATTGGAGTGGTTGGTGTATTCCATACTTCTAGCGATTGGATTTCACTCAAAACTCCTCCCACCTTATTATGATGTTGCCCATGTTTTGGGCTCGATCTGAAATCAATAGGTGTGGGAAATTGGACAATCCAAGTTCAACGACAGTTCGTTCTGAATTGGAGTGGTTGGTGTATTCCACACTTCTAGGGATTGGATTTCTCTCAAAACTCACCAAATGACTCCTCCCACCATATTATGATGTTGCCCAAGTAAGGTTCGATCCGAAATCAATAGGTGTGAGAAATTGGACAATTCAAGTTCAACGGCAGTTCGTTCCTAATCGTAGTGGTTGGTGTATTCCATACTTCTAGCGATTGGATTTCACTCAAAACTCCCCAAATGACTCCTCCCACCATATTATGACGTTGCCCAAGTTTGGGGCTCGATCCGAAATCAATAGGTGTTCCAAATTGGACAAATCAAGTTCAACGGCAGTTCGTTCCTAATTGGAGTGGTTGGTGTATTCCATACTTCTAGCCAATGGATTTCACTCAAAACTAACCAAATGACTTCTCCCACCATATTATGATGTTGCCCAAGTTTTGGGCTGGATCCGAAATCAATAGGTGTGAGAAATTGGACAGTTCAAGTTCAACGACAGTTCGTTCCTAATTGGGGTGGTTGGTGTATTCCACACTTCTAGCGATTGGATTTCACACAAAACTCACCAAATGACTCCTCCCACCATATTATGATGTTGCCCAAGTTTTGGGCTCGATCCGAAATCAATAGGTGTGAGAAATTGGACAATTCAAGTTCAACGGCAGTTCGTTCCTAATTGGAGTGGTTCGTGTATTCCATACTTCTACTGATTGGATTTCACTCAAAACTCACCAAATGACTCCTCCCACCATCTTATGATGTTGCCCAAGTTTGGGGCTCGATCCGAAATCAATAGGTGTTCCAAATTGGACAATTCAAGTTCAACGGCAGTTCGTTCCTAATTGGAGTGGTTGGTGTATTCCACACTTCTAGCGATTGGATTTCACTCAAAACTCACCAAATGACTCCTCCCACCATATTATGATGTTGCCCAAGTTTTGGGCTGGATCCGAAATCAATAGGTGTTAGAAATTGGACAATTCAAGTTCAACGGCAGTTCGTTCCTAATTGGAGTGGTTGGTGTATTCCACACTTCTAGCGATTGGATTTCACTCAAAACTCACCAAATGACTCCTCCCACCATATTATGATGTTGCCCAAGTTTTGGGCTGGATCCGAAATCAATAGGTGTTAGAAATTGGACAATTCAAGTTCAACGGCAGTTCGTTCCTAATTGGAGTGGTTGGTGTATTCCACACTTCTAGCGATTGGATTTCACTCAAAACTCACTAAATGACTCCTCCCACCATATTATGATGCTGCCCAAGTTTTGCGCTCGATCCGAAATCATTAGGTGTGAGAAATTGGACAATTCAAGTTCAACGGCAGTTCGTTCCTAATTGGAGTGGTTGGTGTATTCCATACTTCCAGCGATTGGATTTCACTCAAAACTCACCAATCGACTCCTCCCACCATATTATGATGTTGTCCAAGTTTTGGGCTCGATCCGAAATCAATAGGTGTTCGAAATTGGACAATTCAAGTTCAACGGCAGTTCGTTCCTAATCGCAGTGGTTGGTGTATTCCATAATTCTAGAGATTGGATCTCACTAAAAACTCACCAAATGACTCCTCCCACCATATTATGATGTTGCCCTAGTTTTGGGCTCGATCCGAAATCAATAGGTGTTCCAAATTGGGCAATTCAAGTTCAACGGCAGTTCGTTCCTAATTGGAGTGGTTGGTGTATTCCATCCTTCTAGCGATTGGATTTCACTCAAAACAAACCAAATGACTCCTCCCACCATGTTATGATGTTGCCCAAGTTTTCGGCTCGATCCGAAATCAATAGGTGTGAGAAATTGGGCGATTCAAGTTCAACGGCAGTTCGTTCCTAATTGGAGTGGTTGGTGTATTCCATACTTCTAGCGATTGGATTTCACTCAAAACTCACCAAATGACTCCTCCCACCATATTATGATGTTGCCCTAGTTTTGGGCTCGATCCGAAATCAATAGGTGTGAGAAATTGGGCGATTCAAGTTCAACGGCAGTTCGTTCCTAATTGGAGTGGTTGGTGTATTCCATACTTCTAGCGATTGGATTTCACTCAAAACTCACCAAATGACTCCTCCCACCATGTTATGATGTTGCCCAAGTTTTCGGCTCGATCCGAAATCAATAGGTGTGAGAAATTGGGCGATTCAAGTTCAACGGCAGTTCGTTCCTAATTGGAGTGGTTGGTGTATTCCATACTTCTAGCGATTGGATTTCACTCAAAACTCACCAAATGACTCCTCCCACCATATTATGATGTTGCCCTAGTTTTGGGCTCGATCCGAAATCAATAGGTGTTCCAAATTGGGCAATTCAAGTTCAACGGCAGTTCGTTCCTAATTGGAGTGGTTGGTGTATTCCACACTTCTAGCGATTGGATTTCACTAAAAACTCCCTAATTGACTCCTCCCACCATATTATGATGTTGCCCAAGTTTTGGGCTCGATCCGAAATCAATAGGTGTGAGAAATTGGACAATTCAAGTTCAACGGCAGTTCGTTCCTAATTGGAGTGGTTGGTGTATTCCACACTTCTAGGGATTGGATTTCACTCAAAACTCACCAAATGACTCCTCCCACCATATTATGGTGTTGCCCAAGTTTGGGGCTCGATCCGAAATTAATAGGTGTGAGAAATTGGACAATTCAAGTTCAACGACAGTTTGTTCCTAATTGGAGTGGTTGCTATATTCCATAATTCTAGTGATTGGATTTCACTCAAAACTCACCAAATGACTCCTCCCACCATATTATGATGTTGCCCAAGTTTTGGGCTCGATCCGAAATCAATAGGTGTTCCAAATTGGACAATTCAAGTTCAACGGCAGTTCGTTCCTAATTGGAGTGGTTGGTGTATTCCATACTTCTAGCGATTGGATTTCACTCAAAACTCCTCCCACCATATTATGATGTTGCCCAAGTTTTGGGCTCGATCCGAAATCAATAGGTATGAGAAATTGGACAATTCAAGTTCAACGGCAGTTCGTTCCTAATTGGAGTGGTTGTTGTATTCCATACTTCTAGCGATTGGATTTCACTCAAAAATCACCAAATGACTCCTCCCACCATATTATGATGTTGCCCAAGTTTTGGGCTCGATCCGAAATCAATAGGTGTGAGAAATTGGGCAATTCAAGTTCAACGGCAGTTCGTTCCTAATTGGAGTGGTTGGTGTATTCCATACTTCTAGCGATTGGATTTCACTCAAAACTCACCAAATGACTCCTCCCACGATATTATGATGTTGCCCAAGTTTTGGGCTCGATCCGAAATCAATCGGTGTGAGAAATTGGACAATTCAAGTTCAACGGCAGTTCGTTCCTAATTGGAGTGGTTGATGTATTCCATACTTCTAGCGATTGGATTTCACTCAAAACTCATCAAATGAGTCCTCCCACCATATTATGATGTTGCCCAAGTTTTGGGCTCGATCCGAAATCAATAGGTGTTCCAAATTGGACAATTCAAGTTCAACGGCAGTTCGTTCCTAATTTGAGTGGTTGGTGTATTCCATACTTCTAGCGATTGGATTTCACTGAAAACTCACCAAATGACTCCTCCCACCATAGTATGCTGTTGCCCAAGTTTTGGGCTCGATCCGAAATCAATAGATGTTCCAAATTGGACAATTCAAGTTCAACGGCAGTTCGTTCCTAATTGGAGTGGTTGGTGTATTCCATACTTCTAGCAACTGGATTTCACTCAAAACTCACCAAATGACTCCTCCCACCATATTATGATGTTGCCCAAGTTTGGGGCTCGATCCGAAATCAATAGGTATGAGAAATTGGACAATTCAAGTTCAACGGCAGTTCGTTCCTAATTGGAGTGGTTGTTGTATTCCATACTTCTAGCGATTGGATTTCACTCAAAAATCACCAAATGACTCCTCCCACCATATTATGATGTTGCCCAAGTTTTGGGCTCGATCCGAAATCAATAGGTGTGAGAAATTGGGCAATTCAAGTTCAACGGCAGTTCGTTCCTAATTGGAGTGGTTGGTGTATTCCATACTTCTAGCGATTGGATTTCACTCAAAACTCACCAAATGACTCCTCCCACCATATTATGATGTTGCCCAAGTTTTGGGCTCGATCCGAAATCAATCGGTGTGAGAAATTGGACAATTCAAGTTCAACGGCAGTTCGTTCCTAATTGGAGTGGTTGTTGTATTCCATACTTCTAGCGATTGGATTTCACTCAAAACTCATCAAATGAGTCCTCCCACCATATTATGATGTTGCCCAAGTTTTGGGCTCGATCCGAAATCAATAGGTGTTCCAAATTGGACAATTCAAGTTCAACGGCAGTTCGTTCCTAATTTGAGTGGTTGGTGTATTCCATACTTCTAGCGATTGGATTTCACTGAAAACTCACCAAATGACTCCTCCCACCACAGTATGCTGTTGCCCAAGTTTTGGGCTCGATCCGAAATCAATAGGTGTTCCAAATTGGACAATTCAAGTTCAACGGCAGTTCGTTCCTAATTGGAGTGGTTGGTGTATTCCATACTTCTAGCGATTGGATTTCACTCAAAACTCACCAAATGACTCCTCCCACCATATTATGATGTTGCCCAAGTTTGGGGCTCGATCCGAAATCAATAGGTAAGAGAAATTGGACAATTCAAGTTCAACGGCAGTTCGTTCCTAATTGGAGTGGTTGTTGTATTCCATACTTCTAGCGATTGGATTTCACTCAAAAATCACCAAATGACTCCTCCCACCATATTATGATGTTGCCCAAGTTTTGGGCTCGATCCGAAATCAATAGGTGTGAGAAATTGGGCAATTCAAGTTCAACGGCAGTTCGTTCCTAATTGGAGTGGTTGGTGTATTCCATACTTCTAGCGATTGGATTTCACTCAAAACTCACCAAATGACTCCTCCCACCATATTATGATGTTGCCCAAGTTTTGGGCTCGATCCGAAATCAATCGGTGTGAGAAATTGGACAATTCAAGTTCAACGGCAGTTCGTTCCTAATTGGAGTGGTTGGTGTATTCCATACTTCTAGCGATTGGATTTCACTCAAAACTCATCAAATGAGTCCTCCCACCATATTATGATGTTGCCCAAGTTTTGGGCTCGATCCGAAATCAATAGGTGTTCCAAATTGGACAATTCAAGTTCAACGGCAGTTCGTTCCTAATTTGAGTGGTTGGTGTATTCCATACTTCTAGCGATTGGATTTCACTGAAAACTCACCAAATGACTCCTCCCACCATAGTATGCTGTTGCCCAAGTTTTGGGCTCGATCCGAAATCAATAGGTGTTCCAAATTGGACAATTCAAGTTCAACGGCAGTTCGTTCCTAATTGGAGTGGTTGGGGTATTCCATACTTCTAGCGATTGGATTTCACTCAAAACTCACCAAATGACTCCTCCCACCATATTATGATGTTGCCCAAGTTTGGTGCACGATCCGAAATCAATAGGAGTGAGAAATTGGGCAATTCAAGTTCAACGACAGTTCGTTCCTAATGGGAGTGGTTGGGGTATTCCATACTTCTAGCGATTGGATTTCACTCAAAACTCACCAAATGGCTCCTCCCACCATATTATGATGTTTCCCAAGTTTTGGGTTTGATCCGAAATAAATAGGTGTGAGAAATTGGACAATTCAAGTTCAACGGCAGTTCGTTCCATATGGGAGTGGTTGGTGTATTCCATCCTTCTAGCGATTGGATTTCACTCAAAACTCACCAAATGACTCCTCCCACCATATTATGATGTTGCCCAAGTTTGGGGCTCGGTCTGAAATCAATAGGTGTAAGAATTTGGACAATTCAAGTTCAACGGCAGTTCGTTCCTAATAGGAGTGGTTGGTGTTCGGTTCATTTTTACACATGATTTTTCATGTTATTCCCCTATTATTTTGAGTTAGTTCTTGACATTTTATAGCTTTTTACTTCCTTTTTGTGTTTTCTTAGATTTTACCTTGGTTAGAATGAAAATGAGCTAAAAGTGCATTATTGGTTATAAATTCTGTTTTTGTTCATTTTCGTAGGTCAACTTCTTGGCCTGGGATCAACATGCTCTGGTGCTCGGATGAGGTGAAGATCTTCATGAAACTTGTTCCAATGGATGTTAACTACAACATATCCAAATTTGAGCTCCATTGGACAAGTATTGCCTATCCAACCAATCCAGCATGTTACCACAGCTCTGGAAATCCGAAGTAGTCCAGCTTTTACCTCCAATGTGTCACTTGATTCTTCTTGTTACCATAACACTTGGTAACAAGAATTTACCTTAGTGAAAGAGATATTTTCTGAGGCAAAGAGCATATTTTCAAGGACAAAGCTTCATCATGGCAAGGGGACAATGGGTGAAGGCTTTGGAGGAAAGAATGACTTTTATATTCAAAGTGTGAGCTGTAAATTGATGGGCAAAGCAAAGGGAAGTGCAATCTGAAGTTGGAGAGGTTTTGAACGTGGGTAGCCAATTCATTCTATCATTCTACACATTGAGAGCAGATTTTGGAGAGTTTGGAGCTAGGAGAAAGCCAAGGTGCAGCCAAGCAAAGTGGAGAAGAAAGCTTCCACCATTGATGACCTTGAAGCTTTCATCATTTTCTCAAAATCTGTAAACTCTTTCTAATTTTATTTTGAGTTTGTATTTGGAATAAGTATGAGCAACTAAACTTCATAGCTAGGGCTTAGGTTGAAGCCCTAAACATGATTACCTTATTGTTTTGATACTTGAGTGTATGAATTTCTAGATATTGTTGATGAATTCCAATTCACCAAATTAATCTATCCTTGATGTGTGTTTTTCCTTGGTTGGCCATCTTTGAAAGCATGCTTCTTGAGATTGTTGGGATTATGTGTATCTTCATGTTATCCTAAGCAATAAATGGATGAAGTAAGAATCATCCATGTGAATTGGTTTCTTGAATACCTAATGTAAACACCATGCTATTAGGATTCTTGTGATGTTCATATTCTCTTTGAACTTAATGGGTTCTCCTTGTAATTGAATCGAAGTACGAACCATACCTAGGTTCGGTTATGGGGAGGGCACAAGTATTGTAGCACGAACCATGCACTTTACGTATATTAGAGAGAATCAATGCGTCTTGAGCCACGACCCATGGTCTTGATTGCGAACATTTTCATCAACACATTTAGAGTTCATCACTTGAGTATTCATGAACTTTGGTAGAATTGTTTAGGGTGGATTCCGAAACCCTAGTGTTTGTTACTTGGTACTTTCACATTTTGATAATTCATCTCTGCCTTTCTCATTTAAATTCAAAGTCCATTTACTTTCATGCAATAGAAATAGGTCACTTGAACCAAACCAAAACCCCTCCCCCCCAATGTGTGTGTGAGTTGTGTGTTTGATACGTTGTGTGTCTTGTTTACTGAATTCTGTTTATTTTCGTAACTGTTTTGGACTTTTGGTTCGCGTGTGTTCTTCAGTTTTGTGTGCTGAATCCAACCGTATAAAGAACGTAAATTTTGGACATACGGTTGGAAAGTTATAGGTCAAACACTGGACAGAGGTCGAAACTGGAAAAATAGATAAACGAATCTGTCCAAATGGTGATAAAAGGGTGATAGAAAGTGCTGTTTCTGTTTTTCTTTGGTTTCTTGTGTTGTTTCATTTCTTTACTCATTTTTAGTTTCCAATTTGCATTTGTGCATTTGTGGTGTGTTAAATAAGTGTTCTTTACGTACTCAAATTAGAACTTATAGGAAGCTGACAAGTTCTTCGTGGGATCGACCCCGTACTTACATAATCTATACTTCATTAGATTCGTGCACTTGCGGGTATTTTTAATTGGTTGTTTGCACATTAATTTGTGTCCTTTTAGGAATGCAACAATTTTTGGCGCCGTTGCCGGGGAACTGGCACGGTTGCTTATCTGTTTTGTTTGAGTATGTTTAGAGTACTTAGTTTTATTTTTGTTTATTGATTGTTGTTTCATTTTATCTTGATTTGTTTTTGTTTCTTTTTCTTATAGGAATATCCGAGGAGTCACCTCCACCATACCCACACCAACTTCATTGCACTGAAATTGTGGAACTTACTATGCAAGAATACTCCAATAAATTTGTGATGGAGGAAGCAAATGTTTTTGGCTCATTTCATAATGAGTTGCCTATGAATGAATATTTCCGACAAACATACAATCCGGAGTGGAGAAATCAGTCAAACTTCTGGTGGACCGACAATCCAAATTTTCAACAAGGGTCATATCAACCATATCAAGGCCAACATAATACTTGTCCAACTTATGGTCAACCCCAATATTATAATCCACCACCGCTTAGTCAATCTCACCAACCACCTCAAGGACCAACTTTGGAAGAAATTGTTGCTTCAATGGTTAGAAACACATATAATTTCATCATGCAGAGGAATGACACCCACATGCAGAGGAATGATACCCACATGCAGAAAATGGATAAGGCCATTGCCAATCTAGAAAATCAAGTGGGACAAATTGCTACAGCTTTGAGTCAAAGGGAAGTTGGGATGATGCCTAGCCAACCAGTGATTAATCCAAATGGGTGTGAGCAAGTTCAAGCAGTTACCTTGAGAACTGGTAAGGTAATTGGTGAGGTTGATAATTCTGAAAATTTGATTCACAATGTTGATGAAATGCAGGTTGAACAAGTGACTGAGCCTAAGGAAAAGGATGAAATCAACATGAAGGAAAATACACAAGCAGCATCTCCACCTGAGTGGATCCCAAAGCATGAAATTGCAAGAAGGGCAAGAAAGGAAAAGGTATGTCGTGAACCTACTGATGAAGATATCTCACGTGCTCCTTTTCCTCACAGGTTGATGGGTTCTAAAAATCAACATGCCAAGGACATATTGGAAACTTGTAGGATGGTGCAAGTCAACATTCCTCTCTTGGAGGATCTTTGTACCAACAAGAGGAACTTCAAAGATGATGAAACAGTTGCACTAACGGAAGAGGTTTCTGTTGTTTTGCAAAGGAAGCTTCCTCCCAAGTTGGAAGATCCAGGAAGTTTCACAATTCCATGTGTAACTGGTGATAAATTGTTTGAGAAATCTTTAATTGATTTAGGTGCTTCAATTAATCTAATGCCTTATTCTGTTTTTGAAGTACTAGAGGAAGACAAGCTGAACATCCATGTTCCAAGTACCAACCATATGTTCAATGTCATTCCTTCTACTCAAGTGAAAAGGCTACCTAATCCTGAATATGTGCCTCCTCCATCTAATCCACGTATTGAAGAGCGCTTAAAATTGCTTTTGAAATCTAATCATGCGCATAAAAAGAAAAGAATACGAAATGGGTTGATTAGATGGCAAAGAGATTTGAAGAAACTTCATGTTCGGCACAAGGAGGCGATTGAGCCAAAGCCCCCCAAGTGACCATAGTATGTTGGAAGTCCAGCAAAAGACTTAAAACTTAGCGCTTCTTGGGAGGCAACCCAAGGTGAACAGAGAAGTTTGTTGTCATCCTAATCGCTTCAAAGTGGAGTTTCTCTAGACTCAAACTTTCTTTTATTTTATTTTATTTTATTTTATTTTATTTTTTTGAGTTAGGGTTACAATTTTCCAACCAAGGTAATTAGGATTTTCTTGTTGTTTCTCTTTGTTTTTATTACTTTTGCTTTCCTTTACTTGTTTGTGTTTCTAACTTGTTTTTCTTTGTTTTTCTTCTTTATTGTAGTTTGTGGTTGTTTATTTTCTTCTTGTTCATCCCAATTTCTCTATATGGCATTGTTTAATCTTAAATCTCCATCAGTTATAAACAGTGTTTCATATAAGTTTGGGAAGTGTTTTCAATTCATTAATGCACAATCAGGAATTGGGCGTGAATGCTTATTCTATTTTCGTAACATGTGATTACAAACACAATAGTGAAAATGCGTACATTAAATTCCTAATCACATGTTCTTTGTTGCATTTTGCGCCACCTGAGGCCTCTGCTAATTGCCTCTGTCTGTTCTTGCTTGTAGGATCTGCAGCAGCTCTACATGATCTTCGTTCCTTTTTTGCAGCATCTCTACATGCTGGTTGGCACTGTAGAGCCGCTTCTGCAGGTCCGCCACCAGAGCTTTCAGGGCCGCCACCTCCTCACTCAGTGCCCCGCACTCTCGTGTTCTCGCCAGCAGGCGCATGCCCAAATTTGTGGCCGAGACCGCATTGAGCACGGTTAGATTGTGGGACTCGTCCACTGCCATCCTGTCAGACCTCTGCGCCACATGCAGATGATCTGCAACTGTAAGTCTGCTGACAGTCATGCCCTCCGGCAATACTGCCCTACGCGGCACCACCTCAGAGAAGTTTGAGGCCGAGCCATGATGGTATGAGGAGTTTGGGAAGATAGGGTTTGGAGGAGCCCGTGTCTGGGCATTTGGTGGTGCAATGGACAACTCAAGGTTAAGGTCATCAACAAGCATATCTGGGGATGCCATTGATTTTTCTGTCTGGGCTTTTTGATGGTTTTTCTTGAGTTTGCAGGTTGAAATGCAGGATGCTTCTTCTTTCAACCGAGAAGTGGTTTAAATAGCCATATGCTCATAAGGGAGCCGACACCACTTTGCATTTCCTGCGCAATTTGCGGTTGCGTCCGGTTAAAAGGGGAAGCATTTCTACTTTCGCTTTGCTTTCTTTTCCTCCCTGTTTTCTGGTGCATTATGTTTTGATTTCTTTTCAGTTTGTCGTTTTTGTTTTATTTCAGTTGGGGAAGTGTGATTTGTGTCTTTTTCGTTTGTCGCATTCCTTTTATTCCGGTTTGGGGAAGTGCGTTTTGTTTTTCTTCTTTGTCTTTTGCAACTTTCTTTTCTTTTTATTTCCGGAAACGAGAAATTTAAATTTTAAAATAAAATAAAAAATAAAAAAAATACACGGAAAGGGCAAAGACAACCAGGCACACCACTAATACATTAGAAATTATTCTTTCACAGTGCTCGGTGTCTCGGCCATTGGACCTTTGAGTTTAGCCCTATGGCTATCCTCTTCCGGGGCTTCACGCACAGCCTCTTGGGGCTCATCACTCGAGCTCCCAAAGATCGCACTCTTAGCTTGAGCGTACCTACTTTCGCGATCTGTTTTCTTGCGTTTACCCGGTTGGTCCAGGTCCTCCAGCTGCTTTCTCATGTCATGGGCGTAAACACTTACCATCTTTGAGAGATTTTGGTTCTCTTCCCGCAACGCCTCCAGCTGGTGTCGATTCACCTCCACTATCCTTGCCCTTTCCCTTTTTAAACTTTTAATAATACTCTGGCACTCTTCCACCATACTTCGCTCCGCCGCCAACTGACCTCTTAGCACCTCTACCTCATGGGACTTCGCAAGTAGACGATGACCCACACTTGCGACTGTTGCGGTGCTTTGCACGCTTAGTGCCAGAGCATCGCTCACGACCCGGTTGTCATCCCTTGATCCCAGCACCCGTATATCCTTGGGAGTTACTAGATTTCTAGCAACTCCAAGGGCAACATCGTTGTCCAGCAGTATCGAGTCATTCACTGTCACGTGCCCCCGTGCAGAGGCAAAGTAGGGCATCCACACTGGTGCCACTGCTTGGCCCCGAGTCTGAGTCGGTGGAGCTAGGTTGAGATCCAGCGAGAATGGGTAGGAAGAAGCCATTTGAACTTTCTTTTCTTTTGTTCTTTCTTTTCTCTGTTGTGTGTTTCTGCGTTTGTGTGTTTTTTTTTTCCCCAACTCTTTCTCTTCTTCTTTTATAGAGTTAGTTTTTACGTAACCCTAGCCACTGCGCTTCTGCGTTTTGCGCGGCCCTTACGGCCTATCCCCTTAGGTCACCTCACCTAGTCCCCAACCCCTTTAATTACAGTTCCGCCTTTCAGCACTTTTGAGAAACGAAAGTCGTCATACCTTCCTATGAAGCCAATAATTCTGGCTTGGGACCGTGAGAGAGACCTCTGCTTTTCGACACGTCTCTCACTTTGTATCCCGTGACTCACAGGTGCCGAGACTTCAGGGCCCACTTTTTCTATTTTTCTGAGTTCTCGCTCTTTGTGCTTCTAACTTGATTTATTTGTCTTATTACTTTCTTCGCTTTTGGGCTTTCGTTTGGTTTGGGCTTTCATTTTGGTTTGTGCGTTTCTTTGGGTTGGATTTCTGCATGCGTAGGACTATTGTTAGGGCTTACTGTTTTATTTGTTTCTGTTTGGTTTCGTTTTTGTTTTTGTTTTTGCAACCGTGTTGTAGTTGTTTTTCGTGTTTGTTCTTGTATTTACTTGCTTTATTCCCTTTAATTCTTGTTATAACGTTGTTGATGCCTGAATTCTTTAACATTGAGGACAATGTTTGTTTCTAAGTTTGGGAAGGGATAGCAAGTCTTTTTCGTTTCACTTAAATTCTTACTTTCTTTTATTTTGTTTTGTTTTCTGTTTTGAGTCTTTTTTTTTGTTCTTAAGTCACTTTCCGAACATATATGATGAGATTGTGATGAATGTTTAAATGACTTGATTGAAAATGCTTTAAAAAAAAAATAATAATTTGTTATTCACTAAATGGCATCGTTCTAGCATGATATGTTTGAAACCCTCTATGCACTTGCCATTTGTTTCATAATTCTCCAGTTGAGGGACTTGCATGATCCAAAGAATTGTATCAAGCATGAATTAGACTTGTATAACCATATAATGTGAGCTTTGAGCCTTGTGCTTCAATTCATGAGTGTTATACACATATTCTTATTTTTCTTGTCATCTGAGTTGTTGTTTGATCTCATTATTCATTGATTTGGTTGAGCACTTAAAAGTCACTCATTATTGTGCAATTTGATTACATGACATTTGAGAAATGATATTAAGGCCCTCTTTGGACCGTTTGTGCCTTTCAAGCTAACCCTATGCATGCTTATGCATGATTTTCCATTGTTAACCACCTTGAGCCTACATGTATGCCTTTTCTTTCAAGTAACCAATTATTACTTCTAGCCTTAGCCTGAAAAACAAGAATTTACCTTTCTAAGGAACTCGTGAGCTTTAATTTAGATGTGTTTTTCATGCTAAGTTTGGGAAGGGTTATTACATTCTTAAAAAAAAAAAAAAAAAAAAAAAAAGAAGAGTACTTCACTCAAAGGGTGAAAGAAAAGAGAAAAGTTGTGGTTAAGTGGCAATGGTCTCAAATTCAATTCCATGTTTCTTGGTTGTTCAAATGGAAGGAAGAAGTGTGAATCGTAATTAGTGGAGGTATAAGGCTTTGTGGTCTATTTGATCACCAAAAAAAAAAAAAGAGTGAAAATCTCAAGCGTGATGTTTCAAAGTCTTTTAGTCAACGATTATATGCTCTTACATTGTGAGTTCCTTGGACTTTGTTGTATCCATATCCTTCATTTCTTACTCACCTTGCACCCTTAGCCCCATTACAACCTATAATAAAGACCTAAATTGATCCTAAATGTCATGTGGTTGAATTGTACACATTCTGCTTTTAAGTGTTTGGCATCCTTCTTGAGATCATATTTATGCATGTTTTTCATCTTGCTAATTTTGAGTTAAGTCCCTTATGGTTTAACTCTATTCTCATATTTACTATTGAGTGATGCATTGTAACCCTCTTCCGAGTGATTCATTTGTGAGAGGACAACTTTGGTGAGATTTGAAGTTACATTTGTGCTTGGTATGATTTTTGAAGTTGTGTGAAAACTGAAATTGGAGAATGAGTTTCATTTGGCCATCACACTACTACACTTGAGCATGTTGTGTTCTGAACTTTGCCGCCTTGTGACTAATGTCTAAACTGAGTTTTTCTTGTGAAAACTTTTGAGTCGTTTGCATGAGTCGCTCTCTCTTTAGAAAGTGTTCGGAAAGTTTTGTTTCGAGTCTTGTTTTAATTTCTGTTTTGCTCGAGGACTAGCAAAAGATAAGTTTGGGAAGTTTGTTCGGTTCATTTTTACACATGATTTTTCATGTTATTCCCCTATTATTTTGAGTTAGTTCTTGACATTTTATAGCTTTTTACTTCCTTTTTGTGTTTTCTTAGATTTTACCTTGGTTAGAATGAAAATGAGCTAAAAGTGCATTATTGGTTATAAATTCTGTTTTTGTTCATTTTCGTAGGTCAACTTCTTGGCCTGGGATCAACATGCTCTGGTGCTCAGATGAGGTGAAGATCTTCATGAAACTTGTTCCAATGGATGTTAACTACAACATATCCAAATTTGAGCTCCATTGGACAAGTATTGCCTATCCAACCAATCCAGCATGTTACCACAGCTCTGGAAATCCGAAGTAGTCCAGCTTTTACCTCCAATGTGTCACTTGATTCTTCTTGTTACCATAACACTTGGTAACAAGAATTTACCTTAGTGAAAGAGATATTTTCTGAGGCAAAGAGCATATTTTCAAGGACAAAGCTTCATCATGGCAAGGGGACAATGGGTGAAGGCTTTGGAGGAAAGAATGACTTTTATATTCAAAGTGTGAGCTGTAAATTGATGGGCAAAGCAAAGGGAAGTGCAATCTGAAGTTGGAGAGGTTTTGAACGTGGGTAGCCAATTCATTCTATCATTCTACACATTGAGAGCAGATTTTGGAGAGTTTGGAGCTAGGAGAAAGCCAAGGTGCAGCCAAGCAAAGTGGAGAAGAAAGCTTCCACCATTGATGACCTTGAAGCTTTCATCATTTTCTCAAAATCTGTAAACTCTTTCTAATTTTATTTTGAGTTTGTATTTGGAATAAGTATGAGCAACTAAACTTCATAGCTAGGGCTTAGGTTGAAGCCCTAAACATGATTACCTTATTGTTTTGATACTTGAGTGTATGAATTTCTAGATATTGTTGATGAATTCCAATTCACCAAATTAATCTATCCTTGATGTGTGTTTTTCCTTGGTTGGCCATCTTTGAAAGCATGCTTCTTGAGATTGTTGGGATTATGTGTATCTTCATGTTATCCTAAGCAATAAATGGATGAAGTAAGAATCATCCATGTGAATTGGTTTCTTGAATACCTAATGTAAACACCATGCTATTAGGATTCTTGTGATGTTCATATTCTCTTTGAACTTAATGGGTTCTCCTTGTAATTGAATCGAAGTACGAACCATACCTAGGTTCGGTTATGGGGAGGGCACAAGTATTGTAGCACGAACCATGCACTTTACGTATATTAGAGAGAATCAATGCGTCTTGAGCCACGACCCATGGTCTTGATTGCGAACATTTTCATCAACACATTTAGAGTTCATCACTTGAGTATTCATGAACTTTGGTAGAATTGTTTAGGGTGGATTCCGAAACCCTAGTGTTTGTTACTTGGTACTTTCACATTTTGATAATTCATCTCTGCCTTTCTCATTTAAATTCAAAGTCCATTTACTTTCATGCAATAGAAATAGGTCACTTGAACCAAACCAAAACCCCTCCCCCCCAATGTGTGTGTGAGTTGTGTGTTTGATACGTTGTGTGTCTTGTTTACTGAATTCTGTTTATTTTCGTAACTGTTTTGGACTTTTGGTTCGCGTGTGTTCTTCAGTTTTGTGTGCTGAATCCAACCGTATAAAGAACGTAAATTTTGGACATACGGTTGGAAAGTTATAGGTCAAACACTGGACAGAGGTCGAAACTGGAAAAATAGATAAACGAATCTGTCCAAATGGTGATAAAAGGGTAATAGAAAGTGCTGTTTCTGTTTTTCTTTGGTTTCTTGTGTTGTTTCATTTCTTTACTCATTTTTAGTTTCCAATTTGCATTTGTGCATTTGTGGTGTGTTAAATAAGTGTTCTTTACGTACTCAAATTAGAACTTATAGGAAGCCGACAAGTTCTTCGTGGGATCGACCCCGTACTTACATAATCTATACTTCATTAGATTCGTGCACTTGCGGGTATTTTTAATTGGTTGTTTGCACATTAATTTGTGTCCTTTTAGGAATGCAACAGTTGGTGTATTCCATACTTCTAGTGATTGGATTTCACTCAAAACTCACCAAATGACTCCTCCCACCATATTATGATGTTGCCCAAGTTTTGGGCTCGATCCGAAATCGATAGGTGTTCCAAATTGGACAATTCGAGTTCAACGGCAGTTCGTTCCTAATTGGAGTGGTTGGTGTATTCCATACTTCTAGCGATTGGATTTCACTCAAAACTCACCAAATGACTCCTGCCACCATATTATGATGTTGCCCCAAGTTTGGGGCCCGGTCCTAAATCAATAGGTGTGAGAAATTGGACAATTCAAGTTCAACGGCAGTTCGTTCCTAATTGGGGTGGTTGGTGTATTCCATACTTCTAGCGATTGGATTTCACTCAAAACTCACCAAATGACTCCTCCCACCATATTATGATGTTGCCCAAGTTTTGGGCTCGATCCGAAATCAATAGGTGTTCCAAATTGGACAATTCAAGTTCAACGGAAGTTCGTTCCTAATTGGAGTGGTTGGTGTATTCCATACTTCTAGCGATTGGATTTCACTCAAAACTCACCAAATGACTCCTCCCACCATATTATGATGTTGCCCAAGTTTTGGGCTTGATCCGAAATCAATAGGAGTGAGAAATTGGTCAATTCAATTTAAATGACAGTTCGTTCCTAATCGGAGTAGTTGTTGTATTCCATACTTCTAGCGATTGGATTTCACTCAAAACACAAAAAATGAGTCCTCCCACCATATTATGATGTTGCCCAAGTTTTGGGCTTGATCCGAAATCAATACGTGTTCCAAATTAGACAATTCAAGTTCAACGACAGTTCATTCCTAATGGGAGTGGTTGGTGTATTCCATACTTCTAGCGATTGGATTCCACTCAAAACTAACCAAATGACTCCTCCCACCATAATATGATGTTGCCCAAGTTTGGGGCTCGGTCCGAAATCAATAAGTGTGAGAAATTGGACAATTCAAGTTCAACGGCAGTTCGTTCCTAATTGGAGTGGTTGGTGTATTCCATACTTCTAGCCATTGGATTTCACTCAAAACTCACCAAATGACTCCTCCCACCATAATATAATGTTGCCCAAGTTTGGGGCTCGATCCGAAATCAATAGGTTTGAGAAATTGGACAACTCAAGTTCAACGGCAGTTCGTTCCTAATTGGAGTGGTTGGTGTATTCCATACTTCTAGCAATTGGATTTCACTCAAAACTCACCAAATGACTCCTCCCACCATATTATGATGTTGCCCAAGTTTGGTGCACGATCCGAAATCAATAGGAGTGAGAAATTGGACAATTCAAGTTCAACGGCAGTTCGTTCCTAATTGGAGTGGTTGGTGTATACCATACTTCTAGCGATTGGATTTCACTCAAAACTCACCAAATGACAACTCCCACCATTATGGTGTTCCCCAAGTTTGGGGCTCGATCCGAAATCAATAGGTGTGAGAAATTGGACAATTCAAGTTCTACGGCAGTTCGTTCCTAATTGGAGTGGTTGGTGTATTCCAAACTTCTAGAGATTGGATTTCACTCAAAACTCACCAATTGACTCCTCCCACCATATTATGATGTTGCCCAAGTTTTGGGCTCGATCCGAAATGAATAGGCGTGATAAATTGGACAATTCAAGTTCAACGGCAGTTCGTTCCTAATTGGAGTGGTTGGTGTATTCCATACTTCTAGAGATTGGATTTCACTCAAAACTCACCAATTGACTCCTCCCACCATATTATGGTGTTGCCCAAGTTTTGGGCTCGATCCGAAATCAATAGGTGTTCCAAATTGGACAATTCAAGTTCAACGGCAGTTTGTTCCTAATTGGAGTGGTTGATGTATTCCATAGTTCTAGCGATTGGATTTCACTCAAAACTCACCAATTGACTCCTCCCACCATATTATGATGTTGCCCAAGTTTGGGGCTCGATCCGAAATCAATAGGTGTGAGAAATTGGACAATTCAAGTTCAACGGCAGATCATTCCTAATTGGAGTGGTTGGTGTATTCCATACTTCTAGCGATTGGATTTCACTCAAAACGCAACAAAAGACTCCTCCCACCATATTATGATGTTGCCCAAGTTTTGGGCTCGATCCCAAATCAATAGGTGTGAGAAATTGGACAATTCAAGTTCAACGGCAGTTCGTTCCTAATTGGAGTGGTTGGTGAATTCCATACTTCTAGCGATTGGATTTCACTCAAAACTCACCAAATGACTCCTCCCACCATCTTATGATGTTGCCCAAGTTTGGGGCTCGATCCGAAATCAATGGGTTTGAGAAATTGGACAATTCAAGTTCAACGGCACTTCGTTCCTAGTTGGAGTGGTTGGTGTATTCCACACTTCTAGCGATTGGATTTCACTCAAAACTCACCAAATGATTCCTCCCACCATATTATGATGTTGCCCAAGTTTTGGGCTCGATCCGAAATCAATAGATGTTCCAAATTGGACAATTCAAGTTCAACGGCAGTTCGTTCCTTATTGGAGTGGTTGGTGTATTACATACTTCTAGCGATTGGATTTCACCCAAAACTCACCAAATGACTCCTCCCACCATATTATGATGTTGCCCAAGTTTTGGGCTTGATCCGAAATCAATAGGTGTGAGAAATTGGACAATTCAAGTTCAACGGCAGTTCATTCCTAATGGGATTTCACTCAAAACTTCTCCCACCTTATTATGATGTTGCCCATGTTTTGGGCTCGATCTGAAATCAATAGGTGTGGGAAATTGGACAATCCAAGTTCAACGGCAGTTCGTTCCTAATTGGAGTGGTTGGTGTATTCAACACTTCTAGCGATTGGATTTCACTCAAAACTAACCAACTGACTCCTCCCACCATATTATGATGTTGCCCAAGTTTTGGGCTCAATCCGAAATCAATAGGTGTTCGAAATTGGACAATTCAAGTTCAACGGCATTTCGTTCCTCATTGGAGTGGTTGGTGTATTCCATACTTCTAGCGATTGGATTTCACTCAAAACTCACCAAATGACTCCTCCCACCATATTATGATGCTGCCCAAGTTTTGGGCTCGATCCGAAATTAATAGGTGTGAGAAATTGGTCAATTCAATTTCAACGGCATTTCGTTCCTAATTGGAGTGGTTGGTGTATTCCACACTTCTAGCGATTGGATTTCACTCAAAACTCACAAAATGACACCTCTCACCGTACTAGGATGTTGCCCAAGTTATGGGCTCGATCCGAAATCAATAGGTGTTCCAAATTGGACAATTCATGTTCAACGGCAGTTCGTTCCTAATTGGAGTGGTTGGGGTATTCCATACTTCTAGCGATTGGATTTCACTAAATACTAACCAAATGACTCCTCCCACCATATTATGATGTTTCCCAAGTTTTGGGCTCAATCCAAAATCAATAGGTGTCAGAAATTGAACAATTCAAGTTCAACGGCAGTTCGTTCCTAATTGGAGTGGTTGGTGTATTCCACACTTTTAGCGATTGGATTTCACTCAAAACTCACCAAATGACTCCTCCCACCATTTTATGATGTTGCCCAAGTTTTGGGCTCGATCCGAAATCAATAGGTGTGAGAAATTTGACAATTCAAATTCAACGGCAGTTCGTTCCTAATTGGAGTGGTTGGTGTATTCCATACTTCTAGCGATTGGATTTCACTCAAACCTCACCAAATGACTCCTCCCACCATATTATGATGTTGCCCAAGTTTTGGGCTCGATCCGAAATCAATAGGTGTTCCAAATTGGACAATTCAAGTTCGACGGCAGTTCGTTCCTAATTGGAGTGGTTGGTGTATTCCATACTTCTAGCGATTGGATTTCACTGAAAACTCACCAAATGACTCCTCCCACCATATTATGATGTTGCCCAAGTTTTGGGCTCGATCCGAAATCAATAGGTGTTCGAAATTGGACAATTCAAGTTCAACGGCATTTCGTTCCTCATTGGAGTGGTTGGTGTATTCCATACTTCTAGCGATTGGATTTCACTCAAAACTCACCAAATGACTCCTCCCACCATATTATGATGCTGCCCAAGTTTTGGGCTCGATCCGAAATTAATAGGTGTGAGAAATTGGTCAATTCAATTTCAACGGCATTTCGTTCCTAATTGGAGTGGTTGGTATATTCCATACTTCTAGCGATTGGATTTCACTCAAAACTCACAAAATGACACCTCTCACCGTACTAGGATGTTGCCCAAGTTTTGGGCTCGATCCGAAATCAATAGGTGTTCCAAATTGGACAATTCATGTTCAATGGCAGTTCGTTCCTAATTGGAGTGGTTGGTGTATTCCATACTTCTAGGGATTGGATTTCACTCAAAACTCACCAAATGACTCCTCCCACCATATTATGATGTTGCCCAAGTTTTGGGCTCGATCCGAAATCAATAGGTGTGAGAAATTGGACAATTCAAGTTCAACGGCAGTTCGTTCCTAATTGGAGTGGTTGGTGTATTCCATACTTCTAGAGATTGGATTTCACTCAAACCTCACCAAATGACTCCTCCCACCATATTATGATGTTGCCCAAGTTTTGGGCTCGATCCGAAATCAATAGGTGTTCCAAATTGGACAATTCAAGTTCGACGACAGTTCGTTCCTAATTGGAGTGGTTGGTGTATTCCATACTTCTAGCGATTGGATTTCACTCAAAATTGACCAAATGACTCCTCCCACCATATTATGATGTTGCCCAAGCTTTGGGCTCGATCCGAAATCAATAGGTGTGAAAAATTGGACAATTTAAGTTCAACGGCAGTTCGTTCCTAATTGGAGTGGTTGGTGTATTCCATACTTCTAGCGATTGGATTTCACTCAAAACTCACCAATTGACTCCTCCCACCATATTATGATGTTGCCCAAGTTTTGGGCTCGATCCGAAATCAATAGGTGTTCCAAATTGGACACTTCAAGTTCAACGGCAGTTCGTTCGTAATTGGAGTGGTTGGTATATTCCATAATTCTAGCGACTGGATTTCTCTCAAAACTCACCAAGTGACTCCTCCCACCATATTATGATGTTGCCTATGTTTTGGGCTCGATTCGAAATCAATAGGTGTTCGAAATTGGACAATTCAAGTTCAACGGCAGTTCGTTCCTAATTGGAGTGGTTGGTGTATTCCATACTTCTAGCGATTGGATTTCACTCAAAACTCACCAGATGACTTCTCCCACCATATTATGATGTTGCCCAAGTTTTGGGCTCGATCCGAAATCAATAGGTGTTGGAAATTATACAATTCAAGTTCAACGGCAGTTCGTTCCAAATTGGAGTGGTTGGTGTATTCCATACTTCTAGCGATTGGATTTCACTCAAAACTCCTCCCACCTTATTATGATGTTGCCCATGTTTTGGGCTCGATCTGAAATCAATAGGTGTGGGAAATTGGACAATCCAAGTTCAACGGCAGTTCATTTCTAATTGGAGTGGTTGGTGTATTCCATACTTCTAGCGACTGGATTTCACTCAAAACTCACCAAGTGACTCCTCCCACCATATTATGATGTTGCCCAAGGTTTGGGCTCGATCCGAAATCAATAGGTGTGAGAAATTGGACAATTCAAGTTCAACGGCAGGTCGTTCCTAATTGGAGTGGTTGCTGTATTCCATACTTCTAGGGATTGGATTTCACTCAAAACTCACCAAATGACTCCTCCCACCATATTATGATGTTGCCCAAGTTTTGGGCTCGATCCGAAATCAATAGGTGTTCGAAATTGGACAATTCAAGTTCAACGGCAGTTCGTTCCTAATTGG
Source organism: Prunus avium (assembly GCF_965620075.1). NCBI lineage: Eukaryota > Viridiplantae > Streptophyta > Magnoliopsida > Rosales > Rosaceae > Prunus > Prunus avium. The sequence goes on from NC_142290.1 coordinate 12,292,019, forward strand.
AGTGGTTGGTGTATTCCATACTTCTAGCGATTGGATTTCACTCAAAACTCATCAAATGACTTCTCCCACCATATTATGATGTTGCCCAAGTTTTGGGCTCGATCCGAAATCAATAGGTGTTGCAAAGTGGACAATTCAAGTTCAACGGCAGTTCGTTCCTAATTGGAGTGGTTGGTGTATTCCACACTTCTAGCGATTGGATTTAACTGAAAACTAACCAAATGACTCCTCCCACCATATTATGATGTTGCCCAAGTTTTGGGCTCGATCCGAAATCAATAGGTGTTGCAAATGGGACAATTCAAGTTCAACGGCAGTTCGTTCCTAATTGGAGTGGTTGGTGTATTCCATACTTCTAGCGATTTGATTTCACTCAAAACTCACCAAATGACTCCTCCCACCATATTATGATGTTGCCCAAGTTTTGGGCTCGATCCGAAATCAATAGGTGTTCGAAATTGGACAATTCAAGTTCAACGGCAGTTCGTTCCTAATTGGAGTGGTTGGTGTATTCCATACTTCTAGCGATTGGATTTCACTCAAAACTCCTCCCACCTTATTATGATGTTGCCCAAGTTTTGGGCTCGATCCGAAATCAATAGGTGTTCCAAATTGGACAATTCAAGTTCAACGGCAGTTCGTTCCTAATTGGAGTGGTTGGTGTATTCCATACTTCTAGCGATTGGATTTCAATCAAAACGCACCAAATGACTCCTCCCACCATATTATGATGTTGCCCAAGTTTTGAGCTCGATCCGAAATCAATAGGTGTGAGAAATTGGACAATTCAAGTTCAACGGCAGTTCGTTCCTAATTGGAGTGGTTGGTGTATTCCATACTTCTAGCGATTGGATTTCACTCAAAACTCCTCCCACCTTATTATGATGTTGCCCAAGTTTTGGGCTCGATCCGAAATCAATAGGTGTTCCAAATCGGACAATTCAAGTTCAACGGCAGTTCGTTCCTAATTGGAGTGGTTGGTGTATTCCGTACTGCTAGCGATTGGATTTCACTCAAAACTCACCAATTGACTCCTCCCACCACATTATGATGTTGCCCAAGTTTTGGGCTCGATCCGAAATCAATAGGTGTTCGAAATTGGACAATTCAAGTTGAACGGCAGTTCGTTCCTAATTGGAGTGGTTGGTGTATTCCATACTTCTAGCGATTGGATTTCACTCAAAACTCACCAAATGACTCCTCGCACCATATTATGATGTTGCCCAAGTTTTGGGCTCGTTCCGAAATCAATAGGTGTGGGAAATTGGACAATTCAAGTTCAACGGCAGTTCGTTCCTAATTGGAGTGGTTGGTGTATTCCATAATTCTAGCGATTGGATTTCACTCAAAACTCACTAAATGACTCCTCCCACCATATTATGATGTTGCCCAAGTTTTGGGCTCGATCCGAAATCAATAGGTGTGAGAAATTGGAGAATTCAAGTTCAACGGCAGTTCGTTCCTAATTGTAGTGGTTAGTGTATTCCATACTTCTAGCTATTGGATTTCACTCAAAACAAACCAAATGACTCCTCCCACCACATTATGATGTTGCCCAACCTTTGGGCTCGATCCGAAATCAATAGGTGTGAGAAATTGGACAATTCAAGTTCAACGGCAGTTCGTTCCTAATTGGAGTGGTTGGTGTATTCCGCACTTCTAGCGATTGGATTTCACTCAAAACTAACCAAATGACTCCTCCCACCATATTATGATGTTGCCCAAATTTTGGGCTCTATCCGAAATCAATAGGTGTGGGAAATTGGACAATTCAAGTTCAACGGCAGTTCGTTCCTAATTGGAGTGGTTGGTGTATTCCATACTTCTAGCGATTGGATTTCACTCAAAACTCCTCCCACCTTATTATGATGTTGCCCATGTTTTGGGCTCGATCTGAAATCAATAGGTGTGGGAAATTGGACAATCCAAGTTTAACGGCAGTTCGTTCCTAATTGGAGTGGTTGGTGTATTCCACACTTCTAGCGATTGGATTTCACTCAAAACTAACCAAATGACTCCTCCCACCATATTATGATGTTGCCCAAGTTTTGGGCTCGATCCGAAATCAATAGGTGTGAGAAATTGGACAATTCAAGTTCAACGGCAGTTCGTTCCTAATTGGAGTGGTTGGTGTATTCCATACTTCTAGCGATTGGATTTGACTGAAAACTCACCAAATGACTCCTCCCACCATAGTATGATGTTGCCCAAGTTTTGGGCTCGTTACGAAATCAATAGGTGTTCCAAATTAGACAATTCAAGTTCAACGGCAGTTCGTTCCTAATTGGAGTGGTTGGTGTATTCCATAATTCTAACGATTGGATTTCACTGAAAACTCACCAAATGACTCCTCCCACCATATTATGATGTTGCCCAAGTTTTGGGCTCGATCCGAAATCAATAGGTGTTCCAAATTGGACAATTCAAGTTCAACGGCAATTCGTTCCTAATTGGAGTGGTTGGTGTATTCCATAATTATAGCGATTGGATTTCACTCAAAACTCACCAAATGACTCCTCCCACCATATTATGATGTTGCCCAAGTTTGGGGCTCGTTCCGAAATCAATAGGTGTGAGAAATTGGACAATTCAAGTTCAACGGCAGTTCGTTCCTAATTGGAGTGGTTGGTGTATTCCATAATTCTAGCGATTGGATTTCACTCAAAACTCACTAAATGACTCCTCCCGCCATATTATGATGTTGCCCAAGTTTTGGGCTCGATCCGAAATCAATAGGTGTGAGAAATTGGAGAATTCAAGTTCAACGGCAGTTCGTTCCTAATTGTAGTGGTTAGTGTATTCCATACTTCTAGTGATTGGATTTCACTCAAAACTCACCAAATGACTCCTCCCACCATATTATGATGTTGCCCAAGTTTTGGGCTCGATCCGAAATAAATAGGTGTTCCAAATTGGACAATTCAAGTTCAACGGGAGTTCGTTCCTAATTGGTGTGGTTGGTGTATTCCATACTTCTAGCAATTGGATTTCACTCAAAACTCACCAAATGACTCCTCCCACCATATTATGATGTTGCCCAAGGTTTGGGCTCGATCTGAAATCAATAGGTGTTCCAAATTGGACAATTCAAGTTCAACGGCAGTTCGTTCCCAATTGGAGTGCTTGGTGTATTCCATACTTCTAGCGATTGGATTTCACTCAGAACTCACAAAATGACTCCTCCCACCATATTATGATGTTGCCCATGTTTTGGGCTCGATCCGAAATCAATAGGTGTGAGAAATTGGACAATTCAAGTTCAACGGCAGTTCGTTCCTAATTGGAGTGGTTGGTGTATTCCATACTTCTAGCGATTGGATTTCACTCAAAACTCACCAAATGACTCATCGCACCATATTACGATGTTGCCCATGTTTTGGGCCCGATCCGAAATCAATAGGTGTTCCAAATTGGACAATTCAAGTTCAACGGCAGTTCGTACCTAATTGGAGTGGTTGGTGTATTCCATACTTCTAGCGATTGGATTTCTCTCAAAACAAACCAAATGACTCCTCCCACCACATTATGATGTTGCCCAAGTTTTGGGCTCGATCCGAAATCAATAGGTGTGAGAAATTGTACAATTCAAGTTCAACGGCAGTTCGTTCCTAATTGGAGTGGTCGGTGTATTCCAAATTTCTAGCGATTGGATTTAACTCAAAACTCACCAAATGACTCATCGCACCATATTACGATGTTGCCCATGTTTTGGGCCCGATCCGAAATCAATAGGTGTTCCAAATTGGACAATTCAAGTTCAACGGCAGTTCGTACCTAATTGGAGTGGTTGGTGTATTCCATACTTCTAACGATTGGATTTCACTCAAAACTCACCAAATGACTCCTCCCACCATATTATGGTGTTGCCCAAGTTTTGGGCTCGATTCGAAATCAATAGGTGTGAGAAATGGGACAATTCAAGTTCAACGGCAGTTCATTCCTAATTGGAGTGGTTGGTGTATTCCATACTTCTAGAGATTGGATTTCACTCAAAACTCACCAAAGGACTCCTTCCACCATATTATGATGTTGCCCAAGTTTTGGGCTCGATTCGAAATCAATAGGTGTGAGAAATTGGACAATTCAAGTTCAACGGCAGTTCGTTCCTAATTGGAGTGGTTGGTGTATTCCACACTTCTAGCGATTGGATTTCACTCAAAACTCACCCAATGACTCCTCCCACCATATTTTGATGTTGCCCAAGTTTGGGGCTCGATCCGAAATCAATAGGTGTGAGAAATTGGACAATTCAAGTTCAACGGCAGTTCGTTCCTAATTGGAGTGGTTCCATACTTCTAGCGATTGGATTTCACTCAAACCTCACCAATTGACTCCACCCACCATATTATGATGTTGCCCAAGTTTTGGGCTCGATCCGAAATCAATAGGTTTGAGAAATTGGACAATTCAAATTCAACGGAAGTTCGTTCCTAATTGGAGTGGTTGGTGTATTCCATAGGTGTTAGAAATTGGACAATTCAAGTTCAACGGCAGTTCGTTCCTAAGGGGAGTGGTTGGTGTATTCCATACTTCTAACGATTGGATTTCACTCAAAACTCGCAAATGACTCCTCCCACCATATTATGATGTTGCCCAAGTTTTGGGCTCGATCCGAAATCAATAGGTGTTCCAAATTGGACAATTCAAGTTCAACGGCAGTTCGTTCCTAATTGGAGTGGTTCCATACTTCTAGCGATTGGATTTCACTCAAACCTCACCAATTGACTCCACCCACCATATTATGAGGTTGCCCAAGTTTTGGGCTCGATCTGAAATCAATAGGCTTGAGAATTTGGACAATTCAAATTCAACGGAAGTTCGTTCCTAATTGGAGTGGTTGGTGTATTCCATACTTCTAGCGATTGGATTTCACTCAAAACTCACCAAATGACTCCTCCCACCATATTAGAATGTTGCCCAAGTTTTGGGCTCGATCCGAAATCAATAGGTTTTCCAAATTTGACAATTAGAGTTCAACGGCAGTTCGTTCCTAATTGGAGTGGTTGGCATATTCCATACTTCTAGCGATTGGATTTCACTCAAAACTAACCAAATGACTCCTCCCACCATATTATGATGTTGCCCAAGTTTTGGGCTCGATCCGAAATCAATAGGTGTGAAAAATTGGACAATTCAAGTTCAACGGCAGTTCGTTCCAAATTGGAGTGGTTGGTGTATTCCATACTTCTAGCGATTGGATTTCACTCAAAACTCACCAAATGACTCCTCCCACCGTATTATGATGTTGCCCAAGTTTTGGGCTCGATCCGAAATCAATAGGTGTTCCAAATTGGACAAGTCAAGTTTCACGGCAGTTCGTTCGTAATTGGAGTGGTTGGTGTATTCCATACTTCTAGCGATTGGATTTCACTCAAAACTAACCAAATGACTCTTCCCACCATATTATGATGTTGCCCAAGTTTTGGGCTCGATCCGAAATCAATAGGTGTTAGAAATTGGACAATTCAAGTTCAACGGCAGTTCGTTCCTAATTGGAGTGGTTGGTGTATTCCACACTTCTAGCGATTGGATTTCAATCAAAACACACCAAATGACTCCTCCCACCATATTATGATGTTGCCCAAGTTTTGGGCTCGATCCGAAATCAATAGGTGTTCCAAATTGGACAATTCAAGTTAAACGGTAGTTCGTTCCTAATGGGAGTGGTTGGTGTATTCCATACTTCTAGCGATTGGATTTCACTCAAAACTCACCAAATGACTCCACCCACCATATTATGATGTTGCCCAAGTTTGGGGTTCGATCCGAAATCAATAGGTGTTAGAAATTGGACAATTCAAGTTCAACGGCAGTTCGTTCCTAAGGGGAGTGGTTGGTGTATTGCATACTTCTAACGATTGGATTTCACTCAAAACTCACAAATGACTCCTCCCACCATATTATGATGTTGCCCAAGTTTTGGGCTCGATCCGAAATCAATAGGTGTTCCAAATTGGACAATTCAAGTTCAACGGCAGTTCGTTCCTAATTGGAGTGGTTGGTGTATTCCGTACTTCTAAAGATTGGATTTCACTCAAAATTCACAAAATGACTCCTCCCACCATATTATGATGTTGCCCAAGTTTTGGGCTCGATCCGAAATCAATAGGTGTGAGAAATTGGACAATTCAAGTTCAACGGAAGTTCATTCCTAATTGGAGTGGTTGGTGTATTCCATACTTCTAGGGATTGGATTTCACTCAAAACTCACCAAATGACTCCTCCCACCATATTATGATGTTGCCCAAGTTTTGGGCTCGATCCGAAATCAATAGGTGTTCCAAATTGGACAAGTAAAGTTCAACGGCAGTTCGTTCCTAATTGGAGTGGTTGGTGTATTCCATACTTCTAGCGATTGGATTTCACTCAAAACTCACCAAATGACTTCTCCCACCATATTATGATGTTGCCCAAGTTTTGGGCTCGATCCGAAATCAATAGGTGTTGCAAATTGGACAATTCAAGTTCAACGGCAGTTCGTTCCTAATTGGAGTGGTTGGTGTATTCCATACTTCTAGCGATTGGATTTCACTCAAAACTCACCAAATGACTCCTCCCACCATATTATGATGTTGCCCAAGTTTTGGGCTCGATCTGAAATCAATAGGTGTGAGAAATTGGACAATTCAAGTTCAACGGCAGTTCATTCCTAATTGGAGTGGTTGGTGTATTCCATACTTCTAGGGATTGGATTTCACTCAAAACTAACCAAATGACTCCTCCCACCATATTATGATCTTGCCTAAGTTTTGGGCTCGATCCGAAATCAATAGGTGTGAGAAATTGGACAATTCAAGTTCAACGGCAGTTCGTTCCTAATTGGAGTGGTTGGAGTATTCCATACTTCTAGAGATTGGATTTCACTCAAAACAAACCAAATGACTCCTCCCACCATATTACGATGTTGCCCAAGTTTTGGGCTCGATCCGAAATCAATAGGTGTGAGAAATTGGACAATTCATGTTCAACGGCAGTTCTTTCCTAATTGGAGTGGTTGGTGTATTCCATACTTCTAGAGATTGGATTTCACTCAAAACTCGCCAAATGACTCCTCCCACCATATTATGATGTTGCCCAAGTTTTGGGCTCGATACCAAATCAATAGGTGTTCCAAATTGGACAATTCAAGTTCAACGGCAGTTCGTTCCTAATTGGGGTCGTTGGTGTATTCCATACTTCTAGCGATTGGATTTCACTCAAAACAAACGAAATGACTCCTCCCACCGCATTATGATGTTGCCCAAGCTTTGGGCTCGATCCGAAATCAATAGGTGTGAGAAATTGGACAATTCAAGTTCAGCGGCAGTTCGTGCCTAATTGGAGTGGTTGGTGTATTCCATACTTCTAGCGATTGGATTTCACTCAAAACTCACAAAATGACTCCTCCCACCATGTTATGATGTTGCCCAAGTTTTGGGCTCGATCCGAAATCCATAGGTGTGAGAAATTGGACAATTCAAGTTCAACGGCAGTTCATTCCTAATTGGAGTGGTTGGTGTATTCCATACTTCTAGGGATTGGATTTCACTCAAAACACACCAAATGACTCCTCCCACCATATTATGATGTTGCCCAAGTTTTGGGCTGATCCGAATTCAATAGGTGTGAGAAATTGGACAATTAAATTTCAACGGCAGTTCGTTCCTAATTGGAGTGGTCGGTGTATTCCATACTTCTAGCGATTGGATTTCACTCAAAACTCACCAATTGACTCCTCCCACCATATTATGATGTTGCCCAAGTTTTGGGCTCGATCCGAAATCAATAGGTCTTCCAAATTGGACAACTCAAGTTCAACGGCAGTTCGTTCCCAGTTGGAGTGGTTGGTGTATTCTTCTTGCGATTGGATTCCGCCCAAAACTCACTAAATGACTCCTCCCACCATATTATGATGTTGCCCAAGTTTGGAGCTGGATCCGAAATCAATAGGTGTGAGAAATTGGACAATTCAAGTTCAACGGCAGTTCGTTCCTAATTGGAGTGGTTGGTGTATTCCATACTTCTAGCGATTGGATTTCACTCAAAACTCACCAATTGACTCCTCCCACCATATTATGATGTTGCCCAAGTTTTGGGCTCGATCCGAAATCAATAGGTGTGAGAAATTGGACAATTCAAGTTCAGCGGCAGTTCGTGCCTAATTGGAGTGGTTGGTGTATTCCATACTTCTAGCGATTGGATTTCACTCAAAACTCACAAAATGACTCCTCCCACCATGTTATGATGTTGCCCAAGTTTTGGGCTCGATCCGAAATCCATAGGTGTGAGAAATTGGACAATTCAAGTTCAACGGCAGTTCATTCCTAATTGGAGTGGTTGGTGTATTCCATACTTCTAGGGATTGGATTTCACTCAAAACACACCAAATGACTCCTCCCACCATATTATGATGTTGCCCAAGTTTTGGGCTGATCCGAATTCAATAGGTGTGAGAAATTGGACAATTAAATTTCAACGGCAGTTCGTTCCTAATTGGAGTGGTCGGTGTATTCCATACTTCTAGCGATTGGATTTCACTCAAAACTCACCAATTGACTCCTCCCACCGTATTATGATGTTGCCCAACTTTTGAGCTCGATCCGAAATCAATAGGTGTGAGAAATTGGACAATTCAAGTTCAACGGCAGATAGTTCCTAATTGGAGTGATTGGTGTATTCCATACTTCTAGAGATTGGATTTCACTCAAAACTCACCAAATGACTCCTCCCACCATGTTATGATGTTGCCCATGTTTTGGGCTCGAACCGAAATCAATAGGTGTGAGAAATTGGACAATTCAAGTTCAACGGCAGTTCGTTCCTAATTGGAATGGTTGCTGTATTCCATACTTCTAGGGATTGGATTTCACTCAAAACTCACCAAATGACTCCTCCCACCATATTATGATGTTGCCCAAGTTTGGGGTACGATCCGAAATCAATAGGTGTGAGAAATTGGACAATTCAAGTTCAACGGCAGATCGTTCCTAATTGGAGTGGTTGGTGTATTCCATACTTCAAGCGATTGGATTTCACTCAAAACTCACCGAATGACTCCTCCCACCACATTATGATGTTGCCCAAGTTTTGGGCTCGATCCGAAATCAATAGGTGTTCCAAATTGGACAATTCAAGTTCAACGGCAGTTCGTTCCTAATTGGAGTGGTTGGTGTATTCCATAATTCTAGCGACTGGATTTCTCTCAAAACTCACCAAGTGACTCCTCCCACCATATTATGATGTTGCCTATGTTTTGGGCTCGATTCGAAATCAATAGGTGTTCGAAATTGGACAATTCAAGTTCAACGGCAGTTCGTTCCTAATTGGAGTGGTTGGTGTATTCCATACTTCTAGCGATTGGATTTCACTCAAAACTCACCAAATGACTTCTCCCACCATATTATGATGTTGCCCAAGTTTTGGGCTCGATCCGAAATCAATAGGTGTGAGAAATTGGACAATTCAAGTTCAACGGCAGTTCGTTCCTAATTGGAGTGGTTGGAGTATTCCATACTTCTAGAGATTGGATTTCACTCAAAACAAACCAAATGACTCCTCCCACCATATTACGATGTTGCCCAAGTTTTGGGCTCGATCCGAAATCAATAGGTGTGAGAAATTGGACAATTCATGTTCAACGGCAGTTCTTTCCTAATTGGAGTGGTTGGTGTATTCCATACTTCTAGAGATTGGATTTCACTCAAAACTCGCCAAATGACTCCTCCCACCATATTATGATGTTGCCCAAGTTTTGGGCTCGATACGAAATCAATAGGTGTTCCAAATTGGACAATTCAAGTTCAACGGCAGTTCGTTCCTAATTGGGGTCGTTGGTGTATTCCATACTTCTAGCGATTGGATTTCACTCAAAACAAACGAAATGACTCCTCCCACCGCATTATGATGTTGCCCAAGCTTTGGGCTCGATCCGAAATCAATAGGTGTGAGAAATTGGACAATTCAAGTTCAGCGGCAGTTCGTGCCTAATTGGAGTGGTTGGTGTATTCCATACTTCTAGCGATTGGATTTCACTCAAAACTCACAAAATGACTCCTCCCACCATGTTATGATGTTGCCCAAGTTTTGGGCTCGATCCGAAATCCATAGGTGTGAGAAATTGGACAATTCAAGTTCAACGGCAGTTCATTCCTAATTGGAGTGGTTGGTGTATTCCATACTTCTAGGGATTGGATTTCACTCAAAACACACCAAATGACTCCTCCCACCATATTATGATGTTGCCCAAGTTTTGGGCTGATCCGAATTCAATAGGTGTGAGAAATTGGACAATTAAATTTCAACGGCAGTTCGTTCCTAATTGGAGTGGTCGGTGTATTCCATACTTCTAGCGATTGGATTTCACTCAAAACTCACCAATTGACTCCTCCCACCATATTATGATGTTGCCCAAGTTTTGGGCTCGATCCGAAATCAATAGGTCTTCCAAATTGGACAACTCAAGTTCAACGACAGTTCGTTCCCAGTTGGAGTGGTTGGTGTAGTCTTCTTGCGATTGGATTCCGCCCAAAACTCACTAAATGACTCCTCCCACCATATTATGATGTTGCCCAAGTTTGGAGCTGGATCCGAAATCAATAGGTGTGAGAAATTGGACAATTCAAGTTCAACGGCAGTTCGTTCCTAATTGGAGTGGTTGGTGTATTCCATACTTCTAGCGATTGGATTTCACTCAAAACTCACCAATTGACTCCTCCCACCATATTATGATGTTGCCCAAGTTTTGGGCTCGATCCGAAATCAATAGGTGTGAGAAATTGGACAATTCAAGTTCAACGGCAGTTCGTTCCTAATTGGAGTGGTTGGTGTATTCCATACTTCTAGCGATTGGATTTCACTCAAAACTCACCAAATGACTCCTCCCACCATATTTTGATGTTGCCCAAGTTTTGGGCTCGATACGAAATCAATAGGTGTTCCAAATTGGACAATTCAAGTTCAACGGCAGTTCGTTCCTAATTGGGGTGGTTGGTGTATTCCATACTTCTAGCGATTGGATTTCACTCAAAACAAACCAAATGACTCCTCCCACCACATTATGATGTTGCCTAAGTTTTGGGCTCGATCCGAAATCAATAGGTGTGAGAAATTGGACAATTCAAGTTCAACGGCAGTTCGTTCCTGATTGGAGTGGTTGGTGTATTCCATACTTCTAGCGACTGGATTTCACTCAAAACTCGCCAAATGACTCCTCCCACCATATTATGATGTTGCCCAAGTTTTGGGCTCGATACGAAATCAATCGGTGTTCCAAATTGGACAATTCAAGTTCAACGGCAGTTCGTTCCTAATTGGGGTCGTTGGTGTATTCCATACTTCTAGCGATTGGATTTCACTCAAAACAAACCAAATGACTCCTCCCACAGCATTATGATGTTGCCCAAGCTTTGGGCTCGATCCGAAATCAATAGGTGTGAGAAATTGGACAATTCAAGTTCAGCGGCAGTTCGTTCCTAATTGGAGTGGTTGGTGTATTCCATACTTCTAGCGATTGGATTTCACTCAAAACTCACAAAATGACTCCTCCCACCATGTTATGATGTTGCCCAAGTTTGGGGCTCGATCCGAAATCCATAGGTGTGAGAAATTGGACAATTCAAGTTCAACGGCAGTTCATTCCTAATTGGAGTGGTTGGTGTATTCCATACTTCTAGGGATTGGATTTCACTCAAAACTAACCAAATGACTCCTCCCACCATATTATGATCTTGCCTAAGTTTTGGGCTCGATCCGAAATCAATAGGTGTGAGAAATTGGACAATTCAAGTTCAACGGCAGTTCGTTCCTAATTGGAGTGGTTGGAGTATTCCATACTTCTAGAGATTGGATTTCACTCAAAACAAACCAAATGACTCCTCCCACCATATTACGATGTTGCCCAAGTTTTGGGCTCGATCCGAAATCAATAGGTGTGAGAAATTGGACAATTCTTGTTCAACGGCAGTTCGTTCCTAATTGGAGTGGTCGGTGTATTCCATACTTCTAGCGATTGGATTTCACTCAAAACTCACCAATTGACTCCTCCCACCGTATTATGATGTTGCCCAACTTTTGAGCTCGATCCGAAATCAATAGGTGTGAGAAATTGGACAATTCAAGTTCAACGGCAGATAGTTCCTAATTGGAGTGATTGGTGTATTCCATACTTCTAGAGATTGGATTTCACTCAAAACTCACCAAATGACTCCTCCCACCATGTTATGATGTTGCCCATGTTTTGGGCTCGAACCGAAATCAATAGGTGTGAGAAATTGGACAATTCAAGTTCAACGGCAGTTCGTTCCTAATTGGAATGGTTGCTGTATTCCATACTTCTAGGGATTGGATTTCACTCAAAACTCACCAAATGACTCCTCCCACCATATTATGATGTTGCCCAAGTTTGGGGTACGATCCGAAATCAATAGGTGTGAGAAATTGGACAATTCAAGTTCAACGGCAGATCGTTCCTAATTGGAGTGGTTGGTGTATTCCATACTTCAAGCGATTGGATTTCACTCAAAACTCACCGAATGACTCCTCCCACCACATTATGATGTTGCCCAAGTTTTGGGCTCGATCCGAAATCAATAGGTGTTCCAAATTGGACAATTCAAGTTCAACGGCAGTTCGTTCCTAATTGGAGTGGTTGGTGTATTCCATAATTCTAGCGACTGGATTTCTCTCAAAACTCACCAAGTGACTCCTCCCACCATATTATGATGTTGCCTATGTTTTGGGCTCGATTCGAAATCAATAGGTGTTCGAAATTGGACAATTCAAGTTCAACGGCAGTTCGTTCCTAATTGGAGTGGTTGGTGTATTCCATACTTCTAGCGATTGGATTTCACTCAAAACTCACCAAATGACTTCTCCCACCATATTATGATGTTGCCCAAGTTTTGGGCTCGATCCGAAATCAATAGGTGTTGCAAATTGGACAATTCAAGTTCAACGGCAGTTCGTTCCTAATTGGAGTGGTTGGTGTATTCCATACTTCTAGCGATTGGATTTCACTCAAAACGCACCAAATGACTCCTCCCACCATATTATGATGTTGCCCAAGTTTTGAGCTCGATCCGAAATCAATAGGTGTGAGAAATTGGACAATTCAAGTTCAACGGCAGTTCGTTCCTAATTGGAGTGGTTGGTGTATTCCATACTTCTAGCGATTGGATTTCACTCAAAACTCCTCCCACCTTATTGTTAAGCTCATAATTTCATACATATACATGCCCAATTTACTTACTTCTTTTGCTTAGTTTCCTATAATTCTGAGTTATTTGCCTCTATTTGTGTGTTTTGTAGGCCAATAGAGCAAGAGAGCATAATTCATGCAATTCAAGCATGTTAAGGCCTAATTTGGATGAATGGAAGAAGAGCTTAAAGACAAACTCATTTTTCCTACAGTCCAGTTTCGTGGGTCACATTGCAAGATCTGTTTCAGCAATCTACACAGCTCGGATGAGGCCGCATTCTTCATGAAAGATGTTCCAATGGGTGTGTACTATAACATATCCAAATTTCAGCCCCATTGAATAACTCTGGAGGCCGTAACCTAGCAAACACTGAACCATGCTCAGGATGGATTTTTGTCAGCGAGCAAAACGAGTTAGCAATTTGTTTCGGCCTTAACTTCCTCCTCCGAGCTTGGATTGGGCCAATACTTGTGTGGTTGGATCATACACATTCTGAACTTCACAATGGACATCTTAAAGTCATCATTTGCTTAAGAGAAGCCCAAGTTGTAAGCCCTTGAAGTTGCTGGTCATGCTGACATGAGGATGAGCTGGTTGGAAGCTTGGTCATGGTGAGCTAGGCATGAGCTATTGTAGCTAGTTGGAAGCTTGGTCATGGTGACATGAAGATGAGCTAGGGCTGCTGGTGGGATTTATTGGTGAAGTGCATCAACCAATTCAGATTTTATAATGCAAGTGTTGTATGCATTAGTGAAGTGCATCAACCAATTCATCTTTTATAATGCAAGTGTTGTATGTATTAGCCATATTGAATTCAGATTTATCACTCCCCTCTCCCTATAAATACCACATCCATTCCACATTCAAGACACAACAAATCCTGGGATTCACAACCCCACAATTCACTCCAACCATCCTCAAACACTCTCACAATCCCAAACACTCCAACAATTACCAAAACAACTCCAGCTTTCTTCTCTTCCATTTCCCTACGAATTTCATCTTCCTTAGCCATCACCACTCACTCAAACTCATCCCAAATCACCTCCATATCCTTCATACATCTTTCTAGAAGTGGGGAAGCTCTTGGAGAAGCATTAGAAGTGGAGAAGCACTTGGAGAAGCCTTGGACACCACAAGAACTTCAGAAAAAGGGTTCTTCTACTCTTATTGCATTCATTATGTTTTCTCATTTCTGTTCAAGTCTCTTTTCCATTATGAGTAGCTAAATCCATAACTAGGGCTTTGATGTAACCTAACATGAATATTCTGGGTTTATAAGTTTGGAGTTTCAAGTTTGATTCATGATTCATGTTCTTATTCATTATGCTTATAAGTTAACATGCTTGTTTGAATGATTGATCACCATTAGAACTTGTTTGTTAACTATCTTGGTTTGAATTAAGAGTATACACCATGCTTTAATTCGAATTGAACTTTGAATAGGAAGAGTATGTATGGACATTCGACAACAGGGATTAGATACATACTTGGTTGTTTAAAATGTTCTTCTATGCTTAATGGGTTCCTAATGCTTAATTTTAGGTTAGACAACAAATGATCAAATTAGGGAATTAGGAACACAAGGTTAGGACCAAACACCATGGCCTAATCATACTTTAGCTAGAATCAATCTTTGAATCTGAATTAGACTTGTTACTTGAATCTTTATAACCCAGAATTGAATTGTTATGGTGATTCGAATGCCCTAGTCTCAAAATCTGTTTTCCAACTCTTAAAACCACTCTTTGTTACATTTGTTTACTTGTTTTTGTTTGCAATTTCATTTTGCTTCTTTTGTTCAACAATCACAACCACTCTTGTTTTAAATTCTGTTTTAGACATAACCTCCTACTTTCTTGAATTTGGTAATCTAAGTACATAACTAGTTTTAACTTCTCAGTCTTCGTGGGTACGACCTCGTACTTGTCTTGCTATACTACTAATTGCCCCGTACAATTGCGAGTTAACATAATATTAACAACAAATTTTGGCGCCGTTGCCGGGGACTGAACGAAAGTTCTTCCCTGGTTATGTGCCCAAGGTTACCCTATTCTTTTTAGTGTTTCTAATTAATCTAATTTTCTGTTTCAGGTAGTTTATGTCTAAAAAGCCATTACTTGAACAAGTGAGGTCTTCGTTCCAACGTTCTAGATCTTTGAACGCAGGACCATCATTGCAACCCAGACGAGTGACCTCTGAAATTCAGAATCGTCTAGAAAGGGAGTTGTCAACTGCAAAAGAGCAAGCTCTTGCTACATTTACAAGTCTTGCTCTCCACACTAAACTTCCTGGTTCTTCACTTTCAAATTCGGAAGCAAGTTCAGACCAAGAAGAAGAAGAAATGATGGCTGCCATTGAGTTCATGGGAGAACTTGATATCCCAACAATTCCAGCATCTCCTTCAAGCATTTTGCTGCCCACTGTAGCTCGAAATTATGAGCTTAAATCTTCTCATCTTAATATGCTGCCTTCCTTTTATGGTTTACCTAATGAAGATCCATTGACTCATATAAAGGATATTTTTAATGTTGTGAGTTCTTTTCCCTTGACAGGTGTGACAGAAGATCAACTTCGAATGAGAGTGTTTCCATACACTTTAAAGGATAAGGCGAAGTATTGGTTGAATTCTTTGAAGCCTGGTTCACTCACTACATGGTCTGCCATTCAAAAGAAGTTCCTGGAAAAATACTTCTCCACGCAAAAGACCGACATGCTTAGGGACAAGATCTTGTTATTTGCACAGCAAGATGATGAATCGTTTTGTGAAGCATGGGAGAAATTCAATGGGTTGCTCAACCAATGTCCTCATCATGGGATTCCATTGAAGCTTCAAATGCGTATGTTTTATAAAGGACTAACCCCTTCTAGTCATAATATAGTCACCAATTTTGCAGGTGGTTCTTTTAAAACCAAAACTCCAGAAGAAACGTACGAACTCTTTGAGGAGATAGCAATGGAGACCCAACATACGGATACAAGAGGTAAACGTGTTATTAGTGGTTCTAATGATGCTTCTAGTATGCAGATTTCAAAACTGGAACAAAAGCTAGATGCTCTTCTTGCATTAAACTCAAGAAGCCCTCCGAAGGAAGTGTGTAGCATTTGTGAATCTCATGACCATGCTACCACAGCTTGTCCACTTGGGGCTGGATATCCAGAATTTGTGCAAGAACAAGCTAAGTTGGTAAATTCCTACAACCAAGGTCCAAGAAATGATCCATACTCTCAAAGTTATAATCCAGGTTGGAGGAATCATCCAAACTTTTCATGGAGAAATACCCAGAATCAAGCAAATCCCCCTTCATTCCAAAGGCCACAACAATCATCATCATCATTGGAAGATATAGTGAAGCAGATGGCAATCAACCAATCCAATTTTCAGCAAACTACACAAGCTGCCATCTCCAAATTGGAAGTCCAATTAGGCCAAATAGCTGCTGAAATAACTCAAAGAGTGCCTGGGAAATGGCCAAGCCAAACTGAGATCAATCCAAAGAACCCAGAAGCCAAGGCCATTCATGTGCTCAGATCAGGTAAGATCATTGATAATAAAGATAATTCTAATCTTTCAAATGATGTTGTGATTGTAGAAGATAAAGACGAGGAGACCATGGCCACGGAAGGAGAACAACTAAAAACTTCTCAATCTGCTCCTAAGGCCAAATCAGATTCTCAGAAATCCGATCAATTCCAATTGCATAAAAGGGATGACAAATTTGTGCCACCACATCTTCAAGAAGATAGATACATGCCACCCGCTCCATATGTTCCACAGATTCCATTTCCAGGCCGTCTTAAGAAAGCAAAGCAAGATAAGGCTTTTAAAGAGATTTATGATATTTTGAGTAAAGTTAATATCAATTTGCCTTTGCTTGATCTTATTGAACGGATTCCTGCATATGGAAAATTCATCAAGGACTTGAAAACTCACAAGCTCAATTTCGCTCCAAATGAAGGAGTAAAGCTCGACCAGAATGTAAGTGCTGTGTTGCAAAGGAAGCTTCCACCAAAACTAGATGATCCTGGCAGCTTTGACATTCCCATTAACATTGGAGGCAAGAAGGTTGGAAGAGCCATGTTGGACTTGGGAGCAAGCATCAATGTTTTGCCATATTCAGTTTATCAAGAGCTTGGCTTAGAAGGGATGAAGAACACTTCAATGCGACTTGAACTAGCTGATCATTCTATAAAATATCCAAAAGGTATTGTAGAAGATATTCTAGTTCAAGTTAATACACTAATTCTCCCTGCTGATTTTGTAGTGATGGACATGGAAGACAATCCAAATGGAGATCGTGTTGATCCCATTCTCCTAGGCAGGCCATTCATGGCCACTGCAGACACAATCATCAAAGTGAAATATTATGATGTTGCCCAAATTTTGGGCTCGATCCGAAATCAATAGGTGTGGGAAATTGGACAATTCAAGTTCAACGGCAGTTCGTTCTTAATTGGAGTGGTTGGTGTATTCCATACTTCTAGCGATTGGATTTCACTCAAAACTCCTCCCACCTTATTATGATGTTGCCCATGTTTTGGGCTCGATCTGAAATCAATAGGTGTGGGAAATTGGACAATCCAAGTTCAACGGCAGTTCGTTCCAAATTGGAGTGCTTGGTGTATTCCACACTTCTAGCGATTGGATTTCACTCGAAACTAACCAAATGACTCCTCCCACCATATTATGATGTTGCCCAAGTTTTGGGCTCGATCCGAAATCAATAGGTGTGAGAAATTGGACAATTCAAGTTCAACGGCAGTTCGTTCCTAATTGGAGTGGTTGGTGTATTCCATACTTCTAGCGATTGGATTTGACTGAAAACTCATCAAATGACTCCTCCCACCATAGTATGATGTTGCCCAAGTTTTGGGCTCGATCCGAAATCAATAGGTGTTCGAAATTGGACAATTCAAGTTGAACGGCAGTTCGTTCCTAATTGGAGTGGTTGGTGTATTCCATGCTTCAAGCGATTGGATTTCACTCAAAACTCACCAAATGACTCCTCGCACCATATTATGATGTTGCCCAAGTTTTGGGCTCGTTCCGAAATCAATAGGTGTGGGAAATTGGACAATTCAAGTTCAACGGCAGTTCGTTCCTAATTGGAGTGGTTGGTGTATTTCATACTTCTAGCGATTGGATTTCACTCAAAACTCCTCCCACCTTATTATGATGTTGCCCAAGTTTTGGGCTCGATCCGAAATCAATAGGTGTTCGAAATTGGACAATTCAAGTTCAACGGCAGTTCGTTCCTAATTGGAGTGGTTGGTGTATTCCATACTTCTAGCGATTGGATTTCACTCAAAACGCACCAAATGACTCCTCCCACCATATTATGATGTTGCCCAAGTTTTGAGCTCGATCCGAAATCAATAGGTGTGAGAAATTGGACAATTCAAGTTCAACGGCAGTTCGTTCCTAATTGGAGTGGTTGGTGTATTCCGTACTTCAAGCGATTGGATTTCACTCAAAACTCACCAATTGACTCCTCCCACCACATTATGATGTTGCCCAAGTTTTGGGCTCGATCCGAAATCAATGGGTTTGAGAAATTGGACAATTCAAATTCCACGGAAGTTCGTTCCTAATTGGAGTGGTTGGTGTATTCCATACTTCTTGCGATTGGATTTCACTCAAAACTCACCAAATGACTCCTCCCACCATATTATGATGTTGCCCAAGTTTGGGGCTTGAACCGAAATCAATATGTGTGAGAAATTGGACAATTCAAGTTCAACGGCAGTTCGTTCCTAATTGGAGGGGTTGGTGTATTCCATACTTCTAGCGATTGGATTTGACTGAAAACTCACCAAATGACTCCTCCCACCATAGTATGATGTTGCCCAAGTTTTGGGCTCGATCCGAAATCAATAGGTGTTCCAAATTAGACAATTCAAGTTCAACGGCAGTTCGTTCCTAATTGGAGTGGTTGGTGTATTCCATAATTCTAACGATTGGATTTCACTGAAAACTCACCAAATGACTCCTCCCACCATATTATGTTGTTGCCCAAGTTTTGGGCTCGATCCGAAATCAATAGGTGTTCCAAATTGGACAATTCAAGTTCAACGGCAATTCGTTCCTAATTGTAGTGGTTGGTGTATTCCATAATTCTAGCGATTGGATTTCACTCAAAACTCACCAAATGACTCCTCCCACCATATTATGATGTTGCCCAAGTTTTGGGCTCGTTCCGAAATCAATAGGTGTGGGAAATTGGACAATTCAAGTTCAACGGCAGTTCGTTCCTAATTGGAGTGGTTGGTGTATTTCATACTTCTAGCGATTGGATTTCACTCAAAACTCCTCCCACCTTATTATGATGTTGCCCAAGTTTTGGGCTCGATCCCAAATCAATAGGTGTTCGAAATTGGACAATTCAAGTTCAACGGCAGTTCGTTCCTAATTGGAGTGGTTGGTGTATTCCATACTTCTAGCGATTGGATTTCACTCAAAACGCACCAAATGACTCCTCCCACCATATTATGTTGTTGCCCAAGTTTTGAGCTCGATCCGAAATCAATAGGTGTGAGAAATTGGACAATTCAAGTTCAACGGCAGTTCGTTCCTAATTGGAGTGGTTGGTGTATTCCGTACTTCTAGCGATTGGATTTCACTCAAAACTCACCAATTGACTCCTCCCACCACATTATGATGTTGCCCAAGTTTTGGGCTCGATCCGAAATCAATGGGTTTGAGAAATTGGACAATTCAAATTCAACGGAAGTTCGTTCCTAATTGGAGTGGTTGGTGTATTCCATACTTCTTGCGATTGGATTTCACTCAAAACTCACCAAATGACTCCTCCCACCATATTATGATGTTGCCCAAGTTTGGGGCTTGAACCGAAATCAATATGTGTGAGAAATTGGACAATTCAAGTTCAACGGCAGTTCGTTCCTAATTGGAGTGGTTGGTGTATTCCACACTTCTAGCGATTGGATTTCACTCAAAACTAACCAAATGACTCCTCCCACCATATTATGATGTTGCCCAAATTTTGGGCTCGATCCGAAATCAATAGGTGTGGGAAATTGGACAATTCAAGTTCAACGGCAGTTCGTTCCTAATTGGAGTGGTTGGTGTATTCCATACTTCTTGCGATTGGATTTCACTCAAAACTCCTCCCACCTTATTATGATGTTGCCCATGTTTTGGGCTCGATCTGAAATCAATAGGTGTGGGAAATTGGACAATCCAAGTTCAACGGCAGTTCGTTCCTAATTGGAGTGGTTGGTGTATTCCACACTTCTAGCGATTGGATTTCACTCAAAACTAACCAAATGACTCCTCCCACCATATTATGATGTTGCCCAAGTTTTGGGCTCGATCCGAAATCAATAGGTGTGAGAAATTGGACAATTCAAGTTCAACGGCAGTTCGTTCCTAATTGGAGTGGTTGGTGTATTCCATACTTCTAGCGATTGGATTTGACTGAAAACTCACCAAATGACTCCTCCCACCATAGTATGATGTTGCCCAAGTTTTGGGCTCGATCCGAAATCAATAGGTGTTCCAAATTAGACAATTCAAGTTCAACGGCAGTTCGTTCCTAATTGGAGTGGTTGGTGTATTCCATAATTCTAACGATTGGATTTCACTGAAAACTCACCAAATGACTCCTCCCACCATATTATGATGTTGCCCAAGTTTTGGGCTCGATCCGAAATCAATAGTTGTTCCAAATTGGACAATTCAAGTTCAACGGCAATTCGTTCCTAATTGGAGTGGTTGGTGTATTCCATAATTCTAGCGATTGGATTTCACTCAAAACTCACCAAATGACTCCTCCCACCATATTATGATGTTGCCCAAGTTTTGGGCTCGTTCCGAAATCAATAGGTGTGGGAAATTGGACAATTCAAGTTCAACGGCAGTTCGTTCCTAATTGGAGTGGTTGGTGTATTCCACACTTCTAGCGATTGGATTTCACTCAAAACTCACCGAATGACTCCTCCCACCACATTATGATGTTGCCCAAGTTTTGGGCTCGATCCGAAATCAATAGGTGTTCCAAATTGGACAATTCAAGTTCAACGGCAGTTCGTTCCTAATTGGAGTGGTTGGTGTATTCCATAATTCTAGCGACTAGATTTCTCTCAAAACTCACCAAGTGACTCCTCCCACCATATTATGATGTTGCCTATGTTTTGGGCTCGATTCGAAATCAATAGGTGTTCGAAATTGGACAATTCAAGTTCAACGGCAGTTCGTTCCTAATTGGAGTGGTTGGTGTATTCCATAATTCTAACGATTGGATTTCACTGAAAACTCACCAAATGACTCCTCCCACCATATTATGATGTTGCCCAAGTTTTGGGCTCGATCCGAAATCAATAGGTGTTCCAAATTGGACAATTCAAGTTCAACGGCAATTCGTTCCTAATTGGAGTGGTTGGTGTATTCCATAATTCTAGCGATTGGATTTCACTCAAAACTCACCAAATGACTCCTCCCACCATATTATGATGTTGCCCAAGTTTTGGGCTCGTTCCGAAATCAATAGGTGTGGGAAATTGGACAATTCAAGTTCAACGGCAGTTCGTTCCTAATTGGAGTGGTTGGTGTATTTCATACTTCTAGCGATTGGATTTCACTCAAAACTCCTCCCACCTTATTATGATGTTGCCCAAGTTTTGGGCTCGATCCGAAATCAATAGGTGTTCGAAATTGGACAATTCAAGTTCAACGGCAGTTCGTTCCTAATTGGAGTGGTTGGTGTATTCCATTCTTCTAGCGATTGGATTTCACTCAAAACGCACCAAATGACTCCTCCCACCATATTATGATGTTGCCCAAGTTTTGAGCTCGATCCGAAATCAATAGGTGTGAGAAATTGGACAATTCAAGTTCAACGGCAGTTCGTTCCTAATTGGAGTAGTTGGTGTATTCCGTACTTCTAGCGATTGGATTTCACTCAAAACTCACCAATTGACTCCTCCCACCACATTATGATGTTGCCCAAGTTTTGGGCTCGATCCGAAATCAATGGGTTTGAGAAATTGGACAATTCAAATTCAACGGAAGTTCGTTCCTAATTGGAGTGGTTGGTGTATTCCATACTTCTTGCGATTGGATTTCACTCAAAACTCACCAAATGACTCCTCCCACCATATTATGATGTTGCCCAAGTTTGGGGCTTGAACCGAAATCAATATGTGTGAGAAATTGGACAATTCAAGTTCAACGGCAGTTCGTTCCTAATTGGAGTGGTTGGTGTATTCCATACTTCAAGCGATTGGATTTCACTCAAAACTCACCAAATGACTCCTCCCACCATATTTGGATGTTGCCCAAGTTTTGGGCTCGATCCGACATCAATAGGTGTTCCAAATTGGACAATTCAAGTTCAACGGCAGTTCGTTCCTAATTGCTGTGGTTGGTGTACTCCATACTTCAAGCGATTGGATTTCACTCAAAACTAACCAAACGACTCCTCCCACCATATTATGATGTTGCCCAAGTTTTGGGCTCGATACGAAATCAATAGGTGTTCCAAATTGGACAATTCAAGTTCAACGGCAGTTCGTTCCTAATTGGGGTGGTTGGTGTATTCCATACTTCTAGGGATCGGATTTCACTCAAAACTCACCAAATGACTCCTCCCACCGTATTATGATGTTGCCCAAGTTTTGGGCTCGATCCGAAATCAATAGGTGTGAGAAATTGGACAATTTAAGTTCAACGGTAGTTCGTTCCTAATTGGAGTGGTTGGTGTATTCCATACTTCTAACGATTGGATTTCACTCAAAACTCCTCCCACCTTATTATGATGTTGCCCATGTTTTGGGCTCGATCTGAAATCAATAGGTGTGGGAAATTGGACAATCCAAGTTCAACGGCAGTTCGTTCCTAACTGGAGTGGTTGGTGTATTCCACACTTCTAGCGATTGGATTTCACTCAAAACTAACCAAATGACTCCTCCCACCATATTATGATGTTGCCCAAGTTTTGGGCTCGATCCGAAATCAATAGGTGTGAGAAATTGGACAATTCAAGTTCAACGGCAGTTCGTTCCTAATTGGAGTGGTTGGTGTATTCCATAATTCTAGCGATTGGATTTCACTCAAAACTCACCAAATGACTCCTCGCACCATATTATGATGTTGCCCAAGTTTTGGGCTCGTTCCGAAATCAATAGGTGTGGGAAATTGGACAATTCAAGTTCAACGGCAGTTCGTTCCTAATTGGACTGGTTGGTGTATTCCATAATTCTAGCGATTGGATTTCACTCAAAACTCACTAAATGACTCCTCCCACCATATTATGATGTTGCCCAAGTTTTGGGCTCCATCCGAAATCAATAGGTGTGAGAAATTGGAGAATTCAAGTTCAACGGCAGTTCGTTCCTAATTGTAGTGGTTAGTGTATTCCATACTTCTAGCTTTTGGATTTCACTCAAAACAAACCAAATGACTCCTCCCACCACATTATGATGTTGCCCAACCTTTGGGCTCCATCCGAAATCAATAGGTGTGAGAAATTGGACAATTCAAGTTCAACGGCAGTTCGTTCCTAATTGGAGTGGTTGGTGTATTCCACACTTCTAGCGATTGGATTTCACTCAAAACTAACCAAATGACTCCTCCCACCATATTATGATGTTGCCCAAATTTTGGGCTCGATCCGAAATCAATAGGTGTGGGAAATTGGACAATTCAAGTTCAACGGCAGTTCGTTCCTAATTGGAGTGGTTGGTGTATTCCATACTTCTAGCGATTGGATTTCACTCAAAACTCCTCCCACCTTATTATGATGTTGCCCATGTTTTGGGCTCGATCTGAAATCAATAGGTGTGGGAAATTGGACAATCCAAGTTCAACGGCAGTTCGTTCCTAATTGGAGTGGTTGGTGTATTCCACACTTCTAGCGATTGGATTTCACTCAAAACTAACCAAATGACTCCTCCCACCATATTATGATGTTGCCCAAGTTTTGGGCTCGATCCGAAATCAATAGGTGTGAGAAATTGGACAATTCAAGTTCAACGGCAGTTCGTTCCTAATTGGAGTGGTTGGTGTATTCCATACTTCTAGCGATTGGATTCGACTGAAAAGCCACCAAATGACTCCTCCCACCATAGTATGATGTTGCCCAAGTTTTGGGCTCGATCCGAAATCAATAGGTGTTCCAAATTAGACAATTCAAGTTCAACGGCAGTTCGTTCCTAATTGGAGTGGTTGGTGTATTCCATAATTCTAACGATTGGATTTCACTGAAAACTCACCAAATGACTCCTCCCACCATATTATGATGTTGCCAAAGTTTTGGGCTCGATCCGAAATCAATAGGTGTTCCAAATTGGACAATTCAAGTTCAACGGCAATTCGTTCCTAATTGGAGTGGTTGGTGTATTCCATAATTCTAGCGATTGGATTTCACTCAAAACTCACCAAATGACTCCTCCCACCATATTATGATGTTGCCCAAGTTTGGGGCTCGTTCCGAAATCAATAGGTGTGAGAAATTGGACAATTCAAGTTCAACGGCAGTTCGTTCCTAATTGGAGTGGTTGGTGTATTCCATAATTCTAGCGATTGGATTTCACTCAAAACTCACTAAATGACTCCTCCCACCATATTATGATGTTGCCCAAGTTTTGGGCTCGATCCGAAATCAATAGGTGTGAGAAATTGGAGAATTCAAGTTCAACGGCAGTTCGTTCCTAATTGTAGTGGTTAGTGTATTCCATACTTCTAGTGATTG
Source organism: Prunus avium (assembly GCF_965620075.1). Classification (NCBI taxonomy): domain Eukaryota; kingdom Viridiplantae; phylum Streptophyta; class Magnoliopsida; order Rosales; family Rosaceae; genus Prunus; species Prunus avium. The sequence continues at coordinate 12,316,905 of NC_142290.1, forward strand.
GATTTCACTCGAAACTCACCAAATGACTCCTCCCACCATATTATGATGTTGCCCAAGTTTTGGGCTCGATCCGAAATCAATAGGTGTTCCAAATTGGACAATTCAAGTTCGACGGGTGTTCGTTCCTAATTGGTGTGGTTGGTGTATTCCATACTTCTAGCAATTGGATTTCACTCAAAACTCACCAAATGACTCCTCCCACCATATTATGATGTTGCCCAAGTTTTGGGCTCGATCTGAAATCAATAGGTGTTCCAAATTGGACAATTCAAGTTCAACGGCAGTTCGTTCCCAATTGGAGTGCTTGGTGTATTCCATACTTCTAGCGATTGGATTTCACTCAGAACTCACAAAATGACTCCTCCCACCATATTATGATGTTGCCCAAGTTTTGGGCTCGATCCGAAATCCATAGGTGTGAGAAATTGGACAATTCAAGTTCAACGGCAGTTCGTTCCTAATTGGAGTGGTTGGTGTATTCCATACTTCTAGCGATTGGATTTCACTCAAAACTCACCAAATGACTCCTCCCACCATATTATGATGTTGCCCAAGTTTTGGGCTCGATCTGAAATCAATAGGTCTTCTAAATTTGACAACTAGAGTTCAACGGCAGTTCGTTCCAAATTGGAGTGGTTGGTGTATTCCATACTTCTAGCGATTGGATTTAACTCAAAACTCACCAAATGACTCATCGCCCCATATTACGATGTTGCCCATGTTTTGGGCCCGATCCGAAATCAATAGGTGTTCCAAATTGGACAATTCAAGTTCAACGGCAGTTCGTACCTAATTGGAGTGGTTGGTGTATTCCATACTTCTAACGATTGGATTTCACTCAAAACTCACCAAATGACTCCTCCCACCATATTATGATGTTGCCCAAGTTTTGGGCTCGATCCGAAATCAATAGGTGTGAGAAATTGGACAATTCAAGTTCAACGGAAGTTCGTTCCTAATTGGAGTGGTTGGTTTATTCCATACTTCTTGCGATTGGATTTCACTCAAAACTCACCCAACGACTCCTCCCACCATATTATGATGTTGCCCAAGTTTGGGGCTCGATCCGAAATCAATAGGTGTGAGAAATTGGACCATTCAAGTTCAACGGCAGTTCGTTCCTAATTGGAGTGGTTCCATACTTCTAGCGATTGGATTTCACTCAAAACTCACCAAATGACTCCTCCCACCATATTATGATGTTGCCCAAGTTTTGGGCTCGATCCGAAATCAATAGGTTTGAGAAATTGGACAATTCAAATTCAACGGAAGTTCGTTCCTAATTGGAGTGGTTGGTGTATTCCATACTTCTTGCGATTGGATTTCACTCAAAACTCACCAAATGACTCCTCCCACCATATTATGATGTTGCCCAAGTTTGGGGCTTGATCCGAAATCAATAGGTGTGAGAAATTGGACAATTCAAGTTCAACGGCAGTTCATTCCTAATTGGAGTGGTTGGTGTATTCCATACTTCTAGCGATTGGATTTCACCCAAAACTCACCAAATGATTCCTCCCACCATATTATGGTGTTGCCCAAGTTTTGGGCTCGATCCGAAATCAATAGGTGTTCCAAATTGGACAATTCAAGTTCAACGGCAGTTCGTTCCTAATTGGAGTGGTTGGTGTATTCCATACTTCAAGCGATTGGATTTCACTCAAAACTCACCAAATGACTCCTCCCACCATATTTGGATGTTGCCCAAGTTTTGGGCTCGATCCGACATCAATAGGTGTTCCAAATTGGACAATTCAAGTTCAACGGCAGTTCGTTCCTAATTGCTGTGGTTGGTGTATTCCATACTTCAAGCGATTGGATTTCACTCAAAACTAACCAAACGACTCCTCCCACCATATTATGATGTTGCCCAAGTTTTGGGCTCGATACGAAATCAATAGGTGTTCCAAATTGGACAATTCAAGTTCAACGGCAGTTCGTTCCTAATTGGGGTGGTTGGTGTATTCCATACTTCTAGGGATCGGATTTCACTCAAAACTCACCAAATGACTCCTCCCACCGTATTATGATGTTGCCCAAGTTTTGGGCTCGATCCGAAATCAATAGGTGTGAGAAATTGGACAATTTAAGTTCAACGGCAGTTCGTTCCTAATTGGAGTGGTTGGTGTATTCCATACTTCTAAAGATTGGATTTCACTCAAAATTCACAAAATGACTCCTCCCACCATATTATGATGTTGCCCAAGTTTTGGGCTCGATCCAAAATCAATAGGTGTGAGAAATTGGACAATTCAAGTTCAACGGCAGTTCATTCCTAATTGGAGTGGTTGGTGTATTCCACACTTCTAGGGATTGGATTTCACTCAAAACTCACCAGATGACTCCTCCCACCATATTATGATGTTGCCCAAGTTTTGGGCTCGATCCGAATTCAATAGGTGTGAGAAATTGGACAATTAAAGTTCAACGGCAGTTCGTTCCTAATTGGAGTGGTTGGTGTATTCCATACTTCTAGCGATTGGATTTCACTCAAAACTCACCAATTGACTCCTCCCACCATATTAGGATGTTGCCCAAGTTTTGGGCTCGATCCGAAATCAATAGGTGTTCCAAATTGGACAATTCAAGTTCAACGGTAGTTCGTTCCTAATTGGAGTGGTTCCATACTTCTAGCGATTGGATTTCACTCAAACCTCACCAATTGACTCCACCCACCATATTATGATGTTGCCCAAGTTTTGGGCTCGATCCGAAATCAATAGGTTTGAGAAATTGGACAATTCAAATTCAACGGAAGTTCGTTCCTAATTGGAGAGGTTGGTGTATTCCATACTTCTAGCGATTGGATTTCACTCAAAACTCACCAATTGACTCCTCCCACCATATTAGGATGTTGCCCAAGTTTTGGGCTCGATCCGAAATCAATAGGTGTTCCAAATTGGACAATTCAAGTTCAACGGCAGTTCGTTCCTAATTGGAGCGGTTGGTGTATTCCATACTTCTAAAGATTGGATTTCACTCAAAATTCACAAAATGACTCCTCCCACCATATTATGAGGTTGCCCAAGTTTTGGGCTCGATCCAAAATCAATAGGTGTGAGAAATTGGACAATTCAAGTTCAACGGCAGTTCATTCCTAATTGGAGTGGTTGGTGTATTCCATACTTCTAGGGATTCGATTTCACTCAAAACACACCAGATGACTCCTCCCACCATATTATGTTGTTGCCCAAGTTTTGGGCTCGATCCGAATTCAAAAGGTGTGAGAAATTGGACAATTAAATTTCAACGGCAGTTCGTTCCTAATTGGAGTGGTTGGTGTATTCCATACTTCTAGCGATTGGATTTCACTCAAAACTCACCAATTGACTCCTCCCACCATATTAGGATGTTGCCCAAGTTTTGGGCTCGATCCGAAATCAGTAGGTGTTCCAAATTGGACAATTCAAGTTCAACGGCAGTTCGTTCCTAATTGGAGTGGTTCCATACTTCTAGCGATTGGATTTCACTCAAACCTCACCAATTGACTCCACCCACCATATTATGATGTTGCCCAAGTTTTGGGCTCGATCCGAAATCAATAGGTTTGAGAAATTGGACAATTCAAATTCAACGGAAGTTCGTTCCTAATTGGAGTGGTTGGTGTATTCCATACTTCTAGCGATTGGATTTCACTCAAAACTCACCAATTGACTCCTCCCACCATATTACGATGTTGCCCAAGTTTTGGGCTCGATCCGAAATCTTTAGGTTTTCCAAATTTGACAATTAGAGTTCAACGGCAGTTTGTTCCTAATTGGAGTGGTTGGCATATTCCATACTTCTAGCGATTGGATTTCACTCAAAACTAACCAAATGACTCCTCCCACCATATTATGATGTTGCCCAAGTTTTGGGCTCGATCCGAAATCAATAGGTGTGAAAAATTTGACAATTCAAGTTCAACGGCAGTTCGTTCCAAATTGGAGTGGTTGGTGTATTCCATACTTCTAGCGAATGGATTTCACTCAAAACTCACCAAATGACTCCTCCCACCATATTATGATGTTGCCCAAATTTTGGGCTCGATCCGAAATCAATAGGTGTGAGAAATTGGACAATTCAAGTTCAACGGCAGTTCGTTCCTAATTGGAGTGGTTGGTATATTCCATACTTCTAGCGATTGGATTTCACTCAAAACTCACAAAATGACTCCTCCCACCATATTATGATGTTGCCCAAGTTTTGGGCTCGATCCGAAATCAACAGGTGTTCCGAATTGGACAATTCAAGTTCAACGGCAGTTCGTTCCAAACTGGAGTGGTTGGTGTATTCCGTACTTCTAGCGAATGGATTTCACTCAAAACTCACCAAATGACTCCTCCCACCATATTATGATGTTGCCCAAATTTTGGGCTCGATCCGAAATCAATAGGTGTGAGAAATTGGACAACTCAAGTTCAACGGCAGTTCGTTCCAAATTGGAGTGGTTGGTGTATTCCATACTTCTAGCGAATGGATTTCACTCAAAACTCACCAAATGACTCCTCCCACCATATTATGATGTTGCCCAAGTTTTGGGCTCGATCCGAAATCAATAGGTGTGAGAAATTGGACAATTCAAGTTCAACGGCAGTTCGTTCCTCATTGGAGTGGTTGGTGTATTCCACACTTCTAGCGATTGGATTTCACTCAAAACTCACCAAACGACTCCTCCCACCATATTATGATGTTGCCCAAGTTTGGGGCTCGATCCGAAATCAATAGGCGTGAGAAATTGGACAATTCAAGTTCAACGGCAGGTCGTTCCTAATTGGAGTGGTTGGTGTATTCCATACTTCTAGAGATTGGATTTCACTCAAAACTCTCCAAATGACTACTCCCACCATATTATGATGTTGCCCAAGTTTTGGGCTCGATCCGAAATCAATAGGTGTTTCAAATTGGACAATTAAAGTTCAACGGCAGATCGTTCCTAATTGGAGTGGTTGGTGTATTCCATACTTCTAGCGATTGGATTTTACTCAAAACTCACCAAACGACTCCTCCCACCATATTGTGTTGTTGCCCAAGTTTTGGGCTCGATCCAAAATCAGTAGGTGTTCCAAATTGGACAATTCAATTCAACGGCGGCTCGTTCCTAATTGGAGTGGTTGGTGTATTCCATACTTCTAGCGATTAGATTTCACTCAAAACTCACCAAATGACTCCTCCCACCATATTATGATGTTGCCCAAGTTTTGGGCTCGATCCGAAATCAATAGGTGTTCCAAATTGGACAATTCAAGTTCAACGGCAGTTCGTTCCTAACTGGAGTGGTTGGTGTATTCCATACTTCTAGCGATTGGATTTCACTCAATACTCACCAAATGACTCCTCCCACCATATTATGATGTTGGCCAAGTTATGGGCTCGATCCGAAATCAATAGGTGTTCCGAATTGGACAATTCAACTTCAACGGCAGTTCGTTCCTAACTGGAGTGGTTGGTAAATTCCATACTTCTAGCGATTGGATTTCACTCATTACTCACCAAATGACTCCTCCCACCATATTATGATGTTGCCCAAGTTTTGGGCTCGATCCGAAATCAACAGGTGTTCCGAATTGGACAATTCAAGTTCAACGGCAGTTCGTTCCTAACTGGAGTGGTTGGTGTATTCCGTACTTCTAGCGATTTGATTTCACTCAAAACTCGCCAAATGACTCCTCCCACCATACTATGATGTTGCCCAAGTTTGGGGCTCGATCCGAAATCAATAGGTGTGAGAAATTGGACAACTCAAGTTCAACGGCAGTTCGTTCCAAATTGGAGTGGTTGGTGTATTCCATACTTCTAGCGAATGGATTTCACTCAAAACTCACCAAATGACTCCTCCCACCATATTATGATGTTGCCCAAGTTTTGGGCTCGATCCGAAATCAATAGGTGTGAGAAATTGGACAATTCAAGTTCAACGGCAGTTCGTTCCTCATTGGAGTGGTTGGTGTATTCCATACTTCTAGCGATTGGATTTCACTCAAAACTCACCAAACGACTCCTCCCACCATATTATGATGTTGCCCAAGTTTGGGGCTCGATCCGAAATCAATAGGCGTGAGAAATTGGACAATTCAAGTTCAACGGCAGGTCGTTCCTAATTGGAGTGGTTGGTGTATTCCATACTTCTAGAGATTGGATTTCACTCAAAACTCTCCAAATGACTACTCCCACCATATTATGATGTTGCCCAAGTTTTGGGCTCGATCCGAAATCAATAGGTGTTTCAAATTGGACAATTAAAGTTCAACGGCAGATCGTTCCTAATTGGAGTGGTTGGTGTATTCCATACTTCTAGCGATTGGATTTCACTCAAAACTCACCAAACGACTCCTCCCACCATATTGTGTTGTTGCCCGAGTTTTGGGCTCGATCCAAAATCAGTAGGTGTTCCAAATTGGACAATTCAATTCAACGGCGGCTCGTTCCTAATTGGAGTGGTTGGTGTATTCCATACTTCTAGCGATTAGATTTCACTCAAAACTCACCAAATGACTCCTCCCACCATATTATGATGTTGCCCAAGTTTTGGGCTCGATCCGAAATCAATAGGTGTTCCAAATTGGACAATTCAAGTTCAACGGCAGTTCGTTCCTAACTGGAGTGGTTGGTGTATTCCATACTTCTAGCGATTGGATTTCACTCAATACTCACCAAATGACTCCTCCCACCATATTATGATGTTGGCCAAGTTATGGGCTCGATCCGAAATCAATAGGTGTTCCGAATTGGACAATTCAACTTCAACGGCAGTTCGTTCCTAACTGGAGTGGTTGGTAAATTCCATACTTCTAGCGATTGGATTTCACTCATTACTCACCAAATGACTCCTCCCACCATATTATGATGTTGCCCAAGTTTTGGGCTCGATCCGAAATCAACAGGTGTTCCGAATTGGACAATTCAAGTTCAACGGCAGTTCGTTCCTAACTGGAGTGGTTGGTGTATTCCGTACTTCTAGCGATTTGATTTCACTCAAAACTCGCCAAATGACTCCTCCCACCATATTACGATGTTGCCCAAGTTTTGGGCTCGATCCAAAATCAATAGTTGTTCCAAATTGGACAATTCAAGTTCAACGGCAATTCGTTCGTAATTGGAGTGGTTGGTGTATTCCATACGTCCAGCGATTGGATTTCACTCAAAACTCACCAAATGACTCCTCCCACCATATTTTGTTGTTCCCCAAGTTTTTTGCTCGATCCGAAATCAATAGGTGTTCCAAATTGGACAATTCAAGTTCAACGGCAGTTCGTTCCAAATTGGAGTGGTTGGTGTATTCCATACTTCTAGCGATTGGATTTCACTCAAAACTCCCCAAATGACTCCTCCCACCATATTATGATGTTGCCCAAGTTTTGGGCTCGATACGAAATCAATTGGTGTTCCAAATTGGACAATTCAAGTTCAACGGCAGTTCGTTCCAAATTGGAGTGGTTGGTGTATTCCATACTTCTAGCGATTGGATTTCACTCAAAACTCACCAAATGACTCCTCCCACCATATTATGATGTTGCCCAAGTTTTGGGCTCGATCCGAAATCAATAGGTGTTCCAAATTAGACAATTCAAGTTTCACGGCAATTCGTTCCTAACTGGAGAGGTTGGTGTATTCCATACTTCTAGAGATTGGATTTCAATCAAAACTCACCAATTGACTCCTCCCACCATATTATGATGTTGCCCAAGTTTTGGGCTCGATCCGAAATCAATAGGTGTGAGAAATTGGACAATTCAAGTTCAACGGCAGTTCGTTCCTAATTGGAGTGGTTGCTGCATTCCATACTTCTAGGGATTGGATTTCACTCAAAACTAACCAAATGACTCCTCCCACCATATTATGATGTTGCCCAAGTTTTGGGCTCGATCCGAAATCAATAGGTGTTAGAAATTGGACAATTCAAGTTGAACGGCAGTTCGTTCCTAATGGGAGTGGTTGGTGTATTCCATACTTCTAGCGATTGGATTTCACTCAAAACTCACCAAATGACTCCTCCCACCATATTATGATGTTGCCCAAGTTTGGGGTTCGATCCGAAATCAATAGGTGGTAGAAATTGGACAATTCAAGTTCAACGGCAGTTCGTTCCTAATGGGAGTGGTTGGTGTATTCCATACTTCTAACGATTGGATTTCACTCAAAACTTCGCAAATGACTCCTCCCAGCATATTATGATGTTGCCCAAGTTTTGGGCTCGATCCGAAATCAATAGGTGTGAGAAATTGGACAATTCAAGTTCAACGGCAGTTCGTTCCAAATTGGAGTGGTTGGTGTATTCCATACTTCTAGCGATTGGATTTCACTCAAAACTCACCAAATGACTCCTCCCACCATATTATGATGTTGCCCAAGTTCTGGGCTCGATCTGAAATGAATAGGTGTTCCAAATTGGACAATTCAAGTTTCACGGCAGTTCGTTCCTAATTGGAGTGGTTGGTGTATTCCATACTTCTAGAGATTGAATTTCACTCAAAACTCACCAATTGACTCCTCCCACCATATTATGATGTTGCCCAAGTTCTGGGCTCGATCCGAAATGAATAGGTGTTCCAAATTGGACAATTCAAGTTTCACGGCAGTTCGTTCCTAATTGGAGTGGTTGCTGTATTCCATACTTCTAGGGATTGGATTTCACTCAAAACTCACCAAATGACTCCTCCCACCATATTATGATGTTGCCCAAGTTTTGGGCTCGATCCGAAATCAATAGGTGTTAGAAATTGGACAATTCAAGTTCAACGGCAGTTCGTTCCTCATGGGAGTGGTTGGTGTATTCCATACTTCTAGCGATTGGATTTCACTCAAAACTCACCAAATGACTCCTCCCACCATATTATGAAGTTGCCCAACTTTGGGGTTCGATCCGAAATCAATAGGTGTTAAAAATTGGACAATTCAAATTCAACGGCAGTTCTTTCCTAATGGGAGTGGTTGGTGTATTCCAAATTTCTAACGATTGGATTTCACTCAAAACTCCCTAAATGACTCCTCCCACCATATTATGATGTTGCCCAAGTTTTGGGCTCGATCCGAAATCAATAGGTGTGAGAAATTTGACAATTCAAGTTCAACGGCAGTTCGTTCCTAATTGGAGTGGTTGGTGTATTCCATACTTCTAGCGATTGGATTTCACTCAAAACTCACCAAATGACTCCTCCCCCCATATTATCAAGTTGCCCAACTTTTGGGTTCGATCCGAAATCAATAGGTGTTAGAAATTGGACAATTCAAGTTCAACGGCAGTTCGTTCCTAATTGGAGTGGTTGGTGTATTCCATACTTCTAAAGATTGGATTTCACTCAAAACTCACCAAATGACTCCTCCCACCATATTATGATGTTGCCCAAGTTTGGCGTTCGATCCGAAATCAATAGGTGGTAGAAATTGGACAATTCAAGTTCAACGGCAGTTCGTTCCTAATGGGAGTGGTTGGTGTATTCCATACTTCTAACGATTGGATTTCACTCAAAACTTCGCAAATGACTCCTCCCAGCATATTATGATGTTGCCCAAGTTTTGGGCTCGATCCGAAATCAATAGGTGTGAGAAATTGGACAATTCAAGTTCAACGGCAGTTCGTTCCAAATTGGAGTGGTTGGTGTATTCCATACTTCTAGCGATTGGATTTCACTCAAAACTCACCAAATGACTCCTCCCACCATATTATGATGTTGCCCAAGTTCTGGGCTCGATCCGAAATCAATAGGTGTTCCAAATTGGACAATTCAAGTTCAACGGCAGTTCGTTCCTAATTGGAGTGGTTGGTGTATTCCATACTTCTAAAGATTGGATTTCACTCAAAATTCACAAAATGACTCCTCCCACCATATTATGATGTTGCCCAAGTTTTGGGCTCGATCCGAAATCAATAGGTGTGAGAAATTGGACAATTCAAGTTCAATGGCAGTTCGTTCCTAATTGGAGTGGTTGCTGTATTCCATATTTCTAGGGATTGGATTTCACTCAAAACTCACCAAATGACTCCTCCCACCATATTATGATGTTGCCCAAGTTTTGGGCTCGATCCGAAATCAATAGGTGTTAGAAATTGGACAATTCAAGTTCAACGGCAGTTCGTTCCTCATGGGAGTGGTTGGTGTATTCCATACTTCTAGCGATTGGATTTCACTCAAAACTCACCAAATGACTCCTCCCACCATATTATGAAGTTGCCCAACTTTGGGGTTCGATCCGAAATCAATAGGTGTTATAAATTGGACAATTCAAATTCAACGGCAGTTCTTTCCTAATGGGAGTGGTTGGTGTATTCCAAATTTCTAACGATTGGATTTCACTCAAAACTCCCTAAATGACTCCTCCCAGCATATTATGATGTTGCCCAAGTTTTGGGCTCGATCCGAAATCAATAGGTGTGAGAAATTGGACAATTCAAGTTCAACGGCAGTTCGTTCAAAATTGGAGTGGTTGATGTATTCCATACTTCTAGCGATTGGATTTCACTCAAAACTCACCAAATGACTCCTCCCACCATATTATGATGTTGCCCAAGTTCTGGGCTCGATCCGAAATCAATAGGTGTTCCAAATTGGACAATTCAAGTTTCACGGCAGTTCGTTCCTAATTGGAGTGGTTGGTGTATTCCATACTTCTAGAGATTGAATTTCACTCAAAACTCACCGATTGACTCCTCCCACCATATTATGTTGTTGCCCAAGTTTTGGGCTCGATCCGAAATCAATAGGTGTGAGAAATTGGACAATTGAAGTTCAACGGCAGTTCGTTCCTAATTGGAGTGGTTGGTGTATTCCATACTTCTAGCGATTGGATTTCACTCAAAACTCACCAAATGACTCCTCCCACCATATTATGAAGTTGCCCAACTTTGGGGTTCGATCCGAAATCAATAGGTGTTAGAAATTGGACAATTCAAGTTCAACGGCAGTTCGTTCCTAATGGGAGTGGTTGGTGTATTCCATATTTCTAACGATTGGATTTCACTCAAGACTCCCTAAATGACTCCTCCCACCATATTATGATGTTGCCCAAGTTTTGGGCTCGATCCGAAATCAATAGGTGTTCCAAATTGGACAATTCAAGTTCAACGGCAGTTCGTTCCTAATTGGAGTGGTTGGTGTATTCCATACTTCTGAAGATTGGATTTCACTCAAAATTCACAAAATGACTCCTCCCACCATATTATGATGTTGCCCAAGTTTTGGGCTCGATCCGAAATCAATAGGTGTGAGAAATTTGACAATTCAAGTTCAACGGCAGTTCGTTCCTAATTGGAGTGGTTGGTGTATTCCATACTTCTTGCGATTGGATTCCACCCAAAACTCACTAAATGACTCCTCCCACCATATTATGATGTTGCCCAAGTTTGGAGCTGGATCCGAAATCAATAGGTGTTCCAAATTGGACAATTCAAGTTCAACGGCAGTTCGTTCCTAATTGGAGTGGTTGGTGTATTCCATACTTCTAGCGATTGGATTTCACTCAAAACTCACCAAATGACTCCTCCCACCATATTATGATGTTGCCCAAGTTTGGGGCTCGATCCGAAATCAATAGGTGCGAGAAATTGGACAATTCAAGTTCAACGGCAGTTCGTTCCAAATTGGAGTGGTTGGTGTATTCCATACTTCTAGCGATTGGATTTCACTCAAAACTCACCAAATGACTCCTCCCACCATATTATGTTGTTGCCCAAGTTTTGGGCTCGATCCGAAATCAGTAGGTGTTCCAAATTGGACAAATCAAGTTCAACGGCAGTTCGTTCCTAATTGGAGTGGTTGGTGTATTCCATACTTCTAGCGAATGGATTTCACTCAAAACTCACCAAATGACTCCTCCCACCATATTATGATGTTGCCCAAGTTTGGGGCTCGATCCGAAATCAATAGGTGCGAGAAATTGGACAATTCAAGTTCAACGGCAGTTCGTTCCTATTTGGAGAGGTTGGTGTCTTCCATAATTCTAGGGATTGGATTTCACTCAAAACTCACCAAATGACTCCTCCCACCATATTATGATGTTGCCCAAGTTTTGGGCATGATCCGAAATCAATAGGTGTTCGAAATAGGACAATTCAAGTTCAACGGCAGTTCGTTCCTAATTGGAGTGGTTGGTGTATTCCATACTTCTAGCAATTGGATTTCACCCAAAACTCACCAAATGACTCCTCCCACCATATTTTGATGTTGCCCAAGTTTGGGGCTCGATCCGAAATCAATAGGTGTTCCAAATTGGACAATTCATGTTCAACGGCAGTTCGTTCCTAATTGGAGTTGTTGGTGTATTCCATACGTCTAGCGATTGGATTTCACTCAAAACTCACCAAATGACTCCTCCCCCCATACTATGTTGTTGCCCAAGTTTGGGGCTCGATCCGAAATCAATAGGTGTGAGAAATTGGACAATTCAAGTTCAACGGCAGTTCGTTCCAAATTGGAGTGGTTGGTGTATTCCATACTTCTAGCGATCGGATTGCACTCAAAACTCACCAAATGACTCCTCCCACCATATTATGATGTTGCCCAAGTTTTGGGTTCGATCCGATATCAATAGGTGTGAGAAATTGGACAATTCAAGTTCAACGTCAGTTCGTTCCTAATTGGAGTGGTTGGTGTATTCCATACTTCTAGAGATTGGATTTCGCTCAAAACTTCCCAAATGACTCTTCCCACCATATTATGATGTTGCCCAAGTTTTGGGCTCGATCCGAAATCAATAGGTGTGAGAAATTGGCCAATTCAAGTTCAACGGCAGTTCGTTCCTAATTGGAGTGGTTGGTGTAGTCCATACTTCTAGCGATTGGATTTCACTCAAAACTCACCAAATGACTCCTCCCACCATATTATGATGTTGCCCAAGTTTGGGGCTCGGTCCGAAATCAATAGGTGTTCCAAATTGGACACTTCAAGTTCAACGACAATTCGTTCCTAATTGGAGTGGTTGGTGTATTCCACACTTCTAGCGATTGGATTTCACTCAAAACTCACCAAATGACTCCTCCCACCATATTATGATGTTGCACAAGTTTGGGGTTCGATCCGAAATCAATAGGTGTTAGAAATTGGACAATTCAAGTTCAACGGCAGTTCGTTCCTAACGGGAGTGGTTGGTGTATTCCATACTTCTAGCGATTGGATTTCACCCAAAACTCCCCAAATGACTCCTCCCACCATATTATGATGTTGCCCAAGTTTGGGGCTCGATCCGAAATCAATAGGTGTTCCAAATTGGACACTTCAAGTTCAATGACAATTCGTTCCTAATTGGAGTGGTTGGTGTATTCCATACTTCTAGCGATTGGATTTCACTCAAAACTCACCAAATGACTCCTCCCACCATATTATGATGTTGCACAAGTTTGGAGTTCGATCCGAAACCAATAGGTGTTAGAAATTGGACAATTCAAGTTCAACGGCAGTTCGTTCCTAACGGGAGTGGTTGGTGTATTCCATACTTCTAGCGATTGGATTTCACTCAAAACTCACCAAATGACTTCTCCCACCATATTATGATGTTGCCCAACTTTTGGGCTCGATCCGAAATCAATAGGTGTTCAAAATTGGACAATTCAAGTTCAACGGCAGTTCGTTCCTAATTGGAGTGGTTCGTGTATTCCATACTTCTAGCGATTGGATTTCGCTCAAAACTCCCCAAATGACTCCTCCCACCATATTATGATGTTGCCCAAGTTTTGGGCTCGATCCGAAATCCATAGGTGTGAGAAATTGGACAATTCAAGTTCAACGGCAGTTCGTTCCTAATTGGAGTGGTTGGTGTATTCCATACTTCTAGCGATTGGATTTCACTCAAAACTCACCAAATGACTCCTCCCACATTATGATGTTGCAACGGCGCCAAAATCAATAGATGTCAGAAATCAGACAATTCAAGTTCAACGGCAGATCGTTCCTAATTGGAGTGGTTGTTAAGCTCATAATTTCATACATATACATGCCCAATTTACTTACTTCTTTTGCTTAGTTCCTATAATTCTAAGTTATTTCCCTCCCTTTGTGTGTTTTGTTGGCCAATAGAGCAAGAGAGCATAATTCATGCAATTCAACCATGTTAAGGCCTAATTTGGATGAATGGAAGAAGAGCTTAAAAGACAAACTCATTCTTCATGAAAGTTGTTCCAATGGGTGTGTACTATAACATATCCAAAATTCAGCCCCATTGGATAAATATGGAGTCTGTTACCTAGCAAACACAGAGCCATGCTCAGGATGGATTTTATCAGCGCGCAAAATGAGTTAGCAATTTGTTTTGGCCTTAACTTCCTCCTCCGACCTTGGATTGGCCCAAATGACATATGGCTGGAAAGAAGACATTCTGAACTTAAATTTCGAGTGCTTAAAGTCCTAATTTGATTAAGAGAAGCCCAAGTTGTAAGCCCTTGAAGTTGCTGGTTATGCTGACCTCAGCATGTGCTGGTTGGATGCTTGGTCATGGTGAGCTAGGTATGAGCTATCATTTCTGGTTGGAAGCTTGGTCATGGTGACATGAAGATGAGCTAGGGCTTCTGGTGGGATCTATTGGTGAAGTGCATCAACCAATTCATATTTTATAATGCAAGTGTTGTATGCATTAGTGAAGTGCATCAACCAATTCATCTTTTATAATGCAAGTGTTGTATGCATTAGCCATATTGAATTCAGATTTGTCACTCCCCTCTCCCTATAAATACCACATCCATTCCACATTCAAGACACAACAAATCCTGAGATTCACAACCCCCACAATTCACTCCAACCATCCTCAAACACTCTCAAAATCCCAAACACTCCAACAATCACCAAAACAACTCCAGCAAACCTCTCTTCCATTTCCCTACGAATTTCATCTTCCTTAGCCATCACCACTCACTCAAACTCATCCCAAATCACCTCCATATCCTTCATACATCTTTCTAGAAGTGGGGAAGCTCTTGGAGAAGCATTAGAAGTGGAGAAGCACTTGGAGAAGCCTTGGACACCACAAGAACTTCAGAAAAAGGGTTTTTCTACTCTTATTGTATTCATTATGTTTTCTCATTTCTGTTCAAGTCTCTTTTCCATTATGAGTAGCTAAATCCATAACTAGGGCTTCGATGTAACCTAACATGAATATTCTGGGTTTATAAGTTTGGAGTTTCAAGTTTGATTCATGATTCATGTTCTTATTCATTATGCTTATAAGTTAACATGCTTGTTTGAATGATTGATCACCATTAGAACTTGTTTGTTAACTATCTTGGTTTGAATTAAGAGTATACACCATGCTTTAATTCGAATTGAACTATGAATAGGAAGAGTATGTATGGACATTCGACAACAGGGATTAGATACATACTTGGTTGTTTAAAATGTTCTTCTATGCTTAATGGGTTCCTAATGCTTAATTTTAGGTTAGACAACAAATGATCAAATTAGGGAATTAGGAACACAAGGTTAGGACCAAACACCATGGCCTAATCATACTTTAGCTAGAATCAATCTTTGAATCTGAATTAGACTTGTTACTTGAATCTTTATAACCCAGAATTGAATTGTTATGGTGATTCGAATGCCCTAGTCTCAAAATCTGTTTTCCAACTCTTAAAACCACTCTTTGTTACATTTGTTTACTTGTTTTTGTTTGCAATTTCATTTTGCTTCTTTTGTTCAACAATCACAACCACTCTTGTTTTAAATTCTGTTTTAGACATAACCTCCTACTTTCTTGAATTTGGTAATCTAAGTACATAACTAGTTTTCACTTCTCAGTCTTTGTGGGTGTATTCCATACTTCTAGCGATTGGATTTCTCTCAAAACTTACAAAATGACACCTCTCACCGTACTAGGATGTTGCCCAAGTTTTGGGCTCGATCCGAAATCAATAGGTGTTCCAAATTGGACAATTCATGTTCAACGGCAGTTCATTCCTAATTGGAGTGGTTGGTGTATTCCATACTTCTAGCAATTGGATTTCACTCAAAACAAACCAAATGACTCGTCCCACCATATTATGATGTTGCCCAAGTTTTGGGCTCAATCCGAAATCAATAGGTGTGAGAAATTGGACAATTCAAGTTCAACGGCAGTTCGTTCCTAATAGGAGTGGTTGGTGTATTCCATACTTCTAGTGATTTGATTTCACACAAAACTAACCAAATGACTACTCCCACCATATTATGATGTTGCCCAAGTTTTGGGCTCGATCCGAAATCAATAGGTGTTCCAAATTGGACAATTCAAGTTCAACGGCAGTGAGAAATTGGACAATTCAAGTTCAACGGCAGTTCGTTCCTAATTGGAGTGGTTTGTGTATTCCATACTTCTAGCGATTGGATTTCACTCAAAACTCACCAAATGACTCCTCCCACCATATTATGTTGTTGCCCTAGTTTTGGGCTCGATCCGAAATCAATAGGTGTTCCAAATTGGACCATTCAAGTTCAACGGCAGTTCGTTCCTAATTGGAGTGGTTGGTGTATTCCATACTTCTAGCGATTGGATTTCACTCAAAACTCACCAATTTACTCCTCCCACCATATTATGATGTTGCCCAAGTTTTGGGCTCGATCCGAAATCAGTAGGTCTGAGAAATTGGTCAATTCAATTTGAACGACAGTTCGTTCCTAATTGGAGTTGTTGGTGTATTCCATACGTCCAGCGATTGGATTTCACTCAAAACTCACCAAATGACTCCTCCCACCATGTTATGATGTTGCCCAAGTTTTGGGCTCGATCCGAAATCAATAGGTGTTCCAAATTGGACAATTCAAGTTCAACGGCAATTCGTTCCTAATAGGAGTGGTTGGTGTATTCCATACTTCTAGTGATTGGATTTCACACAAAACTAACCAAATGACTACTCCCACCATATTATGATGTTGCCCAAGTTTTGGGCTCGATCCGAAATCAGTAGGTCTGAGAAATTGGTCAATTCAATTTGAACGACAGTTCGTTCCTAATTGGAGTGGTTGGTGTATTCCATACGTCCAGCGATTGGATTTCACTCAAAACTCACCAAATGACTCCTCCCACCATGTTATGATGTTGCCCAAGTTTTGGGCTCGATCCGAAATCAATAGGTGTTCCAAATTAAACAATTCATGTCCAACGGCAGCTCGTTCCAAATTGGAGTGGTTGGTGTATTCCATACTTCTAGCGATTGGATTTCACTCAAAACTCACCAAATGACTCCTCCCACCATATTATGATGTTGCCCAAGTTTTGGGCTCGATCCAAAGTCAAAAGGTGTGATAAATTGGACAATTCAATTCCAACGGCAGCTCGTTCCTAATTGGAGTGGTTGGTGTGTTCCATACTTCTAGCGATTAGATTTCACTCAAAACTCACCAAATGACTCCTCCCACCATATTATGATGTTGCCCAAGTTTTGGGCTCGATCCGAAGTCTATAGGTGTGAGAAATTGGACAATTCAAGTTCAACGGAAGTTCGTTCCTAATTGGAGTGGTTGGTGTATTCCATACTTCTAGCGATTGGATTTCACTCAAAACTCACCAAATGACTCCTCCCACCATATTATGATGTTGCCCAAGTTTTGGGCTCGATCCGAAGTCAATAGGTGTGATAAATTGGACAATTCAATTCCAACGGCAGCTCGTTCCTAATTGGAGTGGTTGGTGTATTCCATACTTCTAGTGATTAGATTTCACTCAAAACTCATCAAATGACTCCTCCCACCATATTATGATGTTGCCCAAGTTTTGGGCTCGATCCGAAGTCAATAGGTGTGATAAATTGGACAATTCAAGTTCGACGGCAGTTCGTTCCTAATTCGAGTGGTTGGTGTATTCCATACTTCTAGCGATTGGATTTCACTCAAAACTCACCAAATGACTCCTCCCACCATATTATGATGTTGCCCAAGTTTTCGGCTCGATCCGAAATCAATAGGTGTTCCAAATTGGAAAATTCAAGTTCACCGGCAGTTCGTTCCTAACTGGAGTGGTTGGTGTATTCCATACTTCTAGCGATTGGATTTCACTCAAAACAAGCCAAATGACTCCTCCCACCATATTATGATGTTGCCCAAGTTTTGGGCTCGATCCGAAATCAATAGATTTTCCAAATTGGACAATTCAAGTTCAACGGCAGTTCGTTCCTAATTGGAGTGGTTGGTGTATTCCACACTTCTACCAATTTGATTTCACTCAAAACACACCAAACGACTCCTCCCACCATATTATGATGTTGCCCAAGTTTTGGGCTCGATCCGAAATCAATAGGTGTTCCAAATTGGACAATTCAAGTTCAACGGCAGTTCGTTCCTAATTGGAGTGGTTGGTGTATTCCACACTTCTACCGATTTGATTTCACTCAAAACATACCAACCGACTCCTCCCACCATATTATGATCTTGCCCAAGTTTTGGGCTCGATCCGAAATCAATAGTTGTTCCAAATTGGACAATTCAAGTTCAACGGCAGTTTGTTCCTAATTGGAGTGGTTGGTGTATTCCATACTTCTAGCGATTGGATTTCCCTCAAAACTCACCAAATGACTCCTCCCACCATATTATGATGTTGCCCAAGTTTTGGGCTCGATCTGAAATCAATAGGTGTTCCAAATTGGACAATTCAAGTTCAACGGCAGTTCGTTCCTAATTGGAGTGGTTGGTGTATTCCATACTTCTAGCGATTGGATTTCACTCAAAACTGACCAAATGACTCCTCCCACCATATTATGATGTTGCCCACGTTTTGGGCTCGATCCGAAATCAATAGGTGTTCCAAATTGGACAATTCGAGTGCAACGGCAATTCGTTCCTAATTGGAGTGTTTGGTGTATTCCATACTTCTAGCGATTGGATTTCACTCAAAACTCACCAAATGACCCTTCCCACCATATTATGATGTTGCCCAAGTTTGGGGCTCGATCCGAAATCAATAGTTGTAAGAAATTGGACAATTCAAGTTCAAAGGAAGTTCGTTCCAAATTGGAGGGTTTGGGGTAATTCATAGTTCTAGCGATTGGATTTCACTCAAAACACACCAAATATCTCCTCCCACCATATTATGATGTTGCCCGAGTTTTGGGCTCGATCCGAAATCAATAGGTGTAAGAAATTGGAGAATCCAAGTTCAACGGCAGTTCGTTCCTAATTGGAATGGTTGGTTTATTCCATTATTCTAGCGATTGGATTTCACTCAAAACACACCAAATGACTCCTCCCATCATATTATGATGTTGGCCAAGTTTTTTGCTCGATCCGAAATCAATAGGTGTTCCAAATTGGACAATTCAAGTTCAACGGCAGTTCGTTCCTAATTGGAGTGGTTGGTGTATTCCATACTGTTGCGTCGATTCAGCTGCACCAAAATGGATTCAGCTGCATCCTCAACTTGTGATACTCGCAAGTGCACGAGCCGTTCGGTAGTATAGCATATGTAAGTGCGAGGTCGATCCCTCGAGGATTGGTGATTGAATGATCCAATTTGTTTCCCCTACACAAAATAGAATTGAAAAAGAAAATAAATAAAACAAGAAAAAAAAGAAATAACTCAAGCAAATAAGTTCCCAAGTTCAATTAGATTAACGGATTGATTCTAGCTAAAGTATGATTAAGCCATGGTGTTTGGTCATAACCTTGTGTTCCTAATTCCCTAATTTGATCATTTGTTGTCTAACCTAAAACTAAGCATTAGGAACCCATTAAGTATAGAAGAACAATTTAAACAACCAAGCATGTATCTAATCCCTGTTGTCGAATGTCCATACATACTCTTCCTATTCATAGTTCAATTCGAATTAAAGCATGGTGTCTACTCTTAATTCAAACCAAGATAGCTAACATGCAAGCCTAAATGGTGATCAATCATTCAAACTAGCATATTAACTTATAAGCATAATGAATAAGAACAAAAATCATAATTGAAACTTGGAAACTAATTAAACTTGAATACTTAAGAAAGAATGTACATTACAAATAAAAGTAAAGTGGAACTAAGAAAACTTGAAGGAAAATTTAGTGAACTCATTTTGTTACAACAATTGACAACTTGAAAGGAAACTAAGAGAATTTGAGGGAGAGAAGGGAAGGGAGCTCTAGAGAAGTGTTTGAGAGCTCCCCCCCTTGGGGTGTGTTTTGAAGCTTGAAGGCTTCTCTATTTATAGGGCTAAGAGGGAGGAACAACATGATGAATTCCCACACCATCCTTCATCTTTTGCTGCACCTCAAGCTTTCATCACATGGGTTCAAAGGTGGTCAGATGTGGCTGCCCTTTGCTACCAACCCATGTGGTTGCCTTTTGGTTTCTGAAAAACGAGTTTTCTGAACCAGTCTTGGTGTAGGAAGGCCAGAGGTTTCCAAACGTATCCAATGGGGCTCACATTTGGATATGTTATACTAGACACCCATTGGATCAACTTCTATGAAGAAAGTATTTCCATCCGACCAGTAGAAGTGTGTGTTTTGGCCCTTGCAAGTTGGCAGCCGAACAGAGACTGGAATTGACTTCATTTCATCTTTTCTTTCCTTTTTGATTCACATGCATGCACATGCTTCCTCTTTCAATTAAAACCTGATTTCCAGCTCCAAAGTGATCTGCCAATTCAATTCCCATGTTCAAAGGCTGAAGCAAAATGCCTCTCATCATTCCTCATTCTTCCCTCTCTCCTTTCTCTTTGCTTCCCATGCATGCACATGCTTTCTCAATAATAGCTCCAGCATGTACCAACTTGCTCCTTTAGAATTTCATAGCTGGAATGCCTCCCCACTTCACTCATTATGCTGGGTGCAAAGTCAGTTATAGCTGGGGTGAGGCACATGGCTAAAAGGAGGCACATGGAGGCACATGACAAAGCTGGCAGCTGCAAATCCTCCTGAGCAGGGTTCAGTGTTGGATGGGCTGAGGACTCCAGTTATGTTCAATTTAGATATGTTGTAGTAGACACCCATTGGAACAAGTTTCATGAAGATCTTCACCTCATCCGAGCCCCAGAGAATGCTGATCCAAGGCCAAGAAGTTGACCTACAAAACTGGGCTGGAAATGGGCTGTAGCCAAAATTAGTTTGTCTTTAAGATCTTCTTCCATTCACCCAAATCAGGCCCTATCATGCATGGATTGCATCATTTCCTATCCAAATCCATCATTGTTACCTAAAACTCAATGAACTGAAAGATAAACACAAGAAAGATTAAAAGCAAAAGTTTAACTAAAAAACATAACCAATTCATAAGCTAGAAGGGTACAAAATGATATACAATTATGAACCGATCACATACTTCTAGCGATTGGATTTCACTCAAAACTCACCAAATGACTCCTCCCACCATATTATGATGTTGCACAAGTTTGGGGTTCGATCCGATATCAATAGGTGTGAGAAATTGGACAATTCAAGTTCAACGGCAGTTCGTTCCTAATGGGAGTGGTTGGTGTATTCCATACTTCTAGCGATTGGATTTCACTCAAAACTCACCAAATGACTCCTCCCACCATATTATGATGTTGCCCCAAGTTTGGGGCTCGGTCCGAAATCAATAGGTGTGAGAAATTGGACAATACAAGTTCAACGGCAGTTCGTTCCTAATGGGAGTGGTTGGTGTATTCCATACTTCTAGCGATTGGATTTCACTCAAAACTCACCAAATGACTCCTCCCACCATATTATGATGTTGCCCAAGTTTGGGGCTCGGTCCGAAATCAATAGGTGTGAGAAATTGGACAATTCAAGTTCAACGGCAGTTCGTTCCTAATGGGAGTGGTTGGTGTATTCCATACTTCTAGCGATTGGATTTCACTCAAAACTCACCAAATGACTCCTCCCACCATATAATAATGTTGCCCAAGTTTGGGGCTCGATCCGAAATCAATAGGTGTGAGAAATTGGACAATTCAAGTTCAACGACAGTTCGTTCCTAA
Source organism: Prunus avium (assembly GCF_965620075.1). Classification (NCBI taxonomy): domain Eukaryota; kingdom Viridiplantae; phylum Streptophyta; class Magnoliopsida; order Rosales; family Rosaceae; genus Prunus; species Prunus avium. The sequence continues at coordinate 12,338,716 of NC_142290.1, forward strand.
TTGGAGTGGTTTCTGTATTCCATACTTCTAGCGATTGGATTTCACTCAAAACTCACCAAATGACTCCTCCCACCATATTATGATGTTGCCCAAGTTTTGGGCTCGATCCGAAATCAATAGGTGTTCCAAATTGGACAATTCAAGTTCGACGGCAGTTCGTTCCTAATTGGAGTGGTTGGTGTATTCCATACTTCTAGCGATTGGATTTCACTCAAAACTCACCAAATGAGTCCTCCCACCATATTATGATGTTGCCCAAGTTTCGGGCTTGATCCGAATTCAATAGGTGTGAGAAATTGGTCAATTCAATTTCAATGACAATTCGTTCCTAATCGGAGTAGTTGTTGTATTCCACACTTCTAGCGATTGGATTTCACTCAAAACACACCAAATGACTCCTCCCACCATATTATGATGTTGCCCAAGTTTTGGGCTCGATCCGAAATCAATAGGTGTTCGAAATTGGACAATTCAAGTTCAATGACAGTTCATTCCTAATGGGAGTGGTTGGTGTATTCCATACTTCTAGCGATTGGATTTCACTCAAAACTCACCAAATGACTCCTCCGACCATATTATGACGTTGCCCCAAGTTTGGGGCTCAGTCCGAATTCAATAGGTGTTCCAAATTGGACAATTCAAGTTCAACGGCAGTTCGTTCCTAATTCGAGTGGTTGGTGTATTCCATACTTCTAGTGATTGGATTTCACTCAAAACTCCCCAAATGACTCCTGCCACCATATTATGATGTTGCCCCAAGTTTGCGGCCCGGTCCTAAATCCATAGGTGTGAGAAATTGGACAATTCAAGTTCAACGGCAGTTCGTTCCTAATTGGAGTGGTTGGTGTATTCCATACTTCTAGCGATTGGATTTCACTCAAAACTCACCAAATGACTCCTCCCACCATATTATGATGTTGCCCAAGTTTTGGGCTCGATCCGAAATCAATAGGTGTGAGAAATTGGTCAATTCAATTTCAATGACAGTTCGTTCCTAATCGGAGTAGTTGTTGTATTCCATACTTCTAGCGATTGGATTTCACTCAAAACACACCAAATGACTCCTCCCACCATATTATGATGTTGCCCAAGTTTTGGGCTCGATCCGAAATCAATAGGTGTTCCAAATTGGACAATTCAAGTTCAACGGCAGTTCGTTCCCAATTGGAGTGGTTGGTGTATTCCATACTTCTAGCGATTGGATTTCACTCAAAACTCACCAAATGACTCCTCCGACCATATTATGACGTTGCCCCAAGTTTGGGGCTCAGTCCGAATTCAATAGGTGTTCCAAATTGGACAATTCAAGTTCAACGGCAGTTCGTTCCTAATTAGAGTGGTTGGTGTATTCCATACTTATGGCGATTGGAACGGCAGTTCGTTCCTAATTGGAGTGGTTGGTGTATTCCATACTTCTAGCGATTGGATTTCACTCAAAACTCACCAAATGACTCCTCCCACCACATTATGATGTTGCCCAAGTTTTGGGCTCGATCCTAATTCAATAGGTGTGAGAAATTGGTCAATTCAATTTCAACGACAGTTCGTTCCTAATTGGAGTGGTTGGTGTATTCCATACTTGTAGCGATTGGATTTCACTCAAAACTCACCAAATGACTCCTCCCACCATATTATGATGTTGCCCAAGTTTTGGGCTCGATCCGAAATCCATAGGTGTTCCAAATTGGACAATTCAAGTTCAACGGCAGTTCGTTCCCAATAGGAGTGGTTGGTGTATTCCATACTTCTAGCAATTGGATTTGACTCAAAACTCACCAAATGACTCCTCCCACCATATTATGATGTTGCCCAAGTTTTGGGCTCGATCCGAAATCAGTAGGTGTTCCAAATTGGAAAATTCAAGTATAACGGCAGTTCGTTCCTAACTGGAGTGGTTGGTGTATTCCATACTTCTAGCGATTGGATGTCACTCAAAACTCACCAAATGACTACTCCTAACATATTATGATATTGCCCAAGTTTTGGGCTCGATCCGAAATCAATAGGTGTTCCAAATTGGACAATTCAAGTTCAACGGCAGTTCGTTCCTAATTGGAGTGGTTGGTGTATTCTATACTTCTAGCGATTGGATTTCACTCAAAACTCACCAAATGACTCCTCCCACCATATTATGATGTTGCCCAAGTTTGGGGCCCGATCCGAAATCAATAGGTGTGAGAATTTGGACAATTCAAGTTCAACGGCAGTTCGTTCCTAATTGGAGTGGTTGGTGTATTCCATACTTCTAGCGATTGGATTTCACTCAAAACTCACCAAAGGACTCCTCCCACCATATTATGATGTTGCCCAAGTTTTGGGCTCGATTCGAAATCAATAGGCGTGAGAAATTGGACAATTCAAGTTCAATGGCAGTTCGTTCCTAATTGGAGTGGTTGGTGTATTCCATACTTCTAGCGATTGGATTTCACTCAAAACTCACAAAATGACACCTCTCACCGTACTAGGATGTTGCCCAAGTTTTGGGCTCTATCCGAAATCAATAGGTGTTCCAAATTGGACAATTCATGTTCAACGGCAGTTTGTTCCTGATTGGAGTGGTTGGTGTATTCCATACTTCTAGCGATTGGATTTCACTCAAAACTAACCAAACGACTCCTCCCACCATATTATGATGTTGCCCAAGTTTTGGGCTCAATCCGAAATCACTAGGTGTCAGAAATTGGACAATTCAAGTTCAACGGCAGTTCGTTCCTAATTGGAGTGGTTGGTGTATTCCACACTTTTAGCGATTGGATTTCACTCAAAACTCACCAAATGACTCCTCCCACCATATTATGATGTTGCCCAAGTTTTGGGCTCGATCCGAAATCAATCGGTGTGAGAAATTGGACAATTCAAGTTAAACGGCAGTTCGTTCCTAATTGGAGTGGTTGGTGTATTCCATACTTCTAGCGATTGGATTTCACTGAAAACTCACAAAAGGACTCCTCCCACCATATTATGACGTTGCCCAAGTTTTGGGCTCGATCCGAAATCTATAGGTGTTCCAAATTGGACAATTCAAGTTCAACGGCAGTTCGTTCCTAATTGGAGTGGTTGTTGTATTCCATACTTCTAGCGATTGGATTTCACTCAAAACTCACCAAATGACTCCTCCCACCATATTATGATGTTGCCCAAGTTTTGGGCTCGATCCGAAATCAATAGGTCTTCCAAATTTGACAATTAGAGTTCAACGGCAGTTCGTTCCTAACTGGAGTGGTTGGTGTATTCCATACTTCTAGCGATTGGATTTCACTCAACTCCCACCAAATGACTCCTCCCACCATATTATGATGTTGCCCAAGTTTTGGGCTCGATCCGAAATCAATAGGTGTGAGAAATTGGACAACTCAGGTTCAACGGCAGTTCGTTCCGAATTGGAGTGGTTGGTGTATTCCATACTTCTAGCGAATGGATTTCACCCAAATCTCACCAAATGACTCCTCCCACCATATTATGATGTTGCCCACGTTTGGGGCTCGATCCGAAATCAATAGGTGTGAGAAATTGGACAATTCAAGTTCAACGGCAGTTCGTTCCTCATTGGAGTGGTTGGTGTATTCCATACTTCTAGAGATTGGATTTCACTCAAAACTCACCAAATGACTCCTCCCACCATATTATGGTGTTGCCCAAGTTTTGGGCTCGATCCGAAATCAATAGGTCTTCCAAATTTGACAATTAGAGTTCAACGGCAGTTCGTTCCTAACTGGAGTGGTTGGTGTATTCCATACTTCTAGCGATTGGATTTCACTCAAAACTATCCAAATGACTCCTCCCACCATATTTTGATGTTGCCCAAGTTTTGGGCTTGATCCGAAATCAATAGGTGTTCCAAATTGGACAATTCAAGTTCAACGGCAGTTCGTTCCTAATTGGAGTGGTTGGTGTATTCCACACTTCTAGTGATTGGATTTCACTCAAAACTCACCAAACGACTCCTCTCACCATATTATGATGTTGCCCAAGTTTGCGGCTCGATCCGAAATCAATAGGTGTTAGAAATTGGACAATTCAAGTTCAACGGCAGTTCGTTCCTAATTGGAGTGGTTGGTGTATTCCATACTTCTAGCGATTGGATTTCACTCAACTCCCACCAAATGACTCCTCCCACCATATTATGATGTTGCCCAAGTTTTGGGCTCGATCCGAAATCAATAGGTGTGAGAAATTGGACAACTCAGGTTGAACGGCAGTTCGTTCCGAATTGGAGTGGTTGGTGTATTCCATACTTCTAGCGAATGGATTTCACCCAAATCTCACCAAATGACTCCTCCCACCATATTATGATGTTGCCCACGTTTGGGGCTCGATCCGAAATCAATAGGTGTGAGAAATTGGACAATTCAAGTTCAACGGCAGTTCGTTCCTCATTGAAGTGGTTGGTGTATTCCATTCTTCTAGCGATTGGATTTCACTCAAAACTCACCAAATGACTCCTCCCACCATATTATGATCTTGCCCAAGTTTTGAGCTCGATCCGAAATCAATAGGTGTGAGAAATTGGAAAATTCAAGTTCAACGGCAGTTCCTTCCTAATTGGAGTGGTTGGTGTATTCGACACTTCTAGCGATTGGATTTCACTCAAAACTCACCAAATGACTCCTCCCACCATATTATGATGTTGCCCAAGTTTTGGGCTCGATCCGAAATCAATAGGTGTTCCAAATTGGACAATTCAAGTTCAACGGCAGATCGTTCCTAATTGGAGTGGTTGGTGTATTCCATACTTCTAGCGGTTGGATTTCAGTCAAAACTCACCAAATGACTCCTCCCACCATATTATGATATTGCCCAAGTTTTGGGCTCGATCCGAAATCAGTAGGTGTTCCAAATTGGACAATTCAAGTTCAACGGCAGATCGTTCCTAATTGGAGTGGTTGGTGTATTCCATACTTCTAGCGATTGGATTTCACTCAAAACTCACCAAATGACTCCTCCAACCATATTATGATATTGCCCAAGTTTTGGGATTGATCCGAAATCAATAGGTGTTCCAAATTGGACAATTCTAGTTCAACGGCAGATCGTTCCTAATTGGAGTGGTTGGTGTATTCCATACTTCTAGCGATTGGATTTCACTCAAAACTCACCAAATGACTCCTCCCACCATATTATGATGTTGCCCAAGTTTTGGGCTCGATCCGAAATCAATAGGTGTGAGAAATTGGACAATTCAAGTTCAACGGCAGTTCATTCCTAATTGGAGTGGTTGGTGTATTCCACACTTCTAGCGATTGGATTTCACTCAAAACTCACCAAATGACTCCTCCCACCATATTATGATGTTGCCCAAGTTTTGGGCTCGATCCGAAATCAATAGGTGTGAGAAATTGGACAACTCAGGTTCAACGGCAGTTCGTTCCGAATTGGAGTGGTTGGTGTATTCCATACTTCTAGCGAATGGATTTCACCCAAATCTCACCAAATGACTCCTCCCACCATATTATGATGTTGCCCACGTTTGGGGCTCGATCCGAAATCAATAGGTGTGAGAAATTGGACAATTCAAGTTCAACGGCAGTTCGTTCCTCATTGGAGTGGTTGGTGTATTCCATACTTCTAGAGATTGGATTTCACTCAAAACTCACCAAATGACTCCTCCCACCATATTATGGTGTTGCCCAAGTTTTGGGCTCGATCCGAAATCAATAGGTCTTCCAAATTTGACAATTAGAGTTCAACGGCAGTTCGTTCCTAACTGGAGTGGTTGGTGTATTCCATACTTCTAGCGATTGGATTTCACTCAAAACTCACCAAATGATTCCTCCCACCATATTATGATGTTGCCCAATATTTGGGCTCGATCCGAAATCAATAGATGTTCCAAATTGGACAATTCAAGTTCAACGGCAGTTCGTTCCTAATTGGAGTGGTTGGTGTATTCCATACTTCTAGCGAGTGGATTTCACTCAAAACTCACCAAATGACTCCTCCCATCATATTATGATGTTGCCCAAGTTTTGGGCTTGATCCGAAATCAAAAGGGGTGAGAAATTGGACAATTCAAGTTCAACGGCAGTTCGTTCCTAATTGGAGTGGTTGGTGTATTCCATACTTCTAGCGAATGGATTTCACCCAAATCTCACCAAATGACTCCTCCCACCATATTATGATGTTGCCCACGTTTGGGGCTCGATCCGAAATCAATAGGTGTGAGAAATTGGACAATTCAAGTTCAACGGCAGTTCGTTCCTCATTGGAGTGGTTGGTGTATTCCATTCTTCTAGCGATTGGATTTCACTCAAAACTCACCAAATGACTCCTCCCACCATATTATGATGTTGCCCAAGTTTGGGGCTCGATCCGAAATCAATAGGCGTGAGAAATTGGACAATTCAAGTTCAACGGCAGATCGTTCCTAATTGGAGTGGTTGGTGTATTCCATACTTCTAGCGATTGGATTTCACTCAAAACTCACCAAATGACTCCTCCCACCATATTATGATGTTTAACAAGTTTGGGGTTCGATCCGAAATCAATAGGTGTTAGAAATTGGACAATTCAAGTTGAACGGCAGTTCGTTCCTAATGGGAGTGGTTGGTATATTCCATACTTCTAGCGATTGGATTTCACTCAACTCTCACCAAATGACTCCTCCCACCATATTATGATGTTGCCCACGTTTGGGGCTCGATCCGAAATCAATAGGTAAGAGAAATTGGACAATTCAAGTTCAACGGCAGTTCGTTCCTAATTGGAGTGGTTGTTGTATTCCATACTTCTAGCGATTGGATTTCACTCAAAACTCACCAAATGACTCCTCCCACCATATTATGATGTTGCCCAAGTTTTGGGCTCGATCCGAAATCAATAGGTCTTCCAAATTTGACAATTAGAGTTCAACGGCAGTTCGTTCCTAATTGGAGTGGTTGGTGTATTCCATACTTCTAGCGATTGGATTTCACTCAAAACTCACCAAATGACTCCTCCCACCATATTATGATGTTGCCCAAGTTTTGGGCTTGATCCGAAATCAATAGGTGTTCCAAATTGGACAATTCAAGTTCAACGGCAGTTCGTTCCAAATTGGAGTGGTTGGTGTATTCCATACTTCTAGCGATTGGATTTCACTCAAAACTCACCAAATGACTCCTCCCACCATATTATGATGTTGCCCAAGTTTTGGGCTCGATCCGAAATCAGTTGGTGTGAGAAATTGGACAATTCAAGTTCAACGGCAGTTCGTTCCTAATTGGAGTGGTTGGTGTATTCCATACTTCTAGCGATTGGATTTCACTCAAAACTCACCAAATGACTCCTCCCACCATATTATGATGTTGCCCAAGTTTTGGGCTTGATCCGAAATCAAAAGGGGTGAGAAATTGGACAATTCAAGTTCAACGGCAGTTCGTTCCTAATTGGAGTGGTTGGTGTATTCCATACTTCTAGCGAATGGATTTCACCCAAATCTCACCAAATGACTCCTCCCACCATATTATGATGTTGCCCACGTTTGGGGCTCGATCCGAAATCAATAGGTGTGAGAAATTGGACAATTCAAGTTCAACGGCAGTTCATTCCTAATTGGAGTGGTTGGTGTATTCCACACTTCTAGCGATTGGATTTCACTCAAAACTCACCAAATGACTCCTCCCACCATATTATGATGTTGCCCAAGTTTTGGGCTCGATCCGAAATCAATAGGTGTGAGAAATTGGACAATTCAAGTTCAACGGCAGTTCGTTCCTAATTGGAGTGGTTGGTGTATTCCATACTTCTAGCGATTTGATTTCACCCAAAACTCACCAAATGACTCCTCCCACCATATTATGATGTTGCCCAAGTTTGGGGCTCGATCCGAAATCAGTTGGTGTTCCAAATTGGACAATTCATGTTCAACGGCAGTTCGTTCCAAATTGGAGTGGTTGGTGTATTCCATACTTCTAGCGATTGGATTTCACTCAAAACTCACCAAATGATTCCTCCCACCATATTATGATGTTGCCCAAGTTTGGGGCTCGATCCGAAATCAATAGGTAAGAGAAATTGGACAATTCAAGTTCAACGGCAGTTCGTTCCTAATTGGAGTGGTTGTTGTATTCCATACTTCTAGCGATTGGATTTCACTCAAAACTCACCAAATGACTCCTCCCACCATATTATGATGTTGCCCAAGTTTTGGGCTCGATCCGAAATCAATAGGTCTTCCAAATTTGACAATTAGAGTTCAACGGCAGTTCGTTCCTAATTGGAGTGGTTGGTGTATTCCATACTTCTAGCGATTGGATTTCACTCAAAACTCACCAAATGACTCCTCCCACCATATTATGATGTTGCCCAAGTTTTGGGCTTGATCCGAAATCAATAGGTGTTCCAAATTGGACAATTCAAGTTCAACGGCAGTTCGTTCCAAATTGGAGTGGTTGGTGTATTCCATACTTCTAGCGATTGGATTTCACTCAAAACTCACCAAATGACTCCTCCCACCATATTATGATGTTACCCAAGTTTTGGGCTCGATCCGAAATCAGTTGGTGTGAGAAATTGGACAATTCAAGTTCAACGGCAGTTCGTTCCTAATTGGAGTGGTTGGTGTATTCCATACTTCTAGCGATTGGATTTCACTCAAAACTCACCAAATGACTCCTCCCACCATATTATGATGTTGCCCAAGTTTTGGGCTTGATCCGAAATCAAAAGGGGTGAGAAATTGGACAATTCAAGTTCAACGGCAGTTCGTTCCTAATTGGAGTGGTTGGTGTATTCCATACTTCTAGCGAATGGATTTCACCCAAATCTCACCAAATGACTCCTCCCACCATATTATGATGTTGCCCACGTTTGGGGCTCGATCCGAAATCAATAGGTGTGAGAAATTGGACAATTCAAGTTCAACGGCAGTTCGTTCCTCATTGGAGTGGTTGGTGTATTCCATTCTTCTAGCGATTGGATTTCACTCAAAACTCACCAAATGACTCCTCCCACCATATTATGATGTTGCCCAAGTTTGGGGCTCGATCCGAAATCAATAGGTAAGAGAAATTGGACAATTCAAGTTCAACGGCAGATCGTTCCTAATTGGAGTGGTTGGTGTATTCCATACTTCTAGCGATTGGATTTCACTCAAAACTCACCAAATGACTCCTCCCACCATATTATGATGTTTAACAAGTTTGGGGTTCGATCCGAAATCAATAGGTGTTAGAAATTGGACAATTCAAGTTGAACGGCAGTTCGTTCCTAATGGGAGTGGTTGGTATATTCCATACTTCTAGCGATTGGATTTCACTCAACTCAAACCAAATGACTCCTCCCACCATATTATGATGTTGCCCAAGTTTTGGGCTCGATCCGAAATCAATAGATGTTCCAAATTGGACAATACAAGTTCAACGGCAGTTCGTTCCTAATTGGAGTGTTTGGCGTATTCCATACTTCTAGCGATTGGATCTCACTCAAAACTCACCAAATGACTCCTCCCACCATATTATGATGCTGCCCAAGTTTTGGCTCGATCCGAAATCAATAGGTGTGAGAAATTGGACAATTCAAGTTCAACGGCAGTTCGTTCCTAATTGGAGTGGTTGGTGTATTCCATACTTCTAGCGATTGGATTTCACTCAAAACTTACCAAATGACTCCTCCCACCATATTATGATGTTGCCCAAGTTTTGGGCTAAATCCGAAATCAATAGGTGTGAGAAATTGGACAACTCAAGTTCAACGGCAGTTCGTTCCGAATTGGAGTGGTTGGTGTATTCCATACTTCTAGCGAATGGATTTCACCCAAAACTCACCAAATGACTCCTCCCACCATATTATGATGTTGCCCACGTTTGGGGCTCGATCCGAAATCAATAGGTGTGAGAAATTGGACAATTCAAGTTCAACGGCAGTTCGTTCCTCATTGGAGTGGTTGGTGTAATCCATACTTCTAGCGATTGGATTTCACTCAAAACTCACCAAATGACTCCTCCCACCAAATTATGATGTTGCCCATGTTTTGGGCTCGATCCGAAATCAATAGGTGTGAGAAATTGGACAATTCAAGTTCAACGGCAGTTCTTTCCTAATTGGTGTGGTTTGTGTATTCCATACTTCTAGCGATTTGATTTCACCCAAAACTCACCAAATGACTCCTCCCACCATATTATGATGTTGCCCATGTTTGGGGCTTGATCCGAAATCAGTTGGTGTGAGAAATTGGACAATTCAAGTTCAACGCAGATCGTTCCTAATTGGAGTGGTTGGTGTATTCCATACTTCTAGCGATTGGATTTCACTCAAAACTCACCAAATGACTCCTCCCACCATATTATGATATTGCCCAAGTTTTGGGCTCGATCCGAAATCAATAGGTGTGAGAAATTGGACAATTCAAGTTCAACGGCAGTTCGTTCCTAATTGGAGTGGTTGGTGTATTCCATACTTCTAGCGATTTGATTTCACCCAAAACTCACCAAATGACTCCTCCCACCATATTATGATGTTGCCCAAGTTTGGGGCTCGATCCGAAATCAGTTGGTGTTCCAAATTGGACAATTCATGTTCAACGGCAGTTCGTTCCTCATTGGAGTGGTTGGTGTATTCCATACTTCTAGCGATTGGATTTCACTCAAAACTCACCAAATGATTCCTCCCACCATATTATGATGTTGCCCAAGTTTTGGGCTCGATCCGAAATCAATAGATGTTCCAAATTGGACAATTCAAGTTCAACGGCAGTTCGTTCCTAATTGGAGTGGTTGGTGTATTCCATACTTCTAGCGATTGGATTTCACTCAAAACTTACCAAATGACTCCTCCCACCATATTATGATGTTGCCCAAGTTTTGGGCTTGATCCGAAATCGAAAGGGGTGAGAAATTGGACAATTCAAGTTCAACGGCAGTTCGTTCCTAATTGGAGTGGTTGGTGTATTCCATACTTCTAGCGATTGGATTTCACTCAAAACTCACCAAATGACTCCTCCCACCATATTATGATGTTGCCCAAGTTTTGGGCTCGATCCGAAATCAATAAGTGTGAGAAATTGGACAATTCAAGTTCAACCGCAGTTCATTCCTAATTGGAGTGGTTGGTGTATTCCATACTTCTAGCGATTGGATTTCACTCAAAACTCCCCAAATGACTCCTCCCACCATATTATGATGTTGCCCAAGTTTTGGGCTCGATCCGAAATCAATAGGTGTGAGAAATTGGACAATTCAAGTTCAACGGCAGTTCGTTCCTAATTGGAGTGGTTGGTGTATTCCACCCTTCTAGCGATTGGATTTCACTCAAAACTCACCAAATGACTCCTCCCACCATATTATGATGTTGCCCAAGTTTTGGGCTCGATCCGAAATCAATAGATGTTCCAAATTGGACAATACAAGTTCAACGGCAGTTCGTTCCTAATTGGAGTGTTTGGTGTATTCCATACTTCTAGCGATTGGATTTCACTCAAAACTCACCAAATGACCCCTCCCAAAATATTATGATGTTGCCCAAGTTTTGGGCTCGATCCGAAATCAATAGGTGTTCCAAATTGGACAATTCAAGTTCAACGGCAGTTCGTTCCTAATTGGATGGGTTGGTGTATTCCATACTTCTAGCGTTTGGATTTCACTCAAAACCAACCAAATGACTCCTCCCACCATATTATGATGTTGCCCAAGTTTTGGGCTGGATCCGAAATCAATAGGTGTGAGAAATTGGACAGTTCAAGTTCAACGACAGTTCGTTCCTAGTTGGAGTGGTTGGTGTATTCCACACTTCTAGCGATTGGATTTCACTCAAAACTCACCAAATGACTCCTCCCACCATATTATGATGTTGCCCAAGTTTTGCGCTCGATCCGAAATCAATAGGTGTGAGAAATTGGACAATTCAAGTTCAACGGCAGTTCGTTCCTAATTGGAGTGGTTGGTGTATTCCACACTTCTAGCGATTGGATTTCACTCAAAACTCACAAAATGACTCCTCCCACCATATTATGATGTTTCCCAAGTTTTGGGCTTGATCCGAAATCAATAGGTGTGAGAAATTGGTCAATTCAATTTCAACGACAGTTCTTTCCTAATTGGAGTGGTTGGTGTATTCCATATTTCTAGCGATTGGATTTCACTCAAAACACACCAAATGACTCCTCCCACCATATTATGATGTTGCCCAAGTTTGGGGCTCGATCCGAAATCAATACGTGTGAGAAATTGGACAATTCAAGTTCAACGGCAGTTCGTTCCTAATTGGAGTGGTTGGTGTATTCCATACTTCTAGCAATTGGATTTCACTCAAAACTCACCAAACGACTCCTCCCACCATATTGTGTTGTTGCCCAAGTCTTGGGCTCGATCCGAAATCAGTAGGGGTTCCAAATTGGACAATTCAAGTTCAACGGCACCTCGTTCCTAATTGGAGTGGTTGGTGTATTCCATGCCTCTAGGGATTGGATTTCACTCAAAACTCACCAAATGACTCCTCCCACCATATTATGATGTTGCCCAAGTTTTGGGCTCGATTCGAAATCAATAGGTGTGATAAATTGGACAATTCAAGTTCAACAGCAGTTCATTCCTAATTGGAGTGGTTGGTGTATTCCATACTTCTAGCGATTGGATTTCACTCAAAACTCACCAAATGACTCCTCCCACCATATTATGATGTTGCCCAAGTTTTGGGCTCGATCCGAAATCAATAGGTCTGAGAAATTGGTCAATTCAATTTCAATGACAGTTCGTTCCTAATTGGAGTGGTTGGTGTATTCCATACGTCCAGCGATTGGATTTCACTCAAAACTCACCAAATGACTCCTCCCACCATGTTATGATGTTGCCCAAGTTTTGGGCTCGATCCGAAATCAATAGGTGTTCGAAATTGGACAATTCAAGTTCAATGGCAGTTCGTTCCTAATTGGAGTGGTTGGTGTATTCCATACTTCTAGCGATTGGATTTCAGTCAAAACTAACCAAATGACTCCTCCCACAATAGTATGATGTTGCTCAAGTTTTGGGCTCGATCCAAAATCAGTAGGTGTTCCAAATTGGACAATTCAAGTTCAACGGCACATCGTTCCTAATTGGAGTGGTTGGTGTATTCCATACTTCTAGCGATTGGATTTCACTCAAAACTCACCAAATCACTCCTCCCACCATATTATGATGTTGCCCAAATTCTGGGCTCGATTCGAAATCAATAGGTGTGATAAATTGGACAATTCAAGTTCAACAGCAGTTCGTTCCTAATTGGAGTGGTTGGTGTATTCCGTACTTCTAGCGATTGGATTTCACTCAAAACTCACCAAATGACTCCTCCCACCATATTATGATGTTGGCCAAGTTTTGGGCTCGATCCGAAATCAATAGGTGTTCCAAATTGGACAATTCAAGTTCAACGGCAGTTCGTTCCTAATTGGAGTGGTTGGTGTATTCCATACTTCTAGCTATTGGATTTCACTCAAAACTAACCAAATGACTCCTCCCACCATATTATGATGTCGCCCAAGTTTTGGGCTCGATCCGAAATCAATAGGTGTTCCAAATTGGACAATTCAAGTTCAACGGCAGTTCGTTCCTAATTGGAGTGGTTGGTGTATTCCACTCTTCTAGCGATTGGATTTCACTCAAAACTCACCAAATGACTCCTTCCACCGTATTATGATGTTGCCCAAGTTTTGGGCTCGATCCGAAATCAATAGGTGTTCCAAATTGGACAATTCAAGTTCAACGGCAGTTCGTTCCTAATTGGAGTGGTTGGTGTATTCCACTCTTCTAGCGATTGGATTTCACTCAAAACCCACCAAATGACTCCTCCCACCATATTATGATGTTGCCCAAGTTTCGGGCTCGATCCGAAATCAATAGGTGTGAGAAATTGGTCAATTCAAGTGTTGTTAATATTATGTTAACTCGCAATTGTACGGGGCAATTAGTAGTATAGCAAGACAAGTACGAGGTCGTACCCACGAAGACTGAGAAGTTCAAATTAGTTATGTACTTAGATTACCAAATTCAAGAAGTTAGGAAGTCTAGTCTAAAACAGAATTTAAAAGTGAGAGTGATTGTGATTGTGAAAAGAAGTGAGCAAACTGAAATTGCAAATGGAAGCAAATAAACAAGTGTAACAAAGGGTGATTTTGAAGGGCTGGAAGACGGATTTGGAGACTAGGGCATTCGATTCACCATAACAATTCAATTCTGGGTTATAAGGAGTCAAGTAAGAAGTCTAATTCAGATTCAAAGATTGATTCTAGCTAAAGTATGATTAGGCCATGGTGTCTGGTCCTAACCTTGTGTTCCTAATTCCCTAATTTGATCATTTGTTGTCTAACCTAAAATTAAGCATTAGGAACCCATTAAGCATAGAAGAACAATTTAAACAACCAAGCATGTATCTAATCCCTGTTGTCGAATGTCCATACATACTCTTCCTATTCATAGTTCAATTCGAATTAAAGCATGGTGTATACTCTTAATTCAAACCAAGATATACAAATCAAAATGGTAGCTAAGCATTCCGATCAGCATATAGGCAAGTAGGCAAAATGAATAAAAACATGAATCATGAATCAAACTTGAAACTCCAAACTTCAAACTTATAAACCCAGAATATTCATGTTAGGTTACATCGAAACCCTAGTTATGGATTTAGCTACTCATAATGGAAAAGAAACTAAAACAGAATTGGGAAAACATAATGAATGTCATAAGAGTAGAAATACCCTTTTCTGAAGTTCTTGTGGTGTCCAATGCTTCTTCAAGAGCTTCTCCACGTCTGGAAGGATGTATGAAGGATATGGAGGTGATTTAGGATGAGTTTGAGTGAGTGGTGATGGTTGAGAGAGAGGAAATTCGTAGGAAATAGAAGGGAGGTTTTCTGGAGCTGTTTTGGTGTTTTGGGGCAGTTTAGAGTATCTGGCTGTGTACCTAGAGTGTATGGGGTGGATGTGTGTTTTTGAAGCTTGAAGACTCCTCTATTTATAGGACTAAGAGGGGGGGACATCATGATGAACTCCCACACCATCCTTCATCCTTTTGCTGCTGCACCTCAAGCTTTCATCACATGCATGCACAGGTGGTCAGATGTGGCTGCCTTTTGCATGTGGTGGCTTCCCTTTGCTGCCAAAGTCATGTGGTGGTCTTCTTTTGCTGCCAAATTCATGTGGTCTGGGGTGAGGCACATGGCTAAAGGGAGGTACAAGAAGGCACATGACAAAAGCTCATCAGCTGGCAGCTGCACTCCTGAGCATGGTGGATATTTTGATGGAACCACGGATTGGGATTAGCTTCATCAATGGATATGTTTGAGTAGTCCATCTTGCAGTTCAGAATCTCCTCTTTCCAACCACATGTTATTTGGGCCAATCCAAGCTCGGATGAAAGAGATAAGTCCGGAATGAATTTGTAACTCAGCCAGCTAGTTTTTGAGCCATTGTGCAACTTCTCTTGATGAAGCTACCATTGCTACCTAAGGCCCAATAAACTGAATGACAAACAGAAAAGGGATTAAAAGAACAAGTTTAACTCAACAACATAACCAAATCATAAGCTAGAGGGGTACAAAATGATATACAATTATGAACTGATCATCAAGTTCAACGGCAGTTCGTTCCTAATTGCAGTGGTTGGTGTATTCCGTACTTCTAGCTGTTGGATTTCACTCAAAACTAACCAAATGACTCCTCCCACCATATTATGATGTTGCCCAAGTTTTGGGCTCGATCCGAAATCAATAGGTGTTCCAAATTGGACAATTCAAGTTCAACGGCAGTTCGTTCCTAATCGGAGTGGTTGGTGTATTCCATACTTCTAGCGATTGGATTTCACTCAAAACCCACCAAATGACTCCTCCCACCCTATTATGATGTTGCCCAAGTTTCGGGCTCGATCCGAAATCAATAGGTGTTCCAAATTGGAAAATTCAAGTTGAACGGCAGTTCGTTCCTAACTGGAGTGGTTGGTGTATTCCATACTTCTAGGATTGGATTTCACTCAAAACTCGCCAAATGACTCTTCCCACCATATTATGATGTTGCCCAAGTTTGGGGCTCGATCCGAAATCAATAGGTGTGAGAAATTGGACAATTCAAGTTCAACGGCAGTTCGTTCCTAATTCGAGTGGTTGCTGTATTCCATACTTCTAAAGATTGGATTTCACTCAAAACTCACGAAATGACTCCTCCCACCATATTATGATCTTGCCCAAGTTTTGGGCTCGATCCGAAATCAATAGATGTTCCAAAATGGACAATTCAAGTTCAACGGCAGTCCTTCCTAACTGGAGTGGTTGGTGTATTCCATACTTCTAGCGATTGGATTTCACTCAAAACTCACCAAATGACTCCTCCCACCATATTATGATGTTGCCCAAGTTTGGGGCTCGGTCCGAAATCAATAGGTGTGAGAAATTGGACAATTCAAGTTCAACGACAGTTCGTTCCTAATGGGAGTGGTTGGTGTATTCCATACTTCTAGCGATTGGATTCCACTCAAAACTAACCAAATGACTCCTCCCACCATATTATGATGTTGCCCAAGTTTGGGGCTCGGTCCGAAATAAATAGGTGTGAGAAATTGGACAATTCAAGTTCAACGGCAGTTCGTTCCTAATTGGAGTGGTTGGTGTATTCCATACTTCTAGCCATTGGATTTCACACAAAACTCACCAAATGACTCGTCCCACCATATTATAATGTTGCCCAAGTTTGGGGTTCGATCCGAAATCAATAGGTGTGAGAAATTGGACAATTCAAGTTCAACGGCAGTTCGTTCCTAATTGGAGGGGTTGGTGTATTCCATACTTCTAGCGATTGGATTTCACTCAAAACTCACCAAATGACTCCTCCCACCATATTATGATGTTGCCCAAGGTTGGTGCACGATCCGAAATCAATAGGAGTGAGAAATTGGACAATTCAAGTTCAACGGCAGTTCGTTCCTAATTGGAGTGGTTGGTGTATTCCATACTTCTAGCGATTGGATTTCACTCAAAACTCACCAAATGACTCCTGCCACCATATTATGATGTTGCCCCAAGTTTGGGGCCCGGTCCTAAATCAATAGGTGTGAGAAATTGGACAATTCAAGTTCAACGGCAGTACATTCCTAATTGGAGTGGATGGTGTATTCCATACTTCTAGCGATTGGATTTCACTCAAAACTCACCAAATGACTCATGCCACCATATTATGATGTTGCCCCAAGTTTGGGGCTCGGTCCGAAATCAATAGGTGTGAGAAATCGGACAATTCAAGTTCAACGGCAGTTCGTTCCTAATGGGAGTGGTTGGTGTATTCCATACTTCTAGCGATTGGATTTCACTCAAAACACACCAAATGACTCCTCCCACCATATTATGATGTTGCTCAAGTTTTGGGTTCGATCCGAAGTCAATAGGTGTTCCAAATTGGACAATTCAAGTTCAACGGAAGTTCGTTCCTAATTGGAGTGGTTGGTGTATTCCATACTTCTAGCGATTGGATTCCACTCAAAACTAACCAAATGACTCCTCGCACCATATTATGATGTTGCCCAAGTTTTGGGCTCGATCCGTAATCAATAGGTGTGAGAAATTGGACAATTCAAGTTCAACGGCAGTTCGTTCCTAATTGGTGGTTGGTGTATTCCATACTTCTAGCGATTGGATTTCACTCAAAACTCACCAAATGACTCCTCCCACCATATTATGATGTTGCCCAAGTTTTGGGCTCGATCCGAAATCAATAGGTGTGAGAAATTGGACAATTCAAGTTCAACGACAGTTCGTTCCTAATCGTAGTAGTTGTTGTATTCCATACTTCTAGTGATTGGATTTCACTCAAAACACACCAAATGACTCCTCCCACCACATTATGATGTTGCCCCAAGTTTGGGGCTCGGTCCGAAATCAATAGGTGTGAGAAATTGGACAATTCAAGTTCAACGGCAGTTCGTTCCTAATGGGAGGGGTTGGTGTATTCCATACTTCTAGCGATTGGATTTCACACAAAACTCACCAAATGACTCCTCCCACAATATTATGATGTTGCACAAGTTTGGGGTTCGATCCGAAATCAATAGGTGTGAGAAATTGCACAATTCAAGTTCAACGACAGTTCGTTCCTAATGGGAGTGGTTGGTGTATTCCATACTTCTAGCGATTGGATTTCACTCAAAACTCACTAAATGATTCCTCCCACCATATTATGATGTTGCGCCAAGTTTGGGGCTTGGTCCGAATTCAATAGGTGTGAGAAATTGGACAATTCAAGTTCAACGGCAGTTCGTTCCTAATTGGAGTGGTTCATGTATTCCATACTTCTAGGGATTGGATTTAACTCAAAACTTTGCAAATGACTCCTCCCACCATATTATGATGTTGCCCAAGTTTTGGGTTTGATCCGAAATCAATAGGAGTGAGAAATTGGACAATTGAAGTTCAACGGCAGTTCGTTCCGAATTGGAGTGGTTGATGTATTCCATAGTTCTAGCGAGTGGATTTCACGCAAAGGTCACCAAATGACTCCTCCCACCATATTATGATGTTGCACACGTTTGGGGTTCTATCCGAAATCAATAGGTGTGAGAAATTGGACAATTCAAGTTCAACGGCAGTTCGTTCCTAATGGGAGTGGTTGGTGCATTCCATACTTCTAGCGATTGGATTTCACTCAAAACACACCAAATGACTCCTCCCACCACATTATGATGTTGCTCAAGTTTTGGGTTCGATCCGAAGTCAATCGGTGTTCCAAATTGGACAATTCAAGTTCAACGGAAGTTCGTTCCTAATTGGAGTGGTTGGTGTATTCCATACTTCTAGCGATTGGATTCCACTCAAAACTAACCAAATGACTCCTCGCACCATATTATGATGTTGCCCAAGTTTTGGGCTCGATCCTTAATCAATAGGTGTGAGAAATTGGACAATTCAAGTTCAACGGCAGTTCGTTCCTAATTGGTGGTTGGTGTATTCCATACTTCTAGCGATTGGATTTCACTCAAAACTCACCAAATGACTCCTCCCACCATATTATGATGTTGCCCAAGTTTTGGGCTCGATCCGTAATCAATAGGTGTGAGAAATTGGACAATTCAAGTTCAACGGCAGTTCGTTCCTAATTGGTGGTTGGTGTATTCCATACTTCTAGCGATTGGATTTCACTCAAAACTCACCAAATGACTCCTCCCACCATATTATGATGTTGCCCAAGTTTTGGGCTCGATCCGAAATCAATAGGTGTGAGAAATTGGACAATTCAAGTTCAACGACAGTTCGTTCCTAATCGTAGTAGTTGTTGTATTCCATACTTCTAGTGATTGGATTTCACTCAAAACACACCAAATGACTCCTCCCACCACATTATGATGTTGCCCCAAGTTTGGGGCTCGGTCCGAAATCAATAGGTGTGAGAAATTGGACAATTCAAGTTCAACGGCAGTTCGTTCCTAATGGGAGGGGTTGGTGTATTCCATACTTCTAGCGATTGGATTTCACACAAAACTCACCAAATGACTCCTCCCACAATATTATGATGTTGCACAAGTTTGGGGTTCGATCCGAAATCAATAGGTGTGAGAAATTGGACAATTCAAGTTCAACGACAGTTCGTTCCTAATGGGAGTGGTTGGTGTATTCCATACTTCTAGCGATTGGATTTCACTCAAAACTCACTAAATGATTCCTCCCACCATATTATGATGTTGCGCCAAGTTTGGGGCTTGGTCCGAATTCAATAGGTGTGAGAAATTGGACAATTCAAGTACAACGGCAGTTCGTTCCTAATTGGAGTGGTTCATGTATTCCATACTTCTAGGGATTGGATTTAACTCAAAACTTTGCAAATGACTCCTCCCACCATATTATGATGTTGCCCAAGTTTTGGGTTTGATCCGAAATCAATAGGAGTGAGAAATTGGACAATTCAAGTTCAACGGCAGTTCGTTCCTAATTGGAGTGCTTGGTGTATTCCATATTTCTAGCGATTGGATTTCACTGAAAAATCACCAAATGACTCCTCCCACCATATTATGATGTTGCCCAAGTTTTGGGCTCGATCCGAAATCAATAGGAGTGAGAAATTGGAGAATTCAAGTTCAACGCCATTCGTTCCTAATTGGAGTGGTTCGTGTATTCCATACTTCTAGCGATTGGATTTCACTCAAAACTTACCAAATGACTACTCCCACCATATTATGATGTTGCCCAAGTTTGGGGCTTGATCCGAAATCAATAGGTGTGAGAAATTGGACAATTCAAGTTCAACGGCAGTTCGTACCTAATTGGAGTGGTTGGTGTATTCCATACTTCAAACGATTGGATTTCACTCAAAACACACCAAATGACTCCTCGCGCCATATTATGATGTTGCCCAACTTTTGGGCTCGATCCGAAATCAATAGGTGCTCCAAATTGGACAATTCAAGTTCAACGGCAGTTCGTTCCTAATTGGAGTTGTTGGTGTATTCCATACTTCTAGCGATTGGATTTCACTCAAAACTTACCAAATGACTCCTCCCACCATATTATGATGTTGCCCAAGTTTGGGGCTCGATCCGAAATCAATAGGTGTGAGAAATTGGACAATTCAAGTTCAACGGCAGTTCGTTCCAAATTGGAGTGGTTGGTGTATTCCATACTTCTAGCGATTGGATTTCACTCAAAACTCACCAAATGACTCCTCCCACCATATTATGATGTTGCCCAAGTTTTGGGCTCGATCCGAAATCAATAGGAGTGAGAAATTGGACAATTCAAGTTCAACGCCATTCGTTCCTAATTGGAGTGGTTCGTGTATTCCATACTTCTAGCGATTGGATTTCACTCAAAACTTACCAAATGACTACTCCCACCATATTATGATGTTGCCCAAGTTTGGGGCTTGATCCGAAATCAATAGGTGTGAGAAATTGGACAATTCAAGTTCAACGGCAGTTCGTACCTAATTGGAGTGGTTGGTGTATTCCATACTTCAAACGATTGGATTTCACTCAAAACTCACCAAATGACTCCTCGCGCCATATTATGATGTTGCCCAACTTTTGGGCTCGATCCGAAATCAATAGGTGCTCCAAATTGGACAATTCAAGTTCAACGGCAGTTCGTTCCTAATTGGAGTTGTTGGTGTATTCCATACTTCTAGCGATTGGATTTCACTCAAAACTTACCAAATGACTCCTCCCACCATATTATGATGTTGCCCAAGTTTGGGGCTCGATCCGAAATCAATAGGTGTGAGAAATTGGACAATTCAAGTTCAACGGCAGTTCGTTCCAAATTGGAGTGGTTGGTGTATTCCATACTTCTAGCGATTGGATTTCACTCAAAACTCACCAAATGACTCCTCCCACCATATTATGATGTTGCCCAAGTTTTGGCCTCGATCCGAAATGAATAGGTCTTCCAAATTGGACAATTCAAGTTCAACGGCAGTTCGTTCCTAATTGGAGTGGTTGATGTATTCCATACTTCTAGCGATTGGATTTCACTCAAAACTCACCAAATGACTCCTCCCACCATATTATGTTGTTGCCCAAGTTTGGGGCTCGATCCGAAATCAGTAGGTGTGAGAAATTGGAGAATTCAAGTTCAACGGCAGTTCGTTCCTAATTGGAGTGGTTGGTGTATTCCATACTTCTAGCAATTGTACTTCACTCAAAACTCACCAAATGACTCCTCCCACCATATTATGTTGTTGCCCAAGTTTGGGGCTCGATCCGAAATCAGTAGGTGTGAGAAATTGGAGAATTCAAGTTCAACGGCAGTTCGTTCCTAATTGGAGTGGTTGGTGTATTCCATACTTCTAGCGATTGGATTTCACTCAAAACTCACCAAATGACTCCTCCCACCATATTATGATGTTGCCCAAGTTTTGGGCTCGATCCGAAATCAATAGGTGTTCCAAATTGGACAATTCAAGTTCAACGGCAGTTCGTTCCCAACTGGAGTGGTTGGTGTATTCCGTACTTCTGAAGATTGGGTTTCACTCAAAACTCACCAAATGACTCCTTCCACCATATTATGAAGTTGCCCAAGTTTTGGGCTCGATCCGAAATCAATAGGTGTGAGAAATTGGACAATTCAAGTTCAACGGCAGTTCGTTCCCAACTGGAGTGGTTGGTGTATTCCGTACTTCTGAAGATTGGGTTTCACTCAAAACTCACCAAATGACTCCTCCCACCATATTATGAAGTTGCCCAAGTTTTGGGCTCGATCTGAAATCAATAGGTCTGATAAATTGGACTATTCAAGTTCAACGGCAGTTCGTTCCTAATTGGAGTGGTTGGTGTATTCCATACTTCTAGCGATTGGATTTCACTCAAAACTCACCAAATGACTGCTCCCACCATATTATGATGTTGCCCAAGTCTTGGGCTCGATCCGAGGTCAATAGGGGTGAGAAATTGGACAATTCAAGTTCAACGGCAGTTCGTTCCTAATTGGAGTGGTTTGTGTATTCCATACTTCTAGCGATTGGATTTCACTCAAAACTCACCAAATGACTCCTCCCACCATATTATGATGTTGCCCAAGTTTTGGGCTCGATCCGAAATCAATAGGTGTTCCAAATTGGACAATTCAAGTTCAACGGAAGTTCGTTCCTAATTGGAGTGGTTGGTGTATTCCATACTTCTAGCGATTTGATTTCACCCAAAACTCACCAAATGACTCCTCCCACCATATTATGATGTTGCCCAAGTTTGGGGCTCGATCCGAAATCAGTTGGTGTGAGAAATTGGACAATTCAAGTTCAACGGCAGATCGTTCCTAATTGGAGTGGTTGGTGTATTCCATACTTCTAGCGATTGGATTTCACTCAAAACTCCCCAAATGATTCCTCCCACCACATTATGATGTTGCCCAAGTTTTGGGCTCGATCCGAAATCAATAGATGTTCCAAACTGGACAATTCAAGTTCAACGGCAGTTCGTTCCTAATTGGAGTGGTTGGTGTATTCCATACTTCTAGCGATTGGATTTCACTCAAAACTCACCAAATGACTCCTCCCACCATATTATGATGTTGCCCAAGTTTTGGGCTTGATCCGAAATCAATAGGTGTTCCAAATTGGACAATTCAAGTTCAACGGCAGTTCGTTCCAAATTGGAGTGGTTGGTGTATTCCATACTTCTAGCGATTGGATTTCACTCAAAACTCACCAAATGACTCCTCCCACCATATTATGATGTTGCCCAAGTTTTGGGCTCGATCCGAAATCAGTTGGTGTGAGAAATTGGACAATTCAAGTTCAACGGCAGTTCGTTCCTAATTGGAGTGGTTGGTGTATTCCATACTTCTAGCGATTGGATTTCACTCAAAACTCACCAAATGACTCCTCCCACCATATTATGATGCTGCCGAAGTTTTGGGCTCGATCCGAAATCAATAGATGTTCCAAATTGGCCAATTCAAGTTCAACGGCAGTTCGTTCCTAATTGGAGTGGTTGGTATATTCCATACTTCTAGCGATTGGATTTCAATCAAAACTCAACAAATGACTCCTCCCCCCATATTGTGATGTTGCCCAAGTTTTGGGCTTGATCCGAAATCAATCGGTGTGAGAAATTGGACAATTCAAGTTCAACGGCAGTTCGTTCCTAATTGGAGTGGTTGGTGTATTCCGTACTTCTAGCGATTGGATTTCACTCAAAACTCAACAAATCACTCGTCCCACCATATTATGATGTTGCCCAAGTTTGGGGCTCGATCCGAAATCAATAGGTGTGAGAAATTGGACAATTCAAGTTCAACGGCAGATCGTTCCTAATTGGAGTGGTTTGTGTATTCCATACTTCTAGCGATTGGATTTCACTCAAAACTCACCAAATGACTCCTCCCACCAAATTATGATATTGCCCAAGTTTTGGGCTCTATCCGAAATCAATAGGTGCGAGAAATTGGACAATTCAAGTTCAACGGCAGTTCTTTCCTAATTGGAGTGGTTGGTGTATTCCATACTTCTAGCGATTTGATTTCACTCAAAACTCACCAAATGACTCCTCCCACCATATTATGATGTTGCCCAAGGTTTGGGCTCGATCCGAAATCAATAGGTGTGAGAAATTGGACAACTCAAGTTCAACGGCAGTTCTTTCCTAATTGGAGTGGTTGGTGTATTCCATACTTCTAGCGATTGGATTTCAATCAAAACTCACCAAATGACTCCTCCCACCAAATTATGATGTTGCCCATGCTTTGGCCTCGATCCGAAATCAGTAGGTGTGAGAAATTGGACAATTCAAGTTCAACGACAGTTCTTTCCTAATTGGAGTGGTTGGTGTATTCCATACTTCTAGCGATTTGATTTCACCCAAAACTCACCAAATGACTCCTCCCACCATATTATGATGTTGCCCAAGTTTGGGGCTCGATCCGAAATCAGTTGGTGTGACGAATTGGAAAATTCAAGTTCAACGGCAGTTCGTTCCTAATTGGAGTGGTTGGTGTATTCCATACTTCTAGCGATTGGATTTCACTCAAAACTCACCAAATGACTCCTCCCACCATATTATGATGTTGCCCAAGTTTTGGGCTCGATCCGAAATCAATAGGTGTGAGAAATTGGACAACTCAAGTTCAACGGCAGTTCGTTCCGAATTGGAGTGGTTGGTGTATTCCATACTTCTAGCGAATGGATTTCACCCAAAACTCACCAAATGACTCCTCCCACCATATTATGATGTTGCCCACGTTTGGGGTTCGATCCGAAATCAATAGGTGTGAGAAATTGGACAATTCAAGTTCAACGGCAGTTCGTTCCTCATTGGAGTGGTTGGTGTATTCCACACTTGTAGCGATTGGATTTCACTCAAAACTCACCAAATGACTCCTCCCACCAAATTATGATGTTGCCCATCTTTTGGGCTCGATCCGAAATCAATAGGTGTGAGAAATTGGACAATTCAAGTTCAACGGCAGTTCTTTCCTAATTGGAGTGGTTGGTGTATATACTTCTAGCGATTTGATTTCACCCAAAACTCACCAAATGACTCCTCCCACCATATTATGATGTTGCCCAAGTTTGGGGCTCGATCCGAAATCAGTTGGTGTGAGAAATTGGACAATTCAAGTTCAACGGCAGTTCGTTCCTAATTGGAGTGGTTGGTGTATTCCATACCTCTAGCGATTGGATTTCACTCAAAACTCACCAAATGACTCCTCCCACCATATTATGATGCTGCCGAAGTTTTGGGCTCGATCCGAAATCAATAGATGTTCCAAATTGGCCAATTCAAGTTCAACGGCAGTTCGTTCCTAATTGGAGTGGTTGGTATATTCCATACTTCTAGCGATTGGATTTCACTCAAAACTCAACAAATGACTCCTCCCCCCATATTATGATGTTGCCCAAGTTTTGGGCTTGATCCGAAATCAATCGGTGTGAGAAATTGGACAATTCAAGTTCAACGGCAGTTCGTTCCTAATTGGAGTGGTTGGTGTATTCCGTACTTCTAGCGATTGGATTTCACTCAAAACTCACCAAATCACTCGTCCCACCATATTATGGTGTTGCCCAAGTTTGGGGCTCGATCCGAAATCAATAGGTGTGAGAAATTGGACAATTCAAGTTCAACGGCAGATCGTTCCTAATTCGAGTGGTTGGTGTATTCCGTACTTCTAGCGATTGGATTTCACTCAAAACTCACCGAATGACTCCTCCCACCATATTATGATGTTGCCCAAATTTGGGGCTCGATCCGAAATCAATAGGTGTGAGAAATTGGACAATTCAAGTTCAACGGCAGATCGTTCCTAATTGGAGTGGTTTGTGTATTCCATACTTCTAGCGATTGGATTTCACTCAAAACTCACCAAATGACTCCTCCCACCATATTATGATATTGCCCAAGTTTTGGGCTCTATCCGAAATCAATAGGTGCGAGAAATTGGACAATTCAAGTTCAACAGCAGTTCTTTCCTAATTGGAGTGGTTGGTGTATTCCATACTTCTAGCGATTTGATTTCACTCAAAACTCACCAAATGACTCCTCCCACCATATTATGATGTTGCCCAAGGTTTGGGCTCGATCCGAAATCAATAGGTGTTCCAAATTGGACAATTCAAGTTCAACGGCACTTCGTTCCTAATTGGAGTGGTTGGTGTATTGCATACTTCTAGCGATTGGATTTCACTCAAAACTCACCAAATGACTCCTCCCACCATATTAAGATGTTGCCCAAGTTTTGGGCTCGATCCGAAATCAATAGGTGTTCCAAATTGGACAATTCAAGTTCAACGGCAGTTCGTTCCTAATTGGAGTGGTTGGTGTATTCCATACTTCTAGCGATTGGATTTCACTCAAAACTCCCCAAATGACTCCTCCCACCAAATTATGATGTTGCCCAAGTTTTGGGCTCGATCCGAAATCAATAGGTGTAAGAAATTGGACAATTCAAGTTCAACGGCAGTTCGTTCCTAATTGGAGTGGTTGGTATATTCCATACTTCTAGCGATTGGATTTCACTCAAAACTCAACAAATGACTCCTCCCCCCATATTATGATGTTGCCCAAGTTTTGGGCTTGATCCGAAATCAATCGGTGTGAGAAATTGGACAATTCAAGTTCAACGGCAGTTCGTTCCTAATTGGAGTGGTTGGTGTATTCCGTACTTCTAGCGATTGGATTTCACTCAAAACTCACCAAATCACTCGTCCCACCATATTATGGTGTTGCCCAAGTTTGGGGCTCGATCCGAAATCAATAGGTGTGAGAAATTGGACAATTCAAGTTCAACGGCAGATCGTTCCTAATTCGAGTGGTTGGTGTATTCCGTACTTCTAGCGATTGGATTTCACTCAAAACTCACCGAATGACTCCTCCCACCATATTATGATGTTGCCCAAATTTGGGGCTCGATCCGAAATCAATAGGTGTGAGAAATTGGACAATTCAAGTTCAACGGCAGATCGTTCCTAATTGGAGTGGTTTGTGTATTCCATACTTCTAGCGATTGGATTTCACTCAAAACTCACCAAATGACTCCTCCCACCATATTATGATATTGCCCAAGTTTTGGGCTCTATCCGAAATCAATAGGTGCGAGAAATTGGACAATTCAAGTTCAACAGCAGTTCTTTCCTAATTGGAGTGGTTGGTGTATTCCATACTTCTAGCGATTTGATTTCACTCAAAACTCACCAAATGACTCCTCCCACCATATTATGATGTTGCCCAAGGTTTGGGCTCGATCCGAAATCAATAGGTGTTCCAAATTGGACAATTCAAGTTCAACGGCACTTCGTTCCTAATTGGAGTGGTTGGTGTATTGCATACTTCTAGCGATTGGATTTCACTCAAAACTCACCAAATGACTCCTCCCACCATATTAAGATGTTGCCCAAGTTTTGGGCTCGATCCGAAATCAATAGGTGTTCCAAATTGGACAATTCAAGTTCAACGGCAGTTCGTTCCTAATTGGAGTGGTTGGTGGATTCCACACTTCTAGCGATTCGATTTCACTCAAAACTCACCAAATGACTCCTCCCACCATATTATGATGTTGCCTAAGTTTTGGGCTCGATCCAAAATCAATAGGTGTTCCAAATTGGACAATTCAAGTTCAACGGCAGTTCGTTCCTAATTGGAGTGGTTGGTGTATTCCATACTTCGGGCGATTGGATTTCACTCAAAATTAACCAAATGACTACTCCCACCATATTATGATGTTGCCGAAGTTTTGGGCTCGATCCAAAATCAATAGGTGTGAGAAATTGGACAATTCAAGTTCAACGGCACTTCGTTCCTAGTTGGAGTGGTTGGTGTATTCCACACTTCTAGCGATTGGATTTCACTCAAAACTCACCAAATGACTACTCCCACCATATTATGATGTTGCCCAAGTTTTGGGCTCGAACCGAAATCAATAAGTGTGAGAACTTGGACAATTCAAGTTCAACGGCAGTTCGTTCCTAATTGGAGTGGTTGGTGTATTCCGTACTTCCAGCGATTGGATTTCACTCAAAACTCACCAAATGACTCCTCCGACCACATTATGATGTTGCCCAAGTTTTGGGCTCGATCCAAAATCAATAGGTGTGAGAAATTGGACAATTCAAGTTCAACGGCAGTCCGTTCCTAATTGGAGTGGTTGGTGTATTCAACACTTCTAGCGATTGGATTTCACTCAAAACTCACCAAATGACTCCTCCCACCATATTATGATGTTGCCCAAGTTTGGGGCTCTACCCGAAACCAATAGGTGTTCCAAATTGGACAGTTCAAGTTCTATTGCAGTTCGTTCCTAATTGGAGTGGTTGGTGTATTCCATACTTCTAGCGATTGGATTTCACTCAAAACTCACCAAATGACTCCTCCCACCATGTTATAATGTTGCCCAAGTTTTGGGCTCGATCCGAAATCAATAGGTGTTCCAAATTGGACAATTCAAGTTCAACGGCAGTTCGTTCCTAATTGGAGTGGTTGCTGTATTCCATAATTCTAGCGATTGGATTACACTCAAAACTCACAAATGACTCCTCCCACCATATTGTGATGTTGCCCAAGTTTTGGGCTCGATCCGAAATTAATAGGTGTGAGAAATTTCATAATTCAAGTTCAACGGCAGTTCGTTCCTAATTGGAGTGGTTGGTGTATTCCATACTTCTAGCGATTGGATTTCACTCAAAACTCACCAAATGAGTCCTCCCACCATATTATGATGTTGCCCAAGTTTTGGTCTCGATCCAAAATCAATAGGTGTGGGAAATTGGAGAATTCAAGTTCAACGTCTGTTCGTTCCTAATTGGAGTGGTTGGTGTATTCCATACTTCTAGCGATTGGATTTCACCCAAAACTCACCAAAGGACTCCTCCCACCATATTATGATGTTGCCCAAGTTTTGGGCTCGATTCGAAATCAATAGGTTTGAGAAATTGGACAATTCAAGTTCAACGGCAGTTCGTTCCTAATTGGAGTGGTTGGTGTATTCCGTACTTCTAGTGATTGGATTTCACTCCAAACTCACCAAATGACTCGTCCCACCATATTATGATGTTGCCCAAGTTTGGGGCTCGATCCGAAATCAATAGGTGTGAGAAATTGGACAATTCAAGTTCAACGGCAGATCGTTCCTAATTGGAGTGGTTGGTGTATTCCATACTTCTAGCGATTGGATTTCAATCAAAACTCACCAAATGACTCCTCCCACCATATTATGATGTTGCCCAAGTTTTGGGCTCGATCCGAAATCAATAGGTGTGAGAAATTGGACAACTCAAGTTCAACGGCAGTTCGTTCCGAATTGGAGTGGTTGATAAGTTCATAATTTCACACATTTGCATGCCTTCGTTACTTAGTAATTTTGTTTAGTTTCTCTTTATTTCAAGTCACTTACCTATGTTTGTGTGTTCTATAGGTTGAAGGCAGCAAGAGATTGCTTTTGAAGCAAAATGGTGCAAAACGTGCAAAAACTGGATATTGAGTTAGAAGTTCATTTCGGACTTATCTTCTTCATCCGAGCTTGGATTGGGCCAATACTTGTGTGGTTGGATCAGAGACATTCTGAACTTCAAAATGGATATCTTAAAGTCATATTTGGATTCAGCCAAACCCAATCCGTGAGCCCATCAAAATACACATCATGCTGACATGAGGATGAGCTGATGGATGCTTGGTCATGGTGAGCTAGGCATGAGCTATTGGTTTCTGGATGGATGCTTGATCATGCTGACATGAAGATGACCTATGGCTGCTGGTGGGATTTATTAGTGCAGCAACCAATTCTGATTATCTAAATACAAGTGTTGTATGCATTAGTCATATTCAATTCAGAATTCCCCTTTCCTTCTCCCTATAAATACCACTTCCATTCCACATCCCAGACAGAATTCACTTCATCCATTACTTCCATACACACATTCAGATTCACCACAAAGAGAGAGAGAGAGCTAGCTGCAAAGGAGGGAGAGCTGGGAGCTGTCCTGGAAACTACCTTGCTGCCACCAGCTAGTTCTTCTATTCTCTTTATTCTACCTATGTATTTCTTATCTTCTGTATTCATAATTATGTTTAACTAATCCATTTTGTTAGGGCTTAGGATGAAGCCCTAGTCATGAATATTCAATGTTATGGATGATTTCATAGTTAATTGATTTCCTTGCTTTCATTATCAAGTTGTTAATCTCCAGCTTATTATGTGCTTGATGTATGTTTTCTTGGAGTAGCTAACTAGGATTTTATGCATCTAGCACAGGTTGGGAAGGGGTTTAGATTCACCAATTCTACTCTCCTTTCACAAGCAACACATGAATGGCCTAAGAATCATTCAAGGGGTTAATAACCATAGGTTGACTAGGACAGATACCATGTTCTAGGACTTGTGTGATTATCATATTCTCAAGGAACTTAATGACTCTTATATGCTTTATTCTAAGTAGATACCATGCTTAGGTTGCATATTAGAGATCACGTGTTGTGTAGATACCATGCACAATTACATGCCTTAGGAGAATCATGCATCCTGCACCTAGATACCATAGGCTTGTATGCGATAATCTATTGTTAATGAAGCTTGAGTCAATTTCTATGCATTCATAACTTGGATAGGAAGACTAGTGGTAGATTCCAAGGCTCTAACACTTCTCAATCATTGTTTCACAACTTGTTCATTGCTGCCATTGTTTACTTCCAGCACTTCCATTTCATTCTCTTGTTTTCATTTAAACAACAAAAACCCCCCATTCGAGTGCGTGTGTGGTGTTAGGATTCTGTCCTAGACCTTGCCAATTGTTAGTTAGTTTGTTTCTTTCTTTTCAGTTTTTCCATCATTCTAAGTAGTTTAACTTGCAACCAAGTTACCATTCTCCGTGGGATCGAACTCGTATTTCATAAGCTATACTATAAATGGTTCGTGCACTTGCGAGAATTGAAGTTTCTATTTTTAATAACTCATTTTAGTTGTTAGGAATAGGCTCAACAGTGGTTGGTGTATTCCATACTTCTAGCGAATGGATTTCATCCAAAACTCACCAAATGACTCCTCCCACCATATTACGATGTTGCCCACGTTTGGGGCTCGATCCGAAATCAATAGGTGTGAGAAATTGGACAATTCAAGTGCAACGGCAGTTCGTTCCTCATTGGAGTGGTTGGTGTATTCCACACTTCTAGCGATTGGATTTCACTCAAAACTCACCAAATGACTCCTCCCACCAAATTATGATGTTGCCCATGTTTTGGGCTCGATCCGAAATCAATGGGTGTGAGAAATTGGACAATTCAAGTTCAACGGCAGTTCTTTCCTAATTGGAGTGGTTGGTGTATTCCATACTTCTAGCGATTTGATTTCACCCAAAACTCACCAAATGACTCCTCCCACCATATTATGATGTTGCCCAAGTTTGGGGCTCGATCCGAAATCAGTTGGTGTGAGAAATTGGACAATTCAAGTTCAACGGCAGTTCGTTCCTAATTGGAGTGGTTGGTGTATTCCATACTTCTAGCGATTGGATTTCTCTCAAAACTCAACAATTGACTCCTCCCCCCATATTATGTTGTTGCCCAAGTTTTGGGCTTGATCCGAAATCAATAGGTGTGAGAAATTGGACAATTCAAGTTCAACGGCAGTTCGTTCCTAATTGGAGTGGTTGGTGTATTCCGTACTTCTAGTGATTGGATTTCACTCCAAACTCACCAAATGACTCGTCCCACCATATTATGATGTTGCCCAAGTTCGGGGCTCGATCCGAAATCAATAGGTGTGAGAAATTGGACAATTCAAGTTCAACGGCAGATCGTTCCTAATTGGAGTGGTTGGTGTATTCCGTACTTCTAGCGATTGGATTTCACTCAAAACTCACCAAATGACTCCTCCCACCATATTATGATGTTGCCCAAGTTTTGGGCTCGATCCGAAATCAATAGGTGTTCCAAATTGGACAATTCAAGTTCGACGGCACTTCGTTCCTAATTGGAGTGGTTGGTGTATTGCATACTTCTAGTGATTGGATTTCACTCAAAACTCACCAAATGACTCCTCCCACCATATTATGATGTTGCCCAAGTTTTGGGCTCGATCCGAAATCAATAGGTGTTCCAAATTGGACAATTCAAGTTCAACGGCACTTCGTTCCTAATTGGAGTGGTTGGTGTATTGCATACTTCTAGTGATTGGATTTCACTCAAAACTCACCAAATGACTCCTCCCACCATATTAAGATGTTGCCCAAGTTCTGCGCTCGATCCGAAATCAATAGGTGTTCCAAATTGGACAATTCAAGTTCAACGGCAGTTCGTTCCTAATTGGAGTGGTTGGTGTATTCCATACTTCTAGCGATTGGATTTCACTCAAAACTCACGAAATGACTCGTCCCACCATATTATGATGTTGCCCAAGTTTTGGGCTCGGTCCAAAATCAATAGGTGTTCCAAATTGGACAATTCAAGTTCAACGGCAGTTCTTTCCTAATTGGAGTGGTTGGTGTATTCCATACTTCTAGCGATTTGATTTCACCCAAAACTCACCAAATGACTCCTCCCACCATATTATGATGTTGCCCAAGTTTGGGGCTCGATCCGAAATCAGTTGGTGTGAGAAATTGGACAATTCAAGTTCAACGGCAGTTCGTTCCTAATTGGAGTGGTTGGTGTATTCCATACTGTTGTTAATATTATGTTAACTCGCAATTGTACGGGGCAATTAGTAGTATAGCAAGACAAGTACGAGGTCGTACCCACGAAGACTGAGAAGTTAAAACTAGTTGTGTACTTAGATTACCAAATTCAAGAAAGTAGGAGGTTATGTCTAAAACAGAATTTAAAACAAGAGTGGTTGTGATTGTTGAACAAAAGAAGCAAAATGAAATTGCAAACAAAAACAAGTAAACAAATGTAACAAAGAGTGGTTTTAAGAGTTGGAAAACAGATTTTGAGACTAGGGCATTCGAATCACCATAACAATTCAATTCTGGGTTATAAAGATTCAAGTAACAAGTCTAATTCAGATTCAAAGATTGATTCTAGCTAAAGTATGATTAGGCCATGGTGTTTGGTCCTAACCTTGTGTTCCTAATTCCCTAATTTGATCATTTGTTGTCTAACCTAAAATTAAGCATTAGGAACCCATTAAGCATAGAAGAACATTTTAAACAACCAAGTATGTATCTAATCCCTGTTGTCGAATGTCCATACATACTCTTCCTATTCATAGTTCAATTCGAATTAAAGCATGGTGTATACTCTTAATTCAAACCAAGATAGTTAACAAACAAGTTCTAATGGTGATCAATCATTCAAACAAGCATGTTAACTTATAAGCATAATGAATAAGAACATGAATCATGAATCAAACTTGAAACTCCAAACTTATAAACCCAGAATATTCATGTTAGGTTACATCGAAGCCCTAGTTATGGATTTAGCTACTCATAATGGAAAAGAGACTTGAACAGAAATGAGAAAACATAATGAATACAATAAGAGTAGAAAAACCCTTTTTCTGAAGTTCTTGTGGTGTCCAAGGCTTCTCCAAGTGCTTCTCCACTTCTAATGCTTCTCCAAGAGCTTCCCCACTTCTAGAAAGATGTATGAAGGATATGGAGGTGATTTGGGATGAGTTTGAGTGAGTGGTGATGGCTAAGGAAGATGAAATTCGTAGGGAAATGAAAGAGAGGTTTGCTGGAGTTGTTTTGGTGATTGTTGGAGTGTTTGGGATTTTGAGAGTGTTTGAGGATGGTTGGAGTGAATTGTGGGGGTTGTGAATCTCAGGATTTGTTGTGTCTTGAATGTGGAATGGATGTGGTATTTATAGGGAGAGGGGAGTGACAAATCTGAATTCAATATGGCTAATGCATACAACACTTGCATTATAAAAGATGAATTGGTTGATGCACTTCACTAATGCATACAACACTTGCATTATAAAATCTGAATTGGTTGATGCACTTCACCAATAGATCCCACCAGCAGCCCTAGCTCATCTTCATGTCACCATGACCAAGCTTCCAACCAGAAATGATAGCTCATACCTAGCTCACCATGACCAAGCATCCAACCAGCACATGCTGAGGTCAGCATAACCAGCAACTTCAAGGGCTTACAACTTGGGCTTCTCTTAATCAAATTAGGACTTTAAGCACTCGAAATTGAAGTTCAGAATGTCTTCTTTCCAGCCATATATCATTTGGGCCAATCCAAGGTCGGAGGAGGAAGTTAAGGCCAAAACAAATTTCTAACTCATTTTGCGCGCTGATAAAATCCATCCTGAGCATGGCTCTGTGTTTGCTAGGTAACAGACTCCATATTTATCCAATGGGGCTGAATTTTGGATATGTTATAGTACACACCCATTGGAACAACTTTCATGAAGAATGCTGCCTCATCCGAGCTGTGTAGGTGGCTAAAACAAAGCTTGCAATATGACCTACGGAACTGGACTGGCAGGGGGCTGTAGCCAAAATGAGTTTGTCTTTTAAGCTCTTCTTCCATTCATCCAAATTAGGCCTTAACATGCTTGAATTGCATGAATTATGCTCTCTTGCTCTATTGGCCTACAAAACACACAAAGGGAGGGAAATAACTTAGAATTATAGGAACTAAGCAAAAGAAGTAAGTAAATTGGGCATGTATATGTATGAAATTATGAGCTTAACACACCCCCAAACTTAGATTTTGCTAGTCCTCGAGCAAAACAAAAGAGAAACAAAGATAAAAACAAAACAAGAAGTTAACTAGACCACTTTCGTAGGTAACTCGATTGCATTGAGCGTATGCAACAAGCCTTTAAACCTCTAGGCATCCCTAGTAGGAGGAGTTGTGTCTCCTGAGGGTTTAACAGATACGATACCCACAAACGTTTTTCTAACTCTACAAAACAAAATGGTTAGAAAAACAACTTTGAAATCAACTAATGAAAATGAAAGAAAGTTTTAGTCATACCTCCAACACCATAGAGTTGCCAAGATAGGTCATCAATCAGTGTGTACAAGTGGAAGCTATAGCTCAAAGGCACACAGTTTCAAAGCAAGCACACTCAAACCTTGAATAGAGAACATGCTTCGACTCTAATTCTCACAGATAACACTCAATCACTCAGAACCTATGTTTTAATTCTCTCAAGAAAGCATAAGTGAGTGTATGAAATAGAAGCACAAATTTGGTTAGATCTCATGAAAGGAATTAAATACTAAGAATAGAGATACACACATACTTACCAGCACCCATGAATACATCCTCAAAGATCAGCTAGGTCTTTCACAATGTTGTAATGAAAGGCTAAGGTTTAGGGGAAATGGAAGAATTGGAAGGAAAAACAAATAACTTAAGAACATACCAAGGTTGCATGCTTCATTAATCTGCAAGGCATCATTGATTTAGATTGGCATGGCAGCAAACTTCATGGTATCTCCTGGCATAGACTTTATTTTTCACACTTAGATCAAATCGAAACACTTTCATCTTCGTTGATTTGATCTGCATCTTCATTAACTTCATTGCACAGATTCACATCATCTTTATTTAGGTACATGGCTGCAACTTCCTTGCTTCAAACTTTATCTTGGCACACCTTGGTATATTTCTAAGCTATAGGGTATGGCTACAATAGGTCAAGTATCTCAGATTGAGATACAAAGGTAGGGAAATGATGAGGGTGATAGAAGAAAAGGCTTTAAGTGTTTGGCTTCAAGAGGGTTGATGGAACACACATATAGGTAGGGTGAAAAGAAAGCACATAGAATGGTTATGCACACATAGCCTAGCATCACTTCAATGAGTTCATTCATGAATGAGAGCAAGCACATGATATCTGCAAAAGAGAATCATCCTTAGTATTCAATCAAAATGGAATAATGAGATCAATTAGAGTGAATTGAAGAAAATAAGTATGGATGAGAAATAGAACACTTTAAACCCTCTCAAGAAAGCAATTAGGCTCGATATAGCTCACTAGGGTAGTCTCCACTATTTTCCTTCAAGAATTTGAGCGTGGTACTTTAGCCACCAGAATTCTAAGAGCAAAAGCTTTGTGAAGTGCAAAATTCTAATATGAAAACCTCAAATAGCAGCTCCATAGCATTGATTGTATGACATTCTTTAAAAAAATTAAAAAAATTAAAAATAAAAAAAATAAAAAAAATAAAAAAAAAATAGTGACAAGAGAACGAAAATTGAAAACACAAATGGATAAGAAAATTGAAATTGAAAACCTTCCCCCCAGACCTGAATTGAACATTGTCCTCAATGTGAAAGCATACAAAAGATGATTGAGAACAAACAAATGATAAAGGGAAAAGTTTAGGAGAAGGTTTAGGAAAAATAAAAAATAAAAAAAATGAATATATAAGCAACTCATGGATGACCAGTTAAGGGCCTCAGAAAACACAGCCAGGGGATCCGGGAAGGTTGGAGGGGTCACAATGGTCCCGCTTAAAACCCAAACTTCTTAGACACCGAAGGTGTCGCCTAAATAACTCCTAGACACTGTATTGACGGAAGTGCTCACTGGAGTTACCATAAGTTAGCTCATATGAAAAATCTTTTTAAATTTTTAAATTTTTTTTTTTTTTTTTTTTAAATTTTTATAAAAAAAGAAACAGAAATTTAAAATAATAACAAGTAAAGAGAAAGGATTGAAATGCTCCCCCTTGATGCGATTAGGTCGTTTGCTACCAAGCACCTTCTTCTTGAACACATGGGTTGCCTCCCAAGAAGCGCCTTAGTTACTGTCTTGGCAAGACATTGTGCAATCAGCTAAGTTGATGGTACGAAGGGAAGTTGATCTACCACATGGCCAGTTTGGATGCCAGCTGAAACTCCCTCATAGAATGGCTTTAAACGTTGTCCATTTACTTTGAAAGTCGAGCCATCTTTAGGGTTTTGAATCTCCACAGCTCCATAGGGAGAAACATTGACCACGGTGAATGGGCCTTGCCATCTAGACTTCAATTTTCCTGGAAAGAGACGCAAACGTGAGTTAAACAAAAGAACTGACATACCTTTGGAGAACTCTTTCCGTTGAATGTTTCTGTCATGGTAACTCTTGGTTCGTTCTTTGTAAAGCTTTGCATTCTCATAAGACTCATGTCTAATTTCTTCCAATTCATTCAGCTGAAACTTTCTTGCATGGCCTGTCTTGTCTAGATCAAAATTCAACTTCTTGATGGCCCAAAAGGCATTGTGTTCAAGCTCCATTGGTAGGTGACAAGCTTTCCCAAACACAAGACGATAAGGGCTCATTCCAATGGGAGTCTTATATGCAGTCCTATAAGCCCATAATGAATCATTGAGCTTAGCTGCCCAATCTTTCCTTGTATTGTTCACCACCTTCTCCAGGATGTGCTTAATTTCTCTATTGCTTATTTCCACTTGACCAGAAGTTTGCGGATGATATGGTGTAGAGACTCGATGGGTGATGTTGTACTTCTTCATGAGTGCTTCGAATGGCTTGTTACAGAAGTGGCTGCCTCCATCACTAATGACAGCCCTTGGAGTACCAAACCTTGTGAAAATATTATCCTTCAAGAACTTCAACACCACCTTATAATCATTGGTTTTGGTGGCTATGGCTTCCACCCATTTAGACACATAATCAACAGCAACAAGTATGTAAGTATAACCAAAGGAAGATGGGAATGGCCCCATGAAATCAATACCCCACACATCGAAGAGCTCCACAACAAGTATGTTATTCAATGGCATTTCGTTCCTGCGACTTATGTTCCCCATCCTTTGGCACCTATCACACTTAACACAAAAATTAAATGCATCTTTAAATAGAGTGGGCCAAAAGAAACCAGATTGCAGAATTTTAAGTGCTGTTTTCTTAGCTCCAAAGTGACCTCCACAGGCCAATTCGTGGCTATGCCTAAGTATGCTTTCTTGCTCTTCTTCTGGAACACATCTTCTGATAAGTTGATCCGGGCAATGCTTGAATAAGAAAGGTTCATCCCATACATAATGTTTCACCATGGAAAAGAACTTCTTCTTATCCTGAGAAGTTAGATCATTTCTAAGAACACCACAAGCAAGATAATTAACAAAATCAGCATACCATGGCTCTTTGACTTGGGCAGCATATAGTTGTTCATCAGGGAAAGTCTCATTCAAGGGTAGCACAGCTCCTCCTTTTTCTTCAACCACAATTCTGCTCAAATGATCAGCTACCACATTCTCACATCCCTTCTTATCTCGAATCTCCAAATCGAATTCTTGCAGCAAGAGAATCCATCTAATCAAGCGTGGTTTGGCATCCTTCTTAGTGAGCAAGTATCTAAGGGCTGCATGGTCAGAATAAACAATTACTTTAGAACCAACAAGGTAAGAACGAAATTTTTCTAAAGCAAAAACCACAGCAAGCAACTCCTTCTCTGTTGTGGAGTAGTTGATTTGAGCATCATTCAAGGTCCGGCTAGCATAATGAATCACATGGGGCAGCTTGTTCTTCTTTTGACCTAAAACTGCACCAATAGCAAAGTCAGAGGCATCACACATTATTTCAAATGGTAAAGACCAATCCGGAGCTATGATAATAGGGGCTGAAGTTAGCTCCCTCTTCAAGGTAGAAAAAGCTTCCATGCAAGCTTCATTAAACTCAAAAACAGCATCCTTAGCAAGGAGATTACACAATGGCCTTGTAATGCTTGAGAAATTTTTGATGAACCTTCTATAGAATCCAGCATGACCTAGAAAGCTTCTAATTCCTTTAACAGAGGTAGGGGGTGGAAGATTTGAGATGAGGTCGATCTTGGCTTTATCCACTTCGATTCCCTTGCTTGAAATCACATGGCCTAGTACAATGCCTTGTCTCACCATGAAGTGACACTTCTCCCAATTCAAAATCAGATTTGTTTCCTGGCATCTTTTAAGCACTAGAGACAAGTGGTGAAGACAATTATCAAAAGAGGAACCAAAAACTGAAAAATCATCCATAAATACCTCAATGAATCGTTCCACCATATCTGAAAAGATTGACATCATGCATCTTTGGAAAGTTGCTGGGGCATTGCATAAACCGAATGGCATCCTTCTATAAGCAAACGTACCAAATGGGCATGTGAATGTG
Organism: Prunus avium; assembly: GCF_965620075.1. Lineage (NCBI taxonomy): Eukaryota > Viridiplantae > Streptophyta > Magnoliopsida > Rosales > Rosaceae > Prunus > Prunus avium. The sequence goes on from NC_142290.1 coordinate 12,377,617, forward strand.
GTTTTCTCTTGGTCTTCCGGAGCAATGGGAATTTGATTATAACCTGAAAAACCATCAAGAAAACAATAGTAAGCATGGCCAGATAAACGTTCAAGCATTTGATCAATAAAAGGTAAGGGGAAATGATCTTTTCTAGTGGATGTGTTCAACTTCCTGTAATCAATGCAAACTCTCCAACCAGTGACAGTTCGTGTAGGAACTAGCTCATTCTTCTCATTCTTCACAACGGTGATTCCGGACTTCTTTGGAACAACTTGCACAGGGCTCACCCACTTAGAATCTGAAATTGGGTAGATGATTCCTACATCGAGTAGCTTTAAAACTTCAGCTCTAACCACCTCTTTCATGTTGGGATTTAGCCTCCTTTGGGCATCACGAGATGGTTTGCTGTCTTCTTCCATTAAAATCCGGTGCATGCACATGCTTGGACTAATTCCTTTGATGTCTGCTATGGTCCACCCAATGGCTGTTTTATGCTCTTTTAGAACTTTAATTAAGCTCTCTTCTTCATGTGAGGAGAGACCTGCAGCAATTATAACAGGGAGAGTTTCGTTAGCACCCAAATATGTATATTTAAGATTATTGGGAAGAGGTTTAAGTTCTAGCTTTGGTGGGATGACAATGGATGGCTCCAATTTCGTGGATGATGGTCCAAGAGGCTCGATTGGTGGCCTAAAGGATGGTGGGTATGGCGGAAACACTTCTAAGGCAGCCACCACTTCTTGGAACTCCGGTTCACAAAGATCTTCCTCTTCTTGTGTTAAGACAGCTTCTAGAGCATCATTAGACTTTCTCTGCAAAATTTTGGAAGAAACCTCATGATCCACAACATCAATTGAAAAGCAAGAATCAAGAGAGATAGAAGGTTGAGATAGAGCATTAAGCATTTTAAATTCAACAGTTTCACCCAAAACAGTCATGGAGAGAGTGCTATCTTTCACTTTGATGATTGTGTCTGCAGTGGCCATGAATGGCCTGCCTAGGAGAATGGGATCAACACGATCTCCATTTGGATTGTCTTCCATGTCCATCACTACAAAATCAGCAGGGAGAATTAGTGTATTAACTTGAACTAGAATATCTTCTACAATACCTTTTGGATATTTTATAGAATGATCAGCTAGTTCAAGTCGCATTGAAGTCTTCTTCATCCCTTCTAAGCCAAGCTCTTGATAAACTGAATATGGCAAAACATTGATGCTTGCTCCCAAGTCCAACATGGCTCTTCCAACCTTCTTGCCTCCAATGTTAATGGGAATGTCAAAGCTGCCAGGATCATCTAGTTTTGGTGGAAGCTTCCTTTGCAATACAGCACTTACATTCTGGTCGAGCTTTACTCCTTCATTTGGAGCGAAATTGAGCTTGTGAGTTTTCAAGTCCTTGATGAATTTTCCATATGCAGGAATCTGTTCAATAAGATCAAGCAAAGGCAAATTGATATTAACTTTACTCAAAATATCATAAATCTCTTTAAAAGCCTTATCTTGCTTTGCTTTCTTAAGACGGCCTGGAAATGGAATCTGTGGAACATATGGAGCGGGTGGCACGTATCTATCTTCTTGAAGATGTGGTGGCACAAATTTGTCATCCCTTTTATGCAATTGGAATTGATCGGATTTCTGAGAATCTGATTTGGCCTTAGGAGCAGATTGAGAAGTTTTGAGTTGTTCTCCTTCCGTGGCCATGGTCTCCTCCTCTTCATTTTCTACAATCACAACATCATTTGAAAGATTAGAATCATCTTTATTATCAATGATCTTACCTGATCTGAGCACATGAATGGCCTTGGCTTCTGGGTTCTTTGGATTGATCTCAGTTTGGCTTGGCCATTTCCCAGGCACTCTTTGAGTTATTTCAGCAGCTATTTGGCCTAATTGGACTTCCAATTTGGAGATGGCAGCTTGTGTAGTTTGCTGAAAATTGGATTGGTTGATTGCCATCTGCTTCACTATATCTTCCAATGATGATGATGATTGTTGTGGCCTTTGGAATGAAGGGGGATTTGCTTGATTCTGGGTATTTCTCCATGAAAAGTTTGGATGATTCCTCCAACCTGGATTATAACTTTGAGAGTATGGATCATTTCTTGGACCTTGGTTGTAGGAATTTACCAACTTAGCTTGCTCTTGCACAAATTCTGGATATCCAGCCCCAAGTGGACAAGCTGTGGTAGCATGGTCATGAGATTCACAAATGCTACACACTTCCTTCGGAGGGCTTCTTGAGTTTAATGCAAGAAGAGCATCTAGCTTTTGTTCCAGTTTTGAAATCTGCACACTAGAAGCATCATTAGAACCACTAATAACACGTTTACCTCTTGTATCCGTATGTTGGGTCTCCATTGCTATCTCCTCAAAGAGTTCGTACGTTTCTTCTGGAGTTTTGGTTTTAAAAGAACCACCTGCAAAATTGGTGACTATATTATGACTAGAAGGGGTTAGTCCTTTATAAAACATACGCATTTGAAGCTTCAATGGAATCCCATGATGAGGACATTGGTTGAGCAACCCATTGAATTTCTCCCATGCTTCACAAAACGATTCATCATCTTGCTGTGCAAATAACAAGATCTTGTCCCTAAGCATGTCGGTCTTTTGCGTGGAGAAGTATTTTTCCAGGAACTTCTTTTGAATGGCAGACCATGTAGTGAGTGAACCAGGCTTCAAAGAATTCAACCAATACTTCGCCTTATCCTTTAAAGTGTATGGAAACACTCTCATTCGAAGTTGATCTTCTGTCACACCTGTCAAGGGAAAAGAACTCACAACATTAAAAATATCCTTTATATGAGTCAATGGATCTTCATTAGGTAAACCATAAAAGGAAGGCAGCATATTAAGATGAGAAGATTTAAGCTCATAATTTCGAGCTACAGTGGGCAGCAAAATGCTTGAAGGAGATGCTGGAATTGTTGGGATATCAAGTTCTCCCATGAACTCAATGGCAGCCATCATTTCTTCTTCTTCTTGGTCTGAACTTGCTTCCGAATTTGAAAGTGAAGAACCGGGAAGTTCAGTGTGGAGAGCAAGACTTGTAAATGTAGCAAGAGCTTGCTCTTTTGCAGTTGACAACTCCCTTTCTAGACGATTCTGAATTTCAGAGGTCACTCGTCTGGGTTGCAATGATGGTCCTGCGTTCAAAGATCTAGAACGTTGGAACGAAGACCTAACTTGTTCAAGTAATGGATTTTTAGACATAAACTACCTGAAACAGAAAATTAGATTAATTAGAAACACTAAAAAGAATAGGGTAACCTTGGGCACATAACCAGGGAAGAACTTTCGTTCAGTCCCCGGCAACGGCGCCAAAATTTGTTGTTAATATTATGTTAACTCGCAATTGTACGGGGCAATTAGTAGTATAGCAAGACAAGTACGAGGTCGTACCCACGAAGACTGAGAAGTTAAAACTAGTTATGTACTTAGATTACCAAATTCAAGAAAGTAGGAGGTTATGTCTAAAACAGAATTTAAAACAAGAGTGGTTGTGATTGTTGAACAAAAGAAGCAAAATGAAATTGCAAACAAAAACAAGTAAACAAATGTAACAAAGAGTGGTTTTAAGAGTTGGAAAACAGATTTTGAGACTAGGGCATTCGAATCACCATAACAATTCAATTCTGGGTTATAAAGATTCAAGTAACAAGTCTAATTCAGATTCAAAGATTGATTCTAGCTAAAGTATGATTAGGCCATGGTGTTTGGTCCTAACCTTGTGTTCCTAATTCCCTAATTTGATCATTTGTTGTCTAACCTAAAATTAAGCATTAGGAACCCATTAAGCATAGAAGAACATTTTAAACAACCAAGTATGTATCTAATCCCTGTTGTCGAATGTCCATACATACTCTTCCTATTCATAGTTCAATTCGAATTAAAGCATGGTGTATACTCTTAATTCAAACCAAGATAGTTAACAAACAAGTTCTAATGGTGATCAATCATTCAAACAAGCATGTTAACTTATAAGCATAATGAATAAGAACATGAATCATGAATCAAACTTGAAACTCCAAACTTATAAACCCAGAATATTCATGTTAGGTTACATCGAAGCCCTAGTTATGGATTTAGCTACTCATAATGGAAAAGAGACTTGAACAGAAATGAGAAAACATAATGAATACAATAAGAGTAGAAAAACCCTTTTTCTGAAGTTCTTGTGGTGTCCAAGGCTTCTCCAAGTGCTTCTCCACTTCTAATGCTTCTCCAAGAGCTTCCCCACTTCTAGAAAGATGTATGAAGGATATGGAGGTGATTTGGGATGAGTTTGAGTGAGTGGTGATGGCTAAGGAAGATGAAATTCGTAGGGAAATGAAAGAGAGGTTTGCTGGAGTTGTTTTGGTGATTGTTGGAGTGTTTGGGATTTTGAGAGTGTTTGAGGATGGTTGGAGTGAATTGTGGGGGTTGTGAATCTCAGGATTTGTTGTGTCTTGAATGTGGAATGGATGTGGTATTTATAGGGAGAGGGGAGTGACAAATCTGAATTCAATATGGCTAATGCATACAACACTTGCATTATAAAAGATGAATTGGTTGATGCACTTCACTAATGCATACAACACTTGCATTATAAAATCTGAATTGGTTGATGCACTTCACCAATAGATCCCACCAGCAGCCCTAGCTCATCTTCATGTCACCATGACCAAGCTTCCAACCAGAAATGATAGCTCATACCTAGCTCACCATGACCAAGCATCCAACCAGCACATGCTGAGGTCAGCATAACCAGCAACTTCAAGGGCTTACAACTTGGGCTTCTCTTAATCAAATTAGGACTTTAAGCACTCGAAATTGAAGTTCAGAATGTCTTCTTTCCAGCCATATATCATTTGGGCCAATCCAAGGTCGGAGGAGGAAGTTAAGGCCAAAACAAATTTCTAACTCATTTTGCGCGCTGATAAAATCCATCCTGAGCATGGCTCTGTGTTTGCTAGGTAACAGACTCCATATTTATCCAATGGGGCTGAATTTTGGATATGTTATAGTACACACCCATTGGAACAACTTTCATGAAGAATGCTGCCTCATCCGAGCTGTGTAGGTTGCTAAAACAAAGCTTGCAATATGACCTACGGAACTGGACTGGCAGGGGGCTGTAGCCAAAATGAGTTTGTCTTTTAAGCTCTTCTTCCATTCATCCAAATTAGGCCTTAACATGCTTGAATTGCATGAATTATGCTCTCTTGCTCTATTGGCCTACAAAACACACAAAGGGAGGGAAATAACTTAGAATTATAGGAACTAAGCAAAAGAAGTAAGTAAATTGGGCATGTATATGTATGAAATTATGAGCTTAACACATACTTCGGGCGATTGGATTTCACTCAAAACTAACCAAATGACTACTCCCACCGTATTATGATGTTGCCGAAGTTTTGGGCTCGATCCAAAATCAATAGGTGTGAGAAATTGAACAATTCAAGTTCAACGGCACTTCGTTCCTAGTTGGAGTGGTTGGTGTATTCCACACTTCTAGCGATTGGATTTCACTCAAAACTCACCAAATGACTCCTCCCCCCATATTATGATGTTGCCCAAGTTTTGGGCTCGAACCGAAATCAATAAGTGTGAGAACTTGGACAATTCAAGTTCAACGGCAGTTCATTCCTAATTGGAGTGGTTGGTGTATTCCATACTTCCAGCGATTGGATTTCACTCAAAACTCACCAAATGACTCCTCCCACCACATTATGATGTTGCCCAAGTTTTGGGCTCGATCCAAAATCAATAGGTGTGAGAAATTGGACAATTCAAGTTCAACGGTAGTTCGTTCCTAATTGGAGTGGTTGGTGTATTCAACACTTCTAGCGATTGGATTTCACTCAAAACTCACCAAATGACTCCTCCCACCATATTATGACGTTGCCCAAGTTTTGGGCACGATCCGAAATCAGTAGGTGTTCCAAATTGGACAATTCAAGTTCAAGGGCAGTTCATTCCCAATTGGGGTGGTTGGTGTATTCCATACTTCTAGCGATTGGATTTCACTCAAAACTCACCAAATGACTCCTCCCACCATATTATGATGTTGCCCAAGTTTTGGGCTCGATCCGAAATCAATAGGGGTTCCAAATAGGACAATTCAAGTTCAACGGCAGTTCGTTCCTAATTGGAGTGGTTGGTGTATTCCATACTTCTAGCGATTGGATTTCTCTCAAAACTCACCAAATGACTCCTCCCACCATATTACGATGTTGCCCAAGTTTTGGGCTCGATCCGAAATCAATAGGTGTTCCAAATTGGACAATTCAAGTTCAACGGCAGTTCGTTCCTAATTGGAGTGGTTGGTGTATTCCATACTTCTAGCGATTGGATTTCACTCAAAACCCACGAAATGACTCCTCCCACCATATTATGTTGTTGCCCAAGTTTTGGGCTCGATCCGAAATCAATAGGTGTTCCAAATTGGACAATTCAAGTTCAACGGCAGTTCTTTCCTAATTGGAGTGGTTGGTGTATTCCATACTTCTAGCGATTTGATTTCACCCAAAACTCACCAAATGACTCCTCCCACCATATTATGATGTTGCCCAAGTTTCGGGCTCGATCCGAAATCAGTTGGTGTGAGAAATTGGACAATTCAAGTTCAACGGCAGATCGTTCCTAATTGGAGTGGTTGGTGTATTCCGTACTTCTAGCGATTGGATTTCACTCAAAACTCACCAAATGACTCCTCCCACCATATTATGATGTTGCCCAAGTTTTGGGCTCGATCCGAAATCAATAGGTGTTCCAAATTGGACAATTCAAGTTCAACGGCACTTCATTCCTAATTGGAGTGGTTGGTGTATAGCATACTTCTAGTGATTGGATTTCACTCAAAACTCACCAATTGACTCCTCCCACCATATTATGATGTTGCCTAAGTTTGGGGCTCGATCCGAAATCAATAGGTGTTAGAAATTGGACAATTCATGTTCAACGGCAGATCCTTCCTAATGGGAGTGGTTGGTGTATTCCATATTTCTAACGATTGGATTTCACTCAAAACTCCCTAAATGACTCCTCCCACCATATTATGATGTTGCCCAAGTTTTGGGCTCGATCCGAAATCAATAGGTCTTCCAAATTTGACAATTAGAGTTCAACGGCAGTTCGTTCCTAATTGGAGTGGTTGGTGTATTCCATACTTCTAGCGATTGGATTTCACTCAAAACTAACCAAATGACTCCTCCTACCATATTATGATGTTGCCCAAGTTTGGGGCTCGATCCGAAATCAGTAGGTGTGATAAATTGGACAATTCATGTTCAACGGCAGTTCGTTCGAAATTGGAGTGGTTGGTGCATTCCATACTTCTAGCGATTGGATTTCACTCAAAACTCACAAAATGACTCCTCCCACCATATTATGTTGTTGTACAGGTTTTGGGCTCGATTCGAAATCAATAGGTGTGAGAAATTGGACAATTCAAGTTCAACGGCAGTTCATTCCTAATTGGAGTGGTTGGTGTATTCCACACTTCTAGCGATTGGATTTCACCCAAAACTCACCAAATGATTCCTCCCACCATATTATGGTGTTGCCCAAGTTTTGGGCTCGATCCGAAATCAATAGGTGTGGGAAATTGGACAATTCACGTTCAACGGCAGTTCATTCCTAATTGGAGTGGTTGGTGTATTCCATACTTCTAGGGATTGGATTTCACTCAAAACTCACCAAATGACTCCTCCCACCATATTATGATGTTGCCCAAGTTTTGGGCTCGATCCGAAATCAATAGGTGTTCCAAATTGGACAATTCAAGTTCAACGGCAGTTCGTTCCTAATTGGAGTGGTTGGTGTATTCCATACTTCTAGCGATTGGATTTCACTCAAAACTCACCAATGGACTCCTCCCACCATATTATGATGTTGCCCAAGTTTTCGGCTCGATCCGAAATCAATAGGTTTGAAAAATTGGACAATCCAAATTTAACGGAAGTTCGTTCCTAATTGGAGTGGTTGTTGTATTCCATACTTCTTGCGATTGGATTTCACTCAAAACTCACCAAATGACTCCTCCCACCATATTATGATGTTGCCCAAGTTTGGGGCTTGATCCGAAATCAATAGGTGTGAGAAATTGGACAATTCAAGTTCAACGGCAGTTCGTTCCTAATTGGAGTGGTTGGTGTATTCCATACTTGTAGCGATTGGATTTCACTCAAAACTCACCAATTGACTCCTCCCACCATATTATGATGTTGCCCAAGATTTGGGCTCGATCCGAAATCAGTAGGTGTTCCAAATTGGACAATTCAAGTTCAACAGCAGTTCGTTCCAAATTGGAGTGGTTGGTGAATTCCATACTTCTAGCGATTGGATTTCACTCAAAACTCCCCAAATGACTCCTCCCACCATATTATGATGTTGCCCAAGTTTGGGGTTCGATCCGAAATCAATAGGTGTTAGAAATTGGACAATTCAAGTTCAACGGCAGTTCGTTCCTAATGGGAGTGGTTGGTGTATTCCATACTTCTAACGATTGGATTTCACTCAAAACTTCCCAAATGACTCCTCCCAGCATATTATGATGTTGCCCAAGTTTTGGGCTCGATCCGAAATCTATAGGTGTGAGAAATTGGACAATTCAAGTTCAACGGCAGTTCGTTCCAAATTGGAGTGGTTGGTGTATTCCATACTTCTAGCGATTGGATTTCACTCAAAACTCACCAAATGACTCGTCCCACCATATTATGATGTTGCCCAAGTTTTGGGCTCGGTCCAAAATGAATAGGGGTTCCAAATTGGACAATTCACGTTCAACGGCAGTTCGTTCCTAATTGGAGTGGTTGGTGTATTCCATACTTCTAAAGATTGGATTTCACTCAAAATTCCCAAAATGACTCCTCCCACCATGTTATGATGTTGCCCAAGTTTTCGGCTCGATCCGGAATCAATAGGTGTTCCAAATTGGACAATTCAAGTTCAACAGCAGCTCGTTCCTAATTGCAGTGGTTGGTGTATTCCATACTTCAAGCGATTGGATTTCACTCAAAACTCACCAAATGACTCCTCCCACCATATTATGATGTTGCCCAAGTTTTGGGCTCGATCCGAAATCAATAGGTGTTCCAAATTGGACAATTCAAGTTCAACGGCAATTCATTCCTAATTGGACTAGTTGGTGTATTCCATACTTCTAGCGATTGGATTTCACTCAAAACTAACCAAATGACTCCTCCCACCATATTATGATGTTGCCCAAATTCTGGGCTCGATCCGAAATCAATAGGTGTTCCAAATTGGAAAATTCAAGTTCAACGGCAGTTCGTTCCTAAATGGAGTGGTTGGTGTATTCCATACTTCTAGCGATTGGATTTCAATCAAAACTCACCAAATGACACCTCCCACCATATTATGATATTGCCCAAGTTTTGGGCTCGATCCGAAATCAATAGGTTTTCCAAATTGGACAATTCAAGTTCAACGGCAGTTCGTTCGTAATTGAGGTGGTTGGTGTATTCCATACTTCTAGTGATTGGATTTCACTCAAAACAAACCAAATAACTCCTCCCACCACATTATGATGTTGCCCAAGTTTTGGGCTCGATCCGAAATCAATAGGTGTGAGAAATTGGACAATTCAAGTTCAAAGGCAGTTCGTTCCAAATTGGAGTGGTTGGTGTATTCCATATTTCTAGCGATTGGATTTCACTCAAAACTCACCAATTGAGTCCTCCCACCATATTATGATGTTGCCCAACTTTTGGGCTCGATCCGAAATCAATAGGTGTTCCAAATTGGACAATGCAAGTTCAACGGCTGTTCGTTCCTAATTGCAGTGGTTGGTGTATTCTAAACTTCATGCGATTGGATTCACTCAAAACTCACCAAATGACTCCTCCCACCATATTATGATGTTTCCCAAGTTTTGGGCTCGATCCGAAATCAATAGGTCTTTCAAATTTGACAATTAGAGTTCAACCGCAGTTCGTTACTAATTGGAGTGGTTGGTGTATTCCAAACTTCTAGCGATTGGATTTCACTCAAAACTAACCAAATGACTCCTCCCACCATATTATGATGTTGCTCAAGTTTGGGGCTCGATTCGAAATCAATAGGTGTGAGAAATTGGATAATTCAAGTTCAACGGCAGATCGTTCCTAATTGGAGTGGTGGGTGTATTCCATACTTCTAGCGATTGGATTTCAGTCAAAACTCACCAAATGACTCCTCCCACCATATTATGATATTGCCCAAGTTTTGGGCTCGATCCGAAATCAATAGGTGTTCCAAATTGGAGAATTCAAGTTCAACGGCAGTTCGTTCCTAATTGGAGTGGTTGGTGTATTCCATACTTCTAGCGATTGGATTTCACTCAAAACTCACCAGATGACTCCTCCCACCATATTATGCTGTTGCCCAAGTTTTGGCCTCGATCCGAAGTTAATAGGTGTGAGAAATTGGACAATTCAATTTCAACGGCAGTTCATTCCTAATTGGAGTGGTTGGTGTATTCCATACTTCTAGCGATTGGATTTAACTCAAAACTCACCAAAGGGCTCCTCCAACCATATCATGATGTTGCCCAAGTTTTGGGCTCGATCCGAAATCAATAGGTGAAAGAAATTGGACTACTCAAGTTCAACGGCAGTTCGTTCCTAATTGGAGTGGTTGGTGTATTCCGTACTTCTAGCGATTGGATTTCACTCAAAACACACCAAATGACTCCTCCCACCATATTATGATGTTGCACAAGTTTGGTGTTCGATCCGAAATCAATAGGTGTGAGAAATTGGACAATTCAAGTTCAACGGCAGTTCATTCCTAATTGGAGTGGTTGGTGTATTCCATACTTCTAGCGATTGGATTTCACTCAAAACTCACCAAATGACTCCTCCCATCGTATTATGATGTTGACCATGTTTGGGCCTCAGTCCGAAATTAATAGGCGTGAGAAATTGGACAATTCAAGTCCAACGGCAGTTCGTTCCTAACGGGAGTGGTTGGTGTATTCCGTACTTCTACCGATTGGATTTCACCCAAAACTTACCAAATGACTCCTCCCACCATATTATGATGTTGCCCAAGTTTTGGGCTTGATCCGAAATCAATAGGTATGAGAAATTGGACAATTCAAGTTGAACGGCAGTTCGTTCCTAATTGGAGTGGTTGGTGTATTCCATACTTCTAGCAATCGGATTTCACTCAAAACTCACCAAATGACTCCTCCCACCATATTATGACGTTGCCCAAGTTTGGGGCTCGATCCGAAATCAATAGGTGTTCCAAATTGGACAATACAAGTTCAACGACAATTCGTTCCTAATTGGAGTGGTTGGTGTATTCCGTACTTCTAGCGATTGGATTTCACTCAAAACTCACCAAATGACTCCTCCCACCATATTATGATGTTGCACAAGTTTGGGGTTCGATCCGAAATCAATAGGTGTGAGAAATTGGACAATTCAAGTTCAACGGCAGTTCGTTCCTAGTTGGAGTGGTTTGTGTATTCCATACTTGTAGCGATTGGATTTCACTCAAAACTCACCAAATGACTCCTCCCACCATATTATGATGTTGCCCAAGTTTGGGGCTCGGTCCGAAATCAATAGGTGTGAGAAATTGGACAATTCAAGTTCAACGGCAGTTCGTTCCTAATTGGAGTGGTTGGTGTATTCCATACTTCTAGCGATTGGATTTCACTCAAAACTCACCAAATGACTCCTCCCACCATATTATGATGTTGCCCAAGTTTGGGGCTCGATCCGAAATCAATAGGTGTGAGAAATTGGACAATTCAAGTTCAACGGCAGTTCGTTCCTAATTGGAGTGGTTGGTGTCTTCCATACTTCTAGCGATTGGATTTCACTCAAAACTCACGAAATGACTCCTCCCACCATATTATGATGTTGCCCAAGTTTTGGGCTCGATCCGAAATCAATAGGTGTTCCAAATTGGACAATTCAAGTTCAACGGCAGTTCGTTCCTACTTGGAGTGGTTGGTGTATTCCATACTTCCAGTGATTTGATTTCACTCAAAACTCACCAAATAACTCCTCCCACCATATTATGATGTTGCCCAAGTTTTGGGCTTGATCCGAAATCAATAGGTGTGAGAAATTGGACAATGCAAGTTCAACGGCTGTTCGTTCCTAATTGCAGTGGTTGGTGTATTCTAAACTTCATGCGATTGGATTCACTCAAAACTCACCAAATGACTCCTCCCACCATATTATGATGTTTCCCAAGTTTTGGGCTCGATCCGAAATCAATAGGTCTTTCAAATTTGACAATTAGAGTTCAACCACAGTTCGTTCCTAATTGGAGTGGTTGGTGTATTCCAAACTTCTAGCGATTGGATTTCACTCAAAACTAACCAAATGACTCCTCCCACCATATTATGATGTTGCCCAAGTTTGGGCCTCGATTCGAAATCAATAGGTGTGAGAAATTGGATAATTCAAGTTCAACGGCCGATCGTTCCTAATTGGAGTGGTGGGTGTATTCCATACTTCTAGCGATTGGATTTCACTCAAAACTCACCAAATGACTCCTCCCACCATATTATGATGTTGCCCAAGTTTTGGAGCTCGATCCGAAATCAATAGGTGTTCCAAATTGGACACTTCAAGTTCAACGACAATTCGTTCCTAATTGGAGTGGTTGGTGTATTCCATACTTCTAGCGATTGGATATCACTCAAAACTCACCAAATGACTCCTCCCACCATATTATGATGTTGCACAAGTTTGGGGTTCGATCAGAAATCAATAGGTGTTAGAAATTGGACAATTCAAGTTCAACGGCCGTTCGTTCCTAACGGGAGTGGTTGGTGTATCCCATACTTCTAGCGATTGGACTTCACTCAAAACTCACCAAATGACTCCTCCCACCATATTATGATGTTGCCCAAGTTTGGGGCTCGATCCGAAATCAATAGGTGTTCCAAATTGGACACTTCAAGTTCAACGACAATTCGTTCATAATTGGAGTGGTTGGTGTATTCCATACTTCTAGCGATTGGATTTCACTCAAAACTCACCAAATGACTCCTCCCACCATATTATGATGTTGCCCAAGTTTTGGGCACGATCCGAAATCAATAGGTGTTCCAAATTGGCCAATTCAAGTTCAACGGCAGTTCGTTCCTACTTGGAGTGGTTGGTGTATTCCATACTTCCAGTGATTTGATTTCACTCAAGACTCACCAAATAAGTCCTCCCACCATATTATGATGTTGCCCAAGTTTTGGGATTGATCCGAAATCAATAGGTGTGAGAAATTGGACAATTCAAGTTCAACGGCAGTTCGTTCCTAATTGGAGTGGTTGGTGTATTCCATACTTCTAGCAATTGGATTTCACTCAAAACTCACCAAATGACTCCTCCCACCATATTATGATGTTGCCCAAGTTTGGGGCTCGATCCGAAATCAATAGGTGTTCCAAATTGGACACTTCAAGTTCAACGACAATTCGTTCCTAATTGGAGTGGTTGGTGTATTCCATACTTCTAGCGATTGGATATCACTCAAAACTCACCAAATGACTCCTCCCACCATATTATGATGTTGCACAAGTTTGGGGTTCGATCCGAAATCAATAGGTGTGAGATATTGGACAATTCAAGTTCAGCGGCAATTCGTTCCTAATTGGAGGGGTTGGTGTATTCCATACTTCTAGCGATTGGACTTCACTCAAAACTCACCAAATGACTCCTCCCACCATATTATGATGTTGCCCAAGTTTGGGGCTCGATCCGAAATCAATAGGTGTTCCAAATTGGACACTTCAAGTTCAACGACAATTCGTTCCTAATTGGAGTGGTTGGTGTATTCCATACTTCTAGCGATTGGATATCACTCAAAACTCACCAAATGACTCCTCCCACCATATTATGATGTTGCACAAGTTTGGGGTTCGATCCGAAATCAATAGGTGTTAGAAATTGGACAATTCAAGTTCAACGGCCGTTCATTCCTAACGGGAGTGGTTGGTGTATCCCATACTTCTAGCGATTGGACTTCACTCAAAACTCACCAAATGACTCCTCCCACCATATTATGATGTTGCCCAAGTTTGGGGCTCGATCCGAAATCAATAGGTGTTCCAAATTGGACACTTCAAGTTCAACGACAATTCGTTCCTAATTGGAGTGGTTGGTGTATTCCATACTTCTAGCGATTGGATTTCACTTAAAACTCACCAAATGACTTCTCCCACCATATTGTGATGTTGCCCAAGTTTTGGGCTCGATCCGAAATCAATAGGTGTTCGAAATTGGACAATTCAAGTTCAACGGCAATTCGTTCCTAATTGGAGTGGTTGGTGTATTCCATACTTCTAGCGATTGGATATCACTCAAAACTCACCAAATGACTCCTCCCACCATAATATGATGTTGCATAAGTTTGGGGTTCGATCCGAAATCAATAGGTGTGAGATATTGGACAATTCAAGTTCAGCGGCAATTCGTTCCTAATTGGAGGGGTTGGTGTATTCCATACTTCTAGCGATTGGATTTCACTCAAAACTCACCAAATGACTCCTCCCACCATATTATGATGTTGCCCAAGTTTTGGGCTCGATCCGAAATCAATAGGTGTTCCAAATTGGACAATTCAAGTTCGACGGCAGTTCGTTCCTAATTGGAGTGGTTGTTGTATTCCATACTTCTAGCGATTGGATTTCGCTCAAAACTCCCCAAATCACTCCTCCCACCATATTATGATGTTGCCCAAGTTTTGGGCTCGATCCGAAATCAATAGGTGTGAGAAATTGGACAATTCAAGTTCAACGGCAGTTCGTTCCTAATTGGAGTTGTTGGTGTATTCCATACTTCTTGCAATTGGATTTCACTCAAAACTCACCAAATGACTCCTCCCACGATATTATGATGTTGCCCAAGTTTGGGGCTCGGTCCGAAATCAATAGGTGTGAGAAATTGGACAATTCAAGTTGAACGGCAGTTCGTTCCTAATTGGAGTGGTTGGTGTATTCCATACTTCTAGCGATTGGATTTCACACAAAACTCACCAAATGACTCCTCCCACCATATTTGGATGTTGCCCAAGTTTGGGGCTCGATCCGAAATCAATAGGTGTGAGAAATTGGACAATTCAAGTTCAACGGCAGTTCGTTCCTAATTGGAGTGGTTGGTTGATCGGTTCATAATTGTATATCATTTTGTACCCTTCTAGCTTATGATTTGGTTATGTTTTTGAGTTAAACTTGTGCTTTTAATCCTTTTTGTGTTTATCTTTCAGTTAATTGACATTTAGGTAACAATGATGACTTTGGATAGGAAATGATGCAATCCATGCATGTTATGGGCTGATTGGCATATGAGGAATATGAGCTTAAAGACAAACTAATTTTGGCTACAGCCCATTTCCAGCCCAGTTTCGTAGGTCAACTTCTTGGCCTTGGATCAGAATGCTGTGGGGCTCGGATGAGGTGAAGATCTTCATGAACGTTGTTCCATTAGGTGTGTACTATAACATATCCAAATTTGAGCCCAATTGAACAGGTCTGGAGTCCTTAGCCCGTCCAACACTGAACCCTGCTCAGGAGGATTTGCAGCTGCCAGCTTTGTCATGTGCCTCCATGTGCCTCCTTTTAGCCATGTGCCTCACCCCAGCTATAACTGACTTTGCACCCAACATAATGAGTGAAGTGGGGAGGCATTCCAGCTATGAAATTCTAAAGGAGAAAGCATGTGCATGCATGGGAAGCAAAGAGAAAGGAGAGAGATGAAGAATGAGGAATGATGAGAGGCATTTTGCTTCAGCCTTTGAACATGGGAATTGAATTGGTAGATCACTTTGGAGCTGGAGATCAGCTTTTGAGCTACTAAAGAGAAGCATGTGCATGCATGTGAAGCAAAAGAAAGAAAAGAAATGAAATGAAGTCAATTCCAGTCCCTGTTTCGGCAGCCAACTTGCAGTGGCCAAAACGTACACTTCTACTGCTCCGATGGGAATACTTTCTTCATAGAAGTTGTTCCAATGTGTGTCTAGTATAACATATCCAAATTTGAGCCCCAGTGGATACGTTTTGAAACCTCTGGCCTTCCTACACCAAGACTGGTTCAGAAAACCCGTTTTTCAGCAACCAAAAGGCAACCACATGGGTTGGCAGCAAAAGGCAATCACATGGGTTGGCAGCAAAGGGCAGCCACATCTAACCACCTTTGAACCCATGTGATGAAAGCTTGAGGTGCAGCAAAAGATGAAGGATGGTGTGGGAGTTCATCATGATGTTCCTCCCTCTTAGCCCTATAAATAGAGAAGCCTTCAAGCTTCAAAACACACCCCAAGGGGGGGAGCTCTCAAACACTTCTCTAGAGCTCCCTTCCCTTCTCTCCCTCAAATTCTCTTAGTTTCCTTTCAAGTTGTCAATTGTTGTAACAAAATGAGTTTACTAAATTTTCCTTCAAGTTTTCTTAGTTCCACTTTACTTTTATTTGTAATGTACATTCTTTCTTAAGTATTCAAGTTTAATTAGTTTCCAAGTTTCAATTATGATTTTTGTTCTTATTCATTATGCTTATAAGTTAATATGCTAGTTTGAATGATTGATCACCATTTAGGCTTGCATGTTAGCTATCTTGGTTTGAATTAAGAGTAGACACCATGCTTTAATTCGAATTGAACTATGAATAGGAAGAGTATGTATGGACATTCGACAACAGGGATTAGATACATGCTTGGTTGTTTAAATTGTTCTTCTATGCTTAATGGGTTCCTAATGCTTAGTTTTAGGTTAGACAACAAATGATCAAATTAGGGAATTAGGAACACAAGGTTATGACCAAACACCAAGGCTTAATCATACTTTAGCTAGAATCAATCCGTTAATCTAATTGAACTTGGGAACTTATTTGCTTGAGTTATTTCATTCTTTCTTGTTTTATTTATTTTCTTTTTTCATTTCTATTTTGTGTAGGGGAAACAAATTGGATCATTCAATCACCAATCCTCGTGGGATCGACCTCGCACTTACATATGCTATACTACCAAACGGCTCGTGCACTTGCGAGTATTACAAGTTCAGGATGCAGTTGAAACCATTTTGGTGCAACTGAATCGACGCAACATTGGTATCTTCCATACTTCTAGCGATTGGATTTCAGTCAAAACTCACCAAATGACTCCTCCCACCATATTATGATGTTGCCCAAGTTTTGGGCTCGATCCGAAATCAATAGGTGTTCCAAATTGGACAATTCAAGTTGAACGGCAGTTCCTTCCTAATTGGAGTGGTTGGTGTATTCCATACTTCTAGCGATTTGATTTCACTCAAAACTCACCAAATGACTCCTCCCACCATATTATGATGTTGCCCAAGTTTGGGGCTCGATCCGAAATCAATAGGTGTTCCAAATTGGACATTTCAAGTTCAATGACAATTCGTTCCTAACTGGAGTGGTTGGTGTATTCCATACTTCTAGCGATTGGATTTCACTCAAAACTCACCAAATGACTCCTCCCACCATATTATGATGTTGCACAAGTTTGGGATTCGATTAGAAAACAATAGGTGTTAGAAATTGGACAATTCAAGTTCAACGGCAGTTCGTTCCTAACGGGAGTGGTTGGTGTATTCCAAACTTCTAGCGATTGGATTTCACTCAAAACTCACCAAATAACTTCTCCCACCATATTATGATGTTGCCCAAGTTTTGGGCTCGATCCGAAATCAATAGTTGTTCGAAATTGGACAATTCAAGTTCAACGGCAGTTCGTTCCTAATTGGAGTGGTTGGTGTATTCCATACTTCTAGCGATTGGATATCACTCAAAACTCACCAAATGACTCCTCCCACCATAATATGATGTTGCATAAGTTTGGGGTTCGATCCGAAATCAATAGGTGTGAGATATTGGACAATTCAAGTTCAACGGCAGATCGTTCCTAATTGGAGGGGTTGGTGTATTCCATACTTCTAGCGATTGGATTTCACTCAAAACTCACCAAATGACTCCTCCCACCATATTATGATGTTGCCCAAGTTTGGGGCTCGGTCCGAAATCAATAGGTGTGAGAAATTGTACAATTCAAGTTGAACGGCGGTTCGTTCCTAATTGGAGTGGTTGGTGTATTCCATACTTCTAGCGATTGGATTTCACTCAAAACTCACCAAATGACTCCTCCCACCATATTTGGATGTTGCCCAAGTTTGGGGCTCGATCCAAAATCAATAGGTGTTCCAAATTGGACAATTCAAGTTCAACGGCAGTTCGTTCCTAATTGGAGTGATTGGTGTATTCCATACTTCTAGCAATTGGATTTCACTCAAAACTCACCAAATGACTCCTCCCACCATATTATCATGTTGCCCAAGTTTTGGGTTCGATCCGAACTCAATTGGTGTTCAAAATTGGACAATTCAAGTTCAACGGCAGTTCGTTCCTAATTGGAGTGGTTGGTGTATTCCATACTTCTAGCGATTGGATATCACTCAAAACTCACCAAATGACTCCTCCCACCATAATATGATGTTGCACAAGTTTGGGGTTCGATCCGAAATCAATAGGTGTGAGATATTGGACAATTCAAGTTCATCGGCAGATCGTTCCTAATTGGAGGCGTTGATGTATTCCATACTTCTAGCGATTGGATTTCACTCAAAACTCACCAAATGACTCCTCCCACCATATTATGATGTTGCACAAGTTTGGGGTTCGGTCCGAAATCAATAGGTGTTAGAAATTGGACAATTCAACATCAACGGCAGTTCGTTCCTAGTGGGAATGGTTGGTGTATTCCATACTTCTAGCGATTGGATTTCACTCAAAACTCACCAAATGACTCCTCCCACCATATTATGATGTTTCCCAAGTTTTGGGCTCGATCCGAAATCAGTAGGTGTTCCAAATTGGACAAATCAAGTTCAACGGCAGTTCGTTCCATATTGGAGTGGTTGGTGTATTCCATACTTCTTGCGAATGGATTTCACTCAAAACTCACCAAATGACTCGTCCCACCACATTATGATGTTGCCCAAGTTTGGGGATCGATCCGAAATCAATAGGTGTGAGAAATTGGAAAATTCAAGTTCAACGGCAGTTCGTTCCTATTTGGAGAGGTTGGTGTCTTCCATACTTCTAGGGATTGGATTTCACTCAAAACTCACCAAATGACTCCTCCCACCATATTATGATGTTGCCCAAGTTTTGGGCATGATCCGAAATCAATAGGTGTTCGAAATAGGACAATTCAAGTTCAACGGCAGTTCGTTCCTAATTGGAGTGGTTGGTGTATTCCATTCTTCTAGCGATTGGATTTTACTCAAAAATGACCAAAGGACTTCTCCCACCATATTGTGATGTTGCCCAAGTTTTGGGCATGATCCGAAATCAATAGTTGTTCGAAATAGGACAATTCAAGTTCAACGGCAGTTCGTTCCTAATTGGAGTGGTTGGTGTATTCCATACTTCTAGCGATTTGATTTCGCTCAAAACTTCCCAAATGACTCCTCCCACCATATTATGATGTTGCCCAAGTTTTGGGCTCGATCCGATATCAATAGGTGTGAGAAATTGGACAATTCAAGTTCAACGGCAGTTCGTTCCTAATTGGAGTGGTTGGTGTATTCCATACTTCTAGAGATTGGATTTCGCTCAAAACTTCCCAAATGACTCCTCCCACCATATTATGATATTGCCCAAGTTTTGGGCTCGATCCGAAATCAATAGGTGTGAGAAATTGGACAATTCAAGTTCAACGGCAGTTCGTTCCTAATTGGAGTGGTTGGTGTAGTCCATACTTGTAGCGATTGGATTTCACTCAAAACTCACCAAATGACTACTCCCACCATATTATGATGTTGCCCAAGTTTGGGGCTCGGTCCGAAATGAATAGGTGTTCCAAATTGGACACTTCAAGTTCAACGACAATTCGTTCCTAATTGGAGTGGTTGGTGTATTCCACACTTCTAGCGATTGGATTTCACTCAAAACTCACCAAATGACTCCTCCCACAATATTATGATGTTGCACAAGTTTGGGGTTCGATCCGAAATCAATAGGTGTTAGAAATTGGACAATTCAAGTTCAACGGCAGTTCGTTCCAAACGGGAGTGGTTGGTGTATCCCATACTTCTAGCGATTGGATTTCACTCAAAACTCCCCAAATGACTCCTCCCACCATATTATGATGTTGCCCAAGTTTGGGGCTCGATCCGAAATCAATAGGTGTTCCAAATTGGACAATTCAAGTTCAACGGCAGTTCGTTCCTAATTGGAGTGGTTGGTGTATTCCACACTTCTAGCGATTGGATTTCACTCAAAACTCACCAAATGACTCCTCCCACCATATTTGGATGTTGCCCAAGTTTGGGGCTCGATCCGAAATCAATAGGTGTGAGAAATTGGACAATTCAAGTTCAACGGCAGTTCGTTCCTAATTGGAGTGGTCGGTGTCTTCCATACTTCTAGCGATTACATTTCACTCAAAACTCAACAAATGACTCCTCCCACCATATTATGATGTTCCCCAAGTTTTGGGCTCGATCCGAAAGCAATAGGTGTTCCAAATTGGACACTTCAAGTTCAACGACAATTCGTTCCTAATTGGAGTGGTTGGTGTATTCCATACTTCTAGCGATTGGATTTCACTCAAAACTCACCAAATGACTCCTCCCACCATATTATGATGTTGCACAAGTTTGGGGTTCGATCCGAAATCAATAGGTGTTAGAAATTGGACAATTCAAGTTCAACGGCAGTTCGTTCCTAACGGGAGTGGTTGCTGTATTCCATACTTCTAGCGATTGGATTTCACTCAAAACTAACCAAATGACTTCTCCCACCATATTATGATGTTGCCCAAGTTTTGGGGTCGATCCGAAATCAATAGGTGTTCGAAATTGGACAATTCAAGTTCAACGGCAGTTCATTCCTAATTGGAGTGGTTGGTGTATTCCATACTTCTAGCGATTGGATTTCGCTCAAAACTCCCCAAATGACTCCTCCCACCATATTATGATGTTGCCCAAGTTTTGGGATCGATCCGAAATCCATAGGTGTGAGAAATTGGACAATTCAAGTTCAACGGCAGTCCGTTCCTAATTAGAGTGGTCGGTGTATTCCATACTTTTAGCAATTGGATTTCACTCAAAACTCACCAAATGACTCCTCCCACCATATTATGATGTTGCCCAAGTTTGGGGCTCGGTCCGAAATCAATAGGTGTGAGAAATTGGACAATTCAAGTTGAACGACAGTTCGTTCCTAATTGTAGTGGTTGGTGTATTCCATACTTCTAGCGATTGGATTTCACTCAAAACTCACCAAATGACTCCTCCCACCATATTATGATGTTGCCCAAGTTTGGGGTTCGATCCGAAATCAATAGGTGTGAGATATTGGACAATTCAAGTTCAACGGCAGATCGTTCCTAATTGGAGGGGTTGGTGTATTCCATACTTCTAGCGATTGGATTTCACTCAAAACTCACCAAATGACTCCTCCCACCGTATTATGACATTGCCCAAGTTTTGGGCTCGATCCGAAATCAATAGGTGTTCCATATTGGACAATTCAAGTTCAACGGCAGTTCGTTCCAAATTGGAGTGGTTGGTGTATTCCATACTTCTAGCGATTGGATTTCACTCAAAACTCACCAAATGACTCCTCCCACCATGTTATGATGTTACACAAGTTTGGGGTTCGATCCGAAATCAATAGGTGTTAGAAATTGGACAATTCAAGTTCAACGGCAGTTCGTTCCTAGTGGGAGTGGTTGGTGTATTCCATACTTCTAGCGATTGGATTTCACTCAAAACTCACCAAATGAATCCTCCCACCATATTATGATGTTGCCCAAGTTTTGGGCTCGATCCGAAATCAGTAGGTGTTCCAAACAGGACAATTCAAGTTCAACGGCAGTTCGTTCCTAATTGGAGTGGTTGGGGTATTCCATACTTCTAGCGAATGGATTTCACTCAAAACTCACCAAATGACTCCTCCCACCATATTATGTTGTTGCCCAAGTTTGGGGCTCAATCCGAAATCCATAGGTGTGAGAAATTGGACAATTCAAGTTCAACGGCAGTTCGTTCCTAATTGGAGAGGTTGGTGTCGTCCACACTTCTAGGGATTGGATTTCACTCAAAACTCACCAAATGACTCCTCCCCCCATATTATGATGTTGCCCAAGTTTGGGGCTTGATCCGAAGTCAATAGGTGTGAGAAATTGGACAATTCAAGTTCAACGGCAGTTCGTTCCTAATTGGAGTGGTTGGTGTATTCCATACTTCTGGCGATTGGATTTCACTCAAAACTCACCAAATGACTCCTCCCACCATATTATGATGTTGCCCAAGTTTGGGGCTCGATCCGAAATCAATAGGTGTGAGTAATTGGACAATTCAAGTTCAACGGCAGTTCGTTCCTAATTGGAGTGGTTGGTGTATTCCATACTTCTAGCGATTGGATTTCACTCAAAACTCACCAAATGACTCCTCCCACCATATTACGATATTGGCCAAGTTTTGGGCTCGATCCGAAATCAATATGTGTTCCAAATTGGACAATTCAAGTACAACGGCAGTTCGTTCAACGGCAGTTCGTTCCTAATTGGAGTGGTTTGTGTATTCCATACTTCTGGCGATTGGATTTCACTCAAAACTCACCAAATGACTCCTCCCACCATATTATGATGTTGCCCAAGTTTGGGGCTCAATCCGAAATCAATAGGTGTGAGAAATTGGGCAATTCAAGTTCAACGGCAGTTCGTTCCTAATTGGAGTGGTTGGTGTATTCCATACTTCTAGCGATTTGATTTCACTCAAAACTCACCAAATGACTCCTCCCACCATATTATGATGTTGCCCAAGTTTTGGGCTCGATCCGAAATCAATAAGTGTGAGAAATTGGACAACTCAAGTTCAGCGGCAGTTCGTTCCAATTTGGAGTGGTTGGTGTATTCCATACTTCTAGCGAATGGATTTCACCCAAAACTCACCAAATGACTCCTCCCACCATATTATGATGTTGCCCAAGTTTGGGGCTCGATCCGAAATCAATAGGTGTTCCAAATTGGACAATTCAAGTTCAACGGCAGTTCGTTCCTAATTGGAGTGGTTGGTGTATTCCATACTTCTAGCGATTGGATTTCACTCAAAACTCACCAAATGACTCCTCCCACCATATTATGATGTTGCCCAAGTTTTGGGCTTGATCCGAAATCAATAGGTGTGAGAAATTGGACAATTCAAATTCAACGGCAGTTCGTTCCTAATTGTAGTGGTTGGTGTATTCCATACTTCTAGCGATTGGATTTCTCTCAAAACTGACCAAATGACTCCTCCCACCATATTATGATGTTGCCCAAGGTTGGGGCTCTATCCGAAATCAATATGTGTGAGAAATTGGACAATTCAAGTTCAACGGCAGTTCGTTCCTAATTGGAGTGGTTGGTGTATTCCATACTTCTAGCAAATGGATTTCACCCAAAACTCACCAAATGACTCCTCCCACCATATTATGATGTTGTCCACGTTTGGGGCTCGATCCGAAATCAATAGGTGTGAGAAATTGGACAATTCAAGTTCAACGGCAGATCGTTCCTAATTGGAATGGTTGGTGTATTCCCCACTTCTAGCGATTGGATTTCACTCAAAACGCACCAAAGGACTCCTCCCACCTTATTATGATGTTGCCCAAATTTTGGGCTCGATCTGAAATCAATAGGTGTGAAAAATTGGACAATTTAAGTTCAACGGCAGTTCGTTCCTAATTGGAGTGGATGGTGTATTCCATACTTCTAGCGATTGGATTTCACACAAAACTAACCAAATGAGTCCTCCCACCATATTATGATGTTGCCCAAGTTTTGGGCTCGATCCGAAATCAATAGGTGTGAGAAATTGGGCAATTCAAGTTCAACGGCAGTTCGTTCCTAATTGGAGTGGTTGGTGTCTTCCATACTTCTAGCGATTGGATTTCACTCAAAACTCACCAAATGACTCCTCCCACAATATTATGTTGTTGCCCAAGTTTTGGGCTCGATCCGAAATCAATAGGTGTTCCAAATTGGACAATTCAAGTTCAATGGCAGTTCTTTCCTAATTGGAGTGGTTGGTGTATTCCACACTTCTAGAGATTGGATTTCACTCAAAACTCACCAAATGACTCCTCCCACCATATTATGATGTTGCCCAAGTTTGGGGCTCGATCCGAAATCTGTAGGTGTGAGAAATTGGACAATTCAAGTTCAACGGCAGTTCGTTCCTAATTGGAGTGGTTGCTGTATTCCATAATTCTAGCCATTGGATGACACTCAAAACTCACAAATGACACCGCCCACCACATTATGATGTTGCCCAAGTTTTGGGCTCGATTCGAAATCAATAGGCGTTACAAATTCGACAATTCAAGTTCAACGGCAGTTCGTTCCTAATTGGAGTGGTTAGTGTATTCCATACTTCTAGCGATTGGATTTCACTCAAAACTCACCAAATGACTCCTCCCACCATATTATGGTGTTGCCCAAGTTTTGGGCTCGATCCGATATCAATAGGTGTTCCAAATGTGACAATTAGAGTTCAACGGCAGTTCGTTCCAAATTGGAGTGGTTGGTGTATTCCATACTTCTAGAGGTTGGATTTCACTCAAAACTAACCAAATGACTCCTCCCACCATATTATGATGTTGCCCAAGTTTTGGGCTCGATCCGAAATCAATAGGTGTTCCAAATTGGACAATTCAAGTTCAACGGCAGTTCGTTCCTCATTGGAGTGGTTGGTGTATTCCATACTTCTAGCGATAGGATTTCACTCAAATCTCACCAAATGACTCCTCCCACCATATTATTATGTTGCACAAGTTTGGGGTTCGATCCGAAATCAATAGGTGTGAGAAATTGGACAATTCAAGTTCAACGGCAGTTCGTTCCTAATTGGAGTGATTGTGGTATTCCATACTTCTCGCGATTGGATTTCATTCAAAACTAACCAAATGACTCCTCCCACCATATTATGATGTTGCCCAACTTTTGGGCTCGATCCGAAATCAATAGGTGTAAGAAATTGGACAATTCAAGTTCAACGGCAGTTCGTTCCTAATTGGAGTGGTTGGTGTATTCCATACTTCTAGCAATTGGATTTCACTCAAAACTCACCAAATGACTCCTCCCACCATATTATGGTGTTGCCCAAGTTTGGGGATCGATCCGAAATCAAAAGGTGTGAGAAATTGGACAATTCAAGTTCAACGGTAGTTCCTTCCTAATTGGAGTGGTTGGTGTATTCCATACTTCTAGCGATTGGATTTCACTCAAAACAAACCAAATGACTCCTCCCACCACATTATGATGTTGCCCAAGCTTTGGGTTCGATCCGAAATCAATAGGTGTGAGAAATTGGACAATTCAAGTTCAACGGCAGTTCGTTCCTAATTGGAATGGTTGGTGTATTCCCCACTTCTAGCGATTGGATTTCACTCAAAACGCACCAAAGGACTCCTCCCACCTTATTATGATGTTGCCCAAATTTTGGGCTCGATCTGAAATCAATAGGTGTGAAAAATTGGACAATTTAAGTTCAACGGCAGTTCGTTCCTAATTGGAGTGGATGGTGTATTCCATACTTCTAGCGATTGGATTTCACACAAAACTAACCAAATGAGTCCTCCCACCATATTATGATGTTGCCCAAGTTTTGGGCTCGATCCGAAATCAATAGGTGTGAGAAATTGGGCAATTCAAGTTCAACGGCAGTTCGTTCCTAATTGTAGGGGTTGTTGTATTCCATACTTCTAGCGATTGGATTTCACTCAAAACTCACAAAATGACTCCTCCCACCATATTATGATGTTGCCCAACTTTGGGGCTCGATCCGAAATCAATAGGTGTGAGAAATTGGTCAATTCAATTTCAACGACAGTTCATTCCAAATTGGAGTGGTTGGTGTATTCCACACTTCTAGCGATTGGATTTCACTCAAAACTCACCAAATGTCTCCTCCCATCATATTATGATGTTGCCCAAGTTTTGGGATCGATCTGAAATCAATAGGTGTTCCAAATTGGACAATTCAAGTTCAACGGCAGTTCGTTCCTAATTGGAGTGGTTGGTGTATTCCATACTTCTAGCGATTGGATTTCAATCAAAACTCACCAAATGACTCCTCCCACCATATTATGATGTTGCCCAAGTTCTGGGCTCGATCCGAAATCAATAGGTGTGAGAAATTGGACAATTCAAGTTCAACGGAAGTTCGTTCCTAATTGGAGTGGATGGTGTATTCCATACTTCTAGCGATTGAATTTCACTCAAAACTCACCAAATGACTCCTCCCACCATATTATGATGTTGCCCAAGTTTGGGGCACGATCCGAAATCAATAGGTGTGAGAAATTGGACAATTCAAGTTCAACGGCAGTTCGTTCCTAATTGTAGTGGTTGGTGTATTCCATACTTCTAGCGATTGGATTTCACTCAAAACTCACCAAATGACTCCTGGAACCATATTGTGATGTTGCCCAAGTTTTGGGCTTGATCCGAAATCAATAGGTGTTCCAAATTGGACACTTCAAGTTCAACGGCAGTTCGTTCGTAATTGGAGTGGTTGGTGTATTCCATACTTCTAGCGATTGGATTTCACTCAAAACTAACCAAATGACTACTCCCACCATATTATGTTGTTGCCCAAGTTTTGGGGTCGATCCGAAATTAATTGGTGTGAGAAATTGGGCAATTCAAGATCAACGGCAATTCGTTCCTAATTGTAGTGGTTGGTGTATTCCATACTTCTAGCGATTGGATTTCACTCAAAACTCACCAAATGACTCCTCCCACCATATTATGGTGTTGCCCAAGTTTTGGGCTCGATCCGAAATCAATAGGTGTTCCAAATTGGACACTTCAAGTTCAACGGCAGTTCGTTCGTAATTGGAGTGGTTGGTGTATTCCATACTTCTGGCGATTGGATTTCACTCAAAACTCACCAAATGACTCCTCCCACCATATTATGATGTTGCCCAACTTTGGGGCTCGATCCGAAATCAATAGGTGTGAGAAATTGGTCAATTCAATTTCAACGACAGTTCATTCCTAATCGGGGTAGTTGTTGTATTCCATACTTCTAGCGATTGGATTTCACTCAAAACTCACCAAATGACTCCTCCCACCATATTATGATGTTGCCCAAGTTTTGGGCTCGATCCGAAATCAATAGGTGTTAGAAATTGGACAATTCAAGTTCAACGGCAGTTCGTTCCTAATTGGAGTGGTTGGTGTATTCCATACTTCTAGCCATTGGATTTCACTCAAAACTCACCAAATGACTCCTCCCACCATATTATGATGTTGCCCAACTTTTGGGCTCGATCCGAAATCAATAGGTGTTCCCAATTGGACAATTCATGTTCAACGGCAGTTCGTTCCTAATGGGAGTGGTTGGTGTATTCCATACTTCTAGCGATTGGATTTCACTCAAAACTCACCAAATGACTCCTCCCACCATATTATGGTGTTGCCCAAGTTTGGGGATCGATCCGAAATCAAAAGGTGTGAGAAATTGGACAATTCAAGTTCAACGGTAGTTCCTTCCTAATTGGAGTGGTTGGTGTATTCCATACTTCTAGCGATTGGATTTCACTCAAAACAAACCAAATGACTCCTCCCACCACATTATGATGTTGCCCAAGCTTTGGGTTCGATCCGAAATCAATAGGTGTGAGAAATTGGACAATTCAAGTTCAACGGCAGTTCGTTCCTAATTGGAATGGTTGGTGTATTCCCCACTTCTAGCGATTGGATTTCACTCAAAACGCGCCAAAGGACTCCTCCCACCTTATTATGATGTTGCCCAAATTTTGGGCTCGATCTGAAATCAATAGGTGTGAAAAATTGGACAATTTCAGTTCAACGGCAGTTCGTTCCTAATTGGAGTGGATGGTGTATTCCATACTTCTAGCGATTGGATTTCACTCAAAACTAACCAAATGAGTCCTCCCACCATATTATGATGTTGCCCAAGTTTTGGGCTCGATCCGAAATCAATAGGTGTGAGAAATTGGGCAATTCAAGTTCAACGGCAGTTCGTTCCTAATTGTAGGGGTTGTTGTATTCCATACTTCTAGCGATTGGATTTCACTCAAAACTCACAAAATGACTCCACCCACCATATTATGATGTTGCCCAACTTTGGGGCTCGATCCGAAATCAATAGGTGTGAGAAATTGGACAATTCAAGTTCAACGGCAGTTCGTTCCTAATTGGAGTGGTTGGTGTATTCCATACTTCTAGCGATTGGATTTCACTCAAAACTCACCAAATGACTCCTCCCACCATATTATGATGTTGCCCAAGTTTTGGGCTCGATCCGAAATCAATAGGTGTGAGAAATTGGGCAATTCAAGTTCAACGGCAGTTCGTTCCTAATTGTAGTGGTTGGTGTATTCCATACTTCTAGCGATTGGATTTCACTCAAAACTCACCAAATGACTCCTCCCACCATATTATGATGTTGCCCAAGTTTTGGGCTCGATCCGAAATCAATAGGTGTGAGAAATTGGGCAATTCAAGTTCAACGGCAGTTCGTTCCTAATTGTAGTGGTTGGTGTATTCCATACTTCTAGCGATTGGATTTCACTCAAAACTCACCGAATGACTCCTCGAACCATATTGTGATGTTGCCCAAGTTTTGGGCTTGATCCGAAATCAATAGGTGTTCCAAATTGGACAATTCAAGTTCAACGGCAGTTCGTTCCTAATTGGAGTGGTTGGTGTATTCCATACTTCTAGCGATTGGATTTCACTCAAAACTAACCAAATGACTACTCCCACCATATTATGTTGTTGTCCAAGTTTTGGGCTCGATCCGAAATCAATAGGTGTTCCAAATTGGACAATTCAAGTTCAACGGCAGTTCGTTCCTAATTGGAGTGGTTGGTGTATTCCATACTTCTAGCGATTGGATTTCACTCAAAACTCACCAAATGACTCCTCCCACCATATTATGATGTTGCCCAAGTTTTGGGATCGATCCGAAATCAATAGGTGTTCCAAATTGGACAATTCAAGTTCAACGGCAGTTCGTTCCTAATTGGAGTGGTTGGTGTATTCCATACTTCTAGCGATTGGATTTCACTCAAAACTCAACAAATGACTCCTCCCACCATATTATGATGTTGCCCAAGTTTCGGGCTCGATACGAAATCAATAGGTGTTCCAAATTGGACAATTCAAGTTCAGCGGCAGTTCGTTCCTAATTGGGGTGGTTGGTGTATTCCATACTTCTAACGATTGGATTTCACTCAAAACAAACCAAATGACTCCTCCCACCACATTATGATGTTGCCCAAGTTTTGGGCTCGATCCGAAATCAATAGGTGTGAGAAATTGGGCAATTCAAGTTCAACGGCAGTTCGTTCCTAATTGGAGTGGTTGCTGTATTCCATACTTCTAGGGATTGGATTTCACTCAAAACTCACCAAATGACTCCTCCCACCATATTATGATGTTGCCCAAGTTTTGGGCTCGATCCGAAATCAATAGGTGTTCCAAATTGGACACTTCAAGTTCAACGGCAGTTCGTTCGTAATTGGAGTGGTTGGTAAATTCCATACTTCTAGCGATTGGATTTCACTCAAAACTAACCAAATGACTCCTCCCACCATATTATGTTGTTGCCCAAGTTTTGGGCTCGATCCGGAATCAATAGGTGTTCCAAATTGGACAATTGAAGTTCAACAGCAGTTCGTTCCTAATTGGAGTGGTTAGTGTATTCCATACTTCTTGCGATTGGATTTCACTCAAAACTCACCAAATGACTCCTCCCACCATATTATGATGTTGCCCAAGTTTTGGGGTCGATGCGAAATCAATAGGTGTGAGAAATTGGGCTCGATCCGAAATCAATAGGTGTCAGAAATTGGCCAATTCAAGTTCAACGGCAGTATCTTCCTAATTGTAGTGGTTGGTGTATTCCATACTTCTAGCGATTGGATTTCACTCAAAACTCACAAAATGACTCCTCCCACCATATTATGATGTTGCCCAACTTTGGGGCTCGATCCGAAATAAATAGGTGTGAGAAATTGGTCATTTCAATTTCAACGACAGTTCATTCCTAATTGGAGTGGTTGGTGTATTCCACACTTCTAGCGATTGGATTTCACTCAAAACTCACCAAATGTGTCCTCCCACCATATTATGGTGTTGCCCAAGTTTAGGGCTCAATCCGAAATCAATAGGTGTGAGAAATTGGACAATTCAAGTTCAACGGCAGTTCGTTCCTAATTTGAGTGGTTGGTGTATTCCATACGTCTAGCGATTGGATTTCACTCAAAACTAGCCAAATGACTCCTCCCACCATATTATGATGTTGCCCAAGTTTTGGGCTCGATCCGAAATCAATAGGTGTTCCAAATTGGGCAATTCAAGTTCAACGGCAGTTCGTTCCCAATTGCAGTGGTTGGTGTATTCCATACTTCTAGCGATTGGATTTCACTCAAAACTCACCAAATGACTCCTCCCACCATATTATGATGTTGCCCAAGTTTTGGGCTCGATGCGAAATCAGTAGGTGTGAGAAATTGGGCAATTCAAGATCAACGGCAATTCGTTCCTAATTGAAGTGGTTGGTGTATTCCATACTTCTAGGGATTGGATTTCACTCAAAACTCACCAAATGACTCCTCCCACCATATTATGATGTTGCCCAAGTTTTGGGCTCGATCTGAAATCAATAGGTGTTCCAAATTGGACAATTCAAGTTCAACGGCGGTTCGTTCCCAATTGCAGTGGTTGGTGTATTCCATACTTCTAGCGATTGGATTTCACTCAAAACTCACCAAATGACTCCTCCCACCATATTATGATGTTGCCCATGTTTTGGGCTCGATGCGAAATCAATAGGTGTGAGAAATTGGGCAATTCAAGATCAACGGCAATTCGTTCCTAATTGAAGTGGTTGGTGTATTCCATACTTCTAGCGATTGGATTTCACTCAAAACTCACCAAATGACTCCTCCCACCATATTATGATGTTGCCCAAGTTTTGGGCTCGATCCGAAATCAATAGGTGTTCCAAATTGGACAATTCAAGTTCAACGGCGGTTCGTTCCCAATTGCAGTGGTTGGTGTATTCCATAGTTCTAGCGATTGGATTTCACTCAAAACTCACCAAATGACTCCTCCCACCATATTATGATGTTGCCCATGTTTTGGGCTCGATGCGAAATCAATAGGTGTGAGAAATTGGGCAATTCAAGTTCAACGGCAGTTCGTTCCTAATTGTAGTGGTTGGTGTATTCCATACTTCTAGCGATTGGATTTCACTCAAAACTCACCAAATGACTCCTCGAACCATATTGTGATGTTGCCCAAGTTTTGGGCTTGATCCGAAATCAATAGGTGTTCCAAATTGGACAATTCAAGTTCAACGGCAGTTCGTTCATAATTGGAGTGGTTGGTGTATTCCATAGTTCTAGCAATTGGATTTCACTCAAAACTCACCAAATGACTCCTCCCACCATATTATGATGTTGCCCAAGTTTGGGGCTCGATCCGAAATCAATAGGTGTGAGAAATTGGACAATTCAAGTTCGACGGCAGTTCGTTCCTAATGGGAGTGGTTGGTGTATTCCATACTTCTAGCGATTGGATTTCACTCAAAACTCGCCAAATGACTCCTCCCACCGTATTATGATGTTGCCCAAGTTTTGGGCTCGATCCGAAATCAATAGGTGTGAGAAATTGGACAATTCAAGTTCAACGGCAGTTCGTTCCAAATTGGAGTGGTTGTTGTATTCCATACTTCTAGCGATTGGATTTCACTCAAAACTCACCAAATGACTCCTCCCACCATATTATGATGTTGCCCAAGTTTTGGCCTCGATCCGATATCAATAGGTGTGAGAAATTGGACAATTCAAGTTCAACGGAAGTTCGTTCCTAATTGGAGTGGTTGGTGTATTCCATATTTCTAAAGATTGGATTTCACTCAAAACTCACCAAATGAGTCCTCCCACCACATTATGATGTTGCCCAAGTTTTGGGGTCGATCCGAAATCAATAGGTGTGAGAAATTGGACAATTCAAGTTCAACGGCAGTTCGTTCCTAATTGGAGTGGTTGGTGTATTCCATACTACTAGCGATTGGATTTCACTCAAAACTCACTAAATGACTCCTCCCACCATATTATGATGTTGCCCTAGTTTTGGGCTCGATCCGAAAACAATAGGTGTTCCAAATTGGACAATGCAAGTTCAACGGCAGTTCGTTCCTAATTGGAGTGGTTGGTGTTTTCCATACGTCTAGCGATTGGATTTCACTCAAAACTCACCAAATGACTCCTCCCACCACATTATGATGTTGCCCAGGATTGGGGCTCGATCCGAAATCAATAGGTGTGAGAAATT
Organism: Prunus avium; assembly: GCF_965620075.1. NCBI lineage: Eukaryota > Viridiplantae > Streptophyta > Magnoliopsida > Rosales > Rosaceae > Prunus > Prunus avium. The sequence continues at coordinate 12,409,923 of NC_142290.1, forward strand.
GGACAATTCAAGTTCAACGGCAGTTCGTTCCTAATTGGAGTGGTTGGTGAATTCCATAGTTCTAGCAATTGGATTTCCCTCAAAACTCACCAAATGACTCCTCCCACCATATTATGATGTTGCCCAAGTTTTGGGCTCGATCCGAAATCAATAGGTGTTCCAAATTGGACAATTCAAGTTCAACGGCAGTTCGTTCCTAATTGCGGTGGTTGGTGTATTCCATACTTCTAGCGATTGGATTTCACTCAAAACTCCTCCCACCATATTATGATGTTGCCCAAGTTTTGGGCTCGGTCTGAAATCAATAGGTGTGAGAAATTGGACAATTCAAGTTCAACGGCAGTTCGTTCCTAATTGGAGTGGTTGGTGTATTCCATACTTTTAGCGATTGGATTTCACTCAAAACTCACCAAATGACTCCTCCCACCATATTATGATGTTGCCCAAGTTTTGGGCTCGATCCGAAATCAATAGGTGTTCCAAATTGGACAATTCAAGTTCAACGGCAGTTCGTTCCTAATTGGAGTGGTTGGTGTATTCCATACTTCTGGCGATTTGATTTCACTTAAAACTGACCAAATGACTCCTCCCACCATATTATGATGTTGCCCAAGTTTTGGGCTCGATCCGAAATCAATAGGTGTTAGAAATTGGACAATTCAAGTTCAACGGCAGTTCGTTCCTAATTGGAGTGGTTGGTGTATTCCACACTTCTAGGGATTGGATTTCACTCAAAACTCACCAAATGACTCCTCCCCCCACAATATGATGTTGCCCAAGTCTTTTGCTCGATCCGAAATCAATAGGTGTTCCAAATTGGACAATTAAAGTTCAACGACAGTTCGTTCCTAATTGGAGTGGTTGGTGTATTCCATACTTCTAGCGATTGGATTTCACTCAAAACTCACCAAATGACTCCTCCCACCATATTATGTTGTTGCCCAAGTTTTGGGCTCGATCCGAAATCAATAGGTGTGAGAAATTGGACAATTCAAGTTCAACGGCAGTTCGTTCCTAATTGGAGTGGTTGGTGTATTCCATACTTCTAGCGATTGGATTTCACTCAAAACTCACCAAATGACTCCTCCCACCACATTATGATGTTGCCCAAGTTTTGGGCTCGATCCAAAATCAATAGGTGTGAGAAATTGGACAATTCAAGTTCAACGGCAGTTCGTTCCTAATTGGAGTGGTTGGTGTATTCCACACTTCTAGCGATTGGATTTCACTCAAAACTCACCAAATGACTCCTCCCACCATATTATGATGTTGCCCAAGTTTTGGGCTCGATCCGAAATCAATAGGTGTGAGAAATTGGACAATTCAAGTTCAACGGCAGTTCGTTCCTAATTGGAGTGGTTGGTGTATTCCATACTTCTAGCGATTGGATTTCACTCAAAACTCACCAAATGACTCCTCCCACCATCTTATGATGTTGCCCAAGTTTGGGGCTCGAACCGAAATCAATAGGTGTTCCAAATTGGACAATTCAAGTTCAACGGCAGTTCGTTCCTAATTGAAGTGGTTGGTGTATTCCATACTTCTAGCGATTGTATTTCACTCAAAACTCACCAAATGTCTCCTCCCACCATATTATGATGTTGCCCAAGTTTTGGGCTCGATCCGAAATCAATAGGTGTTAGAAATTGGACAATTCAAGTTCAACGGCAGTTCGTTCCTAATTGGAGTGGTTGGTGTATTCCAGGCTTCTAGCTATTGGATTTCACTCAAAACTCCTCCCACCTTATTATGATGTTGCCCATGTTTTGGGCTCGATCTGAAATCCATAGGTGTGGGAAATTGGACAATCCAAGTTCAACGGCAGTTCGTTCCTAATTGGAGTGGTTGCTGTATTCCACACTTCTAGGGATTGGATTTCTCTCAAAACTCACCAAATGACTCCTCCCACCATATTACGATGTTGCCCAAGTTTTGGGCTCGATCCGAAAACAATAGGCGTGAGAAATTGGACAATTCAAGTTCAACGGCAGTTCGTTCCTAATTGGAGTGGTTGGTGTATTCCATACTTCTAGCGATTGGATTTCACTCAAAACTCACCAAATGACTCCTCCCACCATCTTATGATGTTGCCCAAGTTTGGGGCTTGAACCGAAATCAATAGGTGTTCCAAATTGGACAATTCAAGTTCAACGGCAGTTCGTTCCTAATTGGAGTGGTTGGTGTATTCCATACTTCTAGCGATTGGAATTCACTCAAAACTCACCAAATGACTCCTCCCACCAGATTATGATGTTGCCCAAGATTTGGGCTCGATCCGAAATCAAAAGGTGTTCCAAATTGGACAATTCAAGTTCAACGGCAGTTCGTTCCTAATTGGAGTGGTTGGTGTATTCCAGACTTCTAGCGAATGGATTTCACTCAAAACTCACCAAAGGACTCCTCCCACAATATGATGTTGCCCAAGTTTGGGGCTCGATCCGAAATCAATAGGTGTTCGAAATTGGACAATTCAATTTCAACGGCAGTTCGTTCCTAATTGGAGTGGTTGGTGTATTCCATACTTCTAGCGATTGGATTTCACTCAAAACTCACCAAGTGACTCCTCCCACCATATCATGATGTTGCACAAGTTTGGGGCTCGATCCGAAATCTATAGGTGTGAGAAATTGGACAATTCAAGTTCAACGGCAGTTCGTTCCTAATTGGAGTGGTTGCTGTATTCCATAATTCTAGCGACTGGATTACACTCAAAACTCACGAATGCAACCTCCCACCATATTATGATGTTGCCCAAGTTTTGGGCTCGATTCGAAATCAATAGGTGTGAGAAATTGGACAATTCAAGTTCAACGGCAGTTCGTTCCTAATTGGAGTGGTTGGTGTAATTCACACTTCTAGCGATTGGATTTCACTCAAAACTAACCAAATGACTCCTCCCACCATATTATGATGTTGCCCAAGTTTGGGGCTCGATCCGATATCAATAGGTGTTCCAAATTGGACAATTAAAGTTCAACGGCAGTTCATTCCTAATTGGAGTGGTTGGTGTATTCCATACTTCTGGCGATTGGATTTCACTCAAAACAAACCAAATGACTACTCCCACCATATTATGATGTTGCCCAAGTTTTGGGCTCGATCCGAAATCAATAGGTGTGAGAAATTGGACAATTCAAATTCAACGGCAGTTCGTTCCTAATTGGAGTGGTTGGTGTATTCCACACTTCTAGCAATTGGATTTCACTCAAAACTCACCAAATGACACCTCCCACCATATTATGATGTTGCCTAAGTTTTGGGCTCGATCCGAAATCAATAGGTGTTCCAAACTGGACAATTCAAGTTCAACGGCAGTTCGTTCCTAATTGGAGTGGTTGGTGTATTCCATACTTCTAGCGATTGGATTTCACTCAAAACTCACCAAATGACTCCTCCCACCAAATTATGATGTTGCCCATGTTTTGGGATCGATCCGAAATCAGTAGGTGTCAGAAATTGGACAATTCAAGTTCAACGGCAATTCGTTCCTAATTGGAGTGGTTGGTGTATTCCATACTTCTAGCGATTGGATTTCCCTCAAAACTCACCAAATGAATCCTCCCACCATATTATGTTGTTGCCCAAGTTTGGGGCTTGATCCGAAATCAATAGGTGTGAGAAATTGGACAATTCAAGTTCAACGGCAGTTCGTTCCTAGTTGGAGTGGTTGGTGTATTCCACACTTCTAGCGATTGGATTTCACTCAAAACTCACCAAATGACTCCTCCCACCATATTATGACGTTGCCCAAGTTTTGGGCTCGATCCGAAATCAATAAGAGTGAGAAATTGGACAATTCAAGTTCAACGGCAGTTCGTTCCTAATTGGAGTGGTTGGTGTATTCCATACTTCTAGCGTTTGGATTTCACTCAAAACTAACCAAATGACTCCTCCCACCATATTATGATGTTGCCCAAGTTTTGGGCTGGATCCGAAATCAATAGGTGTGAGAAATTGGACAGTTCAAGTTCAACGACAGTTCGTTCCTAATTGGAGTGGTTGGTGTATTCCACACTTCTAGCGATTGGATTTCACTCAAAACTCACCAAATGACTCCTCCCACCATATTATGATGTTGCCCAAGTTTTGGGCTCGATCCGAAATCAATAGGTGTGAGAAATTTAACAATTCAAGTTCAACGGCAGTTCGTTCCTAATTGGAGTGGTTGGTGTATTCCACACTTCTAGCGATTGGATTTCACTCAAAACTCACCAAATGACTCCTCCCACCATATTATGATGTTTCCCAAGTTTTGGGCACCATCCGAAATCAATAGGTGTGAGAAATTGGACAATTCAAGTTCAACGGCAGTTCGTTCCTAATTGGAGTGGTTGGGGTATTCCATACTTCTAGCGATTGGATTTCACTCAAAACTCACCAAATGACTCCTCCCACCATCTTATGATGTTGCCCAAGTTTGGGGCTCGATCCGAAATCAATAGGTGTTCCAAATTGGACAATTCAAGTTCAACGGCAGTTCGTTCCTAATTGGAGTGGTTGGTGTATTCCATACTTCTAGCGTTTGGATTTCACTCAAAACTAACCAAATGACTCCTCCCACCATATTATGATGTTGCCCAAGTTTTGGGCTGGATCCGAAATCAATAGGTGTGAGAAATTGGACAGTTCAAGTTCAACGACAGTTCGTTCCTAATTGGAGTGGTTGGTGTATTCCACACTTCTAGCGATTGGATTTCACTCAAAACTCACCAAATGACTCCTCCCACCATATTATGATGTTGCCCAAGTTTTGGGCTCGATCCGAAATCAATAGGTGTGAGAAATTTAACAATTCAAGTTCAACGGCAGTTCGTTCCTAATTGGAGTGGTTGGTGTATTCCACACTTCTAGCGATTGGATTTCACTCAAAACTCACCAAATGACTCCTCCCACCATATTATGATGTTGCCCAAGTTTTGGGCTCGATCCGAAATCAGTAGGTGTCAGAAATTGGACAATTCAAGTTCAACGGCAGTTCGTTCCATATTGGAGTGGTTGGTGTATTCCATACTTCTAGCGATTGGATTTCCCTCAAAACTCACCAAATGAATCCCCCCACCATATTATGTTGTTGCCCAAGTTTGGGGCTTGATCCGAAATCAATAGGTGTGAGAAATTGGACAATTCAAGTTCAACGGCAGTTCGTTCCTAGTTGGAGTGGTTGGTGTATTCCACACTTCTAGTGATTGGATTTCACTCAAAACTCACCAAATGACTCCTCCCACCATATTATGACGTTGCCCAAGTTTTGGGCTGGATCCGAAATCAATAGGTGTGAGAAATTGGACAGTTCAAGTTCAACGACAGTTCGTTCCTAATTGGAGTGGTTGGTGTATTCCACACTTCTAGCGATTGGATTTCACTCAAAACTCACCAAATGACTCGTCCCACCATATTATGATGTTGCCCAAGTTTTGGGCTCGATCCGAAATCAATAGGTGTTCGGAACTGGACAATTCAAGTTCAAAGGCAGTTCGTTCCTAATTGGAGTGGTTGGTGTATTCCATACTTCTAGCGATTGGATTTCACTCAAAACAAACCAAATGACTACTCCCATCATATTATGATGTTGCCCAAGTTTTGGGCTTGATCCAAAATCAATAGGTGTTAGAAATTGGACAATTCAAGTTCAACGGCAGTTCGTTCCTAATTGAAGTGGTTGGTGTATTCCACACTTCTAGCGATTGGATTTCACTCAAAACTGACCAAATGACTCCTCCCACCATATTATGCTGTTTCCCAAGTTTTGGGCTCGATCCAAAATCAATAGGTGTTCCAAATTGGACAATTCAAGTTCAACGGCAGTTCGTTCCTAACTGGAGTGGTTGGTGTATTCCATACTTCTAGCCATTGGATTTCACTCAAAACTATCCAAATGACTCCTCCCACCATATTATGATGTTGCCCAAGTTTTGGGCTCGATCCGAAATCAATAGGTGTTCCAAACTGGACAATTCAGGTTCAACGGCGGTTCGTTCCTAATTGGAGTGGTTGGTGTATTCCATACTTCTAGCGATTGGATTTCACTCAAAACTCACCAAATGACTCCTCCCACCAAATTATGATGTTGCCCAAGTTTTGGGCACGATCCGAAATCAATAGGTGTCAGAAATTGGACAATTCAAGTTCAACGGCAGTTCGTTCCTAATTGGAGTGGTTAGTGTATTCCATACTTCTAGCGATTGGATTTCCCTCAAAACTAACCAAATGACTCCTCCCACCATATTATGATGTTGCCCAAGTTTTGGGTTCGATCCGAAATCAATAGGTGTTCCAAATTGGACAATTCAAGTTCAACGGCAGTTCGTTCCTAATTGGAGTGGTTGGTGTATTCCATACTTCTAGCGATTGGATTTCACTCAAAACTCCTCCCACCATATTATGATGTTGCCCAAGTTTTGGGCTCGGTCTGAAATCAATAGGTGTGGGAAATTGGACAATCCAAGTTCGACGACAGTTCGTTCCTAATTGGAGTGGTTGGTGTATTCCACACTTCTAGGGATTGGATTTCACTCAAAACTCACAAAATGACTCCTCCCACCATATTATGATGTTGCCCAAGTTTTGGGCTCGATCCGAAATCAATAGGTGTGAGAAATTGGACAATTCAAGTTCAACGGCAGTTTGTTCCTCATTGTAGTGGTTGGTGTATTCCATACTTCTAGCGATTGGATTTCACTCAAAACTCCCCAAATGACTCCTCCCACCATATTATGATGTTGCCCTAGTTTTGGGCTCGATCCGAAATCAATAGGTGTTCCAAATTGGACAATTCAAGTTCAACGGCAGTTCGTTCCTAATTGGAGTGGTTGGTGTATTCCATACTTCTAGCGATTGGATTTCACTCAAAAATAACCAAATGACTCCTCCCACCATGTTATGATGTTGCCCAAGTTTTGGGCTCGATCCGAAATCAATAGGTGTGAGAAATGGACAATTCAAGTTCAACGGCAGTTTGTTCCTAATTGTAGTGGTTGGTGTATTCCATACTTCTAGCGATTGGATTTCGCTCAAAACTCACCAAATGACTGCTCCCACCATATTATGATGTTGCCCTAGTTTTGGGCTCGATTCGAAATCAATAGGTGTTCCAAATTGGGCAATTCAAGTTCAACGGCAGTTCGTTCCTAATTGTAGTGGTTGCTGTATTCCATACTTCTAGCGATTGGATTTCACTCAAAACTCACCAAATGACTCCTCCCACCATATTATGATAGTTTTGGGCACGATCGGTAATCAATAGGCGTCAGAAATTGGACAATTCAAGTTCAACGGCAGTTCGTTCCTAATTGGAGTGGTTAGTGTATTCCATACTTCTAGCGATTGGATTTCCCTCAAAACTAACCAAATGACTCCTCCCACCATATTATGATGTTGCCCAAGTTTTGGGTTCGATCCGAAATCAATAGGTGTTCCAAATTGGACAATTCAAGTTCAACGGCAGTTCGTTCCAAATTGGAGTGGTTGCTATATTCCATACTTCTAGCGATTGGATTTCACTCAAAACTCACCAAATGACTCCTCCCACCATATTATGATGTTGCCCAAGTTTTGGGCTCGATCCGAAATCAATAGGTGTTCCAAACTGGACAATTCAGGTTCAACGGCGGTTCGTTCCTAATTGGAGTGGTTGGTGTATTCCATACTTCTAGCGATTGGATTTCACTCAAAACTCACCAAATGACTCCTCCCACCAAATTATGATGTTGCCCAAGTTTTGGGCACGATCCGAAATCAATAGGTGTCAGAAATTGGACAATTCAAGTTCAACGGCAGTTCGTTCCTAATTGGAGTGGTTAGTGTATTCCATACTTCTAGCGATTGGATTTCCCTCAAAACTAACCAAATGACTCCTCCCACCATATTATGATGTTGCCCAAGTTTTGGGTTCGATCCGAAATCAATAGGTGTTCCAAATTGGACAATTCAAGTTCAACGGCAGTTCGTTCCTAATTGGAGTGGTTGGTGTATTCCATACTTCTAGCGATTGGATTTCACTCAAAACTCCTCCCACCATATTATGATGTTGCCCAAGTTTTGGGCTCGGTCTGAAATCAATAGGTGTGGGAAATTGGACAATCCAAGTTCGACGACAGTTCGTTCCTAATTGGAGTGGTTGGTGTATTCCACACTTCTAGGGATTGGATTTCACTCAAAACTCACAAAATGACTCCTCCCACCATATTATGATGTTGCCCAAGTTTTGGGCTCGATCCGAAATCAATAGGTGTGAGAAATTGGACAATTCAAGTTCAACGGCAGTTTGTTCCTCATTGTAGTGGTTGGTGTATTCCATACTTCTAGCGATTGGATTTCACTCAAAACTCCCCAAATGACTCCTCCCACCATATTATGATGTTGCCCTAGTTTTGGGCTCGATCCGAAATCAATAGGTGTTCCAAATTGGACAATTCAAGTTCAACGGCAGTTCGTTCCTAATTGGAGTGGTTGGTGTATTCCATACTTCTAGCGATTGGATTTCACTCAAAAATAACCAAATGACTCCTCCCACCATGTTATGATGTTGCCCAAGTTTTGGGCTCGATCCGAAATCAATAGGTGTGAGAAATGGACAATTCAAGTTCAACGGCAGTTTGTTCCTAATTGTAGTGGTTGGTGTATTCCATACTTCTAGCGATTGGATTTCGCTCAAAACTCACCAAATGACTGCTCCCACCATATTATGATGTTGCCCTAGTTTTGGGCTCGATTCGAAATCAATAGGTGTTCCAAATTGGGCAATTCAAGTTCAACGGCAGTTCGTTCCTAATTGTAGTGGTTGCTGTATTCCATACTTCTAGCGATTGGATTTCACTCAAAACTCACCAAATGACTCCTCCCACCATATTATGATAGTTTTGGGCACGATCGGTAATCAATAGGCGTCAGAAATTGGACAATTCAAGTTCAACGGCAGTTCGTTCCTAATTGGAGTGGTTAGTGTATTCCATACTTCTAGCGATTGGATTTCCCTCAAAACTAACCAAATGACTCCTCCCACCATATTATGATGTTGCCCAAGTTTTGGGTTCGATCCGAAATCAATAGGTGTTCCAAATTGGACAATTCAAGTTCAACGGCAGTTCGTTCCTAATTGGAGTGGTTGCTGTATTCCATACTTCTAGCGATTGGATTTCACTCAAAACTCACCAAATGACTCCTCCCACCATATTATGATGTTGCCCAAGTTTGGGGCTCGATCCGAAATCAATAGGTGTGAGAAATTGGACAATTCAAGTTCAACGGCAGTTCGTTCCTAATTGGAGTGGTTGGAGTATTCCACACTTCTAGCGATTGCATTTCACTCAAAACTCACCAAATGACTCCCCCCACCATATTATGATGTTGCCCAAGTTTTGGGCTCGATCCGAAATCAATAGGTCTTCCAAATTGGACAATTCAAGTTCAACGGCAGTTTGTTCCTAATTGGAGTGGTTGGTGTATTCCATACTTCTAGCGATTGTATTTCACTCAAAACTCACCAAATGACTCCTCACACCATATTATTATGGTGCCCAAGTTTTGGGCTCGATCCGAAATCAATAGGTGTAAGAAATTGGACAATTCAAGTTCAACGGCAGTTCGTTCCTAATTGGAGTGGTTGGTGTATTGCATACTTCTAGCAATTGGATTTCACTCAAAACTCACCAAATGACTCCTCCCACCGTATTATTTTGTTGCCCAAGTTTTGGGCTCGATCCGAAATCAATAGGTGTTCCAAATTGGACAATTCAAGTTCAACGGCAGTTCGTTCCTAAGTGGAGTGGTTGGTGTATTCCATACTTCTAGCAATTGGATTTCACTCAAAACTCACCAAAGGACTCCTCCCACCATATTATGATGTTGCCCAAGTTTGGGGCTCGATCCGAAATCAATAGGTGTGAGAAATTGGACAATTCAAGTTCAACGGCAGTTTGTTCCTAATTGGAGTGGTTGGTGTATTGCATACTTCTAGCAATTGGATTTCACTCAAAACTCACCAAATGACTCCTCCCACCGTATTATTTTGTTGCCCAAGTTTTGGGCTCGATCCGAAATCAATAGGTGTTCCAAATTGGACAATTCAAGTTCAACGGCAGTTCGTTCCTAAGTGGAGTGGTTGGTGTATTCCATACTTCTAGCAATTGGATTTCACTCAAAACTCACCAAAGGACTCCTCCCACCATATTATGATGTTGCCCTTGTTTGGGGCTCGATCCGAAATCAATAGGTGTGAGAAATTGGACAATTCAAGTTCAACGGTAGTTTGTTCCTAATTGGAGTGGTTGGTGTATTGCATACTTCTAGCAATTGGATTTCACTCAAAACTCACCAAATGACTCCTCCCACCGTATTATTTTGTTGCCCAAGTTTTGGGCTCGATCCGAAATCAATAGGTGTTCCAAATTGGACAATTCAAGTTCAACGGCAGTTCGTTCCTAAGTGGAGTGGTTGGTGTATTCCATACTTCTAGCAATTGGATTTCACTCAAAACTCACCAAAGGACTCCTCCCACCATATTATGATGTTGCCCAAGTTTTGGGCTCGATCCGAAATCAATAGGTGTTCCAAATTTGAAAATTCAAGTATAACGGCAGTTTGTTCCTAACTGGAGTGGTTCGTGTATTCCACACTTCTAGCGAATGGATTTCACTCAAAACTCACCAAATGACTACTCCCATCATATTATGATGTTGCCCAAGTTTTGGGCTCGATCCGAAATCAATAGGTGTGAGAAATTGGTCAATTCAATTTCAACGGCAGTTCGTTCCTAATTGGAGTGGTTGGTGTATTCCATACGTCCAGCGATTTGATTTCACTCAAAACTCACCAAATGACTCCTCCCACCATATTATGAGGTTGCCCAAGTTTTGGGCTCGATCCGAAATCAATAGGTGTTCCAAATTGGACAATTCAAGTTCAACGGCAGTTCGTTCCTAATTGGAGTGGTTGGTGTATTCCATACTTCTAGCGATTGGATTTCACCCAAAACTCACCAAATGACCCCTCCCACCATTTTATTATGTTGCCCAGGTTTTGGGCTCGATCCGAAATGAATAGGTGTTCCAAATTGGACAATTCAAGTTCAACGGCAGTTCGTTCCTAATTGGAGTGGTTGTTGTATTCCACACTTCTAGCGATTGGATTTCACTCAAAACTCACCAAATGACTCCTCCCACCATATTTTGTGGTTGCCCAAGTTTGGGGCTCGATCCGAAATCAATAGGTGTGAGAAATTGGACAATTCAAGTTCAACGGCAGTTCGTTTCTAACTGGAGTGGTTGGTATATTCCATACTTCTAGCGATTGGATTTCACTCAATACTCATCAAATGACTCCTCCCACCATATTATGATGTTGCCCAAGTTATGGGCTCGATCCGAAATCAATAGGTGTTCCAAATTGGACAATTCAAGTTCAACGGCAGTTCGTTCTTAACTGGAGTGGTTGGTGTATTCCATACTTCTAGCGATTTGATTTCACTCAAAATTCACCGAATGAGTCCTCCCACCGTATTATGGTGTTGCCCAAGTTTTGGGCTCGATCCGAAATCAATAGGTGTTCCAAATTGGACAATTCAAGTTCAATGGCAGTTCGTTCCTAATTGGAGTGGTTGGTGTATTCCATACTTCTAGCGATTGGATTTCACTCAAAACTCACCAAACGACTCCTCCCACCATATTATGTTGTTGCCCAAGTTTTGGGCTCGATACGAAATCAATAGGTGTTTCAAATTGGACAATTCAAGTTCAACGGCAGTTCGTTCCTAACTGGAGTGCTGGTGTATTCCATACTTCTAGCGATTGGATTTCACTCAAAACTCACCAAATGACTCCTCCCACCATATTATGATGTTGCCCAAGTTTTGAGCTCGATCCGAAATCAATAGGTCCGAGAAATTGGTCAATTCAATTTCAACGACAGTTCGTTCCTAATTGTTGTGGTTGGTGTATTCCGTACGTCTAGCGATTGGATTTCACTCAAAACTCACCAAATGACTCCACCCACCATATTATGATGTTGCCCATGTTTTGGGTTCGATCCGAAATCAATAGGTGTTCCAAATTGGACAATTCAAGTTCAACGGCAGTTCGTTCCTAATTGGAGTGGTTGGTGTATTCCATACTTCTAGCGATTGGATTTCACTCAAAACCCACCAAATGACTCCTCCCACCATATTCTGATGTTGCCCAAGTTTCGGGCTCGATCCAAAATCAATAGGTGTTCCAAATTGGACAATTCAAGTTCAACGGCAGATCGTTCCAAATTGGAGTGGTTGGTGTATTCCATACTTCTAGCGATTGGATTTCACTCAGAACTCACCAAATGACTCCTGCCACCATATTATGATGTTGCCCAAGTTTTGGACTCGATCCGAAATCAATAGGTGTTCCAAATTGGACAATTCAAGTTCAACGGCAGTTCGTTCCTAATTGGAGTGGTTGGTGTATTCCATACTTCTAGCGATTGGATTTCACTCAAAACCCACCAAATGACTCCTCCCACCATATTCTGATGTTGCCCAAGTTTCGGGCTCGATCTGAAATCAATAGGTGTTCCAAATTGGACAATTCAAGTTCAACGGCAATTCGTTCCTAATTGGAGTGGTTGGTGTATTCCATACTTCTAGTGATTGGATTTCACACAAAACTAACCAAATGACTACTCCCACCATATTATGATGTTGCCCAAGTTTTGGGCTCGATCCGAAATCAGTAGGTGTTCCAAATTGGACAACTCAAGTTCAACGGCAGTTCGTTCCTAATCGGAGTGGTTGGTGTATTTCATACTTCTAGCGATTGGATTTCACTCAAAACCCACCAAATGACTCCTCCCACCATATTATGATGTTGCCCAAGTTTCGGGCTCGATCCGAAATCAATAGGTGTTCCAAATTGGACAATTCAAGTTCAACGGCAGTTCGTTCCTAACTGGAGTGGTTGGTGTATTCCATACTTCTAGCGATTGGATTTCACTCAAAACTCGCCAAATGACTCTTCCCACCATATTATGATGTTGCCCAAGTTTGGGGCTCGATCCGAAATCAATAGGTGTGAGAAATTGGACAATTCAAGTTCAACGGCAGTTCGTTCCTAATTCGAGTGGTTGCTGTATTCCATACTTCTAAAGATTGGATTTCATTCAAAACTCGCGAAATGACTCCTCCCACCATATTATGATCTTGCCCATGTTTTGGGCTCGATACGAAATCAATAGGTGTTCCAAAATGGATAATTCAAGTTCAACGGCAGTCCTTCCTAACTGGAGTGGTTGGTGTATTCCATACTTCTAGCGATTATATTTCACTCAAAACTCACCAAATGACTCCTCCCACCATATTATGATGTTGCCCAAGTTTCGGGCTCGATCCGAAATCAATAGGTGTGAGAAATTGGTCAATTCAAGTTCAACGGCAGTTCGTTCCTAATTGGAGTGGTTGGTGTATTCCGTACTTCTAGCGATTGGATTTCACTCAAAACTAACCAAATGACTCCTCCCACCATATTATGATGTTGCCCATGTTTTGGGCTCGATCCGAAATCAGTAGGTGTTCCAAATTGGACAACTCAAGTTCAACGGCAGTTCGTTCCTAATCGGAGTGGTTGGTGTATTCCATACTTCTAGCGATTGGATTTCACTCAAAACCCACCAAATGACTCCTCCCAACATATTATGATGTTGCCCAAGTTTCGGGCTCGATCCGAAATCAATAGGTGTTCCAAATTGGACAATTCAAGTTCAACGGCAGTTCGTTCCTAACTGGAGTGGTTGGTGTATTCCATACTTCTAGCGATTGGATTTCACTCAAAACTCGCCAAATGACTCTTCCCACCATATTATGATGTTGCCCAAGTTTGGGGCTCGATCCGAAATCAATAGGTGTGAGAAATTGGACAATTCAAGTTCAACGGCAGTTCGTTCCTAATTCGAGTGGTTGCTGTATTCCATACTTCTAAAGATTGGATTTCATTCAAAACTCGCGAAATGACTCCTCCCACCATATTATGATCTTGCCCAAGTTTTGGGCTCGATACGAAATCAATAGGTGTTCCAAAATGGATAATTCAAGTTCAACGGCAGTCCTTCCTAACTGGAGTGGTTGGTGTATTCCATACTTCTAGCGATTATATTTCACTCAAAACTCACCAAACGACTCCTCCCACCATATTATGATGTTGCCCATGTTTTGGGCTCGATCCGAAATCAATAGGTGTGAGAAATTGGTCAATTCAATTTCAACGACAGTTCGTTCCTAATTGGAGTGGTTGGTGTATTCCATACGTCTAGCGATTGGATTTCACTCAAAACTCACCAAATGACTCCTCCCACCATATTATGATGTTGCCCATGTTTTGGGACCGATCCGAAATCAATAGGTGTGAGAAATTGGTCAATTCAATTTCAACGACAGTTCGTTCCTAATTGGAGTGGTTGGTGTATTCCATACGTCTAGCGATTGGATTTCACTCAAAACTCACTAAATGACTCTACCACCATATTATGATGTTGCCCAAGTTTTGGGCTCGATCCGAAATCAATAGTTGTAAGAAATTGGACAATTCAAGTTCAAAGGAAGTTCGTTCCAAATTGGAGGGTTTGGGGTAATTCATAGTTCTAGCGATTGGATTTCACTCAAAACACACCAAATATCTCCTCCCACCATATTATGATGTTGCCCGAGTTTTGGGCTCGATCCGAAATCAATAGGTGTAAGAAATTGGACAATCCAAGTTCAACAGCAGTTCGTTCCTAATTGGAATTGTTGGTTTATTCCATTATTCTACCGATTGGATTTCACTCAAAACACACCAAATGACTCCTCCCATCATATTATGATGTTGGCCAAGTTTTTGGCTCGATCCGAAATCAATAGGTGTTCCAAATTGGACAATTCAAGTTCAACGGCAGTTCGTTCCTAATTGGAGTGGTTGGTGTATTCCATACTGTTGCGTCGATTCAGCTGCACCAAAATGGATTCAGCTGCATCCTCAACTTGTGATACTCGCAAGTGCACGAGCCGTTCGGTAGTATAGCATATGTAAGTGCGAGGTCGATCCCTTGAGGATTGGTGATTGAATGATCCAATTTGTTTCCCCTACACAAAATAGAATTGAAAAAGAAAATAAATAAAACAAGAAAAAAAAGAAATAACTCAAGCAGATAAGTTCCCAAGTTCAATTAGATTAACGGATTGATTCTAGCTAAAGTATGATTAAGCCATGGTGTTTGGTCATAACCTTGTGTTCCTAATTCCCTAATTTGATCATTTGTTGTCTAACCTAAAACTAAGCATTAGGAACCCATTAAGTATAGAAGAACAATTTAAACAACCAAGCATGTATCTAATCCCTGTTGTCGAATGTATACATACTCTTCCTATTCATAGTTCAATTCGAATTAAAGCATGGTGTCTACTCTGAATTCAAACCAAGATAGCTAACATGCAAGCCTAAATGGTGATCAATCATTCAAACTAGCATATTAACTTATAAGCATAATGAATAAGAACAAAAATCATAATTGAAACTTGGAAACTAATTAAACTTGAATACTTAAGAAAGAATGTACATTACAAATAAAAGTAAAGTGGAACTAAGAAAACTTGAAGGAAAATTTAGTAAACTCATTTTGTTACAACAATTGACAACTTGAAATGAAACTAAGAGAATTTGAGGGAGAGAAGGGAAGGGAGCTCTAGAGAAGTGTTTGAGAGCTCCCCCCCTTGGGGTGTGTTTTGAAGCTTGAAGGCTTCTCTATTTATAGGGCTATGAGGGAGGAACAACATGATGAATTCCCACACCATCCTTCATCTTTTGCTGCACCTCAAGCTTTCATCACATGGGTTCAAAGGTGGTCAGATGTGGCTGCCCTTTGCTGCCAACCCATGTGGTTGCCTTTTGGTTGCTGAAAAACGAGTTTTCTGAACCAGTATTGGTGTAGGAAGGCCAGAGGTTTCAAAACGTATCCCATGGGGCTCAAATTTGGATATGTTATACTAGACACCCATTGGAACAACTTCTATGAAGAAAGTATTTCCATCGGACCAGTAGAAGTGTGTGTTTTGGCCCTTGCAAGTTGGCAGCCGAACAGAGACTGGAATTGACTTCATTTCATCTTTTCTTTCCTTTTTGATTCACATGCATGCACATGCTTCCTCTTTCAATTAAAACCTGATTTCCAGCTCCAAAGTGATCTGCCAATTCAATTCCCATGTTCAAAGGCTGAAGCAAAATGCCTCTCATCATTCCTCATTCTTCCCTCTCTCCTTTCTCTTTGCTTCCCATGCATGCACATGCTTTCTCAATAATAGCTCCAGCATGTACCAACTTGCTCCTTTAGAATTTCATAGCTGGAATGCCTCCCCACTTCACTCATTATGCTGGGTGCAAAGTCAGTTATAGCTGGGGTGAGGCACATGGCTAAAAGGAGGCACATGGAGGCACATGACAAAGCTGGCAGCTGCAAATCCTCCTGAGCAGGGTTCAGTGTTGGATGGGCTGAGGACTCCAGATATGTTCAATTGGGATGAACTTTAGATATGTTGTAGTAGACACCCATTGGAACAAGTTTCATGAAGATCTTCACCTCATCCGAGCCCCAGAGAATGCTGATCCAAGGCCAAGAAGTTGACCTACAAAACTGGGCTGGAAATGGGCTGTAGCCAAAATTAGTTTGTCTTTAAGATCTTCTTCCATTCACCCAAATCAGGCCCTATCATGCATGGATTGCATCATTTCCTATCCAAAGCCATCATTGTTACCTAAAACTCAATGAACTGAAAGATAAACACAAGAAAGATTAAAAGCATAAGTTTAACTAAAAAACATAACCAATTCATAAGCTAGAAGGGTACAAAATGATATACAATTATGAACCGATCACATACTTCTAGCGATTGGATTTCACTCAAAACTCACCAAATGACTCCTCCCACCATATTATGATGTTGCACAAGTTTGGGGTTCGATCCGAAATCAATAGGTGTGAGAAATTGGACAATACAAGTTCAACGGCAGTTCGTTCCTAATGGGAGTGGTTGGTGTATTCCATACTTCTAGCGATTGGATCTCAGTCAAAACTCACCAAATGACTCCTCCCACCATATTATGATGTTGCCCCAAGTTTGGGGCTCGGTCCGAAATCAATAGGTGTGAGAAATTGGACAATTCAAGTTCAACGGCAGTTCGTTCCTAATGGGAGTGGTTGGTGTATTCCATACTTCTAGCGATTGGATTTCACTCAAAACTCACCAAATGACTCCTCCCACCATATTATGATGTTGCCCAAGTTTGGGGCTTGGTCCGAAATCAATAGGTGTGAGAAATTGGACAATTCAAGTTCAACGACAGTTCGTTCCTAATGGGAGTGGTTGGTGTATTCCATACTTCTACCGATTGGATTTCACTCAAAACTCACCAAATGACTCCTCCCACCATATAATAATGTTGCCCAAGTTTGGGGCTCGATCCGAAATCAATAGGTGTGAGAAATTGGACAATTCAAGTTCAATGGCAGTTCGTTCCTAATTGGAGTGGTTGGTGTATTCCATACTTCTAGCGATTGGATTTCACTCAAAACTCACCAAATGACTCCTCCCACCATATTATGATGTTGCCCAAGTTTGGGGCTCGGTCCGAAATCAATAGGGGTGAGAAATTGGACAATTCAAGTTCAACGACAGTTCGTTCCTAATGGGAGTGGTTGGTGTATTCCATACTTCTAGCGATTGGATTTCACTCAAAACTCACCAAATGACTCCTCCCACCATATTATGACGTTGCCCAAGATTTGGGCTCGATCCGAAATCAATAGGTGTTCCAAATTGGACAATTCAAGTTCAACGGCAGTTCGTTCCTAATTGGAGTGGTTGGTGTATTCCATACTTCTAGCGATTGGATTTCACTCAAAACTAAAAAAATGACTCCTCCCACCATATTATGATGTTGCCCAAGTTTTGGGCTCGATTCGAAATCAATAGGTGTGAGAAATTGGACAATTCAAGTTCAACGGCAGTGCGTTCCTAATTGGAGTGGTTGGTGTATTCCATACTTCTAGCGATTGGATTTCACTCAAAACTCACCAAATGACTCCTCCCACCATATTATGATGTTGCCCAAGTTTTGGGCTCGATCCGAAATCAAAAGGTGTTCCAAATTGGACAATTCAAGTTCAACGGCAGTTCGTTCCTAATTGGAGTGGTTGGTGTATTCCATACTTCTAGCGATTGGATTTCACTCAAAACTCACCAAATGACTCCTCCCACCATATTATGATGTTGCCCAAGTTTTGGGCTTGATCCGAAATCAATAGGAGTGAGAAATTGGTCAATTCAATTTCAATGACAGTTCGTTCCTAATCGGAGTAGTTGTTGTATTCCATACTTCTAGCGATTGGATTTCACTCAAAACACACCAAATGAGTCCTCCCACCATATTATGATGTTGCCCAAGTTTTGGGCTCGATCCGAAATCAATAGGTGTTCCAAATTGGACAATTCAAGTTCAACGACAGTTCGTTCCTAATGGGAGTGGTTGGTGTATTCCATACTTCTACCGATTGGATTCCACTCAAAACTAACCAAATGACTCCTCCCACCATATTATGATGTTGCCCAAGTTTGGGGCTCGGTCCGAAATCAATAGGTGTGAGAAATTGGACAATTCAAGTTCAACGGCAGTTCGTTCCTAATTGGAGTGGTTGGTGTATTCCATACTTCTAGCCATTGGATTTCACTCAAAACTCACCAAATGACTCCTCCCACCATATTATAAGGTTGCCCAAGTTTGGGGCTCGATCCGAAATCAATAGGTGTTCCAAATTGGACAATTCAAGTTCAACGGCAGTTCGTTCCTAATTGGAGTGGTTGGTGTATTCCATACTTCTAGCGATTGGATTTCACTCAAAACTAAAAAAATGACTCCTCCCACCATATTATGATGTTGCCCAAGTTTTGGGCTCGATTCGAAATCAATAGGTGTGAGAAATTGTACAATTCAAGTTCAACGACAGTTCGTTCCTAATTGGAGTGGTTGGTGTATTCCATACTTCTAGCGATTGGATTTCACTCAAAACTCACCAAAGGATTCCTCCCACCATATTATGATGTTGCACAAGTTTGGGGTTCGATCCGAAATCAATAGGTGTTAGAAATTGGACAATTCAATTTCAACGGCAGTTCGTTCCTAATGGGAGTGGTTGGTGTTTGTTGTGTGGATTTCAGCTGCACCAAAATGGATTAAGCTGCATCCTCAACTTGTGATACTCGCAAGTGCACGAGCCGTTCGGTAGTATAGCGTATGTAAGTGCGAGGTCGATTCCACAGGGATTGGTGATTGAATGATCCAATTTAGTTTCCCTACACAAAACAGAAATGAAAAAGAAAGGAAATAAATAAAACAAGGAAGAAAGAAATAATTAACTCAAGCAGATAAGTTCCCAAGTTCAATTAGATTAACGGATTGATTCTAGCTAAAGTATGATTAAGCCATGGTGTGTGGTCATAACCTTGTGTTCCTAATTCCCTAATTTGATCATTTGTTGTCTAACCTAAAATTAAGTATTAGGAACCCATTAAGCATAGAAGAAAAATTTAAACAACCAAGCATGTATCTAATCCCTGTTGTCGAATGTCCATACATACTCTTCCTATTCATAGTTCAATTCGAATTAAAGCATGGTGTATACTCTTAATTCAAACCAAGATAGCTAACATGCAAGCCTAAATGGTGATCAATCATTCAAACTAGCATATTAACTTATAAGCATAATGAATAAGAACAAAAACCATAATTGAAACTTGGAAACTAATTCAACTTGAAAACTTAAGAAAAGAATTTACATTACAAAGAAAAATAAACTACAACTAAGAAGCAAAAGGAAAGCTAGAATTGAGAACTAGAAAGCAAAATTAAGAGAATTTGAGGGAGAGAAGGGAAGGGAGCTCTAGAGAAGTGTTTGAGAGCTCCCCCCTTGGGGTGTGTTTACAAGCTTGGGAAACCTCACTATATATAGGCCTAAGGAAGCTGAAAATCTGAATTAAGTATGGCTAATGCATACAACACTTGTTTTATAAAATCTGAAATGGTTGATGCACTTCACTAATGCATACAACACTTCCATTATAAAATCTGAAATGGTTGATGCACTTCACTAATAAATCCCACCAGCAGCCCTAGCTCATCTTCATGTCACCATGACCAAGCTTCCAACCAGAAATAATAGCTCATCCTGAGGTCAGCATGACCAGCAACTTCAAGGGCTTACGAATTGGGCTTCCCTTAAGCAAATTAAGACTTTAAGCACTCAAACTTGAAGTTCAGAATGTCTTCTTTCCAGCCATATATCATTTGGGCCAATCCAAGGTCGGAGGAGGAAGTTAAGGCCAAAACAAATTGCTAACTCATTTTGCGCGCTGATAAAATCCATCCTGAGCATGGCTCTGTGTTTGCTAGGTAACAGACTCCATATTTATCCAATGGGGCTGAATTTTGGATATGTTATATTACACACCCATTGGAACAACTGTCATGAAGAATGTGGCCTCATCCGAGCTATTTAGGTTGCTGAAACAAAGCTTGCAATATGACCTACGAAACTGGGCTGGCAGGGGACTGTAGCCAAAATTGAGTTTGTCTTTAAGCTCTTCATCCATTCATCCAAATTAGGCCCTAACATGCATGGATTGCATCATTTACTATCCAAAGCCCTCATTATTACCTAAAGCTCAATGAACTGAAAGATAAACACAAAAAGGATTAAAAGCACAAGTTTAACTCAAAAACATAACCAAATCATAAGCTAGAAGGGTACAAAATGATATGTAAATATGCACCGATCAGTGTATTCCATACTTCTAGCGATTGGATTTCACTCAAAACTCACCAAATGACTCCTCCCACCATATTATGATGTTGCCCAAGTTTGGGGCTCGATCCGAAATCAATAGGTGTGAGAAATTGGACAATTCAAGTTCAACGGCATATCATTCCTAATTGGAGCGGTTGGGGTATTCCATACTTCTAGCGATTGGATTTCACTCAAAACTCACCAAATGACTCCTCCCACCATATTATGATGTTGCCCAAGTTTGGGGCTCGATCCGAAATCAATAGGTGTGAGAAATTGGACAATTCAAGTTCAACGGCATATCATTCCTAATTGGAGCGGTTGGGGTATTCCATACTTCTAGGGATTGGATTTCACTCAAAACTCACCAAATGACTCCTCCCACCATATTATGTTGTTGCCCAAGTTTTGGGCTCGATCCGAAATCAATCGGTGTTCCAAATTGGACAATTCAAGTTCAACGGCAGTTCGTTCCTAATTGGAGTGGTTGGTGTATTCCATACTTCTAGCGATTGGATTTCACTCAAAACTCGCCAATTGACTCCTCCCACCATATTATGATGTTGCCCAAGTTTTGGGCTCGATCCGAAATCAATAGGTTTGAGAAATTGGACAATTCAAATCCAACGGAAGTTCGTTCCTAATTGGAGTGGTTGGTGTATTCCATACTTCTAAAGATTGGAGTTCACTCAAAACTCACAAAATGACTCCTCCCACCATATTATGATGTTACCCAAGTTTGGGGCTTGATCCGAAATCAATAGGTGTGAGAAATTGGACAATTCAAGTTCAACGGCAGTTCGTTCCTAATTGGAGTGGTTGGTGTATTCCATACATCTAGCGATTGTATTTCACTCAAAACTCACCAAATGACTCCTCCCACCATATTATGATGTTGCCCAAGTTTTGGGCTCGATACGAAATCAATAGGTGTTCCAAATTGGACCATTCAAGTTCAACGGCAGTTCGTTCCTAATTGGGGTGGTTGGTGTATTCCATACTTCTAGCGATTGGATTTCACTCGAAAGTTACCAAATTACTCCTCCCACCATATTATGATGTTGCCCAAGTTTTGGGCTCGATCCGAAATCAATAGGTGTTCCAAATCGGACAATTCAAGTTCAACGGCAGTTGGTTCCTAATTGGAGTGGTTGGTGTATTCCGTACTTCTAGCGATTGGATTTCACTCAAAACTCACCAATTGACTCCTCCCACCATATTATGATGTTGCCCAAGTTTTGGGCTCGATCCGAAATCAATGGGTTTGAGAAATTGGACAATTCAAATTCAACGGAAGTTCGTTCCTAATTGGAGTGGTTGGTGTATTCCATACTTCTTCCGATTGGATTTCACTCAAAACTCACCAAATGACTCCTCCCACCATATTATGATGTTGCCCAAGTTTGGGGCTTGAACCGAAATCAATATGTGTGAGAAATTGGACAATTCAAGTTCAACGGCAGTTCGTTCGTAATTGGAGTGGTTGGTGTATTCCATACTTCTAGAGATTGGATTTCACTCAAAACTCACCAATTGACTCCTCCCACCATATTATGATGTTGCCCAAGTTTTGGGCTCGATCCGAAATCAATTGGTGTGATAAATTGGACAATTCAAGTTCAACGGCAGTTCGTTCCTAATTGGAGTGGTTGGTGTATTCCATACTTCTAGAGATTGGATTTCACTCAAAACTCACCAATTGACTCCTCCCACCATATTATGATGTTGCCCAAGTTTTGGGCTCGATCCGAAATCAATAGGTGTTCCAAATTGGACAATACAAGTTCAACGGCAGTTCTTTCCTAATTGGAGTGGTTGGTGTATTCCATACTTCTCGCGATTGGATTTCACTCAAAACTCGCCAATTGACTCCTCCCACCATATTATGATGTTGCCCAAGTTTTGGGCTCGATCCGAAATCAATAGGTTTGAGAAATTGGACAATTCAAATTCAACGGAAGTTCGTTCCTAATTGGAGTGGTTGGTGTATTCCATACTTCTTGCGATTGGATTTCACTCAAAACACACCAAATGACTCCTCCCACTATATTATGATGTTGCCCAAGTTTGGGGCTTGATCCGAAATCAATAGGTGTGAGAAATTGGACAATTCAAGTTCAACGGCAGTTCGTTCCTAATTGGAGTGGTTGTTGTATTCCATACTTCTAGCGATTGGATTTCACTCAAAACTCACCAATTGACTCCTCCCACCAAATTATGATGTTGCCCAAGTTTTGGGCTCGATCCGAAATCAATAGGTGTTCCAAATTGGACAATTCATGTTCAACGGCAATTCGTTCCTAATCGGAGTGGTTGGTGAATTCCATACTTCTAGCGATTGGATTTCACTCAAAACCCACCAAATGACTCCTCCCACCATATTATGATGTTGCCCAAGTTTCGGGCTCGATCCGAAATCAATAGGTGTTCCAAATTGGACAATTCAAGTTCAACGGCAGTTCGTTCCTAACTGGAGTGGTTGGTGTATTCCATACTTCTTCCGAATGGATTTCACTCAAAACTCACCAAATGACTCCTCCCACCATATTATGATGTTGCCCAAGTTTTGGGCTCGATCCGAAATCAAGAGGTGTTCCGAATAGGACAATTCAAGTTCAACGGCAGTTCGTTCCTAATTGGAGTGGTTGGTGTATTCCATACTTCTAGCGATTGGATTTCACTCAAAACTCACCAAATGACTCCTCCCACCATATTATGGTGTTGCCCATGTCTTGGGCTCGATCCGAAATCAATAGGTGTTCCAAATTGGACAATTCTAGTTCAACGGCAGTTCGTTCCTAATCGGAGTGGTTGGTGTATTCCATACTTCGAGCGATTGGATTTCACTCAAAACTCACCAAATGACTCCTCCCACCATATTATGATGTTGCCCAAGTTTTGGGCTCGATCCGAAATCAATTGGTGTTCAAAATTGGACAATTCAAGTTCAACGGCAGTTCGTTCATAATTGGAGTGGTTGGTGTATTCCATACTTCTAGCGATTGGATTTCACTCAAAACTCCCCAAATGACTCATCCCACCATATTATGATGTTGCCCTAGTTTGGGCCTCGATCCGAAATCAATAGGTGAAAGAAATTGGACTATTCAAGTTCAACGGCAGTTCGTTCCTAATTGGAGTGGTTGGTGTATTCCATACTTCTAGCGATTGGATTTCACTCAAAACTCACCAAATGACTCCTCCCACCATATTATGTTGTTGCCCAAGTTTTGGGCTTGATCCGTAATCAATAGGTGTTCCAAATTGGACAATTCAAGTTCAACGGAAGTTCGTTCCTAATTGGAGTGGTCGGTGTATTCTATACTTCTAGCGATTGGATTTCACTCAAAACTCACCAAATGACTCCTCCCACCATATTATGATGTTGCCCAAGTTTTGGGCTCGATCCAAAATCAATAGGTGTGAGAAATTGGACAATTCAAGTTCAACGGCAGTTCGTTCCTAATTGGAGTGGTTGGTGTATTCCATACTTCTAGCGATTGGATTTCACTCAAAACTCACCAATTGACTTCTCCCACCAAATTATGATGTTGCCCAAGTTTTGGGCTCGATCCGAAATCAATAGGTGTTCCAAATTGGACAATTCAAGTTCAACGGCAGTTCGTTCCTAATCGGAGTGGTTGGTGTATTCCATACTTCTAGCGATTGGATTTCACTCAAAACCCACCAAATGACTCCTCCCACCATATTATGATGTTGCCCAAGTTTCGGGCTCGATCCGAAATCAATAGGTGTTCCAAATTGGACAATTCAAGTTCAACGGCAGTTCGTTCCTAATTGGGGTGGTTGGTGTATTCCATACTTCTAGCGATTGGATTTCACTTGAAAGTTACCAAATTACTCCTCCCACCATATTATGATGTTGCCCAAGTTTTGGGCTCGATCCGAAATCAATAGGTGTTCCAAATCGGACAATTCAAGTTCAACGGCAGTTCGTTCCAAATTGGAGTGGTTGGTGTATTCCGTACTTCTAGCGATTGGATTTCACTCAAAACTCACCAATTGACTCCTCCCACCATATTATGATGTTGCCCAAGTTTTGGGCTCGATCCGAAATCAATGGGTTTGAGAAATTGGACAATTCAAATTCAACGGAAGTTCGTTCCTAATTGGAGTGGTTGGTGTATTCCATACTTCTTCCGATTGGATTTCACTCAAAACTCACCAAATGACTCCTCCCACCATATTATGATGTTGCCCAAGTTTGGGGCTTGAACCGAAATCAATATGTGTGAGAAATTGGACAATTCAAGTTCAACGGCAGTTCGTTCGTAATTGGAGTGGTTGGTGTATTCCATACTTCTAGAGATTGGATTTCACTCAAAACTCACCAATTGACTCCTCCCACCATATTATGATGTTGCCCAAGTTTTGGGCTCGATCCGAAATCAATAGGTGTGATAAATTGGACAATTCAAGTTCAACGGCAGTTCGTTCCTAATTGGAGTGGTTGGTGTATTCCATACTTCTAGAGATTGGATTTCACTCAAAACTCACCAATTGACTCCTCCCACCATATTATGATGTTCCCCAAGTTTTGGGCTCGATCCGAAATCAATAGGTGTTCCAAATTGGACAATTCAAGTTCAACGGCAGTTCGTTCCTAATTGGAGTGGTTGGTGTATTCCATACTTCTAGCGATTGGATTTCACTCAAAACTCGCCAATTGACTCCTCCCACCATATTATGATGTTGCCCAAGTTTTGGGCTCGATCCGAAATCAATAGGTTTGAGAAATTGGACAATTCAAATTCAACGGAAGTTCGTTCCTAATTGGAGTGGTTGGTGTATTCCATACTTGTTGTGATTGGATTTCACTCAAAACACACCAAATGACTCCTCCCACTATATTATGATGTTGCCCAAGTTTGGGGCTTGATCCGAAATCAATACGTGTGAGAAATTGGACAATTCAAGTTCAACGGCAGTTCGTTCCTAATTGGAGTGGTTGGTGTATTCCATACTTCTAGCGATTGGATTTCACTCAAAACTCTCCAATTGACTCCTCCCACCAAATTATGATGTTGCCCAAGTTTTGGGCTCGATCCGAAATCAATAGGTGTTCCAAATTGGACAATTCAAGTTCAACGGCAGTTCGTTCCTAATCGGAGTGGTTGGTGTATTCCATACTTCTAGCGATTGGATTTCACTCAAAACCCACCAAATGACTCCTCCCACCATATTATGATGTTGCCCAAGTTTCGGGCTCGATCCGAAATCAATAGGTGTTCCAAATTGGACAATTCAAGTTCAACGGCAGTTCGTTCCTAACTGGAGTGGTTGATGTATTCCATACTTCTTCCGAATGGATTTCACTCAAAAGTCACCAAATGACTCCTCCCACCATATTACGATGTTGCCCAAGTTTTGGGCTCGATCCGAAATCAAGAGGTGTTCCGAATAGGACAATTCTAGTTCAACGGCAGTTCGTTCCTAATTGGAGTGGTTGGTGTATTCCATACTTCTAGCGATTGGATTTCTCTCAAAACTCACCAAATGACTCCTCCCACCATATTATGATGTTGCCCAAGTCTTGGGCTCGATTCCAAATCAATAGGTGTTCCAAATTGGACAATTCTAGTTCAACGGCAGTTCGTTCCTAATCGGAGTGGTTGGTGTATTCCATACTTCGAGCGATTGGATTTCACTCAAAACTCACCAAATGACTCCTCCCACCATATTATGATGTTGCCCAAGTTTTGGGCTCGATCCGAAATCAATTGGTGTTCAAAATTGGACAATTCAAGTTCAACGGCAGTTCGTTCCTAATTGGAGTGGTTGGTGTATTCCATACTTCTAGCGATTGGATTTCACTCAAAACTCACCAATGGACTCCTCCCACCATATTATGATGTTGCCCAAGTTTTGGGCTCGATTCGAAATCAATAGGTGTGAGAAATTGGACAATTCAAGTTCAACGGCACTTCGTTCCTAATTGGAGTGGTTGGTGTATTGCATACTTCTAGCGATTGGATTTCACTCAAAACTCACCAAATGACTCCTCCCACCATATTAAGATGTTGCCCAAGTTTTGGGCTCGATCCGAAATCAATAGGTGTTCCAAATTGGACAATTCAAGTTCAACGGAAGTTCGTTCCTAATTGGAGTGGTCGGTGTATTCCATACTTCTAGCGATTGGATTTCACTCAAAACTCCCCAAATGACTCCTCCCACCATATTATGATGTTGCCCATGTTTTGGGCTCGATCCAAAATCAATAGGTGTGAGAAATTGGACAATTCAAGTTCAACGGCAGTTCGTTCCTAATTGGAGTGGTTGGTGTATTCCATACTTCTAGCGATTGGACTTCACTCAAAACTCACCAAATGACTCCTCCCACCATATTTTGTTGTTCCCCAAGTTTTTTGCTCGATCCGAAATCAATAGGTGTTCTAAATTGGATAATTCAAGTTCAACGGCAGTTCGTTCCTAATAGGGGTGGTTGGTGTATTCCATACTTCTAGCGATTGGATTTCACTCAAAACTAACCAAATGACTCCTCCCACCATATTATGTTGTTGCCCAAATTTTGGGCTCGATCCGAAATCAATGGGTGTTCCAAATTGGACAATTCAAGTTCAACGGCAGTTCGTTCCTAACTGGAGTGGTTGGTGTATTCCATACTTCTAGCGATTGGATTTCACTCAATACTCACCAAATGACTCCTCCCACCATATTATGATGTTGCCCAAGTTATGGGCTCGATCCGAAGTCAATAGGTGTTCCAAATTGGACAATTCAAGTTCAACGGCAGTTCGTTCCTAACTGGATTGGTTGGTGTATTCCATACTTCTAGCGATTGGATTTCACTCAAAACTCACCAATTGACTCCTCCCACCATATTATGATGTTGCCCAAGTTTTGGGCTCGATCCGAAATCAATAGGTGTGATAAATTGGACAATTCAAGTTCAACGGCAGTTCGTTCCTAATTGGAGTGGTTGGTGTATTCCATTATTCTAGCGATTTGATTTCACTCAAAACTCACCAAATGACTCCTCCCACCGTATTATGATGTTGCCCAAGTTTTGGGCTCTATCCGAAATCAATAGGTGTTCCAAATTGGACAATTCAAGTTCAACGGCAGTTCGTTCCTAATTGGAGTGGTCGGTATATTCCATACTTCTAGCGATTGGATTTCACTCAAAACTCACCAATTGACTCCTCCCACCATATTATGATGTTGCCCAAGTTTTGGGCTCGATCCGAAATCAATAGGTGTGATAAATTGGACAATTCAAGTTCAACGGCAATTCGTTCCTAATTGGAGTGGTTGGTGTATTCCATTATTCTAGCGATTTGATTTCACTCAAAACCCACGAAATGACTCCACCGACCATATTATGTTGTTGCCAAAGTTTTAGGCTCGATCCGAAATCAATAGCTGTTCCAAATTGGACAATTCAAGTTCAACGGTAGTTCGTTCCTAATTGGAGTGGTTGGTGTATTCCATACTTCTATCGATTGGATTTCACTCAAAACCCACCAAATGACCCCTCCCACCATATTATGATGTTGCCCAAGTTTCGGGCTCGATCCGAAATCAATAGGTGTTCCAAATTGGACAATTCATGTTCAACGGCAGTTCGTTCCTAACTGGAGTGGTTGGTGTATTCCATACTTCTTGCGATTGGATTTCACTCAAAACTCACCAAACGACTCCTCCCACCTTATTATGATGTTGCCCAAGTTTTGGGCTCGATCTGAAATCAATAATTGTTCCAAATTGGACAATTCAAGTTCAACGGCAATTCGTTCCTAATTGGAGTGGTTGGTGTATTCCATACGTCTAGCGATTGGATTTCACCCAAAACTCACCAAATGACTCCTCCCACCATATTATGATGTTGCCCAAGTTTTGTGCTCGATCCGAAATCAGTAGGTCTTAGAAATTGGTCAATTCAATTTCAACGGCAGTTCGTTCCTAATTGGAGTGGTCGGCATATTCCATACTTCTAGCGATTGGATTTCACTCAAAACTCACTGTTGTGGTGATACAGCTGCACCAAAATGGATTCAGTTGCATCCTCAACTTGTGATACTCGCAAGTGCACGAGCCGTTTGGTAGTATAGCATATGTAAGTGCGAGGTCGATCCCACGAGGATTGGTGATTGAATGATCCAATTCATTTTTCCTACACAAAACAGAAATGAAAAAGAAAGGAAATAAATAAAACAAGGAAGAAAGAAATAACTAACTCAAGCAGATAAGTTCCCAAGTTCAATTAGATTAATGGATTGATTCTAGCTAAAGTATGATTAAGCCATGGTGTTTGGTCATAACCTTGTGTTCCTAATTCCCTAATTTGATCATTTGTTGTCTAACCTAAAATTAAGCATTAGGAACCCATTATGCATAGAAGAACAATTTAAACAACCAAGCATGTATCTAATCCCTGTTGTCGAATGTCCATACATATTCTTCCTATTCATAGTTCAATTCGAATTAAAGCATGGTGTCTACTCTTAATTCAAACCAAGATAGCTAACATGCAAGCCTAAATGGTGATCAATCATTCAAACTAGCATATTAACTTATAAGCATAATGAATAAGAACAAAAACCATAATTGAAACTTGGAAACTAATCAAACTTGAAACTAAAGAAAAGAATGTACATTACAAGAAAAATAAATTACAACTAAGAAAACATTAAAGAAAGCTAGAATTGAGAACTAGAAAGCAAAACTAAGAGAATTTGAGGGAGAGAAGGGAAGGGAGCTCTAGAGAAGTGTTTGAGAGCTCCCCCCCTTGGGGTGTGTTTACAAGCTTGGGAAACCTCACTATATATAGGCCTAAGGAAGCTGAAAATCTGAATTAAGTATGGCTAATGCATACAACACTTGTTTTATAAAATCTGAAATGGTTGATGCACTTCACTAATAAATCCCACCAGCAGCCCTAGCTCATCTTCATGTCACCATGACCAAGCTTCCAACCAGAAATGATAGCTCATACCTAGCTCACCATGACCAAGCATCCAACCAGCACATGCTGAGGTCAGCATGACCAGCAACTTCAAGGGCTTACAACTTGGGCTTCTCTTAATCAAATTAGGACTTTAAGCACTCGAAATTGAAGTTCAGAATGTCTTCTTTCCAGCCATATATCATTTGGGCCAATCCAAGGTCGGAGGAGGAAGTTAAGGCCAAAACAAATTGCTAACTCATTTTGCGCGCTGATAAAATCCATCCTGAGCATGGCACTGTGTTTGCTAGGTAACAGACTCCATATTTATCCAATGGGGCTGAATTTTGGATATGTTATAGTACACACCCATTGGAACAACTTTCATGAAGAATGTTGCATCATCCGAGCTATGTAGGTTGCTGAAACAAAGCTTGCAATATG
Source organism: Prunus avium (assembly GCF_965620075.1). NCBI lineage: Eukaryota > Viridiplantae > Streptophyta > Magnoliopsida > Rosales > Rosaceae > Prunus > Prunus avium. Next base: position 12,440,119 of record NC_142290.1, read on the forward strand.
ACCTACGAAACTGGACTGGCAGGGGGCTGTAGCCAAAATTGAGTTTGTCTTTAAGCTCTTCATCCATTCATCCAAATTAGGCCCTAACATGCATGGATTGCATCATTTACTATCCAAAGCCCTCATTATTACCTAAAGCTCAATGAACTGAAAGATAAACACAAAAAGGATTAAAAGCACAAGTTTAACTCAAAAACATAACCAAATCATAAGCTAGAAGGGTACAAAATGATATACAATTATGAACCGATCAAATACCCCCAAACCTAGATTTTGCTAGTCCTCGAGCAAAACAACACAAAACAAAGTTAAAAACAAAACAAGAAGTTAACTAGACCACTTTCGTAGGTAACTCGATTGCATTGAGCGAATGCAACAAGCCTTTAAACCTCTAGGCATCCCTAGTAGGAGGAGTTGTGTCTCCTGAGGGTTTAACAGTTACGATACCCACAAACGTTTTTCTAACTCTACAAAACAAAATGGTTAGAAAACTTATTAGATTTGTTAGTTCTTAAGCAAAACCAAAACCAAAAACAAACATAAAAATAAAAACAAAACACAAAACACAAAAAAAACAAAATCAAAATAAAAACTCAAAACAATCTTTCCGAACATTTTGTGAAGAGAAATGACTCATGCACATGACTTAAACGTTTTGACAATAAAAGCTCAATTTTAGACATTATTCACAAAGCGGCAAAGTTCAAAACATAATATGCTCAAAGTGTAGTAGTGTGATAGCCAAATGCAACAAATTCCCCAATCTTAGTTTCCACACAATTTCAAAAACCATACCAAGCACAAATGGAACTTCAAATCTCACCAAAGTTGTCCTCTCACAAATGAATCACTCAGAAGAGGGCTACAATGCAACACTCAGTTATAGACATGGGATTAGAGTTAAATCATAAGGTACTTAACTCAAAAATAGGAAGATGAAGAACTTGCATTAATATGATCTCAAGAAGGAGGCCAAACACTTAAAAGTAGAAAAATGAATGCAATTCAACCACATGACATTTAAGATCAATTTAGGTCTTTATTATAGGTTGTAATGGGGCCAAGGGTGTAAGGTGAGTGAGAAATGAAAGGTATGGATAATACAAAGTCCAAGGAACTCACAATGTAAGAGCATAAAAAAAATTGTTTAGAAGACTTCGAATCATCACGATTAGATTTTTTTTCTTTTACATGATCAAAACTCCTTATACCTTCATTTACAATGATTTAAACTCCTTTCCAAACACCAATGAAACCCAAAAACAAAATTTCATTCAACTACCATTTAATCATAACTTTTTTCTTTTCTTTTCTTTCACCAATTGTGTGATTTTCTTTTTTTTTCTTTTTTTTTCTTCTATGTAATATCCCTTCCCAAACTTAGCATGAAAAACACATCCGAATTAGAGCTCATGAGTTCCTTAGAAAGGTAAATATTTATTTTTCGGGCTAAGGCGAGGAAATATAATTGGTAAAATGAAAGAAAAGGTTTACATGTAGGCTCAAAATGGTTAACAATGGAAAATCATGCTTAAGCATGCATAAGGTTAGCTTGAAAGGCACAAACGATCCAAAGAAGGCCTTAATATCATTTCTTTAAATGTCATGAAATCAAATTGCATAAGAATGAATGACTTTTAAGTGTTCAACCAAATCAATGAATAATGAGATCAAACAACAACTTTGATGACAAGAAAATAAGAGTATGTGTATAACACTCATGAAATGAAGCACAAGGCTCAAAAGCTCACATTATATGGTTATATAAGTCTAATTTATGCTTGATACAATTCTTTGGGTCATGCAAATCCTTTAATTGGAAAATTATGAAACAAATGGCAAGTGCAAAGAAGGTTTCGAACATATCATGCTAGAACGATGCCAAATTAATTAATTAATTAATTATTTTATTTTTTTTTATTTTACAAGAAGAATTTACAAGGAACAAAAAAATAAAAATAAATAATAATAATAATAAATAAATAAAATTCAATTTTCATTTAAGTCATGCAAACATTTATCACAATCTCATCAAATGTGTTCGGAAAGTGACTCAAAACAAAACAAGACTCAAAATATAGAAAAAGAAAAAAAAAAAAAAACAAGCAAGAAATATATATATTTTTTTAAATAAGAGAAACTAAATTTACTTGGTAAACTCCAATACCCCCAAACCTAGATATGAACATTGTCCTCAATGTTTAAAAATTAGGAACAAGCAATGTCATAACAAGAAATGAAAGGTACTAAAGTAAATATAAAATCACAAAACACACAAGAATTGAAATAAAATAATTACAAAATAAAAATTACAAACAAACAAAAAAAATAAAAATAAAAATAACGAAACAGTAAAACACTCGAAACAGAAAACAAACAGTCTTACACAAACCAAAACCCAAATGATTGAAAGCCCAACCCAAAAGAAGTTAACACACTTTGAAACCTAACAACGGTGAAAACCCGAAGCCCACAATGAAGTCCGAAGCCCACATGTTATTATTAATTTATTTTAATTTAATGAAACGTGAATTGGGAGTGCGAAGGCGGGTATTTACGAAACAGAAAAAGTGTGGTCCTTGATGCCTTGGTTCCTGGGAAGTCACGGGGAAAATAGGTGAGGGACGTGTCGGCGTGCAGAGGCCGCTTTTCACATCCCCCAAGCTAGAATTATTAGACTCGTAGGAAGGCGCAACGACTTTTTCACTTGAAGGTGGTGAAAGGTGAAAATGCAATTAAGGGGGTTGGGAAACGGGTGCGGCGACATATAGAGATAAGCCGTAAGGGCCGCACAGAACTCAGAACCGCAATGGCTAGGGTTAGCAAAAACTAAGTCTATAAAAGGTAAAAAAAAGAAAGGGTAAAAAATACAAACTCAGAAACACACAAAAGAGAAAAGAAAGAAAGAAGATAAGAAGTGAGAAATCAAATGGCCTCTTCCTACCCCTTTTCGTTGGATCTCAACCTAGCTCCACCGACTCAAACACGTGGCCAAGCAGCAGCACCAGTATGGATGCCCTACTTTGCCTCCTCACGGGGGCATGTGACTGTCAATGACTCAATACTCCTGGACAACGATGTTGCCATTGGAGTTGGCAGAAATTTAGTGACTCCCAAAGATATACATGTGTTCAGGACAAGGGATGACAACCAGGTCACGAGTGATGCCCTGGCACTGAGCGTGCAGAGTACAGCATGTGTCGCAAGTTTGGGTCATCGCCTACTTGCGAAGTCCCATGAGGTAGAGGTGCTTAAAGCTCAGTTGGCGGCGGAGCGAAGTATGGTTGAAGAGTGTCAGACTGCTATAAAAAGCTTGAAAAGGGAGAGGTCAAGGATAGTGGAGGTGAATCGACACCAGCTAGAAGTATTGCGGGACGAGAATAGAAACCTATCAAAGATGGTAGAGTTGTACTCTCGCGACATGCGAAAACAACTGGAAGACCTAGACCGACCGGGTAAACGCAAGCAAGCAGATCGTGAGAGTAGTTACGCTCAAGCTAAGATTGCGATCTTTGGGAGCTCAAGTGGTGAGCCCCAAGAGGCTGTGCATGAAGCCCAGGAAGAGGACAGCCAGAGGGCCAAACTCAAAGCTCCAATGGTCGAGACACCGAGCACTGTGAAGAAATGACTTCTACTGCATTATTGATGTTTTTATTTTAATTTATTTTATTTTTTTTGGTTGTTTTTGTCTTTATTTTGTTTTGGAAATAAAAGAGTAAATTTGCAGAAGGAAAAAGAAAACGGAAAAGAAAGCACACTTTCCAAACTTAAATCAAACGAAGACGACAAACGGAAATGGAAGCACAGTTCCCTAACTAAAATAAAATAAAGATGATAGCCGAAAGGGAAAGGCAAAAACACAAAGCTCTAGAAAATGAAAGTAACGGGCAAAACAATAAAACACCAGAAAACACGGAAAAAAGAAAAGTAAAGTGAAAGTAAAGGTGCTCCCCCTTGAAGCGATTAGGTCGAGCATGCCCGGGAAATCCGAAATGGTGTTGGCACCTTCATCAGCATATGTCTATTTAAAGCACGCCTCTACAAGCGGATGATACCCAGCATTTCTTCCTGCAAACTCAAGGAAAAACATCAAAAAATCCAGAAACAAAAAAATGGCATCCTCATGCACTCACCTTGATGATCTCGACCTTGAGCTGTCCCTTGCACCTCCGAATGCCCAGATAAGGGCTCCTCCAAACCGTGTCTTCCCAAACTCCATATATCATCACGGTACGGCCTCAAACTTTGCTGAGGCAATACCGAACTTTTCTGAGGCACTGCCGAACAGAGCAGTGCTGCTAGGAGGCATGATTAGCAGCAAGCTCACTCCGACAGATCATCTGCATGTGGCACAGAGGTCTGACAAGGCAGCGGTAGAGGAGTCCCACAATTTAACTGTGCTCCACGCTGTCTCCGCTACCAATTTGGGCATGCGCCTACTAGCGAGGACAAGGGAGTGTGCCGCGATGAGCGAGGAAATAGCTTCCTTGAAGGCTATGGTGGCGGACTTGCAGAAGCGGCTCTACTGTGCCAATCAGCACGTGGAAGCACTGCAAAGAAAAAATGAGGACCATGTGGAGCTGCTGCAGATTCTACAAGTGCGAGAAAATAGAGGCAAGCCATGATGATGAAGAAGATGAAGAATATTTCTTTTTTTTGTTTTGTTTTGTTTTTTTTTTTTTTATTGTTTTTGTTTTTATTTTGTTTTTGTTGTTTTGTTGTTTTTTTTTTTTTGTTGTTTTTTTTTTTATGCAATGTTTGAAATAAAAATGTGTTTTAACACTCAGAAATAAACTAACCAACCAAACCACGTAAATAAAAACATAAACTAACTTAACGAAACAAAAACAAAAACAAATCAAAAACAAAGACTCAACAGAAAAGAAAACAAAGAAAATAAAAATAAACTTAATTTAAAAACACACGAATATACAAGCAACTCACGGATGACCAGTTAAGGGCCTCAGAAAACACAGCCAGGGGATCCGGGAAGGTTGGAGGGGTCACAATGGTCCCGCTTAAAACCCAAACTTCTTAGACACCGAAGGTGTCGCCTATAGAACTCCTAGACACTGTATTGACGGAAGTGCTCACTGGAGTTACCATAAGTCAGCTCATATGAAAAATCTTTTTAAAATTTTTAAGATAAGAAACAAAAACAAATTAAGATAAAATGGAACAACAAACCATAAACGAAAATGAACTAAGTACTCTAAACAAATTCAAACAAACAACATAAATTGTTGTACTAAAAGAAACAAACCAATAAACCAAAGAAAAACACAAACAGCACTTTCTATCACCCGTTTATCACCATTTGGACAGATTCGTTTCTCTGTTTTTCAGCTTCGACCTGTGTTCAGTTTTTAGGCTATAACTTTCCAACCGTAAGTCCAAATTTCACGTTCTTTATATGGTTGGATTCAGCACAGAAAAACAAAGAACTCAACGCGGACCAAAAGGTAAAAACAATGACGTAAATAAACATAATTCAAAGAAGAGAAAGGATTGAAATGCTCCCCCTTGAAGCGATTAGGTCGAATGTGATGCACTTGGAGGTCGCGACTTCTCCCATTGCTCCACACTTCCCATTCTTATGATTGAGGTTGCCATCTCTCTCCATTTTTATTAAGCTATCATAAATTGCTAAAACAAACACACAAACTTGAAATGGAATTAAAAGGATTAGGAAATAAAAACTAAAATGAAAAGGAAAATTAACACACATCCAATTCCATGCTTCAAAGCAACAAGCACCAATGGTTTGTGTAAGCTGGGACTTAAACCCAGTTCTCTTGCTTGTTGGGCAATTGTCCTTTTCTGTTGGACTACAAACACAACTTGTCCATTAACGTCATTAACTTTAAAACTTGAAATTGTCTAGAAAAACATGAAAATGAAAAATAAAAATAAAACAAGTAGGGAAAAGAAATAGAACCAAACTATGTTGCCAATCCCCGGCAACGGCGCCAAAAACTTGTTGTGGTGATACAGCTGCACCAAAATGGATTCAGTTGCATCCTCAACTTGTGATACTCGCAAGTGCACGAGCCGTTTGGTAGTATAGCATATGTAAGTGCGAGGTCGATCCCACGAGGATTGGTGATTGAATGATCCAATTCATTTTTCCTACACAAAACAGAAATGAAAAAGAAAGGAAATAAATAAAACAAGGAAGAAAGAAATAACTAACTCAAGCAGATAAGTTCCCAAGTTCAATTAGATTAATGGATTGATTCTAGCTAAAGTATGATTAAGCCATGGTGTTTGGTCATAACCTTGTGTTCCTAATTCCCTAATTTGATCATTTGTTGTCTAACCTAAAATTAAGCATTAGGAACCCATTAAGCATAGAAGAACAATTTAAACAACCAAGCATGTATCTAATCCCTGTTGTCGAATGTCCATACATACTCTTCCTATTCATAGTTCAATTCGAATTAAAGCATGGTGTCTACTCTTAATTCAAACCAAGATAGCTAACATGCAAGCCTAAATGGTGATCAATCATTCAAACTAGCATATTAACTTATAAGCATAATGAATAAGAACAAAAACCATAATTGAAACTTGGAAACTAATCAAACTTGAAACTAAAGAAAAGAATGTACATTACAAGAAAAATAAATTACAACTAAGAAAACATTAAAGAAAGCTAGAATTGAGAACTAGAAAGCAAAACTAAGAGAATTTGAGGGAGAGAAGGGAAGGGAGCTCTAGAGAAGTGTTTGAGAGCTCCCCCCCTTGGGGTGTGTTTACAAGCTTGGGAAACCTCACTATATATAGGCCTAAGGAAGCTGAAAATCTGAATTAAGTATGGCTAATGCATACAACACTTGTTTTATAAAATCTGAAATGGTTGATGCACTTCACTAATAAATCCCACCAGCAGCCCTAGCTCATCTTCATGTCACCATGACCAAGCTTCCAACCAGAAATGATAGCTCATACCTAGCTCACCATGACCAAGCATCCAACCAGCACATGCTGAGGTCAGCATGACCAGCAACTTCAAGGGCTTACAACTTGGGCTTCTCTTAATCAAATTAGGACTTTAAGCACTCGAAATTGAAGTTCAGAATGTCTTCTTTCCAGCCATATATCATTTGGGCCAATCCAAGGTCGGAGGAGGAAGTTAAGGCCAAAACAAATTGCTAACTCATTTTGCGCGCTGATAAAATCCATCCTGAGCATGGCACTGTGTTTGCTAGGTAACAGACTCCATATTTATCCAATGGGGCTGAATTTTGGATATGTTATAGTACACACCCATTGGAACAACTTTCATGAAGAATGTTGCATCATCCGAGCTATGTAGGTTGCTGAAACAAAGCTTGCAATATGACCTACGAAACTGGACTGGCAGGGGGCTGTAGCCAAAATTGAGTTTGTCTTTAAGCTCTTCATCCATTCATCCAAATTAGGCCCTAACATGCATGGATTGCATCATTTACTATCCAAAGCCCTCATTATTACCTAAAGCTCAATGAACTGAAAGATAAACACAAAAAGGATTAAAAGCACAAGTTTAACTCAAAAACATAACCAAATCATAAGCTAGAAGGGTACAAAATGATATACAATTATGAACCGATCACTCACCAAACGACTCCTCCCACCATATTATGATGTTGCCCAAGTTTTGTGCTCGATCCGAAATCAATAGGTGTGATAAATTGGACAATTCAGGTTCAACGGCAGTTCGTTCCAAATTGGAGTGGTTAGTGTATTCCATACTTCTAGCGATTTGATTTCACTCAAAACTCACCGAATGACTCCTCCCACCGTATTATGATGTTGCCCAAGTTTTGGGCTCGATCCGAAATCAATAGGTGTTCCAAATTGGACAATTCAAGTTCAACGGCAGTTCGTTCCTAATCGGAGTGGTTGGTGTATTCCGTACTTCTAGCGATTGGATTTCACTCAAAACACACCAAATGACTCCTCCCACCATATTATGATGTTGCCCAAGTTTCGGGCTCGATCCGAAATCAATAGGTGTTCCAAATTGGACAATTCAAGTTCAACGGCAGTTCGTTCCTAACTGGAGTGGTTGGTGTATTCCATACTTCTTCCGAATGGATTTCACTCAAAACTCACCAAATGACTCCTCCCACCATATTATGATGTTGCCCAAGTTTTGGGCTCGATCCGAAATCAATAGGTGTTCCAAATAGGACAATTCGAGTTCAACGGCAGTTCGTTCCTAATTGGAGTGGTTGGTGTATTCCATACTTCTAGCGATTGGATTTCTCTCAAAACTCACCAAATGACTCCTGCCACCATATTATGATGTTGCCCAAGTCTTGGGCTCGATCCGAAATCAATAGGTGTTCCAAATTGGACAATTCAAGTTCAACGGCAGTTCGTTCCTAATCGGAGTGGTTGGGGTATTCCAAACTTCTAGCGATTGGATTTCACTCAAAACTCACAAAATGACTCCTCCCACCATATTATGATGTTGCCCAAGTTTTGGGCTCGATCCGAAATCAATAGGTGTTCCAAATTGGACAATTCAAGTTCAACGGCAGTTCGTTCCTAATTGGAGTGGTTGGTGTATTCCATACTTCTAGCGATTGGATTCCACTCAAAACCCACGAAATGACTCCTCCCACCGTATTATGTTGTTGCCCAAGTTTTGGGCTCGATCCGAAATCAATAGGTGTTACAAATTGGACAATTCAAGTTCAACGGCAGTTCGTTCCAAATTGGAGTGGTTGGTGTATTCCACACTTCTAGCGATTGGATTTCACTCAAAACTCACCAAATGACTCCTCCCACCACATTATGCTGTTGCCCAAGTTTTGGGCTCGATCCGAAATCAATAGGTCTGACAAATTGGTCAATTCAATTTGAACTACAGTTCGTTCCTAATTGGAGTGGTTGGTGTATTCCATACGTCCAGCGATTGGATTTCACTCAAAACTCACCAAATGACTCCTCCCACCATGTTATGATGTTGCCCAAGTCTTGGGCTCGATCCGGAATCAATAGGTGTTCCAAATTGGACAATTCAAGTTCAACGGCAGTTCGTTCCTAATTGGAGTGGTTGGTTTATTCCATACTTCTTGCGATTGGATTTCACTCAAAACTCACCAAATGACTCCTCCCACCATATTATTATGTTGCCCAAGTTTTGGGCTCGATACGAAATCAAAAGGTGTTCCAAATTGGACAATTCAAGTTCAACGACAGTTCTTTCCTACTTGGGGTGGTTTGTGTATTCCATACTTCTAGCGATTGGAATTCACTCCAAACTAACCAAATGACTCCTCCCGCCATATTATGAGGTTGCCCAAGTTTTGGGCTCGATCCGAAATAAATAGGTGTGAGAAATTGGACAATTCAAGTTCAACGGCAGTTCGTTCCAAATTGGAGTGGTTGGTGTATTCCATACTTCTAGCGATTTGATTTCACTCAAAACTCCCCAATTGACTCCTCCCACCATATTATGATGTTGCCCAAGTTTTGGGCTCGATCCGAAATCAATAGGTGTGAGAAATTGGACAATTCAAGTTCAACGGAAGTTCGTTCCTAATTGGAGTGGTTGGTTTATTCCATACTTCTTGCGATTGGATTTCACTCAAAACTCACCAATTGACTCCTCCCACCAGATTATGATGTTGCCCATGTTTTTGGCTCGGTCTGAAATCAATAGGTGTTCCAAATTGGACAATGCAAGTTCAACGGCTGTTCGTTCCTAATTGCAGTGGTTGGTGTATTCTAAACTTCATGCGATTGGATTCACTCAAAACTCACCAAATGACTCCTCCCACCATATTATGATGTTTCCCAAGTTTTGGGCTGGATCCGAAATCAATAGTTCTTTCAAATTTGACAATTAGAGTTCAACCGCAGTTCGTTCCTAATTGGAGTGGTTGGTGTATTCCAAACTTCTAGCGATTGGATTTCACTCAAAACTAACCAAATGACTCCTCCCACCATATTATGATGTTGCCCAAGTTTGGGGCTCGATTCGAAATGAATAGGTGTGAGAAATTGGATAATTCAAGTTCAACGGCAGATCGTTCCTAATTGGAGTGGTGGGTGTATTCCATACTTCTAGCGATTGGATTTCACTCAAAACTCACCAAATGACTCCTCCCACCATATTATGATATTGCCCAAGTTTTGGGCTCGATCCGAAATCAATAGGTGTTCCAAATTGGACACTTCAAGTTCAACGGCAGTTCGTTCCTAATTGGAGTGGTTGGTGTATTCCATACTTCTAGCGATTGGATTTCACTCAAAACTCACCAAATGACCCCTCCCACCATATTATGATATTGCCCAAGTTTTGGGCTCGATCCGAAATCAATAGGTTTTCCAAATTGGACAATTCAAGTTCAACGGCAGTTCGTTCCTAATTGGAGTGGTTGGTGTATTCCATACTTCTAGCGACTGGATTTCTCTCAAAACTCACCAAATGACTCCTCCCACCACATTATGATGTTGCCCAAGTTTTGGGCTCGATCCGAAATCAATAGGGGTTCCAAACTGGACAATTCAAGTTCAACGGCAGTTCGTTCCTAATTGGAGTGGTTGGTGTATTCCACACTTCTAACGATTGGATTTCACTCAAAACTTACCAAATGACTCCTCCCACCATATTATGATGTTGCCCAAGTTTTGGGCTCGATCCGAAATCAATAGGTGTGAGAAATTGGACAATTCAAGTTCAACGGCAGTTCGTTCCTAATTGGAGTGGTTGGTGTATTCCATACTTCTAGCGATAGGATTTCACTCAAAACTAACCAAATGACTCCTCCCACCATATTACGATTTTGCCCAAGTTTTGGGCTCGATACGAAATCAATAGGTGTTCCAAATTGGATAATTCAAGTTCAACGGCAGTTCGTTCCGAATTTGAGTGGTTGGTGTATTCCGTACTTCTAGCAATTGGATTTCACTCAAAACTCACCAAATGACTCCTCCCACCATATTATGATGTTGCTCAAGTTTTGGGCTCGATCCGAAATCAGTAGGTGCGAGAAATTCGACAATTCAAGTGCAACGGCAGTTCGTTCCTAATTGGAGTGGTTGGTGTATTCCATACTTCTAGCGATAGGATTTCACTCAAAACTCACCAAATGACTCCTCCCACCATATTATGATGTTGCACAAGTTTGGGGTTCGATCCGGAATCAATAGGTGTGAGAAATTGGACAATTCAACTTCAACGCCAGTTTGTTCCTAATTGGAGTGGTTGGCGTATTCCATACTTCTAGCGATTGGATTTCACTCAAAACTCACCAAATGACACCTCCCACCACATTATGACGTTGCCCAAGTTTTGGGCTCGATCCGAAATCAATAGGTGTTCCAAATTGGACAATTCAAGTTCAACGGCAGTTCGTTCCTAGTTGGAGTGGTTGGTGTATTCCATACTTCTAGTGTTTGGATTTCACTCAAAACTAACCAAATGATTACCCCCACCATATTATGATGTTGCCCAAGTTTTGGGCTCGGTCCAAAATCAATAGGTGTGAGAAATTGGACAATTCAAGTCCAACGGCAGTTCGTTCCTAATTGGAGTGGTTGGTGTATTCCACACTTCTAGCGATTGGATTTCACTCAAAACTAACCAAATGACTCCTCCCACCATATTATGATGTTGCCCAAGTTTTGGGCTCGAGCCGAAATCAATAGGTGCGGGAAATTGGATAGTTCAAGTGCAACGGCAGTTCGTTCCTAATTGGAGTGGTTGGTGTATTCCATAGTTCTAGCGATTGGATTTCACTCAAAACTCACCAAATGACTCCTCCCACCATATTGTGATGTAGCCAAAAGTTTGGGGCTCGATCCGAAATCAATAGGTGTGAGAAATTGGACAATTCAAGTTCAACGGCAGTTCGTTCCTAATTGGAGTGGTTGGTGTATTCTCTTCTAGCGATTGGATTTCACTTAAAACTCACCAAATGACTCCTCCCACCATATTATGATGTTGCCCAAGTTTTGGGCTCGATCCGAATTCAATAGGTGTTCCAAATTGGACAATTCAAGTTCAACGGCAGTTCATTCCTAATTGCAGTGGTTGGTGTATTCCATAGTTCTTGCGATTGGATTTCACTCAAAACTCACCAAATGACTCCTCCCACCATATTATGATGTTGCCCAAGTTTTGGGCTCGATCCGAAATCAATAGGTGTGACAAATTGGACAATTCAAGTTCAACGGAAGTTGGTTCCTAACTGTAGTGGTTGGTGTATTCCATACTTCTACCGATTGGATTTCACTCAAAACTCACCAAATGACTCCTCCCACCATATTATGATGTGGCCCAAGTTTCGGGCTCGATCCGAAATCAATAGGTGTTCCAAATTGGACAATTCAAGTTCAACGGCAGTTCGTTCCTAATCGGAGCGGTTGGTGTATTCCGTACTTCTAGCAATTGGATTTCACTCAAAACTCACCAAATGACTCCTCCCACCATATTATGATGTTGCCCAAGTTTGGGGCTCGATCCGAAATCAATAGGTGTGAGAAATTGGACAATTCAAGTTCAACGGCAGTTCGTTCCTAATTGGAGTGGTTGGTGTATTCCATACTTCTAGAGATTGGATTTCACTCAAAACTCACCAAATGACTCCTCCCACCACATTATGATGTTGCCCAAGTTTTGGACTCGATCCGAAATCAATAGGTGTTCCAAATTGGACAATTCATGTTCAACGGCAGTTCGTTCCTAATTGGAGTGGTTGGTGTATTCCATACTTCTAGCGATTGGATTTCACTCAAAACTCACCAAATGACTCCTCCCACCATATTATGATGTTGCCCAAGTTTTGGGCTCGATCCGAAATCAATAGGTGTGATAAATTGGACAATTGAAGTTCCACGGAAGTTCGTTCCTAATTGGAGTGGTTGGTGTATTCCATAGTTCTAGCGATTGGATTTCACTCAAAACTCACCAAATGACTCCTCCCACCATATTATGATGTTGCCCAAGTTTTGGGCTCGATACGAAATCAATAGGTGTTCCAAATTGGACAATTCAAGTTCAACGGCAGTTCGTTCCTAATTGGATTGGTTGTGGTATTCCATACTTCTAGCGATTGGATTTCACTCAAAACTCACCAAATGACTCCTCCCACCATATTATGATGTTGCCCAAGCTTTGGGCTCGATCCGAAATCAATAGGTGTTCCAAATTGGACAATTCAAGTTCAACGGCAGTTCGTTCCTAATTGGAGTGGTTGGTGTATTCCATACTTCTAGCGTTTGGATTTCACTCAAAACTCACCACATGACTCCTCCCACCATATTATGATGTTGCCCAAGTTTTGGGCTCGATCCGAAATCAATAGGTGTGACAAATTGGACAATTCAAGTTCAACGGAAGTTGGTTCCTAACTGTAGTGGTTGGTGTAGTCCATACTTCTACCGATTGGATTTCACTCAAAACTCACCAAATGACTCCTCCCACCACATTATGATGTGGCCCAAGTTTCGGGCTCGATCCGAAATCAATAGGTGTTCCAAATTGGACAATTCAAGTTCAACGGCAGTTCGTTCCTAATCGGAGTGGTTGGTGTATTCCGTACTTCTAGCGATTGGATTTCACTCAAAACTCACCAAATGACTCCTCCCACCATATTATGATGTTGCCCAAGTTTGGGGCTCGATCCGAAGTCAATAGGTGTGAGAAATTGGACAATTCAAGTTCAACGGCAGTTCGTTCCTAATTGGAGTGGTTGGTGTATTCCATACTTCTAGAGATTGGATTTCACTCAAAACCCACCCAATGACTCCTCCCACCATATTATGATGTTGCCCAAGTTTTGGACTCGATCCGAAATCAATAGGTGTTCCAAATTGGACAATTCATGTTCAACGGCAGTTCGTTCCTAATTGGAGTGGTTGGTGTATTCCATACTTCTAGCGATTGGATTTCACTCAAAACTCACCAAATGACTCCTCCCACCATATTATGATGTTGCCCAAGTTTTGGGCTCGATACGAAATCAATAGGTGTTCCAAATTGGACAATTCCAGTTCAACGGCAGTTCGTTCCAAATTGGATTGGTTGTTGTATTCCATACTTCTAGCGATTGGATTTCACTCAAAAGTCACCAAATGACTCCTCAAACCATATTATGATGTTGCCCAAGTTTTGGGCTCGATCCGAAATCAATAGGTGTTCCAAATTGGACAATTCAAGTTCAACGGCAGTTCGTTCCTAATTGGAGTGGTTGGTGTATTCCATACTTCTAGCGTTTGGATTTCACTCAACACTCACCAAATGACTCCTCCCACCATATTATGATGTTGCCCAAGTTTTGGGCTCGATCCGAAATCAATAGGTGTGATAAATTGGACAATTGAAGTTCCACGGAAGTTCGTTCCTAATTGGAGTGGTTGGTGTATTCCATACTTCTAGCGATTGGATTTCACTCAAAACTCACCAAATGACTCCTCCCACCATATTATGATGTTGCCCAAGTTTGGGGCTCGATCCGAAATCAATAGGTGTGAGAAATTGGACAATTCAAGTTCAACGGTAGTTCGTTCCTAATTGGAGTGGTTGGTGTATTCCATACTTCTAGAGATTGGATTTCACTCAAAACACACCAAATGACTCCTCCCACCATATTATGATGTTGCCCAAGTTTTGGACTCGATCCGAAATCAATAGGTGTTCCAAATTGGACAATTCATGTTCAACGGCAGTTCGTTCCTAATTGGAGTGGTTTGTGTATTCCATACTTCTAGCGATTGGATTTCACTCAAAACTCACCAACTGACTCCTCCCACCATATTATGATGTTGCCCAAGTTTTGGGCTCGATACGAAATCAATAGGTGTTCCAAATTGGACAATTCCAGTTCAACGGCAGTTCGTTCCTAATTGGATTGGTTGTTGTATTCCATACTTCTAGCGATTGGATTTCACTCAAAACTCACCAAATGACTCCTCCCACCATATTATGATGTTGCCCAAGTTTTGGGCTCGATCCGAAATCAATAGGTGTTCCAAATTGGACAATTCAAGTTCAACGGCAGTTCGTTCCTAATTGGAGTGGTTGGTGTATTCCATACTTCTAGCGTTTGGATTTCACTCAAAACTCACCAAATGACTCCTCCCACCATATTATGATGTTGCCCAAGTTTTGGGCTCGATCCGAAATCAATAGGTGTTCCAAATTGGACAATTCAAGTTGAACGGCAGTTCGTTCCTAATTGGAGTGGTTGGTGTATTCCATACTTCTAGCGATTGGATTTCACTCAAAACTCACCAAATGACTCCTCCCACCATATTAAGATGTTGCCCAAGTTTGGGGTTCGATCCGAAATCAATAGGTGTGATAAATTGGACAATTCAAGTTCAACGACAGTTCGTTCCTAATTGGAGTGGTTGGTGTATTCCATACTTCTAGCGATTGGATTTCACTCAAAACTCACCAAATGACTCCTCCCACCATATTATGATGTTGCCCACGTTTGGGGCTCGATCCGAAATCAATAGGTGTGAGAAATTGGACAATTCAAGTTCAACGGCAGTTCGTTCCTCATTGGTGTGGTTGGTGTATTCCATACTTCTAGCGATTGGATTTCACTCAAAACTCACCAAATGACTCCTCCCACCATATTCTGATGTTGCACAGGTTTGGGGTTCGATCCGAAATGAATAGGTGTTCCAAATCTGACAATTCAAGTTCAACGCCAGTTCGTTCCTAATTGGAGTGGTTGGTGTATTCCATACTTCTAGCGATTGGATTTCACTCAAAACTCACCAAATGACTCCTCCCACCATATTATGATGTTGCCCAAGTTTTGGGCTCGATCCGAAATCAATAGGTGTGAGAAATAGGACAATTCAAGTTCAACGGCAGTTCGTTCCTAATTGGAGTGGTTGGTGTATTCCATACTTCTAGCGATTGGATTTCACTCAAAACTCACCAAATGACTCCTCCCACCATATTATGATGTTGCCCAAGTTTTGGGCACGATCCGAAATCAATAGG
Source organism: Prunus avium (assembly GCF_965620075.1). Lineage (NCBI taxonomy): Eukaryota > Viridiplantae > Streptophyta > Magnoliopsida > Rosales > Rosaceae > Prunus > Prunus avium. The sequence goes on from NC_142290.1 coordinate 12,456,083, forward strand.
TGTGAGAAAGTTGACACTTCAAGTTCCACGGCAGTTCGTTCCTAATTGGAGTGGTTGGTGTATTCCATACTTCTAGCGATTGGATTTCACTCAAAACTCACCAAATGACTCCTCCCACCATATTATGATGTTGCCCAAGTTTTGGGCTCGATCCGAAATCAATAGGTGTGAGAAATTGGACAACTCAAGTTCAACGGCAGTTCGTTCCGAATAGGAGTGGTTGGTGTATTCTATACTTCTAGCGAATGGATTTCACCCAAAACTCACCAAATGACTCCTCCCACCATATTATGATGTTGCCCACGTTTGGGGCTCGATCCGAAATCAATAGGTGTGAGAAATTGGACAATTCAAGTTCAACGGCAGTTCGTTCCTCATTGGTGTGGTTGGTGTATTCCATACTTCTAGCGATTGGATTTCACTCAAAACTCACCAAATGACTCCTCCCACCATATTATGATGTTGCACAGGTTTGGGGTTCGATCTGAAATCAATAGGTGTTCCAAATTGGACAATTCAAGTTCAACGGCAGTTCGTTCCTAATTGGAGTGGTTGGTGTATTCCGTACTTCTAGCGATTGGATTTCACTCAAAACTCACCAAATGACTCCTCCCACCATATTATGATGTTGCACAGGTTTGGGGTTCGATCTGAAATCAATAGGTGTTCCAAATTGGACAATTCAAGTTCAACGGCAGTTCGTTCCTAATTGGAGTGGTTGGTGTATTCCATACTTCTAGCGATTGGATTTCACTCAAAACTCACCAAATGACTCCTCCCACCATATTATGATGTTGCCCAAGTTTTGGGCTCGATCCGAAATCAATAGGTGTGAGAAATTGGACAATTCAAGTGCATTGGCAGTTCGTTCCTAATTGTAGTGGTTGGTGTATTCCATACTTCTAGCGATTGGATTTCACTCAAAACTCACCAAATGACTCCCCCCACCATATTATGATGTTGCCCAAGTTTTGGGCTCGATCCGAAATCAATAGGTGTGATAAATTGGACAATTGAAGTTCCACGGAAGTTCGTTCCTAATTGGAGTGGTTGGTGTATTCCATAGTTCTAGCGATTGGATTTCACTCAAAACTCACCAAATGACTCCTCCCACCATATTATGATGTTGCCCAAGTTTTGGGCTCGATACGAAATCAATAGGTGTTCCAAATTGGACAATTCAAGTTCAACGGCAGTTCGTTCCTAATTGGATTGGTTGTGGTATTCCATACTTCTAGCGATTGGATTTCACTCAAAACTCACCAAATGACTCCTCCCACCATATTATGATGTTGCCCAAGCTTTGGGCTCGATCCGAAATCAATAGGTGTTCCAAATTGGACAATTCAAGTTCAACGGCAGTTCGTTCCTAATTGGAGTGGTTGGTGTATTCCATACTTCTAGCGTTTGGATTTCACTCAAAACTCACCACATGACTCCTCCCACCATATTATGATGTTGCCCAAGTTTTGGGCTCGATCCGAAATCAATAGGTGTGACAAATTGGACAATTCAAGTTCAACGGAAGTTGGTTCCTAACTGTAGTGGTTGGTGTAGTCCATACTTCTACCGATTGGATTTCACTCAAAACTCACCAAATGACTCCTCCCACCACATTATGATGTGGCCCAAGTTTCGGGCTCGATCCGAAATCAATAGGTGTTCCAAATTGGACAATTCAAGTTCAACGGCAGTTCGTTCCTAATCGGAGTGGTTGGTGTATTCCGTACTTCTAGCGATTGGATTTCACTCAAAACTCACCAAATGACTCCTCCCACCACATTATGATGTTGCCCACGTTTGGGGCTCAATCCGAAATCAATAGGTGTGAGAAATTGGACAATTCAAGTTCAACGGCAGTTCGTTCCTAATTGGAGTGGTTGGTGTATTCCATACTTCTAGAGATTGGATTTCACTCAAAACCCACCCAATGACTCCTTCCACCATATTATGATGTTGCCCAAGTTTTGGACTCGATCCGAAATCAATAGGTGTTCCAAATTGGACAATTCATGTTCAACGGCAGTTCGTTCCTAATTGGAGTGGTTGGTGTATTCCATACTTCTAGCGATTGGATTTCACTCAAAACTCACCAAATGACTCCTCCCACCATATTATGATGTTGCCCAAGTTTTGGGCTCGATACGAAATCAATAGGTGTTCCAAATTGGACAATTCCAGTTCAACGGCAGTTCGTTCCAAATTGGATTGGTTGTTGTATTCCATACTTCTAGCGATTGGATTTCACTCAAAAGTCACCAAATGACTCCTCAAACCATATTATGATGTTGCCCAAGTTTTGGGCTCGATCCGAAATCAATAGGTGTTCCAAATTGGACAATTCAAGTTCAACGGCAGTTCGTTCTTAATTGGAGTGGTTGGTGTATTCCAAACTTCTAGCGATTGGATTTCACTAAAAACTCACCAAATGACTCCTCCCACCGTATTATGATGTTGCCCAAGTTTTGGGCTCGATCCGAAATCATTAGGTCTTCCAAATTTGACAATTAGAGTTCAACGTCAGTTCGTTCCTAATTGGAGTGGTTGGTGTATTCCATACTTCTAGCGATTGGATTTCTCTCAAAACGGACCAAATGACTCCTCCCACCATATTATGATGTTGCCCAAGTTTGAGGCTCGATCCGAAATAAATAGGTGTGAGAAATTGGACAATTCAAGTGCAACGGCAGTTCGTTCCTAATTGGAGTGGTTGGTGTATTCCATACTTCTAGCGATTGGATTTCACTCAAAACTCACCAAACGACTCCTCCCACCATATTATGTTGTTGAATAAGTTTTGGGCTCGATCCGAAATCAATAGGTCTTCCGAATTTGACAATTAGAGTTCAGCGGCAGTTCGTTCCTAATTGGAGTGGTTGGTGTATTCCATACTTCTTGCGATTGGATTTCACTCAAAACTCACCAAATGACTCCTCCCACCATATTATGATGTTGCCTAAGTTTTGGGCTCGATCCGAAATCAATAGGTGTTAGAAATTGGACAATTCCAGTTCAACGGCAGTTCGTTCCTAATTGGAGTGGTTGGTGTATTCCATACTTCTAGCGTTTGGATTTCACTCAAAACTCCCCAAATGACTCCTCCCACCATATTATGATGTTGCCCAAGTTTTGGGCTCGATCCGAAATCCATAGGTGTGACAAATTGGACAATTGAAGTTCCACGGAAGTTCGTTCCTAATTGGAGTGGTTGGTGTATTCCATACTTCTAGCGATTGGATTTCACTCAAAACTTACCAAATGACTCCTCCCACCATATTATGACGTTGCCCTAGTTTTGGGCTCGATACGAAATCAATAGGTGTTCCAAATTGGACAATTCAAGTTCAACGGCAGTTCGTTCCTAATTGGATTGGTTGGGGTATTCCATACTTCTAGCAATTGGATTTCACTCAAAACTCACCAAATGACTCCTCCCACCATATTATGATGTTGCCCAAGTTTTGGGCTCGATCCGAAATCAATCGGTGTTCCAAATTGGACAATTCCAGTTCAACGGCAGTTCGTTCCTAATTGGAGTGGTTGGTGTATTCCATACTTCTAGCGTTTGGATTTCACTCAAAACTCACCAAATGACTCCTCCCACCATATTATGATGTTGCCCAAGTTTGGGGCTCGATTCAAAATCAATAGGTGTGAGAAATTTGACAATTCAAGTTCAACGGCAGTTCGTTCCTAATTGGAGTGGTTGGTGTATTCCATAGTTCTAGCAATTGGATTTCACTCAAAACTCACCAAATGACTCCTCCCACCATATTATGATGTTGCCCAAGTTTTGGGCTCGATCCGAAATCAATAGGTGTTCCAAATTGGACAATTCAAGTTCAACGGCAGTTCGTTCCTAATTGGAGTGGTTGGTGTATTCCATACTTCTAGCGTTTGGATTTCACTCAAAACTCCCCAAATGACTCCTCCCACCATATTATGATGTTGCCCAAGTTTTGGGCTCGATCCGAAATCCATAGGTGTGACAAATTGGACAATTGAAGTTCCACGGAAGTTCGTTCCTAATTGGAGTGGTTGGTGTATTCCATAGTTCTAGCGATTGGATTTCACTCAAAACTTACCAAATGACTCCTCCCACCATATTATGACGTTGCCCTAGTTTTGGGCTCGATACGAAATCAATAGGTGTTCCAAATTGGACAATTCAAGTTCAACGGCAGTTCGTTCCTAATTGGATTGGTTGGGGTATTCCATACTTCTAGCAATTGGATTTCACTCAAAACTCACCAAATGACTCCTCCCACCATATTATGATGTTGCCCAAGTTTTGGGCTCGATCCGAAATCAATCGGTGTTCCAAATTGGACAATTCCAGTTCAACGGCAGTTCGTTCCTAATTGGAGTGGTTGGTGTATTCCATACTTCTAGCGATTGGATTTCACTCAAAACTGACCAAATGACTCCTCCCACCATATTATGATGTTGCCCAAGTTTTTGGCTCGATCCGAAATCAATAGGTGTTCCAAATTGGACAATTCAGGTTCAACGGCAGTTCGTTCCTAAATGCAGTGGTTGGTGTATTCCGTACTTCTAGCGATTGGATTTCATTGAAAACTGAACAAATGACTCCTCCCACCACATTATGATGTTGCCCAAGTTTTTGGCTCGATCCGAAATCAATAGGTGTTCCAAATTGGACAATTCAAGTTCAATGGCAGTTCTTTCCTAATTGGAGTGGTTGGTGTATTCCACACTTCTAGCGATTGGATTTCACTCAAAACTCACCAAATGACTCCTCCCACCATATTATGACGGTGCCCAAGTTTTGGGCTCGATCCGAAATCAATAGGTGTGAGAAATTGGAGAATTCAAGTTCAACGGCAATTCTTTCCTAATTGGAGTGATTGGTGTATTCCACACTTCAAGCGATTGGATTTCACTCAAAACTCCCCAAATGACTCCTCCCACCATATTAAGATGTTGCCCAAGTTTTGGGCTCGATCCGAAATCAATAGGTGTGAGAAATTGGACAATTCAAGTTCAACGGCAGTTCGTTCCTAATTGGAGTGGTTGGTGTATTCCATACTTCTAGCGATTGGATTTCTCTCAAAACTCACCAAATGACTCCTCCCACCATATTATGATGTTGCCCAAGTTTTGGGCTCGATCAGAAATCAATAGGTGTGAGAAATTGGAGAATTCAAGTTCAACGGTAGTTCGTTCCTAATTGGAGTGGTTGGTGTATTGCACACTTCAAGCGATTGGATTTCGCTCAACACTCCCCAAATGACTCCTCCCACCATATTATGATGTTGCCCAAGTTTTGGGCTCGATCCGAAATCAGTAGGTTTGAGAAATTGGACAATTCAAGTTCAACGGAAGTTCATTCCTAATTGGAGTGGTTGGTGTATTCCATAGTTCTAGCGATTGGACTTCACTCAAAACTCACCAAATGACTCCTCCCACCATATTATAATGTTGCCCAAGTTTGGGGCTCGATCCGAAATCAATAGGTGTGAGAAATTGGAGAATTCAAGTTCAACGGCAGTTAGTTCCTAATTGGAGTGGTTGGTGTATTCCATACTTCTAGCGATTGGATTTCACTCCAATCTGACCAAATGACTCCTCCCACCATATTATGATGTTGCCCAAGTTTTGGGCTACATCCGACATCAACAGGTGTGAGAAATTTGACAATTCAAGTGCATTGGCAGTTCGTTCCTAATTGGAGTGGTTGGTGTATTCCATACTTCTAGCGATTGGATTTCACACAAAACTCACCAAATGACTCCTCCCACCATATTATGATGTTGCCCAAGTTTTGGGCTCGATCCGAAATCAATAGGTGTGAGAAATTGGACAATTCAAGTGCATTGGCAGTTCGTTCCTAATTGTAGTGGTTGGTGTATTCCATACTTCTAGCGATTGGATTTCACTCAAAACTCACCAAATGACTCCTCCCACCATATTATGATGTTGCCCAAGTTTGGGGTTCGATCCGAAATCAATAGGTGTGAGAAATTGGACAATTCAAGTTCAACGACAGTTCATTCCTAATTGGAGTGGTTGGAGTATTCCATACTTCTAGCGATTGGATTTCTCTCAAAACTCACCAAATGACTCCTCCTACCATATTATGATGTTGCCCAAGTTTTGGGCTCGATCAGAAATCAATAGGTGTGAGAAATTGGACAATTCAAGTTCAACGGCAGTTCGTTCCTAATTGGAGTGGTTGGTGTATTCCATACTTCTAGCGATTGGATTTCACTCAAAACTCACCAAATGACTCCTCCCACCATATTATGATGTTGCCCAAGTTTTGGGCTCAATCCGAAATCAATAGGTGTTCCAAATTGGACAATTCAAGTTCAACGGCAGTTCGTTCTTAATGGGAGTGGTTGGTGTATTACATAGTTCTAGCTATTGGATTTCACTCAAAACTCACTAAATGACTCCTCCCACCATATTATGATGTTGCCCTAGTTTTGGGCTCGATCCGAAAACAATAGGTGTTCCAAATTGGACAATTCAAGTTCAACGGCAGTTCGTACCGAATTGGAGTGGTTGGTGTATTCCATACTTCTAGCGATTGGATTTCACTAAAAACTAACCAAATGACTCCTCCCACCATATTATGATGTTGCCCAGGTTTTGGGCTCGATCCGAAATCAATAGGTGTGAGAAATTGGAGAATTGAAGTTCAACGGCAGTTCGTTCCTAATTGGAGTGGTTGGTGTATTCCACAGTTCTAGCGATTGGATTTCACTCAAAACTCCCCAAATGACTCCTCCCACCATATTATGATGTTGCCCAAGTTTTGGGCTCAATCCGAAATCAATAGGTGTTCCAAATTGGACAATTCAAGTTCAACGGCAGTTCGTTCTTAATGGGAGTGGTTGGTGTATTCCATACATCTAGCGATTGGATTTCACTCAAAACTCAGCAAATGACTCTTCCCACCATATTATGATATTGCCCAAGTTTTGGGCTCGATCCGAAATCAATAGGTGTTCCAAATTGGACAATTCAAGTTCAACGGCAGTTCGTTCCGAATTGGAGTGGTTGGTGTATTCCATACTTCTAGCGATTGGATTTCACTCAAAACTCACCAAATGACTCCTCCCACCATATTATGATGTTGCCCAAGTTTTGGCCTCGATCCGAAATCAATAGGTGTGAGAAATTGGACAATTCAAGTTGAACGGCAGTTCGTTCCAAATTGGAGTGGTTGGTGTATTCCATATTTCTAGAGATTGGATTTCACTCAAAACTCACCAAATGACTCCTCCCACCACATTATGATGTTGCCCAAGTTTGGGGCTCGATCCGAAATCAATAGGTGTGAGAAATTGGATAATTCAAGTTCAACGGCAGTTCATTCCTAATTGGAATGGTTGGTGTATTCCATACTTCTAGCGATTGGATTTCTCTCAAAACTCACCAAATGACTCCTCCCACCATATTATGATGTTGCCGAAGTTTTGGGCTCGATCAGAAATCCATAGGTGTGAGAAATTGGACAATTCAAGTTCAACGGCAGTTCGTTCCTAATTGGAGTGGTTGGTGTATTCCATACTTCTAGCGATTGGATTTCACTCAAAACTCACCAAATGACTCCTCCCACCATATTATGATGTTGCCCAAGTTTTTGGCTCGATCCGAAATCAATAGCTGTTCCAAATTGGACAATTCAGGTTCAACGGCAGTTCGTTCCTAAATGCAGTGGTTGGTGTATTCCGTACTTCTAGCGATTGGATTTCATTGAAAACTGAACAAATGACTCCTCCCACCACATTATGATGTTGCCCAAGTTTTTGGCTCGATCCGAAATCAATAGGTGTTCCAAATTGGACAATTCAAGTTCAATGGCAGTTCTTTCCTAATTGGAGTGGTTGGTGTATTCCACACTTCTAGCGATTGGATTTCACTCAAAACTCACCAAATGACTCCTCCCACCATATTATGACGGTGCCCAAGTTTTGGGCTCGATCCGAAATCAATAGGTGTGAGAAATTGGAGAATTCAAGTTCAACGGCAATTCTTTCCTAATTGGAGTGATTGGTGTATTCCACACTTCAAGCGATTGGATTTCACTCAAAACTCCCCAAATGACTCCTCCCACCATATTAAGATGTTGCCCAAGTTTTGGGCTCGATCCGAAATCAATAGGTGTGAGAAATTGGACAATTCAAGTTCAACGGCAGTTAGTTCCTAATTGGAGTGGTTGGTGTATTCCATACTTCTAGCGATTGGATTTCTCTCAAAACTCACCAAATGACTCCTCCCACCATATTATGATGTTGCCCAAGTTTTGGGCTCGATCAGAAATCAATAGGTGTGAGAAATTGGAGAATTCAAGTTCAACGGTAGTTCGTTCCTAATTGGAGTGGTTGGTGTATTGCACACTTCAAGCGATTGGATTTCGCTCAACACTCCCCAAATGACTCCTCCCACCATATTATGATGTTGCCCAAGTTTTGGGCTCGATCCGAAATCAGTAGGTTTGAGAAATTGGACAATTCAAGTTCAACGGAAGTTCATTCCTAATTGGAGTGGTTGGTGTATTCCATAGTTCTAGCGATTGGACTTCACTCAAAACTCACCAAATGACTCCTCCCACCATATTATAATGTTGCCCAAGTTTGGGGCTCGATCCGAAATCAATAGGTGTGAGAAATTGGAGAATTCAAGTTCAACGGCAGTTAGTTCCTAATTGGAGTGGTTGGTGTATTCCATACTTCTAGCGATTGGATTTCACTCCAATCTGACCAAATGACTCCTCCCACCATATTATGATGTTGCCCAAGTTTTGGGCTAGATCCGAAATCAACAGGTGTGAGAAATTTGACAATTCAAGTGCATTGGCAGTTCGTTCCTAATTGGAGTGGTTGGTGTATTCCATACTTCTAGTGATTGGATTTCACTCAAAACTCACCAAATGACTCCTCCCACCATATTATGATGTTGCCCAAGTTTTGGGCTCGATCCGAAATCAATAGGTGTGAGAAATTGGACAATTCAAGTGCATTGGCAGTTCGTTCCTAATTGTAGTGGTTGGTGTATTCCATACTTCTAGCGATTGGATTTCACTCAAAACTCACCAAATGACTCCTCCCACCATATTATGATGTTGCCCAAGTTTTGGGCTCAATCCGAAATCAATAGGTGTTCCAAATTGGACAATTCAAGTTCAACGGCAGTTCGTTCTTAATGGGAGTGGTTGGTGTATTCCACACATCTAGCGATTGGATTTCACTCAAAACTCAGCAAATGACTCTTCCCACCATATTATGATATTGCCCAAGTTTTGGGCTCGATCCGAAATCAATAGGTGTTCCAAATTGGACAATTCAAGTTCAACGGCAGTTCGTTCCGAATTGGAGTGGTTGGTGTATTCCATACTTCTAGCGATTGGATTTCACTCAAAACTCACCAAATGACTACTCCCACCATATTATGATGTTGCCCAAGTTTTGGCCTCGATCCGAAATCAATAGGTGTGAGAAATTGGACAATTCAAGTTCAACGGCAGTTCGTTCCAAATTGGAGTGGTTGGTGTATTCCATATTTCTAGAGATTGGATTTCACTCAAAACTCACCAAATGACTCCTCCCACTACATTATGATGTTGCCCAAGTTTGGGGCTCGATCCGAAATCAATAGGTGTGAGAAATTAGATAATTCAAGTTCAACGGTAGTTCATTCCTAATTGGAATGGTTGGTGTATTCCATACTTCTAGCGATTGGATTTCTCTCAAAACTCACCAAATGACTCCTCCCACCATATTATGATGTTGCCGAAGTTTTGGGCTCGATCAGAAATCCATAGGTGTGAGAAATTGGACAATTCAAGTTCAACGGCAGTTCGTTCCTAATTGGAGTGGTTGGTGTATTCCATACTTCTAGCGATTGGATTTCACTCAAAACTCACCAAATGACTCCTCCCACCATATTATGATGTTGCCCAAGTTTTTGGCTCGATCCGAAATCAATAGGTGTTCCAAATTGGACAATTCAGGTTCAACGGCAGTTCGTTCCTAAATGCAGTGGTTGGTGTATTCCGTACTTCTAGCGATTGGATTTCATTGAAAACTGAACAAATGACTCCTCCCACCACATTATGATGTTGCCCAAGTTTTTGGCTCGATCCGAAATCAATAGGTGTTCCAAATTGGACAATTCAAGTTCAATGGCAGTTCTTTCCTAATTGGAGTGGTTGGTGTATTCCACACTTCTAGCGATTGGATTTCACTCAAAACTCACCAAATGACTCCTCCCACCATATTATGACGGTGCCCAAGTTTTGGGCTCGATCCGAAATCAATAGGTGTGAGAAATTGGACAATTCAAGTTCAACGGCAGTTCGTTCCTAATTGGAGTGGTTGGTGTATTCCATACTTCTAGCAATTGGATTTCTCTCAAAACTCACCAAATGACTCCTCCCACCATATTATGATGTTCCCCAAGTTTTGGGCTCGATCAGAAATCAATAGGTGTGAGAAATTGGAGAATTCAAGTTCAACGGCAGTTCGTTCCTAATTGGAGTGGTTGGTGTATTGCACACTTCAAGCGATTGGATTTCGCTCAACACTCCCCAAATGACTCCTCCCACCATATTATGATGTTGCCCAAGTTTTGGGCTCGATCCGAAATCAGTAGGTTTGAGAAATTGGACAATTCAAGTTCAACGGAAGTTCGTTCCTAATTGGAGTGGTTGGTGTATTCCATAGTTCTAGCGATTGGACTTCACTCAAAACTCACCAAATGACTCCTCCCACCATATTATAATGTTGCCCAAGTTTGGGGCTCGATCCGAAATCAATAGGTGTGAGAAATTGGAGAATTCAAGTTCAACGGCAGTTAGTTCCTAATTGGAGTGGTTGGTGTATTCCATACTTCTAGCGATTGGATTTCACTCCAATCTGACCAAATGACTCCTCCCACCATATTATGATGTTGCCCAAGTTTTGGGCCAGATCCGAAATCAACAGGTGTGAGAAATTTGACAATTCAAGTGCATTGGCAGTTCGTTCCTAATTGGAGTGGTTGGTGTATTCCATACTTCTAGCGATTGGATTTCACTCAAAACTCACCAAATGACTCCTCCCACCATATTATGATGTTGCCCAAGTTTTGGGCTCGATCCGAAATCAATAGGTGTGAGAAATTGGACAATTCAAGTGCATTGGCAGTTCGTTCCTAATTGTAGTGGTTGGTGTATTCCATACTTCTAGCGATTGGATTTCACTCAAAACTCACCAAATGACTCCTCCCACCATATTATGATGTTGCCCAAGTTTGGGGTTCGATCCGAAATCAATAGGTGTGAGAAATTGGACAATTCAAGTTCAACGGCAGTTCATTCCTAATTGGAGTGGTTGGAGTATTCCATACTTCTAGCGATTGGATTTCTCTCAAAACTCACCAAATGACTCATCCCACCATATTATGATGTTGCCCAAGTTTTGGGCTCGATCAGAAATCAATAGGTGTGAGAAATTGGACAATTCAAGTTCAACGGCAGTTCGTTCCTAATTGGAGTGGTTGGTGTATTCCATACTTCTAGCTATTGGATTTCACTCAAAACTCACCAAATGACTCCTCCCACCATATTATGATGTTGCCAAAGTTTGGGGTTCGATCCGAAATCAATAGGTGTTCCAAATTGGACAATTCAAGTTCAACGGCAGTTCGTTCCTAATTGGAGTGGTTGGTGTATTCCATACTTCTAGCGATTGGATTTCACTCAAAACTCACCAAATGACTCCTCCCACCATATTAAGATGTTGCCCAAGTTTTGGGTTCGATCCGAAATCAATAGGTGTGAGAAATTGGACAATTCAAGTTCAACAGCAGTTCGTTCCTAATTGGAGTGGTTGGTGTATTCCATACTTCTAGCGTTTGGATTTCACTCAAAACTCACCAAATGACTCCTCCCACCATATTATGATGTTGCCAAAGTTTGGGGTTCGATCCGAAATCAATAGGTGTTCCAAATTGGACAATTCAAGTTCAACGGCAGTTCGTTCCTAATTGGAGTGGTTGGTGTATTCCATACTTCTAGCGATTGGATTTCACTCAAAACTCACCAAATGACTCCTCCCACCATATTAAGATGTTGCCCAAGTTTGGGGTTCGATCCGAAATCAATAGGTGTGAGAAATTGGACAATTCAAGTTCAACGGCAGTTCGTTCCTAATTGGAGTGGTTGGTGTATTCCATACTTCTAGCGATTGGATTTCACTCAAAACTCACCAAATGACTCCTCCCACCATATTATGATGTTGCCCACGTTTGGGGCTCGATCCGAAATCAATAGGTGTGAGAAATTGGACAATTCAAGTTCAACGGCAGTTCGTTCCTCATTGGTGTGGTTGGTGTATTCCATACTTCTAGCGATTGGATTTCACTCAAAACTCACCAAATGACTCCTCCCACCATATTCTGATGTTGCACAGGTTTGGGGTTCGATCCGAAATGAATAGGTGTTCCAAATCTGACAATTCAAGTTCAACGGCAGTTCGTTCCTAATTGGAGTGGTTGGTGTATTCCACACTTCTACCGATTGGATTTCACTCAAAACTCACCAAATGACTCCTCCCACCATATTATGATGTTGCCCAAGTTTTGGGCTCGATCCGAAATCAATAGGTGTGAGAAATAGGACAATTCAAGTTCAACGGCAGTTCGTTCCTAATTGGAGTGGTTGGTGTATTCCATACTTCTAGCGATTGGATTTCACTCAAAACTCACCAAATGACTCCTCCCACCATATTATGATGTTGCCCAAGTTTTGGGCACGATCCGAAATCAATAGGTGTTCCAAATTGGACAATTCATGTTCAACGGCAGTTCGTTTCTAATGGGAGTGGTTGGTGTATTCCATAGTTCTAGCGATTGGATTTCACTCAAAACTCACCAAATGACTCCTCCCACCATATTATGATGTTGCCCAAGTTTGGGGCTCGATCCGAAATCAATAGGTGTGAGAAAGTGGACACTTCAAGTTCCACGGTAGTTCGTTCCTAATTGGAGTGGTTGGTGTATTCCATAGTTCTAGCGATTGGATTTCACTCAAAACTCACCAAATGACTCCTCCCACCATATTATGATGTTGCCCAAGTTTTGGGCTCGATCCGAAATCAATAGGTGTGAGAAATTGGACAACTCAAGTTCAACGGCAGTTCGTTCCGAATTGGAGTGGTTGGTGTATTCTATACTTCTAGCGAATGGATTTCACCCAAAACTCACCAAATGACTCCTCCCACCATATTATGATGTTGCCCACGTTTGGGGCTCGATCCGAAATCAATAGGTGTGAGAAATTGGACAATTCAAGTTCAACGGCAGTTCGTTCCTCATTGGTGTGGTTGGTGTATTCCATACTTCTAGCGATTGGATTTCACTCAAAACCCACCAAATGACTCCTCCCACCATATTATGATGTTGCACAGGTTTGGGGTTCGATCCGAAATCAATAGGTGTTCCAAATTGGACAATTCAAGTTCAACGGCAGTTCGTTCCTAATTGGAGTGGTTGGTGTATTCCGTACTTCTAGCGATTGGATTTCACTCAAAACTCACCAAATGACTACTCCCACCATATTATGATGTTTTCCAAGTTTGGGGCTTGATCCGAAATCAATAGGTGCGAGAAATTGGACAATTCAAGTTCAACGGCAGTTCGTTCCTAATTGGAGTGGTTGGTGTCTTCCATACTTCTAGCGATTGGATTTCACTCAAAACTCACCAAATGACTCCTCCCACCATATTATGATGTTGCCCAAGTTTTGGGCACGATCCGAAATCAATAGGTGTTCCAAATTGGACAATTCAAGTTGAACGGCAGTTCGTTCCGAATTGGAGTGGTTGGTGTATTCCATACTTCTAGCGATTGGATTTCACTCAAAACTCACCAAATGACTCCTCCCACCATATTCTGATGTTACCCAAGTTTGGGGCTAGATCCGAAATCAATAGGTGTGAGAAATTGGACAATTCAAGTTCAACGGCAGTTCGTTCCTAATTGGAGTGGTTGGTGTCTTCCATACTTCTAGCGATTGAATTTCACTCAAAACTCACCAAATGACTCCTCCCACCATATTATGGTGTTGCCCAAGTTTTGGGCTCGATCCGAAATCAATAGGTGTGAGAAATTGGACAATTCAAGTTCAACGGCAGTTCGTTTCTAATTGGAGTGGTTGGTGTATTCCATACTTCTAGCGATTGGATTTCACTCAAAACTCACCAAATGACTCCTCCCACCATATTATGTTGTTTCCCAAGATTTGGGCACGATCCGAAATCAATAGGTGTTCCAAATTGGACAATTCAAGTTCAACGGCAGTTCGTTCCTAATTGGAGTGGTTGGTGTATTCCATATTTCTAGCGATTGGATTGCACTCAAAACTCACCAAATGACTCCACCCACCATATTTGGATGTTGCCCAAGTTTGGGGCTCGATCCGAAATCAATAGGTGTTCCAAATTGGACAATTTAAGTTGAACGGCAGTTCGTTCCTAATTGGAGTGGTTGGTGTATTCCATACTTCTAGCGATTGGATTTCACTCAAAACTCACCAAATGACTCCTCCCACCATATTTGGATGTTGCCCAAGTTTGGGGCTTGATCCGAAATCAATAGGTGTGAGAAATTGGACAATTCAAGTTCAACGGCAGTTCGTTCCTAATTGGAGTGGTTGGTGTCTTCCATACTTCGAGCGATTGGATTTCACTCAAAACTCACCAAATGACTGCTCCCACCATATTATGATGTTGCACAGGTTTGGGGTTCGATCCGAAATCAATGGGTGTTAGAAATTGGACAATTCAAGTTCAACGGCAGTTCATTCCTAATTGGAGTGGTTGGTGTATTCCATACTTCTAGCGATTGGATTTCACTCAAAACTCACCAAATGACTCCTCCCACCATATTAAGATGTTGCCCAAGTTTGGGGTTCGATCCGAAATCAATAGGTGTGAGAAATTGGACAATTCAAGTTCAACGGCAGTTCGTTCCTAATTGGAGTGGTTGGTGTATTCCATACTTCTAGCGATTGGATTTCACTCAAAACTCACCAAATGACTCCTCCCACCATATTATGATGTTGCCCACGTTTGGGGCTCGATCCGAAATCAATAGGTGTGAGAAATTGGACAATTCAAGTTCAACGGCAGTTCGTTCCTCATTGGTGTGGTTGGTGTATTCCATACTTCTAGCGATTGGATTTCACTCAAAACTCACCAAATGACTCCTCCCACCATATTCTGATGTTGCACAGGTTTGGGGTTCGATCCGAAATGAATAGGTGTTCCAAATCTGACAATTCAAGTTCAACGGCAGTTCGTTCCTAATTGGAGTGGTTGGTGTATTCCACACTTCTACCGATTGGATTTCACTCAAAACTCACCAAATGACTCCTCCCACCATATTATGATGTTGCCCAAGTTTTGGGCTCGATCCGAAATCAATAGGTGTGAGAAATAGGACAATTCAAGTTCAACGGCAGTTCGTTCCTAATTGGAGTGGTTGGTGTATTCCATACTTCTAGCGATTGGATTTCACTCAAAACTCACCAAATGACTCCTCCCACCATATTATGATGTTGCCCAAGTTTTGGGCACGATCCGAAATCAATAGGTGTTCCAAATTGGACAATTCATGTTCAACGGCAGTTCGTTTCTAATGGGAGTGGTTGGTGTATTCCATAGTTCTAGCGATTGGATTTCACTCAAAACTCACCAAATGACTCCTCCCACCATATTATGATGTTGCCCAAGTTTGGGGCTCGATCCGAAATCAATAGGTGTGAGAAAGTGGACACTTCAAGTTCCACGGTAGTTCGTTCCTAATTGGAGTGGTTGGTGTATTCCATAGTTCTAGCGATTGGATTTCACTCAAAACTCACCAAATGACTCCTCCCACCATATTAAGATGTTGCCCAAGTTTGGGGTTCGATCCGAAATCAATAGGTGTGAGAAATTGGACAATTCAAGTTCAACGGCAGTTCGTTCCTAATTGGAGTGGTTGGTGTATTCCATACTTCTAGCGATTGGATTTCACTCAAAACTCACCAAATGACTCCTCCCACCATATTATGATGTTGCCCACGTTTGGGGCTCGATCCGAAATCAATAGGTGTGAGAAATTGGACAATTCAAGTTCAACGGCAGTTCGTTCCTCATTGGTGTGGTTGGTGTATTCCATACTTCTAGCGATTGGATTTCACTCAAAACTCACCAAATGACTCCTCCCACCATATTCTGATGTTGCACAGGTTTGGGGTTCGATCCGAAATGAATAGGTGTTCCAAATCTGACAATTCAAGTTCAACGGCAGTTCGTTCCTAATTGGAGTGGTTGGTGTATTCCACACTTCTACCGATTGGATTTCACTCAAAACTCACCAAATGACTCCTCCCACCATATTATGATGTTGCCCAAGTTTTGGGCTCGATCCGAAATCAATAGGTGTGAGAAATAGGACAATTCAAGTTCAACGGCAGTTCGTTCCTAATTGGAGTGGTTGGTGTATTCCATACTTCTAGCGATTGGATTTCACTCAAAACTCACCAAATGACTCCTCCCACCATATTATGATGTTGCCCAAGTTTTGGGCACGATCCGAAATCAATAGGTGTTCCAAATTGGACAATTCATGTTCAACGGCAGTTCGTTTCTAATGGGAGTGGTTGGTGTATTCCATAGTTCTAGCGATTGGATTTCACTCAAAACTCACCAAATGACTCCTCCCACCATATTATGATGTTGCCCAAGTTTGGGGCTCGATCCGAAATCAATAGGTGTGAGAAAGTGGACACTTCAAGTTCCACGGTAGTTCGTTCCTAATTGGAGTGGTTGGTGTATTCCATAGTTCTAGCGATTGGATTTCACTCAAAACTCACCAAATGACTCCTCCCACCATATTATGATGTTGCCCAAGTTTTGGGCTCGATCCGAAATCAATAGGTGTGAGAAATTGGACAACTCAAGTTCAACGGCAGTTCGTTCCGAATTGGAGTGGTTGGTGTATTCTATACTTCTAGCGAATGGATTTCACCCAAAACTCACCAAATGACTCCTCCCACCATATTATGATGTTGCCCACGTTTGGGGCTCGATCCGAAATCAATAGGTGTGAGAAATTGGACAATTCAAGTTCAACGGCAGTTCGTTCCTCATTGGTGTGGTTGGTGTATTCCATACTTCTAGCGATTGGATTTCACTCAAAACCCACCAAATGACTCCTCCCACCATATTATGATGTTGCACAGGTTTGGGGTTCGATCCGAAATCAATAGGTGTTCCAAATTGGACAATTCAAGTTCAACGGCAGTTCGTTCCTAATTGGAGTGGTTGGTGTATTCCGTACTTCTAGCGATTGGATTTCACTCAAAACTCACCAAATGACTACTCCCACCATATTATGATGTTTTCCAAGTTTGGGGCTTGATCCGAAATCAATAGGTGCGAGAAATTGGACAATTCAAGTTCAACGGCAGTTCGTTCCTAATTGGAGTGGTTGGTGTCTTCCATACTTCTAGCGATTGGATTTCACTCAAAACTCACCAAATGACTCCTCCCACCATATTATGATGTTGCCCAAGTTTTGGGCACGATCCGAAATCAATAGGTGTTCCAAATTGGACAATTCAAGTTGAACGGCAGTTCGTTCCGAATTGGAGTGGTTGGTGTATTCCATACTTCTAGCGATTGGATTTCACTCAAAACTCACCAAATGACTCCTCCCACCATATTCTGATGTTACCCAAGTTTGGGGCTAGATCCGAAATCAATAGGTGTGAGAAATTGGACAATTCAAGTTCAACGGCAGTTCGTTCCTAATTGGAGTGGTTGGTGTCTTCCATACTTCTAGCGATTGAATTTCACTCAAAACTCACCAAATGACTCCTCCCACCATATTATGGTGTTGCCCAAGTTTTGGGCTCGATCCGAAATCAATAGGTGTGAGAAATTGGACAATTCAAGTTCAACGGCAGTTCGTTTCTAATTGGAGTGGTTGGTGTATTCCATACTTCTAGCGATTGGATTTCACTCAAAACTCACCAAATGACTCCTCCCACCATATTATGTTGTTTCCCAAGATTTGGGCACGATCCGAAATCAATAGGTGTTCCAAATTGGACAATTCAAGTTCAACGGCAGTTCGTTCCTAATTGGAGTGGTTGGTGTATTCCATATTTCTAGCGATTGGATTGCACTCAAAACTCACCAAATGACTCCACCCACCATATTTGGATGTTGCCCAAGTTTGGGGCTCGATCCGAAATCAATAGGTGTTCCAAATTGGACAATTTAAGTTGAACGGCAGTTCGTTCCTAATTGGAGTGGTTGGTGTATTCCATACTTCTAGCGATTGGATTTCACTCAAAACTCACCAAATGACTCCTCCCACCATATTTGGATGTTGCCCAAGTTTGGGGCTTGATCCGAAATCAATAGGTGTGAGAAATTGGACAATTCAAGTTCAACGGCAGTTCGTTCCTAATTGGAGTGGTTGGTGTCTTCCATACTTCGAGCGATTGGATTTCACTCAAAACTCACCAAATGACTGCTCCCACCATATTATGATGTTGCACAGGTTTGGGGTTCGATCCGAAATCAATGGGTGTTAGAAATTGGACAATTCAAGTTCAACGGCAGTTCATTCCTAATTGGAGTGGTTGGTGTATTCCATACTTCTAGCGATTGGATTTCACTCAAAACTCACCAAATGACTCCTCCCACCATATTAAGATGTTGCCCAAGTTTGGGGTTCGATCCGAAATCAATAGGTGTGAGAAATTGGACAATTCAAGTTCAACGGCAGTTCGTTCCTAATTGGAGTGGTTGGTGTATTCCATACTTCTAGCGATTGGATTTCACTCAAAACTCACCAAATGACTCCTCCCACCATATTATGATGTTGCCCACGTTTGGGGCTCGATCCGAAATCAATAGGTGTGAGAAATTGGACAATTCAAGTTCAACGGCAGTTCGTTCCTCATTGGTGTGGTTGGTGTATTCCATACTTCTAGCGATTGGATTTCACTCAAAACTCACCAAATGACTCCTCCCACCATATTCTGATGTTGCACAGGTTTGGGGTTCGATCCGAAATGAATAGGTGTTCCAAATCTGACAATTCAAGTTCAACGGCAGTTCGTTCCTAATTGGAGTGGTTGGTGTATTCCACACTTCTACCGATTGGATTTCACTCAAAACTCACCAAATGACTCCTCCCACCATATTATGATGTTGCCCAAGTTTTGGGCTCGATCCGAAATCAATAGGTGTGAGAAATAGGACAATTCAAGTTCAACGGCAGTTCGTTCCTAATTGGAGTGGTTGGTGTATTCCATACTTCTAGCGATTGGATTTCACTCAAAACTCACCAAATGACTCCTCCCACCATATTATGATGTTGCCCAAGTTTTGGGCACGATCCGAAATCAATAGGTGTTCCAAATTGGACAATTCATGTTCAACGGCAGTTCGTTTCTAATGGGAGTGGTTGGTGTATTCCATAGTTCTAGCGATTGGATTTCACTCAAAACTCACCAAATGACTCCTCCCACCATATTATGATGTTGCCCAAGTTTGGGGCTCGATCCGAAATCAATAGGTGTGAGAAAGTGGACACTTCAAGTTCCACGGTAGTTCGTTCCTAATTGGAGTGGTTGGTGTATTCCATAGTTCTAGCGATTGGATTTCACTCAAAACTCACCAAATGACTCCTCCCACCATATTATGATGTTGCCCAAGTTTTGGGCTCGATCCGAAATCAATAGGTGTGAGAAATAGGACAATTCAAGTTCAACGGCAGTTCGTTCCTAATTGGAGTGGTTGGTGTATTCCATACTTCTAGCGATTGGATTTCACTCAAAACTCACCAAATGACTCCTCCCACCATATTATGATGTTGCCCAAGTTTTGGGCACGATCCGAAATCAATAGGTGTTCCAAATTGGACAATTCATGTTCAACGGCAGTTCGTTTCTAATGGGAGTGGTTGGTGTATTCCATAGTTCTAGCGATTGGATTTCACTCAAAACTCACCAAATGACTCCTCCCACCATATTATGATGTTGCCCAAGTTTGGGGTTCGATCCAAAATCAATAGGTGTGAGAAATTGGACAATTCAAGTTCCACGGCAGTTCATTCCTAATTGGAGTGGTTGGTGTATTCCATACTTCTAGCGATTGGATTTCAGTCAAAACTCACCAAATGACTCCTCCCACCATATTATGATGTTGCCCAAGTTTTGGGCTCGATCCGAAATCAATAGGTGTGAGAAATTGGACAACTCAAGTTCAACGGCAGTTCGTTCCGAATTGGAGTGGTTGGTGTATTCTATACTTCTAGCGAATGGATTTCACCAAAAACTCACCAAATGACTCCTCCCACCATATTATGATGTTGCCCACGTTTGGGGCTCGATCCGAAATCAATAGGTGTGAGAAATTGGACAATTCAAGTTCAACGGCAGTTCGTTCCTCATTGGTGTGGTTGGTGTATTCCATACTTCTAGCGATTGGATTTCACTCAAAACTCACCAAATGACTCCTCCCACCATATTATCTTGTTGCAGAGGTTTGGGGTTCGATCCGAAATCAATAGGTGTTAGAAATTGGACAATTCAAGTTCAACGGCAGTTCGTTCCTAATGGGAGTGGTTGGTGTATTCTATACTTCTAGCGATTGGATTTCACCCAAAACTCACCAAATGACTCCTCCCACCATATTATGATGTTGCCCAAGTTTTGGGCTCGATCCGAAATCAATAGGTGTGAGAAATAGGACAATTCAAGTTCAACGGCAGTTCGTTCCTAATTGGAGTGGTTGGTGTATTCCATACTTCTAGCGATTGGATTTCACTCAAAACTCACCAAATGACTCCTCCCACCATATTATGTTGTTGCCCAAGTTTTGGGCACGATCCGAAATCAATAGGTGTGAGAAATAGGACAATTCAAGTTCAACGGCAGTTCGTTCCTAATTGGAGTGGTTGGTGTATTCCACACTTCTAGCGATTGGTTTTCACTCAAAACTCACCAAAGGACTCCTCCCACCATATTATCATATTGCCTAAGTTTTGGGCTCGATCCGAAATCAATAGGTGTTCCAAATTGGACAATTCAAGTTCAACGGCATTTCGTTCCTAATTGGAGTGGTTTGTGTATTCCATACTTCTAGCGATTGGATTTCACTCAAAACTCACCAAATGACTCCACCCACCATATTATGATGTTGCACAAGTTTGGGGTTCGATCCAAAATCAATAGGGGTTAGAAATTGGACAATTCAAGTTCAACGGCAATTCGTTCCTAACGGGAGTGGTTGGTGTATTCCATAGTTCTAGCGATTGGATTTCACTCAAAACTCACCAAATGACTCCTCCCACCATATTATGATGTTGCCCATGTTTTGGGCTCGATCCGAAATCAACAGGTGTGAGAAATTGGACAATTCAAGTTCAACGGCAGTTCGTTCCTAATTGGAATGGTTGGTGTATTCCACACTTCTAGCGATTGGATTTCACACAAAACTCACCAAATGATTCCTCCCATCATATTATGATATTGCCCAAGTTTTGGGCTCGATCCAAAATCAATAGGTGTTAGAAATTGGACAATTCAAGTTCAACGGCAATTCGTTCCTAACGGGAGTGGTTGGTGTATTCCATACTTTCTAGCGATTGGATTTCACTCAAAACTCACCAAATGACTCCTCCCACCATATTATGATGTTGCCCAAGTTTTGGGCTTGATCCGAAATCAATAGGTGTGAGAAATTGGACAATTCAAGTTCAACAGCGGTTCGTTCCTAATTGGATTGGTTGGTGTATTCCATACTTCTAGCGATTCGATTTCACTAAAAACTCACCAAATGACTCCTCCCACCATATTATGATGTTGCCTAAGTTTTGGGCACGATCCGAAATCAATAGGTGTTCCAAATTGAACAATTCAAGTTCAACGGCAGTTCGTTCCTAATTGGAGTGGTTGGTGTATTCCATACTTCTAGCGATTGGATTTCACTCAAAACTCCCCAAATGACTCCTCCCACCATATTATGATGTTGCCCAAGTTTTGGGCCCGATCCGAAATCAATAGGTGTGAGAAATAGGACAATTCAAGTTCAACGGCAGTTCGTTCCTAATTGGAGTGGTTGGTGTATTCCATACTTCTAGCGATTGGATTTCACTCAAAACTGACAAAATGACTCCTCCCACCATATTATGATGTTGCCCAAGTTTGGGGCTCGATCCGAAATCAATATGTGTGACAAATTGGACAATTCAAGTTCAACGGCAGTTCGTTCCTAATTGGAGTGGTTGGTGTATTCCATACTTCTAGCGATTGGATTTCACTCAAAACTCACCAAAAGACTCCGCCCACCATATTATGATGTTGCCCAAGTTTTGGGCTTGATCCGAAATCAATAGGTGTGAGAAATTGGACAATTCAAGTTCAACGATAGTTCGTTCCTAATTGGAGTGGTTGGTGTATTCCACACTTCAAGTGATTGGATTTCACTCAAAACTCACGAAATGACTCCTCCCACCATATTATGATGTTGCCCAAGTTTTGGGCTCGATCCGAAATCAATAGGTGTTCCAAATTGGACAATTCACGTTCAACGGCAGTTCGTTCCTAACTGTAGTGGTTGGTGTATTCCATACTTCTAGCGATTGGATTTCACTCAAAACTCACCAAATGACTCCTCCCACCATATTATGATGTTGCCCTTGTTTTGGGCACGATCCGAAATCAATAGGTGTTCCAAATTGGACAATTCAAGTTCAACGACAGTAAGTTCCTAATTGGAGTGGTTGGTGTATTCCATACTTCTAGCGATTGGATTTCACTCAAAACTAACCAAATGACTCCTCCCACCATATTATGATATTGCCCAAGTTTTGGGCTCGATCCGAAATCAATAGGTGTGAGAAATTGGACAATTCAAGTTCAACGGCAGTTCGTTCCTAATTGGAGTGGTTGGTGTATTCCACACTTCTAGCGATTGGATTTCACTCAAAACTCACCAAATGACTCCTCCCACCATATTATGATGTTGCCCAAGTTTTGGGGTCGATCCGAAATCAATAGGTGTGAGAAATTGGACAATTCAAGTTCAACGGCAGTTCGTTCCTAATTGGAGTGGTTGGTGTATTCCATACTTCTAGCGATTGGATTTCACTCAAAACTCACCAAATGACTCCTCCCACCATATTATGAAGTTGCCCAAGTTTGGGGCTCGATCCGAAATCAATAGGTGTTCCAAATTGGACAATTCAAGTTCAACGGCAGTTCTATCCTAATTGGAGTGGTTGGTGTATTCCATACTTCTAGCGATTGGATTTCACTCAAAACTCACCAAAAGACTCCGCCCACCATATTATGATGTTGCCCAAGTTTTGGGCTTGATCCGAAATCAATAGGTGTGAGAAATTGGACAATTCAAGTTCAACGATAGTTCGTTCCTAATTGGAGTGGTTGGTGTATTCCACACTTCAAGTGATTGGATTTCACTCAAAACTCACGAAATGACTCCTCCCACCATATTATGATGTTGCCGAAGTTTTGGGCTCGATCCGAAATCAATAGGTGTTCCAAATTGGACAATTCACGTTCAACGGCAGTTCGTTCCTAACTGTAGTGGTTGGTGTATTCCATACTTCTAGCGATTGGATTTCACTCAAAACTCACCAAATGACTCCTCCCACCATATTATGATGTTGCCCTTGTTTTGGGCACGATCCGAAATCAATAGGTGTTCCAAATTGGACAATTCAAGTTCAACGGCAGTAAGTTCCTAATTGGAGTGGTTGGTGTATTCCATACTTCTAGCGATTGGATTTCACTCAAAACTAACCAAATGACTCCTCCCACCATATTATGATGTTGCCCAAGTTTTGGGCTCGATCCGAAATCAATAGGTGTGAGAAATTGGACAATTCAAGTTCAACGGCAGTTCGTTCCTAATTGGAGTGGTTGGTGTATTCCACACTTCTAGCGATTGGATTTCACTCAAAACTCACCAAATGACTCCTCCCACCATATTATGATGTTGCCCAAGTTTTGGGGTCGATCCGAAATCAATAGGTGTGAGAAATTGGACAATTCAAGTTCAACGGCAGTTCGTTCCTAATTGGAGTGGTTGGTGTATTCCATACTTCTAGCGATTGGATTTCACTCAAAACTCACCAAATGACTCCTCCCACCATATTATGATGTTGCCCAAGTTTGGGGCTCGATCCGAAATCAATAGGTGTTCCAAATTGGACAATTCAAGTTCAACGGCAGTTCTATCCTAATTGGAGTGGTTGGTGTATTCCATACTTCTAGCGATTGGATTTCACTCAAAAGTCACCAAATGAGTCCTCCCACCATATTATGTTGTTGCCCAAGTTTTGGGCTCGATCCAAAATCATTAGGTGTTCCAAATTGGACAATTCAAGTTCAACGGCAGTTCGTTACTAATTGGAGTGGTTGGTGTATTCCATACTTCTAGCGATTGAGTTTCACTCAAAACTCACCAAATGACTCCTCCCACCATATTATGAAGTTGCCCAAGTTTGGGGCTCGATCCGAAATCAATAGGTGTTCCAAATTGGACAATTCAAGTTCAACGGCAGTTCGTTCCTAATTGGAGTGGTTCGTGTATTCCATACTTCTAGCGATTGGATTTCACTCAAAACTAGTCAAAATCACTCCTCCCACCATATTATGATGTTGCCCAAGTTTTGGGCTCGATCCGAAATCAATAGATGTGAGAAATTGGACAATTCAAGTTCAACGGCAGTTCGTTCCTAATTGGTGTGGTTGGTGTATTCCACACTTCTAGCGATTGGATTTCACTCAAAACTCACCAAATGACTCCTCCCACCATATTATGATGTTGCCCAAGTTTTGGGCTCGATCCGAAATCAATAGGTGTGAGAAATTGGACAATTCAAGTTCAACGGCAGTTCGTTCCTAATTGGAGTGGTTGGTGTATTCCATACTTCTAGCGAATGGATTTCACTCAAAACTCACCAAAAGACTCCTCCCACCATATTATGATGTTGCCCAAGTTTTGGGCTCGATCCGAAATCAATAGGTGTGAGAAATTGGACAATTCAAGTTCAACGGCAGTTCGTTCCAAATTGGAGTGGTTGGTGTATTCCATACTTCTAGCGATTGGATTTCACTGAAAACTAACCAAATGACTCCTCCCACCATATTATGATGTTGCCCAAGTTTTGGGCTCGATCCGAAATCAATAGGTGTGAGAAATTGGACAATTCAAGTTCAACAGCGGTTCGTTCCTAATTGGATTGGTTGGTGTATTCCATACTTCTAGCGATTCGATTTCACTAAAAACTCACCAAATGACTCCTCCCACCATATTATGATGTTGCCTAAGTTTTGGGCACGATCCGAAATCAATAGGTGTTCCAAATTGGACAATTCAAGTTCAACGGCAGTTCGTTCCTAATTGTAGTGGTTGGTGTATTCCATACTTCTAGCGATTGGATTTCACTCAAAACTAACCAAATGAATACTCCCACCATACTATGATGTTGCCCATGTTTTGGGCTCGATCCGAAATCAACACGTGTGAGAAATTGGACAATTCAAGTTCAACGGCAGTTCGTTCCTAATTGGTGTGGTTGGTGTATTCCATACTTCTAGCGATTGGATTTCACTCAAAACTCACCAAATGACTCCTCCCACCATATTATGATGTTGCTCAAGTTTTGGGCTCGATCCAAAATCAATAGGTGTGAGAAATTGGACAATTCAAGTTCAACGGCAGTTCGATCCTAATTGGAGTGTTTGCTGTATTACATACTTCTAGCTATTGGATTACACTCAAAACTCACAAAGGACTCCTCCCACCATATTATGAAGTTGCCCAAGTTTTGGGCTCGATCCGAAATCAATAGGTGTTCCAAATTGGACAATTCAAGTTCAACGACAGTTCGTTCCTAATTGGAGTGGTTGGTGTATTCCATACTTCTAGCGATTGGATTTCACTCAAAACTCACCAAGTGACTCCTCCCACCATATTATGATGTTGCCCAAGTTTGGGGCTCGATCCGAAATCAATAGGTGTGAGAAATTGGACAATTCAAGTTCAACGGCAGTTCGTTCCTAATTGGAGTGGTTGGTGTATTCCATACTTCTAGCGATTGTATTTCACTCAAAACTCACCAAATGACTCCTCCCACCATATTATGATGTTGCCCAAGTTTGGGGCTCGATCCGAAATCAATAGGTGTTCCAAATTGGACAATTCAAGTTCAACGGCAGTTCGTTCCTAATTGGAGTGGTTGGTGTATTCCACACTTCTAGCGATTGGATTTCACTAAAAACTAACCAAATGACTCCTCCCACCATGTTATGATGTTGCCCAAGTTTTGGGCTCGATCCGAAATCAATAGGTGTGAAAAATTGGACAATTCAAGTTCAACGGCAGTTCGTTCCTAATTGGAGTGGTTGGTGTATTCCATACTTCTAGCGATTGGATTTCACTCAAAACTCACCAAGTGACTCCTCCCACCATATTATGATGTTGCCCAAGTTTTGGGCTCGAGCCGAAATCAATAGGTGCGGGAAATTGGACAATTCAAGTGCAACGGCAGTTCGTTCCTAATTGGAGTGGTTGGTGTATTCCATAGTTCTAGCGATTGGATTTCACTCAAAATTCACCAAATGACTCCTCCCACCATATTGTGATGTAGCCAAAAGTTTGGGGCTCGATCCGAAATCAATAGGTGTGAGAAATTGGACAATTCAAGTTCAACGGCAGTTCGTTCCTAATTGGAGTGGTTGGTGTATTCCATACTTCTAGCGATTGGATTTCACTCAAAACTCACCAAATGACTCCTCCCACCATATTATGATGTTGCCCAAGTTTTGGGCTCGATCCGAAATCAATAGGTGTTCCAAATTGGACAATTCAAGTTCAACGGCAGTTCGTTCCTAATTGGATTGGTTGGGGTATTCCATACTTCTAGCGATTGGATTTCACTCAAACCCACCAAATGACTCCTCCCACCATATTATGATGTTGCCCAAGTTTTGGGCTCGATCCGAAATCAATAGGTGTTCCAAATTGGACAATTCAAGTTCAACGGCAGTTCGTTCCTAATTGGAGTGGTTGGTGTATTCCATACTTCTAGCGTTTGGATTTCACTCAAAACTCACCAAATGACTCCTCCCACCATATTATGATGTTGCCCAAGTTTTGGGCTCGATCCGAAATCAATAGGTGTGATAAATTGGACAATTGAAGTTCCACGGAAGTTCGTTCCTAATTGGAGTGGTTGGTGTATTCCATAGTTCTAGCGATTGGATTTCACTCAAAACTCACCAAATGACTCCTCCCACCATATTATGATGTTGCCCAAGTTTTGGGCTCGATCCGAAATCAATAGGTGTTCCAAATTGGACAATTCAAGTTCAACGGCAGTTCGTTCCTAATTGGAGTGGTTGGTGTATTCCATACTTCTAGCGTTTGGATTTCACTCAAAACTCACCAAATGACTCCTCCCACCATATTATGATGTTGCCCAAGTTTTGGGCTCGATCCGAAATCAATAGGTGTGATAAATTGGACAATTGAAGTTCCACGGAAGTTCGTTCCTAATTGGAGTGGTTGGTGTATTCCATAGTTCTAGCGATTGGATTTCACTCAAAACTCACCAAACGACTCCTCCCACCATATTATGATGTTGCCCAAGTTTTGGGCTCGATACGAAATCAATAGGTGTTCCAAATTGGACAATTCAAGTTCAACGGCAGTTCGTTCCTAATTGGATTGGTTGGGGTATTCCATACTTCTAGCGATTGGATTTCACTCAAAACTCACCAAATGATTCCTCCCACCATATTATGATGTTGCCCAAGTTTTGGGCTCGATCCGAAATCAATAGGTGTTCCAAATTGGACAATTCAAGTTCAGCGGCAGTTCGTTCCTAATTGGAGTGGTTGGTATATTCCATACTTCCAGCGTTTGGATTTCACTCAAAACTCACCAAATGACTCCTCCAATCATATTATGATGTTGCCCAAGTTTTGGGCTCGATCCGAAATCAATAGGTGTTCCACATTGGACAATTCAAGTTCAACGGCAGTTCATTCCTAATTGGAGTGGTTGGTGTATTCCATACTTCTAGCGATTGGATTTCACTCAAAACACACCAAATGACTCCTCCCACCATATTATGATGTTGCCCAAGTTTTGGGCTCGATCCGAAATCAATAGGTCTGAGAAATTGGTCAATTCAATTTCAACGACAATTCGTTCCTAATTGGAGTGGTTGGTGTATTCCATACGTCCAGCGATTGGATTTCACTCAAAACTCACCAAATGACTCCTCCCACCATGTTATGATGTTGCCCAAGTTTTGGGCTCGATCCGAGATCAATAGGTGTTCGAAATTGGACAATTCAAGTTCAATGGCAGTTCGTTCCTAATTGGAGTGGTTGGTGTATTCCATACTTCTAGGGATTGGATTTCACTTACAAGTCACCAAATGACTCCTCCCACCATATTATGATGTTGCCCAAGTTTTGGGCTCGATCCGAAATCAATAGGTGTTCCAAATTAGACAATTCAAGTTCAACGGCAGTTCGTTCCTAATTGGAGTGGTTGGTGTATTCCATACTTCTAGCGATTGGATTTCAGTCAAAAGTAACCAAATGACTCCTCCCAGAATATTATAATGTTGCCCAAGTTTTGGGCTCGATCCGAAATCAATAGGTGTTCCAAATAGGACAATTCAAGTTCAACGGCAGTTCGTTCCGAACTGGAGTGGTTGGTGTATTCCATACTTCTAGCGATTCGATTTCACTCAAAACTCGCCAAATGACTCCTCCCACCATATTACGATGTTGCCCAAGTTTTGGGCTCGATCCAAAATCAATAGGTGTTCCAAATTGGACAATTCAAGTTCAACGGCAGTTCGTTTATAATTGGAGTGGTTGGTGTATTCCATACGTCCAGCGATTTGATTTCACTCAAAACTCACCAAATGACTCCTCCCACCATATTATGAGGTTGCCCACGTTTTGGGCTCGGTCCGAAATCAAAAGGTGTTCCAAATTGGACAATTCAAGTTCATCGGCAGTTCGTTCCTAATTGGAGTGGTTGGTGTATTCCATACATCAGGCGATTGGATTTCACCCAAAACTCACCAAATGACCCCTCCCACCATTTTATTATGTTGCCCAAGTTTTGGGCTCGATCCAAAATCAATAGGTGTTCCAAATTGGACAATTCAAGTTCAACGGCAGTTCGTTCCTAATTGGAGTGGTTGGTGTATTCCATACTTCTAGCGATTGGACTTCACTCAAAACTCACCAAATGACTCCTCCCACCATATTTTGTTGTTCCCCAAGTTTTTTGCTCGATCCGAAATCAATAGGTGTTCCAAATTGGACAATTCAAGTTCAACGACAGTTCGTTCCTAATTGGAGGGGTTTGTGTATTCCATACTTCTAGCGATTGGATTTCACTCAAAACTCACCAAATGACTCTTCCCACCATATTATGATGTTGCCCAAGTTTGGGGCTCGATCCGAAATCAATAGGTGTGAGAAATTGGACAATTCAAGTTCAACGGCAGTTCGTTCCTAATTGGAGTGGTTCGTGTATTCCATACTTCTAGCGATTGGATTTCACTCAAAACTAACCAAATGACTCCTCCCACCATATTATGAAGTTGCCCAAGTTTTGGGCACGATCCGAAATCAGTAGGTGTTCCAAATTGGATAATTCAAGTTCAACGGCAGTTCGTTCCTAATTGGGGTGGTTGGTGTATTCCATACTTCTAGCGATTGGATTTCACTCAAAACTAACCAAATGACTCCTCCCACCATATTATGATGTTGCCCAAGTTTTGGACTCGATCCGAAATCAATGGGTGTTCCAAATTGGACAATTCAAATTCCACGGCAGTTCGTTCCTAATTGGAGTGGTTGGTGTATTCCATACTTCTAGCGATTGGATTTCACTCAAAACTCACCAACTGACTCCTCCCACCATATTATGTTGTTACCCAAGTTTTGGGCTCGATCCGAAATCAATAGGTGTTCCAAATTGGACAATTCAAGTTCAACGGCAGTTCGTTCCTAACTGGAGTGGTTGGTGTATTCCATACTTCTAGCGATTGGATTTCACTCAATACTCACCAAATGACTCCTCCCACCATATTATGATGTTGCCCAAGTTATGGGCTCGATCCGAAGTCAATAGGTGTTCCAAATTGGACAATTCAAGTTCAACGGCAGTTCGTTCCTAACTGGAGTGGTTGGTGTATTCCATACTTCTAGCGATTGGATTTCACTCAAAACTTACCAATTGACTCCTCCCACCATATTATGATGTTGCCCAAGTTTTGGGCTCGATCCGAAATCAATAGGTGTGATAAATTGGACAATTCAAGTTCAACGGCAGTTCGTTCCTAATTGGAGTGGTTGGTGTATTCCATACTTCTAGCGATTTGATTTCACTCAAAACTCACCAAATGACTCCTCCCACCGTATTATGATGTTTCCCAAGTTTTGGGCTCTATCCGAAATCAATAGGTGTTCCATATTAGACAATTCAAGTTCAACGGCAGTTCGTTCCTAATTGGAGTGGTTGGTGTATTCCATACTTCTATCGATTGGATTTCACTCAAAACCCACCAAATGACCCCTCCCACCATATTATGATGTTGCCCAAGTTTCGGGCTCGATCCGAAATCAATAGGTGTTCCAAATTGGACAATTCAAGTTCAACGGCAATTCGTTCCTAATTGGAGTGGTTGGTGTATTCCATACTTCTAGCGATTGGATTTCACTCAAAACTAACCAAATGACTGCTCCCACCCTATTATGATGTTGCCCAAGTTTTGGGCTCGATCCAAAATCAATAGGTGTGAGCAATTGGACAATTCAAGTTCAACGGCAGTTCGTTCCTAACTGGAGTGGTTGGTGTATTCCATACGTCTAGCGATTGGATTTCACCCAAAACTCACCAAATGACTCCTCCCACCATATTATGATGTTGCCCAAGTTTTGGGCTCGATCCGAAATCAGTAGGTCTTAGAATTTGGTCAATTCAATTTGAACGACAGTTCGTTCCTAATTGGAGTGGTTGGTGTATTCCATACGTCCAGCGATTGGATTTCACTAAAAACTCACCAAATGACTCCTCCCACCATATTATGATGTTGCCCAAGTTTTGGGCTCGATCCGAAATCAATAGGTGTTCCAAATTGGACAATTCAAGTTCAACGGCAGTTCGTTCCTAATTGGTGTGGTTGGTGTATTCCATACTTCTAGCGGTTGGATTTCACCCAAAACTCACCAAATGACTCCTCCCACCATATTATGATGTTGCCCAAGTTTTGGGCTCGATCCGAAATCAGTAGGTCTTAGAAATTGGTCAATTCAATTTGAACGACAGTTCGTTCCTAACTGGAGTGGTTGGTGTATTCCATACTTCTTGCGATTGGATTTCCCTCAAAACTCACCAAATGACTCCTCCCACCATATTATGATGTTGCCCAAGTTTTGGGCACGATCCGAAATCAATAGGTGTTCCAAATTGGACAATTCAAGTTCAACGGCAGTTCGTTCCTAACTGGAGTGGTCGGTGTATTCCATACTTCTTCCGAATGGATTTCACTCAAAACCCACCAAATGACTCCTCCCACCATATTATGATGTTGCCCAAGTTTTGGGCTCGATCCGAAATCCATAGGTGTTCCAAATAGGACAATTCAAGTTCAACGGCAGTTCGTTCCTAATTGGAGTGGTTGGTGTATTCCATACTTCTAGCGATTGGATTTCTATCAAAACTCACCAAATGACTCCTCCCACCATATTATGATGTTGCCCAAGTCTTGGGCTCGATCCGAAATCAATAGGTGTTCCAAATTGGACAATTCAAGTTCAACGGCAATTCGTTCCTAATTGGAGTGGTTGGTGTATTCCATACTTCTAGCGATTGGATTTCACTCAAAACTAACCAAATGACTACTCCCACCCTATTATGATGTTGCCCAAGTTTTGGGCTCGATCCAAAATCAATAGGTGTGAGCAATTGGACAATTCAAGTTCAACGGCAGTTCGTTCCTAACTGGAGTGGTTGGTGTATTCCATACGTCTAGCGATTGGATTTCACCCAAAACTCACCAAATGACTCCTCCCACCATATTATGATGTTGCCCAAGTTTTGGGCTCGATCCGAAATCAGTAGGTCTTAGAAATTGGTCAATTCAATTTGAACGACAGTTCGTTCCTAATTGGAGTGGTTGGTGTATTCCATACGTCCAGCGATTGGATTTCACTCAAAACTCACCAAATGACTCCTCCCACCATATTATGATGTTGCCCAAGTTTTGGGCTCGATCCGAAATCAATAGGTGTTCCAAATTGGACAATTCAAGTTCAACGGCAGTTCGTTCCTAATTGTGTGGTTGGTGTATTCCATACTTCTAGCGGTTTGATTTCACCCAAAACTCACCAAATGACTCCTCCCACCATATTATGATGTTGCCCAAGTTTTGGGCTCGATCCGAAATCAGTAGGTCTTAGAAATTGGTCAATTCAATTTGAACGACAGTTCGTTCCTAACTGGAGTGGTTGGTGTATTCCATACTTCTTGCGATTGGATTTCCCTCAAAACTCACCAAATGACTCCTCCCACCATATTATGATGTTGCCCAAGTTTTGGGCACGATCCGAAATCAATAGGTGTTCCAAATTGGACAATTCAAGTTCAACGGCAGTTCGTTCCTAACTGGAGTGGTCGGTGTATTCCATACTTCTTCCGAATGGATTTCACTCAAAACCCACCAAATGACTCCTCCCACCATATTATGATGTTGCCCAAGTTTTGGGCTCGATCCGAAATCCATAGGTGTTCCAAATAGGACAATTCAAGTTCAACGGCAGTTCGTTCCTAATTGGAGTGGTTGGTGTATTCCATACTTCTAGCGATTGGATTTCTATCAAAACTCACCAAATGACTCCTCCCACCATATTATGATGTTGCCCAAGTCTTGGGCTCGATCCGAAATCAATAGGTGTTCCAAATTGGACAATTCAAGTTCAACGGCAGTTCGTTCCTAATTGGAGTGGTTGGTGTATTCCATACTTCTAGCGATTGGACTTCACTCAAAACTCACCAAATGACTCCTCCCACCATATTTTGTTGTTCCCCAAGTTTTTTGCTCGATCCGAAATCAATAGGTGTTCCGAATTGGACAATTCAAATTCCACGGCAGTTCGTTCCTAACTGGAGTGGTTGGTGTATTCCATACTTCAAGCGATTGGATTTCACTCAAAAAAAACCAAATGACTCCTCCCACCATATTATGTTGTTACCCAAGTTTTGGGCTCGATCCGAAATCAATAGGTGTTCCAAATTGGACAATTCAAGTTCAACGGCAGTTCGTTCCTAACTGGAGTGGTTGGTGTATTCCATACTTCTAGCGATTGGATTTCACTCAATACTCACCAAATGACTCCTCCCACCATATTATGATGTTGCCCAAGTTATGGGCTCGATCCGAAGTCAATAGGTGTTCCAAATTGGACAATTCAAGTTCAACGGCAGTTCGTTCGTAACTGGAGTGGTTGGTGTATTCCATACTTCTAGCGATTGGATTTCACTCAAAACTCACCAATTGACTCCTCCCACCATATTATGATGTTGCGCAAGTGTTGGGCTCGATCCGAAATCAATAGGTGTGATAAATTGAACAATTCAAGTTCAACGGCAGTTCGTTCCTAATTGGTGTGGTTGGTGTATTCCATACTTCTAGCGATTTGATTTCACTCAAAACTCACCAAATGACTCCTCCCACCGTATTATGATGTTGCCCATGTTTTGGGCTCTATCCGAAATCAATAGGTGTTCCAAATTGGACAATTCAAGTTCAACGGCAGTTCGTTCCTAATTGGAGTGGTCGGTATATTCCATACTTCTAGCGATTGGAGTTCACTCAAAACTCACCAAACGACTCCTCCCACCATATTATGATGTTGCCCAAGTTTTGTGCTCGATCCGAAATCAATAGGTGTGATAAATTGGACAATTCAGGTTCAACGGCAGTTCGTTCCTAATTGGAGTGGTTAGTGTATTCCATACTTCTAGCGATTTGATTTCACTCAAAACTCACCGATTGACTCCTCCCACCGTATTATGATGTTGCCCAATTTTGGGCTCGATCCGAAATCAATCGGTGTTCCAAATTGGACAATTCAAGTTCAACGGCAGTTCGTTCCTAATTGGAGTGGTTGGTGTATTCCATACTTCTAGCGATTGGATTTCAATCAAAACCCACAAAATGACTCCACCGACCATATTATGTTGTTGCCCAAGTTTTAGGCTCGATCCGAAATCAATAGCTGTTCCAAATTGGACAATTCAAGTTCAACGGCAGTTCGTTCCTAATTGGAGTGGTTGGTGTATTCCATACTTCTATCGATTGGATTTCACTCAAAACCCACCAAATGACCCCTCCCACCATATTATGATGTTGCCCAAGTTTCGGGCTCGATCCGAAATCAATAGGTGTTCCAAATTGGACAATTCAAGTTCAACGGCAGTTCGTTCCTAACTGGAGTGGTTGCTGCATTCCATACTTCTAGGGATTGGATTTCACTCAAAACTCACCAAATGACTCCTCCCACCATATTATGATATTGCCCAAGTTTTGGGCTCGATCCGAAATCAATAGGTGTTAGAAATTGGACAATTCAAGTTCAACGGCAGTTCGTTCCTAATGGGAGTGGTTGGTGTATTCCATACTTCTAACGATTGGATTTCACTCAAAACTTCCCAAATGACTCCTCCCAGCATATTATGATGTTGCCCAGGTTTTGGGCTCGATCCGAAATCAATAGGTGTGAGAAATTGGACAATTCAAGTTCAACGGCAGTTCGTTCCAAATTGGAGTGGTTGGTGTATTCCATACTTCTAGCGATTGGATTTCACTGAAAACTCACCAAATGACTCCTCCCACCATATTATGATGTTGCCCAAGTTATGGGCTCGATCCGAAATCAATAGGTGTGAGCAATTGGACAATTCAAGTTCAACGGCAGTTCGTTCCTAATTGGAGTGGTTGGTGTATTCCATACTTCTCGCGTTTGGATTTCACTCAAAACTAACCAAATGACTACTCCAACCATATTATGATGTTGCCCAAGTTTTGGGCTCGATCCAAAATCAATAGGTGTGAGAAATTGGACAATTCAAGTTCAACGGCAGTTTGTTCCTAATTGGAGTGGTTGGTGTATTCCACACTTCTAGCGATTGGATTTCACACAAAACTCACCAAATGACTCCTCCCACCATATTATGATGCTGCCGAAGTTTTGGGCTCGATCCGAAATCAATAGGTGTGAGAAATTGGGCAATTCAAGTTCAACGGCATTTCGTTCCTAATTGGAGTGGTTGGTGTATTCCATACTTCTTGCGATTGGATTCCACCCAAAACTCACCAAATGACTCCTCCCACCATATTATGATGTTGCCCAAGTTTGGGGCTGGATCCGAAATCAATAGGTGTTCCAAATTGGACAATTCAAGTTCAACGGCAGTTCGTTCCTAATTGGAGTGGTTGGTGTATTCCACACTTCTAGCGATTGGATTTCACTCAAAACTCACCAAATGACTCCTCCCACCATATTATGATGTTGCCCAAGTTTCGGGCTCGACCCGAAATCAATAGGTGTTACAAATTGGACAATTCAAGTTCAACGGCAGTTCGTTCCTAATTGGAGTGGTTGGTCTATTCCATACTTCCAGCGATTGGATTTCACTAAAAACTCACCAAATGACTCCTCCCACCATATTAAGATGTTGCCCAAGTTGGGGCTCAATCCGAAATCAATAGGTGTGAGAAATTGGACAATTCAAGTTCAACGGCAGTTCGTTCTTAATTGGAGTGGTTGGTGTATTCCAAACTTCTAGCGATTGGATTTCACTAAAAACTCACCAAATGACTCCTCCCACCGTATTATGATGTTGCCCAAGTTTTGGGCTCGATCCGAAATCATTAGGTCTTCCAAATTTGACAATTAGAGTTCAACGTCAGTTCGTTCCTAATTGGAGTGGTTGGTGTATTCCATACTTCTAGCGATTGGATTTCTCTCAAAACGGACCAAATGACTCCTCCCACCATATTATGATGTTGCCCAAGTTTGGGGCTCGATCCGAAATCAATATGTGTGAGAAATTGGACAATTCAAGTTCAACGGCAGTTCGTTCCTAATTGGAGTGGTTGGTGTATTCCATACTTCTAGCGATTGGATTTCACTCAATACTCACCAAATGACTCCTCCCACCATATTATGATGTTGCCCAAGTTATGGGCTCGATCCGAAGTCAATAGGTGTTCCAAATTGGACAATTCAAGTTCAACGGCAGTTCGTTCCTAATTGGAGTGGTTGGTGTATTCCATACTTCTAGCGATTGGATTTCACTCAAAACTCACCAAATAACTCCTCCTACCATATTATGATGTTGCCCAAGGTTTGGGTTCGATCCGAAATCAATAGGTCTTCCAAATTTGACAATTAGAGTTCAACGGCAGTTCGTTCCTAATTGGAGTGGTTGGTGT
This sequence comes from Prunus avium, assembly GCF_965620075.1. NCBI lineage: Eukaryota > Viridiplantae > Streptophyta > Magnoliopsida > Rosales > Rosaceae > Prunus > Prunus avium. The sequence continues at coordinate 12,492,662 of NC_142290.1, forward strand.
ATTCCATACTTCTAGCTATCGGATTTCACTCAAAAATAGCCAAATGACTCCTCCCACCATATTTTGATGTTGCCCAAGTTTTGGGCTAGATCCGAAATCAATAGGTGTGAGAAATTGGACAATTCAAGTTCAACGGCAGTTCGTTCCTAATTGGAGTGGTTGGTGTATTCCATACTTCTAGCGATTGGATTTCACTCAAAACTCACCAAATGACTCCTCCCATCATATTATGATGTTGCCCAGGTTTTGGGCTCGATCCGAAACCAATAGGTCTTCCAAATTCGACAATTAGGGTTCAATGGCAGTTCGTTCCTAATTGGAGTGGTTGGTGTATTCCATACTTCTAGCGATTGGATTTCACTCAAAACTAGCCAAATGACTCCTCCCACCATATTATGATGTTGCCCAAGTTTGGGGCTTGATTCGAAATCAACAGGTGTCAAAAAATTGGACAATTCAAGTTCAACGGCAGTTCGTTCTGAATTGGAGTGGTTGGTGTTTTCCATACTTCTAGCGATTGGATTTCACTCAAAACTCACAAAATGACTACTCCCACCATATTATGATGTTGCCCAAGTTTTGGGCTCGATCCGAAATCAATAGCTGTGAGAAATTGGACAATTCAAGTTCAACGGCAGTTCGTTCCTAACTGGAGTGGGTGCTGTATTCGATACTTCTAGAGATTGGATTTCACTCAAAACTCACCAAATGACTCCTCTCACCATATTATGAAGTTGCCCAAGTTTTGGGCTCGATCCGAAATCAATAGGTGTTCCAAATTGGACAATTCAAGTTCAACGGCAGCTCGTTCCGAATTGGAGTGGTTGGTGTATGCCACACTTCTAGCGATTGGATTTCACTCAAAACTCACCAAATGACTCCTCCCACCATATTACGATGTTGCCCAAGTTTCGGGCTCGATCCGAAATCAATAGGTGTGAGAAATTGGACAATTCAAGTTCAACGGCAGATCGTTCCTAATTGGAGTGGTTGGTGTATTCCATACTTCAAGCGATTAAATTTCACACCAAACTCACCAAATGACTCCTCCCACCATATTATGATGTTGCCCAAGTTTTGGGCTCGATCCGAAATCAATAGGTGTGAGAAATTGGACAATTCAAGTTCAACGGCAGATCGTTCCTAATTGGAGTGGTTGGTGTATTCCTTACTTCTTGCGATTGGATTTCACTCAAAACTAACGAAATGACTCCTCCCACCATATTATGATGTTGCCTAAGTTTTCGGCTCGATCCGAAATCAATAGGTGTGAGAAATTGGACAATTCAAGTTCAATGGCAGTTCGTTCCTAACTGGAGTGGTTGGTATATTCCATACTTCTAGCGATTGGATTTCACTCAATACTCACAAAAAGACTCCTCCCACCATATTATGATGTTTCCCAAGTTTTCGGCTCGATCCGAAATCAATAGGTGTGAGAAATTGGACAATTCAAGTTCAGCGGCAGTTCATTCCTAACTGGAGTGGTTGGTGTATTCCATACTTCTAGGGATTGGATTTCACTCAAAACTAACCAAATGACTCCTCCCACCATATTATGATGTTGCCCAAGTTTGGGGCTCGATCCGAAATCAATAGGTGTGAGAAATTGGACAATTCAAGTTCAACGGCAGATCGTTCCTAATTGGAGTGGTTGGTGTATTCCATACTTCAAGCGATTAAATTTCACACCAAACTCACCAAATGACTCCTCCCACCATATTATGATGTTGCCCAAGTTTTGGGCTCGATCCGAAATCAATAGGTGTTCCAAATTGGACAATTCAAGTTCAACGGCAGTTCGTTCCTAATTGGAGTGGTTGGTGTATTCCATACTTCTAGCGACTGGATTTCTCTCAAAACTCACCAAATGACTCCGCCCACCATATTATGATGTTGCCCAAGTTTTGGGCTCGATACGAAATCAGTAGGGGTTCCAAATTGGACAATTCAAGTTCAACCGCAGTTCGTTCCTAATTGGGGGGGTTGGTGTATTCCATACTTCTAGCGATTGGATTTCACTCAAAAAAAACCAAATGACTCCTCCCACCACATTATGATGTTGCCCAAGTTTTGGGCTCGATCCGAAATCAATAGGTGTTCCAAATTGGACAATTCAAGTTCAACGGCAGTTCGTTCCTAATTGGAGTGGTTGGTGTATTCCACACTTCTAGCGATTGGATTTCACTCAAAACTCACCAAATGACTCCTCCCACCATATTATGATGTTGCCCAAATTTTGGGCTCGATCCGAAATCAATAGGTGTGAGAAATTGGACTATTCAAGTTCAACGGCAGTTCGTTCCTAATTATAGTGGTTGGTATATTCCATACTTCTAGCGATTGGATTTCACTCAAAACTCACAAAATGACTCCTCCCACCATATTATGATGTTGCCCAAGTTTTGGGCTCGATCCGAAATCAATAGGTGTTCCAAATTGGACAATTCAAGTTCAACGGCAGTTCATTCCTAACTGGAGTGGTTGGTGTATTCCATACTTCTAGGGATTGGATTTCACTCAAAACTCACCAAATGACTCCTCCCACCATATTATGATGTTGGCCAAGTTTGGGGTCGATCCGAAATCAATAGGTGTGAGAAATTGGACAATTCAAGTTCAACCGCATATCGGTCCTAATTGGAGTGGTTGGTGTACTCCATACTTCAAGCGATTGGATTTCACTCAAAACTCACCAAATGACTCCTCCCACCATATTATGATGTTGCCCAAGTTTTGGGCTCGATCCGAAATCAATAGGTGTGAGAAATTGGACAATTCAAGTTCAACGGCAGTTCGTTCCTAATTGGAGTGGTTGGTGTATTCCATACTTCTAGCGACTGGATTTCTCTCAAAACTCACCAAATGACTCCTCTCACCATATTATGATGTTGCCCAAGTTTTGGGCTCGATACGAAATCAATAGGTGTTCCAAATTGGACAATTCAAGTTCAACGGCAGTTCGTTCCTAATTGAGGTGGTTGGTGTATTCCATACTTCTAGCGATTGGATTTCACTCAAAACAAACCAAATGACTCCTCCCACCACATTATGTTGTTGCCCAAGTTTTGGGCTCGATTCGAAATCAATAGGTGTGAGAAATTGGACAATTCAAGTTCAACGGCAGTTCGTTCCTAATTGGAGTGGTTGGTGTATTCCGTACTTCTAGCTACTGGATTTCACTCAAAACTCACCAAATGACTCCTCCCACGATATTATGATGTTGCCCATGTTTTGGGCTCGATCCGAAATCAATAGGTGTGAGAAATTGGACAATTCAAGTTCAACGACAGTTCGTTCCTAATTGGAGTGGTTGGTGTATTCCATACTTCTAGCGATTGGATTTCACTCAAAACTCATCAAATGACTCCTCCCACCATATTATGATGTTGCCCAGGTTTGGGGCTCGATCCTAAATCAATAGGTGTGAGAAATTGGACAATTCAAGTTCAACGGCAGTTCGTTCCTAATTGGAGTGGTTGGTGTATTCCATACTTCTAGCGATTGGATTTCCCTGAAAACTCACCAAATGACTCCTCCCACCATAGTATGATGTTGCCCATGTTTTGGGCTCGATCCGAAATCAATAGGTGTTCCAAATTGGACAATTCAAGTTCAACGGCAGTTCGTTCCTAATTGGAGTGGTTGGTGTATTCCATACTTCTAGCGATTGGATTTCACTCAAAACTCACCAAATGACTCCTCCCACCATATTATGATGTTGCCCAAGTTTGGGGATCGATCCGAAATCAATAGGTGTTCCAAATTGGACAATTCAAGTTCAATGGCAGTTCGATCCTAATTGGAGTGGTTGGTGTATTCCATACTTCTAGCGATTGGATTTCACTCAAAACTCACAAAATGACTCCTCCCACCATATTATGATGTTGCCCAAGTTTTGGGCTCGATCCGAAATCAATAGGTGTTCCAAATTGGACAATTCAAGTTCAACGGCAGTTCGTTCCTAGTTGGAGTGGTTGGTGTATTCCACACTTCTAGCGATTGGATTTCACTCAAAACTCACCAAATGACTCCTCCCACCATATTATGATGTTGCCCAAGTTTTGGGCTCGATCCGAAATCAATAAGTGTGAGAAATTGGACAATTCAAGTTCAACGGCAGTTCGTTCCTAATTGGAGTGGTTGGTGTATTCCATACTTCTAGCGATTCGATTTCCCTCAAAACTCACCAAATGAATCCTCCCACCATATTATGAAGTTGCCCAAGTTTGGGGCTCGATCCGAAATCAATAGGTGTTCCAAATTGGACAATTCAAGTTCAACGGCAGTTCGTTCCTAGTTGGAGTGGTTGGTGTATTCCACACTTCTAGCGATTGGATTTCACTCAAAACTCACCAAATGACTCCTCCCACCATATTATGATGTTGCCCAAGTTTCGGGCTCGATCCGAAATCAATAAGTGTGAGAAATTGGACAATTGAAGTTCAACGGCAGTTCGTTCCTAATTGGAGTGGTTGGTGTATTCCATACTTCTAGAGATTGGATTTCACTCAAAACACACCAAATGACTCCTCCCACCACATTATGATGTTGCCCAAGTTTTGGGCTCGATCCAAAATCAATAGGTGTGAGAAATTGGACAATTCAAGTTCAACGGCATTTCGTTCCTAATTGGAATGGTTGGTGTATTCCACACTTCTAGCGATTGGATTTCACTCAAAACTCACCAAATGACTCCTCCCACCATATTATGATGTTGCCCAAGTTTTGGGCTCGATCCGAAATCAATACGTGTGAGAAATTGGACAATTCAAGTTCAACGGCAGTTCGTTCCTAATTGGAGTGGTTGGTGTATTCCATACTTCTAGCGATTGGATTTCACTCAAAACTCACCAAACGACTCCTCCCACCATCTTATGATGTTGCCCAAGTTTGGGGCTCGATCCGAAATCAATAGGTGTGAGAAATTGGACAATTCAAGTTCAACGGCAGTTCGTTCCTAATTGGAGTGGTTGGTGTATTCCATACTTCTAGCGTTTGGATTTCACTCAAAACTCCCCAAATGACTCCTCCCACCATATTATGATGTTGCCCAAGTTTTGGGCTCGATCCGAAATCAATAGGTGTGAGAAATTGGACAATTCAAGTTCAACGGCAGTTCGTTCCTAATTGGAGTGGTTGGTGTATTCCATACTTCTAGCGATTGGATTTCACTCAAAACTCCTCCCACCTTATTATGATGTTGCCCATGTTTTGGGCTCTATCTGAAATCAATAGGAGTGGGAAATTGGACAATCCAAGTTCAAGGGCAGTTCGTTCCTAATTGGAGTGGTTGGTGTATTCCACACTTCTAGCGATTGGATTTCACTCAAACCTCACTAAATGACTCCTCCCACCATATTATGATGTTGCCCAAGTTTTGGGCTCGATCCGAAATCAATAGGTGTGAGAAATTGGACAATTCATGTTCAACGGCAGTTCGTCCCTAATTGGAGTGGTTGGTGTATTCCATACTTCTAGCGATTGGATTTCACTCAAAACTCACCAAACGACTCCTCCCACCATATTATGATCTTGCCCAAGTTTTGGGCTCGATCCGAAATCAATAAGTGTGAGAAATTGGACAATTCAAGTTCAACGCTAGTTCGTTCGTAATTGGAGTGGTTGGTGTATTCCATACTTCTAGAGATTGGATTTCACTCAAAACTCACCAAATGACTCCTCCCACCATATTATGATGTTGCCCAAGTTTTGGGCTCGATCCGAAATCAATAGGTGTTCCAAATTGGACAATTCAAGTTCAACGGCAGTTCGTTCCTAATTGGAGTGGTTGGTGTATTCCATACTTCTAGCGATTGGATTTCACTGAAAACTCACCAAATGACTCCTCCCACCATAGTATGATGTTGCCCATGTTTTGGGCTCGATCCGAAATCAATAGGTGTTCCAAATTGGACAATTCAAGTTCAGCGGCAGTTCGTTCCTAATTGGAGTGGTTGGTGTATTCCATACTTCTAGCGATTGGATTTCACTCAAAACTCACCAAATGACTCCTCCCACCATATTAGGATGTTGCCCAAGTTTGGGGATCGATCCGAAATCAATAGGTGTTCCAAATTGGACAATTCAAGTTCAATGGCAGTTCGATCCTAATTGGAGTGGTTGGTGTATTCCATACTTCTAGCGATTGGATTTCACTCAAAACTCACAAAATGACTCCTCCCACCATATTATGATGTTGCCCAAGTTTTGGGCTCGATCCGAAATCAATAGGTGTTCCAAATTGGACAATTCAAGTTCAACGGCAGTTCATTCCTAACTGGAGTGGTTGGTGTATTCCATACTTCTAGGGATTGGATTTCACTCAAAACTCACCAAATGACTCCTCCCACCATATTATTATGTTGCCCAAGTTTGGGGTCGATCCGAAATCAATAGGTGTGAGAAATTGGACAATTCAAGTTCAACCGCAGATCGTTCCTAATTGGAGTGGTTGGTGTACTCCATACTTCAAGCGATTGGATTTCACTCAAAACTCACCAAATGACTCCTCCCACCATATTATGATGTTGCCCAATTTTGGGCTCGATCCGAAATCACTAGGTGTTCCAAATTGGACAATTCAAGTTCAACGGCAGTTCGTTCCTAATTGGAGTGGTTGGTGTATTCCATACTTCTAGCGACTGGATTTCTCTCAAAACTCACCAAATGACTCCTCCCACCATATTATGATGTTGCCCAAGTTTTGGGCTCGATACGAAATCAATAGGTGTTCCAAATTGGACAATTCAAGTTCAACGGCAGTTCGTTCCTAATTGAGGTGGTTGGTGTATTCCATACTTCTAGCGATTGGATTTCACTCAAAACAAACCAAATGACTCCTCCCACCACATTATGATGTTGCCCAAGTTTTGGGCTCGATCCGAAATCAATAGGTGTGAGAAATTGGACAATTCAAGTTCAACGGCAGTTCGTTCCTAATTGGAGTGGTTGGTGTATTCCGTACTTCTAGCTACTGGATTTCACTCAAAACTCACCAAATGACTCCTCCCACGATATTAGGATGTTGCCCATGTTTTGGGCTCGATCCGAAATCAATAAGTGTGAGAAATTGGACAATTCAAGTTCAACGGCAGTTCATTCGTAATTGGAGTGGTTGGTGTATTCCATGCTTCTAGAGATTGGATTTCACTCAAAACTCACCAAATGACTCCTCCCACCATATTATGATGTTGCCCAAGTTTTGGGCTCGATCCGAAATCAATAGGTGTTCCAAATTGGACAATTCAAGTTCAACGGCAGTTCGTTCCTAATTGGAGTGGTTGGTGTATTCCATACTTCTAGCGATTGGATTTCACTGAAAACTCACCAAATGACTCCTCCCACCATAGTATGATGTTGCCCATGTTTTGGGCTCGATCCGAAATCAATAGGTGTTCCAAATTGGACAATTCAAGTTCAACGGCAGTTCATTCCTAACTGGAGTGGTTGGTGTATTCCATACTTCTAGGGATTGGATTTCACTCAAAACTCACCAAATGACTCCTCCCACCATATTATGATGTTGGCCAAGTTTGGGGTCGATCCGAAATCAATAGGTGTGAGAAATTGGACAATTCAAGTTCAACCGTAGATCGTTCCTAATTGGAGTGGTTGGTGTACTCCATACTTCAAGCGATTGGATTTCACTCAAAACTCACCAAATGACTCCTCCCACCATATTATGATGTTGCCCAAGTTTTGGGCTCGATCCGAAATCAATACGTGTTCCAAATTGGACAATTCAAGTTCAACGGCAGTTCGTTCCTAATTGGAGTGGTTGGTGTATTCCATACTTCTAGCGACTGGATTTCTCTCAAAACTCACCAAATGACTCCTCCCACCATATTATGATGTTGCCCAAGTTTTGGGCTCGATACGAAATCAATAGGTGTTCCAAATTGGACAATTCAAGTTCAACGGCAGTTCGTTCCTAATTGAGGTGGTTGGTGTATTCCATACTTCTAGCGATTGGATTTCACTCAAAACAAACCAAATGACTCCTCCCACCACATTATGATGTTGCCCAAGTTTTGGGCTCGATCCGAAATCAATAGGTGTGAGAAATTGGACAATTCAAGTTCAACGGCAGTTCGTTCCTAATTGGAGTGGTTGGTGTATTCCGTACTTCTAGCTACTGGATTTCACTGAAAACTCACCAAATGACTCCTCCCACGATATTATGATGTTGCCCATGTTTTGGGCTCGATCCGAAATCAATAGGTGTGAGAAATTGGACAATTCAAGTTCAACGACAGTTCGTTCCTAATTGGAGTGGTTGGTGTATTCCATACTTCTAGCGATTGGATTTCACTCAAAACTCACCAAATGACTCCTCCCACCATATTATGATGTTGCCCAGGTTTGGGGCTCGATCCTAAATCAATAGGTGTGAGAAATTGGACAATTCAAGTTCAACGGCAGTTCGTTCCTAATTGGAGTGGTTGGTGTATTCCATACTTCTAGCGATTGGAATTCCCTGAAAACTCACCAAATGACTCCTCCCACCATAGTATGATGTTGCCCATGTTTTGGGCTCGATCCGAAATCAATAGGTGTTCCAAATTGGACAATTCAAGTTCAACGGCAGTTCGTTCCTAATTGGAGTGGTTGGTGTATTCCATACTTCTAGCGATTGGATTTCACTCAAAACTCACCAAATGACTCCTCCCACCATATTATGATGTTGCCCAAGTTTGGGGATCGATCCGAAATCAATAGGTGTTCCAAATTGGACAATTCAAGTTCAATGGCAGTTCGATCCTAATTGGAGTGGTTGGTGTATTCCATACTTCTAGCGATTGGATTTCACTCAAAACTCACAAAATGACTCCTCCCACCATATTATGATGTTGCCCAAGTTTTGGGCTCGATCCGAAATCAATAGGTGTTCCAAATTGGACAATTCAAGTTCAACGGCAGTTCGTTCCTAGTTGGAGTGGTTGGTGTATTCCACACTTCTAGCGATTGGATTTCACTCAAAACTCACCAAATGACTCCTCCCACCATATTATGATGTTGCCCAAGTTTTGGGCTCGATCCGAAATCAATAAGTGTGAGAAATTGGACAATTCAAGTTCAACGGCAGTTCGTTCCTAATTGGAGTGGTTGGTGTATTCCATACTTCTAGCGATTCGATTTCCCTCAAAACTCACCAAATGAATCCTCCCACCATATTATCAAGTTGCCCAAGTTTGGGGCTCGATCCGAAATCAATAGGTGTTCCAAGTTGGACAATTCAAGTTCAACGGCAGTTCGTTCCTAGTTGGAGTGGTTGGTGTATTCCACACTTCTAGCGATTGGATTTCACTCAAAACTCACCAAATGACTCCTCCCACCATATTATGATGTTGCCCAAGTTTCGGGGTCGATCCGAAATCAATAAGTGTGAGAAATTGGACAATTCAAGTTCTACGGCAGTTCGTTCCTAATTGGAGTGGTTGGTGTATTCCATACTTCTAGAGATTGGATTTCACTCAAAACACACCAAATGACTCCTCCCACCACATTATGATGTTGCCCAAGTTTTGGGCTCGATCCAAAATCAATAGGTGTGAGAAATTGGACAATTCAAGTTCAACGGCATTTCGTTCCTAATTGGAATGGTTGGTGTATTCCACACTTTCTAGCGATTGGATTTCACTCAAAACTCACCAAATGACTCCTCCCACCATATTATGATGTTGCCCAAGTTTTGGGCTCGATCCGAAATCAATACGTGTGAGAAATTGGACAATTCAAGTTCAACGGCAGTTCGTTCCTAATTGGAGTGGTTGGTGTATGCCATACTTCTAGCGATTGGATTTCACTCAAAACTCACCAAACGACTCCTCCCACCATCTTATGATGTTGCCCAAGTTTGGGGCTCGATCCGAAATCAATAGGTGTGAGAAATTGGACAATTCAAGTTCAACGGCAGTTCGTTCCTAATTGGAGTGGTTGGTGTATTCCATACTTCTAGCGTTTGGATTTCACTCAAAACTCCCCAAATGACTCCTCCCACCATATTATGATGTTGCCCAAGTTTTGGGCTCGATCCCAAATCAATAGGTGTGAGAAATTGGACAATTCAAGTTCAACGGCAGTTCGTTCCTAATTGGAGTGGTTGGTGTATTCCATACTTCTAGCGATTGGATTTCACTCAAAACTCCTCCCACCTTATTATGATGTTGCCCATGTTTTGGGCTCTATCTGAAATCAATAGGAGTGGGAAATTGGACAATCCAAGTTCAAGGGCAGTTCGTTCCTAATTGGAGTGGTTGGTGTATTCCGTACTTCTAGCTACTGGATTTCACTCAAAACTCACCAAAAGACTCCTCCCACGATATTAGGATGTTGCCCATGTTTTGGGCTCGATCCGAAATCAATAAGTGTGAGAAATTGGACAATTCAAGTTCAACGGCAGTTCGTTCGTAATTGGAGTGGTTGGTGTATTCCATGCTTCTAGAGATTGGATTTCACTCAAAACTCACCAAATGACTCCTCCCACCATATTATGATGTTGCCCAAGTTTTGGGCTCGATCCGAAATCAATAGGTGTTCCAAATTGGACAATTCAAGTTCAACGGCAGTTCGTTCCTAATTGGAGTGGTTGGTGTATTCCATACTTCTAGCGATTGGATTTCACTGAAAACTCACCAAATGACTCCTCCCACCATAGTATGATGTTGCCCATGTTTTGGGCTCGATCCGAAATCAATAGGTGTTCCAAATTGGACAATTCAAGTTCAGCGGCAGTTCGTTCCTAATTGGAGTGGTTGGTGTATTCCATACTTCTAGCGATTGGATTTCACTCAAAACTCACCAAATGACTCCTCCCACCATATTATAATGTTGCCCAAGTTTGGGGATCGATCCGAAATCAATAGGTGTTCCAAATTGGACAATTCAAGTTCAATGGCAGTTCGATCCTAATTGGAGTGGTTGGTGTATTCCATACTTCTAGCGATTGGATTTCACTCAAAACTCACAAAATGACTCCTCCCACCATATTATGATGTTGCCCAAGTTTTGGGCTCGATCCGAAATCAATAGGTGTTCCAAATTGGACAATTCAAGTTCAACGGCAGTTCATTCCTAACTGGAGTGGTTGGTGTATTCCATACTTCTAGGGATTGGATTTCACTCAAAACTCACCAAATGACTCCTCCCACCATATTATTATGTTGCCCAAGTTTGGGGTCGATCCGAAATCAATAGGTGTGAGAAATTGGACAATTCAAGTTCAACCGCAGATCGTTCCTAATTGGAGTGGTTGGTGTACTCCATACTTCAAGCGATTGGATTTCACTCAAAACTCACCAAATGACTCCTCCCACCATATTATGATGTTGCCCAATTTTGGGCTCGATCCGAAATCACTAGGTGTTCCAAATTGGACAATTCAAGTTCAACGGCAGTTCGTTCCTAATTGGAGTGGTTGGTGTATTCCATACTTCTAGCGACTGGATTTCTCTCAAAACTCACCAAATGACTCCTCCCACCATATTATGATGTTGCCCAAGTTTTGGGCTCGATACGAAATCAATAGGTGTTCCAAATTGGACAATTCAAGTTCAACGGCAGTTCGTTCCTAATTGAGGTGGTTGGTGTATTCCATACTTCTAGCGATTGGATTTCACTCAAAACAAACCAAATGACTCCTCCCACCACATTATGATGTTGCCCAAGTTTTGGGCTCGATCCGAAATCAATAGGTGTGAGAAATTGGACAATTCAAGTTCAACGGCAGTTCGTTCCTAATTGGAGTGGTTGGTGTATTCCGTACTTCTAGCTACTGGATTTCACTCAAAACTCACCAAATGACTCCTCCCACGATATTATGATGTTGCCCATGTTTTGGGCTCGATCCGAAATCAATAAGTGTGAGAAATTGGACAATTAAAGTTCAACGGCAGTTCGTTCGTAATTGGAGTGGTTGGTGTATTCCATGCTTCTAGAGATTGGATTTCACTCAAAACTCACCAAATGACTCCTCCCACCATATTATGATGTTGCCCAAGTTTTGGGCTCGATCCGAAATCAATAGGTGTTCCAAATTGGACAATTCAAGTTCAACGGCAGTTCGTTCCTAATTGGAGTGGTTGGTGTATTCCATACTTCTAGCGATTGGATTTCAATGAAAACTCACCAAATGACTCCTCCCACCATAGTATGATGTTGCCCATGTTTTGGGCTCGATCCGAAATCAATAGGTGTTCCAAATTGGACAATTCAAGTTCAACGGCAGTTCGTTCCTAATTGGAGTGGTTGGTGTATTCCATACTTCTAGCGACTGGATTTCACTCAAAACTCACCAAATGACTCCTCCCACCATATTATGATGTTGCCCAAGTTTGGGGATCGATCCGAAATCAATAGGTGTTCCAAAGTGGACAATTCAAGTTCAATGGCAGTTCGATCCTAATTGGAGTGGTTGGTGTATTCCATACTTCTAGCGATTGGATTTCACTCAAAACTCACCAAATGACTCCTCCCACCATATTATGATGTTGCCCAAGTTTTGGGCTCGATCTAAAATCAATAGGTGTTCCAAGTTGGATAATTCAAGTTCAACGGCAGTTCGTTCCTAATTGCAGTGGTTGGTGTATTCCATACTTCTAGCGATTCGATTTCACTCAAAACTCACCAAATGACTCCTCCCACCATATTATGATGTTGCCCAAGTTTTGGGCTCGATCCGAACTCAATAGCTCTTCCAAATTTGACAGTTAGAGTTCAACGGCAGTTCGTTCCTAATTGGACTGGTTGGTGTATTCCATACTTCTAGCGATTGGATTTCACTCAAAACTAACCAAATGACTCCTCCCACCATATTATGATGTTGCCCAAGTTTTGGGCTCGATCCGAAATAATAGGTGTGAGAAATTGGACAATTCAAGTTCAACGGCAGTTCGTTCCTAATTGGAGTGGTTGCTGTATTCCATACTTCTAGCTATTGGATTTCACTCAAAACTCACCAAATGACTCCTCCCACCATATTATGATGTTGCCCAAGTTTGGAGCTCGATCCGAAATCAATAGGTGTGAGAAATTGGACAATTCAAGTTCAACGGCAGTTCGTTCCTAATTGGAGTGGTTGGTGTATTCCATAGTTCAGGCGATTGGATTTCACTCAAAACTCACCAAATGACTCCTCCCACCATATTATGATGTTGCCCATGTTTTGGGCTCGATCCGAAATCAATAGGTGTGAGAAATTGGTCAATTCAATTTCAACGACAGTTCGTTCCTAATTGGATTGTTGGTGTATTCCATACTTCTAGGGATTGGATTTCACTCAAAACTCCTCCCACCTTATTATGATGTTGCCCATGTTTTGGGAAATTGGACAATCCAAGTTCAAGGGCAGTTCGTTCCTAATTGGAGTGGTTGGTGTATTCCATACTTCTAGCGATTGGATTTCAATCAAAACTCACCAAACGACTCCTCCCACCATATTATGATGTTGCCCAAGTTTTGGGCTCGATCCGAAATCAATAGGTGTTCCAAATTGGACAATTCAAGTTCAACGGCAGTTCGTTCCTAATTGGAGTGGTTGGTGTATTCCATACTTCTAGCGATTGGATTTTACACAAAACTAACCAATTGACTCCTCCCACCATGTTATGATGTTAACCAAGTTTTGGGCTCAATCCAAAATCAATAGGTGTGAGAAATTGGACAATTGAAGTTCAACGGCAGTTCGTTCCTAATTGGAGTAGTTGGTGTATTCCACACTTCTAGCGATTGGATTTCACTCAAAACTCACAAAATGACATCTCCCACCAAATTATGATGTTGCCCAAGTTTTGGGCTCGATCCGAAATCAATAGGTGTGAGAAATTGGACAATTCAAGTTCAACGACAGTTCGTTCCTAATTGGAGTGGTTGGTGTATTCCATACATCTAGCGATTGGATTTCACTCAAAACTCACCAAATGACTCCTCCCACCATATTATGATGTTGCCCAAGTTTTGGGCTCGATCCAAAATCAATAGGTGTGAGAAATTGGACAATTCAAGTTTAACGGCAGTTCGTTCCTAATTGGTGTGGTTGGTGTATTCCACACTTCTAGCGATTGGATTTCACTCAAAACTAACCAAATGACTCCTCCCACCATATTATGATGTTGCCCAAGTTTGGGGCTCGATCCGAAATCAATAGGTGTGAGAAATTGGACAATTCAAGTTCAACGGCAGTTCGTTCCTAACTGGAATGGTTGGTGTCTTCCACACTTCTAGCGATTGGATTTCACTCAAAACTCACCAAATGACTCCTCCCACCATATTATGATGTTGCCCAAGTTTTGGGCTCGATCCAAAATCAATAGGTGTGAGAAATTGGACAATTCAAGTTTAACGGCAGTTCGTTCCTAATTGGTGTGGTTGGTGTATTCCACACTTCTAGCGATTGGATTTCACTCAAAACTAACCAAATGACTCCTCCCACCATATTATGATGTTGCCCAAGTTTGGGGCTCGATCCGAAATCAATAGGTGTGAGAAATTGGACAATTCAAGTTCAACGGCAGTTCGTTCCTAACTGGAATGGTTGGTGTCTTCCACACTTCTAGCGATTGGATTTCACTCAAAACTCACAAAATGACATCTCCCACCAAATTATGATGTTGCCCAAGTTTTGGGCTCGATCTGAAATCAATAGGTGTGGGAAATTGGACAATCCAAGTTCAACGGCAGTTCGTTCCTAATTGGAGTGGTTGGTGTATTCCACACTTTTAGGGATTGGATTTCTCTCAAAACTAGCCAAATGACTCCTCCCACCGTATTATGATGTTGCCCAAGTTTTGGGCTCGATCCGAAATCAATAGGTGTAAGAAATTGGACAATTCAAGTTCAACGGCAGTTCGTTCCTAATCGTAGTGGTTGGTGTATTCCATACTTCTAGCGATTGGATTTCACACAAAACTCACCAAATGACTCCTCCCACCATATTATGATGTTGCCCTGGTTTGGGGCTCGATCCGAAATCAATAGGTGATCCAAATTGGACAACTCAAGTTCAACGGCAGTTCGTTCCTAATTGGAGTGGTTGGTGTATTCTATACTTCTAGCGATTGGATTTCACTCAAAACTAAACAAATGACTCCTCCCACCATATTATGATGTTGCCCAAGTTTTGGGCTCGATCCGAAATCAATAGGTGTGAGAAATTGGACAGTTCAAGTTCAACGGCAGTTCGTTCCTAATTGGAGTGGTTGGTGTATTCCACACTTCTAGGGATTGGATTTCACTCAAAACTCACCAAATGACTCCTCCCACCATATTATGATGTTGCCCAAGTTTGGGGCTCGGTCCGAAATCAATAGGTGTTCCAAATTGGACAATTCAAGTTCAACGGCTGTTCGTTCCTAATTGGAGTGGTTGGTGTATTCCATACTTCTAGCGATTGGATTTCACTCAAAACTCACCAAATGACTCCTCCCACAATATTATGATGTAGCCCAAGTTTGGGGCTCTGTCCGAAATCAATAGATGTGAGAAATTGGACAATTCAAGTTCAACGGCAGTTCGTTCCTAATTGGAGTGGTTGGTGTATTCCATACTTCTAGCGATTGGATTTCACTCAAAACTAACCAAATGACTCCTCCCACCATATTATGATGTTGCCCAAGTTTTGGGCTCGATCCGAAATAATAGGTGTGGGAAATTGGACAATTCAAGTTCAACGGCAGTTCGTTCCTAATTGGAGTGGTTGCTGTATTCCATACTTCTAGCTATTGGATTTCACTCAAAACTCACCAAATGACTCCTCCCACCATATTATGATGTTGCCCAAGTTTGGGGCTCGATCCGAAATCAATAGGTGTGAGAAATTGGACAATTCAAGTTCAACGGCAGTTCGTTCCTAATTGGAGTGGTTGGTGTATTCCATACTTCAGGCGTTTGGATTTCACTCAAAACTCACCAAATGACTCCTCCCACCATATTATGATGTTGCCCAAGTTTGGGGCTCGATTCGAAATCTATAGGTGTGAGAAATTGGACAATTCAAGTTCAACGGCAGTTCGTTCCTAATTGGAGTGGTTGCTGTATTCCATACTTCTAGCGATTGGATTTCACTCAAAACTCACCGAATGACTCCTCCCACCATATTATGATGTTGCCCAAGTTTTGGGCTCGATCCGAAATCAATAGGTGTTCCAAATTGGACAATTCAAGTTCAACGGCAGTTCGTTCCTAATTGCAGTGGTTGGTGTATTCCATACTTCTAGCGATTGGATTTCACTCAAAACTCCTGCCACCATATTATGATGTTGCCCAAGTTTTGGGCTCGATCCGAAATCAATAGGTGTTCCAAATTGGACAATTCAAGTTCAACGGCAGTTCGTTCCTAATTGGAGTGGTTAGTGTATTCCATACTTCTAGCGATTGGATTTCACTCAAAACTCACCAAATGACTCCTCCCACCATATTATGATGTTGCCCAAGTTTTGGGCTCGATCCTAATTCAATAGGTGTGAGAAATTGGTCAATTCAATTTCAACGACAGTTCGTTCCTAATTGGATTGTTGGTGTATTCCATACTTCTAGCGATTGGATTTCACTAAAAACTCACCAAATGACTCCCCCCACCATATTATGATGTTGCCCAAGTTTTGGGCTCGATCCGAAATCAATAGGTCTTCCAAATTGGACAATTCAAGTTCAACGGCAGTTCGTTCCTAATTGGAGTGGTTGGTGTATTCCATACTTCTAGCGATTGTATTTCACTCAAAACTCACCAAATGACTCCTCGCACCATATTATGATGGTGCCCAAGTTTTGGGCTCGATCCGAAATCAATAGTTGTGAGAAATTGGACAATTCAAGTTCAACGGCATTTCGTTCCAAATTGGAGTGGTTGGTGTATTCCATACTTCTAGCGATTGGATTTCACTCAAAACTCACCAAATGACTCCTCGCACCATATTATGATGGTGCCCAAGTTTTGGGCTCGATCCGAAATCAATAGTTGTGAGAAATTGGACAATTCAAGTTCAACGGCAGTTCGTTCCTAATTGGAGTGGTTGGTGTATTCCATACTTCTAGCGATTGGATTTCACTCAAAACTCACCAAATGACTCCCCCCACCATATTATGATGTTGCCCAAGTTTTGGGCTCGATCCGAAATCAATAGGTCTTCCAAATTGGACAATTCAAGTTCAACGGCAGTTCGTTCCTCATTGGAGTGGTTGGTGTATTCCATACTTCTAGCGATTGTATTTCACTCAAAACTCACCAAATGACTCCTCGCACCATATTATGATGGTGCCCAAGTTTTGGGCTCGATCCGAAATCAATAGTTGTGAGAAATTGGACAATTCAAGTTCAACGGCAGTTCGTTCCAAATTGGAGTGGTTGGTGTATTCCATACTTCTAGCGATTGGATTTCACTCAAAACTCACCAAATGACTCCTCGCACCATATTATGATGGTGCCCAAGTTTTGGGCTCGATCCGAAATCAATAGTTGTGAGAAATTGGACAATTCAAGTTCAACGGCAGTTCGTTCCTAATTGGAGTGGTTGGTGTATTCCATACTTCTAGCGATTGGATTTCACTCAAAACTCACCAAATGACTCCCCCCACCATATTATGATGTTGCCCAAGTTTTGGGCTCGATCCGAAATCAATAGGTCTTCCAAATTGGACAATTCAAGTTCAACGGCAGTTCGTTCCTCATTGGAGTGGTTGGTGTATTCCATACTTCTAGCGATTGTATTTCACTCAAAACTCACCAAATGACTCCTCGCACCATATTATGATGGTGCCCAAGTTTTGGGCTCGATCCGAAATCAATAGTTGTGAGAAATTGGACAATTCAAGTTCAACGGCAGTTCGTTCCTAATTGGAGTGGTTGGTGTATTCCATACTTCTAGCGATTGGATTTCACTCAAAACTCACCAAATGACTCCCCCCACCATATTATGATGTTGCCCAAGTTTTGGGCTCGATCCGAAATCAATAGGTCTTCCAAATTGGACAATTCAAGTTCAACGGCAGTTCGTTCCTAATTGGAGTGGTTGGTGTATTCCATACTTCTAGCGATTGTATTTCACTCAAAACTCACCAAATGACTCCTCCCACCATATTATGATGTTGCCCAAGTTTTGGGCTCGATCCGAAATCAATAGGTGTGAGAAATTGGACAATTCAAGTACAACGGCAGTTCGTTCCTAATTGGAGTGGTTGGTGTATTCCATACTTCTAGCGATTGGATTTCACTCAAAACTCACCAAATGACTCCCCCCACCATATTATGATGTTGCCCAAGTTTTGGGCTCGATCCGAAATCAATAGGTCTTCCAAATTGGACAATTCAAGTTCAACGGCAGTTCGTTCCTCATTGGAGTGGTTGGTGTATTCCATACTTCTAGCGATTGTATTTCACTCAAAACTCACCAAATGACTCCTCGCACCATATTATGATGGTGCCCAAGTTTTGGGCTCGATCCGAAATCAATAGGTGTGAGAAATTGGTCAATTCAATTTCAACGACAGTTCGTTCCTAATTGGATTGTTGGTGTATTCCATACTTCTAGCGATTGGATTTCACTCAAAACTAACCAAATGACTCCTCCCACCATATTATGGTGTGGCCCAAGTTTTGGGCTCGATCCGAAATAATAGGTGTGAGAAATTGGACAATTCAAGTTCAACGGCAGTTCGTTCCTAATTGGAGTGGTTGCTGTATTCCATACTTCTAGCGATTGGATTTCACACAAAACTCATCAAATGACTCCTCCCACCATATTATGTTGTTGCCCAAGTTTTGGGCTCGATCCGAAATCAATAGGTGTTCCAAATTGGACAATTCAAGTTCAACGGCAGTTCGTTCCTAATTGCAGTGGTTGGTGTATTCCATACTTCTAGCGATTGGATTTCACTCAAAACTCACCAAATGACTCCTCCCACCATATTATGATGTTGCCCAAGTTTTGGGCTCAATCCGAAATCAATAGGTCTTCTAAATTTGACAACAAGAGTTCAACGGCAGTTCGTTCCTAATTGGACTGGTTGGTGTATTCCATACTTCTAGCGATTGGATTTCACTCAAAACTAACCAAATGACTCCTCCCACCATATTATGATGTGGCCCAAGTTTTGGGCTCGATCCGAAATACTAGGTGTGAGAAATTGGACAATTCAAGTTCAACGGCAGTTCGTTCCTAATTGGAGTGGTTGGTGTATTCCATAGTTCTAGCATTTGGATTTCACTCAAAACTCACCAATTGACTCCTCCCACCATATTATTATGGTGCCCAAGTTTGGGGGTCATTCTGAAATCAATAGGTGTGAGAAATGGGACAATTCAAGTTCAACGGCAGTTCGTTCCTAATTGGAGTGGTTAGTGTATTCCATACTTCTAGCGATTGGATTTCACTCAAAACTAACCAAATGACTCCTCCCACCATATTATGATGTTGCCCAAGTTTTGGGCTCGATTCGAAATCAATAGGTGTGAGAAATTGGTCAATTCAATTTCAACGGCAGTTCGTTCCTAATTGGAGTGGTTGGTGTATTCCATACTTCTAGCGATTGGATTTCACTCAAAACTCACCAAATGACTCCCCCAACCATATTATGATGTTGCCCAAGTTTTGGGCTCGATCCGAAAGCAATAGGTCTTCCAAATTGGACAATTCAAGTTCAACGGCAGTTCGTTCCTAATTGGAGTGGTTGGTGTATTCCATATATCTAGCGATTGTATTTCACTCAAAACTCACCAAATGACTCCTCCCACCATATTATGATGTTGCCCAAGTTGTGGGCTCGATCCGAAATCAATAGGTAAGAGAAATTGGACAATTCAAGTTCAACAGCAGTTTGTTCCTAATTGGAGTGGTTGCTGTATTCCATACTTCTAGCGATTGGATTTCACTCAAAACTCACCAAATGACTCCCCCCACCATATTATGATGGTGCCCAAGTTTTGGGCTCGATCCGAAATCAATAGGTGTGAGAAATTGGACAATTCAAGTTCAACGGCAGTTCGTTCCTAATTGGAGTGGTTGGTGTATTCCATACTTCTAGCGATTGGATTTCACTCAAAACTCACCAAATGACTCCTCCCACCATATTATGATGTTGCCCAAGTTGTGGGCTCGATCCGAAATCAATAGGTGTGAGAAATTGGACAATTCAAGTTCAACAGCAGTTTGTTCCTAATTGGAGTGGTTGCTGTATTCCATACTTCTAGCGATTGGATTTCACTCAAAACTCACCAAATGACTCCCCCCACCATATTATGATGGTGCCCAAGTTTTGGGCTCGATCCGAAATCAATAGGTGTGAGAAATTGGACAATTCAAGTTCAACGGCAGTTCGTTCCTAATTGGAGTGGTTGGTGTATTCCATACTTCTAGCGATTGGATTTCACTCAAAACTCACCAAATGACTCCTCCCACCATATTATGATGTTGCCCAAGTTTTGGGCTCGATCCGAAATCAATAGGTGTTCCAAATAGGACAATTCAAGTTCAACGGTAGTTCGTTCCCAATTGGAGTGCTTGGTGTATTCCATACTTCTAGCGATTGGATTTCACTCAGAACTCACAAAATGACTCCTCCCACCATATTATGATGTTGCCCAAGTTTTGGGCTCGATCCGAAATCAATAGGTGTGAGAAATTGGACGATTCAAGTTCAACGGCAGTTCGTTCCTAATTGGAGTGGTTGGTGTATTCCATACTTCTAGCGATTGGATTTCACTCAAAACTCACCAAATGACTCCTGCCACCATATTATGATGTTGCCCAAGTTTTGGGCTCGATCTTAATTTAATAGGTGAGAGAAATTGGTCAATTCAATTTCAACGACAGTTCTTTCCTATTTGGAGTGGTTGGTGTATTCCATACTTCTAGCGATTGGATTTCACTAAAAACTCACCAAATGACTCCTCCCACCATATTATGATGTTGCCCAAGTTTTGGGCTCGATCCGAAATCAATAGGTGTGAGAAATTGGTCAATTCAATTTCAACGACAGTTGGTTCCTAATTGGAGTGGTTGGTGTATTCCATACTTCTAGCGATTGGATTTCACTCAAAACTCACCAAACGACTCCTCCCACCATATTACGATGTTGCCCAAGTTTTGGGCTCGATCCGAAATCCATAGGTGTTCCAAATTGGAATTTCAAGTTCAACGGCAGTTCGTTCCCAATAGGAGTGGTTGGTGTATTCCACACTTCTAGCGATTGGATTTCACTCAAAACTCACCAAATGACTCCTCCCACCATATTATGATGTTGCCCAAGTTTTGGGCTCGATCCGAAATCATTAGGTGTGAGAAATTGGACAATTCAAGTTCAACGGAAGTTCGTTCCTAATTGGAGTGGTTGGTGTATTCCAAATTTCTAGCGATTGGATTTCACTCAAAACTCACCAAATGACTCCTCCCACCATATTATGATGTTGCCCAAGTTTGGGGCTCGATCCGAAATCAATACGTGTGAGAAATTGGACAATTCAAGTTCAACGGCAGTTCGCTCCTAATTGGAGTGGTTGGTGTATTCCATACTTCTAGCGATTGGATTTCACTCAAAACTCACCAAATGACTCCCCCCACCATATTATGATGTTGCCCAAGTTTTGGGCTCGATCCGAAATCAATAGGTCTTCCAAATTGGACAATTCAAGTTCAACGGCAGTTCGTTCCTCATTGGAGTGGTTGGTGTATTCCATACTTCTAGCGATTGTATTTCACTCAAAACTCACCAAATGACTCCTCGCACCATATTATGATGGTGCCCAAGTTTTGGGCTCGATCCGAAATCAATAGGTGTGAGAAATTGGTCAATTCAATTTCAACGACAGTTCGTTCCTAATTGGATTGTTGGTGTATTCCATACTTCTAGCGATTGGATTTCACTCAAAACTAACCAAATGACTCCTCCCACCATATTATGGTGTGGCCCAAGTTTTGGGCTCGATCCGAAATAATAGGTGTGAGAAATTGGACAATTCAAGTTCAACGGCAGTTCGTTCCTAATTGGAGTGGTTGCTGTATTCCATACTTCTAGCGATTGGATTTCACACAAAACTCATCAAATGACTCCTCCCACCATATTATGTTGTTGCCCAAGTTTTGGGCTCGATCCGAAATCAATAGGTGTTCCAAATTGGACAATTCAAGTTCAACGGCAGTTCGTTCCTAATTGCAGTGGTTGGTGTATTCCATACTTCTAGCGATTGGATTTCACTCAAAACTCACCAAATGACTCCTCCCACCATATTATGATGTTGCCCAAGTTTTGGGCTCAATCCGAAATCAATAGGTCTTCTAAATTTGACAACAAGAGTTCAACGGCAGTTCGTTCCTAATTGGACTGGTTGGTGTATTCCATACTTCTAGCGATTGGATTTCACTCAAAACTAACCAAATGACTCCTCCCACCATATTATGATGTGGCCCAAGTTTTGGGCTCGATCCGAAATACTAGGTGTGAGAAATTGGACAATTCAAGTTCAACGGCAGTTCGTTCCTAATTGGAGTGGTTGGTGTATTCCATAGTTCTAGCATTTGGATTTCACTCAAAACTCACCAATTGACTCCTCCCACCATATTATTATGGTGCCCAAGTTTGGGGGTCATTCTGAAATCAATAGGTGTGAGAAATGGGACAATTCAAGTTCAACGGCAGTTCGTTCCTAATTGGAGTGGTTAGTGTATTCCATACTTCTAGCGATTGGATTTCACTCAAAACTAACCAAATGACTCCTCCCACCATATTATGATGTTGCCCAAGTTTTGGACTCGATTCGAAATCAATAGGTGTGAGAAATTGGTCAATTCAATTTCAACGGCAGTTCGTTCCTAATTGGAGTGGTTGGTGTATTCCATACTTCTAGCGATTGGATTTCACTCAAAACTCACCAAATGACTCCCCCAACCATATTATGATGTTGCCCAAGTTTTGGGCTCGATCCGAAAGCAATAGGTCTTCCAAATTGGACAATTCAAGTTCAACGGCAGTTCGTTCCTAATTGGAGTGGTTGGTGTATTCCATATATCTAGCGATTGTATTTCACTCAAAACTCACCAAATGACTCCTCCCACCATATTATGATGTTGCCCAAGTTGTGGGCTCGATCCGAAATCAATAGGTGTGAGAAATTGGACAATTCAAGTTCAACAGCAGTTTGTTCCTAATTGGAGTGGTTGCTGTATTCCATACTTCTAGCGATTGGATTTCACTCAAAACTCACCAAATGACTCCCCCCACCATATTATGATGGTGCCCAAGTTTTGGGCTCGATCCGAAATCAATAGGTGTGAGAAATTGGACAATTCAAGTTCAACGGCAGTTCGTTCCTAATTGGAGTGGTTGGTGTATTCCATACTTCTAGCGATTGGATTTCACTCAAAACTCACCAAATGACTCCTCCCACCATATTATGATGTTGCCCAAGTTGTGGGCTCGATCCGAAATCAATAGGTGTGAGAAATTGGACAATTCAAGTTCAACAGCAGTTTGTTCCTAATTGGAGTGGTTGCTGTATTCCATACTTCTAGCGATTGGATTTCACTCAAAACTCACCAAATGACTCCCCCCACCATATTATGATGGTGCCCAAGTTTTGGGCTCGATCCGAAATCAATAGGTGTGAGAAATTGGACAATTCAAGTTCAACGGCAGTTCGTTCCTAATTGGAGTGGTTGGTGTATTCCATACTTCTAGCGATTGGATTTCACTCAAAACTCACCAAATGACTCCTCCCACCATATTATGATGTTGCCCAAGTTTTGGGCTCGATCCGAAATCAATAGGTGTTCCAAATAGGACAATTCAAGTTCAACGGTAGTTCGTTCCCAATTGGAGTGCTTGGTGTATTCCATACTTCTAGCGATTGGATTTCACTCAGAACTCACAAAATGACTCCTCCCACCATATTATGATGTTGCCCAAGTTTTGGGCTCGATCCGAAATCAATAGGTGTGAGAAATTGGACGATTCAAGTTCAACGGCAGTTCGTTCCTAATTGGAGTGGTTGGTGTATTCCATACTTCTAGCGATTGGATTTCACTCAAAACTCACCAAATGACTCCTGCCACCATATTATGATGTTGCCCAAGTTTTGGGCTCGATCTTAATTTAATAGGTGAGAGAAATTGGTCAATTCAATTTCAACGACAGTTCTTTCCTATTTGGAGTGGTTGGTGTATTCCATACTTCTAGCGATTGGATTTCACTAAAAACTCACCAAATGACTCCTCCCACCATATTATGATGTTGCCCAAGTTTTGGGCTCGATCCGAAATCAATAGGTGTGAGAAATTGGTCAATTCAATTTCAACGACAGTTGGTTCCTAATTGGAGTGGTTGGTGTATTCCATACTTCTAGCGATTGGATTTCACTCAAAACTCACCAAACGACTCCTCCCACCATATTACGATGTTGCCCAAGTTTTGGGCTCGATCCGAAATCCATAGGTGTTCCAAATTGGAATTTCAAGTTCAACGGCAGTTCGTTCCCAATAGGAGTGGTTGGTGTATTCCACACTTCTAGCGATTGGATTTCACTCAAAACTCACCAAATGACTCCTCCCACCATATTATGATGTTGCCCAAGTTTTGGGCTCGATCCGAAATCATTAGGTGTGAGAAATTGGACAATTCAAGTTCAACGGAAGTTCGTTCCTAATTGGAGTGGTTGGTGTATTCCAAATTTCTAGCGATTGGATTTCACTCAAAACTCACCAAATGACTCCTCCCACCATATTATGATGTTGCCCAAGTTTGGGGCTCGATCCGAAATCAATACGTGTGAGAAATTGGACAATTCAAGTTCAACGGCAGTTCGCTCCTAATTGGAGTGGTTGGTGTATTCCATACTTCTAGCGATTGGATTTCACTCAAAACTCACCAAATGACTCCCCCAACCATATTATGATGTTGCCCAAGTTTTGGGCTCGATCCGAAGGCAATAGGTCTTCCAAATTGGACAATTCAAATTCAACGGAAGTTCGTTCCTAATTGGAGTGGTTGGTGTATTCCATACTTCTAGCGATTGGATTTCACTGAAAACTCACCAAATGACTCCTCCCACCATATTATGATGTTGCCCAAGTTTTGGGCTCGATCCGAAATCAATAGGTGTGAGAAATTGGACAATTCAAGTTCAACGGCAGTTCGTTCCTGATTGGAGTGGTTGGTGTATTCCATACTTCTAGCGATTGGATTTCACTCAAAACTCACCAAATGACTCCTCCCACCAAATTATGATGTTGCCCAAGTTTTAGGCTCGATCCGAAATCAATAGGTGTGAGAAATTGGACAATTCAAGTTCAACGGCAGTTCGTCCATAATTGGAGTGGTTGGTGTATTCCATACTTCTAGCGAATGGATTTCACTCAAAACTCACCAAATGACTCCTCCCACCATATTATGGAGTTGCCCAAGTTTTGGGATCGATCCGAAATCAATGGGTGTTCCAAATTGGACAATTCAAGTTCAACGGCAGATCGTTCCTAATTGGAGTGGTTGGTTTATTCCATACTTCTAGCGATTGGATTTCACTCAAAACTCACCAAAGGACTCCTCCCACCATATTATGATGTTGCCCAAGTTTTGGTCTCGATTCGAAATCAATAGGTGTGAGAAATTGGACAATTCAAGTTCAATGGCAGTTCGTTCCTAATTGGAGCGGCTGGTGTATTCCTTACTTCTAGCGATTGGATTTCACTCAAAACTCACAAAATGACACCTCTCACCGTACTAGGATGTTGCCCAAGTTTTGGGCTCGATCCGAAATCAATAGGTGCTCCAAATTGGACAATTCATGTTCAACGGCAGTTCGTTCCTAATTGGAGTGGTTGGTGCATTCCATACTTCTAGGGATTGGATTTCACTCAAAACTCACCAAATGACTCCTCCCACCGTATTCTGATGTTGCCCAAGTTTTGGGCTCGATCCGAAATCAATAGGTGTGAGAAATTGGACAATTCAAGTTCAACGGCAGTTCGTTCCTAATTGGAGTGGTTGGTGTATTCCATACTTCTAGAGATTGGATTTCACTCAAACCTCACCAAATGATTCCTCCCACCATATTATGATGTTGCCCAAGTTTTGGGCTCGATCCGAAATCAATAGGTGTTCCAAATTGGACAATTCAAGTTCGATGGCAGTTCGTTCCTAATTGGAGTGGTTGGTGTATTCCATACTTCTAGCGATTGGATTTCACTCAAAACTCAGCAAATGACTCCTCCCACCATATTATGATGTTGCCCAAGTTTTGGGCTCGATCCGAAATCAATAGGTGTTCGAAATTGGACAATTCAAGTTCAACGGCAGTTCGTTCCTCATTGGAGTGGCTGGTGTATTCCATACTTCTAGCGATTGGATTTCACTCAAAACTCACCAAATGACTCCTGCCACCATATTATGATGCTGCCCAAGTGTTGGGCTCGATCCGAAATTAATAGGTGTGAGAAATTGGTCAATTCAATTTCAACGGCATTTCGTTCCTATTTGGAGGGGTTGGTGTATTCCATACTTCTAGCGATTGGATTTCACTCAAAACTCACAAAATGACACCTCTCACCGTACTAGGATGTTGCCCAAGTTTTGGGCTCGATCCGAAATCAATAGGTGTGAGAAATTGGACAATTCATGTTCAACGGCAGTTCGTTCCTAATATGAGTGGTTGGTGTAATCCATACTTCTAGCGATTGGATTTCACTCAAAACTAACCAAATGACTCCTCCCACCATATTATGATGTTGCCCAAGTTTTGGGCTCAATCCGAAATCAATACGTGTCAGAAATTGGACAATTCAAGTTCAACGGCAGTTCGTTCCTAATTGGAGCGGTTGGTGTATTCCACACTTTTAGCGATTGGATTTCACTCAAAACTCACCAAATGACTCCTCCCAGCATTTTATGATGTTGCCAAAGTTTTGGGCTCGATCCGAAATCAATAGGTGTTCCAAATTGGACAATTCAAGTTCGACGGCAGTTCGTTCCTAATTGGAGTGGTTGGTGTATTCCATACTTCTAGCGATTGGATTTCACTCAAAACTCACCAATTGACTCCTCCCACCATATTATGATGCTGCCCAAGTTTTGGGCTCGATCCGAAATTAATAGGTGTGAGAAATTGGTCAATTCAATTTCAACGGCATTTCGTTCCTAATTGGAGTGGTTGGTGTATTCCATACTTCTAGCGATTGGATTTCACTCAAAACTCACAAAATGACACCTCTCACCGTACTAGGATGTTGCCCAAGTTTTGGGCTCGATCCGAAATCAATAGGTGTTCCAAATTGGACAATTCATGTTCAACGGCAGTTCGTTCCTAATTGAAGTGGTTGGTGTATTCCATACTTCTAGGGATTGGATTTCACTCAAAACTCAACAAATGACTCCTCCCACCATATTATGATGTTGCCCAAGTTTTGGGCTCGATCCGAAATCAAAAGGTGTGAGAAATTGGACAATTCAAGTTCAACGGCAGTTCGTTCCTAATTGGAGTGGTTGGTGTATTCCATACTTCTAGCGATTGGATTTCACTCAAACCTCACCAAATTACTCCTTCCACCATTTTATGATGTTGCCCAAGTTTTGGGCTCGATCCGAAATCAATAGGTGTTCCAAATTGGACAATTCAAGTTCGACGGCAGTTCGTTCCTAATTGGAGTGGTTGGTGTATTCCATACTTCTAGCGATTGGATTTCACTCAAACCTCACCAAATTACTCCTTCCACCATTTTATGATGTTGCCCAAGTTTTGGGATCGATCCGAAATCAATAGGTGTTCCAAATTGGACAATTCAAGTTCGACGGCAATTCGTTCCTAATTGGAGTGGTTGGTGTATTCCATACTTCTAGCCATTGGATTTCACTCAAAACTCACAAAATGACACCTCTCACCGTACTAGGATGTTGCCCAAGTTTTGGGCTCGATCCGAAATCAATAGGTGTGAGAAATTGGTCAATTCAAGTTCAACGGCAGTTCGTTCCTAATTGGAGTGGTTGGTGTATTCCATACTTCTAGCGTTTGGATTTCACTAAAAACTCACCAAATGACTCCTCCCACCATATTATGATGTTGCCCAAGTTTTGGGATCGATCCGAAATCAATTGGTGTGAGAAATTGGTCAATTCAATTTCAACGGCATTTCGTTCCTAATTGGAGTTGTTGGTGTATTCCATACTTCTAGCAATTGGATTTCACTCAAAACTCAACAAATGACTCCTCCCACCATATTATGATGTTGCCCAAGTTTTGGGCTCGATCCGAAATCAACAGGTGTTCCAAATTGGACAATTCAAGTTCAACGGCAGTTCGTTCCTAATTGGAGTGGTTGGTGTTTTCCATACTTCTTGCGATTGGATCTCACTCAAAACTCACCAAATGACTCCTCCCACCATGTTATGATGTTGCCCAAATTTTGGGATCGATCCGAAATAAATAGGTGTGAGAAATTGGACAATTCAAGTTCAACGGCAGTTCGTTCCTAATCGCAGTGGTTGGTGTATTCCATACTTCAAGCGATTGGATTTCACTCAAAACTCACCAAATGACTCCTCCCACCATGTTATGATGTTGCCCAAGTTTTGGGCTCGATCAGAAATCAATTGGGGTGAGAAATTGGACAATTCAAGATTAACGGCAGTTCGTTCCTAATTGGAGTGGTTGGTGTATTCCACACTTCTTGCGATTGGATTTCACTCAAAACTCACCAATTGACTCCACCCACCATATTACGATGTTGCCCAAGTTTTGTGCTCGATCAGAAATCAGTACGTGTGAGAAATTGGACAATTCAATTTCAACGGCAGTTCGTTCTTAATTGGAGTGGTTGGTGTATTCCATACTTCTAGCGATTGGATTTCACTCAAAACTCACCAAATGACTCCTCCCACCATATTATGATGTTGCCCAAGTTTTGGGCTCGATCCGAAATCAATAGGTGTTCCATTGGACAATTCAAGTTCAACGGCAGTTCGTTCCCAATTGTAGTGGTTGGTGTATTCCATACTTCTAGCGATTGGAATTCACTCAAAACTCACCAAATGACTCCTCCCCCCATATTATGATGTTGCCCAAGTTTTGGGCTCGATCCGAAATCAATAAGTGTTCCAAATTGGACAATTCAAGTTCAACGGCAGTTCGTTCCTAATTGGAGTGGTTGGTGTATTCCACACTTCTAGCGATTGGATTTCACTCAAAACTCACCAATTGCCTCCTCCCACCATATTATGATGTTGCCCAAGTTTTGGGCTCGATCCGAAATCAATAGGTGTGAGAAATTGGACAATTCAAGTTCAACGGCAGTTCGTTCCTAATTGGAGTGGTTGGTGTATTCCATACTTCTAGCGATTGGATTTCTCTCAAAAGTCACCAAATGACTCCTCCCACCACATTATGAAGTTGCCCAAGTTTTGGGCTCGATCCAAAATCAATAGGTGTGAGAAATTGGACTATTCAAGTCCAACGGCAGTTCGTTCCTAATTGGAGTGGTTGGTGTATTCCACACTTCTAGCGATTGGATTTCACTCAAAACTCACCAAACGACTCCTCCCACCATACTATGATGTTGCCCAAGTTTTGGGCTCGATCCGAAATCAATAGGTGTGAGAAATTGGACAATTCAAGTTCAACGGCAGTTCGTTTCTAATTGCAGTCGTTGGTGTATTCCATACTTCTAGCGATTGGATTTCACTGAAAACTCACCAAATGACTCCTCCGACCATATTGTGATGTTGCCCAAGTTTTGGGATCGATCCGAAATCAATAGGTCTTCCAAATTTGACAGTTAGAGTTCAACGGCAGTTCGTTCCTAATTGGACTGGTTGGTGTATTCCATACTTCTAGCGATTGGATTTCACTCAAAACTAACCAAATGACTCCTCCCACCATATTATGACGTTGCCCAACTTTTGGGCTCGATCCGAAATAAATAGGTGTTCCAAATTGGACAATTCAAGTTCAACGGCACTTCGTTCCTAATTGGAGTGGTTGGTGTATTGCATACTTCTAGCGATTGGATTTCACTCAAAACTCACCAAATGACTCCTCCCACCATATTAAGATGTTGCCCAAGTTTTGGGCTCGATCCGAAATCAATAGGTGTTCCAAATTGGACAATTCAAGTTCAACGGCAGTTCGTTCCTAATTGGAGTGGTTGGTGTATTCCATACTTCTAGAGATTGGATTTCACTCAAAACTCACCAAATGACTCCTCCCACCAAATTATGACGTTGCCCAAGTTTTGGGCTCGATCCGAAATCAATAGGTGTGAGAAATTGGACAATTCAAGTTCAACGACAGTTCGTTTCTAATTGCAGTCGTTGGTGTATTCCATACTTCTAGCGATTGGATTTCTCTCAAAACTCACCAAATGACTCCTCCCACCATATTATGATGTTGCCCAAGTTTTGGGCTCGATCCGAAATCAATACGTGTTCCAAATTGGAAAATTCAAGTATAACGGCAGTTCGTTCCTAATTGGAGTGGTTGGTGTATTCCATACTTCTAGCGAATGGATTTCACTAAAAACTCACCAAATGGCTCCTCCCACCATATTATGATGTTGCTAAAGTTTGGGGATCGATCCGAAATCAATAGGTGTGAGAAATTGGACAATTCAAGTTCAACGGCAGTTCATTCCTAATTGGAGTGGTTGATGTATTCCATACTTCTAGGGATTGGATTTCACTCAAAACTCACCAAATGACTCCTCCCACCAAATTATGATGTTGCCCAAGTTTTAGGCTCGATCCGCAATCAATAGGTGTGAGAAATTGGACAATTCAAGTTCAACGGCAGTTCGTTCCTAATTGGAGTGGTTGGTGTATTCCATACTTCTAGCGATTGGATTTCACTCAAAACTAACCAAATGACTCCTCCCACCATATTACGATGTTGCCCAAGTTTTGGGCTCGATCCGAAATCAATAGGTGTTCCAAATTGGACAATTCAAGTTCAACGGCAGTTCATTCCTGATTGGAGTGCTTGGTGTATCCCATACTTCTAGCGGTTGGATTTCTCCCAAAACTTACCAAATGACTCCTCCCACCATATTATGATGTTGCCCAAGTTTTGGGCTTGATCGGAAATCAATAGGTGTGAGAAATTGGACAATTCAAGTTCAACGGCAGTTCGTTCCTAATTGGAGTGGTTGGTGTATTCCATACTTCTAGCGATTGGATTTCACTCAAAACTTACCAAATGACTCCTCCCACCATATTATGATATTGCCCAAGTTTTGGGCTCGATCCAAAATCAATAGGTGTTCCAAATTGGACAATTCAAGTTCAATGGCAGTTCGTTCCAAATTGGAGTGGTTGGTGTATTCCATACTTCTAGCGATTGGATTTCACTCAAAACTCACCAAATGACTCCTCCCACCATATTATGATGTTGCCCAAGTTTGGGGCTCGATCCGAAATCAATAGGTGTTCCAAATTGGACAATTCAAGTTCAACGGCAGTTCGTTCCTAATTGGAGTGGTTGGTGTATTCCAAACTTCTAGCGATTGGATTTCACTCAAAACTCACCAAGGGACTCCTCCCACCATATTAAGATGTTGCCCAAGTTTTGGGCTCGATTCGAAATCAATAGGTGTGAGAAATTGGACAATTCAAGTTCAACTGCAGTTCGTTCCTAATTGGAGTGGTTGGTGTATTCCATACTTCTAGCGATTGGATTTCACTCAAAACTCACCAAATGACTCCTCTCACCATATTAGGATGTTGCCCAAGTTTTGGGCTCGATCCGAAATCAGTAGGTGTTCCAAATTGGACAATTCAAGTTCAACGGCAATTCGTTCCTAATTGGAGTGGTTGGTGTATTCCATACTTCTAGCGATTGGATTTCACTCAAAACTCACCAAACGGCTCCTCCCACCATATTATGATGTTACCCAAGTTTTGTGCTCGATCCGAAATCAATAGGTGTGATAAATTGGACAATTCAGGTTCAACGGCAGTTCGTTCCTAATTGGAGTGGTTGGTGTATTCCATACTTCTAGCGATTTGATTTCACTCAAAACTCACCGAATGACTCCTCCCACCGTATTATGATGTTGCCCAAGTTTTGGGCTCGATCCGAAATCAATAGGTGTTCCAAATTGAACAATTCAAGTTCAACGGCAGTTCGTTCCTAACTGGAGTGGTTGGTATATTCCATATTTCTAGCGATTGGATTTCACTAAATACTAACCAAATGTCTCCTCCCACCATATTATGATGTCGCCCAAGTTATGGGCTCGATCCGAAATCAATAGGTGTTCCAAATTGGACAATTCAAGTTCAACGGCAGTTCGTTCCTAATTGGAGTGGTTGGTGTATTCCATACTTCTAGCGATTGGATTTCACTCAAAACTCACCAAAGGACTCCTCCCACCATATTATGATGTTGCCCAAGTTTTGGGCTCGATCCGAAATAAATAGGTGTTCGAAATTGGACAATTCAAGTTCAACGGAAGTTCGTTCCTAATTGGAGTGGTCGGTGTATTCCATACTTCTAGCGATTGGATTTCACTCAAAACTCACCAAATGACTCCTCGCACCATATTATGACGTTGCAAAAGTTTTGGGCTCGAGCCGAAATCAATAGGTGTGAGAAATTGGACAATTCAAGTTCAACGGCAGTTCGTTCCTAATTTTAGTGGTTGGTGTATTCGATACTTCTAGCGATTGGATTTCACTCAAAACACACCAAATGACTCCTCCCACTATATTATGACGTTGCCCAAGTTTTGGGCTCGATCCGAAATCAATAGGTGTTCCAAATTGGACAATTCAAGTTCAACGGCAGTTCGTTCCTAATTGGAGTGGTTGGTGTATTCCATACTTCTTGCGATTGGATTTCACTCAAAACTCACCAAATGACTCCTCCCACCATATTATGATGTTGCCCAAGTTTGGGGCTCGATCCGAAATCAATAGGTGTGAGAGATTGGACAATTCAAGTTCAACGGCAGTTCGTACCTAATTGGAGTGGTTTGTGTATTGCATACTTCCAGCGATTGGATTTCACTCAAAACTCACCAAATGACTCCTCCCACCATATTATGATGTTAGCCAAGTTTTGGGCTCGATCCGAAATCAATAGGTGTTCCAAATTGGAAAATTCAAGTATAACGGCAGTTCGTTCCTAACTGGAGTGGTTCGTGTATTCCATACTTCTAGCGATTGGATTTCACTCAAAACTCACCAAATGACTCCTCCCACCGTAATATGATGTTGCCCAAGGTTTGGTCTCGATCCGAAATCAATAGGTGTTCCAAATTGGACAATTCAAGTTCAACGGCAGTTCGTTCCTAATTGGAGTGGTTGGTGTATTGCATACTTCTAGCAATTTGATTTCACTCAAAACTCACCAAATGACTCCTTCCACCGTATTATTATTATGTTGCCCAAGTTTTGGGCTCGATCCGAAATCAATAGGTGTTCCAAATTGGACAATTCAAGTTCAACGGCAGTTCGTTCCTAAGTGGAGTGGTTGGTGTATTCCATACTTCTAGCGATTGGATTTCACTCAACACTCACCAAATGACTCCCGCCACCATATTATGATGTTGCCCAAGTTTTGGGCTCGATCAGAAATCAATACGTGTGAGAAATTGGACAATTCAATTTCAACAGCAGTTCGTACCTAATTGGAGTGGTTGGTGTATTCCGTACTTCTAGCGATTTGATTTCACTCAAAACTCACCAAATGACTCCTCCCACCATATTATGATGTTGTACAGGTTTTGGGTTCGATCCGAAATCAATAGGTGTGAGAAATTGGACAATTCAAGTTCAACGGCAGTTCATTCCAACCTGGAGTGGTTGGTGTATTCCATACTTCTAGTGATTGGATTTCATTCAAAACTCACCAAATGACTCCTCCCACCATATTATGATGTTGCCCAAGTTTTGGGCTCGATCCGAAATCAATAGGTGTTCCAAATTGAACAATTCAAGTTCAACGACAGTTCGTTCCTAACTGGAGTGGTTGGTATATTCCATATTTCTAGCGATTGGATTTCACTCAATACTAACCAAATGTCTCCTCCCACCATATTATGATGTCGCCCAAGTTATGGGCTCGATCCGAAATCAATAGGTGTGAGAAATTGGACAATTCAAGTTCAACGGCAGTTCTTACCTAATTGGAGTGGTTGGTGTATTCCATACTTCTAGCGATTGGATTTCACTCAAAACTCACCAAGGGACTCCTCCCACCATATTATGATGTTGCCCCAGTTTTGGGCTCGATTCGAAATCAATAGGTGTAAGAAATTGGACAATTCAAGTTCAACGGCAGTTCGTTCCTAATTGGAGTGGTTGGTGTATTCCATACTTCTAGCGATTGGATTTCACTCAAAACTCACAAATGACTCCTCTCACCATATTAGGGTGTTGCCCAAGTTTTGGGTTCGATCCGAAATCAGTAGGTGTTCCAAATTGGACAATTCAAGTTCAACGGCGATTCGTTCCTAATTGGAGTGGTTGGTGTATTCCATACTTCTAGCGATTGGATTTCACTCAAAACTCACCAAACGGCTCCTCCCACCATATTATGATGTTACCCAAGTTTTGTGCTCGATCCGAAATCAATAGGTGTGAGAAATTGTACAATTCAGGTTCAACGGCAGTTCGTTCCTAATTGGAGTGGTTGGTGTATTCCATACTTCTAGCGATTTGATTTCACTCAAAACTCACCGAATGACTCCTCCCACCGTATTATGATGTTGCCCAAGTTTTGGGCTCGATCCGAAATCAATAGGTGTTCCAAATTGAACAATTCAAGTTCAACGGCAGTTCGTTCCTAACTGGAGTGGTTGGTCTATTCCATATTTCTAGCGATTGGATTTCACTCAATACTAACCAAATGTCTCCTCCCACCATATTATGATGTCGCCCAAGTTATGGGCTCGATCCGAAATCAATAGGTGTTCCAAATTGGACAATTCAAGTTCAACGGCAGTTCGTTCCTAATTGGAGTGGTTGGTGTATTCCATACTTCTAGCGATTGGATTTCACTCAAAACTCACCAAAGGACTCCTCCCACCATATTATGATGTTGCCCAAGTTTTGGGCTCGATCCGAAATAAATAGGTGTTCGAAATTGGACAATTCAAGTTCAACGGAAGTTCGTTCCTAATTGGAGTGGTCGGTGTATTCCATACTTCTAGCGATTGGATTTCACTCAAAACTCACCAAATGACTCCTCCCACCATATTATGATGTTGCCCAAGTTTTGGGCTCGATCCGAAATCAACAGGTGTGAGAAATTGGACAATTCAAGTTCAACGGCAGTTCGTTCCTAATTGGAGTGGTTGGTGTATTCCATACTTCTAGCGATTGGATTTCACTCAAAACTCACCAAATGACTCCTCGCACCATATTATGACGTTGCAAAAGTTTTGGGCTCGAGCCGAAATGAATAGGTGTGAGAAATTGGACAATTCAAGTTCAACGGCAGTTCGTTCCTAATTTTAGTGGTTGGTGTATTCCATACTTCTAGCGATTGGATTTCACTCAAAACACACCAAATGACTCCTCCCACCATATTATGACGTTGCCCAAGTTTTGGGCTCGATCCGAAATCAATAGGTGTTCCAAATTGGACAATTCAAGTTCAACGGCAATTCGTTCCTAATTGGAGTGGTTGGTGTATTCCATACTTCTTGCGATTGGATTTCACTCAAAACTCACCAAATGACTCCTCCCACCATATTATGATGTTGCCCAAGTTTGGGGCTCGATCCGAAATCAATAGGTGTGAGAGATTGGACAATTCAAGTTCAACGGCAGTTCGTACCTAATTGGAGTGGTTTGTGTATTGCATACTTCCAGCGATTGGATTTCACTCAAAACTCACCAAATGACTCCTCCCACCATATTATGATGTTAGCCAAGTTTTGGGCTCGATCCGAAATCAATAGGTGTTCCAAATTGGAAAATTCAAGTATAACGGCAGTTCGTTCCTAACTGGAGTGGTTCGTGTATTCCATACTTCTAGCGATTGGATTTCACTCAAAACTCACCAAATGACTCCTCCCACCGTAATATGATGTTGCCCAAGGTTTGTTCTCGATCCGAAATCAATAGGTGTTCCAAATTGGACAATTCAGGTTCAACGGCAGTTCGTTCCTAATTGGAGTGGTTGGTGTATTGCATACTTCTAGCAATTTGATTTCACTCAAAACTCACCAAATGACTCCTTCCACCGTATTATTGTTATGTTGCCCGAGTTTTGGGCTCGATCCGAAATCAATAGGTGTTCCAAATTGGACAATTCAAGTTCAACGGCAGTTCGTTCCTAAGTGGAGTGGTTGGTGTATTCCATACTTCTAGCGATTGGATTTCACTCAACACTCACCAAATGACTCCCGCCACCATATTATGATGTTGCCCAAGTTTTGGGCTCGATCAGAAATCAATACGTGTGAGAAATTGGACAATTCAATTTCAACAGCATTTCGTACCTAATTGGAGTGGTTGGTGTATTCCATACTTCTAGCGATTTGATTTCACTCAAAACTCACCAAATGACTCCTCCCACCATATTATGATGATGTACAGGTTTTGGGTTCGATCCGAAATCAATAGGTGTGAGAAATTGGACAATTCAAGTTCAACGACAGTTCATTCCTAATTGGAGTGGTTGGTGTATTCCATACTTCTAGCGATTGGATTTCATTCAAAACTCACCAAATGACTCCTCCCACCATATTATGATGTTGCCCAAGTTTTGGGCTCGATCCGAAACCAATAGGTGTGAGAAATTGGTCAATTCAATTTCAACGAAAGTTCGTTCCTAATTGGAGTGGTTGGTGTATTCCGTACTTCTAGCGATTGGATTTCACTCAAAACTCACCAAATGACTCCTCCCACCATATTATGATGTTGCCCAAGTTTTGGGCTCGATCCGAAATCAATAGGTTTGAGAAATTGGTCAATTCAATTTCAACGAAAGTTCGTTCCTAATTGGAGTGGTTCGTGTATTCCGTACTTCTAGCGATTGGATTTCACTCAAAACTCACCAAATGACTCCTCCCACCATATTATGATGTTGCCCAAGTTTTGTGCTCGATTCGAAATCAATAGGTGTGAGAAATTGGACAATTCAAGTTCAACGGCAGTTCGTTCCTAATTGGAGTGGTTGGTGTATTCCATACTTCTAGCGATTGGATTTCACTCAAAACTCACAAATGACTCCTCTCACCATATTAGAATGTTGCCCAAGTTTTGGGCTCGATCTGAAATCAATAGGTGTTCCAAATTGGACAATTCAAGTTCAACGGCAGTTCGTTCCTAATTGGAGTGGTTGGTGTATTCCATACTTCTAGAAATTGGATTTCACTCAAAACTCACCAAATGACTCCTCCCACCGTATTATGATGTTGCCCAAGTTTTGGGCTTGATCCGAAATCAATAGGTGTTCCAAATTGGACAATTCAAGTTCAACGGCAGTTCGTTCCTAATTGGAGTGGTTGGTGTATTCCACACTTCTAGCGATTGGATTTCACTCAAAACTCACCAAATGACTCCTCCCACCATATTATGATGTTGCCCAAGTTTGGGGCTCGATCAGAAATCAATAGGTGTGAGAAATTGGACAATTCAAGTTCAACGGCAGTTCGTTCCTAATTGGAGTGGTTGGTGTATTCCATACTTCTAGCGATTGGATTTCACTCAAAACTCACCAAATGACTCCTCCCACCATATTATGATGTTGCCCAAGTTTTGGGCTCGATCCAAAATCAATAGGTGTGAGAAATTGGACAATTCAAGTTCAACGGCAGTTCGTTCCTAATTGGAGTGGTAGATGTATTCCATACTTCTAGCGATTGGATTTCACTTAAAACTCACCAAATGACTCCTCCCGCCATATTATTTGGTTTGCCAAGTTTTGGGCTCGATCCGAAATCAATAGATGTTCCAAATTGGACAATTCAAGTTCAACGGCAGTTCGTTCCTAGTTGGAGTGGTTGGTGTCTTCCATACTTCTAGCGATCGGATTTCACTCAAAACTCACCAAATGAATCCTCCCCCCATATTATGATGTTGCCCAAGTTTTGGGCTCGATCCGAAGTCAATAGGTGTTCCAAATTGGATAATTCAAGTTCAATGGCAGTTCGTTCCTAATTGGAGTGGTTGGTGTATTCCATACTTCTAGCGATTGGATTTCACTTAAAACTAACCAATTGATTCCTCCCACCATATTATGATGTTGCCCAAGTTTTGGGCTCGATCCGAAATCAATAGGTGTTCCAAATTGGACAATTCAAGTTCAACGGCAGTTCGTTCCTAATTGGAGTGGTTGGTGTATTCCATACTTCTAGCGATTGGATTTCATTCAAAACTCACCAAATGACTCCACCCACCATATTATGATGTTGCCCAAGTTTTGGGCTCGATCCGAATTCAAAAGTTGTGAGAAATTGGTCTATTCAATTTCGACGACAGTTCTTTCCTAATTGGAGTGGTTGATGTATTCCATACTTCTAGCGATTGGATTTCACTCAAAACTAACCAAATGACTCCTCCCACCATATTATGATGTTGCCCACGTTTTGGGCTCGATCCGAAATCAATAGGTGTTCCAAATTGCACAATTCAAGTTCAACGGCAGTTCGTTCCTAATTGGAGTGGTTGGTGTATTCCATACTTCTAGCGATCGGATTTCACTCAAAACTCACCAAATGAATCCTCCCACCATATTATGATGTTGCCCAAGTTTTGGGCTCGATCCGAAGTCAATAGGTGTTCCAAATTGGATAATTCAAGTTCAACGGCAGTTCGTTCCTAATTGGAGTGGTTGGTGTATTCCATACTTCTAGCGATTGGATTTCAGTCAAAACTAACCAAATGACTCCTCCCACCATATTATGATGTTGCCCAAGTTTTGGGCTCGATCCGAAATCAATAGGTGTTCCAAATTGGACAATTGAAGTTCAACGGCAGTTCGTTCCTAATTGGAGTGGTTGGTGTATTCCATACTTCTAGCGATTGGATTTCATTCAAAACTCACCAAATGACTCCACCCACCATATTATGATGTTGCCCAAGTTTTGGGCTCGATCCGAATTCAATAGGTGTGAGAAATTGGTCAATTCAATTTCAACGACAGTTCGTTCCTAATTGGAGTGGTTGGTGTATTCCGTACGTCCAGCGATTGGATT
Source organism: Prunus avium (assembly GCF_965620075.1). Lineage (NCBI taxonomy): Eukaryota > Viridiplantae > Streptophyta > Magnoliopsida > Rosales > Rosaceae > Prunus > Prunus avium. The sequence continues at coordinate 12,531,775 of NC_142290.1, forward strand.
TCACTCAAAACTCACCAAATGACTCCTCCCACCATGTTATGATGTTGCCCAAGTTTTGGGGTCGATCCGAGGTCAATAGGTGTTCGAAATTGGACAATTCAAGTTCAATGGCAGTTCGTTCCTAATTGGAGTGGTTGGTGTATTCCATACTTCTAGGGATTGGATTTCCCTTAAAAGTCACCAAATGACTCCTCCCACCATATTATGATGTTGCCCAAGTTTTGGCCTCGATCCGAAATCAATAGGTGTTCCAAATTGGACAATTCATGTTCAACGGCAGTTCGTTCCTAATTGGAGTGGTTGGTGTATTCCATACTTCTAGCGATTGGATTTCAGTCAAAACTAACCAAATGACTCCTCCCACAATATTATGATGTTGCCCAAGTTTTGGGCTCGATCCGAAATCAATAGGTGTTCCAAATTGGACAATTCAAGTTCAGCGGCAGTTCGTTCCAAATTGGAGTGGTTGGTGTATTCCATACTTTTAGCGATTGGATTTCACTCAAAACTCACCAAACGACTCCTCCGACCATATTGTGTTGTTGCCCAAGTTTTGGGCTCGATCCAAAATCAGTAGGTGTTCCAAATTGGACAATTCAAGTTCAACGGCAGCTCGTTCCTAATTGGAGTGGTTGGTGTATTCCTTACTTCTAGCGATTAGATTTCACTCAAAACTCACCAAATGACTACTCCCACCATATTATGATGTTGCCCAAGTTATGGGCTCGATCCGAAATCAATAGGTGTTCCAAATTGGACAATCCAAGTTCAACGGCAGTTCGTTCCTAATCGGAGTGGTTGGTGTATTCCATACTTCTGGCGATTGGATTTCACTCAAAACTCACCAAATGACTCCTCGCAGCATATTATGATGTTGCCCAAGTTTTGGGCTCGATCCGAAATCAATAGGTGTTCCAAATTGGACAATTCAAGTTCAACGGCAGTTCGTTTCTAATTGGAGTGGTTGGTGTATTCCATACTTCTAGCGAATGGATTTCACTCAAAACTCACCAAATGACTCCTCCCACCATATTATGATGTTGCCCAAGTTTTGGGCTCGATCCGAAATCAATAGGTCTGAGAAATTGGTCAATTCAATTTGAACGACAGTTCGTTCCTAATTGGAGTGGTTGGTGTATTCCATACGTCCAGCGATTGGATTTCACTCAAAACTCACCAAATGACTCCTCCCACCATGTTACGATGTTGCCCAAGTTTTGGGCTCGATCCGGAATCAATAGGTGTTCCAAATTGGACAATTCAAGTTCAACGGCAATTCGTTCCTAATTGGAGTGGTTGGTGTATTACATACTTCTAGCGATTGGATTTCACTCAAAACTCACCAAATGACTCCTCCCAGCATATTATGATGTTGCCCAAGTTTTGGGCTCGATCCGAAATCAATAGGTGTTAGAAATTGGACAATTCAAGTTCAACGGCAGTTCGTTCCAAATTCGAGTGGTTGGTGTATTCCATACTTCTAGCGATTGGATTTCACTCAAAACTCACCAAATGACTCCTCCCACCATATTATAATGTTGCCCAAGTTTTGGGCTCGATCCGAAATCAATAGGTCTTCCAAATTTGACAATTAGAGTTCAACGGCAGTTCGTTCCTAATTGGAGTGGTTGGTGTATTCCATACTTCTAGCGATAGGATTTCACTCAAATCTCACCAAATGACTCCTCCCACCATATTATTATGTTGCACAAGTTTGGGGTTCGATCCGAAATCAATAGGTGTGAGAAACTAGCCAAATGACTCCTCCCACCATATTATGATGTTGCCCAAGTTTTGGGCTCGATCCGAAATCCATAGGTGTGAGAAATTGGACAACTCAAGTTCAACGGCAGTTCGTTCCTAGTTGGAGTGGTTGGTGTATTCCATACTTCTAGCGACTGGATTTCACTCAAAACTCACCAAATGACTCCTCCCACCATATTATGATGTTGCCCAAGTTTGGGGTTCAATCCGAAATCAATAGGTGTTAGAAATTGGACTATTCAAGTTCAACGGCAGTTCGTTCCTAGTGGGAGTGGTTGGTGTATTCCATACTTCAAGCGATTGGATTTCACTAAAAACTCTCCAAATGAATCCTCCCACCATATTATGATGTTGCCCAAGTTTTGGGCTCGATCCGAAATCAGTAGGTGTTCCAAACAGGACAATTCAAGTTCAACGGCAGTTCGTTCCTAATTGGAGTGGTTGGTGTATTCCATACTTCTAGCGAATGGATTTCACTCAAAACTCACCAAATGACTCCTCCCACCATATTATGATGTTGCCCAAGTTTGGGGCTCAATCCGAAATCAATAGGTGTGAGAAATTGGACAATTCAAGTTCAACGACAGTTCGTTCCTAATTGGAGAGGTTGGTGTCTTCCACACTTCTAGGGATTGGATTTCACTCAAAACTCACCAAATGACTCCTCCCACCATATTATGATGTTGCCCAAGTTTTGGGTATGATCCGAAATCAATAGGTGTTCGAAATAGGACAATTCAAGTTCAACGGCCGTTCGTTCCTAACGGGAGTGGTTGGTGTATCCCATACTTCTAGCGATTGGACTTCACTCAAAACTCACCAAATGACTCCTCCCACCATATTATGATGTTGCCCAAGTTTGGGCCTCGATCCGAAATCAATAGGTGTTCCAAATTGGACACTTCAAGTTCAACGACAATTCGTTCCTAATTGGAGTGGTTGGTGTATTCCATACTTCTAGCGATTGGATTTCACTCAAAACTCACCAAATGACTCCTCCCACCATATTATGATGTTGCACAAGTTTGGGGTTCGATCCGAAATCAATAGGTGTTAGAAATTGGACTATTCAAGTTCAACGGCAGTTCGTTCCTAGTGGGAGTGGTTGGTGTATTCCATACTTCAAGCGATTGGATTTCACTAAAAACTCTCCAAATGAATCCTCCCACCATATTATGATGTTGCCCAAGTTTTGGGCTCGATCCGAAATCAGTAGGTGTTCCAAACAGGACAATTCAAGTTCAACGGCAGTTCGTTCCTAATTGGAGTGGTTGGTGTATTCCATACTTCTAGCGAATGGATTTCACTCAAAACTCACCAAATGACTCCTCCCACCATATTATGATGTTGCCCAAGTTTGGGGCTCAATCCGAAATCAATAGGTGTGAGAAATTGGACAATTCAAGTTCAACGACAGTTCGTTCCTAATTGGAGAGGTTGGTGTCTTCCACACTTCTAGGGATTGGATTTCACTCAAAACTCACCAAATGACTCCTCCCACCATATTATGATGTTGCCCAAGTTTTGGGTATGATCCGAAATCAATAGGTGTTCGAAATAGGACAATTCAAGTTCAACGGCAGTTCGTTCCTAATTGGAGTGGTTGGTGTATTCCATACTTCTAGCGATTGGATTTTACTCAAAACTCACCAAATGACTCCTCCCACCATATTATGATGTTGCCCAAGTTTGGGGCTTGATCCGAAATCAATAGGTGTGAGACATTGGACAATTCATGTTCAACGGTAGTTCGTTCCTAATTGGAGTGGTTGGTGTATTCCATACTTCTAGAGATTGGATTTCACCCAAAACTCACCAAATGACTCCTCCCACCATATTATGATGTTGCCCAAGTTTCGGGCTCGATCCGAAATCAAAAGGTGTTCAAAATTGGACAATTCAAATTGAACGGCAGTTCGTTCCTAATTGGAGTGGTTGGTGTATTCCATACTTCTAGCAATTGGATTTCACCAAAAACTCACCAAATGACTCCTCCCACCATATTATGATGTTGCCCAAGTTTGGGGCTCGATCCGAAATCAATAGGTGTTCCAAATTGGACAATTCAAGTTCAACGGCAGTTCGTTCCTAATTGGAGTTGTTGGTGTATTCCACACTTCTAGCGATTGGATTTCACTCAAAACTCACCCAATGACTCCTCCCACCATACTATGATGTTGCCCAAGTTTGGGGCTCGATCCGAAATCAATAGGTGTGAGAAATTGGACAATTCAAGTTCAACGGTAGTTCGTTCCAAATTGGAGTGGTTGGTGTATTCCATACTTCTAGCGATTGGATTTCACTCAAAACTCACCAAATGACTCCTCCCACCATATTATGATGTTGCCCAAGTTTGGGGCTCGATCCGAAATCAATAGGTGTGAGAAATTGGACAATTCAAGTTCAACGGCAATTCGTTCCTAATTGGAGTGGTTGGTGTATTCCATACTTCTAGCGATTGGATTTCACTCAAAAGTCACCAAATGACTCCTCCCACCATATTATGATGTTGCCCAAGTTTTGGGCTCGATCCGAAATCAATAGGTGTGAGAAATTGGACAACTCAAGTTCAGCGGCAGTTCGTTCTAAATTGGAGTGGTTGGTGTATTCCAAACTTCTAGCGAATGGATGTCACCCAAAACTCACCAAATGACTCCTCCCACCATATTATGATGTTGCCCAAGTTTGGGGCTCGATCCGAAATCAATAGGCGTTCCAAATTGGACAATTCAAGTTCAACGGAAGTTCGTTCCTAATTGGAGTGGTTGGTGTATTCCATACTTCTAGCGATTGGATTTCACTCAAAACTCACCAAATGACTCCTCCCACCATACTATGATGTTGCCCAAGTTTGGGGCTCGATCCGAAATCAATAGGTGTGAGAAATTGGACAATTCAAGTTCAACGGCAGTTCGTTCCTAATTGGAGTGGTTGGTGTATTCCATACTTCTAGCGATTGGATTTCACTCAAAACTCACCAAATGACTCCTCCCACCATATTATGATGTTGCCCAAGTTTTGGGCTCGATCCGAAATCAACAGGTGTGAGAAATTGCACAATTCAAGTTCAACGGCAGTTCGTTCCTAATTGGAGTGGTTGGTGTATTCCATACTTCTAGCGATTGGATTTCACTCAAAACTCACCAAATGACTCCTCCCACCAAATTATGTTGTTGCCCAAGTTTTGGGCTAGATCCGAAATCAATAGGTTTGAGAAATTGGACAATTCAAGTTCAACGGCAGTTCGTTCCTAATTGGAGTGGTTGGTGTATTCCATACTTCTAGCGATTGGATTTCACTCAAAACTCACCAAATGACTCCTCCCACCATATTATGATGTTGCCCAAGTTTTGGGCTCGATCCGAAATCAACAGGTGTGAGAAATTGCACAATTCAAGTTCAACGGCAGTTCGTTCCTAATTGGAGTGGTTGGTGTATTCCATACTTCTAGCGATTCGATTTCACTCAAAACTCACCAAATGACTCCTCCCACCAAATTATGTTGTTGCCCAAGTTTTGGGCTAGATCCGAAATCAATAGGTTTGAGAAATTGGACAATTCAAGTTCAACGGTAGTTCGTTCCTAATTGGAGTGGTTGGTGTATTCCATACTTCTAGCGATTGGATTTCACTCAAAACTCACCAAATGACTCTTCCCACCATACTATGATGTTGCCCAAGTTCGGGGCCTGATCCGAAATCAATAGGTGTGAGAAATTGGACAATTCAAGTTCAACGGCAGTTCGTTCCTAATTGGAGTGGTTGGTGTATTCCATACTTCTAGCGATTGGATTTCACTCAAAACTCACCAAATGACTCCTCCCACCAAATTATGATGTTGCCCATGTTTTGGGCATGATCAGAAATCAATAGGTGTGAGAAATTGGACAATTCAAGTTCAACGGCAGTTCGTTCCTAATTGTAGTGGTTGGTGTATTCCATACTTTTAGCGATTGGATTTCACTCAAAACTGACCAAATGACTCCTCCCACCATATTATGATGTTGCCCAAGTTTGGGGCTCTATCCGAAATCAATATGTGTGAGAAATTGGACAATTCAAGTTCAACGGCGGTTTGTTCCTAATTGGAGTGGTTGGTGTATTCCACACTTCTAGCGATTGGATTTCACTTAAAACTCACCAAATGACTCCTCCCACCATATTATGATGTTGCCCAGGTTTTGGGCTCGATCCGAAATCAATAAGTGTGAGAAATTGGACAATTCAAGTTCAACGGCAGTTCGTTCCTACTTGGAGTGGTTGGTGTATTTCATACTTCTAGAGATTGGATTTCACTCAAAACTCACCAAATGACTCCTCCCACCACATTATGATGTTGCCCAAGTTTTGGGCTCGATCCAAAATCAATAGGTGTGAGAAATTGGACAATTCAAGTTCAACGGCAGTTCGTTCCTAATTGGAGTGGTTGGTGTATTCCACACTTCTAGAGATTGGATTTCACACAAAACTCACCAAATGACTCCTCCCACTATATTATGATGTTGCCCAAGTTTTGGGCTCGATCCGAAATCAATAGGTGTGAGAAATTGGACAATTCAAGTTCAACGGTAGTTCGTTCCTAATTGGAGTGGTTGGTGTATTCCAAACTTCTAGAGATTGGATTTCACTCAAAACTCACCAAACGACTCCTCCCACTATATTATGATGTTGCCCAAGTTTTGGTCTCGATCCGAAATCAATAGGTGTGAGAAATTGGACAATTCAAGTTCAACGGTAGTTCGTTCCTAATTGGAGTGGTTGGTGTATTCCATACTTCTAGTGATTGGATTTCCCTCAAAACTCCCCAAATGACTCCTCCCACCATCTTATGATGTTGCCCAAGTTTGGGGCTCGATCCGAAATCAATAGGTGTTCCAAATTGGACAATTCAAGTTCAACGGCAGTTCGTTCCTACTTGGAGTGGTTGGTGTATTTCATACTTCTAGAGATTGGATTTCACTCAAAACTCACCAAATGACTCCTCCCACCACATTATGATGTTGCCCAAGTTTTGGGCTCGATCCAAAATCAATAGGTGTGAGAAATTGGACAATTCAAGTTCAACGGCAGTTCGTTCCTAATTGGAGTGGTTGGTGTATTCCACACTTCTAGAGATTGGATTTCACTCAAAACTCACCAAATGACTCCTCCCACTATATTATGATGTTGCCCAAGTTTTGGGCTCGATCCGAAATCAATAGGTGTGAGAAATTGGACAATTCAAGTTCAACGGTAGTTCGTTCCTAATTGGAGTGGTTGGTGTATTCCATACTTCTATTGATTGGATTTCATTCAAAACTCACCAAATGACTCCTCCCACCATCTTATGATGTTGCCCAAGTTTGGGGCTCGATCCGAAATCAATAGGTGTTCCAAATTGGACAATTCAAGTTCAACGGCAGTTCGTTCCTAATTGGAGTGGTTGGTGTATTCCATACTTCTAGCGATTGGATTTCACTCAAAACTCACCAAATGACTCCTTCCACCATATTATGATGTTGCCCAAGTTTTGGGCTCGATCCGAAATCAATAGGTGTTCCAAATTGAACAATTCAAGTTCAACGACAGTTCGTTCCTAACTGGAGTGGTTGGTATATTCCATATTTCTAGCGATTGGATTTCACTCAATACTAACCAAATGTCTCCTCCCACCATATTATGATGTCGCCCAAGTTATGGGCTCGATCCGAAATCAAAAGGTGTGAGAAATTGGACAATTCAAGTTCAACGACAGTTCTTGCCTAACTGGAGTGGTTCGTGTATTCCATATTTCTAGCGATTGGATTTCACTCAAAACTCACCAAATGACTCCTCCCACCGTAATATGATGTTGCCCAAGGTTTGGTCTTGATCCGAAATCAATAGGTGTTCCAAATTGGACAATTCAAGTTCAACGGCAGTTCGTTCCTAATTGGAGTGGTTGGTGTATTGCATACTTCTAGCAATTTGATTTCACTCAAAACTCACCAAATGACTCCTTCCACCGTATTATTATTATGTTGCCCAAGTTTTGGGCTCGATCCGAAATCAATAGGTGTTCCAAATTGGACAATTCAAGTTCAACGGCAGTTCGTTCCTAAGTGGAGTGGTTGGTGTATTCCATACTTCTAGCGATTGGATTTCACTCAACACTCACCAAATGACTCCCGCCACCATATTATGATGTTGCCCAAGTTTTGGGCTCGATCAGAAATCAATACGTGTGAGAAATTGGACAATTCAATTTCAACAGCAGTTCGTACCTAATTGGAGTGGTTGGTGTATTCCATACTTCTAGCGATTTGATTTCACTCAAAACTCACCAAATGACTCCTCCGACCATATTATGATGTTGTACAGGTTTTGGGTTCGATCCGAAATCAATAGGTGTGAGAAATTGGACAATTCAAGTTCAACGGCAGTTCATTCCTAATTGGAGTGGTTGGTGTACTCCATACTTCTAGCGATTGGATTTCATTCAAAACTCACCAAATGACTCCTCCCACCATATTATGATGTTGCCCAAGTTTTGGGCTCAATCCGAAATCAGTAGGTGTTCCAAATTGGACAATTCAAGTTCAACGGCAATTCGTTCCTAATTGGAGTGGTTGGTGTATTTCATACTTCTAGTGATTGGATTTCACTCAAAACTCACCAAACGGCTCCTCCCACCATATTATGATGTTGCCCAAGTTTTGGGCTCGATCCGAAATCAATAGGTGTGAGAAATTGGACAATTCAAGTTCAACGGTAATTCGTTCCTAATTGGAGTGGTTGGTGTATTCCATACTTCTATTGATTGGATTTCATTCAAAACTCACCAAATGACTCCTCCCACCATCTTATGATGTTGCCCAAGTTTGGGGCTCGATCCGAAATCAATAGGTGTTCCAAATTGGACAATTCAAGTTCAACGGCAGTTCGTTCCTAATTGGAGTGGTTGGTGTATTCCATACTTCTAGCGATTGGATTTCACTCAAAACTCACCAAATGACTCCTTCCACCATATTATGATGTTGCCCAAGTTTTGGGCTCGATCCGAAATCAATAGGTGTTCCAAATTGAACAATTCAAGTTCAACGACAGTTCGTTCCTAACTGGAGTGGTTGGTATATTCCATATTTCTAGCGATTGGATTTCACTCAATACTAACCAAATGTCTCCTCCCACCATATTATGATGTCGCCCAAGTTATGGGCTCGATCCGAAATCAAAAGGTGTGAGAAATTGGACAATTCAAGTTCAACGACAGTTCTTGCCTAACTGGAGTGGTTCGTGTATTCCATATTTCTAGCGATTGGATTTCACTCAAAACTCACCAAATGACTCCTCCCACCGTAATATGATGTTGCCCAAGGTTTGGTCTTGATCCGAAATCAATAGGTGTTCCAAATTGGACAATTCAAGTTCAACGGCAGTTCGTTCCTAATTGGAGTGGTTGGTGTATTGCATACTTCTAGCAATTTGATTTCACTCAAAACTCACCAAATGACTCCTTCCACCGTATTATTATTATGTTGCCCAAGTTTTGGGCTCGATCCGAAATCAATAGGTGTTCCAAATTGAACAATTCAAGTTCAACGACAGTTCGTTCCTAACTGGAGTGGTTGGTATATTCCATATTTCTAGCGATTGGATTTCACTCAATACTAACCAAATGTCTCCTCCCACCATATTATGATGTCGCCCAAGTTATGGGCTCGATCCGAAATCAATAGGTGTGTGAAATTGGACAATTCAAGTTCAACGGCAGTTCTTGCCTAATTGGAGTGGTTGGTGTATTCCATACTTCTAGCGATTGGATTTCACTCAAAACTCACCAAAGGACTCCTCCCACCATATTATGATGTTGCCCCAGTTTTGGGCTCGATTCGAAATCAATAGGTGTAAGAAATTGGACAATTCAAGTTCAACGGCAGTTCGTTCCTAATTGGAGTGGTTGGTGTATTCCATACTTCTAGCGATTGGATTTCACTCAAAACTCACAAATGACTCCTCTCACCATATTAGGATGTTGCCCAAGTTTTGGGCTCAATCCGAAATCAGTAGGTGTTCCAAATTGGACAATTCAAGTTCAACGGCAATTCGTTCCTAATTGGAGTGGTTGGTGTATTTCATACTTCTAGTGATTGGATTTCACTCAAAACTCACCAAACGGCTCCTCCCACCATATTATGATGTTACCCAAGTTTTGTGCTCGATCCGAAATCAATAGGTGTGATAAATTGGACAATTCAGGTTCAACGGCAGTTCGTTCCTAATTGGAGTGGTTGGTGTATTCCATACTTCTAGCGATTTGATTTCACTCAAAACTCACCGAATGACTCCTCCCACCGTATTATGATGTTGCCCAAGTTTTGGGCTCGATCCGAAATCAATAGGTGTTCCAAATTGAACAATTCAAGTTCAACGGCAGTTCGTTCCTAACTGGAGTGGTTGGTATATTCCATATTTCTAGCGATTGGATTTCACTCAATACTAACCAAATGTCTCCTCCCACCATATTATGATGTCGCCCAAGTTATGGGCTCGATCCGAAATCAATAGGTGTTCCAAATTGGACAATTCAAGTTCAACGGCAATTCGTTCCTAATTGGAGTGGTTGGTGTATTCCATACTTCTAGCGATTGGATTTCGCTCAAAACTCACCAAAGGACTCCTCCCACCATATTATGATGTTGCCCAAGTTTTGGGCTCGATCCGAAATAAATAGGTGTTCGAAATTGGACAATTCAAGTTCAACGGAAGTTCGTTCCTAATTGGAGTGGTCGGTGTATTCCATACTTCTAGCGATTGGATTTCACTCAAAACTCACCAAATGACTCCTCCCACCATATTATGATGTTGCCCAAGTTTTGGGCTCGATCCGAAATCAACAGGTGTGAGAAATTGGACAATTCAAGTTCAACGGCAGTTCGTTCCTAATTGGAGTGGTTGGTGTATTCCATACTTCTAGCGATTGGATTTCACTCAAAACTCACCAAATGACTCCTCGCACCATATTATGACGTTGCAAAAGTTTTGGGCTCGAGCCGAAATCAATAGGTGTGAAAAATTGGACAATTCAAGTTCAACGGCAGTTCGTTCCTAATTTTAGTGGTTGGTATATTCCATACTTCTAGCGATTGGATTTCACTCAAAACACACCAAATGACTCCTCCCACCATATTATGACGTTGCCCAAGTTTTGGGCTCGATCCGAAATCAATAGGTGTTCCAAATTGGACAATTCAAGTTCAACGGCAGTTCGTTCCTAATTGGAGTGGTTGGTGTATTCCATACTTCTTGCGATTGGATTTCACTCAAAACTCACCAAATGACTCCTCCCACCATATTATGATGTTGCCCAAGTTTGGGGCTCGATCCGAAATCAATAGGTGTAAGAGATTGGACAATTCAAGTTCAACGGGAGTTTGTACCTAATTGGAGTGGTTTGTGTATTGCATACTTCCAGCAATTGGATTTCACTCAAAACTCACCAAATGACTCCTCCCACCATATTATGATGTTAGCCAAGTTTTGGGCTCGATCCGAAATCAATAGGTGTTCCAAATTGGAAAATTCAAGTATAACGGCAGTTCGTTCCTAACTGGAGCGGTTCGTGTATTCCATACTTCTAGCGATTGGATTTCACTCAAAACTCACCAAATGACTCCTCCCACCGTAATATGATGTTGCCCAAGGTTTGGTCTCGATCCGAAATCAATAGGTGTTCCAAATTGGACAATTCAAGTTCAACGGCAGTTCGTTCCTAATTGGAGTGGTTGGTGTATTGCATACTTCTAGCAATTTGATTTCACTCAAAACTCACCAAATGACTCCTTCCACCGTATTATTATTATGTTGCCCAAGTTTTGGGCTCAATCCGAAATCAATAGGTGTTCCAAATTGGACAATTCAAGTTCAACGGCAGTTCGTTCCTAAGTGGAGTGGTTGGTGTATTCCATTCTTCTAGCGATTGGATTTCACTCAACACTCACCAAATGACTCCCGCCACCATATTATGATGTTGCCCAAGTTTTGGGCTCGATCAGAAATCAATACGTGTGAGAAATTGGACAATTCAATTTCAACAGCAGTTCGTACCTAATTGGAGTGGTTGGTGTATTCCATACTTCTAGCGATTTGATTTCACTCAAAACTCACCAAATGACTCCTCCCACCATATTATAATGTTGTACAGGTTTTGGGTTCGATCCGAAATCAATAGGTGTGAGAAATTGGACAATTCAAGTTCAACGGCAGTTCATTCCTAATTGGAGTGGTTGGTGTGTTCCATACTTCTAGCGATTGGATTTCATTCAAAACTCACCAAATGACTCCTCCCACCATATTATGATGTTGCCCAAGTTTTGGGCTCGATCCGAAACCAATAGGTGTGAGAAATTGGTCAATTCAATTTCAACGAAAGTTCGTTCCTAATTGGAGTGGTTGGTGTATTCCGTACTTCTAGCGATTGGATTTCACTCAAAACTCACCAAATGACTCCTCCCACCATATTATGATGTTGCCCAAGTTTTGGGCTCGATCCGAAATCAATAGGTTTGAGAAATTGGTCAATTCAATTTCAACGAAAGTTCGTTCCTAATTGGAGTGGTTCGTGTATTCCGTACTTCTAGCGATTGGATTTCACTCAAAACTCACCAAATGACTCCTCCCACCATATTATGATGTTGCCCAAGTTTTGTGCTCGATTCGAAATCAATAGGTGTGAGAAATTGGACAATTCAAGTTCAACGGCAGTTCGTTCCTAATTGGAGTGGTTGGTGTATTCCATACTTCTAGCGATTGGATTTCACTCAAAACTCTCCAAAGGACTCCTCCCACCATATTATGATGTTGCCCAAGTTTTGGGCTCGATCCGAAATAAATAGGTGTTCGAAATTGGACAATTCAAGTTCAACGGAAGTTCGTTCCTAATTGGAGTGGTCGGTGTATTCCTTACTTCTAGCGATTGGATTTCACTCAAAACTCACCAAATGACTCGTCCCACCATATTATGATGTTGCCCAAGTTTTGGGCTCGATCCGAAATCAACAGGTGTGAGAAATTGGACAATTCAAGTTCAACGGCAGTTCGTTCCTAATTGGAGTGGTTGGTGTATTCCATACTTCTAGCGATTGGATTTCACTCAAAACTCACCAAATGACTCTGTTGTGTAGATTTCAGCTGCACCAAAATGGATTCAGCTGCATCCTCAACTTGTGATACTCGCAAGTGCACGAACCGTTGGTAGTTTAGCGTATGTAAGTGCGAGGTCGATTCCACAGGGATTGGTGATTGAATGATCCAATTCAGTTTTCCTACACAAAACAGAAACAAAAACAAAGAACATGAAAGAAGGAAGAAAATAAGAAAGTAACTCAAGAAAATAAGTTCCCAAGTTCAATTTAGATTAATGGATTGATTCTAGCTAAAGTATGATTAAGCCATGGTGTGTGGTCATAACCTTGTGTTCCTAATTCCCTAATTTGATCATTTGTTGTCTAACCTAAAATTAAGCATTAGGAACCCATTAAGCATAGAAGAACATTTTAAACAACCAAGCATGTATCTAATCCCTATTGTCGAATGTCCATACATACTCTTCCTATTCATAGTTCAATTCGAATTAAAGCATGGTGTATACTTGTTGAGCCTATTCCTAACAACTAAAATGAGTTATTAAAAATAGAAACTTCAATTCTCGCAAGTGCACGAACCATTTATAGTATAGCTTATGAAATACGAGGTCGATCCCACGGAGAATGGTAACTTGGTTGCAAGTTAAACTACTTAGAATGATGGAAAAACTGAAAACAAAGAAACAAACTAACTAACAATTGGCAAGGTCTAGGACAGAATCCTAGCACCACACACGCACTCGAATGGGGGGTTTTTGTTGTTTAAATGAAAACAAGAGAATGAAATGGAAGTGCTGGAAGTAAACAATGGCAGCAATGAACAAGTTGTGAAACAATGATTGAGAAGTGTTAGAGCCTTGGAATCTACCACTAGTCTTCCTATCCAAGTTATGAATGCATAGAAATTGACTCAAGCTTCATTAACAATAGATTATCGCATACAAGCCTATGGTATCTAGGTGCAGGATGCATGATTCTCCTAAGGCATGTAATTGTGCATGGTATCTACACAACACGTGATCTCTAATATGCAACCTAAGCATGGTATCTACTTAGAATAAAGCATATAAGAGTCATTAAGTTCCTTGAGAATATGATAATCACACAAGTCCTAGAACATGGTATCTGTCCTAGTCAACCTATGGTTATTAACCCCTTGAATGATTCTTAGGCCATTCATGTGTTGCTTGTGAAAGGAGAGTAGAATTGGTGAATCTAAACCCCTTCCCAACCTGTGCTAGATGCATAAAATCCTAGTTAGCTACTCCAAGAAAACATACATCAAGCACATAATAAGCTGGAGATTAACAACTTGATAATGAAAGCAAGGAAATCAATTAACTATGAAATCATCCATAACATTGAATATTCATGACTAGGGCTTCATCCTAAGCCCTAACAAAATGGATTAGTTAAACATAATTATGAATACAGAAGATAAGAAATACATAGGTAGAATAAAGAGAATAGAAGAACTAGCTGGTGGCAGCAAGGTAGTTTCCAGGACAGCTCCCAGCTCTCCCTCCTTTGCAGCTAGCTCTCTCTCTCTCTCTCTTTGTGGTGAATCTGAATGTGTGTATGGAAGTAATGGATGAAGTGAATTGTGTCTGGGATGTGGAATGGAAGTGGTATTTATAGGGAGAAGGAAAGGGGAATTCTGAATTGAATATGACTAATGCATACAACACTTGTATTTAGATAATCAGAATTGGTTGCTGCACTAATAAATCCCACCAGCAGCCATAGGTCATCTTCATGTCAGCATGATCAAGCATCCATCCAGAAACCAATAGCTCATGCCTAGCTCACCATGACCAAGCATCCATCAGCTCATCCTCATGTCAGCATGATGTGTATTTTGATGGGCTCACGGATTGGGTTTGGCTGAATCCAAATATGACTTTAAGATATCCATTTTGAAGTTCAGAATGTCTCTGATCCAACCACACAAGTATTGGCCCAATCCAAGCTCGGATGAAGAAGATAAGTCCGAAATGAACTTCTAACTCAATATCCAGTTTTTGCACGTTTTGCACCATTTTGCTTCAAAAGCAATCTCTTGCTGCCTTCAACCTATAGAACACACAAACATAGGTAAGTGACTTGAAATAAAGAGAAACTAAACAAAATTACTAAGTAACGAAGGCATGCAAATGTGTGAAATTATGAACTTATCAAATACCCCCAAACTTAGACTTTGCTAGTCCTCGAGCAAACAAAATAAAACTACAACTTAGAAAACAGAAAATAAGCAGCTAGCCTTCCAAACAATATCCTCAAAGAATCATCAAAGTATATGGTTCCAAAGAAACACAACAATCACAATCTAAGTTCCACACATGATTCAAGAGTGTGCAAAGCTTACAATGACATCCTTAAGTGTAGTGTGTGAATGCCAAATCAGAACAACACCTGCAACTCAAATAAGTACATGCGCACACACTTAAAGCACAATCAAGAATTTCGAGCCCCATAAGCTCATTATGAAATCAGCTCTCCACAGTAATACCACACATTACCAAGGATCAAAAGGACTTTACAAGGGTTGTAATGAGGCTTAGGGTAGTGGTTGAATGAAAGAGGAGACATGGAGATATAACAACATTTTGAGCACAACTAAAGCATAGGTAAAAGCATGAGAGATTACTGAACTTTGTAACAAGCAAGGAACACATACATGAGCAGATTTTCAACATAATTTCAGCACCTTCAAATGTGTTATTTGGCCTAATTTTGTGGCTCTTTACCCTAGATCACCATGATCTTTCCTTATAACACCCTAGGGCCGTGACTACATTGGTCACACTTCATTACCTCTTTTGATTAGTTAACAATACCCCAAAACTTATTTCTTTTCAACACTTGGGTTACAGCACTAATGACTCACTTTTGCTCCAAAAACCTTGCAATCTTTATGACTCTCCTTTAAAGATAGCTTTAATTGCTCAAAGAATAGGTAAAGATAAGAAACAGAGATTTATTATGGTAGAAATGGTTTACACAAAGAAAGGCTTAACGTAGGCTCAAATGGATTGACTAGGGATGAATACATGTAGAGGGATGGTTAGAAAGGCTCAAACGATTTAAACATGGCCTAAATCACTTCCTAAGCATTGTATGGCAACAGAATGTCTCAAGAGATATTCAAATAAGTTCTAGAGCATGAAACCAAGATCATGAAATAAGCAGAATTGCATAACATCTCCAAGTAGCAAGAAATTGGACTAACTTGGCAAAGTGCTCAATAAGTGCAAGGATGGCATGCAAGACAAAGTTCACTCAGAATCACACATAGGCCTTAAACAATGACTATCAATTTCTGAAAAAACCATATTAGTATTAAATCCAAGTCTTATCATAGGTGTTTGGAAGGATAACGAAACAACACACAAAATCCTGCGTTATTAGACACTAGACACACTTAAAAATTTTAAAATTTGACAATAAAACAACATAACTGAATCCTTCCCCCCAAACTTAAATGAAACATTGTCCTCAATGTTTAGAGTATAAGAACAAGCAATGCCTCATAAATGAAAGGAAAGAAGATAAGGAAAAGACATAACCAAATGTTAGAGTTCAGAAAACAACTCCCCTTTGAAGCGATTAGGACGCAAGCAAGCTCCTTGCACGTTCTATCTTCTCCTCATCACCTTGGGTTGCCTCCCAAGAAGCGCTAAGTTTTATGTCTTCAGCCGGACGTCCAAACTTTGGTGAGCTTCAAGAGAGTGGTGGAGGCTCCTTGAGTGCTTGAGACTCAATATTGGCATCAAAGTTGGCATCAAAGTAAGGTTTCAACCGATGTCCGTTCACCTTGAAGGTGCTGCCATCCTTAATATTTTGAATCTCCACTGCGCCATGATCAAACACATTAGTAATAACAAAAGGGCCAATCCACCGAGAACGAAGCTTACCTGGGAAGAGCTTAAGGCGTGAATTGAATAAGAGAACCTTCTGCCCTTCCTCAAACGTCTTCCTAAGAATCTTCTTGTCATGATACTGCTTTGTTTTCTCCTTATAAAGCTTAGCGTTCTCATACGCCTCATGTCGCAACTCCTCCAACTCATTGAGTTGAAGCCTCCTCTTTTCACCAGCAGCTTTCATGTCAAAATTGAATGCCTTGATCGCCCAATAAGCCCTGTGCTCAAGCTCCACTGGTAAGTGACAAGGTTTACCAAAAACAAGTCTATATGGAGACATACCTATGGGGGTCTTATAAGCTGTCCTATAAGCCCACAATGCATCCTCCAAACGCATGTACCAATCCTTCCTTGTGGTGTTCACTGTCTTCTCAAGTATGTGCTTAATCTCCCTATTGCTTATCTCAACCTGCCCACTAGTTTGAGGATGGTAGGGTGTTGCCACCTTATGCTTGATTCCATACTTCTTCAAGAGTGCTGCAAAAGCTTGGTTAACAAAATGGGAGCCACCATCACTAATGATTGCTCTTGGTGTGCCAAACCTTGTAAAAATATTTCCTCTGAGAAAACTGATCACAATCTTAGCATCATTAGTTCTAGTGGCAATGGCTTCCACCCATTTGGAAACATAATCGACAGCAACTAATATATATTCAAATCCATAAGAAGTAGGAAAAGGGCCCATGAAATCAATTCCCCAAACATCAAATATATCAATGACTAAGATATTAGTGAGTGGCATCTGATTTCTAGCATGCAAATTACCCATCCGTTGGCATCTATCACATGAAGCACAAAATGTATAAGCATCCTTAAAAAGGGTAGGCCAAAAGAAACCTGATTGTAGCACTTTGTTGGCAGTCTTCTTTGCTCCAAAATGGCCTCCGCATGCATGGGAGTGACAAAACTCTAGAATGCTCTTAAAATCACCTTCAGGCACACACCTTCGAATTACTTGGTCCGGACAATGCTTGAATAGGTATGGATCATCCCAAAAGTAGTATCTTGCTTGTTTCCTAAGCTTGTCACGTTGGAATGTAGATAACCCTGTAGGGAGTTCGTTAGTGCATAAGTAGTTAACAATATCAGCAAACCAAGGCAATGGATTAAGAGAATTCAAAGCACAAATAGAGAAGAGTTGCTCATCAGGGAAGCTTTCACGCAATGGCAGTGAATCCTCCTCTTCATTAGATACATGCACCAATCTACTCAAGTGATCAGCCACCACATTCTCACTTCCTTTCTTATCTTTTATCTCCAAGTCAAACTCTTGCAACAAGAGGATCCATCTAATGAGGCGTGGCTTGGCATCCTTTTTAGCTAACAAGTATTTCAATGCTGCATGATCAGTGTAAACAATGACCTTGTTAGTAATCAAATAAGATCTGAACTTCTCTAAAGCAAATATGACAGCTAATAACTCCTTCTCTGTGGTGGAATAGTTGAGTTGGGCATCGTTGAGGGTTCTACTAGCATAGTAGATGGCATGTGGCTTCTTATCAACTCGCTGCCCCAAAACAGCTCCAACAGCATAATCTGAGGCGTCACACATCAGTTCAAAAGGCAAGCTCCAATCCGGTGGCATAATGATTGGGGCAGTTGTGAGCATCATTTTCAAAGCATTGAAAGCATTCTCACAGTTTTGATCAAACACAAAATCCATGTCCTTGGCAAGGAGATTGCACAAAGGCCTTGCAATCTTAGAAAAATCTTTAATGAAACGCCTATAGAAACCTGCATGGCCAAGGAAAGAACGTACTTCTTTGACAGAAGTAGGTGAGGGCATAGAAGCAATCAAATCAATCTTAGCTTTATCTACCTCAATTCCATTACTAGAGATGACATGACCAAGAACTATGCCTTGGTTAACCATAAAATGACATTTTTCCCAATTAAGCACAAGGTTATTTTGTTCACATCTAGCCAACACCTTAGATAAGTTATGCAAACATTGATCAAAAGAATCACCAAAGACAGAGAAGTCATCCATGAATACCTCAATAAACCTTTCTACCATGTCGGAGAAAATGCTCATCATGCACCTTTGGAAAGTGGCTGGGGCGTTGCAAAGACCAAAGGGCATCCTCCTATAAGCAAAAGTACCAAAGGGACATGTGAAGGTTGTCTTCTCTTGATCTTCTGGGGCTATGGCGATTTGGTTGTAACCTGAATATCCATCAAGGAAGCAATAGTGGCTATGGCCAGCCAATCTCTCAAGCATTTGATCAATAAATGGAAGAGGGAAGTGATCCTTGCTTGTTGCTGTGTTGAGCTTCCTATAATCAATGCAAACTCTCCAGCCCGTGGTCATCCGTGTTGGTACAAGCTCGTTTGCTTCATTCTTCACCACTGTGATACCTGATTTCTTGGGGACAACTTGTATTGGGCTCACCCATTTACTGTCAGAAATAGGGTAAATAATACCAACATCTAAAAGCTTCATTACTTCTTTCCTTACCACCTCCTTCATGTTTGGATTGAGACGTCTTTGGGCATCCCTCTTAGGCACTGCATTGTCCTCCAATAGTATCCTATGCATGCACGATGTTGGGCTTATGCCTTTGATATCTGCAATGCTCCATCCAATCGCAGTTTTGTGCTCTTTTAGAACCCTCAAAAGCTTCTTCTCATCATTTGGTTCGAGGTGTGAGGCAATGATAACAGGTAGAGTCTCACTCTCACCTAAATAAGCATATTTAAGGTGTGTTGGCAATTGCTTTAATTCCAACTCCGGTGCCTGCACAATAGAAGGTAAAACCTTATTAGTAGGTGCGAGTAAAGATTCAAATTGGTTTGCATACCTCTTTCCCACTTCTATGTAGCTATCCATGCTGCAAACAAGCTCAAGAAGTAAAGGAGAGATCACAGCCTCTAATCTGTCCACTTCTTCTTTCCTTATGCTTTGTGTGATGCATGCTTCAATAGGCTCCAAATAACTCATTGGCAGTGCTTCTTTCACCATATTATCAATTGCATCAAGCTGGAAAACTTCATGCTCATCACTTGGAAACTTGGAGGCTTCAAACACTTTGAATGCTATTGTCTCATCAAACACGTTCATAGTCAATGTACCCTTCTTCACATCAATAATTGCACCGGCAGTTGCCATGAATGGACGACCAAGAATGAGTGGTAACTGATTGTCATGAATTGGTGCTTCTTCCATTTCCAACACCAAGAAATCAGCTGGCAAAATCAGCTCTTCTACTTTCACCAAAACATCTTCTAGAATGCCCCTAGGGTACCTGATAGTTCTATCTGCCAATTGAATGCTCACAGATGTGGCTTGCAACTCACCAAGGTTAAGTTTCTCATAAACATGATATGGCATAAGGTTAATGGATGCACCAAGATCAAGCAAAGCTTTTTGAAACTTAAAATCACCAACTATACAAGGTATAGAAAATGAACCTGGATCCTTTAGCTTTGGAGGTAGCTTTCTTTGTAAGACTGCACTAACCTCTTCACTTAATGCAACCTGTTCATGCTCTTTGAATCTCCTCTTGTTAGTGCATAGATCCTTCAAAAATTTTGCATATTTTGGAATCTGAGCAATGGCATTGAGCAATGGGATGTTGATTTGCACTTTCTTGAATATTTCCATTATCTCATCCAAGCCTTGATCTTTCTTTGACTTTGATAACCTGCTGGGAAAGGGTGCAATAGGCCTAAAAGCATTAGATGAAATTGGAACTTGATTAGCATTAGATGATACCTTAGGGCCTGTGCTCTTTCCAAGAGAATTGAGGGGCTGTTTGGTGGAACCTGTGGGCTGCCCTTGTGGTGGCTGAATGATCTCCACGTTTTCTCCATCTTCTTGCTCTTCATTGGCATCTCCAACCTTATTATCAACTTGTTTACCACTTCTCAAGATGTGCACTGCTTTAACTTGCTCATGATGCCTTGGATTCACCTCCGTTTGGCTTGGAAAAGTTCCGGATGCTCTATTGCTCATGGAGGATGCAATCTGCCCAACTTGCACTTCTAGTTTGTTCACTGCATTTTGAAGATTCTGATTGGTTTGCATCTGTTGCCCCATGAACTTCTTGAACATGTCTTGCAATTCTCCCATTTGATCACCCCTTTGCTCTTGTACTTGTTGGGGAGCTTGCTGGAATTGCCTTTGTTGTATTTGAAATCCTGGGGGAGGTCCTTGAGTTTGTTGCACATTTGAATTATTGCTCCACCTGAAATTAGGATGATTTCTCCACCCCGGATTGTATGTGTTTGAGTAAGGATCATTATGAGGATTCCTTCCTTGAAGGGCATTTGCTTGCTCTAGCATGTGCTTTGCAAAAGATTGGTCTTGAACTTCCTCTTTGCTTCCTAGAGGGCCAGTCACTGCCTGTTGAAGCAAAGAACACATAACATCAAGTTTTGCATTAATCTCATTATTAGTACTTACCTCAGAGACCACAGCTTTCATAGGAGCTCCTCTTCCTTTATTGTAGCTCCATTGTTGAGAGTTGGTACTCAAAGATTCAAAGAGAGTAAAAGCCTCATCTGCTGTTTTGTTCATCAGTCCTTCTCCACTTGTTGCATCTACCATCATCCTTTCGGAATCAAGCAAACCTTCATAGAAAGATTGCATTTGCATCCAACTCTCTATATTGTGGTGTGGGCAAGAACTCATCATCTCCTTGTACCTCTCCCAGCATTCATGAAAAGCTTCTCCTTCTCTTTGTGTGAAACCAAGAATTTCCTTTCTAATCTTGTTAGTCTTTTGAGCTGGAAAGAATTTCTGCAAAAACTTATTAGAAAGCTCATCCCAAGTACGAATTGAAGCATTAGGCAAAGAGTATAACCATGACTTAGCCTTATCTTTTAAACTGAATGGGAATAGCCTCATCTTAATCTGCTCATCATCAAGTCCTTGAATTTTGATTGTAGCACATATTTCAAAGAATTGCTTAACATGCATGTAAGGATCCTCAGTGGTATTACCATAATAAGTTGGAAGAAGATGAATCATACCACTTCTAAGCTCAAACCTGTCAATTGTGAGTTGAGGATAGACGATGCACGAAGGTTGATCAGTGACTTTGGGGATGGAAAATTCACGCAGGGGTTTCCTAGGTTGGACAACAAGCGCACCACCTCCTTCATCATTATTGTTGTTGTTTGGAATCTCTGCCATCTTGCTTGAACCTTCAGATTCGTAGCTCTCAGATTCAGCACTTAAAGAACTATAATTCCTCCTCAAACCAACACGTACAGCAAAAGTTCCTGGTGAAATTGGCTCAGAATCAGATTCGGACATATATGCACACACAAGAAACCAATTAGTGCCTTCAAATGGAGATAACAACTAAAAAGAAAAACAGAATACAGAAATAAAAACCAACGAAAACAAAAACAAAAACACTCAAAGTAATCTAACTATAGCACCATCGTTACCGGTTCCCCGGCAACGGCGCCAAAAACTTGTTGAGCCTATTCCTAACAACTAAAATGAGTTATTAAAAATAGAAACTTCAATTCTCGCAAGTGCACGAACCATTTATAGTATAGCTTATGAAATACGAGGTCGATCCCACGGAGAATGGTAACTTGGTTGCAAGTTAAACTACTTAGAATGATGGAAAAACTGAAAACAAAGAAACAAACTAACTAACAATTGGCAAGGTCTAGGACAGAATCCTAGCACCACACACGCACTCGAATGGGGGCTAGAAGGGTACAAAATGATATACAATTATGAACCGATTGAGGTTGCCATCTCTCTCCATTTTTATTAAGCTGTCATAAATTGCTAAAACCAACACACAAACTTGAAATGGAATTAAAAGGATTAGGAATGAACAATAGAGAACTAAGTAGACTTTAGACATTATAAATAAATAAAAAGTAGGAAAATCAAATAGAATCAAACAATGTTACCGATCCCCGGCAACGGCGCCAAAAACTTGTTGCTTCGATTCAGCTGCACCAAAATAGATTCAGCTGCATCCTCAACTTGTGATACTCGCAAGTGCACGAGCCGTTTGGTAGTATAGCATATGTAAGTGCGAGGTCGATCCCACGAGGATTGGTGATTGAATGATCCAATTCATTTCCCCTACATAAAACAGAAATGAAAAAGAAAATAAATAAAACAAGAAAAAAGGAAATAACTCAAGCAAATAAGTTCCCAAGTTCAATTAGATTAATGGATTGATTCTAGCTAAAGTATGATTAAGCCATGGTGTTTGGTCAAAACCTTGTGTTCCTAATTCCCTAATTTGATCATTTGTTGTCTAACCTAAAACTAAGCATTAGGAACCCATTAAGCATAGAAGAACATTTTAAACAACCAAGTATGTATCTAATCCCTGTTGTCGAATGTCCATACATACTCTTCCTATCCATAGTTCAATTCGAATTAAAGCATGGTGTCTACTCTTAATTCAAACCAAGATAGCTAACATGCAAGCCTAAATGGTGATCAATCATTCAAACTAGCATATTAACTTATAAGCATAATGAATAAGAACAAAAACCATAATTGAAACTTGGAAACTAATTAAACTTGAATACTTAAGAAAGAATGTACATTACAATAAAAGTAAAGTGGAACTAAGAAAACTTGAAAGAAAATTTAGTAAACTCATTTTGTTACAACAATTGACAACTTGAAAGGAAACTAAGAGAATTTGAGGGAGAGAAGGAAAGGGAGCTCTAGAGAAGTGTTTGAGAGCTCCCCCCCTTGGGGTGTGATTTATGAAGCTTGAAGGCTTCTCTATTTATAGGGCTAAGAGGGAGGAACAACATGATGAAATCCAACACCACCATTCCTCTTTTAATACAACCCATAACTCACACTTCATCTTGTCTATGTTAGTGTTGTTGGAATCAATCTCATCCCATACTTCTTTTGCTGCACCTCAAGCTTTCTTCACATGGGATCAAAGGTGATCAATTGTGGCTGCCTTTTGCTGCCAACCCATGTGGTCTTCTTTTGGTTGTTGAACAAAAACGAGTCTTCTGAACCAGACTTGGTGTAGGAAGGCCAGAGGTTTCAAAACTTATCCAATGGGGCTCAAATTTGGATATGTTATAGTAGACACCCATTGGAACAACTTCTATGAAGAAAGTATTCCCATCGGAGTAGTAGAAGTATGCGTTTTGGGCCTTGCAATTTGGCTGCCGAACAGAGACTGGAATTGACTTCATTTCATTTATGCTTTACATGCATGCACATGCTTTCTCTATAATAACTCCAGCATGCACCAACTTGATCCTTTAGACTTTCATAGCTGGAATGCCTCCCCACTTCACTCATTATGTTGGATCCAAAGTCAGTTGCAGCATGGGTGAGGCACATGGCTTAAAGGAGGAGACAAGGCTCAAAGCTGGCAGCTGCAAATCCTGCTGAGCAAGGTTGAGTGTCGGGCGGGCTGAGCACTCCACAAATGTCCAATTGGGCTGAAATTTGGATATGTTGTACTATACACCCATTGGAACAAGTTTCATGAAGATCTTCACCTCATCCAAGCCCCATAGCATGCTGATCCAAG
Source organism: Prunus avium (assembly GCF_965620075.1). NCBI lineage: Eukaryota > Viridiplantae > Streptophyta > Magnoliopsida > Rosales > Rosaceae > Prunus > Prunus avium. The sequence goes on from NC_142290.1 coordinate 12,556,056, forward strand.
GACAAGAAGCTGACCTACGAAATTGGGCTGGAAAGGAGCTGTAGCCAAAATGTGTTTGTCTTTAAGCTCATATTCCTCATATGCCAATCAGCCCTTAACATGCATGGATTGCATCATTTCCTATCCAAAGTCATCATTGTTACCTAAATGTCAATTAACTGAAAGATAAACACAAAAAGGATTAAAAGCACAAGTTTAACTCAAAAACATAACCAAATCATAAGCTAGAAGGGTACAAAATGATATACAATTATGAACCGATCAATAATGATGTTGCCCAAGTTTTGGGCTCGATCCGATATCAATAGGTGTTCCAAATTGGACAATTCAAGTTCAACGGCAGTTCGTTCCAAATTGGAGTGGTCGGTGTATTCCATACTTCTAGCGATTGGATTTCACACAAAACTAACCAAATGACTCCTCCCACCATATTATGATGTTGCCCAAGTTTTGGGCTCGATCCGAAGTCAATAGGTGTGAGAAATTGGACAATTCAAGTTCAACGGCAGTTCGTTCCTATCTAGAGTGGTTGGTGTATTCCATACTTCTAGCGATTGGATTTCACTCAAAACTCACCAAATCACTCCTCCCACCATATTATGATGTTGCCCAAGTTTTGGGCTAGATCCGAAATCAATAGGTGTTCCAAATTGGACAATTCAAGTTCAATGCCAGTTCGTTCCTAATTGGAGTGGTTGGGGTATTCTATACTTCTAGCGATTGGATTTCACTCAAAACTCACCAAATGACTCCTCCCACCATATTATGTTGTTGCCCACGTTTTGGGCTCGATCCGAAATCAATAGGTGTTCCAAATTGGACAATTCAAGTTCAACGACAGTTCGTTCCTAATTGGAGTGGTTGGTGTATTCCATACTTTTAGCGATTTGATTTCACACAAAACTCACCAAATGACTCCTCCCACCATATTATGATGTTGCACAAGTTTGGGGTTCGATCCGAAATCAATAGGTGTGAGAAATTGGACAATTCAAGTTCAACGGCAGTTCGTTCCTAATGGGTGTGGTTTGTGTATACCATACTTCTAGCGATTGGATTTCACTCAAAACTCACCAAATGACTCCTCCCACCATATAATGATGTTGCCCAAGTTTTGGGCTCGATCCGATATCAATAGGTGTTCCAAATTGGACAATTCAAGTTCAACGACAGTTCGTTCCAAATTGTAGTGGTCAGTGTATTCCATACTTCTAGCGATTGGATTTCACACAAAACTAACCAAATGACTCCTCCCACCATATTATGATGTTGCCCAAGTTTTGGGCTCGATCCGAAGTCAATAGGTGTGAGAAATTGGACAATTCAAGTTCAACGGCAGTTCGTTCCTATCTAGAGTGGTTGGTGTATTCCATACTTCTAGCGATTGGATTTCACTCAAAACTCACCAAATGACTCCTCCCACCATATTATGATGTTGCCCAAGTTTTGGGCTAGATCCGAAATCAATAGGTGTTCCAAATTGGACAATTCAAGTTCAACGGCAGTTCGTTCCTAATTGGACTGGTTGGTGTATTCCATACTTCTAGCGATTGGATTTCACTCAAAACTCACCAAATGACTCCTCCCACCATATTATGTTGTTGCCCAAGTTTGGGGCTCGATCCGAAATCAATAGGTGTGTGAAATTGGAGAATTCAAGTTCAACGGCAGTTCGTTCCTAATTGGAGTGGTTCGTGTATTCCATACTTCTAGCGATTGGATTTCACTCAAAACTCACCAAATGACTCCTCCCACCATATTACCATGTTGCCCAAGTTTTGGGCTCGATCCGAAATTAATAGGTGTGAGAAATTGGACAATTCAAGTTCAACGGCAGTTCGTTCCTATCTAGAGTGGTTGGTGTATTCCATACTTCTAGCGATTGGATTTCACTCAAAACTCACCAAATGACTCCTCCCACCATATTTTGATGTTGCCCAAGTTTTGGGCTCGATCCGAAATCAATAGGTGTTCCAAATTGGACCATTCAAGTTCAACGGCAGTTCGTTCCTAGTTGGAGTGGTTGGTTTATTCCATACTTCTAGCAATTGGATTTCACTCAAAACTCACCAAATGACTCCTCCCACCATATTTTGATGTTGCCCAAGTTTTGGGCTCGATCCGGAATCAATAGGTGTTCAAAATTGGACAATTCTTGTTCAACGGCAGTTCGTTCCAACTTGGAGTAGTTGGTGTATTCCATACTTCTAGCGATTGGATTTCACTCAAAACTCACCAAATGACTCCTCCCACCATATTATGATGTTACCCAAGTTTTGGGCTCAATCCGAAATCAATAGGTGTGAGAAATTGGACAATTCAAGTTCAACGGCAGTTCGTTCCTAATTGGAGTGGTTGGTGTATTCCATACTTCTAGCGATTGGATTTCACTCAAAACTCACCAAATGACTCCTCCCACCATATAATGATGTTGCCCAAGTTTTGGGCTCGATCCGATATCAATAGGTGTTCCAAATTGGACAATTCAAGTTCAACGGCAGTTCGTTCCTAATTGGACTGGTTGGTGTATTCCATACTTCTAGCGATTGGATTTCACTCAAAACTCACCAAATGACTCCTCCCACCATATTACGGTGTTGCCCAAGTTTTGGGCTCGATCCGAAATTAATAGGTGTGAGAAATTGGACAATTCAAGTTCAACGGCAGTTCGTTCCTATCTAGAGTGGTTGGTGTATTCCACACTTCTAGCGATTGGATTTCACTCAAAACTCACCAAATGACTCCTCCCACCATATTATGATGTTACCCAAGTTTTGGGCTCGATCCGAAATCAATAGGTGTGAGAAATTGGACAATTCAAGTTCAACGGCAGTTCGTTCCTAATTGGGGTGGTCGGTGTATTCCATACTTCTAGCAATTGGATTTCACTCAAAACTAACCAAATGACTCCTCCCACAATATTATGATGTTGCCCAAGTTTTGGGCTCGATCCGACGTCAATAGGTGTGAGAAATTGGACAATTCAAGTTCAACGGCAGTACGTTCCTATCTGGAGTGGTTGGTGTATTCCATACTTCTAGCGATTGGATTTCACTCAAAACTCACCAAATGACTCCTCCCTCCATATTATGATGTTGCCCAAGTTTTGGGCTAGATCCGAAATCAATAGGTGTTCCAAATTGGACAATTCAAGTTCAACGGCAGTTCATTCCTAATTGGAGTGGTTGGTGTATTCCATACTTCTAGCGATTTGATTTCACTCAAAACTCACCAAATGACTCCTCCCACCATATTATGTTGTTGCCCGAATTTGGGCTCGATCTGAAATCAATAGGTCTGAGAAATTGGACTATTCAAGTTCAACGGCAGTTCGTTCCTAATTGGAGTGGTTGGTGTATTCCATACTTCTAGCGATTGGATTTCACTCAAAACTCCCCAAATTACTCCTCCCACCATATTATGATGTTACCCAAGTTTTGGGCTCGATCCGAAATCAATAGGTGTGAGAAATTGGACAATTCAAGTACAACGGCAGTTCGTTCCAATCTGGAGTGGTTGGTGTATTCCATATTTCTAGCGATTGGATTTCACTCAAAACTCACCACTTGAATCCTCCCACCATATTATGATGTTGCCCAAGTTTTGGGCTAGATCCGAAATCAATAGGTGTTCCAAATTGGACAATTCAAGTTCAACGGCAGTTCGTTCCTAATTGGAGTGGTTGGTGTATTCCATACTTCTAGCGATTGGATTTCACTCAAAACTCACCAAATGACTCCTCCCACCATATTATGATGTTGCCCAAGTTTTGGGCTCGATCCGAAATCAATAGGTGTTCCAAATTGGACAATTCAAGTTCAACGGCAGTTCGTTCCTAATTGGAGTGATTGGTGTATTCAATACTTCTAGCGATTGGATTTCACTCAAAACTCACCCAATGACTCCTCCCACCATATTATGATGTTGCCCAAGTTTGGGGTTCGATCCGAAATCAATAGGTGTGCGAAATTGGACAATTTAAGTTCAACGGCAGTTAGTTCCTAATGGGAGTGGTTGGTGTATTCCACACTTCTAGCGATTGGATTTCACTCAAAACTCACCAAATGACTCCTCCCACCATATTATGATGTTGCCCAAGTTTTGGGCTCGATCCGAAATCAATAGGTGTTCCAAATTGGACAATTCAAGTTCAACGGCAGTTCGTTCCTAATTGGAGTGATTGGTGTATTCAATACTTCTAGCGATTGGATTTCACTCAAAACTCACCCAATGACTCCTCCCACCATATTATGATGTTGCCCAAGTTTGGGGTTCGATCCGAAATCAATAGGTGTGCGAAATTGGACAATTTAAGTTCAACGGCAGTTAGTTCCTAATGGGAGTGGTTGGTGTATTCCACACTTCTAGCGATTGGATTTCACTCAAAACTCACCAAATGACTCCTCCCACCATATTATGTTGTTGCCCAAGTTTGGGGCTCGATCCGAAATGAATGGGTCTGAGAAATTGGACTATTCAAGTTCAACGGCAGTTCGTTCCTAATTGGAGTGGTTGGTGTATTCCATACTTCTAGCGATTGGATTTCACTCAAAACTCACCAAATGACTCCTCCCACCATATTATGTTGTTGCCCAAGTTTGGGGCTCGATCCGAAATCAATAGGTGTGAGAAATTGGAGAATTCAAATTCAACGGCAGTTCGTTCCTAATTGGAGTGGTTGGTGTATTCCATACTTCTAGCGATTGGATTTCACTCAAAACTCACCAAATGACTCCTCCCACCATATTATGTTGTTGCCCAAGTTTGGGGCTCGATCCGAAATCAATAGGTGTGAGAAATTGGAGAATTCAAATTCAACGGCAGTTCGTTCCTAATTGGAGTGGTTGGTGTATTCCATACTTCTAGCGATTGGATTTCACTCAAAACTCACCAAATGACTCCTCCCCCCATATTATATTGTTGCCCAAGTTTGGGGCTCGATCCGAAATCAATAGGTGTGAGAAATTGGAGAATTCAAATTCAACGGCAGTTCGTTCCTAATTGGAGTGGTTGGTGTATTCCATACTTCTAGCGATTGGATTTCACTCAAAACTCACCAAATGACTCCTCCCACCATATTATGTTGTTGCCCAAGTTTGGGGCTCGATCCGAAATCAATAGGTGTGAGAAATTGGAGAATTCAAATTCAACGGCAGTTCGTTCCTAATTGGAGTGGTTGGTGTATTCCATAGTTCTAGCGATTGGATTTCACTCAAAACTCACCAAATGACTCCTCCCACCATATTTTGATGTTGCCCAAGTTTTGGGCTCGATCCGAAATCAATAGGTGTTCCAAATTGGACCATTCAAGTTCAACGGCAGTTCGTTCCTAGTTGGAGTGGTTGGTTTATTCCATACTTCTAGCAATTGGATTTCACTCAAAACTCACCAAATGACTCCTCCCACCATATTATGATGTTGCCCAAGTTTTGGGCTCGATCCGAAATCAATAGGTGTTTCAAATTGGACAATTCAAGTTCAACGGCAGTTCGTTCCTAATTGGAGTGGTTGGTGTATTCCATACGTCTAGCGATTGGATTTCACTCAAAACTCACCAAATGACTCCTCCCACCATATTATGTTGTTGCCCAAGTTTTGGGCTCGATCCGAAATCAATGGGTCTGAGAAATTGGACTATTCAAGTTAAACGGCAGTTCGTTCCTAATTGGAGTGGTTGGTGTATTCCATACTTCTAGCGATTGGATTTCACTCAAAACTCACCAAATGACTCCTCCCACCATATTATGTTGTTGCCCAAGTTTTGGGCTCGATCCGAAATCAATGGGTCTGAGAAATTGGACTATTCAAGTTCAACGACAGTTCGTTCCTAATTGGAGTGGTTGGTGTATTCCATACTTCTAGCGATTGGATTTCACTCAAAACTCACCAAATGACTCCTCCCACCATATTTTGTTGTTGTCCAAGTTTGGGGCTCGATCCGAAATTAATAGGTGTGAGAAATTGGAGAATTCAAATTCAACGGCAGTTCGTTCCTAATTGGTGTGGTTGGTGTATTCCATACTTCTAGCGATTGGATTTCACTCAAAACTCACCAAATGACTCCTCCCACCATATTATGTTGTTGCCCAAGTTTGGGGCTCGATCCGAAATCAATAGGTGTGAGAAATTGGAGAATTCAAATTCAACGGCAGTTCGTTCGTAATTGGAGTGGTTGGTGTATTCCATACTTCTAGCGATTGGATTTCACTCAAAACTCACCAAATGACTCCTCCCACTATATTATGTTGTTGCCCAAGTTTGGGGCTCGATCCGAAGTCAATAGGTGTGAGAAATTGGAGACTTCAAATTCAACGGCAGTTCGTTCCTAATTGGAGTGGTTGGTGTATTCCATACTTCTAGTGATTGGATTTCACTCAAAACTCACCACATGACTCCTCCCACCATATTTTGATGTTGCCCAAGTTTTGGGCTCGATCCGAAATCAATATTTGTGAGAAATTGGAGAATTCAAATTCAACGGCAGTTCGTTCCTAATGGGAGTGGTTGGTGTATTCCACACTTCTAGCGATTGGATTTCACACAAAACTCACCACATGACTCCTCCCACCATATTATGATGTTGCCCAAGTTTTGGGATAGATCCGAAATCAATAGGTGTTCCAAATTGGACAATTCAAGTTCAACGGCAGTTCGTTCCTAATTGGAGTGGTTGGTGTATTCCATACTTCTAGCGATTGGATTTCACTCAAAACTCACCAAATGACTCCTCCCACCATATTATGATGTTGCCCAAGTTTGGGGCTCGATCCGAAATCAATAGGTGTGAGAAATTGGACAATTCAAGTTCAACGGCAGTTCGTTCTGAATTGGAGTGGTTGGTGTATTCCAGACTTCTAGCGATTGGATTTCACTCAAAACTCACCAAATGACTCCTCCCACCATATTATGATGTTGCCCAAGTTTTGGGCTAGATCCGAAATCAATAGGTGTTCCAAATTGGACAATTCAAGTTCAACAGCAGTTCGTTCCTAATTGCAGTGGTTGGTGTATTCCATACTTCTAGCGATTTGATTTCACTCAAAACTCACCAAATGACTCCTCCCACCATATTATGTTGTTGCCCGAATTTGGGCTCGATCTGAAATCAATAGGTCTGAGAAATTGGACTATTCAAGTTCAACGGCAGTTCGTTCCTAATTGGAGTGGTTGGTGTATTCCATACTTCTAGCGATTGGATTTCACTCAAAACTCCCCAAATGACTGCTCCCACCATATTATGATGTTACCCAAGTTTTGGGCTCGATCCGAAATCAATAGGTGTGAGAAATTGGACAATTCAAGTACAACGGCAGTTCGTTCCTAATTGGAGTGGTTGGTGTATTCCATACTTCTAGCGATTGGATTTCACTCAAAACTCACCAAATGACTCCTCCCACCATATCATGATGTTGCCCAAGTTTTGGGCTCGATCCGATATCAATAGGTGTTCCAAATTGGACAATTCAAGTTCAACGGCAGTTCGTTCCTAATTGGAGTGATTGGTGTATTCAATACTTCTAGCGATTGGATTTCACTCAAAACTCACCCAATGACTCCTCCCACCATATTATGATGTTGCCCAAGTCTGGGGCTCGGTCCGAATTCAATAGGTGTGAGAAATTGGACAATTCAAGTTCAATGGCAGTTCGTTCCTAATCGGAGTAGTTGGTGTATTCCATACTTCTAGCGATTGGATTTCACACAAAACTAACCAAATGACTCCTCCCACCATATTATGATGTTGCCCAAGTTTTGGGCTCGATCCGAAATCAATAGGTGTTCCAAATTGGACAATTCAAGTTCAACGGCAGTTCGTTCCTAATTGGAGTGATTGGAGTATTCAATACTTCTAGCGATTGGATTTCACTCAAAACTCACCCAATGACTCCTCCGACCATATTATGATGTTGCCCAAGTTTTGGCCTCGATCCGAAATGAATAGGTCTTCCAAATTGGACAATTCAAGTTCAACGGCAGTTCGTTCCTAATTGGACTGGTTGGTGTATTGCATACTTCTAGCGATTGGATTTCACTCAAAACTCACCAAATGACTCCTCCCACCAAATTATGATGTTGCCCAAGTTTGGGGCTCGATCCGAAATCAATAGGTGTGAGAAATTGGACAATTCAAGTTCAATGGCAGTTCGTTCCTAATCGGAGTGGTTGGTGTATTCCATACTTCTAGCGATTGGATTTCACTCAAAACTCACCAAATGACTCCTCCCACCATATTATGATGTTGCCCAAGTTTTGGGCTCAATCCGAAATGAATAGGTCTTACAAATTGGACAATTCAAGTTCAACGGCAGTTGGTTCCTAATTGGAGTGGTTGGTGTATTCCATACTTCTTGCGATTGGATTTCACTCAAAACTCACCAAATGACTCCTCCCACCATATTATGAGATTGCCCAAGTTTTGGGCTCGATCCGAAATCAATAGGTGTGAGAACTTGGTCAATTCAATTTCAACGACAGTTCGTTCCTAATCGGAGTAGTTGTTGTATTCCATACTTCTAGCGATTGGATTTCACTCAAAACTCACCAAATGACTCCTCCCACCATATTATGTTGTTGCCCAAGTTTTGGGCTCGATCCAAAATCAATAGGTGTGAGAAATTGGACAATTCAAGTTCAACGGCAGTTCGTTCCTAATTGGACGGGTTGGTGTAGTCCATACTTCTAGCGATTGGATTTCACTCAAAACTCACCAAATCACTCCTCCCACCATATTATGATGTTGCCCAAGTTTTGGCCTTGATCCGAAATGAATAGGTGTTCCAAATTGGACAATTCAAGTTCAATGCCAGTTCGTTCCTAATTGGAGTGGTTGGGGTATTCTATACTTCTAGCGATTGGATTTCACTCAAAACTCCCCAAATGACTCCTCCCGCCATATTATGTTGTTGCCCACGTTTTGGGATCGATCCGAAATCAATAGGTGTTCCAAATTGGACAATTCAAGTTCAACGACAGTTCGTTCCTACTTGGAGTGGTTGGTGTATTCCATACTTCTAGCGATTTGATTTCACACAAAACTCACCAAATGACTCCTCCCACCATATTATGATGTTGCACAAGTTTGGGGTTCGATCCGAAATCAATAGGTGTGAGAAATTGGACAATTCAAGTTCAACGGCAGTTCGTTCCTAATGGGAGTGGATACTTCTAGCGATTGGATTTCACTCAAAACTCACCAAATGACTCCTCCCACCATATTATGTTGTTGCCCAAGTTTGGGGCTCGATCCGAAATGAATAGGTGTGTGAAATTGGAGAATTCAAGTTCAACGGCAGTGCGTTCCTAATTGGAGTGGTTGGTGTATTCCATACTTCTAGCGATTTGATTTCACTCAAAACTCACCAAATGACTCCTCCCACCATATAATGATGTTGCCCAAGTTTTGGGCTCGATCCGATATCAATAGGTGTTCCAAATTGGACAATTCAAGTTCAACGGCAGTTCGTTCCTAATTGGAGTGGTCGGTGTATTCCATACTTCTAGCGATTGGATTTCACTCAAAACTAACCAAATGACTCCTCCCACCATATTATGATGTTGCCCAAGTTTTGGGCTCGATCCGAAGTCAATAGGTGTGAGAAATTGGACAATTCAAGTTTAACGGCAGTTCGTTCCTATCTGGAGTGGTTGGTGTATTCCATACTTCTAGCGATTGGATTTCACTCAAAACTCACCAAATGACTCCTCCCACCATATTATGATGTTGCCCAAGGTTTGGGCTAGATCCGAAATCAACAGGTGTTCCAAATTGGACAATTCAATTTCAACGGCAGTTCGTTCCTAATTGGACTGGTTGGTGTATTCCATACTTCTAGCGATTGGATTTCACTCAAAACTCACCAAATGACTCCTCCCACCATGTTGTGTTTTTGCCCAAGTTTTGGGCTCGATATGAAATCAATAGGTCTGAGAAATTGGACTATTCAAGTTCAACGGCAGTTCGTTCTTAATTGGAGTGGTTGGTGTATTCCATACTTCTAGCGATTGGATTTCACTCAAAACTCACCAAATGACTCCTCCCACCATATTATGTTGTTCCCCAAGTTTGGGGCTCGATCCGAAATCAATAGGTGTGTGAAATTGGAGAATTCAAGTTCAACGGCAGTTCGTTCCTAATTGGAGTGGTTTGTGTATTCCATACTTCTAGCGATTGGATTTCACTCAAAACTCACCAAATGACTCCTCCCACCATATTTTGATGTTGCCCAAGTTTTGGGCTCGATCCGAAATCAATAGGTGTTCCAAATTGGACAATTCAAGTTCAACGGCAGTTCGTTCCAACTTGGAGTGGTTGGTGTATTCCATACTTCTAGCGATTGGATTTCACTCAAAACTCACCAAATGACTCCTCCCACCATATTATGATGTTACCCAAGTTTTGGGCTCGATCCGAAATCAATAGGTGTGAGAAATTGGACAATTCAAGTTCAACGGAAGTTCGTTCCAAATTGGAGTGGTTGGTGTATTCCATACTTCTAGCGATTGGATTTCACTCAAAACTCACCAAATGACTCCTCCCACCATATTATGATGTTGCCCAAGTTTTGGGCTCGATCCGAAATTAATAGGTGTGAGAAATTGGACAATTCAAGTTCAACAGCAGTTCGTTCCTAATTGGAGTGGTTGGTGTATTCCATACTTCTAGCGATTGGATTTCACTCAAAACTCGCCAAATGACTCCTCCCACCATATAATGATGTTGCCCAAGTTTTGGGCTCGATCCGATATCAATAGGTGTTCCAAATTGGACAATTCAAGTTCAACGGCAGTTCGTTCCTAATTGGAGTGGTCGGTGTATTCCATACTTCTAGCGATTGGATTTCACTCAAAACTAACCACATGACTCCTCCCACCATATTATGTTGTTGCCCAAGTTTTGGGCTCGATCCGAAGTCATTAGGTGTGAGAAATTGGACAATTCAAGTTCAACGGCAGTTCGTTCCTATCTGGAGTGGTTGGTGTATTCCATACTTCTAGCGATTGGATTTCACTCAAAACTCACCAAATGACTCCTCCCACCATCTTATGATGTTGCCCAAGTTTTGGGCTAGATCCGAAATCAATAGGTGTTCCAAATTGGACAATTCAAGTTCAACGGCAGTTCGTTCCTAATTGGAGTGGTTGGTGTATTCCATACTTCTAGCGAATTGATTTCACTCAAAACTCAACAAATGACTCCTCCGACCATATTATGTTGTTGCCCGAATTTGGGCTCGATCTGAAATCAATAGGTCTGAGAAATTGGACTATTCAAGTTCAACGGCAGTTCGTTCCTAATTGGAGTGGTTGGTGTATTCCATACTTCTAGCGATTGGATTTCACTCAAAACTCCCCAAATGACTCCTCCCACCATATTATGATGTTACCCAAGTTTTGGGCTCAATCCGAAATCAATAGGTGTGAGAAATTGGACAATTCAAGTACAACGGCAGTTCGTTCCTAATTGGAGTGGTTGGTGTATTCCATACTTCTAGCGATTGGATTTCACTCAAAACTCACCAAATGACTCCTCCCACCATATAATGATGTTGCCCAAGTTTTGGGCTCGATCCGATATCAATAGGTGTTCCAAATTGGACAATTCAAGTTCAACGGCAGTTCGTTCCTAATTGGAGTGATTGGTGTATTCAATACTTCTAGCGATTGGATTTCACTCAAAACTCACCCAATGACTCCTCCCACCATATTATGTTGTTGCCCAAGTTTGGGGTTCGATCTGAAATCAATAGGTGTGAGAAATTGGACAATTCAAGTTCAACGGCAGTTCGTTCCTAATTCGAGTGATTGGTGTATTCAATACTTCTAGCGATTGGATTTCACTCGAAACTAACCAAATGACTCCTCCCACCATATTATGATGTTGCCCAAGTTTGGGGTTCGATCTGAAATCAATAGGTGTGAGAAATTGGACAATTTAAGTTCAACGGCAGTTCGTTCCTAATGGGAGTGGTTGGTGTATTCCACACTTCTAGCGATTGGATTTCACTCAAAACTAACCAAATGATTCCTCCCACCATATTATGAGGTTGCCCAAGTTTTGGGCTCGATCCGAAGTCAATAGGTGTGAGAAATTGGAAAATTCAAGTTCAACGGCAGTTCGTTCCTAACTGGAGTGGTTGGTGTATTCCATACTTCTAGCGATTGGATTTCACTCAAAACTCACCAAATGACTCCTCCCACCATATTATGTTGTTGCCCAAGTTTGGGGCTCGATCCGAGATCAATAGGTGTGAGAAATTGGAGAATTCAAATTCAACGGCAGTTCGTTCCTAATTGGAGTGGTTTGTGTATTCCATACTTCTAGCGATTGGATTTCTCTCAAAACTCACCAAATGACTCCTCCCACCATATTATGTTGTTGCCCAAGTTTGGGGCTCGAACCGAAATCAATAGGTGTGAGAAATTGGAGAATTCAAATTCAACGGCAGTTCGTTCCTAATTGGAGTGGTTGGTGTATTCCATACTTCTAGCGATTGGATTTCACTCAAAACTCACCAAATGACTCCTCCCACCATATTTTGATGTTGCCCAAGTTTTGGGCTCGATCCGAAATCAATAGGTGTTCCAAATTGGACAATTCAAGTTCAACGGCAGTACGTTCCTAGTTGTAGTGGTTGGTGTATTCCATACTTCTAGCGATTGGATTTCACTCAAAACTCACCAAATGACTCCTCCCACCATATTTTGATGTTGCCCAAGTTTTGGGCTCGATCCGAAATCAATAGGTGTTCCAAATTGGACAATTCAAGTTCAACGGCAGTACGTTCCTAGTTGGAGTGGTTGGTGTATTCCATACTTCTAGCGATTGGATTTCACTCAAAACTCACCAAATGACTCCTCCCACCATATTTTGATGTTGCCCAAGTTTTGGGCTCGATCCGAAATCAATAGGTGTTCCAAATTTGACCTTTCAAGTTCAACGGCAGTTCGTTCCTAGTTGGAGTGGTTGGTTTATTCCATACTTCTAGCAATTGGATTTCACTCAAAACTCACCAAATGACTCCTCCCACCATATTATGATGTTGCCCAAGTTTTGGGCTCGATCCGAAATCAATAGGTGTTTCAAATTGGACAATTCAAGTTCAACGGCAGTTCGTTCCTAATTGGAGTGGTTGGTGTATTCCATACGTCTAGCGATTGGATTTCACTCAAAACTCACCAAATGACTCCTCCCACCATATTATGTTGTTGCCCAAGTTTTGGGCTCGATCCGAAATCAATGGGTCTGAGAAATTGGACTATTCAAGTTCAACGGCAGTTCGTTCCTAATTGGAGTGGTTGGTGTATTCCATACTTCTAGCGATTGGATTTCACTCAAAACTCACCAAATGACTCCTCCCACCATATTATGTTGTTGTCCAAGTTTGGGGCTCGATCCGAAATCAATAGGTGTGAGAAATTGGAGAATTCAAATTCAACGGCAGTTCGTTCCTAATTGGTTGGTGTATTCCATACTTCTAGCGATTGGATTTCACTCAAAACTCACCAAATGACTCCTCCCACCATATTTTGATGTTTCCCAAGTTTTGGGCTCGATCCGAAATCAATAGGTGTTCCAAATTGGACAATTCAAGTTCAACGGCAGTACGTTCCTAGTTGGAGTGGTTGGTGTATTCCATACTTCTAGCGATTGGATTTCACTCAAAACTCACCAAATGACTCCTCCCACAATATTATGATGTTACCCAAGTTTGGGGCTCGATCCGAAATCAATAGGTGTTAGAAATTGGAGAATTCAAATTCAACGGCAGTTCATTCCTAATTGGAGTGGTTGGTGTATTCCATACTTCTAGCGATTGGATTTCACTCCAAACTCACCAAATGACTCCTCCCACCATATTATGTTGTTGCCCAAGTTTGGGGCTCGATCCGAAATCAATAGGTGTGAGAAATTGGAGAATTCAAATTCAACGGCAGTTCATTCCTAATTGGAGTGGTTGGTGTATTCCATACTTCTAGCGATTGGATTTCACTCCAAACTCACCAAATGACTCCTCCCACCATATTATGTTGTTGCCCAAGTTTGGGGCTCGATCCGAAATCAATAGGTGTGAGAAATTGGAGAATTCAAATTCAACGGCAGTTCGTTCCTAATTGAAGTGGTTGGTGTATTCCATACTTCTAGCGATTGGATTTTACTCAAAACTCACCAAATGACTCCTCCCACCATATTTTGATGTTGCCCAAGTTTTGGGCTCGATCCGAAATCAATAGGTGTTCCAAATTGGACCATTCAAGTTCAACGGCAGTTAGTTCCTAGTTGGAGTGGTTGGTTTATTCCATACTTCTAGCAATTGGATTTCACTCAAAACTCACCAAATGACTCCTCCCACCATATTATGATGTTGCCCAAGTTTTTGGCTCGATCCGAAATCAATAGGTGTTTCAAATTGGACAATTCAAGTTCAACGGCAGTTCGTACCTAATTGGAGTGGTTGGTGTATTCCATACTTCTAGCGGTTGGATTTCACTCAAAACTCACCAAATGACTCCTCCCACAATATTATGATGTTACCCAAGTTTTGGGCTCGATCCGAAATCAATAGGTGTTCCAAATTGGACAATTCAAGTTCAACGGCAGTTCGTTCCTAGTTGGAGTGGTTGGTGTATTCCATACTTCTAGCGATTGGATTTCACTCAAAACTCACCAAATGACTCCTCCCACCATATTATGTTGTTGTCCAAGTTCGGGGCTCGATCCGAAATCAATAGGTGTTAGAAATTGGATAATTCAAGTTCAACGGCAGTTCGTTCCTAATTGGAGTGGTTGGTGTATTCCATACTTCTAGCGATTGGATTTCACTCAAAACTCACCAAATGACTCCTCCCACCATATTATGTTGTTGCCCAAGTTTGGGGCTCGATCCGAAATCAATAGGTGTGAGAAATTGGAGAATTCAAATTCAACGGCAGTTCATTCCTAATTGGAGTGGTTGGTGTATTCCATACTTCTAGCGATTGGATTTCACTCAAAACTCACCAAATGACTCCTCCCACCATATTATGTTGTTGCCCAAGTTTGGGGCTCGATCCGAAATCAATAGGTGTGAGAAATTGGAGAATTCAAATTCAACGGCAGTTCGTTCCTAATTGAAGTGGTTGGTGTATTCCATACTTCTAGCGATTGGATTTTACTCAAAACTCACCAAATGACTCCTCCCACCATATTTTGATGTTGCCCAAGTTTTGGGCTCGATCCGAAATCAATAGGTGTTCCAAATTGGACAATTCAAGTTCAACGGCAGTTCGTTCCTAGTTGGAGTGGTTGGTGTATTCCATACTTCTAGCGATTGGATTTCACTCAAAACTCACCAAATGACTCCTCCCACCATATTATGTTGTTGTCCAAGTTCAGGGCTCGATCCGAAATCAATAGGTGTTAGAAATTGGAGAATTCAAGTTCAACGGCAGTTCGTTCCTAATTGGAGTGGTTGGTGTATTCCATACTTCTAGCGATTGGATTTCACTCAAAACTCACCAAATGACTCCTCCCACCATATTATGATGTTGCCCAAGTTTGGGGCTCGATCCGAAATCAATAGCTTTGAGAAATTGGACAATTCAAGTTCAACGGCAGTTCGTTCCTAATTGGAGTGGTTGGTGTATTCCACACTTCTAGCGATTGGATTTCACTCAAAACTCACCACATGACTCCTCCCACCATATTATGATGTTGCCCAAGTTTTGGGCTAGATCCGAAATCAATAGGTGTTCCAAATTGGACAATTCAAGATCAACGGCAGTTCGTTCCTAATTGGAGTGGTTGGTGTATTCCATACTTCTAGCGATTGGATTTCACTCAAAACTCACCAAATGACTCCTCCCACCATATTATGATGTTGCCCAAGTTTTGGGCTCGATAAGAAATCAATAGGTGTTCGAAATTGGACAATTCAAGGTCAACGGCTGTTCGTTCCTAATTGGAGTGGTTGGTGTATTCCATACTTCTAGCGAATGGATTTCACTCAAAACTCACCGAAGGACTCCTCCCACCATATTATGATGTTGCCCAAGTTTGGGGCTCGATCCGAAATCAATAGGTGTTCGAAATTGGACAATTCAATTTCAACGGCAGTTCGTTCCTAATTGGAGTGGTTGGTGTATTCCATACTTCTAGCGATTGGATTTCACTCAAAACTCACCAAATGACTCCTCCCACCATATTATGAGGTTGCCCAAGTTTGGGGCTCGATCCGAAATCTATAGGTGTGAGAAATTGGACAATTCAAGTTCAACGGCAGTTCGTTCCTAATTGGAGTGGTTGCTGTATTCCATAATTCTAGCGATTGGATTACACTCAAAACTCACAAATGACACCTCCCACCATATTATGATGTTTCCCAAGTTTTGGGCTCGATTCGAAATCAATAGGTGTGAGAAATTGGAGAATTCAAGTTCAACGGCAGTTCGTTCCTAACTGGAGTGGTTGGTGTATTCCATACTTCTAGCGATTGGATTTCACTCAAAACTCACCAAATGACTCCTCCCACCATATTATGGTGTTGCCCAACTTTGGGGCTCGATCCGAAATCAATAGGTCTTCCAAATTTGACAGTTAGAGTTCAACGGCAGTTCGTTCCTAATTGGACTGGTTGGTGTATTACATACTTCTAGCGATTAGATTTCACTCAAAACGAACCAAATGACTCCTCCCACCATATTATGATGTTGCCCAGGTTTTGGGCTCGATCCGAAATAATAGGTGTGAGAAATTGGCCAATTCAAGTTCAACAGCAGTTCGTTCCTAACTGGAGTGGTTGCTGTATTCCATAATTCTAGCGATTGGATTTCACTCAAAACTCACCAATTGACTCCTCCCACCATATTATGATGTTGCCCAAGTTCTGGGCTCGATCCGAAATCAATAGGTGTGAGAAATTGGACAATTCAAGTTTGACGGCAGTTCGTTCCTAATTGGAGTGGTTGGTGTATTCCATACTTGTAGCGATTGGATTTCACTCAAAACTAACCAAATGACTCCTCCCACCATATTATGATGTTGCCCAAGTTTTGGGCTCGATCCGAAATCAATAGGTGTTCCAAATTGGACAATTCAAGTTCAACGGCAGTTCGTTCCTAATTGGAGTGGTTGGTGTATTCCATACTTCTAGCGATTGGATTTCACTCAAAACTCACCAAATGACTCCTCCCACCATATTATGATGTTGCCGAAGTTTTGGGCTCGATCTGAAATCAATAGGTGTGGGAAATTGGACAATCCAAGTCCAACGACAGTTCGTTCCTAATTGGACTGGATGGTGTATTACATACTTCTAGCGATTGGATTTCACTCAAAACTAACCAAATGACTCCTCCCACCATATTATGATGTTGCCCAAGTTTTGGGCTCGATCCGAAATCAATAGGTGTTCCAAATTGGATAATTCAAGCTCAACGGCAGTTCGTTCCTAATTGCAGTGGTTGGTGTATTCCATACTTCTAGCGATTGGATTTCACTCAAAACTCACCAAATGACTCCCCCCACCATATTATGATGTTGCCCAAGTTTGGGGCTCGTTCCGAAATCAATAGGTGTTCCAAATTGGACAATTCAAGTTCAACGGCAGTTCGTTCCTAATTGGAGTGGTTGGTGTATTCCACACTTCTAGCGATTGGATTTCACTCAAAACTCACCAAATGACTCCTCCCACCATATTATAATGTTGCGCAAGTTTTGGGCTCGATCCGAAATCCATAGGTCTTCCAAATTTGACAGTTAGAGTTCAACGGCAGTTCATTCCTAATTGGACTGGTTGGTGTATTACATACTTCTAGCGATTGGATTTCACTCAAAACTAACCAAATGACTCCTCCCACCATATTATGATGTTGCCCAAGTTTTCGGCTCGATCAGAAATAATAGGTGTGAGAAATTGGCCAATTCAAGTTCAACAGCAGTTCGTTCCTAATTGGAGTGGTTGCTGTATTCCATAATTCTAGCGATTGGATTTCACTCAAAACTCACCAAATGACTCCTCCCACCATATTATGATGTTGCCCAAGTTTTGGACTCGATCCGAAATCAATCGTTGTGAGAAATTGGACAATTCAAGTTCAACGGCAGTTCGTTCCTAATTGGAGTGGTTGGTGTATTCCATACTTCAAGCGATTGGATTTCACTGAAAACTCACCAAATGACTCCTCCCCCCATAGTATGATGTTGCCCAAGTTTTGGGCTCGATCCGAAATCAATAGGTGTTCCAAATTGGACAATTCAAGTTCAACGGCAGTTCGTTCCTATTTGGAGTGGTTGGTCTATTCCATACTTCTAGCGATTGGATTTCACTCAAAACTCACCAAATGACTCCTCCCACCATATTATGATGTTGCCCAAGTTTGGGGCTCGATCCGAAATCAATAGGTATGAGAAATTGGACAATTCAAGTTCAACGGTAGTCCGTTCCTAATTGGAGTGGTTGCTGTATTCCATAATTCTAGCGATTGGATTTCACTCAAAACTCACCAAATGACTCTTCCCACCATATTATGATGTTGCCCAAGTTTTGGACTCGATCCGAAATCAATAGGTGTGAGAAATTGGACAATTCAAGTTCAACGGCAGTTCGTTCCTAATTGTAGTGGTTGGTGTATTCCATACTTCTAGCGATTGGATTTCACTCAAAACTCACCAAATGACTCCTCCCACCATATTATGATGTTACCCAAGTTTTGGGCTCGATCCGAAATCAATAGGTGTTCCAAATTCGACAATTCAAGTTCAACGGCAGTTCGTTCCTAGTTGGAGTGGTTGGTGTATTCCATACTTCTAGCGATTGGATTTCACTCAAAACTCACCAAATGACTCCTCCCACCATATTATGTTGTTGTCCAAGTTTGGGGCTCGATCCGAAATCAATAGGTGTTAGAAATTGGAGAATTCAAGTTCAACGGCAGTTCGTTCCTAATTGGAGTGGTTGGTGTATTGCACACTTCTAGCGATTGGATTTCACTCAAAACTCACCAAATGACTCCTCCCACCACATTATGTTGTTGCCCAAGTTTTGGGCTCGATCCGAAATTAATAGGTGTGAGAAATTGGACAATTCAAGTTCAATGGCAGTTCGTTCCTAATTGGAGTGGTTGGTGTATTCCATACTTCTAGCGATTGGATTTCACTCAAAACTCACCAAATGACTCCTCCCACCATATAATGACGTTGCCCAAGTTTTGGGCTCGATCCGATATCAATAGGTGTTCCAAATTGGACAATTCAAGTTCAACGGCAGTTCGTTCCTAATTGGAGTGGTCGGTGTATTCCACACTTCTAGCGATTGGGTTTCACTCAAAACTAACCAAATGACTCCTCCCACCATATTATGATGTTGCCCAAGTTTTGGGCTCGATCCGAAGTCAATAGGTGTGAGAAATTGGACAATTCAAGTTCAACGGCAGTTCGTTCCTAATTGGAGTGGTTGGTGTATTCCACACTTCTAGCGATTGGATTTCACTCAAAACTCACCACATGACTCCTCCCGCCATATTATGATGTTGCCCTTGTTTTGGGCTAGATCCGAAATCAATAGGTGTTCCAAATTGGACAATTCAAGTTCAACGGCAGTTCGTTCCTAATTGGAGTGGTTGGTGTATTCCATACTTCTAGCGATTGGATTTCACTCAAAACTCACCAAATGACTCCTCCCACCATATTATGATGTTGCCCAAGTTTGGGGCTCGATCCGAAATCAATAGCTTTGAGAAATTGGACAATTCAAGTTCAACGGCAGTTCATTCCTAATTGGAGTGGTGGTGTATTCCACACTTCTAGCGATTGGATTTCACTGAAAACTCACCACATGACTCCTCCCACCATATTATGATGTTGCCCAAGTTTTGGGCTAGATCCGAAATCAATAGGTGTTCCAAATTGGACAATTCAAGTTCAACGGCAGTTCGTTCCTAATTGGAGTGGTTGGTGTATTCCATACTTCTAGCGATTGGATTTCACTCAAAACTCACCAAATGACTCCTCCCACCATATTATGATGTTGCCCAAGTTTGGGGCTCGATCCGAAATTAATAGCTTTGAGAAATTGGACAATTCAAGTTCAACGGCAGTTCATTCCTAATTGGAGTGGTGGTGTATTCCACACTTCTAGCGATTGGATTTCACTCAAAACTCACCACATGACTCCTCCCACCACATTATGATGTTGCCCAAGTTTTGGGCTAGATCCGAAATCAATAGGTGTTCCAAATTGGACAATTCAAGTTCAACGGCAGTTCGTTCCTAATTGGAGTGGTTGTGTATTCCATACTTCTAGCGATTGGATTTCACTCAAAACTCACCAAATGACTCCTCTCACCATATTATGAT
This sequence comes from Prunus avium, assembly GCF_965620075.1. Taxonomy (NCBI): domain Eukaryota; kingdom Viridiplantae; phylum Streptophyta; class Magnoliopsida; order Rosales; family Rosaceae; genus Prunus; species Prunus avium. Next base: position 12,576,388 of record NC_142290.1, read on the forward strand.
GTTGCCCAAGTTTGGGGCTCGATCCGAAATCAATAGCTTTGAGAAATTGGACAATTCAAGTTCAACGGCAGTTCGTTCCTAATTGGAGTGGTTGGTGTATTCCATACTTCTAGCAATTGGATTTCACTGAAAACTCACCAAATGACTCCTCCCACCATAGTATGATGTTGCCCAAGTTTTGGGCTCGATCCGAAATCAATAGGTGTTCCGAATTAGACAATTCAAGTTCCACGGCTGTTCGTTCCTAATTGGAGTGGTTGGTGTATTCAATACTTCTAGCGATTGGATTTCACTCAAAACTCACCAAATGACTCCTCCCACCATATTATGATGTTGCCCAAGTTTTGGGCTCGATCCGAAATCAATAGGTCTTCCAAATTTGATAGTTAGAGTTCAACGGCAGTTCGTTCCTAATTGGACTGGTTGGTGTATTACATACTTCTAGCGATTAGATTTCACTCAAAACTAACCAAATGACTCCTCCCACCATATTATGATGTTGCCCAGGTTTTGGGCTCGATCCGAAATAATAGGTGTGAGAAATTGGCCAATTCAAGTTCAACAGCAGTTCGTTCCTAATTGGAGTGGTTGGTGTATTCCATACTTCTAGCGATTGGATTTCACTCAAAACTCACCAAATGACTCCTCCCACCATATTATGATGTTGCCCAAGTTTGGGGCTCGATCCGAAATCAATAGGTGTTCCAAATTGGACAATTCAAGTTCAACAGCAGTTCATTCCTAATTGGAGTGGTTGGTGTATTCCATACTTCTGGCGATTGGATTCCACTCAAAACAAACCAAATGACTACTCCCACCATATTATGATGTTGCCCACGTTTTGGGCTCGATCCAAAATCAATAGGTGTTAGAAATTGGACAATTCAAGTACAACGGCAGTTCGTTCCTATTTGGAGTGGTTGGTGTATTCCACACTTCTAGCGATTGGATTTCACTCAAAACTCACCAAATGACTACTCCCACCATATTATGATGTTGCCCAAGTTTTGGGCTCGATCCGAAATCAATAGGTGTTCCAAATTGGACAATTCAAGTTCAACGGCAGTTCGTTCCTAATTGGAGTGGTTGGTGTATTCCATACTTCTAGCGATTGGATTTCACTCAAAACTAACCAAATGACTCCTCCCACCATATTATGATGTTGCCCAAGTTTTGGGCTCGATCCGAAATCAATAGGTGTGGGAAATTGGACAATTGAAGTTCAACGGCAGTTCGTTCCTAATTGGAGTGGTTGGTGTATTCCATACTTCTAGCAATTGGATTTCACTGAAAACTCACCAAATGACTCCTCCCACCATAGTATGATGTTGCCCAAGTTTTGGGATCGATCCGAAATCAATAGGTGTTCCGAATTAGACAATTCAAGTTCCACGGCTGTTCGTTCCTAATTTGAGTGGTTGGTGTATTCCATACTTCTAGCGATTGGATTTCACTCAAAACTCACCAAATGACTCCTCCCACCATATTATGATGTCGCCCAAGTTTGGGGCTCGATCCGAAATCAATAGGTGTTCCAAGTTGGACAATTCAAGTTCAATGGCAGTTCGTTCCTAATTGGAGTGGTTGGTGTATTCCATACTTCTAGCGATTGGATTTCACTCAAAACTCACCAAATGACTCCTCCCACCATATTATGACGTTGCCCAAGTTTGGGGCTCGATCCGAAATCAATAGGTGTGAGAAATTGGACAATTCAAGTTCAACGGCAGTTCGTTCCTAATTGGAGTGGTTGGTGTATTCCATACTTCTAGCGATTGGATTTCACTCAAAACTCACCAAATGACTCCTCCCACCATATTATGATGTTGCCCAAGTTTTGGGCTCGATCCGAAATCAATAGGTGTTCCAAATTGGACAATTCAAGTTCAACGGCAGTTCGTTCCTAATTGGAGTGGTTGGTGTATTCCATACTTCTAGCGATTGGATTTCACTCAAAACTCACCAAATGACTCCTCCCACCATATTATGATGTTGCCCAAGTTTTGGGCTCGATCCGAAATCAATAGGTCTTCCAAATTTGACAGTTAGAGTTCAACGGCAGTTCGTTCCTAATTGGACTGGTTGGTGTATTACATACTTCTAGCGATTAGATTTCACTCAAAACTAACCAAATGACTCCTCCCACCATATTATGATGTTGCCCAGGTTTTGGGCTCGATCCGAAATAATAGGTGTGACAAATTGGCCAATTCAAGTTCAACAGCAGTTCGTTCCTAATTGGAGTGGTTGGTGTATTCCATACTTCTAGCGATTGGATTTCACTCAAAACTCACCAAATGACTCCTCCCACCATATTATGATATTGCCCAAGTTTGGGGCTCGATCCAAAATCAATAGGTATGAGAAATTGGACAATTCAAGTTCAACGGCAGTCCGTTCCTAATTGGAGTGGTAGGTGTATTCCATAATTCTAGTGATTGGATTTCTCTCAAAACTCACCAAATGACTCCTCCCACCATATTATGTTGTTGCCCAAGTTTGGGGCTCGATCCGAAATCAATAGGTGTGGGAAATTGGACAATTCAAGTTCAACGGCAGTTCGTTCCTAATTGGAGTGGTTGGTGTATTCCATACTTCTAGCGATTGGATTTCACTCAAAACTTACCAAATGACTCCTCCCACCATATTATGATGTTGCCCAAGTTTGGGGCTCGGTCCGAAATCAATAGGTGTGAGAAATTGGACAATTCAAGTTCAACGGCAAATCGTTCCTAATTGGAGTGGTTAGTGTATTCCATACTTCTAGCGATTGGATTTTACTAAAAACTAACCAAATGACTCCTCCCACCATATTATGATGTTGCCCAAGTTTTGGGCTCGATCCGAAATCAATAGGTGTTCCAAATTGGACAATTCAAGTTCAACGGCAGTTCGTTCCTAATTGGAGTGGTTGGTGTATTCCATACTTCTAGCGATTGGATTTCACTCAAAACTCCTCCCACCATATTATGACGTTGCCCAAGTTTTGGGCTCGATCTGAAATCTATAGTTGTGGGAAATTGGACAATCCAAGTCCAACGGCAGTTCGTTCCTAATTGGAGTGGTTGGTGTATTCCACACTTCTAGCGATTGGATTTCACTCAAAACTCACCAAATGACTCCTCCCACCATATTATGATGTTGCCCAAGTTTGGAGCTCGTTCCGAAATCAATAGGTGTTCCAAATTGGACAATTCAAGTTCAATGGCAGTTCGTTCCTAATTGGAGTGGTTGGTGTATTCCATACTTCTAGCGATTGGATTTCACTCAAAACTAACCAAATGACTCCTCCCACCATATTATGATGTTGCCCAGGTTTTGGGCTCGATCCGAAATAATAGGTGTGAGAAATTGGCCAATTCAAGTTCAACAGCAGTTCGTTCCTAATTGGAGTGGTTGGTGTATTCCATACTTCTAGCGATTGGATTTCACTCAAAACTCACCAAATGACTCCTCCCACCATATTATGATATTGCCCAAGTTTGGGGCTCGATCCAAAATCAATAGGTATGAGAAATTGGACAATTCAAGTTCAACTGCAGTCCGTTCCTAATTGGAGTGGTAGGTGTATTCCATAATTCTAGTGATTGGATTTCTCTCAAAACTCACCAAATGACTCCTCCCACCATATTATGATGTTGCCCAAGTTTGGGGCTCGATCCGAAATCAATAGGTGTGAGAAATTGGACAATTCAAGTTCAACGGCAGTTCGTTCCTAATTGGAGTGGTTGGTGTATTCCATACTTCTAGCGATTGGATTTCACTCAAAACTTACCAAATGACTCCTCCCACCATATTATGATGTTGCCCAAGTTTGGGGCTCGGTCCGAAATCAATAGGTGTGAGAAATTGGACAATTCAAGTTCAACGGCAGATCGTTCCTAATTGGAGTGGTTAGTGTATTCCATACTTCTAGCGATTGGATTTTACTAAAAACTAACCAAATGACTCCTCCCACCATATTATGATGTTGCCCAAGTTTTGGGCTCGATCCGAAATCAATAGGTGTTCCAAATTGGACAATTCAAGTTCAACGGCAGTTCGTTCCTAATTGGAGTGGTTGGTGTATTCCATACTTCTAGCGATTGGATTTCACTCAAAACTCCTCCCACCATATTATGACGTTGCCCAAGTTTTGGGCTCGATCTGAAATCTATAGTTGTGGGAAATTGGACAATCCAAGTCCAACGGCAGTTCGTTCCTAATTGGACTGGTTGGTGTATTACATACTTCTAGCTATTGGATTTCACTCAAAACTAACCAAATGACTCCTCCCACCATATTATGATGTTGCCCAAGTTTTGGGCTCGATCCGAAATCAATAGGTGTTCCAAATTGGACAATTCAAGTTCAACGGCAGTTCGTTCCTAATTGGAGTGGTTGGTGTATTCCACACTTCTAGCGATTGGATTTCACTCAAAACTCACCAAATGACTCCTCCCACCATATTATGATGTTGCCCAAGTTTGGAGCTCGTTCCGAAATCGATAGGTGTTCCAAATTGGACAATTCAAGTTCAACGGCAGTTCGTTCCTAATTGGAGTGGTTGGTGTATTCCACACTTCTAGCGATTGGATTTCACTCAAAACTCACCAAATGACTCCTCCCACCATATTATGATGTTGCCCAAGTTTGGAGCTCGTTCCGAAATCAATAGGTGTTCCAAATTGGACAATTCAAGTTCAATGGCAGTTCGTTCCTAATTGGAGTGGTTGGTGTATTCCATACTTCTAGCGATTGGATTTCACTCAAAACTCACCAAATGACTCATCCCACCATATTATGACGTTGCCCAAGTTTTGGGCTCGATCCGAAATCAATAGGTGTTCCAAATTGGACAATTCAAGTTCAATGGCAGTTCTTTTCAAATTGGAGTGGTTGGTGTATTCCATACTTCTAGCGATTGGATTTCACTCAAAACTCACCAAATGACTCCTCCCACCATATTATGATGTTGCCCAAGTTTTGGGCTCGATCCGAAATCAATAGGTGTTCCAAATTGGATAATTCAAGTTCAACGGCAGTTCGTTCCAAATTGCAGTGGTTGGTGTATTCCATACTTCTAGCGATTGGATTTCACTCAAAACTCACCAAATGACTCCTCCCACCATATTATGATGTCGCCCAAGTTTTGGGCTCGATCCGAAATCAATAGGTCTTCCAAATTTGACAGTTAGAGTTCAACGGCAGTTCGTTCCTAATTGGACTGGTTGGTGTATTCCATACTTCTAGCGATTGGATTTCACTCAAAACTAACCAAATGACTCCTCCCACCATATTATGATGTTGCCCAGGTTTTGGGCTCGATCCGAAATAATAGGTGTGAGAAATTCGCCAATTCAAGTTCAACAGCAGTTCGTTCCTAATTGGAGTGGTTGCTGTATTCCATAATTCTAGCGATTGGATTTCACTCAAAACTCACCAAATGACTGCTCCCACCATATTATGATGTTGCCCAAGTTTGGGGCTCGATCCGAAATCAATAGGTGTGAGAAATTGGACAATTCAAGTTCAACGGCAGTTCGTTCCTAATTGGAGTGGTTGCTGTATTCCATACTTTTATGGATTCGATTTCACTCAAAACTCACCAAATGACTCCTCCCACCATATTATGATGTTGCCCAAGTTTGGAGCTCGTTCCGAAATCAATAGGTGTTCCAAATTGGACAATTCAAGTTCAATGGCAGTTCGTTCCTAATTGGAGTGGTTGGTGTATTCCATACTTCTAGCGATTGGATTTCACTCAAAACTAACCAAATGACTCCTCCCACCATATTATGATGTTGCCCAGGTTTTGGGCTCGATCCGAAATAATAGGTGTGAGAAATTGGCCAATTCAAGTTCAACAGCAGTTCGTTCCTAATTGGAGTGGTTGGTGTATTCCATACTTCTAGCGATTGGATTTCACTCAAAACTCACCAAATGACTCCTCCCACCATATTATGATATTGCCCAAGTTTGGGGCTCGATCCAAAATCAATAGGTATGAGAAATTGGACAATTCAAGTTCAACTGCAGTCCGTTCCTAATTGGAGTGGTAGGTGTATTCCATAATTCTAGTGATTGGATTTCTCTCAAAACTCACCAAATGACTCCTCCCACCATATTATGATGTTGCCCAAGTTTGGGGCTCGATCCGAAATCAATAGGTGTGAGAAATTGGACAATTCAAGTTCAACGGCAGTTCGTTCCTAATTGGAGTGGTTGGTGTATTCCATACTTCTAGCGATTGGATTTCACTCAAAACTTACCAAATGACTCCTCCCACCATATTATGATGTTGCCCAAGTTTGGGGCTCGGTCCGAAATCAATAGGTGTGAGAAATTGGACAATTCAAGTTCAACGGCAGATCGTTCCTAATTGGAGTGGTTAGTGTATTCCATACTTCTAGCGATTGGATTTTACTAAAAACTAACCAAATGACTCCTCCCACCATATTATGATGTTGCCCAAGTTTTGGGCTCGATCCGAAATCAATAGGTGTTCCAAATTGGACAATTCAAGTTCAACGGCAGTTCGTTCCTAATTGGAGTGGTTGGTGTATTCCATACTTCTAGCGATTGGATTTCACTCAAAACTCCTCCCACCATATTATGACGTTGCCCAAGTTTTGGGCTCGATCTGAAATCTATAGTTGTGGGAAATTGGACAATCCAAGTCCAACGGCAGTTCGTTCCTAATTGGACTGGTTGGTGTATTACATACTTCTAGCTATTGGATTTCACTCAAAACTAACCAAATGACTCCTCCCACCATATTATGATGTTGCCCAAGTTTTGGGCTCGATCCGAAATCAATAGGTGTTCCAAATTGGACAATTCAAGTTCAACGGCAGTTCGTTCCTAATTGGAGTGGTTGGTGTATTCCACACTTCTAGCGATTGGATTTCACTCAAAACTCACCAAATGACTCCTCCCACCATATTATGATGTTGCCCAAGTTTGGAGCTCGTTCCGAAATCGATAGGTGTTCCAAATTGGACAATTCAAGTTCAACGGCAGTTCGTTCCTAATTGGAGTGGTTGGTGTATTCCACACTTCTAGCGATTGGATTTCACTCAAAACTCACCAAATGACTCCTCCCACCATATTATGATGTTGCCCAAGTTTGGAGCTCGTTCCGAAATCAATAGGTGTTCCAAATTGGACAATTCAAGTTCAATGGCAGTTCGTTCCTAATTGGAGTGGTTGGTGTATTCCATACTTCTAGCGATTGGATTTCACTCAAAACTCACCAAATGACTCATCCCACCATATTATGACGTTGCCCAAGTTTTGGGCTCGATCCGAAATCAATAGGTGTTCCAAATTGGACAATTCAAGTTCAATGGCAGTTCTTTTCAAATTGGAGTGGTTGGTGTATTCCATACTTCTAGCGATTGGATTTCACTCAAAACTCACCAAATGACTCCTCCCACCATATTATGATGTTGCCCAAGTTTTGGGCTCGATCCGAAATCAATAGGTGTTCCAAATTGGATAATTCAAGTTCAACGGCAGTTCGTTCCAAATTGCAGTGGTTGGTGTATTCCATACTTCTAGCGATTGGATTTCACTCAAAACTCACCAAATGACTCCTCCCACCATATTATGATGTCGCCCAAGTTTTGGGCTCGATCCGAAATCAATAGGTCTTCCAAATTTGACAGTTAGAGTTCAACGGCAGTTCGTTCCTAATTGGACTGGTTGGTGTATTCCATACTTCTAGCGATTGGATTTCACTCAAAACTAACCAAATGACTCCTCCCACCATATTATGATGTTGCCCAGGTTTTGGGCTCGATCCGAAATAATAGGTGTGAGAAATTCGCCAATTCAAGTTCAACAGCAGTTCGTTCCTAATTGGAGTGGTTGCTGTATTCCATAATTCTAGCGATTGGATTTCACTCAAAACTCACCAAATGACTGCTCCCACCATATTATGATGTTGCCCAAGTTTGGGGCTCGATCCGAAATCAATAGGTGTGAGAAATTGGACAATTCAAGTTCAACGGCAGTTCGTTCCTAATTGGAGTGGTTGCTGTATTCCATACTTTTATGGATTCGATTTCACTCAAAACTCACCAAATGACTCCTCCCACCATATTATGATGTTGCCCAAGTTTTGGGCTCGATCCGAAATCAATAGGTGTTAGAAATTGGACAATTCAAGTTCAACGGCAGTTCGTTCCTAATCGGAGTGGTTGGTGTATTCCATACTTCTAGCGATTGGATTTCACTCAAAACGCACCAAATGACTCCTCCCACCATATTATGTTGTTGCCCAAGTTTTGGGCTCGATCCGAAATCAATAGGTCTTCCAAATTGGACAATTAGAGTTCAACGGCAGTTCGTTCCTAATTGGAGTGGTTGGTGTATTCCATACTTCTAGCGATTGGATTTCACTCAAAACTAACCAAATGACTCCTCCCACCATATTATGATGTTGCCTAAGTTTTGGGCTCGATCCGAAATTGATAGGTGTTAGAAATTGGACCATTCAAGTTCAACGGCAGTTCGTTCCTAATTAGAGTGGTTGTTGTATTCCATACTTCTAGCGATTGGATTTCACTAAAAACTCACCAAATGACTCCTCCCACCATATTATGATGTTGCCCAAGTTTTGGGCTCGATCCGAAATCAATAGGTCTTCCAAATTTGACAATTAGAGTTCAACGGCAGTTCGTTCCTAACTGGAGTGGTTGGTGTATTCCATACTTCTAGCGATTGGATTTCACTCAAAACTAGCCAAATGACTCCTCCCACCATATTTTGATGTTGCCCAAGTTTTGGGCTCGATCCGAAATCAATAGGTGTGAGAAATTGGACACTGCAAGTTCAACGGCAGTTTGTTCCTAATTGGAGTGGTTGGTGTATTCCACACTTCTAGCGATTGGATTTCACTCAAAACTCACCAAATGACTCCTCCCACCATATTATGATGTTGCCCAAATTTTGGGCTCGATCCGAAATCAATAGGTGTTCCAAATTGGACAATTCAAGTTCAACGGCACTTCGTTCCTAATTGGAGTGGTTGGTGTATTCCATACTTCAAGCGATTTGATTTCACTCAAAACTCACCAAAGGACTCCTCCCACCATATTATGTTGTTGCCCAAGTTTTGGGTTCGATCCGACATCAATAGGTGTTCCAAATTGGACAATTCCAGTTCAACGGCAGTTCGTTCCTAATTGGAGTGGTTGGTGTATTCCACACTTCTAAAGATTGGATTTCACTCAAAACTCACCAAATGACTCCTCCCACCATATTATGATGTTGCCCAAGTTTGGAGCTCGTTCCGAAATCAATAGGTGTTCCAAATTGGACAATTCAAGTTCAATGGCAGTTCGTTCCTAATTGGAGTGGTTGGTGTATTCCATACTTCTAGCGATTGGATTTCACTCAAAACTCACCAAATGACTAATCCCACCATATTATGACGTTGCCCAAGTTTTGGGCTCGATCCGAAATCAATAGGTGTTCCAAATTGGACAATTCAAGTTCAATGGCAGTTCTTTTCAAATTGGAGTGGTTGGTGTATTCCATACTTCTAGCGATTGGATTTCACTCAAAACTCACCAAATGACTCCTCCCACCATATTATGATGTTGCCCAAGTTTTGGGCTCGATCCGAAATCAATAGGTGTTCCAAATTGGATAATTCAAGTTCAACGGCAGTTCGTTCCAAATTGCAGTGGTTGGTGTATTCCATACTTCTAGCGATTGGATTTCACTCAAAACTCACCAAATGACTCCTCCCACCATATTATGATGTCGCCCAAGTTTTGGGCTCGATCCGAAATCAATAGGTCTTCCAAATTTGACAGTTAGAGTTCAACGGCAGTTCGTTCCTAATTGGACTGGTTGGTGTATTCCATACTTCAAGCGATTGGATTTCACTCAAAACTAACCAAATGACTCCTCCCACCATATTATGATGTTGCCCAGGTTTTGGGCTCGATCCGAAATAATAGGTGTGAGAAATTCGCCAATTCAAGTTCAACAGCAGTTCGTTCCTAATTGGAGTGGTTGCTGTATTCCATAATTCTAGCGATTGGATTTCACTCAAAACTCACCAAATGACTCCTCCCACCATATTATGATGTTGCCCAAGTTTGGGGCTCCATCCGAAATCAATAGGTGTGAGAAATTGGACAATTCAAGTTCAACGGCAGTTCGTTCCTAATTGGAGTGGTTGCTGTATTCCATACTTTTATGGATTCGATTTCACTCAAAACTCACCAAATGACTCCTCCCACCATATTATGATGTTGCCCAAGTTTTGGGCTCGATCCGAAATCAATAGGTGTTAGAAATTGGACAATTCAAGTTCAACGGCAGTTCGTTCCTAATCGGAGTGGTTGGTGTATTCCATACTTCTAGCGATTGGATTTCACTCAAAACGCACCAAATGACTCCTCCCACCATATTATGTTGTTGCCCAAGTTTTGGGCTCGATCCGAAATCAATAGGTCTTCCAAATTGGACAATTAGAGTTCAACGGCAGTTCGTTCCTAATTGGAGTGGTTGGTGTATTCCATACTTCTAGCGATTGGATTTCACTCAAAACTCACCAATTGACTCCTCCCACCATATTAGGATGTTGCCCAAGTTTTGGGCTCGATCCGAAATCAATAGGTGTTCCAAATTGGACAATTCAAGTTCAACGGCAGTTCGTTCCTAACTGGAGTGGTTGGTGTATTCCATACTTCCAGCGATTGGATTTCACTCAAAACTCACCAAATGACTCCTCCCACCATATTATGATGTTGGCCAAGTTTGGGGCTCGATCCGAAATCAACAGGTGTGAGAAAATGGACAATTCAAGTTCAACGGTAGTTCGTTCCTAATTGGAGTGGTTGGTGTATTCCAAACTTCTAGGGATTGGATTTCACTAAAAACTCACCAAATGACTCCTCCCACCGTATTATGATGTTGCCCAAGTTTTGGGCTCGATCCGAAATCAACAGGTCTTCCAAATTTGACAATTTGAGTTCAACGGCAGTTCGTTCCTAATTGGACTATTTGGTGTATTCCATACTTCTAGCGATTGGATTTCACTCAAAACTCACCAAATGACTCCTCCCACCATATTATGATGTTGCCCAAGTTTGGGGCTCGATCCGAAATCAATAGGTGTGAGAAATTGGACAATTCAAGTTCAACGGCAGTTCGTTCCTAATTGGAGTGGTTGGTGTATTCCATACTTCTAGCGATTGGATTTCACTCAAAACTGACCAAATGACTCGTCCCACCATATTATGTTGTTGCCTAAGTTTTGGGCTCGATCCGAAATCAATAGGTCTTCCGAATTTGACAATTAGAGTTCAGCGGCAGTTCGTTCCTAATTGGAGTGGTTGGTGTATTCCATACTTCTAGCGATTGGATTTCACTCAAAACTAACCAAATGACTCCTCCCACCATATTATGATGTTGCCTAAGTTTTGGGCTCGATCCGAAATTGATAGGTGTTAGAAATTGGACCATTCAAGTTCAACGGCAGTTCGTTCCTAATTAGAGTGGTTGTTGTATTCCATACTTCTGGCGATTGGATTTCACTAAAAACTCACCAAATGACTCCTCCCACCATATTATGGTGTTGCCCAAGTTTTGGGCTCGATCCGAAATCAATAGGTCTTCCAAATTTGACAATTAGAGTTCAACGGCAGTTCGTTCCTAACTGGAGTGGTTGGTGTATTCCATACTTCTAGCGATTGGATTTCACTCAAAACTAGCCAAATGACTCCTCCCACCATATTTTGATGTTGCCCAAGTTTTGGGCTCGATCCGAAATCAATAGGTGTGAGAAATTGGACAATGCAAGTTCAACGGCAGTTTGTTCCTAATTGGAGTGGTTGGTGTATTCCACACTTCTAGCGATTGGATTTCACTCAAAACACACCAAATGACTCCTCCCACCATATTATGATGTTGCCCAAATTTTGGGCTCGATCCGAAATCAATAGGTGTTCCAAATTGGACAATTCAAGTTCAACGGCACTTCGTTCCTAATTGGAGTGGTTGGTGTATTCCATACTTCAAGCGATTTGATTTCACTCAAAACTCACCAAAGGACTCCTCCCACCATATTATGTTGTTGCCCAAGTTTTGGGTTCGATCCGACATCAATAGGTGTTCCAAATTGGACAATTCCAGTTCAACGGCAGTTCGTTCCTAATTGGAGTGGTTGGTGTATTCCATACTTCTTGCGATTGGATTTCACTCAAAACTCACCAAATGACTCCTCCCACCATATTATGATGTTGCCCAAATTTTGGGCTCGATCCGAAATCAATAGGTGTGAGAAATTGGACAATTCAAGTTCAACGGCAGTTCGTTCGTAATTGGAGTGGTTGGTATATTCCATACTTCAAGCGATTGGATTTCACTCAAAACTCACCAAATGACTCCTCCCACCATATTATGATGTTGCCCAAGTTTTTGGCTCGATCCGAAATCAATAGGTGTTCCAAATTGGACAATTCAAGTTCAACGGCAGTTCATTCCTAACTGGAGTGGTTGGTGTATTCCATACTTCTAGGGATTGGATTTCACTCAAAACTCACCAAATGACTCCTCCCACCATATTATGATGTTGCCCAAGTTTGGGGATCGATCCGAAATCAATAGGTGTGAGAAATTGGACAATTCAAGTTCAACCGCAGATCGTTCCTAATTGGAGTGGTTGGTGTATTCCATACTTCAAGCGATTGGATTTCACTCAAAACTCACCAAATGACTCCTCCCACCATATTATAATGTTGCCCAAGTTTTGGGCTCGATCCGAAATAAATAGGTCTTTCAAATTTGACAATTAGTGTTCAACGGCAGTTCGTTCCTAATTGGAGTGGTTGGTGTATTCCATACTTCAAGCGATTGGATTTCACTCAAAACTCACCAAATGACTCCTCCCACCACATTATGATGTTGCCCAAGTTTTGGGCTCGATCCGAAATAAATAGGTGTTCCAAATTGGACAATTCAAGTTGAACGGCAGTTCGTTCCTAATTGGAGTGGTTGGTGTATTCCACACTTCTAGCGATTGGATTTCACTCAAAACTCACCAAATGACTCCTCCCACCATATTATGATGTTGCCCAAATTTTGGGCTCGATCCGAAATCAATAGGTGTGAGAAATTGGACAATTCAAGTTCAACGGCAGTTCGTTCCTAATTGGAGTGGTTGGTATATTCCATACTTCTAGCGATTGGATTTCACTCAAAACTCACCAATTCACTCCTCCCACCATATTATGATGTTGCCCAAGTTTTTGGCTCGATCCGAAATCAATAGGTGTTCCAAATTGGACAATTCAAGTTCAACGGCAGTTCATTCCTAACTGGAGTGGTTGGTGTATTCCATACTTCTTGGGATTGGATTTCACTCAAAACTCACCAAATGACTCCTCCCACCATATTATGATGTTGCCCAAGTTTTGGGCTCGATCCGAAATCAATAGGTCTTTCAAATTTGACAATTAGTGTTCAACAGCAGTTCGTTCCTAATTGGAGTGGTTGGTGTATTCCACACTTCTAGCGATTGGATTTCACTCAAAACAAACCAAATGACTCCTCCCACCACATTATGATGTTGCCCAAGTTTTGGGCTCGATCCGAAATCAATAGGTGTGAGAAATTGGACAATTCAAGTTCAACGGCAGTTCGTTCCTAATTGGAGTGGTTGGTGTATTCCATATTTCTAGCGATTGGATTTCACTCAAAACTCACCAATTGAGTCCTCCCACCATATTATGATGTTGCCCAACTTTTGGGCTCGATCCGAAATCAATAGGTGTTCCAAATTGGACAATTCAAGTTCAACGACAGTTCGTTCCTAATTGGAGTGGTTGGTGTATTCCATACTTCTAGCGATTGGATTTCACTCAAAACTCACCAAATGACTCCTCCCACCATATTATGATGTTGCCCAAGTTTTGGGCTCGATACGAAATCAGTAGGTGTTCCAAATTGGACAATTCAAGTTCAACGGCAGTTCGTTCCTAATTGGGGTGGTTGGTGTATTCCATACTTCTAGCGATTGGATTTCACTCAAAACAAACCAAATGACTCCTTCCACCACATTATGATGTTGCCCAAGTTTTGGGCTCGATCCGAAATCAATAGGTGTTCCAAATTGGATAATTCAAGTTCAACGGCAGTTCGTTCCTAATTGGAGTGGTTGGTGTATTCCACACTTCTAGCGATTGGATCTCACTCAAAACTCACCAAATGACTCCTCCCACCATATTATAATGTTGCCCAAATTTTGGGCTCGATCCGAAATCAATAGGTGTGAGAAATTGGACAATTCAAGTTCAACGGCAATTCGTTCCAAATTGGAGTGGTTGGTGAATTACATAATTCTAGCGATTGGATTTCACTCAAAACTCACCAAATGACTCCTCCCACCATATTATGATGTTGCCCAAGTTTTGGGCTCGATCCGAAATCAATAGGTGTGAGAAATTGGACATTTCAAGTTCAACGGCAGTTCGTTCCTAATTGGAGTGGTTGGTGTATGCCATACTTCTAGCGATTGGATTTCACTCAAAACTCACCAAATGACTCCTCCCACCATATTATGATGTTGCCCAAGGTTTGGGATCGATCCGAAATCAATAGGTCTTCCAAATTTGACAATTAGAGTTCAACGGCAGTTCGTTCCTAATTGGAGTGGTTGGTGTGTTCCATACTTCTAGCAATTGGATTTCACTCAAAACTAGCCAAACGACTCCTCCCACCATATTATGATGTTGCCCAAGTTTGGGGCTTGATTCGAAATCAATAGGTGTGAAAAATTGGACAATTCAAGTTCAACGGCAGTTCGTTCTTAATTGGGGTGGTTGGTGTATTCCATACTTCTAGCGATTGGATTTCACTCAAAACTCACAAAATGACTCCTCCCACTATATTATGATGTTGCCCAAGTTTTGGGCTCGATCCGAAATCAATAGGTGTGAGAAATTGGACAATTCAAGTTCAACGACAGTTCGTTCCTAACTGGAGTGGGTGCGGTATTCGATACTTCTAGAGATTGGATTTCACTCAAAACTCACCAAATGACTCCTCTCACCATATTATGAAGTTGCCCAAGTTTTGGGCTCGATCCGAAATCAATAGGTGTTCCAAATTGGACAATTCAAGTTCAACGGCAGTTCGTTCCTAATTGGAGTGGTTGGTGTATGCCATACTTCTAGTGATTGGATTTCACTCAAAACTCACCAAATGACTCCTCCCACCATATTATGATGTTTCCCAAGTTTTGGGCTCGATCCGAAATCAATAGGTGTGAGAAATTGGACAATTCAAGTTCAACGGCAGTTCGTTCCTAATTGGTGTGGTTGGTAAATTCCATACTTCTAGCGATTGGATTTCACTCAAAACTCACCAAATGACTCCTCCCACCATATTATGATGTTGCCCAAGTTTTGGGCTCGATCCGAAATCAATAGGTGTTCCAAATTGGACAATTCAAGTTCAACGGCAGTTCGTTCCTAATTGGAGTGGTTGGTGTATTCCATACTTCTAGCGACTGGATTTCTCTCAAAACTCACCAAATGACTCCTCCCACCATATTATGATGTTGCCCAAGTTTTGGGCTCGATACGAAATCAGTAGGTGTTCCAAATTGGACAATTCAAGTTCAACGGCAGTTCGTTCCTAATTGGGGTGGTTGGTGTATTCCATACTTCTAGCGATTGGATTTCACTCGAAACAAAGCAAATGACTCCTCCCACCACATTATGATGTTGCCCAAGTTTTGGGCTCGATCCGAAATCAATAGGTGTTCCAAATTGGACAATTCAAGTTCAACGGCAGTTCGTTCCTAATTGGAGTGGTTGGTGTATTCCACACTTCTAGCGATTGGATTTCACTCAAAACTCACCAAATGACTCCTCCCACCATATTATGATGTTCCCCAAATTTTGGGCTCGATCCGAAATCAATAGGTGTGAGAAATTGGACAATTCAAGTTCAACCGCAGATCGTTCCTAATTGGAGTGGTTGGTGTATTCCATACTTCAAGCGATTGGATTTCCCTCAAAGATCACCAAATGACTCCTCCCACCATATTATGATGTTGCACAAGTTTTGGGCTCGATCCGAAATCAATAGGTCTTTCAAATTTGACAATCAGAGTTCAACGGCAGTTCGTTCCTAATTGGAGTGGTTGGTGTATTCCATACTTCAAGCGATTGGATTTCACTCAAAACTCACCAAAGGACTCCTCCCACCATATTATGTTGTTGCCCAAGTTTTGGGCTCGATACGAAATCAGTAGGTGTTCTAAATTGGACAATTCAAGTTCAACGGCAGTTCGTTCCTAATTGGAGTGGTTGGTATATTCCATACTTCTAGCGATTGGATTTCACTCAAAACTCACCAAATGACTCCTCCCACCATATTATGATGTTGCCCAAGTTTTTGGGTCGATCCGAAATCAATAGGTGTGAGAAATTGGACAATTCAAGTTCAACGGCAGTTCATTCCTAACTGGAGTGGTTGGTGTATTCCATACTTCTAGGGATTGGATTTCACTCAAAACTCACCAAATGACTCCTCCCACCATATTATGATGTTGCCCAAGTTTTGGGCTCGATACGAAATCAGTAGGTGTTCCAAATTGGACAATTCAAGTTCAACGGCAGTTCGTTCCTAATTGGGGTGGTTGGTGTATTCCATACTTCTTGCGACTGGATTTCACTCAAAACTCACCAAATGACTCCTCCCACCATATTATGATGTTGCCCAAATTTTGGGCTCGATCCGAAATCAATAGGTGTGAGAAATTGGACAATTCAAGTTCAACGGCAGTTCGTTCCTAATTGGAGTGGTTGGTATATTCCATACTTCAAGGGATTGGATTTCACTCAAAACTCACCAAATGACTCCTCCCACCATATTATGATGTTGCCCAAGTTTGGGGATCGATCCAAAATCAATAGGTGTGAGAAATTGGACAATTCAAGTTCAACCGCAGATCGTTCCTAATTGGAGTGGTGGGTGTATTCCATACTTCAAGCGATTGGATTTCCCTCAAAACTCACCAAATGACTCCTCCCACCATATTATGATGTTGCACAAGTTTTGGGCTCGATCCGAAATCAATAGGTCTTTCAAATTTGACAATTAGAGTTCAACGGCAGTTCGTTCCTAATTGGAGTGGTTGGTGTATTCCATACTTCAAGCGATTGGATTTCACTCAAAACTCACCAAAGGACTCCTCCCACCATATTATGTTGTTGCCCAAGTTTTGGGTTCGATCCGAAATCAATAGGTGTGAGAAATTGGACAATTCAAGTTCAACGGCAGTTCGTTCCTAATTAGAGTGGTTGGTATATTCCATACTTCAAGCGATTGGATTTCCCTCAAAACTCACCAAATGACTCCTCCCACCATATTATGATGTTGCCCAAGTTTTGGGCTCGAACCGAAATCAATAGGTGTTCCAAATTGGACAATTCAAGTTCAACGGCAGTTCGTTCCTAATTGGAGTGGTTGGTGTATTCCATACTTCTAACGACTGGATTTCTCTCAAAACTCACCAAATGACTCCTCCCACAATATTATGATGTTGCCCAAGTTTTGGGCTCGATACGAAATCAGTAGGTGTTCCAAATTGGACAATTCAAGTTCAACGGCAGTTCGTTCCTAATTGGGGTGGTTGGTGTATTCCATACTTCTTGCGACTGGATTTCACTCAAAACTCACCAAATGACTCCTCCCACCATATTATGATGTTGCCCAAATTTTGGGCTCGATCCGAAATCAATAGGTGTGAGAAATTGGACAATTCAAGTTCAACGGCAGTTCGTTCCTAATTGGAGTGGTTGGTATATTCCATACTTCAAGGGATTGGATTTCACTCAAAACTCACCAAATGACTCCTCCCACCATATTATGATGTTGCCCAAGTTTTTGGCTCGATCCGAAATCAATAGGTGTTCCAAATTGGACAATTCAAGTTCAACGGCAGTTCATTCCTAACTGGAGTGGTTGGTGTATTCCATACTTCTAGGGATTGGATTTCATTCAAAACTCACCAAATGACTCCTCCCACCATATTATAATGTTGCCCAAGTTTTGGGCTCGATCCGAAATCAGTTGGTATTTCAAATTTGACAATTAGTGTTCAACGGCAGTTCGTTCCTAATTGGAGTGCTTGGTGTATTCCATACTTCAAGCGATTGGATTTCACTCAAAACTCACCAAATGACTCCTCCCACCACATTATGATGTTGCCCAAGTTTTGGGCTCGATCCGAAATCAATAGGTGTTCCAAATTGGACAATTCAAGTTGAACGGCAGTTCGTTCCTAATTGGTGTGGTTGGTAAATTCCATACTTCTAGCGATTGGATTTCACTCAAAACTCACCAATTCACTCCTCCCACCATATTATGATGTTGCCCAAGTTTTTGGCTCGATCCGAAATCAATAGGTGTTCCAAATTGGACAATTCAAGTTCAACGGCAGTTCATTCCTAACTGGAGTGGTTGGTGTATTCCATACTTCTAGGGATTGGATTTCACTCAAAACTCACCAAATGACTCCTCCCACCATATTATGGTGTTGCCCAAGTTTTGGGCTCGATCCGAAATCAATAGGTCTTTCAAATTTGACAATTAGTGTTCAACAGCAGTTCGTTCCTAATTGGAGTGGTTGGTGTATTCCATACTTCAAGCGATTGGATTTCACTCAAAACTCACCAAATGACTCCTCCCACCATATTATGATGTTGCCCAAGTTTTGGGCTCGATCCGAAATCAATAGGTGTTCCAAATTGGACAATTCAAGTTGAACGGCAGTTCGTTCCTAATTGGAGTGGTTGGTGTATTCCACACTTCTAGCGATTGGATTTCACTCAAAACTCACCAAATGACTCCTCCCACCATATTATGATGTTGCCCAAATTTTGGGCTCGATCCGAAATCAATAGGTGTTCCAAATTGGACAATTCAAGTTCAACGGCAGTTCGTTCCTAATTGGAGTGGTTGGTGTATTCCATACTTCAAGCGATTGGATTTCACTCAAAACTCACCAAAGGACTCCTCCCACCATATTATGTTGTTGCCCAAGTTTTGGGTTCGATCCGAAATCAATAGGTGTTCCAAATTGGACAATTCCAGTTCAACGGCAGTTCGTTCCTAATTGGAGTGGTTGGTATATTCCATACTTCAAGCGATTGGATTTCACCCAAAACTCACCAAATGACTCCTCCCACCACATTATGATGTTGCCCAAGTTTTGGGCTCGATCCGAAATCAATAGGTGTTCCAAATTGGACAATTCAAGTTGAACGGCAGTTCGTTCCTAATTGGAGTGGTTGGTGTATTCCATACTTCTTGCGATTGGATTTCACTAAAAACTCACTAATTGACTCCTCCCACCATATTATGATGTTGCCCAAGTTTTGGGCTCGATCCGAAATCAATAGGTGTGAGAAATTGGACAATTCTAGTTCAACGGCAGTTCGTTCCTAATTGGAGTGGTTGGTGTATTCCATAATTCTAGCGATTGGTTTTCAATCAAAAATCACCAATTGAGTCCTCCCACCATATTATGATGTTGCCCAACTTTTGGGCTCGATCCGAAATCAATAGGTGTTCCAAATTGGACAATTCAAGTTCAACGACAGTTCGTTCCTAATTGGAGTGGTTGGTGTATTCCATACTTCTAGCGATTGGATTTCACTCAAACCTCACCAAATGACTCCTCCCACCATATTATGATGTTGCCCAAGTTTTGGGCTCGATACGAAATCAGTAGGTGTTCCAAATTGGACAATTCAAGTTCAACGGCAGTTCGTTCCTAATTGGGGTGGTTGGTGTATTCCATACTTCTAGCGATTGGATTTCACTCAAAACAAACCAAATGACTCCTCCCACCACATTATGATGTTGCCCAAGTTTTGGGCTCGATCCGAAATCAATAGGTGTTCCAAATTGGATAATTCAAGTTCAACGGCAGTTCGTTCCTAATTGGAGTGGTTGGTGTATTCCACACTTCTAGCGATTGGATTTCACTCAAAACTCACCAAATGACTCCTCCCACCATATTATAATGTTGCCCAAATTTTGGGCTCGATCCGAAATCAATAGGTGTGAGAAATTGGACAATTCAAGTTCAACGGCAGTTCGTTCCTAATTGGGGTGGTTGCTGTTTTCCATAATTCTAGCGATTGGATTACACTCAAAACTCACAAATGACACCTCCCACCATATTATGATGTTGCCCAAGTTTTGGGCTCGATTCGAAATCAATAGGTGTGAGAAATTGGACAATTCAAGTTCAACGGTAATTCGTTCCTAATTGGAGTGGTTGGTGTATTCCGTACTTCTAGCGATTGGATTTCACTCAAAACTCACCAAATGACTCCTCCCACCATATTATGATGTTGCCCAAGTTGGGGCTCGATACGAAATCAATAGGTGTTCCAAATTGGACAATTAAAGTTCAACGGCAGTTCATTCCTAATTGGAGTGGTTGGTGTATTCCACACTTCTGGCGATTGGATTTCACTCAAAACAAACCAAATGACTACTCCCACCATATTATGATGTTGCCCAAGTTTTGGGCTCTATCCAAAATCAATAGGTGTTAGAAATTGGACAATTCAAGTTCAACGGCAGTTCGTTCCTAATTGGAATGGTTGATGTATTCCACACTTCTAGCGATTGGATTTCACTCAAAACTCACCAAATGACTCCTCCCACGTTATTATGATGTTGCCCAAGTTTTGGGCTTGACCCGAAATCAATAGGTGTGAGAAATTGGACAATTCAAATTCGACGGCAGTTCATTCCTAATTGGAGTGGTTGGTGTATTCCATACTTCTAGCGATTGGATTTCACTCAAAACTCCTCCCACCTTATTATGATGTTGCCCATGTTTTGGGCTCGATCTGAAATCAATAGGTGTGGGAAATTGGACAATCCAAGTTCAACGACAGTTCGTTCTGAATTGGAGTGGTTGGTGTATTCCACACTTCTAGGGATTGGATTTCACTCAAAACTCCCCAAATGACTCCTCCCACCATATTATGACGTTGCCCAAGTTTGGGGCTCGATCCGAAATCAATAGGTGTTCCAAATTGGACAATTAAAGTTCAACGGCAGTTCGTTCCTAATTGGAGTGGTGGGTGTATTCCACACTTCTAGCAATTGGATTTCACTCAAAACTCACCAAATGACTCCTCCCACCATATTATGCTGTTGCCCAAGTTTTGGGCTAGATCCAAAATCAATAGGTGTGAGAAATTGGACAATTCATGTTTCACGGCAGTTCGTTCCTAATTGGAGTGGTTGGTGTAATCCACACTTCTAGCGATTGGATTTCACTCAAAACTAACCAAACGACTCCTCCCACCATATTATGATGTTGCCCAAGTTTTGGGCTAGATCCAAAATCAATAGGTGTGAGAAATTGGACAATTCATGTTTCACGGCAGTTCGTTCCTAATTGGAGTGGTTGGTGTAATCCACACTTCTAGCGATTGGATTTCACTCAAAACTAACCAAACGACTCCTCCCACCATATTATGATGTTGCCCAAGTTTTGGGTTCGATCCGAAAACAATAGGCGTGAGAAATTGGACAATTCAAGTTCAACGGCAGTTCGTTCCTAATTGGAATGGTTGGTGTATTCCACACTTCTAGCGATTGGATTTCACTCAAAACTCACCAAATGACTCCTCCCACGTTATTATGATGTTGCCCAAGTTTTGGGCTTGACCCGAAATCAATAGGTGTGAGAAATTGGACAATTCAAATTCGACGGCAGTTCGTTCCTAATTGGAGTGGTTGGTGTATTCCATACTTCTAGCGATTGGATTTCACTCAAAACTCCTCCCACCTTATTATGATGTTGCCCATGTTTTGGGCTCGATCTGAAATCAATAGGTGTGGGAAATTGGACAATCCAAGTTCAACGACAGTTCGTTCTGAATTGGAGTGGTTGGTGTATTCCACACTTCTAGGGATTGGATTTCACTCAAAACTCCCCAAATGACTCCTCCCACCATATTATGACGTTGCCCAAGTTTGGGGCTCGATCCGAAATCAATAGGTGTTCCAAATTGGACAATTAAAGTTCAACGGCAGTTCGTTCCTAATTGGAGTGGTGGGTGTATTCCACACTTCTAGCAATTGGATTTCACTCAAAACTCACCAAATGACTCCTCCCACCATATTATGCTGTTGCCCAAGTTTTGGGCTCGATCCGAAATCAATAGGTGTTCCAAATTGGACAAATCAAGTTCAACGGCAGTTCGTTCCTAATTGGAGTGGTTGGTGTATTCCATACTTCTAGCCAATGGATTTCACTCAAAACTAACCAAATGACTCCTCCCACCATATTATGATGTTGCCCAAGTTTTGGGCTGGATCCGAAATCAATAGGTGTGAGAAATTGGACAGTTCAAGTTCAACGACAGTTCGTTCCTAATTGGAGTGGTTGGTGTATTCCACACTTCTAGCGATTGGATTTCACACAAAACTCACCAAATGACTCCTCCCACCATATTATGATGTTGCCCAAGTTTTGGGCTCGATCCGAAATCAATAGGTGTGAGAAATTGGACAATTCAAGTTCAACGGCAATTCGTTCCTAATTGGAGTGGTTGGTGTATTCCATACTTCTACTGATTGGATTTCACTCAAAACTCACCAAATGACTCCTCCCACCATCTTATGATGTTGCCCAAGTTTGGGGCTCGATCCGAAATCAATAGGTGTTCCAAATTGGACAATTCAAGTTCAACGGCAGTTCGTTCCTAATTGGAGTGGTTGGTGTATTCCACACTTCTAGCGATTGGATTTCACTCAAAACTCACCAAATGACTCCTCCCACCATATTATGATGTTGCCCAAGTTTTGGGCTGGATCCGAAATCAATAGGTGTTAGAAATTGGACAATTCAAGTTCAACGGCAGTTCGTTCCTAATTGGAGTGGTTGGTGTATTCCACACTTCTAGCGATTGGATTTCACTCAAAACTCACCAAATGACTCCTCCCACCAAATTATGATGTTACCCAAGTTTTGGGCTCGATCCGAAATCAATAGGTGTCAGAAATTGGACAATTCAAGTTCAACGGCAGTTCGTTCGTAATTGGAGTGGTCGGTGTATTCCATATTTCTAGCAATTGGATTTCCCTCAAAACTCACCAAATGAATCCTCCCACCATATTATGATGTTGCCCAAGTTTGGGGCTCGATCCGAAATCAATAGGTGTGAGAAATTGGACAATTCAAGTTCAACGGCAGTTCGTTCCTAATTGGAGTGGTTGGTGTATTCCATATTTCTAGCAATTGGATTTCACTCAAAACTCACCAAATGACTCCTCCCACCATATTATGATGTTGCCCAAGTTTGGGGCTTGATCCGAAATCAATATGTGTGAGAAATTGGACAATTCAAGTTCAACGGCAGTTCGTTCCTAATTGGAGTGGTTGGTGTATTCCATATTTCTAGCAATTGGATTTCACTCAAAACTCACTAAATGACTCCTCCCACCATATTATGATGCTGCCCAAGTTTTGCGCTCGATCCGAAATCATTAGGTGTGAGAAATTGGACAATTCAAGTTCAACGGCAGTTCGTTCCTAATTGGAGTGGTTGGTGTATTCCATACTTCCAGCGATTGGATTTCACTCAAAACTCACCAATCGACTCCTCCCACCATATTATGATGTTGTCCAAGTTTTGGGCTCGATCCGAAATCAATAGGTGTTCGAAATTGGACAATTCAAGTTCAACGGCAGTTCGTTCCTAATCGTAGTGGTTGGTGTATTCCATAATTCTAGAGATTGGATCTCACTAAAAACTCACCAAATGACTCCTCCCACCATATTATGATGTTGCCCTAGTTTTGGGCTCGATCCGAAATCAATAGGTGTTCCAAATTGGGCAATTCAAGTTCAACGGCAGTTCGTTCCTAATTGGAGTGGTTGGTGTATTCCATCCTTCTAGCGATTGGATTTCACTCACAACAAACCAAATGACTCCTCCCACCATGTTATGATGTTGCCCAAGTTTTCGGCTCGATCCGAAATCAATAGGTGTGAGAAATTGGGCGATTCAAGTTCAACGGCAGTTCGTTCCTAATTGGAGTGGTTGGTGTATTCCATACTTCTAGCGATTGGATTTCACTCAAAACTCACCAAATGACTCCTCCCACCATATTATGATGTTGCCCTAGTTTTGGGCTCGATCCGAAATCAATAGGTGTTCCAAATTGGGCAATTCAAGTTCAACGGCAGTTCGTTCCTAATTGGAGTGGTTGGTGTATTCCATACTTCTAGCGATTGGATTTCACTAAAAACTCCCTAATTGACTCCTCCCACCATATTATGATGTTGCCCAAGTTTTGGGCTCGATCCGAAATCAATAGGTGTGAGAAATTGGACAATTCAAGTTCAACGGCAGTTCGTTCCTAATTGGAGTGGTTGGTGTATTCCACACTTCTAGGGATTGGATTTCACTCAAAACTCACCAAATGACTCCTCCCACCATATTATGGTGTTGCCCAAGTTTGGGGCTCGATCCGAAATCAATAGGTGTGAGAAATTGGACAATTCAAGTTCAACGACAGTTTGTTCCTAATTGGAGTGGTTGCTATATTCCATAATTCTAGCGATTGGATTTCACTCAAAACTCACCAAATGACTCCTCCCACCATATTATGATGTTGCCCAAGTTTTGGGCTCGATCCGAAATCAATATGTGTTCCAAATTGGACAATTGAAGTTCAATGGCAGTTCGTTCCTAATTGGAGTGGTTGGTGTATTCCATACTTCTAGCGATTGGATTTCACTCAAAACTCCTCCCACCTGATAAGTTCATAATTTCACACATTTGCATGCCTTCGTTACTTAGTAATTTTGTTTAGTTTCTCTTTATTTCAAATCACTTACCTATGTTTGTGTGTTCTATAGGTTGAAGGCAGCAAGAGATTGCTTTTGAAGCAAAATGGTGCAAAACGTGCAAAAACTGGATATTGAGTTAGAAGTTCATTTCGGACTTATCTTCTTCATCCGAGCTTGGATTGGGCCAATACTTGTGTGGTTGGATCAGAGACATTCTGAACTTCAAAATGGATATCTTAAAGTCATATTTGGATTCAGCCAAACCCAATCCGTGAGCCCATCAAAATACACATCATGCTGACATGAGGATGAGCTGATGGATGCTTGGTCATGGTGAGCTAGGCATGAGCTATTGGTTTCTGGATGGATGCTTGATCATGCTGACATGAAGATGACCTATGGCTGCTGGTGGGATTTATTAGTGCAGCAACCAATTCTGATTATCTAAATACAAGTGTTGTATGCATTAGTCATATTCAATTCAGAATTCCCCTTTCCTTCTCCCTATAAATACCACTTCCATTCCACATCCCAGACACAATTCACTTCATCCATTACTTCCATACACACATTCAGATTCACCACAAAGAGAGAGAGAGAGAGAGCTAGCTGCAAAGGAGGGAGAGCTGGGAGCTGTCCTGGAAACTACCTTGCTGCCACTAGCTAGTTCTTCTATTCTCTTTATTCTACCTATGTATTTCTTATCTTCTGTATTCATAATTATGTTTAACTAATCCATTTTGTTAGGGCTTAGGATGAAGCCCTAGTCATGAATATTCAATGTTATGGATGATTTCATAGTTAATTGATTTCCTTGCTTTCATTATCAAGTTGTTAATCTCCAGCTTATTATGTGCTTGATGTATGTTTTCTTGGAGTAGCTAACTAGGATTTTATGCATCTAGCACAGGTTGGGAAGGGGTTTAGATTCACCAATTCTACTCTCCTTTCACAAGCAACACATGAATGGCCTAAGAATCATTCAAGGGGTTAATAACCATAGGTTGACTAGGACAGATACCATGTTCTAGGACTTGTGTGATTATCATATTCTCAAGGAACTTAATGACTCTTATATGCTTTATTCTAAGTAGATACCATGCTTAGGTTGCATATTAGAGATCACGTGTTGTGTAGATACCATGCACAATTACATGCCTTAGGAGAATCATGCATCCTGCACCTAGATACCATAGGCTTGTATGCGATAATCTATTGTTAATGAAGCTTGAGTCAATTTCTATGCATTCATAACTTGGATAGGAAGACTAGTGGTAGATTCCAAGGCTCTAACACTTCTCAATCATTGTTTCACAACTTGTTCATTGCTGCCATTGTTTACTTCCAGCACTTCCATTTCATTCTCTTGTTTTCATTTAAACAACAAAAACCCCCCATTCGAGTGCGTGTGTGGTGCTAGGATTCTGTCCTAGACCTTGCCAATTGTTAGTTAGTTTGTTTCTTTGTTTTCAGTTTTTCCATCATTCTAAGTAGTTTAACTTGCAACCAAGTTACCATTCTCCGTGGGATCGACCTCGTATTTCATAAGCTATACTATAAATGGTTCGTGCACTTGCGAGAATTGAAGTTTCTATTTTTAATAACTCATTTTAGTTGTTAGGAATAGGCTCAACACCACCATATTATGATGTTGCCCAAGTTTTGGGCTCGATCTGAAATCAATAGGTGTGGGAAATTGGACAATCCAAGTTGAACGGCAGCTCGTTCCTAATTGGAGTGGTTGGTGTATTCCACACTTCTAGGGATTGGATTTCACTCAAAACTCACCAAATGACTCCTCCCACCATATTATGATGTTGCCCAAGTTTTGGGCTCGATCCGAAATCAATAGGTGTTTCAAATTGGACAATTCAAGTTCAACGGCAGTTCGTTCCTAATTTGAGTGGTTGGTGTATTCCATACTTCTAGCGATTGGATTTCACTCAAAACTAACCTAATGACTCCTCCCACCATGTTATGATGTTGCCCAAGTTTTGGGCTCGATCCGAAATCAATAGGTGTTCCAAATTGGACAATTCAAGTTCAACGGCAGTTCGTTCCTAATTTGAGTGGTTGGTGTATTCCATACTTCTAGCGACTGGATTTCACTGAAAACTCACCAAATGACTCCTCCCACCATAGTATGATGTTGCCCAAGTTTTGGGCTCGATCTGAAATCAATAGGTGTTCCAAATTGGACAATTCAAGTTCAACGGCAGTTCGTTCCTAATTGGAGTGGTTGGTGTATTCCATACTTCTAGCGATTGGATTTCACTCAAAACTCACCAAATGACTCCTCCCACCATATTATGATGTTGCCCAAGTTTGGGGCTCGATCCGAAATCAATAGGTATGAGAAATTGGACAATTCAAGTTCAACGGCAGTTCGTTCCTAATTGGAGTGGTTGTTGTATTCCATACTTCTAGCGATTGGATTTCACTCAAAAATCACCAAATGACTCCTCCCACCGTATTATGATGTTGCCCAAGTTTTGGGCTCGATCCGAAATCAATAGGTGTGAGAAATTGGGCAATTCAAGTTCAACGGCAGTTCGTTCCTTGTTGGAGTGGTTGGTGTATTCCATACTTCTAGCGATTGGATTTCACTCAAAACTCACCAAATGACTCCTCCCACCATATTATGATGTTGCCTAAGTTTTGGGCTCGATCCGAAATCAATCGGTGTGAGAAATTGGACAATTCAAGTTCAACGGCAGTTCGTTCCTAATTGGAGTGGTTGGTGTATTCCATACTTCTAGCGATTGGATTTCACTCAAAACTCATCAAATGAGTCCTCCCACCATATTATGATGTTGCCCAAGTTTTGGGCTCGATCCGAAATCAGTAGGTGTTCCAAATTTTACAATTCAAGTTCAACGGCAGTTCGTTCCTAATTTGAGTGGTTGGTGTATTCCATACTTCTAGCGATTGGATTTCACTGAAAACTCACCAAATGACTCCTCCCACCATAGTATGTTGTTGCCCAAGTTTTGGGCTCGATCCGAAATCAATAGGTGTTCCAAATTGGACAATTCAAGTTCAACGGCAGTTCGTTCCTAATTGGAGTGGTTGGTGTATTCCATACTTCTAGCGACTGGATTTCACTCAAAACTCACCAAATGACTCCTCCCACCATATTATGATGTTGCCCAAGTTTTGGGCTCGATCCTAATTCAATTGGTGTGAGAAATTGGTCAATTCAATTTCAACGACAGTTCTTTCCTAATTGGAGTGGTTGGTGTATTCCATACTTCTAGCGATTGTATTTCACTCAAAACTCACCAAATCACTCCTCACAGCATATTATGAAGGTGCCCAAGTTTTCGGCTCGATCCGAAATCAATAGGTGTGAGAAATTTAACAATTCAAGTTCAACGGCAGTTCGTTCCTAATTGGAGTTGTTGGTGTATTCCATACTTCTAGCGATTGGATTTCACTCAAAACACACCAAATGACTCCTCCCACCATATTATGATGTTGCCCAAGTTTTGGGCGCGATCCGAAATCAATAGGTGTTCCAAATTGGACAATTCAAGTTCAACGGCAGTTCGTTCCCAATTGGAGTGCTTGGTGTATTCCATACTTCTAGCGATTGGATTTCACTCAAAACTCACAAAATGACTACTCCCACCATATTATGATGTTGCCCAAGTTTGGGGCTCAATCCGAAATCAATAGGTGTGAGAAATTGGACAATTCAAGTTCAACGGCAGTTCGTTCCTAATTCGAGTGGTTGCTGTATTCCATACTTCTAAAGATTGGATTTCACTCAAAACTCAAGAAATGACTCCTCCCACCATTTATGATCTTGCCCAAGTTTTGGGCTCGATCCGAAATCTATAGGTGTTCCAAAATGGACAATTCAAGTTCAACGGCAGTCCTTCCTAACTGGTGTGGTTGGTGTATTCCATACTTCTAGCGATTATATTTCACTCAAAACTCACCGAATGACTCCTCCCACCATATTATGATGTTGCCCATGTTTTGGGCTCGATCCGAAATCAATAGGTGTGAGAAATTGGTCAATTCAATTTCAACGACAGTTCGTTCCTAATTGGAGTGGTTGGTGTATTCCATACGTCTAGCGATTGGATTTCACTCAAAACTCACCAAATGACTCCTCCCACCATATTATGATGTTGCCCAAGTTTTGGGCTCGATCCGAAATCAATAGGAGTTCCAAATTGGACAATTCAAGTTCAACGGCTGTTCGTTCCTAATTGGAGTGGTTGGGGTTTTCCATACTTCTAGCGATTGGATTTCACTCAAAACTCACCAAATGACTCTTCCCACCGTATTATGATGTTGCCCAAGTTTGGGGCTCGATCCGAAATCAAAAGGTGTTCCAAATTGTACAATTCAAGTTCAACGTCAGTTCGTTCCTAATTGGAGTGGTTGGTGTATTCCATACTTCTAGCGATTGGATTTCACTCAAAACTCACCAAATGACTCCTCTCACCATATTATGATGTTGCCCAAGTTTTGGTCTCGATCCAAAATCAATAGGAGTTCCAAATTGGACAATTCAAGTTCAACGGCAGTTCGTTCCCAATTGGAGTGCATGGTGTATTCCATACTTCTAGCGATTGGATTTCACTCAAAACTCACAAAATGACTACTCCCACCATATTATGATGTTTCCCAAGTTTGGGGCTCGGTCCGAAATCAAAAGGTGTGAGAAATTGGACAATTGAAGTTCAACGGCAGTTCGTTCCTAACTGGAGTGGTTGGTGTATTCCATACTTCTTGCGATTGGATTTCACTCAAAACTCACCGAATGACTCCTCCCACCATATTATGATGTTGCCCAAGTTTTGGTCTCGATCCAAAATCAATAGGTGTGAGAAATTGAACAATTCAAGTTCAACGGCAGTTCGTTCCTAACTGGAGTGGTTCGTGTATTCCATACTTCTTGCGATTGGATTTCACTCAAAACTCACCAAATGACTCCTCCCACCATATTATGATGTTGCCCAAGTTTCGGGCTCGATCCGAAATCAATAGGTGTGAGAAATTGGTCAATTCAAGTTCAACGGCAGTTCGTTCCTAATTGGAGTGGTTGGTGTATTCCATACTTCTAGCGATTGGATTTCACTCAAAACTCACCAAATGACTCCTCCCACCATATTATGATGTTGCCCAGGTTTCGGGCTCGATCCGAAATAAATAGGTGTGAGAAATTGGTCAATTCAAGTTCAACGGCAGTTCGTTCCTAATTGGAGTGGTTGGTGTATTCCGTACTTCTAGCGATTGGATTTCACTCAAAACTAACCAAATGACTCCTCCCACCATATTATGCTGTTGCCCAAGTTTTGGGCTCGATCCGAAATCAATAGGTGTTCCAAATTGGACAATTCAAGTTCAACGGCAGTTCGTTCCTAATCGGAGTGGTTGGTGTATTCCATACTTCTAGCGATTGGATTTCACTCAAAACCCACCAAATGACTCCTCCCACCATATTATGATGTTGCCCAAGTTTCGGGCTCGATCCGAAATCAATAGGTGTTCCCAATTGGACAATTCAAGTTCAACGGCAGTTCATTCCTAACTGGGGTGGTTGGTGTATTCCATACTTCTAGCGATTGGATTTCCCTCAAAACTCGCCAAATGACTCTTCCCACCATATTATGATGTTGCCCAAGTTTGGGGCTCAATCCGAAATCAATAGGTGTGAGAAATTGGACAATTCAAGTTCAACGGCAGTTCGTTCCTAATTCGAGTGGTTGCTGTATTCCATACTTCTAAAGATTGGATTTCACTCAAAACTCACGAAATGACTCCTCCCACCATATTATGATCTTGCCCAAGTTTTGGGCTCGATCCGAAATCAATAGGTGTTCCAAAATGGACAATTCAAGTTCAACGGCAGTTCGTAACTAATTGGAGTGGTTGGTGTATTCCATACTTCTAGCGACTGGATTTCACTCAAAACTCACCAAATCACTCCTCACAGCATATTATGAAGGTGCCCAAGTTTTCGGCTCGATCCGAAATCAATAGGTGTGAGAAATTTAACAATTCAAGTTCAACGGCAGTTCGTTCCTAATTGGAGTTGTTGGTGTATTCCATACTTCTAGCGATTGGATTTCACTCAAAACACACCAAATGACTCCTCCCACCATATTATGATGTTGCCCAAGTTTTGGGCGCGATCCGAAATCAATAGGTGTTCCAAATTGGACAATTCAAGTTCAACGGCAGTTCGTTCCTAACTGGAGTGGTTGGTGTATTCCATACTTCTAGCGATTGGATTTCACTCAAAACTCGCCAAATGACTCTTCCCACCATATTATGATGTTGCCCAAGTTTGGGGCTCGATCCGAAATCAATAGGTGTGAGAAATTGGACAATTCAAGTTCAACGGCAGTTCGTTCCTAATTCGAGTGGTTGCTGTATTCCATACTTCTAAAGATTGGATTTCACTCAAAACTCACGAAATGACTCCTCCCACCATATTATGATCTTGCCCAAGTTTTGGGCTCGATCCGAAATCTATAGGTGTTCCAAAATGGACAATTCAAGTTCAACGGCAGTCCTTCCTAACTGGTGTGGTTGGTGTATTCCATACTTCTAGCGATTATATTTCACTCAAAACTCACCAAATGACTCCTCCCACCATATTATGATGTTGCCCATGTTTTGGGCTCGATCCGAAATCAATAGGTGTGAGAAATTGGTCAATTCAATTTCAACGACAGTTCGTTCCTAATTGGAGTGGTTGGTGTATTCCATACGTCTAGCGATTGGATTTCACTCAAAACTCACCAAATGACTCCTCCCACCATATTATGATGTTGCCCAAGTTTTGGGCTCGATCCGAAATCAATAGGAGTTCCAAATTGGACAATTCAAGTTCAACGGCAGTTCGTTCCTAATTGGAGTGGTTGGTGTTTTCCATACTTCTAGCGATTGGATTTCACTCAAAACTCACCAAATGACTCTTCCCACCGTATTATGATGTTGCCCAAGTTTGGGGCTCGATCCGAAATCAATAGGTGTTCCAAATTGTACAATTCAAGTTCAACGTCAGTTCGTTCCTAATTGGAGTGGTTGGTGTATTCCATACTTCTAGCGATTGGATTTCACTCAAAACTCACCAAATGACTCCTCTCACCATATTATGATGTTGCCCATGTTTTGGGACCAATCCGAAATCAATAGGTGTGAGAAATTGGTCAATTCAATTTCAACGACAGTTCGTTCCTAATTGGAGTGGTTGGTGTATTCCATACGTCTAGCGATTGGATTTCACTCAAAACTCACTAAATGACTCCTCCCATCATATTATGATGTTGCCCACGTTTTGGGCTCGATCCGAAATCAATAGTTGTAAGAAATTGGACAATTCAAGTTCAAAGGAAGTTCGTTCCAAATTGGAGGGTTTGGGGTAATTCATAGTTCTAGTGATTGGATTTCACTCAAAACACACCAAATATCTCCTCCCACCATATTATGATGTTGCCCGAGTTTTGGGCTCGATCCGAAATCAATAGGTGTAAGAAATTGGACAATCCAAGTTCAACGGCAGTTCGTTCCTAATTGGAATGGTTGGTTTATTCCATTATTCTAGCGATTGGATTTCACTCAAAACACACCAAATGACTCCTCCCATCATATTATGATGTTGTCCAAGTTTTTGGCTCGATCCGAAATCAATAGGTGTTCCAAATTGGACAATTCAAGTTCAACGGCAGTTCGTTCCTAATTGGAGTGGTTGGTGTATTCCATACTGTTGCGTCGATTCAGCTGCACCAAAATGGATTCATCTGCATCCTCAACTTGTGATACTCGCAAGTGCACGAGCCGTTCGGTAGTATAGCATATGTAAGTGCGAGGTCGATCCCTCGAGGATTGGTGATTGAATGATCCAATTTGTTTCCCCTACACAAAATAGAATTGAAAAAGAAAATAAATAAAACAAGAAAAAAAAGAAATAACTCAAGCAAATAAGTTCCCAAGTTCAATTAGATTAACGGATTGATTCTAGCTAAAGTATGATTAAGCCATGGTGTTTGGTCATAACCTTGTGTTCCTAATTCCCTAATTTGATCATTTGTTGTCTAACCTAAAACTAAGCATTAGGAACCCATTAAGTATAGAAGAACAATTTAAACAACCAAGCATGTATCTAATCCCTGTTGTCGAATGTCCATACATACTCTTCCTATTCATAGTTCAATTCGAATTAAAGCATGGTGTCTACTCTTAATTCAAACCAAGATAGCTAACATGCAAGCCTAAATGGTTATCAATCATTCAAACTAGCATATTAACTTATAAGCATAATGAATAAGAACAAAAATCATAATTGAAACTTGGAAACTAATTAAACTTGAATACTTAAGAAAGAATGTACATTACAAATAAAAGTAAAGTGGAACTAAGAAAACTTGAAGGAAAATTTAGTAAACTCATTTTGTTACAACAATTGACAACTTGAAAGGAAACTAAGAGAATTTGAGGGAGAGAAGGGAAGGGAGCTCTAGAGAAGTGTTTGAGAGCTCCCCCCCTTGGGGTGTGTTTTGAAGCTTGAAGGCTTCTCTATTTATAGGGCTAAGAGGGAGGAACAACATGATGAATTCCCACACCATCCTTCATCTTTTGCTGCACCTCAAGCTTTCATCACATGGGTTCAAAGGTGGTCAGATGTGGCTGCCCTTTGCTGCCAACCCATGTGGTTGCCTTTTGGTTGCTGAAAAACGAGTTTTCTGAACCAGTATTGGTGTAGGAAGGCCAGAGGTTTCAAAACGTATCCCATGGGGCTCAAATTTGGATATGTTATACTAGACACCCATTGGAACAACTTCTATGAAGAAAGTATTTCCATCGGACCAGTAGAAGTGTGTGTTTTGGCCCTTGCAAGTTGGCAGCCGAACAGAGACTGGAATTGACTTCATTTCATCTTTTCTTTCCTTTTTGATTCACATGCATGCACATGCTTCCTCTTTCAATTAAAACCTGATTTCTAGCTCCAAAGTGATCTGCCAATTCAATTCCCATGTTCAAAGGCTGAAGCAAAATGCCTCTCATCATTCCTCATTCTTCCCTCTCTCCTTTCTCTTTGCTTCCCATGCATGCACATGCTTTCTCAATAATAGCTCCAGCATGTACCAACTTGCTCCTTTAGAATTTCATAGCTGGAACGCCTCCCCACTTCACTCATTATGCTGGGTGCAAAGTCAGTTATAGCTGGGGTGAGGCACATGGCTAAAAGGAGGCACATGGAGGCACATGACAAAGCTGGCAGCTGCAAATCCTCCTGAGCAGGGTTCAGTGTTGGATGGGCTGAGGACTCCAGATATGTTCAATTGGGATGCAATTTAGATATGTTGTAGTAGACACCCATTGGAACAAGTTTCATGAAGATCTTCACCTCATCCGAGCCCCAGAGAATGCTGATCCAAGGCCAAGAAGTTGACCTACAAAACTGGGCTGGAAATGGGCTGTAGCCAAAATTAGTTTGTCTTTAAGACCTTCTTCCATTCACCCAAATCAGGCCCTATCATGCATGGATTGCATCATTTCCTATCCAAAGCCATCATTGTTACCTAAAACTCAATGAACTGAAAGATAAACACAAGAAAGATTAAAAGCACAAGTTTAACTAAAAAACATAACCAATTCAGAAGCTAGAAGGGTACAAAATGATATACAATTATGAACCGATCACATACTTCTAGCGATTGGATTTCACTCAAAACTCACCAAATGACTCCTCCCACCATATTATGATGTTGCACAAGTTTGGGGTTCGATCCGAAATCAATAGGTGTGAGAAATTGGACAATTCAAGTTCAACGGCAGTTCGTTCCTAATGGGAGTGGTTGGTGTATTCCAAACTTCTAGCGATTGGATCTCAGTCAAAACTCACCAAATGACTCCTCCCACCATATTATGATTTTGCCCAAGTTTTGGGTTTGATCCGAAATCAATAGGTGCGAGAAATTGGACAATTCAAATTCAACGGCAGTTCGTTCCTAATGGGAGTGGTTGGTGTATTCCATACTTCTAGCGATTGGATTTCACTCAAAACCCACCAAATGACTCCTCCCACCAAATTATGATGTTGCCCAAGTTTGGGGCTCGGTCTGAAATCAATAGGTGTGAGAAATTGGACAATTCAAGTTCAACGGCAGTTCGTTCCTAATGGGAGTGGTTGGTGTATTCCATACTTCTAGCGATTGGATTTCACTCAAAACTCACCAAATGACTCCTCCCACCATATAATAATGTTGCCCAAGTTTGGGGCTCGATCCGAAATCAATAGGTGTGAGAAATTGGACAATTCAAGTTCAATGGCAGTTCGTTCCTAATTGGAGTGGTTGGTGTATTCCATACTTCCAGCGATTGGATTTCACTCAAAACTCACCAAATGACTCCTCCCACCATATTATGATGTTGCACAAGTTTGGGGTTCGATCCGAAATCAATAGGTGTGAGAAATTGGACAATTCAAGTTCAACGGCAGTTCGTTCCTAATGGGAGTGGTTGGTGTATTCCAAACTTCTAGCGATTGGATCTCAGTCAAAACTCACCAAATGACTCCTCCCACCATATTATGATTTTGCCCAAGTTTTGGGTTTGATCCGAAATCAATAGGTGTTCCAAATTGGACAATTCAAGTTCAACGGCAGTTTGTTCCTAATTGGAGTGGTTGGTGTATTCCATACTTCTAGCGATTGGATTTCACTCAAAACTCACCAAATAACTCCTGCCACCATATTATGATGTTGCCCCAAGTTTGGGGCCCGGTCCTAAATCAATAGGTGTGAGAAATTGGACAATTCAAGTTCAACGGCAGTTCGTTCCTAATTGGAGTGGTTGGTGTATTCCATACTTCTAGCGATTGGATTTCACTCAAAACTCACCAAATGACTCCTCCCACCATATTATGATGTTGCCCAAGTTTTGGGCTCGATCCGAAATCAATAGGTGTTCCAAATTGGACAATTCAAGTTCAACGGAAGTTCGTTCCTAATTGGAGTGGTTGGTGTATTCCATACTTCTAGCGATTGGATTTCACTCAAAACTCGCCAAATGACTCCTCCCACCATATTATGATGTTTCCCAAGTTTTGGGTTTGATCCGAAATAAATAGGTGTGAGAAATTGGACAATTCAAGTTCAACGGCAGTTCGTTCCATATGGGAGTGGTTGGTGTATTCCATCCTTCTAGCGATTGGATTTCACTCAAAACTCACCAAATGACTCCTCCCACCATATTATGATGTTGCCCAAGTTTTGGGCTCGATCCGAAATCAATAGGTGTGAGAAATTGGTCAATTCAATTTCAACGACAGTTCGTTCCTAATTGGAGTGGTTGGTGTATTCCATACGTCTAGCGATTGGATTTCACTCAAAACACAAAAAATGAGTCCTCCCACCATATTATGATGTTGCCCAAGTTTTGGGCTCGATCCGAAATCAATACGTGTTCCAAATTGGACAAATCAAGTTCAACGACAGTTCATTCCTAATGGGAGTGGTTGGTGTATTCCACACTTCTAGCGATTGGATTCCACTCAAAACTAACCAAATGACTCCTCCCACCATAATATTATGTTGCCCAAGTTTGGTGCACGATCCGAAATCAATAGGAGTGAGAAATTGGGCAATTCAAGTTCAACGACAGTTCGTTCCTAATGGGAGTGGTTGGGGTATTCCATACTTCTAGCGATTGGATTTCACTCAAAACTCACCAAATGACTCCTCCCACCATATTATGATGTTGCCCAAGTTTGGTGCACGATCCGAAATCAATAGGAGTGAGAAATTGGGCAATTCAAGTTCAACGACAGTTCGTTCCTAATGGGAGTGGTTGGGGTATTCCATACTTCTAGCGATTGGATTTCACTCAAAACTCACCAAATGACTCCTCCCACCATATTATGATGTTTCCCAAGTTTTGGGTTTGATCCGAAATAAATAGGTGTGAGAAATTGGACAATTCAAGTTCAACGGCAGTTCGTTCCATATGGGAGTGGTTGTTGTATTCCATCCTTCTAGCGATTGGATTTCACTCAAAACTCACCAAATGACTCCTCCCACCATATTATGATGTTGCCCAAGTTTGGGGCTCGGTCCGAAATCAATAGGTGTGAGAAATTGGACAATTCAAGTTCAACGGCAGTTCGTTCCTAATAGGAGTGGTTGGTGTATTCCATACTTCTAGTGATTGGATTTCACTCAAAACTCACCAAATGACTCCTCCCACCATATTATGATGTTGCCCAAGTTTTGGGCTCGATCCGAAATCGATAGGTGTTCCAAATTGGACAATTCGAGTTCAACGGCAGTTCGTTCCTAATTGGAGTGGTTGGTGTATTCCATACTTCTAGCGATTGGATTTCACTCAAAACTCACCAAATGACTCCTGCCACCATATTATGATGTTGCCCCAAGTTTGGGGCCCGGTCCTAAATCAATAGGTGTGAGAAATTGGACAATTCAAGTTCAACGGCAGTTCGTTCCTAATTGGGGTGGTTGGTGTATTCCATACTTCTAGCGATTGGATTTCACTCAAAACTCACCAAATGACTCCTCCCACCATATTATGATGTTGCCCAAGTTTTGGGCTCGATCCGAAATCAATAGGTGTTCCAAATTGGACAATTCAAGTTCAACGGAAGTTCGTTCCTAATTGGAGTGGTTGGTGTATTCCATACTTCTAGCGATTGGATTTCACTCAAAACTCACCAAATGACTCCTCCCACCATATTATGATGTTGCCCAAGTTTGGGGCTCGGTCCGAAATCAATAAGTGTGAGAAATTGGACAATTCAAGTTCAACGGCAGTTCGTTCCTAATTGGAGTGGTTGGTGTATTCCATACTTCTAGCGATTGGATTTCACTGAAAACTCACCAAATGACTCCTTACACCATATTATGATGTTGCCCAAGTTTGGTGCACGATCCGAAATCAATAGGAGTGAGAAATTGGGCAATTCAAGTTCAACGACAGTTCGTTCCTAATGGGAGTGGTTGGGGTATTCCATACTTCTAGCGATTGGATTTCACTCAAAACTCACCAAATGACTCCTCCCACCATATTATGATGTTCCCCAAGTTTGGTGCACGATCCGAAATCAATAGGAGTGAGAAATTGGGCAATTCAAGTTCAACGACAGTTCGTTCCTAATGGGAGTGGTTGGGGTATTCCATACTTCTAGCGATTGGATTTCACTCAAAACTCACCAAATGACTCCTCCCACCATATTATGATGTTTCCCAAGTTTTGGGTTTGATCCGAAATAAATAGGTGTGAGAAATTGGACAATTCAAGTTCAACGGCAGTTCGTTCCATATGGGAGTGGTTGGTGTATTCCATCCTTCTAGCGATTGGATTTCACTCAAAACACACCAAATGACTCCTCCCACCATATTATGATGTTGCCCAAGTTTGGGGCTCGGTCCGAAATCAATAGGTGTGAGAAATTGGACAATTCAAGTTCAACGGCAGTTCGTTCCTAATAGGAGTGGTTGGTGTATTCCATACTTCTAGTGATTGGATTTCACTCAAAACTCACCAAATGACTCCTCCCACCATATTATGATGTTGCCCAAGTTTTGGGCTCGATCCGAAATCGATAGGTGTTCCAAATTGGACAATTCGAGTTCAACGGCAGTTCGTTCCTAATTGTTGTGGTTGGTGTATTCCATACTTCTAGCGATTGGATTTCACTCAAAACTCACCAAATGACTCCTGCCACCATATTATGATGTTGCCCCAAGTTTGGGGCCCGGTCCTAAATCAATAGGTGTGAGAAATTGGACAATTGAAGTTCAACGGCAGTTCGTTCCTAATTGGGGTGGTTGGTGTATTCCATACTTCTAGCGATTGGATTTCACTCAAAACTCACCAAATGACTCCTCCCACCATATTATGATGTTGCCCAAGTTTTGGGCTCGATCCGAAATCAATAGGTGTTCCAAATTGGACAATTCAAGTTCAACGGAAGTTCGTTCCTAATTGGAGTGGTTGGTGTATTCCATACTTCTAGCGATTGGATTTCACTCAAAACTCACCAAATGACTCCTCCCACCATATTATGATGTTGCCCAAGTTTTGGGCTTGATCCGAAATCAATAGGAGTGAGAAATTGGTCAATTCAATTTAAATGACAGTTCGTTCCTAATCGGAGTAGTTGTTGTATTCCATACTTCTAGCGATTGGATTTCACTCAAAACACAAAAAATGAGTCCTCCCACCATATTATGATGTTGCCCAAGTTTTGGGCTTGATCCGA
The DNA here is from genome assembly GCF_965620075.1 of Prunus avium. Taxonomy (NCBI): domain Eukaryota; kingdom Viridiplantae; phylum Streptophyta; class Magnoliopsida; order Rosales; family Rosaceae; genus Prunus; species Prunus avium. The sequence goes on from NC_142290.1 coordinate 12,615,477, forward strand.
AATCAATACGTGTTCCAAATTGGACAATTCAAGTTCAACGACAGTTCATTCCTAATGGGAGTGGTTGGTGTATTCCATACTTCTAGCGATTGGATTCCACTCAAAACTAACCAAATGACTCCTCCCACCATAATATGATGTTGCCCAAGTTTGGGGCTCGGTCCGAAATCAATAAGTGTGAGAAATTGGACAATTCAAGTTCAACGGCAGTTCGTTCCTAATTGGAGTGGTTGGTGTATTCCATACTTCTAGCCATTGGATTACACTCAAAACTCACCAAATGACTCCTCCCACCATAATATAATGTTGCCCAAGTTTGGGGCTCGATCCGAAATCAATAGGTTTGAGAAATTGGACAATTCAAGTTCAACGGCAGTTCGTTCCTAATTGGAGTGGTTGGTGTATTCCATACTTCTAGCAATTGGATTTCACTCAAAACTCACCAAATGACTCCTCCCACCATATTATGATGCTGCCCAAGTTTTGGGCTCGATCCTAAATCAATAGGGGTTCCAAATTGGACAATTCAAGTTCAACGGCAGTTCGTTACCAACTGGAGTGGTTGGTGTATTCCGTACTGCTAAAGATTGGGTTTCACTCAAAACTCACCAAATGACTCCTCCCACCATATTATGAAGTTGCCCAAGTTTTGGGCTCGATCCGAAATCAATAGGTGTGAGAAATTGGACAATTCAAGTTCAACGGCAGTTCGTTCCTAATTGGAGTGGTTGGTGTATTCCATACTTCTAGCGATTGGATTTCACTCAAAACTCACCAAATGACTCCTTCCACCATATTATGATGTTGCCCAAGTTTGGGGCTCGATCCGAAATCAATAGGTGTTGCAAATTGGACAATTCAAGTTCAACGGCAGTTCGTTCCTAATTGGAGTGGTTGGTGTATTCCATACGTCTAGCGATTGGGTTTCACTCAAAACTCACCAAATGACTCCTCCCACCATATTATGAAGTTGCCCAAGTTTTGGGCTCGATCCGAAATCAATAGGTGTGAGAAATTGGACAATTCAAGTTCAACGGCAGTTCGTTCCTAATTGGAGTGGTTGGTGTATTCCATACTTCTAGCGATTGGATTTCACTCAAAACTAACCAAATGAGTCCTCCCACCATATAATGATGTTGTCCAAGTTTTGGGCTCGATCCGATATCAATAGGTGTTCCAAATTGGACAATTCAAGTTCAACGGCAGTTCGTTCCTAATTGGAGTGGTCGTTGTATTCCATACTTCTAGCGATTGGATTTCACTCAAAACTAACCAAATGACTCCTCCCACCATATTATGATGTTGCCCAAGTTTTGGGCTCGATCCGAAGTCAATAGGTGTGAGAAATTGGACAATTCAAGTTCAACGGCAGTTCGTTCCTATCTGGAGTGGTTGGTGTATTCCATACTTCTAGCGATTGGATTTCACTCAAAACTCACCACATGACTCCTCCCACCATATTATGATGTTGCCCAAGTTTTGGGCTAGATCCGAAATCAATAGGTGTTCCAAATTGGACAATTCAAGTTCAACGGCAGTTCGTTCCTAATTGGAGTGGTTGGTGTATTCCATACTCGTAGCGATTCGATTTCACTCAAAACTATCCAAATGACTCCTCCCACCATATTATGATGTTGCCCAAGTTTTGGGCTCGATCCGAAATCAATGGGTCTGAGAAAATGAACTATTCAAGTTCAACGGCAGTTCGTTCCTAATTGGAGCGGTTGGTGTATTCCATACTTCTAGCGATTGGATTTCACTCAAAACTCACCAAATGACTCCTCCCACCATATTTTGATGTTGCCCAAGTTTTGGGCTCGATCCGATATCAATAGGTGTTCCAAATTGGACAATTCAAGTTCAACGGCAGTTCGTTCCTAATTGGAGTGGTCGGTGTATTCCAGACTTCTAGCGATTGGATTTCACTCAAAACTAACCAAATGACTCCTCCCACCATATTATGATGTTGCCCAAGTTTTGGGCTCGATCCGAAATCAATAGGTGTGAGAAATTGGAGAATTCAAGTTCAACGGCAGTTCGTTCCTAATTGGAGTGGTTGGTGTATTCCATACTTCTAGCGATTGGATTTCACTCAAAACTCACCAAATGACTCCTCCCACCATATTATGATGTTGCCCAAGTTTGGGGCTCGATCCGAAATCAATAGGTGTTGCAAATTGGACAATTCAAGTTCAACGGCAGTTCGTTCCTAGTTGGAGTGGTTGGTGTATTCCATACGTCTAGCGATTGGGTTTCACTCAAAACTCACCAAATGACTCCTCCCACCATATTATGAAGTTGCCCAAGTTTTGGGCTCGATCCGAAATCAATAGGTGTGAGAAATTGGACAATTCAAGTTCAACGGCAGTTCGTTCCTAATTGGAGTGGTTGGTGTATTCCATACTTCTAGCGATTGGATTTCACTCAAAACTCACCAAATGACTCCTCCCACCATATTTTGATGTTGCCCAAGTTTTGGGCTCGATCTGAAATCAATAGGTGTTCCAAATTGGACAATTCAAGTTCAACGGCAGTTCGTTCCTAGTTGGAGTGGTTGGTGTATTCCATACTTCTAGCGATTGGATTTCACTCAAAACTAACCAAATGACTCCTCCCACCATATTATGATGTTGCCCAAGTTTTGGGCTCGATCCGAAGTCAATAGGTGTGAGAAATTGGACAATTCAAGTTCAACGGCAGTTCGTTCCTATCTGGAGTGGTTGGTGTATTCCATACTTCTAGCGATTGGATTTCACTCAAAACTCACCACATGACTCCTCCCACCATATTATGATGTTGCCCAAGTTTTGGGCTAGATCCGAAATCAATAGGTGTTCCAAATTGGACAATTCAAGTTCAACGGCAGTTCGTTCCTAATTGGAGTGGTTGGTGTATTCCATACTCGTAGCGATTCGATTTCACTCAAAACTATCCAAATGACTCCTCCCACCATATTATGATGTTGCCCAAGTTTTGGGCTCGATCCGAAATCAATGGGTCTGAGAAATTGAACTATTCAAGTTCAACGGCAGTTCGTTCCTAATTGGAGCGGTTGGTGTATTCCATACTTCTAGCGATTGGATTTCACTCAAAACTCACCAAATGACTCCTCCCACCATATTTTGATGTTGCCCAAGTTTTGGGCTCGATCCGATATCAATAGGTGTTCCAAATTGGACAATTCAAGTTCAACGGCAGTTCGTTCCTAATTGGAGTGGTCGGTGTATTCCAGACTTCTAGCGATTGGATTTCACTCAAAACTAACCAAATGACTCCTCCCACCATATTATGATGTTGCCCAAGTTTTGGGCTCGATCCGAAATCAATAGGTGTGAGAAATTGGAGAATTCAAGTTCAACGGCAGTTCGTTCCTAATTGGAGTGGTTGGTGTATTCCATACTTCTAGCGATTGGATTTCACTCAAAACTCACCAAATGACTCCTCCCACCATATTTTGATGTTGCCCAAGTTTTGGGCTCGATCTGAAATCAATAGGTGTTCCAAATTGGACAATTCAAGTTCAACGGCAGTTCGTTCCTAGTTGGAGTGGTTGGTGTATTCCATACTTCTAGCGATTGGATTTCACTCAAAACTCACCAAATGACTCCTCCCACCATATTATGATGTTACCCAAGTTTTGGGCTCGATCTGAAATCAATAGGAGCGAGAAATTGGACAATTCAAGTTCAACGGCAGTTCGTTCCTAATTGGAGTGGTTGGTGTATTCCATACTTCTAGCGATTGGATTTCACTCAAAACTCACCAAATGACTCCTCCCACCATATTTTGTTGTTGCCCAAGTTTTGGTCACGATCCGAAATCAATAGGTGTTCCAAATTGGACAATTCAAGTTCAACGGCAGGTCGTTCCTAGTTGGACTGGTTGGTGTATTCCATACTTCTAGCGATTGGATTTCACTCAAAACTCACCAAATGACTCCTCCCACCATATTATGATGTTACCCAAGTTTTGGGCTCGATCCGAAATCAATAGGTGTTCCAAATTGGACAATTCAAGTTCAACGGCAGTTCGTTCCTAATTGGAGTGGTCGGTGTATTCCATACTTCTAGCGATTGGATTTCACTCAAAACTAACCAAATGACTCCTCCCACCATTTTATGATGTTGCCCAAGTGTTGGGCTCGATCCGAAGTCAATAGGTGTGAGAAATTGGACAATTCAAGTTCAACGGCAGTTCGTTCCTAATTGGAGTGGTTGGTGTATTCCGTACTTCTAGCGATTGGATTTCACTCAAAACTCACCACATGACTCCTCCCACCATATTATGATGTTGCCCAAGTTTTGGGCAAGATCCGAAATCAATAGGTGTTTCAAATTGAACAATTCAAGTTCAACGGCAGTTCGTTCCTAATTGGAGTGATTGGTGTATTCCATACTTCTAGCGATTGGATTTCACTCAAAACTCACCAAATGACTCCTCCCACCATATTATGATGTTGCCCAAGTTTTGGTCTTGATCCGAAATCAATAAGTGTGAGAAATTGGACAATTCAAGTTCAACGGCAGTTCGTTCCTAATCGAAGTGGTTGGTGTATTCCGTACTTCTAGCGATTGGATTTCACTCAAAACTAACCAAATGACTCCTCCCACCATATTATGATGTTGCCCAAGTTTTGGGCTCGATCCGAAGTCAATAGGTGTGAGAAATTGGACAATTCGAGTTGAACGGCAGTTCGTTCCTAATTGGAGTGGTTGGTGTATTCCGTACTTCTAGCGATTGGATTTCACTCAAAACTCACCACATGACTCCTCCCACCATATTATGATGTTGCCCAAGTTTTGGGCTAGATCCGAAATCAATAGGTGTTTCAAATTGGACAATTCAAGTTCAACGGCAGTTCGTTCCTAATTGGAGTGGTCGGTGTATTCCATACTTCTAGCGATTGGATTTCACTCAAAACTAACCAAATGATTCCTCCCACCATTTTATGATGTTGCCCAAGTTTTGGGCTCGATCCGAAGTCAATAGGTGTGAGAAATTGGACAATTCAAGTTCAACGGCAGTTCGTTCCTAATTGGAGTGGTTGGTGTATTCCGTACTTCTAGCGATTGGATTTCACTCAAAACTCACCACATGACTTCTCCCACCATATTATGATGTTGCCCAAGTTTTGGGCTAGATCCGAAATCAATAGGTGTTTCAAATTGGACAATTCAAGTTCAACGGCAGTTCGTTCCTAATTGGAGTGGTTGGTGTATTCCATACTTCTAGCGATTGGATTTCACTCAAAACTCACCAAATGACTCCTCCCACCATATTATGATGTTGCCCAAGTTTTGGGCTCGATCCGAAATCAACAGGTGTTCCAAATTGGGAAATTCAAGTTCAACGGCAGTTCGTTCCTAATTGGAGTAGTTGGTGTATTCCACACTTCTAGCGACTGGATTTCACTCAAAACTCACCAAATGACAACTCCCACCATTATGGTGTTGCCCAAGTTTGGGGCTCGATCCGAAATCAATAGGTGTGAGAAATTGGACAATTCAAGTTCTACGGCAGTTCGTTCCTAATTGGAGTGGTTGGTGTATTCCATACTTCTAGCGATTGGATTTCACTCAAAACTCACCAATGACTCCTCCCACCATATTATTATGTTGCACAAGTTTGGGGTACGATCCGAAATCAATAGGAGTGAGAAATTGGACAATTCAAGTTCAATGGCAGTTCGTTCCTAATGGGAGTGGTTGGTGTATTCCATACTTCTAGCAATTGGATTTCACTCAAAACTCACCAAATGACTCCTCCCACCATTTTATGATGTTGCCCAAGTTTTGGGATCGATCCGAAATCAATAGGTGTGAGAAATTGGACAATTCAAGTTCAACGGCAGTTCGTTCCTAATTGGAGTGGTTGGTGTATTCCATACTTCTAGCGATTGGATTTCACTCAAAACTAACCAAATGACTCCTCCAGCCATATTATGATGTTGCCCAAGTTTTGGGCTCGATCCGAAATCAATAGGTGTTCCAAATTGGACAATTCAAGTTCAACGACAGTTCGTACCTAATTGGAGTGGTTGGTGTATTCCACACTTCTAGCGATTGGATTTCACTCAAAACTCACCAAATGACTCCTCCCACCATATTATGATGTTGCCCAAGTTTTGGGCTCGATCCGAAATCAATAGGTGTGAGAAATTGGACAATTCAAGTTCAACGGAAGTTTGTTACTAATTGGAGGGGTTGGTGTATTCCATAATCTAGCGATTGGATTTCACTCAAAACTCACCAAATGACTCCTTCCACCATATTATGATGTTGCCCAAGTTTGGGGCTCGATCCGAAATCAATAGGTGTGAGAAATTGGACAATTCAAGTTCAATGGCAGTTCGTTCCAAATTGGAGTGGTTGGTGTATTCCGTACTTCTAGCGATTGGATTTCCCTCAAAACTCACCAAATGACTCCTCCCACCATATTATGATGTTGCCCAAGTTTTGGTCTTGATCCGAAATCAATAAGTGTGAGAAATTGGACAATTCAAGTTCAACGGCAGTTCGTTCCTAATTGGAGTGGTTGCTGTATTCCAGACTTCTAGCGATTGGATTTCACTCAAAACTCACCAAATCACTCCTCCCACCATATTATGCTGTTGCCCAAGTTTGGGGCTCGATCCGAAATCAATAGGTGTGAGAAATTGGACAATTCAAGTTCAACGGCAGATCGTTCCTAATTGGAGTGATTGGTGTATTCCATACTTCTAGCGATTGGATTTCACTCAAAACTCACCAAATGACTCCTCCGACAATATTATGTTGTTGCCCAAGTTTTGGGCTCGATCCGAATTCAATTGTTGTTCCAAATTGGACAATTCAAGTTCAACGGCAGTTCGTTCCTAATTGGGGTGGTTGGTGTATTCCATACTTCTAGCGATTGGATTTCACTCAAAACTAACCAAATGACTCCTCCAGCCATATTATGATGTTGCCCAAGTTTTGGGCTCGATCCGAAATCAATAGGTGTTCCAAATTGGACAATTCAAGTTCAACGACAGTTCGTACCTAATTGGAGTGGTTGGTGTATTCCACACTTCTAGCGATTGGATTTCACTCAAAACTCACCAAATGACTCCTCCCACCATATTATGATGTTGCCCAAGTTTTGGGCTCGATCCGAAATCAATAGGTGTGAGAAATTGGACAATTCAAGTTCAACGGCAGTTCGTTCCTAATTGGAGTGGTTGGTGTATTCCATACTTCAAGCGATTGGATTTCACTGAAAACTCACCAAATGACTCCGCCCACCATATTATGATGTTGCCCAACTTTTGTGCTCGATCCGAAATCAACAGGTGTTCCAAATTGGGAAATTCAAGTTCAACGGCAGTTCGTTCCTAATTGGAGTGGTTGGTGTATTCCACACTTCTAGCGATTGGATTTCACTCAAAACTCACCAAATGTCTCCTCCCACCATATTATGATATTGCCAAAGTTTTGGGCTCGATCCGAAATCAATAGGTGTTCCAAATTGGACAATTCAAGTTCAACGGCAGTTCGTTCCTTATTGGAGTGGTTGGTGTATTCCATACTTCTAGCAATTGGATTTCACTCAAAACTCACCAAATGACTCCTCCCACCATATTACGATGTTGCCCAAGTTTTGGGCTCGATCCGAAATCAATAGTTGTGAGAAATTGGTCAATTCAATTTCAACAGCATTTCTTTCCTAATTGGAGTGGTTGGTGTTTTCCATACTTCTAGCGATTCGATTTCACTCAAAACTCACCAAATGACTCCTCCCACCATATTATGATGGTGCCCAAGTTTTGGGCTCGATCCGAAATCAATAGGTGTGAGAAATTGGACAATTCAAGTTCAACGGCAGTTCGTTCCTAATTGGAGTGGCTGGTGTATTCCAGACTTCTTGCGATTGGATTTCACTCAAAACTCACCAAATGACTCCTCCGACCACATTATGATGTTGCCCAAGTTTGGGGCTCGATCCGAAATCAATAGGTGTGAGAAATTGGACAACTCAAGTTCAACGGCAGTTCGTTCCAAATTGGAGTGGTTGGTGTATTCCATACTGCTAGAGATTCGATTTCACTCAAAACTCACCAAATGACTCCTCCCACCATATTATGATGTTGCCCAAGTTTTGGCCTCGATCCGAAATCAATAGGTGTGAGAAATTGGACAATTCAAGTTCAACGGCAGTTCGTTCCTAATTGGAGTGGAAGGTGTATTCCATACTTCTAGCGATTGGATTTCACTCAAAACTCACCAAATGACTCCTCCCACCATATTATGACGTTGCCTAAGATTTGAGCTCGATCCGAAATCAATAGGTGTTCCAAATTGGACAATTCAAGTTCAACGGCAGTTCGTTCCTAATTGGAGTGGTTGGTGTATTCCATACTTCTAGCGATTGGATTTCACTCAAAACTAACCAAATGACTCCTCCCACCATATTATGATGTTGCCCAACTTTTGTGCTCGATCCGAAATCAACAGGTGTTCCAAATTGGGAAATTCAAGTTCAACGGCAGTTCGTTCCTAATTGGAGTGGTTGGTGTATTCCACACTTCTAGCGATTGGATTTCACTCAAAACTCACCAAATGTCTCCTCCCACCATATTATGATATTGCCAAAGTTTTGGGCTCGATCCGAAATCAATAGGTGTTCCAAATTGGACAATTCAAGTTCAACGGCAGTTCGTTCCTAATTGGAGTGGTTGGTGTATTCCATACTTCTAGCGATTGGATTTCACTCAAAACTAACCAAATGACTCCTCCCACCATATTATGATGTTGCCCAAGTTTTGGCTCGATCTAAATTCGATAGGTGTGTGAATTTGGACAATTCAAGTTCAACGGCAGTTCGTTCCTAATTGGAGTGGTTGGTGTATTCCATACTTCCCGCGATTGGATTTCACTGAAAACTCACCAAATGACTCCTCCCACCATATTATGGTGTTGCCCAAGTTTTGGGCCCGATCCGAAATCAATAGGTGTGAGAAATTGGACAATTCAAGTTCAACGGCAGTTCGTTCCTAATTGGAGTGGTTGGTGTATTCCATACTTCTAGCGATTGGATTTCACTTAAAACTCACCAAATGACTCCTCCCACCATATTATGATGTTGCCCAAGTTTTGGGCTCGATCCGAAATCAATAGGTGTGAGTAATTGGTCAATTCAATTTGAACTGCAGTTCGTTCCTAATTGGAGTGGTTGGTGTATTCCATACTTCTAGCGATTGGATTTCACTCAAAACTCACCAAATGACTCCTCCCACCATATTATGATGGTGCCCAAGGTTTGGGCTCGATCCGAAATCAATAGGTGTGAGAAATGGGACAATTCAAGTTCAACGGCAGTTCGTTCCTAATTGGAGTGGAAGGTGTATTCCATACTTCTAGCGATTGGATTTCACTCAAAACTCACCAAATGACTCCTCCCACCATATTATGACGTTGCCTAAGATTTGAGCTCGATCCGAAATCAATAGGTGTTCCAAATTGGACAATTCAAGTTCGACGGCAGTTCGTTCCTAATTGGAGTGGTTGGTGTATTCCATACTTCTAGCGATTGGATTTCACTCAAAACTAACCAAATGACTCCTCCCACCATATTATGTTGTTGCCCAAGTTTTGGGCTCGATCTAAAATCAATAGGTGTGAGAATTTGGACAATTCAAGTTCAACGGCAGTTCGTTCCTAATTGGAGTGGTTGGTGTATTCCATACTTCTAGCGATTGGATTTCACTGAAAACTCACCAAATGACTCCTCCCACCATATTATGACGTTGCCCAAGTTTTGGGCCCGATCCGAAATCAATAGGTGTTCCAAATTCGACAATTCATGTTCAACGGCAGTTCGTTCCTAATTGCAGTGGAAGGTGTATTCCATACTTCTAGCGATTGGATTTCACTCAAAACTCACCAAATGACTCCTCCCACCATATTATGACGTTGCCCAAGATTTGGGCACGATCCGAAATCAATAGGTGTTCCAAATTGGACAATTCAAGTTCAACGGCAGTTCGTTCCTAATTGGAGTGGTTGGTGTATTCCATACTTCTAGCGATTGGATTTCACTCAAAACTCACCAAATGACTCCTCCCACCATATTATGATGTTGCCCAAGTTTAGGGCCCGATCCGAAATCAATAGTTGTTCCAAATTCGACAATTCATGTTCCACGGCAGTTCGTTCCTAATTGGAGTGGTTGGTGTATTCCATACTTCTAGCTATTGGATTTCACTCAAAACTCACCAAATGACTCCTCCCACCATATTATGATGTTGCCCAAGTTTTGGGCTCGATCCGAAATCAATAGGTGTTCCAAATTGGACAATTCAAGTTCAACGGCAGTTCGTTCCTAATTGGAGTGGTTGGTGTATTCCATACTTCTAGCTATTGGATTTCACTCAAAACTCACCAAATGACTCCCCACACCATATTATGATGTTGCCCAAGTTTTGGGCTCGATCCGAAATTAATAGGTGTTCCAAATTGGACAATTCAAGTTCAACGGCAGTTCATTCCTAATTGGAGTGGTTGGTGTATTCCATACTTCTAGGTATTGGATTTCACTCAAAACTCACCAAATGACTCCTCCCACCATATTATGATGTTGCCCAAGTTTTGGGCTCGATCCGAAATCAATAGGTGTGAGAAATTGGTCAATTCAATTTGAACTGCAGTTCGTTCCTAATTGGAGTGGTTGGTGTATTCCATACTTCTAGCGATTGGATTTCACTCAAAACTCACCAAATGACTCCTCCCACCATATTATGATGGTGCCCAAGTTTTGGGCTCGATCCGAAATTAATAGGTGTGAGAATTTGGACAATTCAAGTTCAACGGCAGTTCATTCCTAATTGGAGTGGTTGGTGTATTCCTTACTTCTAGAATCGGATTTCACTCAAAACTAACCAAATGACTCCTCCCACCATATTATGATGTTGCCCAAGTTTTGGGCTCGATCTGAAATCAATAGGTGTGAGAATTTGGACAATTCAAGTTCAACGGTAGTTCGTTCCTAATTGGAGTGGTTGGTGTATTCCATACTTCTAGCGATTGGATTTCACTCAAAACTCACCAAATGACTCCTCCCACCGTATTATGTTGTTGCCCAAGTTTGGGGCTCGATCGGAAATCAATAGGTGTTCGAAATTGGACAATTCAAGTTCAACGGCAGTTCGTTCCTAATTGGAGTGGTTGGTGTATTCCATACTTCTTGCGATTGGATTTCACTCAAAACTCACCAAATGACCCCTCCCACCATTTTATGATGTGGACAAAGTTTTTGGCTCAATCCGAAATCAATAGGTGTTCCAAATTGGACAATTCAAGTTCAACGGCAGTTCGTTCCTAATTGGAGTGGTTGGTGTATTCCATACTTCTAGCGATTGGATTTCACTCAAAACTCACCAAATGACTCCTCCCACCATATTATGAGGTTGCCCAAGTTTTGGGCTCGATCCGAAATCAATAGGTGTTCCAAGTTGGACAATTCAAGTTCAACGGCAGTTCGTTCCTAATTGGAGTGGTTGGTGTATTCTATACTTCTAGCGATGGGATTTCACTCAAAACGCACCAAATGACTCCTCCCACCATATTATGATGTTGCCCAAGTTTTGGGCTCGATCCGAAATCAATAGGTGTGAGAAATTGGACAATTCAAGTTCAACGGCAGTTCGTTCCTAATTGGAGTGGTTGGTCTATTCCATACTTCTAGCGATTGGATTTCACTCAAAACTCACCAAATGACTCCTCCCACCATATTATGATGTGAACCAAGTTTTGGGCTCAATCCGAAATCAATAGGTGTTCCAAATTGGACAATTCAAGTTCAACGGCAGTTCGTTCCTAATTGGAGTGGTTGGTGTATTCCATACTTCTAGCGATTGGATTTCACTCAAAACTCACCAAATGACTCCTCCCACCATATTATGATGTTGCCCAAGTTTTGGGCCCGATCCGAAATCAATAGGTGTTCCAAATTCGACAATTCATGTTCAACGGCAGTTCGTTCCTAATTGGAGTGGTTGGTGTATTCCACACTTCTAGCGATTGGATTTCACTCAAAACGCACCAAATGACTCCTCCCACCATATTATCATGTTGCCCAAGTTTTGGGCTCGATCCGAAATCAATAGGTGTGAGAAATTGGACAATTCAAGTTCAACGGCAGTTCGTTCCTAATTGGAGTGGTTGGTCTATTCCATACTTCTAGCGATTGGATTTCACTCAAAACTCACCAAATGACTCCTCCCACCATATTATGATGTGAACCAAGTTTTGGGCTCAATCCGAAATCAATAGGTGTTCCAAATTGGACAATTCAAGTTCAACGGCAGTTCGTTCCTAATTGGAGTGGTTGGTGTATTCCATACTTCTAGCGATTGGATTTCACTCAAAACTAAAAAACTGACTCCTCCCACCATATTATGATGTTGCCCAAGTTTTGGGCTCGATCCGAAATCAATAGGTGTGAGAATTTGGACAATTCAAGTTCAACGGCAGTTCGTTCCTAATTGGAGTGGAAGGTGTTTTCCATACTTCTAGCGACTGGATTTCACTCAAAACTCACCAAATGACTCCTCCCACCATATTATGACGTTGCCCAAGATTTGGGCTCGATCCGAAATCAATAGGTGTTCCAAATTGGAACATTCAAGTTCAACGTCAGTTCGTTCCTAATTGGAGTGGTTGGTGTATTCCATACTTCTAGCGATTGGATTTCACTCAAAACTAACCAAACGACTCCTCCCACCATATTAAGATGTTGCCCAAGTTTTGGGCTCGATCCGAAATCAATAGGTGTTCCAAGTTGGACAATTCAAGTTCAACGGCAGTTCGTTCCTAATTGGAGTGGTTGGTGTATTCTATACTTCTAGCGATGGGATTTCACTCAAAACGCACCAAATGACTCCTCCCACCATATTATGATGTTGCCCAAGTTTTGGGCTCGATCCGAAATCAATAGTTGTGAGAAATTGGACAATTCAAGTTCAACGGCAGTTCGTTCCTAATTGGAGTGGTTGGTGTATTCCATACTTCTAGCGATTGGATTTCACTGAAAACTCACCAAATGACTCCTCCCACCATATTATGATGTTGCCCAAGTTTTGGGCCCGATCCGAAATCAATAGGTGTTCGAAATTGGACAATTCAAGTTCAACGGTAGTTCGTTCCTAATTGGAGTGGTTGGTGTATTCCATACTTCTTGCGATTGGATTTCACTCAAAACTCACCAAATGACCCCTCCCACCATTTTATGTTGTGGACCAAGTTTTGGGCTCAATCCGAAATCAATAGGTGTTCCAAATTGGACAATTCAAGTTCAACGGCAGTTCGTTCCTAATTGGAGTGGTTGGTGTATTCCATACTTCTAGCGATTGGATTTCACTCAAAACTCACCAAATGACTCCTCCCACCATATTATGAGGTTGCCCAAGTTTTGGGCTCGATCCGAAATCAATAGGTGTTCCAAGTTGGACAATTCAAGTTCAACGGCAGTTCGTTCCTAATTGGAGTGGTTGGTGTATTCTATACTTCTAGCGATGGGATTTCACTCAAAACGCACCAAATGACTCCTCCCACCATATTATGATGTTGCCCAAGTTTTGGGCCCGATCCGAAATCAATAGGTGTTCCAAATTCGACAATTCATGTTCAACGGCAGTTCATTCCTAATTTGAGTGGTTGGTGTATTCCATACTTCTAGCGATTGGATTTCACTCAAAACTCACCAATTGACTCCTCCCACCAAATTATGATGTTGCCCAAGTTTTGGGCTCGATCCGAAATCATTGGGTTTGAGAAATTGGACAATTCAAATTCAATGGAAGTTCGTTCCTAATCGGAGTGGTTGGTGTATTCCATACTTCTTGCGATTGGATATCACTCAAAACTCACCAAATCACTCCTCCCACCATATTATGATGTTGCCCAAGTTTGGGGCTTGAACCGAAATCAATAGGTGTGAGAAATTGGACAATTCAAGTTCAACGGCAGTTCGTTCCTAATTGGAGTGGTTGGTGTATTCCATACTTCTAGCGATTGGATTTCACTCAAAACTCACCAATTGACTCCTCCCGCCATATTATGATGTTGCTCAAGTTTTGGGCTCGATCCGAAATCAATAGGTGTTCCAAATTGGACAATTCAAGTTCAACGGCAGTTCGTTCCTAATTGCAGTGGTTGGTGTATTCCATACTTCAACCGATTGGATTTCTCTCAAAACTCACCAAATGACTCCTCCCACCATATTATGATGTTGCCCAAGTTTTGGGCTCGATCCGAAATCAATAGGTCTTCCAAATTTGACAATTAGAGTTCAACGGCAGTTCGTTCCTAGTTGTTGTGGTTGGTGTATTCCATACTTCTAGCGATTGGATTTCACTCAAAACTTACCAAATGACTCCTCCCACCATATTATGATGTTGCCCAAATTTGGGGCTCGATCCCAAATCAATAGGTGTGAGAAATTGGACAATTCAAGTTCAACGGCAGATCGTTCCTAATTGGAGTGGTTGGTGTATTCCATACTTCTAGCGATTGGATTTCACTCAAAACACAACAAAAGACTCCTCCCACCATATTATGATGTTGCCCAAGTTTTGGGCTCGATCCGAAATCAATAGGTGTTCCAAATTGGACAATTCAAGTTCAACGGCAGTTCGTTCCTAATTGGAGGGGTTGGTGTATTCCATACTTCTAGCGATTGGACTTCACTCAAAACTAACCAAATGACTCCTCCCACCGTATTATGATGTTGCCCAAGTTTTGGGCTCGATCCGAAATCAATAGGTGTTCCAAATTGGACAATTCAAGTTCAACGGCAGTTCGTTCCTAATTGGAGTGGTTGGTGTATTCCAAACTTCTAGAGATTGGATTTCACTCAAAACTCACCAATTGACTCCTCCCACCATATTATGATGTTGCCCAAGTTTTGGGCTCGATCCGAAATGAATAGGCGTGATAAATTGGACAATTCAAGTTCAACGGCAGTTCGTTCCTAATTGGAGTGGTTGGTGTATTCCATACTTCTAGAGATTGGATTTCACTCAAAACTCACCAATTGACTCCTCCCACCATATTATGGTGTTGCCCAAGTTTTGGGCTCGATCCGAAATCAATAGGTGTTCCAAATTGGACAATTCAAGTTCAACGGCAATTTGTTCCTAATTGGAGTGGTTTATGTATTCCATAGTTCTAGCGATTGGATTTCACTCAAAACTCACCAAATGAGTCCTCCCACCATATTATGATGTTGCCCAAGTTTTGGGCTCGATCCGAAATCAATTGGTGTTCAAAATTGGACAATTCAAGTTCAACGGCAGTTCGTTCCTAATTGGAGTGGTTGGTGTATTCCATACTTCTAGCGATTGGATTTCACTCAAAACTCACCAAATGACTCATCCCACCATATTATGATGTTGCCCAAGTTTGGGCCTCGATCCGAAATCAATAGGTGAAAGAAATTGGACTATTCAAGTTCAACGGCAGTTCGTTCCTAATTGGAGTGGTTGGTGTATTCCACACCTCTAGCGATTGGATTTCACTCAAAAATCACCAATTGACTCCTCCCACCATATTATGATGTTGCCCAAGTTTGGGGCTCGATCCCAAATCAATAGGTGTGAGAAATTGGACAATTCAAGTTCAACGGCAGATCATTCCTAATTGGAGTGGTTGGTGTATTCCATACTTCTAGCGATTGGATTTCACTCAAAACGCAACAAAAGACTCCTCCCACCATATTATGATGTTTCCCAAGTTTTGGGCTCGATCCGAAAACAATAGATGTTCCAAATTGGACAATTCAAGTTCAACGGCAGTTCGTTCCTAATTGGAGTGGTTGGTGTATTCCGTACTTCTAGCGATTGGATTTCACTCAAAACTCCTCCCACCTTATTATGATGTTGCCCATGTTTTGGGCTCGATCTGAAATCAATAGGTGTGGGAAGTTGGACAATCCAAGTTCAACGGCAGTTCGTTCCTAATTGGAGTGGTTGGTGTATTCAACACTTCTAGCGATTGGATTTCACTCAAAACTCACCAAATGACTCCTCCCACCATATTATGATGTTGCCCAAGTTTTGGGCTCTATCCGAAATCAATAGGTGTGAGAAATTGGACAATTCAAGTTCAACGGCAGTTCGTTCCTAATTGGAGTGGTTGGTGTATTCCATACTTCTAGCGATTGGATTTCACTCAAAACTCACCAAATGACTCCTCCCACCGTCTTATGATGTTGCCCAAGTTTGGGGCTCTATCCGAAACCAATAGGTGTTCCAAATTGGACAATTCAAGTTCAACGGCAGTTCGTTCCTAATTGGAGTGGTTGGTGTATTCCATACTTCTAGCGATTGGATTTCACGCAAAACTCACCAAATGACTCCTCCCACCATATTATGATGTTGCCCAAGTTTGGGGCTCGATCCGAAATCAATAGGTGTGAGAAATTGTACAATTCAAGTTCAACGGCAGTTCGTTCCTAATTGGAGTGGTTGGTGTATTCCATACTTCTAGCTATTGGATTTCACTCAAAACTCACCAAATTACTCCTCCCACCAAATTATGATGTTGCCCCAGTTTTGGGCTCGATCCGAAATCAATAGGTGTGAGAAATTGGACAATTCAAGTTCAACGGCAGTTCGTTCCTAATTGGAGTGGTTGGTGTATTCCATACTTCTAGCAATTGGATTTCCCTCAAAACTCACCAAATGAATCGTCCCACCATATTATGATGTTGCCCAAGTTTGGGGCTCGATCCGAAATCAATAGGTGTGAGAAATTGGACAATTCAAGTTCAACGGCAGTTCGTTCCTAATTGGAGTGGTTGGTGTATTTCACACTTCTAGCGATTCGATTTCACTCAAAACTCACCAAATGACTCCTCCCACCATATTATGATGTTACCCAAGTTTTGGGCTCGATCCGAAATCAATAGGTGTTCCAAATTCGACAATTCAAGTTCAACGGCAGTTCGTTCCTAGTTGGAGTGGTTGGTGTATTCCATACTTCTAGCGATTGGATTTCACTCAAAACTCACCAAATGACTCCTCCCACCATATTATGATGGTGCCCAAGTTTTGGGCTCGATCCGAAGTCAATAGGTGTGAGAAATGGGACAATTCAAGTTCAACAGCAGTTCGTTCCTAATTGGAGTGGAAGCCGTATTCCATACTTCTAGCGATTGGATTTCACTCAAAACTCACCAAATGACTCCTCCCACCATATTATGACGTTGCCCAAGTTTTGGGCTCGATCTGAAATCAATAGGTGTGAGAATTTGGACAATTCAAGTTCAACGGCAGTTCGTTCCTAATTGGAGTGGTTGGTGTATTCCATACTTCTAGCGATTGGATTTCACTCAAAACTAACCAAATGACTCCTCCCACCATATTATGATGTTGCCCAAGTTTTGGGCTCGATCTGAAATCAATAGGTGTGAGAATTTGGACAATTCAAGTTCAACGGTAGTTCGTTCCTAATTGGAGTGGTTGGTGTATTCCATACTTCTAGCGATTGGATTTCACTTAAAACTCACCAAATGACTCCTCCCACCATATTATGATGTTGCCCAAGTTTTGGGCCCGATCCGAAATCAATAGGTGTTCGAAATTGGACAATTCAAGTTCAACGGCAGTTCGTTCCTAATTGGAGTGGTTGGTGTATTCCATACTTCTTGCGATTGGATTTCACTCAAAACTCACCAAATGACCCCTCCCACCATTTTATGATGTGGACCAAGTTTTTGGCTCAATCCGAAATCAATAGGTGTTCCAAATTGGACAATTCAAGTTCAACGGCAGTTCGTTCCTAATTGGAGTGGTTGGTGTATTCCATACTTCTAGCGATTGGATTTCACTCAAAACCCACCGAATGACTCCTCCCACCATATTATGAGGTTGCCCAAGTTTTGGGCTCGATCCGAAATCAATAGGTGTTCCAAGTTGGACAATTCAAGTTCAACGGCAGTTCGTTCCTAATTGGAGTGGTTGGTGTATTCTATACTTCTAGCGATGGGATTTCACTCAAAACGCACCAAATGACTCCTCCCACCATATTATGATGTTGCCCAAGTTTTGGGCTCGATCCGAAATCAGTAGGTGTGAGAAATTGGACAATTCAAGTTCAACGGCAGTTCGTTCCTAATTGGAGTGGTTGGTGTATTCCATATTTCTAGCGATTGGATTTCTCTCAAAACTCACCAAATGACTCCTCCCACCATATTATGATGTTGCCCAAGTTTTGGGCTCGATCCGAAATCAATAGGTGTTCCAAATTGGACAATTCAAGTTCAACGTCAGTTCGTTCCTAATTGGAGTGGTTGGTGAATTCCATACTTCTAGCGATTGGATTTCACTCAAAACTCACCAAATGACTCCTCCCACTATATTATGATGTTGCCCAAGTTTTGGGCTCGATCCGAAATCAATAGGTGTGATAAATTGGTCAATTCAATTTGAACTGCAGTTCGTTCCTAATTGGAGTGGTTGGTGTATTCCATACTTCTAGCGATTGGATTTCACTCAAAACTCACCAAATGACTCCTCCCACCATATTTTGATGTTGCCCAAGTTTTGGGCTCGATCCGAAATCAATAGGTGTGAGAAATTGGACACTTCAAGTTCAACGGCAGTTCGTTCCTAATTGGAGTGGTTGGTGTATTCCATACTTCTAGCGATTGGATTTCACTCAAAACTCACCAAATGACTCCTCCCACCATATTATGATGTTGCCCAAGTTTTGGGCCCGATCCGAAATCAATAGGTGTTCCAAATTCGACAATTCATGTTCAACGGCAGTTCGTTCCTAATTGGAGTGGTTGGTGTATTCCACACTTCTAGCGATTGGATTTCACTCAAAACGCACCAAATGACTCCTCCCACCATATTATCATGTTGCCCAAGTTTTGGGCTCGATCCGAAATCAATAGGTGTGAGAAATTGGACAATTCAAGTTCAACGGCAGTTCGTTCCTAATTGGAGTGGTTGGTGTGTTCCATACTTCTAGCGATTGGATTTCACTCAAAACTCACCAAATCAATCCTCCCAGTATAATATGATGTGGACCAAGTTTTGGGCTCAATCCGAAATCAATAGGTGTTCCAAATTGGACAATTCAAGTTCAACGGCAGTTCGTTCCTAATTGGAGTGGTTGGTGTATTCCATACTTCTAGCGATTGGATTTCACTCAAAACTAAAAAACTGACTCCTCCCACCATATTATGATGTTGCCCAAGTTTTGGGCTCGATCCGAAATCAATAGGTGTGAGAATTTGGACAATTCAAGTTCAACGGCAGTTCGTTCCTAATTGGAGTGGTTGGTGTATTCCATACTTCTAACGATTGGATTTCACTCAAAACTCACCAAATGACTCCTCCCACCATATTATGATGTTGCCCAAGTTTTGGGCTCGATCCGAAATCAATAGGTGTGAGAAATTGGTCAATTCAATTTGAACGGCATTTCATAAAATTGGAGTGGTTGGTGTATTCCATACTTCTAGCGATTGGATTTCACTCAAAACTCACCAAACGACTCCTCCCACCATATTATGACGTTGCCCAAGTTTTGGGCTCGATCCGAAATCAATAGGTGTGAGAAATTGGACAATTCAAGTTCAACGGCAGTTCGTTCCAAATTGGAGTGGTTGGTGTGTTCCATACTTCTAGCGATTGGATTTCACTCAAAACTCACCAAATGAATCCTCCCAGCATAATATGATGTGGACCAAGTTTTGGGCTCAATCCGAAATCAATAGGTGTCCCAAATTGGACAATTCAAGTTCAACGGCAGTTCGTTCCTAATTGGAGTGGTTGGTGTATTCCATACTTCTAGCTATTGGATTTCACTCAAAACTCACCAAATGACTCCTCCCACCATATTATGATGTTGCCCAAGTTTTGGGCTCGATCCGAAATCAATAGGTGTGAGAAATTGGTCAATTCAATTTGAACTGCAGTTCGTTCCTAATTGGAGTGGTTGGTGTATTCCATACTTCTAGCGCTTGGATTTCACTCAAAACTCACCAAATGACTCCTCCCACCATATTATGATGGTGCCCAAGTTTTGGGCTCGATCCGAAATCAATAGGTGTGAGAAATTGGACAATTCAAGTTCAACGGCAGTTCGTTCCTAATTGGAGTGGAAGGTGTATTCCATACTTCTAGCGATTGGATTTCACTCAAAACTCACCAAATGACTCCTCCCACCATATTATGACGTTGCCCAAGATTTGGGCTCGATCCGAAATCAATAGGTGTTCCAAATTGGAACATTCAAGTTCAACGGCAGTTCGTTCCTAATTGGACTGGTTGGTGTATTCCATACTTCTAGCGATTGGATTTCACTCAAAACTAACAAAACGACTCCTCCCACCATATTATGATGTTGCCCAAGTTTTGGGCTCGATCCGAAATCAATAGGTGTTCCAAGTTGGACAATTCAAGTTCAACGGCAGTTCGTTCCTAATTGGAGTGGTTGGTGTATTCTATACTTCTAGCGATGGGATTTCACTCAAAACGCACCAAATGACTCCTCCCACCATATTATGATGTTGCCCAAGTTTTGGGCTCGATCCGAAATCAATAGGTGTGAGAAATTGGACAATTCAAGTTCAACGGCAGTTCGTTCCTAATTGGAGTGGTTGGTGTATTCCATACTTCTAGCGATTGGATTTCACTGAAAACTCACCAAATGACTCCTCCCACCATATTATGATGTTGCCCAAGTTTTGGGCCCGATCCGAAATCAATAGGTGTTCGAAATTGGACAATTCAAGTTCAACGGCAGTTCGTTCCTAATTGGAGTGGTTGGTGTATTCCATACTTCTTGCGATTGGATTTCACTCAAAACTCACCAAATGACCCCTCCCACCATTTTATGTTGTGGACCAAGTTTTGGGCTCAATCCGAAATCAATAGGTGTTCCAAATTGGACAATTCAAGTTCAACGGCAGTTCGTTCCTAATTGGAGTGGTTGGTGTATTCCATACTTCTAGCGATTTGATTTCACTCAAAACTCACCAAATGACTCCTCCCACCATATTATGAGGTTGCCCAAGTTTTGGGCTCGATCCGAAATCAATAGGTGTTCCAAGTTGGACAATTCAAGTTCAACGGCAGTTCGTTCCTAATTGGAGTGGTTGGTGTACTCTATACTTCTAGCGATGGGATTTCACTCAAAACGCACCAAATGACTCCTCCCACCATATTATAATGTTGCCCAAGTTTTGGGCCCGATCCGAAATCAATAGGTGTTCCAAATTCGACAATTCATGTTCAACGGCAGTTCGTTCCTAATTGGAGTGGTTGGTGTATTCCGTACTTCTAGCGATTGGATTTCACTCAAAACTCACCAATTGACTCCTCCCACCATATTATGATGTTGCCCAAGTTTTGGGCTCGATCCGAAATCAATGGGTTTGAGAAATTGGACAATTCAAATTCAATGGAAGTTCGTTCCTAATCGGAGTGGTTGGTGTATTCCATACTTCTTGCGATTGGATTTCACTCAAAACTCACCAAATCACTCCTCCCACCATATTATGATGTTGCCCAAGTTTGGGGCTTGAACCGAAATCAATAGGTGTGAGAAATTGGACAATTCAAGTTCAACGGCAGTTCGTTCCTAATTGGAGTGGTTGGTGTATTCCATACTTCTAGCGATTGGATTTCACTCAAAACTCACCAATTGACTCCTCCCACCATATTATGATCTTGCTCAAGTTTTGGGCTCGATCCGAAATCAATAGGTGTTCCAAATTGGACAATTCAAGTTCAACGGCAGTTCGTTCCTAATTGCAGTGGTTGGTGTATTCCATACTTCAACCGATTGGATTTCTCTCAAAACTCACCAAATGACTCCTCCCACCATATTATGATGTTGCCCAAGTTTTGGGCTCGATCCGAAATCAATAGGTCTTCCAAATTTGACAATTAGAGTTCAACGGAAGTTCGTTCCTAGTTGTTGTGGTTGGTGTATTCCATACTTCTAGCGATTGGATTTCACTCAAAACTTACCAAATGACTCCTCCCACCATATTATGATGTTGCCCAAATTTGGGGCTCGATCCCAAATCAATAGGTGTGAGAAATTGGACAATTCAAGTTCAACGGCAGATCGTTCCTAATTGGAGTGGTTGGTGTATTCCATACTTCTAGCGATCGGATTTCACTCAAAACACAACAAAAGACTCCTCCCACCATATTATGATGTTGCCCAAGTTTTGGGCTCGATCCGAAATCAATAGGTGTTCCAAATTGGACAATTCAAGTTCAACGGCAGTTCGTTCCTAATTGGAGGGGTTGGTGTATTCCATACTTCTAGCGATTGGACTTCACTCAAAACTAACCAAATGACTCCTCCCACCGTATTATGATGTTGCCCAAGTTTTGGGCTCGATCCGAAATCAATAGGTGTTCCAAATTGGACAATTCAAGTTCAACGGCAGTTCGTTCCTAATTGGAGTGGTTGGTGTATTCCAAACTTCTAGAGATTGGATTTCACTCAAAACTCACCAATTGACTCCTCCCACCATATTATGATGTTGCCCAAGTTTTGGGCTCGATCCGAAATGAATAGGCGTGATAAATTGGACAATTCAAGTTCAACGGCAGTTCGTTCCTAATTGGAGTGGTTGGTGTATTCCATACTTCTAGAGATTGGATTTCACTCAAAACTCACCAATTGACTCCTCCCACCATATTATGGTGTTGCCCAAGTTTTGGGCTCGATCCGAAATCAATAGGTGTTCCAAATTGGACAATTCAAGTTCAACGGCAGTTTGTTCCTAATTGGAGTGGTTGATGTATTCCATAGTTCTAGCGATTGGATTTCACTCAAAACTCACCAATTGACTCCTCCCACCATATTATGATGTTGCCCAAGTTTGGGGCTCGATCCGAAATCAATAGGTGTGAGAAATTGGACAATTCAAGTTCAACGGCAGATCATTCCTAATTGGAGTGGTTGGTGTATTCCATACTTCTAGCGATTGGATTTCACTCAAAACGCAACAAAAGACTCCTCCCACCATATTATGATGTTGCCCAAGTTTTGGGCTCGATCCCAAATCAATAGGTGTGAGAAATTGGACAATTCAAGTTCAACGGCAGTTCGTTCCTAATTGGAGTGGTTGGTGAATTCCATACTTCTAGCGATTGGATTTCACTCAAAACTCACCAAATGACTCCTCCCACCATCTTATGATGTTGCCCAAGTTTGGGGCTCGATCCGAAATCAATGGGTTTGAGAAATTGGACAATTCAAGTTCAACGGCACTTCGTTCCTAGTTGGAGTGGTTGGTGTATTCCACACTTCTAGCGATTGGATTTCACTCAAAACTCACCAAATGATTCCTCCCACCATATTATGATGTTGCCCAAGTTTTGGGCTCGATCCGAAATCAATAGATGTTCCAAATTGGACAATTCAAGTTCAACGGCAGTTCGTTCCTTATTGGAGTGGTTGGTGTATTACATACTTCTAGCGATTGGATTTCACCCAAAACTCACCAAATGACTCCTCCCACCATATTATGATGTTGCCCAAGTTTTGGGCTTGATCCGAAATCAATAGGTGTGAGAAATTGGACAATTCAAGTTCAACGGCAGTTCATTCCTAATTGGAGTGGTTGGTGTATTCCATACTTCTAGCGATTGGATTTCACTCAAAACTCACCAATTGACTCCTCCCACCATATTATGATCTTGCTCAAGTTTTGGGCTCGATCCGAAATCAATAGGTGTTCCAAATTGGACAATTCAAGTTCAACGGCAGTTCGTTCCTAATTGCAGTGGTTGGTGTATTCCATACTTCAACCGATTGGATTTCTCTCAAAACTCACCAAATGACTCCTCCCACCATATTATGATGTTGCCCAAGTTTTGGGCTCGATCCGAAATCAATAGCTCTTCCAAATTTGACAATTAGAGTTCAACGGCAGTTCGTTCCTAGTTGTTGTGGTTGGTGTATTCCATACTTCTAGCGATTGGATTTCACTCAAAACTTCTCCCACCTTATTATGATGTTGCCCATGTTTTGGGCTCGATCTGAAATCAATAGGTGTGGGAAATTGGACAATCCAAGTTCAACGGCAGTTCGTTCCTAATTGGAGTGGTTGGTGTATTCAACACTTCTAGCGATTGGATTTCACTCAAAACTCACCAAATGACTCCTCTGACCATATTATGATGTTGCCCAAGTTTTGGGCTCTATCCGAAATCAATAGGTGTGAGAAATTGGACAATTCAAGTTCAACGGCAGTTCGTTCCTAATTGGAGTGGTTGGTGTATTCCATACTTCTAGCGATTGGAATTCACTCAAAACTCACCAAACGACTCCTCCCACCATCTTATGATGTTGCCCAAGTTTGGGGCTCTATCCGAAACCAATAGGTGTTCCAAATTGGACAATTCAAGTTCAACGGCAGTTCGTTCCTAATTGGAGTGGTTGGTGTATACCATACTTCTAGCGATTGTATTTCACTCAAAACTCACAAAATGACTCCTCCCACCATATTATGATGTTGCCCAAGTTTGGGGCTCGATTCGAAATCAATAGGTGTGAGAAATTGGACAATTCAAGTTCAACGGCAGTTCGTTCCTAATTGGAGTGGTTGGTGTATTCCACACTTCTAGCGATTGCATTACATTCAAAACTCACCAAATGACTCCTCCCACCATATTATGATATCGCCCAAGTTTTCGGCTCGATCCGAAATCAATAGGTGTGAGAAATTGGACAATTCAAGTTCAATGGCAGTTCGTTCCTAATTGGAGTGGTTGGTGTATTCCATACTTCTAGCGATTGGATTTCACTCAAAACTCACCAAATGACTCCTCCCATCATATTATGATGTTGCCCAAGTTTTGGGCTCGATCCGAAATCAATAGGTGTTCCAAATTGGACAATTCAAGTTGAACGACAGTTCGTTCCTAATTGGAGTGGTTGGTGTATTCCGTACTTCTAGCGATTGGATTTCACTCAAAACTCACCAAATGACTCCTCCCACCGTATTATGATGTAGCCCAAGTTTTGGGCTCGATCCGAAATCAATAGGTGTTCCAAATTGGACAATTCAAGTTCAACGGCAGTTCGTTCCTAATTGGAGTGGTTGGTGTATTCCATACTTCTAGCGATTGGATTTCACTCAAAACGCACCAAATGACTCCTCCCACCATATTATGATGTTGCCCAAGTTTTGGGCTCGATCCGAAATCAATAGGTGTTCCAAATTGGACAATTCAAGTTCAACGGCAGTTCGTTCCTAATTGGGGTGGTTGGTGTATTCCACACTTCTAGCGATTGGATTTCACTCGAAACTAACCAAATGACTCCTCCCACCATATTATGATGTTGCCCAACTTTTGGGCTCGATCCGAAATCAATAGGTTTGAGAAATTGGACAATTCAAGTTCAACGGCAGTTCGTTCCTAATTGGAGTGGTTGGTGTATTCCATACTTCTAGCGATTGGATTTCACTCAGAACTCACCAAATGACTCCTCCCACCATATTATGATGTTGCCCAAGTTTTGGGCTCGATCCGAAATCAATAGGTGTGAGAAATTGGACAATTCAAGTTCAACGGCAGATCGTTCGTAATTGGAGTGGTTGGTGTATTCCATACTTCTAGCGATTGAATTTCACTCAGAACTCACCAAATGACTCCTCCCACCATATTATGATGTTGCCCAAGTTTTGGGCTCGATCCGAAATCAATAGGTGTTCCAAATTGGACAATTCAAGTTCAACGGCAGTTCGTTCCTAATTGGAGTGGCTGGTGTATTCCATACTTCTAGCGATTCGATTTCACTCAACAGTCACCAAATGACTCCTCCCACCATATTATGATGTTTCCCAAGTTTGGGGCTCGATCCGAAATCAATAGGTGTGAGAAATTGGACAATTCAAGTTCAACGGCAGTTCGTTCCTAATTGGTGTGGTTGGTGTATTCCATACTTCAAGCGATTGGATTTCACTCAAAACTCACCAAAGGACTCCTCCCACCATATTATGATGTTGCACAAGTTTGGGGTTCGATCCGAAATCAATAGGTGTTAGAAATTGGCCAATTCAATTTCAACGGTAGTTCGTTCCTAATGGGAGTGGTTGGTGTGTTCCATACTTCTAGCGATTGGATTTCACTCAAAACTCACCAAAGGACTCCTCCCACCATATTATGATGCTGCCCAAGTTTGGGGCCCGATCCGAAATCAATAGGTGTGAGAAATTGGACAAGTCAAGTTCAACGGCATATCATTCCTAATTGGAGCGGTTGGTGTATTCCATACTTCCAGCGATTGGATTTCACTCAAAACTCACGGAATGACTCCTCCCACCGTATTATGATGTTGGCCAAGTTTTGGGCTCGATCCGAAATCATTTGGTGTTCGAAATTGGACAATTCAAGTTCAACGGCAGTTCGTTCCTAATTGGAGTGGTTGGTGTATTCCATACTTCTAGCGATTGGATTTCACTCAAAACTCGCCAAATGACTCCTCCGACCATATTATGATGTTGCCCAGGTTAGGGGCTCGATCCGAAATCAATAGGTGTGAGAAATTGGACAATTCAAGTTCAACGGCAGTTCGTTCCTAATTGGAGTGGTTGGTGTATTCCATACTTCAAGCGATTGGATTTCACTCAAAACTCACCAAATGACTCCTCCCACCATATTATGATGTTGCCCAAGTTTTGGGCTCGATCCGAAATCAATAGGTGTGAGAAATTGGACAATTCAAGTTCAACGGCAGTTCGTTCCTAATTGGAGTGGTTGGTGTATTCCATACTTCTAGCGATTGGATTTCACTCAAAACTAACCGAATGACTCCTCCCACCATATTATGATGTTGCCCAACTTTTACGCTCGTTCCGAAATCAATAGGTGTGAGAAATTGGACAATTCAAGTTCAACGGCAGTTCGTTCGTAATTGGAGTGGTTGGTGTATTCCACACTTCTGGCGATTGGATTTCACTCAAAACTCACCAAATGACTCCTCCCACCATATTATGATGTTGCCCAAGTTTTGGGCTCGATCCGAAATCAATAGGTGTGAGAAATTAGACAATTCAAGTTCAACGACAGTTCGTTCCAAAGTGGAGTGGTTGGTGTATTCTATACTTCTAAATATTGGATTTCACTCAAAACTCACCAAATGACTCTTCCCACCATATTATGATGTTGCGCAAGTTTTGCGCTCGATCCGAAATCAATAGGTGTGAGAAATTGGACAATTCAAGTTCAACGGCAGTTCCTTTCTAATTGGAGTGGTTGGTGTATTCCATACTTCTAGAGATTGGATTTCACTCAAAACTCACCAATTGACTCCTCCCACTATATTATGATGTTGCCCAAGTTTTGGGCTCGATCTGAAATCAATAGGTGTTCCAAATTTGACAATTCAAGTTCAACGGCAGTTCGTTCCTAATTGGAGTGGTTGGCGTATTCCATACTTCTAGCGATTGGATTTCACTCAAAACTCACCAAATGACTCCTCCCACCATATTATGATGTTGCCCAAGTTTTGGGCTCGATCTGAAATCAATAGGTGTTCCAAATTTGACAATTCTAGTTCAACGGCAGTTCGTTCCTAATTGGAGTGGTTGGTGTATTCCATACTTCTAGCGATTGGATTTCACTCAAAACTCACCAATTGACTCCTCCCACCCTATTATGATGTTGCCCAGGTTTTGGGCTCGATCCGAAATCAATACGTTTGTGAAATTGGACAATTCAAATTCAACGGAAGTTCGTTCCTAATTGGAGTGGTTGGTGTATTCCATACTTCTAAAGATTGGATTTCACTCAAAACTCACAAAATGACTCCTCCCACCATATTATGATGTTGCCCAAGTTTGGGGCTTGCTCCGAAATCAATAGGTGTGAGAAATTGGACAATTCATGTTCAACGGCAGTTCGTTCCTAAGTGGAGTGGTTGGTGTATTCCATACTTCTAAGGATTGGATTTCACTCAAAACTCCCCAAATGACTCTTCCCACCATATTATGATGTTGCCCAAGTTTTGGGCTCGATCCGAAATCAATAGGTGTGAGAAATTGGACAATTCAAGTTCAACGGCAGTTCGTTCCTAATTGGAGTGGTTGGTGTATTCCATACTTCTAGAGATTGGATTTCACTCAAAACTCACCAATTGACTCCTCCCACCATATTATGATGTTGCCCAAGTTTTGGGCTCTATCCGAAATCAATAGGTGTGAGAAATTGGACAATTCAAGTTGAACGGCAGTTTGTTCCTAATTGGAGTGGTTGGTGTATTCCACACTTCTAGCGATTGGATTTCACTCGAAACTCAACAAATGACTCCTCCCACCACATTATGATGTTGCCCAAGTTTTGGGCTCTATTCGAAATCAATAGGTGTGAGAAATTGGTCAATTCAAGTTAAACGGCAGTTCGTTCCTAATTGGAGTGGTTGGTGTATTCCACACTTCTAGCGATTGGATTTCACTCAAAACAAACCAAATGACTCCTCCCACCATAGTATGATGTTGCCCAAGTTTTGGGCTCGATCCGAAATCAATAGGTGTGAGAAATTGGACAATTCAAGTTCAACGGCAGTTCGTTCCTAATTGGAGTGGTTGGTGTATTCCATACTTCTAGCGATTGTATTTCACTCAAAACTTTCAAAATGACTCCTCCCACCGTATTATGATGTTGCCCAAGTTTTGGGCTCGATCCGAAATCAATAGGTGTGAGAAATTGGACAATTCAAGTTCAACGGCAGTTCGTTCCTAATTGGAGTGGTTGGTGTATTCCATACTTCTAGCGATTGGATTTCACTCAAAACTAACCAATTGACTCCTCCCACCATATTATGATGTTGCCCAAGTTTTGGGCTCGATCCGAACTCAATAGGTGTGAGAAATTGGACAATTCAAGTTCAACGGCAGTTCGTTCCTAATTGGAGTGGTTGGTGTATTCCATACTTCTAGCGATTGGATTTCACTCAAAACTCACCAATTGACTCGTCCCACCATATTATGTTGTTGCCCAAGTTTTGGGCTCGATCCGAAATCAATAGGTGTGAGAAATTGGACAATTCAAGTTCAACGGCAGTTCATTCCTAATTGGAGTGGTTGGTGTATTCCATACTTCTAGGGATTGGATTTCGCTCTAAACTCACCAAATGACTCCTCCCACCATATTATGATGTTGCCCAAGATTTGGGCTCGATCCGAAATCAATAGGTGTTCGAAATTGGGCAATTCAAGTTCAACGGCAGTTCGTTCCTAATTGGAGTGGTTGGTGTATTCCATACTTCTAGCGATTGGATTTCACTCAAAACTCACCAAATGACTCCTCCCACCATATTTTGATGTTGCCCAAGTTTTGGGCTCGATACGAAATCAATAGGTGTTCCAAATTGGACAATTCAAGTTCAACGGCAGTTTGTTCATAATTGGGGTGGTTGGTGTATTCCATACTTCTAGCGTTTGGGTTTCACTCAAAACTAACCAAATGACTCCTCCCACCACATTATGATGTTGCCCAAGTTTTGGGCACTATCCGAAATCGATAGGTGTGAGAAATTGGACAATTCAAGTTCAACGGCAGTTCGTTCCTAATTGGAGTGGTTGGTGTATTCCACACTTCTAGCGATTGGATTTCACTCAAAACTCACCAAATGACTCCTCCCACCATATTTTGATGTTGCCCAAGTTTTGGGCTCGATACGAAATCAATAGGTGATCCAAATTGGACAATTCAAGTTCAACGGCAGTTTGTTCATAATTGGGGTGGTTGGTGTATTCCATACTTCTAGCGTTTGGGTTTCACTCAAAACTAACCAAATGACTCCTCCCACCACAATATGATGTTGCCCAAGTTTTGGGCTCGATCCGAAATCAATAGGTGTGAGAAATTGGACAATTCAAGTTCAACGGCAGTTCGTTCCTAATTGGAGTGGTTGGTGTATTCCATACTTCTAGCGATTGTATTTCACTCAAAACTTTTAAAATGACTCCTCCCACCATATTATGATGTTGCCCACGTTTTGGGCTCGATCCGAAATCAATAGGTGTGAGAAATTGGACAATTCAAGTTCAACGACAGTTCATTCCTAATTGGAGTGGTTGGTGTATTCCATACTTCTAACGATTGGATTTCACTCAAAACTCACCAAATGACTCCTCCCACCATATTATGGTGTTGCCCAAGTTTTGGGCTCGATCCGAAATCAATAGGTGTTCCAAATTGGACAATTCAAGTTCAACGGCAGTTCGTTCCTAATTGGGGTGGTTGGTGTATTCCATACTTCTAGCGATTGGATTTCACTCGAAACTAACCAAATGACTCCTCCCACCATATTATGATGTTGCCCAAGTTTTGGGCTCGATCCGAAATCAATAGGTGTGAGAAATTGGACAATTCAAGTTCTACGGCAGTTCGTTCCGAATTGGACTGGTTGGTGTATTCCATACTTCTAGCGATTGTATTTCACTCAAAACTTTTAAAATGACTCCTCCCACCATATTATGATGTTGCCCAAGTTTTGGACTGGATCCGAAATCAATAGGTGTGAGAAATTGGACAATTCAAGTTCAACGACAGTTCATTCCTAATTGGAGTGGTTGGTGTTTTCCATACTTCTAACGATTGGATTTCACTCAAAACTCACCAAATGACTCCTCCCACCATATTATGGTGTTGCCCAAGTTTTGGGCTCGATCCGAAATCAATAGGTGTTCCAAATTGGACAATTCAAGTTCAACGCCATTTCATTACTAATTGGGGTGGTTGGTTTATTCCATACTTCTAGCGATTGGATTTCACTCGAAACTAACCAAATGACTCCTCCCACCATATTATGATGTTGCCCAAGTTTTGGTCGCGATCCGAAATCAATAGGTGTGAGAAATTGGACAATTCAAGTTCAACGGCAGTTCGTTCCTAAGTGGAGTGGTTGGTGCATTCCATACTTCTAAAGATTGGATTTCACTCAAAACTCACCAAATGACTCTTCACACCATATTATGATGTTGCCCAAGTTTTGGGCTCGATCCGAAATCAGTAGGTGTTCCAAATTGGACAATTCAAGTTCAACGGCAGTTCATTCCTAATTGGAGTGGTTGGTGTATTCCATACTTCTAGAGATTGGATTTCACCCAAAACTCACCAAATGACTCCTCCCACCACATTATGATGTTGCCCAACTTTTGGGCCCTATCCGAAATCAATAGGTGTGAGAAATTGGAGAATTCAAGTTCAACGGCAGTTCGTTCCTAATTGGGGTGGTTGGTGTATTCCATACTTCTAGCGATTGGATTTCACTCGAAACTAACCAAATGACTCCTCCCACAATATTATGATGTTGCCCAAGTTTTGGGCTCGATCCGAAATCAATAGGTGTGAGAAATTGGACAATTCAAGTTCAACGGCAGTTCGTTCCTAATTGGAGTGGTTGGTGTATTCCATACTTCTAGCGATTGGATTTCACTCAAAACTCACCAATTGACTCCTCCCACCATATTATGATGTTGCCCAAGTTTTGGGCTCGATCCGAAATCAATAGGTGTGAGAAATTGGACAATTCAAGTTCAACGGCAGTTCGTTCCTAATTGGAGTGGTTGGTGTATTCCATACTTCTAGCGATTGGATTTCACTCAAAACTCACCAAATGACTCCTCCCACCATATTTTGATGTTGCCCAAGTTTTGGGCTCGATACGAAATCAATAGGTGTTCCAAATTGGACAATTCAAGTTCAACGGCAGTTCGTTCATAATTGGGGTGGTTGGTGTATTCCATACTTCTAGCGATTGGATTTCACTCAAAACTAACCAAATGACTCCTCCCACCATATTATGATGTTGCCCAAGTTTTGGGCTCGATCCGAAATCAATATGTGTGAGAAATTGGACAATTCAAGTTCAACGGCAGTTCGTTCCTAATTGGAGTGGTTGGTGTATTCCATACTTCTAGCGATTGTATTTCACTCAAAATTTTCAAAATGACTCCTCCCACCATATTATGATGTTGCCCAAGTTTTGGGCTCTATCCGAAATCAATAGGTGTTCGAAATAGGACAATTCAAGTTCAACGGCAGTTCGTTCCTAATTGGAGTGGTTGGTGTATTCCATACTTCTAGCGATTGGATTTCACTCAAAACTCACCAAATGACTCCTCCCACCAAATTATGATGTTGCCCAAGTTTTGGGCTCGATCCGAAATCAATAGGTGTGAGAAATTAGACAATTCAAGTTCAACGGCAGATCGTTCCTAATTGGAGTGGTAGGTGTATTCCATACTTCTAGCGATTGGATTTCACCCAAAATTCACCAAATGACTCCTCCCACCATATTATGATGTTGCCCAAGTTTGGGGCTCGATCCGAAATCAATAGGTGTTCCACATTGGACAATTCAAATTCAACGGCAGTTCATTCCTAATTGGAGTGGTTGGTGTATTCCATACTTCTAGCAATTGGATTTCACCCAAAACTCACCAAATGACTCCTCCCACCATATTATGATGTTGCCCAAGTTTGGGGCTCGATCCGAAATCAATAGGTGTTCAAAATTGGACAATTCAAGTTCCACGGCAGTTCGTTCCTAATTGGAGTGGTTGGTGTATTCCATACTTCTAGCGATTGGATTTCACTTAAAACTCGCCAAATGACTCCTCCCACCATACTATGATGTTGCCCAAGTTTGGGGCTCGATCCGAAATCAATAGGTGTGAGAAATTGGACAATTCAAGTTCAACAGCACTTCGTTCCTAATTGGAGTGGTTGGTGTATTCCATACTTCTAGCGATTGGATTTCACTCAAAACTAACCAAATGACTCCTCCCACCAAATTATATTGTTGCCCAAGTTTTGGGTTCGATCCGAAATCAATAGGGATTCCAAATTGGACAATTCAAGTTCAACGGCAGTTCGTTCCTAATTGGAGTGGTTGGTGTATTCCATACTTCTAGCGATTGGATTTCACTCAAAACTCACCAAATGACTCCTCCCACCATATTATGATGTTGCCCAAGTTTTGGGCTTGATCCGAAATCAATAGGTGTGAGAAATTGGACAATTCAAGTTCAACGGTAGTTCGTTCCTAATTGTAGTGGTTGGTGTATTCCATACTTCTAGCGATTGGATTTCACTCAAAATTGACCAAATGACTCCTCCCACCATATTATGATGTTGCCCAAGGTTGGGGCTCTATCCGAAATCAATATGTGTGAGAAATTGGACAATTCAAGTTCAACGGCGGTTTGTTCCTAGTTGGAGTGGTTGTTGTCTTCCATACTTCTAGCGCTTGGATTTCACTCAAAACTCACCAAATGACTCCTCCCACCATGTTATGTTGTTGCCCAAGTTTTGGGCTCGATCCGAAGTCAATAGGTGTTCCAAATTGGACAATTCAAGTTCAACGGCTGTTCGTTCCTAATTGGAGTGGTTGTTGTCTTCCATACTTCTAGCGATTGGATTTCACTCAAAACTCACCAAATGACTCCTCCCACCATATTATGATGTTGCCCATGTTTTGGGCTCGATCTGAAATCAATAGGTGTGGGAAATTGGACAATCCAAGTTCAACGGCAGTTCGTTCCTAATCGTAGTGGTTGGTGTATTCCATACTTCTAGCGATTGGATTTCACACAAAACTCACCAAATGACTCCTCCCACCATATTATGATGTTGCCCTAGTTTGGGGCTCGATCCGAAATCAATAGGTGTTCCAAATTGGACAATTCAAGTTCAACGGCAGTTCGTTCCTAATTGGAGTGGCTGGTGTATTCCATATTTCTAGCGATTGGATTTCACTCAAAACTCACCAAATGACTCCTCCCACCATATTATGATGTTGCCCAAGTTTGGGGCTTGATCCGAAATCAATATGTGTGAGAAATTGGACAATTCAAGTTCAACGGCAGTTCGTTCCTAATTGGAGTGGTTGGTATCTTCCATACTTCTAGCGATTGGATTTCACTCAAAACTCGCCAAATGACTCCTCCCACCATATTATGATGTTTCCCAAGTTTGGGGCTCTATCCGAAATGAATATGTGTGAGAAATTGGACAATTCAAGTTCAACGGCGGTTTGTTCCTAATTGGAGTGGTTGTTGTCTTCCATACTTCTAGCGATTGGATTTCACTCAAAACTCACCAAATGACTCCTCCCACCACATTATGATGTTGCCCAAGTTTTGGGCTCGATCCAAAATCAATAGGTGTGAGAAATTGGACAATTCAAGTTAAACGGCAGTTCGTTCCTAATTGGAGTGGTTGGTGTATTCCACACTTCTAGAGATTGGATTTCACTCAAAACTCACCAAATGGCTCCTCCCGCCATATTATGATGTTGCCCAAGTTTTGGGCTCGATCCGAAATCAATAGGTGTGAGAAATTGGACAATTCAAGTTAAACGGCAGTTCGTTCCTAATTGGAGTGGTTGGTGTATTCCACACTTCTAGAGATTGGATTTCACTCAAAACTCACCAAATGGCTCCTCCCGCCATATTATGATGTTGCCCAAGTTTTGGGCTCGATCCGAAATCAATAGCTGTGAGAAATTGGACAATTCAAGTTCAACGGCAGTTCGTTCCTAGTTGGAGTGGTTGGTGTATTCCATACTTCTAGCGATTGGATTTCACTCAAAACTCCTCCCACCTTATTATGATGTTGCCCATGTTTTGGGCTCTATCTGAAATCAATAGGTGTGGGAAATTGGACAATCCAAGTTCAAGGGCAGTTCGTTCCTAATTGGAGTGGTTGGTGTATTCCACACTTCTAGCGATTGGATTTCACTCAAACCTCACTAAATGACTCCTCCCACCATATTATGATGTTGCCCAAGTTTTGGGCTCGATCCGAAATCAATTGGTGTTCGAAATTGGACAATTCAAGTTCAACGACAGTTCGTTCCTAATTGGAGTGGTTGGTGTATTCCATACTTCTAGCGATTGGATTTCGCTCAAAACTCCCCAAATGACTCCTCCCACCATATTATGATGTTGCACAAGTTTTGGGCTCGATCCGAAATCCATAGGTGTGAGAAATTGGACAATTCAAGTTCAACGGCAGTTCGTTCCTAATTGGAGTGGTCGGTGTATTCCATACTTCTAGCGATTGGATTTCACTCAAAACTCACCAAATGACTCCTCCCACCATATATGATGTTGCCCAAGTTTGGGGTTCGGTCCGAAATCAATAGGTGTGAGAAATTGGACAATTCAAGTTGAACGGCAGTTCGTTCCTAATTGGAGTGGTTGGTGTATTCCATACTTCTAGCGATTGGATTTCACTCAAAACTCACCAAATGACTCCTCCCACCATATTAGGATGTTGCCCAAGTTTGGGGTTCGATCCGAAATCAATAGGTGTGAGATATTGGACAATTCAAGTTCAACGGCATATCGTTCCTAATTGGAGGGGTTGGTGTATTCCATACTTCTAGCAATTGGATTTCACTCAAAACTCACCAAATGACTCCTCCCACCGTACTATGATATTGCCCAAGTTTTGGGCTCGATCCGAAATCAATAGGTGTTCCATATTGGACAATTCAAGTTCAACGGCAGTTCGTTCCAAATTGGAGTGGTTGGTGTATTCCATACTTCTAGCGATTGGATTTCACTCAAACCTCACCAAATGACTCCTCCCACCATATTATGATGTTGCACAAGTTTGGGGTTCGATCCGAAATCAATAGGTGTTAGAAATTGGACAATTCAAGTTCAACGGCAGTTCGTTCCTAGTGGGAGTGGTTGGTGTATTCCATACTTCTAGCGATTGGATTTCACTCAAAACTCACCAAATGAATCGTCCCACCATATTATGATGTTGCCCAAGTTTTGGGCTCGATCTGAAATCAGTAAGTGTTCCAAACAGGACAATTCAAGTTCAACGGCAGTTCGTTCCTAATTGGAGTGGTTGGTGTATTCCATACTTCTAGCGAATGGATTTCACTCAAAACTCACCAAATGACTCCTCCCACCATATTATGATGTTGCCCAAGTTTGGGGCTCAATCCGAAATCAATAGGTGTGAGAAATTGGACAATTCAAGTTCAATGGCAGTTCGTTCCTAATTGGAGAGGTTGGTGTCGTCCACACTTCTAGGGATTGGATTTCACTCAAAACTCACCAAATGACTCCTCCCACCATATTATGATGTTGCCCAAGTTTTGGGTATGATCCGAAATCAATAGGTGTTCGAAATAGGACAATTCAAGTTCAACGGCAGTTCGTTCCTAATTGGAGTGGTTGGTGTATTCCATACTTCTAGCGATTGGATTTCACTCAAAACTCACCAAATGACTCCTCCCCCCAAATTATGATGTTGCCCAAGTTTTGGGCTCGATCCGAAATCAACAGGTGTGAGAAATTGGACAATTCAAGTTCAACGGCAGTTCGTTCCGAATTGGAGTGGTTGGTGTATTCCATACTTCTAGCGATTGTATTTCACTCAAAACTTTTAAAATGACTCCTCCCACCATATTATGATGTTGCCCAAGTTTTGGGCTCGATCCGAAATCAACAGGTGTGAGAAATTGGACAATTCAAGTTCAACGGCAGTTCGTTCCTAATTGGAGTGGTTGGTGTCTTCCATACTTCTAGCGATTGGATTTCACTCAAAACTCACCAAATGACTCCTCCCACCATATTATGATGTTGCCCAGGTTTTGGGCTCGATCCGAAATCAATAGGTGTTCCAAATTGGACAATTCAAGTTCAATGCCAGTTCGTTCCTAATTGGAGTGGTTGGTGTATTGCATACTTCTAGCGATTGGATTTCACTCAAAACTCACCAAATGACTCCTCCCACCATATTATGATGTTGCCCAAGTTTTGGGCTCGATCCGAAATCAATAGGTGTCAGAAATTGATCAATTCAAGTTCAACGGCAGTTCGTTCCTAATTGGAGTGGTTGGTGTATTCCATATTTCTAGCGATTGGATTTCCCTCAAAACTCACCAAATGAATCCTCCCACCATATTATGATGTTGCCCAAGTTTGGGGCTCGATCCGAAATCAATAGGTGTGAGAAATTGGACAATTCAAGTTCAACGGCAGTTCGTTCCTAATTGGAGTGGTTGGTGTATTCCACACTTCTAGAGATTGGATTTCACTCAAAACTCACCAAATGACTCCTCCCA
Source organism: Prunus avium (assembly GCF_965620075.1). Classification (NCBI taxonomy): domain Eukaryota; kingdom Viridiplantae; phylum Streptophyta; class Magnoliopsida; order Rosales; family Rosaceae; genus Prunus; species Prunus avium. The sequence goes on from NC_142290.1 coordinate 12,652,577, forward strand.
CCACATTATGATGTTGCCCAAGTTTTGGGCTCGATCCGAAATCAATAGGTGTGAGAAATTGGACAATTCAAGTTAAACGGCAGTTCGTTCCTAATTGGAGTGGTTGGTGTATTCCACACTTCTAGAGATTGGATTTCACTCAAAACTCCCCAAATGACTCCTCCCACCATATTATGATGTTGCCCAAGTTTTTGGCTCGATCCGAAATCAATAGGTGTGAGAAATTGGACAATTCAAGTTCAACGGCAGTTCGTTCCAAATTGGAGTGGTTGGTGTATTCCACACTTCTAGCGATTGGATTTCACTCAAAACTCACCAAATGACTCCTCCCACCAAATTATGATGTTGCCCAAGTTTTGGGCTCGATCCGAAATCAATAGGTGTGAGAAATTGGACAATTCAAGTTCAACGGCAGTTCGTTCCTAATTGGAGTGGTTGGTGTATTCCATACTTCTAGCGCTTGGATTTCACTCAAAACTCCTCCCACCTTATTATGATGTTGCCCATGTTTTGGGCTCTATCTGAAATCAATAGGTGTGGGAAATTGGACAATCCAAGTTCAAGGGCAGTTCGTTCCTAATTGGAGTGGTTGGTGTATTCCACACTTCTAGCGATTGGATTTCACTCAAACCTCACTAAATGACTCCTCCCACCATATTATGACGTTGCCCAAGTTTTGGGCTCGATCTGAAATCAATAGGTGTGAGAAATTGGACAATTCAAGTTCAACGGCAGTTCGTTCCAAATTGTAGTGGTTGATGTATTCCATACTTCTAGCGATTGGATTTCACTTAAAACCCACCAAATGACTCCTCCCACCATATTACGTTGTTGCCCTAGTTTTGGGATCGATCCGAAATCAATAGGTGGTCCAAATTGGACAATTCAAGTTCAACGGCAGTTCGTTCCTAGTTGGAGTGGTTGGTGTATTCCATACTTCTAGTGTTTGGATTTCACTCAAAACTAACCAAATGATTACCCCCACCATATTATGATGTTGCCCAAGTTTTGGGCTCGGTCCAAAATCAATAGGTGTGAGAAATTGGACAATTCAAGTCCAACGGCAGTTCGTTCCTAATTGGAGTTGTTGGTGTATTCCACACTTCTAGCGTTTGGATTTCACTCAAAACTAACCAAATGACTCCTCCCACCATATTATGATGTTGCCCAAGTTTTGGGCTCGATCCGAAATCAATAGGTGTTCCAAATTGGACAATTCAAGTTCAATGGCAGTTCGTTCCTAATTGGAGTGGTTGGTGTATTCCATACTTCTAGCGATTATATTTCACTCAAAACTCACCAAATGACTCCTCCCACCATATTATGATGTTGCCCAAGATTTGGGCTCGATCCGAAATCTATAGGTGTTCCAAATTGGACAATTCAAGTTCAACGGCAGTTCGTTCCTAATTGGAGGGGTTGGTGTTTTCCATACTTCTAGCGATTGGATTTTACTCAAAACTCACCAAGTGACTCCTCCCACCATATTATGATGTTGCCCAAGTTTTGGGCTCGAGCCGAAATCAATAGGTGCGGGAAATTGGATAGTTCAAGTGCAACGGCAGTTCGTTCCTAATTGGAGTGGTTGGTGTATTCCATAGTTCTAGCGATTGGATTTCACTCAAAACTCACCAAATGACTCCTCCCACCATATTGTGATGTAGCCAAAAGTTTGGGGCTCGATCCGAAATCAATAGGTGTGAGAAATTGGACAATTCAAGTTCAACGGCAGTTCGTTCCTAATTGGAGTGGTTGGTGTATTCTCTTCTAGCGATTGGATTTCACTTAAAACTCACCAAATGACTCCTCCCACCATATTATGATGTTGCCCAAGTTTTGGGCTCGATCCGAATTCAATAGGTGTTCCAAATTGGACAATTCAAGTTCAACGGCAGTTCATTCCTAATTGCAGTGGTTGGTGTATTCCATAGTTCTTGCGATTGGATTTCACTCAAAACTCACCAAATTACTCCTCCCACCATATTATGATGTTGCCCAAGTTTTGGGCCCGATCCGAAATCAATAGGTGTGATAAATTGGACAATTGAAGTTCCACGGAAGTTCGTTCCTAATTGGAGTGGTTGGTGTATTCCATAGTTCTAGCGATTGGATTTCACTCAAAACTCACCAAATGACTCCTCCCACCATATTATGATGTTGCCCAAGTTTTGGGCTCGATACGAAATCAATAGGTGTTCCAAATTGGACAATTCAAGTTCAACGGCAGTTCGTTCCTAATTGGATTGGTTGTGGTATTCCATACTTCTAGCGATTGGATTTCACTCAAAACTCACCAAATGACTCCTCCCACTATATTATGATGTTGCCCAAGTTTTGGGCTCGATCCGAAATCAATAGGTGTTCCAAATTGGACAATTCAAGTTCAACGGCAGTTCGTTCCTAATTGGAGTGGTTGGTGTATTCCATACTTCTAGCGTTTGGATTTCACTCAAAACTCACCACATGACTCCTCCCACCATATTATGATGTTGCCCAAGTTTTGGGCTCGATCCGAAATCAATAAGTGTGACAAATTGGACAATTCAAGTTCAACGGAAGTTGGTTCCTAACTGTAGTGGTTGGTGTAGTCCATACTTCTACCGATTGGATTTCACTCAAAACTCACCAAATGACTCCTCCCACCACATTATGATGTGGCCCAAGTTTCGGGCTCGATCCGAAATCAATAGGTGTTCCAAATTGGACAATTCAAGTTCAACGGCAGTTCGTTCCTAATCGGAGTGGTTGGTGTATTCCGTACTTCTAGCGATTGGATTTCACTCAAGACTCACCAAATGACTCCTCCCACCATATTATGATGTTGCCCACGTTTGGGGCTCAATCCGAAATCAATAGGTGTGAGAAATTGGACAATTCAAGTTCAACGGCAGTTCGTTCCTAATTGGAGTGGTTGGTGTATTCCATACTTCTAGAGATTGGATTTCACTCAAAACCCACCCAATGACTCCTCCCACCATATTATGATGTTGCCCAAGTTTTGGACTCGATCCGAAATCAATAGGTGTTCCAAATTGGACAATTCATGTTCAACGGCAGTTCGTTCCTAATTGGAGTGGTTGGTGTATTCCATACTTCTAGCGATTGGATTTCACTCAAAACTCACCAAATGACTCCTCCCACCATATTATGATGTTGCCCAAGTTTTGGGCTCGATACGAAATCAATAGGTGTTCCAAATTGGACAATTCCAGTTCAACGGCAGTTCGTTCCAAATTGGATTGGTTGTTGTATTCCATACTTCTAGCGATTGGATTTCACTCAAAAGTCACCAAATGACTCCTCAAACCATATTATGATGTTGCCCAAGTTTTGGGCTCGATCCGAAATCAATAGGTGTTCCAAATTGGACAATTCAAGTTCAACGGCAGTTCGTTCCTAATTGGAGTGGTTGGTGTATTCCATACTTCTAGCGTTTGGATTTCACTCAAAACTCACCAAATGACTCCTCCCACCATATTATGATGTTGCCCAAGTTTTGGGCTCGATCCGAAATCAATAGGTGTGATAAATTGGACAATTGAAGTTCCACGGAAGTTCGTTCCTAATTGGAGTGGTTGGTGTATTCCATAGTTCTAGCGATTGGATTTCACTCAAAACTCACCAAATGACTCCTCCCACCATATTATGATGTTGCCCAAGTTTGGGGCTCGATCCGAAATCAAAAGGTGTTCCAAATTGGACAATTCAAGTTCAACGGCAGTTCGTTCCTAATTGGAGTGGTTGGTGTATTCTATACTTCTAGCGTTTGGATTTCACTCAACACTCACCAAATGACTCCTCCCACCATATTATGATGTTGCCCAAGTTTGGGGCTCGATCCGAAATCAATAGGTGTTCCAAATTGGACAATTCAAGTTCAACGGCAGTTCGTTCCTAATTGGAGTGGTTGGTGTATTCCATACTTCTAGCGTTTGGATTTCACTCAACACTCACCAAATGACTCCTCCCACCATATTATGATGTTGCCCAAGTTTTGGGCTCGATCCGAAATCAATAGGTGTGATAAATTGGACAATTGAAGTTCCACGGAAGTTCGTTCCTAATTGGAGTGGTTGGTGTATTCCATAGTTCTAGCGATTGGATTTCACTCAAAACTCACCAAATGACTCCTCCCACCATATTATGATGTTGCCCAAGTTTGGGGCTCGATCCGAAATCAAAAGGTGTTCCAAATTGGACAATTCAAGTTCAACGGCAGTTCGTTCCTAATTGGAGTGGTTGGTGTATTCTATACTTCTAGCGTTTGGATTTCACTCAACACTCACCAAATGACTCCTCCCACCATATTATGATGTTGCCCAAGTTTGGGGCTCGATCCGAAATCAATAGGTGTTCCAAATTGGACAATTCAAGTTCAACGGCAGTTCGTTCCTAATTGGAGTGGTTGGTGTATTCCATACTTCTAGCGTTTGGATTTCACTCAACACTCACCAAATGACTCCTCCCACCATATTATGATGTTGCCCAAGTTTTGGGCTCGATCCGAAATCAATAGGTGTGATAAATTGGACAATTGAAGTTCCACGGAAGTTCGTTCCTAATTGGAGTGGTTGGTGTATTCCATAGTTCTAGCGATTGGATTTCACTCAAAACTCACCAAATGACTCCTCCCACCATATTATGATGTTGCCCAAGTTTGGGGCTCGATCCGAAATCAATAGGTGTGAGAAATTGGACAATTCAAGTTCAACGGTAGTTCGTTCCTAATTGGAGTGGTTGGTGTATTCCATACTTCTAGAGATTGGATTTCACTCAAAACACACCAAATGACTCCTCCCACCATATTATGATGTTGCCCAAGTTTTGGACTCGATCCGAAATCAATAGGTGTTCCAAATTGGACAATTCATGTTCAACGGCAGTTCGTTCCTAATTGGAGTGGTTTGTGTATTCCATACTTCTAGCGATTGGATTTCACTCAAAACTCACCAACTGACTCCTCCCACCATATTATGATGTTGCCCAAGTTTTGGGCTCGATACGAAATCAATAGGTGTTCCAAATTGGACAATTCCAGTTCAACGGCAGTTCGTTCCTAATTGGATTGGTTGTTGTATTCCATACTTCTAGCGATTGGATTTCACTCAAAACTCACCAAATGACTCCTCCCACCATATTATGATGTTGCCCAAGTTTTGGGCTCGATCCGAAATCAATAGGTGTTCCAAATTGGACAATTCAAGTTCAACGGCAGTTCGTTCCTAATTGGAGTGGTTGGTGTATTCCATACTTCTAGCGTTTGGATTTCACTCAAAACTCACCAAATGACTCCTCCCACCATATTATGATGTTGCCCAAGTTTTGGGCTCGATCCGAAATCAATAGGTGTTCCAAATTGGACAATTCAAGTTGAACGGCAGTTCGTTCCTAATTGGAGTGGTTGGTGTATTCCATACTTCTAGCGATTGGATTTCACTCAAAACTCACCAAATGACTCCTCCCACCATATTCTGATGTTGCACAGGTTTGGGGTTCGATCCGAAATGAATAGGTGTTCCAAATCTGACAATTCAAGTTCAACGGCAGTTCGTTCCTAATTGGAGTGGTTGGTGTATTCCATACTTCTAGCGATTGGATTTCACTCAAAACTCACCAAATGACTCCTCCCACCATATTATGATGTTGCCCAAGTTTTGGGCTCGATCCGAAATCAATAGGTGTGAGAAATAGGACAATTCAAGTTCAACGGCAGTTCGTTCCTAATTGGAGTGGTTGGTGTATTCCATACTTCTAGCGATTGGATTTCACTCAAAACTCACCAAATGACTCCTCCCACCATATTATGATGTTGCCCAAGTTTTGGGCACGATCCGAAATCAATAGGTGTGAGAAAGTGGACACTTCAAGTTCCACGGCAGTTCGTTCCTAATTGGAGTGGTTGGTGTATTCCATACTTCTAGCGATTGGATTTCACTCAAAACTCAACAAATGACTCCTCCCACCATATTATGATGTTGCCCAAGTTTTGGGCTCGATCCGAAATCAATAGGTGTGAGAAATTGGACAACTCAAGTTCAACGGCAGTTCGTTCCGAATAGGAGTGGTTGGTGTATTCTATACTTCTAGCGAATGGATTTCACCCAAAACTCACCAAATGACTCCTCCCACCATATTATGATGTTGCCCACGTTTGGGGCTCGATCCGAAATCAATAGGTGTGAGAAATTGGACAATTCAAGTTCAACGGCAGTTCGTTCCTCATTGGTGTGGTTGGTGTATTCCATACTTCTAGCGATTGGATTTCACTCAAAACTCACCAAATGACTCCTCCCACCATATTATGATGTTGCACAGGTTTGGGGTTCGATCTGAAATCAATAGGTGTTCCAAATTGGACAATTCAAGTTCAGCGGCAGTTCGTTCCTAATTGGAGTGGTTGGTGTATTCCGTACTTCTAGCGATTGGATTTCACTCAAAACTCACCAAATGACTCCTCCCACCATATTATGATGTTGCCCAAGTTTGGGGATAGATCCGAAATCAATAGGTGTGAGAAATTGGACAATTCAAGTTCAACAGCAGTTCGTTCCTAATTGGAGTGGTTGGTGTCTTCCATACTTCTAGCGATTGGATTTCACTCAAAACTCACCAAATGACTCCTCCCACCATATTATGATGTTGCCCAAGTTTTGGGCACGATCCGAAATCAATAGGTGTTACAAATTGGACAATTCAAGTTGAACGGCAGTTCGTTCCTAATTGGAGTGGTTGGTGTATTCCATACTTCTAGCGATTGGATTTCACTCAAAACTCACCAAATGACTCCTCCCACCATATTCTGATGTTGCCCAAGTTTGGGGCTAGATCCGAAATCAATAGTTGTGAGAAATTGGACAATTCAAGTTCAACGGCAGTTCGTTCCTAATTGGAGTGGTTGGTGTCTTCCATACTTCTAGCGATTGGATTTCACTCAAAACTCACCAAATGACTCCTCCCACCATATTATAGTGTTGCCCAAGTTTTGGGCTCGATCCGAAATCAATAGGTGTGAGAAATTGGACAATTCAAGTTCAACGGCAGTTCGTTTCTAATTGGAGTGGTTGGTGTATTCCATACTTCTAGCGATTGGATTTCACTCAAAACTCACCAAATGACTCCTCCCACCATATTATGTTGTTTCCCAAGTTTTGGGCACGATCCGAAATCAATAGGTGTTCCAAATTGGACAATTCAAGTTGAACGGCAGTTCGTTCCTAATTGGAGTGGTTGGTGTATTCCATACTTCTAGCGATTGGATTTCACTCAAAACTCACCAAATGACTCCACCCACCATATTTGGATGTTGCCCAAGTTTGGGGCTCGATCCGAAATCAATAGGTGTTCCAAATTGGACAATTCAAGTTGAACGGCAGTTCGTTCCTAATTGGAGTGGTTGGTGTATTCCATACTTCTAGCGATTGGATTTCACTCAAAACTCACCAAATGACTCCTCCCACCATATTTGGATGTTGCCCAAGTTTGGGGCTTGATCCGAAATCAATAGGTGTGAGAAATTGGCCAATTCAAGTTCAACGGCAGTTCGTTCCTCATTGGTGTGGTTGGTGTATTCCATACTTCTAGCGATTGGATTTTACTCAAAACTCACCAAATGACTCCTCCCACCATATTATGATGTTGCCCAAGTTTTGGGCTCGATCCGAAATCAATAGGTGTTCCAAATTGGACAATTCAAGTTGAACGGCAGTTCGTTCCTAATTGGAGTCGTTGGTGTATTCCATACTTCTAGCGATTGGATTTCACTCAAAACTCACCAAATGACTCCTCCCACCATATTATGATGTTGCCCAAGCTTTGGGCTCGATCCGAAATCAATAGGTGTGAGAAATTGGACAACTCAAGTTCAACGGCAGTTCGTTCCGAATTGGAGTGGTTGGTGTATTCTATACTTCTAGCGAATGGATTTCACCCAAAACTCACCAAATGACTCCTCCCACCATATTATGATGTTGCCCACGTTTGGGGCTTGATCCGAAATCAATAGGTGTGAGAAATTGGACAATTCAAGTTCAACGGCAGTTCGTTCCTCATTGGTGTGGTTGGTGTATTCCATACTTCTAGCGATTGGATTTCACTCAAAACTCACCAAATGACTCCTCCCACCATATTATGTTGTTGCCCAAGTTTTGGGCACAATCCGAAATCAATAGGTGTTCCAAATTGGACATTTCAAGTTCAACGGCAGTTCGTTCCTAATTGGAGTGGTTGGTGTATTCCATACTTCTAGCGATTGGATTTCACTCAAAACCCACCAAATGACTCCTCCCACCATATTATGATATTGCCCATGTTTTGGGCTCGATCCGAAATCAATAGGTGTTCCAAATTGGACAATTCATGTTCAACGGCAGTTCGTTCCTAATTGGAGTGGTTGGTGTATTCCATACTTCTAGCGATTGGTTTTCACTCAAAACTCACCAAATGACTCCTCCCACCATATTATGATGTTGCACAAGTTTGGGGTTCGATCCAAAATCAATAGGGGTTAGAAATTGGACAATTCAAGTTCAACGGCAATTCGTTCCTAACGGGAGTGGTTATTGTATTCCATAGTTCTAGCGATTGGATTTCACTCAAAACTCACCAAATGACTCCTCCCACCATATTATGATGTTGCCCATGTTTTGGGCTCGATCCGAAATCAACAGGTGTGAGAAATTGGACAATTCATGTTCAACGGCAGTTCGTTCCTAATTGGAATGGTTGGTGTATTCCACACTTCTAGCGATTGGATTTCACACAAAACTCACCAAATGACTCCTCCCACCATATTATGATATTGCCCAAGTTTTAGGCTCGATCCAAAATCAATAGGTGGTAGAAATTGGACAATTAAAGTTCAACGGCAATTCGTTCCTAACGGGAGTGGTTGGTGTATTCCATACTTTCTAGCGATTGGATTTCACTCAAAACTCACCAAATGACTCCTCCCACCATATTATGATGTTGCACAAGTTTGTGGTTCGATCCAAAATCAATAGGGGTTAGAAATTGGACAATTCAAGTTCAACGGCAATTCGTTCCTAACGGGAGTGGTTGGTGTATTCCATAGTTCTAGCGATTGGATTTCACTCAAAACTCACCAAATGACTCCTCCCACCATATTATGATGTTGCCCATGTTTTGGGCTCGATCCGAAATCAACAGGTGTGAGAAATTGGACAATTCAAGTTCAACGGCAGTTCGTTCCTAATTGGAATGGTTGGTGTATTCCACACTTCTAGCGATTGGATTTCACACAAAACTCACCAAATGACTCCTCCCACCATATTATGATATTGCCCAAGTTTTAGGCTCGATCCAAAATCAATAGGTGTTAGAAATTGGACAATTCAAGTTCAACCACAATTCGTTCCTAACGGGAGTGGTTGGTGTATTCCATACTTTCTAGCGATTGGATTTCACTCAAAACTCACCAAATGACTCCTCCCACCATATTATGATGTTGCACAGGTTTGGGGTTCGATCCGAAATCAATGGGTGTTAGAAATTGGACAATTCAAGTTCAACGGCAGTTCGTTCCTAATGGGAGTGGTTGGTGTATTCCATACTTCTAGCGATTTGATTTCACTCAAAACTCACCAAATGACTCCTCCCACCATATTATGATGTTGCCCAAGTTTTGGGCTCGATCCGAAATCAATAGGTGTGAGAAATAGGACAATTCAAGTTCAACGGCAGTTCGTTCCTAATTGGAGTGGTTGGTGTATTCCATACTTCTAGCGATTGGATTTCACTCAAAACTCACCAAATGACTCCTCCCACCATATTATGATGTTGCCCAAGTTTGGGGCTCGATCCGAAATCAATAGGTGTGAGAAATTGGACAATTCAAGTTCCACGGCAGTTCGTTCCTAATTGGAGTGGTTGGTGTATTCCATACTTCTAGCGCTTGGATTTCACTCAAAACTCACCAAATGACTCCTCCCACCATATTATGATGTTGCCCAAGTTTTGGGCTCGATCCGAAATCAATAGGTGTGAGAAATTGGACAACTCAAGTTCAACGGCAGTTCGTTCCGAATTGGAGTGGTTGGTGTATTCTATACTTCTAGCGAATGGATTTCACCCAAAACTCACCAAATGACTCCTCCCACCATATTATGATGTTGCCCACGTTTGGGGCTCGATCCGAAATCAATATGTGTGACAAATTGGACAATTCAAGTTCAACTGCAGTTCGTTCCTAATTGGAGTGGTTGGTGTATTCCATACTTCTAGCGATTGGATTTCACTCAAAACTCACCAAAAGACTCCGCCCACCATATTATGATGTTGCCCAAGTTTTGGGCTTGATCCGAAATCAATAGGTGTGAGAAATTGGACAATTCAAGTTCAACGGCAGTTCGTTCCTAATTGGAGTGGTTGGTGTATTCCATACTTCTAGCGATTGGATTTCACTCAAAACTCACCAAATGACTCCTCCCACCATATTATGATGTTGCCCAAGTTTTGGGCTCGATCCGAAATCAGTAGGTGTGAGAAATTGGACAACTCAAGTTCAACGGCAGTTCCTTCCTAATTGGAGTGGTTGGTGTATTCCATACTTCTAGCGATTGGATTTCACACAAAACTCACCAAATGACTCCTCCCACCATATTATGATGTTGGCCAAGTTTTGGGCTTGATCCGAAATCAATAGGTGTTCGAAATTGGACAATTCAAGTTCAACGACAGTTCGTTCCTAATTGGAGTGGTTGGTGTATTCCATACTTCTAGCGATTGGATTTCACTCAAAACTCACCAAATGACTCGTCCCACCATATTATGATGTTTCCCAAGTTTTGGGCTCTATCCGAAATCAATAGGTGTTCCAAATTGGACAATTCAGGTTCAACGGCAGTTCGTTCCTAATTGGAGTGGTTGGTGTATTCCATACTTCTAGCGATTGGATTTCACTCAAAACTCACCAAATGACTCCTCCCACCATATTATGATGTTGCCCAAGTTTTGGGCTCTACCCGAAATCAATAGGTTTGAGAAATTGGACAACTCAAGTTCAACGGAAGTTCGTTCCTAATTGGAGTGGTTGGTGTATTCCATACTTCTTGCAATTGGATTTCACTCAAAAGTCACCAAATGAGTCCTCCCACCATATTATGTTGATGCCCAAGTTTTGGGCTCGATCTGAAATCAATAGGTGTTCCAAATTGGACAATTGAAGTTCAACGGCAGTTCGTTCCTAATTGAAGTGGTTGGTGTATTCCATACTTCTAGCGATTAGATTTCACTCAAAACTCACCAAATGACTCCTCCCACCATATTACGATGTTGCCCAAGTTTTGGGCTCGATCCGAAATCAATAGGTGTGAGAAATTGGACAATTCAAGTTCAACGGCAGTTCGTTCCAAATTGGGTGGTTGGTGTATTCCATACTTCTGGCGATTGGATTTCACTCAAAACTCCTCCCACCATATTATGATGTTGCCCAAGTTTTGGGCTCGATCCGAAATCAATAGGTGTGGGAAATTGGACAATCCAAGTTCAACGACAGTTCGTTCCTAATTGGAGTGGTTGGTGTATTCCACACTTCAAGTGATTGGATTTCACTCAACACTCACGAAATGACTCCTCCCACCATATTATGATGTTGCCCAAGTTTTGGGCTCGATCCGAAATCAATAGGTGTTCCAAATTGGACAATTCACGTTCAACGGCAGTTCGTTCCTAATTGGTGTGGTTGGTGTATTCCATACTTCTAGCGATTGGATTTCACTCAAAACTCACCAAATGACTCCTCCCACCATATTATGATATTGCTCAAGTTTTGGGCCCGATCCAAAATCAATAGGTGTGGGAAATTGGACAATTCAAGTTCAACTGCAGTTCGTTCCTAATTGGAGTGATTGGTGTATTCCATTCTTCTAGCGATTGGATTTCACTCAAATCTAACCAAATGACTCCTCCCACCATATTATGATGTTGCCCAAGTTTTGGGCTCGATCCGAAATCAACAGGTGTGAGAAATTGGACAATTCAAGTTCAACGGCAGTTCGTTCCTAATTGGAATGGTTGGTGTATTCCACACTTCTAGCGATTGGATTTCACTCAAAACTCACCAAATGACTCCTCCCACCATATTATGATGTTGCCCAAGTTTTGGGCTCGATCAAAAATCAATAGGTGTGAGAAATTGGACAATTCAAGTTCAACGGCAGTTCGTTCCTAATTGGAGTGGTTGGTGTATTCCATACTTCTAGCGATTGGATTTCACTCAAAACTCACCAAATGACTCCTCCCACCATATTATGATGTTGCCCAAGTTTGGGGCTCGATCCGAAATCAATAGGTGTGAGAAATTGGACAATTCAAGTTCAACGGCAGTTCGTTCCTAATTGGAGTGGTTGGTGTATTCCATACTTCTAGCAATTGTATTTCACTCAAAACTCACCAAATGACTCCTCCCACCATATTATGATGTTGCCCAAGTTTGGGGCTCGATCCGAAATCAACAGGTGTGAGAAATTGGACAATTCAAGTTCAACGGCAGTTCGATCCTAATTGGAGTGTTTGCTGTATTACATACTTCTAGCTATTGGATTACACTCAAAACTCACAAATGACTCCTCCCACCATATTATGATGTTGCCCAAGTTTTGGGCTCGATCCGAAATCAATAGGTGTTCCAAATTGGACAATTCAAGTTCAACGACAGTTCGTTCCTAATTGGAGTGGTTGGTGTATTCCATACTTCTAGCGATTGGATTTCACTCAAAACTCACCAAATGACTCCTCCCACCATATTATGATGTTGCCCAAGCTTGGGGCTCGATCCGAAATCAATAGGTGTGAGAAATTGGACAATTCAAGTTCAACGGCAGTTCGTTCCTAATTGGAGTGGTTGGTGTATTCCATACTTCTAGCGATAGTATTTCACTCAAAACTCACCAAATGACTCCTCCCACCATATTATGATGTTGCCCAAGTTTGGGGCTCGATCGGAAATCAATAGGTGTTCCAAATTGGACAATTCAAGTTCAACGGCAGTTCGTTCCTAATTGGAGTGGTTGGTGTATTCCACACTTCTAGCGATTGGATTTCACTCAAAACTTACCAAATGACTCCTCCCACCATATTATGATGTTGCCCAAGTTTGGGGATCGATCCGAAATCAATAGGTGTGAGAAATTGGACAATTCAAGTTCAACGGCAGTTCGTTCCTAATTGGAGTGTTTGCTGTATTACATACTTCTAGCGATTGGATTACACTCAAAACTCACAAATGACTCCTCCCACCACATTATGATGTTGCCCAAGTTTTGGGCTCGATCCGAAATCAATAGGTGTGAGAAATTGGACAATTCAAGTTCAACGACAGTTCGTTCCGAATTTGAGTGGTTGGTGTATTCCATACTTCTAGCGTTTGGATTTCACTCAAAACTCACCAAATGACTCCTCCCACCATATTATGATGTTGCCCGAGTTTGGGGCTCGATCCGAAATCAATAGGTGTGAGAAATTGGACAATTCAAGTTCAACGGCAGTTCGTTCCTAATTGGAGTGGTTGGTGTATTCCATACTTCTAGCGATAGTATTTCACTCAAAACTCACCAAATGACTCCTCCCACCATATTATGATGTTGCCCAAGTTTGGGGCTCGATCGGAAATCAATAGGTGTTCCAAATTGGACAATTCAAGTTCAACGGCAGTTCGTTCCTAATTGGAGTGGTTGGTGTATTCCACACTTCTAGCGTTTGGATTTCTCTCAAAACTCACCAAATGACTCCTCCCACCATATTATGATGTTGCCCAAGTTTGGGGCTCGATCCGAAATCAATAGGTGTGAGAAATTGGACAATTCAAGTTCAACGGCAGTTCGTTCCTAATTGGAGTGTTTGCTGTATTACATACTTCTAGCGATTGGATTACACTCAAAACTCACAAATGACTCCTCCCACCACATTATGATGTTGCCCAAGTTTTGGGCTCGATCCGAAATCAATAGGTGTGAGAAATTGGACAATTCAAGTTCAACGACAGTTCGTTCCGAATTTGAGTGGTTGGTGTATTCCATACTTCTAGTGTTTGGATTTCACTCAAAACTCACCAAATGACTCCTCCCACCATATTATGATGTTGCCCGAGTTTGGGGCTCGATCCGAAATCAATAGGTGTGAGAAATTGGACAATTCAAGTTCAACGGCAGTTCGTTCCTAATTGGAGTGTTTGCTGTATTACATACTTCTAGCGATTGGATTACACTCAAAACTCACAAATGACTCCTCCCACCACATTATGATGTTGCCCAAGTTTTGGGCTCGATCCGAAATCAATAGGTGTGAGAAATTGGACAATTCAAGTTCAACGGCTGTTCGTTCCTAATTGGAGTGGTTGGTGTATTCCATACTTCTAGCTATTGGATTACACTCAAAACTCACAAATGACTCCTCCCACCATATTATGATGTTGCCCAAGTTTTGGGCTCGATCCGAAATCAATAGGTGTTCCAAATTGGACAATTCAAGTTCAACGCCAGTTCGTTCCTAATTGGAGTGGTTGGTGTATTCCATACTTCTAGCGATTGGATTTCACTCAAAACTCACCAAATGACTCCTCCCACCATATTATGATGTTGCCCAAGTTTTGGGCTCGGTCCAAAATCAATAGGTGTGAGAAATTGGACAATTCAAGTTCAACGGCAGTTCGTTCCTAATTGGAGTGGTTGGTGTATTCCACACTTCTAGCGATTGGATTTCACTCAAAACTAACCAAATGACTCCTCCCACCATATTATGATGTTGCCCAAGTTTTGGGCTCGATCCGAAATCAATAGGTGTTCCAAATTGGACAATTCATGTTCAATGGCAGTTCGTTCCTAATTGGAGTGGTTGGTGTATTCCATACTTCTAGCGATTATATTTCACTCAAAACTCAGCAAATGACTCCTCCCACCATATTATGATGTTGCCCAAGATTTGGGCTCGATCGGAAATCAATAGGTGTTCCAAATTGGACAATTCAAGTTCAACGGCAGTTCGTTCCTAATTGGAGGGGTTGGTGTTTTCCATACTTCTAGCGATTGGATTTCACTCAAAACTCACCAAGTGACTCCTCCCACCATATTATGATGTTGCCCAAGTTTTGGGCTCGAGCCGAAATCAATAGGTGCGGGAAATTGGACAATTCAAGTGCAACGGCAGTTCATTCCTAATTGGAGTGGTTGGTGTATTCCATAGTTCTAGCGATTGGATTTCACTCAAAATTCACCAAATGACTCCTCCCACCATATTGTGATGTAGCCAAAAGTTTGGGGCTCGATCCGAAATCAATAGGTGTGAGAAATTGGACAATTCAAGTTCAACGGCAGTTCGTTCCTAATTGGAGTGGTTGGTGTATTCCATACTTCTAGCGATTGGATTTCACTCAAAACTCACCAAATGACTCCTCCCACCATATTATGATGTTGCCCAAGTTTTGGGCTCGATACGAAATCAATAGGTGTTCCAAATTGGACAATTCAAGTTCAACGGCAGTTCGTTCCTAATTGGATTGGTTGGGGTATTCCATACTTCTAGCGATTGGATTTCACTCAAAACTTACCAAATGACTCCTCCCACCATATTATGATGTTGCCCAAGTTTTGGGCTCGATCCGAAATCAATAGGTGTTCCAAATTGGACAATTCAAGTTCAGCGGCAGTTCGTTCCTAATTGGAGTGGTTGGTATATTCCATACTTCCAGCGTTTGGATTTCACTCAAAACTCACCAAATGACTCCTCCAATCATATTATGATGTTGCCCAAGTTTTGGGCTCGATCCGAAATCAATAGGTGTTCCAAATTGGACAATTCAAGTTCAACGGCAGTTCGTTCCTAATTGGAGTGGTTGGTATATTCCATACTTCTAGCGTTTGGATTTCACTCAAAACTCACCAAATGACTCCTCCAATCATATTATGATGTTGCCAAGTTTTGGGCTCGATCCGAAATCAATAGGTGTTCCACATTGGACAATTCAAGTTCAACGGCAGTTCATTCCTAATTGGAGTGGTTGGTGTATTCCATACTTCTAGCGATTGGATTTCACTCAAAACACACCAAATGACTCCTCCCACCATATTATGATGTTGCCCAAGTTTTGGGCTCGATCCGAAATCAATAGGTCTGAGAAATTGGTCAATTCAATTTCAACGACAATTCGTTCCTAATTGGAGTGGTTGGTGTATTCCATACGTCCTGCGATTGGATTTCACTCAAAACTCACCAAATGACTCCTCCCACCATGTTATGATGGTGCCCAAGTTTTGGGCTCGATCCGAGATCAATAGGTGTTCAAAATTGGACAATTCAAGTTCAATGGCAGTTCGTTCCTAATTGGAGTGGTTGGTGTATTCCATACTTCTAGGGATTGGATTTCACTTACAAGTCACCAAATGACTCCTCCCACCATATTATGATGTTGCCCAAGTTTTGGCCTCGATCCGAAATCAATAGGTGTTCCAAATTAGACAATTCAAGTTCAACGGCAGTTCGTTCCTAATTGGGGTGGTTGGTGTATTCCATACTTCTAGCGATTGGATTTCAGTCAAAACTAACCAAATGACTCCTCCCACAATATTATAATGTTGCCCAAGTTTTGGGCTCGATCCGAAATCAATAGGTGTTCCAAATTGGACAATTCAAGTTCAACGGCAGTTCGTTCCTAATTGGAGTGGTTGGTGTATTCCATACTTCTAGCGATTAGATTTCACTCAAAACTCGCCAAATGACTCCTCCCACCATATTACGATGTTGCCCAAGTTTTGGGCTCGATCCAAAATCAATAGGTGTTCCAAATTGGACAATTCAAGTTCAACGGCAGTTCGTTCATAATTGGAGTGGTTGGTGTATTCCATACTTCTAGCGATTAGATTTCACTCAAAACTCACCAAATGACTCCTCCCACCATATTATGATGTTGCCCATGTTTTGGGCTCGATCCGAAATCAATAGGTGTTCCAAATTGGACAATTCAAGTTCAACGGCAGTTCGTTCCTAACTGGAGTGGTTGGTATATTCCATACTTCTAGCGATTGGATTTCACTCAATACTCACCAAATGACTCCTCCCACCATATTATGATGTTGCCCAAGTTATGGGCTCGATCCGAAATCAATAGGTGTTCCGAATTGGACAATTCAACTTCAACGGCAGTTCGTTCCTAACTGGAGTGGTTGGTAAATTCCATACTTCTAGCGATTGGATTTCACTCAATACTCACCAAATGACTCCTCCCACCATATTATGATGTTGCCCAAGTTTTGGGCTCGATCCGAAATCAACAGGTGTTCCGAATTGGACAATTCAAGTTCAACGGCAGTTCGTTCCTAACTGGAGTGGTTGGTGTATTCCATACTTCTAGCGATTTGATTTCACTCAAAACTCGCCAAATGACTCCTCCCACCATATTACGATGTTGCCCAAGTTTTGGGCTCAATCCAAAATCAATAGGTGTTCCAAATTGGACAATTCAAGTTCAACGGCAGTTCGTTTATAATTGGAGTGGTTGGTGTATTCCATACGTCCAGCGATTGGATTTCACTCAAAACTCACCAAATGACTCCTCCCACCATATTATGAGGTTGCCCACGTTTTGGGCTCGGTCCGAAATCAAAAGGTGTTCCAAATTGGACAATTCATGTTCATCGGCAGTTCGTTCCTAATTGGAGTGGTTGGTGTATTCCATACTTCTAGCGATTGGATTTCACCCAAAACTCACCAAATGACCCCTCCCACCATATTATGATGTTGCCCAAGTTTTGGGCTCGATACGAAATCAATAGGTGTTCCAAATTGGACAATTCAAGTTCAACGGCAGTTCGTTCCTAATTGGAGTGGTTGGTATATTCCATACTTCTAGCGTTTGGATTTCACTCAAAACTCACCAAATGACTCCTCCAATCATATTATGATGTTGCCAAGTTTTGGGCTCGATCCAAAATCAATAGGTGTTCCACATTGGACAATTCAAGTTCAACGGCAGTTCATTCCTAATTGGAGTGGTTGGTGTATTCCATACTTCTAGCGATTGGATTTCACTCAAAACACACCAAATGACTCCTCCCACCATATTATGATGTTGCCCAAGTTTTGGGCTCGATCCGAAATCAATAGGTCTGAGAAATTGGTCAATTCAATTTCAACGACAATTTATTCCTAATTGGAGTGGTTGGTGTATTCCATACGTCCAGCGATTGGATTTCACTCAAAACTCACCAAATGACTCCTCCCACCATGTTATGATGTTGCCCAAGTTTTGGGCTCGATCCGAGATCAATAGGTGTTCAAAATTGGACAATTCAAGTTCAATGGCAGTTCGTTCCTAATTGGAGTGGTTGGTGTATTCCATACTTCTAGGGATTGGATTTCACTTACAAGTCACCAAATGACTCCTCCCACCATATTATGATGTTGCCCAAGTTTTGGCCTCGATCCGAAATCAATAGGTGTTCCAAATTAGACAATTCAAGTTCTACGGCAGTTCGTTCCTAATTGGGGTGGTTGGTGTATTCCATACTTCTAGCGATTGGATTTCAGTCAAAACTAACCAAATGACTCCTCCCACAATATTATAATGTTGCCCAAGTTTTGGGCTCGATCCGAAATCAATAGGTGTTCCAAATTGGACAATTCAAGTTCAACGGCAGTTCGTTCCTAATTGGAGTGGTTGGTGTATTCCATACTTCTAGCGATTAGATTTCACTCAAAACTCGCCAAATGACTCCTCCCACCATATTACGATGTTGCCCAAGTTTTGGGCTCGATCCAAAATCAATAGGTGTTCCAAATTGGACAATTCAAGTTCAACGGCAGTTCGTTCATAATTGGAGTGGTTGGTGTATTCCATACTTCTAGCGATTAGATTTCACTCAAAACTCACCAAATGACTCCTCCCACCATATTATGATGTTGCCCAAGTTTTGGGCTCGATCCGAAATCAATAGGTGTTCCAAATTGGACAATTCAAGTTCAACGGCAGTTCGTTCCTAACTGGAGTGGTTGGTATATTCCATACTTCTAGCGATTGGATTTCACTCAATACTCACCAAATGACTCCTCCCACCATATTATGATGTTGCCCAAGTTATGGGCTCGATCCGAAATCAATAGGTGTTCCGAATTGGACAATTCAACTTCAACGGCAGTTCGTTCCTAACTGGAGTGGTTGGTAAATTCCATACTTCTAGCGATTGGATTTCACTCAATACTCACCAAATGACTCCTCCCACCATATTATGATGTTGCCCAAGTTTTGGGCTCGATCCGAAATCAACAGGTGTTCCGAATTGGACAATTCAAGTTCAACGGCAGTACGTTCCTAACTGGAGTGGTTGGTGTATTCCATACTTCTAGCGATTTGATTTCACTCAAAACTCGCCAAATGACTCCTCCCACCATATTACGATGTTGCCCAAGTTTTGGGCTCGATCCAAAATCAATAGGTGTTCCAAATTGGACAATTCAAGTTCAACGGCAGTTCGTTTATAATTGGAGAGGTTGGTGTATTCCATACGTCCAGCGATTGGATTTCACTCAAAACTCACCAAATGACTCCTCCCACCATATTATGAGGTTGCCCACGTTTTGGGCTCGGTCCGAAATCAAAAGGTGTTCCAAATTGGACAATTCAAGTTCATCGGCAGTTCGTTCCTAATTGGAGTGGTTGGTGTATTCCATACTTCTAGCGATTGGATTTCACCCAAAACTCACCAAATGACCCCTCCCACCATATTATGATGTTGCCCAAGTTTTGGGCTCGATACGAAATCAATAGGTGTTCCAAATTGGACAATTCAAGTTCAACGGCAGTTCATTCCTAATTGGAGTGGTTGGTATATTCCATACTTCTAGCGTTTGGATTTCACTCAAAACTCACCAAATGACTCCTCCAATCATATTATGATGTTGCCAAGTTTTGGGCTCGATCCGAAATCAATAGGTGTTCCACATTGGACAATTCAAGTTCAACGGCAGTTCATTCCTAATTGGAGTGGTTGGTGTATTCCATACTTCTAGCGATTGGATTTCACTCAAAACACACCAAATGACTCCTCCCACCATATTATGATGTTGCCCAAGTTTTGGGCTCGATCCGAAATCAATAGGTCTGAGAAATTGGTCAATTCAATTTCAACGACAATTTATTCCTAATTGGAGTGGTTGGTGTATTCCATACGTCCAGCGATTGGATTTCACTCAAAACTCACCAAATGACTCCTCCCACCATGTTATGATGTTGCCCAAGTTTTGGGCTCGATCCGAGATCAATAGGTGTTCAAAATTGGACAATTCAAGTTCAATGGCAGTTCGTTCCTAATTGGAGTGGTTGGTGTATTCCATACTTCTAGGGATTGGATTTCACTTACAAGTCACCAAATGACTCCTCCCACCATATTACGATGTTGCCCAAGTTTTGGCCTCGATCCGAAATCAATAGGTGTTCCAAATTAGACAATTCAAGTTCAACGGCAGTTCGTTCCTAATTGGGGTGGTTGGTGTATTCCATACTTCTAGCGATTGGATTTCAGTCAAAACTAACCAAATGACTCCTCCCACAATATTATAATGTTGCCCAAGTTTTGGGCTCGATCCGAAATCAATAGGTGTTCCGAATTGGACAATTCAACTTCAACGGCAGTTCGTTCCTAACTGGAGTGGTTGGTAAATTCCATACTTCTAGCGATTGGATTTCACTCAATACTCAACAAATGACTCCTCCCACCATATTATGATGTTGCCCAAGTTTTGGGCTCGATCCGAAATCAACAGGTGTTCCGAATTGGACAATTCAAGTTCAACGGCAGTTCGTTCCTAACTGGAGTGGTTGGTGTATTCCATACTTCTAGCGATTTGATTTCACTCAAAACTCGCCAAATGACTCCTCCCACCATATTACGATGTTGCCCAAGTTTTGGGCTCGATCCAAAATCAATAGGTGTTCCAAATTGGACAATTCAAGTTCAACGGCAGTTCGTTTATAATTGGAGTGGTTGGTGTATTCCATACGTCCAGCGATTGGATTTCAATCAAAACTCACCAAATGACTCCTCCCACCATATTATGAGGTTTCCCACGTTTTGGGCTCGGTCCGAAATCAAAAGGTGTTCCAAATTGGACAATTCAAGTTCATCGGCAGTTCGTTCCTAATTGGAGTGGTTGGTGTATTCCGTACTTCTAGCGATTGGATTTCACCCAAAACTCACCAAATGACCCCTCCCACCATTTTATTATGTTGCCCAAGTTTTGGGCTCGATCCAAAATCAATAGGTGTTCCAAATTGGACAATTCAAGTTCAACGGCAGTTCGTTCCTAATTGGAGTGGTTGGTGTATTCCATACTTCTAGCGATTGGACTTCACTCAAAACTCACCAAATGACTCCTCCCACCATATTTTGTTGTTCCCCAAGTTTTGTGCTCGATCCGAAATCAATAGGTGTGATAAATTGGACAATTCAGGTTCAACGGCAGTTCGTTCCTAATTGGAGTGGTTAGTGTATTCCATACTTCTAGCGATTCGATTTCACTCAAAACTCACCAAATGACTCCTCCCACCATATTACGATGTTGCCCAAGTTTCGGGCTCGATCCGAAATCAATAGGTGTTACAAATTGGACAATTCAAGTTCAACGGCAGTTCGTTCCTAATTGGAGTGGTTGGTGTATTCCATACTTCCAGCGATTGGATTTCACTCAAAACTCACCAAATGACTCCTCCCACCATATTATGATGTTGCCCAAGTTGGGGCTCAATCCGAAATCAATAGGTGTGAGAAATTGGACAATTCAAGTTCAACGGCAGTTCGTTCTTAATTGGAGTGGTTGGTGTATTCCAAACTTCTAGCGATTGGATTTCACTAAAAACTCACCAAATGACTCCTCCCACCGTATTATGATGTTGCCCAAGTTTTGGGCTCGATCCGAAATCATTAGGTCTTCCAAATTTGACAATTAGAGTTCAACGTCAGTTCGTTCCTAATTGGAGTGGTTGGTGTATTCCATACTTCTAGCGATTGGATTTCTCTCAAAACGGACCAAATGACTCCTCCCACCATATTATGATGTTGCCCAAGTTTGGGGCTCGATCCGAAATCAATAGGTGTGAGAAATTGGACAATTCAAGTGCAACGGCAGTTCGTTCCTAATTGGAGTGGTTGGTGTATTCCATACTTCTAGCTATTGGATTTCACTCAAAACTCACCAAACGACTCCTCCCACCATATTATGTTGTTGAATAAGTTTTGGGCTCGATCCGAAATCAATAGGTCTTCCGAATTTGACAATTAGAGTTCAGCGGCAGTTCGTTCCTAATTGGAGTGGTTGGTGTATTCCATACTTCTTGCGATTGGATTTCACTCAAAACTCACCAAATGACTCCTCCCACCATATTATGATGTTGCCTAAGTTTTGGGCTCGATCCGAAATCAATAGGTGTTAGAAATTGGACAATTCCAGTTCAACGGCAGTTCGTTCCTAATTGGAGTGGTTGGTGTATTCCATACTTCTAGCGTTTGGATTTCACTCAAAACTCCCCAAATCACTCCTCCCACCATATTATGATGTTGCCCAAGTTTTGGGCTCGATCCGAAATCAATCGGTGTTCCAAATTGGACAATTCCAGTTCAACGGCAGTTCGTTCCTAATTGGAGTGGTTGGTGTATTCCATACTTCTAGCGTTTGGATTTCACTCAAAACTCACCAAATGACTCCTCCCACCATATTATGATGTTGCCCAAGTTTGGGGCTCGATTCAAAATCAATAGGTGTGAGAAATTTGACAATTCAAGTTCAACGGCAGTTCGTTCCTAATTGGAGTGGTTGGTGTATTCCATAGTTCTAGCAATTGGATTTCACTCAAAACTCACCAAATGACTCCTCCCACCATATTATGATGTTGCCCAAGTTTTGGGCTCGATCCGAAATCAATAGGTGTTCCAAATTGGACAATTCAAGTTCAACGGCAGTTCGTTCCTAATTGGAGTGGTTGGTGTATTACATAGTTCTAGCTATTGGATTTCACTCAAAACTCACTAAATGACTCCTCCCACCATATTATGATGTTGCCCTAGTTTTGGGCTCGATCCGAAAACAATAGGTGTTCCAAATTGGACAATTCAAGTTCAACGGCAGTTCGTACCGAATTGGAGTGGTTGGTGTATTCCATACTTCTAGCGATTGGATTTCACTAAAAACTAACCAAATGACTCCTCCCACCATATTATGATGTTGCCCAGGTTTTGGGCTCGATCCGAAATCAATAGGTGTGAGAAATTGGAGAATTGAAGTTCAACGGCAGTTCGTTCCTAATTGGAGTGGTTGGTGTATTCCACAGTTCTAGCGATTGGATTTCACTCAAAACTCCCCAAATGACTCCTCCCACCATATTATGATGTTGCCCAAGTTTTGGGCTCAATCCGAAATCAATAGGTGTTCCAAATTGGACAATTCAAGTTCAACGGCAGTTCGTTCTTAATGGGAGTGGTTGGTGTATTCCATACATCTAGCGATTGGATTTCACTCAAAACTCAGCAAATGACTCTTCCCACCATATTATGATATTGCCCAAGTTTTGGGCTCGATCCGAAATCAATAGGTGTTCCAAATTGGACAATTCAAGTTCAACGGCAGTTCGTTCCGAATTGGAGTGGTTGGTGTATTCCATACTTCTAGCGATTGGATTTCACTCAAAACTCACCAAATGACTCCTCCCACCATATTATGATGTTGCCCAAGTTTTGGCCTCGATCCGAAATCAATAGGTGTGAGAAATTGGACAATTCAAGTTGAACGGCAGTTCGTTCCAAATTGGAGTGGTTGGTGTATTCCATATTTCTAGAGATTGGATTTCACTCAAAACTCACCAAATGACTCCTCCCACCACATTATGATGTTGCCCAAGTTTGGGGCTCGATCCGAAATCAATAGGTGTGAGAAATTGGATAATTCAAGTTCAACGGCAGTTCATTCCTAATTGGAATGGTTGGTGTATTCCATACTTCTAGCGATTGGATTTCTCTCAAAACTCACCAAATGACTCCTCCCACCATATTATGATGTTGCCGAAGTTTTGGGCTCGATCAGAAATCCATAGGTGTGAGAAATTGGACAATTCAAGTTCAACGGCAGTTCGTTCCTAATTGGAGTGGTTGGTGTATTCCATACTTCTAGCGATTGGATTTCACTCAAAACTCACCAAATGACTCCTCCCACCATATTATGATGTTGCCCAAGTTTTTGGCTCGATCCGAAATCAATAGGTGTTCCAAATTGGACAATTCAGGTTCAACGGCAGTTCGTTCCTAAATGCAGTGGTTGGTGTATTCCGTACTTCTAGCGATTGGATTTCATTGAAAACTGAACAAATGACTCCTCCCACCACATTATGATGTTGCCCAAGTTTTTGGCTCGATCCGAAATCAATAGGTGTTCCAAATTGGACAATTCAAGTTCAATGGCAGTTCTTTCCTAATTGGAGTGGTTGGTGTATTCCACACTTCTAGCGATTGGATTTCACTCAAAACTCACCAAATGACTCCTCCCACCATATTATGACGGTGCCCAAGTTTTGGGCTCGATCCGAAATCAATAGGTGTGAGAAATTGGAGAATTCAAGTTCAACGGCAGTTCTTTCCTAATTGGAGTGATTGGTGTATTCCACACTTCAAGCGATTGGATTTCACTCAAAACTCCCCAAATGACTCCTCCCACCATATTAAGATGTTGCCCAAGTTTTGGGCTCGATCAGAAATCAATAGGTGTGAGAAATTGGAGAATTCAAGTTCAACGGTAGTTCGTTCCTAATTGGAGTGGTTGGTGTATTGCACACTTCAAGCGATTGGATTTCGCTCAACCCTCCCCAAATGACTCCTCCCACCATATTATGATGTTGCCCAAGTTTTGGGCTCGATCCGAAATCAGTAGGTTTGAGAAATTGGACAATTCAAGTTCAACGGAAGTTCGTTCCTAATTGGAGTGGTTGGTGTATTCCATAGTTCTAGCGATTGGACTTCACTAAAAACTCACCAAATGACTCCTCCCACCATATTATAATGTTGCCCAAGTTTGGGGCTCGATCCGAAATCAATAGGTGTGAGAAATTGGAGAATTCAAGTTCAACGGCAGTTAGTTCCTAATTGGAGTGGTTGGTGTATTCCATACTTCTAGCGATTGGATTTCACTCCAATCTGACCAAATGACTCCTCCCACCATGTTATGATGTTGCCCAAGTTTTGGGCTAGATCCGAAATCAACAGGTGTGAGAAATTTGACAATTCAAGTGCATTGGCAGTTCGTTCCTAATTGGAGTGGTTGGTGTATTCCATACTTCTAGCGATTGGATTTCACTCAAAACTCACCAAATGACTCCTCCCACCATATTATGATGTTGCCCAAGTTTTGGGCTCGATCCGAAATCAATAGGTGTGAGAAATTGGACAATTCAAGTGCATTGGCAGTTCGTTCCTAATTGTAGTGGTTGGTGTATTCCATACTTCTAGCGATTGGATTTCACTCAAAACTCACCAAATGACTCCTCCCACCATATTATGATGTTGCCCAAGTTTGGGGTTCGATCCGAAATCAATAGGTGTGAGAAATTGGACAATTCAAGTTCAACGGCAGTTCATTCCTAATTGGAGTGGTTGGAGTATTCCATACTTCTAGCGGTTGGATTTCTCTCAAAACTCACCAAATGACTCCTCCTACCATATTATGATGTTGCCCATGTTTTGGGCTCGATCAGAAATCAATAGGTGTGAGAAATTGGACAATTCAAGTTCAACGGCAGTTCGTTCCTAATTGGAGTGGTTGGTGTATTCCATACTTCTAGCGATTGGATTTCACTCAAAACTCACCAAATGACTCCTCCCACCATATTATGATGTTGCCCAAGTTTTGGGCTCAATCCGAAATCAATAGGTGTTCCAAATTGGACAATTCAAGTTCAACGGCAGTTCGTTCTTAATGGGAGTGGTTGGTGTATTACATAGTTCTAGCTATTGGATTTCACTCAAAACTCACTAAATGACTCCTCCCACCATATTATGATGTTGCCCTAGTTTTGGGCTCGATCCGAAAACAATAGGTGTTCCAAATTGGACAATTCAAGTTCAACGGCAGTTCGTACCGAATTGGAGTGGTTGGTGTATTCCATACTTCTAGCGATTGGATTTCACTAAAAACTAACCAAATGACTCCTCCCACCATATTATGATGTTGCCCAGGTTTTGGGCTCGATCCGAAATCAATAGGTGTGAGAAATTGGAGAATTGAAGTTCAACGGCAGTTCGTTCCTAATTGGAGTGGTTGGTGTATTCCACAGTTCTAGCGATTGGATTTCACTCAAAACTCCCCAAATGACTCCTCCCACCATATTAAGATGTTGCCCAAGTTTTGGGCTCGATCCGAAATCAATAGGTGTGAGAAATTGGACAATTCAAGTTCAACGGCAGTTCGTTTCTAATTGGAGTGGTTGGTGTATTCCATACTTCTAGCGATTGGATTTCTCTCAAAACTCACCAAATGACTCCTCCCACCATATTATGATGTTCCCCAAGTTTTGGGCTCGATCAGAAATCAATAGGTGTGAGAAATTGGAGAATTCAAGTTCAACGGCAGTTCGTTCCTAATTGGAGTGGTTGGTGTATTGCACACTTCAAGCGATTGGATTTCGCTCAACACTCCCCAAATGACTCCTCCCACCATATTATGATGTTGCCCAAGTTTTGGGCTCGATCCGAAATCAGTAGGTTTGAGAAATTGGACAATTCAAGTTCAACGGAAGTTCGTTCCTAATTGGAGTGGTTGGTGTATTCCATAGTTCTAGCGATTGGACTTCACTCAAAACTCACCAAATGACTCCTCCCACCATATTATATTGTTGCCCAAGTTTGGGGCTCGATCCGAAATCAATAGGTGTGAGAAATTGGAGAATTCAAGTTCAACGGCAGTTAGTTCCTAATTGGAGTGGTTGGTGTATTCCATACTTCTAGCGATTGGATTTCACTCCAATCTGACCAAATGACTCCTCCCACCATATTATGATGTTGCCCAAGTTTTGGGCTAGATCCGAAATCAACAGGTGTGAGAAATTTGACAATTCAAGTGCATTGGCAGTTCGTTCCTAATTGGAGTGGTTGGTGTATTCCATACTTCTAGCTATTGGATTTCACTCAAAACTCACCAAATGACTCCTCCCACCATATTATGATGTTGCCCAAGTTTTGGGCTCGATCCGAAATCAATAGGTGTGAGAAATTGGACAATTCAAGTGCATTGGCAGTTCGTTCCTAATTGTAGTGGTTGGTGTATTCCATACTTCTAGCGATTGGATTTCACTCAAAACTCACCAAATGACTCCTCCCACCATATTATGATGTTGCCCAAGTTTGGGGTTCGATCCGAAATCAATAGGTGTGAGAAATTGGACAATTCAAGTTCAACGGCAGTTCATTCCTAATTGGAGTGGTTGGAGTATTCCATACTTCTAGCGATTGGATTTCTCTCAAAACTCACCAAATGACTCCTCCCACCATATTATGATGTTGCCCAAGTTTTGGGCTCGATCAGAAATCAATAGGTGTGAGAAATTGGACAATTCAAGTTCAACGGCAGTTCGTTCCTAATTGGAGTGGTTGGTGTATTCCATACTTCTAGCTATTGGATTTCACTCAAAACTCACCAAATGACTCCTCCCACCATATTATGATGTTGCCAAAGTTTGGGGTTCGATCCGAAATCAATAGGTGTTCCAAATTGGACAATTCAAGTTCAACGGCAGTTCGTTCCTAATTGGAGTGGTTGGTGTATTCCATACTTCTAGCGATTGGATTTCACTCAAAACTCACCAAATGACTCCTCCCACCATATTAAGATGTTGCCCAAGTTTTGGGTTCGATCCGAAATCAATAGGTGTGAGAAATTGGACAATTCAAGTTCAACAGCAGTTCGTTCCTAATTGGAGTGGTTGGTGTATTCCATACTTCTAGCGATTGGATTTCACTCAAAACTCACCAAATGACTCCTCCCACCATATTATGATGTTGCCAAAGTTTGGGGTTCGATCCGAAATCAATAGGTGTTCCAAATTGGACAATTCAAGTTCAACGGCAGTTCGTTCCTAATTGGAGTGGTTGGTGTATTCCATACTTCTAGCGATTGGATTTCACTCAAAACTCACCAAATGACTCCTCCCACCATATTATGATGTTGCCAAAGTTTGGGGTTCGATCCGAAATCAATAGGTGTTCCAAATTGGACAATTCAAGTTCAACGGCAGTTCGTTCCTAATTGGAGTGGTTGGTGTATTCCATACTTCTAGCGATTGGATTTCACTCAAAACTCACCAAATGACTCCTCCCACCATATTATGATGTTGCCCAAGTTTTGGGCTCGATCAGAAATCAATAGGTGTGAGAAATTGGACAATTCAAGTTCAACGGCAGTTCATTCCTAATTGGAGTGGTTGGAGTATTCCATACTTCTAGCGATTGGATTTCTCTCAAAACTCACCAAATGACTCCTCCCACCATATTATGATGTTGCCCAAGTTTTGGGCTCGATCAGAAATCAATAGGTGTGAGAAATTGGACAATTCAAGTTCAACGGCAGTTCGTTCCTAATTGGAGTGGTTGGTGTATTCCATACTTCTAGCTATTGGATTTCACTCAAAACTCACCAAATGACTCCTCCCACCATATTATGATGTTGCCAAAGTTTGGGGTTCGATCCGAAATCAATAGGTGTTCCAAATTGGACAATTCAAGTTCAACGGCAGTTCGTTCCTAATTGGAGTGGTTGGTGTATTCCATACTTCTAGCGATTGGATTTCACTCAAAACTCACCAAATGACTCCTCCCACCATATTAAGATGTTGCCCAAGTTTTGGGTTCGATCCGAAATCAATAGGTGTGAGAAATTGGACAATTCAAGTTCAACAGCAGTTCGTTCCTAATTGGAGTGGTTGGTGTATTCCATACTTCTAGCGATTGGATTTCACTCAAAACTCACCAAATGACTCCTCCCACCATATTATGATGTTGCCAAAGTTTGGGGTTCGATCCGAAATCAATAGGTGTTCCAAATTGGACAATTCAAGTTCAACGGCAGTTCGTTCCTAATTGGAGTGGTTGGTGTATTCCATACTTCTAGCGATTGGATTTCACTCAAAACTCACCAAATGACTCCTCCCACCATATTAAGATGTTGCCCAAGTTTGGGGTTCGATCCGAAATCAATAGGTGTGAGAAATTGGACAATTCAAGTTCAACGGCAGTTCGTTCCTAATTGGAGTGGTTGGTGTATTCCATACTTCTAGCGATTGGATTTCACTCAAAACTCACCAAATGACTCCTCCCACCATATTATGATGTTGCCCAAGTTTTGGGCACGATCCGAAATCAATAGGTGTTCCAAATTGGACAATTCATGTTCAACGGCAGTTCGTTTCTAATGGGAGTGGTTGGTGTATATAGTTCTAGCGATTGGATTTCACTCAAAACTCACCAAATGACTCCTCCCACCATATTATGATGTTGCCCAAGTTTGGGGCTCGATCCGAAATCAATAGGTGTGAGAAAGTGGACACTTCAAGTTCCACGGCAGTTCGTTCCTAATTGGAGTGGTTGGTGTATTCCATAGTTCTAGCGATTGGATTTCACTCAAAACTTACCAAATGACTCCTCCCACCATATTATGATGTTGCCCAAGTTTTGGGCTCGATCCGAAATCAATAGGTGTGAGAAATTGGACAACTCAAGTTCAACGGCAGTTCGTTCCGAATTGGAGTGGTTGGTGTATTCTATACTTCTAGCGAATGGATTTCACCCAAAACTCACCAAATGACTCCTCCCACCATATTATGATGTTGCCCACGTTTGGGGCTCGATCCGAAATCAATAGGTGTGAGAAATTGGACAATTCAAGTTCAACGGCAGTTCGTTCCTCATTGGTGTGGTTGGTGTATTCCATACTTCTAGCGATTGGATTTCACTCAAAACCCACCAAATGACTCCTCCCACCATATTATGATGTTGCCCAAGTTTTGGGCACGATCCGAAATCAATAGGTGTTCCAAATTGGACAATTCAAGTTGAACGGCAGTTCGTTCCTAATTGGAGAGGTTGGTGTATTCCATACTTCTAGCGATTGGATTTCACTCAAAACTCACCAAATGACTCCTCCCACCATATTCTGATGTTGCCCAAGTTTGGGGCTAGATCCGAAATCAATAGGTGTGAGAAATTGGACAATTCAAGTTCAACGGCAGTTCGTTCCTAATTGGAGTGGTTGGTGTCTTCCATACTTCTAGCGATTGAATTTCACTCAAAACTCACCAAATGACTCCTCCCACAATATTATGGTGTTGCCCAAGTTTTGGGCTCGATCCGAAATCAATAGGTGTGAGAAATTGGACAATTCAAGTTCAACGGCAGTTCATTTCTAATTGGAGTGGTTGGTGTATTCCATACTTCTAGCGATTGGATTTCACTCAAAACTCACCAAATGACTCCTCCCACCATATTATGTTGTTTCCCAAGTTTTGGGCACGATCCGAAATCAATAGGTGTTCCAAATTGGACAATTCAAGTTGAACGGCAGTTCGTTCCTAATTGGAGTGGTTGGTGTATTCCATATTTCTAGCGATTGGATTTCACTCAAAACTCACCAAATGACTCCACCCACCATATTTGGATGTTGCCCAAGTTTGGGGCTCGATCCGAAATCAATAGGTGTTCCAAATTGGACAATTTAAGTTGAACGGCAGTTCGTTCCTAATTGGAGTGGTTGGTGTATTCCATACTTCTAGCGATTGGATTTCACTCAAAACTCACCAAATGACTCCTCCCACCATATTTGGATGTTGCCCAAGTTTGGGGCTTGATCCGAAATCAATAGGTGTGAGAAATTGGACAATTCAAGTTCAACGGCAGTTCGTTCCTAATTGGAGTGGTTGGTGTCTTCCATACTTCGAGCGATTGGATTTCACTCAAAACTCACCAAATGACTGCTCCCACCATATTATGATGTTGCACAGGTTTGGGGTTCGATCCGAAATCAATGGGTGTTAGAAATTGGACAATTCAAGTTCAACGGCAGTTCATTCCTAATGGTAGTGGTTGGTGTATTCCATACTTCTAGCGATTGGATTTCACTCAAAACTCACCAAATGACTCCTCCCACCATATTATGATGTTTCCCAAGTTTTGGGCTCGATCCGAAATCAATAGGTGTGAGAAATAGGACAATTCAAGTTCAACGGCAGTTCGTTCCTAATTGGAGTGGTTGGTGTATTCTATACTTCTAGCGAATGGATTTCACCAAAAACTCACCAAATGACTCCTCCCACCATATTATGATGTTGCCTACGTTTGGGGCTCGATCCGAAATCAATAGGTGTGAGAAATTGGACAATTCAAGTTCAACGGCAGTTCGTTCCTCATTGGTGTGGTTGGTGTATTCCATACTTCTAGCGATTGGATTTCACTCAAAACTCACCAAATGACTCCTCCCACCATATTATCTTGTTGCAGAGGTTTGGGGTTCGATCCGAAATCAATAGGTGTTAGAAATTGGACAATTCAAGTTCAACGGCAGTTCGTTCCTAATTGGAGTGGTTGGTGTATTCCATACTTCTAGCGATTGGATTTCACTCAAAACTCCCCAAATGACTCCTCCCACCATATTATGATGTTGCCCAAGTTTTGGGCCCGATCCGAAATCAATAGGTGTGAGAAATAGGACAATTCAAGTTCAACGGCAGTTCGTTCCTAATTGGAGTGGTTGGTGTATTCCATACTTCTAGCGATTGGATTTCACTCAAAACTGACAAAATGACTCCTCCCACCATATTATGATGTTGCCCAAGTTTGGGGCTCGATCCGAAATCAATATGTGTGACAAATTGGACAATTCAAGTTCAACGGCAGTTCGTTCCTAATTGGAGTGGTTGGTGTATTCCATACTTCTAGCGATTGGATTTCACTCAAAACTCACCAAAAGACTCCGCCCACCATATTATGATGTTGCCCAAGTTTTGGGCTTGATCCGAAATCAATAGGTGTGAGAAATTGGACAATTCAAGTTCAACGGCAGTTCGTTCCTAATTGGAGTGGTTGGTGTATTCCATACTTCTAGCGATTGGATTTCACTCAAAACTCACCAAATGACTCCTCCCACCATAATATGATGTTGCCCAAGTTTTGGGCTCGATCCGAAATCAATAGGTGTGAGAAATAGGACAATTCAAGTTCAACGGCAGTTCGTTCCTAATTGGAGTGGTTGGTGTATTCTATACTTCTAGCGAATGGATTTCACCAAAAGCTCACCAAATGACTCCTCCCACCATATTATGATGTTGCCCACGTTTGGGGCTCGATCCGAAATCAATAGGTGTGAGAAATTGGACAATTCAAGTTCAACGGCAGTTCGTTCCTAATTGGAGTGGTTGGTGTATTCCATACTTCTAGCGATTGGATTTCACTCAAAACTGACAAAATGACTCCTCCCACCATATTATGATGTTGCCCAAGTTTGGGGCTCGATCCAAAATCAATATGTGTGACAAATTGGACAATTCAAGTTCAACGGCAGTTCGTTCCTAATTGGAGTGGTTGGTGTATTCCATACTTCTAGCGATTGGATTTCACTCAAAACTCACCAAAAGACTCCGCCCACCATATTATGATGTTGCCCAAGTTTTGGGCTTGATCCGAAATCAATAGGTGTTCCAAATTGGACAATTCAAGTTGAACGGCAGTTCGTTCCTAATTGGAGTGGTTGGTGTATTCCATACTTCTAGCGATTGGATTTCACTCAAAACTCACCAAATGACTCCTCCCACCATATTCTGATGTTGCCCAAGTTTGGGGCTCGATCCGAAATCAATAGGTGTGAGAAATAGGACAATTCAAGTTCAACGGCAGTTCGTTCCTAATTGGAGTGGTTGGTGTATTCTATACTTCTAGCGAATGGATTTCACCAAAAACTCACCAAATGATTCCTCCCACCATATTATGATGTTGCCCACGTTTGGGGCTCGATCCGAAATCAATAGGTGTGAGAAATTGGACAATTCAAGTTCAACGGCAGTTCGTTCCTCATTGGTGTGGTTGGTGTATTCCATACTTCTAGCGATTGGATTTCACTCAAAACTCACCAAATGACTCCTCCCACCATATTATCTTGTTGCAGAGGTTTGGGGTTCGATCCGAAATCAATAGGTGTTAGAAATTGGACAATTCAAGTTCAACGGCAGTTCGTTCCTAATTGGAGTGGTTGGTGTATTCCATACTTCTAGCGATTGGATTTCACTCAAA
Source organism: Prunus avium (assembly GCF_965620075.1). Taxonomy (NCBI): domain Eukaryota; kingdom Viridiplantae; phylum Streptophyta; class Magnoliopsida; order Rosales; family Rosaceae; genus Prunus; species Prunus avium. The sequence goes on from NC_142290.1 coordinate 12,685,885, forward strand.
ACTCACCAAAAGACTCCGCCCACCATATTATGATGTTGCCCAAGTTTTGGGCTTGATCCGAAATCAATAGGTGTGAGAAATTGGACAATTCAAGTTCAACGGCAGTTCGTTCCTAATTGGAGTGGTTGGTGTATTCCATACTTCTAGCGATTGGATTTCACTCAAAACTCACCAAATGACTCCTCCCACCATAATATGATGTTGCCCAAGTTTTGGGCTCGATCCGAAATCAGTAGGTGTGAGAAATTGGACAACTCAAGTTCAACGGCAGTTCCTTCCTAATTGGAGTGGTTGGTGTATTCCACACTTCTAGCGATTGGATTTCACTCAAAACTCACCAAATGACTCCTCCCACCATATTATGATGTTGCCCAAGTTTTGGGCTCGATCCGAAATCAATAGGTGTGGGAAATTGGACAATCCAAGTTCAACGATAGTTCGTTCCTAATTGGAGTGGTTGGTGTATTCCACACTTCAAGTGATTGGATTTCACTCAAAACTCACGAAATGACTCCTCCCACCATATTATGATGTTGCCCAAGTTTTGGGCTCGATCCGAAATCAATAGGTGTTCCAAATTGGACAATTCACGTTCAACGGCAGTTCGTTCCAAACTGTAGTGGTTGGTGTATTCCATACTTCTAGCGATTGGATTTCACTCAAAACTCACCAAATGACTCCTCCCACCATATTATGATGTTGCCCTTGTTTTGGGCACGATCCGAAATCAATAGGTGTTCCAAATTGGACAATTCAAGTTCAACGGCAGTAAGTTCCTAATTGGAGTGGTTGGTGTATTCCATACTTCTAGCGATTGGATTTCACTCAAAACTAACCAAATGACTCCTCCCACCATATTATGATGTTGCCCAAGTTTTGGGCTCGATCCGAAATCAATAGGTGTGAGAAATTGGACAATTCAAGTTCAACGGCAGTTCGTTCCTAATTGGAGTGGTTGGTGTATTCCACACTTCTAGCGATTGGATTTCACTCAAAACTCACCAAATGACTCCTCCCACCATATTATGATGTTGCCCAAGTTTTGGGCTTGATCCGAAATCATTAGGTGTTCCAAATTGGACAATTCAAGTTCAACGGCAGTTCGTTACTAATTGGAGTGGTTGGTGTATTCCATACTTCTAGCGATTGAGTTTCACTCAAAACTCACCAAATGACTCCTCCCACCATATTATGAAGTTGCCCAAGTTTGGGGCTCGATCCGAAATCAATAGGTGTTCCAAATTGGACAATTCAAGTTCAACGGCAGTTCGTTCCTAATTGGAGTGGTTCGTGTATTCCATACTTCTAGCGATTGGATTTCACTCAAAACTAGTCAAAATCACTCCTCCCACCATATTATGATGTTGCCCAAGTTTTGGGCTCGATCCGAAATCAATAGATGTGAGAAATTGGACAATTCAAGTTCAACGGCAGTTCGTTCCTAATTGGTGTGGTTGGTGTATTCCACACTTCTAGCGATTGGATTTCACTCAAAACTCACCAAATGACTCCTCCCACCATATTATGATGTTGCCCAAGTTTTGGGCTCGATCCGAAATCAATAGGTGTGAGAAATTGGACAATTCAAGATCAACGGCAGTTCGTTCCTAATTGGAGTGGTTGGTGTATTCCATACTTCTAGCGAATGGATTTCACTCAAAACTCACCAAAAGACTCCTCCCACCATATTATGATGTTGCCCAAGTTTTGGGCTCGATCCGAAATCAATAGGTGTGAGAAATTGGACAATTCAAGTTCAACGGCAGTTCGTTCCTAATTGGAGTGGTTGGTGTATTCCATACTTCTAGCGATTGGATTTCACTGTAAACTAACCAAATGACTCCTCCCACCATATTATGATGTTGCCCAAGTTTTGGGCTCGATCCGAAATCAATAGGTGTGAGAAATTGGACAATTCAAGTTCAACAGCGGTTCGTTCCTAATTGGATTGGTTGGTGTATTCCATACTTCTAGCGATTCGATTTCACTAAAAACTCACCAAATGACTCCTCCCACCATATTATGATGTTGCCTAAGTTTTGGGCACGATCCGAAATCAATAGGTGTTCCAAATTGGACAATTCAAGTTCAACGGCAGTTCGTTCCTAATTGGAGTGGTTGGTGTATTCCATACTTCTAGCGATTGGATTTCACTCAAAACTAACCAAATGAATACTCCCACCATACTATGATGTTGCCCATGTTTTGGGCTCGATCCGAAATCAACACGTGTGAGAAATTGGACAATTCAAGTTCAACGGCAGTTCGTTCCTAATTGGTGTGGTTGGTGTATTCCATACTTCTAGCGATTGGATTTCACTCAAAACTCACCAAATGACTCCTCCCACCATATTATGATGTTGCTCAAGTTTTGGGCTCGATCCAAAATCAATAGGTGTGAGAAATTGGACAATTCAAGTTCAACGGCAGTTCGATCCTAATTGGAGTGTTTGCTGTATTACATACTTCTAGCTATTGGATTACACTCAAAACTCACAAAGGACTCCTCCCACCATATTATGATGTTGCCCAAGTTTTGGGCTCGATCCGAAATCAATAGGTGTTCCAAATTGGACAATTCAAGTTCAACGACAGTTCGTTCCTAATTGGAGTGGTTGGTGTATTCCATACTTCTAGCGATTGGATTTCACTCAAAACTCACCAAGTGACTCCTCCCACCATATTATGATGTTGCCCAAGTTTGGGGCTCGATCCGAAATCAATAGGTGTGAGAAATTGGACAATTCAAGTTCAACGGCAGTTCGTTCCTAATTGGAGTGGTTGGTGTATTCCATACTTCTAGCGATTGTATTTCACTCAAAACTCACCAAATGACTCCTCCCACCATATTATGATGTTGCCCAAGTTTGGGGCTCGATCCGAAATCAATAGGTGTTCCAAATTGGACAATTCAAGTTCAACGGCAGTTCGTTCCTAATTGGAGTGGTTGGTGTATTCCACACTTCTAGCGATTGGATTTCACTAAAAACTAACCAAATGACTCCTCCCACCATATTATGATGTTGCCCAAGTTTTGGGCTCGATCCGAAATCAATAGGTGTGAAAAATTGGACAATTCAAGTTCAACGGCAGTTCGTTCCTAATTGGAGTGGTTGGTGTATTCCATACTTCTAGCGATTGGATTTCACTCAAAACTCACCAAGTGACTCCTCCCACCATATTATGATGTTGCCCAAGTTTTGGGCTCGAGCCGAAATCAATAGGTGCGGGAAATTGGACAATTCAAGTGCAACGGCAGTTCGTTCCTAATTGGAGTGGTTGGTGTATTCCATAGTTCTAGCGATTGGATTTCACTCAAAATTCACCAAATGACTCCTCCCACCATATTGTGATGTAGCCAAAAGTTTGGGGCTCGATCCCAAATCAATAGGTGTTCCAAATTGGACAATTCAAGTTCAACGGCAGTTCGTTCCTAATTGGAGTGGTTGGTGTATTCCGTACTTCTAGCGATTGGATTTCACTCAAAACTCACCAAATGACTCCTCCCACCATATTATGATGTTGCCCAAGTTTTGGGCTCGATCCGAAATCAATAGGTGTTCCAAATTGGACAATTCAAGTTCAACGGCAGTTCGTTCCTAATTGGATTGGTTGGGGTATTCCATACTTCTAGCGATTGGATTTCACTCAAAACCCACCAAATGACTCCTCCCACCATATTATGATGTTGCCCAAGTTTTGGGCTCGATCCGAAATCAATAGGTGTTCCAAATTGGACAATTCAAGTTCAACGGCAGTTCGTTCCTAATTGGAGTGGTTGGTGTATTCCATACTTCTAGCGATTGGATTTCACTCAAAACTCACCAAATGACTCCTCCCACCATATTATGATGTTGCCCAAGTTTTGGGCTCGATCCGAAATCAATAGGTGTTCCAAATTGGACAATTCAAGTTCAACGGCAGTTCGTTCCTAATTGGATTGGTTGGGGTATTCCATACTTCTAGCGATTGGATTTCACTCAAAACCCACCAAATGACTCCTCCCACCATATTATGATGTTGCCCAAGTTTTGGGCTCGATCCGAAATCAATAGGTGTTCCAAATTGGACAATTCAAGTTCAACGGCAGTTCGTTCCTAATTGGAGTGGTTGGTGTATTCCATACTTCTAGCGTTTGGATTTCACTCAAAACTCACCAAATGACTCCTCCCACCATATTATGATGTTGCTCAAGTTTTGGGCTCGATCCGAAATCAATAGGTGTGATAAATTGGACAATTGAAGTTCCACGGAAGTTCGTTCCTAATTGGAGTGGTTGGTGTATTCCATAGTTCTAGCGATTGGATTTCACTCAAAACTCACCAAATGACTCCTCCCACCATATTATGATGTTGCCCAAGTTTTGGGCTCGATCCGAAATCAATAGGTGTTCCAAATTGGACAATTCAAGTTCAACGGCAGTTTGTTCCTAATTGGAGTGGTTGGTGTATTCCATACTTCTAGCGTTTGGATTTCACTCAAAACTCACCAAATGACTCCTCCCACCATATTATGATGTTGCCCAAGTTTTGGGCTCGATCCGAAATCAATAGGTGTGATAAATTGGAAAATTGAAGTTCCACGGAAGTTCGTTCCTAATTGGAGTGGTTGGTGTATTGCATAGTTCTAGCGATTGGATTTCACTCAAAACTCACCAAACGACTCCTCCCACCATATTATGATGTTGCCCAAGTTTTGGGCTCGATACGAAATCAATAGGTGTTCCAAATTGGACAATTCAAGTTCAACGGCAGTTCGTTCCTAATTGGATTGGTTGGGGTATTCCATACTTCTAGCGATTGGATTTCACTCAAAACTCACCAAATGACTCCTCCCACCATATTATGATGTTGCCCAAGTTTTGGGCTCGATCCGAAATCAATAGGTCTGAGAAATTGGTCAATTCAATTTCAACGACAATTCGTTCCTAATTGGAGTGGTTGGTGTATTCCATACGTCCAGCGATTGGATTTCACTCAAAACTCACCAAATGACTCCTCGCACCATGTTATGATGTTGCCCAAGTTTTGGGCTCGATCCGAGATCAATAGGTGTTCGAAATTGGACAATTCAAGTTCAATGGCAGTTCGTTCCTAATTGGAGTGGTTGGTGTATTCCATACTTCTAGGGATTGGATTTCACTTACAAGTCACCAAATGACTCCTCCCACCATATTATGATGTTGCCCAAGTTTTGGGCTCGATCCGAAATCAATAGGTGTTCCAAATTAGACAATTCAAGTTCAACGGCAGTTCGTTCCTAATTGGAGTGGTTGGTGTATTCCATACTTCTAGCGATTGGATTTCAGTCAAAACTAACCAAATGACTCCTCCCAGAATATTATAATGTTGCCCAAGTTTTGGGCTCGATCCGAAATCAATAGGTGTTCCAAATAGGACAATTCAAGTTCAACGGCAGTTCGTTCCTAACTGGAGTGGTTGGTGTATTCCATACTTCTAGCGATTCGATTTCACTCAAAACTCGCCAAATGACTCCTCCCACCATATTACGATGTTGCCCAAGTTTTGGGCTCGATCCAAAATCAATAGGTGTTCCAAATTGGACAATTCAAGTTCAACGGCAGTTCGTTTATAATTGGAGTGGTTGGTGTATTCCATACGTCCAGCGAATGGATTTCACTCAAAACTCACCAAATGACTCCTCCCACCATATTATGAGGTTGCCCACGTTTTGGGCTCGGTCCGAAATCAAAAGGTGTTCCAAATTGGACAATTCAAGTTCATCGGCAGTTCGTTCCTAATTGGAGTGGTTGGTGTATTCCATACATCAGGCGATTGGATTTCACCCAAAACTCACCAAATGACCCCTCCCACCATTTTATTATGTTGCCCAAGTTTTGGGCTCGATCCAAAATCAATAGGTGTTCCAAATTGGACAATTCAAGTTCAACGGCAGTTCGTTCCTAATTGGAGTGGTTGGTGTATTCCATACTTCTAGCGATTGGACTTCACTCAAAACTCACCAAATGACTCCTCCCACCATATTTTGTTGTTCCCCAAGTTTTTTGCTCGATCCGAAATCAATAGGTGTTCCAAATTGGACAATTCAAGTTCAACGACAGTTCGTTCCTAATTGGAGGGATTTGTGTATTCCATACTTCTAGCGATTGGATTTCACTCAAAACTCACCAAATGACTCTTCCCACCATATTATGATGTTGCCCAAGTTTGGGGCTTGATCCGAAATCAATAGGTGTGAGAAATTGGACAATTCAAGTTCAACGGCAGTTCGTTCCTAATTGGAGTGGTTCGTGTATTCCATACTTCTAGCGATTGGATTTCACTCAAAACTAACCAAATGACTCCTCCCACCATATTATGAAGTTGCCCAAGTTTTGGGCACGATCCGAAATCAGTAGGTGTTCCAAATTGGATAATTCAAGTTCAACGGCAGTTCGTTCCTAATTGGGGTGGTTGGTGTATTCCATACTTCTAGCGATTGGATTTCACTCAAAACTAACCAAATGACTCCTCCCACCATATTATGATGTTGCCCAAGTTTTGGACTCGATCCGAAATCAATGGGTGTTCCAAATTGGACAATTCAAATTCCACGGCAGTTCGTTCCTAATTGGAGTGGTTGGTGTATTCCATACTTCTAGCGATTGGATTTCACTCAAAACTCACCAACTGACTCCTCCCACCATATTATGTTGTTACCCAAGTTTTGGGCTCGATCCGAAATCAATAGGTGTTCCAAATTGGACAATTCAAGTTCAACGGCAGTTCGTTCCTAACTGGAGTGGTTGGTGTATTCCATACTTCTAGCGATTGGATTTCACTCAATACTCACCAAATGACTCCTCCCACCATATTATGATGTTACCCAAGTTATGGGAACGATCCGAAGTCAATAGGTGTTCCAAATTGGACAATTCAAGTTCAACGGCAGTTCGTTCCTAACTGGAGTGGTTGGTGTATTCCATACTTCTAGCGATTGGATTTCACTCAAAACTTACCAATTGACTCCTCCCACCATATTATGATGTTGCCCAAGTTTTGGGCTCGATCCGAAATCAATAGGTGTGATAAATTGGACAATTCAAGTTCAACGGCAGTTCGTTCCTAATTGGAGTGGTTGGTGTATTCCATACTTCTAGCGATTTGATTTCACTCAAAACTCACCAAATGACTCCTCCCACCGTATTATGATGTTTCCCAAGTTTTGGGCTCTATCCGAAATCAATAGGTGTTCCATATTAGACAATTCAAGTTCAACGGCAGTTCGTTCCTAATTGGAGTGGTTGGTGTATTCCATACTTCTATCGATTGGATTTCACTCAAAACCCACCAAATGACCCCTCCCGCCATATTATGATGTTGCCCAAGTTTCGGGCTCGATCCGAAATCAATAGGTGTTCCAAATTGGACAATTCAAGTTCAACGGCAATTCGTTCCTAATTGGAGTGGTTGGTGTATTCCATACTTCTAGCGATTGGATTTCACTCAAAACTAACCAAATGACTACTCCCACCCTATTATGATGTTGCCCAAGTTTTGGGCTCGATCCAAAATCAATAGGTGTGAGCAATTGGACAATTCAAGTTCAACGGCAGTTCGTTCCTAACTGGAGTGGTTGGTGTATTCCATACGTCTAGCGATTGGATTTCACCCAAAACTCACCAAATGACTCCTCCCACCATATTATGATGTTGCCCAAGTTTTGGGCTCGATCCGAAATCAGTAGGTCTTAGAAATTGGTCAATTCAATTTGAACGACAGTTCGTTCCTAATTGGAGTGGTTGGTGTATTCCATACGTCCAGCGAATGGATTTCACTCAAAACTCACCAAATGACTCCTCCCACCATATTATGATGTTGCCCAAGTTTTGGGCTCGATCCGAAATCAATAGGTGTTCCAAATTGGACAATTCAAGTTCAACGGCAGTTCGTTCCTAATTGGTGTGGTTGGTGTATTCCATACTTCTAGCGGTTGGATTTCACCCAAAACTCACCAAATGACTCCTCCCACCATATTATGATGTTGCCCAAGTTTTGGGCTCGATCCGAAATCAGTAGGTCTTAGAAATTGGTCAATTCAATTTGAACGACAGTTCGTTCCTAACTGGAGTGGTTGGTGTATTCCATACTTCTTGCGATTGGATTTCCCTCAAAACTCACCAAATGACTCCTCCCACCATATTATGATGTTGCCCAAGTTTTGGGCACGATCCGAAATCAATAGGTGTTCCAAATTGGACAATTCAAGTTCAACGGCAGTTCGTTCCTAACTGGAGTGGTCGGTGTATTCCATACTTCTTCCGAATGGATTTCACTCAAAACCCACCAAATGACTCCTCCCACCATATTATGATGTTGCCCAAGTTTTGGGCTCGATCCGAAATCCATAGGTGTTCCAAATAGGACAATTCAAGTTCAACGGCAGTTCGTTCCTAATTGGAGTGGTTGGTGTATTCCACACTTCTAGCGATTGGATTTCTATCAAAACTCACCAAATGACTCCTCCCACCATATTATGATGTTGCCCAAGTCTTGGGCTCGATCCGAAATCAATAGGTGTTCCAAATTGGACAATTCAAGTTCAACGGCAGTTCGTTCCTAATTGGAGTGGTTGGTGTATTCCATACTTCTAGCGATTGGACTTCACTCAAAACTCACCAAATGACTCCTCCCACCATATTTTGTTGTTCCCCAAGTTTTTTGCTCGATCCGAAATCAATAGGTGTTCCGAATTGGACAATTCAAATTCCACGGCAGTTCGTTCCTAACTGGAGTGGTTGGTGTATTCCATACTTCAAGCGATTGGATTTCACTCAAAACTCACCAACTGACTCCTCCCACCATATTATGTTGTTACCCAAGTTTTGGGCTCGATCCGAAATCAATAGGTGTTCCAAATTGGACAATTCAAGTTCAACGGCAGTTCGTTCCTAACTGGAGTGGTTGGTGTATTCCATACTTCTAGCGATTGGATTTCACTCAATACTCACCAAATGACTCCTCAAACCATATTATGATGTTGGCCAAGTTATGGGCTCGATCCGAAGTCAATAGGTGTTCCAAATTGGACAATTCAAGTTCAACGGCAGTTCGTTCCTAACTGGAGTGGTTGGTGTATTCCATACTTCTAGCGATTGGATTTCACTCAATACTCACCAAATGACTCCTCAAACCATATTATGATGTTGGCCAAGTTATGGGCTCGATCCGAAGTCAATAGGTGTTCCAAATTGGACAATTCAAGTTCAACGGCAGTTCGTTCGTAACTGGAGTGGTTGGTGTATTCCATACTTCTAGCGATTGGATTTCACTCAAAACTCACCAATTGACTCCTCCCACCATATTATGATGTTGCCCAAGTGTTGGGCTCGATCCGAAATCAATAGGTGTGATAAATTGAACAATTCAAGTTCAACGGCAGTTCGTTCCTAATTGGTGTGGTTGGTGTATTCCATACTTCTAGCGATTTGATTTCACTCAAAACTCACCAAATGACTCCTCCCACCGTATTATGATGTTGCCCATGTTTTGGGCTCTATCCGAAATCAATAGGTGTTCCAAATTGGACAATTCAAGTTCAACGGCAGTTCGTTCCTAATTGGAGTGGTCGGTATATTCCATACTTCTAGCGATTGGAGTTCACTCAAAACTCACCAAACGACTCCGCCCACCATATTATGATGTTGCCCAAGTTCAACGATTGGTGTGGTTGGTATATTCCATACTTCTATCAATAGGTGTTCCAAATTGGACAATTCAAGTTCAACGGCAGTTCGTTCCTAATTGGAGTGGTTAGTGTATTCCATACTTCTAGCGATTTGATTTCACTCAAAACTCACCGATTGACTCCTCCCACCGTATTATGATGTTGCCCAATTTTGGGCTCGATCCGAAATCAATCGGTGTTCCAAATTGGACAATTCAAGTTCAACGGCAGTTCGTTCCTAATTGGAGTGGTTGGTGTATTCCATACTTCTAGCGATTGGATTTCAATCAAAACCCACAAAATGACTCCACCGACCATATTATGTTGTTGCCCAAGTTTTAGGCTCGATCCGAAATCAATAGCTGTTCCAAATTGGACAATTCAAGTTCAACGGCAGTTCGTTCCTAATTGGAGAGGTTGGTGTATTCCATACTTCTATCGATTGGATTTCACTCAAAACCCACCAAATGACCCCTCCCACCATATTATGATGTTGCCCAAGTTTCGGGCTCGATCCGAAATCAATAGGTGTTCCAAATTGGACAATTCAAGTTCAACGGCAGTTCGTTCCTAACTGGAGTGGTTGCTGCATTCCATACTTCTAGGGATTGGATTTCACTCAAAACTCACCAAATGACTCCTCCCACCATATTATGATATTTCCCAAGTTTTGGGCTCGATCCGAAATCAATAGGTGTTAGAAATTGGACAATTCAAGTTCAACGGCAGTTCGTTCCTAATGGGAGTGGTTGGTGTATTCCATACTTCTAACGATTGGATTTCACTCAAAACTTCCCAAATGACTCCTCCCAGCATATTATGATGTTGCCCAGGTTTTGGGCTCGATCCGAAATCAATAGGTGTGAGAAATTGGACAATTCAAGTTCAACGGCAGTTCGTTCCAAATTGGAGTGGTTGGTGTATTCCATACTTCTAGCGATTGGATTTCACTGAAAACTCACCAAATGACTCCTCCCACCATATTATGATGTTGCCCAAGTTATGGGCTCGATCCGAAATCAATAGGTGTGAGCAATTGGACAATTCAAGTTCAACGGCAGTTCGTTCCTAATTGGAGTCGTTGGTGTATTCCATACTTCTCGCGTTTGGATTTCACTCAAAACTAACCAAATGACTACTCCAACCATATTATGATGTTGCCCAAGTTTTGGGCTCGATCCAAAATCAATAGGTGTGAGAAATTGGACAATTCAAGTTCAACGGCAGTTCGTTCCTAATTGGAGTGGTTGGTGTATTCCACACTTCTAGCGATTTGATTTCACACAAAACTCACCAAATGACTCCTCCCACCATATTATGATGCTGCCGAAGTTTTGGGCTCGATCCGAAATCAATAGGTGTGAGAAATTGGGCAATTCAAGTTCAACGGCATTTCGTTCCTAATTGGAGTGGTTGGTGTATTCCATACTTCTTGCGATTGGACTCCACCCAAAACTCACCAAATGACTCCTCCCACCATATTATGATGTTGCCCAAGTTTGGGGCTGGATCCGAAATCAATAGGTGTTCCAAATTGGACAATTCAAGTTCAACGGCAGTTCGTTCCTAATTGGAGTGGTTGGTGTATTCCACACTTCGAGCGATTGGATTTCACTCAAAACTCACCAAATGACTCCTCCCACCATATTATGATGTTGCCCAAGTTTCGGGCTCGACCCGAAATCAATAGGTGTTACAAATTGGACAATTCAAGTTCAACGGCAGTTCGTTCCTAATTGGAGTGGTTGGTCTATTCCATACTTCCAGCGATTGGATTTCACTCAAAACTCACCAAATGACTCCTCCCACCATATTAAGATGTTGCCCAAGTTGGGGCTCAATCCGAAATCAATAGGTGTGAGAAATTGGACAATTCAAGTTCAACGGCAGTTCGTTCTTAATTGGAGTGGTTGGTGTATTCCAAACTTCTAGCGATTGGATTTCACTAAAAACTCACCAAATGACTCCTCCCACCGTATTATGATGTTGCCCAAGTTTTGGGCTCGATCCGAAATCATTAGGTCTTCCAAATTTGACAATTAGAGTTCAACGTCAGTTCGTTCCTAATTGGAGTGGTTGGTGTATTCCATACTTCTAGCGATTGGATTTCTCTCAAAACGGACCAAATGACTCCTCCCACCATATTATGATGTTGCCCAAGTTTGGGGCTCGATCCGAAATCAATAGGTGTGAGAAATTGGACAATTCAAGTTCAACGGCAGTTCGTTCCTAATTGGAGTGGTTGGTGTATTCCATACTTCTTGCGATTGGATTTCACTCAAAACTAACCAAATGACTCCTCCCACCATATTATGATGTTGCCTAAGTTTTGGGCTCGATCCGAAATCAATAGGTGTTAGAAATTGGACAATTCAAGTTCAACGGCAGTTCGTTCCTAATTGGAGTGGTTGTTGTGTTCCATACTTCTAGCGATTGGATTTCACTCAAAACTCACCAAATGACTCCTCCCACCATATTATGATGTTGCCCAAGTTTGGGGCTCGATCCGAAATCAATAGGTGTGAGAAATTGGACAATTCAAGTTCAACGGAAGTTCGTTCCTAATTGGAGTGGTTGGTGTATTCCATACTTCTAGCGATTGGATTTCACTCAAAACTCACCAAATAACTCCTCACACCATATTATGATGTTGCCCAAGTTTTGGGTTCGATCCGAAATCAATAGGTCTTCCAAATTTGACAATTAGAGTTCAACGGCAGTTCGTTCCTAATTGGAGTGGTTGGTGTATTCCATACTTCTAGCTATCGGATTTCACTCAAAAATAGCCAAATGACTCCTCCCACCATATTTTGATGTTGCCCAAGTTTTGGGCTAGATCCGAAATCAATAGGTGTGAGAAATTGGACAATTCAAGTTCAACGGCAGTTCGTTCCTAATTGGAGTGGTTGGTGTATTCCATACTTCTAGCGATTGGATTTCACTCAAAACTCACCAAATGACTCCTCCCACCATATTATGATGTTGCCCAGGTTTTGGGCTCGATCCGAAACCAATAGGTCTTCCAAATTTGACAATTAGAGTTCAACGGCAGTTCGTTCCTAATTGGAGCGGTTGGTGTATTCCATACTTCTAGCGATTGTATTTCACTCAAAACTCACCAAATGACTCCTCCCACCATATTATGATGTTGCCCAAGTTTTGGGCTCGATCCGAAATCAATAGGTCTTCCAAATTCGACAATTAGGGTTCAATGGCAGTTCGTTCCTAATTGGAGTGGTTGGTGTATTCCATACTTCTAGCGTCTGGATTTCACTCAAAACTCACCAAATGACTCCTCCCACCATATTATGATGTTGCCCAGGTTTTGGGCTCGATCCGAAACCAATAGGTCTTCCAAATTTGACAATTAGAGTTCAACGGCAGTTCGTTCCTAATTGGAGCGGTTGGTGTATTCCATACTTCTAGCGATTGTATTTCACTCAAAACTCACCAAATGACTCCTCCCACCATATTATGATGTTGCCCAAGTTTTGGGCTCGATCCGAAATCAATAGGTCTTCCAAATTCGACAATTAGGGTTCAATGGCAGTTCGTTCCTAATTGGAGCGGTTGGTGTATTCCATACTTCTAGTGATTGGATTTCACTCAAAACTAGCCAAATGACTCCTCCCACCATATTATGATGTTGCCCAAGTTTGGGGCTTGATTCGAAATCAATAGGTGTCAAAAAATTGGACAATTCAAGTTCAACGGCAGTTCGTTCTGAATTGGAGTGGTTTCCATACTTCTAGCTACTGGATTTCACTCAAAACTCACCAAATGACTCCTCCCACCATATTATGATGTTGCCCAAGTTTTGGGCTCGATCCGAAATCAATAGGTGTTCCAAATTGGACAATTCAAGTTCAACGGCAGTTCGTTCCTAATTGGAGTGGTTGGTGTATTCCATACTTCTAGCGATTGGATTTCACTGAAAACTCACCAAATGACTCCTCCCACCATAGTATGATGTTGCCCATGTTTTGGGCTCGATCCGAAATCAATAGGTGTTCCAAATTGGACAATTCAAGTTCAACGGCAGTTCGTTCCTAATTGGAGTGGTTGGTGTATTCCATACTTCTAGCGTCTGGATTTCACTCAAAACTCACCAAATGACTCCTCCCACCATATTATGATGTTGCCCAAGTTTGGGGATCGATCCGAAATCAATAGGTGTTCCAAAGTGGACAATTCAAGTTCAATGGCAGTTCGATCCTAATTGGAGTGGTTGGTGTATTCCATACTTCTAGCGATTGGATTTCACTCAAAACTCACCAAATGACTCCTCCCACCATATTATGATGTTGCCCAAGTTTTGGGCTCGATCTAAAATCAATAGGTGTTCCAAGTTGGATAATTCAAGTTCAACGGCAGTTCGTTCCTAATTGCAGTGGTTGGTGTATTCCATACTTCTAGCGATTGGATTTCACTCAAAACTCACCAAATGACTCCTCCCACCATATTATGATGTTGCCCAAGTTTTGGGCTCGATCCGAACTCAATAGCTCTTCCAAATTTGACAGTTAGAGTTCAACGGCAGTTCGTTCCTAATTGGACTGGTTGGTGTATTCCATACTTCTAGCGATTGGATTTCACTCAAAACTAACCAAATGACTCCTCCCACCATATTATGATGTTGCCCAAGTTTTGGGCTCGATCCGAAATAATAGGTGTGAGAAATTGGACAATTCAAGTTCAACGGCAGTTCGTTCCTAATTGGAGTGGTTGCTGTATTCCATACTTCTAGCTATTGGATTTCACTCAAAACTCACCAAATGACTCCTCCCACCATATTATGATGTTGCCCAAGTTTGGAGCTCGATCCGAAATCAATAGGTGTGAGAAATTGGACAATTCAAGTTCAACGGCAGTTCGTTCCTAATTGGAGTGGTTGGTGTATTCCATACTTCTAGAGATTGGATTTCACTCAAAACACACCAAATGACTCCTCCCACCACATTATGATGTTGCCCAAGTTTTGGGCTCGATCCAAAATCAATAGGTGTGAGAAATTGGACAATTCAAGTTCAACGGCATTTCGTTCCTAATTGGAATGGTTGGTGTATTCCACACTTCTAGCGATTGGATTTCACTCAAAACTCACCAAATGACTCCTCCCACCATATTATGATGTTGCCCAAGTTTTGGGCTCGATCCGAAATCAATAGGTGTGAGAAATTGGACAATTCAAGTTCAACGGCAGTTCGTTCCTAATTGGAGTGGTTGGTGTATTCCATAGTTCAGGCGATTGGATTTCACTCAAAACTCACCAAATGACTCCTCCCACCATATTAGGACGTTGCCCAAGTTTGGGGCTCGATCCGAAATCTATAGGTGTGAGAAATTGGACAATTCAAGTTCAACGGCAGTTCGTTCCTAATTGGAGTGGTTGCTGTATTCCGTACTTCTAGCGATTGGATTTCACTCAAAACTCACCAAATGACTCCTCCCACCATATTATGATGTTGCCCATGTTTTGGGCTCAATCCGAAATCAATAGGTGTGAGAAATTGGACAATTCAAGTTCAACGACAGTTCGTTCCTAATTGGAGTGGTTGGTGTATTCCATACTTCTAGCAATTGGATTTCACTCAAAACTCCTCCCACCTTATTATGATGTTGCCCATGTTTTGGGCTCTATCTGAAATCAATAGGTGTGGGAAATTGGACAATCCAAGTTCAAGGGCAGTTCGTTCCTAATTGGAGTGGTTGGTGTATTCCATACTTCTAGCGATTGGATTTCAATCAAAACTCACCAAACGACTCCTCCCACCATATTATGATGTTGCCCAAGTTTTGGGCTCGATCCGAAATCAATAGGTGTTCCAAATTGGACAATTCAAGTTCAACGGCAGTTCGTTCCTAATTGGAGTGGTTGGTGTATTCCATACTTCTAGCGATTGGATTTTACTCAAAACTAACCAAATGACTCCTCCCACCATGTTGTGATGATGCCCAAGTTTTGGGCTCGATCCGAAATCAATAGGTGTTACAAATTCGACAATTCAAGTTCAACGGCAGTTCGTTCCTAAATGGAGTGGTTGGTGTATTCCATACTTTTAGCGATTGGATTTCACTCAAAACTAACCAAATGACTACTCCCACCATATTATGATGTTAACCAAGTTTTGGGCTCAATCCAAAATCAATAGGTGTGAGAAATTGGACAATTGAAGTTCAACGGCAGTTCGTTCCTAATTGGAGTAGTTGGTGTATTCCACACTTCTAGCGATTGGATTTCACTCAAAACTCACAAAATGACATCTCCCACCAAATTATGATGTTGCCCAAGTTTTGGGCTCGATCCGAAATCAATAGGTGTGAGAAATTGGACAATTCAAGTTCAACGACAGTTCGTTCCTAATTGGAGTGGTTGGTGTATTCCATACATCTAGCGATTGGATTTCACTCAAAACTCACCAAATGACTCCTCTCACCATATTATGATGTTGCCCAAGTTTTGGGCTCGATCCAAAATCAATAGGTGTGAGAAATTGGACAATTCAAGTTTAACGGCAGTTCGTTCCTAATTGGTGTGGTTGGTGTATTCCACACTTCTAGCGATTGGATTTCACTCAAAACTAACCAAATGACTCCTCCCACCATATTATGATGTTGCCCAAGTTTGGGGCTCGATCCGAAATCAATAGGTGTGAGAAATTGGACAATTCAAGTTCAACGGCAGTTCGTTCCTAACTGGAATGGTTGGTGTCTTCCACACTTCTAGCAATTGGATTTCACTCAAAACTCACAAAATGACATCTCCCACCAAATTATGATGTTGCCCAAGTTTTGGGCTCGATCTGAAATCAATAGGTGTGGGAAATTGGACAATCCAAGTTCAACGGCAGTTCGTTCCTAATTGGAGTGGTTGGTGTATTCCACACTTTTAGGGATTGGATTTCTCTCAAAACTAGCCAAATGACTCCTCCCACCGTATTATGATGTTGCCCAAGTTTTGGGCTCGATCCGAAATCAATAGGTGTAAGAAATTGGACAATTCAAGTTCAACGGCAGTTCGTTCCTAATCGTAGTGGTTGGTGTATTCCATACTTCTAGCGATTGGATTTCACACAAAACTCACCAAATGACTCCTCCCACCATATTATGATGTTGCCCTGGTTTGGGGCTCGATCCGAAATCAATAGGTGTTCCAAATTGGACAACTCAAGTTCAACGGCAGTTTGTTCCTAATTGGAGTGGTTGGTGTATTCTATACTTCTAGCGATTGGATTTCACTCAAAACTAAACAAATGACTCCTCCCACCATATTATGATGTTGCCCAAGTTTTGGGCTCGATCCGAAATCAATAGGTGTGAGAAATTGGACAGTTCAAGTTCAACGGCAGTTCGTTCCTAATTGGAGTGGTTGGTGTATTCCACACTTCTAGGGATTGGATTTCACTCAAAACTCACCAAATGACTCCTCCCACCATATTATGATGTTGCCCAAGTTTGGGGCTCGGTCCGAAATCAATAGGTGTTCCAAATTGGACAATTCAAGTTCAACGGCAGTTCGTTCCTAATTGGAGTGGTTGGTGTATTCCATACTTCTAGCGATTGGATTTCACTCAAAACTCACCAAATGACTCCTCCCACAATATTATGATGTAGCCCAAGTTTGGGGCTCTGTCCGAAATCAATAGATGTGAGAAATTGGACAATTCAAGTTCAACGACAGTTCGTTCCTAATTGGAGTGGTTGGTGTATTCCATACTTCTAGCGATTGGATTTCACTCAAAACTAACCAAATGACTCCTCCCACCATATTATGATGTTGCCCAAGTTTTGGGCTCGATCCGAAATAATAGGTGTGGGAAATTGGACAATTCAAGTTCAACGGCAGTTCGTTCCTAATTGGAGTGGTTGCTGTATTCCATACTTCTAGCTATTGGATTTCACTCAAAACTCACCAAATGACTCCTCCCACCATATTATGATGTTGCCCAAGTTTGGGGCTCGATCCGAAATCAATAGGTGTGAGAAATTGGACAATTCAAGTTCAACGGCAGTTCGTTCCTAATTGGAGTGGTTGATGTATTCCATACTTCAGGCGTTTGGATTTCACTCAAAACTCACCAAATGACTCCTCCCAAAATATTATGATGTTGCCCAAGTTTGGGGCTCGATCCGAAATCTATAGGTGTGAGAAATTGGACAATTCAAGTTCAACGGCAGTTCGTTCCTAATTGGAGTGGTTGCTGTATTCCATACTTCTAGCGATTGGATTTCACTCAAAACTCACCGAATGACTCCTCCCACCATATTATGATGTTGCCCAAGTTTTGGGCTCGATCCGAAATCAATAGGTGTTCCAAATTGGACAATTCAAGTTCAACGGCAGTTCGTTCCTAATTGCAGTGGTTGGTGTATTCCATACTTCTAGCGATTGGATTTCACTCAAAACTCCTGCCACCATATTATGATGTTGCCCAAGTTTTGGGCTCGATCCGAAATCAATAGGTGTTCCAAATTGGACAATTCAAGTTCAACGGCAGTTCGTTCCTAATTGGAGTGGTTAGTGTATTCCATACTTCTAGCGATTGGATTTCACTCAAAACTCACCAAATGACTCCTCCCACCATATTATGATGTTGCCCAAGTTTTGGGCTCGATCCTAATTCAATAGGTGTGAGAAATTGGTCAATTCAATTTCAACGACAGTTCGTTCCTAATTGGATTGTTGGTGTATTCCATACTTCTAGCGATTGGATTTCACTAAAAACTCACCAAATGACTCCCCCCACCATATTATGATGTTGCCCAAGTTTTGGGCTCGATCCGAAATCAATAGGTCTTCCAAATTGGACAATTCAAGTTCAACGGCAGTTCGTTCCTAATTGGAGTGGTTGGTGTATTCCATACTTCTAGCGATTGTATTTCACTCAAAACTCACCAAATGACTCCTCGCACCATATTATGATGGTGCCCAAGTTTTGGGCTTGATCCGAAATCAATAGTTGTGAGAAATTGGACAATTCAAGTTCAACGGCAGTTCGTTCCAAATTGGAGTGGTTGGTGTATTCCATACTTCTAGCGATTGGATTTCACTCAAAACTCACCAAATGACTCCTCGCACCATATTATGATGGTGCCCAAGTTTTGGGCTCGATCCGAAATCAATAGTTGTGAGAAATTGGACAATTCAAGTTCAACGGCAGTTCGTTCCTAATTGGAGTGGTTGGTGTATTCCATACTTCTAGCGATTGGATTTCACTCAAAACTCACCAAATGACTCCCCCCACCATATTATGATGTTGCCCAAGTTTTGGGCTCGATCCGAAATCAATAGGTCTTCCAAATTGGACAATTCAAGTTCAACGGCAGTTCGTTCCTCATTGGAGTGGTTGGTGTATTCCATACTTCTAGCGATTGTATTTCACTCAAAACTCACCAAATGACTCCTCGCACCATATTATGATGGTGCCCAAGTTTTGGGCTCGATCCGAAATCAATAGTTGTGAGAAATTGGACAATTCAAGTTCAACGGCAGTTCGTTCCTAATTGGAGTGGTTGGTGTATTCCATACTTCTAGCGATTGGATTTCACTCAAAACTCACCAAATGACTCCCCCCACCATATTATGATGTTGCCCAAGTTTTGGGCTCGATCCGAAATCAATAGGTCTTCCAAATTGGACAATTCAAGTTCAACGGCAGTTCGTTCCTAATTGGAGTGGTTGGTGTATTCCATACTTCTAGCGATTGTATTTCACTCAAAACTCACCAAATGACTCCTCCCACCATATTATGATGTTGCCCAAGTTTTGGGCTCGATCCGAAATCAATAGGTGTGAGAAATTGGACAATTCAAGTTCAACGGCAGTTCGTTCCTAATTGGAGTGGTTGGTGTATTCCACACTTCTAGCGATTGGATTTCACTCAAAACTCACCAAATGACTCCCCCCACCATATTATGATGTTGCCCAAGTTTTGGGCTCGATCCGAAATCAATAGGTCTTCCAAATTGGACAATTCAAGTTCAACGGCAGTTCGTTCCTCATTGGAGTGGTTGGTGTATTCCATACTTCTAGCGATTGTATTTCACTCAAAACTCACCAAATAACTCCTCGCACCATATTATGATGGTGCCCAAGTTTTGGGCTCGATCCGAAATCAATAGGTGTGAGAAATTGGTCAATTCAATTTCAACGACAGTTCGTTCCTAATTGGATTGTTGGTGTATTCCATACTTCTAGCGATTGGATTTCACTCAAAACTAACCAAATGACTCCTCCCACCATATTATGGTGTGGCCCAAGTTTTGGGCTCGATCCGAAATAATAGGTGTGAGAAATTGGACAATTCAAGTTCAACGGCAGTTCGTTCCTAATTGGAGTGGTTGCTGTATTCCATACTTCTAGCGATTGGATTTCACACAAAACTCATCAAATGACTCCTCCCACCATATTATGTTGTTGCCCAAGTTTTGGGCTCGATCCGAAATCAATAGGTGTTCCAAATTGGACAATTCAAGTTCAACGGCAGTTCGTTCCTAATTGCAGTGGTTGGTGTATTCCATACTTCTAGCGATTGGATTTCACTCAAAACTCACCAAATGACTCCTCCCACCATATTGTGATGTTGCCCAAGTTTTGGGCTCAATCCGAAATCAATAGGTCTTCTAAATTTGACAACAAGAGTTCAACGGCAGTTCGTTCCTAATTGGACTGGTTGGTGTATTCCATACTTCTAGCGATTGGATTTCACTCAAAACTAACCAAATGACTCCTCCCACCATATTATGATGTGGCCCAAGTTTTGGGCTCGATCCGAAATACTAGGTGTGAGAAATTGGACAATTCAAGTTCAACGGCAGTTCGTTCCTAATTGGAGTGGTTGGTGTATTCCATAGTTCTAGCATTTGGATTTCACTCAAAACTCACCAATTGACTCCTCCCACCATATTATTATGTTGCCCAAGTTTGGGGGTCGTTCTGAAATCAATAGGTGTGAGAAATGGGACAATTCAAGTTCAACGGCAGTTCGTTCCTAATTGGAGTGGTTAGTGTATTCCATACTTCTAGCGATTGGATTTCACTCAAAACTAACCAAATGACTCCTCCCACCATATTATGATGTTGCCCAAGTTTTGGGCTCGATTCGAAATCAATAGGTGTGAGAAATTGGTCAATTCAATTTCAACGGCAGTTCGTTCCTAATTGGAGTGGTTGGTGTATTCCATACTTCTAGCGATTGGATTTCACTCAAAACTCACCAAATGACTCCCCCAACCATATTATGATGTTGCCCAAGTTTTGGGCTCGATCCGAAAGCAATAGGTCTTCCAAATTGGACAATTCAAGTTCAACGGCAGTTCGTTCCTAATTGGAGTGGTTGGTGTATTCCATATATCTAGCGATTGTATTTCACTCAAAACTCACCAAATGACTCCTCCCACCATATTATGAAGTTGCCCAAGTCTTGGGCTCGATCCGAAATCAATAGGTGTGAGAAATTGGTCAATTGAATTTCAACGAAAGTTCGTTCCTAATTGGAATGGTTGGTGTATTCCATACTTCTAGCGATTGGATTTCACTCAAAACTCACCAAATGACTCCTCCCACCATATTATGATGTTGCCCAAGTTGTGGGCTCGATCCGAAATCAATAGGTGTGAGAAATTGGACAATTCAAGTTCAACAGCAGTTCGTTCCTAATTGGAGTGGTTGGTGTATTCCATACTTCTAGCGATTGGATTTCACTCAAAACTCACCAAATGACTCCTCCCACCATATTATGATGTTGCCCAAGTTTTGGGCTCGATCCGAAATCAATAGGTGTTCCAAATAGGACAATTCAAGTTCAACGGCAGTTCGTTCCCAATTGGAGTGCTTGGTGTATTCCATACTTCTAGCGATTGGATTTCACTCAGAACTCACAAAATGACTCCTCCCACCATATTATGATGTTGCCCAAGTTTTGGGCTCGATCCGAAATCAATAGGTGTGAGAAATTGGACGATTCAAGTTCAACGGCAGTTCGTTCCTATTTGGAGTGGTTGGTGTATTCCATACTTCTAGCGATTGGATTTCACTCAAAACTCACCAAATGACTCCTGCCACCATATTATGATGTTGCCCAAGTTTTGGGCTCGATCCTAATTTAATAGGTGAGAGAAATTGGTCAATTCAATTTCAACGACAGTTCTTTCCTATTTGGAGTGGTTGGTGTATTCCATACTTCTAGCGATTGGATTTCACTAAAAACTCACCAAATGACTCCTCCCACCATATTATGATGTTGCCAAAGTTTTGGGCTCGATCCGAAATCAATAGGTGTGAGAAATTGGTCAATTCAATTTCAACGACAGTTGGTTCCTAATTGGAGTGGTTGGTGTATTCCATACTTCTAGCGATTGGATTTCACTCAAAACTCACCAAACGACTCCTCCCACCATATTACGATGTTGCCCAAGTTTTGGGCTCGATCCGAAATCCATAGGTGTTCCAAATTGGAATTTCAAGTTCAACGGCAGTTCGTTCCCAATAGGAGTGGTTGGTGTATTCCACACTTCTAGCGATTGGATTTCACTCAAAACTCACCAAATGACTCCTCCCACCATATTACGATGTTGCCCAAGTTTTGGGCTCGATCCGAAATCATTAGGTGTGAGAAATTGGACAATTCAAGTTCAACGGAAGTTCGTTCCTAATTGGAGTGGTTGGTGTATTCCAAATTTCTAGCGATTGGATTTCACTCAAAACTCACCAAATGACTCCTCCCACCATATTATGATGTTGCCCAAGTTTGGGGCTCGATCCGAAATCAATACGTGTGAGAAATTGGACAATTCAAGTTCAATGGCAGTTCGCTCCTAATTGGAGTGGTTGGTGTATTCCATACTTCTAGCGATTGGATTTCACTCAAAACTCACCAAATGACTCCCCCAACCATATTATGATGTTGCCCAAGTTTTGGGCTCGATCCGAAGGCAATAGGTCTTCCAAATTGGACAATTCAAATTCAACGGAAGTTCGTTCCTAATTGGAGTGGTTGGTGTATTCCACACTTCTAGCGATTGGATTTCACTCAAAACTCACCAAATGACTCCTCCCACCATATTATGAAGTTGCCCAAGTCTTGGGCTCGATCCGAAATCAATAGGTGTGAGAAATTGGTCAATTGAATTTCAACGAAAGTTCGTTCCTAATTGGAATGGTTGGTGTATTCCATACTTCTAGCGATTGGATTTCACTCAAAACTCACCAAATGACTCCTCCCACCATATTATGATGTTGCCCAAGTTGTGGGCTCGATCCGAAATCAATAGGTGTGAGAAATTGGACAATTCAAGTTCAACAGCAGTTTGTTCCTAATTGGAGTGGTTGCTGTATTCCATACTTCTAGCGATTGGATTTCACTCAAAACTCACCAAATGACTCCCCCAACCATATTATGATGTTGCCCAAGTTTTGGGCTCGATCCGAAGGCAATAGGTCTTCCAAATTGGACAATTCAAATTCAACGGAAGTTCGTTCCTAATTGGAGTGGTTGGTGTATTCCATACTTCTAGCGATTGGATTTCACTCAAAACTCACCAAATGACTCCTCCCACCAAATTATGATGTTGCCCAAGTTTTAGGCTCGATCCGAAATCAATAGGTGTGAGAAATTGGACAATTCAAGTTCAACGGCAGTTCGTCCATAATTGGAGTGGTTGGTGTATTCCATACTTCTAGCGAATGGATTTCACTCAAAACTCACCAAATGACTCCTCCCACCATATTATGGAGTTGCCCAAGTTTTGGGATCGATCCGAAATCAATGGGTGTGAGAAATTGGACAATTCAAGTTCAACGGCAGATCGTTCCTAATTGGAGTGGTTGGTTTATTCCATACTTCTAGCGATTGGATTTCACTCAAAACTCACCAAAGGACTCCTCCCACCATATTATGATGTTGCCCAAGTTTTGGTCTCGATTCGAAATCAATAGGTGTGAGAAATTGGACAATTCAAGTTCAATGGCAGTTCGTTCCTAATTGGAGCGGCTGGTGTATTCCTTACTTCTAGCGATTGGATTTCACTCAAAACTCACAAAATGACACCTCTCACCGTACTAGGATGTTGCCCAAGTTTTGGGCTCGATCCGAAATCAATAGGTGCTCCAAATTGGACAATTCATGTTCAACGGCAGTTCGTTCCTAATTGGAGTGGTTGGTGCATTCCATACTTCTAGGGATTGGATTTCACTCAAAACTCACCAAATGACTCCTCCCACCGTATTCTGATGTTGCCCAAGTTTTGGGCTCGATCCGAAATCAATAGGTGTTCCAAATTGGACAATTCAAGTTCAACGGCAGTTCGTTCCTAATTGGAGTGGTTGGTGTATTCCATACTTCTAGAGATTGGATTTCACTCAAACCTCACCAAATGATTCCTCCCACCATATTATGATGTTGCCCAAGTTTTGGGCTCGATCCGAAATCAATAGGTGTTCCAAATTGGACAATTCAAGTTCGATGGCAGTTCGTTCCTAATTGGAGTGGTTGGTGTATTCCATACTTCTAGCGATTGGATTTCACTCAAAACTCAGCAAATGACTCCTCCCACCATATTATGATGTTGCCCAAGTTTTGGGCTCGATCCGAAATCAATAGGTGTTCGAAATTGGACAATTCAAGTTCAACGGCAGTTCGTTCCTCATTGGAGTGGCTGGTGTATTCCATACTTCTAGCGATTGGATTTCACTCAAAACTCACCAAATGACTCCTCCCACCATATTATGATGCTGCCCAAGTGTTGGGCTCGATCCGAAATTAATAGGTGTGAGAAATTGGTCAATTCAATTTCAACGGCATTTCGTTCCTATTTGGAGGGGTTGGTGTATTCCATACTTCTAGCGATTGGATTTCACTCAAAACTCACAAAATGACACCTCTCACCGTACTAGGATGTTGCCCAAGTTTTGGGCTCGATCCGAAATCAATAGGTGTGAGAAATTGGACAATTCATGTTCAACGGCAGTTCGTTCCTAATATGAGTGGTTGGTGTAATCCATACTTCTAGCGATTGGATTTCACTCAAAACTAACCAAATGACTCCTCCCACCATATTATGATGTTGCCCAAGTTTTGGGCTCAATCCGAAATCAATACGTGTCAGAAATTGGACAATTCAAGTTCAACGGCAGTTCGTTCCTAATTGGAGTGGTTGGTGTATTCCACACTTTTAGCGATTGGATTTCACTCAAAACTCACCAAATGACTCCTCCCAGCATTTTATGATGTTGCCAAAGTTTTGGGCTCGATCCGAAATCAATAGGTGTGAGAAATTGGACAATTCAAATTCAACGGCAGTTCGTTCCTAATTGGAGTAGTTGGTGTATTCCATACTTCTAGCGATTGGATTTCACTGAAAACTAACAAAAGGACTCCTCCCACCATATTATGACGTTGCCCAAGTTTTGGGCTCGATCCGAAATCAATAGGTGTTCCAAATTGGACAATTCAAGTTCAACGGCAGTTCGTTCCTAATTGGAGTGGTTGGTGTATTCCATACTTCTAGGGATTGGATTTCACTCAAAACCCACCAAATGACTCCTCCCACCGTATTCTGATGTTGCCCAAGTTTTGGGCTCGATCCGAAATCAATAGGTGTGAGAAATTGGACAATTCAAGTTCAACGGCAGTTCGTTCCTAATTGGAGTGGTTGGTGTATTCCATACTTCTAGCGATTGGATTTCACTCAAACCTCACCAAATGACTCCTCCCACCATATTACGATGTTGCCCAAGTTTTGGGCTCGATCCGAAATCAATAGGTGTTCCAAATTGGACAATTCAAGTTCGACGGCAGTTTGTTCCTAATTGGAGTGGTTGGTGTATTCCATACTTCTAGCCATTGGATTTCACTCAAAACTCACCAAATGACTCCTCCCACCATATTATGATGTTGCCCAAGTTTTGGGCTCGATCCGAAATCAATAGGTGTTCGAAATTGGACAATTCAAGTTCAACGGCAGTTCGTTCCTCATTGGAGTGGTTGGTGTATTCCATACTTCTAGCGATTGGATTTCACTCAAAACTCACCAACTGACTCCTCCCACCATATTATGATGCTGCCCAAGTTTTGGGCTCGATCCGAAATTAATAGGAGTGAGAAATTGGTCAATTCAATTTCAACGGCATTTCGTTCCTAATTGGAGTGGTTGGTGTATTCCACACTTCTAGCGATTGGATTTCACTCAAAACTCACAAAATGACACCTCTCACCGTACTAGGATGTTGCCCAAGTTTTGGGCTCGATCCGAAATCAATAGGTGCTCCAAATTGGACAATTCAAGTTCGACGGCAGTTCGTTCCTAATTGGAGTGGTTGGTGTATTCCATACTTCTAGCCATTGGGTTTCACTCAAAACTCACCAAATGACTCCTCCCCCCATATTATGATGTTGCCCAAGTTTTGGGATCGATCCGAAATCAATAGGTGTTCCAAATTGGACAATTCAAGTTCAACCGCAGTTCGTTCCTAATTGGAGTGGTTGGTGTATTCCATACTTCTAGCGATTCGATTTCACTCAAACCTCACCAAATGACTCCTCCCACCATATTATGATGTTGCCCAAGTTTTGGGCTCGATCCGAAATCAATAGGTGTTCCAAATTGGACAATTCAAGTTCGACGGCAGTTCGTTCCTAATTGGAGTGGTTGGTGTATTCCATACTTCTAGCCATTGGGTTTCACTCAAAACTCACCAAATGACTCCTCCCCCCATATTATGATGTTGCCCAAGTTTTGGGCTCGATCCGAAATCAATAGGTGTTCCAAATTGGACAATTCAAGTTCGACGGCAGTTCGTTCCTAATTGGAGTGGTTGGTGTATTCCATACTTCTAGCGATTGGATTTCACTCAAAACTCACCAATTGACTCCTCCCACCATATTATGATGCTGCCCAAGTTTTGGGCTCGATCCAAAATTAATAGGTGTGAGAAATTGGTCAATTCAATTTCAACGGCATTTCGTTCCTAATTGGAGTGGTTGGTGTATTCCATACTTCTAGCGATTGGATTTCACTCAAAACTCACAAAATGACACCTCTCACCGTACTAGGATGTTGCCCAAGTTTTGGGCTCGATCCGAAATCAATAGGTGTTCCAAATTGGACAATTCATGTTCAACGGCAGTTCGTTCCTAATTGAAGTGGTTGGTGTATTCCATACTTCTAGGGATTGGATTTCACTCAAAACTCAACAAATGACTCCTCCCACCATATTATGATGTTGCCCAAGTTTTGGGCTCGATCCGAAATCAAAAGGTGTGAGAAATTGGACAATTCAAGTTCAACGGCAGTTCGTTCCTAATTGGAGTGGTTGGTGTATTCCATACTTCTAGCGATTGGATTTCACTCAAACCTCACCAAATTACTCCTTCCACCATTTTATGATGTTGCCCAAGTTTTGGGCTCGATCCGAAATCAATAGGTGTTCCAAATTGGACAATTCAAGTTCGACGGCAGTTCGTTCCTAATTGGAGTGGTTGGTGTATTCCATACTTCTAGCGATTGGATTTCACTCAAACCTCACCAAATTACTCCTTCCACCATTTTATGATGTTGCCCAAGTTTTGGGATCGATCCGAAATCAATAGGTGTTCCAAATTGGACAATTCAAGTTCGACGGCAATTCGTTCCTAATTGGAGTGGTTGGTGTATTCCATACTTCTAGCCATTGGATTTCACTCAAAACTCACAAAATGACACCTCTCACCGTACTAGGATGTTGCCCAAGTTTTGGGCTCGATCCGAAATCAATAGGTGTGAGAAATTGGTCAATTCAAGTTCAACGGCAGTTCGTTCCTAATTGGAGTGGTTGGTGTATTCCATACTTCTAGCGTTTGGATTTCACTAAAAACTCACCAAATGACTCCTCCCACCTTATTATGATGTTGCCCAAGTTTTGGGATCGATCCGAAATCAATTGGTGTGAGAAATTGGTCAATTCAATTTCAACGGCATTTCGTTCCTAATTGGAGTTGTTGGTGTATTCCATACTTCTAGCAATTGGATTTCACTCAAAACTCAACAAATGACTCCTCCCACCATATTATGATGTTGCCCAAGTTTTGGGCTCGATCCGAAATCAACAGGTGTTCCAAATTGGACAATTCAAGTTCAACGGCAGTTCGTTCCTAATTGGAGTGGTTGGTGTATTCCATACTTCTTGCGATTGGATCTCACTCAAAACTCACCAAATGACTCCTCCCACCATGTTATGATGTTGCCCAAATTTTGGGATCGATCCGAAATAAATAGGTGTGAGAAATTGGACAATTCAAGTTCAACGGCAGTTCGTTCCTAATCGCAGTGGTTGGTGTATTCCATACTTCAAGCGATTGGATTTCACTCAAAACTCACCAAATGACTCCTCCCACCATGTTATGATGTTGCCCAAGTTTTGGGCTCGATCAGAAATCAATTGGGGTGAGAAATTGGACAATTCAAGATTAACGGCAGTTCGTTCCTAATTGGAGTGGTTGGTGTATTCCACACTTCTTGCGATTGGATTTCACTCAAAACTCACCAATTGACTCCACCCACCATATTACGATGTTGCCCAAGTTTTGTGCTCGATCAGAAATCAGTACGTGTGAGAAATTGGACAATTCAATTTCAACGGCAGTTCGTTCTTAATTGGAGTGGTTGGTGTATTCCATACTTCTAGCGATTGGATTTCACTCAAAACTCACCAAATGACTCCTCCCACCATATTATGATGTTGCCCATGTTTTGGGCTCGATCCGAAATCAATAGGTGTTCCATTGGACAATTCAAGTTCAACGGCAGTTCGTTCCCAATTGTAGTGGTTGGTGTATTCCATACTTCTAGCGATTGGAATTCACTCAAAACTCACCAAATGACTCCTCCCCCCATATTATGATGTTGCCCAAGTTTTGGGCTCGATCCGAAATCAATAAGTGTTCCAAATTGGACAATTCAAGTTCAACGGCAGTTCGTTCCTAATTGGAGTGGTTGGTGTATTCCACACTTCTAGCGATTGGATTTCACTCAAAACTCACCAATTGCCTCCTCCCACCATATTATGATGTTGCCCAAGTTTTGGGCTCGATCCGAAATCAATAGGTGTGAGAAATTGGACAATTCAAGTTCAACGGCAGTTCGTTCCTAATTGGAGTGGTTGGTGTATTCCATACTTCTAGCGATTGGATTTCTCTCAAAAGTCACCAAATGACTCCTCCCACCACATTATGAAGTTGCCCAAGTTTTGGGCTCGATCCAAAATCAATAGGTGTGAGAAATTGGACTATTCAAGTCCAACGGCAGTTCGTTCCTAATTGGAGTGGTTGGTGTATTCCACACTTCTAGCGATTGGATTTCACTCAAAACTCACCAAACGACTCCTCCCACCATACTATGATGTTGCCCAAGTTTTGGGCTCGATCCGAAATCAATAGGTGTGAGAAATTGGACAATTCAAGTTCAACGGCAGTTCGTTTCTAATTGCAGTCGTTGGTGTATTCCACACTTCTAGCGATTGGATTTCACTGAAAACTCACCAAATGACTCCTCCGACCATATTGTGATGTTGCCCAAGTTTTGGGATCGATCCGAAATCAATAGGTCTTCCAAATTTGACAGTTAGAGTTCAACGGCAGTTCGTTCCTAATTGGACTGGTTGTTGTATTCCATACTTCTAGCGATTGGATTTCACTCAAAACTAACAATTGACTCCTCCCACCATATTATGACGTTGCCCAACTTTTGGGCTCGATCCGAAATAAATAGGTGTTCCAAATTGGACAATTCAAGTTCAACGGCACTTCGTTCCTAATTGGAGTGGTTGGTGTATTGCATACTTCTAGCGATTGGATTTCACTCAAAACTCACCAAATGACTCCTCCCACCATATTAAGATGTTGCCCAAGTTTTGGGCTCGATCCGAAATCAATAGGTGTTCCAAATTGGACAATTCAAGTTCAACGGCAGTTCGTTCCTAATTGGAGTGGTTGGTGTATTCCATACTTCTAGAGATTGGATTTCACTCAAAACTCACCTAATGACTCCTCCCACCAAATTATGACGTTGCCCAAGTTTTGGGCTCGATCCGAAATCAATAGGTGTGAGAAATTGGACAATTCAAGTTCAACGGCAGTTCGTTCCTAATTGGAGTGGTTGGTGTATTCCATACTTCTAGCGATTGGATTTCCCTCAAAACTCACCAAATGAATCCTCCCACCATATTATGATGTTGCCCAAGTTTTGGGCTCGATCCGAAATCAATAGGTGTGAGAAATTGGACAATTCAAGTTCAACGGCAGTTCGTTCCTAATTGGAGTGGTTGGTGTATTCCACACTTCTAGCGATTCGATTTCACTCAAAACTCACCAGATGACTCGTCCCACCATATTATGATGTTGCCTAAGTTTTGGGCTCGATCCGAAATCAATAGGTGTTCCAAATTGGACAATTCAAGTTCAACGGCATTTCATTCCTAATTGGAGTGGTTGGTGTATTCCATACTTCGGGCGATTGGATTTCACTCAAAACTAACCAAATGACTACTCCCACCATATTATGATGTTGCCGAAGTTTTGGGCTCGATCCAAAATCAATAGGTGTGAGAAATTGGACAATTCAAGTTCAACGGCACTTCGTTCCTAGTTGGAGTGGTTGGTGTATTCCACACTTCTAGCGATTGGATTTCACTCAAAACTCACCAAATGACTCCTCCCACCATATTATGATGTTGCCCAAGTTTTGGGCTCGAACCGAAATTAATAGGTGTGAGAAATTGGACAATTCAAGTTCAACGGCAGATCGTTCCTAATTGGAGTGGTTGGTGTATTTTATACTTCTAGCGATTGGATTTCACTCAAAACTCACCAATTCACTCCTCCCACCATATTATGATGTTGCCCAAGTTTTGGGCTTGATCCGAAATCAATAGGTGTGAGAAATTGGACAATTCAAGTTCAACGGCAGTTCGTTCCTAATTGGAGTGGTTGGTGTATTCCACACTTCTAGCGATTGGATTTCACTCAAAACTCACCAAACGACTCCTCCCACCATATTATGATGTTGCCCAAGTTTTGGGCTCGATCCGAAATCAATAGGGGTTCGAAATTGGACAATTGAAGTTCAACGGCAGTTTGTTCCTAATTGGAGTGGGTGGTGTATTCCATACTTCTAGCGATTGGATTTCACTCAAAACTCACCAAATGACTCCTCCCACCATATTATGATATTGCCCAAGTTTTGGGCTCGATCCGAAATCAATAGGAGTTCCAAATTGGACAATTCAAGTTCAACGGGAGTACGTTCCTAATTGGTGTGGTTGGTGTATTCCATACTTCTAACGATTGGATTTCACCCAAAACTCGACAAATGACTCCTCCCACCATATTATGGTGTTGCACAAGTTTGGGGTTTGATCCGAAATCAATAGGTGTGAGAAATTGGACAATTCAAGTTCAACGGCAGTTCGTTCCTACTGGGAGTGGTTGGTGTATTCCATACTTCTAGCGATTGTATTTCACTTAAAACTCACCAAATGACTCCTCCCACCATATTATGATGTTGCCCAAGTTTTGGGCTCGATCCGAAATCAATACGTGTTCCAAATTGGAAAATTCAAGTATAACGGCAGTTCGTTCCTAATTGGAGTGGTTGGTGTATTCCATACTTCTAGCGAATGGATTTCACTAAAAACTCACCAAATGGCTCCTCCCACCATATTATGATGTTGCTAAAGTTTGGGGATCGATCCGAAATCAATAGGTGTGAGAAATTGGACAATTCAAGTTCAACGGCAGTTCATTCCTAATTGGAGTGGTTGATGTATTCCATACTTCTAGGGATTGGATTTCACTCAAAACTCACCAAATGACTCCTCCCACCAAATTATGATGTTGCCCAAGTTTTAGGCTCGATCCGCAATCAATAGGTGTGAGAAATTGGACAATTCAAGTTCAACGGCAGTTCGTTCCTAATTGGAGTGGTTGGTGTATTCCATACTTCTAGCGATTGGATTTCACTCAAAACTAACCAAATGACTCCTCCCACCATATTACGATGTTGCCCAAGTTTTGGGCTCGATCCGAAATCAATAGGTGTTCCAAATTGGACAATTCAAGTTCAACGGCAGTTCATTCCTGATTGGAGTGCTTGGTGTATCCCATACTTCTAGCGGTTGGATTTCTCCCAAAACTTACCAAATGACTCCTCCCACCATATTATGATGTTGCCCAAGTTTTGGGCTTGATCGGAAATCAATAGGTGTGAGAAATTGGACAATTCAAGTTCAACGGCAGTTCGTTCCTAATTGGAGTGGTTGGTGTATTCCATACTTCTAGCGATTGGATTTCACTCAAAACTTACCAAATGACTCCTCCCACCATATTATGATATTGCCCAAGTTTTGGGCTCGATCCAAAATCAATAGGTGTTCCAAATTGGACAATTCAAGTTCAATGGCAGTTCGTTCCAAATTGGAGTGGTTGGTGTATTCCATACTTCTAGCGATTGGATTTCACTCAAAACTCACCAAATGACTCCTCCCACCATATTATGATGTTGCCCAAGTTTGGGGCTCGATCCGAAATCAATAGGTGTTCCAAATTGGACAATTCAAGTTCAACGGCAGTTCGTTCCTAATTGGAGTGGTTGGTGTATTCCAAACTTCTAGCGATTGGATTTCACTCAAAACTCACCAAGGGACTCCTCCCACCATATTATGATGTCGCCCAAGTTTTGGGCTCGATTCGAAATCAATAGGTGTGAGAAATTGGACAATTCAAGTTCAACTGCAGTTCGTTCCTAATTGGAGTGGTTGGTGTATTCCATACTTCTAGCGATTGGATTTCACTCAAAACTCACCAAATGACTCCTCTCACCATATTAGGATGTTGCCCAAGTTTTGGGCTCGATCCGAAATCAGTAGGTGTTCCAAATTGGACAATTCAAGTTCAACGGCAATTCGTTCCTAATTGGAGTGGTTGGTGTATTCCATACTTCTAGCGATTGGATTTCACTCAAAACTCACCAAACGGCTCCTCCCACCATATTATGATGTTACCCAAGTTTTGTGCTCGATCCGAAATCAATAGGTGTGATAAATTGGACAATTCAGGTTCAACGGCAGTTCGTTCCTAATTGGAGTGGTTGGTGTATTCCATACTTCTAGCGATTTGATTTCACTCAAAACTCACCGAATGACTCCTCCCACCGTATTATGATGTTGCCCAAGTTTTGGGCTCGATCCGAAATCAATAGGTGTTCCAAATTGAACAATTTAAGTTCAACGGCAGTTCGTTCCTAACTGGAGTGGTTGGTATATTCCATATTTCTAGCGATTGGATTTCACTCAATACTAACCAAATGTCTCCTCCCACCATATTATGATGTCGCCCAAGTTATGGGCTCGATCCGAAATCAATAGGTGTTCCAAATTGGACAATTCAAGTTCAACGGCAGTTCGTTCCTAATTGGAGTGGTTGGTGTATTCCATACTTCTAGCGATTGGATTTCACTCAAAACTCACCAAAGGACTCCTCCCACCATATTATGATGTTGCCCAAGTTTTGGGCTCGATCCGAAATAAATAGGTGTTCGAAATTGGACAATTCAAGTTCAACGGAAGTTCGTTCCTAATTGGAGTGGTCGGTGTATTCCATACTTCTAGCGATTGGATTTCACTCAAAACTCACCAAATGACTCCTCGCACCATATTATGACGTTGCAAAAGTTTTGGGCTCGAGCCGAAATCAATAGGTGTGAGAAATTGGACAATTCAAGTTCAACGGCAGTTCGTTCCTAATTTTAGTGGTTGGTGTATTTCATACTTCTAGCGATTGGATTTCACTCAAAACACACCAAATGACTCCTCCCACCATATTATGACGTTGCCCAAGTTTTGGGCTCGATCCGAAATCAATAGGTGTTCCAAATTGGACAATTCAAGTTCAACGGCAGTTCGTTCCTAATTGGAGTGGTTGGTGTATTCCATACTTCTTGCGATTGGATTTCACTCAAAACTCACCAAATGACTCCTCCCACCATATTATGATGTTGCCCAAGTTTGGGGCTCGATCCGAAATCAATAGGTGTGAGAGATTGGACAATTCAAGTTCAACGGCAGTTCGTACCTAATTGGAGTGGTTTGTGTATTGCATACTTCCAGCGATTGGATTTCACTCAAAACTCACCAAATGTCTCCTCCCACCATATTATGATGTTAGCCAAGTTTTGGGCTCGATCCGAAATCAATAGGTGTTCCAAATTGGAAAATTCAAGTATAACGGCAGTTCGTTCCTAACTGGAGTGGTTCGTGTATTCCATACTTCTAGCGATTGGATTTCACTCAAAACTCACCAAATGACTCCTCCCACCGTAATATGATGTTGCCCAAGGTTTGGTCTCGATCCGAAATCAATAGGTGTTCCAAATTGGACAATTCAAGTTCAACGGCAGTTCGTTCCTAATTGGAGTGGTTGGTGTATTGCATACTTCTAGCAATTTGATTTCACTCAAAACTCACCAAATGACTCCTTCCACCGTATTATTATTATGTTGCCCAAGTTTTGGGCTCGATCCGAAATCAATAGGTGTTCCAAATTGGACAATTCAAGTTCAACGGCAGTTCGTTCCTAAGTGGAGTGGTTGGTGTATTCCATACTTCTAGCGATTGGATTTCACTCAACACTCACCAAATGACTCCCGCCACCATATTATGATGTTGCCCAAGTTTTGGGCTCGATCAGAAATCAATACGTGTGAGAAATTGGACAATTCAATTTCAACAGCAGTTCGTACCTAATTGGAGTGGTTGGTGTATTCCGTACTTCTAGCGATTTGATTTCACTCAAAACTCACCAAATGACTCCTCCCACCATATTATGATGTTGTACAGGTTTTGGGTTCGATCCGAAATCAATAGGTGTGAGAAATTGGACAATTCAAGTTCAACGGCAGTTCATTCCTACCTGGAGTGGTTGGTGTATTCCATACTTCTAGTGATTGGATTTCATTCAAAACTCACCAAATGACTCCTCCCACCATATTATGATGTTGCCCAAGTTTTGGGCTCGATCCGAAATCAATAGGTGTTCCAAATTGAACAATTCAAGTTCAACGACAGTTCGTTCCTAACTGGAGTGGTTGGTATATTCCATATTTCTAGCGATTGGATTTCACTCAATACTAACCAAATGTCTCCTCCCACCATATTATGATGTCGCCCAAGTTATGGGCTCGATCCGAAATCAACAGGTGTGAGAAATTGGACAATTCAAGTTCAACGGCAGTTCTTGCCTAATTGGAGTTGTTGGTGTATTCCATACTTCTAGCGATTGGATTTCACTCAAAACTCACCAAAGGACTCCTCCCACCATATTATGATGTTGCCCCAGTTTTGGGCTCGATTCGAAATCAATAGGTGTAAGAAATTGGACAATTCAAGTTCAACGGCAGTTCGTTCCTAATTGGAGTGGTTTGTGTATTGCATACTTCCAGCGATTGGATTTCACTCAAAACTCACCAAAGGACTCCTCCCACCATATTATGATGTTGCCCAAGTTTTGGGCTCGATCCGAAATAAATAGGTGTTCGAAATTGGACAATTCAAGTTCAACGGAAGTTCGTTCCTAATTGGAGTGGTCGGTGTATTCCATACTTCTAGCGATTGGATTTCACTCAAAACTCACCAAATGACTCCTCCCACCATATTATGATGTTGCCCAAGTTTTGGGCTCGATCCGAAATCAACAGGTGTGAGAAATTGGACAATTCAAGTTCAACGGCAGTTCGTTCCTAATTGGAGTGGTTGGTGTATTCCATACTTCTAGCGATTGGATTTCACTCAAAACTCACCAAATGACTCCTCGCACCATATTATGACGTTGCAAAAGTTTTGGGCTCGAGCCGAAATCAATAGGTGTGAGAAATTGGACAATTCAAGTTCAACGGCAGTTCGTTCCTAATTTTAGTGGTTGGTGTATTCCATACTTCTAGCGATTGGATTTCACTCAAAACACACCAAATGACTCCTCCCACCATATTATGACGTTGCCCAAGTTTTGGGCTCGATCCGAAATCAATACGTGTTCCAAATTGGACAATTCAAGTTCAACGGCAATTCGTTCCTAATTGGAGTGGTTGGTGTATTCCATACTTCTTGCGATTGGATTTCACTCAAAACTCACCAAATGACTCCTCCCACCATATTATGATGTTGCCCAAGTTTGGGGCTCGATCCGAAATCAATAGGTGTGAGAGATTGGACAATTCAAGTTCAACGGCAGTTCGTACCTAATTGGAGTGCTTTGTGTATTGCATACTTCCAGCGATTGGATTTCACTCAAAACTCACCAAATGACTCCTCCCACCATATTATGATGTTAGCCAAGTTTTCGGCTCGATCCGAAATCAATAGGTGTTCCAAATTGGAAAATTCAAGTATAACGGCAGTTCGTTCCTAACTGGAGTGGTTCGTGTATTCCATACTTCTAGCGATTGGATTTCACTCAAAACTCACCAAATGACTCCTCCCACCGTAATATGATGTTGCCCAAGGTTTGGTCTCGATCCGAAATCAATAGGTGTTCCAAATTGGACAATTCAGGTTCAACGGCAGTTCGTTCCTAATTGGAGTGGTTGGTGTATTGCATACTTCTAGCAATTTGATTTCACTCAAAACTCACCAAATGACTCCTTCCACCGTATTATTGTTATGTTGCCCGAGTTTTGGGCTCGATCCGAAATCAATAGGTGTTCCAAATTGGACAATTCAAGTTCAACGGCTGTTCGTTCCTAAGTGGAGTGGTTGGTGTATTCCATACTTCTAGCGATTGGATTTCACTCAACACTCACCAAATGACTCCCGCCACCATATTATGATGTTGCCCAAGTTTTGGGCTCGATCAGAAATCAATACGTGTGAGAAATTGGACAATTCAATTTCAACAGCAGTTCATACCTAATTGGAGTGGTTGGTGTATTCCATACTTCTAGCGATTTGATTTCACTCAAAACTCACCAAATGACTCCTCCCACCATATTATGATGATGTACAGGTTTTGGGTTCGATCCGAAATCAATAGGTGTGAGAAATTGGACAATTCAAGTTCAACGGCAGTTCATTCCTAATTGGAGTGGTTGGTGTATTCCATACTTCTAGCGATTGGATTTCATTCAAAACTCACCAAATGACTCCTCCCACCATATTATGATGTTTCCCAAGTTTTGGGCTCGATCCGAAACCAATAGGTGTGAGAAATTGGTCAATTCAATTTCAACGAAAGTTCGTTCCTAATTGGAGTGGTTGGTGTATTCCGTACTTCTAGCGATTGGATTTCACTCAAAACTCACCAAATGACTCCTCCCACCATATTATGATGTTGCCCAAGTTTTGGGCTCGATCCGAAATCAATAGGTGTTCCAAATTGGACAATTCAAGTTCAACGGCAGTTCGTTCCTAATTGGAGTGGTTGGTGTATTCCATACTTCTTGCGATTGGATTTCACTCAAAACTCACCAAATGACTCCTCCCACCATATTATGATGTTGCCCAAGTTTGGGGCTCGATCCGAAATCAATAGGTGTGAGAGATTGGACAATTCAAGTTCAACGGCAGTTCGTACCTAATTGGAGTGGTTTGTGTATTGCATACTTCCAGCGATTGGATTTCACTCAAAACTCACCAAATGACTCCTCCCACCATATTATGATGTTAGCCAAGTTTTGGGCTCGATCCGAAATCAATAGGTGTTCCAAATTGGAAAATTCAAGTATAACGGCAGTTCGTTCCTAACTGGAGTGGTTCGTGTATTCCATACTTCTAGCGATTGGATTTCACTCAAAACTCACCAAATGACTCCTCCCACCGTAATATGATGTTGCCCAAGGTTTGGTCTCGATCCGAAATCAATAGGTGTTCCAAATTGGACAATTCAAGTTCAACGGCAGTTCGTTCCTAATTGGAGTGGTTGGTGTATTGCATACTTCTAGCAATTTGATTTCACTCAAAACTCACCAAATGACTCCTTCCACCGTATTATTATTATGTTGCCCAAGTTTTGGGCTCGATCCGAAATCAATAGGTGTTCCAAATTGGACAATTCAAGTTCAACAGCAGTTCGTTCCTAAGTGGAGTGGTTGGTGTATTCCATACTTCTAGCGATTGGATTTCACTCAACACTCACCAAATGACTCCCGCCACCATATTATGATGTTGCCCAAGTTTTGGGCTCGATCAGAAATCAATACGTGTGAGAAATTGGACAATTCAATTTCAACAGCAGTTCGTACCTAATTGGAGTGGTTGGTGTATTCCGTACTTCTAGCGATTTGATTTCACTCAAAACTCACCAAATGACTCCTCCCACCATATTATGATGTTGTACAGGTTTTGGGTTCGATCCGAAATCAATAGGTGTGAGAAATTGGACAATTCAAGTTCAACGGCAGTTCATTCCTACCTGGAGTGGTTGGTGTATTCCATACTTCTAGTGATTGGATTTCATTCAAAACTCACCAAATGACTCCTCCCACCATATTATGATGTTGCCCAAGTTTTGGGCTCGATCCGAAATCAATAGGTGTTCCAAATTGAACAATTCAAGTTCAACGACAGTTCGTTCCTAACTGGAGTGGTTGGTATATTCCATATTTCTAGCGATTGGATTTCACTCAATACTAACCAAATGTCTCCTCCCACCATATTATGATGTCACCCAAGTTATGGGCTCGATCCGAAATCAATAGGTGTGAGAAATTGGACAATTCAAGTTCAACGGCAGTTCTTGCCTAATTGGAGTTGTTGGTGTATTCCATACTTCTAGCGATTGGATTTCACTCAAAACTCACCAAAGGACTCCTCCCACCATATTATGATGTTGCCCAAGTTTTGGGCTCGATCCGAAATAAATAGGTGTTCGAAATTGGACAATTCAAGTTCAACGGAAGTTCGTTCCTAATTGGAGTGGTCGGTGTATTCCATACTTCTAGCGATTGGATTTCACTCAAAACTCACCAAATGACTCCTCCCACCATATTATGATGTTGCCCAAGTTTTGGGCTCGATCCGAAATCAACAGGTGTGAGAAATTGGACAATTCAAGTTCAACGGCAGTTCGTTCCTAATTGGAGTGGTTGGTGTATTCCATACTTCTAGCGATTGGATTTCACTCAAAACTCACCAAATGACTCCTCGCACCATATTATGACGTTGCAAAAGTTTTGGGCTCGAGCCGAAATCAATAGGTGTGAGAAATTGGACAATTCAAGTTCAACGGCAGTTCGTTCC
This sequence comes from Prunus avium, assembly GCF_965620075.1. Taxonomy (NCBI): domain Eukaryota; kingdom Viridiplantae; phylum Streptophyta; class Magnoliopsida; order Rosales; family Rosaceae; genus Prunus; species Prunus avium. The sequence goes on from NC_142290.1 coordinate 12,724,829, forward strand.
TAATTTTAGTGGTTGGTGTATTCCATACTTCTAGCGATTGGATTTCACTCAAAACACACCAAATGACTCCTCCCACCATATTATGACGTTGCCCAAGTTTTGGGCTCGATCCGAAATCAATAGGTGTTCCAAATTGGACAATTCAAGTTCAACGGCAATTCGTTCCTAATTGGAGTGGTTGGTGTATTCCATACTTCTTGCGATTGGATTTCACTCAAAACTCACCAAATGACTCCTCCCACCATATTATGATGTTGCCCAAGTTTGGGGCTCGATCCGAAATCAATAGGTGTGAGAGATTGGACAATTCAAGTTCAACGGCAGTTCGTACCTAATTGGAGTGGTTTGTGTATTGCATACTTCCAGCGATTGGATTTCACTCAAAACTCACCAAATGACTCCTCCCACCATATTATGATGTTAGCCAAGTTTTCGGCTCGATCCGAAATCAATAGGTGTTCCAAATTGGAAAATTCAAGTATAACGGCAGTTCGTTCCTAACTGGAGTGGTTCGTGTATTCCATACTTCTAGCGATTGGATTTCACTCAAAACTCACCAAATGACTCCTCCCACCGTAATATGATGTTGCCCAAGGTTTGGTCTCGATCCGAAATCAATAGGTGTTCCAAATTGGACAATTCAGGTTCAACGGCAGTTCGTTCCTAATTGGAGTGGTTGGTGTATTGCATACTTCTAGCAATTTGATTTCACTCAAAACTCACCAAATGACTCCTTCCACCGTATTATTGTTATGTTGCCCGAGTTTTGGGCTCGATCCGAAATCAATAGGTGTTCCAAATTGGACAATTCAAGTTCAACGGCAGTTCGTTCCTAAGTGGAGTGGTTGGTGTATTCCATACTTCTAGCGATTGGATTTCACTCAACACTCACCAAATGACTCCCGCCACCATATTATGATGTTGCCCAAGTTTTGGGCTCGATCAGAAATCAATACGTGTGAGAAATTGGACAATTCAATTTCAACAGCAGTTCGTACCTAATTGGAGTGGTTGGTGTATTCCATACTTCTAGCGATTTGATTTCACTCAAAACTCACCAAATGACTCCTCCCACCATATTATGATGATGTACAGGTTTTGGGTTCGATCCGAAATCAATAGGTGTGAGAAATTGGACAATTCAAGTTCAACGGCAGTTCATTCCTAATTGGAGTGGTTGGTGTATTCCATACTTCTAGCGATTGGATTTCATTCAAAACTCACCAAATGACTCCTCCCACCATATTATGATGTTTCCCAAGTTTTGGGCTCGATCCGAAACCAATAGGTGTGAGAAATTGGTCAATTCAATTTCAACGAAAGTTCGTTCCTAATTGGAATGGTTGGTGTATTCCGTACTTCTAGCGATTGGATTTCACTCAAAACTCACCAAATGACTCCTCCCACCATATTATGATGTTGCCCAAGTTTTGGGCTCGATCCGAAATCAATAGGTTTGAGAAATTGGTCAATTCAATTTCAACGAAAGTTCGTTCCTAATTGGAGTGGTTCGTGTATTCCGTACTTCTAGCGATTGGATTTCACTCAAAACTCACCAAATGACTCCTCCCACCATATTATGATGTTCCCCAAGTTTTGTGCTCGATTCGAAATCAATAGGTGTGAGAAATTGGACAATTCAAGTTCAACGGCAGTTCGTTCCTAATTGGAGTGGTTGGTGTATTCCATACTTCTAGCGATTGGATTTCACTCAAAACTCACAAATGACTCCTCTCACCATATTAGAATGTTGCCCAAGTTTTGGGCTCGATCCGAAATCAATAGGTGTTCCAAATTGGACAATTCAAGTTCAACGGCAGTTCGTTCCTAATTGGAGTGGTTGGTGTATTCCATACTTTTAGAAATTGGATTTCACTCAAAACTCACCAAATGACTCCTCCCACCGTATTATGATGTTGCCCAAGTTTTGGCCTTGATCCGAAATCAATAGGTGTTCCAAATTGGACAATTCAAGTTCAACGGCAGTTCGTTCCTAATTGGAGTGGTTGGTGTATTCCACACTTCTAGCGATTGGATTTCACTCAAAACTCACCAAATGACTCCTCCCACCATATTATGATGTTGCCCAAGTTTGGGGCTCGATCAGAAATCAATAGGTGTGAGAAATTGGACAATTCAAGTTCAACGGCAGTTCGTTCCTAATTGGAGTGGTTGGTGTATTCCATACTTCTAGCGATTGGATTTCACTCAAAACTCACCAAATGACTCCTCCCACCATATTATGATGTTGCCCAAGTTTTGGGCTCGATCCAAAATCAATAGGTGTGTGAAATTGGACAATTCAAGTTCAACGGCAGTTCGTTCCTAATTGGAGTGGCAGATGTATTCCATACTTCTAGCGATTGGATTTCACTTAAAACTCACCAAATGACTCCTCCCGCCATATTATTAGGTTTCCCAAGTTTTGGGCTCGATCCGAAATCAATAGGTGTTCCAAATTGGACAATTCAAGTTCAACGGCAGTTCGTTCCTAGTTGGAGTGGTTGGTGTCTTCCATACTTCTAGCGATCGGATTTCACTCAAAACTCACCAAATGAATCCTCCCCCCATATTATGATGTTGCCCAAGTTTTGGGCTCGATCCGAAGTCAATAGGTGTTCCAAATTGGATAATTCAAGTTCAATGGCAGTTCGTTCCTAATTGGAGTGGTTGGTGTATTCCATACTTCTAGCGATTGGATTTCACTTAAAACTAACCAATTGATTCCTCCCACCATATTATGATGTTGCCCAAGTTTTGGGCTCGATCCGAAATCAATAGGTGTTCCAAATTGGACAATTCAAGTTCAACGGCAGTTCGTTCCTAATTGGAGTGGTTGGTGTATTCCATACTTCTAGCGATTGGATTTCATTCAAAACTCACCAAATGACTCCACCCACCATATTATGATGTTGCCCAAGTTTTGGGCTCGATCCGAATTCAAAAGTTGTGAGAAATTGGTCTATTCAATTTCGACGACAGTTCTTTCCTAATTGGAATGGTTGATGTATTCCATACTTCTAGCGATTGGATTTCACTCAAAACTAACCAAATGACTCCTCCCACCATATTATGATGTTGCCCACGTTTTGGGCTCGATCCGAAATCAATAGGTGTTCCAAATTGCACAATTCAAGTTCAACGGCAGTTCGTTCCTAATTGGAGTGGTTGGTGTATTCCATACTTCTAGCGATCGGATTTCACTCAAAACTCACCAAATGAATCCTCCCACCATATTATGATGTTGCCCAAGTTTTGGGCTCGATCCGAAGTCAATAGGTGTTCCAAATTGGATAATTCAAGTTCAACGGCAGTTCGTTCCTAATTGGAGTGGTTGGTGTATTCCATACTTCTAGCGATTGGATTTCAGTCAAAACTAACCAAATGACTCCTCCCACCATATTATGATGTTGCCCAAGTTTTGGGCTCGATCCGAAATCAATAGGTGTTCCAAATTGGACAATTGAAGTTCAACGGCAGTTCGTTCCTAATTGGAGTGGTTGGTGTATTCCATACTTCTAGCGATTGGATTTCATTCAAAACTCACCAAATGACTCCACCCACCATATTATGATGTTGCCCAAGTTTTGGGCTCGATCCGAATTCAATAGGTGTGAGAAATTGGTCAATTCAATTTCAACGACAGTTCGTTCCTAATTGGAGTGGTTGGTGTATTCCGTACGTCCAGCGATTGGATTTCACTCAAAACTCACCAAATGACTCCTCCCACCATGTTATGATGTTGCCCCAGTTTTGGGGTCGATCCGAGATCAATAGGTGTTCGAAATTGGACAATTCAAGTTCAATGGCAGTTCGTTCCTAATTGGAGTGGTTGGTGTATTCCATACTTCTAGGGATTGGATTTCCCTTACAAGTCACCAAATGACTCCTCCCACCATATTATGATGTTGCCCAAGTTTTGGCCTCGATCCGAAATCAATAGGTGTTCCAAATTGGACAATTCAATTTCAACGGCAGTTCGTTCCTAATTGGAGTGGTTGGTGTATTCCATACTTCTAGCGATTGGATTTCAGTCAAAACTAACCAAATGACTCCTCCCACAATATTATGATGTTGCCCAAGTTTTGGGCTCGATCCGAAATCAATAGGTGTTCCAAATTGGACAATTCAAGTTCAGCGGCAGTTCGTTCCAAATTGGAGTGGTTGGTGTATTCCATACTTTTAGCGATTGGATTTCACTCAAAACTCACCAAACGACTCCTCCGACCATATTGTGTTGTTGCCCAAGTTTTGGGCTCGATCCAAAATCAGTAGGTGTTCCAAATTGGACAATTCAAGTTCAACGTCCGCTCGTTCCTAATTGGAGTGGTTGGTGTATTCCATACTTCTAGCGATTAGATTTCACTCAAAACTCACCAAATGACTACTCCCACCATATTATGATGTTGCCCAAGTTATGGGCTCGATCCGAAATCAATAGGTGTTCCAAATTGGACAATCCAAGTTCAACGGCAGTTCGTTCCTAATCGGAGTGGTTGGTGTATTCCATACTTCTGGCGATTGGATTTCACTCAAAACTCACCAAATGACTCCTCGCAGCATATTATGATGTTGCCCAAGTTTTGGGCTCGATCCGAAATCAATAGGTGTTCCAAATTGGACAATTCAAGTTCAACGGCAGTTCGTTTCTAATTGGAGTGGTTGGTGTATTCCATACTTCTAGCGATTGGATTTCACTCAAAACCCACGAAATGACTCCTCCCACCATATTATGTTGTTGCCCAAGTTTTGGGCTCGATCCGAAATCAATAGGTGTTCCAAATTGGACAATTCAAGTTCAACGGCAGTTCGTTCCTAATTGGAGTGGTTGGTGTATTCCATACTTCTAGCGATTGGATTTCACTCAAAACTCACCAGATGACTCCTCACACCATGTTATGATGTTGCCCAAGTTATGGGCTCGATCCGAAATCAATAGGTGTTCCAAATTGGACAATTCAAGTTCAACGGCAATTCGTTCCTAATTGGAGTGGTTGGTGTATTCCATACTTCTAGTGATTGGATTTCACACAAAACTAACCAAATGACTACTCCCACCATATTATGATGTTGCCCAAGTTTTGGGCTCGATCCAAAATCAATAGGTGTGAGAAATTGGACAATTCAAGTTCAACGGCAGTTCGTTCCTAGTTGGAGTGGTTGGTGTATTCCACACTTCTAGCGATTGGATTTCACTCAAAACTCACCAAATGACTCCTGCCACCATATTATGATGTTGCCCAAGTTTTGGGCTCGATCCGAAATCAATAGGTCTGAGAAATTGGTCAATTCAATTAGAACGACAGTTCATTCCTAATTGGAGTGGTTGGTGTATTCCATACGTCGAGCGAATGGATTTCACTCAAAACTCACCAAATGACTCCTCCCACCATATTATGATGTTGCCCAAGTTTTGGGCTCGATCCGAAATCAATAGGTCTGAGAAATTGGTCAATTCAATTTGAACGACAGTTCGTTCCTAATTGGAGTGGTTGGTGTATTCCATACGTCCAGCGATTGGATTTCCCTCAAAACTCACCAAATGACTCCTCCCACCATGTTACGATGTTGCCCAAGTTTTGGGCTCGATCCGGAATCAATAGGTGTTCCAAATTGGACAATTCAAGTTCAACGGCAATTCGTTCCTAATTGGAGTGGTTGGTGTATTACATACTTCTAGCGATTGGATTTCACTCAAAACTCACCAAATGACTCCTCCCAGCATATTATGATGTTGCCCAAGTTTTGGGCTCGATCCGAAATCAATAGGTGTTAGAAATTGGACAATTCAAGTTCAACGGCAGTTCGTTCCAAATTCGAGTGGTTGGTGTATTCCATACTTCTAGCGATTGGATTTCACTCAAAACTCACCAAATGACTCCTCCCAACATATTATAATGTTGCCCAAGTTTTGGGCTCGATCCGAAATCAATAGGTCTTCCAAATTTGACAATTAGAGTTCAACGGCAGTTCGTTCCTAATTGGAGTGGTTGGTGTATTCCATACTTCTAGCGATAGGATTTCACTCAAATCTCACCAAATGACTCCTCCCACCATATTATTATGTTGCACAAGTTTGGGGTTCGATCCGAAATCAATAGGTGTGAGAAACTAGCCAAATGACTCCTCCCACCATATTATGATGTTGCCCAAGTTTTGGGCTTGATCCGAAATCCATAGGTGTGAGAAATTGGACAACTCAAGTTCAACGGCAGTTCGTTCCTAGTTGGAGTGGTTGGTGTATTCCATACTCCTAGCGACTGGATTTCACTCAAAACTCACCAAATGACTCCTCCCACCATATTATGATGTTGCCCAAGTTTGGGGTTCAATCTGAAATCAATAGGTGTTAGAAATTGGACAATTCAAGTTCAACGGCCGTTCGTTCCTAACGGGAGTGGTTGGTGTATCCCATACTTCTAGCGATTGGACTTCACTCAAAACTCACCAAATGACTCCTCCCACCATATTATGATGTTGCCCAAGTTTGGGCCTCGATCCGAAATCAATAGGTGTTCCAAATTGGACACTTCAAGTTCAACGACAATTCGTTCCTAATTGGAGTGGTTGGTGTATTCCATACTTCTAGCGATTGGATTTCACTCAAAACTCACCAAATGACTCCTCCCACCATATTATGATGTTGCACAAGTTTGGGGTTCGATCCGAAATCAATAGGTGTTAGAAATTGGACAATTCAAGTTCAACGGCAGTTCGTTCCTAGTGGGAGTGGTTGGTGTATTCCATACTTCAAGCGATTGGATTTCACTAAACACTCTCCAAATGAATCCTCCCACCATATTATGATGTTGCCCAAGTTTTGGGCTCGATCCGAAATCAGTAGGTGTTCCAAACAGGACAATTCAAGTTCAACGGCAGTTCGTTCCTAATTGGAGTGGTTGGTGTATTCCATACTTCTAGCGAATGGATTTCACTCAAAACTCACCAAATGACTCCTCCCACCATATTATGATGTTGCCCAAGTTTGGGGCTCAATCCGAAATCAATAGGTGTGAGAAATTGGACAATTCAAGTTCAACGGCAGTTCGTTCCTAATTGGAGAGGTTGGTGTCTTCCACACTTCTAGGGATTGGATTTCACTCAAAACTCACCAAATGACTCCTCCCACCATATTATGATGTTGCCCAAGTTTTGGGTATGATCCGAAATCAATAGGTGTTCGAAATAGGACAATTCAAGTTCAACGGCAGTTCGTTCCTAATTGGAATGGTTGGTGTATTCCATACTTCTAGCGATTGGATTTCACTCAAAACTCACCAAATGACTCCTCCCACCATATTATGATGTTGCCCAAGTTTGGGGCTTGATCCGAAATCAATAGGTGTGAGACATTGGACAATTCATGTTCAACGGTAGTTCGTTCGTAATTGGAGTGGTTGGTGTATTCCATACTTCTAGAGATTGGATTTCACCCAAAACTCACCAAATGACTCCTCCCACCATATTATGATGTTGCCCAAGTTTCGGGCTCGATCCGAAATCAATAGGTGTTCAAAATTGGACAATTCAAATTCAACGGCAGTTCGTTCCTAATTGGAGTGGTTGGTGTATTCCATACTTCTAGCAATTGGATTTCACCAAAAACTCACCAAATGACTCCTCCCACCATATTATGATGTTGCCCAAGGTTGGGGCTCGATCCGAAATCAATAGGTGTTCCAAATTGGACAATTCAAGTTCAACGGCAGTTCGTTCCTAATTGGAGTTGTTGGTGTATTCCACACTTCTAGCGATTGGATTTCACTGAAAACTCACCCAATGACTCCTCCCACCATACTATGATGTTGCCCAAGTTTGGGGCTCGATCCGAAATCAATAGGTGTGAGAAATTGGACAATTCAAGTTCAACGGTAGTTCGTTCCAAATTGGAGTGGTTGGTGTATTCCATACTTCTAGCGATTGGATTTCACTCAGAACTCACCAAATGACTCCTCCCACCATATTATGATGTTGCCCAAGTTTGGGGCTCGATCCGAAATCAATAGGTGTGAGAAATTGGACAATTCAAGTTCAACGGCAATTCGTTCCTAATTGGAGTGGTTGGTGTATTCCATACTTCTAGCGATTGGATTTCACTCAAAAGTCACCAAATGACTCCTCCCACCATATTATGATGTTGCCCAAGTTTTGGGCTCGATCCGAAATCAATAGGTGTGAGAAATTGGACAACTCAAGTTCAGCGGCAGTTCGTTCCAAATTGGAGTGGTTGGTGTATTCCAAACTTCTAGCGAATGGATGTCACCCAAAACTCACCAAATGACTCCTCCCACCATATTATGATGTTGCCCAAGTTTGGGGCTCGATCCGAAATCAATAGGCGTTCCAAATTGGACAATTCAAGTTCAACGGAAGTTCGTTCCTAATTGGAGTGGTTGGTGTATTCCATACTTCTAGCGATTGGATTTCACTCAAAACTCACCAAATGACTCCTCCCACCATACTATGATGTTGCCCAAGTTTGGGGCTCGATCCGAAATCAATAGGTGTGAGAAATTGGACAATTCAAGTTCAACGGCAGTTCGTTCCTAATTGGAGTGGTTGGTGTATTCCATACTTCTAGCGATTGGATTTCACTCAAAACTCACCAAATGACTCCTCCCACCATATTATGATGTTGCCCAAGTTTTGGGCTCGATCCGAAATCAACAGGTGTGAGAAATTGCACAATTCAAGTTCAACGGCAGTTCGTTCCTAATTGGAGTGGTTGGTGTATTCCATACTTCTAGCGATTGGATTTCACTCAAAACTCACCAAATGACTCCTCCCACCAAATTATGTTGTTGCCCAAGTTTTGGGCTAGATCCGAAATCAATAGGTTTGAGAAATTGGACAATTCAAGTTCAACGGCAGTTCGTTCCTAATTGGAGTGGTTGGTGTATTCCATACTTCTACCGATTGGATTTCACTCAAAACTCACCAAATGACTCCTCCCACCATATTATGATGTTGCCCAAGTTTTGGGCTCGATCCGAAATCAACAGGTGTGAGAAATTGCACAATTCAAGTTCAACGGCAGTTCGTTCCTAATTGGAGTGGTTGGTGTATTCCATACTTCTAGCGATTCGATTTCACTCAAAACTCACCAAATGACTCCTCCCACCAAATTATGTTGTTGCCCAAGTTTTGGGCTAGATCCGAAATCAATAGGTTTGAGAAATTGGACAATTCAAGTTCAACGGTAGTTCGTTCCTAATTGGAGTGGTTGGTGTATTCCATATTTCTAGCGATTGGATTTCACTCAAAACTCACCAAATGACTCTTCCCACCATACTATGATGTTGCCCAAGTTCGGGGCTCGATCCGAAATCAATAGGTGTGAGAAATTGGACACTTCAAGTTCAACGGCAGTTCGTTCCTAATTGGAGTGGTTGGTGTATTCCATACTTCTAGCGATTGGATTTCACTCAAAACTCACCAAATGACTCCTCCCACCAAATTATGATGTTGCCCATGTTTTGGGCATGATCAGAAATCAATAGGTGTGAGAAATTGGACAATTCAAGTTCAACGGCAGTTCGTTCCTAATTGTAGTGGTTGGTGTATTCCATACTTTTAGCGATTGGATTTCACTCAAAACTGACCAAATGACTCCTCCCACCATATTATGATGTTGCCCAAGTTTGGGGCTCTATCCGAAATCAATATGTGTGAGAAATTGGACAATTCAAGTTCAACGGCGGTTTGTTCCTAATTGGAGTGGTTGGTGTATTCCACACTTCTAGCGATTGGATTTCACTTAAAACTCACCAAATGACTCCTCCCACCATATTATGATGTTGCCCAGGTTTTGGGCTCGATCCGAAATCAATAAGTGTGAGAAATTGGACAATTCAAGTTCAACGGCAGTTCGTTCCTACTTGGAGTGGTTGGTGTATTTCATACTTCTAGAGATTGGATTTCACTCAAAACTCACCAAATGACTCCTCCCACCACATTATGATGTTGCCCAAGTTTTGGGCTCGATCCAAAATCAATAGGTGTGAGAAATTGGACAATTCAAGTTCAACGGCAGTTCGTTCCTAATTGGAGTGGTTGGTGTATTCCACACTTCTAGAGATTGGATTTCACTCAAAACTCACCAAATGACTCCTCCAACTATATTATGATGTTGCCCAAGTTTTGGGCTCGATCCGAAATCAATAGGTGTGAGAAATTGGACAATTCAAGTTCAACGGTAGTTCGTTCCTAATTGGAGTGGTTGGTGTATTCCAAACTTCTAGAGATTGGATTTCACTCAAAACTCACCAAACGACTCCTCCCACTATATTATGATGTTGCCCAAGTTTTGGGCTCGATCCGAAATCAATAGGTGTGAGAAATTGGACAATTCAAGTTCAACGGTAGTTCGTTCCTAATTGGAGTGGTTGGTGTATTTCATACTTCTAGAGATTGGATTTCACTCAAAACTCACCAAATGACTCCTCCCACCACATTATGATGTTGCCCAAGTTTTGGGCTCGATCCAAAATCAATAGGTGTGAGAAATTGGACAATTCAAGTTCAACGGCAGTTCGTTCCTAATTGGAGTGGTTGGTGTATTCCACACTTCTAGAGATTGGATTTCACTCAAAACTCACCAAATGACTCCTCCCACTATATTATGATGTTGCCCAAGTTTTGGGCTCGATCCGAAATCAATAGGTGTGAGAAATTGGACAATTCAAGTTCAACGGTAGTTCGTTCCTAATTGGAGTGGTTGGTGTATTCCATACTTCTATTGATTGGATTTCATTCAAAACTCACCAAATGACTCCTCCCACCATCTTATGATGTTGCCCAAGTTTGGGGCTCGATCCGAAATCAATAGGTGTTCCAAATTGGACAATTCAAGTTCAACGGCAGTTCGTTCCTAATTGGAGTGGTTGGTGTATTCCATACTTCTAGCGATTGGATTTCACTCAAAACTCACCAAATGACTCCTTCCACCATATTATGATGTTGCCCAAGTTTTGGGCTCGATCCGAAATCAATAGGTGTGAGAAATTGGACAATTCAAGTTCAACGGCAGTTCGTTCCTAATTGGAGTGGTTGGTGTATTCCATACTTCTAGCGATTGGATTTCACTCAAAACTCACCAAACGACTCCTCCCACCATATTATGATGTTGCCCAAGTTTTGGGCTCGATCCGAAATCAATTGGTGTTCCAAATTGGACAATTCAAGTTCAACGGCAGTTCGGTCCTAAATGGAGTGGTTGGTGTATTCCATACTTTTAGCGATTGGATTTCACTCAAAACTAACCAAATGACTACTCCCACCATATTATGATGTTAACCAAGTTTTGGGTTCGATCCAAAATCAATAGGTGTGAGAAATTGGACAATTGAAGTTCAACGGCAGTTCGTTCCTAATTGGAGTGGTTGGTGTATTCCACACTTCTAGCGATTGGATTTCACTCAAAACTCCCCAAATGACTCCTCCCACCATATTATGATGTTGCCCAGGTTTTGGGCTCGATCACAAATCAATAAGTGTGAGAAATTGGACAATTCAAGTTCAACGGCAGTTCGTTCCTAATTGGAGTGGTTGGTGTATTCCATACATCTAGCGATTGGATTTCACTCAAAACTCACCAAATGACTCCTCCCACCATATTATGATGTTGCCCAAGTTTTGGGCTCGATCCGAAATCAATAGGTGTTCCAAATTGAACAATTCAAGTTCAACGACAATTCGTTCCTAACTGGAGTGGTTGGTATATTCCATATTTCTAGCGATTGGATTTCACTCAATACTAACCAAAGACTCCTTCCACCGTATTATTATTATGTTGCCCAAGTTTTGGGCTCGATCCGAAATCAATAGGTGTTCCAAATTGGACAATTCAAGTTCAACGGCAGTTCGTTCCTAAGTGGAGTGGTTGGTGTATTCCATACTTCTAGCGATTGGATTTCACTCAACACTCACCAAATGACTCCCGCCACCATATTATGATGTTGCCCAAGTTTTGGGCTCGATCAGAAATCAATACGTGTGAGAAATTGGACAATTCAATTTCAACAGCAGTTCGTACCTAATTGGAGTGGTTGGTGTATTCCATACTTCTAGCGATTTGATTTCACTCAAAACTCACCAAATGACTCCTCCGACCATATTATGATGTTGTACAGGTTTTGGGTTCGATCCGAAATCAATAGGTGTGAGAAATTGGACAATTCAAGTTCAACGGCAGTTCATTCCTAATTGGAGTGGTTGGTGTATTCCATACTTCTAGCGATTGGATTTCATTCAAAACTCACCAAATGACTCCTCCCACCATATTATGATGTTGCCCAAGTTTTGGGCTCGATCCGAAATCAATAGGTGTTCCAAATTGAACAATTCAAGTTCAACGACAGTTCGTTCCTAACTGGAGTGGTTGGTATATTCCATATTTCTAGCGATAGGATTTCACTCAATACTAACCAAATGTCTCCTCCCACCATATTATGATGTCGCCCAAGTTATGGGCTCGATCCGAAATCAAAAGGTGTGAGAAATTGGACAATTCAAGTTCAACGGCAGTTCTTGCCTAATTGGAGTGGTTGGTGTATTCCATACTTCTACCGATTGGATTTCACTCAAAACTCACCAAAGGACTCCTCCCACCATATTATGATGTTGCCCCAGTTTTGGGCTCGATTCGAAATCAATAGGTGTAAGAAATTGGACAATTCAAGTTCAACGGCAGTTCGTTCATAATTGGAGTGGTTGGTGTATTCCATACTTCTAGCGATTGGATTTCACTCAAAACCCACAAATGACTCCTCTCACCATATTAGGATGTTGCCCAAGTTTTGGGCTCAATCCGAAATCAGTAGGTGTTCCAAATTGGACAATTCAAGTTCAACGGCAATTCGTTCCTAATTGGAGTGGTTGGTGTATTCCATACTTCTAGTGATTGGATTTCACTCAAAACTCACCAAACGGCTCCTCCCACCATATTATGATGTTACCCAAGTTTTGTGCTCGATCCGAAATCAATAGGTGTGATAAATTGGACAATTCAGGTTCAACGGCAGTTCGTTCCTAATTGGAGTGGTTGGTGTATTCCATACTTCTAGCGATTTGATTTCACTCAAAACTCACCGAATGACTCCTCCCACCGTATTATGATGTTGCCCAAGTTTTGGGCTCGATCCGAAATCAATAGGTGTTCCAAATTGAACAATTCAAGTTCAACGGCAGTTCGTTCCTAACTGGAGTGGTTGGTATATTCCATATTTCTAGCGATTGGATTTCACTCAATACTAACCAAATGTCTCCTCCCACCATATTATGATGTCGCCCAAGTTATGGGCTCGATCCGAAATCAATAGGTGTTCCAAATTGGACAATTCAAGTTCAACGGCAATTCGTTCCTAATTGGAGTGGTTGGTGTATTCCATACTTCTAGCGATTGGATTTCGCTCAAAACTCACCAAAGGACTCCTCCCACCATATTATGATGCTGCCCAAGTTTTGGGCTCGATCCGAAATAAATAGGTGTTCGAAATTGGACAATTCAAGTTCAACGGAAGTTCGTTCCTAATTGGAGTGGTCGGTGTATTCCATACTTCTAGCGATTGGATTTCACTCAAAACTCACCAAATGACTCGTCCCACCATATTATGATGTTGCCCAAGTTTTGGGCTCGATCCGAAATCAACAGGTGTGAGAAATTGGACAATTCAAGTTCAACGGCAGTTCGTTCCTAATTGGAGTGGTTGGTGTATTCCATACTTCTAGCGATTGGATTTCACTCAAAACTCACCAAATGACTCTGTTGTGTAGATTTCAGCTGCACCAAAATGGATTCAGCTGCATCCTCAACTTGTGATACTCGCAAGTGCACGAACCGTTGGTAGTTTAGCGTATGTAAGTGCGAGGTCGATTCCACAGGGATTGGTGATTGAATGATCCAATTCAGTTTTCCTACACAAAACAGAAACAAAAACAAAGAACATGAAAGAAGGAAGAAAATAAGAAAGTAACTCAAGAAAATAAGTTCCCAAGTTCAATTTAGATTAATGGATTGATTCTAGCTAAAGTATGATTAAGCCGTGGTGTGTGGTCATAACCTTGTGTTCCTAATTCCCTAATTTGATCATTTGTTGTCTAACCTAAAATTAAGCATTAGGAACCCATTAAGCATAGAAGAACATTTTAAACAACCAAGCATGTATCTAATCCCTATTGTCGAATGTCCATACATACTCTTCCTATTCATAGTTCAATTCGAATTAAAGCATGGTGTATACTCTTAATTCAAACCAAGATAGCTAACATGCAAGCCTAAATGGTGATCAATCATTCAAACTAGCATATTAACTTATAAGCATAATGAATAAGAACAAAAACCATAATTGAAACTTGGAAACTAATTAAACTTGAATACTTAAGAAAGAATGTACATTACAAGAAAAATAAATTACAACTAAGAAAACATTAAAGAAAGCTAGAATTGAGAACTAGAAAGCAAAACTAAGAGAATTTGAGGGAGAGAAGGGAAGGGAGCTCTAGAGAAGTGTTTGAGAGCTCCCCCCCTTGGGGTGTGTTTACAAGCTTGGGAAACCTCACTATATATAGGCCTAAGGAAGCTGAAAATCTGAATTAAGTATGGCTAATGCATACAACACTTGTTTTATAAAATCTGAAATGGTTGATGCACTTCACTAATGCATACAACACTTCCATTATAAAATCTGAAATGGTTGATGCACTTCACTAATAAATCCCACCAGCAGCCCTAGCTCATCTTCATGTCACCATGACCAAGCTTCCAACCAGAAATAATAGCTCATCCTGAGGTCAGCATGACCAGCAACTTCAAGGGCTTACGAATTGGGCTTCCCTTAAGCAAATTAAGACTTTAAGCACTCAAACTTGAAGTTCAGAATGTCTTCTTTCCAGCCATATATTATTTGGGCCAATCCAAGGTTGGAGGAGGAAGTTAAGGCCAAAACAAATTGCTAACTCATTTTGCGCGCTGATAAAATCCATCCTGAGTATGGTTCTGTGTTTGCTAGGTAACAGACTCCATATTTATCCAATGGGGCTGAATTTTGGATATGTTATAGTATACACCCATTGGAACAACTTTCATGAAGAATGTGGCCTCATCCGAGCTATGTAGGTTGCTGAAACAAAGCTTGCAATATGACCTACGAAACTGGGCTGGCAGGGGACTGTAGCCAAAATTGAGTTTGTCTTTAAGCTCTTCATCCATTCATCCAAATTAGGCCCTAACATGCATGGATTCCATCATTTACTATCCAAAGCCCTCATTATTACCTAAAGCTCAATGAACTGAAAGATAAACACAAAAAGGATTAAAAGCACAAGTTTAACTCAAAAACATAACCAAATCATAAGCTAGAAGGGTACAAAATGATATACAATTATGAACCGATCAAATACCCCCAAACCTAGATTTTGCTAGTCCTCGAGCAAAACAACACAAAACAAAGTTAAAAACAAAACAAGAAGTTAACTAGACCACTTTCGTAGGTAACTCGATTGCATTGAGCGAATGCGACAAGCCTTTAAACCTCTAGGCATCCCTAGTAGGAGGAGTTGTGTCTCCTGAGGGTTTAACAGTTACGATACCCACAAACGTTTTTCTAACTCTACAAAACAAAATGGTTAGAAAACTTATTAGATTTGTTAGTTCTTAAGCAAAACCAAAACCAAAAACAACATAAAAATAAAAACAAAACACAAAACACAAAAAACAAAAAAAATCAAAATCAAAATAAAAACTCAAAACAATCTTTCCGAACATTTTGTGAAGAGAAATGACTCATGCACATGACTTAAACGTTTTGACAATAAAAGCTCAATTTTAGACATTATTCACAAAGCGGCAAAGTTCAAAACATAATATGCTCAAAGTGTAGTAGTGTGATAGCCAAATGCAACAAATTCCCCAATCTTAGTTTCCACACAATTTCAAAAATCATACCAAGCACAAATGCAACTTCAAATCTCACCAAAGTTGTCCTCTCACAAATGAATCACTCAGAAGAGGGCTACAATGCAACACTCAGTTATAGACATGGGATTAGAGTTAAACCATAAATGAGTTAACTCAAAATAGGAAGATGAAGAACTTGCATTAATATGATCTCAAGAAGGATGCCAAACACTTAAAAGTAATAAAATGCATGCAATTCAACCATATGACATTTAAGATCAATTTAGGTCTTTATTATAGGTTGTAATGGGGCCAAGGGTGTAAGGTGAGTGAGAAATGAAAGGTATGGATAATACAAAGTCCAAGGAACTCAAAATGTAAGAGCATAAAACAATTGTTTACAAGACTTCGAATCATCACGATTAGATTTTTTCTTTTACACGATCAAAACTCCTTATACCTTCATTTACAATTATTTAAACTCCTTTCCTTAAACACCAATTTATTTTGAAGGCCCAAAAATGAAACCCAAAAATGAAATTTCATTCAACCACCACTTAATCACAACTTTTCTCTTTTCTTTCACCAATTGTGTGATTTTTTTTTCTTCGAAATTCCCAAACTTAGTATGAAAAACACATCCCAATTAAAGCTCATGAGTTCCTTAGAAAGGTAAATATTTGTTTTTCAAGCTAAGGCGAGGAAATATAATTGGTAAATGAAAGAAAAAGGTTTACATGTAGGCTCAAAATGGTTAACAATGGAAAATCATGCTTAAGCATGCATAAGGTTAGCTTGAAAGGTACAAACGATCCAAAGAGGGCCTTAATATCATTTCTTAAATGTCATGAAATCGAATTGCAAAAGAATGGATGACTTTTAAGTATTCAACCAAATCAATGAATAATGAGATCAAACAACAACTTTGATGACAAGAAAATAAGAGTATGTGTATAACACTCATGAAATGAAGCACAAGGCTCAAAAGCTCACATTTATGGTTATATAAGTCTAATTTATGCTTGATACAATTCTTTGGGTCATGCAAATCCTTTAATTGGAGAATTATGAAACAAATGGTAAGTGCAAAGAAGGTTTCGAACATATCATGCTAGAACGATGCCAAATTAATTAATTAATGAATTATTTTATTTTATTTTATTTTACAAGAAGAATTTACAAGGAACAAAAAAATATATATATATATAAATAAATAAATAAAATTCAATTTTCATTTAAGTCATGCAAACATTTATCACAATCTCATCAAATGTGTTCGGAAAGTGACTCAAAACAAAACAAGACTCAAAATATAGAAAAAAAAAAAAAAAAAAAAAGCAAGAAATATATATATATTTTTTTAATAAGAGAAACTAAATTTACTTGGTAAACTCCAATACCCCCAAACCTAGATATGAACATTGTCCTCAATGTTTAAAAATTAGGAACAAGCAATGTCATAACAAGAAATGAAAGGTACTAAAGTAAATATAAAATCACAAAACACACAAGAATTGAAATAAAATAATTACAAAATAAAAAATACAAACAAACAAAAATAATAAAAATAAAAAAACGAAACAGTAAAACACTCGAAACAGAAAACAAACAGTCTTACACAAACCAAAACCCAAACGATTGAAAGCCCAACCCAAAAGAAGTTAACACACTTTGAAACCTAACAACGGTAAAAACCCGAAGCCCACAATGAAGTCCGAAGCCCACATGTTATTAATTTATTTTATTTATTTATTTTAATTTAATGAAACGTGAATTGGGAGTGCGAAGGCGGGTATTTACGAAACAGAAAAAGTGTGGTCCTTGATGCCTTGGTTCCTGGGAAGTCACGGGTGAAAGGGGTGAGGGACGTGTCGCCGCGCAGAAGCAGCTGTCACATCCCCCAAGCCAGAATTATTGGCTTCTTGGGTGAAGCGGGACGACTTTTACACTAGAAGGTGGTGAAAGGTGAAAATGCAATTAAGGGGGTTGGGAAACGGGTGCGGCGACATATAGAGATAAGCAGTAAGGGCCGCACAGAACTCAGAACCGCAGCGGCTAGGGTTTAGCAGACTAAGTCTATAAAAGGTAAAAAGAAAGGGTAAAAAAACACAAACTCAGAAACACACAAAAGAGAAAAGAAAGAAAGAAGAAAAGAGAGTGAGAAATCAAATGGCCTCTTCCTACCCCTTTTCCTTGGATCTCAACCTAGCTCCACCGACTCAGACACGAGGCCAAGCAGCGGCACCAGTATGGATGCCCTACTTTGCTTCCGCACGGGGGCCTGTGACAGTAACTGACTCAATACTCCTGGACAACGATGTTGCCATTGGAGTGGCTAGAAATTTAGTGACTCCTAAAGATATACGTGTTCTGGGGACAAGGGATGACAACCGGGTCGTGAGCGATGCCCTGGCACTGAGCGTGCAGAGTACGGCAACAGTCGCAAGTTTGGGTCATCGCCTACTTGCGAAGTCCCATGAGGTAGAGGTGCTGAAAGGTCAGTTGGCGGCGGAGCGAAGTATGGTTGAGGAGTGTCAGACTGCTATAAAAAGCTTGAAAAGGGAGAGGTCAAGGATAGTGTAGGTGAATCGACACCAGCTAGAAGTATTGCGGGACGAGAATAGAAACCTATCAAAGATGGTAGAGTTGTACTCTCGCGACATGCGAAAACAGCTGGAAGACCTAGACCGACCGGGTAAACGCAAGCAAGCAGATCGTGAGAGTAGTTACGCTCAAGCTAAGATTGCGATCTTTGGGAGCTCAAGTGGTGAGCCCCAAGAGGCTGTGCATGAAGCCCAGGAAGAGGACAGCCAGAGGGCCAAACTCAAAGCTCCAATGGTCGAGACACCGAGCACTGTGAAGAAATGACTTCTACTGCATTATTGATGTTTTTATTTTATTTTATTTTATTTTTTTTGGTTGTTTTTGTCTTTATTTTGTTTTGGAAATAAAAGAGTAAATTTGCAGAAGGAAAAAGAAAACGGAAAAGAAAGCACACTTTCCAAACTTAAATCAAACGAAGACGACAAACGGAAATGGAAGCACAGTTCCCTAACTAAAATAAAATAAAGATGATAGCCGAAAGGGAAAGGCAAAAACACAAAGCTCTAGAAAATGAAAGTAACGGGCAAAACAATAAAACACCAGAAAACACGGAAAAAAGAAAAGTAAAGTGAAAGTTAATGTGCTCCCCCTTGAAGCGATTAGGTCGAGCATGCCCGGGAAATCCGAAATGGTGTTGGCTCTCTCTCATCAGCATGTCTATTTAAACCACACCTCTGCAAGCGGATGATACCCAGCATTTCTTCCTGCAAACTCAAGGAAAAACATCAAAAAATTCAGAAGCAAAACAAATGGCATCCTCATGCACTCACCTTGATGATCTCGACCTTGAGCTATCCCTTGCACCTCCGAATGCCCAGATAAGGGCTCCTCCAAACCGTGTCTTCCCAAACTCCACATATCATCACGGTACGGCCTCAAACTTTGCTGAGGCAATACCGAACTTTTCTGAGGTACTGCCGAACAGAGCAGTGCTGCTAGGAGGCATGATTAGCAGCAAGCTCACTCCGACAGATCATCTGCATGTGGCACAGAGGTCTGACAAGGCAGCGGTAGAGGAGTCCCACAATTTAACTGTGCTCCACGCGGTCTCCGCTACCAATTTGGGCATGCGCCTACTAGCGAGGACAAGGGAGTGTGCCACGATGAGCGAGGAAATAGCTTCCTTGAAGGCTATGGTGGCGGACTTGCAGAAGCGGCTCTACTGTGCCAATCAGCACGTGGAAGCACTGCAAAGAAAAAATGAGGACCATGTGGAGCTGCTGCAGATTCTACAAGTGCGAGAAAATAGAGGCAAGCCATGATGATGAAGAAGATGAAGAATATTTCTTTTTTTGTTTTGTTTTTTTTTGTTTTTTATTTATTTATTGTTTTTGTTTTTATTTTGTTTTTGTTGTTTTGTTGTTTTTTTATTTTTTTTTATTTTTTTATTTTTTTTATTTTTATGTTTTTTTTATTTATGCAATGTTTGAAATAAAAATGTGTTTTAACACTCAGAAATAAACTAACCAACCAAACCACGTAAATAAAAACATAAACTAACTTAACGAAACAAAAACAAAAACAAATCAAAAACAAAGACTCAACAGAAAAGAAAACAAAGAAAATAAAAATAAACTTAATTTAAAAACACACGAATATACAAGCAACTCACGGATGACCAGTTAAGGGCCTCAGAAAACACAGCCAGGGGATCCGGGAAGGTTGGAGGGGTCACAATGGTCCCGCTTAAAACCCAAACTCCTTAGACACCGAAGGTGTCGCCTATAGAACTCCTAGACACTGTATTGACGGAAGTGCTCACTGAGTTACCATAAGTCAGCTCATATGAAAAATCTTTTTTTTTATTTTAAAATTTTTAAGATAAGAAATAAAAACAAATTAAGATAAAATGAAACAACAAACCATAAACAAAAATGAACTAAGTACTGTAAACAAATTCAAACAAACAACATAAATTGTTGTACTAAAAGAAACAAACCAAGAAACCAAAGAAAAAAAAAACAAACAGCACTTTCTATCACCCGTTTATCACCATTTGGACAGATTCGTTTCTATGTTTTTCAGCTTCGACCTCTGTTCAGTTTTTAGGATATAACTTTCCAACCGTAAGTCCACATTTCACGTTCTTTATATGGTTGGATTCAGCACAGAAAAATAAAGAACTCAAGGCAGACCAAAAGGTAAAAACAATGACGAAAATAAACATAATTCAAAGAAGAGAAAGGATTGAAATGCTCCCCCTTGAAGCGATTAGGTCGAATGTGATGCACTTGGAGGTCGCGACTTCTCCCATTGCTCCACACTTCCCATTCTTATGATTGAGGTTGCCATCTCTCTCCATTTTTATTAAGCTATCATAAATTGCTAAAACAAACACACAAACTTGAAATGGAATTAAAAGGATTAGGAAATAAAAACTAAAATGAAAAGGAAAATCAACACACATCCAATTCCATGCTTCAAAGCAACAAGCACCAATGGGTTGTGTAAGCTGGGACTTAAACCCAGTTCTCTTGCATGTTGGGCAATTGTCCTTTTCTGTTGGACTACAAACACAACTTGTCCATTAACGTCATTAACTTTAAAACTTGAAATTGTCTAGAAAAACATGAAAATGAAAAATAAAAATAAAACAAGTAGGGAAAAGAAATAGAACCAAACTATGTTGCCAATCCCCGGCAACGGCGCCAAAAACTTGTTGTGTAGATTTCAGCTGCACCAAAATGGATTCAGCTGCATCCTCAACTTGTGATACTCGCAAGTGCACGAACCGTTGGTAGTTTAGCGTATGTAAGTGCGAGGTCGATTCCACAGGGATTGGTGATTGAATGATCCAATTCAGTTTTCCTACACAAAACAGAAACAAAAACAAAGAACATGAAAGAAGGAAGAAAATAAGAAAGTAACTCAAGAAAATAAGTTCCCAAGTTCAATTTAGATTAATGGATTGATTCTAGCTAAAGTATGATTAAGCCATGGTGTGTGGTCATAACCTTGTGTTCCTAATTCCCTAATTTGATCATTTGTTGTCTAACCTAAAATTAAGCATTAGGAACCCATTAAGCATAGAAGAACATTTTAAACAACCAAGCATGTATCTAATCCCTATTGTCGAATGTCCATACATACTCTTCCTATTCATAGTTCAATTCGAATTAAAGCATGGTGTATACTCTTAATTCAAACCAAGATAGCTAACATGCAAGCCTAAATGGTGATCAATCATTCAAACTAGCATATTAACTTATAAGCATAATGAATAAGAACAAAAACCATAATTGAAACTTGGAAACTAATTAAACTTGAATACTTAAGAAAGAATGTACATTACAAGAAAAATAAATTACAACTAAGAAAACATTAAAGAAAGCTAGAATTGAGAACTAGAAAGCAAAACTAAGAGAATTTGAGGGAGAGAAGGGAAGGGAGCTCTAGAGAAGTGTTTGAGAGCTCCCCCCCTTGGGGTGTGTTTACAAGCTTGGGAAACCTCACTATATATAGGCCTAAGGAAGCTGAAAATCTGAATTAAGTATGGCTAATGCATACAACACTTGTTTTATAAAATCTGAAATGGTTGATGCACTTCACTAATGCATACAACACTTCCATTATAAAATCTGAAATGGTTGATGCACTTCACTAATAAATCCCACCAGCAGCCCTAGCTCATCTTCATGTCACCATGACCAAGCTTCCAACCAGAAATAATAGCTCATCCTGAGGTCAGCATGACCAGCAACTTCAAGGGCTTACGAATTGGGCTTCCCTTAAGCAAATTAAGACTTTAAGCACTCAAACTTGAAGTTCAGAATGTCTTCTTTCCAGCCATATATTATTTGGGCCAATCCAAGGTTGGAGGAGGAAGTTAAGGCCAAAACAAATTGCTAACTCATTTTGCGCGCTGATAAAATCCATCCTGAGTATGGTTCTGTGTTTGCTAGGTAACAGACTCCATATTTATCCAATGGGGCTGAATTTTGGATATGTTATAGTATACACCCATTGGAACAACTTTCATGAAGAATGTGGCCTCATCCGAGCTATGTAGGTTGCTGAAACAAAGCTTGCAATATGACCTACGAAACTGGGCTGGCAGGGGACTGTAGCCAAAATTGAGTTTGTCTTTAAGCTCTTCATCCATTCATCCAAATTAGGCCCTAACATGCATGGATTCCATCATTTACTATCCAAAGCCCTCATTATTACCTAAAGCTCAATGAACTGAAAGATAAACACAAAAAGGATTAAAAGCACAAGTTTAACTCAAAAACATAACCAAATCATAAGCTAGAAGGGTACAAAATGATATACAATTATGAACCGATCAGACTCCTCGCACCATATTATGACGTTGCAAAACTTTTGGGCTCGAGCCGAAATCAATAGTTGTGAGAAATTGGACAATTCAAGTTCAACGGCAGTTCGTTCCTAATTTTAGTGGTTGGTGTATTCCATACTTCTAGCGATTGGATTTCACTCAAAACTCACCAAATGACTCCTCCCACCATATTATGACGTTGCCCAAGTTTTGGGCTCGATCCGAAATCAATAGGTGTTCCAAATTGGACAATTCAAGTTCAACGGCAGTTCGTTCCTAATTGGAGTGGTTGGTGTATTCCATACTTCTTGCGATTGGATTTCACTCAAAACTCACCAAATGACTCCTCCCACCATATTATGATGTTGCCCAAGTTTGGGGCTCGATCCGAAATCAATAGGTGTGAGAGATTGGACAATTCAAGTTCAACGGCAGTTCGTACCTAATTGGAGTGGTTTGTGTATTGCATATTTCTAGTGATTGGATTTCACTCAAAACGCACCAAATGACTCCTCCCACCATATTATGATGTTAGCCAAGTTTTGGGCTCGATCCGAAATCAATAGGTGTTCCAAATTGGAAAATTCAAGTATAACGGCAGTTCGTTCCTAACTGGAGTGGTTCGTGTATTCCATACTTCTAGCGATTGGATTTCACTCAAAACTCACCAAATGACTCCTCCCACCGTAATATGATGTTGCCCAAGGTTTGGTCTCGATCCGAAATCAATAGGTGTTCCAAATTGGACAATTCAAGTTCAACGGCAGTTCGTTCCTAATTGGAGTGGTTGGTGTATTGCATACTTCTAGCAATTTGATTTCACTCAAAACTCACCAAATGACTCCTTCCACCATATTATTATTATGTTGCCCGAGTTTTGGGCTCGATCCGAAATCATTAGGTGTTCCAAATTGGACAATTCAAGTTCAACGGCAGTTCGTTCGTAAGTGGAGTGGTTGGTGTATTCCATACTTCTAGCGATTGGATTTCACTCAACACTCACCAAATGACTCCCGCCACCATATTATGATGTTGCCCAAGTTTTGGGCTCGATCAGAAATCAATACGTGTGAGAAATTGGACAATTCAATTTCAACAGCAGTTCGTACCTAATTGGAGTGGTTGGTGTATTACATACTTCTAGCGATTTGATTTCACTCAAAACTCACCAAATGACTCCTCCCACCATATTATGATGTTGTACAGGTTTTGGGTTCGATCCGAAATCAATAGGTGTGAGAAATTGGACAATTCAAGTTCAACGGCAGTTCATTCCTAATTGGAGTGGTTGGTGTATTCCATACTTCTAGCGATTGGATTTCATTCAAAACTCACCAAATGACTCCTCCCACCATATTATGATGTTGCCCAAGTTTTGGGCTCGATCCGAAACCAATAGGTGTGAGAAATTGGTCAATTCAATTTCAACGAAAGTTCGTTCCTAATTGGAGTGGTTCGTGTATTCCGTACTTCTAGCTATTGGATTTCACTCAAAACTCACCAAATGACTCCTCCCACCATATTATGATGTTGCCCAAGTTTTGGGCTCGATCCGAAATCAATAGGTTTGAGAAATTGGTCAATTCAATTTCAACGAAAGTTCGTTCCTAATTGGAGTGGTTCGTGTATTCCGTACTTCTAGTGATTGGATTTCACTCAAAACTCACCAAATGACTCCTCCCACCATATTATGATGTTGCCCAAGTTTTGTGCTCGATTCGAAATCAATAGGTGTGAGAAATTGGACAATTCAAGTTCAACGGCAGTTCGTTCCTAATTGGAGTGGTTGGTGTATTCCATACTTCTAGCGATCGGATTTCACTCAAAACTCACCAAATGAATCCTCCCACCATATTATGATGTTGCCCAAGTTTTGGGCTCGATCCGAAGTCAATAGGTGTTCCAAATTGGATAATTCAAGTTCAACGGCAGTTCGTTCCTAATTGGAGTGGTTGGTGTATTCCATACTTCTAGCGATTGGATTTCAGTCAAAACTAAACAAATTACTCCTCCCACCATATTATGATGTTGCCCAAGTTTTGGGCTCGATCCGAAATCAATAGGTGTTCCAAATTGGACAATTCAAGTTCAACGGCAGTTCGTTCCTAATTGGAGTGGTTGGTGTATTCCATACTTCTAGCGATTGGATTTCACTCAAAACTCACCAAATGACTCCTCCCACCATATTAGGATGTTGCCCAGGTTTTGGGC
This sequence comes from Prunus avium, assembly GCF_965620075.1. NCBI lineage: Eukaryota > Viridiplantae > Streptophyta > Magnoliopsida > Rosales > Rosaceae > Prunus > Prunus avium. The sequence goes on from NC_142290.1 coordinate 12,749,818, forward strand.
TCGATCCGAAATCAATAAGTGTGAGAAATTGGACAATTCAAGTTCAACGGCAGTTCGTTCCTACTTGGAGTGGTTGGTGTATTTCATACTTCTAGAGATTGGATTTCACTCAAAACTCACCAAACGACTCCTCCCACCATATTATGATGTTGCCCAAGTTTTGGGCTCGATCCGAAATCAATTGGTGTTCCAAATTGGACAATTCAAGTTCAACGACAGTTCGTTCCTAATTGGAGTGGTTGGTGTATTCCATACTTCTAGCGATTGGATTTCACTCAAAACTCACCAAATGACTCCTTAAACCATATTATGATGTTGCCCAAGTTTTGGGCTCGATCCGAAATCAATAGGTGTGAGAAATTGGACAATTCAAGTTCAACGGCAGTTCGTTCCTAATTGGAGTGGTTGGTGTATTCCATACTTCTAGCGATTGGATTTCACTCAAAACTCACCAAACGACTCCTCCCACCATATTATGATGTTGCCCAAGTTTTGGGCTCGATTTGAAATCAATTGGTGTTCCAAATTGGACAATTCAAGTTCAACGGCAGTTCGTTCCTAATTGGAGTGGTTGGTGTATTCCATACTTCTAGCGATTGGATTTTACTCAAAACAAACCAAATGACTCCTCCCACCATATTATGATGTTGCCCAAGTTTTGGGCTCGATCCGAAATCAATAGGTGTGAGAAATTGGACAATTCAAGTTCAACGGCAGTTCATTCCTAATTGGAGTGGTTGGTGTATTCCATACTTCTAGCGATTGGATTTCATTCAAAACTCACCAAATGACTCCTCCCACCATATTATGATGTTGCCCAAGTTTTGGGCTCGATCCGAAACCAATAGGTCTGAGAAATTGGTCAATTCAATTTCAACGAAAGTTCGTTCCTAATCGGAGTGGTTCGTGTATTCCGTACTTCTAGCTATTGGATTTCACTCAAAACTCACCAAATGACTCCTCCCACCATATTATGATGTTGCCCAAGTTTTGGGCTCGATCCGAAATCAATAGGTTTGAGAAATTGGTCAATTCAATTTCAACGAAATTTCGTTCCTAATTGGAGTGGTTCGTGTATTCCGTACTTCTAGCGATTGGATTTCACTCAAAACTCACCAAATGACTCCTCCCACCATATTATGATGTTGCCCAAGTTTTGTGCTCGATTCGAAATCAATAGGTGTGAGAAATTGGACAATTCAAGTTCAACGGCAGTTCGTTCCTAATTGGAGTGGTTGGTGTATTCCATACTTCTAGCGATTGGATTTCACTCAAAACTCACCAAATGACTCCTCCCACCATATTATGATGTTGCCCAAGTTTGGGGCTCTATCAGAAATCAATAGGTGTGAGAAATTGGACAATTCAAGTTCAACGGCAGTTCGTTCCTAATTGGAGTGGTTGGTGTATTCCATACTTCTAGCGATTGGATTTCACTCAAAACTCACCAAATGACTCCTCCCACCATATTATGATGTTGCCCAAGTTTTGGGCTCGATCCAAAATCAATAGGTGTGAGAAATTGGACAATTCAAGTTCAACGGCAGTGCGTTCCTAATTGGAGTGGTAGATGTATTCCATACTTCTAGCGATTGGATTTCACTTAAAACTCACCAAATGACTCCTCCCGCCATATTATTAGGTTTCCCAAGTTTTGGGCTCGATCCGAAATCAATAGGTGTTCCAAATTGGACAATTCAAGTTCAACTGCAGTTCGTTCCTAATTGGAGTGGTTGGTGTATTCCATACTTCTAGCGATTGGATTTCAGTCAAAACTAAACAAATGACTCCACCCACCATATTATGATGTTGCCCAAGTTTTGGGCTCGATCCGAATTCAAAAGTTGTGAGAAATTGGTCTATTCAATTTCGACGACAGTTCTTTCCTAATTGGAGTGGTTGATGTATTCCATACTTCTAGCGATTGGATTTCACTCAAAACTAACCAAATGACTCCTCCCACCGTATTATGATGTTGCCCTCGTTTTGGGCTCGATCCGAAATCAATAGGTGTTCCAAATTGCACAATTCAAGTTCAACGGCAGTTCGTTCCTAATTGGAGTGGTTGGTGTATTCCATACTTCTAGCGATCGGATTTCACTCAAAACTCACCAAATGAATCCTCCCACCATATTATGATGTTGAACAAGTTTTGGGCTCGATCCGAAGTCAATAGGTGTTCCAAATTGGATAATTCAAGTTCAACGGCAGTTCGTTCCTAATTGGAGTGGTTGGTGTATTCCATACTTCTAGCGATTGGATTTCAGTCAAAACTAAACAAATGACTCCCCCCACCATATTATGATGTTGCCCAAGTTTTGGGCTCGATCCGAATTCAAAAGTTGTGAGAAATTGGTCTATTCAATTTCGACGACAGTTCTTTCCTAATTGGAGTGGTTGATGTATTCCATACTTCTAGCGATCGGATTTCACTCAAAACTCACCAAATGACTCCTCCCACCATATTATGATGTTGCCCAGGTTTTGGGCTCGATCCGAAATCAATAAGTGTGAGAAATTGGACAATTCAAGTTCAACGGCAGTTCGTTCCTACTTGGAGTGGTTGGTGTATTTCATACTTCTAGAGATTGGATTTCACTCAAAACTCACCAAACGACTCCTCCCACCATATTATGATGTTGCCCAAGTTTTGGGCTCGATCCGAAATCAATTGGTGTTCCAAATTGGACAATTCAAGTTCAACGGCAGTTCGTTCCTAATTGGAGTGGTTGGTGTATTCCATACTTCTAGCGATTGGATTTTACTCAAAACAAACCAAATGACTCCTCCCACCATATTATGATGTTGCCCAAGTTTTGGGCTCGATCCGAAATCAACAGGTGTGAGAAATTGCACAATTCAAGTTCAACGGCAGTTCGTTCCTAATTGGAGTGGTTGGTGTATTCCATACTTCTAGCGATTGGATTTCACTCAAAACTCACCAAATGACTCCTCCCACCAAATTATGTTGTTGCCCAAGTTTTGGGCTAGATCCGAAATCAATAGGTTTGAGAAATTGGACAATTCAAGTTCAACGGTAGTTCGTTCCTAATTGGAGTGGTTGGTGTATTCCATACTTCAAGCGATTGGATTTCACTCAAAACTCACCAAATGACTCCTCCCACCATATTATGATGTTGCCCAAGTTTTGGGCATGATCCGAAATCAATACTGGTTCCAAATTATACAATTCAAGTTCAACGGCAGTTCGTTCCTAATTGGAGTGGTTGGTGTATTCCATACTTCTAGCGATTGGATTTCACTCAAAACTCACCAAATGACTCCTCCCACCATATTATGATGTTGCCCATGTTTTGGGCATGATCAGAAATCAATAGGTGTGAGAAATTGGGCAATTCAAGTTCAACGGCAGTTCGTTCCTAATTGTAGTGGTTGGTGTATTCCATACTTTTAGCGATTGGATTTCACTCAAAACTGACCAAATGACTCCTCCCACCATATTATGATGTTGCCCAAGTTTGGGGCTCTATCCGAAATCAATATGTGTGAGAAATTGGACAATTCAAGTTCAACGGCGGTTTGTTCCTAATTGGAGTGGTTGGTGTATTCCACACTTCTAGCGATTGGATTTCACTCAAAACTCACCAAATGACTCCTCCCATAATATTATGATGTTGCCCAGGTTTTGGGCTCGATCCGAAATCAATAAGTGTGAGAAATTGGAAAATTCAAGTTCAACGGCAGTTCGTTCCTACTTGGAGTGGTTGGTGTATTTCATACTTCTAGAGATTGGATTTCACTCAAAACTCACCAAACGACTCCTCCCACCATATTATGATGTTGCCCAAGTTTTGGGCTCGATCCGAAATCAATTGGTGTTCCAAATTGGACAATTCAAGTTCAACGGCAGTTCGTTCCTAATTGGAGTGGTTGGTGTATTCCATACTTCTAGCGATTGGATTTCACTCAAAACTCACCAAATGACTCCTTAAACCATATTATGATGTTGCCCAAGTTTTGGGCTCGATCCGAAATCAATAGGTGTGAGAAATTGGACAATTCAAGTTCAACGGCAGTTCGTTCCTAATTGGAGTGGTTGGTGTATTCCATACTTCTAGCGATTGGATTTCACTCAAAACTCACCAAACGACTCCTCCCACCATATTATGATGTTGCCCAAGTTTTGGGCTCGATCCGAAATCAATTGGTGTTCCAAATTGGACAATTCAAGTTCAACGGCAGTTCATTCCTAATTGGAGTGGTTGGTGTATTCCATACTTCTAGCGATTGGATTTTACTCAAAACAAACCAAATGACTCCTCCCACCATATTATGATGTTGCCCAAGTTTTGGGCTCGATCCGAAATCAATAGGTGTTACAAATTCGACAATTCAAGTTCAACGGCAGTTCGTTCCTAAATGGAGTGGTTGGTGTATTCCATACTTTTAGCGATTGGATTTCACTCAAAACTAACCAAATACTACTCCCACCATATTATGATGTTAACCAAGTTTTGGGCTCGATCCAAAATCAATAGGTGTGAGAAATTGGACAATTCAAGTTCAACGGCAGTTCGTTCCTAATTGGAGTGGTTGGTGTATTCCACACTTCTAGCGATTGGAATTCACTCAAAACTCACCAAAGGACTCCTCCCACCAAATTATGATGTTGCCCAAGTTTTGGGATCGATCCGAAATCAATCGGTGTGAGAAATTGGACAATTCAAGTTCAACGGCAGTTCGTTCCTAATTGGAGTGGTTGGTGTATTCCATACATCTAGCGATTGGATTTCACTCAAAACTCACCAAATGACTCCTCCCACCATATTATCATGTTGCCCAAGTTTTGGGCTCGATCCGAAATCAATAGGTGTGAGAAATTGGACAATTCAAGTTTAACGGCAGTTCGTTCCTAATTGGAGTGGTTGGTGTATTCCACACTTCTAGCGATTGGATTTCACTCAAAACTAACCAAATGACCCCTCCCACCATATTATGATATTGCCCAAGTTTTGGGCTCGATCCGAAATCAATAGGTGTGAGAAATTGGACAATTCAAGTTTAACGGCAGTTCGTTCCTAATTGGAGTGGTTGGTGTATTCCATACTTCTAGCGATTGGATTTCACACAAAACTCACCAAATGACTCCTCCCACCATATTATGATGTTGCCCTAGTTTGGGGCTCGATCCGAAATCAATAGGTGTTTCAAATTGGACAATTCAAGTTCAACGGCAGTTCGTTCCTAATTGGTGTGGTTGGTGTATTCTATACTTCTAGCGATTGGATTTCACTCAAAACTAAACAAATGACTCCTCCCACCATATTATGATGTTGCCCAAGTTTTGGGCTCGATCCGAAATCAATAGGTGTGAGAAATTGGACAATTCAAGTTCAACGGCAGTTCGTTCCTAATTGGAGTGGTTGGTGTATTCCATACTTCTAGCGATTGGATTTCACTCAAAAATCACCAAATGACTCCTCCCACCATATTATGATGTTGCCCAAGTTTGGGGCTCGATCCGAAATCAATAGGTGTGAGAAATTGGACAATTCAAGTTCAACGGAAGTTCGTTCCTAATTGGAGTGGTTGGTGTATTCCATACTTCTAGCGATTGGATTTCACTCAAAACTCACCAAATGACTCCTCCCACCATATTATGATGTTCCCCAAGTTTTGGGCTCGATCCGAATTCAATAGGTGTTCGAAATTGGACAATTCAAGTTCAACGGCAGTTCGTTCCAAATTGGAGTGGTTGGTGTATTCCATACTTCTAGCGAATGGATTTCACTCAAAACTCACCAAAGGACACCTCCCACCATATTATGATGTTGCCCAAGTTTGGGGCTCGATCCGAAATCAATAGGTGTTCGAAATTGGACAATTCAATTTCAACGGCAGTTCGTTCCTAGTTGGAGTGGTTGGTGTATTCCACACTTCTAGCGATTGGATTTCACTCAAAACTCACCAAATGACTCCTCCCACCATATTATGATTTTGCCCAAGTTTGGGGCTCGATCCGAAATCTATAGGTGTGAGAAATTGGACAATTCAAGTTCAACGGCAGTTCGTTCCTAGTTGGAGTGGTTGCTGTATTCCATAATTCTAGCGATTGGATGACACTCAAAACTCACAAATGACACCGCCCACCATATTATGATGTTGCCCAAGTTTTGGGCTCGATTCGAAATCCATAGGTGTGAGAAATTGGACAATTCAAGTTCAACGGCAGTTCGTTCCTAATTGGAATGGTTGGTGTATTCCACACTTCTAGCGATTGGATTTCACTCAAAACTCACCAAATGACTCCTCCCACCATATTATGATGTTGCCCAAGTTTTGGGCTCGATCCGAAATCAATAGGTGTTAGAAATTGGACAATTCAAATTCAACGGCAGTTCGTTCCTAATTGGAGTGGTTGGTGTATTCCATACTTCTAGCGATTGGATTTCACTCAAAACTCCTCCCACCTTATTTTGATGTTGCCCATGTTTTGGGCTCGATCTGAAGTCAATAGGTGTGGGGAATTGGACAATCCAAGTTCAACGGCAGTTTTTTCCTAATTGGAGTGGTTGGTGTATTCCACACTTCTAGGGATTGGATTTCTCTCAAAACTCACCAAATGACTCCTCCCACCATATTATGATGTTGCCCAAGTTTTGGGCTCGATCCGAAATCAATAGGTGTGAGAAATTGGACAATTCAAGTTCAACGGCAGTTCGTTCCTAATCGTAGCGGTTGGTGTATTCCATACTTCTAGCGATTGGATTTCCCTCAAAACTCTCCAAATGAATCCTCCCACCATATTATAATGTTGCCCAAGTTTGGGGCTCGATCCGAAATCAATAGGTGTGAGAAATTGGACAATTCAAGTTCAACGGCAGTTCGTTCCTAGTTGGAGTGGTTGGTGTATTCCACACTTCTAGCGATTGGATTTCACTCAAAACTCACCAAATGACTCCTCCCACCATCTTATGCTGTTGCCCAAGTTTGGGGCTCGATCCGAAATCAATAGGTGTTCCAAATTGGACAATTCAAGTTCAACGGCAGTTCGTTCCTAATTGGAGTGGTTGGTGTATTCCATACTTCTAGCGATTGGATTTCACTCAAAACTCACCAAATGATTCGTCCCACCATATTATCATGTTGCCCAAGTTTTGGGCTCGATCCGAAATCAATAGGTGTGAGAAATTGGACAATTCAAGTTCAACGGCAGTTCGTTCCTAATTGGAGTGGTTGGTGTATTCCATACTTCTAGCGATTGGATTTCACTCAAAACTCCTCCCACCTTATTATGATGTTGCCCATGTTTTGGGCTCTATCTGAAATCAATAGGTGTGGGAAATTGGACAATCCAAGTTCAACGGCAGTTCGTTCCTAATTGGAGTGGTTGGTGTATTCCACACTTCTAGGGATTGGATTTCTCTCAAAACCCACCAAATGACTCCTCCCACCATATTATGATGTTGCCCAAGTTTTGGGCTCGATCCGAAATCAATAGGTGTGGGAAATTGGACAATTCAAGTTCAACGGTAGTTCGTTCCTAATTGGAGTGGTTGGTGTATTCCACACTTCTAGCGATTGGATTTCACTCAAAACTCTCCAAATGACTCCTCCCACCATATTATGTTGTTGCCCAAGTTTTGGGCTCGATCCAAAATCAATAGGTGTGAGAAATTGGACAATTCAAGTTCAACGGCAGTTCGTTCCTAATTGGAGTGGTTGGTGTATTCCATACTTCTAGCGATTGGATTTCACTCAAAACTAACCGAATGACTCCTCCCACCATATTATGATGTTGCCCAAGTTTGGGGCTCGATCCGAAATCAATAGGTGTGAGAAATTGGACAATTCAAGTTCAACGGCAGTTCGTTCCTAATCGTAATGGTTGGTGTATTCCATACTTCTAGCGATTGGATTTCACACAAAACTCACCAAATGACTCCTCCCACCATATTGTGATGTTGCCCTAGTTTGGGGCTCGATCCGAAATCAATAGGTGTTCCAAATTGGACCATTCAAGTTCAGCGGCAGTTCGTTCCTAATTGGAGTGGTTGGTGTATTCCATACTTCTAGCGATTGGATTTCACTCAAAACCCACCAAACGTATTATGATGTTGCCCAAGTTTTGGGCTCGATCCGAAATCAATAGGTGTTCCAAATTGGACAATTCAAGTTCAACGGCAGTTCGTTCCTAATTGGAGTGGTTGGTGTATTCCATACTTCTAGCGATTGGATTTTACTCAAAACTAACCAAATGACTCCTCCCACCATATTATGATGTTGCCCAAGTTTTGGGCTCGATCCGAAATCAATAGGTGTTACAAATTCGACAATTCAAGTTCAACGGCAGTTCGTTCCTAAATGGAGTGGTTGGTGTATTCCATACTTTTAGCGATTGGATTTCACTCAAAACTAACCAAATGACTACTCCCACCATATTATGATGTTAACCAAGTTTTGGGCTCGATCCAAAATCAATAGGTGTGGGAAATTGGACAATCCAAGTTCAATGGCAGTTCGTTCCGAATTGGAGTGGTTGGTGTATTCCACACTTCTAGGGATTGGATTTCTCTCAAAACTCACCAAATGACTCCTCCCACCATATTATGATGTTGCCCAAGTTTTGGGCTCGATCCGAAATCAATAGGTGTTCCAAATTGGACAATCAAAGTTCAACGGTAGTTCGTTCCTAATTGGAGTGGTTGGTGTATTCCACACTACTAGCGATTGGATTTCACTCAAAACTCTCCAAATGACTCCTCCCATCATATTATGTTGTTGCCCAAGTTTTGGGCTCGATCCAAAATCAATAGGTGTGAGAAATTGGACAATTCAAGTTCAACGGCAGTTCGTTCCTAATTGGAGTGGTTGGTGTATTCCATACTTCTAGCGATTGGATTTCACTCAAAACTCACCAAATGACTCCTCCCACCATATTATGATGTTGCCCAAGTTTTGGGCTCGATTCGAAATCAATAGGTGTGAGACATTGGACAATTCAAGTTCAATTGCAGTTTGTTCCTAATTGGAGTGGTAGGTGTATTCCATACTTCTAGCGATTGGATTTCACTCAAAACTCACCAAATGACTCCTCCCACCATATTATGATGTTTCCCAAGTTTGGGGCTCGATCCGAAATCAATAGGTGTTCCAAATTGGACAATTAAAGTTCAACGGCGGTTCATTCGTAATTGGAGTGGTTGGTGTATTCCATACTTCTGGCGATTGGATTTCACTCAAAACAGACCAAATGACTACTCCCACCATATTATGATGTTGCCCAAGTTTTGGGCTCGATCCAAAATCAATAGGTGTTAGAATTTGGACAATTCAAGTTCAACGGCAGTTCGTTCCTAATTGGAGTGGTTGGTGTATTCCACACTTCTAGCGATTGGATTTCACTCAAAACTCACCAAATGACTCCTCCCACCATAGTATGATGTTGCCCAAGTTTTGGGCTCGATCCGAAATCAATAGGTGTTCCAAATTGGACAATTCAAGTTCAACGGCAGTACGTTGCTAATTGGAGTGGTTGGTGTATTCCATACTTCTAGCGATTGGATTTCACTCAAAACTCACCAAATGACTCCTCCCACCATATTATGTTGTTGCCCAAGTTTTGGGCTCGATCCAAAATCAATAGGTGTGCGAAATTGGACAATTCAAGTTCAACGGCAGTTCGTTCCTAATTGGAGTGGTTGGTGTATTCCATACTTCTAGCGATTGGATTTCACTCAAAACTCACCAAATGACTCCTCCCACCATATTATGATGTTGCCCAAGTTTGGGGCTCGGTCCGAAATCAATAGGTGTGAGAAATTGGACAATTCAAGTTCAATGGCAGTTCGTTCCTAATTGGAGTGGTTTGTGTATTCCATACTTCTAGCGATTGTATTTCACTCAAAACTCACCAAATGACTCCTCACACCATATTATGATGGTGCCCAAGTTTTGGGCTCGATCCGAAATCAATAGGTGTGAGAAATTGGACAATTCAAGTTCAATGGCAGTTCGTTCCTAATTGGAGTGGTTTGTGTATTCCATACTTCTAGCGATTGGATTTTACTCAAAACTAACCAAATGACTCCTCCCACCATATTATGATGTTGCCCAAGTTTTGGGCTCGATCCGAAATCAATAGGTGTTACAAATTCGACAATTCAAGTTCAACGGCAGTTCGTTCCTAAATGGAGTGGTTGGTGTATTCCATACTTTTAGCGATTGGATTTCACTCAAAACTAACCAAATGACTACTCCCACCATATTATGATGTTAACCAAGTTTTGGGCTCGATCCAAAATCAATAGGTGTGAGAAATTGGACAATTCAAGTTCAACGGCAGTTCGTTCCTAATTGGAGTGGTTGGTGTATTCCATACTTCTAGCGATTGGATTTCACTCAAAACTCACCAAATGACTCCTCCCACCATATTCTGATGTTGCCCAAGTTTGGGGCTCGGTCCGAAATCAATAGGTGTGAGAAATTGGACAATTCAAGTTCAACGGCAGTTCGTTCCTAATTGGAGTGGTTAGTGTATTCCATACTTCTAGCGATTGGATTTCACTCAAAACTAACCAAATGACTCCTCCCACCATATTATGATGTTGCCCAAGTTTTGGGCTCGATCCGAAATCAATAGGTGTTCCAAATTGGACAATTCAAGTTCAACGGCAGTTCGTTCCTAATTGGAGTGGTTGGTGTGTTCCATACTTCTTGCGATTGGATTTCACTCAAAACTCCTCCCACCATATTATGATGTTGCCCAAGTTTTGGGCTCGATCCAAAATCAATAGGTGTTCCAAATTGGACAATTCAAGGTCAACGGCAGTTCGTTCCTAATTGGAGTGGTTAGTATATTCCATACTTCTAGCGATTGGATTTCACTGAAAACTCACCAAATGACTCCTCCCACCGTAGTATGATGTTGCCCAAGTTTTGGGCTCGATCCGAAATCAATAGGTGTTCCAAATTGGACAATTCAAGTTCAACGGCAGTTCGTTCCTAATTGGAGTGGTTGGTGTATTCCATACTTCTAGCGATTGGATTTCACTAAAAACTCACCATATGACTCCTCCCACCATATTATGATGTTGCCCATGTTTGGGGCTCGATCCGAAATCAATAGGTGTGAGAAATTGGACAATTCAAGTTCAACGGCAGTTCGTTCCTAATTGGAGTGGTTGGTGTATTCCATACTTCTAGCGATTGGATTTCACTCAAAACTCACCAAATGACTCCTCCCACCATATTATGATGTTGCCCAAGTTTGGGGATCGATCAGAAATCAATAGGTGTGAGAAATTGGTCAATTCAATTTCAACGAAAGTTCGTTCCTAATTGGAATGGTTGGTGTATTCCATACTTCTAGCGATTGGATTTCACTCAAAACTCACCAAATGACTCGATCCGAAATCAATAGGTGTGAGAAATTGGACAACTCAAGTTCAACAGCAGTTCGTTCCTAATTGGAGTGGTTGTTGTATTCCATACTTCTAGCGATTGGATTTCACTCAAAACTCACCAAATGAATCCTCCCACCATATTATGATGTTGCCCAAGTTTGGGGCTCGATACGAAATCAATAGGTGTGAGAAATTGGACAATTCAAGTTGAACGGCAGTTCGTTCCTAATTGGAGTGGTTGGTGTATTCCACACTTCTAGCGTTTGGATTTCACTCAAAACCCACCAAATGACTCCCCCCACCATATTATGATGTTACCCAAGTTTTGGGCTCAATCCGAAATCAATAGGTCTTCCAAATTGGACAATTCAAGTTCAACGGCAGTTCGTTCCTAATTGGAGTGGTTGGTGTATTCCATACTTCTAGCGATTGTATTTCACTCAAAACTCACCAAATGACTCCTCACACCATATTATGATGGTGCCCAAGTTTTGGGCTCGATCCGAAATCAATAGGTGTGAGAAATTGGACAATTCAAGTTCAATGGCAGTTCGTTCCTAATTGGAGTGGTTTGTGTATTCCATACTTCTAGCGATTGGATTTTACTCAAAACTAACCAAATGACTCCTCCCACCATATTATGATGTTGCCCAAGTTTTGGGCTCGATCCGAAATCAATAGGTGTTACAAATTCGACAATTCAAGTTCAACGGCAGTTCGTTCCTAAATGGAGTGGTTGGTGTATTCCATACTTTTAGCGATTGGATTTCACTCAAAACTAACCAAATGACTACTCCCACCATATTATGATGTTAACCAAGTTTTGGGCTCGATCCAAAATCAATAGGTGTGAGAAATTGGACAATTCAAGTTGAACGGCAGTTCGTTCCTAATTGGAGTGGTTGGTGTATTCCACACTTCTAGCGTTTGGATTTCACTCAAAACCCACCAAATGACTCCCCCCACCATATTATGATGTTACCCAAGTTTTGGGCTCAATCCGAAATCAATAGGTCTTCCAAATTGGACAATTCAAGTTCAACGGCAGTTCGTTCCTAATTGGAGTGGTTGGTGTATTCCATACTTCTAGCGATTGTATTTCACTCAAAACTCACCAAATGACTCCTCACACCATATTATGATGGTGCCCAAGTTTTGGGCTCGATCCGAAATCAATAGGTGTGAGAAATTGGACAATTCAAGTTCAATGGCAGTTCGTTCCTAATTGGAGTGGTTTGTGTATTCCATACTTCTAGCGATTGGATTTTACTCAAAACTAACCAAATGACTCCTCCCACCATATTATGATGTTGCCCAAGTTTTGGGCTCGATCCGAAATCAATAGGTGTTACAAATTCGACAATTCAAGTTCAACGGCAGTTCGTTCCTAAATGGAGTGGTTGGTGTATTCCATACTTTTAGCGATTGGATTTCACTCAAAACTAACCAAATGACTACTCCCACCATATTATGATGTTAACCAAGTTTTGGGCTCGATCCAAAATCAATAGGTGTGAGAAATTGGACAATTCAAGTTCAACGGCAGTTCGTTCCTAATTGGAGTGGTTGGTGTATTCCATACTTCTAGCGATTGGATTTCACTCAAAACTCACCAAATGACTCCTCCCACCATATTCTGATGTTGCCCAAGTTTGGGGCTCGGTCCGAAATCAATAGGTGTGAGAAATTGGACAATTCAAGTTCAACGGCAGTTCGTTCCTAATTGGAGTGGTTAGTGTATTCCATACTTCTAGCGATTGGATTTCACTCAAAACTAACCAAATGAGTCCTCCCACCATATTATGATGTTGCCCAAGTTTTGGGCTCGATCCGAAATCAATAGGTGTTCCAAATTGGACAATTCAAGTTCAACGGCAGTTCGTTCCTAATTGGAGTGGTTGGTGTGTTCCATACTTCTAGCGATTGGATTTCACTCAAAACTCCTCCCACCATATTATGATGTTGCCCAAGTTTTGGGCTCGATCCGAAATCAATAGGTGTTCCAAATTGGACAATTCAAGGTCAACGGCAGTTCGTTCCTAATTGGAGTGGTTAGTATATTCCATACTTCTAGCGATTGGATTTCACTGAAAACTCACCAAATGACTCCTCCCACCGTAGTATGATGTTGCCCAAGTTTTGGGCTCGATCCGAAATCAATAGGTGTTCCAAATTGGACAATTCAAGTTCAACGGCAGTTCGTTCCTAATTGGAGTGGTTGGTGTATTCCATACTTCTAGCGATTGGATTTCACTAAAAACTCACCAAATGACTCCTCCCACCATATTATGATGTTGCCCAAGTTTGGGGCTCGATCCGAAATCAATAGGTGTGAGAAATTGGACAATTCAAGTTCAACGGCAGTTCGTTCCTAATTGGAGTGGTTGGTCTATTCCATACTTCTAGCGATTGGATTTCACTCAAAACTCACCAAATGACTCCTCCCACCATATTATGATGTTGCCCAAGTTCGGGGCTCGATCAGAAATCAATAGGTGTGAGAAATTGGTCAATTCAATTTCAACGAAAGTTTGTTCCTAATTGGAATGGTTGGTGTATTCCATACTTCTAGCGATTGGATTTCACTCAAAACTCACCAAATGACTCGATCCGAAATCAATAGGTGTGAGAAATTGGACAACTCAAGTTCAACAGCAGTTCGTTCCTAATTGGAGTGGTTGTTGTATTTTATACTTCTAGCGATTGGATTTCACTCAAAACTCACCAAATGAATCCTCCCACCATATTATGATGTTGCCCAAGTTTGGGGCTCGATCCGAAATCAATAGGTGTGAGAAATTGGACAATTCAAGTTGAACGGCAGTTCGTTCCTAATTGGAGTGGTTGGTGTATTCCACACTTCTAGCGATTGGATTTCACTCAAAACTCACCCAATGACTTCTCCCACCATATTATGCTGTTGCCCAAGTTTTGGGCTCGATCCGAAATCAATAGGTGTTCCAAATTGGACAATTCAGGTTCAATGGCAGTTCGTTCCTAATTGGAGTGGTTGGTGTATTCCATACTTCAACCGATTGGGTTTCACTCAAAACTACCCAAATGACTCCTCCCACCATATTATGATGTTGCCCAAGTTTTGGGTTCGATTTGAAATCAATAGGTGTCAGAAATTGGACAATTCAAGTTCAACGGCAGTTCGTTCCTAATTGGAGTGGTTGGTGTATTCCATACTTCTAGCGATTGGATTTTACTCAAAACTAACCAAATGACTCCTCCCACCATATTATGATGTTGCCCAAGTTTTGGGCTCTATCCGAAATCAATAGGTGTTACAAATTCGACAATTCAAGTTCAACGGCAGTTCGTTCCTAAATGGAGTGGTTGGTGTATTCCATACTTTTAGCGATTGGATTTCACTCAAAACAAACCAAATGACTACTCCCACCATATTATGATGTTAACCAAGTTTTGGGCTCGATCCAAAATCAATAGGTGTGAGAAATTGGACAATTCAAGTTCGACGGCAGTTCGTTCCTAATTGGAGTGGTTGGTGTATTCCACACTTCTAGCGATTGGATTTCACTAAAACTCCTACCACCTTATTATGATGTTGCCCATGTTTTGGGCTCGATCTGAAATCAATAGGCGTGGGAAATTGGACAATCCAAGTTCAACGGCAGTTCGTTCCTAATTGGAATGGTTGGTGTATTCCACACTTCTAGGGATTGGATTTCTCTCAAAACTCACCAAATGACTCCTCCCACCATATTATGATGTTGCCCAAGTTTTGGGCTCGATCCGAAATCAATAGGTGTGAGAAATTGGACAATTCAAGTTCAACGGTAGTTCGTTCCTAATTGGAGTGGTTGGTGTATTCCACACTTCTAGCGATTGGATTTCACTCAAAACTCTCCAAATGACTCCTCCGACCATATTATGTTGTTGCCCAAGTTTTGGGCTCGATCCAAAATCAATAGGTGTGAGAAATTGGACAATTCAAGTTCAACGGCCGTTCGTTCCTAATTGGAATGGTTGGTGTATTCCATACTTCTAGCGATTGGATTTCACTCAAAACTCACCAAATGACTCCTCCCACCATATTATGATGTTGCCCAAGTTTTGGGCTCGATCCGAAATCAATAGGTGTTCGAAATTGGACAATTCAAGTTCAACGGCAGTTCGTTCCTAATCGTAATGGTTGGTGTATTCCATACTTCTAGCGATTGGATTTCACACAAAACTCACCAAATGACTCCTCCCACCATATTGTGATGTTGCCCTAGTTTGGTGCTCGATCCGAAATCAATAGGTGTTCCAAATTGGACCATTCAAGTTCAGCGGCAGTTCGTTCCTAATTGGAGTGGTTGGTGTATTCCATACTTCTAGCGATTGGATTTCACTCAAAACCCACCAAACGTATTATGATGTTGCCCAAGTTTTGGGCTCGATCCGAAATCAATAGGTGTTCCAAATTGGACAATTCAAGTTCAACGGCAGTTCGTTCCTAATTGGAGTGGTTGGTGTATTCCATACTTCTAGCGATCGGATTTCACTCAAAACTCACCAAATGACTCCTCCCACCATATTATGATGTTGCCCAAGTTTTGGGCTCGATCCGAAATTAATAGGTGTGAGAAATTGGTCAATTCAATTTCAACGACAGTTCGTTCCTAATTGGAGTGGTTGGTGTATTCCATACTTCTAGCGATTGGATTTCACTCAAAACTCACCAAATGACTCCTCCCACCATATTATGATGGTGCCCAAGTTTTGGGCTCGATCCGAAATCCATAGGTCTTCCAAATTGGACAATTCAAGTTCAACGGCAGTTCGTTCCCAATATGAGTGGTTGGTGTATTCCATACTTCTAGCCATTGGATTTCACTCAAAACTCACCAAATGACTCCTCCCACCATGTTATAATGTTGCCCAAGTTTTGGGCTCGATCCGAAATCAATAGGTGTTCCGAATTGGACAATTCAAGTTCAACGGCAGTTCGTTCCTAATTGGAGTGGTTAGTGTATTCCATACTTCTAGCGATTGGATTTCCCTCAAAACACACTAAATGACTCCTCCCACCATATCATGATAGTTTTGGGCACGATCCGAAATCAATAGGTGTGAGAAATTGGACAATTCCAGTTCAATGGCAGTTCTTTCCTAATTGGAGTGGTTGGTGTATTCCATACTTCTAGCGATTGGATTTCACTCAAAACTCACCAAATGACTCCTCCCACCATATTATGATGTTGCCCAAGTTTGGGGCTCGATCCGAAATCAATAGGTGTGAGAAATTGGACAATTCAAGTTCAACGGCAGTTCGTTCCTAATTGGAGTGGTTGGTGTATTCCACACTTCTAGCGATTGGATTTCACTCAAAACTCACCAAATGACTCCCCCCACCATATTATGATGTTGCCCAAGTTTTGGGCTCGATCCGAAATCAATAGGTCTTCCAAATTGGACAATTCAAGTTCAACGGCAGTTCGTTCCTAATTGGAGTGGTTGGTGTATTCCATACTTCTAGCGATTGTATTTCACTCAAAACTCACCAAATGACTCCTCACACCATATTATGATGGTGCCCAAGTTTTGGGTTCGATCCGAAATCAATAGGTGTGAGAAATTGGACAATTCAAGTTCAACGGCAGCTCATTCCTAATTGGAGTGGTTGGTGTATTCCATACTTCTAGCGATTGGATTTCACTCAAAACTCACCAAATGACTCTTCCCACCATATTATGTTGTTGCCCAAGTTTTGGGCTCGATCTGAAATCAATAGGTCTTCTAAATTTGACAACTAGAGTTCAATGGCAGTTCGTTCCTAATTGGACTGGTTGGTGTATTCCATACTTCTAGCGATTGGATTTCACTCAAAACTAACCAAATGACTCCTCCCACCATATTATGATGTGGCCCAAGTTTTGGGCTCGATCCGAAATAATAGGTGTGAGAAATTGGACAATTCAAGTTCAACGGCAGTTCGTTCCTAATTGGAGTGGTTGCTGTATTCCATACTTCTAGCAATTGGATTTGACTCAAAACTCACCAATTGACTCCTCCCACCATATTATTATGTTGCCCAAGTTTTGGGCTCGATGCGAAATCAATAGGTGTGAGAAATTGCACAATTCACGCTCAACGGCAGTTCGTTCCTAATTGGAGTGGTTGGTGTATTCCATACTTCTAGCGATTGGAATTCACTCAAAACTCACCAAATGACTCCTCCCACCATATTACGATGTTGCCCAAGTTTGGGGGTCGTTCCGAAATCAATAGGTGTGAGAAATTGGACAATTCAAGTTCAACGGCAGTTCGTTCCTAATTGGAGTGGTTAGTGTATTCCACACTTCTAGCGATTGGATTTCACTCAAAACTAACCAAATGACTCCTCCCACCATATTATGATGTTGCCCAAGTTTTGGGCTCGATCCGAAATCAATAGGTGTGAGAAATTGGTCAATTCAATTTCAACGGCAGTTCGTTCCTAATTGGAGTGGTTGGTGTATTCCATACTTCTAACGATTTGATTTCACTCAAAACTCACCAAATGACTCCCCCAACCATATTATGATGTTGCCCAAGTTTTGGGCTCGATCCGAAAGCAATAGGTCTTCCAAATTGGACAATTCAAGTTCAACGGCAGTTCGTTCCTAATTGGAGTGGTTGGTGTATTCCATATATCTACCGATTGTATTTCACTCAAAACTCACCAAATGACTTCCTCCCACCATATTATGAAGTTGCCCAAGTTTTGGGCTAGATCCGAAATCAATAGGTGTTCCAAATTGGACAATTCAAGTTCAACGGCAGTTCGTTCCCAATAGGAGTGGTTGGTGTATTCCATACTTCTAGCGATTGGATTTCACTCAAAACTCACCAAATGACTCCTCCCACCATATTATGATGTTGCCCAAGTTTTGGGCTCAATCCGAAATCAATAGGTGTGAGAAATTGGACAATTCAAGTTCAACGGAAGTTCGTTCCTAATTGGAGTGGTTGGTGTATTCCATACTTCTAGCGATTGGATTTCACCCAAAACTAACCAAACGAATCCTACCACCATATTATGATGTAGCCCAAGTTTTGGGCTCGATCCGAAATCAATAGGTGTGAGAAATTGGACAATTCATGTTCAACGGCAGTTCGTTCCTAATTGGAGTGGTTGGTGTATTCCATACTTCTAGCGATTGGATTTCACTCAAAACTCACCAAATGACACCTCCCACCACATTATATTGTTGCCCAAGTTTTGGGCTCGATCCGAAATAAATAGGTGTGAGAAATTGGACAGTTCAAGTACAACGGCAGTTCGTTCCTAATTGGAGTGGTTGGTGTATTCCATACTTCTAGCGATTGGATTTCACTCAAAACTCACCAAATGACTCCTCCCACCAAATTATGATGTTGCCCAAGTTTTAGGCTCGGTCCGAAATCAATAGGTGTGAGAAATTGGACAATTCAAGTTCAACGGCAGTTCGTTCCTAATTGGAGTGGTTGGTGTATTCCACACTTCTAGCGATTGGATTTCACTCACAACTCACCAAATGACTCCTCCCACCATATTATGATGTTGCCCAAGTTTGGGGCTCGGTCCGAAATCAATAGGTGTTCCAAATTGGACAATTCAAGTTCAACGGCAGTTCGTTCCTAATTGGAGTGGTTGGTGTATTCCGTACTTCTAGCGATTGGATTTCACTCAAAACCCACCAAATGACTCCTCCCACAATATTATGATGTACCCCAAGTTTGGGGCTCGGTCCGAAATCAATAGGTGTGAGAAATTGGACAATTCAAGTTCAACGGCAGTTCGTTCCTAATTGGAGTGGTTGGTGTATTCCATACTTCTAGCGATTGGATTTCGCTCAAAACTCACCAAATGACTCCTCCCAGCATATTATGATAGTTTGGGGCTCGGTCCGAAATCAATAGGTGTGAGAAATTGGACAATTCAAGTTCAACGGCAGTTCGTTCCTAATTGGAGTGGTTGGTGTATTCCATACTTCTAGCGATTGGATTTCACTCAAAACTAACCAAATGACTCCTCCCACCATATTATGATGTGGCCCAAGTTTTGGGCTCTATCCGAAATCAATAGGTGTGAGAAATTGGACAGTTCAAGTACAACGGCAGTTCGTTCCTAATTGGAGTGGTTGGTGTATTCCATACTTCTAGCGATTGGATTTCACTCAAAACTCACCAAATGACTCCTCCCACCATATTATGATGTTGCCAATGTTTTGGGCTCGATCCGAAATCAATAGGTGTTCCAAATTGGACAATTCAAGTTCAACGGCAGTTCGTTCCTAATTGGAGTGGTTGGTGTATTCCACACTTCTAGCGATTGGATTTCACTCAAAACTAACCAAATGACTCCTCCCACAATATTATGATGTACCCCAAGTTTGGGGATCGGTCCGAAATCAATAGGTGTGAGAAATTGGACAATTCAAGTTCAACGGCAGTTCGTTCCTAATTGGAGTGGTTGGTGTATTCCATACTTCTAGCGATTGGATTTCGCTCAAAACTCACCAAATGACTCCTCCCAGCATATTATGATAGTTTGGGGCTCGGTCCGAAATCAATAGGTGTGAGAAATTGGACAATTCAAGTTCAACGGCAGTTCGTTCCTAATTGGAGTGGTTGGTGTATTCCATACTTCTAGCGATTGGATTTCACTCAAAACTCACCAAATGACACCTCCCACCACATTATATTGTTGCCCAAGTTTTGGGCTCGATCCGAAATCAATAGGTGTGAGAAATTGGACAGTTCAAGTACAACGGCAGTTCGTTCCTAATTGGAGTGGTTGGTGTATTCCATACTTCTAGCGATTGGATTTCACTCAAAACTCACCAAATGACTCCTCCCACCAAATTATGATGTTGCCCAAGTTTTAGGCTCGGTCCGAAATCAATAGGTGTGAGAAATTGGACAATTCAAGTTCAACGGCAGTTCGTTCCTAATTGGAGTGGTTGGTGTATTCCACACTTCTAGCGATTGGATTTCACTCACAACTCACCAAATGACTCCTCCCACCATATTATGATGTTGCCCAAGTTTGGGGCTCGGTCCGAAATCAATAGGTGTTCCAAATTGGACAATTCAAGTTCAACGGCAGTTCGTTCCTAATTGGAGTGGTTGGTGTATTCCGTACTTCTAGCGATTGGATTTCACTCAAAACCCACCAAATGACTCCTCCCACAATATTATGATGTACCCCAAGTTTGGGGCTCGGTCCGAAATCAATAGGTGTGAGAAATTGGACAATTCAAGTTCAACGGCAGTTCGTTCCTAATTGGAGTGGTTGGTGTATTCCATACTTCTACCGATTGGATTTCGCTCAAAACTCACCAAATGACTCCTCCCAGCATATTATGATAGTTTGGGGCTCGGTCCGAAATCAATAGGTGTGAGAAATTGGACAATTCAAGTTCAACGGCAGTTCGTTCCTAATTGGAGTGGTTGGTGTATTCCATACTTCTAGCGATTGGATTTCACTCAAAAATAACCAAATGACTCCTCCCACCATATTATGATGTGGCCCAAGTTTTGGGCTCTATCCGAAATCAATAGGTGTGAGAAATTGGACAATTCAAGTTCAACGGTAGTTCGTTCCTAATTGGAGTGGTTGGTGTATTCCACACTTCTAGCGATTGGATTTCACTCAAAACTCACCAAATGACTCCTCCCACCATATTATGATGTTGCCCATGTTTTGGGCTCGATCCGAAATCAATAGGTGTTCCAAATTGGACAATTCAAGTTCAACGGCAGTTCGTTCCTAATTGGAGTGGTTGGTGTATTCCACACTTCTAGCGATTGGATTTCACTCAAAACTAACCAAATGACTCCTCCCACCATATTATGATGTTGCCCAAGTTTTGGGCTCGATCCGAAATCAATAGGTGTGAGAAATTGGTCAATTCAATTTCAACGGCAGTTCGTTCCGAATTGGAGTGGTTGGTGTATTCCATACTTCTAGCGATTGGATTTCACTCAAAACTAACCAAATGACTCCTCCCACCATATTATGATGTTGCCCAAGTTTTGGGCTCGATTCGAAATCAATAGGTGTGAGAAATGGGACAATTCAAGTTCAACGGCAGTTCATTCCTAATTGGAGTGGTTGGTGTATTCCATACTTCTAGCGATTGGATTTCACTCAAAACTCACCAAAGGACTCCTCCCACCATATTATGATGTTGCCCAAGTTTTGGGCTCGATTCGAAATCAATAGGTGTTAGAAATTGGACAATTCAAGTTCAACGGCAGTTCGTTCCTAATTGGAGTGGTTGGTGTATTCCACACTTCTAGCGATTGGATTTCACTCAAAACTAACCAAATGACTCCTCCCACCATATTATGATGTTGCCCAAGTTTTGGGCTCGATTCGAAATCAATAGGTGTGAGAAATGGGACAATTCAAGTTCAACGGCAGTTCATTCCTAATTGGAGTGGTTGGTGTATTCCCTACTTCTAGCGATTGGATTTCACTCAAAACTCACAAAATGACACCTCTCACCGTACTAGGATGTTGCCCAAGTTTTGGGCTCGATCCGAAATCAATAGGTGTTCCAAATTGGCCAATTCATGTTCAACGGCAGTTCGTTCCTAATTGGAGTGGTTGGTGTATTCCATACTTCTAGCGATTGGATTTCACTCAAAACTAACCAAATGACTCCTCCCACCATATTATGATGTTGCCCAAGTTTTGGGCTCAATCCGAAATCAATAGGTGTCAGAAATTGGACAATTCAAGTTCAACGGCAGTTCATTCCTAATTGGAGTGGTTGGTGTATTCCATACTTCTAGCGATTGGATTTCACTCAAAACTCACAAAATGACACCTCTCACCGTACTAGGATGTTGCCCAAGTTTTGGGCTCGATCCGAAATCAATAGGTGTTCCAAATTGGCCAATTCATGTTCAACGGCAGTTCGTTCCTAATTGGAGTGGTTGGTGTATTCCATACTTCTACCGATTGGATTTCGCTCAAAACTCACCAAATGACTCCTCCCAGCATATTATGATAGTTTGGGGCTCGGTCCGAAATCAATAGGTGTGAGAAATTGGACAATTCAAGTTCAACGGCAGTTCGTTCCTAATTGGAGTGGTTGGTGTATTCCATACTTCTAGCGATTGGATTTCACTCAAAAATAACCAAATGACTCCTCCCACCATATTATGATGTGGCCCAAGTTTTGGGCTCTATCCGAAATCAATAGGTGTGAGAAATTGGACAATTCAAGTTCAACGGTAGTTCGTTCCTAATTGGAGTGGTTGGTGTATTCCACACTTCTAGCGATTGGATTTCACTCAAAACTAACCAAATGACTCCTCCCACCATATTATGATGTTGCCCAAGTTTTGGGCTCGATTCGAAATCAATAGGTGTGAGAAATGGGACAATTCAAGTTCAACGGCAGTTCATTCCTAATTGGAGTGGTTGGTGTATTCCATACTTCTAGCGATTGGATTTCACTCAAAACTCACCAAAGGACTCCTCCCACCATATTATGATGTTGCCCAAGTTTTGGGCTCGATTCGAAATCAATAGGTGTTAGAAATTGGACAATTCAAGTTCAACGGCAGTTCGTTCCTAATTGGAGTGGTTGGTGTATTCCATACTTCTAGCGATTGGATTTCACTCAAAACTCACCAAATGACTCCTCTCACGATATTATGATGTTGCCCAAGTTTTGGGCTCGATCCGAAATCAATAGGTGTTCCAAATTGGAAAACTCAAGTATAACGGCAATTCGTTCCTAATTGGAGTGGTCGGTGTATTCCATACTTCTAGCGATTGGATTTCACTCAAAACTCACCAAATGACTCCTCCCACCATATTATGATGTTGCCCAAGTTTTGGGCTCGATGCGAAATCAATAGGTGTGAGAAATTGCACAATTCACGCTCAACGGCAGTTCGTTCCTAATTGGAGTGGTTGGTGTATTCCATACTTCTAGCGATTGGATTTCACTCAAAACTCACAAAATGACACCTCTCACCGTACTAGGATGTTGCCCAAGTTTTGGGCTCGATCCGAAATCAATAGGTGTTCCAAATTGGCCAATTCATGTTCAACGGCAGTTCGTTCCTAATTGGAGTGGTTGGTGTATTCCATACTTCTAGCGATTGGATTTCACTCAAAACTAACCAAATGACTCCTCCCACCATATTATGATGTTGCCCAAGTTTTGGGCTCAATCCGAAATCAATAGGTGTCAGAAATTGGACAATTCAAGTTCAACGGCAGTTCGTTCCAAATTGGAGTGGTTGGTGTATTCCACACTTTTAGCGATTGGAATTCACTCAAAACTCACCAAATGACTCCTCCCACCATATTATGATGTTGCCCAAGTTCTGGGCTCGATCCGAAATCAATAGGTGTGAGAAATTGGACAATTCAAGTTCAACGCCAGTTCGTTCCAAATTGGAGTGGTTGGTGTATTCCATACTTCTAGCGATTGGATTTCACTCAAACCTCACCAAATGACTCCTCCCCCCATATTATGATGTTGCCCAAGTTTTGGGCTCGATCCGAAATGAATAGGTATTCCAAATTGGACAATTCAAGTTCGATGGCAGTTCGTTCCTAATTGGAGTGGTTGGTGTATTCCATACTTCTAGCGATTTGATTTCACTCAAAACTCACCAAATGACTCCCCCGACCATATTATGATGTTGCCCAAGTTTTGGGCTCGATCCGAAAGCAATAGGTCTTCCAAATTGGACAATTCAAGTTCAACGGCAGTTCGTTCCTCATTGGAGTGGTTGGTGTATTCCATACTTCTAGCGATTGGATTTCACTCAAAACTCACTAAATGACTCCTCCCACCATATAATGATGTTGCCCAAGTTTTGGGCTCCATCCGATATCAATAGGTGTTCCAAATTGGACAATTCAAGTTCAACGGCAGATCGTTCCAACTTGGAGTGGTTGGTGTATTCCATACTTCTTGCGATTGGATTTCACTCAAAACTCACCAAATGACTCCTCTCACGATATTATGATGTTGCCCAAGTTTTGGGCTCGATCCGAAATCAATAGGTGTTCCAAATTGGAAAACTCAAGTATAACGGCAATTCGTTCCTAATTGGAGTGGTCGGTGTATTCCATACTTCTAGCGATTGGATTTCACTCAAAACTGACCAAATGACTCCTCCCACCATATTATGATGCTGCCCAAGTTTTGGGCTCGATCCGAAATTAATCGGTGTGAGAAATTGGTCAATTCAATTTCAACGGCATTTCGTACCTAATTGGAGTGGTTGGTGTATTCCATACTTCTAGCGATTGGATTTGACTCAAAACTCACAAAATGACACCTCTCACCGTACTAGGATGTTGCCCAAGTTTTGGGCTCGATCCGAAATCAATAGGTGTTCCAAATTGGCCAATTCATGTTCAACGGCAGTTCGTTCCTAATTGGAGTGGTTGGTGTATTCCATACTTCTAGCGATTGGATTTCACTCAAAAATAACCAAATGACTCCTCCCACCATTTTATGTTGTTGCCCAAGTTTTGGGCTCGATCCGAAATCAATAGGTGTTCCATATTGGACAATTCAAGTTCAACGGCAGTTCGTTCCGAATTGGAGTGGTTGGTGTATTCCATACTTCTAGCGATTGGATATCACTCAAAACTCACCAAATGACTCCTCCCACCATATTATGATTTTGCCCAAGTTTTGGCCTCGATCCGAAATGAATAGGTCTTCCAAATTGGACAATTCAAGTTCAACGGCAGTTCATTCCTAATTGGAGTGGTTGGTGTATTCCATACTTCTTGCGATTGGATTTCACTCAAAACTCACCAAATGACTCCTCCCACCATATTATGATGTTGCCCAACTTTTGGGCTCGATCCGAAATCAAAAGGTGTTCCAAATTGGACAATTCAAGTTCAACGGCAGTTCGTTCATAATTGGAGTGGTTGGTGTATTCCATACGTCCAGCGATTGGATTTCACTCAAAACTCACCAAATGACTCCTCCCACCATATTATGATGTTGCCCAACTTTTGGGCACGATCCGAAATCAATAGGTGTTCCAAATTGGACAATTCAAGTTCAACGACAGTTCGTTCCTAATTGGAGTGGTTAGTGTATTCCATACTTCTAGCGATTGGATTTCACTCAAAACTCACCAAATGACTCCTCCCACCATATTATAATGTTGCCCAAGTTTTGGGGTCGATCCGAAATCAATAGGTGTTCCAAATTGGACAATTCAAGTTCAACGGCAGTTCGTTCCCAATTGGAGTGGTTGGTGTATTCCATACTTCTAGCGATTGGATTTCACTCAAAACTCACCAAATGACTCCTCTCACCATATTATGATGTTGCCCAAGTTTGGGGCTCGATCCGAAATCAATAGGTGTGAGAAATTGGACAATTCAAGTTCAACGGCAGTTCGTTCCTAATTGGAGTGGTTGGTGTATTCCATACTTCTAGCGATTGGATTTCACTCAAAACTAACCAAATGACTCCTCCCACCATATTATGATGTTGCCTAAGTTTTGGGCTCGATCCGAAATCAATAGGTATTAGAAATTGGACAATTCAAGTTCAACGTCAGTTCGTTCCTAATTGGAGTGGTTGGTGTATTCCATACTTCTAGCGATTGGATTTCACTCAAAACTCACCAAATGACTCCTCCCACCATATTATGATGTTGCCCAAGTTTTGGGCTCGATCCGAAATCAATAGGTGTGAGAAATTGGACAATTCAAGTTCAACGGCAGTTCGTTCCTAATTGGAGTGGTTGGTGTATTCCATACTTCTTGCGATTGGATTTCACTCAAAACTCAACAAATGACTCCTCCCACCATATTATGGTGTTGCCCAAGTTTTGGGCTCGATCCGAAATCAATAGGTGTGAGAAATTGGTCAATTCAATTTCAACGACAGTTCGTTCCTAATCGGAGTAGTTGTCGTATTCCATACTTCTAGCGATTGGATTTCGCTCAAAACTCACCAAATGACTCCTCCCACCATATTACGATGTTGCCCAAGTTTTGGGCTCGATCAAAAATCAATAGGTGCGAGAAATTGGACAATTCAAGTTCAACGGCAGTTCGTTCCTAATTGGAGTGGTTCGTGTATTCCATACTTCTAGCGATTGGATTTCACTCAAAACTCACCAAATGACTCCTCCCACCATATTATGATGTTGCCCAAGTTTGGGGCTCGGTCCGAAATCAATAGGTGTGAGAAATTGGACAATTCAAGTTCAATGGCAGTTCGTTCCTAATTGGAGTGGTTGGTGTATTCCATACTTCTAGCGATTGGATTTCACACAAAACTCACCAAATGACTCCTCCCACCATTTTATGATGTTGCCCAAGTTTTGGGCTCGATCCGAAATCAATAGGTGTGAGAAATTGGACAATTCAAGTTCAATGGCAGTTCGTTCCTAATTGGAGTGGTTGGTGTATTCCATACTTCTAGCGATTGGATTTCACACAAAACTCACCAAATGACTCCTCCGACCATATTATGATGTTGCCCAAGTTTTGGCCTCAATCCGAAATGAATAGGTCTTCCAAATTGGACAATTCAAGTTCAACGGCAGTTCATTCCTAATTGGAGTGGTTGGTGTATTGCATACTTCTAGCGATTGGATTTCACTCAAAACTCACCAAATGACTCCTCCCACCAAATTATGATGTTGCCCAAGTTTGGGGCTCGATCCGAAATCAATAGGTGTGAGAAATTGGACAATTCAAGTTCAACGGCAGTTCGTTCCTAATTGGAGTGGTTGGTGTATTCCATACTTCTAGCGATTGGATTTCACTCAAAACTCACCAAATGACTTCTCCCACCATATTATGATGTTGCCCAAGTTTTGGGCTCAATCCGAAATGAATAGGTCTTACAAATTGGACAATTCAAGTTCAACGGCAGTTCGTTCCTAATTGGAGTGGTTGGTGTATTCCATACTTCTTGCGATTGGATTTCACTCAAAACTCACCAAATGACTCCTCCCACCATATTATGAGGTTGCCCACGTTTTGGGCTCGATCCGAAATCAATAGGTGTGAGAAATTGGACAATTCAAGTTCAACGGCAGTTCGTTCCTAATTGGAGTGGTTGGTGTATTCCATACTTCTAGCGACTGGATTTCACTCAAAACTCAACAAATGACTCCTCCCACCATATTATGGTGTTGCCCAAGTTTTGGGCTCGATCCGAAATCCATAGGTGTGAGAAATTGGTCAATTCAATTTCAACGACAGTTCGTTCGTAATCGGAGTAGTTATTGTATTCCATACTTCTAGCGATTGGATTTCACTCAAAACTCACCAAATGACTCCTCCCACCATATTAGGATGTTGCCCAAGTTTTGGGCTCGATCCAAAATCAATAGGTGTGAGAAATTGGACAATTCAAGGTCAACGGCAGTTCGTTCCTAATTGGACAGGTTGGTGTATTCCATACTTCTAGCGATTGGATTTCACTCAAAACTCACCAAATCACTCCTCCCACCATATTATGATGTTGCCCAAGTTTTGGCCTTGATCCGAAATGAATAGGTGTTCCAAATTGGACAATTCAAGTTCAATGCCAGTTCGTTCCTAATTGGAGTGGTTGGGGTATTCTATACTTCTAGCGATTGGATTTCACTCAAAACTCACCAAATGACTCCTCCCACCATATTATGTTGTTGCCCACGTTTTGGGCTCGATCCGAAATCAATAGGTGTTCCAAATTGGACAATTCAAGTTCAACGACAGTTCGTTCCTAATTGGAGTGGTTGGTGTATTCCATACTTTTAGCGATTTGATTTCACACAAAACTCACCAAATGACTCCTCCCACCATATTATGATGTTGCACAAGTTTGGGGTTCGATCCGAAATCAATAGGTGTGAGAAATTGGACAATTCAAGTTCAACGGCAGTTCGTTCCAAATGGGTGTGGTTTGTGTATACCATACTTCTAGCGATTGGATTTCACTCAAAACTCACCAAATGACTCCTCCCACCATATAATGATGTTGCCCAAGTTTTGGGCTCGATCCGATATCAATAGGTGTTCCAAATTGGACAATTCAAGTTCAACGGCAGTTCGTTCCAAATTGGAGTGGTCGGTGTATTCCATACTTCTAGCGATTGGATTTCACACAAAACTAACCAAATGACTCCTCCCACCATATTATGATGTTGCCCAAGTTTTGGGCTCGATCCGAAGTCAATAGGTGTTCCAAATTGGACAATTCAAGTTCAACGGCAGTTCGTTCCTATCTAGAGTGGTTGGTGTATTCCATACTTCTAGCGATTGGATTTCACTCAAAACTCACCAAATCACTCCTCCCACCATATTATGATGTTGCCCAAGTTTTGGGCTAGATCCGAAATCAATAGGTGTTCCAAATTGGACAATTCAAGTTCAATGCCAGTTCGTTCCTAATTGGAGTGGTTGGGGTATTCTTTACTTCTAGCGATTGGATTTCACTCAAAACTCACCAAATGACTCCTCCCACCATATTATGTTGTTGCCCACATTTTGGGCTCGATCCGAAATCAATAGGTGTTCCAAATTGGACAATTCAAGTTCAACGACAGTTCGTTCCTAATTGGAGTGGTTGGTGTATTCCATACTTTTAGCGATTTGATTTCACACAAAACTCACCAAATGACTCCTCCCACCATATTATGATGTTGCACAAGTTTGGGGTTCGATCCGAAATCAATAGGTGTGAGAAATTGGACAATTCAAGTTCAACGGCAGTTCGTTCCTAATGGGTGTGGTTTGTGTATACCATACTTCTAGCGATTGGATTTCACTCAAAACTCACCAAATGACTCCTCCCACCATATAATGATGTTGCCCAAGTTTTGGGCTCGATCCGATATCAATAGGTGTTCCAGATTGGACAATTCAAGTTCAACGACAGTTCGTTCCAAATTGTAGTGGTCGGTGTATTCCATACTTCTAGCGATTGGATTTCACACAAAACTAACCAAATGACTCCTCCCACCATATTATGATGTTGCCCAAGTTTTGGGCTCGATCCGAAGTCAATAGGTGTGAGAAATTGGACAATTCAAGTTCAACGGCAGTTCGTTCCTATCTAGAGTGGTTGGTGTATTCCATACTTCTAGCGATTGGATTTCACTCAAAACTCACCAAATGACTCCTCCCACCATATTATGATGTTGCCCAAGTTTTGGGCTAGATCCGAAATCAATAGGTGTTGCAAATTGGACAATTCAAGTTCAACGGCAGTTCGTTCCTAATTGGACTGGTTGGTGTATTCCATACTTCTAGCGATTGGATTTCACTCAAAACTCACCAAATGACTCCTCCCACCATATTATGTTGTTGCCCAAGTTTGGGGCTCGATCCGAAATCAATAGGTGTGTGAAATTGGAGAATTCAAGTTCAACGGCAGTTCGTTCCTAATTGGAGTGGTTCGTGTATTCCATACTTCTAGCGATTGGATTTCACTCAAAACTCACCAAATGACTCCTCCCACCATATTACCATGTTGCCCAAGTTTTGGGCTCGATCCGAAATTAATAGGTGTGAGAAATTGGACAATTCAAGTTCAACGGCAGTTCGTTCCTATCTAGAGTGGTTGGTGTATTCCATACTTCTAGCGATTGGATTTCTCTCAAAACTCACCAAATGACTCCTCCCACCATATTTTGATGTTGCCCAAGTTTTGGGCTCGATCCGAAATCAATAGGTGTTCCAAATTGGACCATTCAAGTTCAACGGCAGTTCGTTCCTAGTTGGAGTGGTTGGTTTATTCCATACTTCTAGCAATTGGATTTCACTCAAAACTCACCAAATGACTCCTCCCAACATATTTTGATGTTGCCAAGTTTTGGGCTCGATCCGGAATCAATAGGTGTTCAAAATTGGACAATTCTTGTTCAACGGCAGTTCGTTCCAACTTGGAGTGGTTGGTGTATTCCATACTTCTAGCGATTGGATTTCACTCAAAACTCACCAAATGACTCCTCCCACCATATTATGATGTTACCCAAGTTTTGGGCTCAATCCGAAATCAATAGGTGTGAGAAATTGGACAATGTTCAACGGCAGTTCGTTCCTAATTGGAGTGGTTGGTGTATTCCATACTTCTAGCGATTGGATTTCACTCAAAACTCACCAAATGACTCCTCCCACCATATAATGATGTTGCCCAAGTTTTGGGCTCGATCCGATATCAATAGGTGTTCCAAATTGGAGAATTCAAGTTCAACGGCAGTTCGTTCCTAATTGGACTGGTTGGTGTATTCCATACTTCTAGCGATTGGATTTCACTCAAAACTCACCAAATGACTCCTCCCACCATATTACGGTGTTGCCCAAGTTTTGGGCTCGATCCGAAATTAATAGGTGTGAGAAATTGGACAATTCAAGTTCAACGGCAGTTCGTTCCTATCTAGAGTGGTTGGTGTATTCCATACTTCTAGCGATTGGATTTCACTTAAAACTCACCAAATGACTCCTCCCACCATATTATGTTGTTGCCCAAGTTTGGGGCTCGATCCGAAATCAATAGGTGTGTGAAATTGGAGAATTCAAGTTCAACGGCAGTTCGTTCCTAATTGGAGTAGTTCGTGTATTCCATACTTCTAGCGATTGGATTTCACTCAAAACTCACCAAATGACTCCTCCCACCATATTTTGATGTTGCCCAAGTTTTGGGCTCAATCCTAAATCAATAGGTGTTCAAAATTGGACAATTCTTGTTCAACGGCAGTTCGTTCCAACTTGGAGTGGTTGGTGTATTCCATACTTCTAGCGATTGGATTTCACTCAAAACTCACCAAATGACTCCTCCCAACATAGTATGATGTTGCCCAAGTTTTGGGCTCGATCCGAAATCAATAGGTGTTCCAAATTGGACAATTCAAGTTCAACGGCAGTTCGTTCCTATTTGGAGTGGTTGGTCTATTCCATACTTCTAGCGATTGGATTTCACTCAAAACTCCCCAAATTACTCCTCCCACCATATTATGATGTTACCCAAGTTTTGGGCTCGATCCGAAATCAATAGGTGTGAGAAATTGGACAATTCAAGTACAACGGCAGTTCGTTCCAATCTGGAGTGGTTGGTGTATTCCATATTTCTAGCGATTGGATTTCACTCAAAACTCACCACTTGAATCCTCCCACCATATTATGATGTTGCCCAAGTTTTGGGCTAGATCCGAAATCAATAGGTGTTCCAAATTGGACAATTCAAGTTCAACGGCAGTTCGTTCCTAATTGGAGTGGTTGGTGTATTCCATACTTCTAGCGATTGGATTTCACTCAAAACTCACCAAATGACTCCTCCCACCATATTATGATGTTGCCCAAGTTTTGGGCTCGATCCGAAATCAATAGGTGTTCCAAATTGGACAATTCAAGTTCAACGGCAGTTCGTTCCTAATTGGAGTGATTGGTGTATTCAATACTTCTAGCGATTGGATTTCACTCAAAACTCACCCAATGACTCCTCCCACCATATTATGTTGTTGCCCAAGTTTGGGGCTCGATCCGAAATCAATGGGTCTGAGAAATTGGACTATTCAAGTTCAACGGCAGTTCGTTCCTAATTGGAGTGGTTGGTGTATTCCATACTTCTAGCGATTGGATTTCACTCAAAACTCACCAAATGACTCCTCCCACCATATTATGTTGTTGCCCAAGTTTGGGGCTCGATCCGAAATCAATAGGTGTGAGAAATTGGAGAATTCAAATTCAACGGCAGTTCGTTCCTAATTGGAGTGGTTGGTGTATTCCATACTTCTAGCGATTGGATTTCACTCAAAACTCACCAAATGACTCCTCCCACCATATTATGTTGTTGCCCAAGTTTGGGGCTCGATCCGAAATCAATAGGTGTGAGAAATTGGAGAATTCAAATTCAACGGCAGTTCGTTCCTAATTGGAGTGGTTGGTGTATTCCATACTTCTAGCGATTGGATTTCACTCAAAACTCACCAAATGACTCCTCCCCCCATATTATATTGTTGCCCAAGTTTGGGGCTCGATCCGAAATCAATAGGTGTGAGAAATTGGAGAATTCAAATTCAACGGCAGTTCGTTCCTAATTGGAGTGGTTGGTGTATTCCATACTTCTAGCGATTGGATTTCACTCAAAACTCACCAAATGACTCCTCCCACCATATTATGTTGTTGCCCAAGTTTGGGGCTCGATCCGAAATCAATAGGTGTGAGAAATTGGAGAATTCAAATTCAACGGCAGTTCGTTCCTAATTGGAGTGGTTGGTGTATTCCATAGTTCTAGCGATTGGATTTCACTCAAAACTCACCAAATGACTCCTCCCACCATATTTTGATGTTGCCCAAGTTTTGGGCTCGATCCGAAATCAATAGGTGTTCCAAATTGGACCATTCAAGTTCAACGGCAGTTCGTTCCTAGTTGGAGTGGTTGGTTTATTCCATACTTCTAGCAATTGGATTTCACTCAAAACTCACCAAATGACTCCTCCCACCATATTATGATGTTGCCCAAGTTTTGGGCTCGATCCGAAATCAATAGGTGTTTCAAATTGGACAATTCAAGTTCAACGGCAGTTCGTTCCTAATTGGAGTGGTTGGTGTATTCCATACGTCTAGCGATTGGATTTCACTCAAAACTCACCAAATGACTCCTCCCACCATATTATGTTGTTGCCCAAGTTTTGGGCTCGATCCGAAATCAATGGGTCTGAGAAATTGGACTATTCAAGTTCAACGGCAGTTCGTTCCTAATTGGAGTGGTTGGTGTATTCCATACTTCTAGCGATTGGATTTCACTCAAAACTCACCAAATGACTCCTCCCACCATATTATGTTGTTGCCCAAGTTTTGGGCTCGATCCGAAATCAATGGGTCTGAGAAATTGGACTATTCAAGTTCAACGACAGTTCGTTCCTAATTGGAGTGGTTGGTGTATTCCATACTTCTAGCGATTGGATTTCACTCAAAACTCACCAAATGACTCCTCCCACCATATTTTGTTGTTGTCCAAGTTTGGGGCTCGATCCGAAATTAATAGGTGTGAGAAATTGGAGAATTCAAATTCAACGGCAGTTCGTTCCTAATTGGAGTGGTTGGTGTATTCCATACTTCTAGCGATTGGATTTCACTCAAAACTCACCAAATGACTCCTCCCACCATATTATGTTGTTGCCCAAGTTTGGGGCTCGATCCGAAGTCAATAGGTGTGAGAAATTGGAGAATTCAAATTCAACGGCAGTTCGTTCGTAATTGGAGTGGTTGGTGTATGCCATACTTCTAGCGATTGGATTTCACTCAAAACTCACCAAATGACTCCTCCCACTATATTATGTTGTTGCCCAAGTTTGGGGATCGATCCGAAGTCAATAGGTGTGAGAAATTGGAGAATTCAAATTCAACGGCAGTTCGTTCCTAATTGGAGTGGTTGGTGTATTCCATAGTTCTAGCGATTGGATTTCACTCAAAACTCACCAAATGACTCCTCCCACCATATTATGATGTTGCCCAAGTTTTGGGCTCGATCCGAAATCAATAGGTGTTCCAAATTGGACAATTCAAGTTCAACGGCAGTTCGTTCCTAGTTGGAGTGGTTGGTTTATTCCATACTTCTAGCAATTGGATTTCACTCAAAACTCACCAAATGACTCCTCCCACCATATTATGATGTTGCCCAAGTTTTGGGCTCGATCCGAAATCAATAGGTGTTTCAAATTGGACAATTCAAGTTCAACGGCAGTTCGTTCCTAATTGGAGTGGTTGGTGTATTCCATACGTCTAGCGATTGGATTTCACTCAAAACTCACCAAATGACTCCTCCCACCATATTATGTTGTTGCCCAAGTTTTGGGCTCGATCCGAAATCAATGGGTCTGAGAAATTGGACTATTCAAGTTCAACGGCAGTTCGTTCCTAATTGGAGTGGTTGGTGTATTCCATACTTCTAGTGATTGGATTTCACTCAAAACTCACCACATGACTCCTCCCACCATATTTTGATGTTGCCCAAGTTTTGGGTTCGATCCGAAATCAATATTTGTGAGAAATTGGAGAATTCAAATTCAACGGCAGTTCGTTCCTAATGGGAGTGGTTGGTGTATTCCACACTTCTAGCGATTGGATTTCACACAAAACTCACCACATGACTCCTCCCACCATATTATGATGTTGCCCAAGTTTTGGGATAGATCCGAAATCAATAGGTGTTCCAAATTGGACAATTCAAGTTCAACGGCAGTTCGTTCCTAATTGGAGTGGTTGGTGTATTCCATACTTCTAGCGATTGGATTTCACTCAAAACTCACCAAATGACTCCTCCCACCATATTATGATGTTGCCCAAGTTTGGGGCTCGATCCGAAATCAATAGGTGTGAGAAATTAGACAATTCAAGTTCAACGGCAGTTCGTTCTGAATTGGAGTGGTTGGTGTATTCCAGACTTCTAGCGATTGAATTTCACTCAAAACTCACCAAATGACTCCTCCCACCATATTATGATGTTGCCCAAGTTTTGGGCTAGATCCGAAATCAATAGGTGTTCCAAATTGGACAATTCAAGTTCAACAGCAGTTCGTTCCTAATTGCAGTGGTTGGTGTATTCCATACTTCTAGCGATTTGATTTCACTCAAAACTCACCAAATGACTCCTCCCACCATATTATGTTGTTGCCCGAATTTGGGCTCGATCTGAAATCAATAGGTCTGAGAAATTGGACTATTCAAGTTCAACGGCAGTTCGTTCCTAATTGGAGTGGTTGGTGTATTCCATACTTCTAGCGATTGGATTTCACTCAAAACTCCCCAAATGACTCCTCCCACCATATTATGATGTTACCCAAGTTTTGGGCTCGATCCGAAATCAATAGGTGTGAGAAATTGGACAATTCAAGTACAACGGCAGTTCGTTCCTAATTGGAGTGGTTGGTGTATTCCATACTTCTAGCGATTGGATTTCACTCAAAACTCACCAAATGACTCCTCCCACCATATAATGATGTTGCCCAAGTTTTGGGCTCGATCCGATATCAATAGGTGTTCCAAATTGGACAATTCAAGTTCAACGGCAGTTCGTTCCTAATTGGAGTGATTGGTGTATTCAATACTTCTAGCGATTGGATTTCACTCAAAACTCACCCAATGACTCCTCCCACCATATTATGATGTTGCCCAAGTTTGGGGTTCGATCTGAAATCAAAAGGTGTGAGAAATTGGACAATTCAAGTTCAACGGCAGTTCGTTCCTATCTGGAGTGGTTGGTGTATTCCATACTTCTAGCGATTGGATTTCACTCAAAACTCACAAAATGACTCCTCCCACCATATTATGATGTTGCCCAAGTTTGGGGCTCGATCCGAAATCAATAGGTGTGAGAAATTAGACAATTCAAGTTCAACGGCAGTTCGTTCTGAATTGGAGTGGTTGGTGTATTCCAGACTTCTAGCGATTGAATTTCACTCAAAACTCACCAAATGACTCCTCCCACCATATTATGATGTTGCCCAAGTTTTGGGCTAGATCCGAAATCAATAGGTGTTCCAAATTGGACAATTCAAGTTCAACAGCAGTTCGTTCCTAATTGCAGTGGTTGGTGTATTCCATACTTCTAGCGATTTGATTTCACTCAAAACTCACCAAATGACTCCTCCCACCATATTATGTTGTTGCCCGAATTTGGGCTCGATCTGAAATCAATAGGTCTGAGAAATTGGACTATTCAAGTTCAACGGCAGTTCGTTCCTAATTGGAGTGGTTGGTGTATTCCATACTTCTAGCGATTGGATTTCACTCAAAACTCCCCAAATGACTCCTCCCACCATATTATGATGTTACCCAAGTTTTGGGCTCGATCCGAAATCAATAGGTGTGAGAAATTGGACAATTCAAGTACAACGGCAGTTCGTTCCTAATTGGAGTGGTTGGTGTATTCCATACTTCTAGCGATTGGATTTCACTCAAAACTCACCAAATGACTCCTCCCACCATATAATGATGTTGCCCAAGTTTTGGGCTCGATCCGATATCAATAGGTGTTCCAAATTGGACAATTCAAGTTCAACGGCAGTTCGTTCCTAATTGGAGTGATTGGTGTATTCAATACTTCTAGCGATTGGATTTCACTCAAAACTCACCCAATGACTCCTCCCACCATATTATGATGTTGCCCAAGTTTGGGGTTCGATCTGAAATCAAAAGGTGTGAGAAATTGGACAATTCAAGTTCAACGGCAGTTCGTTCCTATCTGGAGTGGTTGGTGTATTCCATACTTCTAGCGATTGGATTTCACTCAAAACTCACAAAATGACTCCTCCCACCATATTATGATGTTGCCCAAGTTTGGGGCTCGATCCGAAATCAATAGGTGTGAGAAATTAGACAATTCAAGTTCAACGGCAGTTCGTTCTGAATTGGAGTGGTTGGTGTATTCCAGACTTCTAGCGATTGAATTTCACTCAAAACTCACCAAATGACTCCTCCCACCATATTATGATGTTGCCCAAGTTTTGGGCTAGATCCGAAATCAATAGGTGTTCCAAATTGGACAATTCAAGTTCAACAGCAGTTCGTTCCTAATTGCAGTGGTTGGTGTATTCCATACTTCTAGCGATTTGATTTCACTCAAAACTCACCAAATGACTCCTCCCACCATATTATGTTGTTGCCCGAATTTGGGCTCGATCTGAAATCAATAGGTCTGAGAAATTGGACTATTCAAGTTCAACGGCAGTTCGTTCCTAATTGGAGTGGTTGGTGTATTCCATACTTCTAGCGATTGGATTTCACTCAAAACTCCCCAAATGACTCCTCCCACCATATTATGATGTTACCCAAGTTTTGGGCTCGATCCGAAATCAATAGGTGTGAGAAATTGGACAATTCAAGTACAACGGCAGTTCGTTCCTAATTGGAGTGGTTGGTGTATTCCATACTTCTAGCGATTGGATTTCACTCAAAACTCACCAAATGACTCCTCCCACCATATAATGATGTTGCCCAAGTTTTGGGCTCGATCCGATATCAATAGGTGTTCCAAATTGGACAATTCAAGTTCAACGGCAGTTCGTTCCTAATTGGAGTGATTGGTGTATTCAATACTTCTAGCGATTGGATTTCACTCAAAACTCACCCAATGACTCCTCCCACCATATTATGATGTTGCCCAAGTTTGGGGTTCGATCTGAAATCAAAAGGTGTGAGAAATTGGACAATTCAAGTTCAACGGCAGTTCGTTCCTATCTGGAGTGGTTGGTGTATTCCATACTTCTAGCGATTGGATTTCAATCAAAACTCACAAAATGACTCCTCCCACCATATTATGATGTTGCCCAAGTTTTGGGCTGGATCCGAAATCAATAGGTGTTCCAAATTGGACAATTCAAGTTCAACGGCAGTTCGTTCCTAATTGGAGTGATTGGAGTATTCAATACTTCTAGCGATTGGATTTCACTCAAAACTCACCCAATGACTCCTCCGACCATATTATGATGTTGCCCAAGTTTTGGCCTCGATCCGAAATGAATAGGTCTTCCAAATTGGACAATTCAAGTTCAACGGCAGTTCGTTCCTAATTGGACTGGTTGGTGTATTGCATACTTCTAGCGATTGGATTTCACTCAAAACTCACCAAATGACTCCTCCCACCAAATTATGATGTTGCCCAAGTTTGGGGCTCGATCCGAAATCAATAGGTGTGAGAAATTGGACAATTCAAGTTCAATGGCAGTTCGTTCCTAATCGGAGTGGTTGGTGTATTCCATACTTCTAGCGATTGGATTTCACTCAAAACTCACCAAATGACTCCTCCCACCATATTATGATGTTGCCCAAGTTTTGGGCTCAATCCGAAATGAATAGGTCTTACAAATTGGACAATTCAAGTTCAACGGCAGTTGGTTCCTAATTGGAGTGGTCGGTGTATTCCATACTTCTTGCGATTGGATTTCACTCAAAACTCACCAAATGACTCCTCCCACCATATTATGAGGTTGCCCAAGTTTTGGGCTCGACCCGAAATCAATAGGTGTGAGAACTTGGTCAATTCAATTTCAACGACAGTTCGTTCCTAATCGGAGTAGTTGTTGTATTCCATACTTCTAGCGATTGGATTTCACTCAAAACTCACCAAATGACTCCTCCCACCATATTATGATGTTGCCCAAGTCTGGGGCTCGGTCCGAATTCAATAGGTGTGAGAAATTGGACAATTCAAGTTCAATGGCAGTTCGTTCCTAATCGGAGTAGTTGGTGTATTCCATACTTCTAGCGATTGGATTTCACACAAAACTAACCAAATGACTCCTCCCACCATATTATGATGTTGCCCAAGTTTTGGGGTCGATCCAAAATCAATAGGTGTGAGAAATTGGACAATTCAAGTTCAACGGCAGTTCGTTCCTAATTGGACGGGTTGGTGTATTCCATACTTCTAGCGATTGGATTTCACTCAAAACTCACCAAATCACTCCTCCCACCATATTATGATGTTGCCCAAGTTTTGGCCTTGATCCGAAATGAATAGGTGTTCCAAATTGGACAATTCAAGTTCAATGCCAGTTCGTTCCTAATTGGAGTGGTTGGGGTATTCTATACTTCTAGCGATTGGATTTCACTCAAAACTCACCAAATGACTCCTCCCGCCATATTATGTTGTTGCCCACGTTTTGGGATCGATCCGAAATCAATAGGTGTTCCAATTTGGACAATTCAAGTTCAACGACAGTTCGTTCCTACTTGGAGTGGTTTGTGTATTCCATACTTCTAGCGATTGGATTTCACTCAAAACTCACCAAATGACTCCTCCCACCATATTATGTTGTTGCCCAAGTTTGGGGCTCGATCCGAAATGAATAGGTGTGTGAAATTGGAGAATTCAAGTTCAACGGCAGTGCGTTCCTAATTGGAGTGGTTGGTGTATTCCATACTTCTAGCGATTGGATTTCACTCAAAACTAACCAAATGACTCCTCCCACCATATTATGATGTTGCCCAAGTTTTGGGCTCGATCCGAAGTCAATAGGTGTGAGAAATTGGACAATTCAAGTTTAACGGCAGTTCGTTCCTATCTGGAGTGGTTGGTGTATTCCATACTTCTAGCGATTGGATTTCACTCAAAACTCACCAAATGACTCCTCCCACCATATTATGATGTTGCCCAAGGTTTGGGCTAGATCCGAAATCAACAGGTGTTCCAAATTGGACAATTCAATTTCAACGGCAGTTCGTTCCTAATTGGAGTGGTTGGTGTATTCCATACTTCTAGCGATTGGATTTCACTCAAAACTCACCAAATGACTCCTCCCACCATGTTGTGTTGTTCCCCAAGTTTGGGACTCGATCCGAAATCAATAGGTGTGTGAAATTGGAGAATTCAAGTTCAACGGCAGTTCGTTCCTAATTGGAGTGGTTTGTGTATTCCATACTTCTAGCGATTGGATTTCACTCAAAACTCACCAAATGACTCCTCCCACCATATTTTGATGTTGCCCAAGTTTTGGGCTCGATCCGAAATCAATAGGTGTTCCAAATTGGACAATTCAAGTTCAACGGCAGTTCGTTCCAACTTGGAGTGGTTGGTGTATTCCATACTTCTAGCGATTGGATTTCACTCAAAACTCACCAAATGACTCCTCCCACCATATTATGATGTTACCCAAGTTTTGGGCTCGATCCGAAATCAATAGGTGTGAGAAATTGGACAATTCAAGTTCAACGGAAGTTCGTTCCTAATTGGAGTGGTTGGTGTATTCCATACTTCTAGCGATTGGATTTCACTCAAAACTCACCAAATGACTCCTCCCACCATATTATGATGTTGCCCAAGTTTTGGGCTCGATCCGAAATTAATAGGTGTGAGAAATTGGACAATTCAAGTTCAACAGCAGTTCGTTCCTAATTGGAGTGGTTGGTGTATTCCATACTTCTAGCGATTGGATTTCACTCAAAACTCGCCAAATGACTCCTCCCACCATATAATGATGTTGCCCAAGTTTTGGGCTCGATCCGATATCAATAGGTGTTCCAAATTGGACAATTCAAGTTCAACGGCAGTTCGTTCCTAATTGGAGTGGTCGGTGTATTCCATACTTCTAGCGATTGGATTTCACTCAAAACTAACCACATGACTCCTCCCACCATATTATGTTGTTGCCCAAGTTTTGGGCTCGATCCGAAGTCATTAGGTGTGAGAAATTGGACAATTCAAGTTCAACGGCAGTTCGTTCCTATCTGGAGTGGTTGGTGTATTCCATACTTCTAGCGATTGGATTTCACTCAAAACTCACCAAATGACTCCTCCCACCATATTATGATGTTACCCAAGTTTTGGGCTAGATCCGAAATCAATAGGTGTTCCAAATTGGACAATTCAAGTTCAACGGCAGTTCGTTCCTAATTGGAGTGGTTGGTGTATTCCATACTTCTAGCGATTTGATTTCACTCAAAACTCAACAAATGACTCCTCCGACCATATTATGTTGTTGCCCGAATTTGGGCTCGATCTGAAATCAATAGGTCTGAGAAATTGGACTATTCAAGTTCAACGGCAGTTCGTTCCTAATTGGAGTGGTTGGTGTATTCCATACTTCTAGCGATTGGATTTCACTCAAAACTCCCCAAATGACTCCTCCCACCATATTATGATGTTACCCAAGTTTTGGGCTCGATCCGAAATCAATAGGTGTGAGAAATTGGACAATTCAAGTACAACGGCAGTTCGTTCCTAATTGGAGTGGTTGGTGTATTCCATACTTCTAGCGATTGGATTTCACTCAAAACTCACCAAATGACTCCTCCCACCATATAATGATGTTGCCCAAGTTTTGGGCTCGATCCGAAATCAATAGGTGTTCCAAATTGGACAATTCAAGTTCAACGGCAGTTCGTTCCTAATTGGAGTGATTGGTGTATTCAATACTTCTAGCGATTGGATTTCACTCAAAACTCACCCAATGACTCCTCCCACCATATTATGTTGTTGCCCAAGTTTGGGGTTCGATCTGAAATCAATAGGTGTGAGAAATTGGACAATTCAAGTTCAACGGCAGTTCGTTCCTAATTGGAGTGATTGGTGTATTCAATACTTCTAGCGATTGGATTTCACTCGAAACTAACCAAATGACTCCTCCCACCATATTATGATGTTGCCCAAGTTTGGGGTTCGATCTGAAATCAATAGGTGTGAGAAATTGGACAATTTAAGTTCAACGGCAGTTCGTTCCTAATGGGAGTGGTTGGTGTATTCCACACTTCTAGCGATTGGATTTCACTCAAAACTAACCAAATGATTCCTCCCACCATATTATGATGTTGCCCAAGTTTTGGGCTCGATCCGAAGTCAATAGGTGTGAGAAATTGGACAATTCAAGTTCAACGGCAGTTCGTTCCTAACTGGAGTGGTTGGTGTATTCCATACTTCTAGCGATTGGATTTCACTCAAAACTCACCAAATGACTCCTCCCACCATATTATGTTGTTGCCCAAGTTTGGGGCTCGATCCGAGATCAATAGGTGTGAGAAATTGGAGAATTCAAATTCAACGGCAGTTCGTTCCTAATTGGAGTGGTTTGTGTATTCCATACTTCTAGCGATTGGATTTCTCTCAAAACTCACCAAATGACTCCTCCCACCATATTATGTTGTTGCCCAAGTTTGGGGCTCGATCCGAAATCAATAGGTGTGAGAAATTGGAGAATTCAAATTCAACGGCAGTTCGTTCCTAATTGGAGTGGTTGGTGTATTCCATACTTCTAGCGATTGGATTTCACTCAAAACTCACCAAATGACTCCTCCCACCATATTTTGATGTTGCCCAAGTTTTGGGCTCGATCCGAAATCAATAGGTGTTCCAAATTGGACAATTCAAGTTCAACGGCAGTTAGTTCCTAGTTGGAGTGGTTGGTGTATTCCATACTTCTAGCGATTGGATTTCACTCAAAACTCACCAAATGACTCCTCCCACCATATTTTGATGTTGCCCAAGTTTTGGGCTCGATCCGAAGTCAATAGGTGTTCCAAATTTGACCTTTCAAGTTCAACGGCAGTTCGTTCCTAGTTGGAGTGGTTGGTTTATTCCATACTTCTAGCAATTGGATTTCACTCAAAACTCACCAAATGACTCCTCCCACCATATTATGATGTTGCCCAAGTTTTGGGCTCGATCCGAAATCAATAGGTGTTTCAAATTGGACAATTCAAGTTCAACGGCAGTTCGTTCCTAATTGGAGTGGTTGGTGTATTCCATACGTCTAGCGATTGGATTTCACTCAAAACTCACCAAATGACTCCTCCCACCATATTATGTTGTTGCCCAAGTTTTGGGCTCGATCCGAAATCAATGGGTCTGAGAAATTGGACTATTCAAGTTCAACGGCAGTTCGTTCCAAATTGGAGTGGTTGGTGTATTCCATACTTCTAGCGATTGGATTTCACTCAAAACTCACCAAATGACTCCTCCCACCATATTATGTTGTTGTCCAAGTTTGGGGCTCGATCCGAAATCAATAGGTGTGAGAAATTGGAGAATTCAAATTCAACGGCAGTTCGTTCCTAATTGGAGTGGTTGGTGTATTACATACTTCTAGCGATTGGATTTCACTCAAAACTCACCAAATGACTCCTCCCACCATATTTTGATGTTTCCCAAGTTTTGGGCTCGATCCGAAATCAATAGGTGTTCCAAATTGGACAATTCAAGTTCAACGGCAGTACGTTCCTAGTTGGAGTGGTTGGTGTATTCCATACTTCTAGCGATTGGATTTCACTCAAAACTCACCAAATGACTCCTCCCACAATATTATGATGTTACCCAAGTTTTGGGCTCGATCCGAAATCAATAGGTGTTCCAAATTGGACAATTCAAGTTCAACGGCAGTTCGTTCCTAGTTGGAGTGGTTGGTGTATTCCATACTTCTAGCGATTGGATTTCACTCAAAACTCACCAAATGACTCCTCCCACCATATTATGTTGTTGTCCAAGTTTGGGGCTCGATCCGAAATCAATAGGTGTTAGAAATTGGAGAATTCAAGTTCAACGGCAGTTCGTTCCTAATTGGAGTGGTTGGTGTATTCCATACTTCTAGCGATTGGATTTCACTCAAAACTCACCAAATGACTCCTCCCACCATATTATGTTGTTGCCCAAGTTTGGGGCTCGATCCGAAATCAATAGGTGTGAGAAATTGGAGAATTCAAATTCAACGGCAGTTCATTCCTAATTGGAGTGGTTGGTGTATTCCATACTTCTAGCGATTGGATTTCACTCAAAACTCACCAAATGACTCCTCCCACCATATTATGTTGTTGCCCAAGTTTGGGGCTCGATCCGAAATCAATAGGTGTGAGAAATTGGAGAATTCAAATTCAACGGCAGTTCGTTCCTAATTGAAGTGGTTGGTGTATTCCATACTTCTAGCGATTGGATTTTACTCAAAACTCACCAAATGACTCCTCCCACCATATTTTGATGTTGCCCAAGTTTTGGGCTCGATCCGAAATCAATAGGTGTTCCAAATTGGACCATTCAAGTTCAACGGCAGTTAGTTCCTAGTTGGAGTGGTTGGTTTATTCCATACTTCTAGCAATTGGATTTCACTCAAAACTCACCAAATGACTCCTCCCACCATATTATGATGTTGCCCAAGTTTTTGGCTCGATCCGAAATCAATAGGTGTTTCAAATTGGACAATTCAAGTTCAACGGCAGTTCGTTCCTAATTGGAGTGGTTGGTGTATTCCATACTTCTAGCGATTGGATTTCACTCAAAACTCACCAAATGACTCCTCCCACAATATTATGATGTTACCCAAGTTTTGGGCTCGATCCGAAATCAATAGGTGTTCCAAATTGGACAATTCAAGTTCAACGGCAGTTCGTTCCTAGTTGGAGTGGTTGGTGTATTCCATACTTCTAGCGATTGGATTTCACTCAAAACTCACCAAATGACTCCTCCCACCATATTATGTTGTTGTCCAAGTTTGGGGCTCGATCCGAAATCAATAGGTGTTAGAAATTGGAGAATTCAAGTTCAACGGCAGTTCGTTCCTAATTGGAGTGGTTGGTGTATTCCATACTTCTAGCGATTGGATTTCACTCAAAACTCACCAAATGACTCCTCCCACCATATTATGTTGTTGCCCAAGTTTGGGGCTCGATCCGAAATCAATAGGTGTGAGAAATTGGAGAATTCAAATTCAACGGCAGTTCATTCCTAATTGGAGTGGTTGGTGTATTCCATACTTCTAGCGATTGGATTTCACTCAAAACTCACCAAATGACTCCTCCCACCATATTATGTTGTTGCCCAAGTTTGGGGCTCGATCCGAAATCAATAGGTGTGAGAAATTGGAGAATTCAAATTCAACGGCAGTTCGTTCCTAATTGAAGTGGTTGGTGTATTCCATACTTCTAGCGATTGGA
Source organism: Prunus avium (assembly GCF_965620075.1). Taxonomy (NCBI): domain Eukaryota; kingdom Viridiplantae; phylum Streptophyta; class Magnoliopsida; order Rosales; family Rosaceae; genus Prunus; species Prunus avium. Next base: position 12,794,527 of record NC_142290.1, read on the forward strand.
TTTTACTCAAAACTCACCAAATGACTCCTCCCACCATATTTTGATGTTGCCCAAGTTTTGGGCTCGATCCGAAATCAATAGGTGTTCCAAATTGGACCATTCAAGTTCAACGGCAGTTCGTTCCTAGTTGGAGTGGTTGGTTTATTCCATACTTCTAGCAATTGGATTTCACTCAAAACTCACCAAATGACTCCTCCCACCATATTATGATGTTGCCCAAGTTTTTGGCTCGATCCGAAATCAATAGGTGTTTCAAATTGGACAATTCAAGTTCAACGGCAGTTCGTTCCTAATTGGAGTGGTTGGTGTATTCCATACTTCTAGCGATTGGATTTCACTCAAAACTCACCAAATGACTCCTCCCACCATATTATGATGTTGCCCAAGTTTGGGGCTCGATCCGAAATCAATAGCTTTGAGAAATTGGACAATTCAAGTTCAACGGCAGTTCGTTCCTAATTGGAGTGGTTGGTGTATTCCACACTTCTAGCGATTGGATTTCACTCAAAACTCACCACATGACTCCTCCCACCATATTATGATGTTGCCCAAGTTTTGGGCTAGATCCGAAATCAATAGGTGTTCCAAATTGGACAATTCAAGATCAACGGCAGTTCGTTCCTAATTGGAGTGGTTGGTGTATTCCATACTTCTAGCGATTGGATTTCACTCAAAACTCACCAAATGACTCCTCCCACCATATTTTGATGTTGCCCAAGTTTTGGGCTCGATCCAAAATCAATAGGTGTTCCAAATTGGACCATTCAAGTTCAACGGCAGTTCGTTCCTAGTTGGAGTGGTTGGTTTATTCCACACTTCTTGCGATTGGATTTCACTCAAAACTCACCAAATGACTCCTCCCACCGTATTATGATGTTGCCCAAGTTTTGGGCTCGATCCGAAATCAATAGGTGTTTCAAATTGGACAATTCAAGTTCAACGACAGTTCGTTCCTAATTGGAGTGGTTGGTGTATTCCACACTTCTTGCGATTGGATTTCACTCAAAACTCACCACATGACTCCTCCCACCATATTATGATGTTGCCCAAGTTTTGGGCTAGATCCGAAATCAATAGGTGTTCCAAATTGGACAATTCAAGTTCAACGGCAGTTCGTTCCTAATTGGAGTGGTTGGTGTATTCCATACTTCTAGCGATTGGATTTCACTCAAAACTCACCAAATGACTCCTCCCACCATATTATGATGTTGCCCAAGTTTGGGGCTCGATCCGAAATCAATAGCTTTGAGAAATTGGACAATTCAAGTTCAACGGCAGTTCGTTCCTAATTGGAGTGGTTGCTGTATTCCATAATTCTAGCGATTGGATTACACTCAAAACTCACAAATGACACCTCCCACCATATTATGATGTTTCCCAAGTTTTGGGCTCGATTCGAAATCAATAGGTGTGAGAAATTGGACAATTCAAGTTCCACGGCAGTTCGTTCCTAATTGGAGTGGTTGGTGTATTCCATAATTCTAGCGATTGGATTTCACTCAAAACTCACCAAATGACTCCTCCCACCATATTATGTTGTTGTCCAAGTTTGGGGCTCGATCCGAAATCAATAGGTGTGAGAAATTGGAGAATTCAAATTCAATGGCAATTCGTTCCTAATTGGAGTGGTTGGTGTATTCCATACTTCTAGCGATTGGATTTCACTCAAAACTCACCAAATGACTCCTCCCACCATATTATGTTGTTGCCCAAGTTTGGGGCTCGACCCGAAATCAATAGGTGTGAGAAATTGGAGAATTCAAATTCAACGGCAGTTCGTTCCTAATTGGAGTGGTTGGTGTATTCCATACTTCTAGCGATTGGATTTCACTCAAAACTCACCAAATGACTCCTCCCACCATATTATGTTGTTGCCCAAGTTTGGGGCTCGATCCGAAGTCAATAGGTGTGAGAAATTGGAGAATTCAAATTCAACGGCAGTTCGTTCCTAATTGGAGTGGTTGGTGTATTCCATACTTCTAGCGATTGGATTTCACTCAAAACTCACCAAATGACTCCTCCCACCATATTTTGATGTTGCCCAAGTTTTGGGCTCGATCCGAAATCAATAGGTGTTCCAAATTGGACAATTCAAGTTCAACGGCAGTACGTTCCTAGTTGGAGTGGTTGGTGTATTCCATACTTCTAGCGATTGGATTTCACTCAAAACTCACCAAATGACTCCTCCCACCATATTATGATGTTACCCAAGTTTTGGGCTCGATCCGAAATCAATAGGTGTTCCAAATTCGACAATTCAAGTTCAACGGCAGTTCGTTCCTAGTTGGAGTGGTTGGTGTATTCCATACTTCTAGCGATTGGATTTCACTCAAAACTCACCAAATGACTCCTCCCACCATATTATGTTGTTGTCCAAGTTTGGGGCTCGATCCGAAATCAATAGGTGTTAGAAATTGGAGAATTCAAGTTCAACGGCAGTTCGTTCCTAATTGGAGTGGTTGGTGTATTGCACACTTCTAGCGATTGGATTTCACTCAAAACTCACCAAATAACTCCTCCCACCACATTATGTTGTTGCCCAAGTTTTGGGCTCGATCCGAAATTAATAGGTGTGAGAAATTGGACAATTCAAGTTCAATGGCAGTTCGTTCCTAATTGGAGTGGTTGGTGTATTCCATACTTCTAGCGATTGGATTTCACTCAAAACTCACCAAATGACTCCTCCCACCATATTATGATGTTGCCCAAGTTTTGGGCTCGATCCGAAATCAATAGGTGTTCCAAATTGGACAATTCAAGTTCAACGGCAGTTCGTTCCTAATTGGAGTGGTTGGTGTGTTCCATACTTCTAGCGATTGGATTTCACTCAAAACTAACCAAATGACTCCTCCCACCATATTATGATGTTGCCCAAGTTTGGGGCTCGATCCGAAATCAATAGGTGTTCCAAATTGGACAATTCAAGTTCAACGGCAGTTCGTTCCTAATTGGAGTGGTTGGTGTATTCCACACTTCTAGCGATTGGATTTCACTCAAAACTCACCAAATGACTCCTCCCACCATATTATGATGTTGCCTGATCGGTTCATAATTGTATATCATTTTGTACCCTTCTAACTTATGATTTGGTTATGTTTTTGAGTTAAACTTGTGCTTTTAATCCTTTTTGTGTTTATCTTTCAGTTAATTGACATTTAGGTAACAATGATGACTTTGGATAGGAAATGATGCAATCCATGCATGTTAAGGCTTGATTTGGGTGAATGGAAGAAGGGCTTAAAGACAAACACATTTTGGCTACAACTCCTTTCCAGCCCAATTTCGTAGGTCAGCTTCTTGGCCTTGGATCAGCATGCTATGGGGCTTGGATGAGGTGAAGATCTTCATGAAACTTGTTCCAATGGGTGTCTAGTACAACATATCCAAATTTCAGCCCAATTGGACATTTGTGGAGTGCTCAGCCCGCCCAACACTCAACCCTGCTCAGGAGGATTTGCAGCTGCCAGCTTTGTCATGTGCCTCCATGTGCCTCACCCATGCTGCAACTGACTTTGGATCCAACATAATGAGTGAAGTGGGGAGGCATTCCAGCTATGAAAGTCTAAAGGATCAAGTTGGTACATGCTGGAGTTATTATAGAGAAAGCATGTGCATGCATGTAAAGCATAAATGAAATGAAGTCAATTCCAGTCTCTGTTCGGCAGCCAAATTGCAAGGCCCAAAACGCATACTTCTACTACTCCGATGGGAATACTTTCTTCATAGAAGTTGTTCCAATGGGTGTCTACTATAACATATCTAAATTGGAGCCCCATTGGATAAGTTTTGAAACCTCTGGCCTTCCTACACCAAGTCTGGTTCAGAAGACTCGTTTTTGTTCAACAACCAAAAGAAGACCACATGGGTTGGCAGCAAAAGGCAGCCACAATTGATCACCTTTGATCCCATGTGAAGAAAGCTTGAGGTGCAGCAAAAGAAGTATGGGATGGGATTGATTCCAACCACACTAACATAGACAAGATGAAGTGGGAGTTATGGGTTGTATTAAATGAGGAATGGTGGTGTTGGATTTCATCATGATGTTCCTCCCTCTTAGCCCTATAAATAGAGGAGTCTTCAAGCTACAAAATTCACTTCAGCCATCCTCCACACTTCCATCATCCAGAAATCATCCTCATACATTCCCACAACCCCAAACACTCAAGCAATCAACCCAATACTCTAAACTGCCCCAAAATCACCAAAACAGCTCTAGAAAACCTCCCTTCCATTTCCCTACGAATTTCCTCTTTCTCAGCCATCACCACTCACTCAAGCTCATCTCAAATCACCTCCATATCCTTCATACATCCTTCTAGACGTGGAGAAGCTCTTGGAGAAGCATTGGACACTACAAGAACTTCATAAAAGGGTTTTTCTACTCTTATGGCATTCATTATGTTTTCCCATTTCTATTTTAGTTTCTTTTCCATTATGAGTAGCTAAATCCATAACTAGGGCTTCGATGTAACCTAACATGAATATTCTGGGTTTATAAGTTTGGAGTTTCAAGTTTGATTCATGATTCATGTTCTTATTCATTATGCTTATAAGTTAACATGCTTGTTTGAATGATTGATCACCATTAGAACTTGTTTGTTAACTATCTTGGTTTGAATTAAGAGTAGACACCATGCTTTAATTCGAATTGAACTATGAATAGGAAGAGTATGTATGGACATTCGACAACAGGGATTAGATACATGCTTGGTTGTTTAAATTGTTCTTCTATGCTTAATGGGTTCCTAATGCTTAATTTTAGGTTAGACAACAAATGATCAAATTAGGGAATTAGGAACACAAGGTTAGGACCAAACACCATGGCCTAATCATACTTTAACTAGAATCAATCTTTGAATCTGAATTAGACTTGTTACTTGACTCCATATAACCCAGAATTGAATTGTTATGGTGATTCGAATGCCCTAGTCTCCAAATCTGTTTTCCAACTCTTAAAACCACTCTTTGTTACACTTGTTTATTTGCTTTCATTTGCAATTTCAGTTTGCTCACTTCCTTTCACAATCACAATCACTCTCACTTTAATTTCTGTTTTAGACTTAACTTCTTAACTTCTTGAATTCGGTAATCTACGTACATAACTAATTTGAACTTCTCAGTCTTCGTGGGTACGACCTCGTACTTGTCTTGCTATATTACTAATTGCCCCGTACAATTGCGAGTTAACATAATAATTAACAACAAATTTTGGCGCCGTTGCCGGGGACTGAACGAAAGTTCTTCCTTGGTTATGTGCCCAAGGTTACCCTATTCTTTTTAGTGTTTCTAATTAATCTAATTTTCTGTTTCAGGTAGTTTATGTCTAAAAGACCGTTCCTTGAACAAGTGAGGTCTTCGTTCCAACGCTCCAGATCTTTGAACGCAGGACCATCGTTGCAACCAAACCGGGTGATCTTTGAAGTTCATAATCGTCTAGAAAGAGAGTTGTCAACTGCAAAAGAGCAAGCTCTTGCCACATTTACAAGTATTGCTCTCCACACTGAACTTCCTGGTTCTTCACCTTCAAATTCGGAAGCAAGTTCAGACCAAGAAGAAGAAGAAGAGATGGCTGCCAATGAGTTCATGGGAGAACTTGATATCCCAACAATTCCAGCATCTCCTTCAAGCATTTTGCTGCCCACTGTAGCTCAAAATTATGAGCTTAAATCTTCTCATCTTAATATGCTGCCTTCCTTTTATGGTTTACCTAATGAAGATCCATTAACTCATATAAAGGATATTTTTAATGTTGTGAGTTCTTTTCCCTTGACAGGTGTGACAGAAGATCAACTTCGAATGAGAGTGTTTCCATACACTTTGAAGGATAAGGCGAAATATTGGTTGAATTCTTTGAAGCCTGGTTCACTCACTACATGGGCTGCCATTCAAAAGAAGTTCTTGGAGAAATACTTCTCCACGCAAAAGACCGACATGCTTAGGGATAAGATCTTGTTATTTGCACAGCAAGATGATGAATCGTTTTGTGAAGCATGGGAGAGATTCAATGGGCTGCTCAACCAATGTCCTCATCATGGGATTCCATTGAAGCTTCAAATGCGTATGTTTTATAAAGGACTAACCCCTTCTAGTCATAATATAGTCACCAATTTTGCAGGTGGTTCTTTTAAAACCAAAACTCCAGAAGAAACATACGAACTCTTTGAGGAGATAGCAATGGAGACCCAACATACGGATACAAGAGGTAAACGTGTTATTAGTGGTTCTAATGATGCTTCTAGTGTGCAGATTTCAAAACTGGAACAAAAGCTAGATGCTCTTCTTGCATTAAACTCAAGAAGCCCTCCGAAGGAAGTGTGTAGTATTTGCGAAACTCCTGACCATGCTACCATAGCTTGTCCACTTGGGGCTGGATATCCAGAATTTGTGCAAGAGCAAGCTAAGTTGGTAAATTCCTACAACCAAGGTCCAAGAAATGATCCATACTCTCAAAGTTATAATCCAGGTTGGAGGAATCATCCAAACTTTTCATGGAGGAATACTCAGAATCAAGCTAATCCCCCTTCATTCCAAAAGCCACAACAAACATCATCATTGGAGGATATAGTTAAGCAGATGGCAATCAACCAATCCAATTTCCAGCAAACTACACAAGCTACCATTGCCAAATTGGAAGTTCAAATAGGCCAATTAGCTGCTGAAATAACTCAAAGAGCACCTGGGAAATGGCCAAGCCAAACCGAGATCAATCCAAAGAACCAAGAAGCCAAGGCCATTCATGTGCTCAGATCAGGTAAGATCATTGATAGTAAAGTTGATTCTAATCTTTCAAATGATGTTGTGATTGTAGAAGATGAAGAGGAGGAGACCACGGCTACAGAAGGGGAACATCTCAAAACTTCTCAATCTGCTCCTAATGCCAAATCAGATTCTCAGGAATCCAAACAATTCCAATTGCATAAGAGAGATGACAAATTTGTGCCACCACATCTTCAAGAAGATAGATACGTGCCACCCGCTCCATATGTTCCACTGATTCCATTTCCAGGCCGTCTTAAGAAAGCAAAGCAAGATAAGGCTTTTAAAGAGATTTATGATATTTTGAGTAAAGTTAATATCAATTTGCCTTTGCTTGATGTTATTGAACAGATTCCTGCATATGGAAAGTTCATCAAGGACTTGAAAACTCACAAGCTCAATTTCGCTCCAAATGAAGATGTAAAGCTTGACCAGAATGTAAGTGCTGTGTTGCAAAGGAAGCTTCCACCAAAACTAGTTGATCCTGGCAGCTTTGACATTCCCATTAACATTGGAGGCAATAAGGTTGGAAGAGCCATGTTGGACTTGGGAGCAAGTGTCAACCTAATGCCATATTCATTGTATCAAAAGCTTGGCTTAGAAGGGATGAAGAAGACTTCAATACGACTTGAACTAGCTGATCATTCTATAAAATATCCAAAAGGTATTGTAGAAGATATTTTAGTTCAAGTTAATACACTAATTCTCCCTGCTGATTTTGTAGTGATGGACATGGAAGACAATCCAAATGGAGATCATGTTGATCGCATTCTCCTAGGCAGGCCATTCATGGCCACTGCAGACACAGTTATCAAAGTGAAAGATAGCACCCTTTCCATGACTGTTCTGGGTGAAACTGTTGAATTTAAAATGCTTAATGCTCTATCTCAACCTTCTATCTCTCTTGATTCTTGCTTTTCAATTGATGTTGTGGATCATGAGGTTTCTTCCAAAATTTTGCAGAGAAAGTCTAATGATGCTCTAGAAGCTGTCTTAACACAAGAAGAGGAAGATCTTTGTGAACCGGAGTTCCAAGAAGTGGTGGCTGCCTTAGAAGTGTTTCAACCATACCCACCATCCTTTAGGCCACCACTTGAGCCTCTTGGACCATCATCCACGAAATTGGAGCCATCCATTATCACCCCACCAAAGCTAGAACTTAAACCACTGCCCAATCATCTTAAATATACTTATTTGGGTGCTAACGAAACTCTCCCTGTTATAATTGCTGCAGGTCTCACCTCACATGAAGAAGAGAGCTTAATTAAGGTTCTAAAAGAGCATAAAACAGCCATTGGGTGGACCATAGCAGACATCAAAGGAATTAGTCCAAGCATGTGCATGCACCGGATTCTAATGGAAGAAGACAGCAAACCATCCCGTGATGCCCAAAGGAGGCTAAATCCCAACATGAAAGAGGTGGTTAGAGCTGAAGTTTTAAAGCTACTCGATGTAGGAATCATCTACCCAATTTCAGATTCTAAGTGGGTGAGCCCTGTACAAGTTGTTCCGAAGAAGTCCGGAATCACCGTTGTGAAGAATGAGAAGAATGAGATAGTTCCTACACGAACTATCACTGGTTGGAGAGTTTGCATTGATTACAGGAAGTTGAACACATCCACTAGAAAAGATCATTTCCCCTTGCCTTTTATTGATCAAATGCTTGAACGTTTATCTGGCCATGCTTACTATTGTTTTCTTGATGGTTTTTCAGGTTATAATCAAATTCCCATTGCTCCGGAAGACCAAGAGAAAACCACATTCACATGCCCATTTGGTACGTTTGCTTATAGAAGGATGCCATTCGGTTTGTGCAATGCCCCAGCAACTTTCCAAAGATGCATGATGTCAATCTTTTCAGATATGGTGGAACGATTCATTGAGGTATTTATGGATGATTTTTCAGTTTTTGGTTCCTCTTTTGATAATTGTCTTCACCACTTGTCTCTAGTGCTTAAAAGATGCCAGGAAACAAACCTGATTTTGAATTGGGAGAAGTGTCACTTCATGGTGAGACAAGGCATTGTGCTAGGCCATGTGATTTCAAGCAAGGGAATTGAAGTGGATAAAGCCAAGATCGATCTCATCTCAAATCTGCCACCCCCTACCTCTGTGAAAGGAATTAGAAGCTTTCTAGGTCATGCTGGATTCTATAGAAGGTTCATCAAAAATTTCTCAAGCATTACAAGGCCATTGTGTAATCTCCTTGCTAAGGATGCTGTTTTTGAGTTTAATGAAGCTTGCATGGAAGCCTTTACCACCTTGAAGAGGGAGCTAACTTCAGCCCCTATTATCATAGCTCCAGATTGGTCTTTACCATTTGAAATAATGTGTGATGCCTCTGACTTTGCTATTGGTGCAGTTTTAGGTCAAAAGAAGAACAAGCTCCCCCATGTGATTCATTATGCTAGCCGGACCTTGAATGATGCTCAAATCAACTACTCCACAACAGAGAAGGAGTTCCTTGCTGTGGTTTTTGCTTTAGAAAAATTTCGTTCTTATCTTGTTGGTTCTAAAGTAATTGTTTATTCTGACCATGCAGCTCTTAGATACTTGCTCACTAAGAAGGATGCAAAACCACGCTTGATTAGATGGATTCTCTTGCTGCAAGAGTTCGATTTGGAAATTCGAGACAAGAAGGGATGTGAGAATGTGGTAGCTGATCATTTGAGCAGAATTGTGGTTGAAGAAAAAGGAGAAGCTGTGCTACCCTTGAATGAGACTTTCCCTGATGAACAACTATATGCTGCCCAAGTCAAAGAACCATGGTATGCTGATTTTGTTAATTATCTTGCTTGTGGTGTTCTTAGAAATGATCTAACTTCTCAGGACAAGAAGAAGTTCTTTTCCATGGTGAAACATTATGTCTGGGATGAACCTTTCTTATTCAAGCATTGCCCGGATCAACTCATCAGAAGATGTGTTCCAGAAGAAGAGCAAGAAAGCATACTTAGGCATAGCCACGAATTGGCTTGTGGAGGTCACTTTGGAGCTAAGAAAACAGCACTTAAAATTCTCCAATCTGGTTTCTTTTGGCCCACTCTATTCAAAGATGCGTTTAATTTTTGTGTTAAGTGTGATAGGTGTCAAAGGATGGGGAACATAAGTCGCAGGAACGAAATGCCATTGAATAGCATACTTGTTGTGGAGCTCTTCGATGTGTGGGGTATTGATTTCATGGGACCATTCCCATCTTCCTTTGGTTGTACTTACATACTTGTTGCTGTTGATTATATGTCTAAATGGGTGGAAGCCATAGCCACCAAAACCAATGATCATAAGGTGGTGCTCAAGTTCTTGAAGGATAATATTTTCACAAGGTTTGGTACTCCAAGGGCTGTCATTAGTGATGGAGGCAGCCACTTCTGTAACAAGCCATTCGAAGCACTCATGAAGAAGTACAACATCACCCATCGAGTCTCTACACCATATCATCCGCAAACTTCTGGTCAAGTGGAAATAAGCAATAGAGAAATTAAGCACATCCTGGAGAAGGTGGTGAACAATACAAGGAAAGATTGGGCAGCCAAGCTCAATGATTCATTATGGGCTTATAGGACTGCATATAAGACTCCCATTGGGATGAGCCCTTATCGTCTTGTGTTTGGGAAAGCTTGTCACCTGCCAATGGAGCTTGAACACAATGCTTTTTGGGCCATCAAGAAGTTAAATTTTGATCTAGACAAGGCAGGCCATGCAAGAAAGTTTCAGCTCAATGAATTGGAAGAAATTAGACATGAGTCTTATGAGAATGCAAAGCTTTACAAAGAACGAACCAAGAGTTACCATGACAGAAACATTCAACGGAAAGAGTTCTCCAAAGGTATGTCAGTTCTTTTGTTTAACTCACGATTGCGTCTCTTTCCAGGAAAATTGAAGTCTAGATGGCAAGGCCCATTCACCGTGGTCAATGTTTCTCCCTATGGAGCTGTGGAGATTCAAAACCCTAAAGACGGCTCAACTTTCAAAGTAAATGGACAACGTTTAAAGCCATTCTATGAGGGAATCTCAGCTGGCATTCAAACAGGCCATGTGGTGGATCAACTTCCCTTTGTACCATCAACTTAGCTGATCACATAATGTCTTGCCAAGACAGTAACTAAGGCGCTTCTTGGGAGGCAACCCATGTGTTCAAGAAGAAGGTGCTTGGTAGCAATCGACCTAATCGCATCAAGGGGGAGCATTTCTATCCTTTCTCTTTACTTGTTTTGTTTTTATTTTAGTCATTTTAAGTTTCTGTTTCTTTAAATAATTTTTTTTTCATATGAGCTAACTTTGGGTAACCCCAGTGAGCACCTCCGTCAATACAGTGTCTAGGAGTTCTTTAGGCGACACCTTCGGTGTCTAAGAAGTTTGGGTTTTAAGCGGGACCATTGTGACCCCTCCAACCTTCCCGGATCCCCTGGCTGTGTTTTCTGAGGCCCTTAACTGGTCATCCGTGAGTTGCTTTTATATTTGTGTTTTTTTTTTTTTTTTTTTTTTTCTTTTAAACTTTTTCTTAACTTTTCCCTTTATCATTTACTTGTTCTCAATCATCTTTACTTTGCTTTAACATTGAGGACAATGTTCAATTCAGGTCTGGGGGGAAGGTTTTCAAATTTCATTCATTTGTGTTTTCAATTTTTCGTTCATTTGTCACTAATTTTTTTTTTTTTTTTTTTTAATGTCATACAATCGATGCTATGGAGCTGCCATTGAGGTTTTCATATCAGAATTTTGCACTTCACAAAGCTTTGGCTCCTAGAATTCTGGTGGCTAAAGTACCATGCTCAAATTCTCGAAGGAGAATAGTGGAGACTACCCTAGTGAGCTATATTGAGCCCAATTGCTTTCTTGAGAGGGTTTAAAGTGTTTCTATTTCTCATCCCAATTTATTTTCTTCATTTCACTCTAAATGATCTCATTATTCCATTTTGATTGAATACTAAGGATGATTCTCTTTTGCAGATATCATGTGCTTGCTCTCATTCATGAATGAACTCATTGAAGTGATGCTAGGCTATGTGTGCATAACCATTCGATGTGCTTTCTTTTCACCCTACCTATATGTGTGTTCCATCAACCCTCTTGAAGCCAAACACTTAAAGCCTTTTCTTCTATCACCCTCATCATTTCCCTACCTTTGTATCTCAATCTGAGATACTTCACCTATTGTAGCCATACCCTATAGCTTAGAAATATACCAAGGTGTGCCAAGATAAAGTTTGAAGCAAGGAAGTTGCTGCCATGTGCCTAAATGAAAGATGGTGTGATTCTGTGCAATGAAGTTAATGAAGATGCAGATCAAATCAACGAAGATGAAAGTGTTTCGATTTGATCTAAGTGTAAAAAAAATTAAAAATAAATAAATAAATAAAGTCTATGCCAGGTGGTACCATGAAGTTTGCAGCCATGCCATTATAAGTCAATGCTACCTTGCAGATCAATGAAGAATGCAACCTTGGTATGTTCTTAAGTTACCTGTTTTTCCTTCCAATTCTTCCATTTCCCCTAACCTTACCTTTCATTACAAACCTTGTGAAAGACCTAGCTAATCTTTGAGGATGTATTCATGGGTGCTGGTAGGTATGTGTGTATCTCTATTCTTAGTATTTGATTCCCTTCATGAGATCTAACCAAATATTGTGCTTCTATTTCATATACTCACTTAAGCTTGTTTGAGAGAATAAAACCATTGGTTCTGAGTGATTGAGTGTTATCTGTGAGAATTAGAGTCGAAGCATGTTCTTTATTCAAGGTTTGAGTGTGCTTGCTTTGAAACCGTGTGCCTTTGAGCTATAGCTTCCACATTACACACTGATTGATCACCTATCTTGGCAACTCTACGGTGTTGGAGGTATGACTAAAGTTTTCTTTCGTTCTCATTAGTTGATTTCAAGTTTTACTAACCACTTTGTTTTGTAGAGTTAGTAATGCGTTTGTGGGTATCGTTTCTGTTAAACCCTCAGGAGACACAACTCCTCCTACTAGAGATGCCTAGAGGTTTAAAGGCTTGTTGCATACGCTCAATGCAATCGAGTTACCTACGAAAGTGGTTTAGTTAACTTTTTGTTTTTAACTTTGTTTTGTGTTGTTTTGCTCGAGGACTAGCAAAATCTAGGTTTGGGGGTATTTGATCGGTTCATAATTGTATATCATTTTGTACCCTTCTAACTTATGATTTGGTTATGTTTTTGAGTTAAACTTGTGCTTTTAATCCTTTTTGTGTTTATCTTTCAGTTAATTGACATTTAGGTAACAATGATGACTTTGGATAGGAAATGATGCAATCCATGCATGTTAAGGCTTGATTTGGGTGAATGGAAGAAGGGCTTAAAGACAAACACATTTTGGCTACAACTCCTTTCCAGCCCAATTTCGTAGGTCAGCTTCTTGGCCTTGGATCAGCATGCTATGGGGCTTGGATGAGGTGAAGATCTTCATGAAACTTGTTCCAATGGGTGTCTAGTACAACATATCCAAATTTCAGCCCAATTGGACATTTGTGGAGTGCTCAGCCCGCCCAACACTCAACCCTGCTCAGGAGGATTTGCAGCTGCCAGCTTTGTCATGTGCCTCCATGTGCCTCACCCATGCTGCAACTGACTTTGGATCCAACATAATGAGTGAAGTGGGGAGGCATTCCAGCTATGAAAGTCTAAAGGATCAAGTTGGTACATGCTGGAGTTATTATAGAGAAAGCATGTGCATGCATGTAAAGCATAAATGAAATGAAGTCAATTCCAGTCTCTGTTCGGCAGCCAAATTGCAAGGCCCAAAACGCATACTTCTACTACTCCGATGGGAATACTTTCTTCATAGAAGTTGTTCCAATGGGTGTCTACTATAACATATCTAAATTGGAGCCCCATTGGATAAGTTTTGAAACCTCTGGCCTTCCTACACCAAGTCTGGTTCAGAAGACTCGTTTTTGTTCAACAACCAAAAGAAGACCACATGGGTTGGCAGCAAAAGGCAGCCACAATTGATCACCTTTGATCCCATGTGAAGAAAGCTTGAGGTGCAGCAAAAGAAGTATGGGATGGGATTGATTCCAACCACACTAACATAGACAAGATGAAGTGGGAGTTATGGGTTGTATTAAATGAGGAATGGTGGTGTTGGATTTCATCATGATGTTCCTCCCTCTTAGCCCTATAAATAGAGGAGTCTTCAAGCTACAAAATTCACTTCAGCCATCCTCCACACTTCCATCATCCAGAAATCATCCTCATACATTCCCACAACCCCAAACACTCAAGCAATCAACCCAATACTCTAAACTGCCCCAAAATCACCAAAACAGCTCTAGAAAACCTCCCTTCCATTTCCCTACGAATTTCCTCTTTCTCAGCCATCACCACTCACTCAAGCTCATCTCAAATCACCTCCATATCCTTCATACATCCTTCTAGACGTGGAGAAGCTCTTGGAGAAGCATTGGACACTACAAGAACTTCATAAAAGGGTTTTTCTACTCTTATGGCATTCATTATGTTTTCCCATTTCTATTTTAGTTTCTTTTCCATTATGAGTAGCTAAATCCATAACTAGGGCTTCGATGTAACCTAACATGAATATTCTGGGTTTATAAGTTTGGAGTTTCAAGTTTGATTCATGATTCATGTTCTTATTCATTATGCTTATAAGTTAACATGCTTGTTTGAATGATTGATCACCATTAGAACTTGTTTGTTAACTATCTTGGTTTGAATTAAGAGTAGACACCATGCTTTAATTCGAATTGAACTATGAATAGGAAGAGTATGTATGGACATTCGACAACAGGGATTAGATACATGCTTGGTTGTTTAAATTGTTCTTCTATGCTTAATGGGTTCCTAATGCTTAATTTTAGGTTAGACAACAAATGATCAAATTAGGGAATTAGGAACACAAGGTTAGGACCAAACACCATGGCCTAATCATACTTTAACTAGAATCAATCTTTGAATCTGAATTAGACTTGTTACTTGACTCCATATAACCCAGAATTGAATTGTTATGGTGATTCGAATGCCCTAGTCTCCAAATCTGTTTTCCAACTCTTAAAACCACTCTTTGTTACACTTGTTTATTTGCTTTCATTTGCAATTTCAGTTTGCTCACTTCCTTTCACAATCACAATCACTCTCACTTTAATTTCTGTTTTAGACTTAACTTCTTAACTTCTTGAATTCGGTAATCTACGTACATAACTAATTTGAACTTCTCAGTCTTCGTGGGTACGACCTCGTACTTGTCTTGCTATATTACTAATTGCCCCGTACAATTGCGAGTTAACATAATAATTAACAACATTGCCCAAGTTTGGAGCTCGTTCCGAAATCAATAGGTGTTCCAAATTGGACAATTCAAGTTCAATGGCAGTTCGTTCCTAATTGGAGTGGTTGGTGTATTCCATACTTCTAGCGATTGGATTTCACTCAAAACTCACCAAATGACTCATCCCACCATATTATGACGTT
Organism: Prunus avium; assembly: GCF_965620075.1. NCBI lineage: Eukaryota > Viridiplantae > Streptophyta > Magnoliopsida > Rosales > Rosaceae > Prunus > Prunus avium. The sequence goes on from NC_142290.1 coordinate 12,809,730, forward strand.
GCCCAAGTTTTGGGCTCGATCCGAAATCAATAGGTGTTCCAAATTGGACAATTCAAGTTCAATGGCAGTTCTTTTCAAATTGGAGTGGTTGGTGTATTCCATACTTCTAGCGATTGGATTTCACTCAAAACTCACCAAATGACTCCTCCCACCATATTATGATGTTGCCCAAGTTTTGGGCTCGATCCGAAATCAATAGGTGTTCCAAATTGGATAATTCAAGTTCAACGGCAGTTCGTTCCAAATTGCAGTGGTTGGTGTATTCCATACTTCTAGCGATTGGATTTCACTCAAAACTCACCAAATGACTCCTCCCACCATATTATGATGTCGCCCAAGTTTTGGGCTCGATCCGAAATCAATAGGTCTTCCAAATTTGACAGTTAGAGTTCAACGGCAGTTCGTTCCTAATTGGACTGGTTGGTGTATTCCATACTTCTAGCGATTGGATTTCACTCAAAACTAACCAAATGACTCCTCCCACCATATTATGATGTTGCCCAGGTTTTGGGCTCGATCCGAAATAATAGGTGTGAGAAATTCGCCAATTCAAGTTCAACAGCAGTTCGTTCCTAATTGGAGTGGTTGCTGTATTCCATAATTCTAGCAATTGGATTTCACTCAAAACTCACCAAATGACTCCTCCCACCATATTATGATGTTGCCCAAGTTTGGGGCTCGATCCGAAATCAATAGGTGTGAGAAATTGGACAATTCAAGTTCAACGGCAGTTCGTTCCTAATTGGAGTGGTTGCTGTATTCCATACTTTTATGGATTCGATTTCACTCAAAACTCACCAAATGACTCCTCCCACCATATTATGATGTTGCCCAAGTTTTGGGCTCGATCCGAAATCAATAGGTGTTAGAAATTGGACAATTCAAGTTCAACGGCAGTTCGTTCCTAATCGGAGTGGTTGGTGTATTCCATACTTCTAGCGATTGGATTTCACTCAAAACGCACCAAATGACTCCTCCCACCATATTATGTTGTTGCCCAAGTTTTGGGCTCGATCCGAAATCAATAGGTCTTCCAAATTGGACAATTAGAGTTCAACGGCAGTTCGTTCCTAATTGGAGTGGTTGGTGTATTCCATACTTCTAGCGATTGGATTTCACTCAAAACTCACCAATTGACTCCTCCCACCATATTAGGATGTTGCCCAAGTTTTGGGCTCGATCCGAAATCAATAGGTGTTCCAAATTGGACAATTCAAGTTCAACGGCAGTTCGTTCCTAACTGGAGTGGTTGGTGCATTCCATACTTCCAGCGATTGGATTTCACTCAAAACTCACCAAATGACTCCTCCCACCATATTATGATGTTGGCCAAGTTTGGGGCTCGATCCGAAATCAACAGGTGTGAGAAAATGGACAATTCAAGTTCAACGGTAGTTCGTTCCTAATTGGAGTGGTTGGTGTATTCCAAACTTCTAGGGATTGGATTTCACTAAAAACTCACCAAATGACTCCTCCCACCGTATTATGATGTTGCCCAAGTTTTGGGCTCTATCCGAAATCAATAGGTCTTCCAAATTTGACAATTTGAGTTCAGCGGCAGTTCGTTCCTAATTGGACTATTTGGTGTATTCCATACTTCTAGCGATTGGATTTCACTCAAAACTCACCAAATGACTCCTCCCACCATATTATGATGTTGCCCAAGTTTGGGGCTCGATCCGAAATCAATAGGTGTGAGAAATTGGACAATTCAAGTTCAACGGCAGTTCGTTCCTGATTGGAGTGGTTGGTGTATTCCATACTTCAAGCGATTGGATTTCACTCAAAACTCACCAAAGGACTCCTCCCACCATATTATGTTGTTGCCCAAGTTTTGGGTTCGATCCGAAATCAATAGGTGTGAGAAATTGGACAATTCAAGTTCAACGGCAGTTCGTTCCTAATTGGAGTGGTTGGTATATTCCATACTTCAAGCGATTGGATTTCCCTCAAAACTCACCAAATGACTCCTCCCACCATATTATGATGTTGCCCAAGTTTTGGGCTCGAACCGAAATCAATAGGTGTTCCAAATTGGACAATTCAAGTTCAACGGCAGTTCGTTCCTAATTGGAGTGGTTGGTGTATTCCATACTTCTAACGACTGGATTTCTCTCAAAACTCACCAAATGACTCCTCCCACCATATTATGATGTTGCCCAAGTTTTGGGCTCGATACGAAATCAGTAGGTGTTCCAAATTGGACAATTCAAGTTCAACGGCAGTTCGTTCCTAATTGGGGTGGTTGGTGTATTCCATACTTCTTGCGACTGGATTTCACTCAAAACTCACCAAATGACTCCTCCCACCATATTATGATGTTGCCCAAATTTTGGGCTCGATCCGAAATCAATAGGTGTGAGAAATTGGACAATTCAAGTTCAACGGCAGTTCGTTCCTAATTGGAGTGGTTGGTATATTCCATACTTCAAGGGATTGGATTTCACTCAAAACTCACCAAATGACTCCTCCCACCATATTATGATGTTGCCCAAGTTTTTGGCTCGATCCGAAATCAATAGGTGTTCCAAATTGGACAATTCAAGTTCAACGGCAGTTCATTCCTAACTGGAGTGGTTGGTGTATTCCATACTTCTAGGGATTGGATTTCACTCAAAACTCACCAAATGACTCCTCCCACCATATTATGATGTTGCCCAAGTTTGGGGATCGATCCGAAATCAATAGGTGTGAGAAATTGGACAATTCAAGTTCAACCGCAGATCGTTCCTAATTGGAGTGGTTGGTGTATTCCATACTTCAAGCGATTGGATTTCACTCAAAACTCACCAAATGACTCCTCCCACCATATTATAATGTTGCCCAAGTTTTGGGCTCGATCCGAAATCAATAGGTATTTCAAATTTGACAATTAGTGTTCAACGGCAGTTCGTTCCTAATTGGAGTGGTTGGTGTATTCCATACTTCAAGCGATTGGATTTCACTCAAAACTTACCAAATGACTCCTCCCACCACATTATGATGTTGCCCAAGTTTTGGGCTCGATCCGAAATCAATAGGTGTTCCAAATTGGACAATTCAAGTTGAACGGCAGTTCGTTCCTAATTGGAGTGGTTGGTGTAGTCCACACTTCTAGCGATTGGATTTCACTCAAAACTCACCAAATGACTCCTCCCACCATATTATGATGTTGCCCAAATTTTGGGCTCGATCCGAAATCAATAGGTGTGAGAAATTGGACAATTCAAGTTCAACGGCAGTTCGTTCCTAATTGGAGTGGTTGGTATATTCCATACTTCAAGGGATTGGATTTCACTCAAAACTCACCAATTCACTCCTCCCACCATATTATGATGTTGCCCAAGTTTTTGGCTCGATCCGAAATCAATAGGTGTTCCAAATTGGACAATTCAAGTTCAACGGCAGTTCATTCCTAACTGGAGTGGTTGGGGTATTCCATACTTCTAGGGATTGGATTTCACTCAAAACTCACCAAATGACTCCTCCCATCATATTATGGTGTTGCCCAAGTTTTGGGCTCGATCCGAAATCAATAGGTCTTTCAAATTTGACAATTAGTGTTCAACAGCAGTTCGTTCCTAATTGGAGTGGTTGGTGTATTCCATACTTCAAGCGATTGGATTTCACTCAAAACTCACCAAATGATTCCTCCCACCATATTATGATGTTGCCCAAGTTTTGGGCTCGATCCGAAATCAATAGGTGTTCCAAATTGGACAATTCAAGTTGAACGGCAGTTCGTTCCTAATTGGAGTGGTTGGTGTATTCCACACTTCTAGCGATTGGATTTCACTCAAAACTCACCAAATGACTCCTCCCACCATATTATGATGTTGCCCAAATTTTGGGCTCGATCCGAAATCAATAGGTGTTCCAAATTGGACAATTCAAGTTCAACGGCAGTTCGTTCCTAATTGGAGTGGTTGGTGTATTCCATACTTCAAGCGATTGGATTTCACTCAAAACTCACCAAATGACTCCTCCCACCACATTATGATGTTGCCCAAGTTTTGGGCTCGATCCGAAATCAATAGGTGTTCCAAATTGGACAATTCAAGTTGAACGGCAGTTCGTTCCTAATTGGAGTGGTTGGTGTATTCCATACTTCTAGCGATTGGATTTCACTCAAAACTCACCAAATGACTCCTCCCACCATATTATGATGTTGCCCAAGTTTTGGGCTCGATACGAAATCAGTAGGTGTTCCAAATTGGACAATTCAAGTTCAACGGCAGTTCGTTCCTAATTGGGGTGGTTGGTGTATTCCATACTTCTAGCGATTGGATTTCACTCAAAACAAACCAAATGACTCCTCCCACCACATTATGATGTTGCCCAAGTTTTGGGCTCGATCCGAAATCAATAGGTGTTCCAAATTGGATAATTCAAGTTCAACGGCAGTTCGTTCCTAATTGGAGTGGTTGGTGTATTCCACACTTCTAGCGATTGGATTTCACTCAAAAATCACCAATTGAGTCCTCCCACCATATTATGATGTTGCCCAACTTTTGGGCTCGATCCGAAATCAATAGGTGTTCCAAATTGGACAATTCAAGTTCAACGACAGTTCGTTCCTAATTGGAGTGGTTGGTGTATTCCATACTTCTAGCGATTGGATTTCACTCAAAACTCACCAAATGACTCCTCCCACCATATTATGATGTTGCCCAAGTTTTGGGCTCGATACGAAATCAGTAGGTGTTCCAAATTGGACAATTCAAGTTCAACGGCAGTTCGTTCCTAATTGGGGTGGTTGGTGTATTCCATACTTCTAGCGATTGGATTTCACTCAAAACAAACCAAATGACTCCTCCCACCACATTATGATGTTGCCCAAGTTTTGGGCTCGATCCGAAATCAATAGGTGTTCCAAATTGGATAATTCAAGTTCAACGGCAGTTCGTTCCTAATTGGAGTGGTTGGTGTATTCCACACTTCTAGCGATTGGATTTCACTCAAAACTCACCAAATGACTCCTCCCACCATATTATAATGTTGCCCAAATTTTGGGCTCGATCCGAAATCAATAGGTGTGAGAAATTGGACAATTCAAGTTCAACGGCAGTTCGTTCCTAATTGGGGTGGTTGCTGTTTTCCATAATTCTAGCGATTGGATTACACTCAAAACTCACAAATGACACCTCCCACCATATTATGATGTTGCCCAAGTTTTGGGCTCGATTCGAAATCAATAGGTGTGAGAAATTGGACAATTCAAGTTCAACGGTAGTTCGTTCCTAATTGGAGTGGTTGGTGTATTCCGTACTTCTAGCGATTGGATTTCACTCAAAACTCACCAATTGACTCCTCCCACCATATTATGATGTTGCCCAAGTTGGGGCTCGATACGAAATCAATAGGTGTTCCAAATTGGACAATTAAAGTTCAACGGCAGTTCATTCCTAATTGGAGTGGTTGGTGTATTCCACACTTCTGGCGATTGGATTTCACTCAAAACAAACCAAATGACTACTCCCACCATATTATGATGTTGCCCAAGTTTTGGGCTCGATCCAAAATCAATAGGTGTTAGAAATTGGACAATTCAAGTGCAACGGCAGTTCGTTCCTAATTGGAGTGGTTGGTGTAATCCACACTTCTAGCGATTGGATTTCACTCAAAACTAACCAAACGACTCCTCCCACCATATTATGATGTTGCCCAAGTTTTGGGCTCGATCCGAAAACAATAGGCGTGAGAAATTGGACAATTCAAGTTCAACGGCAGTTCGTTCCTAATTGGAATGGTTGGTGTATTCCACACTTCTAGCGATTGGATTTCACTCAAAACTCACCAAATGACTCCTCCCACGTTATTATGATGTTGCCCAAGTTTTGGGCTTGACCCGAAATCAATAGGTGTGAGAAATTGGACAATTCAAATTCGACGGCAGTTCGTTCCTAATTGGAGTGGTTGGTGTATTCCATACTTCTAGCGATTGGATTTCACTCAAAACTCCTCCCACCTTATTATGATGTTGCCCATGTTTTGGGCTCGATCTGAAATCAATAGGTGTGGGAAATTGGACAATCCAAGTTCAACGACAGTTCGTTCTGAATTGGAGTGGTTGGTGTATTCCACACTTCTAGGGATTGGATTTCACTCAAAACTCACCAAATGACTCCTCCCACCATATTATGACGTTGCCCAAGTTTGGGGCTCGATCCGAAATCAATAGGTGTTCCAAATTGGACAATTAAAGTTCAACGGCAGTTCGTTCCTAATTGGAGTGGTGGGTGTATTCCACACTTCTAGCAATTGGATTTCACTCAAAACTCACCAAATGACTCCTCCCACCATATTATGCTGTTGCCCAAGTTTTGGGCTAGATCCAAAATCAATAGGTGTGAGAAATTGGACAATTCATGTTTCACGGCAGTTCGTTCCTAATTGGAGTGGTTGGTGTAATCCACACTTCTAGCGATTGGATTTCACTCAAAACTAACCAAACGACTCCTCCCACCATATTATGATGTTGCCCAAGTTTTGGGCTCGATCCGAAAACAATAGGCGTGAGAAATTGGACAATTCAAGTTCAACGGCAGTTCGTTCCTAATTGGAATGGTTGGTGTATTCCACACTTCTAGCGATTGGATTTCACTCAAAACGCACCAAATGACTCCTCCCACCATATTATGATGTTGTCCAAGTTTTGGGCTCGATCCGAAATCAATAGGTCTTTCAAATTTGACAATTAGTGTTCAACGGCAGTTCGTTCCTAATTGGAGTGGTTGGTGTATTCCATATTTCTAGCAATTGGATTTCACTCAAAACTCACTAAATGACTCCTCCCACCATATTATGATGCTGCCCAAGTTTTGCGCTCGATCCGAAATCATTAGGTGTGAGAAATTGGACAATTCAAGTTCAACGGCAGTTCGTTCCTAATTGGAGTGGTTGGTGTATTCCATACTTCCAGCGATTGGATTTCACTCAAAACTCACCAATCGACTCCTCCCACCATATTATGATGTTGTCCAAGTTTTGGGCTCGATCCGAAATCAATAGGTGTTCGAAATTGGACAATTCAAGTTCAACGGCAGTTCGTTCCTAATCGTAGTGGTTGGTGTATTCCATAATTCTAGAGATTGGATCTCACTAAAAACTCACCAAATGACTCCTCCTACCATATTATGATGTTGCCCTAGTTTTGGGCTCGATCCGAAATCAATAGGTGTTCCAAATTGGGCAATTCAAGTTCAACGGCAGTTCGTTCCTAATTGGAGTGGTTGGTGTATTCCATCCTTCTAGCGATTGGATTTCACTCACAACAAACCAAATGACTCCTCCCACCATGTTATGATGTTGCCCAAGTTTTCGGCTCGATCCGAAATCAATAGGTGTGAGAAATTGGGCGATTCAAGTTCAACGGCAGTTCGTTCCTAATTGGAGTGGTTGGTGTATTCCATACTTCTAGCGATTGGATTTCACTCAAAACTCACCAAATGACTCCTCCCACCATATTATGATGTTGCCCTAGTTTTGGGCTCGATCCGAAATCAATAGGTGTTCCAAATTGGGCAATTCAAGTTCAACGGCAGTTCGTTCCTAATTGGAGTGGTTGGTGTATTCCATACTTCTAGCGATTGGATTTCACTAAAAACTCCCTAATTGACTCCTCCCACCATATTATGATGTTGCCCAAGTTTTGGGCTCGATCCGAAATCAATAGGTGTGAGAAATTGGACAATTCAAGTTCAACGGCAGTTCGTTCCTAATTGGAGTGGTTGGTGTATTCCACACTTCTAGGGATTGGATTTCACTCAAAACTCACCAAATGACTCCTCCCACCATATTATGGTGTTGCCCAAGTTTGGGGCTCGATCCGAAATCAATAGGTGTGAGAAATTGGACAATTCAAGTTCAACGACAGTTTGTTCCTAATTGGAGTGGTTGCTATATTCCATAATTCTAGCGATTGGATTTCACTCAAAACTCACCAAATGACTCCTCCCACCATATTATGATGTTGCCCAAGTTTTGGGCTCGATCCGAAATCAATAGGTGTTCCAAATTGGACAATTGAAGTTCAATGGCAGTTCGTTCCTAATTGGAGTGGTTGGTGTATTCCATACTTCTAGCGATTGGATTTCACTCAAAACTCCTCCCACCATATTATGATGTTGCCCAAGTTTTGGGCTCGATCTGAAATCAATAGGTGTGGGAAATTGGACAATCCAAGTTGAACGGCAGCTCGTTCCTAATTGGAGTGGTTGGTGTATTCCACACTTCTAGGGATTGGATTTCACTCAAAACTCACCAAATGACTCCTCCCACCATATTATGATGTTGCCCAAGTTTTGGGCTCGATCCGAAATCAATAGGTGTTCCAAATTGGACAATTCAAGTTCAACGGCAGTTTGTTCCTAATTTGAGTGGTTGGTGTATTCCATACTTCTAGCGATTGGATTTCACTCAAAACTAACCAAATGACTCCTCCCACCATGTTATGATGTTGCCCAAGTTTTGGGCTCGATCCGAAATCAATAGGTGTTCCAAATTGGACAATTCAAGTTCAACGGCAGTTCGTTCCTAATTTGAGTGGTTGGTGTATTCCATACTTCTAGCGATTGGATTTCACTGAAAACTCACCAAATGACTCCTCCCACCATAGTATGCTGTTGCCCAAGTTTTGGGCTCGATCTGAAATCAATAGGTGTTCCAAATTGGACAATTCAAGTTCAACGGCAGTTCGTTCCTAATTGGAGTGGTTGGTGTATTCCATACTTCTAGCGATTGGATTTCACTCAAAACTAACCAAATGACTCCTCCCACCATGTTATGATGTTGCCCAAGTTTTGGGCTCGATCCGAAATCAATAGGTGTTCCAAATTCGACAATTCATGTTCAACGGCAGTTCGTTCCTAATTGGAGTGGTTGGTGTATTCCACACTTCTAGCGATTGGATTTCACTCAAAACGCACCAAATGACTCCTCCCACCATATTATCATGTTGCCCAAGTTTTGGGCTCGATCCGAAATCAATAGGTGTGAGAAATTGGACAATTCAAGTTCAACGGCAGTTCGTTCCTAATTGGAGTGGTTGGTCTATTCCATACTTCTAGCGATTGGATTTCACTCAAAACTCACCAAATGACTCCTCCCACCATATTATGATGTGAACCAAGTTTTGGGCTCAATCCGAAATCAATAGGTGTTCCAAATTGGACAATTCAAGTTCAACGGCAGTTCGTTCCTAATTGGAGTGGTTGGTGTATTCCATACTTCTAGCGATTGGATTTCACTCAAAACTAAAAAACTGACTCCTCCCACCATATTATGATGTTGCCCAAGTTTTGGGCTCGATCCGAAATCAATAGGTGTGAGAATTTGGACAATTCAAGTTCAACGGCAGTTCGTTCCTAATTGGAGTGGAAGGTGTATTCCATACTTCTAGCGACTGGATTTCACTCAAAACTCACCAAATGACTCCTCCCACCATATTATGACGTTGCCCAAGATTTGGGCTCGATCCGAAATCAATAGGTGTTCCAAATTGGAACATTCAAGTTCAACGGCAGTTCGTTCCTAATTGGAGTGGTTGGTGTATTCCATACTTCTAGCGATTGGATTTCACTCAAAACGCACCAAATGACTCCTCCCACCATATTATGATGTTGCCCAAGTTTTGGGCTCGATCCGAAATCAATAGTTGTGAGAAATTGGACAATTCAAGTTCAACGGCAGTTCGTTCCTAATTGGAGTGGTTGGTGTATTCCATACTTCTAGCGATTGGATTTCACTGAAAACTCACCAAATGACTCCTCCCACCATATTATGATGTTGCCCAAGTTTTGGGCCCGATCCGGAATCAATAGGTGTTCGAAATTGGACAATTCAAGTTCAACGGCAGTTCGTTCCTAATTGGAGTGGTTGGTGTATTCCATACTTCTTGCGATTGGATTTCACTCAAAACTCACCAAATGACCCCTCCCACCATTTTATGTTGTGGACCAAGTTTTGGGCTCAATCCGAAATCAATAGGTGTTCCAAATTGGACAATTCAAGTTCAACGGCAGTTCGTTCCTAATTGGAGTGGTTGGTGTATTCCATACTTCTAGCGATTGGATTTCACTCAAAACTCACCAAATGACTCCTCCCACCATATTATGAGGTTGCCCAAGTTTTGGGCTCGATCCGAAATCAATAGGTGTTCCAAGTTGGACAATTCAAGTTCAACGGCAGTTCGTTCCTAATTGGAGTGGTTGGTGTATTCTATACTTCTAGCGATGGGATTTCACTCAAAACGCACCAAATGACTCCTCCCACCATATTATGATGTTGCCCAAGTTTTGGGCCCGATCCGAAATCAATAGGTGTTCCAAATTCGACAATTCATGTTCAACGGCAGTTCGTTCCTAATTGGAGTGGTTGGTGTATTCCGTACTTCTAGCGATTGGATTTCACTCAAAACTCACCAATTGACTCCTCCCACCAAATTATGATGTTGCCCAAGTTTTGGGCTCGATCCGAAATCATTGGGTTTGAGAAATTGGACAATTCAAATTCAATGGAAGTTCGTTCCTAATCGGAGTGGTTGGTGTATTCCATACTTCTAGAGATTGGATTTCACTCAAAACTCACCAATTGACTCCTCCCACCATATTATGGTGTTGCCCAAGTTTTGGGCTCGATCCGAAATCAATAGGTGTTCCAAATTGGACAATTCAAGTTCAACGGCAATTTGTTCCTAATTGGAGTGGTTGATGTATTCCATAGTTCTAGCGATTGGATTTCACTCAAAACTCACCAAATGAGTCCTCCCAACATATTATGATGTTGCCCAAGTTTTGGGCTCGATCCGAAATCAATTGGTGTTCAAAATTGGACAATTCAAGTTCAACGGCAGTTCGTTCCTAATTGGAGTGGTTGGTGTATTCCATACTTCTAGCGATTGGATTTCACTCAAAACTCACCAAATGACTCATCCCACCATATTATGATGTTGCCCAAGTTTGGGCCTCGATCCGAAATCAATAGGTGAAAGAAATTGGACTATTCAAGTTCAACGGCAGTTCGTTCCTAATTGGAGTGGTTGGTGTATTCCACACCTCTAGCGATTGGATTTCACTCAAAACTCACCAATTGACTCCTCCCACCATATTATGATGTTGCCCAAGTTTGGGGCTCGATCCCAAATCAATAGGTGTGAGAAATTGGACAATTCAAGTTCAACGGCAGATCATTCCTAATTGGAGTGGTTGGTGTATTCCATACTTCTAGCGATTGGATTTCACTCAAAACGCAACAAAAGACTCCTCCCACCATATTATGATGTTTCCCAAGTTTTGGGCTCGATCCGAAAACAATAGATGTTCCAAATTGGACAATTCAAGTTCAACGGCAGTTCGTTCCTAATTGGAGTGGTTGGTGTATTCCATACTTCTAGCTATTGGATTTCACTCAAAACTCACCAAATTACTCCTCCCACCAAATTATGATGTTGCCCCAGTTTTGGGCTCGATCCGAAATCAATAGGTGTGAGAAATTGGACAATTCAAGTTCAACGGCAGTTCGTTCCTAATTGGAGTGGTTGGTGTATTCCATACTTCTAGCAATTGGATTTCCCTCAAAACTCACCAAATGAATCGTCCCACCATATTATGATGTTGCCCAAGTTTGGGGCTCGATCCGAAATCAATAGGTGTGAGAAATTGGACAATTCAAGTTCAACGGCAGTTCGTTCCTAATTGGAGTGGTTGGTGTATTCCACACTTCTAGCGATTCGATTTCACTCAAAACTCACCAAATGACTCCTCCCACCATATTATGATGTTACCCAAGTTTTGGGCTCGATCCGAAATCAATAGGTGTTCCAAATTCGACAATTCAAGTTCAACGGCAGTTCGTTCCTAGTTGGAGTGGTTGGTGTATTCCATACTTCTAGCGATTGGATTTCACTCAAAACTCACCAAATGACTCCTCCCACCATATTATGTTGTTGTCCAAGTTTGGGGCTCGATCCGAAATCAATAGGTGTTAGAAATTGGAGAATTCAAGTTCAACGGCAGTTCGTTCCTAATTGGAGTGGTTGGTGTATTGCACACTTCTAGCGATTGGATTTCACTCAAAACTCACCAAATGACTCCTCCCACCATATTATGATGTTGCCCAAGTTTTGGGCTCGATCCGAAATCAATAGGTGTGAGAAATTGGTCAATTCAATTTGAACTGCAGTTCGTTCCTAATTGGAGTGGTTGGTGTATTCCATACTTCTAGCGATTGGATTTCACTCAAAACTCACCAAATGACTCCTCCCACCATATTATGATGGTGCCCAAGCTTTGGGCTCGATCCGAAGTCAATAGGTGTGAGAAATGGGACAATTCAAGTTCAACAGCAGTTCGTTCCTAATTGGAGTGGAAGCTGTATTCCATACTTCTAGCGATTGGATTTCACTCAAAACTCACCAAATGACTCCTCCCACCATATTATGGCGTTGCCCAAGATTTGGGCTCGATCCGAAATCAATAGGTGTTCCAAATTGGACAATTCAAGTTCAACGGCAGTTCGTTCCTAATTGGAGTGGTTGGTGTATTCCATACTTCTAGCGATTGGATTTCACTCAAAACTAACCAAATGACTCCTCCCACCATATTATGATGTTGCCCAACTTTTGGGCTCGATCTGAAATCAATAGGTGTGAGAATTTGGACAATTCAAGTTCAACGGTAGTTCGTTCCTAATTGGAGTGGTTGGTGTATTCCATACTTCTAGCGATTGGATTTCACTCAAAACTCACCAAATGACTCCTCCCACCATATTATGATGTTGCCCAAGTTTTGGGCCCGATCCGAAATCAATAGGTGTTCGAAATTGGACAATTCAAGTTCAACGGCAGTTCGTTCCTAATTGGAGTGGTTGGTGTATTCCATACTTCTTGGGATTGGATTTCACTCAAAACTCACCAAATGACCCCTCCCACCATTTTATGATGTGGACCAAGTTTTTGGCTCAATCCGAAATCAATAGGTGTTCCAAATTGGACAATTCAAGTTCAACGGCAGTTCGTTCCTAATTGGAGTGGTTGGTGTATTCCATACTTCTAGCGATTGGATTTCACTCAAAACTCACCGAATGACTACTCCCACCATATTATGAGGTTGCCCAAGTTTTGGGCTCGATCCGAAATCAATAGGTGTTCCAAGTTGGACAATTCAAGTTCAACGGCAGTTCGTTCCTAATTGGAGTGGTTGGTGTATTCTATACTTCTAGCGATGGGATTTCACTCAAAACGCACCAAATGACTCCTCCCACCATATTATGATGTTGCCCAAGTTTTGGGCTCGATCCGAAATCAGTAGGTGTGAGAAATTGGACAATTCAAGTTCAACGGCAGTTCGTTCCTAATTGGAGTGGTTGGTGTATTCCATATTTCTAGCGATTGGATTTCTCTCAAAACTCACCAAATGACTCCTCCCACCATATTATGATGTTGCCCAAGTTTTGGGCTCGATCCGAAATCAATAGGTGTTCCAAATTGGACAATTCAAGTTCAAAGGCAGTTCGTTCCTAATTGGAGTGGTTGGTGAATTCCATACTTCTAGCGATTGGATTTCACTCAAAACTCACCAAATGACTCCTCCCACTATATTATGATGTTGCCCAAGTTTTGGGCTCGATCCGAAATCAATAGGTGTGAGAAATTGGTCAATTCAATTTGAACTGCAGTTCGTTCCTAATTGGAGTGGTTGGTGTCTTCCATACTTCTAGCGATTGGATTTCACTCAAAACTCACCAAATGACTCCTCCCACCATATTATGATGTTGCCCAAGTTTTGGGCCCGATCCGAAATCAATAGGTGTTCCAAATTCGACAATTCATGTTCAACGGCAGTTCGTTCCTAATTGGAGTGGTTGGTGTATTCCACACTTCTAGCGATTGGATTTCACTCAAAACGCACCAAATGACTCCTCCCACCATATTATCATGTTGCCCAAGTTTTGGGCTCGATCCGAAATCAATAGGTGTGAGAAATTGGACAATTCAAGTTCAACGGCAGTTCGTTCCTAATTGGAGTGGTTGGTGTGTTCCATACTTCTAGCGATTGGATTTCACTCAAAACTCACCAAATGAATCCTCCCAGTATAATATGATGTGGACCAAGTTTTGGGCTCAATCCGAAATCAATAGGTGTTCCAAATTGGACAATTCAAGTTCAACGGCAGTTCGTTCCTAATTGGAGTGGTTGGTGTATTCCATACTTCTAGCGATTGGATTTCACTCAAAACTAAAAAACTGACTCCTCCCACCATATTATCATGTTGCCCAAGTTTTGGGCTCGATCCGAAATCAATAGGTGTGAGAATTTGGACAATTCAAGTTCAACGGCAGTTCGTTCCTAATTGGAGTGGTTGGTGTATTCCATACTTCTAACGATTGGATTTCACTCAAAACTCACCAAATGACTCCTCCCACCATATTATGATGTTGCCCAAGTTTTGGGCTCGATCCGAAATCAATAGGTGTGAGAAATTGGTCAATTCAATTTGAACGGCATTTCATAAAATTGGAGTGGTTGGTGTATTCCATACTTCTAGCGATTGGATTTCACTCAAAACTCACCAAACGACTCCTCCCACCATATTATGACGTTGCCCAAGTTTTGGGCTCGATCCGAAATCAATAGGTGTGAGAAATTGGACAATTCAAGTTCAACGGCAGTTCGTTCCAAATTGGAGTGGTTGGTGTGTTCCATACTTCTAGCGATTGGATTTCACTCAAAACTCACCAAATGAATCCTCCCAGCATAATATGATGTGGACCAAGTTTTGGGCTCAATCCGAAATCAATAGGTGTTCCAAATTGGACAATTCAAGTTCAACGGCAGTTCGTTCCTAATTGGAGTGGTTGGTGTATTCCATACTTCTAGCGATTGGATTTCACTCAAAACTAAAAAACTGACTCCTCCCACCATATTATCATGTTGCCCAAGTTTTGGGCTCGATCCGAAATCAATAGGTGTGAGAATTTGGACAATTCAAGTTCAACGGCAGTTCGTTCCTAATTGGAGTGGTTGGTGTATTCCATACTTCTAACGATTGGATTTCACTCAAAACTCACCAAATGACTCCTCCCACCATATTATGATGTTGCCCAAGTTTTGGGCTCGATCCGAAATCAATAGGTGTGAGAAATTGGTCAATTCAATTTGAACGGCATTTCATAAAATTGGAGTGGTTGGTGTATTCCATACTTCTAGCGATTGGATTTCACTCAAAACTCACCAAACGACTCCTCCCACCATATTATGACGTTGCCCAAGTTTTGGGCTCGATCCGAAATCAATAGGTGTGAGAAATTGGACAATTCAAGTTCAACGGCAGTTCGTTCCAAATTGGAGTGGTTGGTGTGTTCCATACTTCTAGCGATTGGATTTCACTCAAAACTCACCAAATGAATCCTCCCAGCATAATATGATGTGGACCAAGTTTTGGGCTCAATCCGAAATCAATAGGTGTCCCAAATTGGACAATTCAAGTTCAACGGCAGTTCGTTCCTAATTGGAGTGGTTGGTGTATTCCATACTTCTAGCTATTGGATTTCACTCAAAACTCACCAAATGACTCCTCCCACCATATTATGATGTTGCCCAAGTTTTGGGCTCGATCCGAAATCAATAGGTGTGAGAAATTGGTCAATTCAATTTGAACTGCAGTTCGTTCCTAATTGGAGTGGTTGGTGTATTCCATACTTCTAGCGCTTGGATTTCACTCAAAACTCACCAAATGACTCCTCCCACCATATTATGATGGTGCCCAAGTTTTGGGCTCGATCCGAAATCAATAGGTGTGAGAAATTGGACAATTCAAGTTCAACGGCAGTTCGTTCCTAATTGGAGTGGAAGGTGTATTCCATACTTCTAGCGATTGGATTTCACTCAAAACTCACCAAATGACTCCTCCCACCATATTATGACGTTGCCCAAGATTTGGGCTCGATCCGAAATCAATAGGTGTTCCAAATTGGAACATTCAAGTTCAACGGCAGTTCGTTCCTAATTGGACTGGTTGGTGTATTCCATACTTCTAGCGATTGGATTTCACTCAAAACTAACCAAACGACTCCTCCCACCATATTATGATGTTGCCCAAGTTTTGGGCTCGATCCGAAATCAATAGGTGTTCCAAGTTGGACAATTCAAGTTCAACGGCAGTTCGTTCCTAATTGGAGTGCTTGGTGTATTCTATACTTCTAGCGATGGGATTTCACTCAAAACGCACCAAATGACTCCTCCCACCATATTATGATGTTGCCCAAGTTTTGGGCTCGATCCGAAATCAATAGGTGTGAGAAATTGGACAATTCAAGTTCAACGGCAGTTCGTTCCTAATTGGAGTGGTTGGTGTATTCCATACTTCTAGCGATTGGATTTCACTGAAAACTCACCAAATGACTCCTCCCACCATATTATGATGTTGCCCAAGTTTTGGGCCCGATCCGAAATCAATAGGTGTTCGAAATTGGACAATTCAAGTTCAACGGCAGTTCGTTCCTAATTGGAGTGGTTGGTGTATTCCATACTTCTTGCGATTGGATTTCACTCAAAACTCACCAAATGACCCCTCCCACCATTTTATGTTGTGGACCAAGTTTTGGGCTCAATCCGAAATCAATAGGTGTTCCAAATTGGACAATTCAAGTTCAACGGCAGTTCGTTCCTAATTGGAGTGGTTGGTGTATTCCATACTTCTAGCGATTTGATTTCACTCAAAACTCACCAAATGACTCCTCCCACCATATTATGAGGTTGCCCAAGTTTTAGGCTCGATCCGAAATCAATAGGTGTTCCATGTTGGACAATTCAAGTTCAACGGCAGTTCGTTCCTAATTGGAGTGGTTGGTGTACTCTATACTTCTAGCGATGGGATTTCACTCAAAACGCACCAAATGACTCCTCCCACCATATTATGATGTTGCCCAAGTTTTGGGCCCGATCCGAAATCAATAGGTGTTCCAAATTCGACAATTCATGTTCAACGGCAGTTCGTTCCTAATTGGAGTGGTTGGTGTATTCCGTACTTCTAGCGATTGGATTTCACTCAAAACTCACCAATTGACTCCTCCCACCATATTATGATGTTGCCCAAGTTTTGGGCTCGATCCGAAATCAATGGGTTTGAGAAATTGGACAATTCAAATTCAATGGAAGTTCGTTCCTAATCGGAGTGGTTGGTGTATTCCATACTTCTTGCGATTGGATTTCACTCAAAACTCACCAAATCACTCCTCCCACCATATTATGATGTTGCCCAAGTTTGGGGCTTGAACCGAAATCAATAGGTGTGAGAAATTGGACAATTCAAGTTCAACGGCAGTTCGTTCCTAATTGGAGTGGTTGGTGTATTCCATACTTCTAGCGATTGGATTTCACTCAAAACTCACCAATTGACTCCTCCCACCATATTATGATCTTGCTCAAGTTTTGGGCTCGATCCGAAATCAATAGGTGTTCCAAATTGGACAATTCAAGTTCAACGCCAGTTCGTTCCTAATTGCAGTGGTTGGTGTATTCCATACTTCAACCGATTGGATTTCTCTCAAAACTCACCAAATGACTCCTCCCACCATATTATGATGTTGCCCAAGTTTTGGGCTCGATCCGAAATCAATAGGTCTTCCAAATTTGACAATTAGAGTTCAACGGCAGTTCGTTCCTAGTTGTTGTGGTTGGTGTATTCCATACTTCTAGCGATTGGATTTCACTCAAAACTTACCAAATGACTCCTCCCACCATATTATGATGTTGCCCAAATTTGGGGCTCGATCCCAAATCAATAGGTGTGAGAAATTGGACAATTCAAGTTCAACGGCAGATCGTTCCTAATTGGAGTGGTTGGTGTATTCCATACTTCTAGCGATCGGATTTCACTCAAAACACAACAAAAGACTCCTCCCACCATATTATGATGTTGCCCAAGTTTTGGGCTCGATCCGAAATCAATAGGTGTTCCAAATTGGACAATTCAAGTTCAACGGCAGTTCGTTCCTAATTGGAGGGGTTGGTGTATTCCATACTTCTAGCGATTGGACTTCACTCAAAACTAACCAAATGACTCCTCCCACCGTATTATGATGTTGCCCAAGTTTTGGGCTCGATCCGAAATCAATAGGTGTTCCAAATTGGACAATTCAAGTTCAACGGCAGTTCGTTCCTAATTGGAGTGGTTGGTGTATTCCAAACTTCTAGAGATTGGATTTCACTCAAAACTCACCAATTGACTCCTCCCACCATATTATGATGTTGCCCAAGTTTTGGGCTCGATCCCAAATCAATAGGTGTGAGAAATTGGACAATTCAAGTTCAACGGCAGTTCGTTCCTAATTGGAGTGGTTGGTGAATTCCATACTTCTAGCGATTGGATTTCACACAAAACTCACCAAATGACTCCTCCCACCATCTTATGATGTTGCCCAAGTTTGGGGCTCGATCCGAAATCAATGGGTTTGAGAAATTGGACAATTCAAGTTCAACGGCACTTCGTTCCTAGTTGGAGTGGTTGGTGTATTCCACACTTCTAGCGATTGGATTTCTGATCGGTCCATAATTGTATATCATTTTGTACCCTTCTAGCTTATGATTTGGTTATGTTTTTGAGTTAAACTTGTGCTTTTAATCCTTTTTGTGTTTATCTTTCAGTTAATTGACATTTAGGTAACAATGATGACTTTGGATAGGAAATGATGCAATCCATGCATGTTAAGGCTTGATTTGGGTGAATGGAAGAAGGGCTTAAAGACAAACACATTTTGGCTACAACTCCTTTCCAGCCCAATTTCGTAGGTCAGCTTCTTGGCCTTGGATCAGCATGCTATGGGGCTTGGATGAGGTGAAGATCTTCATGAAACTTGTTCCAATGGGTGTCTAGTACAACATATCCAAATTTCAGCCCAATTGGACATTTGTGGAGTGCTCAGCCCGTCCAACACCCAACCTTGCTCAGCAGGATTTGCAGCTGCCAGCTTGGAGCCTTGTCTCCTCCTTTTAGCCATGTGCCTCACCCTAGCTATAACTGACTTTGCACCCAACATAATGAGTGAAGTTGGGAGGCATTCCAGCTATGAAAATCTAAAGGAGCAAGTTGGTACATGCTGGAGCTATTATAGAGAAAGCATGTGCATGCATGTGAAGCAAAGAGAAAGGAGAGAGATGAAGAATGAGGAATGATGAGAGGCATTTTGCTTCAGCCTTTGAACATGGGAATTGAATTGGCAGATCACTTTGGAGCTGGAAATCAGGTTTTAATTGAAAGAGGAAGCATGTGCATGCATGTGAATCAAAAAGGAAAGAAAAGATGAAATGAAGTCAATTCCAGTCTCTGTTCGGCTGCCAACTTGCAAGGCCCAAAACACACACTTCTACTGCTCCGATGGGAATACTTTCTTCATAGAAGTTGTTCCAATGGGTGTCTAGTATAACATATCCAAATTTGAGCCCCATTGGATACGTTTTGAAACCTCTGGCCTTCCTACACCAAGCCTGGTTCAGAAAACTCGTTTTTCAGCAACCAAAAGGCAACCACATGGGTTGGCAGCAAAGGCAGCCACATCTGATCACCTTTGAACCCATGTGAAGATGCTTGAGGTGCAGCAGCAAAAGATGAAGGATGGTGTGGGAATCCATCATGATGTTCCTCCCTCTTAGCCCTATAAATAGAGAAGCCTTCAAGCTTCAAAACACACCCCAAGGGGGGGAGCTCTCAAACACTTCTCTAGAGCTCCCTTCCCTTCTCTCCCTCAAATTCTCTTAGTTTCCTTTCTAGTTTTCAATTGTTGTAATGAAATATTTGTGCTGAAATTCTCCTTAAGTTTTTCAAGTTCTACTTTACTTTTATTTGTAATGTACATTCTTTCTTAAGTATTCAAGTTTAATTAGTTTCCAAGTTTCAATTATGATTTTTGTTCTTATTCATTATGCTTATAAGTTAATATGCTAGTTTGAATGATTGATCACCATTTAGGCTTGCATGTTAGCTATCTTGGTTTGAATTAAGAGTAGACACCATGCTTTAATTCGAATTGAACTATGAATAGGAAGAGTATGTATGGACATTCGACAACAGGGATTAGATACATGCTTGGTTGTTTAAATTGTTCTTCTATGCTTAATGGGTTCCTAATGCTTAGTTTTAGGTTAGACAACAAATGATCAAATTAGGGAATTAGGAACACAAGGTTATGACCAAACACCATGGCTTAATCATACTTTAGCTAGAATCAATCCGTTAATCTAATTGAACTTGGGAACTTATTTGCTTGAGTTATTTCATTCTTTCTTGTTTTATTTATTTTCTTTTTTCATTTCTATTTTGTGTAGGGGAAACAAATTGGATCATTCAATCACCAATCCTCGTGGGATCGACCTCGCACTTACATATGCTATACTACCAAACGGCTCGTGCACTTGCGAGTATCACAAGTTGAGGATGCAGTTGAAACCATTTTGGTGCAGCTGAATCGAAGCAACAAGTTTTTGGCGCCGTTGCCGGGGATCGGTAACATTGTTTGATTCTATTTGGCTTTCCTACTTTATTTTATTTTTTTTCTTAACTGGACAATTTCTTGTTTTAAAGTTAATGACATTAATGGACAAGTTGTGTTTGTAGTCCAACAGAAAAGGACAATTGCCCAACAAGCAAGAGAACTGGGTTTAAGTCCCAGCTTACACAACCCATTGGTGCTCGTTGCTTTGAAGCATGGAATTGGATGTGTGTTGATTTTCCTTTTCATTTTAGTTTTTATTTCCTCATCCTTTTAATTCTATTTCAAGTTTTCTGTGTTTGTTTTAGCAATTTATTATAGCTCAATAATAAAGGGAAAGAGAAGGCAACTTCAATCATAAAGATAGGAAGTGTGGAGTAGTGGGAGAAGTCGCGACCTCCAAATACATCACGCTCGACCTAATCGCTTCAAGGGGGAGTATTCCAATCCTTTCTCTTTAGTTGTTTTGTTATTATTTCAATAATTTTAATTTTCTATTTCTTTTATAAGAAAATAAAAAAAGATTTTTTATATGAGCTGACTCGTGGTAACTCCAGTGAGCACTTCCGTCAATACAGTGTCTAGGAGTTCTTTAGGCGACACCTTCGGTGTCTAAGAAGTTTGGGTTTTAAGCGGGACCATTGTGACCCCTCCAACCTTCCCGGATCCCCTGGCTGTGTTTTCTGAGGCCCTTAACTGGTCATCCGTGAGTTGCTTGTATATTCGTGTGTTTTTAAATTGAGTTTTTTTTTTATTTTCTTTGTTATCTTTTCTGTTGAGTATTTGTTTTTGTTTTTGTTTTGTTAAGTTAGTTTATGTATTTTATTTACGTGGTATGGTTAGTTAGTTTATTTCTGAGTGTTAAAACACATTTTTATTTTCACTCCAAACTCTACATTACCAAAAAAAAAAAAAAAAAAAAAAACACACACACATTCTAGTAAAATTAAAAAAACAACTTTTTCTTCTTCTTCATCTTCATCTTCATCATGGCTTGCCTCTATTGTCTCGCATTTGTAGAATCTGCAGCAGCTCTACATGGTCATCATTTTTCCTCTGCAGTGCTTCGACATGCTGAGTGGCACAATAGAGCCGCTTCTGCAAATCTGCCACCATAGCCTTCAAGGAAGCCACTTCCTCGTTCAGCGCTGTGCACTCCCGTGTCCTCGCCAGTAGGCGCAAGCCCAGATTTGTGGCCGAGACCGCTTGGAGCGCGGTATAAGTGTGGGACTCATCCACTGCCATCTTGTCAGACCTACGTGCCACATGCAGATGATCTGCCGGTGTGAGTATACTGCCAATCATGCCACCCAACAGCACTGCTCTGTTCGGCCTTGCCTCAGCAAAGTTCGGTATTGCCTCAGCAAAGTTTGAGGTCGTGCCGTGATGATATGAGGAGTTTGGGAAGACAGTGTTTGGAGGAGCCCTTATTTGGGCATTCGGTGGTGCAAGTGAGAGCTCAAGGTTGAGATCATCAAGGTGAGTGCATGAGGATGCCATTTGTTTTGCTTCTGAATTTTTTGATGTTTTTCCTTGAGTTTGCAGGAAGAAATGCTGGGTATCATCCGCTTGCAGAGGTGTGGTTTAAATAGACATATGCTGATGAGAGAGAGCCAACACCATTTCGGATTTCCCGGGCATGCTCGACCTAATCGCTTCAAGGGGGAGCACATTAACTTTCACTTTACTTTTCTTTTTTCCGTGTTTTCTGGTGTTTTGTGTTTTTGCCCGTTAGTTTCATTTTCTAGAGCTTTGTGTTTTTGCTTTTCCCTTTCGGCTATCATCTTTATTTTATTTTAGTTAGGGAACTGTGCTTTCTTTTCCGTTTTCTTTTTCCTTCTGCAACTTTACTTTTATTTCCGAAATAAAATAACAAAATTACAAAAACAACAAAATAAAATAAAAACAACAATATTGCAGTAGAAGTCATTTCTTCACAGTGCTCGGTGTCTCGACCATTGGAGCTTTGAGTTTGGCCCTATGGCTGTCCTCTTCTGGATTTTCACGCACAGCCTCTTGGGGTTCATCACTTGAGCTCTCAAAGATCGCAATCTTAGCTTGAGCGTAATTACTCTCGCGATCTGCTTGCTTGCGTTTACCCGGTCGGTCTAGGTCCTCCAGCTGCTTTCGCATGTCGCGAGAATACAACTCTACCATCTTTGATAGGTTTTTATTCTCGTCCCGTAATACTTCTAGCTGGTGTCGATTCACCTCCACTATCCTTGCCCTCTCCCTTTTCAAGCTTTTTATAGCACTCTGACACTCTTCAACCATACTTCGCTCCGCCGCCAACTGACCTTTTAGCACCTCTACCTCATGGGACTTCGCAAGTAGGCGATGACCCAAACTTGCGACTGTTGCCGTACTCTGCACGCTCAGTGCCAGGGCATCGCTCACGACCCGGTTGTCAACCCTTGTCCCCAGCACACGTATATCTTTAGGAGTCACCAAATTTCTAGCCACTCCAATGGCAACATCGTTGTCCAGGAGTATTGAGTCAGTTACTGTCACAGGCCCCCGTGCGGAAGCAAAGTAGGGCATCCATACTGGTGCCGCTGCTTGGCCTCGTGTCTGAGTCGGTGGAGCTAGGTTGAGATCCAACGAAAATGGGTAGTTAGAGGCCATTTGATTTCTCACTCTTTGTTCTTCTTTCTTTTCTGTTTTGTGTGTTTCTGAGTTTGTGTTTTTCACCCGTTCTTTTTTACCTTTTTATAGACTTAGTCTGCTAAACCCTAGCCGCTGCGGTTCTGGGTTATGTGCGGCCCTTACGGCTTATCTCTATATATCGCCGCACCCATTTCCCAACCTCCCCTTAATTGCATTTTCACCTTTCACAACCTTCAAAGTGAAAAAGTCGTCCCGCTTCACCCAAGAGGCCAATAATTCTGGCTTGGGGGATGTGAAAGCGGCCTCTGCGCGCCGACACGTCCCTCACCTCTTTTGCCCGTGACCTCACAGGAGCCGAGACATCAGGGACCACATTCTCTCTTTTCAAAAATCCCGTTTTGCACTCCCAATTCACGTGTCATCTTAAAAATTAAAAATTAAAAATAATAATAAAAAAAAAACATGTGGGCTTCGGATTTCATTGTGGGTCGAGTTTTCACCGTTGTTTAGGTTTCAAAGTGAGTTAATTTTCTTTTGGGTTGGGCTTTCAATCGTTTGGGTTTTGGTTTGCGTAAGACTGTTTGTTTAGGGCTTTCTGTTTCGAGTGTTTTACTGTTTCGTTTCTTTTGTTTGTTTGTTTTGTAATTTTTATTTTGTAATTATTCTGTTTTTGTATTTTAACTCTTATGTGTTTTGTGATTTTTTATTGCTTTAATACCTTCATTTGTTATTTTTGACATTGCTTGTGGCTAATTTTTAAACATTGAGGACAATGTTCATTTCTAGGTTTGGGGGTATTGGAGTTTAGCAAGTAAATTTGAGTTTTCTTTTAAAAAAACAAAAACAAAAAAACAAAAAACAAATTTAAATTAATTTCTTGCTTGTTTTTGTTTTTTATTTTATTTTTGAGTCTTGTTTTGTTTTGAGTCACTTCCCGAACACTTATGATGAGATTGTGATAAATGTTTGCATGACTTAAATGAAAATTGAATTTTATTTATTTATTTATTTATTGTAAATTTTTTATTGTGAAAAAAAAAAAAAACTTAAAAATTTTAAATAAATTTGGCATCGTTCTAGCATGATATGATTGAAACCTTCTTTACACTTGCCATTTGTTTCATAATTTTCCAATTAAAGGATTTGCATGACCCAAAGAATTGTATCAAGCATAAATTAGACTTATATAACCATATAATGTGAGCTTTTGAGCCTTGTTCTTCATTTCATGAGTGTTATACACATACTCTTATTTTCTTGTCATCAAAGTTGTTGTTTGATCTCATTATTCATTGATTTGGTTGAACACTTGAAAGTCATTCATTCTTTTGCAATTTGATTTCATGACATTTAAGAAATGATATTAAGGCCCTCTTTGGATCGTTTGTGCCTTTCAAGCTAACCTTATGCATGCTTAAGCATGATTTTCCATTGTTAACCATTTTGAGCCTACATGTAAACCTTTTCTTTCATTTTACCAATTATATTTCCTCACCTTAGCCCGAAAAACAAATATTTACCTTTCTAAGGAACTCATGAGCTCTAATTCGGATGTGTTTTTCATGCTAAGTTTGGGAAGGGATATTACATAAAGAAAAAAAAAAAAGAAAAAAAAGAAGAGAAATTCACACAATTGGTGAAAGAAAAGAAGAAAAAAAAAAAGTTGTGATTAAGTGGTGGTTGATTGAAAATTCATTTTTGGGCCTTCAAAATAAATTGGTGTTTGGAAAGGAGTGTGAACCATTGTAAATGAAGGTATAAGGAGTTTTGATCATGTAAAAGAAAAAAAATCTAATCGTGATGATTCGAAGTCTTTTGTAAACAATTATTTTATGCTCTTACATTGCGAGTTCCTTGGACTTTGTATTATCCATACCTTTCATTTCTTACTCACCTTACACCCTTGGCCCCATTACAACCTATAATAAAGACCTAAATTGATCTTAAATGTCATATGGTTGAATTGCATGCATTTTCTTACTTTTAAGTGTTTGGCATCCTCCTTGAGATCATATTAATGCAAGTTTTTCATCTTCCTATTTTGAGTTAAGTCCCTTATGATTTAACTCTAATCTCATGTTTATAACTGAGTGTTGCATTGTAGCCCTCTTCTGAGTAATTCATTTGTGAGAGGACAACTTTGGTGAGATTTGAAGTTGCATTTGTGCTTGGTATGATTTTTGAAATTGTGTGAAAACTAAGATTGGGTAATTTGTTGCATTTGGCTATCACACTACTACACTTTGAGCATGTTGTGTTTTGAACTTTGCCGCCTTGTAAATAATATCTAAAATTGAGCTTTTATTGTTAAAACTTTTGAGTTATGTGCATGAGTCATCTCTCTTCAGAAAATGTTCGGAAAGATTGTTTTGAGTTTACTTTTTACATTTTTTATTTATTTATTTATTTATTTTGGTTTTGTAATTATTTTTATTTTGGTTTTTGTGTTTATTTTATTTTGATTAAGGACTAACAAATCTAATAAGTTTTCTAACCACCTTGTTTTGTAGAGTTAGTAAAACGTTTGTGGGTATCGTTTCTGTTAAACCCTCAGGAGACACAACTCCTCCTACTAGGGATGCCTAGAGGTTTAAAGGCTTGTTGCATACGCTCAATGCAATCGAGTTACCTACGAAAGTGGTCTAGTTAACTTCTTGTTTTGCTTTTAACTTTGTTTTGTGTTGTTTTGCTCGAGGACTAGCAAAATCTAAGTTTGGGGGTATTTGATCGGTCCATAATTGTATATCATTTTGTACCCTTCTAGCTTATGATTTGGTTATGTTTTTGAGTTAAACTTGTGCTTTTAATCCTTTTTGTGTTTATCTTTCAGTTAATTGACATTTAGGTAACAATGATGACTTTGGATAGGAAATGATGCAATCCATGCATGTTAAGGCTTGATTTGGGTGAATGGAAGAAGGGCTTAAAGACAAACACATTTTGGCTACAACTCCTTTCCAGCCCAATTTCGTAGGTCAGCTTCTTGGCCTTGGATCAGCATGCTATGGGGCTTGGATGAGGTGAAGATCTTCATGAAACTTGTTCCAATGGGTGTCTAGTACAACATATCCAAATTTCAGCCCAATTGGACATTTGTGGAGTGCTCAGCTCGTCCAACACCCAACCTTGCTCAGCAGGATTTGCAGCTGCCAGCTTGGAGCCTTGTCTCCTCCTTTTAGCCATGTGCCTCACCCTAGCTATAACTGACTTTGCACCCAACATAATGAGTGAAGTTGGGAGGCATTCCAGCTATGAAAATCTAAAGGAGCAAGTTGGTACATGCTGGAGCTATTATAGAGAAAGCATGTGCATGCATGTGAAGCAAAGAGAAAGGAGAGAGATGAAGAATGAGGAATGATGAGAGGCATTTTGCTTCAGCCTTTGAACATGGGAATTGAATTGGCAGATCACTTTGGAGCTGGAAATCAGGTTTTAATTGAAAGAGGAAGCATGTGCATGCATGTGAATCAAAAAGGAAAGAAAAGATGAAATGAAGTCAATTCCAGTCTCTGTTCGGCTGCCAACTTGCAAGGCCCAAAACACACACTTCTACTGCTCCGATGGGAATACTTTCTTCATAGAAGTTGTTCCAATGGGTGTCTAGTATAACATATCCAAATTTGAGCCCCATTGGATACGTTTTGAAACCTCTGGCCTTCCTACACCAAGCCTGGTTCAGAAAACTCGTTTTTCAGCAACCAAAAGGCAACCACATGGGTTGGCAGCAAAGGCAGCCACATCTGATCACCTTTGAACCCATGTGAAGATGCTTGAGGTGCAGCAGCAAAAGATGAAGGATGGTGTGGGAATCCATCATGATGTTCCTCCCTCTTAGCCCTATAAATAGAGAAGCCTTCAAGCTTCAAAACACACCCCAAGGGGGGGAGCTCTCAAACACTTCTCTAGAGCTCCCTTCCCTTCTCTCCCTCAAATTCTCTTAGTTTCCTTTCTAGTTTTCAATTGTTGTAATGAAATATTTGTGCTGAAATTCTCCTTAAGTTTTTCAAGTTCTACTTTACTTTTATTTGTAATGTACATTCTTTCTTAAGTATTCAAGTTTAATTAGTTTCCAAGTTTCAATTATGATTTTTGTTCTTATTCATTATGCTTATAAGTTAATATGCTAGTTTGAATGATTGATCACCATTTAGGCTTGCATGTTAGCTATCTTGGTTTGAATTAAGAGTAGACACCATGCTTTAATTCGAATTGAACTATGAATAGGAAGAGTATGTATGGACATTCGACAACAGGGATTAGATACATGCTTGGTTGTTTAAATTGTTCTTCTATGCTTAATGGGTTCCTAATGCTTAGTTTTAGGTTAGACAACAAATGATCAAATTAGGGAATTAGGAACACAAGGTTATGACCAAACACCATGGCTTAATCATACTTTAGCTAGAATCAATCCGTTAATCTAATTGAACTTGGGAACTTATTTGCTTGAGTTATTTCATTCTTTCTTGTTTTATTTATTTTCTTTTTTCATTTCTATTTTGTGTAGGGGAAACAAATTGGATCATTCAATCACCAATCCTCGTGGGATCGACCTCGCACTTACATATGCTATACTACCAAACGGCTCGTGCACTTGCGAGTATCACAAGTTGAGGATGCAGTTGAAACCATTTTGGTGCAGCTGAATCGAAGCAACAATTTCACTCAAAACTCACCAAATGATTCCTCCCACCATATTATGATGTTGCCCAAGTTTTGGGCTCGATCCGAAATCAATAGATGTTCCAAATTGGAAAATTCAAGTTCAACGGCAGTTCGTTCCTTATTGGAGTGGTTGGTGTATTACATACTTCTAGCGATTGGATTTCACCCAAAACTCACCAAATGACTCCTCCCACCATATTATGATGTTGCCCAAGTTTTGGGCTTGATCCGAAATCAATAGGTGTGAGAAATTGGACAATTCAAGTTCAACGGCAGTTCATTCCTAATTGGAGTGGTTGGTGTATTCCATACTTCTAGCGATTGGATTTCACTCAAAACTTCTCCCACCTTATTATGATGTTGCCCATGTTTTGGGCTCGATCTGAAATCAATAGGTGTGGGAAATTGGACAATCCAAGTTCAACGGCAGTTCGTTCCTAATTGGAGTGGTTGGTGTATTCAACACTTCTAGCGATTGGATTTCACTCAAAACTCACCAAAAGACTCCTCTGACCATATTATGATGTTGCCCAAGTTTTGGGCTCTATCCGAAATCAATAGGTGTGGGAAATTGGACAATCCAAGTTCAACGGCAGTTCGTTCCTAATTGGAGTGGTTGGTGTATTCAACACTTCTAGCGATTGGATTTCACTCAAAACTCACCAAAAGACTCCTCTGACCATATTATGATGTTGCCCAAGTTTTGGGCTCTATCCGAAATCAATAGGTGTGAGAAATTGGACAATTCAAGTTCAACGGCAGTTCGTTCCTAATTGGAGTGGTTGGTGTATACCATACTTCTAGCGATTGTATTTCACTCAAAACTCACAAAATGACTCCTCCCACCATATTATGATGTTGCCCAAGTTTGGGGCTCGATTCGAAATCAATAGGTGTGAGAAATTGGACAATTCAAGTTCAACGGCAGTTCGTTCCTAATTGGAGTGGTTGGTGTATTCCACACTTCTAGCGATTGCATTACAGTCAAAACTCACCAAATGACTCCTCCCACCATATTATGATATCGCCCAAGTTTTCGGCTCGATCCGAAATCAATAGGTGTGAGAAATTGGACAATTCAAGTTCAATGGCAGTTCGTTCCTAATTGGAGTGGTTGGTGTATTCCATACTTCTAGCGATTGGATTTCACTCAAAACTCACCAAATGACTCCTCCCATCATATTATGATGTTGCCCAAGTTTTGGGCTCGATCCGAAATCAATAGGTGTTCCAAATTGGACAATTCAAGTTGAACGACAGTTCGTTCCTAATTGGAGTGGTTGGTGTATTCCGTACTTCTAGCGATTGGATTTCACTCAAAACTCACCAAATGACTCCTCCCACCGTATTATGATGTTGCCCAAGTTTTGGGCTCGATCCGAAATCAATAGGTGTTCCAAATTGGACAATTCAAGTTCAACGGCAGTTCGTTCCTAATTGGAGTGGTTGGTGTATTCCATACTTCTAGTGATTGAATTTCACTCAAAACGCACCAAATAACTCCTCCCACCATATTATGATGTTGCCCAAGTTTTGGGCTCGATCCGAAATCAATAGGTGTTCCAAATTGGACAATTCAAGTTCAACGGCAGTTCGTTCCTAATTGGGGTGGTTGGTGTATTCCACACTTCTAGCGATTGGATTTCACTCGAAACTAACCAAATGACTCCTCCCACCATATTATGATGTTGCCCAACTTTTGGGCTCGATCCGAAATCAATAGGTTTGAGAAATTGGACAATTCAAGTTCAACGGCAGTTCGTTCCTAATTGGAGTGGTTGGTGTATTCCATACTTCTAGCGATTGGATTTCACTCAGAACTCACCAAATGACTCCTCCCACCATATTATGATGTTGCCCAAGTTTTGGGCTCGATCCGAAATCAATAGGTGTGAGAAATTGGACAATTCAAGTTCAACGGCAGATCGTTCGTAATTGGAGTGGTTGGTGTATTCCATACTTCTAGCGATTGAATTTCACTCAGAACTCACCAAATGACTCCTCCCACCATATTATGATGTTGCCCAAGTTTTGGGCTCGATCCAAAATCAATAGGTGTTCCAAATTGGACAATTCAAGTTCAACGGCAGTTCGTTCCTAATTGGAGTGGCTGGTGTATTCCATACTTCTAGCGATTCGATTTCACTCAACACTCACCAAATGACTCCTCCCACCATATTATGATGTTTCCCAAGTTTGGGGCTCGATCCGAAATCAATAGGTGTGAGAAATTGGACAATTCAAGTTCAACGGCAGTTCGTTCCTAATTGGTGTGGTTGGTGTATTCCATACTTCAAGCGATTGGATTTCACTCAAAACTCACCAAAGGACTCCTCCCACCATATTATGATGTTGCACAAGTTTGGGGTTCGATCCGAAATCAATAGGTGTTAGAAATTGGCCAATTCAATTTCAACGGTAGTTCGTTCCTAATGGGAGTGGTTGGTGTATTCCATACTTCTAGCGATTGGATTTCACTCAAAACTCACCAAAGGACTCCTCCCACCATATTATGATGCTGCCCAAGTTTGGGGCCCGATCCGAAATCAATAGGTGTGAGAAATTGGACAAGTCAAGTTCAACGGCATATCATTCCTAATTGGAGCGGTTGGTGTATTCCATACTTCCAGCGATTGGATTTCACTCAAAACTCACGGAATGACTCCTCCCACCGTATTATGATGTTGGCCAAGTTTTGGGCTCGATCCGAAATCATTTGGTGTTCGAAATTGGACAATTCAAGTTCAACGGCAGTTCGTTCCTAATTGGAGTGGTTGGTGTATTCCATACTTCTAGCGATTGGATTTCACTCAAAATTCGCCAAATGACTCCTCCCACCATATTATGATGTTGCCCAGGTTAGGGGCTCGATCCGAAATCAATAGGTGTGAGAAATTGGACAATTCAAGTTCAACGGCAGTTCGTTCCTAATTGGAGTGGTTGGTGTATTCCATACTTCAAGCGATTGGATTTCACTCAAAACTCACCAAATGACTCCTCCCACCATATTATGATGTTGCCCAAGTTTTGGGCTCGATCCGAAATCAATAGGTGTGAGAAATTGGACAATTCAAGTTCAACGGCAGTTCGTTCCTAATTGGAGTGGTTGGTGTATTCCATACTTCTAGCGATTGGATTTCACTCAAAACTAACCGAATGACTCCTCCCACCACATTATGATGTTGCCCAACTTTTACGCTCGTTCCGAAATCAATAGGTGTGAGAAATTGGACAATTCAAGTTCAACGGCAGTTCGTTCCTAATTGGTGTGGTTGGTGTATTCCATACTTCAAGCGATTGGATTTCACTCAAAACTCACCAAAGGACTCCTCCCACCATATTATGATGTTGCACAAGTTTGGGGTTCGATCCGAAATCAATAGGTGTTAGAAATTGGCCAATTCAATTTCAACGGTAGTTCGTTCCTAATGGGAGTGGTTGGTGTATTCCATACTTCTAGCGATTGGATTTCACTCAAAACTCACCAAAGGACTCCTCCCACCATATTATGATGCTGCCCAAGTTTGGGGCCCGATCCGAAATCAATAGGTGTGAGAAATTGGACAAGTCAAGTTCAACGGCATATCATTCCTAATTGGAGCGGTTGGTGTATTCCATACTTCCAGCGATTGGATTTCACTCAAAACTCACGGAATGACTCCTCCCACCGTATTATGATGTTGGCCAAGTTTTGGGCTCGATCCGAAATCATTTGGTGTTCGAAATTGGACAATTCAAGTTCAACGGCAGTTCGTTCCTAATTGGAGTGGTTGGTGTATTCCATACTTCTAGCGATTGGATTTCACTCAAAACTAACCGAATGACTCCTCCCACCACATTATGATGTTGCCCAACTTTTACGCTCGTTCCGAAATCAATAGGTGTGAGAAATTGGACAATTCAAGTTCAACGGCAGTTCGTTCGTAATTGGAGTGGTTGGTGTATTCCACACTTCTGGCGATTGGATTTCACTCAAAACTCACCAAATGACTCCTCCCACCATATTATGATGTTGCCCAAGTTTTGGGCTCGATCCGAAATCAATAGGTGTGAGAAATTGGACAATTCAAGTTCAACGACAGTTCGTTCCAAAGTGGAGTGGTTGGTGTATTCTATACTTCTAAATATTGGATTTCACTCAAAACTCACCAAATGACTCTTCCCACCATATTATGATGTTGCGCAAGTTTTGCGCTCGATCCGAAATCAATAGGTGTGAGAAATTGGACAATTCAAGTTCAACGGCAGTTCCTTTCTAATTGGAGTGGTTGGTGTATTCCATACTTCTAGAGATTGGATTTCACTCAAAACTCACCAATTGACTCCTCCCACCATATTATGATGTTGCCCAAGTTTTGGGCTCGATCTGAAATCAATAGGTGTTCCAAATTTGACAATTCAAGTTCAACGGCAGTTCGTTCCTAATTGGAGTGGTTGGCGTATTCCATACTTCTAGCGATTGGATTTCACTCAAAACTCACCAATTGACTCCTCCCACCATATTATGATGTTGCCCAAGTTTTGGGCTCGATCTGAAATCAATAGGTGTTCCAAATTTGACAATTCTAGTTCAACGGCAGTTCGTTCCTAATTGGAGTGGTTGGTGTATTCCATACTTCTAGCGATTGGATTTCACTCAAAACTCACCAATTGACTCCTCCCACCTTATTATGATGTTGCCCAGGTTTTGGGCTCGATCCGAAATCAATACGTTTGTGAAATTGGACAATTCAAATTCAACGGAAGTTCGTTCCTAATTGGAGTGGTTGGTGTATTCCATACTTCTAAAGATTGGATTTCACTCAAAACTCACAAAATGACTCCTCCCACCATATTATGATGTTGCCCAAGTTTGGGGCTTGCTCCGAAATCAATACGTGTGAGAAATTGGACAATTCATGTTCAACAGCAGTTCGTTCCTAAGTGGAGTGGTTGGTGTATTCCATACTTCTAAGGATTGGATTTCACTCAAAACTCCCCAAATGACTCTTCCCAGCATATTATGATGTTGCCCAAGTTTTGGGCTCGATCCGAAATCAATAGGTGTGAGAAATTGGACAATTCAAGTTCAACGGCAGTTCGTTCCTAATTGGAGTGGTTGGTGTATTCCATACTTCTAGAGATTGGATTTCACTCAAAACTCACCAATTGACTCCTCCCACCATATTATGATGTTGCCCAAGTTTTGGGCTCTATCCGAAATCAATAGGTGTGAGAAATTGGACAATTCAAGTTGAACGGCAGTTCGTTCCTAATTGGAGTGGTTGGTGTATTCCACACTTCTAGCGATTGGATTTCACTCAAAACTCACCAAATGACTCCTCCCACCACATTACGATGTTGCCCAAGTTTTGGGCTCTATCCGAAATCAATAGGTGTGAGAAATTGGTAAATTCAAGTTAAACGGCAGTTCGTTCCTAATTGGAGTGGTTGGTGTATTCCACACTTCTAGCGATTGGATTTCACTCAAAACAAACCAAATGACTCCTCCCACCATAGTATGATGTTGCCCAAGTTTTGGGCTCGATCCGAAATCAATAGGTGTGAGAAATTGGACAATTCAAGTTCAACGGCAGTTCGTTCCTAATTGGAGTGGTTGGTGTATTCCATACTTCTAGCGATTGTATTTCACTCAAAACTTTCAAAATGACTCCTCCCACCATATTATGATGTTGCCCAAGTTTTGGGCTCGATCCGAAATCAATAGGTGTGAGAAATTGGACAATTCAAGTTCAACGGCAGTTCGTTCCTAATTGGAGTGGTTGGTGTATTCCATACTTCTAGCGATTGGATTTCACTCAAAACTAACCAATTGACTCCTCCCACCATATTATGATGTTGCCCTAGTTTTGGGCTCGATC